>NC_134532.1:197795331-202795331 GCF_050624435.1 Tenrec ecaudatus
ACACACACACACGTTAAATTATATTCAAAATACCTACATGTTTGCATTCCATTTCAGAATGGCAGGTAATTACTGGGATCGTTTGCGGCTGTGCTTCTGCTGTAAGTTTGTAATCGTTATGTGGCACACTACATTATTATTTCCATTTGAAATGTGTCGTTGAGTTGAGATTGATGAGCTTCAGAAGTTAGTTAAAATTTAATTGTAAATAGGTTTGGTGTGTCTAATTGCTACACGTACTGGTTCTATAGAGAAGTTGTTTAAGAAACGCTTTGGAAAACTTTCCCCTGTTCAGGCTCCCAAGCCGGGCTCATTGGCCATTTGGCATGCTTCAGAAAACCAGATCTGGTTAAATTTATCTACATAGTCTAATAAAGTGTGTGGAATAAGTTCATTATTTTTTGCAAATTGCCTAGAAATTTGTCATATGTTAAACCTGAGTTAATTAAAGAACACGGGAAAGTGATTATTCTTAATTCAGTCTTTTCTAAGTAGAACAAGGTTTATAAACTGAGCTGAAAGGCTTTCAAAAATCTAGTTTTTGAGATTTGCACTGTGATCATTCGACCATCAATTTCAGCTCAAACAGTTATAAATCTTCTTTTGCACACAGAAAGACTCTTGGGCCATTCAAACACGCAGAGTCAGCGAGCACTACATAGTCCAGTTTCTCTGGTGACTGGCTCGGCATGCAGATTGAATAGATATGGTGAGAGGACACAACCCTGAAACATACCTGTCCTGAGTTTAGTCTAGGCAGCATTCCCTTGTTCCGGTCACACAACAGCCTCTAGATCGATATGTAGGTTCCTATGTTAGGCCAGGTTGCCTAGAGAAACAAATCCAGAGACACTCACCTATGTGTAAGAGAGAACTTTACATCAAGAAGTAATTATGCATCAATAACACATCCCTGCCCAGTCCCGATGAAGTTCATAAGTTCAATATTAGCCCAAGAATTCCTCTTCAGACTCATGCAACATATACAATGATGCCAAATGCAGGAAGACCACAGGCTGGTGGGTGTAAAGTCCTATGGGTCCAATGACGACACATTTCCAGGGCTCTGGCTGCCACCAGTGTGGTTCCATGTGGCTTGTCAACAGGGATGTGAAACAGAGAGAATGTCTCACCTCCAGGGAGGAAGAGAAAAGGTCCCAGAATCCTCATGAGATGGCCACGCCCACAAGGATCACCAGGCTGTGACCTGACTGACAGGCTAGATTCCCCCCTTCATTCTTATTTATCAAGTTGACATGAAAGCGGGTAACTATCACAGTTCTTTGTGGGCACAATAAAGTGTTCTGTAATTCCTATGCTTTGCAATGTTATTCGTAGTTTGTTATGACGCCTTTGCTGGCTCAATGAAGCACAAGGAACCATCTTGCTGGTAATCCTATGCTTTTAGCCACAGACTCTCTGACGTCAGCAACGATACCCGTGTTCCACGTCCTCCTCTGAATCCAGCTTGAATTTCTGACATAATTCCCTGTGGGTGTATTGCTGCAAACACTTTGAATTATCTTTAGCGAAATTTTCCTTGCAGGTGATATTCATGATACTGTTCAATAGTTCATTCATTCTGTTGTGCCACTGTTCTTTGACTGGGAATAAGTACAGATTGCCTCTAGGATTGGGGAAAGATTCATTAACAGCCTGGGATACGCAGATGAGATAACCTTGCTTGCTGAAAGGGAGGGAGGAGGGAGAGGGAGAGATTGAAACCACCAGCTGCTCCTCCAGAAAAAGAGGAGGCTTTCTATTCTCATAAGAGTTCCAGTGTCTCAAAGGAAATAGAGGAAGAAAGTAGAAGCAAAGGCTATTTATAGAAGCATAGTGATAGGCATATATACATGTAAATATATTAGTTTATAATGAAAGGGATAGAGGCATGTTAATATGTGAAGTATTAAGAGAGCAGATGGACTTTGGACCTCTACTCAAGGGCTCCCTAAACACAAGAACACTTTGTTCTAATAACCTGGCACTCTTGGATACTCACCTTCCCGACATGATTGTTGATGACAAAATGGGTGCATATGCAAATGTGAAGAGAGCTGATGGTGCCCAGCTATCAAAAGACAGCATCTGGGGTCTTAAAGGCTCTAAGATAAACAAGCAGCCATCAGGGAAGCAAATAAACCCACATAGAAGAAGCACACCAGCCCGTGTAATCATGAGGTGTTGACAGGATCCGGTATCAAAAGATCCAAAACAATCATATCGATGAGAATGAGGCGGATTGTAGTGGAGACCCAAAGCCCATCTGTAGCCAATTGATCATCCCCCACAGAAGGGTTACAAGGAAGGGACAATTCAACCGAGGTGCAGTATAACACTGATGAAACACCATTCCTCTAGTTCCTGAATACTTCTCACCACCTCCAACTACCATGACCCAGTTCTCCCTTACAAATCAGGCTAGACCAGAGTACACATATTGGTGCAGATAAGAGCTCTCGACACATGAAATTCAGGACAGATAAAACCCTCAGGAACAGTACTGGGAGTAGTGATCTCATGAGGGTAGGGGGATCATGGGGGTGGGGAAGGGGGAGAAAAAGGGGACCCATCACAGGATGGGATATATAGCCCACCCCCCAGGGGGACAAGTACCAGAAATGTGGGTGAAGAGAGACAGCGAACAGTGTAAGACCCAAAATAACAACAATAATATAGAATTGATCGAGGATTTGGGATGGGTGGGGTAGGGAGGGGTAAAAAGAGGAACAAATTCCAAGGGCTCAAGTAGAAAGAAAATGTTTTGGAAATGTGTATGGCAACAGATGCCCAAGTGTACTGAATACAATTGAATGATGGATTGTCATAAGATTTGCAAGAGCCCCCCAATAAAATGATTAATCCTAATAAAAAGAGTTCCAGTCTGTGCCGTGCACAGGGGCAGAGTCCTCCCTGTCCTGTCCTGTCCTGTCCTGCAGGGGTGCTATGAGTCGGCCCCCCGGCAGTGAGCTGAGTTTCTGACTTGTTGGTGCCCTGCACTGAGACGACTGGCCTCCTAGAGTGTGAGAAGGAACTTCACACTCTTCTTGTGGTATTGGTGTGCTCGCAGACTCTCCCGCATTAGCTAAGGAGGGCACGGGAGAATGCCGTGCTTGGTGTGTCCGGGAAGCACCGCCAGGCTTGCCAACAGCAGGTTTGGGCTGCAGGTCATAACCACTGGGGAGTGACATAAAGCCTGAAAACCAACAGAGAAACCTATCAGCCAGAGTCAAGCCTAGTGGGCGAGTAGGGTTTCACAAAATGGGCTCCGTCCATGTGGGTTGTGACTCCATGACCAGTCTGCCTCTACCGGGAGGCTGCGTTTAAAATAATAAGCTTGAAATACAGTGTCATCGGTCACACTTTGGGCTGCCACCCACAAGGTCAGCCGTTCGAAACTGCCCAGGGTGAAAGACGGAACTTTCTACCCCTGTAAAGTTAGTTACAGTCTTGGAAACCCACAGGGAATTTCGACCCTGTCCACAGGGTCACCCTGAGTGGACACTGACTCGATGGCAGTGCGGGCTCACCAAAAGGTTGGTTTAAATCCACCCAGAGGTACCTCTGAAGAAAGGCCTGGAGATCTCCTTTCAAAAGAGTACAGTCATTGACACCCATGTGGAAGGCGCACGGTGCTCCTAGGAAACGGAGGAGGTCACCCCAAGTCAGAATCTGATATCCATGGCAGCGGGGATCCACTCTTGCAATTCTTAATAATTCTTTACAAAGGCCCCATACTTTCGTTTGGTAGAGGATGCCAAGTCCAGAAACTTCTCTATCTCAAGTGACGTAGACGTACAGATAATTCAGTGCAAACGTTATAGATGGCCCTGCCTAGAGGTGCTACATAGGAGCCCTGATAGTATAGCACAGGGGTGTCAAGCTGGCAGCCTGCGGACCACATGCAGCCCCTGGGGTAATTGTTTTGTGGCCCATAATGCTCTGAAATAAAATGAAAATAGAAAAAAATGTTATGAAGAATACAGCGATAGGGGAGATCAAGGCAATACCATACACACAATTCCCTTGTTACATTTCATTTCAGAGCATCGTGGGCCACAAAAAATTACCTCAGTGGTGGCGTGAAGCCCACGGGCTGCCAGTTTGACACCCCTGGTGTAGAGGTTACACCTTGGGCTGCTAACCACATGGTCAATAGTTCAAAACCACCAGTCACTCCATGGGAGAAAGATGGGGCTTTTCACTCCCATAAAGAGTTCCAGTCTCACTATTCTCATTATTGGTCTTGAGGGGTTTATCTGTCCTGGGTTCCCAATGTGATAGCGATACCAGGAGGATAAGGGGAAGGTCGGGTAGAAAAGGGAAACTGATCACAATGATCTACATATAACCCCCTCCCAGGGGGACGGACAACAGAAAAGTGGGTGAAGGGAGACATCATACAGTGTAAGACATGGCAAAATAATAATTTATAACTTGTCAAGAGTGCGTGAGGTAAGGGGTGCAGGGAGGGAGGGGGAAAATGAGGAGCTGATTCCAAGGGCTCAAGTAGAAACCAAATGTTTTGAGAAAGATGATGGCAACAAATGTACAAAAGTGCTTGGCACAATGGATGAATGGATGGATTGTGATAAGAGTTGTACGAGCCCCCAATAAAATGATTTTTTTAAAAAGAATTTCATCTCATTTACACGTTCAGTATTGAGGTTTGATAAAAGGAGCCCAAGTCCTAAGCCAAAGAGAAGGTGCTTCTTAGCTCTCTGTAATAAAATGCGAACCACAAACTTTACTAACGAAATAGAATAAAAGGCTAAAAAAAAGAGTTACAGTCACAGGAACCCTTAAGAGAAGTTCTACCCTGTCCTGTAGGGTTACTGTGAGTCAGCCTGGACTCGATAGCAGTGTTTGATTCTGATTTGGAGAGGTGCTATGTCTCTTACAGCCTTCCCTGCTCCTGCCACGCCATCTCTGCAGACCAGAGGACACCCTCGGGGACAGAGATGGCAGGTGCCTCCTGTCTTTATCACCTGCCTACAGGTGACCTCTGGGGTAGGACAGCACCTGTGGGAAAACACCTCATTGAATCCTCATAGCAACACCCTCAATTACAGCATCGTGGCTTGGGCTGCTTGGCAGCAAAGAGTCATTGGTCAAAGCTATTCATCTAGTTGAATCCTCAAATGTTAGGTGTGTATTACTAACCCCTTTTATGGATAAGGAAACTGAGGCACAGGGAGGTTATCTGCTCCAAAGCAGCAGAAAGTGAATAGTAAGAGGCCCAAGACTTGAGCCCAGGCCAGAGGAGCCTTATCTCCCCACTCGGCTGCCTCTTTCAGCTCAACAATCTTTACTACTGACTCTGTGAGCATATCCCAGGCTGCAGAGATGTGCACACACATGTATTCTCCCGCTGGAGGGGGTGGGGAGAGGCATGCTGAATAGAGGGACAGGTTTCTATAAAGAAAGCCATATGTGGAGTCCTGGGCGGGGGGCAAAGAGTAAGCACAGTCAGTTGCTAACCAAAAGGCTGGAGGATCTTGTGCCTAAGTGGAGGACTGCCAATGGGCTTCTGAAAAATGGCCCCTGGAAAATCTTCAGGGCATGGTTCTACTTTGGCACACATGGGGAAACTGTGCGATGGAACTGATTTAGTAATGAATCCTGTGTGTGTGTGTGTGTGTGTGTGTGTACTATATACTCACTGCCATCAAGTGGATTTTGACTCCTCTCACTCCAGTCAATCCCAGCTCATAGCGACCTCACAGGTCAGGGTAGAACTACCCCCCATGAGGTTCTAGGATGGTAACTCCATGGGAATAGAAAGCCTGTCTTTCTTCCACGGAGCGGCCAGCAGTTATAAACTGTTGATCTTGCAGTGAGCAGCCCACCTGCCCAATTCGTTACCCCTATGCCTTTCAACTCGTGTTGCTCATGCTGTTCGATGCTATCAAGTCGATCCTGACTCATAGCGACGCAATGCACAACAGAGCAAAACCCTGCCTGCTCCTGCACCATCCTTGCGATTGTCCTTGTATTTGAGCTCCATGGTACAGCCGCTGTGTCGATCTATCTTGTCGACAGTCTGCCTCTGTGATGCTGCCTCGCATCATGTCCTTCTCCGGGGACTGGTCTCCCCTGACAACGTGTTCAAAGGATGTGCGATGAAGCCTCGCTAGCCCTGCCTCTCAGGCACATTCGGCCGTACTTCCAGGACGATGTGCATGCTCGTTTGGCAGTGCATGGTACTTCCTCTCTTTTTAAGTTTTATTGGCACTCTGTCCACACGTGGTACTTTCAATCTTCTCCTCCAGCGCCACAATTCTTCTTGGGTCCTCCTTATTTAACTCCCAGGGACCCTGAATTTCTGAGGTTGGATACTTTGTTTAAATTTTGTGTGTTTTATTTAACATATACAGGCCATCCAGCACTTGTCCTTTAAATCTTCTAGACGCCATGCTCATGGACCCCAGGAAGCCAGACACCAAGCCCGCTAGGAAATGCTTCTTGGTGCCTTATTCGAAAACTCTGCTATCTTCTTTTCACAGGACGGTTCTCGCTAAAGGGATCATTAGCAAGAGATTCCTCTGTGGCATGGTGGTTTAGCGCCTGCATTTCCTGCCTCCCTGACTCTTCGAACTCTGTTTCCTTTGGGGCATGTTGAACAATTAGATCTGAGCAGTAACTTCCCTGCTCTGGGCAATGGAACTTTCTGAATGTCTAGAAGTGCTTTAGTTGACCATAATGATTGTTTACAGTGGACGGCTTTCTGGAGGCAAAGTTATTCATCACTGGTGACCTACATCTGTCAGGATCATTTTCCTGGGAAGCGTCTTGCCACCCACCGGGTGGTCATCGTTGCTGGACAGCTCATGTTGGCTTGCCCAGAGGCATCCTTGCTCGGCCGCCCAGCCTTCCCCCTTTCATGCTCTTGAGATGCTTGGTTACTTTCTGCTATTGCTGTATCATTCAAAATGCCATTGGGTTCCATAGTCCATCTTGGCTTTTCTCTGTTATGGACATCTTCTCTTGTTGTTGGCCTCTCATCCATTTCCAACTCTGGTTTTGTGTTTCCGATACTTCAGCTGCTATGGCTGAGTCATCAATTGATTTTCTTTCTTTTCTGTTAATAGTTCATAGCCTTTGGGTAGAAAGACATTTATCGGGGGCATTTTCTCCAGGAGGTTTTCGATCTACATCTGAAAACAGATTACTACTCAAGTAGAAAGAAAATGTCTCAAAAATGCTGGTGGCAACATATGTACAAATGTGCTTGACACAGTGGATGGATGTACGGATTGGGTAAGAGCTGTAAGAGCCCGATAAAATGATTAAGAAAGAAAAAGAAATTGAAAAACACGACAAAGCAAATGGATTTCTGGTCGCTTGTTGTCCGCTGCTTCATTCTTAGCTGTACGCTGCTCCTGTCTCTACCTGACATGAGTGGAGCTTGTTGTGCTTGCTCCAACCTAGAGGAAGATCTTTCTAGTCCTGCTGATTGGGACATTTCTTGATTCACTTCATCCCTTCCTCTCTTTGGGGTTGATGTTCTGGAAGCAGCTGTTGTGTTAGTCTGGGTAGACTAGAGAAACAAACCCATTGAAACTCATGCGCATAAAGAGAGTTTTATATAAAGGTAATTGTACATTAAGGAAGTATCCCAACCCAGTCCAGATCAAGTCCATAAATCCTATATTAGCCCATATGTCCGATACCAATAAATTCCTCTTCAGACTCACGCTGCACATGCAATGAAACAGAGTGCAGGAAGATCACAGGCCAGTGGGTGGAAAGTCTTGTGTACCCATCTCAGCGCTGGTGTGGGTCTCCATGTGGCTCCTCTAGCTCCAGGGCTCTGGCTTTATCAGCGTAGCTCCTTGTAGCTCATCAACAGAAATGTGTAGCAGAGAATGTGTCTGGCCGCCAGTGAGCTGTTTATCTCCGTTGTGCCTCTAAATTAGGTCATCAAGCTGCAGCCTGCTTGACAGGCTGGACTCCACCTCTTCTTTAAGTTGATGGTAGATTATGTAACTGCCACACCATGGATGGAGAAGTACAGCCAGAGTGCTCCTTAAAGGCAAGGGTGACATTGCTTTCTCTTACATTCTGGACAGTATTCTTGGTAGGGTGGTCACACACAAAAGAGGAAGACTCGTGATGAGATGGACTGACATCGTGGCTGCCACAATGGGCTCAAGCCTAGGGACAATTGTGAACACAATGCAGGGCTGGGAAATGCTTAGTTATGCTGGGGATACGGGTCACTGTGGGACAGAACTGTCTCGATAGCCTCTAACAACAATCTAGATTAAATAAGCATGGTGAGAGGATATGAATATGATGCACACCTTTCCTGATTTTAAACCACGAGGCATTCCCTTGTTCTGTTTGAATTATTATGTATAGGTTCCACATGACCATAACTAAGAGTTCTGGGATTCCAATATTTTGTAGTGCTATCAATAGTTTGTTATGATCCACATAGTCCAATGGGTTTGCATAGTCAATAAAACATAAGTAAATATCTTTCCATGTGCTTTGCTTTAAGCCAAGCTCCAGCTGACAACAGTAATCATATCCATCGTTTCACATCTCTTCTGAATCTGGCAGCCCTCTATCAATGTACTGCTGCAACATTGATTGGATTGTCTTCAGGAAAATTTTGCTGGCATGTGCTATCAATCATACTACCCAATAGTTCCCACATTCTGTCGTGTCACCTTTCCTTGGAATGGAATAAATGTGGATCTCTTCCTGTTGGTTGGCCAGGTAGCTTTCTTCCAAAGTCTTTGGTGTAGTGAGTGTTTACCATACTTCACCAACTTGCTGAAATGTTTTGAGTGGCAACCTGTCAGTTTCTGGGCCCTTGTTTTTCACTAACACCTTCGGCGTAGCTTGGACCACTGGCTCTTGATCATAGACTACTGTCTGAAAATGACTCAACACCACCAGCTGGTTCCGTGACTGTGTATTCCATCCATCTTTACTGATTCTTCTCGCATTGGTCAAGATCTTGCCTATAGAATCTTTCACTGTCGCCGCTCAAAGCTTGAGTTTTTCCTTCAGTTCTCTCAGCTTGAAACATGCTGAGCATATTCTCCCTTTTTGGCTTTCTAACTCTGGGACTTTGCACATTTCAGTGTAATATCTTATTTTCTCAAGTGGCTCTTTGAAATAGTCCAGTTCTGTAACTGTGTGTGCCGTAACTGCTCTATGACTAACAGCAAGGGCAGAGTCTCTTCCGATGTCAACGTTGATCCTTGCTTACTTTGCTGTCTTTTTAGTGACCCTTTGCTTTCTTCTTGAAAGACGTTCTTGATGTTCTCCCACAGCTCATCAGGTCTCCCGTCATTAGTGTTCAAGGCAGAAAATCTGTGCTGGAGACTGTCCCAACATTCAGATGAGACAGGCTCTAAGCTGTATTTTGGCCCTTACAGACTCATTTTCATTTTCTTCCACTTTAGCCAGAACTTACATAAAAGCAATCTATTCTCTGTTTAATTATTCAGGAGCCACCAATTTTTTCCAGTGTCTGTATCATTTTAGAATCCCACCAGCAATGGTGAGGGTGCTAATTTCTTCCACATTCTTGCCAACTTAGCTTGTCGTTTTCTGGCTGGCGTTGCTCATGACTAAGCTTTCTGCCTGATTGAGCCTTTCGTGTCTGGCCACCTCACAGGGGAGCTCATGGCCTGGCAGCTCGGAAGCTCAATGAGCTGGAAGGCAGAGGCCAGGAGGTGGTCAGGTGAACTGGAATGGGGCCTGAGAGGTGGTGAGTGAGGATTTTGTTTTCTTTTCAAGTGTGTGAGTGAGGCAGGTACCATCAATGACTGCGTCATAAAGCAGGATGAGAAAAACACAATCTGAGTTAGGCCAGGTTGACTAGAGAAACAAACCCAGAGACACTCACATATGCTTTATATCAAAGAGTAATTGTGTATTAAGAAAATATCCCAGCCCAGTCCAGCTCAAGTCCATAAGTCTGATACTAGCCCATAAGTTCATTACTAGTCCATAATTCCTCTTCAGACTCATGTAGCCATACTCAATGATGCCAAATACAGTATGATCACAGGCTGGTGGGTGAAACGTCTTGTGGATCCAATGGTGGTGGAAGCATCTCCAGGGCTCTGGCTGCCATCAGTGTGGCTCCATGTAGCTGTCAACAGGAAGTTCCGAGAATCCTCATGAGAAGACTTTGTCCACAAGGAGACAGGCTAGACTACACCCCTTCACTCTTAATATCCTCAAGTTGACGTGAGAATATGCAAATAATACACAGTCTTAGTATGATATCTCATGCCAAGGTATAGACAGGGCTTTTTGTTTTAATTTTTTCCCCCTAGTTTTGGCATAGAACCAGGCAACCTTTTATTTGCTGTACATGGGCTTGCCCTGAGCGGGAGCAGACTCAATAGCAGCTAATATCAATAACACCCATCATTTTTGCCATTTTCACTCATATGATTTAGAGACATTCATTATGCTTATCATATTTACCTCTATCGCCAATATTAATTTTCAATAATTTTACCTCCCTTAACAGAAGAACCTCAGTGTTCCTTAAACAAAGAACTCCCTCTTCCTCCTCCTGCTTGCCCCGAATACCCATGAATAAATCTTTGGCCCCGATGTTTTCTTTCTTTTTTATATTAACAATTTTATTCACACTTTATCCACATATCACACAATTCAATAATTCAATCATATCCAGAAGAGTTGTACAATGGTGTGCTAGACAAGGTTCTCTAGAGAAACAAAACCAGGACACTTATGGTTATATATAGATATAGATATATACAGCATGGATGAATTTAACAGCTAATTAGTCCACACAGCAGTACAGAGGTCTCAGTCCAACTCAGTTCCATGGAACAGTTAATATACTGAAGTCTTTAACTCACGAGGGCTTCTGGGTCTAAGGTCAAGCAAGCAGACAGCTGAGTCTTCCCTAGGGCAATGCATGCAGTCCAGTCACAGGAGGCAAATAGCAGGGTGGGTCACCAACAGTCAGCAGCTCAGGAGCTTAGCAAAGCAGGTCCAGATGGGATATCAAACTCAAGCAATGTAAGAGGACAGGACCTGACAGCCACAAGCTCAAATGATGCATACACCAGGAGTGTGGCAAAGCAGGTCTCAAAGGAACCTCAAGCTCTAGCACAACAACCCACAGGTTGGCTGTCCCACAGATAGTGTAGCTTACAAGTTGAGGCAGAGAATTAGCTAAGGCAGCAGCATGCTGGTAGGATCACCAGAGAGCAAGAGAGAGAGGTGGGACTTTCCAAGCCATTTATCTCTTTTCCCTCTAATCCAACTGCCACCTTTTTAATCCCACATGTTCCTATTGGCCAGGTTGGCACAATAAACCTACTATCACAAATGGTCATCATATTCAGTTCCAGAACATTCTCTTCTTCCTTGTAGTCATTGTTATTCCTGTAACTTTTTTTCTCATTGTGACAAAAACCAAACACACTCACACACACACACAGAACATTCTTGAATTCCGCAACTTCTACTTGTACAATCCAGTGTCATTGATTATACTTATTGTGCTGTACACCCATTATTGATATCCTTTTTCAAATTATTCTACTACCATTGACATAAACTCAATGCCCCCTACGCACCAACTTTCCTCCTTCAATTATGGTAGCCATTTATCAAGTATGGTTTCTTCTTCTTTTCATGATTTTCTTGATATAGTAGTCATATATCCTATGCTTCCATGGTGAAATCACTTTGAAAATGAGTTGTATAATCACAGTCCGTTCTAGTGCTCCCTCCCCACTCCCACACTCGTTGTTTGCTCCCCAAATCCTCTCATTTTCACTCTCTCCCTCCCCTAATGCCCACATCCCCTATAACCCTTTGCATCAGTGATTATCTCTATGTATCAACTCCTTTTGTGCTTTTCCAAGCTGGGAAACCCAACAGAAACAATAAAAAAACCAAGGCAAAATAAAGTGATTAAGGATAAATATAATAATATAAAGATAAACATACAAATAATGAGTAAGAAAGAAAAGACCGCCAGAGAAGGAATTTTCTCATGGACCAAACAAGAACTATTTGCACCTAGAACAAATTCAGGTTGGACCAAGATGGAGGTCAACTAACCAAGTCTCAAGTTCAATGCAGCATCATCAAATTTACAATGATCTCTATATGATAGTAAAGCTGTTGGAGCTAACCTTGCCTGTGGCTAGAGGGCATCAGGCAGAGGCTTAATCTGACTAGATGTTTTGACTAGATGCCAGTGATGGTCTTAGGGCTCCCACTGTCCTCCATCGCCTCCTACAAATCGGGTGCTCACTATTGAAGCTCTGATACTTTCCCCTTCATCATGGTTGGATTTTGTTATTGTCATTTTTGAGTCACAAAAGCTGGTGTGCTTCTTGCATGTGAACGTATTTGTCTCCTCACTTAGATGGCTGCTTGCATGAATACAAGCCTTTAAGATCCCAGACACTGATTGCTAGCTGCCGGGCACCATCTGCCTTCTTCACTACACTTTTCTGTAGCTCCCTTATCTTCAGTGATCCTTTCATGAAGGTGAGAATCAAGCAGGGCCAAGTTATCCGAATTGATTACTCTTGGATTAGGGTTGGAGTTAAGTGGGAGCCCAGAAACCATCTGCTTGTCCATGAGTTTTGCAAAACTCTGGTTTACTTTGGCGATTGTATTATGACAAAATCAAAACCCTATCAGACCATCTACACTAACAACAGCAGCAAACCAACATCAAACAAACGAAACAAAACAAAAGTCAGGAAAACAAAAACCCCTAGAAACAAAAAAGAAAAACATTGTCAATCATCCCCCTGAGCTATCAGGCAATTGCATTGATAACATCAGCAAATGTCCAGTGACACAGCGTTCCGGACACTGTGGGCATGAGGAGTCTAAGCTAGTGCAGTGCCAACATGAGCCCCAACCCCTGAGTTGTTGCCCTGCACAGTTCAATCTCCCATTTGACTGGAGCACTAATCTAAACATGGGGATTAGTGTCAGGGGGAAATTTCCTGGATTAAGTCCTCCAAGTGCAGATCCCTGCCCAATAGCTCAAAGCCTGTCATATCAATGCCAGGAGGATGGGGGCGGCGGCGGGGGCGGGGGGGCGCGCCACGATACTAAATATGTGGTGACTCTGGATCCCTTTCCATTGGACACCCACCAAGTCAGGGTTCTCCCCAAAGCCCAATGACCACCACTTCCACAGCCCTGGGGCAGCCAAACACCACTAGAAGGAGTTTGTTTTTGTTTTTTTAAGAATCCTGGGCTTCCTAAAAGGTTAAAGGGTTGGAAGTAAAACATTTTGGAGGAAAATGTGAAGAAGAAAATGGAAAGACGTAAAAAACCCTGAGATGTTAACTTTATTCGCCTGACACAATAACCAATGAATCCCAAAGAAGCTAGATGACAAATTGAATTCTATGGAAACAGACACCTAAGGTTGACTTTCAACTCTTTAAGATTTTAATCTAATCTGGTTGAGTAGAAAGAAAAATAACGCAACGATCTGAAAATGAATTTCCTAAAGGAGGCCAATAAAATATGCTGGAGGCTATATTATCAGTGTTTCAAGTATCAGCAGGATCATCCAAGGAGATCTTCTAGATTAAGAACAGACTATGAAGAAGGATTCTGAGGGATTAGCCACTGACAACCTGAAGAACAGCAGCAAAACATTGTTAGCTATCGTGCTGGAAGAAAAGTCCCTACGTGAAAAGGCACTCACAATCCAACTGAGGAAGAGTGACATGGATGGAGTACAACCGTCAGGATCTTGATTTGCTGATGGGGCACAACGCTAGACGAGAAGAACCAGCTATAAACATGTATTAAGAAACAGAACATAGGATCTACGAAGCATGAATCTAGGAAACTAAGTTGTAAAACATGAAATGGAACCCATAAAGATCGATGTCTAGGCATTGCTGTCAGTAGGTGCTATTGAACTGGCTCCGACTTAGAGCTGGCGTCCACCTAAGAAAAGGAAACCGTGCGCCGTGTCCCGCTCCAGCCTCACAATTGTTGTCATGTGGGAGACCACTGTTGCAGCCAGTGTCAATGCATCTGGCCATGGGGCTTACTCTTTTCCACTGACACTATACTTTACCAAGTTGTCCATTTTCCAGGGACCAGTCACGTGATTGAAGCTCATGACCAAGGAGATGACATCTCTCCATCCTAGGTCTAAGGAGTATTCTGGTTGTACTTCTTCCAAGACCTTTTCTTTTTCTTCTTCTTTTCCAGTCCATGGCATTTCAATATTCTTTGCCAATACTATAGTTCAAATGCATCAAGGCTTCTGCAGTCTATTCATCGTCTAACTTTCACATGCACAGCAACAGTGGTGGGATTCAAATCATTTAACAACCAGTCTGCTGACCGAATGACTGCGTTAAGCATTAGAAAATGATATAGTGAAAGATAGTGTATTACTTCATACAGTTAATCCTTAAGTAAGAACAATAAAAGAGGTACACAAACTAGATTATAAGAGTTTTATAATGTTTATGAAAACTATTAAATAATATCTGACAAAAATTGTTATTTTAAGATATTTCCATAGTGCTTCTTGATTGGTGTCCTCCCTCAAAATAGTCTTCACTTTTGTCCAATCATCATCAGCTGAGTGGTTTCTCCTGAACCATCTTCTCACTGTAGGAGGAGGATCCCATTCCCGTAGAGGAAGGCCAATTACACAATAGCCGTAGTGTTTGATATGCTAGAAACAGTTAGGTGACATCTCTTCTTTGAACATAGTACATTCATCTTTGAAAACCCCCCTCTCTACTTCTGCTGAACTTGCACAATTTTACTTCCAATTTATTTAGCTCTTTGAACACTTTCAGGAATAATTCACTCATAATAGCAAGTGGGCATTTGGGGCATAACACAGAACTGAAACGAATGACAGCGTATTCTAGGTTTGTTTACTGATAACTAATGCAAGTGAATAAAAACATAGTATATCATCAGAAATATAATGAGTTTTATCAAGTGAATAAATAAATATTACAAGCATAGTTCTAATTTTGTATGCCTATGGGCGGAATGAACATTACCACAGGTGCTTAGAATACGTTATTGCACAGGTGAACGTTAAAAAAAAGGAATGTAAATTTGTGAATTCCACATTGGAGAGCTGCCCAGTTGCCCACTTTAGAGAGAATTCTAATTATAAGTCCATTCACCGAAATCTACAAAAAATGTAGGTCTCAGTTCTGCTGAATCAGTGCAAACCAGCTGAATCCCACCACTGCATATAAGACAAAGGAAAATACTATGGCTTGGGGTAGTCACACCTTATTCTTCCAAGTGACATCCTTGCTCTTCAACACCCTAAAGGGGTCTTATACAGCATGTTTGTCCAATGCAATCAGTATACCCTATGCATTAGTGAGCTGAAATGGATGAGTACCAGCCACATTGAATCAGACAATCCCATGGTTTACTATTTGAAGAATGGCAAAGTCAAAAGGAATGGCATCCCATTTGTGGTAGGTAGGGATTATGTCAACTAGACACTCCTGGCTAGGGGTGGAGTCAAACCTGTCCTGAAGTCAGAGCCTGGTGACACCTCCTTGATGTCATATGCCTTTTGTAGATGAAAAGAGGTGGTCGCTTTCTTTCTCTGTTTGTGACTTTGCCTTCTTGCTTGCTGGTGACTCTGCCACCAACTGCCACCAACTCTGCCACCAACTCTGCCACCAACTCTGGGAGCTCCTGGTGCCCTGCAATGTTTCCACCAAATTTGGATCCAGAGAACTCTGCGCCCACTGGCCTACGATCTCCTTCCTTCACTTTTTGTCGCCAGCCTGTAGCTACGCGAGTCTGAAGAGGGACTTACGGACTAGCATCAAACTTATGGACTTGAGTTGGACTGGGCTGGGATGTCTTCTTGAATCAAAGCTCTTACACATGGACGAATGTCACTGGATTTGTTTCTCTAGACAGTCTGGCCTAACACAACATTCATGGTCAAAAAGAACATTTCCAGATCCATCATGCAGTACAATTTGGTCTGTGACATGGTGCTATCTGTACCCCTACAAGGAAATCCAGTTAATACAACTATATTTAAATTTATGCACTATTTTATTATTTATTACTTAAATTATTATTTAAATTTAACCACTAAAGCTAGTGAAGAAATGGAAGCAGGCCAACCAATTTCTTCAATCTGAAATTGACCTAATATGCCATCAAGATGCACTGATAATTACCAGTGACTGGAATGTGAAACTTAGACAAAAAGAGAAAACAATGTGGCGGTTGTTTTTAGGTGCCAATGAGTAGGTTCCCACTCATAGCGACAGAATGAAACACAGCCTGGCCTTCTGTCCTGCGCCATCCTCAGTTGTTCTCATGTTGGAGCCCATCGCTGCAGCCTCTGTGTCAGTCCGTCTTGTCGATGGTCTTCCGTTTTTCACTGCCCCTCTACCTTACCAAGCATGGTAGTCCTTTCCCAGCGATGAGGCTCTCCTGACAGCATGTCCAAAGTGTGTGAAATGAAGTTTCACCATCCTTGCTTCTAAGGAGCATTCTGGCTGAATCTCCTCCGAGATGGGCTTGTTTGCCCTTTGGTCAGTCCCTGGTACTTTCAATAGTCTTCGTCAGCACCATGATTCAAACACATCGGTTCTTCTTCAGCCTTCCTGATTCAACATCCTCCTTTCACACACATCTGAGGCGGTGGAAAACACCCTGGTTTGGGGTCAAGCAAACCCCAGTCCAGTTGTAAGGATTTGTATTTACCTTCAGTTGAATGTTAATGGTAGGTGAAGATTTGTGGTTGCTAGATGTCAGCAAGTTGGCCCCAGCTCTTGGCAGCCATGCGCATTGCAGAATAAATGGCTGCCCTGTTTGCTCAGCTTTATGATCGTTGGGATGTTTGTGTCCCTTGTTGTGACTTTTGTATAGCACCTTCCAAATGAGGGTGTGTGTCTTCCAGACCTGTCTTGAAAAACATTGTTTTCGTTGCCTGATTTAGGGAATTAGCTTGCCCGGCCTTTCTTCCTGGTCTAAGTCTGAAAGCGCCCCTGCAACCTGCCTACTGTGCGCAACCTGCTCTTTGAAATCTTAGTGGCACAGCTTCCAACCTCACAGTCACAGGTGGGCCAGATCACAACCATTGACAAATGTGTCCTCAGATCATGGTAGGACACTGTCCCAGTAACTGAGCTGGACTTTAGCTGTACTTTGTGATTCCAGAAATTGTACATCCTCCAATCCTCCCAGATAGCCAATATAGTTAGGGTTTTAATTGCTCAAAACGGTACTTGGGCAGTAGTGACTGACATCTGGTTTTAAATGTATTTCCTCGTGACCTCTAAGTACCTTTATAAAAACAAACACTTGAAGGGTGGAACCGCTTTCTGGATGGATCCCAAAACCACACATTGATCAAAACTGTCCACCGTATCTGGTCTAACCAGTTCAGACTGCCACATCATTGGCCTGTCTCATTACTGCTGCCTCCCCCGGCCACCACAGACTCAGAAACTTTAACAGTCAGGTGTGAGGGTGTGACCAGGGCTTCTAGAAAGGGCAGGATTCCTGCAGTCTGAGGAAAAAGAAACACAGGGCAGATTGCTCTATAGACATGTCTTTTTGCAAATAGCCTGTCCAGTTAAGTAAGGAGCGCACACCTAGAGCAGGTGCAAATGATGAAACTCGGTTCCACATTCAGGCACAGTGCAGCCAGCCAGGGCCATGCTTGGAAAATCAGTCACTGCAACTGTGTGTTTGCTCTGGGGCAGGGAGTGGTGGAATTCTTTGTAGACGGTCAGCTGGGAGCCGGCTGGGGGGTAGGTGGAGGACAAGGTAGGAGAGACCAGGCAATGGGTCAGGTGGGAGGCCAGGTGGAGGGTTGAGCAGAGGGCTGCTACTGCCTGAGCAGATTACCTGGGGAGCCCTGGTGCCACACCCACGTGAACGATGTGTGACTTCTCTCCCGTGGCATTCGTGTGTGCAGGAGGGTGGACGCAGCTGTGGCACATGGTGATCGCCCTCCTGAGTGGTCTCTCTTGGCCCTGGATGCACCGTCCGCCAGGCTGTGTCCGGGGTAGAGAAGGGCTTTCTCCATGCACTGGGGACTGGGCTTAGCCGAGCAGGAAGGATCCCGTGGGAGAGAAACTCCAGGGGAGGCTGCGGAGGGTCTGCTGCTGGAGGGACCACACCTCCACGTCCACAGGCACCAAGGCGAAGACTTAGCATTAGACATTGGACAGAAAAGAAAAATAAATGGAAATCAACGTGTGTGTGTGAATCGTATGTCAACAGCACAACAGGGTCATATGGTATTCAAAATAAATAAATGAGGTATGATCTGTGTAGTACTTAAATTCAAATACGCCTTGTTGCTTCATTTTTGAAGTTACGTGCACGCTGATCTCCAGGTGATTTTAAAGAAGAAAAGAAAGAAAACAGGAAGGGATGTGCAGGCAGACGCAGCAGCCGGAGACTGCCAGGCTTGTATTTCAGGGGCCAGGAAGGAGTGTCTCTGAACAAACACCTTTGAAATCTGGCTTTGTTTATCAGCAAGTCAAGTTCAGACTAGCACCTCCCGCCATTACCCAAGCGTGCTCAGGTGTCCTTTCAGCACATTAACCCAATCAGTGACAGGCAATCCAAAACGTGAAAAGTAGGGTTGGCTGCACCTACTTTTGTCAATAGAACGGTGCCCCTGCAGCTGCTTGCTGACTGCCTGACGCAAACCCACCACCGTGGATGCGCATCTATTGCATGAAAACCTGCGACTCAAAGCCAGTGCAGTTGACACACACAGCTGCTCGGCTGGATGCCGAGTCTTTAAAAAATGGCATCTGTGCTACACTCTCCACAAACGGTACAGCCAGAGTGCTCCTTAGAGGCAGGATGGGGAGACTTCGTCTTACATGTTGTCAGCAGAGACAGTCCCTGGAGTTGGACATCATGCCTGGTGAAGTAGAGGGCAGCGAAAACGAGGAAGGCCCGCAATGAATCCCCATTCTCAAGGCTATCCATCGTTTGTTATGGTCCACACAGTTGAATGCATTGGCATCAACAAAACACAAGCAAGCATCTCTCTGGTATCCTCTGCTTTCAGCTAAGATCCACTGCCCTTAGATAGCCCTTCTTCCACGTCCTCTTGTGAATTTGGCTTGAACTTCTGGCAGTTTCCTGTCAATGTATTGCCGCAACTGTCATTGGATCAGCAAACATTTACTTGCATGAAGTATTGAGATTGTTCTATAGTTTGAGCATTCTGTTGGGTCTCCTTTCTTTGGAATGAGTATAAATAGGAGCCTCTTCCAGTCAGTTAGCCAAGTAGCTGTCTTCCACATTTCCCGAAGCAGTCCAGTGAGCGCTCCCAGTGCTTCATCAGATGTTGAATTCAAGTCCAAATGCAATAGAGTTCTATCCGATCCTTCGGAGCAGGGGTCCTCAAACTGCGGCCCACAGGACACATGTGGCTGCCATGGACATTTATGCGGCCCACCGGGTGATTTTGCTGCCACTGCCTGTCCTGCTTAGTAGCCATCTCCAGTGTGCATAGGAATTTAAGTTTTTTTTAACTATAGTCCTGCCCTCCAACGGTCTGAGGGACAGTGAACTAGCCCCGTTTTAAAAAGTTTGAGGACCCCTGCTTTAGAGTATGAATTGGACTCTGACATCAGTGGATTTGTGTGTGCATGCATGCATGCATTTGGTTAGTGTAAAGAACGTCTTGAAGGCATTTCGATGGTTTGAAAGCTGTACATGCTTGTGATGAACTTGTAAGCAGGGCTGGGTCAGTGAAGTGGGTGAGCATCGGAATGCTAACGGCAAGGTTGGTGGTTGAAAGCCACTAGCCTCTCTGAGGCAGTGGAGGGCAGCCATCTTTAAAGACATCAGAGAAACCCTATATTGTTACCCTGAGTTGGAATGAATCCAAAGGCAGGGGGGTTAGGTTTTATGATTAGGGGGTTAGTGCTGTTGTTCCCAAGTGATGGCAAATTCACGCAGTAAAGGACGAGGACGCGGCTTCCAGAAGCCAGACACTCATAACCCAGGGGCTTACGGTACAGTAAAGCCTTTCAAAGTTGGGCCCTGCATGAAGCAGAAAAGTGGTATGACTGCCCCCCAAAGCCAGACAATTCACGAGACTGGGAAAGTCAAAGCAGTCCCCATGGCGCTTTCTTGTGCGTCACTGCAGCTAAACACGTAGGAGGTAACAGAATCTGTGGAAACGTACCTGCCGCCCAGATTTTAACAAACGGGAACTTTTAGTCATGTTTTACTTCAGATTGAAGAAATGGAGGTTTATTTTTGAAAGGGGGCTTTGTGTCCTGTGAACTGTCTTGCTTCTCTCTGGTCTTCGCATAATTCACCTTCGGGCTGGAAACCACTCCTGTTCAAATTTCTATCCATGCAAAACACATTGGCAGCTTAAAGGACTGCACTGTATGTGCACCGTGATCTGTGTACATGCGTGTGCTTCCTTAGTATTGTTTTGATATCTGTGTATACACTTAAGACTGTACCCGTCATTCACCGTTCTACCCCAAGGCCCTGTCATGGAGTCCATTCTGTATAGGGTTTCAGGCTGTAAGTATTTATGGGAACAGCGAGCTTCCTCTTTTGCCCTGGGAAGAGCTGGTGGGTTTGAACCACTGACGTTGTGGTTAGCAGGCAGAGTGCCACCAGGGCCCCTGCTCTAGTCTTCTATAGTTGAGGCTACCAGTTGACGTATCCATTTTCCTGCTGGTAAGATATTTAGATGGTTCCTGATTTTCCAGTATCGCAAATGCCACAACCTTGACCACCTTTGTGGGTCTCTCTTGGGCAATTACAACCGCAGGGGATTTGCAAGTATTTCTCTCCGAAAACATGGGCACCAGCAGTTCCCAGACTTACAATTTTCCCCTAATGTGATAGGAATAAGAGGGTAATTTGTAATTTATTACTTTAGGAAGAATTGGCTAACAGTGGTGAAATTCGATGAGCCTTGACAAGTGTACTCACCTGTAAGACTGGCCCAGTACCAAGAGACCGAATACTTCCACCCTCCTAAGAAGTTCCCTTCTGCCTCCTCGCCATCCATCCCTCAACCCGCCTCAGGCCCCAGGCAGCCACTGCACTGCCTGCTCTGACAGATTCATTTCAGTTGAGAATCAGATTCCGATGGGGCCCTACAGTCTGCTGTCTGGACTGAGCATGCTTTGAGGTTCATGATGGTGCTGGATCAGCTCTGAGTGTCTGGATAGATGGGCATTTTGTCATCTTTACCTGTGGAAGGGCATTTGGGCCATTTCCCATCTGGGCTTTTTAAAAATGGCAGTTACATCCCTGGTAAAGGACATCATGGGTCCTCTAGGGAAGGTCCTCTGAGAATGAGGAAGACCTGAGATGCAGAGGCTGCATCAATGGGCTTAAACGTGAGCAACTGTGAAGATGGCACGGGGCTGTTGAGTTGGAGCTTTGAGGGCCCCGAATAGCAGCAGGTCTACGTGGAGGCTTGCTTTTATGCTGGGCAAGCCCTATGAAGTGGAATGGCTCAGTGGTATGACCGGAGTGTGTGTAACTACTCATTCTGGCTTATGTTCGCATTTGCCAATGACTAATGAAGTGCTGCAGCGGTTAGTGGTTTGAGCCAAAGTCCAGTGGTTTGAAGCCACCAGAAGCTCCTTGGGACAAGGATGGGGTATTCTGCTTTCACAAATGCTTACATTAGAAATCCTACAGGGTGGAGCTGCTATCTTCCCTCATTGCCACAGAGTCCATTCTGGCTCAGAGTGACTCTACAGGACAGGGCAGAACTAGTCCTCTGAGTTTTGAGAGGTTGAACATGTATGGAAACAGACAGTGTCGCTGCTCTCCAGTGGAGCGGTCGGCTGGCTGGTTTGAACTTCCAATCTTAGCAGTGCGATGTGTATCTCACTAAAGTAAACCTGTACTCTGCCTGGAGGGTTACTCTGAGTCAGAAGCAGCTTGCTAGCAGAAGGCTTAATGATTAACAATGTCGTTCTGAGAACACCGAAGGCTACCTGCCTGGGGCTCGCATCCTTCTTTCTGTGCAGGCCCATTAGCAGCTGTCGATAGATGCTGGCCAGAACTCACTCAGCCCTGACGGGCCTTTG
Source organism: Tenrec ecaudatus (assembly GCF_050624435.1). Taxonomy (NCBI): domain Eukaryota; kingdom Metazoa; phylum Chordata; class Mammalia; order Afrosoricida; family Tenrecidae; genus Tenrec; species Tenrec ecaudatus. The sequence continues at coordinate 197,817,402 of NC_134532.1, forward strand.
GATCTACCAGTTTGATTCCCATCACAATTGGGGGACCCTGCGTTGGTAAACGGGATCTTTGGTCCTTCGGCTCATCAGGTGCCCCTCTTATCATCCATCTATTTGTTCCTCCAAAGCTGCCATGTGACTTCTGCTGCCGTCTTAAAGTGAAGCTAGCAGTCACTGGGTTTTTGTCTTTTGCTGTTCTAGTTCATGGAGGATTTGGGAAAGATTAAAAAATCATGCCATGCCCACTGCCATCCTCCCACTTGACCACTGGCCTTTGAACTTTTCATGTTAACACCTAGATTTCTCTACGTTTCATCCTAATAGCCAGGGTAGGGCTGACTATGCCTCAGGAATTCAAGACTTCAGTGGCTAAAGCAGTTCTTCCTTGCTCATGTCCCCAGCGGAGGATGGAATCACAGGGCTCACCTAAAAACTCTCCACACAGCGACTCCTGGGCCCAGGCAGCTTCCATTCTGCAGTTTCTGCTCACGGCCAGATGGGAAGGCAAGAGATGGGTCCTTCAGGGGAGGGGTGTCACTGGCCAGCCTGAGTCAAGGCTAGCACTCGGACTCACATCTCATTGGCCAGAACTCGGTCGCAAGGGCCCCAACGACCCTGAAGAGAGGCGTGGCAACGTGGAGGTGCACCAATCACCTGCACCACAACTCCGCGCTGCTGCCCAGGCAACTCAGAGAAAAGTAGCCTCTCAAACAGAGCTCTCCGTGCTTGTCCCCTCGTCTTTCTGGCTACAGGAGGCACGAAGATGGCAGTTTATCAAAGAACACGGCAGTATAGTTACTATTTTTAAAAAAACAAGGTTTTAATTCCATTTGTACAGTGCTTAAAAAAAGATTAATCGAAAAAGTTTTTTTTCAAGTTTGCAAAGCATGTTTTCACAAAGTCTTTAACTGCTGACACATTTTGGGAGGGGGAAAGGAGAGGGGTGATAAGGCAGCAAATCATTAATAAAAACTGGGGGGGGGAACTTCAGTGAGAAAGGTTTCAGTGAAATCTTGCTTTCAAGGATTAAACTACACCAGCGCCACAGGAAGTCAGGGTACAAGAAGGGGGGGTCTGGCCACATTTACAAAGCTAAGCGTGCTCACAACATTTCAAATAGGCAACTTACAGCCCCACCCAGGGGAGTCTCCCCCTGAGATAATGATTCTATTACCTGCAGCTTACTCTGATATTACACATAAATACACTCATGGTGGGGGGGGGGGAAGGGTAAGTTAACACACCATTTAAATAATTTAGAATGACATTTGTCAAAGTTTGCAAAACACAAGCGAAGCACTCCGAGTTGTGGTCCGTTCTAAACCAGCCCCGCCTTTCTTCGCCTTTCTGGCCTGGCTGGCACACCTTCCCTACCAGTTCATTTCAGGGTCAAACACAGCAGCCATCTGCCAAGTTTTCGAGGATCCAAATGAAAATCGTGTAGCCACTCAAGAGTGGAGACGGGAGGGTTAAAAATGCAACAAGGGTTTCTGGAGGCCAAGCCCACATCCCTGCCACCAAGTTCCTTTAAGACACGGGCAAAAGGCACGTGAGCGAGGGGGCTTCCGAAAGCTCCTGGGCAGATGGGCGGCAAAGATCATGCGCTGGTCCCACGAACACTTAGACGCCCCCGCCGCCCGTGGCTGCCCGCATGGATCTTCCCACAGTACTTCCGTCCTGAGTCTCCCGTAGGCTTCCCGCGATCAGGAAATCCCTGTGCGGGGGTAAAGGGAGGGGGCGCGGCTTCCAGTGAGGGTCCCCACGGGCAGCAGTTTTGCTACGTCCTCCGCCCATGCGTGGAGGGAGACCAAGAGAAAGACGAGAAGACGGGAGGACTCAAGAGCGGGCTGCTGCCCCAACGCAAGTACTTCCTACTACACAGTAATATTTAATTTGGGGGAAGAGGCCGCAGCAAAAAGAATGCCCATCAGCAAGCTTACGGAACAAACGGGAGAGCACAGCATCCACGCTCGTGCGGGCGATGCCCTTATTTGAGTCCCAAGAGGCTCCTCTTTGCCGCCATGGTCTCATCGGCGTGTATGGCAACACCGCGCACAGTTACTGAGTTACAAGTACACCACATCCTGATCTTCAAAATGGCACACTATCATAAATTCGACACATACAAATGACTTTAGGGTGATCTCTGCCACGTTCCCCTCTGATTTGGGTGGACCATCGAAGTTAACTGCAATTGAACTACCAACTATAATATCCTGTACGCTGCCGGAGGTTACGTCCTGACCCCAAAATGCAATCCCAGATGGGCTTGGGAGCAGAGCTTCCTTCTCAGTGAAGCACCGAGGAACTACCTACCTACCGATCAGGATCAGTACTCTGAAGTACCGATTGATCGAGTATTGAACCCTCTGCAAAAATCCCAAAAGGGGTTTTTAATGTGGACTATTTTGGAATTTCAAAACACTGGCAATTGACCCTCACGTCACATCACTCCTTCAACTGCCAGCGTTTCCTTTCAAAAAGTGGGGGTGAGACGCATCCCCCGCCCCCACCCACAACAAAATAATTCACCAGAAATATTCTAAGGTACAGAACAAGAGAATGGCCTCCTGGTACCTAGCCAAGCTGTCATGTTCTGGTTCTGAATGTCAACCCTCTCGAGGGCCACTGATTCAAGTTGTAAAATAGCAGCTGTTTGTATTAAGGCAACTTTGCTGTCTTCCAACCTGGTTTTCTAGCAATTACCCTATTCAAGGTCAACAGAGCAGGTTCAGACAGAGGCACTCTCATGGTCAAAGGCCGTGTTCTCTCAAATGCATAGACAGGACGTAAAAAAGTCAGTTGTTTGGAGGCAACAAATAACCTTCTGTATCGTCTTGGAATGCTGAAGTCATTAGACTTAGTCCAGCATGAGGCAACTATGAAATTACCTTTGAAAAGAACATCAGCAACATAAAGTACACATTTTTTTTCTACAAAAATACAATTATAGGAGATAAATCACTTCTTCCCTGAAAGAGAAATTTATTATTTGGAGAAACACCACACGCACACAGGCGCGCACACACACACACACACACACACACACTGTAAACATCTGATTACATTCAAATATAACTTTTTAAAATTACTTGAGGCTTTGGCAACGGGTGCTCTCAGGAGCATATCTACCTCACTATAAAGTTGGCACACAATAAGGCAAACCCAGAGATAAAGTCTGTTCCTCTCACTCTCACATCTGCTACCAGGAGGTAAAAAAAGGCTTCCGGCAGTGGACAGTCTGCGTAAATGAGTTGCCCAGGTGGACTATGCGCCCCTGCCCGCCACCTTTACTTCGTTCCACGATCACACGGGGCATCTGCACCAGCTGCAAAGGACTCTTCCCATCCCTCAGCGCCTGTGTGAGATTTAAGATCTGCGGGGAGAGGAGAGCAGAGCTTTCACCAGCTGGAAAGAGGCAAAGAGCCGTTCTTCACAGACATTATTAGTATTATATTATCATAACCACTCACTCATAACTGTGATTCTGTTTACTTAAGTACAGCCGAGAAGGTGATGAGAAATACCTACAGCAAGTGTGTATGGTTGTGGCAAAATGAGATTATACTGGAATTTTCTCACATACTTGTTGAAGCCCGTGTGTGTGTGTGTGTGTGTGTGTGCGTGTTTAAGGAACTCTAGTTAAGCACTTGGCTACTAACATAAAACTTAGCTACTTAAACCCACTGGTTGCACTATAGTGGCTCTTGTGCTGTAGCGGTTACACATTGGGCTGCGATCTACAAGGTCAGCAGTTCGAAACCACCAGCTGATCATCGGGAGCAAGATGGAGCTTTCTACTCCTGTGAAGAGTTACAGTGTAGAAACCCACAGGGGCAGTTCTACCCTGTCCTAAAGGCTCACTGTGAGTGAGCACAGAACCGATGGGAGTATGGGGAGTTTGGTTGCTCTGGGGGAGAAAGATGGGGCTGCCGGCTTCTGTAGATTTACAGAAACCCTATGGGCAGTTGGTTCTATTTTGTTGTAAAGGGTCATTGCGAACTGGACTCAACTGGACAGCAGCAGGCTGTGGGTGGGATATGTGTATTTACATAGAGCTATATGTGTACAATTAGAAATACCTTTTGCTAGTTGTTAACTTTAACGTATGCTAGGATAAGCCCCTGCCCAGGGACAGACCAAAGGGTGTGGGGCTCTACAGGTTCCATTCAACAACAGCTGACTCACATCTTGGTCCACACTGTCTGAATTTAACCAAGTACCCGCCGGAGCTAGTCATCCAATCAACACACTACTAGGAACTGGGTTTTAGGGTCTGGGGATACGATGACACACATTCTCTGTCACCAAGGGGCGGGGGTCCATACACGTTAACACTAAGTCAGGGCGAAGGACGAGGAGATCAGCGTGCTGTGCAATCCCAGGCCGCGGGCGTGACCATCAGGCTGCTGTCAACCTGGCTTGGTGCTGCACCGTGACAGCGGGGCTCCCTGCCTGGCACAGCCCAGCTTCACAGCATTAAGGATGCCTCTGCGGGGGGTAGCATGCTTGCTAGGGAGAAGTGAGTGCCATTGGGGGGGGGGGGCATTTGCCCTCTTTTCTTGCTGATGTGAGCTTGACATCTGTCACTGTCCAGCCTCGCCTCGTCTGTGGCCCATCGTGGCTGCTGCCAGGTCTGACCTCCTGCTGCCTGTCCCTGGTTCTCTCCGGCAACCTCGTGAGTAGGGAAGGGCCTTCAGCCCTGCATGTGACCCACAGATGTCAGCCCGGGTGGGGCGGGGGTTACCCGTGATATCAACCCCTTCCTTAATAGGAGCTTCTCTCTGCAGACACACAAGTGTCCTGGTTTTGCTTCTCCAGAACCCAAGGCAAGTAGGTTAGAGAACTGGGGGGAAGTAGCCATTTTAAATAAAGTTTAACTTAAAAGCTTGCTTTTCAACGGCAGGAAGCATAAACGCAGGAAACATAAGCTATCGTACATTTCATGAGAAAAGTTACTCTTTGAATTTCTACCTGAACATCAATATGGATTCTGCTCAATACACGGCTTAGAGCCTATTCTAAGCTCTGCTCGGAGAAAATAAAAGTTGAATGATTCCTTGTTAAGGGCTTTAGAGCTAAGAGACTCTCTCTTCAGATATTTGGTAATATGTAAAATATGCATGCTATGCATTTCATTGGTTTGGAAAAGGCAATTCAATAGCGATGCACATACGAGTTTCAACGTAAAGCCCAACCGCACTAACAGGCTTCAGGATACTGGGTGATTCAGATCCTGGGCAAGCCCAGCTCTTGATACTGAGCACTCCTGGGAAGCAAACCTTTCCCGGGCAGCAGCAGTCTCTGATTCTTACTGGTGTTGGAAGAACCAAGGTGGGTACTAACCCCAAGGTCAGCAGTTTGAAACCACCAGCCACTCCAAGGGAGAAAAAGGGAGGCTTTCTAAATCTGTAAAAAGTGACCATGTTGGAAACCCCCAGGGCAGTTCTAGTCTGTTCTATAGGGTCACTGTGAGTCAGAATTGACTGGCAGGTGATGGCATTGGTTTTGGTTTGCTCACAGTGGAAGGAACTATTGCTTCTCAAGGATCAGGATCAGCAAAGGACGGCCTACCTGTCCCCTCATCACAGACATCTGGCTCTCGAAGGTAGTCTTGTGGAACCCTCGGTCCGTCTATCACAGAAAGGGGGAGAAAAAAATTTACAAGGTCATTCCAAATACCAAGATTTCTGAAACAAGAATTTAAACACTCTTCAACTTAGCACACAAGCCATTCCTAAACCACCTTTCCCAATTGATTAAATAACATGAGAAATGTGTATTTAACTGATGTCTTTTCAGTAGGTCTGAGAGTCACCAGAATAATTTATTTATTCTGAAGCTTATGCTAGAAGTGGATTGAAGGAGACTTTCTGGCCACTGGGTTGGGATTGTGTAAGAGAACTGAGTGCCTGCAGACGTATTATGACTGAAAAAGGTAATTGTGTGAAAACCAGTGTCAGAGAAAACAGCTGTCCCGCATCCTGATGGATTCTCACGTCAAAGAAGAAGGAGCAAGTGGAGCTTTCCGAATTTATGCTCCCGGCAAGTAAGACTTCCCCTTCCATCAGCAGGCCCAGAAACAGCAAATTATAAAACTGGCTCTTCTGAGGAATTTTCCTAGCTCAGATTTCTTTCAGTCTCTGTAATGATTACATTTATGGCTTACCTTAAAAAGTTCATAAAGGTCTTCACATAAATCCTGCACAAAATTCATGTCAGAAATGCAGGGCAGAACCAAGTTTTTTGTTTCTTCTGAAAAAGGAACTTTTGCTTGAGGAAGCCACGCCCAGTGAAATGGATCTAATGGGGAGGAAAAAGCATGCTACTCAAGAGGGAGGAAAAGATTTATTTAGGACAAAAAGATCCTCATTCCTTTTACAATTCCTAGGTTCTCCCCATCCCCTCCCCTCCAAAAACCAACACCGAAAACCAGAGGAGGAGGAGACCGGATCGGAATACGCTTTCCTTGGCCAGCCCAATGATTTGGCTGCAAGTATGGAGAGCGAGTGTTTGGGTAACGGAGTCAGATGGTAAGGCACGGTAAATTGTTCCCTACACCATTTTGGTTTCTGAGTTTTCGGGAGTAAAGAGTGCAAGTTTGGATCATCAGTCATGATCAGAAAACATTTTTGTGGATCCATCTGGCTCCTGGGTTTGGAAACTGAGGACCGCCTACAGTTCTTTCACAGGTCCAGTTTGTTCAAATACCACGGCTGGGGTCTCCTCGCCCCGCACAGGTCCAAAGCATTAAGAACTGCCTGCCCATTTGGAGGCAGAAGATGGTTTAACATCGTCCATCACAGGTTGAGAAGCAGGTGAGCAGCTTTGGGAGATTAAAGAGCTGTGGCTCTTCTCTCTCTCTCTCTCTCAAGAAGGCGTGCCACCGATCCAGTGCTCCTACTAGAATGAGTCGGAAAGGAGGTGTGCGTGTACCCCTGCAAGGAAGGATGGGGCTTCCGATCACAGCACTCTAACAGAGATCCTACGTTTCGGGGGAATGGGCGTCACCGCTGGGCCCTGTGGCTCTCTTTCTGGAAGCTAAGAGAAGGCAGCCTGGGCTAGAGCCTCCCCTTCTCCCCGCTGTCCATCTCCCTGCACACGGTGGGAGATGCGCACTCCACAGCGAAGGATGCTCTTCTTTTCTCCCAACCTATCCTTAAAGCTGTGATGCCATTTCCCTTCCCCGGGCCAGCCCCATAAAAGAACAGGCCTTATTTCTCAGCCTCAAAAGGAAATGCTCTGAAAATGCAAGAAAATTAGTACAAATAAAAAGGTCAGTGTTTATTCATAGAAAAATTTCGGGGATAGTGTCAACAACACAAAAGCTTATGAATGAACAGCAAGAATGAAAGAAAAGCAGGGGCCCTGGTGGTGCTGTGGGTTATGCATTGGGCTGCTAACCTTAAGGTTGGCAGTTCAAAACCCATCAGCCTCTCTTCGGGAGGAAAAGGTTATCTGTTGCTGTACAGATTTAGTCTCAGAAACCCTTTATGAGGGTCACGAGGAGAAGTTAACGGCAGTGGGTCTGGTTTTTATATGAAGCCTTTAAAAATGTATTCCCATTATTTTAAACATATACAAAAATGAGAAAAATAAGTGCAACACACTTCCCAATAACCGCATCAAGCGATTTTTAAATTTTGTAAAATTTTCTTCCTTTATCCCTTTTGGGTTTTTCCACCCCTTCTGTTAGGATCTTAAGGCAAATTCCAGACATCATTTCATTTAACCCCCAATTACTTCAATGGGTCTAGAGGAGATCTTTCTTTCTAATTATATGAACATTGTTATGTGAGCCTTTATTGTCATCTATCTAAAATGCATGATCCCATGTTTTAAGGGAAATCATTTCTAAAACAGGCTCGCCTTTGATGCATGGAGACTTCGACCCACAAACACAGAAGAGGCTGATCAGGCAGGTAAAGCCCTCCTCACGAAAGGAAGTGGGGTGCTGGGCAGGAAGAGTGAGGCAGGGGGAAGTTGTGTTGCAGGTGAATTGTACCCCCTACGTTGACATACAGTTCAGCCACAATACAAAACCAGATCATTTGTGCATGTTTTATGTGCTTTAGAACCTGGAAAGCTACTAAACTCCTCCTACGAAAGTCGCACAGGTTGTTCTTGTGGGGTGCTGGCGAGTCAGTTCCCACCCACAGTGGCCCTGCTATGTATACCAGAACAAATCTTTTTCCTGTTCCTCTGCTATGGAAGGTCAGTGGGGAAAAAAGGGGTTCAGTCCAATCGGTGGCTTTTGATTTGATGGTGGCTTCCGAGGCCAGGGGCTGGCTGAGAAGACATTTTCAGAAAATGGAAAACCGCATGGGGTGACATAAAGGCCTGGAAAGTTGCCTGGGAGCTTCCCCATCCATTCTTCCAGAAGAGCTAGGGCTGTTCTAAGGGAATTTTAATGGGAAACATTGCTGCACGCTAACAGCCCGCATCTTGCCCCTTCGGCTTGCTTTTTGGTTCCCCAAACCCAAAGAACATTGCAAAGCAATATGATTCACGTCTCTCGAGGGTGCAAATGCTGCCATTTTGACCTGGTGGAAGCCGATGAGCTCAGTGTTCCTTGGAGGAAGGGCTAGCAGGCAGCCTTCATAGGTGGATATGTTGAGAAACAGTAGCTCCTCGTTTTGATAATCTTCTTTAATAAACGTTTCTATGATGTTATAACAATCAGTAAACAAAGTGTGAACGTCTTCCTTTCAACCCCTCCTTCTTAGCAGAGTACCCGGATGGAGGAGTACACTCCACCCACCCAGGTCTTCCTCTGCCACCTGGATAGATAGCCATAATGTTTCCTTTCTGTTCTGGAAAAGGAGTCACTATGAAATCCCTGGAAGGGTCCAAGAAACTTACATGCTCTCCACTCATCTGGATGTTTAAATGGAAATGCCAGACCATTATCAATTGCAGCTACCTTAATAAACGGCTCTTTATCAGCTTCCTAGGAGGAAGAAAGGGGGCGTGTTAGTTAAAAAACAGAGATGAATATTGCACGGGCTACACAAAACAACAGAAAATAAACTATGGACACAGTCACTCTGAACCTATAAAAATAAAATTAAGTTGCCATATTGACTGTGAATTCACTTTGGAAGGAGATTCTTTTAAAAACTGCTGAGAATTGATAAACACGGTTTAAAAAACTTCATTATGTTTACAATTTTCTCCTTTGGAGAACAGGACTTGGGTACGATACTAAGACATAAAAAGTGACTTATGGCTAGTCTATGCTTAAATTGTATTTGCAAAACACTGGCACTTTAAGATATCATGTTAGCAAAATGATCCTATTATATATAATCTAACCTTTCTTCCCAAACTCCACCCGCCCCCTCCCATTAAACACCACCACCACCACCACCGAACCCACCACCATCAAATGGATTCTGATTCAGTGACAATTCAATTGCAGCAGCTAGCCTCCACGTAAGTATTACATCTAAAGTGTTTGCAAAATCACTCGGCGCCCAGAGCTACAGGTAATGGAAGTCGAGTAGAATCTCAAGACACACACTCCACTGTTTCCTATAGCAGAAACAAAGGCTTCCCGAGCAGAGGACTTGCATGTTTGAGAATTTCCTCCTGCATTATTTAAAGACACGTCACTGCCATTATTTTTTTCCTATGGAATTGTGTCTTTCTACACCTAAGTCAATATGCTTCTATGTTCCAGTTAATGATTTCTCCCTGCACCCCTATTAGCCATCAAAGAATGTTTCTGTCATTGTAAAAACCGTTTCTTGATTTTTCATCATTGTGGTGCAAGACAGCGAAATATTTCATATGGTTCTTCTAACCATAGCCTTTGAAGTAATCCACCGAATGATCTTCATTTGCCTCCTAGGTTTGGGTAAGAAGGTGGGAGAAGATACTGACCGGACTACATGACTCAGCGGTGAGTGAGTGTCCACAGGGGTAACGGTGCTTGCCATCCTGCTGGGGGGTGAAATGAGCCATCTCAGAAGCAGCAACAGGGGAGCTCACTACCAGCAAGGCAGAAAAGCAAGCAGTGGACCCCGAGATCCGTGAACACTGGACTTCCTTGATCCAGGAGACATTTATGACGCCAGAGGAGGGACAGCAAAGCCAGGAGCCAGAGGTCGGGACAGAGCTGGGGCAGGAGGCTGGCTTGTGGGGCGGGGTGCCTCAGGGCTCTGAGCAGAGGACACTAGGTTTGCTAACCCCACAGCTGGCGTGGAGTCCAGCGTACACAGACTGGCGTGCCTCCAACGAGCTTTGCAACACTGCCCAAGGAGGCCGCGGGCACAGCAGAGACGCTACTGTCCCGACTGCACAACTGTAGCCAGAGTATTTCTCACCCGAACTGTAACCTGTTAATATCTCTAATGAACCCCATCATCGTGAGCATCATCTGAGTTGTGTGTGGCCACTGAGATGAATTATAAGCCTGTACTGCTGTGGAAGACAGAGCAGTGGTCTATCATTTTGTGATTCACTGATTTCTCTCAGCCTAACACCCTCCAAGTTCGTACATCCAACGAGGCGTTCTGCAGTCATCATTACTTTCTTGTGTAGTATTCCGTTGTGTACATACAGTATTTTTAGTCTGTCTTTCATTGGTGGGCACTGAGGCTGCTGATAGTTGGGTTTTTTTGGGGGTTTTTTTGCTACTATGACCATGGGTGTGTTGTTGTTAGGTGCCACTGGGTCGACTGTGACTCATGGGTCCCTATGTACAACCGAACCAAATACTGCCCGCTCAGTTCCTGGGCTGGGCCCCACTGCAGCCTGTGCCAAGCCATCTCACCGAGGGCCTTCCTGTTTCTCACTGCCCCTCGACTTTACTAAGCAGGATGCTCTTCTGTAGGGGCAGGTCTCTCCTGAGAACCTGTCCAAAATATGCGAGACAAACCCTCACCATCCTGGCCTCTTAAGGAGAGCGCTGGCTGTACTGCTTCAAAGACAGATCAGTCTGACCTTTGGCAGTCCATGGTACTTTGATTCGTCTTTGCCAGTACCGCAATTCAAATGCATCGATTCTTCTTCTGTCTTCTTGTTCAATACCCAACTTTCACATGCATGTAAGGCAACTGAAAACACCATGGCTTGGGCCAGGCGCACCCAAACCCCACAGTGACATCCTCGCTCTTCAATGTTGTAAAGAGGTCTCATGCAGCAGCTTTACCTACTGCACTATGTCATTTGAGGTCCTGACTGCTGCTTCCATGGGCATTGATTGTGGATCCAAGCATGGCAAAATCCTTGGTAACTTCCATCGTTGCTCCCTTCATCATGAGGTTACCTATTGGATATGGGTGTACACACATATCATTGTGTCATGGCTATTATTTCTCAAGGATAGATAATACTAAGTCTCAGTACTTCTGGGTCATGTGTTATTTCTCTTTCCCATTCTTTGACGCAGCCCCGTACGACTTTCCAGTGATGACACCACTGTACAGAACCACAGACAGTGTGAGGGCTCTGGTGTCTCCATCCCTGACCAGCATTATTTTCTCAACTCTGCTAGCAATGCAAGGATGAGACCTCTCGCTCTTGTTACGATTCGTATCAAATGGTTAGTGAGAGCATGCATTTCTTCATGTTTGTTGGCTGCCTGAATATCTTTGATGAAATGTCTGGCTCCTGTCCTCTGCCCATGTTTTAATTGGATTAATTACCGTTTGCCTTTTGAAGTTTCCTATCAAGTCTAGAAATTAGTCCTTTGTTCAATATGTCACTGCCAATTTTCTTTTGCCTGTCTGATCTGTGGGTTCTATTTTTATTCTTTTGGTGCACAAAAGTATAAAATTCTTAGGCGGTTCCAGCCATATAGTTTATCTTCTACTTGTGTGTTCGATTGCATATTTATGACATGTTGTAGGGCTTCTAAATTTGTCCCAATTTTTAAAAAATTGATCATCTTTATCATTTTATATCTAGGTTTTTGATCCATCTTGAGTTCATTTTTTAAATATATGGTGTGAGATGTTAGACTTACTTCATTCTTCTGCAAATGGAAGTCCAGTTTTGCCAGCACAATTTGTTAGACTATCTCTTCCCATTTAATAATTTTAGCCCCTTGTCAAGATTAGCTATTGATGTTGCTCGTGCGGTGAGGTGCTGTGAGGTCAGTTCTGATTGAACATAAAACTATGCACAACACTTCCCAATCCTGAGCCTTCCTCACAAACAATGTTGGAGCCCCTGTGTCAATTCAGTAAGTCTCCTTCTAGGGAATGCTACCTCCTGATAACTTGTCCAAAGTGTGTGAGATCAAGTCTTGCCACCATTGCTTTTAAGAGCATTCTGTCTACACTTCTTTGGAGATAGATTTGTTTGTTCTTTTTTTTTTTATTATTCAAACAAGCTTCATTTGTATTTATTTAGTCTTTTGACTCTGTGCTTGTGCCTTCAACACTTTCACCACGATTTTCTGCTCCTCAATCAGGAAAGCGCGCTTGATCCTGTCTCGGACACATTTAGCGCACATGGACCCACCATAAGCCCTGCTGACGTGTTTTTTGGTTTTGGACAACCTCATGAGAACTTTGGGTCTCACAGCACGGACCCCTTGAAGTCGGCCCGGGCACACGCCACATGCAGATTTTGGCGCTTTCCCAACCTTCTTTGTATACAGGTAAACGATTCTGTTACCAGGGGTTCGGGACAGTCTAGTTTTGTTAGAGGCGGTGTTGTAGGACAGCCTACGCCGGTAGGTCAGACGCTGAACCATTTTGAATGCCTCCACACAGCGTCTCCGGAAGAGGAAGCGATTTGTTTGTTATCAGTCCACAGTACTTTCAATATATTTGTAGCCAATACCATAATTCAAACGCATCAATTCTGCTGTCTTCCTTATTAATTGTGCAACTTTCACATGCGGATGAGGCAAATGAAGATACCATGGCTTGGGTTAGGCACACCCCTAGTCCTCAAAGTGCTATTCAATAATTTCAAGAAGTCTCGGGCAGCAGATGTGCCCAGAGGAAACTTCATAATCTATAGATAAGTCGCCTTACTTATAGGTTCTCCTGATAGGCTGTGCATTGTCTCTATATATCTCTTTGGGTAGTACTCATATTTTTACAATATTGAGTCTTTGATCCAAGAGCATGATACTTTCTCCCGTTTCTGTAGTCTCTTTTGGTTCCTTGTTGTGTAGTGTTTTACAGTTTTCTCTGTATAGGTCTTTTGTTTCTCTGGTTAGATTTACTCCCAAGTATTTCATCTTTTGGATGGCCATTTAAATAGTATTGCTTCCAATTTCCTTTCCAAGGTTCTCTCTGTTAGTGTCAGCAAATGTTTCTTTTTGTAAGTTCACCTTGGCTTTCAATCAGTTCCAGGAACTCCATTGCTGAGTCTTTGGGGCTTTCTCTTTCAGAATCTTGTCATTTGCAAATGCCGTTTTACTTCTGCTTTGCCAATTTGACTAAGACTTGCAGTACAGTGTTGAAGATATATGGCCATAAAAGGCTCCCTTGCCTGGGCCCCATTTGTAAGGGGAATCTTTTCCGGTTCTCTCTGTTGAGAGGAATGTTGGCTGTTTATTTCGTATATATGCCCTTTATTATAATGAGGAATTTCTCATATTCCCGTTTTGTTGATTGTTTTCATCAGGAATGAGTGATGATTTTGTAAAATGCATTTTCTGCATCAAGCGATATGATGCTGTGTTTCCTCTCCTTTTGGTCTATCCATCCTTGCATACTTGGTATCAATCCCACTTGGTCAAGATGCATTATTTTTTTGCTATGTTGTTGGATTCTATGGAGCAGGGTTGTGTTGGGAATTTTTTTTTCTGTTCACGAGGGATATTGGCCTATAATTTTCTTTTTCAGTGATGCCTCTGCCTGATTTTTAGGTCAGAGTTATGCTAGTCTCATAAAGTGAATTGGGGAGTATTCTCTCCTGTCTCTATTCTGGGATGATATGAGTAGAATTGCTATCAGTTCTTTTTGAATTTGCCAGTGACATTGTCTGTGTCGTGGGTTTTTTCCCCCTTGGAAGTTTTTTTAATAACTTGATCAGTTTCTTCTCAAGTCAATTTCTGCTCAAATTTTCTACCTTAGCCTATGCTAGTTTGTAGTGACATCATCCATTTCACTTCTTAATCATGTTATTTGCGCCTAATTGCAATTATTCCATGGCCTAAATTAAATAACAAGTTTTGAAATGGTTGCTTTTAATTTAAACATACTACAATGAAGGCTCATTTGATTGAGTATATCAAATCTTTTCTATATAGTGATATATACCAATTTTATTTCTTCATTTCATTCCGTTTTTATCAAATATTTTACCTCAATAGAATGCACAAAGTATAGACAACAAGAAGTTTTCCATTAAATCTAATTGCTTAAGATAGTTCACACAAGAAATTTAGAAGTCATTAGAGATGTACGTTTGTACGTACAGCATATTTTGCTCTGTTACTTGTGGTGAAGTAAAATTTCTTAATATGGATCATCTACCCAAGTCTCTGTAACTCCCACCAAATGATTAGGTGGGACTAAGCAGTTTGTGCATATGTAACCCTAAGAGAAGGGATTGGTCAGTGTTTCACAGCTAACCCCCTAGCACTAAAGATGAGCCATTTCTGCTTTGCAGCAGAAGCAGAGAGAGAGAAAACACCAAGGACCTTGGAAGAGCATGTTCAAGATCACTGACCGTACAGGTGGAGGGCACCAAGACCACATGCATCTGAGCCTGTGCCACAGAGACTCGGAAGAACTGAGCTGAGACTATGGGGCACCTTCTCTTCTCCCGGCCCAAGACTGTGGACTGGTGGGACAGAACGACAAGCGGGCTGGCTTCCTAGACCATGGAGCAAAGGCCAAAGCACCCTGCGGCCGAGAGCCAGAAATTGAGAGCCTTGGCTGCTGGCTGAGGAGACCAATGACAGCACCCTGTTTGCTGATCCTGGGATGTGGTAACCTCTTATTTCACTGCTACAGCCCCTGGCTTTTGAGTATTGGCTATGAGTTCTGTGTGGCTAGTGCAGTGAATTACCGGGCCCAACATAGCTGCAGAGTGGCAGGGGGGGAACGGTTGGTGTCAGATAGATAACAAAAGGTAGAGGGTGGAAGCATGGCCGACTCTTGTCTTGTGGCAACAGGAAAGCCAGTGAAGCGAGAGGAGGTCAGTGTAAGAATCACCACTTGTTTTTATTTCTGTCACTTTTTTCTAATTGTAAATTTACTGAGAAATACTTTATATACAATGAACTTCCTATACAGTAAATTGTACAGTTTGATAGGCAAGTTTCCGTGCCCCTTTTGCAGTCCACGCCCCTCTCTATCCTGTTTCGGCCTCCAGAGATTAACTTGCACTTTCGCAGTCTTTAGTACATGAACTCATACGGATGTATTTACAGGCGCCGTCTTTCATTCAGCATGATTTTGAGTTTATTCCATGTTACTTGAGTGTATTACATCTTTTTAAAATTGCTAAGTACTATTTTTAAATTTTTAACTTTCCTTGCAATACTTCAAAGTACAAACTTCAAAGTGATGCATTAGCTCTAAGCGGTAACTTGAGAACATACAGATTATAAACATTAGAGAAATTATTTTTTTAAACAGTTAAAATTTCCCCCATTCTACAGCCTGTTTTAAACTTGTAAAACTACTGTGAGAACACCTCTTCTATAAATAACTGCACCTCCAAATTGAGTTCTCAGAATTGACGATCATGAACCTAAAGTCGTTACTGCAGTTTAAATTATGTAAGCTAAACCAATACTTTTTTTTATCTTTCATATCTCTCAACTCTGATCCTTTTTAAAAGTAATTGTATGGAGTTATAATTCATATTTCATGCACTTCAATAGTTCACTGGTATTAAAAGAGTCATGCATGCATCTAGAACTAAATCAGTTCTGGAATATTTTCTTCCTTCTTGTATTCATTATTTTCTTCTCGTTTTTCTCCAAATCTTCCCCACCCCCTTCTACACCCCATGAACCCAATCAGCCATCACAGTAGTTATTGTTTCTATACATTTGCTTCTCTTGTGCTTCAAATATTGGAAAACACGGACACGCACGCACACACACACACACACACACACACACACCAAACAGCAAACATTTAGATATATATTTTTAAAAGATAGATAGAAAAGACCAACACCAATAATGAAGATAAACTAGAGGGGGAAAAGCAGGAAATATCAAAAATATTAAAAACTAGAACAAACTTAAAGTAGGCCAAAAGGGAGTTCAAATGGTTAGTATTACATTTTAAACCTGATTACATCTGCCACAAAAGAATTTACAGTAGTCTCTGTCTGATAGCAAAGTAGTTCCCATGCCTTGATTATGGTCAGAGGGGGTTCACCAGTGCATGGCTTTCGGGCTTCCTGCACACCAGGAGTTCACCATTTAAACTCTGATACCACTGGATTTTATTCTTTATAACACCAGTCTAAGAAGCAGACTTAAAGTAGACTTTCCCTAATAAAATGTAAAAAAAAACAAAAAGCTGTAACATTAAAGTAGACTTTAAAGTCTACTTCAAGTCTATTTTATATATATCTACATCATCTATATCTATTTCTCTCTCTCATATATATATATATCAGTCTAAGAAGCCCACACTTTCTATTTTACACCATGTTCCCAATTGCCCCGCCAATGAGCCCATGCCGACTCACAGCAACTCTGTAGGACAGGGTAGAACTGCCCGTGAGCTACCAAGACTGTAACTCTTTATGAGAATAGAGAGCCTCACCTATCTCCCACGGAGCAGCCTGTGGTTTCAAACTGCTGACTTTACAGTTGGCAGCTTAACACATAACCACCACGGCTCCTAGAATCATGTGAGGTCCCATGAATTTAAAGATTCAGAGATAGGAGTCAGTAAAATACTGATTCTCTCCTAAAAGACAACAGGCCACTGGGATAGAAATGCAAAATGCATGCGATGGCTTCGTAACAAATTTCCCCCAGCTCTACAAGTGTACTGAGCTGGTGTCATTCTTGTAGTCTAAGACACCTATCAAAGAAAACTTCACAGAGATAATAAAGTGAGGGGAGGGAGGAATATAAGTGAAGGAATGAACATGCAGATGAAAAAACCCCAGGACCGAAGTGAAGGTTGGAGGAAATGATAGTGAGCAAGTAACAACCTGAAAGCCCATTCAAACAGATGTCACAGAAATCGACTTTGTGCGTATATATGTATAATATATATGTACATGTAGATTAAATGGACACATTTAAATTTTCTTACCTTACTGTCAGCGTTTTTACTGTCAATCTGTTTTTCATATTTGATTAACCAATTATCATTTCCCCTGTCTTTTCAAATAGACAAACAAACAAAAAAGTCTGTTAACTTCATTTTTATTAGCATCAAGGGGAAAAAGTTAGTTACCTCATGCTTATTAAGACCTTCAGATTGGTTACTTATAGCAATATTCTTATCACATTAGAGGGTCTAATTTAATCTATGTAAAATTTATGAGCATTTAGCAGCCCTGGTTACATAGCAGATATGTGATGGGCTATGAGCCGCAAGGTCAGCCATTCAAAACCACCAGCCACTCCAAAAGAGGTGGACGGGACTTTCTATTCTGCAAATAGTTCAGAGTCTCGGAAACTCAGAGGGGCAGTTCTGCCATCCTACTGGGTGGCTGTGAGTCAGAAATGACTTGATGGCATTGAACACTGTGTAGTGCTCTGTTAGAGTGGTAAGTGCTTGGATGTGTCAATTCGTTCAACCTTCATCACCACGTACCTGTGAGGTAGGTATGAAGATTATCAAGAGTAATTTATTCAGGTGATTTGCAACAGAAACAACTTCTCTTCACCTTTGGAAGACAGAGCACAGACCCCTATTTCCCGAGGAAATCTCTGGGCTGGCTCATCTCAAGTCAGTGTAGCACGCGAGAACTAGTACATCCGTGTCAATGTTGAACTGAGGCCACCTTACTTAAGAAGTGAAACCTAACACATGTATATAATGCTTGCTCAGGAACACATATGAATAAGAAGACCCTTGTGGGACCGGAAATGCTCAAACTGAAGAGTTACTTGAGAGCTCATGACATCAAAGCTTACCGGCTCCACCTACGGAGTTTCTCTTCCTGGAGGGAGGTCCAAGAAGTTGCCTGTGGAACACTCACCCAAACCAAACTCACTGCCCTTCAGTTAGTAATTCTGACTGAGAGGGACCCCGAAGGACAGGGCCGAGACGGGAGCTCTTTATCAGAATCGAAAGCCTTGCCTTCTTTTGAACTGCTGACTTTGCCCCGGGCTCCTCACATGTTCAGTGAAGTTCCCAGCCAGAGGCTCCCAGGGTGGAAGCATGGTTTTAAATATCTGTAGCAACACTCCCTTCCAAGAGCAGAGAAAGTGGAGGTTTGGTATAGTTTATGGCAGTACTCCAATAGTTACACAATGTCCAGACAAGCAGCTAAAACCTTTTTACACCATCAAGTTTCCGTTATTTGTATTCTGCAGATTCTGACTACTGTTGCTGCTGGGGATCATCAAGGCAATTCCGACTCACGACGACCCTACAGGGCAGAGTAGAACTGCCCCATAAGGTTTCCAACGCTGGAAAGGAGCCCTGCCGGTGTCATGGGTTACATGATGGGCTGCTAAGTATAGGGTCAGCGGTTCGAATCCACCAGCCACTCCTTGGGAGACTGGTGAAGCTTTCTGCTCTCGTCAAGATTTATAGCCTGGGAAGCCCAAAGAGGCAGCTCTGCTCTGGCCTATGGGGTTGCTATGTGCTGGAATCGACTCGAGGGTCTGGCATTCGGTTTCGGAATCCTTGCCTAAGCAGATTGCCACATCTTTCCCCTGTGGAGAGATTGGTGGCTTCAAACTGCAAACCTATGGTTGGCAGCTGAGCACTTCATCACTGGGCCACCAAGGTTCTTTCTAATCACTGGCTTTGTCTTGCTTCTCGGGAGATGGGAACTGATCGCTCTCACCTGGGCAGGAAGCGACTACAACTGGGTTCAGGATTAATTCCACTCAGCAGGGCCCTTGCAACCTCTCTCTCCATCGAAGAGCGGGCAGAGTAAGCAGCCCCAAGACTTTTGCCTTAAAAGCCGTCTCTGACTTGATTAACAAGAGTGGGATATAGATGGAAAGCGAGCAAGATTTGAGGGGACAAATGAGAAACCAGCAAGCAGTACCTGTATTTCTGATGATGTAATCCAAAACAACTAGTCTTTCAAACTGTGATTGAAATTGTTTTCTAATATTCTCAGGCAAAGGGTCAGCTTCAAATTTCCTAAGCCAGTACTCGGCCTCCTTGTAGCCTTCCACAAACATCTGAAAGGACCCAATCTACAATTGTAAGAACCCAGGTTAGAAAAGGGAATACAAGAACACAGGGCGCCACGCTTTTAATTTGTTAGCAGCATTTCCCCCAGAGATACATCAAACTGCTGAGACACAGGCAGAGAAGAAGGTCTGACCCTCATTTAGATAGGCCACGTTTACCCAGAAGGCGATTCTTATACCTGGATTTTCAATTCAATCATGTGAAGAGTACACAGCAAATTAAACTAAACACTCCGCTCCAGACTCCCAAGGAGCATGCAGCAATCTTAGACAATCAAAGAAGAAAATACACAGTATCCTGAAGGTGACATGCTTCACAAGAGAGCTATTTTTGAAAAATATTCATTAAAATTAAAATGTAGAGGCCAATGTCGGTAGCTCTTCTGGTTATTTAATAACACTTTAGTTCGGTCTAACAATATATCACATGAAACAACAACAAAAAAAGGAACAGAAAAACAAGAATAGATTGTTGGACCATGCAGATTAAAGACACCATTGTCAAGTGTAAGAGCCCCATCAATCATGGCCTCTTTAGTGATCTTTCAAGAGCCCTGGCGGCTCCATGGTTAAGTGCTCGGCAGCCAACCTTAAGGCTGGCGGTTCAAGATTCCATGGGACAAAAGTCCTGGCGGCCTGCTCGCTCCCAGGAGTTCAGCCCAGATGACATGTAGGGGCCGGTCTGCTCTGATCCACAGGGTCACTCAGAATCTGAAGAGACCAGTGGACACACGAGAGCACAGTAGTTTCTACAGTTCTTTCCCTGAAGACATGTCTAACTTAAAGGAATAAAGTAACTACTTGTGAACATGAAAAAAAAACCCTGAATTATTCAGTAAGGCAAGAAATGCAAAGTTCAACCCGACACTTGGGCAATGGGCCACCTCTGTCTCAAAAACACAGCCAAATCGCCACCACGAGAATCTATTTCTTATCTTAACACATGGTGCCCCTTCCACTGGCATGACGTTTCAAGGATTTCCTGAAGGTGTTCCTGAGGCTCTTATAATGCAGGGCGAGCAGCCATCAATAGGAACTCTACAGTCTTCTTTGGACACACTTATTTCAGCATGCCCAAGGGACAACAGACTTTTAAACAAATTTCGAACGTCCTGCCTACTTGAGCTACAATTTAAAAAGTTATTCATGAATTTGTACTTAAAATTCGTTTATCTAGATATAATGCACAGCAAAAACAATCCCATCAAGTCTGAGGTCAAAGTGTGTGTGTGTTGGCATAAAGCCAAGAGATCCCCCTAGGTTGGCACACCCTTTGCCTGGAATGCCCTCCCCATTGATCTCCCCCCACCTTGCTTGAAACAAAGCAAACTCACTGCCACTAAGCCCACTTGGACTCACAGCGACCCGACAGGGCAGAGCAGAACTGCCCCTGGGGTTTCTGGGACTGTGAATTTTGACGTGAGCAGAAAGCCTCATCTTTCTCGCACAGAGAGGCTGGTGGCTTCAAATGGACAACCTTCTGGCTCACAGCCCAACGTGAAAGCCATTATGCCACAGGGTTCCTTCCTGAGCTCTTGCTCATTCCTAAGGCTTTACTGAAAGTGACAGGAGACGTTACATCTAACAAGGAACCAGTAAACATTTGTTGAACTCGTTCGTATGTGCTGGGCACTGTACCAAGTGCTTGACTTGAACGTCTTAATTTTATCTTCCCACCCACCTGAAGGAGTGTCTGAGGATTTCACGGAAACAGAGGGCTAGACAACAGGTGCTCACCACTGGAGAGGCTTGAGGCCCGTGTGTCAACCTCTTCTGGAACATTCTTGCAAACCAAGTCAGTGTTCCCGCTTCTAGACTCCCCGACCTCCCGGAATTTAACACCCTAGCCACACTGCCCTTTACGACCGCACTCAAGTGGCTTGTCCCCTGTAAACTGGACGGCGAGAAAAGTGGTTTTCTTTCCTGGGATACCCCCAGCCCCCGGCCCAAGCAGGGAGCTCAGTGAGGGCCAGTCTCCCAGACACAGCCTCTCAGGGCACCTTACCTTCGGAGGGAGGCCGATCCGATGAAATTTCCGACCCACTTTTGGCACTTTCTCTAGAGCATACTTTTTGCCTCTTGACTTGGCACGGTCAATTGTACTGTAGTTAAAGGTCTCACTGACCAGCCAGACCACCTAGAAAAATACCGTTTGGAAAAATGGTCATAATTTGCAGATAGTCTCTTTACTCATGCATATGCACAATTCAACTTGCTGCCACCTAGTTGATTCTGACTCACAGTGACCCTACAGGACAGGGTAGAAATGGCCTGTGGGTTTCCAAGACTGTTCATCTTTCTCCCAAGGGGAGGCTGGTAAGTTCAAACCGCTGACCTTGCTAGCAGCAACACGTAACCCAGGAACCCAGTCGGGCTCCTGGCTACCCCAAGGCTCCCTCCCCTCTAGGGCTGCAAGATGCCCCAGAGAATCCGAAGAGAAAGGTCCAGAAACTTTCCACGGCCCTTTAATTGCCACATCATCTTTTTTCCTTCTGAGAGAGGCGGGAAAGCAACCTGGAACCTGCAAGTGGCAGAAACCAGTTATGCGGTGTCGCATTAGGAAGGAACACACTGCGTAGGTCCTCAAGTGACAGAGGCCGACAGGAAAAGGAGAGCCTTTGGAGCCTGGAGTTCCCGCTCCCTGTCACACTCTCTGGACCCCGGGGGTTTCCTCCTTTCTCAAGGCTGGTCTCCTCCCTCCCTTTTCGCCAGCATCATCTGCCCTCACACCAAGAAAGGATAGGCCCTTGTGGATGCTGGGAGTCAGCGTATCGGTGGCTTTCCTTTCCCAAAGACCGAAGAGACTCAGCTGCAGGCTTCACCCCCAAGAAGGGAGATTGGCGGCATCCACGGGGAAGCAGGCAGGAAAGGAAAAGACCACGAGTGGACACTACAGGGTCCAGCAGTGACACTGCGGTCCTCAGCCATCCCCAGCATCTGTAAGCCCTTCTCCATCCCCATCCAGCGTAGTGACACCTCGCCTTCTGGAGAGGTCTCACAGAAACCTTTGCCCCTCTCTTCACTGTTCTGCTAGTGCCACAGCCAATCGGGGGGCGCTCCGGCGCCTTTTAGACATGACAGCTTAGTTCTCTCCCAAAAGTTTATTAACGTGGGACTTCTTTGTTCTGTCTTCACCTTCCCATGTGGCCGCACCTCCGTCCCTCTGTCTCTTCCTCTCTCTGGCACCCTTTCTGCCTTTTGGCTATTCTCGCTTTGCTCTGTCTTCTAATCTCCTTTCAGCCTGCCCCTTTGACTCTCGTTCCTTTTAAACACCCAGGCAAGTCATTAACTCTAATAAAAACCTGTTAATGAAAACCCACGCTCTGGGTACACTTTCCTTTTGTTCCCCTTTCTATCAAACATGATCCCTCCCTTACCCTGGTTTTCGGTACAATGCCCAGGTGCAGCTTTTGGTCCACCAAGTAGGCCCCGGCCTCAGAGAGGTAGCCCTGGTTAGGAAGCAGGCAGCCTCGGCCAAAGCAGCATGGGCAGAAGATCTTATGCATGAATTTGGTCCACTTGGGGTTCAGTTGACCGTAAGGCTCCTCTGATTTGGGTTTAAACACCCCGATGCTTTTCTGTAGGGAGAGAGGAGAAATCATACGCGAGTGTCAACAGATGTATAAACTCAGCCAGAAAACAGCTGCATTCTGAGCAATCTCTTCCTACCGCTTCCTACCAGAGGGGTGCACCACCACCACAAGAGGACATCCCGTTCCCAGCCCATGTTTACCTTCATCCCCATTCACAATTCTGGGATCGAGCATCCTTTGGACCAGTGGTTTTCAAACTGTCCTCTGTGAGGCCCCATATATCCATTCCAACCAGAGTAATGTTGATTCCCCAGTTTGAAATGACTAGACTTCCAAATGCAGCCCCCGTGGTCTAGTGGCTAACTGCCAGGTCAGCAGTCTGAAACCACTAGGTGTCCACAGGGGAAAGATGAGGCTTTCCACTCCCGTAGAGCGTTACAGTCATGGAAACCCACAATGGGCAGCTCTACCCTGCCCTATAGGGTTGCTGAGTCAGAATTGACTAGATGGCAGTGAGTGAGGGCCTCCAATTAGGAAAAGGTTGCTTATTCTCAAGGTCACTGTCATTGAGTTGATCCCGACTCATCATGACCCTATAGGACCGGGCACAGCTGTCCCCTATGAGTTTCTGAGATTAACTCAGCAAAAAGCCTTATCTTTCTCTTAAAGAGTAGCTAGTGGTTTTGAACTGCTGACCTTGCTGTTGGTAGCCCAACGTGTAATCCACTACTCCAGGGCTCCTAGAAAGGGTTGCTATGGTTTTAAGATGTTTAAGAACGCCTGCTGGGGGTCATATATTGGTATTATCCCATATCTATTAAATATTCACATTATAAACTGATTATATTATCTGCTTTTCCCACTAGAAGGTATATCCTAAGGGAACAGGGTCCTTGTTAGGGCTGTATCCCCAGGACTCAGCGAGGTGCCTGGTCATAGTTGGTATTCCGCATTTGTTAAAAGAACTACTGAATCCAGTGACAAACACACAAACACTCTGAAATTCAAAAGGAAGGAATGAACTTTAGGCCAGACACTTGACTCTTACAAGTTACAGTGAGTCTGTAATGCAACAAAGTCTGTGGTGTCACTAGCACAAAGAGTTAGTAAGAACCCATAAAGAAACCCATCTTGGGAAAACCATGGGGAGACGTGGTATTCCCTACACACCAGGGGCTTCCCAAAGTTCAGGAACTACAGAGTTAAAAGCCGAAGGGATGTTTCCAGACTTTTTGGATATCTTTACGTCTCAAAACAAGATGATTTTGATTTTAGCAAATAAATGTGTATCAAGTGAGACCATCACAGTTTTGTCTGACCTCTGCAGGTGAGGGGTCACTCGGAAAGCACGAAAGAAGGGAATGCAGGTTATTACACAATTCTACTCTCTCTGGAACCAAGTCTCAGGTCAACCTCCTTTTTTTCTGCCTCCGAGCTAGATTTTGGCTCCTATTCAAAGGCCTTCTTCACATTTCAGACTGCCCAATGGCCTTCCCCTGGGGCAGCGCCAGGAAAACAAAACAAAAAATGTCCTAGGGCCGGATTCACCATTGCCAAAGCTCAGGGACTTTGGCAGTAAGAGTTTTGAAAGCTTAAACTTCCATGCGGGTTGGCCGGGATGGCTAGAAGCTGCTGCGGGCGGCAGTTCGAGAACACACACCAAGGTTTGCCCCATCCACAGCGAGCGGATTGCAAGTGAGCAACAAATGCTCTGTGCCAAAGATAAGATGACAGAACAAGTGAACTGGGACTTAAAAGAACTTGTTCTTTTTTCTAATCGGTACAGTGCCTTCGTCAAAAAACAAACCAACCCAGCAACAGAATGCTGACCCTCAGACCTGGAAAGTGGGCGCAATGGGACTTATGGGAAGACCTCGTCAGTGTGTACGCAAGCGTCAGTACAGCGGATGCTCTGTGATGTTCTCACCCTCTTTGGATCCTTCACAAAGTAACTTCCGCTTGACCCTTGATAGATTCTCTCTGGAAAAATGCCGCCTTCGATGGCTTGCTCAGCTTTCAGTACCACATCAGCAAATTCTGGATCATCCACGAATACATTCATCTCTGAAGTAATTTTACTTTCTGCGGGCAGAGGATCAACGTTAGGATAAAACAAGGGCGAGACGAGCGATGGAAGAATGCTGACCAGGAGGGTTTGACTCAGTTATTAGCACCAGGACATTACGGCATGGAAATCGGGACCAAGTATTCTCTGGGCGGCTTTGATCCTCTTACTTGTCCTTCCTCTCCTAACTCCACTCTCTCCCGAAGCGTCAAGGACGCGGCAGGAGCCCACTGTTGGCAGAAACAATCACAGAAATGTCTTTCCTTTCTTCATCCTCCTCCCGCCTCAGTCCTTACCAATGCCTGCAACCTCCCCATGTTTTGGGATTTCATGCACCCCAGTTCACTCCTTCTAGTACCAAGGTGAAATGTCTTCATCACCCGAGACCTCCCAAACAGCCATGTATACCCCTCTACCATGTTGTCACTGGTCTTCAGCAACTTCCTATCCTTCCTGCCCTTTTTGTTCTTGAGCTATGGTCCATCACCACACAACCTCCTGTTTCCTACCGACCATCTCAGTCCAAACTGCCTGCTTCTCTGCCTGCAACAGGGTCAGCTGAACGTGGCTAGAGAGCAGATACAACCATAACGCCTGGTCTTACTTTAAATCCATCACCACGACGCTCAGGTGCGCCCCTCATGCTGCCTAAGGATCACCTCGTGTGTAGACTCACTCTTTTGGAGAACTACCTCTTACTCCTTCCTATCAACCCCACCACCTCCTTCTCCCACTCTGCATTAGCAGGTGATCGAGCCCTCTACTTCATTAGGAAGAGAGAACCCCCAAAGAACTTTCCAGAGCCCCAAAGCACCGCATCTACCCACCCACCAGCAGCTGAACTGTAGCCTCTGCCTTCTGCCTATTACTGTAGCCCAAGGGGCCAGGGTTCAAGATCAACTCCTACCCTTGCAATGCTAGGCTCTCACCTTGAACTATTCTGGGGTACTTCTTAAGCAAGTTTACCCTGAACCTAGATTCACCTCTTGATGGGGTCACTTACAGCACTAGACAGACTTGCTGTAATTTTTCCCATCTTAAACTGCTCTCAAGCCCCACAATTCCCTCAGCTCTCGCCTGGCTTCACTGTCCCCTTTAAACAAGAAGGCCTCTAAAGAGTGGATGGTCACCATTCTCAATCTCTCTCCTCTTCTCTCTTAAATGCATGCCAATCTGGCTTCTGTCCCGAGCTCCTTGTTGAAACAGCCTGCGTCAACGAACAGTGAGCACCTCTCGCTGAATCCAGCCTCGGAGCTAATCTTCCTCTACCATAAGGCCATGCAGCCCTTCTGTATGGTTTTCTTCGTGTGGCGACCAGGTTGTCCCTTCTCCAAGACTTTCTTCCTTCTCCATGGCCCCTCTTTTACACACTCCTGTTCACCTTCGGGGCTTCTTCACTCTGGAAGACTTCAGGTTCAGTTCATAGCTCTCTTCGTTAGCAACACCGATGGTACCTCATTTGATATCTCCAGCATGGACTTCTTCTGCCCACTGTACTCAATAACTCCACTTCAGTAACTTCCCCTATGCAAAACCAAACTCCCGTTTCCCTGAGAGCTCCCATCCCCATGCTTCTCTGCTTCAGTGACAGGCAACTTCAAATTCTCCACGTGCTCAGACCATCACTCATGGCCTCCTCTCACTCCCTAGGGTCACCTGATGTTCTCCGCTCACGGAAACCCAAGCCTTTATGATAGCGCCACTCCTCCTGCCAAAGTTTATTCCCAATCTCTCCTAACCAGTGGACGTCGAGTGGATTCAAACTCAGGGTGATTCCTTGTGGCTCAGAGGACACCTATACTCCGTAGGGTTTTCGATGACTGACATTTCAGAAGTTAGTTACCAGGCCTTTCTTCTGAGGTGTCTGTTGTTGTTGTTGTTGTTAGGTGCTGCTGCGTCAATTCTGTCTCAAAGCGGCTCTATGTACAACAGCACAAACTACTGCCCGGTCCTGTGCCAGCCTCACAATGATGCCTATGTCTGAGCCCAGCGATGGAGCCCTCGGAGGTAACTCAGAGTGAACTCAAAGCACAAAGCACGATTAGCAATTGAGACTGGAATCACCTGTACCACCATGGACACCTTGGGACACACTACAAGCCAACCCACTGCTACCGAGTCGATTGCTACATACAGCAACCCTACATGGGATTTCTGAGGTTTTGTAATTTTCAAAAAGTTTTATTGGCATATACTTCAAATACCACATGCTATAATTGTTTAACCATATTAAGATTTGTGCAATGACAACACAATTTCAGAACATTTCCTTCTCATATTCATTCTTAGCTCTCATTCTCCCCCATCGGTCCCTGCCATGCGCCTGTCCAGTTCCTGTCTCTATAGCTCTACCTATCCTGGATTTTACATACAGAAAAATCATACAAAACACAAACACACAAAACAAACAAACACCAACAAAACCAACAGCAAAGGCTGGACAAGACAGCCTCATTTTTCACCCTCAGAGTGGCTGGTGGGTTTGAACACTGTCCTTCTGGCTGGCATACTCGTGCTCTGAATACTTAATTCCCTGCAACCCAAATCAGATGAGAACTGGGCCAGTAAAATAAGCCAGGGCGCTCCTCAACCTCTTTCTTCATTTCGTCCCTGAATGAGTGTCTCTAGTAACTACTCCAGGAAAGATCGGAAGAGCAGTGCCTAAGTGGACACTCCCTGAAGTGGCCCTGCCTCACTCGAGGTGTGCTACAGCTGACCTCCGAGAAGCTTGCCTGTCGAGGTTCGGTTTCCAATAGCTCAGACGTGTGCTAAGCTACCCCTGCCCTCCCTCGCTCGTTAAAATGATTATAGTCCCCTTTAAGGAAGAAACTATGGAGTCTTGATTTGTCGCTTGTCATTCCAATTATATCCAGGGGAGAATCTCACCTCTGCCCCAATGTTCTCCTTGCAGCCTCACCTGAGGAAGGACGTTCTCCTCAAGTGCCAGAAACAAGTCCAGCTCCTCACTCGTCAGGTGTCCAGCTCCTCCTCTGGACCTTTGCCCATGTTGCTGCCACGTGTAATACCATCTTCCTTGCCAAGGCTCCTTCTTACTCATTCTTCACCTCTACTGGCTCATCTACAATGCCACCGCAGAACAAGCTCAGCACCAGCAGGGCAGAGGCCTGGGCTGGGTTTGCTGGTGAATCCCACGACATGCCTGGGTGCTTCCCCCAGTATGTTTCTTCTTAGAAGGCACAGACCATCCCTTTAACCATGCTTGTTAAGGGTTATTACAGATTCTTCTAAAAACGGACAGAGCATGGGCCAGTCGGCACACTCACGTGGCAAGTTGTCATGTTGAACACATGACATGCTCTCTCCCTCACCTGACGAAAGAAACTCCATCTTACCCATCTTGGGTTATGCAGTGCTCAGAATATCTTCTAGAACAGGGGTGTCAAACTCACTTAAAATGAGCAACTTTGATTTTGTGATTTTACTCGCCTTCAGTAGTTAAAGGGTTAAGAGGGAATTGTGTGTACGGTATTGCCTCAATCTCCCCTAAGCGCTATTTTCTTCATATCAATTTTTTCTATTTTCATTTTATTTCAGAGCATTGTGGGCCACAAAAAATTACCACTGCGGCCCTTGGGCCAGTTTGACATCCCTGTTCTAGAAAAGTAAGTTCTCATCTGTGTGTCAAACTAAGCCCTGCTTCCTGGGATGGGGTGCTTATTCACCCTTTGGGTATCAAACTGGATGCGGCTTCTGCTGCTCCTTCTGCAGAGCCCAGAGTGGACTGTCACAAGTGGGACAGGCCCTTCCCATGGCCTTTAGGGCACAGCTCCAAGTCCCCACAGCACCCTGAGCATTCCCTACTCCAACAAAACAAAAACCCCAAAAGACTCACTGCCATCGAGTCAATTCTGACTCCTGGCAACCATATAGCACAGGGTAGAACTGGCCCTGTGGCTGTCCAAGACTGGAACTCTTCACGGGACTGCTGGTTCTGAACTGCTGACCTCATGGTTAGCAGCCCAGTGCTTAACCACCGTGCCACCAGGACTCTAAAAACAACTAATTCTAATGGATGGCTTCCTCTTATAGGCTACTTGGGGGCAGGGCTATGGGCTGGGCATCCACTTGATATATAATCATCCCCACTGCCCCAGTGCCTCAATTCCCACCAGCAAGCACTCAAGTACATGACGAGGGCCAGAAATAACTAGAAGTCGAAGCATAGCAAGAGTCCAGCTGCTGGTTTAGGAACCCTCCCCTGTGCCCCACCGGTCATGATTCCCCCAAAGCTCCATTCTGGAGGATGGCTAAGGCGCCACACAGAGCACTTGTTGTTAGGTGCCATCGAGCTGGTTCTGACTCCTAGTGACCCCAGGTACAACAGAGCAAAACACTGAACACTTCCCCATCTAATATCCTCCTCTCCGTTAACCCAGGTAACCAGTGTCTTGAAGACAGATCTAGCAATACTGAGGGCAGCCCTGTTGGAATGACTTCGACTGAAAGAGACCCTGAGAATGTTCAAACAACCACTGCTCCAAAGTCAATCTCAGAGGTGTGACAGGTTGCCCTTGGTCAATTCAGCTAGGTTCAAATGACCAGTTTAACTTGGACACAATGGCTGTCTTGCCCTCAAAAGAACTAGCTGCTCAGCCACCGTACCTCAGTAGCCTGCCCATCCTGTGCCCTGGTGGCCTCAAGTTCCCGGGCATGCATTTCATGAGCGGGCATCAACAAGTTGGTGGAAGAATTCCAGCATCTTTTAACCTCATTTTTCCATGAACTTTTTGAAGCCCCCCTATCTGTATTCTTGTCCTAACCTCTATCTTATTTCACTGTCCTTTTTTTTTTTTTTAATCTTAACAACCCATCATCAATGAGAAGGATGGACAAAGTGGCTGCAACAAAGGGTTCAAACATAAGAACAATTGTGAGGATGGCGCAGGACTGGGCAGTTTTGTTCTGGTCGGGAGTTGGAACTGACTGGCCAGCACCAGACAATTTTCCTTTTTGTCTTATCTTTCTTCCCTTGAATATAATTTCATGTGCACCTGTCTAGCTCACCTGCTGAGTAGGTGTCCATGGTCCAAACACACATGTCCATCTCCAGCTGGGTTTCTTTAAACCAAATGAACAAACACTCAGGACTGCAGTTGCAAGCCAACATCATTTCAGCTGAATGCTTTCTATCCTCCTGCTTAATAATGAAGTAAAGCATTCTAAGTGTAACAAGCGAGGTGACACTAGAAAAAAGGGGGTGGGGTGGGCTGGAGAGTAAGCAAGCCCTTTGCAGGAGAGGGAACAGGCGATTGCGAAGTGCCAAGTCGGTGCTGACCCATTGCGACACGCACAACAGAACGAAGGGCTGCCCGGTAGCACGCCATCCGTATGTGGTTCTCATGTTTGAGCCCCCAGTTGTGGCCACTGTGTTCGCCCATCTCGTAGCGGGTCTGCCTCAGTTTCGCGGGCCCTCCCCTTTCCCAAGCGCAACAGGGTCAGGAAGTCCGTGCTTCTGCCCCCTCTGGCTAACGTCATAATAACATTTCACAGAAAAAGTTTTTGAAAGGGGTCCCAGCAGCAACCCCTGCGGTTAACATCTCCCGCCTGACATTCACCACCTTGCAAATTTAGAAACCTTCTGGAGTCGGGGGCTCTGGCGACGAAGCCCACCTGTGCCACCAACCTGGGTCGTTTGGAAAGGTAAGCGCCCGGCAGGGTCGATTCCGGAAAGTTTAGCCTCGCTTGGGCGAGGAGGCAGAATAGATCAGCGTTTACACACAGGTCTTAGCGGAAGCAGTCTGCAGCCCCAAGACCCCCGGGATCGCAAGGGGGAAAGGTGCCGAGAAACGGGGGCGCCGGAGAGAGGTGCAAGGCATGGCGGTCCCGGCAGCATTTCCGAGCGGGCAAGCGCCAGTGTCCGCCGGGGGAGGCGGGAGAGGGCGCGGGCGGCGGGGCGCGCAAGGAGAGCCGGCTTCACCTGAGCTCGCGAACTTGCAGCTGGTGGACGAGCTCCTCCCGGAAGTGCCCAGCTTGGTGGAGGGGCGGTGGGTGGCCCCACTAGGCAGGGAGACCAGTCTTGGGTGGGCGGCCTTGCCCGGGGAGACACTGTGCTCCGATCTCGGGGGCTGCAGCAGCCGCACGGCATTGCCCGGGGTCTGTTTCCGCTTCTGGGCCCAGGCGACGCGGGGCAGCAGCGGCTCCCGCTCCTCGTCGTCCTCCTCCTCCTCCTCGGGGCTCCCGCTGCCCGCCGCCGCCCGCTGCCCGGGCTCGGAGGGCTCCGCCATGGTCTCCGCTCTCTGGTTCCCTCGGGAAACCGCCTCAGGCGCGGGAGGGGCCCGGACCTGGCCGGGGCATGGCTGGACTCTAGGGGCGTCGGAGACCGGACGGACAGATCCGGGGGAAGCCACCTCGCCGGCGTTCGGCCTGCCCCTCAGCCCGCCCCTCAGCCGCCCCTCAGCCCGCCCCTCAGCCCGCCCCTCAGCCCGCCCGGCAGTTGCCCCGCCCCTCAGCCCGCCCCGCCCCTCAGGGGCCTCGCCCCTCCAGTCAGCGCGGACTTCGCGCCTGCGCGGAAAAGCAGAGCGGCGGGGGCGTGTCGGGGGCGTGGCGGGGGCGTGGCGCGGACAGCGAGGCGGGGCCTCCACTTGCTAACCTAGCTCTCCGAAGCAATGAGCGCAGAGTTGTAGTTCTAGCGCAGAGTTGTAGTTCTACCACCGACCTTCGCCTCTGACTCTTGCCTCTGACTCTTGCCGTGAGTTCGCTCATAAAGCTGTACCCGAGGTTTGGTGGCGTAGTGTTTACGGGGTGGGAGGCTAACTACAAGGTCAGCAGTTCGAAACCACTAGTTGAATGAGGCTTTCTACTTCTGTCAGTTTGTGGCTTGTGAACGGCGGTGATGCTGGAAGCAAATTCCAGCCGGGTCACCCACAGTCGAAGGCTTTCAGGTGAGCTTCCAGATGAAGAACAGGTAAGGAAAAATGACTGCCCACTTTGGAGGAAGAAGCGGCTGGAAACCTTCGACACAGCTTCAGAACATTGTCAGATACTGAAGGCCCCATGAATGGAAGCAGAACTTGGCTCAAAGGACACTGGAAATGTGACCGAAGTGGAGCTGATTTCTCGGAGAACAGTCAAGCACTTGACTTGAACTGGGTAACACCTGTGAGACGGGAGCCTGTGGGACCTTCATTTGCTGATGGGGCACGACTCAGTAAGGAGAAACAGCTGTAAAAATCTGATAATGATTTGAACTTGGAATGTTCTAAGTCTGAATCTAGGAAAATTGGAAGTGGTCAAAAATGAAATAGAACACCTAAAGATGGATGTCTTAGGCATTAGTGAGCTTCAATGGACTGGCCATTTTGAATCAGAAAATCTTATGATTTACTGTGCTTGGGATAGCAAATTCAAGAGGAATGGCGTTGCATTCATTGTCAAAAAGGGCATTACAAAACCAGTCATAGAGTATGATGCTGTCTCTGAAAGGATTATATCTATCTGCCTTCAAGGAAATCCAATCAATACAACTATCATTCAAATGTATGCACCAACCCTAAAAGTTTGTGAAAAAGAAATTGAAGAATTCTACCAATAACTTCAGTTGGAAATTGATTAAACATGCAATCAAGATGCATTGATAAGAATTGATGATTGGAATGCAAAAGTTGGAAACAAAGGGGAAGGAACCGTAGTTGGAAAATATGGACTTGATAGAAAAGAAGATGGAGATCACATGATAGAATTTTGCAAGACAAGCAATTTGTTGATAGCAAATCTGTTTTCTTTTTTCCCCAACACATGGACTTCTCCAAATGGAATACCCAGAATAAAATCAACTACATCTGTGGGAAGAGGCAGCTAAAACCAGGCAGGGGTTTTAGCAGACCTAAAAACAGACCTTCAATTGCTCATGTGTAAATTCGGGATAAAACTGAGAAAAATGAAAGCAAGTCCATAAAATCCTTGAGTATAGCCCACAGGAAGTTCAAGAACAGATTATCTGCATTGAACACTAGTGACAAAAGACGTGATGAGCTGTGGGAATACATCAAGAATATCATTCATAAAGAAATTAAAATGACATTAAAAAGGTAAGAAAGAAAAGAATCAAAGTGGATGCCAGAAGAGACTCTGAAGCTTGCCATTAGGTACAGAGTAGCTAAAGCAAATGGAAGAAATGAAGTCAAAGAGCTGAATAGGAAATTTCAAATGGCAGCTTGAAAAGACAAAGCCAAATATCGCGAAATATGCAAAGACCTGGAATTAGAAAAACAAATGGGAAGAATGTGCATCTGAAATGGAACGAACTGAGAGGAAAAAAGTCAAGCCTCGAGTTGCAATAATGTAAGCTTCTATGGGTACATATTGAATGATGCAGGAAGCATCAGAAGAAGATGGAAAGAATCCACACAGTCACCGTCCCCAAAAGAACCACTTGACATTTCACCATTTCAGGAGGTAGTAAATGAACAAGAACCAGTGGTGCTGAAGGAGGAAGTTTAAACCGCACTGAAAACATTAGCTAAAAACAGGGCTCCAGGAATGGATGGAATACCAACTCCAATGTCTCAACAGGCTGATGACACTTGTTTATGACAGGAAATTTGGAAGACAGCTGTTTGGACAAATATTCTGAGCATGTTCTTCCTTTTTTTTGGTTTTCTAAGTCCTGATCTTGGCACATTTCATTATAATACGTTGTCTTTTAGAGATGCCCTCAACATTTGTTTCTATTCAGCAATTTTACTTCGCGTTATTTTCTCTTGCTACTGGACACTCCAGAGCAAGTTTCAGAGTCTCTTCTGACATCCACTTTGATCTTTTCTTTCTCGTCTTTTTAATGATCTTTTGCTTTCTCCGTGAATGATGTTCTTCATGTCTTCCCACAACTCATCAGGTCTTCAGTCCTTAAGTTCAGTGCTTCAAATCTGTTCATGAGATGTTCTCAAAATTCAGGTGGGATAGACTCATGGTCCTGTTTTGGTTCTTGTGGACTTGTTTTGATTTTCTTCAAATTCAACCTGAATTTATAAGAGTAATTGTTTTACTGCTGATATTGAGTTTCTCCATTGTCTCTTCCCACAGACATATTCAATTTAATTGTTGTGTATTCCGTCTGGAGAAGTCAGATGCCTTTTATGTTGTTGGAAAAAGTGTTTGCGATGAAGAAGTCATTGGTCTTGTAGAATTGTACCATGTAATCTCCAGCTTTGTTTCTGTAACTAAGGCTGAATTTTCCAACAACTGTTTCTTCCTCTTTGTTTCTAACTTTTGCATCTCAATCACCAATAATTATACTCCTGGTAAACACACGTGGGATTAATTGAAGGGCGGAGAGATAAATGGCTAGGCGAGCCTTTCTGGTCTCTTGCTCTTTGATCATCGAACCAGTGTGCGGCTGCCTTGCTTGTTTTGTGCCTCAATTTACAGGCTACACTACCTGTGGGACGCATAGCCTGTGGACTATGTCGCTGTAATTTGAGGTCCCTTTAAGACCACACGATTGGAATGTACATCTCTGGAGCTGAGGACTGACTGTTAGTGACCTGGCTGACTGTTGGTGACCTGCCTTGCTGTTTGCTGCCTGTGCCGGGATAGCCTGAATTGCTCTATAGAGGACTATCTGGTGGCCCTCAAGACTTGAAGGACTGCCAGTGTCTCACAACTGTCTTAACACATTTGAATTGTACTGAGCCATTTTACTGCTTTATAATTTAACTGTTTATTTCTTGTGTTTATCTAGCTAGCTATATAACTGCTTTATAATTTAACTGTTTATTGTGTTGTATATCTATCTATATAAATATATATGTATATGTATAATTACTAGCAATCTGGTCCTGTCTCTCTAGAGAACCCTGTCTAACACAATTATCAATGCGTCTTGACTGTAAGATTGATCGATTTCCGTTTAAAGACATTGGTAAAATGCTTCAGTTTCTTCCTTGCTAGCTTTTGTAGTTGGTACCTACATTTGAATAATAGTTGTATTGACTGGTTTGTGTGGATAGATACTTAGCCTATCACAGACGCATTGTACTTTAAGATAGATGCTGAAATGTCCTTTTTGAGGATGAATGGGATGCCATTTTTCTTGAATTTGTCATTCTCAGCTAAGTAAATCATATGATTTTCTGATTCAAAAGGTCCAATACCACTTCCTTTCAGCTCACTAATGCCTAGGCTATAGATCTTCAGACATTCTATTTCCCTTTTGGCGACTTCTAGTCGTCCTAGATTCATACTCTGTACATTCCAGCTGCTGCTTCTCACCTCGAGTTGTGCCCCATCAGCCAATGAAGACCTGGAAGGCTTTACTCCATTCAGGTCGTTTTGGTCCCTCCTTTGACAAGGCAGCTCTTCTTCAGTCAGATCTGAGGGCCTTCCAACCTGAGAGGCTCATCTTCTCACACCGTCTCTGACAGTGTGATGCTGCTATTCATGAAGCTTCCATGATCTAGCAGTGTTCCATAGCTCTCCATACAGTCTTCAGTGGCCAATTCCTCAGAAGTCGGCAGCCTATTCCTTCTTCATATAGAGACCTTAAAAGAGTATATTGTTCAAGGTAGACATTCTTTGCTGGTCAATCTAATCAATTGTTTGGCTGAACTTTTAAAAAAATCAACCAATAAATTTATTGGGGGCTCTTATAACAATCCATACGTCATTTGTGTCAAGCACATTTGTACATATGTTGCTATCATCATTTTCAAAATATTTTCTTTCTGTTTGCACCCTTGGTGTCGGCACCTCTTTTTCCTCCCTCCCCCACCCTCCCATCCTCGTGGACCCCCCGATAAACTATAAATTATTATTTTCATATCTTACACCATACTCTGTCTCCCTTCACCCACGTTTCTGTTGTTCATCACCCACTGGGGTGAGAGCGAGGGGGTTTATACATCTGTCATTGTAGTTGGTTCCCCGTTTCTCTCCCTCCTACCCCCACCTTTCCCCTACCCTCATGGTGTCACTACTCCCATTACTGAACCGTAGGGGTTTATCTGTCCTGGATTCTGTCATAGTATGACAAACTGACAAACAAGTAGAATGCTTCCCCCTTAATCAAGTCATAGCCTGATACCATTGAAAGGATGCTTATCAGAGATGTAGTCAATTTGATACATTCATTGACTCCGGGGAAGCTTGCTCACTTCTTTTTGCTGGTCCAAATCCTGCATCTGACTCACTGACCTGCCAAATCCAGGAGCCACTAGCTGGCCAAATTCCAGGACAATTCCTTTACTCTGCAACCACATGCCTGACTTGCTGACTCTTTTCATCTTGCTGCTTCTCGGTTCATCAGCCCTGGTAGCTATGCAAGTCAGGAAAAGCTTCCAGCTTCACACCTGACCCACAGACTTGAACCACACTAAATTTACCCACTTCTACAACTGTCTGAGCCATTTTCTTGATATGAATTTCTTTCTTTATGTACACATAGAAGCTTTACTAAGAACACAGCCTACTATAGGCAGCAAGGGAGGAATGCTTGGCTCAATTGTTTGCTCGTGAGAAGACCTGGCATTGAAAGGAAATAGTAAGTCACCAGGGTTCAATTTGCTGACATGGGCTTAGCCTAAATGACTCTGTCTTGGGCCTCATCTTGTCAGATTGACAGCAGGAAATGGAACTTCTCCCGAAATCCAACTTCCCAGACTCAGGCTAGGGCAACCTTGCAGTCCGCCCTTAGAAAATTATCAACTTCAGGCATACTTTGCTAATTCCTGTATGCTACCTGTTGATGATGAAGCTGAACTTCTTGATTCCCATGGCAAAGGAAGACTGCACCTTGACAGTGCATGGCAGTCTCTCAAGAGGGGACGGGGAGGCCAGAACGGGTTGAGATTGAGAGTTCAGGTTGTGCTGGGTCTTTCCATGTGGGACCTGGTTTAGGCCTGAGTTAGGTTCATGAGGTAATGATGAAGGATCAGGAGAAGCAATAAGGCCAGGATTTTTGAAGCAAGGCATTCAAAGAAACGTCGAGTGCAAACTGTCCAGACATATTGAAGTTTCTAGAAGTTTCTGCAATAAGTATCAAGCTATTTGCCACAGGAAGAATCTTCTAGCTAATGAAGGCAATAGAATAGTAAAGTCGTGCTAAGATAGCCAGCTGTAGGGCAATAACTAGTTTCCCTACTCAGAAAGTATGTGTACTTAAAAATGCAGCTGATTCTTTCATTTAGCCACTCCATATTTTGCTAGCAAAAATTTAAGATAATTTATAGCTGAAGTTTCCAAGAAAAAAATGAATAGCAGTGTGGCCCAAGGACAGGCATGGTGTGTAAAAGGTGCTTTGCAGCCAGTTTTGAAGTTCAAACCAATGCACGTGTCCAGCCCAGACTTCCATATTGCTCTGTGAGTAATAAACGAAGTGCTATCACAACCCTGGGACCTTTGGAAGGAAAAAAAAAATCACAATCTTATCCTCTAAAGCGGGTTGTTGGGTCAGGGAGGGGAGGAAGAGTTTAAAGTGGAGCTGATATGAAAGAGTTCAAGAAGAAAGAAAATGTTTTGAAATGGACAATGGCAGGGATTGTACAATTATGTTTGATCTAATTGAATCTGGATTGTTATCATATCTGTAAGTGCTCCCAATAAAATGATAAATTAAAAAAATATAAAATAAAGATGGTTGTTGCTGGAGTTCACTGCTGTCCTGCTGGCTCTTACTCAATACCCTTGGCAGCAGCGTTTTATGAACACAAGCATGCTCACCACGCAGGTACTCCTATGGAGAAGCAGGCAGAACTGGTAAGAAGCTCCACCTTCTTTTCTCCAAACCATCACTCCCAAGGCACTCCCTTATCCTCTCTGCAAATTCAAACTCACTGCCCTCGAGTCGATGCCAACTCAAAGGGACCCTATAGCACAGGGTAGAATGGCTCCTGTGGGTTTCCGAGACTAACTCTTTACAGAAGTAGAAAGCCTCTCCCTCAGAGTGGCTGGTGGTTTTGAACTGCTGGCCTTGAGATCAGTAGCCTGACATGTAATTACTATGCCACCAAGGCTCTGCCCCTGCTTCTCTACTGGATTGAAAATTTAAGGGCTACACAAAACTCAGACAGAACTCACAGACAATACTTACAACTATGGGGTGTATTAGGGAAGTTAGGGGGTTACAAGTCAGGGTCAGAAATCCTTAGGATATAGTTCCTCTACTCAGGAGAACGTCTTAGCTGTGCAGGTGTAATTTTCCTCTGGCCCTTGGCTTCTCAGCTATGTGGCTTCTTGGGTTCTGCCCTGCTTAGGCAATGTTATAAAGCCCCGTTAGTGCTGCCGAAAAATATACAGAGGGTATGTCACTGTGCCATAAGTCTCAGACGGAAAGGGCTTGGTTCTCACT
Source organism: Tenrec ecaudatus (assembly GCF_050624435.1). Classification (NCBI taxonomy): domain Eukaryota; kingdom Metazoa; phylum Chordata; class Mammalia; order Afrosoricida; family Tenrecidae; genus Tenrec; species Tenrec ecaudatus. Next base: position 197,855,564 of record NC_134532.1, read on the forward strand.
CTGTGGGAGGTATGTATAGCTCCCCCAATTAAGTGTCTGGAGGCACTCCACTCCCCAAGCAAGCCTCAACTTTTCTGGAAGTACTCAGCTTTTCTTGCTTCGTGGGCCAGAAAGCCCACTGCTCTGTTTTGTGGTGTGTCTTGGTTCTGCTCCCAATTCCCCACCATATATGCATCCGGTTCACAGCACTCTGTCTCCTGCATTGGGGACATTGAGCACACAAGGATCTCAGGATCCCAAGGATGTGTTGCACCCTGGGCTTTTTTTCCTTGATGGTAGTGAGATCTCCCGCTTCCGCTTCTGAGATGGCTCATTTCATTACTGCAGTGGATGGCACAAATGACCAGCCCTCCTTTGAGAGTTCCATACCCCTATTTGTGTGTCTCCACTCAGCCATTTGGTGGGAATTACACAGACTATGACTAGAAGAGCCATAGCTATAAGGTACAGCACCACAGGGCCAAATCTGCACAGCCACCCTCCAGCTCGTAGTCGCTCATTTTTCTAGAGTAATGGTTTTCAGGGTTGATGTGTGAGCCCCACAATGAGTTTAAAAAGATAGAGGCTGGGTTTTATTTTCAGGGACCATCTCAGGATGGAGTTAGGAAAGACAAAGCAGATGCCCTCTTCCAAATCTTAGCTGGAGACAAGACGAGATTCTCAGGGTGCAAGGCTGTCATGTTGTTAAAGGTACATGTACCTAATTAAAATGCAGTGGCATTTTTTTTCATGGATGAGCTGAATTTTCAGTTTGTGCACTTTTATACTATTTTTACTTTCAAGAAACAGTTTTTAGATACCTTAGTTGTCGAGAAGCCCATGAGGCTCCCATGATTGCTAACATGACTTGCACTTGAGACTCACCCAAAGGTTGTTAGTTCAAACAGCACCTATAGCACGGTAGAAGCAAGACCTGACAATGTGTTTCCATTGACAGGACAGTGAAAAAACCTCTATGGAACAATTCTACTGGGTCGCACCAGGGGTCATCATACATTGGAATTAATTTAATGGAATTAAAAATATATACCGAGAGATCCCATATTTTATGCTAATGAGGTAAGCATTTTGTTTTGTATTGTTTCCAAGATAGCCTTCCTTTTAAGTGCCTTAGAGCTAATTTTTATTTTACATGTTGATTTGGGAAAGAACTTTAACATAGCACTACTCCTAAAATGCCAAGGGTCAGCACAGCTGACAAAAGCCATAGTATGTGTGTATTCTTTGTATAGTTGTGTACAGGAGTTTAATAGCCGCCCCCATGAAAGGTCCACTGCACAGGGATCTTGGGTCCAGAGGACACACTCCACTCCTGGCTTTTGCTGGTCATCAGATCCCCTCGCCTTGCATTTCAATTATTTCAACAGGCTAACTGTGCTTTCGTCTCTAAATGTTGGCTTCATTCCAGACACAAGATAATTCTAGTGTAGAGACTGGATTAACATACCCCTGTCAATCTTGTAATTTCTTTGAGATTCTAACTTGTCTGGTTACCTGTAGTAATTAGTGAGAAAGCAATGAAAGGAAAGACACACCTGTGGTTTAGCAGGAACGCGGAGAATTCTGGGACATTGTATCTCGCTCTAGCTCAACTGGTTTGGTTGGCTGGCAGGTGTGTTGAAAGAGGAAATTCCCAAAGCCCAGGGCAGACAGAAAGAAAGAAGTCTGGGCCTACAGAGGGCTGGGAAGGCAAGGAGGGCTGATCCCCTGAAATGGATGTTTACATCCTGTTGCTTGTCATGTCAATTCCAACTCAGGGCAACTCTAGGTGCATCAGAGTAGAAACTGTCCACTACAGAGTAGAATGGCCTTCTATAGAGAGAATGGAAACTAGGATTTCAATGGCTGGTTTTTCCGAAGTAGATCACCAGGAAGGATATACCACAAATGCATATGTCCATCGCACAATTTCTGCATGTTCGACTCACTGTCATTGATTACTTTCTTCAAATTGTACAGAACAAGCAAGGCAGCAGCACACTGGTCCGATGATCAAAGAGCAAGAGACCAGAAAGGCGAGGCTTGCTGAGCCATTTATCGCTCTGTCTTTCAATTAATCCCATATGTGTTGATCAGCCAGGTTGGCACAATAAACTAACTACCTCAATGTATAAAAAAGAGCTTTATATCAAAGAATAATTTCATATTAAGAAAACATACCAACCCAGTCCATAAGTCTAATATTGGTCCATATGTCTGATATGAGTCCACAACTCTTTCCTCAACTCAACCAGCACATGCAATGATGCAAAATGCAGGAGGATCACAGAGTAGTGGTGGTGGTAGAATCTCCAGGGCTCTCGCAGGTCTCAGCGTGGCTTGTCAACAGGAAGGTGAAAGCCAAAAGAGCGAGAGGCCAGCCTCCAGAGAGCCATTTATCTTAGTCACTCTTCAGTCAAGCTTCGACCTAATTGACAGGCTAAACTCCACCCCTTCATTATTAAGACCCTCAAGTTGACATGAGATTGTATAACTACCACACTCATAAAGGGAAGAGTGGGCACCTTCCTCTGTGAGAAGACCTGGGAGTGTGCCAGCATAATTGTTTCTGCTTCTGAATTAGACTTTTCGGCTCTGACACAGATTAAAAACAAAAACAAAAAACAGAGAAAACTCACATGCTGATAGCAATTTTGAGCTTTGATCTCAAAGTAAATATTAGTCGATAAATGAGATACAGCAGAACATCCAAAGTACAATTGTTCTTGCTAGTAAGAACTTTGCAAATGGTATATCTACATATACAGAACTTCCATAGTGATTTAATCTAGTCATACTTCCATTGATCGATTTCTCACCTTATTGATTCGACTTCTGCAATATTGCTTAAATTCACCCATTCTATGTCCTCACTAGTACCCTCCCATCCAAGTCGTCATCTTTGATTAGGCTACCTCAACGATCTCCCAACTGCACTCTTACTTTCACTGTGGTTTTCTCTTACAGGTTGATTCATTAACAGAATTTCCAAAATAATCACATTCACGTCTGTATTGGACAGGGTTCTCTAGAGAGACAAACCAGATTGCTAGTAATTATATATAAATATATTTATAAAGATAGATATATAATTCAAGAAATAAACCGTTAAATTATATACAGATAGATAATACAAGAAATTAACAGTTAAATTATAAAGCAGTGAGACACTAGCAGTCCTTCAAGGCTTGAGAGCTGCCAGTTGCCAGTCCCCTACTGTAGAGAGAGCTGGGCTATATATACCCAGGCAGCAAACAGCAAGGCAGGTCCCCAACTGTCATCAACTGTCAGTCCCCAGCTCCAGAGATGAACATTCCAATCGTGTGGGATTAAAGGGACCTCAACTTACAGCGACACAGTCCACAGGCTAGGCATCCCACAGGTAGTGTACCACTTTAAACTGAGACACAGAACAACCAAGGTGAGGCTCACCCAGCCATTTATCCCTCTGCCCTTCAGTTAATCCTACTTGTGTTTATCGGCCAGGCTGGCACAATAAACTATAGCAACAGCCTAGCCCCAAGTATCAATACAAAGTAAGAAAAATAGCATTGCTACAAAATCATAGACCCCTGTACTAAACCAAATATCAAAAAGTGAAGCTATTGTGTCTCATCATATAATCCACTTGGTTGCTGCTGTTAGGTGTTATCTAGTTGGTTCCAACTCATAGAAACCCAATGTATAACAACAATGTATAACAACAGTCTTGCTCCAGCCTCACAATTTTTCCTACATTTGAGCCCTATGATGTAGCCACTGTATCAGTCCATCTCCTTGAAGGCTTTCCACTTTTTTGATACCCCTCCACTTTCCCAAACATGATGTCCTTTTCCAGGGACTGGTCTCTCCTGACAATATATCCAAAGTACATAAGATGAAGTCTTGCCATCCTTGCCTCTAAGAAGCACTCTGGCCATACTTCTTGCAAGACAGATGTTTGTTTCTTTAGCATTCCATAGTATTTTCAATATTCTTCATAGTACCAGAATGCAAATGCATCTCTTCTTCTTCAATTACCTAATTCAATGTCCAACTTTCACATGCATATGAGGCAATGGAAAATACTACGGCTTGAGATAGGTGCATCTTAATCCTCAAAGTAATCAATACTCTGACAAGGTCTTATGTAGCAGATTTGCCTAATGCAACACGTCTTTTTAATCTATTTACTGCTGCTTCCATGAGCACTCATGGTTGATCCAAGCAAGACACAATCCTTGACGACTTCAACTTTTTCTCCATTTATCATGATGTTTCCTATTAGTCCAGTTGTGAGGATTGGGGTCTTATTTACATTGAGTAATAATCCATACTGAAGGCTCCAAACCTTGATCTTCATCAGCAAGTGTTTCAATTCCTCCTGACTTTCAGCAAGCAAGGTTGTGCCATTTGCTTATTGAAGGTTGTTAATAAGCCTTCCTCTTCTTCATATAATAAGCCGCACTCTTCTTCATATAATCCAGCTGCTCTGACGATTCGCTCAGCACACAGACGGAATCTGTATGGTGAGAGGATATAACCTGACACACACCTTTCCTGATTTTAAACCATGCAGTATTCCCTTGATCTGCTCCCACGACTGCCTATTGATTCATGTGCATGTTCCTCATGAGCACAATGAAGTGTTCTGGAATTCCCATTCTTCTTAAAGTTATGGCATAGTTTGCTATGAGTCAATGGTTGAATGCCTTGGTATAGTCAATAAAACACAAGTAAACATCTTCCTGGTATTCTCTGCTTTCAGCCACGGTCCATCTGACATCAACACTGATTTCGCTTGTTCCACATCCTCTTCTGAAGCCAGTCTGAATCTCTGGCAGCTCCCTGTCAATGTACTGCAGTAACCATTGTTGGACGATCTTCAGCAAAATTTTACTTACATATGATATCAATGATATTGCTCTATAATTTTAGCATTCTGTTGAGTCACCTTTCTGTGAAATGATACAAATATGAATCTCTTTCAGTCAGTTGGCCAAGTAGTTGTCTTCAAGTCAGTGGACCCAATTTCCTGGCATAGATGAGTAAATACTTCTAGTACTTCATCATCTTGTGGAAACATTTCAAATTTTATTCCATCAGCTCCTGGGGACTTGTTTATAGCTAACGTTTTTAGTGCAACTCAAACTTCTTCCTTTGGCACCATTGGTTCTTTTTGTTTGTTTGTTTGTTTTTATTTAAATTTATTTATTTTTTTTAAACAATTTATTAGGGGCTCATACAACTCTTATCACAGTCCATACATATACATACATCAATTGTATAAAGCACATCCATACATTCCCTGCCCCAATCATTCTCAAGGCATTTGCTCTCCACTTAAGCCCTTTGCATCAGGTCCTCTTTTTTTCCCCCTCCCTCCCCACTCCCCCCTCCCTCATGTGCCCTTGGTAATTTATACATCGTTATTTTGTCATATCTTGCCCTATCTGGAGTCTCCCTTCCCCCCCTTCTCTGCCGTCCCTCTCCCAGGGAGGAGGTCACATGTGTATCCTTGTAATCAGTTCCCCCTTTCCAACCCACTCACCCTCCACTCTCCCAGCATCGCCCCTCACACCCTTGGTCCTGAAGGTATCATCCACCCTGGATTCCCTGTGCCTCCAGCCCTCATATGTACCAGTGTACAACCTCTGCCCTATCCAGCCCTGCAAGGTAGAATTCAAATCATGGTAGTTGGGGGGAGGAAGCATCCAGGATCTGGGGGAAAGCTGTGTTCTTCATCGGTACTACCTCGCACCCTAATTAACCCATCTCCTCTCCTAAACCCCTCTATGAGGGGATCTTCATTGGCCAACACTTGGGCCTTGGGTCTCCACTCTGCACTTCCCCCTTCATTCAATATGGTATATATACACATATACACATACACACACATATATATACATACACACACACACACACACACACACACATATATATATATATATATATATATATATATATATATATATATATATATATATATATATATATATATATATTGCGTCCCTTTGGCACCTCGTGATCGCACTGGCCGGTGTGCTTCTTCCATGTGGGCTTTTTTGCTTCTGAGCTAGATGGCCGCTTGTTCACCTTCAAGCCTTTAAGACCCCAGACGCTATCTCTTTTGATAGCTGGGCGGCACCATTGGTTCTTGCTCACATGCTACCTCCTGAAAAGGTGGACTGTGGACAAGTTCTTTTCAGTACAGTGACTTTGTGTATTCTTTCCATCTTCTTTTGATGCCTCATGCATCGTTTACTATTTTGCCCATAGAATCTTTCAATATTGCAACTCAAGGGTTGAAGTTTTTCTTGCGTTCTCTCCGTTTGAGATAGGCTGAGCACCATCCACCTGTTCTGTGCACTTCCAAAGGGGCTATTGCCATCTCTTAAACTCTTCCCTGAAGAATTCTATGCCTCTATGCCTTCCATACACACCAGGGCAAATCAGAAGTTTTAGCATCCCCAAACAACTCAAATCGTGATCCTTTTCAATGGTCTTTGAGTTTTGAAAACAAAGAGAAGTCTGAAGTGGTAAGATGTGGACTGTCGGACTGCCCCCACTGAAATTCTTATAAATATATATAATTTCGTCCAATATCTTACTTATTAGGAGTGACTGAAGTGAAAATTAGAATTGATTTCCATCATCCTTCTCATCATTGTGGCAAAGGCTTTAAGAGAAAACCAGTCAGGTGAATATAAATTTGCTTTCCATTTTCAACCAGTAGTCATTGTCCTTGATCTAGACAGCCAACCGTCTGCCAAGAATACACTATAGACTACAGTGTGCTCATTCACAGAGGGAAGCACACTAACTTGCATCTGCTTCTTGATTTCCTCATATAAGACCAGCACCAAGGCACCTCCCATGCCTCTGAGCACGTGGGCACAGGCGCCCTTGAAGAGCACCAGCACTCTTCCTCCAGTTGTCCAGGGTGCCCGCATATATGATACGTGCCATCGGTTCCCTTGGGCCCCTAGGGCAATATCATCCTGTGAAGAACGATGTCAAGTGAGTAGGAAGTCAACCCAGCCATGGATGTGACGCCCTGCATGATCATCATCCAACAACAGGAACATTCCCTTCGAGGTGTCACAGAGGCCGAAGTAGGCAGTGTGGTAAATGATAACCCCCTGCCCAGACACGTTAAAGGCCTGATACAGGCCCTTCATCCCATCAGACTTGGGTTCTTCACCAGGTGGTCACCAAGGCCTTTGAACTCACTTCTACGCCGGCTTTGCCCACATCAGCTGCTGGCAGGTACGGTCAAAATCCAGAGGGAATATGAAGCATGCCCAATGCCAGGTTCCCTGCAAAGTAGCACCAGAACTGGGTCCTCTTGTCCACACCACCCAGGAAGGCCTGCTTGCATTTATCTTTGAAGACAAAGTTGAGAGCCTGGGTGGGGGAGTAGGGGATGACATTGGTCAGGTTACCAGTGCAGAAGGACAGGACTCTCTGCTCCTTGGGGATAGGGACTGTACAGTGGATAGTGCCTTTGTACTGCTTACCTGCGGTGATTTGCTTGCAGCAGTAGCTTGATGCCTTCAATGGGTGCTACCGCCATCTTGGAGATGACTGGGGCCACTCCACCTGCCAAGAAGTTCTTGGAGAAGGACACAGCAGCATCTGTCATGTTGGAAAAGAAGGAGGCAGCAGAGATGGGACAGGAAACGACTTTAACTATGATCGAATTTTTTTTTAAAGCACCTGTCTTAGGCTGGGTTTCCTAGAGAAGCAAAACTATGTAATGAAGCTTATGTATGTATGTATGTATAGAAAGAAATTTATATCAAGAAAATGTCTCACCCAGTTTTAAGAGCAGTTACGTGCAAGTCTGGGTAGAGTATAGCTCATGGGTCAGACATCAGGTTGGAGGCTTCTGGCTCATTGGACTGTTGGAGCTGATGAACTAAAAATTTGCAAGAAGTTGACAGACTGCAGAGGCAAATAAATCCAGTGTTAGCAGGTCAGGCTTGTGGCTGCAGAGGCAAATGAATCTAAGGTTGGCTGGTCAGATGGTAGACTCTTGAGAACTCCCAGGATAGGCAAACAATATGGCAGGCACTATTGGTTCAAGTACAAAGAACTGGAGGTTAATGAGCCAGATGCAGAATCCAGACCTGGCAAAATGCAAAGCAAGCTTTTCCACAGCATGTGCTTATATTGGAAGCAGGCCATACTTCTGACCTGAATAAAGGTGAGACATTCAACCTAATCTTGTCCCATTAAGGAGGTTTACAATGGAATAGTGGTGCATAACAGTGTGCTACTTTAGATCATGGGACATTACTAGGTGTGAACTACCAAAACACTGGGACTCCTGGGTGGCGATACGGGGAGGGTGGAGAGAGGGTGGGGTGAAAAGAGGGAACTGATTACAAGGATCTACATATAACCTCCTCCCTGGGGGATGGACAACAGAAAAGTGGGTGAAGGGAGATGTTGGACAGTGTAAGATATGACAAAATAATAATTTATAAATTATCAAGGGTTCATGAGGGAGAGGGAGCAGGAAGGGAGGAGAAAAGAGTGGAGCTGATACCAAGGGTTCAAGTAGAAAGCAAATGTCTTGAGAATGATGAGGGTAACAAATGTACAAATGTGCTTGACATACAATGGGTGTATGTTCAGATTGTGATAAGAGTTGTACGAGCCCCGAATAAAATTATTTTTATTAACAAGAGAGAACAATAACAACAACAGCATCTAACTAACTAACCACCACAGAAGGCTAACAAGATTAAGATCAGTGTATTACTCAGGGAACGTTTCCGCAGCCATTCCCTGACGACAGAGGCATGTTTAAACACCCTTTGTTTGGAGTAAGCCTGGAACCCTAATAGAGATACTTTCTGACAGACACTTGTTCCTATACATGTGACCTTTTTGGGAAACAGAACCATTGTAGATACAGTTCTTTACACAAAGTCATACTGGTGTAGGATGAGCACTACTCCACTGTGACTGATGTCTTCCGGGAAGGGAAGTGACAGAGCGACACGGGGAAGGTGACCATGTGAAGATGGAGGCAGAGATTCATTGATGCTGCCACATGCCAGGAAACACCATGGGTTGTTGCCCAAACCCAAGAGAGAGAACGGATGATCTCTCAGAGACCTGGTGTGGTGGTTGCTCTACGTGCCATTACATCGGTTCCAATCCACAGTGACCTTCTGCAAAACAGAACCAAGAGCCCTGACAAGGACTCAACACTGTGCACATATTGATTATGGTCTTCTAGCCTCTGAAGAGACCAGGCCCTAGAAAAACACAGTGGCTGGTTGGTGAAGTGGAGGTCAAGGAAGAAGAGGAAGAGCCTCGACAAGATGGATTGGCACAGCGGCTGCGACATGGCCTCAAAGCTCAGAGCAGGTGCGAGGATGGTGCAGGACTGGGCAGTGTTTCGTTCTGCTGTACAGTATGGTTGCTTAGCTATGAGTCAGAACGGACTCGAGAGAACCGTACAACAACGACAAGCCTCTGTCACTGCCAGAGCATACATTTCTGTGGTTTCAAGACACCCATTTGGTGACATTTTGTTACAGCAACCTTAAGAAAGAAATACAAATAGTTCCCCCCAAGTAGGATGTCAAGAACAGAAAAAGCAGAAACTCCAAGTCAAATTGGCTTAAAGGAAACTCACTACTTGTGTCAGAGGAAGGCCAGGTTTGAGGGATGACTGGCTCCAGCTCTTTATTGTCACCAGGGACCCGGGCTGACCACCCTTCGTTTGCTGAGTTTACTCTCAGTCTATCACCCTATCGTTGAAAGATGCCTGTAGCTAATGCCAAGGGTTTGGCATACAGACTTGACCACCAGCAGCAGAAAGGGGCTGTCTTCAAGTAGATTCCCACAGTGCCCTTCCCAGAAGCCTTCTCTTACAGTTTCCCCCTCACTGGTCAGAACTGGTTTACTTGTCCGCTGCGGAACCAGTCACCCATAGGGAGAATGAGATCTCCCCTATTAACTTGGGTCAAACTCTAAAGACCAAACACTCTGCCATCGCCTCCATCCGAATGCATAGCAACCTTTTCGAACAGAGTAGACCTGTCCCTGTGGGCTTCTGAGACTGGAACACTTTATGGGAACAGAAGAGCTCACTTTCCTCCCACCCAGTGGCTGCTTATTTAAACTGCGAATGATTGGGTCAATCAGGATTTTCTCCTGTGATGCCACTTCCCCGAGTCACCTGGAGGAGAGATGGGAACTTGAGTCATTTGTTATGGACCCCAGAACAAATTCTGCCTAGAAATGGGAGAAAGCAAAGCAAGCAAACAAGGTGCCAACGTGGCCTCCCATCTCAAATCCGTTTTTTGGTAGATCAGCCATCATGATCTTCTCAAAATGCACTTACGATTGTGTTCTCCCTCTGCTTAGAGCATCATGGCTCCCCATGTGTGGTGCTTGGATTTTATGTCAACTGGACACATGGATAGCGGTGGAGTTAAACCTGTCAATCACGTTTGACTTGATGATCCCTCCTTGGGGGTATAGCAATTTGAATGAGAGTCAGGGACCCTGGGAACTGCTCTCTCTTCACCCCTCCTCTTTTCTGCCTGCTGGAACTCTGCCTGCTTCCAGGGGAAGCCCCATGTCGGCCCCCAGACCCCGAGATTTGCCAGTGCCCAGCCATGATTCCACTGACTTGGGATCCATGATGCAACTGTGCACTTGGCAGCTGTGATCTTGATCCCGGGTCACTTCACCTTTCTGTGTCACTGGCATGAAGGTACAGGAGTCTGAAGAGGGAGTTGTGAGCTCCTATCGGATTTAGATACTTCAGTTGGACGGGGCTGGGGTGCCTTCTTGACGTACAAATACTTCTAGACATGAAGCTCTCTCTTATACCTAGAGGAGCACAACTGGGTGTGTTTCTCTAGACAGCCTGGTCTAACACACCGTGACACCCGACAATGATCCAAAAGCTTTCCTGGGATGAGCTTCCAAGATTTCCCAGGTCCTGAAGGTTCAGGGCGCTATGCTCACCACTTGGACCCTGCCTTCTGGCTTCCTTTCTTCCGGAGCCTGTGTGTCCGTCTGCACCAGCGCTGTGTCAGCCAGGTTCCCCGGAGAAGCAGGCCCACGAGGGGCCTAAACGCAGGCGCTGAAACAACTTCTTGAGAGAAAAAAGTGAGATTGAATGATAATGGGATTTTTCCATGAAAAATTCGAAGCATCTTCATATATACTTTGGATTTTTTCCCCTATGTGTAAGTACACTGAGAAATGCTGAGTCAGACTGCAGCATCGGCTCCTGTCTGAATCTCCAGCATGCCGCCCTACTCTCCAAGCTTGGATTTGCCGGAACCTAGCCTTGATGAGCCCATTCCTCAAAGGCACTAACCTCAAACCCACAAGCCTGTGGAGTGGAAGCCAATCTCCTAATGTTTTGCCTTCTCCAGATACCTTTTACATTTTTTATATTCAGCTTCTTTGTGTCGTCATTTCTTCAGTGTACTTTACTTGCTTAACCCCGAAGAGCAAGTTTCAAGTGTCGCTTGACATCCGCTTCGTTCTCTTCTTTCTTTCCTTTCTTTTTATTAATAAATCATTTTTTGGGGGTGTCTTACAGCTCTTATGACAATCCATACATTAATTGTATCAAACACATTTGTACATGTGCTGGCATCATCATTTTCAAAACATTTTCTTTCTGCTTGAGCCTTTGGTATTGGCTCCTCTTTTTTCCCTCCCTCCCCCACCACCCCACCCTCATGGACCACTGATATATTATTTTTATTATTTTCATATCATACACTGTCCACTGTCTCCCTCCATCCACGTTTCTGTTGTTCATCCCTCCAAGGGGAGTGTGTGTTATATGTCGATCATTGTAGTCGGTTCCCTGTTTCTCCGCCTTCTCCCTACACTCATGGTATTGCTACTCCCACAATTGTACCTGAGCAGTTTATCTGTCCTGGATTCCATGTGTTGAGAGCTCTTATTTGTACCGTGTACATGCTCTGGTCTAGCTGGATTTGTAATGTAGAACTGGGGTCATGATAGTGGGGAGGAAGCATTAAAGAACTAGAGCAGTGGTCCTCAACCTTCCTAATGCCTTGACCCTTTAATACAGTTCCTCATGTTGTGTGACCTGTGACACCCCCCACTCCCCAACCTTAAAATTATTTTCTTTGATGAAGGGGCAGGAGGAGAGAGTGGAGCACAGCCTGGCCCACCAGGCCGTGATGATGATGTTCCTGAGTAGAGCAGCCAGTCCACAGAGAGAACAACATGGCTGGCCCCACTATGAGAAATGACGCCAATCAGTGACTAAGGGCGATACAGGGGACTGCACCGGAGACACAGTGTGGGAATTGCACCCGACCTGATCCCACCAGACCGAGGCAAATCACTGGGGGAGTACAGCGGAACAGCAAGGGAATGGAGTGGCAAGGTCCCCAGGGAATGCTGAAAGTGGACTTTGGGACCAGGGCGTGGTGCCCCAACAGACTGGACTGGAAAACGCTCCTAAGGGCCAGCAAACAATCCCTGAACTAACTACAAGCTTTTCTGTTGTGAACTGTTTTGTTCTGTTCTTTGTCAGTGGTTTGTTTTTGTTGTTTTGTTGTCTGGTTGCATACTGTTGCTTTGTTTTCCTCTGTCTTGTTTTCGTGCATGTTAGTGTCTCCACAGGTCTGTCTGAATAGGACAGGCTGGATGAACTATCTGGAGGAAAAACAACGGGACCGACAGTTCCGGGGGCACTTGGGGTGGGGGGTAGGGGGGGTAAGGAAGTGGTGTTAACAAACCCAGGGACAAGGGAAAAACATGGGACCCCAAGTGGTAGAGAAGGGGGAGTGGCAGGCCTGGTGGGAAATGATCAAGGGTAAGGTTGCTTAGAGAAGAGGTATACTCTAGCCCAGGTAGCGACGAAGCATGGTAGTAGGGCAGGTGGAAAGTCAAGGGAGATGGAGGAAAGAGCTAGGAGTCAAAGGGCATTCATGGAGGTCTAGACAAAGACATGTACATGCAAATATATATAGGAGGATGGGGAAATAGATCTATGTGTCTATATTTATAGGTCAAGTATTAAGGTGGCGGAAGGACCTTGGGCCTCTACTCAAACAATCCCTCAATGCATGAATACTTTCTTTTATTAAATTGGAACTTTATGATGCTCACTCTCCCGACACAACGGCTGGAGCCAAAGTGGGTGAACAAGTAAATGTGGTGAAGAAAGCTGATGGTGCCCGGCTATCAAAAGAGATAGTGACTGGGGTCTTAAAGGCTTGAAGATAAACAAGCGGCCATCTAGTTCAGAAGCAACAAAGTCCATATGGAAGAACACACCAGCCTGTGTGATCGAGTGGTCCCGGAGGGATCAGTTACCAGTCATCAAAGAACAAAAAATCATATCATTGACTGCACACCTCCATGATAGGATCGCTGAAGACAAATGGGTGCATAAGCAAATGTGGTGAAGAAAGCTGATGGTGCCCGGCTATCAAAAGAGATAGTGTCTGGGGTCTTAAAGGCTTGAAGGTGAACAAGCGGCCATCTAGCTCAGAAGCAAAAAAGCCCACATGGAAGAAGCACACCGGCCAGTGCGATCACGAGGTGCCAAGGTACCAGGTATAAGGCATCATGCAAAAAAAAAAAGATATAAGTGTGTGTATGTATGTGTATATGTGTGTATATGTATATATGTATATATATACCATATTAAATGAAGGGGGAAGTGCAGAGTGGAGACCCAAGGCCCAAGTGTCGGCCAATGGAGATCCCCTCACAGAGGGGTTTAGGAGAGGAGATGGGTTAATTAGGGTGCGAGGTAGTACCGATGAAGAACACAGCTTTCCCCCAGATCCTGGATGCTTCCTCCCCCCAACTACCATGATTTGAATTCTACCTTGCAGGGCTGGATAGGGCAGAGGTTGTACACTGGTACATATGAGGGCTGGAGGCACAGGGAATCCAGGGTGGATGATACCTTCAGGACCAAGGGTGTGAGGGGCGATGCTGGGAGAGTGGAGGGTGAGTGGTTTGGAAAGGGGGAACTGATTACAAGGATCCACATGTGACCTCTTCCCTGGGAGAGGGACAGAAGAGAAGGGGGGGAAGGGAGACTCCGGATAGGGCAAGATATGACAAAATAACGATGTATAAATTACCAAGGGCACATGAGGGAGGGGGGAAGGGGGAGGGAGGGGAAAAAAAAGAGGACCTGATGCAAAGGGCTTAAGTGGAGAGCAAATGCCTTGAGAATGATTGGGGCAGGGAATGTATGGATGTGCTTTATACAACTGATGTATATATATGTATGAACTGTGACAAGAATTGTATGAGCCCCAATAAATTGTTTTAAAAAATTATTTTCTTTGCTACTTCATAACTGTGATTTTGCTACTGTTATGAATCGGGCAACCCCTGTGAAAAGGTCATTCGACTCCCAAAGGGGTTGAGACTCACAGGTTGAGAACTGCTGAACTAGAGGAATGTTGTGTGTGTCCAGTCGGTGCTATGCTGCACCCTGACTGACTAGTTCCTTCCTTGTGACCCTTCTGTGAGGGAATGTCCAATTGTCTACAGATGGGCTTTGGGTCTCCTCTCCAACCACCATCATTTGCATAAATATATTTGTTTGTTTGGGATCTTCTGATTCTTGATACCTGATTCCATTGAGACCTCTTGATCACACAGGCTGGTGTGCTTCTTCCATGTCACTTTGTTGCTTCTCTGCTAGATGGCTACTTGTTTAACGTCAAGCCTTTAAGACCCCAGATGTGGTAGCCTTTCATAGCCAGGTACCATCAGCTTTCTTCACTATAGTTGCTTATGCACACATTTGTCTTCAGTGATTGTGTTGGGAAGGGGAGCATCACCGAATTCTAGTTAGAACAAAGAGTTCTTGTGTTGAGGGAGTACTTGAGTAGAGATCCAAGGCCCATCTGCTACCGTAATACTTAAAATTTGAACTATGTATAAAAACCTATATCCTTATTAATATATTTACACATGTGCATGCCTATATTTATACCTTTATAAATATCTTTTTCCTCCTAGTTCTTTCCTCTATTTCTTTTTACTTTCCTCCTGTCCCACTATCATGTTCGACCTTCGTTGACTCTGTATTTTCTCTCACTACATTGCACATTACCCTCCTCACCATCAATTTTAGGTCTCTTATTCTTCCCCTGTCCCTTGGTTTCTTGGCTCTCCCCTCCCTTTCTCCCATCACTTCCTCTCCCATGTCCTGTTGGCCCCTTTATTTTCTCCTTGGGATTGGTTATCCTATATGGATAGACATGAGAAAAAGAAAAAAAATTTACAAATCTGGCTAGACCAGAGGATGTACACTGACTGGTACAGATGGGAGCTGGAAACACAGGGAGTCCAGGGTGGATGATCCCTTCAGAACCAGTGGTGTGAGCGGCAATACTGGGAGGGTGGGATGGAAGGGGGAAAACCGATTACAAGGATCTATGTATGACCTCCCTGGGGTACAGATGGCAGAGGAGTGGGTGAAGGGAGATATTGGACAGTGAAAGATATGAGAAAATAATAATTTATAAATTATCAAGGGTTCATGAGGGAGTGGGGAGGGAGGGGAAAATGAAGAGCTGATGCCAGGGGCTTTGGTGGAGAGCAAGTGTTTTGAGAATGATGAGGCCAATGAATTCGATCTATTACGGATTGTGATAAGAGTTGTATGAGCCCCTAATAAAACGATGAAAAATAAATAAAATAAAATAGAAAGGAAAAAAGCCCATAAATAGTTCCAGGTCTGTCTGTTGACCCTTCTGATTGTTTTTCTACCCGATCTGGTGAAGGGCCACACCCTGCCCACTGATTCGGAATTCTATTTTCCGGATTCCTCAGGAACTTCACTGCTTTGCTTTTGAATTTATCATTCCCAGTATATTAAACCACATGATTGATCATCTTACTCAGATTTGGCTAATACCAGTCCATTTCAACTCACTAATGCCTAGGCCATCCATCGTTATACAATCCATTTAATTTTTTGATGACTTCCGATTTTCCTCCTACATTCATGCTTCGTACATTTCATGCTCTCATGATGAATGGGTGTCAGCATGTTCTGACATATTTGCTCCATCCCCCTCATTAGGGCCAGTTCTACTTTGAGGAGGCAGCTCCTCCCCTGTCTCATTTTGAGTACTTTCCACACCGAGAGGTTCATCTTCCAGCACTATAGCTGCTACTCATTGGGCTTTCTACTCCTGTAAAGAGTTACAGTCTGAGAAACCTACAGGGGATCGATATGAGTCAGCAGTGACTCAGTGGCAGTGAGTTTGGTGTTTATCGCTCAAAGGCAGCCTGTTCTTTCTTCATAGTCTAATCTTACTCTAGAAGCCCCACTGAAACCTGTTCACCTTGGGTGGCCCTACTGGCATCTGAAATACCAGTGACAGCGTCCAGTATCACCGAAAGAAACAAACCAGTTCAACAAACCGACAGTCAAGTGGTGGGTCGTTCACCTAGGCTTTGGCTTGGGCTCATACACAGGAGCAATGGTGAGAATGGCACAGGACGGGGCAGTGTTTCATTCCGTTGTGCAGAGGATCGCTTTGGGTTGGCAATGAGTCGGTGGCACTTAGCAACAACATTCTTTGGCTGGAAGTTGCGTCATGGGATGAGTTGAGTCTTGGGGTTCTACCAGGCTTTATTTGACCAGTAAGCCTTGTCTTTTTTGTAATGGCTTTGAGTTGTCTTCCACATTTATCTCCCGCTCTATTTAGGATCTCCTATTGTGGTCCTTTCAGAGTAGTCAGCAGTGGTAATCCAGCACCATCTTGTTCTTTTGGCCGTGCAAGATGGTGGAGGCTAGTGGTCATGTGGTCATTTAGGCTAATTATTTCCATGACTCATTGATTTTCTTTAGTCTTTGCTCTGGATGGGGAGAAGTGAATGGTTGTATTATATACTATATTTTATTTATCTCTTCATCTGCTGATGGCCATTAGGTTGCTTCTGGCCTTTTTTGCTATTGTGTACAATACTTCAAATAACATAATATTTGAGTTCAAGTACCTGTTTGCATTTCTGCTTTCCATTCTTTAGGGGCATAGACTTAGAAGTGGAATGGCCAGATCACATTGTTGTAACTGGCGAGGTCAACCACACCACTCTATTAATAATTAAAACCTTTATTAAACAGCTGGAATGAGAGCAAGCTAGTACCTGAGAATCTCTCAATCCAGGACAAAGAAATTCCAAACATTTTAGAGTTCAAAATAGGGGGCTCGCTCAAGGAGAGGGATATTCTAGCCATTACATTCTTATCAGGTTGGCAGAGTAATGAGGTTGAGGGGCAAAGCACAGCTATTGGTGTTAATTCAAGGTCTTACAAGATAGTGCACATTTCTTGCTAACTTGGCAGGTGGGGTTTGGAGAGGTCTCAGAAGAGTCAAGGTCTTGTCTGGAGAGCCCGGAGGGGGAATAGGAGAAGGGGAGCCAACTGTTAACAGGGGTTATTGAAACAATATGGAGTTCCTCGTGCTAAGCTAGGTGACTACAATATGGTATTGTATGCTTCCTTTTCAGGAGCCACCCAACGTTGCCAATGTCTGTAGCTTGTTACAATCCCACCAGCAATGGACGAAGGTGCTATTTTCTTCCACATTCTTGCCAACTTATCTTGTTGTTTTCTGGCTGGCATTGCTTATGGCTAAGCTTTCTGCCTAATTGAGCCTTTCATGTCTGGCCACTTCGCAGGGCAGCTCATGGCCTGGTAGCTCGGAGGCTCAATGAGCTGGGAGGTGGAGGCCAGGAGATGGTCAGGTGCAGTGGAATGGGGCCTGAGAGGTGGTGGGTGAGCCTTTTGTTTTCCTTTCAGGTGCGTGGCTGAGGCAGGTACCATCGGTGACTGTGTCATAAAGCAGGATGAGAAAAACACAGTCTTAGTACCATATCTCATGGAGAGGTGGAGAGGCCTTTTCCAGAACCTCGTGCTCCCTAATATCTGGCAGAGTTGTCTCCACATTCTTCTTTCTGGTTACAGGTTTGGAAGTAAACTATCCCGGAGGGAAACGTGGAGGAGAGAATGGAAAAGCGAAAGAGCTCCCTGAGATGTTAAGTCTTCACCTGCGACAGTAACCTGCAAATTCCAAAGAGACGAATTCCAAAGTGATTTCTATGGAATAACACCTAAGGCTGATTTTGGGTTCTCCCTTTAAGATTTTAATCTAATCTGGTGGAGTCGGAGAAAATAACTCAATGTGCTGAAAATAAATTTCCCAGAGGAAGCCATTACGGCAGCCCTTTTGTTTCCCGTCCTCCTCAGAGCGGTTACAAGGACAAACTCTATTTGTTTGGGTACATTAATCCTGCTCGATGGCCTTTCTAGAAAAAGATCATCAAGCTGATGGGACTGGACCTGAGTGAAGAAGAAGTTCCAATTTCCCGTGGATGGATTGTTCTGGCGGGCAGGGGGAAATGATTATTAATAGCAATTCGTGTTTGCTATCCAGTGAGCACTGGAGAAGGCTGGCATGGAGAGATGCAGTTTCTCTGAGTAAACACTGGGCTCCATTGCACAGATTCCTGAGGACCGGTGTCCGGCTGGCCACTTTGCACGAACCTCATTTGGTATACCAGACTGTGCATTTTCTCTGGCTAGGTCGGTCTGCATTCAGGGACTTCAGGGAAGCAAGAGAACCGATCTCGGGGATCTATGTGTAACCTCCTCTCTGGGGGATGGGCAATGGGAAGGTGGGTGAGGGGAGACGCCGGGCAGTGTAAGATAAGATAAAATAATAATTTATAAATTATTAAGGGTTCATGAGGGAAGGGGGAGCAGGGAGGGAAGGGGAGGGAAAAAAGAAAAATGAGCTGATTCCAGGAACCCAAGTGGAAGGCAAATTTTGAGAATGATGAGGGCAACGAACGTATAAGGGTGCTTTACTCGATTGATATATGTATGGATTGTGATAAGAGTTGTATGAGCCCAAATAAAATGATTTATTTTTTTAAAAAAGAAAATACACACCACAGTGCAAAAGAGAATGTTTCAAGAAGTTTATGGGGCAAAAATTGGAGCCCTTTCTATGAATTTGTACACTACGCCAACCAATTCGGCACTGACCAGTCCATGACACTGCTGACACCCCTCCAGGCTGCACAACCAGGCTCCCACCCTCTTTTGCCAAAGCCTCCACCTCCTCATGGACATGACCGCACTGCCTCTCCAGCATCTCACCTTTTGTGTTGCTGTTGCCACTGTGAGCTCAGGTTGTCGTTAGGTCCACCCAGCGGTTTCAGACTCACAGCGACCCTATGCACCTCAGAACGAAATACCTCCTGGTCCTGCGCCATCCTCCCAACGGTCCCTGCGCTTGAGTCATTGCAGCCACTGGGTGCATCCACCTTGTGGAGGGCCTTCCTCATTTTCACTGCTTCTCCCCTTTACCCAGCATGATGACCGACTCCAAGGACTGGCTCTGACCACGTGTCCAAAGGATGTGAGACAAAGTCTTGCTATCCTTGCCTCTAAGGAGCATTTCGGTGGGACTTCTTCCAAGACCGATTTGGTTGTTCTTTGGTGAGTCCATAGCACTTCGAATATTGTCTTCTCCAGACCACGACTGAAACACATCTATTCTTCTACCCTCTTCCTTATTCAGTGTCCGACTTTCACATGCCTGTGGGGCGATGGAAAATACCATGGCGTAGAGTGGTTATGTGTTAGACTGTAATCCTCAAGGCCAGCAGTTCAAAGCCACCAGCTCCCCAAGGGAGAAAGGTGACAGCAGAAACCCACAGAGGCAGTTCTACCTTGTGTGATAGGGTTGCCATGAGTTGGAATACACTCAATGACAATTATTTTAAAATTTTTTTATTTTTTGCGTTTTAGGTCAGGAGCACCTTAGTCCTCCAAGTAACGTCCTTGCTCTTCACCACTCTTAAGATGTCTTTTTGAAATCATTTTATTGGGGGCTCATACAACTCTTTCACCATCCCTCCATCCATTGTGTCAAGCACACGTGTACATTGGCACTCTAAAGATGTCTTATGCAGCAGTTGTACCTAAGGCAATGCATCGTTTGATCTCTTGGCTGCTGCCTCCATGCATATTGATTGTGGATCCACGCAGGACAAAATCCTTGACAACTCCAACTTCCTCTCCATGGATCATGATGTTACCCACTGGCGCACTTGTGAGGATTTTGGTCTTCTTCACATGGACTTTAACTCCCACAGAGATACCTTTTTACAGGAGCACAGCGCCGGAAGCCTGGTCTGGCTTGGTAAGATGGAGTCATTGGAATGGTCTTTTCCCAGGTGCTTCCTGGCGCTGATGTCCTGCACTCAGATGTGCTGTTCATTTCGATCGTTCGGCTGGCTCCATGGGAGGAACTGACAAGGCAGGTTCTCTCCTCTCTTGGGCCTCATTCTATCAGGAGTAAATCTGATTCCTAAGTCTTCCTGATTCTGCCCATCAAAGGTCAAAGTGAAATAAAGGTGTTTGCCCCCCTGTCATCTTTCAGGGGCTCCATCAGCTGGAGAACTGCCTTGATCCTCATTTCCCTCAGATGCCCCCCCCCCAGCTCTGTGTGCTGAGCTCATTCATGCGCCTACTTATCTCTCTCTTCTCATCATCTCCCCAGGTTGCTCCATCTACTTTAACGTTTAAATATCTCACCTCACGTGAATGTCTGCATAGCCATCGACTTTGTAACCTTCACAGTATGTTTTCCAAAGGTAGTTAATTATACAGGTAACGTCTGCTCAAGGGCCTCAAACCTGGATGGTACAAACGGTTTGTACCTGTGTTCGTCTGGGTACTTTAGAGAAACAAATCCACAGAAACTCATGTACAAGAGAGAGTTTTATATAAAGGTTAACTGTGCATCAAGAAACCATCCCAACCCAGTGCTGCCCAAGCCCACAAGTACAACATTAACCCATTAGCCCATGTATCTGACAGCAATCCACAAAGTCCTCCTCCATCTCACAAAACAGATGCAATGATGCTGACTGCAGGAGGAAAGCTGAGTCAGTGAATGTGTAAGCATCTCAGCACTTGCAGGGGTCTCCACACGGCTGCTCCAGCACCCAGGGCTGCATCGGGGCAGGTCCACGTGGCTTCTCAGGGATGTCTTTCAGGAAGTGAGCCTTGCCAGCTAAAGCAGGGAACTGGCTAAGGTAGCTGCACCCTGGTCCGACCATCAGAAATAAAGAGACCTGAGAACTCAAAAGGTGAGGCTCACTGAGCCATTTATCCCTCTGCCCTTCAATTAACCCCACCTGTGTTTATCAGCCAGGTTGGCACAATAAACTAACTACCTCAGCACTCTCAGAAAACTTGGCCATCTCAGTCCACCCAGAGGTCTCTCGGAAGAAAGATGTGGTCGCTTCGTTCTGACAAGTTGGCATTGAATACTGTATGGAGCACAGGTGGGGGCTGACTCAGTGGGCTCTCATGACTTGATGGTGACTGTTTTTTTGTTTTCCTTCTATGTAAGTTCAAGGAATAAGAGGTTTTTAGAATAGAGATAAACAAGGGTCAAACAATGTCATCAAGCCTCACCAGCCATGTCCTTACTAACAATTTTCTGTTTTCCCCATACTTGTATATCATGACATAATTCCATCACCCTTTGTACATTCATACGTCTCTAATAAATAGATGCTGTTAATGTATGTTTCTACCACTGAGGGGGTGCAGAGTTGGGGAGTATTTCTTATTCTACCCGTGACTCCACTTGCATTGTGTTAAGTAAACAGTAATGAAATACAGGTGGTATTTAATTACTACGATTCTGTTCCAACAACTATATCCTAAGTCAGTTGTGACCTTGGTTGAATACCTCCTTTTTTATTTTAAGGTTTCATTATTGAATTTTTATCAAAAGTGTCTTTATCAATCTGGCACAGAACCCAGGTGGTGTAATGGGGTAGACATTGGGTTGCTACACTCAGAGTTTCCAACCCACTAGCTTCTCTGAGTGAGAAACATGAGTGGAGGGTCGAGAGAGAGAGATTTTTCAGGACATCGATTTTGGTGTAATGGTTAAGCATTGTGCTGCAATCTGCATGGTCAGCAGTTCAAAACCACCAGCATCTCCTTGGGAGAAAGACTGGACTTTCTGCTCCTGTAAGCAGGTACAGTCTCAGAAAATCACAGGGGTTACTATGCATCCGCATGGACTCGATGCCAGTGAGATTTATATATTAAAGGCAGACCAGCCCTCTCAGGAAACTCCCCTTTCAACTGATTGGCTGCTCACATTAGATCACAAAATGGATGCTGTTTACATAGTGTCAGAAAACTCAGGGCGCATAGCCTAGCTAAGTTGACTCATAACATTAGCCACCACAGTCACTATTATGTTAGTCTGTCTATCCATCCATCCATCCATCCATCCATCCACCCATCCACCCATCTATCCATCCATCATCCATCCATCCATCCATCCATCCATCCACCCATCTATCTATCATCCATCCATCCATCATCCATCCATCCATCCATCCATCCATCCATCCATCCACCCATCCATCCACCCATCATTAGGTTTAACCACATGAAATTGTTTGTCTTTAATAATTTTTTACTTACAAATAAAGTAACTTCATGTAGTTCAGTAGAAATACAAATACTTCCCAACTTACAAGGTATTCAAACTATGATAAGCTGTGCTTACCATCATTTGCTTTTTGTGTTTTGTATGTTTTATCATTAGTAATCTATTGCAGCATGTAACTCTCAAATATTCACTTGAAGATGTTGTATGATGGCCTCCACAGAGCGTGGTCCAATTTATAAAGAAAGCCAAACCAAACCAAACTCATTGAGTTGATTCTGATTCACAGCAACACACTTGAAAAGCCCTTACAGGTTTCGAAGACTAAATCTTAATGAAAACAGAAAGCCTCATGTTTCTCACTCACAGCTGGTAGGTTTGAACTACTGACCTTATGTTTAGCAGCCCAGTACATCACCCACTATGCCACCAGGGGTCTTTGTCAGATGTATAAGGATACTACTGAAAAAGGTACCTTACCTCTGCTTTTCAGAATATAAGCCTGAAGAAGTCTCTGACCTGCAGAGTTTGGATTCACCAACTCCATTATCCTGAGTCAGCAGAGGACCACAGCCTGCCTCCTGAACACGGGTTTGTGGGGGCTATTTTTCACACGGTGTGGCTCTTTCCTTAAGTAAATTTCTCTCTATATATATATTTATACATGCTTCATTGGTCTTGCTCCTCTAGAGAACCCAGACTAAGACAACACCCTCAACCATTATTCATTCTATCCAGCATCAAAATGTGAAATTCGTATGTTGTAGCCGTTTCACCACGAAGGGGGTAAATTCTGAGGTCTGCTCTCAACGTAGTTACGCCTTCCATTTATCTGCAACAGTTTCATGGCCCGAGCGTACTGCCAGTCTCCATCCTCTTCATCCACAGGTGCAGTCAGCTTCCTTGGAGACAGCAATCTCCCTGTCATAAACAGAGGGATCATTTTCATTGTTCAATTAGTTGAGCTCCAGTTTAGGGCTTAGCTGAATGCTTTTACAAGACATTGATTAGAGAGACCTTTTTCTTTTCTGATGAGAAACATGTCCGTCATCTTCTCTCCAGCCATCTTATATTTGTATCTAGTCATTGTGGAGATCTAAATATGTGACCATGTCATCTGCCGCACCTGATATTACATGGACTTTTCAGGAAACAATACAGTTGAGTTTTGGTTGTTTTGTTTTTTTAATCATTTCAGAAGGTTGTCATTAGTCACACTGAGGATTTGGAAAGTAAATCATGAATGAAATGAATTGTTTTACATAAAACACTTTAATATCAACTCCCATTCACTATCCCTCCTATTATGTTATCAGTGTATAATATCGCGAGAGGCGTTGCCACATACTCGATCTCTCAGGCCGTTGTCCTTAGGGTCTTTATTTTAAAGGACAGTGGTAATTCTGAAAGGGAGGCTGTCACTGGGAGTGACACTACAGTCCTGAGTTTCTCTCTCCTGCTCTGTCTCTTACAGCTTTTCTGCCCTCTTGGGGGTCTTTGTTACCTCCTCTGATGTTTGGCAGGACATTCTTTTCTAAAGTATACACCTAGGCCTCCGGCCTCCTTCCAGGTGCTATTAGGTGCACCACGCCACGCACAGTATGTCCACATTGCTCCCTGTAACCTGGGGACGCACCCAGAAATGAGGAGCGTCTTTTGAAACTTCCTTTCTGGTGAAATATCATTGGCAAACCAAAGAGACACTCAATAACAATACACTGTAGGCGGGAGAATGGCTCCTGGGTCCAAGCCATCATGTGAGCTCGGGAGACTTGGGTGCCACAGGGGTTTTCCAGAGGTACATTGCCAGGACATCCTTCGAAAGCAACCCTGGGTAGACTTGCCCCGCCAACCTTTAAGTTACCCACAAAGCTCAGAGGTGTGTCTAAGCGATGGCAGGTATGGCATGTGCCCTGGGGAGGCACTTGGGTGGAGGGTGATGCCAATGAGCGGTTTTATCATCAGCTGTGAGAGATCATTCAGCAATATAGGTATTGTTGACCCACTTATTGATCGACCATAGATGGCTGTTAACTAAGCTAATTGTTTTCCCTACCAAGGACTCTTGTTAGGTGTTGTGTTAATCTGGGTAGACTAGAGAAACAAATTCATTGACACTCATGTATGTGTAAGAGAGAACTTTATATCCAGAAGTAATTATGCATCTACAAAGCATCCTAGTCCACTCCAGATCAAGTCCATAAGTCCGATATTAACAGATGAATTCCTTTTCAGACTCACGCAGCACATTCAATGGTGATGAATGCAGGAAAGTGGTGGTCAGTGGGTGGAAAGTCTTGTGGATCCAATGGCAGTGGAAGCATATCCAGGGCTCTGGCTGCCATCAGCATGGCTCCATGTGGCTTGTCCACAGGAATGTGAAGCCGAGAGAGAGAAAGTGGCCCACCTCTTTGCAGAATCAAGAGAACGAGAAGTCCCCCGAATCCTCATGAGAAGACATGCCCACCAAGAGGAATTATCAGGTTGTGACCCGATTGACAGGCTAGATTCCCCCTCTTCATTCTTTTATCAAGGTGACATGAAATTATGTAACCGTCACAGGTGTCACTGAGTTAGGTGTGACTCATCATGACCTCATGTTCGAGAGGATGGAACAGCACCCGCTCCTGCACTGTCTTCCTGGTCGTTGACATGTTTTGAGCTGATTGTTGCAGCTGCTGTGTCCACCCATGTCCTTGATGGTCTTCCTCTCTTTTTTTATTGACCGTCTACTTTTCCAAACATGATGTCCTTCCAGATAGCGTATCCAACATACCACTGAAGATGGATTCTCGCCATCTTGCTTCCAAGGAGCATTCTGGCTGTGCTCTGCTTCTTTTAAGACAGATTGATTCATGCTTCTCCTGACAGTGCAAGGCACATTCACTATTCTTTGCTGACACCACACCTCAAAAGCATCAGTTCTTCTTGGGTCTTTCTCATTAGTTGTTGAGCTTGTACATTCATATCAAAACAAAACAAAAACAACCACAGCAGTCAAGTCCATTCCAACTCACAGTGACCCCACAGGACAGAGTAGACCTGCCCCTTTGGGTCTCTGAATCCGTGTGCCTTTACTGTGTTGAACTGTGATCTTGGGCTTCGCAGCCCAATGTGTAACTCACGACACCACCAACGCTCCATACCCCGTGGCTTGGACCAGCTACAGGGACTCTAGAAGTTCACATTCTCATATAATCCTCGTCTCCAGGAGCCGGTCCCCGAGAAAGACATCAGGCTTGGTCACGCAGCGGGGCAGTGAAGAACAAGAAAGTCCTCAACAAGATGGCTCGATACAGTGGCTGCAACACAGGCTCGAGCATGGGAACATTGATGAGGATGGCGCAGGGCCCAGCAGTGTCTGGTTTTGTTGTGTGTGGGTGGGAACTGACTCGAAGGCACCTAACGAAACAACAATCTTAAATAAATGAGATCAGCAAATGAGATATCCTTTAGTTTGTAGCCTGTAACTATGTAAGTGATGCCTACAACAGGGGCTGTAAAGATCAGCGTTTCAACTCAGGAGGATTGGAGGAAAGCAATATTCTTCACTGACTTCGTGGAAGAGTGAAGCTGTCTGGGGAGCTGGAATGCTCACTTCCCTGGGCTTAGAGGGCTGCACAGCCCAGCCCTAAGGTATCACTTTCCATCCTGCTCACTAGCAGATACTAGGGAGCATTAAAAAAAAAAAAAAAAAAGCTCAGGGGGTGAGGGTGGGGCTCTGGCATTGGCGCTAACATCTCTAAAAACTTTCCAGAAGATTCGAATGTCCAAGCCAGGGCTAAGAAGCATAGTCCCAAGGACAGCTCATCTAAGCCAGCACCTTCTGTTTGCCAGAAAAAACACCCCACTTGTTCTGGGTAGGCGGGTAGTGGTGTTCATCCTGATCACCCTTGCCATTAGATTTTTGATTACTGTAAGACCCAAGTCTGCATACAAATAGGATAGGCGATTTTCCGTCCTCCGCTGCAACAAATCGGAACCCCACAGGGGCAGTTGTACCCTATAGGGTGGCAGTGAGTATGGTTATTTTACAGTGGCATTAGTAGCCTCTAAGGTACATAAACAGTGGGAGGGGCAAAGCTGACCTCTGACTTCCCTGTTGCCGAGAGGGAGGGGGGTCTGACAAGTCCCTGCCCTCTGTCCTCCTTTGACTCCCGTGCGTTCAACTTCTAGGCTGGGGTCAAGAGCTCTTTGCAGTGGCCACACAGAACTCACAGGCCATCCTCACAAGTATGGCGGCTTATTGGAGAGGTCACAAGTCAGGATCAGTGACGGTCAGGAAACAGTTGTGGGCGCACAGTGACACCTCTCCTCCGCCAGTAACCCAGCTTCCCTCT
Organism: Tenrec ecaudatus; assembly: GCF_050624435.1. NCBI lineage: Eukaryota > Metazoa > Chordata > Mammalia > Afrosoricida > Tenrecidae > Tenrec > Tenrec ecaudatus. The sequence goes on from NC_134532.1 coordinate 197,882,367, forward strand.
GTTCTCCAGCCTCTCAGCCCTGCGGTCCCTTAGCCTCGGCCTCACACTCCAGTCATCTCAGCACTGCTTCTCTTTTGTGGCCCAGCGTCTCCTCACCTCAGCCTCTGGTCTCAGCCTGTCTCTTTGCTCTGTCCTGTGGTGTATTTGCCCAACCTCCAGAGCCTTTGCTCTCAGCCTCTGATACGTCAGACAGAGATATTGAACATGCCCTTCCTCCAGTGGGCCTGGGAGCTCAGCCAGTGCCCAAGATGCTTCTTATACGCATGGATGGCTTTGATGGAGGGGTGGATTTTTTACTTTTAGCAGGTTTGGTCGTTACAGAATCTGGTGCCAACTTCAGACTATTAAGAATGAAGGGTGGAGTTTAGCCTGTCAATCAAGTCTCTGCTTGATGACCTCATTTGGAGGCACAAAGGAGATCAATAGCTCACTAGAGGCAGGACACATGTACTCTCTGCTTGGTATTCTTGATGGCAAGACACATGGAGCTACGCTAGAGCCCTGGAGCTGGAGGAGCCACATGGAGACCCCTGCTAGCACTGAGATGCTGACACCGCCATTGGATCCACAAGACTTTCCACCTACTGGCCTGTGATCTTCCTGCATTCGGTGTGACTGCATGGAAGTTGCACCCAATACTTACACTCACTTTCCCTGAGTCCATGCCTGGTCCCTGAGATGCAGCTAGCTGCTTTCTGCCCATGTGAATTCTCTTAACATGTGTGGGAAATGGGGCACCTGATTTCATGTACATCTACAGTCTCCCCAGAGTTGACTTGGTATTGGTCTTCAGGACAGAAATACTGATCATCAAGCACACTGTGAGAAAAAAGGAAGATTTCCTCGGACTAGGATTTGTATGGAAACAGGAAATATCAGCCGAACAAACAACTGAGTGGTCGAAGCAGCCAGAGAAGCAAAACCAGTAAAGCATATGTTCAGAGAGTCAGAAGCATATGTTCAGAGTGTGTACGTTCAGAGAGGTCACTCTGAACTGTTCTAAGTCCTGAGGTGAGGGGGCTTCCAGGGCTCGTTAACTGAGAGACTCAAAGCTGTCATTAAGGACCTTTTTCCCTCTCGTCACTCCTTATGGCCTCAAAATGGCAACGTTGGCACCTGATATCATACCCTCTCAACTCAAAACCCAACTGCCAGTTGAGTGGACGCAGACTCATGGGATCCTGGGGGCAGGGTAGAAGAATTTCCCCTTTGAGTTTCTGAAACTGTAACTATGGGAGAAGAAAGCCTCATCTTTCTCCTGTGGAGTGGCTAGCGACTTCTCACTGTTGACCTTGCAGTTAGCCCAGATGCTTAACCCACGATGCCACCTGGGCTCCTCACAAAGACTATATCAAAGAAAAGGGAGAAAGAGAGCAAGTGTGGGGGGAGGTCAGGTGCTTATAGGCTTCCTCCCTGAGGGCAATCAGTTGCCGGATGGCAGTGGGCCCTGCTCCCTGCTGTTAAGGACAATGGATAAGACTGCAGTCATTGATTTGGTTCCTGTAGGTGGAGTTCACACCCTACTGATAATGGTTCCTATGGAGAGCCAGCTGCCCTCCTGACTCTAGGATCCGCCCATCTGGTCACATGTGTACCCCCAATCCCTCCTCTTCCTATTGCGTGTATGTCCCTAGACCACCCCCTCTCATTGCTGTATAAACTATGGTGCAATGCCTTCCTGTGACCTATGTCTTTACCTGTCATCAGTGGGCTTGCACGGCCCCAAAAGGTATATAGGCCTGGGTTAGCAATAGAGATCTCTCTCGCTCCCTCACAGGGCTCCTCCTCTCCTCTCCCATCCTCGCTCCCTTGTTCCCTTTGCCCTCCTTCCCTTCCCCTCTCCACGTGGACCATCAAGCGGGGCTGAGGTGAGCATGCTACCATGAAATGTGTCTGACCCCATTATTTGACTCTCTTTCATCTCTCATGCTCTAAACGACTTTAATATAATATATATACATCTCAACCGTACAGTTGTGCTTACTGAACCCATGATTAGTGGTGAGGGGCAGGACCCCCAACTCATACCACAAGTAAGGGGATTTTTCTTGTGCTTAGATGCTCTTTTTTTTTTTTTTTTAATCAGGAACGGAAACCCATCCGGCTGATACCTAGTAGACTTCCCCTTGGGCCCAATGGCTGCTGGCATGTGTTCATGTCCTAGAGAGGCTGCCCTCTCCCCCCTTCCCGCCTGCCCCCTGAGGATGTGTTGAAAATCCTGATTTCTATACCTCTGGGTGAAATCTTATTTAGAATAAGGTTTTATTGTTAGGTTAATGAGGCCAGGTGGAGGTTGGGTGTGTCCTAAACCTGATCACTTCTGAATTACAAAAAAAGAAACTCAAACCCATTGCTGTCATGCGTGGCATGCGTGGCAGCCCTCCGGGTGGCAGAGCAAAATGCCCCTGTGGGTTTCCAAGACAGTCACAGAAGTAGACTGTCCCTTCTTTCTTCTGTAGGGGGGATGGTGGCATCAAACCACCTGTCTCTGCATCGGCACCACCAGGGGTCCTCTGAGCTTAAAAACAAGAGAGGAAACAGATGCATGAAGATAGTGGGGCAGACAGCTGTCATGTGAGGACTGCCAAGGAGCCAGGGGAGGCCTGAGCTACCAACAAGGAAGGGAGCCCCACAGTCAACGCCGTGAACAAACGCCTTTCTGTCCTTGGAAGACACCCTCGGTGTGTTTGAGGCACAGCAGCACCAGTTGTCTTTGTACTAGCCCACACACATCAAACGAGAAAGACTGAAGAAGCGTCAAGGCAATCAACTGGTAGCTGCTTTTCAGTTGTTTTTCCTTCTTTGTCGTTTTTTTACTAGGATCTGTCTGTCTTGCTCTTAAAAAAAAATCTGTCTAATGTGGTCTGCTGTTGACATTTCCTTAACTGTTTCCCTGAGGGTTTACTAAGTATCCATCAACAGTATCGATAACATGGTTAACCAGTTCCTTATGATTCCTTTTAAAAACTCTTTCTTAGTTCCAAGGTTGTTGGGTTTTGTTTTTTTTAATCTAAAAATACTACAAAAAGCTACAAAAACTAAGAAAATCACAGCAAAACGCTTGGAACACAGCTGCCAAAGGTTTAAACAACACGTACTAACAACGCCAACTAACACCAAGTGACCAAAACACGAACTGCTTCTGTTTACAAAAATTACCTGCACCGGGTCGGATTCCGATGCTTTGTTTGCGCTCCAATGCAAAATGTTCTTGACATTTCACGTGGGAATCTGATTATGTTGAGTACTAATTCAGGCAACTACCCGGGTTCTGCTGTATAAGATGAGGAAAATTCTCAAAGAAATAAACATGTGACATGAGGTACCCGTCGAAAACCTCACCGCTGTCAAGTCAATTCTGATTTAGAGTAGAACTGCCCTTGTGTGTTCCAAGACTGTAACTCTTTACAGGAGTAGAAAGGTAGAAAGATGGGGTACTCCATCTTTCCCTCATGGAGTCGCTGGTGGTTTCGAACCGCTGACCTTGCCATTAGCAGCCCAACATGTGACCCACTGCACTATCAAGGCTCCTGTGATGAACAATAAAAAACACCAAAACCATACTCAACTGCCGTTGAGGTGATGCTGACTCATAGCGACCCTGGGGGACAGAACAGCCCCTGTGAATCTTTGACTCTTTATGGAGGTGAAAAGTCCCGTCCTTCTCCCAAGAAACAGCTGGTGGTTTTGAACTGCTGACCTACGGTTAGCAGCCCAAGGCATAACCCCTAAGCCAGAGCTCCTGTGGGGGGTACATAGTTGGTGACAAATATGTGGTACTCTCCTCCCTTTACGCCACCCTTACCCCCATGACACACAATGTTCACTGGACCTTCATCGGGAATTGTTGAAACGAGAGGCCAGCTGAGGCTGTTCAGGAGGAGAAGCCAAGGGAACGCACTCCGTGCTGTGCCTCGCCTCTAAAATTCATAAATGACACGGCGAGAGGAACTGTAGTTTATTATTTCAGGATGCATCAGAAAGCATGGAGATTTGAATCGGTCACAGGGAGATGTGCTGCAGATAGCTCAAATCTGTGGTTCCAAAAATACATGAAAAATTATGATCATGCAAAGGATATTGGATACCGAATGGGCTTTATTTTTTCACTGTTTGTTTTAATAGCTCATAAAAATATGGTGGTGCTTTTTATGGCTGTGATGAATTTTATAAATATGAGCCATCACTGCAACTTTGGGGTACTAAATCTTTGTAGTGGAGAGATAAGAGACTGGGCACGCTGCTGTCTGTCCCCGCAGACGGTGGCCACGTTCTCTCCCTGCTGCCGTTCCGGTTTCCTGAAATGAACTGCAGGCTGGGGCAGCAGCAGACCCGGTGTGCATTTCCAGCCCAGGAAGCTGGTGGCTCCACCTGAGCTCCAGTCTACCTTCCTCAGGTTCGTTCTCGATAAACACAACTCTCTCTCCTGTTCTTTTTAGGGTATGGGAGAGCATCTTTGGCATTGGAACTTTAAAAGTGGGAAGGACACGGGGACATAGACTTTTTGATTTCAGAAACTCAGCTTACACGCCTAAACTTTGTAACAAGAGAATGGAAGGATGCGCGTCACTGAGAAGTCTGGGCCACGCTGACTTCAGGCATGGCTGGACCCAGGAGCTTAGATATTGTTGAAAGGGTTGTATTATTATTATTAATTTGTTTTTCATATTTTGTCTCTGTTCCTCTATGGTGACTTGATCTTCAGAATGACTCTTAGCCGAGAGAAGACAGCTCCCAGGGAACCCGACAGAACCAGAACATGCCTCATAAGACGTCCCTGCAAACTCAAAGCCTCCCTCCTGGCCAAGGCGACCTTCCCGCCCAGACTTCCAAGCCTGGCCTCTTTGTGGAAGCAGACTGCCACAGCTGTCTCCTGTGGGGAGGTGGTGGGTTCCACCTGCTGGCTTTTTGGTTAGTAGTCGAGCATTTAACCATTGCACCACCGGGGTGCCTTTCCCCAATAGTCAGGACAGATGTCTACCTCAGAGCATAGAGACCGGACTGGGCAGAGCCCGATGGAACACCAGCTGCTCCAACTGGGTAGTGCCCGGGCAGTACCATGTGGTAAACTGAGGGGCTGGATGAGAATGTAGTACAGTTAAATCATCCACGCTCATAATTACGGGTCTGGAAAGCCGACTGGTGGGGGAAGACTCTCACGGGTATGCGGCATAAATAAATCTTAGTATACATTCTCATGACTAAACCCGACCCCTCTAATCACCTCCCCATAAAAGAACTGTCATAGAGGAGCTACCTACCGTATAAGATGAATCATTCCTGTGTCTGGCTGCTTCACAGGGCCTAAAGGTTATCTGTAGATAAAAGCAATCAGGTGCGATAGCCAACCCACCACAAAAGGTAGCAAACTCTGTTTTGATATCTCTTGCTGATACCGATCAATGATTACTGCCCCTGGGGAGGGCTCAGGGGAGTCCGAGGTCAACTAGCACTAGGTCAAGATGCCGACTCACCTCATTGCTTGCTTATTATGGTACCTGCTTATGATAGTTCCTATTAACTCTGATGTGCGTGCCTCATGACAGATCTGTAAGCCCCATGATGTATCTCCATTGGAAAATACATTCCCTTAGTCCTGACATGGGATGAGGAGCCCCCGAGTCCCACTGTCTGTCTTTAATATTTTTTGCAACCGCAAAGTTGATCTTGAGGACCTATTCGAGTGTTGGGGACCCCCTCACCCTGACAGTCCTAGTTGTTGACAATGATGATGTCAGAAGAAGTGGGGGAGACAGTTAAGCTCCTGGTTCTTTGTTCAGATTTGATGGCGTTTGGGTCACGTCTCCCTTCCTTTCTTCCTCTTTTGATTTTCGGTGGTGGTGTGAGCTAGCTAGTTGCAATGATGGGGACTGCGTGTTGGCAGAGGGGTTGTCACTGGGTGCTAAGGAGTCCATTTAGATGAACTATGACCCCCTGGGGCTGAAAAGAACTGCCTCCTGGGATCCCTGGGCCACAATCCTGATGGGAGCAGGTGACCAGGCCTTTCTCCCTCGGGGCCACGGGGTGGGTTCCAATTGCCCATCTTCAGGCGGGCAGCCTAGTGCTTAAGCTTTGTACCAACCACCAAGGCTCCTTCTTTGAGGCATAACTCAAACCAAACTCATTGCCATTGAGTTGAACCCGTCCCCTAGTGACCCTACAGGGAGAGTAGACCTAGATCTTGACGAAACAGAAAGTCTCATCTTTTTCTCTTGGTGAGGCTCACGGGTTCAAACTGCTGACCTTGCAGTTAGCAGTCTAGCACGTAACACGCTCCACTACCAGCCTCGTTCTTTCTGCCATTCCCCGTCAGTGTCCAGGGAGAAAGCAGGCAAGACTTCGGCTTCTCTCGTTCACAATTGTGTTCCCAGCCTGTTGTTGTCCCTGGCATCTTGGGCATATTCAAGACACAGTGTTTGAATGAAGAAATAGGAAAAGCCATCGATTTTATTCCCTCCAGTTGTCTTAAGGAGAAACCAAAGTGACCGGGCCAGCTGCCATCAATTCCACCGGTGCGTTGCCAAGTAGAACCCAGCTCTGCAGGTTTTTCCTTGTCTTATTTTTATCCCATAAGATTTTCTTTTTCTTTCGTTCTTTCTTGTTTAAAAATCATTTTATTGGGGGCTCTTACAGCTCTTATCACAATCCATCCAGCCATCCATTGTTTCAAGCACATTGGTACATATGTTGCCATCAGCATTTTCAAAACATTTTTTCTACTTGAGCCCTTGGTATCAGCTCATGTATCCCCTCCCCACCCTCCCTTCCTCATAACCCTTGATAATTTATAGTTTTTTAAATGTTTTACACAGACTACTGTCTCCCTTCACCTGCTTTCCTGTTGGGCTCTGTAGGTTTTCCTATGTGAATTTAGGGAAATGCATCACCAGGCCTTTCTTCCAAGGTATGCCTCAGTGGGTTTAACCTGCCAAACAAACTCAAAAAGTAAACTCACTGCCAAAAGCCTCATCTTTCCCCCTTGGAGTGCCTGGTGGGGTGGAACTACTGACTCAATGAATTTGCCTTCCCCAGGGAGGTCGTTAAGAGGATAGGCCCCAAAACGAAAGTTCCTGGGCTCAAAACAAGGCATCCTGGCCCTGCTAGCTAAGTAGCTGTGAGACACTGAGCCTGTCACTTAACCTCTCTGTGGCTCAGGTTCCTGACCTGAAAAAGGGAGAGTGTAACAGGACCATGGGGAGAAGTCAATGAATACATGGAAAAGATTTGGCTGATAACCAGTCAGCAGTTCTGGTCCTTGAGAAAAGATGCGGCAGTCTGCTTCCGCGATGATTACACCTTGGAAAGGCAACGGGGCAGGTCCACACTGCCCTGCACTGTCTCCGAAAGTGGGAATACCCTAAAGGCAGTGGACTTTAGTCTGGGGGCTGTCTCTAATCAGCTAATACCAACCCATGGTATTTCCATCACCCCATTGCCCGTGCAATCCAGCAAATGACTGAAGAGGAGGAAGCCTTGGGGCCTTTGAATTGTAGAGCAGCAGAGACTGTTGTACGGAGCACGGACTGCCAGAATTCCCACCACGTTTGTCCCCAAAGACGTAGAGCCAGAGTGATCCTTAGAAGTGAGAGTGGTAAGACTTCATCTCAAGCCCCCGGGAGGAAGCAGACCCCAGAAAAGGACCTCACACTTGGTGAAGTATACAATCTGCCCCCCAAAAAGGAGGGAGGCACTTGAGATGGATTGAGGCGATGGCTACAGCAGTGGGCTCTCACATAACGATTGTGAGGATTGTATGGCCCAGGCGACGTTTCCTTCGGTCGCACAGAGGGAGGGTCGCTACGGGTCAGCACCTAACAGCAGAACAACATCTTATCATCTACGGGAAGGCTGCCCCTCCCCACCTCTGTGCTGTCAGGATGGGCCCTGTGACTGGTTTTGGCAATGGGCTGGCAGGGGCTGTGCCACATGCGGCTTCCGAGTGGGAGCTTTCCAAGCCTGGGTCTGTTTTGACACGTGTTGTAAAGTATAGAATTTGCCCTTGCTCATGGCTTCCCAGCCAAAGCTCCTCAAGTGAAGCGACCACCCATCTGTCCGCAAAGGCTGGCACGGTGGTCTGATGCTGAGCAGAGCAGCTCCCAGATGAAGAAGAAAGGAAAACCCATAGATCTTATTCCCTCTCAGTGTCTGAGAGAGAAACCAAAGCATCAAGGCCAGCCACCAGCTGCTTCCCAGACCCTCTGGGCCCAATGATTTCATCTGCAAACAATGATGGGGTGGCAGAGCACAGGGCAGCATTCTGTTCTCTGGCACATGGCGGGAGTCAGTTGGGGGCCAATGCTGCGACAGCTAAAAGTATAAAACAAAACACTGCCCACCAAGGGAGCGCCTCTGAGCATCCGCGTCTAACGGCTTCATAACCCACTTCCATCAAGTCGCCTCCTTCTCCTAGTGACACTACACACGGCTTCCGGAGCCGTAACCCTTAGGGAAGGAGAGCCACATCTTTCTCCTGACGAGCAGCTGGTGAGATATGACACCAGAGCTTCCTCAGTCTCCGTCATGTAAGCATACTTGATGGATTGATTTTTACCTGGAGTTGACTTCAGTCTCCAGGTCGACTGCGATTGCAGGGGTCAAAGTTGCCATTCTAACTCACAAGGTTAGTTTTTCGGGAGGGGCCAGCCCGTACCCCACGACTACCAGATGTGGTGAATATCAGTCTCCACAACTCTGAGACCAGAAGAACTAGATGGTACCTGGCTACCACAACCACGTGCTCTGAAAGGGATCACATTACAAGGTCCTGGACAGAGTGGGAGAACACTGTGGAACAAAACTCAAAATCGTAACAGAGCCCAGGCTTACTGGCGAGATAGAGAGTAGTAGACCTTCTGATACTAGGCTCTTGGATACCTGTCTGGAAATGACCTCACCCCCATGGCTCAATTTCAGTAAAACAATGTTGTTGTCGTTGGCTGCTGCCAAGTTGGTTCCCACTCACAGGGACCCTGTGCACAACAGACTGAACCCTGCCCGGTCCAGTGCCCTCCTCACTGTGTGTTTGAGCCCATTGTTATAGCCAGGCCTGTCTGTCTTCTCCAAGGGCTTCCTCCTGTTTGCAGCCCCTCTGCTTTACTAAGCCTGACGCCCTTCACTGGGGACTGGTCTCTCCTGACAACATGTCCAACATGAGACGAAGTCTCTTGGCTTCCAGGAGCATTCTGGCTGTACTTCTTCCAAGGCAGCCTTGTTTGTCCTTTTGGCAGGCCATGGTCCTTTCGGTATTCTTCACCAGCACCATAATTCAAATGAATCAGTCCTTCTTTGCTTGTCCAGCTTTCATCCATAGGAGGGGATTGAAAATATCATGGTTTACAAGAGCTCAAGCAGAAAGGAAATGTTTTTAAAATGGTGATGGCAACGAATGTACAAATGTGCTTGACACAATGGATGGATGGATTGTGATACGAGTTGTATAAGCTCCCAATGAAATGATTTATTAAAAAAACAGAAAATTTGGTTTAGGTCAGGCACACTTTAGTCCTCAGCGTGACATCTTTTTTTTCTTTTTTTTTCTTCTTCTTATCTCAACGTGACATCTTTGTTTTGCAACTTTAAAGAGATCTTGTGTAGCACGTTTGCCCCCCAGCAATGTGTCACATGACCCTTGACTGCTGTGTCCATGAGTATTGATTGTGGATCCAAGCAAGACTGTGTCATCTATAGCTCAAAGGTTGTTCATAAAGCTTCCTCCAATCCTAATACTGAATTATTGTTCATATCATCTAGTTTCTCTGATTATTAGCTTTGCATACAGATTGAAAAGGCATGCTGAGAAGATACAGCCCTGGCACACACCTTTTCCTGAGTTTACACTTTGCAGGATCCCTTTGCTTTGTTCCCACAGCCGTCTCTTGGTCCATGTATAAGTTCCTCCTGAGCACAATGAAGTGTTCTGGAATTTACATCCTTCTCAAGGCTCTCCATTGTTTGTTATGACCCACGCAGTTGAATGCCGTGGCATAGTCAATAAAACACAAGAGAACATCTTCCTGGTATTCTCTGCTTTCAGTCAAGATCCATCTGACACCAACAATGATATCTCTTTTTCCAAACTCTCTTCTGAATCTGGCGGACACTCTGACAGTTCCCTATCACTGTACTGCTGCCACCATTGTTGGATGGGCTTCAGTAAAATCTTACTTGCTTGTGATATCAATGATATTGTTCTATCATTTGAGCATTCTGTTGGGTCGCCTTTCTTTGGAATGGGCAGAAATATGGATCTCTTCCAGGCAAGTAGTTGACTTCCAAATTTCCTGGCTAGATGGGTATGTGCTTACAGTGCTTCATCAGCCTGTTGAAACTTTTCACTCTCTCTCTCTCTCTCTCTCTCTCTCTCTCTCTCTCTCTCTCTCTCTCTCTCTCTCTCTCTCTCTCTGTGTGTGTGTGTGTGTCAGTAGTGGAATGATCCACCCTTTGTACTTGCAAAGGGTGAACAGAAAGCTACTATAATTTTTCTAGGATATTTATAAAGCATTATCTTCTGTTGAAATTTTTCAATGGGTGTTCTATCAATTCTTGGAGCCTTGTTTTTGGTAATGCTTTCAGAGAATCTTGGACTCCTTCCTTCAGTACTGTTGGTTCTTGCTCATATGCTGTCTCTTAAAGTGGCTCAATGCTGAGAAGTTCTCTTTGGGACCACGCCTGTGTGTTCTTTTCTTTTCATTTCATTTTGATGTTCCCTGCATCGTTCAATACTTTGTCCAGAGAATCTTTCACGATGGCCCCTCGAGGCTTGCCTTTTTTCTTAGTTCTTTCAGCTTAAGATATGCCGAGCATGTTTAAACAATCGATAGGCCTATATGGGCATAATAAATGCCACAATGGTACGAACCTGTGAAAAATCAAACATCTAGATCACACGGGCAGCATTCACTCACTCAAGGACACAGTTCATTAGAATTAGGAAAAGAAGAATGGAAACGGGAAAAAGCAAGAGGACGAGGGATAAGCGAAGTCACTTGTGGGGACTGAAATCAATGCTATGAACAAAATGTGTGTGAATTGTCGACTGGAAAACAGATCTGCTCGTTAAGCTTCACCTAAAATGTGAATAAATAAACAAATACTCTCACCATGGCCAGCTCCCACCCTAAACAAACACACTCCTCTCCAGAGTTGTGGGAGAATAATTTTTTGTTCTTTTGGCCATCTGGTTTGTGGTCATTTGTTATGGGGAGTTAATATATCACCTTTGCAGAGAAGGGAGAAAGACAGGCCTTTCTATTCCTGTAAAGAGTTACAGTCTGGGAAACTCATAGGAGTCTAAAGGGTCGCTGTGAATTGGCATTGACTGGGTGTGAATTGGCAGTGAGTTTGGTTTTGGTTTTGGGCCTAGAGTTGGAAACAATTTGTGCTGAGGTGTAGACTTGGCTTACTACTAAGTGGTCTTTCCTCTTTGGCTCTGAAACTTTTACCTGACTGTATCGAGCTGAAGTCAAATAGAGCCCTTGACTGGGAGTGGGGATAGCCTGCCTGGATTTTGGTAGGTCCTAAGACATCAATGGCCTAGTGGTTATGTGTTGGGCTGCTAACTACAAGGTCAGCACTTCAAAACCACCAGCTGCTCCGTGGGCGAAAGAGGAGGCTTTCTATTTCCATAAAGACTTACAGTTTTAGAAACCCACTGGGGCAGTTCTGCCCCATCCAGTGAGGTCCCTCGGAGTCAGAATCAACTTGATGGCAGTGAGTTTGGCTTGGGGAAGATAGCTCTGCTGGCTTCGTGGGTTATGCATGAAGCTGCTAACAAGGTCAGCAGTTCCAGCCCGCCTGCTCCCAGGGAAGAAGATGAGGCTGTCTACTGCTGTAAAGATGTAAAGTCTCAGAAACCGAAACCGGTAATGCCAGTCTGTCCCACAGGGTCGTTATGAGCCAGAATCAACTCAATGGCAATAAGAGTTTTAAGACGTCTATTTGTTGATGGGGAAAGGTGCTCATAACGCAGCGTAAATACTAACGTCTCCAGAGGGAGCAATGGCATCGGGAAGGTATGGACTCTTAGAAGAATCAAACATTTCCGACCCAAAGGGCAGCATTCACCCAAGGGCTCAGTTCAGAAGGGTTGATGAGGGGGAGGGGCAGAGACGGGAAGCACAAGTAGGATGAGTGATGGTACCTTGTAGACATTACAATCAAGTATGTGAAGCAAAATGCGCATGAATTATTGAATGAGAAACCAATTTGCTCTATAAACCTTCACCCAACGAGCAACTTAAATATATCTTATATACAGAAACACATACATATACACAGACACATGCTACCAAACCCATTGGCATCCGCCCTCTATGGGGTTTCTGAGGCTGTAAATCCTTATGGGATCAGGCAGCCTTCTTTTCCTCCTGGGGCATAACTGGTGGGTTTAAACAGGTGACTTTGCAGTTAGCAATCCAACGCTGTTCGCGCAACAGCAGCAGGGCTCCAGATATATGCATATATGCACACATATGTGCCTGTATATATGTGCCTGTATAACATATGTGCACACATATGTGCCTGTATAACAAAATATAGTAAAAGCAGGAAAATTCTATTATGTGATCTCTAGTTTGTATATTAAAAAGTACCCATATGTTCATACACAGAACACATGGAGATAGACATACAGGCAACATGCGCGCTGGGGTCTTCTTGGGGCAGCGTAATTGGAGGCAACCCTTATTTTCTTTGATATACTGTATCCCAATGCCTTACTTAAAAAAAGTTTTTATTTTCTTTCAATGTACACATATGACTTTCCTAAACAGAAAACAATACCAACTATGTTTTAAAGCTATGCCAGTGTGGAAAGGCAGGGAAGTGATTACTGGTAGACTTTGGAGCCTGGCAGGCCAATACTGACACCTGGAAGCACACACCCACCAGGTGGTTCCAGGTCATGGGGAAGAGGAAGTGTATGCTCTGCCCTACTTTATGGGTCTCACCAGACGCTGGCAGCCAGGTCTCCTTCTGTGTCCCAGGTAGGTTAAAACAAATCACACACCGCTCTGATAAATGGAGGGCATTTTGTCTTAAGCTTTTCATGGTGAAATGTGTAGCTATTCCAATCCAAATAGGTCCACAGATGTGTGTGTGTGTATATATATTTGTCTTAATTCTTGATATCTCTCTTAACAAATATTTTGTAAGGAAAACCTCACTAAATAATTTGTTTCTATTTATGATTCTGCATAATTGCAGGCCTCCTCCACGCCATGGCATTCCAGTGCAGAACAAGGAAGACAGAAGTAGAACTGACGGCTCTGAATTATGGTTTTAGCAAATAATATGGACTATTCCATGGACTGCCAGAAAAGGGTCAAAATGTTCTCTAGACGTGAGGACGGTGAGACTTTGTCTGGTGGGCTCCGGTTATGTTAATCCAGAGACACCAGGCCCTGGAGAAAGACATCGTGTTTGGGGAAAGAGAGAGTTGCTGGAAGAGAGGAAAACTGTCAAAGTGATAGGTTGACACAGTGGCTGCAACAATGGGCGCATCAAACGCAACAACATTTTTTTTTACAACAACAATTTTGAGGATGCTTCAGGGCCAGGCAGTATTTTGTTTGGTGGTACATGTGATTGTATGAGTCCAAACCGACTTGACATTGCCTAAGTACAACAAAAATAGGTGCTTCAGCAGATAATTGGCTCTACAAAACGAGATTCTCTGAAATGCAATGACAAAGTTTCAGCATGAATATGGGATACCATTCGAAAGCTCATTGTTGAATTTTTTTTAGTACCTCCTGTGCTTGTGAAAGATACGTTTGAATGCCTTTCTATTGGCAAGTTGTTTTTCCCCTCTAAATAACCACATTTTGGCACTTTGTTTGATAAATGCTTTGATTAAAAAACTTTGCAAGTCCATGCAAAGACGTTTGACTTCATCAAAGCGATAGCATTCAAAGTAATAATAATAACAATAACAATAACAATATACAGCATCACCTCCACTATGCCTCCTGGCATAAGAATTAAGGGTTAAGAACTGGGCTGGCAAGTTCAGCAATTTGAAGCCACAAACCATTCCATGAGAGAAAGATGAAGCTGTCTGGTTCCATAATGATTTTATAGTCTTGGAATCCCTAAGGGGCAGCACTACTCTATCCTATAGAGGTCACCGTGTGTCAGAATCACCTTGACTACAGTGCGTGGTGGTGGTGTGCGCAGCTACTGGAACGGTTAAAGTCAAATCAGATACTATCAAGTGTTGGCACAAGCGCGGTGCAACGAAAACTCACATATTTGTGTAGAACGTGAATGTAAAGTGGGAATGTAGCACAGTAGACTGATTCCATTTGTATAACATTTTTATGCTGTACAAATCTATGGAGACAGAAAGCAGTTCAGTGGTTGCTTGGGGCTAGGGATGAGGGGTTGGATTAAATGCAAAGGGGTATGGAGAAATGTTTTGGGGGTAAGGGAATGGGTCTATAGGTTGATTGTGGTGCTGGTGTTTACAATGACCAACATGAGCCCCATAGAACCCTTAAAACTAGCATAAATATTATCACGACAAACAATGCAATACAACAAACCCAAAAAAGAAGAAAAATTTTTGATAGCTCTGACTCAATTCCTATTTAACATTTTTTCTCATTATGATTGCCTTTTATTACCAGTCCCTCTACGTCGATGGCTCCAACATCAGAACAGGCGTGAGGGTGGCCCCGGCCCAGGCAGCGTCTCGCTTTTGTCGCACATGGGGTCCTATGAGTTGGAAACGACTCGATGGCTCCTCGTAACAATATACATCTGATCTCTCTTTCTATTTGGGAATTGGAATCGTTATATATAAATGCACGCGTGTGTGTTGTGATGTGCTGCCAGGTACTGTCAAGTCGACTCCTAGGGAGACTCTACGGACATCAGAACGAAACACTACCTGCTCCTGCACCATCCTCACCATGGTTCTCTGCTTAGTCCAGACATGACCCAGTCACGGTGTCAGTCTGTCTTGCTAAGAGTCTTCTCCTTTTTCACTGCCCCTATGCGGGGCCACGTGTGACGGCCTTCTCCAGGGCCTGGTCTCTCCTGATGAAGAGCCCACAGTGCATGAGGTGAAGTCTCCCCAGGCTAGCTTCAAAGGAACATTCTGTTTGTTCCTCTGCCCAGACAGACAGACTTTCATTTTTTTATGGTGGTTTAGGTGAAAGTTCCAGAACAGATTAGTTCCCCACCAACAACATTCGCATTGCTTGTTTGGAAAGCCTTTTATTGTGAAGGTTTATAGTGCCGATGATCACCTTTTCCATTCAGCCGCTCATTCCACGTTTTGCTTTGGGACATTGGTTGCAATTGTCCCAATGTAACGGCTCTCTTCCCCCTTCCTCCAGGACCCCCCCTTTCCATATATCCTTGCCTTCCTGTTGAGCTTGGCTTTGGGCCAAAGGCTGCTCTGTGGGTCCCCTGGGGTCGATTGAGCTGGGGGGTATGTGCTTTCCTGGTCTGATTATCCACTTTACAGGCTTGTCTGTGGTTTGCCTTAAAGATAAGCTGCAGGGTGGGTTCAGTTCCATGCTTGAAGGGTCTCAGGCCCACGGTCGCGTGGGTTCCACCAGTCTCTAGCAGACCAGTATATTGGTATTTTTATGATTTTAATATTTGTTCTACATTTTCCCCTCTCACTCCAGAAGACCACCTCTTGTGATCCAGAGTAGAGCAGTCAGGAGTGGTTGCCAAGGACCACCTTGTTCTGATCTCAGGGGAGTGTGGGCCATTCTTTGGACTAAATGTTTCCTAGAGTTTTAAAACAGTTTTCTTTACTCCTCTTTGTTCCAGAAGAGAGATCGATAGTTTCACTCTTAATGGCTGCATGTAAGCTCTTAAAGCACCGTTGCTGCTGATCAAAGTAGCAGGTAGAACATTATCTTTGTGGACTATGCTATGCCAATTGACCTAGTTAGAAGTCCACTGACACAGGGGGCCTCAGTCCCCACTCCCAGTGATTCATCCCCTCAGGATGTTTGATTATTGGCTAAGAGGTTTCAGAACTTTGTTCCCTGTATGATCTACAATATCCTTGGATATATCTGCCACACATAGAAATACATATATAGAAATAACCTTTACCAAACTCATATACACTCATGGGCATATTCTCATTTGTCCTCCCACATCTGTTTGGCTTGCATTTCTGTCTACATAGTCGTAGATAGTTTTTGTTAGTTAGTTATTGCATGATGATATGTATCGTAACGTTTGCTTTGGTTGTCTCTTATTCTATCAGATGTATTTGAATAATAGATACTTATACCTAACATTGAACATAATGTAGTTCTTATTCCTAATGATTAAATGTGGAAAGATAAGAAAAAAAAAGACCACATCTGTGTGGTTCATTGTAAGCCAAATATACTGTAAGCCAGGGACTACCTGTATTTTTGAACAGCAAATGTGGTAGTTAGAGATTATGTCAACCAGACACTCCTGGGTAAGGGTGGACTCAAACTCATTTGCCAATTAAGTCGCAGCCTGATGACATCTCCTTGATATCATAAGCCTTTTGCATAAGAGCAAGAAGAACAGAGATGATCTCTCTCTGCCCCTTCAACTCCCTGCTAGCCATCACCCCTGAGAGCTGTGGCACCCTGACAATTTTCAGTGACCTTAGATCAGGGGTGCTCAATACGTCGATCACGATCTACTAGTCAATCCCAAATGTAGTGTGGGTAGATCGCATGGCATTAAAAAAAAAGACATAAGCCTATCATCAATCCTGTCACTTAATTGCTATACAGCACAGCCAATCAGATGCAATCTTAGGTGTCAAACACACGCCCAAACAACTGCATTAAGTGCAGCAAAACTGACGAGCTAAATTATAGTCAATATTTAGACCTTTTTTTCTCTCTCTTAAACCCAAGAAAGGGTTTTTAAATGAGTGGGGGAGCTGGACCAAGTAAGAAGACAAAAACGTTTCACTTTCATATGGAATGGGAGATTTTGACACTACAAGCCTGCATTTGGTTGAAGTCCAGAGCACATGAACAGTTCTGGAACTTACTTGCAGAGGGAAAGTATTATTCGGCTTTACTTATTTATGTGAGTCAGCCTTTTCCCACATGAAGATCATTAAGTCCATGTACCGTTCCACATGACAGATGATCATTTGGAAGTGTCCTTGAGGCTGGCTGTCAGCAGCTACTGTCCGGACTATGCATCCCTGCCTCATTCTATTCAGTGCAAGTCATCCGAGTAAACTCAGGTGATGGCATAAAACGTCCATAGTTAATTATGTTGTGTAATATGGACTCATGAGGTTATGCAAGGTACATAAACATACATTGCACATATAAAGAATTCTCAATGCATTTATGAATAAATGCAATAAATAAATAAAAATATGTTTTGCATTTTCGTAGTTGGTAGATCATTTTGACTTGATCGTTTTATAAGTAGCTCGCGTGCTGAAAAAGTGTGAGCTTCCCTGCCTTCGATCCACTTGATTCTGCACCCTGTGACCTGTGATCGTCCTGCTTCGCCCCTCTGCATAGCAATATGCAGCTAAATGAACCTAACGAGGGACCAGGGACCAGTGTCGGACTTCCAGACTGGAGTTGAACAGGCTGGGATTCCTTCATTTGATAGTAGAGTACTTGTTGATCTAAAGCTCTTTCTTATACACGCACGCGTGTCGCTGAATTTGTTCCTCTGCACAGTTCAGCCTTGCACATCCTATGACTACATTTGGAAGACGTTTTACCAGAACGTTCAGTGCCGTGGTTGACTGCTCATATGGACTTACAAAGTCACTATTGAAAGGCTCACCCATTGCTGATACAGCGATGGCCTAGTAGCATTGTGAGAAAACACATACCATCAGACGCAACTGTTTCACTGTACTTAATGTCAGCACTGTTGTAACATTTGCAGATCAGTTACTCTGTGTCTATGAAGATATACTTGTGAATTTTGACAATGACTGATTGTACCTATTTTTCCTCCTGGCATTTGGATGTCACCATGATTCACATTCATTACATTTAATGGTAAGTCAATGTCTTTAGTGAGAACACTGATTGTGTACAAAATCCGTATTCATATTCCAATCACAAAATATTCATGGTTTCTCGAGTATAAATTGCTTATCTGAATATACATACACCTACTCTTCATTGCTATCTCATTGCCTGACATTTCATGTTTATGGAAATAGTGACACATCTATGACCCAACCAGTGTGTGCATGAATGGCACACACGTGGCAGTAACACATGCAAGGCTGTGATAGCTCCAGTTTTATGCATCAACTGGCTGCTCCGTAATGCGGAGTGATTTGGCAGTTGTGTAATGATGTCATTTGTCAATTATGTAACGACATAGTTATCCTCCAGCTTGTGATCTGATGTGGCCGTCATTTCCTCTTCACCTTACAACCTGGCCTTTGGATCCTAACCGGGTTGATAAGAGAGTAGTAGGTGTAATAACAATCACGGTCAGCTCATTATTTTACTTTCAAGAAGATTTATTGGAATTATATGGACTAGATTAAAAAATTGAACAATGCTTGGGCTGAATTGATAGTTTTTCTCTTTTTAAGTTTATTTTTTAATTTATAAATCATTTTATTGGGGGCTCTTACATAGATTATAACAACTTAGACATCCATTTTATCAAATGGACCTGTACAAATTCTGGCATCAACAATTTCAAAGCATTGTCTTTCTTTTTGAGTCATTTGAAATCAGCTCCTCTTTATTCCCTCCCTCCCCCACCCCAGCACCCCTGTGAACCCTTTATATATTATGCACTGTTATTGTCATTGACACATACAAATAGATGCCTTTTTGAAGCACCACTTACTCATGGTGGCTACTTTCTTCCTTGGATCCACACATCACTGTGACCACTTCTTGTTTTACATACAGAGGGAAAAGAAGGAGCAAATGTAACATAAGAAGGTAGTTTGTTTTACCTGAAAAGCCAAGATTCACAAAGTGATAGCTAGTTCCACCTTTGGCAGCACCCCATGTTTCATGGTCAATGTGAGGAGCAACTTCATAAGATGTACTTGAGGCTCCAAAAGCCGATGCTCATGCTTCTTCGATTCGGACAGAGTCACATGATCGGCGATATCATTCTTGATGACGGTGTATGTCGATAAATAATATACGCAAATATCCTGCCATCACCAACTTAAAAAATAACTTTTTGGTTTTTAATTGGGTAAACATTTACAGAGCAAATCATCAGTTTTCCACTCAAGACTTAGTAAGCATCTTGCTTCATCTCGCTCACAGCAATATCCTTACTGTAATATTGCTTGTGCCACCATCATCAAGTTTCGTGAGAAACAAATGTTTGGCGCTTAATTTTTCATTAATGTGCATTTTTCAATTCTTGAAAGGATCAGGAAAGGAGGAAAGGGCCCTTCAGATTCACGGGGGAAAGCTCGCTCTGCCACACCTGCACCTCCTGATGGGCCCGTGGCAGAAGCTGGAAGTGTCTACCCAGGAAACCCAGCTTATTGACTCATTTTTGCGACGGAAGTTAGGTTTACACAGTGTGAAATGCAAAGTTGTCCAGTGTACTCCTCAACGTGTTCTTAACAAACACACAGGCCTCCTGGGAGCCCTGGGGTGTGCAAGCGATGACTGCTCCTGGCCGGCACTGAAAGGCTGGGGTTTCCAGTCCACAATGAGGCAGCTGAGAAGAAAGAGTTGGTCAACATGTTCTGGAAAAGCAGTCATTGCAAACGCTGTGTCACACACGTCTACTCACACACGGGGTCACAATGAGCCGGGATCTACTGGATAGCAGCCTATGAGGAATCCAGCAAAACCCCACTTAACCCGTACCCAGACACGTCGGACATCCCATCCATCCATCCATCCATCCATCCATCCATCCATCCATCCATCCATCCATCCATCCGTGGACTCCTCCATCTCTCCTTCCAGTGACTGCTATTCCCACAGGCTCCCTACATTCTTCTTTCAATTGCCATGGATTTGTGTTGCCTGTTAACCTTAAACTTCATGTAAATGGGACCATGGTATAGGAATGCTTGAATTGCCACACTGCTACGAGATTCATCATGTGGCTGCAGGTATCTGTTTATTGCTATTATTATTTCAACTGCTCTTCCTTTCTAGACATCTACCGACATTAAGAAGTATCTTTGCTATTGCTTTAGTGTTTTGCTGCTGTGAATTAAGAGAAAGCTACTAGAAACATTCTTGTACAAGTCTTCTCTGGTGGACACATGCTTTCATTTCTCGTGGATAAATAGCAAGGAGTAGAACAACTAGACCCAAACTTTAGTGTGGCATTGCACACCGCCGCCACCAAGTTTTCCAAAGCAGGCCGTTTTTGTTAAGCTTCCATCAGAAACAGAGGAAAGTTACATTGACTTCACCTGGTCACTGACATCCGTGTTAGCAGTCTTTATAATTTTAAACATGTTAGTGGGTGTGCAGTGGTAGTCTGTTGTGGCTTTAATCTATGTTTGTTTCTCTACGACATACAAAGTGGAGCACCTTATCTTGGGCTTTGGCCAAGCCCTTTATTCATATTGTTCGTTGAGCTGTTTGTCATTTTAAAAATTGTTTTATAGGAGGCATTTAATATTCGGAATGTCAGCCTCTTGTCAGATAGATGCATTATAAATACATTTTCCCAATGGGTGGCTTTTCTTCACTTTCTTCATGGGCATCTTTCAAAGAGAAGGCGAGCAGAGCACGGATGAAGTTAAATGCATCAGCCTTTTCTTTTATGGTTAGTGCTTTTATGTCCTGCCTTAAAAGAAGTAATTTTCTTAAAAGTGCTATTTGATGGGCAAGAATTTTCCATTTTGAGGGAGTTCAAAGGACCCGTTTTCTTTTTGTTTGGAGTTGGTGCTGCTTGTGTTTCTCCAAGAAAGCGGTGCCTGCCTCAAGGTTGCAAGACACTGTCCTCTGTTATTTTCTAGAAGTCTTGTGTCTTTGACATTTTTCTTTCTCTTTTGAAATAAAACGGTTGGTTGTGCCTTAGGCACACGTTTACATATCAGATCCCTGTTTTTCCATTCAACAGCATCAACAACCTATGGAACCTCCCAATGGCTTGTCCCCTCTGCCTTGCCGCCCCCGCATCTCCCTCTCACTGGGCACTATCTTCCCCTTCACTTAAGTCCCTATCCAGGGGAGCCCTGGTGGTGTAATTGTTACAAGTTGGGCTGTGATGCTCTAGGACCGCAGTTCAAAACCACATCCTTGGGCCGGTGGATTTTGTATGAGAATGAGGGCCTCTGGGAACTGTCTCTCTCTTTGTCACTGGCTTCCTGCCTGCTGGGACCCTGCTGCCGCAGCCTGAGAGCTGCAGGAGCCCTGTCATGTTGCCACCTGCCATGTGACTCTGCACCCACTAGCCTGGGATTTTCTTGATTCCCCTTTCTGGGCCACCAGCCTTGCTGCTGCGTGAGTCAGAAGAGGCACATATGGAGGATAGAAAGTCCTTTCTGATATACAGATGAGTGTTACTGGATTTTTTTTCTCTCTAGACAACCCAGCCTAACACACCACCCCAACCCCAAAGACATCTCTTTCCCTTGACAGATGACCAGTCTCCTGCCCTCTGCAGATCCTCTAGTGCTCAGCCCAAAGTGCTCTTGTTTTCTTAGCTTCGTCCCGGAAAAGCCTGTAAGCTCAAGCCCATGGGAGCCGCAACCCCCATACCCACTCCCACCCCACCCCAGGCTCAAGAAGCGAGTTTGCTGCTTGGGTGTAGCGAGCACGCCAGGACCACTGGGCTTTGCTTGCCCATGGGAGTCTGTGATGTGATTTAAGAGGATGTCAGGAGTGTGCTGTGAGCACCAATTAAAAAGCAGACACTCCTATACTGTGCAAAGGACAAATAAGTCACAACCCTTGTGCAACAGACTCCCCCACCCACCCACCCCCAAGTGTCCAAAACGTATCAGCAAAACTGGGCACATACGTTAGAAGGGTGTGTTAGGCCAGGTTGACTAGAGAAACAAATCCAAGGACACTCCTATATGTATAAGAAAGAGCTTTAAATCAAGAGCTTATTATTTATCAAGAAAACACCCCAGGCCAGTCAACTCATGTCCACATGTCCAATACTAGTCCATAAGCCTGATACGAGTCCACAAGTCCCTCTTCAGACTCACAAAGCCACATGCAATGATGCAGAATGCAGGGACATCACCGGCTGTGAATCCAATGACAGTGGCTCTGGCAGCTCTCAGAGGGACTGGGCAGCGGGAAGGTGAAGGCAGAGAGAGGGGGAGGTTCCCAGGATCCTCCTTATGAGGAGGCCACGCCCACAAGGAGGCACCATCAGACTGAGACCTGATTGACAGGCTAGACTCCATCCCTGCGCTTCAAGAAGACACGAAATTATGTAGCTACCACAAAGGAACTTACAGATAAAACAGATTGATAAGCAGCAGAAACAAGACCACTGAACATCATTGTCTCCTTGAGGCGGCCAGCGCTTGCTCCTTCCTGAACTTGACGGCTATTGTTTTCCGGGTCAAGAGGTGTACCAGTGGGGTTCTCCTGCTGAAGGAAGCACTGCTGACTGTAGCCCCAGAACCAACGACCTTCCTTGCAGGCTCCTGAGACAGAACCTACCCCGGGACTGAGTGAGGCATCTCCACCCAGAGGTTGTGCAGAGAGGAAATGAAGGGGTTATGTTTTGACCTTTGTCCCTTTATGCACGTACGACTTGATTGCAGGGAATAAATCCAAGCATTACAGAGACAGTTCAGTGTCTGTATCTCTGATAGCACTCGAGTGCTTACAGTAGAGTGTTATAGGAGTTTCTGCAGGGCTGGTACCCAGATGGACAGAACCCCAGGATGAGTTTAACTATAACCCGTGGAGGTCTGGTGGCTGGGGATCGAGAGAAGTTAAGAGGGATCCCAGCTGTAACTGACTTTGGTCTGAGGCTCTCATCAAGTGGCCTCAGACTGGCCTCTCCCAGCAAGCACCGGTCAGCACTTCCCTCAGCATCCTAGCTGCACACCCAGATGCACAGCCCAGGCCATTAATCCAGCACGAAGCTGCTTAATGGGCAGGTGAACGTAAACAGGAGGCCCCTCTGAGAGCCATAAATCCTCGCTCCTCACAGCTTTATGTACTTGAAAGTGAAGGGCGTTCCAGGCGCACTGTGGGAAGGTCCAGGGCCACGGCTTTTAAGAGCAAGCTGGGCGATTTCATCCAATGACCACAACTAGAGCACTGCTGGGATTGGGCTGAACAGAACAGCAGGATCTAGCTTTCATGACTCAAGAACGAGCCACAGTCATGGTCGCCTCTGACTTCTGCCCGCTGATCTAGACTGAAGAACGGCCTCTTTATGCCCTCTCTCTACATTCTTTGCCTACTCACCACCCCTCTTGCCACAGCCAGCCTTTCAGGGTGTCTGCAGTGGGGCAGCAGCCTCTCTCCAGCATCCACAGACAACGAGAATGGGAGTGTTTCCCCAAATTGACCCAGCCTGTCACTCACTAACCATGGAATGACTCTCCTTTGTCTTACAGGGGAAACCAGACCCTTTATCAAACACCCTCTTGATCTGGACCCTGTGTTCCTCTCCAGCCCGTCTTTAACAAAATTCTTCAAAGCAGACAGACAGCTCTTGGGTGACTCCCAGGGCGTAGCCTCTCACTTTCTGCAGCCTCCAAAAATGTGCTCCAGCCCCAGTCCAGCTAACCAAGCCATCTCGCTTCAGCCTGCACTTCGTCTCTTCCTTCCCGACCACCAGGCCTGGGGACACCTCCTCTTTGTGCTCCCCTCCCGGCACATTCCTAGCCACCAGAGGCCCCGTCATGGAGGAAATTCTATCCCTCCACAAATATGTGTTAAACTCCTGCCCTTGTACCTCTAGAGAGGTCCCTGCCTGGCACAAGCATTGGCCTGTCAACCACCTCCAGGTTGGCTGTTAGAATCTACCTATGAGTACCACAGATGAAAGGCCTGGTGATCCACTTCCATGAAGATCACAGTCAGGAAGACCCTCAGGAGCAGTTTTACCCTGAAACACATCTGGCGGCCAGAGACAGAATCCATTCGATGGCAGTGGGCTGGTTTGGTTTTGCTACCTGTGAAGTGACCCTGTTTGGAGAGGGACTGGTCTTTTGTCATTTTAATGAGGTTATCCTGGTGTAGAGTGGATTCTGAACCGAATCACTTCTGAGTTATAAAAAGATGAGAAGACACATAGAGACATATGATAGAAGGTTGACACCCTGTGAGGATCATACAAGTTGATGGACGCCAAGGAAGGAATTCACCCTGTTTGAGCTATTGGCCTCCTGAACTGTGAAAAAATGCATTCCTGTTTCTTAAAGCCCCCCTCTTGTGGTATTTCTATTGCAGGAGCTCCCCTCCTCCTGCTTGGTCTCTCAGTGAACGATTCCTGGTTCATCTTTGACTCAGCACTGAAGCCAAGAAGCACTTGTTGAGCAAGTTAGCCTGCGTGCGAAGGCAACATCATAGCAAGTTAGACAAGAGTGGCTTATGCAGAGATGACTGTAGCAGGCACGGATCTCAGTTGTGGCTCCTGCTTGGCTTCTAATACTGCGCCAGCTATTCTTAGGCTCAGGGAAGTTGTCATGGGGAAATGAATGCGCCTTTGTTCCAGAATGATGCGTGGACGTGGGACGATCGTAGAAAAGAGACAAGATTTATGTTCTCGAGGGAATCAATACAGAAAACGCCAACAGTATCCTGTCTGTATCTCACGAATGTCACGAGCATTCCTGTTTTAAGTGCAAGAAGCCTATAGCTGTGTTTGGAGAAGTACAGGCAGAATGCTCACTAGAAGTGAGGATGCGTGACTTCATTTCATACACTTTGGACAGATTTGGTGGACAGAGTAATGCCTTGGGCCGCTAGCTGCAAGGTTAGCAGTTCGAAGGCACCAGCTACTCTGAGGAAGAAAGAGGAGCCTGTCTACTCTTGTACAGTTACAGTCTCAGAAACTCACAGGGCCAGTTTTACCCTGTCCTATAGTATTGCTATGAATTGACATGATGGGAGGGAGGGAGGGAGCGAGTGAGCGAGGGAGTGATCAGGGGAGACCAGTCCCTGGAGAAGGCCCTCATGCTTGGTAAAGTAGAGGGGCGGTGAGAAACAGGAAGACCCTCCGTGAGATGGATTGCCACAGTAGCTGCAACAACAAGCTCAGGCATGGGCACGACTGTGAGGATGGCACAAGACTGGGCAGTGTTGGGTTCTCTTGCCCATAGAGTTGCTACCTGTTGGAACAGCTTGACGGCACCCAGCAACAACACCTAGTTTAAATAAAGTAGCTATCTTGGTTAGGAAAATATTTGAGTTTGAAACTTCTGATCTTATTAAGAAATCTGCCTTCCACTTGGCTTCTTGCTCTTAGGTGCCATTGAGTCCGTCCCACCTCGTAGGGACCCTATGCACAGCCGTACGAAGCATCACCAAGCTCTGCACCACACGGACAATTGTTGTTTGAGCCTATATGGCAGCCACTGTGATAACTCATCTTATTGAGTCTTCCTCTCTTTTGCTCCCTCTACTTTCCCAAGTATCATGCCCTTCTCCAGGGCCTGGTCTCTCCTGACAGCATGTCCAAAGTATGGGAGATGAAGTCTCACCACCCTTACCTCTAAGGAGCAGCCTGGCTGTACTCCCAAGACAGACTTTTTCCCCCTCCATTGGCAGTCCATGAGAACAGTATTGTTCAGCATCAATATTTTCATACTTTCAATAATCTCCACCAGCACCATTATTCAAAGGCATCGATCCTTCTTTGACCTTCCTTATTCAAAGTCCAGCTTTCACGTGCATAAGAGGCGAGTGAGGGGAAGGGGGGACAGGGAGGGAGGGGGAGGGAAAAAAAAGGAGAACGAGCTGATTCCAGTAACCCCAGTCGAAGGCGAATTTTGAGAATGACAAGGACAACGAATGTATAAGAGTGCTTTACTCGATTGATGTATGTATGGATTGTGAGAAGAGCTGCATGAGTCCCAATAAAATGATTTATTATTTTTTTAAAAAAAGAGGCAAGTGAAAATGCCATGGCTTGGGTTAGGCACATATTAGCCCTCAAAGTAACACCCTTACTTTTCAACACTTTAAAGAGGTCTTGTGCTGCAGATTCGCCCAGTGCAATGTGTCATTTGATCGCTTGACTGCTGCTTCTATGAGCATTGATTGTGGCTGAACGCAAGATAAAATCCTTGACAACTTCCATCTTTTGTCCATTTGTCATGATGTGTATGATGATCTGACAGACAGGTGTTGCTGCTTTGGGCTTTGTTGGACTTATTTGGGCTCTGTATTAATTTCTCACGTTCTCAGGGCTGCCGTAACAAATGACCACAATTGTACAAGCTTCAAATAACACAAAAGTATTCTCTCTCAGTTCTGGGAGCCAGACATCTGAAAGGAAGGCACAGCCTCCCTCTTACCTGTGGAGTATTAATCTTGTCTCCAGACTGTGGTCCTGTGCTAGGTGCGAGAGGACTTTGCCACTCTCAGCTATTGGTGCCGCCAGGTGTTGCTTGACTTGTGGCTGCGTGACTCCACTCTCTGCTTCCATCTTCACATGACCTCCTCTTCCCCCCATGGCTTCTCTTCTATTGCTTACAAAGATAGTTGTCTCTGCAGCTGGGGTCCCCCTGGATAATTCAGGGTGATGTCATCTGATAATCCATAATACAATCACATCTACAAGGACTCTTATTCTAAGGAAGTCAACCCTCACTAATTCCAGGGATTTGGGGGTATATGGGTTTCTATATGGGGACCACCAGTCAATCCGCTACCCATTGTCTTGAGTCAATTCCAACTCATTCTGACTCTGTAAGTCAGAGTAGGATTGCGTGCGCGCGCGCGCACACACACACACACACACACACACACGGTTTCCAGGACTATAGAGAGATAATGCAGGAGGTGCAGACTGCAGCAGCTGACAGTAGTGTCAGACAGAGTGACACTTCTGTCTATTAATTTTTGTGCAGTTTCTCAGCCAAAATGAGTTACTATTTTTTAAATAAAATATCCCTGTAGTTAGTTATAACAACAAAATCAATTTTTTTTGTAAGCTCAGCTTACAGGAGTCACCTACACGGTTAGAACTTACACCAGCTTACTTCTGGAACCTTCTCCTGTGCTTCTGTCACGGCGCTCATTGAACCCAGTTACGGAGGCACTCTGAGGCACGAGGTTAACCTGCACGTGTGGCCAGCATGCACTCCAAGCACATGCTGCTGACCTCCTTGCTGCCCATGTGTTTTTAGCCACTGATTTTGCTACTTTTCTGGTGCTTTAGCTAAAATGTGATGAGTAGGATTTGTGGCCATTTGGAGATTTGTAACATCATTTGAAGGCTATACTGATCAAATATTTAATTAACCCAGCCCGGCTGGCAGAGTGGTTAGGAGTTGGACTGTGATCCGAAAGGTCAGCAGTTTGAAACCACTAGCAGCTCCTAGAGAAAAGACAGGACTTTCTCCTCCTGTAAGGAGTTACAGTCTTGGAAATCCATGGAGGCAGATCTAGCCTGTTCTATAGGGTTGCTATGAGTTGGTATTGACTCAGTGGCAGTGAGTTTTTTTTTTTAATTAAAAGATCATTCTATTGAGGGCTATTACAGCTATTATAACAATCCATACATCAATTGTATCAAGCACATTTGTACATATGTTGCCTTCATTATTTTCTAAACATTTACTTTCTATTGAGCCCTTGGGATCAGCTCTTCTCTTCTCCCTCCCACCTCCACCCTTGTGACCCCTTGATAAGTTATAAATTATTATTTTCTCATCTTACACCGACCACTGTCTCCCTTCCACCGAGGTTTCTCTTGTTCATAGCTCCTGAGGAGGTGCGCACACGCGCGTTTGTATGTGTGTGGTTATGTGTCAATCATTGTGATCAGTTCCCCTTTCCTCCTCTTCTCTCTTTACCTTCCCCCTATCCTCCTGGTACCGCCACTTCCATTTCCGTTCTTGGACTCACTGTGCCGTGCCGTGCGCTCTTATCGGTACCAGTGCACATGCTCCGATCTAGTCAGAACTGAAAGGCAGGATTGGGGTCATGACAGTGGGGAGTGAGGAAGCCTCAAGGAACCAGAGGAATATAGTGTGATTCATCGATGCTTTACTGCACCCTAGTTGAATCATCCCTTCCTTGTGACCCTTCTGTGAGGGGGTGTCCCATTGTCTACAGATGGGTTTTGGATCTCTGCTCTGACCCCCCTTGTTCTCAACAATATATATATTTTTCTTATTTGTTTTGGGTCTTCTGATGCCTGTTACCCAATCCTGTCAACACATCATGATCATACAGGCTGGTGTGATTCTTCCATGTGGGCTTGTTGCTTCTCTGCTAGATGGCTGCTTGCTTAACTTCATTTTGTTTTGTTTTTTAATGTGATGGTTGGAAGTGCTTTCTTTGGTGAGGTGTGTGATGTTAGCTGGTACTGATGATTTCAAATGCCTTATATGTCTCATTGGCCGGATATTTCCCACCGCTGGCCTAGATTGGCAGCCTTTTTGTGAAGGAAGTAATTAAAGGGAATCAAGGAAAAATGTACCAAAAAAAGGTTTCCTTGCAGATTCTAATAATGCTGTGTAGAAAGATTTTAACAAAAGAATTTTGTTGTCAGTGTTCATAAGGAATATGACACTCATTCAATTCACCACTATATGTATCACATATTCTGTATGATTAAACGGTATGACAAGCATTGCTAAGGATTTGTATGGTCTTGTATGGGGGGAGATCCCGGAGTGGTGGATGGGACCATGAGTTCCTGCACAGGGTGACACCAACCCAGCGAAACCACTGCTGTGACCTTTGCAGAAACAGACTCTGCCACGTCTGTCTCTTGTGGAGTGGCTGGGAGGTGCAGGATGCTAACCTATAGCTCACAGTGGAGTGCTTAAAGCCTGGCACCACTATACTCACTGCCATTGAGTGAATGGTGACTCATGGCGACCCTATAGGACAGGGTAGAATTACCTCTGTGGGTTTCTGTAACTTTTTATCAAAGTAGAAAGCTCTGTCTGTCTCCCTCAGAGCAAGCTGGTGGCATTGAACTGCCGACCATTCAGATTGCAGCTGAACTCATAACACCTATGCCTCCGGGGCTCCCCTTTGCACCGTTACAGATTTACAAGGCAAAATACCAAACCTACTGTCATCCAATCTCTTCGGACTCAAAGCAACGATGCAGAACAAAGTAGAACTACCCTGTGGCTCTCTATGGAAGTAGACAGACTCATGTGCCTCCTATGGAGCAGGGGGTGGTTTTGAACTATTGATCTTGTGGTTAGCTGCCTGGTCCACACCAGGTCACCTCCACTAGAGACAAAAAGCTAAACTATAATTTTGAATGAATGTATCAAAGTCATTGGGATGGTAGTCCAGGAAGTTGCATAATGGACAGAACCACAGAAGCACAAAAACCTGTTGCCGTCGACCCCGACTCAATATAGGATAGACTGGAACAGCCCCATGGGGTGTATTGTTGTTGTTGCTAGGTGCCATCGAGTCAGTTTGACGCAAAGGGACCCTACGTACAACAGAAGAAAACACCACCCGGTCCTTCTCCATCCTCACCCCGTGTTCATAGGCTTGAGTCCTTGCAATCCACTGTGAATCCATCTCACCAAGGGCCTTCCTCTAGTTCGCTGCCTCTTGGCTTTGCCAAGCATGATGTCCTTCTCCAGGGCCTGGACTCTCCTGACAGCATAGTGTATGTGTTAGTCCGGGTGGACTAGAGAAACAAATCCAGGGAGACACTCATATGTGTAAAAAGAGCTTTATATACAAGAGCAATGGAATATTGAGAAAACATCCTAGCCCAGACCAGATCAAGTCCATAAGTCTATTAGCCCATATGTCCGATACCAATCTATAAAGTGCTCTTCAGACTCATAAATGATGCTGAATGCCAGGCAATGGGTGGAAAGAAGATCCCAGGCCAATGGGTGGAAAGTCTTGTGGATCCAGTGGTGTTGTAAGCATCTCAGCGCTGGCAGGGGTCTCTATGTGGCTTCTCCAACTCAGGGCACTAGCCTTGTTCCATGTGTCTGGTCAGCTGCAATGTCTCTCAGGGAGTGAGCATGTGTGCCGCCTCCAATGAGCTACTTACCATCTCCACAATGAGGTTGTCAAGCTGTGACCTGATTGACAGGCTATACTCCACCCCTTCACTCTTCAGTCTCAAATTGACAACACATGATGTAACTTCCACAGTGCACAAGGTTGTAGATCGTGACAGATGCGGATTGTCACATATTTCTCCCATGAAGCCACTGTTGGGGTCAAACAAATAATCTTCCAGTTCTCAGCCTAGAGCTTTAGCCACTGTACCACCAGGATGTGTGTAACATTTTAACCTTAATTATAAGTAACTAGTTTGAAAGTTGGAAGGGCTTGCTCACTGGGCAAGCCTTCAGCATTCGTATGCAATGGTGATGCCATCTACTGGTTGCTGAGGTTTACATCGGGCAGACCGTCGGCCATAGCACTTACCACAGAGGAAGAGGTGGCACTGCAGATAAAGCGCCTGCAAGTGTAGATTGGCTATTCAACTGCACTGGACAGGTTGAGTCCCGTAAGAACAGCTGGAGAATTGATGTCTCTTTTTTAGATGTTGAATCCATGTGCTGTAAGGGATAGATATAGGAGTCAATTCCCTTTCTATTTCTCCTCCTCCATCCAGTTGGGTCCAACCCAAAGCGACCCACTGCACAACAGAATGAAACATCGTCTGCTCCTGTGCCATCCTCACAGTTGCTGCTGCGTTTCAGTCAGTTCATCTCATAGAGGGTCTTCCTCTTTACCTCTCACGTCTATGTTGCCAGCCAGGTAGTCATTTCCCAGGTACTGGGCTCTCCTGAAAACATGTCCATATACATGCGACAATGTCCTGCCATCCTTGTTCCTAAGGAGCATTCTGATGGGACTTCTTCCAGACCAGATTTGTTTGCTCTTCTGGCAGTCCACAGCATTTGCTGTATTCTTTGGCAACGCCATAATTCAAATGTGTCAACTCCTTTCCTCTCTTACTTATTCAAGGTCCAACTTTCACATGCCCTTGAAGCGATTGAAAATACCGTGGCTTGGGGGAGGAGCCCCCTTGATGGTATAGTGGTTATGCCTTGGGCTGCTAACCACAAGGTCAGCACTTCGAAAGCATCAGTTGCTCCGTGGATCTCTCTACACCCAAATAGTTACAGTCTGGGAGCAGAGGAGACAGTTTTACCCTCTCCGATAGGGTCACTGTGAGTTGGAATCAACTTGACGGGAGTAAAAGATTTTTGTTTGTTTTTTGAGTTATGAGGCAATTGAAAACACCATGGTTTGGGCGAGGCACACCTTAGTCTTCAAAGTGACACTTTTGCTCTTTAACACTTAAAAGACATTTTGTGTAGCCAGCTGGCCCAATGCAAAATCATTTGATATCGTGACTGCTGCTTCCAAGATGGTTGACTGTGGACACAAGTAACATGAAATCCTTGGCACCCTCAGTCTGTTCCCCATGTATCATGATATTGTCTGTTGGTCCAGCTGTGTGGAATTTTGCTTTCTTTACTCTGAGTTGCAATCCATAGCGCAGGCTGCGACCCTTGATCTTCATCAATGAGCTCTCCAGACTGTCAGCAAGCATCTGCATATCAAAAGTTGTTCGTGAGCCTTCCTCCAATTCTGAGGCAGCGCTGCTCTTGCCCCCCAGCTTCTCACATTAATTGCTGAGCAAACAGATGGAATAAGTATGGTGAAAGGCTATAATTCTGACACACACGTTTCCTGATTGTAAACCGCCAAGTAGTCCCTTGTTTGGTTCCAATGACTGTCTCTTTGTCATTCGTGCATTGAAGTCTTCTGGAATTCCCATTTTTCTTCATGTGATCCAAAGTTTGTAACAATCCACATAGTTGGAGGTCTTTGCATAAGGAATGACATAAAAGTAACTATCTTTCTGGGATTCTGTGCTATCAGCCAAGATCTAGCTGACGTCAGCAATGCTACCCTCTTCTGAATCTGCCTCCGTGTTATTATGCTGCTGCAAATGTTGAACAATCTTTAGCAAAATTTTTCTTCCGTGTGATATTAATGGTATTGCTTTATGATTTCTGGAGTCTATTGAGTCACCTTATTTTTGGGATGGGCACAAATTTGGATCTCTTCTTGACATGTGTGTGTTAGTCTGGGTAGACTTGAGAAACGAATTCATAGACACTCATATGTATATAAGAAAGAGGTTTATATACAAGAGCAATTGAACATGGAGAAAACATCCAAGCCCAGTCCAGATCAAGTCCATAAGTCCAATATTAGACCATTTGTCCAATACCAATCAATACAGTCCTCTTCAGATTCATGAAATACATGCAACGATGAAGAATGCAGGCGGATTGCAGGCCAGTGGGTTGGAAGTCTTGTGGATCCAGTGGTGGTGTTAGTATCTCAGCACTGGCAGGGATCCCTATGTGGCGTCTCAGGTTCCAGAGGTCAGGTTGCATCAGGGTAGGGCCATGTGGCTTCTCCAGCTCCCAGGGCATAGTGCCATGTGTCTTGTCAGTAGAGCATCTCTCCAGTGGAGCATCTTCTGAGAGAAGTGTCTCCCAATTCCAAGGAGGAAACATAGGAGTTACCAGAATTCTCAGGAGAAGGCCATGCCCACACAGAAACCTCATTGGTTATATCGTGATTGATAGACCAGACTCCATCCCTTCGCTCATAATCCTCTCAAATTGACACCAGATTATGTAACTACCACAATTTGTTACCTGTAACTGTCTTCCACATATCTTCGCATGGACCAGTGAGTATTCCAGTGCTGCATCAACTTGTCGAAACATTCCAGTTGCTCTTCTGCAAACTCCTACAGCCTTATTTTAGCTACTGTCTCCAGTGCAGCCTGGATTCCTCCTCCAGTAACCTTGGTTCTTGATCACACATTACCTTTTGAAATGGTTGGATGTGGGCTACTTCTTTTTGGCACAACGACTCTGTGTATTCTTTCCAAAGACTTTGAATACTTCCTGCATGGCTTACTATTTTGCCTGTGGGATCCTTCAATATTGCTCCTCAAGGCTTGAAGTCTTTCTTCAGTTATTTTCAGCTTTAAATATGCTGAAAGTGTTATTCCTGTTGGGCTTTCTAGCTCCAGGTCTTCAATACTTTACGTTTTCTTCTTGGGCTGCTCTTTGGAATTTCCTGCTCAGATCTTTAATTTAATTACCTCCAATTGCTTTAGCTAACCTATGATGAAGAGCAAGTTTCTGAGTCTCTTCTGGCATCCACGTTGACCTTTCTTTCTTATCTTTTTCATGACCTCTTGCTTTCTTCGTGAATAATGTTTCTGATGTCCTGCTAGGTATTCTGTCGTTAGTGTTCAATGCATCCAATTTGCTCTTTAGATGTTCTCAAAATGCAGGTGGGATAGAGCCAAGGTTGTGTTTTGGCTCTCATGGATTTGTTTTAATTTTCTTCAACTTCAGCCTGAACTTATATATGATTAGCTGAAGATTGGTTTCATCGTTGGCTCCTGAATTTGTTTCAGCTGCTAACATTGAGTGTCTCCCTCACTCTCCTCCCACAGAAGAAGTCAATTTGATTTGTGTGTGTTCCATTGAGATAAGTCTGCATGTACAATTGCCTTGGTGTTGTTAAAAACAGGTGTAGGCAATGAAGAAGTCGTTGGCTGTGCAAAATTATATCGTGCAATCTCCAGCTTCATTTCTATCACCAAGACCAGATTTTTCCAGTTGTCACATCCTCTTTGCTTCCAATTTTTGTATCTCAATGGCCAATAATTATCAGACTGAAGATGTTGGCAGAACTTTTCTTTTTCTACAAAACTAGCTAGTTGGTGCATACATTTGATTCAAAGCTGTATTTACTGGATTTTCTTGTAGAAACATAGGTATTATCACATCACAGATAGGATTGTACTTAAAGATAAACCTTGAAATGTCCTTTTTGACAATGAATGTGATTCCATTCCTTTTGAATTTGTCATTCTTGATGTAGGAAGCTTTATGATTGTCTGATTCAAAATGTTCAATACTGCTCATGAATTTAAGCTTGTGAGTGCCTAGGATATTAATGTTTATGCTTTTTACTTCATTTTTGGTGATTTTCAATTTTCCTAGAGTCATACTTTGGACATTTCCTTGTTCTGATTATTAATGGATGCTTTCGGCTAATTTTTCTCATTTTGCATCGCGTCTCATCAGTAAATGAAAGTCTACTCCATCTATGCCATTATGGTGGAATTATCTGATAGTATGAATTTCATTGGGCCAATCTATTGCACAAGACTCTATTTAGAGTTAAAGAGCAAAGCTGTCACCCCGAGGACTAAGGTGCCCCTGACCCAAGCCCTGGGATTTTCAGTGGCCTCTTAGTCATGTGAAAGCTGGACAAGGGATAGGAAGAACAGAGAAAAACGAATGCATTTACAGTATGTTGTTGGCAAAGAATAAAGAACCTCTCTTGGCCTGTCAGAAGAACAAACAAGTCTGTCTGGAAAGAAAGACAGCCAGGATATTCCTTTGAACCGAGGATGGCAAGGCTTTGTGTTAACATATTTTGGGCCTGCTTTCAAGAGAAGCCAGTGTCTGGAAAAGGACATCATGTTTGGTAAGGTAACAGACCGAACAAAACTCACTGCCATCGAGGCAATGCTGATGCACGGCAACCCTATAAGACAGGAGAGAACTGCCCCTGTGAGTTTCCAAGATTGTCGCTCTTTACAGGACCGGAAAGTCCCATCTTTTACCTGCTTGGTCAAGTAGAGAATCCGTAAGCAAGAGGAAGACCCTTAAGGAGATGGATTGACACAGAGGCTGCAACAGTGAACTCACATCCCTGCGATGATGAGGCTGGTGTGGGCCTGGGCAGGGTTTTGTCCTGCTCTACAGGGGACCCAACAAGTCAGCCCTAACCTCAAGGCACCCAACAACAACAACAACAACGACATGAACTGCAAAGCGTATTGAAGAAAGAGACCTGGAATGACTCTTTTCTTCCAAGATTTTATATTCCCAAATAGATCCTTCCTTCTTTCGGTGTTATTCCATAATGCTGAAAGAACATTTTAAATAATCTTTTAAATAGCACAGATCTTGTTCGCCCGAAACCAGATGTTACATATTGAACATACAAAAAGAAGACCTACTGTGCTTGTCCCTGAGAAGCCAACAATATTCCAAACCCAAATACTACAAATAGACCTGGCAAACGGGCCTCCAAGACTGTAAGGCGAGTGGGAGTTTCCAGACACACACGGATGTCTGGGCCAGAGCTTGGTCACCCCGGGGCCTCCTAATAGAACACGGTGACACGTGGACACAGACATTTCCCTGCTGGCTCCCAGGACTGCTCACCAGCGTCCCGTCTCTGTCCACGTGCACTTTACTTCACCTTGGGTGCCTCCTGCCATGTCGAGGCGAAGAAGTTTCCAAGCTCTGAAGAACTTGTGATGCATTTTTCTAAGGCACACACTCACCCCTACATTACAGGGATTTTGAGCCAGGTACCATTTGCCTCCGGGCGGCTGATTTGAGACCTCTCTGTCTCATGCGATTGCCTCCAGTCCGTAATTGGAAAAGGAGGCATGAGAATCTCAGGCATTCTTTTTCTCTACCGCGGCTTCAGAAGAGGAAGCTGGTGAGGGGAATATTTTCCCCTGCCAGTTTCTCCCTGCTGACATAAGTCACTGCGCCCAGTGCTTGCTCTTTGTGTTCAAGGTGACACTGACGCCAGCACTTCTGTCAGCTGCTGTCAATCCCCAGCGTCTGGGAGCATTGTTCAGGGGCTTCTGCTTGCTTTTCGTTGTGCTCAGCATGTCTTTGAAGCTGCCCTGGACGCATCTGCTCCAAAGCACAGTTTCAGCGGGAAATCAGCTAAACGCTTAGAAGGCAGTGGGCTAAGCCTGCTGCCTCTGTGAGACTTCCAGTGGGATGCTTGTCACACCACTGGCACGTAGACCTGGACCCCAGAGCAATGGGTACCGAGACTCTGGGGATGCCCCAGATCATCTGCATATAAACAAAGGCGCTGAGACTCTGAGGCAAGGCTAGTGAAGATCGTCTGTGCCCCCCAGCTTTGTTTTGGTGGCACCGTCCACATTCCTTTACACCGGGCTACACCGCCATCTGAAGACACTCATACCCAGATGCATGCGCACCTGAACATCTTCACAAGGGCCAGGTCTCCGCCCATGATCAAGGGGCCCTCGCTAATGGTTCATGTTCCATCTGCCATCAAGTCCATGTTTATACATGGCCAGCTAGTGTCTGAACAAAGAGACAGAGCATCAAATTAAAAAATGTAAAAATCCGCGTACTTTAAGATGAGTGGGAATAGAACGGCAACCTTCCAGCATTGTCTTTGATTCCCACTCATAGAGACTGTGTTGGTCTGGGGAGACTA
Source organism: Tenrec ecaudatus (assembly GCF_050624435.1). Classification (NCBI taxonomy): domain Eukaryota; kingdom Metazoa; phylum Chordata; class Mammalia; order Afrosoricida; family Tenrecidae; genus Tenrec; species Tenrec ecaudatus. The sequence continues at coordinate 197,918,759 of NC_134532.1, forward strand.
GAGAAACAAATTCATAGACACTCATCTGTGTATAAAACAGAGCTTTATATACAAGAGCAATGGAATATCGATAAATATTCCCAGCCCAGTCCAGATCAAGTCTAATATTAGCCCATATGTCCAATGCCAATCTATAAAGTCCTCTTCAGACTCACAAAACATATGCAATGATGCCAAATGCAGGAAGATCACAAGCCAGTGGGTGGGAATTCTTGTGGATCCAGTGGCGTAAGCATCTCAGTGCTGGTAGGGATTTCCAGTGGCTTCTCCAGAGCAGGGCACTAGTGTAGCACCATGTGTCTTGTCAGCTGCAATGTCTCCCAAGGAGTGAGCTGCCTCCAACGAGGTATTTATCTCCTTAGCACCTCCAAATGAGGCCAGTAAGCTGTGACCTGATTGACAGGCTAAACTCCACCTCTTCACTCTTAATCCTCTCAAATTGACAACAGATTATGTAACCACCACAGTGACCCTACAGGAAAGGGGAGAACTGCCCCCAAGGGTTTTCTAGTTGTAATCTTTACTTGACTCCATAATCAAGCTCATGGAAACAGCAGTTTAAAAGGCAAAGGATGTACTGCTTGGGGCAAATCTGCTGCATAAGACCTCTTTAAATTGTGGAAGAGAAAAGATGCCACTCTGAAGACAAGGGTGCACCTGGTCCAAGCCATGGCACACTCAATCGCCTCATCTGCATGCGAAAGCCGGGCAGGAATGAAGAAGATGGGAAAGAAGGATGCGCTGGAGTGATGATGCTGGAAAAGAATCATGAAAGAACGGTGGACTGCCAGAGAACAACATCCGTGTTGGAAGAAGTCCAGCCGGAATGTTCCTCGGGACCCATGAAAGCGAGACTTTGGCTGGTGAACATTGGACATCTTATCAGAAGGGTCCAGTCCCTGGAAACGGAGGGGGACAATGAAGAAAGAGGAAGACCCTCCGGGAGATGGATCGACACAGTGTCTGCAACAATGGGCTCAAGCACGGGAGCAATGGCGAGGAGGGTGTAGAACCAGGCAGGCTTAGTTCTGTTGTACAGAGATTTGCTATGAGTTGGCGCCAACTTGATGGTCTCTAGCTACACTAACAGCGGTCTTCATGGGAGCAGACCTGTCACAAGCTGACCCATCAGTCAGGTCAACAGTCAGGTTCGCAGCCACTCTGCCACTGGGCTCCTAAGCCTTCCACAGAAAGCGGCTTAGCTTGGTTGCTATCCAGGTAAAAACTCTTGCAACTGTATTTTAATAAAACAAAGAATCCGTGAGCACACCTTAGGTCTCACTTTCCAGGTGGATACACTCCCAGCCTTGCTCAGGATAGCGTGCTCTGCCTCCTGCAGCACCCCCCCCGCCCCCCCCGCTGGCTCTGAGCCCCACTCCGGTCCACAAACACAGGCAACAGCTTGGCCCCATTTGTGTTTCAGGCTTTGTAGACGAAATCATTATTTATGATATTACAGAAAATCGCAACCACCACCACCACAAAGGATGGGGAGGTCGCGTGTACTTGGGACCCCGTGTGTCCAGTGCATCAACTTGGAAAAGTGGGATGGTTGTCTGTAAGTCCAGTCTAACTCATGCCAATGCCATGAGGACAGAGTAGCACTGTTCCGTGGTCAGCTTAGACACTTCAGGATAGCTCTACGTGTTATTCTTTTGGCTTCATCACCTGGGACGACTACAAGGCCCTATCACAACCACGACATCGAATTGGCAGAAAGGATTCCGATTTCATGAGCGTTACATCCATTCTTGCACGTGGATTGTGCCTGTTGTTATTAGTAGCTGTTGACTTGGCTCCTGCTGGTGGCAACCTTAAAAACGCAAAACCCAAGCCCATTGCCATTGAGTTCATTCGGAGTCACATTCACTGACTCATAGCAACCCTACAGGGCAGGGCAGACCTGACCCTGCGGGTTTCTAAGACTGTAAGTTTTTAACAGGAATAGAAAGCCAAGTCTTTCTCCTAAGGAGCAGCTGGTGGTTTTCAACTGCAGATTTTGTGTTAGCAGCCTGACTCGTCACCACAACACCACTAGATGTCCTCTGACTCATAGTGACACTGTTTAGGGTTTCCCGGGTGTGAGTCTTTATGAGAGAAGTTAGAGTCAACGTTGGCTGGTGGGTTTGCCCCACTTACGGTGCAGTGAGCAAGCAGTCCAATGCTTAGCCATGGCAACCATGTGCATACTGATAGAAAAGAACCGTGCCCGGTCCTAGGCCATCTTCATGACCTTTGATTCTTTGAGCCCATGGTTGCTGCCATTATGTCCATCCATGTCCTCAAGTGCTTAGTTTTCATGAAACCTCTACTTTTCCCAAACACAATGGCCTTCTCTAGCAACTGGTCTTTCTTGAAGATGTGTTCAAAGTCCAGAAGACAAATTCTCATCATTCTTCTGAGGACCATTCTGGCTGTGTTTCTTCCAAGACTGATTTGTTCATTTTTCTGGAAGACCACCAACAAAAGACCATCACTATTGAACAATCTAGGGGTTCTGAAGATGTCAGTCTTCACAAGCGTACATAGCCTCATCTGTGTCCCTAGATATAGCTAGTGGGTTTGAAACGTCAACCTTGTGGTTTACAGTCCAATGCTTCCCCAACAGGTACCTGGGCTCCTACCTGGCAGTCATGGCGCATTCAACACCCTTCACCAACGCCACAGTTCAAACAATTGATTCTTCTCCTATCTCACATTCGATTGTTGGACCACAGAGGAGGGGGGAGCTTGCACACCCTGTGATAATGCTCAATGGCCCAATGGCTGACCCCTTCCCATGACTACAACTAGCTACAACCACAGTGCGTAGCGCTTGGGGTCCTCTCAGTGTCCCAGCCTCTACAGAGCACCTCACGTCGGTCATCCCCTCCTCCTGACAACGGTTGTCCCTTTTCACAGCAGAGCCAGCTGGACTCATCTGCACAGGCTTGGACGAACATGGACCCCAGGTAGTGCAAACAGTTAGGTCACTTGGAGGCTCATGGAAACATTGGGAGTTCAAGTCCACTCAGGTGTACCTCGGAGGAAAGGCCTGATCATGTACTTCTGGGGGTGAGGGGGTGGGCATGGGACAAAATCCAGCTACTGAAACCCTCGCTCTCCTCTGAGACACATGGGGTTGCCCTGAGTCCAAGTTAATTTGATGGCAACTGGTGGTCTAGTGGTTACGCGTTGGGCTGCCGCAAGGTCATTAGTTCAAAACCACCAATCGTTATAATCTTAGAAACCCATAGGGCAGTTCCACCCTGCCCTACAGGGTGACTATGAGCCAGCATTGGCTTGATGGCAGGGAATGATTGATTACCCTGAAGAAAGAAGGGGAGACAGGCTTCCAATTCCTTCTGCCTGATCCCAGAGAACACACTGCCCACCGTGACTGGACTCCCCAAACATTCACCTTCTTCCTCCCTGCTCCACCTCCCATCCCCCACCCCACCCCCAGAGGGAAGGGAGAGGGAAAGAAAGGTTTTGGAAATGCTGCCTTCCTCTGTCATGGAGATGGACCCCAAGCCTGCTGGCGGACCCCTGACAAGCTCCCTGCTGAGTTCCCTTGCTGGACTTTTAAGGGGAGTTGTAAGCTCTCCCTAGTTCTTGAGCTCAGAGGGAGCTTTCTCCACCCCCTCTCCTCCCTCTGGCGGGAGACTTGCTTTGCATGTTGCAGGGAACGTCTTAAACTACCTCTGCTACAGCCACATTTGCTGTTATTTAATCTCTCAGCCCCAGAAACAGAGAAGATGAAGGTGCAACCAGGCTTTCTGAATCTTCTTACTCTCAGAAAGATGTAATTACTACACCCCCCCTCCGCCCCCCGCCCCACCTTTCGCGGAATCTCAGGAGACTTTCCTGAGCCTTCTGGTTACTGATTCTGCTGCTCTCTCACTCTCCCCTTCCAATGAGTCTTTGAAGCCTGCCTTTGGTGTGGAAAGTGCGTCAAACTGCTGGGGAGGCCTCAGTATGGAGGCTGGCGACAGCCAGAGCCACCAGGTCTCTTGAGAAGTTTGTCATCCCCTTCTCCAAACATTTTAAAACACACGTGCATGGGATGGCAAAGTATTGCTGCCATTTTTGGGGGGTCTATTTGCACCTGCCATTTAAATACTCTTTTTCTTCATTTAAAATCTCCTTGTCAGACGGCTTTATCCCTGGTCCCTGCCCTCCCCTCTTCCCACCAAACACCAGAATGGGAAAAACTCCCGGGGCTAAGGCTGGCTTACTTCTCCAGTCCTCTCACTGGGGGCTTGAACACCCAGGATTTAAATCTTCCCCCTCCCCCTAGTTCAGGAGGCTAGGAGTCTAAATTCTGGGTTCGGCTCTAGGTGGAAGGTTTTTGTTCCTTGGTTCCTTGGTGAATTTCTGTGATATAACACTTATCTTCTTCTGTCATTGCTTCCAGTATTTAATCTGCTTATTTGTATATCAAAAGAGATTGATATAAGACAAACGCTACACTAATACAAGGAGCCCTGCTGCTGTTGTGGTTACCAGTTGGACTGTGATCAGCGTGGTTGGCAGTTCAAAACCACCAGTAAGCTCTGCAAGAGAAAGGCTGGGCTTTCGACTACAGTAAACAGTTACAGTTTCAGAAACCCACAGAGGGTCAGTATGAGTGAGCAGTGATTCACTGCCAGTGAGTTTCCACATGAGTGCACTAATCTGTGCATTAACTCACTTGTCACTTGTCAGCCACCATTTAGCTATTCCTTTGTTGTACTGTGGTGGCTTGTGCGTTGCTGTGATGCTGGACACTATGTCACTGGTTTTTCATATGCCAGCAGGGTCACCCAACAGGAACAGGTTTCAGTGGAGCCTCCAGACTGAGGACAACGAAGAAGGGCTTGGCTCCCTACTTGGAGGAAGAAGGTGCTGAAAACCGTCTGCATGGCTTCAAAGCACAAGTACTGAAAACTACACAAAGGAAGCAGAGCAGTGTTGGAGACACTGCCGGCAGAGGGGCCCCTCAGCGCCAGGGCACTGGAAATGTGACTGAAGGGGAGCTGGAGGGGAGTCGACCATGGTGCTGTGAGTCCAATAGAGTCTGTGGGAGTGGATCCTCCAGGACCCCCATTTGCTGATGGGCTCAAGGTAAAGCAAGACCGCTTCAAAAAATGTTTACTGACTGGAACGTGGAATGTGCAAAGTGTGGATTTAGGCAAACGGGAAGTGGCAAAAAAAAATGTAACTACAACACATGGAGATTGTTATTCTAGGCAGTCGTGAGCTGAAATGGATTGGTATTGGCTATTTTGAATCAGAATGTCATGTGACTGACTATGCCAGGAATAACACAATCGAGAAGAATGGTGAGGGATTCTTTGTTAGAAAATATTTTTCTAAATATTTTGCCACTATGACAATGCACCTGCTCATGCAGCCATCTCAGTGTGCCAGTTTTGGGCACAACACAGCATCCCTCTCTTGCCCACACACACCTTACTCAACTGACCTCTTTCCATGTGACTTCTTTTTATTTCCTCAGATGCAGGGGGGCATGAGAGGCCAGCGTTTTGACAATGTGGAAGAGGGAAAGAAGAAAAAAAACACCCCACAAAACAAGGGAGGTGCTGTCAGCCATCTAAACAGATGGGTTTGAAAAATGTTTCCAAGAAAGGAAATTGGGATTTGACAAACATATTAAGTGTAATGGAGAATACTTTGAAGGTGATAAGGTTGTTTTGTAAAAAGATTTAAATACATAGCCTTGAAAACGAAATTCTTGTTTTTATGGGTACCCCTCGTACTCGTTCAATGTAAATGTTGAGCTTATCATCAGAGAAGCAGGCTTAAATGAAGAACGTGGCATCAGGATTGGAGGAAGGCTTATTAACAACCTGCGATCTGCAGATGACACCACCTTGCTCGCTGACAGCGAGGAGGACTTGCAGCACTTTCTGATGAACAGCAAGAACCGCAGAGGCTCCTGGGATTGGCAGGTGATGCAACCAGAGGTCAAGGAACCAGATGGAAGGCCTGCCTCCTGTCAAAGGCGCAGGGCCAAAGAGAATGTGACTCAGCTAGGTCTCCCTTTCTTACGTGAAAAGGCTTATGAAACCAAGGAGGTGTCATCAGGCTTCAGTGGAATAAATAGGGTGACCAGCCCTCCTCCCCCAACTCAACTATACTTACCCAGCAGTGTCCAGTTGATCTAATTCCTAATCATCATAGCACCTAATAAAAAACTGAGCATGGGAAAGCTGAAAATGAGTACGCAAGACTGGAGAAGAATGGATGCTTTTGAATTTTGGTGTTTGTGAAAAATATTGGAAATACTAGAAGAAATAAGTCTGTTGAGACAGAATGGAAGGAAAGCCAGAATGCTCTGGTGGAAATGGTGAGGCATCGCCTCAGGTACTTTGAGCACGTTCCTAGGAGGGGCCAGTCTCCAGAGAACGACATATTTGATAATAGTGAAAAAGGTCGGTGAAAAGAGAAAGACCGTCCAATCAGGTAGATTGAGACAGCGACTGCAACCGTAAATGCCAACATCGTGAGGCTAGCACAGTATTGGAGGCGTTTCCTTCTCTCGTGATGTGATTAGGGTTACTTTGAGTCAGAGCTGACCCAACAGCACCAAATAGCAGTTCTTTCTCTGGAGTCCTTAGTGCAAACAGCCTGGCTCCGAATCCCAAAATGGACAGTTTGAATTCACCCAAAGGCTCCGTGGAAGAGCGACCGTGGCAATCTACTGCTGAAAGGTCACAGCCATTGCAAACCACAGGGAGCACGGTTCCGTTCCGACACGCCGGATACCATGCGTCGGAGTCTACTCAACAGGAAAGTTTTAAACCGTTTTTATTTCAGTTTATATTCTGGGAACTCTTCTAGAAGCTTCGGATACTGTGGCAAGTGAAAAATAAATATCCCTTCTTTAGGGAGTTGGCATTTCTAGGGGGGAGACGTCAATAAACTGTCAGGTCAGTAAGTAATAAGGGTGGATTAAAAACATCTGTAGTATGTAAATGAATGGGGGGTTGCTTATATGGGACTGTCCAATAGAAAGTGCTAAAATATATGCAGGGAGGTTGAAAAGCTCTGTACTCCGACACACCGGCTCTCAGGCAGGTTGGCGCTGTCACAGCCGTCAGCCTTCCGGGGACTGAACGTGGCCACGCGAGCCGCCGTCCTTCCGGAACTCCCGGGCTAGAACGCGAGGGCGTAACTGGCCAATCAGACGCAGGGAGGCGGGGCTACGTTAGTACCGCCTCTTCCGCCCGCCGGAGAGGGGCCGGCCGTTTCGACTGTCCTGCGCATGCTCAGCCTGTCGGCACGCTCGCCCTCTCGGCGCGCGCTGGAGCTTGAGCGAAGCGCAGTTTCTTGGTCCAACGCTGCACCGTACCGTCCAGGAGGCGAGTTGCATCCTGGTTCCGTCGGTTCCTCGGGGCGTTTGGTGTCCCGGGCACCGGGCGGCGCCGCCACCGCGGTCATGAACCGCGAGAGCTTCGCAGCGGGCGAGCGGCTGGTGTCACCAGCGTATGTGCGGCAGGGCTGTGAGGCCCGCCGCTCGCATGAGCACCTGATACGGCTGCTTCTGGAGAAGGTACCGAGGTGGCTGTGGGTCCCTCCGGGCCCGCGCCCTTTGCTCCTGCAGCCCTGACTCCAGAGGGTTCCTTGTTGCTTAGTCCACCGCGACTGAGGTGACGCTGACTAGGGGCGCTTAGCGCCTGGCCACCCTCGCCAAAGCCAGCTGATTGAGGGGATTTAGGACCCACGACCTTGTTCTCACGCTGGGATTCAGAAAGGAGGGGCGGCCCGCTCACGCAGGTCTTGTTTACTGAGAGGGCAAAGTCCGCGCCTGCCCTTTTGTTTCTTTTTCACCCCCACTCCCAAGGGCGCAGGGAACAACACTATGTTTGCACACCACCAAATCACTCCTGCCCGGATCCCAATAACCCCGGCCCTGACACCTCAAAGCTATGCCACCCTGACGCGCCCAGGCTTCTTCGTGAGGGAGAAGGAATAAGCCAAGGGTCAGTGAAGGTTTCTAACCAAACCACTCACCGCCATCCGTCGATGGCGACTGCTAGCGACCCTGTATATCGGGCGGGGCAAAACTGCCCCTGTGCGTTTCCGAGAGTGTAAGTCTTTATGGAAATAGCAAGCCTCCCTTTCTCCCACGGAACTGGGCGACGGTTTTGAACTGCACACCTTGAGGTTATCGCCCCAAAGGCATAACCACTGGGCCACCAGTGACTGTAATTCACGGAAACCTTGCTTGGAATCCGAGTCAGCGTCATGACGTGCAGCCGCCCTCGCTTGTCTCAATCTGAAGATCATTTGTAAATCAAATATGCCCAACTTTAAAGGATGTGTTTGATGAGGACCCTTTCAGATCCCGGGCTTAGGTGTTGGTTGTAGAGCAAAATGCACATGGAGATTTAAGCATGTTTCCTAGGGGTTAAGGATACTTCGGAAACATAATTATAAACTGTGTTGTCTTGTTACTGTTTTCTGAAGGGCAAGTGTCCCGAGGATGGCTGGGAGGAAAGCACACTGGAACTCTTTCTGCAAGAGCTCGCCATCATGGACAGCAACAACTTCCTGGGCAATTGTGGTGTGGGAGAAAGGGAAGGGAGAGTGGCCTCCTCTTTAGTTGCTCGCCGTCATTACAGGTGTGTTTTTAATGCTGTTACATTGTTAGGTGCCACCGAGTGGCCTCTGACACAGGGACCCCTGGGAGCAGCAAGCATGAGAGACTGCCCAGTCCTGCACCACCGTCACAATTGCTGTGTGGGAGCCCCGTTGTTGCAGCCACCGTGTCATGCCATCTCATTGAGGGTCTTCATCTTACTCGCTGGCCTTCCGCTTGATCAAAATCGATGTCCCTTCCCAGGGAGAGAACGGATGTCCAAAGTGGGGGAGGCTCAGTGTCGCCACCCTAGCTGCTAAGGACTGTTCGGACTGCACGTCTTCCAAGGCAGATTTGTTTATTCCGTGGTGCATTTGATAAGCTTCCTTTAGTCATCGTCCAGTGTCCCACGCATGTGGGGGATTGAAAATAACCCTGGTTTGGGTCAGGTGTACTTTTGATCTCAGAATTACAGCTTTGCTTTTTGAAAATGTGGTATCTGAAAACCTGTCTTTCTCCCCCTGTTTTTCATCCAAAACAGGGGTGAGAGTGCCCACTTCTTTTGTATTCATGTGCTTCTCCAGGGAGATGGAAATGACTTATCCAGACCGGTGTGGGGGCCTGGCTGGTGTAGTGGGTTACACACGGGGCTGCTAAGCACAAGGTCTGTCATTCGACTCCGCCAGCCAGTCTGAGGGAGAACGATGAGTCTATCTCCTTCTTTCAAGATTGGCCATCTCAGAAACCCTTGGAAGCAGTTCTGCTCTGCCCAATAGGGTCACTGCAAGTCAGAATTGACCTGATAGCAGTTGGTGACTCTCTCATGTGCCAGAATCAGGCAGTTAACAACACTGGTTCTATGTCCTGTTAAGAATGCTTAATAAACCAAACCCGCTGCCTTGGAGTTGATTCCAACTTGTTGTAACCAGCAGGGCAGAAGAGAACTGACCCTGGGCTTCAAAGACTGTGAATCTTAATGGGGACAGATCGCCCCATTTTTCTCTCACAGACAGCTGGTGGGTTTCATCCGCCAACCAGCCTCTCAGCAGCCGTGTGCTTAATCGCTGCCACGAGGGCTCCTTTTGGTTGTAGTAGATGTAAGAAAGGGTCTATTAAATTTAATGTGAGCTTGCCAAGCCACTTTCCCCCTTGCGTGTTATTTCAGAAAGCATCTCATCAATTCTAATAGTCATTTGTTATTGGTTCCAAATATGCTAATTTATTTCTCTGTCTGCCAACCTCTCTGTGAAATATAGACCCTTTTGAGAAGCCTGCCTTCCGTGATTTTAAATCAAGATACCGTAGATTCTATTTCAGTCAAAACCATTGCAGTCAAACTAGTCATCATAAAAGAAGGCTTGAAAATATGATAACGAGTGGGCTGCTACCAGGCCTGCTTACACATGCGAAGAAATGCCTTGAACATGTGATGCTTTGGGCGATTATGAAGTTCAGTAATAGTGTTCTGTGGTAACGAGTGCATAGTCACCACTCATCTTATTATAGTTCTCATCTTACTATAAATATTCCTCATCTTACTATAAATTCTCAACGTGGACTCACAGGACAGAGGGAGTTTTGATTTTGAAGAGTGTTCAGGCATCCGTGGTGTGTGTTGTTAGGTGGCACTGAGCCACTGAGCTAGCTCCAACTCACAGTGACTCTGTGTACACAGGACAAAACACCGCCAGATCCTGTGCCTTCCGCACAAAGGGGCTTGAGCCCCTTGTTGCAGCCACTGTCTCAGTTCACGCATCAGGGGTCTCTTGCATGTACAACCCCTCCAATATCCGACTCAACTGCCTTTGAGTTGATTCCAACTCACAAGGATCCCATAAGACAGTCTAGAACTGTCCCTCTGGGTTTCATAGGTTGTAAGTGTGTATGGGAGTAGAAAGCCTTATCTCCCAAGGGGTGGCTAGTGGATTCAAACTGCTGACCTTGCAGTTAGGTTTGTAGCCCAGCACATCACCCACTGTGACACCAGGGTTCCTTTCATGCGCAGTATCATCTCCGATAACCTGAGTGGATTTTCACACGTTTTCAAGGAGTGTATAGTTCTTCTAAGATATTAATTAATGCTGTTTGAAATTTTAACATATTTGCAGTATTGAAACAGTACTGGACAGGTTAGGAACGCATAGCAACTCTATAGGGCTGAGTAGAACTGCCCTTGTGGGTTTGTGAGACTGAAACTCTTTATGGGAGTACAAAGCCTCATCTTTCTCCTGCGGAACAGCTGGTGGTTTTGAATTCCTGACCCTTCATTTAGCAGCCTAACATGTCGCCACTGTGCCAACCAGGGCTCTCAATGTATAGCATCGTCTAAGTTAGCATGTGTGGATTTGCACACATTTTCTAGGCATTTATATCCCGTTTAACACTAAAGTTCTTTGAAAATTTAACATGTTTGCCATATTTGACACATCATTGCTTCCCACTGATACTGTTTTAGCCCCTGCTCTGGCTAGGGCAAAAGAAAAGGAAAAAGACATGCTACACACATTAGAGTTTTCCATTGCTGTGTGGCTTCAGGCAGTCACATACAATTTTGTCTTTGCTCTGTGGGTCGCCTTGGCAGAGTGGTACTCTGGTTCTCATGTCACCCTCGCAGGGCGCTGTGGGCCGAGAGTATAGTCATGTAAAAGTGCATGTGGACCATCCATCCAGGATGACACATTCCTCTGGCTGGCTGATTGACAGCCTCTCTATGTAGCTTGGGCTTCCCGCCGCCTCACAGCCAGATTTGGTGAGGGAGCCCCAAAAACATGCCCATCAAGAGGCCAGCAGGAAGCTCTTAAGGCGTCTTAGGACCTAAATTCGGAACTTCTGCACTACCATTTATGCTAGACCCACCTGGCCAAGAAAGTCTCAGGCCAGCCCAGGTGCAAGTGGAGGAAAGTTCGACTCCATCTCTTGGCGTGAGAGTAGCGTGGGAGTGTAGAGAGGCGCCTAACAGCATACTCTATGGCAGTGGTTCTCAGTCTTCCTAATGCCACGGCCCTTAAATACAGTTCCTCATGTTGTAGCGCCCCTCCAACCATAACATTATTTTAGTTGCTACTTCATAACTGCAATTTTCCTTCTGTAATGAATTGGGCGACCTCTGTGAAAGGGTGGTTCGACCCCAAAGGGGTCACGACCCAGAGGTTGAGCACCGCTGCTCCTTGGAGTTTTGATTTTAGTGGGCTATTTTCAGAGTCTGACTGTGGTTGAGTTGGCCCTGAGTCACGGTGACCCTATAGGACAGAGGAATTGCCCCTCTGCGTGTCGTATGCTGTCATTTTACCCGGGAGCTGATCACCAGGTCTCTTCTCTGATGGGGAGGCTGCTGGGGCTTCAAGCTGCCGGTGTTTCACTCGTGTTGTGCCAGCAGGGCTCCTTAGCCGAGTGGGAGCCGATGAAATCTTTCCGGAACAACTCGACTCTCGCTGCGGGTGTGCTTGGGTTCTTGCGTGCTTGCAGGGTTTACTTGGCAAGTGAGGGTGCTTGTCCGGTTACTGGCCCATTGTCTGCTTAGGTTTATTCACGGAATTGGACGATCGGGTGACATCGCTGCTGTGCAACCCAAAGCCGCAGGCTCGAGCCTTCTGAACAAAATCACCAATTCTTTAGTCCTGGACATCATAAAGTTGGCTGGTATGTACCCTGTGAATTGGCCCACTAGCTCTACGTGTCTTTGCCTGAGTCCTTTTATTCACCTCTCTGCCCAGCAAGGATCTGAGTAGGTTTTGAGAAGATAAGCATAGACAAAGATTCTCAGGGAGACATGGAAGTCAGCTATGAGTCCATAGTGAGGCAGCACGGAAAAGGAAGCAGGAGGAGGACCCTTCTCATCTGTCAGAAGAAGGAGACCGATTATTTCAGTGGAATAACTGGTTCGTTTTTTTCTTCACTCCCAGGTGTGCAAACAGTGGCCAATTGCTTTGTTGTTCCCATGGCAACCGGCATGAGCCTAACCCTGTGTTTCTTAACGTTACGGCACAAGAGACCGGGAGCAAAGTATATTCTATGGCCGCGGATAGACCAGAAGTCCTGCTTTAAATCCATGGTCACTGCAGGTAAGAGGAGACACAAGTCAGCAGATGTTTTCAGTGTCACAGCTAGACATGTCAAACTTTTTATATCAAGCGGACAATGACATTGGTTCGGAACCCGTTTTCTGCCCTTTAACATGAGAAATGTTATCGCGTACCTTACCGGGTTGTTTGGAGGATTACATTGGATGACATGGAAATACTCACAGTCCCTGGAGCGTGAAAGGTGCTTCAACAGTATTTGGTGCTCCAGCGTGTGTGTGAGTGTGTGTAGGATGCAATACAAATTACTTGAGTGAATCAAAGAATAAGGGTACAGATAAAGCATAAATAAGACAAAGCTTTCAATTGTTATTTCAGTATCTTGTCTTGCTTAAGCCAACCCTAGGCTATACATTCTAGAATTTAAGCTATTTTTTAATAACTTTAGTATGAAATATAATGTGAACAGTATTAGACTATAAATTAAAGGCTATAAATCATCTTAAAGAAATTCATGTAAAGGGATTCATTGAAGAGAATATAATAGCAACTGATGAGCTTTGAAAATATACAACACTAACTTATTTAAGTGCCGTAAAGCTGTCCGTTCTATTAATTTGTATTTTTTTAATCCTGGAATTGAAAACAATACTTAGGGAAAAGATTGCCATATTGGAGAACTGGAAACCTTTTTTCCAAAATGTTAAGATTTGGATTTTAATTTAGAGTTTACCTTTTTAGGATAATCGGTAGTCATAGGACGCAAGATAGCTGTATCTAAAAAAGACTTGCATCTTAATTGTTGGTGAGCAAAACTAGATGGGACCTAGAAATTATTGAAGATTTGCTGTGTCAGCTTTCACCCAAACCACAATCAAAATAAGAGAAAAGCTTCACACGTGATAGATAAGGGGAGTGTTTCACCATACCAGTATATCACTAACAATAAGACTACAGAATGGATGCAGGAAGAAAAAAAGATTGCGTCTAGAGAATTTGAGAAATAATTGAGAATTAGTTGTTTGGGATTGTTTTTGCTTGCTTGTTTTCATAACTGAAGGTAGAGAAGTAAAACTTAGCCATCTCTGAATCAGTCTATCTGAAAAGGTAGCGGTTGATATTTTTAAAGTGGTCAAGGTTTTATATTTCTCTATATGGAAATGAGACAACTAGATGGGAATTCTACAACAATCGAAGGAAACTCGTTGCCTTTTGCTTTGTTTTACATTGCTGACTGACCTTGGGGAAGCCCTCTGTCTGAAAGGAGTTAAGCTAAATTGATTTTAGGTCCCTTACATCTTAAATCCATGAATTTAGCGGGTTGCTTTGGTATTTGAGAAAGCTGAAGATCTGATTACATAAAAAGCCTATGTGTAAAGAAGACTTCAGCAAATAACGGTGCCTTTAAGCTTAAGGTGTAACCATTGTCCCAGGTTGATAGTTTGGGAGTTCGTTAAGCCTGGATTCCATGGGGAACTTGAAGTCCTGCTGTACATTTCCCTTCCCTTCGATCACTAGACTTCTGTAGGATCTTTGATCAAAACATTAATAGTAGCCAGGCACTGTTCAGCTCTGGTCTCTTGGACAGAGACTTGCTGCAACTTGAAAGGTTAGATGAGAAATTTGGAGACAATAAGTTAATGATGGTGGAATAATTTTTAAAGGAGAGAATGGTTGTACAACATGAAGAATATGATACCTGAATTGTATTTGTAGAAATTGTTGAAATGCTCTATCTTTCCATGATAAAATGGAATTAAAAACAAACAAACAAACTTCGTGTGCCATCTGGACCAAGTTTATTTCCTGCCTAGTGTGTAATACTTGCGTACGAAGATCTAACTTCTGAGTATTCATATCACAAAGTGCTTTGTTATTGAACTACTTTGTACATTATTTAGTGGCCATATTAATTTAGAAACTTCAGTTTTGGGACACCTAAATATTTCTTATAAAAGGATACATAATTGTTACTTGGGGGGCAGATTATGTGCTAGCTAAGGGAACTGTTTCATTGAAAAATTGAAAGCAGTTTATATATTTAAATCACTAAAAATCTGTAAGCTATAGGCCCTTGATTCTTAGGTTACTGGAATCCAGTACATGTGTTTTAGAAGTGAAACATGAAGTTGATGAGTATGATTTGTTTCCATTTTTGAATTTTGCTGTTTATCTCCAAAATAGATAAATATTTTCAGAATATGAGCAAGTCTTCTTTTCTGTCAACTGAAATTGAATTGGACTCTGATCCTTTTTCCTTATCAAAATCTATGTTATTACTTAGAGATATTTAATTCGCATTTGCTGTCTTTCCCAGAATTATTCCCATATCTGAGTGTTGACTTGACCTGTGGCCTTGATTGTGGTCTAATTGACCTTTCCATTACTTTTCCTGGCTTTGGCTATTCCCAGTCTTGAGCTGGGTTGTTATCAGTAGAGGAGACTGCATTTGGCTCTTAGAAGTATTTAGAGCTCTTGTGTGGACCGGATGTGCTTCCTGGAGCTGCAGGCTCCTTCCTGGTTTTCATCTGCACTAACCTGTTGGGTGTGCTTGGCTTGGTTAGGTTTTGAGCCTGTGGTGATAGAGAACGTCTTAGAAGGAGACGAGCTGCGCACTGACCTCAATGCTGTGGAGGCTAAAATCCAGGAACTCGGGCCTGATCGTGTCCTGTGCATTCATTCCACTACATCCTGCTTTGCTCCAAGGGTGCCTGACAGGTAAGTGATTTATGAATATTGTCTTTTAGATGTGCAGCAATCTTTTAAGTTAAATGCATATATGTTAATTTCCAAATATGCTCAAGTAACGTTCGGTAGTAAATAGGTGCAATAAACGGCATGGGAAGCAGCCACGTCTGGCTGCCTTTGGCTGCCCTGTTGCCCTGAGGTGGGGTACGACATGCCTCCATCCTCCATCTTTCTTTACCACTGTGACACCAACTGCTCCTTCCAGCTCTCGGCTTCTATGCTGTGTTCAGTAATTCTTTGCAATGGCCACACAACCCAGAAAATATTCACAATTACAGGGAGTCATGAGGGAGAATAATAGGTTACCACAAGTCAGGATCAGTAAACAGTAAGGATACAGTTATTGGTCTACAGAAACGCCTTCTCTCAGCCAACAACCAGTTCTCTCTGGTCTTAAGCCTCTTGGCTACAGGATCCCCTGGCCGCTTCCTTCCTGGATCAGGAAGCTCACCTGTTACTCTTCTCACGGAATCATTTAGTCTCCATGCATAGTCTCTGGTGCCTCTGGGCTCAGCCTCCACCACTCAGACAGAGAGCCTGGTGCATGCTCTTCCAGCGATCCCGGCCGTTCTCTTTCCGTCCAAGACGGTTCTGGCACACAGAGCAGTGCCTTTGTTGGAGGGGTGTATTTTGCCTTAGCAGACCGATACCCATGTGGGAACAAAGCATGGTGACTTCTGTAACGGGAACACCCTCCGAAAGGGGAGTCATAACTGCAG
This sequence comes from Tenrec ecaudatus, assembly GCF_050624435.1. NCBI lineage: Eukaryota > Metazoa > Chordata > Mammalia > Afrosoricida > Tenrecidae > Tenrec > Tenrec ecaudatus. The sequence continues at coordinate 197,934,811 of NC_134532.1, forward strand.
GCATGGAGTCCAGAATCACGACACATTACACAGGGAAGTATGGCTAGAAGGACCCTGTTAATGGATTACATCTCAGTGGGTGAATGGGCTGTCCTAGGGGAATGGACTGTTAAGTATTATTGAGAGTTGGCTCTGACCCTTAGGGACCCATTGTGCAACACAGTGGCGCATCCTGGGCCTGTGCTGTCCTCGCAATTGCTGTGTTGAAGCCCCTTGTTGCAGCCATTGTCCATCTCATTGAGGATATGTCCCTTCTCCCTGTCCTGTACTTTATTCCACATGGTCTTCTCCAGGCACTGGTTTCTCCTGGTAACGTGTCCACAGTGTGTGGAACCAAATCCCAGCCATTCTCCCTTCTAAGGAGCATTCTGGCTGCATTTCTTCTGAGATAGATTTGGTTGTTCTTCTGGAAGTCTGCGGCACTTAAGTATTCTTGGCAACACCATGATTCAAATGCATTGATTCTTCTGCGTTCTCCCTTGTTCACTGCCCACCTTTCCCATGCATATGATGTGGTTGAAAGTGCAGTGGCTGGGGTCAGTTGCTCCGCAGTCCTTGAAGTGACCTCTCTGCTCTTCAACACTTAAGGAATCTCGGGCAGCAATTTGCCCGGTACAGTATGCCTTGGATGTGAGTGTGGTGAAAGGCTGAGCTGCCTGATGAGAGACCTTTTAAGCTGAGGAAGATAACAGATTAACCTGTGGGCAATAACACATTGGACTGGGAAAATGGAGTCTGTCGGGATGGCTCCAGCTCTCACTGACTGTGCGTGTGTACGACAGTGAAACTGCGCCGGCCTCACGGTTGTTCTTAAGTCTGAGCTCCTGGTTGCAGCCTTCCTCTGGCTCTCTACCAAGTCTCATGTCTTTCTCCTGGGACTGGTCTTCTGACAACAGGACTGAAGTACGTGAGATGAAGCCTCACCATCCTGGCCTCGAAGGAGCATTCTGGCTGTCCTTACAGGACAGATCGGCGTTTTCTTTTGGCAGTAATGGGCAGAGAGCCTTTTATCACCTATGTACATGCTGCCCATTTCTGTTTTCTCGTTCCTTTTTATTCATGTGTCATTTATTATTGTTATTGTTAATTGGGATTTAACACATATATCATTTGAAATATTAATCATGTCAAGTAGAATGTTCAATTGCTACCACATTTTATGTGTTTTCTCATTCTTTATCCTGCTTTGGATCTGTTCATCTTTTCTTCACCTCATTATTTACTAGGAATTTCTTTCTTGAGCTAAATAGTTGACTTGCTGGGCTTCACCATTATCTCCACTTCTGGTACCTTACAGGTAGTTTTCATGTAGAAATTGTCAGTTGTAGCATACTTTAAATGAAAAATTTTAGGATCATTAACTTTCCTATGAAAATTTTTTTATTGAAAAATTAACTCGGATGCACACGGTGACTGCTTTGTTTCTAGTTTTGACAACTCTGTTTGTTTCATTTGGCTTCATTTTAACATTTTGAACAAAACTGTTAATAATTTGTAAAAACTCCATCCATGAGGCATAAAGTTCCATTTTGGCTTTAATTCATGGACTCATTCAATTTGGCAGAAATGAGTGCATGTTAGCTTTTATTAACGCAGACAAATTTTAAAAGATGTTTTTAAAACCATTCTCTTGAAAATTGCTTTGCTATGTTTAAGACTCTGGACTCTTAAAAGATTATATTGCATGTAATGTATTGTGATTAACTAATTACTGACTAATCAGATATTGGAATTTATATTACGATGCTGAATAAGTATCTTTATTCTCTCTTCAGTAATTCTTCTATCTAGAAACATTTTAATGTGGTAGAACCACATTGAACACATTCCTGAAATAGTATGTGGATACCCTTGACCATCGTTTGCTTCTGGTCTGCTTTTGACGGATGTTTTTTCAGTGTTTATAGTATGCCTGGCGGTGTTAAATACTTTATATGTTTTAACTTCCGTGAAGAAAGAAAGTTTCACGTTAGCAAATTCTCATCTGTCACTGTTTAGTGCTATTAGGTACTAAACATTTATGATACGAATAAAGCGTAAGAAAATGATGACAACTATTACTCATGATCAGTTTAAATTTTTGGTTTTAGTTCTTTCTATTGAGCCTAATTCACTTTTTGTCTAAATTTCAATGGTGGAATATATGTTTTGTCTTTGTGAATTCATTGGATAGAGAGTGGAGTGGAGGGAAATTGTTAAAAGAAGTGCTGGGGAAGAAAGTGTCGTTTCTTCCATCTAGTAAGCACCTTAAATTAGCTTGTGAGTTAGAATAGATTTGACTCACATGGGAAGGCTGCTTGCCTTTCATGGAATGCTTTTTCCATACACCAAATATTAGCAGATCTAATCCACTAAGGGTGTTCAAGGCTACTCACGGCGGCTTTTTTCTTTCTAAAATAGCACTTTCATGCTGATTCTTTTCTTTCAAGGAAGAGCGCTAGTAAGAAAAGCTTTTATTACGAGACAAATGCTCGAAAGTACTTCTTTTAGTTTACGATGAGAATGCGTGTATGTATACATCCCCACCGTGTTAAAAACCGCACCAGATTAGTTTTAGTAATAAAAGGGACCGCTGCTTGGATTTGTGAGGTTTCCGAAAACGAGTAATAAAATGGGGTCTTAATTCGTGGAACTTGCAGGAAGCAAATTGAAAGCTTCTTTACAGTTGAACATACTAATGTGATTCCTTAGTTTAAAAAGCATATTAATGCTTATCGCTAGAAAAAGATGAATTATACATGACCAAGTAATAGAGGTTTTCAATGTATGTTGCAGATATATTCTTGCGGAAAAGAAGCTTTATTGCTCACAATGCTTTCTTCTGAGTTCTTTATATTGTAGAAAGAATGAGTTTTTACAACTACTTACACCCCGAGAGTTCATTTTCGTTCCGTGGCCTGACCTTGCTCTGTCAGACGCACTCTATCAGGAACAGTGTTTGGTTTGGGGTAGGCCACCTGTTAGCTTTGCTCTGATTGAAATGTGCTGCCTCACTTTGCATAAAGTCAGACTCTCCAAGACTCTCTATAGGAAAGGTATCAAATGAAAACTGAAGTGGATTTAGAACCAGAAGCTATTTAAGAAATTCTCTTTAGCATTTCTGTTGCCAAAAAAACATTAAAGTTATTTTGGTACTAAAGTATCTTAATGTTACATAATTTTTAATGCATAAAGAATGTTGGAAAATGTATTTTCCATGTTTATAAGCTCATGTTGAATGTGTAATTTTTAAGGTTTCTGGATGTGCTAATTATTTTGCAGGTATTAGCTGTATCATGGTAACAGCCAAAACTATTTAAAATGAGCCTCTCACCTTGCAAGAGGGACATTACAAATAATCTGCTTCGAGTTGTTTATCGTGGATGTTTTACAGTGATTGAAAAGCTACTGTATACATGGTTTTGTTTAGATATGTACCTCATTAAGTGGTAGCATTAAGTGTTTTTAAAGATATTTTAAAGTTCCTGATAAGTAGGTCTGAATTGTTGAATTATAGACGAGTGCACTGCAGCAGAACTTTCTTGTGTTTGTCATCTTTTTCCCTGGTGTGCAGTGCTTGAGAAAGCTGGAGCACATGTCTGTGTGTTGCATATTGTGTTTCTAGATTGGAGGAGCTGGCTGTGATGTGTGCGCGTTTCGGCATTCCGCACATAGTCAACAATGCTTACGGCATGCAGGCCTCCAAGTGCATGCACCTCATCCAGCAGGTAAGAGACTTTAAAAATGTGTGTCGGGAAAAGTGGGTTTTAGCATTTCTTAGGCTTATTCTTAGTAAAAATAGTGAGCTGATACTCTTTCCCTGGGAGAACATTGGAAACCTGCCTCTGGGTGGCAGTCCTCATTCTGTGGTGGCGTGGGGGGCCCACTTGTGGCGTGGGTTGTCCAGAGTCAGCACAGCCTCCAGTGCCTTAGTTTTCAACACTAGGAGCCTCGTTTCCTAATATACTGTGGTGTTTTAAAAACTGCTAGTGTTGGTTTTAGTCCACATTTCATATTTAAGGAGCTACTTTGTCTTATTATCCTAGACCTCAAATGTCTTTATTTGTAAAGAATCAGGTTTAGTCTCTGATTTGTGTTACGGGGATACCAGGTACCCACAGCATTTCCATGGCCTTCTCCAGCGTGGTTCCGTGGACCCTAGCTAGTAAAATGGTTTGTTTTGAGTGTGCTGCTACATCTTAAGGAGTCCTGGCGGCTTAGTGATGCAAATCAAAAGGTTGGCAGTTTGAACCCATCAGTTACAGGAAGTCTGCTGTCAGCGTCTGTAAAGATTCCGCACACCGTTACAGTCTTGGAGACCCACGGGGGAAATTCAACTCTCTCCTACAAGATCACTATGAGTTAGCGTGTTGACATTGGGGAGTATCATCTCTGATATGTGCTTGGTTGTGTGTGATATATGTATGATTCATATGATAGTAATAGCTTATTTGCTAGTAGCAATAAATGATTTGCTTACTTACCTCTCTCAGTCAGAGGTTCTGTGTGTTAGGATGTATCAGAACTTGGGGTTATTGAATTGATTCCAACTTACAGTGAGCCAATAGGGCAGGATAGAACTGCCCCTGTGGGTTTCCAAGACTGACTGTTTATGGGAGTAGAAAGCCACATCTTTCCTGTGGAGCAGCTAGTGGGTTCAAACTGCTGACCTGTGTTTAGCAGCCCAGTGCATAATCCACTGTGCCACTAGGGCTTCTCTGCTTTAAGTAACAGAGATGCAACTCAAGTGGTTAAACAAAATAAGGAAATCACGTAGCTTCTGGAAAATGGGGAGTCCAGAGGGGCTGTGGCTGTGTGCATGGCATATTGAGTCTCTTAGATAGTGCTAGGGAAGATGCTGCATCCCTTCCCAGTGTTCCTCACCCTCTAAGGCGCCGTGACTCTTCCAGACTGCGTTCGGGGAGTTGCAGTGGTCGCCCCGGAAGGCTGTGTAAGTCTCTACCGAGGGGATGTGGAAAGCCAGGCTACTTCAGCGACTTCCTTTTGCTTCTCCTCTCCCCTCTTTCAAACATTTTAGCAGCCTTTAAAAGTTTAAAAGCTTGGGTTTTACTAAAAGTTCAGAAACGTAGGGAAGGGATAGAATATCCTTCCTAACCCTGTTACCTTAATATTCTTCTCCTTTCGTATGCTTTTCCCATAGGCTAATCGTGTGTATGTTTAGTTACACTTTGAAAGTTTTGCGTTACATTCCTGTACTCTACATTTCAGTAAAGTCTTTATATTGTCATTTTAATGGTTCCCCAAACCATTTAACGGTTCCTTTTATGCCAGCCTTATTTACTTAACGCAGAAGGAGTCAGTGTTCTCATGGTCAGGTCATATTTTTAAATAGTGGGAACTGCGGTGGCTGATTTCAGGAGATTAAATCTGAAAGCAGAGGAGCTGCAGGATACACTAAGAGAGAAGCGCCCAGGTACAGAGCTGATGACACCTTGTACCTCTGCCTTTGTCATCATCTCGGCACCTGGGGCAAGGTTTACTAACATGCTAACTAGAAAAGTAAGATGATAAGATGGGGAGTCAGTAGTTCAGAATTAGCTAGTGGGTTGTCTTGTTGCAGGTCTGTACTGACTTGCAGAATTGAAACGCTAACCAGGCCAGTCCATGAGCATTTCTCCCCCAGACGTTAGCCCTCTCGTAAAGAGGTTACGGCACTGTTGCTCTAATCCACAGACACCAAACCAAACTCCCCCTGACCCTATAGGACGGGGCAGGACTACCCCTGTGAGCCCCCGAGACTGACTATTTACAGGAGTAGAAAGCCCCATCTTTCTCCCTTGGAGCTGGCGGGTGGTTCAAACTGCTGACCTTGCCGCCACAGCCCAATGTGTGGCAACTACACCAGTAGGGCTCTGAATCCAAATAACCAACTGAAAAAGCCAGACCCATTGGCATCAAGTCAATTTTAACTCATAGTGACCCTCTAGGACAAAGTAGAACTGCTTCTGTGAGTTTTTGAGACTGTAACTTTTTTCTTAATAGTTTTATTGGCATATTCACATAACATATAATTGAATCATTCAGTCATATTAACAAGAACTGTTCAATGATCACTACAATCAAATTCAGAACATTTTCTTTTCATACTTAATGTTGTTAGCTCCCCATTTCCCCCAGCCTTCTCCTGCCATGCCCTTAGGTAATGATTAATCCAGTTACAGTCTGTATAGGTTTACCTATTTGGATTTCATATACAGAAAATTGGATAAAACACAAACAGGAAGAAAATTAACAAAAATGGACAACAACAGCAAGAAAAACCTCAATGGAAAAGCAAGCAGAAAATGTTAAAAACTGAAACAACTTTAAAATGGGCCAAAGGGAGATCAAATGATAGTTGCTACATTTTAATCTAACTATATCTGCCTTAATTGGCTTTACAGTTCCATCTGTCTGGTGGCAGGCCTGTTCACGTCCCTACACTGTGGTCAGAGGAGGCTCTCCAGAGACTCGATCCATGTGAACCCAGCAAGTGCATTTTGGGCTTCCACTGTCCTCCATAACCGTATGCAAACCAGGTTCTCGAACTTAAACTCTGATACCATTCCCTCAGTTGGATTTCGATTTTATTATTTGCAATTCTTGGCTCACACATCGGCTAAATTAATGAAATTGGTGGCATAGTGGTTAAGAGTTGGGGCTTTTAACTGCAAGGTCAGCGGTTCAAAACCACTAGCCACTGTGTGAGAGCATGATGATGCTTTCTACCCTCATAAAGAATTACTGTCTTGGAAACCCACAGGGACAGTTCTGCCTTGTCCTACTGGTTGCTGTGAGTCGGCAGCGACGTGATGGCAGTGAGTTTGAGACCTCACTCAGAGCAGCCGGGGGCTTCCAGCTGCTGATCTTGTGGCTGACAGCCGACTTGTAACCACTTTGCCACCGGGCTCCTCGAAAGCAAACACATCCTTAATTGTTGCTGAGGGGTAGCTGCTGCCGCCCCTGCTGTCTAAAATCTTAGTGTCAGCTCTGCCCGCAGTAACGGAATTGATTCCGATGTGTGCTCTAGATGGGTTTCTGGGCTATTATCTTGATGGAAACCACCGCAGGTCTTTCTTTCGTGGCACTGCCTGGTGGTTTTGAGCCACCAAGCTCAAAGTCAGTGGTCAAGTTCAAAGTGTTCAGGCCCCCGGTGAACTCTGAAGCTATTCTCAGCAGTCCTTGCTGCTTATCACCACCATTTACTAAGTACATTTGCCGGCATCAGGCTCGGCTTTCAAAGGTCATTCGTTCTAGCACTGTGAGATGTGCCTCTTTGTCCCTTTCTCCCTCGACAGAGGCTAGTGGGGTAGTTGGACTGTCTCAAAGCCCCTGCACACAACACAGTACGTGTATCTTGTTCAGGGCGGCTCCTGAAAAACAAAGTTACGGAAACCACAAAGGCTTTTTTGTTGTTTTTGTAAATGAGAAAATGGTGTTGCAGTCAGCATTCAGTTAGTGAAGGAAGGCCTGTAATACATGGTGTCCAACTTTCTTTTATGAAGGGAGTTGACCCGGTTGACTCGATGCCCTACTGTCAATCCCACCCAGACATGAAGAATGTAGGGTCTTCTTTGCCTAGAGATGTTGGGACAGACTCTGGGAGGCTGGGGTCATGACACAGAGTGGCAGGTTATGGGTGCTCCGATGTTTGTCTGGGAAGGAACCAGTGAGTAAATACAGGAACTGGCAGCAATCCACTAAGCACTTTTGTCGTCCTGGTTGTCCCCTTGGCTGCTGGGGTGTTTCCTCCTGGGCGTGTAACCCCTGGCTTGAGTGTGGAACAAGGCACTTGAACCACTCGTTTTTGGATCTGACCCATTTTTTCTGGTTTAGTGCTGAAGGGTTCTAGCAATGCCAGGGGCCCTGGCATTTCCGGTCCCAGTTTGGTTTCTCTGGAAGCCCATAGCGACCCTTGTGAGTTTCCCAGACTGGACATCGTTCTGGAAGTAGAATGAGGGCTTCCTCTTTTTCCTGGGGGAGTGGCTAGTGGTTTTGAACTGCTGACCTTGCTATTCGTAGTTCAACACATAACCCGGTAAACCACCAGGGCACCTTGGTGCCTTTGACCTGCATTTAAATGGTAATGAAGCAGCAGCTGTAACTGTTAAACTTTGTTTTTAAGCCCTGTTACTTGGCTTGTGTCCATTGTTTATCCCATTAGTCTTAAGTGTACTCTCTGTTGTGTGAGGTGGATCCCTGCGTATTAGGAACTTGGAGAGAAGAGAAAGAAGGGCAGGATTCAATGTGACAACCTGTGAGAGCTACCTGCGCAGTCTGCCCACCTTTCCTGCCTTTGCTGCCCCTGCCTGCTCCCGGGTCTGGTCTCTTAGATTAGGCCAGCTATCTGCTCTCTCATCTCGCTGAGATACGGCTGTGCTGTGCAGGAGTGCCAATGAAGGTCAAAGGCAGTTGTAATAGTAATAGAAATGTAGGTAGTGAATACAGATGGAAACCGTGGCACCTGATAAGGGGGAAATAACCTATCTGAGGTGGAGTTGAGATAGTATCTGTATTTTAAGAGGAGAAAATTGAAGCACAGTAGACAGAAGTTCACATACTGTGTCGGACAGGGGCCCGAATGGAGTTTTTCATCTCGTCAGTCAGCATTCAGCTTTATACCAGGTTATACAACTTTCACCTATAGCTCATTGGCAATGGCATGAGATCCTCAGAGCTACAAGGAACCCTAGGAAACGTGAGTTATCCATTGCTTTTGGAAATTGCAAGATTGTACAAATAGAATTTCCATTAGTGTATGTTAAGAATTAAAGTTTGCATTCTCTTTTGTTATGTGAGTGGAGGTAGCAGCAGAGCGTGTTGCTTAAAGTAGACAGTGCAAGTATCGAATTAGCTGATTGGCAGCTTGGGAAGCTGTTCGGAGTATGTTCAGTGGCGAGGAGGCAGAATCTACTTGATGCCAGTGGATTTGGCACTGTGGGTTAACTTTTGGACTCACTGAGAAGGCTTATTCAGGACCCACTGTTGATGTTGATTGTCAAATCAGACCACAGAGGGGAGGCCGACACATGAGTCCTCCTCACTCCCGGACCTCATTCCAAGATGTACAGCTCTGCCTCCATGCAAGTCCCCAGAGGAACTGAGGCAGGAGCTCTCATGAGGACGAGATGACTGAAGCAGGTTGTCAACGAGTAAAGTGCCGCTCCAAGCCCACAGGCCACCATTGTAAAATTATCTGTAATATTTACAAGCATTTTATTGGCACTGCTAGAATCAATGTAAATTTCTGTTTGTGATTGCTTGGATTGTGTTAATAGAATGCATTGGTTTATAGAAGTGGTATGCCGCCTATGTTCTTGCAACCACTAATAATGCCGTATTGTATGTTGTTTGATTCTAGGGGGCCCGGGTTGGTAGAATAGACGCTTTTGTTCAGAGCTTGGACAAGAATTTTATGGTCCCAGTAGGTGGCGCTATAATTGCTGGATTTAATGATGCCTTCATTCAAGAAATCAGCAAGATGTATCCAGGTAAATAAATCATTGTTTCTCCCCTCCCCCCCCCCAAGACGCGGACCCCAACAGTGGCTGCTGTCATACATGTTACTTTCCAGAGATTTTGTTCTCTCCTCAGAAGGTAATTTGTTCATCCTCATTGCAGGCAGAGCTTCAGCTTCCCCCTCGTTAGATGTCCTTATTACTCTATTATCACTTGGATCCAATGGCTATAAGCGGCTGTTGAAGGAAAGAAAGGTAAGCGTTCCTTTTCTGTGTCCAGCAGTCCTGTTGACTGGAACCCTCAGTAGATCGTGCAGAGACTCCATGGGGGACTTGCATGGAATGGCAGCCATCTTCGGGGTTCTGATTGGTCCCAGTCAGCCTTATCTACCCAGGTTCTGCGGAACCTTCTGTTTTATGATCCACTCCTGCTCCAGAGATTCTTGGTAGTTCAGGGGAGTTCCGTTTGCTTGTCACTTAAGGATTGAGACTTTTAAAAGACAGATGGAGAGCAAGGATCTTTTCTTTTGCATTTTTGGAAGCCTGAAGATTTGCTTATGTGTGATGAGGTAGAACAGGGTTAGGAACTGGCTGGCTTCTTGTTCTAAAATGACAAAGCCATCCCATGTCATTGTTGAAATGCTCAGCTCATTTTCCTGTTTGGCTGTAAAAGGAAAAAGGACATTTTATTCCCGGAAGCATGAGCTTGTCTGCACACCGAAAGCCAGCTTGATTCTGGACCACTCCAGAGTGGTAGGAGGAGACGGTGCTGCGACGGCAGGGCAGACCTCGTCTCTTCTCTGGCTGGCGGGGAGGTCCTGGGAAGGGTTCCAGCTCTCTGACGGGCTAGTATTTAGCAGCATTGATACTTCTTTAGACACAGAACAGTACTTCACACATTTAAAAACATACCTACTGTGTTACATCTACACCCTCACTACAGCCTGAGGGTGGATCCTCAAGACAAGGGCGAACATTGTTAGGCTCCGTTTTACCCAGGCTCACCCTCCCTCACTAGTTTAGTAGATGGGAACATAATGACATGATTTTTATTGTGAGGCTATCTCCTAGGTTTATGTGCTACATGCAAAGATGGTCAGCATCGTTAGTCATTAGGAAAATGCCATTTAACAGCACAGTGAGATACCAAGACATTACCAATTCAAATCCACTGCCGTCCAGTGGATTCTGACTCGTAGTGACCTTATCGGGCAGAATAGAACTGCTCCCTGGGGTTTCTGCGGTACTAAATCTTTATGGGAGGAGACAGACAGTGCTGAGTGTGGGCAGAAGTCTCAACCAACTCGTAGACGCTCACTTATTGCTGATGGAGATGGAAGTTGAGCAGCCACTCTGGAAAGCCGTTGGACAGTTTCTTCTACAGCAGTGTTTCCCAGAGTGGGCAATACTGCTTCCCCTGTGGGTGGGGAAAGGGTGCCCTCGGGGGCTGCAGAAGCAAACATACCTATATTTTATTATGGGTTGTTGGCTGTAGTACAAAGGTTTTACTAGCCAGGGACGCTGAGTCACTTTTTTTTCTGAAAACGGGTGCAGTAGGCCAAATGAGTTTAGGAAACTATGACAAAGTTAAAACATATCTCATAACCTGTAGTCCCACTCTAAGGTATTTACTGAAGAGAAATGAAATTTTATGTCTGCATAAAAGCCTGTTCATTAATATTTATAGTGGTTTTATTCACAATTGCCCAAACCTGGACACAACCCAAATGCCTGTCAGCTGAAGAAAGTATGAGCTGTGGCATTCCCCACTTGGCAGTAAGTGGAGTGAACTCCTGGCGGATACAGCAACGCAGACATTTGTTATGTCTTCGTTATGCGTTTGTCTTCGTGTTTTGCTATATGTGTACATATGCATATACATATGAGGGCACTTCAAAAATATGTGTGGAAAAGTCCATTTTCTTCAGTTGTTATATTTATATGTAAATGTGTGTGTGTGTCTGTGTGTTTTGTTGGCTTCAGCTCATAGAACGACCTGATGCACAACAGAATAAACTATTGAGTGGTCCTGTGCCGTCCTCACAGTGGTAATGTGTGAGGCCATTGTCGCCACCACTGTGCCAGTCTGCCTCCCTCTGTTTCTGTCCCTCGACTTTGCTAAGCATAATGTCCTTTCCAAGGAACTGGTCTCTCCTGATAACGTGCTCAAAGTACTTGAGATGAAGTCTCGCCACCCTGGCATCTGAGGCGCGCTCTGGTTGTACCTCTCCCAAGACAGGGATTTATTTGTTCTTCTGGCCGTCCGTAGGACTTTCATTATTCCCCACTGGTGCCCTGATTCACATGCATCAATTCTGCTCCGGTCTTCCGTATGCATGGTCAGGCCCTCCTCGTCCTCAAAGCGACATCGTTGCCCTTGAGCACTGTAAACAGATCTCGTGCCGCTGATTTGACCAGTGTGGTGCTGCGCTGGACTCTTGCTGGCAGCTTTCCGGAGCGTTGATTATGGGCCAAAGTAGAGTGGTAGCTTTGGCAACTGCAGTCGTTCCTGTTTGTTACCATGTTGTCTTCTGGTGCGATTGTGAGGGTTTTCGTTTTCTTTACATTGGATTGTAATCCATACCGAAGAATTCTAATCTCTGATCCTCATCAGTAAGTGCCTCAAGCCACCTTTACTTTTAGCAAGCAGAGTGGTGCCAGCTGCACGTCACAGGTTGCTAATGAGCCTTCCTTCAGTCCTGATGCTCTTTCTGCACCTGGCTCAGCCTGTCCAATTAAGTGTGGTCGAGGGAGACAACCCTGACATACACCTTTCCTGATTGTAAGCCTTGCCCTTGTTCTGTTCAAACGATTGCCTCTTGATCCATGTATATGTTCTGTGTGAGCACAATTAAGCATTCTAGAATTCGCAGTCATCAAAATGTTAACAACAGTACGTTGTGATCCAGAGTCAACCATTTTTGCATAGTCAGTAGACACATTAAGGTGACCAGATTTTAACATTGGTAAAGCAGGACACCACTGATAAATCTCATATCCTGGTGAAATAGCCACATGACAGCCGTAAACCGTATACCCTAGCTTGCCGTGCATTCTTTCCAAAAATTTGGACTTTTAAAAAACGCCGCGGGACTTGGGAAAAATTGTTAAAAATCAAGAGTGTCCCACCCAAAGCGGGACATCTGGTCACCTTAAAATATCTTACACAAGTAAATATCCTCCTGGTATTTTTTGCTTTCAGCCCAGAGCCATCTGACATCATCAGTGATAATGCTTATTCCATGCCTTCTTCTGAATTGGCTTGAATCTGGCATCTCCGTGTCAGTGTACTGCTGTGACCTTTGTTGGATGATCTTCCGCAAAGTTTTAATTATGTGGTAATTGATGATATTCTTCAGTTATTTCTGCATTCTGCTGGATCACCTTTCTTTGAACGGCCACAGATCTGGATATCTTCCAGTTGGTTGGCCAGGGTGTTGTCTTCCAAATTCCTTGGCATGGACTGGCGAATGCTTCCAGCAGCACATCAGCTTGTTGAAACATTTCAGTCGATGTTCTGACAGTTCCCGGAGCCTTGTTTTTGACGACTGCCTTCAGTGCAGTTTGGTCTTCTTCCTTTGATACCACCAGGTTTTGATCATACGTTATCCCTTGGAGTGGTTGAACACTGACTGATTCTTTTAGGTACAGTGAGTGTGTATATTCCTCCATTTGACGCTTCCTGCGTCGTTCAAGGTTTTGCATATAGAATTCTTCAGCATTGCAGCTTGAAGCTGGAATTTTTCTTCAGTTGTTTTAGACTGAGGTACACTGAGCATGTTCCCTTCCTTTTTGCCTTTCTACTCTAGGTCTTTTCACATTGCGTTGCAATGTGTACCTCTGTCTTGAGCTGCCGTTTGAGATTTTTGGAGCGGCTCCTTTACTTCATCGTTTTCCCCTTTCCTATTCAAGAGCAAGTTTCTGACTTTACTCGGATAACCATTTCGTTTTTTCTGACTCTTTTCCTGACCCGCTGTGTTCTTCATGAATGATGCTCTTGACGTCACCTAGTACTGAAGAGGTCGTTTGTGTTTGGCGCATTCAGTATTGCTCTTGCAGTGTTCTCGCGATTCAGGTGGGATCTATCGCGGGCTATAGATCAGCTCTTATGGACTTGTTTTAGTTTTCTTCTGCTTGAACCTGAACTTGCAGAAGGGCGTTTGATGATCTGCTCCACAGGCAGCCCCTGGCCTCGTTTTGGTTGCTGATAATTGAGTTTCTCCATTGCTTTGTCCTGCAATTGTAGTCCTTTTGACTCGTGTCTCTTCCATCTGGTAGGTCTGTGTGTATAGTTGTCGTTTACGTGGTTGAAAAGAAATACTTGCAGTGAAGAAATTGTTGGTCTTAAAATGCAATCTCAAGCTTGGTTTATCACTGAGGCCGTAATTTTCAACTACTGGTCCTTCCTCCGTGTCCAGTGTTTGCATTCTAGTCACCAGTAATTATTAATGCGTCCTGAGTGCATGCTAGAACCATTCCAGACTGAAGAAGGTCGTAGAATTCTTCAGTGTCTTGATCATTATCATTGGTGATTGGTGGAGTCCTGGTGGCACGGTGGTTACATGTTGGGCTGCTAGCCACCTGGTGAGCAGTTCAAAACCACCACCCTCTCCTCGACTCCAGAGGAAGATGAGACTTTCTACTCTTGTAAAGAGTTACAGTCTCGCATACTCACAGGGGCCGTGCTACCAGGTCCTTATAGGGTTGCTGTGAACTGGAAAGTGCGTTTGGTTTTGGTAGTTGCTGGGTAAAGTTGTCCTATCACCGTGCTTCAAGGTGGCTCTCAAAATGTTCTTTTTAATGATGTGACACCATTCCTCTTGAATTTGTCATCCTACCATAGTGAATCAGGCCTTCTCGTTTTGAGTCATGTCCCTTCAGCCAATAACAGCCCCACATGCTTTGCTCCCTCGTGTCGTATGGTTGACTCTACTAGGAGGACGCAGTTCTTCCTCATTGTGTATTGAGTGTCTTCCAACCCGAGGAGCTCAGGTTTGCTGCCGCTTACAAAGTTTCCAATGGCCAGTGTTAGCCAGGTCTTCCTTTCTGGTTTGTCGTCGTGTGGATGCTCTGCTGAAATCTGTTGCTTGATCCCCTTGAGTAACCCTGCTGGTCACCCGAAACGCCGATGTCCACGACTTCCAGCATCGTACAACATGCAAGCCACCACCGCAGGACAAACTCACTGACAGGTAGAGGTAGGGCCCGGCTGCCATTAGGAAAGGGCGAGCTTGCATCCCCTGCACCCGGGCTCTCTGCACTAGAACCTCCTAGGTTGAGACCAAGATGGAGGCCGAGACACATGGAACTCTCCAGGGACCATCGAGCGTCTGGATGTTCACGGGGATGAGCAGCTCCCACTGGAGCCTACAGAGAGGCAGAGAGGGAGAACGCTTTGGCACATGTTTACAGGGTCCTGGCCTGTCGTGGCAGTTATCCGAAAGCCAGGTGGGTGAGCACCAAGCATTTTTATTGTCTGATTCAGACCAGGAAGTGTGCTAGGCTCTTTATATTTCTTCTTTGACGCAGCTTCAGCAAATCTATTGGATGCCACTAGTGTCCCCAGTTTACTGATGAAAGTGAGGCGCAGAGAAGTTAAGTACTTGCCCAAGGGCCACATCTAAGTAACAAATGCGCTATTGAGTTAGTCTGGCTGAAGGTAACGGCGAACGTCACACCGACTATTCCCTCCTGTGCCCTCATCCCCCATCCATGTAGTTCGTGCTCACCCTCATGCGCCAACTGACCACTCGACTAGGGACGAGATGTAAAATCCCAAAGGTGCTCGCGCGCATAATGGCTTTACTTGGAATTTGGTGTCCACCGATTAGTTAAAACAGGAACCGCCCAGCGTAGTAATTCTTGTGCTCACGCGAGAACTGGGTGTGACACGCTTACGAGAAGCTTGTTCTGTGACAACTGCATTCTGACGACAAGTTCTTTTGTTGAAAATGTAGATGCTCTCCAGAAGCCATAATTGCATGTATGTAGCATAAATATTGTTTGTTATTGGATTTGTTGCAGGAATCAGGGCCTCTTCTGTTTAAACGGACTTGCTTTTGCACGGTGGAAATTTAATCATGATAGTTTATTGGTTCAGCTCTGCAGGCGCTGAGGCCGAGCTATTATGCCGTGCCCAGAGCTATTTATAGACGTCCCAGAGAGCACCTTTTATATCATCGGTGTTACTGTATATTGTAAAAGGAGGGTTCAAAGGAAACGTTGAGTTTATTTTTTAAATTCGGGCCTTTATTCACCGCAGTGATATTTTGGGAGGCTGTTTCACTCGGCCGGACCTCTTCAGAAAAGGCTTTCTCTCTCAGGAGAGGCAGACAAGAACTCAGCTGGACGCCCTGCCTTTTCTGTCCTTCCCCGTGGGAGCCTGAAAGGCTCTGAGCAAGTGCACCTCTGCATATGGATGGGCCTCTCTGCCCTTAGCCCTTTCCTAACGAACACACACAGCTGCTTCCGAGAGGAGACCCCTGGCCAGGACCTTCACCCACAAGGCCCCGCGGGAAGGAAGTTAACATACGAGAGGGAAGCTGTCTCTGAGCTTCTCTGTGCACAGAAGGCCGGTCTGAGAGATTCATCCTCGCCTCAGTTTCCTGGCCAGTGGAGACCATTCTGAGTTGCAGGCAGTTAACTATGTATTGTTGCACGTGTTCTGAACTGGACAAGAGCAGCAGAGGCGTGACGATAGAACGGCTGCTCCAGTGACTGGAGTTTGAGCTGAAGCTCGGAGACCAAACCTAGCCCCCAAAGAGCATCAAGCTCATCACTTGAAGTGTGGAAGCACTGTAGTGTGAAGCAGTGGAATTGGAATGAAAGCTCCAGTCCACACAGGATGTGGGGCTCGCTCATAGAGCTCTTGTAGGCCTGATAGAAGGACGGCCAGTGGGTCGTATTTAGGACATGTATCCTTGCCTGTGGGCATCTGAGTGCATGTGCATACCTACGGCCTGTTGTCTCCCCATCTGGTCAGGCCGTTGTTGAAATGCCGGACTGCTTGTTGATTTTCCTTCTGGCTGATTCACTGCCTTGTAACATGTACCTTAATATGGATGGTCCACTTTCATCTTGGAACCTGAAACAGTTGAGAAAGACATGCTTAAGAAGACCCTTTTCTTTAAAATGTAGTGAACTGTGTATGTTTCTGGGCTATTTCAGGGAGGGACATGCTAGATGTTGGACATCATGATTCCGACCATTTCTGGAAGGCAACACAGCAGATACGGCTTCATATAACTCATCTTCTCTTCTGTTAACATCTTGAACTGTGGTAGAAGGTTTGTAGGTTTTTTTCCTAGAAACACAGCTGACATTAGCGTTCAGGTATACGGTTCAGTTTATCTCTAGCGAAAAGTCCTTTAAAATTGAGTTAAATATAGCACAAAGGACATAGAAAATCAATACTATTTCATTCCTTTTAAGTAAGATTTTTTTTAATATACATTTGCTTGGAGGGCTTATAAATTTTTCCCTGTAGAGAAGTATTTTATAATAAATGTCAGTTATAGATTTAGCCATAACAAAAAAAATTTACGCGGGTTCCAAGGTACCTTTACTATATCAGGTAAAAAATTGCTTAGCGAAGTATGTGTGTATGAAATAGTGATGTAATGTGTTAATTGGTATTTTAAAAAAAACTAGTTTAATTGGCATATCATTCATATATTACACAATGTAATCATTCAGTCATATTGAGATAAGGTGTGCAGTCATCACCACAGTCAATTTTGGGACATGTTAGTCTCATCTTTGTTAGCTCCTCATTTCCCGCAAGCCTCCCGTGCCCTCTGCTGAATCCTCTCTGATACGGCACAGGGACGGGACAGCCTTGCTAGCAGAGGACACAGAATGCTGACTGGGAGATGCAGTCAGGTTAAAATGTAACACCTTGTTTGATCTTCCTTTTGATCCATTTTAAAGTAGTTTTGGTTTTTACTATTTCTTCTACTCTCTTTTTGATTAAGGTTTTACTCTGGTTTGTCGTTCTTTTTTTTTTTTTGCTTCTGCTATTTCATTTTTTGTCTGCTTGCTTCCTGTTCATGTTTCATATGATATTTTTAATATGAAATCCAAGATAGATAAATCTATAGAGAGTAACTGGATTAAATTGGTATTTTAAAAATAATATTAATAGTCAATGATATGATTTTTTGTTCTTTGATGCCTGGTAACTGATCCCTTTGGGACCACTCGATCACACAGGCTGGTGTGTTCTTCCATGTGGACTTTGTTGCTTCTGAGCTAGATGGCCGCTTGTTTATCTTCAAGCCTTTAAGACCCCAGTCACTATCTCTTTTGATAGCCGGGCACCATCAGCTTTCTTCACCACATTTACTTGTTCACCCACTTTGGCTCCAGCCGTTGTGTCGGGAGAGTGAGCATCATAGAGTTCCAATTTAATAAAAGAAGGTATTCATGCATAGAGGGAGTGTTTGAGTAGAGGCCCAAGGTCCTTCCGCCACCTTAATACTTGACCTATAAACATCGACACAAAGATCTATTTCCCCAACCTCCTATATATATTTGCATGTACATGTCTTTGTCTAGACCTCCATGAATGCCCTTTGACTCCTAGCTCGTTCCTCCATCTCCCTTGACCTTCCTCCTGCCCTACTACCATGCTTCATCGCCACCTGGGCTAGAGTATACCTCTTCTCTAAGCAACCTTACCCTTGATCATTTCCCATCAGGCCTGCCACTCCCCCTTCTCTACCCTTTGGGGTCCCATGTTTTTCCCTTGTCCCTGGGTTTGTTAACACCACTTCCTTACCCCCCCTACCCCCCACCCCAAGTCCCCCCGGAACTGTCGGTCCCGTTGTTTTTCATCCAGATAGTTCATCCAGCCTGTCCTATTCAGACAGACCTGTGGAGTCACTAACATGCACGAAAACTAGACAGAGGAACACAAAGCAACAGTATACAACCAGACAACAAAACAAACCACTGAAAAAGAACAGAACAAAACAGTTCATAAGAGAAAAGCTTGTAGTTAGTTCAGGGATCTTTGCTGGCCCTTAGGAGCGTTTTCCAGGATCGCTGAAGACAAATGGGTGCACAAGCAAATGTGGTGAAGAAAGCTGATGGTGCCCGGCTATCAAAAGAGATAGTGTCTGGGGTCTTAAAGGCTTGAAGGTGAACAAGCGGCCATCTCGCTCAGAAACAAATAAGCCCACATGGAAGAAGCACACCGGCCAGTGCGATCACGAGGTGCCCAAGGGACCAGATATAAGGCATCATGCAAAAAAAAAAAAGATATAAGTGTGTGTATGTATGTGTATATATGTGTATATGTATATATGTATGTGTATATATATATTATATTAAATGAAGGGGGAAGTGCAGAGTGGAGACCCAAGGCCCAAGTGTCGGCCAATGGAGATCCCCTCATAGAGGGGCTTAGGAGAGGAGATGGGTTAATTAGGGTGTGAGGTAGTATCGATGAAGAACACAGCTTTCCCCCAGATCCTGGATGCTCCCTCCCCCCAACTACCATGATCCGAATTCTACCTTGCAGGGCTGGATAGGACAGAGGCTGTACACTGGTACATATGAGGGTTGGAGGTACAGGGAATCCAGGGTGGATGATACCTTCAGGACCAAGGGCGTGAGGGACGATGCTGGGAGAGTGGAGGGCGAGTGGGTTGGAAAGGGGGAACTGATTACAAGGAGCCACATGTGACCTCTTCCCTGGGAGAGGGACAGCAGAGAAGAGGGGAAGGGAGACCCCGAATAGGGCAAGATATGACAAAATAACGAGGTATAAATTACCAAGGGCATATGAGGGAGGGGGGAAAGGGGAGGGAGGGGAAAAAAAAAAAAGAGGACCTGATGCAAGGGGCTTAAGTGGAGAGCAAATGCCTTGAGAATGATTGGGGCAGGGAATGTATGGATGTGCTTTATACAATTGATGTATGTATATGTATGGATTGTGGTAAGAGTTGTTGGAGTCCCTAATAAAATGTAAAAGAAGAAAAGAGAAAAAAATGATTAGGGCAAAGACTGTACAGATGTGCTTTATACAATTGATGTATGTATATGTATGAACTGTGAAAAGAATTGTATCAGCCCCAATAAATTGTTAAAAAAAAAGAATATTAAAAAAAACACAATAAAGTTTTATTAGCTTTTTTTAAAAAAAATATTAATAGATCCTTGAGGATCTTAAATTATAGAATATTATAGACTTTAGTAATTGTCTTACATTTAAGATTTTTAAAGCTCCCTTATTAGATGACCTTTTATACCACTTACACAAGAGTATGAGTACTCTTAAGTACATGGGGATTTCACAAAGTTCTTGGAAAGATTCCATTATCTTTCCATTCCACTTTTCCATGAAATTCTTGACGGCCCTTTCTTACTTGCAGATGGATGTGAACTTGCCTCGCAAATGCTTTTCCTTGAGGTTCAGTTATTCTAGTGATATGGGTAAGTTAGCCACTTAGCCTTAGCTTTATAGTCTAAAGATTTTTGAGCTGATAGCAGCTACGGTTAAAACTCTCTTCTACTGGCATTTCCACGTGATTGATGAAACAGATTAGGAATAATGTATTAAAATGTAAGAACTTGAACCTTTGACACATCTCCGTCTTTCCATAGCCATGTCTGCATCAGTAAAGTTCACATGCGCTCGCTAGGGCTATTTAGCGCTCTGGTGGCCGGGGGGTTCCTCTGGGCCCGTGCCCCTCGAGGTCAGCAGTTTGACTCCACCAACCACTCTCCCAGCAAGAGCTGAAGCTCTCTGCAACTGTAAGGATTTGCAGCTGTGGAAACCAACAGGGGAAGTTCCGTTGTCTTGTAGGGGCACTATGAGACCACGTGGCCGTGAGTTTGTTTATTTACTTACTTATGATTAGGAGATGCGATTCTGTCTGTCAATTTGTCTTATTGCTGTGGATTGTATGTTGCTGTATAGCTAGAAGCTGTACCTCTGGTATTTCATGTATCAGCAAGGTCCCCCACGGTGGAGAAGTTTGAGCAGAATTTCCGACTAAAACAGACCAAGAAGAAAGATTTAGTGATCTTTACAAGAATCGATGTGCTGCTGTGGACACTATCGACTGAAGCTCAGCTGAGCTGTGGGCTGACATCAAGAACATCAGACACGAGGAACGCAAAAGATCGAAAAGAGGTAAAAGAAAAAATGGATGTCAAGACAGACGCTGAAACTTGCTCATGAGTGAAGAGTAGCTAAAGCAAGTGGAAGAGAGGAAATAAACGAAGTGAATGGAGACTTTCTCAGGGCAGCTCGAGGAGACAGAGGAAAGCATTGTCATGATGTGCACAACGATCTGGAGTTAGAAAACCAAAAGAAAAAACACTCTCAGCAGATCTCAAGCTTAAAGAACTGGGGAAAATGTCCACAAATTGCAATATCAATTGAATCTATGGGAAAAAATTGAATCACGCAGGAACATCAACAAAGGTGCAAAGAATATACATAGTCACTTAACCCAAAAGAATTAGTGAGCATTCAGCAAATTCAGAAGGTAGCATATGCCTAGTACCAATAATACTGAAGGAAGACGGGAACCTGCACTGCAGGCCTTGCCGGGAACAAGGGTCTGGGAATTAATGGACTGTCCTTATGAGACGTTTCAGTGGACAAGGATAGTGCTGGACGTGCTCACTCAGCTGTGCCAAGAAATTTGGAAGACAGCTACCTCGTCAGACAGTTGGAAGGGACCCATATTTGTTCCCTTCCCACAGGAAGGTGATCCAACAGAAGAAATTATCAAACAGTCCAGTAAAATTTTGCTGAGAATTCAGTACATTGACAGGGAACTGCCAGGAATGAGAGCTGTCTTTGCTGGTGTCATATGTGTCTTGGCTGAAAGATGTTTACTGTGCTTTCTTGACTAGGCAGAGGCATCTGACTGTGAGAATCCTCCCAAACTGAGCAACACTGGACAGGGACTTGCAGAACACTTTTATTGTGCTCCCACAAAACCTGTACATAAACAAGAGACAGACGGACAGAACCAGGGCGCATTGTTGTTGTTGTTGATAGGTGCCCTTCAGTCGGGGCGACTCGTAGCAGCCCTGTGAGCAACAGAACAAAGCGCTGTAAGGGCCGGTGCCGTCCTCGGAAGTGTTCCTGTGCCCGAGCCCGTTGTTGTAGCCCTGTGTCAATCCATCGTGCCGAGAGCCTTCTTCACTGCCTTTCCACTTTTCTGGTAATGTATTTGGCATACAAATTAAATAAGTATGGTGAGAGGATACAACATGCATCTGACATGCATCTTTCCTGATTTTAAACTCTGGAAGTTACATAATCTATTGTCAACTTGAGTGAAGGGATGGAGTCTAGCCTGTCCATAAGGTCATAGCCAGTGATAGCTCTACGTGGTCATGGCCTGCTCCTGAGGGTTCTAGGTCCTATCTTCCTCCTTGGGGGCAGGACGCACACACTTCCTGCGAGATATTCCTGTTGGCAAACTGCACGGAGCTGGGCTGATGGAGCCAGAGCCCTGGAGCTGGAGGGGCCAAGTGGAGTCCCACGCTAACGCTGAGATGCTTCCACCACCACTGGATCCACAAAACTTTGATCCTCCTGCATTTGGCATCATTGCATGTGGTACATCAATCTGAAGAGGAATTTATAGACTGGTCATCTGGACTAATATCAGACTTATGGACTTGATCTGTTTTCTTAATATACAAATACTCTTTGATATAAAGCGCACTCTTAAATATATATGCGTGTCTCTGGATTTGTTTCTCTAGTCTACCCAGACTAACGCATAAACCAGGCAGTAGCCCTTGTTCTTTTTGCACAGCTGCCTCTTGATCCATGTACAAGTTCTGCATGAACATAATGAAGTGTTCCGGAACTCCCTTTTGGAAATTGCATGGTTGAAAATCAGGAGAAGTGCACCGGATTGTATTCTCCCATCAAGCTAAAGGACATGAAGAAGAATTTGAAGAGGACTGTCAGCTCGTGCTCTCTGCACCTGATCCGAGCTTGCTGACCATCACAGGGACTTGAAACACTTATGATGAAGATCAGAGACCACAACTTTCGGGATGGATTAAGTTTCAATATAATGAACACCTAAATCCTTACAATTGGACCAATAAACAACATCAAGATAAACAGAGAAATGATACCGGTTGTTAAGGGTTTTATTTTACTTGGGTCCATAATGCTTACCTATGGAAACAGGAGTTAAGAAATTAAAAAAAAAAGTATTGGCATTGGGAAAATCTGCAGAAGGTCTCCTGAGAGTTACTCAAGCTGTGGGATTTTCAGTCAGGGCATATGCAGGTGAAAGCTGAGCCGGGAGTAAGGAAGACAGGAAAAGAACTGCTGCCTGTGACTGAGGTGTTGGTGCCGAGTGTTGAGCCGACTGTGCATACGCTGTGGCTCCTAGGCGAATGAAGAAGAGGTGTTCCAAGGATGCTAGTAGAAGTGAGGCCAGTTGGGTTGTGTCCTGTACTTTGGACATGTGCTGATGAGGGGCCAGCTTCTGGAGGAGGACATCATACTTGATAAAGTCGAGAGTCAGCAGAAAAGGGGACGACCTTCAACTAGGTGACACAGTGGTTGTAACAACAGGTTTAAACACGGCCAAAGGTCATGAGGAGGGAGCAGGACTGGTCAGCGTTTCATGCAGTTGAACATAGGATCGCTGAGTTGTAACTGACTTGGCGGCACCTAACAATAAAAGGAACAGGGTCGTTTCTAAGGAAGCCCTTCCTCTTTCAGAACTAGCTTGTCAAGTACAAATAAACTTCTCACTGTGTGTCTCATTCTGCGAGAATGACCGCTCTGGTGAATTATCACGGCAGCCGAAGTGGCTCGGGTAATACTCTGTGCTTGCCCCTGCCCCTAAGTGTGGAGCATGGAGAAAGCTTGGCTTCAGTAAGATAGAGTGGAAGTTGAATGCAGATGGATGTGGGTTTGGTTGTTGTTATGACTCAAGGTGGAAAACACAAGGCATCACCAAAAAGAGGCATTTTCTTACTCTCAGATTTGTTTTGTTTATGAGAGGTTGATGAATTTGAGACTAAGAGGATTAGGGAGTTGAAGGCTGACTTTGGGGGATAATATCTATGAAGAACCATCAGTAATTAATATTTAAATGGAAGCATATGTCTGCTTCTTAACAATGGCACAAAGTGTTGAAATCACTGACCTAGTTATTTCATAAGGAGATGAAAATGTAAACGTGAACCATAGAAATTCTGGTCTTTATTAATACTGCCATGGTATGAAGCGGTTAGGAGTTGTTCTAGTTGCTGCAACAGCTTCTGATTTCTTGTTCTGCTTGACTGTTTTTCCTTTAAGGTTCTGAAGTAAGGACAGGAAGGCAGGGCCAGGAAACGTTTATGTGTCTTGGCAAGTTGTGTTTCCTTGTCTGCCGCTGATGCTGACATTTGCCCCATTAAATACTTCTCATAATGACAAAAGAAAGGGCTTATAATTTATGTCGTGTTATCTAAAATATTAGCATTTGTCGATAGCTGTCACTCGGTGTATGTATAGGTTCCCAGTAAGTACATTTATGTGTCTTGATATTACCGTTCTCTCAGTGATCCTTTTTTTATACAATCTACAAAGTCTAATCCCTTTGCATAGTCAGTAAAGCACAGATAAACATTTTTTGCTTCTGTTTTCAGCCAAGACACCCACATGTTCTTCTGAATCTGGCCTGAATCTCTGATGGGCCCCTGTTTATGTACTGCTGTAACTCATTTTGAATTATATTCAGCAAAGTTTTACTTGCGTGTGATGATATTAATGATATTGATGGGAAATTCCTATAGTCTGTCGAGGCACCTTTCTTTCAGTCTTTTACAACTAGTTGACCAGGTAACTGTCTCTGCACTGCATTTTTTGGCGTGATAGTGTGCACTTTCAGTGTTGCATCTGTTTGTTGAAACACCTCAATTGTATCCCATCAATGCCTTGACGGACCCTTGTTTCCCCGGTGCCTGCAGTGGAGCCGCTTGGACCACTGTTCTGTCACTTTGTCGAACTTTGGCAGCTTGTGTGCTGTGGTAGTGGTGGCAGCTGTTTCAGACAGCAGCAGGGTCCCCTGATGGGTTTGCTTCAGTGCAGCTTCCAGATGGACAAAGTAGGAAGGAAGACCTGGCTATCTACTTCCGAAAATACTGCCCCAGAGAGCTCTTTCTGAGTAACATTGGCACATGGTCTGCTGCAGTGCCGGGAGATGAGCCCCTCAGGTCAGCAGGCACTCAAACATGACTGGAGACAAATTACCTCTTGACTTTAATGATGTGGACCCTCATTTACCGACGTGTCAGGACCCAAAATGAGAAGTAACAGCTGTGCACATCCATGGAACATCGGGTCATGGGATAGAGGAGACAGAAATCTAGGGATTTTGGATGTTGTCAAAAACTGAGATGGAACACATCAAGATTAGTAGCCTGCCTGAGATAGACCGGAATTGACAGATTTGAATGGGGTGGTCTACTGTGCCAGGAAAGAGGCATGGTTGGTTAGCAGGCTGGTGTGGCAGGCACATCGCGAGTAGGGAGATGGCAGTTGTTGGGTTGGATAGATAGGCCGAGGGAGACCATGGGGGCTCTTACAGGTGAGCATTTGGGGTACTTTGTTTTTATACCTAGAGGAGAAAGTTAGTAGGGTTTAAGTGAGGGGAGGATCTGAACATAATTGTGTTGTTCCTGAAACAGCAGTGTGGCCTCTGTAGAAGAGAGTGTAGGGACACGAGAGTAGGCAGAGAAATCGCACGCATGTTAGTGCTGCTGTCCAGGGGGAGGCCTCCTGGACTGGAGGGTGTCACTGGAACTTCTGCGGAGAGGACGCAGGGTGGCAGGTGCACAGTCGTGGGAGTGAGCTGCTTCTTGGCTCCCTTTCCGTGAATCCTGTGGTAACGCTTAGCTTTCCTTCTTCCTAGCTTGAGACCAAAGGAGAGACTTGCTCCCAGGGCATGTGGGGTGCCCATTCACAGCATCGACTTCTCCCAATCAGAGTTTGACTAAATAGTTCAGGTTGCAGCAAGTATTTGTGGGACGCGGTTTCAATGTGATGTTTTGTTGTTGCAGGAGATGTTTTCCTACTTGTCCAGCAGACTAAAGACGCTGTCAGAGGCCTTCAATGAGAGAGTGTTGCACACCCCTCACAACCCCATCTCCTTAGGTAATTGTCCTTTACAAACCAAAGTCAATACAGCAGTCCCCAGAACATGAGTGTGCAGCTCACAGTTACAAGCCACCCCGAGAAGCCTACTACATGAAAGATTGGAGGTAGATATCAATCGTTGCAAATAATAAACAGACATCCTTTGCGACTACTTCAAAACATTGTGATTATTGTTATTACTGCATTGTTATGTGAAGATGTTTCAGTGTATCAGGAAGTGTTCTTCAATGTTTTTATACATGGAAACATACACCATAGCCTAAGAAAAGCATTTGATTAACTCATTTTAGGTACTGACCCACCTCACTGTTTTACCCTAACAGATGTGACTTTTGAGGCAGTTTTATGAGTATGCTTGTTTGTAATCCAGGGGCGGCCTATAGTTGAGCCATGCCTAGCAGGAACTAATTTGTTTAAAAAGAATAAATTCTTCTCTGGTTCCATTGATATTTCTAAATTCAGCATTACAATGTTATTTGGTAAGTTGAGAAAGCTTAATTAGCCTTTAGAAATATTTCAATATTTTTCTCAGATGTGGCCTATGCATTGAAAGACTCAGAATCAGTGGTCTTATAAAGAATGCACACACCTTAAAGCCTGTTTCAACCCAAAATTTTACTAGTTAACACAGCACCTAAAGATCAGAAATGAAAGATTTTTCCACATTGCTTCTCGCGCTCTTGCTTGCTCCCCAAGAGTCATCATGTTTGAGAAATCTGTATTTAAGCTAATTTCATTTGTCTGTATAAGGAGTAGTATTTCTTCATGTAGTACAAAGGCTACTCAGGGAAAGTGTGAATATTGACATTTCCACTATGAAGTGACCTTTAAGCTTCATCATTACCTCCTGTGTTGTGTGAATATGGATAGTGTGATGTCTTCCATGTAAGAGAAACATTTTTTTTCGGGAATGGGCTCTCCTGGGAAACCATTTGGGTACCGATGTAAAAGACCATCTCAGATTGGCCCCTTTGCTAGAGCAGATGGGCTGTGTGTGGGATAGCATTAAGAACACCTTACGTGAAGAAAGCAAAGGAGGTCATTAAAAAGACAAAGAAAGAAGAGACCAAAGTAAACGTCAGAATAGATTCGGAAGTTTTCTCTTGAAAAGTGCGCTAAAACAAATGGAAGAGAGGATGACGGAAAAGAGCTGCTCAGAGGGCTCCGAAAGGGAGTTTACGAAAACAAAGTAAAGCACTTCCATGACATGTACAGAGATACTGCGGTAGAAAACCAGAAGGGAGAACACACTCAGCATATCTCAGTCTGAAAGTTGGGAAGAAAAAAATTGAAGCCTCAAGTTGCCATATTGAACGATTCTGTGGGGAAAATCTTAAACCATGCAGAAAGCATCAACCGACGATGGCAGGAATGCAGAGACTCACAGTACTTAAAGAACTGAGTACACTCAGCCGTCCCAGGCGGCAGCGTGTGATCAAGCACTGATGGCGCTGAGGAAAGAGCCCAAGCGGCCCTGAGGGCGTTCGAAGCCAGAAACCAGAAACCAGGCTCCGGGGCTGAAAGCACACCAGCTGATGTGTCGACAGCGGATGCACTCACTAGGCTATGCCAAGACCTTCGGAAGCAAGCTGTATTTGTACCCGTTCTAAAGAAAGGTGATCTGTCAGAACACACAAATTATTGGACAGTATCACTAATACCACACCAAATAAAATTACTCTGAAGATAGTTTAAAAACCATTTGCAGCAGTCAGGTGACAGGGAGGTGCCAGAAACTCAAGCCAGATTCCGAAGGAGAGGTGGAATAAGGAATGTTGTTGCTGATGGCAACTGGATCTTGACCAAAAGCAGAGGACACCAGAAAGATGTTTACTTTGTTTTATTAACATCCAAAGGGATTTGGTTTTGTGGATAAAATTGAGAAGAATGGGATTTGGGGCCGTTTATTGTGTTCATATGGAACCTACATCAAGGGAGAGGCAGTTGTTGGACCAGAACAGCGGGCACTGCAGAGTGAAATCACGAGAGGCATGCGTCAGGCTGTGTCGTCTGAAGTGAATGCTCTCTACTGGATTTCTAGGTTCACAAGTCCACTGCAGTGACTGCAGAACTTAGACAAAATCCACGATTAAGGGGCTCATTAGGAAAGTCACCGAGTTGGAATGCCAGAGAGATGCTCAGGGCATGTTCCAGGGTTCTTTCAGGTCTGCTAATGAATGTCCCCGGGGGCAAGCCACTCTGTGACCATCCTTTGTCAGTCTCTCTGCTGAGCACCTCGTCTTCGAGGCCGGCTCGCTTAGGGAGAATCTAGTACAGGGACACCTTGGCTATCAAACTTAATTCATTCCAGATTTGTGTTTGAACACCAAAAAGTTTGAGAACTGACCATATTTTTCCCATAAGAAATAATGGAAAGCCAAATAATCAATTCTGAGACCCAAAAATTACACTTACAAATTCTCCATGGAGGCTTTTAGACTTCTCGCATATCACTGTCTTGGATGTGCTATGGCCATAGAGTTTTCCCGACTTATCCAAATTAACTGTAACTTTGCAGCCTCTAGGGGTCCTGGTGGTGGTGGGGTTGTCTGCTGAGCTGCGATCCTCACCGCCGACGGCTTGAAACTGGCAGCAGCCCCTCAGCAGGAAGACGGGCTTTCTCCTCCCACAGCAGTGAGAGTCTCGAAACGCACCAGCGTCACTGTGCGTCGGCATTGACTTGATGGCAGGGAGGTTTTTGTTGTTTGTTTGTTTCCAGCCTCTACGGCGCTATGGGTTCTCTGTTTTGTCGTTAACGATTTCTCACCTTTCACTACATTAGCCGCTTTAATCTTTTTTTTTTCATCAAAAAAATGTTGTATTTAGCCCCTAGATCCAGCAAGTGGTCACCTGACTCAAATTTCGCAGTGATGTCTTTCTTTCAGCTCTGTTGTGGTGCTCAGTTTCCTCTTAGCTTTGCTGCTCGCCTCGCTAACTCTGTGTGGAGCCAGGCTTACCATACTCCATGCGCATGAGAAGCAGAATGACCGCTGTCTTCATGCACTTACCACCGGAGAGCAGTGTTCAGACTGCAGTGCCGCCCCGTTGTGTGCGAGGTGAGATGCGATGCATGACGACTCACTCTCAGCCGGAACGGGGCTTTTCAAGTCAGATTTTCAGTTTGACTCTCAAGCGACGTTGGGAACACGTAGCAGAGATTTGCTGTTGGAGAAGTGGAAAGTTTGAGCTTGGAGGCATTTGACAGCCGCGGTATCGCTGTGTTAGCATTAACACTGGAGGAAGGCTCATTCACAGCCTTCAGGACTCAACCTTGCTTGCCGACAGCGAGGAGGACTTGAAGCAATTCATGATGAAGACCAAAGACTGTATGAGTCACAACTCTTTAATGTAAAGAACATAAAAATCCCTGCAGCTGGACCAATGGGGAGACCATGGAAGTTGTCAACCATTTTATCTTACTCAGATCCACACTCTGTGCTCAAGAAAACAGCAGTCAGGAAATCGCAGGAAGTATTGCAATGGGAAAATCTGCTCAACAAGATGTCTTTAAAGTGTGAAAAGAGTGACGGCGTCACTTTGAGGACTAGCATGCACCTGACCACAGGTAACCGTGGTATTTGCAGTTGTTTCATATGCATGTGAAAATTAGGAGTAAAGAAGACCACAGAAAAAACACTGCATTTGAATTATGGAGATGCCAAAGATTATGGAAGTATCATGTACTGCCAGGCGGACAGACAGGGCTGCCTTGGAAGAACTACAGCCAGAATGCTCCTTGGAAATGAAGAGAATGTGATTTTCTCGCATACCTGGGGCCTACGCGTCAGAAGGAACCAGATCGTGGAGAAAGACGGCCTGCCTGGGAAAGTAGAGAGGGTCGGTGAGGGGAAGACTGACCAGTAGGGCGGTGGATTGCCGCAGGGAGTGCAACAGTAAGCGCAGGTGTAAGGACAGTGGGAGAATGGTGCAGCAGCGGTCCTTGTTTAGTTCTGTCGCACCTAACAAGCAAACGAGAGATGAAGCCCCATCTCCATAGATGCTGGAGAGGATGGCACGGCATGCTTTTAGTTCCAGTTCTTTATAAAATTTAAACTAAGATCCCTCATGCAAAGCCCTAGTACGATTAAACTGTGCAGCCTGGTACTTGAGTCAGTCGTCAATAAAGAGCATAGAAAGATGTTAGGAATAGAACTCCGCTTGCCTACACAACCTCAGCAAGAGGGTTTCCACATGGGGAGTTTGACCTTACTTCATAGGTGTGTTTTTTGAGGAGGATTCTAAAAGACCTTGGAAAATTCCTGCGTCTTGTAATTCCATGTTTTAAACAAACTTCTTGAAGCACTGTCTGGTGTGTATGTGTGCACTTGAGTATAAAATATACTGTGTTTGATAATGTGTAAAAAAAAAGTTTGTGGTCAAGTCATTCATCGCGGTTGCCCAGTTCTCAGATTTGCAAGTTCTCCAAAGTGGATGGAGTTTGAATGAGCTGCCATCCTGGTCTTGCCATCATCGTACTGTCTAGCGAGTCGACAAGTCGACACCGTGCCGTCTGCAGTGGTGACAGGGAGAGGTGCCTGTAGAGTCGGAGCATGTGAAGTTCCACAACAGTGCTCTCATCCAGTGTATAAACGCATCTGTGCCACGACTTATGTCCCACGACAGGCTTGGCACCAGACAATGGCTAATAGCAATGTCTTCGCTGGATTTGACTTCCTCAGTGGTTTTGTGCAGGTCAATCAGCGCTCATTCATCGTCTCTTCTCTTTTCAGCCATGACGCTTCAGACACTCGATGAACACCAGGACAAAGCTGTCACCCAGCTAGGCTCAATGCTTTTTACCAGACAGGTGTCTGGAGCCAGGTATGTGTGTTTAAAAGAGGCATGGTTTTACCTGACCTCCCAAGTTAATTCCAGTCAGGGGCCTGCCCTCCACAGTCGTCCCCAAGTGCATGCCCAACCGTCCTCAGGGTTCAGCCAGGGTAATGACAGTGATGCAGAGAGTCTGTAATGGGGACCCTCTTCCCTCCACGATCTCCCTGGGGGACTGCCTGCACTTGAGTGAGTCCCAGCCTGGCTTTATTGACAATCTTTGCTAAGCTTTTTATTGTGCATTAAGTGAAGGTTGACAGAGCAGATCATCAGTTTTTTTAATCAACAACTCATATTTTCTTCTTCTCATCCATCATAATCCCTCAGTGTCCCACCATCTGATCTGCTTTCTTCATGCACGTCCTGTTTCCGTTCCCCCTCCTCGTAGCCTCTGGACTTTCCCTGGCTGGCTGCAGGCTGCACCTCTGGTCATACAGGACTGCCTACTCTAGCAGCAGGGTTGGGTTCAGTTCCAGACTTGAAGGGCAATCGAGGGGCTCCCACCAGTGTCTCTGACCAGGAAGCCTGCGTTCCACGTTTTCCTCCAATCTATCCAGGACCTTCCTCTGCGGTCCTTTTCAGAGCCCCGGCACCATCTCGTTCTCCTGGCTCAGGGCGATGGAGACTGGCGTTGGGATAGTCCATTGGACTGACTGTTTCCATCTGTGCTTCAGTTTTCATCACTTCTTTTCCCTGTATGGGGAGAAACCAGTAGTGGCATCTGGGGTGGATGCTCACCAGCTTTTAAGACCCCCATCACTACTCAGGTGGACAGTGGAGATCATGGGCTCCATGAAGTATTGTGCCAGAGACCTTGGTGTCCTCTGAGACTCAGGCCCAGACAGTCATGCCCTCAGGACGTTCCCTCAGCTTTGCACAGACTGGCAGACTGAAGCAGCGTCAGGAGTTCTCCGCTTGGCCAGGTGACCGCATCGAGTCTGCAGTGGTGGCAGCATGCCGCGATTGAGAGGACGTCCCAGTCAGACCGTCATTAGTTGAGTATGTCCTAAACGCAAAGTTGGGGCTGTTGCTGCCCAAGTTCTGCCTTTAGAAAGTGTTCCTTTCCTCTTAAAATTAGGTGGCTTGAAAAGGCATTTCTCTTCCATTCGAGAAGGCCTGAGGCAAACTCAAAAAGAACCCCCTTGTTCTCGAAAGTCAAATCCTCTTTTTTACACGCTTCTTACATAGCCCTTCTCCGACTGCCAGCGGTTAGGGTGTCACAGCAAGAAGACCTGTGTAACAGCAGGATCTCCAACTAAGTCGGCTTTCCCCTGACAACTCTGGTCTGCACACGCAGCATTGCTGGACACTTCGGGAGGGGGTGGGAACTGTGCGTCTCATGCTCCACCGATCCATCCACCGTTTCTGTGTCCAGCTGTCCGTCTCCATGGGCCATTAGAAATCAGCTGGTATCAGAGCGTGCCAGGGAAATCAAGCTTCAAAGAGGCGTGTGCAGAGGGTCACCGTTTGCTGGCCCCAGCCCGCTGTTCGCAGTTCCACAAGTTCACATGAGTTTCGGCTTGAGGGCCCTCCGCTGCAGAGAGCACCGATCAAAGAGGCGGAGTTTTACTTAGTATGACTTGTTGGTGCCTTGAGGGAACACAGAGCGATCGATGAAAGTGGTCTGATGAGGAATTGCAGTCTCCCGTGAGGTGTGACTGTGTGAAGCCAGGCTCCAGATCTGGCCCGGGAAAGGAGGCGTCTCCCTTGAAGAGGTCTTGGTGTTTGGTTCCTAGAGTGAATGCGTAGCATTGCATGTTGTGGAGGATAGGCAAAGCGCAGGCGCCAGGCAGGGCTGCAGTGAGCTCGCTGTAGAATTGTGTTCCAAGGCCGACAAGAAGGATGATCTGCGTGGGCCGTGAGCCGTGGCTTCGTCATCACAGACTCGAGCTTTACTAACCCAGATCTCCTAGCTGTGTGGATGGCCTTGTCTGAGCTGGTTGCTGTTTTCCGTTTCAGGGTTGTGCCTCTGGGGGCTGTGCAGACCGTGAGTGGCCACACTTTCAGAGGCTTCATGTCCCATGCAGACGACTACCCGTGCGCCTACCTCAACGCTGCGGCAGCCATCGGCATGCAGGCGCAGGAGGTGGACTCGTTCATCAAGAGGCTTGACAAGTGCTTCAGGGCGGTGCGGAAAGAGCAGAACACAGCAAGCCCCGGGCCTCAAGCCGGCCGCGATGACAGAGCTGAAGATGCAGACGTTGGAGAAGTGGCCGGGAAACTGGAGAATGTGCTCTGACACGCACCAAGACGCTTCGTGAACCGCGAAGGACTGCTTGGGAGACGGGAAACAAGCAGGCAGTTCCAAGAAAAGACGTTGAGATTTGCGATTGAGGAGTCCTGGAGAATTTTCAAAGAATAGACTGGTCTGCGCTGTTCATTGGCGGTGGTTAGGTTTTTGAGTCTTTAAAAGATTAAAATAGCACCTTCCTTATTGCTCCAATATTTGATTCAGGTAATTCTTGCTCATAGAACAGCTGTGAAATCACTCTGATTCCCTTTCTGACGTGCAGATCACGACCTCTTGACCCTTTTCTGTTAGTCACAGATGCCTGTTTCTGGTCCCACAGACTCTAGGAACCTCAGTGCTGTGTGTGGCCAGGGGGCTGCGGGCACTGTCCCTGGGCATTTCCCCGTGTCCACGGGCCAGCTGTCACTTGAACACCCTGACTCTCAGTCAGAAGTGACGCTGCTTATATGTAAGCAGTGTCGGGGGCCCTTTGGGTGGTCACATCTCAGAGATGAGACCGGGGGTCTGGCCACTATCCAGCATCGCTCCATCCACAGAGCGTGACGCAGCCCCAGGTGCCAGCTCTCCCAGGCCCACGCACAGTGGGAAAGGAAGCCCGGAGAGACATGGCACATTTGGACTAGGCTGCTGGAGATGCTGTCTGAGCACAGTGACTGTCTGTATCAAATAGCACGCCCATGCATCCCAGGGAAATGACGGGACTGTTAGCAGTTTGACACCACATGCCCATGCCTATCTCTCTAAAGTGTAGGCACCTTTCAAAAAGTCAGGTTCAGCCTGTTCACTCCTTTAATAGCCATGAATGATGATGATAATAGGTGCCATTGAGTCATGCTGCCCTCAGTGTCGACACCGGTGTTCAGCCGCACGAAACCCTGCCTGCCGCCCTGTGCCGTCCTCACATGCTCTCTGGTTTGCGCCCATGGTGGCAGGCACGGTGTCCGTCCATCTCCTTGAGGGGCTTGTCTTTCACTGTCCTCCTCCAACAAGCACGGCGCCCTTCTCCAGGGACTGGTGTCTCCTGATACCAGGTGCACAGTCGTGAGACGGAATCTCAGGATCCTTGCTTCCAAGGAGCATTCTTAACGCTACTTTTTATCCCACTTAGAGCACATAGGGATCAGCCATTGTCAGGAAGTCACAGGTTGAGTTGGTAGAAGACTGGCAATCGGAGAATAAGCCATTGTAACGGTTTCCCTGACAGCCGTAACTTTGAGGTCATTGGTGCCTACGCCTGATGGTCCCCCTTCCCATCTGTGGGACGCAGACTCTGCCGGAGGAACCTTCAGTCAAGACTGGAGGAACCTTCAGTCAAGACTGGAGGCATAAAGTACTTTAATTTGAAATAGTAATAGTAATACTGCTTCTTTGGGGTCCACAGACTGCGTTTATTTCTGTAGGGCTAGAGTAGGTCATTTCAGAGGCATAAGCCCTGCACGAAAAGGTGGTGCCATGACTTCCGCTTTCAAGAGGAACTTGGGGGTGGGTGGTGGTGCCCACAGAGCGGCTGGTGGAGCAGCTCCTCCCCACGCAGGCCAGAGCTGGTCTGGGCAGGAGGGCTCTATATTGTATGATCATCAGTCAGCCTCAGAGAGGCCAGAGCCAGGAGACCAACAAAGGCTTCTCATCTGCCGAGTATCAGCAGTTCTGGGGCTTCAGCTGCTGAGTAGATAACAATTGTAATGGAAGATAAATGACAAGAACCCGCATGTGGATGATGGATATGCAGTAACATTTGGGCCCAATGCATGAAATCAGCTGCAGTTTTGATGGTTAACTCTTCTCGTTTCAGGGCTTTTGGAATTCACTTCTTCCCCCCCGGACTTTACAAGCTAGGCAGGGGTCCAGCAGGTCCAGGAGTGGATGAGATGCTGCAGCTCTGTGTGCTTCAGCCAGCCTCTGCCCTTTTTCTGGACTGCTCTGGCTCCCGATTTCCTACAGACGTATAGAATATGCATATGAAGTCGTTGTTTTAAATGGCCAGCTCCATTTGCGATGCCTCTTCACTGGCCTTCGAGCTCTGTGAGCCATGGCCAAAGGACAGTGGTCACTGCCTAGGATAACCTTTCCAGTCTTTATAATCCCGCAGCCCTCATTAAGGTAGTCAGGCTGACTTGGAATTTGTGTGTGCGTGTGGTGGCGGCGGTGTTGCTGTGAGTAGTCTAGCCGCCTAGGCAAAACAAAGGGAGTGACACGGAGTAGTCCTCAGATCATCACTGCGCAGGGTGCTACTTCACCCACTCAGCGGGGAAGGTGCTGTAAATCAGGCTCCACCTGGCCCTGGCCGAATTCTCATTCTACCAGGAATGATGTGCAGTACTGGCCTTAGGAACCCAGGGCTCAACTATAAATTTTTCTATTAGCTTTTTTTACTGGATCAAGTTATAAAACATGAATTATGAATATAACTCTATTGAGCCAGTGGCCACTTGATATACTGAATGGGTGAACTGCAATAGAAATTCATTTTAAAAATTATTTTGGTCTATGCACATACCTACTATGTGTCTGCTTCTCTAGTAACCCCATTCCAAGGAGTTGCCATTGTGGCTAAAGAAATGGAATTTTTGTGTGTTTACTTAAACTCGAATATGTCCATTGAGTTGATTCTGACCTAGCACCCTTTAGGACAGAGGAGAACATCCTCTGTGGGTTTATCAGGCTATATATCTTTAAAGGCGCAGAAAGGCTCATCTTTCTCAAACAAAGCAAAGGGTGGATTTGAACCGCTGACCCTGTGGTTAGCCCGACGTGTAACACACTGCCACCAGGACTCCCCATTTGCTTATTAATGATGCTTTAATATAGAGCGGTGGCTTACTATCAAGTTCTTCTGTCCTTTCTCAGGAGAGAACAGCCAACACAATAAAAAGGGCTGATTCATGCTTCACTCAGAGAAATCTTTGCCAATACACACGTTTGGTGCATATAGACTTGGGTTTCCTTTTTCCATTACCCACTGAGCCGTTTCCACAGAGTCCATTCAGAGCTGGCAAAGCTGTAAGTGGGAGAGCAGATGGCCTCCTCTCCCGCAGAGCGGCTGGTGGGCTTAACTTCTGACTGTGGTTAGAAGCTCCGCGAATAACTCATGACGAGTAACTCATGACGTCACCAGGTCCCTCCCCGCCAAGATGTAGGGGCGGGTTCCTGCGCAGCCTGCAGGGGTTTCATTGTGCTTGGTGCTCCTGGGGAAAGACCTTATTTTGTAACTGAAGAAGAATCCTGCTTTAAAGACTTGAAAGTATGATCGTTTCAGAAGTTGTACAACCTGAATAACTTGATTAAAAAAGAACAAGTGAATATGCTGTTAGCCATTTTAAAAACTGTTGCTGCACACATGATGTGTTCTTTATTGCTGCTCTTAGTGTGCAGGCCTGTGACCCACCCACTGTGCCCTCCCCGCTCCTTTTCGCCATTAGGTCCTGTGCACATGGGAGAGGGGACTCATGTATTTTGTCATTTCCCACCTGGAAACAAGCTAAGGCTACACACACAGTCTGGAAATACTTAATTTTTAATGAAGTGATACTAACTGGAATATTTAAGAGACTTGGATTTAGGCTTAAATTTTAAATGGGAGATTTTTACCGGTGGCATGTGATGCTGATGTCAGGCTGCTTGCCAAAGGAAAAAGGTTTCCACGAATATTTTTGGTGTACTGTTGTTTAAAAAAGAATATCTGCTATGCTTCAATGCCTCAGATAAACATCCACGAAGGTATGGATGGTAGTGTATTATTCTGTCATGACTGGTTACTTACCCTTGTCTTACTGCTGTCAGTGAAAACATCCCTGGAGTTCACTCTATCCCAAGAACCAGGAGTCAGGGGGTCAAGATGATGATGATTTTCAGCCATCGCCATGTAAGGTCAAAAGGGCAGCCTGTGCCCCAGGGCATTGTTCAGTTAAGAAGTACGAGGGAATGGAACAGGAAGCTCAGGGGGGGGTCCATGGGGGGACTGCAGTGGGATGAGTTGAGTGGGAAACTGATGATCTGCTCTAATCCACCTGCTAGAAGGATGGAATAATAGCAGCAAATTAAAAATTTCGTAGAGAATCCCTTCAAAAAGAAGTTCTAGCACCTGTTTTGCCAAGGATCTGCTAGTGATAGGAAGTTGCATGCTCCTCAGTATTTAAAATGTTCAGCCTCCACGTGCCCGAAGGTGATGCTCATCTTCCTTGAAAAGTCCTGTTCTACCCCCCGCCCTCCTTGCCCCAGTGGATGACCTATGTGCCCTGCCTTCCATTGCTCAAGCCCAAACCTTGTGGTTGGTTGCCAGTCCTCCAGGAAGTTAGGTTGGATCGATCCTTACAAATTCTTACAAATATGTTTCAAATAGTCAATTGACTTGTTCTACCCAAGGCGAGTGCCAAAGGAAGATGCATTGGAACAAAAACCCCAAACTGTATAAATGGCACTTGGTTTTTTAAAACAAGGTTCTCTAAAATCAAAGCACGTCTCACCTTGATTGCCACCGTCCGGATCTGACCTGACGTGTCCTGCCTCGATTCTTACCAGGGTATTGGGTGCTGTCAAGGCGGTTTCCACTAGTGATGACCCATGTGGCAAGAACGCACTGGCCTCCTTCCCCCCCTTTTACAGCATCCCCCCGCCTGGTGGGTTTCCCTGCTTGGACTCATCAACCCTCAGAACAGATTCTGCACACAGCACAGCGACTCAAATGGAACGTCCTTGTTAACACCCCTTAATTATCACTACCCGCTGTCAGTCTAACAGCGGTTCTCAACCTGTGGGTCGCGACCTCTTTGGAGGTCGAATGACCCTTTCATAGGGGTTGCCCACTTCATAACAGTAACAAAATTACAGCTAGGACATAGCAACAAAAATAACGTTATGGTCCGGGTCACCACAACATGAACTGTATGGAAGAGCCATGGCGTTAGGAAGGTTGAGAGGCACTCATCTAACAGTCTGTTGTACTGCGGTGGCGTGTGTGTGGCGGTGATGCCACAAGTTCTACTACAGGTGTTTCAGGTACCAGCAGGATCAAGTGGGCAAGTTTCAGGTGATCTACTGCTGAAAACCTGATAAAGAATAACCATCTGATACCACGTTGGAAGACAAGCCCCCTAAGTTAGAAGGCCACTGACAAGCAAGAGCTCTCCAATAACCCACCTATCCTCTGCCCTTGGCTCAGTATCTGCCTCCTAAACAACCCAGCCTACAAAACTGGTGGCCTACAAGTCCCTGTCTACCTTCCTGATCACCTTCCTTTCCCACCTGCTGCTCCTCCACCCCAAACCAGCCTGCAAAGCCCCAGACTGTACCCACATGGAGCTTGCCAATTATATGTGCCAGTTCATACTGGCATCCACCCAGTCAGCGAGTATGTATAGAATGCCAGTCCAGAGTTTGTGGTTGTCTGTGGTGAGATGCCATTGAATCGGCTCCGACCCATAGCAACCCTGTGCCCAGCAGGAAGAAACACTGCCCGGGCTGCACCATCTCCATCCTTGCTCTCAGCCTTGGTCCCATCAAGGCAGCCACAGTGTCAGTCCTGCTTGTTGAGGGCCTGCCTCTTTTCTGCCCCTCCACCAAGTGTGATGTCCTTCTCCGGGAACTGGTCTCTCTGGACAACATGTCCAAAATATGTCAGAAAGGGCCAGGGACATTGCAGTGCACAGAAAGCAGATCCGATGGTCCAGGTGGAAACCACAGCTTCTTAGAAACTCTGCCAGGGGTCCTTAACCCTGGATTTCTGAGGAAGGCCCATAGCCCACGTGGACCTCCAGTGATCTTCCAGGAGGCTGGAGAAGTAGCCACGTGACCAATTCCCAAGTTTTGCTGGCTGCCAGGAGAAATGGCGCCCGAGTCCATACTTCACGGTAGAAGAACTCGGTTCAGCCTCAGCTTTCTGAAGACAAGACTGGGTCTTCGAACCCAAAGTAGTATTTAAAAGGGGCCAGGTTTTCCACATCATTGCAACATGCATGCCACCATAGGCCTGTGAGGCAGGCTCGGCAGGCACTGCAGCTGGAGACAACCACCATAATTCCAAGGAAATGTACCCAAGGCAAGTGGAGCTATGCTGGGCACCCGCCAGCCAGGCTTAATGAGCGGTGGCAGAGAGGAGCACGGGATCCAACCCATTTGCAGAGAAAGGCAGGCAGGAAGGCACCCTCCCGGGAAAGCAGATGCTCCCGCTGGAATGGCTGCCTGATGTTCCTCCTGCAGACATCGGAGAGGAAGGATCTTTCAGGAAACCCTTGGCTGCTCTAATAGAAAGCTGAGGCAGCGTTGTTTCATGCTCCCCCCCCCTGCAACAAACACACACACACACACACACATTGGTCTTAGGCAAGAAGTAGATACTTTGCTCCAGGACACCCTATGTGATGGTCAAGTTACATGTCACCTCGGCTAGGCCAGGATCCTCCGTGATCCGCCAGGTAGCAAGCACCCTCTATTGTGGGCTATGATGTGAACAGCCAATCAGCTGAAAGGGGAGTTCCCATGGGGTGGTGGCTTTCGTTTAAGATAAGTAAAACAGTGTTGCTTACTACAGGGTTCCCGTCCACACAAGGTTCCAGCTGATCCCAAACAACGTATTTGAATACGTCTCATTGATCCGTACATAGCTGCAGACACATTCGGCAATACACTGGTCTCCTAACCACTCACTGCCACGGAATCCAGGCTGATCCCTTGCGGGTTTCCCAGACTGAAACTTCGGGAGTAGAAAGCCCAGTCTTTCTCTCCACGAGCTGCTGGTGGTTTTGAACTACCAACCATGCGGATCGTAGCTCAACCAGTAGCCACTACATGACTAGGTCCAATCACAACCGTAGCTTCTGAGAGGATTGGCTGAGCCAGGAAAAATCCAAGTCAAGCATGAAAAATAATAATTTCTAAATCATCAAGGGCTTATGAGGGAGGGAGGGTAGGGGAAGGAGGAGGAAAATGAGAAGCTAATACCAAGGGCTCAAGTAGAAAGAAAATGTTTTGAAAATGATGGCAACAAATGTACAAATGTGTTTGATACACTGCATGGATGGATGGATTGTGATAAGAGCTGTATGAGTCCCCAATAAAATGATTTAAAAAATCAAGTGTAAATAAATTAAATTTAAAAAATGCACGTCAAGAAGTTAACTCAGAAGGTTACGGTGACTGGTTTCGGGGACTCCAAGAGTGACTCATCATGATAGACTTCCTTGAAGGACTCAGGATTCTCATAGGGGCTTGTTACGAGGAAGTTTTAAGAAAATTGAAAATTACATTGGCTTAGAAAGTTGTGCTGCTGCGGATTCCCCTACCCCCACCCACTCCCACTCCAAGGTAATAGCAAGGGTGGTCTCAGGAGAATTTCTCTGGGAAAGCCTACCCCATCCACCCGGCAGCCCTGGTCTTGCCCCACCACACTTTCATTTCTTCCTCAAATCCAAAGAACATCTCAAAGGAGCTTAAGTCTTTCCGGTTGACAAAACTGCCATTTCAACAGGGCGGTCATTGAAGAGCTGGGGATCCTTCAGGAAAGCATTGGAGAGCTGGAAGCCCACCTTCAGAAATGTAGAGACCCAGACAGACAGCATGCGGAGAACAGGACCTTCACATTTTGATATATTGGGTTCATAAAGTTTTCTAGTTTGGTGAGTGAGTAATGTGTTAGGCTGATAACAGCAAGTTCAGCAGTTTGAAGCCATCAGCTGCTCCCCAGGGGAAAGATGAGGCTTTCTACTTCTGGAGTTACAGTCTTGGAAAATCCAGTAGGCAGTTCTACCCTGCCCTGCAGGGTCTTTCTTGATGAGTCAGAAGTGACTCATCAGGGAGTGCATTTATTGGTCTGGAATGTTTTCCTTGGAAATGGATGTTCTGGAAAAGTTCTCTTCCCCTCTATCCTGCCTTCAACCAGTCATCCTCTGGCTCCCGGTTCTTGGAATGGGAGCCAGCAACCTGCCAATCGTGGGGTTGTCAGTCCCTACAGCCACATGAATCAGGAGAAGCCTCGTGCCGGATGCCTGATCCACAGTTTTGGATGTGCCGGCCTCCACTACTGTGTGAAACCATTTCCAAATCTCTCTCTCTCACCTATCTATCTACTACCTACCTATAAAAAAAATACGGGGCTTGCTACTACTGTAAAGAGTTACAATCTCAGAAACAGCTCTTCCCTGCCTTAGAGAGTCACTTCGAGTCAGCATCAACTCGATGGCAGGGAGTTTGGTTTGTGTGTGTGTGTGTGTGTGTGTGTGTTGTGATCGAGTTGATGCTGACTCAGTGTATCTATGTATACACACACACACACTTATAGCCATATATTTATATAGCAAATATAAATAGATAAAAAACATACAAACACACACATATATCTAAAACTCCCTGCCATCAAGTTGATGCTGACTCATAGTGACCCTAGAAGACAGGTCAGAACTGTCCCTGTGAATTTCTGAGAGTGTAACTCTTTACAGGAGTAGAAAGCCCCACTTTTCTTCCAAGGAGTGGCTGGTGCTTTCAAACTGTTGCTCTTTGGCTAGCAGCCACTGTGCCACCAGGGTGTGTGTGTGTGTGTGTGTGTGTGTGTGTGTGTGTGTTGGTTCACTGGTTCTGCTATGTAGAGAACCAGCCCAAGATACCATGGTTGGTCCACATTCGGCTACTGAGGTGTCCGTAAGACCCTTGGAAGAGAGCCCTGGTGATCTGAATGGTCACGGCCATTTAAAAACTACATGGAATGTTGGTCTACTCAGCCCCATGGAGTGGCTCTAAGGCATACTGGATCCCGAAGACTGCCAAGTAGATCAGCTATTGAACATGCACTGGGGTGCAGGTCTTCTCTGACCCGCACGGGGCCACTGTGAGCCAGAGTCGACTCAATGGAAGCAACTTTTGCTTCGTGAAAGTTGAGGGTACTTCTCCTGAGAATGCTGTCAGAGAAAAGAGATGTTAGCCAGGAAATGTGACACTTCAAGCATCCCCGGGAATGCGTGGGTCTAATGACCTTGCCTGTCCGCTTCTCATCCTGCGGTGGCTAGTGTGTCCCAGGAGGCTGGGAGCTGTGCCAGGGTATTCCAGACGCTCCCAGAGTCACCCACGGCAGACAGGTTTCGGCGGAACGTCCAGACTAAGGCAGGCTCGAAATAAAGACTTGTTGGAGGAGTCAATGAAATGCTGTGTCACACCAAAGATTTCTAAGACTCGAACTCACTGTCCTGGAGGCCTGATCGGGAGGGAACAAAGCTGGAGAAGGCCATGCATGGTCAGCAAAGATGAATGGAACCCTCAACAAGGTGGACAGAAACTGGACTCCCCCAACAGTGGACTCGAACCCACCAATCCTCATGAAGGCCAGGTAGTGTTTCCATCTGTTATACAAGGGGTTACCATAGCAACACAGTGCCAGTCTCGCCCCATAAAGTACTCTGTCCCACAGAAGAAAAAGGGTCTGAGCATGATAGCCCAATGTCACTTCTGGGAGCAAACTGAGGTGGGTCTCCAAGGGGACTGGACCCATCACTAGTCGGTTCAGGAACAGAGCAAGCCTGAAGAAGGCGGCCCAGCCCCCACCCCTCCCCGCCCTGTGAAATGGCTTTATTCCCATTGTCCCTTCTATTTCCTGTGTCCACTACCCTTCGTTCAATTTGCAATTCACCATTGCTGGGGATTCAACACCCACCCCGCTGGTGGGGGTGGGGGTGGGGGGCAGGGGCGAGGCTCTGCGTACAGCGACTGCCTCCTCCAGCTAACTCTTTCTGGAGAGCCAGTAAAAAAATAAAAATGAAAACCATTCGGGTTTTTTAAATCTAATGAAAAGCCAATGGGCCTTTTAGCATGTGGAAATTCAGCACTTTTTGTTTGCCTTTATGATCATTGTCTCTCCCATTTAGCCCTTTCTATTTGCGATAAGTGTATTTTCAGGCCAACTTGGTTTATGCTGCTCCCCAGGAAAAAAAGATCCCCAACCGGCCACAGCGTCTGCGTCGCCATCCGCGCAGCGCCCAGAGCCTCGCAGGCGTGAAATTGACTGACGCACACAAAGGCAGCAGGTGCGGGCCGCTCGTGGCCCGCTCATCCCGGCCTTGAGTTAGCAGAGCGCGTTTATCATCGGTGAATGGCCAGGCCCGTTTCAATGGCCCCGTAATACCGATGGGGGCCCTTTGCCATTGGCACGTGGACTGGCCTCGCCTCACAGATGGTGGTGGAAATAGACATCCAATTCTGCACACAGCGTTGTCGGTCGCTCGCTTTCAAAAGATCAGCTGGGTGCCAAGCAGCCAGAGTCAGCAGGGGGGGTCTTCGCAGGAGCAGGTGGGTGGGAACAACTGTTGGCTGTCCGTCTCTGTGCTGGTTACATAATTTCATGTCAACTTGAAGATGTCTGCAAGTGTAGGGGTGGTTTTCGACCTGTCAATCAGGCCACTGCCTGATGGCGCCTCCTTGGGGGTACGGCTTTCTTTTAAGAAGGAACTGCACCCCCCGCTGCCACCCCTGCCCCCACCACCCATCCTGAGAGCTTCTGGTGCTCTCCCATGGTTCCGCGGTCCTGGGACCCACCCGCCTGTGATCTCCCAGCATTCTGCGTCATCACACATGTGGCAGTGTGAGTCTGAAGAGGGACGCCTGATCTTGAGTTGCACTGGGCTGGGGAGCTTTCTTGGTATATAATGATCCCTTGATATAAAGCTCTTTCTTACACATGTGTGAGGGGCACTGGATTTGTTTCTCTGGTCAACCAGGCCTAACACTGCCTCCAATCCCCCCTGAAATCAAACAAACTAACAAACTCAGTGCCATCCACGACTCAGGGCAACCCTGGAGGACAGAGCAGGGCTACTCTTGTGTGAGGGTTTCTGAGAAGGTAAATCTTTACAGGAGTAGAAAGTCTCGTCTTTCCCAAGAAAGGCAGCTCATGGTTTTGAACTGCTGACCTTCTGGTTAGCAGCCCAACGCATGACTCACCATGCCACCAGGGCTCCAGGTTGACTTTTGTGGCAGCAGACTGCATGAGAGTGGGAGGAGGGATCCATGGCCAAGGAAGACCCCGCCCCAACATTTGCAGGTGCCAGACACCCCTTCACAGCATGACCAAGCAGAGTTCTCAGGCTCCTACTTCCAAAGGAACCAACCCCCTGCCGCCCCTCAGTTGTGCACTCTACCGACTCTGAAGCAGGTTGGTGGGCTGACAGGTGCTCATGTTATTGTTGCACATCAGACCTTCTATACACATCAGACAGTCTGCCTTCCACAT
Organism: Tenrec ecaudatus; assembly: GCF_050624435.1. NCBI lineage: Eukaryota > Metazoa > Chordata > Mammalia > Afrosoricida > Tenrecidae > Tenrec > Tenrec ecaudatus. The sequence goes on from NC_134532.1 coordinate 197,978,676, forward strand.
AGAACGGACCTGCTCGGGCGGGGGAGCTGTGTCTTCCGCAGAGCCCATGGGTAAGTTCCACCAGCCAACCTTTAGGCTTAGCAGCTGAGCTTTCTGCTGCCTCCAGCTCTTCACTGTGATGTGTTCATCCCAGCTCTGCACCACCCGGCCGCACCTTCCCCACGTTCACGGCCTCTGCGTTGTTATTGTGGCTAGCTGCTTCCCAGCGGCCCCCTTCCTGGAGGCCACCCCCAACACAGTGACCCCCCACCCCTCCACTGCTGTGGTCCATAGGCTTTTCACGGTCTGACTCTTCAGAAGTAGAACACCAGGCCTCCTTTCCTAGTCGTTGGGAACTTTGCGGAAGCCTGTTCAGCATCAGGACAACACACAAGCCTCTGTCGACAGATAGCTGTTTGAGACAGTGGGGGTGAGCTGGTTGGGACTTGAACTTGGATCTCTCACAGGGAAGACAAGAAGGGAGTGAGTTCATTATGTTAGAGGTGACTTCTCCCTCTATAGTCTCACTGCCAGTCCTCTGTGGCCTTCTTTCTGGGGCCCCCTGTCCTATTTCCTCCCTTCCCTTGGCAGACAGTGACCTGCACATAAACCCACTGCTGTGGAGTGGGTCACAGATCACAAGACCTTACACAGGGCCTCCCAGGCTGCACGTCTTCACAGGAGCAGGCAGCCTCAGCCTTCTCCCATGGAGTGGCTCGTGGGTTCGAACTGCTGGCTTTGCTGTTAGAAACACAGGGCCCAGCTCACACTGCCACCAGGGTGGAGGGAGAAAGATGAGACTTTCTACTCCCGTAAAGAGTTCACAATCCCCACAAGCCATAGGCAAGGGCCTCAAACAGCTTTACTCTCAGCTAGGGATCCTTTTAATCATGGTTATACTGCATCCAACTTGATACTTGGTCAGTTGACCTCCATCGTGACCCAACTGAAAGTCTTCTAGGTGCAGTCTTTCTGGGAAACATTTCTTCACTGGCCTTTTAAGTATTCACAGTGATCTTTTCTTTCATACTCACTATTTATATTTTTTTCTTTGTATTATTATTATTTTATCCTTACCACTTTATTTTGTTGCTGTTTTTTATTGTTTCTGTTAGGTTTTCCAGGTTGTGAAGCACAGAAGTAGATGCGTAGAGATAAGAACTGATGTAAGGGTTTATAGGGGAGGTGGGGGCATAGAAGGATGAGGGGTAGGGTGGGGGAAGCAAACAGTGTATGTGGCAGGACTGATGATGATTACACAATTCAATTTAAAAGTGATTAAACCATGGCCGGTAGGCGGGGGGAAAACGTTTTAAAATTGATTATGGCAATGATTGTACAATTCTTCATGTGATGATTGAACTCTTGAATTGTGTGATGTGTGGATTGAGTGCCAATCAAACTGGTAGACATAAAAAAGAGCTTACAGGTTTGGGAATCCACAGGGGCTGTCCTGCCCTGTTCTATAGGGTCACTGTGAGTAGGAAACAACTCAAGGACAGTGAGTTTTGGGTCAACGTTGGTTGAACAAATGGCTGGTTAACGTGTTCCTAGTGTCTGAATAATCAAAAGGGCTTGATGTTAGCCTGGTTTGGAAGGGAGGTCTCTGGTTTAAATATACCCAGAAGCACCTGCTGAGCTACTACCAAAAGAGATTGAAACGAAACTCACCGCTATCAAGTCAGTTCTGACTCAGTGACCCTACAGACCATGTTAGAGTGGCCCCTGTGGGTTTGTGAGCCTGTCGCTGTTGGCGGGAGTGGAACGCCTCATCTTTCCCCTGCAGAGCGGCTAGTGGTTCTGAACCGAAGACCTTTCGGTTAGCAGCCCAACGCTTAACCGACTCTGCCACCAGGGTGCCCAGACGATGCAGTTCTTTTCTGAAACACACGGGGTCGCTGTGAGCTAGAGTGGACTCGGTCATGAGTGGGTTTCTTTCTGTTGGGTCTACTCTGAAGAGGTGTTTGTACTACACTGGTCGAATTCTCACCTCCAGCTGGGGAGACCCATGTCCCTCATGCACACCCACCACTGGTCTGTCCCTGGAGGTGTGTGCACTGCTATACTGCTGAGCCGATTTCCGTGGCACTTCCAGACTAAGACTGGGCAGAGAGGACCGGCGATCTGCTTCCCCAAATCGGTCAATGGAAACCCTAAGGAGGACAATGGCTTGATCGGCAGCCAGTCACGGGAAGGGAACAGCACTGGGCAGCATCCCATCCGGTTTCTCAGGGCATCAGTGGGGGCTGCTTCGCTGGCAGCGAACCACCACCACCACCACCACCACCACCACCACCACCACCACCACCACCACCACCACCACCACCACCACCACCACCACCAATTCAGAAGCATGGATGTTTGAACAGGTTCGGAAGAAAGACTGAAAGGAACTCCTGTGACATGTTGCAGACCCGTGAGCTGAAAGAGCAGAGTGTGTTCTGTTCTGGGGCAGGGAAGTCCTTCTGGTACCTTTACATGACCTGGCGGAGGAAGAAGGCTAGGCTTGTAAACATCCTAGGAGCCATACCTTTGTGGATTTGCATCGGAGGGTTTAAGAGTAGAGTTGGTTGTTTGAGGCCAAAAAATTACTGGTGGGGGAGAAAGAGTGTGTGTGTGTGTGTGTGTGTGTGTGTGTGTGTGTGTGTGTGTGTGTGTGTGAATCTTGCAGACTGACCGATGCCCCCTTCCCCATTGGCATACATCCCTCACACCTTTCTCTGAATCAAACAGGGCAGGACGCCCTCCGCTTTCTGCCGAGCGCTTTCTGGATGACAGGCTGCGTTCACACACATTCTCTGGTTCCAGTGTTTGCCGCAGAGCAGGCCGATGACCCTGGCTTAGGAAGTTCAGCCCAGAGAGAGGCTTGGTGGCTCTGAGGGCGTGACTGACGTCACTTGAGGGAGGGGCAGGGAAAGACTGGAGCCTTGGGGGACATTTCTTGTCAAGAACGATGGGGCTTCAAAAAGAGTCAGGGGGCGGGGGGCGGGGGGAATGGCATACAAAAACAGTGGAATTTTCCCACGAGCTTTTCCGAGCCCCTTCTGAATATCTTGGGCTTTTGTACGATTGTAGCGTCAACACAGCCGCAGATGGTGCCTGCACGGATGGGCCAGGCCGTGCTGCAATAAAAACGTCTGGATGGATGCAGATATTTGAATTTCGTGAAATTGCCTCGAGCCACAAAATATAGCTCTTCTTTTGACTTTTGACTTAAATGTAAAAACCAATCTTGGTTTATAGAAACGAAACAAAACTCCTAGCTGTAGAGTTGATGCTGACTTATGGGGACGTTTTAGGACAGGGTAGAACTGCCTTTGTGAGTTATGGAGACCGTAACTGTTCATGGGAGTAGAAAGCCCCGATCTTTCTCCCTCAAAGCAGCTGGTAGTTTTGAACTGCTGACCTTGCAGTTAGCAGCCCAACATGTAACCACCATGCCCTAAGGGCTCCCTTTCTTGGCTTATGGGCCTTTATAAAAACAGGCCGTTAGCTGGATTTTACCACTGGGGCATGCTTACCTATCTGACATTGGAGCCTGTTTAGGCCGGGTTGACACAAATCCAGTGACATGCATCTATGTGCAAGAGAGAGCTTTATATCAAGACATAATTGTATATCAGGAAGACATCGCAGCCTAGTCCAGCTCAACTCCGTTAGTCAGCTACTACTCCATCAGTCCCTCTTCAGACTCATGCAGCCACATGCAATGATGCAGAATGCAGGAAGATCACAGGCCGGTGGGTGCCGTCTTGTGGAGCCAATGGTGGTGGATGTATCTTCAGGGCTCTGGCAGGTAGGTCTCAGAGTGGCTTGCCAGCAGGAAAGTGAAGGAGAGAGAGAGAGAAAGAGAGAGAGAGAGAGAGAGAGAGAGAGAGAGAGAGAGAGAGAGAGAGAGAGAGAGAGAGAGAACAAGACTGGCCTCCAGCGTTCGCCTCAGTTGCACCTCCAAAGGAGGCCATCAAGCTGTGCAACTTGATTGACAGGCTAAATTCCACCCATACCTTCTTACAGGTGCCGTGTTGGCATAAAAAGTCTACCACAGAGTCCAAAGTCACTTTTTGGTCTTATCCCAAGTTAACCCTTAACTACCCTCTGAGCGTGACAACCCCTACACGCACTTCCCCTGCCACCCTCTGCCACCGGATCAGACTCACAGCGACCCTAAAGGGCAGAGCAGGACCAAAGTTGATTTGTCCATTCTTCCACTGATGGGCATGTAAGTGCCTCTTCACATGCTATTGTGAACAGTGCTGGGGAGAATGGGGCTGTGCACATATACACCTTTCATCTGCGAATGCCCACAGGTGCCAGGCCAAGGCCAGGGGCTGTGATCTGTGGGTCAGCGTAGAAGGAGGAGCTGAACAGGCACACGTCCCGGGAAGGTGTGCGGCTAGCGCAGGTCGGACTCAGGCCTCTGCCTGCTCAGAAGCAGGAGCGCAAGACTCTCCACGTGGGTTTAGAACCCCCTGCAGCCCAATCTTCTGAGAAGATCCCAAGCCTTGGACCGGGAAGGGTGCAGGCCAGTGGGGAGAGCAGGGCTCTCGGGAGCCCTGAGTCAGAGCAGAGCTGGTAGGGTGCCTCTGCAGCTGGTCAGTTGTCAGCGGGAATGCTCACACCTGCCCCAGGACTGCTGACACCCCACCAGAGTGGCCAAGGTGACATTGTGGGTGCTGGGGTAGGGAAAGGCAAGACGCAGGTGAAGTTCTGGGGAAGGAAGCAGGTCGGCTCTGTCAGCAGTGGCCGCCCCACACCATGTTATGGGTTCCTTGTTGGCAGCACTTTGAGACAATGACTTGGGGTCCTGGCTTGTGGGCACAAGGCTGTGCCTAGGACAGAGAGGGACTCCTGCCTTCCCCCAGCCTGCCTTCTGGGAGAGCCCCTGTGGTATTACATAGTTTCATGTCAACTTGTTAAATAGGTTCTAGGGGTGGAGCCTAGCCTGTCAATCAGGTCACAGCATGATGGTTGCATGAGTGTATTGTTGCATACAGTTCTAGAGGATGAACCCCGAGGTCGGAAGTTACACCAGCTATCATAATGGCCTCACAGTGGACTGGAGTGGGTCAAAGATGATGAAGATGGGGTGGTACCAGCCTGTGTTTTTCCATTGTATGTGGACAGCTAACCACCACCGATACTGAGCCAGGGATGAGTGTCACTGAACACGTGTGCATAGATTTGCAGTGGCTGACTAGGGGGGAAGCAGGTTGCCTGCTCTCTCTTCTGAGGCACCTCTGGGTAGATGTGATAGGTACCTTAGGTTTATTGTGCCAACCTGGCCAATAGGAACATGTGGTTGCAGCTTGATTGGAAGGCAAAGAGATAAATGGCTTGGCAAGGCTTGCCTCTCTTTTTCTTACCCTCTGGTGATCTGGTGGCTGCTTTGGCTAGTTCTCTGCCTCAAACTTGTGAGCTACACTATCTGCGCGACAACCAACCCATGGATCATGTTGTTAAAACTTGAGGTTCCATAGGACAGGCTGGATGAACTATCTGGATGAAAAACAACGGGACCGACAGTTCCGGGGGGACTTGGGGTGGGGGGTAGGGGGGGTAAGGAAGTGGTGTTAACAAACCCAGGGACAAGGGAAAAACATGGGACCCCAAAGGGTAGAGAAGGGGGAGTGGCAGGCCTGATGGGAAATGATCAAGGGTAAGGTTGCTTAGAGAAGAGGTATACTCTAGCCCAGGGGGCGATGAAGCATGGTAGTAGGGCAGGAGGAAGGTCAAGGGAGATGGAGGAAAGAGCTAGGAGTCAAAGGGCATTCATGGAGGTCTAGACAAAGACATGTACATGCATATATATAGGAGGTTGGGGAAATAGATCTTTGTGTCGATATTTATAGGTCAAGTATTAAGGTGGCGGAAGGACCTTGGGCCTCTACTCAAACACTCCCTCTATGCATGAATACCTTCTTTTATTAAATTGGAACTCTATGATGCTCACTCTCCCGACACAATGGCTGGAGCCAAAGTGTGTGAACAAGTAAATGTGGTGAAGAAAGCTGATGGTGCCCGGCTATCAAAAGAGATAGTGACTGGGGTCTTAAAGGCTTGAAGATAAACAAGCGGCCATCTAGCTCAGAAGCAACAAAGTCCACATGGAAGAACACACCAGCCTGTGTGATCGAGTGGTCCCAAAGGGATCAGTTACCAGGCATCAAAGAACAAAAAATCATATCATTGACTGCACACCTCCATGATAGGATCGCTGAAGACAAATGGGTGCACAAGCAAATGTGGTGAAGAAAGCTGATGGTGCCCGGCTATCAAAAGAGATAGTGTCTGGGGTCTTAAAGGCTTGAAGGTGAACAAGCGGCCATCTCGCTCAGAAACAAATAAGCCCACATGGAAGAAGCACACCGGCCAGTGCGATCACGAGGTGCCCAAGGGACCAGATATAAGGCATCATGCAAAAAAAAAAGATATGTGTGTGTATGTATGTGTATATATGTGTATATGTATATATGTATGTGTATATATATATTATATTAAATGAAGGGGGAAGTGCAGAGTGGAGACCCAAGGCCCAAGTGTCGGCCAATGGAGATCCCCTCATAGAGGGGCTTAGGAGAGGAGATGGGTTAACTAGGGTGTGAGGTAGTATTGATGAAGAACACAGCTTTCCCCCAGATCCTGGATGCTTCCTCCCCCCAACTACCATGATCCGAATTCTACCTTGCAGGGCTGGATAGGACAGAGGCTGTACACTGGTACATATGAGGGTTGGAGGTACAGGGAATCCAGGGTGGATGATACCTTCAGGACCAAGGGTGTGAGGGACGATGCTGGGAGAGTGGAGGGTGAGTGGGTTGGAAAGGGGGAACTGATTACAAGGATCCACATGTGACCTCTTCCCTGGGAGAGGGACAGCAGAGAAGGGGGGAAGGGAGACCCCGAATAGGGCAATATATGACAAAATAACGAGGTATGAATTACCAAGGGCATATGAGGGAGGGGGGAAAGGGGAGGGAGGGGCGGGGGGGGAAAAGAGGACCTGATGCAAGGGGCTTAAGTGGAGAGCAAATGCCTTGAGAATGATTGGGGCAGGGAATGTATGGATGTGCTTTATACAATTGATGTATGTATATGTATGGATTGTGGTAAGAGTTGTTGGAGTCCCTAATAAAATGTAAAAGAAGGAAAGAGAAAAAAATGATTAGGGCAAAGACTGTACAGATGTGCTTTATACAATTGATGTATGTATATGTATGAACTGTGTATAGAATTGTATCAGCCCCAATAAATTGTTAAAAAAACAAACAAAAAAAACAAAAAAAAAAAAACCTTGAGGTTCCTTCAAGACCTGCTTTGCCACATTGCTGCTGGTGTGACCATCACTTGAGCTTGAGGCTGGGGGATCCTGTCGGCTTACATTGCTTGAGCTTGATATCCCATCCAGGCCTGCTTCACGAAGCTCCTGAGCTGCTGACTGTTGGTAACCTGCCCTGCTGCTTGCTGCCTGTGGCCGGACTCTGCCTGCAGAAGACTCAGCTGTCTGCTTCCTTGACCTTGACCCAGCAGCCCTTGTGATTTGAAGGACTTCCAGTATATTAACCATTCCACAGAAGTGAGTTGAACTGAGCCTTCTGTACTGCTGTGTGGACTAATTAGCTGTTATATTCCTTTGTACTGCATATATATATATATATATATATATATATATATATATATATATATATATATATATATAATCATAAGTGTCCTGGTTTTGTTTCTCTATAGAACTCTGTCTAACTCCGTAGACTTTGATGTCCAACCTCTCAGTAACCGACCTGCTTGCTTGTCTCAATGTTACCTGCTTGCACCACCCGGGGCCTCCAAACAGAGGACCAGGCACCATTTATCAGGGGCCTGGGCTCTTCACGCACAGCTGATCAGATGTTTTCCTGTGTTTATTTCATCTCCACAACAACCTGACCAGAGACGATCAGGGCTCCTGTTTTTACAAAGGGGGAGGCTGACACACAGGAAGATCTGAGTTCCATGCACCCAAGGCCACATGCCAGAGGCTGGGAGGGATTGAACACCTGGCTCTGACTCTTGCCTAATCCAGCCCCCTGGGGAAGTGCTGGGAGTGGGGTGTAGACAAAGTTAGGCGCTGGTGAGTGACAGCAGGAATGTCTGTGCAGCTGCCCGGAGGAGTCCCTGCAGAGTAAACACAGCCAGGACCTGGGACACATCCTGTAGGAGAGATGGCTTCTCAGCTTTGCAAAACAGGCCTCCTGAGTCACTGGGGGAGGGGGTCCCCTGGGGGCGGCAGCTCGACTCTGCCCAGACCATCTGCAGTGTCGAGCACACAACTCTGGGCAGCTGGGGAGATGATTGTATAAGTACTTCCCAGAAAACAGATCACAACAGAAACTGTGGTTTATTGCGGGGGAGGGGGGCATGGGGAGGCGGTCAGGGGTAAGGAAAGGTGAGGAAGAGTCTGGAACAAGAGAGAGAACTTGTTTTTCAACACCAAGCCACTTTTCTTCTTCAGCATGCACTGTTTTGGAACAAGATATTCGATTGTTGTACACTGAGCGGACTGTGTATTTCTTGGGACTCCAACCCCCCCCACCCCCCCACCCCCACCCCCACGCCGGCTGTAACATGAGAAGCAGAAAAAAGGGAGTCGCTCTCTACTCTCAGCATCTCCCATCTTAAAAATGAGCAGGGTATGTGGAGATTCATGCCCAGTGGCCCCAGGACAAAACTGCCCTCCCCTAACGTAATTCCCACCCCACACCGCTGAAATTATAAAGTGCAAACAAACAGTGGGACAAGAAACAAATGAGGTTCTATTGGCCACAGAAACATCAACATCATCTGCATGCAGGACGCTGCCCCTGCCCCCAGACTATGCACCCTCTGAAAACCCATTACCACGAGGACTAACCAACGTAGGGCATCCTGTGTGCTCCACGAGGCTTTCAGTGACCAATTATTTGGAAGGAGATCACCAGGCCTTTCTTCCACAGCACTTTTGGACAGACCGAAGCTTTCCACCCTTCGGTTACCAGCTGACCACATTCTTGTACATCAACATCTGCATGTGGAAGCACATCTGATCCCATGAGTATCTGATAAGGACTGTGGACTTGGGTCAGCAATGTGGCTAGCCTGTATTTTTCTCATCCATTTTTCTTTCTTTGTCTTCTTTCTCCTATTTTTAATCTTCTTATTCTTTACTTCATTTACAAAATAGCGGGTTTCTTCTCTTCCCCTCCCTAGATTTTCATCTTCTTGGTTCTTTGGCTCTCTCCCCCTATCTCCCTCCCCTTCCCCCCCACCATCCATGTACCCATTCAATCATCCATCTAACCACCTACTCACTGACCCATCCAACACATAAGTATGTACCTAGTATTTATTCATTTAACCACTCATACATACATACCACCACCCACCCATCCATCTATCCACTTACCTGTCCATCCGTCCACTCAACCATCCATTCATCCATCTACCCACGTATCCATCCACCTACCTAACCATCCATCCACCCATCTATCCATTCTTCCCTCCACCTGCCTATCTATTCATGTGCCCATTCGGCCATCCATCCACCTACCCACACAGCCACCAATCTAATATTAATCAATATGTACAATTTATACACACACACACACACACACACACACTCATTCATTCACCTGCCTACCCATCCATTGACCATCTATGCATCAACCCACCTACCCATCTATCCATCCGTCCACCCATCATATACAGGTAGGTACCCTAGACATGAAGCTGGCACTGTGAATACGATGCTAACAGGGTGGGTGGGATCCTAATGTTAGTCAGGGCCCGAGTCTAGCCCAGTGAGGGAGCAGTGTACTGAGGGGCTCTAGGCTGAGGGGTCAAGGCTGGAAGCGCTATGGGAGCATGTGGGAGGAGCACCTTGCCCAGGCCTGGGGAGCACGCTGGAGCCCAAGTAGGGGCCTGTTTGGGAGCTTTGGTCCCTTCCAGCTCCACAGTCCTTCCACCAAAGGATGAGCTGATGGACACAGTGTTACAACAATGGGCTCAAACCAGACAGTGTTTCCTATCACACCTCGAGTCCTTATGAAACCAGAGCGTGCTTGATGGCCCCTGACAACAACAGCAACTACAAACAACAACGGGGCCATAGCTAGATCTACTTCATAGAATTGTGGCAAGGACTACTTGCGAGCCTGTCAGGAAGGCCCTGGAGCCCATGCCCAGCACAGCGTATGCTCGTCAATAAATACAGTTATCACTTAGAGACGGAGCATGTGCTGAAGCCCAGAGGACATGGCCACGCTTTGTAGGCATCTTCAGAGGGCTTTACCTTCCAACAATTGTCCAGGGAACCAATAGGCTGGTCCTTCAAAGTCAGGAAAACCGGGAAAGAACACGATGCCACTTTGAGTGCCATTCCCCAGGCTCAGCCAAACTGCCCCTCAGCGTACTGCCAGGCTCACTGATGGCCCCGCAAAGTTGCTGGCGGTGAACCAAGGGATGGTGTGAACGGAGAGAGCCAGGATGGAAAAGTTCGGCTGGTTCTTTCTTAAAGGAAGACGGGTAGATTGTAGAAGCCCTAGACCAGTGTGATAACAAATCCGTATTAAACAACTCATCCTTTTGGGGCAGCTTGTAGTCTGAAGAAATACAGTCATCTCGGACTGAACCGGGCTGGACCCTGCTCCACGATGGGAGCCCCAAGCCAGAGCTGGAGGCAGGTGAAGTGGTCACACCGAGGGCACCCCACTCACAAGGCCCAGCTTTGTCCTGTGCGGTCTCCTCCACGCCTCCTCCTCCAAGGAGGACCATCGATGAGATGGTCACTACTCGTTAGTTGTTATTGTTTCTGTGCCTGGATTTTCCTCAATAAGGAAACAAAATTGAACAAATGGATGGTCTGAGAAAAGAAAGAATAAACCCCTCTATTTTCTTATCGTGATGATTTTTTACAGAACAAGCTGGCCATCAGAACCTTGTTGCTAAGCGAGGAATGGGTGTACTCTGCCTTAAAAAATATTTGTATGGGGGCTCTTACAGCTTTTATAACATTCCATATAGCAACTGTTTCAAGCACATTTGCACAAATGTTGCCATCATCGCTTTCGAAACATTAATTTTCTCTTTGAGCCCTTGGTATCAGCTCCTCTTATTTCCCTGCCTTCCCCGCTCCCCCTGCGTGACTCCTGGATAACTTCGAAATGAATCTGTTCTCACATCAGGGCATTCTGCTTTGTCTTTCCTCAGAACATATCGTTCCGAAGTGTTTGTTTCCTTTTTCTGCCTTGTACACCCACACTGGAATACCAGCAGTGGTGTGGTGGGAGAGTTTTGCACATTTGTTCCCCCAATCGTGGAATGCTTGGTGGGAACTCCAGCTGCACAGTCATCATTTCTCCTTTCCCTGCATGCTGGCGTCACCGGTGAAGAAGAAGGACTGGCCAACAGGCATTGCCTGTGCAGCATCCCAACGAAGCGCCAGCCACCGCGCTGAACACAAGAGAAGCGGAGTCATAGGGCTTTCTGCTCCCATAACGAGTTCCGGTCTCGGGAACCCCCAGGGGCCTTTCTACCCCATCCAGTAGGTGGCTATGAGTCGGTGTTGGCTTGATGGCCATGAGTCAGGCTTGGATTTGATGAGTGCTAAGTCAAGGCGCCCCGGCGCCGATTGTAGTGGGTTCCGAGTTAGGCTGTGAGATGCAAGGTCAGCAGTTCAAAACCATCAGCCACTCCTCGGGAGAAAGATGAGTTTTTCTACTCCTCTATGTGCATCTTACAGACCACTTTGACAGAGAGAGCTGACCTCACTGGGGTCGGCTTTTCAAGATGCGGGGACAGGGAGACCATTCCGTAGCTGCCATACCAGACACTGCACCAGAGTGACAGAGAACCTTCCCAGAAATGCTAGGCAAGATGGGTGGGGGCATGCATGTCTGTCTTGGTGAACGTGAGCACATTTCTGAGGGTAGGGAAACAGGGAGGAGCAACCTCCCATGGGGAGAAGAATGCTTGACACCTCGTAAAACCCAAGGGGAGAGCATGCCTGGTGCTATGTTCAGCATGGGACGCATCTGACATAGTTTCCAGCCAGCCCCGGGTGACCCCGGCCATGCGCCAGAGACTACTGGGCATATCGGCTGCTCTTTTGAGGTACATAGCATCCTTCCTGGGCTACGCCAGAAGGGCTTCATGTGGAAACCCCACTAAGTGAATTGGCCTTTACCTCAAACTGGCCTGTGGCCTTGGGCTTCCGGCTGCACCGCGGCAGTACAAGAAGCAGCGGCTGGCTGCTCAGCCGAGGGTGTAGAATTGACCGTTGTAGGGCTTGAGTTTGGGTTCGGATCTCTTGCCGGGAGGGCGCCCAATGACTGGTGGCCTGGGACAGCGACAGACTGTATATACTCGTGTATAAGCCGAGTTTTCCCCCAGCACATATTCGATGCAGTTTTTGTGGTCAAATGAGGTGGCACGGCTGATAATCAGGTCGTCTTATAGTAACTGGAGTGTATGGGGTGCTCTTTTGACGGCCCCTTGCTTAGGTGAGTATGACTCACACTCATCTGCTGCGAATGCACATTACTGAGAATTTGGTCCCATCGCCACCCCCTACTGATTGTGCAAATAGGGTCTAGTCACTTCAGAGTGTAATGTGGACATGTCACCACTTCATACACAGCGGCTTGGCGTGAAAAAAAGAATTCCAGTCTTGGCAAGCCACCTGGAGTGTCGCTGTGAGTCGGCATGTACTCCATGGCAGTGAGTTTGCTTTGTTGTAGTGCCAACGATACGCCCACCCCCGCCCCCCTCGCCCAGGAGGTGCCAGCCTGTTAAGGACAGACCTAGCTAGGTGGCCATCCTGCAAAGGTCTGCCAGCTCTCCTGCCCTTTCCGCTGGGCTTTTACTTTGGAAATGAGTGCGGATCTCCTGGGAGAAAAACTGCAGTTCAAGCAACACAAACTGAAACAAAGAGCTAGTTGGGTTTTTTTGGAGACGAGGAAGAATGTTCAGAAAGCCGCTCCTGAGATGATCCTGGTTGGCCAACCTCCAGAAAGCATCACAAAGCGAGCCAAGGGGCCTCTCACAGGCCTAGGGAAACAAGGCGCTGGCATGGCCGGGGCTCCGGGCCCCTTTCCCAGCCCGACCGTGCGTGCGCGGCTTGTGCGGCCGGACCAGCTGCGCCCTGCAATGTACCCTGCGGAACGCAGGGAAATGTGTGCTAGCAAGTGGAGTGGAACCGAATGTGAATCACAGTTGTGACAAGCCAGGAGCCAGCATCCCCAGGGTTTCTCTCTGCAGCTGCTGTTTGCTGCTCCACACTACGCGCAAGTGCGTTCTTTTCCATTAAACAAGGACAGGCCGGACCGAGGAGAGAAAGGAACCTCCTACGCGTCCCTTGCTGTTAGTTGTCTTCCGCTTGACTTCAGCTCTGGGCGACCAGAGAACTGCCCTGCCCACGGGGCTCTCCAGGGAATGCCCTCCTGCAAGCAGAACACCAGGCTTTTCTCCCGAGGGACCTTTGCACGGGGTGAAAGGCCGTTCTCTTAACTGGTAGTGAGCTCTTAACTGAGGGACTCTGTACTTTCCTTGCTGCCATCGAGTCAATGCTGACCCATAGTGACCCCCCAGTGGGTTATGAGACTGTAGCTGTTTATGGGAGTAGAAAGCCCAGCCTTTCTCCCAAGGAGCTGCTGGTGGTTTTGATCTGCCGACCATGCGGATCACAGCCCAACGTGTAACCTCTACGCCACCAGGGACAATTGGGAGAGACTGGTATCATATGAGCCACCGCAGGTTTGGAAGGTGAGAAACCACTTTTCAGAAACGGCACCTTCACCCCTCATGCCCTTGTGTCTTGGTCCTTGCCCCTGGCGGCCCATTGGGAGCACCTCGGAAGCTTGGCAAAACCACAGCATTTAGGCTCCTTCGGAGATCTTGGGGCGCAGATCACTAAGGACTGCAATGTCTTTACAGCTTCCCCAGTCATTCTAAACTACTGATGTGGCACGAGTGCTTAGCTATTCGAGGAAAGGGTGGTCCTTGGACCCCACCTAGCGATGCCGTAGAACAAAGGCCTCCAAACTTCGGGAAGATCGCGGCCACTGAGAACCCAATGGAGCCCACACGTACTTTCACACTCATGGGGTCGCCAAGTCGGAATCTACGGCAACCGGGTGGCTTTCTGTTTTTGAGGTGGCAGGAGCTTGGAGTTCACTGACAAGAGAGACATGATTGGAAACGTGACTTGACTGCTGACTACTGAGCCGGCTCTTGAGGAAGCTGCTTACATTCTTAGAGGCTGTTTTCTCAACTGCATCATGGGGGGTAGCCATAGCTCCTTGGAAGACCAAGAACCATGGGATGCGAAGAGACGATGCCAATATCTTCATACTTGAAAGACACACATTCTGTGGTCTTCCTAATTCAACATTCAACTTTCACATGCATGTGAGGAAGCTGAAAATACCATGGCTTGGGCTGGTTGCTCTTTAGATCTCAACGTGACATCTTTGCTTTTTAACCCTTTAAAAATCTCTTACAGGAGATTTTTCAAACACACTTTGTCACCTGATTTCTTGACTGCTGCTTCCAAGGGAATCGACTGTGGACACAAGTATAATGAAATCCTTGAAAACTTCAATATTTTCTGTTTATCATAATGTTGCTTATTGGTTTAGGAACAACGTCGCTTATTGGTTTAGCGAGGATTTTTTTCTTTATGTGGAGGAGGTATAATCTGTACTGAAGGCTGTAGTCTTTGACCTTCATCAGAAAGTACTTCCAGTCTTCTTCACTTTATGCAAGTAAGGTTGTGTCATCGAAGTCTTGTGATGCCGTCAACTTCCCTATGTAGTTAGTTCACGTTCTCAGGTTATTGCCTCAGCATACTGGGTGAGTTGTATGGTGAAAGGACACAAACCTGACACACTCCTTTCCTGATTTTAACCTGGACAGTGTCCCCTTGCTTTATTTGAATGACTACCTGCTGGTCTATGTAAAGGGTTCTGTATGAGCACATTTAAGTGTTCCAAAATGCCTATTCCTTGCAATGTTTTCCATAATTTGTTATTATCCACATAGCCCGGTGCCTTAGCACCATCAATAAAACACAGGTCAACATCTTTCTGCCATTCAGCCATGATCCATCTTTTGGATCTGACTTCAAATTCTGCTAATTCACTCTCCATGTACATCTGCATGCCCTTTCAGCAAAGATTACCTAGTGTGTGATATTAATGCTAATGTTTGATAATTTCCATATCATGTTGGGTCACCTTTCTTTGCAATGGACATAAATATAGATCTCTTCAAGACGATTGGCCAAATGTGTGTCTTCTAGATTTCTTGGCATAAAGGAATGAGTGCTTTCTGTGTTCCATCTATTTGTTGAAATATCTCAGTAGCTATTTTACCAATTCCTGGAATTTGGGTTTTTTTTTTTTTTTTTTTTTGGGCAATAGTCTCAGTGCAGCTTGGACTTAGTCCTTCACTATCACCAGGTCATGACCCCATGCCACCTCCTGAAATGGTCGAATGCTCACCAGTTCTTTTTGGTGTAATGTAGTAACCCTGTATGTTCTTTCCGCCGTCCTTTGATGCTTTCTGGGATGGTCAAAGTTTTGCTCATAGAATCTTTCAGTATCGCAGCTTCAGACTTGATTCCCCCCCTGCTCTTTCAGCTTGCAAACTGCTGACCCTGTTCTTCTCGTTCGGTTCGCTAACTCCATGTCTTTGCAGATTTCATTCTAGCTTCTCGTTGACTTGAGTCGTCCTTTTAAGTCTTCTGCTCAGCCCTTTTACTTCATCCTTTCTTCCATCCTCTTCAACTACTCTATATCTGAGAGCAAGTTTCAGCATCCCCTCTGACATCCATTTTGTTTCTTTCTTTTCTGCCTTTTAATGACCTTTTGCTTTCTTCATGGATGGTGTATCAGATGACATCCCGTAGCTCCTCCGGTGCTTGGTCATTATTGTTCAATGAGTCAAATCTCTTCTTTAGTTGGTCTCTAAATTTAGGTGGGATGTGCCCAAGGCTGTACTTTGGCTCCTATGGATATTCTTTATTTTTTTCAGCTTCAACTTGAACTTGCATATTGTGTTAGGCAGGGTTCTTTAGAAAAACAAAACCAGGACTGTTTTGTGTGTGTGTGTGTACAGTGAGAAGGAATTTAACAGCTAATTAGTCCACAGAGCAATACAGAGGGCTCAGTTCAACTCACTTTCATGGAACAGTTAAGATACTGGAGGTCCTTCAACTCACAAGGGCTGCCAAGTCCAAGTTCAATTAAGCAGACAGCAGAGTCTTCCCTCAGGCAAGACAGCCAGAGTCTGCCTTGCAGGCAACAGACATCAGTGCGGGGCAACAGCATTCAGTAGCTTGGGAGCTTAGCAAAGCAAGCCCTAATGAGACCTTGGACCCAAGCGATGCCCAGTGACAGGATTCACCAGCCGGAAGCTTAAGCGTTGTACATACCAGCAGCATGGTGAAGCACGTCTCAAAGGAGACTCAAGCTCTAGTGACACGATCCAGGTGGCTCGGCCCACAGGTAGTGCAGCACACTACCTCAAGCAGCAGCACTCTGGTCTGATCACCAGGGAGGAAGAGGAAGTTGGGATGCCGGCTCTCTTTATTTATCTCGGTCACCCTCCAATCAAGCTGCAGCCTGAGTAAACTCCACTAACATATTCTTATTGGCCTAGTTGGCACAATAAACCTAAGTATCATCACATATGAACCACTGATGGTCTGTTTCCAGGTCAGCCACTGGCCTTGTTCTAACTAATGATATCAAGCCTCTCCATAGGCTCTTCCCACAGATATACTTGTCTTAGTTCATGTGTATTCCCTCTGGTAAGGCCCCTGTGTATAGTCACTGCTTATGCTCTCCAAAAAAGTGGATTTCTAGTCAATATGAAGATTCTATCACTGGATGCCTGGTATCATTTCTATCACCAAGGCCATATTTTCCAATGAATGCCCCTTCATTGCTTCCAACTTTGACATTTCAATCACTGGTCTTTATTATCAAAGCATCTTGAACTCATCTTTGATTAATTTCAGACTGCAGGCATTGGTAAATTTCTACATCTTTAGCTTTAATGACCCGTGTGTCACACTGAATAATAGTTGCATTAACTGGTCTTCCCGTAGGTGTGCGCATGTCATCCTGTCACTGACAGCATGGCACACCCTGCCGAATGTTGAAATGTTTTTATTGACAATGAATGTGTCACCATTCTTCTCCTGCTCATCCCTTCTGCTGAAGAAAACCACACGATTTTCCAGTTCACAGTGGCCACGAATACCTTGGATATCGATTTTCAAGCATTCTATTTCATCTTGGACAAGTCCTCGGTTTCCTAGATTCGTGGTTCATGCATGCCACCTCTCAGTGATTATCGGGTGTTTGCAGCTGTTCCTACTCATCTTGTGTCATGCCACGGCAGCAAATGAAGGTCCTGGAAGCTTTACTCATCCATGCCATTCAGGTCACCTCTACAGTCAGGAGGCAGCCCCCACCCCCAGCCCTATTTTGAGTGCCTTGCCGTCTAAGGAGTTCATCTTCCAGCTCTGTAGCCATTAGTGAGTGTTCTACTGCCAAGCTTTGTCAGAGGGTGGTGGTTAGATCCTTCTTGCCAGTCTCACAATCTGGAAGCTCTGCTGAGACCCATTTAATCTGGGAGACTGGTGACCTTTGAAATACCAGCCGCATAACTCCTAGCATCACACGCAGGCCACGCCAGGGTGACAAAATGACAGATGAGTAGGAGATGACTTGTCTTAGCTATAACTAACGGTGACTGTGAAAGCAATGAGACCAACAGGGAAACGAACACCAGATGTGATACAAAGATACAAAGAAAGTTCTGCTTTTGAGCTGGGCTTGTGACCTAGCTAGTGCGCGCCAGTGGAATGCAATGGGGGCAGTCTAGTCAGTTGCTGACCACATTGCTTGTTTCATGCTTCCGTATTCCCTGTCTGCAGCTACGATGAATGCCCAGCTATTCCCTGTAGAGATTTTATGCCACCTCCCCACCCCAACCCTGGCCCAACCCCTCTGCTCATGGTCTTCCATGAACCTGGTATCACAGTCCTCTCCCTGAATGTACTCCTCCATATCCTATCTGTTTTTCAAGATCCCAGCCCAAATCCTCCCCCCTTTGGCATGAATCTCCTGTTCCCTCATCTCCCTCTTTAGGTCCAAGGCAATCAGCTCAACTTTTAGCATTGCGTTCGGTGTCTCTCTGACAGTTCACCTTGCTTCCATTCGTATACTCTTAGTCTAGTACTTACCATTGCTTTCCCCACCAGCACTGATCTCCTTGGGGCCCGCTTTATTCAGCTCTATTCCCTCAATACCTGGCACAACCCAAAAGCTCATCCACTGCCACCCACTCCACTCTGCCTTGTAAAGACCCTACAGGACAGAGCAGAACAGTCCCACAGTGGTCCTGGGGCTGCAAACCTTTACAGAATCAGACTGCCACATCTTTCTCCTGCAGAGCAGTTGGTGGGTTTGAACCACCGACCTTTAGGTTAGCAGTGGAGGTAAGTAAATGTTTGTGAATGAGTGAATCACTGAATGAATGAATCTATATAGCTATTGGGTGCTATGTTTCTAAGAGAAAGCCTGTCCTTCTAAGGACATCTGATCGGGTTATGTATGTAAACACCCTTTGGAAAGGACCAAGCACAACCAGATGCTGTGGTTGTCATGGTAACTGCTCCCATTACAGTCACCTCTACCACCATGGCCACTGGTCCTACGATTTATGCCAATGGTTGGCCTTAAACTTGTCTGCAGTTCTGCCCTCGTGGGCAGCCAGATGCCTCATTTCAAATAACTGCCTCTACTCTCTTTCAACTCTTGTACTAAGTCGATCAACCAGCATTTAATTTCCAGCCGTCTTCATGCATCTGAGTCGCATTGTTGTGGCTCAATTTGAGTGGAGAGAGCCAAAGACAGAGGGCCATTCTCTGTCATCTTTTCCTTTTCATGAGTAAATCCTGTAGCCAAAGACAGGCTAAACGATGCTAGCAGCGAGTGGGAGTCTGGCAGTAGGAGAAAGCCAGTCTCTCAAACACATGACGGTGCCACTACACGTTACTACGTCCATAGAGAAGCTGTGCTGAATGAGGCTGGTTTCTGAATCCAGTGACAGTCCCGGATGGGAAACGGCCCCAATTTACTGCAAGTCCAAGCAGCTTGACGCTGATGAGGAACCTGGCACCACATTTGAAGAACATCTGTGAGATCAATCTGGGTCTGGGTTTATTAGCCATGCATTAGGCTTGGAAGGGGGTCTTTGGGGAGCAGGGGTCTTGGGGAGGGGACCGAAGCTACTGTGAATAATCTTGACTGCCGCATGCATTGTTGGGGACGATTTAACTGTGTCAGCTGTGCCTCATCAGTGAGTGGGCCAGCTCAACGGAACCTCGGCAGATAAGAAACAACAGCTCAGGCCTCGTCCAGGTGGGCAGAGGCCAGCATCTGGCAACTTCACTTGTTGTCTGATGGCAGACTCAGCCTCCCAGATCCTCAGAGTTGGAGGAACCTAACCCAGGCTGGGTTCTCTACAGAGGCAAACCCAGTGGTGCTTATTTATGTATAAACAGAGAATTTTATACCAAGAAAATGACGCACACCATCGGTGAAGTGGGCAAGTCTTGAGTCCAGGCAGGTTCCAAGCCTGTGAGTCTTCTCCTGAACTCTACTAGCTCTGGGGACTGATGAACCCAAGATCAGCACCAACGCTTGACTGCAGAGGCTAAAGAAGGTATGCAGGTCAGGTGACAGCCCTCAGATGTCTCCCAGAATTGGCAGGCAATGTGGGAGGCCACTGGCCCAAGTCCAAAGAACCAGAGATCAGTGAGCCAGACGCAGGATCCAGAACCAGCAAAAAGCAAAACAAGCTTCTTCACATATTGGCAGGAGGTTACACTCTGAAGAAACTTCCTTTTAATTACATCAAAGCTCCGATGCATTCCACCCTCATCTTATTCCAAAAGGCATGTTTACAACTGATTGGCTGTGGCTACCGTGTGTTAGTTCAGTTCATGCAAGATTATTAGGTATTCACTGCCAAACCACTGAGAAATTTGGCCTAGCCAAATAGACACAAACCTTAACTATCATAGAGCCAGAGCCCCACCCTCCCCATCATCACTCAACAGCATTATATCAAGTTCTCCATCAACAGTTTAAAGGGCTTTATAGTTATACCTAAAGGTATTCACTCTATCTTTCATGAATGGAAATTTAAGCTGCTGCCAGCGTTTTGCTCCCATCGGCACCACTGTGGTCCCTGGGTAATGAGCCCTGCTGGTTCTGTTGGGTAAGCATTGGGCTGGAAGTTGTAAGGTCATCAGTTCAAACCCACCAGTCTCTCCTTGGAAGAAAGTTGAGGCAATTTGCTCCTGTAAAGATTTATAGCTCTGGAGACCCTAGATAGGGTTGTTGTGGGTCAGAATTGCCTGTACCTCTGTGGTTTGGAGCATTTTGGGGGGGGTGTTTACCTGGGTGGTACAGTAGATCATCTGCTAATGGATGGCTCAAATCCACCCAGATGCACAGCAGAAGAAAAGCCTGGCAACCTGCTTCCCTTAAGATGACAGCCAAGAAAAACTCATAGGGCAGTCCTACCTGTGACATCCGGTATCTCCATGGGTCAGAACCAATAGAAGGTGACCAGTTTTTCATTCTGTTTCTGTTGTGGGAGAATCTGTCCACACCCCCTCTGCCACTCCCATTTAATTTACCCTCGGGGCCCAGCTCCTGGCACCTGCATAGCAGGTTCTCAGGAAATGTTGACAGAGGGGGCCTCCCAAGGATGGCCAGCACCGTGTCCTTGTGTGCTTAACTCCTTAGGGAAAGTCCCTCAAAAGTGCCAAACTCACTGCCATCAAGTGGCTGGCCACTCCACTTGCATCAACCCTGTAGGACAGGGGAGACCTGCCTCTGTAGGGTTCGGTGAGGAGCAGAAAGATTCCCATCTTCTTTAGAGTGGCTAGTGGGTCCAAGGGTTGACCTTGTAGTTAGCAGCGCAACGCCTCATCTACCACACCACCTCGCATGTTATGAACACAGTTTGAGTCGGTTACATTTTTGGTGTCCAGAAGAGTCCTTCCAATTCCATCTCCTATGCATTTTGTCATCGCTTCTCCTTCCCTTCACTAAAGCTGGGTCTGTTCCTGGTTTTCCATCCTTGCCAGCCCAATCAGCCCCATGCTTTATGCTGAGCGCCATTCACTGACGTGGGCTGGTCTTCTTTCTCTCCCTCCCCAGCAGTCAGCCGGCACCTGCAGCAAGGCTGTCGACACGTCGTTAGGTGCGGTCAGGCAGCTCTGGCGGCAGACATGATAACAGGCCAGCTGCTTGCTGTGGTTAGTGCGTCGATGCAGCTCACTCCCACTGACTCCATATCTTAACAACCGGATGCCCTTTTCTAGAGGGTCACCCTTCCTGGTGAGGTGTCCACTCAAAGGGAGCAGAAGTCTTGCCATCGTTGCTTCTAAGCGAGCCTATATTTCTTGGCACCCTGATGTCCCCCGCAGTCCACAGTAGAATATAATTCTTATTCTTCACCAACACCTCCATTCTTCAGTCTTCCTTTCTCTTTGCCCTGCTTTCTTCATGCAAGCCAGGTGACTGAAATAACCACAGCCTTTCTTACTTCATGCTAGTTAAACCCAAGCCCAAACCCAAGCCCACTGCCACTGACTCGATTCTGACTCACAGTGACCCTCCATGGGTTTCCCAAGGCTATAGGAGCCCTGTTGGTATCGTCATTACACACTGGGCTACGATCTGAATGGCTGGCAGTTGGAAACCACCAGTAGATCCATGGGAGAAAGTCTGGGCTTTCTTCTCCTGTAAATGGTTAGAGTCTTGGAAACCCACCCGGGGTCACTATGAGTCCGCATTGACTTGATGGCAGTGCCGCTGACCTTGTGGTTTGCAACCCAACCTATAACCACTCTGCCACCAGGCTCTGGAACAGCAGGTAACGTCACGATAAATGAAGAAAAGATTGACATTGCCAAGGATTTCATCTAGCTTGGATCCACAACCTGTGCTCATGGAAGCACTAGTCAAGAGATCTAGAGACATATTGGATTGGGTAAATCTGCTGCACAAGACCTCTTTAAAGTGTGGAAAAGAAAGGATGCTATTTAGAAGACTAAGGTACACCAAGCCATGGTATTTTCAATCACTTCAAATGCATAGGAAAGTTGGACATTGAATTAGGAAGACCAAAGAAGAGACAATGTATTTGGTCATGGCACTAGTGACTATTGAAGTCACAATGGATGGCCAAAAGAACAAACAAATCTGTCTTAGAAGTACAGCCAGAGTGCCC
The DNA here is from genome assembly GCF_050624435.1 of Tenrec ecaudatus. NCBI lineage: Eukaryota > Metazoa > Chordata > Mammalia > Afrosoricida > Tenrecidae > Tenrec > Tenrec ecaudatus. Next base: position 198,000,987 of record NC_134532.1, read on the forward strand.
CTTAGAAGGAAGGATGACAAGACTTTGGACGTGTTGTCAGGAGAGACTAGTCCATGGAGAAGGACATCATGCTTAGTAAAGAATAGGGGCAATGAAAAAGAGGAAGGTCCTTGATTCAATAGTTGACTGACACAGTAGTTGCATCAATGGGCTCAAATATAAGATCTATTGTGAGGGCAGTGAAGGACTCCTCAGACAGTGTTTTATTCTCTTGTTCATGGGTGCCTATGAGTTAGAACCTACGTGACAACCCCTAACAATAGCAACAGGGATGCTGAAATAACATGCCACCCAATGGGTGACTTGAAAGAATAGGACATGGATTTTTGAGGGTGAGTGTCCACTGTCACCATGGTGATTCCTTCTGATGGTGGCTCTGACCCAGCCTTGCTCATAGTGGTCCAGCCAGGGCATCCTTCCTTGTCTCTATCTTGCTGACTCTTCCCTTTTAGAAGGATACTAGGCATAAAGTATTTGGTATCATAACAGTCCTGAGGATGGTGCAGGAGGGTCAGGGTTGTTCTGTTGTACGAAGGGTCGCTATGAGTCGGCACCAACTTGATGGCATCTAACTGCAGCAACCACTATTTCAGTATATGTGGGCAGTGGTGTCTTCCAGGCACCTGGTGAGCACCCACCACATGTCTGTCAGCAGAGCCTGGTGTGTGGCTAAGATGCTGAACAGGCTCCAGTGGATTTTTCAGACTAAGGTGAACTAGGAAGTGTATTAGTCTGGGTACCTTAGAGAAACAAATCTACAGAAACTCATGTGTAAGAGAGAGTTTTATAGAAAGGGTAAGTGCACATCAAGAAAACATCTCAACCCAATGCTGCCCAAGCCCACAAGTCCAATTAATCCATATGTCCGATACCAATCCACAAAGTCCTTCTCCATCTCACAAAACACACACTATGGTGCTGACTGCAGGAGGAAAGCTGAGTCAGTGAACATGTAAGCATCTCAGCGCTGGCAGGGGTCTCCACACAGCTGCTCCAGCACCCAGGGCTGCATAGGGGTAGGTCCATGTGGCTTTTTCTTGGGGATGTCTTGCAGGAAGTGAGCCTTGCCAGCTGAAACAGGGAACTGGCTAAGGCAGCTGCACCCTGGTCCGACCATCACAAAGCCAAGAGACCCGAGAACTAGAAAGGCAAGGCTCACTGAACCATTTATCTCTCCGCCCTTCAATTAACCCCACATGCGTTTATTGGCCAAGTTGGCACAATAAACTTTAACTGCATCAGGAAGAAAGGTCTGGCAATCTAATTCTAAAAACCAGACCATGAAAACCCTATGAATTACCATGGTCTGATCTGCATCAGGTCTCCGGGCCAGTGCTCTGTTCTATTGTGCCTGGGGTTGCCAGGAGCTGGTGTGTGTGTGTGTGTGTGTGTGTGTGTGTGTGTGTGTGTGTGTGTGTGAGAGAGAGAGAGAGAGAGAGAGAGAGAGAGAGAGAGAGAGAGAGAGAGAGAGAGAGAGGGAGAGAGAGACTGACTTGAGAGTACCTACCAAACAACTCCCTATTTTGCTACCTGTTAGGCTGGGTGGACTAGAGAAATAAATCCAGTGATATTCATATATGTGTAAGAGAGAGTTTTCTATCAAAGAGCAATTGTATATTGAGAAAACAGCCCAGCTCAGTCCAGATCAAGTCCGTCAGTCTGTTTCTAGTCCACTGTCCTAGACTAGTCCACATATCTCTCTTCGGGCTCATGCAGCCACAAGCAATGATGCAGAGTGCAGGAAGATCACAGGGCGGTGGGTGCAGAGTAGTGTGGATCCAATGGTAGAGGAAGCATCTTCAAGGCTGGTACAGGTCTCCGTGGCTCATCACAGGAAGGTGAAAACAGAGAGAGGGCTCTTGCAGGTCTCAGCGAGTCTCTGAGTGGCTTGTCAACAGGAGGACGAAGGCCGAGAGAGAAGTTCCCAGAATCCTCATGAGAAGGCCACACCCACCAGGAGGCATCATCGGGCTGTGACTTGATTGACAGGCTAGACTCCACCCCTGCATTTATTTATCAAGTTGACATGAAATTAAGTAACTGCCACACTGCCCTAACCAATCGTTTCTGACTCATAGCAACCCTATAGGTCAAAGTAGACCTTCCCCCTGTGAGTTTCTGAGACTCTAATTCTTTACGGGGAGTCAGAAGCCTCACCTTCTCCCACAGAGCAGCTAGTGCAGTCAAACAGCCAACCTTGTGGTTAGCAGCCCAATGCAGAACCCACAGGTAGATGCAGGTTGAGAGTCTGCATATTTGGGTGGGGATATGCATAGTTCAAGCTACAACACTACCTATTCCCAGGGGGCATTGGCCTGACGTTCTTCCAGTGGGGACACATTTCCCCAGAGAGACTGATCAGGGCTGAGCATCGGGGTCAGGCAACACTGCTGGAACCTCCCCAGGCAGCTGCCTGCAGAGCTGAGGAATGAGCCTCTAAATTCGCACACTGTGGAAAATCAGATTTCTGCTGGTTGCCTCCCGCAGCCCTCTGCCTGGCCGGCTGCAAGAGGTAACGCCAGGAGAGTTACGACCATGTTCAGGGAGCACCTGACGCTGCTAAATCAGTGCGGAGGCAAGGGTACATCCCGATCTTGCTTTAAGGACAATCTTGGCTCGGCCTCTCCTGAAGGAGCCTGGGGCAGGGATGCAGGGGTGCAGGGGAGAGCTGGGGTTTCAAAGCGGCCGCCAGATGGCTGGGAGAGGCCCGGAGCCCACACGTCCTGCTGCTGACCGACAGCTTTGGAAATTATGCAGATGGAGAGGCAGAGCTTTAGCTCCAGTGGATGGCGCGGATGTGATTCACAGAACATCCGTGCGTTCATAATGCACCTTGGTAACTGACCGTGAACTCTTACGAAAGGTCTGATATGCCGAGACGGGGCCGTCAGCACATCAGGATAATGCTCCTTGGAGCTTCTCTGCCTGGAACCAAATCCAGCTCTGGCTCTTCCAAGTGTGCTAACCTAAGCAAGGGGGGTGGGGAAGGAAGTATGGCATCCCGCTTCAGCTTGGGCCCTGCATGCCCATGATGGGGACCTCCTGGACCTCATTGCTCTCTGCCAGCTCCCAAGACAGCATTCTTCGCTTCCTTTAAATCATAGTTTGATCTGTCGCCACCTTCAAGAGGCTTTCCCGGGCACCGACAACCCAATGGCCGCCCCTACCCCCTTTGTTGTTGGCTGGGATTGGGTCTGGTCCACCTCAGAGACATCACACAGGCGTAGAAAGATGCTCCCCAGGGTGGTCAAGGTGGTCTGAGCTGCCGGAAGCCGATTGCTACGGCCTGTCTTTGGAGGTGATGGGGTGCATTCAAATAGCCCACCTTTCTGATCGTAGTCTCGTGTTTAGTGTTTGCACCCCGAAGGATTTATCCAGAACAAACATGAAAACCAAGCACCTTTTCTCGAGAATGTTCCTTTTCCACCAAATAGTTGAGAAAGAGCTAGAATGTCCGCTCCCTCTCCTCCAGACTGTGTGGCCTGGGGCCACTCTCTTGGGATGCTTGGAAGAAGGTGCGAGTTAATAAGGCAAGACAGCAGGGCTGTGCCTGGAATAAAGGAGAAACCCAACAAGGTCATTGTCACCATCCTGACTACACAGACGAGGCAGGAACCGGGCTCTAGAGCAGGCGAATGGCTGAGACACATAGCACAGCTGTTGCCATTCGCTGTTAATTCAACAAAGGAGTCCTGGTGAGGGGATGGCTTATGCACTGGGCTCCTCACCTCCACGTCAGAAGTTCAAACTCACCAGCCACTCCAGAGGAGAGAAGAGCTGGTTTTCTGTCCCCACCAAGGTTTATGGCCTCAGAACCCCAAAGGGGCAGTTTGATTCCGCCCTATAGGGTCGCTGTGAGTCAGAAGCAACTCGATGGTCCCAAGTTTGGCTTTCTTTTTCTTCGTTGTTATGTGCCAAGCAAGAACATGAGTGCTGGGCGATTAACGGGAAGAATGGCATTTTGAGTCCACCCTGCGGTACTTCCAAAGAAAGCCCAAGAGGCCACAGCCAGTACAAACCATTGTGGCTCTACTCAGACACACGTCTCACACTGCTGTGAGTCGGCATTGACTTGAGCCCAGTGGGTTTGTTGGTTGCTGTTTTGGTTTTATGTGCTCAATGCTGGGATGGGGATAGGGCAGTAAGGCTTTATGTCAGCTTGTACTTGGGAAGGGGCGGAGTCCAACCTGTCAATCAGGTCAGAGCCTGATGATGTCTCCTGGGACGCGTGGCCGGGAACTTCTCTCTCTCTCTCTCCCCCCACCCCCCCTCCCGTCCTCCTTCCTGGAACTCTGTGCCTGCCTCCAGAGTCCGCCCCATGTGGGCCACCCAGCCCTGAGACCTCTCGGCGCCTTGCTGTGTATCCACCGACCTCATGCGAGTCTGCAGCCACCAACCGGTGGTTTTCCCGAATCCCGCTTCACCCTTCTGTGTCACACTGGCTTGCAGCGACGTGATTCTGCAGAGGACCCCACTAGCATCGGACCCAGAGACTTAAGTGAGACTGGGCTGGGCTGCCTTCTTGATATAAGATGAATTCTTGATAAAAAGCACGTTCTGACCCAAGTGTCACTGGATTTGTGTCTCTAGACTACCTAGCCTAAATACAGGAGATGAGGTAGAAGGAAGACATGTAACACAAAATAACATGCTGTCCCCTGCTGCCCATGTCCCACACACACCTGGGCCGGGCGCCAGATGCATGTTCAACTCCTCTGGTGGTGCACTGGGTACAGTGCTCTGCTGCTCACCCCAAGGTCAACAGTTCGAGCTCACCGGAGAAACACCTGGCGGTCTGCTCCCATATCATTCCCAGCTTAGGAAACCCCAACGGAGCAATACTCCTCTGTCACATGGGGTCACCATGAGCCCAAACTAACTTGCCAGAACACAACAACGGCATGACATAAAGCTGAACAAAATACTTCCTAAGTTGAATGAGGCCCAGGGAGGTCTGAGGGGAAAGGAGTCTTGGCTGAGGGCGGCGGGGGCTATGGGGAGGGTGCGTTATAGATGAGGGGGACACTGGGATTCTTCCTGGAGACCAGGAGTGTCCCCCCACCCTGAGGGGTAAGTGGCTGTCTCCAGAGAGACCTGGCACTCCAGGCTGAGAGAACGTCATGAGGGGAGGGGCAAAGGCCTTGGTCTATCCTGAGAACCCTGAGTGGGCGCCCGCGGTGTGCTGCCCTGGGAACAGAGGAGTGCCTACAGGATGCTGGAGACGTACCAGTTAGGCGGCTGGTGGTTGTGACCCCATGTGACAGAGTAGAAATGACCCAAAGGCAAAGGTTTCCTTAGCAGGAGCTTTATGGGGAAGAGCCCTGGGGATGTGAGGACTGAGTGCCCCGCTGCTGAGAGGTTGGGGGTTCCAACCCACCCAGCGGCTTGGTGGGAGAGAGGCTAGTGGTCTGTCTCAGGGAAAATGGCAGCCTGGGAAACCCGAGGGCAGCTCTGCTCTGTCCCACGGCTTACCCTGAGGCCACTTGACTTGATGGCATCTAACAACAGCAGTCTTTACCGGAGCAGGACCCGGGGTGATTCTCTGGGACAGCTGCTGGGCGGGATGGAAACGCCACCCTTTCAGCTACTAGCCAAGGGCTTAATCGCTGTGCCACTGAAACATAACTCAACTCACAGCTGTTGAGTCAATTTTGACTCGTGGCGACCCTCTCGGGTGGACTGGAACTATTGCTGCGGGTTCCCGAGACTGTTATCTCTTTACGGGAGTTGAAAGCCTCATCTTTTTCCACTGGGCGGTTTTGAACTACTGACCTTGTGGATAGCCGCCTGCCACATAACCACTACGATGTAGTAAGATAGAAAAATGTGTATGAATTCTTATAATAAAAGTAAAATGTAGGAATTCTTCCATCTTTCTGACCCCAAAGGATTGGGGGTAGGGATGGGGTTGGCACTCGAGGGCATGGCAAGGGAGGTTTCAGTTTTTCTGCTCCTTTGGGACCCATGGTAGAGGAGGCTGAGCCCGAGACACTTTCCCTGGTGATCTGGGCTTAGGGGAGGTTGCAGGCCCCCGGGGAGCCCAACCCTGTGCTCAGGCCCATGAATGACTTGGCTCGGAAGCCAGGGAGAGCAGGGGGCCTGAAGGAGGTAGCCCTGCCCTGGTGTTCTCTGGCTTCCTGGGCTGGGACCATCCTGTGCTCCCTAGTAAGTCCACACTTTCACAAAGCCAGGCACTGCAGAGAAATACCATGTTCTTGCAAACTCCTCCATTTCCTCGGTTAACTAGACCAGTTGCCATGGATTGGACACGGCCTCATGGTAAGCCCGCCTTGGTGCATCTGAATTATGGTGGTGGCAGAGACTACTGAAGAACACTGAAAGGACCATGGACCGCCCAAGGAACAGATCTGTCTTGGAAGAAGTATAGCTAGAATGTTCCTTAGAAGTGAGGATGGCAAGATTGTGTCTCACATACTGACTGGTCTCAGGAGAGACCAGTCAGTGGAGAAGGGCAATGTGCTTGGTAAAGTTGCAAGGCAGTGACAAGATGGATTGATACAGTGGCTGCAGCAATAGGCTCAAACTTAGTAACAACTGTGAGCATTGGGTAGGATGGTGCAGTGTCTTGTTCTCTTGTGCTGGAACCGACTGAATGGCACCCAACCACCCCACCCCAACTCCCACCTAGGGCTTTATCTTTAACCCCGTGCTGGGCAATATTCTGTTGTAATTCACAGGCGCTGTCACTGGCTAATGTTTGAAGTACATCACCAAACTTTTCCCCTAGTCTTTCTTAGCCTAAAAGCTCCTTTGACACCAGGTCACTATGGGTAACCCTGCTGCAGCTTGAAGTACTGGCGGCAGAGTTTCCAAGGTCACAGTAACACACTAACCACCGCAGCCTGACAGACAGGCAGATGGGTGTTCGACAACAAGAATCTCTGTCCGTCATTTACTTATCACGGTTGCTCGGTGCCATCGAGTCGGTTTCAACTCACACTAACCCTCTGTACAACAGAGCGAAACACTGCCCGGTCCATGCCGTCCTCACCATTGTTCCTTTGATGCAGCCACGGTGTCGATCCAGCGTGTCGAAGGTCTTCCTCGTTTCCACTGCCCAGCTTCTTTACCAAGCATGATGTCCTTCTCCAGGGGCTGGGCTCTCCTGACCATATGTCTGAAGTGTGTGAGAAGAAGTCTCGCCATCCTTGCCTCTATGGAGTGTTCTGGCTGTCCTTCTTTCAAGACAGATCTGCCGTTTCTTTGGGCAGTCCGCGACACTTTCTTTGTTCTTCGCCAGCTCCGCGAGTCCAATGCATCCATTCTCTTCCACTCGTCCTCATTCTTCTGTCTGTTTGGTCACCATCAACACTGCAGCCCGTAAAGCTGCCCTGGTGGCATAACCCAGGGCGGGCCCTGTGTGCTTTGTTCTGTTGCTGGGATCCAGAAACAACTTCAAGGGGTCGAACTTCTATTCAGCGGAAGAAAGACCTGCCGATCCCACCTGTTCAGCTCACAGCCTAGAAAACCGATGGGCGGTTCGACTCTGCCGCATGGGTCCCTGAAAGCAGACCAAATCCACTGCCATGTGTCTACTCTGACTCATGGAGGGGGTACCCTCTCTAGGGGTTCTGAGACTGCTAATCTTTAAGGAAGCAGACTGCCTCATCGCTCTCCCAAGGAGCCACCCTGGGCTTTGAACCACCGCCCTTGTGCTTGGCAGCCCAGTGCTGAACCCACAAGGACACAGCACCTAACAACAACAGCCATAGCAACAACCTCTGCTGAAGGGAGGGGCTACACCACCTTTAAATGATGAGAAGACAGCTGGAGCAGTTGAGCATTTCCCAGCCCGGGCATGGCAGGGGCAGCACCAGGCCCCGGGGGCAGCGGCAGGGGTGGGGGTGGTATGCTCCAGGCCAACCACAGCATCCTTTGGAGGAAAGGCACTCTAAACTCTGCTTCCCGGAAAAAGAGGGCATGGGGGACATGCTTCGCTGCAGAGCTTTCTGGCGGTCTGGGTGGCGGTCCGACAGTACTGCGCTGTGCTCAGAGGGAGGCTGAGGCCGTCGCCGCGCGTTCATTTACTAAAACACCATTTATCACCGTCATCGCCCTGACCACGACAGGTTCGCAGGCTACCCGGCAGCCTACAGCTCCCTCGCTGCAGGCCTGTGATGGGGGGGGTGGGGGGTCTGCCTGGAAGTTCCCTGTGAAATCAGCCCCCCCACCACCCCCGCCAAGCTCCCAGCCCCAGCGGCGAGGCGCCGCCACCGCCGCCACGGACTGCGGCCCGGGCTCTCTCGTCGCAGGAGCTGAAATTGCTTTGTGTAACCGGGCGGAAAATGCTGACGCTCGGCTTCTAAAAATAGCTGGCCTCCCGAGCGCGCCGCGCGGGGGTGGCGTGCGCGCGGTCTCCTTGGACTGTGCGGGGGCTTATCACGCTGGTCCAGGGTGCCGCGTTCCGGGAGCCCGGGCCGCGCGCCCGCCGGGCAGCGCAGGTTGGGGACACGTGGGTACCTCCGAGGTCCAAGAGGGGGAGGCTGTGAAGGTGGCAGGAAGTGGCCCGTGCGAGCGGCGGGGGCTGCAGTTGGCCACAGAGCCCTCCTTTCGGGGGGAGCGCGCGCCGCTGAGCCCGACCCCCACTTCCATTTGCAGCCCGGCCCGCCGCGCGGGCGCGGGTTCTATGTATAGCGCGCTATTTTTAGCCGCAGCCTCCAGCGAGCTGATAGCTGCTAATGACTGGGAGCGGTGCGGCGTGCGTGCGTGCCGTGCGCCCGGGCAGCGCACGCCGGGCCGGTGGGGGCCGAGCCCAAGCTCAAGGTTGCCGCAGCTGAAAATGCCCTTCCTTCCCAACAGGGGCCCCGGGTGATGGGGGTCACTGCCCGGCCTTTTCGAGAGCCATCGCGAGGCGAGAAGGGGGCAGCTACTGACCCTAGCCACCCCCCCTCCCTCCCGAGACAGCGCTGTCACCAGCTGAGAAATGAATTTCCATTCGCCTTGGGGAGATCAGACAGCTGGACGGAGACGAGAGCAGAGCCACTCTCTAGAAGCTGTAGTTTTTCTCCAGGGAGGCAAGCTAATGGGTTTCCGAGACCAGACGCCCCGCAGTCGTTGTCGGCATTGTTATCAGTCCAGTCTACATTCAGAGAGCCTCAGTCATTTGTCCAAGACCACAGAGTAGCCCCCCCCCCCCCCCCCGCCACACCCTGCACCAAAGTGGACTCCAAAGGGCCTCCTTAATGGGTGGTAGGGGTGGGGAGAGGCATAAGCAGGGGGTGGGTTTGGTGTTTGCTGGCTCAGCCTCCCCTCTCAGCTGACTTGTGGGTGTGGGTATAGGAGTGGGCTGCCTGAGGGAGGCAGGTTGGAGACAGGCCAGTAGTGAAGAGCATGCAGTTAGGCCTGGAGCTCAAGGAGGGATAGAGGGGCCTGTGCCAGGGAAGCCCCGGGGTGGGACCAAAAGGTTGACTCCATGTGTTAACATGGGTGCTTAAGGGTTAGAGACTGTGCCCCCCTCCTCCCAGCAGACCTCCACGATGACATTGACAGGTGGCATAAATGGCAGGGGCCTGAAGTGCCAGGTTCTGAGCACTGTCTGCTGGAGTATCAGCCCAGATCCTTCGGACAGAGCACCTTCATTTATACACAGAGACAGTGAAGCACTTGTCCAAGGCCACCCAGCTATTAAGTGTGAGTTCAAATCCAGGGTGTCCGGACAACTAGTCTCTACTGCCTCTAGGTCAGGCCATGAGACTTGCCTCGGCTGGGTCAAGTTTAAGGGGTCTTGAACAGGGCTGTTTATGTTGTCCATGTTAGGAGCTGTCTGTCGGGTAGGTTCTGACGGCCCTGCAACCTCATTGCCCCCAGAAGAAAACAGAACACTGCCTGGTCCGGTGCCATCCTCCGAGTCCTTGTCATGGTTAAACCCATTGTTGCAGCCACTGTGCCAGTCTAGCACTACGAGGGTCTTCCTCTTTTGTGCTAACCCTCTCCTTTATCTAACGTGATGTCTCCCTTCAGGGCCTGGTCCCTTCAGGAAAGGACGCTCAATGTACAGCTCAACTCAATATAAAGAAGATCAGAGTCCTCACACTGGACCGAAGTAACATCCTAATAAAGGAAGAAAACATTGAAGTTGTCAAGGACTTCATCTTGCTTGAATCCACAACCAGAGCTCATAGAAGCAGCAGTTTAAGAGAGCACACGATGTATCGCATTAGATACATCTGCTGCACAAGACCTCTTAAAGTGTTGAAAAGCAAAGATGTTTGAGTTAGTTAATTGTGCCAACCTGGCTGATAAACACATGTGGGGTTCATTGAAGGGTGGAGAGCTAAATGGCTCGGTGAGCCTCGCCTTTTGAGTTCTCAGGTCTCATGTTTTCTGATGGTCAGACCAGGTTGCAGGACCTTAGCCAGTTCCTGCTTCAGCTGGCAAGGCTCACTTCCTGCAAGACATCCCCAAGGAGAAGCCACATGGACTTACCCTGATGCAGCCCTGGGTGCTGGAACAGCCGTGTGGAGACCCTGCCAGCTCTGAGATGCTTACATGTTCACTGATTCGGCTTTCCTCCTGCAGTCGGCATCACTGCGTGTGTTTTGTGAGATGGAGGAGGACTTTGTGGATTGGTGTCGGACATATGGATTAATGTTGGACTTGTGGACTTGGGCAGCACTGGGTTGGGATGTTTTCTTGATGTGCACTTGCCCTTTCTATAAAACTCTCTCTTATATATGAGTTTCTGTGGATTTGTTTCTTTAATGTACCCAGACTAACACAATGTTACTTTGAGGTCTAGGTGTGGCTGACCTAAGCCATGGTATATCCAATTGCCTCATATGCATGTGAAAGTTGGACATTGAATTAGGAAGCCCAAAGAAGAATCAATGAGTTTGAATTATGGTGCTGACAAAGAATATTGAAAGGTCACAGACTCCTAAAGGGTAAACAAATCTAACTTGAGTGAAGTACAGCTAGAATTCCCCTAAGAGGCAAGGATGGGGAGACTTTGCCTCATGTTCCTTGGACATGTTTTCAGAAGAGACAGTCTCTGGAGAAGCACATCATGCTTGGTGTGTTAGTCCAGATTGACTAGAGAAACAAATTCATAGACACTTTTGTGTATAAGGAAGAGCTTTACATAAAAGAACAATTGTATATTGAGATAACATCCCAGCCCAGTCCAAATCAAGTCCATAAGTCTGATATTAGCCCATATATCTGATACCAGTCTATAAATTCCTCTTCACACTCATACAACACATGTAATGCCGCTAAATGTAGGAAGGTCACAGGCCAGTAGGTGGAAAGTCTTGTGGATCCAGTGGTGATGGAAGCATCTCAGCGCTGGCATGTGGTTCCTTCAGCTCCAGGATTCTGGCTCCATCAGCATAGCATGTCAACAGGAATGCCTCGCTGGGAGTCGAAGCAGACAGTGTGTGCCTGACCTCCAGTGAGTTATTTATCTCCATCACACCTCCAAACGAGGTCATCAAGCTGCAACCTGGTTGGCAGGCTGAACTCCACCCCTTCCTGAAGTTGACAGTAGTTTACGTAACTGACACACTTGGCAAAGTAGGACAGCCCCAAAGTGGAAGACCTTCGACAGGTGGATGGACCCCGTGACTGCATTTATGGGCTCAAACCTAAGAACCATGAAGCGGCTGGTGCAGACTGGGCAGTGTATGCTTCTGCTGGAATATGGTCGTTATGAGTCAGAACCACCAATAACAGGATGCAATTCCATGTCCAGAGCTGTGGCAGTCATCTTCTACCTGGGAGGGTGAGGGAGGGTCGGGCTTGCAGACCACTGCCAGGGCACTGCAGCACGGCATCAAACCGAGTGGCTGCCAACCTCCAGGCTTTTTGCTTTGGGAGAAAACCAAACCCCGAAGGACACAAACCATTCTCGGTACCTGTTTTAAGTGTTACTGTCTAAAGCAGTCTCAGAGAATCTATTTTTGGCTTTGTTCGGCCCTGAGATTTCTCTCAGGACTAAATCTGTTTGTCTTTGTGGAAGCATTTTAACACTGTAAAACCAGAGGGAAACAAATGAGCCAGCCAACCAAATTCATTGCCCTTAAGTCAATTCCCACTCATAGCGACCCTATCAGGGCAGGGTAGAATGGCTGCCTTGGTTTCTGAGTCTAACTCTTTATGGGAGTAGAAAGGCTTGTCTGTCTCTGGTGTGCATCTGCTGGTGGTTTTGAACTGCTGATCTTGTGGTTATGAGCCCAGCGCATGATCACAAGGCAGGGTAAACTTCAAACTCTGCAACTAGAAGGTGGAAGCATTGCCAGTCTCAGCTTCGGGCAAGAGATCCGAATCCAGGAGCTAAAAGCCATTCTATTGTCATCATTCTCGGTGGGAAAACAAACCAACCCCCAAACCAAAGTCAAGTGCAACCCAAATGTATTTCAAGGAGACCCCTTTACCATGGTTTCAACTGGGACCAGAGAGACCACCAGCATGAGGCTGTAGTAGTGTCGCCCGGAAGCAGGGGAAACATAGGGGAAAGAAAACAACCAAGAACATTCATTCCCAGATTATAGTTATTGATGGAATTCCTCAGGGTCGCCAGCAGAATTCCCGAAGCAGAGCTGTGATCCATGTATGTGTACTGTTGGTGTTTATTGGGATTGGTTCTGGGGCCTCTGACCATCTTGGGCTATGGCCAAGCTATGCATTGATATGGACTGGATGGCGGTGAGTTTGGTTTTTCTAGGTTTTAGCACTAACGTCCCATGTCCTAGGAAACCCCTCAGCCCTGGGCAAAGCAGGACAACTGGCGATCCTGCCTGGGGTCAGTGCGCCAGGAGCCCTCTCCCATCTGCTTTTGGAGCAGGCTGTTATCTGACCTCCCTGGCTACTTCTCAGGGGACGCCGGGCAGCTGATAGTCTGTGTGCAGAACAGACTCGGTCAGCAGTTCAGTTATGGCTGCTGATAACGAATTTGTGGCTCTTGGAAATGCTGGCTAGCTTCCCTCTGAGACTGCACTTCTTCTTTATCTAAGGACGAGTGAGTGATGGAAAGTTGCCACTGGAGGGGAGGTGGGCCTGCCTGTGTCCACTAAGTGTCCAGGCCCTGGCAGAGTGCCCAGCCCAGGGCAGGGCCTCAGAAATCACACGCTGCCCGAGTGTCATTCACCAGTTGGGGTTCTGTTCCCCCATTCTTATTCCCCAGTCTAAGTGGCTCTGTCACATTTTGGCCACTGCACAGCTGCCTACTCTTTTTTTTTAAAAAACATTTTATTAGGGGCTCATACAACTCTCATCACAATCCATACATACATCAACTGTGTAAAGCACATCTGTACATTCATTGCCCTCATCATTTTCAAAGCATTTGCTCTCCACTTAAGCCCTTTGCATCAAGTCCTCTTCCCCCCCTCCTCACTCCCCCTCCCTCATAAGCCCTTGATAATTTATAAATCATTATTTTGTCATGTCTTGTCCTGTCCGATGTCTCCCTTCACCCCTTTTTCTGTTGTCCATCCCCCAGGGAGGAGGTCACATGTAGATCCTTGTAATCGGTTCCCTCTTTCCAACCCACTCTCCCTCTACCCTCCCAGTATCACCACTCACACCCCTGGTCCTGAAGGTATCATCCACCCTGGATTCCCTGTGCCTCCAGCTCCTATCTGCACCAGTGTACAGCCTCTGCTCTATCCAGACTTGCAAGGTAGAATTCTGATCATGATGGGGCGGGGGTGGGGGTAGGGTGGGGAAGGAAGCATTTAGGAACTAGAGGAAAGCTGTATTCTTCATCGGTGCCACATCACACCCTGACTGACTCATCTCCTCCCCGAGACCCCTCTGCGAGGGGATCTCCAGTGGCTGACAAATGGACCTTGGGTCTCCACTCTGCACTTTCCCCTTCATTCACTATGGTAAGATTTTTTTTTGGATGATGCCTTATACTTGATCCCTTCAACACCTCGTGATCACACAGGCTGGCGTGCTTCTTCCATGTGGGTTTTGTTGCTTCTGAGCTAGATGGCTGCTTGTTCACCTTCAAGCCTTTTAAGACCCCAGACACTATCTCTTTTGATAGCCGGGCACCATCAGCTTTCTTCACCACATTTGCTTATGCACCTGTTTGTTCTGAGTGATCGTATCCTGGAGGTGTGGACCCAATTATATGATTTTTTGTTCTTTGATGCCTGATAGCCGATCCCTTCAGAACCACGTGATCACACAGGCTGGTGTGTTCTTCCATGTGGGCTTTGTTGCTTCTGAGCTAGATGGTCGTTTCTCTATCTTCAAGCCTTTAAGACCCCAGACGCTATCTCTTTTGATAGCTGGGCACCATCAGCTTTCTTCACCACATTTGCTTATTCACCCGCTTTGTCTTCAGCAGTTGTGTTGGGAGGGTGAGGATCATAGAATGCCATGCGGGGGCATGCGGCACTAATCCACCCAAGGGGAGGGTATTGTTTATATCTCCACAGGGAAAGAGGGACCAGACTTCAACCCAGTGCCTCAAGGTGTGAATGCAACATTCTGGCGTGGAGTAGGGAACCAGTGGAGAGGTCTGGGAGGCTGGCCCCAATACCAAATATTAAGTGGATGCCTGCCCCTCCCCCCAGAAGAATTTATTTCAAAGGACGACATTGATTATGCAGCTCTGGGAGAGGGACATATCTGATTGGAGCACACGGGAGGCAGATGAAGCGGGAGAAGAGAGTGGAGCACAGCCTGGTCCACCAGGCCGTGAGGATGATGTTCCTGATTAGAGCAGCCAGTCCACAGAGAGAACAACATGGCTGGCCCCACTATGAGACATGATGCCCCTCAGTGACCAAGGGCGATACAGGGGACAGCACCGGAGACAGTGTGGGAATTGTGCCTGACCTGATCCCATCACACTGAGGCAAAGCACTGGGGGAGTGCAGCAGAACAGCAAGGGAATGGAGCGGCAAGATCCCCAGGGAATGCTGAAAGTGGACTTTGGGGCCAGCGCGTGGTGCCCCAACAGACTGGACTGGAAAACACTCCTAAAGGCCAACAAACGATCCTTGAACTAACTACAAGCTTTTCTTTCTTCATGTGTTGTGTTCTGTTCTTTGTCAGTGGTTTGTTGTTTTGTTGTATGCTGTTGCTTTGTTTTCCTCTGTCTTGTTTCTGTGCATGTTATTATCTTCACAGGTCTGTCTAAATAAGATAGACTGGATGAACTATCTGGAGGAAAAACAACTGGACCGATAGTTCTGGGGGGACTTGGGATAGGGGAAGGTGTGGGGTAAGGAAGTGGTGTTAACAAACCCAGGGACAAGGGAACAACATGGGATCCAAATTGGTGGTGAGGTGGGAGTGGCAGGCCTGGTAGGGAATGATCAAGGGTAAGGTAACATAATGAAGAGGTATAGCTGTAACCCAGGTGGGGAGGAAGCATGATAGTGGGGCAGGAGGAAAGTCAAAGGAAATAGAGGAAAGAGCTAGGAGGCAAAGGGCATTTACAGAGGTCTAGACAAAGACATGTACATATGAAAATATATACATGAGGATGGGGAAATAGATCTATGTGCCTATATTTATAGGTTTAGTATTAAGGTGGTGGAAGGACCTTGGGCCTCTACTCAAGCACTCCCTCAATGCATGAATACTTTCTTCTATTAAATTGGCATTCTATGATGCTCACCCTCCTGACACAACCACTGAAGCCAAAGTGGGTGAACAAGCAAGTGTGGTGAAGAAACCTGATGGTGTCCAGCTATCAAAAGAGATAGCGTCTAGGGTCTTAAAGGCTTGAAGATAAACAAGTGGCCATCTAGCTCAGAAGCAACAAAGCCCACATGGAAGAACACACCAGCCTGTGTGATCATGCAGTTCTGAAGGGATCACCTGGGTCCACACCTCCATGATATGATCACTCAGGACAAACAGGTGCATAAGCAAATGTGGTGAAGAAAGCTGATGGTGCCGGCTATCAAAAGAGATAGCATCTGGGGTCTTAAAGGCTTGAAGGTGAACAAGCAGCCATCTATCTTAGAAGCAACAAAGCCCACATGGAAGAAGCACGCTAGCCTATGTGATCACGAGGTGTCGAAGGGATCAGTTATAAGGCATCATCAGAAAAAAAAATCTTACCATAGTGAATGAAGGGGAAAGTGCAGAGTGGAGACTCAAGGCCCATTTGTCAGCCACTGGAGATCCCCTCACAGAGGGGTCTCAGGGAGGAGATGAGTCAGTCAGGGTGTGATGTGGCACCGATGAAGAATACAGCTTTCCTCCAGTTCCTAAATGCTTCCTCCCCCCAACTACCATGATCCGAATTCTACCTTGCAAGTCTGGGTAGAGCAGAGGATGTACACTGGTGCAGATAGGAGCTGGAGGCACAGGGGATTCAGGGCGGATGATACCTTCAGGACCGGAGATGTGAGGAGCGATACTGGGAGGGTAGAGGGAGAGTGGGTTGGAAAGGATCTACATGTGACCTCCTCCCTGGGGGATGGACAACAGAAAAGGGGGTGAAGGGAGAAGCCAGACAGGGCAAGATATGACCAAATAATGATTTATAAATTATCAAGGGCTAATGAGGGAGGGGGGAGTAGGGAGGGAGGGGAAACAGGGGACCTGATGCAAAGGGCTTAAGTGGAGAGCAAATGCTTTCAGAATGATGAGGGCAAAGAATGTACAGATGTGCTTTATACAATTGATGTATGTAAGGATTGTGATAAGAGTTGTATGTGTCCCTAATAAAATGTTAAAAACAAAAGTATGCCAATTTAATAGAAGAAAGTATTCTTGCATTGAGGGAGTACTTGTGTAGAGCCCCAATGTCCTTCCACCACCTTAATACTAAACCTATAAATATAGGCACATGAATCTATTTCCCCATCCTCATATGTATATTTGCATATGTACATGTCTTTGTCTAGACCTCTATAAATCAACATTTCACCTTTTTTGCACCAAGAAAACCACTTGTACACTTGAGTTTTTCCCATGGTGCTGTGTGACAGGTAGGTTCATTGTACCAACCAGGCCAGTAAGAACATGTGGGATTAATAAGGTTGCAGTTTGAAGGGTAAAGAGAAAAATGGTTCAGTTTGCCCACAGTCTCTCTCTCTTGCTCTCTGGTGATCAGACCAGCATGTAGCTGTTTTAGCTAGTTCTCTGCCTCAACTTGTGAACTACTCTACCTGTGGGACAACCAACCCGTGGATTGTGGCACTAGAGGTTGAGGTTCCTTGGAGACCTTCTTTGTCACACTACTGGTGTTTATACCGCTTGAGCTTGAGGCTGTTGGATCCTGTTGTCTTGCATTGCTAGAGTTCAATATCCCATCTGGGCCTGCTTTGCTAAGCAACTGAGCTGCTGACTGATGGTGACCTGCCCTGCTATTTGCTGCCTTTGGCCAGACTGCCGGCCAGACTGAAGACTCAGCTGTCTGCTTCCTTGATCTTGGAAGTAGTAGCTCTCGTGAGTTCAAGGACTTCCAGTATATTAACAGTTCCATGGAAGTGAGTTGAACTGAACCCTCTGTACTGCTGTGTGGACTAATTATATTCCGTCATGCTGTGTATATGCATATATTTCTGCATCTATATATATGCATGTGTCTGTGTGTGTATATTTATAAGTATCCTGGGTTTGTTTCTCTAGAGAACCCTGTATAACACACACCATTCTTGTAAGTTGTGTTCAAAATCACAACAGTTTCTGCGACATTTCTCCCAAGCAGGAAACAAAATTTCAAAGCTGCACGCTGTTCTCTTAAATTAATCATCACACACACACACACACACACACACACACGAGGTTTAAGTGAAAATGCTTTTACCAAAAAATTCACTGTGACCAGAGAGAACCTTCCCAGGCAACGCCACTGGGTTCACAAACTCAGATCGAGTTGCTGGATGCTTGCCTAGTGGGGAAAAACACATACTATGATAGCTTCCGTCAGCCCTGGGCAATTCCATTTTCTTGTGGGTGGGGTACCCCTCATATGTTCATTCCTTTCACGTGAAGGGTGCTTTGTGGTTTGCAAAGAAATTTCATGCCTGTGTTCTCTTGAGTTTTCCAGCAGACCTGGGACCTGGCTATTCTTCATCTCATTTACCTTTTGTAAATGAGAAAATGGAGGCTCAGAACATAAACTCACTTCCTGTGGGAAGTGAACATTGTTGGCAGACACAGTGCTGCTTTAGGGGTGATCTACAAAGAGCTGCATGGATGGATAGAGAAGCAGGCTGAACAGGTATGGGAGTCCAGGTGGAGAGTATGCATGGATATGTATAGGTTTACCAGAGGTTATTTGTACCTAGTTACCGTATATACTAGTGTATAACCTGAGGGTTTTTTTTTTTAGCACATTTTAAATGCAGTTTTGTGGTAAAATTAGGTCCCTTGGCTGATATTTGGGTTGGCTTATACTCGAGCATATACGGTATTGACTTTGGTGCTCTGGTCATTTGGCTGCTAACTGCAAAGTTGGAAGTTCAAAAGCATCAGCTGCTCTTAGGGAGAAAGAAGAGCTTTCTACTCCCTAGAGAGAGTCACAGCCATGGAAACTCCCAGGGCAGGTCTCCCAGGTCCTATGGGGTTGCTATGAGTAGGCATCGACTTGATGGCAGTGAGTTAGAGTTTTTCATTTTGTTTTTTTAATTTTTAACCTTTGCTGCAGTATAAATTCATGAGCAATAACATTAGGGATGCAAGCACTCCTTAGAATACCTCACCATTGGAAATTAAAAGGGCAGCATTAAGATTGATTGCAGTAATGATTGTACAACTCTTCTTGATATGATTGGACTATTGAATTGTATGATATATGTACTATGTCCCAATAAAACTTTTTTAAAAATAAAGAAGCATTATGGAAATAACTTTAAAAATGAAAAAAGGCAGCAACGACCCAAGAACCAAGTTCAGAAGGAGAAATGGAGACAGGTAGCTCAGGGAGGAAGTGGGATGAGTGATGTCACATTGTGGGGTCAGCAATCAGTGAGATGAGACCTAACGTGGATGAATTGCTTAATGGAAAACTGATCTCTGGTCGTCAAACCGTCACTTAATTCACAACAGAAAGTTAAAGGAAGAAAATAAAGTCCCCTGCTAGGGTGCCCTCCCTTCTTGATTGGCAGGGGAAGTGACTCAAACCATGGCCTTGAAATTCCCAAGGAAAGGGGGATCCTTCTCCCTTCTCCCCCCACCCCCGCCCCGTTCTCCTTCACCAGCTGCTGCCCTCTCCTTTCTCATCTTTCACCTTCAACAAGCTTCTTGAAGACCTTGTCCTTGGTGGTGGGGTGGGGAGTGGGGATGTCTCCTCAAGTTGATTTTGACTCAGTGTGGCCTCGTGGGACAGAATAGGGGGCCGCAGAAGGCTGCTCGAGTCCAAGGGTTCTAGGGATCTTCATGCAGTCTTCAGGAAAGCAGCCCGGACAGCCAAAAGGACACACGCAGCTGTCCCGGGAGAAGTGCAGCCAGAGTGCCCCTTAGAGGCACGGGTGGCGAGACTCAGCTCACATACTTCAGATGTATTGTCCTGAGAGACAAGTCCCTGGAGAAGGACATGCTGTTTGGTAAAGAAAGGGGGCGGTGAAGGAGAGGAAGGGCCTCCAGGAGATGGATTGTGGCTGTGGTCTGGGTGCCATTGGGAGGCTGTCTCGGGAGCAAGCTGTGTTCCGTCTGTTGTGCAGAGGGCTGCTCTGAGTGGGAACTGGCTCGGGGGAACCTAACAGCAGCAGTCGGTCTGGAAGCTGCTCACCACACTTTCTCCTGCGGAAGCACTGGGTGGGTTAGCGCATCACGCTCTAGCAAAAGGCACAGTGTTTGATAAAGCAGGCCAGAAGAAACACCCCAAGCCCCCCCCCCATGTTGCCATTATGTCCATTCTGACCCCTAGGCACTCAGCCTAGGGATTTTTTCTCCCACCAAGAAGCTGGTGGTTTGAACCGCCAACCTTGTACTTAGCTGTTCAACACTTACCAGTTGGAGTGTCAGGAGAAAGGAGGGGAATCCCCGACAAACTGGATCAACCCAATAGCCACACCAATGAACTCAACTATACCAAGGTCATGATCATGCAGGAGCGGGGGAGAGGCATGCAGGGGGCAGCCTTTTATTTTGCTATAGCTAAGTCACTATGCGTTGGAGCTGACTTGGTTGCGCCAATAGGATGGTAAAGGTTAAGAGGAATGATATATGTAAGAAATTCTAGGAGTACGTAAGGGTCTTGGGCGGTGTAAATGGTTAAATGCTTGACTTCTAGCCCACAGGCTGGTGGATCAGCACACTGAGGCACTGGCTCTTGAAATGAGACTCCATGGAGCAGCTCTGCTCTGCACACATGGGGTCTCCGTGAATTGGCATCGACTGGAGGCCTACTGGTTGAGTTGACTTCGGGCTGGGACATATAACATCTTGTGGTTCAGCAAAATGGTGCAAAGCGAAAGGAGGCAGACTGGGAATTCTTGTCCATCTACGGAACTGGAAGAAACGAGAAAAAGTGGAAGAGAAACCATCAGGAGGTTACGTGCTCGCTCATATGCAAAGAAAACGAAGCCGTGAGTCTTGGTAGAGCCACTGGGTTGGCAAAGAACACAGGCCCAGACCTTCCTCACTCTTTCTCGAGTTGTGTTCACAGCGAGCAACCGGGTGGTGCTCAGACAACAGACAGTTGCTTCCCACTCACTGTAAACCTGACAGCTCCCCTGAGTGTGGAATTCCTTGGCTGTAGGGCAAACCTGCTGCATCTTAGCACCTACCTGGATCTCTCTGTGTCGCCCAAGGAATTTAGGAAGCAAAGTAACAGCATGCTCTGCGGCACGAAATCTCTTGGTCTCTGACCCGGGGGTATTCTATCTTCTCCAGCATCTGTGAGTTTACTAATCTGCAAGTAGGGTCAATTTCAGGCCCTCTCCTGTCTCCCCAATCTCCTCTCCTCTCTCTCTTCTCTTCCCAGCCCCTCTGTCTCTCTGTCTCTGGTTGTGTGCTTATGAGAGGATGGTGGTTTTAGATAATCTTATCTTGATCTCAAGAGGCAGGGAAATACCATCTGACACAGAGGTCCCATGTTGAAGATTTGAGGCAAAAAAAGATCCGTAACATGGTTAACTCAGTGATATAGGGAACTTCACGTTGGCTGTGAGGCAGATGGGAAGAATTTCTGGAAATGCTGAATCGAGAACTTCCAACATAAAGAAGGAAGCAAAGGTGATAAAACAATTCATCAGATTTTCTATAATTCAATTGAAAATATGTTAGCCAAGGTAGTGAAGATGTAAGTGGAGATTGTTCTTGTTGTTACGTGCCTTTGAGCCAGTTGTGACTCATGGCGGCTCTGTGTGAACAGAGCGAAACATCACCAAGTTCCGAGCCATCTCTCATCTTTCTTATCTGTGAGCCCATCGGCGTAGCCACTGTGTCAATCCGTCTCGTCGAGGGACTTCCTCTGCCTCTACTTACTGCACGTGATGTCCTTCTCTAGGGACTGGTCTCTCCTGACAGTGTGTCCAAAGTCATGAGGCAACGTCTCACCATCCTTGCCTCTAAGGAGCATTCTGGCTGTCCTTCCTGCTGGACAGATCTGCCGGTTCTTTGGGCAGTCCGCGACACTTTCTATGTTCTTCGCCAGCTCCGCGAGTCCAATGCATCCATTCCCTTCCACTCCTCGTTCGTCTGTCTGTTTGGTCACCATCACCACTGCAGCCCGGAAAGCAGCCCTGGTGGCACAAGGGTTACGCCCTTGGCTGCCAACCCAAAGGTTGGCATTTCAAGTCACCCAGTCACCGCAGTGGGCTCACACACGGCCACCACTGTGAGGCTGTTGAAGGGCGGGCCCTGTTTGCTGTGTTCTGTTGCACGGAGAGAGAGCTGCTGGGAGTCAGGAGCAAGTGCACGGCGCATCACAGCCTCGAAAACCCGATGGGGTGGTTCTCCTCTGATCCAAATGGTCACTGTGGATCTGAATCAGCTCGACGTCAATGGGCTTCATTTTGGTGTTTGGTCATCAGAATCCACATTCTGGACGGATTCACCAGAGAAGTTTCACAACAGAATTCCTAGAAATCCATCCGTTAGCAGTAGCTACCTCAAGTTTTCACAATCAGGATATCATGCTTGGTAAACTGGAGAGTCAGAAAAGAGTACAAGGTCCTTGGATGAGATTAATTGACACGATGGCTGCGATAATAGGTTCAAACCTCACCATTGAGGGGATGGAGCAGGACTGGGCAGTGTTTCATCCTCTTGTACATCGATAGCTACTCAACATCCACCACCACCACCGCATTTCTCACTGTCTGTCCCATCGATCTGTTACTGAACATGGGAGGATGTTAGAAACTGTTTCTCGTTGTTAAGTAAGTGGTATTTAAGAAGTGCCTTTGAATGAGCACAGATTAAGAATCCAGGGAGTCCATGAGCCCACGCCTTCTCAAACTTGGTTGCACGTGTGAATCATCTGTTAGGAAGCTCACAAAATGTCCAGGTTTGTGTTCCGACCCCAGAGATGGCTTCCGCAGTGTGCTCGCCGAGGCACAGCCTGCATGTTCAGCTTTTGAAACCTCCCGATGCTTCCACTGGCAGCACAGGTCGAGAAACACAGCCACACTGGAGTAGTTCAGTTTCGCGGCAACTTGGCTGGGCCAGGATTCTCCTCCGCAATGTGAACTAACATGATGCGACCTGTTCTGCGGTGGGATCGATTGTTGTGCAAAGATTAGGGCAGAGTGGAATTCCCTTACTCGGCTCATAACCCTGAGGATGCTGCCTTGGGGGTGTGGCTTACTTCCTCCAGAAGTAGATGCAGTGGAGACCTTCTTTGCGTTTTGCTTGTCTGGAGCCTGCATGTGGCTTGCCGACCTCTGGTTCTTTTGACTAGAGCCAGCAGCTCACCATATTGCCTGTCAGCCCTGGGAACCACCAGAGCCTGTCAGCTGACCTGCCAACCATGGAGTTCTCTGCCTCTGTGCCCACCGGCTTCTTGTGTTCTGACAGTTACACTGGCAGTTACACGTGTTAGGGAGAGTCTTCAACTTAACATCTGACCCACAGACAGGAGGCAGAGTGGACTTACTGCTTACCCACTACTACCACTGGGTAAGCTACCGGCTGATACAGGCTGACCCTGATCTGGCTCCCAAACTTTTCTGTATTTTTGGTTTGTAATGTTTTGTTTGTACGTAGTAAGGGGTATTGCAGGGTCATTATGTCATTGGGGTGTCTCTCTTGAAGGTGTGTTACAGGATTTCCTGGTTTTGGTACAGGAAACCCAGGAGGAGCCTGTGGGACGGCAAGTACAATAAAGGTTCGCGGAGGAGGGGGGTAGAGTGGTGGGGGTGATAAGAGAGAGATAATGTCAAGGAGTCCAGGTATAACAAGGACATATGGAAACAGACTGTGCTAGCAACTGTACAACTCTACTGTATGTGATTGAACTATGGAAGGATAGATGTAGTAAATCCCAATTGATAGATAAAAAATAACACATTATACATTCATTATAAAAATTTTACAAAAATAAAACATATTGTTTACAAAACATTTTCTCCCATATATATGGAAGAAATTATATATGTATCCATGTGTGTATGCATACATAGGCACACTTGTTTTGCTTCTCCGGAGTACCCGGCCCAACACAAATACCTACCACTTGGTTCTGCCATGTGTGACCTTGAGCAAGTTAGCTAAGTCCTTTGAGGCTCAGGTTTCTCAGCTGCAGGATGGGCCTCATCATACTTGCGTGCACCTGGCGATGGTGAGTGCTCAGAACAGGGCCCGGCAGACAGGAAGATCTCATCAGTGTAACTGGAGCCTGGTGGTGCTGCGGTTAAATGCTCAGGCTGTGGTTTGGGGGCAGGGTTTCCATTCAGCCTCCTGCTGAGAGGTTGCTCCTTTACCCCAGCTACCGCGAATAAGACTGGACATTTTAACCAGATCCCCAGCGACTCTTTCATATAGCACATGTTTATAACCACGGCGTTTCTCAAATGCAGAACAAACTCCCTGCTCTGGGATAGATTACATCTGACAAGGACACTGTAGGCCGGAGCAGAACAGCTCCCGTGGATTTACTCGACTAACTATGGGATTCACCCATGAGTAATTGTTAACAGGCAGTCATTGGATTACCATCCTGCTAGGTATCAAATGAGCCTCTGAGAAGCAGGTCACGGGAGATCTCACTAGGAGCAAGTCAGGAGTGGAAAGCATCCTCTGGACCCCAAGTTTCCCGCCCACAATCCAGAAGACAGCTGTAACACTAGGGGAGCAGAAGCAGAACCAGGAGCCACTGCACGAGAGAGCTGAGTGTGTTTGGGGCGGGAGGCGGGCTGGTGGCTTGGGGTGTGGACGTTCCTATGGAAGTGGAGCTGAGCGCCTTCCGTTTGAGGCTTGCTGGAGTGGGGTGCCTCTGAGCTCAATCCTGGGATTTGGGTTCGCTGACCCACAGAGCTTGAGCGGAGTGCCTTCAGGTTGAGGCTTACAGCGGAGTGGTATGCCCCATTGGGCACTTATTCGCAGCCGCGACAGAACTTTGTAACATGTCCTGCTGAACATTTCTCACTGGCAAATTCTGAGCATTTTTTACTGGTCTTATAGCCTTTCATCTTCCTTAATAAACCCCTTCACCGTGAGTTCTGCCTGCCTGGGAGTCCTGGGAAGTCATTGCCGCGAATATTAGAACTTAGATGAACAAGCACATGGTACTTGCGACAAATTATCAACGGGAAGTAGACCCAGACTTCACCTTCTGGCATTTACATTGCTCATCACCAGTCTCTCCTGGCACGTCCTCTCTCCCCTAACTGAGCAGCGAGGCCAGACTTCATCCCCGGTCACCCTGAGTCAGTGGCCCATCCCCAAGTGGCCACAACATTGGGTACCAGCTATAGGCCCAGGAGTGTGCACAGTTCCTTGCATTTCAGACCAGCAAGCCCCTCTGACTTCTTCTGGTTCCCTGGGGCTAGACCAGACCTTGCCCACTCTTTGTCCTTCCTCCATTGCCCATGCAGCCTTTCTCTGTCACCCAGCTACAAAGAGCCTAAGCTCGAGCATCCCAGGAAACTGCATAGACCCTTTGGATGGAGATGCCAGGACACTTCATTGTGCTCATACTGAACCGATAGCCCGAGAAGCAGTTGTGGGAATAGAACCAGGGCACCGCATGGTTTCCGACCAGGAAAGGTGTGCTGTCAGAGTGGTTTCCGTTCACTGCACTTATTCAATCTGCATGCGGAGCAAATCATCCGAGAAGCTGGACTGTAGGATGGGGCTTTAAAACATCACTGGAAAATGGAATCACATTTTTGTAGGAAAATGGGATTTTCAAAGAACCCTTTGAAGCCCTCTTTCTATGGAACAGAAAAAGGTAGAATTAGGATCGGAGGAAGACTTACTAGCAATCTACTGTATGCATGTGAAATTTGAAGTTCAATGAGGAAGACCAAAGAAGAATCGATGCTGGAGAAGAATATTGACAGTGCCACGGGCTGCTCCAAGGACAAACAAAGCTGTCTTGGAAGAGGTATGGTCAGCGTGCTCCCTAGAGGCAAGATGGTGAGGCTTTGTCTCACATAATTTGGACACGTTGTCGGGAGAGACCAGTCCCTGAAGGACGTGATGCTTGGTAAAGCAGAAGAGCCTTTGCAGAGAGGAGGGCTCTCAGGAGATGGACGGACACAGTGGCTGCAGCAGTGGGCTCACACATGGCAACCCTTGCGAGGATGGCACAGGACCGAGCAGGGTTTCATCCTGTTGTGCGGAACGCAGTCAATGGCACTTCAGAGCAACAACAAGACAGGCACATACAGGAGCCCTCACTGGGCTCGCAGTGCGTTAGGTGTTGGGTGGCTGTCAGAGAGAAATAGGAGGTTTGCTACTTCGTTAGAGATCTGTAGCCTTGGCGACTGTGGATCAGGTCCACTCTGTCCTGTAGGGTAACTATGAGTCAGCACAGACTCCATGGTAGTGGGGGGAAAGCAGATGGCACAACGTTGCTTGCAGAAAAGTGAAGAAGACTTGCGCACTTACTGGTGGAGTTCAAAGACTATAGCCTTCGGTATGGATTGCGCCTCACCTTAGTGAAAACAAGTTACATCATGCTAAATGAACTGAGTGTCAAAGATTGCCTTTCTCTTGGATCCACAACCAGTGCCCGTGGAAGCAGCAAGAAGTCCAACGATGCATTGCATTGGGTAAATCTGCTGCAAACGATCTCTTTAGAGCGTTCAAAAGCAAAGGGGTCACTTCGAAAACTCAGGTGCTTCCCCAGCCTTCCACTGGCCAAACCAAGCCACAGACCAACCCAGGCTCCAGCAGAGGGAGGGCCAACAGACTCCACTGCTTCATGGGGGATGTGTAGGCACAGGGAGGGGATGAGTTGCTGGGCCAGCTTGGGAGTCTCTCTACTTGGGAGCTCTAACAGGACCAGTGACTGCTGGAGCTGGGGAGGGGGTGGGATGAGCCCCAGCTGCCCCCTGGAACTCTCTGGTTCAGAACCTGCCTCAGACTTCCTGATCGGCTGGAAATGAGCCACCAAGAGCTGTTCCTAAGGCTTGAGAGGTGTTGATCTAAGTGAAAAACTGTGCCAATCTTATTAATGCTCATTAACAGACTTAATTATGCAGTGTCTCCGATACTGTCGATAAGTGGCTGGCACGGTGGCAATGAGAATTAAACACACAGCTCCCTCTTCATTAGCTTGGCATGTCTGGCGACTGCTGGTTTGTAAGCAGAGACAATCCTGGCCTCCGTGGAGAGTCCCCACCATCCACTCCGGGTCTGAATGAGGTGCCTCGCTCATCCCTGTATGGCTACATGCATCAGTTTTTAGTTTTCAGCTTTTTTTCTTATGGTGACTTGGGTGCAGGTTGACAGAGCCAATCCGTTTCCATGCGACAATTCGTACACATTTGGCTTCATCTCATGGATTGCAGTGTCCACCATGCAACATGACATCACTTATCCCACTTTCTCCCTCTGTTTCCCCTGCTCCTCCTTCCCTAGCCCAGTCCCTTGTTGTTATCGTCCTTAGGTTCTGTCGAGTCGGTGCTGACCCATAGTGATCCTGTGTACAGCAGGACGAAACACCGCCCGGACCTGTGCCGTCCTCCCAATTGCTCTTAGGTTGGAGCCCCTCCTGGCAGCCACGGCATCAGCACATCTCGTGAAGAGCCTCCCTGTTTTTCCGCTGACCCTCTACTTTCCCAAGCACGATGCCCTTCTCCAGGGACTGGTCCCTTCTGACAAAGCATCCAAAGTACGTGAGACGAAGTCTCGTCATCCCGCTGCTGAGTCTTAGGCTGCACTTCGCCCACGGCAGATTTGTGCGTTCTTCTGGCAGTCCATGGGACTTTCGGTATTGGTGGCCAGCACCATAAATCAAAAGCATCAGTCCTTCTGTGGTCTTATTTTTCATTGCCCAGCATACGAGCAAGTGCACATACCACGGCAGGGTGACCCAGGTCCTGGGTGGTACAAAATGGATCATTGGCAGAGCCCAGGGGTATGTGGGTTATGCATTGAGCTGTGGGTTAGTCTGGGTAGTCTAGAGAACCAAATCCAGGGAGACAGAGAGTAGATGCTTGTTTGACTCCTGTCTTGTGCTAGTTTTTCTTCTGTGGCTAGCCAGAGGTCAGATATGGCCATGCAGTTTACCGTGCTGTTTTCTGGGGAGGACATGGGAAGTTAGCGTTTTAATTATTTTCTTTGGTTGTTGTCTTTGGTTATTCCTATTTTGAAATAGCTCACTGGAGGCCAGACACACTCTCTCCCTGTGAGACATTCCTGTTGACAAGCCACGTGGGGCTACACTGATGGAAGTCAGAGCCCTGGAGGTGGAGGAGCCATGTGGAGACTCACACCAGCGTGGAGATGTTTCCACTGCCACTGGATCCACAAGACTTTGTACCCACTGGCCTTGCTCTTCCTGCATTCAGAATCATGGCATGTGTTGTATGAGTCTGAAGAGGACTTTATAGACTGGTATCAGACATATGGGCTAATATCAGACTTATGGACTTGATCTGGACTGGGCTGGGATGTTTTCTTAATATACAATTACTCTTTTATTTAAAACTCTTTCATATATATATATATATGAGTGTCTATGAATTTGTTTCTCTAGTGAACCTGGACTAACACAGGCTATTAACAACAAGGTTGGTGGATCAAACCCACCAGTCACTCCTCGGGAGAAAGATGAGGCTGTTCACTCTTATAAAGATGTAGATCTTAGAAACCCAAAGAGACGGTTCTACTTTGTCTCAGGGGTCTCCATGCGTTGGAATTGACTTGATGGCAGAGTTTGTTTAGTTTTATTTTTTTAGATGCTCACCGAAAAGTTAGATGTCTGAGTCTACCCAGAGACTCCTCGAAAGAAAGGCTTGGCCATTTACTTCCAAACAGTCACAGCCGTTGAAGACCCCTGTGGCACACTGTTCCACCGGGACACCTGGTAAGTGCTAGTTCTGTAACTTAGAGAGCAGGCCCTGGAGGCTTTGTTTGGCCAAGTGGGGTGTCCCAGAGGGCTAAGAATGGGAAGGACATTCTCAATGCCTGAGAACGGAAGTGCATGGGTTCAGGAGATGGTGGGAGAGGACAGGCCTGCGCTGCCTTTATCTCCTGGTGACCCCCCAGGGAATTACTTCCCGGAAGGCTCCCCCTAGGGGGCCTGGCACGGAGGGGCCTGGCTCCACCTTCCAGATGTCACAGCTCACGGGCTTGTCAGCACTGGGCAGTGAGAACCAGGCCCCAAGGGCCCCAAGGAGAAGCTGTGGAATCTCTCCCCTCACTAGGCACCCAAGGAAAGGTCCCTGGAGGGTGGGGCTGGACGCACTTTGGCATCTGACAGACAAAGTGAGAATTGTGCTAGAAAAGATGACATGGGATGGGATCTGGGAGCAGGATGAAGAGTCCTGGGGTCCTGGCAGCTTAGCTTTGGGGCCACTCCTCTGCTTTGGCCTGAGCCACATTCAAGTTCATGCACACGCTTCCTGCTTCATCTGTCCCAGCCCCAGCAAACCTTTTGTCTCAGCCTGCCTGACTGCACGTCAGGTGGTCCCTTTGGTTACCGTTACTGCCCTACTGCCCGCTCCCAAGCCTCCAGCCAGCCCGAGCAAATCCTGCGAGGCATGGCGAAAGGCCCCCCCTCACCCACCGAAAACATCGCCGTCACACTTCTGGGAAGGTGCATGCTGGAAGGAAGAAACGTGTCTTTGATTCTTTGTATTCATGCTTGGCATTGCTGAATAGGGCTTGAAACGTGGGGAGGAGACAGAGTGCTGACGGAAGGAGGGGACCTGTTAGGGAAAGGAGAGAGACAGCCCTTCTTCGGTTTCCATGGCACCTGGCATAGGCTGCAAAGCAAACTCTTCCGGTGGCCAAGTGTCCAGTCTGACCCTCTAACAGGAAGTAGCCAGGTGCTGCGTTCTGAGCACTTTCGTGATGGTCAGGTCCTGCTCACGTTCCCCTGGGACCCTTGCCATGCTCCACTCTCATTGCCCCTGTGGTATAGGCCTGAAGCCTGAGGACCAGAGAGGTGGCCCAATGTGCCTGAGACTGCACAGCGGGGCGCGGCTGAGCGGATGTGTCGCCCCAGCCCGTGGTGCAAGCACCCTGCTTTTAGGACCTTTGCTTAAAGGCTGCTGAGGAGATGCCAGGTCAGACTGCAGCCAGTGCACCTCGCCCTGGAGGCGCGTTGGGATCCGCCGGGGAGCTTTAAAGCCTGCTCCAGTGCGTGGGGCCGCTCAAGAGAGTCTGGTTTAATTGAGTTGGGTGGTGGCCCGGGTTTGGGTATGTTCTGAAAGCTCCCCAGGTGAATCTGATGAACAGCTCGAGCAGGGTGTGGGTGGGGGCACCCGGCTGAATGGGCCAGCACTGGGCTGTCCTGAGGTGACCTAGGCCGAGGCGAGACTGGGAGATGAGCACGCTGGAAGAGACAGGGAAACAGAAAGGAATGTTTTCATCTTTAACCTTCCTTCTTTGAATTCATACGTGCTTCTACCTTCAAGACAGATTTTCAGAACAGTCAACACCAAGTGTACTCAGAGGACGCACCGAGTCAGCAGATCGGACCATCTAGAAAGTTCTTGATGGCCTCAGAAGTTGAAGCCCAGAATCAGTTTTACTTCCATCAGCCCACAGACTCCACCCGAAACAGCCCTTCCCAGAAGCCTAGAGCCAGGCAGGGCCTGGGAAGTGAACCGAGACCCAACTTTCCAAACTAAACCAAGCACCCTGTCATGGAGTTGATGCCGACGTCATAGAGACCCCGTAGGACAGGGTGGAAGTGCCCCTGTGGGTGTTGGAGACTGTCACTCTTCATGGGAGCAGAGCTTCATAACAGATTCATTACACCCACTCCGGCTAAAGTCGAATAATCATGACCACCCTGGAAGATGCTCCGTATGAACTACTCTTGCTTCCCTCCCAAAGAACGGAGGCGCAGCCAGTGTGGAGAGAGTGCGCTATGTACCTGTATGGGAGCAGGGGCCCTGCTAGCCCAGTGGGTTACATGTTGGGCTGCCAACGGCCAGGTCAGCGGTTAGAACTCACTCGCTGCACCAAGGAAGAAAGATGAGGTTTTCTATCTTTGCAACAATTTGCAGTCTCAGGGGCCAGTGCGACCCTGTCCTCTAGGGTCACGATGAGTCGGCATTGACTCGAGGGCTGTGAGTTTGATTTTTGGTATT
Source organism: Tenrec ecaudatus (assembly GCF_050624435.1). NCBI lineage: Eukaryota > Metazoa > Chordata > Mammalia > Afrosoricida > Tenrecidae > Tenrec > Tenrec ecaudatus. The sequence continues at coordinate 198,031,589 of NC_134532.1, forward strand.
TATCACTATTTTACTTCCCTAGGGAATCCCTGGGTGGTTGGTACAAGTGGCTCACAGCTACTAACTGACACATTGTCGGTTCGAGTCCGTCCAGTGATCCTGTGAAACCTCCTTGCTGTCCAGTAGCTTTGGGTTCATAATGGCTCATATCAGACAGGGAAGCACTGTAAATCTTTACAAAAGCAGACGGCCACCTCTTTTTCTTTCAGGTTGGCTGGTGCGTTGGACAGCCACTCATCATTGCTTAATGATGGAGCCACCAGGGCTCAGAAAAACCTGCCACTGGAGGCCCTGGGGGCCCGATTGTACTCTGACACACATGCAGGTCACTCGGAGTTGAAGTGCCTTGAAGGCAACTGGATGAGCGGTAACTTGTGCAGTCTGTGTCCCTGCTGTCAGGGGCCGTGTGCCTGGGTCTTGTCCAGCGGGCTGTGGTAGAGTGAGGCGCGCACACACACACACATTCATGTACACACACGTATACACATCTCGTTCTTGTTGTTGTTAGGTGCCATCCAGTTGGCCCCACTCAGAGTGACCCGATACACAACAGAAGGAAACACTGCCCGGTCCTGCTCCATCTTCACAATTGCTCTTACGTTTGGGCCCCTCCGTCCATCCTGTGGAGGGCTTCCTCTGTGTCACTGCCCCTCCACTATACCAAGCATGATGTCTTCCTCCAGGGACTGCTCTCTCCTGACATGGCCAAAGTACTTAGACGAAGCCTCACCATTCTGGCTTCTAAGGAGCCTTCTGGCTGTACCTCTTCGAAGACAAGCGTGTCTGTTTCCTGTATCAGTCCCCGGTTCTTTCACTATTCTTCGCCAGCACCCTAATTCAAATGCACGGATTCTTCTTCCGTCTTCCCTCTTCGATGCCCGACTTTCACATCCTTGTGAGGAAATTGAAAAGACCACAGCCTGGGTCAGGCCCACCTTGGTCCTCAAGGTAATATTGTTGCTTTTCTACACTTTCAAGAGGTCTTGTGCTGCAGATTTACCCAATGCCATACGTTGCTCGAGCTCTTTACTGCTGCTTCCATGAGCATTGGTTGTAGATTCAAGCAAAATGAATACATCTCTCTATATAATGGCCATTGAGTCAATGCTGACTCATAGGGACCCCTGGTGGGTTCTGAGACTGTACTGTTTACAGGAGTAGAAAAACAAAGCCCTTCTCCCTAAGGGCTTCTGCTGGGGGCTTGAACTGCCAACCATGTGGATTGCAGCCCAACTCATAACCACTACACCACCATGTGGCTCCTAAGGGTTTCCCTCCTGGTTTTGGAACATCAATCCCCAGGCCTTTCTTTCTGGTCTTCCTTCTTAGTTTGGAAGCTCTGCTGAAGCCCATTCCTTATCGCAGCAATTCGCATGCCTCCGTAGAGAAAGGAGCGTGGCCGCACCTGCGCTGCATTGGCTGAGAATAGAACCCGGTTCTCTCACAGGGAAGGTGAGATTTCAGGGGAGCTGACCCATCAGGGCCTGTACCCATGGCAGGACCCAATGCTGTGAAGTAAACCAGGCCTTTGAATGTCACCCTTTCCCACCGTCTTCCGGGCCGGCTCTCTGTGTCCCCACCTTTCCACTCTCAGCTCCGGCCCCTCTCTCCAGCTGATGAACCCCGATACTGCAGACAGGCAGATGCTGCGCCTGCTCTTTCTATGGGAAGCTTCTCCGACAGTTTGTTTCCGGCTCCAGCCCAGGTTTTCTGCCATAAAGGGGGATATTGTGTTCAGCGGATGCGCCTGTACCCCATCGCATTGTGTACTAAATATCCACCAACAATGCTGGCACTCTCTGTGAGGCGGGCTGCCATGCGGCCAGGCAGCGGTTCCAGGCTGAGGTCTGAGTCATAGGCTGGTTCTTCTGGGCAGCTCGGCCTTCTCCTGCTGAGTGCGCGGCGTCAGTCACTCCAGGGAGAGCTGGGACCATTCGCTGCCAACGCTTGAAGAGATCGGTGTAGAAGGAGGGCCTCTGAGGGCTGGCGGTGATCAGGAGAACCTGGTTGCAGTGAGCATGTCTGCATGGGAGCAGCACCCAGAGGGAGAAGAAACGTGGCAGAAAAGTCTTCATGGTTTGGTCTAAGCAGACCTTGAACCCGGCTCTTCTTACCCACGCACTGAAATACAGCCTGGTGGCCGGGCTTCACAGATAAAAACACTGGGTACCCGCTTCCATTTGAATCGCAACTAGACACAATAATAATGATTATTCGTAGAATAAAACAAAGAAATAAAATTGCTCAAAGCCACCGAGTCGATTCTGACTCAGGACAGAGTGGAACTGCTCCTGTCCGGATCCAAGCAGGTCACTCTTTAGCTTGTGATTTTTTTAATACTGATTTCATTCATATGTACCTTCTTCCCCTCCCCAAATGAGGCCACATCGATTTTTCCACACCCAGGGCTGTGAGGATAGGCATTCTCTCTCCTGTTTGCTGGGATAGGGCTTCTTGTGGAAATAGTCCCTCAGGAACGGCTGCTTCTCCTCATAGAAATGGTCCTTGCACTTTGTGGGGTTCGGCGCTAGGAGGTGCGGTGCCGCGAAGCCTTTAAGTCTCTGTGGGAGGAGCAAGCCTCATCTTGCTCCCGGGGAGCAGCTGGTGGTTTCAAACCACCACCTTCACGTGAGCAGCCCACCATGCAACCCACGCACCACCAGGACTCAGGTAAGAGTGTCCCGAATTGGAATCCCTGGGCGGTGCACATGGTGAACGGGCTCGGCTGCTAGCTGGAAGGTCCGGTGTTCAAGTCCCCACTGAGGTGGTTTGGAAGAAAGGTCTAGTAGAAGACTTCCAAAAACAACCCTGTGAGGCGCCGTCTACCCTGTCACACCTGGAGTCAGAGTCGATAGGTAGGCACTTAAAAAAAAACAAACATCTTAAGTATTTCATGATATGTACCTGTATTAAAAAATTGTGGTTGACCTCAAATTCGCTGGGTGATATTTAACTGGGCATCCTGTATTTTTCTGTGGCAGGCTTGAGACACAGTGACAGCTCAGGGCATGGGCTCTAGTTTAGAAAGTGACTTCATACCCTGGGTCTGTCCTTTAATGGCTGAGTCCCCTTGGCTGAAATATTGATCTTCTCCGTGCCTCAGTTTCCTCATCTCTAGGAGTGAACAGAGCCGTCTTATAGGGCCGTTGGGAGGTTCCAATGGGATATGGAAGCAGAGAGCGTGCAGCAGTCCTGGCTTACAGCAAGGTTTGCATCGCTGTGCAGACCACAGCCAAGCCACCAGGCAGTCCCCAAAGGCCTCTTAGCTTGAACTCCCCGATCTGTACGCCCTCTCGCACCCCCTTGCTGTGTGACTGCGAGCCAAGGCTACAAGAGCCAAGTGAGTCTCTGTGAACCTCACCCTCCTCGTCTGGAAGACGGAGGCTCTGCGGAGAGCACCTGGCCCACACAAGGCATCTTTACTCCATTTTCAGACTGGTCCTGTGCATGAAGCGTTGTCCTCTCAGAAGATCTGTTCTGGATGGATGGGGGTTGCGCCCCACCCCCCACGTGTCTGAAGTTTGGTGGAGGAGATGAGGGCAGCCTAGGGAAGAGCAGGGAACACAGAAAGAACCCCCTTTCTTTGCCTTCACTCTGCCCTGGGCAGGGGGAGCTGGCTCGGTTTCAGTGAGGGGTTCTTGTTAAGAAAGACTTCTCTTATTTTTCTCCACCACCACCTCCCCTGGTTTGTTGATGCTGAAATTCTGTTCCTAGAGCACCCAGCCTCTAAATCAATCAGGAAAGTCAATAATTGTTGAGCACCTACCATGTACATTGGAGTGACAGTGGAGGGATAGATAGATAGATAGATAGATAGGTAGATAGATAAGAGCTCACTGAGTTTAGCATTGGGGATCAGTAATGGCAGGTTCAATCCTGAGCTCTGACGCTAACAGGCTCTGCGAATGTGGCAAATTCCCTAACCCCTCTATGACTCAGTTTCCTCATTTGGAAAATGAAAAAAAATAAACAAGGCCTATTTCTTTGAATGTATAATCCAGGACTGGGCAGTGTGTCCTTCTGTTGTGCATAAGGTCACTATGGGTTAGAACCGACTCTTCGGCACCTGACAATGATTACAAGCCAAGAGCTGGCCTTCCTGTCATCTTTCTCTATATTTGCCATTTCAGTTTCTCTTTCAGGAAAGGATCTGCCCCTTGGAGCCTCTGTGACAGGGCAGTAAGCTGAGGGTATGGGGGCGTGGGGCAGGGTTCCTCAGGCTGCCTGTTCCTCCAGTCATCTCTGCTCACAAAGCACCAGGTACTCAGAAAGCTCTGGGAGAAGCAGGATCGATGGCAGGATGTCACTCCCAGATCTTCAGTGACATCCCAGAGCTGCTGGCCTTGCTGTGGGCTCCCCTCCCCAGCCCCGACCCCCCATGCACTCAGCGTCCCTATCGATCCCATGGCACTAGAGAGAGGAACCCATTAGGAAGAGCTGCTGAGGTGTGTGAATGTGCCTTCCAGCCTGGGCGGATTCTTGTTGACTTTCCGTGTCTCGTTTCCTTCGCTGCTCCCTTTGGAAATAATAATAGCTTTGAGTTCAAGGAGAAGGAGAAAAAATTACGTGTGTTGGTTTTGGTATTGGTGGGAGTTACATAATCTGTTGTCATTTTGAGACTGAAGAGCGCAGGGGGTGGAGTTAAGCCTGTCAATCAGGTCGCAGCTTGAAGACCTCATTTAGAGGCACTGAGGAATAAATGGCTCACTGGAGGTGGGCCACATACTCACTCCCTGTGACACATTCCTGTTGACAAAACACATGGAGCTATGCTGATGAAGCCAGAGCCCTGGAGCTGGGGGAGCCACTTGGAGATGATCCCTGCCAGTGCTGAGATGCTTCTGCAACCACTGGATCCACAAGACTTTCCACCCACTGGCCTGTGATCCTTCTGCATTTGGTGTGACTGCGTGTATTGTGTAAGTCTAAAGAGGAATTTATGGACTAGTATCGACATACAGGGTAATATCAGACTTATGGACTTGATCTGGCTGGGTTGGAATGTTTTCTCAATATTCAATTGTTCTTGTGTATAAAGCTTTTTTCTTATATACCTATACATGTCTCTGGATTTGTTTCTCTAGTCAACCTGGACTAACACAGTGTGCTTGGGTTCATCTCCCTCCTTTGTGGTGCTCTGCTAAGGTGGGGCCGGGCCTGTCCAAGGTGCTTCCAGCTCACAGGCAGCTTCTCTGGCTGCATTTGCCCAGGAGGAGGCCGTGGTGGGAGACTGGAGGTGGAAAAGAACCCTGCATGCCTTCTTCAGTCCTCCCGGAATCTCTGGGAGTGGTAAACACTAACCACAGATCATGCGCTGGGGTATCGAATGAAAGATTGTAGGTTTGAGTCCACCCAGAGATGTTTTAGAAGAAAGACCTAGCAATCCAAACTACCCCCTAGCCCCTCCCCCACCCACCCCTGCCCCAAGAAAACCCAAACCCAGCCTTTGGAACCCCGTGGAGTCTTACCTGACATACCCGAGGTCCTCCACGAGTGAGAATCAATTCCAGGGCAGCTTGCTGGTTTCCTACACAGTGTGAGTAGGGCAATGGACTTAAAGAGACAGAAGAGGAATTGGTGCTTTTGAATGGTGGTGCTGGTGAAGCACATCGAAAGTAGCCCGGACTGCCGAAAGCACACAGAGCTCTGTCTTAGAAGAAGTACCTCCACAATGCTCCTTTAGAAGCAAGGATGCTGAGACGTTGTCTTACAGATTTTAGGACATGGTGTCAGGTGAGACCAGTCTCTGGAGAAAGACATTAGGCTTGATAAAGTAGAGGGACATCGAAAAGGAGGTGGATTGACGCAGTGGCTTCACCAACAGGCTGAACCCTATGAACGATAGGGAGGGTGGTGCGGGATGAGCAGCGTTTTGCTCTGTTGGGCGTAGGGTCGCTATAAGTCAGAACCGACTGGTGGCACTATCAACAACATGGACAATGACAGTCCATGATGTGCTCCCTGGGCACTGTTGGATTTACTGCAGGTGACAGGATACAGTTGGTGGGCAGTCCCACAGAACAGAGGGCCTGTGAGCATCTTCTTCAGGAGTATCTCCTCGCAAGTGTGGAAACTGGAACTTCGTAGGGAGATATGCATGCAAACACACACACACACACACATACACACATGCATGCACGCACACATGCAGCACCTTCTCCTTAGCTGTGCTGCCTTCCCTGAATGGGGACCATTTGCCAAGTTGATCTGGAAGTCCATGAAAACCATTCACTATAGGACCACGACCTTCTTCGTACAATAAGGAAAATGGAGGGGGCTGGAGGGGGGCGTGCTGCAGGGCTGTAAGCTGCGTCTATGGTATGCAAGGTTAGTTTTTCCATCAGCATAAGAGGCTGCCTTCTGAGGCATGGTGGAGAGGGGAGAGTTTATTACCCCAGGCAGCGCTGTCCTTGGGGATGCTGGGACATTACCAGGATGCAAATGTGCTGTGAAGAGTACCCCATCTGTTCCAAGAGTACCCCTCTGCTGGAAGGGGGGAGTGGGCTGGGAGGCTGAAGAGGACCTCAGGGGCCACGTGAGAGAAAATATCACCCATTGACATGTTTGGACAGGTCCCATTTGGGGATGCTGCCTCAGTCAAAGCACTGTCATGATTACCGAGAGCTTTAACTGGAGCGCACTTTGATGCAAAAACTCCCAACAACCAAGCCTGCTGCCATCACACTGAAGCTGACTCACAGCGACCCTAGAACACGGAGGAGACCTGCATGTTCCTAAGACATGTTTCTATGGGTTTCTAAGACTGTTCATCTTCTCGGGAGCAGACGGCCTCCTTCCTCCTGCACCTACCTGATGACAAGGGAGGCTGCTATGTCAAGAGTGTACCCATTAAGCCCAAACAGGCAAATCATCGTCACACAAGGGATCGCCATCAGTTGGCATCACTGGACAGCGTCTGGTTGCTCGACCCACGGTGGTTGACTCAGTTCCGACTCCTAGGGGCCCTAGAGGACCACGCTGAGCTCCATACAGGCTTCCATGGCGGTAGAGCTTCACGGGGAAGCCTGCCGTATCTTGCTCCTGCGGAGCGGCTGGTGGCTTTGGATGGCCGGTGGTGCCGTTAGCAGTAAAGCGCTTTAACTACTGGGCACCAGGCTCCTTCATTAAATTCTGGGACCCCTGTGGTTCAATTGGCTCCCTCAGAGTGAGGCACTACTACACATGCCATGCGATTCCATGCTATATGCTCATGAGATTCTGGAACCAAGACCCTGGACAGAGCTTGGGGAAGATCTTTTCCTAACAGCTCCCTTATTCCATGTCCAACTTTCATATGCATACGAGGTGTTGTTGAAGAGAAATACAAGGTGGGGGGGGCAGTCACAAAGAAGAATGAGGGTAGAATGGGGGAGGGAAGATGTGGAAGTAAAACTGGGGCTCGGTGCATCTCCCAGGTGGAAAACAACTGAATCTTTTTGCATCCTGAAACCAGTGCAAACCCAACCCAACCCCATGCAAACCCAAATCAAAAGAACAGCTTTGCCTGCCTGGTTCTGGAGCTCACAGTCCATGGCTCTGGGCGCATTCCCTGACCCTTGTTGATTGCTGAGCAAAAGGCCTTTCACTTTGAGTTGTGCTAATCTGGCTCGTGCGGATGTGGGGACAATCCTCACGCCAGAGCACTGCTTCATTCTTTTACTAAGAGACTGGTGCAAACTTGGTCACCTTCCCGGGTGGGTTGTCTGTTTTTCCTTTTTGTCTTTAGACCTGAAATTATTTTATTTGAATTTTCATTTGCCATTCTTTGCACACAGACTTCTGTCCTATAGGCGTTAGCCTCTGAGTCTCCCTGAGCTGTAAAGGGTGACATGGGTCAGGGTGAGACGTTCTCCTGCTCCCCCTGGACAATGGGTGTCAATGCCTCCCTACCATTGAGTTGGTGCCCACCCGGAGCAGCCCTGGAGGACGGGATGGAGCTGCCCCTATGGGGTTCCCAGACTAACTCTTTATGGGAGTAGAAAGCCCTGTATTTCTCCCACAGAGCTGCTGGTGGATTCAAACTGCTGACCCTGCAGTTAGCGGCCCAACGCATAGCTGTCTCTCATTTCTGTCGACTTGGCCCCATCTCGACCACCTGCTCACGTCTCACTGGGACAATAGCAGCAGGCTAAATCCCTGGGTGGTTGAGTCCCCCGGGGACAGTAAAGTCAGTGGCTGTCTGTGGATGAGGGTTAGAGCGAGCCCATCCCCTTCTGAGAAGTCAGCCTTTGAAAGCCATGGGCAGCACCGGCCTAGCTGCTAAGGTGTTCCTCCTAACTGGGACAGCATGGTAGGTTGTGCGTTGGGCACTCACTGCAAGGGCATCAGTCAACCTACCTACCCCGCTGCAGGGGGAAGAGGAAGCTTTCCGCTTCAGTACAGAGTTACAGCCTTGGAAACCCGTAGGGGTATTTCTCCTCTGCCCTATGGGGCTCTTATGAGTTGGAATCAACACTATGGCAGTGAGTTGTGGTTGGTTGTGTTTGTTTGTTTTTTAATTGGCCAGCCAACAGCTTCTCACCTCGCTGCAACCATTTTCTCTCTGGAAACTGTGAGAGCTTTGTGGAATCCAATCCTCATGGTGTCTCCTTCTTACTTGGTAAGCGACATTGTCTCCCTGCTGCTATTAAAACACCAGCAAGTAGGTACGTGGGAGAGACCGAGTACGTGCCGAGTTCTGTTCTACAAGCCTTGCACATGAGTCATGTTGCTGCCTAGTCGGTTCTGAGCTATAGCGACCCAGAGTGGGACTGCCCCATAGGTTTTCTGAGACTGTCACTCTTTAGGAAGGCACCTGTTTAACCCACAATAGTATCCATCAATTTATTTATTCTTATCATTGATCAACCAATCCTTAGTCCTGGAAGTGGAGTAGGTTTGCATTGGTCTGCTACCTGCAAGGTCAGCAGTTCAAACTACCAATCACTCCTTGGGAGCAAGATGAGGCTTTCTACTATCATAAAGAGTTACAGCCTCGGAGACCCACAGGGACAGTTCTATCCAGTGCTATAGGGTCGCTGAGTCAGTATCGACTCAATGGCAGTGAGCTGTTTTGGTTGGTGTTGGGTTATTATTACTGAAGAAGTGATTAAAAGCTCACCTGCTGACCAAAGGTCAGTGCTTCAAATCTATCAGCCCTTCCATGGTAGAAAGAGGTGGCAGTCTGTTTCCACAGAGGTTACAGCCTCAGAAACCTCATGGAACTGTACTCTGGGGTACGAGGTCACTATGGGTCAGAACCAAGCAGACAGCAATGGGCTAATGGGGATCTCCAAGGTCAGGTATAAGGTCTGGCTCATCTATTTGCAGAGCCAAGAAATGGAGGAGGGGGATGCTTCATGACTCCATGGCACCTGATACCAGGTTTTGTTTGTTTTTCAAATGACTGGTACTGATTACAGAACCACTGATGACATAGTGGGTTACACGTTGGGCTGTTAAACACGAAGGTAGCTGTTTGAAACCCCCAGCTGCTCCTTGGCGGAAAGAGGAGGCTTTCTAGTCTTTTAAATAGTTACAGCCTTGAAAACCCACAGAGGCAGTTCTACCCTGTCCTATGGGGTCTCTATGAGTCAGAATTGACTTGAAGGCAGCAAGTGTGTGTTTTGGGGTGCAGACTACAGAAAACCTGATGAGAAGGATGAGAAATGTGTTTGATTGTGCACTGGCACTGGTGTGAACGGGAAATGGACTCGGCTGCTAATCAAAAGGTTAGTGGTTCGGGTTAACCCAGAAGTGCCCAGGATGAAAGGTCTGGCAGGATACACCCTCTAAACAGCCATTGGAAACCCTCTGGGGTTCAGCCCTCTCCGGCACACAAGGGGTCGCCATCAGTTGGCATCACTGGACAGCGTCTGGTTGCTAGAGTCTCAGTGGGGCCTGGTCCTTTGGCACAGAGGAGGAGGAGAGCAGGCAGGCAAGGGGGAAGCCTACACCCCGAGACCAGGAAGACCCTGACATGCAGCCCTTCCTCAGGACTGATGCACTGCTCTATTCTGGAGATTAGAGGAATCTTTTTTCCCCCCTTCAAATGTTAATATAGTTGTGAAGCATATAGACAGACTTCATTTTTACAACAGGGCCAGAGTATTTAATGAGATGCATTTTTTTGCTGGCCTTCTGTAAAGTAGTTTTTAAATCAATCGTGAGTTTACAATCCATGGATGTCGCCTGTGGGTGGCAAGCGTGTCCTTTGTGCCCTTGCTTTCGCGCGTCCTAATTTCCTTATCTGTAAAAGGACAGGGCGGTTAGGAACGTGCAGTCGGGCCATTGTGGAGGGCCTGGTGGCTTTAACTCATCTCCAAAACGTCTCTTAGGAGTTTCCCAAAGCATGTGTTGGATTAGTTGGTTTTTTAATTTAATTTTTGCTAGAAGAATCCACGTTCTTCTTGCATGATCAGTGTTTGGCTCTCACTCACTGCCATCGAGTCAATGCTGACTCATAGCGATCCTGTAGAACAGAAAAGAACTGCCCCTGTGGGTTTTGGGGTAACTCTTCACAAGAGTGGGAAGCCTCATCTTGCTTCTTCGGAGCAGCTGGGCGGTTTGAACTGCTGACCTTGCAGTTAGTAGCCCAACATGTAACCACTACACTACTCAGAGAGGAGCTCTGGGGGCTGATGGCCAGGGGGCCTAAGGTGTCTTTCTTCTTTCTGATGTAACCAGTGCTGGCCAGAACCTCTCTGCATCAGAGTCTCAGGAAATTGTCACCCGTGGCAGCCACAGGGCACCCTCCACTCGCCACTGGGGTGCGCTCTTTAAGCTAGGTTCCTCCTCGTTCCTGCCCGGTAAGACCACAAACCCCCTGCACCGGCCCACACTTCTCTTCACTAAAAATTACACGGAATTTGTCTTGTCTACGAAGCACGTCATCCCCCCCCCTTTTCTTTTTTAACTCAGGGCAATTACTTGTTCTATTTCTGCATCCACCGCTCTTCCAGCAGTTTATTCTTGGTGAGTGTTAGTCAGTGCAGCTATATATTCGCCAGAAGAATCTATTTGCTCCAAACCAGTGCGTGGAGTAAAAACGCGGTAAAGTCACCCGCGGCCGCCGTTGACGTCACTGCTTGCTCCTGGAGGGACATGGCCAGGGCACAGGAAATGCTACCAATCAAGGCCTCTGATGATTCCAGGCTGTAAAAAAACAAAACAATAAAAAGCCTTATGAAGCACTTCCTGGATCCTTAAAGACGTCTTCGAGCCAGTTGATGCTTGTAGACGAAGAACAAACTATATTTGGATCCAAACATATATTTGGGTTAAAAACAGAAAAGGCAACTGCTGAGTTTGGGCAGAAGAGGAGTAAAGAGAGGATCGAGGATACCTTTTAAGCAGAGAGACTTCTGCTCTTTTTCTGCTGATCGAGTGGCTGGCTATCCTGAATAATATGCTTCCACTAGCTGGCTCCTCTGAGTGTCAGCAAATCATTTCCCACAGACTCGGGACGCCAAGGAAAACGTCTTTGAAATTGGCAGTGGAACGCGCCCCTTATCTCTGTCAAGCGGATTTAATTTTGATAACTAGGAGAAAGAATCCCTGAAAGCTAAGCCGAGTGAGATGACGATTGAGAAGAATAATGAATATGTGTGTGTATGCGCGTGTGTGATATTTTCCTGTCATTGTTCGGTGCCACCGAGATGGCTTTAACTCACAGTGACTTTATGTCTAAGAAGGAAAAGTTGCCTGGTCCTAGGTCCTGGTAGGAATTCAAGCCTTGAGTTGAAAGAATGGAGGATTCTAGGGGCATTAACAACAACAACAAAATTAAGGACACAGAAAGCAACAAGAACATCAGAAGAAGAGTCACCATGCCCAAACCAGTGAGTTGGTATTTAACCATTTCAGAAGGCAGTAAATGACATTGAAGAAAGAAGTACACTTTGAAGAGATGTATTTAAATCAACCATTACTAGTTTCATAGTAACGAAACTAGTCTCTGTTTTGGCTTGAGACCTTGGTTTTACAACAATTCCCAATGAGAAGGGAAATGGTAAATGTCTTAGTCTGGCTTGACTAGAGAAACAAATTCATAGACACTCATATATATGTAAGAGAGAACTTTATATCAAAGAACAATTATACATTAAGAAAACATCCAGCCCAGTCCTGATCAAATCTGTAAGTCCAATATTACCCCATATGTCGATACTAGTCCATAAATTCCTCTTTAGACTCACGTGGCCATGCAATGATGCTGAATACAGGAGGATCACAGGCCAGTGGGTGGAAAGTCTTGTGAATCCAGTGGTGGTGGAAGCATCTGAGTGCTGACATGGGTCTCCATGTGAGTCCTCCAGCTCCAGGGCTCTAGCTGCATCAGTGTGGCTCCATGTGGCTTGTCAGCAGGAAGACAAAGCAGAGTCTCCCACAGCCAGGGAGGAAGACAGGAGTTCCCAGAATCCTCAGGAGAAGGCCATGCCCACACAGAGACCTCATTGGCTCTGGCCTGATTGACAGTCTAGATTCCGCCCCTTCACAAGTTGGCAGGAGATTATGTAACTGCCACAGTAAAGTAGAGGTGCAGCGAACAAGAGGAAAATCTTTGACAAGATGATTGACAGTGGCAGCAACAATGGGCTCAAACATAAAACAATTGCAGGGATGGCACAGGACTGGGCCGAGTTTCCTTCCGCTGTACATCGGTCACTCTGAGTTGGGACAGACTCGATGGCACCTAGCCACAGCAATAACCACGGAATCATTAGAAAAGCAGACAGGTCAAAGATTTGTTTTTTAAAGGCAAGATGACGATGGAAGCAGGAGTTGGGGTGGCGATGGAGATGGAGAAAAGGGCAGAGTTGAAGTGGGAAAGACAATGAAAGGACCCCACCACCACCTCCACCCCAGAGAGGCACTCACTCCTGCCAGCAATCCCCTGTGAGACCAAGTCTAGGCTTCTGCCTCCAGAAGGGCCACGTACTACATGTCTGCCGTGTGCAACCATCGCCTTGTGGTAGTTGATTGTGACTCATCGCAACGCCAATTAAAAGTTAACAAACCCTTGCTCTTGAGCACCCCAGTCCCACCCTCCCCCTAACCCCCATGCCCGTGTGATTGCTGGCATGTATGCACCATTTACCTTGGTTCGTTCACAGTCTGTCATGCTGAGTTTAAAAAACTTTGCCAACCAACAAATGTACAAATGTGCTTGACACAATGGATGGACGTATGGATTGTGATAAGAGTTGTATGAACCCCCAATAAAATGATTTAAAAATTTGCCCTCATTGGATCCATTGAACTTGTATTAGCAAATATCTGCTTTCTTCCTTGGTTTTTATGATTCTGCATCGAGAGGTTTACCATTAGTAAACATTGTAAGGCCATTGGTTTGAAGGGGGTGGCAGAGTGAAACAGATGTCGGAAGAGACTCTGAGAGCTGCTCTTGAGCCGAGAGTAGCTAAAGCAAATGGAAGAAACGGTGGACAGAAGCGAACAGAAACTTTTAAAGGACTGCTCAAGAAAACAGGGACTATGAGAAGGGCCAAGAAATCGATCTTAGAAGCAGCGCAGCCTGACTGTTCCTCGGAAGGGAGGACAATGAGACTTCGTCTCAAGCACTTTGGGCGCGTTGTCAGGAGGACGTCGTCTTGGTAAAGTGGAGGCACCGCTGGAAAAGAGGAAGGGCCTCAACGAGACAGAGCAGCGCAGTGGCTGCAGCACTGAGCTCAGCCTTAAGGGTGAGCATGTCGCAGAGCCAGGCAGCGTCTCGTTCTGTTCTACACAGAGTTCCTCTGCGTGGAGGAACAGACTCATTGGCGCCTAGCAGGAGCGGTCATTTCCCAGGAGCTTACGGCAGGGACCAAATGCTTCCAGGAGACTTCCTTATTCATTCCCCACTCCTTCAAACCATCCCCGCCTTTGCAAACCAGAAGCCATCGTGCCTCTTTGCTACACCTTGCTCAGGCGTAGAATCAGCAAGCAACACGCGTGGAGGTGTGCGATGGCTGAGCGGCCTCTTTTTATTCATTTATTCATAACCGAACGTGATAAATATTTACACATGCCGACCTTGTATAAATGATTGTTGAATTGAGGTGTTGTCTGGTTTACAAATTATGCAAAACCTAAGCTGAAAACAAACCAAACATGACATTAAAGAAAAAAATTGATTTTCCAGCATTTCAGTTCTGTGGCTTGCCACCTGGGTGCCACCCACCGAACTTGCGGCTGAAACATCGTATCGCCTTCAGTCCGTTGTGAGGGTGAAATGAAAACAGGACACAAAATTCCTCTCTAAACGTAGATTCCACAAGGCTGCCGTAAAACGTGGTGAGCCTTACAACTGTCGCCGTCGCTCCTGTTCTTCGTGGTCTGACAAGTCAGGGTCCTCCTATCTTGTCTTCCCTACAACTGAGAAGAAAGGAAGAAGAGATAGTATCAGTTCTTTGGGGTCCTGTGATGAATTCATTTGCAAAAATTCTTGTCCCCCCACCCCAAATGAGCTGTTAGTTTAGAAAATATTCCTTGCCACTTAATTTTAATGAAGAAACGTGTAAGGCATCTCATAGGTTTAATAAATATCAGAAAATCCACACAGTTAGGCCTCAGTGGTGGAAGGGGCATTGGAAGAAGGCCGTGGGATGGGCCATCGGATATGGGTATTGTATGAAATCTTCCCCGGAAGATATAAATCAAAACTTTACACAAAATAAATATGCCATTGCTTGCCACAATTATATGACCTGTAAGCATTCGGATTGCCAGAAATGGCTGCAGAAGTATAGTGAAAGTACCACGGACTGCCAAACAAACAAACAAACAAACAAACAAACAAATCTATCTTGGAAGAAGTACAGCCAGAATGCTCCTTAGAGGCAAGGATGGCGAGCCTTCATCTCACATGCTTTGAACGCGTTCTCAGGAGAGAGCAGTCCCTGGAGAAGGACATCATGCTTGGTAAAGTAGAGGGGCAGGGAAAAGCTTCAACAAGATGGACGGACACAGTGGCTGCATCGAGGGGCTCAGGCTGGGAACAATGGTGAGGATGGCCCAGGACCGGGCAGTGTTTCATTCTGTTGTGCACGGGGTCGCTCGGGGTCAGCATGAACTCGACAGCACCTAACATCAACAGTTTTCCCAGCCTCTCGACTTGCTGCTGAACTCTCCGGTAAAGAGGAACAGCCAAGGAGGATAATAGGTTGTGTCTGTTGGAAACATCGGGACTTTTGGCATTTTCTCTTCCTATTGTATATTAGCCCGATTCATTTCCCACTGCTGTTGTGGGCATCTCAGGGTGGCAGAAAGGACTACGTGTGTGAAGACAAGCCAAAAGGTTGGCGGTTTGAAGACACTCAGACCTGCCCTGGCAGGAAGGCCTGGCAATCTGCTCCCAAAGGGTCCTGACCTGGGGAGCCCTCTGCAGCAGATCGACTCTGCACACGTGGTGGGATCCACGCAAGAGCAAGGCTTTGTGACGTTTTTATTGGCGTTGCGATCAATCTCAATGAACTACCACAAGGCGATGGTTGCACATGACACGGATGTAGTACGTGGCCCTTCTGGAGGCAGAAGCCTGGACTTGGTCTCACAGGGGATTGCTGGCAGGAGTGAGTGCCTCTCTGGGGTGGAGGTGGTGGTGGGGTCCTTTCTTCGTCTTTCCCACCTCAACTCTGCCCTTTTCTCCATCTCCATCGCCACCCCAACTCCTGCTTCCATCGTCATCTTGCCTTTAGAAAAACAAATCTTTGACCTGCCTGCTTTTCTAATGATTCCGTGGTTATTGCTGTGGCTAGGTGCCATCGAGTCTGTCCCAGCTCAGAGTGACCGATGTACAGCGGAAGGAAACTCGGCCCAGTCCCGTGCCATCCCTGCAATTGTTTTATGTTTGAGCCCATTGTTGCTGCCACTGTCAATCATCTTGTCAAAGATTTTCCTCTTGTTCGCTGCACCTCTACTTTACTGTGGCAGTTACATAATCTCCTGCCAACTTGTGAAGGGGTGGAATCTAGACTGTCAATCAGGCCAGAGCCAATAAGGTCTCTGTGTGGGCATGGCCTTCTCGTGAGGATTCTGGGAACTCCTGTCTTCCTCCCTGGCGGTGGGAGACTCCAGCTTGGTTCCTCTCCCATGTCATCTCCTGTAGAACCTGACCTTATTACCAGTTTCCATGTGAACCCATTGAGGAATGGGCTGATTCTGCTTTTGTTTGTTGGCCAGGAATTTCTTGAACTTGTAAGACAACATTGTAAAGACAAAAAGCAACCTTAGTAGGTATGGTGGAGAAACAGAGAAACCTTCTTGTATGTTTATGCATGCTGTGTTTGTCTTGGTGGACTAGAGAAACAAATCCAGGGAGAAACATATATATATAGGAAAAAACTTTATATCAGAAAGATAATTGTACATTAAGGAAACATCCTAGCCCAGTCCGTATCAAGTTCATAAGTCTGATATTAACCCATTTGTCGATACTAGTCCATAAATTCCTCCTTAGACTCATGCAGTCATGCAATGGTTCTGAATGCAGGAAGATCACAGGCAGTTGGTGGAAAGTCGTGTGGATCCAGTGGCGGTGGAAGCATCTCAGTGCTGGTGTGGGTGTCCACGTGGCTCCTCTAGATCGAGGGTTCTGGCTGCATCAGTGTGGTTCTACGTGGCTTGTCAGCAGGAAGATGAGGCAGAGTCTGGCCTACAGTGAGCTATTTATCGCCGTGGCACCTCCAGATGAGATCAAGCTGTGACCTGATTGACAGACTAGACTCCACCCTTCTCCAGTTGACAGGAGATTATTCAACTGCCACATAGGATATTCTTGATGTATGATGTTCTTGCTTTCTGCATATATGTTGTGATGTCATCCTATAGCTCATCGGGTCTCCAGTCATTCATGTTAAATGCATAAAATATGTTCTTGAGATGCTTCCAAAATTCAGAGGAGCTATACCTAAGGTGGTATTTTAGCTCTCATGTACTTGTGTTAATTTTCTTCAGCTTCAACCTGAAGTTGTATATAAGCAATTGATGGTCTGTTTCACAGACAACCCCTGGCCTTGTTTTGACTGCTAAAATTGAGCTTCTCTTCCCACAGATCTAGCCAATTTGATTCCTGTGTGTTCTGTGTGGTGAGGTCCATGTATACTGTTGCTGTTTATGTGGTTGGAAAGGTATTTGTAATAAAGAAGTTATTGATCTTGCAATATTCTATCATGTGATTTCCAGCTTCATTTCTATCACCAAGGCCATATTTCCCAACTACTGTCTCTTCTTCTTTGTTTCCAACTTACACCATTCCAAGTGTCAATAATTATTAGTGCATTTTGATTATATATTTGGTTAATTTCAGGATGAAGAAGTTTATATAATTCTTCAGTTTCTTCTTCACTGGCTTAAGTGGTTTCTATATAAATATCAATAATGTATTCATTGAACTTCTTTGTAGGTCTATAGATATTATTTTATCACAGACAGCATTGTACTTCAGGACAGAACTTGAAATGTTCTTTTTGACAATGAATGTGACCCCATTCCCCTTGAATTTGTCAGTCTTGGCAACCATGTGATTGTCTGGTTCAAAAGGGCCAACACTAGTTTATTTTAGCTCATTAATGCCTACGAGATGGTTCTTTCTGGGTTCCAGTTCATTTTTGACAACTGTGGTAGTTACATAATCTGGTGTCAGTTTGGGACTTGAGAGGATTAAGAGTGAAGGGGTGGAGTCTAGTCTGTCAATTGGGTCACAGCTAATGAGACCTCTGTGGGCATGGTCTTCCCCTGTGGATTCTGGGAAAACTCTGCTAATTCCTCATTGGAGGTGGGGGAGACTCGCACTCACTACCTCACTCCCTTGGAGACACTCTACTGACAAGACACTTGGCACTATGCTGATAGACCCCATGCTCTGGGAGCCGGAGAAGCCAAGTGGAGACCCCTGCACCATTGAGATGCTTACAATGCCACTAGTTTCACCAGACTTTCCACCCACTGGCCTGTGGTCTGCCTGTCATTGCATGTGTTTCCTGAGTCTGAAGAGGACTTTATAGATTGGTATCGGACTATGGGCTAATATCAGACTTATGGACTTGGACTGGACTGGGTTGGGATGCTTTCTTAATACATAGTTACTTACCCTTTTTATAAAACTCTCTCATACACATTTGCGTTTCTATGGATTTGTTCCTCTAGTCTACCCAGACTGACACAATGACCTTCAGTTTTCCTAGATTCATAGTGCATGTAGAGTGCTCCTTAGAAGCAAGGGTGACAAGACTTCATCTTACATACTTTGGACATGTTGCCAAGAGAAGCCAGCCCCTGGAGAAGGACATTCTGTTTGGTAAAGCAGAGGGGCGGTGAAGGAGCGGAAGGCCCTGGGTGGACACTGTGGCTGGAACAATGGGCTCAAACACGGGAACCATGGTGAAGATGCTGTAGGACTGGGCAGTGTTTCGCTCTGTTGTGCACAGGGCAGATATGGGTTGGAACCCACTCAGGAGCACCTAACAACAACAACAACATCATCATGCCGCATATATCCCATTTTTCTAATAGAACTAGAGGCTTTCAACTTTTTTGTTGTTTTATTTTGTGTGTCTGGTGGAGAGACTCAACAAATGAAACACTGCCCGGTCCTGCACCCTGCGGGCAGTCGTTGTGAGGTTTGGGTCCATTGTTGTAGCCCTGTGTCAGTCCATCTCCCTGAGGGCCTTTCTCTTTCGCACTGTCTACCCTGTCGAGCATGATGTCCTTTTCCCGGGCTTGATCCCTCTTGATAATGGGTCCAGAGTAGGCTCGGTGGAAACTCCCCAGCATCCATTGGAAGAAGGATTCGAGTTGTCCTTCTTCCATGGTAGAGTCCATCGGTCCTCTGGCAGTCCATAATACTTGTGTCTTCAGTTGTCTCTGCTAACACTATAATTCAAATGGGCCGATTCTTGGGTCTTTTATTTTATTGTCTGGTTTTTACATGCGTATGAAGTGATTTGAAAGGAACACCTAAATCCTTGGAGTTTTCTGAGCGGTTGGGGTATCTTTGTTGTGCATGGCAGGTTGTTCACTACGCCTGTTAGTTTACGTTCAGGATGACTCAGGATGGGAGGTGTTCCATGTAGAACGCCACGCAATAGCTGCCTGATCTCTGAGGTGGGGAAGGGGTCTGGATATAGCCTTCAGTCACGTGGCTAATGATGCAGTCAATCACACATAGATGATGAAACCTCAATAAAAACCCAACACTAATGCTTGGGGGAGTTTCCCTGGATCGATGTGCTGACTCTTGGGGGTGAAAAAGCAAAGCCACCGCTGTTGAGTTGATTCCTGCTTGTGCTGTCGCTGTTAGCTGCTAACTAGTGGGTCTGATGCGCAGTGACCCTATGTGCAACAGAATGAAGCACTGCCTGGTCCTGTTGGTCAGGTTTCAGTCCCTTGTTGTTGCCGCTGTCAATCCATCTTGTCAATTCTTTTTCTTTTTTTTTTTCTCGCTCCTCCTCCACCAAGTGTGATGTCCTTCTCCTAACCACCTGTCCAAAGTACATGAGATGAAGTCTTGCTGTTCTTGCCTCCAAGGAGCATTCTGGCTGTGTTTCTTCCAGGACAGATTTGTTCATTTGGCAGGCCACGATCCTGTCAATATTCTTCGCCAACACCGTGCAGGGCATCTATTGCTGTCATTTTTATCGGAGCAGATAACCTCAGCGTTCTCCCTTGAACCACCAACCTTTCAATTAGTAGTCCAGTAGGGGCCAATAGGGAGAGTGTGCCAAGACATCACCGACTGGCCTTCTCAGACCCCGCCCTCCATGTCTCTTCTGCTGGTTCTACCTTTTATCTGTCTGTAGAGCAAAACTGAAAACATAAAAATGGCACTTTCTTGAGTTCTACAGGTCCTTTTAGCAGATTGTTGAACCCGAGGGATCAGTGGGGGCCCCCGGAGTCGTGGCTATCTCGTCAGACATGCAGGAGTTCTGGGGACACCTGAAGTTGGGCCTGATGTCTGAAGTGAAGGTTGCCTTGTCTGTAACCTGTGGCTTCTGACCTCACTCTGAGCTGTTCGTGTCAACTGACTTTACAGGTGGCCATTTAGTTCGCCCACCATCCATTCAATCGGTCATTCCCTCCTGGAACTGATGTCCTTGAAGACCTACACTTGAGCTCCCCAACCCCTGGTGGCGCTCATGGTTCAGCGCTCAGCCACGAACTGAGAGGCTGGAGGTTGCCACTCATCCAGAAGGCGAAAGAGCCTCAAGCTCTGCTTCTGAAACGCCCTGACCATGAAGGCTCTGCACCAGGAGTCAGAACCAACGTGATGGCCGCTGGTTGGTTAGTGTGTTGGCCACGAACCTGCATTGTGCTGGTGGATGCAGGGCCACAGGTAAAGAAGATACACCCATTTTCATACAGACACGGGTGTGTGGATGGGTGTGTGTGTGTGTGTCTCTCCACAGCACTAGGAACCTCAAACCCCTCTGATCACATAGAAAAGTCCATCAATGCCCAAAGAATGGACCTGCTAGGTAGCATGGAGGGCATCTTCATGTGGGTGGGGATGCAGCTGGACATTAACCTGCAGTTAAAAACCAAATAGTCCTGTGGCCTACGGGCTAGACTTCATTTACTTAACCTGCACAATGGGAATAACCCCAGGAAAGACCCTGGATGATTGAGGTGAAGTTTGAATGAGACAACAGGAAGTACTGAGCCGAGTTTCCGTCCAAGATCCTCCCGAGCCCTTGCGATCCTGTAGGATAGAGTCAAACTGCATCACGGGGTGTGATGGTTAAGGATTGTGTCTACCGGACTCTCCTGGGCAAGGGGAGTGGCGGAGCTCAACCTCTCCATTGTGTTCCAGACTGACGGTACCTCTGTAATGTCATAAACCTTTTCGCACAAGAGAGATAGAGCAGAGGTGACTGCTCTTTGGCTCCTCACCACCTGCTAGATCTGGAACTTATGGCTGGTCCCCCAGTCTCCCGTGGCATCACCTATTGATCCCCGGAGCCATCAGTGAGCTACTCATGGCGAGTGCAGTTGGCTGACTTCAGACCTCTGCATCCACCAGCCTGTGCCCCCTGTGGCGTCTGTCTCATCCTCCTTTTTCCTGGTCATCAGCATCGATGATTCAGGAGCTGTCTGACTTGAACCAGACTACACTCACCTACTTCTACAACTGTGTAAACCATTGATATCAATCTCTTTCTATGTACAGCACATATAAGCGTCACTGGTTTTGCTTCCCTGGGAAACCCAACCTGACCTATAGGCTTTCCTAAGCTAGCATCTGGATAGAAGCACACCCTCCAATCTTTTCCTCTGAGGGGTTGCTTGGCAGGTTCAATAAGGCTAACATTGGGGTTTGTAGCTGAGCATTTAGCTTTTATGTCACCAAAGACCCTTCTGGTCACAGTAACTGTTCAATACGGGATTTACCCCTTGAGTCACGGTCTCTCCCAGGTTTTCGATCTGCACGAGAACTTAAGTTCTAAAGCACTTGGTTTGTGGAAGGGCAAGGTTAATAGTCTTGGCACAAGTTCAGACTCCACTTGAGTTCTTTCTGATCATCCACCAACACCGTGACAGTTTTTCCTTTAGGAAGACTGTTTGAAAGTCGATTACAAATCCCAAGGGAGTGCAGAGGGCCTGTTCTGCCTTCAGGCTCACACAAAGAACCGGGAAGATTCATCTGGGCATGTCCTTAATGATTTGTGGAAAATAAACCCAAAAATTCACACCCTCTGAAGTTGCACCAGTTTCAGTTCATGGAGATGTTATGCAGGGTTTCTGAGACTGTAAATCTTTATAGGAGCAGGCAGCCTCATCTTTCCCCCTTGGAGCAGCTCATGAGTTTGAACCACTGAACTTCCTTCTGGTTAACAACCTGTGGTAGTTACAGAACCTGTTGTCAATTTGAGACTTAAGATGGAAGGGGTGGAATTTGGCCTGTCAATCAAGTCACAGCTTGATGACCTCATTTAGAGCCACTAAGGAGATAAATAGCTCACTGGAGGCGGGGCACTTACACACTCCCTGAGAGACAGTCTTGTTGACCAGCCACATGGAGAGAGGCTGACGGAGCCAGAACCCCGGAGCTGAGGAGCCACGTGGAGACCCATGCCAGCGCTGAGATGCCACCATCATTGGACCTACAAGACTCTCCACCCACTGGCCTGTGATCATCCTGCATTTGGCATCATTGAATGTGTTGCATGAGTCTGAAGAGGAATTTATAGACTGGGACTGGACATATGGGCTAATATCAGGCTTATGGACTTGGTCTGGACTGGGCTGGGATGTTTTCTCAATATTCAATTGTTCTTGTATATAAAGCTCTTTCCTATACCCAGATTAACACAGCCCAATCCCAAACCTAGAGTGCTTTTCCACCCCAAATAGCCCCGTGTTATCTGAAAATTAGGGTTCTGGCAGCTATGACTCAGGGCTGCATGATCATGAGCCATACCCCAACAGCCCTGTACAGGTAGTTGGAATCCCAGAACCAATCCTGTAAACTCTTAAAAATCTGTGATTGTTGACCTATTCCAATCACGGTCCTTTTCCTGAGTTTTCAGTCCCACCTGCAAAAGAGATGAATGAATCTGTAGCCAGTCATGAATTTATAATGATCTTCTTCATCTATAATTAGCCTATAATTAGTCTTGTTGCACAAGACCTCTTTAGCATATGGAAAAGTCAGGATATTGCTTTGAGGACTAAGGTGTGCCTGACCCAAGCCATGGAATTTTCCGCTGCCTGCTGTGCACATGAAAGGTAGACATTGAATAGGGATGGCTGAAGAAGAATTGAGGATGCCTGCGGCTTGTGTTGCTGGAAAAGAATAGCAAAAGCAGCACGGACTGCTAAAAGGTCAAACAAACCTGTCTTGGGAGAAGTACGACCAGAGTGCTCCTCAGAGGCAAGGACGGGGAGACTTCGCTTACAGGTGCTGGACATGTTGCCAGGAGCAGGACATCACGTTTGGTAAAATAGAGGGAAAGTGAGAAAGAGCAAGGCCCTCGACAAGATGGGTGGACACAGTGGCTGAAACAAATAGGGGAGCAAATGTGAGGATGGCACAGGACCAGGCAGTGTTCGGGGTCGCTGTGGGTCTGAGCCCACTCAACAACAGCAACAACATGACATTGAATTCATTGGCCTCCAAGGGAACATCACATTGAGTTCATTGGCCTCCAAGGGAACATCATGTTACTGGTTTCTCTCATAACTGTCTTTCATGGTTAATAAAGTATCTTTATAGAATATGTTTGATTTTGGAGTCCAGTTCTCCCAGAACAACTCCTTTCTGCCATTACTGAATGTTTAATATGTGTGTCCTACATACTCACCCATCCAAAGCCCGCGTGGCACTGTGGATTAAGCACTGGGCTGCTAACCATTAGGTTGTGGTTCGAATCCACCAGCCGCTCCTGGGGGGGGAAAAGATGAGGCTGCCTGTTCCTGTAAGATGCGCAGTGTTTAGACCTCTAACCCTGTCCTGTTAGTTCTACTCTGCCCTGCAGGGTCACCAGGAGTTTGAATGGACCCCGGCAGTGCATTTGTTGTTTGACAAACGCCTAGGGCAGTGGTTCTCCACCTTCCTAATCCTCCACCCTTTTATACAGCTCCCGAATCATAATGTGAATACCTGATATGCAGGATGTATTTTCATTGCTATAAATTGAACATAATTAAAGCATAGTGATTCATCACAAAACAATCTGTAATTACATTGTGAAATATTTATTTTTAATGACAAGTAAATGAAATTTGTCTTGTAGCATGGTGTAGCATGGGTAACAGTTTTTATGCCAGGTACTCATGGTGGGTGTATCTGCATGTGGGTGTATCTGCCTGGAGATGGATAGAGGGGTGATGTCTTGGTTCCTAAGGCCATTGGAAATATGTGTTTTCCAATGGTCTTAGGAGACCCCTGTGAAAGGGTCATTCAACCCCCAAAGAGGTCACGACCCACAGGTTGAGAAATGATGGCCCGGGGAATTGGCTAAGCAAGATGTGACTATAGAATGATGAGCTTGACCTGGTTAGACAGAGGATGTACACTGGTCAGATAGAACTGGAAACACAGGGAATCCAGGACAGATGATCCCTTCAGGACCAATAGTGAGAGTGGTGATCCCAGGAGGGTGGAGGGAAGGGGGGTCAGAAAGGTTCCCTATTACAAGGATCTACATATAACCTCCTTCCTGGGAGATGGACAACGGAAAAGTAGGTGAAGGGAGACATTGGACAGTGTAAGATATGATAAAATAATAATAATTTATAAATTATCAAGGGTTCATGAGGGAGGGGGGAGCAAGGAGGGAGGGAAAAAGAATAAAACATGAGTTGCTGATTCCAAGAGCCCAAGTGGAAAGCAAATATTTTGAGACTGATGAGGGCAACGCGTGTACAAGTGTGCTTTACACAATTGACATATGTATGATGTGATAAGAGTTCTATGAGCCCCCAATAAAATGATTGGGGAAAAAAAGAATGATGAAGCTTGACTATTCTTGAAGCTCTTCAGAAGACAGATTCCAGACTGTTTTGAGCAAGTCACATCAAATACAACTGACGTAAGTTTGTGCCTCTCCACCATGTCAGATTGATTCTTCCAGCATTGTTGTTGTTCCGTGCTATCATGTCAGTTCTGTGTCAATCCATCTTGCCCAGTAAGGTAACAAATCAGTAAACGAATTCACAGAGCCTCCTGGCCCTGGGCCTTGGTTAGGAGGGAGGCAGGAATGGGCTGTGCTATTGTCAGTCATTCAAACTTACAAGACACCGAGCAAAGGCAAGGGTATGTGGCGCAGTGGTCTGGTCTGATCAGAGTCACAGGCAAAGCTCTCCCCAAGCGCCACCTGATGGAGCAAAGGCTTCCACCTCCTGCAGTCATGGCATATCCTCTGACTACTCACTCTTCACTTAGGTTATTTTCACCAGGAATCAGCCCGTAGCTCCCAGGACCCCCTAAGGGGTCTGAATGTCCATCCAGGCGGCTCACTCTCAACACTACCGTGGCTGCCACTGATGAACAACGATGCTTTCTGGTTGTCTCGTTTGTGCATGGCTAGTATATTCACAACCGAGCCCTGCTGGCCTTGGAGGTTACCAGGTAGGCTGCGAACCCAAAGATCAACAGTTCAACCCACCAGCCACTCCACAGGAGCAAGAGGACTCTTTCCACTCCTGGGAAGATGTACATGCTCAGAAACCCACAAGGGGCAGTTCTACCCTGTCCTGTGGGGTCCCTATGAGTCGGAATTCAATTGATGGCAGTGAGTTGGTTTTGGAGAACGTTCCCAGGTATCATTGCAAATGTTGTGAATGATGTCATTTTCCCATCTGTCTCATACATATGTTCACGCCTGACTATGACGTTTTACAAAAAAGGTTTTGCTTCCAAACAAGTGACATTGGAAAGCAAGTTTCTTATCTAATACATATGTTTATATCTAACTGAGTTTTTCAAACAACTTTGTCCTGGTGTTTTATAGCTGACATTTATAACACAGACCACAGGCCTGTACCTAGTCCACGTCCCCATCATATTTCACCAGAGCCACTTCTATAGCCCAGCTTACCTGCTCCCCTCTACTGCATGCTGTCTACTCTCTGGATGGAGTGCTCTTTGGGCAATGTCTGGCTGATCTTGCCTCCCCTGATCTCCAGTGGCTTCCGGCTATTTTTAAAATGAAATCCAAATATCTGCTAACTTCTCTGAGGTCAAGCCTGCCGGCTTTCACTCTGATCTCTCACCACTCACCACCTCCTGCTCCTTTCTGCTCTGTGATCACACCCAGTGCTCCTGCCCCAGGGCCTGGGAACCTTCTGCTTCCTCTTCTGAGAATGACCTTCCCTGTCTTTCCTGGCCTGGCCCCAGCTTGTTCAATGCCTCTGCCGCTTCCTTCCTGACCTCCAAACCCTTGTCCCATCCATTTCCTTCATGGTGCACTGCTGGTGTATCCTCTGAGTCTCACGGGGAAGGCAACCTTTTTGACAAACATAATTTTAATTCACAAAGTATTCAATTCCATCTTTCAATCGTATCTGAATCATTGTACAAACATCAGCACAATCAATTTCAGAACATTTGCTACTATCTCGGACTTGTTGTTGTCAGCTCCTCATTTCCCCCTCTACCTCCCCTGCCCAGGCCCCTAGGTAATTATCCCGTAGATTTACCCAGCCTGGATTTCGTATACAGGAAGTCATACAGGACAGCAACAAACAACAACAATGATCAAACAACACAGAGAAAAACCGCAATCAAAAAGAAACAGAAAATATTAAAAATGGAAACAATTGTAAAATAGGCCCAAAGGGAGAGCAAATGATGTTACATTTTAACCTAACTACATCCACCATAATCGACTTTACAAGGCTCTCGGTCTGATAGCAGACTGTTCATATCCCTGGCCTATGGTCAGAGGAGATGCTGCTGCAAGTGGAGTCTCAGCCTCCACTGTCATCTTTAGCCTTCTGCAAACCAGGTGTTCAGAATTTAAAAAAAATCATTTTATTGCGGGCTCGTACAATTCTTATCACAATCCATACATACATCCATTGGGTCAAGCACATTTGTACATTTGTTGCCATCATCATTCTCAAAACATTTGCCTTCTACTTGAGCCCTTAATATCGGCTGCTCATTTTTCCCCTCCCTCCCCACCCCCTACCTCATGAACCCTTCAGAATTCATAAATTATTATTATTTTGTCATATATTACACTGTCCGACGTCTCTCCCGCCTCCTTCTCTGCTGTCCATCCCCCAGGGAGGAGGCTATACATAGATTCTTGTAATCAGTTTCCCCTTTCCACCCCACATTCCCTCCACCCTCCAGGCATAGCCACTCTCACCACTGGTCCTGCAGGAGTCATCTGTCCTGGATTCCCTGTGTTTCCAGTTGCTATCTGTATCAGTGTACATCCTCTGGTCTAGCCAGATTTGTAAGGAAGAATTGGGATCATGATAGTGGGGGGGGGAGGGGGCATTTAAGAACTAGAGGAAAGTTATATGTTTCATCATTGCTACCCTACACCCTGACTGGCTCATCTCCTCACAACCCTTCAGTAAAGGGTGTCCGGTTGGCTACCAATGGGCTTTGAGTTTCCACTCTGGACTCACCCACATTTACCACATATGACTTTTTGTTCCTTGATGCTTGATACCTGATCCCTTCGACAGCTTGTGGTCACACAGGCTGGTGTGCTTCTTCCATGTGGGCTTTGTTGCTTGTGAACTAGATAGCCACTTGTGTATCTTCATGCCTTTAAGACCCCAGAACCTATATCTTTTGATAGCCAGGCACCATTAGCTTTCTTCACCACATTTGCTTATGCACACATTTGTCTTCAGTGATCATATCAGGAAGGTGGGCACCCACTGATACGATTTTTAGTTCTTTGATGTCTGATAACTGGTCCCTTCTACACCTTGTGGTCAGACAGGCTGGTGTGCTTCTTCCATATGGACTTTGATGCTTCTTAGCTAGATGGCCGCTTGTTTATCTTCAAGCCTTTAAGACCCCAGACACTATATCTTTTGATAGCAGGGCACTGTCAGCTTTCATCAGCATGTTTGATTATGCACACACTTTTCTTCAGCATTTGTGTCGGGAAGGTGTGCATCCTGGAATGCTAAATTAATAGAACAACGTGTTCTTGCATTGAATAAGTGCTTGAGTGGAGACCCAGTGTCCATCTGCTGCCTTAATACTAAACCTATAAATATATGCACATAGATCTGTTTCCCCACACGCTTATATAAATGTATCTACATATGTACATTCCAGTCCTTAGACCTCTATAAATAAATACCCATTTTCACTTTGTTCTTTCCTCTATTTCCTTGTATTTTCCTCTTGTCCCACTATCATGCTCAGCCTTCATTTGGGTTTCAGTAATTTCTCATGGTTACCCTGTCCTTGCCGAATCCCTACGAGGCCTCTCACGCCCTTCTTGCCACTGATTTTGGATCAGTTATTGCTTCCCTTCCCTGGGTTGGTCAGCACCACCTCCTTACCCCCTCTTCCCCCTCTTCCATGTTCCCCCCGGAACCATTGGTCCCATTGTTTTCTCCTCCAGACTATTTGTCCAGTCTATCTTATCTAAATAGATCTGTAGAGATAATAATATGCAAAAAAAAATCAAGCCATAGCAAGATGGGCGATGAGTGAGAACACAGTGATGACAACAAAAAAGGAAACCAATTACCCATAGAAGAATAAATTAATTAAAAGAAAAAAATTTTTTAAAGAAAGAAAAACCTGTAAATAGATCAAGGTCTGATTTTTTCATCTCTAGGCATGTCCTTCAGTCATGTTTGATGGGTACCATGCTTTGGCCCCAGAGTCTATCCTTTGTACTCACTCAGGGGCCCCCTGCTCTGCTCCCATGGTTGCTTGCCGCATGCTTTTAGTGGTTTGCCTAGGTGTCAAAGGGCCAGTCTGGGCCAGTTCCAACATTGAGTCTCCAGTGTTGTCCCCCTTAGGGCCCTGGGCCATCAAGGGACGGTGTGTCTCATAGTGGAATCAGCCATATTGTCCACTCTGTCCATTGGCTGTTCAGAGCGGGGATATCATCCTCCAGGCCTGGTGGGCCAGGATGTGCTCCACTCTCTCTTCCTCCCCTTTCATTTTCTCCCATTTGCTCTGATCAGACATGGCCCTCTCCCCTAGCTGCCGCTTCAGTGCAGTCCTCTCAAGTAAATTTTTCTGGGGTGAGGAGCAGTTGTCCACGTAGCTGGTATGGGGGCCATGCCCTCAGGCCCCTCCACTGGTTCCTCACTCCTTGTCGGCACGCTGCATTTGTCTGGCACTGGCTTTATAGCTGATCCCTCTTTCCCTGTGGAGACACAAACAATACCCTCCCCTTGGGTGGGTCAGTGTCCTATTTCCCCATCACACATCTTTTTTTATCTTTCCCATTTCCTCCCTCCACCCCCGTTTTAGTTGGCTACCATATGTACCCCTGGGTTTGGTCTGGCCCCTGCCATACTACCTGGACCTCACCCCTGGAGTGTTTGTATACAGTAGCTTTTTCCCTGTGCCTCTTTTGCATTTACCTTTCTGTTCTCTCTTTTATATATATGTATATGTGTGTATATATATATATATATATATATATATATATATATATATATATATATATATATATATATATAAAAACTTACCTCAGCAGACTCATTTTATACTTGTCCTTTTGGGCTTGGCTTACTTAGCATAATTTTCTCCAGTTTTTCCCATGCGGTGATATGCTTCATGCGTTCATCCCTGCTTTTTGCGATGCATAGTACTCCACTGTGTGTGTGTACCACAGTTTTTTAATCCATTCATCTGTTGATGGAAATTTGGGTTGTTTCCAACTCCTTGCAATTGTGAACTGTGCCACAATGAACATTGTAGCACTGATGTCTGGCCTTGTTTTGTTTCTTGCCTCTTCTGGGTATATGCCCAGTAGGGGGATTGCTGAGTCGTATGGTAACTCAATTTCCATCTGTTTGAGAAATTGCCAAATCGATTTCCATAGTGGCTGTACATACCTACAGGTCCACCAGCAGTGGATGAGAGCTCCTGTCTCACCACAGCCCCTCCAACACTTGTTGCTTTCTGATTTTTTGAATTGGGCTACCTTTGAGGGTGTTAGGTGGTATCTCATAGTTGTTTTGATTTGCATTTCTCTTATGGCTAATGATCAGGAACATTTTCTCCTATGTTTACTGGCCATTCGCATTTCAGATTCTGTGAAACTTCTATTCAGGTCCTTTTCCCACCTCCTCAGTGGGCAATTAGTTTTTCTCTTATTGTAAGCTTGAAAAGTATTGTAGATTTTGGTAATAGGCCTTTGTCTGATGTGTCATTGCTAAAGATGTTCTCCCAGTCGGTGGGCTCTCTTATTACTCTCTTGGTAAATTCTTTCGATGTAAACAGGTGTCTTATCTTCAGTATATCCCACTTGTCTATTTGTGACCCCTCTGTATTTGAATCCTTCCCTATTTCTGATAGCCTATGTATTCCCTGTGCCAAGGTTCTCAGGTTTGTCCCAATTCTCTCATTAATGGCCCTAATTATTTGGGGTTTTATCTCAAAGTCTTTGATCTACCTTGAGTTTATTCTTGTGCATGGAGTGAGGTAAGGGTCTTGCTTCATTTTTCTGCAGGTAGCTATCCATTTTTTCCAGCACCATTTATTGATGATGGCATCTGCTTCCCATTTAATATTTTTGGGCCCTTATCAAAGATCAGTTGCCTGTATGCTGATGTTTTTATTTCTGGGTCTTCAGCTCTTTTCCATTGGTCTGAATATCTGTTATTATGCCAGTACCACACTGTTTTGACTACCATGACCGTATAGTATGTGCTAAAATCAGGTAGAGGAAGCCCTCCCAATTTGTCCTTCTACTTGAGGAGTTCTCTGCCAATTCTGGGCTTCTTCCCCCTCCATATGAAGTTGGTAATCTGTTTTTCCAATTCTTTGAAGAAGGATGGTGGTATTCCTATTGGGATAACATTGAATTTATATAGTGCCTTGGGCAGAACTGACATCTTTACCATATTTAGTCTGCCAATCCACGAGCATGCGATATTCTTCCATTTGTTGAGGTCACTCTTGCTTTCTTGAAGTACTGTTTCATAATTTTCCTCATACAAATCTTTCGTGTTTTTAGTCAGGTATATCCCTAGGTATTTCAATTTGTGCTTGGCTATTGTAAAGGGTACTACCTTTTTAATCGTCTCTTCTGTGATCTTGTCTGATGTGTAGAGCAGTCCAATAGACTTCTGTTTGTTGATTTTGTATCCTGCCACTCTGTCATATTCCTCTATTGCTTCCAACACTCTGCTGTGGAGTTTAAGGGATCTTCAATATATAGAATCATATCATCTGCGAATAATGATAATCTTGCCTCTTCCTTCCCCAGCTGAATACCTTTAATATCATTCCTTTGTCTTATGTTGTTAACTAGGACCTCCAGGTCCTCCGATGTTAAATAGGAATGGGGACAAGGGGCATCCTTGTCTGGTCCCCTTTTTCAATGGAATTGTTTTCATCTTTTCTCCATTAACTACCACATTAGCTGTTGGTTTTTCATATACGCCTTGTATAATATTGAGGAATTTTCTTTCTATTCCTATCTTCTTAAGTGTCTTAAACAGGAATGTGTGTTGGATGTTGTCAAATGCTTTTTCCATATCTATCGATATTATCATGTGGTTCTTATTATTTTTCCTGCCAATGTGGTGAATAATGCTGATGGTCTTTTGTATGTTGAACCATCCCTGCATCCCTGGTATGAATCCTACTTGGTCATGGTGAATTATTTTTTAATATGCTTTTGTATTCTATTGGCCAGTATTTTGTTAAGGATTTTGGCATTGATGTTCATTAGGGATATTGGTCTATAGTTCTCCATTCTTGTGGCATCTTTTCCTGCTTTAGGTATCAAAGTTATACTAGCTTCGTAGAAAGAGTTTGGGAGTTTTCCATCTTTTTCTATGTTCTGAAAGAGTTTGTATAGGATTGGTGTCAGTTCTTCCCTGAATGATTGGTAGAATTCTCCTGTGAAGTCATCTGGCCCAGGGGATATTTTTGTTGGTAATCCCTTGATTACGTTGTCTATTTCTTCAATTGCTATGGGTCTGTTGAGGTTGTTGACATCCATCTGGGATAGTCTAGGGAGGGATTGTGTTTCCAAATATTTTTCCATGTCTTCCAAATTGTTTAATTCGTTAGAATATAGACCTTTATAGTACTGTGTAATGATCCTTTTGATTTCATTAGGGTCCATTGTAATGTCCTCTGTTTCATCCCTCATCCTTGCAAATGTCGTTTGTTCCTTCCTTTCTTTGGTTAGGTTTTCTAGAAGTCTATCAATTCTGTTAATTCTTTCAAAGAACCAACTTTTAGGGGCATTAATTTTTTCCATAGTTTTCTTGTTTTCCCTCTCTTGTATCTCGGCTCTAGTTTTTATTATATCTACCCCCTTGCTATTAGTATGGTTGTTCTGTTGACCCTGCTCTAAATGGTGTAAGTTTTGTGTCAGCATATCATTCACGAGTCTCTCTTCATTTTTAATGTGTGCATTTATTGCTATCAGTCTTCGTCTGATAAATGCCTTTGCTGTATCTCATAGGTTTTGGTGTGTCGTATTTTCGCTCATTGGTTTCTAGAAACTTCCTGATTTCATCTCTGATCTGGATCAATACCTACTCCTTTTGCAATAGGAAAGTGTTCTTCCTCCAATTGTTTGCCCTTGTTTCTTCACTGTCCTTCTGTTAATTTCCAGCTTTATGGCGCAATGATCAGAGAGTTGTCTGTGTAATCTCTATGTGCTTGAATTTACTCAAGTTTGACTTGTGTCCCAGCATGTGGTCTATTTTCAAATATGTGCCATGTGGGCTTGAAAAGAATGTGAATTTTTTGAATATGGGTGGAAAGCTCTGAAAATATCTATCAAGTGAAGTCATCCAATTGTGCTATTTAGATCTGTAGCCTCCTTGTTGAGTTTCTTTCCCAATTATCTGTCTTTTTCAGAGAGTGGTGTATTAAAGTCACCAACTATAATTGTTGAGCCCGTGATCTCTCTTTTCATCTTTTGGAGTGTTTCATTTATAAATTTCGCAGGTCTCTCGTTAGGTGCATCTGTTTATTATGCTCACTGGTTTTTGGTCTATTGTTCCCTTGAGCATTATATAGTGCCCCTCCTTGTCTCTTGTTATAGCCTGTATCTTGAGGTCAATTTGGTCAGACATTAAGATTGCTACTTCTGCTTTTTCTGCATTACCATTTGCTTGGTATATTTTTCTCCAGCCTTGAATTCTCAACCTGTTTTTGTCTGTAAGCTTGAGATGAGTCTCCTGGAGGCAGTAGATCGAAGGGTTATGTTTCCTGAGCCAGTCTATTAGCCTCTGCCTTTTAATACCTGAGTTCAGGCCATTGATATTCAGTGTTATTATATGCGTCTGTTGACTCTGTGATGTCATCTTGTACCTTTTGTTTTGGATATTTTCCTGTAAACCTGTCTGATCCGGTTGTTTTGTGTGTGGTTTATGTTTGCCTTCTTTCCACTATTGGGCTGATGCTATCCTGGGGGCTGTTTCTTTTTTGTAGCCCTATGGAAGGAGTTGTTCTATGTGATGGTCTCTTGTTGCCCTCAGTGAGTGTTGATCTTCTGCCGATACTGGTTCGGCAAGGATCTTTTGTAGGGCTGGGTTTCTTTTTATGTATTCTTTGAGGTTGTCCCTGTCTGGGAAGACTCTTACTTCTCCATCTATCTTAATAGAGCATTTGGCTGGGTAAAGTATTCTTGGGTTTGCATAGTTTTCCTTCAATTTTTGGAATATGTTACTCCATTCCCTCCTCTTCTTCATAATGTCCCCTGATTGATATGAACATACTCTTATTGGGGTACCTTTATACGTGACTGTTTGCTTTTCCCTAGCTGCTTTTATGATTTTTTCTTTTTCCTCATAGTTGGATAATTTTACAATTAAGTGTCTTAGTGATTTCTAGGGATTTAGTCTGGCTGGTGTTCTTTCAAACTCTTGAATGGTTGTCTGGTTTTCATTTATTAAGCTGGGGAGGTTTCCCTCTAAGAATTCCCTTGCTATTTCCGCTGTTGACTTCTTTGTTGTGTCTTGTTCCGGTAGTCCAATTATTCTAATATTGTTTCTTTTCATAGCATCAGACTCTCAAGTTGTCTTCAGCTTCTTTGATTATCTTATTTGACTGCTTTTCCCGTTTGCTGAGGTCTGCTTTGTTATCCTCTAGGTCGCTGGTGTGATTCTCTGCCTCCTCAAGCCTATTGGCCAGGTCTGTCAATTTGTCACTGGATTTTCTTATTTCATCCCTTAATTCTTGTATTTCCCTTTGGTGCGGTGCCTTCATCTCCTCTATCATTTAATCTTTTTTCTGCTCCCCTCATATTCTTTATGACTTCAAGCAGCATTTTGAAAATTCCTTTTTGTGTCAGGTCAATATCTGCTTCTTCTATGCCCATCATTAGGTTCATGACTTCTTCTGGCATTGTCTTCTGTTTCTCCTGCTTTTTCATTGAAACTGTTAGAACTGGTTGCTGTTTACATGCTGTTTTAGAGGAGCCTGGAGCCATCTACTTGAGTCGAAGAGCCCTGGGCTCTCTCTTGGGGGATTCGTATGAGTACCTCTATGAACTACCTGCTGGTAGCTGTACTGAGAGGTCAGGCTATCGCTATTTCTTCCCAGCCATCCAGTATTCTGTTACTTGGAATGTGTGTTGTATATTCCTCTCATGCTACACTGGTTGGGTTATTGTGGGCCCACAAGGGCATAGCTTCCCTGGCCGATCTCTAAGTAGGCTTCGCCGTTCTTGTAGCACCTTGCTGGCCTGTGGTGTTTTTCTCTGCAACTGTAGTGCTGGGGAGGGCGTGTGGGTAGGGTGTTCAGAATTTAAACTCTGATACTATTCCCTCCTTTGGATTTGGATACCATTATTTACAATCCTTGGTTCATACAAGCTGCTGCACTTCTTTGGTGTGGACTTAGTTGACATCTCATCCAGATGACTGCTTTTTATTGTTATTATTAAGGTGCAATCGAGTTGGTTCTGACTCATAGGGACCCTATGCACAACAGAACGAAACACTGCCTGGTCCTGCACCATCCGCACAATTGTTCTTAGGTTTGAGCCTGTTGTTACAGCCACCATGTTAATCATATTGATGAAGGTAGTCCTCTTTTTCACTGCACCCCCACGCCGATGCTATACCAAGTATGATGCTCTTATTCAGGGACTGGTCTCTCCTGGCAATATGTCCAAAGGAGGTGAAATGAAGTCTTAATATCCTTGTCCCTAAGGAGCAATCCGGATTTACTTCTTTCAAGAAAGATCTGTTGGTTCTTTTGGCAGTCCATGGCACTTTCAATATTTTTCACCAGCACCTTCATTCAAATACATCAATTCTTCTTCCATCTTCCTTATTCAATAACCTACTTTCACTTGCATATGAGGCCATTGAATATACCCTGGCTTGGGGCATGCATATTTTAGTTCTTGAAGTATCCTCCTTGCTTTTCAACGTTTTAAAGAGGTCTTGTGAAGCAGATTTATCCAGTGCAATACCCTCTTTGATCTCTTGACTGCTGCTTCCAAGAACATTGATTTTGGTTCCAAATACGATAAAATCCTTGAGAACTTAAATCTTTTCACCATTCATCATGACGTTACTTACTGGCCCAATTTTGAGTACTTTTGTTTTCTTAATATTGAGTTGTAATCTATACTGAAGGCTGAAATCCTTCATCTTTATCAGCAAGTGCTTTAAGTCATCCTCACTTTCAGCGAGCAAAGCTGTGTCATCTTCACAGTGCAGGTTGTTAAAGAGCCTTCCTCTAATCCTGATGCCACATCCTTCTTCATAGAATCCAGCTGCTCTGATGATTTGCTCAACACACAGATTGAATAAGCACGAGAGGTTGCAACCTTTCTTGATTTTAAACTATGCAGTATTAGCTGGTTCTGTTCCTACAACTGCCTCTTAATCCATGTACAAGTTCCCCGTGAGCAAATGTAAGGAGCTCCCTTGGCATAAGAATCTACTCAAGTTGGCTCTACCCTAAGCAAAGGAGCCCAAACCAAAAAACTCAACCCAACTGCCATCGAGTCTGTTCTGACTCA
The DNA here is from genome assembly GCF_050624435.1 of Tenrec ecaudatus. Taxonomy (NCBI): domain Eukaryota; kingdom Metazoa; phylum Chordata; class Mammalia; order Afrosoricida; family Tenrecidae; genus Tenrec; species Tenrec ecaudatus. The sequence goes on from NC_134532.1 coordinate 198,067,174, forward strand.
TTATAACCCTATAAGATAGAGTGGGACAACTCCTAAGGGTTTCAGAAACTTGAAGTCTTGACTGGAATTGATGGGCTCTTCGTTATCCTGAGGACTGGCTGGTGGGTTTGAACCACCAACCTTGCCATTAGCAGCCTAAGGCTTAACTGAATGCATCAGCTTGAGGCTTAACTGACCACATCACTAAGTCTTCTTCAAAGTGAAGGGGAAGGCACTGGGAACTCTGTTATGATTTTTGTTCCATAACAATCTCTTCCTCGTGAAACCTTTAAAAGGTGCGTGAGTTTCTTGGTGCTGTTTGAACACCCTGTTAACTGCTGGACATTAAACAGAACTGAGGGCCTGGGATGTCCTGCCACCTTCCCAGCAAGAAGCATCCTGACCCCCACAGGGCCCCAGAAGCCCCCAGCAGGGACTAATTGGTAAACAGACCAGAGCCCTCCCATTGATGTCATTAGTGTTCATTATCTTCATATGATAATGACAAAGCAAAGCACTATGAGGGAATGCCAGTGGTTGGAGCTCTCAGTTATTTAACCAAAAGATTGATGGCTTAAACCTCCCAGTTGCTCCATTGGAGAAAGGTGTGACAGTCTGTTTTTTTGGGAAGTCGGAGGCAGAGGGGATTTTCAGGGAGGTTATAAGGGAAAACAAGAGACTTGCAAAAAGAACCAAAGTAACCAAGCTTACTAAATATAATTTGATGAAGGACAGTGATTTCTAGTTCTGTTCCTTATGAGCTGTGCGACCTGAGCACATAGCTTAACCTCTCTGGGCTTCAGTGTCCTCATCTAAGGGGAGCATTGGGTGCTCACTCAGAAAGAAGCTCTAAGGCAATGGTCCGTACCGTCCTTGCCAGCCACCAGCTACCATCAAGTGGTCTCTGACTCACAGCTACCCCTTTGTTTTCCAAGTAGAACTGCTCCCATTGGTTTTGGAGTGGCCGATTATCCAGACGCAGATTGCCAGTCCTTCCTTCTGAGGCGACTCTAGATGAACTCTAACCACCGACCTTTCCATTATAAGCTGAGCATGCTAACTGTCTGCATTGCTTATTGAATCCAGCCCCTGCAAGAGACGGTGCTAATAGGAGATTAAATTGACAAAGTATTGCTTTTAGACTTCTAGTTCATATCTGCATAGGCTTCTCAATCGGTAACATCATGATCAATGGAGAAAAGGTTGAAGTAGTCAAGGATTTCATCTTGCTAGAATGCACAATCCATGCACATAGGAACGGCTGTTAAAAGATCAAATGACACACTGTATTAGGGAGATCTGCTGCACAAGACCTCTTTAAAGCATCGAAAAACAAGGAGGTTTGTGGCGGACTACGGTGTGCCTGACCCAAGCCAGGATATTCTTAATTTCCTCATATGCATGTGAAAGTTGGACATTGAATAAGGAAGACTGAAGAAGAATTGATGCATTTGAATTGTGGTGCTGGAGGAGAATATTGAAGGTATCATGCACTGCCAAAAGAACCAAAGGATCTGCCTTGGAAGAATGGTCAGTATGCTCCTTAGAGGGAAGGATGGCGAGACTTCATCTCACCTACTTTGGACATGACAGGTGAGACCAGTCCCCGGATAAGGACATCAAACTTGGTATAGCAGGGGGACAGCCAAAAGGGTAAATCCTTCATCAAGATGAATAACACGGTGGCTGTCACAACGGGCTCAAACCTAAGAACAACTGTGTGGGTGGCACAGAACCAGGCAGTGTTGAGTGAGAACAGACTCGCTGGCACCTAACAACATTCTGATTTACACATGTTTGAACATGTGTATGCAATTAGTGGACAGCTGCAGTCGTATACGTCTCATCTCCCAAGGGGGCCTTCAATAAAAGGTATTCTTGGTGTGCCATGGGAAAACTGTTTTTGAGGTCAGAGATAACATCAAATTTTTAACAAGACTCCAGTAGACATTTCCCCCAAATTATGGAAGCTTTGCCACAAGTTTCCAGGAATGCTGCCCAATATGATACAAGAGCATCACATGGACTGATGATTTCGAGGAAGGTTGAGAAGATCTCACAGGTGAATTCAAGCCAGAGAGGTCAGCTCAGAAGGCTATGGCCATTTCTTTGAGATAACAGAGGGGTCTGTGGTACTTACACAACCTTGTGTCAACCTGAGAGTATTAAGAGTGAAGGGGTGGAGTTAAGTCTGCCAATCAGGTCGCAGCTTGATTAGAAGGCAGCCCAGATAAATGGTTTTTGGAGGTTGGCCTACTTCTCTCTGCCTGCTTCACCTTCCTGCTGTTGAACCATGCGGCCTGAGCCTTGTGATGCTTCTATTGTCATTGGATCCAGAAGACTGCACCCATCAGTCTGCACTCTTGCATTCTGCATCATTGCATATAGCTTCATGAATCTGAAGAGGGATTTATGGACTAGAATCAGACTTATGGACTTCATTTAGACTGGGCTGGGATGTTTTCTTGGTATCCAATTTACTCCTTGATCTAAAGCTCTAATTTCTCGAGTCAATCCGACCTAACATAGGATCATCTTGATGGATTTTCTCCCGGGATGCAGGACGATCGTGGGGATGGATTGGAAAGAAGGGATAAGAAAATGGAAAACTGCATTGGTGGGAAAAGGTCAGGAAGGTTGTGTGAAGAATTTCCTCTCCCCATTCATGTCAATGTACCTGCTCATTCTTCAAGGACAACAGGAGTTGTTTTATGAACATTTTATGGGAAAACCATAGCCCATCCACCCTACAGTCATGATCTTGCCCCTTGTTTTCTTTTTGTTCCCAACACTCAAAGAACACGATTTAATTCTCTCAAGGATGCCAAAACTGCTGTTTGGATGTGGTGTCAATCAAAGGAGACAGAATTCGTTGGAGACAGATATGCCTTCAGAAGTGGATAGAGCTAGAAGCGGGATATGTTGAGAAACAACAGCTTCACAGTGTGATGGTTTTGTTGAATGAAAGTTTCTATCAACTAAGTCCACAGGGAAGAAGCATATCAGCCTGTGTTATTCAAGGATTAAAAAGAATCAAATCCAAATCTGGAGGAGGGAATGATATCAGAGCTAAAATTGTGAACATCTGGTTTACAGAAGGCTATAGAAGAGAGTGGAAGCGAAAAATCCATTTGTAGGCTCCACACATGGATCAAGGCTCCAGAGAATCCCTCTGATCATAGTTGAGGGATATGAATAGCCTGTTATCTGACAGAGCATTGCAAAGTTGATTGCAAATGGTTTCTTTGGGGTACGGCAGGGGAGGTTGGGGGGAAATGGGGAGCTAATAACAGTGAGCACAGAATGAAGAAAATATTCAAAAATTAACTGCGGTGATGATTATACAACTCTCTGGCTGCAATTGAAATCTTGATTTATAAGAAATGTGAATTATATGCCAATAAAACTGTTTTAAAAGTTTCTGTGATATTGTAGCAATACTTTTCAAATCCTCCTATTTTCCTATCAGTATTGCCTACTCTCAGACAAACGCCACTTACTGATTCCATCGAAAATCAAACCAGAAATGTTTTCCTTTTTCTTATGGTCGCCCCCCCCCCCACAGTTTGTATGTCCTAAAGATTCATCAAGTTGGGGTGACAAATTCCATGGGTGCTTCAAGCAGATCTGTTTTCCATGGGCCTCACCATGGGCCAGCAGTGACCACAATGTCACTGATTGGGTGAAGCACAAATCTGGGAAGATTGCTAATGAGACCTAGGAATCTTGGGACACAAGCGTGCAGACATCTCCAGCCTCTGGCACATGACCCGACGAGTTTAGATTACCCAGTTTCCCACAATCACTTGAGCTAATTCCTTGAAATAAATTTCTCTCTCCCTTTTTCTCTCTAGATGATCTCATAGGATATGTAAATCAAGATGCATGATAGAGAATATTATGTCCAGCATAGTAATATAATGCATATGTAAGTATTTATGCATATACATGTATGAGGAAACCTCAGAAAGTTCACTGAAAAATTACATGACCTTTCTTTTGTTTTTTTTCTATAAGCTTTTACAAGCCCTCTTGTATATATGTACGGAGCCCTGATGGCACAGTGGTTATGAGTTGGGCTGCTAACTGCAAGGTCAGCAGTTCAAAACCACCAGACTCACTATTGGTGAAAGATGAGGTTTTCTGCTTCAGTAAAGAGCTATCATCTCAGAAACCCACAGGGGCAGTGATGCCCTGTCCTGTAGGGTCTCTGTGAGTCTGAATCATCTGGATAGCATTGAGTTTTGTATGCATATAAGGAGCCCGGATGGCACTTTGGGTTAAGTATTGTGCTGTTATCTGAAAGGTCAAGGTTCAAACCCAACATCTGTTCTTTGGGAGAAAGATGAGAGTCTCTACTCCTATAAAGATGTGTAGTCTCAGGCAATCCTAGAGTCATTATGGTCAGAATTGGTCAGACAGCGGTGGGCTTTGGTGGGTCATATACACGCATGGACAGTGTTCATGTTACGTTCTAGTATATGACAGCATGGAAGAGCCCTCAATGTGATATCTGCTCAACCCTGATCATCAGAGTCTAGGCAAGTTGACATGCCACGTTAACCACCACACTGCCCACCCCCACCCCCATTCAATCTCTGATGGTTTTTCAGTTACTAATCAGTGCCAGCCGCTGTTCTAGGCCTTGGGGAGGCAGTAGAGAACAAGGCACATTCTAATGAGGAAAACAGACGTTAGACAAACAGGGAGTAGGATGGGTTCACAAAGAGAAGCTGAGTGGCGGATGGAAGGTGAGGATGGTGATGAAGGTACCGTTTTAGATGGAGTGGGGTGAGGAGCCCTAACTGAAGATGGGAGGGTGAGTTGATCATTCCCTTCCAGAGAAGAGTTGGTCATGAGGGCATCCTGGGACTCCTCCGTGTCACAAGGCCAGTTTGTGACGTGCATAGTTCCCTGCCTCAGCATCCGTTAATTCCTCCCCGCTGCCCTTCCACCCAGATTGAGGCACGGCCAGTCCAGTTCTGTCACACAACCTCACAACAGCTGTGATCTCTAACTTGCCCTTCCAGCCAGGACCCCTACGCCTTCCCCACTTGTAAGGAATCTCTGTCCATAGTTCTTCTGAGACATATTTATCTGTTCTGGTTGTGCATGGCATAGCTAATATTCTCCATCGACATCATTCCCCATGTGTCTGCCAGTTTGTGGCACTGTGGTCTCTTGTGTCTTGCTGGGCTGTCGGAAGCTGTGTCACTGATATTTCAATTAGCAGCAGGATCACGCAGCACGGAGAGGTTTCCGCGGAGCTTCTAGTGTAAGACAGACTAGAGAGCAGGAAAACGCGGGCCACTGCTGAAAGGTTAGCCACTGAGGACCCTGTGAAGAGCAGTGGGACTCTGTCTCGCACAGTGTCAATGAGGAGCCCCTCATCTTTGAAAGACACCCGGAAGAGGAGTAGGGCAGAGCTGCCTCCTGAGTGCAGTTGGTCATCGTGATGTGGATGAAGCAAAGCTGACAGCGCTCCGTTTACGGAGGGTGCACCCTTCAAAGTGAGAAGAAACAGCTGCAAACACCCACGGGTGCCCAGACATGGAGGGTACAGAGTCTAAGTCAAACATGGACGGGAAAGCTGAAAGAGCAACATGCGAGGCATTAGCGAGACGAAATGAATGGGTCATAGCTGTTGAGAATTGAACTGTCATGGGCTGTATTGGACTGGGAATGACAAATTGACGAGGACTGGCCTCACACTCATTGTCAGAAAGAACATGCTAAGACCTATCCTGAGGTCGACAGTGACAGGATCATATCCATATGTCTATAAGAAGTAGTTGATACAATTATTCAAATTTACACATCAACCCCTAATACCAAAGATGTAAAAATTCAAGATTCTAATTTCTTTTTCACCAATTTCTGTGGTCTGAAATGGATCACATATGTATTGATAATAACTGGCAAATACTGAGTTAATTAAAAACACCATGGGTATTAGGAGTCCTGGCAGCGTGATGGTTACTCCTTGGGCTGTTAGCCACAAGATCCACTGTTTGAAATCATTAGCTACTCTACAGGAAGAAGATGGGGCTTTCTACTCCTGCGTTGTGTTAGTCTCAGAAACCCTGAGGGCACATCTACCCTGCACTCTGGGATTGCTCTGCCTCAGAATCGACTCCACAGCAGGGAGCAGACTTGGTTTATAAGGTGATTGAAAATACCATAGGGGGCCTGAGGGCTCGGCCCCAATCCCAGCTACGTGGACGACCGTCCCTCCCCACCCCCTGAAGAATTTACTTTAGAGGACAGCACTGAATCTGCAGCTAGGAGAGAGGGACATGTCTCATCAGAGCACACGGGAGCAAATGGATGGGGAGGAAGAGAGAATGGAGCACATCCTGGCCCACCAGGCCTGGAGGATGATATCCCCCCTCCAAATAGCCAATGCACAGAGTGGACCCAGGCTGATCCCATTATGAGATACGATGTCCTTCACTGAGCCATGGCCCTATGGGGGACAACACTGGAGACTCAGTGTCGGGATTGGTATAGACTGACCCTGGGACACCGAGGCAAACCACTAAGGGCTTGTGGCAGAGCAACGGGGGTGGGGGGTGGGGAGGGGGAGCAGAGCAGGGAGTTCCTGAGGGAGTGCAAAGGATTGACTTTGGGGCCAGAGCATGGCACCCTTAGAGGTAAAAAACCAGACCTTGATCTATTTATAGGTTTTTCTTTAAAAATTTTTTTTTTCTTTTTCTTCATTATTTTAAAATTAATTTATTCTTTTCTTGGTCATTGGTTTTCTTTGTTGTCATCATTGTGTTCTCTTTTGTCACTTTGTCTTGCTATACCTTGTTTTTTTGTTGCATATTATTATCTCTGCAGATCTATCTAGATAAGATAGGCTGGATGAGCAGTCTGGAGGAGAAAACAACAGGAGCAATGGTTCCAGGGGTGGGGGGGACATGGGAGCAAGGGAGGTGGGGGAAAGGAGGTGGTGTTGACCAACTCAGGGACGAGGGAATAGCAAGTGATCCAAAATTAGTGGCAAGGAGGGTGTGTGAGACCTGGTAGGGATTCAGCAAGGGCAATGTAAGCGAGAAAATGACTGAAACACAAATGAAGGCTGAGCATGATAGTGGGACAAGAGGAAAGTAAAAGGAAATAGAGGAAAGAACTAGGAGGCAAAGGGATTTATAGAGGTCTAAATACAGGCATACACATATGTAAATATATTTATATAGGATGGTGGAGAAATAGATCGATGTGCATATATTTATAAGTTTAATATTAAGGCAGCAGATGGACATTGGGCCTCCACTCAAGTACTTACTCAATGCAAGAACACTTTGTTCTATTAAATTGGTGTTCCATGATGCACACCTTCCCGACACGATCATTGAAGACAAAGCAGGTGCTTAAGCAAAGGTGGTTAAAGAAACCTGATGGTGCCCGGCTATCAAAAGATATAGCATCTGGGGTCTTAAAGGCTTGCAGGTAAACAAGCAGCCATCTAGCTCAGAAGCAACAACGCTCACGTGGAAGAAGCACACCAGCCTGTGTGACCACGAGGTGTCGAAGGGGTCAGGTATCAAAGAACAAAAAATCATATCATTGTAAATGGTGGTGAGTGCAGAGTAGAGACCCAAAGCTCATCTGTCGGCAACTGGACATCTCCTTACAGAAGGCTCACGGGGAGGAGATGAGCCAGTCAGGGTGCAGGGTGGCAACGATGAAACATACAACTTTAGTTTTTAAATGCTTCCTCCCCCCACCCCCACTATCATGATCCCAATTCTACCTCACAAATCCGGCTAGACCAGAGGATGTACACGGGTACAGATAGGAACCGGAACCACAGGGAATCCAGGACAGATGATCCCCTCAGGACCAGTGGTGAGAGTGGCGATACTGGGAGGGTGGAAGGAAGGTGGGGTAGAAAGGGGGAACCAATTATGAGGATTTATATATAACCTCATCCCTGGGGATGGACAACAGAAAAGTGGGTGAAGGGAGATGTCAGACAGTGTAAGCTATGACAAAATAATAGTAATGTGTAAATTATCAAGGGTTCATGAAGAAGGGAGGGGCGGGGAGGGAGGGGGAAAATGAGGAGCTGATATCAAGGGCTCAAGTAGAAAGCAAATGCTTTGAGAATGATGAGGGCAACACATGTACAAATGTGCTGGACACAATGGATGGATGGATTGTGATAAACGTTGTATGAGCCCCCAGTAAAGTGATTTTAAAAAATGAAAACACCATAGTGTGGGCCGGTCCCACCTTAGTCTTCAAAGTAACATCTTTGTTTCATTTAAAACTGGAAAGAGATCTAATGCATCATATTTTCCCGCTGTAACAAGGGGTTCCGCGCCCGGCTGCTGCTCCAATGGGCCTGGTCTGTGGATCCAGGTAAGCGGAAGCCCTTGACAAGCTCTGTCTTTCCCCTGTTTCTCTGGCTGTCGCTTATTGGTCCCTTGAAAAGATTTGGTTTTCTTGACGTTGAGGTTGAATTCATACCGGAGGCTATAGACTTTGACCTCCATCAGCGCATCAGAGCACGTTGGAAGGGCCAAGAAGTAAAACAGCATACAAAGAGATCTACCCTTGCAGATGTACGAGGGGCTACACAAAGCTCATGGACAATGGAATGAAAAGATAATGGAATTCTCCCACGAACTTTTTGAAGCCCTCCTCTGTAAGCTGGGCTTACAGAAAATTTATTTGTTGTTGTGATAACCACAGGGTTATTTTTATTAGAGCTGATACATTTCTGCTAAAAAATTTGATAGTCATTTGGATGTTTCACTCACAAGGAGCCCTGGTATCATAGTAGTGACTTGTAACCCGCAAGTTTAGTAATTCAAGACCACCAGCCACTCCTTGAGAGAAAGACGAGGCTTTCTACTCCTGTAAAGACTTATAGAGAGCCCTGTTGGCACAGTGGCTACACATTGGGCTGTGGACCTCATGGTAGGCAGTTCGAAACCACCAGCAGCTCCAAGGGAGAAAGACTGGGCTTTACAGTCTCGTAAACCCACAATAGCAGTTCTGCCCTGTCCTGTAGGGTCTCCAGGAGTGGCCATCCACTTGATGGCGGTGAGTGAGATTCTCAAGCGTGACATCTAGTGCAGGCTGCACCCCTGCACCCCCTTATTTATGCCTCTGCCTGTGACCCACACAGACATTCTTTGGATCAAACACTTGATCCCTGCGGCACTTGGGTGGGTAGAGGCTGCAGGTGAGATGAGGGTCTTCCTTCCCAGCCTCCTCCAGTCTTCCCTGTGACTCAGGTGGCCAGTGTGTCTGGACAGGCTCAGCATCCTGAGGAGTCGAAGTCGCGGTGACAGAAAGGAGCCTGGTCTCGTGACACCACAGTGCTCCTGCCTCCCAGGGCCATCGTTTCCCAGAACTGCTGGATCGGAACACAATTGTCCCTGCAGCTGTGAGTCTGAGCAGTAGGACTCCTGTCGCCGGGCACTGGGAAACAGGTCAGCAGCCAGGACAGAGTGTACTGCCCGCACGAACAGGCAGCCTGGCCAAGCACACGCCTCAGGGCGTGCCCAGTGGGCTCTGCCAATTAAACCCATCTATGCGCAGAGCCTCATTAATGAAGGCACCATGGACACTTCATCTCCTCGACAGGACCCCGCTCACCTCCCCTCGCCAAGGTCAGAGAGCGATTCTGTTTCTAATTTTAGCTGTGGTGCAAGTGTACATGCGGAACAGAGAACTCCTCACAAGTCTCTACATGGACAGTTCAGTAATGCTGGGCACAGCCTTCATGTTGGCTCACCCATCCTGCCATCCCTACCCAACACTGATTTGAACTCAGCCCAGCCCCCTGGCATTGGGTGGGTTCTGACTCATAGCGACCCTCTGGGACAGAGTAGTATGGCTGCAGAGGTTTCCCAAGGCTGTAGATCTGATAGCCATGCACTGTCCTCCCTCTGAGAAGCTGAGGTGGACTTGCTACCTCTTAAACAGCTCGTCTAGAATGTAGAGTTACTGCTGACGAAACCCAGCCCAAACTCACTGCCTCCGAGTCGGTTCCAACTCACAGTGACCCTCATGGAAGAGGGGAGAGCTGCCCCCGTGGGTTTCTGAGACTGTACCTCTTTGTGGGAATAGAAAGCCCCAACTTTCTCCTAACTGTTGACAAGATGATTTCCCATGGGCAAGCTCCAGGGGACGTCCTTTCCTACCGTGGCTTGCTGTGGTTTCATTTGAAGGTGGATTGAAGCTGTGATTCCAATTCCTGCCTAACCGAGTTTCTCTGAGCAACACTGTGTTAGTCTGGTTAGACTAGAGAAGCAAATCCACAGAAATTCATATATATATATATATATATATACACACACACACACACATATATATGAGAGTTTTATATAAAGGGTAAGTGTACATTAAAAAAGCATCCCAACCCAGTGCTGCCCAAGCCCATACGTGCAACATTAGCCCATATGTCCCACACCAATCCATAAAATCCTCCTCCATCTCACAAAACACACACAATGATGCCGACTGCAGGAGGAAAGCCAAATCAGTGAACATGTAAGCATCTTAGCACTGGCAGGGGTCTCCACATGGCTGCTCTAGCACCCAGGACTGCATCAGGGTAGGTCCATGTGGCTTCACCTCAGGGATGTCTCGCAGGAAGTGAGCCTTGACAGCTGAAGCAGGGAACTGGCTAAGGCAGCTGCACCCTGGTCCGACCATCAGAGAGCAAGAGACCCGAGAACTAGAAAGGCGAGGCTCACTGAGCCATTTATCTCTATGCCCTTCAGTTAATCCCACATGTGTTTATCGGCCAGGTTGGCACAATAAACCTTAACTATCTCAAATACTTTCAAGGTTCTTCCCATCTTCCGAGGACTGATAAGCCGGGATTTTGTAAAACATGACAATCTGTTCCGCATTGCATCCCCTTTTGATCAAGATTCTTCAGCTGGTTCCTGGATCAGAACCTTCGGGGATGGGAGCAAGGAACCACTTAGGACTTCTGGTTTCTGAGGACGCAGTGGCTCCTCAAGGTGGAGGTTGGACCTGCAGTCTGGCTCCTTCTCTACCTCCAGATTTTCCCCACTTTCAGCTGCTGGGGAGCAGTCCTCAGCCCTGGCTGGACCTGCCTGCACCCAGGAGAAAACAGATTTCCGCTCTCTTCCCACCTTCCCGAGCACGCTTCCCAGGAGCCCCCATCGCACCCTTGCGGAGTCCTGGGTCTGGTGCTCCCTGACGGGGCTCAGCTGAGCGGTGGCCAGTGCAGCCCACAGCTGGTTCAGGGCAGAGGCAGGTCCTCCCTGCCTTGCCCTCCCAACACCCCCCCCCCTCAACTCCTTCGCTTCCTAAAAGGAACAGTCCAGTGACCTGGGAGTCGGCCCTGACTCATGGCGACCCCGTCTGGCTTTCGGTGGCTGACTTTTCAGGAGCAGAGAGCCAGACATTTCTTCTGCAGTGCCTCTGGGGGAACTTGACCTCTGACCTTTAGTTGTTGCTGTCGCGAGGTGCCCCCTCAAGCCACCTTTCAGTCCTCGGCACCTCACCTGATTAAGCAGAACTGCCCTTTAGAGGTTTTTTTCTCTCTTTTGTTGTGTTTTCTAGAGTAGGCACAGGAGCCGATGGTCACATTTGCCTCCCACAGAGCTGAGGGGTGAGCTCAAACCGCTGACTCTTCAGTTAGCAGCCATGTGCTTCATCAGCCCACCACCAGGGCTCAAGCGTTCCAGTGAGCAGTGTCACCCCACCTGGGGGCGCTCGGCTTCTTGAGGGCTGATCTGGCTCAGCTTGGTGGGGTTTGCTCAGTCTGCTGCCTGGGTTTCTGCAGATCCCCTCAGCTTTGGAGCTCTGCTCCTAGTGCTCCCCCCCCCCCCCAGGTTGGCTCTGTTGCAGAAAAAGACACTTTTGCTGGGGTTCACCGAGATGAACAACCTCTCACCCAGAGCAGCAGGGGCTCAGAGCCTGCCTTACCCTCTCTGCCAGTGCCTTGCCTTTTCTCTTCAGATCTCCCGGGCCCACGCCCACCCCAGCCAGACACACCAGGCTCCTCTGCCTCCACCAGGCAGTCAGCCAGGCTCTCCCCACACGTGGTTGGGGTTAGCTGTGAGAGCCGGCCCCCGACTCACAGCGCTGGAGACGCTGGGCACAGCAGGATCACACTGCTGGGATCCACCCATGAGAATCTCACTGGCCAATCTCCTCTCAGTCCATGTTGGTCTGTAAGTGCCTTTGAAGCCTGTTCCACATCAGAGCAGCGGGTACGTCTCCACTGGCCCGAGGGGGCGGCAGCACACAAGGTGCATGGCCGGGAATCGAACCTGGGACTCCCATGAGGAAGCTGAGACTTTCCCCACCAAATGCCCTGACCCCCACCCCACACAGCACATACAGCAGATCATTTCATGCTTCCAAATAGGCCCCCTTTCTTCCTGAGAGGGATTTTGGTGAATAAGCAAACCTGTCATGATGTCCTTGCGTCTTAGCTGGGGTAGAATTCTTGCCTTCCACAGAGGCGACGAGAGATCAGTACCTGGCCGGTGCACCTCCTGTGCCGCTGCCACCCGTCAGACAGTGGAGCGTCACGTGTTATTTGGATGCTGACTTGGTTTCAGCTGAACTTCCCGACTAACATGGACTAGGGAGAAAGGGCAGGCGATCGACGTCTGAAAATCAGCCAGTGGATCACAATGGTCTAATCCACAACGGATTGTGTGGATGGCGCAGGACCAGGCAGCATTCTGTTCTGTTGTGTAGAGGGTCGGCGACACGATAGGCAATACGCAACGTTTACTTGTGAGGATGTAGTGCGTTTTGTGTTTGGCTGCTAATCACATGGTCAGCGGTTGGAACCTACCAGCTGCTCTGTGGGGGAAAGACGAGGCTGCCTGCTCCGGTAAAGAGTTACAATGGTGTTAGCCCCAAGTGGGCAGGTCTCCTCTGTCCTGTAGGGTCACTATGAGTCAGAAAGGACTTTATGGCAGGGAGTTTGTTTATTTGGGGTCAAGTGCACGCTTTGGGGGCAGAACTTATATTTACGTCTCAGGAATCTTTGTAGCTTCAGCCTTTAGCCTAGGGCTTACAACATTCCAGGAACTCAATAGTGGCTTATTGTAAGTGCTTAATAGATGAATGTTACATTGACCACTGAACAGCGAAGGAATGGAGTTCAATAAGCGGCACTCACCAACTCCAGCTAAGCAGTGGATTTATAGGAATAAGTAACTGCTAAGACTCTCTTGGGTAGAGAGAGACTGGCACTCTTCCCTGAGAGCTCTGGCCAGCTCCTCTCTGCTCCAGGCGACTGGCCAAGCCCACGTCTTCATGGCCATTGTGGCCGAGGTGGAGAATCGCAGGCCAGCTCTCCCTTTGAGAAAAGGCTGGCTGCCCAGCGGCCGGGAGCATCCTGTGCTGACAGCCTTGTGCTGACAGACCCCAGCTGCCAGCTCTTCCAGGCTCATGCTCTGCTTCGAGCGGAGATCACACTCCCTCAGGGAACCTCCGCATTGTCATTGGGCAGGAACCAGGCTGTTTCCACTCACCGCAGGCCACCTTTCCTCCAAGGGCCCTGTGGGACGGGCTGACTTTGCTGGTCCTGTCTCACCACGGTCGAAGGCTCCTCTGCCCAGCCTGCACCACTCTTTTTCACACGCAGGTCATTCCCCAAGGTGTCTGGGTGGCACAGATGGTTGGCACTCTACTATTGGTTGTTAGACGTTGGGCTGCTAACCAAAAAGTCAGTGGTTCAAACTCACCAGCTCCTCTGCGGGAGAAAGAGGAGGCTGTCTGCTCTGTCACAATTTATAGTCTTAAAAAATAATTTACTTTCTTGGAAACCCTTTGTTGGGTCACTATGAGTCAGAAAGGGGAGCTCTAGTGGTGTAGTAGAAGCCTTAGTGGTTATACATCAGGCTGTGATCTGAAAGATCAGCAGTTCGAAACTGCCAGCCGCTCTTTGGGAGGAAGATGGGGCTTTCTACTTCACTGAAGAGTTACATGCAGTCAGGGAAACTCATAGAGGCAGTTCTTACTCTGTCACTATGAGTTGGAATCCACTCAATGGCAGTGGGTTATTTATTTTTTTAAAGAGTAGTGTTGTGGGTTATGCATCAGGCTGTTCACCACAAGGTCAACAGTTTGAACCCACCAACTGCTCCTTGGGAGAAAAATGAGGCTTTCTACTCCCCTAAAGAGTTGTAATCTCAGAAACTTGTGTGTGTGGGGTGGGGTGGGGAGTTCTACACTTTCCGGCAGGGTTGCTATGAGTCAGAATCGACTCGGTGACGGTGGATTTATGAGGTGGGATAAACTTGGTGGCAGTGGTCTTGGGGTCTACTAATGGAAAGCTTGGTGGTTTGGATGCCCCAGGAAGTGCATCGGAATGGAGGCCTGGCAGTCTGCCTGTGGTTGTGCTTGTGTTTAACTGGTGTGAGGGCGATTCTAATGCGTGGTGACCCTGTGTGCAAAGCAGAGAGTGCCACAGGGTTTTCCAGGCTGCCACCTTTCAGCAGCCACAGGCCAGGCCAGGCCAGCCTCCCAACATGCTCCTAGGTGGTTTGAACTGCTAACCTTTGGGTCAGCATTCAAGCATTTCAAAAAAGCCCCAGGTAGCTCTGGTGAGCTCTGGAGCAGTCAGGACCCCCCATCAGTCAGCATTGCTCAACAGCCCTTGGCTTGTCTTTGGTGTCCCGTGGGGTGCCAAGGAGGCCTGGCAGCACAGTGGTTATGATTTGGGCTGTGACCCTCAAGGTCAGCTATTAGTACCCTATCATTTGATCTCCCTGATGATCCATTTAAATTGGTTCTAGTTTTTAATATTCTCTGCTTTCTTTCCAATTGAGGTTTTTATCTGTTTTTGTTATTGTTATTAGTTTTTAAAAAATGTTTTTTGTATACAAGATTCAGGATAGGTAAATCCATGGAGACAATAACTGGATTAATGGTTTCTTGGGGGAATGGCAGAGAAAGATGGGGGGGGATAGGGATGAGGAGTTACTAACAATGAGTACGAGAGTGAAGAAAACATTTTTTAAAAAGAAGAAAATGTTCTAAAACTGATTGTGGGGATATGGTACAACTCTTCTTGGTGTGATTGAACTATTGAATTGTACGATAAGTGAATTACAGGCCAAGAAAATGTTCAAAAACAAACAAACAGAAACCACTAGCTTCTCCTTGAGAGAAACACAGGTCTTTCCACTCCAGTCACAGCCCTGGAAACTCATAGGCCATTAGTTCTGCTCTGCCCTGTAGGATCGCTGAGTTAGCATCGTCTCAGTGACAGTGAATTTGGCTTGGGGGTGCCAACAGTGACTGCTGGCTCAGCTGCCAGCAGAGAGCTTGTAGTCTACCCCAAGGTTAGAAAGGTCTGGCAATTCATGTCCCCGAAGTCGGACAGCCCCAGGAGCAGGGCTCCTCGGCAGCACACACAGGGTCGCCTGGGTTGGAACTCGCCACCAGCAACGGCTTTTATTCCCCGAGAAACCTTCTTTCAGCCTCTGCTTCCCAGAGGTCACCAATTCACACCTAATCCTTCATCCCATACCATCTAGTATTGTTGATGAAGTGGGACAACTCGGTGGAGTACGGTCTTCAAGTTTGGACTTTGGCAGCCTGATGACCTTGAGAACATCACATAACCTGCCTGGGTTCAGCTAGGTTCTCTAGAGAAGCAAAACCAGTGATTACACACACACACACACACACACACACACACACACACACACACAGATTTATATCAAGAAAATGGCCCACACAATTTTTCAAGTGGGTAAGCCCAGTCCAGTCCAAGTCACTAGGTCAGAAGTTGAGCTGGAGGCTTCTCCTGACTCTGTGGCTCCAAAAGCTGACAAACCAATTAGGGAGCAGGAAGCTGAAGCAGGAAGCCCATAGGCCATGGATGCAGCAGAGGATGGATCCAAGGTCAACAGGTCAGGTGTGAGGCTGCAGAAGCTACTGAATGCATGGTCAGCGGATCAGAAACTAGGTCAGGTGGCAGGCTGCTGATGGCTCCTAGGGTTAGTGGCACTATGGTGGGCCACTGGATCAAGTCCAAAGAACCAGAGGTCGATGCGTTAGACACAGGATTCAGACCAGCGAGAAGCAAACAAGCTCTCCACAGAGACTGCTTGTATAGGAAGTAGGCCACACCCCTAAGTTAGTTTCATCAGGGCTGAGTAAAGGGGTTGCACTCCTAATCTACAAGTGACCCCACTATGGACAGTGATTACACTGTAATAGGTCACATCATCGGGGATGAGTAGGTCTAATTGCCAAAGTACCGAGAATTCTAGCCAAAGCAAGTTGACACAAACTCATCTATCACACTGCCCACGCCTTGGTTTTTCTCTTCCGGAAACTTGAGACTAGAACACTGTATTTTCAGTGCAAATAACATGTGTGTTCTATAATATTTGCTCACTAAGCACCTGTCCGCTTGACAGTTTCTGATGTGAGTTCTGTGTATTACAGGCATGTGGGTGCTATGGACATGGGTGTGCTAGATACACAAACACTTCCCCATCAGGGTGATCAGGAGGCTGAAGTTGAGAGGTTGTTGAGCCATGGAGTTCGTAGTTGACCCTACAGGACCTAGTAGCACCGACCCACAGGGCTTATCTGATGTGTATCTTTTGGCTGAACACATTGACAAGCCTTTCTCCTGTGGAACCGCTGGACAAAGGGGGCTAAAGGACTATAACCTGAGAAACAGCTGTATGGACATCACAGGCTACCATCGCATCCCTAAGCTACGTCATATCTCCTCTTGGGGAGGAGGAGCATCGCAGGACAGGAATGCTGGAGATGGAGGTGCTCCCGCAGCTTTATGGATAACAGAGGGGCCTCCTGGCCCTGGCCAGGGGTAGGACAGCCTCTGAGGACAGACTCAGGGTTTATAACCGCCCTTCTCCAGAAGCCATGGCACCAGTGTGTCAGCATTTGGACCAATGGACACTCCCCTTGCCTTCCTGAAATGATGGATTACCAACCTGCTCTCTTACCAAATTAGCTGTCTTCTGGAGCTTCATAAATCCTGAGCTCCAGTGTCATCCTAACTGGGAACAAGGAGCCCTGGGGAGGGTCTAAGAGATGGAAATTTATCACCCTGGTGTAGGAGTGGAGGCTGGGCTGCAGTCCCCACTTACTGGACCTCTGGCTGCGTTCCTGTGAACCTGCCCCGTTGCCTGAGGGCTGCCCCTCCAGGAGCACATGTCCACCTGTCCACCTGGGCTTGTTCTGTCCACAGGGCATCCTTCAGAGCCCTGGCGATGCCATGGGGAAGCAGCCTGCTGTTCCTCAGGTGAAAAGACCTCGTGAACTGTCCCTGTAATGCCGACAGCCTTGAAAACTCCATGGGACGGCTCCATTCTATCCTGGAGGGTCGCTACAAGTGGGAATTCACTCCCAAGCAAACAACAGCTCAACCAGAGGGCAAAATCCATGACTGAATCAAGTCGGCCTGGTCCGCCACTGTGTTCCCAGCTTCTGGCTTACCCGTGGGAAACTCTCAATAATGCTTGTAGAATGGAAGAAATGAATCATCCCAACTTCAAGATAACCCCACACCTTCCACCTTTCGGGTCTGGGTAACCGAAGTGCTGGGAAAAGAAGTAAGATGCTTCTGAGATACTAGGAGGTTCTTTTGGCTCAAATGTATCTTATTTATTTCCTCAGGGCATTTTAAATTTCTTGAGGAAACCATATCTATCTATCTATCTATCTATCTATCTATCTATCTATCTATCTATCTATCTATCTATCTATCTATCATCTACTTACCTACCTTTATAGGGTGGATGTGAGTTGGAACTGACTCAAGGGAACCTAACAACAACAACAACAACATCTATCTACCTGTCTGTAAGTCTATATGTCTACCTATCTATCCGTGTATTCTTCATCTACCTGCCTATCATCTACCTATCTATTAGCTCTCTATCATCTGATTATCTATGTTAACATTGCTGATGTCAGGTGGATCTTGGCTCAAAGCAGAGGATACTTGTGCTTTATTAATATGCCAAGGCATTTGACTGTATTGACCATAATAAATTATAGATAACCTTAGAAGAATGGGAATTCCAAAACATTTCATTGTGCTCAGGATAGATCAGGAGGGAATTGTGGGAACAGAACAAGGGATGAGACATGGTTTAAAATCAGGAAAGGTGCGTGTCAGGGTTGCATCCTCTCCCCATACTTGAACCGTTTGTTTGCTGAGAGAATCATGAGAGAGCGACTATCTTTGGAAGCGTGCGGCATCAGGGTTGGAAGAAGACTTACTGACAACCTGTGGCATACAGATCACACAACCTTGCTTGCTGAAAGTGAGGACTTGGAGCACTTGCTGATGAAGATCAAGGTTTGCAGCCTTGAGGATGGATTACAACTCAACATAAAGAAGACCAAAATCCTCACAATTGAACCAATAGGTCACATCATGATCAATGGTGAAAAGGCTGAAGTTGTCAAGGATTTTGTCTTGCTTGGAACGACAAAGAGTGCTCATGGAAGTAGCAGTCAAGAGATGAAAAGATGTGTTGCATTGGGAAAATCTGCTGCATAAGAACTCTCCAGAGTACTGAAGAGCAAGGAAGTTCCTTTGAGGACCAATGTGTGCTTGACCCAAACCATGGTATTTCCCATTGCCTCACATGCATGTAAAAAATTGGGTATTGAATAAGGAAGACCATAGAAGAATTGATACCTTGAAATCGTGGTGCTGGAGTAGACTATTGAAAGTGTCCTGGACTGCTAAAGGGATAAACAAATCTGCCTTGGAAGAAGTATGGCCAGGGTGTTCCTTAGAGGCAAGGACAGCAAGAATTGGTCTTATACACTTCCGTCATATTGTCAGGAGAGATCAGTCCCAGGAGAAGGACATCACGCTTGGTAAAGTGGAGGGGCGGTGAGAGAGAGGAATGTCCTCAAGGAGATGGATGGACACGGGGGCTGCCTCATTGGGCTCAGGCACAGGAACCATTGTAAGGCTGGCACAGGGCTGTGCAGTGTTTCATTCTGTTGTGCACAGGGTCGCTATGGGTCATCATCTATCCTTTATTAACTAGCTATCATCTATTAACTGTCATCTAACTATTGTCTATCACCTATGCACTGGTCTATTAACTCGCTCATTCATACTGCTGTGTGACCATGAGGTGTCAAAGGGATCAGGTATCAGGCATCAGAGGACAAAAAAATCATATCATTGCAAATGAAGGGGAGTGCAGGTTGGGGACCCAAAGCCCATCTTGTAGGTAATGGGACATTCCCTTACAGAAGGGTAGCGGGGAGGAGACAAGCCAGTCAGGGTACAGTGTAGCAACAATGAAACATACAACTTCCCTCTAATTCTTAAATGCTTCCTCCCCCCACTATCATGATCCCAATTCTACCTTACAAATCCGACTAGACCAGAGGATGCACACTGGTACAGATGGGAACTGGAAACACACGGCATCCAGGACGGATGATCTCTTCAGGACCAGTGGTGAGAGTGGCGATGCCAGAGGGTGGAGGGAAGGTGGGGTAGAATGGGGCAACCGATTATAAGGATGTACATATAACCTCCTCCCTGGTGATGGACAACAGAAAAGTGGGTGAAGGGAGGGAGACATCGGACAGTGTAAGACATGACAAAATAATAATAATTTATGAATTATCAAGGGTTCATAAGAGAGGGGGGAGTGGGGAGGGAGGGAAAAGGAAAAAAGAGGAGCTGATACCAAGGACTTAAATGGAGAGCAAATTTTTGAGAATGATGAGGGCAACGAATGCACAAATGTGCTTGACACAGTGGGTGTATATATGGATTGTGATAAGTTGTATGAATCCCCAATAAAATGATTTAAAAAGGAAAAGAGTTTTCACATTTGCCAACTGATGTAACCTTCCAAGTAAACCCGGGTGATATGCACTGTCACTGTCTTCCTTCGGTTGCAGGAAAGGGGAATCCAAGCCGGAGACCAGGAGACCCGCTGAAGTATCTCCCTGGGGGCAGTCGGTGCTCGTCCACTGATCCAGCGTCTCTTTGGACTAGACTCTGTGGAATTCAGGGATGGGAGCTCCAGAGAGTGTGCTCTTTGGTCCCGTTGTTGTTGGCGTGGTCCAGACTCTAGCTAACCCACATGTACGTCAGAGGAGAACTGGGTTCTATAGTGGGTCTTATCCCACATGTTTATTTCATATTTTGTTGTTGGAGACATGCACAATAATACATACACCAGATTCTCCAGTTTCTACCACCGACTACATTCCTCGTGTTCTGTAGCCATCCTCAGCCTCCTTTTCTTTCTTTCTCTTTTAAAAAAATATCATTTTATTGGGGGCTCTTACCAAAATCCATAAGTCCATCCATTGTGTCAAGCCCATTTGTACATATGTTATCAGAATCATTTTCAAAACATTTTCTTTCTAGTTGAGCCCTTGATATCAGCTCATTTTTCTCCCTCTCTCCCATAAGAAACCTTGATAATTTTTTTTTCATGTCTTACACCAACTGCTGTCTCATTTCACCTACTTTTCTATTGTTTATCCTCCTGGGAGGGGCTTATATGTCGATCATTGTGATCATTTGCCTCATGTTCCCCCCACCTTCCCTTTACCCTTTTGGTATTGCTACTGTCATTATTGGTGCTGAGGGGTTTATCTGTCCTGGAGTCCCTATGTTTCCAACTCTTATCTGTATCAGGTGTGTATGCTCTGGTCTAGCTGGATTTTCAAGGTAAAATTGGGGTCATGATAGTGAAGGAGGGGGGTCAGGAAGCATTAAAAAACTAGAGGAAAGTTGTATGTTTCATCAGTGCTATACTGTACCCCAACTTGCTTGTCTCTTCCTGTGACCCTTCTGTAAGGGGATATCCAATTGTTTACAGATGGGCTTTGGGTCTCCACTCTACCGCTCCCTCATTCACATGGATGTGATTGTTTGTTCTGGGTCTCGGCCTCCTTTTCTGAACTGTCCCTTCACCATGAACACAAACTCACTCCTGCTCAGCTTCTGTCTCACCTTTCACCCTGCTGTTGTCATGTGATCCCACATCATTGGAATTGTTGTCGTAGTTAGTTGACACTGAGTTGGTTCTGACCACTGCGATGCTATGCACGCCAGAACAAAACACTGCCCAGTCCTGTCCTATCCTCACAATCATTCACTTGTGTGAGCCCATTGTTACAGCCACTATGTTGATTCATCTTGTCAAAGGTCTTCTTTTTCCACTGGCCCTCTACTTTACCAAAGATGAAGTCCTCCTCCAGGGACTGGATCCACCCAGCCTTTGAACACTTAGAGAGCCTGGATTCCATGAGAATTTGAAATTCTTTTCTCTATGTTTTCAACATTTTGCTCAGGATTCCTCTACAGAAACTTGGATCAAAATGTTCAATGATGGTAGAGGGGAATGAGCCAGTTCTGGTCTCATGGCAAAGGAGGCATTTGTTTGTGAAGGAATTAACCACCTCTGTCACGTCTTTCTCCTGTTCTTTGACTATGGAGCAGTGGTGGTGTAGTCGTTATGCATTGGGCTGAGATCCACATGACTGACAGTTCCAAACCACCAGCAGCTCTACAGGAGAAAGACTGGGCTTTCTGTTGCTGTAAACACTTACAGTCTCACAATCTGCAGGGGGTTGCTATGAGTCGATTCAATGGCAGTCAGTATTCTTTGACTATCCTTCCACCGATTGTCAGTTCCTTGAACTGTCGTGGCTTGTGTGTGGCTGTGATGCTGGAAACTATGTCACTGGTATTTCATATGCCAGCAGGGTCACCCAAAGTTTCAGCAGAGCTTCTGGACTAATATCAGACTATGAGGAAGGAATTGTTCACCTCTGAGGAATTAGCCACTGAGAGCCCTACACAGAGCATTGAAACATCGTCAGATACTGATTGCCTCCTGAGAGAGGCAGGACGTTGTCAGAGATCATGCCAGAGGATGGGTCCTTTCGGTAGGAAAGCCCCGGAAATGTGACTGAGGAGTTGGCCATAAGGACATGGGTGAGGTGAAGCCTGTGGGAGGAAAGGTTTGGGGACCTTCATTTGCCCTTGGGGCACAACTCAAAATGAGATGAAACAGTTGCCAACATCTATTAGTAATTGGAACATGGGATGTGCGAATTATGAATCTGTGAAAATTGCAAGTCGTCAAGAATAAAATGGAACCCACAAAGATCTATATCCCAGGCACTGAAATGGACCTGCATTGGTTATTTTGAATCAAACAATTGTTTGACTCACTGATAGGAATGACAAATTCAGGAGGAATGGCATCACATTCATCGTCAAAACGAACTTTTCAAGTTAATCCTGCCTGTGATAGGATAAAATCCACCCCCATTCAAAGAAATCCTCTCAATACAACTATTACTCACATTTATGCACCAACCACTAAAGCTAGTGATGGAGGAATCCTACCAACATCTTCCATCTGAAATCGATCAAACATGCGATCAAGATGCATGGATAATTACTGACAACTGGAATGCAAAAGTTGGAAACAAAGAGGAAGGAACGGTAGTTGGGAAAATATGGCCTTGGTGATAGAAACAAAGCTGGAGATTGCGATACGGAGTTTTGCTTGGACAATGAATAAAGAAGACTGCGGGAGAATTGATGCATCTGAGCGGTGGTACTGGTGAAGACTCTTGGACATGCCATGGACTGACACAGGACCAACAAGTCTGGTTTGGAGGAAGTACAGCCAGCATGCTCCTTTGAAATAAGGAGGGCGAGACTTCATCGCACACGCTCTGGACAATGCTATCAGGAAGGACCAGTCCTTGGCAAAGGACATCATGCTTGGTAGAGGGTCAGCAGAAAAGAGAGGAAGACTCTCAATGAGATGGATTGTATTGACACAGCAGCTGCAACTATAGGCTCTAATGTCACAACATTGTGAGGATGTCCCCTGCACACTGAAGTGTGTCATTCTGTTGTGCATAGGTGGCTATGAGTCAGAATCAAGCCCACGGCACCTGCCAGAGACAACATTTCTATCCGCCACCCGTTGGCCAGTTTTTCATATTGTAATGGCTTACAGATTCTGTGGTACTGACCTTTCAAATACCATCAAAGTCGCTCATGATGGACAGGTTTCAGAGGAGCCTCCAGGGTCAGACTGACTAGGAAGAAAGGCTTGGTCATCTGCTTCTGATAATTAGGCAATAGAAATACAGTGGTTCACAACTGAATACTGCCCCATGAAGTCTTGGCAGATGAGCTCTCTGGCTTAGATTGTACTCAGAAAGCACAGTGGCTGCAACAAAGGACTAGAGCATTCCACGATCGTGATGCTGGTCCGGGGCCAGGCTGGTCCTTGTTTACTTGTACACAGGGCCCCTGAAAGTCGCAGCTGGCCAGACAGCAACAGCAACAATGCACGCCATCACACAGGGTAGGACCTGGCCGAGCCTTCAGATGGGTCTGACTAATGTCACCCTCTGCAGGAGGACACAGCTTGGATAAGTGTGCCTCTGACAAAATGATTGGGCATCTGTGAAAGCCCTCGCCATTTCCTGGAAGCAGCTTGTGTCTCTCTGACTGTCTATGAAGTTTGAGTCTTTTTTAAACTGCTGATGATCTTGGAACCCAACCAAAGTTATCTACATTTCCATTTTTATATTTTGATTTATAAACTGCGCCTCATAATGGACAAGCGCTCCCTTACTTAGTGACTCCAACAGATACAAATACCAAGCCTGAAACAAATACCAAGCTCTGCCACCCAACCAAGCCTTCTCTCTGAGCCCTGCCTTCGGGAACCTTTTTAGTTCATCAGGTTGGAGAGGCCCTCCTGGAGCTCGTCTAAGCTGGGGACAGTAAGGAGGTCATTATGACGGGGTGGTAAATAATCTGGACCTACATTTATTTAGGAGTGGTGGAGCCGGCTCTGCAATCCCTGGTAGGGTTTTTTCCAAGATTTCTTAACCTCGGCACCAGTGACATTTCAGCCTGGATAATTCTTTGCTGTGCCATGCAAGGTACTTCTTAGTATCCTGCCTTCTGGCCACTAGAGCCTTCTAGCACCTCCCTAGTGTGACATCCAGAATTCCCAGGCATTGCCAAGTGCTCCCTGGGGGTAACAATGTGTACCTCTCAAGATTCAGGACCAGGACACTAGACTGAATCCCTTTCCTTGATGGGACACACACATCAACTAGTTCCTTCCACGGGCTCTTACCTGCTGTCTCTTTCCGACAAGTCCTGGGCTTATCTGAGAATTGGCTGGCCTGCAGGGTCATGTAGAGTTGTGAACCCAGTCCCTCTGAGTAGCATTCAACGCTTTTTACATCCTTGGTCACATTTTGCTCCATAGGACGAGAACTACTACCTCTCATTTTTCAGCTGGGCAAATCAAGGCCCAAGATGGCCACGTTAGTAAGTGGCCACAGGGGTTTGGAATTGGCTGCTCTGTCCATGGGTTCTCTAGAGAGGCAAAACCAGTGACACTTGTATGTGTTGATATAGAGAAAGGGATTGATGTTGAGAAATGGCTTGGCCAGACAGCTAAGTCCTGCCTGGTTCACCAGGCTCCTCCTGACTTGTGGAAGCTGATGAACAGGAAGCAGGGCAATGAAGCAGAGGTGGCAGAGGGCACAGGCTGGTGGATGCAGTGGTGGATGAACCCAAGGTAGACTGAAGGAAGCCGTCATTGGTAGCCCGCTGATGGTTCCTGAGATCGGCAGGAAACGCAACCGGAGAATGAGGAAGCAGGTGCTAGGTCCATCTCCAGCAGAAGGGGAAGGGCCTAAGAGGATTTGACTGCTAGGGTGGGCTCCTCCCCTCCCTTTACCCAGGAATGTCTAGTTGACACAATCCCCCGCCATTACAGCTGCTTAAGGAAAAGTTGGTGGGGGCCCACTCAGCAGTAAAGCTGAAACAGCCTGTTGGTCGGCTCCCATGAGGATGACTGCCAAGAAAAGCTTCGAGGACAAGTTGGAGCCTGTGACCCTTGGAGTCACCGTGAGTCAGAACTGACTTAATGGCATTGGGCCTGGCTTGGTTCAAGTGGCAGAGCAGAGTCGCTGAGCAGGGCAAACAGTGAAGCTCTCAGCAGCCAGCCGGAATGCGGGAGGTTCAAGATCACCTGCGGTACCATGGAAGAGAGGCCCGGTCATCGTCTACTTCTGCAAACTCAGCCACCCCAAACCCTGCATGCAGAACATTGTTCTGTCCTGACCCACCTGAGGTCCCCAGGAGTCAGACCCCACACTGACCGGCTTAAGTGAGAGGGAGGGAAATAAATTCAAACCAGTCTGGTTCCCAGGTCCGAGAGTGTAGCCACCCCACACTTCCCCTAACTCAACTCCAGAGCAGCTGCCACCTGTATCTCCTTTCCCGGTCATCAAGATGCTGGCTGTCTTCTAAAAGCCCAGGCCTCTCTTTTCTGGGGAGCCCTGGTGGTGTAGTGGTCAAGAGTTGGGCTGCTAACTACACTGTCAGCAGTTCAACACCTCCAGGCGCTCCTCGGGAGAAAACCAGGGCTTTCTGCTTCATCCAGAGTTAGTCTCAGAAGCCCACAGGGATGGTTTTACCTTGCCTTATAAGGCCACTATGAATTGGCATCAATTTGATGGTAGTGAGTTTGATTTTTTGTTTTTGTTCTTTTATCAATAAAGCAGCAGCGCATCCTTTCTAAGTCAGTCATCTCTCAGACATATCACACACCCATTCATGACTGTAGGTCCCCTGACTTGGGCCTGTGGTCTGAGTGTCCAGCATTGTGGCCCATGGCAACCTAGCAGCTGTCTGGAGTCTGGTTCTCCTGGCTGCATCCTATTCGTCCTTGAGCAAGAAGGAGCCATCTCTAAGATCCATTTTCCTATCTGTAAAATGGGGGCACCCACATCTCAGGGTAGGGAATTAAATGATGATCAGTGTGAAGGCCTGGTTGTGTAGTAGTTGTGAGTCAGCTGTTAATTGCAACATCAGCAGTCAAAAACCACCAGCCATGCATTGGGAAAAAGATGTGACTTTCTACTGCTGTAAAGAGTTGCCATCTCCTAAATCCACAGGGGCAGTTCTAGTCTGTTTGATAGAGTGGCAGAATAGATGCATTTTAACATCCTGCTTGGTACAATAGCGAGGCAGAGAAAAAGAGCAAGAATCTCGACACGGTGGATGGAAACAGTGGCTGCAAGAATGGGGTCAATCCTAAGAACAATTGTGAGGATGGTGCTCTTGTGCATCAGGTCGCTCTGCACAGGAATTCACTCCATAGCACTTAATTACAGCAACACGAGTTGGACTTCCCTTGAGGACAGTGAGTTAGGTTTTGGGTTTGGTGGATGGTTTAACTCTGATACGGGACACTGGATATACGGTGATCTGCAATGAATATCCAACCTAAGTAGCCCCCTCTCATGCAGTTGTCCATCACCAGCTCGCTGTTACCTTCTATGATAGATAGGTTTATTGTGTCAACCTGGCCAATATGAACATGTGGGATTAAGAATGCCACAGTTTGATTGGAGGGAAAAGAGATAAATGACTCGGCGAGCCCTGCCTCTCTCTCTCTTGCTCTCTGGTGATCTGACCAGTGTGTGGCTGCCTTAGCTAGTTCTCTGCCTCGACTTGCGAGGTACACTACTTGTGGGACACCCAACCCGTAGATCGTGTTGCTAGAGCTTGAGGTTCCTTTGAGACCTGCTTTATCACACTGCTGGTGTATACATCGCTTGAGCTTGGGACTATTGGATCCTGTCATGTGGCTGTTGGTGACCCACCTTGCTGTTTGCTGCCTCTGCCTCTGGCCAGACTGCCTGCATTGCCCTATGGAAGACTCAGCTGTCTGCATATATGTATATATGTATATATGCAGGTTTCTAACACACCTCCTGAACCCCTTTTGGTCAGCCTGTGACCTCCATGTAACCTTTTGGAAATCACTTCTTTAGGATCACCACCTAGCTAGTTGGAGTCTTGTTGGCACAGTGAGTCAAGCATTGGGCTGCTCACCACAAGATTGAGGGTTCAACCCCACCTGGAGAAAGATGAGGCTCTCTGTTCCTGTAAAGATTTACAGCTTCAAAAACTCCACGGGGTACTTCTCCATCCTCAAGGGTCACAATGAATTGGAACCGATCAATGACAATGGGTTTGGGATTTGGGGGTGATCTTTGGGGTGTGGCCTGGCCCTTTGTCCCCTCCCTCAGAGGCCCGAATTTGCCTCAGGCTGATGGAGAGCAACAGCGGTGAGTGGTGAAGAAACAATCTTATCCATGATGTCTACTGTTCTCCACTTACAGCCACATCACTGGATCTAACCTTCTGTGGTGGGGAGTTGTCCTTCCCTGGGGAACCATTTTTGGGGTGTGTCCACTCTGAGTGGTTTGGGTTATTAGCCCCCATTTTGATTCTACTGTTATCTGTTTCTTCGATTATAGACGAGACCCCTCTGGTTAGTCAAGCTTGTTATACCAAACTCATGGAGAAGAAAAACTCTAAAACTCACTGCCCTCGAGTCAATGCTGACTCATAACGACCAGCCCCCTGTGGATTTCTAAGACGGTAACTGTTTACGGGAGTAGAAAGCCCAGTCTTTCTCCCATGGAGCTGCTGGTGGTTTCAAACTGCTGACCATGAGGACCATAGCCCAACTCGTAACCACTACACCACCAGAAGAAGAGGGGTCCAATAGAACCCAGTAACCCAGGGTTTTCCTAAGTGGACAGACGATACCAACCCCTGGGGGCACTGGATGATCCTGGGGGCCTGCAAACTCAGATACCTATCTTTTTCCTGGATGATGGGGTATAGCTCAAACACTTTTAATTACTTGGGAGTGGGGGTGGTTGTTAGGTGCCAGCAAGTCAGTTCCAACTCATAGTGACTCTATATGCACGGGAGAACAAAACAGTTCCTGGTTCTGTGCCATCCTCACAATTGGTCCTGTGCTTCAGTCCCGTGGCACTCTGTGTCCTTGAGGACCTTTCCCCCTCTTGCTGCCCCTCTACCTTATCCAAAATGATATCCTACTCCAGGAACTGGTCTCTCCTAAAAAGGCGTCCAAAGGACGTAAGACTCCTGCTTCTCAGGAGCATTCTGGCTGTACTTTTCCCAAGACAGATTTATTTGCCCTGTGCCAGGGAGAGGCGCTGAGTAATTACTTTTCTGCAAGGGTGCGGGAGGCCAAGTAAGTTTAGGAACACATGCCACCCCATCAGCCCAGGCTCCCAACCCCCTCCCTGCTGACACCATCCTTTCTGAGCCTCTGCCTGCCTGCCTATAAATGAAGGGAGCTGACAGGACCTGACGCACAGGGGTAGGAGATTAAATGTACCCTGTTTGGATCACGTACCACACCCTCTAGCTCTATTCGCTTGAAACAACAAAACCCAAAGCCATTACTATTTCAGTGCAGTTGAGCCCATAGGCTTTTCTTGGTCTCTTTAAGAGAGCAGATTGCCAGACCTTTCTTCCTGGGCTCTGCAGGGTAGTTTTGAAGTGTCGACCTTCAGTTTAAGGCTAAGCCATCCAGCACGGTTCCTTCCAGGTTAGGGCAGACTAGGCAGCCAGCTTGCTGAGCGTGGGAGATCTCCCCAGTAGTCAGCACTGGGCTGCTGCCTGCAAGGTCAGCACTTCGATGCCATCAGCCACTCTTACGGAGAAAGATGAGGTTTTTTTTTTTCTCTCCTGTAAAAGAGTTATAGTCTTGGAAACCCACAAGGGAGGTTCTGCTTTGTCCCAGAGTCGGAACTGGCTGATGGCAGTGGGTTTGCTTGCTTTTTGCGTCAACACCAGGCCGGCACCCCCATTCCACAGCAGCTGCATTTTTGCCCACACTGCTCCAGTCTGGAGGATGGATGGGGGCGGTGGAACCCTGGACAGACCCCACTGCTCCTGGGGAACAAGATACATCAAGCCAGCCCCCTGGGCCCAGGGGCAGCGTTCACTTCATTTCTTCCCATCAAAATGAATAATTACTCAAAATCCAGTGCTCCTCAAAGCCCCTGGAACAGACGGCTCCCCGGGTTATCTCGCCAGTAACCCGGCTCGGCTCCCACTGGCTGTTTTGGCTTCACCTTTTGGTTTCACTGGGAGAAGCCCAGGGCCTCCCCACTATTATTTTGAGCGTGTGGCAGCTGAACCCCAATTCTCAATCAGGTCCCCGGGATGTCCTCCTGGATATTCCCTCCTCTCCCCTCCCCCAAGGTCACCCAACTTTTCCCTTCCTGCCCGGCTCAGGGGTGGTCCGGGGGTCGGTAGGGGTGGGGGTCGGGGGCGTGTCGGCAGCAGCAGCGGGCGGGGCGGGCGCCCGCCGTGCCTCCTTCATTGGCCAGGGCCGGGCTGCAGGCGCGGGTGCTGATGTCAGGCGGGCGCGAGTGCGGCGGGCGCAGCGGCGGCGGCCGCCCAGCAGCCCGGGCTCGGGTGGGGGGGCGCCGAGTGGGGGTGGCGGCCAGCATGCTGCTCGGCTGCGGCTCGGCCTCCCACACCCGCGGCGCCCTCGTCTCGCCAGCAGCGGCGGCGGCGGAGCAGGGAGCGGCGCCCGCGTCTGTAGCGGCGCAGGGTCCGGGCGCGCGGCGCGGCGGCGGGGACCGGGCACTGGGCACCGGGCATGGCGCTGCGGCGGGGCGGCGGCGGGGCGCTGGGGCTGCTGCTGCTGGGCGCCGCGTGCCTGATCCCGCCGGGCGCGCAGGTGAGGCGGCTGGCGCGCTGCCCCGCCACTTGCAGCTGTACCAAGGAGTCCATCATCTGCGTGGGCTCCTCCTGGGTGCCCAGGATCGTGCCAGGCGACATCAGCTCCCTGTGAGTGGGACCCCCCTTCTACCCCCACCCCACCCCGTCCCTCCAGGCTCTCGCCGCTGCCCGGGGCGGGAGTTGACTCTCGCACTGGGGCAGCCAGACCCTGAGCCCACTCCCAAGTCCCCTTCTTTGCGTCAGGGTGGGCGCGCGCCACGGGACGTGGGTGGAGTCGCGGGCCCAGGGCAAGAGGGAGGGAACTCGCGGTCCAGAGTCTGGGGGCCCGGGGCAAGTTCCGGGGGCAGTGCTTCTCAGTGTGACCCGCGGGCCACCTGCATCAGCCCCATCTGGGGACGCTGGCGTCAATGCAGATTCCAGGGCTCACGCGGCGACAGGGTCTCCAGAGCCCAGCCCGGGGATCTGCATTGGTGTTCCCAGGTGCTTCTGGAACACATTAAAGTTTGAGAGGCACAGACTGAGAGGGGCGTGTGTGAAGGGGGAGAGGGGGTTGTTTCTGGAAGGGTCTGCGAGCTGCGGAACTTGGCTGGAAGGAGTGCAGAAGATGAAGCAGGCCACTACTGCACCTGGGGCCTGGGGCCGTGCGTCTCACTCAGGTCTTCTCCTGGTCTCGCAGCGGTGGGTGGGTGGGAGGAACCAGGGCAAAGTCCTGCCGCCTCAGCAAGTGGACGTACTGCTCTTGTGGCCTGAAGAGATGGGGCTAGACTGAGACTTGGCAGAGGGCAGGGTGCATGGGGGTGCCTGACCCAGGGGCCAAGGGCTGGAAGGCAGCCCGGCTGGCTTATTGCCCTGAGTTCGTGAGTACTCCTTACCCCCTTTTCCCGTAATGGAGGACTCCTGGTGGCGCAGTGGTGAAGTGCTTACCGCTAGTCCTAAGGCCATCAGGTCCCCAGTGGGAACCCACCAGCCATCCCTGTGGTGAAAGAATCGGAGGGGGCTTCCATAAAACTTAGCCCACCGCCGTTCAGTGGACTCTGAGCGACCCTCTCTAGGGATTCCGAGACTGTCAATCTTCAAGAGAACAACCAGTCTCGCCTTTTTCCCATGGAGTGGCTGGTGGGTTTGAACCTCCAACCTTACACTTAGCAGCCAGCTCTTAACCCACTGGCTGCCCAAAGTTCCTCTGTCAAGATTACAGCCTTGGGCACACTGTGGGGCAGTTCCACTTTGTGCGGTTGGGTTGCTAGGGGTCAAACACGACTCAGTGGCCACAAGTTTGTTTGTTTGTTTTTGTTTCCCCCCCCCCCCCAAGTTCTCTCCCATGGTATATTCTGCTAACTTCGCAAGGGCTGTAGGGAGTTGATAGTACATGACACCTCTTTCTTCAACGTGCACTGATACAGCCCGCTCAAGCCAAAAGACCATCCTTTCTCATGGCTTGGGAGGGACTCATGTTTTATGTCTTTCCTGCTACTTGGACTCTGGTGTCCCAGCCCAAGGTGGTCCAGAGCCTGCCCCCTCCCTCCAAGCTGTTGAGGCTGGGGGTCCTGAGATGCAGTGATGTTGTACTGGGGGTTCTGGGGTGCAGTGATCTTGCCCGTTGTTTGGGCTCATCCTCCAAGGTGACGAGGCAGGCCCCAGGACCTGGAGTGAGAGGGCTTGAGCTGACCCGAGTCAGGAGCGTGGCGGTGGGCACCAAGGCCTCTGGGAGTCCTTGTGCTAGTGACTGGGATGCCAGAGAGGATTCCAGACCATGAGGACCACTCTGCTTAGAACCTTTAGACCAGTGGTTCTCAGCCTTCCTGATGCTGCGACCCTTTAATACAGTTTATTATGTTGTAGTGACCCACAACCATAACATTATGTTTGTTGCTACTTCATAACTGTAATTTTGCTACAGTTATGAATTGGGCGACCCCTATGAAAGGGTCGTTCGACCCCCAAGGGGTTGTGACCCACAGATTGAGAAACACTTCTTTAGACCAACAGCTGCTTTATTCATCTGCATGTTAACTCAATCTTTTTTGCAGTCCTGTGCCTGGGGCCTGCTGTGGCCAGAAGGGTTAGGGACTGAGGGGGGGGGGGTGATGGAGAGAGGGAGGGCAACAGAGCCAAGGCCTATGGACTCCAAGTTGCCTGTCCCAGGTGGCAGCCACCTCTCTGGTGCACACTCCAGTTCAGGTGTTTTTGAGTTCCCCCCAAGGCTTTCACAGCGATTTAATCACCATGCTCCAAATGCCTTTCAGAGCGGGGCGCCTCAGGGGAACACTTCATTTCAAGACATCAGAGCCCTGTGGATCCAACAGATTCCTGGGCGGGGATGAAGCAACCACACAGGTTCAGCCAGGGGCTGAAGTCTATGAGAAGGGAGCAAGGGGATTGATTTAAACCACCGGAGGTCATGTCTGGAGAAGGAGTAAGGTGGCCGTCCATGAGAGGTTTCTATCCTGCAGACTCATTTTCATATGGATCTAGCGACTTGGAAAGGGCTGGACTCTGCCCCCTCTGAGAAGACTCCGGGCAGCTCTCAAGATCTTGTTAGGCCAGATGGCTGAGAGGAAACCAGGCCAGGTGTCATGGAGTCGATTGTGACATTTTCAGAGTAGAACAGGGCTCCGTAGGGGTTTCAATGACTGATTGTGGGGAAGCGGAGCCCCAGGAGACGTGGTGGCGGAGTGGGTGAGGAGTTGGGCTGCTAACCGCAAGGTCAGCAGTTCAAACTCACCGGGTGCTCCTTGGGAGAAAGATGAGGCATTCTGTTCAGAAACTCACAGCGGCATTCTACCCTGTCCTTTAGGGTCACTATGAATTGGGATTGACTCGATGGGAATGAGTTGTTCTTTTTTTTTTTTTTTTAAGAGAGCACCACACATTTCTTCTGCGCTACCTCTGAGTAAACTCGAACCCCTAATCTTTCAGTTAGGATGTGAACCCCTAACCCTTGCACTCCCGGGTGCTCTGCCCACCCCCCCAGCACTTTCTAAAAGAAACCAAGGCCCCTCTGTGACTCCCTTTGTCCCCAGGAGCCTGGTGAATGGAACCTTTTCGGAAATCAAGGACCGGATGTTTTCCCACCTGCCGTCTCTGCAGCTGCTGTGAGTATATGGAAGGACCTCTTCAGAATACGGGGTTTCTGACAGGTGGTCAAGGGGGGTGGGGCAGGCAGCTCTGTGTCTGTGGGGCCCCAGGAGTAAACGGTAAAGGGTCCTTAGTGTGTCCCCAACAAGCTAAGTGCCCAGGCTCCTTCCTCAGTTTCCCTTCTTTGGGGGGGGTGGTGCAGGCAGCACTTCCTTGGGGACTTTACTGTAGGTGCTGGGGCTTTATCTGGCAACTGGGGAGAGGATGGCACTGAATGATGACAGGAACTTCAACTGGAGGGCCCCCCCACATTCATTGTGGTTTGGGTGAAAGGTTACAGAGCAAATTAGCCTCGAGTCCAATCATTTAGCCTTGCCTTGTTTTGTGACATTGGTGGCAATCCCTTAGTGTAACTGTGTCCTCTCCCCACTTCCCGCCTGAGCACTCCATTTTTGTCCGCCCATCCCCCACGTTGCTTGCCTTCTTCTCTGCTCTGTTTTTGGGTCTCCTTTGGTTGGCTGTTCCAGGAATTACGATTCCATTCCTCGCTGTTGTCGTTATTCATCTTCAAGGACTTCCATTGGGCTGGGAGTGGGCTCAGATGCCAGGTGGAAGGGCGCTGAGGGTCATGGTTTCGGGGTTCCGTCAGTCTCCATCAGAGCAGGAGGGCTGTGGTTTTGAGATTTGTGACTTTCTGTGATTTTGAATTGTGTCTGACATTTAGTTTCTCCTACTCTGTCCAGGATCTTCGGTTGTGATCTTGATCAGAGCGGTGGAAACCCAGCATCACAAACAAACAAACAAATAAATAAGTCAATGGTTTATTCTCAGAGCTTTTCTGGGTTGACTTGGGTGGGTTTTCCTGGTTGCTCTAGGGTGGAGGTTACTGGGACGTAGCCTCTGCTTTTGACCTCAGGCCTGAGTGCTGACTGGGCAGCGCCCCATGTGAAGCACATAGGTGGTGACTGGGGAGCTTCATTCCACACGTGACGAGGCAACTCCGAGCCAGAGGATCCTCTGCTGTGACAGTAGCAGAGGTCCAAGAGCAGGAGTCAAGTGCGCCAGGCTCGACCAGGCCTAGGGCAGTTGCATCATGAGGTCGGAGTGGTGTTTTGAGCATAGGAGTGATCCCAGTTCATTGAGAACTAACTATCCGGCAGCATACCCCTTCTGTGTCCTTCTATCACCCCAACAGGACGGGCGGCCAAGTGGGTTACGTGTTGGGCTGCTTACCACAAGGTCAGCAGTTCAGATCCATCAGCTGCTGGGATCTATCCTCAGCTGAGACATTTCCACTCCTGCAAAGAGTTACAGCCTCGGAAACCTGAAGGGACCACTGTACTCTGTGAATTGAGAGTACATTGAGAATTGACTCAATGGCATTGAGTCACAGGAAAGGGGAGGCTATTGTATCTCCCCCACTTGACAGATGAGGGAAACTGAGGCTCAAGAGATGGTTCAGTAACTTGAACCAAATCACAGAGCCATGATTCTAACCCAGAGCCCCAATACCAGCCCACAGTGCCACCAAGTCGATTCCATCTCACGGTGACCCTCCTGGACAAGGTGGAACTGCCCCTGTGGATTTCCAGCTGTCACTCTGCTCCCGCTGTGTGGCTGGTGGTTTTGAACTGCTGACCTTGCAGTTTACCAGCCTAATCAATGCCTACCCATGACACCATCAGGGTGCCTCCTTGCACACCAGCACTGACTGCCTGACTCTTCCAGCCAGGCCAAAAAGCAGTTCTGAAGAGCGAATCACTGACAGGCAGAGTCCTGAGTACATAATGTATTTATTTTCTATTTATCTGTACTTGTTTCTTAATGGGTATCGAGATGCAAATAAGCAGTGCTTTATAAAAAACATGAAGAAAAAGACTGTAGATCTGCTTTATAAAAAATAAGAAGAAACAGAATGTAGTTCTGTACTCTTAAATAAAGCACACTGTTGATATTTTGCTCCTTGAAATGGTAGCTGCCTGTTTTTGTGTGTCTGTTTAACATGTTTAAACATGACATTGCTTAGCCATTGCCCTAAACCAAAGCCAAACTCCCTGCCATTGAGTCGATTCTGACTCATAGTGACCCTGTAGGGAAGGGTAGAACTGCCCCTGTGGGAAGTAGGGATGGTAACTCTCTATGGGAGTAGAAAGCCTTATTTCCTCCTGCAGGGTGGCTGGTGGTTTCAGACTGCTGACCCTGTGGTCAGTCACCCGATGAGAAACCCACTCCCCAGGGCTCCCTTTGGCTCTCGGAGTTTTGTTGAAGCAGAGTCCTAGTCGTGCAACTGCGATGGTAGCTATTCTTATACTAAATAGGTTTATGAGGGCACAATACACCCTCATGCAGAAAAACACCTGGTTTTATGAGTATTCTGAAGGTTTTATGAACTTTATCCCTCTCCTTAGGACAATGTGTAACAGAGCAGAAAGGTTTTATTGTTTGTTGTTGCTCTCTGAGATTAGTCAAGTTACTTAACCTCTCTGGGCTCTAAGTTCTCTGCAAAACATCTGGCTAGACCAGTGGATGTACACTGGTACAGATAGGAACTGGAAACACAGGACATCCAGGACAGATGATCCCTTCAGGAGCAGTGGTGAGAGTGGGTGATACTGGGAGAGTGGATGGAGAGTGATGTGGAAAGGGGAAACCTATTACAAGGATCTACATATAACCTCCTCCTTGGGGGACAGACAACAGAAAAGTGGGTGAAGGGAGACATGAGACAGAGCAAGATATGACAAAATAATTTATAAATTATCAAGGGTTCCTGAGGGAGGGAGAGTGGGGAGGGAGGGGGAAAATGAGGAGCTGATGCCAGGGGCTTAAGTGGAGAGCAAATGTTTTGAGAATGATGGGGGCAATTAATGTACAAATGTGTTTTACACAGTTGATATATTTATGGATTGTGATGAGTTGTATGAACCCCTAATAAAATGATTTTTAAAAAAATCAGATGATTTAGATCTTTATAGATCCCTAATCCCAAAGATCCCATGTGCATCCTCCAGCATTTAGTTGGACCGAGCATGAACATGTTTTAAAATGGCAGTGGGCATGCCGTATGGGGAGGGCAGAGGGAGGGGCAGGGTGGACTCATGGGAGTGACCTAAAATTTTGGTCCAAAGGAATCCGCTCATCATATCCATCCACGACCTGCAGATAATGTTGGGCAACTTTCTGGCCATTCTTGGGTTAGCGAAGAGCCCAGATTTGCCCACATGTCAGAAAAGAGCCAAGAAACAGAACAAAACCAAACCTAAGTGACGCCCCCAGGTGGCCCGCCCTGCGCATCTCGGCCCTGAGCTCTGAATTCATTCTTTCTTTCTTTGCAGATTGTTGAATTCTAACTCCTTCACAGTCATCCGGGACGATGCTTTTGCTGGACTTTTCCACCTCGAGTACCTGTAAGTTTCGCGCTTCGTCTGCCTGCGGAGCCTTTGGTGTCTCTGCGGGCCGGCGAGGCTGTAGTCTATTCTAGAACTTTTCTCTCTGCCAGCTTAAGGGTGGCGAGGATGGGGGAACTGGCCCCTCCCTTATCAGCACTGACCTTTTCCAAGTGAGCTTGCTTCTAAACATGCCGGAGGGTGCGGGGTGGAGGGAACAAAGAAGGAAATAGACTCATTCATTCTCGGCTGACATTTAATTTGTCGTGTAGTAAGCACAATTGGAAATTGAGTTGGATATTTTTACCTTTCCTAACTAGGCACGGCTTTGCTGATCAGCCAGAAATGGAGCCAGAGGGTTCGGAGGGGTGCTCATTTTTATTGGAAACCTCCCGAGTTGAGGGCACGACACTGTGTTTTTAATTCAGCTTCTCTATATCCCAGGGCAGCAGTCCTGATGGCGTAGGGGTTCTGCATTGGGCTTTTCATCATAAAGTCAGCAGTTCAAACCCGCCAGCCTCTCCTGGGGTGAAAGCTGAGGCTTTCTACTCTGGTGAAGAGTTACAGTCTCAGGAAGCCACAGGGGCAGTTCCCCCCTGTCCTATGGGGCCTCTAAGTCAGAATTGATTCAAGGGCAGAGCGGTTTTTTATCCTGGGGCAGCATTGTGTATGAACTGCTAAGGAGAACCTGATTTTTTTCTCCTGAAAACAACGCCAACCAAACAAACAAAAACCCCAAATCCCAATTTTCCCTTTTTTCTGATGTGTCATTTTCCTCCACCCCTCAGAACAAAACAAAAGCAAACTAGTTCTACTGTAGCTCTGCTTCTTGCCTTTGTCACGGTCACCTCTTTCCGCACCTCCAGTTCTTCCCCCTTCTCTTTGTCAAAAGATGCCTCCTGCTATCAGACCGCATCTCCTTACTTAGTGTCCCCAGAGGTGTGTAAAGCCTTTTCTGTTCGTCTCTGAGTCAATAGATAGATGTCTGAATTCTAACCACGAGACAGCATGTGGTTAGAATTTTTTTACCCCAGTCACTTCTATCTCATAGCGACCCCAGGATGCAGGAAGGTGACTGGGGAAAAAGAGAGATAATCTCTGCTGGATCTCTCTTATACAAAAGGCCACACCCCCAAGGAAGAATCACCAAGCTACCACCTGATTGACAGGTTGGATCCCATCCCTACCTCCACGCAGGTACCATCAGGTGGACATAAAATCTAACCGTCACAAGTATTGGGGCTCTTTTAAAGAATTATCTCTAACGAGAGCAAACTGATCATCGCAACTCCCGTGAGGGGCAGTGAGTTTATGTTAATGGTGAAGCGACTGTTCGTAAAAGGGGCGTGGGAATGGTTGCCCAACTTGAAGGTTGTCAATGGGGCTGAATGGGAGAACCTGTTGAATTGTTGTGTGTGCTGATTGCCCAGGTTTTCCACAAGCGCCAGAAACCCCCAGGGCAAGACTTGAGAGCTGTTCCGCCACCCACTGGTGATGCCAAAGCCCCTCTCTTGGCCTCGCCTTCATGCAAGGCTCTTTTGCAGTGCTGAGCTTACTGTGATGCCGGCAACTAAAGCCCTGGGTCCCGTGGCCCTGCCGTTTGGCCCTGGTGCGTGATCACTGCGTGCATTTCGCACAAAGCTAAGTCCCCAGACATTTCTGCACCGAGAAGGAAGTTTGGCCCATCCCCAATGCACATGTGCTTCGTCAGCCGAGGCTCAGAGGCCAGGCTGGGCGGAGGAACACAATGGACTCAACTTGGTTTGTGAAGCTACGCTCCACAGCACGACCCCTGTCCCCCCACGGCCAGAAGGCTCCGCTATGGAGATGGATGTCAACCAGGGGGCTCTCCTCAAGGGACAGTGATGTTAGCCCGAGTGCTAATAGCCAGCCATTGTGAAATGTGAGAGGGGTTGAGCAGGGAACGCTGGAAGCCTGCCCGTGTTGCAGAAACAAGAGTGTCTTGCTTTTTGGACCAGGCTTGCATTTTACACATACAACCCCCCCACCCCCACCCCCACAAGATGTTTTTACTCTTACTGCCAACTCAGACTTTGAAGACTTCCAGGCCAGTACTAGGGCCCCCCGTGGTGCAGTCAGTGAATTACTGGGCTGCAAGCCACAAGGTCGGCGGTTCAAACACACCAGCTGCTCTCTGAGGGAGCAAGAGGAAGGTGGCTGCTCCCATGAAGACCTACAGTCTTGGAAACCCTAAGGCACAGTTTTTCTCTGTCCTGCCCAGTCCCTTTGCATCAGAATGGCTCAATGTCCGTGCATTTTGTTTTGTTGGTTGGTTTTCATTTTAGCAGGTTTATTGACCTGTGGTTCACATAGCACAGAATTCAACAGTTTAAACATGTGGAAAGGAGCTGGGTGGCCACCGCCACAGTCCATTTGAGAACGTCTTTCTCTTTCTTTTCACACTGGTTCTGGAAGGAGGACAGAGCGGACAGCCACATGCGGGCCCTCTCGCACACTCAGCCTGCTCCCTCACGGGGGGGTCTGAGACCTGGTCTCTGGGGAGGACTTTCTCCCGTTCTGAGCGCTTTCGGAGGTTATTCGGGAAGCAGCCCAGCAGCATGCTTTCAGTTAGCATTCGGCAGAGGCAGGGCAGTTCCGTGACACGGCTTGTCTCCTCAGGTTCATCGAAGGGAACAAAATCGAAACCATTTCAAGAAACGCCTTCCGTGGCCTGCGCGACCTGACGCACCTGTAAGTCCTGTGGAAAAGGGCGGGGGTGCGGGGGCTTCCACGCCTCGCCACTGGCGCCCTCTCTTCCTCACCTGTCACTGTCATCCATAGCGTTCTCAGAAGGAAACCAATTTCCAGGTGCCCGAGGAGGAGGGGGTTTCTTTCCTTCCTTCCTTCCTTCCTTCCTTCCTTCCTTCCTTCCTTCCTTCCTTCCTCCTTCCTTCCTTCCTTCCTTCCTTCCTTCCTTCCTTCTTCCCTCCCTCCCTCCCTCCTTCCTCCTTCCTTCCTTCCTTCCTTCCTCCTTCCTTCCTTCCTCCTTCCTTCCTTCCTTCCTTCCTCCCTCCCTCCTTCCTCCTTCCTTCCTTCCTTCCTTCCTTCTTCCTTCCTTCCTTCCTTCCTTCCTCCTTCCTTCCTTCCTTCCTTCTTCCTTCCTTCTTCCTTCCTTCCTTCCTTCCTCCTTCCTTCCTTCCTTCCTCCCTCCCTCCTTCTTCCTTCCTTCCTTCCTTCCTTCTTCCTTCCTTCTTCCTTCTTTCCTTCTTCCTTCCTTCTTCCTTCCTTCCTTCCTCCTTCCTTCCTTCCTTCCTCCTTCCTTCCTTCCTTCCTTTCTTCCTTCTTTCTTTCTTTCTTTCTTTCTTCCTTTCCTTTCTTCAGTGTAAATGTGGAGCCTCTTGGCGTCCCTCCCTGCGCTGGGCCCTGTGGCCCTTGAGCGGCCTGTATCAGCTGATGGAGGCCCAGGGTAGTGCAGTTGGCTCACAGACTCAGCTGTTGGCCTTTGGGCGGGAGCTCCACTCTGAGTGCCTCCGAAGAGACCCGGCCACCTACGCATGTCGGGGGGGGGGGGGGGAATAACGTCAGCTATTACAAACCCTCCTACGGAAAGCACAAGCTCTGGTATAGTCACACGACGGAATCTGACACATCCATAGCCAACGAGGGTAACTCTCTTAAACACCACAAGGCATGGACAAAACTAGCAAACGTTAGCTTAGCCAATTTACAAACAGATCCACACTTCATATCACCCTCGTTAGAAGGAGAAGCAAAGAGGAAGACGTGCAGTTCCTACACCCACAGACAAGACTTAGGCGACTACGAGGAGGCCAGAGACGGGGATGGGAACAGGGTGAGGAGAGAGATGGTGGATGGGTGGGTGAGGCCCCAAATGGAGGATTTTGCAGGGGGAAAAAAAAATAAAATAAAATAACCCTCCAGGCTCCTCACCTCTGATCTAAAGATTGGTCTGAGTGGCTTAAAAAGGAGGAAATTAAAACTGGGGTGGACTTGGGGTCTTTCGTGACATACAAGTTCATTTCAAACATGAGGGCAGCGGGGTGGGGGGGTAGACAGGAGAGAAAGGAAACCAAGCTCTTGGGGTCACAGCGCATCTTCCTCGACTGGAGGCCAACTCTTCCTTTTATTACGTGTCGATTGTGGCAGAAAAGAACATGCCCTTTATGATGCCCTACTGTGTGCCAGCTGGGTGCTCAGGGCTTTCCTTCTCAGTCATCGGTGAGCCCCATTTCATGGATCTGGGACCTGAGGTGTGATGGACTCAGGGGTGGCCGTCATGTAAACGTGACAACTGAAGGCCAAATGGAATAGAGACATTTTCACAGCCCCTCTAATTTGAATACAAAGAACATTCTCTCGGCCCTTGCATTAAGCCGAGGCTTAAGCTAAGCCCTCTAGACTCTGTAATAGCGTTCTGGAAGGAAAGCGAGAGAGACATGTGGATTTGAATTGGCTTTATCAGAATGAAGTGCGTAGGTGCACAGAGCACATTCGGGAAACTGTGAAAGGGCGCCTGTGTTGGGGACAATGTCAAAACAGGGGTCATGTGCTAGTCGGGAACTGGGTCCCATTTGCCTGGCGGATATTTGTGGGGAAATAAGATACCATGCCTCACCTCCATCGTTGATGGCCTTGCAGTAAAAAGGAGAAAGGGCACACTTAAAAAGCTTTGTGGATGTTGGCTGAGGTGGCCGTACCTTCTGGGTGTGGCCCTTCAAGGAGACAGTCCTGCATTCCCCATCCTGATAGTGGCTCGGGCGTCCGGCTCTATTCTGGATGGCTCACAAGCAGGAAAGGAGCCCTGCTGGTATCCTGGATGACATGTTGGGCTGCTAACCCGCAGGTCGGTGGTTCAAACCCACCAACCTCTCCACAGGAGAAAGGCTTTCTACTCCTGTAAAATTTCTTGGCCTTGGAAACCCAAAGGGGCAGTTCTACTCCATCTGACATGGTTGCCCTGAGTCAGTATTAACTCAGTGGCAGCAAGTTTTGATTTCCGGTGAACAAGAGCCCCTGCTTTGTAATACAGTTGGAGCATCGGAAGCTGAGGCAGTGGGGCAGCAATTCTTAAGATCTGCAGTTCGAAACTAAGAGCCACTCCTGGGGAGACAGACAGGGCTTTCTACTCCTCGATCCAGATACAGCCTCAGAAACCCACAGGGGCAGTGCTTCCCTGTCCTAGAGGGTTGTCATGAGCCTGTATCGAGGGCCCTGAATTGAGTATATGAGGGGGTACCCCACCCCCCCAAAAAAAACACCAATGGAATTATTTTTTCCTCAAGCTATGTATTTTAATTTTTTTAATAAAACAACTTTATCACCTTCAAAGAACTCTCCATTACACTTAATGTATTTGTCAAGTCTGCAGTTCAGTCCTTGGAAACATTTTTCAAACTCATCTATTTGGATAGCTGACAACACTTCCCTCATTTTTTTTCTTCATGTCTTATATGTCATCAGTATGATGTCCTTCTTCCCTTCTTGGGGGGGTGGGGAGTTGCATGGAGCATGGCCAGGTGAGTAAGGTGTGTGGGGCAAGAGAGGCATACTGCTTTTTGCCAAAAACTGACTCACTGAGATGGCTGTGTGAGCAAGGGCACTGTGGTGGCAAAGCCAGTCCCCCGTCTGCCACAAATCAGGCCTTTTTGGTCACACACCGTGACGCCATCTTTTCCACACCTCTAAATAGAAAGCTAAATGAGCAGTCTGATCTGGTGGCGTGAACTCCAAATGCGCTCGGCCTGCCCCTCACATAAAAAACCCCAAATGAGCACAGTTTTTTGAGGGTACCCCTCATGCAGTTCCAAGAAGGAGCGGATCACCCCACGGCCACATGAACCTTATTTAAATGTTAAATATCTGAGGAAAGAGAGGGGAGCCCTGGGGGCACAGTGGGTTAAAGAGGGCTGCTCGCTAACAAAGGTCAGAGGTTCAAACCCACCAACCGCTCCGCGCGGGAGGATGACCCGCTCTGCTTCTAGAGAGCCAGCTGTGGAAATCCCGCGAAGCCGTCTGTTCTGTCCTGAACGGTTGCCGCGAGCTGGCGGCAGGGGCTTGGTGTTTCCGGCTAAGGAAAAGGAGGAGGGCACTGGGGGTCTCATAGTAGAAGTCTCCCCTTCCACGTGGGAGACCCAACCCAGTATGATTCCCAGCCGGTGCGCCTCGCCCATCAGTGGAGGCTTGTGTGTGTTGCTGTAATGCTGGGCAGGTTTCAGTGCAGCTTCCAGACTTAGACGAGGAAGAAAGGCCTGGGAGTTTACCTTCCAGAAACCAGCCAGCCAAACCCTATGGATCCCATTGGTCTGACCTGCAGTCAGTCTTGGGGATGCCCTCCCCTCGCCCTGCCCCTTGCCTCCCAGAGCAGGTACTGCCTAGTTCTGACAGCTGCCAACCACATCAAGGGCAGAGAGGTCTTAGCTCTCCGATGCTCGCCCCTGTGTGCTGAAGGCCGTCACCATGTAGGATTTGCTTCTTTAAGATTCATGATCTGATTGTATCTCAT
Organism: Tenrec ecaudatus; assembly: GCF_050624435.1. NCBI lineage: Eukaryota > Metazoa > Chordata > Mammalia > Afrosoricida > Tenrecidae > Tenrec > Tenrec ecaudatus. The sequence continues at coordinate 198,109,688 of NC_134532.1, forward strand.
ACATTTTACCAGCACCTCCAGCCTCACTTTCCTGGGCAAGGAAGCGCAGGTCTGGTTTCCAAGCCATGAAGGAGCAGTGCCAATCAGTAACTAAAATCTAGGGCATTTGCTTTCCAGCAGCCCGCTGGAGCCCAAGGGACGGGGAGCTGTCAGGCTCTTTTAGAAATGAAATGAGCGCCATGCGGCTGGTGAGAAAATGAAAGGGAGGAGGCGTCGTCGATGTTGTTCTTGATGTTCACGCTGCGTGTGGATGGGGCGGGCCATCCAGCTATGTAGCACAGCATTCTGAAGCCGGAAGCCAGCCCTTGGAAGGGTTGCTGAACTCTTGACTTCTGACCTTCATCGCCTTGCATCCTCTTACCCCTTCAGCTCAACAAATCTAAATTTGCTGAGATGCTGAGGTTAAAAAAAGTACCTAAAATGTTTGTGGTGGTACCTTACTTTCTTAAAGATGTAATCATGAACTAGAAATCAAAACCTTGCATTTGATTCCAAAGGGCAGCTTTCAGAGGAGGTGCCAGCTGATTCTAGTGTCAAGTTCAGTCTCCCAAGGCCAATAGAGACTAACAGGAGCCCTGGTGGGGTAGTGGGCTGTGCATTGAGCTATGGACTGCAGAGTCAGTGGTTCACATTCACCAAACTGTTCATTGGGAGAAATAGGAGGGTGATTTTATTTTATATTTCCCCTTCAGGAAAAATGTAAAGGTCTTAGAAACCAAACGGATTGCCCGACTGGTGCAGGACGAACGAGGCAGTGTTTGTTGTGCTGTGCTCAAGGTCCCCAGGGGGCAGGCGCCTAACACTGGCACCCCGCAGCACAGCATCCCGGAAGCAAGGATGTTTGGAGTCACAGTGGGCTCCCAGCCTTCAGCTGTGCACAGCCCCCCAGCTCTAAAGGGGAGGTGGGTCTCCATTCCTTCAATGCACATTTCTGGGCTAGGTCATTATGATGTCCCAACAGACAATGTCATGTGCATTTAAAAGAGCGTAGTGCCAAACTGCCCGCCTGCCTGTCATGGACTGGTTTGCTTGTTCTCCTATGGGCAAAACAGAAAAGAGCTGGTATCCGTTTCCTGGCTGACTCACACTTGGGCATGGGGCCTGAGGGAAATCACAGACTGGCTGGTCTTCCTTTCCACATCCGGCATCTTTCTGCATCGACCGCCCGGCCCGAGTGCCACTCACCTGCCGTGGGATGGTCACAGTGCCCCGCAACCTCCTGAATCATCCGTCAGGGGGAGATGCGCTGGTGGTGCTCGCTTCTCTGCGGTTTCTGAGAAAGCTACGTAGCACTAAGCAACACTGCAGCGCCGTTTCTGGACCGCCGGCATAACGGGGAAGTGAAAGTGATCGCAGGAAAGCAGTCTCCATGGTAATTCAGATCTGGTGAAGTTATCCTTGTGAGTTACAGCAGCAGTCTTGATGGGAAGGAATGGGGTGTCCGAGCGTCTTGGGGAGGACTCACTTAGGTGACCATTGGAGAAGCCCAGGGGCAAGGCTAACGACCTCTTCTTGAATCGTTCTGGCGATGAACCTTTGATCTTTCCACAGAGATGCACCGTGTCCTTTCCCTGTGCCCGCCATGAGGACACAGCAGGGGGCAAATAGACCAAGCCTGCATGTTGCTTACATGTAACCCCCCTGGACACAAACCCACTGCCACCTAGGCTGTTCCTACTCAATGTGTTCCTATACAGCGTCCCGGCGATTGTAAATCTCTGTGGGTGCGGGCAGCCTCATTTTCCTCCCTCAAAGCATCGGGTGAGCTTTGAACCACTGACCTTTTGGTTAGCAATTAAATGCCTAACTCACAGTGCCACCAGGGCTCCTTTGCTTTTAGAGAGAGGTACACACACACACACACACACACACACACACACACACACACAGAGTTACTGGAGAGTTGGTTCCAACCCCTGGCCATCCCGCATGTGTCTGGTAGAATGGCGCTCCACAGGGCCTTTCCTGGCAGTGACCTTGGGGCAGATGGCCAGCCCTTTCTTCTGAAGTACCCCGGGTAGGTTCAAACCACCAAGCTGTAGGTTAGTCGTTCAGCACTTACCCGTGTGCACCACCTTGGCCTGCAGAGAGGGCTCACAGCTACTTTCAGGAAACAAGCCAAAGGACCACCCAGACCCACTGCCATCATGTCCATTCCCACTCACCGTGATCCCCGGTAGGGTTTCTGAGGCCGTACGTCTTTCTGGGACAGACAGCCTCATCTTTCTCCCTCACGAGGGGCTGTTGGGTTTGAGCCGCAGGCCTGGTGGTTAGCAGCCCAACTTGTACCCAACAGCAGCCCAGGCCTGCTAATAAACACACAGCTAATTAAGACGCACAGTCTGTGAGAGGGCAGGAGTGCAGTGGAGACTGGCAGAGGGAGGCAGGGAAGGCTTCCGGGAGGGTGTGGCCTCAAGGTCAGCTCTGAATGGAGTGAGCCTTGTGGCCATGGGGGGGATGTGTGCCAGATGGTGAACAGCAAGTTCAGAGTCTGTCTAAGTCTCTTCACTGTCAAGTCCATCCCGACTCGCAGCGCCCCCATCATGGGGTAGAACTGCCGCTGTGCATTTCCGAGACGGCGACTCTTTACGGGAGAAGAAAGCCTCGTCTTTCTCCCTGGTGGCAGCTGGTGGCTTTGAACGGCTGACCTTGTGGTTAGCAGCCCATGGAGTAACCCCATTGAGTAATCACTGGGGCTCTGTAACAGGAATGCCACAGTGGGAGACTTCAGAGAACAGAAATTCCTCTTCTCAAAGTTCGTGGGGCTGGCAGCCCGAGTTGGGGTCCTGGCTGTAGGAGAAGGCGGTCTCTGTGTGTCGCGGTGGGGATGGCCCCTTCTTCTTCAGCCTTTGCAGCCTGTGTGCTCCTCGGTTTCTTCATCATCTTCACATGACATGCGTCTTCCCAGCATCTGCGCTGACGTGGCTCCGTCCACCTAACACAGCAGGCTCGACCTCCAAACGTGATGACACCACAGGCAGAGAGCTCCAACAGAGGTCACCTGAGGGGAGGACATGTCCCCTGTTCGGGGACGAGCAAGGGTGGGGGGCTTGGGTCTCAGAAGGAGACTTGGTTTCAGGGACATTTCTGCTCATCTTCCATGGAGCCTGTAGCGTCTCTTCCATGGGGTTGAGCCGCTGCACACAAAGAACTTCATCAATGCTGTGTTAAAAAGACAAAGAAAAGCCACGTTTGAACCCAGCACCTTGCCTGCTACTGCCTTCAGGATACCAGATGACGTCTTCATCTCCGTGCCAAAGCTGACCATTGAGCCACGCGGTGTCCAAGAAGCTTGGGGCTCTGTTTTAAACCATTAGTCTTACTTCAGGAAGCCCCGAGGGACGGGGCATGAAAATAATCACACAGTAAAATGCCACTCTCTTGTTCTAGTTCTTTGGCCAATAACCACATCAAAGCCCTCCCCAGGGACGTCTTCAGCGATCTAGACTCTCTGATTGAACTGTAAGTAATGGAAATGAAGTTCCTGCATGGTGTCCTAGTTAATTATGGCAATAAATGTCCCCCACCCCCGCCCCGACTACAGCTAAAATTCTATAGCAGAGCAGTGCATGTTGGAAGCCAGCATCTAGCTGGTATTGTTGATGATGTTTGTCATTCGTGTCATATGCCTGGTACCCGTGGGCCAGGAGGAGATGAGTCTGGCTTGGGGAAGGCTCAAGATGCCACTCTTTGCTGGACATAGTTTAACAAGATTGTGAGGTGTCAACTCTGTCTATGGACACTGCCTCTCTGTAACATTGTGTTTTTTATAAGCACCCGAGCTGGGGTGTCCTTCTGTCACCCCCGCTCACTTTCCAGAATGACCTGGTGACACTTTTGAGGAGGGTTGGGGGCATGGTGATGTGTTGGCATAAAGAACTAGTTCTCTGTTTGCATCCACTTAAAACCATAGGCACCCAGGGCCACGAGTTCAAGTCAGTCACCAAGTACAAAAAGTTGGATGCCTTGGATACAGTTTTTTTAATTAAATATTTTTCCCCCTTGGATGTTAAATGCAAGGGGGCTTTATATCTCATTGGCTTTTTATTCCATTTCTCCCACAAACATTATGAGGCCCCTGTGTCTCGCGGGGCATCAGCGGTTCTGGAAACCCATATGACGACCAAGCTGTTTGACTCGGGTCTGTTTCTTTGCGTGTATGAGCCTGCTTGTGCTTTGTTTGTCTTGGTAGAGATTTAAGGGGCAATAAATTTGAGTGTGACTGCAAAGCCAAGTGGCTGTACCTGTGGCTGAAGATGACAAATTCCACCGTCTCGGACGTCCTGTGCCTGGGCCCTCCGGAATACCAGGAGAAGAATCTCAACGACGTGATCAGCTTTGACTACGAGTGTACCACCACAGGTATGCGGACCCCTCGCCGGGACGCATAGTGGGTTGCCCGCTGGGCTGCTGACCACGGGGTCAGGACTACGAAACCACGAGCCACTCATCAGGAGGCACCTACAGTGTCTGAAGCCCACAGGGTCAGTTCTACCCTGTGCCACAGGGGCGCTATGAGTCAGCATCGATTCCATTCGATGGCAGTGACTCTTTGTGTTTGGTGATTGGGTTTTTGGGTTATCACCAGTGTGTAAAAACTGGAGGGCCGCCACACATCCCCTTCTTGTGGAGAAGCCAGCTACCATCATGTTGGTCTGGTGCTCTGACAGGGACCCCACGGGCACGCCCCCTGGAACCATTTGTGGGGCTGGTTTTGCAGGGGAGCCAGCCAGGCCTGACCTGAAACCTCTCAGAGACGGCCCGTGTCCGTCCTCGCTGAGTAAGGAGCTTATTCAGCTGTGTAATTGCCATGCGCCCTTTAGCTCAGCTGAGGCCACTTGGAGGGTATTCATTGTACTACCAGGCCAGCGCAATAAATCAGGGGTCACGGCCAGTGACATCTGACCAAGAGGGGACGTTCAAGGGCACTTGGGATTAATGCTTAACCAAAGCTCACTGGAGCTTCTCTCCTCTGCGTCCCCCCCTCACCCTCCCATGAGTTCTTGAAATCCCAAGGTGAAGTTGGCCGCTCTGCATTCCTGTTCCCTGCTGGCCCTCTTGCGAAGACGCCACAGTCTTTAGGAAGCGTGGCCTGGCTTCCAGGGGGCGTGTGGTAACTGGGAGTCATTTATAGCTAAGGTGACCAGATATCCCACTTTTGGCGGGAAAGTCCCAATGTTTAACAATTTTTCCCATGTTCCATGGTGTTTTAAAAAGTCCCAATTTTTGGAATAAATGCGCGACAAGCTACGGTATTTGGCTTTCAGCTGCCATGTGGCTATTTCGCCAGGATATGAGTTTTATCAATGGTGTCCCGATGGTGTCCCGCTTTACCAATGTTAAAATCTGGTCACCTTATAATTGTAGCAGAAGGCATGACTTCTGAACATGGAGCTCTAGAGCAGTGGTTCTCAACCTTCCTAAAGCCGCGATCCTTTAATACAGTCCCTCATGTTGTGGTGACTCCCCAACCATAAAATTCTTTTCATTGCTACTTCATCACTGTCATTTTGCTACTGTTATGATTCAGGCAGCCCTTGTAAAAGGGTCATTCAACCCCCAAAGGGGTTGCGCCCCACAGGTGGAGAACCACTGCCCTAGAGAGATCTAACCATCATCCAGGCTCTGAGAACTGTTATAGGACAGACATGGCTTTAGGGTGAAATAGCCAGGTTCTGAAACATGTCCCAAACCAAAAAATCCCTGCCCAGCTAGGGTGCTCTCTGGCCTTATTCATGGTGCAGTGGTTATGAGTTGGGCGGTAGCTGCAAGGTCAGCAGTTTGAAACCACCAGCCTCTCTGAGGAAGCAGACCAGGACTTTTCTACTTCCGGAATGAATGGCGGTCTCAGAAACCCACAGGGGCAGTTCTAGCCTGTCCTGTGGGGTCACTAAGAGTCAGCCTTGACTCGATGGCAGTGAGCAAATGGGCACCGTCCTACGAGACATCACCGTAGACGAGAAGCCTAGCTTTGCTGTTCTTGTCGCGCCTTCACTTGAAAAGCCAAGCCAGCTGCCGCTGAGTCAATCCTGACGACGCTGGGTGTGTGAGTAGGATTCTGCTCCATCCGGGGGAAGAGGATCTCCAGACCTTTCTTCTGATGCACCCGTGGGTAGGCTTGAACCGCAGCAGCCTAGCACATTCATTAGCCGTCTGTGCCCTTTTGGTACTCTGCCACAAATGAGCTCATGCTCCCATGAGGAAAATGGTGCCATCACGTTGTGCCCTGCTCATCATCGCTGTTGTTAGCAGCCATCGGTTACTCTGACGCACAGCGCCTCTATGCACAACAGAATGACGCACTGCCGCGTCCTGCGCCACCCTCACAATGGCCCGCCCCGGTGTCTGGCCCATTGTTGCAGCCACAGTGTCAGTCCATCTCCTGGGGGGCCTTCCTCGTCTCCGCCACCCCTCCACGTTACCAAGCACGGTGCCCTTCTCCAGGACTAGTCCCTCCTGACCACACATCCAGAGTATGTGAGACAAAGTCTAGCCATCCTGGCCTCTAAGGAGCTCTCAGGCTGTGCTTCTTCCCAGAGAGATGGGTTTGTCCTTTGATCGGTCCGTGGCACTTTGACTCTTCTTCACAGGAGCTGTGATTCCAATCTTCCTCACCCTCCAGCGCTGGCACACAGAGGAGGTGATTGGAAAGGGCATGGGGTGGGTCAGGCACACGGGACTCCTCAAGGAGATGTCTCTGACTGACGTCTTTGCTCTGTAGCAGCTCTGAAGAGGTCTTGCCCCCGCTGGCTGTCTGTCTGCCCAGTGCTAACACCCTGTGCTTCCTGGGCTGCTGCGGCTGCCACGTTCTAGAGTTCACGGTTCCCGTGTGATGCCCTCACACAAGGTTTGCCAGGGAGCACGCTTTCTAAGACTGCCTCCTTGTTCAGTTTGGGGGGAAGGAGCCAGTTCTCCCTGAGAGAGGAAAGATACCATGGCCCGTGTTTTCCTGGGAAAACGGTTTGTCGCATGCCACGCCCCCTCATCCCCCGGTTTTGACTCGCAGTGCTTCCACACCGGGACCTTCCGGCTATTTTTATCCGCCTCCAGACTCCCCGTGACCTCCTGACGATTCCCGGGCTAGCTGGATAATTCAGGAAACTCCTTAGAGGGAGTGAATTTTGCATCCTAATCGCCCTGTTAGCTCCCCTATTTCCAGTTTGAGGAAAATGCAAAGAGAAAACGAGGCATTAGCGCGCGGGCGGCCTCCCTCCCCCCAGGACCGGCATCATGCATAATTTATTTGCCGCGCCGGCTATAAATAGCTGCGCAGAAACCTGTGGGCTCCGGTGGGAGCCGGCCCTGGATTGTAAGAGACCCGCAGACATCACGAACTCAATCCAACCTGAATGGAAGTGGCAGCCCCCACGCCGAGCACGCTGCTAACACAACGCTTCTGTCGGGGGACTCGCAGAGACCCCCACCCCCACCCCCACCTCCGCAGTGGCTGTATGGCTGTTTGCGGAGAGATAGACCATACAGGAGCCACGGATGAGCCTTGAAATCCCTCTGCCCCGCCCCCCGCATGACAGACTCACCAACAGCAATTCTTTCCTCTCTCATCTCCTCCTCCTCTTAGGGGGTCTCCTGTTATAAAGAATTCGATTTGTAAGTCAGACCATTTGGCAGCTCATGCTGTGCGGGAGAACCAACTAGGTGGTGTCAGTCGTTAACGTGCTCAGCTGCCAACCTAAAAGGTTGGAGGTTCCAGCCCATCCAGAAGCACCTTGGAAGGAAGGCCTGGCAATCGCTGTCGGAAACAATCAGGCATTGAAAAGCCTCCGGTACACCGTTTTACTGGGGCACTCATGAACTCAGCAGCTGTGTCTTGTTTGTTTATCTGTTTGTGGGCGGTGAGGGGTGTACGGCAGATAGTCAATATATGAAGCAGATTAGGTAATGGTGACTTGGTGGGATCAGCCAGTGTAAGGCAATTAGGGTGGTATGCAATACCTGTTTTCTGGTCACAGCTGCGATCGGTGTTAGGGGAGTGTCCTTGGGGGCTGTGCCATAGAGAGAGAAAGGGAGAGATCGTCCAATGGGGTGGGGTTAGTACCACAAAGAAAGAAGAGCTTGGAGCTGCTTGCGGCGCTCTGCACTCTGGGTCTCTGCGCTGAGAACCTCCTCCTCCCAGGACCGGTAGACGCCAGGCAATGTGGAGATGTTCAGGGACACCAGGCCTGCCAGGTTGGAAAGAGACAGGTCCTTCCCCACAGTCTCCAGAGAGAAAGACTCCCTTCATTGCTGGAATTCAGACCTCTAGTCCAATGGCCCCCTTCATTGCCTTCCTCATTTCATGTCTTTTATGAGGCTTCTAAAAGCCACCTCTGTTTGCTTCGGCAGTCGAGGGTGCTTGCTATTGGCCCAGGAGCCATGACACCCAGCTAGGGCGGCTTGGCCATAGCTGGCACCTGCCCTTTCTGCGCTTCCCCATCTGGCTGTCAGATGCCCTGAACACTAAGATCCCTGCCATTTTCTCAAACAGCCCTGGTGGCTCAGTGCGTCACAAGCTGGGCTGCTAACTGCAAAGTCAGTGGTTCAAATCTATCCGATGCTTGGTGGGAGAATGATGAGACTTCCTACTCCTGTAAAGAGTTACCATCTTGGAAACCCATAGAAGCAGTTCAACTTGAAGGCAGCGCACACGAGGAAGGCCCTCCACAAGGTGGGTCATCTGTCGCAGTGGCCGCAACAGTGGGCTCAGACACCAGAACCGGTGTGAGCATGGTGCTGGAAGGGCGGTGTTTCGTTCTGTTGTGCGCAGGGTCGCTGTGGTCCCTGGCCGACGATGATGCTGACCAGGCGTCCGTTGTGATTCCAGGTAAGAGGTTGGAATCTAGACAAGGAGGCTTGGGGATCCACGCCCCAAGATCAGCCCTTGAAAACTCTGGAGATCCCCAGGATCCAATCCACAACCAAGTGTAGGATTGGTGCAAGGTCGTGTATCCTGTCCTCCTGCTGTGCGCAGGCTCAGGGGGGAGGGGGATGCAGGAGCAAACTCAGCAGCAGATCACAGTGACATAAGAAAGAGCAGTTCCCAAGCCTGCTGGGACCACAACACCCATTCTTGGCAGAGGAATTTTGGTGACTGTTTTAAGAACTCTGCTAGGTGGTGGGCATCCTGCCTTGGCTGTTTGAAAGCCGGGTCGCATGGAGCGTCTTCAAAACTGCCGACTCATAGTGACCCTACCGGACAGAGTAAAGCTGCCTGTGAGTTTCTGAGACGGTAATTGTTTACAGGAGTGGAAATCCCTGTCTTTCTTCCTTGGAGAAGCTGATGGTTTCAAACTGCTAACCTTACGGATTGCAGCCCAACACTAACCACTATGCCACCAGGGATCTGCTATCTAAAGGAAGCTGGGCTGAAAACTGCTTTCAATCAGCCGGATGCCCCAGTGCAAGCCAGAACCCTTCTGGAATCTCCCAGAGTAAAATTGCCCTCTGGGGTGGTAGCTCACTCCTCCTCTGCCCCTCCCCCTTGGTGGTCCTTTGTGAACTCAAACTCACTACCATGGAGCCGACGCCGACTCATACAGAGCATGGAGCAGGTGTGTTAGTCTGGGTACATTAGAGAAACAAATCCATAGAAACTCATATATATAAGAAAGAGTTTTGTATAAGGGTAAGTACACATTAAGAAAGCATCCCAATGCAGTCCAGTCCAAGCCTACAATTCCAACGTTAGCCCATATGTCTGACACCAATCCACAAAGTCCTTACACCTCACAAAACACACACTATGATGCCAACTGCAGGAGGAAAGACGAATCAGTGAGCGTGTAAGCATGTCAGCACTGACAGGGGTCTCCACACGGCTGCTCCAGCGCCCAGGGCTGCATCGGGAAAGGTCCAAGTGGCTTCTCCTCAGGGATGTCTTGCAGGAAATGAGCCTTGCAAGCTGAAGCAGAGAACTGGCTAAGGCAGCTGCACCCTGGTCCGACCATCACAAAGCAAGAGACCCGAGAACTAGAAAGGCGAGGCTCACAGAGTCATTTATCCCTCCTCCGCCCTTCAATTAACCCCACTTGTGTTATTGGCCAGGTTGGCACAATAAACTTTGACTATCTCAGCGCGGTAGAACTGAGACTGTAATACTTTACAGGGGTAGAAAGCCCTGCCTTTCCCCTCCTCTGACAGACTGGTGGTTTCGAACTGTCAACCTTGTAGGTCGCAAGCCAATATGTAACCCCTATGCCACCAGGTCTCCTGTACAGAACTGATGCTAAACAGGATAGGCAGTGTGGTGGCTGGCCGTTCCCACATGGATTTGATGGACTCCTTCTGTCTGTCTGATTTAAACCCTCATTTCCAGATTTTGTGGTTCATCAGACGCTGCCCTACCAGTCGGTTTCCGTGGACACATTCAACGCCAAGAACGACGTGTTTGTGGCCATTGCCCAGCCCAGCATGGAGAACTGCATGGTACTGGAATGGGACCACATCGAAATGAATTTCCGGAGCTACGACAACATCACAGGTGCGCTAAGTATCTTCCTAATGCTCCTGGGAGCAGCTGGGGTTCTCTGCCCAATGAGGGGGGCTGAGTCTCCAGCTGTTTGGCAGCAGGTTTGCTATTGGTGACCAGAAACTTCAGGTGTGTGGGGTTCTAACTTGTCTTGTGTTTTGGTTGTGTCTGGTTGAAAGCACTTTATGGCAGTGTTGAGACGTCACATGGAACAGCCTAAGATTGAGTCCATGCAGACTCGCAGAGGCCCTATAGGACAGGGTAGAACTGCCCCTATGAGTTTCTGAGACTGTCACTCTTTACAGGAGTAGAAAGCCTGTCTTTCTCCAGAGAAGCGGCCAGTGGGTTTGAACCGCTGGTCTTGATATTAGCAGCCCAACGTTTAATCACTCTGCCACCAGTGTGGGGGGAAACCAGCCCCTCACACTATCATGGGTTCGGTAGGCGCGATTGTACGGTTATTATATATAAATTTTAGTAAAGGCATAGAAAGTAGATATAGGAGGGAGAGTAAAATAGAGGAGTCAGCCACATTTCATGGTAGCATGATAACCTCTGGGGGACGGCCATGATCTCAGCAGCCAGGTCCATGCAGAGAGCAGGAGTGGGAGGGAGAAGAGAGCATCTGCTCTTTATTTCTAACCAAGTATATGTACGTAGGGACGCCATTGTAGGTAACCACGTACGTCACAGGAAGGGGCTGTACAATAGGCTTACGCATGACAGGAAGGGCATGAGCTAAGGGTGTACATGCAATAGGAAGGGGAGGGATTAAGGGTACACATGTAACAAGCTGGGTGGACTCTAGACCCAATATGGCAGCCTAACCTTGGTCGTCCTTGAGTGGGCTCCACCTTGCTTTTGGCCTCTCCTTCAAGGGAACAATCCACTGCCCTTATCAGATGGGAGTGGGCTCTATTTAGGGTGGGACAGACAATACAGTCTGATTGCTCTAGATGGCAGATAACCTTTAGGGAGAATAACTTCTGACTTGCTTTCCTTGATCTCCAAGTGTATAGTTGTTTACCATGCGTAGCAAGCAGCATCTTAGGTTTGGCATATATTTAGGGGAGACAACTTGAGAATTTCTGTATCCCACACACTCGGGCTTCTCACTGCTGCCAGGGCACCCCAATATCTTCCCTTTTCCCCCTTGTTGATTTCTGTCTTGTACAAGCACATGTAACACACCATTTGCCCTTTCAGACAGCTCCGTGTGGACATTTGGTATGTTTATTATGGTGGGCACTGTCACTAGTATCGGTTTCCAACACTTGCCGTCATCCTGAACAGAAGCTTACTGAGTTCCTAAGCAGCAAGCCCCATGTTCTCCTCCCTCCCTCCTGGTCCTGGTGACCACTCGACCATTGGTCTCTGTGCACTGCCTAGGAAACCCTGTGTGGGGCAAATGGCTAAACGCTTGGCCCCCACCCCAAAGTTTGGTGGCTTGAACCCATGCAGAGGTGTCTTGGAAGATGGGCCTGGTATTCCTTTTCTGAAAGTTCCCGGCCTCGAGGGCCGGGCAGTGCACAGATGGATGACGCACAAGTGGGGCAGACCGTCAGGGCTTGGAACCAACGCCATGGCACCTGACAACAACACAGCGGCCTCACCTCAATAGTTCCTATGGCTGGGACCCGACCGCAGGCGCCCGTGTGCCTCAGACACATTAACTCAGCTTCAGAGTTTCGGGGTCCACCCACACGGCTCAGTAATATTCCACTGCATGCATAGGCCATGCTGTTAACCCTTCACCTGCTGGTGGAGAGTGAGGCAGTTTCCACCTGGGGGTCTAGTGAGTGGCGCTGCAGCACATCCCTGTGCAGGCTTGTGTTTCTGCTGCCAGTTCTTGGAGGGGTGTGTGTGTGTGGAGGGCGGGGGGGCTTCAAAAAGGTGTGGAAAAACGAAATGACATGATAATGAATTTTTTCCATGAACTTTCTGAAGCCCCCTTGTACACCTACAGTGTCTATAGGATACCACACCTGTAGGATACCTATAGGGTACACATACTCATAGGATCCCAGGATCTATACTCACTACCATCGAGTCCATTCTGGCTCATAGAGCCCTTATAGGACCAGGAGCCCTTATAGGAGCTGTCTCTGTGGGTTTCTGAGTCTGTAACTCTTCACAGGAGTGGAAAGCCTCATTTTCCACCTGAGCAAGTGCTCGTGGTTTCCAGTGAGCAGCTGTCCCATGGTTAGCAGCCCAGGGCAAACCACACCGCCACCTGAGCTAGAGCCGACTGTCGAGTGTCTTCCTGCAACAGCAGCGGAACTCCTGGCGTGGGAGCCCTGAGAGCATTGAGGGTGCGCATTGGGCTGGTAACTACAATGTCGGCAAGTTGAAACCACTAAGCCATTCCTCGGGAGAAAGATGAGGCTTTTACTCCCTAAAGAGACACAGGCTCAGAAACTTACAGGGGGCAGTTCTTTCCTGTCCTACAGGGTCACTGTGAGTTGGAATGGATTTAATGGCAGTGAGTCTGAGGGTTTTAAATTTTGTGTGTGTGTGTGTGTGTGTCCTAATGGTACTGTCAGGGAAGTGTTATACTATCAACCACATTAACCACAAGGCCCAGGGTTCAAATCTACCTGCTGTTCCTTGGGAGAAAGAGGAGGCTGTCTGTTCTCACAAAGATTTACAGCCTCAGAAACTCTCTGTAGGGTGGCTATGAGTCGGGATCAACTCAAGGGCCGTATTTTGTTTGTTTTTAAGTCAAAACAATGTTTTCAAAGCCTTGTCTTTTATCACAATGAAATCCGACGGCCATATGCTGAGTGCCACAAAACCGGATCGTCGCCCCTAGAAGGTGTTTGTCCCTCACGGGCTCCCGGGGGAGAGGGTGGTGGGGGCATCTCTTGGGCACGGAGGAGCTTCGCAGCAGTTATGGGGTCAGCTGGGAGACCCTCAAGGGCTGTTTCCCGTCGATAAGAAGAGCTGATAATGAGCTTCTCTGGCCCCTCAAAGTCTGAGAGGTGCCCGTTGGATGCTCCAGAGATGCATCTGAGAGGAACTGCCTGGCTCTTAGGCCAGCTGCTCTCCCAGTGCTGAGCTCGCAGTCCTGGGAGGAGCCGCTGGCTGGAAGTACAGACTCAGCTCCCACCTGCAGTGACCCTAACTGGACAGCTCAGGCCTTGGAGCCATTAACGCGGGGCCTTCCCGGTGCAGAAAAAGGATGAGAGTGGGACTCTGTGTCCCTGTGTTATTTTCCTTCCCTTTTAAAGCTCCAGCTTGCAAGGTGGCGTTAGTACTCAGTAGCACCTAGTGGATTGTGACTCACAGAGACCTTATATAGGGTCTCCAAGGGTGTAACTCTGTGTATGTGGGGGGGGGGGGCAGACAGCCTCCGCTGTGTCCCATGGGGTGGTAGGAGTTTTGAACTGCTGACATTGCTGTTAGCAGTCCGCTGCTTATCCCTCTGCCCCACCATGACTGAGGGTAAAGAAGGGGGGTGGAGCTTTGCAATGCTTGTTGCCCTGGGAATGTCCACAGGCCTCTTGAGGCTTGCTGTGAGCTGCCTGCCCCGAGGCAGTGGGCAGTGGGTAGAGGGGAGAAGAGGCTGTTCTATGAAGCGCTCGGGTAATGGACAAGGTGCCTGTGGAAGGACCCCTGGCTCTGCCATGGTCCAGGAGGGGAGTTCCAACAGCCCCTGGCTTAGCCGCAAACCTGCTGCGACGGGGCCTCTTCCAGCCTGTGGCGCCCGTGTGTTACACAGGGAACGGGTTCCAGCCGGGTTTCTCAGCTCAGGAAGATCAGTGGCCTTTTGTTTTTTTTCTTCCAGGATGCCTCTGGGTGGCTTCAAACTGCCCACCTTTCACTTAGGCAAATCTTAGCTGTCTGCATCACTCCAGGACGTTCATACCCCACTTAATTACCTGTCTTATGGGGAGTAGATGGATGTCCCATGGATCCTGTGAGGCTGTGATGGCCATGCACCTCTTCTCGTGGCTCCTGCCACATAGGATGCACAGACCAAGGCTGGGAGACTCAAAGGGGGGGACCTGCTGTGGCCCCTCCTCCTCCAGGTGTGCTGTGAGAGGAAGGGGCAGTGTACCCACTGACTGCCTTCCCACATACTCCCCAGGTGCACAAGTCATTCATTCATTCATTCACTCACTCACTCACTCACTCACTCTGTCCGACGGGGTCACTATGAGTCTCACATGACCCGATGGCAGAGTTTGCTCTGGTTTGGGCAGTGGAATGCTGTATCCTATTAGAAAATTCAAGCGCTTTAACAGGAGTGCAGATTAGAGAAAGGAATCAAGATGTGGACAGCGTGATGTCTTGTGATGGCTCTGCTCTTTGGGCCAGTGGGTACCTTGGCCGCCGTGTCGTGTCATCTGGGGCTTACCTGTACTGTTGGGAATCCCAGGCTCCCCCACCGAGCAGCTGTGTGGCCTCCACAAGTTACTTACATGGTCAGTGCCTCCATTCCGTGCCACGTAAGAGGGACTGGGAATCCTTGTTCCATCCCTGCTTGGTGGGGCAGTCAGGGGGACTCCAGGACGGTACAGGCCAAGTGCTTTGAATGGTGCTTGCTGACAGGCATCACTTTATAAGGATGACTTACAGCTTTGTTCCCACAAATATTACTCAGGAAAAGGAACCCGGCCAGGCGATGGTGCCTTGGATGATGATTATTTTCAGAATTCCCTCCCGGGACCCTGTAAGCTATTGCAACCCAATCAATGAAATCCAATCAATGACAATAAAATCCAATCAATGGTTTCAAACACAGGAAAAAAGACTGGGCCTCACTAAGGAAGGTTGTTGTTGGTAGACGCCGTGTGGTCAGCGGTCGGCTCGGGCGCTACAGCGACCCCATGAACACCAGAACAGAGGGGCGGCCCGGTCCTGTGCCATCCTTACAATGGCGAGGTGGGAGCTGGCTGTGGCCGCCGCTGTAGTCCATCCCACTGAGGAGCTTCCTCGTTCCCAAGCAGGATGTCTCTTTGCAGGGGCTGGCAGCACGTCCAAAGTACGCGGTACCCTGGCCGTGCCTCTCGCGAGACAAACGCTCGGGTCTTTGGGCAGCCATGTGCTTTCCGTGCTCTCCCCAAGCACCGTGATGCAAATGCCTCCTTTTTTCTTCACACCGCCGTTTTCACTGTCCAGCTTCTGCGCGCCTGGGAGGCCCGTGAACGTGCCACGGCTTGGGTCAGACGCACCTGAGTTCTCAAGGTGACAGCATCGTTGCGCTTGGCAGCACGTGATGGCAGTGACACGTGGTTGCAGGTTGGACCCGTGCACGCCTATCCTTCCCTTTCTTGACTGCTGCTTCTCTGGGCGCCGATTTAGATGCAAGGAACAGGAAGCCCTTGACAACGTCCGTCTTCGCCGCTTTGATCACAATGTTGCTAGGTACCATCAGGCCATTTCCAACTCACAGGGATGCCACGTGACAGAATGAGACCACCCCATGGGCTGTTCTTAGGCTGTTGTCTTCGGGGAAGCACCTGACCAAGGCTTTTCTCCCCAGAAGTCTTGAGGCAGGTTTGAACCACAGGCCTTTTGGTTAGCAGTGGAGTGCTTAATCAGGGTGCCACTAGTGGTCCTCTAAGAAGGATAGATCATTAGAACCGAAAAATAAACACCATCGTAAAGATCACCCACGAGCCGCCCCAGGTTAGCACTGAGGGTGGAAAATTGGGTCATTATCCGTGTGATTTACACACTAAATTCACTTTAGTCCAAAATTGCCTAGATGAGTACAGGAAAAAAATGACTTTTAGTTAAATGATCTAGACAGAGAGTCAATAATCTTTTAGACATGGGTGCTTCTGTTGGTGGTTGCATGGGATGGGAAAGACTGGAGGGGACCTGAAGAGATCTGGGTACAGCATGGGGGGGGGGAGGCAGGAGGTGACTCTGAGAGGAGAGTCACCCTGACAGCATTACCCCCTCTGCTCACCCTGACAGCATTCCCTCCTCTGCTCACCCTGACAGCATTCCCTCCTCTACTCACCCTGAAACATTCCCCGCTCTGCTCACCCTGAGGGCATTCCCTCCTCTGTTCACCCTGACAGCATACCCTCCTCTGCTCACCCTGACGGCATTCCCTCCTCTGTTCACCCTGACAGCATTCCTCCTTCTGCTCAATCTGAAACATTCCCTCCTCTGCTCATCCTGAAACATTCCCTCCTCTGCTCACCCTGACAGCATTCCTCCTCTGCTTACCCTGACAGCATTCCTCCCTCTGTTCACCCTGACAGCATTCCTCCCTCTGCTCCACCTGAAACATTCCCTCCTCTGCTCACCCTGACAGCATTCCCTCCTCTGCTCTCCCTGACAGCATTCCTCCTCTGCTTACCCTGACAGCATTCCTCCCTCTGTTCACCCTGACAGCATTCCTCCCTCTGCTCCACCTGAAACATTCCCTCCTCTGCTCACCCTGACAGCATTCCCTCCTCTGCTCTCCCTGACAGCATTCCCTCCCCTGTTCACCCTGACAGCATTCCCTCCTCTGCTCTTCCTGACAGCATTCCCCCCTCTGCTCACCCCGACAGCATTCCCTCCCCTGCTCACCCTGACAGCATTCCCTCCTCTGCTCTCCCTGACAGCATTCCCTCCTCTGCTCTCCCTGACAGCATTCCCCCCTCTGCTCACCCTGACAGCATTCCTCCTCTGCTCACCCTGACAGCATTCCTCCCTCTGCTCAACCTGAAACATTCCCTCCTCTGCTCACCCTGACAGCATTCCTCCTCTGCTCACCCTGACAGCATTCCTCCCTCTGTTCACCCTGACAGCATTCCCCCCTCTGCTCATCCTGACAGCATTCCTCCTCTGCTCACCCTGACAGCATTCCCTCCTCTGCTCACCCTGACAGCATTCCTCCCTCTGCTCACCCTGACAGCATTCCCTCCTCTGCTCATCCTGACAGCATTCATCCCTATGCTCACCGAGTCTCTGATTTCTGGTGCTCTAGTTTCACCATTCAGTTACATAATTCCTCATCCACAAGTATTGATGCAGCGTCTTGGTGGCTATGGGCAAGCACTAAAGGGTCCAGCACATTTGGTTATCAAGTTAGTTGCCTCAGTTATCCAATGATGATGAACAACACACACACACACACACACACACACACACACAAACACACACGAAACCCATTGCTGTGTAGTTAATAATTTTCACTCGCAGCAAACCTATAGGGGAGCGTGGAATTTTCCCATGAATTTCATCTTTCTCTAGTGGAACGGCTGGTGGATTTGGACCAGTGACTTTTCTATTAGCAGATGAAAGTACAACCATTGAATCACCAGGGGTCCTTCCCCAAGGATGATAAACTGAAAACCGATCTCACTGCCTTCCAGTGGATGCTGACTCATAGTGGCGCTGCGACACAGGGTAGAACTCCCCCAGGAGTTTCTGAGACTGTTAATGCTTTAGTAGAAAGCCTTGTCTTTCTCCAGCAGAGTAGCTGGTGGTTTTGACCTGCTGATCTTGGGTAACCACTGGGGGAGGAAGACAGCGCCTTGAATTCCCATAAAGAGTTACCGTCCTAGAAATGCACAGGAAACACAGGGAATCCAGGGCAGATGATCCCTTCAGGACCAGCGGTCTGAGTGGCGATACTGGGAGGGTAGAGGGAGAGTGGGTTGGAAAGAGGGAACTGATTACAAGTATCTACATGTGACCTCCTCCCTGGGGGACATACAACAGAAAAGTGGGTGAAGAGAGACGTGAGACAGAGCAAGATATGACAAAATAATAATTTATAAATTATCAAGGGTTCATGAGGGAGGGGGGAACGGGGAGAGAGGGGGAAAAATGAGGACCTGATGATAAAGGCTTACGTGGAGAGCAAATGTTTTGAGAATGATGAGGGAAGTGAATGTACAAATGTGCTTTATACAATTGATATATGGATGGATTGTGATAAGAGTTGTATTAAAACGATTTTTTAAAAAAAGAAAGAAATGCACAGGGCCAGTTCTACCCTGCCCTGAGGGCCATGTGAGTCAGTCTTGACAGCAGTGAGTTTGGTTTTTTGCACAGGGTCAGTTCTACCCTGCCCTGAGGGTCACTGTGAGTCAGTCTTGATGGCAGTGAGTTTGGTTTTTTGCTTTTCCAGTGGGCCAGCTGTTTGCACTAGACGCTCGCCATGGGTGATCCTACCACATTTTTCCTGTAACCCCCTCAGGTCAGATCTGTTAACATCCATCTCATTTTGTAGGAGAGGAGCTGGAGCACAGAGAGTTCAGTTATCTGGCCAGGGTCAGAAAGTGTATACAACAGTTTTGACCATGGACTCCATGGTCCGCAGGTGTAAGGTTTAACACCACTCTGTTCTGCTTCATTCTGGAGTACCCAACAGAATAAAACATTGCCGGTCCTGAATAAAACATTGCCAGTTCTGCGCCATCTTCCCATGCTTGGGTATGCTTGAGAGCATTGTAGAGTCTACGGTGTCTATCCATCTCATTGAGGCATTTCTTCATTTTTGTGATTGTCTCCTGGGCCAGCCACATATGAAGCCCTTCTTCAATGGTTAGTCCTTTCTGAGGATGGATTTGGACGTATTTGTCCTCAGTAGTTTTCCACTAGTTGAGTTTCAGAAGTAGATCTTGGCTTTCTTCCTAGTCTTAATCTGGAGCCTCTGTTGGAACCTGTCATCCTGAGCGACGCTGCTTAGTTTTGAGATACTGGTGGGACAGTTTCCAGCATCGCCACAGCAACACCCAAGCCATCGCAGTAGGACAGAATGACCGATGGTCGGTGGGATCCAGTATGCCACCTGTGCAAAGACTCTATCAGGTCGCATTCCATGTTTTTGTGTGAATGTAAACTTGGAAATGGGCATGGATTGTTCTCATTATACCCAGTGCTATGACCATCGGGAATCATTCTAACCCCCTTCTTCTCTTTTGGAGAGCAGGTCAGTCCATCGTGGGCTGCAAGGCCATCCTCATCGAGGACCAGGTGTTTGTGGTGGTGGCCCAGCTCTTTGGTGGCTCCCACATTTACAAGTACGACGACAGCTGGACCAAGTTCGTCAAGTTCCAAGACATAGAAGTGTCCCGCATCTCCAAGCCCAACGACATCGAGCTGTTTCAGATCGAGGACGAGACGTTCTTCGTCATTGCCGACAGCTCCAAGGCCGGCCTGTCCACCGTGTACAAGTGGAACACCAAAGGCTTCTACTCCTACCAGTCCCTGCACGAGTGGTTCCGGGACACGGATGCAGAGTTTGTGGACATTGATGGGAAGTCCCACCTCATCCTGTCCAGCCGCTCTCAGGTCCCCATCATCCTGCAGTGGAACAAGAGCTCGAAGAAGTTCGTCCCCCACGGCGACATCCCGAACATGGAGGACGTGCTGGCTGTGAAGAGCTTCAAGATGCACAACAGCCTCTACCTGACCCTCACGCGCTTCATCGGGGACTCCAGGGTCATGCGGTGGAACGGAAAGCAGTTTGTGGAGATCCAGGCGCTGCCCTCCCGGGGGGCCATGACCCTGCAGCCCTTCTCCTTCAAAGAGAACCACTACCTGGCCCTGGGCAGTGACTATACCTTCTCCCAGATCTACCAGTGGGACAAGGACAAGCAGCTCTTCGTCAAGTTCAAGGAGATCTATGTGCAGGCACCGCGCTCCTTCACGGCCGTCTCCACCGACAGGAGGGATTTCTTTTTCGCCTCCAGTTTCAAAGGGAAAACGAAGATTTTCGAACACATCGTTGTCGACCTGAGCTTGTGAAGGTGGGCACGGGGAGACGGGACCAGCCCGGCTCCGACCGAGCTCTCTGGGAAGAGAGCGAGGACGATGGGTGGGGACCAGAAGGAGCAGGGGCAGGGGATGGAATTAGCAGTTTCCCAGACTCTCAGAACTCAGATTTTAATCAGGGACTGCATTCACTGGCTAGCTGCATGCTATGTCCGTTCCAACATCTTAAAACAACATCTTACGAGCCTGGAATTAGAAAAAAAAAAGGAGTCTCACATTAACACTTACCATCTAGGGAGATCATGTGCTTTATTCCTCTCTCCTCTTCTCCTCCCTCCCCCTCCTGCTATCTTCTTCTTCCCTCCTCTCTGTCTCCCCTCCCCTCTCTCCCATCGCCCCCCTCCCCTCCTTTCCAATGAGGAGGGAGAACATTGGACCAGATGGGGCAGCTCTTCTAATGAAATAAAAGACGTGGCAAAAGCCCACCAGCCAACAAATGACCTCCTGACTGAGCGGGTGGGGAGGGGGTGTCTTGCTCCCTCCATGGTAGTATTGGTCTTTTGGAGAGCAAAGCTTCAACACTAAAGTCAGCTGGGGCAGATTCACTGGTGATGAGTTCAGATCTCCAAGCCCTCCTGTCCCCCGACTCCCAAGCCTAGCCCATGTCCCTGAAAGGAGCAGCCAGTCTCCTGGATCGCAGCAGCTTCCATGGCTCCTATGGATGCTGGGCCGACTGGGTCCCCAAGTTCATAGTTGAAGTCTCCCCCTCAACCACCGTGACCATAATGACCTGGTGTCACCACCTGGCCAGCCTAGCCTATGGTCCCAAAAGCAAGATGCAAGAAGGTGTCTGTCTGCCTTGGGATTCAGACAGAACCCAGCCATTGTTGGTGGCCCGAGCAAGAATGCTCGTTGGATGGCCCCGGGGTTGTCTCTGCGTCTCTGAACTGGTCTTTTGAGTTGGTGGGTCACCCAGTGGCCAGTCCCAAGACTGAACGGTGCTCCCCTGCACCCCCTTCCTTTTCTACGGTAGAAGAGGTACACCCGTTTGATACGCATTGATTGGGTGGGAGTTTTGAAGTGAGATGCTGTGGGGGCTAACGTGGACTTTGACCACGTCTCCATTTGGTGGACTCAAGTCCTGGGAGTTCCGCATGACCTTGACCTCTCCACAGTAGAGTATGTCAGTCAGGGAGGGCCAGCCCTCCCGCCTACCAGACTATGGCTGCTCAGATCCATGCTCCTTGCATGTTAGCAAAGGGGAACCCCGTGATCAGTCCATTCTCACAGGGGTCCGGTATTGTACAGGCCCGGGGTCTCAGGCTGGTCTAGAAGAGCCCCAACTTGGTACCCCACGAGCTGGCTCCCATAGTCCAGGTCTGCCCTGGGGAGACCACAGTGGCCCGTCTACCAGCGGCCTGGGGAAGACAAGTGGGAAGCTCCTGGACTCTGGCTTGGGGTAGGGATCCAGGGATGCCGGTTCTCTGCAGAGTTGTCTCCAAAGAAGGTTTGGGGGAGTAGCTCTTGAGTGAGCCAACAGCCCCTCGGGCAGCCCTGAAATCAGCACCCTCATATTGTATCAGCATCCTTGCTTTGTTGTGTTTTATTTTTTGCTTCGACACCGTTTGTCAAGTCACGAATAGGTCGATGGTTGGGCACAAATAGGAAGGAGGTGTTGATAACTCCCTGGTGCTCAGCCTCGCAGGCCCAGGCAGTGACGGTGCTCAGGGGAGGGACACGCCGATATTACATCATCAGCGCTTTGGGGAGCCAGGGGTTGTGATGTACTAACTCACCCCCCTCCCCTGCCCCAGCATCGTGTTTCCTGCTGGACATTGACTTTCAGTGGGGCACCCAGGGGACACAGGCGGCGGGGTGGTTTGCCTTGCTTTCAGGACACAGATCTCTTTCTTCTGCGTCCTGGGCTGGTGTGAATGGAGTACAAATGTCCGCTTCTCCCACCCTGGAGCCGAAAGTGGGGCAGCCTCTGGCCGTAAGGATGGGCAAGCACTGCTTCTTGGCCTAAGGAACCCCTGCGACAAGCCTGGGAGGAAAACAGGTCCCTGGCAAGCAGAGCAGGAGATACTGAGAACATTCCAGCCCTTGTGCCAGGTTGGAGCGATGATCCCGCTCCCAGCCTCTCAATGAGAAGCAACTGGGCCATCTTGTTACGGCACTGCCTCTATGAGCATCCCCACCTCCCCACCTTACCTGGGAGTGTGAAGGTGGGGGAACTGGGGCTGAACCTAGCATCTCCCATAGCATGACCCAGCCGTGTGAAGCTTGCACTGGGGTGGGGGTTGGGGGATGATCTTAATAGGGTGCACAGGCCAGAGAAAGATCTAAACCATGGACCAGGAACGAGGGTGGGCAAGTGTTTGTGTCTTCGCTTTTAAGTTCCTGTAAGATTCAAGCTTGCCACCGACAGAGTCCCTGGGCTGAGCGAGGAGAGGTTTGTTCGGGCCAACTGAACTCAAGGCGGAAGAGACTCTTGGCAGGAGGTGGTGGATGCACTTGCAGCTTCATTAATCTTGTTGCTGCCTATCAAGAATCCCTGATGTTTTAAACCCGTTTCTGCTAGACCCTTCCTTCCAGGAAAAACGGGAAGCAAATAAACAGCCACCACCCCCTCCCCCAACCAAAGAGGACGATTTAAGGCTGCACCTCCCCCCTTCCTGTGGACATCACCTTGGGGAGGGTGCTGCTCTTGAACACACACACACACACACACACACACACACAACCTCATGGAGGATCATCTCTGCGTGTTCCTTCTCTGCGTGATCATCTTCATCTCCGTGGCGAGACCCCCAGAGAGAATCCCGCTGCACAGCTATGTGACAGAGTCACGCTGCCCTGCAGCAAGGATTTGACCCCGGCCTCCGTGCTGTGGGGAACAACTAGATCTCTCTCTAAAAAAAAAAAACACTCCGCCACCACCTCGGGGAGGTCCTGATGGCCCTGCCATCCCAGGCAGTGGCTAATGCGGCCACCCTGCACGGAGGCCAAGCTGTCTTAATTTTTTCGGTGCGCCTATATGCTCATTTTGCTGCTCCATCCTCAGGTTTTCCGTTTGGCTGGTCGGTGTAGGCAGGGCAGGTGTTACCGCCACTTCAGAGAGCAGGGACCTGACCCAGAACCTGCAACGTGCCAGGGAGAGCCGCCCCCCCACCCCCCCGCAGAGCTTCGCTCCAGCGTTTCTCTTCCCAGGCCTCTCTAAGAAGGACCCTCCGGATTTAACTGTGGTTTTGAAGAGAACAGAGCCCGGAGATGAAATTGTGCGGATGATAGGCATCTCCAGCAGGGAACTACTGCCAGAGAGACACCCACCCAACCCGGTGGCCCATTGAGCCACCAGTAGACACGTGGGCAGCACTACGGTCTACAAGGCCCGCTCCGGACAGTCTTCTCTTCCAGTTGATGACCAGCTGGTGTTCCTAAGAGGGCCCAAGGCTGGAGTGATGGGTCCCTCAGCAGTCCCCCACCCCCTACGAAATGCGAGCATCCCCCATGGCGGGGTTGCTAACATGTGATTCCTGGCATTCTCAGAGTCCAGCAGAGGGTGGCCAGGGGAAAAAGGACAACCCAAGTACATGCATGGGAATGACAGTCCGCCTTTGGGGGCCTGGACTGAAAATGACCCTGTGGTCCCTTACTTCCCTGTGGAGTATGAGGCTGGGTGATCTTGGGGGTGGGGGGAACAATGCAGCTGCTGAAGTCCAGGGGGCAGGGGCTCTCATGATGGAAGTTTCTGTGCTCCCCAACCCCCATCCCCACCCCTCAGTCTAATGAAAGCAAGAGGCAGCTCTGTAGGGAGGTAGCCTATTTGCATACTGCTTGAGCTGGGGTTCGGTTTGTCCATGAAGGTCTCCACCCCTCAATTGCCCCCAACTTCAGAAGAGAGCTCTTGAATTAGATGGTGCCTGGAGGTTTTGCTCAACATTCCAATCTAGGGGCTGGTCCAAGGACTTGGATGACAATATGGGGTGGGGGCCATGTGAAGGAGGTGAATTGAAGACCAAAGCTGAGGGCTGTGGAGGAAACTCTTAGCAGGGAGGTAAACATAAAAATAAACCAACAGAAATGTGACAATGATTTCCTTAGCGCCCCCCATCCCCCACCCAAAGGTCAAATGTCTAGGCAAATTAACAACATCCCAACTGGGGTCTCTATTTCCACAGGGGAAACCCACAGGGGGTCGCTCTGAGTCAGCTTTGACTGGAAGGCAGTGAGTTTGGTTTGGGTTTCAACTATTCAAGAGGGGGCACGATTGTAATGCTGATTGATAGAATGAATGACCTTGTAATGCTCCTGAAATCTGAGCCCAAGAATCGTCACTCATCTCTAAGATCTCCCACCCACGCCGGGCTCAGAATCCAACATTTTGTTGTGGGTTTTTTTGTTTGTTTTTTCTAGTAGGAAACTATGCATTCCCTGTCCTTCCCTTTGACTATCAGGAATGTATCAGAACTGTGAAAAAAGTAGGCCAGTATGCCGTTTGGTATCATTTGTATGTCTTTTAAATGCATAGCTTAGGTAAAATCAGAGTAGTTTATATGTACATGAAAGCAAATGTTGCAGTATGCAAGTTACCATGGATGCATTTTCAGGCTGTATATATGTGGAGCTCTTTTTCTTTTTTTGTTCATGTTTGGTAAATCGAGTTAACGAATGACAATGCCTCTTAATTCTCTATGTTCTGTGAGTAGATGAATAAAGAGTAGCTCATGCCCCAAACGGCCCCTCTCTTTGATCTGGTTGAAAATGGGTGTGTCCACTGGTCTGGTTGAATGTGATTGTGTCCTGGTCTGGGTGGATCTGAGTGGGTCCACTTTGGGTCCACTGCTCTGGCTAAATGTGTCTGTGTGTCCACTGGTCTGGTTGAAGATGGTTGTGTCTACTTGAGTTACAGTTGAAGGGACACTCATGTATCTGTTGAAATGGAAGATGACTGCCAAAGGCTCTTTCTTTCACATGGAAAGTGAACTTTTCACTGCAAATGTACTGAGGAAACATATTATAGGTATGCCTCTGCCTGATTGGTAAGATGATTCGCTGCAAATGGACAAAGAACTCCAGGTACCCCTGGGTATCTTCTGATGCTACCTGGCAGGAGGGAGACGTGCTTATGAGAGCTGTGGGGGTGGGCTACACCATGCACTTGTATCAGCGTGTTCTCTTCACATCCAGGCTCTAACAGTGTCCGGCACACAGCAGGTGCACAGCATCTGTAGCGTGGACCTCTGTCTCTAATGCATGATCCATTTGGTTTATATGGACAAGTGAGAGCCCCAAACTCAAGTCACATGACCTACTGGATCCAAACTTTTCTATATGCGTTGGGGCTGTTTAAAAAATATAAGAATAGTCTGTGGCTTTTGGACCTTGGAGCCCAATGCAGAGGAAAGTCATGATTGCGTGAAGCTTAGTTGGTGATACAGACTTTAGATGCTGTTTTGTGTCCTACAACAGTGGCTGAAGAATTGCAAAAATAGGGTAACAACTATATTTAACAACTGATGTAGCATGGGCCTTTCAGAAGCCTGGTGGTGCTGTTGGGTGAACATTGGACTTCTAGCCACAAGGCCCGTGGTTCCAACCCACTAATCCCGCAACCTCAGGAGAATGATCACACTGTATCTGCTCTCATGAAGAATTACAACCTCGGAAAGCCCACAGAGGGTCATTATGAGTCACAATCCACTCAGTGGCAGTGGGTTTGGTTGGTATAGCATGGGTCTTGTTGTTGTTGCTAGGTTCCACTGAGTCAGTTCTGACCCATAGCAACCCTGTGTACAATAAAACTCAGGGCACTGCCCGGCCCTGTGCCATCCTCACAATGGTTCCCAAGCATTGTGGCCACTGTGTCAATCCATCTTGTTGAGGGCATTCCTCTTTTCCACTGCCCCTCTCCTTTACCGAGCATGATGTCCTTCTCCAGGCCCTGGTCTCTCCTGATAACATGTCCAAAGTGGGTGAGATGAAGTCTTGCCATCCTTTCCGCTAAGGAGCACCCTGGCCGCACTTCGTCCATGACAGATTTGTTTGTCCTTTTGGCAGCCCCTGGTCCTTTCAGTATTCTTCTCCAACACCACACTTCCCTCCATTAATTCTTTTTCGGTCTTTTGTATTCGATGTCCAACTTTTACATGCTTATGAGGCCATGGAAAATGCCATGGGTTGGGTCAGGCCTTGCTTTTCAGTTTTCTAATGGGAGCCCTCGCAATATAGTGCTTACACATTGGGCTGCTGACCACAAGGTCAACAGTTCGAAAACACCAGCTGCTCCACAGGAAAAAGATGGGGCTTTCTACTCTTGTAAAGAGTTACAGCCTTGGAAGCTCATGGGGCCAGTTCTACCCTGTTCTGTAGGGCCACTCTTGGTCAGCATCAATCAATGGCAGTAAGTTTCAGTTTTCGGAAGAGGTCTTGTGCAGCAGGTTTACCCAAAGCAATGTGTCTCTAGATGCAATGGGCCTAGCAGTGGGTTTTTCACCTTCCTTGTAAGAGACCTATGCTGATTCCTGGCCAAGGCCCTTCGTGTTCAGCCTTCTGCCAACAGAGACTTGTGCTGCTGAACAAGTTTCAGTGGCGCTTCCAGATTGAAATGGACGAGGAAGAAAGACCTAGTGACCTACTTCCCAAACTCAGCCAACAGCAACTCTCTGGGTGACAAAGGTTTGAGTGTGGCGCGGTGCAGGACTGGGCGGCATCTCCCCCGTTCTGTGTCATGCTGCTACGAGTCAGTGCTGACTGGACACCAGCTAGCAGCAACACAGTAGAGCACGGCATTCATTTTCCTATTAAAAAAAGTGGAATTTCCTCAAACCTGCAAGTCAGAAGCTCATTAAGACTGAGATTAATCCTAATATCTCAATGTATTTCATCGTGGTAATAAATTGCCCAGCTGGCACCATGTGCCCATTAGGAAGGGATAATTGCCCCAATTTTGCCAAGAGCTAATTGAGGGCAAAGTGTCGAAGAAGAATCACAGGCCTAAGCAATGTGTCACCTTCATCGACCACCTGTCTTTGCGATTGGTTTCTGCGCCTGCCTCCCAGACAGGACAGCCCTGGACTATGCAGGGCCTAATTGGCACAAATGACTTCTTCCAATACATTGGCAGCAGGACTGAGATGCAGGGCTCTGGGCAAAGCCCACCTTCTAGCCTCTGCTCTACACAGCTTCTTACTAAGCCTGAACTTCTGCCACCTTCCGCCAGGGAGTACCCCAAAACACCCATGAACGCGTGGCCTGCTACTGCTACAGTTGTTAATTACCAGCAAGTGGATCCCCACTCGTGGCAAGCCCAGCATGCAACGTTGACTTGCTCCCTGCGATTTCCAAGGCGGGGGTCTTCCTTAGGGGGGGCCCTCTGCTTGAATTGGAACCACCAATCATTTGGTGAGTCATCCAGCACCTCACCATGTGTACCACCCAGGGACTCCAAAGAGAGCCCTGGCGTCATGGAGATAACCCGGAACCAGTCGCCGTCACGACGATTCCAACTTATGGGGGACTCCTTGTGTGTCAAGAGTGCAAGCTCCATCTGGTTTCCAAAGGGGGGGGTTTCAGAACTAGATCACCAGGCCTTTCTTTCTAGGAGCCTCTGGGTTGGCTTGAAACACCCACCTTCTGGTTAGCTAGCGAATGCTTCAAGCATGTGCACCTTCCAGGAACTCTAGTCATGCAAACGCTGCTCCAGAATTCCCAGCACTTTCTAAAGATCTGTAGGTGAGCCCCCGAGAGCCATCCCCCTTGCACACACCTCCAGACGCCCACCACCCAGAAACCTGCCAGAGACCCAAAGGGGAAAACGCTGCTAAGGTCGCTTTATCTTCCAAGGAAAAAACGAGAGGACAGGAAGCACAGGGCCTCGCTCACTGTGGATCTTCCCTGCTGTCCCACCGATGGCTTCTTGTCCTGCCTTATCAGGGGATGGAAACGGACCCAAATAAAGAGATTTTCCTGTCCACGCAGCCAAGGAGCAGCATGTGGTCTCATGAGCAGAAAACCACATGCTCCCTGGATTGGGGGACTCTGGTTCTCTTACATGGGAGCCCTGGTGGCTTAGTGGTTTACCCACCGGTCTGTGATCTACAAAGTCTGCAGTTTGAAAGCACCAGGCATTCCATGGCTTTCTACTCCTGCAAAGAGCTGGCGTCTTGGAAACCCACAGGGGCAGTCCTGCCCTGTTCTGTGGAGTCGCCATGAGTCAGAATGACTTGGCAGCAGTGGCTTTGAGTTTGAGGGTCTCTTATCCCCTCGGACCTCCAGTTTTCTCACTCCTCACTCCTTCCTCCCCTCTTCTGCCCTCCCCACCCTGTAGCCCTCCTCTGTCCATAAACAGAGGTCCGCTTGGTGAGTCAGGTTCTCCAGGTGTTCTCTAGACAGCCCTCTCCCTTGAGAAGCGGCCTTGGGGAGACAGTGGGTCCAATGATGTGTTCCTTTCTAGCAACTCTTGACTGGGATGAGTTGGATACTGATGTATAGACCTGTGCGTACTCTCTGACCCAGTCCAGATGGAATGCTAATGACCAGGTGTGGTTGTTCTATAATCATTTGTCAATTTGAGAGGATTAAACGTGAAGACGTGACGTCTAGCCGGTCAATCACGCCATAGTCAATGAGGTCTCTATGTGGGCATGGCCTTCTCCAAAGGATTCTGGGAATTCCGGTATTCCTCCTTGGAGGCAGGAGACACACACTCTCTCTCTGCTCACTCCCTGGAAGACATTGCAGTTGAAAAGACACATAGAGATAGGCTGATAGAGCCACAGCCTGGGAGCTGGAGAAGCCACATGGAGACCCCTGCCAGCACTGAGATGTTCATGCTGCCACTGGAACCACAAGACTTTCCGCCCACTGATCTGTGATCATCCTGCATTCAACATTATTGCATGTGTGTCATGAGTCTGAAGAGGAATTTTTAAATTGGTATTGGACATATGGGCTAGTACTGGACTTATGGACTTGATCTGGACTGCGCTGGGATGTTTTCTCCATGTTCAATTGCTCTGGTACATAAAGCTCTTATACACATATGAGTGCCCCTGGATTTGTTTTTATAATCTACCTGGACTAACACACTAGGATTCTCAAACGGGAAGATTGCGATAATGCAGGTGTGTGTGTGTGTGTGTGTGTGTGTGTCCCAGAATACTAAACCAGGCCTGGAGGTGCAGGGGGTGGGGATGAGAGAAAAGGAGATACTGGTCTAATCATTTCCATGTCTCAGCACCCCTCACATACACAGACACAAACATTGCCCACCATCCCAGGAATGACACAGTCCAGTCATACAGTATGATGATTGGTGGAGGGCTGGGAGATTCCAAGTGGTGGAGCCAACCCTGGTTGAGTCACCACCTCCCTCTTTGTTTCCAAGGGCAGTGTGGGCTAAAGAGAATATGAACAAGGGTGGGGGCCTCTGGGGAGCAGCACTCTTGACCCTTGACCTGGGCCCGGCTCCGGTTCACTCACCCCAGCTAGATCCAGTCTCCTATGTTTGCTTCCCAGCCCATCCCTTTAAGGACTCTGGCCACACTGGGACTTCAAGATGTTCCACTCGAGTTCCACCGGCCCATCTCTATTTTGATTACTGCATCTCTGTACATACATCCTGAGAGGACCCAGGCAAACTTTTCCCTACATTCTTTCCAGCTACTGGGATTGGAGTTGGCAGGAGGTGAGAGACACCAGACAGGATGCTGACAATACAAAAGGCTTTTAAGATGGGCATTCAGAAGGCTTTAAAAATAGAGCCTAGGCCTGCGACTTTATGTTTCGGGTTAGAAATTCTCCAGGAACAAGTCCCACGAGCCAGGTGACCCAGCCTCCCCATCCTGTCGCATGTAATGAAATATCCACACAGGTTGTTGTCTCTGCTAGGTGCCTTTGAATCAGTTCCCACTCATAGCCACCATGCTCAACAGGAGGCAACACTGCCCGGTCCTACACCAACTGTACGGCTGTGATGTTCCAGCTGACTGGTACATCCCCAGTGCCAAGCCCTCATTGATACCTTTCTCTTTGTCCCTGCCCCTGTGCCTTACTCCCAGCTGCTCCTCGGGAGAAAGATGGGGCTGTCTACTCCCGGAAAGAGATAGCCGTCTCAGAAACTCACAGGGGCAATTCTACCCTGTCCTATGGAGTCAATAAGAGTCGTTAACAACTACATGATAGTAAGCTTGGTTTCTTTGGTTCTTTACCAAGCATGATGTCCTTCTCCAGGGCCCGGTCTTTCCTGCTGATGTGTCCAAAGTTCGGGAGACCAGGTCTTGCCATCATTGCTTCTAAGGAGCATCCTGGCTGTCCTTCGAGGACAGACATGTCGTTCTGGCAGTCCACATGACGTTCGAGAGCCCTCGCCAGTGCCAGAGTCCAAGTGCATCGGTTCTTCCTTGGCCGTCCTTATTCAGTGCCCAGCTCTCACATGCATGTGGAGGGATGGAAAATCCCATGGCGTGGGCTCAGGCGCACCTGAGTCCTCTAAGGGATGTCCTTGCTCTCTGACACTTTAAAGCAAGGACCAGGAATTCTCATGCTCTCTTGTGGTGCTGAAAGAGGAAAGCCAGGTGGTGGCTTTCTACACGTGGCTTTGCAAATCAGTCTTCCCCCAACTCTCCTGAGGACCTCGCCTCCTCCAATTCATCGTGCTCCGCTCTTTGGCAAAATTCTCTCAGACTCCGTTTCAGCCCCAATCAGCTCTCGTCCCGCTTTCTCTATAGCTGTTTGCCTGGGCAGGCAGCCATGGAAAGAAGACCTATATATCCAAACACGGTTTTGTTTATTCCCATGGAAGTCAAGTCAGGAACGCTGGTGGTTCCATGGAGAAATCTTGCTTTCCACGGAGGAGACCCAGCTTGTGAACTTCAAGTGCAACCACTGGCCATCTGTCAGTGGGGGCTTGCTGTGATAGATAGCCAAATGCAGCCTGGGCTTAGATGCATAATTCAGTGTGGTTTACAACACAAATGTAAAGAACAACATCCTCACCAAGCTGTCAAGCATTTTGTCTTGCTTGGCTCCCTACTCAATGCTTGTGGAAGCAGCGGTCAAGAGATCAGAAGACTTGCCTCATTGAAATGTGCTGTTCTAGAATATTGAAAAGCCAGGATGTTCCTTTGAGGACTACGGTGCACTTGACCCCAGCCATGGTATTTCCCATTGCCTCACTGGACAGGGAATAAGGATGACCGAGGTAGAATGGAAGCATTTGAGTTGCGGTGCTGAAGGACCATGGACTGCCGAAAGGACAAACAGATCTGTCTTGGAAGAAGTACAGTCAGAGGGCTCCTTAGAGACAGGGATGGCGAGACTTCATCTTACAAACTTTGGACATATCAGGAGAGACCAGTCCCTGGAGAATAGCATCATGCTTGGAAAAGCAGAAGGGCAGCGGAAGAGAGGGAGGCCCTCAACAAGATGGATGGACACAGTGGCTGCAACAGTGGGCTCAGGCCTGGGAACCATCGTGAGGATGGTGCAGGACCGTGCAGTTTCATTCTGTTGTGTAGAGGGTCTCTATAGGTCGGAACCAACTCAATGGCATCTAACGACAACAACAATGAGGCTGAATTCGATGTCAGCAAAGCTTCCAGACTACAAGGGACTAGAGAGAAAGGCCAGTGAAATCTCTAAGGAGCACGAGGGTCCAATTTGCAACTGATCCTGGAGGTGGCTCAGGCCTGGGCAGCATGTCCTTCTGCTGGGCCAGTGCTTGCCATGAGTCAGGGCCTCGCCCAATGGAAGCCAGCAGCACAGGTACTTCCCATGCACTTTAGGACTCTTCCTCCTTGCTTTCTCTCTCTGCACCCTCTCTGGTGGCCACACGGTCTTGGATCCCTCTCCCGTCAGGGGGTGGGGCCTCCTTCTCCTCCCCTTGAACCTGAGCTGCACGTAGTGACTCGCTTCTAGTGAATAGACTGTGGTGAAGTGTCAGATTGATCATTAAAGATGCATGGGCTTCCTCCTTGGGTGGCTCTCGCTGAGGGAGGCCAGCCACCACCCGGAGAAGACACTTGAGAGGCCACACGGGAGGAACTGAGGCCTCCAGCCAACCGCAGAGCCATGCGAGGGGCAGCCGTCTTGCAAGAGAATCTGTTGGCCCCTTTCAGACCCTCGGAAGAGGCAGACCTGGCCAAGGGCTTGACCATAACCATCTCAGGAGGAACCTTGAAGCACTGAGCCACCTTTGGATTATTGGCCCCGAGAAACAACGTGCAGTCCTAAATGTGGGTGGGATTCAGTTGCTGGGTATGGGAGTCATTGATTATACAGTAAGGGATAAATAATGTACCACTATTTGTATTGGCCCATGGGAGTGAGATTGCTGCCAGAGTAACTGATTCATTGGAGAAACTGTAGAACAAACACACGTACACATGCCTCCAACATATGCAGATCACACGTACCACACGCACTCCCCTCACCACTATCACACCACACTATCACACCACACACCTGTACATACCACTACACAGACCACATACACACATACCACCACACACATACATGTCACCAACCCCACCACTACCACATACCCTACACCACACACGCATACCAGCAACAGATACCACAATGCCCATACATACTACCCCCAACACACAATCACCACCACCACTACCACACACACAGAAGCATATATCCACACAAGCAACACATATGCCACACATACACATAAAAACTCCCACATACCCACATATCACCATATCACACACACAACACATATCCCCCCCACATACAACACTACCACCACCATCACCAGACACACACATTGTACCACACACCCACACCAGCAACCTATATATACCACATACACACATATACATACAAACATACACAACCCACATGCACAGAACCACCACCAATAGTACCACACACTGAACCACACACCACATATAACATACATACACATAGATACCACCACAGACACATAGCCCACCACATCTCACACTCACATACATACACACACATACCAGCAACACCTACCTGCCACACATATACTATGCATACACATACATACACACATCACCACAACTGTACTGCACCACCCACGCACACCAGCAACACATATAGACCACATATACACATACATACCTCTACACATAGATACATACCACATCACACACACTAAATAAAAACAAAACGTCTTGCTATCAAGTATAATCCAACTCACAGCTCTGCTTCACGCATCAGAGAGCTGCCCCATGGAGCCCTCCTGACTGCCGCCTGTGTCACCCAGACAGAAGCCAACTGGCAGGCCTTTCTACCGTGGCACCACTGTGGGTTCCAGGGGCCAACCTTCCATTTCATAGCCAAGCTAATCTGTGTGTCTGTGCACACACACGCACGCACACTGTTTAAGGGAGAGAAGCCATTTCCACAAATGGTCCGTGCCCTGCTGGGTTGATGCCGCAGTATTGAAATCAGAAAGCAGAAACGTTCCGATTGAACTGACAGATCAGAAGAGGCTTCTGGGAGGCATCTGGGCAGGGTCTCCACTGGGAGTCAGCTTTCTCCCAGCCCTGATCCCAGGACGTGCTCGGCTGGCCAGCGGCTGTGCCGGGGGCTGACTTCCGTCCGCACTTCGGGGCGAGTAGCCATTTTCCAAGGCTGTTCTCTGCAGGGAATCCACAACCCCTGCACTGGGAAATGTGGAAAGTGCTACAACCACATCTCTACTGCTGACAAACGGCTGGCACGACAGTTAAGCGCTCGGCCGCTGAGCGAAAGCCCAGCGGTTCAAACCCACCAGCAGCTCCGTGGGAGCGTGCCTGGCCATCTACCTCCTTCAAGATTCCCAAACTCAAAACCTCACCACCACGGAGTGGACTCCAACTCATAGCGACCCTCAGAACAGGGTATCACTGCCCCTGGGCTCCCGGGATGGCCACTCCTCTTGCTCCCCCAGCAAAGACTTACAGTCTGGGAAACCAACAGGGGCAGCTCTCCTAGAGGATGGCAGCCTAGAAACATGGGGCTGAGGGTGTGGGGGAGGGAGTTCTGGTCCATCCCAGGGGCTCCTGTGTATCAGTGCCCACTCAGGGGCACCCCCACCTCCACCATCACCGTGCTGCTTACACTGAGATCAGAGACTGGGGCCTTGGTCTGCATGCAAGTTGGTTTCCTAGAAAGAGACTGACACACAGACCAGTCACTGGACAGGGCAAAGCAAGGGCGGGGGGCGGGGGGGTGACCGAGGAATCGTTTGAGCTCTGCATGCAGACCAGGTGAGGGCTTCCGCATGGTCGGCGTCCACCTGTGGTAGTTACATAATCTGGTGTCAATTTGAGGATTAAGAGTGTAGGCGTGGAATCTAGCCTGTCCATGTGGAATAGCCAATGAGACCTCTGTGTGGGCATGGCCTTCTGAGAATTCTGGGAACTGCTGTTCTATCTCAGTTCATTCCCTTGGAGATGCTCTGTTCACAAGACACATGACACTGCGCTGGTAGACCCCCGTGCTCTGGGAACTAGAGCAGCCACGTGGAGACCCCTGCCTGTGCTGAGATGCTTACGCCGCCACTGGATCCAAAGACTTTCTCCCCACTGGCCTGTGATCATTCTGCATTCAGCGCCATTGCATGTGTTTTGGGAGTCTGAAGAGGATTCTATAGATCGGTATCAGACATATGGGCTAATATCGGACTTATGGGCTTGGACTGCACTGGGTTGGGAAGCTTTCTTAATGTATAATTACCCTTGATATAAAACTCTCTTTTATACATATGAGTGTGTCTATGAATTTGTTTCTCTAGTCTACCCGGACTAATACACCACACTAACCTGCCAACCAGACAAGTGCACTCTGGTGTGTTTCACAGAATTAAATCCATACAGAGGGGTGGTTGCTATTCCTATTGGCGAGCTCATTCTGACTCATAGCAACCCTGCCCCCGGAGGGTTTCCTAGGAACCCTGGTGGCTTAGTAGGCTACAAGTTGGGTGGTTAACGGAAAGGTCAGCAGTTCAAACTCACCAGCGGCTTCGGGGGAGAACGATGAGGCTTTCTACTCCTGTGAAGCATTACAGTCTCAGAAGTCCACAGGGGCAGGTCTAGTCTGTCCTATGGGGTGGCTATGGGTCGGCATCCACTCAGTGGCAGTGGGTTGGGTTTGGTCCTGCCTTGTGGTTGTGGGTTCGATTCTTTCTGGCAGCAGATTGCCACGCCTTTTTCTCGCCGAGCCTCTGGGCCAGCTTGGACCACCAGCCCTTCCATCAGCAGTTAGCACTTAACCACTGCCCCACCAGGGCTCCATATAAGTCAATCACCATATTAGCACGGCCCACCTCCCCTGGGGCACACAGAGAGGGGCCCAGAGGGCAGTTCCTGTGGGGCTCCTCTGTGCAACAGGGCGAAGTGGTCTCTTCTAGGCCAGCATGAACCCTTGGGATGAGGGACCCTTTGGTCAACCTTGAGTGGGTCTGGAGAGCCCAGGTTCTGACCCTCTTTTCCAGTTTTCCCCAGGGGTCAGGGAACTGGGCTTTCCACCCCTTGGGAAAGATGTGAGGAAGCAGGCCAGGCAGGGGCCATTTGGTGGCATGGAGGGAAGCTCTCTCTGCAGAGCCGAAGGGGCACCGGCCCCCTCCCTGATGTTCTGCTGTTTCTCCAGTCCCTGTTGTTCCCATCTTTTCTCTGCCACCAGCCTGGCCGCTGTCCCATGCCTGGGACCTGTGTGTCCTCCCATTCAGGAGTGTGCTGGAAGTTGCAGCGAGCAGATCGCCTCCACGTGTCTTTCCAGGGCAGGGGAAGTCAGGAAAATTTTCTGGTGTTTCATCTTTCCTGCAAAGTGAAGGATCTGCTCCACTTACTAAAAATGGCACCCTCTCTTCTCCCCACTTCCCATCAGCACATAATGCTGTGGTGGCTTTTTCCCACCCCCCAGGGTTGACTGCTAACCCATTTGCAGTTTCTGCCACAATAAACATCCCAGTAAAGCTCGCCAATGAGTAGGCTTTGGCCCTGGCTCTTTCTGAGCAAGGCATCATGGACAGTGATTGATCGGCAGATGAACGGGAGGCAGTGGACATTTGTAAGTGAACCAGAAGTGAATTCAAACCAGTGCTCGCTGGGCTGTTAAGAAATCAAAGCTGTGCCAAGATAAACAAGCGGCCATCTAGCTCAGAAGCAACAAATTCCACATGGAAGAAGCACACCAGCTTGTGTGACCATGAGGTGTTGAAGGGATCAGGCACCAAGCATCAAAGAACAAAAAATCATATCATTGTAAATGAGAGTGAGTGCAGAGTGGAGACTCAAACCCATCAGTAGGCAACTGGACCCCCTTACCGAAGGGTTGTGAGGAGATGAGCCAGTCAGGGTGCAGGGTAGCAACGATGAAACATATAACTTTCCTCTAGTTCTTGAATGCTTCCTCCCCGCCCACCCCCACTATCATGATCCCAATTCTACCTTATAAATCTGGCTAGGTCAGAGGATGTACATTGGTGCAGATAGCGACTGGAAACTCAGGGAATCTAGGACAGATGATCCCTTCAGGACCAGTGGTGAGAGTGGCAATGCCTGGAGGGTGGAGAGAATGTGGGGTGGAAAGAGGGAACCGATTACAAGAATCTGCATATAACTTCCTCCCTGGGGGATGGACAACAGAGAGGTGGGTGAAGGGAGACGTCGGACAGTATAACATATGACAAAATAATAATAATTTATGAATTATTAAGGGTTCATGAGGGAGGGGGAAAATGAGCCGATATTAAGGGCTCAAGTAGAAGGCAAATGTTTTGAAATGATGATGGCAACAAATGTACAAATGTGATTGACACAATGGATGTATGTATGGATTGTGATAAGAACTGTACGAGCCCCAATAAAATGGTTTTTAAAAATTAAAAAAAATAAAGGATGGACCGAGGGCAGAAAAAAAAAAAGAAATCCAAGCTGTGGCATGGTCAGCGGCAGCTGAACAGAACCATTGAAGTCTCAGAGGAGGTGGTGGGGCATGTATCCCGGGGAGGAGGATGCTGGCATAGTAGAGCCTGTGGGGACCACCACTGGTCCCCCAGGACCAAGCCTGAAGGGGCTCGTCAGTGAGGGTTCACTGCACACATGTTGGTTGAACAAACTGGTTGGCAAACAGTTGCCATTTGTTGAGTGTGGAGTCCTAGTGGCTCTGTGGGTTAGGCGTTGCACTGCTAACCTGGAGGTTGGTGGTTCCAATCCACCAGCTGCTCCTTGGGAGACAGATGGGGCTGTCTGCTTCCATCAACAGTTACCGTCTGGGAAAGCCTGGGGAGCTGTTCCGTAGGGTTGCTATGGGTTGGAAGTGACTCAGTGGCAGTGGTCTGGAATGGGGTATGACTTGAAATAGACTTGCTGGCAGTGGGTTTGGTTTGGGGATTGGGCACTGGGTCAGGACTGCTCCTCACAGCAGGCCCTCTCCTGCTCCCATTATATGGATGGGAAAGTAGAGGCACCGAGAGGCGGAGCTCTTCCCCGGGCCACATGCAGGGAGTTAGGAAATTCTGGCCGGAACAGGCAGGTCAGTTGCTCTGTTGTGCCCAGTCCAGGAAATCCAGACTCAGACACAATTTGTAATCCCTCATCACAGGGCGGCCAGGTGAAATGCAGAACTCCCAGGGGAATGTCCACTCAGGTGGGTGATGATGGATTGTTTGAGTCTAACTCAACCAAACTCACTGCCATCGAGTTGTCTCCGACTGAGGGTGACCCTTTAGGACAGGGTGGATCTGCTCATGGGAGTTTCCGAGACTGCACCTCTTGGTGGGAGTGGAAAGCCTCCTCTGTCCCCCAAGGTTTCCAAGGGCTGACCTTGAGGTTAGCAGCCCACTGCACAAGCACTAAGCCGCCCCAGGCTCCTAACTGGTGTAGAAGTTTGTCTCAAATAGGAGACTTGGTGGCACAGTGGTTAATCAATCTGCTGCTAACCGAACGGCCAGTAGTTCAAACCCACCAGCTGCTCTGCAGGAGCATCCAGCTCACAGAAGCCCTCTAGGACACAGGAGGGCTGCGCTGCAGAGTTTCCTTGGCGGTCTCGTATGGAAGCAGATTGACACATCTTTCTTCCAAGGACCAACAGCCAGCCTCTCTGGCAGCAGCCAAACACGGATCTATTGTCCCCCAAACCCCTTTCCTATAAAGATTACAACTCGGGAAACAGTATGGGAGGAGTCTGTTCTCAAATGTCACTGAGTCAACATGGACTTGACAAGCAGTGGGTTATATATATCTCAACAATTGCATGGAACATATTATAACATCTTATCAGGTGCCATGAAGTTGGTTCTGGCTCAGAGCGACCCTACCTACGACTGAACGACCCACTGCCCAGGCCTGCAGCATCCTCACAGTTGCTGTGTTGGAACCCATTGTGGAAGCCACTGTGTCAATCCACCGCATCAAGGGTCTTCTTCTCTCAAGCACGGTGCTCTTCTCTAGGGACTGGCCTTTGCCCTGATAACATGCGACACACTTAGAGTTTAAAAAGTGCATTGTTTTCCTGAGATTAAAATTTAACAGGAGGCCTTGTGTTCCTGTGTGCTAAATTGGGCAACCCTGCTCGGAACCCAAGCCAACTTTACCTGCTGTGCGATACCAGGTGTCCTGGTGGTGTCGTGATTACGAGTTGGGCTGATAATGGTGAGGTTAGCAGTTTGAAACAACCAGCTGCTCCACATCAGAGCCACTTGAGGCTTTCTACTCCCATAAAGAGTTACAGTCTCGGAAACTCACAGGGGCATTTCTGCCCTGTCCGAGAGGGTCACTCTGGGTCAGAATGGACTCCATGGTGGTGGGGTTTTGTTTTCTACACTGTCACAACCCGCTTCAAAGTGCAGCCACCGAGTGATTTCTATTTTTGTCCCAGCTTGTGTGACAGCTCCCCTTTGGGGGTGCAAACAGTGCCTGCTCCCCTGCTCACTGGAAGGTGGGCGGTTCAAACCCATCCAGCTGCATCCCGGAAGAAAGGCCCGGGCTTCTGCTTCCGAAAGGAAGACAGCCGAGAAAGCCCTCGTCCGTAACAGACGGACATCTCCATCCGTCAGAATGGAACGGAGGCACAGCAGTCTGTAGGTGGTGTTAAGAGCCGTCTGGAAGTGTTGCCAGTGGGTGGGCGCAATGTTTTCATTTGTCTTACAGATGAAGACACAGAGATCCCCGCCGCACATGCTTCTCGTCCCAGCTCCCGCCCGCAGTAAACAGTCGCCATGCCATCTCGCTCCTGCCCTTGGCACTTGCCCAGGGCCCAGGGCTGCACGAAGAGCTGGATCTTCCTGTAGAGAGAGTCTCTGGCAAACCCAGGGGTTCACCCCACTCGCCGTCCCCCACGCCCTCAGCTTTTGTACCCACCTAGGACTCTCCAGGCAGATTCTTGCTGCCCCATGACTGCAGATGTGACTTTGTCCCGATTTTGATGTGGTTACATTTGAACTCTTCTGCATCCCTCCGTGTCCTTTTGCCTGATCATATTGCGCCAACCTCTCCTTTGTTGCATATTGTCTTTTCCTTCACCGAAGTTATTGTGTGTCCACTCTCCACAGCGAATCTTTCCGCCCTCTCTCTCCTAAAGATGGTGACCATCCAAGACGACTTTGTTCTGTGCCTAAGCCTTTTCTTGGCTGTTTAGACTAGCCATCTCATACAATAGCTGGCCCTTTGTGGTGGGC
Source organism: Tenrec ecaudatus (assembly GCF_050624435.1). Lineage (NCBI taxonomy): Eukaryota > Metazoa > Chordata > Mammalia > Afrosoricida > Tenrecidae > Tenrec > Tenrec ecaudatus. The sequence continues at coordinate 198,149,470 of NC_134532.1, forward strand.
TTATGTCATTCAGTGCAATGTCCTTGTGCTGAGGTGTCTTACGGATGGATTGTTATTCTTTAGTGCTGCGTAGTATTCCACTGTGTGTCTGCGCCGTTGCTCATGGACCCGTTCATCTGTGAATGGGCCCTGGGGTTGTTTCCATCTTTGGGGAAGGATGGGACGATGAAATGGGGCACATAGATCGATTCGTGTCATGGCTCACGTGACTCTAGGATATATGAGGGGGGCTTTAAAAAGTTTGTGGGAAAATGGAGTTAAACAATATCAGGAATTTTCCCAGGAACTTTCAGAAGGCCCCTCGGATGCCTAGTCCCGGGCTTGCTAGGTCCTATGGCATTTCTGTCTCCAGTTTTTTTTAAGGCCAGGTGGTCCCATTGTCCACCAGAGTTGTCTCATTTTATAGCCTCACAGGCAGAGTGTGAGAACTCACATCGCTCCACTCCCTTGCTGCCTTGCTATTTTCTGTTTAGTGTTAACAAGAAAAATGGCACGGGGGCCGCATCTGCCCTCCTCCACCCCCCAGGCTAGTTGCTACCACGGAGGTTAAATATATGTCTCCACCCTCCATCCCCGTTCCTCCCGCAGAGCTTTCCACTTTTATGCTGAGTTGTATAGTCCATTGCAATGGCCACACAGGACTCAAGAGGATGCTCGTGGCTGTGGGGTTTGTAAAGGAAGCTAACAGGTTACAGTTCAGGTGAGAAATGCTCAGTCAGGATAGTTTCTTCTCTCCTATAGCCACAAGCAGGTCTCTCTCTAGCCCTTGGCCTCTGCTCTGCTCAGGCAATGCTACAAAGCTCTCTTAGTATGGTTTTAGCTTTTACATGTAGGTCTTTGATCCTTGCCGAGTTAGTTTTTCTATATGGTGTTGTGTTAGGCCGGTTGCAGAAAGAAACTAATTCAGTGGCATTCATATATCTCATTCATATCAAGTGCTTTATATATCAGGAAAACATCCCAGCCCAGTCCAACACAGGACCATAAGTCCAATACTAGACCATAAGTCCCTCTTCACCCTCATGCAGCCACATGCAGTAATGCATTCACAGGAAGCTCACAGGCTGGTGGGTGCAAGTTCCTGTGAATTCAATGGTGTGGTTCATCACGGGGTTCTGGCAGGTCTCAGAGTGTCCAGTCAGCAGGAAGGTGAAGGCAGAGAGGGAAAGGGGGAGGTTCCTTGGGCCCCCTTATGAGAAGGCCATGCTCACGAGGAGGTACCATCAGGCTGTGGCATGACTGACAGGTTGACTACCACCCCTACCCTACTATATATCTTCAAGTTGATATGAAATTATGAAACTACCACAGGTATGAAGTATGGATCTTGATTCAGTTTTCCATAAATGGATATCCAGTTTTGCCATCATTTGTTGAAGAGACTATCTTATTCCCACATACGGATTTTAGCACTTTGTGGAAGATCCCCCACCCATAGGTGGGTGGATTTACATCCTGGTTCTCAATTCTATTATGTTGTCCATGTGTCTGCAGTAGTGCCCGTGTCAGGCCATTGTGGCTACACTGCGGTCTGCTGGGTTTTGAAATCAGAAAGTGTGAGGCCTCCTGCTTTGTTCCTTAGTAGAGCTTTGCTTATCCGGGGTCTCTCTCCTTCCCAGATAAAGTTGGCCATTGGGTTTTCCATCTCTTGAAAGCCGGCTAGCAGAATCTGGCTCAGGGTCACATTAAGAGCATTAGGAGTCTTAATTGTGAATCCAAGCAAAATGAAATCCTATAGGCTACTTTGAGTAGTACTGATATGTTCAACATGTTAAGTCTCCCTATCCGTGAGCATGGCAAGGTCTTCCATTTATAATTTCCCATTTCTCTCTCTCTCACAATACAAAGTAAACCACGAGTATGTGCTAGTTGTGGTAGGAGATTCACAAAAGGGGCAAGGGCACTGTCTTGCCGTGTGAGTAACAAGAGAAATTTGCTATTCAGAGCCAGAACTCTCTGGTACTGTCAATGCCCTTTGCCTATGCCCTGGGTACCCATCAGCATTCAAATATCCTGGCTCTCTGCTTGAACCACCAGCAAAGCCACTTCCTCTGGACCAGGGAAGCCATGCCTGCATCTGGAAATGTGGGGCACCGTGGGCCTAAATTCCATCGGCGATTTCTTGTCCTAAGGGTTATAGGTTATGCTGGAGATAGGAAGCTTAACTCAGAGGCAGCATATCTGCCCAAGAGTTAGAGACTCAGAACCCCACTGCTTTGACTTTCTTCTGAAAGTAGATGTTCTCGATGAACATGGAACCCCAGGACATTTGCACTTTTAACCACTGTGGTTTTGATTCATTACGATGGTGGACGTCCATGACCTTGTAATTTCCTGAAGCACCATTATGGGGCTTGTAGGGTTGTGGCCCCATTAGCTAAGAGTGAACTGACCTTACATCTTTCTCACCACCAACTTCTCCTTGAGAACTTTTAGGCTCCCTGTGGCAGTGGGACTGGGGTGAAGAAGGGTGTCAGATACCTGCAGTCTCTTCTGTGTCCTCCTGGCTTCTGCTGTGTCCTGATCAGGTCCCTGACCTGTGGACCACTGCATCGGTCCTATCTCATCTTGCTAAGTGACCTTGAGGAAGTCACGAGTTTCCTTCTTTGCAAAGTGGGGAGGAGATGAGGACGGATACAAAGATCAAAGGAGACACTATAGGGAACTCACTCAGAACATTGTTTGCCATCTTAACCAGCCTCACTCATGCTTTCCAGAGAGCGCCATTGTTGTTGTTGCTGCTGTTGTTATGATTGATATTGTTCTTGGTCAGGACGCCTCACAGGATCCAATCATGTGCTCTAGTTTTAGGGACTGAGCTACAGTGGCCTCTTGGTCCCACTTGCCGGCTGAATTTTCAGCTCTCTCAGTTCCTCTAGGTCATGTCACCAGGATTAACACGAGGATTCCTGTGGGATTGGAAGTGCTGCCTCTCCCGTGAGTGCTGACCTTTACCTTGTGCCACATTGGAAAAGGCTACAAGGTGGATTTCTCCTCATTGATTTCAGCTTCTGTTTGCAACAAACAGGGAAGCTTGGCACTGGCTCTAGAGGGGATTCATGCTCTTCCCCTTGACCTCTGTGACTGACTTCCGACAGGTCGGACGTTGGCCCATTCCTCTGTCTCCTCCTCCCCCCACAATCCCCCAAACTCAAGCAATGTACCCCCTTTTCCTCCGCATGGTGTACACCATAGCCTCTTTCTCCTCTGTCTTAGGGTAAAACGCAATGATCTCGTCAGCCAAGCTCAAATACAGTCGTGACGCTCAGGGAACTGAGAAAATCCTTTCCTGTTGACAGTGCCCGGCCTGTCAAGATGAGTGTCTTGCTAAGGAGGTCAAGGAAGGAACTCAGACTCAAGCTGATTCGTGGCCTCTTTCTCTGAGAAAGCCTGTCCTTTCTTTCCCCAGGGCAACTGGGAATTATTCTCCTCCCCGTTGGAAAAGCATCCCAGCAGGTCCACTAGGTGGGGATGTTGCAGAAGGGAATGAGAACCAGGTGGCTGGTCCGTGGAAATGTCCTCCAAGGTCCTTCCAGGGGTGGGCACAGGCGCCAATGGCCTGGCTCAAGGAGAGTCAAGGGCACCTCTGGCTTTTAGGCCTAGACCCAGGGCTGTGTCCCCGGAGCAGAACAGGTCCAGACTCGGGCCTTCTCAAGGCAGGTACCCCCAGAAGGGGCTGAGGACAGCGATTTCAGGGACCATTTAGCAAGGCCCTGGGACACACTCTGCCAGTGCCTTTACCACACGCATGCTCTCCCAAGCGCAGCCCACGGACCGGGTGCAGCAAAGTTGGGATGAACGAAAAAGCTTGAAACATGCATGAAGCCGTGCGTGTGATGCCTGCCTGAGCCGCCCTCACGTTCGGAGAGCACGTTTGCAGCGGCCTGTCCTATGAGATGCGCTGGCCGTGTCCGTCCATTAGTGCTGCTGCAATAGTGCTACCGGTGTCCAATCTGCTGGTCTGCATTTCAAAGGGGATGGGTTTAAACACATTCCACACTGACATGGCCTCAGGAACCTGACACCACCGCCATAGGCTTCGGATATATAACATATATTGGGGTGGGGGTGGGGAGTGGGCATGCAAACGAATCCATAACACCAGTGGAATATACTTTGGGGGACTCCTCAATGACACAGATGGATGTCCTTCAGAGAGACTCGCGTGGCTGGGCTTCAAAGAATCACTTGTGAAGGCCAACAGGGGAAACCAGGCAGCGTGAATCAAGCCATGTAGATGCAGAGAGCAAGCCAGAGTTCCAAATGCGAGCCACGCTTGGAAGTTCCAAGTTTTCAGGTGCTGTGGCTTTGGTTCCCCAATTTAACCATGGTGACATCTCTTCGGAGAGTTATGTTTTATGCCAACTTGGCTGGACCAGGATTCTTCCCCACGATGCGACCCTAACATAATGGAATCACAGATCTGATGTAATTGAAAGGACATTTCCTCAGGAATGTGGCCACTTCCCATATCAGTGGACATTGTGGGAAAGCTAGCTCTTGCTTCTTACCGGTCTGGATCCTGCATCTGGCTTATTGACTCTGGGTCTTTGGACTTGAACCAACCGTTTTCCCTATTGCCTTCCGATCCCGGGAGCCATCAGCTGCCTACCATCTTACCGGTTGACATTGGGGTTCATCAACTTCTGTATCCACCAGTCTGTGGTCTCCCTGCTTAATTTCCTGCATCCTGGTTCATCTTTCTGCTTCCTGGTTTGTCAGCCCCTGCAGTCCTTCAAGTCAGAAGTCTCCAGCTTAACCTCTGACCCACAGATACGAACTGGGCAGGACTGACCGACTTCTAAGTAGTGTGAGCTGTTTCTTGGCATATATTCCTCTTTTATACATGCATGCATGTATGCCTATATTAACCTGAGAAGCTGGAATTTATGGATAATAATTTGGCATCAGGATTGGAGGAAGGCTTATAAACAACCTTCTATATGCAGGTGATACAACCTTGCTTACTGAAAATGAGGAGGACCTGAAGCACTTGCTGATGAACATCAAGGATTGTAGCCTTCAGTGTGGATTAAAACTTAACTTAAAGAAGAGAAAAATCTTCACAACTGGACTAATAGCTAGCATGGTGATAAATCGGGAAAAGGCTGAAGTTGTCAAGGGTTTTGTCTTGCTTTGATCCATAATCAATGCTCATGGAAGCAGCAGTCAGGAGATCCAAAGACATGCTGCATTAGGTAAGTCTGCTGCACACAGCCTCTTTAGAGTATTGGAGAGCAAGGAAGTCACTTTGAGGACTAAGGGGCGCCTGACCCAAGCCAGGGGATTTTCAATCGTCTCATATGCATGTGAAAGCTGGACAGCGAATAAGGAAGACTGAAAAAGAATCGATGCATTTGAATTGTGGTGCTTGTCAAGAATATCAAAAGTTTCAAGGCGGGCCAAAAGAATAAACGAATAGATCTTGGAAGAAGTAAGGCCAGAATGCTCCTTAGAACATGTTGTCAGAAGAGACCAGTCGCAGGAGAAGGGCATCATGCTTGGTAAAGTGGAGGGGTAGAAGAAAGGAGGAAAGCCCTCAGGGAGATGGATGGACACCATGGCTACCGTGGGTTCCAACCTGAGAATAATTGATTGTGAAGATGCGCAGGACTGGGCAGTGTTTGTCCTGTTGTGCACAGGGCCGCTATAAGAAGGAACCGACTTGATGGCTCTTAACAACTCCTAGAACATAGATTCCAAGAACCAGAAAGAGAAGATAGACATTCCCCAGGCAGCTAGCTGCTGGAGCCTCCCACTCTTGCAGCTTCAGCCACCATCTGAGTATATTGCATGGGGGATCCCAAGCCAAAATTACCCAGTTGAGCACTTCCTCATTCACTGCCATGGGGTAGGTACCTGTTCATAGGGACCCTCCGTGGGATTCTGAGACTGTAACTATGGGGAGTAGAAAGCTCCATCTTTCTCCCAGGTAGAGACTGATGATTTTGAACTGCTAACCTGAAGTTCACAGCCCAGTGCTTAACCACGACACCACCAGGACTCCTAGCCCCAATCCCTGCCTAATAGAAATAAGGAGCGATAATGGAATGATTGTTCTTTGTGGGTTCACAGCACAGCACCAGGCTGGAAGGAAGACTCAGGATGCAGGTGATACAATCTTGTTTGCCAAAACAAAGGACCAGAAATCGTGGAAGCTTCCTTGAAGTGTGTCCACCACAGAAGGGTGATCCACTTGTGGGAACTCTCAGCGGACCACTGCACAGCCATTTTGGCTGGTTGGCAAGTTAGCCCTGAGGTGGCCAGCCCCCGAGGAAGCCCAGAGAGATTATTATACTGTGGACTCTCAGAAGAAGCAAAACAAAGTAGAAGTCTCCTTCGGAGTAAGGACAGCTGGACTTCGGCTCGCTCACTTTGGTCACCGTATCAGGAAGGACCCGGAAGAGGACGTGCATTTGGCAGAGGCTTGACAAAGAGGCAGGACGTCATCCAGGAGGCCGGTAGACACAATGGCCGTGAGCATTGACTCCAACATACCTCTGACCCTGAAGATGGTCATCGGACTGGGCAGCGCTTCTTCCTGTTGAGCGTGAGGTCACTGTGAGTCCGGACAGACTTGACGGCCGCAGGACCATCATGCAGTGGTAGTGGGCGGAGCAGCAGGCATTGCTAACAGAAGGTGCTCGGTTCACAAAGAGCTGCCTTTCCTGGGGATAACTCTTTGGGCTGAGAGCCAAAAGGATGGTGTTTCTTTAGCAGCCCTCGCCTGCCTCCTCCCTGCTAAATACTCCTGCAAACGTTCCCTCGATGGCTCGCATCCTCACCGACATGCTGCCTTTTCAGTTGTGTTGGCTTATTGCTTGGCCTCTTCTCCCCTAACCAGATAAACTTCCTAACAGGAGACTGCCTCTTTGGTCAGTGCCTGGCAGACAGGGTCCTCAAGAAATATTCCATTATTTCAGTCGTCGATGACAGGTCTAACAGCTTGAGGGCTGGGAGAAGGAGCCAACACTTCCGGGAGAGGGCAGCAGATGAGAAAGCCACGAAGCGGCAAGGTTGGACCGGGTGGGAGAGAGCACACAGTTCAATGTCAACTCTTCTCCTTGGGGAAGCAGATGGCCCGAGGGAAGGACTTGTGTGACAGACAAGGTTAATGGCCACGCTGGCTGCCAGAACTAGGTTCCCTGACCCCATGCCGGGGTCCTGCCCATGAAGTCCCACTCACGATGGCCCTGTCCATGACTTCCGGCCTACAGGCTGCTTCCTAGGTCTTCCGATAGATGTATTGCTGGAAAACGGCCCGAATGGAAGAAGCTTTAGTTCCCATAGACTCCTTTTCTTTTGTTCATTAAGATATAGTTGGAGCATTGTATTGATTTTTTTTTAAAGGTTCTGTTATACATAGATTTTTGTTTCAGGAGAGTCGAGGAGATTGTCTGAGGCTGGTTCTCTAGAAAGTGGGGACCGAGACGAAGGCTGCATTTCAAGGAGTTTACTACTGTGGTCCGCAGGAGCGGAGGCAGAAACAGGGTGACTGCTATCATGGGGGCTGCCGTCTGGTCTCCCTAGGGCCTTCCAAGTAGACTGATGGGATGTATTTTGGAGCTGCCTGCTGAGCACGTGGAAGAGGAAGCCCTTACTCATTGGCTCTGTCCCCCATCCTTAGAAGGAAGTTTGGCAAGTCATTGTTTTTAGGTGCCATTGAGTCAGTTCTGACCCATGCCAACCCCATGTACAACAGAACAACTCCCTGCACAGTCCTGCACCGGTCTCACAACTGTCCCAATGCCTGAGCCCATTGTTGCAGTCATGGTGTGGTAGTTACATAATCTGTTGGCAACTTGAGACTATTGAGAGTGAAGGGGTGGAGTTTAGCCTGTCAATCAGGTTGCAGCTTGATGACCTCATTTGGAGGTGCTAAGGAGAGAAATATCTCCTGGAGGTGGGACACACATTCACTCCCTGTGAGACATTCCTGTTGACAAGACACATGCTGGTGAAGCCAGAGCCCTGGAGCTGAAGGAGTCATGTGGAGGCCCCTGTCAGCACGGAGATGCTTACAATGCCACTGGATCCACCAGACTCTCCATCCACTAGCCTGTGATCTTCCTGCATCCAGTGTCATTGCATGTGTTGCGTGAGTCTGAGGAGGAATTTATAGATTGGAATTGGACATATGGGCTAGTATTGGACTTATAAACTTGAAATGGACTGGGCTGGGATGTTTTCTCAATATCCAATTACTCTTGTATATAAAGCTCTTTCTTATGCACATATGAGTGTCTATGAATTTGTTTCTATAGTCCACCCAGACTGACACACATGTCAATCCATCCCCTTGAGGGTCTTCCTCTCCCTCACTGGCCCTCTACCAAAAATGATGTCCCCAGGGACTGGTTTTCCCTGATATTATATCAAAAGTATGTAAGATAAAATCTCACCATGCTTGCCTTGAAGGAGCCCACTAGCGGGACTTCTTCCAGACAGATTGATGTGTCCTTTCAGCAGTCCATGGTGCTTTCAAAGGTGAGACTTCTCATATAATTTGAACCTGCTATCAGGAGAAACCAGTCCTTGAGACAGGGGCTGAAACAAAGAGGCCCTCAACACAATGGATCGACACAGTGACTGCAACAATGGGCTCAAACATAAGTCCAATTGTGAGGATGGCACAAGAACCAGCGGTGTTCTATTCTGTTGTACTTAATATTGCTATGGGTCAGAATCTACTTGACAACATCTAACCACAACAACAACATAGCATGGGGCATTTCTTGGTGTTCCTAGGCAAATGGACACCCATCCTTACGTGGTTCCCCCCACTTTGGGGGACCCTTTGTCCTTGCCTGCTCTTCCTTTCGATGAACGACCATTCAAAAAAGATTCAAGGGAAACTCACCTTATGCTGCTGTGACTGAATGGGAACTATCCTCAAAGATGGACCCCCACCCCACTTCTCCAAACTATGTCATGTCCTCTGATACAGGGGCTAGAAACGCAACAAAGCTTCCATGGGGGCACGGTTCCATCCACAAAAGGTGGGCTTCTGGGGGTTCCCACACACAATGGCATCAGAGGATCCACCAGGCAGGAGGACAGAGGTCCAGGTAAGTCTCAGCCTTATCCGTCAGCTCCTGTGCCAAGCTGGTCAGTGCCTCTGCCTGGAGCTGGTGGCTGTGACTGAAATAAGAGGCAGGACCAAGAGCCTTTTGAGGAGTGTGCAGGAGACCCGGAGCCCTGGCGGATGGTCAAGCCCAGCTCCAGGCCTCCATCTCCCCCACTGGCTCCATGCAAAGACCTGATGCTCTGTCCCCAATTAAGAGCAATGTCTTGGACAGCCTGCCCTGCCACGTGGGGTGGCAGTGGGTGGAAAATGGACGCCGTGGTATCCCCCAAAACCACTCAGTCTTGCCCAGGGTCCTTGGAAGGGGGACGTGGTTTCTTCTGGATGCCTTCTTATCCCTTGATGCAGAAGTGAGGGTCAAATGTGTCTGCGTGTGGGTGCTGGGCACCCGGAGGTTAGTGGGGGGGGGGTGGGGGGTGGCCTTCCAGAAAAGTTATGGCAAGAGCAATAGCCTGGGCTGCCATGTACGCGCCCAGGTTTGCTGGACACCAACAATTCCCAGGCCCTCGACCCCAGGTGGTGCAAACTGTGCTTGACTGCTGACTCAAAGGTTGGCCACCAGCAATGGGAGGGGGTGTACTTGGTGCCTTCAAAGTCGGTTCCGACTCATAGAGACCCAATGCACAAGAGAACAAAACACCAGCCTGTCCTGCACTAGCCTCACAACTGTGCTTCTGTTCGCGCCCCCTGTTGGGCCAAGCCCCAATCCATCCCATCAAGGGCCTTCCTCCTTCCCCTGCTCCTCCACTTTACCACGTCTGACACCCTTCCCAGGGACTGCTCTCTCCTGACACGTCTGAAGTATGTGAGACAAAGTTGCCCCACTCTTGCCTTTAAGGAGCATCTGGCCACACTGCTTCTGAGACAGATCTGTGTGTTTTTGCCGGTTTGTGCTACTTTCAATATTTTTCGCCAACATCACAGTTCCAATGCTTTTTCTTCTGCCTACCTTAGTCAGCATCCAACTTGCACATGCATATGTGGTGATGGAAAATACCATAGCTTGAGCCAGGTGGACATTAGTCCTCTGAGCAACATCCTTGCTTATCAGCCCTCTAACGAGGCCATGCACAGCTGATTGACCTCGTGCAATGTGTCATTTGATCTCCCGACTGCTACTTTCATGAGTGTCAATTTTTGATCCAAGCAAGATGAGCTTCTTGGCATATATCTGTAGCACTCTGTAATCTTTACCAAATCAGATAGCCAGATCATTCTCCTATAGAGACACGGGTTGGGTTTCAACTGCCAGCCTCTCAGTTAGTCATCAAGGGCTTCACTGCCATGTACCAGGCTAGGCTCCTGAGGCTGACAGCAGGGACAAGTACTCTGAAGTACACTGCCCCAGAGTGAGAAGACACATTTGAGCAATTCCTCAGTCCTTAGCTTCCCCAGAGAAGCTGGGTGTTTGGCTTCTGTGTTGTCAACTTGAGACTATTAAAAGTGAAGGGGTGGAGTGTAGCCTGCCAATCAGGTCGCAGCTTACTGACCTCATTTGGAGGTGCTAAGGAGATAAATAGCTTGCTTAAGGTGGGACACACACACTGTCTGTAGACATTCCTGCTGAGAAGACACCTGGAGCTACACTAGAGCTCTGGAGCTGGAGGAGCCATGTGGAAACCCACGCCAGCGCTGATACCACTGGATCTGCAAGACCTTCTGGGTTGTCATCTTTCTTCCTGCATTCTGCATCATTGCATGTGTTTCATGAGTCTAAAGAGGAATTTGTGGATTAGTATCAACATATGTGGTAATATCAGACTTATGGATTTGATCTGGACTGGGCTGGGATGTTTTCTCAATATACAATTATTCATTGATATAAAGTTCTCTCTTATACACATATGAGTGTCTATGAATTTCTTTCTCTAGTCAACCCAGACTAACACAGCTTCCTCCCCAACGACTTAAGTCCAAAGAGTACTGGAGGCTTGCCTGCTGGCCTCGCTGTGATAATGGGTGGAGGTGGCAGGCAGCTGCTGCTTGCACTCAGCCCCTGTGACAGAGCTCCCCCATCAGGAAAGGCTCCGTCTCAGGGTCCTCGTTTCCTGCTGAGGACTCAGGACTCCTGGCCGGTTTCTCTGGGGAGCTGCAGCTGACTAAGAGACTCTTGAGGGGCGGCCCTTCACCAAGTCACAGCTGGGCCCATCCGAGCAGATGCTGACACAAGCTGACTCAGCAGAACAGGAGCTTATGGATTTACTTGTGGCTGTTGTCTGGGAGTGACACAGCAGAACACACACCAGTTCAACCGTTTCTTCATGACTCTGTCCGTGCCTTTGGCGACAGGCTGTGTGTTGTGCAGACGAACCAAGTCTTCTTTTTCAAACTGCTTCTCCTTCATGAACATGAGCTCACTGCCCCCTGTTCTTCCTAAGTAACATTATCAATTACTGTGGTCAGTTGGACCCCTGGTACATACTTCTCTTAAAAGCACTATGTCCCGGGCAGGCATTCTTTATGCAGCAACACCCAAGCCGACCCCCTGTCATCAAGTCTGGGCCGATGCACAGTGACTTTCTAGGACAGAGTAGAACTGCCCCATAGGGTTTCCAAACCTGCAAGTCTTTATAGAAGACAACTGCCAACTGCCTCCTCTTTCTTTCACAGACTGACTGGTGGGTTTGGACTGCTAACTGCTAACTTTTTGATTGGTAGCCCAGCTCTGTAACCACCACCTCACCAGAAAGTTAAGCCAAACTGTTGTTTGGTGTCAGGAAGGCTTCAGGGACTAGTTTTGGTTGAACCTTAAAAGAGTCTCTCTCACTGTCATGGAGTTGATATTGACTCATTGTGACTCTACAGCACAGGGTACAACGTCCCCTGTGAATTCTGATGGGAGTAATAAGTCTTGTCTTTCTCCTCGGACTGGCTGGTGGTTTCGAACTGCTGACCTTGGGGTTAGAAGCCCAATGCACAACCACTATGCCACGAGGGCTCCCATTTATAGATGACCTTTGGGTAATAGTGGTTTTTTTGGTTATCAAGAAGCAGTGATCTAGAAAGTCTGGATTCCAGGAAAATCTGAACTTCTCTTGTTCATCCCTCCGGTGGATTAGCATTCTTTTCCATGACCTTCGATCATAACGTTCAGAGATGAAAAACAGGAGTTGGTTACAAGGCTATTGGGACTCAACATTGTGTTTGTTTGAGATGAACTTGTTTATCAATGTAGACTTCAAGTCCATTTCCATTTTACTGTTCCTCCTTTTGGGGCACTAAACATTAAAGCCTCCTTTTTTCAATTGCTATTGGGGGACCCACACCGAAGCCCTTCTGCTCTCAAGCCCATTCCAAGTCCCCTTGTTGTACTTCGATGCTCCCCACTTCTGACCCACAGTGATGTGATGCACAACAGAATGGAACACCACCCAGCCCTGCACCGTCTCAACGACTGTGGTCAGGTTTGAATGCATTGTTGCTGTCCTTGAGTCTGTCCACCTTGTCCAGGGCCTCCCTGTTCGGAGGCCCCTCCACGTTAACCAGCATGGCATCCTTCTTCAGGGACTGTTCTCTCCTGACAACATGGTCAAAGGGCATAAGACCAAGTCTTGCCATCCTTGCTTCTAAAGAGCATTCCGGCAGTACTTCTTCCAAGAGAGACGTGTTTCTTCTCCTGGCAGCCCGTGGTGCTTTCTGGATCCGTCAGCAGCAGCACCGCTCAATGGATTGCCTCTCCTTTGGTCTTCCTTACCCAATGTTCACTCTTCAGGAGGAGCAGATAGCCCTCTCTTGTTTCTTCAGAGTGTCTTGTGGTTTTGAACCACCAACCATGTGGTTAGCTTCCCAATGCTTGACTCAGACCACCACTGAAGTTAACTGCGCTCGCCTGAGCCTCATGGTGTGAAGGGGCCTGTCTTGTGTGTGGAGGCAGGCAATTCTTAATGTCAGAAACTCCCCCAAGCGCAGCAAAGATGCTCAGCTGCTTGGGCCAGAACAGAAACAGGTTACGTGCCCACTGCACAGACTCCATCCAGTTCATGGAACGGAAGCCCAGGTCAATCAAACAAACTGAGAAAACCTCACTGTCATGAGTCAATGCTGACTCAAAGTGATCCTAGTGGACACGGTAGAACGGGCTCTGTGGGTTTCCTGAGAGTGTGGCTCTTCATGGAAATAGAAAGTCTTATCTTTCTCCCGGAAACCAGAGACTAAGGGCTGATTCCCCCATGCCATGGAGAGCCCAGGGCTGGGGAAGCTGCTAAGGGGAAGGCCCCTCCTTTCCCAATTCAGCTCCATTCTCCTCATGGATACTCAGGTTGCCCATCTACAGGCATTGCCTTGCGACTGAGATGGGAAGCAGGGCAAGAGGCATGTGTCCACTGACTCCCCTTTCTGTCCTTCTAATAGATGCCCCATCCAGTAGAGCTTTAGTGATAGACTTTCGACAAACCCTGGGATGCTAGGGATCATGTTCTCTCTCTCTCTCTCTCTCTCTCTCTCTCTCTCTCTCTCTCTCTCTCTCTCTCTCTCTCTCTCTCTCTCACACACACACACACACACACACACACACACACACACACACACCTACACCTATGGCCACTGTGTTGGTTCTGACTCATGGTGATCCCTGTGGTCTGGAGTAGAACTGCTTTATAGGGTTTTTTAGCTTGGCTTCTTTGTAGAAGCAGAGGGAGCCCTGTTGGTGTAGAGGTCATGTGCCGGGCTGCTAACCTCAAGATCAACAGTTCAAAACCACCAGCTGCTCCAAGAGAAAAAGACAAGACTTTCTACTCCCATCAAGAGTTACAGTCTCAGAGATCCACAGGGGCTGTTCAACCTGCCCTATAGGGTCCCTATGACTCGGCATCGTTTCGACGGCAGGGAGTTTGATTGGGTGCTGGATGCAGATCGCCAGGCCTGCCTTCCATAGTACCATAGGGTACCCCCCCCCCCATTTAGTTTAGTAGTCCAACACCGCCCGGGGACCTATGGTTTAATGTGAACTCCCCACAAAAAAATGCGAGTTTTGTGAGTCTAGAAGAAACTGAATCTGGATCTTGACCGAGCTGGCCCAACAGTGTTGGCCCAGCATTCCAGCTCAGAAGACCCTCACCAGCCCCCACTACCCTTCCCAGCACTACCCGATAGAACAACGACACAAACCACAAGCTCCAAGCATCTGTGTGCCTGCGTGGTTTCTAGTAGCCACATCAGGACAATCCAAGAACTCAATCCACTTTCATATCAAAGCTATGATCATGTTAGCCGGTCATCCATAGATACTTGAGAGAGAGAGAGAGAGAGAGAGAGAGAGAGAGAGAGAGAGAGAGAGAGAGAGCGTGTCCCCCAGACTAAGCCGCCAAACCCCAGTGTGTGCTGTTTTACCCTTGCAACACACGCCAACACAGATGAGCTTGGTTTCCCGGGCTCAGTGGTGACATGTGACTGGTGCCTTCACCCCAGATGCTCAGGAATCGGACCCTCAGCTGGGGGCCAGGAGTTGGGCTGCCAAGTGACAGTAGCTGTGCTGGTGGGCGTAAGGAAGGAGCCCAAGGTCCAGCCAGACACCTGTCCCTCCCACGGAAGAGTTGCTGTTAGTACAGTCCAGAGCAGCGGTTCTCAACCTTCCTAGTGCCGCGACCCTTTAATACAGTTTCTCATGTGGCGACGGCCCCCCAAACCATCAATTATTTTCATTGCTACTTCATAACCGTAACTGTGCCACTGTTAGGAATCGGGTGACCCCCGTGAAAGGGTCATTTGACTCTCAAAGGGGTCTTGACCCACAGGTTGATAACCACTGCTCTAGATGATGAAGCATGACCCCCAAACACTGACCATGTACTGCTGGAAACTACTCCTTCATTCCAAGTACTTAGAACAGGGTCTGGCTCATAGTAAGCAATCAATGTTGTGTTAGTCTGGGTGCATTAGAGAAACAAATCCACAGAAACTCATCTGTATAAGGGAGAGTTTTACATAAAGGTTAAGTGCACATCAAGAAAACATTCCAACCCAGTGCTGCCCAAGCTCACAAGTCCAATATTAACCCATATGTCTAACACCAATCCACAAAGTCTTCCTCCATCTCACAAAACACATGCAATGACACCGACTGTAGGAGGAAAGCCGAATCAGAGAATGTGTAAGCATCTCAGCGCTGG
This sequence comes from Tenrec ecaudatus, assembly GCF_050624435.1. NCBI lineage: Eukaryota > Metazoa > Chordata > Mammalia > Afrosoricida > Tenrecidae > Tenrec > Tenrec ecaudatus. The sequence continues at coordinate 198,164,662 of NC_134532.1, forward strand.
CTGCTCCAGCACCCAGGGCTGCATCGGAGTAGGTCCATATGGCTTCTCCTTGGGGATGTCTTACACGAAGTGAGCCTTGCCAGCTGAAGCAGGGAACTGGCTAAGGCAGCGGCACACTGGTCCGACCATCAGAAAGCAAGAGACCCGAGAAATCGAAAGGAGAGGCTTAACGGGCCACTTATCTTGCTGCCCTTCAAATAACCCCACATGTGTTTATGGGCCAGGTTGGCACAATAAACTTTAACTATCTCAAATGTCAATTGTTGTTGTTGTTATTGTTATTATTATTAAATATAGCCAGTTAAGTCCAGAGTTAATCTCCTGGCACAGTAAGACCTCCCTGCTATGGACAGACAAGCCCATCAGGATACACAGAGTAACACCTGAAGTGGTCAAACATTGCCTTTAACTTAGATTCACAAGCAACACCCAGGGAAGCAGCCGTCGGAAATCAAACAACAAATCACCTTTTGGTCAATCGCCTTCAAGTGTAGAAGAGAAAGGATGCCACTTGGAAGACTAAGGTGCACCTGACTCAAGCCAGGGTATTTTCAATGGCCTGGTGGCATAGTGGTGATGCGCTGGGCTGCTAACCATAAGGTCGGCAGTTTGAAACCACCAGTTGCGCCATGGGAGGAAGATGAGGGTTTTTCCTCCCCTAAGAGACTTCCCAGCTCAGACACGCACGGGGGACAGTTCTGTCCTGCTCCACAGGGGTGCTCTAAGTTGGAATGGACTTGATGACAAGGAGTTGCGTTTTTCACTTTGGGGACACAGCGAGTTACTTGTTAGGCTGTGAACCAGGAGGTCAGCAGTTCAAATCCACCAGTTACTCTGAAGGAGAAATTCTTTCTGCTCCCATAAAGTTTTACAGCCCTGGACAATCAAAGGGGGCAGTTCTACTGGGCCCTGCCATAAGTTGATTCCCATGCCATGGCAACAACGAAGAAGGACAACTGCATAAGACCGAATACGTGTAGCTCCTGGTGCTGGGAAAGATACTTGGAGTGCCCTGGACCGCCAGGAGAGCAGACAAGGTCATCTTGGGAGTCCAGGCAGCACGCGCCTTAGAATCCAGGGTGATGAGATTTTCTCTCCCTTCCTTGGAGCTGGTTCTCAGGAGAGGCCAGTGTCTGACAAAGCATTCCATGGGCTGTAAAGTGGAGGGGCAGTGGGACAGAGGAAGACCCTCAATGAGAGGGACGGACACAGTGGCTGCAACAATGGCTCCAGCCTAGCCTGGCCTGGCAGGATGGCGCAGGGCTGGGTGGCAGTGATTTGCTCTGTTGTGCAGAAGGCTGCTGAGAGTTGGAAGTGACTTCAAAGCCCCCCAAAGCAGCAACATAATACTACCCCAGCCTATTACCTATTCCTAAGGAGTAAAACACACAAAGAGAGATATAATATGTATAGTAGGTACAGAATGATATATAATACATGTACCTTTATGTATATGCACATACAAATATAATAGAGATTAGGTCTTAAAAGCCCACTGTCATCCAGTTGATTCTAAATCAGAGCAACCCTACACGGCAGGGGAGAGCTGCCCCCGCGGGTCTCTGAGACTGTCCCTCTTTATGGGAGTAGAAAGCCTCCTCTGTCTTCCATGGAGTCGCTGGTTGACTCTTGATGCCATCGGCGCTCATCAAAGATTAGATAAAAAAGCCAAAAACCAAATCCAAACTCATTGCCATTGCCTCAGCCCCCCTGATGGTGACTGAGAGGAACTGCTCCCTAGGCTATAATGGTTACGGAAGCCACAGCTGTCCCCTGAGGAGCGGCTGGTGGATTTGAACCTTTGACTTTTTGGTTAGCAGCCAAGTACTTTAAGCTTGTGACACGAGGATTCTTTTTGAAAATGTGTGTGTGTGTATACACACACGTATATTTCTTGAGTAGCAAAAGAATGTGTGCGTGTGTGTGTATATATATATATTATATACTTGTGCATATATACATCTAGTTTATAGGCAACACACAGTTCAACATTCTGCGACTGTTCACTGCAAGGTTGTGGTTGGAATCCAGGCCGAGGAGCCCAGAAGCGAGAGAAAGGCCTGGTGATCCACTTCTGAGAGTTCACAGCCTTTGAAACCCTACAGCCCATCGGGGTCACCACCAGTCCGAATCAACTCGCCAGGACTGGTTTCTATGTATACGAACCACGTAGGTGGTACGTGCGTACGTGGCTCTTCATATATCTCCATTCATTGGTTCTGCAGCCCACCTTGGGGACCAGCAGAGGGACTATGCGTGGCTAGTCCCCGTCATATAGATGAGAAAATGAAGGCCAGAGAAGGTGACGCATTTGCTGAAAATCCCCCCAGCTCCTGCGGGCAGAGGCACATCCTCGACCCCCGTCACTGGGGATGAGCCTGAGAAAGACCGAGGCTGCGGGGGGAGTGGCCCAAGCCGGTCCACCTGTCATGTTCAAAGGCCTGCCCAGGAGCTCTTCCCTGGCTTGCTGGTGACACCTGCAACACAACCAGGAAGGTCATTCTCTCTGCACCCCTCTTCTCCCCACCCCCGGGCCTGTTTCCCTCCTGTCCTAGAAACGAGCTCAGAGCCGGCGACAAAGAGCAACATCCCCAGAGCCCCAGCAGCGTCAACAATGACAACTGATGATGCACAATAGCCCGATCTGGCCTGTAATCAGTTTCCAGCTATACTTAGCTATTTAGGCGTCCATTCTGCTCGCTGCAGAGAGAGTGCTGGGAGAGGCGCACACCCCTCAACTCGGGCGCCTCGCTCATCATCCCAGCGCACCATGCGGAAAAAGGACCCCTTTGTGCCAGCCCCGCAAATTACATCCCAGGCAATCTGGCGGCGCCTCGGGAGCGGATTCTTCCTGCTCCTGAAAGGAAGAAGAAAAAAAGTCTGTTTCAAGCTTAATTATAGTCTGTCACTACCGGCAATCTTGGAATGATCCAAAGTCCCTAGCAAAATGATAATAATAAAAAATAAAGAGAGGGAGAAGAGGGAAGAGAGAGAATCAATTCCAACACGCAAGGAGAAGGCAGATGTGGGCAGGGAGGCCGTAGTGGCTTCCTTCAGAAACCATCCCAGCTTCGAAGGAGCAAGTCGTCATCCTGCCTCCATTGTCCGGGACCAAGGGCTCCGTGTTAACGGTACCTGATTTCTGAATCTTTCATCTTGTTGCCTGGACATCCACCTTGTGAAATCAAGGGGCAACTCCCATATACACTGATGTCCCCAACAAAAGACCTAGATTGCATAGGACAGAGCTTCTCCGGGCCCCAGAGGGTGCTCTGGGAAGACTCACGGCATTTGGCGATTGTTCTTCGCATATTAGCAAGAAGCGGCCAGGGTATATTAGCAGACACCTGGTGAAAATCAAGTTTTCTCAGTCAGCTTCCACACATGGTGGTTCCTTTGCAGGTACGGCAGAACCTGGGGTGCTCCCTCTGGTGGCCGCATCAGTAATGGAACCATTTCTCATTTTCTGTCTGAGGGTTAAACAGTGTTCGCTGTTTCGATGCCATTGAGCCGGTTCCAACCCATAGCGACCCTATGCACAAGCCCACGAAACGCTGCCCGGTCCTTCGCCATCCTCACAGTGGTTCCTATGCCTCAGCCCTTGGTGGGATCCTGTGGTTGGATTTACAGCCTCAGAAACCCTGTAGAGAGTGGCGATGAGTCTGAATCAACTTGAGGGCAGTGGGCTTAGTTGGTGATCTCTGACCTGGAGATGTCCTCGTGACACAGCGGTGCACGTGCTGGGCTGCTAACTTAGAGCTCGGCAGTGGGTGCCCGCCAGCTGCTCCTTGGGGGAAAGATGCGGCTGTCTGCTTTCCTAAATGTTCCATCCTTGGAAACGCAATGGGCAGTTCTAGTCTGTCTCATAGGGTCTCTGTGAGTTGGATTTAACTTCAACAGACACGGGCTTGGTTTGGCCCCGGACATGGGTGATATTGTTAGTGCCCTTGGCTGCTAACGAAAAGGTTGGAGGTTTGAGTCTGGCCAGAGGTGTCACTGCAGAGAGGCCTGGAGATCGACTTCTGTGAAACCAACCACTGAAACCCCCGTGGATACACGTGTCACCGACAGGAGTCGAGGTCAGCTCGCGGGCACCTGGTTGATGTTGTCGTTAGGTGCCATTGATTGGGATCTGACTCAGCGACGCTGTGCCCGACGGAAGGAAACACCAGCCGGTGCCACACCAGCCTCACAACTGTGCTTCTGTTTGAGCCCATGTGACAGCCACTGAGTCCATCCATCTCCTGAGGACCTTCCTCTATTTCTCTGACCCTCCTCTAACCGAGCAGGATATCCTTTTCCAGGGACCGGGCCCTCCTGAGAACACATCCAAAGTGCATAAGATGAAGTGTTGCTTTCCCCACTTCCAAGGAGCATCCTGATGATATTTCTTCTAAGATAGATCTGTTCATTGTTCTGGAAGTCTTGGATAAATTCGACATTCTTTGTCAGCACCATAATCCAGGTGCATCAACTACTCTTTGGTCTTCCTGGCGCATTGCTGAGCTTTGCAATGCACCAGGATGGATTCCATCACTTGTCTGCCAGCTTGTGGTACTGTGGTGGTTTGGGTATGTTGCTCTGATGTTAGAAGTCTTGCCACTGGTATTTCAAATACCAGCAGGGTCACCCAAAGGAAACAGGGTTCAGGAGAGCTGCCAGACTGAAAACAGACGAGGCAGAAGGACCAGGAACATTGTGCATAGTCATGAAACATTGTCAGATACTGAGAACCTTTGAAAAGCAGAGCATGGTGAGAGTGACTCAACCTTCCTCACACTGCGGCCCTTTCCTACACTTCCTCATGTTGTGGTGACTCCCCAACCATAACATTAGTTTTATTGCTACTTCATAGCTGTCATTTTGCTACTGTTAGGAATTGGGCGACCCACAGGTTGAGAACCGCTTCTCTAGATGAAGCCTCAGATCAGAAGGCACTCAAAATATGACTGAGGAAGAGCTGCCTTCTTAAAGTAGAGTTGACCATAATGATGGGGATGGAGTAAAGCCCATGGGCCCATCATTTGCTGACAGGGCATGACTCAAAATGAGAAGCAGATGGAAACACCTATTAAGAATTGGAACATGGAATGTACAACCTATGAATGTAGGAAAATTGAAAGTCATCAGTAATGAAATGGGACCACATAAAGACTGAGATCCAGGAATGACAGATTCAAGAGGAATGCTGTCATCTTCATCATCCAAAAGGGCATCTCAAGACCTATCTGGAAGGACAATGCTGTCTGTGATAGGATAATATCTATGCACATATGAGGCTATCCAGTCAGTACTAACATTACTGAATTTGTATGCACCAACCATTAAAGCTACTGAGAAATCTACCAGCATCCTCAGTTGGAGATTCATCCAACATGCAATCCAGATGCATGGATAGTTATTGTCACATGACATGAAAAATTGACAACAGAGTGAAGAACTGCAGTTGGAAAATAAGGACTGACACAAAGTTGGAGATCACAGGATAGATTTTGTGAGACTAACGACTTCCTCATTGCAAATACCTTTTCTCAACAACACGAATGGGGACTATGCACACGGACATCCCCAGATGGAATAAAACGACTCCATCTGTGGGAAGAGACCATGGAGAAGCCCAATATCAGCAGCTAAAACCAGGCCAGGGGCTGACTGTGGAAAAGAGAACTAACTCATCAGCTCATATGTAAGTTCCGTTAACGCTGAGGAAAATTAAAACAAGTCCACGAGAGCCAACATACAAACTTGAATCTATCCCACCTGAATTTCGAGAACATCTCAAGAACAGTTTTGACAGAACGAACACTGACAGAAGAGCTGATGAGCTGTGGGAGGACATCAGGATCATCATTCATGAAGAACGCAAAAGGCCATTAAAAAGACAGGAAAGAAAGAAAAGACCAAAGTCAACATCAGAAGACACTCTGAAACTTGCTGTTAGTCATATACGAGTTAAAGCAAACGGAAGAACGGAGGAAGTCCAAAAGCTGAGTAGGAATTTTCAAAGGGTAGCTCGAAAAGACAAAGTCAACTATTACAATGAAATGTGCAAAGATCTAGAGTTAGAAAAGCAAAGTGGAACACCACGCACAATACATCTGAAACTGAAAGAACGCAAGAAAAAATTCAAGTCTCGAGTTGCCATCTTGAAAGATTCTATGGACAAAATATAGACTGATGCCGGAAGCATCAAACGAAGATGGAAAGAATCCACAGTCATTGTACCAAGAAGAACTAGATGGCATTCAGCCACTTTCAAGAGATGACATATGATCAAAAACCAATGGTGCCGAAGGAAGAAGTCCAAACTTCACTAAAGGCATCTCAGCCAGAAACAAGGCTCTAGGAATAACGACATCAACTGCAATGTTTCCACAAGTTGGTGAAACACGGAAGCACTCATTTGTCCATGCCGAACAATTTGGAAGACAACTACCTGGCCAACTGACTGAAAGATATCCATATTTGTACTCATTCCAAAGAAGGATGGTCCAACAGGATGCACAAATTATAGAACACTATCATTGATATCACATGCAAGTGAAATTTTCCTGAAGATCATCCAACAATGTTTGCAACTGTACATTGTCAGGGTGTTACCAAAGGTTCAGGCTGGATCCAGGAGAAGATGGGGAAGGGCTATCATTGCTGAAGTCAGATGGATTTTGGCTGAAAGCAGAGACCACCAGTAAGAAGGCCCAGGCATTCAGCTGCGTGGATTTCAACAAACAATGGGCAATCTTGAGAATTCCAGAACATTTCAATGTGCTTATTCGGAACCTGTAGATGGATCACAAGTGGCCTTTGTGCAAGCAACAAGGGAATTGTGATAGTTAAGATTCTATGCCAACACGGCACCTGTAAGAAGATACGCGTGGGGTTCAACCTGTCATTCAGGAAACCAGATGACCTCCCTTGAAAGTGCAACCAAGATCTAGAGCTCTCCTGAGGCTGGCCTGCCTCTCTCTCTCTCTCTCTCTCTCTCTGCCTTGACCTTCCTGCTTGCTGGCCACCCTCAGAGTTGCTGGAGCTCCGTGATGTTTTCCCCTGACTTTGAGTCTACATGAATTACACCCACCAGCCTGTGATATTCCTGCATTCTGCATCATTGCATGTGACTGTGTGAGTCTTAAAAGGGGCCTGTGAACTATTATGAGACTAATGGGCTTGAGTTGGATTGGGCTGGGATATTTTCTTGATATATAACTTCTGCTTGATATCAAGAAAATACACATCTATGATTGTCACTGAATCTGTTTCTCTAGTCACACGACCTAGTCATAGGGATCCTGCATGAGTTGAAGTCAGGAAAGGGATGCATCAGGGTTGGATCTTTTCAATTCAACCTGCATGCTGAGCAAATCACCAGAGAGACTTGACTATATGAAGAAGAATATGGCATCAGGATTGGAGGGAGACGTATTAACAATCTGCATATCTCTGTGATATGCAGATGACACACTCTTGCTTGCAGAAAGTGAGGAGGACTTGAAGCACCTGCTGATGAAGATCAAGGATTGTAGCCTTCAATATGGATCACAACTTAATATAAAGAAGAGCAAAATCCTCACCACCGGACCAATAGGTAACCTCATGTCCTGCTTGGATCCACAACATTCATAGAAGCAGCATTTCAGAGATCAAAGGATGCATTTGCAGGTGGTAAATCTGCTGCTCAAGACCTTTAAATGTTGAGGGATGGTGTGTCACTTTGAGGACTAAGGTGCACCTGACCCAAGCCATAATATTGTCTGTCACCTTATATGCATGCGGAAGTTGGACACTGAATAAGGAGAACCGAAGAAGAATCAGTGCGTTGAATCATGGTGCTGGTGAAGAATATTGAAAGTACCATGGACTGTCAAAAGAACAAACAAATTTGTCCTGGAAGAAGTCCAGACAGATGGTGAGACTTCCTCTCGCATACTTTGGACGTGATATCTGGATGTACCAATCCCCAGAGAAGGATGTCATGCTTGGTAAAGTAGAGGGGCAGGGAAAAGGAGGAAGACCTTCGAGTAGACTGACAGAATGGCTGCAACAATGGGTTTGAACATAACAATTGTCACGATGGCACAGGACTTAGCAGTTTTCCTTCCATTGTGCATAGGCTCCCTAGTAGTTGGAACAAACCCAACAGCATCTAATAAACAAGCAAACAAATGAAAAACATGAGGAGATTGATAATACCATGGTTTGGGTCAGCACACCTTCATTCCGGAACAGAGTAAAAACTTTGCTTTTTACCACTTGCAAGAGGTCTTGTGCAGCAGATGTGACCAAAGCAATATGCGATTTCTTGACTGCTGCTCCTATAGGCATTGATTGTGGATCCAAATAAAACAGCTCCCCACCTATTGCCACCTCCCCTGCTCCTTATTAGATTCACAGCCGCCCCTGCCCTTTACCCCTCCCCCCATGAGGCCCAGTTACCAGGACTAAGCAAGAGGCATAACCCCCAGTCTGCCCCAGGTGGGGATGCTATAAGTGCTTCTGGCCATCTTCCTTGACGAACAGTCACTGGAGGAGTGGAGGGACCCGGGTAGACCCGTCAGGATGCTCTAGAGCACAAGGTACTCTAAAAAAAAAACCCAAAACTGGATTTCTATCTTGGAGGAAGTACAACCAGAACGCTCCTTAGAAGTGAGGATGGTGACACTTGGCCTTATGAACTTTGGGCATGTGATCAGGAGGGACCAATCTGACTCACAGCGACCCTACATTGGGTTTCCAAGACTGTGAATCTTTATGGGAGCAGATAGCCTCATCTTTCTCCAGAGGAGCAACTGGTGGGTTTGAACTGCCGACCTTGCAGTTAGCAGGCCAATGCTTACCTGATAGAGCCACTTGGTAAAGTAGAGGGCTGGAAAGAAAGGGCAAACCCCTCGACAGAGTGGCTCGATACAATGGCTGTAAGAATGAGCTTTAACAGACCAATGGGGGTGAGGATGGTGCAAGCCCGGGGCGGTGTTCATTCTGCTGTCTGTCGGGTCACAATGGGTTGCAGCAGCACATCACAACTCCAACAAAGACAAAAGATTATTTCTTGGCTTTCATAACGGGAAAGCACAAGCATGGCTGTTGTGTTGTTGTTGTTGTTGTTGTTAGACACCTGACAATTCCATGAACGGTGGGAGCCACGGGATTTACAGCAGATGACTTTTAGAAGTAGCTCACCAAGACTTTCGTGGCAGTTACATGATTTCATGTCAACTTGAAAAATCAGTGAAGGGGTGGGGTCTAGCCTGTCAATCAGGTCACAGCCTGATGGTACCTCCTTGTGGGCATGGCCTTCTCATAAGGATTCTGGAACTTCCTCTCTTTCCGCTGGGAGGTGGGCTACACTCGCTCTTTGCCTTGTTTTCCTGTTGGCAAGCCAAGTGGAGACATGCTCCACCTTCCTGTAGAAGCGCCACACTCAGAGAGCTGGAGAGCCACGTAGAGACCCGCGCCAGCACTGACATGCTTCCACCCACATTGGATCCACAAGACTTTGCACCCACCGGCCTGTGATCTTCCTGCGTTGTGTATCATTGCAGGATGCTTTGGAGTGAGTCTGCAGAAGGATCTATGGACCAGTATTGAACTTATGGGCTAATATTGGAGCTAGGGACTTGATCTGGACTGGGCTGGGATGTTTTCTTAATATACAATGACTCTTTGATCTAAAGTTCTTTCTTATACATATATGTGTCCCTGGAATTGTTTCTCTATGCAACCTGTTCTCACACACCTTTCTTCCCAGGTGTAGTCTGGACACCCTACTGAAATCTGTTCAGGGTCACAGCAACACCCAAGCTTCTACTAACACATGGGTGGTGGCTACATATGAGGTGCAGAGGCCAGGCCTTGAACTAAGACTTCCACGTGGAAGGCGAGTATTCTACCACGCAGATCCTGGCTGCGGCCAGCCTCGCCCCTTCTTGGCCCTGGGTGGCGGGATCAGCGCTTTTGGAAAGACCCATCTACTGCCAGGGCTGAAGGGGCGCCAAGAGTCCCCTCTGTGGAGCCAAGGACTTTCTGAGCCCCCTCTCTGGGGTGGAGACCAGGTGGGCATGCACCCTATGGCAGTTGGGTTACGAGTTGCTGACCGGCCTGGGACTCTCCAAGCACAGATGGCTGACTTGTGGGGAAAGGAAGCGGCACCTGCAGGTCACCTTCGGGAGCAAACTGTCCGAAGCAGCTGTGCCAGAGGCTGACCTAGTTTGACAACGGGCAGCCGGACTCTCCTCGCTGGGATTTGTTCCGGGCGTTTGTTTATTTGCAAACCACTCTATTTGCCGCTAAAAATATTCCTCCGCAGCAGATGCGCAACTGACCGTGACTTCCCGAAACAGCCCAGTGCACACGCACGGCAGGCCACGCCCCACTCTACACCACCTCCACGCCCCCCCACCCCCCCTCCAGGGCCAGGCATCTTTCCTCCCTCCTGTCACCTGGAAACCAGGCCTCCCCTAGACCCTTGCTGATGGCCAGGGACCTGTCCATCTGGCCGACTGTGAAAACAGAACCAGCAGAACCCCAAACTCCTCAAACTCACTGCCATGGAGTCGACTTAGATACTCGGACGGCGTGTTGTTGTTGCTAGGTGCTATCCAGTCGGCTTCGACTCATAGTGACCCGACACATAACGGAACAAAACACTGCCCAGTCGTGGGCCATCCTCACGATTGTTCCTATGCTTGAGCCAATAGGACAGAGTAAAATTGGTCCCTGGGAATTTACAAGGCTTCAGATCTCTGCTGGAACAGTAAGTCTGTCTTTTGCCGGCAGAGTGGCTGGTGGGTTTGAACCACTAACCGTGCAGTTACAACCCCAAGTGTAAACTACTATTGCCACTAGGTATTTTTTGCTCGCAATTCTGAAAACTCACACCTATTAGTCTAAACACACACACACACACACAGTAATGCATTGTCCCTGTGAACACTGATTTTAGGAGGGTTTCAGGCACGGCTGGATCCAGGTGCATGAAGGAGTCCCAGAATCCAATCTCAATCCTGTCTTTTTCTGTTGTCTGCTTTTCTTTGTGTTGGGTGTTTCAGGTACATCTTTTCACATAGTGTCTAGTTGGCCGCCATTGGAGGCAGGGGAGAGGGAGAAGTGGGGAGGGGGCTTGCTGTAGGAGCTATGTACTCAACCAAATTCAGCCAACAAAGAGCCTCTTTTGGTCGGGTCTTTTTAAAAAAAAACATTTTATTAAAATATAATTGATATACCAAAAGAGGGGGGGGGTGAAGGAGAAATAGGAATGAATGAATCCTCTGGTGAATCCCTGTGGCCATAGACCAGGAGGTGGACAGCCTGGCTAACGTGCAGAGTCACTGGAACGTGGATGATTGCAGGTGCAGTTAGGTTACAATCTCACACCTAATCATTTGCTCTTCCTTTTGACCCATTTTACATTAGTTTTTTGTTGTTATTTTCTGATTTCTTTTCCATCGAGATTGTCCCTCTGTTTATTTTGTTATTGTTTGGGGCCGTTTTGTTTTGTTTGCTCGTGGTATGTTTCCCGTATGTGGAATCCAGGCTAGGTAGGTGATAGAGACAGTGACAGGATTCATGGCTTCTCAGAGGGTATGGCAGGGGAGGTTGGGAGAAACTGATAACAATAGTACCAGAAAGACGAAAATGTTCTAAAATGGATTGTGGTGATGATTGTACAACTCTTTTTAATATGATTGAACTATCGAATGGTATGATATGTGAGTTAGATGTCAATAAAACCGTCTAAAAATTAAAGTGTCCTGTTTGATACACTTTGCCTTACCCCGCCCCCCACTCCTCTGCCTGGAGGGACCCTATGTGGGGTTTCCAAGGTTGCACACTTTGTACGAGAACAGAAAGCTTCGTCTTTCTCTCTTGGAGCAGCTGGTGGATTCGACCTGCTGACCTTACAGTTAGAAGCCAAATATGTAACCCTTACGCCACTAGGGGTTATTTCACTGTGGGATAAATTTCTCCTTAAGTATCACATCAGGATGGTCTCCCAAATGCTAATGTTTTCCTTTAAATTCAGTTTAACATCTTGTCTCCTTTCCTTTTTACATTTCTTCTTTGACTCATGGGTTATTTGGAAGTGTTCTTACCCAGTTTCAAATATTTGGGACTCTTCCAGAATTATTTCATCGTCCCATCCTCTGGCCTGGCCTTTTCTAAGCTCAGAGGTACCACTGCTGGTTTAACGTGCCTTGTCGCTGGGCCTGCCTCATCGTAGGAGTGGGGGTTAGATTTCCAGCTGTGATGGACAGGTCTACTCACACAGCCACTGGATGTCCATGATCAGACACTGACTTTCTTTCTACCAGAGCCCTGCTGCCCACCGGGAGCTGTGTTTTCAGTGGCATATCGTCCTTGGAAGGATGGTGGCGATTTGAGACCCCTCAATGGCTCCATCTGCACAGAATGCAGCCCATAACCCCCTAGGTAACTGTTCAATTCCACCACAAGGGACCACCAGGTGTTGGGTGGGAAGTCAGGGCACCCCACCCTGGGCAGCAACAACAGCAACAATAACGGGATCTCCCCGTGGCGTGAATGGTTGACAGGCTGGATTGCCCAACAAGAGGTTGGAGGGTGGAGTCCTGAGGTGCCTCAGAAGAAAGGCCTGGGGATCTCCTGCCCCAAATTCAGCAGCCATGGACAATTCTGCGGAACACATGGTTTTACCCGGAGACACCAGAGGTCAAGACTGACCGGCCAGCAACTGGTAGGAGCCAGACGGCGGTGGTGGCTGAGGGGATCCAGGGCAGCAGGTCCCTAGAATAATTTCAGGAATAGCTGGAAGTTTCTTAGGTCTGAGTCAGTCCTAAGAGGCTGGGGATGGAGTCCATTCAGAAGTGCAGGCTGGAGAGGAAAGTCAGAAGGCTGTCAGCGGCCCTGTGGCAGCTTAGAAGTCACTTTGAAAGGCTTTCCGTATGCTAATAGAGGGTTGCCATGAGGGTGAGGGGGGCCTGCAGTCCTGGGGCAAGTTCAGAGAAAGCCTTGTTGTGGGGTCAGGCAGGGTTAACTAGGTTTTCTCACAAAAGCCACCGGAATGCTGGCTTTCTACTTCAGCAAAGGGAGAAAGGATTCCTAAAAAAGCCAATTAATTGTGCAGCACAGACACGAACTTCCCCAGGCTTATAGATTTGTCTCTCCCTATTCCAATAAGCATGTCCTCAGTTTTATTTTATCTTATTTTTTGGAAGCACCTCTAGCTTCAAACACATGTGTTAAGCTCTCAGCAATAATCTTGGGTGAAGATTAAAGAAAAAATCATTTGTTGCCTTCAATTGGATGGTTTAATTTTCTTTTTTTTAGTGGCGGTTTAACTAAACACCCCTAAAGAAATCTGATCTTTGGGTCCTCAAGAGAGGAGTCCTGGTGGTGTAGTGGTTACTAACTGCAAGGTCACCAGTTCAAAACCACCAGCCAGCCTGTGGGAGAAAGATGAGGCTGCCTGCTCCTGTAAAGATGTACAGCGTCGGAAACCCACAGGGGCTGTAACCAGCCAGAATGTATTCTATGATACTGACTTGTTGTGTTTCATTTTGCATCGGGTCAGCAGTGTTATCTTTGCCTAGGGCCTAAAGTTTGGTAGTTACGTCCCACCCAGCAGCCGTGCGGTAGAAAGGCCTGGAGATCTGCTTCCGTGAAAATGACAGCCAGGAAAAGCCATGGAGCAGCTCTGCTCTGTAACCCAGGGCGGCTCCCTGAGTCAGAATCGGCCCACAGCAGTGAGTTCACACAATGAGAGGTTCGTGCCTGGCTTACACGGAGACCCAGTCGGATGTACCCAGTCTGATAGTGGTTCCCAGGGATGGTTTCTGGGCCTTCAGGTGTCACAGGCCATGGGGATCGCCCTGGAGACCTCCTCCAGCTAGGGGAGGAGTGAAGAGAGAAAGCGGCACAGGGGCCCGCACGTGGCTTCTGCCTGGCTTGTCACAGCCCCCTCTTGGACCCTGGGAGAGATGGCCACCATGTGTGCCCAGGAAGAGCCTGAACTCAGAATGCAATTGGATGGACTCGCTGCTTTGCCTGACTTCAGGAAATAGCCCCTCAGAGACCTAGCGTGCCACACCCACCCTCCCTTCTCAGAAGCGTTCTGGCTGTGTTTCCTCCAAGCCAGGTTGGTTCCTTCTGGAAGTCCACAGTCTGTCCGTATGGTTCGCCAACCTCATGATCCAAGTGTTATCATTTCAGCCATCCTCCTTTTTCACGATCTGGCTGTTGAATGCATGTGAGGGGATTGACAAGACCCTGTCTTGCGTCAGGCGCACCTTAGTCCCCTTGTGGCGTCTACAGATGGTTATTTGCAAACACTGGTGTGTTCATGACACAACATCAGTGGGGGCTTCTGGAGTCCAGACTTGCTGAAGACCCACAGGGAGATTGTCGAGAGTAAGAATGGACCTCCCCAAAAGTCAAAGTCAAAGAGGCTGGTCCCTTCTCCACGGGCTCCAGGCCCTCACTGGGTGCTGATCACATAGGGGTGCTAATGCTTATGAACTTCAGGTCTGACTCATGCTGGGGATGAGATGGGAGCAGGTGTCCCTATCCAGGATCACAAGGATGGAGGGTGATGCTTTGGGAAATGCAGCCTTTCTTAAGTCTTTCCAATGGATTCCAGAGGGGCCTTGACTCATTCCTCTGCATGGCAGCTGAGGGGTGCCTTCCTGCTCGCAGCTCACCCGTCTCTAGAAGCCTCCTAGCAGATTGGGAGCCAAGCCCTGGGGGATATCTAGGGATTATGCCAACTATCCACTCCCGGGTTAGGGTCAGGGTGAGGCTCAACCTATCAATTGGGTCGCAGCATGACGATACTCCTTTCAGGTCAGAAGCCTTACGTGTAAGCATGGGGGACCCTGGGAATTGCCTTTCTCTGCCATTCTGCCATCCTGCTTGCTGGGACTCTATGTCTGCCTCCAGGTGAGAGGGGTGTGTGTCCATCTGAGCTACCTGACTCAGTTGTTGGCACCTGCCATGTTCCCACTGACCTTGGATCCTCCCAACTCTTCAGCCACCTAGCTGCGATCTTCCTGCTTCACCTTTCTGCATGGTCAGCCTGCAGCTACAGGAGTCTAAAGAGGGTCCCAGCTAGCATCAGATTTAGCATCAGCTGGGAGGATACGCCTTTTTTGTTGGTTACATAATCTGCTGTCAACTTGCGAAGGGGTGGAGTCTACCCTGTCAATCAGGTTGCAGCTTGATAACCTCATTTAGCGACTCGAAGGAGATAAATAGCTCACTGGAGGCCAGATGCACTCTCTGCTTCTCTTGCTGAGAGACATTCCTGTTGACAATCCATACGGAGCCATGTTGATGAAGCCAGAGCCCTGGAGCTGGAAGAACCACGTGGATGGAGACCCACACCAGCACTGAGATGTTTCCACTGCCACTGGATCCACAAGACTTTCCACCCACTATCCTGTGATCTTCCTGTATTTGGTGTATTGTATGTGTTGCATGAGTGTGCAGAGGAATTTATAGACGGATATAAGGCAAATGGGCTAATATCAGACTTAGAGACTTAATCTGGACTGAACTGGGATGTTTTCTTACTATACGATTGCTCTTTGATATAAAGTTCCCTCTTACACACATAGGAGTGTCTATGAATTTGTTTCTCTAGTCCACCCAGACTAACACAGCCTTCTTAAAATGGAATGACTTCTTGATATAAACTTCTTTCTGGTCCATGGGGTAGTGTCACTGGTTTGGTTCTCTTGGCAGCCCAGCCTAACCTAGCTGGCAACCTGTATCCCTCCCCAAAATCAGCCATTGGAAACCCAGTGGAGCATTCCTGTCCAACATACAGGGTCTCCACGAGTCAGAGCCAGGCTGATGACAGCACTGCCCAAACCAGCCTTCATGTGAAAAATCAGGTCAGCCCCCCTGGCCCCCACGCATCCAAGCTGAGATGGCTTCCAGCAGCCATAAATAGAAGGGCACACCAACAGAGCCAAATCTTTGAAGCGTATGCATCGATGGATGCCATCTAGGATGGTGTCATATGCCACCTAGCACATTTAGGAGCTGCCGTTGTGAGCTCAGGCAGTGTGTTGAATTGACTCCCAAGAAGATATGCTCAAGCCCTGGACCTGAGACCTGAGAACACGACTGCATTTGAAATAGGATCTTGGAAGTGGGCATGGGTTACCACGCGGTCAGCCTGGAGTGATTGTTAGCCTGCTTGAGCTGCCCGGGACTCACAGTGACCCCATGCACAACACAACAAAACACTCCCTGGTCCTGCACCAGCCTCACAATTGTCCTGTCTGAGCCCATGGGTGCAGCCACTGTGTCAACCCATCTCCTGGAGAGTCTTCCTCTTTAGTTTTGTTTTTGATGTTGCAGGGCGGGTCCTAACCCAACAGGACCGGTATCTTCATGAAAGGAGTCGAAGAGAGGGACAGACAGAGGGAAGAAGACCCGGTAAAGAGGGAGGCTTCGCCCTTCAAGGAAGCTCTTTGTCACTTACGACCTTCAAGACCAAGCCCCTGGGTAGCTTCTACCCCCGGCAGCTTCTTAGGGCACCTCTGCTGCAGGGGCTTCTGGGAAGGCTGGGATTATCAGGATGCAAATGAATAAGCATAATTCCTGGCCCTTAAATTGCACCCCTTTCTGGAAAATAATCTCAAAGTGCTCCCACTATTTACAAGCGCTCATAAAGCACTGCTTTCTCCATTAGCCCTGTGAGGTAGCAACGGCCGCCCCGCTATAGAAAGAGAGCGTATTACATACAGCCATGACGGCAGGTGCGTTGGAGATGGGAAATGTCTTGGGTTGGATAAATTGTTATCAGCTAGGTTTCCCCTTTCTGGCTCTTTTTTTAAACCACCATAAAAAAACAGCACACCAAGATTAAGTTACCATGAAAAGCTATAATAATGCTAATTTTGTTCCCATTTCCTGGCTTTTTCCACTAGACTTGAGGCTCTTTAATAGACCTTTAAAAATCGTTTGCCATTAATAATACCCTTTCTTTGGGGCCCGGCTCTTTTGAAGTTGTATTATTATTTCCTGTGATGTCCGACTGCGGCGTGTTTGCGGTTTAAAATCAGCTCCTGATGCATGAGAACATATTCCCAGGGGCCAGGCTGTCCACCCCGAAGTCTCAAGGCTTCTGCAAAGGAGTGGGGAGGCATCATTCAGAAGGAAAGCATTCAGGGCAGCTGGCCCTGGGACCTTCTGGGGAACAGGCAGATCTGGGCCACCGGGGCGCATTTCAATGAGGGGGCCTTCCCAGAAGGACCTGTCACTCTGGGCCTGCCACCCTGGTAACAGTCACTACAGAAGTAGCACCCACACACTCGCTCACCACTCGCTAAGGGCGGTCCTCACCAGCACATCCCTGCACAAGGCTCCCGCCTTCCTCCCAGGCAGGCCACCAGCTGCTTGTTCTGCAGGACACATTCCTTGCAATGTGGGTGGGAATCCCTGGAGTGTACAAATACTAAGCTGAGATGCCGGGACAGCCCAAGTCCTTGAATGCTGGACCCAATCTTGAAATGAGGATGACGTCAACTCTCTGTGGTAGGTTGGGCCAGAGTCATCACAGACTCTGGAGGGAGGGCCATGTGCCATGTGCCTTAGACCCCATCCCTAGGAAATATGTGTATTAATTGATAAAGCTTTTAAAAAGTATGACCGAGTAAAGGCAGACCGAAGGAATGATTCCCATTAAGCTCCATGACCACCCCATGAGGTTGCTAGTGGTATTGCCATCACGTTGACTGGGACTCATGGCGACCCTTTGTGCAAGAGCATTCCAGCTTCGTGGTCTCTGGTGATGTCTGAGTCCGTTGTGTCGACCCATCGCATTGAGGGGTTTCTTTGTTTCTGCTACCCTCTAGTTTCCCAAACATGATGTCCTTCTTCAGGCGGTTTGTGCCTGAAGAGTCATCCACAGAAAATGAATTGGAGGTTTTGACACGATTCCATGATCCATAAGGTTTCCACGGACTAATTTTCAGAAATAGGTTGCCATTCTTTCTCGTTTGTTGTGGCTACAAAGAGGCTTTCCCCCAGTTTGTCTCCCCCAAATATATGTCAGACCTAGGACACTGCTTGCAAAACATAGTAAATGATTGTGGCACCCTGGAAGCAACTGCTTAGAATTTTTCCCCTGAAAGCATCAGCCATCCAGAGCAATCAGATACTATTGTTTATCCCACCACAGGTGGGGCTCACACCCTACTGATAAGGATCATGATTATTTCCTTGGAGAACCCAGAGTAAGGGTCAAGCCCACTCAAGGACAACTAAGGTTAGGCAGCCATCTTGAATATAGGATCTGCCCACCTTGTCAGATGTGTACCTCTAATCCATCCTCTTCCTATTGCGTGTACACCCCTAGGTCTCGTCCCCCTCCCATTGCTGTATTGCCTATGGTACAACTCCTTCCTGTGACGTATGTGGTTACCTGTGATCAGGGGGATTTGCATGCCTTTAAGTATATATAATAAGCCTTGGTGAGAAATATATTCTCTCTCCTTCTCCTGCTCTCTGCATGGACCTGGTTGCTGAGATCATGGAGGAGTTGAGCATGCCGCCATACAATGTGTCTGACTCCTTTATTTGATCTTTTCTCCCATCTCCCCTATTTGCTGTGACTTTACTATAATCTTTCTATCTGATGGCCATACAGTTGCGCCGACCCGTGACATTGTCAAAGTCTGGCTACTCTGGCAGTTTGTCTTCATCTGCATGTGCTGTTGAGATGAGTCCACCACGAATGATCGGCTGGTCTTGGAAATCCTGGTGGGATCGTTTTTTATATCACAGCAACGCACAAGCTACCACAGTATAGCGACATGAAGAAGTGGTGGAACCAAGCTTCACTTCATCTTACTGATTATACTTTTAAAACTTCATGGTCTAATGAAGCCACATTTCAAGTTAGAGATTAATTGATGGGACACTCATTATTCAACCACACCAGTACAGTGATAGTCTCGTATCTCTTTACTTGTGGCCACATTAAACCCTTCCCTCTTTTTTGGAGGAGCCCTGGTGGCAAAGTGGTTATGAGTTGGGCTGCTAACCACAAGGTCAGGAGTTCTAAACCACCAGAAAGAAGGAGCTTTCAAAAGAAGAAGGAGGAGGAGGAGGAACTCTCTAGTCCTATAAAGAGTTACAATCTCAGAAACCCACAGGGACAGTTCTACCCTCTCCTACAGGGTCACTATGAATTGGAATCATCTAAATGGCAGTGAGTTCCAATTTTGGTATTCTCTTTTGAAGAGCAAACCCACTGTGGGATTCAAGGACATCCTCATTGATGACTAGGTAGGTCTTCATGAGGTTGACGCAGCTCTTTGGCCATTCTGCCATTGACAACTATGACAAAGAGCTGGACCAAGATTGTCAAATCCCAAGACATAGTAGCTTCTCACATTTATAAGCCAGATGGCATTGAGTTGTTGGCCTTGACTCATGGCACCCTGTTGAATGTGCTCCTGTGCCATCTTCACCATCGCTGGCATTTGAATCCATTGTTGTGTCATCAATCCATCACATCGAGGATTTCTCTTTGTTCTACTGACCTTCTGCTAAGCATGATGTCCCGTTCTAGGAATTGTCTGTCCGAGTGCTCATGGAAGCTGCAGTCGAGAGATCAAAAGATGAGTTGCACACAAGACCTCTTTAGAGTCTTTAAAAGCAAGGATGTTCCTTTGAGGAGCGAAGTGTACGTGGCCCAAACCATGGTATTTTCAATGGCCTCAGACACATGTGAAAGATGGACATTGAATAAAGAAGACCAAAGAAGAATTCTGTATTTGAATTGTGGTGCTAGAGAAGAAAATGGAATGTACCATAGACTGCCAAAAGAGCAAACATATTTGTCTTGGGAGAAGTACAGCCAGAATGCTCCTTAGTGGCAAGGATAATGAGACTTTGTCTTACACACTTTAGACATGTTATCAGGTGAGACCAGTCCCTGGAGAAGGACAACATGGTTGGTCAAGTCGAGGACCAGTGAAAAAGAGGAAGGTCCTCCATGAGATGGACTGACACAGTGGCTGCCACAGTGGGCTGAGGCATGGGTACAATTGTGAGGATGCTGCAGGACCAGGCAGTATTTCATTCTATTGTGCATAGAGTTGCTATGAGTCGGAACCTTATGGGCTACAATAACAAATGGAAAATCCGAAGTAAGAAAAGGAAGGGACCCTATTCCTGCTACTAAGGAATGTTCTGGTTGTATTTCTCTAAGATGGATTTGCTTGTTCTTTTGACAGACAACATTAGCCATATTATATTCAATGTTCTTTACCAATATCCCCGTTTGGATGTATCAATACTTCTGTCTTCCTTTGTTTATTATACAATGTTTGCAATGATTTGCAAAGACCACAGCTTGAGCCAAGGTCACTCTAGTCCTCTTTGCTTTCTAAAGCTTAAAAGACAACACCTGCAGTAGATTTTCCCAGGAGAACCCATCATTTGATTTCTTGATGTTGGCTTCTGTTGATACTATTGACAACTTCAGTTTCTTCCCCTCAGATGTAAGTATTTTCATGAGCCCTCATTTTGTAGACTAGCAAACAAAGGATTGGAGAGAGAGTAAACCTTTGCCGGGACCACAGAGCTGGCAAGAGGTAGGGGGAAGACTTGAATAGTTGTCTTTCCCAACCTGGGATTCTCCACTTCTGCTTCCAAGGTTATCATCATACCCACCGGTCAAATCCCCACTTCCAAGTCCTGGTGCACAAACAGTGTCATCCGTCAGGCACTCAAATGTGAGTCTGGTTGGTTAAGACACATCTTCTTGGTCTTCCATCCTATTGGTTACACATGATCCCTTTCGTTCCCTGACCTGGCGCACCAGATGCGCATACACACCTGTCATAGATAGGTTTTGGGTCAACTTGGTTGTTTCAAGATTCTCAATTTTACACAACACAATGTGATCAACTCCAAAAGGGGATAAGCTGGGAGCGTCAATCAGTTAGAAGAAGAGTAGCGTAGAATGCAATCCCTTCACTTAGGTTCCAGCCCTGTGAGCCAATTCCTATATAAGTGGTTACTGGGGGGAAGCACGCTTGCTTTGTGCTGGGTCTGGACCCTGCACCTGCCTCATCAACCTTTGGTACCTGGGGCCTGAACCAATGACCTACCCTATTGCCTGTCAACCTCAGGAGCCACCAGCGGCCTGCTCTCTGAATTTATATTTCTAAATATAAATTCGCTGGCCTCTCCAGGGACAAGCCTGGCCTCTGCAGCCTAAGGTGTTCCCATTGTCCATCCTGGGTCCATCAGTCCCTGAAGCTACACCAGTCAAGAAGCCTCCAACTTAAAACTGAAAAATCATTAAGTGGTGATAAACACCATGCTTGGCCAAACACACTGTCTCATCCGTCTTCCTCAGAGCAGCTTGTGGGTTTGAATGGCTGACTTTGATGTTAGCAGATCTGTCTTGGAAGAAGTACAGTCAGAATGCTCCTTAGAGGCAAGCATGGCCAGACTTCGTCTCATATATCATGGGCATCTTATCAGGAGAGACCAGGCCCCTGGAGAAGGATACCATGCTCAATGAAGTCGAAGATTATTGAAAAAGAGGAAGGCCTTTGATGAGATGGATTGACACAGTAACTTTAGCTGTGAGCTCAAACACAGGAACAATTGTAAGGACGGCGTGGGAACTGGCCGTCCCTGCTTTACACAGGGCTGCTATGACTCAGACTGACTCGGCAGCACCTGACCCAAACCCAAACCCAAACCCTAACCCAAACCCTAACCCAAACCCAAACCCTAACCCAAACCCAAACCCAAACCCTAACCCTAACCCTAACCCAAACCCAAACCCTAACCCTAACCCAAACCCAAACCCAAACCCTAACCCAAACCCAAACGCAAACCCTAACCCAAATCCAAACCCAAACCCAAACCCTAACCCAAACCCAAACCCAAACGCAAACCCTAACCCAAACCCAAACCCAAACGCAAACCCTAACCCAAACCCAAATCCAAACCCAAACCCAAACGCCATCGTTATGGGAACAGATAGGCCTGTGTTTTTCTTCTACAGCATCCCTGCATGGGTTTGAACTACTGGCCTTTCTGTTAGCGGCCGAGTGCTAAACCACGAGGCCATCAGGGCTCCTTAAGGCTGAAAACAGGGCCTGGAATTCTCCAAATTGCCAATCTCTCATTTGCCCTCAAGAACATCCTTCTAACTTTTCCTCCCTGGCTGTCTTCAGCGTCACAAGCTCCTCTAAGCATGGGTGTTTGTAACCACTTACTGATTTTTCCTGAGAGGGCTCTTAAATCACCTGCTGTAACCGGCTGCCCTCCCTCCACTGCCCAAGCCTCTGAATTTACAGTGTTGGTTAAAGTCACGTTCACCAGGGGGGAGGGGCCAACGGCACTCCCTGTCCCTTCAAGCCCCCCAGATTGATTTGGCGTTCAAAGTCACTGTCATATTTTATATGGAGTCTTCTGAATCAGTTCATTGAATTTTAGCTGTAGCTATATAAAATCCTCTCCAGTGAAGTCATTTGGCCATATTGTGGATGGATCTGCCCTGATTCATCAATGCCAACAACTATTGGCACAGAGGAAGAAAAAGAAGGAGAAAGAGAAGAAGAAAAAGAAATCCTCTGTCCCCCCTCCCGTTGTAATGAATTTTCTAAACTCGGATTGAACTTTGGAAGATACTTTTCTGCTGTTATAATTCTTAAATGGTCGTATTTGGGATTTTTACCTGATGCCCACCAGACGAGCGGTCGTGTTCGGCGTCCGTGGGGAAAAGAGAGCTGGGGATGTGGCAGCACCACTAATATGCGGGTTTCACCAGGAGAGCTCTCTGGGGCCCAGTCTCACAAGCACACTCGAGTCAGTGCCGGGTCATGGGTGTGGGAACCAGTTGGACATTAGTGAGCTAACACAGGAGAAACTGTTCCCATATTTGCGCCATACATGAGGCAGTCACAACGTGTCCATACACACCTGGGTTTATTGTGTTTAAGAAAACACATGTGAACTTGTCTTGGTCATCAAGGGCTGGTTGCAGATGCATGCTCTCGGCAATACCCTCATCTTAGGTTCATGACGGTGCCACGAAAAAGCAGGTCCAAGTAAAACAGAGGCTTCCAAGCTGGATCCGTTGAGTCCGGAAACTATAAGGCAGAGAGATCAGCTCAGATGGTGATGGTGACAGTTGTTTGGAATCCCCAAGGGATGTTCTTGAAAGATTCACAAGGATCAGGAGGGGCTTCTTCGGGAGAAGTGGTAGAAAAACTGAACATTGTCTTGGTGAAAAAATGCTGGGGACATTGTACTGAGGGTCCCTCCCCACCTCCAATCACAGCAATGCATTCTTTGAGGGTAACAAGGGGTGTCCTACAAGAATTTCATTGGGAAATTGTAACCTGTGCTAGGCCAGGTTGACTAGAGAAACAAATCCAGAGACACTCATATATGTATAAGAATGAGCTATATATTAACATGTAATTATCTAGAAAGCATCCCAGCCCAGTCCAACTCAAGTCCATACGTTTGTTCCTAGTTCCTAAATCCTCCTTCAAACTCACACAGCCACATACCACGATGTCGAATGCAGGAAGATGACAGGCTGGTGGGTGCACAGTCTTGTGGATCCAATGGCCGTGGTAACATTTCCAGGGCTCTGACAACAACAAAGTTCAGCCAGCAGGAACGTGAAGGCGGAGAGAGAAGGGGAGGTTTCCAGGGAGGGCTATGTCCACAAGGAGATGCCATCAGACTGACCTGATTGACAGGTTGAGTACCAGGCCTCCACTTTTACATGTCTTCAAGTTGACATGAAATGATGTAACTACCACAGATACCACATATCCTATCCACCCAACAGCCTTGACTTTGTCCTATTCAGATGTCTTTTTGTGCTCCAGACTCACGTGGTGCAAAGTTCGTTGTTGTGTTGAGAACAAAATGGCTACACATGCTGATGTTTCTTTTTAATAAAGGTCTCTATTGTTCCTTGGTAATGCCTTTTGACTTGCCCTCATATATGCTATTGGCCTGCATAGGAACCACATCGCCAGGTGACCGAGGAAAACCATCGGAGACACATTTCCAAAAGCAGGGAGTCGGTAAATGTTTGCATGGACCAAAAACTTGAGCAGCGGGACCAAGGGAGACACAGAAAATCCAACCCAATCCAGGTACCATCAAGTGGACCTCTGCATGGGGTGGGGATGGAGGGTGGGGGAGGTGTTCAAGGCTGTGGTTTCCCAGTGGCAGAACACCAAGCCCTTCTTTTTCTCCTCCTCCTCCTTTTCCAAACCATTTTATTAGGAGCTCATCCAGACATTATATCATTCCATAGCTCAATCATATCAAACACTGTTGTACAGTTGCTATTAAAATCAATTTCAGAAAAGCTTGTAGTTAGTTCAAGGACCGTTTGTTGGCCTTTAGGAGTATTTTCTGGTCAAGTCTGATGGGGTGGCAAGCCCTGGCCCCAAAGTCTATTTTGGGTATTCCCTGGGGATTTTGTTGCTCTGCTCCCCTTGCTGTTCTGTTGGACGCCCTTAGTGTTTTGCCTTGGTGTGGTGGGATCAGATCAGGCACAATTCCCACAATGTCTCCAGTGTTGTCCCCTATAGGGCTATGGGTCAGTAAGGGATGTCATGTTTCATAGTGGGGCCGGCCATATGATCTTCTCTGTGGATTGGCTGCTTTGAGCGGGAATATTATCCTAAAGGCTTGGTGGGTCAGGATGTGCTCCACTTTCTCTTCCTCCCTCTTCATTTGCTCCCATGCGCTCTGATCAGACATGTCCCTCTCCCTGAGCTGCAGCGTAAGTGCTGTCCTCTGAAATAAATTCTTCTTGGGGGAGGAGCAGCTGTCTATGAAGTTGGGATTGGGGTCGGCCCCTCAGACCTCTCCACTGGTTCCCTACTCCATGCCGGCATGTTGCATTCACATCTTGGAGCACTGGGTTGAAGTCTGGCCCCTCTTTCCCTGTGGAGATATAAACAATACCCTCCCCTTGGGTGGGTTAGTGCCCTGTTCCCCAAGGGATCAGTTATCAGGCATCAAAGAATAAAAAATTATATCATTGTGTGCTTAACTCCCCGATATGATCACTGAAGACAAATGGGTGCAAAAGCAAATATGGTGAAGAAAGCTGATGGTGCCAGGCTATCAAAAAGATACAGCATCTGGAGTCTTAAAGGCTTGAAGGTAAACAAGCGGCCATGTAGCTCAGAAGCAACAAAGCCCAGATGGAAGAACACCAGACTTTGTGATCACGAGGTGTCGAAGGGACAGGTATCAGGCATCAAAGAACAAAAAATCATATCATTGTGGATGAGGGGCAGTGCAGAGTGGGGGCCCAAAGCCCATCTGCAGGCAACTGGACATGCCCTTATGGAAGGGTTGCAGGGAGGAGATGAGCCAGTCAGGGTGCAGGGTAGCAACTATGAAACATACAGCTTTCCTCTAGTTCCTAAATGCTTCCTCTCCCCCGCCCCCATCATGATCCCAATTCTACCTTACAAATCTAGCTAGACCAGAGGATGTACACTGGTACAGATAGGAACTGGAAAAACAGGGGATCCAGGATGTATGATCCCTTCAGGACCAGTGGTGAGAGTGGCAATACCGGGAGGGTAGAGAGAGGGTGGGGAAGAGAGTGGGAACTGATTACAGGGATCTACATATAACCTCCTCCCAGAGGGACGGACAACAGAAAAGTGGGTGAAGGGAGACATCAGACAGTGTAAGATATAATAAAATAGCAATAATGTATAAATTATCAAGGGTTCATGAGAGAGAGGGGAGTGGGGAGGTAGGGCAAAAAATGAGGAGCTGATGCCAGGGGCTTAAGTGGAGAGCAAATGTTTTGAGAATGATGAGGGCAATGAATGTACAAATGTACTTTACACAATTGATGTATGTATGGATTGTGATAAGAGTTTTATGAGCCCCCAATATAATGATTAAAAAAACAATAAACAGTTTCAGAACATTTTCTTCCATCTTGAACTCCTTCATATCAGCTCCCCCTTAACCCCTCCCACATGGCTGCCATTACCCCCACCCCACCCCCACCCCAAATAACCCTTCTACTAGTTTTTGTCTCCATAGATTCAGCTGTCCTGGGTTTCACATACCGAAAACCACATTGCAGAGTCCAGAAGGCTACCAAGACAAGCCTTTCTTCTGAGTCACGTCTAAGTGGATTTGAATGGTCTCTCTCATTCAGTAGCCTCTTGTTCACCTCTCTGCCATACCTAGGGACTCCTGGACTCACGAGGATGAAACAAGTCACAGTTCAGAGAAGAGCTGTGAGCTTGTATGCGCAGCCACGATAACATCTACAAAAATGTTTACAGAGAAAAGAGCTATACTGATGACTGTGCCTACCCATACATATATAAACCAAATTCACTGCCACTGAGTCAGTTCTGACTCATAGCAACCCTATCAGACAGGGAAGAATGCTCCCGTGTGTTTCCGAGACCCTGAATCATCATTGAAATAGAAAGTCTCATGTTTATCTCATGAAGCAGTTGGTTTGAACTGGTGACCTTGTGATTAGCAGCCCAATGTGTGACTCACTATGCCACCACGTCCATCTTGATCCGGAGCCTCCATTGAAACCTTGAAAAGTATTAGCAGTTACCAGAGTGTGTTGAAGTGAAATTGCTTGTGATTGATCCGTAGTCTTTGTAATTCCCACCCAGCAACTGGGTGGGAGCATCTGAATAAGATAAAGAACGCTCTAACTTATGTGTGGGTCAGTTTTGCCACCTCTCTGGGTGTAAGAAGTGGGAAGAGCGGGATCCTGTGAGCTTCGGGAAAGAAGAGCCACAGTGGAGCATGTGGGAGAGGCCAAGGCATCGGAGGCAGCAAACGCCAGAGCACCAAGACCATGAACAACACCCTCCCCCACCCAAAAAAACCAACAACAACAAACCCCCTGATCACGAGTATTGTCTGTGTGGTCCTTGAAACAGATTAGTGAACCCAGCGGAATGGAGCGCTGGTGGGAAGGACCGTTGGTGGATAAGGTGGATAAAGGAGGACAGAGGGTGGAAGCCTGTCTGACCTCGGCCTCATGGTTCACAGGAACCATCTGTGAGCAGATGTGGAAG
Source organism: Tenrec ecaudatus (assembly GCF_050624435.1). Lineage (NCBI taxonomy): Eukaryota > Metazoa > Chordata > Mammalia > Afrosoricida > Tenrecidae > Tenrec > Tenrec ecaudatus. The sequence goes on from NC_134532.1 coordinate 198,191,733, forward strand.
TGGATTGTGCTCCTCCCACGATGAAGCCTAGGGGAGTCAGACTTTGTTCCCATGCCATTTCCACACAGTAGCGGGGGAAGGGTGGACTTTGCTTGAAGGGGGATTGAGTGTATGTTCATGAGAGTGGAATGGTTTGGCAAAGAATAGTGAGCATGGCCTTACGGCTTGAAGAATGCCGTCAACATTGCTCGATTGTACATGTAGAGCAGGGGTTCTCAACCTTCCTAATGCCGCCACCCTTTAATACAGTTCCTCATGTGGTGGTGGCCCCCCAACCATAAAATTATTTTTGTTGCTACTTCTCTGTAATGTTATGAATCAGGCGACCCCTGTGAAAGGGTTGTTGGATGCCCCCCCCTCTGCCAAAGGGGTCACGACCCACAGGTTGAGAACCACAGATGTAGAGGCTTGTTGCAGCAGCAGGTTTCCTGACGTGGCCCTTCACCACAACAACGAAACATTGCACAACTGCAAGGCGCGAGGGTGGTTTGATGGGGCTGAGAATGAGATGGAGGTGGGGAGCAGGGCCTTGAAGCATCTGATCCCGGATGACTTTGCCAGCGGTTGTGAGTGCCCATAGACTTAGCCATGCCAAAGGTGGCCGTCACCGTAGCCATGACAGGAAGCAGTCACCATGACAGGAAGCAGTGGTCATTACAGGACATCTCTCAACTCCTATTTCTTAAACTCCAAGCGCGGTGCATCTCTTTGAAATACGTTCCTTCGTTTAAACTAGTTTCTTAGATTTTTAAACTGGTTTCTTTCTGCAAGAGAGATTGTTGTAGTAGTGATTGTGGTTGTGCCTGACACAGATGAGTAAATGTTTCCTGTCCTTATCAGCTCGTGGAAACATTGCAATCGATATTCCGCCAATTCCCGGAGCCTTGCTTTTGGCCAATACTTTCAGTGCAGCTTGAACTTCTTCCTTCAAGGACCATTGGTTCTTGCTCATGTGCCACCTCTTGGAATGGTGGGATGTTGACAAATTCTTTTTGGTACCGTAACGCTTCGCATTCTTTCCATCTTCTTCTGTTGCTTCCTGCGTCATTCAATGTTTGGCCCATAGAATCTTCCAATATTGCAACTTGAGGCTTGAAGTTTTTCTTTCCTTCCTTCAGTGTAAGTTATGCTGAATGAATTCCACCAATGTGTTTCTCTAACTGTAGGTCTTTGTACATTTTATGATAATATTTGACTTTCTCTTCTCAACTATTACAGAAATTGAAATTTTATACTCAGCTCTTTGACTTCATCCTTTGTTTAGCTATTCTGAGAATTGCTCTAACTCTTCTGGGATCAAGAGCAAGTTTCAGAGCCACTCTGACATCCACTTAGATCTTCTCTTTCTTTCTGTCTCTTCAATATCCTCTTGCTTTCTTCATGAATGATGGTCTTGATGTCCTCCCGCAGCTCATCAGGTCTTATGTCATTAGTGTTCAGTGCATGTGTTAGTCTGGGATGACTAGAGAAACAAATCCAGAGATATGTATAAGAAAGAGCTTTATATCAAAGAGCAATTGTATATTGAGGAAACAGTCCTGATCATGTCCAAAAGTCCGATATTAGCCCACAGGTCCCATACTAGTTCATAAATTCCTCTTCAGACTCACACAGCACATGCAATAATACTGAATGCAGGAACATCACGGCTAGTGTGTGAAAAGTCTTGTGGAACCAGTGTTGGTGGAAGCATCTTAGCACTGGTGTGGGTCTCCATGTGGCTCCTCCAGCTTTCTGGAGTGTCTCGGCAGCAGAAAAAGTTAAGCAGAGAGACAGAGAGAGGCATTTGCAAGGCTCAGCAAGTCTCCACATGACTTGCCAATGGGAAAATGAAGGCAGAAAGAGAGGAAGTTCCTGGAATCCTCATGAGAAGGCCATGCCCACCAGGAGGCATCATCAAGATATGACCTGATTGACATGCAAATTCCACCCCTTTACTCTTAATAACCTCCAGTTGACATAAGATTATGTAACAACCACAGTGCATCACATCTGTTCTGGAAATGTTATTGAAATTCAGGTGGGATAGACTCAAGGTCATATTTCGGTTCTCGTGGACTTGTTTTAATTTCTTCAGCATCAACCTGAACTTACATATAAAGCAATTGATAGTCTGTTCCACAGTCTAGCCCTGACCATATTTTAGCTGCTGCTCTTGAGCAGTTACACATATGTAATCAGTTTGATTTCTCTGTATTCCATCTGGAGAAGTGCAAATGTAAGGCCACCATTTGGGGTGTTGAAAAAAGTGTATCATGTGATCTCCAGCGTTGTTACTCTCCAAGGCCATATTTTCCAACTACTGTTCTTTCCTCTTTGTTTCCAACTTTTGCATTCTCATCAACAATAATTATCAATGCACCTTGATTGCATGTTTGATCAATTGCAGACTAAAGATGTTGGTAGAGTTCTACAATTTCTGCACCACTAGCTTTAGTGGATTGTGTATAAATTTCAATAATCATTGTACCGACTGATTTCCTTGTATTTAGATAGATACTATATTATCACAGACAGCATTGTACTGCAAGATAGGTCTTGAAATGATCTTTTTGATGATGAATGCCAGGACATTCCTCTTGAGCCTGTCATTTCCAGCATAGTAAACCATATGATTTTCTGATCATGAATGGTCAATACCAGTTTATTTTAGTTTGCTAACACTTATAATAAAAATCCTTAGGAATTCTATTTCATTTTTGATGACTTCCAATTTTCCTAGATTCTTCTTTGTAGACTCAAGATTCCATTTATTAATAGCTACTTGGAGCTGTTTCTTCTAATTTTGAGTCATACCCTATCAGCAAATGAACATCCCAAAGGCTTTACTCCCGAAGACTTACTCCATCTTTGCCATTATGGTTGCTTCTGTTTTGAGAAGGCAGCTCGTCCTCAGTCATATTTTGAGTGCCTTCTGATCTAAGGGGCTCATCTTCTGGCCCTTTCTCTGACAATTCTCTGTTGGTATTCATGAGGTTGTCATCATCTGTTAATGATCCCTGGTCATCCACAAGGGTTTTAGTGGCCAGATCCTCCAAAGAGGACAGTCTAGTCCTTCTTCCTTGTCCATTCTTAGTCTGGAAGTTCTGCTGAAGCCTGTTCACTTAGGTTGACCCTGCTGCCATTTGAAATACCAGTGGCATAGCTTCCAGCATCCCAGCAACACACAAGGCACCACAATATGACAAACTGCCAGACAAGAGGTGAGTTAGGGAGATTAAGGGTCTCCTAATACCTAAAGGAAAATAAACATTTTTCCCTAATATTTCTGAACTCTGGTTCCTCCTGATTAGGGCTTGTTGCTTTTTCTCTAATGTCAGTCATTGGTGACTTGTACAGACTCCTTCTTAAGGGCTGACTGAATTGAATTCATGTAATTTTGAGATTGTCAGATGCACAGGGGCTATTTCACCGTGATTCAACATGTATCAATAAATCCATCGATGAATAAAAATGTTCAAATATATGCTCTGTGCTCCAGTACTGTTTTAAGTATTTTTGAGAGGTATGGGAAGGTGTCTACAGAAAGATCAAATGTTCTACATATCACTCTGAACAGACACACACACACACACACACATCATTAAGGAGTCCTTGTTAGTTGCTGTCAAGTTGGCTCTAACTCATAGTGGTCTTGTGGACAACAGAAGTTGACACAGCCTAGTTTGACACCATTGTCATGATTATTGGCATGCGTGTTAGGCTAGGTTCTCTTAACAAACAGCAGTGTGGCTGAGGGTCCCCATCTCTCCATGGTCTCACCAAAATTGTCTTCTGTTGTGTTGGCTAGTGATCGTGAGCACTTCTTCAAGGGTTGGTTGGCTGCCTGGATGTCTTCTTCAGTGCAGTGACCTGGATGTTCAGCTATCGAGCATGGCAGTTGTCATCTTGATTTCTTCTGGGGAGGTTAGCTATGGGAATGTGGAAAGCATCCCGTAGACCCTGCTGAATGATGAGACACAGTGGAGTAAGGGCAAGGGGGCCCGTGGAGGCACCCCAAGCATACCACAGAATCTTTGGACCTTTCAGTCTAGTTCAGTGACAGCAGACTGTGACTGAGTGACTAACTCCAGCTGACTCCCATGGAGCATGAAAACCTGCCAGCTCAGCCCTCCCCAAATGTCTGATGCCCAGAGTCATGAGAAAGAAGTCACCTTTTTTGTTTCTGTTATCTGCTGCATCCGTTTCCACTTGTACAGGGACTCCATATACAATACAGTAAAATACCGCTGGACCCCCACACCATCCTCACAGTTGTGACTGGGACTACATCCTTTGTTTCGGTCACTGTGCCATTCTATCTTCTTGAGCGTCTTTCTCTGTCTCACTCACCCTCTACTTGACCAAGGATGAGTTCCTTCTCCACAGAACGGCCCCTCCCAAGAACCTGTCTAAAGCATGTCAGGTGGAATCTCACCCTCCCCTTCACTCCTCAGGAACACTTCCTCCAAGACGAATCCGTCGTCCGTGCTTCTGACAGGCCATGCGGCTTCCAACATTCTTCCAGCACGGCAACGCAGGGCAGCCATTCTTCTCCCATCTTCCTTACTCATTGCCCAGCTCCCACGTACATGTGGCAACATTCTTGTTCGGGATCAGCTGTTACCCAGCAATCTCAAAACCCTTCCAAGACTGTCGCTCCTTAAGGGAGTAGAAAGCCTCAGCTCTCTCCTTCAGAGCAGCTGGTGGTTTGAACTGCTGACCTTGGGGTTAGCATGCCACCTCATAAACCACTACACCAGCAGGGCTTCTGCACACCCAGTAATAGATACCTGGGGAGAGAGGGGGTGTAACGGTTTTGTTGATTGCTCCTCCTGGCAATTATCTCAATATGAAATTACACAATTATTCATTTGTTTTATCTCCTGTGGTGTCTGTGTCTCCCTCTGGAACATAAACTCTCAGGGAAAGGACGTGGTCTGCTCCACTTCAGGTTCTCAGCACTTGAAGCAGAGCTTGGCCCACCTCAGAACCCATAAATACCGCTTGAATAAAGTAATCAACCTCACTGATACACAAGCCTTACTGTCCTACAGAAATAATAACCGTCTTCACGGAGCTGTCTCCTTTTCAATCCCAGCATCCAATTACATTTGTCTTAAAAACAAGATACGGCTATCTAGTTACAGAAATTTTTATCAGCGCTTATTTTGCTTGTTTCTTCTTCCTTTTCCTCCTAAATCCAGAAAATACTGTGGGTCAAGATCGGCGGTGCTTGGGCATTATTACCGTTCATCGGAGTGAGCGTTTAGCGCAATCCTGTGGGTAGTAGGCTCATGACAACATACCACTTAGTCCCCTCTTTTCTCAGGATAGACTTGTCAAGTGGCCCAGCACCTCCCCTTTAAATACATACAAGCCCTCACTTTTACCACCAAGCATCTAAGCAGGGACGCAAAGTTCCTTTTTAATTCCTAAGATCCCACCAATTTTTCCATCAGGGCAACGCAAGAACAGCCTCCGCTTTTGTTAGTCATAGTAGAGTTCATTTTTTTGGAGTATTTCTCCTCGATGACTCACCAGCCCTTGCCATATATACAATGTTGGGTATGACCACATTCGAGAACTGTTCCCTCCCAGGTAACCTTGCTGCCATTTCCTTCATGCCTGGTTGGAACCCAAAGTCATAATTAGAACGAGGCTCCTCCCTGAGAGGCTCCGCTGGTTCTAAATTGGTTCAAACCATAACATTTCTTCCTAAGTGGATGGGACCCTTGCTCTTCTCATTGGAGAGGTCTTTGGCTCGTCCCTCTGGTGGAGGTTCTTCCTGATGTTTCCAAGCACTGCGTTCTGTATACTTCATTGGGGGAGACACGTTGGTTGGATTGTCATTCCGTGCCCTCCACCCCCCACCCCCAGATGAGTCTGTGGAGGTTCAGGGACCAAAGGAAGGGGCTTCATAGCTTCCCCGGAATCCAAGAGTAAGTAGAGAACGTCCTTTCTGGGGATCTGGATCCGTTTATGGAACTTGAAGACACAAAGGAAGACCACATGGATTCTGCCACCACACTCCCCCCTTCCAATTCAGCAGTCGGCTACACACAGAACCCCACACCATATGAGCACACTGTCCTCACACCTTGCCTTCATTTCTGCCCCCTGCTCTTTGGCTGCCCCGTGGAGATCCACAAAGTCTCCCTTCTTTCTTATGTGAGGACCTGTTCTATTTCAGGCAGACAGGACTGCACCTCTTCAAATACTCCCTGATCCTCCAGGAGCAAGTTGACCAGCATAGACACTAAAATGAGAGAAAGAGCCCTGGTGGTGTAGTGGTTATGTGTTGCATTGCAATCTGCAAGGTCAGCTGTTCGAAACCACTAGCTGCTCCTCAGGAGGAAGATGAGGCTTTCTACTCCTGCAAAGGGTTTTATCACTGGGAAACCACAGGGGCAGCTCTACCCTGTCCTGTAATCAGCATTGTTTCAGTCGGCATTGACTTGGTGGCAGTGAGTTTGGTTTGGTTTGAGAGTTGAAAACTTTTATTCGCAAAAGGCACTATTTGTGTGCAGTATCTTACAGAAAGGTGATGTGCCTAAAATTGCACTCTGCATTATGGGGACCAAATTATCCTTTTTTCAACCTAGCCCTCTAGTTAACAAGGAGGGAGGGGAAAACGAAGAGCTGATACCAAGGACTCAAATAGGAAGTAAATGTTTAGAAAATAATAGTGGCAACAGATGTACAAATATGCTTGAGAGAATTGATGTATGGATTGTTATAAGAGCTGTAAGAGCCCCCCCCAATGATCTTTTAATTAAATAAATGCAGGCCATAATATAGTGCAGTAGCTCAGCACTGCTAGGACCCTGGCTCTGTGAGGAACACTGAGCACTCCTGGGTTAGCCGGGTAGACTAGAGAAACAAATCCAGGGAGATACTCCTATGTGTATAGGAAAGAAGTTTATATACACGAGCAATTGAATATTGAGGAAACATCCCAGCCCAGTCCAGGTCAAGTCCATGAGTTCAATATTAGCCCCTATGTCCGAAACCAATCTATAAATTCCTCTTTAGATTCACGCAACACATGCAATGATACCAAATGTAGGATGATCACAGGCCAGTGTGTGGAAAGTCTTGTGGATCCAGTGGCAGTGGAAGCATCTCAGCACTGGCAGGGGTCTCCACGTGGCTCCTTCAGCTCCAGGACTCTAGCGTAGCTCCACGTGTCTTGTCTGCAGGAATGTCTTGCAGGGAGTGAGTCTGTATCCTGCCTTCAGAGAGCTATTCATCTCCTTAGCTGCTCCAAATGTGGTTAACAAGCTGCGACCTGATGAGAGACTAAACTCCACCCCTTCACCCTTAGGTCTCAAATTGACAACAGATTATGTAACTACCACAACTCCTGTACCAGCTTTCCTCACCTCTAAGGTAGAGATGGGGCAAGTAGCATCCTCATAAGGTGATTGTGAGGGCTTACATGGGCTAATAAACGTAAACAAGGTGGGTGACTGACAGACAGACATGCACGTGTATTCCTATAATATAAATATGTATTATCCATGTTTGTGTTTATAAGTATTTAGAGAGATATAGTATGTAGTATATAGAGAGGGGCTTCAAAATTTCATGGAAAAACTGTATTACCTTTCATTCGATTTTTTCTCACTTATGTATGAGGGTCCCTGGTAGGTTAGTAGTTACATGTTGGGCTGCTAACAGTAAGGACCGTTGTTTGAAACCACCGGCTGCTCCAAGGGAAAAAGAGGAAGTGACAGTCTCAGAAACTCATAGGGCCAGTGCTACCTTGTCCTGTGGGCTCACTGTGAGACAGCATCGCCTCAACGATGGCAGTGAGTTGGTTTTGTTTGGTTGTGTGTGTGTGTGTGTGTGTGTGTTTATACACTGGGTCAGTGGTTCAAACTCACCTTGAGGTGACTAGAAGAAAGCCTGGCCTTGAAATCCCTACGGGCTGTATTTCGACCCTCACATGCCGACACACATGGCTTCTCCGGGAGTTAAAGTGGAGCTGGAGACCTAGCTTAGCTACAGCTGATGCCATCCACTTTAAAAATACCTCCTGCAAGGCACTCAGAGGCAGGAGCATTGTTTGCAGCTGGAGGGTTTCCAGGCAGCTTCCTGGAGGATGAGCGGCAGAGACGATAATGCTCACAAAACATCACAATTCTTCCCGTCTCCTTCCCACCAACTTTACAATTAGATGGGGTCATGTAATTAGTTCTTGGTCAACAGAACATATGTGACAAAACTCAAACCAAACTCATGGCCATCAGATCCGTTCTAATTCATCGGGACCCTCCAGGACAGGCTCGAGTGGCCCTGGGCGGTTCAGGACCGGTAACTGTTTACAAGAGTAAGTAGAAGTCTCCTCTTCCTCCTGTGGAGCGCCTGGGAGTTTTGAATTGGCAACCTTGTGGTTAGCAGCCTAACTTGTAATGACAACCCCACCAGGGCTTCAAAATCAGGTTCATACGGTATAGACTAAATGCCATCTGTTTTCTTCTCTTCTGCGGGAGGAAATAAAAGGCTGCTTGTTCTATGGAGGTGAAGCTAACATTCTATGGGCAGAAAAGTCATCAGCCTGGATCCCCGAATGTCCGTGTGAAACAGAGCACCCCCCCTTGCCAACCACACACACGCCGCTCCCACAGTGGATAGAGTGAAATGTGGCATGAGTGAAAAGAAAGCCTTCCGTGTGCCAAGCCCATGGTAGTGTAGGCTGAATTTTACACTGTACTGTAACTGAGCCTCCTGACTCAGAAGATATACATATATAATAATTACTAAATTATATCTATATAATTACTAGATTGCAGATATATAATATATCTCAGCCCAAACCAAAACATAGGAGTAGGATGAAATACAGCGTTTTGGGTAAATACATGATGGGAAAGAAACATTTGGATTAGATGATGGTGAACGTAAAATCCCAGACCTCAGGGTTTGGCCTTTACTTCATAAGGTAACCAGAGTGAACAGGTGCGTGTTTCAGGGAGGTAGCATCAGTGAGAGCCCTCTGGAAAGTCAGAACACTTCCCAGCATCCATCTGTTCTGGGTGGTATCTGCTTGAGCCCGCGAGTGTCCTTCCTCCCTGAACTTGTCTCAGAAATCCTCATACATTTGAGTTACGGGAATTCTAGCAAAGTGATCTACTGTTCACCTGACGCCGTGGTGCTTTCATGCACATGAAAACTAGACAATGAAAAGGGAGGAATGAAGAAGAGTTGATAGATTTGTATGGTTTTGGCTGAGCATATTGAATATATCATAGATTTCCAGATGAATGAATACGTCTGTCTTGAAGAGGTACAGCAAGAAATCTATACTTTGATTAAAATAAAAGAAAACCATTGTTATGTATAAAAAGGAAAAGAAATCTGCACTTTGTTTTACATATTTTCAGCATATCACCAGGAGGACCCATCTCTGAAGGACACCATGCTTGGTAAAGTGGAGGGGCAGAGAAAGAAGGCTCTCAATGAGATGGCCTGACGTGGTGGCTACAACCTTGGGCTTACATTCAATCGCAATTGTGAGCATGGTGCACGATGGGCAGGGTTTTATTCTGGCTCCATAGGGTTGATAGGCATCAAAACCAACTCAACAGTACCCAACAGTGGTGACAGCTGAGATAGTTAAAGTTTATTGTGCCAACCTGCCGATAAACACATGTAGGGTAAATTGAAGGGTGGAGAGCTAAATGGCTCAGTGAGCCTTGCCTCTCTAGTTCTCGGGTCTCTTGCTTTCTGATGGTCGGACCAGGGTGCAGCTGCCCTAGCCAGTTCTCTGCTTCAGCTGTCAAGGCTCACTTCCTGCAAGACATCCCTGAGGAGAAACCGCATGGACCTACCCCGGTGCAGCCCTGGGTGCTGGAGCAGCCGTGTGGAGACCCCTGCCAGCGCTGAGATGCTTACACATTCACTGATTCGGCTTTCCTCCTGCAGATGGTATCACTGTGTGTGTTTTGTGAGATGGAGGAGGACTTTGTGGATTGGTGTCAGACATAGAAGTTAATGTTGGACTTGTGGGCTTGGGCAGCACTGGGTTGGGAGTTCTCTTGATGTGCACTTAACCTTTATATAAAACTCTCTCTTATACATGAGTTTCTGTGGATTTGTTTCTCTAAAGTACCCAGACCAACACACAGCGATCCTAGCTGATATCACAAACACACCTCAAATGTTATGGACAGGTGCTTCTTCCTTACACAGACTCCCAAGATGTTCCTGATTGGTTGGCCATGCTCCTCTAAGTCAGCGGTTCTCAACCTATGGGTCGTGACCCCTTTGGGGATCAAACGACCCTTTCATAGGGGTCACCCGATTCATAACAGTAGCAACATGACAGTGATGAAGTAGCAATGGAAATAATATTATGGAGGGTGTCACCCCAACATGAGGAACTGTATGAAAGGGTCACAGCACTAGGAAGGTTGATGCTATAAGGATCCGGACATTTTCCATCTCGGGCTCTGTCATCTCCCGTGTGTGGTTTCTAAGGTCACTGTGCATATGTGGATGGAGCTGGCAGAAGGGGAAAGAGAATGGGTTTCATGCACGGAGTTCCAGTAGGCTGTGTCTAGAAGCGGTGCACGTCCCCTCTGCTCCCAGGGCATTGGCAAAACTCAACCGCATGGCCTCCTCCGCAAGTCGTTGAGTCAATGTCATTTGTCCTTGTGTCCAGAAAGGAGAGGAAAGTGTGGGGGAGCAAGACCAGACTCTGCAACACCTAGTAAACTAGAAAGGAAAAGCTCAGGGACTCTTCCAGAAGATGGCCATTGAGCTCCTACTCTGTTCAAAAGGAGCCTGCGGGCCCAATGGCTAAGTGTTCAAACGATCAAGTGAGAGGTGAATGGTTTGAACCACCAAGTGACCCCCCATGGGGAAACAGATGGTGATCTGCTTCAGTAAAGATCGCCAAGAAAATCTTCATGAGGGGCAGTTCCACTCTGCCATGGCGGTTCTCTCTGTAGCAGAATCACCAGGATGGCACTTAATCAGAACTCCATTGGAAACACGTGCTTGGTGGCTGGCAGGGGAGCATGCAAAGAGGAATGGGGCAGAGAGTGTGCTTTCATGGGGTCTATGATGCACTAGAATGAAACCATTGTCTCACACGAAGTGAAAGAGCCTTGGTGACACAGCGGGTGAAGCGTTCGACTGCTAACTGCAAGGCGGTGGTCCAAGTCCACCATCTGCTCCTCGTCAGGAGGAAGATGAGGCTATCTGTTCCCAGAAAGGCGTTCAGGCTCAGAAACCCTATGGAGAGGTTCTTCTCTGTTCTACAGAGTCGCTGTAAATCAGAATCAACTCTGTGGCCATGGGCTTTGGCAGGAAAAGACAAGGATCCAGGAAAGGTTCAGAGGAGAGTCTTTGAGTGTGCAGAGGCGGGTATGGACGGAAGAGCCCACGATGGAAGTGAGGTGCTCCTGAGAAACATGAGGAGAGGCGTAAAACAGAGGACTCAAGAAGCCCTTGTTGCAGAAGATCAGAGGTTCAGTTAGACTGTGTGCTGGGCTGGGTTCTCCAGAGAAGCAACAACCAGTGTGCTATCTCTAAATCTGTATCCCTCTCCCTTTTCCTCTCCCCCTCGCCATCTCTATCACTATCACCTCCCTCCCTCCTATCTATCTCCCTCCCTCTCTCTCTATCTTCTAAATTTATATCAAGAAAATGGCTCACACAGTTGTAGAAGTACGTCCAGTCCAGTTTCAAGTCTCCAGATGTTAAGCTTGAGGCTACGCATAACTTACGTTGCTCCAGGGGCTGATGAGCCCAGAATTATCAGGAGCACTACAGATGGTAGGCCATGATAACTCCGGAATCAGCAGGCAGTAGGGCAGGCTGTTGGCTCAAGTCCCAAAAAAACTGAGGTTGAGGAGCCAGATGCAAGATCCAGCTCCAACAAAAAGCAGGCAAGCTTTCCCACAGTATCCACTTCTATAGGAAGTAGTGCACCCCAGAGGAAACCTCCTTTCAATTGCATCAGGGCTGTGATCTAAGAAAGGAGAGGGTATTCTGTCCCAGTGCTCTCTCAAATGCTTGGCTCCAAGATCCCATCATGGAGTTGATGACATTGTGTGTACCCACAATGTGCGTATAGGAAGGAGGAGAGAGAATTTATTTTGGAGAAGTGTGTTGGGGTCCAATGCCTCAGACTCTCAGTAATCACATACTATGTGAATTTCAGAGAGAGGGATATTCAATCACCTGGATCCTCCGTTTCTATTTTTCTCCATCACTTTTTTATTAAGTAGGTGCCCTGCTCCTTTTCCAGTTTAAATAATTACAAAGATGATTATGGAAATGATAGTGATGGTGGGGGCAATGATTAGGAGGAAGAAAGGATTTTGTAAAATTGCCCGAGCTCCCTGGAAATCGCTCAACCTCACTCTGAGAACCCTCCTTGAGCCCATCATTCACCCACTGCCGTGGGCCAATGCTCACAGGAGAAAACAGTACCGAGGCAGTGGGCTGCTCTTTAGAGTCAGCAGAGTTGGACCACTTGGAGGACACCGAATTCACAAAGTAGAACATTCAGGCCATCTGCAAAGGGACCAAGTTCTCCTCCAGACTACGGCACTGAAACTCACCGGGGGCCGGACCATACCGGTTTGCTCCCCCTCGGCCTTTCGAATAAGTACCGAGACACAAGTGTTAGAGCTTCCCACACACCCGGGCACTGATTGCTCTTAAGCAGACCCACTCAAGGCTTAGCTCTGGAGCAAATGCGGAGATCTCTCGTTCCTGTTGGTAGGCGCTGTCGGGTCAGTCCCAATTCACAGAAGCCCTATGGACTACAGGGCAAAAACCACTGCCCAGGCCTGCAATCTGCAGGATCTTTGTTAGCTTTGAGCCCCTGGTTGCAACGACTGCATCCACTCATCTCCCAGAAAGTCTTCCTCTTCCCCCCTCCCTCCCTCAACTTTCCCTACTTTGAGCACAATGTCTTTTTCCAGGGATTGGTCTCTGCTAATAACATGTCCAAAAATACGGAGACAAAGCCTTGCCATCCTTACTTCTAAGAAGCCCTCTGCCTGTACTTCCTCCAAGACAGATTGGTTTGTTCTTCAGGCAGATCCATGGTACTTTCCATACGCCTCGCCCAGACCATAATCCCAGTGTCCGTTCTTCTCTGACCCTTGCGAGTTGTCAAGGGTTTCATTTTACTGGGATCCATAATCAAGGCGCATGGGAGGAGCAGTCTGGAAATGAAAGGAGGTATGCCACTGGGTTATCTGCTGCCCACGGGCTCTTTGAAGTGTTGAGAGCAAGGATGTTACTTTGAGGACTAAGGTGCACCTGACTCAAGCCATGGCATGTTCACTGGACTCATTTGCATGTGAAAGATGGACAGTGAACGAAAAAAGATCCTTGAAAACATTAGGGAGCACAGTTCTCTGACACGTGGGATTGTCAGAAGTCCAAGTCAACTGGAAGGCAATTGGCTTGGATTCTTGTTTGGTGTGTCAAATGCACATGTTTCTAGAAAGGCCCTTAGAATGTTGTTTTGCCCATCGGAAGCAGTGGATGGCATTTTGGCTTCTTCATTTCTTAAAACGATCACCATTGCTGATGGAATTTTCACTACAAAGCAAGCTTTACCTGAGCTTCTAGAGAATCCAAGTTTATGTGCAAAAACATAACGATGTAATTGAAGCTTTGCAAAGGATTCTTTCCTTCACACCAAAGTGTAGGGACCAGTGCATTGCCTGACACTTTCAAATTTCCAGACCAGAACTTGTGTACGACAGAAGGGACAATGGGTGAGAAGCTCTATGACATTTCTTTGGTCCTATCATTCTAAGACACAAGTTCCCAAATGTGTTGGCTCCACCCACCCCGCCCCATTGTCAACCCCCTGGCAATAAAAAAGGTTTGTAGTATGACCCATAATCTCAGATAACGTGTAGGTATCTGCTTTTGCAGCTCCCTAGCCCCTTGCCCTCTGTCCTGGATCATTTCTGTACCCCCAGAACAGACTTTATTGATATGCACCGTTTGGGCGATTTATTCCTAAACTGAGTCTTAGACGAGGTACCACCACCTACCTGTCTGTCTGACTGTGGTGGCTTGTAAGTTGCTGTGATGCTGTAATGGAGCCCTGGTGGTGCAGCAGTTATGTGTTGGGCTGCTAACCGAGAGGTTAACAGTTCGAAACCTCCAGCTGCTCTCCAGGGGAAAGATGAGGCTGTCTGCTCCTGTGAGGAGTTGCATGCAGGCTTGAAAACCCACAGGGAGAGTTCTACCCAGTCACATAGAATCACCACGGGTCCGAATTGACCTCAGAGAAGTGAGTTTGGGTTTTTGTTTGTTGATTTTTGATGATGTCGGTAGCCATGCCATGAGTACTTCAAAGACCAGCAGGGCCAACCATAATGAATAGTCCCAGCAGAGCTTCCAGACTAAGACAGAGTAGGAAGAAAGGCCTGGCTATCTACTTTCCTGTATCAAATCATGAAACCCTCAGAGATCACAACAGAATACTGTCCAGTGACGTGCTGGAAGATGAGTCTTCTAGATTGAATGGTTCAGTGTTATAGACGGAGAAATGGACCATGAAGTTGGAGCAAGAGCAGGCAACCTTTTGTTCATTATTTATACATCAGGTTGCTAGGAGTCTGCGCTCTATAGGAACTATCAAAAACAAAGACAGTGAGAAAAGCTAAAGGACTCGTGGGAAGTGAGAGAGAGCGAGGAGAGAGAGCGAGAGAGCGAGAGTGAGAGAGCGAGAGAGAGAGAGAGCGAGAGAGAGAGAGAAAGAGAGACTGTTGGAGATGGACTGGAGGTGGGGGTGTGGATTGATTTAGTTGAGAAAGTTTAATAAGCATTTGACTGCCTCACCAAATAGAGAAGTACTAGCTGCAGGACGCAGTCATCAGCTATGAAGAGGGCTGTTTGTAAGCGGAACACTTCAGGCTAGGGGAAGGTTTCAGCACCTGCTTCAATCAACCTTACAGCTCTTTTTACGGAGACGCATACTTCCAGAAGTTGGAGTCGTTTGCTCGAGCGCCTTCCCTTATTGCTTATAGCTTGGAATTTTTCCATATTTTTGGACGCAAATAAATGCAGCTGGTTGCTCCGCGAGCACTATGGAAAACATATATTTATGCTGCATTTGTAAGACAGAGAATGTGCAATTCAGACGGGATTTGGCTTTTTGCCTTCTGTCTCCACGATTCTTTTTCACAACGTAGAGACCCTTGGTCAGGAAAATGGTGCGATTGACTGACCCCCAGAGCATAGCAGGAGGACAGGGGCATCTGGCCGTGGGAACATCTGAGAATCCGCTCTGCTGGGTCAGGGGGACCTTCCTGGAGGGGGCAGGTCATCTTTCCCAAAGGCACCCTCCAAAACTTTCTTCCACTCTGTGCAGACCCCTTACTGTGTGACCTTGACACTCCCCCGTTGAGGGAGGACTCTGGGCCCCCGCTTCATGTCTGCAAAGGGTGGTAACCTGTACCCAATGCAGTGCAGCCGGGATGAGCAGGCGTGGCTTTTGAGGCTGGGTCATGAAAGGTCAGGAAATGTCTGCTTTGTCATGGGAATACCTGGACACAGAGCTTTGAACTGGTGTGTGTGTGTGTGCGCATGCCTTCATAGTGTTTTCAGTAGTTGCAGATGTCCGTTGGACACACACACACACACACACACACACACACACACACACACACACTCCAGTTTGGGGTAGAGTCCCAGTTTTTGGTGTGAGGTGAGGCGTGTGCTGGGCTTGCCAGGAGTCGAGTCTTGTGTCTCTCAGTCAAGAGTTTGTCTTTGTGCTTCTGGCTGGGAACATGCTTGGGGCAAAATCGGAGCAGAGGAGGTAGGAGACGTCACGAGACTCATCACCCCCCAGCATGAGCGGGATGCTCAGTAAAAAGCTAACTATCCTAATGCAAGAATAGGGTTCCTGGGGGAGGGGGAGGGAGGGGATCAAGGGGAGCTGATATCCAAGAGTTCAAGAAGAAAGAACATGTTTTGAAAATGACGGTGGCAGCAATTGTGCGATACTGCTTGATCTGGTTGAGCCGGTTATCTTATCTGTAAGAGCTCCCAATGAAACAATTAGGATATGTATAAATAATAAGAAGAATACATAATATATTAAGGGTTCGTGAGGGTGGGAGGGTGGCTGAGGGAGGGAACAAAGAGGAGGGAACCTCAAAGGGACCAAATTGTTGATGCCAGCCTTTGTACATGTCCACGTGTACATGTTATGATAGATGTCAGAGCCCCCAGTAAAAGGATTCATTAAAATTAAAATTTTTAAAAATGTGCCCAGGTTCCTCTGGGTGTGTCCTCCAGGAAGAAACAGGTGAGGTAGGCCTGTGGGGCCAGACAGCTGAGGCAACCTGTGGGCAGGTTGCCATCCTTGCTGACTCCATCCGGAGATGATCCTGGGCCTAGCTAATCTTCATCATCATCTGGACAGTGAGGATGGTGCTGCCCCAGGAGAGTCCTGAGAAGAAATCTCCCAGGGCTGACATGACCGACAAGGGATTCCTCCATAGCTCCCACCTGACAGCTGCCCACGAGGTCCACTGTGTTGTGGAGGAAAAAAATCTACAGAGCAGCAGACTGGCATATACCCAGAAAGCGACCCTGCCGTCTCAATTTCCGCCAGCATTTCGGGGGTCCGCCATACGCCCAGCAGAGCCCAGACCCCAGAAACTACTGTGTGAGCCAAGGAGATGAGCAGGTTGTACCAGTGCCAAGTCTGCACACAGGTGAGCGGTCAGGGGCAGGCGACAGGGCATGTCCAGGAGCGCCCGGAAGGTCAGCGGCACCCAGGAGCAGCGGCAGGGCAGGGCGAGGCGGGGGTAGCAGGAGTTATACTTCCCTGAGATGGGCATATTGTGAGGAAGGCACACTGCACGGAGCGGCCACGTGCAGGCACTCCAGCCAAGGGTCTAATCTTGGAGTTCTCCCAGCCCAGGTGTCAGAAATATGATTGAAGAGTCTTCAGATGACAGGACTGCCAGTCCCAGCCGTTCCGGCGGAGGCCGCCAACAAAGAGGCAGCCGGCTGAGCAGTCCCAGACCCACCAGAAAACCACGCATTGCTTAATGCCACCAAGTTTGGCTAAAAGAGTCTTGGGGAGGAGAAGAGACAGTCAGGGTGCTATGTAGCAACAATGAAAGATACAACTTTCCTCTAGTTCCTAAATGCTTCCTCCCCCCACTCCCACTGTCATGATCCAAATCCTACCTTGCAAGTCTGTCTAGACCAGAGGATGTACACTGGTACAGATGGGAACTGGAAATACAGGGAATCCAGGGCGGATGATCCCCTCAGGACCAGTGGTGTGTGTGGCGACACTGGGAGGGTGGAGGGAGGTTGGGTTGGAAAGGGGAAACCTATTTCAAGAATTTACATGTGACCTCCTCCCTGGGGGACAGACAACAGAAAAGTGGGTGAAGGGAGACGTGGGACAGTGCAAGATCTGACAAAATAATAATTTATAAATTATCAAGGGTTCATGGTAGAGGGGGAGAGGGGAGGGAGGGGAAAAAAAGAGGACCTGATGCCAGGGGCTTGGGTGGAGAGCAAATGTTTTGAGAATGATGAGGGCAACAAATGTACAAATGTGCTTTACACAATTGATGTATTTATATATTGTGATAGGAGTTGTATGAGCCCCTAATAAAAGTATTTTTATAAAATGAGGAGCTGATACCCAGGGCTCAAGTAGAAAGCAAATGTTTTGAGAATGATGATGGACAAATGCACAAATGTGCTTGATACATGGATGTATGTATGGATTGTGATAAGAGTTGTACGAGCCCCCAATAAAATGATTGAAAAAAAAAAGAGTAAGTGGAACTGGATTTGAGAACGGGGAAGCAGGGTGTTACTGTAACAACAGCAAGACTGCACTATGTGCATCAGGGTCAGGACCTGGCTGTTATAGCAAGGGGATGGGGCCAGAGGGCTGTGCTGATGGGAACTTCAAGGAAGGCAACGGGAATGTTAGGGGCACGAAGGACAAGAGAGCCTTGAGGAGAAAGGGCAGCATAACAAATGTCGAAAAGAGAAAAACACACCCATTCAGCTTGGTCTAGCGTTGGAGATCAAGGCCGCGCACCAAGGATGCTGCCTGGTTTGTTCCAACTGCCTGTCACACGGGGCGAGAGGAGAGAGGGAAATGGCAAGACAGATTCTTTCTGTTTCCCCTTTCGGAGGCTATCAGGAAGTCCCCGACCGGTCTTTTCAGCCAGGAAAGGGTTCCCAACGTAAAAAGGGGACTTCCTGGGAAAGATCAAATTCAGGAGGGGGCTGTAAAATCCTTGTTTAAATGTCAGAAAGAGTATTGTAAGTGTAGCCTCATATCTACTTTCAAGGCGAAGGTCTTCCCAGGCCCCTTTGAATGTTTGCCGTAAACAGTCATCCAAGAATCTTCTACAGTGGGGTGGGTTTGACCCAGCATTGTGTTCTGGTCAGATGCCGTAAACTCAGTTCCGACACCCAAAGCACAACAGAACGAACCCCCACCTGGTTCTGCACTGGCCTCACAATTGCCCTTGTGTTTGAGCCCTCAGAGACGCACATCAAAAACGGAACTCACTGCCGTCCAACTGATGCTGACTCTGACCAATCCTGTATAAAGGGAGAGTTTCCGAGACTGTAATTCTTCATGGGAATCTTTCTCCCTCTTAGTGGCTGGTGGTTTTGAACTGCTGGCCTTGGAGTTAGCAGCCAAATGCAGAACCACTAATCCATGTGGCCTCCTTTCAGAGGTGTATAGGTATGATTTTTATCTAATAGAATGGGTGATAAATACACACAGAAGAAAAACACCAGATTGTGTGTGTGTGTGTGTGTGTGTAAGTAAAGGAATTGTATTAGCTCTGGGGAGTCTTGGAGCCACAGTGGTTAAGGGCTTACCTGCTAAATGAAAGGTTGGAAGTTTGAATCCACTGGTTGGTAAGGAGTGGTGGTGGTGGCGATCTACTTCTGTTTTTTAAAAAAGAAGAGTCTTGGGAACTCTGTAGGGCGCTTCTTCCTTGACCTATGGGGTCACGGTTGAGTCAGAATTGACCCAACAGCAGCAGATGTGGTCTTTTGGAGATCAGCTTTGGCTGAAAGTAGCAGAGACGGTCTGAAATGAAAAGAAGCCTATGGGCCGCCAGTTTCTTAAGAGCAGAAGCCAGGATGAAAAGGAGACTGAACTACAAACAACTTCTTTCTGTTTTGGTTTTGAACAGATAATGGACAGTTCAAGAACTGGACAAAGAGCCAGAGAGACGTCCCCCATCCCTGCCCAAATATTCCATTTCCTTTTCTGAGTCTTGGCTCGCCTTCCTGTAGGTGACTCCAGTCCCAGGGACTGCACTCAGAGTTAGCAGAGAAACACCGAGCGTGCTATTAGGCTTGTGAACCTGGGATTCGCCATAAAGCCATGACCCTGAACCTTCAAACTAACAAGCCAAAGGGGTTTGAGTTGTACTCCCACAGCCTCAGCAGTTACTCTTTGTGCACATGTGTGTGTGTGGGGGGGAGGGTTGTTTTTGTTGTGTGTAGCTTTTCAGTCATTATTGTAAATATCTATATGCTGTATCTGTCACACACCTCTCGCCAATCCAACATTCTACAGGTGCACATCTTACTGACAGCAACTACGTCAATCAGCTGTGCAACCCTCATTTTAATCGCTGCGATTCCCGTCACTGTAAACAAAATGCAGCACTCCCAGGAACCCTCCCCCTCTGGTAGCCGCTAAGAAACTTTTAGTTCCATTTGCTTGTTTTTCTCTTGTTTCTTTTAAGTGAGGCCATACAACACTATTTTTTTCCCTTTTCTGCTCGACTTATTCCACTCAGCGTAATATCTTCCAGCTCCATCCCCACTGAAGCATGTATCGAGACATCATGTCCCTAACTGAGCAACATTCCATTGTATGTATGCGGGGGCTTCAAAAAGTTCCTGGAAAAGGTCCGTGATCTTTCCCTGCAGTGTTTCCATGAACTTTTTGAAATGCCTTCTTAAGCACTCTATTTTGGTTAAAGTCTCAACTTCACTTCACGTCTTCACTTCCTAGGAACTTTCTGGCTGAACTTCTTCCAAGACAGATACGTTTGTTCTTCTGGTACTCCGTGGTCCTTTCAGTATTCCTCACCCACACCACAACTCAAAGACAGCCCTCTCCTCCTCGCTTCCTGAGTCACTGCCCAGCCTTCCCATGCATATGCAACGATAGAAGAAACCATGGCTTGGGTCCTCGAGCTGACATCCTCGCTCTACAACACTTGAAAGAGGTCATGTGCAGTTGATGAGGCCAATGCCCAATGGGGACGCTGTAGGTTAGCAGATAAGGGTCACCTGGGCCACCCAGAGAACGTGCATTGGTCACTCATGGGACCCACACGAAGGCGAGAATCCTGCCATTGAGCCAGCCACTCAACTCACTCCCACCAAGTCACATCCAATGGATAGTGACCCTAGCGGGCTGAGAGGACTGCCCCTGTGGTTTCTGAGACTGTAGATCTGTACAGGGGTAGAAAGGCTCACCTTTCATGGGGTCACCCTGCTGACTTTGTGGTTGGCAGCCCAGAGATGTCCTCCACTAGGTCACCAAGGTCCCTAGCGGAACTCGATTCTTCGCTTCTCATGAAGACCTGTCTCCTTCTCATGCTAGCCCTTCTGTCAGTGTGGCCTGCCTCGGGCTGTCGAATCAACGTTGACACATCCTTTAGAGCTTGTTTTAAGTGAAGCTTCTTTTTTGGAATGTCCTGTTTTATTTTTGTTGTTTTTGAAAATATACGCAGCAAAAGATACACAAGTTTACCTGTCTGCACACGCTCACGGCAGGTGCATCGATCGCCTGCTTCACGTCGTACATCATTTTCATGCTTTGCTTTGGAATTGCCCCTCCCTCATGAGGGTGAACTCACTGCCCCCTTGGCTGTCCCTGTCGCTTTTTGCAAGTTGCCTTTGTCAAGGTGATCTCGGATACTCGGCTTTTTAAGGCAGCCCAATGCTCAGAGCAGGTGGTCTATGCTAAGTCAAGTTAAAGGAGAGTCACAGTGGAGCCCTGGTGGCGTCAATGGTCACTCATTGGACTGCTAACTCCGAGGTCAGCAGTCCCAAACCACAAGCTCCTCCTAGGGAGAAAGATGGGGCTGTCTGCTCCTGTAAAGAGCTGCAGCCTCAGAAACCCACAGGAGCCATTCCGAATGGAATCGATGGTAGTGAGTTGATTTGGTTTTTAGAAGATCACCGTGATTCAGAATAGACTCCACGGCAGTGAGTTGGTTTCCTTTTTCTGGTATTGTTTGGCTTCAAAAGAGACTTCAAGGACTAGCTCTGGGCTAATGTTTAAAGTTCTTCTCTGGGCAGCAGCTTAAAAAGTTCACCTGGTCTCCACAGCTCCAAAGATTCTAGATTCCGTGAGGATTTGAAATTCTCTTCCACATTTCCCCCCCTTTGATCAGGATTCTTTGAGAGCATCTTTGACCAAAGCATTCAACAACCATAGCCGGGCACCGTCCAGTTCTCTGCTTTCATGGGAAAGGAGGCAGTTATTCCTGGAGGTAATCAGCCACACATTCCATTTCCTCCTCATAGCCCCATCTCCTTTTCTTGCTGTGTTGCTCCAGAAAGAGAAATTGTAGTGTCTCAGATGACTGAAAGCTTTTGGAACCCCAGGTCTTATGCACGGAATGACACTTTTTTTAATTCCTTATTATGTCCTCCACTGATAGAAACTCTGCATTCTTCCTTCATAGCACTTACCACCTCGGTAATGAGTGATTACATGATTGCTGAATATCTGCTTCCCCATTATACCATAAACAACATCCCTGTCCTTCCTCTCAGCTCTCCTTCCAGTGCCCTTGGAACATACGTTGAACATAGTGGCATAGTGGTCCCACATTGGGCTGCTAACCACAAGGTCAGCCGTGTGAAGCCACCACCCCTCCACTTTCTGCTCCCTTAAAGAGGAACCGTCTCAGCTATGCACAGGGACAGTTCTTCCCTGTCCTGTAGGGTCAGCAGGATGAGTCAGAATCCACTTGATGGCAGGGAGTTTGAGTTTGGAGGTTGTGAAGAGTGTCTGGCCTATAGTCATGCAGATTTGCTGGTTGCCATCAAGTCGATTCTGACTCATAGCGACCCAATAAGACAGGGTAGAACTGTTCCTGGGGGTAGTGGAGACTGTAAGCTTTCACTGGACTCCAAAGTCCCACCTTTCTTCCTCGGGGCAGTAGTGGGCTTGTGCTGCTGAGCTTGTAGAGAGCAGCCTAACTTGTCACCCACTGCGCCACTAGCACTCCTTCGGCCTGTGATTGGGATTCAAAAATCACTTGCTGAAGGCGCTTGACAAAACTTAGATGCCAGTTGACCATGCTTAGCCATTTAGGCTGGTGGCCACAGAAGTGAGCAAACTCTCCACTGCCCACAGGGCCCCTGTGACCTTGACTTCCCAGCTCTGCCACTCCCACATCAGCTGGGCACCCACACCGGGTCGTGGGCCTTCCGAGTCTGTCCCCTGACGACCAGCCGGAGTGCCACCGGGGACCCTTCTGTTAATAGACTCTCTCTTTAAACAATTGGTTTATGGATGAAAAGGTCCAAAGTCTGTGAGATGCTGAGTTTAGCAGAATCTGTATGTAAATTGGTATTTTGCTGGTGATCAATCTTGTGCTAAAAATGGAAAATCAATAAAAAGGGAGAGAGAGAGAGAGAGAGAGAAAATCTAAGGGGAAAAATAAGTTGTAAACAGTTTTGGTCTAATGAGTTTCCAGGTCGCAGGACACTGCCCCTGAGACCAAGGTGACTGTCTCAAAGGGGTACGAAACCACACTACTGCTCTCCCAGACTAGGAGTGGAGCTGTGGGCCGAAGACAGAACTGAGTACCAGTGGGCCACTCTGTCCTGGGGGTGCTCATGCAAAAAGCCATTTTGGGGCATCTTTAAACTGCGCAAGGATTTGGCATAGTGAAGGGTCATTCCAGAGCCTCGGAGACCCGTGAATCGCTGCAGGAGCTGGAGTTGGTCTCATTCAATGGCCACTCTCTCAGTCCCCTAGTGCAGCTGTCACGGAGCTGGGCTTTAAAAGACAGACATTTATTTTCTCCGTTTATGGGGCTAGACAAAGATCTCAGGTGATGCCGTGATTAGTTAATCATTCAGCTCTCAAAACACTGAATTCATGGCTATCGAGTTGATTCCAACTTTATAGCGCCCTATAGGACCGAGTAGAACTGCCCCTATGGGTTTCCGAGCCTGTAAATCCTTCAGGAAGTAGATAGCCTCATCTTACCAAGCAGCTGGTGGCTTCAAACTGCTGACCTTGGGATTGGCAGCCCAACATGTAACCCATGAGACCACTAGGAAAGGAGCCCTGGGGGAGTCGTGGGTTATGGGTTGAGTGGTATAACCACAGGATCAGCAGTTTGAAACCATAGCCACTTGGAGAGATGGAGGCTTCTGCTCCAGCAACCACTACAGCCTTGGAGACCTGAATGGGCAGTTCTACTCTGTCCTATGGGACCACTAGGAGTCGAATCCACTGGGAGGCAGTTCATGTTTGTTTGCTTGTTGTTTGGATGAACCAGAAAGTTGTGGCCAGAACCTCAAAAGAAGTGAGCTGACCCTGCCCTGGAAATTCCACGGGCAGTTCTACTCTGTCCTATAGGCTGGTCCTATAGTTGATCAGAGGGTACACAGAAGCTCTAGAAAAAGGGTCCCTCTCTCCGTGGGTCCTGGGGGAGATCCTTGTTCTGCTTTTGTAACCCTGGTGGTCCTCAGTTCCTGGGTAGCTTTTGTGTCAACTTGACCCTGTGTGAATGTTAATCAACCTGTTAATCTGCCCACAGCCCAAGATGGCACCTTCCTGGGGATATGGTCTTTGTAAAGGAGAACACACTGGGAACATAGCCTTCCTCTCTGCCTCCTTGCTTTCTTTCTACTAGGACATCACTGGGCCTCTGGACCTGCCCCCGGGGGCAGTCCTGTGGTAGTTACATAACCTGGTGTCAATTTGGGGCTTGAGAGGATTAAGAGGATTAAGAGTGAAGGGGTGGAGTCTAGTCTGTCCCTCAGGTTACAGCCAATGAGGCCTCTGGGCAGGGCCTTCCCCTGAGGATTCTAGGAATTCTTGTATTTCCTCCTTGGAGGCAGGAGACATTCTTTCTCTCTTGGTTCACTCCCTTGGAGACTCTCTACTGACAAGGCTGACTCCCTGTGAGACATGAACAATGAGCCTGAGGAGACACGTGGAGAACCCTGCCAGTGCTAAAATGCTTACACCACCACTGGGTCCACAAGACCTTCCGCCCACTGTCCTGCGATCTTCCTGCATTCAGTGTCATTGCATATATTTCATGAATCTGAAGAGGACTCTCTAGATTGGTATTGGACATATGGGCTACTATCGGACTTATGGACTTGATCTGGACTGGGCTAGGATGTTTTCGCAATATTTAATTGCTCTTGTACATAAAGCTCTTTCTTAGATGCATATGCGTGTTGATGAATTTGTTTCTCTAGTCTACCCTGACTAACACAGCCCCATGTGGTCCGTCCAACCCTGAGAGCTGCCGGGGTCCTGCCATGGTTCCACCGACCTTGGATTCATGGCACTCTGCACCCACTCTGCGATCTCCCTGCTTCCAGCTTCACCTCTCTGCATCATCAGCCAGCAGCTAGTGAGTCTGAACAGGGCCCTGGCTTGCAGTCCTGTTAGGGACCTGAGATGGCCTGTGCTAGGATGCCCTCCTGATAGAAAATGAGGACTTGATATAAAGCTCTTTCTTATGCCACGATGAGGGTCACTGGCTTTGCTTCTCTAGACCACCCAGGGTCATTCACTGGATGGCCCCCCACATGTGCATCTGGCTTCCTCTTCACACATGCTTTGCTCTGTGCCTCACTGGCTCCTTTTGTACCACAGAACTGACTTGGCCTCAGACACACCCTAAACTGATACAGCCTCCCTGACAGCAAAAAATGAAGCCTTTTCCCAGATGGGATTCCATCCCCAGGGATGACGTTGTAGTGGCCCCCACGGGACAGAGTCTATCAGTTACGTGAGGCCTCTGGCCCCACAGTGAGTTAGGTGTCTGGCTGCGAATCCCCAGGTCTAAGGTTTGAATGTCTGTTCCGGTAACGAGGTACTGTCCCAGAAACCCTAAGAGTTATCAGAGTCATTCTTCGCCGTTAGGGTCACTTGGAGCCGGAACTGACTGGGTGGTGACAGCAAGGTGGTTGGTTAATCTAACTGGGGGGGGGGGGGGGGTTTCCCAGCACAGTGCTTAAGCAGCAGACAGCCTCCCCTGGCGAGGTTAGCAGTCCCACGCCTGACCACCAGTGCCCCCGGGTCCCTTTCAGCAAAGAAGGGTGACAGTTCTGGACACCCTGTGAGAAGGTTCTAGCTTCTCCTGTAGGGAGTTTGCGTGTCCAACCTGACAGTAGCAGACCACTGGGTTCTTCCCCAGCATAACCCCTGAGGGGTCCAAACAGCCTACTTTTGGGTAAGCAGCTAGCGCTTCATGGTGCCACGGGGTTCCTTCCACAGGGGCTAGGAGTCCGGCACATAGGGCACAGGGCACACCACTCGTGCATAGCAGCCACTGGGTGACTAGGTGTCAAATTCGAAGGGCACCTGATCAAAGGCGGGCACAGCTGAAAGCGTGGACCTCCCTTCCCTGCGGCAGTGACAAGCAGGATGCAGTGTGACAGTGTGAGTGACTCTGTGCCTTTCTAGTTGTAGGGACAGCCGTTTGAACCCAGCAGCAGCTCCACAGGAGCAAGATGAGGCTTTCTGCACCTCACGACCCCCATACAGATTTACAGCCTTGGAAACCCGCAGGCACAGTTCTGTGGCGTGCTTCAGGGTCACTATCGCCGGGGCTCAGCTGGACAGCAGTGAATGGACAACCCAGCTAAGGCCCCTTTGTGCCTGCCTCACTGTGAGGTCACACTGTGGAGTCTGCTGTGTCTTTGACATGGAAAGGGGCGGGGGTGTGGGGACGATAAAAAAATCAACACCCAGGACTCTGAAGGACAGCCTAATGGTTAATAAAGAGTCTACCAGCTGGGGCTTTTATGGCACCTGCTCACCCTCTCCATCAAATGGCTTTATTACCCCGCCCCGCCCCCACTTGCTCCTCCAATCCCTATGGTTTACGCAGTACTTGCCTCCTGGGCTAGTGGACGCTGTTGGCTCTGTAGGTCCCTGAGCGAGAGAATTCCCTGTCCCTGGAGCGCACTCTGCCCATCTTGCTGGGGGAGAGCCCCTCCCCTAAGACAGCAAGGCGACAGGAGGACAATCGAGGTGATTCTATTTCAGTCCTTCACCAGACTTTTCTCTCTCTCCCCACCCTCCATAGAAGCCTGGCAGAGCGACAGGGTCAGCCCCTTGCCTGGCCGCCAGGAGAGGCCAGTGGCCCCGAGGGCAGCCCGTTTCTATTTTCCGCTCCTCTGGTCCACAAGCGTCACCCGGGCCTCGCTGAGGGCCGCTCAGCTCACCTGCCAGCGGCAAGGGGCCTGCGGCAAGGGCGGCAGTCCTATTTCCATAAATTTACATCGGATTTGTGCTGAATCATATCCCCATCCCACCTCCATCCCCCATGCGGAAGCAATGAAATGCATTATCAATAAATACAGCAAATTTGAATAATCTGGGAGCCTTGTGACTTTCTCCTGACTCCTTTTCATTTAACACCTTCCATGGGAGGGGCCTCATCTCATCATGTCCCCAACCCCACAAGAACCCCTTGGGATCGTGTCCTCCCCCCCCCAACCCCAGGATCTGCTGTGCTTCTGGGGTGCCCCAGGCCTTGCCACTCCCGCCTCAGCCCATTTCTCAGCAAATCTGCCCCTTGAGCCCCTTGAGTATCTGCAGTGGTAGCTGCCCCTCTTCTTCTGGCCCCCACGTCCCCACCCCGTGGCCTCCCGCGATGGGAGCCCCCCCCCCCGCAATTACTGGCAGTAGCATCCGGAGTGCCCCATGCCCCTCAGGCTGGCAATCGAGGGTCCCAGACCTGCCAGGCCATCATCAGCCCCACTCAGTCATTTTCGGCACCACCTCAGTGGCCGGGTCAGCAGGGAGTGGAACTTCCTAGCATCCCCTGCTGCCTGACTGATTGGCAGCCAGCCGGGCTGGAGGGGGCCAGTGCAGAGCTGGTTACTCGCTGCTGGGCCCGCAGGGCTGGGCGGCGGGCAGCGGGCGGCAGGCGGCAGGGAGAGCGAGCAAGACAGCAAGCGTGCACCTGGGAGCTCCAGGCAACTGGGAGATCGGAGGCGACTGGGAGTGTGGAGTCCCAGTCAGTAGCTGGTGTCTGGCGGGCTGAAGCCCGGAGGGGATGATGGCTGAGGACCTGCAAAGAGGGCTAGTGGAAGGAGACAGGAAGACGTCTCATTTCCATAATTGAGGCTGGTGGGTGGGTCAGGGGACCTAGGGAAGGAGGGCCCAGCAGGGACCTGGAATTTGCTTGCAGGCAGTCGCCACCTGGTGACCCACCCAGGGTCTCAGTAGACTTTCCCAGCTGCTGTCTCTATGCAGACCCTGCTGATGGTGTGCACAGCTTGGAACCTGGCTGAGAATCTGAAGATGGCCAGCCTGCAGCCAGGGGCTCTGCTCAAGAAAGGCCTGGCAAGTCACTTCTGTGAAAGATGGTTGCTGTTGTGGGGCGGGGCGTCAAGGGGATTCTGGAACGTAGAGACCCCCTGAACCCTGAGGGGATTTTCTAGGCTGCAATCACCAGGACTTTCTTCCGCACTAAGGCTGTGTGGGCTTCAAGGACCAAGCTTGTGGTTAGCAGCTGAACAATGGACCGCTGTGCCACCAAAGCTACCACCAAGAAAACTGGTGTTCGCCGGTCTCCTCTGGAAAGCACAGTGCCCCAGATGGGATGGCAGCTAACCACAAAACCAGTGGTTTCAGGAGAGGGTCGCTAGGTTTGGGTAGGTTTCCGTTGGCAGCGGGGAGCAGCCTGCTTACACAGCGCAGGCTCCTTGGTGGTCCGCTAGCCCTCACTAGAACCAAGAGCAAAGGGAATCAGCTAACAGCCAGGCCACGGGGGCTTCCCGCTGGACCTGCCAATGGCCTCCCATTGACAAGAGATGATTTGGAAAGGAGAGAGAATGTGTGTGTGTGTATAGTTTGAAAAGTTCATAGGAAAAATTCCATTATCTTTTCATTCCATTTTTCCCATGAACTTTTTTGAAGACCCCCAAACTCATTGCTGCTGAGTCGATTCTGACTAATGGGACCCCGACCGGAAAGGGTAGGACTCTACTGTGGTTTTCTCCCAAGATGAACTTTTCACCAGCGTAGAAAGCCTCATCGCTCGCCCTTGGAGTGGCTGGTGGTTTCAAACCACTGACCTTGTGGTTCGAAGTCCAACCACGACGCCAGGTGTCATCAAGTTGGCTCTAGCTCCTAGCAACCCATGTACAACAGAACAAAATACTCCCCCGTCGGGGGCCATCCTCACAATGGTTCGTATGTCTGGGCCCATTGTCGCCATGGTGTCAATTCAACTCCTGGAGGTTTTCTTCCTCTTCACTGCCCTTCGACTTCACCAAACTCGATGTCCTTCTCCAGGGACTGACTGGTCTCTGCTGATGACATGTCCAAAGAACGTGCAACAAAGACAGCGGTGCAGTGGTGAAGTCCTTGGCTGCTAATGGAATGGTGGGCGGTCTAAATGAGCAGCGACTCCTTAGCAGGAAGAAGCGGTCTGCTTCGAGAAAGATTTCCAACAAGTGGCCACCGAGTCCACTCTGACTCACAGAGACCCTGTGTAGGACAGAGTAGAACTGACCTCGTGGCCTCCTGGGAGCCTCCTCTGTCTCCCAAGGAGCAGCTGGTGAGTTTGAACTGCCGAACCATCAGCCAGCAGCCCAAGGACACTGCTCTCCCCCTCAAGGCTCCTTCCCTAAGGGCGACGGCTTAGGAGCCCTATCGGGCACCGGAGAGGGTGGTTCTGAGTCAGAATCCACTTGGTGGGCACAGGAGTGGTCATCCTTGTGTGGGTCTGCGACATCTCCCCCTACAAACTGTGGTCAGCATGATCAGGGCAGGCGGAGGCCGGCAGCAGGGGGGAGGCCAGCAGCAGAGAAAGGCCGGCGGGAGAGTTGTCCTGTGCGTTTCCCTCACAGAGGGAGTTCAGAGTGAAACCTCACTAATATCTCTCTGTCAGCTGGTTCGTCCCCATTAGTGAGGACGCTGACAAGTTTGCTTGGGCAGCCAGAAGCTGAGCGGAAAAGACTGTCTGGAGAAGACAGCAAGAGCTTCGGGGCTTTCCTGGGTGTCTGGGACGTGGCCTGCGTGAGCGTGGGAGTCAGTAATGAGCAGCTCGGGTCTCTGGCAAGAAGTTCAAGTTCTCTCCTCATCGCACTAGAGATCCCCCCCCCCCCCCCAAAGAGTGCCTGCTGGTTCAATTTCTTAGTTTAAGCTATTTTGGAGTTTCCTTGTAGAAAATGCTCACGAACTTTTCAAAGTGAAAAACATCACTCCAAAGCAGGTAGGCCTCTTCTTCCCTCCACACGGCGGGCACAGATAAATAAATAAGCACCACGGGCCCCGGGGCAAGGAATGGATGGGGGGGAAATTGGGTCCCTGGGGAGGATAGCTCTCTTACCTGAAAGCTAAGGGGAAAGGGAAAAATAAAAATAGAGAGTAAAGCCCACGTTTGGGTGCTTAGTGCCAAGGTGGCACATTTTAAGGCAAGGACACGTGTGTTTAAATCCGGCAGGGCCACGTGGGAGGGTCGGAGGGACCATGTAATGGACTGCTTTTCTCAAAGGAAAGCGTCACATCACAGGTGAGTTTGTTTGGTTTGTCGGTGTGTGTGTGTGTGTGTGTCCTCTGGGCAGGGGTGGGGGGTGGAGGAGGGCGGGATGAGAAAAGAAAAAGTAAAGCGTCGCAAAAATGATTAGCTTCATTTTTGTCAGCTGGAGGCCTCCTCATCTAGGTGCCGAAAAGCTTAAACTGCAGTTAATTATTATTATTACTCAATGTCAGGCTCCAGAAATGAAAAAAAGATATTTTTTTTAAAAAAGGATCGTTGGTAGCTACATCGCCTCGGTGTGTGCTCTCCTCACGTCTCACAAGCTAAGCAGGTTCTGACTGCGACTTGGGGCCCCTGAAACCTCCGTGGGAATCGCCGGGCCACCGGAGAGGTCGTTTCAGCTAAATTCAAAGTCACTCAACATGCCAGGGAGGGCAGAGGCTGGCAGATCTTTGAATTCCGTCCCCAACTTCAAGAACTGGCTGACTGACCCCAAGAAAGGAGAGCACATAAGGAAGACGGAGGCATGCGGAGCACAGGATCCTCAAGGCACGCAGTCTCTGGTGTGATGGCTGGGCAAGCCCTCTGATTCACAAAGCAAAAGCCCTGAGCAGCAGGCATCCAGCAAGCCTCGGCTATCCAGTTGGTACCTAGAAGAGGCGGGCTGCTGATCTACCTGGCTGCCAGCAGAGAGCCGGGCACAGAACAGGAGGCAGCGGGAGGCAGATGGACGGAGTTACTATCTATTTCATCGACAGGTCAGAATGAAACCAGATGGTTCGCCAGAGGGCAATCTATTGGCAGACGGTACCTTGCTTTTTCAGCCTGAGACATCAGACTGTTAGGAACAAATGCTTAGTACTGAGTTAACCTGGAAGTCCAGCTCAGTGATGACCTGCTTTGTGCCTCCTTGGATGGAAAGGAGAATGAATTCGTTGGCTCCGCATGGCCGCAAGACCAGCAGCCTTAGCTGCCTCCCAGTCTGGTTTTTCTATTTGTTCCTTAGCACAATCATTTGCCAATCCTCTAGGGCAGTGGTTCTCAACCATCCTAATGCCGTGACCCTTTAATAGTTCCTCATGTTGTGGTGACCGCTCCCCCTCCCCCCCCACCATAAAATTATTTTCTTTGCTGTAATTTTCAAAACTGTAATTTTGGTACTGTTATGAATCGGGCAACCCCTGTGAAAGGGGTCACAACCCACAGATTGAGAACCGCTGCTCTACAGCAAGGCCCATGATTGCCAAGGATGAACGGAGCATTGGTACAGAATAGGACATGAATTAATGACCTGGTGAGGACACTGGTTCTCTCTCACAGCGCCTGAGCTTCTACGCTTGTAGAATCTTCTTTAGATGAAAACCCAATAGATTTTGATGTTAGGGGCTGCTGCTTTTTTAAAAAGGTTGCCAGGGGCTCCCAGGCCTTTCTTCAGTAATGTTATCAACCATATCTGTTTATCTGTTAGTGTAGAGATTTACAGTCTCAAAAATCCTTGATGGCAGTGGATTTTGCAAACAAGGATCAATGCCATTGTTACAAGTCCCTTACAGCCCTGTGCATGCAGCACATTTGCAAACATTAAGTTAACTAATATAAGCCGCATAGATAAGCCCAGCATCAAAGTTACAGGTAAAGACAGTGTAATAGTTAGTAGTTAGGTTTTATGTCAACTTGGCTGACTAGGATTCTCTGTGGTTTGGCAGGCAAGTCCTAGTAAACCCTCATGATGTGACCTAATAATCAACTCCATCATGAAATCTGCTTTGAGCAACCAACCCAGTGGTGGTGATGAAGTTTCCTTGGGTCTGTGGCCTACTGCCAGTATATGCAGACTGTGGAGAGCTTGTTTCCTTTTTGTTGAGTCTGGATCTTGCAGCTGGATCACTGACCTCCAGTTCTTTGGCCTAGAACCAATGACTCACCGTATTGCCCACTGACTCTGGGAGGCATCAGCAGTCTGCTATCTCACCTTCATCTGTTTCTCCTGAAGCCACCAGACTGTGGTCTTACTGCTCCGTCTTCTTGCTTCTTGGTTTGTTAGTCCCAAGGACTACACTAGTCAGGAGACGCCTCCAGGTTAACATCTGGCCCATGGACTTGAATCACACTAGACTTAACTACATCTGCAGTTGTGTGACAGCAAGTCAGGATGGTTGAGTTGTCTGAGGTTCTTTGCTCAGGTCACAGTATCCCCCAGAGGCATGAGTTTGAACCCCACTCCTGACAAAGGAATGAAACATTTGTATGAGCCATTTTCTTGATATAAATTGATCTGTGTGTGTGTGTGTGTTCGCGCGCGCATTACCGGTTTTATTTCTCTAGATAATCCAGTCTAAAATAGGAAGGTACACAGAAGCATGGGTGAGACATGGCGTTATTCGGTTATTCTGCAAACGCACTTACTTTATGGGCAAATACCCTATCAATGAAATAAGCTCAGTATTTCCTACTCCCACCGTGTGGCGCTTTGTTTTCAGGTTCCATGCTACAGAGTTTCTTTTGGACCCAGAAGTCCCAAGTTGGGCCTCTGTTATCCTAATTTTCCGACCTCGGTTTCTTCATCTGAAAATGAAGGATAACACCCCTTGCACAAGTTCTTGCCATGATCAGCAGGAGGTAAAATTCAGAGCCACTGGTGTGGTGCTTCCCCATCTGCAAAATGGGTTCACAGCGGTCTCAGTCTACCTACGCACCTCCACAAGTTGCATTTCTGCGAGTATGGACAGTGTACAATTGGTTCTGGGCCCCGGGGGCGCTTTCAGTAGCACGGAAACACCAGCTTGAATAGCATTGCCTGGGGTCCGGGGGGTGGGGTCCCGGGAGGTGGGTGGGTAGGATTTGCCTGCCCCTCTGTAGTTCTCTTTTGAACCTTCTTCTTTTTAGGAAAATGTTTCAGCACATTGCCAGTACTCTTGTAGCTGTTTCTCTCCCTCTCCACACTTGCAAAGCGTCACAACCATAACGCGTTTTGGGCCCTATTTAGAATGCAAGAACACTCAATGCAGAATTTTTGCATTTGCCTTCTATTTATGACAACTGATGCTCACAACATAAATTTAAGTATGCAGTCACTTTAAAAGCAATGCTAACTCTATAAATCTACGATGGCAGTGAACTTGGATTGGGGTGCCTTGTACCAGAAACCCTGGTGGTGCAGTGAGTTAAGTGTTGGGCTATGAACTGCAAGGCTGGCAGTTCAAACTCAACTGCTGCTCCAAAGGAGAAAAAGGAGGCTGTTTGCTCCTGTAAAAATTTACTGTTCACAAACCCTACTAAGGAGAAGACTCACTTTGTCCTAAGAGCCACCGTGAGTCGGCATCAACTCCATGAGAGTGACTTTGGTCTACCGTGGACCGAGGGATACTTGGGTGGCAGAGTTTACGTCAGACTAGCTAACAGACAAGCCAGTGGTACCAAGGGACACTGGCCATGGTTCTGTTAAGAGTAAAAGCAGTTGATCCTAATTCACGGGCCGCCAGGAGTGCAGAGTTGAACTGCCCTCATTGGGTTTACAAGACAACGTGTGTGGTGTGTGCGCTTTCCAAAGCCAATCACCAGCGCTTTCTTCCAAAGTCACCTCTGGGTGGGTTCAATGGTCTAGCAGCTCAGCGTTTAACCTGTGCACATAGCACACCCCAAAAAACTGCACGGAGCCCAAGTTTTCTCTGAGACACGTGGGTCTGCCAAGAGTAGGACTTGACTCCTTGCTCATGGGCTGAGCTATTCTTACTGCTTCCACCAAGTGTCAGGCGACCCGCAAAATGCTCATTAGTGAACAAAAGCGACCCCCCTGCCCTGGGGTGGGTGGGGGGGATACCTGGTTGTCTGGGGGCAGCTGGATTGCGCGACCACCCTCCAAGCCCCGCGCCTGCTAGCAGAGGGCCCATCCTGGGGTCCAGAGGGAGGCGCGGGCTGGGACCCCCGGACGCCCAGGCTAGACAAGGCCCAGCTGGAGATGGGCGCTAGCCAGGCCGGGCGGCGGCTTGGGCGCGCCCGGGCCGCAGGTGCGCGCGGGCGGGGTTGGCGGGTCGCGCCCGGCAGCGGCCCGGGCGGTGGCTGCGGGCCGGCGGCCGCGGCTCCTCCTCCCCTTCCTCCCGCCGAGGCTGACGTTGAGTCCACCGCGCGGGCGGGCGGCCGCTGGAGGCGGCGGCGCGGCGGCTCGGAGGCGCCAGGCCCTCTCGGGGCCGCTTGGGGCCGGGGTGGCGGCGCCGCCACGGCGCGAGGAGAAGGAGGAGGAGGAGGAGGAGGAGGGGGCGCGGGCCGCCGTCGCGTGCTTGGAGGAAGAGGACGAGACCATGAACGGCGATCGGACCGAGAGCGACTGGCAGGGCCTGGTGAGCGAGGTGAGGCCGAGGCGCCCGCTAGGTAGGCTGGGCCACCCGAGGGACCACTAGCCCCGGGCCTGCGCCCCCCCGGGCCCTCTGCGCGGGGACGCGCACCCGGCGGCCGCCTCGCGCCGCCCGCCCGCCAGGTGCGCTGTCCCTCCCGCACTTTCTGGTCTCCCTGGGCGCCCCTCGCTGCCAGGCCATCTGGCGTCCGTCTTGGGGAGGGGCCTTTCCTCCGGGTAGGGTTTGGCCATGGATTGGAGAGAGAGGCAGGTGGAGCTGGGGAAAGGGCCAAGTCCCACGTCCCACCTGCCGTCCTGGACACTGCTGTTTTGGAGCTAAGCGATTGGATGCTTGGTGCTGAAAGAGAAAGGTGTCGCCTTGGAAGAGAATCCGGGCCCTGGGGTGACGCCCATGCCAGGTGCACTGGCCTGCAGCGGACATGGGGGGGGGGGGGGTTGGGCAGGGTTGCTGCCAGCACGTGCTTAGAGAGCCCTACTGTGTGTAAGCTGCCAAGCGGCTGTTTACCAAAGCCCTGAAACACGGGTGCAGAAACGATTCAGTGTATAAAAGCAGAACGCCCCAATTTGACCTGGCCTCCCAGACCACCACCCACAGGACCCTTTCATGGTTTTCATTCCCTCTGAGCCCTACCGCCCATTTCACACCCAGAGGGTGAAGTTTGTGCTGGGTCAGCTGCGTGCCCTGACTTAAGCGCCCCTGTTTCTGCCATCCTGATGGCCCTCTAGGGCGTTTTTCGCTGTCTCCCTCCCTTCCCACGGAGGAGAGCACCTTTCCCTCCACACGACCCACCTCAGAACTTTTTTCTTCCCCACTCTGCACGCAGTGCGCGGATGGTGGGACAGTGGATTTGCACATGGGGCTGTGGACCTCGGGGGACCCAGCAGTCCAGCCCATCAGCCACTCCAAAGGGAGTGGGAGATGAGGCTGTGTGATCTGATCAAGTTTGACAGCCCAGGGGCCCCCTACAGAGCAGTCTACTCTGCCCCTACAGCGTCATCGTGATTGGAATGGGCTCAGTGGTGGTGGATTTGGGAGCTGAAGCACACAGTGAGGGCCCCATGGGTGGCACAAGCTGTCTGGACTGGTCGACTAACTGAAGGTGGGGGTGTTGAGCCCGACCCGCCTGCCTCACGGAAGAAAGGCCTGGTGATCTGCATCCATAAAGATTACAGCCAAGAAAACCCTACTGAGGCCACTCCACCCTGTAACAGGCAGTCCACATGAGCCACTCCATGCCAATGGGTTGGGTTGGTTGGGTGGTTAGCGGGCTACACACACAAATAAAACAAAGATTGTCTTGATTTCTGCAGAATATTGGCAAGGAAACCGCACATCATCTTTCTGCATGAAGCAGGTTCCGGGCCTCCAGGTCAGCCTGGTGGTGCTTCACATCCAGTTCAGTTGGTTTCATTTGGTCCCAGTAGCTGGAAGCTCCTGCCATGAGACTGCAGCACTTTCAGGCTTTCAGTCGGGGGACACACAAGTCTTCTGGGGATCTTTTCACCTAGCCCATTTCCACTCCTCCTCCATTGGCTAGGAGGCTGGGGGTTTCTGTCCCAGCAGTCCAAGGTCGGAGCCTGAAACAGCAGAATAGTCCCTGCTTCAGCAAGTCCCCACTGTGTGCCTATTTGATTGCATCCCGTCCCGTGCTAGGTGTTTGGGATTCTGTGATGAAGATAGCTCTTGCTTTCAAAGTTTATGGTACAAATAGAAATACGAGTTCTTGAACAACCAAGGGCAAACATCCCTGAGGGCTGCAGTGAGCCTCCAGGGTGACCTTCGCCTTGTACAGCCCAAGCTGTATTGTTCCAATGGCCTCTCCCACTGGCCTAAGCATTTTATTTAACTCTGGCTCCTCAGTCCCTACACACGGAGCTTTGCACATAGCATGCGTTCGCTCAGGAGGTGCTCTTTGAATGAGTGAAGGAATCCTGACATGGATCTTTGAGGACTTAACCTGCCCATGCTGGCTGAGGTTCTCTGAATCAGGCCTCGGAACCACCTTGAATCGGCCAATGAAGTGAAATGGGAGCAGGTGGGAGCTTTTCAGATTGGGGTGACGCAGCATAACTGGAACCAGCAGATCGCTCTGGGATGGGAGGTTTGGGGCAAGCATAGTGCGCCCTTGCAGAAGCCTGATGGGGGAGATTGGATGATGCGGTCAGCTACCATCTTTGAGCGAGGCACCATTGTTTCTGACTCTGCCGGTCGAGAGGGTTGGTTTCTGTGCAGCATGCGCTGCCCTTGTTTTCTAGGCGGGAGATTACATTTCCAGCATGGTTTTGACCTACCATGTTTCCTGGTCTGCTTTGTTGGGTTCACCCACATTGTATACATTCTGGCGTTCCAGTTTCAGTTTCGCTTTGGCGGTCATGACTGCACCAGAAAGGACCAGTTGGAAGCCCTGCTTCAAAATAAGGCCTCCATACCCTTGGCAAACACCCATCCACTAAAAGCCTAGAGTGTGAAAGGCGCCTGGCTGGCAGGTGTAGGAAATGAATTCAACCTGCTTCCCGTGTCTTAATGATCATAGTAAAAACAATGCTCGTCTCATCTCTGACATCAGCGTAGAGCTGTGCTCCGTCGGGTTTTCAGGGGCTCATTTTCAGAAGTAGACTGCTAGGCGTTTTTATCCGGTGCATCTAGGATGGACTCGAACCTCCAACCTTTCAGGTAGCAGCGGGTGTCGTGCTGTTTGCAGCGCCCGGGGCCACTACCTTCACAGTGATCCGTGGCCTTTCCTTGACAGCATTTTACAGGCCCCCGTGGAGCTTCGTCTTCACAGTGGGATCCCCACTGCACCTGTTACCAATGGATAGATTCTGACTCATGGTGACTCCCTGTGTGTCTGGGTGGACTGGAACCTCCAGATGTTTGGTTGGCAGCAGGCTGAGTTGACTGCATCTTGTACTTTGTAGATCTTGTGGCTCTGAAAGGCTGTAGACCTTGCTCAGAGCCTCACGGCTGGTACATCTGAAGGCAAGTTGAACCCTGGTCTGACTCTACAACATAGGGTCCCAAACTAATGTGGCCTGTTGTTGTTGTTGTTGTTAGCTGCCATTGAGCCGGTTCCTGCTCACAGCAAACCTGTGTGCCCCAGAATGAAACACTACCTGATTCCATGCCACCCCCACAGTGGCTCTTCTGCAGGAGCCCATCGATGCAGCCACTGTGTCCGTCCTTGACGAAAGTGTTTCTCTTTTTCTCTGCACTTCTGCTTTACCAAGCTTGATGGCGTTCCCCAGCGACTGGTCTCTCCTGACAACCTGTCTGAAGGATAAAAGACAAAGTCTTACCGTCTTTGCCTCTGAGAATCACCCTGGCTGTCCTTCTTCCAAGACAGACTGTTTGTTCTTTTGGTGGTGCATGGCACTGTCAATGTCCTCCAACACCACAGTTCAAATGCATCGATTCTTCTTCATTCTTATTTGTCCCACTGCCCCCTTTTCAAAAGCAAAATCATGACTCAGCATCTCCCTGGCATTTAAACCTTTTGTACCATATACTATCATCTAACATAAAGTGTAGGTATATGCTTTTACAGCCGCCTGGGTTGTTCCAACAGCCCCAGAGAGCGGTATCGACCATGCTGGGAAGCACTGGTGCCTAGCTCACCTTGGCTAGAGTCACTTGCCACACCTGTGTTTGAGCCGCCTCTTCACCTGTCCGTGTTTTCCACCCCACAGCGATTCCTCAGGGGAGGGGACTGTGGCTTACCCAGTTTTCCATCCCCAGTGTTTTGTTTTTGGTTTTTGTCCCCAACAAATCTATTTATTTGATCCCTATATCATACAATTCATTAGTTCTCCCAAATCAAGAAGAGTCCTCTGATCCTCACCACACTCAGCGGTAGAACATTTTCTTCATTCGTGTACCCCTCATTATTAGCTCCTCACTCCCCCCACCCCCAATCTCAGCTGCCACATCCCCAAGGAACTTTAATCCAGTTACCCTCTCTAGAGTTGACCTATATCCTGGATTTCATACACAGAAAAATGTCAAACAACGAACAAGCTAAGAAACTAGAATAACAAAGTAAACAGATGAGACCCCTGCTTTTTAGGGCGAGGTCTACACCCCCACCCCACCCCCAACACAGTCATCATGTTGCGTGCCTGTGATAATGCTTGATTCTGGGGCCCTGCTCCTTCCTACTGAAGCAAGGAGACTGGTAGGGAACCCTCAAACTTGCCATTCCCGCCAGCTGATCGATTCCAGACACTTCTCCCTGCCTGCTCGTTTGGCTGGCTCCGTGGGGCAATGGACTGCTAGCCAGTCAAGCGGCTTGTCGAGGCAGAGTGTGGCCAGTGGCTAGTGGATTTACAGCGTGGCATTGGATGAGCTGGGCTGGACATCCAGGCTTAGCAACAGGCTTGCATCTGTTTCTGCAGAAATGGTTTCATCACCGGTCCTGCCCCAGCCCCACACCCACTCAATCAGCTCTCACCTCCTGTGACCTGGAGGAAGCACGTTTCACTGAAAAACCACCCTACCGGGGTCAGCTTTATCTTCGTATTTTTAGTATAACAAGCCGAAATGCCTCTCCAGGTGCGTGGAGCCGG
Organism: Tenrec ecaudatus; assembly: GCF_050624435.1. Lineage (NCBI taxonomy): Eukaryota > Metazoa > Chordata > Mammalia > Afrosoricida > Tenrecidae > Tenrec > Tenrec ecaudatus. The sequence continues at coordinate 198,230,352 of NC_134532.1, forward strand.
CTCAGCCGTGGGTGTCGGAGAAGCGTGATGGACGCTCGGTTTGGGAAGTGCAAGGTCTTGGGAGGGGGCAGATGTTATTCTTATCACCCCTCAGGTGAGCGTTCCTAGTTGGGGGCCTGGGGGCGGGCGGTGGGGGCGTGATTTCCCAATGGAAGATCCATAACTTTTTCTCTTTCCATGAGAAAAATCCTGGTCATCTCTTAGCCTGCCACCTCGGTGACAAGCTATGCCTAATTTAATTTCGCTCTTGGAATTTTGATTAATTAATTAGATAGCAATCAATCTCATATTCACTGAGCGTGCTGTGTTCAGTGGCCGCGAGGCAGCTAGAGGCAGCCTGGGGATTCTGCACAGAGTCGATGCACCGAAATCCAGGAGAAGGAGTTTGCACAGGCCTATGAGCAGGACTGGGATTCACAGGGCACAGCTTTGGGTCTCCTCTGTTGAGACTGAATCTGAAGGTGTCGTGGATCCTGGTGTCAAGACCAACCCACACTGGCAAACAGAACGAAACATGCCTCAGGCCTCCGCCGTTCTCAGCACGGTTCCTGTGCTTGAGCCCGTTGTTGCAGCTACTGTGCAAATCCATCTTCTTGAGGGCCTAGCTCTTGCTCGCTGCGGCTCTACTTGACCAAACAGGATGTCCTTCTCCAGGGTCTGGTCTTTCCCAAGTTCATGAGACAAGTCTTACCCTTCTTGTCTCTGAGAAGCATTTTCGCTGTCCTTCTTCCAAGACAGATGCGTTTGTTCTTTGGATGGTCTGTGGTACTTTCGATACTCGCCTCCGGCATCCTGATCCCATTGCACCGAATCTTCTACAGTCTTCTGTGTTTAATGTCCAACTTCACATGCATGGGAGGCGACTGAAAATACCATGGCTTGGGTCAAGGCATCTTAGCAGAAGAGAGACAGGTGGCCAATCAGCACAAGAAAAGATGCTCAGCCTTTTCGGCCAACACAGGAATGAAAATGAAAATCCTTACTAGATAGCCCAACACAGCTACTGGAGTGACAAAGTAAGTAAACAAACAAACAGAAAAACCAACACAAGTATTGACAAGGATACAGACTAACTGGAATTCTCCCTTCAACTTGACAACCCAGCCAACCTCATCTCAGGATATTTACCCAGGAATAATGATACAGAACACAGGAACCGCTGTGTGCCTGCCCAGAACAGCTCTGTTGATGATCCTTTCAAGGTGGAAACACTGCCACGTCCAGCGGTGTACACCCACGTAGTAGTATGACGTTCGGCACACTAAGGAACAGACCATCCATACCTGCAAGGGCGCGCTGTATGTGGAAGACCTCAAGAGACAGATGGCTCTGCATGGTCTGATTTGGGGCAGGTGACATCCTTGCAAAAAGCAGAAGTGAAAGGACGGTAAGCAGATGACTGGTCGCCAACGAAGGTGTCCTGTTGGCACAAACTAGCCGTGGGAGCCCACCCAGTGGTTCTGCGGGAGAAAGACCTGGTGAATCCCGGCCATAACAATCCCAGCTAAGAAAATCCTGAGTGACAGTTCTGCTCTGTCTTGTGGAGGCTCCATGAGTCGGGATTGACTCAGCAGCACCCACCACCACCACCACCACCACCACCAAATATCTGCCAATAGAATCATGTTATCTTGATAATTAGGCCAGCCTCAAATCGGGTGGGTCCTAAACCTAATGACTTCTGGGCAGTGAAAAGAGCAAAATAGACCCAGAGAGTTGCACACCAGGGGAGAGAAAGCCAGTGAAAGAAGACAGATACCTCTACAAGCCTGGGAATGCCAAGGATTGCTGGCTGTTACTGGATGCTGAAATTCACAAGGGAGGACTTCCTCCAACCCAGAGACACTTCCTGAATGCAGATTTCTTGACTCCCGGAAGGTGGGAAAGCACAGCTCTTTGAAGCCACCCACTTGTGCTCTGGCAGAACTAGGTAACAAGGCAAGGAGCCCTGGTGGTGTAGTGGGTAACTTGTTGGCTGCTAACCTTGAGGTTGTAAGTTCTAACCCACCATCTTCTCCAAAGGTGAAAGAGGAGGCTTTCCACTCCTCATGGTCACTGTGAGTTGGAATGAACTAGCTGGCGGTGAGTGAGGTAACTGAGCTACTGGAGATGGAGGGAGAGGACTGACCGCAAAAGAGCACCATGGAACTTTCTAGAGGGTTGGGAGCACTCTATAGCTTGCATATGGCTGCTGTTTTATGGCGGTCTACATTTCTTAACTGCAGACACATTTTCCTTTAGTTTTACTTCATACCTCATCCAACCTAAACTCTTGCCTCCAACAGAGAGAGAGAGAGAGAGAGAGAGAGAGAGAGAGAGAGAGAGAGAGAGAGAGAGAGAGAGAGATAAGGTCCAGAATGAGTATTTAAGCCACTGCTAGAGAAAACTTTACTCCCTTGCCTCCATATTTCTAGGTTTTAAACAAAATTAGACACCCTCTCCCTCCTTAGTGCTCACTCCACCCCACCTCACCTCCTCTCCAGGCTGATGAGACTGAATGTCTCCCCCTTTTGGAGACTCACTGGTCACTCACTGCAAGTTTGGTGGTTTGAGCCCACCCAGATGTGCTGGGAAGGGAGGTCTGGTATTCTGTTCCCAAATCAGCTACCGAAAACCTGAGAGACTCCACTTTGACCCACTCGGGCTCACCAGGAGTTAGAGATGGCTCGATGGCAACTATTTTGTTTTTCACAGTAATTTAGTATTTTGTGCCACAGGAGATTTTTCCGGCTTCTCCCATTGCAGCCACTTATCACAGGGGTTTTCTCACTGACCCTTGACTTGTCTGTCTCCCTGTCATTCCCTCCTGGACCCAAAGGGCCTTGGATGGCTTACAAGTTGAGACCAAATCTTGAATGAATTTGTCCATCTTGGCCTTTCGTACCTTGCTCATTGTGAGGGGTCAATCAATGCAGAATCTGTGACTGCTTGGATGTCTGATTGAATGGATGAAGGCATACCTCCGTGGGAGTGGGGAGGAAAAAGAAATGACTGTGAGAAGTATTGTAAAGGAAGACCCCACGGGATGGAGAAAGGGTCCAGGATGACCCTCCGGGTGGCTGGAGAGTGATGGAGCTGGGCATGATGGGAGACTGGGGACGAGGGGGGTGAGGGAAGAGGCTGGGTCTCCTTTGGAAGTCTTCATTGTTCAGAGTTTCCTGGGAACACTTGAACTCTTGCGAGGCACTCCGAGTGCTCCTGGGGACATTGGTGATGAGCGCTATCTTCATAGTGGCAGGCTAATTTCAGAGTAAGTTTATTAAAATTAGCGTGTGGGGGAAAGTGAGCATGACTGCCGTTTTTAACTAATGGGATTCATGTTCTCTGCTGTGCAGGGAAATTCGCATATGCACTTCTAAAAATGTCAATTTCTACTCGTATTATGTTAACGAAAAATTAATCTAGGGGCCCGCACTTTGAAATAAAGTTCATTGGCTTAAGGTGAAAGGCAGACTTTGGCCAGTCCTTGAATGGAAAGTGCCCAGAGCGGATGGCACCACTCACTGCCCACCCGGTCTGCCACCCCCCAGATGGCAGAGAACGTAATGGAGTTGAGTGTCTGCGTCTCTCTCCCTGGCCTATTAGGCAAGATGGTTCCAGGGGTAGGGGACACCTGGTCCCCACGGAGCACAAACCTTTGGTGGATTGTTATTTTAAAGTTTTCCCATTTTCTTCTCACCTCTTTTAGTCAACACTTAAGATTTCATTATCTTACGCTATTTTATTCCAACAAATATCCTAATTTTGCTCAGGTTATCAGATCTTCTTTAAACCAATTTACTTTCTATATAACGAGCCAATTAAGCAACTCAAAAAATCACTTGTGTGAGGTCCCTTGACTTAGAAACTTTCAATGACATCCTGGTCCTTGGCATGCAAGGCTAGGCCCACCACCTGGCCTTGACCTAGCTTTCTAGCCTGATCTCTTCTTGTTACCCTTGGAAATTGGTTGCTCTTGGCAAAGTGATCTGCCACATGTTCTGCTTTCCATCTTCTGTTCACCCTTTGCCCTCATCCTAGTGGGCCCTTGCTGCCCCCCTCCACCACCACATACAACCTTTCCTCCTAGGGGGAGTGGAAATCAGACCCCTCCTAAAATTGTCCACGGTCACCAAGCTTGAGGTGAGCTCCTGGTCTTGTTGCCTTGTACACTTTTCATTTAGCATTTACTTGTTTACTCTTCACCACAAGGTCAGTGGTTCAAAGCCACCAGCTGCACCTTGGGAGAAAGACGAGGCTGTAAGAGGCCTTCTCTGTGTGTGGATCTTAATGAACTTCTACATGAGTTAGTGAGCTCTCTTGTGGGTTGGGGCGGGACACCAGGATTCTGGAATGAGGGGACCCCTGGCTGTGGCCCGAGGGGAGTGGGGTGTGACAGAAGGCACTCGTGGAGTGTCCAGACTGATCTAGTTCGGGGGCACTTGAAGGGCCTCTGCTTTGATACCACAGACTCGTGGCTGTGTCTCTCTTGATAGAGCTTTATCAATGGCCAGCCCAAAGGGAAAGGGAAGTCAGCGATGCCAAGATGAATTTACTGGCGTGTGTTTGGCGGGTTGACATCACCAAATCCAAGCCAAACCTCTCCCGTTCCTTCGACCTGACTCATGGCGACCCTACAGGGCGGAGCCGAACTGCCGCAGAAGGTTTCCAAGGTTATAACCTTTGCGGAAGCAGACTGCCTCATCTTTGTCCTCTGGAGCAACTGGTGGGTTTGAACTGCTGACCTCTCAGGTAGTAGCCAAACACCTACTCACTTTGCTTCCTGGGCTCCTTCAGTGGGTGCCAACAACAGGCTGCTGATGTTTAAGTGTGGCGTGGTGCCTGGCAGGGCACTTGGTGTGCACCTACTGTGTGCAAAGTGTTGTCCATGGGACAGCTGCCCATATGGAGTTCACCGTGTCGTGATGATCCAGGGTGGGGGTGAGACCCCCATTGTTAATATGGCACACATCGTAACCTGGGCTCTGTAGGTCGGGGATAAATTCATTAGGAGCGGGGGCTTGAGGAAGGTTCCTGATGGCTCTGGTCTGTGGGCCAGGGAGGCAGGGCTGGATGTTGTCTGTAGAGACAAACAAGATGGTGTTGTAGACATACATAGGACAGGGTCAGAGGTGGCAAGATGCCGGCCTTGTTGGGGAAGTTAAGATCTTCTGGTCTCTGGCTGGTGGCTCAGAGTGGGGCATCAGGGGCCATCTGTTAGTCCCTATTCCCTGTTGGGAGAGTGCTGGGGCCACGCCAGCCAGGACATAGAGCCTCATCTTAGGCTTGCTACCTCCCTTGGGCCTTGAGAGGTTGGGCAAGAGGATGGCCTTTTGAGGTTGAACAGGTGGTCTGGGGGACTGTCGGCTGTGTAACAGGATGGGGTGCCGGGCACCTGAGGATGGAGGACCCTAGGAGGGTGGCTAGTCATGAACGCCTTGCACCATGCTAGGCACGTGATCCTTAACAGGTACTTGTGCAAGAGAGGGAGGGAGGGTAGATGGGAAAGGAGAAGTGGGAGAAGGAAGGGAGGAAGGGAGGGAGGGAGACTTTGGGTGCTCAGTTAATTGTATAGAGAAAATGGAAGGGAGAAATGAAGGGGGGGGGGGGCGGAGACAGAGGGAAAGGACAGAGGAAGGAATGATGGTTAGTTCATTTGCTGCCCCCCTCCTCATCCTAGTGGTAGAAGCCAGCTCTGCTCTTCTGGAGAGGCCCACTCCCAACCTCTCCCCGGATCCATGAGGGTCCTGACAGAGCTAGGGATGAGCATCCACCTGCCCCCACATGTGTTCGGTGGCCTGGGCAGTGTCCTGGTTCCAGCTGCAGTGGGGTACGTAAGTCATCGAGCTCTGCCTCTCAGGGGTTCCTTGTGTCCTCTTGGGCCAATGGTCCACAACCTTGCTTTCTCCAGACACCCCACTGGAACCGGACCTGCCTCTCCCCTCTCAGTTACAATGAGGGTAATGAGAGTGTGTGTGCCTTAAAGCCCCCGACTCTTTGCAGAGCACTCTGATGCTTTTGGGGAGTGAGTGGGGTGTTCATCCTCCTTGCCTGGCTTTGGGAAATTCCTTCCGCAGGTCCCCAAGGCCTCGCCGTTGTGCTTCTGCAGAGGCGGGCGATGTGTCAGCTGCCGGCTGTTACTTCAGTGCCATTGAACATTCACACTGACGGGTGCAGATTGACAAGACCTGCTTGCTGGGCCGTCTGCGGACCCCATGACCAAAGCTGTATTAGAGATGGCGACGATGGGGGCTTCCTTTCCTCTAGCCAGCTCCAATTTGCTTTTCAATTTGTCCAGCCTGGTCTGTGACCCCCGAGGTCAATCCGTCCTCTTTCCTCGTCTCCCGAGCAACTTCCAGGGTGGTTGCAGGCTGCCCACTCTCTCCCTAGGCAGCCTCCATCTCCCCGCCCCCCTCGCCCCTCTGCAGATCGGATTGCCCTTATCATTCACCTCCTGACTTTGAGCTCTTCTTTCTGCCAGCCCATCCGGTCTGCCCTTCCCCCTTCAGACGTTTCCATGGTCTCCAAAGCTGGCTGCTGACCACCCTACTTTCCTCATTTGTGAGCATTTTTTGAATAAGCGTCTCTTATTTTCTTTCAAAAAAATTTCCTGTGGTGAAAATATACATAACAAAGCATATGCCATCTCAACAATTTCCATGAGCACCATTCAGCCCCCTGGATTGCATTCTTTGTCCTCCTAGGCATCCCTTCTCCCTCTCCATATCCTTCACCAAATCTGTCCTCCACCATTAGCATAAGCTCCAGGCACCCCTCCCCCGCCCCCCACACACCCCTGGACCCACTGGGAACTGCCGCTTGCTCTGTGTTTGCTCAGCTCTTGACCAGGCTACCTGGCAATGTCTGTCCTTGCATTTCTGACGTGCATGGCACAGCATCCAGTCGTCAAGGTTTGTCACCTGGGGACTGCATTCTGCCTCCTGGCTGAGTCTTCTAAGCCACCCTTTCCTTTCCTTCTCGTTTTAGTTTAAAAGTCCGCCCCAGAACATACACCCATCATCCATTTCTACCCGTACCCGTACCACTCAGTCACGCTGCTTACATTCTTCCCACTGTTGCCCCATTCGCGCTGTCGCCACCCAGGGTGCCTCTCCAACGCTGACTTAGACTCAGGGGCCGCCCAAACTGTAAGCAGGTCACTGATGACTCCCAGGATCTGCAGCCAATGTGGCACACCCATTAGCTCAAGTCCAAAGAGCTAGAAGTCATAGAAGCAGATGTGAAGCACAGAAGCTCCCCACAGCATCTCTTTCTGTGTCAAGTAGGCCACCCTCCCCCCCACCCCACCCCTGCCGAGGAAACATCACTGGGGCTGTGATTGAAGGGGTTGCCCTCCACCCAAATGTTCCCATCATGGAATTGATTCCATTATATCAGATCACCTCGTGGAGGAGACCTCAGCTGAAGACTACCGAGAATCCTGGCCCAGCACAGGGGACACAAAACCTAACTCTCACCCCCATTGTCTCATGCTTCGGCCCAAACTTACTGTCTCACAAAGCCCTTCTTACTGTCGCTAGACCCACCTTTGCGGACGTGTTTTCTATTTCTCCATGTCCTGCTTCCTGTGCTTCAAGTTAATGGAACTCATCCAAGATCTCTCTCACAAGGGCTTCCACACATGGGGCCTTTGTGTAGCCTGAAAGGAAAGATCTCTTTTTTTTCAGAGATCCCAAGCTCCCCCCTCCCGCCTCCCATCAGAGTTACTTCCCTTGAGCCTTGCTTCCAGTGTGGAGCCTTGCTGTCCAGTCTGGAGCAGGACCGGACACCTCGGCTTTGATTCTCCCTGTGTGCCTGGTGCACGCACAGGCCTGGGCACCGTTACATGCAGTGAGCGAATCGAGAAGAAAGGAGACCGTGTGCATACTTGTCTTGAAAAACTGCGGGGTAAAGCCAGGACGTCGCTTCTCTCCGTATCGCTTTCTTCATCTGAACCAGTCTCATCCATTTCTTTCCCGAGTCACCTCGTCTCCATTTTTATCCCACAGGCCTTCCGACTTTGCGCATATAGATCGGGACCTTCTCCAGGTAGTCAGTCACTTCGCCTCTCAATACGATCGCGGGGATTTATGAACTGCAAGGCATTTCCCTTCTCCCTTCTTTCTTCCAAACGGGAAGTTTATTGCATCAGATTTATGGCTTGAGGAAAATGGGCAGATGCTGTGGCTGGGAACTCACTTGGTTTTAAAGCGCCGCTTTCTGCGACAGGATCCCAGCCTGGGGCACGGCGTGTCAGAATGTTTGCTGGGCTTTCGCCCCACTCCTGACTGGAGTTTCGGCCGGCTCCAAAGATTATTTGTCACCCACGGCTGACTCCCGTGCAAAAGAAATTAGCGGGGTTTCTTTGGCTCCACTGGAAATCTTTCTACCCTAGATAATAGTGACAAAAATGACGACTCACACTCTCCTTTCATCTGATATTTAAGTTTCGAACTGCCGGCCTTGGGCTCAGCCACCCAACACACTAGGTCACCAGGACACCCTGGCTAGCTGCTAGAGAATCAGTCCGCCTGCTTCATGGCTGCCTCATGCGTGTCGGGTACACTGTGCCCACGTCTGCGCTGTGCCCGTGGTTTGTAACAGATCTGACCGCGATTTTTATTGGTTGGTGTTTTGAAAGCGCACTGCCTGATCATTCTTTCTCTGACCTTGGAAGCTCTACTGAAACCACATCATCAGGAGGGCAGCCTGCAGGCCGCCTCTGACTGGCGGATCGGCGGGCACTCACCGGGTTTCCTGCATGAAAGTGAGGATTGTGCCGCTAGATGCCCGCTGTCACTGGTATCCTCATGGCATCATAGAGAGACAGGTCTCTGCGTGGTTGAGTCCTGTTTCTATCCACCGGATAAAAAGTGAGTGTGTCGAGCTAGATCTCTGAGCTTCGCACCAGCTGTACTGGGAATGTTGGGTTCTGATCTGAGCCACACTCGTGTCGGGCCAGTGGACAGCAGCCTTGGCACTGGAGATATCTCCGCTGACCTAGATCCAACCACAACTTGAGCTGATCAAGAGACGTCCAGGCTTGGACTTCTACATTCCTTCCCAGACTTGGGCACAGTCTAGACATGGAGCAGATGCGGCGTCAGGAGCTCTCAGGAGGTGACCGTATCCTGGGGGACGGTCAGGACACTCGGCGGCAGTTGTCCACGGTGGCCCAAGCTGGTCCCAGCAGAAGCGCCATGGAAGTGAGGGCATGAACCAGCCTTCCTCCACCGCCCCACGCTCGCCCACCACACCCACCACCACAGGCCGTTCCTAGGCAGCCGATGGCCTGACTGATGGCCTGGCGGTGGATGGGGGACGTTTGTGGCTGAGGGTGTTAACCCAGCTATGACCATGACTGAGGCGGCAGTGGATGGTACCCGTCAATAAGTGAGCCCTCCACCTTCACTCTGCCCCCTTTCTTCAGAAAATGTATATAACTTGAAAAGGGGGAAAAAACAACAACCCCCCCCCCAGATCTGTAGCCCCACTGTGCAGAGCTGACCGCTGTTAGCCTTTTCACGGGCAGCCTTTCAGCTCTTTTCCTGTGCCCATTTTTATTAAAAAAATGAGTTTCCTGCGTGGCTGTTTTACATTTCTTTGTATCCAGGCGAATATACATCCAGTGAATGGGCGCATGCCAAGGGACAGGTCAGCTCATTTTCACATAAAGGCAGCCTGGGGTAGCCGCCGCCCAGATCCAACTGCAGGGCGTTCGCTGCTGCCTGCTGGCTTCACATGCCCTGCCAGACTCAACATGTTCCCCTCTCCCTGCCCCAAGACTACCAAGGCTCCTGCAGTTCTGCCCCTGTGTGTTGGGTTGATAACTGTTGTTTGTTTTCATACTCAGCAATAAGTAGTGAACGCTTTCAGTGCTGCTGCATTGACCACCATCCCCATCACACGCAGAATGACCACCTCGGACTCCACGCTATCAGAAGTCAACATCCGTTGGCCTTTAAGTTTCAGAGCTACGCATCACTCCCCACTGTTGAGGAACCCCGGTGGTGGTGTGGTGGTTACGCGTTGGGCTTCTAACTGTAAGGTCAGCGGTTCAAAACCACTAGCTGCTCCAAGGGAGAAAGAGGAGGCTAGTCAGTGTTGGAAATCTTCAGGGGGCAATTCTACCCTGTCCTATTGGGTCTCAAGGAGTTGGAATGGCCTCAGTGGCAGTGAGTTTGGGGGGCACAGGAAAAGAGCTGTTTGAGGGCAGCCCCTGTCCTAGCCAGCAGTATGGAGATTTCCATGACAGAGCAACTCGGGTTCTAGTTCCCTAGGATGCAGGGACCTTGGGCAGTGCTCTTTTCATCAGGAAAGGTGGTTGTTGCTGTCAGGTGCCATCAAGCCCATTCCAGCGCAGAGTAACCCGATCCTATCTCTAGAACGCAGTACCCCCACGTCCTTCGCCATCGTCACAATCGTGCTTCTGGGTGAGCCTATCGACACAGCCACAGTGTCCATCCGTCCCGTTGCAGGTCTTCTCTTTTCTGCTGCCCCTCCACGTGACCAAGCAGACCAGTCTCCCCTGACACTATGTCCAAAATACACGAGTCAGAGTCTCTTCCTCCTTGCCGGGAAGCCGGAGCATACTGGCTGCACTTCCTCCAGGACAGATTCACTGGCTCTTTTGGCAGTCTGTGGTGCTTTCAGTATTCTTCACCAGCACCACGATTCCCCGGCGGCATGGTGTTTGTGCATCGGAATGCTGACTGCAAGGCCAGCCGCTCAAAACCACCAGCCACTCCAGGGAGAAAGAGGCTTCCCACTCGTATGAAGAGTTGCAATCCTGGAACCCACAGAGCCAGGTCTACCGAAACCCACGGGGCCATGTCAAGCCGAGGCTAGAGTGAGGTTCTATTGCGATGACCGTGTGAGCACAGAGTTGCTATGGGGGCTGAGAGCTCCCTGACAAGGGCGCCATGGGATGAGGAGGGAGGAGCTCCCTGCGTCTCGCATGCTGCCAGCGGAGGCGTGACCATGCAGATGCTACCTGCAGGGCACACGGGGACCTGCCGCTCGGCCATGTTCTCTCCATTCAGCCCTCCGCCCTTTGACGTACCTGGGGCTCCTGCAAAGCAACGGTGGCAAGGTCTCAGCTCGTTTACTTTGGACAAGTCCCCAGGAAAGACAAGTCACCAGCAAACGCCATGGTGGTTAGCAGAGGGTCAGTGACAGTGAGGGACACAGCGTATGAAGGTCAGTGATGACAAGGACGGCCTTCCAGGAGAGGGATGGACACAGAAGCGGCAGGGGTGGGCTCAAACATAACAATTGGGAGGCTGGCGACATGGGACCGGGCAGTCTTTCGTTCCGTACACAGGGTCAGTATGGGTCAATGACTGCCTGAGATGGATCGATAAGCTAGTTACAGCAAGGGGCTCCAACACACCCAAAACTGAGGGTGGGCCGGCACGCTCGTGTTTCATACCATTATGCACGAGGTCCCCAAGGATGGGAACTGCTGCTCAAAGGCAACCAACAAACTCGAGCACTTGTGGGATCGCCCCGACGGCTCTTACCGCCACGGCTGTGGTTGTGACCGTTGTGTGCCGTCGAGTGGAGTCCATCCCAGAGTAACTGACCGGGGGCTCTAGAGGAGATACGGACTGCCGCCCCGGACACCCCATGGCACAGTTCTGCCCTGTCCTACAGGGCTGCGGCGTGTCGCTGTGACATTAGTGTCATGAGCGGCAGTAAAGCTATATAAGTTTACACTCAGAGCGCCCATGCTGCGGGCCAGGTATCACGTCAGGCATTTAATACACAGAGGGTTAATTTCCGGCACACGTTTGATGGGACGCTTTTTATGTGCCAGGCCTTGAGCTGGGCTGCTTTGCGTGTGCAGTTATTTCCTCCTCGCAACCGCCGTGGGACGCAGGCGGAGATGGCGCCGTTGTACAGCCACGGTCAGTACGGCAGAGGGATGACCGGTGAGCCTCGGGAAACACGCTGGGATGGAAATCGGGCCTTTTCAGGTTCTGTGTGTCCCCGCTCATCAGCCTCATCCATTGACTGAAGGCACGATCGAGGGAAGAAGGGGTCGTTCGTTCTGCTCCACTGATGTACTTACTCGTTTTCGGGAAGCGCGTGCCTCGCGTTATGGGGTCAGAGGGCACCTTTTCTTTCATTTAAATGCCCGGACACAGTGCTCGCTCTCTGCGTGGTGTTTGTATCTTCCGCCCTCAGCATCCACGCAGGGGCCCATTCTGATGTCAGTGACAACCCTGTCCTGCAGGACGCTGAGTTCCCGGATGCCCAGGGTTTGGCCATGGTGATGGTATAAATGCAAACTATGTGCCAGGTCCTGGGCGACACCTTGCTTTCCCGATCTCATTTAATCCTTCCACCAGCTCTATGAAGTAGTTCCTTTAATGCTCTCGCCCCCACACTCCCATTTTGAAGACCACGGTGCTAGGCTCAGCAAGAGATGGGTTTCTGTGCTTAAGACCATCCAATTAAAAATGACAGGGCAGGGGATTGGCATCCAGGCCCAGTGCCATCCATTGTCCTCCATCTTCTTGGAGTCCCGCCTTCAGAATATTGGATCTTTTTCGAATGGTCAGCCTGGCCATGTATTTAGCAATCCATTCTTCATGCTGCTATCTAGAGTCGTTCTGACCGTCATTGGATTGTCTTTCAGCGGTAGAAAAAGGCGCACACCATGATATCAGCAGCCTCAGCAGGAGGATTTCTCCCAAGGAGGGTTTTAGTGCTGTTGGTACAAGTTCAGTCTTCTGGCAGCAAACTGGACTAGCTCATCCTGTCATCTCTGCAGGGCCTGTCCAACTTGGGGTGAGGATGAGGCGGTGGTGATGGACAAACTGCCATCAAGGAAAGCAAGCTCAGTGATGTCTAATTTTTAGGCTTCTGGTCCTTGGGGCGGAGGGGGGAGGGAATCTGCAGCCAGATGAGGACCTTGCCTACTTTCCCCAAAGTCAGTCCATTCTCTCTGGTCACCCAGGGGAGCGTTTTGCCAACACCACTAGGCCATTTACACAGTTGCCCATCTGAGATGCACACCTGGGCGCTGTCCTCCCCTTAAACACACCCACAATCCTGTGGCTTCTCTGTAAATGCTGGTCATTCCTTCCCCAGGATGGCACAGCACCCTGGTCCCACAATGCGAGTCCCCACACAACCTTGCTGTATTCTGGAGCCGGTGTCTAGCTCGGTCCGGTGAAGCGGGTGGAGGTTTAGAGAGCAGCTGGTCAGTTCATCGGTTTGTTTCATCTCCTTCATCACAATCCCCCTGGGGGTTCCATCGCTCATCGTCCCTTCCGCCCCGAGTTTCCTGTTCCTCACCCTTCAGAACTGCGGTGCCCTGGGCCCAAGCTGCCTTTGATCTTCGGTGGTTGTCCAGTCCACTGAGTGCGTAGCTCCCTGTGACTGTTGCTTCCCTTGGCGACCTCTCTAGCGCAGCGGTTCTCAACCGGTGGGTCGTGACCCCTTTGGGGGTTGAACGCCCCTTTCACAGGGGTCACCTGATCCATCACAGTAGCAACATGACAGTGATGAAGTAGCAACAAAAATAATGTTATGGTTCGGGGGGGCGGTCACCGCAACACGAGGACCTGTAGGAAAGGGTAGCGGCATTAGGAAGGTTGAGAACCGCTGCTCTAGTGCTTCAAACCCCACCGCAGGTGAGGCTGGCTGCTCCTGTGAGGATTTACAGCCTCCGAAACCCTCCCGGGGCTGCTGTGCGTCAGAATCAACTCAAGGAGGACAGCGGTGAGATTGGTTTGGTTTATTGCTGGGCTTGAACTTGAGCCACCGGGGGAGTTCAGTTCCAGACCCAAAGGATGGCAAAGGTCAAAGGCTCCAGGGTCCCGCCAGTCTCTCTCCCTCCGACCAGGAAGGCCTGTGAGGCCGGCAGTTTGCGCAAAGGGCGATTTCACTCCTCAGGCCTGCCGAGAGCCGGTGGAGGAAACAAGGGCAGGAAAGACGAGGGGTGGAAGCAAATTAGCCGGCTGAGTAAAAGAGGAGGCCAGCCGGAGGAGAAGCAGCCCACAGCAGCAGGCTCGGCTGGGGAGACCTCCAGCCTGGGAGCTGGAGCTCCCGGCCCAAGCAGACCTTTAGGGGAGACTTCCAGGTTCTCTTCCAGAGAGACCCACTGCAGGAGGCATGTGGATCACAATGGTTTGAAATCTTGGCAGATGGCGGTGAGAGCTCTGTTTGCTTGGATAATTAAAAAGGTGATGGATTTGCATGGCTGATCGCGAGCTCTCTGCTCCGCAGATGACTGCCTGTGGGGGCCGTGGCATATCAGCACCTGGCTCAAGTGCCCGGGGGATGGAGCCAAGGACCTGATGCTGCAAATACTGCACGCTCCATCTTGAGTTGCATGTCTGACTGAAGCACCTCAGCCTTCTTGTGGGACTGCTCATCCCAGCAGGGAGATAATGTTATTCAGAAAGGCAAGGCCGGAGTCTGCTCACGAGTACGGGCAGGGAGTTGCTCCTCTCTCCTGGCATGGGACAGACACAGTTCGCTTGATTACTGTGATCATTAATCACTGATACCTTTAAGTGGATCAGGAGCCCTGGGGGTAGCAAGTTAGGTGTTGAACTGCTAACTGCATGCTTGATAGTTCAAGTCCTTCAGCTGCGCCTCGGGAGAAAGAGGAAGTTCTTCAAATACCAAGCTTTACAGCCTCAGAAACCCAGAGGGGCTGTCTACCCACCATGAAGGGTCTCTGTGAGTCAAAATGGACATGTGCGAGGACTGTGTGTGTTTGTAGGTTGGTGTTTTGTTTTGTTTTTACATGCGCTGTCCTGGAGGATCCCTAGGACACTCTTTCCAGGAGCAAGGGGAAGGGACAGGAGCACGGAGAAGCCGCTTGCTCATGGGGGCCTGTTTTAACTTCCGGGAGCCTCAGTTTCCTGCTCTCTAACGGAGGGTTACGGATACCCACCTTGCGAAGAGGATTAAGTGACTCAGGGATGTGAAACGCCAAGTCTGCTGTGGACACCAACTAGGCTCTGAGATCATGGCCACGCGTGTTATTGATGCTGATGCTGGTCATTCATGGCTCCTATAGAGAAGAGGACGGCGGAGCCAAGAGCAGGGGAGACTGATGCTTTGCCCAGGGATTGTACCTTTTCCTATCAAAATCCCAGGTACGGTGGTGCTTGCGAAGCGCTCTGTCTCTGCCCTTTGGGTCCCCTTTCATTAGAGGGACACTCCACTTAAACCCGTGCAGTGACCAGCCCCCTGCCTCGTACCAGCTCTGATTTGTGGCATTGGAGTTGGGTTTGGGGGCAAACAACCCCCCTATATGAATATCAGGCTCACACATTCAACGTTGCCCAGCGTGCTGAGGAAGTGAATGTAGGGAGGGAGTGTTTGGTTTACAGACTCTGTGCAATACCTGGGTTACTTGCCTTTTAAAGTAGATCACCAGGCATTGCTTCCGAGGTGTCTCTGCGTGGGCTTAAACCAACTGTCCCCAGAGCAGGGTCCCCTAACCCCAGGGGACCGGGGTGGGCATGAGAAGTTAAGAACTGAGAGATCTGCTGGAGGGGGATGGGGGGCACTATAGGAGTTTCAGGGTCCTTTTTTTGGCTTTCTCTTGGAGACCAGGGGTAGAGGAGCCACAGCGGTCTGATAGCTTCCCAAGTGGATCTGATCGGATTGTGTGTGCGCGCGCGTGTGTGTACTCTGTTGGCTGTTGACGGCAGCTGTTGACAGCAACAAAACAAAAGAAGACACCTTCTACAAAAGTCAAATTGTTATCACATCATGAAATAAGCGGTGGACCTGCCATTCTGTGCCCCAGGTGACGTGTCACACTTCTGTGAAGGCTGGGGACATGGACCACACCCATCCTCTCCCACAGCCCCAGCAGCCTGGCCGGCAAAAGCAGGCCTCAGATGCTGGTTGATTTTAGTGGCTCATCCTGCGCTCACACACGGTCTCCAAACAAGACAGAATCGCCCTCCCCCGCCGCCCAACCTTCCAGCAGCCTCTAGGACCCCAGCAAGGTTGGACCAGCCCAGCACGGGCAAGAACCTGCTGCCCTTCCGATAAGCAGTGACGTTTAAAACCGCTAATGAGAGCTGAGAGGGCTTTCTGGCCCACGGGTGCTCTGATGGAAGGAAAGCCTTTACTTCTTTTTTGCCCTTTCATCCCTTCATCTTCATCAGCTCGAGAAGGACCGAAAGGCGCACTCGTTGAAGAGGGGACACTGGGAAGCCAGGGAGAAGGGAGGATGGGGATGTGGGTATAGCAGGAGGGGAATGCCAGGAGGGGAGGGATGGAAATAGATATTCAGCCAGACCTGTGCTATGCAGAACTCCAGTTAACCAAGACTGGCAGAGAATTTCACGTGGCCTCCAGCTACTCTCGTTCACATTATAAACTCTTCCAATTACCTGAAATCTCACTTAACTTGAGTCCCAGCACATCCCCCGAGGCATCCAAATAATCAAAGTCTGCCTGTCTGAAGTCATCCTGGAGAGGGGACCGCCTTGGAGAGGCTGAGAAAGATGGAACATTAAAGCAAAACAAAACAAAAAAAACCTCAAGAGTCATCTTAGAGGATGGGGTTAGCATTGTAAGCTCCCCGCTTGAAATGGCCTAAATGTGACTTACACATCACAGGGGCAAACTCGGCCGGTAGAGACGCACAGGAGGTTATGTAGTTGGAGAAAGGTGTGCAGGGGAGGACAGGAAAGACTGGCGCCCAGGTCTTTAGGGTGTTTGGGTGGCTGGGTTGGGGTCACTTCAGGCTGACATGGCAGCTGTGGTTGACTCCACAGAGCATGGTGTTCCCTAGAAGCTCAGACAGGGGTCTGGAGCAGTCAGGCTCTATATCTGCAGCCTGTCCTCCTGTGGGACACCCCCTGGCTGGCTCAAATCCCGAATGCCGTCGGCTGTGAACCACAAGGTAGAGGTTCTGCTTTACCCAGAGGCACCTGGAAGAAAGTACCTGGTGATCTGCTTCCGAAACATCAGCCATCGCCGACCTACATGGCCTACTTCTGCTCAGACACACGTGGCCCTGCCATGAGTCGGAACTGGTTACAGGCATGCCTGGCTCAGTTGGTGAACCTTAAGCTTCTCAGAGTCAAGGTGGGGCATGGGCCTTCCTTCCCAGTCATAAAGAGTCCCAGCGTCAGAGACCCGCTGGGCGAACGTTCTACTCTGTTCTGTTGGCTCTCCATGAGAACAGGAGCACGGGATCGGAGAGGGAGCAGCTGGACGTGAAGATGGCGAAGTGGACGGAGGCCAGCTACTGAAGGACTCTTGCTTGGCGTCTCCAGAAAGCATCAGAAAGCTCCTTGAAGAGCTGTGGGACCTGATGTGTGATTATCAAAGGTGCTGTTTGGGCCAGACAGGCAGGGAGACGAGAGGAAGCCACTGTGCTGGTGACAGCCAGCGACCGTAAAGGCTTAGAGAGCAAACAGGCTCTGAAAACCCACCAGTACTGGCTGTCCCAGTGCTGACTCAGAGCGACCCCACGGGCACCAGAAGAGAGCTGCCTTCTGAGGTTTTCTCCTCTCTTCTTATTGCATTCACCTTTTTATTTGATTTCTGACACGGTTTTCATGGGGAACTGGGTAAACGTGTACAGAGCACGTCCTTTCCCTTCGCCGGTTCATACAC
Source organism: Tenrec ecaudatus (assembly GCF_050624435.1). NCBI lineage: Eukaryota > Metazoa > Chordata > Mammalia > Afrosoricida > Tenrecidae > Tenrec > Tenrec ecaudatus. The sequence continues at coordinate 198,247,938 of NC_134532.1, forward strand.
ATTTTGTCCATCTCGTTGATTGCGGTTCCCACAGGGTGACCCCCCTTGTCTCACCTCCTCTGGTGTTTCCATTCCTCCTCCTGTCCTAAGCGGTCCTGCCTTCTGAATGTTGTCCTACCTTTTGACCCAGGTGAGAGTTGACCTCCCCAGTGTTACTGTCCATGTAAATGTCCTGCCTCTTGTTTGGCTGAGAGTTGAGCTGAGGTGGTGGGGGGTGTGGGCAAGGGCCATAGCCTCAGGGCTTCCACCCCTGTCCAACCAGTAAGCCTTCTCTTTGATCTCACAGTTTTCAGCCTTGTTCCACGTTTCCCTTCCACTCCATCTGTTCTTGTTAGGTGTTGTCCAGTGCGTTCTGACTGATAGTGACCCTAGGTACAATAGAACAAAACACCGCCCAGTCCTCCTCCAGCCTGGCCATTCTTGGTACATTTGAGCCCGTTGTTGCAGCCACACTACCCATCCGGCTCATCAAGGGGCTTCCTCTATTTCACGGCCTTCTATCTAGGACCTTCTATTGTGACCCCCCCTTTCAGAGCAGTGGGTTCTGGGAGTCGGGCACCATCTAGTTCTTCTGGTCCCAGAGGCATGGCAGGTTAGGCTCACATTGGACCCATTGTCTCCATGTATCTTGGATTGTCTTGAGTTTGTTTCTACTCAAGATGGGGAGAGACCAATAGTGGTGCTTTGGATGGCCACTCCCAAGCTTTTAAAAAAGATCCCCAGTCCAATCGCTACTCACCAAAGTAGAGGGTTAAATGATGTCTTTATGGATTATATTAAGCCAGTTGACCTCGGTGTCTCCTTAGATCTGTTTCTAGTGGCTGAATTTTTGAAAGCTGACTGGCAACTCTCTTTGGAGAACCCTCTGGGTAGACTCAATTCTCTTACCTCTTGGTTAGCAGCCTCGCTTACACCTCTCAAGGTGCCCCTCACGGGTCAGAGGGGCAGTTTATTCAAGGTTGGAGAGGTCAAGCTCCCGTGCTGTTGACCCAAAGCTGCTCACTAGAGGGGGTGGAGGGTGGCTTTTACTGGGGAGGAATCTGGGCATGGTGGAGGGGGGAGGCCATCACAGAGTAGAAAGTACAAGAGGGGTGGAGTGGGGGTGGGGCTGAGAAGTTTCCGAATCCTTCCTGAATATGAATCCTAAAGCCACGTGTGAAGCCTTTCTGGCATGTCAGGCCTTGTCCCTGCAGCTGCAGAGGAGAGCCAGCCCAGTTCAGTGGGCAGAGATGGCCAGGAGTCATTGTTTGACTAAGAGGGCCACTGGACATCACCAGGGTCCCCCTGGCTTCCTGGCTGTCAGCATCTCCACCAGCGCTGCTACAGTCTAGTTGCAAAGCCATCCAGTAGTAATGTAGTATGTCAGATAGTCGGTTAATTGTTATGAGCTTCCTTGTAGAAATTATGATTTGCTTTATTGGAGATAACAGCAAACAGGGAGCTAAACACCACTCAGTAGTGAAAACGGGGGGCTGGGCTTCTTGAGACGACAGGGACCAGCCTACGGCCTCCACGGTGTGTGTGTGGTGTGAGTGCCTGGGTATTTGTGTCAGTGAGTGAAGTATGTGCCCCGCTTTAAAAATATAATGGAAATGCAATTCAAGAGAAATCTATTTCAGAGAGGATAATAAAAGTATTTCATGTGATCTACTCTATGTGCCCGCCCCCCCCCCCCAAAAAAAATCGGCCGCGTTTTTAGAGTTCGTTCAATTGGCATGTTGCCAATGAGTTTAGTTGACTTGGGGTATGTGCATGTGTGTGTGTGTGTGTGCATGTGTGTGTGTGTGTCTGTATGTGTTCTGTTTTCAATGAGTCCAAGGGAGCTTCAACCGGTTCCTGGGAAAAGTCCATTGATTTTTCATGGTCTTTTTGAAGTCTCAGTCTGTCTAGTCCCCATGGGTGTACCTGTGGCTGTGGAACTGCGTCAAAGTTCTTGAGGCTCCCCGGTCCCCGGAATCGGTTCAGACTCATAGCAACCCTGTGTGCACCAGAAGGAAACACTGTCCAGTCCTGCGCCTTCCTCACGATTGTGTTTTCGTTTGAGCCCATTGTTGCAGCCACTGTTTCCGACAAATCATTGAGAGCCTTCCTCTTTTTCCCTGCCCCTCTGTTGCCTTTATCAAGTGTGCCGTCCTTCTCTAGGAGCTGGTTTCTCCTGACAACATGCCCAAAGTACGTGCGAAAGTTGGACACTGATTCAGCAAGACCGATGAAGAATCAAGGCATTTCAGTCGTGGCTCCGCAAGGACTCTGGAAAGTACCACGGACTGCCAGAAGAACCACCCGTCGGCCCTGGGGAAGGACAGCCAGAATGCTCTTTAGACGCAAGGGTGGCAAGACTTCATGTCACCGTGCTTTGCACATGTTGTCAGGAGAGACTAGTCCCTGGAGAAGGACATCTTGTTTGGTCAAGGAGAGGGGCAGCGAAAAAGGAAGACTCTCACGGAGATGGATTGACACTGTGGCGCAGGATCGGCCGTGTTTCCGTCTGCCGTCTGTTGGGCATAAAGTCACGATGGGTCTGCACCAACTCGAAGGACCTCGCAGCCCCCACAACATCAGCAACCTTGCTGACTGGGTGACCCATGAAGGTAGAGCCGATTGGATCTGTGGATGAATTAAACGGAGCCTAGATGGGGGAAGGAGAGGAGAGGATGGCTCCCAGACTTTGCTTGGCCCATGCTGTTGTTGTTAGGTGCCATTGTGTCCACACTCGTAGCAACCCTGTGCACAACAGAATGGAACGCTGCCCTGTCTTCCTCCAGCCTCCTCTTTGTTCCCAAGCTTGAATCCGTTCTCATTGCCACGGTGCCGGCCCATTGCCTTGCTCCCTTCTGCTTTTCCAAGTGGGATATGTCCTTCTCCAGGGACTCGTCTCTCCTGACAACACGTCCCAAGCACGGGAGCTTTGCCTATTAGCAGAGGGTCCCTAGGGGTCGGAACCGACGATGGCACCGAACAACAACGGGGATGACGTTAGCATAGCAGGAATCCCTAGTGGTGCAGAGCTTAAGCATAGGGCTGTTCACGGCAAGGCTGGTGAGCCAAGACCACTGGTCCTTCTTAGTGAGAGAGGTGGCCATGTGCTTCTTTCTGTGAAGATGTACAGCCTCAGAAATGCCCTACAGAGTCACTGGGCATCTCGGGGAGTGGGAATCCTCTAAACAGTGGGATTGGCATTGCTGAGAAGCAGAACCCATTGCCTTCCAAGCGCCCCATCACCTCGCTGAGGTGGGCAGAGCAGGCATTAATTAATCTGAGCCTCCGTGCGAGAGAAGGAGATAATTGTTTCCGTTACATAATGGCCTTTATTCGGCTGCCTCTTACACCTACTCACCTCTCAAAGCTCAGTTCTGGCATTAGCTCCCGTGGGAAGCCTGCCTTCCCGGCCGGCACCCGGCCCCAGACCCCGCCTGGCCTCTCTCGACGCCTTCTGGGAAATACTCGTTGAACGAGGGAGTACATGCTCCGTGCGCCTTCGAATCAATGTGTTTGAGTTGTAGGGCTGCAGACAAGATCGAAAGGACCGCAAACTGCTAAAAAGACAAACTTGTCTGTGTTGGAAGACGTAAGGCCTGAGCACTCCTTAGAGGTCAGGATGGAGACACTAGTCTTACGTACTTGGGACATGTTGTCAGGACACCGGTCCCTGGAGAAGGACACCGTGTTTGGTACAGTGGAGGGGCAGCGAAGGCGAGGCAGGCCCTCAAGGAGAGGGATGGACACAGTGGCTCCATCAATGGGCTTGGGCACAGGAACAATGGTGAAGACGGCACAGGGCTCTGGGTCATGTTTCCTTGTATAGTGCAGGGTGTCGCTACGGGCTGGAGCCTCAGTGACACCTAACGGCACCATGACAGTCTGCAACCAGCCGGTGCAGACAGTGTGTGGACCTCCATCTGTCCAAAGAGCCCATGCTCATTCCACCGCATGAAACACAATCTGGCAGTTCCTTCTTCTCCAGCTTTCTGTGCTCATGGTTGTCGTTTGTTTGCTTGGTGTTGGTTTGTTTTGGATTTCTTTTGGCGGGGGGGGGGGGGGGGGTGGGCTGTTATTTTATGAGTGAAGCTTATGGTGGAACCGGTTTCTCAACCTAGACCAGCCTCGTGACCCACCAATAGGGACACACTGATAGAGGATATGCTGGCAGCCAGGAGCCTTGTTCTTTGCAGCTGGGCGGGCCCCTGGAATTAGCTGGGAGGTGGCTCCCAGCTCTGCACTCTCCACTTATGGTAAAGGGCAAAGTCATGAGGAGGCTTTGGAAATAGACACCCGCGGGCTTTGCAATTGTTCCGTGTTGCAGTGGGATTTTAATATTGCCTTGGCTGTTTGAGGGAATGCTGAGTTCTCTGGACGGTCTGGGTTAGAGCAGGGCTGGGGCTTGGCCCTACTTCCTGTGCCAGCGAGACCACTGCAAAGCCTACAGAGATGACTTTTCAGTAAGGCCCGGGTTCCGCCACCGAGGTCTTGGGACCCAAGCTGATTCAGATGAGGGAGACTTTGGGGAGTCTGAAAGGAACTGCAGTGACCATGACCATATGTCCCGGAGCACTGGTGGCCTAGTGGGCTCCATGCCCGGCTGCGAAGCACAAGGTTGGCAGTTCAAAACCACTGCAGTCGCACCATGTTAGAAAGACAAAGCTATCTACACCCGGAAAGATTCACAGCCTCAGATACCCAAAGGAGAAAGTTCTACCCTGCCCCCTGGGCCGGCTTGATGGCGGTGAGCGTTAAGTCTCCGGGTGTCCTGGTTGTCTGACCCGATCGCAGGCACAAATGTTCCTAGGAATGAGACTCCTCATTATCTGGACGCTTTTGTAGGAAGCACCCTGCTTGCTGCTGAGACACATGACCCTCTCTGCCATCGAGTCCATGCAGACTCACGGTGACCCTAGAGGACAGGGTGGAGCTGCCCCAGGGCTCTCTGAGACTGTCACTCTTCACAGGAGTCCAAAACCTTGTCTTTGTCTTGAGGAGCGGCTGGTGGTTTTGAGCTCCTGACCTTGAAGCCTGACCCTTACTGAACTCAGTATGCCACCAAGGCTCCTTTCTGAGCCATGCGAATTACAAAGATTCCTGAGATGGGGTTCCAGGGAGACTTGTGGGTTTGACTGCCTACAGTCCAGAAAGGAAATTGAAGTCCAAGGAGGAAAAGGAGAACTGGAAATACAGGGAAGGGGCACCGTGTGAGTGGCACCGTTACAGACACAGCTTCAGGCAGTGCCCCGTGCCCCCGGGCAGCCGTCCCAAAGCCCCTCTCTCCTGTGTACAGTGTCTGAAACGGCCGTGGCTGTCATTGGAAGCCTCTGAGCGGGCTCTGCCCCAAACAAGGCTGGTAGCTGCTGCCGAGTTGACCCCAGCTCAGGGTGACTTTGTTGGAGTCCCTTGATGAAGCGATTGACTGTGTCCGCCCATCTCATTGACCGGATCCCCTCCCCACCAGCCTTCTACTGCACCAGCATGATGCGCTCAGTCTAGCGATTGGTCTTTCAGATGGAGTCCCCTAGTAAGAGACCTGAAGTGTCACTATCCTTGCTTCGAAAGAACTTTCTGATGGTATTTTTTCTTTTAAGCGTGGTTTGCTTTTCTTTCCCCCTGAACATCTACGGCATTTTCAATATCTTTCTTCAACGTCACCGTCCGAAGACATCGTTACTGTCGACCTTTTCCATTGTGCAGCTGTTGCACATCCGGGGGGTGATTGAGAAGACCGTGGCTTAGGTCATGCGTGCGTTCATCCTCTAGTGACAATTCTAGCTGCTGGGGGGAGGGGAGAGTGATGCCTTTGGTGGGAGGCTGACATCCCTCCACCCCCAGTGCCGCCCCTCCACCTATTCCCCCCCTCAGTGATGTCATCAGGCAGTGGTGTTGAAATTGTAGTTTACCCTCTCCTTCATTCTCCCATTGGAAAATGGAGAAATTGACATAGTGGCTGCAGCCCTGGGCTCAGAGATAGCAAGGCTGTGAAGGTAGTGCAGGCCCAGGCAGTGTTTGGGTTATCTTGTTCACAGAGTTGCTGCCTGTGTTAGTCCGGGTAGACTAGAGAAACAAATTCATAGACACTCATATGTGTATAAGAAAGAGGTTTATATATAAGAGCAATTGAATATTGAGGAAACATCCCAGCCCAGGCCAGATCAAGTCCATAACTCCAATATTAGCTCGTATGTCTGATACCAATCCAAAAAGTCCTCTTCAGACTCACGCAGCACATGCAATGATGCCGAATGCAGGCAGATCATAAGCCAGTGGGTGGGAAGTCCTGTGGATTCAGACCTACCTCTGGAGGGAGGCTGGTGGTCCCTGGTGTCCACCTCCGCCATCGTCTTCTCCCACCATCCTCCTTCAGAATATCACTGCGAGCCTGTCTCTCCGTTCTCCTGAGTCCTTCCTCAGTCCTGGCAATGAGTCACGTCCTCTGGGCTTTCCTTGCCTTTCTGTGGTTTGCTTCCAGTCTGGCAGGATGGGAAATGGGACATGCTGGCAGCAGCCATCACAGCGTCCAGTGATGACCATGTAGAATAACGAGAAGCCTCATCTCTTCCTCCCTCCCACCCCCTACCAGGGTCACTGATTGCTATCTTCATGAGGCTGCATAGATGGGTTTGGGGCCTGATGTAGGCAAACACAGCCCCTGTTTGTACGAGTTTAAGACCTCTCCTCCATCAAAGGCTACACCCCTGCATGCCACCAGAATGTGCCTGGGAGCTGGCCTTGCCTTTGACCTGTTGACTTCGTGGACTGCCAGTGGGTCCCTCTGTGTCTCCAAATAATTTCATGTGGGTTCAATTCTTGAATTGCTCGAGTTCTCCAGCACCTGTATTTTCCAACTCTGTAATGGAGAAGAATCATGGTGGCCTGTCTCACCATACGGTTCCCCATCTCAGCTACCGGATCCCCACCCAGGGCGCCTGGGCTGTCGTTGTTGTTAGGTGCCATCCAGTTGACTCCAGCTCATCGCGACCTTGTGCACCACAGAATGGCAACCCTGCCTGGTCCTGCGCCATCCTCACAACTGGTCTCATGCCATGAGTCCATTGCTGAAGCCGCTTTGTCCCTCCATCTAGCCGAGGGCCTTCCTCTTTGTGCTGCCCCTCTAGCTTACCAAGCAGGATGTCCTTCTCTGGGGACTGGTCTCCCCTGATATGAAAAGCACACGAGATGAAGTCTCACCATCCTTGCCGCTAAGGAGCATTCTGGCTGTACACCTGCCAAGGCAGATTTGTTTGTTCTTTGGGCAGCCCATAGCACCTTGAATATTTTTCTCCAGCACCACAACTCAAACACATGGACTCTTCTTTGGTCTTCCTTATTCAGTGTCTGCCTTTCATGGACACATGAAGCAACTGAAAACCATAGCTTAGGTCAGGCACATCTTAGTCTTCAAAGTAAACGTTTAGTCCTTAAGGTTACCTCCTTGTGTCTCAACACTTCAAAGGGTCTTGTGCAGCAGGTTTATTCAATGCAGTGTGTTGTTTGATCTCTCGCCCGCTGCTTCACGAGCACTGCTTGTGGATCAAGCCAAGGTGAAATTCTTGCCACGCTCAGTCTTTTCTCACTGATCGCAGCGTTACTAGTGGTGAGGACTCGTGTTTTCTTACATGGAGTAGTTGTCATTCAAGCTGAAGGCTGGAACACACTGTTCCCTTTTTGTGACCCCATTGCCGTCTGAAATATCAATGGTATAGCTTTGAGCGTGACAGCAACATACAAGTCACTACTGTATGACAAACTGACTGACAAGTGGTGTGTTAGTCCGAGGAGAGTAGAGGAACCAATCCAGGGATGTTCGTATATGTATAGGAACAATTGTATATTGTATATTGAGAAAACATCCCAGCCCAGTGCAAATTCAAGTCCATAAGTCTGATATTAGCCCATATTGCAACGCCAGCCTATAAATTCCTCTTCAGACTCACGCAGCCATGCAATAATGCCAAATGCAGGAAGATCACAGGCAGTGGATGGAAAGCCTTGTGGATCCAGTGGCAGTGGAAGCATCTCAGCCCAGCAAGGGTCTTCATGTGGCTCCTCAACAGGCAGGTAAAGCAGAGAGAGAGGAGGCCCTCCTCCAAGGAGAGAAAGAGTGGAAGTTCCCAGAATCCTCATGAGAAGGCCACGCCCACCGGGAGGCATCATCAGGCTATGACCTGATTGACAGGCTAGATTTCACCCCCTTACTCTGTTTATCAAGTTGACATGAAATTATTCAACTACCACAAGTGGTGAGGATCTGGGCTGGAGCACAGGAATCTAGGTTTGTTACAGGTGCCCTGGGTGATTTAGAACTGCAGTTCCCAGGGTTCCCAATGCAGGGGTGGGGTGGGAAGCTAGGTAACAAGGAAGGCCTAATGTAGAACTCTGCCCACCTCCAGCCAGAGCAGGTCCACTTTGAGGGATCTCACCAATACATGTCCATCACTGTTGTGACTGTGGACTAGACAGGGGCTGGAGGAAGTGCCTCCCAGCCCCACCCTTTTCAGGGTGTGGCTTCCATCTCCGCACCAAATGCATTTGCTTCTTACCCTTTGAGGGCCTTCTCACAGTCCTGATGGCGTAATGGGATACAGGTTGAGCCGCTAACCACAAGATCAGCAGTTTGAAGCCATTACTCGCTCCGAGGGGGAAAGATGAGGCTTTCTACTCCCATAAAGAGTTACAGTCTCAGAAACCCACGGCAGCAGTTCTGCTCTGTCCTGTGGGGTTGCTATGAGCAGGACTCGAGTTTGTGTTTGGGGTGCTTATAAATGTCCGATGCTTACACCCCAGATGAGCCTCACTGCCGAGGTTCAGCCCACAGAACCCAGGATGCGGGTCTCAGCAGAGCTCTCTATGCCTGAGTCTGTCAGCGACCTTGGAGCCTGGTGCTGCCCTTGGCAGTTTCCACAACCAGATGCAGACCAACTCCTCTCATGGACTCCATTTGTTTCCCAGGGTGGCTGCAATGGGGGACCATAGCTGGATACCCCCAAACTGCAGCAGTGTGCTCTCTCTCAGTTCTCGAAGCCATTGTCCAAACTCGAGGTGCTGGCCCTACTGTGCTCTCTTTGAAGGCTTGAGCAGAGGGTCTGCCTTCACCCGCTGTCCCTGTACCCGTGGACACTTCACTCCCATCTCCCCTGCTGTCCTCGCCGTCTTTCCCCTTCTGGGTGTGCAAATCATTTGCACTCAACTACTCCAAAGGTTGGTGGTTCAGCCCCACCCAGTCGCTCTATGGCAGAAAGGCCCGGCACTCTACATCTCTGTAAATAGGGTATCCGGGAAATCCCCGTGGGGCATGTCTATACTGAATTGACCTGCCGGTGATGAGTTTGGCTTGGTTTTGAGGTCTCTCGCTCTGTCCCTCTGGGTCTCCTCTCTTCTTGTAAGGACTCATATTGATTTAAGGTGGGGGCGCGGGCTGGTGTTGGTGCTTCTGAAGGATCTCTGCTGGATCGTGGTTACGTGTTAGGCTGCTGACGGCAAGGGCAGCTGCTCCGAGGAGAAAGATAAGGCTGTCTACTCACACAGAGTCAGTCTCAGAAAGTCACAGGGGCCATTCCACCCTGTCCTCTCGGGTCTCTGTGAGTCAGAGTCCACTCAATAACAGTCAGTTTGGTTTCTGGTTTTGTGATGCTGTGCAGGAGGAAAATGAGGCTTTCTCGTCTCTAAAGGCTTACCATTGTAGACACCCACACGGGCCATTCAACCTGTCCTATAGGGTTGCTGGGAGTTAGAATCTATGTGATGGCAGTGAGTGAGTGAGTGCTAGTGCGGTGGCAGATTTGTTATATTGCTAACCTCAAGGTCAGTGGTTCCAAGCCACTAGCCACTCGGCAGGTGAAAGATGAGACTGTCTGCTTTTGTAAGGATTCACTGCCCTGGGGACCCCATATAGGATCGATAACGGTTAGAACTGACTTGCTGGCAATGGGTTTGGGTTTGGCGTTATATTTAGTTAGAAGCCACCTGATGCCAGTTCTCAAGTGACAACATCTTCAAGGACATTCACAGGGACCAGGGCTTATGGCTTCCACCCATCTTTAGGAGGAGCCTCACCCAGGGCAGACCTAGCAGCTTGCTCCTCACAGTCGAAGCAGGCTGGTTCCCTGTGGCCAGGCAGCGGTAAGGGGTGACTCTTGCCTTGGTCACCATCAGTAGCCCTTGTCCCCAGACACTCATCCTGCCTCGACACCGTGGAGGTTTCTGTCCCCAAACTCTGTGTATCTTCAGGGGCTCGGGTTTCCATCAGAAACCTTGATGAGACAAAAGTTGCCGTCTTGGTGCCAGCCGATCCTAAGCAGTGCCAGCCCAGACGGCTGACCATGGGGACAGACGGAGGGGACAGGAGCAGATCTCTTCAATTGTGTGTAGATGATACCTCCCCCACCCACGCCCACACCACCCCATCCCCACATGAAATTTCAGTGTCTCCCTTAGGAGACCCAGCAGTTGAGGTTTCTGGCGTCACTTTCCCTTGGTAGTTGCTCTGGGTGGGGTCGGGGTGGTGGTGCCCGAGAACCCACCGTGGCAAACAGACTCTGTGCAAAGGATGTCCGTCTCAAAGACGCGGGATGTTCAGAGGCAGGCTTCCACCCGCGTTACCCACCACCAGGAGGAAACCCAGCCACGGTGGAGGCGTACTCTCTCGGAACTCAAATCCACCCGGGTAGGACGTTCCTTTTTCTTTGTTTTGGAAGCAAGGCAATTACTTGTCTTCTCTTTATTTTATTTTTTTAAGGAAAAGAAGGGGGGAAAGGGGGCTAATGCACCCATCTGCCTCTTTTCTCCCCTTATCATTTGATGTGAACTGGGACTTAGAGAAGTCAATTCCGAGCAAGCACTCGATCTGAGTAATGCTTGCCTGCCCACAAAGGAGCATTGACTCCGGAGGGCTGGAAAGAGGGCCGCTTCTCCCAGCTTTGTGTGCCCCTCCATGGTGACAGAGTACTCACGTCAGGGCCCATAATGAAACTATAAATTGTTTTCATGGATGCTCTCGATTTGGTCTTTTACGGGTGAATTCGAAAGGTATTAAGGGCCTCACTTGACACGTGTGAATAACACCAGATGATGCAGCTGAGCCAATAAACAGAACGGGCCAGGTCGGGGCTCTCGCTGACTGACCAGTGTGGTGGGTCAGCATGGGGGTGCGGGTTCCACGAGGGGGAGAGCCAGGGGGGAAAGGGTGAGGTGGAGGAAGTAGAGAAATCCCATACTTCTAAGTAGCTGGGTGCATCTGATTCCTTTTGGGGAGCTTAAAGCAGCATTTCCCAAAATGGGTGCTACCACTTCTGGATCAGGGGGTGGGGAAGAGGGTAGGGGTAGAATGATCCAGAAACTCAAAAACTCACTGGCCATTGGCACTGGCTCTCAGGGCAACCTTACGGGGCAGGGTAGAACTGCCCTGTGAGTTTCAGAAACCGTAACTCTTGATGGCAGCAGAATACCCTGTCCTCCCAACGCAGCTAGTGGCTTCAAACGGCTGACTTTGCAGTTTGAACCCAATGAGTGACCACGATGCCCCCAGGGCTCCCGGGAGGAGGGCCTGCAAAAGCCGCTGCCTATGCTTTATCCTGCATTCAGAGCTACAGCGCACAGGGTCTCCGTGGCCAGAGGAGTACTCAGGGGGCGTGTTTTACCCTTGAAAGGGACGAGGTGACCTGTGTCTGTGTCTGAATCACTCAGGCCACACAGGCCTGAGTCTGAGTTAGGGACCGAGACCTTGAAGGAGAGAGGGCTGTGGAGTGGGGCGGACAGGGTTTCCGGCAGTAAGGGTTCCATGGCAGCATTTTAATGACCTTTGTTCCCGCCCTTCCTGATGATAGAAACCGCATTGGTTTACTCTAGAAAGTTTGAACAATCAGAGAAAAGCAGGAAGAAGAAGAAGAAGCCAAAACAAACACAAACAGAAACCACATGCGATGGATTATATTACCATGGTAGCCGCGAATCCTGTTCTTACAAACTCGGTATTGAAATAGGTCCCTAGGTATAGCGTTCTGCACCATTGTAGTAGAACAGGACCCAATTTTATCCGGCGACATAAGTCATGGCACAGCCAAGCCGGGCCCGGCCCTGTGCTATAATGGTGGCAGTTGGCATGTGCCAGGCTCCTTCCACCTGCAGGTTGGTGGTGTTGCTCTTGTTCACTCAGTTCTTTGTGCACAATCGGCAGCCTCCGTTGTCAGCGCTATTCGTCTCCGGGGGCCAGAGACAATAACTTTTGTCCCTGGAGTTACCTGATCCCAGCTTGAGGCTCCAAAGATACGCAGCATCTCTCAGGTCAGGAAAGACAAGATCGAGGGTCAAGGAGGCGGCACGCGCTGCAGGGGGTGAGGCGAGGGGGCAGCTGGTCTGCTCGAAGTGGCCAAGGCCAGAAAAGCCACCCTTTACCTGTTTCCAGCCTCGTGGAAATCAAACGTCACCCCAGGAAGAATGGGGTCGGACTGTTTGCTGTTCTCCATAAGGCACGCATCGGCCGAGCTTTTAGAAGTAGACTCCCAGGCCTTTCTTCCTAGTCTGTCTCACTCTGGAGACGCCCTCGAAATCTGTTCCGCAACACGCCCCCCCCCACCTCCACTGACTGGGACAGTGACTGCACATGAGGTGCCTTGATGGGGACTCGAACCCAGGTCTTCTGCAAGGAGAATTCTACCACTGACCCCGCCCTCCCCCAGGCATACATAGACACGCACACATACATTTTCATATTTGGTTTTGTCCTTTTTTGGTTTAACCGTTTTACCTGTCCCAGCTGACCAATAATAAAAGACAGACTCTCAATGAGATGACCAGGCAATGCTTTGTTCCCTTGAATACAGGGTCCCTGTGAGTCAGAACTGAATCGACAGCATCTCCCCACACCAGCTGCCCAAATTCCATCAACACCCAAGATCTGGGTTCTGCCCAGAGTGCAGTATGCGCCCTTTAGCACACGGCGCCACTTCCTGCCCAACGTCCCTGGGTGTAGTCTCTAACACAGAGCAGGCACCAGGATCCCAGGGTGTGTGACGGATGTACGTACTGGGTGTGCTCCGTGAACCTGGCCGGTGTTTGAGACAGTGGCTCCCTGTGTTTGCTCCGCAGTATCTGGTGTGTAAGCGGAAGCTGGAGAGTAAGAAGGAAGCCTTGCTGATCCTGTCCAAGGAGCTGGACACGTGCCAGCAGGAGAGAGACCAGTACAAGCTCATGGCCAATCAGCTCCGAGAACGGCACCAGTCGCTGAAGAAGAAATTCCGGGAGCTGATTGTACGTATTATTCCTCCACCGGTGCGTCCTCTGCCCTAGTTCAGGCTGCGGGGGGTGGGGTGGGGTTAAATGTTGTGTGTTCAAAACAGGGTTACATTCAGGCAGTGAGGAAAGGACAAATCAGACGTGAAGCTCGCCACTCCTACTTCCTCCTTCCAGGAGGACTGGTGAGCCTGGGGGCTGGGCAATGGGCCCCTGCTAGGTTGGCAGTTCAAACCCACCAGCTGCTTTTGGGGAGCAAGCAGAGGCTGTCCGTTCCTGTAGAGATTTACAGTCTCAGTAACCCCATGTAGGGTCGCAATGAGTCAGAATTGACACGATGGCTGTGGATTTTGGTGAGGTTTCCTCCTCAGAGTGCCCCCCTCACCAGCCAACACTATAGGCCCATACAGGGTCTGCTATCCTCCTGGGAGTTTGTACATATATGTCCGTGTGCTTGCGTGTGCTGATATATTGATTTATTTAGGTCTTTCGAGTTTCTTTCGGATGTGAATGATTCATCCTGCAAAGCCCTCCTGTGTAAGACGGTGGCCCCTAGCCTGCCCCACGCCCCGCTGTTAGGTTACATTTCCTCCTGGTTGAGTTCCTCAGCCTCGCTGGGTTGACTGGTGGCCCCTGCATTGGACGGCATGGCTGGGGCCGAGCGCCCTCACTGCAGACAGTTCTGTGGGTCTGAGCTGCGTGTGGAGCTGTCGGAACCCCATGTGTTTCACTCAGCGTCTTGCTGTGGATGTGTTTCTGGGCAACCGCCCCCTCCTCTCAGCAGTGGCAGAGCAATCTGTGGTGCCGCCACGTCCCCCCTCTTTACCCCGACTCTAGGCGGCAAGAGTTTCCCGGATGCAAATTAGGTGGAAAAGGGGGATACTGACTTCATCATACGACTTTGTGTCTTCACAAACACCCCACCCCCACGCCTGTGAGGAGGCAATCTCATGTCTTTTAAAAGTCCTGCTGCCCACACCCAGGGTTCACTGTGGCCTGGCTGTCCCCGGGGCAGGTTCAAACCCCGCGGTCCACATCAGATAGGAGAAGACTGACATTGGCCTCCTCAATGACACAAGAACACAAGGGCGGGGAATGGAGTCACTGGAGAGAGAAAATGAACACACACTCACAACAACAACAACCACAACAACAACCACAACAACAACAACCACAACAGTCTGATTGGAGTGAGAAGGTTTTAAAATTTTTTTTTCTTTGTTTACCAAATTCTATCTCCACCTTGCTTCCTCCCCCTTTGATTCTCCTGACCATCCACTGCCCCAGAGAACACTGGTGTGTGTGTGTGTGTGTGTGTGTGTGTGTGTGTTTATGCATGCATGCATGCATCTATCTGTCCACCGGTCCATCACTATCCTCTTGGATCTAAGTAGTTTAACTCACTGCCACCCATTCGATGCTGACTCTTAGTGACCCTGTAGGACAAGGTGGAACTGCCTCGTGAGTTTCTGAGACTGTAACTCTTTACGGGAGTAGAAAGTTCCCTCTTTCTCCCAAAGAGCAGTTGGTGGGTTGGAACTGCCGACCTTGCATTTAGCAGCCCAACCGCGTCACCACAATGCCAGCAGGGCTCCTACGACTCTTTGAAAGAGGTATCTGAACCGAATGGAATGCACAGTTTCTGTGGAGTTCTGCTCAAAAATCATTTTTGATAAATCCCGTTTTGTGTTCCAGCTCACCTACTTTAGAGACTCTGTAGGCTGGGTCCTAATTAGAAAGGATCCCCTTGGGGACTTTGTCCAAAATAACTCTAGTTTGGTTGCTAGTTAATTTCTTAAAAGGTGCATTTGAGCTTGGGTCAGCAAATTGCTGGGTGGAGGACTGCTGTTGGGTGTGGGGAGGGGGCTGGATTTAGGCTCATCGCTTGGTTCCATTCCTGGGACGTGAGCAAAGCTTGTGTTTTGGAGGCGAAAGTGAAACATTAGCACTGGTTTTCTTGTAGGATGGAGATCCGTCACTCCCCCCTGAGAAGAGGAGACAGGTAAGACGTATTCCTGTTCTTCACTATGACTGAGCTGGTCACTGTTGATGGGGGGAAACCAAAGCCAAACCAAAACCTAACTCAAGATCCCCCACATGTCACAGCTTAGAAATGCTCCACGGGGTGTCCATGGGGAGTCTTGACTGTAATCTATAAAGGAGTTACCCAGAGTCTCCTTAGGAGGATCTCCCAAACCAAACTGACAGCCTTTGAGTCAATTCCAACTCAGACTTAAGTTTACCACTGTCCAGTTGGTCCTGACTCAGAGCGGACCTGTTCAACCTGGTAACACTGCCTCATCTTTCCCCTGAGGAACTGCTGGTGATATTGAACTACTGACCTTGCAGTCAGCATCCCAACACATAACCACTTTGACCCTCCCTGTGTATGTTTTCTGAGCTGCTGAAGGTTTACAGGAGCAGACAGCCTCATCTTTGTCCCAAAGAGCAGCTAGTAGGTGTGAACTGCCAACCTTGTCATGGCTTATTGCTTACCCGACAGCACCACCCGGGCTCCTTGGGAAGATCAATTCACGCACTGCCATTGACTCAAATATGACTCATCGCAACCCCATAGGGCAGAACAGAACTGCCCTGAAGGGTTTCTGAGACTGTAAATCTTTACCAGAATAGAAAGCCTCGTCTTTCTCTCATGGAAGAGTTGGTGGTTTCAAACTGCTGACCTTGTGGTGAGCAGCCCAGAGCATAACCTACTACACCATGAGGACTCTTGGTTGGGACTGTCAGGAATCCCAAAATATAGAGAGAAGAGTTTCTTCTAATTTTCTAGAGTGCTTTGCAGCCAGGAACCCTTTCTGCTAAGGTTGCAGACAGATGCTGACTGTGAAAAGGAGCTAGGAATGGGGTGAAACACAGTCACAGTAAGGTCCAGCAGGATGGGACAGGGTACAAGAATTGACTGCATTCCTTTCTTGGTGGATTCTTTGGAAAAACTGAGAGTTAAGAGCTCCTGTTCCTTGTTACTTTGTTTAGCTAACTATTTGGTAGGCGGATGCTGTTCTGTGTTTAGGTCCTGCTGCTTCAGTTATTTGCTATCAAAACTCACAAGTGAGTGATTTGGTCCGAGTCTGCAGAAGAATCTTGATCAAAAGGGGGGAGTTGTGAAACAGAACTTCAAAATTCCTTTGCAATCCAGACTCCCTAGAGGCACTGAGACTTCTGAGGCCCCAAATCTATAGCTCTGAAGGAAATCTTCAAACCTTAAATGAAAGCTGTTCCCTCAAGTAATCTTTAAACCAAACAATAGTATAGCCAAATTTGAAAAGAATGCCTGTCTTATTAAGCCTTGGGTTCTTTTGCGGAATTATCTATATGAGATCCGTTTGACGACAGAAGCTTGAAAGGTTAAGTGAGATGCTTTGGGGGAGGGCAGTTTGTATTGATGATGGCGAAGTATGGGGGAAGGTACCAAGAGAGGCAGCACAACCGGACGAATATGACCAGGGTCAGTGAGTTGTACATGTGGCTGTGGTTGAGCTGGTGTGTGCATGCTGTGTATATCTCCACCAACCAACAAAATAGACTAGAGTCTCCTTTCACTGCATCGTTTTCCCTCTCTCTGGTAACCAGCAGCATTTAGTTGTACCCTATTCCCCGTGGTTTTGGATGTCCACCGTGTCATTGGTCAAATAGGCATGTCTGTGTGGTCAGATACTGCCTGAGTGGAGTGAAACAAGGCATAGCTCTATTCACTCCTATCCACAGATACACACATGTACATCCGTGTACACAGAGGCCTGTGGCATCATGGGTTACATCACAGGGTCGGCTGCTCCACAGGAGAGAGAGGAGACTTTCTACTCCTGTAAAGGTTTACAGCCTCAGAAGCCCACAGGGCACTTCTACTCTGTCTTACAGGGTTGCCATGAATCAGAATTGACTCAGAGGCAGTGAGTTGGTTTGTATAGGGATGCACACACGTACAGTTCTTTGTTCTATACTATCTCTAGATGTTACGCTATGTAGAATTTTCACAATTGTTCTATACTGACATATCCCTGAATGACAGCTTTGAACGAGCTTGAAGAAGGTGCTCTGGTGGCTCAGTGGTTAGATGTTTGGCTGTGAGCTGAAAGGTCAGACTTTCAAACCTACCAGCTGCTCCAGGGGAGAAAGATGTGGCGGTCTGCTCCCAGGAAGCCTGGAAACACCCAAGGGCAGCTCGACTCCGTTCTATAGGGTCGCTATGAGTCAGGATCAATCACCAGCAATGGGCACCCAGGCCTGCCTTCCTGCTGCTGTTCAGGTCAGGCCCTGCTTCTGCCCTGCCGTGTCTCCCACTAGCTCTTCAGAGGGTAGGATGTACTTTTTAATGTTTGTCATTCTGAAAATCGAGCTGTCCAGGCTTTCTTTGGCAAGTTGGGCGCCTTTCTAGAACAGCTCAGTTTTCAATGGCAAGTAACCCGTTAAGGGAGCGGCCGGGAGATCGTGACAGCAATGGTTGTGCTTAATAGCTTCTCTAGGATATGGAAATGAAGACTTGTTCTGGAATCTCGGGCAGAACCGCTGGCATGCTGCGGGCCGGATACACCGCAGCCAGAGATCGTCAAAAGAGCTCAGATGGCCCTCGCGGAATTCCTCTTTTTCCCAAGGAGCAGTTTCCCTAGGAAGGAGCCAGAAGGGACTGGGAATGATCTTGGCCTCATCTTCTCACGAGTTGGGATTCTTCGGGGAGTGAGGGGGGCATGACAACACATTCCCCCCTTGAAAACTCCTCTCTGAGTCAGAATCAAAAAACCCACCGAACGCATCCCATCTTGAAGCTCTTCTTGTCCTGCCTGGTTTGCAAACAGACCTGCCACGGGAGGTGTCCGTCCTGGTTCCAGAGGGTGTGTTTGCTTCCCTGCCTTTGCAAAGCATGGGTGCTACCAGGCACCCCGATGACAGCCTTAGAGAGAGCAGTGCTGGCCCTTTGTGGGGCACGGGGGCAGCCTTGACTGCAGTCACTAAGTCCCCGGTCTATCTGAAGTCCTCCCCCCAATAACTCCAACCCGCCCCCAAAATCAAACTCGCTGCCATCAAGTCTGTGCCGATTCATGGTGACCCTATAGGACAGAGTAGAACTTCCCCTATGGGTTTCTGACATCGTCACTCTTTACAAGGGTAGAAAGTCTGACTTTCACCCTTGGAGAGGCTGGTGGTTTCAAACTGCTGACCTTGTGGATCACAACCCAGTGCCCTGGTTCTATGCTCAGCACCAAAAGCCCCTTCAGAGATCCAGGGTGCTTGAGATGCGTCTCTGCAGGAGCCCTGGAACGGACCTGCTGTGGTACCTGGCCCATTGGGAAGAAATCCAGGGACCGGAAGCTGTCACAGGGACTTCACTGTGAGCTCCCCAGTGCACCTTCCTCAGCCCTCTGAGTCCTTACAGCAGGTTTGGTAAGGAAGGTGTGAATGCCCGCCCCCTCCCCAAGTGTCTAGAGGAGGAAAATCCAAGCTGAGGGAGGCTAAAGGCCTTGAGAGCTATTAGCAGAGCCACTCAGCGGCAGATGCAAAGTCATAATGGCTCAGATTAAGCAAACATTTATTTAAATAGCAACCTCCCAAACCCATTCAAGAGCGTTTGCCTGTGGGGACAGGGAGATACATTCACTGGCAAGTGTGTGTTTTGAGATTAAGCGGTAGCTCCCTGCACAGCCGAAGATATGTATAAAATAAGCTCTGAGGTGGCTGGGCGCATGTGTTTGGAGTGGTGGGTTTTTTTGTAACTCAAAAAGCTGTCACTGAAACAGAGGTCACCACTTTGGTACTTGTTTGAGGAGGGGGCTCCTTGCTAAGCGAAGCAAAGTCTCCCCAACTTCCTATTCGCACAGGAGTCCCTGGCACATCAAAGCCACTGAGGAGAAAAGGCAATTAAGTTTGCTATCCGTCAGGCCTCTCAATCCGCTTGCTCTCTGCGCCATCACACACTCTTGCTGCTGCTGCTTAAAAACCGTTTTTCTTGCTTCATCTAGTACCTTTTCTTGTTGAAGGGTAGATTGAAGGGGCCCGGGGTACATTTGGAGCCCTGGGGACACAGTGGTCAGGCACTGGGCTGTGATCCGCAAGGTCTGCGCTTCGACATCACCAATGCTTCGTGGGGAGAAAGCCGGGGCCTTTCTATACCCCTGAGAAGTTACACTATCAGACCCACACGGGGGGTGGGGGGGTGGGGGAGAGACCTACCCTGTCCTTTAAAGTCTCTGTGAGTCAGCACTGACTCTACTGGCAGTGAGTTTTTGAGAGACGAGACAACACACACACACACACACACTCATGAATCCAACTCATCGTGACCCCAAAGGACAGAGTAGAACTGCCCCACACGGGTTCCCGAGGCTGTACATCTTGCTGAGAGCAGAAAGCCTCATCTTTCCCTCGAGGATCAGTTGGTGGATTTGAACTGCCCTACCCTCCTACATACCTCGGTGTAGAGCATCCTGGCTTCTGCCCTTGAGCTCTCTACTCTCTCCGTGTCCTGCATAGGTGCCTTGCCAGTGGCCTCCCTCCTTCCCTCTCACTCTTGAGCTCCTGCAATGCCGTGGCTTACGGAGCCCTGCGGGAGAACCAGGTGGCAGGCAGCTTCCACAGAGACGCATCCCCACCACTGAGCCCACTGCCATTGGGTCCATCCTGGCTCAGAGTGGCCCTGGAGGGCAGGGTAGAATGGTCCCTTTGGGCTTCTCAGGCTATCCATCTTTACCGGAGCAAAAAGCTTCATCCTTTCACCCTGGGAGCAGCTGGTGGTTTCGAACTGCTAGACTTGCGGTTATCGGTCCATGGTGTAAGCCACTAAGTGCCCAGGGCCCCTCCTTCCCAAAGACGACAGCCGGGGAAGCCCTCCGGGGAAGTCCTTCTCTGTCGCCCGGGGTCCTTCTGAATGGGAATCCAGTCGACAGCAGCGGATTTGATCTCGTCAAGCCCTCACGATGGATCTGACAGCTGAGGCAGAGCTGTGTTTCAGGGCTTCGGTCTACATCGTTGGCACGTGCACAAGGGGAGGTTGTGTCTGATCGGCTACAAAACCTGGGCTGACATGAGGGACTGCCCTGGACGGTGACACGTGACTTCTGGTCACTGGCCTGGGTTATTCAACAACTCTGAGGACTCCTGGTGGCTCTGCGTGAATGCGTCCCTCCTCGTCACTTTCTCTCGTGTGGTTTCTAGCTGCCTTTCCATTTGTCACACGGGAGCAAGGAATGGCAGCTGGCAGTTCCTCTCCACCCTGCGAAGGGATGCAGGTTGTCTCTGGCCAGAAATCAAAACCAAACTCGCTGCCATTGAACCGATGCCGACTTACAGTCCTTGTAAGGCAGGGTAGAACTGCCCCCGCGATTTTCCCAGACCGAAACTCTTTACATGCGTTGAAAGCCCCCATCGTTTTCCTCTGGAGCAGCTGGTAGTTTTGAACTACTGACCTTGTGGTTTGCAGCCCAAGCCCTAACCACTACGCCAGGCACCAGGGCTCCCTCCCTCTTGCTCAGGGTGCTCCACAATTCCTCTGGCTGGAAGCAGCATCAGGGATTTGGTGACTGGAGACAGGAGTCGTCAGCAGTGACTGTCACTGCCAGTTCTGATATGTAATTTATGTTTCTTAACCGGTTATATAAAAAACCCCAACCACAGTTCCCCTGCGGTGCAAATCGTTCTGACATTTCATGGCATATTTTTAGTGGAATGGAAACACCCTGGCAGAGGCAACTCGATCCGGGAGTTAAGAAGTAGCAGCCATGGGAAATCGCTAGGTGGTGCAAACGGCTGCTAACCAACCAAAAGGCTGCAGGTTCAAGTCAGCTCATCGGTACCTCGGAACTAAGGCTTGGTAATATATGTTCGAAAAGCAGCCACTGGACTGTCTGTGGAGTTCATTTCCACTCTGACGCCCACTGGGTCGCCATGATGGTTTGGGGGTTAGGACTTGAAAGCCACGTGTGTCCCAAGTGGAAGGAGTGGTCCTATCACCTATACGACAGTCCTGTAGCTTCCTCCTGGACAAGGGTTTCCCCCAAAGAACTAGAGAAGGGGCCTGGGTGAGAGCCACACTCCCCCAGGCGCCTGGTCTGTAGTTAGCACCCCTGCATAGACGCTTGTTCAGAGCACCCCAACTCCCATACCAGGAGCTCGTCGGAGAGATGGGCTGAGTGTCTGCAGGCTCCAGTGGTCATCAGGAGCTGAGATGTCCCTTGACAGAGGCCCCAAGTCTCCCAGCTGTGGTTTCCCCAACTCTCGCTCCCCTCTGTTCCTCTATCACAGGGTTCAGAGAGAAACCCCTAGCGGGGAAAACAGGCAGATCAGCTCACTGCCACTGAGTCCATTCAAGCTGAGAGTGGCCCTATAGGACAGGGGTGGAGCAGCCGCCAGGGTTTCTGACACTGCACATTGTTAAGGAAGCATTCTCCTGCAGAGGGGCTGGGGATGGGGGGGTTGGGGCTTCAAGCTGCCAACCTGCCCATTAGTGGCTCAACACAGAACCCACTGTGCCCCTAGAGTTCCTGGTCTCGCCAGAAGGAGTAGCTTACGTATATGTGGTTATTGTTGTCGAGTGCCATTAGGTTGATGGCGAGCCTGTGTACAACAGAAGGAAACGCGGCCCGGCCCTCTGCCTGAGCTGACAGCATCCTCTGCTGTATCCAGTGTCCCACTGTTATCAGAGCTGGCCTGTCACCCTCCCCAGTGGCCCTGCCTCGATCAGCATATTGAAGACAAACTTCTTGGGAAACCTTTGCCGGTTTTGCCATGTAGACTCCCGCATGGTCCCCGAGGGTTTGTCCTCTGCCTGGTGTTAGCGGGTCTGCCACTTGCCCCCCGACGTTTCCTTTGCGGGGTGCTGCTGTGCTTCACTCTGCTCGCAGCACCCTTCTCTGTAACACAGTGCTCGCGCAGCTAGGACGCGATAAGCAGGCTCCGAGTCGTGTTGGCTTGATGGAGTGTAATAGTGAGCGAGCGAGCGCGTGCGTGCGTGCGTGCGTGCGTGAGTCACTGCCGGTATTTTTGGTCAGAAGAAGCGGGTGAACTTTTCTCCTCTATTTCAAGTGCTTGGAGATGGGCTGTTCCTTTCCCTCTCCTGTCAGGGAGGAAGAGCCTGATCAGGAGAATCCGTTCCCAGTATTCCAGCCCACTGTTTTGCTGGTGACCAGGCGGCAGAGCGGTGTGTCATAAGAAAGAGCAGTGTGTCACCACTCCCTCCTGCCTGTTCCCTGTTTAGGGAAACAGTAATCACCTGTCCCAAGTCAGGGGTGCCTCTCCTAACCCCGCCCTGCCCCCTGGGCCCATTTGAAAGGGGGGGTGTTGATGTACCTGGAATGCTCTTGGAGGCAAGGCGATTCTGATTGACCACTGTATCCTGGGCGTGCAGTTGGGTAGCTATTGTTTTCTCCAGACTTCTGTTCCTCCGGGCTGCAGTATAGAAAACTGTTGGAGAGTCAGATGGCTGGGTCTCTGAATCACCGTGTTAGAAACCAGCCTCATTCGTGGACTGGTCACATCGTCGGTGCCCTCCCCCCATCACCTCACGCCAGTACTCTAACACCCAAGGGTGTCTTTGAGTTGGGTGGGACCAGGGTAGGGGGGGGTCTTTAGATACAGAAACGAAGTGCCCAGCACCTTTCACAGCCATTCAACAATAGGAATGTTGGTCTATTGCAGCTGACAGAGAAACTTGGTGGATTACTTGATGGACGGCTAACCGCAGGTCAGCAGTTCGAAACCACCAGCCGCTCTGCAGGAGAAAGATGCGGCTTTCTGCTCCTTGAAGATTTACAACCTCAGAAACCCAAAGGGTCAGTTTGACCCTGTCCTGTAAAGTGACCAAGAGTAAGAGTTGACTAGATGGCAGTGACATTTTGAGGTTCATGGTGCTGTTGAATAAACATTGGATCATAAGTCAAAAGATCGTTGGTTCAAATCCCCTGGCGACTCTGCAGGAGAAGCAAGTGGCTCTCTGCTCCCACAGGTTGTACAGCCTTGGAAACTCTATGCAGGGTCGCTATGAGTTGGAATGGCCCAGTGGCAGTGGGTTTGGTTTGACACCTCACCATAAACACTTTTTAAAAAAGATTCATTTTTGTTGTCCATTACAAAAAGTATCCCTCTGCTGTGGGTTGGAGGAAGTGAGCTGGCCTTTGACCCTCGGAGACTGAGTTGTAGGCGTACTTGCGTAGCTGTGTTAGGCTGGGCTGTCTCCCTAACCAGTGACTCTCATGTATGTTTAGGAAAGAACTTATATCAAGAAATAATTATATATCAAGAAGGCATCCCAGCCCAGTCCAGCTCAAGTCCATAGTCCACTGCAAGTGGGGGCCTCTTTAGACTCAGCTGCAGGCCAATGGCACAGGCAGGTGAAACAGGGAGCAGGGAGATCACAGGCCGGTGGGTGCAGAGCCTTGTGGATCCAGGGTCGTTAGAAAGGTGGCCAGGATGCTGACAGCTCTCAGGGTCGGGTGGCCCACATGGGGCTGCCCCTGGATGCAGACACAGACCCAGTGGAGTCCCCAGGAAGAGAAAGGTGAAAGGAGAGAGAGGGGAAGTTCTTAGTTTCTCCTTCATAAAAAGGCCACACCCCCAAGGAGGGGTCATCAGGTTACCACCTGATTGGACTCCACACAAGCTCAAAAAACAAACTCACTGCCATTGAGTCAATTGCTACGCAAGTAGAGGAGAGGGTAG
This sequence comes from Tenrec ecaudatus, assembly GCF_050624435.1. Classification (NCBI taxonomy): domain Eukaryota; kingdom Metazoa; phylum Chordata; class Mammalia; order Afrosoricida; family Tenrecidae; genus Tenrec; species Tenrec ecaudatus. The sequence goes on from NC_134532.1 coordinate 198,271,815, forward strand.
AACTGTCTCTGTGGGTTTCTTTATGGGAGTAGAAAGCCTCATCTTTCTCCCAAGGAGCAGTTGGTGGTTTTGAACTGCTGACTTTGAGAATCACAGCCCAGCATGTAACCAGGATGTTACCAGGGCTCCTTTACATCCAGATAGGTCCCATCAAGTTGATATAAAATCTGACTGCCCCAGTGGTGCAGAGGTTAAGTACTGAGCTACTTACTAAGTGAAAGGTTATCAGTTCAAACCCGCGCACGTGTACTGAGAAAGAAAAGCATTGGTGATCTGCCTCTGAAAGGCCACAGCCCATGCAGGGCAGTCGTCCACTCATGTGGGGTCGTGGGGTCATGGGATTACACGGGAGGGAGCTACTCGATGGCAGTTGGTTAGTTTCTTGGTTTGGGTTGAGTTGGTCTCAGGGGATCATTTCCCAATAAGCAAGGTAAGCAGGGGCTTACTTGTGCTTACCTCCATTTTCACATGGGTTCACTACATCTTTTTCCCCTTTAAAAATTTTCCTTGTTACTGCACTTGAAACCGAGAGGAATTAATAAAGGCCAAATGAAGGTCAAACATGATAGTGGGACAAAAGGAAAGTAAAAGGAAATATAGGAAATAACTAGGAGGCAAAGGACATTTATAGAGGTATAAATACAGGTACATACATATGTAGATATATTTATTTCAATCATTTTGTTGGCTCATACAACTCTTAACACAATCCATACATACATCCACGTGAATATATTTATATATAATGATAGGGCCATAGATCTCTGTACATACATTATATATTAAATATTAAAGTTGCAGACGAACATTGGGCCTCTACTCAAGTACTCCCTCAATGCAAGAACACTTTGTTCTCATAACGCGGCATTCTGTGATGCTCACCTTCCCTCCACAATCGCTGAAGACAAAATGGGTGCATAAGCAAATGAGGTGAAGAAAGCTGATGGTGCCTGGCTGTCAAAAGAGACAGTGTCTGGGTCTTAAAGGCTTGAAGATAAACAAGGGGCAAATGAGGTGAAGAAAGCTGATGGTGCCTGGCTGTCAAAAGAGACAGTGTCTGGGTCTTAAAGGCTTGAAGATAAACAAGGGGCCATCTAGCTCAGAAGCAACCAAGCCCACATGGAAGAAGCACACCATCCTGAGTGACCATGACCAGTCAGAGTGCAGTATACCACTAACCAAACATACAACTTTCCTCTAGTTCTTTAATGCTTTCTTCCCCGCCTACCCTCCACTATCATGACTTCAATTCTGTCTTACAAATCCTGCTAGACCAGAGCATGTATGCTAGTACAGATATGAGCAAACAACACAGGGAATCCAGGACAGATAAACCCCTCAGGACCAATAATGAGGGGAAGGGGAAGGTGGGGGGAGAAAGGAGGAACCGATCACAATGATCGACATATAAACCCCTCCCAGGAGGATGGACAACAGAAAAATAGGTGAAGGGGTACTGCAGTCAGTATAAGACATGTAAAAAAGTAATCATAATTTATAAATTATCATGAGAGAGGGGGGAGGGAGGAAATGAGCTGATACCAAGGGCTGAAGTAGAAAGCAAATGTTTTGGAAATGATGATGGCAACATATGTACAAATGTGCTTGACACAATGTATGTATGGATGGATTGTGATAGAAGCTGGAATGGCCCCAAATAGAATTATTTAAAATATTTTAAAAAGAAGAAAAATTTGTTAAAACCCACAGGAAGTTGTTCACTGTGGATAGTTGGTAAGCACAGGCTGGATCTTGTGTACTGGGTCCTCTGTGGGTGTCAAGGATTGCAAATGTAAAAAGAGGTCTTGATTCCACAGGAAGATTCTGTGGTTGGGAGAGAGACTAATGCCAGCCATTCCTAAAAGCAGAATCTCTGTGTGGTGAACAACTGAATTTGTTTACAGCAGAGCAGTAAGAAAGCACAAGGAAGTCTGTGCTTACCTTACTTCTTGGCCATGGAAATTTCAAGGGTTGGTGAACACAGGAGGTTTCCACAGACCCTAGAAGCTGAAGCCGTTCCTACTGGTTCACAAGGTTAGGGAGTTAGGATTTCCTTTTGCCTTTGTTAGTTTTTGCTGCTACTCTTACTTAAATGTGTTTGCCAGCCTCTCCCCTGCCATTTCAAAGAAGGCTCCCGTGAAGGTGAATTTTGCAGTGGCTCCTCCAGGTAGGGGTGCAGAGATTCACTTGCTCCTGCACATTCAACCCAGAGAAGCCCCCACTGGCCGCCCACTGCCCCTCCATAGGACATGTCCACCTCCCAGGCCTGGTGGCTACCCCTGTCTGTTAGGGAGGGGTTTTGCTTGCTACCCTGAGCAAGGCTCTGTAGACTAATGTCTGCAGGATGTTTGAGGTTCCGGGAGTCAAGGCAGAGGTTGACTTCGATGTGCTGAGGAGAGAGAGCTGCCCGGTGGACAGATGGACCAGGAACAGGAACAGGAACAGTTGAAACATCACCCAACTTCACACCAACTTGCAGGGCCCCACTGCTGGGGGGCCTGGCTTGTGACCCTGATCATTTTGAGTGGGGTTGGAATAAAGCAGAGGGAAAGCATTGCTTGGTCTCTGCAGGACCTATCCACAAGGTCAGCAGTTTGAACTCACCAGCTGCGTGGAGGAAGACTGCCCAGGGTGTCTACTCCCATCAAGATTTAGTCTCGGAAACCCCAGGGCATGGGTTAGGTGGGGGGCATACAAGGTAAGAAAGTGCATTGGTGAGGTTATAGGATTACCTGTGGATCCTGCTGCTTTGTGTGGCCGGGTCTGCATTCCTTGCCTTGCCCTCAGCAGCCTTGGCGGATTATGACCACAGTACGGGGGTCCGGGTAGCAGAGAAGAGCCCTGGTGGTGTCCAGGTTTTGTGTTGGGCACTAACCACAAGGCCAGCAGAAAGAGGAGGCTTTCTGCTCCCGTGAAGAGGTACGGTCTCAGAAACCCACAGGGGGTAGTTCTACCCCGGCCTCTAGAGGGTCGGTACGAGTTGGCATCAACTCGATTGGCAGCACCGTTGGGTTTTGGGTGATTGCAGCCAAGAGAAACTCATCAAAGCAAGGTGTCCTTGAGATACAAAGATCCACAACCAACAAGCACAACTCTTAAGCAAGAAGGGGAAGCTTGCTTTCTAGATTCGAACCCTGCACCCAACACAGACTCCTGAGAGCTCTTAAAGTAAACAAAACAAAATCCCAAGACAACCGACTCCTTTGTATCCTGGGACGTTTGGGAAATAAAATTCGTCCCCAAATAAGGTTCCTGGTCGACTTCACATCCACCCGCCCATGCCCTCCCTCCCTCCCTCCCTCCCTCACTACCCTCCCCCACCTCGAGTGGTGGTGGCAGTGGGGGTGATGTGGCTTGCGTACTTGGCAGGGGCGGTTCGTACATTTCCTCAAACGTGTGGAGTGTGGCTCAGCCCCTGTGGCGGGCCGCCCCCATGCCGCCCCATCAGGCCCTGTAGTTAGCACTCCTGGCTCCTCACGGGGTCTCATCCTGTGCTGCTTTTCCCAGGCCAATCTCGCGCAGCTGTTGAGAGATTCCCAGGACCGGAACAAACATCTGGGAGAAGAGCTGACGGAACTCCAGCAGAGGCTGGGAGAAGTGCAGGGAGACAACAAGGTACTGGGGATATCTGGAGAGGGGTGGGGATGGGGTGGGGGTGGGTGGGGGAGGGCAAGCACAGGAGCCTGGCCAGTACAGGTTTTCCTGTTTGCCATGAAAATCCCACCGTTCAAGCGAGTCTGGTCTGGATGTGTGCCCTCTCTGGGCTGCTCCAAACACGGTCCCCGCCACCGTGCACGGTTCATTGCGTTGCGGCAGGGGCCAGGGGAGGACCCACATGTTCCACTCTTCCCTCCCCATACAGGGAAGGCACGTGTTGCTCCGCCGGCTTGGAAGGATGCGCGTCCTCCTCATTATGTTCCCATAACCAATTTATTTTATTGCTAAATTTGGCAATTTGTAGGGAACATTGCTCAAAATCCACGGCTCGGTATTAATCAGACTCCCCCGTTGGCAACGTTAATTATAAAACATGGACTCATAAATTCCAAACTCAACTGGCGCCTTTCGCACTCCCGGCTGAAGCTGGGAGCCAAGCACCTTGGAGAAAGGGAAGGGAGTGACCGGGGTTGAACTCCGGACTCCGGAACAATGTCCCACTGGCTGCCAGAGGTTCGTTGTCAACCCCTGGCCGGGGGCGGAGGGCCGGTGCTCTTTGCCACCAAGATGGCCTTGTGCCTTTCAGAGGTTACCAGCGTCCTCTGTGGCTGGGAGGTTGTAGGGTCTCCAAAGGCCCCATTTTAAAGGGGGCTCAGCGATTTCACAAAAACATGTGCACTGCACACTAGCACCCAGAGGACACCCCTGGAGCACAGCTCAGAGAGGACACGCGGTGCCTTGGCCTGACTTGGCAGGCCAGCTCTGAGGGTACAGACCAATGGCCGATTAGCCAGTGCCAACCCATGGCGACTGCTGGCCCATGCATCAGAGGAGAAACGTGCTCCGCAGGGTGTCCCGTGGTTCATTCGGGGAAGGAGATGTTCATGCCTTTCTTTTGAGGCTCTTCAGGCTGGTCTGGACCCCCCAACCCTCCCATGAGTAACTGTAAGCTTAAGGAACTCCTGAAGGCATCTAGCTGGGACACCTTCCCTTAGCATTGTCGCCTCTTCTCTCCTGTGTCTTGATAAAAACAAAATCTTTAATCCTCTCGGATTGCACATAAACTTGAACAACTAGGTTCAACTCTTCCCTCTGATGAGCCAGAGGCTGGGCAAGGATGCCCAGGAAAGTCTAATGAACACTGGACAAGCTAATCAGGCCTCTGGCCAGGTTTCATGCATCTTTAAGAGGATTGAAGCTCCAAGTACCTAGGTGTTTGGTCAGTAATTAAAGGCCAGACCTTCTTAGTCACTTCCTTAGGAGGTCGCAGCAGGGGTTTCCTAGAGACTGAAAGGAAACAGGACACCCCCCCACCACCACCACCACCCGTGCTGTGCCCGGAGACCATAAAGCGCCAGAGGAATTTGAAAAACGTTGTCAACCCACTGGGGCCCAAGACACTTAGAAAAGGTGGTTTGGGATCATGGTTTGTCCTTTTTTCTTTTCTCCTCCTTTTATTTCCTTCCCCCGTGGACTTTCCTAACTAGACTCCCACCTCACCTTCTGACTGCTTTTCACTGTCCCACAGTTTGGGGTTCTGTGGGATTTAGTGTGTTTGCGGTGGCTCATGAGGACCTCATAAACCACCATGGGAAGCCTTGCCCATCCGGCCCCAACCCCGTGAGCCCACACTTGCAGCGACTGTCAAGCCAGAACGATGTCGGTGTGTGTCATCAAGTTCATTCCAATTCGCAGCAGCCCTGCGGGGCAGAGTAGAATGGGCCCGGAGGGGTTTCCAAGGCCGTAACCTTGATGGACCACCACCAGGCTGTCAGGTGGTTGTCCTGTGACGGCCTGTGTGTTGCTGTGATGCTGGAAGCTGGAAGCTATGTCACCGGTATTTCTGATGCCAGCAGGTTTGAGCAGAGCTTCCAGACCACCAAAGACCAGACTGGGCTATGCTGTCAGTGGGGTCTGCTATGAGTCAGACACCCAACAACACCGACCTTCAGGGAAGCAGACCACCCCGTCGTTCTCTTGAGGAGCGACTGGTGGGTCTACACCACCGACCATTTCACTGGCAGCTGAGCGCTTCAGTCCTGGGCTACTAGGGCTACCCCGATCCAGAATTATCATGAAATAGTTTAGTCATTGACATGATAACTGATGTTTCAATGAGAGGGAGATATGTGTGTGAGCATGTGTGTGTTTGTGTGGTGGGTATTAGTGTGTCTTTGTAACTGTGTGTGGTTGTGTATGTGTTCTGTGTATTTTCCTGTGTTTGTGTGTATATGTAAATGTGGTTGTGTGTGTTTGTGTTTTGTGCCTTTGTGTATGTGTTTACATCATCATGAGGATGGCACCGGATCAGGCAGTGTTTCCTTCTGTTGTGTATAGGGTCATTATGGGTCGGAAACAACTCACTGGCACCTAACAACAATGTATGTGAGGGGATGTGTATGTTTGAATATGTGTGCTAGTGTGTACATGTCTGTGTGTCCACGTGTAAGGATTTTGATCTGGGTTTTCTTTACACTGAGTTGTAATCCAGACCGAAGGCTGCAGTCCTTGTCTTCATCAGCAAGCGCTTCAAGCCCTCTTGGCTTTCAGCCAGCATATCGCAGGTTGTTAAGAAGCCTTCTTCCAGTTCAAATGCTGTGTTCTTCATATAATCCACCCTTTCTGATAATTTGATGAGCATACAGATTAAATAAATATATTCCCTTGTTCTAATCAAGTGACTGCGTCTTGGTCCATCGACAGCAGCAGGTCTCAATCTATGGGTCACAACCCCTTTGGGGTTCAAATGCCCCTTTCACAGAGGTCACCCAATTCATAACAGTAGCAAAATTATAGTTATGAAGTCGCAACAAAAATAATTTTATGGTTGGAGGGTCACCACAACATGAGGAACTGCATTAAAGGGTCGTGGCATTAGGAAGGTTGAGAACCACTGATCTACAGACTTCACATGAACACAATGAAGAGTTTTGTAATTCCCATTCTTTTGAAGACTATCCATAGTTTGTTATGATCCACAGAGTCAAATCTTTTGCCTAGCCAGTATAACACAAGTAAACATCTTTCTGGTATTCTCTGCTCCCAGCCAAGACTCATCTGACATCAGCAATGTTCCATGTCCTCTGTTGAATCCAGGTTGGATTTCTGGCACTCCTTGTCAGTGTACTGCTATAACTCTTATTGCATGATCCCCAGCAAAACTTTATCAGCATGTGATTTATTGACATTGTTTAATAATTTCTGCACTTTTTTGGGGAAGGAATACAAATAAGTATCTCTTTCTTGGCAAAAGTGAGGGAGTGCTTCCAGCGCTTTATCAGCTTGTTGAAACATCTCAGTTGGTGTCCCATTATTCCCAGAGCTTTGTGTTTGCTTCTAGTGCTGCTTGGAATTCTTCCTTCAGCACCATTGGGTCTTTGGTTCTATGCAACCTCTTGAAATGATTTTATGTCAACCATTGTGTGTGTGTTGTATGTGTGTGTGTGTTCAGTGACTGTGAATGTGTTCCTTCCCTTGTCTTCCGATGCTTCTTACATCATACAATATTATGCCCATGAAATCCTTCTAGATAACAACTCAAGGCCCTAACCCTTCATCAGCCTTGCATCCAGTTCTTCCTCCTTGCGTGGTGTGCTGAGTTCTGATTTTCTCCAGTCACATCACCTCATACTCTACCTTTCTGTCCTTGGCTGGCTCTACGGCCCGGGTCTCAGGGCCTTTGCATGTGCAGTGAGATACTTTCTCCTCGTTTTCTCTGAGGACCCCTGCTCAACGTTCAGGTCAGTTGTCCAGGTCTGAGTCTCCCTGTGCTACTACTGTGCAAGCATCACAAGCGAGTGGCCTGCGAGAGCAGAGATCTGTGCTTTACACTCTGCAGGCTAAACATCTGTGTTAGGCTGGGTTCCCTAGAGAAGCCGGACCAGTGACATCTATAGCTGTATATACAGAGAAAAAAATTATCTCAAGTTTACTGCTTCCACCGTTGTAGAAGTGGTCAAGTCCAAGTCTGTGGCAGGGGCGGGGGGTCGTTGGGGGCAGATTCTAGACTGCAGACTTCTGACTCATGGAGCCATGGGAGCTGATGGAGCCAAGGCAGGAAGGCGACAGATTCGAAACTGCAGAGGTGAATGAATCCAAGGTTGGCAGGTTAGGTGGCAGGGCACGCAAGAGTCCCAGGATAGGCAAGCAGTATGGAAGGCTTTGGGCTCAATTTCAAAGAACTGAAGGGTGATGAGGCAGATGCCGGATTCAGATGCGGAAAGCAGCAAGCAAGCTTTCCCACAATGTTTTTTTATATAGGACATAGGCCACATCCCCGAGGAAGCCTCCTTTTTTTATTAAAAAAAAATCATTTTATTGGGGGCTCGTGTACCTCTTATCACAATCCATACATCCACCCACTGTGTCAAGCACATTTATACATTTGTTACCATCATCATTTTCAAAACATTTTCTTTCTACTTGAGCCCTTGGTATCATCTTCTCATTTTCCCCTCCCTCCCTCATGAAACCTTGGTAATTTATAAATTATTATTACTTTTCATGTCTTACACTGACTGATGCCTCCCTCCACCCACTTTTCTGTTGTCCGTCCCCCTGGGAGGGTGTTATAGGTAGATCATTGTGATCGGTTGCCTCTTTCTTACCCCCCTGATATGGCTCCTCTCAATATGTGTCCTGAGGGGTTTATCTGTCCTGGATTCCCTGTGTTTCCAGCTCTAATCTGTACCCGTGTACATGCTCTGGTCTAGCTGGATTTGTAAGGTAGAATTGAGATCATGATAGAGGGCAGTGGGGGGCGGGGGAGGAAGCATTAAAGAACTAGAGGAAAGTTGTGTTTCATCGGTGCTAGCCTGCACCCTGGCTGGCCGAGGAAACCTTCCTTCCAGTGCTTCAGGGCTGTGACCTGTGTAAGGGGGTTGTCCTCCGTGCACATCTTTGTACCCTGCTTGACTGCTCACAGCAGATCCCGTCATGGGCACTGCATTGCTCTAGGCAACATCCTAGAGGATTACGAGGCCCGAGTCGACTTGCCGCCATGAGTCCTGACTTAGCCACGTTGACACAAAACGGATCTCAAAGTCCAACCTGGGGTCTCAGACATGTAGGTCTCGTCCTTGTCAGCAGACCTGGCATTCCTTGGGTTTGGGCAATCCCTGTGCGGCATCAGCAAGTGCTTCCATGTGAATCTAAGTGTGTGCGCGTGAAATCTGAGTTATCTGCATAACTCCGAAGTGATTAGCTATCAGGTGCACTGTTATGATCTTCTTTACATAACAGAGACACCCCTGCTTCCCAATGAGCTCACAAACAGAGGCATGGGAGTTAGGATCACAGTACACAGATGTGGGGCTGCAATTCAGTCAGAGTGCCTCCTCCAGCCCTCGGAGACAGGCCAACTCTGCCTGCCCACAGTGCCCCACCCTGCCTTCTGTTTGCGCGAACATGACCCCACCCCCTGTATTGGCAGAATTCCTATCCTGTGCACAACCCCTTTCCGGTGAGTGTGCCTTCTTAACACCCGGTTCAACACCAAAGTCACTGCCCTTAAGGTGTTTCTGACCCACAGGGACCCTACGGGACAGGGTGGAACTGCCCCTGTGGGTTTCTGAGACGATAACTCTTTACTGGAGGCGGAAGCCCTGTCTTTCTCTCTCAGAGCAGCTGGTGGTTCCTAACTGCTGACCTTGAGGTCCGAGGCCCCACGAGTAACCACTACGCCACTGGGGTTCCTGGTACGTAGGCGTTATTGGGTGCCTCCTTGCTGCAAGGATGGGATCCGCAGGTGAGTGACTGAAATGGGATGAAGGAAGGGAATGCAAAGGAGAGCAGACCTACTCAGGAAAGAAGAAGAGGGAGACGAAGAAGGAAAGCCAGGCAGGGTATGAAAATCAGCGGCCTGCCCAGCATCCTTGGTCACCAGTTGGCAACCCTCCTGGGAAGACTGCTGCTTGAGGAGTGTGGAGAAAGCAGATGGAGAAGTGGACCATTCCATCAGAAAGCGCGAACGCAGAAGAGGAGGAGGAAGAGGAAGAGGAGGAGAAAAGCAAAGCTCCCAGGAACGCCGCGGTGTGGAGCCTTGGGAGGTCCCTCGGGGAGAGCAGATGGTGTGAGCCAAGCCTTGGCGCACAAAGAGGTTGTGTCCTGCTTACTGGCTGGCTCACGCTGGCCGAGTTCAAGGTCATGTCATGATTGTAGCTGCGTGGCCTTTCCTCCGTGTCCTGAGCAGAGGGCTGAGGGTGTCATTTTCTCAGCAACTGCAAGCTTCTCTCCCCGGCTGAGGTGCCGTTTTAAATGATGAGCCCGGTCCATATTTGGGGAAGCCCAGCGCTTCGCTGTTAAGTACATTTGGAGAGACAAGGTGATAGGAAATGGCTTGCCTTGGATATGTTAGGGAAGACTAATTTTTCCATTTGTTCAGCTAGAGTCTCGATGCCCTCCATGCCATAAAGCATTTTCAAACAGTCTCTTGAAAGATTTGCAGCCACCCTGGTCTTCTGGCAGCTTAGCCGTCACATGGAGTGGGTTTGGGGCGGTCCCATGGCAGGTGGGGGTCCTGTGACGAGGAGTTTGCCACCTCTCTGTCCAGTGCCCAAGATTTTCTCAGTACTCTTCCTCAAGGCTCATGAGGAAGGGGGTCCCCCTGAGAAGGGAGCAGTCACACCTCTGTGGAACACCCAGGTTTCTCAGAGCCATTAGCACCTCTGCCTATCTGTCTGTCTGTGAGGATTCAGGACCAATTATGTAGAAAGACAGGATCCCGGGTGGCAATCGTTGGGCTGCTAACCTCAAGGTTGGTGGTTCAAACACACCAGACAGTCGGAGGGAGAAAGATGAGGCTTTCTGCTGCCAGAGAGATTTACAGCCGTGGAAACGCACAGATGCAGCTCTGCTCTGCTCTGCCCTACACGGTCACCGGGTTGGAATCGACTTGGTGGTGGTGAGGTTTTTTGAATATGTGGAAAGACCCGGGTGACACATGGTCTGGGGTCTGGAAAGGGGCCCACCGAGAGAGAGAGTGACGGTCCCCTGCCTTGCCCCTCTGAGGCATGTAGAAGCGACAGGTTCAGATAACAGTGGGTTCCCACACTGCAGTAACTATGAGGCTGACAAGGCCGGCGGCTTGCTGTTCTGTTGAGCAGGGCTCGCTACGAGTTAGAACCTAGGGGACAGCATCTAGTGACCTAAGGGCAAAGACAGAACCAGGTCACGGGGAGCAGGAAGAAGAGGTCACAGAGAACTTTAAGGATTCGTCAGAACAGTGCCCCCCACCCCCCTCGGCCACCTATCAGTTCCATTGCATGCTGCTGGGATGCCCGTAGCTACGCCGCCGGGATTTCACCCACCGGCAGGGGCACCCCCAGCAGATAGGCTTCAGCGGAAACGCAAGACTTAAACAGAGTTGGCAGAAAAGCCTGGCGATCTACTTCTGAAAGTTAAAACTTCCACTCACAGTGACCGACAGGACAGAGGAGAGCTGGCCCACGGGGCTTCCGCGACCTTGCTCTTCATGGAAGCAGACTGCCATATCTTTCTTCTGGGGGTGGTGAGTAGGTTTCAACTAGTGACCTCTCGGTTAGAAGCCAAGTGCGCAACCACCGCACCCTCGTGGCTACTTTCTGAAGATTCGCAGATGGCAATTCTGTGAGTCCCAGAACAGACTCAGTGCAATGCTGGAAGGTGACACCCCCGGTCCCCACCCCACCCCACCCCAGCCCCTGGACATTGGAAGGCACTGAGAATACACAGAGGTGTGGCACAAGACCAGACAGGGTGTCAGGCACCATGAGCTGGCACCAAGAAACTATAACAATAACACAAAGGGCATTTGTGTCACAAATATCCATGTGTGCTAGTGAGCCAGCTCTGTACAAAAGGAAGCCCTAACGGTGGAGTAGGGGGCACAAGTAGGGTTGCGACCCTCAAGGTCCACAGTTCAAAACCACCAGCTGCTCCAAGAGAGAAAGGTGAGGTTTTTTTACTCCCATGAAGATTTCTAGCCTCAGAAACTAATAGGGACAGCTCTACCCTGTCCTGTAGGGTCCCTATGAGTTGCCATTGAGCGAGTGGGCCTGAGTTTGTTTGCTAGTTTTAATGGTAGCACCTGCCCATTCCAGTGGTGTAAATACTGCTGCTATGCAGATTCCAGCCTATGAAGGTGGGTCATGGAGTTGGAAAGCGATGTGCTGGTCAGTAAGAATGGACTCCACCCACCACTGCAGACTGGCATAGAGTCATACCGTCCAAGAGGTCCCACTTGGTTGGAGCCCAGTGTAAATTCTGGCTCTGCCAGCCATTATCTGTGTGGCTGTGAACAAGCCCGTTTTCTCCCTATACTTAGTGGTTACCCGTTGGGTGACTCATCACAAGGTCAGCAGTTTGAGGCTATCGGTAGGTCCATAGAAGAAAGATGAGGCTTTCTACTCCCACAACAAGGTCCAGTGTCAGAAGCCCACAGGGACAGCTGCACCTTGTCCTACAGGGTCGCTGTGAGTGGGAATCGACTCACCACGTTTGGTTTCCTTTCAGGCAGCCGTGGTGATCCCTCTAGTAGAACTGTTTCCAGGTTTCATCCTTTGTACGTCAGCATGATTGGAGCCTTACTGCGTGCTAATAAGGAGACCCGGGAGCTCAGGCAGCATCGGGAAGTAGCAAGATAAGTTACTTGTGTTCACAATGCTCCCCTTCTGGTTGGGAACGAGGTCAGAAAAGGAAATGCATGAGATAACTCAGTAGTGCTAAGTGTGAGGAGGAAGGTAAATGGGGCAGTGAGGTGGTATGATTGGGGCTTGTATGTGCGGTACCACACCAATTAATCCTGTGTGTGTCCAACATAACTAATAAAAGAACTCACTGCCAGGGAGTCGATGCTGACTCACAGTGATCCTGTAGGGCAGGGTAGAACTGCCCCTGTGGGTTTCCAAGCCTGAAACTTTCTATGGGAGTAGAAAGCCCCATCTTACTCCTGCGGAACAGCTGGTGGTTTAGAACTATGGACCTTGAGGCTAGCAGCCCAACGCATAACAGCTATGCCACCAGAGCTCTTTGTGGCTGACGCGAGAGTCAGAACTGCGCTCCGTAAGGGTCTCAGGGGCTGACTTTTCCCAGCTAGATCACCAAGTCTTTCTCACAAGGTGCTCAAGCCTCCCCCTTTGCCCATTGATCGTGTGCACCCGCCCCCCAGAGACTCCCCGATGCAAGAAGAGATGCAATACTAGGTAGTGCTTGGAGCCCACGAAGCACCCAGTAAAGGGCGACTCAAGCCGTTACTGTCTGTGCAACAAGCTCTCAGACTGGCTCAGCACCCCATGTACAAGCATTGCACCCCGTGCAACCAAGACGAGATTCCCAGGTCTTCTTTCTTGTTGACTAGATCCCAGAAATGGGGTCCAAAGAACCAAACTCCCTGCCATCAAGTCAATTCTGACTCATAACAACACAATAGAACAGAGTAGAGCTGCCCCCATGGATTGCCAAGGCTGGAAACCTTTGGGAGAGCAGATAACCTCGTCTTTTTGGCTCGGAGCGGCTAATGGGTTCCAAATGATGGCCTTGTAGTCAGCAGCCCAACGTGAGAGCCACTACATCTCCAGGGCTCATGCCTCTAAACACAAAGGGACTTCAAAAACTCCTGGACAAATGGAATGAAAAGAGCGTGAGTTTCTTCCATGAACTTTTTGAAGCCCCCTCACAGTATAGATGGTGGTAGCATTGGGTACGGGTTGGACAGCTGGTGGTTTCGAACTGGTGGCCTTGTGGTTAGCAGTTCACTATGCCTGCAGAACTCCTGTCCCAGGGAGAAAGATGAGGCTTTCTACTCCTGTGAGGACACATCAATCTGTCTTGGAAGCAGTAAGTCCAGAGTGCTTCTCAGAGGCAAGGTTGGCAGGCTTGGTCGTACATACTTTGGTCATATTATCAGGAGAGACCAGTCCATGGAAAAGATGGTCATATTTGGTAAAGTGGAAGAGCAACGAAAAAGAGGAAGGCCCCCAAGGAGATGGATTGTCACAGTCATTGCAACCATGGGCCCAGGCACAGGAACCATCATGACCGTGGTGCAGGACCAGGCAGGGGCTCGCTATGGGTCAGAGCCAACTCGGGCACCTAATGACCACAACACGTACGAAATAGTCTTGGAACCCCCAGGAGCAGTTCCACCCTGTCCTAGAGGGGCCTAGGAATCAGAATCCACGGGATGGCCATGAGTTAGTCTTGTTTTTCATGATATCTAGTGTACGTCTCTAGGCATAGCCAACACTCAAGAAACAGTTCCAGATACACCAAACATGATAAATAAACAGGAGTGAAACAATAATCATGACACTGTTTTGATGCACGTTGCCCAGTTCAGCCTTTTGCCATTACGAACATGTGTGTACCTCAGAGTTTTCATATGACAGGCCTGGTGGGGGTTGGCACAGAACCACCGCTAGTGTGAGAGTCAGAGGTCCAGGCCTGGGGCAGCCTGTTCTGACAAGCCCCTGCCAACTCACACATGCTCACTTACCGGGTCCCTGTTGGCTGGTGTCACATTGCATAAACACTGGACTTTATCCTTAATCGTACACTTTATGTTGCACCAGCTGATGGTCTTCAAATGCCTCGATTTTATCTGGGGTTCACACTGTATAACCTTAGAGTCCTGCTGTGAGCCTACCTCCACCGACGACATGAGACTTTGGGATGGTCTTGGCGAGTGAGCCAATTCACTGAAAGCCACTAGCTAGCGAAGACAGGCCAACGAGTGAGCAGGTGACTCCTGGAAGTATACGTTGGTGGAACAGTGAGTGCTCAGCCGTGCATGTTTGCCGTGATCCAGGATGAGGGATTGGCCAGCTCTGTCCCTCTTCACGGGAGTAGAAAACCCCATCAAATGAATTCATCGCTGAGCTTAACCATTGCACCTCCGGGGTTCCTTAGGAGATAGCTTCCAAACGGGAAACTCAACCTCACAGCCATGGAGTGGATGCCGCCTCTCACTGTGTGGAAAAAATGACAGACCCAGGGGAATAAGATGCAGCTAGAACTTTGAGGACAGAGAGAGAGGGGGGTCCTGAGGTGAGTATCTGCAAAGGAGAGCATGCACTTTTGGGGGTACAGGCAACTGGCAGGGCCCCGGTCTACATCAGGGCTGGCACAGTGGGGGTGTGGACAGCCTTATTTGAGGGAACACTGTGCCCTGGGCAGCTACTTCTTAGCCATCTTCCAAGGTGGGCAGTCCCCTTTGTGCGCCCGCATGGTAAGACAAGCCCAGCCGAGGCGCCCACAGAGAGGAAAGTGGGGCTTCCCTCTCAGGATGATGTTTAGAAAGACTTCACGCCGAGGATGGCGATGATGTAGTAACACCAACAGTCACCCATCAGCCGCCCTCGGGCCCTCTCTGTGCTGCTGAGACAGACATACCACACACGGCAGCCCTCTCCGAGCAGACTGCACTTTCTCCGCATCGGGGGAGTTAGACCTGGCGCTCACGGAAGGCTCGCTCTCTCTGCCGGCTGGTATAGTCTTCCAACAGAACTGCAGGAGCTTGGTGGTACAGCAGTAACGCACTCAGCTGCCAATGGGAAGGTCGCTGGTTTGAACCCACTGAGTAGCTCTTGGGGAAGAAATGTGGTGATCTACTTCCATCAAGAGTCCACCTTAGGAAACCCCGGGGTACTGTCTATCACAATATGCCATCATAGAAGGTTGACTTGGTCCAGAAGGGACACAGAGCCATCCAGGCATGCGCCTGAGGTCACACAGCGCAGACTGTGGCACCAGCATGGGAAGCCCTGGTCAGAGGACGCCAGGACTGGAGCTGTCCCCTGCGAAGCCTTGCCCATGGGTGATACATCCCTCTGTGGTGACCACCTTGGTCACCTCCAGCTGATGGGACCTGAGGTTCAGACCCAACTAATGAGCCGGCGGTTGCCAACCTAGGTCTCGTTTTTTAAAATAGGTGTTTCCTTCAGCCCCTTCCTGATAGTTTACAGCCAATATTGTAGGCACCTTAAACATCAAATGATTGTTAACAGATTTATTGAAGCTGAACTGGCATTCGGCATATAAAAGATGACTCTCTTCTAGGGCTGTCAGACCTCAATAAACATGTTTAATAATTAATCAGCATTTAGCAGACATAATCGTGTGGTTCTAAATTAAGCATTCAGTGGAGCGTCTTGCGGATAGAAAACAACAGTGATATTTTATTACTTAAAGTTCAGGCTGTCAGTCTGGCTTGTCACGTTTCCGGAAAGTGTCTTGTTTCAGAGACGAGTCCCTAAGCAGGGGAAGGCGCTGCCCTCCTCGCCCCTGGTGATGTTGTTGTTGTTAGAGTGACCAGTCGGTTCGGACTCCTGGCAACTCTGTGTACAGCTGACGAAAACCCCACCCAGCCCTGCACGTCCTCGCTTTTGCTCTATTATTTTTGCTCTATTATTATTATATGGTTGCGGCCACTGTGTCAGTCCATCTCATCGCGGCCCTTCCTCTCGTTCCCTGCCCTCCACTTGACCAGCCACGAGGTCCTTCTCCAGTAACTGGCCTCCCCTGACAACGTGGCCCAAGTAGGTGAGATGAAGTCTTGCCATTTTTGCTTCGAAGGAGCCTTCTGACTGCCATTGTCCTTAGACTCTTTCATAGAAACCACGCTGTTGCTCCTCCGCCGCCTCTTCTTCATCTTCATGGTCCTCCTCCTTTTTCTATAAGGTTTGAACAGAAAGAGTAGGTTCATTAAAGGGAGATACTTTGAGAAAGAAATGGAAAGGGCCTTAGCTGATCTAAAAGGCCCAGTGCAATGTAGAGCCGACACTGACATTCCACTAACGGTGGACCTCCCACCGTAGGCTGCCTTTCGGGTGGGTCTTCTGCTATTGGCCGGTCCTCTGTAGTGCCCCTCCTCTTCTCATGGCACCACAGACTCCTTGCTGTGCCTTGGACTCAGACCCCAAATCCAAGAGTTGTGGTTCCATAGTTGTTAGGCCCCATCCAGTGGGTATCCACTCAGCGACCATGCACACGACAGAATGAAACACTGCGCGGTCCTGCTCCATCCTCACAGTTCCTATGCCTGAGTCCATTGTTGCAGCCACTGTGTCGGTCATCCTGTTGAGCACCTTCCTCTCTTTCGCTGCCCCTCCACTTTACCAAACATGATGTCCTTCTTCAGGGACTGGTCTCTCCTGACCACATGTCTAAAGTTTGTGAGACAGTCTTGGCCATCCTTGCCTCTAAGGAGCACTCTGGCCTTCCTTCTTCCAATCCAGATTGGTTTGTCCTTTTAGTGGTCTGTGGTACTTTTAATATTCTTTGTCAGCAGCACAATTCAAACGCATCCCTTTTCTACGGTCTTCCATTTTCAATATCCAACTTTCACATCCATGTGTGGTGGTGGTTGTTAGTTGCCATTGAATTGGCTCCAACCCACAGTGACCCTATGCACAACAGAATGAAACCCTGCACGGTCCCACACCGTCCTGCGCCATCCTCACACTTGTTCCTATACCTCAGCCCCTCTATGCAGCCACTGTGTCGGTTCATCTCATCAAAGTCCTTCTCCCTTTTCACCACCCTTCCACTTTGCCCAATGTGACGTCCTTCTCCAGGGACTGGTCTCTCCTGGCAAAGTGTCCCAAAGTGTGTAAGACAAAGTCTTGCCATCCGTACCCCTCAGGAGCACTCCGGCCTTTCTTCTTCCAAGACAGATCGGGTTGTTCCTTTAGCTGCCCCTGGTACTTCCGTATTCGTCTCCAGCACCACGATTCAAATGCATTGACTCTTCTACCGTCTCCCTTATTCAGTGTCCAACTTTTACAGGCATATGAGGTGATTGGAAATACTGTAGGTTTGGTCAGGCACCCCTGAGTCCTCAAAGTAATTTCCTTGTTCTTCAAGACTCTAAAGAGGTCTGTGCAGCAGATCTACCTAATGTAATGCATCTTTGGATCTCTTGACCGCCACTTCCATGAGCACGGATGGTGGATCCATGCAAGCCAAAAACCTTGACTTCAACCTTTTCTCCGTTCATTGTAGATTATATTTTTAAAATTCATTATATTGGCAGGAAGTTCCTTTTGTTCCCTATCTTTCCAGTATTTCTGGGCAGCATCTCTCTAAAGCTATCTGGTGTCCTCGAGGCTTTGGAGTCTCACAACGGGCTCTCTTTTCTCTCTCTGTTTGATCCTGCTCCCGTTGATGGACCACGGCAGCTCCTGAGGATGACCATCGCCAAGCAACGGCTGGGCGATGAGGAGATCGGCGTGCGCCACTTCGCGGCCCATGAGCGGGAGGACCTGGTGCAGCAGCTGGAGCAAGCAAAGGAGCAGGTGGGAAAGACGGGTTTTCCTAGCTTGCCACTGTGCCAAGAGGAGCAGGCTGTGTCTCGGGAACCTGAGGGAGTGTTGGTTGCCTCACATGCAAGTCGGGAGACGGAAAAGGATCCAGCCTGGCCAGCACTCCTCCAGGGTCCTTTGCCGAAGCTTCTAGTTCCGCCAGCTCTTCTCCCTTACACTTAGATGGTCCTGTTCTGAACAGAACTAGAAACGTACACACACACACACACACACACACACACACACGGTAGAGAGAGAAGGAACAGACTGTGATAAACTTGGCCTTAATTTGCAACTTTCCATGAAAATGCCAGGTGATGCTTCCCAAGCAAAAATCTCAGCGGGCCTCAAGCCCTAGTTCGGGGGGCGGCTAGGAGCACCTCCACTCGGTTTCCTTTCTGACTAATTGGTTTTGAAGAGCAGAACAAGATTTCTGGGTCGACCTAGAGCGGGTTGACTGAAGATAGGTCTCTTTAAGTCGCTGTCCCCAGCCTGGAGCTGCCCTCTGCATGCCTGTGGCTCAGGGGAAAGCCCCAGGGGGTGGGGGGGACACACCTTATAACCATGCCCTGTTGCTAGCTGAAAATTTGGAGATTCCAGTCTCACTTGAAGCAGGTACTCAGCAGCAAGGTCTGGTGACCTGCTTCTGAAAAAAGATCAGCGCCCTGAGCACCGGCTGCAGAAGCCTGGCTCTTCTGGGAGCCCCAGGGGGTCACCGTGAATGGGGAGGCTCACCAGCCCGGGGTTTTACTGGTGGTCGGTTAGGGCTCTATGGCGCCACATCTCCGAGGCAGGAGCTCTGCTACCTGTAGACCCCACAGGCTCTCTGTCGGCCCCTTGCTTTGAGCTCCACCCACTCCAGCGTGTGGCGCTTCACAGTCTAATGGCACTCGGCACTCGGGTGGCATTGGAAAGCTCAGTCAACCACGTGCAGGGCTCCCGCGAAGCCTCCCATCCGGAGGGGCTCTTAAGTGAGTGAGGGGTGGCCTTTGGTTTCAGATCGAATCCTTGGAGCATGACTTGCAGGCCTCTGTGGACGAGCTAGAGGACGTGAAAGGAGAGCGGGCTTCCTACCAGGACAAGGTGGAGAGGCTGAACCAGGAGCTCAACCACATCCTGGGCGGCCACGAGAACCGCATCATCGACGTGGACGCACTGTGCATGGAGAACAGGCAAGTGGCCACCGGGCCCTGCGCCTGGATGTGCTGCCGGCCTTCCATCCCTGGGGCCAGGAGCTTTTTGAAACACTGTACGAGTGAGAAAATGACATTCAAGGGCAAGGAAAGCCTCGCCTTCCCAAATTCAGAAAATGACACCGCAGACTTATTGCATGCTCTTGAGTGGCGCAGGGGTCTAAGCACTGAGCTGTTAACCAGAAGGTTGGAGGTTCGCGCCTTCTCCAAGCAGCCACTGAAAACCCCTTGGAGAGCAGCTTTCCAGGTTGACACACAGGGGTCACCGCATGTCAGAGTCCACTCTGTGGTGGGTTCTCAGTTGTAGAGAACCTCACACACAGACCTGTCTGCACACACACACACACACACACACACACACACACGTGAATCTAACTCAGGGCGTGCTTGTGTCTAACTCAGAGTTTGTGTCTAATGGCGTCGCCTCTTCCTGCTCTACTTCCCGATGGTATCATCTTAAAGAGAGTTAGGTGGAACCCTTAGGAGAGCTCTGCAGAGAGGGGGTTAAAGTGTACTGGGGGGCCGGAGGTGGGCAGCAGGATTTCTGTGACTTGGGCATGCTTAACCTTGATCAGGTCTTCCTGAGCATAGGTCATCCGGTTGGACTTTTTTGCTTCCCTCGCTGGGCGGTGAGAGGGAAGCATTTCATCTAAGAGCTGGCTCTGCAGACTCGCAGTCTTGCTTCCCCCTTTCCATTGGGATGCCTGCTTTTATGTCGCCTTCAAACACGGCCTGTCTTTGTTGACTGCCGTCCAGTTGATGCCAACTCAGAGCAGCTCCTGCAGCAGCACAGAACTGACCCGCAGGGACTTCTGGGCTCTGGGCTTTATAGGAGCGGAACCCTCTCTCCCTCCCGCTGAGCCAGCTGCTGGGCTGAGGCGGAGTGGAGCTGCAGTGCCCCTGCGAGGGCTCCCTGGTGCTCTGTGTTCTCTCCTAGGTACCTGCAGGAGCGGCTGAAGCAACTGCACGAGGAAGCCAACCTCCTGAAATCTAACATTGCCAAATACAAGGTAGCAGAACCGCGGGGACAATGACGGTGACTCACTATTGTGCTTCTAAATGTCATGCTATTTTCATCCTCGTTCATGTGCCAGAGATATTTCCGTGTGGGCCCCCATCCCCCTCATTCCACCCCCAAAGAGTCAGCACTGCCAACACCAGAGGATCTGAAGCTCAGAGCAGCACAGAGACCCCAGCAGCTGGTGGCCAGGCCTTTTGGGAGTGCCCAGGGAAGGAACTAGAATCTGGATTGGCCCACTGCGCAACCTCAGAACAAGCAAACTCACTGCCACCAAGCTGATCCTGACTCAGAGCCTCTACAGGACCGGGGAGAACTGCCCCTGTGGGTTTCGGAGACTGTAACTCTTAACAGATGTAGAAAGCCTCCACTTGATGGTGGGGAGCAGCTGGTAGTTTCGAACTGCTGACCTTGGGGTTAGCAGCTCAGTGCATAGTCTCTATCCCACCACAGTTCCTCACTTCCTATGAAATAAGGTTCTTTATCTAGTTTTTTTAAGGAGCTTTGATAGTGTAGTGGGACTTCTTATCAAAGTGCTGACCAAAAGGTCAGAGGTTCAAACACACCAGCATCTCCGAGGGAGTAAGATAAAGTGTTCTGCTCCCATAAAGATTTAAAGACTCAGAAACACACAGGGGCAGTTCTACTCTGCCCTATAGGGTCCAATAATACTCAGTCCTATAGAACCCAATTATACTCTGCCCTACAGGGTCCAGTTCTATTCTGTCCTATAGGGTCCAATTCTACTCCATCCTATAGGATCCAGTTCTGTTCTGTCCTATGGGCTCCAGTTCTACTCTTTCCTATGTGTTCTAATTCTCTGACCTATCAAGTCCAGTTCTATAATGTCCAGTGTTACTCTGTTCTATGGGGTCCATTTCTACTCTGCCTTGTACGGTGGACCTGAGCTAGAATTGGCTCCATAGCATTGAGTTGGTGGGTTAGCTCTGGCTTTTCTGCTGCACGGCCAGCCCAAATGCTCCTTGCCCTTCAGACCCATCAGAACCTGGGCTCAGAGAGAGGAAGTGCCAGACTGGGCAGGCACAACCTGACTTCGTGGCCACGCCCACTGCAAGGCCAGAGCACGCCCACTCTCCCCATTGTCACCCAGCCTCGTTCCTTTGAT
Source organism: Tenrec ecaudatus (assembly GCF_050624435.1). Lineage (NCBI taxonomy): Eukaryota > Metazoa > Chordata > Mammalia > Afrosoricida > Tenrecidae > Tenrec > Tenrec ecaudatus. The sequence continues at coordinate 198,293,085 of NC_134532.1, forward strand.
CATGCCGATTTCCCCAGATGTTGTTGTAAGTGTTATAATTAGAAAACTCTCCTGGGTCTCTTTGCTTGGAAAATAGATTGATTTCTCTTCCTGAGGGTGGAGATTGGCAGCCGTCTGGAGCCTGCGGGAGTCTTCTCAGCCCTCTGCCTTTTCATGTTAGCGTTCCTTTCTCAGACAACAACATTCCACCTTCCTTCCCCTGTTGTGGGGCCACCTTCTCAGTCATGGGGGTCCTGTATGGACCTGTGCAGCCCAAGGACATGGCAGTTCCCAAACATGTATGTCTATATATATATATATTCAAAGGTGTGCATTCATTCATTTCACAACCTTGACTCAGTTCTGCTACATTGGGTGAACCTCAAGGTACTGCCGGGTCTCTTCCAGAGCTCCGCAATATGGCCAAGGCCGCAATAAAGGGTGTCACGAGCTCTTTGCTAGCCCAGAGCCTGTGCAAGTTATGCTCATCTGATACTTTGGTCCAGTGAGTGTCAACAGCAAGATGAAAGTGTGTGAAACACTGCAAGCGTTATCATGACGTGATACATAAACAAGAAGTGAGCACCTGGGGCGACACATGCTGAACGCCGTCTACCACGAACCTTCAATTTGTCAAAAAAAACAAATGCCGTTACCTGCACAGCACAGGAACGTGAAGCCCGATAAAATGAGGTGTCCCTGTGTGTGCCAATCAATGCCTCTTACTACGTATCAATTTTAATGTGAGGATCTGCTCTAAGGACGACAGACTGGGGCCTCAGAGGCACTTCCTCCAATCTTGTGTCCATGGCAAACAGCACTAATCGATCCTGGCTCTTTGATATTCAGTCACCAAACTCACTGCCCTGGAGTCAATGCTGAATTATATCGACACCCCCCACTGTGGGTTTATGAGACTGTAACTGTTTATGGAAGTGGAAAGCCCAGTCTCTCTCCCGGTGGAGCTGTTGGTGGTTTTGAACTGCCAACCATGTGGCTCACAGCCCATTGTGTAATCTCTATACCACCAGGGCCACAGCACCTTGCTGATACCACCAGCCTTATCTATCGGGATGAACCATCACGTGAGAACAAACCTAGTCTCCATTGCAAGGTCTGTTGGAAAGAGGTCTCCATAATTGGTGCCTTCACATATGAGGCTGTTTCTGCTTCAGATTAAACTTACTCTAACAAATACGCACTAAGTACCTTGTGTCGGCAGGCTGGGATCAATTGATAGCATGCTGCCACAGCCAACTTTGAACTCTGTGTTGGAACCATAAAGTCCACCACAATGTATTGTTCTTGTTAGGTGCCATTGACATGGCGCCAACGCACAGTGACCTCCTGTCTGACATTGCCCAGCCCTGTGCTGCCTCGCTCGCTGATCGTGGGCATAATCCTTACTCCGAGACTCAGACTTCCCAATATCAGGCCAGCCTTTGGGGGTTTCCAGGGGGGTTTGTGTGGGAGGCGGGAGGATACAACTGTTGTACCTAGGTATTGGGTCATTCTTCAATTTCCTGACGTGGGCTTTCTGTCTTTTCTTTTTCCCCCCGAATGCCACTCTAGAATGCTCTTGAGCGACGGAAAAACTCAAAGAGCCAGGGCAAATCCAACAGCAGCGCTCTGACGGGGGTCTTGTCTGCAAAGCAAGGTAGGACTTCCTTTGCTGGGAGGAACTGCGCCTGGTGGAGAGTTCTGGGAGTGTACATCCCTGCGGGCGCCGTCTTGTCTGGCCCACTTGTTTTGTGATGGGGAAACAAAGGCATCTGTCGAGTGTTCCTTCCTTAACCCCGTCCACTTTGGAGTTGCCTGGAGGGCTGCTGAAAACACTGGAGCTCGGGCCCCACCCCGAAGGTGCTGATTCTGGTAGATGCCACTGACCATTAACGGCTTCTGACCGTTAGCGACTCTATGCCGGACAGAATGAAACATGACCCAGTCCTGCGCCTTCCTCACAGTGGTTCCTATGCTTGAGCCCTGTGTTGCAGCCACGGTGTCGGTCCACCCCCTGAAGGGCCGCCGTCATGTTTGCGCTCCCTCTACCAAGCATGATGTCCTGCCAAGGGACGAGTCTCTGCTGACATGTCCAGCGTATGTCAGATCAAGTCTCACCATCCTCGCCTCTGAGGAGCACTCTGACCGCATTTCTTCGGAGACAGGCTGCTTTGCCCTCTTGCAGTCCACGGTTTTTTCACTAGTCTTCTCCAGCACAACCGTTCAAATGCATCTGCTCTTCCGTATGCAATGGCCAGCTGTCACTTGCATATGAGGTGATTGGAAATACCATGTCTTGAGTCAGGTGCACCGTAGTCCTCAAAGCAACGTCCTTGCTTCTTTCTCAATACTCTAATGAGGGAAGTTTTACTGTTCTTTTTAAGGAATTACCATTTCTGGGTCTGAGGAGGAACCATGGAATATGAATTTCCTTTAAAGATTCCCAGGTGCTGGTGCTTCTAGGACCCCGCTGTTAGAATGCTGCAGAGGAGGGTGTTGTGATGACTAGCTGACATTGGGGTGTCCCCTCACCCCCACACTGTGATCCCCTGCCAGGAACGGCGCCCCTTCTCTAATCGCCTGTGGGATGGGTTTCACCTCTCCCAGCTTCTCCTTCTCCTGGCCTCTACGCTCAGAATAGAAAGGTCCCCGAGCTGCTGCCGTCCTTTTTAATCACGGACTGCGTGCCTTTTCTTGAAGGAGCTTTTATTGATTGCAATTTTGTTCCTCCTCCTTGTCGATCCCAATGAAAAATAATGATCTTCCAGGAGCAGGCCAGGGGAATAAATAGCAGAGAGCTCATTTTTGACACTTAATATTCGGAGCACCCTTCTAAACACGAGCCTGGAGTTGGGCACGTGCTCAGCGGGCCCACTCTGGGGGTCGTTGGCCCTGCTGACCAGTGGCAAGCACGCGGCGGTCTTCATTGGCGTGGGAGTGGCTGGTACAAAATGCTGATGATGAAAGCGGAAGTCTCCAGCCCACCCAGCAACCGGGGCACTTTCCCAACCACTGCCTTTTCTCCACTCAGCTCACTGGGAAAGGGTGCACTGGAACTGTTTGCTACGAGAAAGTCACAGTGCTCCCCTTTTGTAGCAGTTTAGTTCCAGATGCCAGGCTTAACAAAGCGCTTTGGAATGTTGAGCATCCCGTGTTTTCTTTCATCCGTGTGGTGAATGAGGGGACAGTGGTAAATCGGACCTAACATCTGAGGATCAGAATTTGACAGCCTGGCATGCAAAGCTTTGAACCAGCGAGATGCAAGTACAGGTTCTTCATGGCTTCCTTATAATATGAATAATTGGAAGCAACATAAATGTGTTGTTGTTGTTAGTTGTCCTCCAGTTGTCAGTTGCAACTCACAGCCACCCTATGTACAATGAAACACCACCCGGTCCAATGCCATCCTCACAGTTGTTCCTACACCTGAGCCCATTGCCATGGCCACGGTGTCAGTCCATCCTGTCCAGGGCCTTATTTTGTGTTGTGCCTCTATTCTACCAAGCATGCATACTTTTCTAGGAACTGCTCTCTCCTGACAACGTGTCCAAAGCACATAAGACAAAACCACACTATCTTTGCTTCCGAGGAGCATTCTGACTTTACCACTTCCAAGACGATTTGTTGGTTCTTTTGGTAGTCTGGGATACTTTCAATATTCTTCCCCAGCACCAGAATTCAAATGCACCGATTCTTCTTCAATTTTTCCTATTCAGTGTACAATTTTCATATGAGTATGAGGCAATTGAAAATAGCATGGCTCGTGTTATGTGTTAGTTCGGGTAGACTAGAGAAACAAATCCAGAGACACTTATATATGTGTAAGAGAGAACTTTATATCAAATAGCATTGTACATTAAGAAAACATTCCAGCATAGTCCAGTACAAGTACATAAGTCTGATGTTACCCCATATGTTGATACTAGTCCATAAATTCCTCTTTAGACTCATGCAGCAATGCAATGATGCTGAATTCAGGAAGATCACAGGCCAATAGGTGGAAAGTCTTGTGGATCCAGTGATGGTGGAAGCATCTCAGCACTAGTGTGGGTCTCCATGTGGCTCCTCCAGCTCCAAGGCTCTAGCTGCCATCAGCATAGCTCCATGTGGCTTGTCAGCAGGAAGACAATGAGAGCGTGCGTTTCTGGCCTCCAGTTAGCTATTTATCTCCATTGCACTTCCAGAATGAGGTCATCAAATTGCAACCTGATTGACACGCTAGACTCCACCCCTTCACTCTTAATAGTCTCAAGTTGACACTAGATTATATAACTAGCGCATGTTACGTGAACCATAGTCCTCAAAATGATATCTTTGCTTTTCAATACTTTAAAGAGGGCTTGCGTAGAAGATTCACCCAATGCAATGCTTTTGATCTCTTGGCTGTATTGATTGTGGATCCAAGCAAGATGAAAACCTTGATAAATCCAATCGTTTCTCCATTCATCATGATGTTATATATTCATCCAGTTGTGTTTAGCAGTAATTAAATAAATTGCATGCAAATACATTGCCAGGCTCTTCTCCCTTCAGACAATCCTACCATCTACTATGCTGACCATAACAAATTGAAGAGAAATCGTATCACCATTGTCATCAAAAATAACATCTCAAGATCTGTCTTGAAGTATACCAATGTCAATGATATGGATAATAGATATATACCTGCAATGAACATCAATTAATATGACTCTTATTCAAATGTACATTCCAGCCACTAATGTAGAAATTTAAGATATTTTACCACCTTCTGCAGTGTGAAATGGACCAACCATACAATAAATATGTACTGAGAATTACTGGTGATTGGAATGTGAATGTTAGAAACAAAAAAAGAAAGATGGCAGTTGGGTAATGTGGTGTTGATGATAGAAATGACACTGGAGGATAGGAGCTGGAGGCACAGGGAATCTGGGCGGATGATACCTTCAGGACCAGGGCTGTGAGGGGCGATACTGGGAGGGTAGAGGGTGAGTGGGTTGGAAAGAGGGAACTGATTACAAGGATCTACATGTGACCTCCTCCCTGGGGGACAGACAATAGAAAAGGGGGGTGAAGGGAGACGTTGGACAGGGCAATATATGACAAAATAATACTTTATAAATGATTAAGGGCGCATGAGGGAGTCGGGAGTGGGGAGTGAGGGGAAAAAAAGAGGACTTGATGCAAAGGGCTTAAGTGGAGAGTAAACGCTTTGAAAATGATGAGGGCAAAGAATGTACAGATGTGCTTTATACAATTGATGTATGCATGGATTGTGATAAGAGTTGTATGAGCCCCTAATAAAGTTTTTATAAATAAAAAAGAAGAAATGACGCTGGAGGTCAGATGATAAGATATTTTCAGACCAATGGCATCTAGTGGATCTTGCCAAATGAAATACACAGGAATCAAGTCAACTACTTCTGTGGGATGAAATGATAGAGAAGCTGAGTGTTCTCAATTAAAACAAAAACAACCGTAGATCAGACCATCAGTTTCTCATATTCAAATTCAAGTTGAAGCTGAAGCAAAAATTATAAAGGTCTATGAGGGCCAAAATAAGATCTTGAGTCTATTCCACCTGAATTTTGAGAGCATGTCAAGAGTAGACTTGATGCTTTGAACACTAATGACCAAAGACTGGATGAATGTAAGGCAAAAGAGATGCCAGAAATGACTGTGAAACTTGCTCTTGAATGTAGAGCCTCTAAGGCAAGTGGCAGAAACGATGAAGTAAACGATGTGAACAGAGTTCAAAGGGCAGCTCTAGAAGACAAATTAAAGTATTTTAGTGAAATGTGAAAACATGGAAACAGAAAACCCGAACATAAGAGCATTCTTAGCATTTCTCAAGCGGAAAGAACTGATGAAGATTCATCTTGAGTTGCAATACTGAAGGATTATATTGGCGAAATGTGGAATGATGCACAAGCGTAAAGAAGGTGGAAGGAATATGCAAAGTCACTCTACCAAAACACATGGATTGCTATTCAACTGTTTCAGGAAGTAGGATATGCTAGAGAACTGAAGATACGGAAGGAAGAATGCCAAGCTGTGTTGAAGGCATTGGTGGAAACAAGGCTTCAGGAAGTGATGGAATACCAACGATAGTGTTAACAACAAAAACATGCAACCTGTAAGTGCCCTCCTGCGTATGCCAAGAAATTTGGAAGACAGCTAACTGGGCAAACAATATCATTAATATCACACAAAAGTAAAACTTTGCTGGAGAAACAGTTGTGGTAGTGTATCAAAGAGCTGCCACAAAGTTAAGGTGGTTCAGAAGAGGCTGTCAGAATGAGGCATACCATTCATTTACTGATGCACCGGGGCCAGAGCAGAGAGAACAGGAACGGTGTTGACCTTTGCCTGTTGACAATGCAAAGACACTCAGCTGTGTGAGCCATAGTGACTGTGAGTAATATTGTCAAGAACGAAAGTTCTAGAGTGGTTAATGATACTCTAGGAGAACGTGTGCGTGGACCAAGAGACAATAGTTGGAGCAGACGAAGAAGCCCTGTAGTTTTCGGAATCGGAAAAGCTATAGGCCAGGGCTTTATCCTGTCACTGTTTGTACCCAATCTATGCTGAACAAATAATCCCCAAAGTTGGACTTCCTGAATGAGAGCATGACTTGAGGATTGGAGGAAGACTCATTAACAACTTGTAACATCTGGATAACCTATCCATTGTTGCAATTGAAGAGGATTTGAAACTCTTACTGGTAAAGATCAAAGGTGATAGTTTGGATCACACCTCATCGTAAAGCAACAAAACCCCTCACAAGTGGGCCAATAAGCAACCTCATGATACACACCGAAGAAATTGAAGCTGTCAAGGATTTCACGTTACTTGGATCCACAATCACTGTCCACACAAGTAGCAGTCAAGACCTCAAAGGATGCATTGCACTGGGCAAATCTCTCTCGAAGACCTCTTTAATGTGTTAATGAGCCGTTACTCGAGATCTAAGATGCTTCTACACCAAGTATTTTCAATCACATCACCCTCCTGTGAAAGCTGGCTAATGAATAAGGAAGACCAAAGAAGAATGAATGCCTCTATATTATGCTGTTGGCGAAGAATATTGAAAATATCATGAGCCTTTATAGCAGCGGTTCTCAACCTGTGGGTCACGACCCTTTTGGGGGATGAACAACCCTTTCACAGGGCCGCCCGATTCATAGCAGTAGCAAAATTACAGTTATGAAGTAGCAACGAAAATAATTTTATGGGGGTGGAGATTTAAAAAAGAAAAGAATTTTATGGGTGGGGGTCACCACAACATGAGGGACAGTTTTAAAGGGTCACGGCATTAGGAAGGTTGAGAACCACTGCTTTACAGAGTTCATGGGGTTTTGTAAATATTTCCAGTAGAAGCAACCTCATCTTTTCCCAGATGAACTGCTGGTGGGTTTGAACTGTCCACCTTGTGGTTAGCAGACCCACGCTCGCCTGACACTGCCACCAGAGCTCTTTGAAGGGGGTGATAAACCAAGCATCCAAAACTCCCAGTATGGAATTGACTCAACTCATAGAGACCCTATAGAACAGAACAAACTGCCCCTGTGGGTTTCCAAGGTTTTAAGTCTTTACAGACACAGAAAGCCTCGTCTTTCTTCTCAGGAGCAGTTAAACAGCCCCAACAGTTCTCCTCTGTCACAGGGGGTTGTTGGGAATTGAAATGGAATTGACAGCATCTAACAAAATCAACAAGCAAGGATCCAAAGATGATCAGTACATGGGCTCGTACTAGACAAATAAGACAGTATAAACCCCTCACATTTAAATTTGGATATCATGTGACTGTTGACTGCTAACTACAAGGTCAACAGTTCGAAATCACCAGGTACACCACAGGGAAAAGACAGGACTTTCTACTCCTGTGAAGGGTTACAGTCTCAGAAACAGAGAGGGGCAGTTTACCCTGTCTCATGGGGTCACCCTGAGTCAGACTCAGCCGGATGGCAGTGAGTTTCGAGTTTGTCTGTAAACACACAAATAAGGTCTCTGGGTAGCACAACTGGTTTGCAGTCATCTGCTAACCTAAAGCAGCTCCACGGAAGAAAGGTCTGGTCATCAGTTTCTCCAAAGATGGCCGCCAGGAAACCCTCAAGTGCTGTCCTGTTCAGGAACCCCTGGGCCTGCTGCTGTCAGTTGGCATCAGCCTGAGGGCAGTGGGTTTGGTTTTTAGTATAGAAACACCAGGAAACATTTGTTCCCCTCAAAGCTGTGAATCTCTTCTTTAAAGGAAAATTCGTGTGTGTGTGTGTGTGTGTGTGTGATGGAGACAAATCAGAAACATTTCTTTTTACTTTGTTTTTGTTTTTTTACACATGAGACGTGCCTCACTCACGCAAGAATCCACGCGGCCTAAGCGGCGGAAAACATTTCTTTTTAAAGCTACCACTGCTGAAACCAGAAAAGAGGTAGAAGGATGTGTGACCTTCAGAGACAGGCACAGTGGAATGGCAGTTGGTAAACAAGCTCCCCTCCGGTGGAGCGGGTGGGCTGATTCACAGGAGTCTGAGTCCGTCCATTGCCCTGAGCTGTGGAGGTTGCTTCTGGTCAGAATTTGACCGTGGGTGTGGTTTGGAAGTTTGTGAAATCCCAAGCAACCAGAAGCAGTCTTTGTGTAAAATGACCTCTCACCACATTTAGACGTTTATAATCTGTTACATAATTTTTTACCATATATACTCGAGTATCAGCCAACCCAGATATCAGCCGAGGCACCTGATTGTACCACAAACACTGCATGAAAAATGCTGATAATGGTTTATAGATTTTATTTTAAGGTCAAGGAGACCTGGTGGCCCAGCTATTAAGTGCTTGGCTGCCAATCAAAAGGCTTGTGGTTCCAGTCTACACCCCTCTCCGTCCTTCCCCCGCCCCCCCGCCCCCCGCCTTCCTCGCCCCCCCCCCCTGCTCTTGGGGGAAGGAAGGGAGCTCCCGTAAAGATAACAGACAGTCCTGGAGCCAACCCTCTGTCACAGCAGCCAGGGGGTGGAATTGATCAGACAGCAATGAGTTTAGTTTGGAGGACAGGTCTTTTAAAGGCAGGCCTTTTACATTGCAAAGAATTTCAAATACCTCTTATCTTATTTGTTACTAATGAGCATGGGTGGGTTTTGAGATTTTTCTGTATTTGGTTGTTGAGTTGAAAATATAATGTTTTATAAGTCAATGGATGAAAGGATCCTGTTTTATACATTGAAAGGAAATTTAACTAATCTGAAGAAGATTTAGATTAAATTCTTGTTGATTTGTCTATTTGTACCATTTTTAAAACTACAGATAAATTATTGCATGTGCATTTTGATAGGAAATCAGACAGAAACTTTATGCAATTTTCATTGTATTTGAGTGTTTTTTGAATATTGGTTGTAAAAATTCTCCCAATACAGTATTTGTTGGAAAGTATGATTATTTCTAGTCATTGTTTGTATAGATTCACTTTTAATTATGTTAAACAAAATATCCAAAAAATGTGCTGAAAAACTCTGCTTATACACGAGTATATACGGTATATTTATTCATTTTTAAACTGTCGTCAATGAACATATCTCTATTAAAATACAAATGTTTTTAACGATCCCCCTCGGTCACCTTGCCACCCACCAGGGGTTCCACATCAGGAAACGCCGTGATATGAAGCCAAGTGGCTCCTCTCCGTCACTGTCACGTGCATGGTTGTGTGACTTCCGGCGAACGCTATTACCCCACCTGCGCCTCAATTGCTTTCGTGCAGAAAATGAGCCTGAGTAACAATGCCCAGGTTTCTTCTGCCTTCATTTTCTATCTCAGATGAGTTCGTATGATTGTGACGAATAGTCTCTGACGTGGATTCCGACTCAACCCTTTGCTATCAAGTCAATTCCGACTCACAGCGACCGTATAGGACAGGGCAGTACAACCCCGGTGGGTTCCTCATCTGTAACTCTACGAGAGGAGACAGCCTCGTCTCTCTCCAGCGGGCAGCTGGGGGTTTCCAACTGCTGGCTTTGTGGCTACCAGCCCAACTTATAACCCCCGGGGCTGCTCTATGTCAGCCCGTAGCAGCCCCTGTGTCAGGTTTCTCAGACTTGGATTCACACGTGCGAGAGACTCTGACTCTTTTGAACAAGGTTGATCAGAGTTCATGAGACACACTCCTTTCTCTTCCTTCCCTCCCTGAATTTGATTCTGTTCTGCTTTTGCCGCTTCTGGTGGACTCTTTAATGCCCCTGTCCCCCACCTCCTCAGCACTGAGAAGCTGGGGGCAGCAGCCTCCGGTTCAGGGGAAGTTGGCATTGGTTTGTATCCCACAAGAACTTGAGCCTGAAGTGTGAATTCTGTCTCCTCCCCCCAGTCCAGGATCTGCTCTCTGAGGAGCACGGGTGCAGCCTCCCGGCCACCCCACAGTCCATCGCAGACCTGAAGTCTCTGGCGACGGCCCTGCTGGAGACCATCCACGAGAAGAACATGGTCATCCAGCACCAGAGGCAGACCAACAAGTAGGTGGCGGGCCCGCGGGCTGGGGCGGGGTGAGGACACCAAAACCGGCTCCCACAGAGCTCCAAGACCAGCTCCACCTCCTGGCCACCCCGTGAGGCTTGCTGTGGACCTGGGCTCCGTAGGATGACCGTGGTTGAGTTTTCAGAGCCGATCCCAGGCCTTTCTTCGAAGGAGCTTCTATCCTTCCAGTTCACGTTGCATGTGCCGGTTATTGACATCTCGCAGCGAGGCCACGAGGTGGCTAAGGCCACTCAAAGGAAGGACAGGAGCGGTGTGTCCCAGCAGCACCTGCGGCATCGGCTGGAACCAGTGCCACGAGTCCTGCCGGCTGTTATTTAGTAAACGCTTGCTCTGGCCACACATAGTCCACAGCCCAGTCCAAAGGCACCACCCCACTTCTCTGTAGGGCCCCATAGGGAGCTGTCCCCCACCCCCAGGGCCAAGTTCACCTCACAGCATGACTTTGAGGGACTGCAGTCACAGGAAATACCCAAGCACCGGCTTATGAGACAGCCGCCTGGGCTCATCCGGGTCAGAAGCAATGACGGAAAGGAGCAGGGACTGAAACCCTACGTCGCCTTTGGTTCCTTTGAGCCTCTTGACACAATCTTACAAAGCCAAACCTACTGCCCCAAGTCCGTTCAGACTCAGCAACACTACAGGACAGGCTAGAATGGCCTCTGTGGGCTTCTGAGGTTGCATCTCTCTATGGGGGCAGAAAGCCTCGTCTTTTGCCCATAAAGTGGCTCGTGGGTTTGAACTGCTGACCTTGTTGTTTAGCAGCCTAACTCGTAATTCACGGCGCCCCCAGGGCTACGTTGCATGAAATCCAGCAAGTTAAAGTCGGAGTTAAAGGTAACAAGAGGCAAACAGAAAGGATTCAGAGAGAAGGGTGACTGAAATAAGTCACAGCAACAAACCTTACAGTCGCACAGGTCCCTCAGCTCGAAGGGCCCCAGGAGATCAGGGCCAGCACGTAACCGGCCCCCAGAAGTGGAGGTAGATCCGCCCAGACACAGCCACTTATCCACCACATTGCCAGCACCCTGTGGCCCTCCCTGCCTCCCTGAGCCTCACCATCCGGAGCCCAGTCAGAGCCTAGGAGTTAGAAGGACAGAGCCAGCCACATGTTTGGGGAGTCCACATGACACCCCACTTTACCAGCCTGCTGGTCACAGATTCCAGCCTGGTTCCCACCTTCTGGGTGCCATGGCAGGCTCAGGCATCCACACACAGCCCCCTCTCTTTTCTGATCTTCCTGGGACCCTTTTGGGAGCCAGCCCTGCATGGTAAAGGAACAATGTTGGCCGTGCCTTAAGCACTGGCTGCTAACTGAGAAGTCAGTGGTTCAGACCCACCAGTCACTCTGCGGGAGAAAGATGAGGCGGACTGGTTCCGTAAAGATCCACAGCCTCACACACCCTGTGGAACAGTTCTGTGTCCTTTGGGGTCGACAGGACAGCCAGGGATGACGTGTGGGTGTGCGATGGGCAAGATCACGCCACTGGAGACCAGCTGCCAGGAGCCCTGGTGGCACAGTGCTTTATGCATTGGGCTGCTAACTACAAGGTCAGTGGTTTGATACCAGCAGCCGGTCCGTATGAGAAAGACGAGACTTTCTACTCCCATCAAGCCTTACAGTCTGTGAAGCCCACAGAGGCAGTTCTCCTCTTGTTGATGATGGGAGTCAGCTCGCTGAGTGAGGGGCTGGCTGATGACCTCCCGCTGAGGTTTTTCAGATCTGGTCAACACCCGCTCACCAACTCAGATCCTCCGGTTTGGCCTGGAAGCCCTGGGCCCCAGCACCCCAGTGAGTCCAGCGTTTATATCCCACCTTCCTTAGGGCGAAATGAGCTCCTTTACCCCACAGGCCCGCTCACAGTAGACAGGTCTGATGCCGCCCTCTGGACTTTCTCGATCATGTTTCATCAAGGAACCCATAGGTTCATCTGTCCCGGGGACCTGCAAATGACCCATCCAGTCCCCCTCACAGGGCGTCCTCCTGGTGCCAAAAGGGATGTGCAGGTGGACCAGGCTGGGGCTGAGAAGCTGCGCTTACAGGGAGGAAGGGGGCGGCCAGGGGCCAGGGCCCTGGGGAAGGCGGAGGCACGGGGGCAGAGGCAACTGGAAAATGACGGGAAGTGTTGTAACCCCCAAATAGAGACCCGAGGAGGCAGGACTGAAGGGTCACTTGCTCTCCCGGGAGATGGCGAAATGTCTAAAGGAATGCAGGAGGGCGTGAAGGGAGACCAGCCGGGGCGGACAAGGGTCATTTATGCACAGGGGAAGTGTTAAAGCTATTTAAAAATGAAATCTTAAGCAAGAAATGACACAAGATGCCAAAATACAGAGCCTACCGAGGAGAGGGAGAAGAAACTGGCACTTTCCTCGGAGCAGGGCAAGCTGCCGGGCTTGCTGGATAGTTGCTGTCTGCTGCTTGTCCAGCCGGCTGTGGCTCACAGTGGCCCCGTGCGTGCTCTCGGTGTCCAGGCTGTGTGTCCTTTCAGAAGCCGAGGGGCAGAGATGCCTCTGGGTGGGTTCGAACCACCAACCTTGTGCCTAATAGCTAAACATATAACTGTTTGTGCCACCCAGACCTTAGCGTTGTTGTTGTTGTTCAGGAAGGGGGTTCTTGCTCATGGTGACCCTACGCACAACAGAGCGAAACACTGCCCGGTCCCGCGCCATCCTCACAGTGGCTCCTGCGTTTGAGCCCATTGTTGGATCCACAGTCTCAATCCATCCTTCTTCTCTGATCCCGTCTTTACCCTAGTCGTGAGGAGCCCTGGTGGCATCCTGGTTATGCATTGGGCTGCTAACGGCAAGGTCAGCAGTTCAAAACTACCGGCGGCTTTGAGGGAGAAAGACGGGGCATTTTACTCCTGAAAGAGTTAGTCTCGGGAAGCCACAGGGGCAGGTCTACCATGCCCTATAGGGTCGCTGTGAGTCGGCATTGACCCCATGGCAATGGGTGGGACTTGTTCAGGGGTTTTCTTCATTACCGGTCCCTCCTGATGACATTTTCCAAGTCTGTGCATAGCGGTCTCCCTCCCATCCTCGCTCCTATGGACCATCTGGCTGTACTTCCCAGCAGCCAATGGTGTTTCCCATGAGCCTCTTCAGGGCTGTTTCACAGTGCCAAATTCATAGATACTCATGTATATAGGAAAGAGGTTAATAAACAAGAGCAATTGAATATTGAGAAAACATCCCAGGCCAGGCCAGTCAAGTCCATTAGGCCCATATTAGCCCATATGGCTGACACCAATTGATAAAGTCCTCTTCAGACTCACAACGTACATACAGTGACTCCGAGTGCAGGAAGATCACAGGCCAGTGGGTGGGAAGTCTTGTGGATCCAGAGCCGTTGTCAGCACTGTGCTGACAGGGGTCTCCACCTGGTTCCTTCAGCTCTGAAACTGACTACCTCAGGGCGGCTTCATGTGGCTTCTCACAGGGAGTGAGCCTTCTCAGTACAGAGTCTCCAAGGGAGTGAGGAGGAATTACCAGAGTTCCCAGAATCCTCAGGAGAAGGCCGTGCCCACACAGAGGCCTCATTGGCTAAATCTTGATCTAAATCCTAAATCTGCTCCTTCTACACCAAGACTCTCTCAGCTCAGCTCCTTCTTCACCGAGAAAACAGAGGTTCCTCAGCATGTGCCTCCCAATTCCTCCTCTCAAAATCCATGCCCTCCCCACTCCCACCCCCCAACCTCAAGCCAATGCTCTGGCCACTGGCCTCTCAGCCACCATCAATTTCCCCTCTTAACTCACTACCCCCTTGCCTCTGACTCTGCCGCTTCACCCCAAACCTTCAGGTGCTTGACCCTCCTTTGAAGCCTTTCCTCAGCTGCTGCTTCCCTGGCGAACCCCAAGCACCCAGACTCTCTGAGAACAAGGAGCCCCCCTCTCTACTTCTTCAATAGCCACCCCCTCATAGGTGTTCCTGAATTCCACAGGGGTGCTTGTGTACTTTGGACCTGTTGTCAGGAGAGACCATTTGCTGGAGAAGGATGTCACACTTACTGAAGTGGAGGGGCGGTGACAAAGACGAAGGCCCTCAAGGAGATGGATTGATCTCGTGGTTTCAACAATGGGCTCAAGCATGGGAACAATTGTGAGGATGGCGCAGGTGCAGCCTTTTGCTCTGTGGGGCATAGATAGGGTCGCTATGGGTGGGAACTGACTTGGTGGCCCCTGCCAAAAACAACAGCTGGTTGAGAAACGCAGCTGTGGGGGAGGCATTGTGTGCGGGAAGGTCTGGGTTCTGTGTTGTGCCAAGCCCTGGTCCTTTCATGCTCAGGTTTGACACTAATCCTCTCTTGAGTACTTCCCAAGGCCTTCTGTTATCCTTCGAAGGGCGCTAAAAACCCAAACCCACTGCCATTGATTGGATTCTGCCATTGATTGGATTCTGGTGTATCGCAGTGGGTGAGCCTGCTGCACAAGACTTTTGTAAAGCGTTGAAAAGCAAGGATGTTACTCTGAGGACTAAGGAGGGCCTGACCCAAGCCATGGCATCTTCAGTCACTTCATATGTTTGTCAAAGTGGGAGACTGAATAAGGAAGACAGGAGACAAATCTGGATTGTGGTGTTGGAGAAGATTATTGTAAGTCTCAGGGACTCCCCTCAAAAAACAAACATCTGCCTGGGAAGGAAGTGCCACAAGAATGCTCCTTAGAGGCAAGGATGTGAGACTTTGTCTCACGTACCGTGGGCATGTGTCAAGAGAGACCAATCACTGTCTATGATGGTTAGGAATTATGCCACTCAGGCACTCTAGAGTAAAGGCAGGGGCAGAGTCCAAGCTGTCAGTTGGGTTGCAACCTGATGATACCTCCTTGGTGTCATACGGGTTTTTATTTGTATGAGAGAGAGAGAGAGAGGGAGAAGTGTCAAAGCCTCTTTGGTCCGTTGCCTTCTGTGGGAGATGTTTGTGCATCTGTTTTTTCAATCTCCTTTTGAGATGCCCCGTTGATCCCAGCAGTCATCAGCAGACTGCCAAAGGCAGATGGTGGATGGTGGATTCATTAGGCCAACTGTAGACCTCTGCATCCACCAGCCTGTCACCCCTGCTGTCTCGGCTTCCTCATCCTGCTTCCCGTTCATCAGGTTCCATGAGTCAAGAGAAGACTGACTTGGACCGGGCTGGACTTAGGTATTTGTACCACAGTGTGTTAGTCTGGGTAGACTAAAGAAACAAATCCATAGAGACTCATGCGTATAAGAGAGAGTTTTATAATCTCAGTCCAGTCCGAGCCTCTAAGTTCAATATTAGCCCATATGACCGATACCAATCTATAAAGTCCTCTTCAGACTCACGAAATGCATGCAATGATGCATAATGCAGGACAGGATCACAGGCCAGTAGGTAGAAGGTCTTTGGATCCAGTGGCATTGTTCGCATCTGAGCGCTGGCAGGGGTCTCCACGTGGCTTCTTCAGGTCCCAGGGCACAGGGTCTATCAGCATAGTGCCATGTGTCTTGTCAGTAGAGCATCTCCAAGGAGGAAAAACAGAATTTCCCAGAATCCTCAGGGGGAAGGCCATGCCCACACGGAGGCCTCATTGACTATACAAAGATTGACAGACTAGACTCCACCCCTTCACTCTTAACCCTCTGAAGTCCCAAATGTGACACCAGATTATGTAACTACCACGCATGATGTCAGCCATTTCTTGGCATCAGTCTCTGTGTATAGCACAGACATGCATCACTGGTGTTGCTGCTCTGGAGAACCCAACCCAACCCAACCCACCGGAGGAGGCCGCCCTGCTTGGTAAAGTAGGGGGGCAACAAAAAAAGCAAGGCCCCCAAAGAGATGGATGGGAAAAATGGCTGCCACCATGGGGTCAACCGTAAGAACAACCGTGAGGCTGATGCAGGAGTGGGCAGTGTTTCCTTCCTTGGTACACAGGGTCGCTGTGGGTTGGGACTGACTCCTGACACCTAAGAACAACAAAGAATGCTATTTCCGTTTCAATGCACCTTTGTGTTCTTAACTATTCACCAATAATTTGGGGGCCATCTCACAGTTTGAGTGTAAAAGGTCAATGAACAGCTAATCATGCTCAAAATGACACGTGTCTCTGAGCTACCCAATCCCCTCCCTGGTTGAAACCCCAGGGCCTGTTCACCCCATCCTGAGTCGTGTCATCTCCCACCCATCCCTGCCTGCCCCACCCCTCCCTACCCCTCCCCACCCCACTCCACCCCTCCCTCCCTCTCCCCACACCACCCCACCCCTCCCTACCCAACTCCACCTCTCCCCACCACCACCCCTCCCCACCCCCAGCCCCCTACATTAAAGCAGAACTGAGCTCCACGAGGGCTTTCTGACCTTTCTTTCACTTCTGGGTAGACTCAGACCGAACAAACTACCATTCCTCAATCCTTAGGTACCCTTCCAGGGGACGCCTATATAAATGAATGCATCACACCTAAGGACTCATATATATGTATATAGATGTAGATAGTCTCTCTCCTCCCTCCTTTAAAAAAACTGTTTTTAAATTTTCCATTTACAAATACAAATTACAGACAAGGCAAGGGACTTTTGTATGTGACTGGTCTGCACCTTGGTTTTCTCTCTGTGACAATCGAGGGTTGGGCTGCTCTTTGCGCAAGGTCAGCAGTTTGAAACCGCCAGCCTCTCTGTGGGAGAAAGAGGAGGCTTTCTAGTCACATTCTTGGAAACACACAGGGCCGTCCTACCCTACTTCCTAGGGTTGCTCTGGGCTGGAGTTGACTCAATGGCAGAGAATTTGGAGTTTGGTTTGTGTGGGTGTGTTTTCCTTTGAGTTTAACAATAGACCTGGGAGATTCCTTTCTATCTGTACATAAAGGCTATTTTTAATACTTAGCGGGTCTTAGGTTTCATTCTTTGGGTATTTTTTTTAATTTGGGGGCATGTAAAGGAACTAATTATATAACAAGCAGGGTGGTAGCTAAGAATAGAATGTAATTTGATTTCCTTGCTGTTCACCCCCCTGATTTAGCCTTTTGTACCTGAAATCATCAAATTGCTTTTGGGGGCGGGTAGAGTCTTACACACTTGGGAATAAACGTATTCTTTTCGCTGAGCATGGAGCCCCGGTGGTGTAATGGGCCCCATAACAAGCTGCTAACCACAAGGCCAGCAGTTCGAAACCACCAGTCACCCTTGGAGTAGAAAAGAAGGCTTCCTGATCCCGGAAAGATTTCCTGTTTCACAAACCCTAGAAAGCAGTTCTACTTCCTCTAAGATCTTATCGAAAAAACCAGACTCACTGCCATCCGATCGATCAATCAAGTCAACACTGATCATCCCAAGTTTTGGGTTTCTAAGACTATAACTGTTTATGGGAGTAGAAAGCGCCCATAAAGGAGCTGCTGCTGGTGGTTTTGAACTGCCGACCATCCTCAGTCCTGTTAGAGTC
Source organism: Tenrec ecaudatus (assembly GCF_050624435.1). Lineage (NCBI taxonomy): Eukaryota > Metazoa > Chordata > Mammalia > Afrosoricida > Tenrecidae > Tenrec > Tenrec ecaudatus. The sequence continues at coordinate 198,310,962 of NC_134532.1, forward strand.
ACTGTCAATTGGCCAGCAGCAGGCTTGGATGGATTTTTCTATAAGCATGTGCGCCCCCTGCTGGTTTTCTCCACCCACCCCCACCCCACACTAGAGTTCAATGGGAGCCATACTGAAAGATTTGACCTGTTTTGAAGGGGTATTAAATTACTAGACCTTGACTTTGACTGACTTCTTGCCCCCAAAGAGTTTCAGGTGCCTGGCTCTGGCTTTAAACGAGGGATGAGGTTCTTTGGTCTTGGCATCTGGAAAATAACTAATGGAAAACAGTAGGAGAAGCCGTTGCTAAGCTGCTGTTTCACTCAGCACCACATCTGAGCCTCCCATCCTTCCCAACTGGCCCGTAACCTTGCTGGGGTTGAGGTGAGAAGAAGGCAGTCAATGGAAGATGACCCCATAGCCTGTTGCTACCCTTCCTGCTGTGCCTACAACTCTCCTGAGCTCGTCGCCATCCCTGGCCAAGGGTAAACTGAGATTAGAGGGTCAAGATCAAGGGCAGCAGCAAGATCGGAGCAGAGATCAAAGACTCATCTACCAGGGGTTTGGGGTCAGGGGGTGGGCCGGGCTGCACAGAATCATAGTCATTGTCTTGCTCTTGAGTACCGGGCTCCCCCATACTGTTTTTGGGCCAGAGACCAGTGACAGAGGCACACTGGTTGCCAGCACCTGAGTTCCTCTGTCAGATTCCTTAATTCCATCTGCAGTGCTGCCGCAGGCATTAGAAATTCCAACTAGGAAGCCTGAAGAGACGCTTGGCCTCTTAGGTATCTTCCTAGATGACTAGGTGTGGGTGGAGGATATGGGAAGACTTGGGGGTCTGCCAGAAGAGCTAACAAATCTGTCGTGAAATAAGTATACGCAGAATATCCCTAGAAGCGAGGACGGCGAGACTCCATCTCACAAACTTTGGACATGTTCTCGGGAGAGACCAGTCCCTGGAAAAGGACATGACTAGGAAAGTACGTGGTCAGCCAAAAAGAAGAGGACCTCTGAGGAGAGGATGGATATTGGCATACAGGGAGCAACCGTCGTGAGGACCGTGCAGGCCTCGGCAGCATTTTGCTGTGTGATCCACAGGACCGCAATGCGTTGGAACCAACTTGACGGCCCCCAATGACGACAACAAAAACATGATGGGGGGTGAGGGGGGACTAGGTTGCAGCTAGAAAATGCTCTGGGACAATTCTGTTCTGGCCCCTAGGGTCACCAGCATTCAAAATGGACTCAGCAGCAGCAAAAGACAAGAACAACCAGCGGGGCATATATTCAAACCTCCCCTCTCCTGGACCAAGCCTCGCAAAAACGAATATTTTACAGGCTCTTCCACCTGACTAACTAAATAAGCAATCATCTCTCCAGCCTGTTTATGCCTCAAGCCACTGCCCTTGCTGTCTCTTTCTATTCCCTGCTAAACTACTTGAAGAGCCATCTGCATTCACTGCCTGAGCTTTCTCATAGCCTGCTGCTGGCTCAGCCTCCTCCCTTACATTCCGGCCCCTGTCCCTCCCACCGCCCTGCAGCCTCTCTCTCCAGGGACCAGGGCCTCTGCTAGTGGCCTCCTCTCTGAGACAAGCCTTGCCAGCCTGGTCTATAAGCACTTCAGCCATACTTCCAAGAGAGATCCTGTGTGCACACTCTACGATCAGGCAATGTTGACTACCCTTCCCACTGGGCACCTCTCCCTCTCCTGGGCTTCCTACGTGCCACATTACCTAGGCTTGCTCCTCTCTTCCCCACTCTTCCTCTGGAAGGAGCCTGCTCCCCACCCCCACCCCCATCTGACCTTGCATTCTGTTGGTGCCCACGCCCTCCTCCCCAGCCTGGACTCAGACCTCTGTGCGATCAGATGTTTGCCTTTCACCTGAATCAGCAGCCTCGGTGTTGACTTCTCTCTGTCTCTGTCTGTCTGTTTGTCTCTCTCTCTCACACACACAGAGCAGGAGCAAAAGTTGCTACTCAGAGTCCACTTCCAACAAACACAGGTTTTATTCCAAGCAAAATGCACTTGTACGTGCCTCTGTGATTAGTGGATGGCTGCAAACACGTTCTCTCAGGAAGACACTGACCCGAGTCTCCTTAGGAGGCCTTCAAAGAGAGGTTCTTCCTGTGCCACGGGAGAAAACTGATTAGAGGTCAGAGGTAAGACCTAGTTTTTAACAAAACTTCAGCGAACATCTTGCCCAATCATTGATGCTTTGCCAAAAGTGTCCAGGGGTGGTGCCCCCCATGAAACAACGGTGTTTCAATAGATCGAGTAATTTAAGGAACACTGGGGAGACCTCAAAGGTGCACCAAGAAAGAAAAAGAAGACTCGTCATCTTCAACGAATGACGTAACCGTGGCAGACGTCAGGAAACAGTGATGGAAGACCACAGAGCTCCCCTCCATGGGACGGCGCCGGGAGCTGAGATGGCTCATGGCTTGTCATTTTCAGGGTTCGGTGAACATCTTGTCCTCGGCGGCTTTCAGGTGGTGGTAGGGGTGTTAGGTGCCGTGGCGTCGGGTCCCACCCCTAGCGACCTGTGCACAACAGAAGGAAACGCCGCTGGTCCTGAGCCGTCCTCAGAGCTGTTCCCGTGCCCGCACCCCTGCGTCAGTCCGACTCACCGAGGACCCTGTTCTCTTCCGCTGCCTGCTGCTTGACCTACCATCATAGCGCCCTTCGCCAGGACTGCTCTTTCCTGACAGTCTGTCCAAAGTATGCAAGAGTAAGCCTTGCTAGCTTTGTCTCTAAGCACTCAGCTATACCGCTTCCAAGGCCATCCCTTCATCCTTTGAGCAGCCGATGGCATTTTCACTATTCTTCGTCAGCGCCGCAATTCAAATGCAACAGTTCTTCTTTCTGGGTGACATGAGCAATGCCTCCATCCCTTTGGCTGGCTGGCCGAAACATTGTGCACAGGGAAGCGAGCTCAGAGCGCTGATCTTTCCATCCGTCTTTTAAGCAAGAGCGCCGCTCATGAAGACGGTTTCATGGAATGAGTCGTCACTGGGAATGTCGCTGGCCCATTCCTCCAGGGAGCAAGACTACCCAACAAAAATTGATTGGGGCTGTCTTTTTACCCTGCCCACCATAAAGCGCTCCGTTGCTGCTCCAGAAGTTATTTTGCTCCCCAAACGGAAAAAACACAAATTCACACATCTAGAAAGCTGCTGTTTGACAGAGTATACATGGAAAAGTGCCGCGTTGTTTGGGAGAGGGTTCGCCCACTGCCATTGACTCAGACCCACGGTGACCCAAATAGGACTTCTGAGGCTGCACATCTTTACAGGAGCAGACGGCCCCATCTTGCTCCTGTGGACTGAGTGGCTGGTGGATTTGAACTGCTAGGCTTATGGTTGGTCATCCAGAGCCTAGTCAGTAGGGCTCCCGGGGAAACACTAGAGAGACAGAAACACGCCCTTCAGAGAGCCTAGACCTGGATGCACGATACATCTAGAAATGATGACTTCGCACTTCAATATTGATGTTTCCTCAAGGTTTCTAAGATATTGTAGCAACACTTTTTCACTTACCCTGATAAAGTAACAAAAGCACACCAGGGGAAGGGTTAGTAAAGGAATTGGACCTCATCAGAATTTTAAAAAGTTGTTCATAGAAAGAGTTGACCAAAAAAAGTAAAAAGACAAGCTTGTGATTGGTAGGATATCTTTGGAAACCATCGACTTGCCAAAACTCAAATAATCCAATTGTATTGAACAACCAGTAGGCAACCCAATGATAAAAGGGCCAAAGGACTTGAGTAGACATTTCAACAAAGAGGACCAAAACTGACCACAAACACGTACAAAGATGTTCAGCCTTCCTAGCCATCAGGGAGATGCAAAAAGACTCACAATACAATACCATCTCCCTCCTGGTAGGACAGCATAGTTGATGTCGCGCTGGTGGTGGCGTAGGCTGCATGTGGGACTGCTAACTGCACAGTCAGCACTTCAAAACCCCCAGTTGCTCCAGGAGTGAAAGATGAGACTTTCTACTTCAATAAAGATTGACAGCCGTGGAAGCACTAAGAAGTGTCTTACAGGGTCACCTGAGTCAGACTGACTCGATGGCAGGGAGTTTGATCAAAGGGATGGTTAAGATAACAAAGGAAAGAACTTACGTTGGCAAAGAGGGTGGGAAATGGGACCTGTATCCACTGCAGTGGGAAAGCAACAATGACACAGCCCTTGCGGGAAGCATGCGACGGCTTCCTCAGCAAACTGGAAATAGAACTGCCATCCCAAAGCCCAGACCCAACTCTGCCATCGCGTCCATTCTGACTCCTGGCGACCCGATAGGACCCAGCAATTCCACAGGCCCAAGGTCTTTTAATCAGACTCAAAAGGAGACATGTACTGAAATGTTCATTGTAGCACATCACAAGAGCCAAAAGGTAGAAGCAGCCCAAATGCCCACCAGGAGATGGACGGACAAGAGCATGTGTGAGATACCTGCAATGGGATGCCACCTAACTAGTGGAGAAATGAAGTCTTGATACATGCTACCGCACGGATGAGCTTGAAGACGCAATGCGGAGTGAAGTAAGCCAACCACAAAAGGGCAAATGGCATACGCTCTCACGTATACATAAAAAAGAGACAAATGTATAGAGAACACGTTTATTAGTGGTTAGCAGGGATGGCAGGGAGAAGCAAAAGGGGATTAACAGTGGTAGAAAAATTGTGTTGGTTAAGGGAGCCCTGGTGGGCTGGTGGGTTACATATTGGGCTGCTAGCCACAAGGTCAGCAGTTTGAAACCACCAGCCTCGCTGAGGAAAAGATGAGACTTTCTACTCCTGTACAGAGTTAGTCTCAGAAACCCACAGGCAGGTCTTCTCTGTCCCACAAGGCCACTCACTGTGAGTCAGAACTGACTTGCTGGCAGTGAGACCAATAGGGTTGCATAGCCAATTACATTAATTACTGTAAGTTGTGCATCTATAAAAGTGGAGTTGGTGAAGGTTGTGCGATAGGTATATTACACACAAAAGATCACATAAAAATGGGATGAAAATAGAACTTTTCCTTGAACATTTTGAACCCTTCTCAAACATACAACAATAACTTAAAATGAGGTACAGATCAGAGCTGGAAACAGGGAACCCAGGACAGATAAACCCCTTGGGCCCAATAATGAGAGTAGAGATGCCAGGAGGGTAAGGGGAAGGTGGGGGGAGAAAGGGGGAACAGATCACAGTGATCTATATATAACCTCCTCCCTGGGGGAAGGACAACATAAAAGTGGGTGAAGGGAGACGTTAGTGTAAGACATGAACAAATAATTTATAAATTATCAAAGGTTCATGAGGGAGGGAGAGTGGGGAAGAAAAGGGGGAAAATGAGCTGATTCCAAGGGCTCAAGTAGAAAGAAAATGTTTTGAGAATGATGATGGCAACAAATGTACCAACGTGCTTGACACAATGGATGTGTATATGGATTGGGATAAGAGTTGTACAAGCCCCCAATAAAATTTTTAAAAGAGAACCAATTGACCATAATACATTTATTTATATATTCTTGTGATGTTATATATATGATATGAGTTTATGTCTGCAATATACTTTTACTAAATGTAATAAAGATTTTGAAATCTCTTTTGTAAAAAATATAAATAACTTAAAATGAAAAAAAGATTCTCTGCTGAGGCTGCTTATCTCTCACCAACCCCTTCGGAAGACTTGCTTCCTTGGTTTGCAAGTTTGGGGTCCTGGTTTTACAATTTAATAACATATTTAGTGCTGTGTACTGTCTCCTGGTTTGTCGTCAGTGCCTGACATGTTAAGCGCTTGGAAGCAGCCATCAGGGCACCATCATTGGTCTCTCTTCATCTGAGCAGCACAGGGAAAAGGAGAGCAGAGAGAAAGAGTGTATGGGAAATGTGGCGAATTGCCTTCACAGACAACTCGTTCTTCTACCCAAAGACCAGAAGACTTGGGTGGTGCCCGGCTATCAGTACTGAACATTCTGATCAAAGATGTTACCACAGGATCTTGATCAAAAGTGGGGGGCGGACAGAATAGAGTTTCAAATGCTCGCACACTCTAATCTTCCTGCAACCATGGTGGGTAGATGAACCCTGAAACTATTGTCCGAGGTCAATTTTAAGACTGCCAGTTAAAATCTCCCTGCAATCATCTTAGAACCAAACAAAAAATAGTTTAACTCAACTATTAAGAAAAAGGAAAGAATCGTCAACCTTGGAGATTCTGTTCCTTCAAGAACTATCTGTGTGAGATCAAATTGACAGCGACAACTCCAGAGATGCGATGGGGACCTTCCCAGACAGTGTCTGTCTGGCGAGGGGGGCAGGAGGGAAGCGTAAGAATGGGCTGGGAAACCCAAAGAATGTGATCAGGGTCAGAGAATTGCACATATTGGAAAAAATAAGCAAAGCGATGAAAAGACAGGCGATTGCATCTCAGATCTCCCTGCTGCTGAAAGGAAGCTTAGATCCGAAGGACCGAGCAAAACACTGCAAGCTCGATCGCGAAGTCTGGTGTTTATTGAAGGGTCGGGGACATGAAAGCTGGATGGCCCAAGAAATGGCGTTAAGATGGAAAGTCACTGATAACAAAACACCTGTGGAGAATTTAAGAGCAAGTCTGGAAGAAAACCATGTTAACGAATGTTCTGGGAACCCCAAGGAATATCAACTTAGAGACTGTGAGTCAATTCAGGTGCATTGAGCACGGCTCCAAAGCCATCAATGTGTGTGCGCGGGTGGATGCATAGTCATGGGCCAGCTGTCTCTGGAACAGGGAGGCAGGGAGCCCCTCTGGTGCCTGGCAGCCTCCCACTGAAAGGACTTGCACCTCAGCTGTTAAGGTGATTTCCACATTGTGTGCACACAGCGGCGTCGAAAAAATCCACTCCCCCCACATCACACACCTCCCGCCCCCCATAAAGACAGATGGGCTTTCCAATGCCCAGGCCAATGGAAAGCGGTGGCATTCTCTACAACGATCACATCAGCCCCCAATGCTATTTAACTCTGTGTAACGGGAAAGATGGCATACCTTGGAAAGGATCATACTTGTTCTAATGAGTCTATGATGGCTGAAAACTCTTTGGCTTTGGTTGTGGGTTCACAAGATAATGACAGGGAAGGACACGAGAGAAGCATTTATTTAATCACATATGTTCATGGACCACCCGCAACGTCATGGTCATCGGGCCACTACAGCAAGGGCCAGCCGGAGGACACAGGCTGGGTGGGAGTAGTTATCAGTCCCAGAGTGACATTACCAAGCGTGCTCACCCACCTTATCTTGTTTCCAACCTTCCATGACTTCCAAACATCAGATTCCACCTGCAAAGGATTCAGGAGTGCTGCTCCTCGGGCTATGCAGGATGAATGGCCATCTCAAGGAGCAAGCAATCCTCAAGTAGAAGCTCCATAAGGTGTTCTGGGCATGGTGTCATTGCTTGTGGTGGGGGTTGGGGTGAGGGTGGGGTGGAAGGGAGCACTCACTTGAATGGAGTTAAGCATTGGACCGCTCACCACAGGTTGATGGGAGAGACAGGTTCTGGTAAAGATGGACAGCTCCAGACGCCCTCCATAGGGTCTCTGTCCATTGGAATCAACTTGTTAGCAGTGGGTTGACAAGTTCGATCGAAAACGTATTATTTATACCCATACACCCAAATTCGTCATTTTTAGCAGATATCTGAAATCTCAACACTTGTTCTCCCCTGTCTGGGTCCTGGTGAGGAAGCTCTGGTGGCACAATGGTGACGTGCTCAGCTGCTAACCTAAAGGTTATTGGTTCAAGCCCACCCAAGGGCTTCTCAGGAGACCGATGTGGCCACCCACCCGGTAAAGACTCTTGTTATTGTTGTGTGCCATTGAGTGGGCTCAGACTCATGACAACCCTACAGGACAGAGTGGGGCTGCCCCGAGGACTGCCTAGGTTGAAATTTGTATGGGACCAGGCCTTTCGCTATGCACAGCATGGCTGGTGGGTGTTAACAGCTGCACCACGAGACTGCAGACACAAATACCCTGTGGGTTGGACACTTTTACTCTGCCACATGAGGTTGTTGGGAGCCTGAACAACAACCAACAGGCTACCAGTGAATTCCTCAGGGAATACAGCCCTGAGAGCTGGCAGAAGCAGGCCAAACCCCAACCCACGGAGACCCTGCAGGACAGCATAGAACTGCCCCTGTGGGTTTCTGAGACTGCAAATCTTGATGGGGGCAGACAGCCTCATCTCTCCCTCTCTGAAGGGCTGGTGGGTTTGAACCACCAACCTTCTGATTTATAGCCCATGCCTGGCCCATTACCCCATCGAGGCTCTTGGAGTGTCAACCAGACACTTATTAATCTGTCTCTTGTCTTTGTCTCCCCCTCCTCCAGAATCCTAGGGAACAGGGTAGCTGAACTGGAGAAAAAATTAAGAACGCTGGAAGTTTCTGGTTTGTGGAGTCTTCCAGGTAAGCAGACCTTCATCAGCGGTGTTTGCCCTTTTTAAAGAAAGGCAGCTCTTGAATGAGATGAACAGAAGACTCTGCCCTTTCAGTATCCTTTTGCATCATTGAGGTGCCCTGGTTAGCACTGAGCTGCTCCCCTCAAGCTTTCCAGTTCAAACCCACCAGCTGCTTCAGGGGAGAAAGATGAGGCTGTCGGGAGTCAGACTCCATATCAGTGGGTGTATTGTTGTTGTTGTGCTTTATACAAAGATCACCCTGGCAGAGAAATCTACAAGTGAGGAAATCAAAACTTCTTATCTGGAACCCTGATGTTTTGTTCATGCAGATTCTGGGATGTTCCTTGTCTGTGTCTGTCGAATTCTCTTGTGACTTTTGTGAGCATATGCAATTGTTTCATTTCTTCCCCTAACCCCTCTATGGTCCCCAAGTCAGCTCAATCTCAGCATTGGTCTGAACACTTAACAAATATTTGTTCATCTGAACCAACAATTTTTCAAAATTCTCCCTCTACCCCTGCAGTCCTACTACATCTCACCAAATTGCTAGCCTGCTTCTCTGTCCACTTTTAAAACCCAGTATTTCCTGGGGAGATATTTTTAAGCCAACCCAATTGGGAGGCCGGGGGAGTCTGCTGTTTCACTTTTCTTTTGGGTATCCGTCCCCTTTGCCCTTTGTGAGACCACGACCAACCCTTCCCCTTTGACTGTACACTTTCCAGAAACTGACATTTATCATTTCTCCCACCACCGCCGCCGCCTCCTCTTTCCCTGGGAGCGGTGCTGTGCATATTTTATTAGTCATTTAACCTTTCTGCACACCTGGCGCCCTGTACCCGGGAATGGGCGATACATGGGAACCACTAGAGGGGAGGGAGGTGCACAGCTGCATGGCTCCCTTTCTTCCTGGGCATCTCAATAGCCACCTCGGCTGCCTGCAAAGTGCGCTTTACAAATGGGAGCTTTTAGCAGAAGGGTCCTTGAACTTGATGTGCAAAAACCCCGACAGGACAAACTGGGGGTGGTGCCATCCTGGGCTTTGAATGAGCCCCTGCACAGGCAAACCCCACGATGCAGTTAATACTTACCTTCACTTGCAAGCCATTAGTATTTATTATTATTATGACATTGAATTTTAACACAGGCCAACTTCTCGTTCCTTTGTGCCATCAGCTAGCCCTTTCTGTGTTTGTTCATTTCCCCCCCTGAAGTTTTGGTTTCTGCTTTTCTGATACGATGTAATGAATTGTCTCCATGTTCTGTGTCAGCAGCCTATATGAAAGCAGGGGGGTTAGCAATACCATGAGAGTAGGGGGAAGGTGTGAGGAGAAGGGGGAGAAATGGGGGAACCCATTGCAATGATCAACGTATAACCCCTCCCCCAGGGGGATGAACAACAGAAACGTGGGTGGAGACAGTGGATGGTGTGAAATATGAAAATAAAAATAAATGATCAAGGATTCAAAAGGGTGGGAGGGTGAGGGAGGGAGGGGAAAAGGAGGAGCTGATACTTGAGCCAAGGACTCAAGTCAAAAGAACATGTTTTGGAAATGATGTTGGCAACATCTGGACAAATGTGCTTGATACAATGGAGGTATGAATTGCTATTGGAAACAAAACAAAACATGGGGAGCCCCGGTGGTGAGCTGGGTTATGCCATTGTCTGGCTGCTAACCACAAGGTCAGCAGGTCGATACCACCATCTGCTCCAAGGGAGCAAGAGGAGGCTGTCTCCTCCCTTAAAGATTGACGGCCTTGGGAGCCCTCGGGAACAGCTGGACTCTGACCTGTTGGGTGGGCGTGAGCCAGAATTGCCTTGAGTGCAGGTGTACATAAACAGACATGGACCTGTGTGTGAACTCGGAGCGTTTTCTGACGGTGCAGGGGCAGGGTCAAGGGGAGCTGGCAAGTGGCCACTGTGCAATAACGGTCTCTTTCCTTCCTTTTGCTGCCGGGAGGTCTAAGCTACAACGTGTCCCTGGGATTTGGGAGTATGTGCTGTTTGAACCCATTGTGTCTGTGGCTGGTCTCTGTGGTGCATCTGAATCGCCCGTGCATGGAAACCCACAGCCATGCATCCTCTCTGTCTCTTTGAATGCTCCCCGTGAGAATACCCAGCACAATCGGACCTCGTACAGTTCCCGTAACTGGGACAAAGGATGTTAGGAAGAAGCCACTTGTTAGGATCATTTCCAACGTGGGGAGCATAAGGGAGGGCCCAGGGCCTCTTCCAGGGTCAGTCAGAGAAGTCTCTTCCACCTGATCATTGTGCCGTGTGTTGTCTCTAGTGAACCTTCTGCACGGGGGAGCACGACCAAAGATGTCTTTTCTTCCTCCTCCTCCTCCTCCTGTTCCTTCCCCCAGCACCCTCACCCTCCCTGGTTGACTCCAGTGGTCTGTGCTTCACTTTTAACCTAAAGGTGGGCAGATCCAACCTTTAGATCTATTAGCCTAACGGCTGGCAGATCCAACTCAGCAGTCCTGCCGAAGAAAGGCCTGGCAATCAGGTTCCCTAAAAATGACAGCGACTGGAAACCACTCGGAGTTCAGTTCTCCAAAGCACACCAAGCCACTCTCCATCGGAATTGGCTCAACAGCAAATGGCTTAGTGTTGGCTGTGGATACAGTTGACCCTGGAACAGCAGGGCTTTAAGCGGCATTGGCCCAGGGACTTGTGTGTGGATTCTCCACCGCCCCGCCCCCAGGTGCCCCTGTGGTGAGCGCCTGTGGTCTGAGTGCCCGCTCAGCCCCTTGCCTCTCCAGCAGTTGTGCGTTGTGGTACGAAAGGACTCGGAGGGATTTTTCATCACGTTTAGTGCACAGCCAGGGGCCTGCGATCGCATCGTGGGGCCCATCAGAAGGACCACTCGTGGCGTCGGAAGTGCTCCCAGGAAGCAGGGAGAAGTCACGACACGGCCAGGAAAACGTTGCCCTGTTTGCTGTGCACCGTGGAGCGAGCTCTGCAGCCTCGACGGCTGCCGTGCTGGTCCGTGAAGACCACCGCAAGAAGAGCAAAAGGAGCCGGGAAGCCGTGGCTGCAGCTGCGTCCGCAAGCGTGGAAAGCCTGCATGATTTACGAAAGACTTTTGGCTCTCATTTTGAAAGCCCTCTCCGCCGTGGAGTCAATGCTGCCCGCAGCAACCTCCTGTGGGTTTCAGCGACGGTAATGGTTTCCAGGAGTAGAAAGCCCAGCCTTCCTCCCGAGGAGCTGCTGGTGCTTTAGAACTGCAGACCACTCGATTGCAGCCCGCCGCGTAACCACTGCACCACCAGGGCTCCCTCATTTTGAAAGCGCAGCTTCTATCTGGGTACAGAGGGGCCCTGGGAGCGTTGTGGTTTACAAGCTGGCATGTTAAGCACACAGTCAGCAGTTTGAAGCTGCCACTTTCAATGAGGGAGAAAAGATTAGGGCGTCTACGCCCATAACAGAGTTCCAGGCTCGGAAACCCACAAGGGCAGTTCTACTCTGGCCCCACCAGGGTCACCCCTGAGTTGGAATTGACTCAGTGGAAGTAAATTAGGTTGAGTTTAGATATAGGTCCAGTATATAATACATATTAACATGAAAGTACATGTTAATGGATTGTTTATGTTTATGGACACAGTACATTTAATTTTGGGGAAGTCAAAAGTATGCACAGATTTTCAACTATGGAGGAATTAGTGTCCCAACTCCACATTGTTTGAGGGTCAAATGTTTATATAACAGATACAGATTTATAGAGACTGAGTATGAATATATATACATGTACATTTAGAGAGAGGTGTGTATAGATATGGATCTGTTATTGGGTTTGGCGTCATTGAGTCAGTTCCAGCTCCTGGTGACCTTACACACTATAGGAAGAAATACTGCCCGGCCCCACACCTTGCTCACAAGTACTGCTCTGTGGGAGCCCGTCCTTGAGGACACCGTGTCAGTCCACCTAGTCGAAAGCCTTCCTCTTTCCACTGCCTTTTTAATTTTGCTACAGGTGATTCATTTCCCTTCGGACAACATGTCCAAAGTAGAGGAGACAGTCTCACCCCCCCTTACCTCCGAGGAGCATTCTGGCTGTCCTTCTCCCGAGGCAGATTTGTTTGTTCTTTTGGCAGTCCATGGTATTTCAATATTCTTCGTTAGTACCCATAATTCAAATGCATCGATTCCGCTTTAGTTTTCATTGCTCAATGTCCAACTCTCACACACACATAAGGTGATTGACGATACCACAGCTTGGGTGTCATGCTTTAATCCTCAATGTAGCATCTTTGCTCTTCAGCCCTTTAAAGAGGTCTGGGGCATCAGACTTAGATGGGCATATAGATGGTTACATGTTAGGCTATTAACCACAAGGTCAGCAGATCAAAACCACCAGCCACTCCTTGAGAGAAAGAGGAGACTGTCTGCTCCTGTAAAGCTTTATAGGCCTCCCTCTCAGTTTAGGGGGGCTGTCCTAAGGACAGGGCTGGCTCTTAAAAGCACAAGAAAAGATTTACCGTCTTGGAAACCCACAAGGGGCAAGTCTACCTTGTTCTATAGGAGTCCTATGAGTCACATCTGACTGGGTGGCAGTGAAATTTTATGAGATATAGATAGAGGTGTGTATGTGTATCTAGATAGATATGTGTAGGTGTGTGTTCAAATGCATGTATATTCAGAGAGAGAGAGAGAGAGTTGGTGAAATTGACTCATGATTGTGCAGGCAGTCAGATCTAAAATGTATGTCTGATGCCAAGCTGAAAACTCCAGCAGTCTTATCTATTGACCATCTTGAAAGAGCATCCTTCTTCCCCAAAGAACTGCCTGCTTTGCTCTAAGACCTCTCTGTGGTTAGATGAGCATGGAAATAGCATCGTGGCGAGTGTTTGACTCAGCAACTAGACGCCATAGCCTAGCCAGGTCAGCGCAAATAATCCATCACAGTTCCTCCTCTGATGATCAGTCCATTGGTGTGTTTGCGAGTTTGTGAACTCAGTGCCATTGTAGACATGCCCCTCGCCCGCTCCAAGGATCTACAGTCTAGTTAGGGAAGCAAGATGAATATCCATGAAACTGTGAGAAGAAATATGCCAATGATACATGAGTGAGTAATAAATGGGTAATAAAGACCTACGTGGGTGGGAAAATGCAGTGAGGCATCCTTCAATGCCAGACCAGGAAAGAAAGGTCAGAACAGGGATGATAGAGACTTGGTGTATGCTAGATAACACCCATGCTATGCCAGTGGCAGACATTACTAATCAGCCACAGTGTTCTTCCTTGCTGATGTCAGATATGACTTCAGAACAATCTCCACACTGACTTCCTGGGTTTTCACCTCATGGTCAGAGTTGACACGGGAGAGCAAGTACTCCCTTCCCTTTCTTACTTAACCCTTTTATTTTAGAACAGGAAACCGGACCAAACGTTAGATGATACCTAAGACCGCAGGAGCCAAGAATAGAACCCAGGTCTTTGGAATTCCATTTCAGTGTTTTCTACCTGCAGTAGGAAACTACAGTTCAAAGAAGAGAGACATTGGTGGGTTAGTGTCACTTAGGCCTAGTTCCAGGAGAAGTTGGCGTGGAGAAGAGCAATTCAGAATCCAGAACCATCCCTTCTGGGTTTCTAATTCTCTCATTTACGATGGCGAGGAACCTAGCTCTTTAGGGCAGAATGGCTGCTGGAATCTGAACCTGTTATGATGTTTCTTGGTTCTTCCCCCACCCTCTCCACTGTCGTAGCCACGAGTACATAGCTGGTCAAATGTAAGGGTTTTATTAGGCCTTTTCCATTTGTTGTAGTTCGTCTCTCATTCCTGCCCCCCACCCCCATCAATCCACCAGATCATCCCCAAACCAAGATGGAACCAGGTGACAGCAGACCATAGATTAGAGCTTAACCAAGGCAACAGAGATAGTATCTGAACTTGGTTACAATGAATAGAACTAAGATCTTTCTAAAGAGGGTTTGAATCCTTCAACTATTTAGCTAGAATGCTCAAATCTTGGCATGTTATCATAAGATCTTCAGTTGCCTCATATCCATGTGGAAGTTGGGGGATGAACAGGAAGACCACAAAAACCTTGCTGCGTTTCAAATATGGTGTTGGCAAGGAATATTGAAAATACCATGGACTGCGAAAAGAACCAACAGATCTCTTCTGGAAGGAGCACAGCCAGTTTGGTCTGTGAAAGCGAGGATGGTGAGACTGACTCACGTCCTTGGACATGCTGCCCGGGGAGACCAGTCTGTGGGAAAAGACGTCATGTGTGGTAAAGTATAAGGCTGGTGTAAAAGAAGACCCTCAAGGAGAGGGATTGACCCAGCGGCTGCAACAACAGGATGAAACAATGATGGTGAAGATGGCTTATGACTGGGCAATATTTTGTTCTGTGCTGTGTCGGGTCACTCTGAGTCAGATCCGACCCAATGGCGCTAACACCAACATTTTAAGACTGGGAAATAATCTCTTAACATGAGAGTTCAGGGGAGTGCTTTTCTTTTCCCCATCTTATACGGTGACGGGGAGAATGGTGACTCTGCTTCTCTCAACTTCCTTGCTAGTCAGATTTTCTGGAAAGATTTAATGTTGATGGAACCAATGTCCTTGGCAGTGTCATTGTGGAACTGTTGGTGGCTGGGTGGTTGGTGAAGCCTGAAGAGACCTATAGACTTCCTCATGATGGAAACGCTGAAAATTTTCTTTTTCCAGTCACTCAACTGAACCCAGCTCTCAACTCTGGCCACCAAGACTGAGGCAATCTGGAAGGCTGTACCTCTCTCTTAGCAAGTGCCTTGAGGAATGGAGGGCTGACTGCACAATTGCTAGAGAATGGGGGGTCCAGCCTCACAGTTCTGTCTCTGCCTTGAGGCCAGGTGCATTGTCCTGGTGGAAAGGCGACTGTCATTGAATCGTGGCAACCAAAGCCTGGGTGACCATTCACTCATCGAAGTGTTGCTTCGAAACACAGAGACCCAATTCCTTGACTTCATTCTCAAAGCCTCTGAGCGACTTGCCAAGCTGTAGGTCAGCAGTTCCCTTTGGGAATCTCTCCATCCACCCTGACTGGGGCCTTCAAGATGACTGGGATTTTTCAACATGGAGCAGCAGGAGGTGTGCTGGTACAGGACTTTGAGGTTTGCTCTCCCGCAGGCTTCTACTCTTCTGAGATGACCCTCAGAGAACAGAGGAACCAACGACCACCCTTGTTAATAAGGGGCCCTGGTAGGACAACCATTAAGCACAGCTGCTAATGGTTGGTGGTGTGGGCTCACCTAGTGACTCTGGAGGAGAAAGCCCAGGTGATTCTGTCTGTAAAGTTGACAGCCTCAGAAACACAGTGTGTGTGTGTGTGTGTGTGTGTGTGTGTGTGTGTGTGTGTGTGTGTGTGTGAATGGGGGGTGGGGGGAGCTCCACTCTACCACATGGGCTCGCTACAAGTCCAACATCAATCCCCTGGACTCTCCCAGCAACAGCAATGCTCAGTAACAACACACTGCCTTCCAGAGCCAGCAGTAAGCACACCGGTCCACCAAGATGTCATTCTCCAGAATGCTTAGCCATTCATTAAGACATTCCTCGGGTGTGTATTGAGCATCTGTCTACCATGTGCCAAGCTTTGTACCACAGTCAAAAAGTTACCATGACCCAAAAGAAAAAAAAACAACAGACAAATCAATCAAAGAGTTCGTAAGACATGACCTACCAGCAAGACAGTGTGATAAACTAATAGGAGGGACACAGAGGCACAATGATCAAGGTATGTGTATGCTTCCCCTGGCTCTTTGGGCAAGGAGTAGATGGCTCTACACAGATGACATCCTGTGTTCTGCTGAACCGGAAATGGAGACTTCTCGGACCTGAAATCAGACCCCAAGGTGCACTGGGGACATTGGGCAGTTCACTGCCAGGTCAGCAATTCGAACCCATTACCCTCACTCTGTGTGCAGAAAGATGAGGCCGTCCGCTCTCGTAAAGATGTATAGTCTTGGGAACTGTAGCGAGTAGTTGTACCTTGTCTTACAGGGTTGTTTTGAGTTGGGACTGTCTCAGGGGCAGTGGCTTAGGTTTGAAATGGCAGTCTGAACCCAGTGCTGGGTCCGTGGTAGAGACCTGGGTTAGATCCCCAGCCAGGGTGTCTCAGGAGGAGCAACTCCCTGTCTGTCAGTAGAGGCTCGTCGGTTACCAGGATGCTGAATGCATCTTCGTGCCACTTCCAGACAAGGACAGAGCAGCATGGCGACTTATTCCCAAATCCCGCCAATAGAAACCTGATGGGTCCCAAACATTCCCATTTGCAACAGGTCATGGGGATGGTGAGGACGGGGAAGCATTCTGTCCCTTTATAAACAGTTGCCTTGAGTTGATGCACAACAGAGACATCGGTGATGGGGCTTCAAAGAGCTTCGTAGTGTTGGCACGGTGGGTCCCACCAAGAGCATCCCTTGAGGCTTGTAGACTGGAGTTTGGGATTCAGTCCTGCCTATTTGGCTTGTTGACCAGTTGACTCAGCTTCATGCCATGCCTGTGTGTCTGTGAGTCTGTGCTTGTTAAATGCATGCTTCCAGCCTCCTGCCCCGCCCCCTCCTCTCCATCACTGGCCAGCGCCCCGAAACTAGAGGCATTGGTGCTCGGTCCTTCTTCCTTTTGCCTCCCCCACTTCCTGTTGCCCACTTTGGGGGGGGGGGGGTCAGGCTAACAGTACGGGGCTGTGCTCTAAGGCAGTGGTTCTCAATCTTCCTCATGCCGCGGCCCCTTAACACAGTTCCTCATGGTGTGGTGACCCCAAACTATAAAATTTTTTTGTTGCTACTTCATAACTATAAGTTTGCTACCGTTATGAGTCAGATGACCACTGTGAAAGGGTTGTTCAACCCCCAAAAGGGTCTCGCTCTCCAGGTTGAGAACCGCTGCCCTAAGGGACCGTTTCCCTGTGGTGACTTGGGACATCCACTAGTGCCTTATGACAGCATTGCTATTCAATCTAAATGGTCAGGTTGAATTCAGTCAGGGAGTCTGCCGATGCTATTTACACTGTGAAGTAATGGTTTCCATTGGTGGTATTTATCGAGTGCCAACTAAATGTCTAAGTACCTTACATGCATTGATCCGTATTAACCTTCCCACCACCCCTTTGAGCTGGGCACTGCTCTGCTTCCTTCCTTATCTCACCGGCTAGGAATCTCGAATCTCAAAGAGGTTAAGTAACTTGCCCAATCTCCTGCCTAGCAAGTGTAGAGTCTAGAACGTAAACACCATGGCATGGTTCCAAAGCCCACACCCCTAAACAAGCTGTTCTTGCCTCAACCAGAGGGAAGCCTCTCTGTTCTCTGCCGGCATAACAGGCTGCCCCTCCAAGGGAGCACTTGTGGGAGCCATGGCCCAAGCAGACGCACAGAAATAAGGCAAGGTGCTTAGTGTAAGACAGCCAGCCTTGGACACTCACTGCCCTGTTCTCACCCCTACTGATCCATCCACTCTTACTTACAAAGAAAGAAGCCCCTTACTGACCCAGGCAGCCCAAGTTAAATGCATGGGAATCAATGTCCCAGATGATATGGCGTGCCCATTCCCCCCCTTTCTCCATGACAGGAGGCAAAGACACCATCCTGTTCAACGAGCCTACCCTTCCCAGTCTCCAGAGGTCCAGATCCCCGCTGCCGAGACTCACCGAGCAGCCCTCCGAGAGCACAGAGGACCCCCAAAGCGGTAAGGACGCCTCCACGTCTCCTCCTTTGCTTACCCTGCTCCTGGCTCTCTCTCCGAGTCGACGTCAATCAACGGCAGTGGTTGGTTTGGGTGTGGCGCCTGACCCATAAGCGGATCCCCTCCCTCCCCTCCCTGCAGCTGCTGTGGCACCCTGGTGTCCTCTCGGGGTTCCGCTTCTGGATGCCACGAGTGGGCCTGGCTGTGTGGTTCCAGCAAAAGGATCCAGGTCCCTGTGCTGTGGACATGGGATGTAAGGGCAAAGAGTAAGGGCTCATGAGTTGGACAACGGTTGGGATTCTAACCCCCTGTCTTTTTGACTTTAAAAACGTGGGCTTAAGCTTCAGCATCCTTGATGGCAACAACATGAAATGGCGGTGCCTATTTGAGTGAGCCTGGCATGTTACCAGGTATGTGGTACATGCGTGTTCTGTGACTCAGAGCTTCTCCACTGGCAGGCACACGTTTCTGGACACCAGGTATTTTGAAGGGGGCTCAGACTACCACTTTCAGCGACAGATGAGCCCAAAGAAGGGGTAGACAGATTCCTTCTCACGCGGTAGTCCGGTTTCTCCAACACCGCCACCCTTCATGCTGTCTAAGTTCTGCTTGTCTTCTTCCTCCATCTTCAGTGTGGTAGTCAACTTCCAGGATGGCACCTGGTGACCCTCACCTCCTGGCATCCAGGCCCTGGTGTGGTCCTTCCCCGTGTTGTATCACAGTTTGTCTGTGTGACTGGGGGTGGGACATCAATAAAGGCACCTGCGTTTCAAGGCCGGGTCATAACGGGCCTTCCGCGTCTCTCTCGTGGGTCCTTCATTCGGGAGGAAGCCGGCTGCCACGGCACAGTGATGCTCAGCCAGCCCTGCGTGCTCTCCATGTGCCGCGGAGCTGAGCCCTTCGGCTGTCAGCCACATGGCCGGATGGTCTTGGAAACATATTGTTTATTCTCTTGCGAACATGCCCAGGTCTTCTCCAGTTTCTTTCACCCTGGGTCATGCCTTCAACCGTCTCTATCTAAATGCTCTCAAAACCTTGTTCCTTGCCAGGTTCTTGGAGCCTGCTAGACCTGGACATCCTGTGAGCATCTTGATTTTCGCAAGACCAGACCCTCTTGTTTTCTCCTATTATGTTGCCCTCCTGAGAGTCCTCCACGGCTCTAAACTTCCCCTCCCCAGGTGCATCTGCTCTTCCACGAAACCCTTCCTCACCCCCATGGCCAACACCAGCGGCTTGCCTCAGGCCTTCTGCACCTTGTTGGCTGGGCTCTGCTCTGATTTATCCGTCCTCCCAGGCCCTCCTTGCTTCATTCTGTCTTTCTCCTGTGGGTGCAGGATGGAGATTATAGAACACGTTTCCTAGTCTGCTCAGAGTCATGTTTCTGTCTACTCCCAAATCTGGTGGCTTCCAATCCTCTTCCACTCCAAGTCTCAACTCTTCAGGCTGGCTCAGCCTCCTGAGCTGCCTTCATCAAAGTGGACTGACGACGTGGATCGGTCAGCTGTCACTGCTTAGGGACGCCCTGCCCTAATGGGAACCTTCCAGCAACAGCTCTGTGTGACTTACCACAAGTCTTGGGCCAGATGCGTGGTCGACTGATCTTCTGTGATTGCCATCTGGTCTATGCTGACCCAGAGTGACCTTCTGTACAACAGTCCTGCGGCACCCTCACAATTTCTCTGTCTGGGTCCATTGTGGCCGCCACTGTGCAGTCCATCTCCTTGAGGGCCTTTCCCTCTTGCGCTGACCTTCCACTGTACCAACTCTGAGGTCCTTTCCCAGGGACTGACATCTCCTGAAAATATCTGCAACATACATCTCATAAGGAGCATTCTGGCTGTACTCCTTGTAGGCTGGATAGATCTGTTTGTCCTTCTCAAAGTCCATAGTAGTTTCAATATTCTTTGCCAACACCATAATTCAAATGCGTCAACTCTTCTGTGGCCTTCCTGATTCCCTGTCACTTTTCCCACGCATATGAGATGATTGACAGTACTGTGGCGTGAGCCAAGCGCATCTTAGGCTTCAGCACTTTAAAGAAGGCTTGTGCAGCAGGTTTGCCCTTTGAGGTCTTGACTGTGCCTTCTACGAACATTGCTTGTGGAGCCGGGTTCAATGAAATCCTGGACAACTTCAGTCCTTTCTCCATTTATCATGACATTGTCTATTGGCCTAGCTATGAAGGTTTGTTGGTGTGTTTTTTGTTTGTGTGTTTGTGTTACATTGTTAGGTATTGTTAGGCACCTTCTAGTTAGTTCTCACTCATGTAGTACAACACACTGAAGCACCACCCGGTCTGTCCTCAGAATTGTTTGTATACTTAAGCCTGTTGTTGCAGCCATTGTGTCGATCTGCTAAGCGGAGCAGGGCTCAGCAAGGCTTACTCTTACATCTGTGCAGCTGGAAAGATTCAGCTGTGGATCAATGGAGAGCCGAGCCCAAGATCATCTCTCTGTGATGACCCTATCGCTGTTTGAGGGAGGATTACTCCCAGGTGGACTCGACAGATCAGTCCTGTGGGAACTGATGAATAGACCTCCCCTCTTGGGCGTCTTTGCAAAGAATCATCTGGAGTCCCATTCAAGTCCCTTATTATAGTGCCTGGAGTAATAAGAATAGAAACTATCATATAGCTGGGATGGCAACAGAAAGGTTTCCAAGCTCCCGGGGAGGAGTTCATGGAGACAACCCCTGCTTCTGTGGGGGTTCCCCTCTGGCCAGAAAGCAGGCTGGGTCTTGCCAGCCAACAAACAGAGTTCTTTTCAAGACCGTCCCGTTCAATTTGGAACATGTCTCTACTGGTGGTCATTTGATGCCAACATCCTGAGTTCACATGGCTATCTGAAGTCTCTTGTGTACCAGCCCATACTGAGCCGAGGGTCGAGCCTGGCCCTGTTTTACTGAAGCGGAGCATGGGCCTGACGTGATTTTCCCAGGGGTGGCGACAGTAAGGTCCTGATTTAAAATGATAGCTCCCAGAGTTCCATCATCAGCTCCCATTGTTCCATCCCTGTCCTCAGCCAGTGCTGGGTGGTAATGAGGAGACATTTCTGTAGCGGCTGTCAGCGGCTGGGATGGCTTCATCACCATTGCGTCTCTGATTAATTCCAGTGCGAAGCTGCTCACTCGCAGTAGGACAAAGCTCATCAGAGACCAGCGAACACAGGAAGACAAACGTCGGGGGTCAGCGGCAGCGGGTGAGGGGAGGAGACTCATTCTTAGGGAACTCGTAATCTTTTCCACAGAGAGCTGCTGTTTCTTCATCGTTGGGAGGGAACTTTTCCCCCCTGCTGGGTTGTGTCATACTGCATTTGTGCCAATCAATCGCCCCACTATTATTGATATTAGTATGCATGTTGTTATTAATAATAAGTATTCATGATAATAATTATGTTTGCCAAAACAGTAGAGAATAATTATGATCATTCATAATAACATTTTCCTACTCTTGGCTCGTTCAGAAATCTCTTCTGGGAATGGCAGGCATGTGTGTCTGTTCCCAGAGGCAAAACAGATCTCCCACAGCGTCCGAGCTTCCTCGGCACCGTGCCGTCCCGGGGTCGAGGAACAGGTTGTCCCCATAGTATGTAACCAGAAGTCCTAGATGGAGCTCAGAAGCGGTAGCGTTTTCAGCAACTCTTCTTTGCCTCTTGCTAATGACTTGAGTAGACATTTGTGCACATCCCTGGGGCTTAAAGGAAAGGGGAAGGAATGAATTGATGCAGCGAGCTGATTGCACACAATCAAAGCTCACAGGCTGACTCCAGTGTCCTGAAGTTTGGGGACTCCAGTTTGCCATGAATAATAATAAATAATAATTTCTGTTGGACTTTTCCAAATGCTATGCCACTTATTATTTCTGATATCAACCACCACTCCTTCCCCTGACGTGCTCCCTCATGTCTCGGGGTTCCAAAGTTCGCTGCGATCTCCCCCAAGAGTCGCAATCTGTCAAGAAAATGGCTCACGGGCTTGTGGAGCTGCCAAGGCCCAAATTCAAAGTCCAGGTATCTATTTAGAGGACCCCCCCGCATTCACACCACATTAGGCTATTGACTCACAAAGCCGCAGGAGCTGGTGAATCAGGTCAGCCGAGAGACTGCTGGCTCAAATCCCAAGAACCGGAAGTCGGTGGAAGCAAGCCAAACCCAGGATCCGGCGCAGAAAGTGAACTTTTTCAGGGCTGCTCAGTGAAGGTCGGCATGACGACTCGAGTCCTGGGTTGGTGGTTTTCTTAAGGAATCAACTGGTGTTGGTCAGCAGAGACTCGGCACTAATTGGCTTCTGCACATGCTCAGTCAGGAACCGGGAAATGGGGTCCACAAAGATAGGGACTTGAGTCACACTCTCTAGGAAGTTAAGGACTTAAGATATACCCCCACCTTAATCCCGCCGTGGAATTATGATATAACGCGTCACTCCTTCCAAAACAGGATGATGACTACAGGTACCGAGGCTAGAATTTACAGGACCTCGCAAAGTGGAGGACCGTGGCTAAGAAGGGCCAGATCACGTCATCAACTACACCGCACAGTCGGACAGAAGAGCTAGAAAGATTTGTCCTGGAAGGCGTCCAGCCAGAATACTCGTCTGGGGGGAGTAGACTTTGTCTCGTGTGCTTTAGACATGTGATCAGGAGGGACCGTGCCCAGGAGAAGGACACATGCTCAGAGCAGTATGTCCGCTAATGGAGGAAGACCCTCTACGCGAGAGAATGCCCCCGTGGCGGCCGCAGTGGCCTGTGACTGTGAGCACAGCACAGAACCAGGCAGCGCCTTCCAGGGGTCACCGTGGGTTGACAAGGTCCGTGGTATTATAGCGCCCCTGACGCAGCAGGGCAATCAGAGTCACCGTCACCCTGAAGCTGATTTCGATGCGGTGCAGGTCAGACATACCTACCCTCCCCATCCAGTACATGCGGTCCCTGCCTTTCTACACTTCTCTGTTGGGTTTCAGAATGGTTTTGCACACTGACTGTACAGCGCTTACGGCCCATCGTCATGTTTGTACTGCTTATTAAGGAAGTACAGGTAAGGATCAGGCGACATAAAACCAGTGAAGCTTATGTTTGTATATATGGCCCCATCTTTCTCATTCATACACACACACACATGTCTTATAAGAGAATATATATATTTCTCTCTATAGTGAGATACCTATCACATGGATACATCGCAGGCTTCAAAAAACATTTTGGAAAATTCCATTACCTTTTCATTCCACTTTTCTACAGCCTTGTTAAAGGTGTGTGTGTGTGTGTGTGTGTGTGTGTGTGTAACATACAGATCGACTCCTCAGTTATCAACTGTCTTGCTATTGAACAGTTCGCATGTACAGCAGCAGTCTAATGTCTGCTCTCTGCCTGTGTGGCTCATTCACCTGGGGCCCTCCCTGCATGGAGCCAGCTGAGGCAGCCAGAGCCGCTGGCCTGGCCCCTCCCCACTGCTGGGGCCTCCACTGTGACCCTTTCTGTGAGAAGGACCACAGGAGTGGGTTGTGAAAGGTCTGTTAGTAGCCACATGGGTCCAGGAGACCCTCCTCAAGGGCCCTGGATCAGGATGGGTACTGGAGGGAATGAAGGGTCTGGGGGCTTCAGTAGAAAAAGCGGCCCCTCCCTCCCCTGCAGCCCTACATGCTCAGATCCTCTTCCGTCTTCTGAGCAACTGTGGTCCCCAGGCCTGCACGTGAAGCCGTCCAAGAGCAGCGCCTCAGTTCTGTGTGAACCTCCCGACCTGTAGGCAGCTGGCGCTGGAGAGAGGGTGGCTGCGGAGGGCACGGCCTGGGTGGACGCTCCCGCTGACTGTCTTGACCTCCTGCCCATGTCCTTGTGCTGCTAATTGTGCCTCGTGTCCAGCCCCATGGCAGCCCGGAGGACAGGCCAGGACGCAGCAGTGCCTGGGACCCAGCTACAGGACTGCTTCCAGCCTTCCTCCTCACCTACTGCTGACTTTGCAGAACTGCCGGGTCTTTTGGACCTGGCCCCATCGATGAGTGAGGAGTGGATGTGTGTGTAGACACGGTCACTCACACGCAAACACCAATGTAGAGGTGCTTATAATAAAAGGACATTAAAAGCCATGTGAAAATGAAGCCAGCACATTCCTTTGTAACATTCACGTGTTACAGAAATCTTACACTGCATTTTTGGTAAATCATCCCTTGTGATGAATTGAAGCCGACCTAGATTTATGTGTTCACATTCACATTGATAGGGATATAATAATTGGTGGTATAAAGAAATCCTCAGAAATTGCTGTAACGTGGATAAACAGTCACCACATAACCGTCGGGGCTCACGATGGATCAGAAGTGGTGTCCGTCTGCTTTCTGGATACTTCGCTGCTCCTTGTTGTGACAGTCACATGCAACTGAACCGGGGGGTGTGGGGGCGGGACAGGGATCTGAGGATAGATTCAGAGCCCACAGCAACCCCAGCCCTAGCTGGTGAGGTCTGCACTGGAAAAGCAGGATAGTGGGCAGAGGCAAGGAACACTCCTGAGGACAGATGAACCCCCAAAACTATTGCCCTGAGATAATCTTGAAACCAAACCCAAACTACCCCGGGAGGCCGTCCTTAAACCAAACAATAGTTTAAGTTGACCAGGAAAGCTGTCTGTCCTGAGCACTGTGATCTATTGATGGAAGGGGTCACATTGAGAACGGCAACTCGAGAGACTAGATGGGAACCCGAGGGGCAGTGAGTTTATATAGAACTGCACATCCCCACCAGGGCTGCGTTTCATCCTACCTTGTACTGTGTTCGGTGGAGCCATGAAAACAGCATCTCATGATTGTGAGTCCTTGGAGAAGGATCCTGGTGCCTGGAGAAGGACAGCGTGTTGGTGGAGGGGCAGCGGGAAAAAAGGAAGGCCCTGAAGGGGATGGATCGGCACAGCCACTGCCACAGTGGACTCAAGCTTAGGAACGGTTATGAGGTTGGCCCAGGAGCAGGCAGGGTTTTGTTCTGTTGTACGCTGGGTCCCAGCAACCATAATTATGAGCCAGCGTGTGGATTTTAAAAGATGTTTGCTGTCCACCTGTAACTCTCTTTCTGTGAATGGTCTGTTTTCATTCAACGCTTTAAAAAAATACCTTAGAAAATCATGGTGCGTTCAAATGAACTAATAATAGGCTATCCCCAAGACCAAGGCCACATCTCATAAACACACCATGCCAAGGAAAAGAAGCCAGACACGGATGCTTCTGTCTGCACAAGTTCAAACCCCAGCCCCGCTGTGGGATAGTGCATCGCCGAGGCCAGGGAGAAGTGCCCGGCCAGAGGGGATGAGTCACCTGTGGATACCTTGTGCTGGCTGCTGAGCTGTGTACTCACCTGCGATGTGCTTCTTTCTGTAGATGCTGCTATTGGTATGAGATGCCCTTGAATTAATTCCGACCTCCCTGTGACAGGACAGAGTAGAACTTCCCCCATCAGATTGAATTCCTAGGTGATAGAGGTTAGGGAAGCAAATGATCCTTTCATTAAAAGGAAACATATTAGGGAAATACATGGACTTCTAAAATATAATCTTGCATGTGCCACACACGGAGCGAAACACTGTGAACCCATCAAATGCGACCCCTGCTCTCATCAACAGAGGCTTAGTCGGTTACCTGTTTCATGTTAACCAAAAGGTTGGTGGTTCAAACCCACCAGTCATTCCGTGAGAGAAAAACGAGGCTTTCTGCTCCTGTAAAGATTTACACATTCAGAGGGGACAGATTACATCCGTTCAGGGAAAAGGATCTGTCTTTTCTTTTGAATGGAGGCCGCATGGAACACCTGCCTCAAAGCCTGGTGCTGATGGAGAGTGGAGGGGTGGCAGGAGACCTCTCCCAATTGGCCCCCCAGCTTCCCACCGATGTGCCCAGAGCCCAGAGGCCCTCCTTGTGCTGGCAAAGCCTTTGTCCACAGTTTAAATAAGTATGTAAGGGGTGCGAAGTGCCTTAGGTACCGGAGCAAAGATAACCAGGTGGAAAGCATGAATGAGAAGCCCCACCCAAAGTGAAGGACAGGCCAGCCACGGCTTTCTCCTCTGACTGTGTCCTGTGTGCCCTGGGCTCCTGTGCCTGCAGCTGGGGGAGACCCTGGGCGGGGGTGGGGGGTGGGGGAGTCTGGTTTCCAAGGAGGCCCTGTGACAGTGAGTGGTGGGGAGCTGGGAAGGGAGGGGATGGGCCAGCTGACTTCGTGCCAGAGGTTTGACGGTCCCTGCTCTGTTTGCAGGAGAGTTTCAGAAGCCGGGGCTAGAAAGGCATGCCTCTGCCGAGGTGCTGCCAGCGCTGGAGGATGCGGAGAGGCTGGCTGTCAGCTGCCCAGCAGATCAGAGCCCACACGGCCGCTTTCATCCTTCATTAGCCCCGCGACCTTCCGAGGAGCAAGCAGCAGTCAGCGGGCCTGGAAGGGAAATAACGACATGGACAAAGGAACAGGCAGCTGCAGAACCAGAAGGGGACACGAGAGAAAAGCCCAAGAAGGGACAGCTCACCAAGATGGGTCCGTCCCTGCTAGGCCTGGCCCCCCAGCAGCGGGAGCCCCCCAACTCCTCCTCAGAGCCCAGCAATCCCCCACCCGAAGATGACAGAGGACCCCAGAGGGCAGAAGTCCAAGGAGCGCCGTGAATACAGGGAAAGGGACTGGGCACGAAGACATGGTGGCGGTCCTGGGGACAGCAGCCAATGAAGCATCGGAAGGCCACGCTGAAGTCCCCTACACACAGGCCTCCCCACCCCGTGCATGGCACCCTGTGACTGTGCTCGAGGGCTAGGCAGGACCTTCTGGCTTATGAGATGGGGAGCTGTGAGCATGGTCAGGTCCGGGGTCGAGCCGGCCATCTAACCAGCTCCCTGCACCCGCCTGGTTTAGTCAGCGTCTGTCAGTTTCCAGAGATGTTTTATTTCAGCACTTGGTGGTGTATTCAATCCGAAGGATGGGTAGAACTTCAAACGGGTGCAGGTTTTAAAATCGGGCCCATCTTCATCACGGCTGGAGAGAGGTGTAATTGGGCATGGTGCGCCAGTGGACCCTCCGGGACCTCTTGGCCTGGGAGGCAGGTCAGGGAGCGGGGGTGGCCTTTGGCACTCATTGCTATTGGTCACAGCAGGAAGCCCAATGAGGCTCCTGGCTGCCTGCTAGGGAGGGTGCCTTGATCTGGCGCATCTGGGGAGGGAGCCCCGGGAGCTGGTGACTGGTGTTTGATGCCTCCTTTCCTTTCTGAGAGGAGATGAGACTTGGGGTGTGGGGAGGCTCACTGCCCCTCATGCCACCCACAATAGAATGAACTGCTGCTGGGCCCTGCACCATCCGCTGTTGCCCACAGTGTATGCAGCAGGCGCAATCTGGAAATGCTGGTTCTTGATTATCAGCCCGGACATTATGACCCATTGGGGTTTGGAAAGATATCACTGCTGAGGGCCAATCCGGTGTGCCCAGACCACCCGAAGCCTGGGACCGAGCTGCCAGCAGCACACTGGTCTGGCTGTCGCCTCCGTGCCGGCTGCCGGATGTTTGAGACAGGGCTTGGAGGTCCTGGCTCAGAGGGGACAGAGGCAGAAAGGTACAGTCACTCTGACTGCCGGCAAAGGGGAGCAGCGGGGGCTTGGCTGG
This sequence comes from Tenrec ecaudatus, assembly GCF_050624435.1. Lineage (NCBI taxonomy): Eukaryota > Metazoa > Chordata > Mammalia > Afrosoricida > Tenrecidae > Tenrec > Tenrec ecaudatus. Next base: position 198,338,653 of record NC_134532.1, read on the forward strand.
CACCCTCGGCTGCGAGCTTGGTGGTTTGAGTCCACGCAGGTACCCCAGAACACAGACCTGGGGATCCCCTTCTGAAAAGAGAGTTCCTGACAACCCACAGTACAGAGCGCTGCTCCGGCAACATCAGTCAACACGCGTTAACAGTAGAGCCAAGGACGTGGCCCAGGGCTGGGCAGGGAGGGAATGGCCAACTCCATACGGTCCTTGGCCTTGGGATTAAAAATCCTCTTTGCCAGGAAGCACCGGGCAGGAGCCCTTGGGGTGCAATGGTTACATGTGGGGCTGCTAACCAGACGGTTGGCTGTTCGAAACCACTTGGCACTCCCTGGGAGAAAAATGAGGCACTGTACTCCTATGCTGATGTGCCGTCTCAGAGACCTAGCAGGCAGTTCTACCCTGCCCTACCAGGTCGACCGGTGCAACTTGGTGGCGGTGAGTCTGAGTTCTGAGTTTTAGGAAGTGCTTAGAGACTCCTGGTTGCCCAGTGGTTAGGCACGGGGCCGCTAAACAGAAAGTTGGCGATTCAAACCCCACCAGCAGTTTGTTGGGAGAAAGCTTTAGAGGAAGAGGAGGCTGGCTGCCCCTGTAAAGATGTCCAGTCTTAGAAACCCTGCAAAGCGTAGCTGTGAGGACACTACGGGTCGAGAGTTTGGCTTGGTGGTTTGAGTGAGAAGGAGGCCATGTTGGGCTGCTCACTACGAGGTCCATAGTTCAATTACGAGCCACTGCCACTGGAGCAAGAAGAGGCTTTTTCGCTCATGTGGGAGCCCTGGTGGATGGCGGTTACACGTAGAGCAGCTAACTGCCAGGCCAGCGGTTCAAAACCACCAGGCGCTCCGAGGGAGAAAGATGGGGCTTTCCCCTGTACAGGGTGAGCGTCTTTCAGACTCACAGGGGCAGCTCCGTCTTTCCACAGGGTCGCTGTGGGTGGGCATCCACTTGATGGCAGCGAGTTTGGTTTTGGTGTTTAGGTTCCCACTCCCAGCAAGACTTAGTCTCCCTTTGAGTTGGAATGGACTTTACGGCCGTGGCTTTGGTTTGGCTTCAGGCATCTGACGTTCTGGAAAATTAAGCTGGATTCGGTTCATCTCCCCAGAAGGTTCCATAGGAGATTCCACAGTGCTGACTGCCCCAAGAACAGAATCATTCCTGGGAGACCCTCCTGCGGGGAAGAGGGGGCTCCCACGGTGGCTGGGGTGGAAGTGCAGCCTAAACATAGGCAGCCTTGTCCCTGGGTGGTGATAGGAACTCAACTACCAGCTGAAAGGTCACAGTTCAAACCCCCTCCCCCACCCCCCGAGGTGCCTGGGGAGGAAGCCCTGACCACCTGCTTCTAAAAGGTGCCACAGTCCAGCAGACCCTGGGGAGCAGTCCTGCCCGTCACAGGGCAGGTCACTCCCAATCAGAAGTGATGACAAAATCTGGGAACAGGATGTATACACCAGGTTCATGGCCCCAGGTGTGAGACCCACCCATGGGTGCCCAGGCCACCCTGACACCTCCGTGTGTGATTTCCACTCCTGGTGTCACTCTGCTAGAAGCATGGGGAGGAGCCACCATCTCCCCTGCTGTCTCCCCTTGGAGGTGGCAGCCTGCAGACCAGAGTCCTATTCCTTGGCCAGATGTACTCTGGAGTGGGGGGTGGGGGCTGTCAGTGTCGCTGCTTTCTCCTCACTCACCAGAGGTCACCCCATCAAGCAAGTGGGGCACTTGCCAGAGACAATCACTGCTACTCCTGGTGGACTGGGCAGACCCTCTGTCCCACACTCCACTGCCCCATTCACATGCCTCCCAGTGCTCCAGCCTCCCCACTCCGCCTCCCCACTCTGGCTGGCCCATGCCCTATCTGTCTGGGAAGGTTCAGGATCCCAGAGCCTCTGGAGGCCAATGCAGCCAATTTTAACATAGAATAATCAATCCTACCGCCTCCCCAGCAGGGCTCTGGTGTGCCACGCAGTCAGCCAGTGGCTCCTTCATCTCAGGGCCCACCCATCAGGGATTTTGCCCGCCAGGGATACCGCAGGCAAGCCGGCAAAGTGATGTCTGGGCAGGTGGGGTGGGGGACAACCTGAACTCCTGTGATATTAGATGGAATCGGGGCCTGCAGTTGCCCCTGGCCTGTGCGTAGCCATGACCATTCCCCGAATGTACATGTGACCCGGTCCTGGCTCTGCATCCTGACCTCCAGACATTAAAGAACATTTCCTCCATTCCCTCAGCATGGTGGTGGTCTTTGACAGGGTCAGTCTGCCTGGCATGAGTCATGCATCGAGGCGTAGCTACAGAAAATGGTGCCGGTGGCAATCCCTCTTCGCTCGCTGCAAGATCTCTGGCAGCTGGGTCATGGCCAGTGGAGACTGCCCAGCAGCGCCCAGGGCACAGCCGTACCTGCCCTACCTCCTTAAGGAGGCTTACACTGTAGGGAGGGGGGCTCTACTGAGTCACTAGCTCTTCGGAGGTAAGGCTGTCTCAGGGCCGGTTCACTGGAGAGGGACCCCAGCATTGTGGGGACCCCTCCTCCTCCTCTGCCCGATCTGGCCTCACCATTGCCACATGGTTGCACCAGCTCCAGGGTGTCCCCTATTCTCATCGCTCCAGCCAAATGCGTAAGGCTGTTTCTCTCCCTTGCTCTCTCTATCTGAATGTGTCTGTCTCTGTGGATGTGTGCGCGTGTGTGTGTGTGTGTGAAGGGAAAGAAACTTGGTTCCCATCCCCTTATGTTTTCACCGTCATCATGATCACCACATGCCTACAGCTAAACCAGTCTCTGGCGAGGAGAGTAGCAATACGGTGGTAGGCTCAATAAAGTGGGGGCCCCAGCACCGCTACAAGACTTGTACACGAGTCCTGACTAGACGAAGACTCTGTCGCCTCTGAAGCCCACATGTCTCCCTCCCCTGAAACATCACAACACTAGGTTGTTGATGTGTTTGGATTTGGGCTTGGAGGTGGCGATGGTTGGTTGTTAATGAAAAATGCTCATGGCTCCCTCATGGTCTTTCTTGTCTTGGATCCTGCACATGCTTACCTATCCAGGTGTGTCTGTCCTTGCGTTTCCAGCTCGGTCGCCAGCAGAAGAGCCTAGATCAATGGAAGCGCGTTGACAGGCCCCTCGGTGAGAGCTTGTGTGCACATTCTGCATGACTGCCATGGCTCTGTCCCTGAGAGCCCTTGGTTGGTGCATTTGTACCTATGAGTGTTTGCTGTCCTGGTCATTAAGGCCCATGGAAATGGATTGAGTTTGGTAAGGCAGGTGTTTCTCCCTAGTTCCTTTGTTCCCTAAGCACCTCTGCCCACCTGCCCCTTCCCCACCCGCCCCTCTACACCTTAAACAGTTCCCCCCTCCCCCCCCACCCCCTGTCCAAGGCTCCGCTTGCTAGGAGGCCTCCTGGTGGCACACAGCTAGTGCTGGCCCCTCCTCCAGGATGCCAGTCGCATGCAAGGTAAATTAATTTTCCCACCAGTCCCATCTCTGTGCCCTCCATCCCAGAGACCTCCTATCGCAGATCCAACGTGGTTTCAAAAAAGGAAAATGAGGCTCCAGGATCAGGCGTTGACACGTTAGAGTGAACTGCTCAAGAATAAGCTCAGAAAAACAAGCTCGCTGCCTTCCAGCGGTTGTGAACATCTTATCTTGTGACTCACAGCCAAACACCTAACGACCGTGCCACCAGGGTCATCCCGCGTGGTGTCCAGACCTGAGTACATGCAGGCTAGTAGTCTCCCACGCGGCCCAGGAGCCTTGCGGCCGCAGTGCTTGCTCATGGGGCTGCTAGCCACAAGGTTGCCATTTGGAAAGCACCCGCTGCTCTTTGTGGGGAGGAGGCTTTCTACTCCAGTGAGAAGTTCCCATTTCAGAAACGCACCAGGGAACCCTGTAGTCAGAGTGGACTCCGAGGGCAGTGGATTTTGGTGTTTACAGGGTGACATTAAAAAGGCTTTTGTCTGCGCGCTCCTGGATCTCAAAGGGCATGTGATTTGGTCTCTAAGGGCATCTTCCTTGTCTTTTAAAAATCACAACATGATGGGGCTCGCTCCAGACTGCACAGGCCCCGGTGCTGCAAATGGTTGGGGACCACTACCCTGAAGGCTCGGCTCCACTCCTGGTGCTCAGGAAGAAATGCCTGGCAGCCTGCTTCCGTCAGGAGAACCCCAGAGGGCAGTCATGTGCAGACACGGGTCGACTTGGGTTGGAATTGCATAGACGGGCTTGGCTGTTGTTTTTTTCTTTTTCTCCTAGTGTCACCATTTTACTGCAGCCTTGTGGATGGCTTATGCCTCTAACTCTTTTTGCCCCCCCATCCCCAAAAAGTATATTTGAGCTTCATTTTGGATATCTCCATTCATTCTGGAACATTCCTCTTCCTGAGTAATTTTCAGATGAAACGAGGAGACTTGGTGGCCTAGTCGTTAACATTGGGCTGTTAACATCAAGGTCGGCAGTTCCAAACCACCAGCCACTCTGTGTGAGAAAGGTGAGGCTTTCTACTCCTGAAAAGGTTCACAGTTCTCCCTTGCCCTATCGGGCCGTGATGGGTCAGTGACAGTTGAGTTTGGTTCAGATGGCTCCCGTTAGGGTCCCCAAAAGCCAAAGAATTCCATCAACTCACTACTTTAAAAATAGTTCTTTATTTTGTTTTCAGATGCCTTTCTGAACAGTGAGATAATTTTAGAAGAGCAGAGAAAGGCAATTGGAGGCTCAGCAGTGAATCTAACTAGAAGTGAGAAGCAATAAATATTTAAATACGCGATCCCTCCCTCTCTATAGGATTACTCAAAACAAGCCAATAAGGTTTGAAGGACATTTAAAACGATAGCTGTCCATGCATTCCCCTATGTGGCCTATCACTAGTTCGCCAAGGAAGGTATTTGTCTTATTTTGCTTAGGCAGAGTGTAAGTTTGCATAATTTGGGGGATTTTGCCTTCTTAGTGTCTGCGTGAGCCCAGGACTATATTTAGGACTTTGGCCAAGACTGGCAATAGCTGATTACATTTAAAAAACAATTCATTGTTTTTGGGGAAATTTTTGGTAGCCAGCTGCTCTTGTGCAGTTTGATTTAAATAAGGAATCGCGTCTATTTATTTGCAGGCGCTGCTTTTTCGGATTCTGTGATCACCATGCCTCATAAACGATACCTTTTTTGTTACCTGAAATAGAAATGTGGTCTTCCTGATGCAGATGATTAATCGTCTTTATTATTTACATCATCACCCTCCTTTCTGCGCCACCTCCTCATCCCCACCCCACCTCTGAGCCCAGGACAGCGCTGTGTCTCACAGTTTCCCAGGGCAGCCTGTCACCACCAGTCATGATCCTCCCGTGAAGGGCAGGGAGAGCAAAGATTGTATGTCCAAGACGCGGGAGCTAAAATCGGCCAGTTTCTTCCCTGCCACCTTTCAAGTTGACCAAAAGCACGGGCTGATTAGCTCTTATGTTCTTATAGTTGTAAGATTTGTGTAAAGAGGTGCTGAAAAGCCCCACTCGGAAAAAAAGAGAGAAGTGGGGGGTGGGGAAAGCCACTGCAATTCTGAGAAAAAGCTTACCCTAAACCATCTAAAGATAGCATTTCTAATTACTGTCTACATTGTGCTCAAACTCCGCAAACTCCAGCATTCTTCCCCTTTACCAGCTGCGGCTAGGTAGAGTCTTTACATCAGACTCGGCTAATTTTACAAAAAGAAATCAAAACAAGGCTGTGTGTTTCCGTACCGGTGACAAAGGCAGACCCCGTGAGTCAAAGAGGCAGACTGACCAGCAAACTGCCTGGAAAGTCAGATATAAAGAGCTTAAGAAACTAGAGCTGTAAAATGATGAGGCGAAACAGTCACACACACACACACACACACGCACGCATACACACACGCACACGCACGCACACACACGCACACGCACACACGCACGCACACACACACACACACGGCCCAGTGGGGTGCGATGGGCAGTCTGGGTGGTGTGCAGAATGATCGGTGCTAAGATCCAGTTGCATGCCCTCCATGACCCGGTCTTTTCTTGTCTTTGGCTCCTCCCCATTCCCCTATCCCTCAAGAAGCCCCAGGGCCGAGATCTCCGAGTTCAAGGCAGCCAGCCCCTCAGAGGATGCAGAAATCCTTTGAGATAGACATGATGCCTTCTAGTTGGGTGACACCCTCTACCATACCAGTAACCAGGTGTAGTCTAGTCAACCGTGTGTCACCGTGTGTCGCCGTACACCTGTCCTGGATGGGGGTTTTCAGTAGCTGGCTCTTCAGAAGTGGAGTGCCAGGCTTTTCATTCAAGGGACTCAAACTGCCAAGCTTATAATTAATGACCAAGTGCAATAACCATTTGCACCACCGAGAGACTCACTTACAGGGTAGCTCCACCCATTGGTAAAACCCACCCCAGGGCCTTCAAATTGGTTCCCACTCGACAGTAACCCTACATGACAAGAGTAGAGTGGCCCTTTATAGCGATCCTGTTGGACGGAGTAGCGCTGGCCCTTTGCAGTTACAAGGCTGCAGATCTTCACTGGAGCACGCAGCTTCATCTTTCTCCCTCCAGGAGGCTGGTAGACTTGAACTCCCATCAGCACCAGTAGGGTACCTCGTCCATTAGCTGCTGGCGATTTTTCTGACTGCAACCGTTGTGACTGATTCGTGCTGACAGAAAAAGCTTACTAGAGGTACATGCTGGCCGGCAACAGCCAGAGCTTTGCACTTTTCATGGATCAGTTTTAATTTGATCCCCAAAGCAATCCAACGAAATTATTCCCTTTGACAGAAGGGGGAAAGCTCGGGCTCAGAGAGGTTAAGCGGCTTGTTCAAGTCACAAAGTCCCCACGTGCCAGAGCTGGGATTCAAACTGGTCTTGCCACTGCTCAGAACATACGCTCCCGACCACCATGCTAGATGACTTCCTGGGCCTGTCCCACGGCCAACTGCCGTCAAATTGATTTCAACTTAGGGTGGCCCCCGTGTGTCAGAGTAGAACTGCATTGCATGTGGTTGCATGGCTATGACATCCAAAGAAGCTAATTGCCAGGCCTTTCTTCCGAGGTGCCTCAGGAGGAGTTGGAACCACTCACCTTTGGGTTAGCAAGTAAGCGCTTTGCATAACGGTTTGCACCACCCAGAGACTCCTTCCAACTTTACCATGAATGACCCCAACCCATTGCCACCCTGTTGGACAGAGTAGCACTACCCCCACATTATTCATAGCCCTTGTGATAGGTAGGTTTATTGTGCCAACTAGGCCTCCGTAGCAACATGTGGGTGGAGTTGAATCAGGTCGAAGCTTGATTGGAGGGCGACCGAGATAAATGCTTTCCAAAGCCAGCCTCCCATCTCTTTCTCCCTGGTGATCAGACTAGGGTGCTGCTGCCTGAGCTAGCTCTTTGCCTCACTTGTGGGCTGTCCTACCTGTGGGCTGAGCCAACCCTTGGATCATGTCATGTGGCCTTGCCATGCATCACTAAAACTTGACACCCCATCAGAGCCTGCTTCACTACACTCCGGAGCTACTGACTTTTGCTGCCCACCCTGCTGCCTGCTGCCTGTGGGACACTCAGCCTGTCTGCTTCCTTGACCTTGGACCTTCAGTATATTAATTGTTCCACGAAAGAGAGTTGAATGGAGCCCTTTGGACTGCTGTGTGGACTGTTACATTCCTTCTCGCAATATACACCTATTCTTATATCTATAATCCTAAGTGTCCTGGTGTTGTTTCTCTAGCAAACCCTGCCTAACACGGTCCTAATGTGAAATCTCTACAGGAGCAGAGTGCCCACCTTTCAGTTCAAACCACTGTCCTTTGACTCCATAGCCAAGCACGCCCAGCACTGTGCCCCCAGCGGGCTAAAATCTTACTTCCAGTTTCACGACACTCCCTTTTTTGAATCTCTGGAGCTCCATAGAAACAGTGTATCAATCCCATCCCAACCGACTGCAGAAAAATGGGGCTGAGGGTAGGGTTCAGTTGGCTCTGGGTGCAGATGGGGGCCCTCCGCTCCATCTGGGACAGCCAGGGGCATTCGAGAGAGAAAAGTGAAAACTGAAGAAAAGCAATGAGAGATGAAGCATCATCTTCCTTCTGACATGGAAGTGGGACACGCTGAAGCCTTTTAAAATCTGGGTGTCAGGGCTGAGGGTGGAGTGGCTGGCCTCTTATTCCTGCCCCATTGCAGCTATATTTTCACAACTTTTCATTGAGGGGAAGGAGCAAGCGGTTCTCTTTAGAATCCGCATGTTTCAGGGCTACGTTGGTGAGCGCCCTCACAGGGCTGGCCTGTCCTGGTCTGCTGCCTGCGCTGATGTTGCAAACCAGTAAGAACCAGTTGGTGGAGCAAAGTCACCAAGCAATAGCCTTCCTCTTCAACTGTCACTTGGGTTCAAGGGAAGATTTTAAAATAACAAGTTAAGTCCTAGTTCGAGGTAAAAATAACCACCGAGGACAGGTTTCTGGCGGCGGTTCAGTTTGAGTCACTGCCTCCCTCTGGAGTCTGAGAAACGCGAACCAGCTCAAAGAAAGGAAGGGGAAAAATAAGTGAAACACCCGCTGTCGGTCGTCCCGTCCATTCCAGCTCCCCGTGACCCGTGTGTCCCAGAGTAGAGCTGGGCTCCACTGGGGGACTTCAGGGAGCGTCTTTTTCTTGCTTGTTTCTGGGAAATTGATTCCCAAGTCTTTTTTTTTTTTAGAGGCACCTCTGGGTAGACGTGAACCTCTAGCCTTTAGCAATGGAATGTGTTAACCATTTGTACCAGCCAGGGAATCTGTCTCAGAGAACCCGGGGTGGGAAAACCAGACCTAGGAAGCCAGTACTGCACACCACACACACACCACCACCACCAAACCCCAGACCAGAGACCACGCCGTGGATTCTAACTCCTGGCCGCCCTCCATCGGCTTCTCAAGACTGTGACCCTTCAGGAGCAGGGTGCCCCTGGGTCAGGTCAAACTTCAACCTTTGGGTCAATATTCACATGTGTGCCTGATTGTGCCTGTCAGGGACACCTGAGTCTATCCCAGGGGGTCGTCAACCTGTTAAAATATGCAGTCTTTACTCACTATGAAATACTCAGTATTTAAATACTGAGCTATTAAAATACTCAGTAAAAAATTCAGTAAAATGAATATTTATATTCATAAAGAATATAATTTGTAAAGAAAGCAGCCGAACCGACCACTATGGAGCCCTGGAAGGCAACCTGGTGGCACTGTGGTTACACATTGGGCTGTGATCTGCAAGGTCGGCAGTTCGAAGCCATCAGTCGCCCCAAGGGAGAAAGATGGGGCTTCCTTGTCTTGGAACCTCACAGGGGCCGTTCTACCCTTCTTTCTAGGGTTGCTATGAGTTGGCATCACTGGCAGTGAGAGAGAGATGGAGTGCTGGTGGCAAAGTGGGTTCTAGACTGGGCTGCTAGCTGTCAGGTCCTCAACGGTCCAAACCCACCAGCTGCTCAGCGGGAGAATGGTGCGGCTCTCTGCTCCAGTAAAGACTGACAGCCTCAAAGACCCCCTAGGAGCAGTTCTCTACTCTGTATGGTGGCTGTGTGTTGAAACCACCTTGACGGCACTGAGTGTTTGGTTTGGGTTTGACCCACACCTACTGTCAAGTACCTGTGTGTGTCAACGGGAGCGCCGTTCTAGGTCTGGAGCAAGCTGGCACGTCGAGACACCAACAACCCTGTAGCTTCCCTCATCACTTTGCTTGGAGACCCAGCCTCTGCCCCCTGGGAAGAGGGCCTAATGCTGCCCTTTGAGGCAAAAGTGAGAAGCCACAGGGCCAGATGAGGAAGCTCCTTCCCCCTGAAGCCTGTGGCACCAGCATCAGAGAAACACCTGAGACCCACTCCAATTCGGGCTCCTCTGCCCACTTGGGAGTCCCCAGCTCTTGGCCAGCACCCAGGAAACGGTTTTTGTTGATTATCTTAACTCCTTTGAGCGATCCCGGGACTTTCCAGGTTGAGGGTGTAGGGAGGGTCTGTGCTGCTGGGATTTGGGGAGTGTCTCGGCATCTCCAGGAAGAAGCCGCAAACAAACGAAACGCCCAGGCCCTGGCAGCAGGGCTGAATTGCAGAATTTTTAATATGGAACACCAGGTTGCAAAACAGCCCCCAGCCAGCCATCCAAAGTAGCAGCTCTCACGGGGTGGAGGTGGGGGTGGCCCCAGAGGGCAGGCAGCCAGAGGGGTCTAACCTCCAGCTGACCTGGTGGAGGGGCAGCTGGAATGGTGGTGATATGTGAGAGTGACAGGGGGCCTCAGAAGAAGCCTGGAAGTGCCAGGAGCCAGGGGGCCTCAGAGCAGAGAAGCCTCAGGCTCCTGGGGATCAGAGGTGGAAAGAGAATTCAGAAAGTCTGGGAGGTCCTCAAAGGGTGGGGTACTTTCCTGGCCGGGCACCCTTGGGTCTCCTGAGGTGGGCATCTCTGCATACTCAGGATAGACCTCAGAATGGAGGGAGATTCAGGGCTCAAGGTGGTACCCAGCCAAAGAAGGACCTCGTAGAGGTCATGGAGCTCAAAGTGGGGGGTCAGGGGACCCAAGGCGGAGGTAAGTGGATGAAAGGTGTCTCAGGATCCACCCGGGAGGGGCGGTCTCGGGGCACAAGTTGGAAACTAATGGCAGAGGGTGGTAACCTGTGTGCGCAGCGAAGGTCTCGGCGTGCGCGTGGCGGGGCGGGGTGGGGGCTCTGGGCAGAGAGGGTTCCGGGGGGGCACGGGGAGAGGAGGGTCTCCAGGTTCCCCGCAGGCCGGGCGCTCAGGTGGCTTTGCACTCGCTCTCGCGTCTCCTCTTCCTGCGCTGGGCATGCTCCTGCGCCAGGCGCGCCCAGGGCTCCGGCCCGCTCAGGCCCACCACGCAGCAGGCCAGGCGGGGGCCCGCGTTGCCGTTCTCCAGGCTGGCCTGGTTGCCGCCGCGCCCCAGGTCGTCCATGCCCACGTGGACCACCACCGCGCGGCCCACGATGGAGTGGGGGCCGGCGAGCGAGGCGGCCAGGCCGGCGCTGTACTTCCAGAGGCGCCCGTCGCGGACAGGGAAGTTGCCGAAGTCGCCCGGGTGCTGCGGGTGCGGCACGGCCAGCGGGTTGTAGTGGGGCCCGGTGGCCTCGCAGCCCCGGCTCACGTCCCCGAACTGGTGCACGTGGATGGCGCGGCTGGAGCCGTTGGCCTCGGCCGGGAAGCCCTGCAGGTCGAAGTAGGCCTCCAGCTTGGCGCCGAGCGCCAGCTGCCGGAAGAGGACCAGGCCGGTGACCCGGGGCAGCGCCGCGTCCAGCGAGGCCGAGGGCTGCACGTGGCAGGCGGCGTGGAGCCCGGCTTCGGGCCAGCCTTCCCGGGCGCCCTGCTGCGTGAGCTCCTGCCAGATCGCCGTCACTTTGGAGTGCATGTCCCGGATCTGCTCCGCCGTGTTGGCGTTGGGTCCCAGGGCACCCTCCTCCGTGAAGGCGCCAGCCGCCAAGAGCAGACAGGAACCCAACAGCGCCAACATGTCGGAGGACACCTAGGGGCGGGGGCAGAGCCAGGCTTTGTCATTTCAAACTTGGTATCTCATGGACTCATCAAATTAAAACACGAAAACTAAAAACTCCCTGCCATCAAGTCGGTTCTGACTTGGCGACCCCATTGGACAAGACTGTAACTCTCTTAGCAGAGTAGGAAGCCTTGTCTTTCAACCCAGAGCTGCTGGGGGTTCCCTCGAAGCCGCTGTGATCTAATAATCCAAACCCCCTTCTCCCTAATCCCTGGCGGCCCTTCTGACCCCAGCGTGCATTCCTTCATTCATTCATTCGTCCAGCATGTATCTCTGGTGCTGCAGGAAATAACTACTGTTGCAAGGTGGCGAAAAGAGTGCTGAGAAGTTTTCCAGGTTCGTTCTGAACCACAAATCTGTTTCCGGACGCTGTGATTACAACTCTCAGATCGGACTGGACTGGCAATGTGATTACTTCCTTCTCTCTGGGAACCCAGTGGAGCAGTTGTCCCCTGACCTACGGGATCAGTATGAGTTGGAATCACCTGGTCTGTCTTTACCTTTTAGATCCAGTCCAGCTTCCACACTGTGTAGAGGACGCAGGGAAAGGGGAGGTCTCAGGAGGCGTGGGAACACAGCACTTCAAGGCCAGCCCTGCTCCCTCGTGTCACTTGCCCCACATTCTCTACACGGCCCCATAGCCACACTTAAGACCATCTGCCTCTTGGACTTTGTGTGTGCTGTACCCTCTCAACTCCCTTTCCCAGCTTCAGCAGAGTTACAGTCTCAGAAACTCACAGGGCAGTTCGACCCTGCCCTATAGGGTCACTGTGACTCAGCATGACCTCACTGGCAATGAGTTTGGAGTTTGAGACACACTCACTCACTCTAAACTCACTGCCAGCCAGGACATGCTGACTCACAACAGCCCTCTAGGGCTGGGTAGACCTGCCCCTGTGGGTTTCTGAGACTGTAACTGTTTACAGGAGTGGAAAGTCTCCTCTTCTTTCTCCCTTAGAGCAGCTGGTGGTTTCAAACTACTGACCTTGCAGTTAGTGGCCCAAAGCCTAACGCATTATGCCAGTAGGGATACGCACGCCATCCAATCCGATGCCACCCACAGAGGCTGCTGTGGAAGCTGAAGCCTTGTGCTGGAGACGCACAGAAGAGGTGGTGCCCACATCCCCCTAGGGGACTCCCGGAAGGCTTCCCAGAGAAGATGGCATTTGAACTGAGAGTTTGTTATTGTTGTTTTCAGCAAAGTTGGACAGAAAGGTCATTTTAGGCAGGAGTCTCAGCACGGCACGCTCACAGTTGTGAAAGAGTGCAGTTTGGGGGAGGCTTGGTAGCAAGTTTCAAAAACAGAAAGCTCAAACTCACTGCCTTCCATTCGGCTCCCAGTGCAGCAGAGTGAAACGGGTTTCTGAGCCTGTAACTCTTTATGGAAGTAGAAGGGCCAGGTCTTTCCAACGTGGACCTGGCAGTTAGCAACCCAATGCATGACCCCGTCATCACCAGGGCTCTAGGTGGGAAGTTTAGGGTAGCCTGTGGTAGGAAGCAGGCACTGAGGCACAAGAGGTCTTCTAGTCAGGGGCTGAAAGGCTGGGTTTGCCTTGCTAGGAAGTATGGTGATTAGCCATTAGGCACCCCGGGCTGCTGGGAATTTTTAAACAGAGAAGAGGATGGTGAGGTTGGGTTTTTTTTTTCAGTTGGTCTAGTCTGGCCAGAAAAAGAATGTGGACTGGACTTTTTAAGATGTGGACTGGAGGGGGCATGGGAAATGGCCCAGGGAGAGACGCAGGACAGAGATGGCCAGCAGGGTCACCTAGCCAGATGTGGAGAGGGCTCACAGCAGCAAAGAGCTTTGGCCGGCATCATGGGAAGCACCGTCGGGCTGAAAGGACACGGAGGAGTGGAAGATGACTCAGATTCTTGGCATGTGAACCGGTGGTGACACAAAACAAAAAGAGTCACAAACAGCCAAATCAGTTGCCAGCGAGTCAATTTCAGCTGCAACCGCACATGTGCAGAGTAGAACCACCCCTCAGGATTTCCCGGGCTGTGCCCTGTCAGCAGGAGATCACCAGGCCTTGCTTCCAATGTACCTCTGGGGAGATGGGAGATTGAAGCCACCAATTGCAGGAGCCTGTCTGCACCACCAGGAAGCTGGTCCCAGACCCTAAGAAGCAGGGAAAGGGGGAATTCCGCCTGGGTCTGCAGAGGCCGAGGGGCTGGAGGGTGCCAGGGTGGCAGGCATGGGGGTGGACGCATGGGTCTGGCTCTTGGAAGAGGCAGTGGAACTGAGATCTGTCCAGATGCCCGACACCTCCCTGAGAGAGTTTGTGTCAGACTGGGCTAGACTTCTGCTTTATTTATTTATTTTAAACTCTGTTGAAGATTCTGGAGCCCAGCCAAGGATCTCAGAGTCAGACCTAGATTCAAATCCCAGCTGACCGTAGACTGTGTGGGAGACCGTGGAGAAATGGCTGGCTCTGTTTCTTCTCCGTAGATTGAGGTTGGTAACAGCCCGAGGGAGACAGTGGGGACCGGCTGAGCTGCCTATGGGGTCCCACGCTGCCCCACAAGTACAGGTGGGAGGGTCGATTTTGTTCCCAAGGGGCCTCATCCGTCCAACCCCAAGTGGTGCCTTTCAATAAACTCCTGGATGGCGTGTTTGCTCGTTCCATTAACCCTGACAGAAAGGGCCTTTCATGCGGTGGTTGAGCGGTCTTAGGACTCACTAGAGCTGAAGGCTGCCTCATGTGTCATGCTCTCTTGAAAGAGAGGAAGGGAAGGAAAGAAACAGGGCCAGGGCCCCCATCCCCCCACCCCACGCCCCGGCGACTGCATGTGCCGCACAGGACTGCCTGTCATCTTCACGGAAGCTGCTGGTCTCTAAGTTGCCAAGCCTCCTGTCTGAGGACAGAGTCATTGAGGGCATCCTGGACAGCATCCCCCACACTGGCTCTGTCTCCTTCCTCCCTGAACCTCGGTTTTCTCATCTGCAAAGAGGGCAGATGGGCACACTTACATCCTCGCTCTCTGTGCCTCTCTCTGCTATCGAGTCATTGCTGACTCATAGTGACCCTACAGGACAGGGGAGAACTAGCATTTCCCAAACTGTGATTCTCCACAGGGTGGAGGAAAAGCCCCATCTTTCTCCCAAAGAGAGGCTGGTGGACTCAAACTGCCGACCTCTCGGTTAGCAGCCAAACGCGTCACCACTAGGACACCGGGGGTCCCTTGGCAGTGCTTTCCCTTATGAGATTGCTTTCAAACTCAAAACTCAAACCCAGTGCCATCGACTCAACGCAGAAGCGCAGTGACTCTCCAGGCCAGGGTAGAAACAACCTCTGCCAGTTTTCCAGACTCTGCATCTTTACAGGAGTGAAAATTCCCATCTCTCTCTCCCTCAGAGAGGCAGGTGGTTTCAAACTGCTGACCTTGTAGTTAACAGCCTAACCTGTAACCACTACACCACCAGGCTCCACATCTACTCCAGTGACTTGCTAGGAGGCAGAAAGGAAACAGAATTGCTAGCGTTCCTTGCACACTCGTGCCGAGTGCTGTGAAGCACATGTTGGTTCATGTAAGCCTCGTCAGGACCCTCTGTGGTAGGGGTCTCCCTTCTGAAGTGGAGAAAGGGAGGTGCAGAGAGGGGAAGTGACTCACCCAAGGTCATACAGACAGGAAATGGCTGGGACAAGCTGTGAAGGGGCCGCTCAGGTCTCATGGTGTTGTTAGCATGAAACCTGGCACACCAAGTCCCCAGCGAGCAACACTGGACGTGACCACCATTGAGGAGCTGCCACAGGACCTGACGTGGTGCGTTCTGTTGTACACTGGGTCACGGTGAATCAGAACTGACTCAACGACACCCAACAAGGGCCACAGTGCTTCTCAGGAAGAGGCTGCAGCCTAAGACAGAGGCTGAAGAGTCTTTGACTTAGAAGATAAGGGGAGGAGTGGGGGCAGAGGAAGATGCCAGGAAAGAACAGCCGGAGAGATGGGGTAAGAAGCCAAGGAAGTGACATCAGAGAATCCACCTCTGAAAAGGAGGGGGGCCCAGGAAAAGGAGGGAGCAGCCCTGCCTAGTCTCCTGTCCCCTGTCCTCCCAAGTCAGCAGCCCTGTACCTCCCAGGGGCCCCTGCCTCTCAGTAGTGGTCCCTGGACATTGTTGGCTACTGTTCAGCCAGAGACTTGCAGGGACCCCATGGACCACAGTAGAAACTGTTGTCCATTGCAGTCCCTAGAGCTTTAGCTCTCCAGGACTTTCTTTCTAGTCATCATAGTCTGGAAGCTCCCACCAAGACTGACTCGAATCGTAGTGCTGGGGTGCTCTGGCCAGATTTGAACCGGGGTCTCCCACCTGCAAGGCGAGGATTCTGCCACTGAGCTACCATGTCCCCTCTTCCCATGTCCCCTCTTAGCACAGAGCAAAGCCAGATTGTGGGAGGGTGGGGTGGGGGCTTGGTGAAGCTTTCTCTTTGATGAATGTCTCCTGTTAACAGTCTGAGAAGACATACTTCCCTTTCAAGCGAAGCAAATTCATTCACAATCTCCTGTCCACCCTCCCACCCCTGCAATATTTCTTTTTTCTGAAGTCCCGGACCCTCCAGCCTTCGAGGCCACCAGGAGCATCCCCCCTGCGTTGAGCACTGTGTAAAACAGGGTCTATGAAGCCCCTGCTCTGTGTGTGCCTTTGAAGGGGGGATCAGGGCTCCAGAGGAGGAGGATAGGACCCTTGTCTGAGTCCAGCACAGCACCAAGCCTTGTCCCCTCTCCGGGCCTGTATCTGCAGAGAACATGAACTTCCTGAAGCCATCGGTATTGGTAAATCCTTTGGTTCACCCCCACCCCCACCCCCACCCCCACCCCACCGAAGGAATGCCTGTGTCATCCCTGAGAAGCTAGCTGTCACCTTCCCGTTCTCTCTGTCCTTAGTGGGTGGCCAGAGAGGGCACCTGACTTTCTCTTGGGAGACCCTGGGGGATACAAATGGTTAACAACGCTCCCACTGCCACCCGGAAGGTAGGAGCGTCAAGTCCAGCCCAGGCACCTCAGAAGAAAGGCCTGGTGACCGACAGAGTGCTTCAGAGACTTTGTGGGAAAAATGCTCCTGGCAGAGAACGGAATTTTCCCTCCAACCACGGGGAACCCCCCGCGTACTTCCAAAACCCCAGCCATTGAAAACCTTGTGGAGGCCAGTTGGACGGAGACACTCACTGGTCGCCAAGTGAGTCGACTCCACGGCAACAGGCTTCTCCGTCTTTTGCCTTTAGTTTTCCCCCGTCCAAGCCACACCACAGCGTCTATCACAAAGGCAGCGTCCATCATGCACGATGTAATTTCTTTTCTCCCCAAACCCGAATCACCTTGGAATCGCCTTTGGTCCCTCGCTCCCCCCTCCTGCCGCCCCCCAACCCCACCCCACCCCCAATCAGAGCAGCTCAGCACTGGTACTTAAGAAGTAATCAGATACCTCCTCAAGAAGTGGCCCATTTGCCCAACCAGGGTCCAAGTTGTCAAAGAGCATGCTGGGAAGGGACCCTTAACTCGGTACCCACCTTTTCAGTGCTTTCAGAACCTCTCTCCTGGACAGTGAGGGTGCAGCGGCTGCAGGGCCTGGGGATGTGGGCTGACTGCTCCGGAGGCGTGGACTTGAGGGCGTGTGGGCCAGAGGCCCAGGGGAGTGTTCAGAGGTCGGACGTCACAGCGCTGCCTGCAGGAGAGCAGAGCGGGCCAGACTTTCTTCTGCCAAATTGCCTCCCTCCTCCTCCCCCGCCGCCCCCACCCCCCAGGGTCCCTGGCCAAGTATTTGGTTCTGTGACTTCCCCAGCTTATGCAGACGCAGTCGGTGACCTTCGGCGCGCTGCGGGAGACAAACATCACAGAGAAAATCGCCCCCTTGGGACGGGTGCACAATGGCCTCTTTCTTACTCCCCCATTTCTCAGCTGATGGGTGTCTCTTGCGTCCTGGCCTCTCCCCTGGATGGGAGCTCACTTGACAGCAGTGTTCTTGCCCCAAGGCTGCTGGCCCAGCCTTGGTGGCGCTGCCGGTTAAACCCTGTCCAGTTAGGCGAAAGGTTGGGGGTTCGAACCCATGGGGGTGGATCTAAAGAGAAGCCTGTCAATGATCTGTTCTGAGAGATCTTGGCCTTGAAACCCCATGGGGAGCAAGTGAGTTGAGAAGGACCTGAGGCAACAAACCAAGCTTCACCCTAAAGAAGCGAGGGCCGGCCTGGGTCCGGCGCTGTGTACTCTGCCTGCTTGGTCACTTTCTGTGTGTCCCCAGGCCACTGGCCCCAGCTTCCTGTGACTCTCTTTCCCCATCTGTGCAATGCGAACCTAATGCTGTCTGCCGCAAAACCAAAAAGCAAGCCCTGACTCCGATGCATTGCAACCCTATAGGACAGGGTAGAACTGCCCCTGTGGGTTTCTGAGACCGGGAGCCTTCATGGGACGAGAACATCTGGTCTTTCTCCCTGGGAGCAGCGGGTGGTTTTGAACTGCTGACTTTATGTTTAGCAGCCTGATTTATAACCACGACGCCACCTGTCCACCTCTGCTGGAAAGCATCCAATGAGATGAACACGTGGAAGTGCGGGCCCGGGACCTGGCACCTAGTCACACTAATAAATAACTCTGTGGTTGGTACTGTCGCCACCACAGTTAGGCAGGAGGCTCCTCAAAGCCCGTGTGGTCTACAGGGACTTCCCATGATCCTTTTCCAACCCAGTGCCTCCTCTTTCTTGGCTGCCATGATCTATCTTCGGTCCCAGCCCTTTTCTTCCAAAATAACAGCTTTTTTCTCTCTGAAAAGCCCGCTGGGGAAAAGACTGCCTGCCAGCCTGCCCTCTGCTCTTGGGAGCTCACTTCTTGTCAGGTACTGTTCTGGGGCCTGGTACCCAAAGCGAGAGGAGTCCCTGCCCTTTGGGGGCACATATTCTGGGAGAGGGACAGTAGGGGCCACAGGTACCCCCAGTGAAGAGAGAGATGTCCCAGAGGGAGCATCAGATGGGAGCCCCACCAGTTTGTAGGCACCAGTCCTGGTGTCTCAAAAGCCTGTGGCAATCTAGACTTCTGGGCTCAATCCCAGGCCCAGTGAATTGATTCCCAGCCGGAGCTTCAGATGGTTGCTAGGTGACAACTGCCTCATCTTCACTGATACCTGGCAAGCCCATGTAACAGAGTCCCATGTGACTGCTGTGCCCACTGGGCATCCTAGGGCACCGTTTTCACGAGAGCGGCTGATGGCTGGCTCTGTGCCCACAGAACTACTGAGTGAGCTCAAACCAGTGACCTTTGGGTCCACAGTCAAGCCCTGAGCCATTGAGCCTCGAGGGTTCCCAGGTGCTTCTTAGGGTTCATCTTTTTTGAAACAGCCACTTTGATGGACTGCTAAGTTTGGGAACCACCGCTGAGAAGGAATGCCGCCAACTGAAGATCTTTGGCTCCCTAGCTGGTGCAACCAGTGAACGTACCAGGCGATGAACCACGAGGCTGGCGATTTAAATCCCCACAGAGCAACCTTGGAAAAAAGGACTGGTGAGCGGCTTCCAAAGAAATCAAGCAGTGGGGAAAAAAAAACCCAGGGTGCACATTTCTCCTGTGACACCCATGGTGTTGTCAGGACCTATTTGAGGGCCACGGATAGATCCTGTGGTCCGGATGTGATGAAAAATTCCAAAAACACAGGAAGCCCAGCCTCTTCGAGTCTGGAGTCTCTTTCACTGGCTGGGCACTCAAGCCTTGTGGGTCTGATGCTTTCAACTAGGGGTGTCGCTGCCCTGAGCTAATGACTCAGTAGGATTCTAGCTCTTCTGAACTGGAACCCCCACGACACCTTCATCCCTCTCTGTGCGTCCTCAATGCAGTTTATATATATATATATATATATATATATATATATATATATATATATATATATATGGCTGTACCGTATATACTCGAGTATAAGCCAACCCAAGTATCAGCAGAGACACCTAATTTTACCACAAAAACTGCATTAAAAATGTGCTGAAAAACTCAGCTTACACACGAGTAGTGTATATGGTATGTATGTATTAATGTTTATTCGTGAAACAATATTATATTCGTGTATAACGATGGTGTCAAGACCGTAGCTCTTTCTTTGTGTAACTGCATGTTCCTCCATTTAGGAGCTAAGGAAGCGCCCCTGATCCTGGATCACTTGTGTTGGCCTGAACCTCCATATGCACATTGGTCGCCTGGGTGTTCGAGCACAAATTAAGGAGCTATGAGCTTGAGTTGACGCCATGGCCGTAGGTGGGTGGCATAGGGGGTTAAGCTCTCAGCTGCTAACTGAAAGGCCCGCAGTTCGAAGCCACTAGCTGCTCTTCAGGAGCACGATGAGGCCGCTGCTCCCACAAAGATGCTGCTCTTGGAACCGTATGGGGCAGCTCCCCGCTGCTCTGTAAGGCCAGCAGAGGTTGAAATCTACTCGACAGCAATGTTAGATAGAGCACAAATGTGCTTATATTTGGGGCCTACTCCTACCCTTGGGGCACCCATCTCTTCTTCTTTGGCTAACAGGACCCCAATTTGCTTCCGAGGAGCCTGTCCACCTTCATCCCTCCATTGCACCCCTTGCTGCCGGGGTCAAAGCTGTGGCTTAGGCCGGGTGAACCATCACGATGCAGTAGACCCAGGAAGAAAGGGGACCCGTTTGCTGATGTGCCTGCCGTGAGACTTCTGGGCCTCGTTCCTCATGGACTCAGAACTGGGGGAGTGAGGCTAGACTTAGGGCAGCCACCTCGCATGCCCCACTAGGGGCGCACCTGTGTGAGGATGGGGTCTGCCCTGAGGGGAGTAGAATAAAAGCGGAGTGATAGTGGAAATTGAGCGGCAGGGTTAGAGCCCCTGGATCTCGCCATACCTGAAACTGTCCCGTTTTGGTGATGTGAGTTAACACGCTTTCACTTTGCTTCAGTGTTTGGCTTTCTGCACGTGCACCTGAGCACCTGCTCACGTGGCATCTGGCTGAAGGCTTACAACAACTGTCTGGGTGCAGTGTGTCTTGGTTGGCCCACATTGCAGATAAGGAAGTTGGCTTCAGAAGGAATAAGTCCTGAGCCAAACGTTGCAGAACGAGAAGAGAAGCCAAGTCAGAATTTAAACTCAGAGCTCTCTGCCTCCTAAACCTGGCCGCTTAATCATTACCCTGGCTGGTGAGGAGATGAGAAAGAAGTTAGAAAACAGTCCACAGCTGACCCCGCCCTCGGGCCTTTCTGTAAACACCGGGGACTATCTTGCAAGACAAGAAATGCCGCAAATTCCAATTGTCCTGCAGTTTCAGAACAGAAAAGCAACAGAAGGCTGCAAAGCTGTAGGAGCCAGAGATCTGTTGGTCTATATCCTCTTATCAATGTTTCTGTGGAAGAACTCGGTGCCTCTTCTATGCAGGGATCTCAGTTGAAAATAGCTTCCCTTTCATCTAGAGCAGTGGTTCTCAACCTTCCTAATGCCACGACCCTCTGATACAGTTCCTCATGTGGTGGTAAGCCCCCCAACCATAAAATTTTTTTCATTGCTACTTCATAACTGTCATTTTGCTACTGTTATGAATCAGGCGACCCCTGTGAGAGGTTTGTTCGACCTCCCCCCCCACCCAAGGGGTTGTAGCCCACAGGCTGAGAACCGCTGAGTTCAAAATGACACCCATCAAATTAAATTACACCAGAAAAATAGCCTAGAAGGCACAGGGTCAGTGGTTTGAAATCACAGACTACTCCACAGAAGGACAATGAGGCTTTCTACTCCTGTAAAGAAACTCCTCAGGAACTGTAGTGAGAGTAGCGATACCATGGGGGTAGGAAAGGATGGGGAGTGAGTTAGTTAGTTTATTGTGCCAACCTGGCCAATAAACACATGTGGGATTAATTGAAGGGTGGAGGGATAAATGGCTCAGTGATGAGTCACGCCTTTCTAGTTCTCAGGTCTCTTGATTTGTGATGGTCACACCAGGGTGCAGCTGCCTTAGCAGTTCCCTGCTTCAGCTGGCAAGGCTCACTTCCTGCAAGACATCCCCAAGGAGAAGCCACATGGACCTACCCTGATGCAGCTCTGGGTGCTGGAGCACCTGTGTGGAGACCCCTGCCAGAGCTGAGATGTTTACACATTCACTGACTCGGCTTTCCTCCTGCAGTCGGCATCGTTGTGCCTGTTTTGTCAGATGGAGGAGGACTTTGTGGACTAGTGTTGGACATATGGGTTAATATTGGACTTGTGGGTTTGGGAAGCACTGGGTTGGGGTGTTTTCTTGATGCACACTTAACCTATATATAAAACTCTCTCTTATAAATGAGTTTCTGTGGATTTGTTCCTCTAAAGTACCCAGACTAATACAGGGAGAAAGGGGGAACTGGTAGAAAAGATCGATGTATAACACACACACACACACACACACACACACACACACGGAGATGAACAACAGAAACGTGGGTGAAGGGAGACCGCAGATGGTGTAAGATATGAAAATAATAATTTATAATTTATCAAGGGGTCACAAAGGTGGGAGAGCGAGGGGGGGGGAGAGGAGTTGATACCAAAGGCTCAAGTAGAAAATGTTTTGAAAATGTTGACGGCAACATATGTACAAATGTGCTTGATAGGATTGATGTATGGGTTGTTATAAGAGTTTTAAGGGCCCCAATAATTTTTTTTTTTTAAAAGGAGTTACAGTTTCAGAAACTCTGAGGGTCAGTTTACTCTGCCCTGTATGGGGTCACTGTGATTCAGAATCAGCTCGCTGGCCGAAAGTGTGAGTGCGGGAACAGAGCGTGATTACGAGGAGGAGGACAATACACAAAATAACAAAGTTTCACTTCTTCACCCTCCAAGGGCTGCAGGCTGGGTGTGACAAGGTGCCCTCCCTCCCGGTGTCACAATATTTCAGACTGCTTCATCAGGCTGGATACACTTGCTAGACCAGCGGTCCTCAACCTGTGGGTTGTGGCCCCTTTGGGGGTGGAGCGACCCTTTCACAGGGGTTGCCCGATTCATGACAGTAGCAAAATGACAGTGATGAAGTAGCAATGAAAATAATTTTCTGGTTGGGGGGGGGGGCGTCACCACAACATGAGGAACTGTATTAGAGGGTCACGGCATTAGGAAGCATTTGGAAGTTGAGAACCATTGTGCTAGACTGTCAGTGTCAAACCTGCTATCATGGATCCATGTGGACTCACAGCGACCCTATTTCCCAGACTGTGAATCTTGATGGAGCAGAGAGCCCCATCATTCTCCTGCTGAGCGGCTGGTGGGTTTGAACCATTGACCTTGACGTTGGCAGCCTAACACCAAACCCATAACTCTAATAGGCACATGATACCAAGCAAATTGTGTGCCCTGCTTCCCTTCCATACCGGCTGGACCCGAATGGTCTGGAACTGAATCTGCACTATCTCCATGATGCACCTGAACTTCAGGCACACCAGAGACCAGTTCCAGGGTGTCCCGCCTGCCCTGGGTTTTCCCAGCAGCCTCTGGGGCAAGGCAAGAACTGGTCAGTCCAGGCTTGGAGTCTGTTGTCCTGTCCAAACATCTGGGGACGATGGGGAAAATGGATCAGTTTTCGCTGGCAAGGTAGGGAGGAAGAAAGGCCGTATTCTTTGAAGAGTCAGAAAATAATAGCATCTGATATTTATTCCAGGAGCCCGTGTGGTGCAAGTGTTGAAAGGTTGGCAGTTCAAACCCACCAGCCAGCCCGAGGGAGAAAGATGAGGCAGTCTGCTTCTGTAAAAATGTATGGCCTGGGAGACCCCATGGATTGGTTCTACTCTGTTGGAATGCACTGAGCAACAGTGGTCTGGCTCTTTTTTATAATATATTTGACAGCCTTCTTGCAGTCCAGGGAGTTCCTGGGTGGGGCAGTTAATATGCTCTGCTGTTAACTTCAAGGTTGGAGGTTCAAAGCCTCCCAGAAAGGTCTCTGAGGGAAGGAAGTTCTTGGGTGGCGGTGTGCCGAAAACCATGAATGATTAATCCGTGCTGGGGCAGACTGACACCCGTCGGGTCAGCCCTGAGTAGACAGTGACTCTGGGCTAACCGGCTTGGCTTGCAAATTCAGAAGGCTGCTTCTCAGCCCTCCCTCAGCAAGACCCAGCTTGCCAGAACCCCGTGAGTTTCCCACACACCACACTGCCCTTCCCTTGCGGAGATAAAGCAGGCAACTGAGAAGGCCAGGGCAGCCAGCAGGCCCGGAAAGTGCTCAACTAGTCACACTTGGCTGGCCACTTGAGGAGAATGACCAGTTTGGGCAGCATCGCTGAAAGAAAGGCCTCTCTGTGATCAAGTGTACCCCAAACCCTGAAGTCCCTCCACCCGAGTTCTGCCTGCGCTTGGACCCCCTCTCCGTGCCACTGTCTGCCCCGGGGTGGGAAACTTGGGTAGCTCTGCTTCCCACACAGAAACTAGTCAGGGTTTGAATAACTTCAAAGGATATCCAGTTGAGCATGTTTATACTCTCTCTCTCTCTCTCTCTCTCTCTCTCTCTCTCTCTCTCTCTCTCTCTCTCTCTCTCTCACACACACACACACACAAACACAAACACACACACACACACAGTCCTCAGGCAAACACCAGATTGGCCCACCGCCTTTCCTCAACACCACCACGGCATCAAGACCAGACTGAAGTAAACAAGGGCAGAAAACCCTTGGTGGTGGGGGTGCTTGTTCCAGATACACAAGCAGAGAATCAAATCTAGAGACAGTCTCTTCTTTCAGGACTGTGGGCAACCGTTGCTGGAAAGAACTGGGAAGAGAGAGGTCTTCTGACTCAACAGCTACCAGAAAAGAGCAACTCAGATGGCTGAAGGCTGACAGAATTGGATTCAGAATACCTCCGATTCAGGAGGGTGCAGAGGAGAAAGTAGAGAAACCACCTTGCGTCCCGCTCCGGAAACAATTGAGTCCTGTATGGTCTGGCCACTCTGAAGTCACAGTCTCAGTGGAGTGTGCCGCAACTCCAAGCCTAACCCTCCAGACCATTACCACCCGCCAGCGCCAGCCCAGAGGGTCAGGCCGCTAGAGTAGCAGGACCAGAAAGACTCAACTGTGGTGCTCTGCTCCTCGTTGTCCACTTGGAATGCTGTGTCATTCCATGAATTTGGGGACAATCTGACCAGCCAACCAATCTCCTTGCCATGCTTCTAGGCTGTGGCCCAGCCATGCAGGACTCATCTACAGAGAACACAAACAATAGGCTTGAGCCGCAAGACCATACTCACACAGCGTGTGCGTAATCAGAGCCCTTCCCAGCAAACTGGCCACATCGGAACCAGGGGTTTAATCTCTCACTGGCTGTCGAGTTGGTTCTGACCCACCGTGACCCTGTGTACAATACAACGAAGCACAGCCCAGTCCGGAGCCATCCTCACGGCGGTTCCTATGCCTGAGCCCATGGTTGCAGCCACTGTGTTAATCTATCTGGTGAAAGGCCTTCCTTCTTTTTGCTGCCCCTCCACTTGACCAAGCATGATGTCCTTCTCCCTGGACTGCTCTCTCTTGACCACATGCCCAACGTACAGAAGGAGACATCTCTCCATGCTTCTCTATAAGGATCACTCTGGATGTACTTCTTGCAACACAGATCAGTTTGTCCTTTTAGCAATCCATGGTACCTTCAATATTCTTTACCAGCACCATTCAAATGTATCAATTCTTCTTCAGTCTTCCTTATTCAGCATCCAGTTTTCACATGTATAGGAGGCAATTGAAAATACCATGGCTTGGCCCACAGGTACCTCAGTCCTCACAGTAACCTCCCTGCTTTTGAACCATCTAAAGAGATCTTGTTCTGCAGATTTACCTAATGCAGCACAGCTTTGACTGTGAGTGTTGATTCCATGAGCACTGGTCGTGACCTATGGTTCCTTCAAGAGTTCAGGCAGCAGAGATAGGATCTGCCTACTGGTTCAACTGTTTAAATCTCCCATGAATGCTATTGACCACTACAACGTTATCTTTTCCATTTGTAAGCCTGTGTTTACTTTATCAACACTGGGCTAGTCCATGCATTTACAAAGAAAGAGCAGCTACTCATAAAAGAACAAGCTGAACCTTCTTATCTTTGTCAATTTTAACTCTCAAGGTTGAATAATCTCAGATCCACCCCCATCCACCCACTGCCATTGAGTCTGTTTGACTCACAATAACCTTATAGGATGGGATGGAACTACCCCTGTGGGTTTCTAAGACTGAAACTCTTTAGAAAAGTAGAAAATCTCACCTTTCTCCCCTGGAGCAGCGGGTGGTTTTGAACTGTCAACCTTGTGGTTAGCAGCCCAATGGGTAGCCACTAGGCCACCAGGGCTCCAATTCATATTGGCCCTATAGGGCAGAGTAGAACTGTGTCTTAGGTTTCTCCAAACAGTAAATCTTTGCAGGAGTAGACAGTCTCTTTTTCTCCTGAAGAGCAGCTGGTGGGTTTGAACCACCAATCTTCAGGTTAGCAGCCCAATACTTAACCTACTATGGAACCATGTTTCCTTAATCTCAAACAGAATTTACATATATATATATATATATATTTAATTTAATGCCACTGAGTCCATTCTAACTAATAGTGATCCAGCGAGAGTGTAGAAGGGCCTCTTTTGAGTTTCTGAAGCTGTAGATCTTTTTTTTTTTTTTTTTTTGCTATAGATCTTTATGGGAACAGAAAACCTCATCTTTTTCTCGTGGGGCACCTACCTGGTGGGTTTGAACTGCTGACTTTCTGATCAGAAGCCCACAGGGAAGCCACTCACCCATCAGAGATCCTGGACTCAATTACTATAATAAAAAGATCCAAACCATTTCCATTGTGTCAATGTCAACTCATAGTGACACTTTGGACAGGGTAGCACTGCCTCTGTGAGGTTCCAAGACTGGAACCCTTCATGAGAGTAGAAAGCCTCACCATTCTTCCTCAGAGCAACTGGTGCTTTCAAACTGCCGAGCTTGCAATTAGTCGTTCAATGTGTGCCGAGCTTGCAATTAGTAGTTCAATGTGTGCCGAGCTTGCAATTAGTAGTTCAATGTGTAACCACTGAGCCATCCGCGCTCCACCAATTAATATAAAACCAAACCAAACTCACTGCCATCAAGTGGATGCCGACTCATAACAACCCTATAGGACAGGGAGAACTGCCCTGTGAGTTGTCAAGACTGTAACTCTTTACAGGAGTAGAAAGCTCTGTCTTTTTTCCAAATCCCCATATGAGGAATTGAAAATTGGAATGCTCTTGGCCAATAGGTCATGTGAAGGAAAGGTGCAGGTGTGTTAGACTAGAAGTGCCCCATAGAGGTTCCAAGACTGTCAGTTCTCTCTCGTGAGAAGTGCCCAGTGGGTCCAAGCCACCGATCTTTCCGTCAGCAGCTGAACCCTTAAACACTGTGCCACCAGGGCCTCTTCATGTGAAAACTCCAAAAACCAAACGCCCAATCATCACATCCATTCTGACTCATTGTGGCTCTAAATCAGTACTGTGCTAGTCTGGGTAGGCTAGAGAAACAAATTCATAGGCACTCAGATATGTGTATAAGAAAGAGCTTTATATACAAGAGCAATTGAATATTGAGAAAGCTTCCCAGCCTAGTCCAGATCAAGTCCATAAGTCTGAAATTGGCCCATATGTCAGCTACCAATCTATAAAGTCCTCTCCGACTCACAAAACACATGCAATGGCGCCAAATGCAGGAAGATCACAGACCAGTGGGTGGGAAGTCTTGTGGACCCAGTGGTATTGTAAGTATCTCAGTGCTGGCAGGGGTCTCCACATGGGTGCTCCAGTTCAGGGCACTAGAGTAATTCCGTATGTCTTCTCAACTGCAATGTACGAGAGTAGGGAGTGAGCATGTGTCCCGCCATGGAAAGACCTGGAAACCATTTGCTGAGTGAAGTCATTCAGTCACAAAAAGGACAAATATGGTATGAGTTCAACACTATAGGGGAATCACCAGTTAAATACACCTTAGGGACCAGTTCCTGAACATACCAGTAGCCATGAGCCGCACTTCACAAGAATCACCTTGAAGGAGGAGACCTCCCATTGGCTGGGATCACTCCGTCAAGAGGGAGGAAAAGGGAGAAGAGCATCCACCTGGTGCTCTACAACACTGAGACAAGGCTCAATCAATGGGCCCTCCACAGGAATGGAAGGAGAACCTTGCTAGAAGATCAAGTTAAGACCAGGTGAGGGGAGTATACATTTTGGGGAAGACATTTGGAGATTTCTGACGGTGAGTGTGGAGGGTGAATGGGGAGGATCAACCTCACGTTGGGAAGGTAAACAATGATTGTAGGGGAGCTTGGGGGACCATAGACAGATTGTATGTTTCTGGGGAGACACTAGGAGTATGTTTCTACCCAACCTCAGTGAACCACGTCATGGCCTAAGCATCACGATGCCCTTGCCTTGCAGGCAGCATGGCATCCCCCAGGGGCCACACCAAAGGGACTCAACAGAGAGGCCCCACTGAATGAACTGAGCCCTACCTCAAAGCTTCCTGTACCCTTGGACTGAAGACTGGGATTCTCTGATGGGAGAGGGAGCAGAAAGAGGCCACTCCGGGGCTGGGGAAGAGGTGGTCACTGGACATTGGTGAAACCCCCGGCTGGGTGGGGGTCCAATGGAAAGGACCTCAGAATCTCCATATACTTAGTACCTCGATTCTCTCATTACATTGATATGACAGGGTTTGATCTGCTGGGCAGGGATTGCACATGAAATAATTGATATGGGAAGTTCCCCCTGGCAACCACTTCCCATGCTGAGCGTAGCCAGAGCTCAAGCTACTGGGAGTTTGAACTGTCCTGGGCAACTACTCATGGGGTACAGCTCATGGTGGAACTGTATTCACATGGACTCCTCATACTCACAGTGTCCGACATGCCGTGTGATTGGAAAACTCATTGATGTTCTTGGTTCAATTGCCTTATACCCCAGCAGGAAAATTCACCATGTCTTTCTTTTATGTTTCTTTGGGTTTTTGTTCTTCTGCCTTTTGCTCGTTTGTTTCTGGTCTTGGGTTGGTTTGGTTTCCTTTTTTTGTGTGGCTGATTTGTTGCTATTGTTATTCTTGGTCTTGTTGCTGGGTTTTGTTTTTGTCATACTAAGACCGCCAAAGTAAACCATAGTCTTGCATAACCCATGGACAAGCAGATGGATTCTGGGCTCCCACTTAATTCTAGCCCTAATCCAAGAAGAGTTAGTTCTGATAACATGGCCCTGCTCGATACTCACCTTCGTGAAAGAATCACTGAAGATCAGGGTGCTACAGCACAGTGTGGTGAAGAGAGCAGATGGTTCCTGGCTATCCATCGGAATAGTGTCGGGGGTCTTAAAGGCTTGTCTTAAAACAAGCAGCCATCTAAGTGAGGAGTCAACAGAGAAGAAGCACAGAAGTCTGTGTGATCCAAAGATGAAAATAACAAAATGAAACCCTGATGAAGGGGAAAGTATCAGAGCTTAAACTGTGGACACTCAAGTTGTAGAAGGCTGTGGAGGACAGTGGAGCCCAAAATCTACTGGCAGAATATCCAGTTAGATTAAGTCTTTGGGAGATCCCGTCTAGCCATAGGCAAGTGACTCAGCTCTACTGTGTAACAGAGATGATTGTAAAATTGATTTTGGTGGATTGAACATGGTACAATTTGACACCTACATCTTGACTCAACCTAAATTTGTTGTAAGCTCAGGTATTTCTTGCTTATTCCGTGGCAAAAATGTCTTCCCTGGATTTTTAACTATCAATGGTAATCTCTTCTTTCTTACTATTTGCTTGTTTGTTTTGTATCCAAAATGGGTTTGTGGGATGACTTCCCGCTCCTCTTGATCCAGAGTCTTTTGGTGCTGCTACTGTCTGATGGAGCATCCTTCTGTGAGCCTTGCTCTTCCTCCTGTAAGCCGACAGAGGACAGTAGAGCAGCCAGCACACAAAACCACTGTCTGTGCACGGCGACAGAGCATGCTGATGTTAAGCAGCCTGGGCATGCGACGTCCCGGAAGCAGGAGTTGGGGCCTTGCACCAGACGCTTCTTCTTGTGTTTCCTCTTCTCCTCTGGAGAGGGATGGAGGAGACCTTTTTGAGAGGCATAATCATGTGGGGAGGTCATCACCGCCAAAAAAGAGTGAGAGTCCTTACTCTTTATTTTTATATAGTTATCATTGTATTCATACCATTTTAGCTTGCCGTGTTTTATTGTGACTGCAGGGTGCCCAGTTTGTGAAGCCCAGAAGCAGTAGATGCAGAGATAGTAAAGTGAAGCAGTGGTTCACTGGTGATGCGGGTGAGGATGAGAGAGAGGGGGAGACGGGGAGGATACTTGGGGGGACAAACAAGGAATCCAGGAGGGGTCAGTGAGCATGGGAGCGGATTGAGGGTTTGCATATACAACTCATTTTAAAAAGCGATTTAACCATGGAAGTGTATGATCTGTGAACACAATATCAAGAAGACCACTTAAAAAAAAGAATGTTGATAGAATGTAAACAATGTAGCCAATGTCGTTGAACAATATGCATAGAAATTGTTTAATGGGAACCTAATTTGCTATGTAAACTCTCATCAAAACACAATAAACTATATTTTAAAAAATAGAAACTGATAAGTCTTGTGTGTGTGAGTGTGTGTGTGTGTGTGTGTGTGTGGGTGTGTGTGTGAATCCTTCTACTCCACAAAGAGTTACAGTCACAGGGCAGATTTACCCTGTTCTGTAGTGTCGCTGAGTCAGAGTCCACTTGATTGCAGTGAGTGTGTGTATATATATTATAATGTAGATAAGAACTCAAGACCCTGATACTTTGTGCTTCATTATTTGACAAACTGCCATCAAATCCATCTCAACTGACACTGACCTCATAGGACGGAGTAAAACTGTGCCCACGGGTTTCTGAGGCTGCCCATCCATGCGGAATCAGAAAGCCTTGTCTTTCTCCCAAAGAATGGCTGATAGGTTCAACCTGCTTACTGACCTTGTGGTTAGCAGCCCAACTCATAAACCCCCATGCCACCCAGGCACCTCCTACACTCAGTTAGGGCTCCCCACGTTGCAAGAGACAGAATGGCACCTCATGGCCTACTTCAGCAAACAGGACTGCGTTGCCTCATGTAATAAATAAATCCAGGAGTTGGTTCCAGGCATGGCTGGATCCAGAGCCTCAACGGCTGTCTATCTCTTCTCCTTGGTGTTGTTCCTCCCACTCCCCCTGCTCTGGCTCCCGTTTTTCAGTTCTGCAGTTCTAATACCTGGTCACTGTCTGCCCTCCTGATTCTCTGATAGTTCCAAGCGTATCTTCTAACAGCTTGGCTGCCCCAATAAAGGCATGGCCTTGAGACAATTCAGTTTCACAATGGCTTCATGGTTACAGGATGGACCTGTGCCCCTAGGGGGCCATCTTTTCTGTCATCTTCACAGAAGCAAGTCTTCCACAGTGCCGGGACCTATTTGGCCATGGACCTATATCTGAACCGATTGTGTCGATGAACATGGATTCAAATGCTTTGCCATAGGTCAGATGTGCAGTCAGTGCCACCAGAACTCAGCAGAAAGAGGGGAAAGCAGAGCCCCAGGGGGAAATACAGGTGCCCTTGCTGAGGAAGAAGCCTCGCCGCTCTCTTGTGTCCAGGTCTTATGCACCTGCCAGGTGGTGTCTCCCCCAGGTGTACAACACAAAGTACCCAGCGGATTAGGCACAAACCCTCAGTTCATGCCTGTTTCCAGGGAGGCAATGGAGCTGAAAATTCCTAAGTCCATCAGCTCCACCCTGCCAAAAGAGAAAAAACAAAATACAGGTCATTTCTCATAAGAGTCTGCGACTTTGTCTTGGATCTTATCCAATCACTTCCCTTCCATTTAAGCCAGGCCTGGCTCCTTCAGCATCACTCTTTCCCTGTCCTGCGGGCAGCTTAGTGGGGAAGGAGCAGAGGGCTGGGCGGGTTGTTTTTTCCAAGTGTTCCATTTGTACAAGCAGACCATTTGGCCACCTGGGACCCTTTAATTGTTTCCTGTTATGAAACCAGTCGGAGGATGAATGAATCAGACCATTCAGTGTGAAACCATCAATATGAATGGAATGGACCAGAAACTAACCCCACCTCCCCTATTTTCTCAAGTGACACAGTGTTCAAACCAGTGTTGGCACAATCTGGATAATATTGTCATCCTTGAGTCCTGTGGGACTTTCCATATCTCTCGGGTTTATGCAATGCGTGTGTTGTGGACACTCTTAGTTTCCTATGAGTACCTACACTGACCTTTTCTAATGGCTACCCGTTTGATTCAGGTCTGTGTTAGTCCGGGTTCACTAGAAAAACCAATCCAGAGACACTCACTCATACGTGCAAGAGAGAGTTTTATATTACAGAGCAATTGCATATTGAGAAAACATCCTAACTCAGTCCAGATCAAGTCCATAAGTCTGATATTAACCCATATGTCCAATACCAATCTATACATTCCTCGTCAGACGCACACATCACATACAATGATGCCGAATGCAGGATGACCACAGGCCACTGGGTGGAAAGTCTTGTGGATCCAATGGCTGTGGAAACATCACAGGGCTGTCTCCGCAGGTCTCCGCTACATGGCTCACTCAAAGCATCACCAGGCTGTGACCTGATTGGCAGGCAAGACTCCACTACTTCACTCTTAATAGCCTCAAGTTGACACGAGGATACCACAAGGTCTCTACCTTTACTCACAGGAGTCAAGGGCTCACCAGAGCCCGCTCCTGATGAATGACGAGCACACATGCCCTTTGCCAAGGATGGACAACCCAAGAGATGGGATGATTTGGGTCCTTGAGCCCCTGCTGGTTTCTGACCTGAGTCTGCCTTCCCTCGGGAATCCCAGCTCTTTGGTTTGACTCTCTAAGTTAGTGGACACCAGGCTTTTTTCTTACTTGCATTCCAACTATGCTGTGGCCTATCCTATCAGGCACAGACTTGTACCCTAGCAATCTGCAATACACATATCGGCATTCTTCTGCTTTATTTTGTTTATCCTTGGGGGCATTGGGATCCAGGTTCTTGTTTTCAATCTATCAGCCCAGGGGTTTCTGTCAGGAATGCTCTTGGGTGGAAGTAACAGAGAATCTAACAAAAATCTGCTTAAACACTGCGGTATTGACCACATATTGGAGCCTTGAGAAGGCTTTGTTACCGCATCAGGACCCAGGGACTTCACATCCTTCCTTTCCACCGGCCTCTGTTGTCACACTTGCTGCCTCGTGGCTGCCAGGTGGCTTCTATACCTCTAGGCATGGTCCCCTCCCTTCAGGTAGGAAGAAGAGGAAAAGAAAAGTAGAAGGCTTCTCTTTCCCAGTCAACTTCAACTTGTCTCCTGGCAGAAACATGGCCTAGAGTCATCCCAAAGTGCGTAAGACTATTTCTTAGTAAGAAGCATGGGGCAATGCTTATTAGGTAGGCAGCTGGCAATGTTTTCTATACTAGTTCAGATGTTTATTTTCAATCCTTCAAGAGACTAAGGAAGTTCTTTATTCTGGGATTTTATAAAGACAGAAAAAAACTCATTGAGAAGGACCAATCTTGGTCCATGACATAGCTTCCAGCATCACAACAACACAGAGGCAGCACACAGAGGCTAGGAACAATTGTGAGGACGGTACAGGACCGTGGTAGTTCTGTTGTGTGTAGGGCGACTATGAGTTGAAGCCGACTTGATGACACCTAACAACAAAGACAATCTTGTTTCACGGAATCAACAACATAAGCATGAATAGAGAGCCGCAAACTACCGAGAACAAGAATAACGTCTTGTATATTCTTTATCTAGGGAGAGTGATGTGACCTTCCGACAGGGGCAGCTGGGGGCAAGTTTTCTGCCTGGATCTTCTTCATCTTTGACTTCCTGCCTCTGTGTCAGTCACAGACATCATTCTTTACACAGAGTAATCAGGCAAATCATACCCTTTGTCCTACTTCTGTCCATTCATTCATCCACCCATGCACCATCCATCCACTCACCCCCCTACCCATCCATTCAACCATCTATCCACCTATCCATTCAATGAATAGTTTCTAAATCCAGCCCAAGTACAGAGACGTGTTCAACTACACTTCTGGGGCGTTAGCTTTGCTGGTCTTAATGCTACTACGCAGGTCTGTGTAGATGTTCCACCCATGTCTCTGCATACAGGCCGCTTGCCTCTTCTCTGCTTCTGTCTGATCCCACTTCAGCAGTGGGAGCAGTTTTCTTCTCTGCAAAGCTTTCTGGTTGAGTATTGTTTGAAAATTAGTCCCTGGGTGGTACAAACAATTAAAGAGTAAACACACCAGGCTACTAATCAAAGAGTTGGAGGTTTGGATCCCACCCAAGGGATCCAGAAGTCCCAGTGAACTACCAGGGAACACCCCCCCCCCCAAAAAAAATGGACTTTTCTTTTCAAAGTTCTGTATTGGAGCTTCCTTCAAAACAACCTTATCACCTTCAAGGTGCTCTCCGTTACTCTTCATATATTTGTCAAATCTGCGATTCCATTCTTGGAAACAGTTT
This sequence comes from Tenrec ecaudatus, assembly GCF_050624435.1. Lineage (NCBI taxonomy): Eukaryota > Metazoa > Chordata > Mammalia > Afrosoricida > Tenrecidae > Tenrec > Tenrec ecaudatus. The sequence goes on from NC_134532.1 coordinate 198,372,622, forward strand.
TCACACTCATGTGTCCGGATGGCTGACAGCACCTCCCCTTTTGTTTGTTTGTTTGTTTTCCTTCGCCTCTTCTACATCATCAAGTTGCTGTCTTTTCATGTCCCTCTTCATCTACAGAAACAAAAAGAAGTCACACAGAGTATGAGTAAGGTGCATGGAGCAACAGAGGCATGCTGTTTTTGCCAAAAACTGGCACACCGAGATGGCTGTGTGAGCAGGTGCATTGTAGGAATGGCAAAACCAGTCCCCCATCTGCCACAAATCAGACCTTTTTTGTCACACACTGTTATGCACTCTTTTAAGGACCTCTAAATAGAAAGCTTTATTAACAGTCTGACCTGGTGGAATGAACTCCAAATGTACTAAGAGTCAACATTTTTGTCCATTGGAAAGTTGACTGACATCCAGAATGAGATTTGTCATCAATCAACATTTCACCTTTTTGGAAACAAGAAAACCAGTGGTACACTGAGTTTTTCCAATAGCGCTGTCCTTGTATGCTGTGTTCAACATCACAACAGTTTCTGCAGCATTTTTCCCAAGCAGGAAATAAAATTTCACAGCCACACGCTGTTCTCTTAAATCAGCCATCACGTAAAGCAAGGTTTGAGTGAAACTGCTTTTATGAAAAAAATCACTGTGAGCTGAGAGAACCTTCCCAGACAATGCCACTGAGTGCACCAACTCAGAGCAAGTTGCTGGATGCTCGCCGAGTGGGAAAAATGCATACTATGAACACTCTGCCCAGGGGAGCTCTTTCTGTTTTGGGGGACAGGTTACTCAGATGTTGAAGACCTATAGGACACGATTCTCTTCTGACATATGTGGGGTTAACATGAATTGGCATCCACTGAACAGCAAGTAGCTGGCTTATTGTTCAAAAATATCTCGTTGTATAAAACAATCACTGATTCTCTGAATCTTAAGGCAACATCTCTCACAGCACAATTGAGCAGTGGCTCTCATCCCTGCCCTTTCCCCTTGGCCCCACGACCCTTGGCTTCTAAGACAAGATTTTGCCGTTTAACCCCATGGGGGTAGTGGTGTTCTTGTCTTTACACAGCAAACTTAAGGATCAACTTAGTATGTCTCTGATGTATAAGTGAAGCATGTTGTTGTCAGGGGCCATCGAGTCGGTTCTGTCCCATTGCAGCCCTGTGTACAACAGAGCGAAACACTGCTGGTCCTGTGTCCTCCTCGCAATTGCTCTTATGGTGGAGGCTATCAGTGCAGCCACTGTGCCATTCCACCTCGTCTTGAAGACCCCCTGAAGGGTCTTTCACTTTTTTGCTGCCACACGGCTTGGCTTTACCCAGCATGACGTCCTTCTCCGGGGTCTCCCCTGACAACATGTCTGAAGTCTGAGAGATGAAATCTCATCCTCCTTGCCTCTCAGGAGCATCCTGGCCTGCACTTGTTCCAAACTTGTGTGTTCTTGGGCCGTCCATGGTTCTTTCCTTGTGCTTCACCGGCACCGTAGTGGAACTGCTTTGATTCTTCTTCAGTCCCTTCCTTCGGCGTAGCCGTTTGGAATGTCCACTCCAGGAATCACAGTGGACACAGGTAGATTCCTTCTCCAAATGTTCTGGGAAGCACCTTGGAAATGTGCAGAGAGGCGGCTCATCAAGGAGGACCAGTGAGCATGGACAGAAGGAGGTGCTTGGGTAATTTATCACTTGCTGCCATTGAATTGGGGAGAAAGTTGAGACGTCCTCCTTCCATCAAGAGTGACAGTCTCAGAAATCCACACAGATAGTTTTACCCTGTCCAAGAGGGTCTCTGAGTCAGAACTGACTCATGAGTTTTTGTTTTGTTTTACCATTGGGTCGACTTTGACTCATACCGACTCATACAGAGAGTACAATGGCTCCTGAGGGGTGTGGGGACTGGACATCTTTACAGTAGCAGAAAGTTTCATCTTTGTCCCGAGGAGCTGCTGGTCAGTTTGAACTATGCTACGCCACCTTGGCTCCCCTGAGTAATTCAGAGCTGGATGGTCCACTAACTTAATATATGTGATCATTTAATAGATATGCCTCCCAAACTTGTGTCTCGCAGAACAAACTGTTGACCGGGTGTGAGCCGCCTCATGGTAGCTCAAGACCATTATTGCAACCACGGTGGATTTGGGATGCCTTCGCACGGGGCTGCTAACCAGAAGGTCAGGATTTTGAAACCACCAGCTACCCCGTGGGAGAAAGATGAGCCTGCCTGCGCCTAGAAAGAGACACCACCTTCAGAGACTCGGAGGGGCTAGTTCCGCTGGGTCTTAGAGGGTCGTCGGCTCTGGGTCCACATTGACTCGACACGAGCGAGTTTGTGTCTCCCAGTACAGCAGGCTCACCTTCCAGCACAATGTTGGACCATATGCTGTGTGAAGCATGCAGTTTGCTGAGACTCATTTTCCGAAGTACGTCACTCAGCCTTTCTTCCCAGTGGGTCTTAGTCCGGAATGCGTCTCTGAAACCTATCCGCAGCCATGACCCTGCTGGTGGGTCCCCACCCCCAGCTCATAGTAGCACTCAGGTTTCAACCGTGGTGGATTTCTTCATTTAAAACAATCCTGCTTGCGACAAGGCCTGCTTCCAAGCAGCTGAGGAAAACCTTGAGAAAGGACTCCTTTCGGCTGCGGCCAGAGAAAGGCCTCGTGGCCACCTGTAGCGGCGCCTTCTTTAAGCAGAATGTGCTGGTTATTTTTAGCATTACTTAAGCCCCAGGAGACTAATGAGGTGCTAACCATGTGTGTTAATTCTGTGATTTTTGTTGACTTCATTAAAGTTGAGACTCTCAATCCCATTTGCCACCTGGAATCCCAGAGGAGCACGGTTTCTCTTCGGACCTGGGCGTATTGGAGTTCCCAGCTATTCCCACCAGCGTCTTTCTTTCCCAGGGGAGACAAGGGAGGAGTGTGGCTTTGGGCTCAGGAGACCCAGGCAACCCCACTGCTCCCTCCTTATCCCTTCTCCATCCCCGTTCCCATGCATTGTATCTGACAGTAAGGTCACAGGGCAGGAAGCTAGTAACACCACCCTACCCACCCACCCACCACCGGCTGGACTTTGATCACAAAAAACCAGCTGCCTCCCAGGCCCCAAACCTGCCAGAAAGACTGAAAACCAGGAAGAAGGAGAGCGGAAATCAAGTGTTCACAGCTTCTCTTTCTTCTTTCTTTCTTTCCTTAACCAAGGAATTGTGTTGTCCACACATGACTCTGACGATATGAAACCTCTGCTGGGTGCACCACCCCTCTGTCCGAGACGAGGAGGACATACCACATCCCGAATAACCCCTTCCTAGGGAAGCGATCAGCTCCTATCCCAGATTCATTTGAAGTGATAACCAAAGTCCCTTTCACGACTTTGTCCACATTGCTGATGTTCTAGAGACACTTCACTTGGCAATGGGGCGAGGCCCTTATTGCAAGTCCAGGAGGTAATCGAGCTCAGGATTTCAACCGAGGGTGTCTTAATGACGGCTTCATCAGGGTATATGAAGTTGTAATGGGAATAGCAGGTGGGTCTGACCGGCAAATAGCACATTAAGAGTCTTCCTCGTGATTAGCGGTGTCTAAAAATGGAATGGGCCATCCCATGTGGTGGTGAGCTCCCCATTAAAGATGGGGGATGGGGGAAGGATAGGCTTTGTGTTAGGTGAGGGCCAGACTCCATCACTGATTGTGGGGGGGGCCATCTTCCAACTGAGATTCTCGGAAGCTGTATATGCCCCAGACCAGTAGTCGTGTCTTCAGCAATTTATAGGATCCGAAGTTCTGTGATAGAGCATGGGTGGGGGCTGGGGGATGGAAAATTGGGCATCCTGGGTTCCTAACCCTACTGAGCCATTCCCGATGGCCCTGTGATTTTGAGCAGGTTACTCAAAACCTCTGTGACACCATCAAACTGGGATGGATATGCATCTAGGGCTGTGGCAAGAGTTAGAAATAATGTCTTTAAAACGGAAAGTACAAGGTAAGCACTCGATAAATCAGAGCTTTAGTGACCCCTTGGGTTATGCGTTGGGCTGCTAACCAGGAGGTCGACTGTTTGAAACCGCCAGTGGCCCTGAGGGAGACTAACGAGGCTTTCCATTCCCACGCAGCGTTACAGTCTTGGAAACCTGCAGGGGCAGTTCTACCCTCTCCTCATAATGTCGCTAGGAGTCAGAATCGATATGATGGCCGTGACTTGGCTGTCTTTTTAATTTGCTCTCCACTTCAGTGCTACTGCTTTGGTTTGTGAAGAGGGAAGAAATGGAAAGTTCTGGAAACAGAGGGCAAAGTCAGGCCAGCAGCTGGACATGTTGAATAAAACCTCTCCGTGGTAAGTCACTAAGGACAGTTGATGGGCAGGGAGGAAATGGCGTGGAGCCCACATCTGACCCCCTTTGACTACACCAGGGAGAAGGAGAGCCCATGGACACACCAGTCCAAGGCTAAATTCCACTAGGCCAGAGCAGTCTCCACCCTCCGTCGTTCCCTGATCACCACTCTTGGCGTCTCTGCTGGGTTTAATAATCGTTGATCACAGCGAACTCCCAGACAACACTCAACATCACGGAGGTTCAATAGAGACCCTAACCGATCATCACAAGTGAGGATCAGAACACATTAGGGATACAGTCCTTAGTGATTGTTCCATAGCGATGCCTCTCCGCGGTCAGGAACCCAGTCTCTCTCTGTCCTGCAGCCTCTCCATCATGGGTCCCTTGGCCTCTGCCGCCATGGGTCAGGAAGCCCGCCGACTGTTCTGCTTCATGGTCTCATAGTCTCAGAGAAACGCCTCTGCCCTGTCCCATGTTCTCCTGGCCTCCAAGGCCACTGGCCTCCGTGTGACAAGACCCCACCACTTCAGAAAGACCACTGGCGACTCCTCTTCCTTGACTGCCCCGGGAATTCTCTCTCTTCCTGATTCTGAGATGGTGTTCTGACAGCCAAGGAGGATGGCAACTAAAACTGACCACGCCCTTCTATTTCATCTATCTCACAGGCCCTATTTGCATGGTCCCACCCAGTCACTGTCAGGACCCCTGGTATTGTGGTGGTTACACATTGGGCTGCAAGGTCAGCAGTTCAAAGTGACTAGTCTCTGCCAGGAAGAAAAGTGAGGCTTTCTCCTCCTCTAAAGAGTCACACACTCAGAAACCCACAGGGGCAGTTTTACCCTGTCGTGATATGGTCGTTATGAGTAAGAATCAGCTTGATGGCAGTGGGTTTGGTTTTAGATTCAATCATTCAATGGGAATCAACTCACAAAACTAAAACTCAGAGGAGTTAGTGGCGTCTGACACATAACCCACAACACACACACCCAGGTGCACCCCAAGGACAAGGAGATCCGTGATGGTGGGTTTGGGAAAGTATGTTAACAGTCATGAGTGGGCATGTGCCAAGCAGCATGCCACTAGCTCATAACATATCAAAGTATGAAGAACTGTGACCTTTTGCTTGTAACTGTGTAGCACATGGCATTTGTGGCTGCTGTCAGAGGTTGCTGAGTCAGCTCCAACCCATCGTGGCCCTCCCACGATGCAAGAGGCCACGCTGCCCAGGCCGGCTCTGCTCCCACAAGGGCTATTATGCTTGAGGGAATTGCTGTAGCCACTGCGTCGATGCATCTCATTGAGGGTCTCCCTCTTTTTCACTGACCCTCTATGCTTACCTTTGCAAAAAAAAGTTTAACAATTGTGACCTATGACTCATATATCATACTGTTCAATAGTTCAAACATATTAAAGCGAGTTAGGTAATCATCTCTACAATCAATTTTAGAATGTTTTCTTCTCCCTGGTTCTCATGATTATTAGTTCCCCATCCCTTCCCCACCCCCTTCCTTGCCATATCCCCAGGAAACTATTAATCCAGTGACTGTCTCTCTGGATTTACCTACCCTGGATTTCATCTAGAGGAAAATATACAAAGACAAAAACCAAGATAAATAAAGTAAAATCCGATCGCAATAACAAAATAAAACAGAGAAAAGCCTCAGTGGAGAAAGGTAACAGAAAATTACAAAAACTAGAACAAATTTAAAATGGGCCCAAAGGGAGCAGAGTGATAAAGTGTTCCATCTTAACCTTGTTACATCTGTATTAGCCCACTTTCCAACGCAATCTGTCGGAGAGCAAAGCTGTCCACAGCCCTGGTGAGTGAGGGTTGCACCCAAGAACAAGACACTGCCCAAGCCTGTGTCACCCTCGCAGTTGGTCCTCTGCTTGCGCCCACTCTTGCAGCCACTGTGTCAATCCACGTCCTTGAGGACCTTCCTCTGCTTTGCTGCCCCTCTATTTACCAAACCCTATGGCCTTCTCCAGGGACTGCTCTCTCCTGACATGTCCAAGGTATATAAGATGACTTGCCTATAAAAAAACCCACTGGCCACGCTTCGCCCAAGATAGATGTGTTTGCCCGTTTAGCAGGCCAAGGTACTGTCAATATTCTTCTCCAGCTCCACCATTCGAAAGCACTGATTCTCCTTCAGTCTTCTGTATGCAATGTCCACCTTTCACATGCATATGAGGCAATGAAAACTATCATGGCTTGGGTCAGGTGCACCTTCGTCCTCAAAGTAACATCCTTGCTTGTCCATACTCTAAAGAGGTCTGTGCAGCAGGCATACCTAATACAATACGTCTTTTGATCTCTTCATTGTTGCTCCCATGACGGTGGATCCAGTTAAGACAAAATCCTTGACAACTTCAACCTTTTCTCCATTTATCACGATGTTACCTATTGGCCCAGTTGGGAGGATTTGGGTCTTCCTTACATTGAGTTGTAATCCATACTGAAGGCTGCAACCCTTGATCTTCATCAGCAAGTGCTTCAAGTCCACCTCACTTTCAGTAAGCAAGGGTGTGTGATCCGAGTATCACAGGTTGTTAATAAGCCTTCCTGCAAACCTTAAGCCACATTCTTAACTCAAGTGGGGGCTTTGCAAATGGATACTAGATTTTCACTGTCATCCATAGCCTTATGCAACTGAGCTTTTTATTCTGTCGAGGTCAGTAATTCATGCATTTTCTCTGAAAAGATGTCCAAATATATATGCTTTCCTATCCTTTTCTCTTTTTTAAAATTTCACATATTATATCATTTTAATGTTCATGTTATTTATTTTTTTATTTTTTAGGTTTCATTTTTAGTAAATCAGTTTATTGGGAGCTCTTATAGCTCTTTTTTAAAAAAAACATTTTATTAGGGGCTCATACAACTCTTATAGCTCTTATAACAATCCATACATCAATTTTATCAAGAAAATTTGTACCTATGTTGCCGTCATCATTTCCAAAACATTTTCTTTTGACTTGAGCCCTTGGTATCAGCTCCTCTTTTTTCCCCCTCCCTCTCCACGCTTCCCACCTTCGTGAACCTTAAATAATTTATAAATAATCTTAAAATTCATATTTCACACCATCCGCTGTCTCCCTTCACCCACGTTTCTGCTGTTCATCCCCATGTGAAGTGGTAGTGGTGGTGGTGTTGGTTATACATCGATCATGGTGATAGGTTCCCCCTTCTTCCCTTCCACCCCTCACCTACCCCCTACCCTACTGGTATCGCTACTTCCATTTCTGTTCCTGAGGGGGTAATCTGTCCTGGATTCTGTGTGTTGAAAGCTCTTATCTGTATCAGCATACATGCTCTGGTCTAGCCAGATTTGTAAGATAGAACTGGGGTCAAGATAGTGGGGGGAAGGAAGCATAAAAGAGCTAGAGGAATGTTGTATGTTTCATCAGTGTATACTGCACCCTGCTTGGCTCATTCTTTCATTGTGACCCTCTGTGAGGGGATGTCCAATTGTCTTCAGATGGGCTTTGGGTCTCCATTCTGAATCCCCTCATTCTCATTGAAATGGTTATTTGTTTTGGGTCTTCTGATACCTGATCCCGTCAACACCTTGTGATCTTCCATGTGGGCTTAGTTGCTTCCCTGCTAGAAGGCCACTTGTTTAACTTCAAACCTTTAAGACCCCGGACACTGTATCTTATAATAGCCGGGCACCATCAATTTCTTCACCACATTAGCTTATGCAACCATTTAGTCTTCAGTGATAATGTCAGGAAGGTGAGCATCACAGAATGCCAGGTTATTAGAACAAAGTGTTCTTGCATTGAGGGAGGACTTGAGTAGAGGCCCAATGTCCATCTGCTACCTTAATACTTAACCTATAAATATATGAACATAGATCTATATCCCTATTGTTGTATATTAATATATTTACATATGCACACGCCTGTGTTTATAACTCTATAAATGTCTTTTGCCTCCTAGTTCTTTCCTCTATTTCCTCTTACTTTCCTCCTGTCCCACAATCATGTTCGACCTTCATTCAGCTCGCTGTTCTTCCTCTCAGCTGTCAGCTTCCCTTTTCAAACCCCAAAACTCACTGCCATGGAGTTGATTCCAATGTAGAGTGATCCTCTAAGACAGGGTAGAATAGCCCTTGTGGGTTTCTAAGACTGTAACTCATTTTTTTAAAATAAATCATTTTATTGTGGGGCTCTTACTGCTCTTATAACAATCGAACCATCCATTGTATCAAGCACATTTGTACATATGGTGTCATCATTTTCAAAACACAGGAGTATAAAGCCTCCTTTCCCCCTCCCCCTCTGAGGAGTAGCTGGTAGTTTTAAACTGCTAGCTTTGCAGTTAGCAGCCCAGTGGGTAAATATTTACCCAAACAACGAGCGCTGGAGAGAGGCAAAATGTTCAATACTGCTGCTCCACAAGGCAGAGGCATGTCTGCTAGACAAAGACGTGCCATAAGAAAACAGGAATGACGTGGATGGCAGTCCCGAGCCATCGCGGATTGGGTACCCTAAAAGCATAAGCTTGACATTGTAGGTGATGCTATAATCTATAACCAGACCCTGTTGGGAAACACGTAGATGAGTGATCGTCCAGTGTTTCCAGTCTCTGGCATCCACAAGTAAGACTTTAGATGGAGAAACTCTTCTTTAATTATTATTAATCATTTTATTGGAGGGGCTCTTACAAATCTTACAACAACCCATCATTCAATTGTATTAAGCACACTTGTTAGCTGGACAAATGTAAGTGTTATACATGTCATTTTGTTCATATAGAACTATAACACTCAACATAGAACTATAACACTCAACATAATTTCATGACTTTGTAAGAGCCATTATGGAAAAATATTTTTCTTAAAAGGCTGTTCACTCAATGGATAACCATAGCCGTTAGAAAGAATTACATGCCCCAGTTTCTTTGTGAGTAAGATGGATGCCAACGAACGGTAAAACGTTGAAATAAAATTGGGGGGTTTGTTTCTCTGTGTAAAGATAGGAATTTGTGTAAATACAAAGTAATGCGGTTCCCATTTGAGGACTTTAAGAGCTTTTACAAGTAGGTTGGTGACAAAAATAGACAGGCAGGCAGTCAGGCAAGTTGACAGCTAGGTAGACAAATCCAAAGAGACGCTTTGATCCTACCTTAGCGTGTCAAAGGTGAGCTAGGAAGCTTCAACAGTGGCTCCGTCGGCCACCATCTTTGATCAGCGGCAGGGCTATCTGTTTCTCCCTCTGGTCAAAATCCAACTCTGAAGATTTGATTGCTACACAACCCACACTTTTCCCTTGTTTACATTAGTTTTGACCGAACCATGTCAAACTGGTTCAAAGCCCTGTCCGGGAGCTGCACTGAAAGCCATGCAACATCATAGCAACATGCAAGACTCCACGGACAGAAGGATGATAATGTTACCACTTGAAGAGCAATGACTGGCAGTTGTATCTGAATCTCCAGCATGGAAGGCGAACAATGCTCCTGTTGTAGAGGGCTAATCTAGATGACAGAGTGGTTAAGTGTTCAACTGTAACAAATAGGTCAGTGGTTCAAACCCACCAGCTGCTCCATGGGAGAAAGCTCTCGTAGTCTGCTTCCCTAAAGATTTACAGCCTGAGAAACCCTATAGGGCAGTTGGAATCACCCCAATGGCAACATGTGTTTGGTTTCACTTAGACCACTCACTTCCATCGAGTCTATGTCAACTCAAAAGGGCCTTATAGAACTGCCCCTCATAGAACTGCCCCTTATAGAACTGCCCCTTATAGAACGGCCCCTGTGAGTTCCTGAGACTGTGACTGTTTAGAGGAGTAGCTTTTCCACCAAAGAACGATAGACCCTTCTCAACAGCATGGCCCTATAGAATCTTCTGGGGTGCTTTTAAAATCTCAATACCTTTGCCACAGCTCAGACTAATTACACCAGAATCCCTAAGGATGTGGATGGATCTATCTGTATTTTTTTTAAGTCTCTTGGGTGATTCCACTATTCACTCAAGGTGGAGAAGAGAATATAAAAAGATAATCAAATTAGGAGAATGAGGAAAGCATTGAACTGACATGTGGGAATGTGCAAACCCTTCACTTTTCCGGGAGTGGAGATATTTCATGGTTATTTGAATCTGTGTTTCATCTGTTTACCTATGGCTTCTTTCTGAAATTCCCCAGCTGTACCCCACTCCCACCCCAGAGGCACCACATACTTCTGATCTGTAAGGCACATTCCTGAAGCCTACAGATTTTATTTAAATTCAGGATTATGATCCATGTTGTGTTCCATCCGGTCCAACTTGCATATTTCTATTAGATGGTTATAAATTTTCTATTAAGTGATTATTAATTTTCTGTTTTGTTTTGTTTCATTGCCAGCATGCATGAGTATTGTTAAATTGTGTAAGAACATTCAAATGAGAAGGTTGATTGTGAGCTAAAAATATATTATGGCCAAAAATATATTGTGTTAAGAATCTTTCTCTGTGTTCCCTTGAAAGAGCCCACGAGCAGTTTGTGACTGGTTGCTAACCCAAAGGCTGTTGGCTTGAACTTACTCAAAGACTTCGCAGGAGAAAAGGCCTGGCGATATGCTTCTACAGAGCTTATTGTGGTTTTTAGATGTCTTTGAACCAGTTCCGATTTATAGTGCCACTGTGTACAACAGCACAAAACACTGCCCAGGCCTGTGACATCCTCATAGCCTTTGTCATGGTCAAGTCCAGTGTTGGTTGCAGCCACTATGTCAGTCCATCTTTAGTGGGTCTGACCTTCTACTTTACCAAGTCTGACATCCTCTTCCAGGGACTAATACCTTCTGATAACACATCCAAATGATGTGAAACGAAGCCTCACCATCTTTGCTTCTAAGGAGCACCTAACTGTACTTCTTCAAAGATGGATTTGTTCATTCTTCAGGCAATCCATAGTCTATTCAATATTCTTGACCTTCATCATACTTCAAATATATCAATTCTTCTGCCACCTTCCTTAGTCATTCTCCTTCATTTTCATGCACATGCGACAGTTGGAATTACCATGGCTTGATGCTGGCTTGACCTTAATCCTCAAAGTTGTGAAAGTTGGACCTTGAATAAGGAAGACCGAAAATGTATTTCAATGTATTTGAATTGTGGTGCAGGAGAAGAATAGGCAGCTAAAAGGTAAAACCAGTGCTTCTTAGAGGCCAGGATGGCAAGACTTCATCCTACATACTTCTGCCATGTTGTCAGGAAAGACCAGTCCCTAGGGAAGACATTATGCTTGGTAAAATGGAGGGGCAGAGAAACAGAGGAAGGACCTCGAGGTGGTAGATGGACTCAAGCATCGTAACAGGGGTGAGGGTGGCACAGAATCTGGCAGTGTTTCCTTCTGTTGTGCATAAGGTCACGATGGTTTGGAGCTGACTCAGTGGCACCTAACAACACACTATGTTGCAGGGATACAAAAGATACGTGGAGCTCATGAGGTGAGCTTGGAGTTGAAGCAAAGAGCTTGGGGAGTTTCATTATGAAACAAGCCAGTCAAGGGGTTAGAGGAAGATTCTGAGCACAGCCAGCATGCTCCTTAAAAGCGAGGCTGGTGAGCCTTTGTCTCAAATACTGTAGACATGTTATCAGGAGAAGCCAGTCCTGGAGAAGGACATCATGTTTGATAAAGTTGAGAGGCTGCAAAAAAAACCAGAAAGACCCTCAACAGGATGAATTGATCCAGTGGCTTCAGTATGGGCTCAAACGTAAAAGCAATTGTGAGGATGACGCAGGAGCGGGCAGGGTTTCCTTCCATTGCACACTGGGTCACAGTGAGTCCGAAATGACTCCATGGTGCCTAAAACAGCAATGACAAAGGATGCCTCACCTGTGGAACACAGGGATGGGTTCTTCATGATCTTATCTGTGAGGTCAGGCCAGGCAACTTCAGCCATAGCAATAGCATTCTCAAGTTCTTCAATTAACCATGTTCCTGTTAACATGATTCGCATGCAGCTTCTTAATTAAGATCAGCCAACCCAAGTGTGATCATCACAAACAGCTTGGTGCGTTCACAGGTCCACAACTGTGACTACCTGTTGCTTTCTTTTGAATCCAGCTTCTCTCCACCATTTGGGATATCTAGGTCCCTTTGGGATACATGTAATTTTTCCCTGCTGATCTTGAGGAATCAAGTTTATCATAACTGGAATTCTAACTTCTGAATCTTTTAGTAAGTTTAAAAAGAAATCTTCCTTAATTTTTTTTCACAATGAATTTGTCTTTCAGATGTAGGACAAATGATAGCTTTTGTTCAGGCATCCCTCAAAGATTTAGTAATGTTCCTCACAAGACTGGAGGGGTTATTTTTGGAAGAAGGACCAGAACCCGCATGGAATTTATATCGCAAGTGGGTGACTTCCCCTGGTAGGCTCCTAGGCAGCAATTCCTGATGAGCCAACATTAAGTTTGAGTCATAAACTGATCACCAAGACAGAAGAAATATTGATGCATTTGAATTGCGTGGGCACAGAGTACTGAAGATACTACCATGGAATTTCAGAAGCGTGAACAAATCTGTCATAGAAAAAGTGCTCCCCAAATGCTCTGTAGGAATAAAAATGGCCAGACTTTACCTCAGGTACTTCGAACATATTATTAGGAGAAGAACATACTTGTTATAATAGAGGGTCAGTGAGAAAGAAGACCCCCAATGAGACTGATCGACACAGTGGTTGCAATGATGGGTGTGGTAGTTACATAATCTGGTGTCAACTTGAGACTATTACGAGTTAAGGGGTGGTGTTTAGTCTGTCAATCAGGTCGTACTTGATGACCTCATTTGGAAGCACCACAGAGATAAATAATTCACTGGAGCTGGGACACACACACTCAATCCTTGTGAGATATTCCTGTTGACAAGCCACACTGCAGTCATACTGATAGAGCCAGAGTCCTGGAGCTGGAGGAGCCACGTAGAGACCCACACCAGCACTGAAATGCTTCCACCACTACTAGATCTATAAGACTTTCCACCCACTGGCCTGTGATCATCCACATTTGGCCTCATTTCATGGCTGCGTGAGTCTAAAGAGGACTTTATGGATTAATATAGACATATGGGGTATAATTGGACTTATGGAGTTGATCTGGACTGGACTGAAATATTTTCTTAATGTACAATGCCCTTTGATATACAGTTCTCTCTTACATACATATGAGTGTCTATGAATTTGTTTCTCTAATCAACCCAGACTAACACAATAGGTTCAAACATAACACTACTTGTGAGAATGGTGCAGGACTGGGCATTGTGCACAGGATCATTATGAGTAGGAATCAATTCAATGGCACCAACAAGGATTCACTTAAGGAACAATCCAACTATGTTACCACAGAAGTATTTATTCCAGTGTATATCTCCACAGGCCAAGTCAACGAGGCAAATCACTTGTTGTGACAAGAAGGTGTGGCATCATCAAACCCTGCTCAATATATATGATCCAGAGCTTTCAAAATCCTCATTCGCATGGTAGAGTTTGGAGCTCATCCAACGAACCAGTGAAGCCCATACTGTTTTGTTACATACACGGTATGACAATGACTCAAACACTTTTTATTTTCTTTCTGAGTTTCATCAATTGCATCGTTGGCTTCCTTGAGATCTATGATTTTGGAACACTGTTGTTGTTGTTAGATGGCCTTGAGTTGGTTCTAACTCACAGTGACCCTATGTACAACAGAACAAAACAGTCTCGTCCTGCACCATCCTCACAATTGTTTAAGCCTATTGATTCAGCCACTACATCAATCCATCGCCTTGAAAGTCTTCCTCTCTATCACTGCTCTTCAACTTTACCGAGGATGGTGCCTTTTTCCAAGGACTAGCCTCTCCTGACATTATGTTCAAAGTACATGAGATGTTTGCTATCCTCGATTCCAAAGAGCATTCTGTCTGTACTTCTTCCAAGAAAGATTTGTTCCTTTAGCAGTCTGTGGTACTTTCAACATTCTTGGTTAGACGCATAATTCAAACCCAATGATTCTTCTTGGGTTTTCTTTATTCAATGTCTAACTTTCACATGCATATGATGCACTGGCGAATACTATGGCTTGGGTCAGGCTCACAGTGGTCTTCAAAGTGATATTTTTGCTTTTCAGTACTTCAAAGAAGAAGTGTGCACCAGATTTACCCAGTGGAATGTGTCATTTGATAACTTGACTGCTGCTTCCATGATCATTGATTATGGATCCAAGCAAATTGAAATCCTTGACAACTTTAACATTTTCCCCATTTATAATGATGTTACCTATTGGTCCAGTTGTGAGGATTTGGGTTCCTCACACTGAGTTGTAATCCATGCGGAAGGGTATGATCCTCGATCTTCATCAGCAAATACCTCAAGTAGTCCTCACTTGCAGCAAGCAAGGTTGTGTCATCTGCATACCACAGGTGGTTAATAAGGCTTCCTCCAATCTTGATGCCACATTTTTCTTCATAGAATCCAGCTTCTCTGAAGATTTGCTCAGCATGCAAATTTAATAGCATGGTGAGAGGATACAACCCTGACACACACCTTTCCTGATTTGAAACGATACACTGTATCCTTGTTTGTTCACACAACTGCCTCTTGATTGATACAAAAGTTCCTCAAGAGTTCTGTAATTCCGATTCTTCTCAAGGTGATACACAATTTGTTATAATCCACGCAGACAAATGCGTTGGCATAGTCAATGAAACATAAGTAAACATCTTTCTGCTACTCTCTGCTTTCAGCCAAGATCCAACTTTAGTCAACAATAATATCCCTTGTTCCACAGTTTCTTCCAAATCTGGCCTGAACCTCTGGCAGCTCCCTACTAGTATACTGCTTCAACTGTCGCTGGATGACCTTCAGAAACATTTTACTGGCACATGATATCAATGATATTGTTCTATATATTGAGCATTCTCTTAGGTCACCTTTCTTTGAAATAGCTATAAATATCGCTTCCAGTCAATTGACCAGGTAACTATCTCCCAAATTTCTTAGTATAGGCTAGTAAATGCTTCCTGTGTTTCATCAGTTTGTTGAAATATTTCCATTGGTATTCTGTCAATTTTGGTTTGGGTTCTTCATCAGACACTACCTCTTGACACGGTGGAACATTGACTAGTTCTTTTGGGTACAGTGATGCTGTATATTTCTTCCATCTTCCCTGCATCTTTCCATATTTTGCCCACGGACTCTCTCAGTATGGCAACCCGAAGCCTTTGTTTAGTTCTTCCAATTTGAGATCTGCTCACACATTCTTCCTTTGTGGTTTCCCCATCCTAAATCTTTGCACATTCCATTACAATTCTTTACTTGTCTTCTTGAGTTGCCTTTGGGAATTTTCTATTCAGGTCTTTGACTTTGTCCTTTCTTCCATTCATTTTCGAGACTCTGATTAAAAACAAGTTTCGGGGGCTCTTCTGACATCCACTTTGATCTTTTCTTCCTGCCCTGTCTTTTTGATGACCCTTTGCTTTCTTTATGCATGGTGTTCTCGATGTCCTGCCACATCTCTGTCATTAGTGTTCAATGCATCAAATCTGTTCTTGAGATGATCTCAACATTCAGGTGGGACAGACTCAAGACCATATTTTAGCTCTTGAGTTTCAACCTGGGCTGACATATGAGCAATTGACGGTCTGTTCCGGAGTCATCCCCTGGGTTTTTTTTAGGGGTTGATACTGATGTCTTGATTGCTGCTTGCATAGGTACCTATCATAACTGCAGCTTTTTT
This sequence comes from Tenrec ecaudatus, assembly GCF_050624435.1. NCBI lineage: Eukaryota > Metazoa > Chordata > Mammalia > Afrosoricida > Tenrecidae > Tenrec > Tenrec ecaudatus. Next base: position 198,388,656 of record NC_134532.1, read on the forward strand.
TATAATCTCCCCAAAATTGAAAAGAATCCCAATATTTATCAATGGATAAATCTACCATGATATGTTCATAGAATGGAATGCTACTTGGCAACAACAAAATAAACATACAACATAGGAATATACACAGCAATATTAATAAATTCATGTAAGGAAGTACATACCTAAATTCAGTAAAATTTTAAAGCAAAGAGTATTTTTCTTCTTACTTATATATTTCTTCATTCTTTAGTTTCTATAATTTTGTAAGTGTGGCTCTAGGGGTTTCTATTTGACTCAACATGTTGCTATCTATTATTAGCATTGCTCATTTTTGAGGTTCAAATGATCTCAGATTTGGCTAGTCCTTCAAACTGGCTCCTGCTCCTGGGTGGCCCTCAAAGATGCAATAATTGGTCTCCCCCTGTCCAGAGCGAAGAAGAATGAAGAAAAGAACCAATTCCAGGAAACAGTTTGTCTACGCTGGACCATGTGAACCTCATCTTCCATGATCCTGAAACCAGAAAAGCAAGCTGGGACCCTGCTGACGGGATCGCAATAGAACAGTGGGGAGTAAATGTTAAAGAAACCTCAGAATTATAAGGAATATTAGGCTTTTTATTCTCATAGAGACCAATGGAATGGCTGAAAAGGTAACGCATGCCTATATTGCTCAGCACCAGGGAGACCTGCATTCCTTAGATCAATCAACATAAGAGATCAAAAGGGCACTATTTTCCCAGGGATAAAGCTCAGAAGACAGGATGAGCCAAGAACAAAGGAGGAATGTAAAGGAATCACAGGAGGAAGTTGAAAGAGTGCTGTTGCATTGTGGAGATTGCAGTCACTGTCACAAAGGCAAGCGGCAACACCTGCACCTTTGAGAGCAACACAGCGCTTTGTGGGAGCCCTGGGGGCCCGAATACCAGGTCAGTGTTCGCCTGATAGACAATACACAGGTTGGTGTGCGACTACAAGTTGTAGGGAAGTCAGGCCTCAGGAACCTGGCGACTGCCTGTGCCTGAGAAGTCTCATTGACACCTGCGCTAGTTGAGTGGAGTTTCTGCACCTCATCAGGCCTGAGCCTGATTCCGTGATTACTGTGTTTTAAGGCATCTTCATAGGTAAGTGTTTACTCTGTAGAATAACAATGTCACATCAGGCAAATCTGCTGCACAAGACCTTTGTAGAATGTTCAAGAGCAAAGGCATCCCGTTGAGGACAGAGGTGTGCCTTGTTCAGGCCATGGTTTCCTGGGTCACCTGATGTGCATGTGAAAGGTGGACGTGGACTAAGGGAGACCACAGGAGAGTCGGTGCATTGGAATGATGGCGCTGGTGAAGAACAGTGACAGTGTCACAGATGGCCGGAAGGACAGAAAGGTCTTTCTTGCAAGAAGTACAGTCATAATGTTCCTTAGAAGGGAGGATGGCAACACTTTGGTGAATTTTGAATAGATTCTCAGGCGAGACCAATCCCTGGAAAAGGACATCATGCTTGGTCAGGGGAAACGAGGAAGGCCCTCAAGGAGGTGGAATCCCCCAGTGGCTGTAACACTGGCCTCTAACATCCCAGTAAGTGTGAGGATGACACAGGATGAGGTCGTGTTTTGTTCTGCTTGACACAGGATCACTGTACATGGAAACTGACCTGACAGCGTCTAACAAAAAACAGCAAGTCATCATTTAAAGGCAGAGAGTATGCTGTGGTAGTTTTAAAATATGTTCTTACCTTTGAAGCATTTTCCATTGAGAGGTGGACAGGGTACTCCCTCCCCTTGAATTGAGAGCATCCTTAATGACGCACTTGGAGCACAAAGGAATGCAGCTGATGTGGTCCTGCTGCTGACACCAGAACCTTGTATGAAGCCTTGATACCTGGACGGAACCGTGTGGGAGAGGCCAAGAGCAGGTGCTCTCATTGACATCCCAGCTAAGATCCTAGCTGACAGCACCAACTGCCCATCGCATGGCTGGTTCACCCAGAATGTCCAGCCTAGTCAAGCCATCAAGTGACCACAGTACAGTGAGCAATCTATGAGGGAATACAAGCAACAACTTCCAACCCTTCTTGAGATTCTGTCCCATGAAAGCAGCATCCACTGTCAGGTTACAACAATTATTCTCTATTTCCCTGGGGCAACAGAGGACAGAGAGTCAGAAACAGAGGGAGGAGATGGAATGTGGGACTGATTGCCTCTATGAACAAATGTCTCTTTGACCATGAAACCAGAAGAACTAGATGGTACCCAGTTATCATGATTAAACATTTTGATCCAAGATTCTAGAGAAGAATCCTGATCAAAAGTAGGGAAACCTAGCCCAGAATTTCAAATTCTCGTGGACTCCAGACTTTCTGGAACAGAGAGGCTGGATGAATCCATAGAATTATTACTCTCCTAAACAACAACAACTCACTGCCACAATGAACCTCTAAAACAGAGTGGAAGTGCCCTTGAGAGTGCCCCAAGGCTTCACATCTTTACAGGATCACCTTTCGCCCCCAAATACCCACCAAAGCCCTCTGAAAATTGAACGACAGTCTAGCTTGACAAGTAAAGAATGTCTGCCGGGAGCATCGTGCTTTTTTTCATATCTGTTCATATGGGATTCGATGGACAATCGCAACTTGACGCCTTGGGTGGCAGGGAGTCGATGTCAACTGGGGGGTGCTCCCCAGGAAAGAAGGGTGGGAATGGGTTCACCCCACTCAACGAAGGAAGTCACGGCACTGAGGGGGAGCCGAGGACACGGTTGAATTGCTCAGTGTTCGGACATGAATATTCTCAAGAGCAACAACGACAGAATAAGGTGTTTGTTTGTTTTTAATACCACAAAAAAACAAAGTTATGGGTTCACGTTTTTATGTTTTAGGGTAATTTTGTTATGCGTCAGTAGTGACTGAAAAATCCGAAGCATGCTGGGATATCGTCTGCATAGTTATCCTTTAAGTGATATATCTGTGTGTATGTAGATGGATGTATATGTGTATACACACACACACACATCCACACACTCTCACTGCCATCGAGTCAATGCTGACTCACAGCCACCCGATAACACAGAGTAGGCCTGTCTCTGTGAGTTTCTGAAATTGTCACTTTTTATGGGAATGGGAAGCTTCATCTTTATCCCTCAGAGTGGCTGGTAGTTTTGAACTGCTGACCTTGCAGTTAGCAACCCAATGGATAACCACTACACCACCAGGATTCTTAAATACGTATGTGTATCTGTATATAGAAATACACACAACTATAGGTAATAGAAAAACCGCCTGCAAGTTTATCCTCTGTGATAAGGACCAATCCTAAGCCCTTTGCATCCAGAAACTTGTTAGAAATGAAGCGAGGCACCCGAGATTCACTATCTCAGAATCTGAATTTTAATAAGATCCCCAAGTGATTTGTATCCTCCATACATTTGCAAATATCCCATCTGGGCCAGCCAGTCGGGTCTCACCAGGTGATACCTGGAGATCTAGCCTAGCACCTGCTGTACCAGACCCTCTTGCATAGGGAGCCTAGCAATGCTGTTTTTGTAACCCGAGTTTGAAAAGCAATGGCCCTGATTCAACCGCATTTTACTTCTAATTCCATATGAATCTTAGGATGCTGGTTGTAGTCACTGAATTGTTCTCACCATTCTTAGACTTTGGCTTGAACCCCTTTAATTGTGGAGAATTCATTTCCTCCTGAGGCTCCCCACTCCTAATTTGGATACATCAGAAAGGCTTCATGTGTCATAAGACCTGCTTCTTTCTGTTTCAAATACAACAGACAATCTCTTTTTTATGATCCACCCCTTACAGAGATCAGGGATAGAATTCTAAATATGGGAGTCAGAGGTATAAATAGGTCACATCAACACTATAGGTATTCCCTGGCCAAAATGATTAACAGGAGCGGTGTGAGCCCACTGGAATCTGCCCCACACTTCACTCCCCAAGCCATTCATCTGCATCAGCCCAGTCTTCTTGCCTTTTTCTGGTCTGTCCCAAGATGTAGAGTGAGCAAGTTGTTCCCCTGTGACTTGTGGAGGACCATGTAAATGGCTGTGTGCAAATACGACACTGCTGTCCAAGATCAGCAATGACAGGGCTCTGCTGTTGTAATGTGGCATCAAGCCCATCCCACCTCGTTTTCTATGCCACACACCTGCACCTTGACTGCTGCTGGTGGATCATTCTCCTCTGGGCCTTCTAATGGACAGTCGGGGGGCTGCATGCTCCTCTGCTGATGCCCCCTCTCTCCTCCAGATTCACTGCTCATCTCCCACTTGTCAAGTATTTGGTCTCTTCTGGGAGGTTTCAGGAGCATCCTCTGCCCTTTCTCACAGTTCTTACACACCGTTCTGCAGACCCTTTAAGAACGCCTCAATGCACGGAAGCAAACAAAAGCTACATGTACGATCGTTCTGGTTGAAATGGGGTGACACCCTTTACCAGTTTCAAACTAGGGAAGCGCGTACTTACCCTCACAGGTGCTACACTCATTGGTGAAGCAGTAAGTGAAACGTTAGGTGTGTCTATTACTTTCAACTCGGGAAGCATGTCTTTACCACTGCAGCTTGTAGACTGGCTAACAGCAGCAGTCCTGTCCCATAATGTCACGATGAGGCCGAATAGACACCGGCAGTGAGCTTCGGTTTTTCTGAGTCGTCTGAGAAGCATAGAGCAGAGGAAAAGCAGCCTTCTCCCTGGTTTAAAGTAAGGTTGTGGTTGTTGCAGTTGTTGTTGTAAGGTGCCATGGAGTCCGTTTCAACTCACAGTGACCCCCATGTCAGAGTTTCCTAGGCTGTCATCTTACCTATGAGTCCTGGTGGCTTAATGGGTTACATGCTGGGCTGTTCACCACAAGGTCCACAGTTCTAATACACCAGCCACTCCTATAGGTTTGTTGTGAGTCAGAATCCACTCTACGGCAGGGAGTTGCTGAGTTTAAGCTTTACCAGATCTTCTCCTGGAGAGCCATCTGGTGGGTTTGAAACACCAACCTTTCAATTAGCAGCCCAGCTTTTCGCTGCTGCACCGCCGGAGCCCGGTGTTGAATAGAGCAGGCTGCGTTCTCAGTACCCAAGTCCTGCGGCTGCTTGTGAAACCCATCACGATGCTGACAGGTGAGCTCTTTCTCCCCAACATTCCCTTAAAGGGTTTTCAGTACGATTTCTCTCTACTGTAGCTTTCTGCAGCTTCCCCTCCAGGCCCCTGTCCCTCACACACTGACCATCAGTGTCCAATCCCATCATGCCCACGTGCCTAGGCCCGGTCCCAATCCAGCCTCGCCACTGCCCAGAACAGCCACATTGCTATGACACACTGCTTATCCACCAGCAGTCTGGAAACCCTGATTTTAACAAGAACCACAAAAGAGAACCGTGATCCATGAGGAAATCTGGTGACAATGATATGTTATTATTGCTGCTATTCCCAGCCCAGATGGTTCTCCAGATGAAACGTATAAAAATTGGATCCTCTTTGTGGCTGGTGACAGGTGCAAACTTGCCCCTCCAGTGGAATCTCATCAGGCCCCCAGCTTACCGCCAGCACAAGAGCTTCCCACGGGCGCGAGTGTGGTAACAATCCTGAAAACTGTCAAGGGAATAATTGGTCTCTTCTCTGGAGTCCTTAGAAGATTTCTTTTGCACACCCTTTGAAAAGCTGTATCAGTCAGGTTGTTTGCAAGCAACAGAAACAGACCCTGCCTAACTTCGGCGAGAAAGGGATTTATTACATGACATTGGGTGGGATGGGAGGGTAGGGGGAGTCTTTCCAGATAGGATGAGGCCTCTGAGAGTCAGCATTATAGGTTATAAGCAACAGGGAAATTCTGGTAGCATATATAGCAGACAATAATTGGGAATCTTGCCAGGATGCTACTGAAAATCAATGGAACATATGCGTTTAGTCTCTGTTTTGGTATTCCCCCCACCAACATTTAAAAATTGGGGATATGGGGGTTTGATGGCCCAACTTGTGATTGTGGTAGAGCTCTTGGTTAGAGAAGGGCTGGGCCACTAGTTGGCAGTCACAGCAAGACAGCACCACAATGGAGAGACGACGACATAAAGCAGATGGAAGGAGTGAGACTTCAGGCATGGCAAATGGAGAGGGCAGCAAACTTCCCCAGAAAACAACTACAAAACCAAATGAAATGGTCAACACATACCTTTGAACACTAGAAATTGGACAGAGGCAAACAAACAAAATGAAGAAATACGTAGTTAAGAAACCCTCTTCAGACTTGCGTCAGCAGTAGGACCCTGACATTGCAGCCTGGGGTTGCCTCCATTCTCTTCATGATTTTCTCACTAGATCAGGTCCAAGAGTAGGTAGAGTGTGGTAGTGACATATTCTGGTGTCAATTTGGGACTTGAGAGGATTAAGAGTGAAGGGGTGGAGTCTAGTCTGTCAATCAGATCATAGCCAATGAGGCCTCTGTGTGGGCATGGCCCTCTCCTGAGAATTCTGGGAAGTCTGGGCTTTCCTCCTTGGGGGCAGAAGACACACTCTTTGCACTCACTCCCTGGGAGACATTGCAGCTGACAAGACACATGGAACCAAGCTAGTGCCCTGAGTGGAGAAGCCATATGGACCTACTCTGATGCATCCAGACCTCTGAAACCGGAGAAGCCATGTAGAGACCCCTGCCAGTGCTGAGATGCTTACAACGCCACTGGATCCAAAGACTTTCTACCCACTGGCCTGTGATTGTCCTGCATTCAGTGTCATTGCATGTGTTTTGTGAGTCTGAAGAGGACTTTATAGATTGGTATTGGACATGACTGGGTTGGGATGCTTTCTTAATGTACAATTACCTACCCTTTATATAAAACTCTCTCTTACACACATGTGCATGTCTAGAAATTTGTTTCTGTAGTCTACTCAGACTAACACCGTAGAGCAAGAGTTGAACCCCAGTCATTTGGCTGCCAGAAGGAGCTGGCATTACTGAGAAAGGAGCGAGTGAAAATTCCATGTTTCTAGGCACCGTGGGAAAGATGCTTGCATAAACAAACAAATGGAGAAGTACAAGAGTTGCAGCTGGACAAAACTTGTGCTTACGGTTGGGAGAACAATCAGTTGGGAGCTGGGCCATAACTTTAGCAGATAGGTTCAGAAAATTAGATCACCATCATGGGCCTTGCTAGAGAATTTCCAGCCTATCCCTAAACATCTACCGTGGCCCAAGCATGCACAAAGCCTAGGGTATGCTCCGAAGAGACTAGAGTGCTCTGGTTGGCTGTGAGACCTCGTATGGGTGCCAAGGAGCCACAATGAGTCAGAGGAGAAAGGAAAAGCAGAGAAGACTTCTAAATTGCCTGCATTTTAAATGCCCGTCCACAGAAGTCCATCAGCAAAGGACTCATTGGACAAGAGTCTGATGAGAGCAAGATGTGAGTGCGTAATTCTTGGCCAATGACTTAGCTACCCTAAGCCAAGAGTAACCAACAGGAAGGCTGTCTTAGAAATAAAAACAATCACAACAAAGAAAACTTGGCAGAGACATCAGCAGGCACCCACTGAATTAGAGAGTGACTTTACAAAAGAAGGTCATTAAGCAGATTGTAAAACAACCACTTGAGAGGAGGGATAGATCTCTGGAGTGGTTATAATATTATCTACAATAACCAGGTTTCGACAACAACAACAACAAAATTATGCTGCTTGCAAATGAAAAGAAATGTGTGACTTACACTAAGCAGAATTGCTATCAATAGAAACTTCCTTTAAGAGGTTCTCTAAGATGTTGGACTTAACAGACAAAAGCTTTCAGCAGCTAATAAACGTGTATTGAAAACCTAAAGGAAATAAAATTTTTTTAAAAAGGAGACCATCGTCTGAGGACTCCGGCTCATCAAATACAGACTATCAGTAAACAGAAATGGTTAAAAATGAACAAACACATGCACACAGAGAGGTACATGGAAAACAAGGGTTGAAACTAACTGAGTTATACTAAAAAGACTCAACAACAGACTTGAGATGGCATAAGAGTCAGTGGACTTGATGATCAAGCAATAGCTATCCAATCAAGAGTGAGAACTCTGTCGGTGCTGTGGGGTTAGGTGTTAAAGCTGCCAATCCATCAGTTGCTCCTCCAGACAGAGATGAGGCTGTCTGTTCCCATCAAGATTCACAGTCCGCAGAGGGTCCTACTCAGTAAGAATGGACACAGTGGCATGATTTTGCTTGAGGAGGATGGGGAGGGAGCTAAAAAGAAGAGGGCAAGTTTTAAAGAAAGTTGAATAGACCCAGAGAAAGCTGTGGGGTGTCATGGAGTGTGTCAACATGAATGCCATGGGAATCCAAGGGAAAGAGAAGAGAGAGAGAAAGGGATAGGAAAAATATTTTAAGAAATAATAGCTGAGAAATGCCTCCTTTTGTTGAGGAACATTAGTCAAGCATTGAAGGAAATCTATGTACATCAAGTAAGAGAAAAACAAAGATACTACAGACAGACATCATATTCAAACCTTTGAAAGACATGACTGAGAGGATGTCTTAAAACAGGAAAAAGACTCATCTTTTATATGAAGATGACAATACAATTAACAGCTGAATCTGTGGCAGTCACCTAATCTGGTGTCAATTTAAGGATTAAGAGTGTAGGGTTGGAGTCTAGGCTGTCAATCTGGAGATAGCCAATGAGACTTGTGGGCATGGCCTACTCCTGAGAATTCTGGGAAATCTTGGACTTCCTCCTTGGAGGTGGAAGACACCTCTCTCTCTCTCTGCTACTCCCTGGGAGATATTACAGAAGACAAGCCACATGGATGCAACCAGACCTCAGAAGCTGCAGAAGCCACAGAGAGACCCCTGCCAGCACTGAGATGCTTACAATGCCACCGGACCCAAAGACTTTCTACCCACTGGCTTGTGATCATCCTGCATTTGGTTTCATTGCATGAGTTTTGTGAGCCTGAAGAGCAATTTATAGATTGGTATTGGACATATGGGCTAATATCAGACTATGGCCTTGGACTGCAATGTTTTCTCAATGTTCAATTGCTCTTGTATATAAATCTCTTTCTTATACACATATGTGTGTCCATGGATTTGTTTCCCTGCTCTACCCAGACTAACACAGAATCCTTATCAAAAGCAATGAAGACCAAAGGCAATGGAATAGCATATTCAAAGTGCTGAGAGAGAGAGAGAGAGAGAGAGAGAGAGAGAGAGAGAGAGAGAGAGAGAGAGAAGGAAGCTAATCAAGAATTCTATATCCGTTCAATAAATAAACCTCCCACGGTCAATTCCAACTCATAAAGACCCACAGAACAGAAAGAGCTGCCCCTTTGGGTTTCTGGGGCTGGAAATCATTACAGGATCAGAAAGCCTCCTCTTTCTCCCCGGGAGCCACTGGTAGTCACCCTGCTGACCTCGTAGTTAGCAGTCCAACACATAACCTACTCCACGTCCAGCTTTCTGCATGTGGAAAGCTATTCTTCAAAATCCCAAGACAGATAGATTTCTTGCTTGCAAATCTCCATTGCAAAAAATAATAATCAAAGAGTTATTTTATAGGAAAGGAGATGTAATGAAACAGTAACTCTACTCCACAGACCCACAAATAAGCAGCCCCAGAAAATGAATATACGTGTTGTTAGGTGCCGGTCAGTCAACTCCAACTCATTGTGCAGTTAAGTCCAACAAAGCAAAACAGTGGTTAGTTCTGCCCCAGACCCACAGTGTTGTTCTGTCTGAGCCCATTGTAGCCACCATGGCAACCCATCTCACCATGGCAACCACCTCACCATGGCAACCCACCCCTCTTTTTCAATGATCTTCTTTACCAAACATGATGTCCTTGTCCAGGGACTGGCCTTTCCTGACAACACGTTAGAAGTAGGAAGGAAGATGTCTCGGCCTCCTTGTTTCTAAGAAGCACTCTGGCTGTACTTCAGCTAAGACAGATTTGCTCTTCGGGCAGTCCAAGGTGCTACCACAAGGGATGTGGACAATTCAGAATTTATTCTCGCGATTAGGGGAGATGTGGCTACTGTCAAAAAATCAGGGCGCGCCCACATGGAAGAAAGGGAAAGGACATGTCGGTATCAACTCCCGCCCGGGTTCAGGAAGGTCAAGGTGAAGCCAGTTTGTAGTAGAAGCCAGCATGCAGGTGTTCGAAAGACACCCAAGAGTGTGAACTAAGACTTGTCCAACAAGACATCGCCTCGTGCTTCAAAGATTCATGGCAACCACAAAGCAAAACAGAAAACAGAATTAAAAGACAATGGGATTTTCCATGAATTTTTTTACATGGACTAAAACACTGGGAACTTTAATTTATTGTTGCTGGAACTGTAAACTAGGCAAACTATTTTCGGAAGCAGTCTGCATTTCCTAGTACATTTGAACTCTTGGACTCAGAAATTCAATTCCCAGGAGTTGTCTCTAGAGAAATTCTTGCACTTGTCCATGAAATTTTTGAAGCCTCCTCATAGTTGATCTTTTTTTTTTTTTTTTTGCTCACAACCATGATGACATAGACACTGTTGGTCCCATTGTACAGATGAAGACAAGGAAGCTCCAAATCATTGCTGAAAACATTGATGATCACAGGTATTCCCCAGACCGGCACTCATCTCTTTCTAGCACCAAGGCCTTTGTTATGGCCAAAAATAAATCAGTACAAAATAAGCGGAACAAATACCAGCTGTCAGGGTGTAAGAAAGAGAGAAATTTGTGTAGGTGGGGTCTGAACAAAGAGCAGAGTTCCAGAAAGAAGAATAGTTTAAGGAACAATGAATTCACCTTGAAAGATAAAGAGAATCAATCAAAAGCTTTCTTTTCATTCATTCATTCATCCTTCTATTTTTATTTTTTTTAAACCAGAGGGACACAGTGAGACACAGTCAGGACAATGAATCTTTCAAGGTCATCCCACAAGTCACTAGCCAAGCCTGGCATGTCACTCAAAGTTCTGAATTCCCAGATCACTGAGCTGAGCAGTTGAATCAGCGAGGGCGGAGGTAGGTCATAATAAGTCTGGAGAAATCACCTGCCTGCAACCTTGCTGCGTCTTGCACCCTCCCAGCTGTCTCCTCTGCCCACCTCCACAAACAGCCCTCGTGGCCCCCTGGACTCCCACCAATCCATAAACCATCCCAGGAAATGCCACGATCCGAACACCATCTTGGCGGTGAGGAGCCCCGGTCAACTTCTTTGCCTTCAGGCTGTTCTAAACAAACAAAGGGCAATGCACACGTTATTAGTAAATACCAAGGCTTAGTTTATTGTCTAAAACTTCAATCCAACAAATAAATGAGCCATCAACTTTGAATTTATGTAGCATTCAAAACACATTAAAGCCATTTGACCATGACAAAGGCCTTTCCTGCTTTGAATGATGAAGCCAGCTCTGTAAATACCCTTCAGATGAGACATTCGGCGAGGTCCTTTCCGTTAGTCTCGGGGACTGTCATGGAAGAAGGTAAAGATGCTGGCACACTTTCTAAAGCTTTCTTTGGGGGGATAAAATATTCCCGTGTTGGTAAATATCGCTTTTCTCCGGAAAGGGATCTGTAAGCGAGTAACGGTCAGAACGACGACAGTCACTCAGCTAGGGGTCATTGAGATGACCGTACCAGGCCCGCGTTTACCTCGAATTATCTCAGAGAGGCATCACAGGAGGCATTCGGGGCCTCTGAGAGCTCCTTCCATGAGGTGCCACCTCCTATTTTGGCCCATCTCTCGGTGATTTCTCCCACCGCAGATTGGTTATAATAATATTCACCTCAAAGGAGATTGCCATAAAGGAATATGATAATGTAGGAGAAAGCATTTTATAAACTCTAAAGCCCTGTTTTCAAACGCTCGGTGTTATTATTAAAAAAAAAATGGGGAAGAAGAATAGTTCCATCCCACTTTCTCCTGCCATCTTAATTTTTCTTTCTTCCATGGCAGGCAATGGAGCATTCCCCATGCCAGCCAATGTTCTGAGCAACAGCCCTTGCAAGAAGCTCTTGGGACCTGTAGCTGCTGTCTATGAGGGGGGTTGGTGGGGAGAGGGGCTTGATGTCTGACTCGGAGTTGAGCTCCCCCCAGGTCAAGAACTGAACCATCATGTAAACAGGAAATTTTCAGGTGGGCCTCCCCTAGGGAGATGAGGATTCAGGTCTTCTTCCCAACCTACCCTCAATTCCTACCTGTGATAGTCAAGTTTGTGTCAACTTGACTCATCCAGGATTCTCAGATATTCATCAGTTAAGCTCTAGCAATGCCCCATAATGTTATCTAATGCCGTGTCATGAGCAATATAACAAGATCTGCTAGGAGCAGCCAATCAGTTGTGAGATTAAGGTAGAATGCAATCCCCTTACTCAGGCCACACCCTCAGAACTGTGGTCTGCTTCCTATATAAGTAGATGCTGTGAAAAGCTTGTTGTCTTTTCTAGCTAGATCCAGGCCCTTCATCCGGCTCATCAGCCTCCCATTCTTTGGACTTGATCCAACAGGCTCCTATGTTACCTGCTGGATGTGAGAGCCATCAGCAGCCTGTCATCTGACCAACTAACCTTGATCTCATTGGACTTACAGCCACAAGCCTGTGGTCTCCCTGCTTCATTTCCCAGCTTCCTGGTTTGTCAGCCCTGTAGCTATGTGAGTCAGGAGAAGCCTCTGGCTTAACAATTGATCCATGGACATGATCCGGACTGAACTTATCCACTTTTTCAATTGAGTGTGTCATTTTCTTGATATGGATTTCACATAGATTTTGTTTCTCCAGAGAAGCCAGCCTAATACCATATCCAATAAAGATCAAAAGCAATCCTAAAGGGACCCCCTTCAAAAACCAAGACTCTGGGTGTTCTGTGAGTGTAGATGGAAGGGATTTGGGCAGGAAAATTCAATCAACAAACAAGCACCAGCTATGACCTCTGTGTTGCCTACTGAGTTAAAGAGGAGTGAGACACGGATTTTGTCCTCAAGAGTGGTCAGACCCACACAGACACGTCAGTGAGCACTGTGCAGAGTGATGGGTCACCACCTCCTCCGTGTCAGCTTGGAGTGATCGATTGGGGTGAATGTCCCCAAGGCTGCATTCCATAAGAAGTGCTCCACTGGAAGAAACATGGGAAACATAGGAGATCTTAACATAGTCAAGGTTAGAAGAGAAGGCTGTGGACGCAGAGCAAGCCCAGTCTCCACATACTATATTTCCGAGTGTTTGTCTAAGACCTGGTGACAATTACTTTCACCAAATTCTTGTTGTGCCAGACTCCTGCTCTCATTTCAGTCTGATATCCACCATGAGAAACAGATATAAAGCTCATCATTCAACAGTAGCTCAGGAAACAGACTCAAAAACAAACAAACTCAAACTCATTGACTGCCCCCGAGTCAATGCTGACTCACAGCCACCCTATAGGGCAGGTAGAACTGCCCCTGGGAGTTTCCAAGACTGTACTCTTTACAGGAGTAGAAAGTCCTACCTTTCTCCAATGGAGTGGCTGGTGGTTTTGAATTGCTGACCTGTGGGTAGTAACCCAGCACGTAATGACTACACCACCAGAAGTAGATGTCTTTTCCAAGACCCATGGCTCCTAAAGTCCAGATTCTAACTCATGTCCAGCTGATTTCCAAGCTGGACTCTGAGCCCTGTACTGTTTTGACACCACCCCACATCCTTTCACCTTCGACTACTAGTTAAAAACCTAATCTATTTTTAAGAGATGCTTTGAAGGTTAAAGTTCAAATGAAGTGAAGGGTATCAAGCACTGTGGCACTCGATCTTATGTCAACTTGCACTTGTGTAGGGGTGGAGTCCAATTTGTCCATCAGATCCCAGACTGAGGATGCTGCCTGGGAGATGTGGCTTCTTTATAAGAGAGACAATGGGGCACTTCCTCTCTCTCTGATTGCTTGCCTTCCTGCTTGTTGGGACTCTGTGCCTGTCTCCAGGCATGGCTGAATGTGGGTCTGAAAGCTGTCGGGGTCCTGCCATGCTTCCACTGGCTTTGAATGCACGTTACTCTTCAGCCACCAACCTATGACCTCCCTGAATCCCACTTCACCTTTCTACGTCATCAGCCTTAGGCTATATGAGTCTCAAGACCCATGGACTTGAGTTGGACTGGGCTAGGATGCTTTCTTGATATTAAGTTACTTCTTGATATAAAGTTCCTTCCTATATACACATGAGTATTCCCTGGCTTTGTTTCTCTAGACAACCCAGCTAATACAAGTACTAATCACAATACCTGGTACTTACTGCGTACTGAATGATAACTACTTCCGGTCCTGTTGTTGTCATGCCAACGGTGGGAACTCAGAGGACAGAATCCAGCTGTGGCAGGAAGCCCTGTGAAAGGCAGGCCATGGACCCATCAACTCAGGAAAGATACCAGGTCCTGAAAGAAAGAACTCCTGAGGATGCTAATGGAAAGGGAGACCGGTTTTTAGGCCCAGCGACAAGGTTGTTTGTGTATGTGGTGTCCTCCCATCCATTAGTAATCCAACAAAATCTTTTTTCAACACACCTCCTGTGCCTGGTCCCAAATATAATGAAGTCGACAAAGCAAAGACAGGTCTTGCTTCATGAAGCTCATGGATAGCAGGATGAACACACAGTAAATGCATGTGCATGTCAGCACATGTAGGGAAACACTCCATGTAAGTGTTGTGCATCGCATTATAATAGGGAAGGCTCACTCAGAACTCACTACCATCAAGTCAATGCCGACTCATAGTGACTCTATAGGACAGAGTAGAATTGTCCTGTTATAGGACAGAGTAGAATTGTCCTGTGAGTTTCTGAGACCATAGCTGCTTCTGGGGGTAGAAAACTCCATCTTTCTCCGGAGGAGCAGTTGGTGGTTTCCAACTGTTGACCCCATGGATCACAGCTGAACTCAAAACCACTATGCTACCAGGCCTCTCAATGATAGAGAAGAATCTACTTACCAGAGGTGGTCAAGGAAGGGCCTATCTGGGAGAGGCCGCATTTACAGCAGCCTGGTAGGAAAAGAGATGGTATTTGCAGGGTGCAGAGAGTGCACGGGCTACTAGCCAAAATGTTGGGGTTTTGATTCCATCCACAAGCATCATGGATTAAAAGGTCTGGTGATATTCTTCCAAAAAACACCAGCCATTGGGGGGAAAAAACATCCTTGCACAGTTCAACTCTCAACACACATGGGGTCACTGGGAGTTGGAATTGCCTCAACAGCGACCGGAAAACTGACAAGATAAGAAGCAGTTGGAAGAATGGGGGCAGAGGGACAAGAGCGAAGGAAGGCTTGAGCCTGGTGAAACTACCCAGCATCTCACCTAATCGGAAATCTTCTTGACAAAACTGTTCACCTGCAAACCTTCCACCAGCGTTGGAGCAGGAGTTACCGTACAACCTTTCTGCATCATTGGCACACATCTGGGGCGGCCTGGTCCCAAAGATGGCCTTGGAGAGAGTCCATCCTAGGGAAATGGGATAACAAAACACAAAGACACCTGTCGGGAGAGAGGCTGATGAACCGCCACAGTCCACCTGAGATGCCCTGAATACATGAGTTGTGTGTATAGGGAAAGTTGGTGGGAATAGGGACCCTTCTGACCTCTAGTTAACCTGTTTTCCAACGGCCCCCAAAGAGCTCTACCGCAGTCCACGTCTCAACGTAAATCCAGTGGACTTCACCCAGCCAGGCTGTGTCAACTTGTGTTTAATGTCAGGTTTATATTAATATTTGCCTTCACAAGATTGATCGTTTACCTAACAATGCATACGTAAAGTCTGGACTAGGTTCGGGTTTACACACATTTGCATGCTGTTTGCAGATTGATTGATTAGACAAACTGCATAAATCCAAGTAAACTGCTAGTTGTTTGTTTGTTTGTTTGTTTGTTTGTTTGTTTTCCTACAGTGGCTGGGGAGCCTATATCTTAATAAATGTGCTAAACAGAACCTAAGTCCTCTATTCTAACCTTCACAGAAGATTTAGTAGCTCTGAAAAGTAATTTTCCCTGTGAAAAGGTGAGAAGAAATCATTGGGGCAATTTTTCCCCCTTCCTCTCCAGCATGGAGTGGTAAAAGAGGAAGACTACCTTACAGTGGGCTCGGACAGACATAAAACTGGCCTCAGGCAGAAAATCCAGGCCAAGACTGCATCTACCTGAGCCCACTGACTGATGGGGCTTAGGTTGGGCAGGGTCCTTGACAGGTCATCTGAACCTCTGCTGCTACCCACTGTCCAGAGCGGCCAGGTACTTCCATCTGGCTCTTGAAGAGGGATCCGGATCCTCCACTCTTAAATCCAGTCAGAGAGAAGCCCAGAAAAAGGGCAGAGGTAGAAAGGATTTCGGAAGCAAAAGGGAGGTACGTCCCCCAAAGCAGTGGAAGCTGTGATGGTTGGGTTTTATGTCACCTTGCGGTACCTGTGTAGAGGTTCAGTCTATCAATCAGGTCACGGCCTGCTGATGCCTCTGTTGAGGTGTGGCTTTTTTATAAGGGAAACAGTGGGAACTGGACTCTCTGTCTCTTTTCCTCCTGCTTGACTGGATCCTATGTCTCGCATCTAGGCTGGTGGCTCATGTGCCCTCTTGAACCCGGGAGCTGCTGGCGCCCTGACATGTTCCTGTGGATCTTTGCTCTACACCCACTGCCTTTTGATCTCCCGGTTTCCTGCTTCTACTTCCTGCTTCATCTTTTGGCAGCTGGGTGAGCCTGAGGCCCTGGAGCTAACATCTGACCCAGAGTCTTGTGTTGGACTGGGCTGGGCCACTTTCTGGATAGAAAATTCTTTCCTGGTATAATTAAGTTCTTTCTTACACATCTGTGTGTGTCCCTGGTGGTGTTTTCCTAGAAAACTCAGCCTCACAGAAACTATCTGCTTTTTAAAAAATTTGTTTTATTTGTTGGGGAGAACCCCAAATGCTCCATTAAGCACATTCGCACATCATGCTGCAAAAGTCAGTAAGTTCCCAGCTATCAAAAGATATAGTATCCGGGATCTTAAAGGCTTGAAGGTAAACAAGCGGCCATCTAGCTCAGAAGCAACAAAGCCCACAGAGAAGAAGCACACCAGCCTGTGTGATCACGAGGTGTCGATGGGATCAGGTATCAGGCATCAAAGAACAAAAAATCATATCATAGTGAATAAGTGGGGAGTGCAGATCGGCTGGTGGGCTTGAACCCCTGACCTCATGGTTAGCAGCCCTTCATGTAACCGACGACACCACCAGAACTCCTTAGACAAACCCAAATAGCCAACAGTAGAGAAAGAGTTCAGGACATTGTGGCAAATTCAAATAATAGTGTCCTGTGTAGCTGCTGCCAGGTGACTGAAAAGAGGCATTCAACAGAGCGATAGTTGCGAGGACCAGAAGGACCAGGTCAGAAAGGCTGTTTCTGTCATTCTATTAGACCTGGGGTCGCTCACTGTGAGTTGGAACGGACCCCACAACTCCTAACAACTACAAGATGTAATCGTTAAGAAATATGCATGGAATTTTCTAGTCTCCTATGAAAACGTTGACATTCTAATGCTAACTTGAAGAAGAGAATGCAAGTTATCTGTGTAATGCATAAACCATGTTTTGAGATCTTTGCAAAAAAAGCCTAAAGATAAACAAGACAAACACAACAGTGATGACTGCTCCAGTTACATGAAAACGTGGGTGATTGCGCTCTCCTGCCTGGCTGCCTGTATTCTCTCCAGTTTTCTACAGTGGAGTTCTATTATTTTTATCATCATCATAAAAAAATTTTAAAGAAATTTTAGGGCACACAGCCACCGCAGTGTGTGGAGGACTCATCTTTGTCTCAAGGACGATATCTGTCCTCTGAGCAGACGGGCAATGGACAAACTTACCTAATCACATCCCAGGAATTCAGAATGTGTAACAATTCAGATCTGACTCATGCATAACCGTAACTAACCCCTGTATCAACAGCACACATAGTAAAGAATGGACAGCTATTTCAGAAATGATCCATTTAGTAACCAGGCCCACACAGGGAAGATGCCAAGAGTTTCTGCGATCATCTAAGTGATTGCTGTCCTCAGCCTCATCAGGCCCCTATTAAAGATGGAGAGGCTGAGGCCCAGGCATTTATGTACAGGGTTCAAGCTCTGTGTATCGGGAAGGTAACAGAGGTGAGCTGCAAACCCAAGGTGGTCAGATGGCCAGCCAAGCCCTGGAGAAATCAAACTCTTCTTGGATGATTTCAAGATACTTGGAGGGGCTGTGGACGAGGCCCTGTTGGTGCTACGGGCTAGGCATTGGGCTCCTAACTGCAAGGTCAGAGGTTCAAACCCTCCAGCAGTTTCCCGGGAGCAAAATGAGACTGTCTGCTCCAACAAAGGCTTGCAGTCTCAGAAACGCAAAGAATTGTTCCAAGTCAGAGCAGGCTGATGTCATGGGGTTAGGCGGAAGATTAATGTCTGCAGTAGCTGAGGTGCTAGCTTCAACTGCTCCTCGATTCTTCATAGAAGCAAGTTGCCAAATCTCTATTCACTAAAATTTCATCGAGCTCTCTATCCGTGCCAGCCTCTGAAAGGCTATACTTCTCTAAGAAATACTCTCCCATTCACTAGCTCAGGCAGGAACCCCCCACCCCCACCCCTCTCCTCAGCCTCCCCTTTATGACCTTCCAGCTTCACAGTTAAGGCATTTGTGTCTTTTGTGTAAAGGCAAAGATATCACTTTGATGGCTAAGGTGCTTCTGATCCCAACCATAGTTTACTCAGTCGTCTCATATACATGGGGAAGCTAGACCAGGATAACGGGAAGGCATAAAAACAACGGATGTGCTCCAAGTGTGGTGTGCGGCGAAGAACAAGGATGATCACAGAGGCGGCCAGAAGAACAGACACGTCGTCTCAGAAGAAATACTACCTTAATGTTCTTTAGAAGTGAGCATGGCACGATTGCAAGCTGGACACACGTTTGGGAAAGGACAATTGTTAGGAAAGGACATCATATTGGGTGAAATGAATCCCAAAGCAAAGGAAGAAAACCATCAAGCAATGGGCTGACATCCTAGCTGCAACCATGGATTCATAGATACCAGTATTCCAGAAGACACCACAGAGCCAAGCATTCATCATTGAATATAAGTTTTCCATGAGCTGACTCTGACTTGGGTGCAATTAGCAACAGCATGATCTTTAGTGTGATGCTCTGCAGTGATTGCAGTGGGTGGGCCTTGACTTTGAAGGCCTTTCTGGGGAAGCCACCTGCTGTCCTTAAGCACCATGACCCCTCCCTTCGCTTCACCTGTGGGACTTCTGCATTAGAGCTTCCCTTCTGAGCACCTGGTTTGTAGAGGGCTGTGGGTGACAGTGGAACCCCAAAATCCATTTGCCGCGTGCCCATGTGGATTAAACCTCCACCGAGTCTCTTCTGATCATTAATGAGGGATGAGAACAATTTTTCTCTCACACAGAGCACAGTGGAATGTGGATTACTTCCACCCTACTCCACCCAGTCAGGAAGGGGAAGTTTTAGGGGCTTGCCTTGGTGTGTCCTTGATGGAGAACACTGTCCTGGGGGTGCTGCTGCTGCTGGGGGCTCGTAGCCTATTAGTCATGACTGCCTTGGTCGGAATGCCCTGGGTCAGTTTTGTAAGCAATTCCATCTAACATAATGTATGTGTCCCAATCATGGTTCCATCCCATGTCCATAGTTCTTCCTGTAACTGGGACGTATTGATCAGCCACTAATCATCAATGTGTAGCATATTTGTTGTGTCCCAGGCCTTCATTAATCGGCTATGCGGCTAGAATGACTCCTGGGATACCATGGTGACCTTGTGCTAATAGGGTCCCTCATCCAATGTGTCTGTCTTTGTCTTGTCTCTGTCCTAAGACTTAATAAATGTCCTCCTTACATTACACTTGAGATGTGGGGTCTCTTTGGGACCCTAAAATCACTTCTTTTCTGTCACTCCAACATGTCTAGCTCATTCCCATACCAGGCCTTTTGCTTCTGCAGTTCCCTCAGCCTGTACAATCTCTCCTCCAAATCTTCAATGGCTGACTGCTTCCCATCACTCAGGCCTCCGCCTCAAGGTGACTATCCCAGGGAAGCCTTCCATGGTACCCCTCCCCCAGCTCCCCAATCCAGCCTGTGCCATCTCACTGCTCTGGCTGCCTAATTCTTTTCCTGCTTAACGCTCAAAGCTGACTGCGATCAGCTCATTAACGTTTAAACACTTTTTTATCTCACTTATTCAAATCTGAGTTCTGTGGGCACAGAAACCTTATTTGGCTTGTCTGTAGCTCCATCCCCTGTGCCTGGTAGCCAGGCGGCCCTCTGTGAAGATCTGTTGAATCCATTTTCCCATTGAATTTTCCCAGCTAGTCCTGGTCTAGAATGGAGGGAACTCTCGGGCTGAGAGAAGTTCCAACAATTGGCTTACATCGCACAGCTAAAAAGAGGACAGAGGGAAATCAAACCCAGGTTGGCCTGCCTCCCATATTAGAAGTGGTGTGCATATTGAAAGGGACAAAGCTTAGAGAACTGGTCATTGAGAATATTGGGTGGGACTAGCCATTAAATAAAATCAACCAATTACCATTGGGTCAGTTCTGGCTTATGGTGTCTCCATGCGCATCAGAGTAGACCTATGGTCTACAGAATTTGCATGACTGTTTTGCTGTTGTTGTTGTTGCTTGTTTGCTTTCAGAAACAGCTCAACAGGCCTTTCTTTCAAGGTGCCTCAAACTTCCACGCGTTGGTTAGCAGTTGAGTGCATGGCCCATTTGTATTACCCAGGGACAGTGACCACCGAATAAGGGAGGGATGCTCCTTCAAAGTGAGAATGGCAAGACCTCATCTCCCATACGTTGGACATGTTATCAGGAGAGACCAGTCCCTGGAAAACGACATCTCACTTAATAAAGAGTCAATAAAAGAGGAAGCCCCTCACAAGATGCGCTGACACAGTGGCTGCAACAATGGGCTCAAAGGTGACAATAATTGTGAGCCTAGTGCAGGGTGGGCAGAGTTTCATTCCGCTGTACATCGGGTCGCTGTGAGTCGGAACTGACTCTATAGCACCTAAAACACGCACGCACGCACAACACAACACAGCCCTAGAGGGGTGACCAGCGTCCCCTGAGGGAAGCAAGTAATAATACTTGACAAAATGGTTTGCAATCTTCAGAAGACTCTTATTTCAAGAGCTTTGCACAATTGGCCAGTCTAGTCTCTCTCCCTGGAAAGAAACTCAAGGGCAATATTTTCAGGGCATTGGAGCTCAGGAGGATGATGGACGTTGGCAGTTTTGCCTCCTGGCGCCTGTTCAACATCTACCCAAAATACCAGTGTGTCTTGCTAGTGTGATTTTAAGCACCCATAAAAATCAAGCTTTATTGATTGGGAAAACATAATAACTTCTTGGAAGTAGGCCCTGGTTTTGATACACAATGTTCCAACTCCAGTTAACTGACCCAGGAGTCCTCTGGGGCTCCTGCAGCCTCAGACATAAGCATATCTGAAGGGCCTATTCAAAAACAGTGTGCTTGACACCTAAGTCATGTCATGCTCACCTACATGGCAGGTACTTGGTGGTATCAGACATGTCATGAGGTTCCTTCTTCCTTCATCGTGTGTATGTGTCTCTCTGGGTGTGTATTTGGTGTTCTTTGTTGTGTCTTCAGATCCATGAGATTGCTTTATTCCTTGTCTCCTACATCTCCATGCAGCAAAGAGAAGGTGAGTGTCTAGTTGAAGGTCCCTTGATTTAGTCTGGGTAGACCAGAGAAACAAATTCAAGGAGATACTCATGAGTATGAGAAAGAGCTTCATATAAAAGAGCAATTATATATTGATAAAACATCCCAGCCCAGTGTAGATCAAGTCCAGAAGTCCAATATTAGCCCATATGTCTGATATCAGCCTAAAAGTTCCTCTTCAGACTCACGCAGCCATGCAATAATGCCAAATGCAGGAAGATCACAGGCAGTGGATGGAAAGTCCTGCGGCTCCCGTGGCGGTGGAAGCAGCTCAGCGCTGGCATGGATTGGAGCATAGCTCCATGTGGCTTATCAGCAGGAAGATGAAGCAGAGAGTATGTGCCCCACCTCCTGGGAGGAAGATAGGAATTCCCAGAATCCTCAGGAGAAGGCCATGCCCACACAAAGGCCTCATTGACTGTGACCTGATTGACAGGTTAGACTCCACCCCTTTGCAAATTGACAGATTATGTAACTACTACACCCCCTGACTCACTTCATCTTTTTATGCGTCCCCCTCAAAGAGGTAAAGGGCCCTGGTGGCAAAGTGAGTTGAGTGTTGGGTTGTTAACTGCAAGGCCAGCAGCTCAGATCCATCAGCTACTCTTTGGGAGAAAGGCAAGGCATCTGCTCCTCTGGAGATGTGTAGTCTCAGAAACTCTATGCAGCAGTTCTGCTCTGTTCTATAGGCTCATGAATCAGAATTGACTCAATGGGAGTGGGTTTTGTTGATTTTTTTCCCCAAGAGGTACTTCCTCCCTGCCTTTAAGCATAAGTGCAAACACACACACACACACACACACAGAGTTATAAGCTAATGGCAAAGCCTGCCCCCGGCCAACTGGTTACCCTTTGATTCCACCTCTTTTTACTGCTGCCAGAAAGAACCCTGCCACCAGCACAGTCACCTTCCTACAGCCTCTGTGTTTAGAGAGCCCTTCCCTGCTCCTGCTCCTCTCTCCTTCACCTCCCATCCTCACCCACTTGCACCTAGCCAGCCCCATACTGACCCTTCCGCTCTCACTCCTAGAGAGGTTGCTTGAATCCAGACCTTGTATTTCTCCCCCTCTCCTCCCCTGTGTCAGAGACTGCCTTGCGGGGGGCCAGCAGCCGCCTCTGCATCCACAGACCTGTGGTTCTCAACTTTAATGGGCTAAGCCTTCCTCGGTGCTTACTGAATATGCTGCGTCCAGATACAGCATGGTCCAGGAGACAGCATAACTTGCCAAGCACCCCTAGTTACACCGAAGCGAGCAGCCCTGGGGCACGACTTGGAGACACGAGGCTCTTGTCTAGACTTCTTCAAAATGTGTAAACCACACTATCAGCTTTTCTAAAAAACTGAGCAGTTGAGCAGTGGTGTTTCTGTGGCAGAATTCTTGTCTTCCATGTAGGAGATCCAGGCTGATTTCTGACCACCGTTCCTCATTTGCAGACACCATCTGTCGGCATATTGTTGTCATACTGAATGAGTTTTGGAAGAGCTTCTATACTGAGACTAGGAAGAAAGGCCTGGAGAGCTACTTTTCAAATTTGATCACTGAAAATCCTATAGATTACAACAGTCCAGTCATGGGATGGTAAAGGGCCAGGCAATAGTTCTCCATTCAGCTGTGCATAGAGCTGTCATGAGTCTAATCACAGCAGGGAGGGACCCTAAAGATGTGCAAGGTGGAGCGAGCAGACGGAAAAGAGACCAGAAGCCACAGAAAGGTGGCTGAGAGGAACTGTGTGAAGATTGCAGCTAGCCTGCCAGGAACCCGGAGACAGAGAACAGGGGAAGTCAACAAATATTCTGCGTCCCCTCAGCCCCTCTCTCTACTGGTTGACCCCACAGGCCAGGGCACAGGATGCCTAGACATGGCAATCCATGCACCTGTCTTTCTGACACTGAATAAGCAGAGACAGAACCTGGAGGACCAGTAAGACAGGGCGCTCCCGGACCATTGTGCTTGTAGAGCGTAAACGCACAGACAAGGAGTTGTGTGATGCCCCAGGAAAGGCGGATCCTTTTCAAATCGTACTTTAAAAACGAGCCAGAGAGATAGACAAGTGTGTTACTAAGGAGACATGGGCTTCGAGGAAGTGCCTCGTCCAATTGTGGGGATGGAGAAGTCCCAAATTAGGAGGTCAAGTGGCAGGTTGGCAGTTTCCACAAGCTGACTTCCTGGGAACTGGAGGTCAGACAAGGAGAAGAGTACGGGGTCGTGGGGGTTTGATCTTGGCCAGTACATCCACTTTTGTCCTGGAAGCAAAACAACCCACATACTTACTCCCACCCCCAAGAAAACTCGTCTTTTAACTGATTGATCACTCCGCTCACCTCATAGAAAGTGATTACATAATATTACATCACAGAACAGCAGCTATCTACTTTCTACCCAATCACTCAGAATCTTAGCTGAGCCACGTTAGCACATAGCATTAGATGAGCTCAAGGCACACCTTTGTCTGCACAGGACAAGATAGGGCACTCAAATTCTCAGGGACCCTTTTCCTCAAGGTATGATGCAGGGTTTGGCCTGGGCTGATCAAGATGTCCTTGGTGTAACCAAGCGAGTATTCTGAGCTCCCTCCCCTGAGCAGTTTCAGCTGCATCCAGATTAAGGAAGGTTAGAATTCACTTATGTCTTAGAGCAGGCCGTCCAGGATAAACCGTGCTTCTTGGTTGTCTTACTGGCTATGAATGTGTGGAAACATTCCCATGATTAGTCTGTGGCATGTATTGATATTTGTCTTATGAAATAATAAAGATCCAAGCCACACTGTTTATGCTGAATCATGCCAGGGAATCCAGATATTTTTTTCAAAATGAATATTTTATTATGAATTAGGTAGGGGTTAGGAGGTTATATTTCAGACAATCAGCGTAGAATCCGGATATTTTTCATGATTCGCGGCAGACAATGAAGATCACAAGCTAGCACGATCCAATGAGGAGAAGATGGATGGGGACCCCTGAGTCAAAGGGACAGATTATAGCCACAAACTAATTCATCTTGTTATTTCTTCTCCTCCTCACACTATTACAGGCGCACACACACTTTCCCACATGTTCCCCTACCCCTCTCACTGAAAAAGGTTTGGAACTGTCAATTTAGCTTAAATTCTTCTCAATTTCTATCTTTTTCCATCCAGTCCAGTTCCCTCAGTTTTGATAGCCCATGAACATCTTTTAAGGGGCGCTGCTTCAAATCTGTCCCCTGTTCAATCGAGTTTGGTTAGGCAGTGAGCAGTCCCTTACACGGAGCCCGAGGAATCTTCATGGCATCGTGGGTTTATGCATGCAGCTGCTAATCAAAAGGTCGGCCGTTCAAACCCACCAGCCACTCCTCAAGAGAAAGATGAAGATGTCCGTCTCTGTAAAGATCGTCAGTCTCAGAAACCCGAAGGAGAAATTCCGTTCTGTCCTATTGGATCACTCTGACTTGAAAGGGACTCGATGACAGTAGAGTTGGTGTTTGGGTTCAGTGGCAAAATAGCTAACTTCTCAGCTACTAGCTGAAAGATCAGTGGTTGAAGGCCACCAATTGCCCAATGGGAGACAGATGTTGCAGTTTGGTGCCATGAAGATTACAGGCTTAGAAACTCTATGGGGCAGTTCTAGCCTATCCTACAGGGTATGAATTGGAATCGACTGGATAACCATGGATCTGGTTTGGTTTGATTTGATAGTTGGTACATGATGCCAAGACTTAATTTAGCCCTCGCAGAGAAGAGGTTGTTAATCACCCATTTATGGATAAGGAAATTGAAGCTCAGAAACTGGCTCGAGTCACAAAAGCGGTGAGAGGCAGAGCTGAATTCTAACCAGACCCTGGATCCTAAATGGCAAAAACTCCACCTCACTGCCAGCAGGCTGATTCCAACTCCGAGTGATCCCCTAAGACAGGGTAGAACTATCTCTGTGACTTTCTGAGACTAACTTTTTGTGGGAGTACAAAGCCTCAGCTTTCTCCTGTGGTACGACTAGTAGTATGGAACTGCTGACCTGGTGGTTAGCAGCCTATGGTAGTTAGATGATTTTGTGTCAACTTGCATTAGGGTGACATTGTAGGGTGGAATTCAACCTTCAATCAGGTGGCAGCCTGATGATGCCTCCTTGGGGGTGTGGCCTTTGTATATAAGGGAGAAACCGGGAACTTCTCCCTCTCCCTCTGCCCTTCACCTTCCTGCTTGCTGGGACTCTGCCTGCTCCATGTGGGCTGCCTGACCCTGAGAGCTGTTGGCACCCTGCCATCTTCCGCTGACTTTGGATCCACCGGACTTTACACTGGCTCGCCTGTGATCGCCCGGTACCCCACTTCACCTTTCTGCATCATCAGCCTGAGGCTCCGTACATCTGAAGAGGACTCCAGCTTGCATGAGACTGAGGGGCTTCTGCTGGACTGTGGTTGGAGGCCTCGATAGAAAATGGCTCTTCATACTCAAAGCTCCTTCTTACGTACCTGAATGGCACGAGGTAGGTTTCTCCAGGCAACCCAGCCGAGCACACAGCCCAATGCGTAACCCTATGTCACCAGGGCTCCTTCCCAAAATAGTTGTCCCTAAACAGGAGTGCGAATGACTGAGGTGCATAAATAACCCATAAAGAGAGGAGCACTTGGCTGCAAGCCTGGGCGGCCCAATGTGTTGAGACTGGAGCGGAAGAGCCAAGCCCTCACCTTGCTACCTAGTGATTGCCTGCTGCGTGCGTGCGTGCGTGCCATGGCAGCTGAGAGCTGAGCTCATTTGTCTGAGAGAGGCTTTCTCTGGGCAGGGCCGCAGACTGGCATCCTAAGCAAGGCTAGTATCTGCCCGTGGTGGAGGGCTAGCCTTCTATGCGAAGGATGGCCTGAGTCACCCGGCAGCCCTCCAGAACTTTCCAGGCCTGCCTTGGCCCCGCGGGAGGCGCAAGCAGCCGGCCCCACTGGCACGCCAAGTCCCCTGCCTGGAGGAGGCCAGATTTAGCAATCTGTCACACACAGCCCGCCTCCTGGTGACACCGGGCTCAGGGAAGCAGGCACAAAAGCATCTGTCGGCATTCGGTGCAGACAGGGATTAGAGAGAAGGTGGGGTGTGTGTGTGTGTGTGGGGGGGGAGATAATTATGGCCGTGGCTTGCTCATAAAGTGCATGACAAGAGGAAAGGATTAAGCTAATGGGCAAAATCTCCCGCACTGACGTCAAAGGGGGTGCGCAGTGATTTACCTTATCGTGTATCTCACCTGCCTCCCGGAGCCGGCCCGGGGAGGCCTCCCCACATGGTCACTCGGTCCGAGCCACTCTGCAGAAATAGTTTTGAGTTGGCGTGTTCGCCATTCTACAAAGGAGAGGGGAGCTAAAAATAAGTGCCCGGGGAGGAGGTCCCCTGCTTCCCCCACCCCCTGCCCCCTGCCTCTCAATTTCCCAAGCTCACATCAGGTTTCTCAGCGAAAGATGGAGAGTTGCTCTTCCCTGGGTTTTGCACATCCGTGGGCCTGTGACAGGCGAAATAAATGAGACCGAGAGCGCCCGTACGACAGGGACAGGTGGCAGCCGCTCTTAGGCCCCGTCTCCCTCCCATCTCTCTGGAACATTAGCTTGTGCTCCTGAGGGTCTCCCATTGCCCACACTGAGAAGGCTCAGGCTCCGGGATCATTTATCACCACCCCCACCCCCTCGGGTCCCACACATCCCCAAGCCCCACACCCCGCTGGGAGGCCTCGGTGCTTGGCTCGCACCACACAAGGGAGCCTGCTCTGTGAACTGCCAGTTGGCAGCTACTACAGTTCTTCTTTCCAAAGAATTTGGAAAAGGGACACATAGGCAGAGAGATGCTCGGGCTTTCTTTCACGCAAGGTAGTATCCTATGTCTGTTGACGCTGGGTGCCGTTGAGTTTGAAGTTCAACTCCCTGAGATAGCAAGTGACAGAGTACAAGGTACCCCTGGTGAGGGTTCAAGGCTGCCATCCGAACGGGAGCAGATCTCCAGGTCTCTCTCCCGTGGAGTTGGTAAGTGGCTTTGAACCACCAGCTTTTCTATTAGGAGTCAAATACTTAACCATTGTGCCACCAGCGCTCCTAACTGTGGTTGTGGTTGTTGTTGATAGGTGCCATTGAGTCGGTTCTGACTCACAGAGACCCTTTGTGAAACAGAATGAAACACTGCATGGTCCTGTCCCATTCTCCCCATTGTTCTTCCGCTTGAGCCCCTTGTTGAAGCTGCTGAGTCCATCCAGAGCCCCTGCTACTATGTCTAAGATAGCAAAACCTCTTGTCCAGTTGATTCCCACTCTGAAACCATTGAGGACAGCACAGACCTGCTCCCATGGGATGCCCAAGACCATGCATCTAGATGGAAAAGATCTCTGATGGCATAGTGGTTGGGCTGCTAATCAAGTGGTTAGTAGTTCGACGCCATCAGCCACTCCATGGGGGAAAGGTGAGGCTTTCTACTCTTTTTTTTAAAAATTTTTTAAACAATTTATTGGGGCTCATACAATTCTTATCACAGTTCATACATATACATACATCAATTGTATAAAGCACATCTGTACAGTCTTTGCCCTAATCATTTTTTTCTCCTCTTTTCTTTTTTTACATTTTATTAGGGACTCATACAACTCTTATCACAATCCATACATATACATACATCAATTGTATAAAGCACATCCATACATTCCCTGCCCCAATCATTCTCAAGGCATTTGCTCTCCACTTAAGCCCCTTGCATCAGGTCCTCTTTTTTTTTTCCCTTCCCTCCCCTTTCCCCCCTCCCTCATGTGCCCTTGGTAATTTATACATTGTTATTTTGTCATATCTTGCCCTATCCGGAGTCTCCCTTCCCCCCTTCTCTGCTGTCCCTCTCCCAGGGAAGAGGTCACATGTGGATCCTTGTAATCAGTTCCCCCTTTCCAACTCACTCACCCTCCACTCTCCCAGCATCATCCCTCACACCCTTGGTCCTGAAGGTATCATCCACCCTGGATTCCCTGTACCTCCAGCCCTCATATGTACCAGTGTACAAGAGGCTTTCTACTCTTGTGGAGAGTTATTATCTCAGAAATTCACAGACCAACCCTACTCGGCCCTAGAGTCGGTATCAACTCGATGGCAGGGAGTTGAGTTACATCTCTACGGAAGTGGAAGCCTGCATTTTGATTCCATGGATCTGATGGTGGGTTCCAGCACTGACTTTTGCAACAGAGTCTGAAACACTGTACCACAGGGTTTCTTTGCGTAGGCTGTCTGCCTGTGGCAGTTACATAATTTCCTATCAACTTGAAGTATAGGGGTGGAGTCTAGCCTGCCAATCAGGTCACAGCCTGATGGTGCCTAATTGTGGCCATGACCTCCTCATAAGGGGAGTCCTGGGAACCTCCCTTCACTCTCTGTCTTCAGATTCATGCCTGCAAGCCATGCTGGGACCTGCCAGAACCCTCTGATGCCATTGGATCCACAAGACTTCTCACCTACCGGCCTGTGATCTTCCTACGTTTTGCACCATTGCTTGAGTTTGTGTGAGTCTGAAGAGGGATTTGTGGACTCATTTTGGACTTTTGGACTAGTATTGGACTTATGGACTTGATCTGGACTGAGCTGGGATGTTTTCCTGATATATAACTACTTCTTGATATAAAGCTCTCGCATACACATATAGGAGCATCGCTGGATTTGTTTCTCTAGTTCACCTGACCTAACACAATGCCCAATTTGTTTTATAGACAAATTACTCTGGTCCAAAAGACCATGCATTTGTCTAATATGATTTATATGTCTATCCAAAGGAATTCTGTAGCACAAAGCCCTGCTAACCAAAGGGACAGCAGTTCAAACCCACCAGCTGCTCTGTGGGGAGGAGGTGGATACCCAGCAGTCTGCTCCCCAAAGAGGAGGGATATTAACCCTTCAAAACCATAAGCCCATCTGGGGGGCAAAGATGAGGCTTTCTATTCTCACAAAGAATTTTGGTCTTAGAAACCTTCAAGAGCAGTTCTAGTCTATTCTGTAGGGTTACTTTAAGTTTGAATCAGCTTGACACCAAGGAGTTTCTATGAGTTTCCCCTAAAGATTAGCAAGCCTGCAGGGCAGTTCTATTCTGTCCTATAGGGTCTCTTGAATTAGACTTGACTTGGAGGCAACGGGTGGGCTGGCTAGACATGTCTATCCAAATAATATTGGACAAATAGACTGCTATTTGTCCAATATCATACCTAAAAATATAGACATGGCCTACATTTTTCCATGATGGATTCTTGGACTGCTTGAGGAGATAAATTGCCAGACAAATTTCAGAAATATATATTTGGGTACTTTGGTCAGGAAACCAGGTGGCTCCATTCAGTGTCACATACTAGCTTTCTGACTTGGGTTAAGCTATTTGTGTTAGTCCGGGTAGACTAGAGAAACTAATTCATGGTCACTCATATTTTTTATAAGAAAGAGCTTTATATACAAGAGAAATTGAATATTGAGAAAGCATCCAAGCCTAGTACAGATCAAGTCCATAAGTCTGATATTAACCCATAGGTACGATACTAATCTATAAACTCCTCTTCAGACCCACTCAACACATGCAATGACGCTAAATACAGGAAGATCACAGGCCAGTGGGTGGAAAGTCTTGTGGATCTAGTGGTGGTAGAGGCATATCAGCGCTGGCAGGGGTCTCCACGTGGTTCCTTTGGCTCTATGGCTTTAGGGGAGTTCTATGTGTCTTGTCAACAAGCATGTCTCACAGGGAGTAAGCGTGTGTCCTGCCTCCAGTGAGCTTTTTATCTCTTTAGAGCCTCCAAATGAGGTCGTCAAGCTGTGATCTGATTGACAGGCTAAACTCCACCCTTCACTCTTAAGGGTCAAGTTGACTCCAGATTATGTAACTGCCACAGACCACCCCTTGTCAATTTGACACTTTTACACAGCTATTTAACCATAAATAATTGTAAGATAATAATAGTAATACAATCATATCTGTACCTCATAGGATAAAACTAAAATGCATACAATTCAATATGTGCCATCCTCATTTAAACATAATATTCTATAAGTGACAAAACAACAATATTCAATGCCTAACATTTGTAGTTAAGTAACACCTATGCCATAATTCTATGGATGTAATCCTATGAATATATTCCCTACCTATGAAAGTTTGTAAGGTAGCCACTTCATGCCTTTATCTATCCCATTTTGGGTATCCAATTTCTATTCTGCCCAATTACATCAACCCAGGGCTCTGAGGAAACAATCATATTTGTTGATGTGATGAATCTTCATTCCCGTTGGAACCTTGTGAAATCCACATCCATAAGTAAAGTCGAATCAGGACAGGCCATCCACAAAGTCTGCAGCAATATGCACCAGTTCACAGGCTCAAAAATCTTCTCTTCATCTGATTGGGTTCCAGTCAACTCAAGGTGGGATGCCTCACATAGGCTCACCAGAGTGCCCATTGGTTTCCTTGCTTTTAGACCATGGGCCCCATCACACATTCTTAACAACCCTAGCCCATTTGGGCTAGGTCATGAACTTCAGACCAGTCAACCCACTCTCTTCTCCAGTAGTTCCTGTAAACCAGGTCCATGGGTGTCAGTGGTCAGGCTCAACCTGTCTCTCTATTGCTGCTTTTCTGCCACTTCCACTCAACAAGTGGATCCAGGTGGTCACCTAGCAAGCATTTCAGGCTACCACAGGCTCCCTTTAATGTCCAGTCCTAGAGAGGAGTTTTCTTCATGATTCCAGATTTTTTCCAGCTTCTGAAGAGTTGCTTTTCTTCCATTTGTCAACAGGCCCCTAGGCCCAAAGGTCCTTAGGACTCCAAAGCCCTGGGTGGGGCTTATCTTTTCAGATCCATTTTTGTAGGAGTGTCTAAACCCATTTAAAGATCAAATTTTAACAGCTCAAGGCAAATGGGTTTACAAATTCTCTATCTTCCTGCTTCTCAATAATCATTTCTATCAATCATTATACTAAGAATAATAAGCAAAAGAAATTAGTATAAATAAAGGAGAATCAGATTCTAAGCTCAATTAATAAAACAGTCAAGTTCAATTTTTATTTAGCTTATCCTAATCCTTATCTATTCTATTGACACAAAATATGGGATTAGGCCTTTGACAGCATCAAACCAGAGCCAGACTTTCTGTCAGCCATTTTGACCTTCGGTCAGCCATTTTCACTACACAGCTGAAAAATTCAAGGGGAGATTTCTATGCCAGAGCTCAAAATATACATTGACGACATTCATTTTCACCATCTCAAACAGGAATAACCAAAGACAAAAGCCAAACAAAATAATCAAAAGTTTAACTTCCCATATTCTTTCCAGGAAAAAAAAAACCCAGTAAATTGCATGGCCATATCTGACCTCCAGGTAGCCAAAGAAGAAAACTACCATGAGGCAGAGGTCAAACAAACATCGACTCTCCGTTTTTATGATTTGTTTCTCTGATACCCTTTTCCCAAGGTACCATAATGTCTTAGTCTGGGTAGACTAGAGAAACTAATTCATAGACACTCATATGTATATAAGAAAGAACTTTATTTTTTATTTTTTTAATACTTTTATTGGGGGCTCTTACATCTCTTATATAATTTATATATTCATCCAGTGTGTCAAGGACATTTGCACATATGCCGCCATCATCATTTTCAAAGCATTCTCTTCCCACTTGAGCCCCAGATATCAGCTCCCCACTTCTTCCCTCTCCCTCCCCCACCCGCCCTCTCTCATGAACCCTTGATGAGTTGTAGATTATTATCTTCATATCTTACATCATCCTCTGTTGCCCCTCAACCACTTTTTCGTTGTTCCTCCACCTGGGATGGGGGTTCTAGGTTGATCCTTATAATCAATTCCCCTTTTCTCTGCCCACCCTCCTCTAATCCTCCTGGTACCTCTGCCCTGAGGGACTTATCTATCCTGGATTCCCTGTGTTGTTGGTTCTTATCTGTAGCAGTGTAAATATTCTGGTCTAATCCCATTTGGAAGGTAGAATTGAAGTCATGATAGTGGGGGAAGGAAGCACCAAAGAAATAGAGGAAAGTTGTGTGTATCATTGGTGCTATACTGCACCCTGACTGGTTCACCTCTTCCCTGTGACCCCTCTAGGGGATGTCCAATTGTCTATAGATGGGCATTGGGTCTCCACTTCATGCCCCCTCCCAATTCACATTGGGTATGATTTTGTTCTGGGTCTTAGATGCCTGACACCTGATCCCATCGACACCTCATGATCACACAGGCTGGTATGCTTCTTCCACGTGGGCTTTGTTGCTTCCCTGCTAAATTGCCCCTTGTTTAAAGTCAAGCCTTTAAGACCCCAGATGCTATATCGTATGATAGCTGGGCACCATCAGCTCTCTTCACCACATTTACGTCACCATTTTGTCTTTAGCAATCGTGTTGGGAAGGTGAGCATCACAGAATGCCGGATTGTTAGAACAAAGTGTCTTCAGCAATCGTGTCGGGAAGGTGAGCATCACAGAATGCCAGATTGTTAAAACAAAGTGTTCTTGTGTTGAGGGAGTACTCAAGGCGAGACCCAATGTCCATCTGCAACCTTAATTTTTAACATATAGATATGAATACATAGTTCTATTTCCCTCTCATTATATATATATATTTACATATGTACATGCCTATATTTAGACCTTTGTAAATGTCCTCTGCCTCCTGGTTCTTTCCTCTATTTCCTTTTACTTTCCTCTTGTCCCACCACCATGTTCAGCCTTTATTCAGGTTTAGTAATTACTTGCCACTACATTGCCCTTGATTGAGCCCCACTAGGTATCCTATGCCCTTCTCTCCATTGACTTTAGTTCATTTGTTGTTTCCTTATCCCTGGGCTTGTTCCCCCCCACCCTTCTTAAGAAAGAGTTTTATTTACAAGATAAATTGAATATTGAGAAAGCATCACAGATCAAGTTCACAAGTCCAATATTAGTCCATATGTCCGATACCAATCTATAAATTTTTCTTTAGACTCATGAAACACATGCAATGATGCCAAATGTAGGAAAATCATAGGCCAGTAGTGGAAAGTCTTGTGTATCCAGTGGTGGTAGAGGCATCTCAGCTCTGGCAGGTGTCTCCACGTGGCTCCTTCAGCTCCAGGGCTCTAGCGTAGCTCTATGTGTCTTGTCAATAGGAATGTCTCACAGGAAGTAAGCGTGTATCCCACCTTCAGTGAGCTGTTTATCTCCTTAGAGCCTCCAAATGAGGTCATCAAGCTGTGACCTGATGTCAGGCTGACCACCCTTTCACTCTTAAGTCTCAAATTGACAACAGGTTATGTAGCTACCACACTGTATAACTGGCTTCCATGTCTTTATTTGAGAAATGGAGGAGGAAAGAGTGCCCACCACAAAGAGCTGTTGTACAGACTTGGGGGAGGGATATAAGAAAGGCAGCTAACACATAGAGGCAACCAAGAGCCTTCATCATCATCTATCAGAAACTCATTGAGAGCTCATCTCAGGCACCAGGTAGTCTTCCCCTTGGGAATAGCATTCTCACCCACACCGTGAGCGTTGAATACATGTGAGATTACAGTGGCACAAAGCACTGGTACAAGAGTACTAAAAACAGAACCTAAACTAAACTCACTATCTTCCAGTCAATGCCGTCTTGTAGTAACCCCATAGGACAGGGTGGAAAACCCTGTCTTGCTCCCTCAGAACAGCTGGTGGTTTCGATCTGCTAATCTTAGGTTATCAGCCCAAAGCATAACCACTATGCAACCAGGACTCCTCACAAGAAAATGGGAACAACAAAAGTTACAACAGCCAGTCATGATTCGAGCTCTTCAGGACCCATATGATGTCGTGAGGCAGAAAGACAACTGGAATGATGCCAATCACCACACACTTGAGTTAATTGCCCCGAGTTTAGCCCTCTCTACTTTGGTGCATCAGGATTGGAAGAAAGCTTACTAACAACCTGTGATATGCAGATGACACAGTCTTGCTTGCTGCAAGGGAGGAGGCCTTGAGACACTTACTGATGTCAGTCAAGGATTACAGCCTTCAGTATGGATGACAACTTAATGTAAAAACGATGAAAATGCAACTGGACCAACAGGTCACAGCATGATAAATGGAGAAAAGGTTGACGTGGTCAAGGAGTTTATCTTGCTTGGATCTACAACCAATGTTCATGGAAGCAGCAGTCAAGAGATCAAAACACGAACTGCACCAAGACCTCTTCAGAATTGAAAAGCAAGAATATTATTTAAGGAATAAGTGCGCCTGATCCAAGCCATGGTGTTTTCAATTGCCTCCTATGCCTGTGAACATTGAACACTGAATAGGGAAGACTGAAGAAGAAGTGATGCATTTAAATTGTGGTGTTAGGGAAGAATATTGAAAGGACCATGGACTGCTAAAAGGACAAACAAATCTGTCTTGGAAGAAGTATGACTAGAGGGCTTTTTAGAGCCAAGGATTGCAAGACCTCATCTTACATGCTTTGGATATGTTATCAGAATAGATCAGTCCCTTGAGAAGGACGTCATGGTTGGTAAAGCAGAGGGGAAGTGCAAAAGAGGACGGCCCTCAGGGACATAGATTGACCAAGAGGCTGCAACAATGGGCTCAAGCATAGGAACAATTGTGAGGATGGTGCAGGGCTGCGCATTGCTTTTTTCTGTTGTGCATAGGGTGGTTATGGGTTGGAACCAACTAGATGGCATCTAACAACAACAATTGGCACTGTTGGGTAAGTGTTGGACTTCTAACCACAAAGTCAGTGGTTCAAACACACGGGTCACTTCACAGGAGAAAGATGATGCTGTCAGTCACTCCTATAAAGATTTACCACCTTAGAAAACTTATGCCAGGTTGCTAAGAGACAGAATAGAGTCTATGGCAGTGGATTTGGCCCTTTGATTAGGAGCTCTAGTGGCTTTGTGGGATAAATATTGAGCTGCTAACCAAGATATCAGCAGTTCAAATCCACCAGTCACACCAAGGGAAAAGATAAAGCTCCCTGGTCCTGCAAAGGTTTACCATCTCACAGAGTCTAAGAAGCAGTTCTACTGAGAATGCTCCTTAGAATCGAGGATAGAAAGACTATCTCACATACTTTGGACATGTTGTCGGGACAGACTAATCCCTAGAAAAGGATTAGTTGCTTGGTATTGTGCTTGGTAAAGTAGAAGGACAAAAACAGAGGGAGAATCTCGGTAAGATGGATTGGCTCAGGGCGTGCAACAATGGGCTCAAGCATAAGAACAATTTTGAGGAGGGTGCAAGACCAGGTGGTGTTTCGCTATGTTGTACATCAGATGTCCGTGAGTCAGAATGGATTTTGCAGCACAAATAACAACAATATGGACCACTCTCTGAGCGTCAGGCACTTCCCTGAGCATTGGACTTAGGCCACGGTCACTAAGTGACCGTGTTTAGCCCAGTCTAGGCAAGGGTACGGGCCTGGTAAATGTCACTGTTGTTATTAGTTGCCATCGAATGGGTTCTGATCCATAGTGACCCATGGACAACAGAATGCAATGTTGCCCATGTCTTCACCATCCTCACAGTCTTTGCTTTGCTGGAGCCATTGCGGTAGGCAGTAAGGCAAAGCACCTTCTTCTTCTTTACAAACCTCATGCCTCTCCAACTTGGCCTTATTTGGAGTGCCTGAGTGGTACAAACAGTTAAGTTTTCAACTACTAACTGAAAGGTTCATGGTTCAAACCCACTCTGAAGCATCACAGAAGACAGTCAGGGCATCTGCTTCCAGAAGTCCACAGCCTTGAAAACCTATGAAGTGGCAGTTCTACCCTGTAACATGTGTGATTGCCTCGGGTGGAAAGTCACTCAGCGGCACGTAACCACACCAACCCCATCTACCGTTTGCTCATGTACTATTAGGTAATCCCTTGTGACAAAGAAAGACAGGATTTGTGTTTTAAAATAAAATGAGTCGAACTAATGCCCTTCCCCGCCTCTACAGCTTCCTCCCTCTCCCCAGGATGGTGGTTTAGCACTGGGTCAATACCACTCTTCTTTCAGAGCACCAGGAGCCCAGAGAAGTTAGGCAATCACTCTTTGGAAAACTTTACCATCAAAAGAAATTACCCTGTGTTGTCTCTTAGAACACTTCACACTTCATTGGGAAGCTATAAAAACAATTACCAGGTCATTAGTAAAGGTTATTTTTTTTCTAAGATCCAGAATCATCTCTCCCAAGATGACCTTCTCAGGCATTTTGGGGGGGGAAGGGGGGGAGACAGTAAGCTCCTTGGAGTGGAAACAGAGGTGCCCAGTGCTCAGTCTATCTAAGCCTGTTTCGTCCACTCTACCCTGAAGCTGAAGACAGCGGTGGCTCAGTGGTAGAATTCTCACCTTCCATTCAGGAGATCTGGGTTGGATTCCCAGCCAATGCATTTTCAGTGGCAACTGCTACCCGCGGTCAGTGGGGGCTTGGGTATTCCTACGATGCTGAGTGGGTTTCAATGGAGCTTCTGAATTTAGATAAACTGGAGACCTACTTTGAAAAATCAGCCTCTGATAAACTCTGTGGATCACATTAGGCTGATCAATAGTAATTATGCAGGACTGGGTAGCCTTTCATTCTGTGGATAGCCAGACATCAAAGACAGCCTACAACAACAGCATTCTGAAGTTAGAATCCCCTGCCCAACTCATCGGACTGTTGAGAAGTTGGAATGAAATGACTTGAAACTAACAGCACCACCACCGTGACACTTTGGGAGGGACTTTGTGAATGCCATCCCTTTCATTGCCTCAACGTTGCCGCCTCTGTTTGGGGTCAGGGGCGTGAATGCAGGAAACAGGATGTACTGCAGTCAGCACTGTGTGGGTCAAGATAAAGACCTGAAAACATCAGCAGCTGAAGACATGCAAGTCCATTCCTCACTCTTACTCCATGTCTGTCCTGCGCTGACAAGGGAATTCCACTGACTCGTGCTGCTAGTGGTTGTGATCAAGTTAGCTGGCTCAGGGGGACCCCGTGTACAACAGAACGGAACATTGCCCAACAGGACCAGCGCTGTGCTCAAGTCTATCACTGGGTTGTCTCTGGTTGTAGTGGCTGTTGATTTGGAAACAACTCAGGTGTCGGTTTGTATAACCGAACAAACTATTGCTCGTTTCTCTCCATCCTCATGGTCATTGACAGGTGTGGTTTCTTCAGTTCCTCTCATGAAGGGTTTCCCTTGTTTTCACCGACCCTCTACTTTATCAAAGGATACCCTTTTCTAGGGGTTGTTTTTCCTGGTGACACGTCCAACGTAAGCTCATGGAAGTCTTACCCACTGATGTTAAGGAGCATTCCACTAATAGTTCTTCTCAGACTGATTGGTTTATTCTTTGGGCAATCCATGGGATGTTCCATTTTCTTCACCAGCTACACAGATTTGCATGTGTCGATTCTTCTCCTGCCTTCTTTTTCCTTAGTCGAGCTTCCATAACGCATAGGAGGCAATTAAAAAGACCATGGCTTGGCGCAGACGCATCTGAGCCTTACAAGTGACGTCATTGCTTGGTCACACTCTAGAGGCCTTTGCTGCAGATTCGCTCGGTGCCATCTGTTGTTTGATTTCTTGGCTGTTGCTTCCCTGAGGATCGATTGTCAATAAATTTTGGACGATTTCAATCCTTCCTCCTTTTAACTTTCCACAGCTTGCTGGTCTGGTTGTGAGTACTCTTGTCTTCTTTAGGCTGAGATGTAATCCATACCTGTTGGCTCTTGGGTTCTGGCTCTCAGGGCTATTGGCTCTGAGGTTCATCATTAAGGGTTTTAGGTTCTCAGCAAGCAAAGTCAAGTTATCTTCATAGCTCGGGTTGTTGATGAATCTTCCTCCAATTCTGAGGCTGTGTGTGTTTATATAGTTCAGCTTCTTGGATTATTTACTCAGCATACAGATTAAATAAACCTGGTGCAAGGATGCAACCCTGATTCGCAACTTTTCTGATTTTAAACCACATGAACATCTGCTTTTTGGTCTGTGCGCAGGTTCTGCATAAGCACAGTTACATGTCCCTTCTCTTCACATGGGTACGGCATGGAACATTTTCATTCTGTGGGGCTTGGCCACCTCATGAGTTGAAGACCTGAAATGGTGACAGCCAACCACACAAGAGCTCCTACATTTCCCTGAAAATAGTGCAGGGTGGGAGTCCAGGGAGTGACATCATAAGATCACTTCTGCCTTCTCTCTCCTCAGCAGTCTTCTCTCTCTCTCTCTCTCTCTCTCTCTCTCTCTCTCTCTCTCTCTCTCTCTCTCTTTTAAATAAATCATTTTGTTGGGGGCTCTTACAGCTCTTAAAACAACCCATCAATTGAATCAAACACATCTGTACATCATCATTTTCAAAACATTTTTCTTTCTACTTGAGCCCTTGGTATCAACTCCTCTTCTGCACCCCCACCCCTGCCCTCACACCCTCATGAATTCTTAATAAATTATAAATTATTATTATTTTAATATCTTACATCGTCCACTGTCTCCCTTCATCCATATTTCTGTTGTTCATCCCCCCACCCACCCTGGGGGAGGGGGAGGATGAAGCTGTGTATTCCGTCAATGCTATACTGTACCCTGGCTGGCTCATCCCTTCCTGTGACCCTTCTGTGAAGGGATGTCCAATTGTCTACAGAAGGGCTTTGGATCTTCACTCTGCCCCGCTTGTTTACATCAATATGATTTCCTTGGGTCTTCTGATGCCTGATACCTGATCCTGTTGACACCTTGAGATCACATAGGCTGGTGTGCTTCTTCCGTGTGGACTTTGTGGTTTCCCTGATAAATCGCCCCTTGCTTAACTTCAAGCCTTTAAGAACCCAGATGATATATCTTGTAATTGCCGGGCACCATCAGCTTTCTTCACCACATTTACTTATGCACCCATTTTGTCTTCAGCAATCATGTCAGGCAGGTAAGCATCACAGAATTCCAAGTTATTAGAACAGTGTCCTAGCATTGAGGAGGACTTGAGTAGAAGCCCAATGTCCATAGCAGGCTTCTTTTTCTTTTCCTCCCCTCTCTCCTTCTTGCTTCTTCCTCCAGTATGGCTTTGGAGATTCCAAATAATCTTCCCCTTATCATACAGCCACCCCCCTTGGGAACTAGTATTTTATTAGTTGTTTGGGAGATCAGTACAGGGAAATTATAAGCAATGTGTACATAATTGTGTTGTTGTTTTTCGGGGTCACATTGGCTGTATTTCTGATGTTTGGGGTTGGAAGAGGATGTGAGGGCAGGCAGTTTGTCCACTCTGCTGCCGTTGGCTCCGGATGTTCTTGGAAACTGACTTAGATCGCTATTCAAAGTCAGAAGAAGACAAAAGCTCTGTTCTAGATCTCTGGATGGATCTCCAGCCTGTTCATGGATCTCTGGCCTGCTCATGGATCTCTGGCCTGCTCATGGATCTCCAGCCTGTTCATGGATCTCTGGCCTGTTCATGGATCTCCAGCCTGTTCATGGATCTCCAGCCTGTTCATGGATCTCTGGCCTGTTCATGGATCTCCAGCCTGTTCATGGATCTCCAGCCTGTTCATGGATCTCTGGCCTGTTCATGGATCTCCAGCCTGTTCATGGATCTCCAGCCTGTTCATGGATCTCTGGCCTGCTCATGGATCTCTGGCCTGTTCATGGATCTCCAGCCTGTTCATGGATCTCCAGCCTGTTCATGGATCTCTGGCCTGCTCATGGATCTCAAGCCTGTTCATGGATCTCCAGCCTGTTCATGGATCTCTGGCCTGTTCATGGATCTCCAGCCTGTTCATGGATCTCCAGCCTGTTCATGGATCTCCAGCCTGTTCATGGATCCCCAGCCTGCTCATGGATCTCCAGCCTGCTCATGGATCTCCAGCCTGTTCATGGATCTCCAGCCTGTTCATGGATCTCCAGCCTGTTCATGGATCTCCAGCCTGTTCATGGATCTCCAGCCTGTTCATGGATCTCCGGCCTATTCATGGATCTCTGGCCTGCTCATGGATCTCTGGCCTGTTCATGGATCTCCAGCCTGTTCATGGATCTCTGGCCTGCTCATGGATCTCCAGCCTGCTCATGGATCCCCAGGTAGCAGTTACATTTTTATCACGTTGGCAGGGCAATGGGGTTGGGGGAAACAGCTACAAGGTCTTACAAGATAGTGTACATTTCTTGCTAATTGGGCTGACAGAGTCTGGAGATGTCTTGGAAGAGTCAAGGTCTTGTTTGAGAGCTGGGAGAGGGAAGAGGAGAAAGGGGGCTAACAGCTCCATCTTCACGCAAATCTATCATATGTTTTTATGAAGCATCTTCTCTGAAGATTTCAGATGCAACAGTGTACTCAGGGGGATAATTATGACAGTGTGCACTCACTTTTAAATAGTTGAACTTTGTCTACATTGAACTTCTGTGAGAAAAATCGAACTTTCTACTCCCATTAACAGTTACAGCAGTCTTGGAAACTCACAGGGGCCAGTTCTACATTGCCCTGCCCTTCATACCTTGCTATGAATGGATATTGATTCAGTGGCACTGAGTTACTGAAGTCCCATGTTCCTCCAGCTTCTGACATGAGAGGTCAAAGCTCAGTTTGACTCAAGCATGATCGATAGGGTGCTGACAATAGCGAGAGGAGAAAGTCCAGAATTATAATACAATAGAGCACCACTTCTCTGTCAGTTTATTGTACTGTATTGGCTTATGTGTTGCTAAAAGTGAACAGGTCTCAGCAGAGCTTCCAGACTAAGAACAGACAACAGGTTGTCCACTTCAAAAGAATTAGGCACTGAAAACCTTCTGGACAGCAGTGGAACATGATCAGAGCCAGAGTCCGAAGATGAGCCCCTCAGGTGGGACGGCACTCCACATGTGACTGAGGAAGAGCTGCCGTCTCAAAGTAGAGTCGTCCTTAATGACGTGGATGGAGTAGAGCCTGCAGGACCTTCCTTTGCTGTTGGGCCTGACTCAAAATGAAAAGAAACAGCTGCACACATCACTTAGTAATTGAAACTTGGAATGTAAGAAGGATAAGTCTAGGAAAAGTGGAAGTCATCAAACATGTAATGGGATGCATGAAGATCAACATCCTAGGTGTTAGTGAGCTGGGATGGACGGGAAGTAGCCATTTTGAATCAGAAAATCCTGTGCTGGGAATCAGAGATTGTGCTGGGAATGACAGATTGAAAAGGAATGGCATTGCATTCATCGGGAAAAAAGACCTTTCAAGACCTAATGCTAAGAGTTAAGAGTTGTCATAGACATGTACAAGGGGTACCCAA
The DNA here is from genome assembly GCF_050624435.1 of Tenrec ecaudatus. Classification (NCBI taxonomy): domain Eukaryota; kingdom Metazoa; phylum Chordata; class Mammalia; order Afrosoricida; family Tenrecidae; genus Tenrec; species Tenrec ecaudatus. The sequence goes on from NC_134532.1 coordinate 198,430,502, forward strand.
AGAACTGCAAAGAGAGCTCCTCTAGGCAGAACTTTTGTAGTACGTATTATATCCGCCAGACAAGCATCCAGCAACTCTCTCTGAGTTAATGTACACAGTGGTGTCACCTGGGAAGCTTCTCTCTAGTCACAGTTAATTTTTTTGTAAAAGCAGTTTTGCTCGAACCTTGTTTTTTATGATGGCCGATTTTACAGAAAAGCATCTGGCTGTAAAATTTTGTTTCCTGGTCAGGAAAATGTTGCAGAAATTGTTGTGATGTTGAACACAGCTTACAAGGACAGTTCTATGGAAAAACTGAAGTGTACGAGTGGTTTCCTCATTTCAAAAAAGGGTGAAATATTGATTGATAATAAACCTTGCTCTGGACATCCATCAACTTCCCGAACCGATGAAAATGCCAACTTGTAGCATATTTGGAGTTTACTCTACCTGGGAAAACTGTTAATTAAGCTTTCTAGTTAGAGGTTCTGAAACACAGCATAACAGAGTTCTACAAAAAAAGTCCTTATTTGTGGCAGATGGAGGACTGTTTTGACACCACAACAATGCACCTACTCACACTTGCATCTCAGTGGGCTAGATTTGGCAAAAAAAAAACCAAAACAGCATGCCCCCCTCTTGCCCCATGCACCTTACTCACCTGACCTCTCTCCATGTGACTTCTTTCTGTTTCCAAGAATATAGAGGGACATGAAAGGACAGCGGTTTGATGATGTAACGAGGTGAAGAAAAAAAACTAGGGAGGTGCTATCAGTCACCCAAACAGATGAGTTTGAAAAATGTTTCCAAGAATGGAATAGCAGATTTTAAAAAAAATCATTTTATTGGGGACTTGTACAACTCTTATCACAATCCATCCATTGTGTTAAGCACATTTGTACATTGTTGCCATGATCATTCTCAAAACATTTGCTTTCTGCTTGAGCCCTTGGCATCAGCTCCTCGTGTTTTCCCTCCTTCCCTGCTTCCCCCTCCCTCATGAACCCCTGATAATTTATAAATTATTATTAATTTGTCATATCTTACACTGTCCGGCATCTCCCTCCACCCGCATTTCTGTTGTCCATCCTCCAGGGAGGAGGTTATATGTAGATCCTTATAATCAGTTTCCCCTTTCCACCCCACCCTCCCTTCACCTATCAGCACTGGTCCTGAAGGAATCATCTGTCCTGGATTCCCTGTGTTTCCAGTTCCAGTGTACATCCTCTGGTTTAACCAAATTTGTAAGGTAGAATTGGGATCATGATAGTTAGCGGGGTGAGGGGGGAAGGAAGCTTTTAGGAACTAGAGGAAAGTTGTATGTTTCATCCTTGCTACACTGTACCCTGACTGGCTCATCTTCTCTCCATGACCCTTCTGTAAAAGGATGTCCAGTTGCCTACAGATGGGTCTTGGGTCCCCAATCTTCACTTCCCCCAATTCACAATTATTTGTTTTGAAGACAAATGGGTGCATAAGCAAATGTGGTGAAGAAAGCTGTTGGTACATAGCTATCAAAAGATATAGCATCTAGGATCTTAAAGACTTGAAGGTTAAAAAAAAGCGGCCATCTAGCTCAGAAGCAACAAAGCCCACATGGAAAAAGCACACCAGCCTGTGTGATCATGAAGTGTCAAAGGGATCAGGGATCAGGCATCAAAGAATAAAAAAATCAAATCCTTATGAATGAGGGGGGAGTGCAGATTGGGGACCCAAAACCCATCTGTAGGAATAGCAGATTTGACAAATGTATTAAGTGTAATGGAGAGTACTTTGAAGGTGATGAGGTTGTTTTGTGTAAAGGAATGTAAATACACAGCTAGGGGTTGGGGGGGGGATCCATTTTTTGGAGGGGTATGCCCTCGACATGGTTCTGTCTTTGTGACAGGATATTATTGAAAGTGTTGCCCTCCATTGTTCTGGTAAATAGTCTGCAGTTATTTAATCTGGGGGAATGGGAACAAGAGGAGCTGATACCAAGGGCTCAAGTAGAAAGAAAATGTTTTGGAAATGATGTGTATAAATGTGCTTGATTCAATTGATGTACGGATTGTTATAAGAGCTGTAAGAACCCCCAATAAGATGATTTTCTTTTAAAAAAAAGAAAAGTCCGAACCCTTAACCCTAACCCTAACCCTAACCCTTAACCCTACCCCTAAGAAAAAAAAAAAAAAGTCCAAAAAATCTTAATCGATACAAGTCAACAATTCATGTACTGTGGTCTAAAGCTAGCCTATACTTGGATAATTCCCTTTCGCAACAGTGCTTTAAATTCTATGCCAATTATATGAGCTTAAGTTGTGAACAACTAGTTTTCAGAAAGCTTTGAACAACATTGGGAACCCCAAATCCATTTGCAGGACCCACACATATATTAAGGCTCTATTGAATTTCCTCCTGACAGAGTCAAGGAATATGGATAGCGTTGTTATCAGACAGAGGGCAGTGTAAAGATGATTATGGTAGATATAGTTAGGCTAAAATGTATTATCTTATTTGATCTCCCCTTTGACCCATTTAAAAATTGTTTCAGTTAAAAAAAAAGTGAAGGAGAAATATACATGGATTAAGCTTCCGGTGAATTCCCTCTGACCACAGACCAGGAATGTGAATGGCCTTGCTCTAATGAAGAGTGCATTTGAAAGTAGACTATGGCAGAGGTAGTTAGGGTAAAGTTTAACATCTTATCATTTGATCTCCCTTTTGACCCATTTTATAATTGTTCTAGTTTTGAATATTTATTTTCCTTTTCAGTTGAGGTTTTCCTCCATTTTATTTTGCTACTATTAACTTTTTTGTTTCTTTGTGGGGGGGTGTATATTTTTCAGTGTATGAAATATAGGATGGGTGAATCTATAGAGGCAGTAACTGCATTAATGGTTTTTTGGTGGTAAGACAGGGGACATGGGGGGAAACACGGAGCTAATAACAATGAGTGCACAGAAGAAGGAAATGTTCTAAAATTGGTTGTGGTAATGAACGTACAACTCCTCTTGATATGACTGAATTATTGTATGATATGTGGATTATGTGCCAAAACTGTTTTAAAAATGCTATATAATTGGCTAAATTAATGACACTATCAATAGAATTATCTCCAAAGGAATGAATCACAATGTTCTCTATCATAAAATGATCATGATATATCATAGATAAGTGAATGGATTGGGAACTCATACTTAATTCTAGCCCCATTCTAAGAACATTCTGTTCTTAAGACGTAGCCTTACTCCATACGTGCCCTAATGAAGAGATCACTGGAATATGCACGCTATAACAAAGTGTGGTTATAAAAACCAGATGGCACCCAGTTACCAGAATCATTAATGGGTCTTCAAGGTTTGTCTGAAAACAAGCAGCCATCTAAGTGAGGCATACACTAACACTACGTAGAAGAAGCACACAGCCTTTGTGGTCCAAGGACTGTAAACAGTAAAAGCCAAGTCCAAAGGAAGGAAACATATCAGAGCTAGATTATGAATACTGGTTTGCAGAAGCTATGGATGGCTGTGGATGCCCAAAATCCATTTGCAGGGTCCCACATGGATTAAGCCTTGGGTGAATACCCTCTAGCCATAATCCGGGGAATTACTACCAGACAGAAAGCACTGTAAGGTGAATTACAGCAGATATCTAAACAGCTCCAAACTCATTGTCATTGAGTGGATTCCGACTCATAATGACCCTGTAGGACAGAGTGGAACTGCGCTTGAGGCTTTCTGAGACTAATTCTTTACGGGAAAAGAAAGACTTGTCTTTCTCCCAGTGGCAGAGTGGAATGTAATGTCTTTTACTGTAATGACATTAAATGTAATGTCTTTTCACTTGATCTCCCTTGGGACTCACTTTACAGTTCAGTTTTTAATGTTTTCTGGTTTCTAGTCAATTGAGGTTTTTTTCTGTTTTGTTTTGTCGTTGCTGTTGGGTTGTTTGTGTTGTCTGTTTGCTTCCTGTTTGTGTTTGTGTGGTTTTCTGTATATGACATCCAAACCGGGGTGGGGGTGGGGGGCGGGAATCCTCACAGCAACTCCTGGTGGATTTGGAGACTATAACTGTTTACAGGAGTAGGAGGCCCTGTCTTTCCCTGTCGGAGCAGCATTCTGGTGATTTCGACCTGCCGACCATGCAGATCGCAGCCCAGTGCGTAACCATTACGCCATCAGGATAGGTAAATCTATAGAGGCAGTAACTGGATTAAGCTGGATTAAGACGTACCTCGGGGCTTCGCAGGGGAGGCTGGGGGAACAGGGAGCTGGGAACCATGAGCATGAGAAGAACATGGTCTGAAGGTGACTGTGGTGATGTCTGTGCCGCTCTTCCTAAAACGACTGTCTGATCAAATTGCATGAGCTAAGACGATTCAATTAAATTAAATTGTAAGCATATGTCAATAAGATGATGGGTTAAAAAGAGGTGTCATGGAAAAGTGCACCTGCCTGTGGCCCCGAGGATGCTCTTTCTGCAGTTGCCCTTCAACTCGATCCTATGAGAAGCAGAGTCCAGAAGGTAGGGCTTCCCAGATGTAATGACTGCTTGCTGACTCCCCAAGAAGCCACGTCAGAGAGATTTTTTTTCAAAAGCTGGCCACTTGGATATCAATGGCGACTCAGGCCCCATGGAGACTGCTACTTCTCATGGCCAAATTGCAAAGATGCACTCATGAGTTTCCCAGAAGACCCCCTTGCTGAGAGTTCTTTGCCTCTGAGAAGAAGGGTGATGGGTCACAACGGCCACTGAGCAGAAGGCAGCAGGCATTGGGCACACGGGGAGAAGCTGCAGATAAATTCTAAGAGCCACCACCGACACGGGACCATCCGGTGCCAGGGGTCTCTTTGTTCTAGCAGATTCACCTTGGAGTCTTGGAAGGAAGGGGTGCACAGCCAACTCGTCAATTAATCAGCCCTCACAAGGTCACCAGGGATGCTGTGGGTTGGGCGGCACAGTGGGCACCTGGAGGAACTGGCTTTCATGAAAGGACTAGTGCAGTAATGGAATCCTCAAATCCTTTGAGCGACGTTGCATGAACTGGGCCTTTCAATCCCTGCGTGCATTTTCCAGAGCCGGAAAAAACAAACCCATCAGCAACCAATATCCTGAGCAAGCACTTCAGAGGAAGGTGGTGGTGTTAATACAGTTGGAAGCCCCACTGAAGGGCATACAGTCAGGAAACAAGCCAAAACCAAAGAAAGACTGCACTCTGCAGTGCAGGGAAGGACAATGAGCCCTCCAGCTCAGGAGACACCATCCTGATATGGGCATCTTTCCCTCTCATGGATGGGATTGGTGTCCCCTGAAATACATATTGTAAATCCAAACCCCCTGCCTGTGGGGCTGAGCTAAGTCAGGATCTACGCCATGGTCTTGGGTCTACCTGTGGTAATACTCTCATTTGCATCGGGTTTTTATTATGTTAATTGACAGTATTATTAGCATAGTCCAGGCTCTCAGCCATTGCAGTTAGCTGCCATCACATTGACTCAACTTATGACAACTCCATGGCCAACAGAATGAATCAATACCCAGACCCGCACTGAGCCCGTGGAGGATCAGGGCAGATTGTTACAATCCAGAGAGTATTCTTTAGTCGTTGGCTGTAACTTTCTTTCTGGTCCATTTTAGTCTGGATGCTCGGATACCATCTGTTCAGCATCCTAACAACATGCAAGTCCCTAATGACACATGGGTGGGTGGTGCCTGCTCATGAGATTCATTGGCTGGGAATCGAATCTCAGTCTCTCTTCAAACCAAAAACCATGCTCGCTTCCATCAAGTCAATCCTGACTCATAGCAACTCCACACGGACAAGGTGGAACTGCCCTTGTGGGTTTCCAAGACTGTAACTCTTTATGGGAGTAGAAAGGCTCTTCGTTCTCCCATGGAGTGCCTGGTGTTCTTGAACTGCTGACCTTGCGGTATGCTGCCCAACACTTAACTCGCTGTTACCAAGGCTCTCAGTCTCTCATAGAAGGTGAGACTTTTACCACTGAATTACTGTCCTCAAGGTAGCTATTGTTGTTGATAGATGCCGACGAGTGTGTCCTGACTCACAGCAACCCCACAAACAACAGGACAAAGTATTGCCCAGTCCTGCATGATCCTCACAGTCATTCTTAGTTTGGGTGTGTTCTCGGGTTCTCGCGTTTGCCATACAGCAGCTTCTGCCAAAATCAACTATGCCCTTTGACCAGGTGTTCCTTCTCCACAGCCCCCTCCCCCACAGCCTCACCTGTCTGACGCCTAACGGTATTTATGGGTTTATGTCCCTGATCAGATGTGTCTCCAAAGCTGGGTGCCTGGGGTTCTTGGTGCTGCCGTAACACAAACACTGCGAGTGGATGGCGTTTGTAAGCAGAAAGCTATTTTCGTGTACTTGGAGAAGCTGGAGGTCTGAATTCCGGGCACTGGCTGTAGGACAAAGGCTTTCTCCGAGGGAAGGCCCACGTCGCTTTCAGGGGAGAGTCGCACCTATCGTCCTCCCTCTGTGTCCTTGATTCTGTGCTTCGTCTGCTCTTCTTAAATCTCGGAGGTGATTTATTTAAGACATACCCTGCAATGATCATGACTTCATTAGTGTGCAAAAGAAAACCTTATTTCTCAGGGAGATTGTATCCCCCGGTTCAATCCAGGACACTGGGTTACCCCTTTCCTGCCATTTGTTGGATGTGACACACACACACTCACACACACACACACACACACACACACACACACTCACACTCTTCTCATACTCTTGGGAGTGTTCCAAATTATAGAATGTAGCACAGAACGTATTGGCTGGGAGTAACACCAGTTCCTAGGATTGCTACACAATTTTTACCATATCACTGGGCCCCTAATCTTTTCAAAGGACTGTACTTTAGCTTTCTGCTGTAAACATTTTTTAACTCAGAGAGCGTAAGCTGTTATGCCCTTATTTTCATGTGTTCTGTGGACCTGCTATCAAACTCTAATCGTTATAGTTAGTGATAGAGAGGTTTGGGGTCAACTTGACCGAACCAGGGTTCTCAGTGGTTTGGCTTGAGTCCTCCAGGATAGTATGTAGCACAATGAGCTCAACTCCATGATGGGATCTAATGTAAGATAAGTGACTCTGTGAGCAGCCACTGGCTGTGGTGGAAGGTAGCCTCCTTGCTTAGGTCACAACCTCGATGCACTCAGAAGACTCTCCCAGGGTGCTGTTCTTGTTGTTAGGTGCCACCTTGTCCATTCTGAGAACAGATTAGACACATTGAAGACTGAGGACCGAAGTCCTGATGAGCTGTGAGAGCACAACAAGAACATCATTCACGAGGAAAGCAAAAGGTCATTAAAAAAACACAGGGAATCCAAGGCGGATGATCCCTTCAGGACCAGGGGTGTGAGTGGTGATACTGGGAGGGTGGAGGGTGAGTGGGTCGGAAAGAGGGAACCGATTACAAGGATCCACATGTGACCTCCTCCCTGGGGGATGGACAACAGAAAAGGGGGTGAAGGGAGACGTCGGACAGGGCAAGTTATGACAAGACAATAATTTATAAATTATCAAGGGCTCATGAGGGAGGGGGCAGCAAGGAGGGAGGGGGAAAAAAGAGGACCTGATGCAAAGGGCTTAAGTGGAGAGCAAATGCTTTTAAAATGATGAGGGCAATGAATGTACAGATGTGCTTTACACAATTGATGTATGTATGGATTGTGATAAGGGTCGTATAAGCCCTTAATAAAATGTTTTTTTAAGTTAAATTTTAAAAAAAACAGGGAAGAAAGGAAAGTTCCAAATGGCTGTCGGAAGAGACTCTGAGACCTGCTCTTAATTATAGAACAGCTGAAGCAAGTGGAAGAAATGATGAAGTCAAAGAGCTGAACATAAAAGCTCACGGGGCAGTTTTAGAAGACAACATCAAATATTACGATGAAATGTGCCACGACTGAGAATAAAAAACCAAAAGCAAAGAACATGCTCAGTGTACCTTGAACTGAAAGACCAGGGAGAAAGTGGCTCAAGCCTTGAGTGCCACCCTTAGAAAGACTCTGCGGACGCACTATTGAATGACGCAGGAAGCATCAGGGAAGCTGGAAAGACTGCAGGCGCGCGACACCAAAGAGAACTAGCCGACATTCCGTCAGGTCCTTGTCTTCGAGTGAGAAGGAATTCACACCAAAGCCTGGTTTGCAAGCCAAGGGAGTTTTTTGTAAAGGACAGAAGCAGTTTCAGGCACTACAGTAAACAAAACACAGCAAGAGAGAGAGACAGAGAGAGAGAGAGAGCGCGGGAGCGAGAGCCAGAGGCCCAGCTGCACAGACTGCAGCACAGCCGAACAGGACTGTGTAGAAGCCGCTGGAAGAGAGTGGGCTCAAGAGTTTCTGGCTTTTTCCAGGCTCTCCGCTGGGAAGCGTGGTCAACAATACTGGTGACCCCCATTGGCCGAATTAAATTCACCTGACCTACATGGGCCAATCCAGGTGTACACCCACCTATATGTACCACTTCCTTGACAGGAGCTCGAATTCCTGAGCATGCTCTGTGGACACCTTCATCCCTGTTCTAACTACCTAACAATTCCACAATTTCAGGAGGTAGCATAAATACAGGAGCCAATGGGGACAGCACTGAAGCTACAGCTCCGGGAGAGGGACATGTCTGGTCAGAGCACACAGGAGCAAACGAAGCGGGAGGAAGAGAAAGTGGAGCACATCCTGGCCCACCAAGCCCTGAGGATGATATTCCTGCTGAGAGCAGCCAATGCACAAAGAGGACCATGAGCTGACCCCACTTCGAGACACGACATCCCTCACTGACCCATAGCGCTATAGGACACAACACTGGAGACACAGTACGGGAATTGTGCCCTATCTGACCCCTCCACACAGAGGTGAAACACTAAGGGGGTGCAACAGAACAGAGCAATGAAGTCCCTGAGGAATACCAAAAACAGATTTGGATCCAGGGCATGGCACCTCATCAGACTCGACCAGAAAACAGTCCTAAAGGTCAATCAATAGATCTGTGACTATTTATAGGTTTTTCATTTTTGTCATTGGTTTTTGTTGTTGCTTTGTTTTTCTCTGTCTTTTTTATGCGTATCATTAGTTCTGCATGTCTATCTATCTAAGATAGGCAAGATAGACAATCTTGGGCGAGGGGCAGGAAGTCAGGGGGAAAGGAAGTGGGTGTTTAACAAACCCAGGGACAAGGAACAAGAACTGATGTAAAATCAATAGCAAGGAGGGTGGAGGAGGCCTTGATCAAGGTCAATGTAACTGCGAGGAATTACTGAAACCCAAATGAAGATTGAACATGATAGTGGGCCAAGAGAAAAGTAAAAGGAAATAGAGGAAAGAACTAGGAGGCAAAGGGCATTTATAGATGTCTAAATATAGGCATATACATATGTAAATATATATATATATGACGATAGGGAAATAGATCTATGTACATATATTTATGCTTAGTATTAAGGTAGAAGATGGACATTTGGCCTCTACTCAAGTACTCCCTCAATGCAAGAACATGTTATTCTATTAACCTGGCAGTCTATGATGCTCACCTTCCCTACTTGATTGCTGAAGACAACGCCGAGTGCTTAAGCAAATGTGGTGAAGAAAGCTGATGGTGCCAGGCTATTAAAAGATATAGCATCTGGGGTCTTATAGGCTTGAAGATAAACAGGGGGAATCTAGCTGAGAAGCAACAAAGCCAACATGGAAGAAGCACAGAAAGCTGTGTGATCCTAAGGTGTAAATGGGATCAGGTATCAGGCATCAAAGACCCAGAACAACAAAAAAAAATCATGTCATTGTGAATGAAAGGGAGTGTGGAGTGGTGACCCAAAGCCCATCTGTAGGCAATTGGGCATCCCCTTACAGAAAGGTCATGGGGAGAAGATGAGACAGTCAGGGTTAAGCATAGCAACAATGAAACATACAACTTTCCTCTAGTCTGTTAATGCTTCCTCCCCACCACTGTCATAACCCCAATTCTAACTTACAAATCTGGCTTGATCAGAGCATGTACATGGGTACAAATAAGAGCTGGAAACACAAAGAATACAGGACAGATAAACCTCTCAGGACCAATATTGAGAGTAGCCATACCAGGAGGGGAAGGGGAAGGTGGGAGAAGAAAGAGAGAACCTATCACAAAGATCTACCTATCACCCCCTCCCAGGGGGATAGACAACAAAAAAGTGGGTGACATTGGTCAGTGCATGACATGAAAAAATAATAATTTATAAATTATAAAGGGTTTATAGGGAGGGAGGGTGAGGGAGGAAGGGGAAAAAATGAGAAGCTGATACCAAAGGCTCAAGTAGAAAGCAAATGTTTTGAGAATGATGATGGCAACACATGTACAAATGTGCTTGACACAATGGATGCATGTATGGATTGTAATAAGAGTTGTACAAGTCCCAATAAACTGATTTTTTTAAAAAAGAAAGTTCAATCTGCACTGAATGCATTATCAAAAACAAACTCCAGGTATTGATGGAATACCGATTGAAATGTTTCAACAAGCTGATAAGCACTGGAAGCACTCACCTATGCCAGGAAATTTGGAAGAAAGCTGCTTGTCCAACTACCTGGAGGATATCATATCTGTACCCATTCCAAAGAAATGTGATCCAACAGATCACTCAGATTATAGAACAATATTAATGATAACACACACACAAAACCTCACCGCCAGAGAATCCGTGACTCACAGATACTTCACCTCTTTACAGGATGAGAAACTCTCCTCTTTCTCCCACTGAATGGCTAGTGGATTCCAATCACTGACTGCTTTTAGCAACTGAGATCATCCAACAACGGTTATAGCAGTGAGGTGACAAGGAGATGTCAGAGATTCGGGTTGGCTTCAGGGGAGGATGTGGAACAAGGGATAGCATTGCCGATGTCAAAGCAGAGAACACCAGAAAGATTTTGGTTGTGTTTATTGGCTATGCCAAGGCATTCGGCCATGTGTATCTCAACAAACTATGGCCAACCTGGAGAAGAATGGAAATGGGAATTCCTTCACTGTGCTCATGAGGAACTCATACGTAGTTCAAAAGACAGTTGAGCAAACAGAACAAGGGAATACTTCATTGTTTCAAATTGAAAGGTGTGTGACAGGGTTTCCTCCTCTCATCATACGTATTAAATCTATATGCTGATTGAATAACCAGAGAACTTGACTTATACAAAAAATTAATGTGCATCAGGATTACAGGAAGACTCACTATCAACCTGAGATATGCAGATGTCACAACTTGCTTCTTGAAAGTAAGAAAGACTTGAAGCACTTGCTGATAAAGATAAAAGATTGCGACATCTGTATGGACAACTCAGTGTAAAGAAGACCCAAATCCTCACAACTAGACCAATAGGTTACATCATGATAAATGGAGAGAAGTTTGAAGTTGTTAAGGATTTCGTCTTACTTAGATCCACAATCAATGTTCATGCAAGTAGCAATCAAGAGATCTAAAGATGAGCTGCATCAGGTAAATCTTCTGCACACGGCCTCTTTAAAGTATAGAACAGCAAGGATGTTACTTTGAGGAATAAGACGCGACTGGCCCAGCCGTGGTGGTTTCCGTGGCCTTGCACGCATGTGAAAGTTGGATGTTGAATAAAGAAGACTGAAGAAGCAACGCTTGTGAATCGTGGTGTTGGAGAAGAATATTGAAAGTACCAAAGACTGCTAAACGGACAAACCAGTCTGTCTTGGCAGAAGTACAGCCAGAGTGCTCCTTGAAGGCAAAATGGTGAGACCATGTCTTACATACTTGGGACATGTTGTCAGGGGAGACCAGTCCCTGGAGAAGGACATCAAGTTTGCCTAAAGTAGAGGGACAGCGAAAAAAGGGGGGAGCAGGCTCTCAAGGAGAGGGCTGACACAGTGGCTGCAACAATGGACTCAAGCAGAGGAACAATTGTGGGGGTGGCGTAGGACTGGGCAGTGTTTTGTTCTGTTGTGCATAGGGCTGCCATGGGTTGGAATGGACTTAATGGCACACAACTGGAGAACTATTCTTTGACTCGCTCCGGCCCGATGTACAACAGAAGAAAAGATCATCCAGTCCTGTGCACGTCTCACAATTGTTCTGAGGTTCAAGTCCATTATGGCAGCCACTATGTCAACCATCTTGTTGAAGGTCTTTTTTTTTTTTTTTTTTGCTGCCCCTCTACTTTACCAAGTATGACACCCATGTCCAGGAACTTGTCTCACCTGATAACATGTCCAAAGTACACGAGATGAAGTCTAACCATCCTTATTTCCATGGAGTATTTTGGCTGCACTTACAGGACAGATTTGTTTGTTCTTTTGGCAGGGCATGACATATTGTTTTCCAGAACTACAGTGCGAATGTATCGATTCTATTTCAGTCTTCCCTATCGATGCCCAACGTTCACATGCATGTGAGCCCATTGAAAATACCACGGCTTCAGTCAGACTTACCTTAGGGCTCAAAGTAACATCCTTGCTCTTCAACACTTTAAAGAGGGCTGGTGCAGCAGATTAACCCAATGCAACGTGTCTTTTGATTTCTTGACTTCTAATTTCATAAGTATTGATTTTGAATCCAAGCAAGGTGAAATTCTATAACAACTTCAACCTTTTCTCCATTTATCATGATGTTACCTATTGGTCTAGTTGTGAGGATTTTGGTCTTCTTCACACTGAGTTGTCACCCACACTGAAGACTACAATCCTTGATCTTCATCAGCAAGTCCTTCGAGTTCTCTTCACTTTTAGCAAGTAAGGTGTGTCAGTCATCTGCAGAGCTGAGGTTGTCATTAACCCTTCCTCCAATCCTGATGCCACATTCTTGCTCAGATAATGCAGCTTCTCTGATCATATTCTCTGCATATAGATTGAGTAAGTATGGTGAGAGGACACAACCATGACACATGTCGTTCCTGAATTTAAACCATGGAGTATTCTCTTGTCCTTTCTGCATCACTGCCCTTGAATCATGCACAAGTTCCACATGAGCACAATGAAGAGTTCTTTTATTCTTCATTGCAGCTTAGACGTCTTCCTTCAGTACTGGAGCATGTAGCTTGCTCCTCTTTAAGCAGATTCTGCTGGATCTGTTTCATGGACCTCCTGCCATATTGCCTGCCAATCCCAGGAGCCATCAGTGGACTACCTACCTTGGAATCATTCCACGTTGTATCAACCTGCATGTGGTTCATGAGCCCCCAGAGCTACAGAAGTCAGCTAACTTGGCATTTGACTTGACCCATTGAGTTGAACCTAATTGGACGTACCTGCTTCTATGCCACATGAGCCATTTCTTTATATATGAGAGGGTACCCCCCTAAAATGGGAGGAGCTTTCATAATATGCATTTTTCCCACTAGGAAAACATCCAGCAACTCACTCTGAGTTAGTGACAGCTCTGTAGTCACAGTGAAAATTTTTCATAAAAGCAGTTTTTTTTTGTGATGGCCAATTTAAGAGAACAATGTGCAACTGTGAAATTTTGCTTCCTGCTCAGGAAAGATGCTACAGAAACTGTTGTGATGTTGAATACCGCTTACAAGAACAGCCCTATGGGAAAAACTCAAGTGTATGAGTAGTTTTCTTATTTCAAAAAAGGTGAAATATCAATTGATGAGAAACCTTGTTCTGGATGTCTGTCAACTTCCCAAATGGATGGAAATCTCATCGACTCTTAGTGCATTTGGAGTTCATTCCACCAGGTCAGACTATTAGCTAAGCTTTCTATTTAGAGCAGGTATTCTCAACCTGTGGGTCGTGACCCCTTTGGGGGTCAAAAGACACTTTCACAGGGGTCACCCAATTTGTAACAGTAACAAAATTACAGTTATGAAGTAGCAATGAAAATAATTTTATGGTTGGGAGTCACCACAACATGAGGAACTATCCTAAAGGGTCACGGCATGAGGAAGGTTGAGAACCGCTGATTTAGAGGTTCTGAAAAGGTTGCATAACTGCCTGTGACAAAGAAGACCTGATTTGTGGGAGATGGGGGACTGGTTTTACCACCATGACACTGTACCTGCTCACGCAGCCATCTCAGTGCACCAGTATTTGGCAAAAACAGCATGCCCCTCTTGCCCCACGCACCTTAGACACCTGACCTCACTCCATGTGACTTCTTTTTGTTTCCAGGAACGCAGAGGGACATGAAAAGACAGTGATTTGAAGATGTAGAAGAGGTGAAGCAAAAAGTGAGGGAGGTGCTGTCAGCCATCCAAACAAATGAGTTTGAAAAATGTTTCCAAGAAAGGAATTATAGATTTGACAAATGTATTAAGTATAATGGAGAGTACTTTGAAGATGATAAGGGTGTTTTGTTAAAATCAAAAATTAAATACATAGCTTTGAAAAGAAAAATCTGGGGGTTTCTTGTGTGTGTGTGTGGGGGGACCCATCATAAACCTCTTTCTATATACATACTCATATGCCTCTTTAGAGAATCTACAATAACAGAGTCCTCAGAAGACTGGGTTACTCTCAGAACTCAAGGATTGGAAGTTTCATTTCTGGATAACCAGACACGCACTGTACCAGTGATTCATTTTTTATTCTCCCTAGTTTCTAAGAATATCACAGAAAAGTTTGTGTCTCAATTCCACTAACAGAGATTTTCTTTTTTTCAGATTAAAAATGGCATTTTTATTAATCAGTATAACTGAAGACAAATTAAATTCCATTCCTCCCTCCATCTTTCATCCAAACAGAATGATTTTTGAGAAAACAAAAGAAGATACTTCAAATAACCCAAAGTGTTTCATATCTCAACAGTACAATGAGGCTACCCTATTTTGTTCCTTGGCGTATGCTTGTATTTCTACCAAATAATTAAATGCTGAAAATACAGGCAGTTCTCATTTGGGGGAGCACACAATACATGAGATTCAGTTAACACAGCATCATGCAAAGTAATAATGGCCTGCATGCAGGTAATTTTGTTCAATGTCTGTGTTACACAAAGGTAAGTAAAAAAAGAAAGATGATTACTAGCGTTCCAGTTCATACATGTACAAGTTTATTACAACCCAAAGAAGTTTTAAACATGTTTCTTTGGAGCATTTTTGCCTTTTCTTTTCTTTAATTGTGTCCCCAACATTTTTATTGACATATAATTCACATATCCTACAGTTCAATCACATCAAGAAAAGTTGTACAATCATTACCACAGTTTTAGAATATTTTCTTCATCCTTGCACTCGTCATTAACTCCCCATTTCTCTCCTACCTCCCTTCAATACCCCCAATAAACCATTAATCCAGTTATCGTCTCTATACTCTATAGATTTTACCTAACCTGGATTTCATATACATAAAAACATTAAAAACAACCAAACCTAACAAGAATAACAAAGCAAAAACCGATAAAGTCCTCGATCAAAAGAAAGCAGGCAATATTAAAAACTGGAACAAATGTAAATGGGTCATAAGGAAGATCAAACTGTAGGGTGTTATATTTTAAGCTAACTGCATCTACAATAACCCACTTTTCAATGCATTCTGCATGCTCACATTCCTGCCCCTGCTCATAGGGGGTCACTAGGGGCTCAATCCACATATATTTCCCCTTCACTTTTTAAAAAACGTACACAGCTTTAAAATAGGTCTAAAGGGAGATCAAGTGATAAGATGTCACATTTTGACCTAAGTCTGCCACGATCGGCTTTACAGTGCTCTCATTCTGCTAACAGAGATATTCACACCCCTCGATTACAATCGGAGGGGATTCACCCGAGGCTGGATTCATGTGTGGACGCTGCAAATGGATTTTGGGTTTCCACTGTCTTCCATAGCCTTCTGCAAACCAAATGTTCACAATTTAAGTTCTGATGCCATCCCCTCCTTTAAATGTGGACTATATTATTTACAGTCCTTGAATCAAACAGGCTGATGTGTTTCTTCTATGTGGACTTAGCTGACACTTTTTTCGGATGACTGCTTGTTTAAAAATAAGCCTTTAAGATGCCAGGTGCTATTGTTTCTGATAGCAGGGCACCATCTAGTTCAGCGGTTCTCAACCTGTGGGTCACGACCCCTTTAAGGGTCAAACGACCCTTTCACAGGGATCGCCCAATTCATAACAGCAGCAAAATTACAGTTATGAAGTAGCAACAGAAATAATTTGATGGTTGGGGAGGTCACCACAACATGAGGAATTGTATGAAAGGGCCACGGCATTAGGAATGGTGAGAACCACTGCTCTAGTTTCTTTACCACACTTTCCTACAGCATCCATATCTTCAGTGCTCTCTTCACGGGGTTGAGCATCAAGCAGGACCATGTCATAGAACAAATTGTTCTTCTGTTAGAGTGAGAATTCAATACAAGCCCCAAATCCATTCACGTGTCTATGGCTTATACATGTCTCTGGTTCACTGTAGAGACATCATTGCCATTTTATGTCAGAGAATATTATCAACCATCCCTCTGGGGATCACTTCCACTGCCGTCAAGTCAAAGCTGGCTCATAGGGACCCTTTGGGGCAGGCAGAACTTCCCCTGGGAGTCTCTAAGGCTGCAAACTTTCACAGGAGTAGAAACCTTCAACCTTCGCTTTGTTCCTCCTCCATGCCCCTTTCTCTTGTACCTTCACCTTTGTGATAATGGGGGCCTTTGTTTGATTGTTGTTTTTTCTTTGTTTCTTTACTTGATACATGTGGGTGTGTTTCAATGATAAATTTTCCCTTTGTTGGAAAGAGAGGTGCATTTTAAAATGATAGACACAACAACATATCTGCCTTGTGATATCATGAGAAAAAAAGACACTTACCGACCCGTGTGTTTCCTTGTTTTCCTGTTCGTGAAGATTTGCTTAGATTGTTGCTGAAGGTGCTTGATGAGTGCACCCGTAGATCTAGAGCTGACTGCACAATAACAAGACAGTAGCTGTTTATTTCATGTGCTTTTCTTCAGGGAAATTACCCCCAAACAAGAGTATTAGGCATTGATAATTGGATTCCGCATCAGCCACTGGCTCAATAAATAGTCATCTTTTCCTTAAAATCAGAGTGGGTTTTTGTTGTTGTTGTTTTGACTGTAACTACATTCTTCTCTCTTACTCATGTTTTATACTCAATTCACTTTGAATTTCTCTTGATGCTAATTCCTTACTATTTCTCAAGTACATTTTCCCTCCCTACTCCCACTTATTTATTTTTATTTCAGTCCTTATCCTTTTTGTATTCAATGTTCAAATCAACTCTGTAATGGACATCTGCCATGGTTTGGGCCACCCAGCACACTTTCTATATTTGGAAAATGCCTTCAGTGAGAGAACTCAGAAGCTCCGAACTCCTTCTCCCAGCATCCCTTGTGGCCAGGATACAGACATGTGGCTGGGGCTACACCAATTAAGCCTGTAAACCACAGAAGGTGGTGTCACGAAGCTGGTGGTACGCTGAGCCACCTGGCTGGTGTGCTGGTAGGATCATTGGGTTTCCAGGGGCAGTGGTGCTGGCACTCACACCCAGCTTTGGTGCATCTTCCCCTGCAGCTGTTCCCGAGTGTGTTTTGAGAGTTGTTGCTAGTTTCATGCCTCCTGGTTTGTCCTTCAAAAGATCCTTTTACTTGCCTACGATCTCCAGTAAGTCTGCTAAGACCAGCTTGAATCATTTTCTGTTATTGGCCACTATGATCTCTAGGACGGACAGAAACCTGCCTCCTATGCATGTGAAAGTTGGACATGCACTAAGAAGACCAAAGAAGAATCGATGCATTTGAATTATGGTGCTGGCAAAGAATATTGCAAGTAGGGGCTGACAACGTCAATCTTTTCTCTGTTGACCGTGATGTGACACAGCCCCAAGAAACCCGCTCTCTGTAGTCAAACAACCGGGAGGGAAAATCAAGCAATAAAGAACATGTTAAGACAATAACCACTCTCTCCCAGCCAAACATCACAGAGCAAAACAACGGTCTCACCCAACCTCTGCCAACAAGGGCCAAGTGGAAAGAGGACAGACTCTGCATTGCTCCCTTCCTCAGTGGCATCAGATACAGCCACCAGGCAGCCAGGACTTTCATCCCCACCGGGTGTTAATGGCTTCCCCTCTTCAGTGTCGGTGGAGATCCCTGGTGGGTTTGGCACCAAGATGCACCTACCGCTTCTTGCTGGGATGGTGTCAAGAGGAAGTCTAGTGGCAAGTCAGGACAGTTGCTCAGCGGTAACAAGACCACCTTCTCAGTGTCAATGTCCGTGGAAGTCACCAGATACCACACTCTCTCCCAATTACGGGATCCCAATGTAGTCGTGGTGGGGAGTCTGAAACCCAGACGACACCCAGCAATAACAGGAAGTCCATCAGAAGCTGGTACAAGCCCTAACCACTTCTACCCCCAGCTGGCACTAAGGAGGCAGGACTCCCTCTTCACCCACTAGGGCAGGAGGCCTGCCAGAACACAAATTTAAATAGTCTCCGAACTGCAGCACCCTGTACTAAAAAAAGGTCCAATTTCAGTAGCAAATCATTCATTGTACAAGAATCAGCAAGGTCTGGAAACACAGGGAATCCAGAACAGATGAACCCCTCAGGACCAGTGGTGAAAGTGGTGATACTGGGAGGGTGAAGGGAAGGTAGGTTAGAAAGGGGGAACTGATCACAAGGATCTACATATAACCCCCTCCCTGGGGGATGGACAACAGAAAAGTGGGTGAAGGGAGACATCAGACAGTGTAAGACATGACAAAATAATAATAATTGATAAATTATCAAGGGCTCATGAGGGAGAGGGGAGCGGGGAGGGAGGGGGAAAATGAGGAGCTGATAACAAGGGCTCAGGTAGAAAGCAAATGTTTTGAGAATGATGATGGCAACAAATGTACAAATGTGCTTGACACAATGGATGCATGGATGGATGGTGATAAGAGTTGTACGAGTCCCCAGTAACATGATTTAAAAATTAAAAAATAAACACCCAGCAAGGTCTCAAACGGAATGAGAAAAGACAAACAACAGACACCCACCACTGAGATGACAAGGTGTCGGGATTACTCAGTGAGGAAGTTAAAGCCACTGGTCGTCATCAGAGTGAGCTTGACCCGTGATGGTCGTCATCAGAGTGAGCTTGACCCGTGGTGATAGCACTCATAAGAAAGATGCTTCCACAAAAAATTGTGAACAGCTTGAAACAAATGTTTTGAAGTTGCCTCTTCGAGGAATTAGAAGTGATCAGCAAACAAATGGAAGACTTAAAGAAGAACCAAATTGACATTTCAGAACTAAAATATACTGCAGGCCTACCCTTAAAAAAGAAAGAAAGAAAGTTGAAAGACACCCTCTAAAAGGATATAAAATGATAACATAATAAATCTTGGGTTATCGGGAAAAAATAAAATAGTGTGGACAAAATTGGATATAAATGTGAAAATAGTTCTTTCCCTTGAGTTTTCTAAAGTATGGTTGAAGGTTGATATAAAAGTTGTAAAAATAAAACATTTTAGTGTGCTTCTCAATGTACATAGAGAATATTTAAGACACTTGTATTAATCATGGGAGAGAGTAAAGATACATACAAGGAGGTACAGTTTCAGTCATTCACTTGAACTAGTAATATGTTGACACCTATGAAGAGGTACCCAGAAATCCCCAGAATTTTAATTTTTCAAAGATATGTATTTAATTTTTTTCTTTTTCAAAATAACCTTATCACTTTCAAAGTACTCTCCATTACACTTAATACATTTGTCAAATCTGCGATTCCATTCTTGGAAACATTTTTCAAACTCATCTGTTTAGATGGTTGACAGCATCTTCCTCATTTTTTTCTTCACCTCTTCTAAGTCATCAAATCGCTATCCTTTCATGTCCCTCTTCATTTGCGGAAACAAAAAGAAGTTGCACAGAGCAAGGTCAGGTGAGTAAGTTGCATGGGGCAAGAAAGGCATGCTGGTTTGGGCCAAAAACTAGCACACTGAGATGTCTGTGTGGGCAGGTGCATTGTCGTGGTGGCAAAACCAGTCCCCTGTCTGCCACAAATCAGGCCTTTTTTGTCACATCCTGTTATACTATCTTTTCAGAACCTTTAAATAGAAAGCTTGATTAACAGTCTGACCAGGGGGAATGAACTCCAAATGCACAAGTTCAAATTTTTGTCCCTTTTGGAAATTAACAGATGTCCAGAATGAGATTTGTCATCGCTCAACATTTCACCTTTTCGAGGTTAGAAAATCAGTTGTACACTTGAGTTTATTTTTTTTCCTCATAGTGCTGCCCTTGTGAGCTGTGTTCAACATCACAACAGCGTCTGCAGCATTTTTCCTGAGCAGGAACAAAATTTCACAGCTGCATACTATTCTTTTAAATAGGCCATCACACACAAAAAAATGAGGTATGAGTGAAACTGCTTTTAAGAAAAAATTCACTCACTGTGACCAGAGGGAACCTTCTCTGTGGATTGATGCTCACCTCTTGGCAAATATGTGTACTACTGCAAAAACTCTGCCCAGGGGAGCTTTTTTCCATTTGGTGGGTGGAGAGGTACCCCTGCATATGAATTTTGACAAGTTACTCACATATAATATAATGCAAAAAAACCCCAAAAAACCTGATAGATATACTCAATGACATTATAAATAAATCAGAATGGGGTTCTAAACTTGTTTAAGTAGCCAAAGGAAAGTCAGGGAAAATAAAATAGAGAAAGAGAGAGAGAGAGAGAGAACAGACAACAGAAGCTAAATGGCAGTCACATTAAACATAAATTATCCAAATACACCAATTTAGAAATAGCCTGTGGAGAATACAGAAAGTTGATTTAGAAAATATGACCCAAATAAATATTGTCTATAAGAAACTCACTTCAAATATGTTCATATGCCTAGACAGAATGTAGAAATCTGGCTGAAGGAATCAGTTATCAGGCATCAAAGAACAAAAATTCATATTATTGTGTGCTCACCTCCATAATACAATCACTGAAGACAAATGGGTGCATAAACAAATGTGGTGAAGAAAGCTGATGGTGCTCGTCTATCAAAAGATATAGTGTCTGGGGTCTTAAAGGCTTGAAGGTAAACAAGCAGCCATCTAGCTCAGAAGCAACAAAGCCCACATTGAAGAAGCACACCAGCCTGTGTGATCACGAGGAGTGGAAGGGATCAGGTATCAGGCATCATCAGAACAAAATACCTTATCATAGTAAATGAGGGTGGGGGGCGGGTACAGAGTGGAGACCCAAAGCCCATTTGTAGGCCACTGGACATCCCCTTACAGAAGGGTCTCGGGGAGGAGACGAGCCAGTCAGGGAGTGATGTAGCAATGATGAAACATACAACTTTCCTCTAGTTCCTAAATGCTTCCTCCCCCTCCCCCTATCATGATCCCAATTCTACCTTGCAAGGCTGGCTAGACCAGAGGATGTACACTGGTACAGATAGGAACTGGAAACACAGGGAACCCAGGGTGGATGATCCCTTTGGGACCAGTGGTGTGAGTGGCATTGGGAGGGCAGAGGGAGGATGGGTTGGAAAGGGGGAACCAATTAAAAGGATCTACATTTGACCTTCTCCCTGGGGGACGCACAACAGAAAAGTGGGTAAAGGGAAACGGACAAAAAACAAAAAGGGAAACGGACAGGGCAAGATATGACAAAATAATAATTAATAAATTATCAACAGTTCATGAGAGAGGGGGGAGCAGGGAGGGAGGGGAAAATGAGGAGCTGATGCCAGGGGCTTAGGAGGAGAGCAAATGATGAGGGCAATGAATATACAAATGTGCTTTACACAATTGATGTATGTATGGATTATGATAAGAGTTGTATGAGCCCCTCATAAAATGATTTTAAAAAAGAATGGAAAAAGGAGAAGAAAACCCATGATGTGCACTGTCAGGGGAACCAGCCCCTAACAAATCATCACAGACCCAGTAGGCGCAATTGTACAGGGATAATACTTAAAGATTGTAGTAAAAAAAAATAATAATAAATAAAATGCTACCAAAGATTCCAGAAAAAAAGAAAAAGAAAGTTCTACTGTCACATGAGTCGCTATGAGTTGGAAGGCCCTCAACAGCACCTAACAACACCAACCACATAAATATACGCCCATAGACACTTTTAAATTTGATTCAAAAAATATTCTTTGTTTTGTATATACTTTAATTTCATGTGTTGGTCAGTTATTGAAAGAGCTCTGTTCAGAAATTTTAGCATTTTAATAGTTTCTACAAATTCTTTTAGTTCCATCAAATACTGCTTTATTTCTTTGGATATTATAATATTCAATGTATGCACATTTACAGTTATTATATTTTCCTGGAAGATCGCATCTGCTAGCATTGTGTATTTATCCTCTTTGTCTCTCATAGGCCCACACTGGCTTACACGGTATTCATGACTATAAATAGCATGATCACTTCGCTTTGGGGCAGTGTTTCTATCTCAGTTACTGGTAATTGGCACAGGACTCAAGGTAGGTGCTAGATTGAGCGCTTCCTTGGCACTTCGGCTTCTCCGTCTTTGATCCTTTCTAACAAAATGCATAGTCGTGCATCATTTTGTAAGCAACTGCAAAGCGTTTGTAAAAAATATTAAACTCATCGATAGAACCCTGGTGGAGTGTAGATCTCGATGCGAATACTCTTGCTGTACATGAAAATGTGCTGCTGTGGACACTAGCCTTCCTCAGCAGAGGAGCAAACAAAACATTGCTAATAAACAAATCAGCACCAGTCTTGTAAAATGTTACATTGCAATCTTTTTTACAGTTTTTTTAAAAAAAGAAATCTGGAATAACACATACTATGCAAGCATTAGTCAAAAGAAAACTTATGGAAATATTAGCATAAGGTATAGAAAACTCCAGAGCAGAGTTTTCTGCTGGACGGAGAACAAAACTGAATAATAATAACTAACTGCCATCAAGTCAATTCTGACTCCTAGCGACCCTAGAGGACAGAGAGGAACTGTCCCTGTGGGTTTCCCAGACCGAGAATCTCTACAGGAGTAGAAAGTCTCATCTTTCTTCTGAGGTTGGGCTGGTGGTTTCGAATTGCTGAGCTCATGCTTCACAGCCCCCGCATAGCCCACGACACCACCAAGACTCCTTTTCCAGAACAGAGACAGGTATTACATATGGTGAAATGTCAATCCCTCAAGAAAACATAGTAATATAAATGTGCATGCACCAAACAATAGGGCTTCAAAATATGTTCCAGCAAAAATTGGTAGACTGGGAAGGAGAAATAGACAAATTCACAATTGCTCTTTAAGATGTTAACATGTTTATCAACAATTGATAGCAACAATAGAGAGAAAGTCAGCCAAGGTACAGAATAACTGAGCAACACCATCACGTAACAGAACCAAATCAGAATTTCTAGAAGACTCTATTTAGGATAAGTATACATGTCGACCTGACTGGATGGAATACACGAAATTAAATTGATTCAATCTATGGGAAAAGACAATGGAGGAGCTTAATATCGTGAGCAACAACAGGGCATGCGCCAGCTTTGGAACAAACCATCAGTCACACATATAAAAATTCAGATTGAACTTGAAGGAAATGAAAATAAGTCCATGAGAACCAAAATACAATGCTGAGTATGACTCACCTGAATTCAAGAACAGATTTAATGCACTGAACGCTAATGTCAGAAGACCTGATGAAATGTGGGGGGACATAAGAATAGCATACATGAGGGAAACAAAAGGTTATTTAAAAAACAAAAAAGAATGAAAAAAAGGAAGGAAGAAAAGTCTAAAGTAGATGATGTCAGAAGACACTCAGAAATTTGTTCTGCAATACAGAGTAGTTAAAGCAAGTGGAAGTGAAAGACCTGGACAGAAATTTTAAAGGGAACCTCCAGAAAGTAAAAAATTACAATAAATGTGCATGAGCTGGTATTGGAAACGCCAAAGAAAAGACTGCACTCAGCATATTTTAAGCCCAAAGAATTGAAGAGAAAAATAAAATAAAATCTTGAGTTGTAATACTGAAGGACTCTCTGGACAGAGAGCTCAACACAGAGATCAACATAACAGGACCGAGAACATAAACATTGTGTCACAAATGTATAATTCCTAATTTTTGACAAAGATGCCAAGGTAATTCAATGAAAGAAAGACAGGTTTTCCAACAAATAGTTTTGGAGCAATTGGTTATCCAGATTGGGGGTGGGGGGGAGTTAATTTCAGCCAAAAGCTCATACTATAGACAAAACAACTCAAAATAAATCACATAAAATGAAAAGCTATAACACTTTTAGAACCTAGGATTCACCAAAAAATTCCTAGACATGACATCAAAAGAATGACTCAGAAGAAACCAGAAACAATACATGAAGCCATCAAAAAGGAAAGCTATTGCTCTGCTATGAAACACGTGTGTGGATGAAAAGGCAAACCACGCAGAGAAAATATTGGCAAGCCATTTATCCGACAAAGGCCCCATTGCTAGGATACGGGAAAATACTTTCAAGTCAGCATTATTAAAACAAACCAATTAGAAAATAATCAAAAGCCATGAATGGAGACTTCAGGAACAAGGACCTATGAATGGTGTGTTAGTCTGGGTAGACTAGAGAAACAAATTCATAAAGACAAGCATATGTGTATAAGAAAGAGCTTTATACAGAAGAGTAGTTGACTATTGAGAAAACACCCCAGTCCAGTCCAGTCCAGATTAAGTCCCTAAGTCTGATATTAACCCATATGCCCGATACCAATCTATAAGGTCTTCTTCAGACTCACAAAACACACGCAATGATGCCCAATGCAGGATGATCACAGACCAGTGGGTGCAAAGTCCTATGGATCCAGTGCGGTAGAAGCATCTCAGGGCTGGCAGGAGTCCCCACGTGGCTCCTCCCGTTCCCCGGGAATGGGGTCTATCAGCATAGTGCCATGTATCTTGTCAGTAGAGCATCTGCCAGGGAGTGAACAGAGAGAGAGAGAGAAGTGTCTACCACCTCCAAGGAGGAAATACAGGAGTTCCCAGAATTCTCAGGAGAAGGCCATGACCACACAGAGGCCTCATTGGTTATATTGTGATTGACAGGCTAGATTCAACCCCTTCACTCTTAATCCTCAAATTGACAAATGATTATATAACTACCACAAATGGTAAATAAGCACATAAGGAGAACATTCCCCTTAGGGAAAGGTAGATGAAAACCACAATGAGATATCCCTGTAATCTGTTTTTAAAAGCTTGAATAAAAAACAAGGACAATGCCAGACGCTGGGAAGAATGCAGAGAAACTGTCCTCTTGCATTGTTGTTGAGCATAGAAAACCACACAGCCATGCTAAGAACGCCTTCGGGGGTTTCTTTTAAAAATGAAGCACACCCAACTCAAGCCCTCCCTCCATACAAGAACACTTAGTTCTAATAATCCGGCATTCTGTGACGCTCACCTTCCTGACATGATCGCTGAAGATAAATGTGTGCATAAGCAAATGTGGTGAAAAGAGCAGATGGTGCCCGGCATCTGGGGTCTTAAAGGCTTGAAGATAAACAAGTGGCCATCTAGCTCAGAAGCAACAAAACCCACATGGAAGAAGCACACCAGCCTATGTGATCATGAGGTGTCGATGGGACCAGGTATCAGGCATCTAAGGCCCAGAACAAAATTATACCCAATGTGAATTGGGGGGGTAGGGGGAGGGTGTGAAGCGGAGACCCAGTACCCATCTGTAGACAACTGGACATCCCCTTACAGAAGGGTCACAAGGAAGAGATGACCCAGGCAGGGTGCAGTATAGCACCGATGAAACACACAACTTTCCTCTTGTTCCTTAATGTTCCCTTCTCCCCACTGTCATGGCCTCAATTCTACCTTACAGATCAGATTAGACCAGAGCATGCACACTGCTTCAGATAAGAGTACGTAACACAGGGAATCCAGGATAGATAGATCTCTCAGGGCCAACAAAGAACCAGGGGGCAGGGGGGAAGGTGGGGAGAGAAAGGGGGAATCAATCACAAGGATCAACATATAGCCCCCTTCCAGGGGGCCAAACAACAGAAAAGTGGGTGAGGGGTGACAGAGGAAGATGTATGAAATGATATGAAAATAATAATCTATAACTTATCAAGGATTCATGAGGGAGGGTGGGCAGGGGAAGGAGGGGGAATGAGGAGCTGATATCAAGGGCTCAAGTAGAAAGAAGATACTTTGAAAATGATGATGGCAACAAATGTACAAATGTGCTTGATTGTGTGGATTGTGATAAGAAGATGTAAGAACCCCCAATAAAAACATTTAATTAAAAAAACTATTTTAAAAATGATGCATAGACTTACCATAAGCTCAGAAAATGGAACCCATCGCCATCAGATCAATTCTGAATCATGGCAACCCTTACCATTGACCCAACACTTGAACCCCGGAGCATAGTTCTTAAAAAAAAAAAAAAAAAGACAAAACCGAAAGCCTATACAGAATCGTTCATGGGGGTAGGTGCCCACTGAGTCAAGGTGCTGCAAACTGTCCTAGAATAAATCAATGAGCCTCTCAAGGTCACAGTATTCAACAAACACATTTCATTCTATTTCTAAGTACTGACAACGGGTGGAAACGGTTGAGAAGGAACTTCTGCTTGGTCCTGCACCATCCTCACGATCCTTCCTGTTTGAGCCCATTGTTGTCGCTGAGTCAATCCTTGTCACCGAGTGCCTTCCTCTTTTCTGTTGACCCTCTACTTTGCCAAGCACAATATAAAAACATGTCCTTCCTTGGGCCTCTACTCAAACACTCCCTCAATGCATGAATACCTTCTTTTATTAAATTGGAACTCTATGATGCTCACTCTCCCGACACAACGGCTGGAGCCAAAGTGGGTGAACAAGTAAATGTGGTGAAGAAAGCTGATGGTGCCCGGCTATCAAAAGAGATAGTGACTGGGGTCTTAAAGGCTTGAAGATAAACAAGCAGCCATCTAGCTCAGAAGCAACAAAGTCCACATGGAAGAACACACCAGCCTGTGTGATCGAGTGGTCCCAAAGGGATCAGTTACCAGGCATCAAAGAACAAAAAATCATATCATTGACTGCACACCTCCATGATAGGATCGCTGAAGACAAATGGGTGCATAAGCAAATGTGGTGAAGAAAGCTGATGGTGCCCGGCTATCAAAAGAGATAGTGTCTGGGGTCTTAAAGGCTTGAAGGTGAACAAGCGGCCATCTAGCTCAGAAGCAAATAAGCCCACATGGAAGAAGCACACCGGCCAGTGCGATCACGAGGTGCCCAAGGGACCAGGTATAAGGCATCATGCAAAAAAAAAAAGATATGTGTGTGTATGTATGTGTATGTATGTGTATATATGTGTATATGTATATATGTATGTGTATATATGTATATATATCATATTAAATGAAGGGGGAAGTGCAGAGTGGAGACCCAAGGCCCAAGTGTCGGCCAATGGAGATCCCCTCATAGAGGGGTTTAGGAGAGGAGATGGGTTAATTAGGGTGTGAGGTAGTATCAATGAAGAACACAGCTTTCCCCCAGATCCTGGATGCTTCCTCCCCCCAACTACCATGATCCGAATTCTACCTTGCAGGGCTGGATAGGACAGAGGCTGTACACTGGTACATATGAGGGTTGGAGGTACAGGGAATCCAGGGTGGATGATACCTTCAGGACCAAGGGTGTGAGGGACGATGCTGGGAGAGTGGAGGGTGAGTGGGTTGGAAAGGGGGAACTGATTACAAGGATCCACATGTGACCTCTTCCCTGGGAGAGGGACAGCAGAGAAGGGGGGAAGGGAGACTCCAGATAGGGCAAGATATGACAAAATAACGATGTATAAATTACCAAGGGCATATGAGGGAGGGGGGAATGGGGAGGGAGGGGGGGGGGAAAGAGGACCTGATGCAAGGGGCTTAAGTGGAGAGCAAATGCCTTGAGAATGATTGGGGCAGGGAATGTATGGATGTGCTTTATACAATTGATGTATGTATATGTATGGATTGTGGTAAGAGTTGTATGAGTCCCTAATAAAATGTAAAAGAAGAAAAGAGAAAAAAATGATTAGGGCAAAGACTGTACAGATGTGCTTTATACAATTGATGTATGTATATGTATGAACTGTGAAAAGAATTGTATCAGCCCCAATAAATTGTTAAAATAAAAAAAAAACATGTCCTTCTTGATAACATGTCCATAGTACACGAGACAAAGTGCTGTCTTCACTTCCAAGGGATATTCTGGCGGCACGTCTTCCAGACAGATTGGTTCATTCTTCAAGCACAGTTTTAATGATCAACCATGAGAAGTATCTGAAATGTTCCTCAACAGGTGAGTGTGTAAACGAATGTTGGTGCACTTGTTTCATGGACTACCACGTTACTGCTAGCTGAAGTCTGTCCTGACTCATGATGTTCTCACGCACAAGGAAACAAAATGGTTATCCAATCCTTGAATAGCAACTGGGGTCTTGAAAGCTAACGAACAAACATCTGAGGGACAACTCTGGTCTCTCCCCATCCAGATAAAAGAAGATTAATAAAAATGGAAAGACATATGGAATGAATTAGTCCAATAAATTAATAGACCATGCAAACATTCCTCTTCACCATCCTGAGACCAGAAGAATTAGAGGGTTCCCAACTACCAACTACTCTTAAAAAGATCACAGTCAAAGGCCCTGGGTAGAGTGGGAGAAAAATGTGGTACAAAACTCAAAACCATAAGACACTAGGCTTACTGGTTAGATAGAAACAGGGGGGAGCCCATAACTGGGGCCCCTAGACACCCTTCAGGTCTGGAATCGAACTCACCCCTTGGAATAATCCACCAGTTAACACCCAGCAGCAGCATTTATCTAAAGACAATATTCAGAGGGTCAGGAAGGAAGGAGGAACAGAAACAGGAAACAGGGGGAGTAAGCAGAATAAGGGATATACACATAGGGGATTTTAAAGAATACAATGAACCCAAATGTGTATGAATTTTTTAATGTAAGACTAGTGGTCTGCTCTGTAAACCTTCACTAAATTCACAGTAAAACAGGGTTTTTGTTTTGCTTTGTTTCTCATGTTACGCATTCCTACACCATCCTCGTGATTAGCTGTAGATGTAACCATTATGATCCGTAGGGTGTGCACTGGCTGATCTTCAGAAGCAGCCCAACAGGTTTTCTTCCTCAGCCATCTTAGTTTGGAAGTTTAGCATCATAGCAACGCACACCCCTTCCCGGATAGATGGGTGCTGACTGTGCATGAGTTGCACTGGCTGGAATCGAACTCGGGTCTCCCTCTTGGTAAGCAAGGATTTTACCACTGAGCCACCAATGTCCAACATGGACTATGATTTACACATGAAAAGCAACAAAATATTGATACCCACCAAAACGTAGGATGCGTCCCAGAGTGATTATGCCGAATAAAAAAAGAACTCAGTCTAAAAAAAAGACGACATAATTTAAGATTCTATTTGTATTCCCATGCTCAAAATGACAAAATCCTATAAGAAGTAAAAGAGAGTCATGCTTTCAAGATGGCTTGGGAAGCGGTGACTATTGAAAGAAACTATTCAAGGGGGTACAGTGGAGATCTTTGCATGGATAAAATCATTGGGTGTCCTGATTGGGTGGGGGTGGCAGTAGTCTACACATGTAATAAAATGCTGTGTCTGACAAAATGCGTGTGAAAATACATGCACATCTGCCAACGTCAAAATCTTTGAGAAGTATCTGTTAGTGAGAAACTGGGTCAAGGGCACCGCTCAGTGCTGGCTTTGCAACTTCCTAAGAATGCATAATTATTTCCAATTAAGAGTCTGGAAAATAAGGTGATTGGGGGAGGCCTGCAGAACCAGCTGGAGGCAAAGAATCTGGGGGGCACCACCAACCCCAGGGGTACAAAAGAAAAAGTTGAGGCTGCCACCACGGTCACTGGACTGCACAGGGTGCACCATGGCCCTTCTGCACCTGCCTGGATGAGAGCAAGAGGGCACATCCTAGTCACCTGTCACCACCTCCAAATACAGATCTCACAGGGATGAATCTGATCGGCCCAGCTGAGGTCCCACGGCTGTCTCCCAACTATGAGGAAGGCTGGAAATAGGAAAAGGCAAGCAATCTGTCTTTTTCCTGTTTGGTCTAGCAGGCAGTCTTTGTCCCCCATCACCACTCAGAAAGTGAAAAAAATCTTCAAACAAACACACAAAAGTGCATCGGATCCTGAAACCACAACAAAACATAAGAACCTCAAACGGAAACCACTGTCCGCCAGTCGAGTCAGCTCGTGTTGTTGCTTGGGTCTAACTCACAACAATCCGATGTACAAAGCCCTGCCGATGTACAAACCCTTCTTTCGTGGTTGTTAATGTTTAAGCCCCGTGTGGCAGACACTGTCAGTGCATCTTAATAAAAGCCTTCCTTTCTGCACCGCTCCTCTGCTTTACCGACCACGAGGCCTTTCCCAGTGATTGACCTCTCCCGATGACATGTAAAGAGGATGTAAAATGAAGTCTCCCATCCTCACTTCTAAGGAGTATTCTGGCTGTCCTTCTTCTAAGACAGATTTGCGACTCCTGACAAACCCATACAGGGTTTCCCAGACTCTAAGTCTTTGCCAGGAGCTCTCGTGGCTCCGGGAGTGCTAACCAGGTCGGCTGTGGGAACTCACCAGCTGCTCCCTGAGAGGAAAATGAGGCTTTCTGCTTCCATAGAGATTGACACCCTCAGAAATCCACAGCCGTTCTACTTGCATGCACAATCAAGGCTCAGAGAAGCAGCAGTCAAAAGATCAAATGGTGCATTGCATTAGGTAAATCTGCTGCAAGGATGTGAGTTTGACTAAGGTGGGCCTGACCCAAGCTAGGATATTTTCAATCACCTCCTGTGCGTGTGAAACTTGAGCATTGAATAAGGAAGACTGAAAATGAATCCATGCATTTGAATTGCAGGCCTGGCAAATGATATTGAAAGTACTATGGACTGCCA
Source organism: Tenrec ecaudatus (assembly GCF_050624435.1). NCBI lineage: Eukaryota > Metazoa > Chordata > Mammalia > Afrosoricida > Tenrecidae > Tenrec > Tenrec ecaudatus. Next base: position 198,461,341 of record NC_134532.1, read on the forward strand.
AAAGGACAAACAGATCTGTCTCGGAAGAAGCACAGCCAGAAGGCTCCTTAGAGACAAGGACGGCGAGACTTGGTCTCACGTACTTTGGATGGCTGTCTCTGGAAGAGGACATCATAGTTGGTAAAGTACAGGGGCAGAGGAAAAGAGGAAACCCCTGGCCAAGAGAGACTGAATTACATAATGGAATTTGCAACGGCCTGGAGTTAGAAACCCAAAAGGAAAGAACACGCTCCGCAGAGCTCACACAGAAAACCCCTCCAACCTTCTGGTTAGCAAGCGAGCCCTTAACCATTGTTCCACCAGGGCACCTTAAAACCCCATTCTCCCCTTATTTGTGACCACCTCCATGGCCGCTGCAGACTCCCCGGGAAGAAGGATCACATTTTTGTTCAACTTCATACACCAGCGAGGCACAGAGCGCAAAACACATTGGCCCTGACTCCTGGTGAGCCTGCCCACAAGGGAGCAAAGTGCTCCCGAGGCCTGCATCATCCCCGTGGCTGGTTGTGGACCAGACTGATCCACAGGGTTCCACTGGCTGGGGAGCAGGCCTTTCTTCCCAGCTCCTCTTAGTCTGAAGCCTGCTGGCATCACAGTAGTGAGCAAGTCGCCATTGCCAGAAAGGCAGTGGCTGCAGAGGAACTGCTCTGGCCAGGATGGACCCCATCATTTCCTACCAAGTCCACTCCCTGCCCACGAATCCATGCTGAGTCACAGCGACCCATTTGGACAAGGGAGAACTGACCCTGGGGTTGCCCAGACAGTAACTCGTATGGGAGTGGAAAGCCTCGTCTTTCTCCCAAGGAGCTGCTCCTGGTTTCAAACTGCTGACGGTGCATTTAGTTAGTAGCCCAACGTGGAACCATCACCACAAGGCCTACTCTCCATCTCCTACGTGGTTAGAAAAGAACCTAGCCAGCGAGCGCTCACAGATAGGTAGCAGGTGGTCAATAAATTGCACCGGAATGGGCACACCTGTGAAACAGACACCAACAACCACTCCCTCCCCACATGCCTCCCAGGCTTCTGATGACAGGGGAGCGGAAAGCACAACCCACACCAACCTCAGTGCCAGTGAGTCCGTTCTGCCTCAGAGCAAGCATATCCAGCAGAGTAGAGCTGCCCCTGTGGGTTTCCTAGACTGTAGCTCTTTAAGGAAGTAGAAAGCCTCATCTTTCTCCCAATGAGCAGCTGGTGGTTTCAAACTGTGGACCTTGGGGATCTCCACCCAGTGCATAACCACTACGCCACTAGGGCTCCTTACGCCACCACAAACTGGTCCTTTGGGTTTCCTACACAATGGGCAGTGAGAATTCACTACAGGAACAGAAAGCCTCATTTGTCTCCCTTGGAGCAGATTGTGGGTTCAAACTGCTGACCTCCTGGTTACCAGTCTAATGCAGAATCCACTAGGCCACCAAGGCTCTGGCCAGGGGAGATGATGCACACCTCACAGCCCTGGAGACTTGGAGGACAGTGTCGGCTTCCCATCTGCCCCAGGGAAAACGCCCCCAGAGGAGGGGCTGACTCTGGCCTCCCCTGCCCACTTAGCCCATTCCACCTGGCAGGTGAGGAGGTGGCACACGTGGACTCATTTGCCAGGAATGGAAGGACTGTGTTCCCAGAAGCCCTGATTGCCCCAGGGACCTGACCTCCTTATAAAGGCTGACCTCCTCATGACCTGCAGGCCGATGGCTGACATGGGGTGAGACGCTCCATCCTCCAGACCTGCAGCGCTGTTTTGTCGACCGACGTCATTTAAAGGTGTGTGTGGTGGTGGCTGTTGTTTTTCAGTGGGTAGAAAATGCTTCCGCTTGCAGCCCTCGGCGTGGCCCCGCGGCTGCCCAGAACAAATGCTGCGATCGAAATTGCCACCCGCTGGAAATCGCTGAGACGGGAAATGCTGACCTGCCATGAGCAAATGATCCTGATAGACTATCTAGCTTAAACAAGGGCGTGGGGGCAGATTCTGAGCTTCGAGTTTGCTTCCCACAGCAGCAGCGTGTGGCTAAGAAGCTGGTGTGTCAGGAAGGGAAAGGAGAGGACGCGGCCAGGCCCGCAGACTGGCCCTTTGCACAGTGTTGCCTTCACAGCCTGGTCGTCAGGAGTGGAGCGGAGGTCTAGTCACCAGAGAGGGGTCAGAGGAGCCCTGGTGGCTAGTAGGTGGCACAGTGGGCTGCTAACTGGATGGTTAGCAGTTCCAAATCACCAGCTGATCCACTGGAGAAAGAAGAGGCGTCTATCTCCCATAAAGAGGTACAGGGGCAGGTCTACCCTGTCCCATAGGGTCACCGGGAGTCAGAATGGACTCCACGACAGTGAGCTGTTTCGTGTATTCTTTTGCTGATTCTAAAAGTGGCTTCATTACAGGGTCTCAAAATTAAGATGGGCACTTCCATCAAAATTTGGGAGATTATGTAACAGCACGGGAAGGTGTGTCTATTTACATATAATTAGGTTATGAAAGGGAAAGGGCACTAGAATTACAATATGCAAAATAAGCATGGAGTCCCTGGGGGTGCAAAATGTTGACACGCTCAGCTGCTAACTGCAAGGGATGGGGGTTCAAGTCCATGCAGAGGCACCTCACCCTCTGCTTTTGGAACGCCTACTGAGCCCAGTTCTACTCTGACATGCACAGTCCCCAGGACTCCAGCGGAGCAGGAGCGTGCTGGTGTTGGTAAATGCCATCGAGTCAGTCCAGCACCACAGAGACCCCGTGCCCAACAAAGCAAACTCAGCACCGTCTGGTGCTGCGCTTACAGGTGCTCCAGTACCTGAGTCCGTGTGGCAGCCGTGGTGCCAACCCATCTTGTTGAGGGCCTTCCTCTTCTTCACCACCCCTGCACCTCACCAAGCGTGATGTCCTCCCCCAGGGACTGGTCTCTCCTGACAACACGTGCAAAGTATGTAAAATGAGGTCTTGCCATCCTGGCCTCTAAGGAGCGCTCACGTCACACTTCTTCTAAGGCAAATCAGTTTGTCCTTCGAGCTGTCCAGAGCACAAGCAGAGGGAGACACGTCTTGTCAAGAGGCGCACCGAGCTTACGTCAAGAGTGGCAAAAGATTTGTTTTTAACCTTTTCTCTTTCTAAATATTCTGGTTTTCTGTTGAGGGAAAAAAGCTAAGGAAATGGGGGAGGGCAGAGGGGGACCCACCTACCCTGCCCTCCCAAAGCTGATTTATCACTTTGAATCTCTGGCACTTTGGGGACCAGGAGGAAAACTAATGCAATAAAAAAGAAAAATTTTAAATAGAAAAGCAAGAAAGATTAGAGCAGCCTGTATTTTACCTGGTTCATGATGTCCAAACGTCAAACACTTTGTGTTGATTATATTAAAAATGTGTCCCCGCGGCACCACCATCATTACTCCTAAAAAAGAAATAGCAACAGAAAGAAAAAGAGAAGGATTTTGCCGCTAGCAAACCTATTAGCTTTCCTTGCTTTGTGTGGGAACCGCTCAACAAGTCCACCAAAAGGAATCTCGCTGGGCAATTAAAAACGTGAAAATGTCACTGTTCCAGTCACTGACATTTGGTTTGGGTCCTGGCAGGGGGAGATGAATCTCAGGGGAGGACCCATCCTGCCGCCAGCACATATGGTCACAATCCTCGCACAAAACTTTCCAAGTCCTCTGGGTATTTGGGCAGGTCTGTCTCGCGAGATGTAGGCCGCTGCTTCAGCACTACATCATTCCCTGGCTCCTGGCACCTCTTCCACGGAGGCTCTGTGTTGTGTCTTTAGTCATTTAACCCCCAGTGACTATGAATCTGAACTGAATCAGGCCCAAGCCACCTTTCCAGGGCATCTGTTGTGTGCTATTTCTTAGAAACACAGGGTCTCTCTCTGTTAAAAAAATATATTTTTTATGTGAATTATGTGGGGTTGACATATCAGATTAGCATTTTTGTATTCTACAACTTTAATAACTTATCAACCCTCCTATTACTTTGCCCTACCCCCACCCAACCCTATTTATATTCTTCCCATCTCCCTCACATGGGAATAGTAGCTTCCCCTTCACCACCTGTCTGTCTTGGAACTTATTACTTCCCTTCCAATCCCCTGGGAAGTATCAAAGTTGGTTTCCTTGGGTAGGATCATCTTTATCTTGCTTTTTAAAAGATAAGAGTGGTCTCAGACAATGTGTTTCCTTCTATGTTTAACCAACATCACCCAGGAAAATGTCCTCCAAATCCATCCATGTAGTAAGATGTGTGGAATTCCATTGTGTGCATGTAAAAAGCTTACTTATCCCTTCTTGCACTGATGAGCATTTAGGTTGATAACCACATGCCTTATACATCAGAGAGCAAAGAGACAAGAAAGAATGTTAAAACCAAAGTGGGTGTCAGAAAAAAATCCTGAAACTTGCCCTTGCACATAGAGTGGCAAAACTGGGAGAAATAATAAAGTAAAAAGGCTAAGCAGAAAACTTCAAAGAGCAGCTCCTGAAGACCAATTCAAGTCTGATAATAAAATGTACATGGACCTAGAGTCAGAAAACCAGATGGAAGAAAACCCTCAGCATATACTGAAAGACAAGAAAACATTCAACCCTTGAGTTGCATGATTGAAGAATTCTATGGGCCAACTACTCAATGGTGTACTGCAGCATCAAAGGAATACAGAGAGTTACTGTACCAGTAAGATTTGGTTGTCATTCAATTCATTTCAAGAGATAATATATGATCAAAAGTTGATCATCTTGAAGGAAGAGACCTAAGCTGCACTGAAGACATTCGTGAAAAGTAAGACTCCAGGAACTGGTTAAATACCAATCAAAATGTTTCAAAGCTCTGATGCGGGAATGGAAGCACTCACCAGTCCATACGAAGAAACTTAGAAACAGCTACCAAGACAACCAGCTTTCAGAGATCAATATTTATGCCCATCCCAAAGAAAGATAACCTAACAGAGGGTGGAAATTGTCCAACAGTATCATTACTATCACATGTAAATAAAATGTTGCCAAAGAGAATTCAACGACGGTTACAGCAGTGCATCAACAAGGAGCTGCCAGAAATTCAAGGCAGATTCAGGAGCAGAAATGACACCAAGGACGTCATGGCTAACCCAGCTGGGTCATGGCTGAAGCCAGACACTCTCAGAAAGATGTGTACTTGTGTTTCATTGGCTCGGCAATGGCATTCAACTATAACCAGCTATGGGTTAACATGGCAAAGGATGGAAATTCCAGAACACAACTGTACACAGACCAATAGGCAGCTGTGCAAACAGAACTAGGGAATACTGCAGGGTTTAAGTCAGGAACGTTGTGTGTCAGGGCTGTATGCTCTCACTGTATTTATTGAATCTGTATGATGAGCAAATAATCCAAGGAGCTGGACTAGATAAAGAAGCGCCTGGCCTCCGCATCTGAAGAAGGTTTATTAACAGCCTGTGATAAGTAGATGACACATCTTGCTTGCTGAAAGGGAGGGGGACTTGAAGTACTTGCTGATGCAGGTGAAAGACTGCAGCCTTCACAATGAACTACAGCTCACTATAAAGACAACTCAAATCCTCACAACTGGACCAGCAGACAACATGGAGATAAACAGAGAACACATCCAAGTCATTAAGGATTTCATTTTATTTGGCCACAGGATCAATGCTCATGAAACCGTCAGTTAATAGGGTATCAAAAATCTCTCTCTTTTTTTTTTGAGCAACTATCTCTCTGCATTGAGCATATTTGCAACACAACACCTTCAGCAGCAAGTGTGAATGAGCAAAAGTGTCGCTTTGCGGGCTGAAGTGCCCCGAACCCAAGCGTTCCAATACCCTCATGCACATGTGCAACTGGGACAATGAATACGGAAGACAATGAATACTGAACGTTCCAGAGACCCCAGGAAAAAAACAAATTCATTTTGGAGGAGGGGCAGAAAGAATACTCCTTAGAAGCCAGCATGGCTTCATCTCAGGTGCTTTGTCCATGTTCACAGGATTAGGCCATCATGCCTGGTAGAGGGTCAGGAAACAGGAGCAAGACCCTCACGGAGCTGCATGGACACACTGACCGCAGCAGTCGGCTCACACGCAGCAGCAACCATGGGAATGGCACAGGCCCAAGGGCGATTCCACTCTGTTGGACATAGGGTTGCTATCAGTCACCACCCTGGGTGCCACGCGACAGCAACACTAAGCTGGCATCACAAATTATCTGAAAACATACAATAAGCATGTATTATGCTCACGTGTGACGTAGGTAAATAATTGGGACAGAGCTCAATGGATTGGGCTCATTGCCCTGGACCTCAGCCTAAAGCTCAAAGGCAGCAGGTTGGAACAGCTGGGGTTCTTGGGCACTTCTCTGTCTATACGGTCTCTCCACTTGATCTCTCCAGAGTAGTGGGTGCAGCTATAGGGCCACGGGACTTCCTAGATGTCAACTCAGGGTTCCAAAGGACATGCTCTGAGAGAAAGGCATGAAATTCTGTGTTATCTTGTATGACTTAGGAGACTTTAATGTTAAGACAGCCTGAGGTCAGCTCAGATTCAGGGGTGGGGTACCCCCAGCCCCACGGAAGAGTGTCAGCGTCCCTATACAAGACCATGCAATGGCGTATATCAGGAGCCTTCAGAAAGTCTTTCCATTCTGTTTGTCCACGAACTTTTTGAAGTTCACTCATGTTATGCAGAATATCTCTTTGAAAATACAGACTTCCAGAAAACTCCGTGAAGGTGTGGTCTTGCTTTGTTCACAGCTGTTCTCAGAGCAATGGATGGCCCATAGTAGGTACCTGATAAATCTTCTCGAATGAAAGACTGACTTTGTGATATGAGTATATCATTTTCATTTCACAGATGAAAAAGAGGAGGCTCAGCAAATGGTTTAGGGAGAAATCCAGATATGCCTGAACCCAAAGCCTATTTCTTAATAAATTATATATCCATTATTTTCCCAAGTTTAATATTGAGTAAACAAAGAAAATAATAAAGGACCACATTATTATATTTCCTAGCCTAGTAATATTATTCTGTCACTGATTTGCATGCAGATTTGATCAAGTCTCCCATTTATTTTTCAACTCTTTCACTCCCAAACCTGCTCATACTGATGCTTAACCCTGATGTTCTCATGTACATCAGAAGTAAGGGATGCTTAGTATACACATATACTGTATACAATCTGACTAATGTGCGTATACTAAGCATCCCTTTTCAATCTGACTCATCACCACTGGTCTTGGGTCTGTAGACCTACTGCTTCTCCAGGAGAGGCTTTGAGATCCAATCAGGTAAACTTGGCTGTCCGAGAACTCCAGCCAAGGACTCTGAGCAGCCTTCATAACAGAGCGCAGCGGAAGAATCTTCCCATCACTTTCAGAAGGCAGGGCCTCCTGGACGCTGGTTTCCTGTCTCTGCCCTTGGAGGGACAGGGTGGCTCAGTCCTTCCAGAGGATGAGTGCCACCTACTGGTGACCAGCTCCCTCTCTAACTCCACCACAGCTGGCTCTTCCTGACCATGGTCAAAAGGTTGCACAATGGGGTCTTGGTCTTGATGGACAACCCTCGAGTTGGAAGTAACACTCATCTAGACAAAAGCATGGCACACCGAATATACTCTCTAAACTCATTGCCATCAAGTCGACTCTGACTCATAGCAACCCTAAAGGACAGAGCAGAACTTTCCTTTGGGGTTTACAAGCAGACTTGAAATCCTTACAGAAGTAGACAGCCTCATCTTAATCCTGTGGAGCAACCTGGAGGTTCAAACCTGGGACCTTGTGGTTAACAGCTCAGTGCCTAGCCCACCATGCACCAGGGCTCCTGCACTGAATGTGGGCTGATGTGTCATTGTAGTTCTGTGAGGTAAGGTGTTAACTTAATTAAGGGGGAAAAGTTTTTAGAAAGTGTAGCTTGCCTTTTCCTGGCAAGCATATGCACTGAACGGTGTCTTTTGAAGGATACTGGTGCCATGGAAGAGTTGCTGGCATTCTAACAAGGCATTAACTGGGCTCCCCCCCCCCCCAATTGCCCAATGCTGGGATGCCTTCACTTCTACTTTGCTGTGTTCCTAAAGAAATCCAATGTATAAAGCAAAGGCAAGAAAGATCCAAGTCAAGCACCCCAAGTGGTTAGAAGTAACAGAAAAGCCTAATCCAAAATGGACTCAACTTTCTGAACTACTGAAATGTCTGGGGAGGGACTTGTATGTCCGTGAACCTGTTAGAACAAACAAACCAACTGAAAGCAAACGCAAGCAGCTCATGTGGCTCCAAGCCACCAAAAGCCCAACCCAAACGGACTCGACCCTCAGAAGCTATCATCAGAGAAAGTTCAGGAATAAGGCGGGTTTCAGACCTGGCTGATCAAGTGGTTCATGCTATCAGGTTAGTAATCAAGAGCCAATAGGTAAAAAGAAGAAAGAAAAACAAACTGATGCGCATAGTGCATTGTGCAGAGGAGGGAAACGAGTCATGCCAACGTGTATCTAGCTCATTGCGTTACATGCTGTTCTAAAGCAGGCAAAACCAACCGACAGGAGTCAAATCTTGGGATGGGAACAGAGAATGGATTTAAAAAGAGGCTGTAGGTACAGTCATGCAACAGGACATTAGAGAAGATGAAAATATTCTCCATGTTGATGGGATTTGGGTTGCTCAGGAGGATGCACACACTCATTGGTATTGTTAAGATGTGTGCACTTACATAAGAAATAGAAAACGAAAGACATATTGATCTGTAATTAATGACTTACATGCGTAGAGTTTAGAACTGGAGTTTATTGGTGTCTGCAACTCACAGAAGTGCATGTTTAAAATAAGATAGATCAATGAATGATAAAGCAATCAGGGTAAAATATTGACTAATATCAGATTAAAATGATGAGTAGATGAATGTTCTGGAAGAACTACCTCAGAGTAGAGAGATCTCGTTTTTAAATATCTGACATTGAAATCCTTATGGATTCCTGTTTTAGTCTGATTCGCCTGGGATTGGCTTGAGTTGGAAGCAACTCAACAGTTAAGTAGTTGTTCATTGTTTTCTAATGTGTGCGCAGTACCGTCCTCTCAACTTCTCTAAACGTTAGAAAACAGTCATAACGAGAAAAAAGAGAGGAAGGAAGAAGCTCGTGGGAGGGACACGCACTTTCGGCTGGGCGATCTGATGAAAACAGCAGGTGGGAGTTTCTTTGGGGTGGATTTGCCTGGATTCAGTTAGCACGTTTTAGGAAGCAGGACAGGCTGGAAGGTAACCATGTCATCAATCAATGCTTTGTCATCAGGAAATGGGAAAGATCGAGTGTCAGCCTCCTGGACGTCCTGGCACATCCCAGGGGTAATGGTGGGCCCCTCCAAAATCCAAGCCAAACTCACTCCCATCCGGTCAATTCTGACGTATAGCGACCCTGTGCGACTGGTACTCTTTACAGGAGTAGAAAGCCTCATCTTACTCCCGTAGGGCGGCTGGTGGTTTTGAACTACTACTTTGCAGTTAGCAGCCCAACTCGTAACGACTATGCCACCAGGGCTCCTAGACTGAGCTAATTAAGCCAATGAAGGGTGCACTGTATATCCCCTATTCATACCTTTTGACAAGGCTCTTGACAAGCAAGAAGTAGGTAAAGAAGGGCTAGAGGTCCCTCTTTTCATACATCTATTACATTCCTAGGTTTAATTTTGTTCTGGTTTTGTCTTTGTTTTTGTTGTTGTTTGTTTTGTTTTTCATGAGAAACATCCCCCACCTTCTCTGAAAAGAAACAGTGCCAAGTAAATAAATACCAAAAAAAATTAATTTAAGAAAGCCTACAGAGCTTTCTGAGCCATCAAATGAGTTAAACACAGATGAATCAGAACGATGTGAATTAAATTTCCCCTCAAGTCCCCTAGAAATCCAATAAATAAATTAAGTGCATGTGGATTTAAAAAATTAAAGGCAAGAAGGCTGGAGGCAAGCATGCACTTGACATTTGAAATAATGGAAGCTAGAGAGGAGGCGGTGTAGCAAGATGTGCGCTTACCTGGCGGGATGGGGGCCTTTGGCCACTGCGTCTACCTGCCTGGGTGTTCAGGGGGCAGAATGGCGTGGCAGGAAAAGACACTCAAACACTCTGGGCACCAGGTGTGAGTCCAGTGCCCTCTCTTAGAAGACAATGCCATTGGCTGCAGCTCAGCCCTCCACCCAGGAAGGGACCACACTTGCTGTAGTTTTTTTCTTCAGAGATAAATACCGGTAGGGTTTGCCCATCGCTCCAAAACACAATTACGTGCCCAAGGATCTGTTTCTCCCTGGAAATGTGCTTTAAGGACCCAAAGAAGTGAAATGTTCTTCCATGCTCACCCAGTCATTGCATGGCAAGGAATTCTGGGAGTGGTCGGTGCCTTGTAATAACCTACCTTAGTTCCTTAAGATGGCAACAAATAATCATCTGTCTTTGGGGCTTTTCGTTGTGACTTGGGTGAATGTTTACAGAGCATGTTGGTTTTCCATTCAACACTTCTTGTTTTGTGGCATTGATTGCAGGCCCCACAATGAAGCAAGAGTTCTTCCCGCTTCCTCTCTGGGTTGACTGTCTCTGTTTGCCCTTCCCTGGTCCTTCCTGCCTTCTGAACTTTCTACCTGGGCAGATGCTGCACTTCTGATCTCATGCAGTTGAGTGTTCTAGGGGGTGCAGAGCTCCCTGACGGTGATGGTCATCATATCATCCTGTCTACCGTTGGGCTGAAAGTTGAGCCACAGGGGTAAGTTCAGTTCCAGAATTAAAGGGTCTGTTGAGGACCATAGTTTTGAGAGAGGGAAGCCACAGATTTTGAAGCAACCAAATGCCTACCAGGAGGAGACTGGATCAATCAACATCCCACCGACTGCTGAACTCAGCCATTAGGACAAAGGACTTTACCATCATCCAGTCATGTAAATTTGCCACGTGACTTCGTCACTCACTAACCTTGGGACTTGGTGTCGGTGACTTAACTGTCTTGAGACTTTACTCCCTCACCTGTAAAATGGGAATGACATAGGTGGCTGGGAGGATGGAAGGAGACAAGAGGGCAGCGCTTGATAACATGAAGTGCTCGTGGTTCATTAAGAGTGTCAAAAGTAAGATTCTGTGTATATTTACATATGTATATCTATACAGCTATTCCTATTTTAAAATATAAAGGTATATTTTAAAGCATCTTTAATATCATTGGGAATGCTGATCATACCTTCTTCAATAAAGAAGCAGATTATGCAGCTAATAATAGCAGTCCATTTTATGAACACCAGAAATTGAGGAGCAGAATAATCGTCAATCAAAGGTTAGTAGTGTCTGGTAGGGAGAATATGCAGGGGATTTCAATGCTGCTGTTTGTGCTGTGGTGTATAGTGAGTTACGTGTTGGTCTGCTAGCCACAAGGCCAGCAGTTGAAACCTACTCTTTGGGAGAAAAAAATGAAGCTTTCTACTCCTGTAAAGATTTGCAGTCTCAGACACCCACCCTGTCATGCAGGGTTGCTATGAGTTGGAATCAACTCGATGGCAGTCGGGCCTATTTAAAAAATCAGTCACCTGTTGATATACACCTGGATCCATTGTCACCTTGTATAAGTTCTTTCTATAAGTGTGTTTTAATAGAAATGAACAAAAAGGACCCATTTTCTCCCCACCCAGAAAAAAAAAAGCAAGCATAAACCTGACTAGAAATTTGTTTGTTCCGCAGTCTATAATACAGGATAAAGTGTAGGTATCCGTTTTTGCATTCCCCTGGCATGATTCTGACTCGCAGCTACCCTATAGGATAGAGCAGAACTGCCCCTGTGGGTTTCCGAGACTGGAAACCTCATCTTTCTCTCCTGGAGCGGCTGGTGGTTTCCAAGTGCTGAACTTTTGGTTTTCAGCTCAATGCATTGCCCAATGTAGCATACTCCCTAGCAGTTTACCTAACCTACACTATGTTTTCTCTGACCACCACTGCAGTCCCTTGGGGATTTTCATGACTTTTTAAAAATTTATTGCTCAGTGGCAAATACGTTCAATACAGAAGGAACCTGGACAGACCCTCCAGATAACACAGAGAAATCTCTCCTTTTGTGCTTCACTTGATTGCGCGTGGCCAAAAGACTACTTGTGTTATCTAGTCAGTCAGCGGGGGCATCTCAAGGCTGTCCACGTCTCATTGCTCTGATTGCTCATGGTCAGCAATTGTATCCTGTGATCATCCTGAAGCCAGAGTTCATGTAAAACATCTGCATGTGATTCCCGCAGAGGATGAATTCCAGCCTGTAAGTGTTCAATCTCGGTGCACTCTGAGAGCCAGTGGGACTCCATTGAGAGAGCCTACGTTGGTTGCTGCCTGTCTCCTAGCTGGTGTCACCTTCTAACTTCTCTTTTTCTCTCTCTCTCACTTGGAGTTAGTGAGTTGGTTCTGCTGCTCCAGTGTAGGAACCCTTATTAGGGGAAAGAAGAGCCTGGTGTTGGTGTTTTCGGCTGCCAGTGAGTCAGCCCCAGTGCCATGCCAACGCCATGCACAGTGCAATAAAAAGCCACCCATCCCGTGACAGTCATGGTGGGTTACTGATTGGGATATTGTGAGCCACAGGGTTTTCATGGGCTGATTTGGGGCAATAGCTCACCTTATGGACAACAGAACAAAACACTAGCTCCAGCCCTGGGCCATCCTCACACTCGTTCCCTGCCTGAGCCTACTGTTGCAGCCACTGTGTCCATCCATCTTGTTGCGGGCCTCCCTCTTTCTCGCTATCTCTCTTCTTGAACAAGCATGAGGTCCTTCTCCAGGGACTAGTCTCTCCTGATAACATGTCCCAAGTACAAGGCACAAAGTCTCGCCATCCTTGCTTCTAAGGAGCAGTCTGACTTTACTTCTTCCTCCACAGATTTGGTTTTTTGTCCACCCACAGTAAATACTGTTAAGTCCTTCAATGAAAATCGGGGGGAGGTGGGGGATAATGTTGGGATCTATTAGCATAAAGATCCTGCTTCTTTTGTTACAATCAAGTGTTGGTTACATCTTATTATAGGAAGACTGCGACCTCTATGAGCCATCAGCCATCACCCCGTGTCTGTGCCCTGTCCCTTCCTCTTTCCCCTGCCCACTCCACTCCCCCAGGCCAACAGATGCTTCTCTTTGCCCCAGGAGATCAACTCACTGAACAAGGAGAAGGCCAGTGAGTCCTATCTGTAATTGCATTTCCATATGGAACAGCATCCTCAGGCGCAGCTTGAGGCCTTGTTGTGGGGCTTGTTTTTATGCAAAGAGCACTGTGCTGTAGCATTGTCATTAACTACCATGGTTTTCTACTATGGACATTCCATAGCATTTTCGGCATGATACAGGACCTGGCAGTGTTCTGTTCTGTTGTGATAGGGACGCTATGGGTCAGAACTAACTCTGTGGCACCTAACAACACCAACAACAGTAGGAGAGATGGCATGGCCAGGTTCATTCAAGGGGGCCAGAATGGTATGCACACTACAAAACTCCAAAGACAGTTCATTAAAGTTGGATTCTCTAGCACTCATATGCCCTCTGCTCTCCCTGCCTTCCTCCTTTTCCCTGCCCCTCCACTTTACCGAGCATGATGTCCTTCTCCAGGGACTGGTCTCTCCTGACAGCATGTTCAAAGTAGATAAGGCAAAGGCTTGTCATCCTTGCCTGTAAGAGCACTCTGGCTGTACTTCTTCCAAAACAAATACATTTGTCCTTTGAGCTGTCCATGGCACTTTGAATATTCTTCCCCAGAAGCACAATTCAAAGGCATTGATTCTTCTGATTCTCCTTATTATTGAATAAGTCTTTCCTATTCAATATTCAATATTCACGTGCCTATGAGGCAATTGAAAATACCATGGCTTGGGTCAGACACACCTTACTCCTCAAAGTACCATCTTTGCTTTACGACACTCTAAAGAGCCAGTGTCAATGGGTTTTTCCTGAACCCTTATCTTTATTGTGTGGTGCATCAATGGAGAGCTGATTTCTGAAGTCCAGTGCTGCCTGATAAGGGTTCAGGAAAAACCCATTGGCCAAGTGTTAGTACCATCACCGATCAAGAATGTGGCATGTTGAGGCAGGCACGGGATGCGACGCTAACTACTCCCCAACTAGTGCTAGTTGTGTGATCATAGGCTTTATACCAACTTTGGCAATGGAGGCCTAGTAATCTTCCACGATGTTGCCTAATACAGCGTAATCGACTCCATGATGGGATCTGCCACGAGTAGCCAAGCAGTTGTACGAAGACTAGAATGGAGTGCGAGCCGCTTATTAGGTCACAGCCCCGGTGCAATTGACAGGAGGTCTCCTCCGAGGTGCGGCCTACTTCTTGTGTAAGTAGACCCTGTGGAGGAGCTTGTTTGCTGGGTTCTGGTCTGGATACTGCACCCAGCTTGTTGATCTCTGTTTCTGTGGACTGGAGCCAACAGCCTGCCACATTGCCTTTCTGCCCTGGGGGGTCTGCAGTGGCCTTCCAGCTGGTCAGCCATTCTGGGACTCACCCGCCTCTGCAGCTACCGACCTGTGGCCTTCCTGCCTGTCTGGGGTTCACCCGCCCTCTCTAAGCGAATCGAGAGAACACTCCAGCAGAAGGTCTGACCCACGGACATGGTACCTGCCAAGACTTGGACTAGCCCACTTCTACACCTGTATGAGTCGCATTCTTGATATGAATTTCTTTCTATGTATGCCTATGTCAGCATTGCTGGTTTTGCTTCTCTGGAGAACCCAGCTTCACACAGGCTGCTTGTGCGTTGAAGTGCTACGCTGCTTCACATGGCTGATACAATTGGTCTAACGGGTGGTATTATTTCAAGCTAACACAGGTTACCACTTGGCCAGCTATTTGTCTCCATGGGGGTCTTCCTGCTTTCCTGGTCCAGGGTTAGCTTTCTGGCTGCCCGTGACCCAATGTTCTGTGAACAAGTGACATGTGTCCAGAAAATAGGACAGAGTCTCAAAGTGAAAATGTGCTCATGACGCTGAGGTAGAAGTCTCATCGTTTCCCTAGGACTCTCGGCTTCAACTCGCAGTCACTGCATGCCATGCACGGACTCCTTCCTTCTGTCAGCGGGGTGTATATCATTAGCATGCCCACCAGGCTCCAACAGGCTTGGGGAACATCCAGACTAAGGCAGTCTAGGAAGAAAGGCTTGGTGACCTACTTGTAAAGATTACCCACTGGAAACGCTGCGGACCACCACCGTCCCAGCCCCAACCAATCACAGGCTCGCCATGAGTTAGACAGCAGCTAAGAATGAAACAACGAAAGACGAAGACTTGGGTTGTGAAGGAACAAAATATTTGAAAGCAAAGACATCAACCAAGCAGGAACATTAGATCACTTGGGCCACGATGGCCAGTCCTTGGTACAGACTACAAATGTACAGCTTAGAAACTTGCCAAGAGTTTTAGGGGATGGTACTGCCAAGGAAACTGTGAGCCAGGATGTGTCCATGCTTTAAGCCAATGGTTTCAAGGGGAGGCTTTTGGTCTCACTCCCTCAGGGAAAGGTTGGCAAAGTCTGGAGACATTATTTATGGGTGTCACAACTGGGGTAGAGGGCACTATCGACACCTAGTGGGTAAAAACCAGAAACAAACTCAGCCGTCAGGTTGATTCTGACTCATTGCCATCAAGGACACAGCAGAATGGCCCTTGCGAGTTTCTGAGACTGTGACTCTTTATGGGAGTAGAAAACCGCATCTTTCTCCCTCAGATCAGCTGGTGCTTTTGAACTGCTGACCTAATAGTTAGCAGTTCAACACATACCACTACACTACCAGGGCTCCTGCAGTGCAGGAAGGGAGATGCAAAAACTTCACAACATTCACAGTGGCAGGACCCAGAAGCTGCATTCAAGTCATCCCTGAACCAGGAAATCAGCTCAGCTGGTGGGGCGGTGGGGGAGTGGTGGTGGGGGGACGGGGGAGGCTTAGTCATCAAATGCTATTGTAACAGGGACACCACAGACACGAAACTTTAAGCCACTGAGAAGTATTTTCCCACCAATCAACAGCTTGGAGTGTGAACTCGGGGCAGCAGCTTCTGGGAAGGCTCGCTCTCCATCAGCTCTGGAGCCAGCCCCTTGTCTCACCTCCCGGATCCCTGGTGACTGTGGGTTCCTTGGCCATCTTCACGTGGCCTGTCCCTCCGCTTGCTGTTTTAATAATTCATAAGTGAGTCAGTTTAGGATACACCCTACACTGATACCTCAAGAACATAACAAAGAGTACCTTTTTTCCAAACCTGGCAACATCCACAGGGTGACGGGCTGTGAGAGTTTTAGGGGCCACAGCTCCACCTATAGCAGACAACAGTTGGCAGGTCTGCTTAAGATGCTCCCCCCACCCCTAACACCCAGATCTGTATGATAAAACCACTCAGCTCTCAGGTCCCTCTCCCCAGGACACCCTCAGGCCAGATGCAGCAAACCAGCCCCTGATCAGGACCTGGCAGAGCATGGAGCGCACACATGCCAGGTGAGAGACTACGTGGGACAGAAGGGCTTGGGCGTGGCCCTAGTAGAGATGGGAGGGGACAGTCAATGGCTGGTCCAGTGAGGACTCAGCCATCTTCCGGTCGCTGGGGATTACCCGAAGAAACTCTGGTGGTGTACTGTGTTACATGTTGGACTGTGGAACACAAGATCAGTAGTTCTAACCCAGCAGCCATTATGTACCAGAAAGATGAGCTATTTATTCCCAGAAAGATTTACAGCTTCAGAAACATCCACCCCACCACCACCACCTGCCCGGAGCAATTCTACTCTGCCCTGTAGGGTGGCTGAGTCTTGATTTGATGGCTTGACTGGGGCTTAGGGAATCTCTTTCTGCCCAAGTAGACGTCTTGTCCTCACAGACTATTCCAGTGGGGGCACTTGCAGTGCACCGGAGGCAAACTCGCCCAGCTGTGGAGTTTGCAGTCACCCACACATCGAGGGGCTCCGGGGCTGTGCAAGACCACAGGCTTTGTTGTCAGGGCTGGGGAGGCGATTCTGAATCTAGATGGCCCCAGGTGTGCACAGAGCAGCTCCCAAGGACTTTCAGAAGCACATTGCCAACGCCGTCATCTGAGGCATCTTGGGTCAATTGGAGCCATCAGCCATTGGGCCAGCAGCTGGGGGCTCAACATCAAGATTCAGGAAACAAACCACATAAGCAAAGAGAACTAACTCAAAGACGTTTGCATATGTACAGATGCATGTAGCATGCATATGCATACGCCAAGTCACTTCGGACTCACAGTGACCCATGTGACAGAGTAGAACATCTCTGGGGGAACTTTCTAGATCACTGAGAAGGTGGAACAGGACTGGACAGTGTTTTCTTCTCTTGTGGTGGGGTCACTATGAGTCAGAGCCCACTCAATGGAACCTTAACAACTACGAAGACGGCAGTCCTTCTAAGAGCAGGTCTTTCTCCATCAGAACGGCTAGGTAAGTCCCAATGGCCACCTTGCAGTTAGTGCCTGATCGTTGTATCACCAGGGCTCATCTTCTCACTAGATATACACATGCATGTATATTTGTATGTATGCACGCAAATGTATGTATGTATGTGTATGTGTGTGTGTGCGCGTGTTTACTATATATATTAAACCCTTTGGCATCAAGTAGTGACCCTGCATAAGATTTCCAAGGCTGGAAATCTTGACGGGCACAGACAGCCTCAACATTTTCCCCTTGGAACAGCGAATGGGTTAGAAACACCAACCTTGCAGTTAGTCAGCCAACACCCAAGAGTGCCACGTGGGCTCCTCTATGTGTATATATAGACTCACATGCGTCATGACGCATGGCGACCCTCTAGGGCAGGGTAGAATTGTGTCTGTGGGTTTCCGAGATTTTAATGGTTTCTGGGAGTAGAAGACCTCGTCTGTTTCCCTCCGAGTGGCTGGTGGTTTCCAACCGGACCTCACAGTTTAGCAGCCCAGCCCGTAACACTATGCCATAGGGTCACCAGGAGTCAGAAATGACTCAATAGCTATGAATTTCTATGAAGCATATTATCCAAATACACACGCATAAGGCTGATATTAGCCCATATTTTGCACAGGCATGAATAGTCAGTAAAATTATTCTATATTCTTATTAAATTGTGAGTTCATTGGGGATAGGGCAAAGAGTATATCCATATTGATATCCTCTAGAAGTCAGTCACTCTGCCTTATACACAGCAGGCGAGTGGCACATTTGGGAAGTTGAATCTCTTTGTCTTAAGTAGATGCTTAAAGTGAAGCATTGCTGCTTCCATGCTAGAACACACACACACACACACACACACACACACACACACACACACACACACAGCCATTTTCCCTGTGAGAGAATCATGTTTGATTCCCAGCCAATACACTTCATGTACGGCTGCCAACCACCTGCCAGTGGAGGTTGTATGTTGCTAGAATGCTGACCAGTTTTCATGGGAGCTTTCATCTCGCAATTGATTTAAACCTTCCTTAATCTCTTTCAGCAGTTTGATAATTGTCGTTATTTATGTCCTTCATGCCCCTGGGTAGATATGCTCCTAGTGTTTTATCCTGTTAGATGCTCTTGGAGATGGAATTGTTCCTCTCCTTCCCCATATTTCTCATGGCTGCTGTGTAGAAACCCAACTAACTTTTCTTTGTTGACCTCGTACCCTCTAAGTTTGATCAGTTGCTCTAGTAACTCTTCAAGTTTTCTCATGGACCCCTTTGGGTTCATTTCTTCCCTGGGTTCCAGTTCAGAAGTAGTAGGTTGAAGTTGGAAGGTAATCCAAAGGCACTGCAGAAGAAAGGCCTGGAAATCCACATTGGAGAAAGACAGTCACCGAGACTCCTATGGGGCACAGTTGTACTACTGCAGCTCAGTGGGAGATGGCTGTGGTAGTTACATAATCTGGTGTCAACTTGCAAAGGGGTGGAGTCTAGCCTATCAATCAGGACCTCAGTGTGGAGGTGCCCATGGAGATACATAGCTCACTAGAGGCCAGATACATACAGACTCATTGCTTGTCTTCCAGCTGACAAGACACATAAAACTATGCTAGAGCCCTGGAGCTGGAGGAGCCACATACAGACCCTGCCAGCACTGAGATGCTTCAACCACCACTGGATCCACAAGACTTTCCACCCACTGGCCTGTGAGCTTCCTGCACCTGGTGTCACTAGATGTGTTGCATGAGTCTGAAGAGGACTTTCGAGATTGGTGTCGGACATATGGGCCAACATATCAGCCTTATGCACTTGATCTGGACTGGACTGGGATATTTTCTTAATGTATAATTACTCTTTGACATAAAACTCTCTCTTACTTTGTTTCTGTAGTCTACCCAGCCTAATACAATGGCCATGGATCAGAATGGGTGAACTAAAGTGGGGAGGGAAGGAGGAGAGAGGGGCTGAGAGTGCACGTGTGTGTAGTTCAGAGAGAAGGCAACGTGGGTGTCAGAGAGAGTTGTCTTGGCCCTGGTACTGTTCCCACTGGGCTCGCCAGCCCCCACAGCTGCACTTCCCATGGCTCAGCCCTTCCTAGTCTGCCATCGACAAATTGCATTGATTTACAAAACAGACAACTCTGCAGTTGCCTCTGTACATTTAATCTTTTCAAATTAAGCCAGCTTCCCATTCGGCACACCATATGGAATTCTTCTGGGTGTTTACAAACACAGTGACACTGAAGCCCCGTCCACTCGGCCTGGACAGTGGCAGAAACGGCAAGCGGCACAGGAAGCCAACAACAGACAGATTGGAGAAACGGGCTTCACCAGGCCCAATCCTTTCAGACGTGGGCCCGATGTCCATCAGCTGCCCGGCCTGAGGCTGCAGCCTGGAGGCAGAA
Organism: Tenrec ecaudatus; assembly: GCF_050624435.1. Lineage (NCBI taxonomy): Eukaryota > Metazoa > Chordata > Mammalia > Afrosoricida > Tenrecidae > Tenrec > Tenrec ecaudatus. The sequence continues at coordinate 198,481,114 of NC_134532.1, forward strand.
TCCGACAGTAGATGTGTAGAGTGGGGCCCACTTTGTGTTTCTGAAAGAAATATGTGCCAGTGTTTAGGAAAGTGGTGGGTTTGACCAAGAAATTCAGACTTCCTACCTCTCTTGAACAAACTGATAAGAGGCCGCACCAATCAGTCTTGACCAAAAAAGGACTGGGCTGCCAGGGTGGAGGGGCAGGTGGTACTTTTCTGTTTGCCATACTCTCCACAGCTCCCTACTGCCTTACACAAAGCCATGGTGGCTCGGTGGTGTCATTCGCACCCTTTGCGCTGTGACTGTGTTATGAGACTGAGCCGTTTCAATAGTGCTTCTAGGGCATGAGAACCCCAGGAATAAAGGCCTGGAGATCAACATGTAAGGGGAGTGGCCTGCATCTTTTACCATTTAAGAAGTAAGAAGAGAGAAGCAAGCAGACAAGGAGGGGCCTGCTGTCACCAAGGGGGGAAAAAGCTAAGAACAGAGCACAGTCTTTGAACCTGGGTCTCCTGTGCGGAGAACCACCTGGACCCAGGGGCAGATGGATGCCAAGACACATGGACATTTCCAGGGAACACCAGGCCCCACAGGTGCTCAGGAGAGATGGAAACCTGCCTGCTGAATTGTAATCCAACAGAGAGAACAAGTCTCCTAGAGCCGATGACCTGAATTCAGGCTTCTTGCCTCCCAAGCAGTGTGTTGCCTTGGGTAAGTGTGCTGCACGCACCCTCCTTAGAGGATCGAAAGGCAAGGATGTTCCTTTGAGAACAGAGGTGTGCCTGACCCAAGCCAAGGTATTTCCAATTGCCCCAAACGCATGTGAATGTTGGACACCGAATAAGAAAATCTGAAGACAAGTCGATGCCTTTGAACTGTGGTGCTGGAGAATGGACTGCTAAAAGGACCATCTGTCTCGAAAGAAGTGTAGCCAGCGTGCTCTCCAGAGGCAAGGATGGTGAGACCTCGCTTTACATCCTAGGGAGCAATCAGTCCCTGGAGCAGGGTGTCATGTTTGGAAAAAGAGAGGGGCAGTGAAAAAGAGGAAGGCCCCCAAGGAGATGGAATGACACCGTGGCTACCCAGATGAGCTCCCGCATTGGAACAATGACAAGGATGGCACAAGACCAGGCAGTGTCTCCTTCTGTTGTCGTGATGGGCCTAGGTTCTCGTGGATCCCAACTGACTCCATGGCACCCAGCAACGCCAGCGAGCTGTGCGCGAGTCCGTGTCTGTCTGATAAAGCCATCTGCTTGTGGGGCTTCCGTTAGAGCAGCTCCTCTTGACAGAGGACTGAACTATGCTTGGGCCTGCATCCCCCTTCCAATCACTCCACGGTGACAGCCACTGGGTCAATCCATCTCTTTAAAAAGTCTTGCTCTTTTTTCTCTACTTTCCCAGGCACGCTGCCCTTCTCCAGGGACTGGCCTCTCCTGACAACAGGCCCAAAGTCAGCACTCAGTAATTGGTGGTCATTCTTTCGCCGGAATTCTTCTTCCCTCCTCTGTGCGTCTCCTTAGTCTTCTTTGTCCTTGTCTCCCCCATGCCTCTCACACTCCCTCTCTCATTTCTCTCTCTAATTTGTTCTAGACATTGTTGTGGGTTTTTTGAGATCTCCAAATATTTTTCTGCCATCGCAAGAAATTCCACTGGGCGACAGGCAGCTCTTACAGTGAAGAGTGCCAGAACTCATTAAAATAAACCCGCCCGGCTCCAAGTCTCCCAAGTTGTGCATTGTTCACGTTACATCTTTGAAGGATGGAAAATGACTGAGGAAACAGGTCCTTAATTGTTAGGTCTCTTATTTGCATGGAGTGTCTTGATGGATGGTTCTGCTCTGGGGTTCTCAAGCAAAAAATCCTTCTGGGTCTTGAGCATTCCAGAGGTAGAGGCTATACAAAGGGCCAGGAGCCAGAAAATCTTTAGATTTTCCCACAAGACAGATGCTGGTCCCCCAGTTGGCCATGGGCAAATTACCTCCCCTTGTCCCCCCTCCCGCCCGGCCCCATCAGCAATATGGAAATCAATTATTTCCTTACCTCACTTGAGGGCTGCGAGACTTAATTACAGAAGCTTTTAGAAGCTGATCGTTAGTTAACCTAATTCTCTCTGCAAACTAACAATCCTTCGCTTTCCTAATCGCCATCTCCAAAATTTTCATTGATGTGTCCCCTCCCCCTAAAGGCAGGGAGTGGGGTGACTCCTCTTTCCTTCTGATCCACTCCTAGAAATGGCTTTGCAGGGTGTGACGATCACTTTTCCCGGGAGCAGACAGATAATGGGAAAATCGGGTGCTGAGAGACTGCCTCCACTGAGCAAGACCCTGCAGGTACTGCTACCTTGAGATGTACCCTCTCCTGCATGTGTGGTTGGTCTTTGTCCTTGAAAACAGAGCATAGTCTCAGGTGTTCTGGTCACAGTGACCCCAAGAGCCATTGTGGCGTAGGAGGTTGTCGCTAGCCGCCACAGAGATTGTCAAGTTTTTCGTCCTAGTCTGTCTTAGTCTGGAAGTGCCCCCTGAAACCTGTTCCACATCATTGATCAACAAACCACCATTGGTAGACGGGTGGTCACTGGGCTTGAAGTCTGTTGGCTCAGACTCGAACCTGGATCCTGCATGTGGAAGGCAAAGATTCTAGCACCGAACCACCACTTTCTCCACGCAGGTCAGATTTAAGTGGCTGAGTTTGCAAAGTGGGGTCCCGGAATTAGACAGACAGGGGTTCCACCTCTGGCCCTATGACGTACTAGCTTGAGGGACCCTGAAGAATTGCATCATCAATCAATCTTTTCCCTTTGAAATGAAGATAACAAAATTCCTTTCAACAGGCTTGTCCCAAGGACGGAAAAATAAGCCATTGCTTTCCCCTTGCCCCTTCCCATGTCTTTGACGCGAGCATTTCACACCTGTCCAATTTGCCCCACTAGATGACCATCAACTCATTGAGAGCAGGGGTCACTCAAGTGGATCCAGCCCTTCTCAGCAGGGGTCCTGTCAGGAGAATTAAACTCTATGGGAAACGCTTTGAGCGATGATTTTCTCAAGCCTCCCACCGATGCTTTGTAACGAGTGCCATTTTAGATGCAAAGAATGTTCCGGGGCATTTGGACCTTCATTCTTTCCCTGAGTCTGGTTTGGAAGGGTAACACTAATTATTAGTAACGTATTATCCTATTTATATAACACAAAGTTATTCTATGAGCCTTTCAGTGGTTTCCTGTCATGGAGGTTTCTGTTTAGTGATGATTCCAACTTGGCAGGAGCAATAATTCAGAGCTTTCTTAAGTCAGCGTCACCTCCCCGGCACACAGCAGCCAAGGCTCCGTGTTTGTCTTCATTACAGGGGACGTCAAGGAACAGTTGGGTTTTCAGCTTCCCTTCCTTTAGCTTGGACAAAAGATCATGGTCACTTCCAATCACAAGAGACAATGGGCAATGTAGTCTATCTGTGCAACCAGACAAAGAAGGAAAAATACTAGCAGGTCTCTGTCATTGACAAGCAGTATCGGCTAACTGCAAGGCCAGAGGTTCAAACCCCCCAGCGGCTCCATGGGGGAAAGATGAGGCTGTCTGCTCCTGCAAAGATTTACAGTTCTTGGAAGCCCTTATACGGCCACTACATTCCTTGAACATGCTGGCAGGAAAAGCCAGTTGCTGGAGAAGGACACTATATTTGGTAAAGGAGAGGGGCACTGAAAGGGAGGAATGCCCCCAAGGAGATGGATTGACACTGTGGCTGCAAGAAGGGGCTCAAGCAAAGGAACAGTTGTGAGGATGGTGCAGGTCCGGGCAGTGTTTCATTGTGTTGTGTATAAGGTTGCTATGGGCCGGAACCAACTCGATAGCACCCAACGACCAAAACAAGAGTCAGCATGAACTCAATTATAGTTTGTTTTAAAAGATCAAATGATAGGTGATGGTGTTTAATAGATGGTTTGTCAATTTGTGACGCTTATTTAATAGATGTTTGTTGACATCACCAACCATGAAGCCCTTCTTCGGGGAATGATTTCTCAAAGTTCAAGTGTCCAAACTATGCAGGGAGCCTCTAGAGGGTTTCCAAAGACTGTAAATAATTACAGGAGCAGACAGCCTCATCTTTCTGCCACTGAGAAGCTAGTGGATTTGGACCTCTGACCTGGTGGTTAAATGAATGGATAATGAATCATTCATAAGTCTCTCACTAATCCAATCTATCTAACCTGACATCCTTACTTTGTTCCTACTTTATCTCATCCCGTCCTGGGTCCCTTCCTTATTGTTAGGTACCATCGAGTCAGTTTGACTTATAGCCCCCCTACACACCGCAGAATAAAACTCTGGTCGTGTGCCATCCTCACAATTGTTTTTGTGTTTGGACCCAGTGTTGCAGCTACGTTATCAGTCCATCTCCTGGTCTGTCTTTCCATCCATCTTCTGACCCGCTACATTACCAAGCATGATGTTCTTTGCCAGGCACTGGTCTTCCTTGAAAAGGAACCCTGGTGGCCTTGTTGGGCTGCTAACTACAAGGTCAGCAGATCGAAACTACCAGCCTTTCTGTAGGGCAAAGATGAGACTTTCTAGATGTAAAAAGAGTTACAGTCTCCGAAACCCATGGGGCCAGTTCTATCCCATGGGGTTCCTACGTGAATTGAATCGATGGGGATGAGTTGGGGTGCGTTTTTGTTGTTGTTGCTTGCTGGGGGAGGGGTCTTTCCTGATAACCCACCCAAAGTACTTAAGATGAGGTCACACCGTCTTGTCTCCTAAGGAGCATACCAGCTGGGATTCCTCCAAAATAGAGTTGCCTCTTCTTCTGGAAGTCCGTGGTTCTTCCGATCTTCGCCAACAATCTAATGCCAATGCGTCGGCTTTCCCGTGGTCTGCCTTATTCAATGTGTAGCTATCATGGGACAAAGAGTCCCTAGAAAATACCATGGCTTCAGTCAGGGGCATCTTAGGCCTCAAGGTAACATCTTTGCGCTTCCATATTTTAAAGAGATCTTGTAGACAGAGCCAACCACCCCTCTGTCAGTCTGCCCTGCTGTGTTGGCTTGCTTTTTGCTGTGATGCTGTAAGCCAGGTCACTGGAATTTCGTATACCAGGAGGCTCTCCCATAGCGATCACATTTCAGCAGAGCTTCTAGACTAGGCAGAGAGACTTAGAAATCTACTTGTAAGAGGTAGTCAATGGACACCCTATAGACGCCAGCAGCCTTGCTCAGCAAGATGGAGTCGCAAGGTGAGCTCCCAAAGTTGAAATGCGATCAAACACACGGTGGCCATGTCACTGGACTCCAACCATGCAGCGATGCTGGGAGACAGCATGGGGCTGAGCAATGCCTCATTCTAGTGTGCACGAGGCGCTCGTGGGCCCGAGTCATCTTGACAGCAATTGAGAACAAAAGCAGAAAGAGGTTCAGCCTCAAGTTCCAAGGACATGAAGGTTAGCTGGAGCAATTACCAGCTGGGTGAGAGACCTGGGGCCAGTATTGAGTTTTATCTTTCTGTTTTCCTGTATGCAGCCAAAACCATGGTCCCTGGCCCATCTCAAATGGTCATGGGGCAGACCACTGGACTTCATTCATATCAGTACTTTGGGGAAGGACCATGCAAATATACAAAGTTACATGTTATCGATAGTCAATCGAGGTAGGTTGTTAGCCTGGAATACTAAGGGCGTTTTTCCTCAAAGGGCACCTGTATTCCAAAACTCTAAGTAGATTGCTCCAGTCGATGTGTCCCACACTTAACTGGCAGCAACACCCCTTTAGCGGTTCGGGTGCAAAACACATTTGGCGGAGAGGTTGGGGGTGGGGGTGGGGGTGGGGGGAGGATAAAATTCCATTTATAGCAACCTGGATTTGTGTACCTGGCTCTTGTCTATCTGTTCAACCAGAACATAAACTCCAAGAGGGCAGAGAGCTTGTCTGTCTTGTTGGCGGCGGCTGCCAGGTGGGATACTGTGATACCACCATGCATGCTGATGTGAGCAGTTCCATCCATGGCTGGTGGAAGGCAGGATCATGAAGCACTTGAGCTTCAGGACGGGAAATAAACACGGACAGTCCTCACAGTCCACGGCACGACAGGAGGGTCCCTAAGAGACCCAGCATTCGGTTGAACTGTGTTCTCATGAATAGAGTCCTGCTGAAGTCCCTGCAGTTGGGGGTGAGAGTCTCCAGAGGAGGTGAGCTGGGGAGGGAGGTCAGGAGACCACTTCTCCAGCTGTCAGAGGAACAGGGCGTAGACATGCGTGCCTGTGGGCTGGGAAGACACACTCTCCGACCCTGCCTGCCACGCAGAGCCTAATTTGCATAGAGAAACCACCCCCTTGGACTGCCATCCACCTTCCTTTCCATCAGTGGGTGTGGGCAAGGGAGGGGAAAAGAAAACCTTTCAAGACCAGGCATGGATCTTTTTTTTTTTAACTACCTTTTCACTTTATTTATTTTTTTTAATCATGTTATTGGGGCTCGTACAACTCTTATCACAATCCATCCATCCATCCATTGTGTCAAGCACACTTGTCCATTTGTTGTCCTCATCATTCTCAAAACATTTGCTTTCTGCTCGAGCCCGTGGTATCAGCTCCTCATTTTCCCCCTCCCTCCCTACCTCTGCTCCCTCTCGAACCATTGATAATTTAGAAATTATTATTTTGTCATGTCTTACACTGTCCAACATCTCCCTTCACTTACTTTTCCGTTGACCAGATAATGACTCTTGCAGGAAACAACCTTTACACAGCGCAGGCGTGTGCGTGTTAACCTTTCAGGATACCCCTAGGGCAGATGAAATGCTGCAGCGGAGCCCAGTAAGGCTCCCCGCTAGACCTGGGAAACCCCGGCTGCCTACAAACAAGTCCATAACCCCCCCCTGGAAAGCCACCCACGTTTGTTTCTTCTAGAAAGACACCAGTCAGTCATGGTGTCACCAGAGATGGTGGGGTGGGAGAGGGGTGCAGAGCAGACCAGGCAGCACTGTGAGAGAAATGCTAAAATGACTTTCTCTCCAGTGTTGGTGCAGGGCTTCAGCAGAAATGGACGATTTCTTATTTTAAATGTCCGTATGCTTCTCTTTAACACACAATCCTTGCTAACCCCAGCTGGCAGGTATCAGTGTGCCTATGCACTGAGTTGCTAACCACTGGGTCAGTGGTTCGAGCCCACCAATTGCTGCACAGGGGACAGATGAGGCTGTCTGCTTTCATACAGATGTGTCTCAGAAACCCAAAGGGGGTGGTTCTACTTTGTCCTCTAGGGTCACTGGAAGGCAGTGGGTTCGGTTTCAGCGTTATATCAGCGCTGTCATTACTACAATGACGCTTCAGATTTACACGGCTCCGTCGGTGGGTACGACAAACGCACGTTAGTATTGGCAGCGCTGAGAGTCCTTTCATGGTGACTGGTTGTGTCACACTGTCTGCCATTCGTGAGGCTTTCCGTGACTGAGCCTTCCGAATTGAACAGCCTAGTCCTTCTTCCTGCTGGAACCTGTCCACCGGGGGTGACCTCGCTGGTATTTGAAATACAGGTGCATCGCTTCCAGCATCATGGAAACACGCAAGCCACCGAGGATGACAAACTGACAGACGAGTGATGGGTGAAAAATAGAAAAAGAAATGTGAAGACGGCGCAGGACCAGGCAGTATTTCTTTCTGTTGCACATAGAGTGACTGTGAGTCGGAATTGATTGGCCTGCACCCAAAACAAGGAGATGCGATACTGTGGTAATTAGTATGTGTGAACCTACCTCCATGACGTCTTTTGAGAATGAAGTAGCAATCGAAGTGGGGAGGAGGGGAGTGAAATGCTTCTGCTCAGTAGCTAATAATGCTGTAACTAATAACATTGCAACTTAATGTAGAAAAAGTCTACAACCCAATTTTATTGCTAATGTTCATGTAACCTAAGAAAGATTACATTCTATTGATCACATACTGTACCATGATAAAGGGGCCCTGGTAGCATCATGGGTTACATGCTGGGCTGCTCACAGGCAAGATCAGTAGTTCAAACACACCAGCTGCTCCCTGAGAGAAAGCTGAGACTGTCAGTCCCCGTTTGCTCCTGTCAAGATTTGTAGCCTCAGAAGCCCACAGGGGCAGTTCTGCTCTGCCAGGGTCGACTCGGCTTGATGGCAGTAGATAGGGATTCCATAATTGAAGTCAATAAGAAACATTACTATGGATTAGGTGTCTTCTGGTACAGTACAAGAGGTCCATGGGGGCAGGGTGAAGATGGCACCATGAGTGATCCTACAAGGTAACACTAATTTCAGTGATGCCCCCTGCAATGAGTCATATGTCTTCTCCCTAGAACGTCATGCCCCTAACCATGCTATGCAGCTGATACAACCTTGTTTGCTGATGGTGAGGAGGACTCGAAGTCCTTGGTGATGAAGCTCAAGGAGTGCACCTTCAGTGTGGATGACAACTCAATGGAAAAAGGACCAAAATCCTCACAACTGTACCAAGAGGCAGCATCATGATACATGACGTTGTTAAGGATTTCTGTCTCGCTTGGGTCCACAATCAATGCTCGTGGAAGCAGTGGTCCAGAGATCCAAGGACACATTGCATTGAGTACACCTGCTGCACAGGACCTTCTCAGAGTACTGAAGAACAAGGAGGTGACTTGGAGGATTAAGCTGCCCCTGTCTCGAGCAATGGTCTTTTTAATCGCACATATGCTTCTGAAAGTTGGTCACAGAATAAGGAAGCCCAAAGAAGAATTGGCGTGTTTGATTTATGGTGCTGGGGAAGAATATTCAAAATACTATGGATGACCCAAAGGACAAATATCTGCCGTGAAAGAAGTGTGATCAGAGGGCTCTTAGAAGCAAGGATGGTGAGACTTCATCTTGCATCCTTTGGACATGTTGTCAGAAGAGACCAGTCCCTGGAGAAGGACATCATATTCGATAAAGTAGAGGGACAACTAGGGAGAGGAAGTCCCTCAAGGAGATGGCTGTCACAATGGGCTCAAGCATAGGAGCAATGGATGGCCAGGACCAGGCCGTGCTTTGTTCTGTTGTGCATAGAGTCGCTGAGGGTTAGAACCGACTTGAAGGCACCTAACAACAACAACAACATTTTTTTAGTTTTATTATGTGTGTTAGTCTGGGTAGACTAGAGAAACAAATTCATAAACACGCATATGTATATAAGGAAGAGATTTATATACAAGAGCAATTGAACATTGAGAAAACAGCCCAGCCCAGTCCAGATCAAATCCATAAGTCCGACATTAGTCCATATGTCTGAAAACAATCCATAAAGTCCTCTTCAGACTTATGAAACACATGCAATGATGCTGAATGCAGGGTGATCACCGGCCAGTGAATAGAAAGCCTTTGGATCCAGTGGTGTAAGCATCTCAGCGCTAGCAGGGGTCTCCACAAGGCTTCTCCAGTTCCAGAGGTCTTGTCAGCTGCAATGTCTCCCAGAGAGTAGCAGAGAGAGAGAGATGTCTTCCACCTACAAGCAGGAAGAACCAAATTCCCCAGAATTCTCAGAAGAAGGCCATGCCCACACAGAAGTCTCATTGGCTATCTCCAGATTGACAGCCTAGACTCCACCCCTGCACCCTTAATCCTTAAATCGACACCAGATGAGGTGACTGCCACATTATGCAGATATTGTTTGGTTTCTTCATTTCATGACATATTATTTTACTTAACCATTCAACAACCCAGGCAGCAGTGTTTCCCATGGAGGCAGGAAGACTGGCAGCAAGGCCAGTCTCACACAGCTAAAACCTTTCAGACATTACCCCCACCATTGCATGAGTTTCAATTTAAGTCAAATTGGGGAATATCGCCTCCATACTCTTTCACCCCGTGATGTACATACTTAAAGATGTACATCAGGATGCAAGGATCAGACTTGATGAGCAAAAATCTTAATACGATTGAATGATTAAATTGAATGATATGTGGACATGCCAACAAAACTGTTCTTTTTTGTAAAAACCTTAAATGTTCAATAGTGTGCGCCATACAGAGGATTTTTATCTCAGTGCCCTGGTGGTGCAATGGATTAAGTATTGGTCTGCTAAGCTCAAAGCCAATGGTTCAAGCCCACCAGCTGCTCCATGGGGAAAGATGAGGCTGTTTGCTCCTACAAAGATTTACAGCCTCAGAAAGCATAAGGACCAGTTCAAAATCAACTCAAGGGCAGTGGAGATTGTTTTTTTGGTGGGGGGTGTGTGTGTCAGATAAAGTATGGAATTCCATGTACTGGGATCCCTCACAGATATTAAAAAGGGCACTGTGCTTATTTATTTAATGTCATGGAGATGTGTGGATGATTTCTTATTATCGGGGAGGGGGGAGTTTCAAACGCTAGAGTAAATCTCACTTGGGCTAATAAAATACACAGGCAATGGTAGAAATAAATGTGTTCACAGGTTTGTTTGTTGTTTCTTTAAATAGTACATCTGAGTCTTTTTTACCTACTTTGGATTCTTTGAATTAAAAAAAAGGGTTTTTGTTTTTTTTTTTACAATGAAGAGGCATCTGTTGAGGAATTTGTTTTAATTCATTCCTTCATTTTAAGAGTCATTTTTAGGACGATTAGAAAGCCGCTTTCTAAACCATGTTGCCCGTGGCCCGCAAACTTGGAGACCATATTTTCCAAGCCACTGCTGAAAGGAGGGAGAGAACAATAAGCTTCCTGGCCAAATACTGACCTTTGACCAATGTTGTTTCTGTTGAGAATGACAGTGTCGATCGCTGATTAAAATGTAAGTGCCTGAAAATAGAAAACACGTCTTTTTATCCTCTCTTTAATCCATGTCTGCTCATGGCGTTCAATGAATATTCATGGTGGTTTGATTATTTCTTCCCTTTGCCCCCATGCTCTTTTATTTTCTCGCCCACACCCCCCTCTCCCACCTCCTCATTCTTTCACTCCAGAAGCTTATTCATTTGGAACCTAACTCTGGTTTGTGGAAATTTGGAGAATTTAGATAAGACTACAGAGTCCCCACCCCACCCCCCACCCCCCTCCCGGCTTTGAATAAAATTAAGGTTTGTTGAATGAAAGGTTTCTGTAAACAAGAGGAGGTGGAAGGACGATGTTTAACCTACGTGGGGGAATGCCTTTGGTCTTTCTACAGCCCGCTTTGGTGCCCAGTTAATTAATGGACTGATTACGGATGATTAGAATTCAACGAGATGATTTGGCAGCAAGCACAGTTGCCACTAGTTTGCCATACTCTCCTGTCACTATGGAATGTCATGCGTCTATTTGTCCTTACAGAGAGCATGATGATTCACTAATTCAGAGCATGCTTCAAAACACGCGGGGGCCTTTCAAATGATAACTTCTGATTGTAAGATTTTCCTGTGGTTTGGCACCCCCTGAAGATAAAAATGTACCGTTTAAAATGCAAATGTTTTTCATCACGGAAAAATGCTATTGGTGCTGTGTGCCCTTGTATTAGACAGGGTTCTCTAGAGAGATAAAACCAGATTGCTGATAATTTTATATATATATATATATAGATAGATATATAACACATGAAGTGAACTATTAAGTTATATACAGATAGATAGATATATAATACAAGAAATGAACAGTTAAATTATAAAGCAGTACAAATGGCTCAGTGTAACTCACTCCCATGATAGAGTTGTGAGACACTAGCAGTCCTTCAAGTCTTGAGGGCCGCCAGGTAGTCCTCTGTAGAGAGAGCTAGGATATCCCAGCACAGGCAGCAAACAGCAAGGCAGGCCACCAACTCTCAGCCAGGTCACCAACAGTCAGTGCCCAGCTCAAGAGATATAAATTCCAATCGTGTGGTCTTAAAGGGACCTCAACTTACTGCGACACAGTCCTCAGGCTAGGTGTCCCACAGGTAGTGTAGCCTGTAAATTGAGGCACAAAACAAGCAAGTCACGCTGGTCCGATGATCAAAGAGCGAGAGACAAGAAAGGCCAGGGTCACCGAGTTATTTATCTCTCCACCCTTCAATTAATCCCATGTGTGTTTATCGGCCAGGCTGGCACCATAAACGATCTCAGCTGTCCATTCAGTTTGAACTCAAAGCGCCCTGTAGGAGAGACTAGGCCTTTTCTATAGGGTTTCAGAGGCTGTAACTCTTACTGGAGCAGATCATCAAGTATTTGTTCCACTGAGTGAGTTTGAACTGTGAACCTTTGGGCTAACAGTCTAGTGTGGAACCATTGCACCATAAGCTCTATCAGAAATTTCACTACATGTCATCATGGTGCCAAAGTTAGCCATGGCACAGGGAAGGTTTAAAATGTCTAATCGCTTGGCACCTTGTCACACTTTTGTGACTTGCACGTCTCCGGGGTACTGAAAACTATGCTGCTGTTATTTCAAACCCAACAAGGTCATCCATGGTTAACAGGTTTCGGCAGAGCTTTGAGACTAAGAACAGGTTAAGAAGAAAGGAGAGGCTGTCCATGTCTAAGGAATTAGCCACTTAAAGCTTATGAATAGCACCAAAATGCTGCTGGATAGAGTGCCAGAAGATGAGGCTGTCAGGCTAGAAGGCACTCAAACTTCAACCAAGGAAGAGTTGCCTCCTCAAAGTGGAGTCAACCACAATGATGTGTGTGAAACAAAGCTTTGAGACTTTCCTTGCTGCTGGGCCATGCTGTAAAATGAGGAGCAGCAGCTCCAATAATTGGAATGTGGGTAAATCTAGGAAGATCAGAGGTCATTAAAAGTGAAATGGAGGCATCAAAGAAAAAAATCATATCATTGTGTGCTCACCTCCCCGATATAATCACTAAAGACAAATGGGTGCATAAGCAAATGTGGTGAAGAAAGCTGATGGTGCCCGGCTATCAAAAGATATAGCGTCTGAGGTCTTAAAGGCTTGAAGGTAATCAAGCGACCATCTAGTTCAGAAGAAACAAAGCCCACATGGAAGAAGCACGCCAGCCTGTGTAATCACGAGGTGCTTAAGGGATCCGTTATCAGGCATCAAAGAACAAAAAGTCACATCGCTGTGAAAGAGGGGGAGTGTGGAGTGGAGACCCAAAGCCCATCTGTAGGCAACAGGTCGTCCCCTTATGGAAGGGTTTCAGGGAGGAGACAAACCAGTCAGGATGCAGTGTAGCAACGATGAAACATACAACTTTCCTCTACATCCTAAATGCTTACTCCCCACCCACTATCATGATCCCAATTCTACCTTACAAATCTGGCTAGACCAGAGGATGTACACTGGTACAAATAGGAACTAGAAACACAGGAAATCCAGGACAGATGATCCCTTCAGGACCAGAGGTGAGAGTGGTGATACCTGTAGGGTAGAGGGCGGGTGGGGTAGAAAGGGAGAACCGATTACAGGGATCTGTATCATATAACCTCCTACCTGGGGGACGGACAACAGAAAAGTGGGTGAAAGAAGATGTCGGACAGTGTGAGATATGACAAAATAATAATTGATAGATTATCAAGGGTTCATGAGGGAGAGGGGAGTGGGGAGGGAGGGGGAAAAATGAGGAGCTGATGCGGAGCTTATGTGGAGAGCAAATGTTTTGAGAATGATGAGGGCAATGAATGTACAAATGTGCTTTATACAATTGATATATGTATGGATTATGATAAGAGCTGTATGAGCCCCCAATAAAATGATCTTTTTTAAAACAGTGAAATGGAATGCATTAGAATTGATATCCTAAGCATTGGTGAGCTGAAATGGATTTTTATGGGCCATTTTCCATATTCGAGAAGCAAATGCTTCACTATGCCTGGAACAGCACAATCAGGGGGAACAGCGCCACGCTCATTGTCAAGAAGAGCGCGTCAAGATTGCTCTTGAAGGACAATGCTGTCTGTGGCAATAAGATAATATGAAGGCACCTAAGGAAGTCCTGCTAATACAGCTATCATTCAAGTTTATGTAGCATCCACTACAGTGAGGGATGACCAAACTGAAGAATTCTCCCAACTCCTCAGTCTGAACTTGACCAAGCATGCGATCACGATGCATTGATAATCATCAGTGATTGGAATGCAAACCTTGCAAACAAAGGAGAATCGGTAGTCAGAAAAGAAGGACTAGAGATGGAAACAAAGCTGGAGATCAAAGGATGGAAATCCAAGTGTGAAGTTGCAATACTGAGAGATTCCTTGGGCAACACGTGGAATGAAATGGGTAGCATCAAAGGGAGATGTAGGGCATACACAGATTCATTGTTTGAAAAAATGTGGTCGACCATACTTACCTGGCAGGGGAGACACCATGATCACGAGGTGGTTTTCCCAGGGCGAGGCTTATCCATTGCACTCCGGATGTGCTGACCCCTGCGATTTCCCCAAATGTGGGAAACTCGACTGCATAATTTGTGGTAGTGGGGGATTGCGTTCGCGCTCTCCCTGAAAAAAGAAAAAAAATGTGGTCGACCAACAAGAAGATCAAGAGGTAACAAGAAGATCAAGAGGTAACAATGCGTGCTCACACCTACCTTTTGGGTTCTGGGAAGAGTCTTTCTTCCTGATCTAGGAACGTGAATGGATATACTCCCCAAAGCAGCTTACTTCACACACTAAGGAGGCTAACAAGAAACCTGGGGTGTTAAGAGAGAGCCCTCCATGGATTCAGAGAATACAAGAAGTATCTTTCCATAGCCACATTCCAAACGTCCCTGCTGGGGTTGAATGCCATGAGCCTATCCCAACTCCTAGGCACCTCTGTAGGACAGCATGGCACTGCCCCATCAGGTTTCCCAGGCAGTGATCTTTATGGAAACAGATCACCAAGTGTCCTCTTCCTCAGAGATGCTAGTGGGTTTGAAACACTAACCTTTTGCTTAGCAGCCAAACACTTACCTATTACCCTACTAAGGCTCCTGAAACTGTCATACCCAAAATAAACAATAATGATAGTCATTCTTCTTGTTGTTGCTGTGATTGATGGTTTAATATTAGAAGAGGAGGAGGAGGAAGAGCACACGCACTGTTTAGTACATGGCAGGGACAGATGATAAAGAGTAACATATAATCTCCTCTCATCCTCGTAAGAGGATTTGGTGGCAGGAGGCTGAGCCCTGTACAGTTGTTGAGTGTCTGACCATTTTGACTTGGAGAAGCAGTCATCTCATCTCGTATTCTTCAAACTAAGTATCCCCCCGTTTTATGGGGAGGGGGCGCATGAGGGAGCTGAGACATCCAGCAGTTACATGGCTTGCTAAGGACCACACAGCCAGCAGGTGAGGGGCTAGAACTTGAACTCAGGCCTGACTGCCAGCCTGCATGGCCACAGCAAGATGGAGGTGTACGGATGATACAGACCTGGAGGTACACCTGGGGGACTTTTGAGGTTGATTTCACTGCTGGGCAAATCCCCAACCTTTTTTATGCAGGCTTAGCCTCTGGACTGAGAATAAACCAAAACCACAAACTCGCTGCCATCGAGTTGATGGAGGCTTAGTGCAACCCTAAAGGGCAAGCCCTTGTGCATTTCCAAGACTGCAACTCTTTCCAGTAGCAGAAATCCCCATCTTTCTCCCTCAGAGTGGCTGGTGGTTTCAAACTGCAAACCTTGAGGATTGCAGCCCAGTGCAAAAGCACTGTGCCACCTTTAGGGACTCCTTTAGGGACTGAGCAGAGAGAGATGAACATTATACAAGAGCTGCCTTAAATGTGCCTTGTACAGAGTAGGCGCATATTTGAGGGTTTGGGTGGTGGTGGTGGGAGTGTACACAGCCAAAAAGGAGCCAGGGGGAGCAGTGGTTAAGTGCCTGGCTGAGATGAAAGGCTGATGTTGAGACCCACCAGCATTCTTCTGGGGGCAGTGGGAAGATGTGGCTCTCTGCTCCCATAGAGATTTAAAACCTTAACAACTCAAGGGGGCAGTTCTAGTCTACCATGTAGAATCTCTCTGATTGGAGTCAACTCAGCGGGAAGGGATCTACGCAGCCAAAGGTACGCCATGGCCGCCCTTTCTGCATGTTCAAGGTAACAGCCTGGGTCACTCTTCAAGCTGGCTGTTCAAAGGGTTCCCCACCAGTAGCTTAAACTCACTGATGCTCCCCTCCCCGCCCAAGCTTCCCATCCAGCCTTTGCAGTTGCCGTTGGCAGTTTAATCTCACATTCAACGAGTATATTTTTGAAAGGTTAATTATGGATCCTCACCTTCTTGGAAACACAAGTGAGCAAAAACCAGCTCTGCTAGAAAAAAGCTTCCCAGCCCCGTGGTGCCCAGCCCTTTGCCTCTTACAGATCTCTTTCTCATCCATCCCCAGAGCTGGCCGGCTTCTTTGTTAAGATCCTGATTAACGGCTGAAAGTGAGGCCTTAGCCTGCTTCCCCAGTGAGACATCTCTGCTTCTCAGAATTAAGTTGGCTTACAATAGAAATCAGAAGCAGAATGGGAGCCGCCTCTGGATCAATTTAGAGAAAGGCTAGAGAGTCAAAGGCAGGACCATTCAGATTGCTTTTTGCATGTTTTTCCGAGCATCCTTCTCCCCTGGGGTTCTCATCCAACCAAGTCACTCCCAGGAAGCAGGTCTTACATGGGGTGCATCATCTCATGGGGAATCAGCTCCAGGGAACTCCTATGGGGTACCCGGGGGCAGTGGGCACCCTGGGGCTTCTGCAGCTTACACCCTGGCATGGGAAACCATTTCAGGCCCTCAACATCTGAATCTGGCGAGACAACCACAGTAGGTTGCCAATTCTGCCTCCTGGGACTTTTGGGGGGACATCCACTTCTATCACCGCTGTCATCACCGGAATTCAGAAGTCAACTCTCTCTCCCCCAGGTTAACCAGCCTGTAGCCACCCCATGCCATCATGTGATTTCCTTACTGGTATTTCCAGGAATACTGGTTGTAGATCCAAGCAAGATGCAATCCTGATGAGTTGAACCTTGTCTCCATTGATCTATCGGTCCATTTGTGAGGATGTTGGTTTTTCTTCTCACCGAGTGGCAAATCCATACTGAAGGCTGCATTTCTTGATCTTCTACCCAGGTGCATGGCTCGGCTCTAGAAAGTCGTCATTTAAAGTTCTCAGACTGGCCCTCAGCACCAGCCAGCATTTCATGATAGGTTCCCCAAAATGGATTCTCAGGCAGTGGCTGTGGATTATAATTCATTCTACAGTTTTAACCCCATTCAGCAAGAACAGATCTGTGGCATATGGGCTTCTGTGGAGTCATGTCCAAGTCATGGTGATCCTGTAAATCCATCCAAACATTACAAGATATCCTGATGTATTGTCACATAGGTAGAAAGGGGGCAGAAAAGTTGGGCAAACAGAACAGGGAGCCCAGGGTGGCAGTGGGGAACACTAACACTTCACAGACATTAAAATCTACATCAGGAAAGGCTCGCTATAAAAATTGTTGATTTGGAGACTAATATTCTTCATAAACTCTTACCTGAACCACGATAAAACATTCAGGGAGGAAAAATCCAAATATGAAGATGATAAGTTTTCCTCAGACTTGAAATGGACCCCCAACCCTTAAACCAAGTCATTCCTGTCCAGGCAAATTCCAAATCAAAGGGACTCTCTAGGGCAGAGTAGAACTGCCCCGTTGGGCTTCCGGGGCTGTACATCTGTACAGAAACAGACTCTACCTTCTTCTCCAACAAAGTGCTGCGTGGTTTGCGACCAATGACTTTTCTGTTTGCAGCGGAGTACTTGACCACCATGCCACAGTGCTGCTTTGAAAGCCCTGCGTGGCTTGGGCGAGAGAGCAGTCTTTTCCAAGAAGGGTGGTGTTGATCCGACAGCCTCGGTGCCTTGTCTCCCCCAGAGCAAGACGCAGCGCCACCTGTAAGCTCCACAGAGACCAGCGAGGACTGCCCATCAGAGGCGGGATTCTGCATGTCATTGTTGCTCATGCCAATGAATCCGGCTGTAGGGTTTTGAATATGAGCTCACTAAAAGCTATGCCTAAAAAGAATGACAATAAAGACCTCTATTTAACCCAGCGACTAAATCCAGGAGCTAAATGTTGCCTTTCAGAAAAATTTGCAACTAGAAATTTATAGAAGGAATGCCTTCTCTCACTCAAGGTATCACTAGGGTTTTGTTGATTCAAAAAAGGACATTTCCAAGGTGACAACATCCCCTCAGAGACCCGGGGGGGGGGGGGGAGGAATCCTCTTCAATTATTTCTGGTGGCGTCAAATGAGAGAAAGACTGTCAATGGAGCTGGGTCCCAGATGGTTGAGTGTGGGGAGAAGATACTAAACATGCAACATGTGTGGGGGCGAGTAAGAGCATAGGAATTCAAATAGTAAGACCTAAAAGGAGCCCTGGTGGTGTCGTGGAGTATCCGTTGGACAACTAACCACAGGGTCAGCAGTTCAAACTCACCAGTGGGTAGGGTGTGGGAACTGTGTTGAACACAATCGTACAGGTCCTATAATGATCTAGAATAGTTGTAGATGGGATGCAAATTTAATTCTGAGTTTCCTTTTGCCACAAATGGAATGGGAATATTAATATATGATGTTCAAGACAATTTCACATGTTGCATCTTATCACTGCCCACGCGAGGGCTGGCCTTTCTTTAGGAACACTTCTTTTACTTGAGGAGATTCCTAGTGATGTAGTGGTTACACATTGGGTTGGCCATCAAAAGGTCAGCAGTTTGAAACCACCCGGCACTCCAAGGGAGAAAGATGAGGTTTTCTGCTTAGGTAAAGAGTTTTGGTCTCAGAAACCCACCCAGGCAGTTCTACCACGGTTGTCCTTGTTCGGTGGCAGTGAGGGAGGTGAGTGTGACCCGTCACGTGGAGTTTTCTTTTCCTTCGTGGGATCTGGCCTCTTTTCACTGTAGTGAAGTCATAGCATAAAAAGGCAACAACCCACTCCATCCTTCACAAGGGGTGTCCTATCCTGAGTGGGTTCACACATTCGATACTCTTACAGAGCGCTTGCTATGTGCCTAAGTCCTTGCCAGTGTGGTGGGCGCTGTGATGTGGTGCGCAACAGCCCACTGGGAACGAAGGACTAGCTCTTCACGTTGCTAAGAATGCTGCCTGCTTCTGGCCCTCAGCACCAAGATCTTTGAGGCTGCCTGGGCGGAAGGAAAGGGCCTGGACTGGCTCACATCGAGTGGTTGATCAGTGGGGCTATAAATTCTCAGCCCCCACCTGGGTGCCATTCAGGAGCGCCATCCCCATTTCGGAGCATCCCACAGCGTTGGCTGAGGCCTCCATTGAGGCTGTTCACAGTTCACCTCTCCACTGCCTAATCCTGCATCTTTCAACTCCCTTCCACAAGAATGGATCCCAGAACCCCTCCTAATAAACCCTGGACATGAGCCGGTCCCTCTCTGGGCACACTTAAAGGCAAGGGAAAAGAGGGGCTACGCCTCATTACCTATCACTTCTCCAGGAAGACGCAGGGCCCAGGTTCTAATGTCTCAGAGCGCAGATGGACCGCGCCACCTCGCTCCCACTGACCCTCTGGCCAGGGGGTCAGGCCTCCCAGACCCTGGCTTAGCTCAGGTCGGGCTGAGTTTTCTTCCCCCCACACTTACAGTGTGGGAAATGGAGCCAATGTTGCTCCGAGGTCCATAGTGACCGTTCTCGGGGCAATCGTACACACTGTCATCTTCCCTTTAACTCGCACTCACAGGTTGCAAAGAGCCTCCGTGTATACAGAAGCCAGCTAAAGGTCATGAGGACATCCGTCATTTTTCCTTCCCAATACCCTGTAGTTTCGGTGAGGACGCTGACGTCAGTGAGCGGCACGTGGTCCAGCACGTGGGAGCTCAGCGATGGCGGCCCGCGCTCTGTGGAGCGAAGGGGCGTGCGCAGCTTGGATGCGGAGTTACGTTCCTGCTACGTGGCGGCTGATTCTTCTTCCTCTTTTTTCCCTTTTCTGACAAGCTGCCAGGTGGCGTGGATCAAATTATTCTCGAGCGCAGAGCGCCTGCATTTCTGCCCATGAGCAGAAGAGGGGGTGCGGGTTCTCGCTTCCGTCGCTTTCGCCACCTGCGGTGGTGTATCTCCTGGGTCCAGGATGCCCAGCCATCCGCGTTCAAGTGCAAGGCTCAGACGCTGCGGGGTGGAGGGGGGGGGTGGGGGGCTAGGGGGGTGGAAGAGAAGGGAGGGGTGGCAGTTGTTTTAATCGCTCCTTGAGAATATCTTGAGTGAAACGGGGGTTTTCCCTCTTCCACTTGTTTTCTCCAAGTCTTTGAGTTAGATGGTTTGCCTTTCTACAAACACTGAACGAATTAAGGCAGACTACTGGGACACAGTAAAACATGGAGCCGGGAAAGCCATCCCAGCCTCAGGAGTCAGCAGGACAATGATAGCCACATTGCCCTGGGCCTTTTCTGCCTACTGCCTCCTCTTCCTGAGCGTGGCCACTTCACAGTGGAGGATGCCAAGGCACAAAGGAAAACAACTTGCCCACGGTCATTCCGCTAGTCAGAGGGAGAACTGGGCTTGTCTCTGGGCAGCACAAGTGATAGCAACCAGGCCTTGAAGTGTTTTCCTCTCTTGGTATGAGGTAGCGCAGTGGTAGGAGCCCTAGCAGGCCATTGGCTACTACTAGGGTGCAAACCACAAAGTTGGCAGTTCAAAACCACCATCACTTCCTTGGGGGGTGGGGTGGGCACAGGCTGAAAGCGAAGTCTCCTAATCGCTTAAAGAGTTACAGCCTCAGAAACCCACAGAGACAGTTATACCCTGACCAACAGGGTAGTTTTATCAGCATGTGGTCAATAAACCTGTCTGCAAAAGAGCTTGACTGGAGCAATGGGGAAAGCACTTCGCTGCAAACTGAAAGGTCGGTGCTGAGACCCACCAGCTTCTCCAAGGATCTCCTCCCATGAAAACGACAGCCCAAGAAACTCTCGTAGGATTACACAAAGACGAGTGTGGCATCAGGATCGGAGGAAGTCTTATTAACCACCTGCGGAATTCAGAGGACACCCTCTTGCTCGCTGAAAGTGAGGAGGACTTGAAGCACTTGCTGATGAAGATCAAGGATTGCAGGATAGATGATAACTCAATGTAAAGAAGACCAAAATCCTCACAAACGGAGCAATGGGTAACCACAATAAATGGAGAAAAGGTTGATGTTGTGAAGGATTTTATCCTCCTTGGATCCAAAATCAATACTCCTGGGAGCAGCAGTCAACAGATCAATCTGCTGCACAGACCTCTTTAGAGGATTGAAGAGCAAGGATATTACTTTGAGGACTAAGGTGTGCCAGGCCCAAGCCATGGTGGTCTCCATTGTACCATATGCCTGTAAAAGCTGAATATTGGATAAGGAAGACCGTAGCATAATCGATGCATTTAATTGTGGTGCTGGAAAAGAACATTGAAAGTGCCACCAACTGCTAAGAGGACATACGGATCTGTCCTGGAAGAAGTAAGGCTAGAGTACTCCTTAAGGGAAAGGATAGCAAGACTTCATTTACATCTTTTGGACATATTGTCAGGAGAGACCAGTCCCTGGAGAAGGACATTGAGATAGTTTATTGTGCCAGCCTGGCTGTTAAACACAAGTAGGATTAATTGAAGGGCAGGGGGATAAATGGCTCAGTGAGCCTCGCCTTGCTTGTCTCTCGTTCTTTAATTATAGGACCTGTGTGCGGCTGCCTTGCTTGTTTTGTGCCTCAATTTAAAGGGGTACACTACCTGTGGGATGCCTAGCCTGTGGACCGTGTCGCTGTAAGTTGAGGTCCCTTTAATCCCACACGATTGGAATGTTCGTCTCTGGAGCTGGGGACCGACAGTTGGTGACAGTTGGTGACTTGCCTTGCTGTTTGCTGCCTGGAGATATAAAGCCCAGCTCTTTCTACAGAAAGGGACTGGCAACTGGTGGCTCTCAAGCCTTAAAGGACTGCTAGGGTCTCACTGCTTTATCATTTAACTGTTAATTTCTTGTATTATCGATCTGTATATAATTTAACGGCTCATTTCTTGTATTACATATCTATCTTTAGAAATATATTTATATATAATTACTAGAAATCTGGTTTGTCTCTCTAGAGAACCCTGTCCAACACAGACATCATGTTCGGTGGTGAGAAAGAGGAAGGCCCTCAATGAAATGGATTGACATGGTGGCTGCATCAATGGGCTCAGGCACAGGGACAACTCTGAGGATAGCACAGGACCATTCTGTGTTTCATTTTGCTGGGCAGAAGGTCGCTATAGGCAGGAGCTGATTTGAGGGCGCCTAACAAAAACAGCAACAACAACCAGCAAACTCTTGGAGGCACTTCTAATCTGTCCCACGGAGACTAAGAGTCCGAATCGACATAGAAGCATATACCCACAAGCAGAGCACTGGGTCTGTGGCTCAGTGGCCCATCGGATAAGACACAGCCTCCACTAGGGTTCTTGTGAAGCAATCTGAAGATGAATGAAGCACTTGGCTCTCTGCAGAGTGAGCATTCAGAATGTATGTACACAATTCAACTGCAAAGAGCCAGACACGGGTTGAATTGTGTCCCCTGCCAAAATATGTATTGGAATCTTGGCTTTGCGAATATACTACTCTTTGGAAATAGAATTTTACTTGTTACTAGGTTTGTTTGAATTCAATTATAATGAACAAACCACACACACACAGTCAAAATCCTCCCTGTCATGGAGTCATTTCTGGCTTATAGTGGTTCTAGAGCACGGGATAGAATGGACCCTGTGGGTCTCTGAGGCTGTATATCTTTACAGGAACCAAAAGCCTTACTTTTCTCCTTTGGAGAAGCTGGTGGATTTGAACTGCTGGCCCAATAAGTAATCCATGATGCCTCCAGGGAACTTTGTACTGAGTAAGACTCCATGTTGGCTCTCAGAAAGAATGGTGGCTGGAGTCTTAAAGATTTGTCTTAAAACAAACAGCCACATAAGTGAGGTGTCAGTTAAGTCCTCACATCAGTCTGTGGATCCAAGGATTATAAATAATAAAATCCAAGACTGGAGGAGGGAGCAGTTTTAGAGCTTAAATTCTGAGGACCCAGTTGATGGAAGGCTCTGGATGACGGTGAAACTCCAAAATCCATGTGCAGGGCCCCCACTTGGATTAAGTTTCTAATCAATCCCTCTGACCATTGATCAGGACCTGTGAAGAGCCTGCTAGCAGACAAAGTGGATTGATGCAGATGTAGTTAGGCTCAAATTTAACATCTTATCATCTGTTCTCCCTTTTGGCCATGTTAAATTTGCCCTAGTTTTCAATATTTTCTGTTTGCTTTTCAATTGAGGTGTTTCTTGGATTTATTTTGTGATTGCTATGGTTTGTTTTAAAAGCAGCCCAGACCATACAAGTCATATATGATTGGTGTGACCTTGATGGAAATGGGGGAAACCTTCCTTCCCCTCTATTCCATCGGACCTCCCCTCCCTTTGATGAACACTGCCATTTTTCAAGACAGGCGATTGAAGTTCCAGAAGGTGACCTCTGTTTACAATAAAATTAGTGACTTAGAGAAAGTCAGAATTCCAGAATCCCCCAAACTCTCCTTTTATCCCTAACTACTGTGTCAACAAAACATCCAACATCCAGTGTGGTTCAAAGGTCTGAATTGAGTAGCAAAATAAATCATTTTTCAAATCCCTGTAGTAATGTCTGGTGTGAGCACTCTAAGCTTGAATTCAGGAAGGAGGAAGAGAGCTGGGGCAGCCAACCCTGGCAGTGGGATATTACTCCAGTTGATGTGGGGCAGAGAAGATTGGATATTTAATGCCAATGGTACCGGGAGGGGGGGGCGAAAAATTCAAAGTTACACTAGAAAATGAGAAGGTGGGATGCAGGTCCCACAAGCCCTAGACTATTTTCCCTTCCGGTCTCATGCCCCATTGTCATTCTGTGTTCTTCCTTCCCTCCCTCACACAATCCCTCCCTCCCCACCTACCAGTGTGTTTCTGTGCCCACTGTTGAAGGCGTAGGTCCAACATTGACATTCTAATAGGTGCCCAGTGCCGATCCCAAACTGGCTTATTCAAATGCACTTGGTGTGGTGCATTCCATCAAAATGTCCAAACCTGGATCTCCGGGGCATGAGCTTGGCCAACGCTGGCCTCTTGGGACAAATTTTCACAGTCAAGGATGGTGTCCATTTCAGAAGGCGCAAGACTCGGGGAAAGAAAAGGTCAACCCATTAGGCGGTGGAGAAAGATTGATGGAGTAGTCTCGCTGTTTGACTCGGGAACAGCAGCTTCAGCTTAGTTCAACACATTTGTTTTGAGCTCCCTGGTGGCATAGTGGGTGACAAGTTGGGCTGCTAACCACAAAGTCAGCAGTTTAAAACCCCCAGGTGCTCCCCAGGAGAGAGACTAGGCTTTCTATTCCTGTACAGAGTTACAGCCTCAAAAACCCATCGGGGGTACTTCTACTCTGTCCTACAGGGTCACTGTGAGTCAGAATTGACTCAATGCCAATGAAGTCAGTGAATATATCCTGCTATGGAGCTGATGCCGACCTATAGCAACCCTTCAGGGCAGAGTGGACCTGCCCCTGTGGATTTCCAAGATAGTAAATCTTTAAGGACTCCGAAAGCCTCATCTTTCTGCTATGGCTCCCAACTGCAGGTTGTGTGATTGGCAGCAATCCATTACTCTACCACATCGCCTGCAGTAGGTGCTAGGTATACAAAATCAATCCACTATGATGCTACTCTCAAGAAACCCACCATCTAGAAGACGGGAGTGACCCTAAAATAAATAGTTTGCTCCCTCCACAAAAGATCTAGGCCTTCCAGAGCAGTGCTTCTCAAATGTGAATCAGCACCAAAGTCCCTCGATGCTCCTGGGAGATTGCGGGTTTCGATTTCACCTCTTTGCTGACCCCACTGCCATCGAGTCAGACGGGACTCACGGTGACCCTGTGATGGTCAGAGCTGAAATGTGCTCTAGGTTTTCAGTGGCTGATGTTTCAGTAGCGGATTGTCAGACTTTTCTTCCAAGACACTTCTGCATGGACTCAAACTGTCGGCCTCTTTTATTGGGCCAAGCAAGAGAAGCATTTGCATCCCAACCCCCACCGAGACACCTAATGGTTACTGTCAAGTCGGTCCTAGCTTATGACAAGCTCTCTGGGTTCTGAGTAGAATTGTAATCTCCAGGGTTTGCTTCTGATGTCTGACTTCAGGGAAGTAGCTTATCATCAGGCTTTCTTTCCAAGAAGCCTCTGGGTGAACTCAAACTGTCAGTGGCATGGCTCTGTGCCCAGAGCATTAACCGTTGACACTGCCCAGAGACTCCTGTTCTGGTCTGAGGCGTCAGCGTTTTCCATGTCTGCCCAATCCTGGTGATGGGCCCGCTGCTGGTCCAGAATCACGTGGGTCTGCAGCAAGAACACCCATGATGACCATTGTGTCCATCTGGGTGGACTAGAGAAGCAAATTCATAAGCACTCATAAAGAAAGAAAGAGCTTTATATACAAGAGTAACTGTATATTGAGAAAAGATCCTAGCCCAATCCAGATCAAGTCCCTAAGTCTGATATTAGCCCATATGTCCGATACCAATCTGGAAAGTCCTCTTCAGACTCACAAACACATGCAATGATGCCGAATGCAGGAAGATCGCAGGCAAGTGGGTGGAAAGTCTTGTAGATCCAATGGCGATGTAAGCATCCCAGACACTGCCATGGGTCTCAAGTGGCTCTTCCAGATCCAGGCCTCTAGCTCCATCCATGTGTTTCCATGTGACTTGTCAATCAGAATGTCTGACAGAGAGTGTGTTTGAAGCAGTGAGTGGATCTGGCCTCCAGTGAGGTACTTATCTCCTTCATGCCTCCAAATGAGGTCATCAAGCTGTGACCTGATGGACAGGCTAGCCTCCACCCCTTCACAAGTTGACAGGAGATGATGTAACTGCCACAGCCATCTGTCAGCAGCTACCTGCTATGGAGAGAAAGTCTAGAGACGTTGTTGTTGCGGCTGCTGTTAGGTGCCTGTGGCAGTTACATCATCTCTTGTCAACTTGTGAAGGAATGGAGTCTAGCCTGTCACTCAGGCTGCAGCTTGATGACATCATTTGGTCTTGGCCATATGGGCTAATATCAGACTTATGCACTTGATCTGGACTGGGCAGGGATGTTAATGTACAACTGCCTTTTGATATAAAACTCTCTCCTACACACATATGAATCCCCCTGGATTTATTTCTCTAGTCTACCCGGACTAGCACAGTGCCATTGGGTCCTTTCTCACCTACCGTGACCCTGTATACACCATAATGAAATACCGCCCAGTCTTACACTGTCCTCACAATTGCTCTTATGTGGGAGCTGATTGGTGCAGCCATGGTGTCAATCTATCATATGGACGGCCTTCCTCTTTGACACGACTCTCCACTTTACCCACTATGATATCCAGGAATTGGTCTCTCCTGATACAACACCTAAAGCACATCAGATGAAGTCTTGCCGGCCTTGCCTCTAAAGAGCCCTCTGGCTGTACTTCTTCCAAGACAGATTTGTTTGACCTTTTGGCAGTTCATAGTCCTTTCAATAATTTTCTTCCACACCATAATTCAAATGCACTGATTCTTCTTCCGTCTTTCTTATTCCATATCCAACTTTCTGATGAATATGAAGCCATTGGAAAGACCATGGAGTGGGTCCGGATCCCCTTACTTCTCAAAGTGACATTTAGAAGTGAGAAGAGAGGTGCGAAGAGGCCCAGGGGTGAGCAGCTGGCAACTAGGTTGTCCACACTGCAGAGGCATGTGTCTTCTGCCTGTCCTGAGTCATAGAAAACCACCTGTCCTGGACTCCAACCGTCCCGCCCAGGGTCCCTGTCCCAGTGCTGCAGCCCATCAGAGGAGCCTTTTCAGGGGTGGGTTTTAGGAAGCAAAGATTTGAGAAACAGGAAACAGTTGGTGAGGCCCCGGGTTGACAGGTGGGGTGGGGGTGGGGACACTGGGCAGCCTTCATCCCTCTCTCCTGCCTTCATTGGATGGGCATTTTCCAAGGCACAGCCAATCCTGCCACTCCTCCCACTCCACACTTGAGATGCCCTGTGTATTTCAGAGAACTGTGCTCCAGCGGGGTTCTTTCCATGGCTGATGTTTCGGAAATAGATGCCAGACCCTGCTCCTGAGGTGCCTCTGGTGGAGTTGAACACGTAACCTTTCAGTCAGTGCTTGAGCACATGAACACTTAGCTCTGCCCAGGAACCCTTTTCTCCCAGGTGGCTGTGGTTGTTGTTAGGTGACGTCGGATTGGTGCTGACACATAGCAACGCTCTGCACAGCAGAGGGAGACACGGCTCGGGCCCAGTGCCATCCTCACAGTTTGGTGTTTGAGTCCATCAATGTGGTCACTGTGTCCCATCCACCTTGTTGAGCGCTTTCCGTTTTGTTTTTTTTTCCCCACTGACCCTCCACTTCAGCAAGCTTCATGTCCTTTGAAGCAGACACGGGTCTCTCCTGATAACGTGTCCGTACAAGAGACAGAGTCTCTCCATCCTCATGTCTAAGGACACGCCGTCCGAGTTCATGTGGTCCACTACGCACAGCAGGCGCTCGAAAGCTTCCACAATCTTGCGCTGAAAACACATGGGCCTTCTATGATGGTTTTTGCTTTTGAGAACTGGAAGGCAGCTTCTAGAACCTCTTTTATGCTTCCATCTAGGGAAAACTATTTTTTTCGTCTTCTTCCTCCTTTCCCACATTGGAGGTGTCAGCGACCTGCGTGGAAATCCTTTGGGAGATGGGTGAGTTTCCAGACCATGAGATTCAAAGGGGTGCTACTGTATTGCTGTATTGTCTACTGAGTTGGTTCCTAATTCCTGGTGATGCAATGCAAATGGAAAAAAAATGTCTGGCCCCACATGACCTGCACAATCGTGTGCAGATCAAATCATTGTGATCCTTGATCTGTTCAGTGGCTGATTTTTTGGAAGGAGCTTACCAGACTCTTCTTTCTAGCCTGTCTTAAAGAAGTTGAGTTTCTTTTTAGAAGCTCATCTGAGGTCTGTTCAGCATGATGGCAACACACAAGCCTCCACTGGCAAGCAGGCAGCACCCCACCGTGCTGGTGAGGAATTGGTCAGGAATCACAGCAAGGAGGAAGATAAAATTCTCTGTTGTATAGCAGAGGGCCAAACCTCCTAAGCAATATGTCTGCTACTAACCCATCTAGTGGTCAGCTTGGAGGCTCTGCTGATGTAAGCTGGGCTCCCATACACAACTGGAGGTCATCAGACTGTCAGGACATCTGGGCTTGTCCTAGCAGGTCAACTGGGAGACCAGGTACTGCTCCAGGTATTCTGTCTTCCAATGGGCACTCAGGGCATCACCTTCTGGCAAAAGTGGAGGCACAAGAATGCCAGCAAAGACATTCAAGTACTTCACACACACACACACACACACACACAAACACAAGGGTTGACTTACATTATGTTTGCTAAAATCTCATGCATCAAAGAAAGTCAACTGGCTGGATTACATCAAAATGGCAAGACACTGCAAGGTTACCTGGCAAAGGCACGAATCCAAGAAGAGGAGGGAAGCTGGGTCCATTCAACACCAGTAGCCACTGGACAGATGCAACCAAAACCACAGTGAGAAGGGCGATAGTTAAACACAGCGACAGCAGAAAGCAACAGCTGTTGGAGGGATTTGGGGAAACTAGAACACTCATCTGCTGCTGGTGGGAATGCAAAATTGTCAACCACACTGGAAGCAGCATGGTGGCACCTCCAAAAGTTAGACCTGCAACGACCACGAGACCCAGCAAGCACAATCCTAGGTGCATCATCAAAAGGATTGAAAGCAGAGATGCAAACAGAAACCTATCCACCAATGTTCACTCTGTTCAAAGCAGCGCTAGTCACAATAACCCAAAGAAAGATGGAAACCACGGAAATGCTCATCGGCAGATGAGTAGATGAACAAAGTGTGGTGCACACATACATGGGAATACAACTCATCCGTAAAAAGATGTGAAGTCCTCGTGGATAGGACAACATGGAGGAACATTGAAAACATTGTGCTCAGCGAAATAAGTCACAACCATATAAGTATCATATGACTCCCGTTTATATGAAATACCTCGTCTAGGCAAGTGTCTGACGTTTCCAGGGCAGACTTGCAGAAGTGGAAAGGAAGAAAACCTGCCAGGAGGCACTGCACTTCTTTTGAGGGTGGTGGGAAAATGTGGATAATTGTAATGGCTGAACAACATGATAAACATAACAAATGTCGTTGAATTGTGCACGTGAAGAATGTTGAAGTGGCAAGTGATTTGTGACATACAGATGCAGCACACACACAGAGACACAAAACAGGACCATTGATTCAAGCCACCAACAACTGCTTTCTCTCGCCAACCAAATAACTTTACAGTTCAGAGTTGAGCTGATCTAAGCACCATCTTTGCATACAGTAAACATCTACCCGCCTCTGTTCCCAGCAAAACAGAACAGCTGCAGAAAGTCACGGGAAAACAAAGGCATCTGAGAGAAGGGAAAGCAACAGAGTATTTATCAACAATGCTCTCTATTCATGATCCACACTGAATTCCAACTCACAAGGATGCATTTAGAATCTGCCAGGTCTGGTGTCCCCACCCATGAGTGGCATCTGCTGCAAGAGAAATAGCCCGAGTTCGGCCTCTTTCTAAAGCAAAGGCCTGCACTCACCGGGGAGGCACAGGATAAGGAGCAGCAAATGGCAAGGTGTCAAGTTGAGGGGAGGTGTCTAGCAGGATGCCACAGGGATTTCATTTCATTCTGGTCTCCTTTAAGATCTTCATGAGTGATCTGGAAGAGGGAGTAAAATAGCACATTCTTTATAATCACAATGATGCTAAATTGGGATTTGTTGCCTTATGCCAAAGGAAGGGACTCTGAGCGGCCCAGGTAGTAAAAAGCAAAACAAACAAACAACCCACTTTTTTTAAGCTTGGAAAAGTTAAACTCCCCCTGTTAAAAATGGAAGTTTCTCTATCTAAAGTCCCCTGAACAACGGAGGGTATTCACAACACTCAAAAGGAAGAATCAATGCATTTGAACTCTGATGCTGGTGGTGTTTACTGAAAGTACCATGGGCTGCCAAATAAACCCAAACACATCTGTCTTGGGACAAGCACAGCCAGAGTGCCCCTTACAGGCAAGGACGGCAAGCCTTTGTCTTATCCACTTTGATCATGTGATCAGGAGAGACAAGTCCTTGGAAAAGAGCATCATGCTTGGTAAAGTAGAGGGGCGTCAAGATGGATTGACACCGTGCCTGCAACAGTGGGTTCAAACATAACAACAATTATGATGGTGACTTTAGGACCCAGCAGTGGTTGTTTTTTAAGGGTTGCTACGAGGTGGACTGATTCAAAGACATCAAGCTACAGCAACAACAACATATCTGTACATGTAATCCCACTTGGGCATCTGCTTTTTGTTAACTTAATGGGTCCGTTCCAGTGTCTTAGGTGTCTTCAGACACTCAGTATGTCCTGAGTCAATCACAGTTGAAATATAGAAGGAGTCTTAGATTTCTTGTGTGGGAAATACCTCAGTCCTTGGCATCACAAGATAAAGAATCCACACACGGAAGCCTGGTTTGTGATCCAAGTGAGTTTTTATAAAGGACAGAAGTTTCAGGTTTTACACAGGCCCCTCAGGGTACCTCATACCCACACGTGGCATCTGAAGCCCTAGAGAGAGAGACCTTGGCAAGGCGGAGCTAAAGGCTAAGGAGCTGTGGGCTCCCGAGTCTGGCTTTTTAGGGCCCTCCACTGGGAAGTGTGGTTGACCCATTGGCTGAATTAAGCCCACCTGGCCTAGATTGGGGCCCACCCGGGTATACTGGCTTTCTGGATCAGGGGCCTGAATTTGCACATGCCCTCTAGCCTTTATCAGCTTCCAACTTCCTGTCAGTGGGGAGGCTTTGGCATGTTGAGGGACAAACTCTGGTTTCTGCCTCTAGCTTCCTAACATTTCCCCACTGAAGGGTTATGGACCCAAATCTTTGGGGTTCTGGGAGATGACATCTCTAGCTACTTCCTGCTGGCAAATGGGGCACGAAGTGGGGCGTTGGGTCCACACACTTCGTACTCTGTTGGAAGGGGTTGTCCATTCAGGGCACACAAGGGATGAGGTTTGGGTGATCCAGGAGCTGGTGGTCCTGGGGTTGACCCATTTGGTTCCGAGACATTGGTAACGTGGGAACTTCTGGAAGAAACAAACAGGGGGACAATTTAGGTAAGACAAGGGAAAAGCTGTAAGATGGTAGTGACCTTGAATGTGGGGGGCCAGTGTCATGGGAAGTTAAAAAGAGGAAATCTTAGAGCTGACAGGCACTTTAAACACAGGAATGGTGTCAAAGAATTTACTGGCTTAAAGGCTGTGATGGGGCTGAGAGAGGGCTTTCTATGGAGCATTTATCTGTCCTGGGTGGCAGAGGGTGTTCCTGTAGCAGAGGGTGCTTGTCTGTATGCTCTGCTTCTAAGGGGTGTGGGGGCAACAGCTCCCACGGTTTCACCCGTGAACGATGCCCAGGGTCCTGACGTGCAAAGCCAAGGACCACGGTATTTCCCACCCGACAAATCTAACAGGCAAGAATCAGGCAATCATAGATGTGACCCGGAGATCTTCAAGCAATGCACAGAAGAAAATGATAGCGCTGAGGGAAAAAGAAATCTCCCACACGGCGGACAAAGCCTTCCTGTAGAGTTGTTACTCTGATTTGAGATGTTGAGTGTCATAAATGGTACGAAAGTAAACTTGTTTGTTAAAACAATCCGCTTGTAACATTTCTGTTGTAGCAGCCCTAGACTAAGAGACGTCAACCTGGAAAAAAATGACAGTATATGTCAGGGGAGGAAATGAATACTTCGGAAGCCAAGAGGTCAAAGTCAATGAAGCTGCTAGATTTCTATCTGTAACAATCTAGAGTACTCTCAATATTCACAATGAGCCCAAAGCAGAGAAATCATTTGCATCAAGGAGTTCGTGTTATTTAGATAGATATAAGTTAACTTTGGCAATAGAGAGCAAGAAGGCACTCTCATCTGAACGGTGTGAGTACACTCTAAAATGGAGGTGTTTGGCCTAAGTCTAAAAAGGGAAAGATATAAATCAAGTCACAGCTGACTTGATGGCACCCAACCACAGCAACTGCTGACACAATGCTCTGTAACTTTCCAAATGTTCATGTGCCCAATTCGATGTCTGCTTATTCCACGGCGGATTAAAGTGTTTCTTCTGTCATTCTATGATAAGTTCAGTGTTCATCACCAAAAGCACAATTCAAAGTTATTAATTCTTCTTCAGTCTTCTTTATTCACCATCCAGCTTTTGTATGATATGAGGTGATGAACAAGACCACAGCTTGGGTCAGGGCCACCCAATGTGACGTCTTCACTTGTCAGCACTTTAGAGAAGTCTTTTGCAGCAGACTTGCCCAATGTAGTTCATTGTTTAAGTTCTTGAGCGCTTGTTTGGACGGCATAGCAGGGGAACGCTGTTACTCACATACCCTTGACCGAAGGACGGTCCTCCTATTGGAGAAGGTTGTCCTCTTCAACAGAGCAGACAGCTTCGGGAGGGACAAACATGGAGCGGTGAGGGAGGAAGGGGACACCTGCCCAGCCATCAGCCAGATCAGCCAAATCAAGCTTGGCCATCAATGGGGTGACATATGTCCCAGCCAGACCCCCCTCACGTCCCGTTGTTTAATTCCATAACTGTTGCTTCCTTGCACATTGTTGACCCAAGTAAAATTAAATATTTGACAACTTCAATCTTCTTTCCATTTAGCATGATGTTATTTATTGATCCAGTTGTAAGGATCTTCTTTCTTTTATTTTTTTAATTTGGATGTAATCCATACTGAAGACTGGATTTGGGGGTCTTCATCAGTAAGAGCTTCACGTCACATTCACTTTCAACAGGTTAGGTTGTGTCATATGCATATTGAGTTTTGTTGAACTTCCCTCCGACTGTGGTGCTATGCTCTTCTTCCTATTGTCCAACTTCTCAGATTATTTGCTCAGTACACAGATTAAGTAAGCCTGGTGAAAGGATACAATCCTGATACACACTATTCCTTATTTTAAACCATGAAACATCCCTTGTATGTGTAATTTATTTTAGAGCGCAAGGCTGGTCCCTATGAGGTGGATGTTAAATATGCCCTAAATTGTTATGTTACATTGGATTGACTAGAGAAACAAATCCAGGGACATTCATATATGTATATGAAAGAGTTTTATATCAAAGAGCAATTGTATATTGAGAAAACGTCCTAGCCCAGTCCAGGTCAAGTCCTTAAGTCTGTTATTAGCCCGTATGTTCAATACTAGTCCATAAATTACTCCTCAGACTCATGCAGCACATACAATGATGCTAAATGCAGGAAAATCACAGGATGGTGAGTGAAAATTCTTGTGGATCCAATGGTGGTGGAAGCATCTCAGGGCTGTGGCTCCTCCATGTGGTCTTCATGTGGCTCCTCCAGCTCTAGGGTTCTGGCTGCCATCAGCATGGCTCAATATGGCTTGTGCACAGGAAGACAAAAGCAGAGAGAGAGAGAGAGAGAGAGAGAGACTTGCTTGCAGGGAAGAAAGTTCACAGACTTCTCATGAGAAGGCCACACCCATAAAGAGGCATCAGACTGTGACCTGCTTGTCAGGTTAGACCCCACCCCTTCACTCTTAATATCCTCAAGTTAACAGGAGACTAGGTAACTCCCACAGACTAATCCTTGTCAACTTGACACTTGTATACAACTGTGTAGTCATACATAATTTTTAAAACAAAGGCAATAGTAAAATCATATTTGTGCCTAACAGGATAAAACTGAAATGCATACAATTCAAAATGTGTCATGCTCATTTAAGCACAATACTCTATAAATGAGCAGACCAAAAATATTCTATATTTAACAATTGTAGTTATGTGAACACCTACACCATAATCCTATCAACATATTACCCCACCTATGAAAGTTTGTAAGCCTGCCACTTCATGCCTTTATCCTCCCCATTTGGGGTATCCAATTTCTGTACTGCCCACTTACATCAATCCAGTGCTCTGAGGAGACAATCATATTCTTTGATGTGAAGAATCTTCATTCCAATAGGAGTCGGCATCCATTAATAAAGTCAAATCAGGACGGGCTATCCACGAAGTCTGCAGCAGTATGTACCAGTTCACCGTCTCAAAAATCTTCTCTTCATCTGGTCGGGTTCTGGTCAGTTCAATGTGGGCTGCCTCACTCAGCCTCACCAGGGTGCCCATTGGTTGCCTCACCTTTGGAACAGGGGCCCCATCAAAAATTCTCAACAACCTTGGCCCCCTTAGGCAAGGTCAGGAAATTCAGACCAGCCAACCGGCTCTCGACCTTCTCCTCTAGACCTTGTGAACCAGGTCCCCAGGTGTCAGTGGCCAGAACCAACCTGTCTCTCTAGTCCAGGGGTCCTCAAACTTTTTAAACAGAGGGCCAGTTCACTGTCCCTCAGGCCGTTGGAGGGCCGTACTGTAGTTTAAAAAAATATATGAGCAAATTCCTATGCATACTGCATATATCTTATCATTAAGTAGGACAGGCAGCGGCAGCAAAAACACCCGCTGCATAAATGTCCTCGGCGGGCCGCATGTGGCCGGTGGGCCATAGTTTGAGGACCCCTGCTCCATTCCTGCGTTTCTCCCACTTCCACTCACCAAGTGGATTCAGGTGGTCACCCACCAAGCATTTCAGGCTGTCTGCAGACGCCCTTTAATATTCAGTCCTAGAGAGAACAGTTCTTTCATGGCTCCAAATTTTTCCTGCTTCAGGAAGGAACCACTCGTTCAAAATTCAAAGAGCCGAAGAATTCCTCTCTTTCCTCTTCAGTCTGCCAACAGCCTCCTAGGCAAGTCGCTTTGGATGCAAATGTCCTGAGTATGCCAAAGCACTGGTGGGGCTTGTCTTTTCAGAGCCTTCTTTGCAGGTGTGTCCTAACCCACTTAAAGATTCAAATTGATGGATGCATCTTTGAAGCTGAAACAGTGAGCTTACAAACGATTTATACTTCCCAACAATCATTTCTATCCATCATTATACCAATAGCAATACTCAGAAGAAAACAGTATAAACCCAGTACAGCCAGATCCTAAATGCAATCCTGAAAACAGTCAAGTTCAACCTTTATCTATCGTAATCCTTATCTAAGCAATGCCACGGATACAACGTACGGCCTTAGGCCTCTGACTGCATCAGGCCAGGACTGTGCCTTGTCAGCCCTTTTGACCTTCGGTCAGCCTTTTTCACTAAGCAGCATGCTCTCTGAGAAATTCAAGGTGACATTTCACCCCCTGAGCTCACATATCACCCCCTGAGCTGATATACATTAATCACGTTATTTTTCACCATTTCAAACAGGAATAACTGAAGACAACAAGCAAAGAAAATAATCAAAACTTTAACTTCTCATATTCTTTCCAGTAAACTGCATGGCCATATCTGACTTCTGACTAGCCAAAAAAAGAAAAACTGCAATAAGGCAGAGGTCAAACAAGCATCCAGTCTCCATATTTATGATGTGTTTCTCTAGTGCCCCACTCCCAAGTTACTATAATGTGTTAGACTGGGTGGACTAGAGAAACAAATGCAGGGACATTCATATATGTATAAGAAAGAGCGTTATATCAAAAAGCAATTGAATATTGAGAAAACATCCCAGCCCAGTCCAGATCAAGTCCTTAAGTCCAATATTAGCCCATATGTCCAATACTAGTCCACAAATTCCTCTTCTGACTCACACAACACATGCAATGATACAGGAAGATCACAGGCTGGTGGGTGAAAAGTCTTGTGGATCCAATGGCTGTGGAAGTATCTCAGTGCTGGCGCATGTCTCCAGTCTCCACGTGGCTCCTCCAGCTCTAGGACTCTAGCTGCCATTAGAAAGTCTCTATGCGGCTTGTCCACAGGAACACAAAGGCAAAGAGAGAGACAGAGACAGAGTCCCGCCTCCAGGGAGGAAGAGAGGACGTTCCCAGAATCCTTATGAGGAGGCCACGGCCATCAGGAGGCATCATGCTGTGACCTGATTGACAGGGTAGACTCCACCCCTTCACTCTTACTATCCTCAGGTTGATACGAGGTTATGTAACTGCCACAGTTGTCAAACTTTTCCAAACTGCGGCACCACTCCATCTCTGACATTAATTGCAACTGCTTGCTTCAGTACTCTCCCAACTCGCTTTCTGTGGTTTGTGTTCTCTAGTTCACTGTAATGTCTCACAGAACTCAAGAACCACCCAGGAAATGGCTCAGATGGCTGTGGAGGGTGTCAAGTACTACATCCATGGGTGAGGCGTCCGTCTGGAGGATTCCCTTTACTCTTGTTGTACGCACTGAAAATCCCAAATCATCAGGTCGGGTGACAGACCGCTGGCTCACAAGGCTGCAAAAGCTGGCGGGTCCGATCAAACAACTGACTCAGGAAAATAGCTCACACGGTTGTGGAAGCTGGAAGTCCCAATCTGTGGGTCGAGCATCAGCCTGAAGGCCTCTTTTCAGCCTCATGCCTTCAAGGACTAGAAAACCAGAATCAGTAGGTCAGATGAGAGGGTACAGGCAGACAAGGCTACAGAAGCCAATTGATCAGATCAGGTGATAGGCTGCTTACTCAAGTGCCAAGAACCAGAGATCATATGAAGCAAGCCAGATGCAGAGCAAGAGAGGCTATGTCCTGGGTGCAAACAATACCTGAAAGGAAACTAAGGATGGTGACTTGAGTCACACCTTCTAGTAAGGTGAGGTTGCTCAGGTACAGTCGTTCTAGTCTGCTACAGGTAGGTTCTATTTGATCTGGTCAGTTTCTCCACAAGCTTGTCTCTTTGTCACCCCTGCTGGCCAGTGATAGAATTTAAACTGAGAGATTATGCCCTTGCTCTGAGTCAGTCTCTCTCTCTCTCTCTCTCTCTCTCTCTCTCCACCACTTAACAACCCATTTATTATTCCTTTGCCGTCAACTCTTATTTCTCGTTCCTTCCATTTATTTCTGTCCAAACTGCTTCACCTTGCAAAGGGACCTCAAGGTTGCTGGTAGCAAATGCAGATCCAGCCTAGCAAGTGCTTCCCTTTGTGCAGTGATCAGCAAACGTTTGAGATGGAAGAGCCAAACCTATCCCTCACCACAATTTAAAAATTATTTGAGAGCCATGAATACATGTTTTACAAATAAGGAAAATAAAGTAAACTATGATGATTTGGGGTTTGTTTTATTGTTTTTCATTTTCAATTTTACTCCAGAGCTACAGGTATGTACCAAAAGTGCCACATGTGTCTCACAAGCTGCAGTTTGCTGACCCCTGGCCTAGTCAATTCCCATTCATGTTGGGTGGGGTTACATAGCAATAAGACCAGTAGGTTCTATGGACCATCAGGCAATACACATTTATTCACTCTCAACTCCAATTTTGCCAGATAGGAGAAAGGGTAAAAACTATCCTATCAGACCCTTGGGAATTCTGGAGCAAAGATTCAGAGCTTTGGTTAGAAACCTCTCTTGTCTTGGGGTAGGTAGCACCAACTTATTCTATTGTCTGCCAAATGTCCTGGGTGGTCCGGCCCAAGTTATTGCCCAAAATTTCACATTGGGGCAGGGAGTCCCTGGACTTTTACTGATTTAGTTATTCAGCCTCTATTGGTCATGTGGGCCACCAATGCTTTCAAATCAGCCTTAGCCTGTTCTGTGGTGTTTGATATTAACACACTATCATCAATGCCCCATATCATTGCACCGTAGATCTGCTTCAAGGTCAAGTTTCTTGCAAACAAACTATGATGGTAAGCTGGTGTGGTAGTTACATAATCTGTTTTCAATTTGAGACTTATGAGTGAAGGGGTGGAGTTTAGCCTGTCAATCAGGTCAAAGCTTGATGACCTCATTTGGAAGTGCTAAGGGGATAAACAGCTCACTGGAGGCAGGACGCACACTCACTCCCCACAAGACATTTCTGATGAAAAGCCACATGAAGCTATGCTGATACAGCCAGAGCCCTGGGAGCTGGAAGAGCCATGTGGAGACCCTGCCAGTGCGGAGATGCTTACAATGGCAGTGGATCCATACGACTCCCACCCACTGGCCTGTGATGTTGCTGCATTTGTCATCATTGCATGTGAGTCTGACAAGGACTTTATAGATTGGTATCAGACTTATGGACTTGATCTGGACTGGGCTGGGATTAATGTACAATTACTCTTTAAGTAAAGCTCTTTGGTACACACATATGAGTGTCTATGAATTTGTTTCTCTGGTCTACCCAGACTAACACAGCTGGTGGATTCAAATTCTTCTGCAGCAAAACAGTGGAAGGAAGAAAGTTGTAAGCCTTCCCTCTTGAAAGCAAACTGAGGAGGCCTCTTTTCCTAGACTGAGTTTGAGAAAAGGGATTTGCAAGATCAGTTCATGAGTAACAGTCTCCTTGGGCCTGCTATGTTTTCTGTACAAGTGATACCATGTCTGGATCACTGACTGAGCCCACAGGTGGCACTGTTTTTATTTAGTCCTCACCAGGCTGTTGTCAACCTCTATCTGCCACCAGTCTTTTTCATGGGCTGTACAGAGCTGAGATTGAGTTGGCACCAACACTCTAGTGTTCAGTATGCATTTACTCAAAGCAGTAATTTCCCTGTGTCCATGAGGTATCCCATACTGCTTCAAGTTAACAACCCGAGTGGGTTTGGCCATTCTGATAGTTTCCATTTAGCATGTCCAATCAATATTGGTCTACAGGACGACTTCTAAATCTTCACTTTGAAAACAGCAGGTAGAGGGAGGGTTCCCCAATTAGACATAGTATCCAGACCAATAATACTTTCAGGTGAGGGAGATGAAACTACTTTATACAAGGTCCGTTTAAAGCTATCAGTTCCCACCCAACAATTCGTCCCATCAACCATTGCCTCTCCATATCCCCCTGGGAGATATGGCCCCTTTGATAGGGTCTGTGATTACAGTAGATTGGACCTTATGTCCAGGATTCCCTAAGAAGGTCAATTCCTCACCCCAGGACTATTTTACCCACACATGTTGTATCAGTCTGGGTTGACCAGACAGCCAATTCAGAGACACTCCTATGTGTGTAAGAGAGAACTTTATATCAAAGAGCAATTGTATATTAAGAAAACATCCCAGCCCACCCCAGATCAAGTCCCTAGGTCCAATATTAGCCTATATGTCTGATGCTAGTCCATAAATTTCTCTTTAGTCTCATTCAGTAATGATGCCAAATGCAAAAAGATCACAGGCCAGTGGGTGGAAAGTCTTGTAGACCCAGTGGCAGTGAATGCTTCTCATCGCTGGCGTGGGTGTCCACGTAACTACTTCAACTCCAGTACTCAGGCTCCATCATGTCTCCATGTGGCTTGTCAACAGGAAGGTGTAGCAGAGAGAGTGTGTGTCCTGCCTCCAGGAAGGAAGACAAGAGTTCCCAGAATCCTTAGGAGAAGGCCATGCCAACTCATAGACCTCATTGGCTATGACCTGATTCACAGGCTAGACTCCACCACCCTTACACTCAAGTTGACAGTAGATTATGTAACTGCCACACATGTGCCTATGGCCGTGGTTCCTTTACTGAGGTTTGGACCTGAAGAGCCTGGACCCCCTCAATAGTCCTTATCTTTATCAACTCGCTGAATTTCTGCTTCAAATGGTCTCAGGTAGAACTTATCATTAGATTCCTACCGACTTGAGAGCCTAGAATGAACTTATTTAACACTGAGGTACACATAATGGTTTAACTTTAAGGTCCACCTAATATTAAGGTCCATCTATTGGTTCACCTAATGTTCTGTAATGCTGCATTCGAACATTTGTTTCAACTATATCAATGTACACTATTGCCATCCCATTTCTTAGGAACAATCTAAAAATCTCCATACTGTGGGGGTGAATTCTTTCCCATTGCCTCTTCCCATTCTTCTATAAACGCATTCAAAACTAAAGATGTGGCCCCCTAAGTTAGTCACCCACAGACCATTGTAGTAATGGTTTCTCAGGAAACCATTACAATATTGAAGCAACTCCTTTACGTTATACCCCGTGGCTCCAACATTTCTTGGTTTTGCCCATTCTCTAGACAGAATGACCAGCAATCATAGGAGTACTGACTATTGTTCCAAAACAAACATGGTACTTCCAATATTCTTCTCCAGTGCCATACTTCAAATGCATCAATCCTTCAGTCCTCCTATCCAATGTCGAACTTTCACTTACATATGAGGCATTTTAAATATCATGGGTCAGGGCTCACCCAAGACCTCAGAATAACAACATTCTCTGAGAGGGATATATATGTAGGTATTTCAGAAGACCCCTTGCTGGATTGGTCCCAGGAAGCCTGGGTTAGGGGGTTGTGGCAGCTACATAATCTATTGTTAACTTGAGCAATGGAGTGGAGTTTAGCCTGTCAATCAGGTCATCGTCAATGAGGCCTCTGTGTGGGTATGGCCTTCTCCTAAGGATGCTGGGAACTCCTGTCTTCCTTCCTGGAGGTAGAACACACACATTATCTGCCTCACATTCCTGATGACAAGCTAGATGGAGTTATGCTGATAGAGCCAGAGCCGTGGAGCTGGAGGAACCATGTGAAGACCCATGCCAGTGAGAGTTGCTGCCTCTGCCACTGGATCTACAAGACTTTCCACCCACTGGCCTGTGATCTTCCTGTGTTCAGAATGATTGCATGTGTTGCGTGAGTCTGAAGAGGAATTGAAAGACTTGTATCAGTCGCATGGGCTAGTATCGGACTTAGGGACGTGACCTGAACTGGGCCAGGATATTTTCTTAATATACAATTAGTTTTGGTATAAAACACTTTCTTACACACATATGAGAGTCTCTGGATTTTTTTCTCTAGTCAACACAGACTAACACAGAGATAGATCAGCTAACCTTGAAGCATTTTTACTGGTTATTGTCTTGTAATTATGCATAATCCCTGTGCCCCAAGGTCATGATCAAGTACCCCTTTCTCCACATTTCTGCATAAAGGTTTGCATTTTT
This sequence comes from Tenrec ecaudatus, assembly GCF_050624435.1. Classification (NCBI taxonomy): domain Eukaryota; kingdom Metazoa; phylum Chordata; class Mammalia; order Afrosoricida; family Tenrecidae; genus Tenrec; species Tenrec ecaudatus. The sequence continues at coordinate 198,521,999 of NC_134532.1, forward strand.
TGTGAGATATCTGTGGACTGGGTTTCGGTTTGTGAACTCTGTGCCTCACTAGTTCAAACAATTCCTGAATAAGGCTATCTGATCTACAATCCTTAATTTCTCAGTAAACCTATTTACTTTTCTACAAAGAGGTTAGGAAGCAAGTGATGTTTGTCGTTTCTTGTTCAAAGGGTCTTTCTCCTCCTAAAATATAACCCCATTTATATATGAGGATGTGGAAATAGATCTATGTGCATATATGTATAGGTTTAGTATTAAGGTACCAGATGGACATTGGACCTCCACTCAAGTACTCCCTCCATTCAAGAATACTTTGTTCTATTAAAACTGGAATTCCATGATGCTCACCTTCCCCACACAATAGCTGAAGACAAAGCGGGTGCATAAGCAAATGTGGTGAGGAAAGCTGATGGTGCCCGGCTATCAAAAGATATAGCATCTGGGGTCTTAAAGGCTTGAAGGTAAACAAGCAGCCATCTTGCTCAGAAGCAACAAAGCCCACATGGAATAAGCACACCAGCTTGTGTGATCATGAGGTGTCGAAGGGATGAGGTATCAGGCATCAAAGAACAAAAAATCATATCGTTGTCAATGAAGGGGAGTGCGAGTTGGGGACCCAAAACCCATCTGTAGGCAACTGGACATCCCCTTATAGAAGGGTCACGGAGAGGAGACAGCCAGTCAGGATGCAGTGTAGCAACGATGAAGCATACAACTTTCCTCTAGTTCCTAAATGCTTCCTCCCCTCCTACTCTCATGATCCCAATTCTAACTTACAAATCTGGTTAGACCAGAGGATGTACACTGGTACAGATAGGAACTGGAAACATAAGGAATCCAGGACAGATGATCCCTTCAGGACCAGTGGTGAGAGTGACGATACCAGGAGGGTGGAGGGAGGGTGGGGTGGAAAGGGGATACCGATTACAAGGATCTACCTATAAGTGCCTCCCTTGGGGATGGACAACAGAAAAGTGGGTGAAGGGAGATGTTGGACAGTCTAAGATATGACAAAAGAATAATTTATAAATTATCAAGGGTTCATGAGGCAGGGGCGAGCGGGGAGGGAGGGGGAAAAACAAGGAGCTGATGCTAGGGGCTTAAGTAGAAAGAAAATGTTTTGAGAACCATGAGGGCAATGAATGTACAAATGTGCTTCACACAATTGATGTATGTATGGATTTTGATAAGAGTTGGATGAGCCTCTAATAAAATTATATATATATCCCCACGAGGGCAGAGATTTTTGTAGATTTGTTTTCTGCTCTATCTCCATATTTAATTATGCCTGGCCCATAGAATCATTTAATGAATATTTGTGGGATGAATGCCTGAGTGAATGGATAGATGAGGGATGGGGTGTGACTTCTGACAAAATAAAAACCAGTGAGAAAGTTCATTTCCAAGTAAAACTGGGCAAGGAAATGAAATTAACCAAGTGACAACCAATAAAATTCCCTACAGAGCCAAGATCCTAATGGTTTTATTGGATAACACAAACAACAATAATAACATCAGTGGTGCTTTCCAGATGTCTGGCACAGTTCTGATAGCTTGGCACGCATGATCTCACTTAGTCACAATAACAAACGATAATGTATGTCCTGTCATCGTTCCCACTTTATGTCTGAGGTACAGAGAGAGTAAGTACTTTATCCAAAGCCAAATCGCCACAGCGAGTTAACAAAGTCTATGCAATTTGATTTGCTGCTTTTTACTACTATATTGCATTGCTTGCTCAACTGACTTAAGGGAAATAGGAAAGTGCTGGGGAGAGGAAGGATGGGAGAAGGGAAGGGTAAAAAGACTAGGGGGGGAGAAAAAAGTAGAGGAAAGGAGAAGAGATGAAAGAGGAGGAGACAAAACAGATACCTTAACAAATGAAGTCACAATGGAATGTATCCTTTCTCCACCCCTTCCATTCAGTGAACCATGCCCCAGTGTGCGCATCAGACTGATAACAACATGGGCATTTCTCCCCACCAGGGGCCCAGGATCAGGCATGTCTCTACCTGAAAGTCATTCTAGAATTTCAAGACAGGTGTTTTTTGTTTGTTTGTTTTGTTTCAGAGGTGCATGCAAAATGGTCCTTTAACTCCACTGAGCACCTCATACGGGGCTCACTGGAAGAACTCAGGTGTAGTATTGCTTTAGTCTTCCTTTTTAAAACTCTTTCACATCTCATCCCTCCTCTGGAAGATTGTATTTTCCATTTATAGTCTTCATTTCTGCACACCACCATTGTGTGTACACGGTGAAAATCAAGTACATGAGATCACATACGCTGTACATAATGGGTGATTTAATAGACTTTTCGGGATGGCTTTTAAACAGTGACCATGTGCTGTTGGCCTTGCTGCCGTAGTTTGCACACTTTTACTTTAAAACCCTGTGTTCATTTCCTCCTTCGTAAAAACCACTCCGTGGTTTGATATTTTTATCCCTAGTTCTAATTTTAAGATAATTGTCTTCATTTTATCTGATCCTTATTAAGTAACTATCTGAGTGTCATGAATTTTAACTTTTGTGGTCACCTGCTATGATGGAGTGACATTTCTTAATATGGCTCTTCTATCCAAGTCTCTGTAACTCCCACCAAATGATTGGTAGGGACCATGCGAAGAGGCCACGTGAAACACTTCTAGAGGGATTGGTCAGTTTTTATTATCACTATTTTAGCTATAAGGATGAACCATGCCAATAAGTTTTATTGGCATGTAATTTACATATACAATGCAATGGTTCGAGCTCATCAAGAAGAGTTGTACAATCATCACCACAACCAGTATTAGAACATTTTCTTCATTCTTGTACTCATCGTTATTAGCTCACGATTCCCCACCAGCTTCTCCAGCCATCCCCCTAAGGAATCATTTATCTAGCTATCGTCTCTATAGAATTACCTACCCTGGATTTCATGCACAGAAAAGCGCTAAAAAACATAACAAAACAAAGCAAAAACTAACAACAAAGTAAAACAGATAGGAATCGTGAGGCTGCCATAGGGGCACTATGGGCCCGAACTGGCTCGATGGCTCCTGACAACAACAGTGGTTGAGACGGCATGGCCAGATTCCTCGAGGGGTGGCATAATGGTACGCACACTACAAAAGCTCTGTGAATCAGAACTGACTTGCTGGCATGTAGCAACAGTCGCAACAAATAGGGAACTCGGAGGAGGTCCTTTATGCCCACCTCCATGCTCTTTGCCGCACCAGCATCTATGATGGCAGGGTGGACTGGGGTAGGAATGAGTGAAGTCAAGGTAACGAGAAGCTGTGGATGGAGACAAAACCCTGGAAACATCAAGAAAGCAAGGCTAGTACCCAAGATCCCCAAAGGCACCCTACTCCTAAAGCTTTTACATCGGTCCTGTAAGATTTTCCCTCAAAACTAAGAGTTTTATTCTGTTCTAGTTGATTCAACATATTGCATTGGGCTACTGCACAGTAATTCTTTAAAGTGTGGAAGAGCAAGGGTATTATGCGGAGAACTAAACTGTGCCTGACTCCAGTCATTGTTTTCTATCATTTCATATGCATGTGAAAGTGGGACAATAAATAAGAAAGACCAAAGAAGAATGCATTCGTGTGGTTTATGGTATTGGCAAAGAACATTGCAAGTCTTGTGGATTACCAGAAGAACAAATCTGTTTCTGGAGAAAGTAGAGCCAGATTGCTCCTTAGAAGGGAGGAGGATGGCAAGACTTTTTCTCACGTACTTTGAACATATTATCAGACGTGGCTAGTCCCTAGAAATGGACATCACGCTTGGTAAAGCAGTTGGGCAACAAAAAAGAGGAAGATCTCCAAGGCGATGGATCGAGCCAGCGGCTGTAACAATGGGCCCACGTGTAACCATTAGGAAAATAGTGCAGGACTGGGCAGTATTTCCTCATCTTGTCACAATGAGTTGGAACCTACTCAAGGGCACCTAACAACTAACAAAGTTCAAGTTGAGTATCTGTCACTCGCAACCAAAAAACTCCCGAGTAAAGCACTGACTTCAGAGCCTGTCCAGTTAAATTCTAACATTGACTGGGGGCCAACTAGGGGACCGTGGAAGACCATTGTTTCAACAAATCATCACCCTTGGCTCATCTAGATGTTATCGTATATACCTGAGTATAAACTGATGCAAATATCCACAGAGCCAACTAATTTTACCACAAAAGCTACATAAAAAATGTGCTGAAAACTTGGCTTATAGACGAGTATATATGGTACTAAGAACTGATGCTTAAATTTGGTGCCTAAATAGAAAAATTGCCCTCAAACAGGAAGGAAGTCCTAAAGTTTGTTCAAATTGGTTCAGCATTCTGCTCTCTATAATATATGATTGTAGAAAAAGGTTTTCCGATATATGTTCTAATTAAACTGACATAACATGAGCTGTCCTTTAAGCAACACACACTTTGAATTGAAAGGGGGTGCTTTTAGTTATGCAAAGACAACCATTGCAAAATGGGACGGGTTGCTCCATAGAGAATCCTCGAGAAACGGGTTCCAATATGTTTGGAAAGTCCTCTTGAAGAGTTACAAGGTCCATCATTATATTAAAAGCTATGATAAAGAGACGTATGTCATCTAAACTAGTATTTCTCAATTATTTAAGCATTGCAATTTTCTTCTTAATAACACTACTAGTATTCCAAGGACCCCAAAGAGCATATATCAGATGGTGTCGACCTTGAGCATGTCTTATTCAAATAAAGTATATTTTGCCACCGGAATGAATTCCTCGAATCTAAGAGTCTCCAAAACAAAAATATCTTCTTCACCCAAATCTCATTTACCTGACACTTCCACTGTTAGTGCCTCCTTTAAGGCTCTTTTTAAAGGACACACATATTGTCATGGGGTTAGGCATGGTGTCGTCTGGAAGGAATAACTCATTAACTAGCTAAACATTAGAGATAATTAGTTCATCTCCATAGCGACTTACCACCCACTGATTTTGAGCGAAGAACAGGTCCCCCAGGAACATCACCCTGGAAGGAGTAGGACAAAAGGGTCTAAAGCGTGGGACACTGGACTTACCTGTGCCGTATTTCCGTGAAGGGCTCTAGATTACCATGGCTCCCAATCTTTCAATGATAAGACTTCTGCCTCTCCGCTGCCACACGGGAGCCATTGCCTGCCAAATAAACTGAACTTACTCAGTGGCAGGGTTCATGGCCGACAGTCATGTAATTGGGTCTTCCTTTCACCTTGGAGTGTGCATTGTCTTCCTTCTAATCATAAGAGTCTAGAAAGGTCCCCATGACCTTCTAAAACCTCATCTTCCTGATGAGCCTTGAAAAGGGCTGCTGGCCCAAACTGGGCCAAATAGAGACCTTCCCTGGGATTTCTGACATTGGAGAAGAATGAGTCTTAGATCCCCTTGGGCCACTGAACTGAGAGTGGTCCTGGGGGTTGCCAGAAGCAATGGCTCTGTCTACAACTGTGGAAGTGGGTCTAGAGCAAGAGTCTTCATTGTGGCATTATTGACATTTGGAGTCAGGTAATTTTTTTATGAGGGGCTTAATTATCTTATGCCCAATAGAATGTTAGCTATTTTCTTAGCTTCTACCCAGTCGTGACCACCACAAATATCCCCATATATTGATAACTTTCCCCTGGTGGGTTTTGAGTAGCATCACCCTCCAGCCTGGGGTAGAACCAAGCCTCACACAGAGAAGAGTGCAGGGAGGGCTAGAGAGGAAAGGCTGTCCCGGGACAGTCAGGACTCGGATACAGCGGCCTCTAGAGCCCAGCATACCCCACTTCCTCCTGCGACTTGGTCTTCTGAGCCAGTTTAGTCTACTTCATCGCATTGCCCCTGGCTTCAGTTGGATATCTCTACTTGCACACAATAATTGTGAGTTGGTCTGCAATATTTACTGTTTTTTTCCCTTAAAGAATAACTCATCTTCCTAGCCTTCTTTTGCCTCCTCTCTCATCCTCACCACTGCATGCCTACGATGACATTCAAAGATTCTTATGAGTCAGGACTCCTTACTCCAATCCAACCTTTCCTAGACTGAGAGGGTTGGGAATAAATGAAGCCAGAATGAGCAAAAAATTAGCACTCTGTCACATTTCATGTGCCCACCATTTCACCTCCATCAAAAATCAGCTCATGTACTTTCTCCAGCAAATAAAAGAAGTGGGTTTGGCTAAAGACTGGAATTTTGAGGGGGTGCATAGTGGAGTGAGGGGTGAATAAGCAAGTAGATTTTTTTCTTCAGTGGTGGGAATACAAGGGAGCACTCCCCCAAAATGGATATTTTTCAAAACCATACATTTAAAGTTTTGTACAAAACAACCTTATCACCTTCAAGGTGCTCTCTATGACACTTCATACATTTGTGAAATCTGCAATCTCACTCTTGGAAACATTTTCAAACTCATCTGTTTGGATGACTGTTAGCACGTTCCTCGTTTTGCTTTGTTTTGCTTCACCTCTTCCAAGTCATCAAATTGCTGTCCTTTCATGTCCCTCTGCGCTTGCAGAAACAAAAAGAAATCACATGGCCTGACGGCACGTGAGTAATGTGCAGAGGGCAAGAGAGGCATGCTGTTTTTTGGGAAAAAAAAACAAAAACAACCTGGTGCACTTTAGATGGCTGCATGAGCAGGTGCATTGTCGTGGTGGTAAAAGCAGTCCCCCATCTGCCACAAATCAGGCCTTTTTTGTCGCACATGGTTACGCAATCTTTTCAGAACCTCTAAATAGAAAGCTTGATTAACAGTCTGACCTGGCCGAATGAACTCCAAATGTACTATCTCCCTCACATTATATATATATTTTTTAATGAGCATGGTCTTGATTTTTTATTTCACTTGACCATCTTTTTCTTGGCGGGGGTGGGAGGCGAGGTGATGATGGCATCTTCCACTGGCTTGATTGATGTTTGCTTTGGGAATTATAAGAATAACACCATGTGTCAACATCAGTAATGACCTTGGGGACAAAATGTCTGGGTCGCGTGGGAGCTGTTCTTTCAAAGCACAGCATGTTTCCACTTGACACTCTTTTTCCTGGTCAGTCAGAACCTGAGGCGCAAATTTCTCAGCCACCCTTCTCATTCCCAAATCTTCCATTAAAATTAGATAAACTTGGAGTTATAGTGGTGTAGTGGTTACGGGTTGGGTTACGATCCGCATGGTCGGCAGTTCAAAACCAATGGCAGCTCCATGAGAAAAAGACTGGACCTTCTACTCCCATAGAAAGTGGCAGTCTCAGAAACCCACTGGTACTGGCTCTGAGTCAGCATTGACTTGCAGGCAGGGAGTTAAATCCAACGCTCCTCTCAATGGATTTGAACCTATAACTTAAAAAAAAAAAAAGATTAGCTAAACTGAGCTCCAAGATAGTCCAGATAACTTCCCCATCTCTTCAATGGTCCGTCATTGGTGTTGGAGCACAAGTGCATGCATTTGTGTGGACATTTTCTTCCATTTGGGAAGTTGGCGGATGTACAGAATGAGGTTTGTCATCATTCAACATTTCACATTGTTTGAAATGAGAAAACCACGAGTGCACTTGAATTTCTCATGGTGCTGTTCTTGTTAGCTGTGTTCAACATCACAACAGGTTCTGTGACATTGTCCCAAGCAGGATACAAAGTGTCACAGCCGCACACGGTTCTCTTAAATCAGCCGTCAGAAAAAATGAGGCACTCATGAAACTGCTTTATGAAAAAAATAATTGTGACCAGAGAGAACCTTCCCAGGGGATACCACTGGATGCTCCCCAACTGGGAAAAATCCATAGTATGAAAGCTCCACCCAGTGGAGCTTTTATCTGTTTTTTGCGGGGGTACCCCCATATAAGCCAGACAGAGAATTAAAGATGTCTTGTCAGAGGAAGCCTTTCCTTGAGGCCAGGGAGTAAGTTATCACTCACAGTAACCCTATAGAGCAGGGGTTCTCAAACTTTTTAAACAGGGGGCCAGTTCACTGTCCCTCAGACCCATTGGAGGGCCAGACTATCATTTTAAAAAAACGAACAAAACTATGAACAGATTCTTATGAATACTGCACATATCTTATTTTGAAGTAAAAAAACAAATGGGGCAAAATCACCCGGCGGGCTGGATAAATGTCCTCCGCGGGCCACATGCGGCCCGCGGGCCATAGTTTGAGGATGACTGCTATAGAGGGCTTCTGAGGCTATAAACCTCTTGGCAGATAGCCTCATCTTTTCCCCTCAGAATGGCTTGTGACTTTGAACCGCTAACCTTGTGATTAGCTGTCCAATGCCTGCCCCACAGCACTATCAAGATTCTAAATTCTAACCAGTTGCCATTCCGTCCATTCCAAACCATAGTGACCCCAATATGTGTCAGAATGAAAATGTGCCTCCCAGGATTTTCAGTGACTGATTTTCCACAAGCGAACGGCTAGGCCTTTCTCCTGCAGTGTTTCTCCAAACCAATCTCACTGCCATCAAGTCAATTCCAACTCACAAAGACCCTATAGGACAGGGTAGAACTGGCCCTGTGGGTTTCTAAAACTGTAACAGTTTACAAGAGCAGAAACCCCTGTTTTTCTCCAGAGAAGCAGCGGGTGGTTTCTAACTGCTGACCTTGGGGATACAACCCAATGCATAACCACTACACCCCTAGGATTCCTGGCCCTCTCGAGATGAAGGCAAATATCCAATATTTTGATTAATAGTATAGTTTGTTACAGGACTCTGGTAGTGTTGTAGATTCCATATTGGACAGCTAACCACAAGGTCAGCAATTCAAAACCAAAGATGAGGCTCTCTACTCCTGTGAAGAATTCCAGTCTTGAAACCCACAAGCAGGGTTGCTATGAGTTGGAGCCAACACAACAGCAGTAAGTTTTTAGAGCATGGTTTGTTAACTATTTGCCCTACTCAGGGGCTGCTTTAGACTAGAGGGAATTCCCTAGATCTCAAAGGCAGAGGCCCTGTCTGCTGGGTCTGAGGAAAGAGTATGGGAAGTTATTCTAGCTCGCAGCTACACAGTAATTGCCCTTCTGGGCCTCTAGGCCCTGCGTGTCTTCGTTATGACCTCTCAAACCTGTTGGAGAAGCAAACTCAGTGCAGTCCCCAAGTGCACACACGAAATGCAAGTTAGAACCTTCATCGCCCTAGGCCTACCCTCATCATCACTCTGAAGCTTAAGACTGGTGCCTAGAAAGGGGCAGGGGCTGCCGTCCAGGCAAGGCTCGCAAAGAGCCATAAAGCTCTCTAAAATGTTGAAATGCCCTGGCACAATTAGGCTCCGTAATTTGAAGGTTTATACCGTAGTCCCATGGGACAACTCCGTCGATGTGCATATATAGTCCATAAAGCTCTTGAGTACCAGTGAGGGCCTGGGTTCCCAAACTAGTTGGTCTATCACCCTGTTTTCAGACAAAAGTTACTCAGCAGCCCCTTGATAATTTAAAGCTTTGGTCATGTAGCTCATCATCCAGAATAAAGTGTAGGTATTGTTTCTGTAACCTCCCTAAATCACTCAAGAGATGCCCACGAGGTAGTATTAGCCACCTTGGAAAACACCGGTCTAGAGTCTTAAAAGCGTGTACATACCCCCTAAGACATTCCTACTGGTCACTACTCACCTAGAGTTAACAGACAAGGAAGGAAACCAATGCCTCAAAGAAGAACAAGTCTGTATAGTCTATGAACCAGGGCCTCCTCTATCCAGGGACCGAGAGAACTAGATGATGCCCAGCTACCACACCATTCTGACCGGGCATGCAATAAATGACCCTGGAGAGAATGGTCCAAAGATGTAGACCAACACTCCGCTTTTAAAAGAAGGCCAGTCTTATCGGGCTGCTACAAATGAGGGGAATCCCAAGATTGTTGCTCTAACACACCCTTTTAACTTTGAGTGGAAACCTTTCTCAGAGGTCATCATTCAGCTAAACGGCAAGTTGGATCAGAAAATAAACAATCCCCGTAAGTGAGTACTGTGCTTTGTTAGGAAAACATCCATATAAGATTAAATGGTCAACATTTCCTCCAAAGCAAAGACCAGAAGGTCAGGAGGCTAGGGGAGGCAGCAAAGTAGATAATGGCAATGAGAAAACAAGAAATGACATATTATGAAAAATGTGGTCAATGTCACAGAAAAATAAGTATAAAAACTCCAAAAACAAACTCGCCATGGAGTTGATTCTGACACATCACCGCAATATAGGGTATAACAGAACAGCCTCTTTGTGTTGCCAAGACATTAAATCCTTACAGGAGTAGACAGCTTTACCTTTCTCCCACGGAGCAGCTAGCTGGTTTGAACCGCTGACCTGGTGATTAGCAGTTCAGTGTTTAGCCCAGTACAATACCTAGGCTCCTTAACCAAAATATAAACAAACAAAAAATCTCACTGCCACTGAGTCAATGTAGATGCATAATGTACCCATAAGAAGGGTAGAACCATCCCTGTGAGTTTTTGAGACTGTAACTCATTACAGGAATAGAAAACCTCATCTTTCTCTCACACAGGGGCTGGTGATTTCAAATTGCGGCAGAACTTGATATTAGCAGCACCCCAACATGTGTCTATTATACCATAGAACTTGTTAAATGAGAACCTAATTTGCTGTATACACTTTCACTAAAACACAATAAAATATTATAGAAATTGTTAAATGGGAATTTGGTCTGAACTGTCACCAAAACACAATGAAATCATATATAAAATAAAATGCTAAAGTATTCCCACACGAGTCAGCAAATAAATCCTGTCTTGAGCCCATTGGGTGCACTCTAGACAATTCTGCCACTTAAAAACCAAGAATTCTTCCTCTGAACCATCCTTGCCCTCTTCGAGGTTCCCAACACCTGGATAAGCCACAGAAGCCGAGGCTGACCTCCCGAGGAAATACATATATTCACCAGCTTAGTGGCCCCAGCCTTCCAGCTAGAGCAGTAGAACAGGAGGCTCTCTTCCATCAGCTGTGCACTCTCCTCCCATTCTTCTCGCCCCACCAGCAGGATCGAAGTGGCCTCTTTACCCTTTCTCTCTCATCCTTTTGCCCCAGGAGTCTGTTTTCCTATTCAAGTGCAATATTAACAACCATCAACAACCTCTGTGGTAAAGGAAGGGTGTATTGGAAGTTCATTGGGAAAATTCTCACCTGCCCAACCAACAAACTCAGGTCTCCCACTGTTCACGTGCAGTTGCCACCTGTCAGTGGAGACTTGCTTCCTGCTGACGATGCTGAATGGGTTTCAGCAGGACTTCCAGTTAAAGATGGGCTAGAAAGAAAGGTCAAGAAATCTATTTCTGAAAATCAGCCAATAAAAATCCTATGGACTACAGTAGTCAGCTTCAAAACTGATCATGGGGATGGTGCAAGACCGGGCAACATTTTGTCTGGTTGTGCACTGCATGCCATAAGTGTTCAACTAACAAAATAACTCCATGATTCAAGTGGAGTGGTGCAGTCACACTTCTCTGGTCTCTCCTGATGGGCACACGTCAGCAAGTCCATTGGTCGGGATTAGCTTTGCTGTTTTCCATAGAGGAAGACGCTGTCACCATGGTTACATTCCAGCTTTGTTGTGACCCACGGAACAACCAAGGCCATGGTGTGCCATGAAACTGTTGTGGATAAACTTAGACAGTTGAGCCAAACGTAGGCAGTAGAGGGGATTTTAATTCCGCAATCTCTTTGTTCTTTCTGACTTAGTCCTGACAAAGTGACAAAACACAAACAAACCAGAAAATAAACATGTTGCCACTGAGCTGATTCTGCCCCTAGTGATCCTTTAGGACAGGGGAGAACTGCCCCGGCGGATTTTCAAGACTGTCCTTACAGGAGTAGAAAGCCTTGTCTTTCTCCCGAGGAGTGCCTGGTAGTTTCGAACTGTGACCTTGGGGTTCACAGTCCATTGCGTAACCATTATGCCACCAGGGCTCCTCAAAACGACAGCTCCCCTCTTTAAGTCACCTTGCGCTTAGGCCAGTGGAAAACAAGCCAAGTCATGTAAAACTACTGCTCTTGAGAAAGCAAAGGAGAGGTGTATGGAAGATGGTGAGTAAAGCTCGTTCTGCTCCACATTTCAAAGGTGGGGGGATCCTTTGTACACTCCCTTCTCCTTCCTCTTAAATCTATTTTCCCCTCCTGTGTCTCTCTACCCGCCTGCCCATTAAAGCAGGATTCTTGGCTCCTGTGACTGTCAACTATTAGCTGATAAGGCTTAACAACTCCCAGTAGGTATTTGCATTTTAATAGGGAATTATTGAAGGCCAGAAAGCTTTTAGGGACCCAAAGAACAAAGCACAGAATTCAAGGCTGGAAGATAGATTTAGGGGGGCGGGGTGGGGGGCGCAGTGGCAGGGGAAGCAGGGACTTTTCCAAGTTATTTTCAAGTTCTCCCATGTTTATTTTCAGTCTTTTACCAGGGTCACCGATTACCTGATCCCTCTTCTTCAATCTCCCCTTCCACTCCCACCCACCCTAGCTCCACAAACATCTGTTGATAGTGACTTATTTGTAGGACTCCTGGGGAGTGGGGACACGGGAAGGACACTCTTTCTTTTAGTGAAATTGCTATTGGATCTTTCTGTTTATGGAAGGCTGGCCCTCAGGGTAGGGCGGGCCTGGGTTGGAGGCAACTGAAGGAAGTAGAATTGCTTTCCTTAGGGAAGCATGAAAGGAGAGGGACCTTGGCTGCGGGGGGGGGGGGGGGGGGGGGGGGGGGGGGGGGAAGTCAGTTAAAACAAACAAATTAAAAAGAGATCAGTAAACAAAACAAGTTGAAAACAAACATTGGGGTAGAGGTTCGTTTTCAGTGGAAGGCTGGCCTGTAAGATGTTCAAGGTAGAAGAAGTGCCAGTGGGGTTTTAAAAGGGGAATGTTTCCTGTTTGATTTCAGTTGATGTGTGTATGGGTGCGAACGTGCTCTCACACGACACTGAATTATAAGCAACCCCTCCCCCACGCAATCAAAGTGTCAGTAAAAAGTTTACTTTGTGACCCAGTGGAATTTCAGAGAGGCACATGGCTTTGCATGAGCAATGCTAGCTGTGGACCAGGAAAACCTTAGCACAGTACCGGCTTTGTCTCCACTCCTATTACAGTCCAGTGAGAACTGGGCCCCTTCCTCCATCCTCCAGTTCCACATTTGAAACACATGGTCCCGAAAGTTACTGCAGGAGAGGAAGGGAGGGATGCAGACGGACATGGCTCTCAAGTGTCTTAAAGGGAAGTGACTTCCACTTCTTATAGGTCACTGGCCAGAACTAGTCACGCGCCAACATGCATGTTAAGGGAGTAATAATCACCCCTGCCACAGAACAGACACCTGAGTGATGTTGAGAATCAAAGGGGGCACGGTGGTAAAGGACTCAAGGCACCAAGATAAAGAAGGTAGAATGGAGATAGTGGTTACACATTGAACTATTAGCCACAAGGTTGGTGGTTCAAAATGACCAGCCACTCTGAGGGAGAAAGATGGGGCTTTCTATTCCCATAAAGAGTTACAGTCTTACACGGTCATCAAGAAACTCCCAACTCAAAAAACCCCCAGTCCAGATGGCTTGGCAGGAGAAGTCTATCAAGCATTATTCAGAGAAGAGCTGATACCAATCCTACACAAACTCTTCCAGGACATAGAAAAGGACAGCAAACTCCAAAACTCATAATAAACGTAATATAACATAACACCCAAACCAGGCAAAGACCCCGCAAGGATAGAGAACTACAGACTGACATCTCTCATCAACAGAGATGCGAAAATTCTCAACAAAATCCTGGCCAATAGAATCCAACCACGTGTTAAAAAAATAAGTAAATACATACATAATGACCAATTGGGATTCATAACAGGGATGTAGGGGTGGTTCAGCATTGAAAAAAAACAATTCATGTAAACCACCACATTAACAAGAAAAAGGACAAGAACCATATGATCATGTCAATTGATACATAAAAAGTATTTGATAAATCCAACACCCATTCCTAAGAGACTCTCAAAAAGATAGGATTAGAAGGGAAAATCCTCAATAAAATAAAAGCCATATGTGAAAAATCAATAGCTAATATTACACTCTATGGAGAAAAGCTGAAAACATTTCCACTGAACAAGGGAACCTGACAAGGATTCCACTTATCCCGACTCTTCTTCAACATTGTGCTGGAAGTCCTAGCCAATACCATAAGACAACAGCAAGATAGCAAGGGTGTATTTTGGGGTAAAGAAGAAGTGAAATTTTAATATTTGCAGATGACTTGATTATATATACTGAGAATCCTAGGGGTTCCACAATGGGTTTGTTGGATACAATAGAGAAGTTTAGTAGAGTAGCAGGATTTAAGATTAACAAGGAGAAATCAATTGTATTCTTATATATGAGCAAAGGAAATACAGAAAAAGATATCAAGGAATCAGTACCATTCACAATAGCTACACAAAAACTGAAATACCTTTAACGTTCAGTCCTAGAGAGTTTTCTTCGTGGTTGCATATTTTTTCTGGCTTCTGACAAAAACCACTAGTTCAAAACTCAAAAATCCAAAGAGTTATTTTTTTCTTCAATCTGTCAACAATCCCCTAGGCAGGACTCTTGGAATGCAAATATCCTGAGTACTCCAAAACACTGGGTGGGGCTTATCTTTTCAGAGCCTTCTTTGCAGAAGTGTCTTAAGTATACTGGTGCAGATGGGAGCTGGAAGCACAGGGAACCCAGGGCGGATGATGCCTTCAGGACCAGGGTGTGAGTGGAGATGCTGGGAGGGTAGAGGGAGAGTGGGTTGGAAAGAGGGAACCGATTACAAGGGTCTACATGTGACCGCCTCCCTGGCGGACGGACAACAGAAAAGGGGGTGAGGGGAGACATCGGACAGGGCAAGATATGACAAAATAATACTTTATAAATTATCAAGGGCTCATGAAGGAGGGGGGAGCGGGGAGGGAGGGGGAATAAAAGAGGACCTGATGCCAAGGGCTTAAGTGGAGAGCAAATGCTTTGAAAATGATGAGGGCAATCAATGAATGTACAGATGTGCCTTACACAATTGATGTATGTATAGATTGTGATAAGAGTTGTATGAGCCCCTAATAAAACATTTAAAAATAAAAAAGATCAAATTTTAATGGCTCCAGTCAAGTGTACTTACAAGCTCTCTATTTTCATGTTTCCCAATAATCATCTCTATCCATCCTTATATCAACAATAAGCAGAAGAAATCAGTATAAACACAGTAGAATCAGACACTAATCTCAATTCTTAACAGTCAAGTTCAATCCTTACTTAGCTTATCTTAAGCCTTATCTAAACTATTCTATTGATAGAAAATAAGGGATTAGGCCTCTAAGAACATCAAGCAAGAGCCAGGCCTTCTGTCAGCCATTCTACATTCTGTCAGCCATTTTCATTCAGCCACATGGTCTCTTAGAAATTCAAACTGCAATTTCACCCCTGAGCTCAAAGTATATGTTAATCACATTCATTTTTCCATTTCAAAGAGGAATAACCAAAGACAAAAACCAAACAAAATAATCAAAACTTTAACTTCCCATATTCTTTTCTAGAATACAACCCAGTAAACTGCGTGGACATAGCTGACCTCTGGCTAGCCCAAGAAGAAACACCACCATGAGGCAGAAGTCAAGTAAACATCTATTCTCCATCTTTATGACTTGTTTCTCCAGTCACCCACTCCCAAGGCACCATAATGTGTTAGTCTGGGTAGACTAGAGAAACAAATCCATAGACTCGCATATGTGTACAGGTGGGCAAAAGACCTGAACAGACGATTCCAAAGGGATGGCCCTCTACTGGCTAGTAAACACATGAGGAAACGTTCCAGATGATTAGCTATCTGGGAAACGCAAATCAAAAGAACAATGCGATACCACCATGACTGAAGCTGAATTTTCAAAAAATGAGAACAACAAATGTTGGAGAGGGCGTGGTAGACAGGCACCCTGATCCACTGCTGGTGGGCTTGTAAATACGAACAGCTGAGGTGGAAGGGCTCGATGGCCATGCCTAGAACAGATGGAAATTGAACTAACATGATACAGCAGTACCATTACTGGGCATATACCCCAAAGAAATAAGACACGGATCACGAACAGACATTTGCTCCCCAATGTTCATTGCAGCACAGTTCACAGTCGTAAGAAGCTGGAAATAGCCTGAAGTCCCATCAATAGAAGAGTCAATTTAAAAAAAAAACCTGGTACATACTATACACAATGGAATACTATGCATCCCTAAAAGACGATGAAACAATGGAACCATGAAACACCTCATCTGGTGGAGAGATCTGGAAGCCATTATGCTGATTGAAGTGAGTTGAGCACAAAAGGACAAACCCTGTCTGAGTCCACTGCAGTAGGAACAAGCGGCAGAAGAGGCACTATCATAGCGTGTCATGTATGCAGATTATTTGTATGTACACCTGAAAACCAAAATGTCCTGCCAACCAGTCAATTCTGACTAACGGCGACCCAACGGGGCAGGGTGGAAGTGCCCTGTGGATTTCCAAGACGGAAACTCTGTAGGAGAACAGAAGCCTCATCTTTCTCGGCCGGTGGTTTCAAACTGCTGACTCTGTGGCAGCCCATTGTGTAATCTCTATGCCATACATAGGTATGCATTTATGTAGCTCCATTTTTAAAAAATAAACCATTTTATTGGGGGCTCATACAGTTTTGATTGCAATGCATACTGGTAATTTATAGATTATTGTTTTTATTTTTCGTGTCTTACACTGACCGATGTCTCCCTTTACCCATTTTTCTGTTGTCCATCCCCCTGGGAGGGGGTTAAAGGTAGATCATTGTGATCGGTTCCCCCTACCTTCCCCCACCTTCCCCTTACTCTCTTGGTATGGCTACTCTCAATATTGGTCCTGAGGGCCCTGGACTCCCTGTGTTTCCAGCTCTTGTCTGTATCCATGTACATGCTCTGGTCTAGCCAGACTTGTAAGGTAGAATTGGGGTGCATTTATGTATTTCCTTACTCAGTCGGGGGCTCCTTTGTGGTAGGAAGTCCTATCCAATTCATCCCTTTTGGTATATTTCCCTGTACTCCAAACCAAAAACCAAACTCACTGCCCTCAAGTTTGATGACAACTCATAGCGAGTCTATAGGACAGAGGAGAACTAACTCTCTGTGTTTCCGAGACTGTAACTCTTTATGGGAGTAGAAAGCCTCCTCTTTCCCCTGAGGAGCTGCTAGTGGTTTCGAAGTGCCGACATTGCGGTTAGCAGCCCAACACATAACCACTACGCCACCCAAGCTCCTTCCCTATACTCAGGAACTCAGCATTCAGCAGGGAGATGGACAGGCAAGGGGGCTTGAAACCATTCTTGGAAAATGGAATTAAAAGATAATGGGGGGGGGCGGAATTAATGGGATTTTTCCCCCAGGAAACTTTTGAAGTCCCCTCTTGGCCATAGCGTTCATTGTGGGGATGAGAGAGAGAAAGAGAGAGAGAGAGAGAGAGAGAGAGAGAGAGAGAGAGAGAGAGAGAGAGAGAGAGAGAGAGAGAGAGAGAGAGAGAGAGAAGAAGAAGAAGAAGAAGAAGAAGAAGAAGAAGAAGAAGAAGAAGAAGAAGAAGAAGAAGAAAGAGAGAGAGAGAAGCAAAAGTCCCAAAGCTGCATGACAATGATCCCAAAGAATGACAAAATAAACACCCAAAGCTGAGCCCCCACATCACGGCGTTTGCAGATCAAGGGCCGAGCTGGCCTCTGTCACGGACACACAGGAGCAAGGTCCTGGGACTGCCACTAAATGATGCTTTGTCAGCCCCAACTGCTGCTCAGGCTCTCGGGGTCTTGCCTCCTCCAGAGAGACCAAATATCACATGAGGAAAAAACTAATTAGAGCAGGCACGGCGCTCTGAATAAGATGCCTATTAAGGGAACGCGAGGCAGCTCGGTGCAAAAGGACATCCATTGTTCAGCTATCCTTAATAAGTACTTATTTTTGTTCTTTCTCAACTTTCCTCAGGGAGTGGCTTCTCGGAGAAGAGGAGCAGCGCAAATCATAATATTTTTACAATACACCGTCGGGTCCCCTTCGGGGTCCCCTCTGGGGCCCGGAGGCGCACGCAGTGAGCTCCCGGCACAAACATGCTGGCAGCATGTGCAGAGCCCGGACAGCGAGCTTAACCGACTCGAGCAAATTCATCTTCATTTCATGTCTTTGACAGCCTCTCCACGTAGGTCAAGTGCAAGGCGAACTCAGGGATTTTTTATTAGAGGTAGGGCGAGGCAGTGGGGAACACGTGTGCTCAATTATATCCCATTTCCAAATCCACAACCCAGTTAGCGAGGGGACCTTGACCTAGTTACTTAATTTCACTGAGCCTCAATTCCCTCATCTGTAGAATAGGCATAATAGTGGTTTACCTAGTGGGCTGTGAACGACGTACGAAGTCAGCAATTCGAAACCACCAGAGGCTCCGTGGGAGCAAGATGAGGCTTTCTAGGCTCCTGAAGGGTGTGGTTCTGTTGTCTATGGGGTCACTGTGAGTTGGAGCCAACTCAACAGCGCTTATTAATAACAGCAAGGAGTTACAGCCTCAGAAAGCTACAGGGGCAGTTCCACCCTGCCCTGCAGCGTCGCCGTGAGTCCGGTTTGAGTTGATGGTTGGGAGTCTGAGTTTTATGAAGGCCCAGCACAAAACGTAAAGGAGAGAGAGTCAATGTCTGTCTGGTGTGCTGAGCAAGTAGCGGCAGTGTCCGCATCAGACCACACCCATTGCCATCCACCCAACTTTGACTCGTGGTGGCCCACGTGTTTGCATGAGCAGAAGCCGATGGTCAGGTCTTTGTTCCATTGCACGGGTGGGTGGCTTTGTTGCTGAGTGTTGTTTAGTTGATTTCAACTCCTAGGGGTGCGGTCCACCCAACGGTCCTGTAGGGTTTTCTAGATCATGGTGGTGGCAGGGAGCCCAGGGTTGATCCCCTGCAGCCTCTCCGTTAGCGGTTGAGCACTTTAACTGCTGCGCCACCAGGGCTCATCTTGCCCTTGGTAGTCAAGAAGAACCCATCTGTGCTACCCAGGGACCTAGACACAGTATAGACTAGTGGGCACCAGGCAAGCTCAGGCTCGAGAGATAGTTGGCCTGTGTTTATTCCAGCTTTGCCACCTGCGAACAGTGGGGCATGAACAAATTCCTTCACCTCGGTGTCTCTGAGTTTATAACAACCTGTCAAACTTCAAACAAGCAAACTTGCTGCCATCGAGTCGGTGCCCACCCAAAGCAACCCTGTCGGACAAGATAGAACTGCCCCTGTGGGTTCCCGAGACTGCAACTCTTTGTGGGAGTAGAAAGTCTTGCTGTTCTCTCATGGAGAGGCTAATGGTTTGGAACTGCCGACCTTGAGGTGAGCAGCCCAATGCATAACCACTATGCACCTGGGGTTCCTGTACAAAACCAAAATTCACTAACTCAGGGGAAATGACAGCTAATTGGTAAGGTTGTCTGGAGGACTAACGGCAAGAACACATACAAAGTCCTTAGAGCAGTATCTGCGATGTGGCACGTGCTCAGTGAGGTTTGTTAATATTTTCATTCAAGTAGAATTACTCACAGAAATTGCTGATGGCCAGAGACCTCGGCCTCATCTCCCTTTACCCCAGACATCAGCTGCTGTGCACTACTTCATAGGCACAAATGGCAAGTGTGGACTTAACCAAATCACAACACAGAGAATCACGATTCATATTTATAGGTAGAGAAGCACAATTCGATTTTATAGGCAGCTGGGCTGCTAATTAAGGAGCAGCCCTTAATTGTAGCACCTGACATAGGAGGCCTGGCCTGTGCTTGCCTGTCTTCTGCTTCCTGGCTTCTCCTCTCGTCATCTCTCTGCCACCTCGTTGGCTGCTTATTGTGGATGTCTCTGTCTCCATCAAAAGACTGTCAAGGGGCATAAAAGGGGACATTACTTCCTGGCCCTTGGACTCACACTTCGCTGCAGGCGTGGAAACAGGGCTGACCCCCTACCCACCACGCACCCCACCCCAGCCAGCGTTTCAGACCGTAGGTCAAGCAGACACTAGGGAGCCCCAACAGTTTGGGGGGGGGTTAGAAAGTGGCCCATCGTCTTTACCCAAGAAAAATGCAACGTTCATATACAAATATCTATGCAGATATTTTCATGGCCCATCTGTCCGTTGTCATATGGTGTTGGCGTGTGTGTTGCTGGGATGTTGGAAGCTACGCTATGGAGATTTCTCACAGCAGGAGGAGTCCAGGGGGCCGGTTTCTGTAGCACTCTCCAAGCAGATTAGGAAGTCCTGGGAATCTACATCTGAAAATACCTTGGATCTCGATAGAAGAGGGTTCGATAGGGTGCTGGACGATCCTCATTCCAACGTGGACCAAAGAACCCACACCAAAGTCACTGCCATTGAGTCAATGCCAACTCACGAGGACCCTAAAGGATAGGGTAGAACTGCTCCTGTGAGCTTCTGAGACTAAAACTGTTTATAGGACTAAAAATCCCCATTTTCCCTCGGTGGAGAGGTTGGTGGTTTTGAACTGCTAACCTTTCTGGTCACAGACCAATGTGTAACCACTATACCACCAGAGGCTACCAGCTTGACAGGTGTGCAGAATACACAGCAATCACGTCCTTGATGGTGAAGATGACCCAGGGTTGGACAGAGTTTTGTTTTATTACATATGGGGATACCAGGTATCAGAGCCAACTCGGAAGCAAATGAAAGCCAACATTAAGATCTTTTTCAAAGGATTTATTCATAATTTCCCCAAATGAAAACAACCTGTACTAGACTGAATAGTTCCCTGAAAAATTCTTTCACCTGGAATTGCAAACTGTGCCCTTCTTTAAGGGTCTTTTCAGGACCTGGTTAGGTGCCATGGGGTCACGCTGGCTTTGGGTGGGATTGGGGGGTGGCAATCCGGGGAGGTGCACTGTCATGAAGAGACTCTGATTCATTTTGTCTTAGTAGTGGAGAGTTGCCCAAGGTCAAACAGACAAACACTGTTTTTGTTTTTATTTTTCTGTCTTCTATATTTATTTTATGCATTTTTCAAAATCCCTGTGCGCCATTAAAACATGCACTTTTGAAAGCAGAGAGCAATTAATCTCACCAAATAACAGTAAAATAAAAAAGTGTTTCCTTTGTCCAGGAATATCAGTCTTGCAGGGAGAACCGCTATGAATCTGTTGGGAGAAACATTTTGACAGCCTTAGCCCACTCTCTCCCCATTAGAATAGCCCGAGTAGGAGATTCATGTGTTTCAGACAATAGAGGCAAAACCCAAACCAAGCTCACTGCCAAGGACGAGTTGATCCCAACTCAGAATGATCCCATAGGACAGTGGGAATAGAACTGCACCTATGGATTTTCCATTCTATCTTATCTTTTTTTTAATGTTTTATTAGGGAATCATACAACTCTTATCACAATCCATACATACATCAATTGTATAAAGCACATCTGTGCATTCATTGCCCTCATCATTTTCAAAGCATTTGCTCTCTACTTAAGCCCTTTGCATCAGGTCCTCTTTTTTTCCCCTCCCTCCCCACTCCCCTCCTCCCTCATGAGCCCTTGATAATTTATAAATTGTTATTTTGTCATATCTTGCCCTGTCCAACGTCTCCCTTCGCCCCCTTTTCTGTTGTCCATCCCCCAGGGAGGAGGTCACATGTAGATCCTTGTAATCAGTTCCCTCTTTCCAACCCACTCTCCCTCTACCTTCAATCGCCACTCACACCCCTGGTCCTGAAGGTATCATCCGCCCTGGGTTCCCTGTGCCTCTAGCTCCTATCTGCACCAGTGTACATCCAGACTTGCAAGGGAGAATTCGGATCATGATAGTGTGCGGGGAGGGGAGGGAAGGAAGCATTTAGGAACAAGGGGAAAGCTGTATTCTTCATCGGCGCTACATCGCACCCTGCCTGACTCATCTCCTCCCCTAGACCCCTCTGCAAGAGGATCTCCAGCAGCCGACAAATGGGCTTTGGGTCTCCACTCTGCACTTCCCCTTTCATTCGCTATGGTAAGTTTTTTTGGTTCTGATGATGCCTTATACCTGATCTCTTCGACACCTCGTGATCACACAGGTTGGTGTGCTTCTTCCATGTGAGCTTTGTTGCTACTGAGCTAGATGGCTGCTTGTTTACCTTCAGAGGCTGCACATATTTATGGGAGTTGAAAGCTTCATCTTTCTCCCATGGATCAACTGATTATATGTTAGCATGAAACCCATTAGGCCCCCACTGCTTCCCGGACACTGGAGGTAAAAGCAAACCAAAACCATTCCCGTTGAGTCAGTCTGGCTCCTGGTGACCCAGTGTGTCTCAGAGTGGACTACGCTGCCTGAACTTTGCAATGACTTTGGTCTTTCCAAAGTAGTTTGCCAGGCCTTTCTTCTAAGATACCTTTGAGTGGATTTGAACCACCAACCTTTGGGTTAAACCCGAGGCTTAATTGTTTGCAGCACTCAAGGACTCCAGAAAGGGGGTAAGAATTTGTTAAAGTGTTTGGCCCAACTGATTCACATCTGACTTCAATGCACAGTGACATCGACCCATAAATTAAAGCATACTGCCATCAAGTCAGTTCTAACTCCTAGCCACTCCGGACAGGGTTTCCGAGGCTATAAATCTTAGCAGAAGCAGACAGCCTTGTCTTTCTCCCAAGGAGTGGCTGGTGGACTCTAGCAGCAGACTGTTCAGTTAGCGAACTGATGCCGCACCCACTGTACCACTGGGGCTCCTCTCCAGAAGGTTCTCCTGTGAGAAATTAAGGCGATACTGGATAGAGACAAAAGCTAGGTGAGTCCTCCGAGAAGAATAGTTCTCTCCAAGTGGGAGAGAGAAGACCATCGTGGGTAACAGCCCAAGATTCACATTCAGAATATCTCAGGGCTGCCCGGTGCCTGGCACTGCAGAAACCGACCTGGTTTTCTCGGTTAATCACAGAAGCCTCAAAGCATGGGTGCTGATGGCTGTCAATGTTTTCCTCCGTGAGCAAGTCTTGCTTTTCTAACTGAAAGCCTGCCACGCTGGTGAGTTATTTGTGCCAGCTTTTCAAATAGCCGCAGCTTCAAAACAGTGTCTCGGGGTATGTGAGCAACCCCAGATGAAGGAGAGGAGACCCCGTGGGGCACAATGGGTAAATGCTTGGCTGCTGCTAATGGGAAAGCCGGTGGTTCGAACCCAGCAGTCACTCCATGGGAGAAAAATGAGGCAGTCTTGTGTCTGCAAAGACATGGCTGTGCTTACAGAACAGAGCCCTCTTCTTTGTCCTGAGGGGTGCTTATGGGTTGGAACGGCTGACCTTATGGTGAGCAGACGAACTCCTAACCCACTAGGCCATGGGCTTCTCCTTTCCAACAGGTTCACTGGTTTTGTTTTGGGGTGGTGGTTGTTTTTCTGATGGCAGAGACAAGATGGAAGTCCCCAACCCTCTCAAGGCCTACACAATGGGTTTGTCTGGGGCTCTTGGCTACGGCTGGTAAGGCTGAGTAAGGCAGAGGTGAATAAGACATGATCCAACCAGATCCTGAGTGTTTGCTGAGTGCCGTGCGCGTGTGACCCCATGTCATTCTGCCACCACGCACCAGGAAGCTGTCCTTATCATCTCTGGACAGACCAGAGGTGACGGCTTCGCGAGGTGAAGCCACTGGCTCTTAATGACGGTATATTTTCAAATGCAAATGGCCATTTCAACTCACCAATGTCTGATACGCAGATCTTGATGCATTCTCTTTCATGTTTACAATTTCCAATTTTCCTAGATTTCTACTTCACAGAGTCCTCTTTCTGATCAGGGGTGGATCTCTGCAGCTATTGTTCTCATTTTGAATCATGCTACATCAGCAAAGGAAGGTCCCCAAAGCTTTTCTCCTTCCACGTCTTCAAAGTCAGCTCGACCTTGAGGGGCCAGTTCTCTTGGGGGTTTTGAGCCTGGCAACCTGTGCGCCTCGTCCAGCACCACAGCAATGTTCCGCTTTGAATGTTCATTCAAATGTTTTACAAGTACATGATCTGGCTCCCTTCCTAGTACAGCCTGACACTCCCCTGGAACCTGTCCACCAGGGATGACGATGCTAGAATTGTAAAGACTGTTGAAATAGATCCTAGTATCACAGCAATACACAAGCCACCACATCTGACCGACTGTCGGATGACTGGTGGATATAAGCCGAAACAATAGGAAATAGACTTCTCAGTTTTGTCCATCACCCACTCACTGACATCAAATAGAATTACGCGGCTGTGAGTCTTCATGGGAGCAGACGGCTTCATCTTGCTCCTGCAGAATGGCTGGTGGGTTTGAACTGCCAACCTTCACTTAGCAGCCCAACTCAGAGCCCACTATGCTACCATCATTTCTGGCCCTTTCTCATCCACAAAGGTTAAAATAGAACATACCAGTGAGACAGCCCATGTATTATTCCAGGAGTAATACAGAGAATCCGATCAATGATTTCCATTGACAATCATTTTGATTATGTGAAAACGACTTGACACAAAGCGGAAACATTTTGGATGGACACAGGCAGAACTTATCTACCATCAAGGTGCTAGAACTATGGAACGAAGTCCAAAGGAAGATGACTGCTTCCATTCTAAAAGTTCTCCCAATATATACAAGTCATGTCACCTCTGAGGTTTACACTAATGGTTACAAACTGGAGACATCATTTGAAGTGCCTTAGAAAAGGTCCTGGGGCTCTGGCGGCATGGTGGACTATGAATTGAGCTGCTAACCCCCACGGTCAGTGGTTGGAATCCACCATTCACGTAGAAGGAGAAAGATGAGGCTTTAGTTCCCCTAAAGAGGTACAGTCCCTGTAATTCACAGGGGCAATTCTACCCTGCCCTGTAGGGCCGCACTGAGTCAGAATCAACGAGATGGCAGTGGCTTGAACTAGGAATGGTAATAGGAGCG
The DNA here is from genome assembly GCF_050624435.1 of Tenrec ecaudatus. Taxonomy (NCBI): domain Eukaryota; kingdom Metazoa; phylum Chordata; class Mammalia; order Afrosoricida; family Tenrecidae; genus Tenrec; species Tenrec ecaudatus. Next base: position 198,546,867 of record NC_134532.1, read on the forward strand.
CTAGCTACTGAAAGGTCGGTGGTTGGACCTCACCAACTACTCCTTGAGGAAAAGGTATGCTCCTCTGCTTTCATAAAGATTACAGTTTTGGAAATCCTATCGGACCGTTCTACTCTGTGCTATATGATTACAACTCTTGTTTTCCTGGAAGTAAGACATCCCCAGAAAATAAGACCTACTTACAGTTTTGCCTCTCGCTGAAATATAAGGCATCCCCCCAAAAATAAAACCTTCCTGAAAATAAGACCCCCCTGAAGCTACCTTGACTCTGGACTGTAGCAGTGGGCGCCGCTGCACAGCTCACTGTGGGCCACAGCGCAGCCGGAGCAGACAAGAAGTGAGAGGTCTCTTTTAATAAAACAGTAAACAATGAATGTATACCATATTCTTCTTCATGGAAAAATAAGACATCCCCTGAAAATAAGACCTAGCGCATCTTTGGGAGCAAAAATTGATATAAGACACTGTCTTATTTTCGGGGAAACAGGGTATGAGTTGGGATCAATGCTGTAAACCAAACAAAAGCCAGACTTGCTGCCATCCAGTCAATGCTGACTCATAGCAACCCCTTGTGGGTTTCCAGGACTGTCAAGGTTTACCGGAGTGGAAAGCCCAGTCTTTCTCCCACAGGGCTGCTGGTGGTTTGGAACTGTCGACCATGCGGATCACAGCCATTATCTCACCAAGGCTCCTATCTACTCTGTAGCAATGCGTTTACTTTTTTTTATTGGGTGCTGGGGAAAGGTGAGAAGAAGGGATAGGAGACCTAGTCAATGCATCTAGTGGTTGAAGAGAGTAAGTTGCTATCGAGTCCGTTAGGATTCGCAGTGATCTCGTGCGCAGCAGAACGAGATATTCCCTCGTCCTGCCTCACCTTGACAAAGGTTGGTAGGCTTGCTTCAGTTGTTGCTGCCCTCATTGACTCGTTTTTAGAAGTCGATCATCGGGCTTGCATTCCAGGTCTGTCTTAGTCTGGAGGCTCCATTTAAAGGTATTCACCATGGTTGACCTTGATGGGATTTGAAATCCTGGTGGCGCCGCTTCCAGCATCACAATCCAGAGCAGCCACCACAGTGCAAGAAACAAGACAGACAAACTGACAGAAGGTTGGTGAATTCGTTACATGTAGAAGCCTGGACAAACTGGTTTATCCTGTCCTCTTTTGATAGGTGGGGTGCTAACGCAGCCGATAACCCAAAGTTCCCCCTCTCACCGTGGGCTGGTATTAGTAGTCAATGAATGTGCCGGTCGCATTCTTAAAAATAATCCTTTTTCTCACGGCGTCATGGTTGCGTAACATGTGGTGATGCATGTTTGGCCTGGGATAAGTGAATGGACTCATACTAAACACTTCTAAGAAACCACACAGACAAGGAAAAACTACCTAAGAGCTCTCACTGCCACCAAGTTGATTCCAATTCACAGGGACCCTACAGGACAGGGTAGAGCTGCCCCTGTGGGTTTCTAAGATCGTAACTCTTTCTGAGAAAGGAAGAACAGCGAAGACTAGATTCGTTTGATCTACGGTGTCGGCGAAGAAGATTAGAGGTACCAGAAGCTCTTTGGATTACCTGAAGAGCAAACAATCTGCCCTGGAAGAAGTACAGCTAGAGTGCTTCTTAGAAGCAAGGATGGTGAGAAATTGCCTCACATGCTTTGGACATGTGATCACGAGAGACCGTTCCTTGGAAAAGGACATCTGCTTGGTAACGTAAAGGGGCACTAAAAAAGAGGAAGACCCTGGACAAGAGATGGATTACCATAATGGCTGGGACAGTGGGTTCAAACATAGGAAAAATTGTGAGTCCCCCACCTGGATTACGTCTCTGGTGAATTGCCTCTGAGTCGGGACCAGAAATAGGAGAGGCCTTGCTACTAGACAGCGTGCATGGCAGAGTGGATTTCTGCAACTGTAGTTAGGTCCGAAGGTGACTCCTGGTCACCTCTGGACCCAATGGATAATTGCTGCAGTTTTTAACGTGGTCCGCTTGATCGGTTACGTTTTTTCTTTGTTTCCCTGGGTCATTGATGGGCCGTTCGTTTGCGTTCTGCCATGATTTTGTACGGTTTTCTGTATACGAAACCCAGAGTAGATGAACCTATACAGACAACAAGACTGGATTAAGAGATTCAAAGGGTCAAGCCAAGAGAGGCTAGCAGGAAATGGGGAGCGAAGAAGCACTAGGAAGGAGAAATGTCCTGGAATTGACTGTGCTGGTGGTTGCACTGCTGATAGGAATGTGACTGAACTTCGGAAAGGTATGAGATATGAAGTTCATCTGTGTTACCCAGAAACTAACTTTATATATATTTTTAAACACCGTGAGGATGGCGCAGGACTAGGCCGTGTTTCATTCAGTTGTGCCTGGAATTATCATGAGTCCTAACCAACTGACGGTACCCAACAACAGCACCATCTAAAAGTTTCTTATGGGAAGAATCAAAACCATTGGTAAATTTTCTAAAATGGGGGGAGTGTATTCTTCTGTGATTTAGAAGTGCTATGCTGGTAGAAAAGACAGATAAAAATAGCCTAGCACATTCCCAAAGTCCCAAATTAACCAGAAAATGTTCCCTACCATAGGGCAGGCATTCAGCATCGCCATCAATGGTCAAAATCTGGTCTTTAGTTACTTTGAAAACAGACACACAAATGCATATTTTACACTTTGAAAAGTCTTTAATTGATGACGAGCGTCGTGGAGAAAAGGAGATTAGACATTTTTTCAGCTGCAGAAGACTTTCAATGAGTTCCCTAAGGATGTGGGTGGATATCTTTGATTTTCAGATTGAGCCGATTAACAGGAAGGAAATGTGGCGTCAGGCATATTAGAACTTCATTTACATTATCTAGCATTGATGCAAATCATTTCCTCTCTGAATTGGAAAATATTCCACAATATCTGGACTAACGCAAGCAGTGTTACATTTCAAAGGCCGGAGATAAAGAAAGGGGAAGAAGGCAGCTAGAGGCCAAGGCTGGCTTCCCAAAATACAGTGAGGTCAGCAGGGCCTGAAGTCCAAACACTGAAGTTTGTCCGAGTCTCTCCAACTCCGGGAGGCTGACTCACACCTTCTCACTCATCAAGTGGATCTGCCCCACAGTCTCCAAGGCTGGGAGTCTTCACAGCGGCAGGTTGCCACAACTTTCTCCCACCCACCTTCAGCCTTCCCGAGAGTTGAACCCTTGAGCTTCCAGGGCTCCCTCTCGTTCCTACAGCAAATATTGAAAGACGATGGAAAACTGGACGCGTGTTTCTGCCGTTCCTCTCTTGTCCCATCCAGGAAACGAAGGACGCATGGGGGAGTCAAGATGGAAGTTTCAATTATGAACCTGAATCTTGGGAGGATTATCTCAAGGGAGAAGCAGAACAGATGAAATTGAAGAGGAAGTCCCCCAGGGAAACATCTCAGCTGAAGCCACGTGTGAGACAGGAAGGGTTGCAGGGGAAGGCCGACTTTGAAGGGAGGGTACCGATGGTGAATATGCTTGGCTACAAACTGAAAGACTGAAGGTTCGAGGCTGTCCAAAGTTATCTCCAATGGCCTGGAGATGTGTTTCTGAACAATGGGCCATTGAAAACCATGTGAAGGACAGTTTGCCTCTGACTCACATGAGGTCGCTCTGACTTGGAATGAGCTTGACAGCCACTGGCTTTTGAAAGCCCAAAGCAAATGGCATTCTGGAATGCGTTCCTTGATGTGACAACTGTTTGCTAAGTGATTAAGGCCTTATCTGACCTCTCCTGAGTACATTAATGGAGGAGAATCCAAGTCCACCCAAGTGTCATGAGGCTGAAGTCAGGCAAGCCTCCACTCTCCATCCTCTTTTCTCTATTTTGACACCAACAGTTTCTCCCAGGACACTCTACTTTTAGTTGAGTGCAACAATCTGTTTCAATGGTCGCACAGAACTCACAGACAACACTCAAGATTAAGGGGTTGATTAGGGAAGTTAACAGAGTAGCAGGAGTCAGAATGAGGAAGCAATAAGGACACAGTACTGGTCCACAGCAGCACCTCAGCTCAGCCAGTAGCTCAGTTTCTCTCTAGAGAAACAGAGACCTTAGCCGCTCAGCCCACATGGTCTCTTGGCCTCTGCCTCCATGGGTCAGGAAGCCAATCGGTGGCTCTGCCTCACAGTCTCAGTCTCAGAGTTACTCCTCTGCTCTATTACATCATCTCCTCACTCTGGCAGCTGAACTTGGCCTGGCTCCTTTGCTCTGTCCTATGGTCTCCATGCCACAGCGTCTGGTGCCTCTATCTCCAGCTTCACCATTTCAGATGGAGATTTCAAACCGTCACCACTGCTGGCTCTTCTTCCAGTGGGCCTGGGATGTTTTCTGTCGTGCTTCTGCTGTACACAGAGGGACGGCTTTGATGGAGGTGTGGTTTTGTCTTTCAGGGGACTATATCCTTGGGGAAACAAAAGGGGATGACTTGGTTCACACCCACTAATAAGGTAAAAAAAACCCAAAAAAACCTCACTGCCATTAAATTGATTCTAACTCATAACAACTCTGTAAGAAAAAGCAGAACTGCCCCTGTGAGTTCCCAAGGACGTAAATCTTTCAATCAGCCCAACTTGTGACCCACTGTGTCATCGGGGCTGGAGACTCAGGGTACAACCCACTTTAAACCTGTCCATTAGCATAGAAGAGAAGTCCCTCCAAAATGGGATTCTAGCAACAGGCCCCGAAGCTAGACGTCACAATCCATCACAAGGAGGATGGTGGATAGAAGTACCTTATTACAAAATTTCACTTCATGGTGAACATAGCTGACTTCCAAGAATTTTCACTTCATTACACAAAGCATACATGTGTGCCAGGCACTGTTCTAGACATTTGAATCACAACAAGGCACAAAATGAGGTTCTTATTCTTTTATATTGTACAACAGTGGTTCTCAACCTTCCTAATGCTGCGACCCTTTAATACAGTTCTTCATGTGGTGGTGACCGCCAATCATATAATTATTTTCATTGGTACTTCATAACTGTAATTTTGCTACTGTTATGAATCAGGTGACCTCTGTGAAAGGGTTGTTTGACCCCCAAAGGGGTTGCGACCCACAGGTTGAGAACCACTGTTCTAGAGGCAGTAGATAATAAAAAATAAGCTTAGCAAGCAAACATTTCAGCATATTAGGAAGGGAAACCTACTGTGGGGAATTAAAAAATATGGTTAGGTAAATATTTTATAGAATAATTCTGATAAAAATGGGAAAATGCAGAACAGAATTTCAAATTCTCATGGAATCCAGACTTTAGAAATTCCAGGTTCAAGAATGGTTGTGGAGAAGTAAGCCAGGAAAAGAGTGGCTGGGGGTTAGATCAGAGAGTGGTCACAGGAAGCTCATCCTGCAGGCCCTCATTGGGACGTTGGGCTTGACTCAGAATAAAATGAGGGCAGCAGTGATGGATGTAAGGGAGGAGATTAGCGCAGGGTTCTGAGCAAGAGTGATGTCATCTGATGAGCATCTTAAGGCCTGGCCACATTGAGAGTAGATTGTCGGAGGACAAGGACCATCAACACAGGGAGAACAGTCAAAAAACTAAGGCTAGAGAAGACGGTGGCTCTGACAAGGTGGATGCAGTGCGGGTGGTCAACGTTGTCAAATTATGAATATGTTTTGAGAGTAGAACCCATAGAATTTCCGGACGCATTGAGTGTAGATTGGGGGAGAAAGAGATACAGCAAGGATGACCTGAGCAAACGGCTTGGATGGAGTTGCCCTCACCTGAGATAGAGATGGCTGTGGGTGAAGTAAGTGAAGCAGAATTTGAGGAAGGTAGAAGTCGGTTGGCAATTCCATTTTGGTCGTGTTAAGTTTTAGATGCCACTCATACATTCAAGAGGAGGCGTGAATAGACAGTTACCCAGGGTCTGGAGTTCAGAAGAGAGCTCTAAGCTGGGCATGCGTACATGGAGGCATGAATGATGTTTAAAGTGGAGTTACTGGATGAGATCTGTGAAGGAGTGTGTGGGGGTATGGAAAGTGAAGATGACATCCGTGGGTTAAAGGAGGAAAACAATATGCATATCTCAATCAATGCCAAGGAAAGATTTGGTAAGATCAACCATTCATTCTGGATTAGAAAGCAGCAAATGCTTAGCAGGCTAGAAATAGAAAGAAATGTTACCTAAGGGGGAAAAAAGAAAACTTCAATATATAATCAAAGGTATTAGGTTTCATGGGTGGATGGCTCAATATATTCAGTTTTGTCTTTTTTTGTTTTATCTAACATTTCTCAAACTATAAAGCACTGTAGGCAGTAGTGCAAATATTTTGAAGGGAACATTTTTTTTATCATTCTTTCATCCATTTATCAACTCCTTCTCGGGTAACAAATATTAACAACCTGTTTTCTATCCTTTCGTATGTTTTCCATGCGCACTTAATATTACGACCACTTAGAGAGTCCACAATATAGAGATGTGTTTATATAAACTTTCCCTTTATAAAAAAGTTACAACATAGACGTTATTAACTTTTAAAATGTTATGGATTTCTCTCCCACTGATCCAACTCTCACTTTTCCTAATTCACATGTATTTGTTTACATGAAGGAGGCATTGTGGTGGTGGTGGTGGTGGTGGTGGTGGTGGTGGTGGTGGTGGTGGTGGTGGTGGTGGTGGTGGTGGTAAGGTGCCAGCTCATTGGTTCCAACCCCCTTACATCACCGAAAGAAACATTGCCCAGACTTGAGCCACCTTCACAACCTTGCTCTGCTGGGACCCATCAATGACCCAGGGTCATTCCTTCTTCTTAAGGGTCTGCGTCTTTGTCACTGATCTTCTTGTTGGCCAAGCATGATGCCCTTCTTCAGGGGCTGGTCCCCAAGCCATGCTCCTCCCCCAGGCAGATGTGCTTGTTCCAACACCGTCAGTCAAAGACAGTCTTTCTTTTGTGAGCTTTCTTTTCCGTTGCTCATTCAAGTGGAGTGATCAAAACTACTAGGACAGGCTCACCTTATTCCTCAAAGTGACAGCCTTGCCTTTCCAACACTTTCAAGAGACCTTGTACAGCAGATTGGCCGATTGCAACACATCCTCTGATTTCTGGCCCCCTGCCTCCAGGGATAAGAAAATGAATTGACATGTTAGTATTTTCCCCTTTTATCATGATGTTACTGACAGTTCAGGTGTGAGAAGCTTTGTTTTCTTTATGTTTTTTTCTTCCTTTTTATTAAAAGATCATTTTACTGGGGGCTCTTACAGCTCTTATAACAATCCATACATCAATGGCATCAAGCATATTGGTACAGATGTTGCCATCATTATTTTCTAGACATTTATTTTCTATTGAGCCTTTGGTATCAGCTCCTCTTTTTCCCTCCCCTGCCCACCCTCATGACCCCTTAATAGATTATAGATTGTTGTTGTTTTCATATCTTACACCAACTGCTGTCTACTTTCCCCATTTTCTCTATGCTGAGGTGCAGTCCATCGTGAAGATTATAGACTTTGGTCTTCATCACTGAGTGCTTCAAGACCTCTTTGCTTTCAGAAAGCAAGAGTGTGTTTTCACTGCATAGCACAGGTTATTAGTAACGAATTTCCCTCCAATTCTGCTGCCACATAATTTTCATATAGTTCAGCTCAAATTATTTGCTCAGCACACCCACTGAAGAAGTTTGGTGAAACAATACAGCCCTAACACACACATTCGTTTCCTGATTGTAACGCTTGTAGTGTCCCTTTGTCTTGCCTGTCCAAACAATCGCTTCTTGGTCTAGGTACTGGCTCCACAGAAGCACAACGAATTGTTCAGTTCTGTTCTGTTCTCGGATACCCACTCTTTACAATGTTCCTGTGATGGTTAGATGTTCTGTCAACTTGATGTATCTGTGTAAAGGTATGAGAAGAGCCCAATCTCTTAATCAGAATGAAGCCTAATGACGTCAGTTTGGGGATGGACCTTCGTATAAGAGATCTGCTGTGGAGAATTTTTCTCTCTTATTCCTCCTCATCTTCTTGCTTGCCTGGATTCTATGTCTTGCCCCTTGTCCAGAGCCTGTGGCCTGTCATCCCTTTGTCCCATGTCATCTTCTGAATCCCACTTGTATTTCTAGGAGCTCCCTGACAAGGTACTGCTACAACCTTTGTTCAATGACCTTCAGCCAAAACTTACTTGCGTGTGCTGTTCATGATACTGCTGGTAACTGCTTCATTCTGTTTGGCCCCCTCTCTCTGGAATGGGCGCACAAGGACCTCTTCCGGTTAGTTGGACACAGAGCTCTCTACCAAATGTTTTTCTTGTCGTGAGAATTTCTGTTCTCTTTATGTGAAGGTGTCACCCCTGCTGGAGCCCGTAGGCCGTGATCTCCATCAGTCAGTCCTTCAAGTCCTGTTCACTTTCAGCCAGCAGCGTTGCATCGTCAACCTGCCCTTCCCCGGTGGCTAATGAGTTTTCCTATCATTCTGATGCCATCTTCTTTTACATGTAGTCCAGTATTTTCAGATGATTTTCCCAGCATACACACTGAATGAGTCTGGCACATTCTACTAGATCATTTTCTTTAGAATGGGCACAGATATATATCTCTTCCAGTCAGTTAGCCAGGTCGCTGTCTTCCAAATTTTGGTCCTGCTCTGAGAATTTTTGTAGCTAAAGATAACAACCCCAAGTAGAATATTCCATAAGCCATCAGAACTATGCAAGCATATATATATATATATATATATATATATATATATATATATATATATATATATATATATATATATATTTATATTTACTCACATATACACTCATAAACCTTTATTGATATATCAATTAGGAACTATACTATACACAATTCTCTGCATCTTGCGTTTCCTGTCCAACACCTTGCAGAAGTTCTTCTTATTCACTGAAAGGAGTTCTAAACTACTGCCTTCTTAGTGGCACTTTGATATTCTATGATGCAAACACAGATGATACAAATAGTTAAACACTAGACTGCTCACTAAGAGGTTGCTGGTTCAAACCAATTCAAGGTATCTTGAAAGCAAGCCCTTGGGATCTGCTTCACAAAGCTATAGCCTTGAAAACTCGGTGGAACCGTTCTACCCTGTCACATAGGGTCACCATGAGTCAGAATAGACTTGACCACAACTCACAACACCACCACAATAAATTGTTTTATTTCTAATGGCTCTCTTGCCAAGAATATATTTACTGAGATGTGTAAACTATTTATTTTAATAAATGTAGATTAATGTTTCCCCTCAAAAGACATGAAGAACTCTCATTTCCCCTACTAATACATAAGATTGTAATAGATTCTGCTACTCCTTAATTTTTGTCAGTGGGATGAGTATACAATGATATCACATTATTACTTAAATTTGCGGTTTCCTTTAATATATTTATCAATATATGGATTGATAAATTCACTCTCTGTAAGTTGCTTATTTATACATTTTAAATTATTTCTTATTTATTAATTGGTATGAATGTGTTGCATATAAGAAATATTAACTCATTATCTGCTATCTGGAATCCCTATTTGGCTTCATCAGTTAAGTTCTCAAGTCCTAGCTGAAAGGTTGACTATTCAACCCACCACAAGTGCCTTGGAAGCTATGCCTGACAGTCTACTTCCAAAAGGTTACAGGGTTGAAGGCTTGTGAAGCAATTCTCCTTTTTGTATCAACTTGGCTGAGCCAGGATTCGCATTGGTTTGACACTTAAGGCTCAGTAATTGAGGCCTGCGTTCAGAAGAATTAGGTTCTGTGGGGAATCTTGCAGTACTTGCTTTGTGCTGGCTATGAATCTTACCTCTAGCTCAGCAACCTTAGGTTCTTTGGACTTTAGCCAATGGGCTGCAGTACTGCCCCACTTGGGACCTAGCATCAGTGAGTGGCTTACCCTCTTACCTGCCTGCCTTAGAATCATCTGCCCCTGCAGCCGCAAGCCTCACTTGCTCACCTTAGATTAATTTGCCTGTGCAGCCATAAATTGTCTTCTGACCTATCTTGGGTTCACCAGGCCCTGCACCTACGCAAGCCAGAAGAAACTTCCAGCCTAACATCTCACTCACATACTTAGAATCGTGCTTGCTTCTACAACAGTGTAAGCCATTTTCTTGATATAAGACTCTCTTTAAATATATATATATATATATATATATATATATATATATATATATACATATATATATATATATATATATAAGCTTCATTGGTTTTCCATCCCTAGCGAACTCAGCCTAATACAGGTTGCCATAAGTCGGAAACACATGTGATCGTTATCATAAATATTTTTTCTTTTCTTAATCACTTTATTGGGGACTCATATAGCTCTTAACACAATCCATACATCCATCCATTGTGTCAAGCATATTTGTTGCTATCATCATTTTCAAAACATTTTCTTTCTACTTGAGCCCTTGGGCATTTTGACTCAACTTTGTGTTACCTTTTACTATCGCAGTTCCCAGCTTTCATATGATCCCTGTGTCAATCTTTTCTGTTATACTCTCCAGACTTCTGGTTATAATTTTTAAGTTTTCTCTATCTCCACACTTATATCTAATCTCCTTCCTGCTCTTTTGATATTTTATTCTTTTGCATTTAAAGTTTTAATCCATTTAAAGTGTATTTGAGATTTGCTATGAAGCTGGAATACAAGTTCACTCTGTTCTAGATGCATTGCCCTTTGTGCCAGCGCTGTTTGTTAAATAACTCATTCTTTCCCACCAAATTGAAATACTGCCTATGTCACATGTTAAATGATGATATATACTGAGACCTATTTTTGGCTCCACTCTTCTGGGTCCACTGATTTGTCTACACTTATGCCGATACCATGTTGATTGTATTACAGTGATTTTTATTAAGGTGGCTTTCAGGGCCAAGCAAGAATCTCATTATTTATCTTGTTCCTACTTCTCTTTGCTATTTATGCCTTTATATTTCCATATAAATTTTGCAGTTATTCTATCCAACTTCATTTCCACCCTCCCCAAAGAGAACTATTGGGGAAATTGTTAGAATTCTGTTAACTTCATTGTAGAGGAGAATGGTTCTTTTATGGTATTAACCTTTTTTATCCCCCAAACAAAGTATAAACCCATGTAAGGATATTGGCTACATCTCATATTAGTATATAATTCAATTTGATCCCAGTAAGAATTCTAACCTATCTTCTTTAAGCTTAATAAGTGGGTTATGTAATTCATATAAAGTATCAAGTGTGCATGAATGACCAAAAAAATTTTGAAACAAAAAGAAATATGAGGAAAAATTTATTCTACCAGATATTTAAGCATATCATTCAGAGCTTACGTTACAGATCTAAGGAGGCTTCACGATACTGTTGTATAGCACTGGACTGCAAGATCAGCTGCTCAAGTCCACCAGCATCTGTGCTGGATAAATAAGAGGTTATCTGCTCCCATAAATGTGTGTAGTCTCAGAAACCCTATGTAGTGTTGCTATGAGTCAACATTGACTCCATGGCAGTATGTCAATGGTATACTTATTTTACTAACATATTTTTTTCAATTACCTTTTTCGTTTATTTTTTTAAATACCTTTATTGGGGGTTCTTACATCTCTTATCACAATCCATACATTCCTCCAGTGTGTCAAACACATTTGCACATATGCCGCCATCATCGTTTTCAAAGCATGCTGTTCCCACATGATCCCCTGATATCTGCTCCCCATTTCTTCCCCCTCCCTCCCCTGCCCACCTTCCCTCACAAACCCTTGATAAGTTATAGATTATTTTTTCCCATATCTTACATCATCCTCCACCATCCCTCACCCACTTTTCCATTATTCATCCCCCTGGGGGTTCTAGATTGATCCTTGTGATTGAGTTCCCCTTTCTCCCCCCACCCTCCCCTAATCCTCCTGGTATCTCTACTCTCATTGTTGGCCTTGAGGGGTTTATCTATCCTGGATTCCCTGTGTTGGTTATCTCTTATCTGTAGCAGTGTGCATGTTCTGGTCTAATCCGATTTGTAAGGTAGAATTGAGGTCATGAGAGTGGGGGTGAAGGAAGAACCAAAGAACTAGAGGAAAGCTGTGTGTTTCATCGGTGCTGTACTGCACCCTGACTGACTCATCTCTTCCCTTTGGTCCATCTGTGAGGGGATGTCTAATTGTCTACAGATGGGCATTGGGTCTCCACTCTATGCCGCTGCCCCCATTCACCTTGGGTATGGTTTTATTTTGGGTCTTAGATGCCTGATATCTGATCCCATCAACACCTCATGAGCACACAGGCTGGTGTGCATCTTCCATGTGGGCTTTGTTGTTTCTGAGATTGATAGCTGCTTGTTTATCTTCGAGCCTTTAAGACCCCAGACACTATATCTTTTGATAGCCAGGCACCATTAGCTGTTTTCACCACATTTGCTTATGCACCCATTTTGTCTTCAGTGATACTGTCGAGAAGGTGAGCATCACAGAATGTCAATTGTTAGAACAAAGTGTTCTTGTATTAAGAGAGTACTTGAGTCAAGGCCCAATGTCCATCTGCAACCTTAACATATATATTTACATATGTACATGGCTATATTTAGGCCTCCATAAATGTCCTTTGCCTTCTGGTTCTTTCCTCTATTTTCTTTTTACTTCCCTCTTGTCTCACCATCATGTTCGACCTTCATTCAGGTTTAGTAATTCCTCAGTGCTACATGGCCCTTGATTGAGCCCCACTAGGCATCCTACAACCTTTCTTCCATTGATTATTTTAAATATTTTTAAACATTTTATTAGAGACTCATAGAACTCTTACCACAATCCATACATACATCAATTGTGTAAAGCACATCTGTACATTCTTTGCCCTCATCATTTTCTTTTTTCTTTCTTTCTTTATTTTTTTAAACATTTTATTAGGGACTCATACAACTCTTATCACAATCCATACACACATCAATTGTATAAAGCACATCTGTACATTCTTTGCCCTCATCATTTTCAAAGCATTTGCTCTCCACTTAAGCCCTTTGCATCAAGTCCTCTTTTTCCCCTCCCTCCCCACTACCCCATCCCTCATGAGTCCTTGATAATTTATAAATTATTATTTTGTCATATCTTGCCCTGTCCAACATCTCCCTTCACCCCCTTTTCTGTTGTCCGTCCCCCAGGGAGGAGGTCACATGTAGATCCTTGTAATCGGTTCCCTCTTTCCAACCCACTCACCCTCTACCCTCCCAGTATCGCCCCTCACACCCCTGGACCTGAAGGTATCATCCGTCCCCTGGATTTCCTGTGCCTCCAGCTTCTATCTGCACCACTGTACATCCTCTGCTCTATCCAGACTTGCAAGGTAGATTTCGGATCATGGTAGTTGGGGGGAAGAAAGCATTTAGGAACTGGAAGAAAACTGTATTCTTCATCGGTGCTACATCACACCCTGACTGACTCATGTCTTCCCCTACACCCCTCTGCGAGGGGATCTCCAGCGGCCGACAAATGGGCTTTGGGTCTCCACTCTGCACTTACCCCTTCATTCACTATGGTAAAGTTTTTTTTAATTTTTCTGATGATGCCTTATACCTGATCCTTTCAACACCTCATGATCGCACAGGCTGGGTGCTTCTTCCAAGTGGGCTTTGTTGCTTTTGAGCTAGATGGCCGCTTGTTCACCTTCAAACCTTTAAGACCCCAGACACTATATCTTTTGATAGCCGGGCACCATCAGCTTTGTTCACCATATTTGCTTATGCACCCGTTTATCCTCGGCAATCGTATCATGGAGGTATGCACCCAATGATATGATTTTTTGTTCTTTGATGCCTGATACCTGATCCCTTTGTAACCACGTGATCACACAGGCTGGTGTGTTCTTCCATGTGGGCTTTGTTGCTTCTGAGCTAGATGGCCGCTTGTTTATCTTCAAACCTTTAAAACCCCAGACACTATCTCTTTTGATAGCTGGGCACCATCAGCTTTCTTCACCATATTTGCTTGTTCACCCGCTTTGGCTTCAGCGGTTGTGTCGGGAAGGTAAGCATCATAGAATGCCAATTTAGTAGAAGAAAGTATTCATGCATTGAGGGAGTGCTTGAGTAGAGGCCCAAGGCCCTTCCACCACCTTAATACTAAACCTATAAATACAGGCACATAGATCTATTTCCCCATATATATATATATATATATATATATATATATATTTGCATGTACATGTCTTTGTCTAGACCTCTATAAATGCTCTTTGCCTCCCAGCTCCTTCCTCCATCTCCCTTCACTTTCCTCCTGCCCCACTACCATGCTCCGTCCCCACCTGGGTTACAGCTATACCTCTTCATTACCATACCCTTGATCATTCCCTACCAGGCCTGCCACTCCCACCTCACCACCAATTTGGATCCCATGTTGTTCCCTTGTCCTGAGTTTGTTAACACCACTTCCTTACCCCCAACCTCCCCTATCCCATGTTCCCCCGGAACTGTCGGTCCCATTGTTTTTCCTCCAGATAGTTCATCCAGCCTATCTTATTTAGACAGACCTGTGGAGATAATAACATGCACAAAAACAAGACAGAGGAAAACAAAGCAATAGTATACAACAAAACAACAACTCCCTTGTCCCTGGGTTGGTCCCCTCTCCCCTTCCTTTCTCCCACCTCCCCTTCTACCATATACTCTCACAACCACTGGTCCCATTCTTTTCATCCCCAAATTATTTATCCCACCTATCTTATATAGATAGACATGCGGATACATTAATAAGTGCAAAAAACAGGCAAAGTCAGGTAAAACAACAGAGGAAGTCAAAGCCAACAAAACAATAACAACAACAGCAAAAAATAAACACAAAGTAACATTAACAAAAAGAAAGCCACTGACAAAAATGGAAAAGCTTATAAATAGTCCAAGGTCTGCTTGTTTGCCTTTACGAGTGTTTTCCAGTTGAGTCTGATAGCGTGCCACACTGTCTCCAAAGTCTATTTTTGGTATCCCAGGGGATTTCATCTCTCTGCTCCCCTGCTGCTCTGCTGCATGCCCTCAGTGCCTCGCCCCAGCATGCTGGGGCAGGATTGTGCACTATTCCCACATTGTGTCTCCAGTGCTGTCCCCCACACCATCATGGTTCAGTGCAGGATGCCGTGTCCCATGGTGGGACAGTCCTCCCTGTGCATTGTCTGCTATGAGCAGGAACATCACCCTCGGGGCTTTGTGGGTCAGGGTGTCCTCTCCTCCCTCTCCATCCCTTTGCATTTTTCCCGTGTGCTCTAATCTGACGCGCCCCGCTCCCCAAGCTGTAGTCGCAGTGCTATGCGCTGAAGTGCATTCTTCTGAGGAGTAGGGGGTGTCCACATAGTCGGGATTGAGGCTGTCCCAATAGACCTCTCTTTTGGTTCCCTGGTACATGCCGGTATGTTGTATTCACGTCGTGGTGCATTCGGTTGAAGCCTGGTCTCTCTCTCTCCCTTTCCTGTAAAGATATAAACAATACCCTCCCCTTGGGTGAATTAGTGCCCTACTCCCTCACTACCCATTGCTTTTTTTCTCTCTTTTACTTTCTTTCCCCCTCTTATTTGGTTGATTCCCTGTGTATCCCTGGATTGGGTTTGGCCTCTGCCATATTGCTGGACCTCACCCTCAGGATGTATACTAACACATTTTTAGGACTTCTGTTTCTGGCTCTGAGGAAGCCACAGGCTCAATTTTTGCCTTCTTCCTAAACATCTAAATTTCTGATCAAAATATAAGAAATGAAAGCTTCAGACACTGGGCAGCAGGCAAGCAGAGAAGGAAAATGAACAAGTTATTAAGATTGCCCCAGGTGATGATGTATAATCTTCTCCAATAAACAAGTGATGTCTCTAAAGTGAAGCAGAGACATATATAAACTAGATATATGAACGGATTTTGAGCTCATTCTTAATCTTAGCCCTAAGCTAAAAACCATGGTTCTGGTTGATCCTTGCCCTCTTGAAGAGATCATTGAAGAGATGAGTGTTGTAGCAAAATGTGGTACAGGAAGCAGATGGTCCCCGGCTATCTGAGAGAATAGCAATCTGGTGTCTTAAAACAAGCAGCCCTCTAAGTGAGCGGTCAGCTAAGTCCACACGGAAGAAGCACAACAACCGGTGTGATTCTGGGATTATAGAAAATAAAATCCAAATCTTGAGGAGGGAATGGCATTAGAACTTAGATTCTGAATCTTCAGTTTTGCAGAAGGCTGTGGATGACCATGGAAAACCCAAATCTATTTTCAGGGTCTCCACATGGATTAGGTCTCCAGTGAATCCCCTCTGACTATGGACCAGGGATGAGAATGGCCTTGTTATCGGACAGAATGCATTATAGACAGAATTAATTCAGATGTACTTAGGTTACAATGTGGCACTGTCATTTGATCCCCCTGGAACAATATATATTTGTTCCAATTTTTCTGCGTTCTTTTCAATTGAGGTTTCTGTTTTATTCTGTTATTATTGTTGGGTTTTTGCTTTTTACCTTGATTTTTTTATGTTTTCTGCATCGGAATTTCAGGATCAGTAAGTATCTAGAGCCGGTAACTGGATTAATAGTTCCCTAGGGACATGG
Organism: Tenrec ecaudatus; assembly: GCF_050624435.1. Lineage (NCBI taxonomy): Eukaryota > Metazoa > Chordata > Mammalia > Afrosoricida > Tenrecidae > Tenrec > Tenrec ecaudatus. The sequence goes on from NC_134532.1 coordinate 198,563,371, forward strand.
CCGGGGCGGTTGGCAGGAAATGTGGCGCTAGTAATAAGCACAATGAAAAAGAAAGGTCCTAAAATCGATTGTGGTGATAATCACACAACTCCTCTTAATATGACTGAACGATTGAATTGTATGATGTGTGAGTTACATGTCAATAAAACTGCTTTAAAAGTTATTGTCCAAGTTTACTGCTTGGGTTAAATTTCTCAGCTAGCGACAGGACAAGAATACAGAAATACCGTAATGGTTTCTGGCATAAAAAGACAGCGTTCATAGTTTGAGGGGTCTCAGGCAGCTAGACTTGCCTGTCCATTTGCTGTGCTGTGGTGGTTTTCTTGTTGTTACAGTGCTGGTCTTTCAAATACCAGCAAGGTCACCCATGGGGAACAGGCTTCAGTGCAGCTTCCAGACTAAGAACAGACTACGAAGTTGGTCAAGTGCTGAGAGATTAGATACTGAAAACCTTGTGAATAACAGCCAAACCCCATCAGATGTAGTGCTCGAGGATGAGTCCCTCAGGTCAGAAGGCATTCAAAATTTACTTGAGGTGCAGTGGTGGCCTTATCAAAGTACAGTCAACCACAATGACGAGGATAGATTACCGTGTTCTGGACCTTTACTTGCCAGTGAGGCACACCTAGAAATTAGAAGAAACGGCTGCAAACATCCATTAATAATTGGAACATGAAAAGTGCCAGATATGAATCTAGGAAAATTGGTAGTCATCAAAAATGAAGCGGAACACACAGTGACCAAAAGCCTAGGTATTCGTGGGTTGGACTCACAAATGAACTGGCATTGGGCTTTTTCATTCAGGCAACCATAGGATTTATCATGCCAGGCATGGCAAATTCTAGAGGAATGACATCACGTTCATCATCAAAAGAGAGCATTTCAGAATCTATCCAGAAGTACGAGACTGTTTGTGACAGGTAATAACTATATGCCAAAAAGGAAATCCTGGTAATGCAACCATTATTCAAATTAGCTCACCGACTGCTGAAGCCAGTGATGAAGGAGTTAAAGAACTCTACAAAGTTCTTTAGTCTGAATTTGATCAGCATGCAGTCAATATGTGTTGATAATTACGGGTTACTTGAATGCAGAAGCTGGAGGCAAAGAAGGAACAGTAATTGGAAAATATGGCCTTGGTGACAGAAATGAAGCTGGAGATCACATGATAGAGTTGTGCAACAACAACAACAATGTCTACACCCCAAATAACTTAGTTCAACCACACAAATAGCAACTGTCCACATGAATTTCAAATGAAATACACAGAAATTAGATTGTGGAACAGAATATTAATTACTCATATGTAAGTTGAGATTGCAGCTAAAGAATATTAAGACAAATCCATGAGAGTCAAAATACAATTGTGGTAGCTGCATAATTTCGTGTCAACTTGAAGATATGGAAGTGTAGGGGTGGAGTCTAGCCTGTCATGCAGGTCACAGCCCCGTGGTGCCTCCTGGTGGGTGCGGCCTTCTCCTAAGGAGGATTCTAGGAACTTCCTTCCACTCTCTGCCTCACCTTCCTGTTGATAAACCACTTGGAGCCAGGCTGATAGCAGCCAGAACCCTGCAGGTGGGCCCACCACCACTGGATCCACAAGAATTTTCACCACCCAGCCTGTGAGCCTCCTGCATTTTACACCACTGCATGTGACTGCATGAGTCTGAAGAGGGATTTAGGGACTAGTATCAGACTTATGGACTTGATCGGGACAGGGCTGGAATGTTTGCTTGATATACAATTACTCTTTGATATAAAACTCTCCCTTAGACATATAGGAGTGTCAATTAATTTGTTCCTCTAGTCAACCCAGCCTAATGCAACAATTGTTGAGTAAATCTAGCCTGGATGAATTCTAGAATATTTCAGGAATAGATTTGCTGCCTTGAACACTAATGACAGAAAACCTGATGAGCTGTGGGAGGACATCAAGAACATCACCCATGAAGAAAGCAAAGGGTCATTAAAAAGACAGGAAAGAAAGAAAAGACCCCCAAAATGGATGTTAGAAGAGACTCTGAAACTAGCTCTTGAATGTAAACTAGCAATTGGAAAAAATGACGAGGTAATAAAAGCTAAGCAGCAAAGTTTGTAAGGCAGCTTGCAAAGGCAAAAGTACTGTAATGAACTATGCAAAGAGCGAAAGTCAGAAAAACAAAAAGGAAGAACATTGTGCAACATGTCTCTTTATCTCTCGACAGCTGCTTCCACGAGCACTGATTGTGGATCCAAAGTAAGAGGAGACCCTTGACGTCTTTAACCTTTGCTCCATTTATTAGGATGGTACCTATCGGTGGAGTTGTGAGGATTTGAGTTGTAACCCATACTGAAAACCGCAATCCTTGATCTTCATCAGCAAGTGCTTCAAGTCCTCCTCACCTTCAGCAAGCGAGGCTGTGTCATCTGCATTTCTCAGGCTGTCCATCAACCTTCCTCCTCTCCTTTTCCTCGGAAGTGGGTAGCCGCTTGCTTCTTCATAGTCTGTTTTCAGTCAGGAAGCTCTGCTGAAAGGTGTTCACTTTAGTGGACCCTGATGGTATTTGAAATACCGGTGACAGAGCTGCCAGCAACACACAAGCCACCAGACAAGGACACAGTGACAGATACGTGGACAAGTTACTGGCTTCGCAAAATTCTATCCTGTGATCTCCAACTACTGTTTCTTCTTATTGGTGTCACCTTGTGCTTTCCAATCACCAAAAACTGTCAATGCCTCTTGGCTCCATGTTTGATCAGTTTCACGCTGAAGATGTTAGCAGAGTTCTTCCATTTCCTTATCATGATCTTTTGTGGTTAATAAATTTGAGTAACAGCTGAGTAATAGTATTGATTGGTTTTCCTTGTCTGCGGATAGACATGATCCTGTCAGACAGCATTGTACTTCAACATAGACCTTGAAATGTCCTTTTTGAGAATGAACGCGACACTATTCCTCTTTGTTGTGTCAATCCCGGCATAATAAACTGTATGAATTTCTAACTCAAAATGGCCAATACCACTCCATTTCAGCTCACAAACACCTAGAATATCGATCTTTCTGTGTTCCATTTCATTTTTAACAACTTCCAGTTTTCTTAGCTTTCAAAGTTCCAGTATTAATTGCTCTTTGCATCTGTTTCTTCTCATTTTGAGTTGGGCCCCATCAGCAAATGTCTATCCTCCTGCAGGCTTTACCCCATCGTGTCATTGTGGTCGACTCTACTTTGAGATGGCAGCTCTTTCTCGGTCGTTATTTTGAATGCCCATCTCCTGGCACCATCTCTGACAATGTTCTGATTGCGTTTACTAGGTTTATAGTTCCTGACAGTGTTTCTATGCTCTCCATAGGATTTTCAGTGGTAATTGCCTCTGAACTGGACAGCCTGTGCCCGCAGTTCTCAACCTGTGGGTCACCACCCCTTTAGGGGTCCGACGACCCTTTCACAGGCGTCGCCTAAGACCATCAGGAAAAACACATACTTTCGGTGGTCTTAGGAACCCAGACACCGCTCCTCAATCCGTCTCCAGGCGGGTCCGCCCACATGCAGATACGTCCACATACGAGTACCCGGCGTGAAGACTCCTACCCAGCTACACCATGCTTCAAGACAAAATTTCATTTATTTGTCATTAGAAATAAATATTTCACAATATAGAATTACATATTGCTTTGTGATCAATCACTGTGCTTTAATTATTTTCAATTTGTAACCATGAAAATACATCCTGCATATGAGATATTTACATGACAATTCATAACAGTAGCAAAATTACAGTTATGAACTAGCAACAAAAATAATTGTATGATTGGAGGTCACCACAACATGAGGAACTGTATGAAAGGATCGCGGCATGAGGAAGGTTGAGAACCACTGGCCTAGACCTTCTTTGTATTCTATTCCTAGTGCTGCCGAAACCAGTTCGTCTTGGGTGACCCTGTTGGTGTCTGAAACAGCAGTGACATAGTTTTCAGCATCACAGCGACCCACAAGGCACCACAGTGGGTGAAACCTACAGACAAATGGTGGGTTGTTGGAATGAGAAGTACAACGTCCCAAAGTGATGAAAGAGGGAGTGAAGCAGCTCCCGCTTCTTCTCCTTGCTTTCTGGGCTCAGATGTGGCATCTGTTTGCGGAAGGAGCGCCACGTGAAAGTGGCTTATTTCGAATGTGCATTCTGGATGATAACGCGTCATCTTCATAAAGTGTCGTCTCTGAGCTAGCACTTCAACTATGTCTTCAACACGCTGCTCCACCTGCCCAGGGGCATCTGAGTATTGCAGTGCATGGTGTAAGCGGTGGATCTCCTGGTCAGATGTCCATTCTCACACCTCCTTGAAAGGTAAGTGGATCCCTTTGTATGACTCAGTAGCATGTCACATCTCATGCTGGAGGATGAAACGTTGTATAAGCTTTTGGAAGACTATTGAAAATGGGCATGGACTGCTGAAAGGACAAACAAATCTGTCTTGGAAGAAGGATGGCCCAAGTGCTCCTTCTCTAAGCATGGCAAGACTTCATCGTACATACTTTGGACATAATGTCAAGAGACAATATGTCCCCGGAGAAGGGTCATGCTTGCCAAAGTGAGGGGCAGTGAAAAAGAGAAAGGCCCTCAACAAGATGGATTGACGCCATGGCTGCAACAAAGGATCAGGCCGAGCAAGAATTGTGAGGAGGGCACCGGAGCGGGCAGCGTTTCTTTCTGTTGTGCATTGGGCCGCTATGGGATAGACGCCACCCCATGGCACCTAGAACAATCACCAGAACCAAGCTTTTGGAAGACCATATTAGCTGAGGCTCTGTAGGCAGAAAAAGCAAGCCCACACCCAGAGGGTGTCTCTCCGTGTCAAACTGAAGGCTGCGCCCTAAAGCGTAGAAGGGATCCGATAGCTAGCTTGTCCAACAGTTATTATTTTGGTCTTCTAGGGGTGGTGTCATTTTAGACAGTACTGATCTCAGTTGCTAGCATGTTGGTCTTTCAGCGGTGACAAGAGCTAGATCAACCTTGTTAAGTGGCGTTCCTTGCTGCTATGCCCCTGTAAACCTCCATTATAGCTCTCCTGACAACTCTACTCATGTGCCTACCATGCTGGCATTGGACTGACTGATGACAGGGAATGCCTGCTATGAACTGGCTGGAAGATTTTTTTCTACCTGGCTTTTAAAACGTATCTTCAGTGATAAAGAGGAGCCTCACAGCACAGTGGCGAAGCACTCAGCTGCTAAGCAAAGCATCAGTACTTTGAAACCCCCAGCCAATCAGCAGGGGAAAGATGGGGCATTTTGCTTTCACTGAGATTTACAGCCCTGGAAACTCTACAGGGCAATCCCACTCAGTCCCTCCAGGGTTGCTTGGAGTCAAAATCCACTTGACAGCAATGGGTAGGGTTTAGCTTTGGTCTATGATAAACCGTTTGCTCTGGGCGGTTAATATAAAGGTTGGCAGTTTAAATGCGCCCGGTGGTGCCACAAAAGAGAGCCTTGATGCTTTGCTTCCGTAAAGATCACAGTGGAGATCAGTTGACTCTGTAACGCGGGAGGCTGCCACGACTTGAAATGGACTCTGCAGCAACAAGTTCAACCAGGTTCTGTGATGAATGCTTTCTGATGGGCATCAATTTGTGAAACAAACATCTGTCCACGTTGTGCCTCCTGCAATATGTTTGTCTGCATGTCTCTGCCCGAGATTTCACAGCCCTCCAAGCCTTGTAAGTTTTCTCTTTCCAGGACCCTGATCAACTGGGCAAGCTACCCCTCACAGCTCATGCGACCATGTGTATTCCAATTCAAGGCGCTTTTCTGAGGACACCCCATGCATGATGAGATGCAGAATACCCCTAGGATGAATGATCCCTTACCATTATCTTTTAAAGGCCATCCGAGGTAATAGGGCAACCTTCAGGCCACCGTACAGCCATCATTACTTTCTAGCTGGGACTCTCATCCCAGCTTCAGCCGTGTGTCAATCATTCATGTTTTCCCTCCCAGCACTGATCACAATGCACCCTTGTGCGGTCATCGGTGTGAGCAGGGCGTCAGTGGTGTGCTTGCAAATATTTAACAATCAAAACAAAAGGGAGGGGTGGGGATATTCTTGCTAACAGTCACTAATATCCACAGTGTAAACATTTCTACTGTGCTTGGGTGCAAGCCACCAACGTCATGACCCCTGGCAAGATTCCTGAGAATTTGACAGCAGGCTTGTATGAGCTGGTGAAAAATGGGCTCGGTCCGAGCTGATCCTGCCACACCGAGGCAAAACAGTAAGGGGATGCAATAGAACAGCAAGGGAACGGAGCGGCGAGGTCCCAGGGAATGCTGAAGGTGGACTTTGGGGCCAGGGCATAGTGCCCCAACAGACTGGACTGGAAAACACTCTGAAAGGCCAACAAACAGTCCTTGGACTAACTACAAGCTTTTCTTTCTTGCTGTGATGTTTTGGTTTCTTTTTTGTCATTGGTTTGTTGTTGGTGATGTTTTGTTGTATAGTGTTGCTTGGTTCTGCTCTGTCTTGTTTTTGTGAATGTTATTATCTCTGCAGGTCTGTCTAAATAAGATGGGCTGGATAAACAATTTTGAGTAGAAAACAATGGGATGGATAGTTCCAAGGGACATGGTAGAGGGGGTGGAGGGGGGAAAGGTAGTGGTGTTAACAAACCCAGGGACAGGGGAACAACAAGTGATCCAAATCGGTGGTGAGGAGGGTGTAGGAGGCCTGGGAGGGCATGATCAAGGGTAATGTAACCAAGAAGAATTACGGAAACCCAAATGAAGACAGCATGATAGTGGGACAAGAGGAAAGTCAAAGGAAATAGAGGAAAGAGCTAGGAGGCAAAGCATTTATAGAGGTCTAAATAAAGGCATGTACATATGCAAATATATTTATATATGAGGATGGGGAAATAGATCTATGTGCATATATTTATAGGTTTAGTATTAAGGTAACAGAAGGACATTGGGCCTCCACTCAAGTACTCCCTTAATGCAAGAATACTTTCTTCTATTAAATTGGCATTCTATGATGCTCACCTTCCCGACACAATCGCTGAAGACAAAGTGGGTGAATAAGCAAAGGTGGTGATGAAAGCTGATGGTGCCCTGGTATATCAAAAGATATAGTGTCTGGGGTCTTAAAGGCTTGAATGAAAACAAGCGGCCATCTTGCTCAGAAGCAATAAAGCCCACATGGAAGAAGCACACCAGCCGGTGTGACCACAAGTTATCAAAGGAATCAGTTATCAGGCATCAAAGAACAAAAAATCATATCATTGTGTGTTCACCTCCATGATATGATTGCTGAAGACAAATGGGTGCATAAGCAAATATGGCAAAGAAAGCTGATGGTACCCAGCTATCAAAAGATATAGTGTGTGGGGTCTTAAAGGCTTGAAGGTAAACAAGCGGCCATCTAGCTCAGAAGCAACAAAGTCCACATGGAAAAAGTACACCAGCCTGTGCGATCACAAGGTGTCAAAGGGATCAGGTATGTGGCATCATAGACCAAAAAATCATACCATAGTGAATGAGGGGAGTAGTGTGGAGTGGAGTCCCAAAGCCCATTTTTAGGCACCTGGACATCCCCTTACAGAAGAGGCTCGGGAAGGAGACAAGCCAGGCAGGGTGCAGTCTAGCAATGATGAAACATACAACTTTCCTCTAGTTCTTTAATGCTTCCTCCTCCCCCACTATCATGATCCCAATTCTACTTTACACATCTGGCTAGACCAGAGCATGTACACTGGTACAGATAGGAACTGGAAACACAGGGAATCCAGGGCAGATGATCCCTTCAGGACCAGTGGTGTGAGTGGCGATACTGGGAGGGTAGGTTGGAAAGGGGGAACCGATTACAAGGATCTATATGTGACCTCTTCCCTGGGGGGATGGACAACAGAAAAGTGGGTGAAGGGAAACCTTGGACAGGGCAAGATATGACAAAAAATAATTTATAAATTGTCAAGGTTTCATGAGGGAGGGAGAATCAGGGAAGGAGGGGAAAAAATGATTCGCTGATGCCAGGGGCTTAGGTGGGAAGAGCAAATGTTTTGAGAATGATGAGGGCAATGAATGCACAAATGTGTTTTACACAATTGATGTATATATGGATTGTGATGAGTTGTATGAGCCCCTAATAAACTATTTTAAAAAATTAAAAGCGATTTAACCATGGTAGTGTACGATACATGAATACTATATCAAGAAAACTATGGGGAAGAAAGAATGGATGAAACCAAACTTGACCATTGGTTGCCACAGGTGAAGGGAAAGGAGTTGGTGCATAGGGGGCAGTGAGTTTATGTTAATGGTGGTAGAACAATCTAGAAAAGGATGTCAATTTTGATTGTACAACTTGAAGAGTATAATCAATGACACTGAATTTTACAAGGAGAAGTTGTGGAAATGGAGAATGTTCTGTTGTGTAGATTTTTTGTCACAATTAGAAAAACACTATGTGAATAATCATAACTATTGGAAGAAAATATTCTAGAATTGAATATGGTGACAATTGTACAATTCTTCTTGATATGATTGAATTATTGGATTGTATGACATGTTGGTGAAGTGCTAATAAAACTGTTAAAATATAAAATTTTTTAAAAAGAAATAAAAATGGGCTCAGCATTCCACTGAAGCAGAGGAAGAGGTGCGAGGTAACGGCAATGGATGCTATCTTATGTCCTTTGCTTATATTCATATTAATCCCTGCTGTTGTCAGGTGCCATCGAGTCTGTGCCAATTTCTAGCAACCCAGAATGATGGGAGGACATTGTCTGGTCCGCGTCATCCTACAAATGTTCTCGGCCCCTGTGGCAGCCACGGTGCCAATTTAACTTGCTGAGTGCCTCTACTTCCCCAAGCATGCTGTCCAGGGACCAGCCTCTCCTCGTAACATGCCCCATGCCCAAACTGCCTATCGGACAAAGACCATAGGCAAACCAATGCATTTGAATTATGGTGCTGGAGGAAAACATTGGAAGTACCCTGGATTGCCAAAAGAATGATCAAATCTGTCTTGGAAGAAGCGCAGCCAGAATGCTCTGTACAGCCAAGGGTGGAATCATGCTTTGCACATGCTATCGGAGAAGACTGGTCCCTGCGAAGGACACCGCAGTTCGTAAATCACCTGGGCTGCAAAGGCGAGGGAGGCCCTCAGTGAAATGGATGGACACAGGACTGCAACCACGGTCTCCGACGTACAAACGATTGTGAGGATGGCACCGGCCAGGCAGTGCTTCATTCTGGGGTGCATAGGATCTCTATGCACAATTCAACAGCACCTAATGACAACAACAGCATGGATGCAGACACACAAGGTTCCAATGAGAGTGAGGAGTCTTCACATTCGAGAACACGCTTGCCTCCTGAGAGCACTGGGTTGGTAGAAATAGGTAGTCTAGACATTTTGGATACCCCGAATGGTTAGCAGGAAGTGGGGAGAAGGGCATGAAGTAGCTGACTTATAAACTTTCATGGGGGTGGGGTGGGGACAAGGTGATAGAATTATAGGATTCAGGTGTAGGTGTTCACAAAACTGCAATCGTTAGGCAAAGAGTATTTTTGTTTACTTCACTTATGGAATATAAAATTTAAATGGGGTGAGTGCATTTTTGGTGTACCCTGTTGCACTCCAACATGATTTTAATGTTGTCTTTGTTTAGACATTACGTATGGTTAAAAGCTGTGTAGAGGTGTCATGTTGACAAACGGTCAACTTTAACCTGTGTGGAGGTAGGGGTGGAGCCCCATCTGTCAATCGGGTGGTAGCCTGGTGATCCCTCCTTCGAAAGAAGACGACAATGAAAACGTCTCTATCTCTCTACTCCTCCCTCCTCCCTGTGGCGTCCTGTGCCCCATGACCCTGGGGGCTAACCTAGCATCTGCTGGAGCACTGCTGTGTTCCCACTGACCTTGGACCCACCAACCTGTGCTCTCCCTGCACCTCACTTCACCTTCCTGAATTGTCCGCATTCCACTCCGTGAGTAGGAAGAAGGCTCTGGCTAGCATCAGACCCACGGACTTGAGTTGGACTGGGCTGGGACCTTCTTGATATGAAATTGCTTCTTTTTTTAAAAAAACATTTTATTAGGGGCTCATACAACTCTTATCACAATCCATGCATATACATACATCAATTGTATAAAGCACATCTGTACATTCTTTGCCCTAATCATTTTCTTTTTTTTCTTTTCTTTTTTTACATTTTATTAGGGGGCTCATACAACTCTTAGCACAATCCATACATATACGTACATCAATTGTATAAAGCACATCCGTACATTCTTTGCCCTAATCACTCTCAAAGCATTTGCTCTCCACTTAAGCCCTCTGCATCAGGTCCTCTTTTTTTTTTTCCTCTCCCTCCTGAAATTGCTTCTAAAGATCTTTCTTATACATATATGAATGTCACTGGTTTGGGGTTTCTGCAGACAAGCCAGCCTAACATATCTTCTTTCATACATTTTGATATTTCACTTTGATTCTTGTGTGCATGGGCTTTGTAGTCATGAAACCTATTCCTTGATAAATATCAGCCCTATTAAGATTGAGCTAATTTTGTCTCATAAAAACTTCATGCTACAGAGTTGAACTGGCTCCCGGAGTGCTCTTGACTGTAACTCTTAAGGAAGAGATCACCAAGCCTATTTTCTTCTGTGGCACTTTAGGGTGATTGCTGAATTCAAACTGCTAGTACCACTTCAGGACTTTGTGTGTTCCTGTGTCCAAACCAAAGTCAAGCTGTGTTAGCCCAGGCTGACTCGAGAAACAAACCAGAAGCTCTCACATACGTATAAGAAAGGGTTTTTATCAGAGTCTTTGTGTATTAAGAAAACTTCCCAGCCCAGTTCAGATCAATCCCCTAAGTCTGCTATTAGCCCATAAGTCTGATACTAATCCATAACTCACTCTTCAGACTCATGGAGTCACATGCCAGGATGCAGTATGTAGGAAGATCACAGGCCGGTGGGTGCAAAGTCTTGTCGACCCAGTGGGGTTGGATGGATCTCCAGAGTTCTGGCTGCCATCAGCTAGGCTCCCTGCGGCTTGTCCATAGGAAGATGAAGGCAGGGAGAGGAAGTTCCCAGAATCCTCATGAGAAGGCCACTCCCACAAGGAGGCATCATCACGCTGTGACCTGATTGACAGGCCAGACTCCACTCCTACACTTACTGATCAAGTTGACATGAAATGATGAACTACCACACAATTCATTGTTGTTGCGTTTCTTTCTGACTCACAACAACCCTCTAAGACAGAGTAGAACTACTCCATAGGGTTTCAGAAACTACATTAAAAAAAATCATTTTCTTAGGGGCTCTTACAGCTCTTACCACAATCCATACACCCATTGTTGTCAAGCACATTTGTATATATGTTGCCATCATCATTTTCAAAATATTTTCTTTCTACTTGAGGCTTTGGTATCTGCTCATTTCCCCCCTCCCCCACCCTCACTCCCTTGTGATCCCTTGATAATTTACAAATTAGTATTATTTTTTCATGCCCAAACTAAGTTTTTATGGAAACAGAACAGCTCTTGGGTTTAAGTCACCTAACTTTTCTTGAGTCGTCCAGTGCTTAATCTCCACATCACCAGACTCTTTGTTCCTGCCTGTGTGGGGTCTTTTTATCGCACTACTTGAAAGATTTTCCCCTTTCTCTTTGCCTCTTTTTTTGTTTGAATATGTTATGTCTAGGTGTTGTGTGTATGTGTGTGTGTGTGTGTGTGTGTGTGTGTGTGTGTGTGTGGTGTTGGCTTATTTATTCTGCTTGGTGTTCTCTGGGCTTCTTGAATTTGTGGTCTGACTGTAAGCTGGTAGGTGCAATTGAGTTGATTCTGATCCACAGCGACACTGCCCAGTCCTACGCCATCCTCACACAATTGTCCCTATGTTTGTGTCCCTTGTTGCATCACCTGTGTCACTCCATCTCCTCCAGGGGCTTCCCCTCCCCCCTGCCAGCTCTCTGGCAGCTGTCATTAATTTTAGAAAAATCATGGGAATTGGTCCTTTCACTACTTCTGCTCCATTTTACCTTTCCTCTTCTTTCTCTCCAGTTAGGCCCATGTTATGCCTATTGGAATTGTCCCCCATTTTCGGTGTTCTGTTTTGAATAATTAAACTGACTTTTCTCTTTGTCTATCTGTTTGGGAATCCTTCACTGACCTATATTGAAGGTCACTGATCCTTCCTTGGCTGTGCCCTGTCCATAATGAGCCCATCGAGGCCATTCTTGATATCCCTTACAGAGTTTTTGATTTCTATCATTTCCTTTTGATTCTTGGGATTTTCATTTCTACACGTTTATCTTCGATGTATTCTTGCAGGTTGTCTGTTTTTATTTCATTGGCGCCCTTAGCCCATAGTATTCTCTGTGATTATTGACCAATATCGATTGACCTTTCAATATTGAAAACTTTCATTGTTGCGGAGGATATGCACAGCAGACCATTCACCACGCCACACTACCAACATGGATAGTTCCATGACATTAATGGCTCACGTTGTGCAATGATACTTTCTAGGCCCACGGGAATAGGTCTCCCCACCTTAGTTTCAGTCCCTTATTTGCCACGTCTCTCTGCACAGACTATCACCTCGTAGGGTAGAGGCAGAATCCCAACCTAGCTCCCGATTGTTTTCAATGCAATTTTTAGAGCACTTTATTGAAGCACTTCAAATGGTTCAAAATTGTTCGGCAGTTGCATTTGTAAACAACGGCCAAGCACAGGTTGCATAACGTTACACATCTGTTGCTGGTGGTATTTTGGTCTGAGAAGCTAGCCAGCAGATAGCTGATCCCTGCTCAAAGACAGCAGCTCAAAGTGTTTGGCTCTCCAGAGATCTGGCGATGACGTTGCTCTCCAAAAGTCCTGCCACGGTGTCCCCTCCTGAATATCACCCAAGCCTGGTGCGGGAGCTTGAGTTACTGGAAACGCTCTGGGGAGCAACACGCATTCAAAGCGCAGTGGGTGGCAGCCATCTCTGAGCAGGCACAGCTGTTTGTTTTCGGCTAAGATCAAAGTATCCTGGCAGAGGATTTGGTCACGCTGCCAATTCACAGGAGGCCCTTGCATGCTATGGCAATTGCCTACCCAGTTTGAGCCAGTTTGAAGCCCTGCTTTATGTTAGCTCTCCAACTGGGCATTTGGAGACCCAAGAATGGAATTGTAGAGTGAACTCAGACTAATGCTGACTTTGACACTACCTGGCTGTGTGAACTTGGCCATGACCTCGGGTCTAAGACTTCCACATCTGTAAGGAGGTAGAAACAGAGAATCAGCTGGAAATTCTTTCCCAGGACACTTAGTATAAGAGCTTAAGCACTAGGCTTGTAGTGTGTGACTCAAGGTTTGCTATTCTCAGTAGCCTCTTACACGTAGGAAAGTTGCACATTGAATAAGGAAGACCAAAGAAGGTCTGGGCATTTGAATTTTAGTGCTGGGGAAGAATACTGAAAGCACCATTGATGCAGGGGAGGAAAACAAACAAACAAACAAACAAACCACAGATCTATCTTGGAAGAAGTACAGCCAGACTGCTCCTTAGAAGCAAGGAAGGCAAGACATACTCGGGCCATGTGATCAACAGAAAACCGTCCCTGGAGAAGGACATTGTGCTTGGCAAAGTGGTGGGGCGGTGAAAGAGAGGGAGGCCCTGGACAAGGTGGGTTAACCCAGTGCTTTCGTTGATGGGGCTCAAACACAAGACGATTATGAGGATGGGGCAGGACTGGGTGGTATTTCATTCTGTTGTTATAGGATCACTAGGAGTTAGAACTGACTCCATGGCACTGTGGTCATTAGATGTTTTTTATGTCAACTAGACACTCCTGGCTAGGGGTAGAGTCAAACCTGTCAATCCAGTCACAGCCTGATGCTGTCTCCTTAGGAGAATGACCTCCCCCACCCCCACCCCACCCCACCTTGCTCCCTAATCTTCCTGTTTAATGGCCACTCTGGGAGCTATGAGAGCTCTGCCTTGTTGCCAGTGATCTTGGGTCCACACCACCCTTCACCCACGGGACTGTGATCTTCCTGCATTCTGCATCACTGCACGTGACTGTGTGAGTCTGAAGAGGGACTCACAGCCTTGAGTTGGACTAGACTGGGCACTTTCTTGATATACAATTACTTCTTGATATAAAGCTCTTTTGTATCCATGTAGGAGCGTCGCTGGATTTGTTTCTCTAGTCAACCCAGCACCTAATGACAGCACCCTTAAGGGAAATCGGGATACTATGGCTACACAGTCAGTAGTCATATGCTGACTGCTTTGGTTGGAAGGCTTTGAACCAATCTTGTAAGCGTCTCTAATCTATAGCAGTATTTGCATCCCGCTCATGCTTGGCCAAGTAGAAGGGCAACAAAAACGAGGGGGATCTTCAATGCGATGGATTGACACAGTGACGACAAAAATGATCTCAAACAGAAGGGTTGTGAGTTGTGAGGGTGCTGCAGGCCCGGGCAGCATTCTCCCTGTGGAACATAGGGTTTCTATGACTTGGGCCAACTTAGTAGCACCTAACAACAACAATTCAAGGAGCTCCAATCAAGACAACTACTATTCCATTGTATGTACCAACCACACAAGCTCGTGATGAAGAGATCGAAGGATTCTACTGATTGATGACATCAGTCGGAAATTGATCAAACACCCAATTCAGATGCGCTGGTAGATATTGGTGTTTGGAATGAGAAAGTTGGAGACATAGAAAGAATAGTAGTAAAATATGGACTTGATACACACAACACTGGAAATTGCATGATAAAATTTTGTAAAGCCAATAATTTGTTCAGAAGAAATACCTTTTATCAACAACACTAAAGGCGATTGTACACTTGGACTTCCCCAGTAGAATACATAGTAATCAGATAAACTACATCTGTGAGCAGACATGATGGAGAAGTTCAATATGAGCAGCTAAAGCCAGACCAGAGCTGAATGAGGAACAGACTATCAATTGCTCACATGTCAGTTCTGGATAAAGCGGGAAAAATTAAAGCAAGTTCACAGGAGCCAAAATATTACCGTGAGCCTATCCCATGTAAATTTCCAGAACATCTCAAGAGCAGATTTGATGCATTGAGCACTATTGACAGAAAACCTGGTTAGCTGTGGGAGGCCATCAAGACCATCATTCATGAAGAAAGCAAATGGTTATTAAAAAGACAGGAAAGATAGATCAAAGTGGATGTCAGAAGTGTGTTAGTCTAGGTAGATGTGAGAGGTTTATTGTGCCAACCTGGCCAATAAATACATGTGGGATTAATAAGGTCACAGTTTAATTGAAGGGCAAAGAGATAAATGGCTCGGCGAGCCATTCTCTCTCTTGCTCTCTAATGATCAGATCAGTGTGTGGCTGCCTTAGCTAGTTCTCTGCCTCAACTTGCAAGCTACACTACCTGTGGGATGTCCAACCCATGGACCGTGTCCCTATAGCTTGAGGTTCCTTCAAGACCTGCTTCGACACACTGCAGGTGTATACATCACCTGAGCTGGGGACTGTAGGACCCTGTCATCTGGCTGACTCTTGGTGATCCACCCTGCCACTTGCTGCCTGTGGCCAGAATGTCTGTATTGCTCTACAGAAGACTCAGTTGTCTGCTTCCTTGACTTGACCCAGCAGCCCTTGTGAGTTAAAGGACTGCCTGTATATAAGCTGTCTCACGGAAGCCCTCTGTACTACTCTTTAGACTAATTATCTGTTTCTTTCTTCATTGTGTGTGTGTGTGTGTGTGTATCACAAGTGTATGGGTTTTGTTTCTCTAGAGAATCCTGTCTTACACAGTAGACTAGAGAAACAAATCCAGAGAAACTCACATGTGTATAAGAGAGTTTATATCAAAGAGTAGTTGTGCATTCAGAAAACATCCCAGCCCAATCCAGATATAGTCCGTAAGTCCAATATTGGTCTATATGTCCAGTATAAATCTATAAATTCCATTCAGATTCATGCAACATATGCAATGACACCAAATGCAGGAAGATTGGAGACATTGGGTGGAAAGTCTTGTGGATCCAGTGGTAGTGGAAGCATCTCAACGTTGGCAGGGGTCTCCACATGGCTCTAGGGTAGCTCCATGTGTCTTCTCAACTGGAATGTCTCGCAGGGAGTGAGTGTGTGTCCCGCCTCCAGCGAGCTATTTATCTCCTTAGTCCCGCCAAATGAGATCATCAAGCTGCAACCCGATTGACAGGCTAAACTCCACCTTTTCACTCAAAAGTCTCAAATTGACAACAGATGATGTAACTACAAGAAGAGACTGTGAAACTTGCTCTTAGTCGTAGAGTAGCCAAAGTAACTGGAAGAAAGGATGAGGTCAAGGAGGTGAATACAAAATTTCAAAGGTCAGCTCAGGAAGACAAACCCAAATATTATAACAAAATGTGCAAGGACCTAGCATTGGAAAACCCAAAGGGAAGAAACTCTCTGCATATCTTAAACCGAAAGAACTCAAGAAGGAAAAAAAAAAATCAAGCCTGGGGTTGCCATCTTGAGAGATGCTGTAGGCAGAATATTGAAGGACGAAGGGAGCACCAAAAGCTAGAAGAACGCAGAGTCACTGTCCGAAAGGAGTGGTCCACGGTCCGCCATGTCGGGAGGTAGCACATGGTGCTGAAGGAAGACGTTCAAACTGCCCTGGGTGCATTAGCTCAAAACAAGGGCCCAGGAATTGACAGAACACCGATCGAAATGTTTCAGCAAACTGAAGATGCGCTGGAAGCACTCACTCATCTCTGCCAGGAAATGTGGAAGACTGCTACTTGGCCAAGTGACTGGAAGAGATGCATATTTGTGCCCATTCCACAGAAAGGTGGCCCAACAGAATGCTCAAACTACAGAACGCTACCGCTGATGTTGTATACAAGTAAAACTTGGCTTAAGATCATCCCACAATGGTTGCAGCAGTACATTGACAGGGAGCTGCCAGAAGTTCAGGCCAGGTTCAGAAGAGGACATGGAAGAAGGGATGTCATTGCTGATGTCAGGTAGATCTTGGCTCAAAGCAGAGAACACCGGAAAGATGTTTACTTGTGGCTCCTTGACTCTGCAAAGGCCCTCGGCTGCGTGGAGCATGATAAACTGTGGATAACCTTGAGAGGGGAGGAATTAAAGAGCATTTCATTGTGCTCTTTCAGAACTTGTTTATGGGTCAAGAGGCAGTTGTACAATACAAGGGACCCTGAATCGTTTTAAAATTTTTCAATCATTTTATTAGGGGCTCATAAAACTCTTATCACAATCCATACATACATCAGTTGTGCAAAGCACACCTGTACGTTAATTGCTCTCTTCATTCTCAAAACATTTGCTCTCCACTTAAGCCCCTGGCATCAGGTCCTACCGCAACTTGTCATCTTGGTGAGATTTTATTAACACCACCCCTTTCTCCCTAGGAAATTTCAGAGAGATTGCTGGCTACTTTATTTTTGTGGCTATATTTCTTTAGGATGCATGTGCCTCTGAATTTTTTATTCATATGCCCTCCTCCAACACTGAGGTACTCAGAACAACTCCGTGATCTCAAGAAGAACCTATAAAACAGCACTAATAGACTGCATGGTAGACTTTCCTTTTCCATCTCGCCAGCATCTCTTTCCTTTAAGATTGAGAGAGGTGTGTGTCAAGGTTGTATCCTTTCACCATATTGTTCAATCTGTGTGCTGAGCAAATCCTCAGAGTAGCTGGATTACATGAAGAACAGTGCGGCATCAGGATTGGAGGAAGGCTTATTAACATTCTGTTGTATGCAGATGACGCAACCTGGCTTGCTGAAAGATCAAGAACTGCAGCCTTCATTGAGGATTATGAATCAATATAAAGAAGACTAACAGCTTCACAACTGGATCAATAGATAACATCATCATGGTAGATGAGAAAAGCTTGAATTTGTCAAGGATTTTGTCTTTGTTGGATCCACCATCAATGTTCATGGAAACAGATTGTCACAAGATCAAAAGATATATTGCTTTAAGTAAATTGATGCACAAGACCTCCTTAGAGTGTTGAAGAACAAGAATGTTACCTTGAGGACTATGGTATGCCTGACCCAAATCATGGTGTATTCTCCGTTGCATGACATGCAAGTGAAGTGGGCTGACGAGTAAGGCAGGCTGCAGAAGAATCGGTGCATTTGAATGGGGTGCTGGGGAAGAAGATTGCAAGTGCCACGGACTACTAAAAGGACAGACCGATCTGTGTTGGAAGAAGTAAGGCCAGAGGCAAAGCTGGCAAGACTTCATGTCACATACTCTCGGCACATTGTCAGGAGCGACCAGTCCCTGGAAAAAGGACATCGTGTTTGGTGACGTGTAAGAGCACTGAATCAGAAGGCGGCACTGAAGGAGAAGGACTGACAGTGGCTGCCTCGATGGGCTCAGGCATAGGAACAACTGGAGGACAGCAGAGTGTCCTTCTTTTGTGCACAGGGTCCCTGTGGGGCGGAGCTAACTCGATGCACCTAACCACAGCAGCATCGTTCCAATCATGGTGCCTTTCCTACATCGGTAATCTTGCCTGAAATTGCTAGGAATTGATCTGCCACCAAGCAGGAGTTTGGGACAACTTCCCTACTTCTCCACATCTCGTTTAAGTTGCTGGGTGACTGTGAGCTCTTGGGCACCGTGATGGCCTCTTGCTGGTGGTCTCTGTCACTCAGATAGCTTAGCTTGGTCTTCATCCTGGTTTGAAACTTAGCAATTCTCTCTAAACTACATTTAAGGAGCGTAGAGGGCTATCCATTTGGGCTGCTAACTGCAAGGTCAGTGGTTGGAAACCCCCAAGAGAGACAGACGAGACTGTGTGCTCCTGTCAAAAAATCTAAAGTCCCCCAAATGGTCCCTAAGGAGCAGTTCTACTCTGTCCCGTAGGGCCTTGCGAGTTGGAATCGACTGGGTAGCTGTGAGTCTTTCCAAACTGTATGTTTTCCTCTGGAGTGTTTGCACATCAGTGATTATGCACCATGATATCACTCGATTGACCATGCCCATTGGAGGTAGAAGCTTTGAAATATCTCATCAGTGAAGACAGTCGCTTTTACTGATATTGGGATGTGGTTTTGGAGCAAAGAGTAAGATCCCTGTTTCTCAGTATGTGATGCTTATGTTGTCTTCCATCTTGAATTCGGGGCTGGGAATTTGACAAACCAGTGCTTGGCCTTCCAAGGTAACCCGAGTCAATGACACTCACTTCAGGGATCAGCCGGCTGGCCGTGTACTTCTTTCTGTGAATGGGCACTATTGAGCAAGAAAAGAGAGCCACAAAAGGCAGGGGTCATCTTGCCCCACTCTTTAGCTATTGCTTTGGGCACAGCATTATTGGCTGAGTGATTTAGGGCATACAGTCACAGGATTCAGCTGGTTCATACCAGTTCTGTTCAATTGATAACTGATTTTTGTTGAGTTTGGAAAACCAACTGTCCCTTGTAAGCCGGGTTCTCTCTAAAGGGGTGGCTGGGCAGCTGCCTATTATGGACATCACAAATTGCCATTCTTTACTGTTATTTAATGTTCATGTGCACAACAGTGTATTCAAAGAGCCTGTCGTAATGTTCACTGTTAGGTGCCATCAAGTGCTTCTGACTAAAGCAACCTTATGCCCAACAGAAGGAAACCTGTATGGTCCCGCACCATCCTGACACGGGCTCCTGTGCTTGAGCCCACTGTTTCAGCCACTGCGTCAATCTGTCTCTCTGAGGGCCTTCCTCTTTTTCCCTGCCCCTCTACTTTGGAAAACGCGATGTCCTTCAACAGGGGCCATCTCTCTTGACAACATGTCCAAAATATGTAAGACCAAGTCTCCCCATCCTTGCCTCTGAGGAGCACTCTGGTCGTACTTCTTCCAAGACAGATTGGCTTGTCCTTTTGGCAGTCCATAGTACTTTAAATATTCTTTTCCAGCACCACCATTCAAATGCATCGATTCCTCATCTTCTTTATGCAGCGTCTAACTCTCATGTGTATATGAGGCAACTGAAAATACCATGGCTTGGGCCAGGTGCACTTTAGCCCTTAGAGTAACATCCTTGCTTTTCAATACTGTTCACCATCCATTAGACATAAAGAAATTCGATGGAACAATGCATGCAATATTTATTCATTTCATAAAACTTATTATCCTTTTGATGAAATACATTTTTATTCACTTTAGTTTATTGCTTCCATAAACAAACATATAACATAAAAAGAAAACTTAGCAAACAATGAGGGTGATGCCATAATTTATTTCAGCTTTGCGCTACTCCTTAACTGCCCATGAGATATCATAAGTGAATTATGCAGTTCCAGACAGTGTTCAAAGAATTAAATACATGGTCAGAACAGTTCCTATGAATTCAGATGTGGAAAGGAGTTTTTCAAAGATGAACATAGTATGTTCAGAAAAATCGTGTTTCTTATATATCCAACCCAATAACTACTGTCTAATCGGCCTACCTCTAATGGAATGGGATCCCCCTTCTACAGTTAAGGATCAATCACACAGCCAATAATGCTTGGATAAAAGCGAAGAATATTGCAAGTGAGGATGCCAATCAAAAAGCATTATGAAATAGATTAATAACAATTTTATTGCTTGGTCAGGTATATTTAATATTTTCACTGGTATTTTAAAACTCTTATCATCTAGTTTGTGTACCTCTTTTATTGTTTTTATTTAAGCATTAAACGTATGAAATAATAAACTACGTTTTGGTAAATCTTTTTTAAAATGGTCATTAGGGTGGGGAGCTGGCTGTTCGATTATTTGAATCTCACCACTGGGTATATTCCTTTACTCCCACTCGCAGCTCCAGCTTCCATGTGTGCAAAATAACATCTACCTGCAGGGAAGCTACTAGTGAGATGCAGGATTAAGAGACACGTGGCGATGGAGTGGAGGGCTAAGTAGCCGCTGGAGTAGGGAAAATACTTTTATCTGCTCCAGCAACTCCAGCAAAACTTACAATAAATAATTTTATTGGGGGTTCTTACAGCTCTTATCACAATAGTCATACATCCATCGTGTCAAGCACATTTGTACATATGTTGCCATCATCATTTTACATTTTCTTTCTACTTGAGCCCATGGTATCAGCTCATTTTTCCCCTACCTCACTCATGAACCCTTGATAATTTATAACTTTGTTTTTCATGGCTTACACTGACCACTGTCTCCTTTCACCCACTTTTCTGTTGTTCAACCCCCTGTGGGGTAGGGCAGTGGTTAGTTATATGTCGATCATTGTGATCAGTTCACTCTCTATCCCCCCACCCTCCCTACCGTCCTGGTAATGCTACTCTCATTATTGGTTCTGAGGGGTTTATCTGTCCTGCATTCCCTGTGTTGTGAGCTCTTATCTGTACCAGGGTACATGCTCTGGTCTAGCCGGATTTGTAAGGCAGAATTGGGGTCAAGCTAGTTGGGGGAGGGAAGCATTAAAGAACTAGAGGAAAGTTGTGTATTTCGTTGGTGCTTTACTGTACCCTGATCCAGCAAAACCTTTATAAGTCAAATACACGTTGTCCGTGTTGGGCAGAGAAAGGGCAACATGGTCAGGGCAAATCATGACATCTCATGTTTCATCACTGCAGTTCATGAAGAGTTTGGTGTAGCAGCTAAATGTTCTAGATTTGGAGTTATGGATTAGGTTCCCATGCTGGCTCAGCAGATCTCAACTTGCCCCTAAAGCCAAGCCAATATTGACAGGTAGGAATAACCTTCCTGCTTTCCCACGGGGCCCTGGTGGCGCAGTGGCTACGCTTTGGGCTGTTAATGGCAGGTGGTGAGTTCAAAACCACCAATGGCTCTACTCCCTTCGAGTTACCAAAACAAGCCACACAGGGGCATTCTAGCCGCACGTCTACGGTCGCCTTGAGACAGAATCGATCCGAAGGCGGTGAGTTCGGTTTTGATTCTTCCGATTTCCTAAATCTGTGGAGAAAGAGGAGCCAGAGAGAGGGGAGAAGGCCGGCTGAGAGGAATGGGCGGGGCCAGAGGCCGGGAGGGGCGGGAGAGAGGCGGGGCCCGAGTTGCCGCCTCGGGCGTCGTGCGCGCGCACCACGCACGCACAGCACGCACGCTGCGGAAGCGCGCGCGCAGGCCCAGCCTTCGTCGCCGCCGCCATTTTAGCTCCTGGTTCCGGCCGCACGGTGTAGACTGTTGTAGCGGGAGGGGTGGGGGGGGTCCTCCGAGTGTAGTAGCTGCCCTCGACTGCGCCGCTACAGCCGCCGGCTTCCTTTTCCTCCGTCCTCGTGACCGCCCGCCCGAAGAGTGCGAAGATGTCCAAGCGGCACCGGTTGGACCTGGGGGAGGATTACCCCTCCGGCAAGAAGCGTGCGGGGACCGATGGGTAAGGCAGGCCCGGGGGGCGCGATGCGGCGGCCCGGGCTTTGTTGGGGTCGCCCCGAGCCGGCGGGGAGCAGGCCGGGCCGGCGGGGAGGAGCGGGGCCCAGGCTCGGAGGCTTTGTCTCCCGCTGGGCCGGGGAGCGCGGCGCCGCTGCCGGCGATCGGCCCCGCCGGGGCGCGGGGGATGTGCGCGCCTGGGCCTCCATCGGCGGGGCGGCGACGCCTGCCGCGGCCACGAGGCCGTCTCGGCCGGGCCGCTCCGAGCGAGAGCCTCCGCGCGGGGCGCGTGCGGGCGGGCGGGCGGGCGGGCGCCGCGCACCTCGTGCTCTGGCTTCCCGACTGAGGCCTGCACTCCGGGCGGGCGGGGGCGGCGGGGAGGGAGCAGGCCGCGGCGAGACCAGTCGCTTCCAAGGGCACCGGGCACTTGAGGGACCCGAGGGCGGACCTTGGGGAGTGGATGGATCTCGGGGGGGGGGGCGCGAGGCCGGGCGTGGGGAAGCGCGTGGGCTGTGGTGGCGGGAGTTAGTGGCGAGACTCGCCTAGGAGGCGCCCTGCGGGGGTGGGGGGAGGGCCTGTTGAGAGCGGGGCGGGATGAAAACGTGGGGTGTACCTGATGGGCCGGGGAAGAGTGCGCCGAAGGAGTTTGGCGGGAGCGCGCGTACCTGGGTCCATTCAAACACTTCAAAGATCCTTCGCAAACTTCCGCTCGCTGCCTACGCTCCCGCCATCGCCTTCATTTCCTGCCGGGATGACCGAGCGCTGGCCTTGGAGATCCCAGGGATGGGGGGTGGAAGCCATCCCGGCCCCCACCCCCACAGCGCCTCATAAAGACCTTTTGAAATAGACCTTTTCAAAACATGCAGTTGGATATTTCTGACAGCGTAAGTTCCGCTGGGGGAGGTTGCCTGCGAGTTGAAATCTTGCACAAACTCGAGCCGTGTTGCAGTGGCTTGCCTGTTCCTCAGCAGGTCCTCAAAGGTGCCTGGGGGATTGCGGCCACGTCGTTCTCCTCGCCCCTCCCCTTTAGAAATTCCCCGAAGTACAGAGAGCTATTTGGGTGATCCAGGTCCAAACACAAAAGCCTGACTATCCACGTGCGCTGCGAAAGTGCATCCTTGCACTGTGAACGTGAGTGTGCGCGCGAGATGTTTTGAACGGTCGATGTTCGCTTTTGTGAGTTTTGTTGACCAGAAGTTGGATCTGAATTTGTTTTGTTTTGTATTTCCTGTGTAGTGTCAATGGCAGTGTAATGGACTTTTTTTAGTGCCTTTACACCTACAATTTAAAATGTTCATATGCTACATTAATCTCGAAAATTTTTTGTTTCCACTAACAGACATTAGTTTTTTTCTCCAGCTGCCCTCCCCCCCCATTAAGCAAAACGAAAACCCTGCCTAGCAAAACTTGTGAGAATTTGAAGTTTCCGAGACAGCCCCCTGGAGTAGGAGTGACCGCGTGTTCGCTCAAGGAATAGGGAGAGGGCATCCAGTGGAGGCCTTTGGGTGGTTTGCGCCGTTTAAACAGTTGCCTGTTGCATCCAGACCCCTGCTCTTTGGTTTTCATTCTTTGCCTGTTACTTTTCCATTACAACACGCTCTGTTTTAATGGCATGTATAATAGGGTGAGAACGAATTCATTTTTCCATGGTTTGCTTTAGCAGTAGGCCTACAGTGCTCTTAAAAATAGTTCATACCTGGTAACTTACAAAGTCACTTGTGCTGGCTGCCTTTTCAGATGGAATCCTGTGGGTTAAAAACAAAATATCTTGATAGTTACCAACAGGCTTTATCTGTGTGTCCACTGCCTAATAATACTGCCCCAGTTCTATTACTGCCATTGAGGGTAGTCAGTGAGAGATTCCTCTCCCACCCCCGTGTCATGTTCACAAAGTATTCATAGGTTTATTTTCTCCTGGTGCACTGTGACTTTGTAATGAGATAGAGATGTTGGGAAATTTTCTGTTGACATAATGTCACTGCATTTCTTTTTCTATCATCCATCCCACAGAATCTTCTAAAGCTTGTCACCAAAAGAAGACTTAGTGTTGAGGGGCTTGGGGGGAAGCACACACTTTTGAAAGTAGTTTGCTTTCACTCGCTTCCTGATAAAAGATTTTCCTATTGTATAAAAATGAAGCATCATGTACCAGTAGGGTAACATGAATTGTGAAAGACTTCCAAAAAGTTGGTAAGAAAATTCCATCTCCCTTTTTTTTAAGAACACAAAAAATTCTTTATTTTTGTTTTAATTTTTGAGTAAAAACATTAGCTGATTTAGTAGTTCACATAGTTGGCCCTCAACATAGAACATTATCGTTTTAATTACATTTCCACAAACTTTGAAGGCCCTCCTCCACTGCTCCATACGGTGCACTTGGCATTGTTCTAAGTGCTGTGTGCATGCTTTTACTAGTCTTTAAAGTACCTTGCCCTGTGGACGACAGGAAGTCCCTGTACAGAGCAGTGTAAAGAGGAATGCGCACAAACCGTGCTGAAACCATGCCGGCATGCTTATCCACAGATGGGAACTAGAGTTGATGCCAGTCGGCTCTCGGGCTTTGCTTTGTGGCTCACGTTCTCGTTTTCCCAGAGAGATGGCACACTATCTGTAGGTGTTTCATTTGCTGTGTTGTGTTCCCATTGTTGTGCTAGTGGGTCAGAACATATTTGGCCAGTTGGTGTTTACTCAGTTTCTCAATCTTCAGCATCCTTAAGTAGTTTGTGGGGAAATTCCATTATCTATGAGTTCCTCTCTTCCATGAACATTTTGAAATCTCTTTGTACACTAGCAGAACTAGTTTTGAAGGGGAGCTTGCCAGATACAGAGCTAAACTTGGTAAAGTTTGTAATCAGATTATGTCTTTATTGGCAGTGTTAAAGTTCTTGAAAATGGCATTCTTAACATGACACTGAAAGTTTGGAGTCTTTAATGATAACTGAGATTGGGCATGTTCTTTGTGCTGTGCACCATTTTGTGTGTGCTGTATATATTGCCTCAATCCTTGGCATAGCAGGTCATGTTTCTCAGTTTATACATGGGCAAGTGAGGCACTGAATCATAAACTTCCCATGGTCATGCAGCTACTTTAAAAGTGCACAGACAGGACTGCGGGAGGTGGTGAAATAGAAAGTTTAATTGTACCTAGTGACTTATTTTCTCTCTTCCTGTCAATATATGCCTAAGGGACTATAAAACACTGTTTTGATCTCTTTCTAAGAATTATACCTCAATGGCTAAATATTTTAAGAACAGAACTCCTTTATAATAAAGTGTTTTTTTTTAAAGCATGCATCCTTACAATTGTGGGTGCCTGTTTGTCAAGCTGAAGACTCGAGGCCTTACTTAATTGACATGTGTACCCCCTGTGGAAGGAAGACAGGCCTATTGACTCATGGGCAGCAGCATTTGGAGATACATGAAATTTGTTTTCTTCATCCTCCCGGTGGCTTTGTTAGTTTAACTGAAGATATTTTTTAATTTACCTGACCCTTAGGGCACCTTTTACTCTCTTACCACTGTTACCCCTACTCCTAGGTTCACAGCCTAAGTTCTATTTAATTTCTGTAATAAAGTCTCAGATGAAGTGGGTTCTTGATAAACCTCTTTTCATATAGGCAGTTCTGTAACAGTATCTATTTTGTAACTCTGGAATGATTGGGTCTGACAGCCTGGTACTGTATTAAAAGTATTAGAAGAATTCATTAAACCTAGGCCTTTTGCCTCCCCCCACATGAAGTGAGTACTGGGAAAGTGATTCCTGGTTTTTTAACTTCATGATCCTAAAGCCTGTGACATTTTGGCCTTTGTCTTTGGACCATGTGTTTGCTGGCTTATTTCCAGCACTGTGTTTCATGATCTTTAAGATGTCTACTCTTTGAACCATTGGGGGCTGACAGTGCCTCTCTTTAAGTTGGGCACATTTCTGTAGACCCCATTTAAAACTGGTCCTTATTTGCATTTGAAGGCAATATGAATCCTTAATAAGCATCTTCAACCAAAGCAGAGTGAGAAAGAGGAAAGAGATGGGCTTGAGAGGTCTCATCTTATGTCTTAGGTTATCATTTCTTCCTTTGTGTCAGGTGGTATTCTTGGTTTCATTCCATCTGCTGATTCTGTAGAAGGTGAATATTGCAATAAGAAAAGGTAGAATATAAAACCTTTAAAGTTTTGGCGTTAGGGACTATTTCTACAGGACTAGGAACCCCCCGGGGGTTTCAGGACAGTAACGTCACTGGAGTGGAGTGGAGAGCCTAGTCTCTTTCCCGAGGAGCTCTTGGTGGTTTCCAACTGCTGGCCACAAAGACGGCAGCCCAGTACGGAACCGCTACACCAGCGGGATCCTAAAGTGAACCACCACTACTAAATTTGATATAAGAAGTCCTGTAGGCGCGGTGCAGCGGCTAAGGTGCCTGGTTGCTGACAAAGGTCAGTAGTTCAGACCCATCATCTATACCCAGGGTAGAAAAAACTGGTCATCAGTTCCCATAAACATTGCCAAGGGCAAGGCTGAGGCAGCCTTACACTGCCCAGCTGTCATTAAACCTTGGTTGACTTGATGGCAAGTTTAGTGGTGTTCTAAAAACTCAAACTTGGTGCAGTCCAGTCAGTGGTTAGTAGTCAATGAAATGTGGTTTCGGTTTGGCTGTTATTTTAGAGTTGATCATGGTACATAGGCTTACAGAATGTTTACTACAGCTAACATACAGTCACAAAAGACAAAAGGATAAAAGTGCTTCAGATTGATTTTTCTCTCATTATGAAACTTGTCAATTCATTGTAGAGATGCTAAACTTCTTACGTAATATTTAACATACTTTGAATATCAGTGGCTAAGACTCATTTAATATAATTTGGAGGAGAACCAGGGAAGCAATGCGATGCCATATTCATGTCTTCATGTGCACCTGCCCTTTCCTTCCTCGCCCTCAGCCTCTTCTAGAGGAGGGAATTGCACTTGTGGAAGACTGGGTTCTTGTTATTTCTCTGTGGATGTTTAAAGATTACTCCTGGAAAGAATTTGAGGCCTCAGCAACTCAAGGAAGGGTGTTTCTGGGCAAGACTGGACATCCATGATTATACCTTCTCATTTGGTGTTTCTGATAGCAATTTACTGAGTTTCTGGATTTCATGTTATTGATTGGCTTGTTGGACATAGTTGTTTGTGATTGTGAGAGCATTTCGCAGAAAATCTAGAAACTGACTTCTACATTTTTGTTTTTAGGAAGGATCGAGACCGTGACCGGGATCGGGAAGATCGCTCTAAAGATCGAGACCGAGAACGGGATAGAGGAGATAGAGAACGGGAGAGGGAGAAGGAGAAAGAGAAGGAATTGCGAGCTTCAACTAATGCCATGCTTATCAGTGCTGGATTGCCACCCCTGAAAGCCTCCCATTCAGCTCACTCAACCCACTCTGCACACTCAACCCACTCAACACATTCTGCTCATTCTGCACACACCGGCCATGCGGGACACACTTCCCTTCCACAGTGCATTAATCCATTCACCAACCTGCCCCATACTCCTCGATACTATGATATCCTAAAGAAACGACTCCAGCTGCCTGTTTGGGAATACAAGGATAGGTTTACAGATATTCTGGTTAGACATCAATCCTTTGTGCTGGTCGGCGAGACTGGGTCAGGTAAAACAACACAGGTGAGTTGGGTACCACTGTACTTATTTTTTAATACACTGTTGAATACTTTTGTTTACCTTATGAGGTGGTCATTCTGGCCATCTTCTTGAGCCCCTAAAGAGTAGCTGCTTTAACGGATAGTACTTTGTATGGTCTCTGCCCAAGAAGGATTCCTGTAAGGAGTTTGCCTATCTCTCCGGGGGCGGGGGGAGGATGGAATTGTGGCTTCCCCGGTTGTGTTATCCTGATGTGGCAGAGTGATGCGCTCTCAACCACCTTGACTGGGGACCGCGTAGATGTGGGGGTACCAGGTTTGTGTGTCAGCTGAGAGATCTGAATTATTGGAATGGTCTTTCTTATTTCTTCAGGGATATTATCGATTTTAAAAAGTAATAATGTCCCGTTTGGTTTAGAGCTAGGGTCTTTGATGATTGCTTTTGCCGTGGAAGTATTGTACCTGTAGGCTAGCGGAAGTTGACCTTCGTGGTACACACAGTCATAGCTTTCCAGAGGCGGCAGGTTAGCTCACCCTGCCTTGAGCCTGTAGGAGAACATAAGGTCCAGGAAAGCAGACCTCGGGACTCTTGGATTTTTTTACCGACCTTGCCCGGGAAAACTGATCCCTTACTGTAGTTTTACCTTTGCATTTTCTTTTTACAAGTGAGTAGTGCTGCATATACTTGAGGTTGACTGTTAATTAAAGGTTTTACTATTACAAAAGTAAACCCCTGACCATTAGGAAAATGACTTTAATGATCAATTATGAGGCAGAGATAATTGTGATTTTTCTTGCATTTTCCTGTTATATACCTGTGATGTGTTTTTATTTATTTATTCTGTGATGTGTTTTTATATATTAAAGTTACTGCTCTAGTATTTATCCATTTTTTAAGTTACGTACACCAATGAGAGTATTTCATGGAGACATTTTGAAAGGGTTACTATGGCGAACAAATGAGAAACTTTTCATTAAAAATCACGTCTTAACATTTTTCTGAGTTGTTTCTTACTAAGTTGAACTCCCTGCCTCCTGAGGTGTATGTCTTATCCTTTGACTTGCCATTGCCAATTTGATCTAATACAGATTGTTCTGAAAAGAACATAATGCTCCTGCAAGACCTTTTCCTCTAGTTAAGCAAAATTATTAGGCAGCAGTTGTAAGATAGTTTGGGGTGATGTTGTTGGTTACAAGTTTTTAAAATTACCTTCATAGGTTCATCTTAGTTTCTATGGCTCCAAAACATCTAGAGTCTATGAGAATTGGAAAATCTGTTGGGCGTTCATGCTGTGGCACGCCCCCCTCCCTTTTTTTTCTTCGCTGTACTCTGATGAAAATGTTTGGTAATGGTAGCTGCCATCATCCTGCTCCTGTGATCTCATGGAAAAAGGCAGTTCGTAGAGGCTACTAGCCACACATTCAGTATACTGTATCCACCTCCTACTGCCTCTCCTCTCTCTCCTCCAAGTGAATGGAGACCAACCTTTTAAGACCCCAGGCACTATATAGTGAACTAAGCCTCTGGCGTGTCATTTAGCTAATTAACTGTCATGTCCCATGAAGACATGATGCTAAACCATTAAACCAAGAACCAAATTCCAAGAGCAGCTATTAATTAAAGTAAGTGTATCCTACAGCTTTTGCCATTTCTGCTGTGACAGGTATTAACTTCCTTAACAAGAATTACAATAGACTGTGCCCACCCAATTCTTGATGTGATTTTAATTTTCCATCACTATAAACCCTCCTTTTCACCTTCTCTCTCCTGGTGAAAAACAACAGAAGCAAACCCACTGTTACTGAGCCCTCAAGTCATTCTTACCCATGGGGACCCTGTGGGACATGGTAGAACTAACTGCCTGGTGGGAGGAGAAGGCCTATTTTTCTCCCAGGAACAGTGGGTGGCTTTAAACTGCTGACCTTGTGGTTAGCGACTCGATGTATAACCCACCGTGGCATAGTGGGTTACCGTTAACTGCAAAGTGTGACTTGCAGCGACTCTTGGGGTTCTGAGACTGTAAACCTTTACGGGAATCGTCTTTATCTTTGTCCCTCAGGTTTAGTGGGCTTGCTCCCTTAACTAGGGCCTGCTGGTAAGTAATTAATTGTTCCCTGTAATTTTGCATTTTTCTTGTCATTTTGTATAAATGAGATAAAATAATTTGTCCTTTACTGACTGACTTACCGTATATACTTGTATATAAATTCGAGTTTTTCAGCACACTTTTAATGCAGCCTCAGCTGATACTCAGGTTGGCTTATACTTGAGTTTACCCGGTATTTCTTACCAGCATAGTTTTTTAAGCTCCATCTATAGTGTAGTATTCAGTGTGTTGCCTGTAACGTGCCATCATGTCATCGAATTGGTTCTCACCCTGGTGACCCTGTGCACAACAGACCAAAGCACTGCCTTCTGCACCATCCTCACAATTTTTACCAACCTTGAGTCCATTGCAGGCAGTCATTGTGTGGAGATTTCATGTCCTGCTACCTTTCTACTTTACCGAGCATGGTGTCCATCCCCAGGGACCGGTCTCTCTAACATGTCCAGAGTGCATGAGACAAAGCCTCTCTACCATCCGCTCTAAGGAACACTCTGGCTGTGCTTATTTCAAGACAGGTTTGTTCTTTTGGAAGTCCGTGGTACTTTGAGTAGTCATCAGCACCAGGATTCACATGCGTCTGAGGCGATTGAACATAATCATAGCTTGGGCCAGGCACACCGTAGCCCTTGTTCTTCAGTGAAGATATATTTCACTGTACACAGCACATTTGTCCATCTCTTAATGGGCGTTAGCTTATGTCTACTTTTTGGAGAGCGGCAGGTGTTCTGAATGAACTATGGTATGACCATCTCTTTTTGATTCTGCTTTATAGTTTGGAATATATACCTAGGGGTGGAATGTTTAGTGTTTCCTGGGGACCTCGTTACCAACTTTGTTTTGTTTTAAAGCCTTAATCACCCTGTGGAAGTGCAGAACACTTCATCCTGGCTTTCAGTACCTTTGATGGCTAACGACACTGAGCATCTTACCCTGTTTGGTGTCATGAATGTCTCATTGGTGAAATGTCTCTTAAGTCCTTTGCTCATTTTGTGATTGAGTTAATTTATCTTTTTGTTAAGTTGTGGAAGTTATATATATGTATATGTTGGTTAATAGCTTCCTGTTTGGATGTATGGTTTTCTGAAGATAGTTTCCTGGTTGATAGCTTGTCTTTTCCCTTTTTTGGTGAAGTCTTTTGCTGTTTGTGTTTGTTTCTTGTTGTTACTAAGTAATCCATTTTGAAAGCTAGGACCGACAAGATTGCCACCGCTTGTTAAGAATTTAATGGCTTTAGTTTACACACTTAGGTCTTTAATCCATTTTGAATTTGTATGTTGTGATGCATGGGTTCTGGCTTTATTTTTCTGCCAGTAGAATATGCCAGTTTTCCTATTATTAAAGAGATGGGATTAGCCACTCCCCAAATAGACTTACCCTTGTCAAAATCTGCTGGCCATCGATAGGTGATTTTTATTCTGGAATCTAAATTCTGTACCGTATGTGTGTCTTGCTGTACCAGGCTATTTTGATTTCTGTAGCTCTATGGTGTGTTTTAAAATCAAGAAGTGTTATATGTTATTCTTCCAACTTTGTTTTAGTTATGTAGAACCTCTTGCCATTCCATATGAAGTTGAAGGATGTCTTGTCTCTATATTAAAAATTTCATTGGGATTGTTTTGAATCTGTAGATCACTTTGGATATTATTGACATCTTAAAAATACTAAGTCTCCTAACCCATGAACATGATACATCTCCGTTTGTCTATGTCATTGATCCTCTGAGCAGTGCTTCGCAGTTCTCCTTGCTGAAGTTCTTCATGTTTCTGGTTGAACTTAGTTCCTGGGTAGTTTATTCTCTCGGCAGCTCTCGTGAGTGCAATTGTTTCCTGATTTCCCTGAAAGATTTTTCATTACTGCTTTATAGAAAGTCGCAGGTTTTTGTTGACCTTAAACCCTGCAGTTTGCTCTCAAAGTTTTCTTACTAAGGCTTCCTACATCCTAAGAGATCACATCTACAAATAGAGTTTCACTAAGTCTTTTTCACTTTTGATGCCTTCTATTTACTGCTTTGGGTAGAATTTCCTTTCCAATACTGAGTCAAAGTCCTGAGAGCAGACACCCTTCCTTGTCTTAATTCCAAGGGGAAAGTTTGCAGCCTTTCTTCTTTACGTATAATATTGATTCTTTTATTTAAGAAATTCCCTCCTGGCCAAGTGTTCTTTAGGCGTTTCATCAAGGAAAGATGCTGGGTTTCAGCAATGCCTTTCCTGCATCCAAGGAGATGGTTGTATGTTAGTTTTCCCCTTGTGTTCTGTTGATGAGGTGTATCCGTAAGTCCCATTTGGTCATTTTTTAATATACTGTTGAATTCTGTTGGCTGGTGTTTTGTTGAGGATATGTATATCCATATTCATAAGATATTCTAGTCGGTGGTTTTTCTTGTGGTGGCTTTGTTTCCTTTGAGGATCGAAGATCTTTACTGCAGTTTATCTTGAGTCGTGACCCATTAGCAAATGAAGATTCCCAAAGGTTCCGGTTTTACCATGGTCGACTCCCCTCCCAAGAAAACATCCCTTTTTTTCAGTCACATTTCAAGTGTCCTCGGACCTGAGAGCCAGCCCCTCCTCTGGGGTATCTGTAGTATGTTCTGCTTCCTGTGTTTAGGCTTTTACGTAGTTTACAATGCTTCAAACCTGTGTTTAAGATTTTCAGTGGCTTCTTCCTCCAAAGTGGGGAGCCCAGTCATTCTTTGCTGGCTGTTTGTCGTCTGCAAGCTCTGCTGAAACTTGTTCTCTTTGGGCGAGCCTGTTGACATTTGACATACCAGTGACATAACTTCCAGCAACACAGGCCTCCACAGTTACTACAAACTTGACATCAAACATGCACTCAAGATGTGCTGAGAGTTACTGGAGATGGGAATGCAAACGTGGGAAACAGGAAAAGCCAGTAGTTGGGAAATAAGGATTTGGCGATAGAAATGACGCTGGAGATCATGATAGAATTTTGCTAAATCAGCCACTTAATTCACAGCAAATATGTTTTTTCAACTACACAGAAGACAAGGGGTATCATTGCTGCTGTCAGCTAGATCTTGGCTCAAAGTAGAGAACACCAGAAAGATGCTTGTGCTTCACTGACCGCAAAGGCCTTCGACTGGACCGTGATCAATACACTGGGTAACCCGGAGAAAACAGTCCATATGTTTGTGGGGGGTTGGTGCTTTTATTTGATGCGTAATCAATTTGTGATTTCTCTTGACTTAGAGCCATGAGAACTCTTTATCTCCATGTGTGTAGTTTCTAAGTTTTCTCGTTAATGATTTTTTTTCCCGCTTCATTTCATTATGGTCATAGAAAAGACTGGTTTCAATCTTTTAAATTCACCATGATTTGTTTTGTGTGTGCCTATCGGTGTTCAGTGCTATTCAGGGCTCGGGGTTTCCTTATTGAACTTTTTTCCAATCTTAAAAGTGATGTATTGAAACCTCAACTATTGTTTTTTGCTTTAATTTTCTTTGTTTGCTTTATATATTTAGGTTCCTCAATTTTGGGTCCTTATATGTTTATGATTGTTAAAATCTTTGGTTAACTGATCCTTGAATTGCTGTATCATGTTGATCTTTATCTCTTCGGACAGTGTCTTAGACTCTACTTTGATATTAAAGATGGCCTTCTGGCTCTGTTGGTTATTTGCATGGACGATTTTCCCCCCCATCCTTTCTTTCACTTAAAACCACTTGGTTTCCTTTGGTTTAAAGTGTCTCTTGTAAACAGCATATGGTTGCATCCTGTGTTTTATCCATTCTTCCATACTCTGCTTTAAAAAAAATCATTTTATTGGGGGCTCATAAAGCTCTTATCACAATCTATACAAACATCAATTGTGTAAAGCACATTTGTACATTCCTTGCCCTCATTCTCAAAACATTTGATCTGCACTTAAGCCCCTGGCATCAGCTCCTCATTTCCCCCCTCCCTCTCTGCTCCCTTGATACCATTTTTCTCCCTCATGAACCCTTGATAATTTATAAATTTTTTTTTTCATATCTTACTCTGTCTGATGTCTCCCTTCACCCACTTTTCTATTTTCCATCCCTCAGGGAGGAGGTCATATGCAGATCCTTGTAATCAGTTTCCCCTTTCCACCCCAACCTCCCAGTGTCACCACTCACACCACTGGTCCTGAGGGGTTCATCCGTCCTGGATTCCCTGTGTTTCCAGTTCTTATCTGTACCAGTGTACATTTTTTCTGGTCTAGCCATATTTGTAAGGTAAAATAGGGATCATGATAGTGGGGGCAGGGGAAAAGCATTTAGAAACTAGAGGAAAATTGTATGTTTCATTGTTGCTACACTGCACCCTGACTGGCTCGTCTCGTCCCCATGACCCTTCTGTAAGGGGATGTCCAGTTGCCTACAGATGGACTGTGGGTTCACTCCACACTTCCCCTAATTCACAATAATACGATTTTTTTGTTCTTTTTTTTAACAATTTATTGGGGCTCATTACAATTCTTATCACAGTTCATACATATACATACATCAATTGTATAAAGCACATCTGTACAGTCTTTGCCCTAATCATTTTTTTCTCCTCTCTTCCTTTTTTACATTTTATTAGGGACTCATACAACTCTTAACACAATCCATACATATACATACATCAGTTGTATAAAGCACATCCATACATTCCCTGCCCCAATCATTCTCAAGGCATTTGCTCTCCACTTAAGCCCCTTGCATCAGGTCCTCTTTTTTTTTCCCCTCCCTCCCCTTTCCCCCCTCCCTCATGTGCCCTTCGTAATTTATACATCGTTATTTTGTCATATCTTGCCCTATCCGGAGTCTCCCTTCCCCCCTTCTCTGCTGTCCCTCTCCCAGGGAAGAGGTCACATGTGGATCCTTGTAATCAGTTCCCCCTTTCCAACCCACTCACCCTCCACTCTCCCAGCATCGTCCCTCACACCCTTGGTCCTGAAGGTATCATCCACCCTGGATTCCTTGTACCTCCAGCCCTCACATGTACCAGTGTACAGCCTCTGCCCTATCCAGGCCTGCAAGGTAGAATTCGGATCATGGTAGTTGGGGGGAGTAAGCATCCAGGATCTGGGGGAAAGCTGTGTTCTTCATCGGTACTACCTCGCACCCTAATTAACCCATCTCCTCTCCTAAACCCCTCTATGAGGGGATTTTTTTTTTGGTTCTTATGATGCCTGATACCTCATCCCTTTGACACCTCGTAGTCGCACAGGCTGCATACTCTGCATTTTGACTGGATTATCTAGTCCACTTAGATTCAGTGTAATTAATGATCAGAATTGACATCTGCCATTTTCCCCCGTGTGTGAAGCCTTGTCTTTTGTCTTTAATATTGTGTTTCGTTGGTTTAGTGTGGTGTGAGCCTTTTCGGTTTCCTCTCTTGAATGCAGGTGAACACAGGTGACACAGATTAGTTGTTGGACTGCTGTCCATAAGCTCTGCAATATGAAACCACCAGCCACTCCGGAAAAGAAAGATGGGGCAGTTCTAGTCTGTGCTAGAAGGTCATTAGGAGCTGGAAACAGCTCAATGGCAGTTTTTTCCCCCTTCCTTTAATGTAGTTTCTTTGTGATTACTCTGTAAAAGCAGGTAGGATACAGTTGTCTTCTATTAAGCCAAATATTAGACATCTGACAGTGTGAAACTGCGTCCTTGTGTGGCTATTTGTTTATTTGGAAAATGTTACTGTTTTTTTCAATTAACCATTAATATTTCTTACGTTGATTTTTTTAAAATTCATCAAATAAATGAATACCTCTGCAATCTTGAGAAATTATGTCATGATTGTAGCCAGTGGACAAGCAGGGTCCACTCGCTTTTTAAAAAGTTTTTTGGCATGTAATTAACAAACTACAATTAGTACAGTCATATGAAGAGTTGTACAATCATGACCACGATCAATTTTAGAACCTAGAGTACATCTACAGGGAAGCATACAAAACAACAAGTATAAAAACCAACAATACAGCAGAAAACCCTCAATTGAAAAGAAAAAAAATATTTTAAATGAGCAAGTTTGAAGTAGGTTATCAGGGAGATCAGATAAGATGCTAAATTTTAGGACTCTTGGTGGTGCAGTAGTTATGCATTGGGCTGTTACCTGCAAGGTCTGAAGTTTGAAACTTCCGATGGAAAGATGCTAAATTGTAGCCTCGCTGTATGTGTAATAATCTACTTACCAGTACACTCTGCAGAATGTTGTTTTACATGACTATTTGTTTTCATGGAATTGATTTGTGAAATAGTTTCATTTAGCATGCTTAGTGTTTTGAAAATAGGAGTTCCTGAGATCAAAGGTGTAAGAGCTGTTGCATTAACTAAATGGTTTATGTCTTGTTTTTTTAAGTAAGTGTAAGCTTTTCATTTCACTAAAGGAAATAAGAAAAATCAGTGAATTTTTTTTTCCTGAGAACTCTGAATTTGAAATATCTTTAATTAGCGAGTGAAATTTTTTCCCTCCAATCTCATTTACATGGTGTTTTAAAGTACACTTTGGCTTTGTAGGGTTACCGAAATTATATATATCATTGTTAGTTGGTATGTAGGAAAAACCAAGTAAAACTTGGGTTTTCAAATCTACGGTTAGCTACCATTTTGAAAGCCAAGGTCATTGTGGGGTTCTAATTGGATAGGTTCTACGGGAAGGCTGGTCAGACAGTATCAGTGGATGGGTTCCTGCTGTTGGTGTGTGGGCCCTTATGTTTCTCTTTCCTCGTGGATGTGCTCCAGTTACGAGACTGGAGGAGAGCCCTGACGCAGAGATCTGTTGGCACTGGAACAGGGAGGGCATGCACCGTTGGTCAGTACAGCCGGCCTGAGCCTGGTGCTTTGGAGGACCTTTTTTTCCTTACTATTTTTTTATTTTGCACTACGATGCCCTTTCTTCAGGGAAGTGGTGTTACTGCTGCTGTTTTTCTAGGCCCCAGAATTTAGGATTGGTAGTTATTGACTGGTGGTGTAGTTGTTAAGTATTGGGCTGCTAAGCACAAGGTGAGCATTTAGAAAACACCAGCTGCTGCGTGAGTGAAATAGGCTTTCCATTCCTGTAAAGATTGACAGTCACAGAAACCCAATGGAGCAGTTCTTCCCTATCTGTTCTAGGAAGTGACTTGGAAATTGACTTGATGTCTATGGCTTTGAGTTACTGATATGGAAGGTATTAGATACTCTTACTGTCCATGTTCCCCTGGAAGGTAGGAGGAGAAAGGACAAAAGGCTGGTGTACAAACCAAATTGATATGATTTGAGAAAGAGCGATTTTTAACTGCAAGAAAATACGGTTTCTACTGTTAACCTGCATTTGTATAATAGGAATTGCATAAGAATTTGGAGGCTGATGGTTGTTATGAAACAGAATCTATCATATGTAATGAGCTCCATCAAAGCTTCAGGGAACCCAGCCCAGCTAGGAGTGTTAGAAATGAAACCCTTCCTTGCCTTAGAGAGCTCCTGCAATAAGTTAGAGCCATAAATAATTCTGTTTGTCATGTGCCTAATTGAATTTTGTTTTAAATTATTGCAATGAGATAACACATTTCATGTTAAATATACTTGCTGTGCAGGCGGAGCAGAATTAATTTAAATGTGAAATTATTTGGTAGATTCCACAGTGGTGTGTGGAGTACATGCGATCATTACCAGGACCCAAGAGAGGCGTTGCCTGCACCCAGCCAAGGAGAGTGGCTGCCATGAGTGTGGCTCAGAGAGTTGCCGATGAAATGGATGTGATGCTGGGCCAGGAAGTTGGTTACTCCATTCGATTTGAAGACTGCAGTAGTGCAAAAACCATCCTGAAGTAAGTACTGCCTTTCTAAAGTGGTCTTTTTCTTTCTTTGGGTCTTTTGCCACTAGACAAAGGATAAGCTAGTAGAACCTCCAGTCCTCTGAATTCATAAGTAGACATCCAGTTTGTCGGATACCTTTTAGAATGTAGATGGTTTCTATTGGTTGGACTATATATATGTTCGTGTGTGTGCATGCACCTTTTAAGTAACAGTTGAAATGCAAAGGTCAGCCTGCAGGCTGTTTTAGTTGAGTGTTACTGAGGATGTAACACGCGGGGTTTGAGTGCAAGCATTCTGATGCATCATGTAACCCTAGCAGAACTAGTCATTCCGTAAAAGTCAGCTATTTTTAGAAGACTGATGTGTGGGTTGGAGTATGGTTTATTTGGGGAGAGGGCTTTTAATGTTAATTATGCAGCTATTACTATGCAAGTGTTCTGAGCTAAAAGGAGGACTCTTCCTTTGTAATAGCTCTGGAAGGCTCTTGCACTCTGCCTACCCTCCCTCTCCCAGTCCTTGCCTCTTCCTGGTTACTGCCTTCCGAAACCGGCCAATGACTTGAGCTCCTTTCTCCTGTTGTCTTTGAACGTTCTTTTTAAATTTCATCTTACACGTAGAATGTGCTCAAGTGATATATAGCCTGATGGTGGTCCTTTGAAAACTCTTACTTCACTCTCGGGGCCACTGCTTACTGCACTGTCATATATTATGTATCCACACATGGTCAAGGGCTTCAAAGCACTTTGTAGAAGAATCCCAGCATCTTTGAATTATTATATTCAGCACCAAGGATATGAAGCCCCTTGAGTAGCGCATACAGAAACGGGCACCGTTTTCCTGGTCGTGTGTATCAATATGTAATGCATAAATAGAGTATCAATATTAAGTTAACATTTGAACAATACTTAATGATTTCTTTGGCACATGAAAGCTGGTTTGGAAACAGAACATTGTACAAGTATTAGATGACCTTGATGATAGAGATGGTGTTATTAATTTTTTCTTATTTACTATTAGTTTGAACTGTATGCAGAAGACAATGTATTGACCTTTTTTTAATTGGTCATTTTCAGCTATGACCAGTTTTATTTATTATCCTAACCTTTCCCATTGTTTATATTATTTTAAGCTAATCCTAGCTACATAATTTCACCTGTAAATAATTCAGGGTCTTAGTCGGATATCCAGTCTTACATATTTTGTTATATTCTTTACCTGTTATAACTTCATGTTGATAGATTCTATATAATATGTAGTAACAGCTAAATTTTATAATCTTTATGGGTTTATAGGACATGTTTTTAACTTAAATCTTATTGAATTAAATGGTTTTAATTTCATAATGTCACTATTGATCACTCTGCTTGGCCATGTTGTCTAGAGAAACAAATCCAGCAATACATCCATGTATAAGAAATAGCTTTATATCAAGAAATATCAAGTGTGTATCATGAAAATATACCAGCCCAGTCCAACTCAAGTCCATACGTTCCTCTTGAGACACACACAGCCACATGCTGGTGGGTACAAAATCTTTTGGATGCAGTGGGTGCATCTCCAGGACTCTGGCCACCATCAGGGCCAACCAGCAGGAAGGTGAATGGGGCATTTTCCCAGGAGGAGGAGGAGGAGGCCATGCCACAAGGAGTCACCATCAGGCTGACTGACAGGTTGATTACCACCCTTACACTTTTGCATATCTTCCGAGTTGACATTAAATTGTGTGAATACCACAACCAGTCAGTGTTTTGTTCTGTTGTACATTGCGTCACTATGAGTCAGCACTGAACAACAAGTGAAAACCTTTGGCTCTCTCTTGTATTTAATACCGGGCCAGTGGGAGTTATAAGGAGCCTTTGTTGTTACTGGCTCCCAGGGGCAGGACCTGGGCACCTGCTTGTCAGGCCTGCGGCCTAGGAGAGGGAGGGGTAATGGAGTGCGTACCTACCAGCTGGAAGTTTCTTACCTCGACCCCAGCTGCCGTGGTGCACCGTCCTGGCCATCGGCCCCTGGAGGTCACACACAGCAGCCTTCACCCGTGTGGAGCAGTTCTTCATTTACTAGGGTGCGCAGGAGTGTGCACCGACAGGGTGGCGAGTATCACGAGTTGAGTGGTGATTTTGAGAACAGTGTGGTTCAGTTGAAGCCTCAGATGTGGGTTCACTTTCCTGCTTCCCTGCCAGGTTCTCAGGTGATGTGTGTTGCTACTTTGCTGCACAGGCTTCAACAGAACTTTCAGCCAAAGACTAGAAGGTATGAATGGTGACCCATGGGGGTTGGGTGTCTCAGAGGTGCAGACAGCTGCATCTTCGATTGTTGTCAGCGCATTTCTTGAGATGTTATCTGGAAGTAGAAGGAAACAGATAGTCTGTTACTTAAACCTTTATCCAGCTCACAATGTTAAATAAAAGAAAGGTTTAGGTTTCTGAAGATCAGCTGTATGTACATTGGCGACATCATGAGCACAGCAGTGCCTTTCATCCTTGTCTTCATGTAGACAGCAGCTCTATTGTGTGCTGGAGAAGCGTCTCTGAAAGCTGGTAAAAGTCGGAAATGGTGGGACTTGGGATCAGATCTGCCTTGCTTTACATTGTTAGCTATAAATTAGTACATTTTCTAATTAGCGACACTGGTTTGAGAGCACTTAAGAAAACTTTAATGTAAGTTAGTAAATTTTTAGTTTGTCTTTAGAGCGATTAAAGACCCAAAGGTCATTTCTTATGTTGCTGATTCTGAGGGTAGTTATACCTGCTAGGTTCTAGTGTAGTGGATAAGAGTATATGTCATCGAAAACGCTGTTAGACCA
Organism: Tenrec ecaudatus; assembly: GCF_050624435.1. Classification (NCBI taxonomy): domain Eukaryota; kingdom Metazoa; phylum Chordata; class Mammalia; order Afrosoricida; family Tenrecidae; genus Tenrec; species Tenrec ecaudatus. The sequence goes on from NC_134532.1 coordinate 198,603,992, forward strand.
GGTAGGGGTCCAGACATCAGTTGGGTGTATCTTTGCCAGCTCCCTCCCTACTCCCAGCACCTCTTAGCAAATTCCTGTTGCTGTACTGGAATGGAAATCATAAGTAAACAAACAAAACAGCGAAGTAACAAGCTAATCACTGAAAAAGATGTTGCTGTATTTATGACTAGACAGTGAAAAAGATTTTGATTTATTTTGATGTAAATGAGAAGTTGCTGCTGATCCTTGATTTTAGCATCTGGTGTCTTGGCTGGGAGCACCTTTACAATATATTTTTAAGAAGTACTTTGGGAGAAAGATGGAGCTTTCTACGCCCATCAAGACTTAACAGTCTCGGAAACTATCCTGTCCTTTAGGGACACTGGGTCGGCACGGACCCCATGGCGCTGAGTTTGGAGTTTGGGTCTGTAGCTATGTTACAGCAAATGTTTATGATTTCACTGTTATTTGTCACTGATGTGACTCCATCTACCTCCCCACCCCCATGCTGCAGAGATTGTAGTTAATTAGATACTACAGTATTGAGCCTCTTCCTTTCACAAATAATAATAATTGAGTGTGTCTTCTGTGGGTAGCACAGTGCAGATTATAGTAGTAAAAAGTCAAGGCCTCTTTTCTCAAAGCATACAAGAGGGCCCCCAGAAATACAGGATTCATGTGAAAAGAGTAAGTTGAGAGTTTACTCATGGAAGGCGTCTGACCAGGGGAAGTGCCCTCTTAGAGGGGCAAGGTGGGCACACCCTGCCTTTCATCCACATTCTGAGGCAAGACACAGGATGCTGCCCTGTCACCCACAGGTCTCTGTAGCACTACCTCCCCTCAATCTCCGTTGGAACCAGGCCAGCAAGGTACTAGCTGCAAACTTGGGGGCCTACACATTTCTGCATTTCAGACTAGCAAGACCCTCAGAACCTTGTGGGGCTAGGTTACAAGTTGGACTCCATCTTTCAGTGGCCTCTATACAGTCCACATCGGAATTAGCAGACCACACTCCGTGATGTTGGTTGTTCTCTGCTCACTTATAAAGTGAGGTCTACGAGAGAGAAGTCCAGCCAAAGAGCAGCTGTAGCTGTGGTAGAGACAGATCACTCTCTCAAAGGAGTCCCTACATAAGAGAGCCCCAAGACCCAGAGTTGCTTCCAGGTTACAGGGGAGCCTGGGTGCATTGCTTGGATTGCAAATGTGACAGACTCCATATTCCCTCCCTTACTGAGGTTAGCTGAGCGTGGGACCCTCTGCTTGCCCCTCACTGTTCTGAAAAAGGCACTTCGATTGTTCAGGTATTTTAAAAAAACAGATAACAAAAGGCCAATTTCAGCCCACTGTCCCTCACGTTCTTTAAAGGAAAGGAAAACAACTCACAACCAGAATCTTGGAGTCCATCCTACTTTATTGTTATTAACATTTGGGCTGTTAACCTCAAGGTCAGTCATTCAAAATCACCAGCCACCACTCTGCTGGAGGAAGATTAAGCTTTCTAAAAATTCCCGTAATGATTGACAGTCTCAGAAACCTAGAGGAGCAGTGTTTACCCTGTCCTGTAGAGTCGCTGTGAGTCAAAATTGACTGGCGGTGCGCTTGGCTTTTTGGTTTGTGTGTGTGCGTCCTCAGCCTTTCCCCTGGCAGCATAATAAAGACACACCAAGTCCCCGAGGCTGACAGGTTTACATAAGCCTCCTGCCACATTTTCCTCCTGAGGGATAGCTGGTGTGATTGAACAATGGGGTTACTGCTTTGCCTTCTTGGGCGAAGTGACATTTAAGTCAAAGTCTGCATGGAAAGTCAGGATTAGCCAGAATCCAGATGTAGAGGCAGAGAGAAGAACTTCGTAGGCAGGGAGGATGAAGAGGATATTCTTTTAAGATTTGTAACTCTTTATTGGAAGACATGTCTTTGTTACATGTTGTATAAGAGCAGGTACTTGACTAAGCTGCTTCTTGTGATTTCAGACCAACCAGTGAGCAGATGTTCAGAGTTTCTCTTTGTGATATCAAAGTGTAAGGTACTTTTTAGTTTGACTGCAGGTGACAATGTGTTATGCTTATGGGGAATCCTCCTTGGTAATTCATACATTATTAGTTAAATTTCGTCTCATCAAATTAGTTTGTGAGAAAACGAAGAGCAGCAGCTCACCATTTGTTTTTTTCCCTTTTTTAAAGTTTATTAGCATGTGACTCCATCTACCCACCCACCCCCATGCTGCAGAGATTGTAGTTAATTAGATACTACCGTATTATTATTAAAAGAATAAATGTGATTACTTGGCATTTAAAGCAGTACCTACTAGACTTTAGAAATCACTCCAGGTGCCTTGTGAGTAGATTTCCACTGATTTATTTGATTTCACAGTGCCAGCGCTTACACAGTGATAGTGCCTGTAATTCAGTGGAAGCCATGTGTCATAGAAATCGCCGGCACTACCGTTTACAAATGTGCTTCTCTGACTTCTGTTTAGATGCATAGCCCCAAACCCGGTCATCTTTCATATTGTGAAGGCATTAAAATGAGGGCTTCAAACTGAGTTAGTGTCACAGCCAAGGAAGCAACACCACGGTGGCCCCAATTTTGTACAATGTGGGTGAGCTCAATGCTAATTGGAATGGGGGAATTACGGGTTAAAACTCTGCGGGGAGTTTCATCTTTTGAGTAAACAGGGCAACTTGTAAATTGCTTAGTAGCCAAATTTCTTGACTGGCAGAGTTGGAAACGGCGATGACCAAAATTGGCCACCAGCTGAATCACTATAACTGTGTTACTGTACGTGGTTCACCCTTAGGTAAATTCTAACTCAGTCACCCTATAGGACAGGGTAGAACTGCCCCTGTGGGTTTCTGAGACGGAATCTTTTTAAGAATAGACAGTCTCAGATGTGAGGGCAATCTGGCTGCGACATCTGTCACCCCATTAATCGCCAAGGTTGATTTGGCTGATGGCTAGGCAGGTGTCCCCTTCCTCCCTCACCCTCCATGTGGGCCTCAAGGACAACCGTCCTTGGGTCAAGGGTATATGAGTAGCTGCGCTCCCCTGCTAGAACCTCCAGACAAGTCTCAAGAATAGACAGCCGCATCTTCCTCCCACAGTGACTGGTGGTTTCCGGCTGCTGCCCTCTCATTTAGCAGCACAGCACACCCCACTATTCCACCAGGGCTCCCGTCACTCTGCACAGTCTTATTAATAATCCACTGTTGGCACAGGCTCCGAAGGCGCCCGTCTGTAGATAAGGGTTCCACTGTTACTATGGAAGAGTGGAAGATTACTTTTTGCCCATTTCATAATTGTGTGGCTAACAATGTGTCAAATTTAATGTCCCTGGAATATATGTTAGGTATGAAGGACTGCTAAGATGACTGGCTCTTCCTGACTTAGTTGGGCAGGTCGATGTGAAACAAGAGTGGTTTGAGTGTCACAGGAGTAATTACTTCAGAGGAGGAGGAGGTATTTATAGGTGCTTATAAAGAAAGGAGACGCTTGACTCGTTCACATGGAAAACTGTTTATGTAACTATAGATCTGTATTGATTGAAAAATCTAGCCTTAGCCATCTTGATACAGGAAGAACGTGCTTCTTAAAAAGCAGTGTTGAATCTTAGAAATGAATTCAGAAATGGGCACTTACAAGAAGTAAAGGCCTTCTTTTGAAAACACCTTACCATAGACGTAGAATAATTCATATCAAGGGAGTGTTTGGGGCTCGTGGCATACATAAGTAATTGATATTGGAAGAAATTGCTTGTGGTGGAAGAAAGTAATCTGTGATGGCTTTACTGATAAACATTGAAGAAATAGCCACATTTACTGTGAGCATGTTTATAATGGGGGGGGCATGAGGAAGAGAGTAATGGGTACTAGAAGCACTTCATATGTTGGCATTGTGAAGGATGGGTAGGTATTCAGAAACACCACAGCTGGAGATACAAGCTCTTTAGTTAGAAAATCACTATACTGCAGTCCTATCCTCAGGTGGGGATTCCTGATGAATGAAAGCTGTTTCCCAAATTCATTCTTCTAGAGCAGTGTTCTCAACCTTCCTAATGCTGCAACCTTTTAATACAGTTTCTCATGCTGTGTTGACCCCCCCCATAAAATTGTTTTCGTTGTTACTTCATAACTGTAATTTTGCTACTGTTATGAACCCGGCAACCCCTGTGAAAGGGTCGTTTGACTCCCAAAAGGGGTCGCGATCCACAGGTTGAAAACCGCTGCTCTAAATTAAAGCCTTACTGTTGTCATTCAGAAAGTATTTAGATGTGGCTTTAGCACAAATAAGTTATATTGTAGATCTCTACTCATCTACATGGCGTGTAGTAGAGGCATTGGTATATGGTTTGACTGGCTTAGTCTAAAACAGTGGTAAAAAGGAACTTGTATGTACCTTAAACGTTTTAACTTAAAACCTATACATTGATTTATCAATCTGGCTGTAGGATCTATGTTGATTGATGTTCTTTGAGTGTATTGTGTTTATTCGGAGTTCCACCGTGCCATAGAGTGTTTAATTTTCTAAGGTGGAATTTAAACTTCAAACACAGAATGCTCGTATTGTTTTGGAGTACAGAAGAATGCTAGTCTTTGGAACTTCCAGGATTGCAGTCCTTTTAAGGAGCAAGAAGCCTCGGTAACTGAGTGGGTTACACATTTGGCTTGTTAAATGCAAGGTTAGCCGTTTGGGCCAACCACAGGGCAAAGGCGGCTTTCTGATACTGTAGATTTACTGCAACAGCAGTCCTAGGGAGCCATTCTCCTTTGTCTTGTAGGTTCACCATAAACCTTCATCATCTGAAGGCAATTGATTTTGGTTTCAGTTTCAACCCAAGTAGATTTAGAAGGAATTTTTTTAGTGTGTACGTGACATTTCAATTTATTCTGAAACATACAATTTAAGGTTTATCTACACAACTGTCTTTGTCTACACTGTCATTTTTTGTTGTGTAATTTCATTGACCCCACTGCAACAGAATGGAAATAGGAATATCAGTACCACAGTTGGCATCAGAGACCAGTGTAAGGTTTGTCATTAAGCAAGTATTTACCAAGGGCCAAATAATTCATTTACTAATGAAATACTTACATGAAATATTAAGCATTTCATATACATTGTTTGATTAAACACTTGCCACTTAACTAGTCTCATTTTACAAATTGAGGATTAGCATAGCTCGAAAAATTACCCACTATCAGAGACTTGAACTCAACATGAACCTGAGTGTCTTGCCCCAAGTATGTTAAGCACGGTGTGCTTTGGTAGTCCTCCCTGCTGGCCGGCCCTGTGCGTCACGGAGCGTAAGTATTGTAAAGAAGTGCCGAGGTAGAGGGAAAGCAGTAAATCCAATTACTCCGGTTAAACGGTGTCAATCATTTATAATAAATCGTTTTCAGAACCATTACCAGAAAACACCTGTGGACCATTTGGGATAGTCTTGAATTCTTTTGAACACTATTCTAATGAATCTACCTATTCAGTTATTCCAAGAGAAAGTCTGTACTATAATCAGTCAGCCTCAGACTGGAGTGTGTTGTGGCCAGGCCTCAAGGCAGACATGGTGGTCTGGGCCTGCTTCAAGGCCCTGAGGTGCCCTGGGCACATTGCATTTGATGTCCTTACAGATACATTCCTAGTAATGTCATCGAGAGTCGGAGGATACACGCATTTTTCTTCAAAGGTAATTTATTTGCATTCAAAACATTTTCTGTTATTTACTGAGATTTTTGAGTAATACATATGCTTGATAGGACATTAAAACTATATGAAAGATTATAAAATGATATGAAGTTTTGTATTTCCTTCAGCCACTAGATGAATTCCCCTCCAGGAAGCAATGTCTGTTAATGAATTCCTTAGAGCTATTTATAGAATATCTGTAGAATGCTAAAAATTTCCATCTCTGTACATAGAAAGCCTCCTCTCCAGTTCATGTTCTCTTTAAGAATGCTTCACGTGTACAACATAGTGGGCCCACACTGGTCCCCTTGCTGCTTTTCGTTTTCTTGCTGGTCGAGTGTTCCTGGAGCAACGTAGTCACTGCAGTGTAGCAGTGGTGGTGTGCCCTCGTCTGTTTAACACAATACCAGAGGGGGCCCCTCATATTTGCCATTTTTGCTGTGAGGAACACTTGCTCCATGAATACCTGTGCTGCTCTGTTTGCATGCACACCCAGTTATGTATACCTGGGAGATGGGATTCCTATAAGTACAGTGAGTTGAGTCAACCGGTTTTGTCACGTTACCAATGGTGAATATGCCTTGTGAAACGTTTTCATGGTTGTCAGTCTGGTACGGAAAATTGGCATCTTATTAAGGTTTTAATTGACAATTCTTTTTTTATGAGATTAGTGCATCTTTGATATGCTTAGGGGAGACATTTGTATTTCTCTGGAAACCAAAAATGTTGCTGCCATCTTGATCTTTCCAGAAGGTTTGCTACATGGTGGGGCAGCCAAGGTCCTCTTAAATAGCGTCCCAGTTCCAAAGAGGTCAGGTGGGAAATGCTGATGGATTGAGTGAATGACATTTGATATCTATTCATATTCCTTGTCTTTTTATGGTTGATTGGCCTTTTAAAGTGATCTGTAGGAGCTTTGCATATATGTTGGAGAATTTTGCTTAGTTTGTTGTCTCTTGGCTTGATGATACTTCATGCCGTGCAGAAATTTGATTTTTTTTTAATTAACAAGGTTTTTTTTTGATGATATCTGGGCTTCAGGCTAATCTTGTCCAAGATTGATTGAAGTAATTTAATTCCTATGTCCTTTTTTCTATTTTAATCTTTGCTCAGTCTAGAAATTGGGAAAGTATGTGGTTTGGGGTAATAATTAAGGAAGTTTATATTATAACTAGCTGTATGCCTTACCCTCCACCCCCAATTCCCAGTGGTAAAGTATATAACACTAAATTATTGTGGATAACTCAATCATTTCGTAAGTTTTTAAATTACTCATAAGCATGCTATTTTATGGTACTCATTAAAGTTAGAAATACATTTTTAATTAATCTAGCTTTTGTTGTAGGGACCATTTCCTACCATTTTGGTCTCCTTTTCTCTGTCAGTTTTTTAATCAGACACTCAAAGTGCCTTTTCAAATTGGGACAGGTGATGCCAGCTGGTGGCATCAGAGTTGGCCCGTTCTGTGATTGTGGGTGGTGGTGTACTGCACCGTCTTCATGTGCCCACTCTAACACATGAACTTGATTTGGTAAATAAACTAGGTTGATTACTGTTGGAAACCTGAGGAGTGGGGATGAATGTGTGCTTCATTAGTCATTCTGGAGAGCACAGTTTAATAGTGACAGCTGGAAATGGAACTCTTCAGTCATAGGGTGTTTAATCTCCTCTTGGTTGACGTGATCAATTTAGACTGGATGACCTGTAGTTGGTTAGACTCGTGCCTCCCAAACTTCAGCATGCCACAGGGCCGCACAGACACTTACTTGCTCACGTGCAGATCGCAATGCCCCGGTTCAGAATTTCTGATACAGTAGGTCTGGCGTGTGGCCAAAAGGCTTGCATTTTTTGACCAAGTCTCTTAGTTCTCTGCTCTAAAATAATTAAGAAAAACACTATAGCTAATTAGGTTCCCAGTAAATCATTACATTAGAATTTCCTGTTGGAGCAAACAGGCATGTACTGTGAATTCAGAAAGGTCTGAAAACCAAGTCATCGTAGGAGAGAGACTAGTTAAAATCCCCCTCACCCCGCTCCCTGCAAAGCCCCAAATAAAATGCTTTGTTGATCCAAAAAAGTTAGTACAAGTGGAGGGGAACTTTTATTCTCTTTTATTACTGAGGTGATTTTTAAAAGATCTGAAGGCCAGAGAGATTGCCAGACACACCCTAGCTGTGGGGGAGGTCGCGGAGCTGATTCATGCGCTCTGCTGGACTGGCATCAAGACACTGAGTCAGAGTGTAATTTGCCTTGGTGGTTCCCCACCCCCTCCCTTTTTCACAGTCTTACATAAAACCATCTTGCAGCTGATGGTGTCTTTAATTCCAGAAATATAGTTTGGAGTTTATTTTTAAATATGGTTAAAGAAGAAAGCACAAGGCTTATAAATGGAATGAAGATGGATTTGTTTGCCAGACACCTTCAGAATTAACTTAGGATTAAAGTTATTTAGAAATAAAGTAGGATTCATTTCTGTTGTAGCCTCTCAGTTTGGTGAGTTTACTGCTCCAAAAGATAGTATTAGCTAAAAACTTCACATTGTCTATAAAAAATTAGATTAGTTCTTGAAAAATGGTGCCCAAATGGTGAATTCATAAGTGATGAGTTAAGATTTTAAAATAAAATATAAAGCTTTTTATTGCCCCAGCTGAACCTTTGAACAGGCAGGCAGATGGTACTGTCTTGGTGCCAAGCTGAAGGGAATCCTCTGGCACTGGAGACAGCAGCAGCCAGAGTGGAATGGAGTTGAGAGAGCTGACCCACCCAGCCATTCTGCATGCCACCCTCAGCTGATAGCCAGCCCTCACCCTGTTTTTCTTCTCTTTGTTCAAGGATTGGGTTGTTTCCATTCACTTTGTCCTTCCATGTGTGTACCATTGCCTCTAGAGAGCCCTTCCTTGTTTCCAGGGCCTTTAGAAGTGGAGTTCCTGCTCTGCGGCTTTAAAGGAGAGCCTCAGGTGTTCTGTTGGCCCTTTTGTACCAGGAGCCTCTCATTAGCCCAGTGACTCCCCAAGTGAGCATTGTGGCCACTGGAGGTCACTGGAACAGTCCTGGTGGGGATGGGGCTACAGAAGCAGCTAACTCTTAACCTTGTCTTAGATGATTGTGGACTCTAAAAAGAAAGTTTAATGAGCGGGTAGGTGCACAGTAATGTTTTTTGGGTTTTTTGGGGGGGGGGGGAGGAAGAGGGGGTGGTTGGCCAAATGAGTTTGAGGGCCTCTGTGCTACCCTGTCAAATAGGCAGTTAGTAAGTAGGTTTTCAGAGTGCATGTGGTAAAGTGCACTTGGTGAAATCATCGAGACACTTAGAATGATCTTGTTTTTTGTTTGATGGGCTTAATATTTCTGTGTTGTGAAATTTGTTAAATCCACCTATTTAATATGAGTATCTTTGACTGAATAATTGTATGACCCCCTTGTCGTCATTATTATCCCGTAGATAGGTATATTGTATTACAGTCATGAACAATTTGGTGATGTATGATTTGGTATGTGATAGATATATTTATAAATTGTCTCAAAGCTGAGTTTTGCATTTGTCTATGGAGCAGTAGAACAAGCACATTGGTGTGGAGGGAGTGTTGGATGTGGTGAGTCTTCAATGGCCTGTGTACACTGACCAGTGTGTTCTTTGTGATTGTAGGTACATGACTGATGGGATGCTCCTTCGGGAAGCTATGAATGACCCCCTCCTGGAGCGCTATGGAGTGATAATTCTTGACGAGGCTCATGAAAGGACCTTGGCTACTGATATTCTGATGGGTGTTCTGAAGGAAGTTGTAAGGCAGAGATCAGATTTAAAGGTGAAGTAATTTATTTTACCCATTTAGTGTACAGGCTGTATCTATGCAAGTATATGTAGCAACCAAGGGCTATGACCACTCATGGTAGACCTTGACAAAGTAGCTTTTCAACCGTTAAAAGCAGGAGCCACCAAATGAGTACCTGTGGTGTTGGTTTTCTCTGTTTCTCTGCCCTGTACTTGAAAGTCAAATCTGCCATTTTTAACACACACACACACACGCACGCCACTACCACCACCCAGTTCATTTCACCCAGTATTGGGGTGCAATTGGTTGCTGCTCACTCTCCCTCTGTCTGTCCAATATAAGCCTGCAAGGCCCCAGGCCTTCCCCTTCCAGTCTGTGCCTGTGTCCCAGCACAAAGGCGCACATCATGCTGCCGAGTAGCAATAACTGTTCGCAGGACAAGCAGTCTCCTCAAAAGGTCTTTGCTTACTTGTTCTGTCTTGTGTTTTTGCTTTAATAAGCCCAGTAGTAATCTGGCTGTTTATGGGTGTTTTACCAAGCCTATCCTCCATTGTGTAATTTTGGGAACTTTGATTTTAAGTCATTGTTTCATGAGATAGACCATGAGTTAGGATTGACTCAATTCTTGGAGAACTCTATCATTATCTCCACTTTCGTGCAAACTTTTTGAAGCTTCCTCTTACAGAAGTAAACATTACTTTTCCCTTGCCTTTATAATATCCTAAGAACCTGTCAGAGACAGCTTCCAATAAATGGCCTTTTTCTTTCAGGTTATAGTCATGAGTGCTACCCTAGACGCCGGGAAATTCCAGATTTACTTTGATAACTGCCCTCTCTTAACTATCCCTGGACGTACACATCCTGTTGAGATCTTTTACACTCCAGAACCTGAACGAGATTATCTGGAAGCCGCCATTCGAACAGTGATCCAAATTCATATGTGTGAAGAGGAGGAAGGAGATCTTCTGCTTTTCTTAACTGGTCAAGAGGTATTGTCATCATTTGCTTTGTTACTTGATGTACTCTTGTTCTTAGGTAACACCTTTACACTAAAGAATGTCTTAACGTGAATCCTGTTTTTCTTAAACCAATTTTTATGCTTTCTTTCCAACTTGACCGTATATACGTGTATATACATATATACGTGTCCTTTCGTCACTTTCTGCCTGCTCCTGCCAAGATGTACAGTCTCAGAACCCCAGAGGAGCAGTCCTCACCTGTCCTGGATGGGGTTGGTATGGACTCAGGGCAGCGGATTTGCTTTTCCTATGTACTCCGAGAATACCTTTCCATGCCTCTAGGGTTGGTGTTCTAAGTTGATTTTCTTAAGAGTGTCAAGCTCTTAGAAATTCAAGATTAAGCAGTTGTGCTCTCAGATTTGGAGAAACCTGAGTGATGGTGTAGTATGTGGCCCTTTGTAACTGCGTGGAATGTGAATCACAGCTCTTTGGAAATGAGGGTAGCACACACAGTTGTTTGTGCGCCATGTGGTCTCCTAGACACCTTAGCAAATTGTTTACCTTATTTCAAGGGGGGAGTCTTATTTTCAGGGACCACATTTTAGAATATGCTTTCAACAGTGTATGGGTGTATGTGCTGTAAAAATCTGAAGTCGCTAAGTACAATTAAGAGGACCCATTGTAGAACGTTTTGCTTTACTAAAAGGCATTCTGTGTTTTTTGTTTGATTTCTAATTTGCTCCAGAAGGCATCGTGAATTTCCCAGAAAGATTCTTTGGTTATCATATACATGCAGAGTATTTCAGCATATTTTTAAATGCAGTTTTTGTGGTGAAATTAGGTGCCTTGGATGATAATCGGGTCAGCCGATACTCTAGTATATATGGTAGTAAACTTGCTAACGGGGACCTACTCCGTCTAGGCCTGGGTGTGTCCTAAATTTGACATTTCTAACAACATGCAGCTATAGTGTTGTTGATCCTCCCCATGGGTTGAGTAGCAGACCTTGGCACCAGTTCTGCCCAGGAAGACATGATTCCAGAGATGCTGGGTGCCTGTTCTTTTCCATTCCATACCCACTAACAATGAGGGCTTTTGAGCATTTCGAATGCAGCTAGTGTGAAGAGGAATTTTAACTTGATGAGGTATGTGTGCTTGCCCTCTTCCTATTTTTGTTCTTGCATGACCCACTAAGTATGGTCTTTAACTTTTTTCAATGGTTGTGAAGAAAGGTAAAGGAAAATTGAAAAGATACATGGGCTTTTAGAACCTAAAATATTTTGTCCTTTTAACAATAAAATGTCTTGACAGCCCCTCACCTTTTCCCATTCTCTGGAACATCATTTTCCTCAGGTGGGACCAGTGGATCAGGTGCCTGGAAGAGGCGACTTGTTACAACAGTACTGAGTGCCCGTAGTGAGGCACAGGAATCTCATTTTTACTGGGCTCCTGCATATTTGCTGAGGATCACTGCTCCAAAGGCAGATGTGCATCAGTAGCCTGGATGCCTATAGTGTGGGTGAGGAGGACACCCCAAACAGCACTGTTGGAAATTGCCCTCCCCATTCCAAGAGCAAAGTCAGCTGGGTGGCTGACCGCTTCTGCTGGAAGATCCCTGTCTTAGGGGTACTTGTCTGGGTCGTGTTGCATAAACACCGGTGAGTTCTAGGCTATCCAACACCCAGGGATGGATTCTTCCACCGATTGTACCCATTGGCCATGGTTTTCTTCTGCAGAGCAGTTTCTCAGCCTAGGCGTTCTGCTCTGCCTTTGCTATGGGATGCTTTCTACTTGCAGGTACTTAGTGGGATTCCTAGTGATTAGAAGGTGGCGCTGTGGGTTAAGTGCTGGACTGCTAACCACGCGAGCAGCGGTTTCACCACACCAGCAGCTTCAAGGGAGGAAGACCGGGCTATGTGCTTCCCCAAAAGATCTGTCAGTTATCTGTGGTCACTGAGTTGGGGTGAACCCTGGCTGTGGATTGGTGCCTTTGGTTTTCTTGCGACTCACTGAGGATCACTAGCATTTGATGCCCCGATTGTGTCAACCAATCAGGCCTCGTACCCTTTGGCGGAAAGTCGTTTGTAGAGGTGAGCCATGCTTGCTCCTGGGGAAAAGTGGTAAGGTGTGTTGCAATGTTCTTTTTCCAGGTAAATGCAGTTTCTCTCCATGTAAAATTCTCCCTTTCTGTGCATTTGAATGAAAGACTTCCTTTATATTTCATGTCAAAGTACCAAATGTCTCTTTAAACCTGCACACAATAGTTAAACTGTGATGCTGGAAGGAGGCTGAGCCCCTACTGCCAACACCCACCCACCCCTACCCACCAGTCTTCCTGGAGAGTGAAGAATCTTGGCTCACCTTGAAGATGGAGCTGTGCTCCTAGGTGGGCCTGCAGGCCACAGGGAATGTGGTGCAGCAGCAGGAGTGCGCTCATCAGGAAATAGAGTGCTGCTGACTGGAGCAGTGACCTCGGGGCTCCCACGACATTTTCAGATGGGCTTTGGTGGTGGTGGTGGTGGCGGCGGCGGCAGCAGTCGTGGCAACGGTGGTGGCGGTGGTTGTTAACCTTCTAGAATTTAAAGGGGGAAAGATAGCAGAGGAACTAATATGTTTTCTATAAATTTCAGGGTTGGGTACAACTGATTGAAAAATAGGTTAACTATAACAAATGGATCCCCGTTTCTGGGACCTTTGTGATAATACATTTGGTTAGGGAATTCTGGGGAAAATCACCACTTCTAACATATATTGGGATGGCTTCATGAAATTGAGTCAACTCATGAAATTTTAAAACTGCTTGTTTGAGACCTTTTTACCACTTTGACCCTGTGGTTTGAACCACAGTGCTCGTCGCTAATTAGGGAGTAAGAGAGGCCAGTTTGCATGAGGGAAAGATGGGGAACCTTTGAATTCTAGAATGCCTTTTAGGTGGTTTTCTATTCTGCAAAGTATCTGGACCTATCCTTACAATCAAGTGTTGACTAGTAAAGTCCTTGGAGGAGCCTGTCTGGGGAATTAGTTGGGAATGACAGCAAGTGGACCTTCCATTGTATGTAAGTGGTTCCTTTGAAGATCCTGTAGAATGGGTTGGTTTGTTCATTTTTTTTCAGCAGGCAGTGAATTCATCCTTCTTAAATTTGTGTCCAAATTAATTTTTCTAATGTCTACTGATAATTTTGAAGTTAAAAAGTCTTCGTTTATAAAACAAACCTTTGGAGCAAGCCCATAATTGTCTGCTAATGACGGAGCAGATGGAAAGTGGGTCTTATCTGTGTGGAACATTACTTGCCTCTCTTTCTTGGCGTTCTGACGTGGATATATCTGTGTAGCAATCTGAAATGACACTGGTGGAGTCTATGGAAACTTTGTAACCTTCAGGGATAGGGTTTTTATATCTGAGTTTTGAAGCTTGCTCTTTTGGGGGATGGGGGTGGGGTGGTGCACATTTACTAAACATAAGTGAAAGACATAGAGCAGTGGTTCTTAACCTTGTTAATGCCACAACCCTGTAACACAGTCCTCCTGTCTGGTGCCCCCCAGCCATCACATTATTTTTGTTGCTATTTTGTAACTGTCATTTTGCTACTGTGATGAATTGTGTAAATATCTGATATGCAGGGTGTATTTTCATTGTGACAAATTGAACCTACTTAAACATAGAGCATAGCAATCACAAAACAATATTTAATGATAGTGAAATGTGTTTTCTGATGGTCTTGGGCGACCCCTGTGAGCGGTCCCGACCCACAGGTTGAGAAGCGCTGGCAGAGGGTTTTCTTCAATGTTCCCAAGCTTGCGGCATTCCTTGTGTTTCCTGTCTTACATGCTTAGCAAACAGGGAAGAGTGGATGCTTAGGAAATTGGGGCTTGATCATTCACTTAACAAAGTAGGAGAATCTCAGATTTAAGAAATGGGCCTTTAATTTTCTGATCTGTGTAACCAGTAGGTAATTTCCTGTTGCCTACTGGTTGCACAAGTAGTAATAATGACAAAACTGCAAGGGAGCGATTTTTAAAAAAATATATTTTTATGTATATTTTAAATTCCAAAGAGTTACAACCATTTTGAATTTGCCTACCAGCAGGGGGCATGCTAGTCTAAATGCTATCTATCTACCTATTATTTTTAAAATTTCCCCCAGTTACGGTTTTCCTTCAGTGAATAGAAAATCAGCTTCCATTTTCTTTAAGAAACCTGAAGCCTCATTGCCCATGCCATAGTTGGGGCTCTTTTTAATCAATATATTGGAGGCTCGTACAATTCTTTTTTTTTTTTTAATTTTAACAATTTATTGGGGCTCATACAATTCTTTTCACAGTTCATATATATACATACATCAATTGTATAAAGCACATCTGTACAGTCTTTGCCCTAATCATTTTTTTCTCTTTTCTTCTTTTACATTTTATTAGGGACTCATACAACTCTTACCACAATCCATACATATACATACATCAATTGTATAAAGCACATCCATACATTCCCTGCCCCAATCATTCTCAAGGCATTTGCTCTCCACTTAAGCCCCTTGCATCAGGTCCTCTTTTTTTTTCCCCTCCTCCCTCCCCAGCTCGTACAATTCTTATCACAATACATACATACATCCATTGGGTCAAGCACATGTGTACATTTGTTGCCATCATTTTCAAAACATTTGCCTTCTACTTGCGCCCTTAATATCGGCTGCTCATTTTTCCCCCACCCCCTGCACTCCCTCCTCCCTCCTGAACCCTTCTTAAATCATAAATTACTATTATTTTGTCTTCTGTTACAAGCCATAGTTTTTAAGGCTTATTTAAGAAGACAAGTATTTGAAGTAAATGAAATGTACATTTTTATTTATCTAATAGCTTTGAATCCATTTAACATGAAAATAAACTTTACTGTGATTTAAAATTATTACCAAGAAAATTACTCTTGGTGTAGTAAAAGTAGTTTTTCTTAGAATTTCCTCCTTCTCCCTTTTGCTGTGGTTCTGTTTTGAATATTGATTGTGTGCTTTTAAAGGCAGCTTCTGAGGGTTGTTTCTTGGTTGCTGTGTGTTGGAGAGGACTTGATTGCAGTTTGCGTCACAGCCCCTAGAGCCAGTGTAACCCCCCCCCCCCAACTCGTAAGCCTGATCATGCCTCACAGTGGTTTTTCTGCCCCATCCCTTTACATGAACAGCTCGGTGTGCACATGCATTGGTGGTTTCTGGGGTCGGGATATTTGAAGATACTTAGGTGGCACAGCCTAGTTCTTAAATACTTAAGTTGATAAACGTTAAGGTGTTTGTTCACATTAGGCACTAGGAAGGAAAGCTCCCATCTAATTATATTAGTGATACGTGACATTGAAGCCTAATTGGCTTATATAAAATAT
Organism: Tenrec ecaudatus; assembly: GCF_050624435.1. Classification (NCBI taxonomy): domain Eukaryota; kingdom Metazoa; phylum Chordata; class Mammalia; order Afrosoricida; family Tenrecidae; genus Tenrec; species Tenrec ecaudatus. The sequence continues at coordinate 198,619,744 of NC_134532.1, forward strand.
CCAGCACATCAATTTCTTTTAGATTGTGAAAATTGAAAAGGTCATGAGTAGAGCTTAATATTCCTGGGTGAGAAATTCAGAATTTAAAATCATTTGTTGAGAATTCATTAGGAAATCTGACTGAAAAAAGAGGTATGGAATGCAAATGAGGCAGTTATGGGCAGGATGCAGAAATCAGAGTTTGTGTGGAGCCTTGGGGGGGGGGGGCGGAAGATTTCCACTGAAGTTTGCTTGAATTAGTTTTGGTTTTTAAATTGAAAATAAAATATTTGCTAACAGAAAGCATACATAAAGTAAAACTTACATAAAACTTAAAATGTTTTCCTGTGCATATGTCCAGTTTTCAGACCTCTATTTGTGTTTTTTAGGAAATTGATGAAGCCTGTAAGAGAATAAAGAGGGAGGTGGATGATCTGGGCCCTGAAGTTGGTGACATTAAGATCATCCCCTTGTACTCCACACTCCCACCGCAGCAGCAGCAGAGGATTTTTGAACCGCCACCTCCAAAAAAACAGAACGGAGCAATTGGGAGAAAGGTAATGCTCTGTGTAAACATTTCTTCAAAAATACTCAGTTGCTCGTGAGACAGTGAATTGCAGTTAATGGTAACGGATTTAGGTTATGTGCCGTTGTTAGCTGGATGATAGACAACAAAACCCTCTGCCCTTCAAAATCGGGAGAAAACGGTGTCAGTGTGGAATGCTGCTTCTCTTGGTCCTAGGGTGAGTTCCTTGTTTGTTGTTGGAAAGGAGGAATGATTAAATAGAGGAAATTAAGAAAAGAGCAAGATGACAAAGTGCTACTTCACCCTCCCATGAAATCACTAGGCAAAAATATACGATCTTTCTCTAGTTCCTTGAGTTTGGCAGTGGACGGTGCTTATTTCAGGGAGAGAACAAGTCTTAGCTTGGAGGCCCTTTTTTGGTGGGTATCCATAGGAAGGCATCTAGGTGCCATTTTAAAACAAAACAGGCATTTTATTTTAAAGTAACTAAATTAATTTATTTTTACACACAACCACATGTTTTTCTCTTTGTTTTAATAAAGTGGTGCTGGGTTAATACAGGGGCATCACCTTGTTTCCGCTCAACTCTCACTCAGGTTCCAGAGCCAGCTATACAAGACTTTGGGCTTTTTTTTTTTAAGTGGTATAGTTTATTATCTTCATCATCTTGGGAGATGATTGTGGGAAATTAAGCGTCATTTTTATAACCAGAAGACCTTTTACATAATCGCAGGCCTTCTAGTTGGTGTTGGACTACCTAGTAACTAAATACATGTTTCTAAAGTTCTAGATCATGTATAAGGAAATTTCCCACGTTTTGTGGTTTTATTTTCTACAAACGGTGGCTTAGACCTGGTAACATCGTGATGTTAAAATTGTTCCACTGTACTTGGTTACTAACCCGCCAGCCCACTCTGCAGGGGAAAGATGGGGCTGTCTGTTCCCGTAAAGATCATATAGCCTGAGAAGCCCTAGCTAGATGGGGCATTATGAGTTGGAATTGACTCAAGGGAAATAGGTTCAGCTTTTTAGGTGCTTGCTTGCTTTGCATAGCTAATCGTAGAAGTCTTGATTTGTGACTGTGCCCACATGCGATTAGATTGACTCTCTAGAAGAGTGTTTAGACTTAACTGCCCTCGAGTTTATTTTGACTCCTGGGGTCCCTGGAGGACAGCGTAAAACTGTCCCCTTGGGTTTTCGAGAGAGTAACTCTACGGCAGTAGAAAAGCCTCCTCTCTCTCCTTAGGAGCAGCTTCTGGTGTTTCAACTTCAGGCTGTCCTTACTAATGCCATTTGTTAAGACTGTGTTTGCTCTTGCTTTGGTTCTCCTTATTGAATCCACAGGAACACATCTCCATGTCACCATCAAACCTCATGTTTCTTAACCATTTTTCTAGTTGTCAATCTTTTCAACAGACCATGTGTAAGTGGAAGTACTTGTCTTCACACATGCAAATAGTGAATTCTCTAGTACAATGTTAAACCTGCAAGGTCCCCTGCTTGTATTTTGAGATATCTGTTCAGTAGGTTTGCACTTAGAAAGTGAAGTTATTAACAGTATTTTTAAAATGAAAGAGAGGAGGTTTTCACGCATTCATTTGCACGCATCATAGTGGCTCTACTTTATGGTCACAGCATCCTCTTGGTGCATCTGAGATAGGTCATTGTCGTACACTCAGTGGAATGGCCACAGTAAAAGTGATCAGTCTCTTCTCTTAGTCCCACCCTGCCACTGGGACTTAGAATGATTGGCATGGATAGAAGAGTGAGCCAAAGCAAGTAATTCACTTCACCATGGTATACCTACTTAAACTCTACTGAGCAGATAATTCAAGAAGATGGAATGTGTGAAGAATGCAGTAGTGGGGTTGAAGGAAGGCTCATGAGCCTGTCATAATGCAAATGACACAATGTTGCTACCCGAAAGTAAAGAGGATTTGAAGCGCTTATGGAAGATCAAAGACTGCACCCTTCAGTATGGATAGCAACTCAGTGTGAAAAAAAAAAACAAAAACCTCATGACTGGACCAACAGATAACATGATAAACGGAGAAGAGATGGATGCAAATAGGATTTCGTTTTGCTTTGATAACTAATCAGCATTTACATGAGTAGCAGTCTAGAACTCAAATGGCCTAGTAACATTGGGTGTATCTGCTGCACAAGACCTCTAAAGTATCAGAGAGCAAAGTTGCCACTTTGAGGATTAAAGTACGCTAACTCCAGCCAAGGGCTGCTTGTGGGTTGTGTATTAGTTATCCCCAAAGTCGGCCCTTTGAACCCACCGGTTACTTGAGGCTTTCTGTTCCCATTATGGATGTTCATTCCCAGAAACCCACAAGAGAATTCGGCTGTTTTATAGGGTCACTGAGTTGGCAGTTGACCCACCACAGTAAGGGTTGTTTTGTTTTTAACCCACACCATGGTCTTTTTCGTCTCGTGTGGGAGAGAGCTGGACAAGGGAAAGGGTAGAAGAAATCTATCTTGGAAGAAGTACGGCCAGAATGCTTGCTCACTTAGAAGTAAGCATCCCGAGACTTCTTCATACGTACCTGTTAGCAGGTGAGGCACTCTGGAGGACATCGTGCTTGGAAGAAGGTCCGGGAAAACCGAGGAAGTCCCTAAAGGAGGAGAGACAGAGTGACCGGTTGTGGGCTCACTGCAGCAGCACTTGTGAGGGTAGGCAGTGTGTTTATTCTGTTGAACCTTGGTAAGGGTGTTTTGCATCAAAATTAACTCTGGAATCTAGAAGTAATTACTTTCACAAAAGGTCTTTAAGAATGTCAGGACTATAAACTTGTGTAAAAATCAACTATCAAGATCCCAGCTTTTCCTTACAAATCCAGCTAGACCCGAGTATGCACACTGGTACAGATAGGAGCTGGAATCCAGGGCAGAGACCCTGCAGGAGGGGCAGGGGAAGCAAGGGGGTACTGATCACAATTACATACACCCCTCCCTGGGGGATGGGCAGCAAAAGTGGGTGAAGGGAGACATCAGACAGTGTAAGAAATGAAAAAATAATTTATAAATGATCCAGGGTTTGTGAGGAAGATGGGAAAAATGAGCTGATACCTAGGGTTCAAGTAGAAAACGTTTTGAGGATGATGATGGCAACAAATGTACACATGTGCTTGACGCAATGGATGGACAGGTGGATTATGATGAGAGTTTTATGAGAGCCAATAAAATCCGTTTCTGTTCTTGGCATATGTCCTTGGTGTGGTGTGGTCTTCCCCTTTATGCCCCTATTGAAACTGCAGTCTATGGATCAGTGGTTCTCAACCTTCCTAATGCCAGTAGTTCCTCATGTTGTGGTGACACACACCCCCCAAAAATTTTCTTTGCTGCTTCATCATAACTGTAATTTTGCTGTTATGAATCGGGCAACCCCTGTGAAAGGGTTGGTTGACCCCCAAAGGAGTTGAGAACCACTGCTTATAGATAATAGACCTCTTTATGGGCAACTCCCAACCTCCCTTCAATGCCGTTGTCTCAGTACACCTTCCATGCTAGCCGTGCTGTGGTAAGCTCTGCTCAAATCTCAGCACGTCTTCCATATCACTTCAGTGTTTTGTTTATGTCTGATTTCCCTCAACTGTAAGACCAGCCTCTGTCTGGTTCATCTTCTGTGTCAATTGCTGGCACCTCTTGCTCTGTGGAAGTAATCTTTGCAGACATTTGTTCCCTGAAAATCTGATCTTCAGGGTAAATACGAGGAGAAGCTCATTTTCAATTATTTTAAAAGGATAAGTTTGAATGGAGCATATAATACTTTAAAACATTGCAATGTCATATTGTGTAGTTGTAGCTTGTGATTTTTTTCATTTGCTAATTTGTGTAAATGCTGGATTGAATTTTGCTAATAGAACTATAAATTATTTCTTAGTAAATATTTCCTGAATCAGTTTATGTTCGTGGTGTGATATTTGCATATCCACCATGAAGTATGTCATCTCGGAGGCATTCTGGAATGTGTTTTTATTGCTTCGTCAATAGTTTTTACTTGATGCTGTTGTCATATTTGATATCTAATGGGTTGAGTGATAACTTGGAGTAATAGATATGGTTGAAAAGAAATTTGCTTTTTAATTAGAAGACGAAGCGTTAACGTCTAATTTGAAGTTTATAGTGTTGGCAAAAGTTAATGCTTACTTTCCTTTAATTCCCCTGGAAGTGAAATGTGATTTATGCTGTCAATTTTTCAACAGGTAGTTGTATCCACTAATATTGCAGAGACGTCACTGACAATAGATGGGGTGGTGTTTGTGATTGATCCTGGATTTGCCAAACAAAAGGTGTGTTTTATACTTTATAAATTAGTGGTAACTGTAGTTAGAAACTGTTCATTTAATAATTACAATTTGCTGTATAGAGGTTTTTGAGGGTTTTTTTGTTTTTTCAGTTGGATTTATTTTCTGACTCCTAGCTGTCAGAAATGCCATCTGTGTTTACAGTTTTGTAACGCGTTTTGTGCGCGTTTTGCAAGTGGTTCTGTTGCCTTTCGTTGGTTTCCTGTTGTGATGGTGACTGCTGGCTGGGATTTCACTTCCATAATGCAGGGGTAGCAGTAAGTGCCTAGGGCTACTCTCAGTGCACGCTCATCACACCTCACCCTCAGAGCTCCTGCTACATGTTGGGCACAATGGAAAGGTTAGGGGTTGTCCTTGCAAAGTACATGTAAAAACAATTCTGAAGTTATACCAAGCACTTAGGCCAAATTGAGGTGACAACTCTGCAGATTGTTTTTAATTTTCAGAGACCTTTTGGAGAAATTTGTTTTCTTTTGTAAGTGTATATCTGGGAGATGTAGTTGTACTCAGGATGTGTGTTAGCCTGGGTTGACTAGAGAAACAAATCCAGAGAGACTCCTGCAAGAAATGGTGTATCAGGAAAACATCCCGGTCCAGTCCAACTCGAGTCTGTAAGTCTGATACTAGTTCATAAGTCCCTCTTCAGACTCACAGCCGCGTGCAATGATGCAGGGTATAGGAAGATCACAGGCCCTTGGGTACAAAGTCTTGTGGATCCAGTGGTGGCATCACACATCTCTATGTGACTTCTATAGGTGAAGGTAGAGAGAGGTGGGAAGGTCCCCAGGACCCTCCTTATAAGAAGGCCACACCCATAGGAGACACTATCAGGTTGTAACCTGATGGACAGGCTAGACTCCACCCCTACACTCTGTTAAGTTGACACGAAATTATGTGATCACCACAGTGTGCATATTTTGGTGGAGAGGTCCTCTTAAACTGAAAGCACCTGCGCGTCGTCTTGTGGGTGCGTAGTATGTTCTCAGTGTCAACGCGCTGACAATGCTGGGGACAGCACTTGTAGAGATTGATGCTTTTTCTTTTTAGTCAAACTGCTAAAACTGAGATGATCTTCAATTGGGAAATGTACGGTTGAGATGTTTGATCAGAACCTTTTTTGTGTTTGCTTGAGCTTTTCAGGATGAGGAAGTACCTGCAAGGCCCAAAACACACTGTAAGGTGTTTGGCAGTGTCTGCTCTCCTTAAGCAGGTTGTCCAGGCTTCTGTCGTTTAGGATTGGCTATAAACTTCCCCCAAGGGACGTTTACTGAGCCGAAGGAAGAATCATTCTGAGTCATTGCTTCCCCATTAGGTGTACAACCCTCGAATCAGAGTGGAGTCCCTTTTGGTGACTGCGATCAGTAAAGCCTCGGCCCAGCAGAGAGCTGGTCGAGCTGGTCGCACCCGACCTGGGAAGTGCTTCCGACTATACACGGAGAAGGCTTACAAAACGGAAATGCAGGTAAGAGGGCATCGCCCTCCTGTGTGTTTGCAAGGACTACGTTGAATTTGTTGCCAGAAGAAAATGGCTTCACTTATTTCTTTTGTTGCATTTTAGCCCTGTAAACAAGGTCTTTGATTTTACCTCCAGTGTGATTTATTGTGGGGATACCTCCAGATACTGCTCTTGGTTACAGGTCTCAGTTACAGGCAGAGCCCCTTAGGAATGCCCTGGGGCATTGCCATGTGACTAAGCGCATGATCCAATTGTATTTCCAGGCAGTCCCTTTGGTTTAGACAACAGTGTGGTGCTGCATCCTTTCCCGGCACGCTATGGATACAGAAAGTATTGGCGTTCTAGTCTGCTTAGTATACAAATCGTTTCTCTTCAGAGACAGTGGTGCCAAAGCAAACCGCCAGAGAGGCCTGGAGCCAGATGTGGTTTGTTTTCTGGAACATGGGGATTAGAATATTTAACATGGCAAATGTGTTTGTGTTTTGTTTTGTTTTTTTTACAAGGACAACACGTATCCTGAAATCTTACGATCGAATTTAGGATCAGTTGTATTACAGTTGAAGAAACTTGGTATTGACGATTTGGTGCATTTTGATTTTATGGATCCACCAGGTATGACTCACCAAGGCATGTTTTAACACAGCCTTTTAACCATAATTGATTCTGATCTACATCCTACTCGGTGTATATTACGTACAGTTGAGCGGTTTTTTTCCCCCAGTACACATTAAGATAAGATTAAACTATCACTAAAAGGCTAACCGTTCCCTGAATTTAAAAAAGTAAAATTTTTGTAGTTCAAGTTAACCGCATTTATTGTCCGAGATGAAAATATGAGGAGTAAATTGCTGAAATTTTCTTGAGGTAAAATTATTTTGATAAACACACAGCTCATAAAATGATGAATTAGGGTTAAGCTAGTAAGATGATTTTAAGTACTGTACAGGGGAATGTTGCAGTTTATGTGATTCATTGTTTGCTACATCTCTATACTTGAATTTGATGACAGCTTGAATTTGGTCTAATATACAATGAAAAATGAGATTTCTTATTATAATGGTTTGTACCTTGTCACAATTTTGCTTGCGCAAGGCAGCTTGACTAATAGATTGCCTTTCCCTCCCTAGCTCCTGAAACTCTGATGAGAGCACTGGAACTTTTGAATTATCTGGCTGCTTTAAATGATGACGGTGATCTGACTGAACTGGGATCCATGATGGCAGAATTTCCTTTGGATCCCCAGCTGGCTAAAATGGTTATTGCAAGTTGTGACTACAACTGTTCTAATGAGGTCCTATCTATTACTGCTATGTTGTCAGGTAATAGAGGGAAAAGAGCTTTAAAAAAAAGCCCAGTTCCTCAAAGTTTGGGTGGACTTCACTTTGGTTGGTTTTGTTTTTTGTTATCTAACACAATAGTGGGTTTTATCGATGGCTTCAAGGAACTCATTTTGTTTCCTAAATATCTGGAAAATAGCTTCTCAATGACAGCATTTACCAAAGGAAAAGCCATTGTGCCAGGAACACAGGGACAGCACTGGCCCTCTTGAATGCAGTCACAACCCAATTGTAATGGAATTCTGTATTAGGTCCATCGATGCTATTAATGTGGTTTATTACTTAAAATTACAAGAAAGACTTAGCTCTTGTACTTGGCACTTTTAAGTGAGCCGTGAGCCTGTAATGAACCCAAACTGTACCTTTAAGTCGAGCCTTTTCATCGTGTACAGTAAGTATTCTATACACAGGTAGCCAAAAGTGGATTTCAAACTTAGTAGGAAACAAGTAGAAGGTGGTAATGTGTCATTTTAGACTTAAACGTAATCTGATAGTGGCAGTTTTTTTACAGTACAGCGAAACCCTTGATAACTGAAATATATACCTAATAGATAAAATTGCTAAGTTTGATGACAGGAACCCTAAGCTGAGAAAATTGTGCTGTTTCTAGTAGTGATAAAATTTAATCCACTAATGTATGGTAGTAATTTGGACATTAGATTTCCTGGAAAGAAAGGGGAAAATGGGTACTGTTAACAGCAAAATAAATAAATGCCTTCAGATTTATGTGGCTAAAACGGGGGAATGGCTAGTGTTTACTGTCACTGGTACTGGACAAGGCTACTTTCAGTGTCAGTACTGGGGAAGAACTGACTTCGTCTGTGGAGGGTTACTGGTCCTTTATGCACTGACTCAAATGCCTTCCATGGAATTACAAGCTCGGTTGAAGTCTAAATATAAAACTGGTGGCTTAGCATAGACACATTCTAATGGTGTGCATTTTTTAAAAAGAGCGAGCTAAAATGTTTTTTTGCAGTTATGATTGATCAGACTCAGAGCAGATGGGCAGGGCAGTAGCGTATCTCGTGCACGACATTGCAGTCTCATTGCGGAGGTGGTGGTAGGTTGGTGGCTGCCTTCCTTCTGTGTTGTGACTGTTAGATTTCTCCAGTTGTCCCTATCCCAGGCCTCCAGTTCTTGGAAAAAGTGGGGCAGGCACTAACAGATGATCTGTGTGTTCATTTGGTCTGTTAGCTGCCCGGCTCGTCATCCATCTAGGTTCTTTTCCTAGACATACTAGGTAACTACCATTATGCCAGTTTAGAAAATTAGCCCTTTTAAAAGTGGTGGCGTTCACAATACAGTGACGTCTTCCAGCTACATCTCAGCCTTAGTTGTGATAATCTCATTCCATTCTTAATTTAAATGAAGAAAATAGGGCTTCCTGGTGGTCTTCCCAGGCACATGGAGTAGAATGAGCATTTCTCTGCGTGTGTGTGTAGGGGGGGTGATGTTAGCAGAGCTAGGGACTAGGATGTGGGGGGTGGGGTTTGTTTCTTACCTAACTCTCTTCTGCCCGGCTTACTCGGCAGCTAGTTCACGGGCTGAGCTTTCCCAGCTCTGGGGGCTCCCAAGTTCTGTAGGTCTCTGTGCTTTGATTACTGTGATCACGTGTCCCTGTCACTTCTCTGGCTACTTTTGCATCTTTTTAAAGGGGAAATGGTATGGGAAGATACTTTGATAATGTATTGGGTCTCATTGTCAATTGCTTCCATTATCTTCTATCTAAACTGATTTATTTACTTACTTTTTAAAAAAAATATTGAAGTCTTAGAGCTTTAAAATGTGTTACCAACGTCCCAAGCTGTGAAGTATTTATATCTTTATGACTATCAAACTGCTACAATGAATTAAGGGAAGTTGTGTTTCAAAACATGAAGTGCACACTGTAACAACTTAAAATTTAAGTTTTATATGAATTAACATTGAAACTATAAACAAATAACAGTGGTTACGTATTTTGATGGCGAAAAAATGACTGTTTCCGACAAACCATCAAGCTGCAAAATAATGACTTGCTCTCTTGTATTGAGGTTTGGATTCAAGTAACAGTTCTTTGTTAGTTTTTTTGTTTTGTTTTCACTTGGCACTAAATTCGTTTATTAAAATGGCTAGAGCCCTGGACTGCACACCACCGGCCTTTGTGACTTCTTAAAGTTTAAAGGCGGTTTAACCTTCCACCACTCCTGCTTCTCATCAAAACCCAAGATGTCTTGGTAACTGTTCACTTCATGCTCTGGTCACCAGTGCTGATAGTGCTGCCTGCCCGCTACCATAGCCACAGCATTGGGGGTGAGCTGCACTGGGGTCGTGGCAGTAGACTGGTTGCAAAGCTTGTTTTGGGGGGTGTTTTTTTAAAGCCCCACAGTGGGCAAGCATGACTTCCTAACTCGGCCATTCCGTGCTTAGAAGACATGGTCTTTGAAAAATTGTATTTAGCTAAGAGGCTATTGTCACCTTAAATCCTGGTTATTGGTAGAGCTATCAGCACTGTTTTGTTTTTGTTTTTCAATAAGTTGAGCTCTTTAGTCTCTTGATGGCCTTCAGAAGAGCAGTTTTTATGGCTGCTTGTAGCCCTAGTTACATTCCCAGGTGCTCTTGTCTTACAGATGTGGATAGGTGTTGATGTCCCAAATCCAAGTAGTAAACAGGCCAAGATGCAGGTGGAGGCCATCCTGCCCTGCCCTATGCTCTGTGAACTGACGTAGCTAGGCCTTGTTCCTCTATCTGTGAATGCGTGACTCATCGATATGGGCGTTTGTGTTGGGCCCATACCAACCTTGTTTAGTCCCACAGTGTTTTGTTCGTCCCACGGAGGCCAAGAAAGCCGCGGATGAGGCCAAGATGAGATTTGCCCACATAGATGGAGATCATCTGACACTGCTGAACGTCTACCATGCTTTTAAACAAAGTAAGTGTGAATGCGACCGCAGGCTCCTGTCTGCATGCACTAAGAGGTCTCTTCATTCATTGCCGGTGACAGCTTTACAGTAGAAATCCAGAGGCACTGTCAAAAGCTCCTGGCTGGCACTTGAAACAGAACTCGCCCAGTCCTTTACAGAGTTGTTCCCATTTTGCTGTCCCTGATTATAGCAAACCTGGAAAGACAGAATGATAAACATCAAAGACTTGCATGAAATTCCACCACCAGCATGCAAGTTTTTGTATAGTTGTTATTTTCTGATAGGCATTGTGATTTTGTTTTTAAGTTGTCGTGTTTCTAGGACGTTTTCTTACGTAGCAGCAACACTAGAAGAGTGGGACCAGGGATATGATCAGGCATTCAGTCACACTGCATGGTGGGCAGCAGGAAGAAGCCCAGGCCTGCAGCTAGGCCAGGGCATGTATTATATGAGCGAGGTACCCCTGTAACCTGGAACAGAAGTGTGGGTTCAGCCTTGTCAGCTGGCTCCCCTGATGGGTATGCAGTGGTCCGTCTGAACATTTGTGGCCTCGGCTAATGAGAGGTTTGTTTTCTTTTTATGACGTCGACATTAAAACTCTGCGCTTGGGTTTTATTTGTAACTCACTTGCTTATCAGAAAACTCCTAAAATAGAACCTTTTGAATAGAGCTCCTGGAGTGGCCCTGGGTGCCACGCGGGCAGCGCATTCGGAAGCCCCACTGCTGCACTAGGAAGAAACTGAGGGCTCGCAGGGGAGGGGAAGGCCACAGTCCTTCAGTGGCCAGCTCTAACACATGATGGTAGGGGGTGGGGACAGGTTGGGTTTTGTTTGGTTGGTTTTTCGTCATTTTATTGGGGGCTCATACAACTCGGGTTTTTTTGGTGTTACTGTTTTTCCAAAGACAAGCTCAAGGCTTGGCTTAGAACACTTACTTTGCCCCGTGTGAGCAGCCAGCCCTTTGTGGTGGAGCCAGCTTCATTCACATTCACCCCACTGCTCCGACTTGATGTGCAGAGACTGTATTTTAAGTTGCTAAGAGATGGAACACGGTTTGGGTTTTTACCTTTACTTCTCTTCCAGAGAGTGTTTCGTTATGTAATCATTTAATCAGCGAGCACAGCGTTCTGTTAGGAATTCTTCATTGCCCTTTGGCAGTCGAAGCAGTGGGCCTGTTTCAGTTTCAAGTATAAATGAGCCATGCAGCATTTGAAAAGAGGATTTGCGACTTCGCGTGATAAAATCGTGAACTCTTGCCCTGCTTGGTGCACGTGCGCGAGAGTTGACAGCCTTCGGTTAGAGCCCTCGGCCGACAGTAGGCAGGGAAGGTTTCCTTGCTCGCTCCTTGTCAGCAGGCTGCTATGCGCTGAGCAGCTGCATCGCCCTCTTAGAATAAAAGCGCCTCGATGGAGAAAGGCAGGTGTCTCACGTAACAGTGCAGGCGTGTTCTATGTGCAGAGAGACAGTGGTTGACAACGTAGGTACGGCCACAATGTCACATTGCTAAAAATTATCAATGCACTGACCTTTCCCAGGGAAAATCTAGATGAAAAGTGACTTTGTGGCACCTTACTGTGGAGGTGGGTTGTTTGTGAGAAAGCTTTCACTTTGCACATCATATTGGGCGGGTTCATCCATGGCTTTCGATGTCTAAGCGCATTTCTTTAGCTGTGCCATCATATCACTAGACCATTTCTCCACTGGCGAATGAATGCCTGCCGAGCTTCGGCCAGCCCATGTTACTCATTATGAGCCACCCAAGACATTCACTGGGACTCAGCACAGCTTCCTTTAGATGGAGAGATTCTTTGATAGAGTTCCCAGGGGGTTATTTTGAAATGGTAACTCTAAAGGCTATCTTTTCTTCCACAAGGAAAGACTGGGCATTTCACCAAATTCCCCCATCTCTGTCCTCCCGTGCTATCTACTCGAGCAACCAGGTGGGCTGGCTGCAGGTGGATCAAATGGCTCAGTTTACTGAGAACTCCTTTTGAAACCAGTGTTCAGGACACGCTAAAGTCCAAAGTGTTAGAACTTTGGAAACCCTGCTAGAAGAAACTCAATACGGGATAACCCCCCCCCCCCCCTTTGCTGCGTTGTTGGCATGTTTTTTTAAGCCCGCTTTCTTTCTCCATTTGTTTTCCCTCCAACTTTCTAGATCATGAATCAGTTCAGTGGTGCTATGACAACTTCATTAACTACAGGTCCCTGATGTCTGCAGACAATGTACGCCAGCAACTCTCACGAATTATGGATAGATTTAATTTGCCCCGTCGGAGTACTGACTTTACAAGCCGGGACTATTACATTAATATACGAAAAGCTTTGGTTACTGGGTATTTTATGCAGGTATGTGTATAATGCACAAATGCATAATTAAATGTTTACAGGTTATTGTTTACTTTTAGAACAGGCTTTTTAAACATGAATTTTTTTTAATGCCCATCAAAATGGATCTTAACTGTTGGGCTAGCTTAGCTAATAAATTACTATGTCTACACTTTGGCCAAGGATCCTGGTGGTGCAGTAGCTAAGTGCTCAGCTACTGGGCTAAAAGTTATCCTTTCAGAACTAGTCAGCGGGAAGGAATATGGCGGCTCCTTACATAGAGCCTCGGGAGACCCTGCCGGGCAGATCTGTCCTACCCTGGGGGGACCCGGTGACTCAGAATCGGCTTCTTGGATTTTTAAATACCGCGGACCCATGGTCGAGGAGACCTGTCATGAGATCAGTGGACACAGTGACAGACGGCCTGGCAGCGTTTCCCTTAGGTGCACGTGTAAGGTCGCTGTGAGTCCGCGCCCACTCACAGCTGTCAACAAGGCTGCCAACAACTCAGCCGCAGTTAGAGGCAAAGCTGGTGATCCAGCTCTCGGGATCCGCTGTAGACTCGTGTTTCTGAGGTGGTCTCGGCAAGAGCAGACCTTCAGGCCAGATGAACTCAGAGTCTGCGTAACTGGGTTTAGAGTTGGCACTGAAGGGTGAAGGAGGAGGGGGAGGAAAGTAGCTGCAGTAGACTCAGATTAAGGAATGAGTACTCTTTGGGATTTACATTTAGTACAGGATGGAAATCCTAGTCCCAGGTGCCTACCTGTATTTTTAATACCTTTTTAGACTAGCTGCTTTGATCTGTGCTCTTAAACTTGTCTTTAATTTTCGGGGTGGGCTGGGGGTGACAAAGCCGTGCATGAGTACTACTCGTGCACTCTAGTTTTCTTGTACTAAAGCTTGTTAGAAACAGGGCCTGTAATTCTAGGGCTGGGCATCTTTTTAAACAGTTGCTTAATAACTTGTGGTGAACTGCATTGGACTTGTTTATATACACACAACCTGTAAGGACGAGCTTTTGGGATTGGAGAAGGTACCTCTGCTTTCCTGTTACCAGTCAGGACCTTTTATGGTTGAGAGACTGAGAATTACCACATGGGCTTTCTCTTTGTTGTCCATCACCTTTTGCTTTACCTTTAATTTTACACTCGATCTGTCCCTGGACACGTTGTCTAGTCACTATCCAACTACTCAACAGTTGACACCAGAACTTCGTAAAAGAGCTTCTCTGGTGGTCTTAAAGCTAGAAAGTCCTGAGAGTGATCCCAGGGCTGAAGCCAGTAAAGTCTTCTCTCTTCCACCTGGTCTGCGAACATCCCAACATCAGGGACACGCCTGGTGCCCATAGCTGCTTCCACTAACATTTTATGGAAACATTCCATTCCCTACGTTTAAGATGGCTACACAATCTTATTCTATTGGCCCTTCCACCACTCTACATCATTGGGGGGGGGGGGGTACACAAATTCTAAGCCAGCCTTAGCTTGCAGACATTACAGATGGACGCCGCGGGCTCTGGTCTGCTAGTCTCAGCTTGCAGTAGGTAGTGGTGAATGCATAGACCTTGGGATGAAAAACACAAATAAGAGGCCTGCTTTTTTCTCAGTGTAGAGGTAGCTTTCTGCTCCCATGGCGAGTTCTGGTCTCAGAAGAACAAAGGGGGCAGTTCTCTGTTCCTGTAGGGCAGGGGTCCTCAAAACTTTTTAAATAGGGGGCAAGTTCACTGTCTCTCAGACCCATTGGAGGGCCGGACTATAGTTTTGTTTTGTTTTTTTAAAAAGCTATGAACAAATTCCTATGCACACTGCACATATCTTATTTTGAATTTTTTAAAAGGAGCAAAAATACCCGGTAGGCGGATAAATATCCTTGCCGTGCTGCAGTTTGAGGACGAGACACCTGCTGTAGTGTCACTGATTTGGAATTGATTGATGGCAGTCGGTTTAGTTTGGGCTTTATACCACTGTTGTCCTAGCACGAGCATGTACTCGCTCCTGTTCTGTTCATTTGCTTGGTGTTGGTTTCAGGTGGCACATTTAGAACGCACTGGGCATTACCTGACTGTGAAAGACAACCAGGTGGTCCAGCTGCATCCCTCCACTGTCCTGGATCACAAGCCAGAGTGGGTGCTCTATAACGAGTTCGTTCTGACAACCAAGAATTACATCCGGACGTGTACAGATATCAAGCCAGAGTGGTGAGTACAGTTTTGTTGTTGACGACAGTGTTTGTTAGTCTTGCTCAGATTGGAATCAGAATTCCGTTGTAGGAGAGGTATCGTGTCCCATATTCACTCTCGGCTAGGGGAACTTGCTAGGTTTCTCCCCAGTTCCAAACTACTGGGTAGTTCTACTGGGTAGGTGGGTGTGATGAGTAGATGGCCTGAGGGTCTGGTTGGTCTCTTGCCATACTTCCTTGTCTTCTCTCAGAGTGGAATTGTTGACCTGGGCCAGACCGAGAACCGGAAGTAGAGTTCTGGTACCAAGTTTCCTTGGAGCCATACTTGGCACCAGGGATCTATCCCCCAACATTTTGTCCTGTTTGCCATTAGTTTGCGGCACTCATTTCCTGGTGGGGCTTCCAGAGCGGACACACACACTGCAGAATCCCCTGACCCCATCCTAGCAGATAGGTGGCTTACGAAATACAATTGGAACTCATCATTTTATGTCAAACTAAAATACATTATATTTTTTTATTTTAAACCCTTATGAGTAGGGGGTGGGAGTGTCAGAAGCTGGCAGTGGTGACGCTGAAAGGATGAGGTGGCTGATTTTCAGCAGTGTCACTTGCTGTAACACTTGAATTGGGCCCCCAGGCATTCCCGTTTATCTTGAGTGCTTTGGTGAGGAAAATCAGGGTGGCTAAGCCTTGTAAGATTGTAGTTGTGTAGATTCTTTGGGATCTAGAGTTAATAGATATAAAACACTGAAAATGAGAGGTGCAGTCATTTGATTACTAAGGTGCTACGTAAGTACTGCCTGTGATTTCTTACTGTAAGCTTACAGAGGCAGCTCAGAACAAGTTTGCTAGACTGAAGAAACCAGTGGCCTTGTTTTACGTACTTTTCATTATAAAGCTTTTAAAATCATGTATTTTGAGTTTTTTGTTGTGTGCTTGTGAAGCTTAGTGCTGAGGAAAATGTTCGCCTTACTAAAATAACCTTTCCAAAGGTATTTGTTAGGGACCCGCATTTGTACTATTCGTAAGGATTTGACTTTGAAGAGTAGCCTTTTTCAGTATATTAATGCACTTTTAATTAAATGTTAATTTGGTCATTCCCCCTCCCCCTTCTGAACAGGCTGGTGAAAATTGCCCCTCAATATTATGACATGAGCAATTTCCCACAGTGTGAAGCAAAGAGACAGTTGGACCGCATCATTGCCAAACTTCAAACCAAGGAATATTCACAGTACTGATTCCCTGCTCAGCTGCAGTCTCTCGGAGGACAGCTTTAACAGAGGATGAACTCCAAAGTTCAAGTTGTGCTCTTCACGTTGGTTCAATAATGGCCTTTATTTGAAAGCTTTTTAATTTTTCTTTACAGTAAATATTCCATTCTGATTTCATAAATTAAACATTTATGCCTCCCTTTTGTGTTGACACTGTAGCTTATACTGGAAAAGTCGATCAATGTTTTGCAGTTTATTGAAAGTAGTTCTATATATAACAATGTTATGAGCATTTCTTTAGAAATGGTTGAAAATGCTTCTAAAATGTGATTATCGACCATGGTATGCATGATCGTTGTAATTGTTGACATTCCTTTTAGAAGTTGTGAGATGTTACAACTTGTGCTTATGTAGACATAATCTTCTGTCTCAGTACAGAGGCACTGACTTCAATAAAGTCTATTTATACTAGCTTTGGCCAAAGCTTGGGTGTCTCTATTCTCGTGTCTCTGAGAATATAGCTCTTTGATGCTCCTTGATGTTGTACGGGATTGCATGGGTCACGTGTCCCCCAGAGGACGCCCTCACGGAGGCGCGCTCTCTCCCAGAGCAGAGATAGGACAGGACTTTCTGGGAGCAGACTGTGACCTAGTGGGATAACGCCTGTTGCTCTCCTTTGAAACTGAATCCCAAAAGGAGGACGGGCTTCTTCCTCCAGCCGTTCGTAAGCCTGTCTTCTGAGACTGACCATTCATTCCTGGTTCCCTCTTCAGTGGCAGGACTTTGTATTATACCCAGAGACGTTCTAAGCACTGAGCTGCTGAGGCAGCTGTGGCTGTGTATTAAGGAGATGTTGGGGTATTACGTGGTAGATCTCAAGTTGATTTGACTATCGTCTCGGTGCTGAATATTTTATGCAACTTAATACACGAGTCTAATATAACAGGCAGGCAGTGAGTTAACAAAAAACCCTTCTCAACTACAAAGGGGCCATCGGGTTAGAGACGGGGCAGTCCATTCTGTTCGCTGACAGCAATTAGATGCTGTTTTCAGTGGTGCGCAGGCTCCCCTTGCCCCGCCCTCTCTGGTCAGTGAAAATGCTGCGGCTGTTGTGGAGCTGGGCCGTTGGGAGCGAGCTGGCCACGGTAACTTTACTCAGGGCTGACTGAGGTGCTTTGGTGCGGGCCTCTCTGCTCGGGAGTGATGTGTCGGCTCACGTGAGGTATTGGCAGACTTAGTTGTCGACTTGCCAGTCTCGGGCCACAGGAAGAAAGCCTAGGTTTGGGGTCAGACCGCTTCCCTCATGAGAGGCAGAATGGAAGGCTCCCCTGCTACCATTTGTGCCCCGTGTACGGAGTCCTTGACCAGCTATCATTAATAGTAGGTTCAGTGTGTTTGGTTGTTCAATCTGAGGTTAGACTTTCAGCTTTTCTCCCATAGATGTGTGATGGATGAGTGCCGAGGACGAGGTGAAGAGGGTGCTGTGAATGGCTGCTAGACACGATGGAGAGGCCTGAGTTCCCCCAGAGCTGAGAGCTTCTTCAGTGTCACGACATGGCTTTCAAAACCTGTTTTCTCCGGGTCTTCCTCCCCTTTGTCTCAGAGACTTAGGGACTGAACATCCTAACGGTTAGGTTTCCCTGGATAGAACGAATGGGTCAGGAGGATTACCAAGGAGAAGGAAGACATCTTTGTTGTGGAAACCAAGTTCTGTTTGAAATCTCCAATGATGATTAAAAAACACTTGCTTGTAGATTTTCTGAAGAGCAAGGAAATGTATCTCGGCTCTCAAGCCAGAACAGCTGAGCTGCTTTCTCTTGGGAACATGGGCAGAGGTAGGAAAGGCACGATCAAACAGGTATAAGTGTTGGTGTCTCAGTGTTGCCACAGCTGAGAGGGGAGGGAGGTGTCTGTGTGGCCAGAAGCCCAAGCCCAGGGCACGCTGAGCTTGTGTACAGCACAGGGCTTCGCCGGGCTGTCTGCTCACCCTGGGCATTCTCTCCTCAAGAACTTTAATGACCCTCCTCTCTGCTCACGTCGTAGAAGGGAAACAATTCATTTCCTCTGAAGAGGCCTTAATAGGCTTCAGGGGTAATGAATTGTTGAAGTGCTGAGCTAAAAATCTTTCTTTGTAACTTTTATTGGTTCTAATTCTTCTTCCCAGAGCACAGTTAAGTAAGACTGTTCTGTGGTGGCCCTGTAGATCCTTGCAGTGAGCTGCCCTGGTCGCATTGTAGTTACTCATTTGACTACAATCCACAAGGTCAGCAGTTCAAAACCGCTTGCCTCTTGGAGAAAGATGGGCGTTTTGTTGTTATAAATATAAAGAGTGATGATCGTCTTAGAAGCCCACAGGGGCAGTTCTGCCCTGCCCTGTAGGGTCAGCATTAACTAGGCGGAGAGTTTGGTTATTTTTTTATTCGACACAGCACCTTTCCCTCCCTCTCGCCTATTCCCCCCCCCCCCCCCCCCATGGTTTTCAGTCCTCCGGCGGATCCTCTGCCAGCCCTTCTCAGCACTTGGTCCAATGCGGACAGACTGCATTGGAGCTTGGGTTTATCTTGGAAAGGGCTTGTCTATTAGTTTTTCTATTCTGTGTCCAGCGTCTATTGACCTTCCTCCCAGAGAACATGGCCTGTTGGAGCCCTGTGCCCGTCGCATAGACAAAGGGCCCTGTAAGGAGCGCTTGCACAAGTGAAGCAGCGCATAGTCAGTCCTGATCTCTCTAGCTTTTCATGAGGGAGACGCAGCGCTGGCTCGATTGTGGGCACATTCTGCCCGGGTTCAAACGCTCCAAGTCACACTCAGAATTCTGAGCGATGAGGCTGTCTGATACCAGAAAGATTGACAGCCTCAGAAACCCAAGGGGTCAGAATTGACTTGATGGCGGTGGCTTTGGTTTGGGCTTAATTGGGCACAAGCAACTCCTCCCTGCTCTTTTACTATGTGAAACCTTGGCATTAACAGGTTTGACAGGTTTTTTTTATAAGGTGAGGGGTGCCCCCTTGTTCAGCTTGTCTCCACGTGCCCGAATCCCCCACCTACCTAGCTGACAGGAAAACCTGCAGGGCCGCTTGAAAACAATTTGCAGTTAGGAGGATACCTAAGAGGGTTATGTCTAAACCAGTGGTTTACTATCTTGCATCTCTGTTCTAATATCCATTGCAACAGCTACGCAGAACTCCAAATTTCACGGGTAAAGGCTTTATTCAGGAAGGTGAGCGTGAGGTGTAAATGCCAGGGGAAAATGCTTAAGGTTGAGTTACTCATCAGAACACATCACAAAGTTCTCTCAGGTCCGATGATAATATGCCCAAAGATGCGGGGCAGACCGTTCCGATGGAAACCCAGCTCCGTGAGTCAAGTGACCAGAAGCACTCCTCCAGCAAACCTCCACTCAAAGGCACTCAGCCCCACTGCCGTGTATCAGCCCACCTTCCGCAATTACGTACCCAGAGGCAGACCACGCCACAAGCCGCCCTCCTGCACAAAGGCACTCAGGTGGTCCTGCTCTGTGGCTTAGGAAGTTCATCATTCTGTTCCACGCTCTGCAGCTGTAGCTGCTGCTGCTGTTCTCGGGGTACAGCTACATTGTGGTTCCAGGTGTTTCAGTGCGGGCTCCTCAGCTCCAGAGGATGGGCTCCACTTCCCTAGAGGGTTTTCTTCATACACAGCAGGATGGCATTCCAGGGAGTGCTAGTCAGTTACTCACAGGTGAATCAAAGCAGTATCTCCCCACCTCCTCTGACCTGACCTTTGCAGGGAAAGGTCGTCTGGAGGGCCATATGGACTTGGCTAGAAGAAGCCATGTTTAATAATTCACTGCCCCTGCAGAGTGACTAGTGGGTTCAAACTGCTAACCTTGCAGTTCACTGCAGCCCAACGTGTAGCCTACTCTGCTTATTAAAACTCACAACCAATTGTGACCGCTAAAATAGAGTCCATTGTGACTCTTAGCAACCTTGTGGGACAGCAGAACTTCCCGCCTGTGGATTTCCAAGACTCCGTCTACATGAGTAGAAAGCCACCTCTTCCTCCCTTGGAGCCGTTGGTGGTTTCGAACTGTTGGCAGTGTTGTGAGCAGCCCAGCATGTAATCTATACCACCAGGGTTCCCTAGCTTATTCCGATGCTGTCATTTTGGTGGTGAAGGGACACCGCAGGGTCGGGCCTCGGCTATGGTCTGCACGGTGCAGGAACTGCCAACAGAAGGCACGGGGTCCGAAAGGCGCGCGAGAACCACTCAAGGTTTTGTGTACTTACTATTCAGCCAAAGCAAAATGAACCTCGCAGCCTCTGCTCCTGGCGTTGAAGTCGATGGCTCTTGTACCCTTCAGCTTAGGATCCCCTGGTGCCGGGGCCTCCTGGCCTTGGTTCCCTGCTGGTGGCGCCCGCAGCCTGCAGTCACGTCACGGTTTCCTGTGAAATGATGAGCCTGTGGAGAGCAGAGCCTGTGGCAGTGAGATCTCGGGCATGCGGCCCATTTCACCTCCTAGGGTGGCACCTGCATCTGCCACTTCTGGGGGGGGACTGCTGTAAGGAGTAGGGTAGGCCGGGGGGTGGGGGCAGACTCCAGGTTTAAATCCCTAGACCTTGGGCTGTAGTCATGAACTTGGGGTTTCTCTCACAAGGTGTCTCCTCATCTGTAAAGGGGGGTGTAAGGCCTCAACCCCTCCTGTGAGGTCCAAATGTGAGCTCTCTGCCTCAGCCCATTCCTGAGAGTGATGGTGGCCCTCTGCCCCAGAGCCTGCCAGCTCTGAGCTCTGATAGCACCTCACCAGGGCAATTGGGGCATCCACAGGGGGCTCATCATGCTCCATTGAAATGGCCCTTGCTTACGGGGAACAATGTTGGAAGGGGCAGAGTGGGCCATTGGCTGGATGGGAAACAGGGTCCCCAGGTGAGCTGTTTGTGGGACATCCCTAAAGAACCAGTAGTTGCATTTCCAGGCTGGCGATGACGGTAATTCCTCAGCAGGAGTCCCATCACTGCTGGTCTGGGTTTGCTTAAAACTTCAGGATAAGCCCCTTAGTCCTTTTCGGAATTCTACCAAGATTCTCAACCCCTATGGAGTTCCCCAGCCCCAGTCACCATAACCTGAGCTGACCCCTCTGCCTTGGATTGATCTAACTCGGCAGAGCCCGTTAGAGGCCACTGGTGTATTTGGTTTTGTTGTACTTTCATTTTTATCGACACAAACTCACAATTCAGTAGTTCTGTCTTACTAAAGAGTTGTACGGTCATCAGCACAAATTCTTTAACACTCCTTTCTTGTAGACCCGTTGCTCACTCCCCATCCCCGCCCCCCACCCACACACACACTCCAAAAACTATTAATCCAATTACACTCTAGATCTGCCTATCCTGAATTTCACACACAGCTCCCTTTTCTGGAAGACTTGATGAGATGGAGCTGAGCGTCTTTAGCCGCCCACTGGTCCGAGAAGCTTGTATGTACACGTTTGGTTTGGAATAAACCCAGTTGACTTGTCCTGCTTACTGCTGGCTCCATCAGTGAAGCAGTGCACGGACACGCCTGCCTGAGTGGACGCCCCTAAATGGCAGCCTCTGCTGTCACAGTTAGAAATAGGATCAGGTGGGTAATGCAGGGCTTCCATTGATGCCCCATTCTCACAAGGACTCATTGCTGACCTTCAGAGAGGTTTTTGTGCTTACTCATAGATCTTAGTCATCACCCCGAAAGGAACCTCCAGGTACCTTTGCTACCACAATAGGGCTCGCCCACTCAGGTAAGCCCAGCAGGTAGGTGAAGTTTGTCCGGAAGTCATTACCGAATCCTACTGGGAGGAATGACACGCTTTTAAAGCTAACTCACATTTTAAATTACATTTCAGCAGCGGCAGCTCAGTGCCATCAGCTAGATTCCAACACAGCTACTTTCCAGGACAGGAGAACCCTTGTGGGGTTCTGAGTCGGTAAATAAAAGGGAATCAAAAGCCTCGTAGCCGCTGGTGGTTTTGAGCAGCTGAGCTTGTTTTGAGCAGCACAGTGCTTAACCCACTGCCAGCGGGGCTCCTTAACAATTATGGATGGACACCTGTGACAGTCTAGATCTGCTTCCAAGTTACTGGCCACCTGATTAGTCTGCAATTGATACTCAGGGTTGTGTACTTTGAACCAAGGAACCAGTTCCCAGGGAACCTCTTATAGCCACATGGGGACAACTTGGGAAGGGGGCGGAATTTGAGCACGGCTAACACCCTGGGTGACGCACATGTTTTAACACCCCAATACCAAGGGACAGGTTGGCAGCTTGACCCCTCCCAGAAACCCTGCCAAAGCAAAGCCAGGGGCCCGACGTCCAAAAAGGCACAGCCTGGAGATGCCCAGCAGGACAATACTCTGTGCACGAATGGGAACCCACTGGGTGGATGGCAGCCCCATCACTAGTTTTCATTATAAGCAGCAATCACCGATTGCCCTTTGTTAATGGAATCTTAAGGAACTTAAACATGTGTATCCAAATGTATGTATTCATGTTCATTTTGCAAAGGACAAATAAATAGGTGTCTATTGCCAGCTTTTATTTGGTCACTGTAAGACAGTGGTTCACAGTGATGGTTGGAATCAGATCTGCATCCCACAAAGATCTGTGAGACGTGAGTTCAGAGGTCTTCACCCCCAAATCCATGGCTTGGCCTCCCCACCGCCTTGCTGCCTGGCCATTGTATTCACTTCCGTGCTGTGTGTTTGGGAGAAAGTTGTGCTCTCCTTTGGGAAACGAGAGACAAGCGGGTAAAGTGGGGGTTTGTCACTGCTCCCTCCTTATTTCCACTTCCAGCTCATTACAAGGCGGGTGGAAATGGTTGGGACGGGGCTGGCACTGAAGCATTTGAGAGAGGCTCTTGGTGGTGGGAAAATCCGGAACCCGGTTGCCCGCGGGTGAAGAGCGCTCCAGTGACAGGCTCTGGTCGGAACGTGTCAGTTGCTGGTAACCAGGGCGGTTGCCTTTTGACACTGGCGTGCAGGTGGTTTAATTGCGTTACCACTGTTGAGGATGCCCAGCTAGTGCAGATGGAGAAGGGACTGCTTTTACGGAGGATTTGCTGCTTTCTGTGGTTCCCACTGCCCCACCCCAAGTTCCTGAAACATCACCCACAATTGTATGCATGCAAAATGAGTGCTTGTAAACAATAATAATACTAGTAAATTTGCAAACAGTTGATAGTCCCTGATAACCCACCCCCCAGTCTAGCAAAAAGGATCCATTAAACAACTGCTTTTTCTTTTAAGATATTTATATATTTCAGTTGAGTCATTTCTTGATGAAGACCCCTTGCCTTTGGAGGAAGGTCCCTACCTCTTTCTGGCCACCCGTTCATCCTCGCATAACCTGCAGTCTCCTTGCTTCCTGCCGCAGGTACAGCCTATGCTGAAGCCCTAAGCTGGGGCCAGGCTCCTCGGAGAGGCAGGCGGCAGCTCCTGAGCTAATGTTTGCATGCGCTGTCAGTTCAGATTTCCTCCCATGCTGGAGAGCCACGTTCCTTTACAGTGGTGATGGGCTTTGTCCTCTGAAGAGTCAACCCTTTCGATTTTTAAAAGCTGCATTTTTAACCTCAGCCGTCAAGATAGGCCTTTGGAATTCAAACAAAAATTTGACTCTTAAACTGGTAACTGTTTTCTTGATGTGACCTGGGAGGGCCAGCTAGGCAGACGCTTGCTTTCCCCACTGGAATATCTGTCACCAAACCAGAGGGACGTGGAAGGCGGACTGAGAAGTCATTTCCATCCCTCCTTCCTTTTCAAAGAAATGGACTCAGCTCAGTCATCTGACTGCCATCCTGGGCTCTGCCCCTGGTGGTTGGTCTAAACCCACTTGATTTCCTGCTCGCCCCAAATAAAACAGGGTTTCTCAGCTCTGCCTGGGTGGGCCCCGAGGAGGATAGAGGTCCAGAGTTTGGAAGATTGTTTCAGAAGCGCCTTCCACATTGTTGTTTCAATCACCCAGCTGGAAGAAATGCTAGACCTTCGCCAACGTCAGACTTTTTCCAAAATCATTTACCGTCAGAGAAGGCTGTGAAAGCCTGGTCTTTCACCAACAATGGGAGCCTGGGGGTGCAGCGGTTACACCTTGGGCTGCCATCAGCAAGCTCAGCATTTCAAAACCACCAGCCACACCTGGGGTGGGAGGGACGGCCTTTCTGCTCACCTAGACAGTTAGAACCTCAACTCACAGGGACATTTTTACCTTGTCCTCTAGGGTCACCAGGAGTCTGCATGGACTCAAAGGCAATGCGTTTGTTTTTTTTAACCAATAAAAATTGCATTTGTTTTCAGTTTCCAAGTAATGCATACCATGGCTTGGCTTTCTTAAGGGGACAAAACTGTTGAACTTGGCTGGGGAGTGAAGGGGAAAAGCCAGCCTACCCTTGGATCTTCATCAGCAAGTGCTTCAGGTCCTCACTGTCAGCAAGCAAGACTCAGGTCGTTAATTAGCCTTCCTCCAATCATTTAGTCCAACATCTGATGCACCCCCCGCGCAGATGTGAACCCGTACAGTACTCCTTTGTTCTAGTTGAACAACTGTTACCAGTTCAAGGGTGGCGTGCAGGAGCACAATGGCATGTTCTGGAATTCCCGTTTCCCCCCCCTCTCAATGCCATCCGTAGTTTGTTATGATCCCCAGAGTCGAATGCTTTTCTGTAGTCCATAAAACACAAGCAAAACATCTTCATTGTAGCTCCTGCTTTTAGCCAAAGTCGATCTGCCATCCAATAATATCTCTCATTCCACAGCCTCTTCAGAGTCCAGTGTGAGCCGCTGGCAGCTCCCCATCAATGTAAACCTTTACCCGATTCACAGTAAAAAGTTAAAACGAAAAACACTGCAAACGCCAGGTGTAGTCATTTTCATTCAGTATAGATTTGTCTGAATCAATAGCTGAGCGTTGTGAGTTGCCGTAGAGTCGTTTGGGACCTGGGTGTGTAGAGGGAGCTAAAGGTTAGTGACAGTTAATGGCCTAGGAGTGGGCGTCATTTCCCGCCCATGATGAAGCCGTCTTATTTCAGTTTACTGTACATCAGTGTCCATTCCTGTTGGTGCATTTCCAGGCTGAGAGGTGAGAGGTGAGCAGTTTGCCACTTTGCAATGGGTTGTGTTACAGCCTATAACCCAGTCCCACCTCAAGCCAGCTACTAAGTCAAACTGACGGCCGCCGGGTTGATACTAACTCACGGCAACCCCAGAGGAGTAGACCGTGGGTTTCCAAGACTGTGACTCTGCATGGGAGTAGACAGCCTCGTGTTTCTTCCGCAGAGTGGGTGGGGGTCTCAAACTACTTGTGGTTAGCAGCCCAACGCATTACCTGCCAGGTCACGAGGGCCCCTCTACTAAGTCAGTATCTCTAAAAGTGCCCAGCCTTCAAGATTTAAAAGTTCCCCTGGCGTTTCTAACATACTTGCAGGTTTAAGGGAGATCCCAAGCTTGATTCCACCAAGCACAGTATTTAACCTTTCGGTTCTGCATCTGTAACCCCATTTCTCAGGTTGCTCTAATGATGGACTGGACTCTGTGCCACCAGCAGGAGTGGGCAGGTTTCAGGGGAGCCTTGAGACTAAGGAAGAAACATCTGTCGATGTGCCTCTAAAAACGAGGCGATGAAAACCTGGGGAGCCACAACAGAACACTTGCTGCTGTGCTGCAAGATGAGCCAATCGGGCTGAAGGATGCTCAGACCCACCATCACGAAGACCGCATAGGAGGGGCAACGTTTCATTCTGCTACGAGTCAGAGCTGACTTGGCAGCAACTAACAATGACATAGGCGGTGCTGAATAGTAGATCCGATAATACATGGAGAATGGGGCCAATCTCTAGCCAGGGTCAAGTTCGCCATGATTAGGGTGGGTTGTGAGTGGGGAACACATTGGCTGGCAGCTAGGGACAGGCCAGCATCTCCATTGCAACAAAGCCAAGCCTACCTGGTGGAGGTGTGATAAGCGACTTGCTCTAGTTCTCCTGTTTAATCCTAAGGACCAAATCTCACAGTTGAGTCCATTGATGCAGCTCCTCTGTCGATCAAGGGTTCTCCTTGTTTTTGTCGCCCCTCGACATTACCAACCATGATGTCCTCCTCCAGAGACTGATCTCTCTAAGGTACGTACGTGAGATGGCGCCTCTCCTTCCTTGCGGGTAAGGAGAATTCTGGGTGTACTTCTTAGAAGCTCTATTTGTTTGTTTTCTTGGCACGATCTTTCAAAGCCATCGATTCTTCCTCAAGCTTCTTTATTCAATTAATGTCCGGCTTTCACATGCATACGAATTGATTGCAAATACCATGGCTTGGGTCAGGCTCACCTTAGTCCTCAAAATAACATCCTTCCTTTTCAACACTTTAAAGACATCTTGTGTCGCAGATGTACCAAGTGCAGTGTGTCATTTGATCTCTTGACTATTGCTTCCATGAGAATTGACTATGCTCCAAGCAAGATGAAGTCATTAAGTTAGCACGACCATATTGCTCTCCCAGATTGCTGTACATCTCCACTCCCCCACAGCTCTGCTAGCAATTAGTAGTATTCCAATTTCCACTTTTTGCCAATTTAACATCTCGTTTGAATTTGCATTTCGCTGTTTACCAGTAATTTTGAGCATCTCTTCATGTACACGGTAAGTCTCAATTTTCTGATTCATAAGCCAGGTTTCTCCTCAGCTGGTCCTTCCCAGAAAGAGCCCTGGTAGCATAGTGGTTCCGAGTTGGGCTGCAGGGTCAGCAGTTTGAAACCACCAGCTTCTCCTTAGGAGAAATATGAGGCTTTCTACTTCCATAACGAGTTACTGTTCTGGAAATTAACTGACAGTTCTGCCCTTCCCTCACAGGGTCACTAAGTCAGAATGGACTCAATGGCAGTGAACTTGGATATTTTGGCCCTTCCCCAAAGACTTCAGGTTTTGTAGTGGGAAAAAGTCTGGATATTTTATAAGGAACTCCCTGTATCCATTCTCTTACATCTTGAAGTATCACACACTTACTGCAGCCATTCCCTCTCTACGCTTCTCATTTTCTTAAGTTGTTGTACTGGAAAGTCACAAAGCAAATCCCAGACCTCACGCCACTTTACCAAATTTGCAACTCTGCCTAATCAGGACCTTTTGTAAATGTTCTTAGTGTGTCGTTATCCCAATAACAAAGGACACAACGTCCCTTTAATATCCCTACTCAATTTCTGCCTTGTTATATTGGCTGATGGTGTCCTCATAGTGTCAAGGCGCTCCTTGGCTTCTTCCCTCTCTGTCCCTCCTGCCTCTGCGAGCTCCGCCTTCGGGTCTCTGATGAAGTCAGGTCACCTACATCTCATTCTGCTTGCCTCCCCTGCCCTCATTGCTCCACCCACCTCCTATGTCTGGGCTCTACTCTGTTCTGCTCCAGCCCAGTGGGCTCTGATGTTGTAGGGTTCAGCAGTATGACTAGAAAAATGCTCATACTACACCACGGTCACATACTTTATGCAGAAGTTGTAAGTCAATATGTAAACGCCCTCCAGAAAGTTCTCTCAGTTACCCACATGACGTCACTGCTTCTCCCCTTACCTCCTTTAACTCCTTGATCTACCTCTCTTCAAAGGTCACCTTCTCAGAGAGGTCTCACTCAACACACACACATACACACACACACACACACTCCCATTAGGATATTTTCCCTGCTCAGTGCCAGTTGAGTGAGCCCTGGTGATGTAGTACCACAGTGGCGGCTAACAGCAAGGTCAGCGGTTTGAAACTACCAACCACTCTGCGAGAGACAGATGAGGCTTTCTACTCTACTCCCAGAGTCACAGACGTGGAAACCCACAGGGGCAGTTCTACCCTGCCCTAGAGGGTCTCTGTGCGTTGGAGTCTGCTCAGTGGCAGTGGGCGTAGTACTGGGTAGTGGGGGTAGTCAGTCCCGTGCAGTCAATTCCCACCTGGTACGTGTCAGAGTGGAAATTCGGTCCGTGGGGTTTTCAATGGCTGAGCAGTGACCTCCAACTTGGCAGTGAGCCACCACGCAAGTTAACCTCTGCACCACCAAGGGACTCCCTATAGACCCCCCTTGCCTTGCCTTATTTTTCTTCATAGCACTTGACTATTGGGTGCCTTGGAATCTGTTTGAAGTCAGCCCCGCTGTGTACAACAGAACGAAACAGTCCCCAGGCCTGGGCCGCCCTTGTGGTGGTGCTTATGTCGGAGCATGTGATCAGCACCGCAGATGTCCTTTTCATCCAAACGCAGACACAAGTCAACTCGCACATGGGGTCTCGGTGTCCTTTGGAGGTTTTCCTTGGAATCTTCGAAGCCCACTTCTCACGTCTTGACCTGGTGAGGTTGCAAAGACCAGACCATTTGGTGAAAATTGGTGTTACGCAAGAAGAAGGGATGATTGCATCGATCACCAAATGGAGTAGGACCACATTATTGTATGACGGCCACATGACATCACTACCAACTCCTTCTGCTGCCGTCCGGTCACTCTGACTCACAGGGCTTCCACATCTGTCCATCTTCAGAGGAGGGGAGTGTCTCACCGTCCTCCTGAGCATCACGGATGAGTTTGAACCACCAGCCTTGCAAGTAGGAGCCCCGCATGCTTAGCCCACAGAATCACCAGGTCTCCTGACCTCATGCTGTAACTGCCAATTCACCGCCAATCAAGGCCCAGCCCTGTTGGCGCATGTCCACGTCACCGCCGCCACCACCACATTCATCATTGCAAGACGGACTCCTTTGATGTGTGAAATAGTGACTTTATTTCACTATGGTGGTAAACGCAAAGTGTCAGATACGGAGACAGTTGCCAAGGGAGGGGGTGTCTGTAGGGGCCAGTGAGTCATTCTGACCCCATCCACAGAGACGCTGTGCACAGCCAAACAAAGTGCGCTCCGTCCTGGGCCGTCCTCGCCACGGTTGCTAGGTTTTAGCCCCGGGTTGTGGCCACGGTGGCAGCCACGGGGTGATGACCTGTCTTAAGAGGGCCTTCCTCATCTTTCTGCCCTTCGCCTTTGCCACGCATGGCGTGAGAAGTGGGTGTCCACATTTACGTCCGAGGCCGGGAACTTGGCTTTATTCCCTACTGTATCCCAACCCCCTAAAATGATGTCTGTCCCAAAGGGAACACAAACAAACAAACTCAACTGCCAGCCAGTCCCTGACCTCTGGGCCGGGGTGGAACGCATTGCCCGGTGAGTTTCTGAGACCGTAACTCTTTACAAGAGTAGAAAGCCTCGTCTTTGTCCTGAAGGGAGCCTGGTGGTTTCAAACTGCTGACCTTGTACTTCACAGCCCAACACACAATCACTACACCACCAGGGTTCTGGCGTGGAGTGGGGATTCCATTCAATCCTGTTGGGTGGGGGGGAGGGGTGGAACGGAGGCTCTGTTCCCAGTGAGAATCCTCCCATCTCAGGATTGCCTAAGCCAGCAGTTCTCAACCTGTGGGTCACGACCCCTATGGGGTTGGACCGACCCTTTCACAGGGATCACTCGATCATCACGGTAGCAAAATTACGGTGATGAAGTAGCAACGAAAATAATGTTATGGTTGGGGGAGGGGAGGGTCACCACAACATGAGGAACTGTGTGAAAGGGTCTCAGGTTTGGGAAGTTTGTGGCCTAAGCAGACAACATCCAGCCGCACAGCGTCTCGATGTCCTTCGTATGTTTTTCTTGGAATCATCAGCAGAATGAAGGCCTTCTGCTTCAAACACACAGCGGTTGCCCACCAGAAATCTGCATTCCTTCTGCCCTGTAAGCGACAGGTGCCTGGTGCAAGGTCAACCGCCTTCTAAAACCCACATTGGGATTGGAGCCACTGTGCTGGGCAAGGGCAAAGGGGAGTCCGAGGACTTGAAACAAATGGCTCGCCTGGCCTGTGATCTTCCCGTGAAGATGGTAAGATGGAACCCAGAGTCACCGTCCAAGAACAACCGGGCTGGGAGTCACTGGGGAGACCATCTGGGGCTGGTCCCTGGCTCTGTGACATGGTCTTGGAACATTCCCTGGGCTACAGTTAGGAAAACAGTTCCTTGTTCTTGAACTTTCCAGCTGGAAACCCAGGGTCTGGCCCCACACCTCCTCTCTTTGCCCTAAATGCCCTAGGCTTAAGTAGGACCCGAGACTGTTGGGGACCAGCAGTCGAGCAGATCTGTAGTTGTCACAGACCCTGTTCAACCTGTACTTGTGCCTGAGAACTTCTCCTGGGGTTCTGGTCAAGGGAGGGTATGTTCGTCTGGGTAGACTAGAGAAATAAATTCATAGATACCATATGTGTGCAAGGGAGAACTTTTTATCAAAGAGCAAAACTCGTGTCCATAAGTTTGATATTAGCCCCTATGTCCGATACCAGTCTGTAAATTCCTCTTCAGACTCACATAAAACATTCAACTGCTACAGATAAGAGCCCACACACAGGGAATCCAGGATAGAGAAACCCCGCAGGGCCAACAAGGAGAGTGGAGATACCAGGAGGACTAGAGGAGGGAGGGGGGAGAAAGGGAGACTCCATCATAAGGATCAAACTAGAACCCTTTCCCAGGGGGTTGAACAATGGAAAAGTGGGTGAGGGGAGACAGGATATTAAATAAAGATATGAAAATAATAATCTATAATTTATCAAGGGTTCATGAGGGCGGGCAGGAGGGTGAGGGGGAAGAAATGTGGAGCTGATAACGGGCTCAAGTGGGAAGAGAATGCTTTGAAAAATGAAGATGGCAGCATATGTGCAAATGTGCTTGACACAATGGAGGAATGTATGGATGGTGATAAGAGATGTAAGAGTCCCAAATAAAAATATTTAATAATAAAAAAATGCAATGATGCTGAATGCAGGAAGATCACCGGCCAGTGAGTGGAAAGTCTTGTGGATCCAGCGGCATTGTAAATATCTCAGCACTGGCAGGGGTCTCCATGTGGCTGCTCCAGCTCCAGGCTCTGGCTCTATCAGCGTAGCTCCATGTGGCTTGTCAACAGGAATGTCTCTCAGGGAGAGAGTGTATCTGGCCTCCAGGAAGCTATTTATCTCCATGGTACCACCAAATGAGGTCATCAAGCTGCAACCTAATTATGTTAGTCTGGGTAGACTAGAGAAACAAATTCATAGACACACATATGTATATAAGAAAGAACTTCATATACAAGAGCAATTGAATATTGAGAAAACATCCCAGCCCAGTCCAGATCAAGTCCATAAGTCCAATATTAGCCCATATGTCCAATACCAATCTATAAAGTCCTCTTCAGACTCATGAAACACATGCAATGATGCTGAATGCAGGAAGACCACAGGCCAGTGGGTGGGAAGTCTTGTAGATTCAGTGGTGTTGTAAGCATCTCAATGCTGGCAGGGTTCTCCATGTGGCTTCTTGGGTTCCAGAGGTCTGGTTCCATCAGCCTCTCCATGTGTCGTCTCCACAGAGATGTCTCTCAGGGAGTGATCCTAGAGAGAGAGAGCCTCCCACCTCCAAGGAGGAATAAAGGAGTTCCTAGAATCCTCAGGTGAAGGTCATGCCCACAGAGAGGCCTCATTGGCTATGACCGGATTGAAGGGCTAGACTCCACCCCTATACTCTTAATCCTCTCAAATTGACAAACGATTATGTAACTACCACACTGAATGGCAGGCTAAACTCCACCCTTTCACTCTTAATAGTCTCAAGTTGACACCAGAGTATGTAATCGCCACAGAGGGCTTGCTGAGTCCATTGGACAAGGAGCAGCCAGGAGCCAGAGAGGGTGAGGTGTGTGTGTATCTGAGCCTCTGCCTCCTTGACCTCGGTTGGGATGGCTTCCAGGAAGCTTCCCCACTAGCTTCCTATCCTCACCGCAGGATTGAGCCCCAGGCCCCCACTACAGTAGCTCTCTTGATTATGCTGCTTCCATCCACTTCCTTCCTTTCCCTGCCCCACTTTCCTATCTGTGTTCCCTGGGAACTGCTCCCAGAGAAAAGATTTCATGGAACCATTGTCTCGCAGTCAGCTTCTGGGGGATCCCAGATTAGCCTCCAGCTCCAACCCAAGCTCCTGCTTACCCCCATTGGCTTACTCCATGGACCTGGCCCAGGCAGCGTCACATTACTGCTTCTGCTATGCCCACCTTTGGGCTGCCCGCTCCAGGTCTTCCGGTCAGTCTTAATCATCATCTATCTTTCAGCTCACCTTCCAGCTGTATTTTCTCTGCGCTCCAGCCCCACCTGCTCTTCCCAGCCCAGGTCCCTAAGTCGTTTCCCTCCTCCGTAATTAGTACTCCTCTTGCTGTTGGCACCTATTCACTGTCTTGTGGCAGCTCTGAGATTATTCAGCTTTTGATGGACCTAGAGTGGGCGTGGAAACCCTACGTTTCTGGTGGAGGGACACTATAACTTGGACTTTTTAATCTCCTTTAGAACTTCAAACAGCATATTGCATCGGGCGAAACGGCTGCAAAAGGGCCCCTTTCAAGTTTTCAAAAGTGAGCTATCCCTTTGATGATTAAGGTGAGTCTGGCCCAAGCCAGGATGGTCTTTCATTGGGCCCACATGCGTGCCAGCACTGAGTAATAAGAAGGGAAGGCAAGAGAGGAGCTGGTGTGTTTGAACCGCGGTGTTGGTGGGGAATAGGGACTATACTGTCAAAGAAGTACAGCCAGAGTGTTTCTTACAAACAAGGGGACAAGGCTCGGACTCACTTTCTTGGGCCACATCTTCGGGAAAGACCAGTGCTGGAAAAAAACATTGTGCGTGGGAAGCTGAGGGGGGGTGGAGAGGAGGACTAGGGCAACAATGAGATGGTGAGCAACGCAGCAAACCAATGTTCAGGGAGATGGGGAGGGGCCAGGCAACACTCTGTTCTGATACCTGTCGGGTCACTAAGAGCCAGAGCCAACCTGACCGCAGCAACAATAGAACCTATCGGATTGGACCAGGTACCTAGCACACTCCCAATAAATCTGAGATTGAGAAAATAAGGTTGTGGTATTAGACAAAATTGGTGGTAGATGACAGAAAGCCCAACGGGAGTAGGGCTTACCCAAAATGGGAAAGGTACTGATCCGACAGCCCAGGCCTGCAGTGGCCCCATGCAGCCGGCAAGCAGCGGCGGGTGCAGACGGGCATTCGGATATAGCCCCTCATTTCTTGTCACTGCTTTTTCTCCTGTTGGTTTTGTTTGCAGGCTCCTCCTCAGGGTCCCAAGGAAGCCTGGTGTCACAGTAAATGATGAGTTAGGTTGATAACTGCAAGGTCACCTGTTCGAAACCACCAGCTGCTCCCTGGGGGAAGATGAGGTTTTCTACTCTTAGAAAGAGTTACAGTCTTGGAAATCCACAATGGAACGGCAGTCCTAATCTGTCCTACAGAGCCGCCATGAGTCCACATCAACTCGATGGCTGTCAGTTTTGTGTTGTCTATTTTCTCTAGTTTTTTAAAAAATCTTTTTTCCTTTCTTTGGGGTCCCAGGATTTTGTTCATCAACTTCATGGCCAACTATCTCACTTGAAGAGATTGTGGCTCTTCCTGACTGAGACCACTGGTCCCACAGTGAATGCATCATCTGGATCCCACACCTGCCCAAGAAACGTCTCTGTGGCTGGGGAGCTGGGGTTCTGCTGACCATGCAGGCAGGGCCCTGGAGGGAGCTGGTTGAGCCGCATCCACAGAGCTCATACCCCCACCGAGAGACTAGGAACAGAGTTTCTTCCAGGGAAATCAACCAGCTGGTATTTCAGACCCTTGAGCCAGACGCTATGACTTTAGGCAGCGTATCTCACAGGGCCTAGTTCCCCATCTATAGAATGGGAACCCTAAATATAATGTCAGTCCCAGAGGAGAAGGAAGGCCTGGTAGTCCGTGGTGCAATTCTCACCTTCCTTGCGGATCTGGCTGATGCCCAGCCACGATCATGGCAGTGGCTACAAGGCGTCGGGGTCTCCACAGAGCTCCAGACGGACTTCCTTTCCAGGAAGAAAGCCTTTGTAATCTACTTCCAAAAGTCAGCCAGTCACTGAAAACTCTGCGAACTCTAATGAACCAATGGACAGCAATCAAGTGGATGGCGTAGGTGTGGGCAGGGTTTCATTCCTGTGTGCATGGGCCTCCAGGAGCGGGGGAGCAAACTTGGCAGCAGCTGGCAACCACCATACCACCGAGTGCTGTGCTGGAGACACACTGCCCCTGGGGCATTGCCCTGTGCACGAGAAGCACTCCGTGGTCTCCGTGTTCGCTGCTCTGCACGGAAAGCTACCCTGCCATGGAAACCCACACATGGCCGCTCGAAGTTGGCCCTGGCCTAATGGCGGTGGAGTCAGTGGGGGCTGGGGGGGTCACGGTCATGAGGTGCTTGGTGCTGTCGGTAATGCTCCGGGGGCGTGGTGCCTCTGGGCAAGGTTTGGGCTGCAAGCACAAGGTCGGTTGTTCTGCAGGAGAAAGATCAGCCCATCTGCCCCCTTCGGGATTAACAGGCTTGGAAACCTACTTAAGGTCACTGTGGAATCGAGTCCCTAAGAGTGGGTTTCGTTTGTTTGTTTTTTTTAACAAGCATCAAGGTTGGTGTTTTGCACCCACCCACTAGTGCCGAAGCAGAAAGGCCTGGCGATTTGCTTCTGTCAAGTTCACCTCGAAGAAAACCCAGAGAGCAGGGTTGTGGTCTTTCTAACACGTCAGACTGCTACGCGTCGGAATGGGCTCGACAGCCATGAATTATTGTTATCATCAGCTCAAGGAATCGTTTTGATTCTGTAGAAACTCTCCCGCCCCAACAGGGTGGGATCAGTTGGCTGGCTAATCAAAAGATGGGTGTTTAAGAATGTTCTATATTTTAACTTAAAATGTCTGGGCCTGAGGCCACCTGGGAGCATCAAGGCTGGGGTGACTCAGGGGTCTCTCCAGACGCATGTCTAAACTTTGGACGTAGGACTTCCCACCACCGTCCGAGCCGTCGTCCTTCCCGCCATCAGCCCTCTGTGCCCAAGGCAGTGACTGCAAAACCGCAGGAAGGGGAGGAGTGGTGGTGACTGCAGTCAGGGGTAATGGAATGGCACAGCATTTTGGAAAAGTGGGGTACTTGGGACATATGTAACTTCCACCTTCTGGGGACTAGTCTTTGATGAATCTTTTCTTTTTCTTTAACTGTGAATTCATTATTTATTTATAATAATTTTATCAGGGGCTCATACAGACAAATCTTTTTAAAAAGAAATGGCTTCCCCAATTAATCCAGCAAGTTGGTTCAGTTACTAATCTCCTGAGTGGAATCCCTTGGGTCGGGTCAGTGGTTCATGTGCTTGGCTGCTAATGAAAAGTTCGGAAGTTTAAATCAACCCAGAGGTGCCTGAGAAGAAAGGCCTGGGGATCCCCAAATCAGCTATGAACACCTCTACAGAGCACTGTTGTCCTCGGACAGACATGGGTCTCCATGAGACCCAGGCAGCTCAGAAATGACCACTGGTTTTGATTCATTTTTAAATAGAGAGAAGAATGGTCCAGAGCTATGTGTTTCATTTGACCAACAGGTATGTCTTCCTTAAGCCATTGGCCATCAACAGGGGAAACTGGCATTGACCTGGGGGGGGGGGGCAGGAAATAGGCTGAAGGAGATTGAGAGCTCCCTAACCAGTAGGAGATGAGAAACCGAGATCGTTTGAAAACACTTATTGAATGTAAACATTTTTAAAATTCCAACTCATAGCAACCCTGTAGGACAGAGTAGAACTACCTTCATAGACTTTCCAAAGAAAGACACTGTCATCCTTAGCAATCCTAGAGGACAGGGCAGCAAGTGCCCCTGTGAGTGTCCGAGACTGTCACCCTTTACAGGAGTACAAAGCCTCCGCCCCGTCCTCGCGGGGTGTACACGACGGTAGATCTTCGCCTAAGCAGATTCCTGCCACGTCTTTCTCCCAGGGCGCAGGGCCAACTTCCAGTGAGCAGCCGAGCACTTCACCACCGCGCCACCAGGCTTCCTGCCTACGTATGATTACGTATATGATTACGTATTTGAAAAGCTATTTGAACACCTACTGTCTTCGTGGCAAAT
Organism: Tenrec ecaudatus; assembly: GCF_050624435.1. Taxonomy (NCBI): domain Eukaryota; kingdom Metazoa; phylum Chordata; class Mammalia; order Afrosoricida; family Tenrecidae; genus Tenrec; species Tenrec ecaudatus. Next base: position 198,655,972 of record NC_134532.1, read on the forward strand.
CACGGAACTCAAGGCTCGGGAGGATCTCCTGGGCGTGACTATGTTGACAAACAAGTCTGTCGTGGAAGAAACAGTCAGAATGCCCCTTAGAGGCAAAGATGGTGAGACTTGGTCTTACAAACTTCAGACATGTCAGCAGGTGAGACCCGTCCTAAAGAAGGACATCATGGTCGGTAAAGTAGAGGGGCAGCGAAAGAGAGGAAGACCCCTGACGAGATGGGTTGACACAGTGGCTCCGACAATTGGGCTCAAATGTAGGAAGAGTTGTGAGGGGGGTGCAGGACTGGGCAGGGTTTAGTGTGATTGAGCACGGGATTGCTTGCTATGATCCCAGCGCTACTCAATGGCACCTAACAACAACCACAAGTTCTTTATTCCACGCCAGGATGTCTTTTGCATTAACTTAAGTCTATTTATTCCTGATCGATTTTCTGAGAATACGCAGGCCTCTTCCTTACACAATCCTCGTGATATAACAGTTACTTGTTGACTTGGTAACTGTGAGGTCAGCAGCCTGACTCAATGGCAGTGCATTTGGTTGGGGGAGTTTCCGTACACAACCTTGTGAGTTTAACTTTTTATTGTCTGGGCTAAACACTCTAGGAGCCCTGGTAGTGTAATGGATTACATGTTGGGCTGCTGACTAAAAGGTCAGTGGTTCAAACTCACCAGCTGCTCCTTGGGAGAAAGATGAGGCTGTCTGCTCTGTAAAGATTCATAGCCTTAGAAATGTACCGGGGTGCTCTGTAGATTCACTGTGAGTCAGAAGCGACTTGGTGGCATCTGCGTTAAACCCTGAAGGTACCCTGGTGGCACAATGGCTAAAGCCCTTGACCGCAAGTCCAAAGGTTGGTGACTGGAGCTCTACGGGGGTGGGTGTAAACACCCAGGGATCTGCTTCCAGAAATATTGAAAAATCAAAACCAAACCCACTGGCATCAAGTTGATCCCAATTCATAGCCACCCATTTGGGCAGGCTAGCTAGAACAGCCCCTTGGGGCTTTGGAAGGTCTGGGTCTGTTACAGGAGCAGGGAAGCCTCCTCTTTTGCCCGTGGAGCAGCTGGTGGGCTTGAACTGCCATCTTTGTGGTTAGCAGCCCAATGTGAAACCACTGTCCCACCGGGGCTTCTTTCCACAAAGAAACCTTGCGGGCAGCTCAACTCTATCTTAAACGACCAGTATGATTGCAAATCCATTTGATGGCCGACAACAAAGGGCTAAATCCAATTTTCTTAGTTTTTTTCTCAGAGAGACGAAAATAATCAAGATTTACAAGACCAACAACCCTAAAGCGATTTGCGTTTTCATGATGGTGTCTTGCCCTCTCCAGTCTTGCTTCTTTATACAAGCCTCTCCTTGTAGCCCTCACCTTCTACGGTATTTACCAAGTCAGCTTCTACTCATGCTGGAAGACATAACTCAGAGAGGAGCATGCTCCAACCAGCTTCCCCCCAGCTCGCCTGCCCAGGCAGAAGGACTGTTCTCCTTTGGGACCCACTGTCACTTTGGCCCCCGAGCTACTCTAACTCCTAGCACAGCAGAGAAGTGATTTTTTTTTTTCAGTACACTGGGTCATCAGGGGCCCAGATCTACCCCCACTGGCTGTCCGTCCCCCGCAGCAATAAGTACATTGTGCATTATAACCCACCACACACACTCATATCCAGGCACCTCACATGCACTGAGTTTCACCCCAGGCCCCCTAATCATGCTGCTTTCTGCAACCATGACCTTGTTTGGAAATAGGCTCTTTGAAGCTGTTCTCAGTGATCACGAGGTCAGACTGGAGCAGGTGGGTCCTAATCCAATCTGAATGTGTCCTATAAAGTATGAGAAGATAGAGAGAGACAGGCGGGAAATAGCTTCATGATAGCAGCACCCCGAGAATGTCTGCGGCTACCAGAGGCGCCGAGACGAGCGCAGGTCTTCCGTTCCCACTTCCAGAACCCTGCGCCTCTGAGACTCTGAATCCTGACTTCTGGCCAGCAAACTGTGAGATAAGGCAAGGGCAAATAAAAAAAGCTTCACCGCAAAGTCATAGGAGCCTTTATTAAACACAAATGTCAAAATGGGAAACTACTGTTTCTCAACATTTCCTCCATGAAGGTCTGTCCGCTTCAGAAGGCCATTTCCATCCCTCTCACCCTGCCCCGAAGAAGAATTGATGCATTTGAATTATGGTGCTGGCCAAGAGCATTGAGTTCCAGGGACCGCCAAAGGAACAAACGTTTCTGTCTTGGACGAAGTACAGCCAGGATGCCCTTAGAGGGAAAGGTGGCGAGACGTCATCTCACATACTTTGGACACAACTTAGCGGGACAGACCAGTCCCTCCCTAAAGAAGGACATCAATTTTGGTAAGGTGGAGGGGCAGCAAAAAAAAAAAAAAGAGGCAGGCCCTTGATGAACTGGATTAACACAGTGATCACAACAATGGGCTCCCACATAGGAACAATTATGAGGATGGCGTTTTGTTCTGGTGTGCATGGGGTCACTATGCGTTGGGACGGACTCAGTGACACCGACAACACAACACCCCTTCCCCCCAAATCCTGCCTTCTTCTATTCATTCCACATCAGAAAGGCATTTGGGGCATCCTCCAGGGGCTCAAACCACATTCCCTTGAAATGTTCAGTAACGTTCAGGAACAAAGAGAAAACTGAAGGGGCTAGATCAGGACTGCAGGGTAGAGAGACAAGGTGTCCCATTGGAATTCTCAGAGAACAGCCCTGGCTGCCCTCACATAGCAAGAAGGTACGACACTGTCCTGGTGGAAAGAAATGTCTTTGTGTAACTATTCTAGCCAGTGTTGGTTTCAATTTCCTTACAACCTCTTCACCATAAGCCCCTGTGAGCATCCTGTGTCCTTCAAGAAAATTGTGGTATTTACATAATCTGGTGTCAATTTGAGACTATTCAGAGTGAAGGGGTGGAGTTTAGCCTGTCAATCAGGTTACAGCTTGATGACCTCACTTGGAGGCTCGCTGGAGGCAGGACACATGCACACTCCCTGTGAGGCATTCCTGTTGACAAGCCACATGGAGCTACACTGATAAAGCCAGACCCCTGGAGCTGGAGGAGCCACTTGGAGACCACATCAGGGCTGAGATGCTTCCACTGTCACTGGATCCACAAGACTTTCCACCCATGGCCTGTGATCTTCCTGAATTCAGCATCATTAGATGTGTTGTGTGAGCCTGAAGAAGAATTTATAGACTGGTATTGGACATATAGGCTAATATCAGATTTATGGACTTGATCTGGACTTGGCTGGCATGTTTTCTTAATATATAACTACTATTTATATAAAGCTCTTTCTTATACACATATGAGTGTCTAGGAATTTGTTTCTCTAGTCTACCCAGACTAACACAAAAATCTATCAAGATATCCCGTTGAAATCCCAAAAGAGAGTCACCCTAACCTTATTGACATCGGTTGCTGTGGTTTACCCCCGCATACTTGGTGGTAATTTGTTATGGTTGTGCCAAGACACTAAGGGAGGCCCATGGTGATGGTGGCAGTGGTGGTTAGGTGCTCTCGAGTCCATTGTGACTCAGAGCAACCAAGAAGGCACCGCCCAGTCCTGCACTGCCCTCACGTCATTCTCATGCTTGAGCCCAGCGTGCAGCCACCGTGTCAGTCTCCTGACAGTGTGTCCAAAGTCTGTGAGCCAAAGTCTCACCGTCCTTGCCTCTAAGGGCATCCTGACCGGTGCTTCTTCCAAGACAGATTTGTTTGTTCTTTTGGCAGTCCGCAACACTGTCAAGATTCTTCATCGGCTCCATAACTCAATGGTTGGTACCGTATGTGTCCTGAGTGGTACCAATGGTTACTGTGGTTGGCTGGATTTCTATTTCTCCTAAAGGACACTCATGAGGTTGCCATGTGTCAGGGTTGACAAGAATAAGCTTGACTGGTTAGGAAACCAGCACACAGGAATATACAGAAACCAAACCCGAAATTTCGGTTTTCCAAGAAACGCCCAGAATGTGTCATGCAATGGCATCCACCGATTATGTTCTATTTATTTGAAAATGGAGGACACGGGCTATCTAACCAATTTCCCAGCCCACTGTCCTCCTCTGTTCTCAGCACTTGGCACAGCATTGAGCACCAAGCAGTCTTGTGTGCACTGGAGTAAGTGGTGGGCATTACTGTCCAGCCCTTTGATGCTCTTTTGTTCTTATTTTTTGTGTCTCCTCAAGTTTTTTCCCCCCAAAGTACACACTCAAATTGACCAAAAACTTCTTAAAATGTACATTTCACAATGAAATGATTACTTCGTGGCTCCACTGTCCACTTTTCTTTAAAACACTTCAGCGTCTTGTTGGCGTTCTCCCATAAGGACAGTACAATCTGAGCTGCAGTCAGTGTGTCTTTAACTGCCATCCTCTGGTGGCTTTCTTTCCTGTCCTGGTCGCCAGGTACCCTACCCCCATCAAACAGTTACGGTGCTTGTGGGGAGCCCCCAGAAGGGCTTGCCCTCAAGGTCATTTCCCTAATGTATTCAACCTATGTTGTTATTATCATCCACATCTGAGTAGGTAATCACTCTTGTTAAGTAGCAATAGTCATTTGTTTTGTTTCCAACATCACACACTGTAGAATCCCCTGCACCCCTTGGCTTGGTCAACACTCTGAATGGCATGAAGGCGGTTGCAGCTCAGAAGCTCAAGAAGGAATTCTTGAGAGCTTTCTGTGTAGCTTGTGGAAGGTGCTGGAGAATGAGGCTCCAGCGCCAGGAACTGGATGTTAAACCACTGTAGCCTCGTCTGGTGAGGAAACCACCATCGAGCATGTTTGCTTCTCTATCGGGAACTTGGCTCCAAAAGAGCCACCCTGGTCAGACTCCTGCCACCACTGTGCCCAAAGGTAGACTCTGTGACCAGTGCCACCCTCAAAAAGCAAACCTCCCTGGGGGGTGGGGAGGAAGTGTCCCATGCCATCTTCCTTTGAATCAAAATATCCTCTGACAGGTGGAGCTTGGGTCACATGGTGCGTCCTCGTAGCCTGGGATCTGGGGACCCTAGTTTTCCACTTCAGCCTTGGAGAGGAGAGTCGCACATGTTGAAATGCCGCTGCCTGGCATTGAAAGAGTGTTCAAAGAAGACAAAGTGACAAACGTCCAGACTCTGATTTTAGCAGATGGCTCCCTCCCCCAGTCACCTCTGCTTGATAAATCCAGTGGAGAGGACTCCCCTCTTTGGGGGACAATCTGTTCCATTTGGCTCACCCCCAATACTGCAAGAAATACTTCTGCTGAGCCCAGATGTGTGTCCCCCCCTACTGCTCATTTGGAACAGCATGAAAATGATGGGCAGCGTCGCATCCCACTGCTGTGGTTTGAGGCTTCAGGATTCAACCGGGCGGTCCTGGACAACTTAGAGGTGTCTGTTTTCCCATCCATAAAATAGGTGTAATGATTAAAGTTGGTATGGAGATCGTAGGAGATGATGCCTGGAAGAACTTAGCTGAGAAGTTGGCACATACATAGCTGTTATCTTGGTACTGATACTTAACCTTATCTCTCGCTATCTCTCTCTCTCTATCCATCTATTTATTTATTCATTCATTCATTTAAACCCATTAGCTGTTCACAAACTGGCCGAGCACTGCCATCATCTCCTTCTTTCACTCCCATCCCCGTGGTTCTTTGGTCAAGTAAACATCTGTAACTAGCAGGAAGATTTCTACTTCCTTAGCCTGCATCTGCAACCTGCATGCCTGGCCCTTCCTGCTCCATCTCCTCTTCCAGCTGTCCATGGGGACCCCACGCTGGCCACCGTGTTTGATGTGGCGACTGCACTCTGTCTTCCCACTGAACGCCTAGGCAGAGGGAACGCCTAGGCAGAGGGTCCTTTCATTTAATGCGCTTACATGATTGCCCACTCTTCTCCCACACCAGTCTTGTTCTTTGCTGACGAAGCTGCCCTGCCATCCATTCTCTCTTCCCTTCAAGCCCTCTTCCAATCCCACCTGGTTAGGAAACTAGCACAATAGACCAAACCTTGCCCATCATTTCTTCCTCTCGAAACCTTCCTTTACTGTCCTGATTGTGAACATCTGCATTAACATGTAAAATGTAAATTTGAGGTTAAAAGGCCTGGTATGATTTTATTTCTCCCCAAATAGATCTTGGGCACCTGTGTCCTGGATAACAGCCTAAATACATTTCCCCCTTGGCTTATTGGCTGTTCTGCTAACTTGAATCATGCTATCTTCTTCATCCTCATCTCTCTGGTCTCCACCCTCTTCATCAGTACCTTTAGCCTCCTTTGCCTCCTCCTGGACCAGCAGTTCTCAACCTGTGGGTCTCAACCCCTTTGGGGGGGTCAAATGACCCTTTCACAGGGGTCACCCGATTCATAACAGTAGCAAAATTACAGTAGCAATGAAAATAATTTTATGGTTGGAGCTCACCAAAACATGAGGGTATTAAAGAGTCACGGCATTAGGAAGGCTGGGAACCACTGTGCTACACCTATGGCTTCTATTGAGAATCAAAAGCAACAATGTGCCAGACACCTTGAGAGACCACTTGGGGGTATTATTTCATTTCATGCCCAACAACTCTATAGAAGTAAGACCATTCCTTTTCAGAAAGGTTAAGTCACTGGCCCATTATCATAGTCAGAAATGTAGCCAGGACTGAATGCCCACAGGTCTTAAGCACTCCTAACCACTTAGCTATATATACAGTTCTTCAGCCACCCATCTATCCAGTCATCTGCCCATTCAATCGTCTATTCACCTCCCATCCTTCCATTCACTCACTCACTCACTCATGCACCAATCTGCTCACACATTCATCCAGCCACTCAGTTATCCATCTATCCATCTACTTAGCCACCCATCCACCCACCACTCACTTAACCATTCACCCACACACGCACCCATCCATCTAGCTATCCACCCACTCATTCCTCCACCTATTCACTCACCTATCTTCCTACTTATCCATCCACTTATCCGTCCCACACACAGGGCTCCCCTCTTCTGCCTCCAGCACTGCATTGAAGCTCACAGACAAGAGATGCTCACAGACTCATGGGGAACACCTGTGCAAGCCAGTGAACAATAAGGAAGCCAAGGGGGCGAACAGCTGAAGCAAGCTAGTGAGCAGAGGGAAGTCAGGGAGGATCATATATGTATTTCTCAAGCACATATGGACTGCCTGATAAATATTAATCGTTTGTTGATGAACGTTGCTCCGTTTGCTCCCCAGGAGAAGCGTCGGCTGCCATGATGAAGTGAAAGCAAGCTTGGAAGTGTGGTTCGTAGCCTCTAAAGCCCTTACAAACGGATGGGAGTGGGCCCGTGGCTACCGAGCAGTTGAAACACCTGGAGCAATGCTTGACACTTAACAGGTGCTGAATCCATGAAAGCTATGATTAAAGACAATGTCGGGGTTGGGGTGTGTGTGTGGGGTGGTGGTGGTGGTGGTGGTGGTGGAGAGGACAAGTGGTGTGCTAGTCTTGTTAATAAAAAAATGTTCTTTATAGTTGTGAAAATAGCTCCTCTTTTCTTGCTTCCAAAGGCTCTGACAGGACCCTTCTTCATCGCTAGCCTCAGAAGGACCCGCGCACAACTTCTGCTGTACGTCCCGGCTGTCACAGGCCATCAGAGCTAGTTCAGATTCAAGGAAGAGAAACTAGATCCCACCTCTTCATGGGAGGTCCTTGGGTGGCTCCGAGGAGTAAGCCCTCAGCTGCTAATCAGGCGATTGATGGGTCCAGTCCACACCAGAAGAGAGTTCCGGTGCTCTCCTTCCCGAACCAGCCATTGAAAACGCCGAGGAGCACATGGGGTTAGCGTGAGCCCAATCCACTCACTGGCAACTGTGGTTGTTTGCGTCATCGATGGGAGAAGCAAGCAAGGATCTGAAGCCACCTTCAACCCGCCAGACGCAGTCAAGTCAAACCAAGTCCACTGCTGTTGAGGCGATGCTGACTCACAGCTATCCTGCAGGACAGGGTAGAACTGCCCCCCGGAACTTTCCAAGACTAAAAATCCCATCATTATCCCTCACAATGATGGTTTCTAACCAAGTCTTGCTGATCGCGGCCTCACACATTCAATGTTCTGTCATCTTAAGCCAGGAGCTCAGCATGATGTGCTGGTCTACCGTGCTCTGTGCTGGTCTGCTTTAGGTCGGTGCCACTAGCTCCTTGCTGTCTCCACTGAACTGAAGAGCATAGGCCTCAAAGCCAGCCATGGAGCTAACTGTGGCTCCCAGTGGTTGGCCTCTGCTCCCTTAGGCACTCACTCAGTACAGCTGCTTATTGCTTTGGCTCTCTTCGAGAGGGCAGCAACGTCATGGATGAGCTCACACTCCACATTACCCTCCAGATCTGTCACCAAACACGCCAAGACCCCCACCTCCTAAACTACTGAGTTTTGTTCCCCGTGGTGTGAAACAACTTGCTTCCCGTGACCTTGGTCCTCTGGACCACGCCCAGGAGACACTCGGAATGCTCATATGGCTTTCCATGGCAAAGAAGGTTCCTTCAGGTTCTGTTGGGTTCCTGGAGTGGGGGATACCTTGGCTTTTTGCTTCGCACACTGGGAGAATTCACGCCGAAGCACATTGTGTAATCCAAGAGTGTTTTTATGAAGGACAGAACAAGTTCCAGGTTTTACAGTCTCAATAGGGTACACGCTATTTCTGGAAAGTGTGCGAAGCCGCGTGGAAGCCGAGCTGGGGTTCATGAAAAACCACATGGAAAAGAGCACCCACATGTGCAGAACGGGGAAATCTCAAGGGATCAAGAGAGCAGGTAAGCAAGAGAGCGTGATGGGACTGGGGGTGGGGGTGGGGTGCTTCCTGCTTTTATCCCTTCGCCTCAAGGGAGGCGTGGTTGGAGGTATTGGCCCATTCCATTGGCTGAGTTCAGGCCCACCTGTATGATGTACCTAAGGTGGGTGTGCCCAAGGTATTGGTTTTACCTGGGCCTAGGGAGCTTGTGTCTGAGCATGCTCAGTTCTGTTTTTTTCTCCAGAGGTGTCTAATAGGGTGCCTGATCCGCCCCCCATTATGTGATCCTTTGCAGGCATGGGAGGGCCAACCCACTCCTTTGCCCCTCAGCCAGCTGCCTAGCAGTTCTGCTGCTGCTTCTTTACTCAGCCCTTCCACATCTCTCTCCCGTGGGATAATTTCCCTCTCGTTGGAGACTTCCAGGTCAACCCAGTGTTCAAGTCTTTAAGTCCCATTTCACTTCCATTACACACCCTAGTTCTCAAAACCAGCATTTTCTCCAAGCGAACCTTCACAGATGTTACGGCTGCGCACAGGCCCTGACGCTAAGCACAGGAACAATCGTGAGGAGGGCGTGGGGACTGAGGTAGGGTCGCTACTGGTGAAAACCAACTCATCTTGACGATGGCCTTCCTCCTTTTCACTGCCCCTCTACTTTCCCAAGCACGATGTCCTTCTCTAGGGACTGACTGGTCTCACCTGCCAACATGGTCAAAGTACATGGGACAAAATCTCCCCACCCTTGCCATCCAATGTCCAAGTATCACACACATAGGAGGCAATCAAAAATACCATAGCTTGACCCAACTAGGTGACCTACCTGTGCCTGACCCAATCAGGTGACCTATCTGTGCCTGACCCAACTAGGAGAGGGACTCACGCAAAGTCCAACAAAGATGACTCTTTACTGCGGTACTCCTCAGAGTCTTGGGCGGACAGGCGCACACTGCCCTTTCGGCCAGGACGAGGAATGCCACACTGCACAGACTGACACCACCCCCGAAGGGCCCGGGCTGCTGACCGCAAGAGAGGTGCTTCAAACTGTGCCGCTGCCCGGGGGAGCCAGGGGAGGCTGTTTGCTCCCGTTTGGATTTGTAGTCTTGGAAGCCCACGGGGGTCGTTCGACTCTGTCCTCGGGGGCCGCTGGGAGTCGGAACCCACTCGCCGGGAGTGGGTTTGGCTTTCTGGCGTTGCACTACAGAGTCCCTTGGACCGGGCACCTCTCAGGAGTGGTGTTTGGTAGGACTGACCTCAGCGTGAGGTGACCCCCAACGAAAGGACTCCTGGGAGGGACCACGACGGGCCATTGCTCAGCTGCTAACCGAAAGTTTGAGAGCCGGCGAAGGACGTAGTAATCTGCTCCTGTGGGGAATAGAGCCTGGAAAACAGCCCATCATAGGGCTCCCCATGAGTCAGACTCATGGGCTGGTACCCAAAAGGAACAACATTTCTGGGGCCTGCACCCCTTCCTTTGCTGCTTCACCACCACCACCACCCCTTGCAGCCGGAGCTGAGCGCTGCTCTCTCCTGGGGTTCTAGAGAGAGACTGGGGTCCACGCAATGCTTCCTCTTGGCTTCTGATCCTGGTTAGCTTACCTCCCCGGCGTGGGTTGCATCTGCATCGTGTGGCGAGGACGCAGGGTCCCAGGCGGGAGCTGCGCGGGGTCCCGTGAGGCCGTGCGCACCGACACGGGCCCAGCCTAGCAGCTGCCAGCGTGTGTGTCCCAGCTTTGTCCCCCCATGTCTGTGCCTGAGCCGGGCGGAGACCAATGAATGAACGCACTCGCCCCCTAGTGGGCATTCCTGCTGCTGCCGCCACCTGCGTCCACACATCCCAACCTGGCCACTTGTCTAGAGAACCGAAGGCTTCTCTGGGTGGCCTTGGTTTGTTACCGAATCAAACGGGTGCACGGGCCATTTCTTTTAGGCTAGCCAGGCCAGACATGACTTAGAATTACAAAAGCAAACAACCTTTTGTTGTTATCCATCAGGCAGGGGTTTCCATTTCTGATCATCATTTTTACCTTCCACAACTTAAGCCAACTTACCTAACCTCCCAACAGCTTCTCTGTGGCCCCTCTTTTGTTCCTCCCCCTCCCTTTGGTAGGATGTTCTCATCCATTTCATCCAGGTGAACAACTGTCTCCGCTCTGGCCCTGTGCGCCCCACCCCCGACCCCCAGGCCTTTGCCGCCCACTCTGGGTCTCCATCAAAGTCTGTTTCCTTGGGTGTGACATGCTTAACTTGCTTTTCTTTTAGGACAGCGGCTTTGTACAGTATCTGTCCTTTTGTGATTGATTAACTCCACCCCGTAGGAGGCCCTCCACACCCATTCGTGTCTTAGGGTGCTTCACAGCCCCATCATAGTACTCCCCTGTGTGGGCCGAACAAGGTCTGTTTATGATTTAGGGGGGTGTACTATCTAGTCAGCAAAGGACTAAGTATTCTACCCATTTTCCAGATGCTGAGTCTGAGGTCATACAGAAGGGGCTATTGGCACTGAGGCGCCACAGTTGGGTTGATCCCCTACACCTGCATCAGCGGTTATCCACCTGTGGGTCACCACCCCTTTGGGGGTCGAACGACCTTTTCACAGGGGTCGCCCAACTCCTAACAGTAGCAAAATTAGAGCGATGACGTAGCAACGAAAATCATGTTATGGTTAGGGAGTCCCCACCACATGAGGAACTGTATGACAATGATTTTGGAAAGCTAGAACCAGGCCTGCTGATTACCTTTTCCACACCCGACTGTTCCCGGCAGAAGCGAAGCGGGAGTTGGAGGTCAGTTTCTGTCTGCGGTGCTTCCAGGAGGCCTGGAGGTGCAACGGTTCAGTGTTTGGTTGTTCATTGAAAGGACGGCAGTTTAAACCCATCCTCGACAAGAACTGATCTCAAATCATGAGGACAGCCTGGAACACACAGCGCTGCGTCAAGGGACTCCAACATCAGAACCATTGTGACCGGGCAATGCTTTGCTCTGTGATGCACAGGGTCCCTGTGCGATGGCACCTGACAGCAGACATGACACCCCGTGGGGCAGTTTCATCTGGTGGCATAGTGGTTCTGCACTGGGCTGCTCATGACAAGGTCAAGATCCTCCTCAGGAGAAAGATGAGGCTTTCTACACCCGGAGAGATGCACTCTCGGGGACCCCCAGGGGACACTTCTCCCCTGTAGTACAGGGTTGCCACGCATTGGAATTGGCCCCATGGCAGGACGTTTTTCACAGGGCTGCCAGGGTACACAATTGACTCAGCAGCACACAACCTCAGCAATCTGCGATTCAGGATCCTCAGGTCTTATAAGAGGTGGGCATCCTTGGAGAGCTTGCTCTTGCCAGGCACTATCTTTGAGCACCACTTATTTCTACACTGCATCATACCCCTTGGGAGCTGGTGGGAGGACACTCGTGCCCATTGCACAGCGTTGGGAGCTGAAGCACCGAACACCGGAGTGGTGTGTTTAAGGTCACTCAGCTCCGTGGGACCAGTCACCTCGCCTCCCCACAAACCACACGTTGGCCAGGAGTTTCTGCCACCTGGGGAGCTGAGAGGACACACAAGATTCATGAGATGTTTCTCGTGTCTGCGATTACACCCAAATTGGTTCTGGCTCCGTATTAAAGGGTAAAATCCCTGAGGAAATTCTGAACCCTGGAATTTTTAAAAGACAAGAATTTTTTTTTGTGGTTGTTTTTTTTTCAAAGTAGGAGGAAACTGGTTAATAGCCACCTGAAGGGCAAACCCTTTTGGGGTTGATGTAAAAAGAACCAACTCAGAGAAAATCAACAGGGGATTAACGAGACAGTCGATGTGTCTGCCTGAGCACAGGAAACCATGAATGAGAGAGAGGCCCGTGGTCACCGCCTTGAGCCAATGAATCACGGACACTCAGCAGAACGATTTGAAAACGTGTTAAAGACAGGAAACCTCGCCTGCGAAGCATCCATGGGTTGAAACTGACCCGGATGTCAGATCAGGTGCACATGGGGAAGCAGAGAGGCAGAGGTATACGTGTACCAAAATAAATAAATATGTGTCTCTGAAGATAAATAATAAATTATTAAATATGTTAAAAGCTAAAAGCATCTCTGTCTGCAAGGCTCTCAAATTCAGGAGAATGCAAAGGCCGGCTTGGTCTGGTCTGAGAAGGGAGCGGGAGCCGAGTGGAGCCTGTCTGGCTCCGAGAGTTCTCCCTCTGAAGACCTGAGGATGCAGGAAAACACAGGGCCGGAGGGCTTTCTCAGGAAATCATTAGGCCCCGGGCAGGGCACGGCCCCCCCAGGGGAAAGAGGGAACAAGTTAAAAACACCAGGGCATTTGAGGGCTGGGTGCTCTCTGCACTCGCTCAGATGCCTAGGGGACTTGGCTGGCACGGGGCGGGGTTTTCCTACCCATGGAGGAGAGAGAACAGGGCCCACCTAGGGGGCTGGGGATGCAGCTGGGGGTGGGGTGTTCCCTGCAGCCCCTCTGCTGCAATCTTTGTTTCTGGGTGGAGCGGCCTAAAGCAGTTGGCATCTAGTCAATTCTCACTCGGGATGACCTACCACGCAGAGTGGGGTTTCCAGGAATTCCAAGGCGCCTCCGGATGAGTTTGAACCACTGACACTGGGGTTGTCATTCTCCGTCATTCTCCATCATTCTCTGAGTAAGCATTGGTGTCACCCAGGGACCCCAGCCCCACCCACTAGAGCCAAAATGGAAATCTACAGGCTGCTGACACACTCGACAGCCACCCACCACACCCCACCCTCACCATGGATTTTGGCCACCACGGAGACAAAGGGACCAAACTCCCCTTGCAAGCAGAATGGCCAAGTGGGTCTGAGCACAGGCGTTGGAACCACTCTCAGCTCTGCCCCTGAGCCAGCGGAGGGACCTTGGTCATCAAGACTCAATCACTCTGCTCTAGGATGCAGACCATGGTCATAATGGCACTTGTTTGCATTCACTGGCTAGTTATGGAAGGCCAGCTCTGCTAAGTGGCAGCTGGGCATGGGTGACCAAGCCCAGGGAGACCTGTCCACCTGAAGGTGCCAGTGTGGTGGGGAGAGAAGCTCTGTCCTTCTCTGCACGCAGGGCTGTCTGCAGGTGGTACCTTCAAGCCCATAGGCAACATTCCGTGCTTTGCATGTGGCTGTGATTCGAAAAGCCATACCACTGGTAGTGCAACGTGGAGGGCAGGTTTGGGTAGAACGTCCAGACTGTAGCACTAAGAAGGCCTGGTGAGAGAACTTTCAAAATCCAGCCAATGGCTTGCGTTTTGTTCTACATTTTCCTCTCATTCACCCTCAAGGTCTGGACATCAACTCTTTCCCATGACGCAGTCTTCAGGCGAGCAACAGATAGGTTAGCCCTGGGGTGCTCTGCATACCTTGGAACCAGCAGCCCTTTGGGTTCAAGGGGCAGCGTTTACCCCAGGACAACGTTCAGAGCGTTGAGAAAGGACAGGGCAAATGGAAACAAAAAAACACAGGGAGGGAGTGGGAGGCATCTTCTTACCATGTGGGCATTGCAATCCACTCCATCAAACAGAATGTCGTTGGTGAGTGAAACTTCACGAAGTTCACAATAAATAGCTTTCCCCCCAAAATTAGCCAATTAAAACCCTATGGGCCACAGCAAAGCATTGTCCAATGTAGTGCCGGAAGATGAGCCCTCTAAGTTGGAAAACAGCCGCACCCATGAACTCAAGCACACCTGCCCATGTAAAGATGGGGCACGGGTGGGGCTGTGGTTCCTTATGCATGCGTCCACATTGCATGAGTTAGTATCGGCTCAATGGGAATTAACAACAGTAGCTACTAGCTAATGTTAGTTGTGGTCACCCTCCCAAGAGGTAGTTTCTATGACGATTCTCACACAACTGAGATGGGGAGGTGCTAAAGCAGAAACCCCAAAGAACTCAGTTGGAAACATCAGTTAAAAGACAGGCAGGGAAGAACAGACCAAGATGGATGCCAAGGAGACTCTGAAGCTTGCTCTTGAATGTAGAGTAGCTGAAGCGAGGGAGAGAGGTGACATGAACCAGGCTGCAGACAGCATGTCAAAGGGCAACTTGACAAGACAAAGCAACGTTGGGTAGTGAAATTTGCAAAGACCTGGAACTTGAAAACAGGAAGGAAGGAACACTCTTGATAGTTCTCAAGCTGAGGGAACTGAAGAAAAATATTCAGACCTCAAGATACACTACTGAAGGATTCTATGGATGAAATATTAGAAGGTGCAGGAAGCATGGAACGAAGATGGAATACACACACAGAGTTACCGTACCAAAAATAATTGGTCGACATGCAACCATTTCAGAAGGAAGCATATGGTACTGATGGAAGAAGTCCAAGCTACACCGAAAGCATTAGCAGAAAATAAGGTTCCAGGAATCGACAGAACACAAATCAAAATGCTTTAACAAGCTGATGCGATGCTGGAAACACTCGTTTGTCTATGCCAAGAAATTTGGAAGACAGATACTTGGCCTACTGACTGGAAGAGATACACACTTATGTCCATTCCAGCAAAAGGTGATTCAACAGAATATGGAAATTATTCACAATGTCATTAATATCACATGCAAGTAAAATTATGCTGAAGATAGTGAAACAATGGTTGCTGTAGTACATTGGGGAGGAGCTTCCAGAATCCCAAGCTGGATTCAGAAGAGGACGTGGAAAGAGGAATCTTATTGTTGATGCCATGTGGATCTTTGCCGAAAGGGGAGAATGACCAGAATTACCTATGTTTTCTTGACTATGAAAGACATTTGGCTGCAGCGATCATAACAAACTATAGATCACATTTTTTAAAAAGGGGAATTCCGGGACACATAATATGCTCATGTGGAGCTTGTCCATGAACCAGGAGGCAGTTCTCCCAACAGAACAAGGGGATAATGAGTGATTGAAAATCAAGAAAGGTGTGCATCAGGGTTTTATCCTTTCACCGAATTTATTGAGTCATCATGTTGAGTAAATAAATATACCTACTCTACATTTATTGACTAACTTGTTAGTCAGCATTTCGCATTTATGACAATAGTGAAAAATCCGACTAGTTTGCTCATTAAGGGTGGACCTCTGGCAGTAATGAATGACAAGGTGCAAGATGAGGGTAATGTTGGCTCTGATGGTTAGGGTTACATGTCAACTTGGATGGATCATGATTCTCAGTGGTTTGGCAGTCAGATAACGAAGGGATTTGACAGCTACGGCATGATGCAACTTGGCAGTTTTGTAAGGGTGTGATCATCCTCCATTTTGTGATTTGATGTGCTCATCCTCCGTTTTCGCCTCATGTCGGTTTTTGCATAACGACTCGGTCTTTGGAATCTAGCCACAAAGATGAGCTAGGAGTGGGCGTAATCTGAGACGCTGAAGAAGATCAGAGTGTCAGGATTGGAGGGAGACTCATTCAGAGCCCCAATGGTGGGACTTTTTGAAACCAGCAGATGCTCCCAGGGAGAAGGATGAGTCTTTCTGCTCCCGGAAAGAGTTTGTCTTGGAAACTCACCAAGGGAAGTTCTAGCCTTTCCTGTAGGCTCCTTAGGAGTTGGAATCCACTTGATGGTGGTGAGGTTTTGAGTTTAGAGGCAGAGGACGTCCTCTTGCTTGGTTGGAATGAGCAGCAGATATTAAGGGCTCAAGTAGAAGGCAAATGTTTTGAGAGTGATGATGGCAACAAATGTACATATGTTCTTGACACAATGGATGGATGTATGGATTGTGATAAGAATTGTACGAGCCCCCTGTAAAATGATTTTTTTTAAAAAGGAGGACTTGAAACACTCACTGATGGAAGAACAAAGACCAGAGCCTTCAATATGGATCACACGCCAACGTAAAGAAAATAGAAATAGTCACAAATGGGTCAATAAGCAGCATCACGATCAAAGGAAAAACTACTGATGCTGTCAAGGATTTCATTTTCCTGGGACCTACGGCCACGTCCACAGAAGCAGCAGTCAGGAATTCAAAGGAGGGCTTGCCTTGGGCCGATCTGCTGCACAGGACCTCTTTAGAGTGTTAGCAAAAGTAAAGAGATGCCACTTGGCAGACCTCAACCCACGGCTGTTTTGCTTGCCATATGCACGCAAAAGCTGGACAATGAATAAGGAAGACCGAAGAAGACCCGATGCCTTTGGATTATGGCAACAAATATTGAACATGCTTCTGACTGCCAGAAAAGGAACAAACTGATGTTGAAAGAAATACAGCCAGAAGGCTCTTTAGCTGTGAGGCTGGCAGGACTGTCTGGTGGACTTTGAACATGTTATCAGGAGGGACCAGTTCCTGAAGAAGGACATAATGTTCAGTAAAGTAGGGGGCGAGCAAAAAAGGAGAAAGACCCCCAATGAGATGGATTGGCTCAGTGATTGCAACAGTGGGCGAAAATATAACAATTGCGAGAAAGGGGTAGGATCGGGCAGTGTTTCATTCTGTTGTCTATAGAGGTGTATGAGTTGAAGCCTATGAGTCTGACTTAATAGGACCTAATACGATCCATTCCCTGCCCCAACCTACAAGTTTCCCAGCAGAAAGGACTCATGTCTTACTGACTTACTCAGTGCCATTGACTCAGAATGACCCTATAGGACAGAGTAGACCTGCCCCTGTGGGTTTCTGAGATGGTAACATTTTAGGCGGGAGTGGGAAGTCTCATCTTTTTCCTGGGGAGCGGCTGTTGGTTTTAAACAGCTGACCTTGAGGTTAGTATCACAATACATGACCCACTATGCCACCAGGGCTCAGCACAGCGAGAAGCTAGTACCCTGCATAGAGGAGGTACTCGGTGCGTAAGGATTCAATCTTGAGGGAGAAATGGCAGGTGAACAGAGCCGAATCTCCTAGCAGGCCATGTCCTCTCCATTTATTCAGCCAACCTCCTGAGCACCTCATTTTCCTCATCGGTCATAGGTGGACATTACAAACTCTATGTCCAAGCATCACTGCCAATGCTGAGTCAATATACTGAATGGAGTGCTAAGAGGGTGCCCGTCACACAGTGGGGTGCCCGGCACACAGTGGAGAGTCTGTGGGTAGGACAAACAGTTCACGCACTCGGCTGCTAAGCCAAAGGCTGGAGCCTCAGGTGCACCTAGAGGCGCCTTGGAAGAAAGGCCTGGTGACGGACATTGGGAGAACCAGCCACTGAAACCCCTGAGGAGCACAGTGCCCCTGTTCACACACAGAATGCCACTGAGAGCCAGAACCGACCGAATGGCAACGGACTTGAAGAGCCTAATACGACATCTCAGCCATCGCCACCACCCTTGGGATGGTTCTTAGGGTGGAATGGAGCGAGCAGACAGGCGTGTGAGATTGCAGGGAGCAGATCCTTCCGTTATTGAAGGTCTCTGACTCCAGAGGTGGAGAAGCAGATAGACTAAAACTATCAGCTGACCTGTGGGTGGTCGATAGGCTTTTCTTGTCTTCTCTCTTTCCTCCCTTTCTTCCCTGTTTTTCTCCCACCCCCTCTAACTCCTAGCCTTTCTCCTCCCTCCCTTCGCCCCCTTCAAATACACATGCATTGGGGTAGTGGAAAAATACAGCCAAGAGCAGGCACTCAATCCTAAAAAACAATACAAGAAACCATGTGTGGTGAGGCAGTGGGGGGAGAGGCAGCTCTGCCCTGCACTTTGTCACCATAGACGGACTTTGCTACAGGAGACACTTGACCCAGGAAACCATCACCTGCATGTACTGATGATGCTTGTCTTACTTGCTAAGCCTTGCACCAAGCCCCTCCCCCGAAGCCCCATCTTTTCAATAGCTCTTTCCGCAAGGTACTAAACGGTCACGGTGACGCACAGAGGGAATGGAGAGCCTAGCACAGTCACTTGGCTTGCCCTAGAGCAGCGGTTCTCAACCTGTGGGTCACGACCCCTTCACAGAGATTGCCCGATTCACAACAGTAGCAAAACTACAGTTATGACGTAGCAATGGAAATAATTTTATGGTTGGGGGGGGGGGTCGCCACAATATGAAAATATCCCGGCGTTAGGAAGGTTGAGTACCACTGCCCTAGAGTGTCCAGCGCCGCGGGTCTTGCTCCACTCAGTGCCTGAGGTCTGAAGCTTCACCATTTGCAAGGCGTGGAAGCATCACAGACACCAGTCTGGCCGGAGAGTTCTAGAAGAGCAGATTGTTAGGTTCCAGGCCAGACTCCCATCGGATGGGTAGGCCAGCATGGGCAGCCTGGTCTGAACCCACAGGATCAACGGCATCTCTCTGGCTTTGTCTTCTTGTCCCCGGACCCCTTTGCCCTCAACACCGAAAGCAGATGGAAATGACATCCCACACACCTCTCGGCAGCTCACAGACAAGGCCAAAGCCGTTTGAGCCCAGAGGCCCGATGAGATGCGAGGATTATCCATGGAAAAGTCCGTATCTATGTCATCCCTTTCCAAACAATTGAGGGGAAATAGGAGATTGTTGTTATTGAAAGAAAAATCAACCCTCCAGGCTTTCTAACCAGGGCCCTTTCTGCTACGCTTCACTGCTGTTCAGGGTGGCCCCGATTTCCAGGGCCCCATGCTGGCCTGCGGCTGTTTAGATATGATGATGGAATGCAAACAAGCGCTGCTTGGCTCTGGAAGCAGAACCCTGGGAAACTTCATCTAGGTGGTGCGGTATACGGGGGCAGGGTGGAAACTGGGTTCTGTTTCCTTGCTGGCCCAGAGTTGGAAACCTAAAATGTAGAAGACGGAACCGGAGCATCGCATTGAAGCACACGTTTACTGCATCTCCTCTGGGGTTCTTCACCGCCAAGGCTGTTTGCACGGTGTAATTCACCGCTGCGGCGGTGGCGTCGGGATGACGCCACTGGGGTGTGTGTGTGTGTGTGTGTGTGTGTGTGTGTGTGTGTGTGTGTTCAAGCATGCTTGTTGAGTGTTTCAGCTTCGTTCAAATAGCCCTGGAAATGAAGGCTTCCTTCTGGTCTCGGTGTATGTGAGTGGTCCAAGCAGATAGAGAACTGGGCAGTCGCTTCTGTTGGTGCCAGTTTCTTATGAAATATCAGTTGTTGTGTTTGTTTTTTCACCCGTGTTGGAGCCACGGCAGAGAACTCGAAAGATAAATGATTTAATTCGGGCTGTCAGGTTCTGTTTGTTTGGAAGCAGGGAGTCACAAGGAGAAAGGCACATTAATTGAGGTCTCAGGGTGCTAGTAGAACACATTTTCTTTATTACTGCTTTCTGTGCAGGGGGTGGGGTGGGGGATTGCCTGGGTTGTGTGGGGTTTTTCGGCTTCTTTCTCTCTGAAGTCTATTTGTTCTTGTTCATTCCACCTGTATCGAGTCTGCCGGGTGCGTGATGGGGGAAAGGGAGGTGAGGCAGACGTGCTGGCATGGGATGGATCCAAGGAGCTGTCGGATGAGCAAGGATTCCCCCTTTGCGGGGCAGTGACCAAAGGCCTTCCTCCAGTCTGCATTGTCCTGGCTCGCTCTTGCGAAGGCTGAGAAGGGTAGGAGGGCATTCCAGCCAGAGAGAACAAAGTCAGGTCAACAGGGGGATTCTGAGGAGAGGGTGGCGTGTCCATGACTGGAGGTGTGGGTTGGGAGAGACCCACAAGAGAAGCAGTAGGAGTGACTGGAAATGATTGAGAATAGGATCCAATCACGATGGGTCCTAGCAGCTTCTTAAAGGACCCTCTAAAAATTCCCTGCCAGCTGGTACAGACCCTATCGGACAAGGCAGAACTGCCCCAGTGAGTTTCTGAGATGGTAACCCTTTATGGGAGTAGAATGTTTCAGCTTTCTTCCCTGGAGCAGCTGGTGGTTTCAAGCCACTGACCTCGTGGATCGCAGCCCAACATGTAACCATGACTCCATTAGGGCTCTCGCAGGCCCCATGAGAACCTGGACAAGTGTGCCAGGCGTTGCTGATGAACTCACTCAGCATCCACTGCAAGGCTCTCCCATTTCCCTTTCTAGTACTGAAGGTCAAGAGCGCTAACACCTACCTTTCCCAGATTCCTTAGCAGCTAGCGAAGGTCATGCATGGGACCCAGGTACCACCAAGCACATACACCTGGCCCAGACTTACAGGAAGAAATGAGTGAGTGCATGAGGGCGCTTAAGTGCAAGGAAATCAAATAGACTTGCAAACAAGGTGTCAAACCTTTCTGGGTCAGTGGGTGTCAGCGCTTCCGGTGTCTAGGCTCTGTTGCCATAATATGTGTTTTGCCACCTCTGGCTGTTTTATTCCTGGATTCGTTGCCTCCAGATTTCAATTCTTAGCTTGCATGGAATTCTGAGAGTTATCAAAAATTTTTTTCAGGTTAAAATAGTTGAAGTTAATTCTGTTTCTGCACATAAGGACCTGCAAATACACCAACTAACGAAAGTTATTTATTCTTATGAACAGCCTTGTGCTGCTCTCCACGTCGTAGGACTTTCCCTGAACAAAGTTGGAGCCCCTTAAAGACAAGAAGCAGGTCTTGGGGCAAAGTGATGCCTACGAGGGCTGAGCACATAGTACACATCCTATAGACAACTGCCATCTCTGCCTGCCTGGCATCCAATCATCGCCCTTCGGGAAATAGAAGATTACCAAACTACTTCAGTTTGTCCTTGGGGCGCAGCCGCATCTTTCCCTGGCTCCGTTCCTGTGGTTGGATAGTGCTGACCTGACCCCTCAAGCATCGTATCCCAGCGACTGTTTCATCATCGGTGTCAAGATGAGCATGCAGCCCGATCAGAGCCAATGATTCAAAATGCTAGGCTTCTTGCTGCGAGAGAGGCATCTCTCTACCCCCCTTCTGTGAGGACCACTGGCAAAAGAAGAGGTCATCAAGAAGTACTGGAGGACCCATAAAGAATGGGAATGAGGGCAGCCCAACGCCCAGCAAAGCCAAGAAACTGTTGTTGACACAGTTGGAGCTCTGGATAGATCTAGCTGTGTCTGAAGACAGCTCTACTCTTGGTCCCTCTCGCTCAGGCGTCCTCACAGCCCGCCGAAGACATTGATCTGGCCTGCTGGGTGTTTTTGCCCCGTTTTGTTTTTATACTTCAAAATAAGATATGTGCAGTGTGCATAGGAATTTGCTCAGAGTTTTTTTTTAAACTATAGTCCAGCCCTCCAACGGT
The DNA here is from genome assembly GCF_050624435.1 of Tenrec ecaudatus. NCBI lineage: Eukaryota > Metazoa > Chordata > Mammalia > Afrosoricida > Tenrecidae > Tenrec > Tenrec ecaudatus. The sequence continues at coordinate 198,677,812 of NC_134532.1, forward strand.
CTGAGGGACAGTGAGCTGGCCCCTTGTATAGAACGTTTGAGGACCCCTGCTCTAGCTAGTCGAGGCACCATGGCTCCTTCTTTAGCTTCAACCAGTGGAGGTGGGTTTCTGTCATTTTCAAACAGGAAGCCTACCTAATACAGGGCTTGTCAATACCTATCTTCTGATTGGCTTCTAAAGGGAGTGTGCTGGGGAAGGCCAGAGATGAATATCTTAATTCAAGTTAATATCTCAACTTTCTACCACCGCCACTCCCCTCCAGTGATCATCGTTATCAAGACGTGGCCACCCTTTGATTAGATGGGACATGCGATTCAAAAGAGAGAAGGTACCCGAACTGATTACACCTATTCCAACATTTTGTCCAACATTTTGCATCTATGACAATATGCCTGTATGCAATATGACACCAGACTGCTTTGCACATTACTGTCTGGGTAATGAACCTTGAGGTGTGAGGCAAGAGTAACACAGGTTGTGATGGTTAAGGTCATGTGTCATCTCGACGGGGTTGGGGCCATGATTCTCAGAGGTTGGGCAGCTATGTAATGAGGGCATCATCTTCCATTTGTGACCTGCTGGGGTCGTCCTCCACGTTTGCCTCACAGCCTGATCTTCCAGAACCTCATCCCGTCGAGTACGGAGAGGGTGTAGCTTTTTCTATCTGCAACTGCTTCTGGAGCTGCTCTGAGGGAGGACAGGCCAGGAGAAGGGTGGTGTGGTTCTGAGCTCTGTCTAGCTCATTGCCACCACAGAGCCTGCTGTTGAAGAACCGGGTCCCCTCGCGCTGGATCGAAACGGGCCGACTTGGGCTCGAATATTGCCTCCATGTGAGATCTTGGCCAAGTTGCTTAACTTCTATGAATCAGGTTTAGACTGGCTTATAAACAAAGAAGGATTTATTGGCGTAAGCATCTGAAAGTCCAGGTTGGGTTGGATCCAGTTGCTCAAAAGATGTAAGTCAGCAGTCTTTGGCCTTTCATCCTAGCCTCCCTTTGGCCTGGACTGGCTTCATTCTCAATGAGCTGGGTTTATTATCGTGGGAGTAAGCGGGCCTGGAAGAGCTCCAGGTTTCTATTCCCCCAACTTTGCAGCCTCGGCAGAAAGAGATGACCCCCCACCTCCACCCCTTCCCCCATGGCTCCAGTGAAAATCCAAGGGAGAGCTCTCTATCGGGTCAGCTGGGATGACCTGGGCATCTCTTGAGGTCACTGGTTAGGCTAGCTCGCTGAGAAGGGGAGGGGCTGCTTCTGGAAAGGAACCAGGACTGTCACCAGCAAAGGAAACTGCTGCTGGCTGGGTACAAACAGCAGATGCCACCACTCACTCTCCTGGACTGTGTCCTCTTGGGGAAAATGTAAAATGTAATAGTTCCCACTTCATAAGGTTTTCGTAAAATTAAATGAGTTAATGTTTCTGTAGCAGATGCTGGGGGTGCCCCACCCTGATCCCCCACAGCCCTTACCATTTTCTCGTCCCTGGCCTCAAATTCCAGCAGCCGGGTCTGCATGGCCCTGCCTGTGGGCTTTCTCTTGGCTGCCAGAACCCTCTCTGCCTGGGCTTGCCCCAGATTCGGCCTGCTACGGAACAACCCCAAAAGCAGCTTGTAGCAGATGAGTTGGAGGATCACCTTGGCACACCTGGAGGACACTTATGCTCAGGGCGACCTCCTGTTGCCGGTTCCAGTGGTTTGTAAGTGGGATTGAGCATCCTTCCCTTCTACTCTGCCAGGCACCCAGCCACGTTTCTTAGTGTGAACCAGGTCACCATTGGACGGCTGTTGCACCTGGACTTCACGGCAACCTATACAAATGTCAGAGTAGAATTGTGCTCCGCACACTTCTTAATGGTTGTGTGTGTGTGTGTGTGTTTAAAATAGACCACCAGGCCTTTCTTCCAAGGAGCCTCTGGACAGATTCGAACTTCCAACCACTTGGTTTGCAGCGCAGTGTTTGGACTGCTTGCTCCAGCTGGGAACTCCTTTCTAGCTAGCACCCCCTCTCAAGGAAACAATCTGCACACCTTGCCTCCAAAGAAGAAGACATGCCACGGGCTTAATTTCCTGCCTCACGTACATTAGCATCCAACACATGCTTGCAGTTACGATGGCTGTAGTCATTGCAAAGTTACTTTCCTGCCTTAGCTTCTCATTTGGATTCCCGACTCCTGCCACCTCTTCTGTCCTCTTTTCATGGACACGTCCCTCTTTGGTCAATTGCATTCCTTCTACCTCTGTCATTTTCGCCCATGCACTCCCCAACTTCTGGTCTTCCCTCAGGGAAGTGGATGAAACAGTGTAAATTATATCTATTTATTTACAAAGAGACACAGCAGCCAAATGAGAACAAAACTGGTCGGTAGACCAAACCCCTTTCCTGTAGACAGGAAACACCCTGAAGGCAGGTTTAACACCGCTTTGCACCATGCTGGCACATTCAGAGGACTCGAAAAAGAGAAAGAAAGAAACAAGACAAATTAGCCGACTTTATTTTAATAAAGGAAGGAGACTGAGTGAAATCTACTTCCTCTGAACATTACATCTGCTTCCCATCTGCAGTTCTAGCCCAAACGATCATTTATAGCCACATCCACAACAATTCCGTCTCTCCCATCTGCAGAGCCGATCAGCCACTCACAGAACGACACCCTAGTGGTCTGAGCGTGTTAATGCACCTCATTTATAAACAAGGAAAACACCCCCTGTCTCATCAGGACTCAGAACCAGTCTCCCATATGAAATGAATGCAAAACTTATTTCTTAGGGGGAAAGCGCTTATGAATAAAGATGGATTTTCTTGCCAGGGGCGGGACAGCGACTCAACAAATCACCTATTTTCAGTGTGACAGCTCGTGGCTTGCCACGGCCTAGAGGAATTCATACGGAAGAAAGTTGGGGTCCTCTTTGAGAGCCCCATTCGCCCTCGGATTCGGGAATCAAAAGGGCGTTCTGCTTTGGGTTTGCATCTTCAGGCGTCTAAGTATTGCACAACAAGGAGTTGGCAAGGTCGCTAGGTGATCTTTTCTCAATGAGCTTGCTGCTCCCTCGGCCTCCCAAGGGGCAGTCTCCATCTGTTCTGGGCCCCAAGGGGGCGAGGGCGGGGGTTGTGGTGGCGGCTGCTTGTTTTGATGTTGTTGGGAACTTGCGAACAAATCTCCATGTTGCTGTCTCGGTGCCAGGTGCCAGGTGAGGATGGCCGGATTCTTGAGGGCCATGGGAGCCCTTCCAGGGAGAGGGGCAAGTGGGGTATGGAGGGAACCTTTGGTCTGCAGCTCCCCAGGTGGCAGTTTTTGGGGTCTCCCAGTTTGAAAAAGGAGCTGGGGATTTGGGGGATCCAATCGGTGCAGAGGCCAGCCTTCATTTATACAAATGGCCCCCTATCACACATAGGCCTCTCCAGTGAATCCATGCTGCCCTCTGTGATGGGAAGGGTTTATTTTTTTAAATCATTTTATTAGGGGCTCATACAACTCTTATCACAATCCATACGTACATCAATTGTGTAAAGCACATCTGTACATTCATTGCCCTCATCATTCTCAAAACATTTGCTCTCCACCTAAGCTCCTGGCATCAGCTCCTCATTTCCCCCCCTCTCCCTGGTCCCCCCTCCCTCATGAAAACTTGATAATTTATAAATTATTATTTTGTCATATCTTGCCCTGTCTCACATCTCCCTTCGCCTACTTTTTTGTTGTCCATCCCCCAGGGAGTAGTTCACATGTAGATCCTTGTAGTCAGTTCCCCCTTTCCAACCTACCTTCCCTCCACCCTCCCAGTATCGACACTCACACCACTGGTCCTGAAGGGATCATCTGCCCTGGATTCCCTGTGTTTCCAGTTCTTATCTGTACCAGTGTACATCCTCTGGTCTAGCCAGACTTTCAAGGTAGAATTGGGATCATGATAGTGGGAGAGGAAGCATTTAGGAACTAGAGGACAATTGTATATTTCATCGTTGCTATATTGCACCGTCTGGCTCATCTCCTCCCGGAGACCTTTCTGTAAGGAGATACCCAGTGGCCTACAAACAGGCTTTGGATCTCCACTCCACACTCCCCACCTAATTCACTATATGATTTTTTGTTTTGATGATGCCTGATACCTGATCCCTTCAACAACTCATGATCGCACAGGCTGGTGTGCTTCTTCCATCTGGGCTTTGTTGCTTCTGAGCTGGATGGCCGCTTGTTTACCTTCAAGCCTTTAAGACGCCAGATGCTTTATCTTTTGATATACCGGGCACCATCAATTTTCTTCACCACATTTGCTTATTCACCTGCTTTGTCTTCAGCGGTTGTGTCGGGCAGGTGAGCATCATAGAATGCCAATTTTATTAGAAGAAAGTATTCTTGCATTGAGGGAGTACTTGAGTGGAGACTGGGAAGGGTTTTCACAGGCAGTTCACCAACTAAAAGTCTTTGGGAGAGACAGGGGTCATTCCCTGAGCCTCAGTTTCTCCATCCACAAAACAACAACAAAATAATCCTAACTGTCCCACAGGGCTCCCTGTGAAGGGGAGATGTGCCAATGAACAGACTCCCTCTCGCTGCCGAGAGGCCCATGCTGACTCATAGCGACCCTGGGCGACAGGGTAGAATGCCCCTTCCTGTGAGTCTCCTAGACTGTAACTCTATGGGAGCAGAAAGTCCCGCCTGGCAATGATCAAGTTACTGCACTTCTGGAATGGGTCCCACTTGTCAACACTTTGGGGGCAGTGAGTGAGTGTGTTGGAAAGACAGAAAAAAAGGAGCCCTGGAGAGGCACTGGCTCAGGCCTGGTCGCTCATCCAAAGGTTGACAGTTCAAACCCATTAGCAGCTCTGTGGGAGACAACCCGACAGTCTGTTCCGCTCTGGGAGTCAGCATGGACTGGATGGCCGTGGATTTAGTTCGGTTCGGGTTAGAGTGTTGGAATCATTGATGGCATTTTGAGGGGTGGTGTCGTCATAAAAGGAGAGGGTGATGGTGGGCCCCAGGAGCCCTGGTGGCCTAAGAGCTAAATGCTCAGCTGCTGACGGAAAGGTTGGCGGGTCATATCCATTCAGTGGCTCCGTGGGAGCAAAGCCTGGTGATCTTCTCGAATCAGGAGGACAGCCAAGAAAGCCCTATGGGCAGCTCCACGCTGTCACCTGGGGTTGCTATGGGCTCAATCAACTCATTGTTACCCAGCAACAACAGAAGTGGCCGGGGCAGGTGACTCAACAAGCAAGGTAAGCACGGGCTTCCTTATGCACACAGGATGCAAAGATGTGCTATCATATCAAAGATGGGGTGAAAGAGGGAAAGGGAGGGAGGGAAGGGGAAGCAAAAATGAAATGTAAATAAACAGAAAGCCCCAAACACAAAGATGTGAAAAATGGATGACACTGTTCATCACAGCTTAGTAAGAAAGCGCAAAGAAGCCCATGCTTCCCTTGCTGGTCAGGGAGGGTGACTTTGAAAAGCAGTATTGTTTGGTAGGAAAGTTGCTCTGTGGTTGGGAGAGACAAGGCCCCGATCCAGAAGCAGAATCTTGGATATGGTGACAAAAGGTGAAAAGGTTCAATACAGTTTAATAAGTAAACCCATGTTTACCTTGCTTCTTGGCTAATCCGACATGGAGTGGTGAGGGAGGTGGATGGTGAGGGAGGTGGGAGGCAAGGGAGGTGGATGGAGTCACCCAACCATTGCCCTGCAGTTGGCTCTGATGCAGCGACTTAGGAGGATCGAGGAGAAGCACAGTTTGGGTTCAATTCTTACCATTGTAGCTGAGTGGCCTTGAGTAGTCACTTGAAATAATATACATAAAAAAGTTGATAAACTGTCCAAATTAGAGTATGCTTCATATCATCTCCCAAACACTCACTGCCATCTAGTCAATTCTGACTCTAAGCCGCTCTATAGGACAGGGTCTAATGACCCCTGTGCGTTTCCGAGACAGTAACTCTTTACGAGAGTAGAAAGTTCCCATCGTTCTCCCGTGCTGGTGGTTTCGAACTGCTGACCATTCAGTTAGCAGTCCAACACAGAACCACTTCACCACTGGGGCTCCAAATAGTGTCTATGAACTTTACTTTGGCGTGCAGCCTAAAGAACCCAGCCACGGGCTGCCATTTGCATTTTTTCAGTTCCTTTCTGTTGGAAGGGTTACAGGCCAGAACCAGGGAATGGAATCACAGCGGGATGACGAATGCGTCTCTTATTTCTCCCTCTGGAGTCAGGGAACAATGGGAGAGATGAAGGTGAAGTCCCTTTGATTAATATTGGTGAGATCAGCACTGACTGGTAACTGAATAGAATTTCTGTGGGCCTAATCCTTAAAAACAAACAAACAAACAAAAAACCCCCCACCTACTGTATTTGTGAAGCCAGGTTGGTCAGCATTCTTTGTATTTGAAGTTAGCACATTACCTTTCATTTCTCAATGTCTTCAGATTCTTATGTCAGTTTTAAAGAGAAACCGTCCCCGCCTCCTTAAAAACCTCATGTGCCCTGCAGTGTGGTTGGGAACCATTGGTTTGAAGCATCATTCTTCACACAAAAAAAGAAGGGGGTGACCTATTTTTTCTAAAGATCACTTGACATGTCTGAAAAATAAATCCATTTCAGAAAAAGAAAACAGGTAGTTAGCCTGAGAGCAAGTATGTTTTCCGAGTCTAGCGAGGGGTTTCCTGCTCAAATCCTATTTTCCTTGGGCTTTATTTCCCCTCTGAAATCGTGAGCCGCTGTTTGTGACATCACTGGGGTTGCTGTGGAAATGTTTATTTCACAGAGGACTTGGACTTCAAGTGGGGAATTCACAGGCGGAAGTGTGAACGCTGGGGAGTGGAGGGGGGAGACAACTGGCTGGAATGAAAATGGACAGCATTGGGAGCAAGGGGTATGAGAAGGGAAAGTATAGGAATCGCCTACGATAGGTTGTTCCAAGTTGACCAGGGACGATAGAAATATTTTAAAGAGCCCCCCCTCCCTTGTGGGTAACTCGTGACGGACGTACTATAAGTGTCTATATTGAAAGTAAGAGAGAGGCAGGTAAGAAACAGATTTTCTGCAGAAAAACAACAAAAACTTCCAGTTACCCAATCATTAAGATGGGGAGAAAGGTTTGGTCCTGGAATGCCACCTTTTTTGGGGGGAGGGGGGAATCGTATCTGTTTACAGTATTTTCATAACATGTAGGTGATTTACAGGAGTCAACCACTGAAAGACTTGTGACCCAAGGGGCTTGAGTTGTAGAGCAGAGGCTACAAAATCCTATTTCTCTTTAAACTGTTAAATCAACAGAATGCCAAACTAGAGATGGGAAAGCCCTATTAAAAGTCATCTAGCTTTCCTTCCTGCTGGGGCAGTATTGTTCCCTAAATCCACTTTCCAGTTCTCTCAGCCTAGCCTAGTTTGATGTAGCATTGACTTAGCTTAACTACAGCAATCGGCGAAAGGAAGTGGGTTTGCGTTTGGGATGGAAGGCGGCGGCCAGGGGTGTGGGGGGCCTGCCTGTGCGGGTACGCGCGCGCGCGTGCGCGGGGGAAGGGCAAGGGGCACCAGGAAAGCAAAAAATCGAGACCTAGCAACTGTATAAAAATCCTCCTTTCCCCCGTTTCCGTGCCTGGAAGACAGGGGCTCGGTACGGAAAGGCAATTTTCAGAATGCTCAAAATCTTCCAACAGGGTAGGAGGCAGGCTTGCCAGCCCGGTGCGCGGCGCAGCGGGGACCTGTGCGTCTCTGTGGGCATCTTTCACTCTCCCTCCCCGGCTCGGGGCGGCCTCCTGTCCACCCACCCACCTGCCCGTCGCCGTCCCCGCGTCCCCTGCCGTCCCGGGGCGCGCACGGCCCGGCAGGGTGGCCGTGGGGGCTGCAAAGGTCGGGCGGCGCGGGCTGATTGAGTAGCCGGGGCTGTAGTACAGGCTGTCCCCGGCAGCCGGCGGAGTCCGCGCGCCCACGTGACGGCCCCGGCTCTCCGGTGAGCTCCCCAAACAGACGCACACTCAGCCACACGCGCGCGCGCGCGCGCGCGCACACACACACACACACACACACACACGCACGCACCCCCGCGCGCACCCGCCCTCCCGCCCGCTCTGCCTCGGCGCCCTCCATCCCGGCTCGCTCATTCTCTCGCCCGCTCGCTTCCCCTGCGGTCTCTCGCGCTGCGCGCACACACCACACACACGCACACACACGCGCGCACACACGCAGCCGGCACAGGCAGCGGCGGCGGCTGCCCAAGTCAGGACGAGCCTCTCTAGGTGCCGTCTTGAGCAGGCAGCAGCGGCGGCGACAGCGGCAGCGGCGGCGGCGGCGGCGGCGGCGACAGCCGGAGCATCCCTCCTCGTTGGAGAGGGAGCAGCGTCCAGAGTTTCCGCTCCCTTCCCCCTCCTTTGCTTTATTTTCGAGAGAATTTCTTCTTCGCTTACTGCTTTAATTTGATTTGGAATTTTTGGGTTGCTTTTGTGTGTGCTTCCCCCCCCTTTCCCCCCTCATTTTATTTGCATCCAGAGCATGGCGGGCTGCGGGCTGTCGGAAGACACCTTCTCCTCCTTCTTTTACAACTACGGCTCCTCTTGGGAAACCCCTTCCAACCAGGTAAGGGGTGGCTCAGGGCTGGGCGGCGTCGCGCCCCGTGCCCCCAGCCGCGCGCTCACTTGGCACTGGCGGGGAGGCAGGGGCTCAGAGGGGGTGGGGAGAGTGGGGGGCCGAGTGGGTCGCACTGGCTGGGTCAGTGCCAACCGGCCCTCCACCCCAAACGTTAGTTCTCCGGGCGCCAGGGTCTGTCGCGCCCCTCCCGAGTCCAATTTGCTATCCGCACCCCCACCCCCCACCTCCCAGCCTAGCGGGAATCCGAGAAAGAGGCAGGAGCCGGCGCGTTACCCCAACAACTCCAGGCAAACCCTGGGAACTCGAGCGCGATCTTCCCCAAGTCGCCGCGGGCGCCGCGCCCCTGTGCGCCCGGCGCCGGTCCGCCCTCCAGTTGCGCCGAGGGGCTGCGGAGCCGCGAGCCCTCAGCTTCGCTCCGTCCCCCTTCTGCTCCCCCGGGGCCCCGAGTCACCGCTTCCCCTAAAATGGCTGCATTCGCAAGTAAAGGCGTCCCCTGACCCCGAGGAGGAGGAGGAGGGGCAGCGGGGTACAGAGTGGAGGCTCCGTTCCCCGAGACCCCGCGCCTCCCGCGGTGCACACACTCATCCCACAAACACACACACTTAACTTTGATGACTGTGCAATGCAGTCCGGCTGCATCGCGCCCTCGACGCGCCCCGCCGCCGCCGCCGGCCTCTAGGTGTGCGTGGCGGTGTGACTCGGGGGTCTGGCGAAGGTGGGGACAGACGCCTGGAGGGTTGGCGTGGAAGGAGAGGGGTGTCTGCGGGTCACTGGGAACCTGGAGAGAGACAGGCGTGTGCTGAGTGTCTAGGGGTGCAAAAGCTATTCTGGGAGCCAGTGCGAGAAAAAGAGAGAGGGGGGGGGGCGGAAAGAAAATGCCTTTTAATTAAATAACTGTTGTAGTCTACTGCCCCCACCGCTTGTTTGGTGAAAGTCTACAGGCATCTGTCATCCCCAAACTACACCTGGAAGTGGAGCTGGGGTCCAGGGAGGGGAGAGGATGGTGTGTGTGCGTGTGTGTGTGCCTGTGTGTAAGTGTGTGTATAAATGTGTGCGTGCGTGCGTGCGTGTGCTTGGGCTGGGAAAGTTGGGGCGGGAGGCGAGCTGGGAACCGCGGCGAAGGCAGCAGTCACTCGGCGGCGGCGGCGGCGGCGGCCCGGGGCGCGGGGGATTCCCGGCCGGTAGAGCGCGCCACTGGGGGAGCGGCTGGCGGCCGTGGGGGGTGTCGAGGAAAGAGCCGGGCTCAGCCCGGTCGCCGCGGCGCCTCTCCGCCGAGCCCGCTCCGCAGCCTCGGTCGCTCGCCGGGCTGCCTTGCCGCTGTCGCCGGCGTTGGCGCGCTCTTCCCGGGGCCTGGCGCACAGCGCGTTCCGCCGAGCTCCGGGCCCCAAAGAGAATCCCACCTCCCGCCCCAACCACCGCCGAAAAACGTACTCCACCGCTTCACTCCTCACCCCACTTTCCAAGAAACGGAAACCGCCCAACTAGTACTTGCCGGGTGGAGACCTCGCCTCTCCGGCGCGGGCTCCTGCAAGCGCAGCGGCCACGCCAGTGAATAATGCATCAGGGCGGCCGGGAGCCTAGGAGAGGCTCCCGCCGCCGCGGCAGCAGCAGAGGCGGCGGCGGTGGTGGCAGCAGCAGCGGGAGGCGGCGGCGAGCCCGGGCCAGAGCGCCCGACTGCCGCCGCGGGTGGGGGCGTCTCGGCGGCCCCAGGGCCTACCGATGCGCCCGATGCTGGAGGGGCGGGAGACCTCGGGCGGGCGGCCTGGTCCCTGGTATTGGGGCTATGGGGGTGGAGTAGCCAGGAAAGGGGAGACCCAGTGCGAAGTAGAAACTTGCAGGGGGGCTTCCAGGGGTGGGCGACCGCGCTGGAGTTTAGGCGATCTGAGAGACACCGCGTAGGGCGGCTCCGGGCGGCGCTGAAAGGTTTCTGTAGACCACCGGGCGCGCCCGGGCTTCTCTGCGCGCCTTCTCACGTTGGATCGGGATCGTGGGGGGCTAAGGACCCCTTGGGCTCCTGCAACTCTTGCTCTTCAGGAGCGAGCGACCGTGCGTCTCCGTGTGTGTGTGTGTGTGTGTGTGTGTGTGTGTGTGTGTGTGTGTGTTTCTCGGAGAGGCGGAGACCAACCCCAGCTCGCCTTCAGGACCGGACCGAGGTTGATGGCCAAGGCAGAAGCCGCGCGTCCCACGCAAGCCCGGCGGGCCTTCGGGATTCCTGGGCAGCGCCGCACCTCCCACTCCGGGAGTCAGCTGCGTTAGGATAAGTTTCCAGGCAAGGGCCACCGACCTGCACCTCGGGTCCGCGAAACTCGGGCGCTTGCTTTTCCTGCGAGGGAAAGGTGAGAGGAGACTGGGGGGCCGAAGGCCTAGGCAGCGCCACCGCTCCCAGCGATGGGTGGTTTCGCAGCCTCTTTAATGAGAAGGGAAGCCAACCGTGGTTAGAGAGAGGTTCAGAGCGGAGGGCTGCGGCCGGATTTTGCAAGACAGGCAGTCACGTGCAGAAACCTTGGCAAGCCGGGGAGGTGGGCGACCGCTTAGTTCAAGGTAAAGGCCGGGTGTGGGGCGTGGGTGGAAAAGCTGTCCCATGGCTTTCTGAAAGTAAAGTTAGTTTAACTTGATTTGGAAGAGCACTTCTCATAAAAGCCAAGAGAAGGGGCATTTAAGTTTTTTTTTTTTTTTTCTCCTCTGGAAAAGGGAGACGCCGGTTGTAGCGCTTCTCAGGGGAGAAGCAACAATTCCCGGGCTGGGGCTGGGTAACCTGCCACTGAGTGCAGCAGAATGGTATGGTGGGCATGGGGAGCGTGTCTCACATATCCATCTCTTCTTCCAGTGGCGCGGTATGAACTTTCAGATAAAGTACAAGAACAAATGAGACGTATCCGTCGTTAGAGTACTGCCGAAGCTGTACTCTCGTAGTGAGGTGCCGTGAGGCCAGTGCATTTTAAAGCGGGGTTTGCAGCCTTCAACCCAGCACCATCCTGGTCTTGGGAGCTCAGGAATGTATGTGCCTAAGGGCCTAGGTTCTCCCGGAGCGCCAGCTTGCATTTCCAGTCTTGGAGCACAGAGTGAATGACTCAGAGCTGCTCTGAACGATCCTCCCAAGAAAAAGGTTTATCAAGAGCCATACTCTGACCCTGGACCCTTTCCATCACCCTTCTGTCTGGGAGCAGGTCTGGGGGGGCCTGGGCCAAATTTTGATAGAGTGGGAGTTATTCACGATTTTACCTGACTGTGCTGCCAAAGAAGGCTTACAAATCCTCCCTTCCCTAAAAATAGCGACGCTCTCAGAATCTAATTTGTTTACTCTTCCCCCAATTAAAAATGAAGCCCTCTTCCAAGTGTTAGAAAGTGTTTATGAAGGTAAGAGTTGACTGTACTAAAAAAAAAAAAACAACCAAGCTTTTTAGATCTAGATCAATATGATGTGCTCTCAACATCTGATACCATGTAAAAGAAGCCTTTTTCCAACATCAATAGCAGGCCGGCGTCGCTCCGAAGAGGCAGCTCTTTTCCTGGAATCACAAGGCATTTTGATTACGTTCATTTTCACAAGAAACATGATTATGACACCTCTCGTCATAAACAAGCAAGTGGAGAAAGTAATGAGGATACGCCGCCTTAAAGGCAGACCTGGAAATTTGGAAACGATAGGGCTATTGACTCAGGAGGAAAGGGGGTGGGGGAGAAAAAGATAATTAAATAGACACAGCCACAATTTTCTGTTGCCTAGAGCCTTTTTTAGTTACCCAGTGGCCTTCTATTAGTAAAACTGGAATGGGTCGAGGGGTGGCTTTTTAAAAATTGTTTTTGAGAGAGCCCGAGGATGTGTTTTGGAGCTGAAATGGCACGTTACTGTTTCCAAACTGGGAAATTAACATCCTATACCCAAGTAGACTATGTTGCAGATTCCCCCCCCCACACCCCCATCAACTTGCCAGTGTGCAAAGCACGGGATCCAGGGGGGGGGCGGGTGTGAGGTGGGGGGTGAACAGCATCTGTTTGGATGGAATTGATGGAGTTGGAGCGAACCCCCCAGTTAGAAGGAATGTGTGCAGTGTTCTCTGCCTTGGCTCAGTGCAGCGAGACAGCCCATCCTTTAATTTACAGCCTCACGCCTAGGGATGGCAGTAGCAGCCCTGGAGCGCTTCACGCCAGGCTTTGCAACCTGTGAGAGAGGCTGCTGTCATGCTTGGTGCTTTTTTCCTCCATCCTGAAGCTGACCACAGAGTGGTCATTATGGAACCGACGTCGCCCGATTCCTTGTCACTAGGTGACAGTTCCCCCCCACCCCAACCAATCGAAGCAGGCCCGGTCTGTATGATATTGACTCTGTCCATTGAAAGTGACAAATGGAGCCCATTTGCTGGCTGTGTGGGTGTCCAGCATGCCGGACGTCTGAGTTCAGTCACCTGCTTGACTAGTTCTTGGGTTATCGGTGGCTGAACTCAAGTGGACACAGCCTTGAGAGGTTGGTCAGCGCAGACCGGTCCCTAGAGAAGGACACGATGCTTGGTGAAGTGGAAGGATCGTGAAAAAGAGGAAGCCTTCCCCGAGACGGATGGACACGGTGTCTGCACAGTGGGGATCAGGCCTAAGAACAAGAGTGAGGGTGTTGCCGGGCTGGGCATTGCTTCCTTCTGTTGAACATTGGGTCGCTCTGGATCAGAACCGACTAGATGGCACCGAACAGCCACAACTACAACCCACGTCAAGGAGCCTTGGGGATGCAGGGGGCCAGGTGCTGGTCTGTGAACGGCAAGGTCAGCAGTTTGAATCCACCAGCTGCTCAGGCAGAACGAGGAGGCTTTTGGCTCCTATAAATATTTACAGTCTTGGAAACCCACAAGGGGCAGCAATACTCTGTCGTAGAGGGTGGCTATGAGTGGGATTCAGCTTGAGGGCAGTGAGTTTTTTGAGTAACCTGAATGCATGACAAAAATATTACTGCTATACCCAACCATGCTGTCCAGCCCTGCCCCGTCATATTTTCCTAGCAATAGAAAATGACACCCTCATAAGCACGCACAGTGTTAGAGTGGTTGTTAGGTGCCACCAGCTTGGTTTCTGCTCACAGTGACCCGGTGTAGAAGAGAAGGACACACGGCCTGGCCCCACGCCAGCCTCACCATGCTTCCTGTGCTGAGTCCATTGCTGCAGCCACCCGGTCAGCCCTTCTCCTGGAGGGCCTTCCCCCTCGACGCGCCAGCCCCAGTTTACCAAGCATCCTTCTCAGAATGTGTCTGAGTCAGGGCTCCACCCTTGTTGGCCAGAGTTTCCGCGCAGACTCATTAATGCATGTGGGCAAGGTGTTGAAAGCTGGTGCTGAGTACCGTGAATAAGGAATAGCCAAAGGGAGGAGTCTCCCACGGAGGAGCAGCTCTTTACCATGGTGTCCCAAGGTCATGATGCCCCACTTTACGTCCGTCATGAAGGGGTCTGCGTTAGGGGTCCCAACCCCCAGCAAAAGTATTAAAAATTTGAGGTCCAGACAATGACCCGTAATAGCAATTGGACACGACTTCTCGACTCTAAACATCACGATTGTTATTATTCCTACTGTATTGTGTTCAAGATGACTGAGCCCATCTGGGCATGGTTTCCTTCGGGCAGTTTGATTCTGGGAAAGGCACACTGTCTACTGTACATTAAGACAAAAAACACGTGATAAACTGTTGCTAGATAAGATGTTACCCATCTGTTCCAACTTACGTACACATTCCATTTATCGACGGACATGGGAGTGGAATCACATCATGCCCTCTTTCACAGAATATTAAGTGACGCATGGTAGTATGATAAAGAAGTCAGTACCTACCCCCCTCCTTTTTGGGTTTCCTAACTCCTAAGGTTGTAGTAATGCATGGATCTATTGGATTTTCAGCAACACTGGAGAGTGTCTCCTCTTTACTAAGCTGTGAGGATGTTGAGTTCTCTCAAGTTCAAAATATAGAAAGGCTTTGCTGTTGGTAAGTGACATTGAGTTGGTTCCGACCCACAGTGACCCTAAGCACAGCAGATGGAAACACTGTCTGGTCCTGTATCATCCTCACAATTGCTCCTCTGCCAGAGCAGCCACCGTTGCCTACCCATCCTGTTGATGTGCGTCCTCTAGTGTAGTGCCCCTCTACTTTAAGAAATAGGATGTCCTTCTTCGGCGACTGGTCTCTCCTGACAACATGTCCAAAGTGTGTCAGATGGACTCTCTCCGTCCATGCCTCTCAGTAGCACTCTGACCACACGTCTTTCAATACAGGTAGACTTGTCAAATTTTAGCGTTCCAAGCTTCTTTCAGTTGTTTTCTCCAGCAACACTATTCAAAAGCATCATGCCTTCTTTGGACTTCCTTAGTCAATGTCCAACTGTCACATGCATGGAAGGCAATTGAGAATACTATGGCTTTGGCCGGGCACACCTTAATCCAGAAAGTAACCCCCTTGCTTTTCATTACTCTAAAGAGGTCTTGCGAAGCAGATTTGATGAATCATAAACATTTAAACATTTTCCCCTTGAAGATGTGTCCATAAACTGTAAGATATTTTAGATGAATTTCTATATATTTCAACGAAATAGGATAGAGGGAGGGTGGGTTGGAAAGAGGGAACCAATTACAAGGACCTCCTCCCTGGGGGATGGACAACAGAAAAGTGGGTGAAGGGAGACGTCGGACAGGGCAAGATATGACAAAATAATTTATAAATTATCAAGGGCTCATAAGGGAGGGGGTAGCAGGGAGGGAGAGAAAAAAAGAGGACCTGATGCTGAGGGCTTAAGTGGAGAGCAAATGTTTTGAGAATGATGAGGGCAATGAATGTATAGATGTGCTTTACACAATTGATGTATGCATGGATTGTGATAAGAGTTGCATGAGCCCCTGATAAAACGATTAAAAAAAAGAAATAGAGAAATCCACATGTTCTTATGGCCCCAGTTTTTCTACATTGGATTTCATCTAGGTAGAAAAGTGAAGAGACTTTTAATGGCTTGAGAAAAGATCATTAGTTTTTATTGATGTTTTAAGAACCTAAAACATGGCAACCGGAGAACAGTGATAGTCACTACCGTGTGTTAATGATGTTCAAAGGCTTGCTTTTATTTGAGGCGTTTGTTTAATCCCCTAAAACATGTGCATTAGGCGCTCTCATTGCCATTCCCATTTTATAGATGAGAACACTGAGGCACAGAGAGTTCAGTCACTTGTGTGAGATCATGGGTTCCTTGAGCGGAAGTGTGAGGATCATGACAAAGTCATTTGGCTTCAAAGCCCAGGGCTCCCGCTTACTGACACTTGACCTACTTTCCCATAGAACTTAAAGCCGTCGGTGGCCACATGTACATCGCTATCACGCTTTTGATGGTGTTATTTTATGTACCAGAATGAAGAACGTCTTGCCTTGCCCATGTGCTCTCTCTCTGTCCCTTTCTCAATTAAAACCAGCTATAGCTCTTTGATGAGTCAAGTCTTCTGTTTCTGTGGAATGGACCATAACTACCTAGACCTTTCTCTTTTCGGTGATGGAAAAGGTATTTTGTTTCTTTTTTAGTCTGAATGGTTGACCCAGCTTGCGAGAGAGACAGAGGCTTCAGATGGTAGCCCTCCAACATTCAAATAACTCACACCAAGAACGTCATGCTCACTGCCATTGAGTCGATGCTGACTCATAATGCCCCTGTAACATGGTAGCTTGGCCCCTGTGAGTTTCTGAGACGGTAACTCTTTATGGGAGTAGAAAGCCCTGTCTAGTCCGTTTGAACCGGCTAGTCCGTTTGAACTGCTGGCCTTGCAGATCACAGCCCAACATGTAACCACTACACCACCAGGGCTTCCCTTAAAAGGCCTCATTCCAAATGCACATGACTGTTAGTATTGTATAGCATTAACTACACAAAGCAAGAGAATTTTGAAATACATGGACAGAGTAATATTATAGAAGATTACTCGGATGCTTCGGAGGGAGCCCTGACAAAGTATCTATCTATCTATCTATCTATCTATCTATCTATCTATCTATCTATCTATCTTTCTATCTATCTATCTCTCTATGAGGCATGGGTTCATTTTCATTTTTATAATCAAGCGCATAGGCATTTAGGACTCTGCACCACATTTTGATATGCTTGGAATGTACCTTTTCCCCCTCATGGCCATGTGACAATGCGTGTCTTCTATGCTAAAACACCCACCTCCCATTCATGTCCATCAGGAGCGAATACCCTGATACTGCATGCTCTTCCAAAATATAGTTGCAGGAAGGGGAGGGGAAAAACATTAAATGTCAATAGTTACAGCCACATAATCTCTCCAAGGAGGACAAGGAAATTCGCACTGGTTTCCTATTCCCGTGGCTGGGCGGAAATGTAAAAAGTGCAGGGTGTGCACTGGAATGAGAATGGGGGTCGTCTCCCCTCTGCCGGCATCATCAAGGAGGCCGAGCTGCCTTCCCGAGAGACCATAGGAAATCAATGATCACACTTGGCCAGCGGAGAGGTGGATGTGTACAGCAGACGGCCTTAAATAAAAGGGCAGCAGAAAAGCGATTTACTCTCGAAGGCAGCGTGACTTTTCAGTTCCTTCCACAAATTCACATTTTTGATATAATAATTATATTTAAATATTTTAGTCTCTCTCGGACCACGCTGCTTTTTTGGTTGCTTGGTGTTTCTCTTTTTGGAAAGTGAGCAGAAAATGCCATTGGATGACATTGTATTTTTTCACCTGAAGAGGGTGAGCGCCACAAAGCTGACGTGGCCCCAGGTTCTTCTCTGCCTCGAACATGTGTGTGAATAAATAACGGCCAGTTTGTTCAAAAGCCGTCGGTCGTTCATTTGTTCATTCCTTGCTTCCTTTTTTGGTGTATTCTCTGAAACAGAGGGGAGGTTTGCTATTTGAGGGAGGCTTATCTTGATCAGAGCTGGTGGCGAAGTTTGTAATGCAGTGGTCTGCTAACCACAAGATCATCAGTTCAAATCCACTAGGTGCTCCTGAGGAGAAAAATGAGGCTATCTGTTCCTGTAAAGATTTGATGCTTGCGAACCTCATTTAGGATCACGATGAGTTGGCATTGAGTCAATGACAATGTTGTCCTTGTTGGTTTTGTTGTCCTTGTTGGTTTCTTGACCAGACAGTGTTACAGAGGGAACTGTATCCAAGAGGAGCTTAGGAGCGGGTGAGGGCTGATGGGAAGGGACGCATAAGCTGGGGAGTTTAATGAAATGTGGAAGCACAGGTGTGCAGTTCTAATGAGCCCCCACTCCTTAGTGTGCCCTCGGATGGTGGGGCAGGTGGGCCTTCCTGCTGACTTGAACACGGAGCTGCAGGTAACCGCGGAGGGGCAAGCTCAGTGTCTGGCTTGCCTCTGGTAGAAGACAAGGCACGCTTGCCTGGCAGAGAGTTAGAAAGTGTGTCACAACAAAATGCCACCCTGCAAACAGAGAAGAAACAGAGAAACAGAAAAAAAGAAAAGTCCAGCCAACGGCCCCGACCCCCTTTGGCTCCAGCCTCCTCTTTCCCCAGCAGTTTCGTCCCTAATGTTAACAATGAGTGATTATGATTCTGTAGTTTCATTTACAGCATAAATTAGCATTTTGTTTTCGGTTACAGCCCTTGAATGAGGAATTATAATGTATAATTTGCTGAAAATAGATGTTATCATCTCTTAGGACGAGAAGAGCCATATAAACTTGAACAAATGATAAAAATGGAATCAATTACATTTCAAATGGGAAGTAGTTTACAAACCTCCAAATACAAAGTGGCCGTCGTTTGCCGGTTATTGTCACCAATAATTAGTTTTTTTTAAACAACATTTATGGCATTCCATTGACAATTTGGTAATTGTCACAGTCGCCTGTAGCGCCCCCCCCCCCCCGTTTCCAAAATGAAATGAGGGGCGGGGCGACCGCATTTCATAAACCGCACTTGGCCTCATTGCTAGTGTTGCATCCAGAAAGGTGCATGTGTTTGTGTAACTTTCTGTGGAACCCAGTGGCTAGTGTAACACCACACCCAGAGGGGTAACTCCGATGACTACTCAAGGGCTGGTTGGACAGAGAGAAAAGCAGTAGATTGTCGAATAGGTGTGTGTGTGTGTGTGTGTGTGTGTGTGTGTGTGTGTGCGCGCGCTTTGAAGGGTGAAACATTTCAAAAGACTCATCAAAAATACATCAACAAAACACAAAAAATGCAAAACAATAACAACAAAAAAGACTCATCAAGTAGGCAAATCCTATTTACACTGTCACTGCCGTTGAGTTGATGCCAACTCATAGTGACCCTATAGGATACAGTAGAACTGCCTGTCCCATGCGTTTTTGAGACGGTCCCTCTGTAGGGGAGTAGAAAGCCCTGTCTTTCTCCCTTGGAGTGACTGGTCCTGTTGAACTGCTCACCTCGTGGGTGCAGGCCAACATGTAACCACCAGGCCACCGTGCTCCTAGGGAAAGGACGATGGTCTAGTAAAGGGCTCATTCCAAATGGACGTGAGTATTAGCCAAGTAACTGTTTACAGGAGTAGAAAGCCCCATCTTTCTCCCTGGTGGTTTCCAACTGCTAAACCCACTGCGCCACCAAGGCAGCAGGAGTTAATTCCCCTTTCCCATGCCCACGGATCCCCGCCCCGTGGCCCACCCTGTCTTGTGTTGTGCCACCTTCTCACCCCACCCTGGATCTCTGGAAGCTCCCCTTGGGTGAAGCCCACGCCACCTCAGCTCACACCATCTCCCATCATGCTTCAGGGCTGCAGTAGCCAGAGACACTCACTAGTCCTGGG
Source organism: Tenrec ecaudatus (assembly GCF_050624435.1). Classification (NCBI taxonomy): domain Eukaryota; kingdom Metazoa; phylum Chordata; class Mammalia; order Afrosoricida; family Tenrecidae; genus Tenrec; species Tenrec ecaudatus. The sequence goes on from NC_134532.1 coordinate 198,697,149, forward strand.
TAAATGACAGACATTTCACACAACTTCTCCCCCATTATAGGTATCCCTTTATTTATTGTACTTTGTTCCACCTCTGAGGATGATGAGGACAATCTGGCAATGTCACGTTTTTTTTTTTTTTTCAAAAATGGGAATTTGACTTGGAGAATAAATGAATCCTGGTCCCGTTTAAGCATCGCCAGAGAAGAACAAGATTGGTTTTCCCACAGGCTCATGGAACCTCTTAATTTTTAAAGGGAGACGTTATGAAGAGTATCCTTAAATTAATAAATGCAGAAGGGAAGGAAAGTGGGAATCTGAGGGGTATATAGATTTATATTTTAGGGGGGTGGAGGGTGAGCCCTCTCCTGCTGCATGCTGAGTGGACCATTCATTTTTGATTATTTCTAAAAGATTATTCTATTTCTTTAGAGTTAATATGCAAATAAATATGTTCAGCATCACTTTATTTTTAGAGCCCACGATTTAGCCCGAAACAGCTCAGTGGTGCATTATAAACACTCGTGCTTGGATCTAATGACAGGAGTCAGGCTGCACAGAGGCAGGAAGAGACGCTGCCTGGGAAGTCCTGGGAGCGCAGGAGGGAGTCCGAGGACTGGTGAGCTGAAGGAGACTGTTTCCTGCCTTACATTCACTTCTGTTTGGGGAGCAGCATGGACTCTGCCCACCCCAGGTAGGAGGTGGAATGTCAGGGTTCAATCACGTCTTGTACGTGGAAGACAAGACGTTGTCCCAGTCAAAGTTAGCACCCTGCCTGCACTCACCTACTACGGTCTAGTGGCTTCCACCTCCTGAGGACCCTGTGGGATGGAGAACTGCCCCTCCAGAGTTTCCAAGGCTGTAAATCTTTGCAGAAGCAGCTGGCCGCCTTTTCTCTCACGGAGTGGCTGCTGGCTTCTCATCTTCCGCCTTTCAGACAGCAGCCGAGTGCTGTCACCACTGTGCCACCAGGGATTCTTAGGTCAAGGTTAGGGCTCAGTAAGTGTTTCTATTGTAGCAGGTAAATCTGTGGCATAAGACCTTAACGAGCTGAAAAGCAAGGATGTTATTTTGAGGACTAAAGTGCACCTAGTCCCAGCCGTGGCATTTTCAGTCGCCTCCTGTGCACGTGAAAGTTGGACGTTGAATAAGAAGGTAGAAATGAGGAGCTGATACCAAGGGCTTAAGTGGAGAGCAAATATTGTGAGAGTGATGAGGGCAATGAATGTACAAGTGTGCTTGACAGAATGGATGGATGTATGAATTGTGATTAGAGTTGTATGAACCCCAATAAAATGATTAAGAAAAAGAAGGTGGAAGAATTGCTGCCTCTGCACTATGGTGCTGGTGAAGGATTTCAAAAGCACCTCAGACTGTCAGCAGAACAAACAGATCTGCCTGGGAACGATACGGCCCCCGTGCTCCTGAGAAGAAAGGATGGTGAGAGTTGGCCTCCTGTACTGTGGGCATGCTGTCCAGAGAGGCCAGTCCATGGAGAAGGGCACAGTGGAGGGGCAATGGAAAAGAGGAAGGTCCTAGACAAGACGGAGTGATGCCGTCACTGCGGCAATGGGCCCAAACAGAAGGATGGTGAGGACCGTGGAGGGTTGGGCAGAGTTTCTCTCCGTGGCACACAGGGTCGCTGCGGATTGGAACTGACTTGATGGCATTTAACAACAACAACCGCTCATGTGACAAACTAGCAGAGTGCCTGGCCCAGAGCAGAGTCTCAATAATGGGGATTGTTGGTAATGATAGATCTCACTGATTGGACCCTTAGGACAGAGCCTTCCTGAAACCCTTTAAATTGCCTTACATGAATGAACTCATTTAGTCATCAAAATAGCCCTGGGAGGTTGGTACTGTTATCACCCTCATGTGACAGCAGAGGGGGTGGCGGCATCGAGAGGTGAGTTGGGTTAAGCTCACCCAGCTAGTTAATGTCAGAGCCAGGCTTTGTATCTTTATATGTCATATATGGCTGGATTCCGAGTCCCTGTTGTAACCTCCGAGCCAGGCTGCCTTCACTTGGCTGAACCAAGGGATGAATGGACAGAGGAACCAGGAAGATGAATGGAGCAGCCTCCCTTCTGCATGGACATGAGTTAGAAGGGAACCCTCACTTCTATGCAGAGAAGGGAGCGCACAGCAAATGGTTTGGAAGAGGGGAGTGTCCCCTGACTTGAAGACTCAACAGAAGCTTAAGGAGGTGCTGGCATTTGATCTGGATTTTGAAGACTGAGGAGGATTGGGGTCCCTGAAAGTTGGGTGAGGATGGGGCCAAGGAAGCATTCTAGGCAGAAGGAAAATGAAAGAGGAATTTGTGAAAGTGTTACTGCCAAGGGTTGCCTAGTTATCTCTCTCTCTCTCTCTCTCTCTCTGTGTGTGTGTGTGTCTATTTTTCCTTCAATACAATTGGTTGAGCACCTCAATGGAGCTTTAGTCTAGTCGGAGAGACATGGTCCATATACATTCATGGATAACCTCTACATCGACATCTGTGTATCTATGTTGTTGTAACTGTGGAGTCGGTTCTGACTCATAGTGAATGAAACACTGCCTGGTCCTTCACCATCTTCACAACCGTTGTCATGTTAAGCCCATTATTGCAGCCTCTGGATCCATCCATCTCATGGAAGGCCTTTCTCTTCTTTGCTGATCTTCTCCCAAACATGGTGTTCTTTAGGGACTGGCTCTTCCTGGCAACACATCTGTATATGCACCTATATTTATATGTATGACTGTCTATACACACACACATATAGATAGGTATGCACATCATCCACCCACCTCTAAGGAACCCTGACTTAAGTGCTTGGCTGTTAAGCGAAAGTCCCCTTGGGTAAGCAGTTGGAACCCACCAGCTGCTTTAGTGGGAGAAAAGATCTCTGACCTGTTCGATCTGCTCTTGTCAAGATTACAACCTCAGAACACTTGCTGGGCATTTCTTCTGTGTCATACATTCACTATAAGTCCGCATTGACTCAATGGCATTGACTCAAAGGACAACAGCGTCTATCCCTCTCTCTCTCCATCCATTCATCCATCTATCATCTCCTTTAAGTCACCCGAAAGATCCAGAAGGAAAAACAAGGCTGCTTAGGAGAGAGTTTTGCTGTTTTGACTTTGAAAATGTCCCACTGGGGCCCCCAATGATGAATCTCCAGCCCTCCTGTGGTGTCCCAGATTTGCCCACCAGTAGCCCCCTTCCCTACTTCGTCCTTACTTAATACAGGGCAGGGGCTAGCAGCGTCATGACCCTGTGAGTCAGTTACATGGTTCAGAGAGTCGTGGTTTGAGGCCAACAAGCAAGAAAGCATTCAGACTTGGCTGAGATCGCTGCAGCGTTTTACAGTGAAACCTGCTGGCCATGTCCAAAGAATGGATTCATTAGTCAGTCAGATGTAAAGTTTTATTTCGGATTGCATTGAACTTCAATAGATGCTAAAGGTTTTTGGGAGGGGCGATGGGGATTAAATTTAAAATTGCTTACCCAATCTAGAGAGTGAAAGCCATGTGTGAAGTTGAAGACACACTGGAGGCTTGTACAGCAGGGCTGATGGGATCCTTTACATCTTTCATGGTATGACGTCAAGCTAGAAGGGCCACCTAGCGCTGATGACAAGAGCAAAGACAAGAACAAAAGAAAACTGCAAAACCATCACCCCCCACAACAACTAAGCCCCCCCCACCCCAAACATCTCTAAAGAGGATTTGGAAAATGTTTTGTATTTTAGGAAGTTAGGTCTCCACTGTAAATTTATTTATTTTTGTTTTGATCCTGATCATAACAGTTGCATTGGAAATAATTTTTAAAAGTATTTCCTCCAACTGATCCTAAATAAAAAGTTGTTAAAAAATGGATTAGTTGCTTATAAATGTTTTATGATTCATATCTGTTTTCTTAACCAACAACTTTGTTTTGTTGTTTAAATAATTTTATTGGGATTCTTACAGCTCTTATAACATTCCATGCATCAATTGTACAAGTGTATTTGTACATATGTTGCCATCATCATTTTCAAATATTTAAAAAATAATGCACTTATGCGGTTTCTATACTCTTAAAAATCATTTTATTGGGAGCTCTTACAGATATTATAACAATCCATGATTCAATTAGATCAAGCACAATTACACAATTGATGCCACCATCATTTTCAAAACATTTTTATTCTAGTTGAACTCTTTGGTATGAGCCCCCTTTACTTCCTCCCTCCCCACCCTCCTCAGCAGGAACCTTTGTTATTCTATTCTATTTTATTATTTGCTGTATCTTACACCATCCATTGTGTCTATTCACCTGCAATTTTGTTATTCTTTCTCCTTGAGTGGGGTTGTACGATCATCATTGCTATCAGCTCCCTTTATTCCAACCCCCACCCTCTCTTCCCGTACCCTCAGGAAATCATTACTCCTGTTACTGTTTCCAAAGGGTTATTTATCTTGGCTTCCATGTATCAGAACGATCTTAATTATACAAATTAATTTCCACAGGTCTAACAAGATTTAAGAGGTGAAACAAAGATTCATTCTTGCATAGTCTGCTAGGATCATGCCTGCAGGACTGTTCTGTAAGGGTAAAGGGCTCGCTTAGTCATGATGGTGGAAGGAGCGTCTGCCCTTTGCAAAGAAAAGCCTCATTTTGTAATACATTCACATTGGATGTTCCCAATGTTAGGAACTGCTGAGCTGGTTCCAACTCATCGGGATCTTATGTACAACAGGACAGAACACTGTCCAGTCCTGTGCCATTCTCACAATTGTTCTTATTTTGAGCTCATAGTTGTAGCCACTGTGTCAATCCATCTCCACAAGGGCCTTCTTTTTTGATGTCCGGTTACTTTACTAAGCATGATGACCTTCTGCATGGACTGATCTCTCCTGGCAACATATCCGTAAGTACGTGAGATGAAGTCTTACCATTCTTGCTTCTAAGGAGCATTCTGACTGTATTTCTTAAAGATAGATTTGTTTATTCTTTTGGCAGCCCATGGTACTGTCAATATTCTTCACCGGCATCATCACCAAATGCATCAATTCTTTTTCCATCTTCCTTATCCATCTGCATAGGAGGCAACTGAAAACAACATGGCTTAGCTCGGCCCCACCTTAGTCTTCAAAAGTACTACCCATGATTTCCAGCACTTTAAAGAGGTCTTGTGCAGCAGATTTACCTAATGCAATGAGAAAGAAAATAGATGATAAGTAAGTATCCATTGTAATCTCTCAGCGAGTTGTGTTCTGAATGCTTGCTTGCAGTGATGCCAAGCATTTGCAGTTGTGGGTCCGCATCCAGGAAAAATGGAGGAATCTGTCATTCACTGCCTCTGTAACCAGTTCTGACAAGTGACCTCGTCAAGCCCCCCAAACAAGCGTAGAGGGAGGCCATTTCAGGGTAATGAGTCTTCCCCCAGCATTATTTCGTTGGTTAAATTAATTAAGAGTATGGCTTGTATCGGAGAGCTTTAGGAAACAATTCCTCTAAGGCCAGACACCCTTTTCTGTAAAATGTTGGGGAAATGCCTTAGTTTATAGACAGTGCATCAGAATGTGTTGTAAGCAAAGCATTGTTTGTATATTAGTTGTTTTAATTAGCTCTCTTATGCCTATTATATTCAGAAAGACAAAAATGCAAATCCACTGTAGCAGGCCAGTTGGAATGCAAAGGGCCCCTCCCTGTAGGTTTCTGAGGTTGGAAATCTTCAAGGGAGTGACGGCCTCACCCTTCTCCCTTGGGCTTGGTGGTGGGTTTGATCTGCTGACTTCTTGGTTAGTAGCCCGATGGATGTCTAACTCAATGTACCACCAATGTTCTTTATTGTATTTGAAAGAGTTGTGGGTGTTTCCTTTTTCTTCCTTTAATTGATCTATGACTATATATTTTAAAGAAAGAAATAGCAACAACAAAGGCAGCAACAGTATCATTTCGCTACACACCATATTAAATAGGTGGAATAGGCACGCACCAAAACCTCCTGTTGATCATTTGCCGAGAGAAATGATCTTGGATTCGTTCAGGGAATTAAAAACCATCAGCAAATGGCCCCAGGATACTAAGCAAAAAGAATCAGAAGCTGGAGAAACAGCAACATTGTCTATCATTGGATATCTCAGAGCCCAGGTGGCACAATGGGTTGATTCTGGGCACCTAACCTCTAGGATGCCAGTTCAAACCCATCAGCGGCTTCTCAGCAGGAAAGATAAAGGTGTCTGCTTCCCAAACAGCGAGTTTTCTCCTTCAAATAGAACAATTGCCTATTTCCGTTTGTGGGAAAACTTTGTCGTTTAGACTTTTATGATGTCATTAAAAACACAGAGTTAAACTTGTGTTTCCAGGGCCCTGTTATTTTTGAAGAGCATCAATCCGAAAATGGAGAAAAGCATTATTCTGAGTTTTTCTTATTGCAGATGTGATACGTTTCTGTTGGGGACAATTTTCTTCAGAAACTTTCAATGAAAGAAGAAAATCAAAACCACACAGTTCTTTAAACGTTTCAACTTAATCATGGATAATCTTTTCATATCTGTCCTTCCAAATTTTTCCCCTATACCTATGTTTTTTCTTCTTTTTTTATCCAAATTGATATCCTATAAAAAAAAGTATTTTTAGAACCTGATTTTAGTCTAATAAATCCTGACCGCCCCCCCCTGCGATGTAATATTTCATGCACCTCGGTTACACATGGGTCTGTTAAATGCCAGCTCTGCAGTCCGAAACCACCAGCTGCTTTAGAGGGAGAAAGATGCGGATTTCTTACCCTATTGAGAGTGAAAGGCTTGGAAACTCACAGGGACGTTTCGATCCCGTCATATAGAGCCACTGTTGATTCGGAACCAACTCGATGGCAGTGAGTTTGGCTCCTGAGGTTTGAGTATTTTGTGTGATTTTAGCACCGTTTCCATTTCGCCCTCCTCTGTTATTGGGTAAGCACGGACCCGGGTGGCACAGTGTGGCAAACATTGGCTCACCTCACAGTTGGTGGTTCAAACCCACCCGCTGCGTCTCTCTCGGGAGGAAGAGAACGGTTTCTGCTCCCATCGGACTTACATCTTGGCAACACTCGGGAGCAATTCTGCTTGGTCCTCTAGGGTCACAGTGAGTCGGAATTGGATCCAAAGCAGTAGGTGCGGTTTTGGCTTTGCTTGTCGGCTATTCAGGCTGCTCCTAATGATGACTCAACTTGGGGCAGATCTATGCGCCTTTCTGTAGGATAATGACCATGGTGGGGCTGGTGAATCAAAGCAGCAATTTCCACTCTGAGAAGCTGTATGTAAGGGTACGGAAAGGAAGCTGTTATCAAATGAAGTCTCATGGATTTTCTCGGTCCACTAGGAAACACACAAGAAACCAGTCCGTAGGTGACCCTCTTTCCTTTGTAGCTTTTGCAGTTTTGTGAGGGCTGTTAGGAACAAAACGTGGGTTGCATGATCAAGTGAATCATTAAATAACATTGAGTATTTAACTCTGGCCTTACATGAGCCTTCCCCTTCTCCTCCGAGGCTAACAGCTCTGCCTACATCTCCCACTTTGCCCTACAGAGGGAAGATTCTCTCATGGTTCGTTCACAAAGGACTTCAATTTCAAAGCAAGGCATTTCTGGGATAATTCTGAGGGAAGAGGAAGGTTGGCTGGGGACTTACCATCCTAGTTGGTCTTGCCTAGACTGAGACATGACAAATCTCAGAGAGACTGGTGGATTGGGGTGGGTGGGAATCCTATCTGCAATTGAATATACCGTATATACTCGAAAATAAGCCGATCCGAGTGTAAGCCGAGGTACCTAATTATTACCTGGGAAACCAGAAAAACTGATTGACTCGAGTATAAGCCTAGGGTGGAAAATGCAGAAGCTATTGGTGAGTTTCAACAATCAAAACAAATGAAAATAAAATTACTAAAAATTGAGACATCAGTGGGGTAATGTATTTAAATATTGATTTTAAACAAAAAACATAAATAAAAGGACGAGTCATTTAACATTAGTGAACCAGCACAGTAAATGGAAAATAGGTGCAACAAAAACAATAAGGTATCAACAATGATACCTTAAGAGTACTATTCCCTGAGCTCAATCATCAACCAAGCTAAAATGTAAAGAGTTAAAATCCTTCAAAACTGGATTCCTCATCATCATAGACGCTGTCCTCACTGAGATCGCCGTATTCACCATCGCTGCTGTCATTTTCATACAAAGCGCAGTCTTCACTGCCATCCATAGCATTACTAATACTACATTTCTGGAAGGCACGTTGCACCATGTCATCTGGAATGTCTTCCCGTGCATCTCGAACCCACTTTGCTATTAACTCCCTGTCAGGCTTCATGAGACTGCCTCCTTTTGTTAGTCGGGCTTGACCAGATGACATCCATTCATGCCGCATGCTTTGCACACGGTCTTTAAAGGCTTATTCAAAGATACACGTCATAGGACCGCTCTGATTGGTTAGATGTGAGTAAACAAACATTCAAAGCCCTGCAGTGTCAGCAGGGCTTTGAATGAACAGCGGAGAAATGACAATCACCCATGAGATAACAGGTGTTCATCCTGTTACGGGCGGCGGGGGGGGGGGGGGGGGTACCACTGACCCGTGTATAAGCCGAACTCCAGTTTTTCAGCTGAAAAACTCAGCTTATACACGAGTATATACGGTAAATTCTGCCACATAGGGCATTCTCATTGGGTTCTCCCCAGGTCCTTCCTCCATTGATCTCCTCAGACTTTTTTCCAGAGTAGCTTGGGATTTCTGGTCCTTTCAAATTAAAATGCCTTTCCCTTAAATCTTGCCTTCATGGCCAGTTGGCTTCTCCCCTAAGAAAGTGATTTTTTCAGGGGTTGGGTCATGACTGCTCAGTTGTCTACACCCCTTGCGCTCGGAGAAGCGATAGTCACTGTTGCTTCCAGACCATGGCTCTGCTGCTGACCCCAAAGCAGGAGGATTTGCTTCTCTCCAGTGTAGTCCGGCGGATGACTGACTGTGTACCCTTCATCTTGGCTGCTCTTAGCATCTCTCTGTGACTTTGTCTTGGGCCACGAGGGAGTCACCTCGTTGCCCTACCTCCAGTTGCCACCAGCGGAGTGATCGCTGGCATCGGTGTGGAGGAGGTACCCAGTGACTTGGCATCAGAGTTGCAACAATTAAGCTGTGGAAGCCCAAGTGCACTGCCCACCTCCGACTGCATCCTCGGGACTGTCTCTGCTTCTGGGAACTTGCCCTGTAGCCACAGCTGATCGCAACCTCATAGCTTTCCAGTCCCTCACCATTTAGTTCCAAGATCTTTGATTTCTTTACTCCTCTCCCTTTTCCCAGCAGCCTTACTCCTCTATCCTGCTGCGACCCTAGGATGTATCACCACTGGGATGGCCCTCTGGTCTCACTCTCAGAGCCCTTGAACTCTTACCTTTCTCTATCTGCCCACAAAACCCCTGTTTTTGATCTGCCCATCCAATGGCCTTGTTTGTTGCTGCATGGAGTTTGTTATCTGTTTTTGGGGAAACAAACAAACAAACAAACTCTTCACGCCATGAGTACCGCTGCAATTTTATCCCCGCCAGCACCATTCATCAAGCTTTGTTTGGGTTCCCGAGCTCTCTGCCTATCCGTGTCTGCAACTCCAAACACCATCCACTCCCCTTGCCTTCAGGGACACCCTTTACAGGGGAGGGCTCAGTCTCACCCAGGTGGGTGCTCTCAGCCTCTCACCTCAGATCTGATGTCTCCATCTTTCTGTCCCTCCTTCTGCTTGTGGGTGGACATTGTCCCCTCCCATCTCCTCTAGGACACTGATCCATGAGTGATGGCTTTATGATGGGATGCCCAAAGGGATAAATGTACCCCAGTCTCTCCGCTCTTGAACAGATTTTCCCATCAACCTTTTCTTCCTTTGCGTAACTGCCTGTCTCCTCTTTCCCTCTGTTGAGTGACATTGAAGGGCCAATGGATGTTGGGGACCATACATTGAATCAACCTGCACAATGGTGAGGTTGGTTTCTGGCCGTAGTTTATGGGTTTCAGGAAGAAGAAGGCAGGTAGTACCCCAAGGGAGGGTGTTCACGGAACCGGTCTGCGGAACTCAGCAAGAGACTTGTATCCCTTCCTTGATTCCAGATCCATCTTTCCATTTGCTTTGCCATGTTTTTGTCCAGGCCAATGGTCTCTTTCAAAGACTCAACCTTCAACACTTTGCTGAAACTCTTAATCCCAAATGCTCGGAACTCTTCTCAGGAGTCCCTGGGGGTGCTGCAGATCTGCTTGACTGCTACCCAAGGGTTGGAGGTCGTAGTGTACCCAAAACCCCCTCCAGAGAAAAACCGGGCAATCTACGTACATTCAGAAGAGCCATCATAAACCCCATGCAAAACCCAGTTTTTCTCCGGCACCCACGGATTGTCCAGAGTGCAAATTGATGTGGAAAAAACGGGTTGTGGGAACTGGGATGGCTGTGTTGTAGGCTTTTCTGTCACCGGATCTGTGGAGAGACTGCAGTGACTTCAGGGACTGGTCCCTCCAGCTTTTCTTCCTGTGTTTGTCCTCTCATTGACTCTCTCTCTCTCTCTCTCTCTCTCTCTGTCTCGCTCTCGCTCTCGCTCCCCGCCTCCCCCCCCCCCCACAGGTACTGATGTTCCCCGGGTCTTCTCCCTTCCCTCTCCTCTCGCCCTCCCCTCGCAGTCTACGCCTGCCTGGAAACCAGACACACAGCTGTCCCTCAGGGCTGTATTTTCAAGCCAGGCCTCTCTCCCGAGCCCCCAAACTACTGAACTAACTGACTTCTGAACAGTCCCAGGGATGTTTCAAACCCAGTATGTTACAGACAGACTCCTCTGCTCGTCGATTCCTTACCTGGCTGAAGGGCATGTCTAGTCATCCTCTATGTATGACACTGGGGGAGGCGGCTGCGAAACGTTTATGGGAAAATCCCATGTTCTTTTCTTTGAATGAAATACTTATATTGGGGCTCTTACATCGCTTATCACAATCCATACATTCATCCAGTGTGTCAAGCACATTTGCATGTATGCTGCCACCATCCCCATGATCTTAATTTAAAAAAATCATTTTATTGGGGCTCATACAATGCTTATCACAATCCATCCATCCATCCATCCATTGTGTCAAGCATTTTTGTTGCCATCATCATGCTCTAAATAGTTTCTTTCTACTTGAGCCCTTGGTTTCAGCTTCTCATTTCCCCCCTTCCTCTCCCACCCTCCCTTTGACATAAGCCCTTGATAAGTTAGAAATTATTATTGTTTTTTCATGTCTTACACTGACCGATGTCTCCTTCACCCACTTTTCTGTTGTCTATCCCCCAGGAAGAGTATTATATATAGATCATTGTGATAGGTTCCCCCTATCTCCCCCACTTTCCCCTTCCCCTTCTGGTATCGCCACTCTCATTATTGGTCCTGAGGGGCTTATCTTTCCTGGATTCCCTGTGTTTCCAGTTTCTATCTGTACCAGTGTACATCCTGTGGTCTAGCCAGATTTGTAAGGTAGAATTGGGATCATGATAGTGGGGGGTGGGGGTGGGAAGGAAGCATTAAAGAACTAGAGGAAAGTTGTATGTTTCATCGTTGCTACACTGCACCCTGACTGTCTCGTCTCCTCCCCGTCCCTTCTGTAAGGGGATGTCCAACTGCCTACAGATGAGGTTTGGGTCTCCACTCCTCACTCCCCCTCATTCACAATGATATAATTTTTTTGTTCTTTGATACCTTAATTACCTGATCTTATCGACACCTTGTGATCACACACCCCATGATCTTTTCTTTGCATTTTCTCCCATGATGTTTTTGAAGCCCCCTTGTATGTACTAATTTAACATTCACAGTATAGCACACCACCCTGGAACTTTTTGGCTTAAAGCAGCAATCATGGAGCAGTGTGTTTAGAGGTGTGGGTGTGGGGTCAGCTAGGAGGGTCTCCTGCTGGGACCAGCCTAGTAATGCAAGTCTGAGGTCAACTGGAGGCTGGTGGCCTTATGTACATGTCAGGCAGGTGACTGGCCACTGACTGGGAAGTTGGGGCTAATGGAGCCCTGTAGCTCTCGAGAGCCAGCAGGGCAACCCAGGGTCACTCAGAGGGTTCTAAGATTACCAGGAAAACCAAGAGAGAGGAAGTTTTAAATCCTCTGGCGTCCTTGGCTCCGAACCTATAACCGTCAGACCTTGGACTTCATTTTGTTGGTAAGAGCCATCCACCAGGCCAATCTAGATGGAAGGGGATGGAGAAATCACCTCTTGGTAGGAGGATCTTGACTGCTACATCACAAGGACATGGGTGCACGTGTGCAGGGTGGTGTGGAACAAACCCACTTTTATCATTGATGGCCCCCATATGCCCATCCAAAGTCATATTCAAGCCAATGCCAACTGAGTGGAAGGCCCTAGGTTGGTGCAAATGGTCATTGTGCTTAACTGGTAACAGAAAGGCTGGAGGTTTGAGTCCCCCGAGAGACAGTTTAGAAGGAAGGTTTGGCGATCTACTTCCGAAAAATCAGTTCTTGAAAATCCCAAAGAGCTCGGTCCTCCTCCAACACCCGCGGGGCCGTCATCTCCATGTGGAGGTCATCTCCATGGCAACGTGTCGGAAGGAATAGGACTTCTCAGGTGCCCCTCTGCAGCTAGAGTACAGTCTGTTAACTGAGGAAGCAATCCAGGCTGCATTGCGGATGAGGACAAGGTTAGACTCTTCGGAAACCATCCAACTGGCCTGGTCCCAGTAGTCTTTTCATGGTATAGTGACTGTCATGTGGGCAGAAGGATCAGTGGAAAATAAATTATGAACCTTTATGCACCAATGCAAAGGAGACACACTGGACTATGCTGCCAGGGCCCTGGCGGGTGGATCGAGATGTGCGCAGGTGCTTCTAGAGAGTTCTGTAGCTGGATCAGAAGATTCGGAGGGTTTTCTGTAGCTTCAGTAAAAGGCCTCATGCTTGCTTGCTGGGAGTGTTTAGGAAAACTTTAAAATCCTGCTTTGATGGTGAACTTCGGTGGTAATTACATAATCTGTTGTCAATTTGAGACTAACACAAGTGAAGGGGTGGAGTCTAGCCTGTCAACAGGTTGAAGCTTGATGACCTTATTTGGAGGCACTAAGAACATAAAATAGCTTGCTGGAGGCGAGACACATCCTCACTCCCTGTGAGACACTCCTGTTGACAAGCCTGATGGAGCTATGCTGATGCAGTCAGAGTCCCGGAGCTAGAGGAACCACATGGAGACCCACGCCAGTGCTGAGATGCTTCTGCCACCACTGGGTCCCCAAGACCTTCCACTCACTGGCCTGTGGTCTTCCTGCAGTTGGCAGAAAGAGGCATTTATGGACTAGTATTGACATATGGGGTAATATCAGAGTTATGGACTTGATCTGGACTGGGATGTTTTCTCAATATGCAATTGCTCTTTGACATAAAGCTCTCTCTTCTACACTTATGAATGTCTATGAATTTGTTTTTGAGTCTATCCAGACTAACACAAATTCATTCCAGTCAATACGACGCAGCGCACCTATAGATAACAGCATTCGTTTCTGTGCAAACAGGAAATCAGAGTGTACAGTAGATACTTGAAAGGGGTCTTAGAGAGTAAATGAAATCATGCAAATCAAAAGAATTATTTGATCAGGAATCCAAATAGACGTGGTCATGACCCTTCTATACTCTTATGTGTAGACCTAGTTGGGATTCGAAGCAAATGTCCAGTACTTAAAAATTGCTTTTTTTTTTTTTTTTGCTTTACGCAGACTCAGAAACGTTCCAAATGCCTTCACTGCCTCCTTGCTGACATTGTGTCAGAGGAAGCCATTAGGAATGTGAACATGGCCATTGGTGGCTGAGTTGGCAGTCAAGAGGAGGTAGAACTCTGTGTTTCCATCTAGCCTTAAAACTTTGAAAACTATGAGGAATTTGGGACAAGCTTTTTTTTCCCCCCTTCAAGTGGCCAGCTATTCAGATGATGAATTATTGTCTTCAAAGGTGTCTGTCAGCACCTGGCCCAGATTTAATATGCAGTGTTTATGAAATCAAGGGGAGGGAGAGAGGTTGCTTGTCATGATGAACTCAACACCGAGGTTATTAATATTGCTATCGTTGTTACTAGGGAGGGTAATCCTGGCTGCAGGTTCCTTCATTTTTTTTTTTCCCCTGGGAGGAAAGGAACCTTTGAAATGTTTCTATCTTCTCAGGCAGGTCTGTATAAGAATTCCTCTTTGCTTTCAAGTGTTGACCTTTCCAAATGGAATTCCTTCCATGCAGAAGTTCCGGAAGGCAATCCAGTCCTCCTGTGGGATGGGGAAGGCCTTGTGTTTGGCCGTCAGTTTCACCTGGACCTTTGTTCTGCCTACTTCCTGTTGTGGGGCATTGGGCACATCTCGCTTTCTTGGTCTGTAAATGGAATGGTTGCAGCACCGACCTTCAGAGGTTATTTGAAGGGTGAAGTGAGGTCGTGTACATGAAAAGCCTAGGACAGCCCCTGGCAGGGGCAGGCAAGGAGAAGCTGTGATGGTGGTGTTTCTAAAGACAGAGAGAGCAAGCCGAGGCAGCTGTGGCTGCATGGGACCCAGCCTTACAAGTGATACTTTGGGACAACAACCTCATGTCCCATTTAAAAAAATCTATTTTTGGGTGATGACACCCCTCCCCCCACCTCTCACAAATGCATTTGCTAATTTATTTGGATTACTACTGGCATGCACGATTCTGCGACAGTGATTATGTCCATCCCATTGTGTAGCCACCATCGCTCTCTCTGAATTCTTGTACCACTGTTAAAGCACTCAAGGAAGCCTGGCGGTGCTGTGGGTTAACTCTTGTGCTACTAATCCAACGGTAGGCAGTTCAAACCTACTAGCCTTTTCTTGGGGGAAAGATGAGATGTACTGTCTCAGAAACTAGGGAGCGGCGATCTCAATCTTCCGAATGCTGTGACCCTTTAATACAGTTCCTCATGGTGTGGTGACCCCCCAAACCATGAAATTATCTTCGTTGCTACTTCGTAACTGTAATGCTGCTACTGTTATGAATCGGGTGATCTCTATGAAAGGTTTTCTTTTAACCCCGAAGGGGTCGTGACCCACAGGTTGAGAACTGCTGCTATGGAGGGTCTTTGCAAATTGGAATAGACTCCATAGCACTGCTTTAAAAAAAAAAACAACCACAAGTCAGTATCCCCTGGCTCAGTGGGCTGTGCATTGAGCTGCTAACCCCAAGGCCAGTGGCTTGGACCCCCCCAATCACTCCGCAGGGGAAAGATGAGGTTGTCCACTCCCATACTATGGCAAGTGCCAGACATTCGAAGGGGCAGTTCTCCTCTGTCCTACTGAGTCACTGTCAGTCAGAATGGACTCGATGGCAGTGAGTTTTATCCTCCCAGTAATGATCCTTCTACCCCTCTTCCCTTCCTCTGTTAGCCGCTTGTCAATGTTGGCCTCTGAGTATCTGCCTACCAGGTACTTGGGATCATGCAACATCTTTCCCTATTTCGTTCAACATGACATTTCCAGGGTGCATCCATGTTGTAGCATGTATGGGGACTTCGTTTCTCTTTATGGCCAAGTAGTATCGTGTTGGAACCCCTGGGTAATGCAAACTGGTAGCACGCCCAGTTGCTAATGGAAGGGCTAAGGGTTCCCGACATCCCAGGAGACCTTTGAAAAAAGACCTAGCGCTCTGCTCCTGAACAATCCGCCATTGAAAATCCTATTCTGATCAAGTGGGTCCCCAGGAGGAGGAGTTGATGCAGTGGCAGCTGGTTCATGTCATGACATGCATTTCCTTCCCGTTGTTTCTCCACCCCTTTCTGGATTTGCTCCCAAGACCTTGTTGGTGGGAAGTCTCCACAGACCAAAGGCACTCCTTTGTTGAGAAGCAAGATGATGGCCTTCCAGGCTGGCTTTTCTAGGAGATTTCTTATCTGATCCAGAAGGGAATGTATTTTAATTCTGATCTGCAAACAAAATGGAAGAAAGAAAAAAAAACCCTACACATTTGTTTGCAAAGAATAATAATAATAATAATAAAATGGAATACCCAAGCAAATGAGAAGCTAAACCTCCAAATAGCAAGATTCTTCAGAATATGCAATCCAATGATAGGAGTCAGGCAATATTCAGTTCTTTTTGTTGTTGTTGTTGTTGACCTACAATAAACACAGATTGCTTTTGTATTTACTATAGAGTGGCATTTCAAAACCAAATGGCCACTACCAGTCCCATTATCAGTGGAAAGAAGTAATATTAAGGGAGAATTTAGTACACTGGGTTTGTACAATAGGGGAGAGGAAAAAATAGCTTGTGAGCAAAACGACTCGGAGGAAATGGTCACGCCTTCCATCCCAAGCTACACGGATCTTTCTTTCCACTCGTTTTCCCGATCCCCTCCCGAGCCGGGCCGGGCGCTGTGGGAAGTAACCGGATGACGGGGCAGGTAGACGCGGATGAAGAATTATAACATGAAACACGATAGCTTCTAGATGGCCTCGTGCTGCCTTTCCAGAAATACCGCAAGTGGGTGTCTAACACACGGAAGTTTATTTCCTCTCCGTTTAGGATGCTAGACGTCTGCAGCCGGGCGCTGGTTCCGCTGGAAGGCGCTCGCCGTGTCTGCTCACAGGCAGGCCCTTGTGTGTTCTGAGCACGTCTGCCCCTGAGCGATCCTCGCGTGTCTCAGCGTCTCGCTCTCTCCCTCGCCGCCGCATCTTTCATCTGCTTGTTTAACATCTCGCTCTCACTCTGCCTTCTGAAACGAACTCTTCATTGTGCACTGGAGGAAAGTTCGCAGAGCGGCTCGGTTTTACATTCAACTCATTGCGCCTCCCCTTCATTTCCTTGATGGCCACCATCGAAGTGAAACCCCGCTTCCCACTTGCCTTCCTGTCTCTAACCTTTCTGAGCTTGGCTGTCCTTTTGATGGCAAATGGGCGATTCTTCTAAGGTGTGTGTCCCCCCCTCTTAATACTCTTCTCCTTATTGAAACGCTGGTGAGGGTATCCAGGTAGGCACTGTGAACCTCGAAGTCAGCCGTTCACAGTGACCTGCTGCTTCGTGGGAGAATGAAGAGGCTGTCTGCCCTTGCAAAGACTCAGAGCCTAGCAAACCCTCTCTAGGGCCGATGGGAATTGGAATCGACTTGATTGTGGTGGGGCGAGGAACGCCGGCATAGACACATGCGTCGCTTGCCTGAAATCAAGCCAGGGAGATGAGTTCATTTCTGGATCTGAAGGTGACAAAGGGTCAGAGTCTTTGGACTTCCCCCAGTCTGCAGGGGCACCTTTAAATGTTGTTTTATCTTAGTTCTAGCTCACAGACCCTAATCCAAGGCATACCCTATACACCAGTTCCTGCCTCATGAACATCACCAAGCTAGCCCACTCTCAAATGAGATTATAACCACAGGCTCGGGTTCTCTGCACAGATTTGATGTTGTTGTTGCTGTTAGAGGTCACCGAGTTAGTTCCAACTCATCGCCACCCTGTGTACGTATAACAGAACAAAACCCTGCCTGGTGCCCTGCACAATCTTCACAATTGGTCCTGTGCCTGAGCCCATGGATGCAGTTGCTGTGTCCATCCATCTCATTGAGAGCCTTTCTCTTTACTGCTTCTCCTCCACTTTGCCAAGCGTGATGTCCTTCTCCAGGGACTGGTCTCTCCTGACAACATGTAAGAAGCACGTGAGATCATTCTGGCCACTAAGGACCATTCTGGTTGTACTTCTTCCACGACAGATCTGTTTGTCCTTTCGGTAGCCCATGATGCTGTCAATATTCGTTGCCAGCACCACCATTAAAAGGCTCTGATGCTTCTTGGATCTTCTTCATTCAACGTCCAACTTTCACATAGGAGGTTATTGAAGTTGCCATGGCTTGGGCCAGGTGCACCTCGGTTCTTGAAGTGAGCCCCTGCCTTTTCAGCACTATCAAGTGTCTTTGTGAAGCAGATTTATGCAGCGCCATGTGTTCTTTGACTTCTCAATTGCTGCTTTCCCCGGGCACATATTTGAAGGGCCCAATTCAATCAATGACATATGGGCACCATGATGGTGTTGAAAAGGGTGACATACGGGGAAGACAGCGAGGGCGTGTGGATGCAGGGGACCCTTCAGACTTGGGCCATAAAGGAAGCCCCCTGTGAAGGTCCTGGTTGGCTCATCCTCAAGGTAGCATTGCAGGTAGGTCTCGGGAGGGAAGCACTACCAGTGTGCCTGTAAGGGGAAGTTGTAGGAGCTGTGGTCAGAAGTAATGCACCCCCCGGGTCCCACAGTCCCACAGGTGATGTAAGCATTTAGAGTTTATTCTTAGTGACATGGGCAGCCGGTGGAGAGTTCTCAGCAGGGGAGGTGGAGGTTTTTCAGCAGGGGAGGTGGAGGTTTTTCAGCAGGGGAGGTGGAGGTTTTTCAGCAGGGGAGGTGGAGGTTTTTCAGCAGGGGAGGTGGAGGTTTTTCAGCAGGGCAGGTGGAGGTTTTTCAGCAGGGGAGGTGGAGGTTTTTCAGCAGGGCAGGTGGAGGTTTCTCAGCAGGGGAGGGACGTGACCTGATTTGTCTTTCCAAACATGCTCTCTGTGTGATTTGGACAGGATGGACTGTCACTGGAGAAGGGCAAAGTTGAATCTGGGAGAACAGTTGAGGGCTGCGGCCTAAAACAGGCGAGAGATGCTGATGAGAAAAGACGGTGGCGAGTGGAGAATTCGACAACGAAGGCTTTGGGTACCTGTCTTTGTGCACCAGCACCGCAAGGACAGCAGGGGGCTTGGTGGTGGGAAAGATGTTAAGGATCAACTCAGACCGTAAGTGCTGACTGGCCCAACCACACCGAACTGCAGCCTGCTGTCTCCTTAAGTTAACCAGTTGTCATGGCATCCACTCCAATTCATGACAGCCCCTGTGTGTCAGAGCTCCGCTCTGCTCCAGAGGGCTGTCATTCTTCCTGAGAGTTGCCTGGTTTTGTTCCTGCCATTGAGAATAGACACAGCCACAGAAAAATGCCCCCTCCCCCCATTCAACCGTTTCCACATGTTCAATTTAGCGACAGTGGCAACATTCTTGGGGTTGCGTGACCTTCCTCACTCTCTCTTCTTCTTTATTGTTGATCCATAACTAACATATCCTACAATCAATAGTTCAATCATATCAAGGGCTGCATAGTCAATGTCACAGTTTTGCACGTGCCCCCCCCGTTTCTTTCCCACATTGATGTTGATTCTCCCTTCCTCTCTCCTAGCTCCCCAGATAGTCATCAATTCCATTATTATCATTGTATTTCCAGCATTCCCAGTTTTCCTATACAGATAACTATGTAAGATTATGGAATACACCAGGCACGGATCCATCAACAATGGCCATTCAAGACTGGTAGAGAACTCAGTCTAACAGAAGCAGGGAAGAATGAAAGAGTAAACTCATGCCGCCCTCCTTTTCTGAGTTGCTCCTCTCTCATTAACATAGCCGCAATGGTGACCAACATTCCTAGCTAATCTTTTAAGTGGTTGTTTTTATTAGGTGCCTTTGAATTGGTTCAGACCCCATTCCAACAGAACTAAACACTGCCTGGTCTTGCACCAAAGTGGTTATACATTGGAGATGTGAACTGTAAGATCATCAGTTTGAAACCACCAGCCACCCTGTGGGCAAAAGATGAGGCTTTCTATCTCCACAAAGAGTTACAGTCTCGGACACGTACAGGAGCAGTTCTACCCTGTCCTATAGGGTTGCTATGAGTTGGAATTGACGTGACGGCATGAGTTGAGTTGTCAGTTTGGTTCCATAGGATGTTGTCTTTAGGTGCCACTGAGTCAGTTCTGACTCCTGGCAACCCTGAGTACGAAAGAATGAAACAACAGTGCGCCCTGTGCCATCCTCACAATTACTCTTATGCCCAAGCCCATTGTTTCAGCCACTGTGTCCATCCATCTTGTAGAGACTCTCCCCCTTTTTGGCTGCCTCTCTACTTTTCTAAGCATGATGTCCTTCTCCAGGGACTGGTCTCTCCCAACAACATGTCCACGAGATAAGTAACGCCATCCTTGCCTCTAAGGAGCATTCAGGCTGTCCTTCTTCCGAGACCAATTTGTTTGTTCTTCTGGCAGTCCATAGGACTTTCAATATTCTTCGCCAACACCATAGCCTGTCGGTGTGTTGTACTGTGGTGGCTTGTGTGTTGCTGTGTTGCTGAAGGCTCTGTCACTGGTATTTAAAATGTCATCAGGGCCACCCAAAGTGGATAGATTTCAGCACAGCTTCCATACCAAGAACAGACTAAGAAGAAGGAATAGGCTGCCCATTTCAGAGAAGTTCAATGACATGGATAACCCCATGCATAATGGCGGATATCTTCTGGTGGTTTTTATGGCCTCTCCCCTCCCTAAAGATTTGAGGTCTTCAGAAGAGCCGCGCAGGTTCTCTTTGCTTACCCTCTGAAAGGCTTTGTGTTCACAGCACAACCAGTACCAACATGGATCTTGAGAGTTCAGAAGAATGGGATCCAGTGGGTGCAAATTATTATGGACTGAAAACAGCAAGCCCTGTCGTTGGCTTCTAAAGAGGGCCTTGTCAACCACGTGGATCCATTACTGACACTCCGGTGGTGTTGTCAGAACAGACAAAACAGGGCAAAAACAGCATTGTGAAGATATGAATTGTATTTCAACCAAGACCAGTTGATAGATGCTTTAGAAACATTTAAAAGGGGCTTCTGAATCTTCAGCATTGGAAGGCAATCCTTTTTGAGGATTAGTTAATTTTTTTTAACAATTTATTGGGGCTCATACAATTCTTATCACAGTTCATACATATACATACATCAATTGTATAAAGCACATCTGTACAGTCTTTGCCCTAATCATTTTTTTCTCCTCTTTTCTTTTTTCACATTTTATTAGGGACTCATACAACTCCCATCACAATCCACACATATGATTAGTTAATTTTTATATAGAGAAATACCACTGGCTATAGATGACCAGCGACTGGGATGGTTACCTTCACATTTGTGGCTGTTTTGTGGGGACCTGGTCATCTCGTCCTGGGATGCTCTCAGGAGGGCCTGTGAGGGAATGTCGGTGGAAGCCGAGGTGACAATGATGACTTCAATATGAAATGATGCTCACATGCGTAGGTTGATGTGACACTGGCCCAGCAGCTGTCTGTCTTCTCTCTTTCTCTCTCCCCCCCCCCCCACGCTAGTACAGACTCACCAAATAGACAGGTGACCCTCTTCTGAGACCTCTCTTCCAAAGTTTAAGTCTCGTTTTCTCTAGGAGGCCAAGGCTGACTTTCCAATCTACCTAGTTCTCACTTCCATTAGCAATTGATTATGAAGTGTGCTGTTCTTTAATGGTTTAATTGCATTAGTTTCCTCTTCCAGTCTAGATAGTTGACTCCTTGCGGTGGATGTGGCTCTCAAAACAGGACTTTTGCATTGCTACATCTTTAGATCATCTTTTTCCAAAGGATCCCTGGGAATGCAGTGAATTAAAGATTGGGCTGCTAACAGCAGGCTCGGTGGTGCAAGCCCACCAGTCACTCCTAGGAAGAAGGATGAGGCTGTCTGCACTTGTAACGATCCATAGTTTCAGAAACCCCAAGGAGCAGTTCTATCCTGACCTATGGGGCCGTGATGACTTGGAATTGATGCAGTACGTCTGGTTATTTCGACTTGTAGCCATTTCTTTGACCTGGATTCTTGCAGTAGACTCTTAGTTAAACCACTGTTATGCATTGAACGGTGTCTGACTCACAAAGGTACTGCATTCTTAATCTTGTAGATGTGCTCTTGTTTGAAAAGAGGCCATTCTTTGCTATGGTAGTTAGACCCCCCCAGTCAGGAGACTCCTAAACCCAGAGGCTTCTGAGCTCTAGAATTCAGTAGAACAGACAGAGACAGCAGTGCCCACTGGGAAGACAGATACCCAAGGAGGATTGCCAGGGAACAAAGCGAAAGCGGGGCTGCTGACAAGGGTGGTAGACAAGCCTGAGACCCCGGGGCAGACTTTTCGATGCCACAACTGGGAGCAAAGAAATGACTATTCCAGAAGGACCCACTCTTATGGCATTTGCGTTACAAGCTAACTAAGACATCAAAAACCAAATTCACTGCCCTCGAGTCTTTTCGTACTCAGAGTCCCCCACAGGGTCAGGGTAGCCCTGCCTCTGTGGGGTTGCAAGCCTGTAACTCCTTATGGAAGTAGGAGAAATCCTTATCTTTCTCCCTGGAGAGGCTGCTAGTTTTTTCTCACGGTTGACTTCAAGGTGAACAGCCCGACTTGTAACAGCAAAGACAGATGTCCCCAGACCAGTTTCTAAAGCGTAGGGCCTCTTAGGATTGAGGACGGTGAGATTTGGAGTCTTGCGTCCTTTGGAGCTGCCATCAGGAAGAACCCATAGCTAGACAAGGACATCATGTTTGGTAATGTTGAGGCCAGCCCTCAATGAGGTGACTTGACACACTAGTCACGGCGATGGGTTCGAAGTGCCAACGGTCATGCAGCTGGCTCAGGGTCAATGACATGTCATTCCAGTACACATGAGGTCACCAGACTCAGAGTCAAATTGAGGGCCTCTCACGGCCACACCAGCAAAACACCAGTCTGGCTGTGGTAATCCTTCACCGGACCCCACTGCCTTTAGTTTACTTCAGACTCCTTGGCCGGGGGTCTGCCATTGAAAATCACTATTCCATGTCCCCCCACCCTGCTTCAGCTTTCCCTCCCCAGTGCCTGCACCAGGATGAGTCATTTCTTGGTATCCATGTGTAACCTCATCTCTTTTCCCCATGAGCCCTTGCTCCTACTTGCCCCTAACCTCGATGGCCTCCATCTTTTCCAACACTTATGATGTGGTCAATTTTTAGCATATTAAGTATGTATATCTATATTTAAACATCTGTGCATTTGGCTTTGAACTGCAACGGGGACTTCAAATCCCCGGGAGAGAGCGGTAAAGAACGTTATGGAATAATGGACGTCGTTTGACCAACTAGACATATATATAATTTGTTCAGGTTAAAAAGCATATTAATAACTTCACGAGGTTAACCAATTTAGGACTCAATTAGAAATGTGATCCCAGGAACCATATACAAAGTATTATAATTATGGTGACAGGAAATGGCGTTCCTTGGAAATGGCGGGAGGCAGACATTTAAACGGGGGAAATGTATTATTTAAAAGTCACGCGGCTTGTCTCTGAGACCCCGAAGAGTTGCACTGGGAAAATTAAAGAGCTCAGATCATAAAACTACCAGCAGAACACAGGACTGAGCTAAACCCCTCAGCAGCGAGCAGTGCCCCACCATAATTGGAAATGCAGGCTTGTGGTTACTTAATAGAATTGGACATTTCATCATGCCAGGGCCGCGGTGGGCCATAGGCTTACCATCCTATCTCTAACATATTTTGCAACTTGGACAATTAATTCCACACCTGCATTGTCCTGTATCCAGCTTCATAAAACACGTCCCCCCATAAAAAGAAATGTATGTGGCAAAGAGCCCTCTCTCTGTCTCTCTCCTCTTTGCCAGAAAAACAGATGACGATCAGAAAAGGCCGAGTTATCACCTGCTGTCAACAAATGGATTGCCCAAGTTAAGGTCATTATTGTGGCTGTCACGACCGTATATATTAAAGCTGTTATGGATGAAATGGATGAGCTTGTGTGGCTGGGGTGGGTTTCTGTGAGAGCTTTTGAACTTCGTTTTGTTTTGCATGCTCCTAAGAGCAGGAGTTAAACTATTCCTGCAGCCTGGCTTTATTTACTTATTTATTTTTAAAGCGGAGATGGCCTCTTTAAGTGAAAAATCCTGCCCCCGTATTGCTACAGGTTTTAGATTAACTTGGCGTCCTAGGAACCTTTTCACGTTGCCGTCCACTGACATTTTTCTTCCTGGAGTGTCAGGAAATATGAACGCGATACAAATGCACTCGGAGGTGAAACAGCAAGAGGCAGAGATAACAAGAATATTTATTTAGTTTACTTGTGGGCTTTTATTTCCTCTTATTATTTATGTAATTTAGGTCTCTGCTGTTTTTTTTAACCTCTAAAGTCTATTTCCGTTAACTTCGGTTTCTGTGATTCTATTTTATTTAATTAAACTTTTTGAAGACACTTTCCACTCCATTTAAAATGAAACGCGACGGAGGAGAGCGGGGGAATATAAACATCTTTGCACAAATGATACGTTGAAAAATGCATGACCACTTAAATGTCACAACTCGGTGGAGCATTTCCCTCTCATCTGAGGGCTGCTGAATTTTAAGGACAAGCGGCATTTTGCACTGGTAGCTGTGCTGGCTCCCGGGCAAAGCCCTTCGCTCGCTCCTTGCTGGGCAGGGCGTTCAGGCGTCAAAAGGTTTTACCTGCCTCCCTCTCCCTCCTCTCTTCTCTTTCTTTTCTCACCCTCCCCTCTTGTTTCTGTCTGTCTCCCCCCTCCCTCTTCTTTCTACTCCTTAGACTTACTTTCTTCCCCTCCTTCCCCTGCCTCCTCCTCTCTGTCCCTCCTCTTTCTCCTTCCTCTCCTCTCCCATTCCTCCCTTATTTCCTTCCCCCTTTGTCCCTCTGTCCATCTCTCTCCCTCGCCCCCCCCCCCCCACCTGCTCTTTCTCCTTCTCTCTTTCCTTTGCCAGGTAACCCAGGTCTCTGGGATGACAGATCAGACTTGCTACTCCCATAAAGAGTTAGTCTCTGAAACTCAACAGGGGGCAGTTCTGCGCTGCCCTGTGGGGGCGCTGTGAGTCCGCATCCATGCCGTGGCAGTGCGTTGGGTATTTGGGGGGATGACAGCTGTGGAGGCCAGCCATGGGGTGAGGCTGCAGACCCCAACATCACAGTGGGTGGTGGTGGTGGCAGGGGTTGCCCTTCCTCTCCTCTCCTGCCAGGTCCAGCAACCCCCGGGGGCTTTGCTGTATTCTGGCTGGTGTGCTCTTCCCGTCTCTGGCCTCGCTCACTGACTTGCTCTTCAGCAGTCAGCCCACAGGAGCTTAGACTCGGGGAATGAGGTAAGGTCTGATTCAGATGTCCTGCCAATGGGATCCCACGGGCGGAGAGGGGCAGGGGAATACAAATCTGAAAGAAAGAGGAAAGGACACAGGACAATTAGGTTACGGTGAGACCAGGGAAATCAACACACGAAGAGGCAGGAAGGGCAGGGGAAGTGGGTCAGGACAACGCCATTGTCTAAGCATCTATCGCCTAGGAGCCCTGGTGGGGTTGCGGACTACCCATTGGGCCACTAACCCCAAGGTCAGCAGTTCTTCTCCTTGTAGATATAGCATTTGGGATTTCACCCAGAGTGTTCAGCTACTTGCCTGTAATTGTGCGATAAATACACAGGCAAAGCCCCAGTCTAGCGTGCCTGGCACTGCCGGCGTGACCATCTTGGGCCATGATATTAGTATTTGACTTGGCTCTTTGGTGAGGAAAGAGCAGCACAGTTGGACAAGGGTCTCTAGAGAGCAGCCGGCAGTGCCCCAGGCTGCTGCTTAGCTAGTTCACCCTGTTTTTGAATTTTCCTTCTAATCGGCGCCCCCCTCCCCCACCCCCAAGGGGAAAGCTATGGCTGGGAGCACCCAGATGGTAGCCGTAAAACCCTAGGTGTGAATCTACCCAAAGCCAGTGGAACAGAGTCATTGGGGGACTGCTTGGGTGAGTTCTGGCCCAGAGCAGGGGAGAAGCTGCCCCCAGCCCAGGGGACTGTGAGGGGAGGACTGTGGAAGAGCATGTGAGCCTCCTCTACCTGGTCTGTAGGAGGCACCCTTGCCCAATGGTGACACAGGCCTCCCTATCGAGAGCCCCAAAAGCCAGTGGGGCTCCTGCAGTTTGCCTTCCATTAGGGTCCTGTGCTTGGGCCTAGGAGTTGGAAACCCATCATCCCATCTGTTCTTCTCTCAAAGCATTGGAAGTCTGTGTAAGAATCAGGGATGAAGGGGTGGGGAATGAGGTTGGGGACCATGTTCTAGGCTAGTCTGCACGCTTTCAGGGTGAGGACCCAGACCATGGGGGCAAGGGAAGGGGAGGTGTCGTGCAGGTCTCCTGAGAAACAGAATCAGTGACAGATACACAGGTTCTCTCTCTCTCTCCCCCCCCCCCCCTCTCTCTCTCTCTCTCTCTCTCACACACACACACACACACACACACACACTCCCTGGGCAGTACAGATGGCTTGTGCTTGGTGACTAGTCTAAAAGTCAAGCCTACCCCGCTACACTGCGGAAGAAAGGCCTGGTCACCAGCTTCCCTAAAGATTACAAATAAGAAAACCTTATGGAGATGTTTGACTCTGTAACCTGTAGACTTGACATGAGTCTGAATTGACTCAATGACCATGAGTTTGGTCTAGAAAATATCTATGTAGTAAATTTTATGGAGGGTGGGTTCATAACTATTGGTTGTGTGTAAGCTGGATGTTTTTAAATGTGGGGTAGCCTGTATATAATGTATATATTTCCGAAGCACTCCAAATCCATGTCGGATATGCGAGTTTATTATTTAATTGCTGAGGGTGAGTGTGAAAAACGTTTGGAAATCTCTATTCTAGATGGTGAGTGTCAACCTGTTATATATTCCCTTCCTACGTGCCTCTCCTCTCTGTGTGTGTGTGTCTAGTTATGTGTATATATGAGGGGGGCTTTAAAAAGTTCACGAGCAATTTCATCTTTCCACAAAAGTTTTGAAATCTCCCTTTTCTCAACCCATTGCTATCAAGTAGATTCCAACTCATAGTGAATAAATAGAGTTTTTGAGGCTGTAAACCTGTACAGGGTCAGATAGTCTCATCTGTCTCCCTTGGAGCCCCTGGTGGGTTTGAACCTCCGACTGTGAGGTTATCAGTCCAACACTTACTTAATATTGCTATTGGAGCTCCATATGCATATGGCTGTGTGCACACACTCACATGCACCTATTTACTTCAAGGGATTGGCTCACATGGAGTGAGGGAGCTGGGAAGGTGAAATCTGTAGGTCAGGGGCCACAGACTGGGAATGTTGGCAGGCTTGTGTCCCAAGCTCTCTAGTTCAGGCAGTGGGAAGGCTGCAGTGTGGAGAGAGCAAGTCCTGCCCGGGTTCATTCATCATCTGGAAACTGTCATCAACGGAGTGAAGGCGAGTACGCTGTGGAAGGTGGTGCTCACACAGTCCATTACGGGTCAGCACCGAGCCTCGCGGATGGCCAAACCACTGGGAACCATTGCAATGTTTAGGGTGTCTAGAATTTCAAGTTCCATTTATTTTTCCAAATTTCTCTTTCGTGTCGGTGTTACATAGTCTCCATAAGGGTAGAAGAACCCATACAGGCTGTATCTGGGGGTTAGAAACAATTTCCATTCCTGAATCTGTTTTTACGTCGAAGGTGTATGTCAATCAGAACAGGTAGGTAGGGTTCCTATCTAACTTTAAAACAAAAACCCGGCCTCACTCTTTGCGAGCCATCTCTGACTCACAGCGACCTTATAGCCCAGAACTGCCTCTGGTGTCTCTGAGATTGTAACTCTTCAGGGGAGTAGAAAGCCCCATCTTTCTCCCGCTTTTAACCTGAGCGAGTCAAATGTTTGTCTCAGTAGGTAGTATACAGTGCTTAAAAAAATATTTGAGAAACACTCGTAGGTACTTCTAATACCATAATGCAATATAATGGTAGTAGTGCTTAGTAATGCTTTGATATGCATTGCCAAACCTCAGTCATTTATTATTACGAACCGTTTTACCTACCTCGAATTTTTAATAGAACTGGCTTTACAGGAATTGATTCATGCCTACGGCTGTGCCAAAGTTGGAAGTTGGGAATGTGCAGCTGCTCAAATGCCATTTATAAGCGAGAAACAACGATAGCAAACACACAGGGAGGATGTACTGCTGGCTGGCTGTGCTTTTTGAAAGTCAGAGGGAAGATAAAAAATGTTCGGAGACCTCAGCCCTAGCTTGTGCGTTCCAGTCTCTTGTGTTTCCCCTGCCTCTGAGGGAGGGCCCGGAACCTCCCTGCATGGCCACGAGCAGGCCCGCGTTTCCAAGAGGAGAGGCTCACTGCTCACAGGTACCCTGTCATTTGTCATTGCTGGCTGGTTCTAAGGACATACACGTCACAGTGGCATTTTCTGAGAGGAAAATTTTACCAGGAGAGCTCCCAAACACATCCCAAACAGAAACAATAATTTCATTAGCAGCCGAAAATTGTAATAATGCTGTTGAATATAAATTTCCCTGCGATGGTAATTCTCAAGCACAAGGAAGGGGAGTAAAAAAACGGCAGCAATATTATTGAGAATCAACTTCATTGCCAAGAGTAACACACAAGTGGGCGGATTGATGGGGCCTGCAGTTGGGGTGACTGTCCCCCCCTACCCGTGGGCATCATCTGCAGGGATTGATGCTTCCCTTGTGTTGCGTCCTCACCTCTGTGGCACATCCCTGCTGTGGAGAAAATGGGACAGTGCTCCCTGCATTCCACTCCCAGTGGTTCCTACCAGGATTTGCATTGTCTTCACCGTCGCCTCTTTGGGCTCACCTCCAAACCCAAGGTCCACCCTGGATGCCTCCCTTTCCCTGTTGCTCCGTGTGGAACCCATCGCCAAGTGTGGTCTGTTCTACCTCTGAGTTATGCCTTAAATCAGTTCTCCTCCTCCTCCTCCTCCTCCTCCTCCTCATCATCAGCCTTGCCTAGGTCCAATCCTTGACTATGAAATAGCTCCTACTGGTCTACCCATTCCCTACACTATGCTGATAACCAGTTCATTAACCAAGACCACGATGAGCCTTGCCATCCTGAAGGTGGATCCACCCCTCTCCAGCCCAAAGCCCCCTGTGGCTTTTCCATATTCATAGAACTTTTTATCGTGTCTTGAGAAGCCCTGTGTGGGCTTCACCAGTCTTATGATGGTCTGAGGTCACCCTGCCTGACCCCTCAGTCCTGACCTTTCAGATCCTCATCTGAACTGGCTGAGGTCCACTTCTCATGTTCTCGGCTTTAGGACCCTTGCTCTGAGAAGGCCTCCTTGACCAGCCAGGGGCCTCTACAAACAGCCCTGGTGCTGCTGCGGGCTAGATGATGCGATGCTGACCACAAAGCTGGCAGGTCAAACCCACCTCCAAGGGAAAAAAGGCGAGGTGGTCTGCCCCCATGGACAGTCTCAGAAGCCCAAGGAGGGTCGCTGTGAGGGAGTTGAAATGCATTCAACAGCAGTGCTGAGGGCCTCCTAACTGCCCATCTGCACTGTAAAGCTGCTGCCTCTAGGGGCGCTGCTCACACCAATTGGGCGAGGGGGCCAGCCCTGACGCTGTGCTCATCTTAATGCGCTCACGCACGTTTTCCCACGCTGAAATTACTTTGCATGTGTGTTTACTGTCTATTGCCTCCCAAAAATATCATCTTTCAAGAGAGGGAGAGCCAGTGACTTTCAGGTTGGGAGTTCCGCAGGGGAGGAAGCAGACAGATGGCATCACGTGCTGGGGAACAGAACCCTCTATATTCCTGATGCTCCGCCTTGTTCTTAAAGGAGACAAACAGCCTGCCAGGCCGTCCTTGCAGAGTAAACCAATGCTCTGGTGTCGCAAAGCGATGTCCACGAATTTTCCACCTCTTCCTGCCGGTGAGGGAGCAACTGTGCTAAGCCCTGTTGGAGGCTTAGACCTGAGAAAAATGTCTTTGCGTCAAAGTTTGTTATTTTGATCAAATTAAAAAAACTACGTTGCGTCAACTATAATTGATCCTGATTACTGAAGGTTTTGGGCTCCTTGTAAGTTTGGAACCCAAGGCTCAGATCTATTAGTTCCGAGGACGCCCAGGTCAAGACAGTGGTCTACTTTCCTGCTTTGATTAGTAGTGACAGGGGTCCTAAAAGCTCACGAGTAGCCGTCTCAGGAGCATCTGTGGATTCTCCCTGTTGGGAGAAACGTGGGATGAAAGGAAAGACCTGGAATCCCTTAGTTCAATGGCTTAATGGACCATGTGAACCGTGACTCCGTGACCTGGAGACCAGCACATCTAAATGTTGCCCAGCTACTAGTACCGCATTAGAATGTTCTAGATAGAATGGGAGGAAAAGGTGGACCAAACCCTGAAACCTTGAGAGAGACCAGGCTTACTGGTAGAACCTGATAAACGAGGGTCCTCAGTCACCCTGCAGATTGAGAAGTGAGCTCACTCTCCATTCCCTGGGAATGGGAGCCCTGGTGGTGTAGTGGTTACTCAATGGACTGCGGTCTTCAAGGTCAGCAGTTCCAAACCTCCAGCCACTCTGAGGGACAGAGATGGGGCTTTCTACTCTCACAAACAATTATAGTCTTGGGAAACCATGGGGAGCATTTCTACCCTGTTTGGTAGGGTCACTATGAGTTGAAATCGACTGGGTGGGAGTGAGTTTGAGGTGGGTAACAGTGACACAGTGAGGTCTGCACACACCTTACAATATTGAATGACTGAGACCAAAGAGGCGGCATTTACTCCAGGACAAAGTTCAGAAAGGTTAGGCTAGGAAGAGGAGTGGAGGTGGGAAACGCAGGGAGGAGCTGGGATGGATGAGCGGTGTTACACCGCAGGGTCTTGCCATGAACGAGATGAAGCAAAGTGTGCACAGACTAGTTATTATAAAACTGATAGACTCTGTCAACTATCACCCAATTCACAGTAAACATCTTCACAAGTAGACTTACAAAGGAATTGTTTCTTTTGCACCCAAGAGGAGAGTCTCCCTCTAGTGTTAAACCAGAGCACTACATTGGGAAGGAATCAGAGGGTTCATCAGAGTTCAGTAGAAACGGTGATCGCTTAGTAATGTCTGCTGAGCAACATGGTCCTGGAAAAGCTGTAACCCCATTTCCTACCCAGCTCAACTGGCAGACAATCATGGTACCTGTCAGGGGTCAGTCAACTTCACATGGCTGTTTTTCTAACAGCCTCGTATCAGCTGAGGGTCCAGGAGGAAGCAGGATCATAATAAAATAGTGGGAAGAACCTGTCTTGGGAGTGTCACGGCTTCATGTTCAATTTTACCTCCGTCAACTTATTAGTTGTGTGGTTTGGGAACGTGATTTATCTTCCTTGTACCTCAGCATTCTTGTTAACAAAATGGAAATGAAAAAGAATCACCTCTTCATTGGGTTGTTGGGCGCATTAAGTGAGATGACTGACTCCCAAGACATACCCACCGATCATTCATCACACACCTATTTCGATCGTGGCCTGGGGATTCAGAGGTGCAGACAAGGACAAAGCATTATTTCCCCCTCCATCCCTAGCTTGCAGCCCATTGGGGGAGGTAGATGTCAGTGGATATTGGTGTGAATTGCAAACGTGAAAGAGGCCGGCGTCTTCCTCAGAAAGGTCAGGGGCGGTCTGCCCCTGGAACAAGTGATCAGAAAGAGAGCAGAGAAACGACAGGAAATCACTAGGTGCAGGAAGCGGAGTCCTAGTGGGACAATAGTTAAGTATTCAGCTGCTAACCCAAAGTCTGACCGTTGGAACTGACCAAGAGCTGCATGGGAGAAAGACCTGGTCATCTACTTCCCCATAGACCCCAGCTAGGGAATCGGATGGGCAGCTCTACTCTGTCACACGGGGAGTCTGAGTTGCAAATCAACTCCATGGCTCACCACCACCACAGAGGATGTTGGAAGGGCTTCTAGGCAGGAGAGGAGCTGGCGCAAAGACGCAGGGTTAGGAAGGGCCTAGCCCAGCTCGTCCACATGCTAGTCTATTTGCTTTGTGTTATTAATTTACCATTGTGGTAGTTTGAAGATATTATGTCAGCCTGACTTCTTATGAATGTGTAAGGGTTGTATCCAACCTCTGGATCAGGTCATAGCCTGATGTGAAGACCACACCTGGGCGTGTCGCTCTCTTATAATCAAGGAACCTGGGAACCTCCCTCCCGGTGCCCCTTAGCCTTCCTGCTTGCTGGGACTCTGCTGCAGACCCTGAGAGATGCCGGTGCCCTGCTGTGCTTCCGGGGACCTTCAGTCCAGGGGACTCTGAAGCCACGAGTATGTGATCTTCCTGCTTCCCGCTTCACCTTTCTGTGTCACTGTCATGAGGCTACAGGAGTCTGAAGAGGGACTTGGGGACTAGCTTCAGACTTAGGACTTGAGTTGGACTGGGCTGGGCTGGCTTCTTGATATGTAATTACTTATACATAGTTGAGCGCCACTGGATTTGTTTCTCTAGACAACCTGGTCCAACACAACCATGATCAACCCTTCTGCTAGAGCCTACCTGAAAGAGGGAAGATGGGATCTAGAAGCTTCACTGGCCTCCTAATGGCACCCACGGGAAGGGCAGTTCTGCTTTTAAAGGCAGAGTCACGCTCTAGATGTGAGGTCATATTTTCAGAGAATGTTCTAGAAAGGGGAAGGAGAAGCCTAATGAAGCAAAGATGATGGAAAAGAGGGAAAAGACTGAATCCAAGCCAAACCAAAACCAAATCAACTTAGTAGGTACAAAGAAGACACAGAAATGGATGCTTCTGCGTCACCTGTCATATTTCTTTGGAAACAAGTATTCGGCAAGGAGGCTCCTGAACTGGAAAGTGCTGGTGCTGGGACATTGCCCGGCGTGTTCGCATTTCTGAGTACAACGGACAGGCAGCTCACCTGGACTGTGCCCATCCTCCCGCCCCAGACGATGCTCCCACAGCAGCAGTCATGAAGGCATCCAGCAAAGATGCGATGAAAAGGGAAATTGTTGTACTTTGAAAGTATTACTATAATCTGTGGAAGCCTGGTCTAAGCAAAAGAAAAGACAACGGTTTGATGAATGGACGTGGAAGGTTTGGATAGTGTGTTATTGATGAGGTCATGCCCCTAGGACAGTGGGTCTCAACCTTCCCAATGCCGTGATCCTTTCATACAGTTCCTCATGTTGTGGTGACCCCCCGCCTCCCAACCATAAAATTATTTTCGTTGCTACTTCATCAATGTAATTTTGCTACTGTTATGCATTGGGCGACCCCTGTGAAAGGGTCATTTGACACCCCCAAAGGGGTCGCGACCCACAGATTGAGAACCACTGCCCTAGGAAGTCACGAAGTTAGACGTGTGCGGCCTCAGCCTCACGCTCCCCCAAGCAGGGTGTGACTCGGCGTGAGCGTCCCAGCCCTTCCTTCTCTGAGGCCCGGTCAGGGCGAGTGGCCACTGCTCTTGCCTGGAAACATCCACAGAATCCTCCCGAAGACCACGCCTGCTCTTGGACTTTTTCCCTTTGGACTAGTGACTCCCAAGTCGAGAAGCCCTCTCTATCCCAGCCCTGGCTTCCTCCGTATGCTGGGCCACCATAGTAAACCCTGACACAGCCATGACACTGTAGGGCCTCTTGAGAAATAGCCATACCACACCGACTTAGCAATGAACAGCCCTGACTTTCCAGAGGGCCCTGTCTATAGCTAGGCCACTGCCAGAGTCTCCAAAATCCCAAATGAGGGGCCGTGTGCTCACCCACACCCCTTCCACCCCCAGTCATGCCATTCTCACCTCTCACTCACTGACTTACATGCTTGCTTTCTTTTTAAAAACGTTTCTATTTGGGTGGGAGGAGCAATTCTAATCAGTGCCCTGCAATTCTAATCAGAGGGAGTCAGATCCAGGACAGCTAGCGGTGGTAAGGTGCTTGGGCCACAGGGACCTGCAGAGGTCGCCCCAGGTTCTGTTCCCCCACCAGGATCGCCTGTGAGTGGGAAGCGGCAGTCATCATGGAGGCCAGCCAGGCCAGGTGTCCTCTGATTAATAAGAGCTTTTTAAGGACCAGGAGAGCAGCATCTTGTCCCGGGGCTCTTCCAGACTGAGCAGACTGAATAGCTTCTTGAGTTTCAGCAGTGAGAACCGGGCTAGGCGGGGAGCCAAGTGGGTGCTCACGAATGGCCAGGGCTTGATGGGAGTAGAGAAGGCACCCAAGACCCTAGATGACCCTTCACACGGGCAGCAGAGAGATGGCTGGGCAGGCCCAGCTCTGGTGGTGTGAAGAGGCAATATGCCTGGCTCCCACAGAGCCTCCGAGCTTACTGCTCGTCCAGTTTGTGGAACCAACCAGAGGATGGGCCTCATGATGTACAGGTGGCAGTTCATCTTCTAGAGAGGGGAGGCCTCATCTACAAATCACTCTGTGCCCACGGACAGGAGCACTTCCATACAGAACGTCCATGTCTCCGTAGCAGTGGATGATGGTAGTTGGCTATAGGAAGTGCCGGAGGCTGTGGGTTGTGTGCTGTGCATGGTTCCGCAAGGGAATTCTAGCCCCAAAGGTTGATGCTGCCCAACCACCTAGAGGTGCTTTGCAAGGTAAGTCTGGCAATCGCTGCTGCCAAAGGGCCTTAGAAACCCCACAGAGCAGTGCTACTTCGCACCCGCCGGATGAGCTAAGAGACATCTCAGCTGCAACCAACACG
Source organism: Tenrec ecaudatus (assembly GCF_050624435.1). Lineage (NCBI taxonomy): Eukaryota > Metazoa > Chordata > Mammalia > Afrosoricida > Tenrecidae > Tenrec > Tenrec ecaudatus. The sequence goes on from NC_134532.1 coordinate 198,731,485, forward strand.
CGTACAGAGGCAGTGCTGACGGTTCCAGTGCTGGCCCTCTGATTCTAACCGATAGGTTGGTGAATTCTTTTTTATCTCTTTAAATCATTGTATTGGCTCTTACAGCTCTTATCACAATGCATCCATCCACTGTGTCAAGCACATTTGTACACATGTTGCCATCATCATTTTTAAAACATTTTCTTTCTACTTGAGCCCTGGGTATCAGCTCATCTCCCCCCTCTTCCCCACCATCCCTCATGAACCCTTCATGATGTATCAATTACTTTTTCATGTCTTAACACCGACCGCTTTCTTCCTTCACCCACTTTTCTGTTGTTTGTCCCTCTGGAAGAGGGTTCTGTGTCGGTCATTGTGATCAGTTTCCCATTCTCCCCCCACCATCCCCTTCCCCTCCTGGTATCGCTACTCCTGTGATTGGTTCCCTGTGTTGTGAGCTCTTGTCTGGATCAGTGGGTGGGTGACTTTTTAACCCACCCAGAGCAGCACCACCGAAGAAAGGCCTGCCCTACTTCTGTACAGGTAAAGAGAACCCCACGGGGAAGTTCTACTCGCTCACACATGGGGTTGCCAGGAGTCGGGACCCACTTGACAGCCATGGGCATGTTGTTTTCCTATTTAGTTTGTTTTAAAAGAGATGTGGGTTTTTCTCGTTGATGGAGCTTGTAGTAAGCCAAACAAAAGCCCAGCGACCTATTTCATGACGTAAACTGCCAAAGAGCTGATGGCCACAGTCTGGAGAATCACTCTTCTCCCCTACTCCCCAGCCCAGACTAAAGTCAGATAATATTTATGCATGGTATTAAAAATTTTAAATTGAGCCATCCGGTAGCAGTCTCCTGAGAGAGAAATAGAAATGTATAGGGACACTGCTTAGAAATGTTGCTATAGATTAAGACTATGGAGGCAATTAGTATTGAGAAAAAAGTCAATCTAGCAAGGTAAGAAACTGAAATATTTATATAACGAGTTAAAAAAAAAACCCCATTAGCTATTACCCAGGTGGACATATCTCCATGTAATTATGGAACCCACTAAGAAAAGCAGATTTTTCTCTCCCTGGCTCCATCTCTAAGGTATTCGAGCTGGGAAAAGTTCTTTTCATGGGGAAGTAATTTAAATAGATGCAGGATGAGTTAAGGGTCTCTTCAGCAAATTGTTTTTTTTCCTGGAGGTCTCCATGTGATTCCCACAGGGGGAAGGGGGAGAACTGCAGAGGGGCCTGGTAGACTCCTGACCTAAGCACTCTCCCTAACCTGTGCTCCTGAAAGAGGGCGAAAGCTTTGGTTTTGGGGATAGGGTCGAGGCTAGTGACCTGTCCAGTCTTTGCCACCTGTTGCCATCAAGTCAATGGGGGCCTTATGCTGATCCCATGTGTGTCACCGTGCAGTTGTCCTTCCTGGGATGGTCCATGGCCTAGTTCTCAGAAGGAGATCTCCAGGCCTTTCTTCTGAGATGTGTCTGGGTGGACAGTGGGTGGACGCCAACCCCCAACCTTTCAAGGAATAGCCATTTGAGCTCCCTGTGTTGAAACCCCCCCCCGCCCCCCATGAGTTGGCCCAAGTCATTCACAGGATGGCCTGCTTTGAGGCCCACCACCAGCCGGCGAGACTAGAACCATGCCAGGTGTAAAAAAGGAGCACATGGAAGTAGTAGGACACACCCCTGTAGGGTGGTGGGTTAGGGATGGTCTGACCCTGACCTTATTGATAGGGAAGTAAGAGGTCAGGGCTCAAGGTTCCATATTATCTGTATGTGGATGGGTGGGGAATTCAGTGATTTCTCTGATTTTTCTTGGGGCCACTCAGCATCACCATCAAGCTAAGACTTCCAGTTTGGGTCGAGTCTGCAGCGCTTCATGGGATCTCTTAGTGTTGCCCTTGTTAGCCATCCCATCTCTGAACTCCCTCGGACAATCCATGCAACACGAGCTACTCTCAGGCTTACTCAGGTAATGCTCATTATTGGGTGAGTCTTTCCTTTTCTCTGCAGGCACCTGGGCATGCACCCCTGGCAGCCCCTATGCCCCTGTTTTCTTTCTAAGGTTCACCTTTGACCTACATACTGAACTCCCCAACATCTCCGATGTGCTCCATTCCTGATGCCATTTCATGGGCTTTCTTCATGCCAGCCTGTGCATGACCTCAGATTGCTTTCAGCCCTTTCCCCCAAAATTAACCTTCTCTTGACACTTCCTTCTGTTCCCTTGCCACTAGTTGCCCTCACCCCTATTTTCTTTGAAGCTATAATTATTTCGCTTTTATCCAAAACACTCCATTGTAATGACCCTTCCATAATGTCATCACTGGCCTAATGTTCAAACCCAATGACCTATTTTCAGTCTTCTCTCTTGATTCTTTTGCGCAGTTGTGTGTGTTGACAAATCCCATGTTTGGGAATGCTTTCCTCCTTTGGTTTTTATTTATCCATCCATTCATTCATGAACTATTTGTTGAGCGCTACTATGGATCAGGAAACATGGGCAGTAGAGCCCTAGTCTAGTATGCAGTGCCCTGGGTTTGAGATCCCTTATGCGCAGCCACCACCCTGCTAGCACCTGAGGCTTGCATGCTGCTGAGACTCAACACGTGTCGGTGGAGCTTCCCGACTAAGATGGACTAGGAAGGAAGCCCTAGTGGCTTACTTTGTGAAGTCAGACACCAGAGACCTATGGATTACAGAGTTTCTCTCTGCAACTGATCATGGGCTTGGACTGGGCAGGATTTTACTCCATCATCATGTGTGGGGTGGGGTGGCTGTGAGTTGTGGGCCAACTTGATGACAGGGAACCACAACTAGGAACACTGTCCTTGGTTCTAGAGACACCAAAACCAAACCAAATTCACTGCCATTGATTCACGTCTGACTCATAGTGACTATTGGATAGGGTAGAGCTGCCCCTGTGAGTTTCTGAGACTGTTAACTTCTTACTAGAGTAGAACACCTCGTTTCTCTCTCACATAGATCTGGTGGTTTCAAACTACTGACCTTGCAGGTAGCAGCCCAATATGTCACCACTACGCCACCAGGGCTCCCTAAGTAAATAAGTAAAGAAAAGTAGACAGTATCATCTTGATGAAAGGTAAGGCCCTGAATCACCTTCATACATCAGCCTCTGCTCACTCTCCCAGCTCCTCTCTTTCATCTCCGAGAGACTCCGGATTCCTCTGTCTGCTTCCTAAAGCCAGCTGTTCCTAGAACCCCTTGTGTGTTCTGACCTCTCTGCTGGTCCTGCAGTCAGATCTCACCGAACCCCAGGCTCTCACGATCATCTCTATACTGATTATGTCCACAGCCATGCTCCCACCTCAGCCCGATCCGGCAAGCTTGGATTCGTATGACCAACAATCGACCACACATTTCCATTGGATGTCCCATAATCACCTCACACCTGCCAAATCCAGCCTGACAACCTTCTCTCAGGCCAGTCCGCTCTGCTTTCTGTGCTTTCTGACCCAGTCAGCAGGACTACTGCCCCATCAAACTTCCAGAAACAGAGACGCATTCCATCAGTCTCCCAAATGTAGACACATTTTCCTCACCCTGCCTGTAAAGGAGCCCTGGTGGCATAGTAGTGACATATTGGGCTGCTAGTGGCAAGGTCAGCAGTTTGAAACCACCAGCCTCTGTGTGGGAGTAAGATGAGGCATTCTATTTTTTTAAGGACTTGCAGCCTTGGAAATCCATACAGGTGGTTTCCCACCTGTCCTACTGGGTCCCTATGAGTCGGCACTGACTTGATGGCACCGAGTAAAAGCAGTATGTAAGGAGGCGACTTTAATCGTGGTGTGATTAAAATGCTAGGTTACTAACAGAAAGACCAGTGGTTCGATTCCACTTGCTAGAGAGGGATGTCATGTCTGCTTACAAGGTTTATAGTCTTGAAAACCCAATGGGACAGATCTACTCTTTACTGCACGTGTGTGTGTGTGTGTGTAAACTGTGTCTTAGTTTTATGTCAGCCACTCTGTTCATGTCTGAATTCTGTGACTACTTCTGTGTATTCACCAGTGCCCTAGGGGCCACCCACTGACCACAAGTGTGTACAGTGCTACTAAACAGAAAGGCATCTGCAATGAAATTTCATGGGCATTTTGCAGTGTGCCAGCGGCAATATGACACTGGTCTCTGACCTTGTGTCGGATTTCGCATCACTCACAGAGGTCAATGACTTGTGGCATTTGGTCCAATGTCAATTGTGCGGCGTCCTCATAATGTCCAAGATTAACCTCAGCCCGAGGCTTTTAAAAGAAGTTATTTGTACAGCTAATGATCAGAAAGATAGCATTTCTTCTCCCAGCCCTGAATGGATTTGGCTTTAGACAGGGATGTTAGTCTAAAGTGAAAGTTACTCTACTTCCTGTTATGTTCTTCTTCACGTTTTTAGGATGATTATTATTAGCACTATTCGGGATTATTCTTGCATTTGTTTTAGAAACTGGTCAGCAGCCCCCTTGTAGCAAGGCCAAGCAGCCTCCAAGGCTGTCCTTTACTTGGAGAGGCCCCTGGGGTTTGGAGCTCCGCACGGATCTGGCTTCATCTGTACAACTAAGTGTCCTGGGTGACCTGTGACACATTCTTTAAATCTAGTCCACACCCGCCTCCCCTGTATAGAGTTAGGACACACTACTTCCATCTTGAATTGTTTGGAAGTTCAGATATGTTCAACGGCTTCCAGAACTGAGAAGCACTCTCTCAGTGCGTCATGTTGGAGGCACAGAGGAAGAACAGAGAGTCTAATGAGAGAGGGACAGGCTCTCCTGTCATATGCTGCCTTTGGTCCTTCATTCTGTCAGGGTCCACCCAAGGCTTTCCAGCCAGACTCCAGGAGAGATGATCGGGGTAAAGCAGGGATACAAATGTTGTAAACAGCAAGGAATCTAGACCTAGTTCTTCAACTCAGCACTGTTGACAGTTTGGACTGGGTAATTCCTGGTTGTAAGTGGCTGCCCTAGGCATTGTAGCATGTTTCAATGGACCTGCGCCATGTATGATCAGAGAAAATATATCTCCAGGTGTTGCCACATGTCTCCCGGGGGTGCACATTTACTCCCAGTGGAGCACCACTGTTCTCGACAGGCATTTGCCGGCTGTCAGTGGCATACTGCAGCTCGGAGGCGGTGCATGGCATTGGGGCAGACTCCAAAATTCTTTGCCTGGAACATCCCTATGTGACTGGAAAGAAAGCTTCTCCTGTAAGTGAAGTGAGATGACTTTCCATCGAGGCAAGGGGAGAAGAGAAAGCTGGTAAGAAAACCAGAAACAAACCGAGCCCCCCGAGTATACTGGTGAGCTTTTTCCTAACCATAGGACCCAAACTTGTGGTCAAGCGGTGGAGATCTTGGTTCCGCTGTAGCCAAAAGAGACCTTCAACCAGGGAAGAGCTGGTGTTAGTATTTCCTACCTTTGTATTTGAAGCAACTGTGCAGCATACGAACAACAAAAAACAATTGCTGTATTAAATTCTGAGGGTTGCTGTAACCAAGTGCCGAAGAGGGGAACTTTAAAATGAAGGAAAAGTACTAGGGGGTACCCCTCCCCCAATGAATTTTTTTCAAAGCTATGTATTTGTCTTCCAAAACAACCCGATTACCTTTCAAGTACTTTTCATTACACTTTAAGCATTTGTTAAATCTGCAGTACCATTCTTGGAAACATTTTCAAACTCATCTTTTTTGGATTGCCAATAGCACCTCCCCTGTTTTTCTTCATCTCTTCTAAGTCATCAAATAGCTGTCCTTCCATGTCCCTCTTCATTCAAGGAAACAAAAAGAAGTTGCATGGAGCAAGGTCAGGCGAGTCAGGTGTGTGGGACAAGAGAGGCATGCTGTTTTTTTGCCCCAAACTGGCACACTGAGATGGTTGCATAAGCCAGGTGCATTGGTGGTGGTGGCAAAACCAGTCCCCCATCTGCCACACTGTTATGCAATCTTTTCAGAACCTCTAAATAGAAAGCTTGATTAACAGTGTGACCTGGTGGAATGAACTCCGCATGCACTGTCCCCCTCATGTCAAAAAACCAAATGAGCATCCTCTTGATCTTTGATTTCACTCGATAAGCTTTTTTGGGGCAATGGCATCTCCCACTGGCTTGATTGATGTTGGCTTTCGGGGCCGTAAGAATAGCACCATGGTCTCATCACCAGTAATGACCTTGGGAGCAAATGTCCGGGTTGCCCGGGAGCTGTGCTTTCAAAGCGCCGCACGTTTCCAGTTGACGCTCCTTCGTTTCGGTCAGTAAGAACCCGGGGCACAGATTTCACAGCGACCCTTCTTATCCCCAAATCTTCCCTTAAAATTCACTCAATGGAGCTCCAAGAGGGTCCACATAGCTCCCCCATCTCCTTAGTGGCCCATCGTGCATCTTTGAGCACAACTGCATGGATTTTGTCAACATTTCAATCTGTTAGGGAAGTCAATGGACATCCAGAATGAGTCTTGTCATCCATTGACACATCACCTTCTTTTGAAATGAGAAAACTACTTGTGCACTTGAGTGTTTTCCATAGTGCTGTCCTTGTAAGCTGTGCTCAACATCACAACAGTTTCTGTGGCATTTTTTTTTCCAGAGCAGGAAATAAAATTTCACAGCCACACACTGTTCTTGTAAGTTGGCCATCACAAAAACAAGGTTCAAGTGAAACAGCTTGTATGAGAAAATTCACTGTGGCCAGAGAGAACCGTCTGAGATGCCACTGGGTGCACTAACTCAGAGCAAGTTGCTGGACGCTCGCCTAGCAGGACAAATGTGTACTAGGAAAGCTCCACCCAGTGGAGCTTTTTTCTGTTTTATATATATATATTTGGGGGGTACCCCTTCATATATCTCTATGGTTCTTGAAGATTGAATTTCAGGGTATCCACAAGTCCATGCTCTCACCAAAGACCCTAATGGAAGATCCTTTCTTGTCTCTCCGTTGTAACAGGATAATTCAATCCCTGCCTTCCTCACTGCGCGATGGCCTTCCTCCAATGAATTTATCCCTTCTTCTCTAATCAGATTAGATTAGAGGCCCCTTACTCCAGTATCACTTCATGGTAACTGTTGGCAACTTCAAAGACCCTATTTCTAAACAAAGTCACATCCATAGACACCAGGGTGGGAATTTCAGCCTGGGTAATTTGGGGGTCAAAATACCTGTCCAGTCCACAATACCTGCCTTATCCGGCATGCTTCCATGTGTTCTCCATGAAGCCTCCACGTATCAGCTAGGCTTTCCCAAGAAGTGAGCAGTGGGCATTTTGGGAGAGTGAGTACCCTTGATAAAGTGCTGGACTCTTTTCTCAAGGTGTGGGGTGGAGCCACCAAGGTGACTTCAGCTTGAACATTGCTGGAAGACTCTGCAGCCTGCTGTTACTTTGGCCAGAAACTCCATTTGCAAGGATGACTTCCCGTTAAAAAAAAAGATCAAGCAGAAAAGTGACAAAGAGGAGACTAGATGCAAATGCAACATTCCCTATATACTTGAAAACTTAAAAAAAAAAAGTGCAACTCCACCCATGCCCGTCCCCTCCCCCCTTCCCTCCCAGGGTCCAGGAGGCAGAAAAATTCAAATGAATTTGTGATGAGGGCATTGGAACATTATGGAAAAGCTCCCTTCTTCTGCCAAACAAAACGTTAAGCCTCAGTGCCCTTGTCTTGCTTCCCTCCCCTCAGGGCGCCTCCCTGCTCCAACCTGCAGAATGGGAGCACTGATATTGCCCCAGATCCAAGAGGCGGTGCATAAATTAACCAGAATCCCTATAGCTCTCCTGACAGCTGAAGCTTAAAAAAGGTCAACGTGTTTTCCCTGAGCCCGGTGCTATAAAAACATTCACCTGCATTCCGGGAACCTGGTGGTTTGAAAATTTTCATTTTAAAATGTATGCTTTCAATTTCATTGGCCTGGGTATTTATCTTTTCAGCATAGCACTATTACCCTAAGGTACCTATTTTTCAGATCATTATAAGATCCCTGGTGTGGTAACTGGAGAAGGAAAACATGGACGCATGCCAGCCAGCTTTGGGCCAGTTAGGGCTTTTACAGGCAAGATTGCTTTGCTTACGTCTCAACGACACATCTGCAATGAGTCGTAGGCCATACTTACGCCGTAATGTATGGTTTTAAGGCCACTGCCGGTTATTATCTGACCGGTAATGACCACCGAACTATACATTATTGCGATTAGGCACCATTTTTGGTACTATTTTCAGTTTTCCTATTTTTTCTTTTTTAAGTCGAGTGGCTGCCGACACCCCAGGCTTCCACAGCATTGGATTACAGTAACCAGAGTGGCTGGTCATGTCACTGCCGTCTTGTTGGGGAGAAGCTGGTCGCTGGCCTCTTGGGCTGCCAGTGAGGTTGGAGGTGACGTGACAGTCGCTCCTTTTTATCTTCAAGGGTGCTCGGGATTTTCCTGCCGGGAGCAGCCGCGTTTCCTTGAAATTAGGGATGAAGTTTAGGGGAGGAGTTGGGTTTGTTTATTTCTTGTCTTTGCTCCCAGAGTGCGCGCAGTCAAGATCAGCGGTCCTGACATGATCAAGTGCTACGGACAGAGCATTTCTCTCTCTATCAGCAGAAAGGAGACTGGCGGGTGTGTGTGTGTGTGTGTGTGTGTGTGTGTGTGTGTGTGTGTGTTAAGGATGGGGGATTGTCAAAAGCAAACTGCTTGTACGCGTTTCCCCTGCTGCTGGCATTTTCAATGGCGTCCATGAGGGTTACTTGACAAGCTTCGAAACCAGCAGTTTCTGTAGTTTGGCATTCCTCAGAGTTTAACTTTTCAAATGTCTAAGCTTTTAGAATATTCTGTTAAGTACAACATTTGAGAGCCATTTCTTCCCTCTTGTGTGTGTGTGTGTGTGTGTGTGTGTGTAAGCGCTCATTATCTCGTGCTTAGCTCCAGCCAATGTGCATCTTTTTCGGCCACCCGAATGACTATTTCAAATATAAGACAGAGAGAGGAAGTTAGGAATGGGGGTTCCAGGACCATTTGATCGCAGATGTGAATTCTCCCCTTGACCGTGCCCACGAGTTGGGAAGGGCTTTCTTCAGACGGACGGTTGGATTAAAGGTCCTAGTAACAAGCTTCCCTTTGATAGCTTCTGCCGGCAGACAGCAGCAGGCCTCAGTATATTTGCTGGGCTGACGGACGCTCGATCCCCCTCCATTTAGGTACGTGGGCACGCCCGGGTAGCACTTTCATCTCTATCTTTTATTTTGCCTGGCCATGTGGCCCGACGGGAGTCGCTTACCATTTTCAATGAGACACTGTATGTCGGCCTAAGAAACAACAAAACTTACATTAGTTATTATACTTGTCTAAAAGTGAGGCAGGATCCCGGCCGTATATCCTTGTCTTCTTATGTAACTGTCTAATGGTGGATGAATCATGTCCTAGTTGCGGCAGTAAATTAAAATAATAATAATCATCCAAGCTTAAGGAGCCATCGTGTAAATCTCAGACTGTACAGTAATCCTTCGGGAGGTGATGGGGCTGCCCGAAGACTTTGTTAGGTCGTCACGGGCCAACCTGCGTGACTGTGTGCCATTGTGCTCCAGTTAGTGAGTGATGATTATGGCCGGGGATACGGCAAGGGGCTCTTCCCTGCCATAAAGGAATGCGGAGGTGGACGTAATGTGATTCTCCATGTGACTCTCGGCTCAAGGAGAGGGGCATTGAGTGTTGGGATGGGGGTGGGTGAGGATTGGATCATCTCTTTCATAGTCTTACATCCTTAATCCCAAGGAGGTTTATGTCTGTGTATTAATTAGTCAGTGATCTTGTAATCCTATGCGCCCCAACTCCAAGCCAAATCCACTGCCGTTGAGCCCTTTCCAGCTTGTCTTGACCCGATAGGACAGAGCAGAGGTGACCCTCAGAGTCTTCAAGGTTCGAAATCAGGGATAGGGAACTTCCAGTCTCCCCCAGGCTCAATAAAAAATCAAAAGCTAAACTCACTGCCCTGGAGCCGATGCCCACTCTTGGCGACTCCACAAGGCCTGCTCAGTCATCAGTGCCAGCTCACATCACAGGCCTTCCAAAGAGAAGCCGTCCTAGCCGTCACAGCAAACTGAAGCTCACAGCCATTGCGTCGATGCCAACTCCTGGCGGCTCTATAGGACAGGGCAGAACTGCCCCATGGGAGTCTCAGAGACATAACAGTTTACTGCTATGCAACGGTTACAGCCCCATCTCTCCTCCAGCCACCCCGTCAGGGGGGATTCATTAAATGTCGGGCCAGTGTGGCCCAAAAATGGTGTTATAAATATCCAGGTGGCTCTTGGCATTAAAAGGGGTTCTCCACCAGCTTTAAATCTTTATGGGACGGGCATGGCCTTGCCTTCCTCCTCGGGTGTGGCTGGTGGGTTCGAACCGCTGACTTTTAGGTTAGCAGCTGAGGCCTCGAACTTCGGTGCCACTGGGGCCTCCCAAGGCGATGCCTAATCAGGGATGTTTTGAATCTAGATTATTTACTTGCTCTCAGGAAATTCATCAGCTGAGGCCATCCATTAGCTGGCTTGTTTATTAAGTGGACTCCCTGTAGCGCCTGTGTCGCAGGCTGGCGTTGCCCTCCACCGAGCGTTCTTTTCGATGCTCCCAGCAGGTGTCAGCGGCAGAGCGCCTCACGTGCCTATCCATCCCGATTCAAACAGTTCATTAATCTAAGCACACATTATATAGATTTTCCAATGTAATTTTGAAAGGGTTGAAAAACTATATTGAATGATGAGAGATGATACTCAAATTATGCTTTTTATAGCCCCCCCCTTTGGGGTGGTGGCAGGCAGACTGGTGTGGATGCTGGGGTGCAGGCTACCTCATTGCGTCTCCACCCAGCACCCAGGGCTGCCCTGCTCCCCCAGGGCGAGGGGGTTGCTTGGAAAGATTGCCCAGCTTGGTTATTTCATTTGATTTTTAATTCCTTATTTGGCATGATCACAGATTGCCCCCATCCCCAAATAATATCAACCAACTAACCAACCAACAGACAAATGAGATTAGGTCTGGCCATGTGACAGCCAAAACGGAGCAAGGACAGTAATGGAAGAAAGCACAACGTCAAAGGAGCAAGTGGTTCTTCAGGCAGTCTCTGTCTTTCTCGGGTGAATTTCTACCAATCGCTTCTTTGCTCCAGGCCTTTGGCTCTGTCCCTAGACCAGGCCTTTTGGTGGACGAGTGACTATGAAATCGGAAGAGTGGGGGTGGGGGGAAGGGGGCGCACAGTCACCGCGTTTATTTCAGCCTCCGCCACCACTGCTGTACGGTGCCCCTCCCTGGATGGTCCATTTCAACAGGTGTCACTGGTGGGCCAAGTTAAGGAATGTCTGATGGCCCCTTTCCTTGCGAGGCGAGTTGTCAGCTCCTTTCATTGGGGAGGAGTGGGCACCTGTTTAGCCTCGGTTAAAAGGGAGCCTGGGAGAGGGAACCAAGGACCTTCTGCATACTCATGTGCAAAGGACCCTTAGAAGGTCACTGCTAAGACCAAGAAAAGCAGCAGTAGCACCAGGAGGCCCTTAAGAATTTTACGGAAAGAGACACAGCTGTACAGAAAGGGGGAGGCTAACGGTCTTTAAATTCTACTACCGGACATAGATTCACCATCTTACTTGGATCCTCACGATGAGTCCACCAAGCTGGAGCACAACTAGAACTCTTTCTGATTTCTTGACTAAATAGGCCCTGCATTTGTTTCAGTCTGTTAGTTTGTTAGGAACGGCTGGTCACGGTTTCCTTGGGTCTCATTCCAACCCCATCTTCTAGCACAGATACATCAAGCTCTCACGCGTGCTAGGTGCTGGGGACACTTACCTCCAGCCTTACCTTGTCGTTGACTCACTCACCATGGTAGATGGTGGCAAATCTACAAACTTCCAAAGGGAAGGGCAACACCTTCTGCCTGTGCCAGTGTGGGAAGGTTTCCGCGGAGGTAACACCGAGCTGGGATTCAGACCTGTGTGAGCGGGTGGAGTCACCCCAACGGGGCCTGGCAGCCCGTTGGCTTTCAGACTTTCCGTGGCTTGTTCAGCACCGTACAATACAGCGGAGGCTGCCTTTCTAGTTTGTCTTAAAAACTAGGGTGTGTGTATCTTATCTTCGTGAAGTAGCTTGGGATGCGGTAGCATTGCTGACCTGTTGGAGTAGGGCGCTATCCTGCTTAAGGCTGCTTAACTAGCGGGCTACAGCAATGCTTGCGCAGACTTTTGCAACTGATTAAAGCTTTATTTCCAGCGCCCAACCATTGTTTCTGAAGTAATTTGTGCATGATTATGGAAGTTACAGTGTTATCTATTTATGCTAACTTTAACACATTTCCCTACAAATGCATTAAGTGGCTGGGTTATTAAGAAGAAGCATTTGCCTTATATGGCCCTTGTTACTTACATGGCCTTTCTCTCTCTCTCTCTCTACACACACACACACACACACACACACACACACACCTTTTCTCTTATTCCTTCTCTTGTTCTTCATCATGGGCAGAAGGAAATACAAAGCACTGATTGGGTTGGTACCTTTCTTTTGCCACTGCCTAGTTCAGGTGTAGGTGGGTCTAAGTTAATAAGGGAAGGCTTACAAGAAGACGTAGATTTTCTTCCAAATCTTAAAGCACGAAGAATGAAGGATGGAGAGCTTACATGGATCCAGGCACAGGAAGGAGGTTAATAAAAAGAACCTGAGATATGAGAGATGAAGTGCCTGCCAGCTTTAGACTTTATTGTGCTCCATATGCACTCTGCATGGGAAGATGGCGGGTGGGGGGAGGGAGGCTTGGGGGCTGAGGAACTCTTAAGTCATTGGTTGACATTTGGGGGTGGGGTGGGGTGTGAGTAAAGTTTTAGCACATAAAGACTTTGTTAGTCACATGATCTCTTTTGCAGCAGCAGACTAGCCATAGAGAATGTCCACGAATGGCTGTGACTATGTCTCAATAAAACTTTATTTGCAAAAAGAGACAGCAGGCCAAATTTGTCCTTGGGCCACGGTTTTACCTGACTCCTGCTTTGGGTTCTTGTTTCCTGAATCTCGGTCCTTTCAGTACCACTGTAAGGAGAAGGTTTAATCAGAGTCGCACCTGTACATCTACTTAAGTACAGTAGCCCTGGTGGTGGAGTGGTTATGCCTTAGGGTACTAACTAAACATAAGGGCAGCGACCACCCCTCTCAAGAAGGATGGGCTTTCTGCTCAGTCTGGCAAACTCCCACTTCTACCCCATCCGATAGCATTACAATGAGTTGAAATCCAACTTGATAGCAGTGAGTTTGGTTTTTGGTTCGGTTCTCCCTTAATACCAATTTATCCTTATAAAAATGAAAACAAAGAATTTATTTATGTTTGTTTATTTAAAACGGAGAAACAGTCACATAGGTCAATAAGAGATCATCCAAGAGAAATTGTGAAGAAAACACAACAGTAAGAAGACCATCACATCATCTCACGCCTTCAGGATGGGGCAGCAGGGTTTGTGAAACGCTAGCAAAGACGGTCGCCCATACCAGACAGCGTGCCTTAGAATGAGCTTTTCTCAGATTTGATAGCTCTTCGAAGAAAGCGGCCGTCATCTCATCCTGGAGGCAGGGCTGTGGAGCAGGCAGAGTTGAGACTGTTGCTTAGAAATCATGCAGTGATGACCAACCAGGCCACTGGATTAAAGTTCTCTTATCAAATACAGGATGCCCACTCATTGTGAGTTGCAGATAAACCATACTGACTTTTTTGGTTAGCTTAACTGTCCCATGAAACACCGGGGCTCCGCCCATGCTTACAAAAGTGTTTGCCGTGTATCTGAAATTCCATGTTTGGCGGGGTGGCCCGTGATTTCACTCCCCCAATCTGACGACCTTACCCCAGAACAACAACAAGGACCTGCCCAATGCTGGGCGGAGGTGGGTGGCACTGGTGAGCCTGGGAACGGTTGGCTCACTTAGAAATTTGCCCACAGGGGGCAGAGACCAGCCCGTCTGTGGGTTTTAATGGGTGGCTTGAGTCAGAAATGAAGGATGAGTTGACCTTATGGGGGCATGACTTGGAGTCCCACATAGGAGCTTCGGCCGAATCCTTTTCTGCCCTGGGGGCCCCTTCGAAGGGTATAAGGACGGGTGTGTGCTAGGACAGAGATCAATCTTCCAAAGCACCAGGCCGTTAGCCTATTTATGTAGCTCTAGTGTGCCTTCAATGCTCTGGAAAAATAATCAAAGGAGAATTTAGAACTGTTCTCGGATTGTCAGTTTTTCATCTAAAAATGTTAATGTACATTAAACTTTTAATTAAAAAAAGCATATCCCATCACAACTATTTTTAATATGGAATATTTAGCGGCCGCACACATTCTGTTCTGAGCTCTGCCAGGCTATTAAGCAGAATCGTTTGGTTTTAAAAATGAACGGAATTAGGCTGTGCACCCCAGGTTAAGTCGCAAACAAATGGTATTATTTAAGCCGTCATCTTCACTGTGTGCACACATGTTTCTAGGGGCTCCGCGCAGGAGAAAGTTTCCACATGGGGTGGCTGGAGGCCTCGGGAATGCCAGGAGCCCAGAGCCGTTAGAGGGAAGGAGAAAAATGGCATCCCATATAAAGGTCTTTCAAGACTGGTTTCCTGTCCTCTTTTGCACGTAAAAGTGATTTTTATCCAGATAATCGCAGGGATGGAAGACTTTAAAGGGCATCTGTGTGCCTGAAGTCAGACTAAATATTTGTATGTGTTTGTGAATTTGTGTGAGGATGGATTTGGACATGAAAACCTAATATGGGCAGACATGTCCTTTTTGCTGCTGTCCCTTCCACGTGATCCGGAAGTCATCATCATCAGGAAATGGTCTGATGACAATAAAACCCCAGCTATTCCTAGTTCTGGCTGAGAAGGGCACCACCAGCCTCTCCTGCTTCTCTTTGGAAAGGATGGCCGGATCCTGAAGTTGGCTCTTCTCAGATGGATGGGAATGCGTGCATGCCTAGCTTACCTGGCCACAAGGTGGCACTGCAGCCACAAGGAAGTGAGGTCACAGTTACATAGTTTGGCGGTGGCATTAAGGAAGTTCTCCAAGGCGGAAGTTGAGAGAGAGGGTAGTCTTTGCATCGCTGGCTTCTCTGGGTTAGGGAGTTCTTTGGATTTAGAACTTTGGGTGTCTGGAGTGCTACTGGAAGGGGAGTGGGACTTACTTGGTTTGGATGGGATGTTTCCAATGCTTGCCTTTTCCCCTCCCCTGCCCCCCCCCTCACACACACACATTGAATATCTGCTAGACTGGCATTGGCTGGGGAGTTGGGAGGGAAGGGTAATGTTCCATGTTCCATGGTCTCCAAGCAGGCTGGTGCACCCCAACAGAGCAGCAGTAGAACTGGTCCTGAGCCGTGTCCTCTGCTGAGAGGGAATGTCCATCTCATTGGCGTTCATCTGCTACACTTGGTCATGGGAAGTGTCCAAGTGAAGATGGCCACGTTTCTGGGAGATGGATGTCCCATAGCCTCTCGCTGCAATCAGCTCCTCTTCCAACCATTCTCTCCTTGACCATGGCCAAATAGACCATCATCGCCCAAAAGAAAGTGCTTTGGTCTTTCCTTTTCAAACAGGAGTCCTGGAAAGCTAGACATGCCATTCACTCACTGCCCTCAGGAAGAAAGACAACCCAAGGGAGAACCTCTTAGGAAGGGTGGAAACTGACCCACAGCCATACGAGTTGATCTCTGACTACAAGGAGGCCAAGAATCAGCAAACGTATTCCTGTGTAGAGAATGAGGCCATCGGAATGGGAATAGAAGGGTGTCCCAGGGGGGTGAAACGCCGTGTGATCGAACTGGAAATAAAGGAACCCATGAGGCTGTGTGGGTCATCAAAGAAGATGATAGGATTTGAATGGAAATGGAAAAGGCTGTGTTTATTAATGTCCTGCAGTCTACTCGATGTCTACACGCAGCTGCTAACTGCAAGGTTTGTGGTTCAGACCCACCCCACTGGTACCGTGGGAGTACGGCCTGCTGGTCTACTTCTGCAAAGATGGTTGTTTGTTGTCATCTTGTCGAGGGTTTCAAAGGCTGTGGCTTTTTGGAAGCAGAGCTCCATGCCTTGCCTCACAATGGATTCGAACCACCAACCTTTTGACAAGTAGTGAAGTGCTTAACTGTTTGCTGCTCCCAGGGACTCTCTGTAAAGATGATAGCCAAGAATCCTCCTTCTCCCCTGTTGCATGCAGGGGCATGGACTCAAGGGCAGCGAGTTGTTTGTTTGAACGATGTGCTAGATCCTGTGCTAGGCAACCGTGCATCATCACGTAGCCCTCAGAGGTCTATGACGCACCTATCCTCACCTTCATTTCACAGATAAAGAAGCTCTGGGGTGTAGGGGGTTACACGTGGGCTCAAGGTCAGTTGGTTTCAAGCTGCAGGGCAAAATGAGGCTTTCTGTTCCTGAAAGATTCACAGTCTCAGAACCCAGAGGCAGTTCTAGTCTGGCTTATAGGGTCACTTGAGTCAGAATCGGCTCAGTGGCAGTGAGTTTGGGGCTTGGACAGATAAAGCAGTGGTACCAGAGAGAGAAGAGCTTGGCTTCCTTATCACGAGGCTCAGCTGATGAGGTCTGCTAGGCTCCCGCCCTTAGGCTGGAGTTCACAAGTTAACTTGATAATTGAACAGAAAGACAGACACACTGCCTGCGTGGCTTCTTATCATCTTCCTGGTGTTTGGCACTGTGCCCGGCTCACAGTAGGTCTTCAATACACATTTATACAAGTAGGTAGACACCAGACACAGTATTTCATAGAAGTTTAATTAGAAATCGGGAGCCCTGGTGGTCCAGTGGCTACAATGATCACTTGATAATCAGAAGGTTGCCAGTTCAAACCCACCTGCCACTCTGAAGGGGTAAGATGAGGCGGTCCACTCCTGGAGATGTTGCAGCCAAACCTTACAGAGAGGCTCCACTCAGTCCCCTAGGGTGGCGGTGAGTCGAAATCAATTGGATTGATGACAGTTTACTTTTTTTAGTGAGAGAAAGAATCATTATTTAATGTACAGAATGCCATCATAACTTCATATTTGGGTGGTTTATTATAGTTTGAAAGGGTTGGAGCATGCTTAATTCCATTCAACCAACTTTTGACTCCGAATTCTGGGATATGGGGTGGGGGGACACCACTGGATTTTGCTAAACGAGGAAGCTGGAATTTGGGGGCTAAGAAACCTTTCAAGGCTGGATTTTTGTTGAGGTTCACTTCTCCGATTCTGGACCAGAGGGTCTTTTCCAAGCCCCATACTCCACGACAGCCACGTCACATATATATTTTTCCTTTCGTGCTGGCCTTGGGAGACGTGCAGGGACTTGCTGCATTTGAATGAGGAATGGTGACAGTACTGCGGATGGGCAGAAGAACCAAAAATCTGTTTTGCAAGAAGTACAGCTAGAATACTCCTTAGATTCAAGGATGGTGAGACGTCATCGCAGGCACGTTGGACAGGCTGTCTAGAGAAGGACATTGTGCTTGGTAAAGTAGAAGGTATGAAGAGGAGGAACCCGTCGGATGAGATGGGTTGACAAAATGCCTGCAACAATGGGCTCAAACATAGCAATTGTGACGATGGGGCAGGACCGGGCAGGGACTTGTGTTGTTGTGCATTGCACTGCTATGAGACGGAACTGACTCGATGGGACCAGACAACAACAACCACATGACAAATAACATTCGACTCTTCCTCGTTATCAATAGATCACAAGTATACCCACAGAAAACCAAACCAAAGAACGTGATTGTGCAGGGGGCACCTTATAGCCATACAGAAGCAACTTCACTTAAAAATAAAATCTCTTAAAATCTTTAATCAATGACAAATGCGTATTCTAAAGACAATTAAGATAAAAATTAACAAAATGAAATATGCTAAGACTGACCTTGAACATAGGAATGCGTCTCGATAAAGGTGTATGTTGTCGGTGCATCTTACATAGCATGTCTTAAAAGGGAGATCGTGTTTTATGATCTGACTTAGAACTTAATACATTATAAATATTTCTCTGTGTCGATAAATTATTGCTACATCATAATTTTTAATGGCTGCAAAGTGATCTGTTCCATGAACATGTCATAATTTATTTAACCAATCCTCAATTGTTGGACATTTGGCTTGTTTCCAAAATGTTTCCTACAGGAGCTCTGCAGTGAACACCCTTCGTCATCTAGACCTCAGTGCGACTGACTTTGGGTCTCTCACTTTGTGGATGGACTTGCAGAGGCCCCAAGAGGGGAAGGCATTTTTCAGAGGGCCGGAAGGTGGACCGGACTCCAGGCCTTCGGTAGGACTTGCTCTTTTTGGTAGCCTGTTGGTGGAGAGAGCAGTGGCTTATGAGTTGGGCTGCTAACCGCAAGTCCAGATTTTAGAAACCAGTAGCCGCTCGGAGGGAGCCGGAGGAGGCATTCTGTTCCCATAGAGAGTCAGAGAAAGCATGTCAGAAGTCCACAGGGAGTGTACAGTTGGGTCACGATGAGTCAGAATCCACTTGATGGCATTGAGGTTTTATGGTGGGTTTTTTTTTTAGCTCTCTTTTTGTTAAATTGGGACCCCTGGCTGCATAGTTGTTATGCGTTTGGGTGGCAATCTGCATGGTCGGCAGGGTGAACCCACCAGCCGTACCTTGGGAGCAAGACAGGGCTTTCAAGTGCCATAAACAGCCACAGTCTCAGAAACCCACAGGGGGCGGGGTCATGATGAGTCAGCACGGACTCAATGGCAGTGAGCTTGTGACATTAGTGGATGCCACAGGGCCTGTCTGGTGGCTGTGGCCGCCGCACCAGAGGTGAGGGAGGAATTCCTGGGCTGGGCTGGGCTGGACATCCACCACCTTCCCCCCACTCCCCACTCCCTCCAGCTATGATTCAGACAAAGCGACCCTCCAGGACAGAGTGTGTTTCCAAGGCAGTAAACCTTCATAGGAGTAGAAAGCTGCACCTTTCTCTCACAGAGGTTGGTTTCAAACTGCTGCCCAAGGAGTCACCCATCATGTCTTCAGGGCTCCTTTCAGAAAAGAACACACACACACACACACACACACACACACACACACACACACACACAGGTTTTAGGGCTTGAACTCCATCAAGCTAGCTCCTTTGTTTGCAAGCCCCTTTCCTTTGCTTCTGTAGCATCGTATTACCTAGGTTGTCACCTGCTTCTCTCGGGCCTCCTCCCCTCCCTCTCCTGCCTCCAGCCCTCTCCCTCATTCCTTCCCTCTTTCCTTTCCCATGCGCCTCCTTCTCTGTCAATGGTCACCATTAACCTAGTTTCTGTCTCAGATTCCTTTTCTCCCTGTCCTTGCCCCATTTTAATGGCTCCACCCACCGCTTCCGGACAAATGACTGGGTCAGGAACTGCAGCCCTGACCCCTCTCCCAGGGCTGTGCGTCTGTCCCACTGACTGCTGGACACGTGCGTCCCTGGAGCCGGTCCTGCTAATTGAAGCCACTTCCTCAGGCTGGAACCTGGAGTGTCTCCGCTCCCTTCCTGCCTTGGCTAATCACCTGCTTCTGACCAAGGCCAGCCAGCTGTACATCTTGGGCACTTGACCCTTCTCTCCCATGCCCGCCACCTCTGTCCCAGTTCTGAGCCTTGCTACCTCTCACGTGGGCTATTACAGTGGCCTCTCACATGGTCCCCCTGCCCGTCTGCTCTCCCTGGCCCACCGGTCTTGCGCAGGCTTGGCAGGAGACCCCGGGGTCACAGCCTTGCTCCACGCTGCCTACCCAAGAGATTCCCAAGCAATTAGCCCGGCCTTCAAGGCTCTTGGTAATTTGATCTTGAACTGTGCACCTTACCTCATCTGCCCTCTCTGACCGACACAGACATTTGCATTCCAGCCAATTTGGCCTCCTTAGTGTGTCTTTCATATACCCGCCTGTCTCTGCTTCTGGGCGGGCAGGGCCTGCCCTGGGCTAACTCCCGAGACCTTAAGCTCTGAGCCGCCTCTCAGGGTTCCTTAAGTCAATGGCCATCTTGCCATTGAATGACCATGAGCCTTTGCTGGCACAGTAAGCCCCCTAGGTGGTACAGGTGATGTGTGCTCACCTACTCATCTAAAGGTGGACCACTTGTACCCACCCAGCCAGGGGCACTGCGGAAGAAAAGATCTGGCAGTCTGCTTTGGCAAAGATCTCAGCAATGTGGACTCGGTCTCCATCTAGGAGGCAGTGGCCACAGGTTTGGTTTAGGTGGAGTCCCTGGGTGGTACACATGGCCAAGGTGTTCAGCTACTGACTTCAAGGGCAGAGGTTTGAATTCACCCAGAGGTGCCTCAGAAGAAAGACCTGGTGGTCTACTTCTGAGAAGCCAACCACTGAAAACCCCGCGGGGGACACAGCTCTACGCCGCTGATACGCGGATTTGCTGCGAAAGTATGTGTTTTGTCTTATAAACTTATTGCAGGGTACTCATCGCCATCGATCGATTCCCACGGACAGAAATCCCGGGAACATGTGTTTTTCTCAGCCCTTGTAGCTCCGCTCCTCTTTCCATTATAAACATGTTCCCCCCCTCCGCCCGCCGCCCCCCGAGGATGTGTGGCATCAAAAAACCCATTTGGAATGAACAAAATGGACCTAAATGAATTGGGAGCGTAAACATAATGTCTAGCAAAATTTCTGGTCCCTCTGTTCTGCAAGAGAAACAAACGTGATCAGTTTTCATATGTATTCCAAACTTAACATGTTAGGTGCCGTCCAGTTGCTTCCAAGTCATAGCGACCTGATTGATGGACAGAGGAAGAGAACACTGCTCAGTCCCCCAACATCCTCACAATCGTTCGTACGACTGAGCCCATGGTTGCAGCCATAGGTCAGTCCATCATGTCGAAGGCCTGCCTCTTTTTTGCTGCCCCTCCCCTCAGTCAAGCATGGTGTCCTTCTCCAGGGACTGGTCTCTCCTGATAGCATGTCCAAAGCACATGAGACCAAGTCTCGCCATATTTGCCTCTAAGGAGCACTCTGACTGCACTTCTTCCAGGACAGATTGGTCTGCTCTTTTGGCAGTCCACAGTACTTTCAGTATTGAACCCCGTAGTTCAAATGCAAGTTTTTCTTCAGTCTTCCTTATTCAGTGTCCACCTTTCACATGCATATGAGGCTATGAAAAATATAATGGCTTGCGTAAGGTGCACCTCAGTCCTGAAAGTAGCATCTTTGTGTTTCAGCACTTTGAAAAAAGTCGTGTACAGCACATTTACCCAATGCAATGAATGCATCATTTGATCTCTTGACTGCTACTTCCATGAGCATGGATTGTGGATCCAAACAAGATGAAATCCTGGCAACTTAAATCTTTCTTTGCTTATTATGATGTTAACTATTGGTCCAGTTGTCAGGAGTTTGGTTTTCTTTACATTGAGCTGTAATCTGCACTGAAGGTTGCAGTCCTTGATCTCCATCAGCAAGTGCTTCAAGTCCTCCTCACTTTCAGCAAGCAAGGTTGTGTCATCTGCATATCACAGGTGGTTAATAAGCCTTCCTCCAATCTTGGTGCCACATTCTTCTTCATATAATATAGCTTCTCTGATGATTTGCTCAGCATAAAGATTGAACAAGCACAGTGGCAGGATACAAGTCTGTTACAAACCTTACCTGTTTCTAAACAAGTTCTGTTTGAAGGACTGTTTCTAGATCCATATGTAGGTTCTGAATGAGCACAATGAAGTGTTCTAGAATTCTCATTCTTCTCACGGTTTTCCATAGTTCCTTTTGGTCCACATAGTCGAATGCCTAAGCATAGTCAATTAGACCCATCTGATATCAGCCAAGACCCGTCTGATATCCCTTGTTCAAGGTCCTCTTGTGAACGAGGCCTGGAACTGGCAGCTCCTGGTCGATGTACAGTACAGCAACCTTTGTGGAATGACCCCCAGGAAAACTGTACTTGCATGTGACATCTGTGTATTTCTTCCATCATCTTTAAAAAAATTTAACATTTTGATAGGACTTAATCCAGACATCATACCATTCAGTTCGTTTAGTCATATCAAGAAGTGCTGTACAATCAGTACTGCAACTTCACAACATTTTTGTTCTTCTTGCACTCCTTGATAGTCACTCCTTATTAAGCACATCCCCTGCTGGTCCGCCTTAATCTAGTTATTGTCTCTATAGATTCACCCATTTTGGGTTTCATATACAGGAAAACATAGGACGTTATATCACAGAGTCAAGAAGGCTACCAACAATGACAGAATACTGCAGAGATACACCCCAGTGAGAGTAAACAAAAACAAAAAAATCCAAACGCCAAACCAGAAAACAAAAACAACAACAAATCAAGCTCAAAGTGTGTCAAAAGGGAGATCAAATTACAAAGTTTTAAGCATTCAAGGCAGGTTTCTTATTTTACTTTACTACCACTGTCTCTACAATACTCTGTCTGATAACGAGGCTATTCCCATTCCTCGATTATGGACGGTGGGAAATCATGTGTGGATCCTGCAAATGTGTTTTGGACTTCCACTGGCCATCCATAGTCTTCTGCAGACTGGGATTTTCATAATTTAAGCTCGGATACCATTCCCTCCTCAGATGTAGATTACAGTGATGATCATTGCATCGGGCATGTTGCTGTGCTTCATTGACAGGCGGGCTTTGTTGACATCGCACTTAGATGGCTGCTTGTTTGAAAACAAGCCTTGAAGACCTGAGATGCCACTCCTGGGTCCATCTTCTTGTGATGCTTCATTCAGTATTGTGGCCCTAGGATCTTTGCATTTGCAACTCGTGGCTTGAGGTTTTCTTAACTTCTTTCGGTTTGAGATATGCTGGGTGCGTTCTTCCTTTTGGTTTTCTAACTCTAGGTCCTTGCCTGTTTCACTGTAATATTTTAATTTGTCTTCCTGAACTGCCCTTTCTGTTTTTCGATCCAGCTCTTTGACTTCCTCATGACTTCCGTTTGCCTTAGCTTCTCCATGATCAAGAGCAAGTTTCAAAGTCTCTCCTTACGTTTCCTTCGGTCTTGTCTTTCTTTCCTGCCTTTTAAATGACCTTTTGCTTTCTTCATGTATCGTGTTCTTGATGTCATCTCATAACCCATCAGGTCTTCCGTCATTCTTGTTTCACGCAGCAAGTCTGTTCTTGAAATTCGGGTGGGTTAGACTCAAGGTTGTATTTGGGCTCTTGTTTTCATTCCCTTTAGCTTCAACCTGAACTTGCACAGGACAAGTTGATGGTCTGTCCCACAGTCAGCCCCTGGCCTGGTGTTAGCTGCTGATATTGAGCTTCTCCCGCGTCTCGTCCCACAGATGTAGCCAATTTGATTTCTTTGTATTCCATAAGGAGAAGTCCACGTGTCTTTGATATCGTGGGAAAGGGGCACATGCTACCCCTTGATCATAATAGTCATGACCCAGCTCTCTCCTTGCGCCCTAGTCTGTAATGCGTATGAATGGGATCCAAAAATAGCTCTTCAGAAGGTCAGTAGAATTGGCTGCTTTGACGTCTGTAAGTGAGAACCCTGTTGTCAGTCCTTAAAATATACTCTGCCCCCTTCCCTTGAGCAGAAAGGTCACAGGACTGGAGGGAGACCATTTGGCCTTTGCTACTGATAAACTGTGTAAGCCTGGGCAACTGGCCTCCTCTGGCATACAGTCAGGCTACTAGCGTCGTCGGGATTGCGCTGGACTGTCGGGAACAGACTCGATTCAGAGGCCTTGAAGAAAGAATGGTGTCAGGTCTTTCTTTAAAATCAAGTCCAAAAAATGAAAAAAATAAACAACAACAACAACAACAACAAAATCAAGTCCGTAGATACCCTGGAGTTTACAGGACAGGGCCACAGCCACCAACGCCCTGACACCTCCTCTCCCTCGGTTTTTCCCTGCGGCTCCTGGCGCTTATCTTTACAGTGGCCTCACAGACCGAGATGACTGCTGGAGCTCCAGCCACCGTGCTGACCTTCCCAGCAGGAAAGAAAAGGGCCCCAGGCTTCTCAGCTGAGGATGCACCCTCCACACACCTTTAGGCTCCAATTGCCTGTTTGAAACACACGGGAGGCTTGCAAGAAAATGCCTGTGTGTGGACAGGCTCGACAGGCTCTCAAGTCAGTTCCATCAGAATCTCTGTGATTGGGGCTCAGGACTCAATAGTTCCACATAACGCTAGCTCAGCAGTTCTCAACCTGTGGGTCGCGACCCCTTTGGGGGGGTCAAACGACCTTTTCACAGGGGTCACCCGATTCATAACAGTAGCAACATTACAGTTATGAAGTAGCAATGAAAATAATTTTCTGGTTGAGGCGGGGGGGTCACCCCAGTCTGAGGAACTGAATGAAAGGGTCGCGGCACTAGGAAGGTTGAGAACTGCAGTCTAGGTGGTCCAACGATGACGCAGTCATGATTGAAAGCCAGAAAGGGAAGAGTGAGCCTAATTGACCATCCAATTGAGGACTGGAGTGTCTAACTGCAGTCTGTAAACTGAGAGCTAAGAGCCCCCCCCTCATGGAGTTCATCATCTACCCAACTCTGCAAGATGGGCTGTGGTTGTGGTTGTTATTGGCTGCCATTGAGTCGGTTCTGACTTACAGCGACCCAGTCCACAACAGAAAGAGACACTGCCCGGTCCTGTGCCATCCTCACAACTGTTCCTGTGCCTGTGCCCATCGTCACAGCCACCGTGCCAGTCCATCTCCTGAAGGGCCTTCCTCGTTTTCTCTACCCTCCACTTTACCAAGCGTGTCGTTCTCTGGGGACTGGTCTCTCCTAACAATTCCAAAGTATGTAAGATGGAGCCTTTCCCTCCGGGCCTCTAGTGCTCGGGCAGTCCTCTCTCCAAGACACATCTGCCTGTCCTTTTTGCAGTCCCTGGTACTTTCAGTCTTTGCCAGCACTGCAATTCAAATGTGTCGATTCTCCTTTGGTATTCCTTATCCAATATCCGGCTTTCACATGCATACTAGGCAGTTGAAAATACCATGGCTTGGGTCAGGCTCGCCCTCAAAGTAACATCCTCGCTTTTTCAATGCTCCAAAGAGCACTCGTGCAGGACAAGGGATGCTTCTAGAAGCAGGAGCCAAGAGACCAAAAGATGGGTTGCATTAGGAAAACCTGCTGCACTATGGGCTGGAAACCTGTATTTCTCATCCTCTGGAAGAAGGCGGCCAGAGGTATTGAGCAGAGTGACCTGCCATTCCTACTCAGGTGTATGGATAGGATTCAGTGAGATAAAGGTACAGGACATGGCTTTGTGATGCCAGCGGTTCAAAGGAAACATGTAAAAATCATCATACCCTAATTAAGTTCAAGTCAGCACTAGAAGGGACTCCTGGTCACACTGGCATGATTCACTTGGTGCCTTGAGGTCCATAGGATGATGGAGATGACTTTAGGCAGGTGCTGGCTGGGGGCTGGGCGCCTGGGCTGCTCAGGCTGCTGGCCCTGCGTTTGCATTGCCGGCCCAGCTCATCTTTTGTCTTCTTTATCTCCCTTTCAAGGTTGTGATGATGATCCTTAACTCAAAGGGTGGTTACACGGATTAAAGAAGTTAACCTGGGGAAAGTATTTAATTTGGGGCTGTGCGTAGGGCAAGCATTCAGTAGTTGATGGCTTGTTATTATTCATAAGCTTACCTGGGGGGATGCTGGAAAAAAACAAAGACTAATCATCTCTGCTTTGAAAGAGCTCGGTGCTGCAGTGGGTTTAGAGTTGGGCTGCTCATTGTGAGGTTGATGGTTCCAGCCCACCAGCTGCTCCTTGGAAGAGAGGTGAGGCTGCCTGCTACCGTAAAGATGGCTATTCTTGAAAACCCTTCACAGGGTGGCATTGAGTTGGCATCGACTCGAGGGCAGTGGGTTGGGGTAAGTGGCACAGCAGGTGAAGCATTTGACTACTAACCTAAGGGTCAGCAGTTTGAATCCCCCAGCTGCCTTGTGGGCAAAAGATGTGGCCACCTGCTTCTTGAGAGAGAGACAGTTTTGGAAACTCTACAGAGCAGCTATACTCTGTCCTATAAGGTTAATGTGCAGTGGGTATCCTGGTGGTGCAGTGTGTTCAGTGCTTCGCTGTTCATGGAAAGGTTGATGGTTTGAACCCATTAGCTGCTTTTGGGAGAAAGATCTGTTTCTGTGAAGATTTCCAGCCTTGGAAACCCTAGGGCTGGAAACTTGGAAATCCCACAGGGCTGGCAGGAGTTGGAATTGACTCTAGGTGGTGATGGTGGCGGTAGGTGGCACGTGAGGATGATTCGCTCTGTTGGTCATAGGGTCACTATGACAACAACAAAACATCCAGACTCACTGCCATCGAGACCTTGCTCCCTCACAATGACCTTAGAGGACAGACTAGCCCTGCTCTTGGAGATGTCTCAGACTGTAACTCTTTACGGGAGTACAAGGCCTGGTCTTCTCCCGTGAAGCCGCTGGTGGTTTCAAACAGCCGGTCTCACAGTTCACAGTCCAGCACATAACCCACACTGCCATCAGGACACTCCTGGGGTCCCTGTGAGTAGTAGCCAACTCGATGACACCTACCAACAACACAGAGTGACCAGGGGTGTCCTAAGGGGTGCACACAGTTAAGTCTCAGTGGTTACTGAAAGGTTGGGAGTTCTAGTCTACCCACAGGCAGCTTGAGAAAAGCTTGAAGACCTATGTCCCCAAAGTGAATGGTGGGAAACGTCCTGCAGCGCAGTTCTACGTGGACACCCACGGGCTCTCAGTGTGTTGCGTTGCGGGCACCGTGTTTTATAATGTGTTGCCAGGGCTCTTCTCGGGCTGCCTCTCCTTCTTCCAGCTCTCCTCCTGGACTGAGAATGGGGGCCAAGAAGGAATTTGCTGATTCACAAGGCCCTCCCATTTCCCATGATCCCCTATGCCAAATGACCCCAGCACAGGTCCAGACGTCAGTGGGGGGATCCCAGCAGGTAGAGAAACTAATGGCCAGAATCAAATCCATTATTTTGGTGACTCGGAGCCACACTAGGGAGATCTGTGCATTTGAAATAACCCGCTGCCTGTGGCGTTTTTGTCTCCAGCGATCCTTCCTTCTGGCCACCACATTTCTGGTGTAATCTTGCTTTCCATCCTCTCAGTTGCTAACTTGTAAACTTCCTTCCCTGGGGCTTGCTTCTCTAATCTCGCCCTCTGCGTGTTTTGCTGTAGTCTTGTCTTCCTTTATTCATTCTGCATTGCTTTTATCTCCTCACCTTCCCTCCTGCCCGGTGTAAACAAACCTTACGGCAAGAAAAAAAAAAAGAAAGAAAAAAATGCAGCCAGGCAGGATGCTGCTTTTAGCTCCCTGGAAGAGAGCACTGTCTGAATCTTGCTGTTGACAGAGCGGAAATTCAGTACTTGCCCCTGGTGGCATCACACCCATACCATCATGCTAAGGCGTCTTGAAAAAAAAAAAAGTATAGGGAATTGTGTGGGGCGGTGGGGGCGGGGGGCAGCTATCCGAGGAGCCTTGGCTGTTGGAACTTCTCCAGTGGCTCCCACCGAGAAGAGACCTCCAGGTAGACTTCTGCACAGATTTCCCTAGACTAGCTCATTGCCATGCAGCTGATTCGGACTCCCAGTAGGATGGAGCAGAACTAGGCCGTGGGGCTCTGAGGCTAACTCTACAGGAGTAGAGAGCCTCACATCTCTCCTGCAAGCAGCTTTTGGGTTCCAACTGTTGACCGTGTGCGCACCAACCCAACGCATTACCCACGACATTGCCGGGGCTCCCCATGGCGAATAATTTTGGGTTTTCAAGCCACACACACGGTCTCTGAGGCAATTACTTGACTCTGCTGGCACGGAGCCAAGGTGGCACAGACAATAGGTGGCTGTGCCGATCAAACTTTATTTGTGGACATTAAACTTGCAATTTCATCTAGTCATGCAGCACAGCCTACTATTCTTCTTTGGATCCCTGTCTTCACCCCCCCCCCCAAAAAAAAAAACCATCCCTGATAACGTAGTGGTTAAGCATTGGGTTGTGACCTGCACAGTCGGCATTTCAAAAACACCAGCAGCTCCTTAGGAGAAAGACTGGGCTTTTTACTCTCATAAGCAGTTCATACTTTCAGAAATCCACAAAGGATGGCTGTGAATTAGCATTGATTGACTTGATGGCAGTGAGTTTGGTTTTTGGAAATGAGCCAGTCAGGGTGAAGTATAGCACTGATGAAACATACAACTTTCCTCTAGTTCTTTAATGCTTCCTCCCCACCACTATCATGATCCCAATTCTACCTTACAAATCCGGCTAGAGCAGAGCATGTACACAGGTACCAATAAGAGCTGGAAACACAGGGAATCCAGGACAGATAAACCCCTCAGGACCAATATTGAGAATATCCGTACCAGGAGGGGAAGGGGAAGGTGGGGGTAGTAAGGGTGAACTGATCTACCTATAACCCCATCCCAGGGGGATGGACAACAGAAAAGTGGGTGAAGGGAGACATTGGTCAGTGTAAGACATGAAATAATAATAATAGTTTATAAATTATCAAGGGTTCATGAGGGAGGGAGGGGAAACTGAGGAGCTGATACCAAGGGCTCAAGTAGAAAGAAAATGTTTAGAAAATGATGATGACAACAAATGTACAAATGTGCTTGACACAATGGATGGATGTATGGATTGTGATAAGAGTTGTATGAGCCCCAATAAAATGATTTTTTAAAAAAAATTAAAAAGTTAAACACTTCCTGGCATGCTTGCATTACAGCTGGCAAGCTACAGCCAGCCCCAAGGGCTGTCGTTTCTGATCCCTGTTGGAGTGAGATTCTAGGAGCACAGCATTGATAGTTTGGACACCTTGGTGCCCGTGACTTTTTTCAGTCCAGACTCAGTTTCCTCCTTCCAACAATCAGATTCCTGATACTCTCCCGAGCTTTAGCAGATCCATGTCAAATCCCGAGTCAACAGGAAGTTGCTAACCAGGAGCTGGTTCTCAAGTACTAGGCTACCCCTCCTCCCCGCAGTTTCAAGGAACCAGGTCCTGGAGAAAGGTCTCTTGAGGTCACACCTTTCTGGGCACCTCTCGGTCAGAGCCCCAGGCTGGTACAGTGGACGAAGCACATGGCTTCCTTACTGGAAGGCTGGGTGGTTTGGAAGAAAGGCCTGCGATCTGCTTCCGGAGCAGAGTTCTCAGGAGTGGAGATGACTTCAAGGCAACTGGCTTCTTTCTTTGTGTGTTCTTTCCATTTTTGTGGGGTTTGGGGGGATGGAGAAGGGTGGAGGCCACCTCTTGGACACTCACAATGTATGTCAGCATATTAATGTATTGAGAAGACTTTGTCATCCTACAGTACCTGCCACCCAATGCCATAAAAAGCACCCCTCAAAACCCAAATAAAACCGTTTAAAGTTGTTTAATTGAGCACCTCCCCCAAACATGCATGGCTGCACAGGCTATTAGTAGGGATAACACCTTTAAAATTAGGGAGCATCAGGAGGCAGTTGTTGGGAATTGCTACTAGTCAACGGAATTTCAGTTCATACAGGAATGAGAAAAAAGAGACAAGCTCCCGGTGGTCTTCATGATGCTGTAACTCTGGCCGAGAAGAGGAGGAACAGAAGTGCATGGGATATGGGTGCTATTTTGTGTGCTCTCACCACGGAACAGAATTTGTTAGGAAGCAGTTGCTGTTGGTTACATGGGTGGTTTTAAAATGCCTGCTGGCATCTTAGATGAGGTTATTTTACAATGTCAGGGTTAGACATTTGGATTTCTCCATCATCATTATTTAAAGGAGAGCCTACACCAATGGATGGTTCGCAAGAGAGCAGCACACCCCACTGTGAGCCAGTTGAGTTGATGAGGAAAACCAGTGGCTTGGGAGCCTCTTCGTTGTTGTTTGGGAACACAATCAACTGTCCTGTAGGAGACAGGCTTCTGAACAGCACCCTGAAGGTGCCAATCCTGGTGGCCCTTTCATTCGGAGCTCATAAGGTACTCTTGTCCACATGTAGCATCTCCTTGCACCGATAATCATGTGCTTTCTTGTAAAGCTTTGGATCCAGTGCCCTGGACGATGACTACAGGTCTAGTCAAGATGGGTTCCCACTTCTCAAATGCATCATCCATGCACCCCATGCCTTCTATTTTAACCAGGCTACCCCAAATTCACCCTGCAACTGGGAAGAAAGATATGCTCGCTCTGGAATGTAATGTGATGAAAAGATACGGGGACTGAGCTTGATCAACATCTGTGGTTCTCAGCCTTCCCAATGCTGCAGCCCTTTAATACAGTTTCTCAGGTTGTGGTGACCCCAACCAAAAAATAATTTTCGTTGCTACTGTAATTTTGCTTCTCTTATGAATAGGGTGACCCCTGTGAAAGGCTCATTCGACTCCCAAAGGGGTCGAGAACCACAGGTTGAGAATCGCTGATTTACATGGGTAGGCAGAAAGCCTACAGTTGTGTCGTGGTTGATTTATATGGTTAGGCTTCCACATGGGATGACCCATGTATACCAGAATGCGTCGTATGAGCCTTCTTGGTGGTTGGTTTGCTGGAGTTCATTGCTGTGGCTCTTGCGTCGATGATCAAAGCCTGGGGGAAGAAAAGGCTACTTCCCATCATCATTTTCAACAGCCACATCCCCACTTTTGCAAGCACTGTATCTGGAGACTATCCCTGGAGAGCCAGCCCCTGGAGAAGGACATCATGCTCTTCAAGCAGTAGGGCAGTGAGAAAGAGAAAAAGAGCTTCGAAAACACGGATTGACACAGTGGCTGCAACAATAGCAGCAAACAGGAACAATTGTGAGGACGGCACAAGACTGGGCAGTGTTTCACTCTGTTGTACATACTTACGGTTGCTATGAGTCGTAACCAATTCAAAGGCATTGAACAACAACAACAACAACCACATCCCTTTGGCTATTCTAGGATTGGGCAACTGCATCCAGAGTCCTCTGTGCTCGACAGAGTTAAACCCTGTGACGGGGAAGACCACGTGGAAGCACGTGACTCAAGTTTGACTCCAAGGCAGCTGGATTTGCTGCTTTCTTGGAGGAGGATGGCTTTGTGTTGATAATCCACTTTGCAGTGTAGCACATTTAAATAACACTGGTGAGGGCCAACCCCCTTAGAATTGTCACATATCTAGCCTTTTTTTCTCCGATGTCTTGAAATCTTGTCTTGATATAGTATTCTTAAAAGGAAACCTTTTTTTTTTTTGCAAAAAGTTAAAAAAAATACTCAAGTAGCTAGAAGAGGAAAGCATATTTCCTACGGTCCATTTGTTCTGTTTTTTCCATTAGTGAGCTTGTTTCAGCTATGTGAAGCCCCTTTCCCACAACAAGATTAATCTGAAAAAAACCCCTCTAGCCTATAATTTCTTATGTAAACACTTAAGAATAGGTCTCTATGAGGTCAAGTGTTCTGATTATATGTTGCTGCATAACCAATCACCCCAAACTTAATCACTTAAGGCAACCCTTTATTATGATCTCTCATGGGAAGGTTACTGACCTGGGTTCACCTGGAGACTTTTAATCCAGAGTCTCTGATGTCCTTGTCCAGGAGCCCTGGTGGCACAGTGGCTGAGGAAGTCTGGGTTCTCTAGAGACACAAATCCAGAGAAGCTTGTATGCATTGTATGTAGGAAGAGCTCTTCATCAAGAAATGGTATGTCCAGAGTTGTAGATATAGGTAAGCCAGTTCAGTTCCAGTCAAGGTGATAGCTCCTGGGATAGAGATCAAGGAACCAGACCAAGATGATGAAGCAGAGACTGCAGGGGCACAGGCTGGTGGATGCAGAAGTCTGAAGTCGGCTGAATGTATCCACTGTCACTAGTCCACTGACAGCTCCTGGGATCAGCAGGTGACACAAGAGGAAATCCAGAAACCGGAGGCAAGATCCAGTTCCTGCAGGCAGTGAAGGGTCAAGAGGGGTTGACTCTCCTAGATTCTTTTCTTCAAAAAGGCTGATGATATGAAGGAGGTGCCACGAGTCTTTTACAAAAATGATAAATTGATTTCCACCCTAACCCTTACCCAGGAGTGCTTAGTTAACATAATCCCTAACTATCGCAGTGGTAAAGCGCTCGCCTACTAACTGCAAGGTCAGCTGGTTGAACCCACCAGCTGCTCAGTGGGAGGAACATGAGGCAGGCTGCTTCAGTAAAGAGAACAGCATGGGAAACCCAATGGGGAAGTTCTCCTCTGTCCCAGAGGGCTGCTATTAGCTGGTAATGGATCTGATGTAATGATATGGAGATGCTGGGTGGCACAAATGCTGAAGTGCTTTGCTATTAATGGCAAGGTGGGCAGTTCAAATCTACCTAGAGGCTTCTTGGTACGAGAAGCTTGTGGATGTCGTTCAGAAAGGTCACTGGCCTTGAAATCCACAGGAACACAGTCCTACTTTGAAACACATGGGGTTGCTACCAGCCAAAGTCACTTCGACAGAACTTCTCACCCCTCTCCAAATGCAACTATAATTGAGCCCTGGTGGCGCAGTGGTTAGCATCTGGCCACTAACTGAAAAATCGGTGGTTTGAAACACCCCAGTGGCTCCTCTGCAAAGGCATTCGACTGTGTGGCTCATAAGAAACTATGGAGAGCCTTGAGAAGAACAGGAAGCCCAGAACCTTCATTGTGCTCACGTGGAACCTGCACCTGGATCAAGAGGCAGTTCTGTGAACAGAACAAGGGAACACTGTGTGGTTGAAAATCCGGAAAGGTGTGCATCAGCGTTGTATTCTCTCGCTATACTTGTTCAGTTTGTATGCCAAGCAAATCATCAGAGAAGCTGGCTTATCTGAAGAAGACTGTGACATCAGGATTGGAGGAAGGCTTATTAACAACCTGTGATATGCAGATAGCACAACCTTGTTTCCTGAAAGTGAGGAGGGTTTGAAGCACTTGTCCATGAAGATCGAGGGTTTCAGCCCTCAGTATGGAGTATATATAACTCAATGTAAGGAAGACCCAAGTCCTCACCACTGGAGCCACAGGCAATACCGTGATCAATGGAGAGAAGACTGAAGTCAAGGATTTCATCTTGCTTGGACCCACAATCACTGTTCTTAAGCAGGAGTCAGAAGATCAGCGTATTCATGGTATTGGATAAATTGACGACACGAGACTTTTAACTCTAGAGTGCTGAAAAGCAAGGATGTTACTTTGAGGACCAAGGCACACCTGACCCAAGCAATGGCATTTTCAGTCACCTCATACACTTAAGAAAGTTGGCCATTGAGGACGAAAGACCAGAGAAGAACCAATGCATTTGAACCGTGTCCTAGAGGAGACTATTGAAAGTACCACGGGCTGCCAAAAGGACAACAAACCTGTCTCGGAAGAAGTACAGCCATAGGCCTCCTCGGAGGAAAGGATGGCGAGACGTCCTCTCACATCCTGTGGACGTGTTGTCAGGAGAGACCAGTCCCTGGGGAAGGACCGCATGCGTACTAAAGTAGAGGGGCCGTGAGAAATAGGAGGCCCTTCCACAAAGTGGATGGACACAGTGGCCGCCACAACGGGCTCAAACATAAGAACAATCAATGATCAGAATGCTCTAGGACCAGGCAGCGTTTTGTTCTGTTGCGCACAGGGTCGCTATGGGTTGGAGCCAGCTCGATGGTGCCTGACAGCAGCAGTGGCTCCAGAGAAAACACTAGATGTGGACTGCCCTAAAGACAAGAGGCTAGAACAGGCGTCCTTGAACTACAGCCCGCGGGCCACATGCAGTCCGCGAGGACATTTACCCGGCCCACCAGGTGTTTTTGCCCCGTTTGGTTTTTTACTTTAAAATAAGATATGTGCAGTGTGCATAGGAACTTGTTCATAGTTTTTTTTTAAAACTATAGTCTGGCTCTCCAACGGGTCTGAGGGACAGTGAACTGGCCTCCTGTTTAAAAAGTTTGAGGGCCCCTGGGCTAGAAAGTCTGATGGGGCAGTTTTACTGTGTCCTCTGGGTGTTAGGAGTTGGAAACGGATGCGCAGGTCCCCTGACAGCATAGTGTGATTTCAGCTGAGGCTGCAGTCATCGGAGGACATGCCTGGGCTGGACACTCAGGAGGCTGACAGGGCTCTCAGCTGGGAACCTGCAGGGGCTGCTGACTCTACCAACCACAGAGGAGCTTCCTGTGGCGGAGCTGTCTCTCAACGTGGTTGCTGGGCTCCAAGAGGGAATGTTCCAGGAGCAAGCATCCCAAGACATCTGCATTTCCAAGAAGCTGCGAGACTTCCTGTGACCTAGTCTTGGAGCTTCTAGAATATCACTTCCACCGCATTCTATTGATCAAATCAGCCACCGAGGCTCCACCTCCTGGTTCCATAGAGAACCAGACTCTCTCTTTCTCTCTCTTAATGTGAGTAACAGCTAAGGAACTGAGAGTAGTTCCTGAGTATCACAGATAGCCCCCAAACCAAATTCCCTGCCACTGAGTCAATAGTGACTGCTAATTATTCTGTAGGACTGGGTAGAATGGCCCTTGTGGGTTTCCTGGACTGTAACTCTGTAAGGGAGCTGACAGCCCCCTCTTTGGTGGAGTGGCTGGTGCTTTTGAACAGCTAACCTTGAAGTTAGCAGACTAAATCAGAATCCACTGCCTCTCCTTACAAGTAGCCTTCTAGGGTCCAGAATGGCCCCAGTTTGAACTACTGAACTCTTGGTCTGTTGGAGAGAGACCTCAGGTTGAATCTTGTTATCAACTCAACAGAGTAGAAGTTCTGAGGCTATAAATCAGGACAGAGTAGAGCTTCTGAGGCTATAAACCTGTATGGGCTCTGACAGCCTCATCTTTCCCTTTTGGAGCAGTTGGTACATTCCAACTGCTGATATTGCAGTTAGCAGCCCAATTATGAACCCGCTATGCCACCAGGGCTCCTTGGTTTGTTGGGAGCAGGATCACATGTGTCTGAGAAGTCTTTTATTTAAGATGAAGCATCCCTTCGCTTTCTCCCCTCTGATATTAGTTGCTGACGAAGCAGAAGGGTTTGTACTATTGAATTTCTCACAGTCGGGATTCTGCTGCTGGCATAATTTATATTTCTGTGCTCCCTGACCCCCCTGCTCCCCTATCTTTTTTTTTATATTACAATCCAGAGGCTCGATCAATTGTGTGTTTCTTATTGCATCACACCAGAGGAGACGTAACACAGCTTCTCTCTCCTTTGTGATAGTGATATTGAGATTGATGTGTGGCTTCAACCATTGAATGAAGAGCCCAGATCCCTGATATCAGATCCACATTGACCTGCTACCACAGAGTTTGAGGCTCAGTACTCCCTGCCACTTCCTGGGAGAAAGATGAGGCTGTCAGTTCCCCCTAAAGATTTACAGAAGGCTCCGCAGTCCTATCTGGAGCAGCTACGAGTCAGAACAGACTCGATGGCATTGCTAACACCCAGGTCAGAAAGGACTTGGTGGCAGTGGGGTGTTCTTTGTTGGTATTGAGCTCCATTAAGTACAGTTGTGCCTCAGTTGTAGAACTCAGTTTGTTCCAAATTCATTATTTGAGCACTGGAAAGGTCAAGAACCAAACGTATTTTTCCTTTAAGAAATAATGGAAAACCAAATAACTGATTCTCAGGCTCCAAACTTACACTTCTAAACTCACTATGGTGACTCTCAGCCTCTCGATTAGCGCTGTCTGGGACACGCTATTGCCATTGGGTTAGTTGTTTCTGATTGATCCAAATTAACGGTCACTTTTCAGCCTGAGGTCTGAGTTCTTCGTTTCGTGGCTGAGGCTGTCACACCTTTTGCTCCCTCAGCTGCTCTAATCACATTTCCCCCAAATATCGATCATGCCGACTCAGCTTTGTTGCACGCAGCAGCCAAACCAGACACGCGGCAACGTGAGTCCCCGTTCACAGCGCTGTCTTTGCCTCTGTCCGGGTTCTCTCTTGATTTTCCTCTTGGCTTTAGAGCTGGTCTCACTAACCTCCTTTGGAGCCATGGTTATTATAGCTCATGCAAATGAAAAGCACAATGATGAATGGTTTTTTAATAAATCATTTTATGGGGGCTCTTGCAGTTTTTATAGCCATCCGTGCAGCAATTGTATCAAGTACATTTGTGTTTATATTGCCATCATTATTTTCAAAGCATTTTCTTTCTCCTTGAACCCTTGGTCACAGCTCCTCTGTATTCCCCTCAACCTCCCTCCCACCCTTGTGAACCCTTGATAAATTATAAATTATTATTTTATATCTTACATAATTCACTGTCTCCCTACACCCACATTTTTTTTGTTCATCTCCTTGGGGTGTGTTTGTGGGGGAGTCATACGCCGATTATTGCAATCAGTTCTCTCTTTCTTCCCCTACCTTTCCCCTACCCTCATGGTATCACTACTCCCTTTACTGTTCTTTGGCTTAGATTCCATGTGCCCTGGAGTCCATGTGTCCTGGATTCCATGTGCCCTGGAGTACATGTGTCCTGGAGTCCATGTGTCCTGGATTCCATGTGCCCTGGAGTCCATGTGTCCTGGACTCCATGTGTCCTGGACTCCATGTGTCCTGGAGTCCATGTGTCCTGGAGTCCATGTGTCCTGGAGTCCATGTGCCACCAGAGCTCTTACTCGTACACGTGTACATGCTCTGGTCTAGCTGGGTTTCTAAGGTGGAAGTGGGGTCATGATAGTTGGTAGGGAGGAAGCATTAAAGAACTAGAGGAAAGTTGTGTTTCATCAGTGCTAAGTTGCACCCTGACTGACTCTTCCCTTTGTGACCCTTCTGTAAGGGGATGTCCAACTGTCTACAGATGGGGTTTGGGTCTCCAGTCTGGCCCCCCTTGTTCTCAGTTTTAACGCAGTAACACAGACCCCCTATGTTGTCTGAGCCAGTGTCCAAATGACTCACTCTCGGCCCGTACAGGTTTTTTGCAAGTCGGATTTTCGGTTCGGACTATCAAGCAAAGTTAAGGACACGCAGGAGCTTGTGAGGGTGGCGTAGGACCAGGCAGTATTTCACTCTGTTGTCCATAAAGTCGCTATGGGTCAGGTTAGGGGAGCTCAGAGACTCCCCTCTTCAAACGCGATTTAAAAATTGGCTTTGTCAAGGTGCAGTACCTGTGTGCTGAGACCCACACCTCTGGGCATGTCCATGCTGTGTGTGCGGCTGACATCATTTCCGATAGCTTTCATGAATGGCTGTGTCTTCCTTGCACTAACCCTGTAGAAGAGGTACTGTAATCCTCAGTGCACACTAGCGGAAACGGAAGCACAGACGGCCTGGGCCCAGCCCAACCGCCACACACTGGATGCCTTCGGGGTCATTCTCATTAACGCAAGGGATCGACTCTCATTTTGAGATCCCAACCCAAGCCCATGAACCAGAGAGCTAGGCCAATGGGAGGCCACGTCAAGGGAGTCACGCATTCAGTGCCTCTTCTTAAGAGCCAGAGTCCCTAGGCTGGATCTAGGAGGACCAAGAGCCTTGTGGACAGAGGTTCTGCTCCCAGCTTCCCAAGGCAGGAGGCTGGTCTATTGGCCCTCCCTTTGCTTTGTTCATTGTGCAACGAGACAGAGGGCTGGAGCGGGCCAGGGAGGAAGGATCTGGCCCACATGGGCGGCACTTGTTTTACCCAGACATCGGGAGCCCACAGGAAGCACCGAAGTGACTTTTATTTTTAAGGAAATATTTCCAAGTGCCATTTACCAGTTTATCCGCCAAGAATAATGAACAAAATGGAGGCAGCTGTCTTTTAAATGAACCCACAGCACCGCCCCAGCTTGCCTTCCTACCGAAGTGGTAATGCAGTCAGCACTGGTGCCTTTCTGTCAGGACAGGGGAGCCCTCCAGAGCTTCAGATGACATGGTGGGCCTGCCTGGCTCCTGCGAGGCGATCAAAGGTAGCCAGCTTGGAAAAAGGCAAGGCTCAGGAGCATGGAATGAGCAGCGAGGGCTGAGAGCTGACCCCTGGAGGGCGCTGTCTGGGAGCAGGGAAAACTCTCCTTCCCCTTGGGACATTTGTGAAGGACACAGCAGTGGCATTTCTCGAGTCTCTGTAGTGTCTGCAAGGAGCCCTGGTCAGTGGTTCAAGCCCACCAGTCACTCCTCAGGAAACAGCCGAGCCTGCCTACTCCTATGAAGATTTATAGTCAGAGAAACCCAAAGAGGCAGTTCTATCCTGTCCTGTAGGGTTGCTTTGAGTCCGAATGGACGCCATGGGAGAGAGCTTGGAGCTTGAGCCGTGCTGCTGCTGATTACAGCTGCTTCATATTGGAGATCTCTGCACAGTGCAGTCTTCACTGACTGACTGCCCACCTCGATGAGCTCTGCTCCACCTCCACTTGCTGGCCGACTGGTACTGCTCAGGGTGGAAAGGAGGCAGCCCCTTTTGGGTGGAGGACCTCCCCGTGACCCACCCACCCACCCCATCTTGAAGGCCTGACGGTGCTGTAGGGAATGCATTGGGTTTCTTACTACAAGCATTGGTTCAAACCCATCAGCTGCTTCAGGAAGACAGACGAGGCTGTCTGCTCCCATCAAGATCGACAGACTCAGAAACCCTAGACAGAGTCTCGGTGACTCAGAACCAACTTGCTGGCAATGGGTTACACATTGACCACTAACTGCAAGGTCAGAAGTTTGAACCCAATAACTACTCCCCTGGAGATAGATGAGGCTTTCTATTCCCATGAAGATTTATAGTCTCAGAAACCCACAGGGGCAGTTATACCCTGTCTTGTAAAATCATTGAGTAGGAGTTGACTCCACAGGAGTGAGCCTGTGTGGGCAGGGGGGGTTCAGTGGAAGTCTGGGCTCACTTCCTGATTGATGCCCCTGAAGCACAGTCACCACCTGCCCTTCCGTGAAGGAAGCTTCCAGACTAAGCTAGACGGGGAAGAAAGGCCTGGTGATCTACTTCCCCAGATCCACCCATTAAAACCTGCGGGATCACGGTAGCTAGATCAGCAACCACTTGGGCAACCCACGGAGGGGCTGGTTCCATCCCGGACAGTATTTCCGTTCCACTGTGCATGGGTTACTGTGCGCCCGAGGCCATCTCAATGGATACAGACTGCAATAACAGCATGCTGGCCTTGCGAGTGTGGACATGCCCAGAGGTGTGGGTCTCAGCCCACAGGTACTGCACCTTGACAAAGCCAATTTTTAAATCACGTTTGAAGAGGGGAGTCTCTGAGCTCCCCTAACCTTTGCTTATTCTAAAAGGACCCAGAGTGACTTGAATCACTGTAAGCCCCACCCCCTTTATACAAGCCCAGACCCTCAGCCAGAGCTCCACCCACAGACCCACCCACTCGGTTTACTTCCTGAGAGCCTGTCACCTTGGCAGACAAGGTGACTGAGAGGATGACTCAGGGAAACGAGACGCCTCAGGTGAAGCACAGGGCCACACATTCCCAGCAAAATTCCACGGGCCGATGGAGGAGCTCTGCTTTCGTGTGTGTGTGTGTGTGTGTGTGTGTGTGTGTGTGTTGGATGGATTTATCTGCAGCCTGACTTCCTCTGTGGGGCAATGTCTGTGGCTGCCACACAAAATTCCCCAGTAAAGCATTAGCACTCAGAGCAAAGGCTTTTTTTTACCAACCAAGCAGTGGCCTTAATAAGAGCACGGTGGTATCTTATCTGGTGGCTTGCTTTTCCAAACACTCTCAGGAGCATGTGCCTTTCCCATGGACAATGAGTCCTTGGGTGGCCTGGAATCTCATAACTTCTGGATGGGATGTTGTGTGGGGTTTTGGAACAGAGGAGTGAGAGGGGTGGGGGGTAGAGAAAGAAGTAAAGTGTAGGGGAGAGTGAGGAGGGAGAAGTTGAAGAGGCGAGGAGAAATGAAAGAGGAAGAAAGGGGGTGAGAGAGGAAGAGAAAGAAAGGCAGGAGAAGGAAACAAGGGAAGGGGGGCATAAGAAAGGGAAGGGGGGCGTAAGAGAGGGAAGGGATGAATACATGAAGTTCCGGATGGAAGGAAGGAAATGGGAAACACAGAGAGAGAGACAAAAAATGTGGAAGGAGAACGAGGGAAGGAAGAGGAGGGATGAGCTTAGACATGAAATTCCAGGTTAAAGGAAGGAAAGAAAGTGGGAAGGAAGGAAAAACTGACCATGCAGAAGCTGCACAATACCCCGAAGACCAGTGAAATGAATCTTTGTTTGAAAGTTGCCTTTTCTTTAACGCCCTCTTTCCTGGGTGAAGGGCGTTGGCTGCACCCGCTGCTGCCGCTCCACCAGCAGCCGTCGGCCCCTGGCCAGGTGGAGGCCAGGCCCCAGGAGTGATGTAATAGGAGTTTCTACCTCACTCTTGTATGTCATTCTCAGGAGTGGAGCATCATGGGAGCCGGGCTAGATTGATGGCCTCCCCAAGAATAGCACTGATTATTGAACAGATTTTCCCATATACAGAGCCATTTTTAATTCACTGCCTACCACAGCTGCCAGCCTTCGGAGATAATTCCTTCTAGCAGAATAGCTCCAGATTATTATAGGAAATCAAATTTGCATAAGAGCACTCCCTCTCTTCTCTCTCTCTCCCTCTCTCTCTCTGTCAACATTACCACACAGATACTGTCAACTTTTTTGGGGGGAGATGACTTCTTTTTGGTGGGGGAGCAGAAAAAATATACTGGTGTTGGGGACTTTGCAGTATCAAAACTTTCCCCAGTTCGAAACCACCAACCATACAAGAGCGGGTTGTCTGTTTCTGTCAAGATTACAGCCTGGGCCTCCCCATGAGGAAGTGCTATTCAACCCTGTAAGGCTGCTGTACACTGGAATCTCTAGGTTTTTAGGTTTGGGGGACGAAGCTTTGCACTAGCTGTTAGCTCTACTGGGTCCCAAAGAGCTTTCAGCTCAAACAACTGTTTAGATGCCATTTAATTTTTATTTCTGTTGAGCACAGGCCTTGGAGAGGTCGAGATGCATGGTCCCTGCTCGGGACAAAGCTTATTTTATTTGAGTCATACACGAACGACCGGAGGTCAAGGAGGCTGCCGCCATTAGGCCCGTTTCACAGGCAAGGAAACGGAGGCACAGGTAATTATCATCCAGTTACCGTCTCTATAGATCTACCTAGCCCGGATGTCATATACAGAAAATCATACAAGACACCAACAGGAAGCAAACAACAAACAAAAATCCAACAACAATGACTAGACAAAACATCGAAAAATCTCAATTGAAAAGAGAGCAGAAAATATTAAAAAGTGAAACATCTTTAAGATGGGTTAAAGGGGAGATTAGATCATAAAATATTACATTTTAACCTAACGACATCTGCCATGATCAACTTTACAATGCTCTCTATCTGATAACAAGGCTGTTCCTATCCCTGGACTATCTACCTGTAGGGGGCATTCACCAGAGACTTAAGCCATGTGCGGACACTGCAAATGGATGTTGGGCTTCCACTGTCACCCATTGCCCCCTGCAAACTGGGTGTTCACAGTTTAAACTCTGATATCATTTCTTCCTTCAGATTTGGGTTTTATTATGAATATACCTTGGATCACACAGGCTGGTGTGCTTCTTCCAGGTAGACTTCATGTACACCTTCTTAGCTGCTTATTTTAAGACAGGCCTTAAAGCCCCAGATGCTGCTCTTTCTGGTAGCTGGGCACCATCTGGTTTCTTCATCACACTTTGCATAGCACCCGTATTGTTGGTGATCTCTGCTTGTGGTGGGCATCAAGTAAAGCCGTGTCATAAGAACTAATTGTTCTTAGATTGGGGCTAGAATTAAGTCCCATCCCCAAATCCATTCGTTTATCTGTCTCTGGTTACTTTAGAGACATACCATTTTATCATGGGGAACCTTATAAATCATCCCCCTGGGCACAAGGCAATTCTATTGATAGTGTCATTAATTTATCTAGTGGTATAGACTTTACAAACAGTGTTTTGTCATTGTTGTTAGATGCCATCTTGTCAGTTCTGATTCACAGCTACCTGATGTACAACAGA
This sequence comes from Tenrec ecaudatus, assembly GCF_050624435.1. Lineage (NCBI taxonomy): Eukaryota > Metazoa > Chordata > Mammalia > Afrosoricida > Tenrecidae > Tenrec > Tenrec ecaudatus. Next base: position 198,773,279 of record NC_134532.1, read on the forward strand.
AGGAAAACCCGCCTGGGAATGTGCCATCCTCACAATTGTTCTTATGTTGAGCCCATTGTCAAGGCCCCTGTGTCACCCTACTTCGTTGTGAGCCTTCCTGTTTTTGCCACCCTGTAAAGAATAGGAAATTATGCAGTTGAACTTCAGACCGCAATCTACGAATTGTTGACTCAGGTGAAACTCTTAAGTGACTGGGTACTATTTACACGAGCAATGGATTTGTGATTGGGCACAACTTTCAATCAGTCATTTACAAAAGCAGAACCGTGCCTACCATACTAATATAGGTCCCGAGAGAGAGAGCAGGACATTGAAATAGTGATTATCTGGCAGTCCCCGGCCTCCGTTCATTGGCACCCGCCAAGCTAGGGCTCCCTACCAAAGCCCAACATCCACTGATTCTATAACCTTGGGACACAGCAGTCCTCTGCTCCTCCTCCCAGCAAGGTAGGCCAGCCCAAAGCCCAAGGGAGTATGTAGTTCCTTGAATCTGCTAGAGGTGACTTTGAGGTATGGCTCAGTTCACTTAGTGGGGTTTCTGCATCGAATCCTTTTGGGGAGACCTATGAGGGATATTATGCACCCCACAAAGTCCAAAGTCCCCACCGTCTATAGATAGCACACAGCCTAGGCCACCAAGGGCTGGATGGGAACTAGGCTCAAAGTGTCCCATTGGGGACTTAGGACTGGGCATATTCTCCCCTTGGGTTCTAGAAGAGAGTTGTCCAGCATTTCTTCCCAAGGGGGATGCTGCTCCACCCCCTTTACCCACCAACACAAGTGTAATCCCCTTCTCTGAGGCATACATGCCTCCCCCCATCTTGACTTGAATTTCCAGTAAGGTTTGCTCGTCACTCAGGTAGGAGTGTCTGCTGATTTGGGGTGACCTTAGCTCAAGGTTGTATGGCAGTAACTGAATGATCTCCTTCTCCCCACGTGCTGAGAAACGGACCCCAGCTGAGGTGAGGTATCTTCTGTCCAGGGGGTTTTTCAGACGTACCCATCAAGAAGTGTGCTTTGGGAAAGTAGAGGGCCAGGTCTTTGTTCCTCAGGTGCCTCAGTCTGGAAGCTCCCCTGAAGGCTGGTCAGCATCTCAGCACCAGGCCACCCCCCACCAGATGGTTAGGGGCTGTGCTTTGAGTACATTGGCAGTGAGCGAGTCAAACCAGAGACTCCTACACGGAAAGTGAAACCCTGCCCACTGAACCACCACTGTCTGGGGCTGTATTCTACTTCATCCTTTTAGGAAAATGAATCCGGCTATTCTAAGAAATACACAGAGAGAGGAGCAGTGTTGCAAACCTCTTAAATATAAGGTGGAGCTAAGCATTTGTTCACTTACTGTAGAAGCTTAATTAAAACTACCCAATTGAACCAAGAAGTTACAGGTTAATGGATCACCCAGGAGCCGAGAACCCATGCTGGAGCCTAAGAGAGCGGCTTCTGTGACCTGACTTGGGTGTGGAGGGCATTTGTCCCACCCCACTTCGGCCGCGAGAATGAGGACGACCCTCAAGGAGATGGATTGAAACAGGGGCTGCAATGTTGGGCTCAGAAAACCTAATAATTGTTGAGGATGGCGCTGGACCGGGCAGAGGTGCATGCAGTTGTACGTGGGAGCTCTGTGAATGTGGATTGACTAGATGGTACTTCCCAACAACATCAGTGCCACCTGATCCTGGAATCGAGTGGCCACTTCTTTATTCATTCAGAGTTGAGATGACCCTCTGTCGAGGGGGCCAGTTTGGGTGGGATCTTGTCTTGGGGGGTCCTTTGTATAATCTTGCCAGCCCTCATGCCCCCCAATACTTCTCTGTCTTCTTGGTACTTACTGCTTGCAGTAGCATTTACTTTGTGCTGTTTTGGCTTTAGGTTGTGATTCTTGTTAAAATTCACAGTTACCAACCTTTCCAGGTACCGAGTTAGCAAGCCGCATTCATGCATCTTATGTCACTAGATATTCCTTCCAGCCCAGTGAGGTAGGAATGGTGGGGGTGGGGTGCTTTTGCGGAAAAAAAATAAAGGTGGGAGATGGCGTACGCATTGGGAGGCAGATAGCACTTGGCTAACCGAAAAGTCAGAAGTTCAAACTCGCTACAGTAGAACCCCGGTACTCCACCGCATCAGTACTCGACCAAATCAGATTTCAATGCGAAATGTCAAGAAAATTTTGCATCGGAGCACGAACAAAACATCGGATCCAACCCGACACACATAGTTTTTATAAACAAATTAGCTCGTGTTTTGGTCACTCGGCATTAGTTGACGTTGTTAGTACTCGTGGTTTAATCCTTTTGCAGCTGTGTTCCAAGCTATAATTTTCTTAGTTTTTGTGGCTTTTTGTACTATTTTTAGATAAAAACATGGGTTCTAAGAAAGAGATTTTTGAAAGGAATCATAAAGATAAGGGTCTGGTTAACCATGTTAGCGATATTATTGATGATAATTTAGTAAACCCTTTTGGAAAAACAGTTAAGGAAACGCCAACAGCAGACCACATTAGACAATTTTTTTTTTAGAGAAAGCCAAGTTCTAGCTAAAAAAGGCCAAAAAAGTCAGCTCCCAGTTGATTTGAGGGAAGGGGATCCCCTTCCAAACAATGACTCTCTCTCCACCCCTCCTCTCCATATCCGTGTCCACAGATCCAGATCCTCATTCATCTCAAAGTATGGGCCACACTATAGTTGTTAAAACTTAAAAAAAACATTTTATTAGGGACTCATACAACTCTAATCACAATCCATACATATACATACATCAATTGTGTAAAGCACATCTGTACATTCTTTGCCGTCATAATTTTCAAAGTATTTGCTCTCCACTTAAGCCCTTTGCATCAGGTCCTCTTCCCCCCTCCCTCCCCACTCTCTCCTCCCTCATGAGCCCTTGATAATTTATAAATTATTATTTTATCATATCTTTCCCTGTCAGACGTCTCCCTTCACCACCTTTTCTATTGTCCATCCCCCAGGGAGGAAGTCACGTGTAGCTCCTTGTAATCGGTTCCCTCTTTCCAACCCACTCACCTGTTGTGTTTCTTATTTAAATTATATTATTTAACTCTGACATATTTACTTTGAAATTTCTGTGTAATGTTTTGTATAAAAGTCAAGGCTAGGGTAAAACCTTGGTGGTCGAGAGCGGATTAATCCATTATCAGTTATTTCTTGTGGGAAAAATTGATTTGGAACTCGACTGCATCGCATCTCGCTGCTCCTTCTAGAATGGACTAGTGTTGCGGTCCTGGGTTCTCCTGTAGTCAGTCTGCTTCCATAACGATTTGTGTCCTGGAAAACCCTCTGTGGCAGGCCAGCACTGCCCTACAGGGTCGCTATGAGTCAGAATCCACTCGACAGCAAGGGGAGTTTCCCCCCTTTTTTTCTTAGCTTTTGCGAAATAACAGGTGTGGGGTATCTCTCAATGACTGAAAACATGGCCCTGCTATCGCTGTCAGTAGGTTGCTCGTGAGTTGCATCATCATAGTCAGTGTGACTCCCTCACAGCAATACTAATATTTACTGTTGGTCGTTGCTGTGGTCAGGTGTCACCGAGTCGGTTCTGACCCATAGTGACCCCGCGCACACAGAACGAAACACGGCCCAGTCCTGCACCCTCCTCACAGGTGTTCCCTTCCTGAGCCATTGCTGCAGCCTTGCCATCAATCCATGTCCCTGAGGGCCTTCCCTTGTTTGCTCTTCCTCTACCTCAGTGCTTCTCAACCTTCCTCAGGCCGCGGCCCTTTCATGCCGTTCCTCAGGTTGTGGCGACCCCAACCATAAAATTATTTTCGTTGCTACTTCATAACTGTAATTTTGCTAGTTATGAATCATAAGGCAAATATCTGATATGCAGGATATATTTTCCTTTTTTTAAACAGAAGACATTTTATTTATGGACTTTGGCCACATTGAAAATTAAAAGCATGGACAGTCTCTTAAAGGCATCACAAACAGGATTACAGTAGATTAAAACAATTTAAAAATGAGTGATTTTGTTTTCATTGTTACAAATTGAATATAATTAAACATAATTAACGCATAGTGATTAATCACAAAACAATATGTAATTATATATTGTGAAATATTTATGTGTTTTTCGATGGTCTTTGGTGACCCCCAAAGGGGTTGGCCACCCACTAGTTGAGAATCGCTGCTCTACCTCACCCAGCATGATGTCCTTCTCTGGGGACTGGCTTCTCCTGACCACACGCCTGGAGTATGTCGGATGAAGTCTCATCATCCTTGCTCTGGGGCACTCTGACAGTGCTTCTTCCAAGACAGATGGATTTGTCCTCTTAATTGATATGAAGTATTTATTAAGCACCTATTTATACCGGATGTCATTGCAGGTTCTTCAGAGACGAGGAAGCCACCTCTTTAGCTCATGCCTCATGCCCCTGCAGAGTCTGATGCTGAAAGCAGAGAACACTGATTTGTTCCTTTGACTTTAGTTTTCAGTCACTGGGCAGATACCCCTCAGACTGTCACGTGGATGTATTTGTAAGTGGGCATCATCGTCACCAGTACCATCCTCTCCACTGCCAGCATAGCAAGTTCACGCTCCTTCCGCGTGCCCCGCCAGAACCATCCCACTTAATTCTCGCATTAGGACCCAACACGGAGGTTTCTGCAAATTAGACCCCGGCCAGTCAGAGCCAATGTTGAGGACATATCAACGAGAGGAGGGGAGGGGCGAGGAGTGGAGCCCGGCTCTTCTAATATTTAAGGAGGACTCTGGAGGGTCTCGGAGATCCTTCCTTTGGTGTAAATTCCTTGGGATATGAGACCTATCAAGGCACTGGCAATACGTTGCCGATCCCAGTGTCTAAAATACTGTGTGGTGCATGTAGGTAGATACCTGTGCTTGGCTAAAAAAGACATTGAATTAGCACCTGAAAGATGAGTCTTTTTACTTCCACAGAGAGTTTACATTCTGGGGAACCCACAGGGACAGTTCTACCCTGTCCTATAGGGCTGCCATGAGTTGGAATCAACTCAATGGCAGTGAGTTTGATTGTTTTTGTTTGTTTGTTTGTTTACTGTGTCTTGTCTCCCCTATCCAGACTCCCTTGGTTGGGACACCCTCCATGCTGACTTGTAAAAACCATATTGGCAGAAGCTAGAGGGTTCCAGAAGTCATGTCCTTATTTTTGATTGTCTACTTCCTCTAAAATAGTGGTTATCAACCTGTGGGCCGTGACCCCCTTGGGGGTCAAATGACCCTTTCACAGGATTCACAATAATAGCAAAATTTCAGTCATTAAATAGCAATGAAAATAATTTTATGGTTGGGGCGTCACCACAACATGAGGGCCTATATGAAAGGGTCGTGGCATTAGGAAGGTTGAGAGCCGCGAGTGTAGGACAAGGTAGTACTGCTCCTGCCAGCTTCTGAGATGGTCATTCTTTATGGGACTAGAAAGCCCAGTCTTTCGCTCATGTTGGTATGAGAACAGGATCATCCACAGTGGCTTCACCTGCATGTCTGGTGCCGTGGTCTGAGATGGAGGATGGAGGCTGTCCCTCTCTGCTGTTCCTCACAGCACAACCTCTTGTGGTTGTGCTTGCCCCAGCTGGGCAGCTGGATTTCTGACACGACAGCTCGAGGCTCACAAAAGCTGGTACACCTTCCAAGTGTCAGGCTTAGGAATTGGCACTGTTGGTTTTCCCATATTCCATTGTTTAAATAAATCACACGGTAAACTCAGAGTTTGTGCAGCAAGGGACCATAGAAGGATGTCAACACAAGGAGGCCTGGTTCATTGGGGACCTAGCAACCAAATGCATTATTTTTGTTTTGTTCTTCTTATCCAAATGGTAGCAGGCTGTATACACTCTTCTGCAGTTTACATTTTTAGTAACATATGTTATTAAAAGATTAGGGAATCTCTTCCTAAAGAGGAAAGGAAGAATGGATATTGTAGAACTACAGTGAATTGAGAGAGAGAGAGAGAGAGAGAGAGAGAGAGAGAGAGAGAGAGAGAGAGAGAGAGAGAGAGAGAAGAGGCTCATGTTCTCATCTCTGTGAGCCTGCACATAATTAAGATTTTTGGTACATCCAGCAACACTGTTGTCAGGAAGCATGTACAGTGTCGACAAAGGCCTCTCTTACATCACCCTCATCACCTCTGGGCACAACCCATTTTGTCAGATTGACAGTCAGTGAAAATTATATCATGTTTTAATAGATACGTCTTTGATCATTTGTAGGGTTTCACATTTTGTCTATTGTTTATAATCTGCTGATATTTGATCCTTTATGGAATTTCCCCCCCATAATCCCTATCTATGTGGATTGGGTTTATGTGAATCAGGGCCTTGGTGGCACAGTGGTTAAAGTGCTTGGCTGCAAATGGAAAGAGCTTCCGTTCAGCCCCTTTTCAGGAGAAAGATGTGGGAATATGTATTGATCAAGATTACAGTCCGAGGAACCCTATGGGGGGCAGGGGGAGGGGGAGGGAGGCAGTTCTAGCTGTCCTACAAGGTCACTATGGGTCAGAATTGATCAGATGGCAATGGGTTTGGCTACATATTAAAATAGATGGACACATGTTTATTGCAAGGCATAAATGATGTCCCTGAGAGTCCTGGAATCGTGGCATATGACAGTGTGGTGGCACTGAAGTGCTCTCTTCAGCACACCATAAAGAGATGAGGCCATGTGTATGTTCCAGGTGTGAGTTCATAAGCTTAATTGATAACATTTTAATTGCAGAAATCAGAGGGTCTTTTGGTGAAGACCCCAGAAGAACCAGAAAGGGTGGGAGAAAGAGGGACCACGGGCACTTCTATGCCATGGGTTTGGAGCAGGAGCTGTGCATATCAACACACACTGTTCTTTGACACCTGGCCCGAAGGTCTGGGGCTTCCTAAATCTCCCTCTGTGAGCCCAGAGAGAAAGGAAGAGGAGGAGGAGGGAGGGAGAAGGGAAGAGGATGGGTGAGAGAGGAGGCAAGTCACATCATGACCTTTCTGAGCCTCAATGTCCCCTTCCATGAACCAGGGCAATAATACCACCTATCGTATGGAGCTCGGATTGCACTGTAGCTAGAAAGCACCAGTCCTGTAGTCCACAAACGGAAGAGACTCTGCTCTGCTGAGTGCTCTTGCTGGGTCCTGTGCTTGTCTCTCATCCTCTGGACATGCTGTCAGGAAAACTAGTCCCTGGTGAAGGACGTCAGGCTGAGTAAAGGAGATCATTGAAAAAAAAGTCAGACCCCTGAGGAGCTGGATTGGCTACTGTGGCTGCAACAGTGACCATCACAACCGTTGTGAAGGTGGTGCAGACGCAGCAGTGTTGCAGGCTGTTATTCACATGGTTTCTGTGAATGGGCGCGATGGCACCTGGTAGGTGTTGACCATCAATTCTGTTCCGACGCCTAGTCATTTTCTGGGCAGCAGAACAACACCGGCCCGTTTGGCTCCCTGTGGTGGCTGGGCAGCAGAACAATACCGGCCCGTTTGGCTCCCTGTGGTGGCTGGTGTGTCAGTCCATCTCCTTGGAGCATGAGCTGTGCAGGTCTTCTGATCTTGTACGTCACGAACCACAGAATCCAACCTTCCCTGAGCAGATCTCCACAAGAGGCGAGTTCACGTCTTGCCATCCTTGCTTCTAAGGAACCGTTGGCTGTGTTTCTTTTAAAGACTGTTTTGTCCACTTACCGGGCAGTCCACAGCATAGACCGTATTCTTCACCCACACGCAGCTTTGAGTGTCCACCGTTCTCTCTTCTTTCTTCATTGTCCAGCTCTTGCATGTACACGAGGAGATTGGCGAGACCGTGGCTTGGGTCAGACACACCGAACATGCAGAGCTGCGTTCCCAGGAGTTGTATCCGGGTGGAACATTCCACATTTATAGCGCCGGGCCAGCCACCATGGCCAGGTCTCTGAGTGTCTGATTGGAGCTTAGAACAGAAGCCAGAGGGAGCCTGATTCCTGGTTTGTCTATCAGACAAGTCTGTCCAGACACGACCCAACTCAATTTCTGGCCAGTCCTTCTCTCTAGCCCCTTTAAGGTGGGCATCAGTTAGGTGTGTGATAACCTAAGATCAGTTGATGTTGTGGTTCTTGGGTGTAATGAATAAATTAGGAAAAAAAATCACACTACTGACTCTATCGTAACTCACAATATTCTATAAACAGTCGCCAGCATTGGCTAACATTCAGTTCCTGATGAATAAACTCAGCGACCCTTTGAGCATTTCTCCCTTCCTTATGGTCCTACAGTCAGTCAAAGGTGGAAGTAGACCTTGAACCCCAAGGATTTTTGGCTTTGCCCTTAAATCATGGCTCCAGCATTTTCTCATCTCTGCAGGTTGACATTCCATGTGCTAGTTACACTGAGTAGGATTTCGCACTTCACACCAGACCAGACCACACTGAACTCACTGCCGCTGAGTCTCAGTCTATTCTAACTCACAGTGAGCCAATAGGACAGGGTAGAACCGCCTGTTTGGGCCCCCAGGACTTTAAACCTTCACGGAAGTAGGCAGACTCATCTTTTACTTGTGGCATGACTGATGGGCTAGAACCGTAGACCTTCGGGTTAGCAGCTCAGTGCAGAGCCCACTATCCCACCAGGACTCTTGGACTTGGCATGAGATCTGCTTTTTCATTGTTTTCTGAAAACCAATTATCTCCCGAGCTCTATATTATTTGCTTTTAAGCAATCGTGATTAATAACGTGTCGCACTGATTTTGAGACAAGGATTTCCAACCCCCCTACATTTAACCATCTCTGAAATTGGATGCTGCTTACAAGTGATGGTGCATCATTGTTTAATTGGCAGCATTTTTCTTTCTCAGTGGCATATAAAATAACAGCACATCTCACAATTGATAGCATCTTAGATTTGATAAAATGCAGTAATAACGACTTGGTGCATATTAAGCACAGAGCCGTGTGGAGAGACGTGCCGGTAGCTGGGGGATGGACGAGGGTGGCCGATCCTTGGCACGTGACTTTACTTCTTCTCCTCCCACTTCCTATGAGTAGTTAAGACCCTTGGGGTGAACCTACATGAGATGACAGCTCAGCTTTTCACCTCCTCTCCATCCAAGTGTTTTCTAACACCACAGCCAGAGTGGAGTTTTCTTCCAGAAAGACTCCCCTTGTTGTCATTAGTCTTCCTCAAGTTGGCCCTTGGCTCTGGGCCACCCTTGCCCCCTCAGAACAGAATGCTGTGTGGTCCTGAGACATTGCAGTGGCTGGTGCTGCATCAGACACTGGTTTCGAGGGTGACCACAGGCTGATTAGTCTGGGGACCCTGCTGAGACCACCCTCACTACAACGGGCGCTAGCTGGGTCTACCGTGCTTGGCCAGGAATCAAGTGCACGTCTCCGGCGAAAGGCGAGATGACTTTCTAAAGTCTATCATGATGTTCTAGTGCCTGAAATAAAGGCCCAGCACCTGCCCATGGACCTCCGGCCCCACCACGGCCGCTCCCTGCCTCGCTCTCTCAGCATCCCTTCCTGCCGGCAGCTCTCCGGCAGCTCTCCAGGGCCTTGGAGGCTGGTGCTTTGCTGATTGCAGCCTCGTGGTTAAGTTAGAAAGGACACGAAGTGGAAACCTGACAAAGCACTCTCTCTCAACCTTCGGGTGTACCTGCAGGAGTCTCCGATGTCTCCCCTCCTGCTTCCCGTCCTGACGAAGAGAGGACAGGCTTGCCATGTCCTTCCCGTCTGTCCTCTCAGTTACTCTATGCTGGGGCCAAGGGACACTAGCTTTTCATCTATGGCCATGGTCTCAAATTTCTTTTCAAACATAGAAATGCATTTCGGGTGAAAATAGAAATCAATTAAAAACGAACCCGAAGCAACTCTCAAGCAAACAGCAATACAGGTGCTAGGGGGCGGTGCAGCGACCTTGGTGGTACAATGATTAAGTGCTTGCCTGCTAACCCCCGGGCTGCTGGGTCAAACCCACCCAGCGTCTCTGTCGGAAGAATACCAGCTGAGTAAATCCCACAGGACAAGCCTGGTCTGTCAAATAGGGTCCCTACGAGCTCTGAGCCACTAGAAGGCCCACAACAACTGCTTTATAACAAGACCTGCGAATGTTGTACTTACGTAAAGGGAATGTGGGCAGCAGTGATCTGTTCCACTCCTCCACACATTGGTCTCTTTGATTCCTCAATCCTGGACACTCTTACTCTCTATTCAAGTAGCCGCAAACTCCCTTGCTTCCTCCTCCAGGAAACCTTCTCTGATCTCTCTAGTCAGAATTCATCTTCCTTATTCACTGGGCTTTGCATTTGATGCAAGACCTTTGTCACCTGACTCTTATCAGAGACAGCTGCTCACAGGCCCACATCTTTTGTGATGGGCAACCTTTTCACCGGACGGAGGGATGCTTTCTGAACCCATCTGTCGGACTTCTCTGGTGCCTCTGTGGTGCTAATCTCCTTGGAGGAGCCCCGTTGGGGTAGTGGTTCACTCCCTTGCGAGGGAGAGAGGGGGCTTTCTACTCCCATAAAGAGTTACAGTCTGGGAGGCCCACAGGGGCAGCTGTACCCTTTCCTGTAGGTCTCTAGAATGGACTCGACGGTGGGGAGTGTGGGTTTTTGGGTTCGCGGCTCTATGGAGAAGGATTGGGTGGTGCTGAGAGTACACGTGGACTATTCTTGAATGCGGCTACTTCCTTCCTGCAGATGCCCGCTTGCTGTTCCACGGCTCATTTACACTGCTCGGATTTGCACACCAGCGTAAGTCGTAGTTGCTGAGACATTTATAGAGTCTGCGCACGGGGTTACCGAGCGAGAGGGGCACAGATACCACCCACGAGAGAGCTAAAGAGCCAGTTGCTGCGGAGTCGATCCCGACCTATGTGCGTTAGGGTAGAATTGTGCCTTAGTGTTTTCAGTGGCTGACTGAGTAGAAGCAGGTCCCCAGGCCTTCCTTCTGAGGTGCTTTCTTGGAGATAAGGGCGGTGGGGAGGGGGGGGGGTGTTCTTGAATGGCTAACCTTTGGGTAAGCAGCCGAGCATGCTCACCAGGGATGTGCAGGAAAAATGAATGCTACTGTAAAGCCAAACGAGAGGCCAGTAGGAGGTTTCCGTATGTGCATGTATGTCCTTATGTGAATGTGTGTGAATATATATGTGTGTGTGTGTGCGTGTATGTAGTTGCACACGCTAGCTTCCTGGGCATGTGTGAGTGCTGATGGAACCATAATCCATTGGGTTTAGAGCCCAACCTTCTGGTTGACTTCCCTCTTCATTTGAAGCCCCAAAGACAAATCCAGTGACCAAAGATAATGGTAATCTAAGCAGAAAGAAAGAGATAAATAAAGGACTTGCAGGTTTTATACTTGAGCAGTCTGTTATCCCTTGCAGAGTCTCAGACAGGGAGCTTTGCTCAGCCTGCACAAGCCGAGGAGGCAAGGGCAAGTGAGCAGAATTACAAAGAGAGAGGTCCCTTCTGAAAAGAAGAGCCTTCCTGCGACCAGTGCTGTCTTCTGCAGAGAGGACGCAGACAAAGAGCCGGTACCGGGCACCATCCATTATGTCAGCTTAATGGTGTTCTAAGCAGTTCCTAATAAAAGCCACTGTTTACTAATCTTATCTCTGCTAAGGAGGAATGGTGTCAGATGCACCAGCCAAGAGGAGGCAATAAAAAACGGGAGATAGCTTTATGGGAACACACCTTTGATCTTCCTCCAGGACTGTCCTAGCCTGGCCGGCTGCTTTCTCCTGGGAGTGTCCAAGGATGCTCCGAGAGAACAAGAGGAGGGGCTAAGTGCCAGGAGGCCCTCTTGGTTTTTCGCCCCCTCCTTGTAGGATTCAACTGCTTTGAGGCTCAGTCAACATGAGAGCTTAATTGCACTCGAAGGAACACCGTAGGAAACCAAGACTGACACATGACGGTCTATGGAGTGAGATCTTTATTTATTTTTTTAAAAAAATAAAGAAAAGTCTTCACCTTGTTGTCAGTCATATATGGAAGAGACCCAGGTCTTAATGATTGATGGGGTGGACAGAACCAATGGGTTCTCCCCTGAACTTTTCCTTGGCAGATTCCCAGGGAAACAGGATGTAAGTCTGACTTCCTACCACCAACTCCCGCCCCCCCAACGCATTGTCCTAGGCTCTCTGGCAAACCGAAGCAGAATCAGAATTCATTTTACATTCAAAACGAAATTTCAGCTCCTACCTTCTGCATCCCTTGTCAAGGTGTAACCTCTTGGTCTGCTGACATTTAACGGACGAGATAATGTATCTGTTTCCCAGGAAGCCATTTACTACCATTCCCTTCTTAAATATATGGGGCAGTTGGTCTTAATGCAATGGGAAGGGGTTTTCAATGATGAATAGAAAAAAGAAAAAAAAGTCAAAACAGTTATAATTTACTGCTCCGGAGTGCTGGGCAGCTGTTTCTCTGCCTCGATCTGTATTCTAATAAGTCTTTTAAATGAAGAGATTTATGAGATTATTTTAATTTTGATGTCTTTTTAATGCTTCATGCATTTTAAATACAACCTTTTAATAGTGTTTGAGATGGAAGAATTTAATTTTATTTTATAGTGCAGAAGTAAATGTATTCTCAGGAGGCCAGGCCGGTATTGTCGTTCCTTCTTGCTTCTTCCTCTTCTTTTTAAATCCGCTTATCTACTGCTCGACAGCTCCATGGCTGACCAGAACCAACAGTTAGGTTTCAACCAGGCCTCCCTTCAGAGCGAGGAGTCAGCAAGTTAGGTAACATGCGTGTATGACGTGTTATACTGTAGTCGGTGTCTGTGGAATTTTTTTTTTGGTGTGTGGTCCAGACCTGTACTCACCTCCGTGGCGACAAGGTATCTTGATGAAAGATGCCCCCCAGCAGTGGTGGAGGCATTTGAGAACGATAGGTGTATCTATTTGTCATGCATGGTTCACGAATAACGCATGACCCAGCCATAATTAGATTAAAAAAATTTTTTTTAAAGAGAGTTCATTGCTGTGTAGACATTAACTCACAACTGGCTTGGGTCCACGGCTGGATGGACAGTCGTTGCTCAGATGCTCCGTCTAGAAAGGCGCTCACAGTCCGGTGCAATCTCTTCTTGCAGAGGCTAAAAGGGAACTCGATGTCTGTGTAATTTTCTTCTTTTCACGTTCTAGGCAGGGGGAGGGAAAACCGTCTACGGAAAGCCCAGGAGTCACAAGACTTGAAGGACTCAGAAGGGGGCAGCTCAAACGTGAACGCCAGGAGGAAGCCCGCCCTGCAAGCTTTCCCCTGGTATTTTTAGGCAAAATTAATTATGTTCACAACCTGCCGCAGACCACTTTACATGTGCTAATTGGAGTTAGGAAGGGGGTCATGGTACTTGGATCTCCATATTATGTCAGAAGCATTTGAAAGGCAGAGGAATTAATTCGTGAGCCTCCTTGCAAAACGGCAAGGCCTCAGAATCTAAAAATCCCCCAGAAACGCCATTCTGGCTGGAAGCGCCGGGAAGCTCCCCGGCGGCATGGCTTCCTCGGCGAGCCCCGAAGACAGGCTTGGACTCCTTCTCCTTCCACCTGGTTTTCCGGTGGGTGCGGTGAGGTGCCGGGACTCTCATTGCTGTTGGTCCTTGCTGTGTTCCTTTCAAGAAGGAGGAATTTACATCGAACCAATACCGATTGGAATGAGACTTTCTGGCAGGGCGGTTAACATGCGTGACCGCTAAGTAGAAGGTTGGAAGTTTGACCCCCCTCTTCCCTTACTCTGTAAGCAAAAGAGGTGGCCGCCGTTTCCATAAAGAGTAGATCCCCTTGGACACCCGCTAAGGTAGTCCTGCTCCGCCCTGTAGGGTCGCAGACATTGCGTTCTTGGGCGAATATCACCGGAGTTGAAAAGCAAGCCGGGCCGTGTGTCCGAGTGCTGAGCTGGAATGGCTTTCAGTGACAGGAAAGGAAAACTGTGCTGTGATAATATAAACTTCAGGAATCTAGAAATAAAACTTTATAGTGGCGACGTATAAACCCATGACTGTGCATCTAGGTGTAGCAGGCACACGCAGGTACAAGCTACATGGTGATTTGAGGGTGGCAGAATTTACCTTGATTTCTTAAACTTTCTTTTTTTTTGTCATTTTGCCAATAAATGTGGGCTTTTTTGGGTAATACCCAACCCCCAAAACAAATAAAACGTCATCTATCAGTGCTGTGCAATGCATCCAAAGAGCTACAATTACGACATAGATGGTTAACAATTCAGATCTATGCAAGTTACGGCTCTTAACTTGGATTTGAGGACACAAGCAAACTCCCTGACTGGGCCTCTCATGCCATGATGGAAAGCGAGACACCGGCGTGGCTGAGAAACAGTCATCGCAGGTGGTCTGTTCACATCCTGCCGCCAGGACAACTGCTTCAGGCTGCTTGAACGGTTACTTACAACTCCCCGCCCCACGAACGATCACCCAGGTTTTATCGTCTCAGGAAATGCTCCAACCCCCTAGAGAAGACTGGTCCACCCAAAGGCAGCCAACTCCAGCCCTTTCACCCGCCTCCAGGCCCTGCAGCTGTAGGCACTCTGTGCCGTTTCTTCTGATCTGAGCCTCAATCACAAAACCCACTCAGCTCGCCCCGAGGTCTCCATTGGCGGGCCCTGTGGAGTCCGTTGTGTTTCTCTCCTGGACTTCCGTTTCTTGAGCTATCAAATGGGCCTAAGAGCTGCCTCATGGCTTGTTGTTGTTGTTGGGGGACAGCTGGCTCCAGTGATCCTCTACATACACACAACACAACAACACACTGCTATGTCCTGCACCATCGTCACGATTGATATGTTTGAGTCCCTCGGTGCAGTTCACCGTGTTAATCCACCTTCTCAAGGATCTTCCTCTTTGTTGTGAACCTTCTACTTGACCAAGCATGATAGTCTTTCCAGGGACTGATCCCTCCTGGTGGTGTAGTGGTTATGGGTTGGGCTGCAATCCACGTGGTCTGCAGTTCGAAACCACTACCAGCTCCTCAGGAGAAAGACTGGGCTTTCTACTCTTGTAAACAGTCTCAGAAGCCCACCGGGAGTCAGCATTGACTCATTGTCTCTTCGAAGGAGCACTCTTTGATGGTACCTATTTCAAGACTGATTTGTTTGTTCTTTGGGTAGTCCATGGTACTTTAAATATTCTTCACCAGCACCATGACCCAAACATATTGGTTTTTCTTTGGTCTTCCTTATTCAAGGCCCAACTTTCCCATGTATATGAGGTGCTTGAAAATAGTGTGGCTTGGGTAGGGTGCACCTTAGTCTCAAAATGGCACTTTTGCTCTTGAACACTTAGCGGTAGACTCCCTTATTAGTAGTTAAAAATATAGGCTCCCTCTGGCCCAAGCGCCAATTCTCCTGGGCATTCCTGCAGCATCTGGTAATAATACCCATGAGTGTTTTCTATGTGCTATGTCCCAGGCTCTCTCTGACTTCTTTATCTGAAGGCCTCTTGCCATAGATACTGTTGGCATCTCCACTCTGCCAATGAGAGCCCAAAGGCACAGAGAGATGCAGTAACTCCCTTGGGGTCTCTGATAAGAACCCCGCTGATTCTGGAACCCGCCCTTCTAAATCTATGTGGTTACTACTGTTAGTTGCTGTCAAGTCCATTCCGATGCACGGTGGCCCCGTGTACAGTGAACAGAACTGCATGTCCGTTGTTTTCAAGGTGGTGACCTAACAGAAGGACATTGTCAAGTCTCTGGGTTGGTTCAAAGCTCAGTCTTTAAACATTTTTGCCACCCAGGGACTTCTGTCTACTTAAGATAGATAGTAAGTGAAATAAATATTTGTTTTACTTGAGGTTAGCATAAACTCAAGTTTATTGGTGTTGAGTTTGTTCCAACTCCTAATGAACCTGTAGGTCAGGGTAGAATGTTCCGTAGGGTTCCCAAGGCTGTAAATTCTCACACAATCAGACCCACTTATCCTGGGTGGGTTTGAACTGCCAACCTTTGTGTTAATAGCTGAGCACTTTACCCATGGCACCACCATGACCCTTTGGCATTGGTCTGGATGGTAAAAAGCTTAGTCCCTGTGGTAATATTTGGAAATGGCTCTTTGTTCATCTAAACCACTTAAAATTGAAGCAAGGTCTGCTGGCCACAGAACAGTCCCCCTTCATGTCGCTCCTTTTGGACGTATTTGACATTTTCCTTAAAATATTTTAAAATCAAAACTGAGTTTACCATTAGGCGTATTCATCTAAAGAGGCAGGGACATGGAGTGATTTCAAGACTTTAGGGACAATTTATTTATATCAGTGCTGTCTGCCATCTTAATTACTTGGCTTTCAGTAAAGTTGGTCCAAAGGATTAAACCTTTATATATAGAGACACTGACTATATAGATAGCAGGGTAACAGTCAGAATCATTTGAATGAGTCATATTGGCAAATGGATAACTCCATTTAACCTTGTATCAGTTCTAAACAGAGCTTCAGCTTGTACCAATGAGTCACCGTCTACAAATAGTCTACAAATGCGTATAAATACATCTCACAGCTCTCTCTCTCTCTCTCTCTCTCTCTCTCTCTCTCTCTCTCTCTCTCTCTCTCTCTCTCTCTCTCTCTCTCCCTCCCTAGTGCTCTCTTCCTCGGGACTTTTTGTCCCTCATGCTCTTTTCAGTTCCCCTTCCCTTCTCTCGTTCCCCCCTTCCTTCCTCCCCCCTCTTCCTTTCCCTGAAAACACTGAAAGTTCTTGTGGGAACACGAAGAGGAAAAATGGAAGAAGGAGCAAAACCCATCAGAATTCCAACAGTACAAGCTTTTAATTACAAAAAAATTAAATGATATTTTTGGGGGCCTTTAGAGTAATTTAAAATGAAAGAGATTGTGATCCCATTGAGCCAACCACTTTAATCAGCTTTGTTGCATATGATTGCATGAATTTATGTTTCCCCCACCATGTTGATTTCTTTTCTCAGAACTGCCCTTTAATGGCTGTATCTTTCCCCACCAAGCTCACTGCTGTTGTGCTGATTCTGACTCATAGTGACAGTATAGGCAGGGTTGAGTTGGCCCTGTGTGTTTCTGAGACCATAACTCTTTACGGAAATAGAAAGCCTAGTCTTTCTCCCGGGGAGTAGCTGGTGGTTTTGAACTGCTGACCTTTCAGTTATTCAGCCCAGTGTATAACCACTAAGCCACCACCAGAACTGCTTTCCCACTACCCAGATGCCTATAATTTATGTTTTCTCCTCACTGTTGAGTTTTTAAGTTGTATCCATATTTTTGCTCTTCTAGGTCATAGGTTCCCAAACTTATTTGGCTTACTGCCCCCCTTTTCAGAAAAAAATTAATCAACACCCCCCCCCACCAAAATTAAGAACCTTTGGGCTATATCCCATAATCCAGGGTGAAGTATAGGTATCTGCTTATGCAGCCCTCTGGGATCATTCTAGTGTCCCCAGGGAGCAGTATCTCGAATCTAGATAATGCCGCATTCCACACAGTTTCCAATATTATATCCATAAGAGAAAGTCTCAAGAACATAATTATTTTGTAAAAACAGAATGGCTTTTCTTATGAACCCAATCCAATCAAACTCTCTGCCGTTGTCGATTCAGATTTGTAGGAACCTTCAAGGAGAGTACAGAGCTGCTCCTTGGGGTCTCTGAGACTACAAGTCTTTCCTGGAGGAGAAAGACTCATCGTTCGCCTGCGGAATGGTTAGCAATGCAATATTTAACCTACATCCCGACTAAGGCTCCTTGAATCCTTATACATATAAAATGACTTAGCTGTTTCCAGATAAATTGAAGAAAAGAATGATGTAGGCATTAACCCCATTCTGGGCTGAAGTTCCTAGTTCTCTAAGTGACCCAAAGTGAACCACAGCAAAAATAAAGTTTCTCAACTTTCTGTGCCAACTTCTTTGGCTAGTTTATAGTACGCACTTGGATTTTATCTAATCAGCCCTGAAGTCTGCTTAATATTGCAGGAGTTATTTGGTTAATTGAAAACAACTTGCTTATTCAGTAGATATGTTAGTTAAAAATCAATTTATCCCAGGTTCCAAGATACTTATAGCTATCAGTTGTATTATTTATACTAGCCAAATCTTCCTGCTATCTGAGCAGCATCTACGTTTAAGGTGAGATTTCAGAAACAGGGCCTTGGTTTCCCCCCTTCACAACAAAAAGCCTAGGGAGTGCAAATTTCACTTGGAAAACATGCTGATATGTGTAGAGTCTACATGTGCTTGGATGATGTCAATCTTTGTTTTATGGCTACATGGCTATATTTTATGAGGTGCAAAGAGAGAACTGCATTTTTAGTAACAGTAAACATTACTATAATGAATGCTAAGCAGTTGCATTCCAAATTCTTGTGACTCCAGGTGTATCAAGGTTGGATTATGCACTATAGGGTTTTCAGTGGCTGATTTTTTATAAATCAACCACAAGACCATTATGCTAATCTAAGGTGTCTTGTGGTAGACTAGCACCTCCGATCTTTAGATTAGTTGTCAGGTGTTTGCACCTCCCAGTGATTCCGACTGGAAGCTAACCCAAACCCACTGCCACCAAGACGGTTCCAACTGACCCTATAGGAGACAGTAGAGCTGCCCCTTTGGGATCCCACTCTGTAAATATTTATGAGAGTAGGAATCTTCTTTTCTCCCCTGGAGTAGCTGGTGGAGTTGAACTACCTACCTTGTGGTAAGCCTCCCAGTGTGGAGCCAGCAATGGTACCAGGGAGCCTAACAACAATTAAGCCCCTAGTTCCCTTTGTTCCCTGTCTATACCGCTCTCGCCATGGTCAATGCAGATTTATATGGCCAAATGCAATTTCTGCATTTTGGGCCTTATCATATTTGACCTCTGTGGAATTTCACAATTTTGTTCATTGCCTTTCTGGAAATCTCTCTCTCTCTTCCTTTTTTTTTCCTTTAATGACCTCATTCCCACCCACCCCACCCCCACCCCCTGACAATTCCATCTTGGTGGCTTCTGCTGGCTCTGCATGCTTGTCACTAAATGTTGACACATTTCAGATTTCTATCCTCCGTCTCCTTCACGTCACCCAATGTTCTAGGTGGGCTCTACCCACTCCCTCTTTCCTAGACTATAAAGCAGAGTGTACTCAGAGTCTACTCAAGTCTGTGTCTCTATTCTCCCCTCAGGTCTTCTCTATCAGACGTGGCCAGCCAGTTGTTAATCCTTATCAGGATATCCAGAGTCACTTTGAGTCTCCATGCTCAACACCAAACTCACTTCCTTCCATTTGCCTTGAGTTCACTCCATTCTGGTTGGGTACCACTGTTCATTTAGTTACTCCATCTGACAACCTGGCATTTATCTACACAGGCTTCCCCATTCCCTCACATCCAGCTGGCTGCTGAGACCGGTTCTCGTTCTGCACAGAAACATCAGAATCCCTGCTTTCTGTTCCCACTGCTCCTGCCTGGGATAAACCTCTCAGAATTTCCTCCCGATACCTCCATCATTTACTGGTCCGAATTCCGACTCTCCTCCATTCCAATCCTTGGCTTGCTATAGCCAGAATGATCTAAATTACTTCTCTGAGCATCTTTCTTTCTTGACATCGCCCCCTTCCCACATCCTCATCCTTGGAAGGCTATCCCCGGCATTTAATAGGGATGATGTCAGACTCTTTATCCCAGTAATCAAGATCTTCC
The DNA here is from genome assembly GCF_050624435.1 of Tenrec ecaudatus. Classification (NCBI taxonomy): domain Eukaryota; kingdom Metazoa; phylum Chordata; class Mammalia; order Afrosoricida; family Tenrecidae; genus Tenrec; species Tenrec ecaudatus. The sequence goes on from NC_134532.1 coordinate 198,792,875, forward strand.
ATGATCTGGCCCGTGTCACATCCATCATTATTTCCCACTATTTCTGACGATGTTCTTTGCCCCAACAAAGCCCCTCATTATGTTGCTTACTCCCTAGTTGGCCATGTTTCTGCTCCCATGGAATACGAGCTTCCTTCTGTGCAGATGGCTCTCTCTGCCTGCTCTCCAAGACCCTGCGCCCGCCTCCCCTGCATCCTCTCACAGTCCTCTGTGTCCTCGCTTTCTCAGAGATGGCCCTACTGATGGACCCCCTTCCTTGTCAGCGCTGTGCGAGCAGAGATGGTGATCTTGCTCTTCCTTGCAACACGTGGAAAGGAAACCGTTTTTTTTAAATGTCCCAGGACTTAACAAAAGCTATGTTTTATAGTGACGCACTTAAATAATAAAACTCAAAGAAGGAAATAAAATCACACATGTCCACATTACCTGCTCACTGTTCATTTCATCTGTTCTGTTTATATGCCAAGTTAATTATTTTTTTGTGCAAAACTGACATCAAGGGTTTAGATAAGCTTGTGAATTTTTAAATAAGTGAAATTCCAAACCATGCTACCCTTTGCCCCTTGCTTCCCTCACTAACCCCGCCCCCCCCACCAGCTCTGCCAAAACAAAAGCATAAACTCTAAGCCATCAAATCGGCTCTGGCTCACAGTGATACTATAGGACAGAACAGAACTGCCCCATAAGGTTTCCAAGGCTGTGACTCTTTAGCGAAGCAACGTGCCTCAGCTTCAGCCAATAGAGTGGCTGGTGGATTCAAAGTCCCGCATGATTAGCAGTCAAGTGCTTAAACACTGTGCCATCGGGTCTCTTTAAGAGAAAAATACCTTCGTTTTATGCAAATGATGTACACGTTACACATTTTTGCCAAGCATGCCACCCCCTCGGGTTACTTTCCTATGCATACTATGCACATTATATGCATGTGCATTTATTTGCCTGGTGAGTTATATGGAGGGGAAAAACAGTATAAAACATTTAAGTGTTTGAATAGTCTGTATTAAGTATTTAAATCATCTGAGTATTTAAATAGTCTCCAGAAAAGTAGTTTTTAATGGCTGTACTCTCTTTGATAATGCTATATCATATAGACATGCCATAACTCACTTGTCTTCCTTATGAATTCATACTTAAAACATTAAAAAATATGATAAAATTTTGTCTATTACCTTTGTCTATTGCCTGCCTTTTTCATGATTGCCTGAAGAGACAGTCCCAGGTGTGGGATTGTGTTAGGCTGGTTCTCTAGGGAAACCCAACCAGTGATGCTTGCATGTATGTACATGTAGAAGGAGATTTATATCAAGCAGGTTGTAGAAGTAAGTCCAGAGTCTACGGGTCAAATGTAAGCTGAGGGGCTGACAAACAGGAAGCAGGAAGATGAGGCCGGAGGGCACAGGCTGGTAGATACAGAACGGAAAGAATCCAAGGTGGGTGAATGAATCTGATGATGGCTCCTGGAACCAGCAGGTGATATAACAGGAGGTTGACAGCCAGAGGCGGGATCCTGATCCAGCAGGGGAAGTGAGCTAGCTTCCACGCACTGTCAATTTATGCTAAGAGTAGGCCACACCTTGAATGAAGTCTCTCTCCATTGTATCAAGACTGTGACCAGATTAACTGCATGCCTCTTACCTGAAGGTCTTACCATGAAGGTGACCTCATGGTGTCCGATTGCATCCTGGGAGAACCCTGGCCCACCCACACTGGCATAAAACCTATCACTGGGATTCTGAAGTCAAAGGACACAAACTTTAAAAAGGCTTTTATTACTTATTTCCAAATTGTTTTCACTCTCGTTTTTATGCAGTTGCCACTTACAAGTGTAGTCATGAAATCTTGGAAGGCATTTTCAGCCCTATTTTAAGGCTGGCCACCAGATTCATGAACTAGACAAGAAGGGGACTTGGAAGATTTACCAGAATACAAGTTTAATGTCTTCCGACAAATGCAGTCAAAGGGAACATTTTTTTCTGACAATGGCCTGCTATACACAGTAAACTCTGGGCAGTTTCGTTAGCAGGGTTTATCATTAAACATTCTTAAAAAACAAAGAAACGAAATCATCACTTTTGCTGTGGATTAAGCATGGAGGATGTGTGAGAATGACCGCAGCTAAGAGAACAAGCCATTTTGCCCATTTTCTGACTTTGTAGTAATATAGCTTTTTATGTAACTTAGTTCGTATTTCTGAAGTGCTTTGAAGATGAAAGCTATTATGTAAGGGCAAAAAAAGCCACTTCATAAAAATGTTACATATAAAACACGAAACTCCATAGACGGAATTTGAGATTTTCAAAGCGACATCAACTCTTTCATATAATCGTATATAACCACTATCTTTAGACTAGTAATCCAGGAGTCATTTATAGGTTATTCTTGGAGCAGGTTAGTAGGAGCCGAGATGGTGAAATTGTTTTTATATTCAGAGGCAGTGGTAAAGAGCTATTCTTTTTGAGCACGATTGCGGCTCAAAAAGTTGTCGCACAGTGTATAAAGAGGCGGGGGATACCTCAGAATTGGCCACGCGTGCATTTAAATCTCCCTTTCAGGCCTCCAACATCACATCCACAGAGATGGGTATTTTAAAGCAAGCCGCGTTTGCCGGGTGCTTTCAGGCTTTAAAGCCACTGTAATTGTAGAGTACAAATCATCTTATTTCTGTCGCATATTTCGGGAGAAAATGCATAGCCTGTGTGAGTGAGGGAGCTGTCGGGTTATTGCTAAGAAAGCAAACAAATAAATGGGACCCTGTACTGCCACTGAGTTGATTCTGACTCCCAAACTCCCTCTAGCACAGGGCAGAGCTGCCTCCCCGTAGGTTCCCAAGGCTGGATATCTTTACAGGAGAAGAATGCCTCTTCTTGCTTTCTTGGAATGCTTGATGGGTCTGACCTTGTGGTGATGAGCACTCCAGCTCACAAAGTGACCAGGTGTTTAAAAAACCACGACTCTCCATATGCATGTCTGTAAACAATATTCTACACGGTAATATGTCCTCCAGAAATGCAAGGTGCCCTGATGTGGGCACCTGATCCCTTCGTTCACGTCATTGCAGTTGCATTTCAAAATATTCCTTTACAATTCCTGTGCGTCCTCTCTGCCCACTTCTTCCTCCATCACAATTGCTAGGGTGACATAGGGTTGCTCCTTCTGGAAACAGAAGCTAGTTTCCGTCCCCAGTGCCCACCTGCACACCTGTCCTGTGAGACCTGCACCCTTTGACCAGAGCGGAAACCCATGACGGGGGAGTTACACACAGGGGGTCCTGAACTGATGCAGCCTAAGAGTAAGGCCCAGGCTGAATTTTGGGTCCAACTAAAATGTGATTGTCGCAGCTGATGATTTGGCTGTCAGCTTTCCCGCAAGGGCGGATGCACATTCACGCCGTATCAGCTCGGGGCTGGGGATGGAAAGGGAATGGAATCAGTTTCTATCTAACAGTTCCACTTTTTTGTCTTGCTCAGGTCTTCCGTTTCCCTTATTTGCAGATGCTTCTTCCTCTCTTCCCTCCAGGCCTGCGTCTAGTTGGTTTCCAGGGCTATGTAAGGCCAGGCAGCTATATGAAGAATGAGAAAATTAATGTTCTAGAAATCTTTCTTTTCTTTCTGACCTTTTTGTGCACTTGAAATAGCATTTAATATTTCATAACTACAGGCCTTTCCATTTAATTTTCTGAATTTTTTTGGGTTCACTTAAAAAAATAGAAAAGATCCATAAACTTAGTTTTCCAGTGGGGCTGATGGGGCCTAATCTGTCTCCTGCCTGTGACAGTTCACTCACCAGGGCCTTGTAGCCTTTAACTGCACGGGGCTTTATTACCAGAAGGTGAAGCCACCTGACCGCTTCTTTCTTACATGCATTCCATCAAACATCTCTCCCACAGAACTCAAAGCATGCACAACTGAAGATTTCACTGATGTTTAGTCACTTCTTTGGAAGGGGTGTCCATCAACTCATCGTGAGAAGACCCCCCAACCTAGAATGACCCATAACCCCTGAGCCCGAGCCAATCGGAAGGTGGCTATCGTTGCGGCATGGGCTGCGCCGAGTCCTAACCGTGTCCTCGCCAAGGTAATGAATGCGCATTTCCCTAATAGCCTCCTCCTTGTAGCCACCCATACATATTTCCAGAGCACTGACCTTTAGTCAAATGGTGAATTCGTTCATCCTGACACGGTGAGGCAAAGAGCAGCGAGCAATGTAGAAAAGTACCTGGCCATCCATTTTCTTTGAGAGGGGCCAGGAGAACACTGAGATCAGAGCTTTGTACAGTTCCCAACTTTCCTGGTGACGGCAAAGCAGAGTGTGTTTGTCAAATGGGGTGCATCCTTTGGTGTGCCCGAGGATGACTTATGTCCCCGGAGCTCATCCTACTGGGGCATCTGTTATAGGACAGATTGGCATGGAGAGCTGACCCTTTCCTAAATGCCTCGACTGGGCTGAAGTGCCCTAAGGGACATTTGCTTCCATAGGATATGCACCGAATACCTGATCCTATCCGTTGACTCCCCATCTGCATTGTCCTCACTTGACCCCGACCCATGGCAACCTCTTGAATGGCAGACCAGTGCGTTGTGTCCCTAATGCACCGCCTTCCTGCTCACTGGTGTGCTGGGGGCCTGTATTAGTCTGGGTACTTTAGAGAAACAAATCCACAGAAACTCATGTATAAGAGAGAATTCTATATATAGGTTAAGTGCACATCAAGAAAACATCTCAACCCAGTGCTGCCTAAGCCCCAAAGTCCAACATTAACCCATTAACCCATATGCCCAACACCAATCCACAAAGTCCTCCTCCATCTCACAAAACAGACGCAATGACGCCGACTGCAGGAGGAAAGTCGAGTCAGTGAGCGTGTAAACATCTCAATGCTGGCAGGGGTCTCCACATGGCTGCACCAGCACCTAGGGCTGCATCAGGGTAGGTCCATGTGGCTTCTCCTTGTGGATGTCTTGCAGGAAATGAGCCTTGCCAGCTGAAGCAGGAACTGGCTAAGGCAGCTGCACCCTGGTCCTACCATCAGAAAGCAAGAGACCCGAGAACTCAAAAGGAGGCTCACTGAACCATGTATCCCTCTGTCCTTCAATTAACCCCACACGTGTTGATCAGCCAGGTTGGCAAAATAAACTAACTACCTCAGGTCACTTGTTGTGGCTGCTGGGTCAGGCTGTCTTGTGGAGAGCCTCTCTCACACAACGTCCTTTTCCAGTGTTGGACTTTTCTGGATGGTGCACCCAAAGCCGGTGAGCCTGAGTCTGACCGCCCTTCCTCCTAAGGAATGTTCTGGGGGTGTTTCTTCTAAGACTGATTTGTTTGCTCTTCTGATAACCTGTGCTACATCACTGTTCTTTGCTAGCACCCCACTTCAAATGTGCCCGTTTCCCTGTCAGCCTCAATGGCGTTGTTTGATGGAGTCAGTTCTGCCTTGTCGCCACCCTATGCATGGCAGAACGAAACCCAGTCTGCTCCTGCAGCACATCCGCACACATTTTCTCATGTCTGTGTCCCTGCGGCAGCCACTGTGGCACTCCCTCTTCCTGAGGCTCTTCTTCTGCCTGTCTTCTTCTCTCCTGATGACATTCCCAAACTATGCAAGGACAGGTCTCTCCATTTCTTGCCTCCAAGAAGCATCCTGCCCACACTGCTTCCAAGGCACACCTGTTGGTGCTTTCGGCAGACCGTTGTACTTTCAATTTCTTCGCCAGCACCGTCGTTCAAATGCATCGAGTCTTCTCTGGTCTTCCTCGTTCGGTCCAACATTCATAGGCATATGAGATGAGTGAAAACACCACGCCTTGGGTTAAGACCATAGTCCTCAAAGCAACACCCCAACTTTTCGACACTTTGAAGAGGTCTTGGGCCACAGATCAACTTGGTAATATCCCTTAAAGCAGACTTCCCTTTCCACGCTGTCTCAATAGGGTGATCCCTATGTTCTGCCATACCCTTTTAAAAAAATTACCTTGATGACTTTAGTCACAGTTTTTAATTCTTTAATTTTATTATATCTCCCCCCCACCCAAATCCGAGTTCCGTGAAGGTAAACCCTTTTTCTCCATATAGATGCCAGGTGCCCAGCTTTTACTACCAAATCCTAAAATGAAGCCCACGGCCACCTCCTTGGTTCTGACTCACAGCCACCTGACACAGAGTTCCTGAGACTTTAAATAGAGTCTCGTCTTTCTCCTGAGGAACGGCTGGTGGGTGTGAGCTGCCAACATTGCTGTTAGCAGTCCAGTGCTTGCCTGACAGTGCCACCAGGCTCCTGGCTATTACCTCAGTCCCTTGATTATAGTACGTGCTCAATCCACTAAGAAGTGTTGAACTAATACATACACGATCAATATAAGCATAATTGCTGCTTCTGCCAGTTGACCAGAGGGTTTCTCCTTAACTCTCTCTTTGGTCTATCCCATCTTCAACTTTTAAAAGAAGCTGACTGATTTTGATAAAATTTGTTATCATGTTCAGTGAAAGTCCCATCTTGAATTTTTAAAAATAATTTTATTGGGGGCTTGTATAACTCTTAAAATGATCCATCCATCCATCATGTCAAGCACACTTGTACATTTCTTGCCATGATCATTTTCAAAACATTTTCTTTCTACTTGAGCCCTTGGTATCAATTCTCTTTTCCCCCTCCCCCCTCCATCCCTCATGAACCCTTGATAATTTATAAATTATTATTATCTTACACTGCCTGATGTCTCCCTTCATCCACTTTTCTGTTGTCCATCCCCTTGGGAAGAGGTTATAGGTAGGTCATTGTGACCAGTTCCTTTCTCCCCCCACCTTCCACTTCCACTGGTATGGCTAATCTCAATATTGGGCCTCAGGGGTTTATCTGTCCTAGAGTTCCTGTGTTTCTAGCTCTGATCTGTACCCGTGTACATGCTCTGGTCTAGCCGAATTTGTATTGTAGAATTGGGGTCATGAGAGTGGGGGTGGGGTGGGGGAAAGAAGCATTAAAGAACTAGAAGAAAGTTGTATGTTTCAATGGTGCTATACTGCACCCTGACTGGCTCATCTCCTCCCCACAACCCTTCTGTAAGGGGATGTCCAATTGCCCACAGATGGGCTTTGGGTCTCCACTTCGAACTCCCCCTCATTCACAGTGCTATGATATTTTGTTCTGGTTCTTTGATGCCTGATACCTGATCTCATCAACATCTCATGATCTTCTTCCATGTGGTCTTTGTTGCTTCTCAGCTAGATGACCACTTGTTTATATGCAAGCCTTTAAGACCTCATATGCTATATCTTTTGATAGCCAGTCACCATCAGCTTTCTTCACCACATTTGCTTATGCACCTACTTTGTCTTCAGCAATTGATTATGTTGGGAAGTTGAGCATCATGAAATGCTAGGTTAATAGAACAAAGTGTCCTTGCATTGAGGGAGTACTTGAATAGAGGCCCAATGTCCATCTGCTACCTTAATACTAAATCTATAAATATATGTACATAGGTCAATTTCCCCATTGTCACATATAAATAGATGTACATATGTGTATGCCTGTATTTAGACATCTATGAGTAGCCTTTTCCTCCTAGTTCTTTCCTCTATTTCTTTTTACTTTCCTCTTGTCCCACTATCATGTTCAACCTTCATTTGGGTTTCAGTAATTCCTCTCTGTTACATTGCCCTTGATTGAGCCCTACCAGGTCTCCTAGACCCTCCTCACCATTGATTTTAGATCACTTGTTGTTCCCTTGTCCCTGGGTTTGTTAATACCTACTTCCTTTCCCCCACCTCCCCTTCTCCAATGTCCCCCAGGACCATTGGTCCCATTGTTTTCTCCTCTGAATTGTTTATCCTGCCTATCTTATCTAGATAGACAAGTGGAAACAATAACAAGACAGAGCAAAACAAACCAACTAAATAAAACAAAACAAAACAACTACAACAGAAAAAAACCAACGACAATAATAAAAAGAAAAGCCTATAAATAGTTCAAGGTCTGTTTGTTGTCCTTCAGGAGTGTTTTCCAGTTGAGTCTGATAGGGTGCCCCGCCCCGCCCCACCCTAGTCTATTTTTGGTTTTCTTCTTAACTGTCTTTTTGGTCTTGCTCATCTTCAACTTTTAAAAGAAGCTGAATGATTTTGATAAAATTTGTTATCATGTTCAGTGGAAGTCCTATCCTGAATTTGTTTTGTAACACAGTCTGTCATTTTGAATTCAAAGGGTGGCAGATAAAGCTTGACAAATGGGATTTCGAACAGCTTTCAATATAGTTTGGTGCATGGGCTGATGTGCTATTTAATGGAAATGTGTGGAGTCTAAATTTCACCCACCCTTTGCCCTAACCTTACCCTCACCCCAACCTTATTTTCCTTTTATTGTTTTCTTCAGAACCTCACACAATTGGGAGCTAGCTGGAAAGTGTCTTGGGAAATAAACATCTCAGCGAAGTTTTAATCATGGGCTTTTAGCTGTTTTCTCTCAAACACCCCAATGTCTCCTGATCTGACGGGCGTGGTGGTTGGCACAAGGGCACATCATGGCTTTTCAGTGGAAAGGTCTTGAAGGAGACAGTGTCATGGTGGCATTGTTCTGGGCAGGTCTAGGCCAATAGGCAGAGGACAATGCTGTCTTGGATCTTAGCAGAAACTTCATAAGCGGATAGGAGCCTGTAGTCATTCTTAGGTGTCGTTAAGCCCATTGTGACTCATAATGCTTCTATGTGACGTCGGACAATGGCCCTATGATATTTTTTATGCTGTCATCTCTTTTAGGGAGGGGAGGGGGGAGGTGTCCAGGTGGTGCCATGGTCAAGTACATGGCTGCCAACCCAAAGGCTGGTGGTTCCGGCCCACAGGCTGGGTCAGTAAAAAGACAGGCTTCCTCCATGGAAGATCTGCCCCTCCCCAGGGATGTAACACTCCTACTTGTAGGAAAATCTTGACTCTGATGAGCTGAGACCGCCTCTTCGAAATCCATGCTATCCAATCTGATGTTCCATGCATTTTTAGGTTGGAAAACTACTGCCTAGTGCTATTTTGAAAAATCTAAGCACCTCCTTGGTGTTTTGGCTTCTGTGCTCAGTGCTTAGTTCATTAGCTGGAGAATTTGCATCAACATTCCTCAGTGATTTGTTTGTGTTTGCAAATTCCCAGGTTCCCAAACACTGGAAGAGCATGTGTCAACATTGCAAGCAAAGACAAGTTGGAAAAGAGGCTGCAGACTCATGGGCTATTTGCAAAGGCAAATTCTGACCTCACTCCCTTAGAAAGTATGGATTCTCCCATGGCTGAATGCTCAAATAGTCATCTGAATCGGTCTTTGGGGCATCACTCTCTCTTTTGGTCCTGCACGCCTGTACCCCCATCTTTCTCAGTGCCTCTGCTCTGTTTTCCGTACCCCTTTCTCTCACTGATACATTTGGATGGCACCCTTCATTTGTCCCTTTGGCGTTTCCTCTTACAATACAAGCAATTACATTCATTATCGGTCCTGGGGGAGCTCGGGTGTTGCAGGCTGTTTGCAGTTGGCTGCTAACCGAACAGTCAACATATGATACAGCCACTGGCTCTTAAGGAAGAAAGCCCTGGTGATATTGTTCTGTAACAACCCCAGGGAGCAGTTCTGCTCTGGGACTCAGAATGGTCAGGTGTTGGGAGCAGGCCCTATGACAGCTAACAACTCCCAACACCACCTCCACCCTACCCCCACCCCCACCCCCACTCCCACCACCACCTCCACCACCACCTCCAACTCCATTAGCTCCACCACCATCACCAACACCACGTCCACCACCATCACTACCACCACACCACCACCACCACCACCACCACCACCACCACCACCACCACCACCACCTCCACCACCTCCACCCCACCACCACCACCTCCACCGCCACCACCTCCATCTCTACCACCACCACCACCTGCACCCCACCACCACCACCACCTCCACCACCACCACCACCACCTCCACCTCCACCACCTCCACCACCACTACCTCCACCACCTCCACCATCTCCACCTCCACCCCACCACCACCACCACCTCCACCCCACCACCACCTCCACCACCACCTCCACCACCACCACCACCACCACCACCACCACCACCACACCACCAACACCTCCACCATCTCCACCACAATCACCACCACACCACCACCACCACCACCACCACCTCCACCGCCACCACCTCCACCTCTACCACCACCACCACCACCAGCACCACCACCACCACCACTACCTGCACCCCACCACCACCACCACCTCCACCACCACCAGCACCACCACCACTACCTGCACCCCACCACCACCACCACCTCCACCACCACCACCTCCACCACCACTACCTCTACCATCTCCACCACCTCCACCTCCACCCCACCACCACCACCACCACCACCTCCACCACCAACGCCACCACCACCTCCACCACCACCACCACCTCCAACTCCATTAGCTCCACCACCATCACCACCACCACGTCCACCACCATCACCACCACACCACCACCACCACCACCACCTCCACCCCACCACCACCACCTCCACCGCCACCACCTCCACCTCCACCTCTACCACCACCACCACCACCACCACTACCTGCACACCACCACCACCACCACCTCCACCTCCACCACCTCCACCACCTCCACCATCTCCACCTCCACCCCACCACCACCACCACCACCTCCACCCCACCACCACCACCACCACCACCTCCACCACCATCACCACCACCACCTCCACCACCACCACCACCACCACCTCCACCATCACCACCACCTCCACCACCACCTCCACCACCTCCACCTCCACCTCCACCACCTCCACCTCCATCTCCACCACCACCACCACCTCCACCTCCACCTCCATCTCCACCACCTCCACCTCCATCTCCACTACCACCCCTCACACCACCACCACCTCCACACCACTACCATCTCCAACTCCATTACCTCTACCTCCAACACTATTTCCACCTCCACCTCCACCACCACCATCACTTCCACTCCACCATCACCACCTCCACCCCACCACCAACGCCACCTTCACCACCACCTCCATTTCCACCACCACCACTACCACCACCTCCACCAACACCACCACCACCACCTCTACCAACACCACTAACATCTCCACCACCACCACCTCCATCTCCACCACCAGCATACCATCACCACCTCCACCCCCACCTCCACCATCACCACCATCACCTCCACTGCGATTTTGGACTCAGAACACAGCAGTGACACACCAAGGGTCGTGAAGATGGCGCAGGACCAGGCACTGTTTCCCTCTGTGATACATAAGGCTGCTGTGAGCATGAGCTGATTCAAGGGCATTATGGTGGGTTCCTCATCTGCAGGAGCCCTGGTGGCGTAATGGTTACGAGTTGGGCTGCATTCCGCAAGGTTAGCAGTTTGAAACCATCGGCGGCTCTAAGGAGAACGGCGGGGCTCTTGGCCCCCCTAAAGAGTTAGAGTCTCAGAATCTCACAGGGGGCAATTTTATCCCATCCTATAGGGTCACAGTTAGGTGGCATCGACTCGATGGCAGTGAGTTGTCATCAGCAGAAACGCTTATCAAAGGGAAGGGGAATGACCCACACGTTCACTCTGGAGAGACACTCTATATTACCATTTGTGTGCATTTCTTGCCAGTCTTCTCTCTGCCTATTGATAGATGTGTGTTTTGAGGTCAAAGCTCATTTCTACCAGCTGTTCTTCCTTCTAATGCCAGTGCCCACTGTCTTCCTGGCTGTTCAGCTCTGACAGGCGGAGAAATTCAGACGGCCAAAGCGGCGAGGGGCAGGCAGCTCCCGTTGTCCACAGGCTTCCCTCCTCTGGCTGCTCCCCTCTGGATCAGGGCCTCATCTCTTTCCTCATTAGGTCTCGATGGCCGAGGCTCCCTCTGCCTGCTCTTCTGGCGCAGGAGGCCTCGACTGGCCTGCTTACCTTGTGGCCTGCAATTGTGTGTGTCCACGCTCGGTGCGTCCCCCGTTAATGGTCTAGAAGGGGATTGTGTTTCGCTGCCGGGAGGCAGGCGGCTGTCGTTCATGCAGGGAGGCTGAGCTTTGAAGCTCCTGCATCCCTGCCGGGTGCTTGTGGGGCTACTCTGCCAAAGACTGAAGAGTTCTAGAAATTCAGTCTGGCCCCCCTTCCAACTCTGGTCCCTGAGAGCCCTGAGCCTTGTGTTGCCTCTGAATTGGAGGGAGGACCGACACCACATGCGTATTCAGTGCTTTCTCTCAGCTGCATTCTCTCCTCACAAGAATCCAGGAATCAGGTAGGATTACTGTCTTGGAAGAAGTGTGGCCAGAGTGCTCCTTAGAGGCACGGATGGGGAGACATGTTGTCAGGAGAGACCAGTCCCAGGAGAGGGCAGGGAACGAGAGGAAGGCCCTTGATGAGATGGACTGACAGTGGCTGCAACCACGGGCTCAGGCACAGGGACACCCGTGAGGCTGGCACAGCACAGGGCAGCGTTACGCTCTGTTGTGCAGAGGGTCACTTATGGGTCGGAGGTGACTCACTGGCTCCCAATAACAACCAACACTCCATTTTGGAGATGAGAAAACTGAGGCCCAGAGAGATCCCGTGGCTTGCGTGGGGCCACCACCTCCATTCGTAGTGAGGCTGGGATTCAGAATGAGGTCTGTGTAGCTACAGAGTCAATGGTCTTTGCCCAATGGCCACCTCCTCTTCAGGCAATGCCCCGTGTCAGCTCCAGGTATTGGCATTTCTCTGGAGGAGAGCGAGGGTGGAAATTACAGCAGGTTCACTGATAAAGAGTGCATGCAGCCCACGGGCTCAAACCTACCTACCACTGTGAGATGACACAGTACGGGACAGTGTTTCTCTGCTGTACATTGGGTCACAGAGAGTTGGGACTGACTTGGAGGCACGAAGAAGAACAACAACAACAACATAGCAAATGAAGACAAGAAAAGGCCAGCCGTCAATGCCGTGACCAGGCTGGTGTTGCCCAGTGCTGTCATTCCTGGTAATAGGCCTCCCCTGCCATCTGGGCAGCGTGACTGGTGACCCTATTCCCACACTTAGTAAACAGCCAGGCTCCACATGTCCTTCCCCCTTCTAATGGCCGGGTGGAGACCCTCCTCCCTGCCTGTCACAGCTGCCATCCCCACGGGCCTGGGTTATTTTGGCTTCCTCCCTAAGGGTTGAAGTCCAGCTCACACACACCTGACTCCTCATTCCCCGAGTGATGCCACGGCCAGAGAGCTCTAACTTAGAATCAGAGGCTCAAAGGATGTTAGAGCTAGACAGGACTTTAGAGATCATTTAAGCCAGGAATTTCAACCCCAGCTACATCGTAAGCCACCCCAAACTCACTACCATCTGACATCAAGCTGTTAACTGCAATGTCAATGTCAGCGCCACTGTAAAACCACCAGTGACTCTTCAAGTTAGAGATGAGGTTCTCTGCTTTTGTGTGATAGGCCGTGTTCTCTAGAGAAGCAAAAGTTGGTGCGTGCACACACACAGTCTGTTTCAAGTCTGTGGGTCAGATGTCAAGCCAGAGGCGTCTCCTGACCAGCATGGCTGTAGGGGCAGATGAACCACGAAACAGGAAGAGGAATCACGAAGCAGAAAGGTGAAGCAGGAGGACTACCCCAGGCTGCTGGATGCAGAGGCAGATGAAACTCAGCTCAGCAGGTCAGGCTTGTGGCCACAGGGTAGAGTGAATCCAAGGTTGGCAGGACAGACAGCAGGCTGTTGATGGTTCCCAGGGCTGGGAGGTAATATGGCAGGCTGATGGCTCCGATCCAAAGAACCGGAGGTTGATGGCTAGATGCAGCATCCAGACCAGCAAGAAGCAAACAAGCACTTTGTGGAGTCTATTTGTATAGGAAATGGGCACGTCCCCAAGGAACCTGAGCAAGGCTCTGACCTGAGCAAGGGTCCCACAACTACTCGGCCACTCACAGCAGATCCCATCACGGAGTTAATTACATTATGTTAGGTCACATCATGGAGACTACTAGGCCCAAACCACTGTGAATTCTGGCCCAGCCAAGTTGACACAATCCTAACTATCACATCCTGTACAGATTTTCAGTCTCAGAAACCTAAAGAGGCAGTTCTATTCTGTCCTATAGGGTCGCTAGAAGTAGAATCACCTGGCGAGCTTAAAGATATACAAATATACTAACCCTTTGAAGAACCAATTCGTAGGAGTGGAAACCAGTATGGATCCCCCCGTTAAGCTCTTCAGGTGATCCTGATGCAGAGGTGACTTTGAGGACCAGTGAGGTAGGCCAAGTACCTTATTTGTCATTTGAGTAAACCCAAAGCCAACAGGTGACATGCCCAAAGTCACAGAGTTAGTTAGGAAAGGACTTGGAAACAGCCATCCTAAGATCCCAGCAAGAATCCGTTGTAATGTTTATTACCAGCGTATGATTAATATAGTTGTAAATTGCTTAACCTTTTGTCAATTATATGAACACTAACAACCCAAGCGTCTTAGTAAAATCTTGCTACACGGAACTATGACGTTATTAATTACAACATTGCTCATCACTGGGCAGAAGCCTTTTGGGGCATTTCTTCTTCTTTTCCTTCAATCACTACTTCATTTTTAAGATGGCCTCCTTATAACCCGACAAGCTCTGCTTACCACATAGAGGAGCGAAAACACCAGCCACTGAGTTATAGTCAATTAACATGACCCTTCTCGCCATACTTCCTTCTGGGACATATAATTCTGGAGGCTATCCACCCGTGGCTATCGTCTTCTTTGGGGGCATCTTTGATTCCACCTTTCTGGAATGTGACTTCAGACACTATCCTTTGTCTTCCTCGGATGGGGCATGCATACCAGGACCACCATCCAATTCTAACACACATTGCCTCATCTGGAACACCAATGCCCCTCTTTCCTGACCGACCTTTGGTGGAAGCAAAGCCCTGCTGTGACTTTCGGACATTTTTGGTTTCTGACTCGGGATCGGGCATTTGCCTCACCTCTGCCTGACCTTTGGATGTGGGATTTAACAGCACCTACCTCCATGGAAGACATTTCCTCAAAGTTTCCAGAGTTTCGGTGGGCCACTGCAATGGATCGCAGAACCCAGCAGGGTGAGGGAGTATATTCAAGGGAGGAGTGGGGTGGGAGAACGGAGCAGCATAGCATCTTGGAAGAGTTGGACATTTGGGACATCTTGAATCTCCACCCCTTTGGGACTTGGTTAGGTCTCCTGGAATTGGTTCGGACCCATAGCGAGCCTATGTGCACAACAGAACAAAACACTCCCTGTCCCTTTGCCATCTTTACCATCATTCCAGTGCTCTAGCCGCTTGTGGACGCCACTGTGTCAATCATCTCTTTGAGGGCTTTCTTCCCTTCTGCTGTCCTTCCGGTAGTCTGGAACCAGCTGGTCTTAAGGAATTCTTCTGAAAGATTTGATTATTCCACAGCGGTCAGGAGAACAACAGGACATGATCGTAGAGTGTGCCGACCAAGAGACGTCACTCCAAGTTCCAATCGTCACCGTGTACTAATGAGAGCTCTGACCGGAGAGTCCTGGGAGTGTAAAAAGTCAAGTGCATGGAGTTCCTGCCTGGCAGGCATAGTGGTGCATGTAAGCTGAATGGATGAACGAGGTTTCTGCTGTATTCAGTAGCTACAGGGGTGCTTTTATAAAAATCATAAATGTCTGCTGAAATAGTGCACTTTTTGAGAGACGGTCATGGTGGTATGGCCGCTGGGACAGTGTCACTCAGTGCCACCGGCATGCCCCACCCTCCTCCAGTGGCACCGCTGGGTTTGAACTCACGAAGAGGCTCCCCAGGAGACAGCCTGGCCATCTGCTGACTTCAGACAGGTCGCAGCCTCGACAAGACCACCCCGTGGGCACGATGGTCTGAGCTCACCTGGGGCTGCCATGAGTCAGCATCCATTCGATGGCAATGGCCGCACACCAGCAAAGGCTTGTTATCCCTGGACCTAGGCGTTCTCCTTGACGTGGAAGTACGATATGGGGGGGGGGGGGAGTGGGAGGGGCTTAAAGGAAATGGCACACTGCCCAATGCTGCGTGCCAACCCGGCGTCGCCTGCTCTCCGCAGTGGCGCTGTCTCACTCCGCCGGAAACACGGAGCCAAAGGGCCAGCAGGCCAGTGCCATGAGGCTCGCTGGCTAAGCCCCTGCTAACTTGGAGGGCTGGTGGCATGAAAGCCCTGGCTGTCTTTCTTCGTTGTGCCGGAGTCAAATGTGTTGACGGGGCAGTTGCGCCTCCCTGCATAATTCTGCAACAGCAAATGTGCCAGCATTCACAGCCACAGCGTCGCAGGGCGTGAGCAAAGCGTGGCGCGCGGCCAGCAATCGTGTCTTGACAAAGCGAATGTATTTGATGTGTTGTCGTTCTTCCTCTGTGTGACACCGAGCAATTTTTCTATTCCATTTGCATATATATGTGCATTTATATGAACATATGAAAAACGTATATATAAAACTATACGGTCCATATCAGAGTCTAGGTGGTGCAGTGGTTACAAGTTGGGCTGCTAACCTCAAGGTCAGACGTTTGAGTTCACCAGCTGCTTCTCAGGAGAAAGACTGGACTTTCTACTCCTGTAAAGAGGGACAGTCTCAGAAACTCACAGGGGGTAGTATTAGCCTGTCCTATAGGATCACTATGAGTCGGCATCAACAACTTGGCAGTGAATTTTTTGATATAGCTATATATATAAAATTTGATATAGTTATAGATATATATAACTTGATATAGTTATATATACACATATATGTAAATAACCTGAGAATCATAGGGTCATGCTACTTTTCTTACTTGCTTCATGGGATCATAGTACATGCAAATGAGATAGTGTTTGGGAGTATGTTAAAGATGTGAAGTGTTGTGATTATTCTAATTCAACTAAATTATAACTGAGTCATGGAGATGTCCCCTCTCTGAGCTATGGGTTGACCTTTGTCCCAAGAATATGTGCTAAACTTTTAACGCCTGTACCTACAAATATACCCTGTTTGGAAAAGAGGGGTTTCCTTTGTTATGTTGCTAGGGTCACCCTCGTGCAGAGTGGACCCTAAGCCTACTCATTTCTCTGAAACCTCAAAAGAAGGGACTAGGCATCGAGACGCACACTGGGGAGTGAGGTTCTTGATCTTCTGGTGGATCCCAGGGCTTAGACATGAGGCTTTAGATTTTAATTCTGCTTAAAAAAATAGCTTTAGTGGCCTTTTGTCTGAGTATAAAATGATTATATGTTCAATGAAAACAGAGAGAGAGAGAGAGAGCTCACAATTATCCATGTGCTTACCAGGTCCTTCTAGACTTTCCCTAGCCCTCATTGATTAACACACAAAGCCAAATAAATCCTCTGCTGTGGAGTGGATTGCAATTCATAGTGACCTTACAGGACAGAGCAGAATGGCCCCTGTGGGTTTTCTAGGCTGTGAAGCTTTATAGAAGCAGATCGTCATATTGTTTCCCTCAGGAGTGGCTGGTGGCTTTGAACCTGGTTGGTAGCCTGGTGCTTTACACCCTGTGCCACCAGGCCTCATTTCATATTAATGCTGATGTCCCAGCCTCACAAGTGTTTAAACCCAGTGGCCTTGGGAAGGGAATGTAAGCCTCTCCAGACTTCAGTCTTAATTTTGAATGGTGGGGTCTACGGTGAGGAGGAGAGCCTGGCCAAGGGGACTCCGGTCTGATTTGTTCCCTGCATCCCATTCTCAGGAGTGGGGATGGACAGTAGGGACTGTGACTCTGCTGAAATGAGATGAGCTAAGTGACATGGTGTCACCTCCCAATCCTCCCCTGTGTCTCCAGCGAGAGGGGCCTCCTCCCCGGGTTCCTGTCCTAGACAGCATCCTACCTTAAAGGCTGCTAGACTTCAGCTACCCCCCTTTGGCAATGGTGCTCCAGAAATTAATTAAGATACGAATCAGTTTATTACTCAGTCTACTGGGAACAGAACAGTTAAAGATCTTTTTCACAGTCTGCGTGGTGTCAATTAGAAGTGAGGGTGGTGCCGTTTTCTGGTTTAACTTAGGAGCAGTTGCTGGAGGAGAGCCCTCACAGCAAAGTAGGGAGCTGATGGAAAAGAGGGGTCCCCCAATGGAGGGACCGACACACTGGCTGCAATCATGGGCTCCCTTGGGCTGGGTTATCCCGGTGTGGCACCTTCTCTCCATGGACCTCGTCCCAGGCCAGATCAGACAAAAACCTATGAATGCTTATTATCATATTTGAACATAGAACAATATGTGAGAAATGTCATTGTCAGTGGTTTAGCCATAACATTTCTTGGATCACATAAATACTAATGACAAATTCTTCTTTGTGAAATACTTCTACATTGAATTCGCTTTATTAGTAACTTAGCAACCCCTCCAAACAAACAAACAAACCCAAACCAAAACAAATTAGTCATTAGGTCAATGCTGACCCATAGTGACTCTGTAAGACTGGGTGGAACTGCCCCTGTAACTGCCTATTGGAGTAGAAAGCCCTGTCTTTCTCCTGAGGAGTTGCCAGTGGTTTTGAACTGCTGACCTTGAAGATTGCAATGCAAGCATAACCACTCGATGCTCCTTAGTAACTGAGCAGAAGCCTTCAAGAAGCCTCCCCCCACTTTAATGACTACTCAAAAAGTTATTGATAGAGGTTCACAAACAATAACTACCTACCACACTCATGGAGCGAAAACACCGGAAACTTTGACCAAGTCAGTGACTGCGAAAAATGCTGGCAGCAACAAAAACAGCGGGTGCTGGTAGATGGTGCAGAGGAAACCATGTGATTGGACCCTCATTGTAACTGGGTAACAGTGACGGCTCTGACAGGAGCTCATTCAGAGGTTAACATATTGGCACAGGTAGGCCTACGTTAGGAGACCTAAATGGATATCTGGTTGTTGATATAACTAATTACAGAGAGATTATAATAAGAATAAGAATTTTCTGCAGAAACACAGCACAGTAATCTTACAGGTAGCCGTTTGGTGTTGCCCCATCTGGCAGCGGCTTCCTGCCCACTCCGCACCCGAACATCCCATACGGACGCCCCTGGCCTTAAAGATCCCAAGGCCTGTGAGGATGGGACAGGACCAGGCAGAGTTTCTTTTAGCTATACAACAGGGCATTGCATGTCAAAGCTGACTGATCAGAGGCTGACACGGACAAATTAGATGGCACAACCTATAACAGAATATATGGATAAGTGAAAAACTCTGGTTCAGGGTATCGATCTTAAACGACTTAAATACAAACACCTTCAAGATGAAGCCCCCAAGCTAGGTGCCGTCAGGGCACGGCAAGAATCTAGAAAAGAGAAAGCTAGACGTGAAAAGAAGGGGAAAGTAGATGGAAAAAGTAAGCTCTAAATTTGCATGCAGGTTACCATGACTACAAAGTATCTTTATCACTTATTGGTAGTATCTGTTAACCTGTGGGTGTCCCCCTCCCCCCCCCCCCACTGCCGTTTCTCAGGGACTTGCTCCTTTAAGGGAGTGGCTGAGACTGGGTGACAGGAGCCCAGTCTGGATGTACTAGAGTTCAGTACTCCCTCTTTTAAAAATTTTTTTGGCCTGCAGTTTCCAGCGCTCATTCGACCCAGCTGGTTAAGACGATTCACGTGTCACTTCTAAACATACAGCCTGGCGTTCAGCTCTCTGTGACTTGAAAGTGAAATAGGAAGATCTCAGTCATGTTGGCAAGTTGTGGGAAAGTATTTTTAGAAAAGCTTACTTATATAATTCTGATGTCTTCCCCCCTCTCTCTCTGCTCTCTACGTGGGAAGCACAGGTGAGTTCCGCAGAAGGACCATCTGCAGGAACCCAACCATGTCTGTGTCCCAAAGGTTCTATTTTGTGAACACACTTTTGGGCGGACTCGACCAGCACGTTGGCTGCGGGCTTCACAATTTCTGACCCAAACTCCGCCTACCTTTTCAAGCGTGAAGGTGTTCCGGAGTGCGCACGCGCACCACCCCATCCCCAAGCCCGTTGGGCTCAAGTTGCTTGTGACTCATTGGGCCCCCAAATGTTTCAGAGCAGAATGGCGCTCTCCTGGGTGTTCCACGGGTGCTGTCTTCCGGAAGGCTCACGGAGTGGGTACTGAGTTCCGGGTTGGGCTGCGAGCTGAAGGGCCGACGGTTTGAATCCACTAGCTTCAGTTTCTGCGGGAGAAAGATCGGGCAGTGGGCTTCCCTGAAGATTTCCAGCCGTGGAAACCCCACATTGTCACCATCGGTCGTTCCCTCCTGTTGGTTCTGCCGCACAGGGACCCGAGAGACTGCTGAATGCAGCACAGCCTGGGCCTGCGACGACGTTCTCACGAAGGGTGCTGCGTTTGCAAACCCCTCGGGACCATGCTGTGCCGCCCTGCAGGGTCGCCATAAGCTGGTGTCAACCCCGTGGCAGTGATTTGCGTTTTTGTTTTTTTTCATCATTTAATTGGGAGCTCTTACAGATCGCATGGCATTGCATCGTTCAATCCCATCAAGCAGTGTTGTACAATTGCTCCCACAGTTACTGCTAAACAGTTTCTTTCTTCTGGAACCGCTTGATATCAGCTTTCCTTTCTACCCCCACCCCAACCCTTATTTATTTTGCGATAAAAGTTTTTTTTTGTGTGTGTGCCATATCTTACACAATGCTATTTTTTCCTCAAATCTTAATGGAAGTAGATCCCTTCAGCCCTTTCCAACGTGGATTTGAACCACTGTTAGGAGCCTGTGCAAACGACTGACACTGTCCTGGACCTCCAAGAACGAAAGGAACCAGAAAGCAGTCCGGTTTGCTATGTTTTTGAGGGTTTTTTTTTTTGTAATAGCAAAGAATATTTTCTTTAGAGCAGTGCAGCTATGGATACGTGTGAGTCGGCATCGACTCGGTGGCATTGGGTGTTTTGGTTTAACCAGGAAGGGTGCCCTCATGGTATAGGGAGTTAGTTATAGGTTGTGCTGTTCACGACAAGGTCAGCAGTTCGAAACCACCAACCGCCCCACAGGAGAAAGGTGGAGCTACGACGCGTGTAAAGATTTAAAGTCTTGGAAACCCCACCAGGCAGTTTTGTTGTGTCATGTAGGATTCCTCTGGGTCGGACTTGACTCGGTGGTAGGGAGTGATCCAGGGAGGAGACACACGTCAGCACAAATGTGTAATGAAAAGCTTGCTCCCAGTGGACTGATGCTGCCTCACAGAGACCCTACGGGGCAGCATAGAAACACTTCTGTGGGCTTCTGAGGCTGTAACTTCTGCTGGGGGTAGACGCCTCATCGTTCTCCCACAGACCGGGAAGTAGCTGGTGGTTTCAGATGGCCACCCGGTGACTCGCGACCTCCCACGGAATCACGATGGCTACTCTCAAGGGTTGGTTCTTTGAATCTGCACCGAGGTACATTGGAACAAAGGCGTGGGCATCAGCTTCCCCTGATGTACCCAGGGGCTCACGAGTTAGACATGCCGGCAGCTGCCTCGTTTCTCTTTTCTTTTTAATGTGGCAGATAGAACAATAGAAGACAATTTCTGGGATCCCGTGAGCTTTTGTAAGACTCGGTGTTCCTTCTCGCCCACTCGGCTGTCCTCCTGTGATCTTGTGGCTGCTCCCTCTCAATGACTTAGTATTGGATTGGATCGAGGATGACCTTCCTCTTTCGGAATTGAGGCTCCCCCGCGCTGTGTGCAGTCCAGGGTGGCTTGGCCAGCTTCCTGGCATACCAGAGCACACCGCGAAGCCCAGGCAGCTGGCACTTTCCCGCATGTGAACCGGTTATGTGTAAGTGCTCAGGAAGGGCCGTTTAAGTCCAGACGGGCATCCAGGTGCAGCCCTTTCCATTCTGTGTCTGCTCTGCCAGCCTTGGTTTGGGATCTGACAATTCGATCCTCCTGACTCATTGGTTCCAACAATGGCTTTGCAGCGGGCATTGCTCTGACGGGGGCGAAATACCCACCCCTTCCCCTTTCTCTGGAAGCCACTTTTCCATCCACAGGAGCGGCTACTCCCCCAAATGGTGATTTCTCACCATTAACCCAAATGCCACTCTGGACAGCAATTGCCTCCCTAAAGGACTGAAGCCGCATTGGAACAACTTTGTCCATTAGGACCGATTCAGAAAATACACACGGGAAGAGAGTACACATCGCAAAACATACAGCCTCGCCACCGTGTGTCTCCCCACGTGGACGGTGCCAGGTCATGACCCTTCAGCCACTTCCCTCTCTCCTCTTCAAACATTCCTGGACGGAACCCCAGTGCTCTCAGCAGCGTCCCCATCGCCAGAGCATGATCAGAGCTGGATGGTACCAGAAGGGGGAGGCAGGGGCCGGGCTTCTCTCTGTCCCTGGTAATAGCCCGGCAGCAGTGGGATTCTCCAGTGAATGATTAGTCCCCAAACCGGGGCAGGTTATTCTGGCGTCCAGCGGTCAGTTGTGTGTTTCAGGTTGCAATGATGATGAGCAGGTTTCAGTGGGGCTTTCCTCTGAGCGAGGAAGGAAGGCCTGGTGATCGGCTTCCCAAACCAGCCAATGAAAACCCGATGGGTGCCAACGGTCTGGTTCATGGCGCACCACGAGTTGGGGTGACTCAGTGGCGCTTAAGGGCAACAGTTCGTTTCAGTGGGGATGGGATGGTGACTAAACCCTGGGCCCCGAGCCTGGTCCCAAGGAGGAGGCAGGGCAGGTGGCCCCGAAACAGAGTCACAGCTCTTGAGTAGCAGCATCTGGGTGAATTGGTTGGGACCTCCCTACACAGCACCGCCACTGGTTGAATTTGTATGAGCTGTGTGCCCCCCATTTCGCTTGCACTGGGGAGACATGTATTTGTTGTTGGTTGTGGCATGGGGAGGCTTAAACTAGACGCAAAGTAAGTAAACACACAAATAAATACCAACACCCTTTCTGAGTTAGATCACTAATGTTGAGTCCAATAATATAGAAGGGGGCAGGGAGGAGTGTGGGGGTCACCAATCAATCTTTTCTGGAATAGGAAGACTTCAGGTAAATATCAGCTCTCACATAAATTGTACAGAGTCAATAAAAAGCGGTCCAATCATTTCAATAAACCTGACATGATCTCTTTCCTCATTAAAGATTTAAGGAGTAATGCTACCTCAGCGACAGCTCTCTTCCGTGAATGAAACGGAATAAAATATGTGAAAAGAATATTTTGGCTGGCTCCAGGGAGGAGAGGCTCATAGTTTGGTTGAAAATCTCAAAGCCTATATTTTGATTTACCATTTGGGGGCCATGGACTTCAGTCCTTGGCCAGGCCACTTCTGACTGGTGACTCTTTCAGATTGGTTGAAGTGTAGTTAAGAGGAGCCCTGGGGATGCAGTAATTACATGTTGATCTTCTAACTGCGAGGTCAGCAGTTTGAAACCACTAGCCACTCCTAGAGAGAAGCTTTATGCTTCAGTAAAGAGCAAAGAGTCTGGGTAACCCACAGGGACAGGTCTACTCTGCCTTGTAGGGTCACAATGAGTCAGGATTCACTTAATGGCAGTGTGTTTGAATGGGCTAGGAGCTGTCAACTAACTGCAAGATAAGTGGCTCAAACCTAACCCACTGCCTTGCAAGAGAAAGGCGAGACTTTCTGCTCCTGTAAAGGGTTACAACCTCAGAAACCCAAAGAGGCAGTTTTACTCTGTCTTCTGGAGGTCACTGTGCTATGAGTCGGAGTTGACTGGAGCAGCGAGTTTGGGTTTTTGACTAGAGGACACAGTCAGGGACCATGGTGGCCCAGTGGTGGAATTTCCACCTTCCGTTGCAGGAGCCCTGGATTCTCTTCCTGGTCAGGGAGCTTCCTGTGTAGCCACCACCGTGAGGGTCACATGAGACGACAAAGACGAAGAGGGTTCAGCAGAGCTTTCTGATTAGGAAGTCAGGACAAGCGATCTCCCAGTGACAATGCTGAGGATCCTAACGGCATCATCCCATGAGCTCAATGGCAACCGACAGCCACAACCACCGGGCAGAGAGTCAGGCAAAGCATAGACCCTCCTTCACCCCAATACAGGGGATCGCGAGAGAAGCCCTAAATTGGAAGAGTGCAGCATCCCAAGATCTGCCTGTTCTGAATATTTTCTGGTAGGTTCTCTCATTTTGAACCTGTCAAGTATTACCTGTCACTCATCTGCATATCGCTCATTAAGACGACAGAGCTGTGGATATGCAGGGAAGACCGCCCTGATCCCGTGGTTAGCAACAACATCTAGCAGGGAGACAGGCTGAAACACACGGCAAAAACAAAACAGCAACAACCTGATTCTCATAAAGACCCCACTATTGACTTATGGAAACAAGCGATTTAGTCATTGCAATAAAAGGCCTTCGGGAGGAGGCAGCCCAACCAGAAGTTAGCTGATGTGCATTGAATAATCTAATAATCATCCTGCCACACCTGCAATGCTTAAGAACAAGAGGGATTATTAAATTTGTGCATAGAAGGTAAAATTACTGCAAAGAATGGCTTTGGGGAATATACAAGACACAGGAAATGAAATGAAGTAAAATAAATACCAGGGCAGATGACTCGTTTCTCCGTATTGCTAGCTAGGTTTAATTAATTGCTAATATAGCACTGAGCCATGCAATACTCAATCAGAACCATGACTTCAATTTTGGAATTTTCCTCTTAAATACCCATTCATTAAGAGAAAAGCAAATGTCACCAGGCAGAAAGCATGTTTGTGATTTTGAACGCAAACTTTTCATCTTCAGCTATAAACTATTGAGGAATCTTGTTTTTAAAATGATTTTGGAGTTTCTCTTCCGTTTAAAAGGCAGAGGAGGGACTTCATTGTCATTCCAAATCCCACTGAAATCCGTAAGTGAATGAACCTTCAACTCCTCTAGGCCTTTTCTGCTTTAGCTTGCTACGTGTGGCTGTGTGAGGGTCCTGTGGAGTCATGGTGGGGCACACATTGGCCTGCTCACAGCAAGGTCACCAGTTCAAACCCAGTAGCCACACTCTGATAGAAAGAAGAGGCTTTTGGATCCCAGGAAGATTTGCAGTCTTGGAAACCCCAAGCATCAGATCTACTCTATCATTAATGGTCACCGTGAGTCAGAATTGACTCAATAGCGGTGGGTTCTGGGTGGGATTAGTGGTTACTCAGTGGGCTGCTAAGCACTAGGTCAGCAGTTTGAAACCAAGGGTCACGAGACACAGGGCTCTCTACTCCCTTAAATAATGACAGTCGTGGAATCCCACAGGAGCAGTTTTACCCTGCCCTGTGGGGTTGCTGTGAACTGGAATTGACTTGATGGCAGTGAGGGTTTTTTGAGTGAGAAGAACAGGAGTTTGGGACGCATACAGATCTGGTTCAAACCCTAGATCTGGCATTTTCCAGGAGGGTGACCTTGGGAAAATCACAACCCTTCTCTGAGCCTTAGTCCTCTACTGTGTACAGGTGTGCCCTGAGGTTGGCCTGTGGTTTATTCATCTAATTTTCCTTGAGTCCTTATTTCCACCCAGCCCTGTGCTAAAGACTGTACATATAATGCAATAATGAGAGTAGGCACAGCCAACATTGACTGAGAGCTGGTTAGATGCTGGGCATTGTGCTAATTATTTGCTTAAAATTCAATTTTCAGGACCATAGGGCATGTGTGTCCACTGATCTGTGTATCTTCTGTGTTTCTATGTTGTTAGCTGCCATTGGGTCAGTGCTTTGAGGTGGCTGCCATTGATCCAGGTCTTGCCCCATCACTGCTGTGGTCCCTCAGGCTTTCCTGGTCTGATCTGGGGAAGCAGGCCTTTCTTCCAAGTCTGTCTTAGTCTGGAAGTTCCACTGATACCTGCTGCGCATCATAAGAACACTTAAGACATCTATCTACTGATAGATGGGTGGGGACCGGTAAGAATCAAACGTGGGTCGCTCACAGGGAAAGCGAAAGTTACGTGTGTGTATGCATGCATGCACATCTATATTACATCATAATCATACTAACAAGCACAATAGAATGGTTGCCTTCGCGTCAATTCCGAGCCATGCTGAACCCATGTGTGTCAGAGGAGAACGTGCCCCACGGGGATTTCAGTGGCTGATGTCGCAGAACTAGATTGACAGGACTTTCTTCTCAGGTTCCTCTGGGTGGATCTAAGCCTCCGATCTATTGGTCAGCCATCAGAGTTGACTGTTGGCACCACCTGGGGACTCCCAGTCCATAAACAGAGCAGGATTTTGCTTGTAAGAAAAATCAGCTTCTCCCAGACTTAAAAAAGCAAAGCAAAGGAGCAAAAATTCAAACTAAATTCACCGTCATTGAATTGATTCTGACCCATAGCGTCCTTAGATGACAGGATAGAATGGCCCCTTTGGGTTTCTAGGATGTAAATCTTTCTGAGAATAGACAGAATAGACCTTTCTCCCAAAGAGCAACTGGTGGGTTTCAAACTGCCGGCTTTGTGGTTAGTGGCTCACCAGGGCTCCTTTGCCTCAGCTGTAACTTTGAAATGCTTCTTTGGATTATCTTTTACCCTGGGATCAGTCTGGGAATGAAGGAGGCCTTGACGCTCACTGACTTGAACAAGTAGAGAGGGAAAGAGGAGAACCAGATGTCATGAGAGTGTATGTGTGTGTGGGGGGGCGGGGGAGATGCCCAAGAGCACCAGTCACCCCTTGAAGAGTTGCCGGGACGGCTCTCGAGGTAACAGCGGAAGCAGAAACACTAAGATGGGAAAAGAAGAGTTCAAGTACTTGCAACTTTGTCATGTAGCATCGCACCTGAACATCACTCTCCTGGAGGATCTCGCCGTCTGAAATGCCAATCACAGACCCGAATGTGCTGTGTACTAATTCACAGAGGGCGGAGGGCACTGGGTAATTTCCCAACAGAAATCCTGTCATATAGTGTGAATGCCTTTATAATAAATAAGCCCTCAAGCACCTTAACGGGGTGCACTCTGTATTCACTGGAATGGCCCTCCCATCTTCCCACTCGTGAAAGCCAGAAGTGACGGATTGGCCACTGTGGATATTCGCAAGCCGACTGTTTTCCAGGTGTGGCTGTGGTGGGAAAGAAGGGGGCCTTCTTCGAGCCATCTTGGGTATTGGGAGCTTAATCTCCTAAGGAAAATCTTTAGCCAAGTCAGGTTGTCCGTGGCCATGTTAGTCATCTGACTGATTACGTAAGGACCACAGAGGAACACTGCAAACGCCGCCAGCTCTTGGCAGTGGAATGACAATGAGGACCAAGTGTGGAAACGAGGTACTCGGAACGCCAAATGTGGGGAGGAGACCTCCAGTTCCCGTGCCTGGCTCTGCCTCTCCATCAATTCAGGGCCTTTGCAAGGTAATTCGCTGGAAGGGGGGCATCGTTGGACTGGATTATTTGCACCTGTTCTGTGTTCCTGATGTCAGCTAATTTGACAGGAAGGCCAGCCAGGCTGGTTCCCGTTAAATATTCAAATCAATAGTTGTATTGTTTATGACCAACGCGTGTCTTCTGTGAGGGCTTCCTGGGTCTTCGTGAAGGGTCCTGTAGCCGCTGTCAGTCTGATTAGCTGTGCTGCTGAAATTCCAATTCTGACAATGAACCCTTACCCCAACCGGGTTTAGGGAGTTAAAGTGAGTCTTTAGCAACCCTTTCATATAATCGACGCATCATTACAGCTTATTACCAAAGGGAATGCAGAAGTTAAGTCACACAGGCTCATTCCTGAACTAGCCCAAACAGTATAACCACTGCTCTCTGATTTCGACTCTAATTTAATAGTTCATAGTGGCACCATTACTTGAGAACAGGCGCCCACGTGTTTACACTGAACCACCATGAATGCTTAGTTTCAACATACTAAGTGAACCCAGCCTATGAAGATAAAGAGATTGGAAGTGTGATTTTTCTTGAGTTATCTACCTAGGATTTTGCCAAGGGTTTTATTTTGCTTGGATCTGCAATCAATGTTCATAGAAGCAGCAGCTGAGATCAGAAGACATGTTGTACTAGGGAAATCTGCTGCATGAGACCTTATTTTGAGTATTGCAAAGCAAGGATGTTTGACCACTAAGGCGCACCTGACTCAAGCCATGGTGTTCTCCATCACCTCACATGCATGTGAAAGTTGGACATTGAATAAGGAAGACCGTGGAAGAATAGATGTAAGTGAATTGTGGTTCTGGGGAAGAATATTGAAAGTACCATATATTGATAAAAGGACAAACCAGTCTGTCTTGGAAGAAGTGTGACCAGAGTACTCCTTAGATGCAAAGATGGGGAGATTCTGCCATACATATTTCTGGAGAGACCAGTCCCTGGAGAAGGACATCATGATTGGTAGGGGGGCAGTGACGGCGGGGACTTCCCTCAAAGAGATGGACTGACACAGTGGCTGCAACAATGGGCTCAGGCATAGGAACAAATGTGAGGATGGAGCAGGAGCAGGATCAGGTAGTGTTTCATTCTGTCATGCATCAGTTACTGTGGGTTAAAAATGACTCGATGATACCTAACACCACCACCACCACCACCACCATAACAACAACATGTACCCAGAATAGTGATGACTTATCAAGGCTCTGGATATCTTAAAGAGGCAGAGTTCCATCCCATTCAGAGACAATGACATGAGGAAAATCTGTAAGTGTAGTCAGGAGTTGGAGGACAGAAAGACATCAAGTGCAGAAGGCACCTCAGGGTCAGTGATTTGACAGGTTTCTGATATCAGATCCTAGTGATGCTTAGAGTCTTCTGGATTTATGGTTGTTAGGTTCCATTGAATTGATTCCAACCCATAGCATCCAGAATAGAATGAACCATGCCTGGCCCTGCACCATCCTCATAATTGTTCTATGCTCGTGTCTGTTGTGGCAGCTACACTGTCGATCCATTTTGTTGAGGTCCATCCCCTCTTTCGCTGCCCTTTTACTTGACCAAGCATAACGGTTCCTCTCCATTGACTTATCTCTCCTGGCCACATGGCCACAGTACGTGAGATGAAGTCTTAGCATCCTTGCCTCGAAGGAGCGCTCTGGCCATACTTCTTTCAGGACAGATTTGTTTGTCCTTCTAGCGGCCCAGGGTACTTTCAATAGTCTTTGCTGGCAGTAGACACTCGTACTGATTGTTTGCATGAGCTTTAGAAGATCCTGATGTTTTGGGGTATGCTTTATACTTCAAAGGCTGGGATGTGACCTGTTCTTGTCAGACATAGGTTAGCATACTCTTGGCATCACCGGTAGTGAAAACCCCAAATGTGGAAATGAGAGATCACTCTTAGCCAGGGTCTGAGGGAAATAATCACAAGGAGTACTTGGCTCTTTTGTCTAATAGAGGTTATTAGACAACAAAGTATTTGGATGAGCAGATTTACAAACAACTCCTAGACATTTCTTGGCAAGTTAAGGGAGGATTTCATTCATTTATAGAAAGTGAAGATGGGGCGGGAGTGGGGAGGCATGGATTCTTCTGTTTATTTTAAGGCAATGAAATTTATAATTGGCTACTTCTTGACTGTGGAATTGAGTCTGTGAAGGAATAAACCCTAATCACTCTAGCTCCCCCGGCATCCTACCTTTAAAATAAACCTCTAAGTGTATTTACTTCTTTTTCAACCCCAAAGGCAGAGCCCTGCTCGCTTAATGTAAGACTTCATTAATTCTTTCATTCAGTCACTTGCTAAACAAACTTTTGCTAGGTTCTCAGGAAGGGTGCTCAGTTTTGGAATCAGCCTGGAACCTGGAGTATGTATTTGGAGGGAGCAAAATGTGATGGTCAAACCCAACCCAACCCAACCCAAGCCAACCCAGCCCAGCCCAGCCCAGCCCAGCCCAACCCAACCCAACCCAACCCAGCTCAACACAACCTCCTGGTTGCCATGAAGTTGATTCTGACTCACGCTGACCCCATGTGTATAGACTCAAATGGTACCACAGGGTTTTCAATGGCTGGCTTTTTGGAAGTAGATGACATGGTCTTTCTGCCAAGATTCTGTGATCGTGACCAGGCTCTCGAATCGGTGAACTTCTGAAAGACCTTGGGAGCAGGGACCAATGACTGGAGTCTTTCCAGAATGTAAAGTGGTCCCCTTGTGGCACACATGGTGTGCACTGGGCGACTAGATGGAAGGTTGGTGGTTCAAATCCAGTGAGCTGCACCACAGAAGAAAGGTCTGGCAATCTGCTTCTGTACAGATTGATACTGTTTTGATTGTGTCAGACTCATAGCAACCCTCTAGGACAGAGTAGAGCTGCCCCTATTGGCTTTCCAAGGATGCCATCTTTAGAGAAGAAGAAGACCTTCTCTGCATGGTGACCAGAGGGTTCTGGGGGCTGAAGAACAACACCTCTGTGACACTGGAGGTCTGCAGGAGCTGGAACCGACTGCACTGCAATGGGAAGTCTGAGGTGCCTTTGGTTATCCAGAGAGAGATGTCCTCCAGGCAGGGTGTGGAGCTCAGTTCAGGGATCAGGTTAGGTGCATACAGGGCAGAGGAATCAACAGAGAGAGCGAGTGGTCAAGTCCAGGTTGGGGCCCCTGGAGCACACCATGTATGCTCTGGGGAGCAGAGCTTTCAGCACTGAGTTTGGGCCGCAGCCATGTTGACAGAGGAAGCCCTGGTGGCATAGTGGTTAAGCACCGGCTGCCAGCTGACAGGTTAGCTGTTCAAACCCACCCACTGCTTCACCGGAGGAGGATGTCTGCTTCCTTGAAGACTGCTCACTGGCATTGACTCAGCTCTGAGACACTGGTCAGAGTAGAGCTACTGGTGCGTTTCTGAGATTGTAAATCCTCACGAGACACACAGACTCATCTTTCTCCAGTGGAACTGCTGCTGGGTTTGAGCTACTGATCTTGTGGGTAGCAGTCCAACATGTAACCCATTATACCACCCTCTGGATCAATTCTACTGCACCCACTCACCCTCATCCTGCCCCAGGAAGTCATCTGGGCATGGTGCCTGGTGGCCTGTTTTAAGAAATGGGCAGCTGGGATGGAGGGTTCCCCCCGGGGCATGAGGGATCTTGAAGTCAATGGACTTCAGGCATCGCTAGAGATGAGAGACAAAGCGAGGAGACACGGGCTCGCCATTTTCCATATGTTAACCACGGGGAGAAGGGATGGATTGTTTTGTGTTCTGGAAGGCAACCCAAAGACCGTGGGCAGAGGTGATATTGCGGACCTTGAGATGTAGTGGAAGAATTTGTGTCAGATATGGTATCCTGATTAAGAGAGTTAACACGCAGTAATGTCTGAGAACATAAGATACAAATCCTAGTACCTAGGTTTGAATCTGGCCTCTACTATTTTACTGTATGGCCTTGGCGAGTTCCTTGACTTCTCTGTGCCTCAGTACCACGTTTGTACAGTGGGGATACTAGAAGTACCTATGTGAAGTACCTACGTTTGTTGTGGGCTATCGAGTTGATTCTGACTCATAGCGACCTTGTGGGACATAGCAGAGCCGCGCCATTGAGTTACCGTGGCTGGAATCTTTGTGGCAGCAGTTCACCGGGTCTTTCTCCCTCGACGCTACTGTGATCGTGAGGGACCATCACGCCAGTTCCAACTCCTAGTGACCCTGTGCGCCGTAGAACAAAACACGTCCCAACTCCTAGTGACCCTGTGCGCCTCCTTTCGCTGCTCTCCCCTCCCCCCCGTTTTAGCAAGCATGATGCCTTTCTCTGGGGATTGGTCTCTTCTGATAACATGTCCTAATATGTGAGGCAAAGTCTCACCATCCTTGCTTCCAGGGAGCATTCTGGCTGTCCTTCTCCCGAGGCAGACCTATCTGTTCTTTGGGCAGCTCATGGTACTTTCAATATTCTTCACCCAACCGCCAACCTTTTGGCACTTCCTTGGGGCTGCTTACCTAGTTCTTTGAATTATTAAAAATAAAAATAGCCGACTTAGCATTGGCAGTACCTGATACATGTTAAGTTCTATTTTTTTAAACACAAAAAAGGGTCTGCCACTCAGTGGCTTTATGAGCTTGAATAGTAATGAAGGCAGTAGCTTGAAAGAACATCCGTTCTTCAGTCGTTCTTTGCCCCTGTCTCACTTTTCCTTACATGTGACACAAATGAAAATACCATAGCCCGGATCAGGCATACCTTAGTCCTCAAAGAAGAATCGAGACATTTAAATTATGGTGTTGGGAAAGAATATTGAAAGTACCATGGACGGCCAGGAGAACAAACAGATCTGTCTTGGAAGGAGCACAACTCGAGTGTTCGAGGACGGTGAGACTTCATCTCAAGCACCTGTAACATGTTGTCAGGTGAGGCCAGTCCTGGAGAAGGACCTCATGCTTGATGAAGTAGAGGGTGATGGAAGAGGAAGACCTTTGACAAGATGAATCGACACAATGGGCTCCAACAGAGGAACAATTGTGAGGCCGTCGCGGGACGAGGCAGGTTTGGTTTTGTTGTACGGAGGCTTGCTGTGAGTCAGAACTGACTTGACAGCACCTGTGTTAGGTTGGGTTGACTAGAGAAACAAATCCAGGGCCATCTACATATGTGTAAGAGAGAGCTTATGTGTGTGTAGCAAAGAGCAATTGAATATTGAGTAAACAACCCAGCCCAGTCCAGATCAAGTCCATAAGTCCGATATTAGTCCATATGGCCAATACCAGTCTATAAATTCCTCTTCAGATTCACACAACACGTGCAATGATGCCAAATGCAGGAGGATCACAGGCCCATGGGTGAAAAGTCTTGTGGATCCAGTGGTAGTGGAAGCATCTCAGCACTGGTGCGGGTCTCCACATGTGGCTCCTCCAGCTTCCCAGCTGCGTCTCCTCAACAGGAAGGTTAAGCAGAGAGTGTGGCCCGCCTCTCAGGAGAAAGAGAGGAAGTTCCTAGAATCTGCATGAGAAGGTCACACCCACAAGGAAGCATCATCAGGTTGTGACCTGATTGACAAGTAGATTCTACCCCTTCACGCTATTTATCAAGTTGACATGAAATTATGTGACTACTACCAGTGTAGTCTCACCATCTTCCCTTCTATGCCAGTTGCATAATCTGTCAACTTGTGAAGGGGTGGAGTCTAGCCTGTCAATCAGGTCACAGCCAGTGAGACCTCTGTGTGGGTGTGGCCTTCTGAGGATTCTGGGAACTCCTGTCTTCCTCCCTGGAGGTGGGACACACACCTGCTGTGAGATATTCCTTTTGACAAGCCACATGGAGCTACGCTGGTGGAGGCAGAGCACCGGAGCCTGAGGAACCACATGGAGACCCACACCACCCCTAAGATGCTTCCACCACCACCACTGGATCCACAAGACTTCCCACCCACAGGTATGCGATCTTCCTGCATTCAGCATCATTACATGTGTTGCGTGAGTCTGAAGAGGAATTTCTAGACTGGTATCAGACATATGGGCTAATACCGGACTTAAGGACTTGATCTGGACTGTGTTGAGATTTTTTAAAATATCCAATTACTCCTTATATAAGCTATTTCTTATATACACATGAGTGTCTATGAATTTGTTTCTCTAGTCAACCCAGACTAACATACCTTCTAAAGAGCATTCTGGCTTAACTTCTTCCAAGACAGATCTGTTTATTCGTTTGGAAGTTCATGGTGCTTTCACGCTCCTTTGCCAGTCTTGGGGTTTCCTTATTCAGTGTCTAACTCTCACATGCATATGAGATGATTGAAATACCACGGGTTGAGTCATGTGACACCCTCAAAGGGACCTCCTTACTCTTCAACACTTTCAACCAAATAGAGGAGTTATGATTCCAACATACATTTTGGGGGGATACACATTGATTCCCTGGCAGGCATTGATCCCAGGTAAGCACTGTGGGGCAGAGAACAACGATGCTTGTACCAGTGTGTTAACGAGCAGGTTACTGCTGTGGGGAGCTGTAGTCCAGTCCTCCTGGGGACCTCTGGGTGACAGTGCAGGGCTCACTTAAGGGAACATTCTGGTATCACCCACCCCTCCCATCTGTCATTTTGTGAGGTGGTTCCTGAGAACACCTTGAGGACTATTAACTTCCTGGCATTTCAGAGGTCGACTCATGGACCAGGTGCATCTGTGATCAGAGAGAGAGAGGGAGAGCGGCGAGCCATTGAGTATGATTGAAGACAGGGCGGGGCCCTGACAGCATCTGCTAAAGACCAGTTATTTTAACTCTCTGAACCTCCATCTCCTCCTCTATCAAGTGGTCATCATCATCATCATCATCATCCTCTAAACTTATACTTCACAGTCTTGGCGAGGATTGAGGTGGACATCTAGGACTTCCTTTGTGTTGGCTGGCTGGCGGATGGATGCTGGCAAAGCTTACTCTTACTGTTAGGAAAGAAAATGATATGAACGAGGAGACTCTGCCTTGCAAAGAATCATGCATATGGACGTT
Organism: Tenrec ecaudatus; assembly: GCF_050624435.1. NCBI lineage: Eukaryota > Metazoa > Chordata > Mammalia > Afrosoricida > Tenrecidae > Tenrec > Tenrec ecaudatus. Next base: position 198,827,154 of record NC_134532.1, read on the forward strand.
ACCCAGGGAATAAATTATAAGAGGGAATTTGTGTCCATTTAATTTGCTTGGAGAAGTGCCCGCAATAGAATCGTATACACTTGGTCACTTAAAAGAATTATATGTGGCCGCCACATTGAAGTCACATTTATCCTCTCGGACAGCAGTTCGTCTTGAGCGTCGAGCCGGTAATTTACTTACAGGTGTATATGGTAGGATCGCTCAGGTTAATGCCCAGGAACAGAGAACAACAATTAGCAAGTTAATTAGGGTCTTGGTTTTAGTAGCGAGGGATAATCATTTATTAGCTTAGGTCAGACCCTGGGTTTCCCGGGCCCTGCCTTCCTATGAAAATATTGACAGAGAGTGGATCCCATCAGCTTCTGTGCCACCATTCACACAGGCTTGGGACGCCCAGGGTCTTTCACGGAGAGGATGACCACAAGGTTAAGGGGCCTGCGCTTAAGCCAGCCTGTTGCACAACAATGGCAAAGAAAGAAAAAAACAAGAGAAGGGATGCGCACTGCAGTGGTAGAATTCTTGCCTTCCTGCACAGGTCCAGGGTTTGATTCCTGGCCAGTCTGTCTGGAGTGTCCACTCCCCCTCTGACAGTGGACGCTTACCTGCTTCTTGGATGTTGAACAGAGCTTCCCCTGGGTTGGGGGGCTTCCTAAGTTAAGCTGAACTAGAAAGAAAGGCCTGGCAGGCAGATTCTGAAAGTCAGCCAGTGAAAACGGCATAGATCACCATGGCGCAATCCCCAGTTGATCCTGGAGGTGGCTTGGGGCTGGGCAGCATGTTTTCCATCATGCTCAGAGTGGGCAGAGTTGGAGCAGCGTCAGTGACAACTACCCGGAACAACAGCAAACACAATAGGAGCCCTTCCTCACCCCTCGGAGGGACTTGCTGTCCACTCGCTGCGGCATCCTACCCCCGTAAAGAGTCACAGCTCGCAAACACTCAGAGACTCTGCTCGGTCCTGCAGGGTCGCTCTGCCTTGGGATGGACTCCGTGGCTGTGAATTTGACTTTTTTTTTTTTTGAAATCATTTTATCGGGGGCTCTTATGGCTCATTACAATCCATCCATCCATCCATTGTGTCAAGCGCATTTGGACATATGTTGCCATCATCATTCTCAAAACATTTTCTTTCTACTTGAACCCTAGGTATCAGCTCATTTCCCCCCCTCTCTACTCCCTCCCTCCCTCCCTCCCTCATGAGCCCTTGATAATTTATAAATATTTTTTCTTGTCTTACACCGACTGAAGTTGAGTTTTTTGAGCTAGCATAGTACTATTTTTTTTCTCAGCATAACCATCTCAGATAAATCAACATTAGCTTTCAGTGGAGGCATTTGTTGGCGGGGAGGGGCAGTAGCAAAAGACCCTCTCCTGCAGGAGTTGGGATGGACTTGAAGGCAGTGAGTTTGGGGTTTTGGTTGGCTGTGGTGCCAAGTGGAGCCCTGGTGCCTTAGTAGTTATGAGCTGGGCTGCTAACTGCCAGGTCAGCAGATCAAAGCCACTGGCTGCTCTGAGAGAGATCGATGGGTCTTTCTACTACCATAAAGAGTTAACAGTCTCGGAAATCCACCCTCCCCTACAGGGTCACTATGAGTTGCCGTCTACTCTCTACTCGATGGGAGTGAGTTTTGAGGTTTTTGGTGCAGAACAGCACTGGGAAGTGGTAAGCTCTCCCTTGTTCTAGTATCTTTGTCTCTCTCTCTTTGTCTCTCAAGCTCTCTCAGTGGCGGTCAGGGACCCACAGTAGGGATTCCAGAGCTGGTACATCCAGTTTAGAGTTGGGAAGAGGGCATCTACTGAAGACTCATCTGGCAATGGAGGGAACAGTGAACAAGGTCCCTCTTTTTCTGCATTAAAGGTGTGGTTGACTGTCTCTGTTCTCTGCTCACAGGGTCCTTCTTGCCCCCGTTTCCTTCTTGGCACCCGGCGCCTGCTCAGCTTGGCTGGAATGTTGCTTAGCATGTCTCTGCCTAATAAGGTGGAGGCTTGGCCATGCCTCATAAGCTATAGAAAGGATGATGGACAAGGCTTTTAAAATCTGTTTGGCTCCTGTTTCCTAGCCCATCAGTCATGAATTGTAAGAGTGAGTTGTTCTGTTTCTGCTTGCAAAACAGGAGCAGCGGCGAGGTCGTGACCAATTCAGCTTCGGTAAGTCACCTCAGCCTTTGCGGAGAGCTGAGCTTGGCTCCACAACAGTCCCTGGCCTTTCTTGGAGAAGGGCAGGTGACCGAAGCACTCGCCCCCATTTTGGTCGAAGCTGAATATGTCCATGGAAATGCCCAAGATTGAAACGCCAGGCCAACCACACAGGGTGACATTTGAAATGGCCCATGTCAAAGAATTGTGTTAGTTGTTTTTTCTCAGCACTAGTTCTGTAAGCGTACTTTCATCCAGTTTAGACACATTAGTAAGAGGGACTCGTCCCCAGAGGAGGACACCATGCTTGGTAAAGCGCATGGGTTGACCCAGTGGCTGCCACAACGGGCTCAGGCATCGGAACTATTGAGGAGGGCCCGGGCCTACGCCATGTTTTGTTTTGTGTATGTAGAGTTGCTCTGAGCCAGACCCAATTTGTTGGGCTGCTAACCAAAAAGACCAGCAGTTCAAAACCACCAACCAATCCTGGGGAGGAAGATGAAGCTTTCTACTCCAGTAAAGAGTTGATGTCTCAGAAACCCACAGTGGCCGATCGACCTTGGGATAGAACTATCGGGTCATCGATGAGCCAAAATGTGATCAGTAGCAGTGAGTTTGGGTTCGGAACAACAACAATCTTGGACAATAATTTTAGAAAACAAAAATGGTGGAAGTTCTCCAGAAATCATTTTCTGTTGCCCAGGTGCCCACATTCTAGGTGGAAATTAGTAAACACATTAATTACTCTTCAATGTTCAATAAATGTTCTTAGGGGACAGGTAGAACAGTCACCTCCCCCAAACATGTCCACTCTCTACGCCCCAGGACTTGTGAATATGCTACCTGACCAAGCAAACCGTAATCTGTGTGTGTTGCTGTAAGCCACAGAGCTGCAGTTTGCCCGGGAAACACTCAAAGACCAATATATATAGCCGGGCCCCGGAGTATGAGCGAGTTCCAGTCCTCCGTCTACACGTTGGATTTGTATGTATGTTGAACAGTTTGGCATGGCTTGAAGCTAATGCCGGTCATCCCACTGTTTGTCTTAGTTTACAGCGTGTGGTGTTCCTTCCTATGAGGAAACCTGGTGGGGCGGTCAGATAAGCGGTAGGCTGATGGCTGCACAGTCAGAGGTTTAAGCCCTCCAGCCGCTTCTCAGGAGGAAAATGAGGCTGTCTGCTCTGAAAAGAATGTACAGATGTGCTTTACACAACTGATGTATGGATGGATTGTGATAAGAGTTGTATGAGTCCCTAATAAAATGTTTAAAAAAACTTTACAGTTTCAAGTACCCTACGTAAGGTCTTTGGGAGTTGGAATTGACTCAAAGGCAGCAGGTTTTATTGGTTTCTGTCCTTTCTCTGCATTAAAGAAAAACCCCAAACCACATTAAAGACAGCACTTCCAGGTATGCTCAAGCTCATCTATAACATAATAACAGAATGACCTTAATATAAAAAGCTTCAATGAGCATAGAAATGGAGCATTCATTTGTTATTTCAAGCCAGTGCATACACCTCAAATGTTTAATACAATAAGATTTATGCGGGTTAGTTTGTAAGGAAGGGCTTGGCCGAAGTTGGATGTCTGTACTCCGGCCCTGCCTGGATCTCACGTGCTTTGCTGCAGAGTTTCCTAGGTGGTTATTGAACCTGGTCTGTGTTCTGCAATCAGGATGCATTGAATCATTTCCTATCGCAATCAATAGTTCTGGCTCCCATGTGTTTCAAAGTCCAACCTGCTATCCTGGGCTTCGTCAGACATGGTGGGTGATGGGTCACTAGGGAGAAATTAAGGAAGGTCAATGGAGCATCCTCCTCTGTATGCCAGGTTGTGTGTGGGGTCCGACGTTCATGGTCTTGCTTAGCCAGAAGAATCTGTAAGGTAGTGTTGGTGGTACAGTGGTGAGCATAGTGGCTTTCCAAGAATCTGGAAAATAGATATCATCAGACTTAGATGTCATTGTAGGTATATGCCATTAAGTCGCTTCTGACTCACTGGGATTCTTTGTACAACAGGATACAATACGACCTGGTCCTGTGTTTTCCTCACAATGGTTATGTTTGAGCCCATTGTTGCAGCCGCTCTGTCAGTCCCTCTTGTTGCGGATCTTCTTCTTCACTATCCCTCAACTTTAACCCTCGACTTTACCAAGCGTGATGTCCTTTTCTAGGGACTGGGCTCTCTTGATAACATGTACATGGGATGAAGTCTCGCCTTTCTTGCCTTTAGGGAGCATTCGGGCTGCACTTCTTGCAAGACACACTTGTGTGTTCTTTAGGCAGACAGCAGTACTGCCAATATTCTTTTCCAGCACCGTCACTCAAATACATCGATTCTCCCTATTCAGTGTCCAACCTTCCCACGCACATACGCCATTAAAAACACCATGGCTTGAGTCAAGCATACCTTGATCTTCAAAATAACGTCCTTGCTTCCCAACACTTCAAAAAGGTCTTGTGCAGCAGAATCCCTTGTTTGATCTCTTGACTGCTGCTTCCATGAGCAAGACAAAATGCCTTGCAATCTTTTCTTCATTAATTATGCTGTTACTTACTTATCGGTCCAGTTGTGGGAGTTTGGTTTTCTTTACATTGAGTTGTAGTCTGTAGTGACCCAAGTAAGGGAACCAACAAGTCTTGCCATCTTCACTTCTGTGGAACATCTGGTTGAGAGTGGTTTGTTTGTTCTTCTGGGAGTCTGCAGTGTATCTGCTATTCATTTCTGTGTTAGGTCAGGTTGCCCAGAGAAACAAATCCAGTGATACTCACGGCTGTGTAAGAAAGCGCTTTATATCAAGAAGTAGTTATATATCAGGAAAACCTCCTAGCCCAGTCCAACTCAAGTCCATAAATCTGATACTAGTCCATAAGTCTGTTTTCAGACTCATGCAGTCACATGCAGTGATGCAAATGCAGGAAGATCACAGGCTGGTGGATGCAAATCTTGTGGATCCAATGGTGGTGGAAGCATCACAGGGCTCTGGAAGGTGGCTCACCAGCAGGAAGGTGAAGGAAGAGAGAGAGAGAGAGAGAGAGGGAGAGAGAGAGAGAGAAGGTTCCCAGGACCCTTCTTATGAGAAGGCCATGCTCACTATCTAGGAGTCATTATCAGACTGTGACCTGTTTGACACCCTGCACTTTTATATATCTTCAAGTTGACATGAAATTATATAACTTCCACAACTGCCACAGTCACATTCAAGTGCATGGATGCTCTGTCTTCTTTCTTCATTGGCTAGCTTTCACATGTCCCCAAATCAAATGTTTACTGGCTGACTCTTCCGCTTGAGGAAACAGAGCTGCTCGCCCTTCTGTCCTTTATGTTCCTTTCACTGGAAAAACATTTATGAAGAGGGAGGACATCGCCCCTTCTTTTTTTTCTAAAGCCCCCGGCAGTGTGGCGGGTGGTGGGTGGATGGGGTGGCTCATCTTTCAATCTCCACTTAAGTTCCCTTCTAAGCTCAGCTTCCCTGATTACTAATCAACACCGCTTTGTGGCTTGCAGAATAAGCGTCTCGTTTGTTAGTAAAGAAATCAGGTTGGTATTTAAGACGAAAGAGGATTGGAAAAATGATTGATGATTTTAAAGGGTCACTTGGGACCGGCTTTGCAGATCCTACTGCATTGAGATGGGTTTGGGTTCGATTGCTGGTGATGCCAGTTGGATAAGACGTGCGTAACATGCCCTGAGATCCCAAGATCCCCCGCCAGCCATTCAACAGCCCTACTCCTTGGTCAGAGAGCACTTAGGTTTCTGAAAACAAAACCCAGCCCCGTGCTGCAGACAGTGGGCTTCTTGCAATCCGGCTGCGAGGCTGGCCGAGGCCTTACGACAGGACTCATTTAGTGGGTGGTTTGCAAACATTCACCAGGCAGCATGCAGTTCCATGAGGGCACAGAAGACACCGACCATGCGTTGGATGCTCCCCTGGAGCTTCTTGTCCAGAGGGAGAGAGAGGGCTCCTTAGAAAGACAAATCAGTTGTGGAAAACCAATGGTCCTGTGATCCTTGGTGGGGAGGACACGGATGATCTCCCAGGCACTTTCTCAGTCGGCTGGGTGTGGCCTCTTTGTGTTTGCTTATGGGCTGGCTGGCCAGGACACCTTCGGCAGCTTTAGCATCCACTGGGACTTAGATTCAAGTCCTCAGATCTTGGTCACCCTTCATAACTGAACTGCGTTCAGCCATGTGTCTAGCTAGACCCTAACCCACGTGATCACCCTAAGGGGTGACCTGGGCACCCTCTGGGCACCTAGTCCACTTGAAGGGTGAGCCTGTTACTCACCCCCTGTTTCCCAGTCCATGGCGACACATCCTGACCTTGTAGAACAGAGTATGCATCCATAGGGTTTTCGAAGACTGTGCAGTGTCTGGTGGATTCCAGTGGCCGACCTTGTGGTTAGCAGCCCAGGATGGACCCCACTACTTCTCTGTTAACCCATTAGCTCTTCTAAATCCCTTTTCCCCTAGCACTCTATCATGCTTCTAGAAACATCTCTTCTGCTAGAGCCCCGTCCACTCAGGGTAGCCATTCCTTCCCTAGCTGAGCGCCCACCTAAATTCTGATTGGGACCGGCAAGTGATATCTTTGTGCTTCCCGAGGGATTAAAACGAACACACTATTCTTTGCAACTTGTTCCACAGACATAAAGCCCTCCTCTTCCCCCTCCCCATCTCTGCATCCAGGTCAGTCTCCCGCATGCTCCCCCTTCTCCTGGCCTTTCATCTACCACTCGCTGTTGGCTCTGCCTTGTTAAACACCCAGAACACACCTTATCTGGAAGTTGGATGGCAAGAGAATGAACCCCAAACCAACCACTGTGCAGGCTCCTAGATGGAAGTCCCTCAGGGTCATAACTCCTGTACCCTGCTTTGGCTGCAGCCTTAGACATAGTACCTGGCCCTGTACCCTTTCACAGGGTAGAATGAACAATTATTTCTTAAAAACAAAAACAAACGTGAAAACCTCTCTCCCCTTTGTTGACTACAAGAGGCTTTTTTTGAGGGGGAAGACTGCTTGAAAAAAACAAACAGAGGAGTGATTTTTTTTAGGTTAGACAATACTGAGAGTACACTATGCTACAAATCAGGATGCACTGCATTTTCGGTACCACGAAATCTCTTTTTCCCCTTCAGTCCAACTCTTAAAAGAATTTCACATACTGAAGATGAAAACACTTCTTGCATCGCAGCGTTGGTGTTATATTTGGGGGGGGGGTCGGGAAGGATTTGGGGTTATGCCTGAAATGATATTTTCCCCTCTTTTCTCCTCTGTAAACTCTTTAATCTCCAGTATAAATTGAATACTCTTATGTGCATTGTATGGGCTTTCCATCAAATCTCACCTCTTCAAGCGAGACATCTTGTTGCTGTTGCTGGGTGCCCAGGAGTCTGCCCAGGCCCCGGGGACTCTCTGGGGAGACTAGCATGGCCCTGTGGGGTTGCCCAGGAGGTGCCTCTGTCTGGAAGTTGACCACCAGGTCTTCTCGCCAGCGGAGTGCTGGGGGGTTGGAACCACCAGCCTTTCTGTAAGTAGCAGAGCACCCAACCATTGTGCCATGCGGGCTCCCGGGCAAGAATCCTCTCCTTTCCATGTTACTGCCAGCCTATCACTCTTCTCTTCAGAAATTCTGAGTAGTTTCCTAAGCACGTTCCTATGAGTCTGAATATCTGCATCTGACTTTCCAGGTCTGCTCTTATCTGACTCCACTTAGCTTTTCCCTTGCGAACAGGTTTCTTCTTCTTCTTCACCTTTTCCTCCTCCTCCTCCTCCTCTTCCTCTGCTCCCTTTCTCCTCCCCCTCCCCCTCCTCCTCTCCTCCTTCTTCTGTGAGCAAATCTATTTTCCATTCAGCTCTCCATTCCCGTCTTGTTTCCTGTCACTGATGGCAGGCTTCGCAATGTGCCATCCATCATGGATCCTCCTTCCTCCCCGTGTTTCCCTCTTTCCAGTCCTCCTCCTTTCCTTTTGTATTTTGGAGGCTCAACTAATTTTTTTTTCTGAAAATATTTTCTGTTGAGAATGCTCTTTCCTATCACCAGTTATTTCCTGCATTAGTGCACGTTCTTCCCCTCTTCAGGTGCTATTTATATGATGAACCACCAGACAGCTTTGTCCATTCAAACCGTACCAATGACATAATTTCCAGAAAAGTAGCACTGTCCCCCCCCCCAGCTCTCTACCCTCTGCCCTCCCACATACACGCGAAAATGTCAACTATGCCTTGGGTTTGGGGCGCTGATTCCTGGATTCATTGGCGCGTCATTTGAGGTGAGCTCGGGGCGGTGTGGGCACAGAGCAATTTAGTGATGAGTAATGGCTGGGCCTGAATCAGGAGCAGAGGAGCCGGGTGATGCTTTTCATGGTAATTTTGGCTATTTTGAAACTTTCTAATCTGGTTCTCCCCTCACCCCAAATAATTCCCGCAAATAGGCTGACCTTCGGAGTTGAGACAGACACTCATTGAGAACAGTAGAACAGGAGCATGCCACGGGGGGTCAGATGTCTACTCTGACCAGTTTCAGGCCAGGCTTCCTTCACGGAGAAGGCAGGGAGTGTTGTTTTGTGGGAAAACACGTCAGAGATCAGTCATAGCATCATCTCCAGGGGCTCACCCACAAGAACCCCAACAGACTAAACGGGTGTGGGTGCTCAGGATGAAACTCAATGAAGACAAAGGCTTGTCTGAATCAGTAACCTTTTTCACCCACCCCCAAAATAGCAAACTCACTGCCATCGAGTCAATGCTGACTCATAGCCACCCCAGAGGACATGGTAGAACCGCCCCTGAGGGTTTCCAAGACGGTAGCTCTTTACAGGAGTAGAAAGCCTCATCTTTCTCCCAGAGTGCCTGGTGGTTTCGAACTGCTGACCTTGAAGTTAGCAGCCCAACGTGTAACCACGACACCGCCAGGACTTCCTTTCACCCAAAGTGTAGTTTCATGAAAAGAAAGTCATTCTGTTTTCAATCTCTTCCCACATTTGCTTTAAAGAAACCAACCCTGTTGTCCTCAAGCCAATCCCAACTCACGGCAATCCTTCAAGAAGGAGTTGAGTGGCTGCCTAGCGTTTCCAAGTCTTTATTGAAGAAGACCCTCACATCTTTTGCCAGGCAGTGCTGCGGGGGAGGTGGGTTTGAACCACTGACCTTCTCGGTTAGCAGCCCGATGTTGAACACACCATGGCACCAGAGCTCCTAAGGAACAAAGCATCTTGCTTTTCGTTTTCACCGTACCCTAACTCAGTGCCCTCGAGTCAATTACCACTCATAGCATTCCTACAGGGCGGAGTGGGTCTCCCCCCGTGGGATTCCAAGACCTCGTCTTTCTTTGGTGCATGGCCTGATGGCTTCGAACTACTGACCTTGCACTTAGCAGCTCAACTTGTAACCTGCTTACGCCACCCGGGCTTTCCATACGTTTTACATAACGAATTACATTCTCGCGAGTGCGCTGAAGGAAGACTCCCTTATACACCATCTAGAGTGATGAGCGGAGTTCGTATTTGTATGATTAGTTGAGGGAAGCCACGTTCCGTGATGAAGAAAACTGGTCCTACCGGTCAAAGATTCAATCATTGTCAGCAAGATGCCACTGGCCCACTTCTGTGACCTCTCTCTACCCTTTCCAGTATGTCATCAGGGAGAAAAAGAGAAAAGTTATACAGCCACAAAACACAGTTCTCATTACCGATGGCAGTCATGCTTTGTAAATTCCCCGTGAATACTGAATTTGAGAACACTGCCCTGGTGCTTCTCGGGGAAACACAGGTTAGAGGTGATTCCGGGGGCTTCCGGGACGGGATCAGCCCATAGCTTTGTATAATGTGCGCTGCTCTCTAAGACCTCTCGTTGGACATATATATATGGTTACTTCATTAGCACTGGGGCTTGGCCCTCGGCTTGGCATCCGTGTGAAGCAGCGGAGTCCCCGTGGACAGAAAGCGCCATGAAGTGGTCGGCATGGTACTAGCCCGGCTGGAAGCAGGCAGGCGCTTTCAGTCAGAGAGCCGGAGAAGGAAGGCAGCCTGGGTCACCAGTGCCTTCCCTTCAGCTGGGAACCCCGGCTTCGCATGGCTCCGGTTTTCAAAGATTCTTTCTCCATTCTGCGCATGTCTACAGATGCCTGCCAAGTGCCTCAACGGTCGAGTTGGGGGGTGACAAGCACAGTCCAATGTGGAGGGGAGCTGCTTGGGGAGAACAGGATGGGTCATTCCTGAGGACCGAGTGCATACAGCTCACGGGATTGTACCGAAGCCTGCCCGAGCCGTTGCAGGCGACGTGCTAGGGAACACAGCCAGACACAGCTCGTGGTGGTTGTGAGGTGCCCTGGACTCAGTTTGACTCAGCTACTCCACGCACAACAGAAGGACCCCCCGACCCCCGCCAGGACCCGCGCCATCTTCACGATCCGTGTTAGTTTGGAGCCCATTGCTGCTGCCGCTGTGTCAATCTGTCTCGTCAAGGGGCTGCCTATTTCTCACTGCCCTCCTGACCACATCGCTGGAGTATGTGCGGTGACGGCTCACCAGTCTTGTCCCTAAGGAGCACGCTGGCTGTTCTTCTTCCAAGACAGATTTGTTTGTTTTTCACAGCGCTATCAAAAATTCTCCCTGCCCCTCGTTCCGATGCATCAATTCTTTGGAGGGCTTCCTTATTGTTTGGCCAGCTTTCACACGTATTTGAGCTGATGGAAAAGACCATCGCTCGGTCCAGGCTCACTGGGGTCCTCAACGGCACAGCTCTTGCTCTTCAACACCCGGCAAATGTCTTGTGCAGCAATTTTTCCCGACCCACTGTGTCCTTTGATTTCGACGGCTGCTTCCATGAACATTGATCGTGGATCCAAGCAAGATGAACTCCTCAACAACTCCAGCCTCGTCTCCGTTTATCACAGTGTTGCCCGTCCCTCCCGTTGTCAAGATGTTCGTTTTCTCAACACGGAGTTGCAGTGCTTGGTGCACACCTCGCGCAGACTCAGGACTTCATCAGGGCAGCGTTCCATCTCGAGCTCCTATGAAAGGCGCCACAGACAGACGTAGGGGTCAGCGTGGCCTCTGCCTCTGAGGCCTGCAATATGAACAGGTGTGGGGAGTCCGTGGATGCAGTCACTGAGCGGAAGTGCGTTGGTGGAGTGTGGGGTTGGTCACTCCAGATGGGGGCGCGGCGCTCTAGGTACTGCTTCTGCCTCCTTGAAGAACCCCACCTTGAGCTGCCCCCCTCACTGTTCCCTAAACTCCATCGACACCGGCCTCATCTATTTGCTCAACTGCCGCTTAGTAGACATGGATCTAGCGCTTCCTCTAGGGAGCCTGGTGGTGGTGTGGGTTACCCATGTAGAAACCTCGAGCCCCCGGAAACCCGCAGGGGCAGTTCAACTCTGTCCTCAGGGGCCACTGAGTCGGAATCCCTCAATGGCGGTGAGGGAGCGAGTACCTCCTAGAAGGTGCCAACGTTCCAAGCACTGTGATGAAGAAACCAGATGCCAAGCCTGCCTCATGAAAAGTATGCCTGGTTTGGGTCCCCACTGGCCCAGCTCTGTCTACCCGCAGGGCCTCCCTTCTCCAGCCCGCCCTGCCCAGAGCCATCTCACTTGGATGCCTTCCCCACACTTGCTTCCTGGCATCTTAATGTCTTAAATTTTGCTTCTTCAGATAAGCATTGTTTATCTTCTATCCCAACCCTGATCTAAATTAAATTTTGCTCTTATCTCTTCCCAAAGCATCCTTAACGTTTACTTCAAAACACCCTCCTCTTTTATTTTCATGGTTTATTTATATCTTTGTTTGTGCTGTCTCATTCACAAGACCATGATAGTGAGGTCACAGCCTGTGTTGATGTTGTTGACTGTTCTTTATACCACTTCTAAGACTGGGCCAGCTCACCAATCAGGCGACCCCATGCGTTTCAGAGTAGCACCTTACTGTACTGAGTTTTCCAGACAGCTGTCATCTGTCGAAAGTAGATGGCCAGGCCTTTCTTCCAAGGTACCTCTGAGTCAAGTCAGGCATCTAACTTTATAACACCCAAAGTCTCACTGGTTGACGCGCTCACTCACTGACTGCTGCTGAGTTGGTTCTGAGGCACAGCAATTCTATAAGACAGAGTAACACTGCCCCAATGAGTTTCCAAGGCTGTAAATCTTTATGGCATACAGAGCCTCATTTTCCTTCAGCGGAGCACCTTGTGGTTTTGAACTCGTGACCTTGAGATTAACATCCCAATGCACAGCCCGTTATGTCATGCCGGCCCCTTTGGGTTCTTCAAAATTACTTGTTGATTGACTAAAGGAACCTACACATCACATTAGAAGATATTTTTCATTTTATAAGCACTGGTGCAAACTATATGCAGATGTTTTAGTGCTTCTGATGCATCTAGATTGGTAGGTTTATTTTGGTTCTGCTACTTTTCTTTTAGATTTCCTTACTGATTTTATATACACGTGTATATATAATTTTTAAATTGCTAAATTATGATCCCGGGATGCTATCCTTCAGGTTTGAAGAGCTTTCAAATAGTTTCTTTTTTCCTCCCCCAAGGATTAGCTTTTAGAGCGAATTTTCTTGGGAATTTGTCAGTGTTCGCTAATCTTGACAATAGTGCAGGTCACTCAGGCTGAAAGTCCTTGGGGGGCGCTCAGAGCCTCCTTCTTCAGCCGGGAGATGTCAATCCGCTCCCTTGATTGCCTGTGCCGTGGGTGTCAACCCAAACCCCCAGAGATAATTTCTAGAAGAAATTGAAGACCTGGATAACAGACAAAAGAGATGTTATCCACTTGTTTGCCCACTGGTGTGGGAGCCGGGGTGCGGGTGGGGAGTTGTTCGGTCAAGCATGTTCTAACTCTATGTATATATGTGCTGCAGAAAGAAACACTGCCCGGTCCTGCACTCCCGTGACAATTGTGGTAATGTTGGGGACTCTTATGGCAGCCACTGCGTCTCCATTTCATTGAATGACTTCCTCTTTTTCACTGTCCTACTTACCAGAGGAGCCTTGGTGGTGGAGTGGCTACTTGGTGGGCCATGAACCTCAAGGTCAGCAGTACAACACCACCAGCCATCCAGTGTGTGGGGGCATGGAGGGCGTGGAGGGGAGACAGAGCTTTCTACTCCTGTCATGGAAACTCCCGGGGGGCAGTTCTACCTTGTCCTGTAGGGTCACCATGAGTCGGCATTGACTTGATGACCCTGAGTTTGCTTTCCCTTTGTCTCCCTACTTTATCAAGCAGGGTCTGGTCTCTTCTGATAACACGTCTAAAGTATGTGAGATAAAGCCTCATTATCGTTGCTCCTGAGGGACATTCTGGCAGTGCTTAGTCCAAGAAAGATTTGTTTGTTCTTTTGGCAATCCATGGTCCTTTCAATGTACTTCACCAGCGCCCTGTTTCAAACACACCAATTCTTACTCGGTTCTTTTTAGCCAGCGTCCAATTTTCACCTGCAGACGAGGCCATTGACAATTACCCTGGCTTTTGGGTTACCCTCAGTTCAGTCTTCAGAGTGGCATCCTTGTTCTTCAACATGTTATGAATCTTCTGTGCGGCAGGTTTACCCCATGCAACGTATCATTGGATCGGATTATATATCCATGATTTGGGGAGCCAGGCAAGATGAAATCGGGATGACTTTGATCTTTTCCCCTCTCTCACCACTTGCCTGTTTGTTGGACGTTGGTGTCTTGCATGTGCTGTGATGCTGGAAGCTATGTCATTGGGACTTCAAGTGTCAGCAGGGTCACCCAAGGTGACCAGGTTTCAGCATCCAGACCAAGAAGAGACTATGCAGAAGGAATAGGCTGGCCACTTTGGAAGAATTAGCCACTGAAAACCTTGTGACTAGCAGAGGGGAAAATGCTTGGGGCTTCAGTGTGGACAATCAATCTTGACGTGAAGCAGTGTTCAAACAGAAATCACGATGGTTTGGTAAAATCGACTTAAGCCAGTCTCTCCATGTTTCCATCTTTCAAAAAGTGTTAGCTCAAGTCTCAATACTGCTATGGGTGAAAAAAAAACACAAAACTGCCACCACAGCAAATGATACTGCTGGACGTGAATGGAAACCCCATAAAATTGTATGGGTGATATTAATTTAGTCACCTAGGGCTTAATAGTCATTTTATGGACATTAAAAAAAAGTTTTGTAGCCATAATGTTTTATCTATCTTTATGGTCTCTTATGCTGTGTTTAATCAGTGTAATTATGGGAGAAGATAATTAAATATAGTACTATACAGTTCTTAAGATTTTTTTAGTGCTGTTATTACTAATTTACCCACAAAAAGGACATCAAAAAACCTAAGTCATTACAAATCTGGAAGCAAGATCTCGGGTCAGACTTTGCAGGCAGCAGTTTAAATAACAGGGGGAATGGTGCCTCCTCTCTCTTCTCTTTGCCTTCTTCATTTATCTCATCTAATCTTTTTTTATTTATAGCTGGGAAGCAAAAGCAAGAGGAGATGAATATTTGTATAATCTTTTGAAGAAAAGTGATTTCTCTCTGTAGTTTGCAGTGGTTCCATTAGGGACAACCTCGTGCCCCTGAAAGGCTATTACGATGATATTTAAAAACTGAGATCATGCATACAGTCTATAGTACTGTGTACATGTACTCTATATGGAGAGAGCCTTGGTGGCATAGTAGGTTGTGTGTTGGGCTGCTAACCCTAAGGTCATCAGTTTGAACCCACAAGTTACTCTGTGGGAGATAAGATCAGGCTTTCTGCTCCTACAAAGATTCACAGCCTCAGGAAACCCCCAGGGGCAGCTCTACTCCGCCCTATCTGGCAGTATGAGTTGGAATCATGGACCCAAAGGCAGTGGGTTTGGTACTCCGTGAGGAGTTTCTGGGTGGTGCAAACAGCTAATATACTCAGGTGCTAAGTGAAAACTTGGAGGTTTGATTCTACATAAAGGCGCCTTCGGAAAAAGACCAGGAAACCATCACATTTCTTTGGAGCAAAGGTGAAACATCGCCTTTCCTCCTTGGGACAGGCCATCAGGAAAGGTCAGTTGCTGAGAAAGTGCATTGTATTTGTGAAAAGCCAAGGGCCAGTGATAATAAGGGGCACTCAAAATGAGATGGGTCGATGCAGTAGCAACAACGATGAGCTCAGACACACTGAAGATTTGAAGATGGTGCACGGCCGGGCGGTATTTCCTTCCGGGACACAGAAGGTTGACGGCCACAGACAATAACCACATCCCGTACTTGAAAGCCTCCCTGGCCACCCCAGAGAAATTGTCACCCATCTGGTGCTTCCAGGAAAGGCGAGTCAGATAGAGCACCAGGGCCTAGAGTATGGAAAGTCATCGGCCTGGAATTAATGAGGAATGTGAGACGAGGCGCCTTCGGTTTCAGAGTGGTTTTGTGCACAGAATTGATGCTGGGTTCTTTGTCATTCTCTGGCAAATGTATTCTCATGGTGCGCTCCCAGGAAGTGATTAAAAAACATTATTAAAACACTTCGGTCTCTTCTTTCGTTATTAGAAGAGGCCACGAGTGCCTGCCTTTTCAATTTGAACCCAGCGCTTGTTTCTGCATCCTAGTAGAAGCTCTAAGTGCCAGCGGTGTGGGCCACCAGCTCACGGGAGCGTACGCCAAGAGAATTGCAAACCCCAAAGCCAAAGCCGCTGTCCTTGAGTGCATTCCAACTTACGGCGACCATATAGGACAGGGCAGAACAGCCCGTGTGGCTTTGCAAAGTAGTAAATCTCTAGAAAGCCTCATCTTTCTCCCGGGGAGAGCCTGGGGTGTTTGAACTGCTGATTTTATGGCTAGCAGCCCAAGACATACTACACTCCTCCTCCAGGGCTAAGGGGCTTCCAAATCAACATTTCCCATCCTAGTGTTGGGGCCCAGGAGTCCTGTGAGCCCTTAGATAATCTCACTTTCTGGAAGTTAAGACAAATGTTATACATGAATAGCAGGACGAGACATGCCAAGTGGAAAAGGATCCCGAAGAAAGAAGTGTCTCCACTGGTTGGTGTGAGGACCTCTGGCAGGACGGGGGGTGTCTTGGAGTGGCTGCTTGGAGGGGAAGAGAACTCCTTCTGACATCACAGATGGAAGCAGGGAGTAGGAGTTCATGTCCAGCAGACACTTTATTTGGCTTGATGGAGCCTTTGTGTTGGGGTTGCGATAATCTTGAAGGGGAGCTTGGCGGGTAGAGCTAGGTTTATATTTGACTTCGCCCTTTCTCAACCCAGTGATTTTGGAGAAGTTGTTTCATTCTCTAGATCTCAGTTTTCTCATTTATGAAAGGGCAGTGCCATTTCCTTATTGGAGATGGTGTGCAGATGAACGAGGCAATGCTTTCTCACACACAGTAAGTGCTCAGCAAAGAGGTGCTCCTGTTTTATCATCGGAGAAATGGTCACGCATCGGCCCCACAAAGCCATTTGACTGACTCCTCTCTCTTGCTCATTCTATTATGACTGTCTTGCCAAGACCATTTCGACACCTGTGGCCCTCCCTCTATGGAGTTCTTGTATCACAGGCGCTAGTTTATTTAGCTTATTTACATGCCTGTCTGCCCAACAGACAGACAGAGCTGAACTGAAGATTCCAAAGAATGGTCCAAGAAGACAAAACAAAAATTTACAACGAAATGTGCAAAGACCTGGAGTTAGAAAACCCCAAGAAAAGAACATGCGTAACATCTCTCAAGTTGAAAATACTGACCCATCAAAATGCAAAATCGACGGATTTTAATAGGATGCCCGGGGCACAGTAGTTAAGGGCTCATCTGTTGTTAACCCAAAGGTCTGAGGTTCAATCCACCAGCGGCTGCATGGTTGAGAAATGGGCACCCGGCGTCTGTAAAGCTTACGGCCTTAGAACTCCTATGGATCAGTTTTTACTTTCTCTCCAGGCTCACCATGACCAGGATGGCCTCACAGCATCGCTTGGTTGTTTTTGTACAGGCAAAGCATTGAATGGTGCGTGAAGCATCAAATGAAGATGGCAACACTACCCAGAGTCACAGTACCAAGAAGAACTGGCTGATAGCTATCCATTACAGGAGTTAGTATATAATGAAAGAATGCTGGTCCTTAAGAAAGAAGCCCAGCCTGCCCTGAAGGCACCAAGAAAAAAACCAAAAAAATCCCCAAAAACCAAGGCTCCGGGAGACTTCAACAAATGGAGGAAACACTGGAAGTCAATGCCAATAAGTTTGGAAGAGAGCTATCTGGCTAACCAGCTAGAGGAAATCCATATTTGTGCTCATTTTAAAGAAAGGTGATTGAACCGAAAGTGGCAATTATAGAACAAGTGAATGTTTGCTACGAGACTTCAAAAACCATTGCAGCGGCACACTGACAGGGACCTGCCAGAAATCCCAATCGGATTCAGAAGAGGACATGGAATTGCTGCTCTCAGATGGATCTTGGCTAAAAGCAGAGACTATCAGAAAGATGTTTACATGTGCTTTATTGGCCGTGCAAAGCCGTTACACACAGTAGATCATAACAAATAGATAGCCTAGTAAAGAATGGGGATTCTAGAATACGCGCTTGTGCTCATGCAGAGCGTTGAGACAGAGCAAGGGGACACTTTCTGTTTTAAAGGCAGAAATGGGGGTGTCAGAGCTACATGCTTTCACCGTCCGTATTCTCTCTGTCTGCTGAGCGAATCCTCAGAAGCTGGATTATAAGCAAAGAGCTTGGCGTCAGCTTTGGAGGAAGACGCCCTCAGAACCTGATAGGCAGAGGACTTGCCCTTGCTTGCTGAAAGCAAAGAGGACATGCATCACTTAAGGATGAAGCTCAAAGACTGCAGAAGTACGGAGGACACTTCAACATACAGAAAACAAAACAAAACACGGTCCAAGTAGGCCAATAAGCAGCATCATGATAAATGGAGAAACGATTGATGTTGTCAAGGATTTTATTTTACTTGGATCCACAATCAACGCTCATGGAAGCATCGATCAAGGAATCAGACAAGATACTGCACCAGGAAAAGCTGCCGACAAGACCCCTTCAACGTGTTTAAAAGCAAGATGTCACTCGGAGGACTAAGGTGTCCTGACCCAAGTCATGGCATTTCCAATGGCCTCATCTGCTGGCCAATGACTAAGGAAGAATCCAGAATAATCAGCGCCTTTGGCTTACGGTGTTGGTGAGGGATACGGGCGGAATGTACTATGGAATCCCAGAAGACAGAACAAGTCTGTTTTGGATCAAGTACAGCCAGACTGAGCCTTGGAATTGAGGGTGGTGAGACGTCATCTTATGTACTTTGGAGATGCTGTGAGGAGGGAGGAGCCACTGGATGAAGACATCATGCTTAGTTAAGGAGAGAGTCAGAGAAGAAGGGGAAGATCATTTTCTCTGTTTCATGGGTTGACACGGTGGCTGCAACAGTGTACTCAAACATAACAACCATTCTGTAGTGCCATGGCCACTATGAATGGAAACCAACTTGCTGCCACTTCACAATAGAACTGCCCAACAAGGGGGGCAGTGGTGGTTCCGTGGTAGAATTCTCACGTCCGACGAAGGAGACCCAAGAGCCCTGGGTAGTACAATGGCTTAGCAATCAGCTGCTGATGGAAAGGCTGGCACTCCAATACTTCAGTTGCGCTTTGTCAGAGAGATGCAGTGGTATGCTTCTGTCAAGATTGATAGCACTATGAGGAAGTTCTGCTTGGTTCTGTAGGAGCTGTGAATGGTACTAGACTCAAGAGCAATGGGCCTAGTTTGTGTGTGTGTGTGTGTGTATGTGTGTGTGCACACGCGACACCCAGGTATAAGTCCAGCCAGTGCATTTCGTGCCCAGCCATTAGCCATCTATCAGTGGTAGTTTGTAACTTAACAGGATGTTGAACAAGTTTCAGTGGAGCTTCCAGATTAAGATGAACTGTGAAGAATGGATGGGCAGTCGACTTCTGAAAAATCGGCCAGTGAAAACCTTTGGATCACAATGGCCCATCTGATCTGCAACCCATCGTGGGAACAGTATATGGTCCCTGTGCCTAGGGTCACATGATTTGGGGGTTTCTTGGGGGGAAGCTAGGAATAACAGCCCAACGAAAACCATTGTTTTCTGAAGGTGCTCTGTTGCCTCGTTTGTCTTTAGCATCTAGCACAGTCAGGTAGCAGACACTCTGCAGTTGTTTAATGAATGAGCAGATGAGTGGCTTCATTGGACGCTTTCTGTAAAAAGAGGGGTAAGACTCAGAGGACATTAGCTGTGGAGCCTCTAGAGGGGCAGTTGGGAATAGAATTGAGACTGACTTCAATTGTTCTTGCCCTTTCCACAAGTGATCTGTGAAGGGTAAAATGATGGTTTGTATAAAAATTTTTATTTGCTTTATGAAAATTCTTTAGAAAATTTAGAAAGAGATTCCTTACCTGATAAAATATATCTATCTCTATTTCTAGAAAGAATAAACACCACAATCTTTTTGGAAAGTGATTTAACAATATAAAGAACCTTCGAAGTGTTTATAACTTTGATCTGGCAGATTAACTTTCAGAATGATTCCCTAAGAAAATAATGGACAATTGCAAAAAGAACTTTGTTCAGGATAGTGTTATTTACAATATCATAGCAAAATTTGGGGGGCGGGGAGTGGAAAGGGAAAGAAAAAAACAAAAAAGTAAACTCCAGTGGCAGTCTATTTTTGGTATAGTCACACATGACTGATTTGAGATGGCCATGAAAATAATGTGGTTGAGCATGAAGATAATGAGCAGTGTGTGCATAAGCAAGAAATTAACTATATACACACATTTATGATATATGCTAAGAGATGGAAATGCAGTACATGCAAAGGTAGCCACGTGTGTTTGCATGTTGTTCATTGCCTGTTGAGTTGGCTCCAGTTCACGGAGACCCCATGCACAACACCACATCACCCCATCTAGCACGCGTTCATGATTGTTGTGGCTGCTGTCTGTTCCATGTGCCTTGCAATCTAGAAGGAACTGCTCCCAGCACTACAGAGCAATAGTCCGCTGGGTTCCCTCCAGCTTTGATTGACTCATTTTTTGGAAGTAAGTTTTTCTTCCTACTCTGTCTTGACATGGAAGTTTTGCTGAAACCTGTCCATCAAGTGGAAAAGATTCTGGTTGGGGACAAATATTGACTAGCTTTCTCTTTTTCTTGCATGGGTTCGTAATAGTTCAGAGGAAAGAGGGATGGAGGTATAGGGAAGACAGGAGAAAACAGGAAGAAAGGAGAAGAGACAGGCAATTGGTATTGGAGGGAATGTCAAGAAAACCCCCCATTAGCCCCTTGATTGCTCTGGGCTGCCATTATAGTTGGAATAATAAATCAGGAGGTGCTTCACTTTGGTTTTCTCTCTCTTTGTATTTAGCAATTTAGCATTAGGCAATAAATAAATGGGCACATCCTCCTGACTTCTGCCTCCAGAAAGCATTTGTAATTCAAATGGGAAGCAAGACCAATTTCTCCTTCCATGCATCTCTGACACCTGGAGCAGCTGGTTGGCATCGTGCTGGAGCCTCGGCTCTGGGTGATGGACTGTCGGGTGACTCTCGTCTACATACAAACGCTTTGTTTTCTGCCAGCCCGGCTGGAGTGGAGCCTACTGCTGACTGCTGAGGACTGAGGGATAGCCTTCAGGAAGGCAGTCCATATTTCATCCTGAAACCGGTCAGGGGGTGGCTTTGAAGGATTGCTTTGCCCCATGACAAATCCAACTCCCCAGTGGGCATACCTTCTTCCATTGGTCAGCCATGGGTATTCACAAAGCTTTCCACTATCCGTGGGAGGGCCATTCCAGAGGAGGAAAGACAAGAAGACAAGGAGGACATAAACTAGGAACGAAACAACTTAGCGTCGTGGGAAGAACATTTGTTTCGGCAGCCAACACATGTGGCCTGGCATCGTAATGCTGCCCCTTCCCTAATTACCTATTGCCCTGTCACCAAAAAAAAAAAAAAAGACTTCAATTTGATGTCTCTTTTTCTTCCTCTATAAACGAAGACCATCACCCCTAAACTAGGGGCACTTTTGAAGACCACATGACACGCAGTCAGGACAAGCACCTACCAGATACTCACCAGATGGCCATCAATTTGATTCTGCCTTTGGAGGAAACTAGATGCAAGAAGTCCAGTCAGAAAGATCCGTAGAGGTGAAGACAGCAATGTCTTCCCATATGTTGGACACGTTACCAGGAGAGACCTGGAAAAAGACATCATGCTTGGCGAAGTAGAGGGATGTCGAAAGAGTGGAAGCTGTGCAGGAAACTGTATGGACATGGTGGCTGCCACGGTGGGCTCAGACATACAGACAATTGTGAGGGGGGTGCAGGACCGGGCCGTGTTTCATTCTGTTGTACAGTGTCGCCATGGGTCAGGGTCAACTTGTCGGCACCCAACAACGGGTGTGTCGGAGTCAAACTGGGCTCTGTAGGGTTTTCTTTTGGAAGGAGACCCTCAGGCCTTTCGTTCCAGGTGCCTCTGGGGCAGACGTTAGTTCCGGGACTCCTCACACAAGCTGGGTGCTGCTGTGTCTGAATCCCGTTCCCATTTATTGACTGCCTACCTTATGCCAAGAATTATGCTAAGTGATTTCCAGGGCCCCTGCCTAGTAATTTAGACAGACAACTCCCATTATTTCCTCCGAATGCAATAAAGTTGTTTTGAGTATATCCTGATAAGTAATTGCTTCCCTTAATGATACTCCAGTGGAATACAATATGGAAACCTCGGAAGGTCCTTATTCTTGAAACTAATTTTTAAGTACAAGTGCTCACAATTAGTCCTGCTTCAGTGTGATTTGCAGCATACCAAAGAGCCCCGCGTCTCTAAATATAGATTTCAAAATACCTTGAATTTTCTGGAAGCCAGATCTGAAAACCTTACACGAAAACGATGCTTTGCTCACCGTTTTTCCCTGACATGTTCTCTGAGTATCGCTCATGTCACAGGGCACGTAGGCCAGCCGGTTTGCCAGCCTCTTCAAGCCAAGTGACAAGCCTGGTAAGAAGTCGTGTCCCACTTTCCCTTACCACACCCACCCTTGGAAAACATAAAGCGATTTCCCTCGACAAACTTGGGACTAAAATGAAAAACAGCCCGGTGGCTGGTAGTGCTTGGATAATGGGGTGCTTTGTTTGCCAAGACGGTGGCTGTGCACGTCCCATGCAAATCACAGTGTGACAGAATCCTGAGCAGATGCTAAGAAAGAGTCCTGGTATGCTACCGGTGAAGGTGGTGGTGGCCCCAGGTCCAATGTTACCCGGCCCTGCTCTGCCCCAGTGAGTGATGGAGGATTGGAGCATTAAAAGCCATAGGGTTTCCAAGGACAGAATTTCAGAAGTGGCTCCCCGGGCTTGACTTTCACAGACTTTTTGGGACAAACTCCCTACAAAGGAGCTGACACAGAGTAACCCTATAGGATACAGTAGAACTGTCCCTGTGGGTTTCCAAGGCTGTAAATCTTTGTGAGAGCAAATGCTTTACCTTCCCCACTCTGCAGAGCTGGTGCGTCGACCTTGTGGTGAGCAACCATCATGCCACCAGGGTTCCTTTGTAGTCTAGACGCACCACTGACATCTAGTCAACAACACAGCAACATCCAAAGCACCACGACCAGACAGGCATAATGGCTATGCTTGAGGGGCAGTGGCCAGGAACCAGTCCTCGGTTCCCGCGTGTTCATCATGCTCTGTCAGGTGAGGTCAGGTGGTGGTTGGGTGCTATGGAGTTGGTTTGCGTCATAGCCACCCTGTATAGCACAGAATGCAACACCACCTGGCCCGGTGCCATCCTCACAATGGCTCTTATGTTGTGGCAGCCACTGTGTCAGTCCATCTCCTGGAGGACCTTCCTCTTGTTCCCTGCTCCTCTACTTCACCAAGCATGATGTCCTTCTCCAGGGACTGCTCTCTCCTGACACATGTCCTCCCCCCAAAAGGATGTCAGGTGAAGCTTGACCATCCTTGCGTCTAAGGAACACTTCAGATCTGCTTCTTCCAGGACATGTTTGTCTGTCCTTTTTGAAGTCTGTGGTTATTTTCAGTATTGTTTGTCAGCACCCTAACTCATCCTTTCTTAACACCTGTCCCAATTTTACATGCATAGGAGGCATGTAGAATAACCTGGCTGAGGTCAGGCATACCTAGTCACCAATGTCACATCTCTGCTTTCCAAACTTTACAGCGGCCTTGTGCAACAAGAGTTACCCAATGGCATGATGAGTGCAGCATGTAGGAGCGTTCAGCTGGGTTGTACCTGCTTCTGACTTTGCCAAGTACTTGGATAGGCGCTCTGGGAGTGTAGTGGGTTATGTGTGGGGCTGTTCACCATAAGATCAGCAGTTCAAAACCATCAGCCCCATTATGGGGAAAAGTAGAGACTTTCTACTCCCATAAAGAGTTACAGTCTCAGAAACCCACAGGAGGTAGTGTATTCTGTCCTAGGGTCACTAGGAGTCAGAATCAATTCAGGGCAATGAAGTTTTTTTAAAGCACTTTGATGGTAGTAGATAGTAGCCCTTTTTAGACATCATTTCATTTTTTCACAATAACTCTGACAATACATTTTTTAGGGGATGAAAAAAACGGACCAGTTTAATTGACGTACAGATAGCATATTCTGTTGAATCGTTAATCCAGAACTACAAAGTTATTTCTTGAGCTTCAGCATCTTAACCTATAAAATGGACCTGGTGATGTTTCCCTCCCAGGGTTGTCAGGGAGAATAAAAGGAGTCAATAGGGAGAACACAAGAGCTTGGTTCTCAAAGAATCATCCGAAGACCTCAACATCAGCACCACCTGAGAATCTATTAGAAATGCAAATTCCCGGGGCCTCACCCCAGACCTCCTGAGTCAAATAGACTCTGGGGGTGGGGTGCAGGAATTTGTGTGTTAACATATCATCTCATTGTTCCTGATGTACCTTCCCCCCTCCCCCCCAAAGAAACATAGGACCAGGCTGTTTTCACTGGCTTTCTTCTGGGGCCATTTTGTAGAGTTAGTTAGCTGGTTGGCTTTCTACACAAATATCTAGACTACACACTCCGGAGTTTTGATGTTTGTTCTGATAGTCTAACAGCCTCTGCCCAGGTAAGATCGAGGGGCTCTTCTGCTACAGGATCATTTGCAGACAAAGTCACAAGAATAGAAACAAACCTCTTGGTGAAGAATTATAAAACGATTAGGAAAAATATTAGCTGGCTGAAGATTTAGAGCACACATGTAATAGCCGTGACTATGTCAAGGAATGCAGATCTAGTGTTAACATACACATGGAGTCGCTTTTTAAAGTTTCAAATGGGTTCTGCATCTTTGAGCTGTCAGAGACATGGAGAAATGAAAAACATCAATTCATATCCCAACCTCCCTTGAAAAATCGTTTGTTTGTGGATTGAATGAAGGTTTGCGGAGCACAACCATTTCCCACATGTGCTCATATCTTCTGTCAAACCTGTACATAGTCCTGTCCGTCTCACTATTAACTTTCAAGTGGTCACTCAACTATCATATTTAGACTCATACCAAATGGGAAAGATTGCCGACCGGCCGAGGACTGTTTTCAGCATAGAAATGCGTTCCGTGAGAGGCTCAGTGAGGCTGAGGACATTTCTAGGTTGACACCATTACTGTTCCTATACCATCATGCCTGCTAACCCTCAAGTCTGCCTTTTCTGTTTGTGCATTGCGCATTTTGAGGAGCCTAGATGTATGTTCCCTTATATTTTAGTTTTCCTTTGTGCCAATTAGTGGTAAGCGGTTCTACCTCTTGTGAGCCACGCCCTTTTTTGGGTTACGCTAACATTATGCAACACAAGAAAAGCGCTTTGGGTTCTGGTTGATATTTATGAAGTGATAAGATACAAGGAAAAGCTGTTTTCTTAATATATTCATTCAACACATATTTATTGAGAGGTTACTCTGCCCCCGATGCTGTGATGAATCTGTGTTTACAATAGTGAGCAAAGCCAATCTTCGTGGGCTTTAATAGTCTCTCCATCATCTCCAGCTATGTGGCCTTTATTAATGCATAGCATGTTGTGAATCAGACCCACTCAGACTCCTTTCTCCTTGGGGAGCTCCTGGAGGCCGTATGTAAAACTACTGGTCTTCGGAGAAACTTCAGCCCTAAAGAATGGTCAGTCAGGGTTGGTAGGAAGACGTCAGCATTAGATCACTGCCTGACATCAACAAAGGAGTCCTGGAGATGTGCACTATGTATTGAATTGCTAACCCCAAGTTCAGTGGTTCAAATTCACTTGCTGCTCCTGGAGAGAAAGATGAGGCTTTCAGCTCCTGGAAATATTTACAGCCTCAGAATCTTAAAGGGGGAGTTTAGTTCTACCCTGTCCTATAAGGTCACTATGAGTTGCAATCAACTCGATGGCAGTGAGTTTGACATTAACAACTGGCTAATCACAGGGCTTACCTTGTTGTTGTTATTAATGTTGTTAGGTGTCATGGAGTTGCTTCCGACTCTTAGCGACCCTCTGCACAACAGCATGAAACACTGCACAGTCCTGCACCAGCCTCACAATGGTTCCTGTGCCTGAGCCCATTGTTTCAGCCACTGCATCAGTCCATCTCCTTGAGCACCTGCCACCATTTTTGCTGCCCCTCCTCTTTACCAAGCATAAAGTCCTTCTCCAGGGTGTGGACTCTCCTGACCATATGTCCAAAGTATGTAAGTCAAAGTCTCGCCATCCTTGTCTCTAAGGAGCACTCTGGCCGTGCTTCTTCCAAGACAGATTGATTTGTCCTTTGAGCTGTCCATGGTGCCTTCAATAGACTTCTCCAGCTCCACCATTCAAATGTATTGATTCTTCTTGGGTCTTCTTTATTCACTGTCCAACTTTCATACACATAGGAGTCAATGGCACATGCCATGATGTCGAGGTGTTTTCACAGGAGAAATGGAAAGTTGTACATTTTGCTAGAGGCACAACTGACACCTGAGGGCACCATTTCCCAAAGTGAGCAATACTGCCCCTCGGGTGAATGATGAGGCGTTCTACTCTTGATATTGGATTATAGGCAACAGTACAAAAGTTTTTAATTGCCAGCGGGCGCTGAGTTATTTTTGTTTTTACTTTTCTGAATAGAGTATGGTAGACCAAATACATTTGGGGACCTATATATTAGGGGAAGATGGTGTGAATTAAAGTTTCACAAATGGATTAATGCTTTACGTACATTAGGAGACCTGCTCTGGGGAGAAACATCTTAGGAAAATCAAGGGTCAGCCAACATTGAATAGTCTTCCTTTCATACAATAATTATTTGGGGAGAAGCTACTGTGGGTTCATGCTCGAACCCATCTTTGCAGCCACTATGTCAATCCATCTCTTGGAGGGCCTTCCTCTCTTTTGCTGCCCCTTCACTTTACCAAGCATGACGTCCTTCTCCAGGGACTGTCCTCTCCTCCCATATCCAAAGTCTGTGAGACTAAGTCTTGCCATCTTCTGGAGCATGCTGGCTGTACTTCTTCCAAGGCAGATTGGTCTGTCCCTTGAGTAGGGCACAGACCCGGCAGGGTTCTCTGAAATGCCTGTGCCGGTTTGATGGGAGAGGAGAGGCTGGGAAGGAACTCTCTCCCTAGTCTATGCACATGTAAAATGCAGGTGATGTTCTATTGGGTTGCTTTGCTGGGGTTTCCCTTAGACAGTCAATCTTTCTTACACACCTCCTCCATTCAGGTATTTGTCATTCATTTGACCTGCCAAATGCCCAGCATTCCCCCCAAGGCTCAATGAGTCACTCAGACACTTCCTGCCAACTGGGAGCAGCATTATGAGCCAGTGGTCCAATCACTGGCTGGTGAGGCAGTTCCAGCTCATGGCGACCCCGTGTGTGGGAGAGTAGAACTTGGCTTTTTCAGAGCTGGCAATCTTTCAGAAGTGGACCGACCTTCTGGGGCACTGCTGGTTGGATTTGAACACCCAACTTTTCTCTTAGCAGCCAACCCTGTGATTGTTAGTGCAGTCTGCGGTGCTCCCACTGGAACAGTCGCTGAATATCTGTAATCGTGCCAAGGCTGGTGAAGCGAAGAGTGGACTCTCTAATGAGAGCCCTACAGGGGCACCCAGCCCTGTCTCAGCAGATCACAGTGGCTGGATGACAAGGAGCAGCAAGGTGGAGGTACTAACCAGAGGAGCCTCAGGGTGTTGACCACAGACAAGCAAAAGCTGGAGGAGGAGTGATGCTTGGGGGCTTCAGAAATCCAACTGGCAGCCACTGGGGCCCAATGAGTTGTGGGGCCAGGCAGGAGCTGGAGAGACAGGTAGGATGCTTTAGTCCTTCCCCATATCTTGGGGCCTCCAATATTCTTTAAAAAAAACATTTTATTAGGGGCTCATACAACTCATCACAATCTATACATGTACATACATCAATTGTATAAAGCACATCTGTACATTCTTTGCCCTCATCATTTTCAAAGCATTTGCTCTCCACTTAAGCCCTTTGCATCAGGTCCTCTTTTTTCCCCTCCCTCCTCGCTCCCCCCTCCCTCATGAGCCCTTGATAATTTATAAGTTATTATTTTGTCATATCTTGCCCTATCCGGCGTCTCCCTTTACCCCCTTCTCTGTTGTCCGTCCCCCAGGGAGGAGGTCACATGTGGTTCCTTGTAATCAGTTCCCCCTTTCCAGCCCACTCACCCTCTACTCTCCCAGTATCGCCCCTCACACCCCTAGTCCTGAAGGTATCATCCACCCTGGATTCCCTGTGTCTCTAGCTCCTATCTGTACCAGTGTACATCCTCTGCTTTATCCAGACTTGTAAGGTAGAATTTGGGTCATGGTAGTTGGGGGGTTGCGATTGCAGATTTTATCCTGAGGGTAGTGGAAGGCACTGAGATGGTAGTATTTGAAGAGTTCTCAAAAGTTGCTAAGTCTTTTTCTTTTGGCTTGGAAAGAGAGAGAGAGAGAGAGAGAGAGAGAGAGAGAGAGAGAGAGAGAGAGAGAGAGAGAGAGAGAGAGAGAGAGCCTTAAGAGATGGGTGATGGTGTTATGGAGGAACTTGGCTGGTTTCACTTGAACAAATAAATCACCGGTTGCCATTTATCCCCAATCAGAAATAATCCCAGCATTCTCACCCGAGGTCAGGCTGGACAAAAGCAGCCCACTCTGTCCCTCTCCACATTTGTCAGCCCTGTAATAGCATCCTTATCTTAGGAAATCTCTAGATTGCTCCCCAACATAAACTGTTTGCAGGGGCAGCCAGGGCAGCGGTGCCTGCTAAGCTTTCCAGCTGACCCAGGCACCCTGTCTGAACTGTGGCCCTGCAGCTGGTCTGAAGCTACTCAAGTGGCTGGCCCAGGTGCACGCTTTCCTGAGAACGGTTTGGGGCTGGGGTTGTCATTTGCCAGTGCTGGGGAACTGAAGGACGAACAAAGCAGGCGAACCAAAGAGCCTTGGGTCTCAGAGAATGAGATCATTTTCAACAAGCTCCATTCATTCAAGGACAGAGGGATTGATAATAGTGGGGTATTGAGAATAGTGTGGAAAACAAACAAATAAATAAACACAAATTCCATCAAATAACAAAACAAAGGAGTACTCATAGCCTGCCTTGAGACTGGGTGGAAGGCGTTTTAGAGTAAGAGCCTGTAACTCTCTGCTCGGGACCTGAACCTAATGCACTTAAATCCTTGCAAGAGTTGGGTACGGAAAGGCTCTGGCCCTCAAGGGGTTAAACAACATGGGCCGGCTTCCCCAGCATCTTTTCTTCTGTTAATGGGAATTGACGTGCCCCACAATCAAATGGGATGGAGCCTAATCATATTCTCCATGACAGAGGAAATTAAGGTCTGTGGTTAGAAGACATGATCATCTGGACACGATTCCCAGTCTCTCCAAAAGCCCAAATTACACTGTTTACTGAAATCCATGTTGGCGGGGGTGGGAGTAGGGTGGGGGCCTTTGTTTTAGTGATCTGATTTGCAGGCCTGGCTGATTTCCATTTGGGGGAGGGCCCGGTCTTCAGTGTGGTGAGCGTGGTCTTGTCATCTCTCTTTAGATGTGCTTGAGCCGATAAGTGCCGTGTCCTACCCAAGCCTTTGACTCCCCAGTCCCCCCCAAGAGAGATGACTTCAGGCTTTGGACTGGTCAAAGGCAGCAGCGGCAACTGACTCATGGTGTGTTTCTCAAATGCCCAGCGTGGTTCTTCCTCCCCAAATGATCTCTTCGCTGTCTGCGAGGGCTTGAATTGCCAGAATTTTCTGAGCAGGGTACCAGTATGGGTCAACGCCATACATATTTATCTGTATCCCTCTCTGTAGATAGGCACTCTGGTGGTGCATTGGTTACACGTGCTGGGCTGCTAATCGCAAGGTCTGCCGTTTGAAACCACCAGCCGCTCTTTGGTTGACAGACAGGACTATCTAGTCCCGTGAAGAGTTACCGTCTCCCAAAGTCACAGGGAAGTTTTACTCTGTCCTCTAAGGTCACTAAGAGTTAGCATCAACTCCATGGCAGTGAGTTTGGGGGTTTTTTTAGCTTCTGTTTACTTCCAGAACATGTATGGGAATATGTATATGGAAATAGATGAATCTATTTAATGATATATTATGTAGTCATTGCTTTGTAAAGATATGGTATTTATACAATATATCAATGTATTATACATAATAACATATAATATGTTTATAAAGTATATGACAGGTCCAAATAGATATCGGAATAGCTACAGATCTAGATATAGAAATCTATGGTTGTTGTTAGGTCCTGTCGAGTCAATTCCAACTCATGGCCACTGTAGGCACAACCGTAGGAAACCAGGCCTGGTTCTGTGCCATCCTCACTCCTGTAACCTTCTTTGAGTCCACTGTGCAGGCACTGTGGCAGAATGAGGGAGATGAGATGCGTTGACCTAGTGTGTGTGTGTGTGTATGTGTGTGTGTGTATGTGTGTGTGTGTATGAGAGACCCTCAAAAAGGTGGATTGACACAGTGTGTGTAGGAGTGTGTAATATTTGAGTATATGCTGATTTTGTTGAATTTCACCCACTTAAAAAATTGCAGTGGAGTTGTGTCAGACTCCTGGTGTCCCTGCGTGTGTCACAGTGGAACTGTGCTCTGTGGGCTTCACGGTGCTCACCCGGTTTCCTGGTCCAGCAGGTTTTCAGTGGTTTGGGTTTTGTTGGAAGGAGGGTCATTAAGACGAGCCCTGGTGGCGCTGTGGTTAAGTGCTCAGCCTCGAGGTGAAAGGCGTGCACTTTCAGCCTACCAGCTACTGCGTGGCAGAAAGAGCAGACAGTCTGCTTCTGTACAGACGTCTTGTCGTGAGGTGCTATCCAGTCAGCTCCGACCCATAGCGACCTTCTGCACAGCAGGATGACATTCGGCACAGTCCTGCACCGTCCTCATGGTTGTTGCTCGGCCTGAGTCCGTGGTGGCAGCCCCTGTGTCAATCCATCTCCTTGAGAGCTTCCCTTTTTCCTGTCCCCCCACTTTGATGTCCTTCTCCAGGGACTGGGCTCTCCTGACAATGTGTCCAAATGACGTGAGCTGAATTCTCGCCCAGCTTGTTTCTGAGGAGCACTTCTTCCATGACAGACGGGTTTGTCCTTTCAGCAGTCCATGGGACTTTGACTAGGCTTCTCCAGCCCCACAGTTCAAATGCATCGATTCCTCCTCTGCCCTTATGCAGTGTCCCACTTGCTTCATATTGTCTGCCAATTTCTGTGTTGTAAAGATTGTCATCTGGGTTGATTCTGAATGACCATTTGGTGTCAAGCAGCTTGCAAGGTGCTCACAAAATGAACAAGCTCTCATAAACCCCCAGGTCTAAGCTCTTTCCAGCAGGGAACCACCGACCCGTTAGTGACTGTCCAGTCGGTTGTGGCGCATGGCGACCCCGTGAGCAGAGTAGAGCCCGCCCCATAAGGTTTTCAGAAGTAGCACCCCAGGCCTGTTTTCCCAGGCACCTCTGTGTGCCTCCGAACCCCCAACCAGGAGTCTAGCCTTTGACCAGTGCCACCACCCAGGAACTGCAAACAGTCTGTACCAGCCCGATATCACCCCTTCCCCAGCAGGCCTGCCCTCCACCCCCAGGCACCTCCACACGCACGCACGCGCACACGCGTGGACACGAGCATGCGCTCCCGCGATGTCATTCTCTTACCTCAAAATACTTTTCTCACCCAATGCTTATTTATTTATTGTTTTGGTCATACCGTTGAAATGGAGGGGAAACTAATTGTGGCCATCAGGGAAGCTAGCTCCAAAGTCATCCACTTAAAAAAAAAACGTCATGATTCCGGAGGTGGGCGGAGCAAGGGGGAGCTCGCCATGGGGACCTGAGGAAAATAAACGGCGTATGCGCAGCTGACTCGGACACCTCCAGAAGAGTCCTCCAAGGCTGAGAGGGGCAGTCCTAGAAAGGTTGATGCTTCCCAGGGGTCTGAGAGCCCACGAATCCGCGATCTATGGCCAGAGGCCCAGCAAGCTTCCAGCAGCGGTGAGATTTGGGGATTCCAAAAATGGTCAGAGGTTGACTGCAGTTGCCTCCCCTCAGAGCCTGCCCTCGCAGCAATTCTAATAGGCGCCCTGCTGGGCTGCTGTCGGTTCTTGGAGTGGCTTTTCACATCAGCTGAAATACTGGTCTCTTTGGCAGTGGCCTTTGCTGAGAGAAACACACACAAACCCACGTCCATCGTGCAACGGAATCATGGCAGTCTGGTGGCATGAGGCCGAACGAGCTCGTTTGCCTTTGTACTAACTCTGATCAGTGTTGCCCGCATCCATCATCAACATTTCCATCCGAGCTGCCCTGGGTTCTGCCACCACAGTCCTGGTGGGGTTCTGAGACCAGAAAACCCCATCGATTCTTCCTTCCTGTGGCCTGGATTTCTTTACACATCGAAGAAAGTTTCTGCTTCCCACTGGGAGTGAAAAAAACAGTCTCTCTGAGTCGAAACCTGTCTCCAGACACATGAGTCAAACCATCGAGGGGCTGCCAGCTACATTATCTGAGCCTTTGGCATTTTAATGGGGTGTAAGCCCCAAAGCCGCCTTCCCAAGGCCTGGAATCCACCTAGCTTTTCAAAGCCAGGTGTTTGTGACCTCTGCTCCTGCTTTTGTTTCATGTTACTCACTTGATCCTCCTTCCTGTCAGCATCTCTGTGAGGGAGTGGACAGCGGCACTTGAATTCGAAGGGCCCCTTTACTTTGGAAGCTTCCTGTGATGACTTAGCAGAGAACCCTCGTTTCCTCCTCTCCAGTGCTGGCTTAGATGACTCAGGGCTTCGCAAAGAGGAGGCCAGCCCTTTATTCTGCAAACCAGTCCTTCGCACAGCTAGGCTGGGGGGTGGGACAGGCAGAGGTTTTGGGGAGTCACAGTCTTGTCATTTCAGGGAGCTATTAGACCAGACTTTCTGGGAGTAATTTTCTGGCCACTGACCTTGTTTCCCAGAGTTCAGTGTTTAGTGATCTCATACGCACGTCTTTACCTGGCTTTTGAGAGTGCTGTGAGTGTGTCTCTCTGGCTGAAATCGGAAGGATTCCCAAAACATTAATACTGTTTGTTACAACAGTGCATTGGGTGAAGGCTTACAGAGCAGGTTCGTTTTCCATTCAGCAATTTGTACACACTATGTTTCATCTCCTTGGTTGCAATCCTCACACTGAGGTGCCATTTAACCCAAATTTCTATCCTGTGTTTCCTGTTTCTATTCTTCCTTCCTTCCTAACCTTCCTGAGCTTGGTCTTTGGATGGGTGCTGCCCTTTCAGTCTCAAATGGCTGATTACTCTAGGTTGTGCATACCTCAGTCGTGCTATGGTCGCCCTTATTGACCTCTATTGGTGAGCTGAAAATTGAGCCAGAGGGGTGTGCTTGTTTCCAGACCCGAAGGGGGACAAAGGGCCTGTGTTCATCCGGGTAGACTAGAGAAACAAATTCATAGAGACACTCATATGTGTATAGGAAAGAGGGTTATATACATCCCAGCCCAGCCCAGATCAAGTCCATAAGTCCAATATTAAGCCATATGTCCAATACCAATCTATATAGTCCTCTTCAAACTCACAAAACACATGCAAAGATGCCAAATGCAGGAATATCACAGGCCAGTGGGTGGGAATTCTTGTAGATTCAGTGGCATTGTAAGCATCTCAGCGCTGGTAGAGATCTCCATGTGGCTTCTCCAGGTCCAGGTTCTGGCTGCATCAGCGTAGGTCTATGTGGCTTCTCAGGGATGTCTCACTGGGAGTGAGCAGAGAGAGAAAGAGATAGTGTCTCCCATCTCCAAGAAGGAATGCAGGTTTCCTAGAATGGTCCGGAGAAGGCCATGCCCACACAGAGGCCTTATTGGCTATGATCTGATTGACAGACTAGACTCCACCCCTTCACTTGTAATTCTCTCAAATTGACACCGGATTATGTAACTGCCACAGACCACCCCTTGTCAATTTGACACTTTTACATACCTCTTTAGCCATATGTAATTTTCAAACAAACAATAACAACATCACATATGTTCCTAGCAGGATAAAACTAAAATGCATACAATTCAATGTGTGTCACCCTCATTTAAACATAACATTCTATAAGTGAACAAGACAAAAATATCCCATGCCTAACAATTGCAGTTAAGTAACACCTACACCTTAATCCCATAATCGTATGAATATATTCCCCCAACGATGAAAGTTTCTGAGTCAACCACTTCATGCCTTTCCCCCCAATTTTGAGTATCCAATTGCTATACTACCGACTTATATCAACCCAGTGCTCTGAGGAGACAATCATATGCTTTGACATGAAGCAGCTTCATTCCAGTTGGGACCTTGTGAAGTCTGAATCCATAAGCAAAGTCAAATCAGGACAGGCCATCCATAAAGTCAGCAGCGATATGTACCAGTTCACAGGCTGAAATATGTTCTCTTCATCTGATTGGGTTCTGGTCAACTCATTGTGGGCTGCCTCACTTAGCCCCACCAGGATGCCCAGCGGTCGCCTTGCATTAGACCATGACCCCATCAGAAATTCTCAACAACCTTAACCCCTTTGAGCTACGTCATGAACTTCAGATCAGTCAACCCGCTCTCGTCTTCTCCTCTAGGTCCTGTAAGCCAGATCCACGGGTATGAAAGGCCAGACTCAACCCGTCTCTCTATGGCTGCATTTCTCCCACTTCCATTCAACCAGTGGATCCAGGTGGTCACCTAGCAAGCATTTCAGCCTGTCCACAGGCTCCCTTTAACATTCAGTCCTAGAGAGGAGTTTTCTTCATGGTTCCAGATATTTTTTCAGCTTCTGACAAAGACAACTAGAGTTCAAACTTCAAATCCAAAGATTTCCATTTTTCTTCAATCTGTCAACAGCCCCTAGGGCATATCTCTTCACCTTTGTCCTGAGTACTCCAAATCACTGGGTGGGGCATATCTTTCCACAACTTTCTTTGCAGGCACGGCCTAAACCTATCTAAAGATCAAATTTTAATGGCTAATGACAATCTTGAGTTGGCCAGCAAGCCTGGTCTTTTTAGAGTTTGGGTTTTGTAACATGTATTCTGATATAAAGGTGTTGGATCTATTCCCAAGAACTCCTCAGGGCATTTTGCTAGGGAAACACTTGTTTCCTGTTTCAGGCACCTAAACCCACTTCTGTTTTTTATTATAATTAATTAACTTTTTTGTTTTTAAATAGTTTTATTGGCATGTACATAACCAAAAAAAAATACCCCAAACTTACTGCCATTGAGTCAATTCTGACTCATTACAAACCCATATAGGACAGGGCAGAGCTACCCCCGTGGGATTCTGGGACGGTAACTCTTTATGATACTAGAAAGCCCCGTCTTTCTTCTTCAAAGCGGCCGGTGGTTTCAAACTACTGACCGTTTGGATCACAAACTAATGCTTAACTGCTACGCCACAAGACATTTACATACCTCAAATGTCATGCAATTTAATTGTTTCATCACACTAAGAAGCTTTGCACAATCATCGCTGCCACAATCCATTTCAGAACATTTTCTTCTCGAACTCATTGTTAGCTCTCCATTTCCCTCCAACCTCTCTTGCTATGCCTTAGGCAATTATCAATCCAGTGACTGTCTTGATAGACCTACCTCTCCTGGATTTCATACACGGAAACTCATACAAAACACAGACAGCAAGCAAACAAACGAACAATAATGACTAGAGAAAACATAAAAAAGAAGCCATTTTTATACAGAAATGCTCACTGTTTCAAAGGCCCTCTATTGCCTGGCGAACTGTTTCCAGATTTCCAGTGCTTACGTCGTCGTGAAGATGCTGCTGAGCTGGCAGTGTTTCCATCTGTTGTGCAGACGGCCACTCCGAGGCGGAGCTGATGCAAAGGCACCTAACAACACTGCATGGGCACGGACTCCCTGGAGGTGGAGACACCTGCAAGCTGCTTAATTCGTGTACTCAGCTGGTAACCACAAGGTGTGAGGTTAGAGGCACCTTTGAGGAATAGCTGGTCATCAGCTTCCAAGAATCAGCCATCGAAACTCAGTTGCTATTGCTGTTCAGTACCATTGAGTTGAGTACTAACTGATAGCTACCTGATGTGCACCAGGATGCAACACCACTCAGCCCTGTGCCGTCCTCAGAATCATCATGCTTGAGCCCATGGAGAATTACATCTCAACCTACTGAAAACAAATTCCTTACACCTGGGCCACTAAGCCGCATGCTGACAAAGCAGAAACGATCGCAGGTGTCTAGGATTTCATTTGACTTGGATCCATGATCAACACCCATGGGCGTGGCAGTAAGGAAATTAAAGCGATGGGTCCCATTGGATAAATCAGCTGCTGAAGCCCTCCTTAAGGAGTTAAAAAGCAAAAATGTCATTTTGAAGATTAGGTGCACCTGGCTCATCCCATGACTTTAAAAAAATGTCCCATGTATGCATGTGGAATTTGGAGATGGAATAAAGAAGATGGAAGAAGAATTGATGCCTCTGGATGATGGCGTTGGTGAAGCATATTCAGTCTCCCAGGGCTTCCGCTGAACGAACAAATCTGTGTCGGCAGACATCTAGCCAGAATACATGTTATAAGTGAGGATGGTGAGGCCTTGTCTGCTGAACCCTGAACAGGTGATGAGGGAACAGTCCTGGGCGAAGGACATCATGCTTGTCGAAGGAGCGTCAATACAAAAGAAGAAGACCTTCAACAACATGATTGACACAGGTGCTGCAACAATGATTTCAAATGCAGCAATGATTGTGCGGATGGCACAGGACTGGGCGGGGCTGCCTTGTGTTGTACGCAGAGAGGGATAGCATCTAACAGCAATAGCAAACTGAGGGGGGAAATATTCTGCAAATTGTTGCAGTTCGGTACCATCACGTCGGTCCGGGCTCATAGCAACCCCATGTACAACAGAACAAGCCCTGCACGCAGAAACGCTGAGATCTAAGAATAATTCTCCGTGTCTTCCTCTGGGCTTCAAACACCGCTGCAGGTCGTTGATTGGCGCTTTTGGAGAGACCAAACCCAGACTCAGTCTCCAATGCAGATGGCCACTGCTGTCTCTGGATAAGTTATCACTGGTTGCTAATCAAGGAATAAATGAATCAACCAATCAAGCAAGAGAGCCCAAAACAGTTGCCTTGGAATTGATTCTGATTCATGGTGTTCGGTGTATGTCAGAGAAAGAGAGGAAGACCCGCAAAGGGATGGCTGGACACAGTAGCTGAAAGGATGGGCACCAACAAAAGAACAAGTGGGAGGATGTCACAGGACCCAGGAGTGTTGTCTTCTGTGGCTATGTGTGCTATGTGTCTCGGCCAACTTGACAGTGCTTAACAGCAGCAACAGCAGCTGCAGCAGCAGCGACAACAGCAAGTAAGTCAGGATAGAACTGTGCTCCATCGGGTATTTCAATGGCTGATATTTCTAAAGTGGATCGTCAGGCATTTCTTCGCAGGCACTTCTGGGTGGACTTGAATTGCTAGCCTTTTAGCAATGTTAGCCCACTTCTTCCTTGAGATTTGACCTGAACGTCAGGCTTAAGAATCTTAAGTCTGTTTTTTATAGTGCATCTAAGAGGTCTTCGGACTATCTGGTCTTATCTTGCCATTTTGCAGATACACAAATGAAGGCTCTAGCGCACCCACATTAATTACATATCTAGCCTGGCCGTTCCTCTTGATTTAGCACCACCCCCTTGACTTAGCACCGCCCCCTGACTTAGCACCGCCCTCCTGACCAGTGCTTTCTCCCTGTCCCACTGTCATTAGCTGCTTGCACTTGCTCTCTATTTACTGTACTTCATTTGACAAATCACTAATAGCACAACACTGGCCTCACGACGCCTCTTTGCGCGGCTCCGTTATTTTTAGCTCCTCAGATGGAGAATTGGCTGTTTATTCCAAAGCTTTGCTCCTTCTCCGTTTGGAAGCCTTTCATCACGACAGAATGTTACCTTTCACCTTGTCCTTACTGACTGGCCTGCCTGGCTCTAATAGCCTCCTGTGAGAGAGACCAGCTCAGCAGCCTTTAGAAAGTCTAAATAAATTATGCCTGCAGATTCCTTTTTATCTGCTGTTTGTAGCCCACAATTTAACCCCCAGGCAAACAGACAACAGCTAGGCCATGGTACACACTCGTCTTGGTTGATGATTTGAAATGGCTGTTTCTGAGACATTTTCTCCTCTCTCCTCTTAGGGGTAAAGAGGGTGGCACGTCTCTGGGCCTGGGAGAGAGGGCCAGCTCCAATGTGCCAAATCCAGTCAAGCAAGGTCAAGATGCCAGGTGGCCAGTTCCTTGGGTTTGCTGGCTCTTCTTGTTCTGTCTTCCTAAAACTCAGTTCTTCAGAGTTTTGAAGCTCCTTGGAATCTCCCTCATCTCATCCCCCTCTCTCCTTCATTCTCCACGGAAGGAGAAGGCTCCTCCCTTCCTGGAGCTCCCCAACTCCCTCTGCAAACATATCATGGCCCACCTTTATGGCCATGGCAAACCATTATACTAGCGCAGTGACAGGAAACAGACCACTCAAGTGGGATCCATCCAGCGAGTGAACGCTGGATCTTCAGCGCCCAGCATTGGATTGGAATACAACACAATTCAGTAAATGTGTGCCAAGCAATATATGACTGAAGAACAATTGAATGAGTTTGGGGCATTACTTGTTGGTTGTCACTGTTGAGTTGATGGTGGCGTGTGAGTCTTTTCTGTGTTAACGGAATGAAACACTGCCGGGTTCTGCACCCTCTTCACGATTAGGGGTGTGTTTGAGTCCATTGTTGTAGCTGGCCTGCCATTCCATCTCCTGGAGGATTTCTCTCATCTGAGTTGGCCCTCTCCCAAACATGATGGATGGTCTTTATGGATGAAGGGTCCAAAGTAAAGCAGTTGAAGTCTGGCCATCCTTGCTTCTCAGGAGCGTTCCAGATGCATTTCTTCTGGGACTGATTTGTTGCTCTTCTGGCATGAATGTAGGCTTTGGTAACCTTGGTTACCGGATCCTCAATTAGCTGAGTGGCCATAGAGGAGCTGCATACCTGATCTGTTAAGCCTAATTTTTCCCCTTGTACTTGTACACTAGAGGCGATATGTAAGTAGTTGTTGTTGGGATATTTTGTAACATCTGAGAAGCTTTTCAAAGTGTCACGGTGGAGTAAGCATTGGACTGCTCGTTACAAGGTTGGTGCTTCAAACCCAACTCCCTGGGAGAAAGAGGAGGCTGTCTGTTCCAGGAAAGATTTATAGCCTCAGGAACTCTATATAACATTGCTAGGAGTTCGAACCAGCTTAATGGCAATGGACGGGTGGGTTATCATCAGTAGTATAGTATGCACTACCTACAATGTTGCGGCTCATGATTCGTGCTGCTATCATTGTTCTGTCAACCCTGAAGACAAATGAAGCTTATGCATATACACTGGCAATAAGAGGGAATAATCATGACAACTCAAAGAAAAAATAGGTGAGCAAGTTATATCAGAACCAATAGATGACTTAATCAACTGAATGGGATTCCATTTGAAGTCAAGGGCTGCCCCCATGATTAACCCACCTCCGAGGCTGATGGTGAGGATCCATCTGTAGACTGGAGCTTGGTACGCAGGAGGTTCAAGGTTGTAGTTTGATAGGATCACTACTGTTTATTTTTGAATCACAGTGGCCTAACTTTCCTGTTCCACCTCTTCATGCACAAGAGAAATAAATGTCAATGTTGCTTTAGCTGCTTTAACAAAGAACCATTTGTGTAGGTCAGTGGCGTCAGTGACCTTGATATGAGTATAGAGCTAATCAGTGAAGACTTAGTTTGATGACACATCTCTCTCTTTCTTTAGGGAATCATTTTATTGGGGGCTCATACAACTCATCACAATCCATACATACATCAATTGTGTAAAGCACATTTGTACATTTGTCGCCCTCATCAGTCTCAAAACATTTGCTCTCCACTTAAGGTCTTGGCATCAGCTCCTCATTTTTCGCCCTCCCTCCCCACTTCCTCCTCCCTCATGAACCCTTGATAACTTATAAATTATTATTTTGTCATATCTTACACTATCCAATGTCTCCCTTCACCCATTTTTTTGGTTGTCCATCCCCCAGGGAGGAGGTTATATGTAGATCCTTGTAATCAGTTCCCCCTTTCCATTCCACCCTCCTCCCACCCTCCAGGTATCACCACTCTCATCACTGGGATGACACATCTCTTATCCCTGGTCTACTTCTGATGTTCAGCAGTCAGTTAGAAACCACTTCTCCTGGGCTGCATTTTGGAAGATATTCAGAATCTGACTCCATAAAAATACCATCTATTTACACTTCTGCATATTAAGGAAGGCCATTTTTTTCAAGTCCTTAAACATGGAATGGAAGATACTTCCTTGACAATTCTCCCCTACCCCTTTTGGGGTCACAACCCCAACTCCATTGCTCATGGCAGACAGAGACAAACTGCCACAGTCCTCTTTTCAACGGAGCCTGAGTAGGCTCAGCATCCTTCCAACATGAAACCAAGGAAACCAAACCTATTGCCATAGAGTAGATCCTGACTCACGGAGACCCCGCAGAGTTGAATAGCTCCATAGGGCTTTCTTGGCTCTAATATGTGTGGAAGCAGGCTTTCCTTTGATGGAACTGCTTAGGGGGTACCAACCACCACCCTTAAACTTTGTCAGTGGTGTTGGATTAATTCTCATAGCAACCCCACAAGATACAGCGGGTGAATGAATTGCTTGTCACACTCAGGCACCTTGCTTAAGGAAACTTATTGGTCAGAAGGAGTTTCAGTATCCACGTAGCCTCCTGATCATCGCTGGCCCTGACTCTTTAAATCACCCCCGATATGAAAGTAGCGATGGGAAAGCCTGCTTGCTGTCAGAGGATCTGGATCAACAATTTCTGTTCTATTTGGATTTCTCTTCTTTCCTCAACATTTTTGGGCCTCAAGTCTTTTGTTCGCTAAAATGGAGCCAAACCCTCCTGGCAGGGAAAGCAGGGCATGCAAGCTGATGAGGATCTTTTCTGGCTTCTTCCATAATGGACAGCAGACAGTCTGGGGGACCGGAGACCTGCTGTCTGCATCATGACGATGCAGCTTGTCGGGAGAGACGATTTGGATGACCGCTCCGGGTTGCCAAGAAAGGACTCCTTTACTTTTTGTTTGAAAATTAACAACAAATAAGAACATGCAGTGAGTGCTTTAAAGAGTCTTATTATCACCCCCCAGAATTAGTCATGGCTATCATTTTTCTACATTTATCTTAAATGTACATTTATCTTACACACACACACACACACACACACACACGATCATCTCGGCTACAGGTGGAGTATTTATTATGCAGTTCCCCAACACCAGGCCCTCCCAATTTTTCTGGAGACATTATGGTCTAGTTGTGAAATTTAAGTTGACACATCTGTAGTTAAACTCAAGTTCAAAGTTGGGCTGACAACCACAAGGTCAGTAGTTCAAAGCCACCAGCCACTATGCGGGAGAAAGCGGAGGCTGTCTACTGCAATCAGCCTTGGAGACCCACAGGGGCAGTTTTACCATGTCATATGGGGTCACTGTGAGTTGGATTCAACTTGATGGCAGTGAATTTAGTTTTGTGTTTGTCTATTTAGGGATATTTATGCTGTTTCCAATTTTCCGCCTCTACAAATAACCTTGCACTGAACAATCTTCTGTAATTTCTTCTAAAGTTTCTTCAGCAGATGTGCTGAGCTGTGGAATTGGTGTTTCACTGGGCACATACAGTTTAAAACTCAGTACCAAACTCACGGACACCGAGTCCATTCTGACTCCTAGCAACCCCAGAGGACAGAGCAGAATTGCCCCTTTGAGGTTCCAAGGCTGTAAATCTTTACAGATGTGGACAGCCCTCTCTCCTATGGAGCATCTGATGGTTTCAAACCAGAGACCTTGTGTTTCCCAGCTCAGTGCATAGCTCACTGTGACACAGGGGCCCCTTTCACAGGGTCGGCACTTCCCTAAATAAGGCAAGCATCTTCTACAGCTGATGGGACCAGTTTCTACTCCCACGAGGCGCGCACGAGCCTTTCAGTCTCCACGTAGTCTCTTCTGGGCCGGGCCAAAGCTCCCATCTCCTGTTTGTCTTTTGATCCGTGAACCACTTGGATCATGCGACTCTGGCTGGGCAGTTGGCCATGTGGAGAATTAGCCCGCCCTAGAAAT
Source organism: Tenrec ecaudatus (assembly GCF_050624435.1). Taxonomy (NCBI): domain Eukaryota; kingdom Metazoa; phylum Chordata; class Mammalia; order Afrosoricida; family Tenrecidae; genus Tenrec; species Tenrec ecaudatus. The sequence goes on from NC_134532.1 coordinate 198,868,883, forward strand.
GGGATAAACTTCCCAACCATGAGAGAAGCGAGCTTCTATCATGCCATAAACAGAAACCTTTTAAGTGGTAAATGATAAGGTTATAAGGAATCAGAGATTCCAGGCATGCTGGGCTCGGGATTCTCCCGTGACTGGCTCCTGCCTGGTGGAAAGAGGGCAAATGCCATCTTCCACAGGGTGCTTCATCGACTCTCGATTGCCTTTGACGTCTCAATCTGAGCCTGGCCTCCTTTTCTCATAATACGGTTTCTTCTTCCTTTCCATTCTTGCTGTTTTCTCCAGTGTGAAAGCTGATGCAAATACATTATTTAGTTTCCTTGCGAAATCTCCTTATCCCTTTGAATCTCTCCTTTGTGGGTGGCCGTGTCTAGCCGATTCCCTGATCCCTCTGCAGCAGCCTTATTTCTGATGTACTTAAAGAATTTAATATTATTTGTTGTGTTATCATTGGCTGTTTGTTTTCAAACACCATTTTTAATCCCTTCTAATCTATACTTTACATCTCACCTGCGAAAGTATTCGGCTGTAAGCCTCACACTGGAATGGATTTCAGTTTTTTGAAAGATTTTTTTCTTTGGTTTCCATAAGCCTCTGATGCTTGCTGGGTAACCAGCTAGACTTGATTTTGGCCACTGTGGGCTCGTGGGTTTAATTTTTGTTGGGATGCGACTGTTGGTCTGGATTGGGGATTTTAAATAGAGAATCTTAGTTTGTATGTTTTTCCAGGAGATTTTTCAGGTTAGAGTTACCGGGAAGACATTACGCATAGTTTCATGATGGGATGCAGCAATAAACAACAACAATCACAAAACATGTAGAAAAGTCGTTTTTCTTTTGGTTTGGTTTAACAAGTCCCTCCAATTTGCAGTACTGGTTTAGGTCATGGTAACCAAGAATGGACAGAGGTCAGCTAGTGGATTAATAAGTGCAATCAGTTATTTTTTTGGGGGGGGGTAGTAGATCAAAGGCCATTTTTTGGTGGCTGGATTTGTAGGAATCAGACAGAGGAAAGCAACACATCAAAACTGAATTTCTGACAAGTGAGAAAATGGAAGAGCTTTTTTCTCTACCTTTTTTGTCGATTCCTTCTTCCTGCTCACCACCAACACCACTGCCATCAAATTGGTTCTCCATCACAGCAGGCTTCTGGGGATGTGCACCTTCACAGAGACAAATAGCCTCATCGTTCTCCCGAGCACCAGCCGGTGGGTTCGAACTGCTAAACTTGTTAACATGCCAGCCCCTTCGCCAACAGCACCACGGACGCTCTTTCCTTCCCCTACCAAACCCCCAATTCCAAACTCAACGGCCACCAACTTGTTGCCAACTCCTAGCAACCTATAAGAAAGACAGGGTCGAACTGTTCCTTTGAGTTTCTGAGATGGTGGCTGTTTAAAGGAGTAGAAAGCACGGTCTTTCTCCCCAGGAGCGTCTGCTGGTTTCGAACTGCAGACCTGCGGGTTCAGCCCAACTTGTAACCACTATGCTACCAAAGCTCCCCTACCAAACCCTAAACCAATACCCAAACCAACACAACACAACACAACACCAACAACCAAACCAAATTTAATGCCAGTGAGTCGAGTCTGACTCATAGCAACCTTATAGGACAAAGTAGAACTGCTCTTGTTGGTTTGGGGGGGGGGTGGTTGTCGATCTTTACAGGAGTGGAAAGCCTAATCTTTCTCCCTCAGAGAGCCCTGGCGAGTTAGGTTGCTTGTGGTTATCAACCTAACACGATTGAAGCCTCTACCAGGGGTCCTCAACCTTAGGCCCGCAGGCCACATGCGGCCCGCCGAGAACATTTATCCGGCACGCCCAGTGTTTTTGCTGCCGCTGCCTGTCCTGCTTAGCAGCTGATTCGTCCAGTGTGCACAGGAATTTGTTCATAGTTTTTTTTTTTTTTTTTTTTTTTTTAAAAAACGATAGTTTGGCCCTCCAACGGTCTGAGGGACAGTGAACTGTACCCTGTTTAAAAAGTTTGAGGACCCCTGCATTCCATCAGACCTCCTTCTTTCCCCTACCCAAAGCCCAAACCACTCTCTGCCCTAAGCCAATGCCGACTTACAGTGATCCTATCAGACAGGGTAGAACTGCACCTGCTGCTTTCTGAGACTGTAACTCTTTACCTGAAGGAGTAGAAAGCCCCGTCTTTCTCTTGTGGAGTATCCTCTGGTGGTTTCGAACTGCTGACCATATGATTAGCAGCCCAACATGTAACCAGTATGCCACCAGGCTTCTACGGAGCCTCGTACGTACTGAAATGTCCCAGAATTTATTCCTTCTGTGTTTTCATTTAACAGGTAGGGAATCCCTTCAAATTTTTTTCATTACACACATTTTGGGTATTTTTATATTGTTACATAGGTTTTTGAGACCCTGTTTACGTTTTTCCCCCATCTGTTCTTCAGATTGTATAGTAACTATTGATCTATATTCAAGTTTATTTAATCTCTGTCATTTCCATTCGGCTGTTAAACCCATATAGTAATTTCAAAAAAACTTAAGTATATCAGAGAATTCACTTTTTAAATTCTAAACTTCATGTTCCATTTCTGTAGTGCTGCTTCCTTTCCTTTCTAACAAATTGTGAGATAGCCTATGTTCTCATTTACTGCAAACACGTTTTCTTTCTTGTACCTCCTTGAACCCAAGTTGCTGCCACACCCTCCTCTGTGAATTTCAACATCTGGGCCATCTTGTGGTTGATCTCTATTGATTGTTCTTTCTTCTGAGACTGAGTTCCATTTTCCTAGATACTTTCATATGCTGGTTAACTTTGGATTGATTCATAGGCGCTGTGAACTTTACATTGTGGGGAATCTAGATTCTGGTATAACCCTAAATGAATGTTGATATTCTTATTGGGCAATTACCTTGGTTGGACTCAACGTGTACAGTCATATCTCTCCAGGGCCAGCTGAAAGCTCACTTCAGGTCTTTGAGTCTTGGCTGAACTGCTTCCAGTGTGCTCCATTCCAGTTTGATTCTGGAGTGCGCAGGAATTTAGACTGAGTTTATGTGCAGAATCTGGGTGTCCCGCTCAAAATCTCTCCTCCCTAGGAATCTTCTTTCTCACTTCCCGGTTACTATGGTTGCTCTGATTTCTGTCCTCTGGTGCTTCATGTCAGGGAGAGGAGTTTTTCTAAATCCCCTAATTTTCCTAAAGCTCCTAAAAACAAAAACAAACAAAGAACAGACAAATGGGAAACTCACTTGTCACAATATATTTTTTACCATTATCTAAGAATGAAAAAAAATCTATTAGAAAATGTGCCTACTTCCACTCTTCATAGCCTTTAGAGAGTTGTTTCTCCTATCTTGTTTCTAGTGTATAATTGTTATCTGTACCCACTAACGTCAAGTTGTTTCTGACCCACAACAATCTTGTATAGGGTCCTGAGCCTGGCAATCTTTGGATTTGAACTTCTAACCTTGGGGTCAGCACATGCATGCAGCTCCAGGAAGTGTTTGAGTTGGAGATGAAATTGTAGAATTCATGAGCATGGAGATGGTAGTCTAAAATGGGACGGGGAAGTTCTACGCCCAGTATGACTGGAAACAGATACAAACCTCCTGGCTGTGCTTTTGGGTAAGCATTGGATTGCAAACCCCAAGCAAGGTCGGAGCAAGAACATACTTTTCACCTTGAACACTGATGGGAAAGGCCTGATGGGCTGCGGGATCACATCGAGAACATCGCCCATGAAGACGGCAAGAGGTCATTAACAAGACAGCAAAGGGCAAAGTGGATGTCAGGAGGAATCTGGAATTTGTTCTTCATTGTAGAGTAGCCAAGGCAAAAGGAAGAAATGATGAAGCCAAAGAGCTGAATAGAAAACTTCAATGGGTAGCTTGAGAGTATAGTGAAATGTACAAAGAACTAGAGTTAGAAAAACAAAAAACATTCAGCATATCTTAAACTGAAAGAACTTAGAACAAGTCAAACCTTGAGTTGAAAATAAGGTCCTATGGGCAACGTATTGAATGATGGAGGCAGCAATAAAAGAAGATGGAAAGAATACAGCGTCACGGTACCTTGACATAACTAGTTGACACTAAGTCACTTCAAGAGTAGCAGATGAGCAAGAACCAATGGTCCTGAAGGAAGAATTTCAAACTTCACTGAAAGCATTAGCCAATAATCAAGGCTCCAGGAATGAACGGAATTCTAATCGCAATCTTTCAACAAGCTGATGAAGACTGGACATATCCTGTTGTCTATGCCAGGAAATTTGGAAGGTAGTGATTTGGATAACTGTCTGGAAGAGATCCATTTTTGTGTCCATTTCAAAGGATGGTGACCCAACAGAATGCTCGCATTATAGACCCATATCATTGATATCACATGCAAGTAAAAATTTCCTGAAGACCACCCAGCAAAGGTTGCAGCAGTTCATTGTCAGCAGTACCTTGATGAAAGGTTCAGGCTGGACTCAGGAGAGGAGGTGAAACAAGGGAATTCATGGATGACGTCAAGTGAATCTTGGGTGAGAGCAGAACAAACCAAGGGGATGTTTACTGAATGTTTTATTGACTACGCCAAGGCATTCGACTGTGTGGATCATAACAAATTTTAGATGGCCTTGAGAAGAATTGGGGTTCTGGAACACTTCATTGTGCTCATGCCGAAGCTTCAAGGATCAGGCAGGTGTGCTAAAAGAACAAGGGAATACGGCATAGTTTAAAATCACGAAAAGTGCGTGTCAGGGTTGTATCTTCTCACCATACTTGTTCAATGTCTATGCTGAGAAAATAACCAGAGAAGCTGGGATCTATGAAGAACAATGTGGCATCTGGTTTGGAGGAAGACTATCCACCGCTTGTGCTGCATTGCCGACAAAGCCTGGCTTACCGAAAGTATGGAGGACCTGCGACACTCACTGATGAAAATCAAGGATGGCAGTCTTAAGTAAAGCTTACAACGAAATGTAAAGAAAATCAAAATCCTCTCATCTGAACCAACAGGTAACATCATGATAAAAAGAGAAAAGACTGAAGTTCTCAAGGATTTCCTCTTGCTGGGATCCCAAATCAGTGCCCATGGAAGCAGCAGGCAAGAGAAGAAATGACCTAGTGGGTGAACTGGGTCAGTCTGCTGCCCAAGACTTCCTGGAAGTGTTGTAAAGCAAGGAGGATACTTTGAGGACTAAAGTACACCTGACCCGAGCCAGGGGATTTTCTACTGTTTCATATGCATGTGAAAGTCGGATGTTGAATAAGGAGGAACAAAGAATTGATGCATCTGAATTACGGTGCTGGTTGAAAGTACCATGGCCTACGAAATAACAAACCAATCTGTCTTAGAGAAAGTATAGCCAGAATGCTCCTTGGAAGCCAGGATGGTAAGACTTTGTGTCACATAGTTTGGACATGTTTCCAGTCCCTGGGAAAGGACAGCATGCTGGCTTGAAGAAGAGGGGTAGTGAAAAAGGGGACGGTCCTTGACCAGATGGAGGGTCACAGAGATTGCAACCATGGACTCAGACATCAGACTCTTGTGAGGCTGGCACAGGGCCAGGCAGTGGTTTGCTCTGTTGTGCACAATGTTGCTATGGGTCAGAACGGACTCCATACACCGACCAAATAACTGTTGTTAAATACGAGTCACTCTTGATACACTTTTTGTCCCATCTTCTGTTCATTCACTCTATCACCCAATTTGAATTAGCTTTAAGTATAACACGTCTTTTAAATTCACCCATTTCTTCCTAATATCACCACCTTTATCCAAGCCATCGTCATCTCTTGAGGGTCAATATTGCATCCGTTCTGGAGCCTCTACAACCTTTGTACCAAATAACACCTGTCCTGTGATGTGTGCTGTGGCTAAAAACCCTTCAGTTGTCATTCTTAGAATAAAATGACCCCATCCCCTCAGCCCCAACCCCCACAGACTTCCCCATCCTATCAAACCAAACACCAAGCTCGCTGCCATTCAGTTGATTCTGGTAATATAGTGGGTTACATGTTGGGCTGTGAATTATAAGGTCAGCAATTCGAACCCACTACCTAATCCTCTGAAGGACAATAAGATTTTCTGCTCTTGTAAAGATTAACAGCCTCACAGAAATTCAAGCTGGGTGCAGAAGAAGAAGTGTAACCGAGGATAACATTGCTTATGTCAGATGGATCTTGGCTAAAGGCAGAGACTATCTGAGAGCTGTTTACACGGGTATCTTGACTATGCAAACACACTCTGCGGTATGAATTATAACAAATACGTTAACATTGTGAAGAATGGCAATTCTAGAACACTGAGTTGTGCTCATGTGAAAACTGTACATAGACCGAGAGGCAGTTACTGGAACAGAACCAGGAGCTGCTTGTGTGGAGCTAACAACCAGGAAAGATGTGTGTCAGGGCTGTATCCTTTCATCACACATATTTAATAGGTGTGCTGAACTAGTCATCCGAGAAATTGGACTATATGAAAGAAGAACTTGGCATCAGGATTGGTGGAAGACTTATGGACAACCTGTGATATGCAAATGACACAACCTTGCTTGAAGCACTGATAGATGAAGATCAAAGACTTTAGCCTTCTGCTTGGATGGCAACACCAAGAAAGCAAAAATTCCCACAATGGACCAGTAAGCAACACTATGACACATGGAGAAAATATTGACGCCATCAGGATTTCATTATTTTGGAATCGCAATGAACACCCATGTTACCCACCAGACGCTGGGTCCACTGGCCCTTGGGACCGAAGCCAAGCAAGAGCACACCAAGGTGAAGAGTAGAAGGCACAGCTTTATGGTTCAATTTGCAACAGCTGGAGCTGGGCTAGCACTTGATAAAACACCACGTGCTCTGGAGTCCAAAAGAAGAGAGGCCTGTGGGCTACACGTGAATCACAGGTTGATCTACTTCTTTGTCTTCTTCTTCTGCACCCAGCTTGAATTTCTGTGAGGCTCTTAATCTTTACAAGAGCAGAAAATCTCATTGTCCTTCAGAGGATTAGGTAGTGGGTTCGAATTGCTGACCTTATAATTCACAGCCCAACATGTAACCCACTATATTACCAGAATCAACTGAATGGCAGCGAGCTTGGTGTTTGGTTTGATAAGATGGGGAAGTCTGTGGGGGTTGGGGCTGAAGGGATGGGGTCATTTTATTCTAAGAATGGCAACTGTTTACTTTCTGTACAAGTAAACTGCATACACAGCATTTTCACCCACAAGGACCAGGGCTGTCTTCTCTGCTTGGAACATCATTGCTATGTATTAACCCACAAACTGTAGTTTTGTCATATATACGTTACAAGCATTCTTCTTCTGTTTTCTGTAAACAAAGCAATTTTTATCGTAGTCTTAGGGAAGCATGATTCACTCATAGGGAAGGCGGTGCCCATGTTCTGAAAGGAGAAGGAGAGAAGGGACGCAGGGCAAAGGGGTTGGAGTCAAATGTGAGTTAGTAGTGTCATCATGGCAGCTGCCTCCGTTCTAGTCATTCGTGGTGTCTGACCCATCTCTGGTGTCTGCCACACCTCCTCACTATGTGTTGCTGCCGTTTGGTCGCTCACCTCACAGGGAGAAACATTGGGAAACTCCGTTGAAGATGATTATTCCGTCTTCCTTGTAGAACACTGTGTATCCCACACTGAAGCAGCCGTCAAGACGTCCAACAACTTATGGCATTGGGCAAATTTACTTCAAAAGACCTCGTTAGAGTGTTAAAAAGCAAAGAAGTCGCTTTGGGGATTTGTTCCTGGCATGACCCATGGTATTTTCAGTTGCCTCACATGTGTTCGAAAGTTGGGCCATAAATGTGGTTGGTAGGTGCTGGCCAGTCTGCTCCAACGCATGACACTGCCCAGTCCTGCGTCACCCTCACAATTGTTCTTAAGCTTGTGTCAACCCACCTCCTTGAGGAACTTTTTTCGTGGTTGCCCCTCCACTTTACCAAGCATAATGTCCTTCTCCGGGGTCTGGTCTCTCCTGACAACATATCTAAAGCTCGTGAGACCAATCCTTGCCATCCTTGCCTCTAAGTTACACTCTGGCTATACTTCTTCCAAGACAGCTCTGTTTGTCCTTTTAGCAGTCTACAGTACTTTTAATATTCTCTGCCGACACCTCAGGTCAAGTGCATTGCTTTTTGTTTTTCAGGGGTCTTCCTTATTCAGTGCCCCACTTCCACAGGCATATGAGACAGTTGAAAGTACTATGGCTTGGGCTAGTCCTCAAAGTAACCTCCCTGCCTTTTTAATGCCGTAGAAAATTCTTGTGCACCAGATCTACCTAATACAATGTATCATTTGCTCTCTTGGACACTGATTGTGGATCTAAGCAATAAAATCAATGACAACTTCAACCTTTCCTTTGCTTATTAGTCCAGTGGTGAGAATTTGGGTTTGTTTACACTGAGTTGTAATCCGGACTGAAGACTGAATTGGATGAGGAAGACTAAAGGAGAATGGATGCCTTTGAAGGGAAGAGAATGGAGTGGACTTTCAGATGCAGGAACACATCTGTTCAGGATGAGGGTCGCCAGTATAATCCTTAGAAGGGACGATAGTGAGACATTACCTCATTTACTTTGGCCATGGTATCAGGAGGCAGCATGCTTGGTAAGGTAGCGGGTCGGTGATGAAGAGGAAGACTCCACTGAGGTAGAGTGTCACAATGGCTATAATCAGGTTCCCAAACTCAGCAACACGTGTGAGGATGGCACAGTCCTGGAAGCATTTCGGTCAGTTGCATATAAAACTATTGTGGAGGAATGAGTCAAACCACAGTGCCCCTAAGGTGTAGAGTAGAATTGTTCCACCGGGTCTACAAGATTGTCATCTTTATGAAAATGAACTGCTGCATCTTTCTAACATGGAGTAGCTGGAACCTCTGATCTTTTGGTTAGCGGCCAACTGCTTAACCATTGGGCCACAAGGGCTTCTCTCTTGTACATGGAGTTGCTTTGTTTTAGAACACGCTGGCACGCATCTACCAACTACAGTAACATTTGAATAAATATAACCAGAAACACAATCTTTCGGGCTTTATTTATTTAATTTTTGGAACACAAATTCTGGTCTTTCTTTAATCCACACCATTTAATATCGCATGGTCAAAGGTTGAAAACAAACATCTGGTATGACTTTGATTTTGTCCATTCAGATCAGTGCCCCTTTGAGATGTCACTCTTATCTTCACTGTTTGTGAGTGCTGGTGGCACTTTCAAATCAGTGCTGTCAACTGGAAGGTTGGTGGTTCAAATCTACCAGCCGTTCTGTGGAGAGAGATGAGGCCACCAGCTTCCATAAAGATGAACAGCCTTGGAAACCCGATGTCGGGTCATTCTGAGTCTGATTCAACTCAATTTTTGTGGGTGATGGTTTTTGGCTTGGGGGCTGTTACCTGTTAGCTACATGATCCCGGTTCGGGTAGCCCAGTTATTTCCCCCCCCATACAGGAGTGAAGAGGTAAGATGAATCTCTGGCTGATAATGTTGTGGCTAGGTGCCTTCGAGTGGGCTCCGACCCATCGTGCCCCTGTGCACAACAGAACGAAACCCTGCCCGGTCCCGTGCCATGCTCACACTCATCCCTATGCCTGAGCCAATGGAGGCAGCCACTGGGGCAGCCCATCGCCATGCTTTTCAGCAGGCGGAAACCTCTCTGGGGAAGAACCTCAGGTAGCTCCATTGAAAGCAAGGTGGGAAGTTGGAGTCCTGGGTGGTGCAAAGGTTCAGATCCCCTCGGCTGCTCTTTCAAAGGCTGCAGGCTCCATTCCACCCAGGGCCGCTCCAGAAACTAGAAAGGCCTGGCAAGCTACTTCTGAGACCACAGCCATCACGTGATGGCCAAGCTCCCTCTGAAGAGGGGGGGCCTCCGAAGGCAGCCCCTAACGCCTGGTGCTGGGAGCTCAAGCAACCCCAGGCGCCATAAGATCAAGCAGTTTTTTATCCCCCATAGCATCTATTTTTCCGAAGTGAACTCTAGGTAAACAAACCCTATACTTTCCAGAGAAGTAACGAGGATAATTAATCCCTCTGTTCTACAGGCCTCAGAAAATATTTGCGCTTGTTAAAAAAAAATTAAGGTGAAAAAAATAGGACTCTAAGACCAGCGAGCTAAGAGAACGTTAACCCTGTTTAAATGCACCACTGAGAACCCAGGCCAGCCAAGGTCCGTTTTCTGTGTTTGCTGGTTGGTTTTCCTGCCCCTCCCCGCCCCTTCAGGGAATCGTCCTCCTCTCTGTTAATTGGGAAAGGCAGGGGATTTGGGCGCCACAGTTCTGGAGCCAGGAGCTGCGTCCCTCCCGGCACTCCTTCAGGATGAAGGAGGCGATGTATCGCTGCTGAGGTATTACCCTGGGTATTCATTAAAACAGGCAGGACAGGTTAGTGGAAAGAGCCAGGACTGGGCATGAGGGTGGGCTCAGAACCCCTTTGGGACTCTGGTCACTGCTAATTAATGGCTCATATCCACTTTGTCTCCTGAACCCTTTGCTGGCATGAAACCCAGACTTCTTCTTTTTATGTACCCAGGCTCCTCGGAGAATCCGCCCTTCCTTACCATCCACGTGAACTTTTCAGTCCGTTAAATTCTTCACAATGGCTCTTGGCTCTCTTGATCCTAAAAAAAATAAAATAAAATAATGCGTGCATGCGTGTGTATATACATATACATACATATTCATGATAGGAGTATGTATTGTAGTGCAGGCGTGCCCTAAGTAATCACCAGGGTCCTTAATAAGTAGAGGAGGACATCCTTGTAGGGACAGCAAAAGGGATGAAGGTCCGCGATGAGATAGATGGATCGGCACCGTGGCTGCAACCACGGGCACAAACAAGAACCCGGTGAGGCTGGTGCAGACAGGGCAGGGTTGCCGTCTGTTGGCCACGGGGTGCTACGAGCCAGAACCGACTCAAGAGCACCGAACAACAAGTGTCAGGGGTCCCTGAGTGACACAGATGATAATACAGTTGGATGCTCACACACAAGTGTCTTGGAAGAAAGGCCTGGCGGCATTCTTCTGGAAAAACCAGCTTTGATATGGTGCACTCTTCTGCTTTGAGACACATGGGATTGCCATGTGTTGGTGGCAACTGTCACTGACTTGTACCCTGTGTGAGTCAGGAATGGACTGGGCAGGGACCTCTATTGATGTATGTTTTCTAAGTCACTGAGCTGTTTACTTTCAAATGTGAAGCTTTGAACCTGATAAGGCACATAACTGGGTAGGAATAACGATGGTATAAATCAGAAAATGATTCAGTAGATGCTGTTGCTACTTGAAGTAGAAATTATAACAAATCTGGCAGCTTAAAACAATTGAAAAAAAATATTACCCTACAGTCCCAGATGCCACACTGGGCTAAATTTCAGTGTTGGAAAGGCAGGTATTTTGGATGGAGAGAGCTCAGGAAAAGGACCTGGTTCCTGGCCTCTGCAAGCTTTTAGAGATTGCCCACATTCCTTGGCTCATAGCCTCCTTCCTTCATCTTTGGAGCCAGCAACAATGGGATGAGCCTCATGCTGTTTCTCTGGCGATCCCTTTAGATGTCCTCCTCTACGTACAAGGACCCTGGCGATTACTTAGGGCACACCTGGCTAATCCTAGACTAAGGACCCGTCTGCAACCTCCATTCCACCTGCCATCTTGATTTTCCTTTGCCATGTCACATAGCCACTCTTTTGTTTGCTGCCTATCCCAGGCGTAGTCACAGACTTTAAACAACACAGCTCGGGTGCTATAATAATAAGGAGCTATAATAAATAAAAGTCTATAACCTGCTCTGACCAATGAGATGCAGTTGGGGGAGGGAGATTTGGGGAAGAAAAAAACAATACCATGTGAACTTTGGGTTGACCTTTTCATAAGGAGAATAATGGAAAGATAAATTAATTGCTCAGAGGAGATCGTGGGTCTAGAGTGAGCTGATCCCCTGTTTCCTGTTTACTTCTGTCACTCAATTATGATGAGAAGAAACTATCATTCAGGCACCACGCCACCTACAGTGCAGCGGGCACTTGGGTATATGGTATATATCCACCACTGGTTGTGTGTGTGCCCTGAGGGCAGTGGTTCTCAGCCTTCCTAATGCCGCGACCCTTTAATGCAGTTCCCATGACCCCCCCAACCATAAAATCATTTTCGTTGCTACTTCATAACTATAATTTTGCTACTGTTTTGAATTGGGTAACCCCTGTGAAAGGGTCGTTCCACCCCCAAAGGGATAACCACCCACAGGTTGAGAACCACTGCCTTAGAGGAATGCAGACCAACAAAGTCTGGAAATTTATAGATAACCTGATTTACTAATAAAGATAATTTGGGTGAATTTTGGAATTAAAAAAAAGTCAATGGATCCTCTATGTCAACATTTATAAGTATTCTAGTAAAAATTTGGGGGACGTAAGTAGCTGATTATTGAATGAAGAGAAAAGCAATGTAAGATCATAAAGGTCAACTCAAAGGAAGTTCAGTCAACCTCCTTGATTCTAGACTGACGAAGCCAGGCCTGCTGGAGGTCGTTGTGAGTGTTGACTCCATCCTGTGCTTGACCAAGAAAGACATTATGGGCAGGCGGTGTTGGTTCTGATGGGAAAGTAGAGGTTGGCACCTGGAAAATTTATTGCTGGTCAGACAAGGGTGCCCCAGATTTGGGTATGTCCACCTGCACGATGGCCACCAGATTATCAACCAGTATCGTATATACCTTCTCTTCAAACCACATGGTTATCTTTAGTCCAAAATTCCTCCTGACTTCCACATGGCTGTTACATCACTCATAGGAACTTGCAACAGGACGGAATGCTGTCTGGTCCTGTGCCTTCTCCACGACTGGCTGTGGATCAGACAGTATTTCCTTAGGATGCAAGGTTAGGCTTTTCTTCCTCGTCCATCTGGGCCCAGGAGTTCCTTTGAAAACCAGTGAGCATCTCCCACCACACACACCACCAGGGACAGATTGGTTCGGCTACAAAAAAGGTGCATTGGCTGGGAATCACATCCAGCTCTCACAGGAGAGGTGAGAATTGGGTCATTGAATCATCAAGGCTTCTGGTTAATCTGAATTCTAAATAGTTTGACTTAGTACTCTTCAGTACCATCGCCGTTGCCCTCATTTTCTTCCTCCAGATCCACACTCTCCTTGTCTTTAGACTTGCTTCTCCCCAGCTACACACTTGAGCATTCCCTCCTGAATCCTGACCCAACCATATCATTCCCTTCATCAAAACCATTGGCCAGTTTTCCTCTCTCTGTGAGTTTGGCTCCCACGCACCGTTTGGTTATGTGCTGACTCCTTTCTTCTTGACCCCCCTCTCTTCCCCTTTCCTCCATCATTAACCTTAACATACTGGTCACGACACAGCGGTGCTACTGAGAGCTTTGGCTTTGCTTTATGACCCATTCATACACTCACTTAGGCACTTATTCAAGGCGTGTTGCCTAAGCACCAAGTGAGGTGCTGGAGACATGGTGGCGACACACGGTCCTAGTGTGCAGAGAGACTGCAAACAGGTCTTCAATTCAGTGGCCGAGCTGGTCCAGCTCTCTGATCTTTCTTAATGCCATTTCTTGACAGTGATTTTCATCAGTCACAGGTGTGGGATCTTTTTGTGTCTTCCTTCCCCAAAGTTTCCATCCTTTGAAATGGGTTTGAAATACAACACTTCTCCAGGCTATTTCTTTGATACAATGTGCACCGGCCATGGGATTGGGGGTTTGAGCCCAGACTCCTCAGCCCACATTGAGTCTTGTCACAATAACATCAGTGTTGGGCAAGCAGGACCTCCAAGAGATAAGTTGACTGTTACTCAACACAGGAGGTCAGGATGAGCCTTGAACTCAGTGCCACCCCTTAGAAATATTGGCTCATTTGATGGATTATTCCTATCTGGCCCATTTTAACAAAGCTTTGCTCCTTGACCCTCTGCTGATTTCTCCTTGGGGCTTGCATGAGTTCATCCTGGTGAAGGGAGAGGATGCTGATGGTTATCAAAGTCATTCCTTCCTCCTGTGCCCAGGCTCAGGTGGGAGACCATGTTTAGTGATAATGGTAACATCGTGTTAGAAATAAAGGGAAGAAATGAAAACCCCTGTTGGTTTCCATAATGAGTGTTTTGGCCAATTTCTAGCTCTTCTAAAGGGGTCCTTCCTAACACGCTTGTGTAAAACTCTAGATGAGGGTCCATAAACTAAGATCTGCCGTCAAACCTGGCCAGCCATCTGGGTTTGCAAATATATATATATGCCATGCTCATTTTCTTGTGTGTCATCTCTGCCTATTTTGGTGGCTCAAATGGCAGATTCGAATAGTTACAACAGAGACTGTATAGCCCACAAAACCTAAAATATTTACTTTAAAAGCCTTCTCAGGAAAAATCTGGTGCCGCCTGGCCCGGCTCATCCTCAGCATTGGCAGATGAAAGAACTCAGATGCTGGAGAGACAGTGTGCAGTGAACTTGCTGATCTTGTTCCCTTCTTGAGCATCTGCTCCTTTCGGTGGTGGTCTTCTAACTTATGAGAAAGTGCAGCCAGAATGCTCCTCCAAGTTAAGGATGACGAGACTTCATCTCGTTGTCCGGAGAGGAGTCCCGGGAGAAGGACATCGTGTTTTGGTAAAATAGAGGGGTGACAAAAAGGGGAGGGCCTTCAAGGAGATGACTGCAACATTGAGATGTAGCAGAGCGGGCAGTGTGAGGCAATGCTTCATTCTGTTGTACAGAGGGGAGCTATGAGTGGGAACTGCCTCAGTGGTGCTCAATAACAACAGTAGGCATACTGTCTCTCTCACGCGTCTTCAGCTTTGGGTGTCATTGGTATTTCTTTAGCGGATGAGGCCATCCCCTGCATTTGCTATGCTTATCTCTTTCTGGCCCGCGTCAAATGTTCTGGGACCCACACCGCCAGGGAAAGGGCATTTATGTTCTCTGCTCCTATTGGCTTGAGTGACCTTGGGGGCGAGGACTCAGCCGGCTCAGTAAGGATAATGACTACCGTCTTGTAAGCAGTAGCAGATGCCAGGCTAGCTAGATGGAGAACGTTCCTTCCTGCATTTCTTGTTATCATTTTGCCAGGTAGATGATTGCAACATTTTAACAGCCAGAGACGTGCAGGATGGACACTCAGAGTGTTTAATTAATGTGTGTCGATCTGGGTCGGTTTTACTCCCAAGTTCATGTTTTTGTTAAATTTGGAATGCTGATGGTGTGATAGTTGTAAGTCTGGACTCTGGAGCCAGACCTTCTATGTTTGAATCCTAGCACAGTTGTATCCTTGCTGTGCACGTTGGACAGACTGCTTAGCCTCGCTGGGCCTCCATTTTCCATGGAGAGAAGATGAAGACCTGCCTCACCAGCTGTTGGAGAGGATGAGGCAAGAGAATTCAGCAAAGTTCTTAGAACAGTGTGTGGGTCACAGTGAGGACTCTGAAAGCGAGGGCTATTATAACTACTTATTCCTTAAAAAAACTGTATGTTTGGGTGCCATTTTTGGACACCTCTACCCTTGGCACTTGATCAAAGTCCAACCAAATGGAGGGAGCTCCTCTTCCAAAGGACAACACCCCATCACAACACGAGCTGGTAACCAGTGAGCATTGCTTAGATCAAAATGCCCCTGGTCTGTGCGAGCAACTGCCTCAGAACTCCCAGTCATTCCAAATTTGTCAGCGCGTTCTCTGGTTGACCGAATCTTCCAGAACAGAAACTCGTCTTCCGGATTCTCCTGACATTTCAAGGGAGCTAGGTGGGGGCTCGCGGAAGGTCATCCTCTCGCAAGGTCTGCCACTGACGACCTGCAGCGTGTTCTTGATGATGCACACTTCTTGTTGGGACTCACCCCACAGCAGCAAGCACTTCCCTGAGAGACCCCCGTGTTCCATTTCTCTTGTCCTGGCATTTCCTTTTAAAAATGGCAATGTCTGAGGAATACAAAGTTCAGTGAAGCTGGACAGAGAGGGTCCTGAAAACTAGAAAACACTACCACCAACCAATTCTAGTTGTTTTTTTAATACCCCTGCCCCCCCATTCTTTTGTACAACACTGTTTATTAGACCAGATGATGTACTCGCCTCTAAAACATTCGTATGGAAAAAAAAAAGAAATAACAAAAGAAAAGAAGAATTGTGATTAAAATTGATTTTTTTCCCTTTGGGAAGTTGAAATCAAAAATGGTTACCTGCTCATTTATGAAACAGATTTATTCTGTTGACATGGAGGCTTGTTTGAAATGTAATTGAATTTCTCTTACCTAATGGAAAGTGACAGTTAACAGTATTTATTTTCCATTTGTGTCTCAGCAGATAACATAACACAATTTTGATTTGTAGTTAGCTTTGGAACCCGAGATTGTTCTATCTCTGTAATTGAAAAGATGGGAGTGTGATGGCCCCAATACAATCCTTGTTTTGTTTTTCTACAACCAGGAAAGGTAGCTTGAATACAGTAAACAGCCCCTCCTGGATGTTGCTAATGGTGTCATTCAGACGTACTGTGGTGCTGCGCGTCTTTCTTATTAGGTGCTAACCTATCTTTGTCCGTTGATACTCTGTATGTTTAGAGTCGTATTTCCCCCCACTCTGCAACTAATTTCTGTAAATATCCTCTCTTCTGTCTCCTTCCCCCCTCCCTTTTGCTCAAAAATAACTTCTCTCTTAGAAATAAAGTGAATATTTCATGCCTGGGTTGATGCTGATTGTATCTAGCTGACATTCGCTTGGCGTGTTAGGTCCGGGAGCTGAGAGTTGGAGGTGGGGAAGGATGACTGTGGAATGTGTAGACCTCCCATCTCCTCAGGACCCTGGTCCTCATGGCTGGGGTAGGAATGTCACTCTGCTTCTTTACCTGGGTCTAGGCCCAGTGGTCTCTCATTTCCTTGTACCAAAATATAAAGTGCTCTAAAGCCATCTGGAAAAGGGGAGGAATGTTCATTAAGATGGTTTTATTTTACACTTAGAGAAGTTGGAATCCTTTCTTGAGCTTATCTCCCCAGACAATGACTCATTTGTCTTCCCTTAATGTTCAGCCTTAGATCTCTCCTTTCCCAGAATCCTCTTTGGATGGTTAATTCCTCGTAGCATCGGGGAACTCTGCTGCACAAGGACCTCTTTAAAGTGCCGAAAAGCAAGGAGGTTACTTTTCGGACTTAAGGTGCGCCCGGCGCAAGCCATGGTATTTCCATTGTCTCGAACGCATGTGAAAGTTGGGTGCTGAATAAGGCAGACTGAAGATGAATGGATGCATTTGGATTATCGCGCTGGAGAAGAATATTGAAAGTTATTGAAAGTACCACGGGCTGCCACAGACAAACAAATCTGTCAGGAACAAAATATGACTAGAGTACTGCTTGACAGCAAGGTTGTTGAGACTGCATCTCACATGCTTTGACATGTCATCGGCATCAGTCCTGGGAGAAGGACAGCATGCTGGTTAACGTAGAGGGGCAGCGAGAAAAAGGAAGGCCCTGCACAAGATGGATGGACACGGTGGCCGCCACAATGGATT
Source organism: Tenrec ecaudatus (assembly GCF_050624435.1). Lineage (NCBI taxonomy): Eukaryota > Metazoa > Chordata > Mammalia > Afrosoricida > Tenrecidae > Tenrec > Tenrec ecaudatus. The sequence goes on from NC_134532.1 coordinate 198,886,345, forward strand.
CAAGCCTCCGAACAATTGTGAGGATGGCGCACCACAGGGTAGTGTTTCACTGTGTTGTACACAGCATCCTAAGCATTGGAAGCGACTCCATGGGGCCCAACAACCATTTGAGAATGATTAAGTGTGTGCGGCAAAGGCAGCCACGATGGAGGCTTCCTGGCCACTGGATTTGATTATAGAACATCCTGCCTGGCCCTTGATTTACGGACTTGACAGGAGGATGTTCATTTCATCCACCAACTGTAAAGGAGAGCCAGGGTGGCCTTCCTGGCAATGGTTGGCCGAAAGGTCTCCCAATGAAGCTAAAGTATTTTGATTCAAAGTAAAGCCTTTAGCCTCAGGCCACCTCCATCAAACATCCTGTCAAAATGCCTGTCTTTAAGACAAGTAGCCAAGATGGCCCAGAGGGCGAGGGCAAAGAAAGGGCCAGCCTGCAGCTGGCCATTCAGGGTGATGGCTAGCACAGGAAGGACCGGTGTTTCAGTGCCTAGCAATGTCAGCGGTGGGCCTCCATCTCTGCGGCCCGTGGAGCGCTCCCTGGCAGGGATAGACTATTCCATCAAGGGCATTCCTCAGGACTTGGTTGTTACCTGTTTTTAATTTTTGGAGGGTGTGTGGCATTTTGTCAACAGTTAGGCAGCCATGAAATCAAATCTTTCATACAGCCCCAGATACCATAACCATCCATTATTATTCCGTCATCAAACCATTTCCCTGTTCATGCTGAAAAATAAATCAGGAAGGAAGATGGATTTTCAGAGGTGGCTTGAATCTAGAGTGGCCAGGGGGCTCATGAGAATGCAGAGCTGGCCTCCAGCTGGACCTCTGGGGGCAGTGAGGGCAGAAAGCAGCAGCTCCTGATGTAGGATCCACACCTTTTCAGAGTGGATGCTTCCCTTTGTTAACAGGGCGGGGCTAACAAAACTCAAACAGACCCACTCACTGCCTTAGGAGCAATTCCACCCCACAGAGCTGGTACAGGACAGGGTAGAACTGCCCTTCTAGCTTTGAAACCATGACTTTTTATGGGAGTGAAAATTCTTGCCTTTCTCCCAAGGAGTGGCTAATGGTTTCGAACTGCTGGCCTTGCCGTTAACAGCGCAACGCCTAACCACTCTGCCACCTGAGCTCCTGAAGGATTGTGTTAGGACACAGGTCATCGCTGGGGACACACTTCTAGGCGCCTGTCATGTGCACGGGAGAACGCTGGTAGCACAGTGGACAAGCAGTCAGCTGCCAACCCAAAGGTGGACAGTTCAAACCCACCTGCACATCTGTGTGAGAAAGGTGAGACTATCTGCGTCCACCATGCTGACAGCCCGGGGAACCTTATGGGGCAGCTCAGCTCTGTCCTGTGGAGTCCCTGTGTGTCAGCCCCTCTGGGAGGTGAACCTAGGAGTCCTGGTGGCCCAAAGGTTAAGGGCTTGGTGGTTCATACCCTTCCTGTAGCCTGGTGATCAGCTTCTGTAAAGATTGCAGTCAGGAAGACCCCATGGGGCCATTTGACAGGCCACCAGGGACTGCTCTGCTGGAATGGCCTTGCTGGCATTCTACAGCAGCGTCATGTCATTGGCATCTTGGGCAGTCAAATGGGAGTTGTTGAGTGGGTGGGGGTGGGTGGGGTGGTGGTGCGGGGTGGTGGTTAGCTACTTGGATGCTCACAGGAAGGTTGGACATTCGAGTTTACCCCAAGGTACCTTTGAAGAAAAGTCTGGCGAACCACTTCCTGAAAAAGTGGCCATTGGAAAAGCTCCTGAGGACAGTTTCCTTCTGAGGCATGTGACGGATGTCTTTGAACTGCTGACCTTATGGATAGCAGCCCAACTCAGAACCCAGCACACCACCAGGCCTCCTATGAACCAACCCCCTACTTACAACAAGTCTTCATCGTGGCATCTGTACTTGCTACAGGTAGAACTTTCCAGTAATTGAAGAGCCTTCAATTCCTTTCTCGCACGAACCCACTCATTGTCATCGAGTCAGTTCCTACTCAGAGGGGCATTATAGGACAGAATAGAAGTGCCCCTTTGCATATCAGAGACTCTAAGCCCTCGGAGGAGCAGGCAGCCCTTCTCCTGCAGACAACAGGTGGGTTTGAACTGCTGGTCTTGCAGTTCGAAGCTCAGTGCGTGGCCCATGATGTCACCAGGGCCCCTTCTCGCAGCAAAGTAAGATGACGACACGAGAACCTGTTCTGCACCTGTTCTGATTTACAGATTCAACCCAAAGACACATGTTAGGATGGGAACTCACTTCTAACCCGGTCATGGTCTGAGCCACAAAGTGGGCCCCTGGCTATATGGCTGCTGGGTGACTCTGTTTTTCTCTGTCCATACAATTACGTCAGTAATTTCACCTACCCCGGTGGGGTTGCAATTCGCTACAAATTTTAGGAACAAAAAGCTCAAAATCACGACTGCCGCTATTATTTACTTAACAGCTCGGGTTCACTTCACAGCTACACGAAGCTCATTAACCCTGGACTCAGATGATTTTGCCAGATAAAGTCCTTCCAAATCATGGGGTCTGAAAGATCGTGCGCCGCTTTTTAAGATAAATAACGGAAAGAGAAAAAGAAAAGACAACAACTTAGATCAAGGTCACATCCGTATGTGCCCCCCTCCGTTTTCTGCGTGGTGTTTGCTGTGTTACACATATTTAATATGATCGCAGTGAAATTTGGTTGCTAGTCACAAACATTGCTGTGAGCCAGTTCAGGGTTGGCTCCTCTCTCTCTCTCTCTAAAATAGACGGAAGCCAAGCCCTTCCAGACTGATGGGTTGTGGTGGTTGTTGGTAGGTGCCGTTCCGTCGGCTCCAGCCCACGCGCGGCAGAATGAAACACGGCCGGGTCCTGCACCCGCACGCACGCGCACACCCATGGGGCTGCTCTCCTTAACTGCACAGTTGCAGCCACTGTGTCGATCCGTTTCCTAAGGCTCCTCCTCAGTTTCACCGGCGCTCCACGTTACCAAGCAGAATCTCCTTCTTCAGAGACTTGTCTCTCCTGACATGCTGTCTGAAGTATGCCAGGCGACGACGTCTTGCCATCCTTGCCTCTAAGGAGCACCGCTCTGACTGTACTTCTAAGACAAATGCGTTTGTTCTTTTGGCGGTCCAATATTCTTCTCCAGCCCCACAATCTACGTGCATTGATTCTTCGTCAGTATTTCTTTGTCAGTGTCCAGCTTCTGCATGTATGAGAGGCCATTGAAAATTCCAGGGCTCGAGGCAGGCACAGCTCAAAGTGACACCCTTGGACTTCAATACGCAGCATATTGACCTAAAGCAGCATGTCTTTTTATTTCTTGACTGCTGCTTCCACGAGCATCGAGTGTGGATCCAACTAGAACAAAATCACTGACAATTTCAATGTGTCCTCCATGTATCATGATGTTGCTTATGTGGTCCAGTTGTGTTATTGTGTATGGAAAGTCCAAACATATGAAGCTTTTTCTGTCTTTCTGCAATTGTGTCTGTAATCTGGGGGTTTCATCGTTCAGATAAGAGCAAAGTCCAACTCACTGTCATCGAGTTGATTTTGACTCATAATAACCCGATAGGACAGGCTAGAACTGCCTCCGTGGATTTCTGAGACGGTTTGCTCTTTACAGGAGTCGAAAACTGCACTTTGTCCTTTGAATTGCCATGGTTTTGAGTAACTGTCCTTTAGGTTGGTAGCCCACCGTGCAAGCCTCTGTCCCACCAGTTTAACATGACCTAGTCGCTGACTTCCCAGACATGATTTCCATGTTTCAGACAGGAAGAGGACAGCAGGGGGCCAAAAAAAAAGTGTGTGTGTGTGTGTGTGTGTGTGTGTGTGTGTGTGTGTGAGAGAGAGAGAGAGAGAGAGAGAGAGAATTCCAAGCTTTTGTTGTTCTTATAAGAGTTTCTTGGACATCTAATTAGTGATCTGTTTTGATTTAATTATCCAGAATAGGACTTCTAACTGGTTCATTCCAGTTCAATCCTTTCTGCTGAGAATTTGCATTCTCACCCCAAATATACTGTACTCTGTGCCCTCTCTTAGATATATGAATACACCTGGGGAATCTTGTTAACATGTAGATTAGAATGCAGTGTATCTGGGGTGGAAGTGCAGATTCTCCGCAAGGAGTCACACTGGAATGAACAGGTTCAAAATCTGGGGCCAGAACTTAGTCACTTTTAATAGCTGCAAAGGAGGCTAGGAAATGTAGGTATTTTTAACTGGGCACATTGACACCCCACATGTTATCCTTGTTTTGTTATCAAGGAACAACGGGAACGTGGATATTAGGCAGACAGTCTGTTGGGAAATAAACACAAGTAGGGCTGTTCACTGCAAGGTCAGCAGTTCAAAATCATCAGCCACCCTGGGAGGAAGTGGAGGCTTTCTATAGCCTCAGAAACACACAGGGGGCAGTTCTGCTCTGCCCTCCGAGGTCACTGTGGGTCAGAATGGAATCCATGGCAGTGAGGTTGGAGTGTGGCGTGAATGTGGCTTTGCTTTGGTTCTTTGGAAAAACAACTTGAAAGCTACCCCCACCCCCTGAGGAGTTACCTTGCTCTATTTTTCTGCCTTAGGAGGGCTTGTTACGTTTGTCCAGGTTGATTGGCATTTCCTGGGTAAGTTGTACACAACCTACTTTTTGCTGGCCCAGGGTATTGCTGAGATGGAACAATGGGCTATGCAAAGGAAGCCTACTCTGCAAATGAAGTATTTTACCAAGGGGGGGACTGGTCAGTTCGTGTGGCCCTGATGGGAGAGCTGTTCCTTGACATTGATGGGGTCTGTGAATACATAAGCAGGCAATTCCACCCTTTGGAGGCGACGTGTTTCCCCACAGCCCTTAGGAAGCAGGCAGGAAGAGCAGCAAACAGAGGAAAGGAGAGAGACAAGAGAAGCGGAGAGGGAACGCTTAGAAGCTACAGCTCAGGTCACAGGCTGTAACACTGAAGGCAGAGAAAGGGCCAGCAGCAGAGCCTGCGGTAATAGGCCAACGGGGCACTTGGGCAAAGTCAGGGAATAGACAACAGGAATAAGAGGAGGCTGTCCTGGGGGCTGAGAGGGCCCATGGAGCTGTCCTGAACTGACAAAGGCAGACTTCCCTTCCATTCTTCCTGCTTCCGATCGCAGCTTCTATCTGACTCCTTAATGCGCCAAGTCATCGAGTGTGGGGTTTGGTGTTTGGGGCTGACTGAGCCCAGCAGAGGGGTGGCCTCTTCCTCACGGGGATCTACCCACCTTGGGCTGCTCTTGGCTTGTGTTACTCTCTCCTGACATTTCAATGGGTGCCAATGCTACTTTTGTCACCACTGCCCGTTTACAAACACGCACACGCGCATGCACACACACGCGCACACAGATATTAAGTAGGCAGCTTTTGCCAGCTATAAATACCATGTAATAGCTCATATGTCAATTTAAAACCAAGTTCACTGCAGATGTCAGCTTATTGCCAGAGGCTAAAGGTAAATACGTTAACGTCATTGGAAATCTGATTAGCCATTTATAGTTATGTGCGTCTATGTAGATACTTATTTTTATAGTCGGGCGTTTGGCATATGCAGATACAATGTTTCCACACGAAGCCTCAGTGGTTCCCTGGTAGCATTCTTGCCCATAAGACCCAAGGTTCAGCTGGACCCAATGCACCTGGTGGGCAGCCACCTCCCACCTATCGGTGGAGGCTGACATGCTGTTGTGATGCTGATGAAATTTCAGCAAAGCTTCTAGAAGGAGAAGAGGGAAGGGAGACTGGAGATATCCTTCTGAAGACCAACCCAGGAAAATTCTATGGCTCATCAGCCCATCACTGGAAGGGCACAGAACGGGCAGTGCTTTGGCTCTCTGTGCAGGGGGTTGCCATGAGGTGGACGGCTCCATTCCAGAGTAGCTAACCAACACGCCAATTCTTTCTCTCTCTCTCTCCCTCTCCCCCCCGCTCTCACATACATAAACAAATACACACACAATTTTATGCCTATGGTTCACATGTTTTAACTTATGCAAAAATAGTTTGGGGAAATATTGTTGAAAGGATAGAGGAAAGCAAAAGCAGTACACAGGCCATTTGGCCTCCTTTCTCGATCATCATTCCTTCGCCTTCTGGTGTTGGCAAAACACTATGAAAGATTCCAAGGACCGTGCCAGAGAACGAACCCATCGCCTCATGAGAATTACAGCCACAAGTTTCCTTTGAAGCGAGGGAGCTGAGTCTTCATCTCACGTACATTAGACATGTTAGCAGGAGGGTCACCCCGGTGAGAAGGACATCGTGCTTGGGAAAGTAAAGGCGTCATCGAAACCGAGGAAGAATGCATGATAGGACCTGACCCTGCAGCTGTAGCAATGATGGCGCAGGACAGAGCAGCGTGTCCGTCGGCTGTGCATAGGGTCGCTATGGACCAGAACCGACTCAGTGGCACCTGACAACAACAGTTGGCACATTCAACGGTGATGCAGAAATAGGATGAAGGCACCAGTGTTGAATGCTTCTATCAAGGAACCGCCAAGCACACAGTGGAGGTGAGAATGCCACAAGCCCCGCATTTGCTTCACGCCCGTCAAAGCTCCACTTGCAATATGGGAAATATTTAGTTTGCACATCACAGACACACATCCGCATGCTTTCGGACACAGAATACAATTTCAACACGCGTGATTCTTACTAAGGAGGTCAGCCGATAGGCAATCCCTATATTCGGACTTTTTTTAATTTCTGAAAGAAAGTGAAATTTAACTGTCAACACGATTGATGTTCTTATAGAAGAGGGGGCTTTCCTGAAGGGTTCAAACAACTTAGTCCCTAAGACTGGAGCTACTTAACGTTATTACTGTGTTAGGGCAACAAGGATTCTCTTTAATTTGTCATGTTCCATGTTGAGCTGGCAAGGTCAGCAGTTCGAATACCCTGCTTGTTCTGCTGGAGAAAGATGGAGTTTTTTCAGTCCTGTGAACAGCTACAGTCTCGGATACCGCCGGGCAGCTCTCTCCTGTCTTCCTGGGTTGCTGTGAGGCGGAATTAACTAGGTGGCAGTGAGTTTGGGCTTTTTTGGTTTGATGTCAAGGAAATTTGACGGCTGCTAGTCCCTGACCAGAGGATCATTGAAATAAGCATCCAGTTTTGACTTAGCATGCACTGGTGGTGCAGTTGGTAAGCACTTGGTTGCTCACCAAAAGGTTGCCGGATTGAACCTCCAGCCGATCCTCATGAGAAAGATGTGGCCATTGGTATGTGTAACAATTCACAGCCTTGGGAACACGATGATGGGGCACGGGTCCTCCTTCCTCTGGGGTACCAGGAGATGGAAGTGGCCCATGGGCAGTGGGCCTCATATTTCATGTTGACTTATTTGGAGTAAGACGACAGCACCATAGCCCGTGTTTTCTAGATTTCGACGGTTTAGCTCCTCGGCCCTAGCCGGGGCCCATCGGGGTGCTTAATTAGACCCCCTGCAAGAGACTTTAGGTAGCAAATGATTGTTTCTGAGCGCCCTGCAGCCTGGATGCCCCCAAGACCTCTGTATGCACTGGAGGGGGTGTTGGCGAGGAATATTGACTACGCCAGGGCTTTTCAGAAGAGGGAACCCCTGCTGGAGAAAGTATGGCCTGGATGCTCCTTAGAAGAGAGGCTGGTGAGACTTCTCACTTGGCTTTGGACACCTCAGCAGGAGGGACTGGTCCCTTGAGCAAGGACCGCGTTCTTGGCAGCTCATTGGGACTACTGTACCAGGAATACCACGGGCGGGGGCCTCCGACAAACAGAAATGGATTTGGGCCCAGTTTGAGAGGCTCCGCGTTGGGATGGAGGGCCCTGCGTCCAGGGATTTTTCTCTGCTCACTCTGGAGGAAGGCTCTTAGTTTTCTGAGTCTTTGTGCCTGGGCAATTTCACAGAGATCTTGAAATCTCTCTTTCCCCCTCTCTGCTTGTTAGCTCGTGTTTAATCTCTTTTATATCTCAAAAGAGATGGGCTTGAGAGGCATGCTCCACTAATCCTGTCTCATTAACATGACAAAGGCAACTCTATCTCAGACTGGATTATAACCACAGGCATAAAACTCAAGAACACCAAACCCACTGCCTTCGAGTTCCTTAGGACGCGGAGCCATCCCATAGGATAGAGTAGAACAGATCCATAGGATTTCTGAGAGGGTCAGCCTTTCTGGAGGCTGACCGCCTTCCAAGGAGGGGCTGTGGTTAGAACCTCCAACCTTGCCGTTAGCATTCCGTTGCTTAACCCACAGTGCCACCAGGCCTCCAACCACAGGCAAAGGGGCTAGGATTTGTAGCGCCTGTTTTGCTGGGGGTGGGCATCACCTGCCAACTCGTAACCCTGGATCAAGTAGAGCCTGAGGGAGAAGGAGGGACCCCCTCCAGGAAGGCGGACTGACTGCATGGCAGCAACCTTGGGCTCAAAGGAACCAGGGCCAGTGAGGATGGGGCAGAGCTGGGCGATGCTTTGTTCTGTGACGCTATGAGGTTGCTATGAGTCGGAGCTGCCTTGATGGCCCTGAGCCACACCAGCTAGCACTCCCTCCTCTACCCTGGACGCAGCTCTGTCTCTAGGGTGCAGGTGCGTTCGGCGTGGCATGACACGGGGACAGACTTCCAAGCTGCAGTAGCTGTGCCCTTTGAACCGTCCTGGACTGGAAACCCTGGGTGGAGTGAAGGAGAGTTTCCAGTGGCTAAAGGCCTACTCACCAGCTTGCCCCTGTGGTCTGCTGGGTGAAGCCGGCTGACAGTTGAGGAAATCAGTGATGGAATGTAACGGGGGCGGGGGGGGGGGGCTTCAGAGACGCTGTGTCATAAGGAGTGCAGAGTTGTCTCCGCAGCTGTGCTTGGTGTTCCGCCTGTGGGCTTGGTTGTGACTCTTGGCCGGGCTTGTGTGCTGGTTTGAGCAGAGCATCTTCGATCCCCCTCACGGTCATGAAACCTATGGATTTCGTAGACTCACTTCTGTGCTTCTCCTTACTGCTCTGTGCCCTGCTGGCTCATTAGCCATCGCATTCCGGTGGCAGGGGAGTTGTTGATGGTCTTATCATTAAACATTTAGGAAGCACAGTCATTACACACATATGTGGCATCGGTGCGCTTGCTCAGCAGGGAGACAGACGCCTTTAGATGTTTTCATTTGGAAGAGAGTCCGTTTGTAGGACAGGTACAAGGTATGCCTCCCCCACACTGTAGAAGACCGGTGTCCCGTGGACAGCTCACTGTTTCTGGATTCTGTTCCTGGTGTGACTTGAATGCAGTTGCTGTTAGCTGCTGTCCAGTTGGTTCTGAATCCAAGTGACCCTCATACTACCTGATTCTGGAGCTATTCTTGCAGTGGCTGTCTGTCCGCCTCGTCGAGAGTCTTCCTCTTGTCCGTTGCTCCTCCCCTTTACCAAACATGACGTCCTTCGCCAGGGACTGGTCTCTCTCCTGATAACATGTCCAAAGCACTAGAGACACAGTCTCCCAAGGAACCCTCTGGCTGGACTTCTTCCAAGACAGATTTGTTGGTTGGTTTTTGGGCAGTCCACGGTACGTTGGATATTCTCGCCACCACCAGCCTTCAAATGCGTCAATTCTTCTTTGATCTTCCTTATTCGGGAACAACTTTCACATGCCTGTGAGGTGATTGAAAATACCATGGCTTGCGTCAGGCACACATTAGTCCTCAAAGTAGTATCCTTGTCTTTCAATACATTAATGAGGTCTTGTGACCCGATGCAATGCCTCGTTTGATCTCTCGACTGCTGCTTCCACGAGCACAGATTGTGGATCCATCCAAGCAAAACGAAATCCTTGACAACTTCAAGCTTTTCTCCACTTATCCTAGTCTCATTGTGGGGAGTCTGCTCTTGTCTACATTGACTCGGAATCTGTACTGAAGGTTGTGGTTCTGGATCTTCATCAGCAAGTCCTTCAAGTCCGCACCATGTTTGGGAAGCAAGGAGGCCATGTTTTATGAAGACACTATCTTTCTCAGGAGCCCTGATGGAATAGCGTTTAGGAACTCGGCTCTTAAACAGAAGAGTGGAAGTTCAAGTCTACCAGCTATTCCCATGGAGAAAGAAACGGCCGTCTGCCTCCATGGAGGTTAACAGCCTTGGAAGCTCTGTGAGGCAGCTAGCTCGAATCTGTCCTCTTGGATCACTGTGAGGCCGTGGTGACTTGATGGCAGTAAGCTTGATTTATGCTTCTTCTCCATTTTAAACTTGGATCTTTCTTGAGAGAGAAAAAAGTGTGCATTCAACACCTAACCCAGCACCTGGTAGCCATCGGTGCTTGCCCTATCAGTTGAAATGCACTAAATTGTGAAGGAGATACAATGCCTTATTAGTCAGTGTAGGGTATGAATGCACCGTAGAAAGCAGCCCTCACAGCCGGGTGAGCAACGGTGAACATGCTTATCAATGATAACCAACACGTGGCGATTAGGCAGAAGGGGGGCAGTCTTCTAAATGGTTTATGTTGATGACCTGCGATGTCTTTTATTACCCCCATTCAACAAACTAGGAAGCAGAGGAACAGAATTGTTAGGTATCTGATCCAAAGTTCCATATCGTATATACCTGAGTATAAGCTCACCCGAATATCAGCCGAGGGCCCTAATTTTAGCACAAAAAGAGTATTAAAAATGTGCTGAAAACTCAGCTTCTACACAAGTGTATACAGTAGTTAGTAAGGGTCATCTGCAAGATTTGAACCCTGGCAGTGTGGTTTCTGAGTCCAAGCCTGTAACTGCTACATACTACTTTGATGATGATCGAATTTCTTGTGTGCTCAATTACCTTGTTTCCCTTTATTTTTTGTGTAATTAAACCTGGATTTTGCTTCTGCTGCTACTGGCATTCCCCAGGAATTGGAATTAGAATTGGAAGTAGTATGTCTCCACTGAGGTGGCTGGCCAGGAGGTCCACTACTTCCTCTCCCTGGATTCTCTGAGCTACCACGTGATCCCTGTTCTTTCTGACCCCTGGTTTCTGACCCCTGGATTTCCAGTGTTCATGTGGAACGATGAGCTAAAACATGGCCTCTCATGTACTCTTTGTCAGACGGTGTTTGGGTTCATGCCAGCTGAAGATGGTGACCGTTGCTTGCACCTCCAAGCTCTGATTGACCCAGATGGGACAGATAAGAGGAGAATGGATACATTGTGTCTTTTGTAAAAGAGGAGACTATCTGTTCCTGTGACTATTTACACTCCCAGCATCCTAGCTACTGGGAGAAGTACCGTCAGAATGCTTCTTGGAAAGGATGGGGGGTCTTTATCTCACATACTTTGGCCATGTTATCAGGAGAGATCAGTCCCCGGAGAAGAGTATCGTGTTTGGTAAAGTGGAGGGGCAGTGGAAAGGGGGAAGGTCCTCCAGAAGATGGCCTGCCTCCATGGCTGCAACAATGGTCTCAAGCCTGGGGACAATAGTGTGGATGGTGGAGGACCGGGCAGTGTTATATTCTGTTGTGCATAACGTAGTTATGGGTCAGAACTGACTCAATGACACCTAACAACACCAACAGCAGGAAGCAGTAGATACCTGGGTTCAGATAGACACCATTGCTGCTGTGAATGTTTTCCTTTCTACAACTGAGACTCGCTACATGGTAGTTGAATACAAATGGGCAGGGTGCTGTCTCGCTTGTTCTTTTCCCCTCAAAGTGCATCAGGGACTGCAGGGTGAGGTATTTTATGAGTCATGAGTCAGAAAAAACAAACAAACAAACAAACAAGCAAGCAAAAAGGAGCAATTGAAATCGGCTTTCCTTGATCTTATGGTAATGAGTCTCTTTTTGCAGCAACCATTTTCTTTAAATACAAAAATTACGTGCAGATGAATGTCATCTATTCATTGGCTTTTATGGACTGTTGAACATTTGCATGATGGACTAGGGAGGTAATTGTGTGTTTGTGTGTTTTGAGGTGAGTGAATGGCTGTGAGAGACTCATGGGCAGAAGGAGATGTTTGTTAAAAATGTATTTCTGAGTAGAATACAGATCCAGACAGGACAGTCTAGTGGTGCAGACTATAGGTTTTGTGTTATAGAGATCATGAGGATGTGAAAGACATTCTCCTATTTCCATCACTTTATATCTCTTGGAAGCTATTTAGCCTCTGACTAGCTTTCTAATTTGTCCCGTTGAGATTGGTGTCTCGTGTATATTGTTGTGGGAAGCTACTGTTGAGTTGGCTTCTGATTCATGATGACCCCTTATAATACAGAAGGAAACACTGCCCAGTCCTGTGCCATTCACACTGTCCGTAGGATTTTCCATAGGTTTTTCACTGGCAGGTTTTGGGAAGGAGGCGACCAGGAGTTTGTAACTAGTCCTTCTTAGTCTGGAAGCGCCTCTGAAACCTGGTCAGCATCGTGGCAACATGCAGCCCTCCACTGACAGATGGGTGGTGACTGCCTCTGTGGGGCACTCACTGGAAACAGAACTCAGATGGCTTTCCTGGAATGTGAGAAGGCTTGCTATGGAGGGGGAGCTTGTTAAATGATACCCAGCGTGTTAGGCAGGGTTCTCTAGAGACATGAAACCAGGACACTTATCATTTTATATAAGAGGATAGGTTTGTACAGCGAGAAGGAAGAGAACTCTAATTAGTCCACACAGCAGTACAGAGGGCTCAGTTCAGCTCACTTCTGTGGAAAACAGTTAATAGACTGGAAGTCTTTCAACTCACAAGGGTTGCCGGCTTCAAGGACAAGGGAGCAGGCAGCAGAGTCCTCCCTGGGGAAAGGCAAGCAGAGTCTGCCCACAGGCAGCAAGCAGCAGGGTGGGTCAGCGACAGTCAGTAGCTCAGGAGCTTATCAAAGCCAGCCTGGATGGGATATCGAACAAAAGTAGTGCAAGGTGACAGATCCACCAGCCTCAAGCTCGTGCGATATATACACCAGCAGTATGGTGAAGCAGGCATTAAAGGAGCCCCAAGCTCTAGTGACATGATTCATGGAGTGGCCTGGCCCACAAGTAGTGTAGCTCACAGGCTGAGGCAGAGAACTTGCTACAGCAGCAGCGCGCATGCTCCAACACACTCCCATCACCAGAGAGCAAGAGAGAAAGGGGCGGGCCTTGCAGAGCCACTTATCTCTTTGCCTCCAATCAAACTACAATCTGATTAATTCCACATGTTTCCATTGGCCAGGTTGGCACTATAAACCTACCCATCACACCCATTATTAGGAATATTGATTTAAAACCAAGATTGTGTTTGTTTTCCAAAGGCTCAATAATCATGGAGGGATATAGAAGTTATTCAGTGGTACCAGATAGATGGGACCAATGTGACACAGGTTTGTCCTAGGCTTAGTCACAGCCAACATGGGAAAAAAAATTCAAAAGATACTAAGAGCATCAAAAGATACACCCCGAAACCCCACAGTTTACAACTTAAAAAAAAAGTGTACACAAAATCTTCATATGCTATAAGGACATTGTATAGAACCAACTCAAATCAATATGATCCCGTTTCCGGGAATCTGTCCCTGCTCACATGCTGATTCTGGTTCCCCGTGTGGGTAAACACTTTCCGCGGGAGCAAGGAATTCAGATCGTGAATCAACACGTCCCTTCCTCTTGCTGTGTATGGAATGAGCCTGAAATTTGGCATATCCTGCAACATACGGAAGCTGGCATTGAAGTCTCTGGTTTACCTGGCAAGGGAAGAGTTAAACCTTCTTAGTCTTTGGTTAAAGTCCCTGGGTAGCTCAAACAGTGAAGTGCTCAGCCCACTCACTGATAGAGCTGCCGATTTACTTCCAAAAGGTCACAGCCATTGAAAACCCTACGGGGCATAGTTGCACTTAGAAACACACAGAGACAGCCCGCGTCCAGGTTGACTCAGTGGCCACCGGTGCTGGTCAAATACTTTGATTGCTGCAGCGTGGCCTTTATGGGGTCGTGGCTATGGTGGATCAAAGCAAAAGAAACGAACGGCAGCGTGCATCCTGAGGCTCTCTCTTATGTATAAGGGCAACACCGCAAGGATGGGGCTTGTGTAGCTGTTGTGTCCTAAGAGTAGCTTCAGCTGGAGTCCTGCTGCCAATTTGGCAGGTTTGATTAAATGTCTACTGCCAGGCTCTGTCTGATGCTTCCCCACAAACCCCAAAAGCACTCGGTTTCACCTTAATTTGGTGTTCATCTATTTTCATCCCTTTCATCCGATGAACAGCATTAACTCATTCTATTTGTATGTAATTTAGTTATAAGCATTGAAGAGGAGAGGGTAAATTTGGCAGGCAAAACACCTCCTATTTAGCAGTTGGCAAACATCAAGAGACGATTTGGCTTCGGTGAACATCTCCAAAGTTGTGATGGAGGGAAAGATCACCACCCTTTTCCATTTTCGGGAAAATTTTTTTAAAAAGAAAAACAACCCTATGAAAATAAAGTAAAGGAAAATGCATGATAGGAAATGGAGAGAGGTTTTCCTTTCATCCTTAGAGAACATTCTCTGAGGCTGTTTCTCAACCTCAACTCTCAAGGCACTAACTAATCAGGGCTGAATTAATTGGAGGGGCAGCTGTGCTAAGAGCAGCGGCTGATGCCCTGATTGACCACAGCGTGGCCTGTGGCCCATGAACTGCCTCCTCATCCAGCAGACTTGCTGGTGGAAGAGGCCGGTGGGGAGGGCGAGGCCTTGACGTTGTGCTGTGTTATGGCACTGGCTTTGGACCCGGACCTGACACCTTCAAGAAGCCAGATGGGCGCTTGTCCAAGACTCACAAGGATAATTGGTCTAGAAGACTTAGGACTACTTCCTGCCTTATCATGGCATCTTTGGGAGGATGAGATAATAGGGGGGAAAAAAAATAAAAGGAACTCTTGTGCCTGGTTTCTGATCTCAGTCAATGGGAGAGAGGACAATGTGACCACCGAGTGATTGTGGTGGGCAGACAAAGGCTCCCAGGTGCTTGCTGACTCTTGTTCAAAGCCTCCCAAGGCTGATGGATCTTGACCTCCAAAAGAGCCAGTGCTGGGGGTGTCTGACACATTATCCTCACTTAGCTTTCCCGGTGTTAATGCGGCTGGTTTATGCTCTCCTTGGCCTATTCTGCCATTGGTGATCTTGCTAGCCTTCCAAATTACTAGTGGGAAAAGGAAGCATTTGTCGTAATAGAGGTTGGTGCCATTGCTAGGTGTCATGGAGTCAGGTCTGATGACTCATAGTGACCCTTGGTGCAACAGAAGGACACACTGCCCGCTCCTGCACCAGCCTCACAATTGTCATGTTTGAGCCCAGGGTTGCCGCCACTGTGTCTGTTCATCTTGTGGGGAAGCTTCCTCCTTCCAGCTGCAATAAATACCTGGCCACAGGTCTGCAATCTTTAGTTCCAGGGAGAGGCTTTTGAAAGGACAGCTTGTACAAGTGAAGCGTTCTATTGGGCACTAAACACATCCATATTAGGGTGCTTAAGCACCCTCCTAAGCCCCCCAATAGGACCCTGGGGGTACAATGGTTAAAGCGTTTGGCTGCTAAGTGAACACTCAGAAGTTCAAACCCACTAGCAATCTGCTTCTATAAACATTTCCCAAACCCAAACTCACTGCCATTAAGTCGATTCTGATGTGTTGCGACCCCGTGCCTCAAGGTGAAGCTACCCTTATGGGTGTCTTGGTGGGACTCGAAAGCTGAGTCTTTTCCCTGAGAAGTGGCTGGTGGTTTCCTCTCACTGATCTCAGGAGGCAGCCCTACACTTGACTACAACACAGCCAAGGCTCCCGCCGTATCTGTCCTCTGGGGCAACTCTAGGCTGTCTTAGAATCAGTGCTTACAGCAAAGGGCTTGGTTGTGATGGTGGAAGGCAAAAGAACAAAATAAAATTAAACCAGTTGCCATCGAGTCAATTTCAACTCATGGGGACTTCAAGGATGTCAGAGTTGAGCTCCGCACTACGGGATTTTTATGGCTGGGACCTTTGGGGAGCAGGTATTCTGAGTTATCTCTCTGTGAGTTTGAACCAACAATCAATTGACTAGTAGCCCACCGTTTGAATGTTTGTGCCACTTAGGGACTCCATTGCTGGAGAGGATCTGCACATTAGTAAGCATCGAAACATGATTCAAGTCATAAGCTTCAACTATGTACCAGGCAAGGTATTTATTGCAACAAGAGTAATTATAAACACTCGTATAGGTGTTCCACCTGCCAAGTTCTGGTCCCAACGTTTTATGCATCCTCACTCAGTAAATGAAGCTACTTACCCGACTCCTCATTGGCACCACAGCCATAGGCTCAGCTTTGGCCCTGGTCTTCTCTGGGACAGTACAGTAGAGGAAGGAGGGAGAGAATACAATTTATGTACCCAAAGAATTCACATCCTCAGATGAGTTATCTCTTCAACACCTCTAACAACCAGAGCAAGGCTATCTTAACTTCCTAGGATCTTCAAGACAAGATAAAAGGTGGTGTTAAACAGAAATTCATTGACTCAAAGTTTTGGAGGCTAGTCTTCTGAATTGGAAAGTGTTGTCAAGGGCCACGCCCTCTCTGGGGGCTCTAGGGGAAATCTTTCCCAGTCTCTCCAGGCTGCTGGGAGCCGCAGGACTTCATTGACATGTTCACCTGCACTTGGCTCTCCTCTCTTCTCTAATAGGGCACAATCCAGTTTGAATTGTGAGAAATACCCATTTACTTTGATATGACCTCATGTTAATTTAACTAATAATATCTTCAGTGACCTCATTTCCCAACAAGGTCATGTTCACAGGTACCAGGAGTTAGGACTTCAGCATTAATTGTTGGAAGGCACAATGCAATCAATCCATATGCTGGAAGAGTAAGATCATTCTAGG
This sequence comes from Tenrec ecaudatus, assembly GCF_050624435.1. Taxonomy (NCBI): domain Eukaryota; kingdom Metazoa; phylum Chordata; class Mammalia; order Afrosoricida; family Tenrecidae; genus Tenrec; species Tenrec ecaudatus. Next base: position 198,903,117 of record NC_134532.1, read on the forward strand.
AAGCATCGAAGAAAGCTATAATCCTAGAGTTAGGCCTTGAAGAAAGGTTGGGTTTTGAAGTGAAGGCAAGGCACTCTGGGAGTAGTGAGAAGGCAGGCAGGCATGACTGGGTGACATTTCTGAAGCGTCTCTGGGAAAGGGCATGCCTGGGAGATGGAACATCAGGTCTTGGCTATCTGCTTATTCATAATTGACATTTTCCGAAGAACGGATGGAGAGCAGTCCTGGTCTCTTACTTCCTCACAGTCCCTCCCCTTTTGAAAGCCACCGGAATTGACATAATCAGGCCATTCAGCACACCTCTCAATGGTTACCTCTTTCAGTGCCTGGAGCTATTTTGTACCTGGAGTTTCTGGGCTTTACCAATATGCAGGGGTGCAGAGGAGGGGGTCTGTGCGAGGCCAGGTTCTCTAGAGAAGCAAAACCAGTGATGCTTAGTTCTGCACAGTCAGAAGGCAATTTATATCAAGAAAATGGCTCACGAAGTTGAAGTGGGGAAGTCCAAGTCTGGCCACCATGGGTCAGATGTTAAGCTGGAGACTTCTGGGTCATGTAGCTGTGGGGGCTGATGAACTCCAGACAGGCAGGAAGGCAATAGGCTGATTATTGCAGACCCAAATGAATCCAAGGCCAGAAGGTCAGGTTTGTGGCTGCAGAGATGAAGACATGCAATGTCAACAGGTCAGATGACTGGCAACCAAAGACTCCTAGGGTCGACAGGCAATATGGCAGGCACAACTCCATAAACATAGTGATTGATGAGCCATCTGCCAGATCCAGACCAAATAAAGAACAAGCAAGTTTTCCACAGTGAAAGTAGACCGTGACACCCAGTAAACCTCTTTTCAGTTTCATCATGGCTATGTCTTGAGTAAAGGGGCTACATTCCTTCCTAATCTTAGCAACTCCTCGACTCAGCACAAATCCCATCATGGAGTTGATTACATTATTAGGTTAGATCCCATTAGTGGGCATTAGTGAGAATCCTGGGTCAGTCCACTTGATACAAAACCCAACGATCACCGGTTGAACCCTTAGGGCAATACTCCATGTAGAAGATACATGTGAGCTGTTAATGCATCTGTCTGGATCCTAATCTTTTTGCCAATGCCACTGCCACCTTCTCCATTCCTTCCTTCCTGGCTCTTCAGGAAGTGAGGCCCCTCTTGCTGGCTTTCCATGCTTGCTGTTGCCCGGCATCCAAAAGTGATCCCCCTTTAGTTCTGCATCCACTGAAGCCCGAATTATTTTCTTCCAGCCGCTTCAGCCATCCTCTCCCCAGATTTACTTATGTCTTCATTTCTACATTCTCCAATGAATTCTCTCTCCAGCTATGCCACTCTTCAGTGATTTCAGACCAGATGTTTCTCTCCGACTTACTGCTTTCTCCCTGCATCCCTTTCTCTTGTCATTAATGTATTTATTCTTCATGTCCTTTGGTTTCTCACACTCCCCACAGACACTCTGGCCCCTGAGTTCAGCTTTCACATTCAGGCCAGGAAAGATCAGCTCCAGTTGGGATCAAAGCCAGTTCTACTGCTTCAGTATTTGTGTGTTGGAGGATGGGTTATCCAGCTCTCTGAGTCTCAATATGCCCATACATGGGAATACAAATTTTATTTAGGATTTAATGTAATCTTACTGCGGATAGGTAGTACTGAGCACTGGGCTGGGTAGAAAGGAAGACTGATGAGATGTGATGCAGGCTGTTGAATGCCTTTCCAGAGTACCCTAAGGAATCTGTGTTAAGCTCGGTTCTCTATAGAAGCCAAACTAGTGACAATCATAGGGAGATGTAGAAAGATACTTAATTTGAGAAATGGCTTGCACAATTGTAGAAGCAGGCAAGTCCGGTTTGGTTCAAGTCTGGAGGCCAGATGTAATATGAAGGTTTCTCTGAGTCATGTAGCTGTGGAAGCTGGTGAACAGGAAGCAAGATGAAGAAGCAGGGGAGCCTTAACCTTGGAAGATGCAGAGGTAAATGAACCTGAGGTCGGCCAAATGAACCCAGGGCCAGCAGTCCACTGATGGGTCCGCCATCAGCAGGCGACTCAACAGGAGATCCATGAATCAGATCCGGATGCCGATCCAGCAGAAGGTGTAGAGGCAAGAGAGCTCAGCTCTGCACAGGATCTCACTCTTATTCAAAGGCCACACCTCCAAGGAGGTGTCATCCGGCTTCCACAGGATGGATGGGTTGGGCTCCACCCCTACCTTCACCAGAGAGTCTATGGTTGACCGAAACTCTAACCATCACAGAGTCTCTGTGGGATGCAAGATGCTTGGCCCTGAGGCCCCTCAGAAGGGAGGTCTGATCGATTTCTGAAAAACCAGTCACTGAACATCTGTGGGACATAGTTGTCCACTCCACACCTGGGTCACCAGGACTTGGCAGCAATCCTTCTCCTGTCAGCTTCAAGGAATGCTTTGCACAGTTCCAAAGGATGGTCACACATAGCAGCCTCTTGTCCATTGACACATCGAGATGGGGGAAATGGCGGGGAGAAGAAGTTAACTTCCTGTGTCATTAAAAGATATTGAGAGAGAATTTTCAGCCTGCTGCTTCATCAGACTCTGGGGATTCGATTTGTCATGAAGAGGCAAAGGAGGCCAGCTTCTCAGACAAGGGAGTGACACTGGGAACCCGCCTCCAGGGGACTCATCCAGGAATTGAGTGGAATACTTTACAGACATCAAAGAGAAGGGAACTGCCAAGCCAAAAGTCCAGGTGCCAGTTGATTCCAGCTCCTGGTGACCCCATCCATGTGTCAGAGGAGAAGTATGCTTCATCCGGTTTTCAGTGGGTGATTTTTCAGGATGTAGATTTTTCATGCCTTGCATGTGAGGTGGCCCTGTGAGCACTTAACTGCCAAACTTTTTGAGAGTGCTCACATTTGCAGAGGAATCCTGGTGATGCAGTGGGTTCCATGTGGGGCTACTAACCATGAAGTCAGTTGTTCAGACCCACCGACTGACTAGAGGAGAAAGTTGAGGCTGTCTGCTCCCATAAAGATTTCCAATCTTAGAAACCCAAAGAGGAGGTTATTTTCTGTACTGTAGAGCCACTGTGAGTCAGCATAATATACTTTTTGGAAGAAGTATGGCCAGAGTGCTCCTTAGTCGCCTTACACGTATGTGGAAGATGGACACTGAGGAAGACCTGAGGAGCATGGCTGCATGTGAATTGTGGTGGTGTCAAAAGAACAAACATCTGTCCCAGAAGAAGTAAAGCCAGATTTTGCTTTACATACTTTGGACATGATGTCAGGAGAGACCAGTCCCTGGAGAAGGGCGTCATGCTCGGTAAAGCAAAGGGGCATGGAAAAAGAGGAAGGCCCTCTCTGAGCTAGATTGACACGGTGGCTGCAACAATGGACTCAAGCATAGGCACGATTGTGAGGACGGCGCAGGACTGGGCAGTGTTGCCTACTGTCTCGCACAGGGTCCCTATGGATTGGAACTGACTTGATGACACCTGACAACAACAGCATGCGTCAGCATCAACTCAACGTCAAGGTTTTGGTTTTGAGCTTAACCATTTTCACACCCCAGGGACTCCAGGGGACTAACAGTGCAGATCTCAATGGCAGAGAGTAGAATGAAGACCCAGATTGAAAAGGCAGCCGCAGTAGTCAGAGATGGGTGAAGGGACGAGTGACAGGAGGGGTGTGATGAAAGAAAGGAGAAGGTAAAATCTTAACAAAGGCTTGGTCCATGGGGCATCATGAAAGGGGTTTTGTATCATGACTGAGAAGCTTTTAAAGAGGGTTCAGTCAGAAAAGGGACACCGAGTTGAGTTGCCTTGTAGGCAGGCTGTAACACTGATATTAGCAGGAAAGCTGACTGGAAGCAGAAATATCCAGTGCTGTCCTGAGGCTGTTGGAATCAGACATTGTTGATGTTGTTGCATGCCACAGAGTCGTTTCTGACTCATAGCAACCCTACCTACAGCCAAAGGAAACGTTGACCAGCCCTGCGGCGTCCTCATAATCATTCCTGTGTTGGAAACCATTTTTGCAGCCACTGTGTCAGTCTATTCATGGCGTGTCTTCCTCTTTCCCACTGCCCTTTTTCTTTGCCAAGCTGGATGTCCTCAATCCCTTCTGATAACACGTCCGATGTACATGGGACGAGGTCTCTCCATCCTCACTTCTCAGAAGCATTCTGGCTGTACTTCCACCAAGACGGTTTTGTTTGTTCTTTTGGCAGTCTATTGGACTGTCAACAGTCTTCACCAACACCTAACTAAAGCGCCTTCGTTGTTACTGTAGTCTTCCTTCTTCATTGTCCAGCTTTCTGTGCATAGGAGATGATTGGAAACACTATGGCTTGAGGCAGGACCACTTTTCACAGTGACATATTTACCTTTCTTTGGGATCAGAAATAGGGGGAAATGACACACAGGGTCTTCGGAAAGCCTGTGGAAACATTCCATGATATTTTAATTCCATTTTGTCCACGAACTCTTTGAAGCCCACCCTTGTATCTGGGAATTGTCAGCATTGAGTTATTGACGTAATGGTTTTTGTTTTTTACTTCATTAATTCAGCACATAGTTCTTCGGGGTGGAGTAAGTTCTGGGCACCGTTCTTGGAATTAGAGATAAATGAAGGGTGCAAAAGAAGCCCTGCTCTTCCCAGTGCTTCTACGAGGGGACTTCAAAAAGGTTCACGGACAAGTGCATGAAAAGGGAATGGATTTGTTCCTGTGATCTTTGGAAGCTCTCTCACAATCTAGCGTGAGAACAAGTGGGCACTCCAGGGACTCACGATCACAAATCACACTGACATTGGAGTCGAACTGTGTTCAGCACATTGCTCGGTTTATCTATGTTTATTCCTTATGACAAATCCATCAGGCATAGTTGTTAGTTGCTGTGGGTTGACTCTGACTCATCGTGAATCTATATATAACAGAACAAAGTGTTTCCCGTTCCTGGACCGTCTTCAGGATCATGGCGTTCACTCCGTCCTTTGTGGGGGCTGTTGAGTCGATCTATCTTATTTCAGTCTTCTCATTTTATCGATCCTCTACCAAACATAATGTTCTTTTCTAGTGATCGGTCTTTGTTCACGATGTGATTAATGGGGGGGGGGGTGCTGTTATGATCTCCATTGTGCAGACAAGGAAGCAAGGATTTAGAGCAGCTGGTGAAGGACGGGGAGCAAAAGGCTGAAGCGTATTGTCCCATGAAGCTGAGGGCGAGGAGAAAGGAGAAGGGAAAGGGGCCAGGGATGTGGGTAAGAACTCAGAAGCAGCTGGTAGCCATGATCAATGTCAAGTGCTCACCGAAGCTAATCAGAAGAAGTGAGAGAAGATCTCAGGCGTTGGCAGGAAAGATCCCACCACTGCCTTCCTTCCCTGTGGGCAGTCTCCCCATGCAGGAGAAGTCCATGGGTGAATTCAGATTCCTCCCCAGATTGGGGAATGTTCAATTAGAAAATGGTCACAAATCACTCATCTTTAGAGTTAGAGGAAGATGTGACATAACACTGCATTTAATATATAGGAACACTTGGACCTATTTTTCTTTTACAGGAAGACAACTTCTTATAAGAGAAAGTACAGAGGGGAGAATGTCCTGTTGGCAAGTGATTGGGAAAACAGGACACCAGATGGCTGGAGGAGATGGAGTTGAGAGGAGCCGTGGAGGAGGGGCTAGCCTTGGGTACAGGCTCAAATGGAACAATAGCGAGGAGAACTGTAACCCATGCATTGCACAAAGTACATTTTCCCTAAGAAGCAAGATCCCATGGCCTCCAGAGCAAGACTTGGTTAGCAGACAGTCTTGGTCACCCACAAAGGGGGAGGAATACTTGCAGAAGTCTCCTTGGGGAATTCATCAAATTGAACTTACTATTCAATGGGCTGTATTGTTGGTGTCTACCGCTGTTTATTTATTTATTTTGGAGCTTTTAAATAGCCTTTCCTCTTATCCTGTTGGAGCATGTCTCCTTCTTATAGAAAAATGCTGGTGATATTAAAAGGAAATTTCGTATTTGCACTTTCGTTAGTCTTTCACATCCTCTTCCTGTCAACTTTATTAGTGTGAAATGCCATTAATCATTGCAGTGTCATAAAACACATTTTACAATAATGTTATTTCCCCCCAAGGTTTATTTCTACCATTCTAAGAGATATTTGTGTTGGAAATCACTTTCATTTTAAGCCTTTCATCTTGAACTCCACAGTTATTCCTGGGACTACTGCCCCTTAGTTGATAATTGGTTTTGGATGCCTGCTACTGACTCTGTAATCTCCTAAGGGGGCTCTCTAAAGGGATGGATGAGGCCAATGAAAAGCCCCGAGCTTTTGAACAAAAATCATCCTATGGCCTTTAAAAGCCTGACGGGCTTGGACTTCAACTAAGGTCATGCTGAGGTAGAAAGGACCTCTTTGCCTCTGGGGGCTGTAAGAACCGCCTGCTACTAAAGAGTCAGAAGAATTAAAACCAAAGTTGTCAATTGACTAAGCTTATCAAGTTCAACTTTGAGGCACAATGTTACGGCTAGCCACAGAATTATCATGGGTTGAAAGTTGGAGGAATGAACACAGGTGTTGAAGGAAGAATCGTACAGTTACCCAGAAACGTTGGGCATGGGTTAGAGACGAACGGACACAGATCTAAGAGAAGGTGCTGGAGGATTAGATTGTACTGCTGTAGCGGGTTGTCATTTTCTTTGGCTAGGCACTCAGCTCTTAAGTCTTCTGAATGCAAGACCACCCCCTTTCCGCCCTACCCCCCAGCAGGTCAGGAGTAGTCTCTTTCTGAGCATATTCCCTTCATTAAAAGCTTCCCAAACTTCAACTGATGTAATATGAAGTGGTAGCATTTCTTTTAAAATGTAGTTTCATTTTGTGAAAACACGCACAACCTCCCAAAATATGAGTTCAACACATTCTATGTCTACAGTTCACTGACGCTACTTATGTTGTAACCATTTTCATTAGGTTTTGCTACCTTATTTTACCAGCATTACTGTAAGCTCGCTGCCTGCTCAGCTCTGCATCTAACCTTTTTAGCTGCTCAAGTCAATTTGATCTCATCTCGGGAAATCTGAGAGGGTACAGTACTCAAGGAAGACACACTTGACTGATTAGGAGAAGCTCTTGCTTGGTTCAGAGCACACTTCTAGGAAATAGTTTGGTTTGAGGCTGAAGGTTTAAAGATGATCTTGGAGTAATCATTTCATCTAGTCTCAATGTTTCCAAAAGATCTGAATTCTGTGGCTAATTTTAAATTCTATTCCATATTTTTTCCTCCCTTTTTTGACCCCAAATCCTCATTAGAATCTTAGGTCAAAACATTCAGGAATGGTAGGCCAGGCATCTTTGTATTCAGACCTTTGTGTCTTCTCCATTATTGAAAAAGCATGAGAAGGAAGCAGTTGACACCTGCCCTTTAAAAGCTTGTTTTCTATCTCCATTTTGTCATATGGAGCATTTTTATTGGTCTGAAATGGGAGCTATTGGTGCTTTACCAGAATAGCTTCTAGTCATTGTTATGGATTGACTATATGTCAACCGGGCTAAACTACAATTCTCAGTATTACATAATTATCTTCCATTCTGTGATTTAATGTAATTATCTTATGGGTTATAAATCCTCACCTCTATGATGTTAATGAGGCAGGATCAGAGGTAGTTGTGTGTTAATGAGGCAAAATATAATCTACATGATTAGGTTGTATTTTGAAATCAATCTTTTTTGAGATATAAAAGTGAATAGAAACAGACAGACCTCAGTAACTATTGAGAAAGAAGAGTCAGGTGTGACACTCATGCTTTGGAGCCAAGGTCCCTGCTCTGAGAACCTCCTAGACCCGGGGCATATGGTTATCTCCAAGGGACACTGGGGCCCTAGGTGTGAAAGGAGCCAAGCTCTTCCTCCTAAATGTTTAAGCTGACAAAGAATGTTTCCCCCTAAAATTTGCCCTGTATTTGGACCTCTAGCCACCTATATTGTGAGAGAATGCCGCCCTGTTTGATAAGGGTATCCACTTGTGGAGTTTTGTTATAGTAGTGCTAGATAAGTAACTCAGTCACTTCACTGATGCTTTGCTTGATTTTTTTTTTTTTACTATCATGGGAAGTTGTTTCTAGCAACAAGAAATAAGGGCAAGGTTGAAGTCAATAGCTTTGGGCAACGTCCCTTTAGTGGCAATGGCCATATCTCGATTCTAGGACTCTGTATACTGACTGTTTGGCAATTGTGTGGCATTGACCTCTTCACTTTGTTAACAAGTATTTCCCCACTGAAATACGCTTCTGTGAGGACGAGAAGGCATCGGCTGGTTTGGATCTTTTGCTTTTGGCTGGTGGTTGATTTGGGGAGACTGCAGCTATAATTGTATCCTCTGGAAATCTGGGCAGAGTCCTGAAGAGAGATGAGCTGTGGTTTAATCGTTTGCTTTCCCTTAAGTGCCAGTTCAGTTCCTGCTGTGCCTGCCTATGAACATGGCCTTCTAGAAGAGAGCTTTTGGAGAAAAACAGAAGTCAAATATTTTATCCTCATGACTGCATTGGAAATGGTAGGGAGTCGAAGAATACTTATAAGGGAGAGAGAACATTTTGTAAACAGAATGACCCACAAAGGAATGGTTGGGAACAAATTCTCATTTAAAAATAGAGACCCAAGGGGAAGCTTGGTTGCCAGAACAGGTAGTGTAATATAGATAGGCAGAGAGTACAAGGATAAGACTGTGGAATTTTGGGGAAAATGCTGAGATCTTAACTCTGCTCTCATGAGTTGTGAGATATTGGGCACGTCATTTAACTTCTCGAGGCTTCATCTCATTGTCTGTAGTACACAGAACCACCCAAGATAACAGCCCTGCATTTCCTTCTCTCTCCTGAAAAGTTAAGTCAAGTCCCTCTGACAGAGCCGCAAAGTCTGATCTTTATTTCACTTTTCCCAACCTTGTTTTCAAAGCCTCTGTTAGACCTTTCACGCCTTCCTCCCTGGGGACTCTCACATGCTTGTGTATTTTGCCATGCGCAAAAGGGTTTGGTTGAAAACTGCCAACACTGGAGGCAAAGACATCATTTCTTATCCATCTCAGGAATATTTTCATTTAGAAAACGGGGGACTGGGCGGACACAGGTTAGATGCAAAAGCATAAAGCATGATGAGTAGGATTGTGACTCATCACCACCCCATGGGAAGGTCAAACTTCCCCAGGGTTTTCTGAGACGATGAATTTTTATGGGAGTAGAAAGCCTCATCTGATGGTTTTGAACTGCTGATCTTGCAGTTAGCAGCTCACCTTATAACCTACTACGCCACAAGGGTCCTTTAAAGAGTATGACACAAGTCGTGAAAAAACATGTTTTGGGTGTGGCTGTGTTGAGTTAATGTCAATGCACGGAGAGACCCTGTGTGCCAGAGTATCACTGCGTCCCACAGTGTTTTTCAATGGTGAGCTTGGGAAGTAGGTCTTCAGATACCACTGGGTGGATTGGGACTTCCAATTTGTCAATTAACAGCTAAGCATGTTAACTACTTGCTCCCCCAGGGCAACTCTTGTGGCATGTGAAGTCACCACATTTAGTCACCTGTGCCTATGACTGGTTGGTTCTACAGTGTCCAGCTCTTACTAGAATGAAGGGGATGCATGCAACCTGGGCTCATGCTTTCAGTCCCTCTGGGAATGACTCATTTATTTCCCCTCTCGTTTTTAAGAGATGACAGCCAAACGTGCCCTGTCTGGGGCTAGTCTTGGAGGGCTCATTCATTCTTGGGAATGTGTAACACTTGTAAGCAATTAGAGATCAAACAGAGATCTGTGCTAGTTGAGAAGCACCTTTCCTGCCGGGATATACAAGGGGTCTTCGAAATGCCTGGGCAAATGCCATGATCTTTTCCCCCCACTTTCCCATGCATGATTTGAAGCCCTTGTGCTCCCTCGCTCCATTCTTCTTACAGATTGAGGTTGTCCTTAGGAGCTCCTGGCTCCTTCAAGAGGCCTATTTTGCACTGATCTCCCAGGGCCAAGGAAGAATGTGGGCACAGGAACCCACAGCTGAAAACCGGCCCAGGAAGAAACCAATATTGTGGCGAAGGACTGTGCTTTGAAGTTAGAAGGCCAGATTTAAATCCTCATGTTTCCACTCAGTCGTGTCAACTTGGAGCATGCTATTTAATTCATCTTCTGCAGCTTCAGTTCCTTGATCTATAACATTGAGTTAATGATCCTAATAATAGCTAATGTTTACCTGAGCATGTGCCCAGATCTGTCCTAACAATGGATGTTTATTGACTCATTTATTCCTTTGTTCCAGCAATCTTAAGCACCCAAGATCATTATTCTTGGAGTCAGGGGTGGGGGGGGTAGATGTTGAAGGGGGGGCAGCGATGGCTAAGCACTCAGCTATTAACCAATGACAAGGGTTGCTCAAATTAATCCTGAAATGTAGAAGAAAGGTCTGGTGATCTGTTCCTGAAAGGGCATCACTTTGTACGTCCTGGGAGCTGAGGTCTGTTCTGAAAGCCCTGGGGGTGACTCTGAGTTAGAGCTGACTCAGCAGCAACTGGTTGTTGTTATTATGAACTTGCTCCTTTGGGTGCAGATCTGAGGCAGTTCATCTCAGGTCGTAGGAGTCCATTCTTCTAACCATTTCACTGCTCTGAATCCAAGGGAACTCTTGAATTCTTGCCGAAAGGCATTGGCTGTTCCTCAGAAACAAGTCTACAGTGGGTTTTTAAGTAGGGGTTGTTATTATTGACCATTAGAAAAACAATTAAACCAAGCCATTCCCTTTGTTTCTTCTCAGGTTAGATTTCTACCAGCTGGAAGGGGAACTTTAGTGCATTCCACCGCTGAAGGTGGGTGGTGGTGGTGCTTGCTATTGTGGTGTCGTTGAGGTAGTTACCCACTCATAGCGACCCAATGTACAATGGAAGGAAACAATACCCAGTGGTGCCTCAGCCACACGATTGCATGTTTGAGTCCATTGTTGCAGCCCCAGCGTTGATCTATCTGATTGAAGGTCATCTTCATGTTCATTGACCCTCTAGTAAGCATGCTGTCTTTTTGGCGTAGTGGGTCAGTCACGGGACTGTTCATTTCAAGGTCAGCTGCTGGAAACCACCAGCCAATCCCATGTAGAACGGCAGTCCCAGAAACCCACAGAAAGCCCACAGAAGCAGTTCTACTCTGTCCTATGGGGTTGTTATGAGTTGAAATTTCTGGCGTTTGGTTCCAAGTATATGAGACAAACCCTCCCCGTCCTCACTTCTAAGGAGTATTCTGTGCATATTTCTTCCAAGACAGATTTGTTTGTTCTTCCGGAAGGTGAGTAGGACAGGTTTTATCACCCCATATTCAATATGAGGGAGGAGAAGGAGTGATGGATTAAGTAGGGATACAACCAGGGGACTAGGTCGCCTCCTGCCTGAACACGCCAGGAGGTTGGCTTGGATATGGTTGGAGAGTAATGAACAGTGGACCTTGGCAGTTAATAACACTCGTGCCTGCTGCTATATCATGATCATTTTGGATCAAACCCTAACACTGTGTCTTTGCCACTACATCACAGGTAGCCCAAGAGGGTTGCTTATGGTTGAGTTAGTCATATGTCTCGGCCTTAAAACGGTTGCAAAGGAGAAGTGAAGGCCAGCGACGGAGTAAGGACCACGGGAAGTAACAGCCGTATTATTGAAGCTGACCTTCTGTTTAAACCTGTAGCCATTTCATCAATCACCTACTGGTTGGGTCTCCTGAAGGTCAGTCAAATGATTCCGTTAATCGTCCGCTTATTCTCCAGCTCTCGCTTCAGGAGTAATAAATTTTTAAAACTTTTTAAAAAATGAAAAGTTGGGTGACAGGTGTGTGTGGAAGAAAAATCATCCGATGAAAGCACAGTCATTTCGGAGCAAGTGGTTGGAGCTAGGGCTGGAAAAAGGAGAGAGAGAGAAAAGTTTCCCTGGGCTGAGGAAGACCTCAGTGACTCACAGAACTAGGCCTGGAGAGAACACATGGGTGGGTTCCTTAATTTAGCTGAGCGGTGTCATTGACACCATTCAGTTTCTGGATTACTCGGCATCACCGTTTTTCATGTCAGCCCAGGAATGTTGAGAGCTGTAGGTAGTGATACTTGATATAGCACTGACCTCCTTGATGGTCGCTCTCAGTGTCATACTCTGATGCACAAGAGCTCCCTCGTGATGTGTTCCCTCTTGGTCTAAGTTGTCAGCATTTCTTTTATTATAGATCTAATGGGGGAAACCAAAAAATACCCAAGCGAGCACCCCTGAACTAAATCCATTGCTGTGGGGTTGATTCTGACTCGTGGTTTTCTCTTGGATTACAGAGTGGGACAACTCTGGTTTTTTTTGTGTGCCTATAACATTTATGCTAAATCTTTGGGTAAATCTGCTGAGCAAGATCTCTTTAAAGTATTGACAAGCAAGGATGATATTTGGAGGACTAGGGTGTACCAGACCCAAGCCACGGTATTCTCAGTTGCTTCCTGTGCATGTGAAAAATGGACATTGAAGAAGGGAGAGTGAAGAAGAATCGCTCCAGTTGAATTCTGGAGTTGGTGAAAAATATTCCAAGTACCATGGGATATGAAAAGAACAAACCAATCTTTGCCCCATGATAGATAGCCAGATTGCTCTTAGAAGCAAGGATGGTAAAGCTTGGTCTCAGGTCCATTGAGAGGATGATGTCCCTGGAGAAGGACAGCATGCTTGGTAAAGTAGAAGGGCAGTGAAAAAGAGGAAGGCCCTCAAAGAGCTGGAGTGACCCAGTGGCTGCAACCCTGGGTGCAAACATGAGAACAATTGTGAGGACAGTGCAGGACTGGGCATGAGTTATACACGAGTTGGAAATGACTTGAGAGCCTGTAACAACCACCACAACAATACAAGACATCTTTATGGAAGCAGATTGCAAAAACCTTTGCTCCATGGTCCTGCTGCCCGGGTCTATCCCATTAATCCTCACAAACCACTTGTTCCACCTAATGATCTGAAACACAAGACCCACGTAGACATATCTGTTGGATTGTCAACATGTATCTTTGGGTGCAAAAATAGACGATGTGTTATTGATGAGATAGAGCAATGGACTCTCTGAAGGGAAGCATGGGGCAGTGAGTTAGATCCCGGTGAGACCTGGTTACCAGTATTTAGGTTGTTTCAAGTTTGTATGCCTCCATGGTAGAAAGACCCGGCTTGAATCTTTGTGTGCACAGCCACGTACATGACTTTGGACAAGGGACTTAATCGGTTTGAGTCTCAGTTGCCTAATTGGTAAGTAAGAATTGTTTTATGGGCACCATAGGTTTGTTGTAATGATTACATGAGATCTTTCAGTTATTCAAAAAAAAGTACAGTGAGCTTTTACAATAGGGTTAAAATAACAGATTCTTGAATCAGAATACCTGTGTTTGAATTCTGCTTTCACTGCTTACTTGTGCAAGTTACTGAAGGCTCTTGAGGCTGTTTTTATATCTACAAAAGAATGGACATGATAAGATGGCAATTTCTTAAAGTTGTGGGAATTTACTGAGCCTTTTTATGCCAAGGCCCTGGAATAGTGCCTGCATCTAGTTATTGCTACCTAAGTGTCAGTCATTGTGTGGCAGAGACAATGGCAACCCCAAAGGAAAGTCAACAGAGACACCATCTCTGTCTTTCACGGAACTCCAGGTCTACTGGAAGAAGACGCGGCACATCAAACACTGTACATTAAGCCTAGCACAGAGGACGTATTCCATAAATGCTGGCTGTCCAGTATCATTATGGGGCATTGGCAGTTCACTGGTAGAATTAATGCCTTTTGTACAGGAGATCCAGGTTTGAGTCTCAGCCTGTGCACCCCCCGAGCTGCTACCATCTGTCAGTGGAGACTTTCAAGTGACTATAGTGCTGAACAGGTTTCAGCAGACCTTACAGTTGAAGATGGACTAGGAAGGTGGATCCAGCAACGTATTTCTGAAAATCAGCCAATGAAGACTCTATGGACGACAATATTTAATCTACATTCAACCAGGAACATGGTGTGGGACTGGGCGCTGCGTTTGTTTGTTCTCTTGCGCATAGGGGGCACCATGAGATGGGTGGGAGCTGACACAATGGCAGCTAACAACAACAACAACACATGTATCTTCACTGCCACAGATGGCAATGTGAGCTACAGAGATCACTCTTCACGAAGCCATGTAGAGTCGATGTGTCCCGGCTACGCCTTCTACTTCCTCACCTGGTGGGTGGGATGGATGTGTCCTTGGAGATAGGCTGGGAAATAGCAGCAGCTTCCCGAAAGTCCACTCATAAAGTAGATTTTTACCCACGATGAGAAATACCATTTGGTTGGTTGGTTGATTCAGTTGTGTATGACCCGGACCCAAGAGAACACCGACTGGAACCTGCCAGAAGATCCAGAGTGATTAATTCCACAGTGCTGCAAAAGAAGTTATTAATTCCACAGTGCTGCAAAAGAAGTTGTTGAGAAACACATCCCAGAAGGCCCGAGGGCCAGAGAGAGAAAAAGATGCTCTCAGCAAAGGATGTCTTCTGGTAGACAGTGGATACATGCCAAAGAGTAGAGGCGGAAGCAACAGGGTGCTGCTTCTCCCAGGACTTTCATTGAGTGGTTGCAGATTAAGCCCATTGAAAAGACTGACTCCCCCAATTCTAATTCCCACAAAAAGAAATGTGCTATAAGGAACGTTAAAGTTGTGTATGTTTTCCCAGGTAGTCCTGTAGACTCATGGATTGGGGGGGGGGGGGACAAACAATAGGAATGTATTTTCGTCTCTCACTTTCCCCCTCTTTGTTTCCTTGTCTTCTTTCACCCCCTCTTCCCTCTCTTGACTTGTTTGTGCTTTCTGTCTTCGCTTCCCTTTCCTGCTCCCCTCCCTCCCTCTCCCCTCTCTTCCTTCTTTCCTTCATTGCCCAACAACAACAACAACAAGACATCTTTACTCTTTACGGAAGCAGATGGCAACACCTTGGTTCTGTGTCACTGCTGGGTGGGTCCGTACCATTAACCTTTAAATTAGCAGTTGAGCACAAACCGCTTGTTCCACCCAATGACCTAAATCACAAGACCCATAGAGAAGGACAGCTGCATGATTGTGAGCATATTTCCTCCCTCCCTCCCTTCTCCCCACACTCACCCACTTTTTAAACAGAGATAAAAGAGCATCCAGACCAAGGAGAGCGGCTGCACCTTTGCTGCCAGGCTGAAGCTCTAACGCAGGTCCCAGCACAGTTCTGAGAACAAAAACTGTGATCTCCTGCCCTTTCTGCTTCCTGGGAAGTTGGTTTCTTTTTTTGGCATTTGTTTAGCATTTATTTACAAAGTTTAGGCAGCAGCTGTGACTTCAGCAGGTACACAGAGAGGAGAGCTAGCGGGTTGCCAGATTCCACAAGTACAAATCAAATGTAATGCCATGTTCCGTGAGTTCTCAGTACGATGTGAAATTAAACTTTGGACTGTCGAGTTGCTCTGCTGGGAAGGGATGCTGCCAGCCAGCGGTCACCGTTAGAGATGAGGTGCGTGTTTGGCTGGGATGCAGAGGGCAGAGCTGTTTGAAAGGGGGCGTGATGAGTGTGGTATTGTTGTGGGCAATAGCGGATGGGCCAGATATTGGCTTTCCGGTTGGATAGGGCTGGGCCTCTCTAATAATAGCTCTCAGAAGGAAAGGCCAATTTGCTCTCCTGCTGTTTTCTAGAATGCTTAAATTCTCTTTTCTCACTGGCCCAGTTCTGTACCTTAAACATATGGGAACTCCAGCAACTATCTGCCCCAAATCACATATCCTGAGCACATTGCTAACCATGTGCCATTTTGCTGGGGTGCAGGGAGCAGGGGAAGGGAGGCGGCAGAGACTGCCCCATGCCAGCTGAGAGCGTGAGCAGCCAGCCACTCGTGCAGCGGGACCGCAGGGGAAGTCTCGGTGCCGGAGGGTGCGTGTGTCAGCAGAGCGCTGTCACCATCTGTGGCGGGCGTGGGGTGTGAGCAGACCATGTGTGACTCAACTCCGGAGAGGCTGCCTGGTTCTGGCTGGTGAATTCTTTGTTTGTTTGATTTTACTTTTTTGGGCTTAAGGAGCCAGACACAACGATAACAAATGCCTGGCATAGCTCGACTGGAGGCAAGATTGAAGTGGTTTTTTTTTACCCACCCCCGCCCCTCCCCGCCCTAGCCACATCCCCTTCCTCAAGTTTCTTGTCCCTCGATCACCTTGAATACTCAGGTGTCTTCTATGTCCAATGCCAAACGTCTCTCCACGTGACCCAGGAGTGGCGAGCTGCGTGGGACAGATAGCACTCACTGAGCACATTCACGTCCTTTCTCTTCCAAGGTGCCCGGAGGAGGTCTCAGGCTCTCAGCCTCCCTTTGCTCTTTGGTCAGTAGCTGCTGTTTGTCAGTCTGCTTTTGTACTCATCTGCTGCATACATGCACAGGTGACACAATAGGTTGAGCACTTGTCCCCGAGCTGAAAGGCTGGCCGCAGTTTGAGTTCGCCCAGAGGCACCTGGGACAGTTCCGCTCTGCCTGCATCGGGCTGCCATCATTGGAACCAGCTCAATGGCACCTTGTTTGGTAGACGCATGTAGATGTGTGTGTGTGTGTGTGTACACATATGCACATTCATTGCCATCAAGTCACAGTGACCCTATTTAGAGCATCCAGGACTATACATCTGTAGGGGAACAGAGAGTCGTAATTTTCTCCTGTGGAGTGATGGAGAGATTTGAACTGCCAACTTGGCAGGTAGCAGCCTCATGCCTAAGCCATACGACCATAAATATGCCTGCATCTATACGCGATTGTTAGGTGCCGTTGGATCAGTTCCGACTCACAGTGACTCTAGCACAACCGAATGAAACACTTCCCGGCCCTGCCTCATCCTAGACATGGTTCCCCAGCCCACTGTTGCAGTCGCTGGACCAATCCATCTGCTTGAGTACCTTCCTCTTTTAGATGACCCCTTCATTTTACCAAAACTAGCGTTCTTCTCCAGAGACTGGTCTCTCCTGACGACCTGTCCCATGTGTGTATGACAACGTCTGTCCTTCCTTGCCTCTCGGGAGCACTCTGGTCGTCTTCTCAGACAGATCATTGGCAGTCCGCGGTCCTTTCAATATTCATCTCTAGCACCACCATTCAAACATGTATATTCATTTACAGTCTTCCTTAGTCAAGGTCCAAGTTCACATGCAGAAGGAGCAGTTCAAAACACCACAGTTTGAGCCAGGTGCACCTCAGTCCTCAAAGTAACGTCCTTGCTTTTCAGTACCCTAAAGAGGTCTCGTGCAATGGATTTACCCAATGCAATACATCTTTGATTTCTTGGCTGCTGCTTCCATGAGCATTAACTGTGGATCCAAGCAAGATAAAATCCTCTACAACTTCAGCCTTTTCTCCATGTATCAAGATGTTATCTGTTGGTCCAGTTGTGAGGATTTTGGTTTTCTTTACATTGAGACGTAATCCATACTATAGGCTGCAGTCCTTGATCTTCATCAGCAAGTGCCTCAGGCCCTCCTCACTGTCAGCAAGCAAGGTTGTGTCATCTGCATATCTCAGGTTGTTAATAAGGCTTCCTCCAATCCTGCTGCCACACGCTTCTTCATGTAAGTCAGATCTCCTGAAGAATATCTCAGCCTGCAGATTAAATAAGTATCATGGTCAGAGGATGCAGTCCTGCCACACACCTTTACTGGTTTTTATCCGGGCAGTTTTGTCTTGCTCTGTCCACACAGTGGCTTGTTTGATCCATGTGCAAGTTCTGCAGCAGCACGATAAATGTTCTAAACTCCCCATTTTTCTCAAGGTTATCCCCAGCTTGTTATGATCTACACAGTCGACTGTCTAAGCATAGTTAATAAAACACAAGTAAAAATCTTTCTACTTTGAGTCAAAACACATTTGACATGTGCAATGACATCACTTGTTCTATGTCCTCCTCGGAAGCCGGCCTGAACCTTTCGCAGTTCTCTGTCAGTACACTGCTGCAAGCAGTGTTGGATGACCGTTAGCAAAAGTTTTACTCGGGCGTGATATCAATGAACTCTTACAGTAATTCGGGTGTTCTCTTGGGTCATCTTTCTGTGGAAGGGTATCAATATGGATCTCTTGCAGTCAGTTTCCAAGCACCCGTCTTCCTATTTCCTGGAAGAGATGTGTAAGTGCTTCCAGTGTTGTATTCACTATATATGTCAGCGTTGACTTGATGGTACTGAGTTTTTTGAGTTCATACATACATACATACATAGATACATGCCTACATACAAAGTACATACATACTCACATTCATGCTCACTACCATCAAGTCAATTCTGGCTCATTGCGACTCTATAGGATAGGGTAGAAATGCCCCTATGGGTTTCTGAAATAGTTACTTTTTACAGGAGTAGAAAGCCACTTTATCTCCCAAGGAGCAGCTGGTGGTTTCAAACTGATGACCTGTGGTTAGCAACTCAATGTGTAACGACTATGGCACCTGAGCTCCTACACACATACGGGGGGGGGGGGGGCTTCAAAAATTATTGGAGAAATTCCATTGTCTTTTAATTCCATTTTTTCCACAAACTTTTTGACGCCCTTTGTGTGTGTGTGTGTGTGCATGCACATGCTAACAGGTTAGTCTCATAAGCTAAGGACCATCTTATTCCTCAAGCTCTTTAGAGGAGAACTCAGTGTGGTTTTTGGCTGCCCTGTGACCAGATCAAGGAGGTATAGAGTTGAAGGGCCAAAAAAAGAAAAATTAGGTGGGGAGAAAACATAGCAAATTCTGGTGGCTAGTTGAGTTAAGAATATGAATGTGAACAATTTTAGCAGCGCTGCAAGCAATCTTTCTGGGTCTAGGAATGAGCATGCCGACCTGTCATTTCTGCTGTAGGAATATGTGTCTGGGACTAAGCAGCTTAATCTCAGGGATGGACTAAGTAGTCACTAGAAGTGACCTTGGGGGAGGATGCTGACACTAAGTCTTGCTGCTTTTGAAGTGAAGGTTGGCTATTGAAGCTCAGCACACAGCGATGAACAGCCTACTGTGTGAAGACACTTTCCTGGGACAGGGGACTGTCAAAAAGCAACAGGACTCATAGGGCAGGCATCTGTCCAGGTGTTAAATCAAAACAGCAGTGCACTGTGGACAGAGAGACTGAGCTTTTTTCCGAGTCTAGGAAATAGGAGAACAAAGAGGAGGGCTGAAGTGGACTGTTTTATGCTGGATTCTCTATAAAAGCAAAACCTGTGAAGTGTGTGTATGTGTGTGTGTGTGGATAAAGAGATAAAGGGAGAGATTGATTTATCTCAAGGAAATAGCTCTTGGGGTTGTAGAGACTAAGGAAACTCAAGTCCATCAGCCTGGAGGTTTCTCTTGACTCATGATGTAGCTGCAGGGCTGAGAAATCCAAGGTCAATGTGTCAGATGGCAGGTTGCTGGCTGAGGGGCTGCAGAAGCAGATGACTCCTAAGAACTATAGGTCAGATGATGGTAAGCCAGATGGAGGATCCAGAGCACACAAGCTCTGGTCTTACACTGGATTCATTTATCATACCATATCATATCAGGGATAATTATGTGAATACATAACTTCCAAATCACCTCACTGCACAGCTACAACCACTGAGAATCATGGCTCAGCTAAGTTGACACAGTGTTAGCCATCACAAGGTTTCTGAAGGTTTTTGAGGATCAGACCCAGTTTTTCTAGAATTATGAAGAACTTGCAGAGTTGCATCGGTGTGCAATACATAAAATTTTGCAAAAATGTGATTTTCTGCCCACCACCTGGTTTCCCTTGTGCCTGTCCTTAATTGTTGGTCCTGTAACCTTTTAAATTTAGAAGTTTGACCTTGGACAATTTCCACCACCTGAGACTAAGTTTCATGCACAACTGTTGTTTCTGTGTACTATCAACTTGACTCTGACTCATGAAGACCCCAAGTGACCAAACCGGACTGCCCTATTGAGTTGTCTTGTCTGGAATCTTTATGGAAGCACAATGCCAGTCTTTTAATGCAAAGAGCCACTGGGTGGGTTAGAGCCTCTAATCTTTTGGCTAATCGCCAAGTACTAAGTTGTTGCACTACTAGGACTCCTTAATAGATCAATGTTAATGGAATGGATGAATGTAGCTTCTGGACCATCACTTGAATTTGTGGGA
Organism: Tenrec ecaudatus; assembly: GCF_050624435.1. Lineage (NCBI taxonomy): Eukaryota > Metazoa > Chordata > Mammalia > Afrosoricida > Tenrecidae > Tenrec > Tenrec ecaudatus. The sequence goes on from NC_134532.1 coordinate 198,923,254, forward strand.
AGAGATCATGGCATTTTTTAGGGATGGTACCTAACTACTATCTGCTTATTATCTATCTATCTATCATCTATCTAGCTACCATCTATCTAATCTATCCACCACCCATCTATCCATCCATCCTTCCTTCTTTGTGGTTGTTCTAACTTAATCTCACAGCAGCACTTTCAGGGGGTTTATGGTTCTTACTTTTGAGATGACAAAACTGAGGCTCAGGGAGGCCAAGTGACTTCCCTGGTGACACACAGAGCTCACGAGTGGCCGAGGCAGTGTTTGCCCTCCCATCTCTCTGGCCCCACACTGGTCCCTGTCCCTAGCCTCTCCCCTGAGTCTGCTGTTTCATGCTAATGTTCACAGCTCATGGGAAAGTCAGTGTGTTAAACAAGGGAATAAATGAAACGAGGGGATTTTATTTCCCATCAGATTTCATCTCTCTTAGAGAGATTTATGTCCCTGGATTGTATCTCATGGAACCTTTTATGAGAAGTGAGATTTATAGGTAATAATCAATAAAGTGCTGAGCTGGGCTGCGGTGGCATAAGTATACCTTTCTCAAGGAACAGGTAAAATGTCCCAGTGATGAGAAAGGCTTTATGGTGCCTGAGACTCCCTCCTAATGGAACGGATTCGACAGAAGGGTTCTGGGAGGCACAGCATCGGTGCTGGGAGTGAAGCCCAGGAGATGAAAATTGTCCAGCTCTTGATTTGCAGAAGGCGAATCTCCAGAGGGGGCCTGTTTGTCAGGAGAGAGCCGAACACTCACCCCAGAGCTCCATGTTCGTCTTTTGATGATGGATGCCCATGAAGGAACACCTATTTGGCGCACCCATTCCCCCAGTATGATGCTGAGTACATCCTGGACCCCCCAAGGGACCATATTGTGCATTTCATTTGATGCCAGACTGTACTCAGAACAAGACGGAGCTGGGATACCTGCTGCTTGATGTGCCTGCATCCTGTTCCTAGCTTCTATGGGACCGCGTGCCCGTGTTTGTGTGCATGTACAAGACTAAGTCTATTCAGGTGTCTTTGGTCCCTGCCTTTTCTGGGTTTCTTTTTAACCAACCCCTCTCCCCCTTGTGTAGGGTTTGTCCTAGATGATTTCTGTTGGGCTTTGTTATTTAGCAAGGCTTCACTTGGTAAGAATACCACGCTCACCCCCATAGTTTTGAATTTTCTTTTGGTTCCCTTGGCGACCAGAAAACTTTTAAGAAGCACAGGGATGAATCTGAAATTGTGGAGTTACAAGGCCTGGAGAGAGTAAACCGCAGAAAACCCCAACCCCTTTGCTGTGGCAATGGATTCAATTCCAGCTCATGGCAGTGCCGTGTGTAACAGCCTAGAGCAGCTCTAAGGGATTTACAGAATCAGATTGCGAGGCCTTTCTTCCACAGCACTTCTGAGTGACCTTGAACTACAAACCTTTAGCTAGCAGACTATTACAATCTCTTGGACCAAGGGAAAGGGATTCCCCCCATGCCCCAGAGGATCACAGAGGCAACTTAAACTCTCAAGTGCATTCAGAATAACCTAGGGAGAGCTTACAAGTATAGGCTTGTAATCCTGATCTGTGAGTTGGGAGCAGATTCTAAAGAGCTCACCATTTGAGACCCCATTGGCAGATAGCAGTGTGTGTGTGTGTGTGTGTGTGTGTGTGTGTGTGTGTGCGCGCGCGCGCGCGCATGGGAGTGTGTGCATGTGCATATGGACTTCAGGATCCGGTTCCTTGAATGGGTAGCTCATCTGGTCATATGACCATTCTCTTGCTTCATAAGCTACAAACATGTCTCTCGCTCTCTCTCAAGACATTATTATTTTTAGTATATGTGCTGTCAGAGTGAACACTGGTATTTTCAATATCCTCATGTGCATGTGAAAGTTGGACAACTTGAACTATGGGGTTGGAAAAGAATACTGAGAGTACCTTGCGTAGTCGGGATAACACATCTGCCAGAATACTCCTTAGAAGTAAGGGTCTGGAGACTTCCTCTCGCATACCTGGGACGTGCTACCGGGAGAGACGGAGCCCTGGGCCAGGACACCATGCATTGTGATGTAGGGGGACAGAGAAACTGAGGAAGGCCCTCAAGGACATAACCAGACAATAGCTGCCACAGTGAGCTCAACATAGCAATGTTGAGGAAGGCAGAGACGCTGTCGGGGTTTTGTTCCATTGCACGTAGGGTGATTCCACGATTGGAATCAACTCCAGGACACACCACCCCAACAAGGCATCACCAGAAAAAGCAAGTCGTAGGCCTGTCCTCTTCTGTACTGTTGTTGCCACTGCCCTCGCTACGTGTGGGGAACACCTAGACGAACAGTGCTGTCTCGCCCACCAAGTTGTCAGCCTTGATGGCTCTGCGTCTTGGTTAATGCTCAGGAGGCGGGATGAGCATTGGTGTGTCTTGACCCAGCCTCTTCTGAGATATGAGAGAACTTCAGCAAGGGAGGGAAAGATGCAGAGCTGGGGGACGAGAGATGGCAAGCCACAAGAAGATCACCTGGGGCAGACGCTCAGACAAGGTAAGGGTCTTCCTCCAGAGCTGACAGAGAGAGAAAGAGAGAGAGAGAGAGAGAGAGAGAGAGAGAGAGAGAGAGAGAGAGAGAGAGAGAGAGAGAGAGAGAGAGAGAGAGACAGGCAGAGGCTTCCCTGGAGCCTGCACTCTGCATTCAGACCTCATCGCCTGGACTGCTTGCCAAAGCCATCAGGCGGTGAGATTTCTGGTGTCACAGCAACTAGATAAAGAAGGCATCACCCCTTTGCTTCCAGGAGGCGTGGGGGGTGCCCAGGGATGGGGGATAGTGGTCATCTCACTGTATTTTTATGTTTACGTTCTCAATGCCTTTGCTCCTCAAATGACATATCTTCTCCCCCCTCTCCCTCCTTCTTCTTCTCTCCCCCTCCTTCCTGTCTTTCTCTCCCTCTCCCCTTCCCTCCCTCCCTCCTTTCTTTTCCAGTTTAAAGTAAAATAATCAGCATGAATCTTAGTATTCTGAGAAGCAGGGCCGTAGCTCTTCCACTCGCCTGTATGTATTATATAGACGTGCACTGCTTGGGCATTTGTACTGGCAGTGCATGCTTGTAAATGGTACCATAAAGCTCAGGGCCTCCATCCTGGGTGGGAATGGAGTTGTTAAAGACAGTTGATGAGGTGGCATCTGTTGGCCAACAGTTTTATGCTGCGGTAGCTCTGAGCAGATAACATTAATAGGAATCACATTTGAAAGTTGTAAATTTGATGTAAAATACCAAATTTGACAATAATTGCGTTATAAAGTGAAAATTTCATTTATTAAAGGGTTCCCATCTCTCCTTCGCATGAGGGGCTTCAGAATTCTTGCTCATACCTGCCCCTAGCAATTATCGTGCCTTCTCTAAAATTCTGCTTTATTTTTCCATTTTCATAACAACTACATTATGATGTGACATATTTTTTCCAGATATTTTGCTTGAATAAATAAATAGGATATTAAATTCAACTAGGGTATTAGATTATAAATTAGTTCTGTAATAGGCGTCATAATGTTATTTAGATTTTCAGTTTACACAGACCTCGTAGCAACTCCCCAGAGCTATGCTACAGAATTAGAAGTAGATAGAAGTTGATGTAAGAAAATTGGTTTTTGTAATATGCTGATGCCCGGAGAGCTGGGCTGTGTGTAAAGGTATTTAAATTGACGTCTCCACTTCCTTCGTGTGCAGACAAAAGATGGATAGCGATTCCAACCGACTGATTTGTTGGTATTGGCCATATGTGGGACAGAAAATATTCTCTTTCCAAAACGAAAGTGGTACTTCTGCATGAAGACCAGACCCCCAGATTTTGTAGCAAGCCTGCCTGCCCCGTTGATGAAAGGGTCTCTTCCATCTGATTGGCACGCCAGCAGCATACAATCAAGTGCTTCTTGTTGACTGAGCGCATCATTGCAGTGATCTTGCGCACAGAGGAACCCCGCTGAAGAACCTGGCTGTTGATGAGGACGAGTGCTGCTGCTGGTTGGCCTACTGGGTTAGATGCCAGCTTGCTAAACCCAAGGTCAGCAGATCAAACCCACCCATGGCTCTGAGGGAGAAAGATGAAGCGCTCTACTCCTGTAAAAATTTAGAGCCTCAGAAGCCCAGGGTCTCTATGAGTGGAACTTGACTCGACGGTGGTGCATTTTGGTGTTTCTTCTGAGTCAGGGCTACCACTCCAGGTGTTCCCAGCAGGATTGCTTCCTAGAAGTCTTAAGACTGTGTCCTGTTGGGAGCAGGTCATCAGGCCTGTCTTGTGAGACACCCTGGAGTAGGTTTGAACTGCCGACCTTTAGGTGTAACCATTTGCACCACCCATTTCACCTGTAAGAAGAGTGGACCCTTACGGTTGATCCTGCTGTAAGCCCACTGGGAACAGGTAGACAGCGACACGTATCGCGTAAAAAGTGTGCGTTAGCAAAGTGAGTGCCAACAACAAGATAGAAAGTACACACTTTGTGGTGCAAATGGGTTTTCTTTCTAATGAGCCCTTTCACCTCTCTAAATAAGAGGTAGGGAACTTTAATTTTTCTGCCAGGGCCCCTTTGGATAAGTCTAGTAGCATGCACAGGGCACAGTGTTAAACATTGAACGAACTCATTCCTCACGTGTCGGGCTGGGACTGCTTTTCATGGCTGAAGTGTGGGCTGTTAGCTGGTACTGATGATTTTTTGGACCTTACAGGGCCCCAAAGGTCGGACATCCTCCACCCTCACTGAGTTTAAACCAAGGGTTGGATACTACAGCTCTAAGCTAAATCCGTGGTGACCTGTTTTTAGGTCAGTCGCAAGCTAAGAATGGAGTTTCACCTTTTTAAATGGTTGGGGGAAAAAAAGGGAGAATGATATTTTGGGACACCTTAAAATGATAGAAAATTCACGTTTCAGTGTCCCTAAGTGAAATGTTTCTGGCATGTAGTCACACTCACTTGCTTCCGTCTTGCCTATGGCTACTTTGACGGTACAGTGGGAGAGGAGAGTTGGGATGACAGACACAATGGCCCAGAGAATCTAGGTTTACTATTATAAAACAAACAAGCAAACAAACAAACCCACACACTACATGGAATTGATTCCAACTCATAGGGAAGCGATAGAGGATTTCTGAGTCTATAGAAATTTTGGAGTCTTGGTGGGAACAGGCAACCTCATCTTTGTCTTGAGGAGTAACTGGTGGGTTTGAACCTCTGACTTGGTAGTTAGCAGTCACAGATTCACCAAGGTTCCATTGATTATTGACTGTGTGAGCCCAGAAAATGTCTGGTGATCCTGCTTGAAAGCCCCAGTCAGGTTAGGCTGCTATGTCCAGCCATATTGGAAAGCAGAGTGGGGGAGGGTTGAGTTGAGTGGATGTTCTCTGCCTGGGGCCACTGGTCACCAGTGGACAGTGGCACTTCCCTTAAAAGAGGGAGAAGATGAGTTAACACATGGGAAGGATTGTACCTCTGGGCCCTGGTTTAAACAACAAAAAAGTCAAGTGTAAAATCAACTCAACTAACTTCAGTAGAGGACTAAAAATATCCTAGTGGGATAAGCTCACTTCTAAGTTTTAGGCATTTTAACTTGAATACCAGAAGCAGGTGCCCCCTGAGACTAAAGAAAAGCCCCCAAAGGGCAGACTCTATTTTAGAACTTTGCCAACCACTCAGCATTAAAGGATAACACTGGGCAGCCCAGGGCTGGCTTTGGTGATCTCTGCCTCTAACCAGCCTTGCCACCGGACAAAGCTCCTGGTGCTCTCTAGCCTCAGTTTCTTCCCTGTAAACAGGAGCCACTGATCCAAATGACCCCTGAAGTCCCATTCATTGGGTGCTGCGATAAGATAGTCCCTTAATGGAAACCCACTTGCTTGGGCAAGCCCCAGACTATGCATCTTGTTCCGGGCATCTCTGTAGCTTCCTCTTGCTTCCCTAGAACACAGCATTTCATTAAAGGTTCACAAGTCTTGACATGTTTGTAAAGAAAGACACGGCAGGATTTCACATGCCTCGCCTGTAGAACAAACATGTTGTGAATAACCTATATTTAGAATACAATTTGTCATAGGGACACGGGCAGCCTTTGGAATCTGAGCAGCCTTGGAGATGCAGGGTTTTATGATTCTTTGGGACCTGTCCACTTTTAGCCTGGAAGGCGGGGGCGGGGGTGGGGGTCTCTCTTGGAGAAGTTGCTCCCCCTTTCTGAAGAATGGGAACATTTGCATTAAACGGTGGAAGGGATGTCACTGTAACTTCGGGGAGGATTGCCCTTTCACAGTGAATGTAAGATTAAGAACCAAGTAAAATCCCCTGGAAGTGGCTGGAAGATAAATTAGAGCAGGCCGCAGTTAGGTAGAACTAAATTTTATTCCTTCCCTTTAAAATGGTTTTTAATTGATTTGGCATACTTTTTACGTTGATAATGAACCCCGTCCCAGGGTATGCATGATCTCGCCCGTGAATTAGATCTATGGCACTGCAAACGGCTCCCCCTTACAGCGGACAGTGATTTTAATGAAGAGTCTTTGCTTATTGCACTGATGGAATGGGGCTCCTGGTGCTTCCAGACAGTTCTCTAATTAGCAGTCCAGGCTGTTCCCCTGAATATTTTACCTGAAACAGTAGGGAAATGTAAAAGGGAAAGGCGCTTGATCATGAGGCGGGGGTTCGCCTCCACTTTGCAGGAGACCAGGTGAAGGCAAGGAACTCGGAAGCGGGGAGAGGTTGGCTTCCTTGTTATCAGGCCCACGGGTTGTTCAAAAGGGGTGGGTGTTGACACCTGATCATACCAATGGTTCTTTCTTTGCGGTTGTTGTTAGGTTCGATTTAGTCGGTTCTGACCCGTAGTGACGCTCTGCATAGTAGAATGAAACTGCTCGGTCCTGCGCCATCCCCACAGTTGTTCCTATGTTTGATCCCATTGGAACGCATCTCACTCGTTTTTCTTGCGGGACGGTGGGTGGGTGGGGGGCATTGCATTCCTCAGTTCTTCCATTCGAGTTTAGTTTATCTCCCTGCATTCCTCAATTGCAGTCTACTGAGGAGATTTCAAGCATGCCAAGGGGTGGGAGTGGGAGTCTCATGGTTCTTACATACGTTCACTAACGGAAGCTGGAAGCAGGTGGGCAGTGGGCATGCTTGGAGGCCGTTGTCGGGGTCCTAATGGAGATGAGATTGTTTGGGGTGGTACCCTCGATCGAGGCTCATCGTGACCCTCATGCAAAAGAGTCCAACTGCCTCATGGCGTTTGGTCAGCTGTCATCTTTACGGAGGAGCCCCACTGGCTGACTGGGCCCCCGCAGTGTTACTTTGAAGACTGAGGCATGGCTGGCCCAAGCCATGGGGTGTTCAATCTCCCCACATGCGTGTGAGGGTAAGGCATTGACTAAAGAAGGCCAAAGAAGAATCGAGGCACTTGGACTATGGTGCCGGTGAAGAATATTGACAGCACGATGGACCGCCAAAGGAACAGAGAAGTCTTTCTTGGAAGAGGTATGGCCAGAATACTCCTTAGAGCCGTGGGTCTCCACCTTCCTAGTGCTGCAACCCTTTCATACAGTTCCTCATGTGGTGGTGACCCCCCCACCCATGAGATGATTTTCGTAGCTACTTCATCACTGTCACTTTGCTATGACGTGATGAGTCTGGTGACCCCCGTGACCCACAGATTGAGAACCACTGCCTTGGAGGAAAGAATGGTGACACTGGGTCTCTCACATCGTTTGGCCATGTTATCAGGAGAGTCCAGCCCTAGACCTCCTGCTTGGTAAAGTAGAAGCAGAGGAAGGCCCTTGGTGAGGTGGCTCATGCTTAATAGAGACCCAGAGAAAGTCACCCAGATCACCTCTAGTAAGTGGCAGAACCAGGAGTTGGGCAGTAGCTGGATAGTTTTCTACTGCATGGTCTACGGATTCTGCAGAAGGAGCTGGTTCTCATGGAAAGGAGGAGAATGAACCCTGCTTTCCCTCAACTCTAACAATGGGAATCAGAGCCGGGACGGCATTGAAACACTGCTAGCTCCCATAATGCACCAGAGCAATAGACCGCTACTTGCTCTCTTGCTACCAAACTGTAATTAAAATTATCATACAGTATAATGATTTCTAATACATTCCAGAACAAATCATCATCTTATATCTGACATGTTGTTAATGTTTACTACCATAATTACTAATTTGAAATATAAGGCAGCAATTTTTATTAGTGTTTGGTTATGTATAATTATGTCAAATATGAGACTGCAATTTAGATTGAACTGTATTAGCTGTGATCAGACAAAATGATTATACTGTATATTTGACACCCAGGGTACTTTGTGCTTCTATAGATTTTTTTCCTGCAAACTATAAAGAAGTATTTTTAAATAATCCAATGATTATGTAGAATGCATTCCATATTTAGTGATTTAGACTAAGGAGTCACGCATCCTCTCTTGAATCCTGATTCAGACAGGAGAAATGGAAGCCACCCCTCAGTGAGTACTGCCTCTATGCCAGACCCTCGGGGTGCCTCCCCAGTCCTGGCCACTGTATCCCTCCTTCCCTTGACCAGGTAACGGCCCCAGAGAAGAGGAGAGCTGACTCTGGCTAGCAAATGGTTGAGCTGAAATTCAACCTCATGACCTGTTTGGCTGTTTTCATCCTGCGTGGTTAAAATAAGAAATTACTTTGTCATAGACCATTATCAGAATGTGTATGCCTCTTCCGTCAGAGGTGGCCTGTGTTTAATGGGATAAGGTGCATGTTGGCCCTTTCTTTGATCTCACCCCATTAAGTTCATCCTACCAGGTTCATTTCATAATACACTGAGAAGGTTGCACAAGTCACAGTTCAGAGAGCTGGAACCTGAACGGGAGACTTCTGACATAGATGCTCCTGTGCTGGTGGTGGTGTACTGATGGCTGTCTGACATCTCTTTGTAACGCAAGGTGACCCCGTGTGTAGTCACCACCATCTTCCTGTGTGGTTTCTGAAGAAGGCGTCTCTAGACTGCCATGGGGTTTGAGTTCTTGTGAAGATGACGGCACAGTGGTTTCGCATTGGCCAAGGTCTGAGTTTTTGACGTGCATGATTCTCAGTCAGTCCTGATCGCATGCCCTTTTATGGCTAAGGGAACGGAGATATGGGGCGATTCGCACTATGCAGTGGTAGAGCTCCCTCTAGAACATGGGGGTTGCTGGTCCCAGAGTCCATTATCTTAATTTCTGTGAGGCCTGTGTTCATTGCCCACAGATGGCTGTTCACAAACCCTGTAATATAGTATAAATGCGTAATCAAGGCACTTTGGATGATAAAATATCCCCATTCCTTATTTTCCTCAGAGAAGACCCTGGAATGCCTTTCTTCTTGTCTACCCGTCATCCTTTCTACAAACACTCACTTTCCTGACATACCCTTTATTTGAGTCCGAGGGTCAATGTTTCTTCAGATGTTGTGAGTTCAGGGGCCAAACAGAAGCCCGTTCAAGACAAACAAACAAAAGAAACCCCAATTCAGGAAGTTTGTCATCTGGTCCTGGTAAATAATCCAATTACTGGAAAGAAATAATTTCTTTCTGTTCCAGAAGCCATAAGATTACTTTAGAGAGAGCAAGCAAGAGGAGCACACATCCTGATTCAGTCCACGCATGCGCCAGTGAATCCCCACGCAGTTATTTATCTTTATATGCTTCCTGAGAGTAGAAGTACAGTTCATTCAATTAAGCTCTTTGAGGCAGGGGCTACGTCGTCTATTTTGTTCATCATTTATACCGGGGGTGGGGGGGGGCTTGGTACAGTATTTACCAGGCAGAGGGAACTCCGTGAAGATGTGCACATTAACTTCTCAGAGAAGTATAGCTATCAGCTTATCTCTTGCTTCCCTTTAAGGTCAGATAAAACTCAAAAGCACAGCCCTTCAATTCTCAATAACAAAGGGATGATGGGTGGAAAAAGAAGAATTAGAATGGTTGAGGCCACATGCTCACTAGGACTGATTGGTTCAGTCACCTTTTAGACCCTTCATTCTGCTTTTTTGGCTTACTCTCAACATGCATCTTACTGTTTTGCATTGACTAATGACTGAAGCACCCTACCTGGGTAAACCCCCAAAGCTGTTCTCTCTTTGGTCTTATTAAGTAGTCATCGAAACGTTTTGAGCACATGTCTCCTCATTTCTATCTACGAAGCCTATTTCCAGTAGGAGAAAATCTATCAGATGTTTTTTGGCACCATCAGTGGTGAGTGGCGCATTGGCTTATTTACATCCTGTTGACTGCTTATCATTAGGCAGTGACTTGTGTTTGCAAGTTCAGTATGAAGAACTGGGCCATCGCTGAGTTAGCTGACTGTATCCTGACAGAACTAATAACAGTGACCTTGACGGACACTGGGTTCTTTCTAAGTCATGCAATGCCAAATCAGGTCACATTTAAAATGCACTCCCCTCCCCGCCCCTTTTAGACTAAATGAAAAAAGAAAATCTTTTGTCATGATTGCTGTACTGGATTTGATAGTAGGGATTCATCACTCTTGATTGAAAAATGTACATGTCACGATGCAGAACCTTACATTTTAATAAATCAAAACTGTGCTTTGTTTGTTTAGATTTTAGTTTGTTTCAAGTGCTTCCAACATCACAGGGTTTGTATGATTAAACCCTCTTAAGGTTCATCATAAAAAGAGACTTGTGAATTCTTTAACCCAACTCTGAAATTGATCCCCTAAGAAAAGTTAAATATCACCATTGTTTGTAGATTGCTAGATAACCGCAAAGATAATTCTTTGATAAATACAGATGGTGCCTTTATGGAAATTACATGACAGTAAGTAGACGCCAATAGAAAAAAAATGACACACTGATCAGCTAATAAAAGCATTTAGAAGAATTCTATTTCTTTGTCTGATTTATGGCTTATTTGAACATGAGAAGCCCTGCTTTCATTTTGGTTGTCTATAAGCATTCTTTTAAAACAGACTGTATAGTAATATGAAATTGATTACCTTAAGCATAAAACACTAGTCATCGATTAGCAGTGAATCATGACCATGAAGCTCTTACCTTCTTGCCCCTTTGACCCTCAGCCATTCTTTGTAGTATGAATTGATGAGGCCAAGTCCATTGCCAGCAGAGTGAACACCTAGGGCCAGACTCATAGAGTTTGTAAAACAAGTCCATGAATATATTATTAGAAAATTACTGTTTGTTTGTGTTTTTAATCAATCCTCAGGAAAGAAACGTAGATTTATTGAGTGCCTAGTCCATGTCGGCTACCACTTGTCTGTCAGTTTGTAATACTGTCGTGCCTTCGGTACTGCTGTGCTAATGGAAATAAGGCCACCAGTATTTCAAAGAACAGCAGGCTCACCCATGGTGGACAGGTTTCAGCAGAGCTTCTAAACCAAGACAAAGTAGAAGAAAAGGATTGAGTGATCTAATTTTTTAAAAACTGGGCTAACAAAACCTGAAGTCTAGTGGAGTATTATCTGGATAGTACTGGGAGATTATAAGACACTGAAAATATTTGTGTGACTGGGGAAGAGCTGCTTTCTCAACATAAGGTTGACCTGATATGTGGATGGAGTGAAGATTTTGAACCTACATTTGCTGATGTGACAGCACTAGAAATGGCAGGGTGGGGGTGGGGAGAATCCCAAGCAGCTGCAAAGATCATCTGATGATTAGAAAGTGGAATGTATAAAGTATGAACCTAGGAAAATTGGAAGTTGTCAAAATGAAGTGGAAGGCTATGAAGTGGAAGGCTCAAGGTTGAAATACTAGACATTAGTGAGCTGAAATGGATGGGTACTGGCCTTTTTGAATCAGATAGTCTTATAGTCTACCATACCAGGAATGTACATTGAAGAGGAATAAAATTCAAGAATTGCGTCACCTACATTGTCACAAAGAACACTTCGAGATCTATCTTGAAGTGCACACTATCCGTGATAATGTCCATGCTTCTTTAAGAAAGACGCCGATATAACTGTTCCTCATATTTACATACCAAGCACTAATTTCAAAGATGAAAACATTAAAGAAATTTACAAATTTATGTAGTCTGAAATGGATCAAGCATGGAATGAAGATGCATTTATGACTACGGGTGATTTGAATGTGAAAGTTGGAAACAAAGAAGAACCAGAGGGAAATATGGCCTTTATGATACAAATGACTCTAAAATCCGTTTTAGAATTTTGAAAAAATTCTAAATTACAAATACCTTTCTTCATCAACATAAACGGCCGCTGCACATGTTGATCTCACCCGATGGAATACATAAGAATCAAATGGACTACATCCGGGGAAAGAAACAATGGGAAAGGTCAATATCATCCCCCAGGAAGACTGTGGGGTGGACTGTCAGTCGTGCATGTTGAAGTTGAGGCAAAAGAAAACACCTCCATGAGAACGAGAGCCAACGTATCACCTTGAGTCTGTTCTCCCTGACTTTACAGACCACTTAGGGACTGGATTTGATAGACAGAACACTAGTCACCAAAGACCAGAGGACTAGTGAAATGACATCAAGGACATCATGCACGCGGTAACCAAATGCCATTAACAAGATCGGAAAGACAGAAAAGAACACCAAGTAAAAGGTGACGTAGTCCAAGAGCCTAAGGCAAGATTATGAAGGGCAGCTGGAGGAAACAAAATAAAGTATTATAATGAAATGGGAAAAAACCTGGAGTTAGAAAGCCACAAGGGAAGAAAATCCTCACGTTGGAACAGCTGCAGAGAGAATCTAAGCCTTGAGTTGAGCGACTGAAAGATGCTGTGAGCAAAATGCCGAATGTGTAGGAAGCATCAAAAGAGCATGAAAGGAATTCACATAAAAATTGGTTGACATTCAGTCATTTCAAGAGGTAACAAATGATCAAGAACTGATGGCATTGAAGGAAGTCCAAATGACATTGAAGGCATTAGCGAAATCGTGCAGGAATTGACAGAGTACATATTGAGATGTTTCAACAAATGGATGCAACATGGAGATATTCATTTGTCTATCTCATGAAATCTGGAAAACAACTACCCGGCCAACTAATTGGAAGAGATCCATATTTGTGCCCATTCCAAATCAAGGTGGCCCAATAGAATGCAGAGATTATAGAACACTGTCACTAGTACATAATCTAGTGTCAACATGATAGAGTGAAGGGGTAGAGTCTAGCCGGTCAGTTGAATCACAGCCTGATGCTACCTCCTTGTGGGTGTGGCCTTCTTATAAGAAGGGTCCTGGGAATCTCCCCCCTCTCTCTCTGCCTCCCCTTCCTGTTGGTGAGCCCCCTCAAGCCACACTGATATCAGCCAGAGTCCTGGAGATGGCGTCCACCGCCATTGGATCTACAGGACTTTGCACCCACCGGCCTTTGACCTTCCTGCATTCTGCATCATTGCGTGTGGCTGAGTGAGTCTGAAGAGGGATTTATGAACTAGAATTGGATTTATGAAGTAGTTTGGGGCTTATGGATTTAATCAGGACTGGGCTGGTATGTTTGCTTGATACGTAATTACTTCTTGAGCTAAAGCTCTCTCACACATATATGAGTGTCCCTGAATTTGTTTCTCTAGTCAACCCAGTCTAACACAATCACATAAAATGTTGTAAAAAGTAAAATTTTGCCAAAGATAATTCATATGGGTGGTAGCAGTGCATCGCCAGGGGACTGCCAGAAATTCCAGCTGGAAGAGTTGTGGAATAAAGGATATTGCTCTTGACTCTACCATCAGCATCCAGGGAAGCAGTAGTCAAGAAATTCAATTATATGTCGCAATTAGAAAATATGCTGCAAAAGGCCTCTTTAAAGGGTTGAAGATCAAAGATGCCACTTTGAAGAGTAAGGTGTACCTGACCTAACTTGGGATATTTTCAAGCTAGATAACGAGGAAGGAAGACCAATGGACGGATGCATTGGGATCCTGGTGTTGGTGAAGAATATGGATTATACTTTGGACTGCCAGAAGAACGACCAAATCTGGAAGCAAGGAGAGCAAGACCTCATCTCATATACTTTGGGCATGCTATTAGGAGGGACTGACCTCTGGAGGAGGACACCGTGCTTGGTAATGTAGAGAGCCAGTGGAAAAGAGGAAGACCCTTAGTCAGAGGGATTGACACAGTGGTTGCAACAATGAATTCAAACACAGTGCCAGTTATTAGGGTGGCTCAGGACTGGGCAGTGTTCTGTTTTATCGTGCACAGGGTTGCTATAAATCTTCACTAAGTAGAAGGGGCCTAACAGTAATCTTGCGGAAGATTCTGGAAACCACTTCCGTTTTGCTTCAGACGGAAGGTCTTTTATTTTCTTCTCTTTGAACTCTAAGTATTCTCTGAAATCAGTCCCCCACCCCTTCTTTCTTTGACATCAGCCAAATAAAATAAAATGATCCGAGAGGAAATTCATCATGGCACCAGGGTACCATGGAAGTCATTTGCATATTAGCATTACAATCTCCCCGTTCACTACTCTGTTTGTTGGAAGGGTGGCATGTTGAGAAATGTTGCCCAACCGCTTGGAAATGGCACGTGAATAATCCCGTAATCAGTGTAATGCATTCTGCTATTGGAGTAATCAAGTCATTGAGCTTTGAAGTAAGATCCAATTTTTAGAAATTGGCTGATGAATACAGTGTCAGGTATTTCGAGGCGGCTGATGTGTCTGGACAATTTGGTTCTTCTGGTTGAACAGAGAAAAAAGTCCTTGAGGAAACGGAAGTGGACTATTCTAATCAGATCTTAAAGTTGCATGATGCAATGTTCCTAACAGGTATGGTATGCAGCTGAAGATTTGAGAAGGAACAATGTCTTTGAGCCTTGGCAGTGAGGGTTTGGTTGGTTTGGACATGGTGGGTCAGGAAGTTGTGGCCTTAGCTCACTTTGAGGGCAGATCGCCTCTGTCTAGCCTCTATCTACCTCTTCTCTCTTAACTCTGCTGTTCTGTCTGCCAGATCTTTGCATGGTTGGGATCTTCCTGGTTATTCCAAATTTAGCTGAAATGTTCCATCTTCAGATCTCTGGCTGGCACAACAGGCTTGCTCTTGGCCGCTAAGCTCAAGGTCGGTAGTTTGAGTTTACATAGTGGCACCATAGACGAAAGCCTTGGCGATCTATTTATGTAAAAAAAAAATGACAGTCAAGAGAACCCTGTGGAGCACAGTTCTACCCTTTAACACAGGGGGCCGCCACGTGTCGTGTCAGAACTGCCTTGATGGCCATAGATTTGTATTTGTTTTGCTTTGCTTTCTTCTCCAGAGATAACTTTCCCAAGTACATGTTTCCCTGCTCCAAGCAACCATCTGTTCTAGCTTTACAGCCTTTAAGGCCGTAACCCCAATGGAAAATGATGTTTATTTGTTGACATTCATTTTTCTCGGGGACTGTCATTTCCTGTGCAGAGTCTCTTGGATGCAGTAATAAGCACCCTAGACAAAGCCCCGGCTTTGGGGGCACTGCCGGGACTCTGATGGGAAGAAGGCACGGATGCTTGATTCTAAACCAGGGGCCCCAAGATCCCAGGGCTCTAAGCGTTAGCCATATACCTGTCACCCAGACTCACTCAACACAACAGCCATGTTTTTCCTCAGACTCCGCAAACCGGCTCCAGTGGCTTGCATGCTGACTGCCTGCTCTTCTGCCCCGCCTGTGCCAAGTAAGAGACCATTTCCAACTGGCACTGCCTTCCCCAGCCTGGTCCCAAGCGGGTAGTGATGCGATTCATGAGAAGATCCCTGCTACTCAAGATTCAATTTATTTAAGACTTCCCTTTCAAAATAAACCCAGCATCAATGCTTGCGTTTTGTACTTGACTCACAGGGCTTTCACAGTCTAAATCCAATGGATGCCGGAGCCTTTGCACGAAGCCCGTTTTATTGATGTGGGTCCACTGCATCTGTGGGCTGGGACTCTCCCCCTCTACCTTGGGCTTTTCTGCCACCCTCTTGCTTACTTTCTATTGTCTTCATCCCTCCATCTCCACTTCCCTCCCCTTTTCTCCTCCCTCTCTTCCTCTTCCCATTTCCTGCTGCTCCCACATCTCCCCTTTCCATCATCTCTCCCTCCACTTCCCTTTCTCCATTCCCCCCTGCCCCCTTACCTCCCTCCTTTTTCCCTCTCAGGTTCATTTGTTCTTCAGAGAATGGGAGGCCAGCCATGGATGGGATGCTCTTTCTGGATCAGGTTCCCAGCACCCGCTCGCAGAGCCATTTGGATCCTTGTTTGTTTCCTGCTTCTGCTCCCCACCCGCCCCCACCTGCCCATCCTACTTTAGCTTGATTTCCTTTTCCAAAATGTGTGAAGTAAGATCTTTATGAGAAACCTAGTAGATTTTCATCTTGGCATGCAAACGGGTAATTTTTGGACTCCTCATCTTGGCATGCAAACGGGTAATTTTTGGACTCCTCATCAGCGTATCAAGCATACCCCTAAAATATGTCTTTTCTACCCTCCACCCTCCAACCCCCAGCATTGATTTCCTGTTTCTGAGAGTCGTGCACCCGAGCTCTGAGGCAACTGGAGAATAAAGAATGGCCTGAGTGACTTCCAAATGCAGATTTCCCCAGTGTACCCGGGGGAGGACCTGGCTTTTGAGAGAATACTTAACCAAACTTGTTTTAGGGACCCATTTGTTGCAGAAAATAGGAGAATTACCTGTCTACTGGAATGAGAAGTGTCCAGATGTGACTGACAGATGCACTGTTGGCCCAGAGTCATAACTTCCACTGGAGGAAAGGAGATAGGTTCAGAGGGCTGGGCACATGACTCCTTGCTTGTGGAAATGTGTCCACGGCTGCCTTTCCCAAGGAGGCCATTTGACCATGTCGCAGCTCAATAAAACCAAACTCACTGCCATGGAGTCAATTCTGATGCATGGCGAGCCAGTGGGGCAGGGAAGAACTTCCCCTGGAGGTTTCAGAGACTGTAACTCTTGATAGGAGTGGAAAGCCTCCTGCTTCTCCTGTGGAGTTGCTGGGGGTTTCTAGCCGCTCACCTTGTGCTTAGCTGTCCAACACAGAACCACTACTCACCTCCTTAGAACTCACTGGGACATATGTGGTCCCTCTCTCTGGCCTCCTCTGGTCTTTCGGAAAACCCAAAGTCTGTGCCATAGAGTGCCTCTCACACATGGTCTCTCCAAGGCCAAGGGTTCTATACCCCAGCAAAGCTCAGGACCCTACCGTTGGCGTTTCTTGAAAATACCAGAGGTCTTCTAACATTCACGGACAATGGAATGTAAAGATAAATTGATTTTTTCCCATGGATTTTTTTTTGAAGCTCCCTCAGATGAAATGCACAGGGCTGGATTAAAGAAATCTGCATACCTTCATTTCACCTACACCTACGCACACTCCCTTTTCTTTGCCTGGGGCTCTTTTCCTGGCTTTTCTTTTATGTTCTCATACCCACTGTGTTAGCCTGGGTAGACTAGAGAGAAACAAATGCAAAGACACTCATGTATAAGAAAGAACTTTATATCAAAGAGCAATTGTGTATTAAGAAAACATCCCAGCTCAGTCCTGATCAAGTCCGTAAGTCCGACATCACCCCATATATTGATACTAGTCCATTAGTTCCTCTTTAGACTCATGCAGCCATGCAATGATACTGAATGCAGGAAGGTCACAGGCTAGTGAGTGGAGAGTCTTGTGGATCCAGTGGTGGTGGAAACATCTCAACCGTGGCTCCCTCAGTTCTAGGGTTCTGGCTGTCGGTGGAGCTCCATGTGGCTTGCCAGCAGGAAGACAAAGCAGAGAGAGTGTATGTGGCCTCCAGGGAGCTATTTATCTCTGTTGTGCTTCCAAATGAGGTTGTCAAGCTGCAAACCTGATTACTGACCAGACTACCCCTTTACTCTTAATAGTCTCAAGTTGACACCAGCTTATGTAACTGCCACACTTGCTAAGGCCATTTGGTCACCAACAGAGAGAAAGGACACAGCCAGAAACTAGCAGTGTGGCCTCTGTGTTTTGGGCTTTTTGCATTTCTGTTGTCCTTGGGGTCCCCGGTGAGAAGGCAAGAGATGAGAGGCTTCACCTGGAAGTTCCGCAGTCCCAGGCACTGTGCTGGACCCTGAGCAGGCCCCCCTGGGACCTCGACTCTTAATTGTGCACCCAGGGAGGCCGATGATCCTGGAGGAGTGCCTGGCAACACGGTCAGCTGCTTCCAGAGCTGAGTTTCCTCTGCTTCGTGGACACTCTGTGAGTGGACACTTCTGTGACACTTGGTGGATCTCTGTGAGTTTGCCGTGCCAGCCATCTAGCACTAACCTGAATGGACTGTCATGCCACTCTGGCTTTCTCAGGCGCCCCCGGGTGGCAGAGTTAATGTGGCGTAGGAGAGGCGGGTGGTCTGAGTCCACCAGGGAGTCTGGAAACCCGCATGGAGTGCCACTTCCCTCTGATGCACACGGGGTCGCCGTGAGACTTGATAGCAAGTGGCTCTGTGTGCTTTCTCCTCTACCTTTTACCCCACCCCCTTGGTTGGAGCCCCGGCGTGCGTGCCCTTCTCACGTGGATCACTGGAAATTAAGTAGATGCCTCTCATCGCCTGACTCCCCAAGCATCCAGCCCATGGCCCGAAACACCATAAGAGCTTGACACATATTTGAAATTGGCTCGCGATAAAACAGGACACCTATCCCTTCAGTCCCTTGCCTTTCCGGCCTGCATGTTCTACTGGAGGGCATTTGTCACTGTTGGATAGACACTCAGTCCCCTGATTATAAATGCCGAGACAACTCATATGTTCTCTTTAACATTATGTACATCTCCCCCACTTTGAAACCGTGGACCCCACCTGCACTTGAAACAATCTCTTCATCACAGTCACCTTCCCGTGCTGCTCCTGCAGCTTTAGATCATGGAGCCTTTCCTTGGACTAGCCTTTCACACTGCCCTCTCGCCGATTGTGGCTCATGGGGACCCTGTAGCAGGGTTTCTGAGGCTGTCAATCTCCCCGGAAACACATAGCCTCGACTTTCTCGGGACGGGCATCTGGGGGTTTCAAACTGCTGACCTTGCCTTTAGCAGTCCAACACTTACCTAGCAATGCCACCAGGGTTCCTATTCTTGCACCAAACAAAATCCAATTCACACCCTTTTAGTCAATCCCCACTCCGATTTCCGCTATAGGCAGGATGCGACTGCCCCTTTGGGTTTCTGAGGCTATAAATCTTTAAAGGAACACAAGGCCTCATTTTTCTTCTGCGGGGCAGCTGGTGGGTTTGAACTCCTGACCTTGTGGTTAGCCGTCCAACGTAGAACTGCTACACCAAAGCAGCTCTTTTTCTTGCACTTAAGTAAGGCTAAATAAGAACCATATTCATCTCTTCTGGGAGCCCTGGTGGCTTGGTGGTTTCGTGCCTTGCTGCTAACTGCAAGGTCAGCAGTTTGAAACCACTCTGCAGGAGAAAGACAGGGCTTTCTACTCCCAGTCAGGAACTCACAAGGGCATTTCTACCCTGTCTTATATGGTCTCTGAGTCAGCATCGACTCGATGGCAGGGAGTCTTTTCGAGTTTGCCCCTCTTCTGATTTATCTGCAGACTCAATGTAAAGGCTCTTAGGAGTGACCTCATTCCTAACCCGGGGACCAAGTGGTCCTGTATTTGCTTTTCATCTCCGACGTGCCTCCCCATGTTTGGCTGTGAGCTCCTTCTGGGGACAGGTCTGTAGGTCTTGTGTTCACGCCTGTACCCTCAGCCCCTACAGGAGATGCTCAGTAAATATTTATTGAAAGGATGAGTGATTGAATACAGCTTTATACCATTGCTTCCACTTTCTGAAGAAACGGCTCAGATTGTTTTCTTCCTTTGTCTACCTCTCCCAGGAGCAGTTAAAACCTACTTGGGGCTGTAAATAAAAGAAGGCTACATTCTGAGCTACGCTAGTGGAGCGGGTCCTTAAGGGTTGTGCGATAATGGGCGAAGGACTGTCTGCCAGCAGGGACCACTACACCCCCTAATGTGCAGGGAAGTGTCCGGGCCACTGCAGTAGATCATGTCGCCCCTTGATGCTTTCTACCACACCACCTCATGTGCACAATGCCAACCTCTTTAGCAGAAGTGTCTCATTAAAAATATTCAAATAGCAGCCATGCTGCTTTAATCCACTAACGTCTGTTGCTTTACGTCCTTAAAAAAAATCATTTTACTGGGGGCTCATACAACTCTTATCACAACCCATACATACGTCAATTGTGTAAAGCACATTTGTACATTCATTACCCTCATCATTCTGAAAGCATTTGCTCTCCACCTAAGCCCCTGGCATCAGCTCTTCATTTTTTCCCCTCCCTCCCTGCTCCCCCCTCCCTCATGAACCCTTGATAATTTACAAATTATTATTTTGTCATATCTTACACTGTCTGACATCTCCCTTCACTCACTTTTCTGTTGTCCATCCCCCAGGGAGGTCACATGTAGATCCCTGTAATCAGTTCCCATTTTCCACCCCACCCTCCCTCCACCCTCCCAGTATCACCACTCCCACCACTGGTCCTGACGGGTTTACCATCCTGTATTCCCTGTGTTTCCAGTTCCTATCTGTACCAGTGTACATCTTCTGGTCTAGTCAGATTTGTAAGGTAGAATTGGGGTCATGATAGTGGGGGTGGGGTGGGTAACAAGCATTTAGGAACTAGAGGAAAGCTATATGTTTCATCGTTGCTACACTGCACCCTGACTGTCTTGTCTCCTCCCTATAACCCTTCTGTAAGGGGATGTCTAGTTGCCTACAGATGGGATTTGGGTCTCCACTTTGCACTCCTCCTTATTCACAATGATATGATTTTTTTGTTCTTTGATGCCTGATACCTGATCCCGTTGAATACTTGCGATCACACAGGCTGGTGTGTTTCTTCCATGTGGGCTTTGTTGCTTTTCAGCTAGATGGCCACTTGCTTACCTTCAAATCTTTAAGACCCTAAATACTAAATCTTTTGATAGCTTGGTTCCATCAGCTTTCTTTACCACATTTGCTTATGCACCCACTTTGTCTTCAGCAATTGTGTTGGGAAGGTCTTCAGCGATGTGTGGAAGGTGAGCATCATGGAGTGCCAGTGTAATAGAACAAAGTATTCTGGCATTGAGGCAGTACTTGAGTGGAGGCCCAATGTCCATCTTAATGTACGATGGCATTGTATTTCAATATCTTTAATCTCCTTTGTAATCCTTTAGCTCAGTGGTTCTCAACCTGTGGGTTGCGACTCCTTTGGGGATCGAGTGACCCTTTCACAGGGGTCACCTGATTCATAACAGTAGCAAAATGAGAGTTATGAATTAGCAATGAAAATAATTTTATGGCTGGGGGTCAGCACAACATGAGGAACTGTATGAAAGAGTCACGGCATTGGGAAGGTTGAGAAGCACTGCATTAGCCATGCCTCGTGGCCTCGTGGTTTACTCATTGAACTGCTAAAGGCAAGGTTCATAGTTCCAACCTACCAGTCCCCAAGCGGGAGGAAGATGAGGCTGCCTGCTCTCATAGCGATGGAACATCTCTTGGAACCCCCCACAGGGTCGTTCTGCTCTCTCTCACTGGTGGCCGTGAGCCCAGTGGACCGAAGGCCGTAGTTTGGTTTTCGGTCTGGTAGTCCCTTAAGTCTTCTTGGCAGGGAGCCCTGGGTTCTGCGGCTCAGCCAAGGGCTCTGTGACACAGGGAAGCTCACCTTTCCCTGAAAAGCCCTGACTAAGTCCGCTGGGGCCCTGGGTGGAGGCACGGGGCTCGTGGGCTTGCTGGCCGACCTAAAGGTTGGAAGTTTGAGCCCACCCAGAGGTGTGTCAGAGGAAAGTTCTACTTCTGAAAAACCAGCGGTTGAAAGCCCTGGGGAACGCCATGGGGCGGAGTTGACAGCAAGTGGTAAATAAATATAGCGGAGGGGATTTTTAGCTCCGGGCAGAGGCTGGAAAAAGGGGTTTCTTTTAAGGTTTGAGGGTAAAAGAACACAAACAACGGAACCAAACAAACCAACCCCCCCCTGCTTGTTCAGTATTACACCCAGCTCCTCCCAAGTGGATACAGTCTCTCTGTCTCTCTCTCTCTCTTTCACACACACACCCCACATCATCCCACAGCACACTACAGCACAGAACACCACATCACTAATACAACAGTTGGTGCAAAATTCCATTATTGAGTAATTCCATGTTTCCACCCTCATTTTGAATCCTTTGTATGTGCATGTGATCAGGAGAGAGCAGTCCTTGGAGAAGGACATCGTGCTCAGCAAAGCGGAGGGGCAGCAGAAAGGAGGAAGGGCTTAGACAGGGTCAATTGGACGGAGCCACTGGCCGCCACCCTGGGCTCCGACATCAATACAATCGTGGGAGTGGAGAGAATAGGGTGCTGACTCCCTCTGTGTAGACGGCCACTATGAGTTATGAGTCGGATCCGAATCGACAGCCCTTATCAGTGTAAACACACTCCCAGGTACATACCCACCTACACCATCCACACACACATACACGTCCACACAGGTGCAAATGTGTACACACACGCAGCACACAGGCAGGTATACACAGCCCCTGCGTATATTAGGACACACAAGTCCATACACGCAGGCAGCCCCATGCACAGACAAAAGTGCACACACACACGCACACCAGTCGCTTGAATCTCGGTAGGAGAGCACTGTGCTACCTGGCAGGCACGGTCCAGGGCAGCCATCTGCAGGTCTTAGGGGCTGTCCACAGAGCCCAGGGCCTGGTCAGAATGCGGAGTGTGCTTGGAAGGCATTCTGCCAGAATATTTTCCAACAGAAAGTTAGAGGTTGAAACACGCTCAGCTCTGATTGGATTACCGAGGCACCAGAGCACTTTAATCTCAGCCCGCTGGTCCTTGCCCGTGGGGAGTGGGCCTGGAGCCCAGAGGGGGGCACTGAGACAGGGCATGCATGGGTGCATGTTGGGGTGGGGGGTGGGTGGCAGGCAGAGAGTGGTGGAGGCTCTTGGGGTGGGGGCTGGTACTGGGCCTGTGAAACCGGCTGCCAGAGAGAGAAAGCAAGGCATTCCTAAGTCTGGCTCTGGGGATAGCTTTTCTTTCATTTAGATCCTGTTGTGTAGAATCTGTGTCAGAACAGCCTTTCAGTCCACACAGCTGGGTGGTGGCCGACTGCATCCTGGCTGATTGTGTTTGGAGAATAAACCGGGGCTTTCAAAAGGGAGACACGTTCACCAGGGGTGCCTGTAGTGGGTGGGGAAGTGACGGGGGGGGGGGGGGGGGGGGAGGAGCTGGATGGTCAACCCTGTCGTGGTCGAAACGTGGGTTATGCAGTCCATTTCGTTCCACTCCTTGCTCCCTGGAGGACAGAGTCGCACGGCACTGTGGGCTTTCCCAAGTTGAGATCTCCGAGGCAGACCGCCACATCCTTCTCCCACGGAGCAGTCGGTGGGTTCGAACCTGAAAACTGTACCTCAGCAGCCCAGCCCCTTAACTTAGCCCGCTGCTGCCAGGGCGTCTCCCTCTAGCAGGCAGAAGCAGCAAGCCGGAAGGTAGGAGGAAGGGGAGAGGTCGGAATGAATCCGAGGGTTGCTGACCGGTGGCTCTTTGGGTGCGTGCACGTGGCCTGTAGTGAACCTGAAAATGAAAACGAAGCGGATGGTCGCTTCCCAGGATCAAATGTATCGTTCTCAAATCAGTTTTAGATTGTTGGGAGGGGCAGACGGGCTCTTCCGTCTCCAAGGTTGCCAGCCCCTGACACACACACTACCCGTTGAAACCGTGCGGCGGAAACACGCGATGGCTCCACGATTACTTGGGGCCATAGCCATTCCGTGGAAGCGTTCTCGGCTCCCGTGTGAGAGCCAGGGATGCGCTTCCTGTTCAGCGCTCCTGCGGCTCACCAGGCAGAAAGGCCTGGTGACGGACTTCAGACAATCAGCCAAGGAAACCCCCCTGGGTCACAAGGCCTGATCACCCCTGATCCTGGGGCTGGCGCGGGGCTGGGAGTTGCTTCATCCTGTTGGGGGGTGGGGAGTTTGCCAGGATTTGGGGGTTCGTTGCAGGCCGAAGAACAGGCACGTAGCAACTGCGGGATGTGAGGCCCAGCTGGTGGAGAATGGGGTGAGAAGGTAATGGGATCTCTCTCCAAGAGATGTTTTGACGTCCAGAGGACCAGAGCAGGACTGGGGGCAAGCTGTTGGCGAGGGGTGGGCTGGGACAGAGAGCCCAGAGGCTGATTTGCACATTAGGCTGAGAACCAAGAGAGCCAGGGCAGGGATTCAAGGATGGGCACCCCGAGGGGTGCCTGTACTAGCCCTTGTCATGGGTTGTAGCTGGGAGAGGCGAAAGCTGGAGTATGGCCCCTAGGAAAGTCACAAGGGACCTGGTGCCCACCACTTAGAGACTGTCCTAAGAGTTTGGTGAGCAGGGTGGGCACTTCCAGGCAATTCGTGTGTGTGTGTGTGTGTGTGTGTATGTGTGTGTAAGCAGGGTAAGTGAACCGATGACCATTCAAACACTGAGCTGGTTCCACTGTTACTGTCACTGTCTGACCAAAGGGGGTAAGACCCCACGAGTGAGCGAGCTCACAGAGAGCAGCAAAGGTCCCCAGGGGTGTGACCCGGGTGGAAATGCCCAGCTATTGCTTTTGTGGCTCCTGGCTCCAAGAGCTCACAGGCAAAGCTTGTCTGGAGATCCTCCAATGTGGGAAGAAATGGCACTTTCTTTATTTTTTAAAATTTTTTGGTCAGGCAGGCAATTTACAAATAAACCCGAGTCCCTCATATACCGAGCATGCCTGCCAGAGGTTATGTTAGAACAATCCTGGAAAACAAACAACAAACCATCTTTTCCATAGCCATTATACAAAACAAGCCGGAAACCAAAAGCAACCAAAAGCAAATTTGTTGCTGTGGGGGCTGGACGGTGAGAAACCATAGGTAGGAGAGGGGTGGCCCATGGTGACAGCCCTCCTACCGAGCAAGCGATCGGGAGCGTGCCCCACTCTGGCCTGTGTCACCTGTGTCCTGGGCTCGCAAGTATCCTAATATCGGCTTTTGGATGCTGTCCAGTCCCATTAGTGAGACCTGTGTTGATTGCTCTCTTTCTCGGGAATATAATTGCTTCTGGATCTCTTTGAATGCTCAGGTTGCTTGGAGAGGGAATTAAAAAAAAAAAAAGAAAAACTCTGGCGAAGGTGTGAGATTTATTTATGTGCAAAGAAACAAGAAATCTGCTGAGAGACAGGCATGGCGTGTCTGTGTCCCTAGAACTCGGACAGGGAAGCTTTCATGGGGCACGGGTCACAGGTTGGTGGCGCGGTCATTGGGTGAGGGGAGGAGATAGGTTGTCAGTGGTATCTGCAGAGTCTTTCCGACAGAGTATGTGTACGGTAAGTGTACTTACTTCATCAAACCCTTCTCTCAGGTGTTCCTGCTGGCTTCCTCTGGAATGGTGACCTTGCTACCGCTTTGATGAACTTCTGCTTACAAAGATTATTCAATCAGACTCTACAAAAGCCAGAATCTCATTTGGCCGATCAGTTATGGGCTCGTCTTCATAGTTTCGACACTAGAAAGAACATTGGCAATGATCTTCAGCTCCCTTATAAAGGTTCCTGTTGGGAAACAAAGACCTAAGAATCCAATCCCTTCTGTAGAGTCGGTTCCGATCCATACTGACAACCTCCCCTATCTTCCGGGGAGTCATTGATGGGTTTGAACGGCCACCCTTGCAGGGTGGTCTAATGCTTAGCTTACTCACCAGCACTCCTTAGATAGGGAGCAGGGGGTCTTACATGTAGACCCAAGGCTTGAGGGACCAAGAGAAGGGAGAAATGATGCGAAGGCATGTTTATTATACATTCCCAGAACATGCCCCTGAGCATCTGTGGGTTTTTTTCTTAAGTAGGGAAATAGATTACTCTTTAGTAATGACATTCCTTTATTGGTCATTATAAGGACCTCCCAGAGAGTGTGAACGGTAGGCATGCAGTGGAAGGCAGCAGGCCACACACTTAGACAGTGTTTATGGAATGTCTCCACCCTAGAGTTGAGCAGTGAACGTAACCCAGTGTAAGCCAGTGGCTGTTAACCAAAAGACGGGTGGGATGAGCCACCCAGAGGTGCCTTGGATGAAGGGCCAGTTATTCCAAAGCATCAGCATTGAAGTCCCAGGGGACCCAGTTCTATTCTCATACGCATAGGGTCAGTGATACTGATTGGCAGCAACTGTTTGATATGGTAAGCCTTGAAAAAAAAACAAACGAGTCCTATGCAGACAGAGCTTGATGGGTTGGTTGTAGCTCTTTTTGATTGTGTGGTCAGGGCTGAGCTCCCAGAGAAGGAATGTGAGCAGAGATTGGATGGAAATGACAGAGTAAGCCAGGGAAATGTGTGTAGGAAGATTATCTTAAGCCAAGGGAAAGTCTGGAAGGATGAAAATCCTCAAGTGGGAATCTGGTGGCGAATTTGAGGAATGGCATGGAGATGCACGTGGCTGGAGAGCTGAGGAATACAACAAGGGACAGTGAGCCTCAAATCATGGGTGTTGGAAAGGTTTTGCAAAAGATGTTCCTTTAAGACCCCAGATACTATATCTTTTAAAGGCTTAAAGGTAAACAAGTGGCCATCTAACTCAGAAGCAACAAAGCCCACATGGAAGAAGCACACCAGCCTGTGCGATCACGAGGTGTTAAAGGGATCAGGTTATCAGGCATCCAAGAACAAAACATCATATAATTGTGTGCTTACTTCCCTGATGCAATCGCTGAAGACAAATGGGTGCATAAGCAAATGTGGCGTCTGGAGTCTTAAAGGCTTGAAGATAAACAAGTGGCCATCTAGCTCAGAAGCAACAAAGCCCACATGGAAGAAGCACACCAGCCTGTGCGATCACGAGGTGTTGAAGGGATCAGGTATCAGGCATCAAAGAACAAAAAAAATCATATCATTGTGAATGAGGGGGTGGAATGTTGAATTGAGACCCAAAACCCATTTGTAGACCACTGGATATCCCTTTATAGAAGGGTCTCAGGGAGGAGACAAGCCAGTGAGGGTGCGATGTAGCAAAGATGAAACATACAACTTTCCTTTAGTTCCTAAATGCTTCCTAACCGCCCCCCAACTCCTAACTTTCATGACCCCAATTCTACCTTGCAAGTCTGGCTAGACCAGAGGATATACACTGATACAGATAGGAACTGGAAACACAGGGAATCCAGGGCAGATGATCCCTTCAGGACAAGTGGTGTGAGTAGCGATACCGGGAGCGTAGAGGGAGAGTGAGTTGGAAAGGGGGAACTGATTACAAAGATCTACATGTGACCTCCTCCCTAGGGGATGGACAACAGAAAAGTGGGTGAAGGGAGATGTCGGACAGTGCAAGATATGACAAAATAATAATTTATAAATTATCAAGGGTTCATGAGGAAGGGGGGAGTGGGGAGGGAGGGGAAAATGAGGAGCTGATGCCAGGAGCTTAAGTGGAGAGCAAATGTTTTTAGAATGATGAGGGCAATGAATGTACAAATGTGCTTTACACAATTGATGTATGTATGGATTGTGATAAGAGTTGCATGAGCCCCTAATAAAATGATAACAACAACAACAAAAATATTCCTAAGGAGAGATGAGTGCTCCTTTTTAAAAAGTGCTCTGGTCAGAAATTGCATATGGCTCAGGAGCAGAATCCGAATGCCTCTTGGCTGTTTTTATCCCTCTTGTCTCCCCCTCCCCCCAAGGACCATCTTTCCATGAGCGTGTCCATGTTTCCTTGGGAGAGGCCAGGGACCATGCAGTCTTTCCCGGTTGTTTTAGGTCAGAGCGATTGTCCCTGTACTGGAATCAGCGAGCCATGGGATTATAGCTCTCTTGCGGGATGGAACTGTGTTGGACATATTTTTATTTTATCCCCCACGACACCACACACAGGCTCAATAAATAGCATTTATCCAACATACGAAGACATGGCCCGGGAGTTGGATAAAAGGATTATCTTCAGGGGGTTGCTAAAAACAAAATCATCTATAAGCGTTGCTAGCGAGATTCCTTCTGAAACAATATGATTTCTTTGGGATTAAAAAAAAATACCAGTCCATATGCTGGAATGTGACCATACCGTGAGACAATAAACTGAAGAGTAGTAACATTATTTCCAAGCCATATTATAGCTGGGTGGTTGTATTTTTTGTCAATCCAAAATTTCCTCCATGTTTGAAAGTGGATATGGGATGATTTTCCAAATCATACTCCGGTCTTCAAGGGATATTGGTGGCTCTTCTGGCAGACAGAGGGTTCTGCCTATCACTGTCTGACTTTGGGTCAAATGGGGTCTCTGCCTGGAGATTATGATGACGACCTGTCGGAAGCATCAGTTCCCAAGGGAAAGATTGGGGTGGGGAGATGAAAAGTTGTTTGATTTCCCCGTTGAACATCAACATCCCCATCTGCAAAGTGGGGGTAACACAAACTTACCCTCTTCCTTTCAGGTATTTTGCGAAAATCAGTGAACTTACAGTGGTAAAATTGGAGCCCCATGGATGAAGGGTACTTTGTAAGTATAACGCTCTTATTATCATTTTATATTCTTTGGTCGTGGCGTGATTGTGACCTGGGCTACTAACCGCTCGATCAGGAGATTGGACTTCCATGGCTGTTCCTCGGGAGAAAGGGGAGGCTCTCGACTCCCATGATGTGTGACAGTCAAAGAAACCCACAGGGGCAGTTCTACCCTGTCCTGTGGCGTCACTGTGAGCCAGAATTGACTCGCTGGCAGGGAGTTTGGTTTGGGGATTGACTCCACAGTGCACATACCAACTGTCTGCTCATCTCATACTTTGAAGTCAGCGTAGCACTCAGTTTCGCACCCAGATATTGATAATCTGAGGTCCTTTGAAGAATGTAACATTTCTGATTGCGTTAAGGTTTCTGCCAAGGTGTTGGTTGGAGGGCACGTCTCCCACTCTTCAACCCAGGCGATGCCTCCTGGCTCCTGTGGAAGAATATCGGTCTCCACAGTGTGTACAAAGGTTGCTCTGGAGCCTGGATTTGAATACAAAGTGTGTCTGCCTTTCTTTGCTCCCACCTCTCTGCCCCTTTTCCTTTGGAATCCCATAGGAACGGTGGTTGGAGGTGTCTGTTTGTAGCTGATAGAAATGGTTGGTTCCAGGGCAGACCGACGTTCCCATTGCTGTGAATAAGACCTTGTTGGTGATGGCCCCAGATTGGGTATCCCTCAGCCAATTTGCTGCTTGTGGTGTTTCCAGACCTGGGGGGAGGTGGGGCAAAGGCCAGCCAGAATGGTGAGCTAAGTTTGGCATACCAACCTCCAGGTGGCTTGGGGGTTGCTGTGGACCCGTGGAAGGACAGAGCCTGAAAAACTGACAGAAACTGTAGGATCCATGCCAAAGCAACAACTGCAACTGCTGGTTTCTCCGCTGCATTGTGCTTCTGATTTTGCTAACAAATCACTGCCCTGTCCTTCTGTGTATGGCCGTGACTGACCAATGATGCCGCTCCTGCTTAATTCATGGTGTTGTCTTTTGTTTTTGTTTTGAAGGTGACCCGTGGGCCCTAGAGGAGCCCTAGGAGCACAGGGGTTAATGGTGTCTGGCTGCTAACAGAAGGGCAGACGTTCAAACCCACCAGTTATTCCTGGGAGGAGGATGCAGTTGCCTCTTCTAGGGGGATTTACAGCTTTGAAAACCCTATTGGGGCGTTCACCTCTGCCCTACAGGGTTCCTCCAAGCCCAATGGAATTCATGGCAGTGGGTTCGGGTTGGGTTTGGATTGGCCTTTTAAAAGCTCCCAAAATAGAGATGTTGAAAAAGTGTTGTGACTGCTGGTTGAAGCTTGTTTTGGTGAGTGGGGCTGGCTGACATCCACGGGGCTGTGGAATCTTATGTCTGGAAGGTGCCTCCCCTGTCCCCTCTAGTCCTACACAGTGACCATTTCTGAGGATACCAGCTGACAGGGCCCCAAGAACCTCTGGAGGCCGAGAATCCACTCCGTTAAGAGGCAGCTAGAGGCAGCTCTTGGCCAGGGACACCATTCATCTTGAGCTGATCTCAGACCCACCCTCGACGTAGCTCCCACCCTGGGGTCCTCGTTTTCCTGTTGATCCCCACAGCGAACAAGCCCCCTCTTCCAAAGCGATGCCCTGTCCAATGTCTGTTGGCACCTCCCGAGTCTTGTGTGAGTAAGGCCCGGCCTCGAATCTCCTTCTGCCTGCTGAAAGGATTCTCATTTGTTTCTACCTTTCTTAACAAGGATCCCTGTGAATCTCCCTTCTCCCGGCCCCTTCTACTTCCCAGAGCCACGAGATCTAGCCAAAGGTGTGGCTGAGCTCGACCCCTGAAGAATCTACCCGGAACCACGCAGGGGCAAGCGAGCATGGATTGGCGCGAGAAATGAGACAGCCTGGAGAGCCCACATCCCTGTGAGCTGCAGATGATTGACAGGGAGAAAGCTGTGTGGTTAATAATACAATCTGCTTGCCTCCTGTAGACGCAGCAGTAGCCTACTAATTCGATAGAAGTGAATTAAGGTTGTTTACCGATGCTTTAAAGTAACTGTCAGGGTGGGGGCGGGGCGAACCAAAACGACAAAAGAAAGCAAGGGAGTCCATACTAAATGAGGCCACTCACCTCCTTTGGAGTTGCTGTTTACTTTAAGCTCAGTGCATCAACAATATATCGAGAGATGAAGGGTGGTTTCCAGCAGTCGCAGGAGAAGCTTCCTGTTTACTAACTGCCATCGGGTTGAAGAGAATTTAAGCAGCTCTGAACCTTTTTGTCTGTGAAGGCGAGGCATGAAATTAACTTTCATTTCATACTTAGCGGCGGTCATGATCACGGCGGTCTTGTTGACGTGTCTCCTGCCCGACTGGATCGCTTTGCTATGCGAGACAGAGTTTGGCACCGGCAAGCGTCCTGTGTCTCACTTGAAACAAGGCCCACCTCCTGCTCCCCGCCTCCCCATCCCAAATAAGCAGGGATCTGAGGAGCCCTGGTGGCTTAGTGGTTACACCTTGGGCTGCTAAGCCCAAGGCCAGCAGTTTGAAGCCACTGCACACTCTGTGAAAGAAAGGCCAGGCTTTCTGATCCCGAAAAGAGTTAGAGTCTCAGAAACCCTCAGTGGCAATTCTACCCTGTTCCCTAGGGTCTTTAGGAATTGAAATCAATCGGATGGCAGTGAGTTTGTGCTTGTGGCTTTGTCTGGGCTACTGAACCTGTTCTTTCTGTCTAGAAATACATGGGGAAGTGGATCCTAGAGTAGGTCCCAGGGGGTCTAGTCCTACCTGCCAGTAACGCTCCCTGGGATGCATATTCTACACCTGAGTAGCTGGGCAGGATGAGATACTAGCTTACCCGTTGAAGGTTGTGTTCCGAAGTGCTTTGTGTGGGTGAACCCAAATCATCCAACATCATGGTATGGCTACTTTCAGGACCTTCACTCTATTGTAGTTGTTGTTGTTAGGCGGGGTTCAGATGGAGCTGACTCATAGCAAATAATAGGCGGTTCCCTTTGGGAGAATCAGCTGCTGAACACCTTTAAGAGTTTCACCACTACTTGTTTAGGATTTGGGTGCTGTTGTGGTGGTTTGCATGCTGCTGGGATGCTGGAAGCCGTGTTGCCGGAATTTCAGATACCAGCCGTGTCACCCATGGTGAACACGTTCCAGCAGAGCATCCAGACCTCAACTTTCCCACGAAGGATCAAACGATTAGTATTGGCAGTACAGAATGACTCACTGCACTGTCTTACAGCCGATGAGCACCTTGGAGGCTGAAGTTATGCTCGTGAGTATTGCAGTGAGAAAGAAGGGTGCAGGTTCGCCTGGACACCATCATCCCATTGAGTTGACCCCATGAGGGCTGTGCCTAACTAACTCTGTCGGCACCATTGGTAGGGGTTCACAGCCCACCGTGTAACCCCTTATGTGACCAACGCTCCTGCTATGCCTCTTCCTCGTTCACCAAGAAAGGAAACATCACCTCTCAGACCCGGACCCAATTCAGGTGGAAAAAGTGCAGTCGCGCCTTCTTCCCTGATATGAGGTTCCACCTGGGGTCGGGCTGTAGCGGACTCTATGGCATAATTGTGGCGCTCCCTTGATGAATAGCCGGAAGTGAAAAACCCTGTCATTCAGAATGCTTTCAGAGATCAGAAATGTGGATTTCATTTTTTTGGGGGGTGGGGAGTCCTTGGAAGCTAGAAAAGTGCTCTGACCTGTTTTGGGGTATAGGGAGAGTGTCGGAATGCAGAGCAAATGTACGAATTGCTTAATGTCGCGTGAGTACATTTCCGATCTGCGGTAGCAGCCCAGGCAAATGCGTGTGTATCATAACACGAACGTGCACCTCCCAGTGTTTGGTTGGAGAACTCTGGGCATTGCCACCTGATTCGTAAACCTTTTGAGATAAACCCTTATTCAGCAAAGGAAGAACAAAATGCATACGTGGTCGGCTCATTGAAAATGTGTGACTCCTATCACTGCCTTTATAAAACCGTATTTACAGCACATTTCTTTGGATCTCAAATGAGAAGAGAGCTATGAGTGGGCAATGAGAAGAGATGATGTGAGTTTGCAGGCATTTTCCCCTGAAATACACTCAGTCGGTGCAAGGTCAGACTTGCAAGCTGCAGCGGTAAGAGGAGGGTGGGGGTGAGGGGCAGCGGTGGTGGGGGTGAGGGGCAGCGGTGGTGGGGGCGGCGATCTGATCTGCTTTGGATTCCTGAGCCTCTCGGTCCCCAAATAGGAGATCATTTCCATTATCCCGGAGAAGTGGGTACACTGCGAGGTGGTCAGCCTATGGAAAAAGATATTCTGCGTTTTCCAGTTGAACACACACACACACACACACACACACACACACACACACACCTCAGCGATTGCTACCGCTCCCTCGCATTGTTAATACAATAAGATAATTACATAATTAAATACACGATGGAATTTCGGTAATTGGGAACTTTGTTTTCTCATCACAATGAGCAACTTGCTGACGCCGGAAAGCCTTGCGCTGCTTCACTTGGCTGGCGCTCCCGCTCTCTGCGCTCCGATGTCGTTCCAGGGAGCACTGTGACAAGGCTCGCTGACCCCAGCCGCTTCCCTTTCAGGTTATTTTTGGCTGGCTATATTTAGACAAGGTGAAATTAAACAGGAAGCCCCCCCCCCCAACTCTTCCCTGGCCCCTGAGAGTGATGGCTCACTATGTCCCCGGTGCCCTCTCAATCCTTCTAGTCTAGTGAGTAGCTGAAAAACAAGCTTCGTTGTGGGCTGTTTCGACGGGGGGGATGTGGGGAGTGTGGGGGGGGGGGGGAGAGGTGGGGGAGTGGGAGGGGAAGCCAGGTTTTCTCTCTTAGGCTAGAGCTTATCAGAGTCTCTGAGAAGGTCCAAAGAAAGGTGACCACGTTTTAACATTGGTAAAGTGGGACACCATTGATAAATCTCATATCCTGGTGAAATAGCCACACGGCAGCCGAAAACTGTATACCCTAGCTTGTCGTGCATTCTTTCCAAAATTGGGACTTTTTAAAAACGCTGCAGGA
This sequence comes from Tenrec ecaudatus, assembly GCF_050624435.1. Classification (NCBI taxonomy): domain Eukaryota; kingdom Metazoa; phylum Chordata; class Mammalia; order Afrosoricida; family Tenrecidae; genus Tenrec; species Tenrec ecaudatus. The sequence continues at coordinate 198,956,712 of NC_134532.1, forward strand.
TGCAGGAAAAATTGTTAAAAATCAGGACTGTTCCACCAAAAGCGGGATGTCTGGTCACCCTAAGAACTAAGAGCCCCACCTCTGGTGTCGCCTCACTACCTGTAAGATAGGGTAGAGCTACCCCCGTGAGTTTCTGGGTGGAAAGCCTCATCTTATCTTTCTCCCATGCAGTGGATGGTGGTTTAGAACTGCTGACCATACAGGTGGGTAGCCCAGTGTGTAACCACTACACCAGCGGGGTTCATGGTGACCAGAGGAATTGTTTGCACTATGGAGACTCTCACTATGCAGCAAGAGCACAGAAAAGACCCAGGCATTTCTTTAAACAACCAGTAAGTTCTATATGGGTGGGGCACACAGGTAATGTGCTTGGACGTGAACTCAGAGCTTGGTGACTTGCGTGTACTCAGGGCGGTGGGAAGAAAGGTCTGGCCATCCACTTCTGAGGAATCAGCCACTGAAAACCCTAGGAAACACCGTCCTACTCTGACACTCATGAGTCAAGTTTGACTCCTGGTGCATGGTTATGTGTCGGGCTGATAACCCCCAGGTCAGCAATTCCAAACCAACACCTGCTCTGAGAGAGAAAGAGGAGGCTTTCTACTCCCAGAAAAAGTTACAGTCTCAGAAATCCAGAGCGGCAGTTCGACCCTGCCCTACTGGGTCACTGTGAGTTGGAATCCACTCGCTATGACTCGGAGTGTGTGTTGGCTGTGGAGTGTTCTGCATTTCATATTAATTTGAGCTGTGGCTGAGCTTTGAGTGAGCACAATTAAGTAGATATATTGCTTTATCCACTCAAGTAATGTTCGTAAATTATGTAAAGCTACCCTGGTCCCAAAGAAGCAAAGATGGATAGTACCCATTTCTCACCCTGGAATAGTTTTTCCAATTGGGAAGAAAGACATAATTTGATGATAATGATAAAAATCATGGTACTAGAACTGTGATTGGCAGATCTTTCAGTGCCAGTGAGTCGAATCTGATTCATCGGGACCTTATAGGACAGGATAGAACTGAGCCTGCGGGTTTCTGAGACTGTAATGCTTTATGGGTGTAGAACGCCTCGTCTTTCTCCCACAGAGCGGCCGGTGGTTTCTACTGTCATTGGAGTGTCCTCAGAACCTCACAGACCGATGAATAAGCGATGGGAGTTTGTCTTAAGAGTATTTTGTTTGCAAGTCCAGCTGTATAGGCCAGAGTAGGTGCGTGATCGAGAGTAGTCATATAGCTGGGACACAGCACTGCTTGAAGAATCTATGAATGCGTGCATGCGTGGATAAACTTGCCTGTCCACATCGCTTTATGAGCCAAAGCGTTTACTGTAGTCAGCTTGAGAAAGCACACGCATCCACTATATTTGAATACGACACAAGGACTCGGGGGAATAGGGGCAAGTGTGGCACCAAAGGCACACCTTGAAGGAGGTTTTGTACAACCTTCAGTTGAGTGCCATCTTGAATTCTGTGCATTCGATGCATCACCTTCCCCACCCATCCAAGCCAGGCTGAGTGCATGTGTCTCTTTTGTTAGAGTTTACTTTCCTTGGCTGTGAGACTGTGCATCCGTCCACACTTTCCACAGGCACAACACACTGACATTGACTACAGTCTTCTAGGCGGGCAGCGGTGCTCGCTGATTTGGAATTAGTCCTTCTCCGCGGATATAAACTCACTGCTTCCCAAGTTTCCCATCTAACCTTTCGCAGTGGAGCCAGTTTGATCCGTATTGATAGATCTGAAATGTCTGCGGAATGGTTAAACCAGACGAAGACTTCAGAAATTTGGTTTCATGGTGTGTGGCTTCTCAGGGTCATGGTTTCATGAGACACCACAGTTAATTGGCCTAGTAATGTATGTGTTTAAGTGCTTCTTGTTTTCGACATCCTAGTTCCTTATCTAAAGGGCCCTGGTGATGTAGTGGTTAAGGCTTGGACTGTGCTCTGCGTGGTTGGCAGTTCAAAACCACCAGCTGATCCTCCGGAGACAGCTGGGCTTCCTACCCCCATTAAGAGTTAAAGTCTCAGCAACTCACACGGGCAGTTCTACCCTGTCCCACAAGGTTGCTTTGGGTTGGCATTGACTCGATGGCTGTGACTTTGTTTTAGGTTTGAGTTCTGTGTATAGTGTCTAGAGTCTTAAAGGCTTGCCAATGGCCAGTGGGGCACAATGGCGGGTTTCTCTTAGCCTGGAGCAATACTTCAAAATGGAGAGTAAGTTACAGGAGGAGGAAACCACATGTTTGGCTGACAGTCTCTGTGAACAACGGCCTTCTTTGCCATGGCAACTGAATAACTGGATGTGCCTGATTTTAGGAGCATCCTGGTCAAAAGGTGGAAAATACAGAACAGAATTTCAGATTTCCATGGAATCCATACTTTCTGGAACTGTGGAGGCTGGATGAACCCTTGTATTTGTTGCCCTGAGATAACCTGTAAACCTTCAATCACACACACACACACACACACACACACACACAATAAATGTTTCTTGAAGGTCTCCTGAATACACTTGCCTTACGTGTATGGCTGTGTCTTATTGATACATGTGTGTGAATGTTTTCCTCCAGATTTTACTTTGAAAAGTTTGAAAGCCACACCCCCAAATAAAGACGACCACAAGGCATGCGATTTCATTATCTATCCTTTACCTATATTCATCCATCGCTAACATTTGACCACACTGACCTTATACTCTCTATACGTATGTGATTTGGAATCTCAGTGTAGTTCACATTGCTCTCTCTCTCCCACCTCTAGTGCATGCAATGTTATGTTGACTTCCCTAAATTTCCACCAGAAGGATCAACAGTTCACGGAGAGAACTTTGTTTGATTATTTAAAATTTAAAACCTGTTGCTTGGGGCTTACCTTTAGACTATTGCTATACTCATGCAGGTAGACCAGAGCCGATAGAAAATGACTGAGAGCATAAAGGTTAGAGAATATTTTGGGTGCTCTAATAGTCTCTGTCCAAGAGGAGCAACATGTTGAAAAGGCAAATTCCCTTAACCACTTTCCTGAGAGACTTTTGAAAGCAGGTGGTTAGGCTAAGAAGGGGGTGGGGCACACTTTCAAATAAAGACGACTATGCACTTGATTTTGAACTGTCCGACACACTCCCATGCGGTGTTTTTTGGTTGCTAGGGGACATTGAGTCAATGACAATTCATAGCAACCCTATGTACAATAGAACAAAATAGAGTGTCTGAGACCGTGGGCCAACTTCACAATGGATATTATGTTTGGGCCCATTGGAGCCACTGTGACAGCCCATCTCCTGGGGCTCTTCTTTTAATTTACCCTGGAGTTTTACCAAGCATGATAATGTCCTTCTCCAGGGAATGGTCTCTCTTGATACCAGGTATAAAGCACAGGAGACAAAGAAGTCTTACGATCCTCCATTCTAAGGAGCATTCTGATTGTACTTCCCCCAAGGCAGATGTGTTGGTTCTTCTGGTAGCCCCCAGTATATTCAATATTCTTCACCAGCAAGATAGCACAAATGAATCAATTCTTCTTCTGGTCTTTCTTATTCATCGTCTAACTATCTTGTGCATATGAGGTGATTGAAATACCAGGGCTGGGGCCAGGTCACTTTAGTCCTCAAAGTGACTTCCTTGTTCCTCCCAACCTTACAGAACTCTGGTGAAGCAGAGATTCATCCCATTGAGTCCCACGTTTGCCTCCTTAATTGCTGCTTCCTTGAGCACTGATTACGGATCCAAGTAAAACGAAATCTTTGGCAATGACAACCCATTTCTCCTTTTAACAGGATGTAGTCTATTGGCCCAATGGTGAGGATTTTTTAAACATTGAATTGAAATCCATTCTGAAGGCTGCAGCCTTTTGATTTCGATTTTCTTGTATATGTATATTTCCTCTGTTGATCTTGAATATTTATGAAATTGAAGTATCTATCACCATAAAATTGTGATGAGATCTCCCTGAAGGTCTTTTACATCAAAGTCTTTGAGATGTATTCTGTGGTCTTTTAGGGAACCTGCAGGAGCCCTGGTGGCATAGTGAATTGCAGGTGAGCATTCTTATTGTCAGGTCAGCAGTTCAGACCCATCAGCCACTTTGCAGGAGAAAGATGGGGCTTTCTGTTCCCATAAAGATTTACAACCTCAGAAAGCCAAAGGTATGGTTCTACTCTGTCTTGGAGGATTGTTGTGAGTCAGAATACACTCCATGCCAGTGAGTTAGCTTGTTTGTGTTTGGGCTGATTGGACCGATGGTGGTTCCAACCCACCAGCTGCTCCAAGGGCGAAAGTTGAGCCTGTCTGCTCCTGTAAATATTTACAGCCGCAGAAACTGTGTATAGGTGCACTATGGACCGCAATCAACTTAACTTAACTTAAGCATAAAATCTCATGGCCATCCTGTCAGCTCTTCACAGTGGTCACCCATGTGAGGAGCCACATGCTCAGCCTTGTGCTTTTCGATGAATGATTTTCCAGAAGTACAAGCCCATAGCCAGGCCTTTCTTCTGAGGTGCCAGTCTCCTCCACTCACAAACAATGCATATGTTTCCACTCCTTATTGATGGAGGGGAGCCTTAGTGGCATGGGGGATACACGTTGAACTGCAATCCACAAGATCCATAGTTTGAAACCACCCTGAGAAAGAAAGACAGTGCTGTCTACTCCTGTAAGGAGTTCAGTCCCAGAAACTCACAGGGGCTGTTCTACCCTGACCTATCAGGTCGCCATGAGTTGACATTGAGTTTTATTGTTGTTCTTATTAAATGAGAGTCTCCTCACAACCTGATTCCCCGGGTCTCAAGAATCAGCTTGCAAGTAGAAGGCACATTCCCACCTTTGGGCTGGAAAGAAAGGGTTCTGTCTTCCTGCCCCAGCGAGGCCCCTCAAGTGATGGCCCCTCCGGAACGTCTAGCAGAGGCTGGCAGGATTAGGTCTGTGTACTTGTCCCACAGGCTGACTCACAGATGAAAACACTTGTCCCGGTCACTTGAAAATTGAATCGGTATAACCTTCTGGTTTTAGAGTTTTGTTTTTCTTTTTAAAGAGTGAGTAACTTTATGATTTTTTTTTAACTTGTCACAAGCTAAGATAAAAAGAAAATAAGAGCGAGAGAAGGAGGGGGAAAAAGTCAGAGTGCAACTCCATAGCTATTTTTCTTCGCTGTACGTTGCTGGTGGTTATTTATATCTGGGAAGTTTCCATTGGGATTTAGTTCAGGATATAGATTTGGCAGTGTGGCTTCTGCTCTCTGCGGTGACATTTGACAGACTGCCGGCAAAGCAGGATGGATTTCGCAGATCTAGATGGATGGACCTGCGGGTCAAGTGTTGGGGTTGTACTGTATTATGAAATGGATTTATTGATCTCAGCCTAAAAGCAGCCCGGGAGCTTGTCAATAGGAGATTGGTATCAATAACGTTTGATAAATTAGGGCTCTGGACCCTTGACTTGGTTTGTCTTGATCAACTCCAGTTGGCGATGGCAATGAAAGTCTGCAGGTGGTGTGCTGTGCACGGCTTATTGTGCTTGGCAGGCGTAGTGCTGACCCTAGGGTGCAGCTCTTCCTGCTCAGAAGCGTGTGCGCCGTGGGGGCCTCTCTTCCTTCTCCGAATGAGATACTTCCTCCCCTATGGTATTGCATTTCAATATCAGCCTCGTGCATTAACCTTGGATCGCTGTGCCTATGATGTAGGTAGCATCTTCATTTTCCAGATGAGGAAATTAAGAAACTGTGAGGTTAAATGAGCGGCCCAAGGCCACACAGTAATTCTGTAATAGGGATGGGGCGGAGGTGCCATGGTTCCGGGTGAGGGAACGACGCGTTCTGTCACTGTGGTGACAAAGTCAAGGTGCTGACACTGCACATAGCTTGCCCATGATGTGACACTGCTGCCCCACGGCTGCTGAGGCCTCTGTTTTATCTCTTGAGTCCTTCCTTCCGGGAAGTAATTCATGTCTCTTTGGAGGAAGCAGATGGGTCTCATGAATTTAGGCAAAAAACATGCTTTATTTTAATTTTTTTTTTTGTCGCCACTGATCAAGGCTGAAGACTGCCTACAACTTATTGGACGCTGGTCCTCAAGGGATGACTCTTGCCTTAGCCCTTACGGCCAACCAGGTGTTAGGTGATGTGGAAGGTAGGTTGAAACACCAGACTCACTGCATTCCCTGAAGTTGGTGGCGATGCCTGAATTCCAGTCTTAATCATTGAACTGAACTGTGTCTCCCTAAAACATATGTTTGAAATCCTAATGTCCTGTATCCATCAAGGGTACCCATTTGAAAACACAACTTCTTGTTCTATTCAAGTCTGTAGGGTGGGTCCTAAACCCAATCCTTTCTCAACTCATGCATTGCTATGGAGTCCATTTCAGCGTTGCCCTATAGGACAGAGTAGAACTGCCTCTGAGGGTTTCCAAGCCCATTAACTCTTTACAGGAATAGAAAGACTGGTGGTTTCAAACTACTGACCTTGAGGCTAGCAATTCGCATGTCAGGCATGGAGAAAGAGACCCACAGGGAGGACCCTTCTCTAAGATAAGGAATGCCAAGGAAAACATGGGGCTGTTGACAAAGAAGACCCTTCTCTTGAGCTTATGCCTAGATGGAGACTTCTAGCATCTAGCACACCTGTGTGCTAGTGCATTCTTGCTTTTGAAGCCTCTCACTTGTGGTGCTTTGTTTTGTTCTGTTTTGGCAGCACTAGCAAACAGAAAGGTTTGTATCCCCAGCTTCCTCTGGGAGTGGGTCGATCAAACTCGAATGGGCTGAACAGTCCCTGGGCTCCCCAGCTCCCACTATCACATCCACAAGCATTATAAATACGCACCATTTCTATTGGCTAGGTAAACACATTGTATTACACAGTTGCGCTCACTCTCAAAAATAAACCAAGGAGTGAGTCTGTACCTGGGATTGCTAATCCCTGGATGGACCAGTGGGGTGGATGTCCACTCTAGAATTGATTCCTAAATCAATCTTTGATTACTTTCATGTAAGTGCTTGTCCCGTTGAGCCTCTTCTGAAATTTGGAATTAGAGTCACCTTGCTTTGACATCATGTTAAGGGTAAGCTGGCCTAGGAGACCAGAGAGGTCACTGTCTGGTGAAATATGGTGAAACCTGTATGACTCAAAGTGCTTTGGGAATTTTGTCAGACTACCCAGGGGGAACACGTGGAAAAGTTAATGGACAGTTCATTCAAAAGCACATCATGGAAACATGCTTTGGGTCTTTCTGTCTCTTTCTTTGCCAGGATCGCTGTGTAATGAGTAGAATTCATTTTGTTTGTTTGTTGGGCTTCAGAATGAAAAAAAAATATATCTTTTAAAGAAGATTGATTGAGAAGTGTGTGGCATTAGCCAGCGGATAACCGTTAGCTCAGATTTTGGACACGTGGGACTGCCAGGGCAGTCCTGCTGGCTCTGATGCCTAGCTGTCTTACGAACAACAGAAAAAACGTTGCCTGGCCCTGTACCAACTTCATGATCGCTGGTGTGCCACGTCCCTTAGACATCGCGGGCTATTGTGTCACTATTTTTTAAATTATTTTTAAATCATTTTATTAGCACCTCATACAACTCTTATCACAACCCATACATACATCAATTGTGTAAAGCACATTTGTACATTCATTGCCCTCATCATTCTCAAAACATTTGCTCTCCACCCAAGCCCCTGGCATCAGGTCCTCTTTTTTTCCCCTCCCTCTCTGCTCTCCCCTCCCTCATCAACACTTGATAATTTTGTCATATCTTGCCTTGTCTGACTTCTCCCTTCACCCACTTTTCTGTTGTCTGTCCCCCAGAGAGGAGGTCACATGTAGATCCTTGTAATCGGTTCCCCCTTTCCAATCCACTCTCCCTCTACCCTCCCAGTATCGCCACTCACTCTCCTGGTCCCAAAGGGATCATCCTCCCTGGATTCCCCGTGTTTCCAGTTCCTATCTGTACCAGTGTACATCCTCTGGTCTAGCCACACGTGCAAGGTAGAATTGGGATCATGATAGTGGGGGTGGGGTGCGTGGTGGTTAAAGGAAGCATTTAGGAACTAGAGGACAGTTTTATGTTTCATCGTGCTATACTGCACCCTGACTGGCTTGTCTCCTCCCTGAGACCCTTCTGTAAGGGGATATCCAGTGACCTACAAATATGCTTTGGGTCTCCACTCCGCACTACCCTCCTCATTCACTATGGTAAGATTTTTTGTTCTGATGATGCCTGATACCTGATCCTTTCAATACTTTGTAATCACACAGGCTGCTGTGCTTCTTCCATGTGGGCTTTGCTACTTCTGTGCTACATGGCCGCTTGTTTACTTCCAAGCCTTTAAGACACCAGACGCTATATTTTTTTATAGCCGGGCACCATCATCTTTCTTTAAGCAAATGTGTCACTCTTATCTCATTGAGGGTTTGCTTGCTTCCCATGGACTCGACTCTACCACGCACCAGAAAGCAGACATTGCACAGCCGTGGGCTGTCTTCATGATCGATGGCATGCTAGAGACCCTTGCGTGGCCCTTTCACTCAATTATCTCATGAACAGTTTTCATTGACTCCCTTCCAAACATGATTAGGGTTGCTGGTGGTTGATCTTTCCTGATGACTTGTCCAACAGAAACAAGATGAAGTTTTCTGATCGCTGCTTCTAAGGAACATTCTGGTTGTATTTCTTCTATGACAGATTTGTTTGTGCCTTTCGCCATCCATGGCACATTCAATATTCTTCACCCACAACTCTTCAAACGCCTCGTTTCTGTCTTCCTCTTACGTTATCCATTTATTTTGGCAGCTTCTTTCACACACGGTGCCCTGACTAGCACGTGTCTTGCAACTGTCCTCTTCTCACAGGGAAGATTGTCCAGTCATAATGATTTTGCCTCTTCTCCTCATTCCCTGTCCCCCACCCCCATGATCCTCAGGTCTCAAAAAGGAAAGTCAGGGTGTCTGAAAATATCGTTAGAAGGGCAGACTCCCCCTTAGCTTCAGGTTCAGTAGATTGAAATGAGAACCAGGAACATTTATTTCTAAGAAACAATTTGGTGCTTTTCTAACAAACCCATCCTAATAAGCTTATGAGAATCTTTATTTCTACCAAGCAGCCGTTCTGTGGTCCACATTTAGGAAAACCGTGCCAGAGGCTGAGAAGCGGGCTTCTGAGGAAGTTCCAAGTGGAGTGAATGGGAGGGGTATACGCCATTGAGAAGATGGGTCCATAGGCAATTCTCAAACCCACCACTGCTATGAGATTTTCTGCTGACAACGGGTTGCTATGAATCGCTGTCAACAGGACAGTAGCGAATAGCGTGATTTTTATCAATGGTCAGGGAGTTCTACAATCTCATCGGCAATCCAGGCCACACATCTCACCCCGTGTGAAAGTTTACAAGCTTTCACTGAAGCGATGCCCGGGAAGCATGCAGGGCCTGAGTGAGCAATCAAATCACGTGGCTTGTTGCGGAGCGTATTCATTGTTGGAAGAGTTGCATAGCTGGGAGGATTTATTTCCTGCAGAAAACACAATGGCTTGATTGATATGATCAGGTTTAGGAAGTCTTTGGAAAAAAAGACACCCATCCCCCAATTTCCCTCCCTTCAAGTTTTCCATATTCTGACTCATGGGGACCCATGAATGTCAGAGGACACCTGTGTTCTCCAGGGTCCTTGTAGGCTAATTTTTTTATAGCATTAGGTCACTAGGCCTTTCTTCAGTGCCATCTCTGGGTGGACTTGAACTTGCCACACTATTTGGTTAGTAGCTGAGCACCACCCAGGGACGCCAAGAGGACCAAGAGCTGCCCCACCATCATACTAACTGGAGTGATTTCTCAGACCTTCCATCAGGTGGTCCGTCCAAAAGAAAAATCATCCACAGACAACATTTTAAGTCCTTGAAGAAAAACAGCACTCTTGTGATTGGAGGTGGCCACGGGTACAGTGGGTGACATGTTAGGCTGCTAACCATGAGGTCGGCTGCTCAAACCCACCAGCTCCTCAGAGGGAGGAAGATGGTGCTCTGCTTACAGAAAGATTTGTAGCCTCGGAGAAATCCTCAGGAGCACTCTTACTCTGTCATATGGGATTGCCTCAGCTGATGGGCTCCGTGAGAGAGGCTTATGCCTGAGCATGAAGGTGTGTACGCGCGCATGACGGTGGGTGCCGATCACCAAATGAGTTCTGCACCAGTAATGCATCGATTAATGATCAAGAATGTAATGAAGTACACTTTATGTCAGTGTATCCACACGTGAACAAAAACAAAATTCAATCGCATTGCCTGGAGGAAAATTCAACTCATAGCCATCCTGTAGGACCGTATAGAACAGCCCTCTGGGGGTTGAGGCAGGTGGGCACGTTATTCTTCTGCAGAGTGCCTGGGTGACTGTTGCCTTCGAACTGCCAGCCCTGTGGTTCGCAGCTGAATGCTCAAGCCTCCCAGCATGAGCTGTGATTTCAGAATTCTGGGTAAAAATTCAGGAAAAGAGCAAATGCCTTTCTTCTCTTCTACTTCACATTCCTCTATTGTCCAGAGCTAGTTTTTGGTGGTTGTTTTGTTTTTTGAGCTGCCAAGTTGGGTCATGAGACAGGCCAGACCTCTTCCGAGAGAATGGCCTAAGCAAGCTGGCAGACTGGCAAGCTCTGTGTGGTCCTCGTACCAGCAAATGAGTCAATCGGAGCTATACGTTTCTAACGTGCCTGAAATTAACTTCTGCATCATAGGGGATCCGCCTGCCAGCGTTTTGCATCCGGTGCGCTGACAGCCGTCTTTCTCAGCAGCAGGATTCAGGAGACGATGGGAAATCAAAGTAGGGTAGGCCTTGAAGCTTTCCACGGACTGCTGACCTGGTATCCTGCGCTGAAAATGTCACATTCCAGAAGGCCCTGGGATCACCCGGCTCAGTGGGGTCGTATCGCTCTGTGGACTCTGCTCATGTGATCCAAGCCCTTGCTTATCTGACCGGGCCTAAAGGAAGATGCTGCGATGCTTTATTCATGAGCTCTGGGCCACCCAGGTCCATGATGTAAGTAACCTTGGGGTACCCAGCATTTGATCACTTCCATTCCCATTAACTACCTGTTTCTAAATGGGGAAAAGCATTTACCCAGCACATTGGGTTATTCATGAAGACACAGGAGCAGCCTGTTGGGCTGATTTCCTTGTAATGGGATCAAGCTGTCGAAGGCTCTGGATTGCCGGTTGCTAATGTTAGTCCTCTTCTCTCTCCTGTCTTTTCCTCTCGTCCCTCCCCTCCCCTTCTCTCATCTCTTAACCTTCTGCCCTTTGTTTGTGTGTGTGTTTTCCCTCTTCCTCACTGGGCTGCGATCCTCAAGGTCTGCAGCTCGAAATGCCCGTAGCAGGAGGCTTTCTTCTCCCCCAGAGAGTTCCAGTCTCTGAAACGCACGGGGGCAGTTCTGACGTGGCCGATGGGGTCTCTGTGAGTCAGAATGCGTGCAATCAATGACCATGTTTGGCTTTCGGTATGGTTTAGCCTTAAAAACCCTCGGTCAATTCCAGACATGGTTCCCTATGTATGGATATCGCCAGATAACCTTGTTACACAGTCTAGCCATCGACGAAGACCTTAGGAGCAGCTCCCTTTCCTAACACCAAGGGGCCCCACGTTAGAGACAGAAAAAGTCAGCTCACACAGTGACGGCTGTGATTCGGTGTCATTGAACCGGTTCCAACCTGGAGTGACCCTGTGTACACCGGGAACATTGCCTGGACCTGTGTCATCTTCACAGTGGCTCCTCTGGGTGAGCTCGTGTTGCAGTCCCCGAGCCCGTCCACTGATGGGCCATCCCACTAGTATGGGGCTTTTTCTGGTTCACCACGCTTCATATTTTGGAATGATGAAACTTTTTGCTTTGGTGACTCTCCCGATTAACAGAGGCTAGTTAACCCTTGACCTCTGTTCACCAGATTCCAGGAGTGCCTATCCACTTGAGCTGACCCAGAAAGTCTTCGTGGATGTAAGATGGCCCCGGCGGATCTGGTGTGACTCAAAGGACCTCTTTGGGTCTTTGTGGACCCACAGTCCTTCCCTGTCTGTTGGACTTGTTGTCAGGTCCACGTTTGGGTTCAGACCACCTGGGCTGATTCTTGAGTCCAACACACGTGTGACTCTGGGCAGGAGCTTTTGTGATGGGGGGTGGGGTCACGGCGAGGCAGAGGCCAACTCAGCCGCAGTTAAGAACGCGCCTGCACTCCTGCAGCAGAGGCCCATTAGACGTGCTCAAAAGTCAACGGCCGGATTCTTTGACCTGCTCTGTTGGTTAGAGCGCGTGCCAACGGAGACTTGCCGAAGACGAAAAGGGTAGGATTTCCCGGGGGTCTCCTGGACTCTGGTCAAGGGCAGCGCACTCTAGTTCTGGGATTCTTCTCGGCCCCTTGACGCCTCCCCGGGCCCATCTTCCACTCCAGGCACGGATCCACTGTAGCCAGAAGGTGAAAATGGCAAAGGAAATGGTGAGGGGGCGGTGGGATCATTCTATTAGGAAGCCCTGTGGAGAGGCGTGGGCAAGTCATTCTACTTCTTTTATGTGAAAATAGAGAAAGATCCTCAAAACAAAGACATTCTCAACATGCCATTCCTCTGAACCCCACTCCCCACGCACTCCACATGAGCCCAATCCACCTTGTGGGTTTCTTTTTTTTGCTTTTTGTTTCAGGAGAAAGTGAAATCGTTTTTCCTTATTGGGGAGCGAGGGTGACAAATCTTAAATCTGTTTTCTTAGGAAGCAGCTGAGAAAACACCCAACGATGCCATGTGACTAGCACAGTTTTCTGCCTGGCTCTTCAAAGCCTGCGTCCCTTTTGAGCTGTGTCTAAATCTAGAAACCAGGGCCAGGCTGGGAAAGAAGCGCGGGGTAGGGCACAGGGAGTTAAGCCCGTCATCTTTGACATCTCGTGTGGAGCCAGGGCATCTAGCATTCTCCCGAGCGCACTCCGGCCTGCGAGCTGCCAGCCCTTCAGAAGCCCTGGCCACGCTGCAACTAGACTCACATTCTCCGCGTTCTCTCCCTGTCCTGCGCCCGACCTCACTGCCTTCTCCTGCCGACTTGGACCTTGGGCTGTGAAGAAAGGTGGAGGATACCTGAGCTCCTCAAAGCTGGTGGTTGGCTGCCTTCTGTCACCTTCTTGGAATGCTCCTTCTGACTTCTCCTGGAGTGATCCCAGAGATAGAGAGCTCTTTGTCACAGGAGACGGAATACGCAATCGCCCATCCACCTGGGTAGATTCGGAGAAATGGGTTTTTGGTTTTTTCCCCTGGATCTGCACTCCATCCTCCTTCCACAACAAGGGCCTATGGAGGAACCCCAGTGTGCTCAGTTCAGACAGCACTGCAGTCCCATCTCTGTGCCCCAGGAGCGAATCATGATCATGGAGAGGGCTGTGGATGTGAGGCACTCATTCTGTACACGTGCCTGAGCAGTCAGGACAGCCTGGCACCCTGCTAGGGGAGAGGAGTCCATACAGCAAGAACACCATTCCTGCCCCCATGGAGCTTGCAGTTTAAGGAAAGCTAAAGACAAGCATAAGCAGTTTGCCTCAAGAAGTGTATTATTAGAAGCCCCGGTGGCAGAGTGGGTTATGCACAGGGCTGCTAATGGAAAGGTCAGCAGTTTGAAACCACCAGCCACTCCAGGGGGCAACGGCAAAGCTCTCTATTTCTGTAACGAGTTAGTCTCAGAAACACAGGGGGCCGGGTATGTCCTGTCCTATAGGGTCACTATGAGTCACAGTCAATTTGCTGCCAGTGAGTTATTTTGTTTTTATAAAGTTGGAGGAGTGCAGTGAAGGGGAGGAGGGTGGCTCTGTGTGTGACTATAGAATCTATCTCAAATGGTGGCATAAGATGAATCTGGAGACACTTCCCCACCTAAGGGACAGTGGGCTCCGAGATGTGAAGGATGGGTGGGAATGAACAAGTTCCGAGGGAGGAAGAGATGGGACCGGAGTTGGTGTTCCCTTGAACGTGGTGCCCCCAGAGGCCGAGAGACCAGCAGAGCTGGACGTCAGTGAGCAGAGGCTGGTGGGCGAGCATGTCCTCAGGGAGTGTAGATTTTGGTCTTTGTCCTGCCCTCCAGGCCGTGGAAAGGACGCTCAGAGTTATGGAGAGGGTAAGACACGCTCAGTCATGGTTAGTCACAGACTGACTCAGATTCAGTGGGTGGAGAGGACAGACTGAGACCAGTTCTGAGAAAGCACCGAGGATGTAGTGACTGCTTTGAGCTTGGCGTGCTTGTGCAGACAGGGTGGGCGTCTGCCAGGACAAGAGAGAGCAGCTGCTCCAGGTTGGGGAAAGGCAAATTCAGAAGTAGGTGGGCCTGATTTCCCAAGGAATATTCCAGAACATAAGGCTTCCCCCCTAGACTGTAGCCAAGGACCCAGGTGGGTGATGTGGATAACAGGGGTGGCAGTCACGCTGGGAAGCCTGCGGAGACCCTGAGAACATTCCAAGGGCGTGTGTTAGGCTTTGTCTTGCAGGTGAGGCATGGGGATCCTAGAGCAGGAGACTGAAGTTGACACCTGGATGTTTACAACCTTCATTAGGCCCCACTGTGGAAGTGGAGACTGAAGGCTGGGATGTCTCCAGCGCAGTCTGCTTAGTGGTCAGGGTGAAGAATAGACAGATGTTTCCCCGGGATAGCAGCCGTGGGGTGAAGCTATTATGGACCGAGAATCAGTATGACTTTGTGTTGCAGTTCTGACCACCCAAACATTATTTACTGGATTGTTGAGGGGATGCGGACAAGTGTTAACGTCGCCCTAGACCAAATGTGGAGCCCCGATGGCAGAACGAGTAACGTGTTGGGCTAACTGCAAAGTGACCTGTTTGAAACCCCCAGCCACTCTGCGAGAGGAAAACAGGACTTTCTACTCCTGTAAGGAGTTAGTCTCGGCATCCCACCGCAGGTTTGCTGAGTCTGAATCCGCTTGATGGCAGCGAGGGTTTTGGAATTGTGCAAATGTGGCCTGGGGCGGGGGGGGGGGGGCTCAGCTGTACAGGGGAGCCCCATGAGAAGGCTGAAATGCTGCAACTCGTGCCAACGCAACCATGGCTCCCGCATCCCATTTAATCTGCTCTCTTGGGCGGATCAGGCAGCTGTTCCTTGCCCTTGTCAATAGTGGTGTGTGGTTTCACAAACATGGGCTTTTCTCGAACCTCCAGCTGTTGGGAGGTGCACAGGTAAAACAGCTGGCTTTGGGTCTGCCAACACGAACCCAGCGTTGTTTCTCCACCAGCCACCCCCTCGATTCCCATTCCCTCCCACTCTTTTAAACCACGCTTAAACTCAATCGGTGGTCTCTGATTCTGTTCTGTGAATGGTGCCAGGTGGTTTGTACCAGGCTGCGTAACCGGAACGGTTGACAGTTGATTGTTCCAAGCTGCCCAGAGGTTCTGCCGAAGAAAGACCTGGCAATAGCTTCGGTAAAGATTGCTATTGTTCTTGGGCACCCGGGAGTTTGTTCTGGCTCTCAGGGACCCGCTGAGGCAGTTTAGAACCTCCCCCTAGCCCTGCCTAAGCTGTCATCATAATCGGAGTTGGTGACTAGGCCTTTTCTTCGGCCAGGAGAAAGCACCTCTGTTTCAGTCTATGGATGGGGGTCACCGTGAATGACACGCATTGCACTTGAGGGTAGGCAACAGCAGCAATCACGCATACCCTTTGGAGAGACCAGGCTGTCAGGAGAGACCAGTGCCTGCAGAAGGCCATCATGCTTGGAAAAGCAGCAGGGCGGTGACAAAGAGGAAGGCCCTGGATAAGATGGTTGGATATAGCGGCTGCATCTCTGGGTTCCAACTTGATGCCCCTGTGAGGATGTTTTAGTACCTTCTGCTGCAGAGAGGGGCTCTCTGGGTCGGAACGGGCTGGAGGGCACTTAACAAACAACCGTGACAGTGTACTTCCACCCTTGAACTTGTTCACCCCAATCGGGATGTGATACCCAGACCCTGGGGCTGCTGCTCTGAGGGCCGGGGAAGATGCCCCCTTCCTCGTTCACCCCGAAGACGGGGACCCTCGGAGAATCACTTGGCTGCCTTAACAGCTAGAGGAGAACCGCCGTCAGGCCCGGGGTGTAGCCGACTAGCTAGGTTCCTCTGCTCCCCCCGCCTCTGTTTGAACTTCTGTCAAGGCAAAATTGCTTTATTTTCTAATTTTGATGATATTAGCAAATACATGTAATGGGAAATGAAATTAATCAGTTTGTGCTTGTGAAATTGCCTCCTGTTTACCTCAGCCTTGTAGCGATTTCCCCCCTCCTACAGGGGTTATTTTAATTAACAGCTTGAATTTTTGGTAGTTTAATTTATTTTATGATTGTGTAAAATACTCCTTTGTAAGGGTTTATATATAACTAGCCAGCTAATTAGCAGTAATATTTTAACAACAGCTGTAGAAGCAGGGAGCCCATGAAACATGGCTCCTCCCTTCAGACTGCCGAGATATTTATTGATGTCTTCCCTTATCAGCTCTCGCTGAAGGCAGCAAAGGAGGCCGGTGTGAGCATCAGATATAATTAAACCAGAGGTAGGCATTCAAGTCTCCCCTCACTGGACAGACTCACAAGCCTTCTTAAGGACCTCTGTGTCTCTCGGCCTCTGATTTAAGACTCCATCTCCTTGGCATCCGGTCCTTCCAGAGTCTATTATATATTCCTTGTGGGTCTCAGTGTAGGAAGGACGCACCTTTCTGGAAAATTATGGGTAGTCTTTTAATGACATTAACTTGAACTAATAACAGTCTCTGACATTTGTACCACAGTTTCCATTAATGCAAAGCATTTTAACATAGAGTGAAGTCTATCTTTCATGCAACTTATTTGAACGCAAGTACAAAACCTGGGGGGTGGGGGGGAGGAGAGAGAGAGAGAGGAGAACGAAGGAGGAGGAAGAGAAGGGAGAGGGGGGTATAGGAGGGAGTGGCAGACAGAGACACACAGACAGAAAGAGACAGAGAGATGAGCCAATCAGAGAGAAAGCAAGATAGAATCCTTCTCCTATGGCTAACCCAGGAGTTTCTGGCTGGTGTGAATAGTGAATATGCTCACCTGCTAACCAAATAATTGAGGTCCAAGTCCGTCCAGGGGTGTGTTGGGAGATATGCCTGGTGGCCGGCTTATTGAAAACCAGTCATTAAAGACTGTGCCACACAGTTCCCCACTGACACACACAAGGCTGCCATGCGTGGAATCGAGCCAGTCGATAGCATTTGGTATAACTGACACAAACCTGCCACAGTGGCACTGTGAGGTAAGCATTGAGTGGCTAACCACAAGTTTGGCGGTTCAAACCCATCAGCTGTCTCTTGGGAGAAGGTTGAGTCTATCGGCTCCTATAAAGATTTGATGGTCTATAGAAACCTTCAACCTGCTCCTTTTTTTCCCTTATTTGTTCTCTCAACCAAGCATCTGCTTGTATGTTGGATTGAGAAGGTCACACAGCAAGAGACTAACAGAGGAAGAGCTACACTGGGGGTAGCAGCAGATTCCAGAGCCCTCCACGGTAGCTCTGTAAAGGCATGCATGCATCGGCCATCCTACTGAAAGTCAAAATTTCCAAGCCAAGTGCCTTGTTTTTCCACCATAGTGTTTGCTCCCGAAGGCAAGTGTGTTAGTCTGGGTTGACTACAGAAACAAATTCATAGACACGCATATGTATATAAGAAAGAGGTTTATGTACAAGAGCAATTGAATATTGAGAAAATGTCCCATCCCAGTCCAGATAAGGTCCACAAGTCCAATATTAGCCCATATGTCTAATACCAATCTATAAATTCCTCTTCAGACTCATTAAATACATGCAGTGATACCGAATATAACCTCTTGTAAGATATTGAGGATCACAGGCCAGTGGTTTGGAAGTATTGTGGATCCAGTGGTGTTGCAAGCATCTCAGTCCTCAGGGTTCCCTACGTGGCCTCTCTGGCTCCAGAGGTTTGGTTGCATCAGGGTAGATCCATGTGGCTGCTCCAGCTCCCAGGGTGTAGTGTCATGTGTCTTGTCCAAGGGACATCTCCAAGGGAATGAGCAGAGAGAGAGTGTCTCCAAGGGAGTGAGCCTACAGAAAGTGTCTCCCACCTCCAAGGAGGAAATACAGGAGTTCCTACAATATTTAGAAGGCCATGCCCACACAGAGGCCTCATTGGCTATGACCTGATTGACAGAGTAGACTCCACCCCTCCACTCTTGATCCTCTCAAGTCCCAAATTGACACCAGATTATGTAACTACCACAGCAAGCACACCGCTTCCTCTGGAGCCCAGCAGGTTGCACTCTGCTGCCACCTTCCAGGTGTAGATGAGACCCCTGCACAGGTACGTTATCCCTACTCTGTGGAGAGAGATGCTGAGGGCTCAAAAAGTCAAGTGGCTTTCCCCAAATGACATAGGGAGAGAGAAAACAAGAATGATGTTCCACTCTCAAATGTTCATGGTTTGCTTCCCCAGAGAATGTTTGGGATGTTGCTCCTCTTTTCCAAGAGAGACTGGACCACCCTTCTCCCTTGGATGCTGACCATGCTTCACCTTGATTAGAACTTGCTGGCTTTAGTCCATAGCAGGTTTGTGTCCCTGGATGGGTTGTGATCTGCATATAATCAGCATCTCTGTCTTTGTGTCTAGCTCGGGACCTCGGGCATGATGCTCAATAAATAAGTTTTGGGTGTGGTTGGAAAGTAAACCATAATTCCATTCTGACTTCCTCATTTCTGATTAAGGGCTTGGCATCTGACTTATTTTTTTAAGCTAGCTTTGTTGGCATACATTTCACACACCATACAATTTAATCATTCACTCACATGAAGAAGAGGTGGGAAATCATCACCACAATCAATTTCAGAATATTTCCCTTCTCCTACTCACTGTTGTCAGTTCCCCATTTACTCCCACCCTCTCCTGTGATGCCCCAGGAAAATCTTAATCCTGTTACCATCTCTCTAGATTCTCCTGTTCTGGAATCCGTCTACAGAAAGTCATACACAACCGAAGCAGGAGGCAAGCAAGCAAACAAAGCCCAGCAACAGTGACGAAATAAAGCATAAACACCTCCATCAGAGAGAAAGCATAAAATGTTAAACACCGAAACAACCTTAAAATTGGGTCAAAAGAAATATCACATGATAAGGAATTACAATTTAACCTAACTGCTTCTGCCTTCATCGGTGTTCCGGGCTCTCTGTCCGATAGCAAAGGTACTCACATCCCCGGTCTGTGGTCAGAGGGGATTTACCCAAGCCTTAATGCCGGCGTGGACCCTGCACGTGGGGTTTGTGCTTCCACTGGCCTCCATCACCTTCTGTAAGAGGGGGCTCATGATGCAAACCCGGAGGCCGCGCCCTCCGTATAAGACGGTTGTGGCCGCTGCTGCTCTCTTTGTGCCGTTGGGGTGATTCCCACTCATGGTCACCCTGCCCCCAGGGCTCTCTAACCTGCAATCTTGAGGGCAGCAGGTCACTACCTGCTCTTTCCTCTGGTGGAGTGGCTGGCGGGTTTAAACGGCTGACCTTTCGGACAGCGACCAAACACACATCACAGTCACCAGGGCTCTTTCGTGGATGAGCAGTCTTGCCCGACAATGCTATGCAGTCCGCGGCGGCACAGAATCAGGGCTCACGTGTTAGCGCGCATTATTTCCCCAACTTCGATTAAGTAGAGAGGTCCTGTCTCTAGCAAGTTACAATGTAGAACTTTCCAAAGAGGCTCTAACTCAATAAATACAGAAAACCAGGAAGCACGTGGGTATGTGTACCGGAGAAAAAAAATGTCCACTGGGGCATAGATGCAGGGATCTTAAAAAGGGAACCTTCTTGTACAAGCTGATGAACCCCGACAAGCAATATTATAACGTGTCCCTGTGAAGCATTGTGCGGCTCTCCGCCACGAGCTTGATGATGCACTTGAGATCCCAGGTCCGCTCTGCCTGATGCTGCATCCCGCTGCACTCACACGGGTAGCGTTTCCTTCTGCTGTGCATCGGGAGCGTAGGGCCCAACACGTGTTGTTCGGCACCGTGGAGTCAGTTCTGACCCGTAGTGACCCTGTGCACAGCAGAAGGAAATCCTACCCAGCTCTGTGCCATCCTCTTAATGACGTTTGAGCCGCTGTGTCCCTACGGCTCATCTAGTCTCTGCCCCTCTACTTCACCAAGCATGATGTCCTTTTCCAATGACTGGTCCGTCCCGATAGCCCTTCCAGAGTGTGTGAGACGGAGCTTCACCATCTTTACGTCTAACGAGCATTCTGGCTGTACTTTTCCCAAGAGAGATCTGCTTGTTCTTTTGGCAGCTCCTGGTCCTTTCAGGAGTCGTCGCCAGCACCATACTTCAGACACATCGTTCTTGCTGGCCTTCTAGATTCCATGTCCAGCTTTCCCCTGCGTAGGCAGTGGATGCCAATACTGGGATTTGGGTCAGACTCGCCTAAGTCCTCCAAGTGACATCTTTGCTCATCAATTCTTTGAAGATGGCTCATGCAGCAGATTTACCCAAGGTGTTACATCACCCAACACATAGTAGGCTCAATAAATATTTGCAGAGAGGCCCACAGGCTTCTGGTTGGTAAGTGAAGCACAACCCGAGAGGTGAGCATCTTGCTGCACACTCCGTAGCTAATCAGTGATAGAGCCAGTAGTGGGGTCTGCATCACTAACTCCGTGTTTACATGTGCAGGGGGATAGTAACTCAGCGGAAGGACGGGTCAGGGTAAATAACAGTGAGAGAATGTTATGGTGTGGTGTGCTTTGTCAGATAATCTTGGCCTCTGACACTTACCAGCTGTGTGATTTGGGGTAAGTTACCCAACCTCTCTGTGCATTGCTTTCCTTTTCTGTTAAATGAAAGAGAGGTGAGCTCCCCTTCCATAAAGCTGTCACGTGGATTAAAGGAGCTGATGCCCTTGGCTGAGTGCCAGGCCATTGACAGCCCTGCTCTGTCCCTAACAGCTGTCTGATGCTCCTGGGTCACACTTCCTTCATCTGTGAGATGACAGGCTGGGTGACAAAAGGTGTAAGAGCCCTCCTAACACTAGTTGGTGATCAGGGTATACTTCTGCATGGTTTCACTTCTAATGTTCCACCCCTCCCTCCCCGGCAGTATTTCAAAAACGTTTTCATTCTCTGAGAAGAGAAACTAATAACGTGAAGTGGAAAGAGAGAGGAGAAAAGAGGAATTATGAGAGCATCGGTAAGGGATGGATGAAGGAGTGGGTATCATATGGCAAGGAGCTAAATTGGCCATTACGGGTATTGAACTCCATTTGATGTGTAATAGTAGGTGAGCACTTGACCATACGAAACTCATATCTATCTATCAACTTTACCCAAACACATCTCAATTAACGAGCACTGAATGAGGAATAGAGCTTTGGCTGGACAGAGATAACAGTACAAACTGTGAAAGATATAAGTATGATGCTGTAATTAAAGGGGAAGCCAATGTGACTTACGGCCTCTATCTCAATTCCTTTTTCTCTCTTCCCCCAGTTAAACTGCATAGGGCCAAGAACTCTTATGGAAAAGAGAGATAAGAAACAATGTTTCTTTAAGAAAAATCTGGAGGAAAAAAATTTGAACGGGATTTCTTTTGATGGGGAAAACAATACAGAGTTAGATAATTCTGAGCTTCTCACTGCAAGAAAACAATAATTGTGTTTTGTATTTTATGATAATAATAGGCCTCCCGACTAAATGCACAAATCTAATAAAAACCAGAATACCGAGCCACAATGGGCTTCATGAATTGGAAATGGAGTGAATTTCAATGTTTTTGGCACCTGCCACCCGGTTCCCCAATAATAAGATCTATAATTTCCTCATAAATGCATGCACGGCACCGGTGAATCAAGCCCCCTCGGAGGGCCCACGGTGCTCCTGATAATTCCTTGTGGGTCCAGCCAGGCCCTGCTCCTTCACACCTGACCCCTGTGCCATTGAAATGCCTTGCCAGGACTGACCTCGAGCAGCTGACCTTGTAAAGGGGATTTTGAACATATAATTAGCTGTTCGGGACCCGAAAATGGTGAGTCATCCTGGGCTTATTTCAGGGTGTTCCTAAAGCGCTGAGTGTCACTTCCGCACAGCGAAGGAACACGGTGTTTGCAGATGAAGCAGGGAGTCTCTGTTTGCCGGGTGCGGGGCACTGGGGGAAAGCAGTCACTGCCGCCCTGGCCCTCCTGTCCGCTGGGAACGTCCAGCACTGTGTGCCTGATGCAGGTGCACAACCTGACATCGTGAGCGGCGTGGGAAGAGGTGTCGCTTTGTTTCTCTGCTCGGCTTCTTGGCACCTGACCAGTCCTGCAATCTAAAAGCACACGCTTTAACCTCCTCTCTGGGCTCTCGTATCCAACAGCCCCACCTACAAGTCTGCCCAGGGACCTTAAAATCCGACAGCCTTCTTCCTGCTCTTCATTTACCTTCAGCCCAGTTTTCATTTTGATGTCGTAAATACACAGAGAGATAGCACTCCATCTGCCCATTGTGCATTTTCCACGTACCCAGCGCAGTGCATCATCTTGGGCTGCCATCACCAGGCCTGAACAACTACTTGGCTGTGCCTAGCCGATCCCACCATGGAAGTGACTCCATTACATTAGCTCCCATCCTGGGCATCGATCTGGGCCACGCCACTGGGCATCCTGGTACAGCCAAGTGGACACAAAACCTATCCCAGGCTCCATACATTTGCCTGCTGTCGGCTTTTCGTAGCAGTGGGTCCGTGTAGCATCCCGAGATCCATCCTTATCCCAGCCCGCCGCAGGACTCGGTTGTTCTTCGTTGTTGGCGGTGAGCCCTCAGGTCGACTCCTTCATGCTTCTCTTAGTGTGAGCACATAGAGAAAACAAAGCCAAGGCCCAGCGAAGCTACCGGGTGTCTCCAGGTACCTGCCCCACTGCTTCTATGGGGCAAACAGTTAAGGACGTCAGCAATAACTGCAAGGGTGGTGGTTTGAACCCACGCAGTGACACGGCGGGTGGTGGTGGGGGGCGGGGGGCTGCTTTTAGAATGATGATCAAACCTGAACCAACCCACTGCCATTCAATCCATTCCGACTCTCAGAGACCCGATCTCACAGACCAGAACTGACCCTTTGGGCATCTGAGGCCACGCATCTTTACGGGAGCAGAAAGCCTCATCTTTCTTTGGAGGAGTGGCTGGTGGTTTTGAACTGCTGTGGGATTTGGCCCAGTGACATCCAACCCCCATCACCACCCCTTCTAAGCGGTCGCCTTAGGCTGGTGATAAACTTCTAAGAGTTGGGCGGCTGAGCTTGGGGTCTCATTATGAAGGTTCCGAGAACATGGTGGGCACTTCACACACCTTGGGCTTACCACTGCCAGATCTCCCCGTTCTGACTTCCCCCTGAAGGTGCAGGTGGTACCGTTGGGTAAATGTTAGCGTGCTCACTACAAGGTGGGCGGCTCAAACCTAACCAACTGCTCCAAGGGAGAACGATGAGGCTGCCTGTGACCAGAACCACTGACAAGCCCTAGATAGACTTGCTGAAGGAGCCCTGGTGGCACAGGGAGTTAAACATTGGGCTACTCCCTGCAAGGTCAGCAGTTCGAACCCACGAGTCCCTCAACGGGCAAAAGATGAGACTTTCTGCTCCTGTATAGATTGACAGCCTAGGAAACAGACAGGAGTCGTTCCGCTCTGTCCTGTAGCCTCATTCTGAGTCCAAATTGAGTCTGCGGACATGAGATTGGTTTGGCTTTTGGTTTTGCTACCGCCCTTGGGCGAAGTGTGTTTCAGCTCTCACCGAATCCTTAGCTTTTGAGGGTAACTTTTAATTGCCAGTGGCAAGAGTTTGAGATATTTAATATGTGTCTCAAGATGAGGAAATCCACCCTGCTGGAAAGCTGGAACTGTCGCCCCGCCCCCGTCTCCTGGTGGCATTTTTCAGCTCTCCTTTCGTACTTGGAAACCACAGTTCAATCGAGCTGAGTCACCCGCCTCTGTTCACTTCCTTATCAGCGGCGGACGAGTCTACCTTGCCGTTGCCCCCAGTCTCATTTAATTAGATATAAGCCTACCTCAAAGTCAATTCATTCTGTTTCTTAACATTGACCGCAGATCCTCTTTTGGCTAACTCCTTGCCTTTTCCCCATGATTGAAGGAGTGCGGGCTGATAATTCATTTTGTTCCGTCATTATTGATTTGGTGGCTCCGGTCCAAAATTTGAAAATTTCTCTCCAGGTTGTCCTTGCCCTTGGTTGGTTGGTGGTTGTTGTTATGTTATTTTATTTTTTTTTTAACAAAAGACATTGAATCAAGTGAAGGGTGTGGGTCAGCCAGAGAGAGAGAGAGAGAGAAAGAGAGAGAGAGAGAGAGAGAGAGAGAGAGAGAGAGAGAGGAGCACTGCCCCGGAGGTGCTGCGCTGGGGTGTGAGGGTCCATTTCCAGGGCTGAAAAGAATCGCATTGTTACCGACAGAGATTTTCAAGGGCACCGCACACTTCTCGTGGCGGGGGAAAGAATCCTCCTTACAAACACTGTCTGAACTGAGAAGGGATTTGAAAGACCATTGTTTGCCCCGTCTCAGAAATTATTCCCTCATAAAGGACTTGTGTAAAGGTTTTCAAGATATCTTTATGTGAGAGATAAACTATGTGAAGGGTCCAGAGCGTAGACTCCCCACATTTTTAACTGAAGGTTTCCTTTCTTGAGTCTCATAAATGTCACTTTCCCCCGGGGGGTGTCTTAAAGTCACCGCCTCCCTTGGACTCAGGCTCTGAACCTGAGCATTCTCTGCCTCCCTCACAACCTTTCTTTCTACTCTGGGCTCCCTGGTGCATATCAAGTGGCCAGTTTGATGGATGGATCATTGCAACAGTAAGATTTCTCGGTGACCTCTGCTATCACCTGAGAGTAGACAGCTTTAATTTTCTTCTGCACAGCAGATGGCTTGAACCACCAACCTTGTAGTCAGCAGACCCCGGGCTAGCTCACAGCACCACCAGGACTGGAACATTGGATTGCACTTACCACCTCAGTTCTTCCTTCACTTACATTGTGGTGTGAATACCACACCTAGGAACCAAGGACCCTCACTGTGGGGTTTTTGTGGAGGCTTGCAATTCTCCTCAGATTCCCACAGTGATTCCCAAGGTGGGTGACAGCGCCCCCTGGGGGGCCCTGGGATGATCCAGGGCACTGCCAAAGCCCATACCGGTGCTTTACCCTGGCTCGTAGACCAGAGTACAAAAACTTTTCAGGGTCCGTGGAGCGCTAAGTAATTTTTTTTTTTAATGAAAAGGGCATGGTAGACCAAATAAGTCTGGGAACCTATGTATTTAGAATATGATGTTTATCATGTTGAGAATTTTTTTTTTTTAAAGGAAAAACCGAAAAAGAAGAGAATGTTTTTCCTTTCCCCTTTCCCAAATGGTATGCCCAGGTGATCCAGTGACCCCCCTCACTGCCATCGAGTCAGTTCCGACTCATAGTGACCCTGTAGGACAGGGCAGAACTGCCCCTGCGAGCATGTGAGATGAACTGGTCACAGAAGTAGACAGCCTCGTCTTTCTCCCTCGGAGCTGGCTTGTGGTGTTGAACTGTGGACCTGGTGGTTAGCAGCTTAACACATAGCCGCTATGCTCTCAAGGCTCCTCAGTGGCCCCTCGTGGCTCCTTACTGGATTCTGAGACAGAGCAGTGGAAATGATGAGAAAGCATTGTTTTCCTCAGGGTTCTTTCCTTCCCCGTGAAAATGAGTCCTTTGAATTAGCACAGAAGTTCTGTAGTGCTTAAGCGACTTCCTTTCTCATCTGATTGTTTTTATTTCCCTCTTTAAGCAAAGAGAAGACCCATGGTATTGTCTTATATTTTTAGAAAATGGGTAGTAGATGCCTTCCAGAGCCACATGCTAAGTGGAGCTAAACTCTTGTCTCTCCCTCCCTTCCCCTAATTTGATATCATGGGTATTTATAAATAGAACAAGCCTGGGATGCCAGTGTATCATTGGCTTAGAGATGAACTCACTGCTGGACTCATCCTTGGAATGAACTTGGTTTCCTGTGACCAGACAGTGTCCCAACTGGAGAGCTAGTGCTGCTGTCACAGGAATGTTACATGGACAGGAACGGACCGGCGTACAGTTGAGGGCACTAGATGTTCAAGTCGAGGGTGTCAAGTTCAAGTCCAGGGTGTCAGCACTAAAGGGAGACTCGCTGTCTGTGGGCTCTGGTGGAAGTCCCTTGTGCTGTCTGTTTGTCTCTTGGTTCCTTGGATATCTTTACGTGAGCACACTTCAGTCTTCCCCCATCTTTGCTTCTATTACTTGCTTGTGATAATCTCGCTCCTATCTCAAAAGATAGAAGCAAAACCTACCCTACACTAATCTGGAGTCATCAACCACAAAAACACCATAATGCAGTCCATCAAGACGCTGTCAGTACAGGCACAGAGGTTAGGTTTTCCAACACACACACACACACACACACACACACACCACATGCAACACACACATACTTTTTTTTTAATCCTCTGTGAAAACAATGAGGAAGGGGGTGGAAGGCCTTATGTGACCTTCTCTGGTTTTCCTATTGCTCCAAGGTAGGGGTCAGGCACGACTCGCCCTCCATCCTCCTTTAGCTGTTCTGACACCAACCATTCCTCCTGTACAACTCTACATCTGAGTACCATCATTCATGGCAGTGGCTAGCAGAACTCACCAGCAAGATGCATGATTAGAGGTGTTTACTGGGGGAGTTCACAGGGCAGGGCCAGTAACAGGAAGAATAAGTTATTGGTCAACGGCAACATATCTCCTCATCCAGCACCCACGTCTCCCTCTGGCCTCAGTCTCTCAGTCATGTGGTCCCTTGACCTCTGCCTGGTTCCCTTGATCTGTCCCATGGTCTCCAGGCACCTGTCTCTGCAGACCTGGTCTTGACCTCAGCCCCTTCAGTCATCTTAAATGTGCTTTTCTTCGGATGGTCCTAGGATTTATCTTTGGGTCCAACATGGCTCTTCCACACAGAAGAATGGATGTGGTGGGAGTGTGCTTTTGTCTTTCAGCACACCATACCGCCAAGGAGTCAAAGGAAGTGACTTGGTTCACACTTTCTCCTAAGGCCCTTACTTAATCCTGCCTTCATGCCACCGATGAATCTAGCAGAGAACTCTCTTCAAAAGGAGATTACAGCTGTAGGCGTAGAGTCTGGAATTATAAATCCAATAAAGAATTATGGCTAGAAGGGCCCTATTAATGGACGACATCTCACTATCACAGCTAGTCAAATCTTGACCTAAAGATACTGTACGGTGGGCAAGACAGGGAGGGAGTGGGATATGTGGTATTGCCATGTAGGGATTGCAGTCAATGCCAGGAAGCAAAACCTGTGTGGATGATTGAGTGGAAGACTGATTTGCTCTGTAAACCTTGACCCATTTCACAATAAAAAGTTAATAAGAAAAAGAAGATATTTTATAGGAGTTAAAGAGAAATGAGTCTACCATCTAAGGACATGCAGAGGGGCGGGAGAGGAACACATCCCATTGTGTCCCTCCTAGCTGTTCCAAGCAGGTGCAGAGATGTTTTTAAGCCTCCCTGGCGGTCAGCTACCAAAGGATTCAGTCAACATGGGGGAGTGCTCTGACTGCGCTAAGGATGCTGGGTCAACGCCGTGAAACCCAAGGCTGTGCATTGTGCTTTCATTTCAATGGGCCCTCTTGATTCTTAATTACAACATGTACTCATGATACAGCCACAGTTCTAAGCTCTGTGATCTCTGAACAACACGCATTCTCCTTGCCCTCTCTTTCTCCCTGGCGGGGTTCGGTGGGTTTCCATGACACAGCCAGGCTGGGATTTAAATCATCACCCGATGTGCATTGTGCCCTGGCCATCAGCCTTGCCTGGGTTTCTGAATTCCCTGCCCAATAATGTTCCCACCTCTGTCGCAGGTCAGGGCTTGGTCTTTTATAAAGACTTAGACTGGGCCCATTTGAGTTCTGTGGTTGATTTTATCCGGCCTCTCTAAACAATGTGCCTCATAAGCACTCGACTTCTTGGTCGTCAGTTCCAGCTTCTTAGGCTATTAATTTTCCCCCCCAATCCATGTGTCTGTTGAAGTAAATGTATGGAACATCTCCTTGTCCATGAGGTAGCTCCATTCTGGAGAGAGGAAAGACACATTTGGAAGGTCATCAAGTAGGGCGTTGTTGGCCAAAGAGTGTGCATCTGTATGTGTCCCCAATGTGTGTCAGCTAGGGAATTTCCAGCTACCGGGGCTGTGTTAGTCTGACGGGACTAGAGAAATAAATCCAGAGACACTCATATGTGTGTAAGAGAGAGTTTTATATCCAAGAGTAATTGGATATTAAGAAAACATCCCGGCACAGTCCAGATCAAGTCCTTAAGTTTGATATTAGCCCATGAGTCCAATATTAGCCTGTATGTCCAATACTAGTCCGTAAATTCTTCTGCAGACTCACCCAGCACATGCAGTGATGCTGAAAGCAGGAAGATCTCAGGCCAGCGGGTGAAAAGTCTTATGGGAGCATCTCAGTGCTGGCGCGGCTCTCCACGTGGCTCCTCCAGCTCCAGGGCTCTGGCTGCCATCAGCATAGTTTCATGTGGCTTGTCAACAGAATGTGAAGCAGAGAGAGTGTGTGTCCTGCCTCCAGGGAGGAAGGCAGGAGTTCCCAGAATCCTCAGGGGAAGGCCATGCTCACACAGAGACGTCACTGCCTGTTACCTGATTGACAGGCTATCCTTCACCCCTTCCTCAAGTTGACAGGAGATTGTGTAACTGCCACAGGGGCCTCTAGGTTACAGAGTGTATTCAGGAATCCCCTCATCTATGCACCTCCCCCAGGTCTCTTCTCTGGGTGTTCACTGGCCATCTCTTTGGGACAATGTCTCATGTCCCTTGAAAGACATCATTACCACCACCACCGGTAACCGCCACACACACACACACACACACACACACACACACACACACACACACACAGCAAACACTTGGGATGTGGTATGTAGTGTGAGCCATGGGGGTAGGCCAATATAGCGTACCTCGTATTTGTTGGCAGTTGGGTGATTTTCAAATCACCCCTGCATCTTGCTTTGGGCTTGTGGAGGGAGTGTCCTAAATCTCATTTTATTTGTCTATGCCTCTTGGTGAGAATGTTTTTGGGACTTCCTATAAGCTCCCAAGAACCTCAGAGACACTGGGTTTCTAGATCTATCTCAAGAAGAAAGGGGGCCCAGGGGAACCTGGAAAAGCAGGGACTAGCAGACGTGCAACCTCAGTGGGTATTGTAGCCACCACGGGCATTTCTCAGTCCACTTCTGGTTGCCTGGATTTTTCCCTTGAGCTATCGCCTCATCAGTCTTCGCTGTTTTGGAACTCTCTCCTTAAGGCTTTGCATGGATCTATGCATGCAACATGGCAGGTGCTATAGTTAGTACGTGATCCTTTCCAGATCAAATATTTCCATTTTCAGGTCACCAGCACCCTAAGTAAAAAAGATGGTGTTCAAAGTAGGGATTTGACTTGCTCTTTTTTGTATTCCTCAATCCAACCAGTCCCCAAGCCAGCTCCTTGACAGAGAAGAACAGAACTCCTCCAGCAGCTTGTCCTCCTGACATTAAGCCAACGCAAACAACAATGACAAGACAAGACTGTTTGTGCAGGATGGGGAGTCCCTGGGTAGGTTTTGAGTTCACCCAGAGGGGCCACGGGAGAAAGGCATGGCAATTGACTTCTACAAAAGCACCTGCTGAAAGCACAAGGGAGTACAGACACACATGGGCAGCCCAGCTTGGAATGGACTCAGTGGCCGCTGGTGATGTATTGTGTGTGTGCTTCTTCAGGAGGCACGGCGGGGCTTCAGAAGGGTCATGGGAACATCTTCTTAGCTTTTCATTCCACTTTCCCAAGAACATTGTGAAGCTCATATATATATATATATATATATATATATACATACACACATACATATGCATGCACACTCTTTTATATCTATACTATGCATATCTATTATTTTATATGTATTCTTTTCCTGAGTGGGCAGCTTATTGATCCCAGCAGCTGTTGAATTTTTATATGGCGTTTATGATTGTTCCCGTGAGGTAGTGAAATCTTCAAGGCAAATTTGATGAGGGTTTCTGAAAAATGTCAAGTACTACTCGACGACTCCAGTCTGAAGGCATCGCACGATGTTCCCTGCCAGTCCGCAGGGAGTTGGGCAGGGATGTGTAAGTAATGGAGTCACCAATTGGAGGCTGGCACTGGAGTGACAGAGGGGCTTTAAGCCAACTCGGTGCTGCATCTGTGGTTCTGCTGCTCCGAGATCCCTGGCAGAAGAGAACAGTGTGATCCCACCGGGTCACTTCACCTGGACGAATCATCTGCCATGATTCTGCTCCAGGATCCTTGCGGGGACCCCGCGCCCGCCCCTTCCGCCTCCTCTCCAGAAGCTGAGCGTGGAATCTGAAAATGACTGCGGTTGGTCAGGTACAGCCTAATTCAGTCATGTCACATGCTTAACTGTCGGGCAATCCCATTGTCACCTTGAGAGACATATTGAGACATACTTCAAAAAAGTGTTTGTAGGTGACTTGAGAGGTTATGTATTTGAAGGCCGCCTCAGGAAAACAGACAGTGTGTACACCACTTTGGGTGAATTTGAACAGTTTTTTTTCCTTTTAAATTGAGGGACAAACAGAAAGGAAAAAAATGGAGAAAAAACCAAAACCCAATGACCAAATGCAGGGCTATTTTCTCTGCTAGACTAGCTGTTACTGCCGTTCCCCTGGAAAATAAATAGGTTACTTTCTGGGTCTTTGTGTTTCTCTTCCTCGACTTTATTGTATGTCTTGTCAGTTTCACTCTGGCAGTGTTAGACTTGACCAAAAAAGGGCTGGCTTCTGAGTGTGCAAAACGAAGAGAAAAAGCCCATGTTCCACATACTCAAATCTTGCTTCCTGGTACCACCCACACCCTGTGTGCGTCCTGTCCCTCTTCTGGGAATATCATTTCTGCCTCATTGGAGATTTCCAAAAAGAGATACTTCCCCTCCCTTACAAACTGCAGCTGGACAGCTGATTACCGGGGAAGGATCACCTGTCCCTCTTTGAGGCCCTAGTCGCCGTGGTAACGTCCCTAGGCCTGCACTCTGTCTCTAAGACTTTGGAATGGGACCATTAGAAGCGTCTTCTCTGGCGTCTCTGGATACCACAGCCCGGGAAGAATGCGAACTACCTGAGAGCTAGAAAGGTCTGTATTCTTTATGAACTTCTAGGTCAAGGTCCCCAGGGAGATGATGTGCAGTGAAGGCACAGGAGCTGCCCTCAGGTCACAGCCCAGGGATTGCTTCCATTTCAAGGAACGGCTCTCCCTCTGCAGGCCAGTACCATTTTGCCTCACCATGGTGTGCGGTTCACCATGAAGGAGGAGAGTTTGGTTGTGGGATGTCAGAACAGGTGGCGAAAGAGATAGACACAAAGCCCTGCCCAGTCTATTCGTCATAATGTGGCTGCGTGACTGCTCACTATAATACTGGAAGCTAGGACACTGACATTTCCCACGTAAGCCCCCCACCCCATCCATCACACTCCAACCTCGCTGCTACTGACTCAATTCTGTCTCATATCAACCCAAAGGGCAGAATAGAATGCCCCTTTGGGTTCCTGAGGCTGTATTATCTTTGGGGGAGCAGAAAGCCTCATCTTTCTCCCAAGGAGTGGCTAGTGGGTTTGAACTGCTGACCTTGTGGTTAGCAGCTGCCCACTATACTACTGGGGCTCCTTTTGTTTTCTCCCTAACATTGAGAGGGCCTCAAAATGTTTGTGGGAAAATTTTATTTGTAATTAATTTTTTAAAATTCTGTTTTTCGACACACTTTTTGCAGTGGAAACCATGGTGGGTTGGTTTCCACAGAGCCCCCCCCCCCGCCCCACCTACCTCAGGAAAGGTGAGGAAGAAAGGCTGGGTGCCTGTTTCCCAAAAGGATGACAAAAAGATACTTTCTGACTGGACTCAAAATCCTGCTGATGATGGCGAGGGTGCAGGGCCAAGCAGCATTTTGTTCCGTGGTTCACAAGGTGGCTGGCTCTTGGAGCTGACTTAACAGCAGCAGAAACAGAAAGAAAGCACCCCACCTCCCGAAAAAAATACCCAAACTATGGGAACAACAACAAACTTAGATCACAAAGGACTGGAATTCAGGCTTTATAATTTTAACTTTCCCAAGGCAGCACCACAGAGCTGCCTTCCTCCTCCAAGGGCTTGTTTCCCCCCTGCTTCAGAACATTCTGCGCCTCTCCCGTCTCGCTTGTTCTCTCTCTCTCTCTTCCTGTTCTTCTCCCATTCCTGACGAGAGCCTTAGACTAACCACCCCCCCCACCCCCACGTGAGATTGCAAAATCCCAGTGACATCATTTCTCAATAAAGACCACAACCTTTTCTTTTGGTCTATAAATTCTCTTGACCTGTCCGGCTCCCTCCCCTCGCCGGAAGGGGAAACCCTTCACTGCAGGTCCCCAGATCTCCATGGCATTTGGAGACGAATGCTGAGCCAGTTTAACATGGTCAGTGACGCTGTTCAAGCCCCATAGAGTTCCACTCAAGATAACGAGATGCTAAGGAGTCCTGGTTGCTATCTCTCACTTTAAGATTTTTCCTGATTGCTACCTACAGCCACGTTTCTATTCTGACACTGCCTGCATGCATTCTTCCCTGGACCCTGCTCCTGAATGTCCTTCCTGCCTGCCACGTACTCCTGGCCCGAGGTCGAGACCAAGTCCCGGGGAGAGGAAGGCTGTGTGTGTCGGGGGGGGGGGGGGGTGTTTCCAAGGGCCCAAGGCCGAGAGTAAGGAAGAGGACTTCTCTTTACAGCTCCACTAGTAACCACCTGGTGGCCAGAGGTCAGTCAACCTAGGTCTCTGGTCCTCACAGGCTGTATCTTTAAACCAAATCTGTTCATCCTCCAAGATAGGAAATGACTCCAGTTGAGTTTGGTCTTCTTCCAGAAGAAGATTCTGAGGGAAGGGTCTCTGAAGTGGGGAGGGGGGTGGTGGTCTTTTACTGTTCTGTTTTCATGCCACAGGCAGGCTAGGCATGTGTGGACAATCCCCTTCCCACCACGATGTATGCTAGTTTAACATACCAGGGCTGGGGTGTACACGCATTGCAAGCAAGGATGACGAAGGAGGAGAGAATTGGCCCCCGTAGTCAAGAGCAACACTACAATCGATGGAGTTGCAACAGTGATCACATGGTATGTCTGGTTTACGAGGTGTGAATTACATTACGGTATGCTTGAAAGCAGGCTAGAGCCACAGTGGAGCAAGATGAGAGAGGGGCTGCGCCACACCCTACTGTGGAAATGCACTCTGTCTGCTCCTGTAGGTTCACACCCTGATTCCTGGTCATCCTGTCAACGCGACTCCATCTTCAGCATGGCCCCCAGGATCTACTCCCTTCTTGACGTCATGTTGCCCATCAGCCTGCCTGAGCCTCCCTGCTGGGTGACTCCCATAAGCTCCTGATGGGGCTGTGTGCTTTTTCCCCCTAGGGACTATTCCGCACACAGCTGCCAGAGGGCTCCCGCTGAAACGAGCCCCATCATGTCATGCCTCTGTCCTAACCTGCTTCTGGGGGTCCCCAGTTCACACAGAGGAGAAGCCTTAGCTGTTCAAATGATCTCCAAGGCTTCAACCTTCTCCTCCTGCTCAAAGATCAGTGCCACGCTCCATCCACACCTTGTTGTTCTTTGCATGTGCTTGCTGCCCCCCCCCCCCGCCATCTCTGCATCCTCGGTCTCCCTGTTTCCTCCCTGTGAAGGCGCCTTCCTCAGATGCCCACCTGACTTTCTCTGGCAGCTCTTTCAAGTGGGTCAAGTGTCACCTTTGCCGCAACGTCTTCCTTGGGCTCCCATGGAAAATAACCAGGCTCTCTCTTAGTTCCAAGGGCTCCAAGCCCCCAGAGGGCTCGCATCTTCCCACAGCGTCCACCACCCTTTAAGTATCTGACTTGATTGTTATGATCATCAGTCATCTCCACCCCACCTCTCTGCCTTAGACTCTGCTTCCAAACCCATCAAAAGGTCAGCTCCTTGAGGGCATGGATTTTGGTCTGTTTCACCCAGTGCTTTAATCTCTCGGCATCAATTACTTGGCATGCTACTGATGGTGGGTAAATATTGGTTGAATGCATGAATGTATAAATACACGAGTAGGCAGTTGAATGAAATGTTGACCAGCGACTGAGCATGTATGAAGCGTTTCGGTAGCATTTCAGCACAGCTATAGCGTCCCTTCAGTAATGAATCCTTCAACAAAGGTCTAGTGTACGTCCGTCTGTCCTCGAGAATGTCTTGTTGCTTTCCTTCCTTTCTTGTGAGCTTTCCCTCCTTCTGGCGAGCTCTCTGCTTCTCTCCTCCAATCAGCCACTTGGTGTCCTTCTCTGAATATGTGTCCTCCTTCTGCCTCTTGCTCCTTGTCCTTCCTTTCCACGGAGCCCAGCTCTCCGGCCAGCTGTGGCAGTGGGTTTGAAGTATGAATGGGTTTCAGCATCTCCTTTGTGGGTTTGCTTTGGTTTCTGATTGCCTCCCCAGCCACTGGAGATTTTACAGCCCGAAGACAAGGAGCGGCTGTGCTCAGTGCAGGGAAACACACTCCCGTACTCAGGGTGGGCTTCAAATAATCCAACAACTGGTCGCTGCCCTCATGATCCTTCTTCATATAAATAAAATGATATACTGAACGGTAGTTTATTATTTCATACAGTTTATACGTAGATAGGAGCGATGAAAGAAGTACACAAAACTAGATTGTAAGAAAGTTTGAAACTATTAAAGAAAATCTTAAGTAATCCCTGACAAAAACAATAAACCTGTCATTTAAGATATTTCCATATTGCTTCTTGATTCTCATCCTCATTTGCAAGATTCTTTGCTATTTATCCGAGCATCATCGCCGGTGTGATTTATCCTTCGCCATCTTTTCACTGTTGGAGGGGATCCTAGTCTTTTAGAGGTAGGCCAATTAGACAAGGGTCATAGTGTTTGACAGATTAGAAACTGGTAACTTCTCTTCCCGGACCATATTATGCTCATTTTTGAAAAATAACAAAAACCCTTTCTGCTTCTGCTGAACTTACAGAAATCGTTTCCATGATAGTTTGAGCTCTTTGAACACTTCCAGGCATTGCGTAACACACTGTAATCTCTCGGGGTAAACTGGGGCCTAACACAAAGCTGAGAAGATGACTGTGGGTCACCCTCTGGGTATTTGGCACCTTTCTCCTTAGGTTCGATATTTGTTTACTAAAGTAATAAATTCCAAGTAAATAAGAATACAGTATTTTATCAAAATGCTAACTAGTTTTGTGAACTAAATAAATATTCCAAGCATAATTCTATGTTTATCTACCTGGGGCAGAAATCACATTATGACGGGTGCTTAGAATACACTGCCCCTCTTGAGCTTCAAAAAAGAGTAAGCAATCTAAATTTGCGATTTTCATGCCAGGCAGCCACCCACCTTAGAGAGAACCCTGATTACAAGTGCCATTTTAACGAAAAACTAGGCATCCATCCTACGGAATTGGTGCAAACTGGCTGAATCCCACTAGTGCCCATGGCACCCCTCATCCCTGCTAGAATCTAAAGACCAGACCCAGCCTCTAAAGCCTGGTGTCTCTAGTTCTACAGTAACAGGACTTTCTGCTGGATTTTCACTCTCCTACTGTTGACGATGCTGCTGTCCAGGATTTTTGTGGGAACTGAGTCTCAAGGAAGGCTTGTTCCTTTTTGTAAATAATAAAACGAGATCACAACGCACGCTCACTCTCATCAGAACGTAAATGGGATTCCAAGTGATGAGAAGAAAAATGATTACCTATCAACCAAACGGTGGCTGTCCATGTTTCCCTTCTGCTCCAGACTCCAATCAGACACCATTTTATGTGGATGTACTCTGTATTCTCATCTTCCTACACGGTCTCTCGAGTTGCTCTTTTTAATGACCGCGCCATGCTGCGTTTCCGCATCACAGGAAGCCACCGATTTTAAGATGCACCATGGCTTTCATAACAGCTTTCCAAAGAGGAAAATAAATATGATGACATTATATGTGTACATGGACTAGAAGATGCCTTCCAATTTCAAAAAGGTTGGAAATTTACCCCAAATGGCATCTCACCACGAAGCAAAGCAAATGCCTTGCACCACGCCTATTCCGCAATTGACTCTCCTACAAATGACTCAGCTCCAAGGCGTTTTCTGCCCAGTATTTATGTTCTGACATTGTGTTCTTGTCTCAAGTGCATGCTCTGGAAGTGCAGATGTCCTTCTGGGTCTTGAAGCATCTTCACATGCAGGCTGCTTCTCCAACGTGTTGAGGCATTTGACACAGCTTCTCAGAAGTTATGTGTGCACGTGTGGGCTTAATGGCAACTCTGTCAGCGTCAGGTATGCTCAGCTTTGGCTTTTTGTGTGGTGGTGGGTGACTTTGCAGATGCAGAAGGATTGCACCTGTGTTGTTTTGATCTCTTGAGAGGTAATGCAAACTGTTGTTGGCCGCTTGGCTGCGATCTGAAAGGCTACAGGCTCAAGGAGGAACGGTCCGGCAATCTACTTCTGAAAAACCAACCACTGAAAGCCTTACGGGCTGCTTTTCTACCTGACAGCCACCCAAAGGCATGTGTTAGGCAGGGTTCCCTAGAGGAGCAAGACTGGGACACTTGTGGTTATATATATGTAAAAGGATACGTTTATACAGAGAAAAGAAATCTAACAGCAAATGAGTCCACACAGTACAGAGAGCTCAGTCCAACTCACTTTCGTGGGAGAGTTAATACACTGCAGTCCTTCCAAACCACATTGTCAGTAGCCCAAGACCAAACAAGCAGACAGTAGGTTGATGATGTGTTGAGGCGCAGCACAACGTAGAGAAGCAGGTCATGGTGGAGCCTCGCAGTGCGGCGAATTGAAGTGCCTGGTGCATGGTGCTTTGTCTGGAGTCGTGGCATCATGAGCAGAGTCAGACCAAGGCAGCAGACAGGGCAAGGTGGGGGGGGGGTGCTTTGCATGGAACAGCATGGCAAGGTCAAGCGGTCTGTCTATCACAGTCCATGATTGACTCAGCCCACAGGTAGCATAGCATATGTGGTGAGGCAGGGCAGCTCATTCAGGCAGTGCACTGGTTGAACCACCAGGAAGAAGAGGGGGAGAGAGAGAGAGAGAGAGAGAGAGAGAGAGAGAGAGAGAGAGAGAGACCGGCCTCCAGGGAACCATTTATCTCGGTCATCCCTCAGGGAGGTCATCAAGCTACAACCTGATTGACAGGCAAAACTCCACCCACATCTTCTTACAGGTGCCATGTTACCACACACACACAAAAAAGCCTGTCACAAGTGGGAACAGACTTTATGACCATGGGTTTGTAATATACAAGAGCAGCAAATTCAGTGCTGTGTCTAAACTGCTGGTAATGGGTGTTACTATTGACAGGATGATATAAGGTTATCTTATTTAGGTGACAAAGAGCGGGATTTGTTCTTCAACGTCCTGGCCTTTGGCTGCCATGGAGGAAGAGATTCAATTAATAGAATTATTGAAAAAGAAAATCAATTTTTGTTTCTGAGAACAAATCTAATTAGACTCTTGCCATTTTCCAAGGACCTTAAAAAAAAGTCCAACACAATGAGCTATTGCCATCTAACCTTGGCTTTTTGCAGGAATTTCCGTTGGAAATTTAGCTGCTGGTTGCCTCTGTTAACAGAAAATGTCAGGAAGGCTTTGGTTTCAACAGGAAGGTTCTATAGCATCAAGCATTTGTCGTGCATATGCTGCTCATTGCACCAAGTCCCAGTCACCGTGTAGGCATTTGTTGTTCTTAGATGCCATTCACTTGGCCTTTGACTCATGGTGTCATTCTGAGTACCATGGCATGAATGTCTACCAGACTTTGCATCATGCCTTTGATCTGTGGTGTGTCAGTTCACTGGGGTCCAGAGGGTTTTCACTGGCTGAGTTTTGGAAGTAGATTGCCATGTCTTTCTTCCAAGTCCCTCTCAGCCTGGGAGCTCTGCTGAAACCCACTCAGCCTCTTAGCCACACACAGTGTCCTCTGACAGATTGTGGTGATGGCATTTGAGGGACATTGGCCAGGAGGAAAGTCTTGTCTCCTAAGTAGGAAGGCAAGCAAGCATTCTACCACTGGGCCACTACTTCCACCATTCCTGTACGTGTCATCGAGTCACTTTTAGCTCATCAGGACATAGCGGATGAAACATTGCCTAGTCCTACACCCTGCTCATGATGGTTGCTGTGCTTGGACCCATTGCTGCAGCCGCTGGATCAATTCATCTTGGTGAGGTTCCTTCCTCTTTTTACCTAATGTCCTTCTCCAGGGACTGGTCCCTTTGACAGCGTGTCCAAAGTACTCAAGCCAAAGTGCTCTCGTCACCTTCATTTCTGAAGAACAGATTTGTTTGTTCTCCTGGCAGTTCACCGTAGATTCAGTATTCTTTGCCAACTTCATAATCCATTGGTATCCATTGTTTTTGCTTTTGCTTATTGTTCAGATTTCCAGACGCATATGAAGTGACTGAAATACCATGGCTCAAATCCATGGCACCTTAAGCCTCAAAGTAAGATCTTTTATTAGTAACACTTAGGGCGGTCTTTTGCAGGAGACACATCATTTGATTTCCTGTTTCCATGGGTGTTGATTATGGATTCATGTAAAATGATTTCTTTGACACCTTCAACCCTACTCTGTTGAGAATGTTGCTTATTGAGCCAGTTGTGGAGATTTTCCTTGTCTTTCTCTGGAGGTACAATCCCTAGGAAAGACTATCGTCTTTGATTTTCATCAGTAAATGCTTCAATTCCCTTTCACTCCCAGTAAACAAGCTTGTTTACCAGCCCATCTTAGGCTATTGAAGTCTTCCGCCAATTGTGATGCCTTCTTCGCCTTCGTGTTGTTGAGGTTCCCAGATTATTTGCTCAGTGTACCGACTGCACAGATACGGTGAATGAGCGCAATCCTGACACACACCTTTCTTGATTTTGAACCGCATATCATCCCAGTGTTCTGTGTGGACAGAGTGCCCATGAACAAAATGACATGTTCTGGAATTCCCATTCTTTGCAGTGTTCTCCAGGATTTGTTATGATCCACACAGGCGAATGCATTTACATTTTCAATAAAACACAAATAAACACCTATCTGATATTCTATGTTTTCAACCAAGGTCCATCTGCCATCAGCAATGATAGCCTTCATTCTGCATCCTTTACTGAACCTGACTGGAACTTTGGACAATTAGGTTGTTGAATTCTTACAATATAAGCTCTTGAAATGCCATACGTGGTTGGAGAAATTGAAGCCAAGAAGCATCGAGGTAGCTAGTAAGTTAAAATTTCTGTAATGCGAAACTAGGCAAGTCTGACTATGAACCTCTGTTTTCTTAATCACTTACTGCTTTGGGGGAAAGCAGATACATTACACTATGTATTATGGAGGCTGAGGGGTTGGTGGACCTGCTTGGGCTTCTGGAGGATTTTCTTTTGTTGTTGTTGTGCGTGAGTTGATGCCAATTCATAATGACTATAGAGTAAAAATGCTCCAGGAGGTGTCCTAATTTCCCATCTTTATGGGAGTGGATCCCAATATCATTTGTCCTATGCATCAGCAGGTGACTTTGAACTGCTGCCCCTTGGCTTAGCAGCCAACTGTTTTCACCATTGATAACCACATGGGCTACCTGGGCATCAGTATCAACTCAGTGGCAATCGTGTCTTTGTTTCTTACGCTTTACCTTCCTACCTATGTCAATGATGGGTGTCTCACAGTGAGGAGATGCTTGTGATGCTGGGTCATACTGAAAACAT
Organism: Tenrec ecaudatus; assembly: GCF_050624435.1. NCBI lineage: Eukaryota > Metazoa > Chordata > Mammalia > Afrosoricida > Tenrecidae > Tenrec > Tenrec ecaudatus. Next base: position 198,996,548 of record NC_134532.1, read on the forward strand.
GCTAACGTCCACATGCTGTGCTATCTGTGATGTTTCTAGAACACGCATATGCATACAGATTACTTCCTTTATCTTTTCTACCAGCAAGCGTGATGAATGAACTTGCAGTGAAGAAAAGTTCTTATTGTTACCAGAACAAAGGAAACTATCCCAACTAGGTAGCTTGATGCCAACCATTTCCTTGCTCCTCAAAATGAATCATTCTCTCATTTTGTACGATTTCCTCCATGTGCAAAGATCTCCTTCCTAACAGCTTGTGCGGCGTTGCTTATATATTTTATTTATGTGACGTTGGAGTCTTCTTTGGAAGATAATTTAGTGATGACTGAGAGCACAAGGCTTTCCATCCAGAAAGTCCTGAGTGGAGCCTGAGATCTGTCATCTCTAGTTCTCTCTGAGTCTGGACAAATTGTGGTATTTCCTACAGAGTAAGATGAGAGCATGACAACATCATTCTCCTCATAGGTTTGCTTTAAATATATATATATAACATTAAATAACACTAAGAAGTGAATGCGTATAAAATCCATAAACAATGGTTGACACAGAGTATAGGTTCAATTTCCCCCTAATAATAATGTATAATAAAATTTCATCAAAAGTAAATAACAGTTACACTTAAAATTCCTTTTGAGGAGAGGTGGTTCACTTGCTTCCTCTTTCTTTTTGCTCTAAAATCATGACTGCTGACCTCTCTGCTTAATTTGCCTTTCTTCTTCTGTAAGACTTCTCTCTCAGAAGTAGAATGAATTAAGACTACTTTGGGGCAATGTCTTTAAAAAGGTCACTGTTTCTTTTGGTCGTTGGAGGCACCTAATTATTTTCTTTTTCCATCGGGAGATGAAAGCCAACGGCTACCATTTAGTTGATTGCGAGTCGCGTTGGCATCCTGGGCATCAGCGTAGAACTGTGGTTCCGAATGTTTTCAGTGGCGACACCTTTGGGTGCACATGAACCTCCAACATTTCCGTTATCAGCCGGATTTGTGAACTGTTTGTTCATCTGGGGACTCCTTTCCCATCAAGAGATAAGATGTGATATCGCTTTTAGTAATTTCTGGACCTGTAGAAGGAATTAGAAAGCAAGTGGGCTTATTTCTAAGGGACACATCCCATTTGAAATTGTTCAACTTCCTGTGTAAAACTGTTCCACTTCTTGCTTAGCACTGTCCCTGGGAGAGAACTCACGTTCTCCTTGAAGACGGGGCCCTGTTCCTGGGTATTATTCTTAGGAAGGGGCCCTTCCGAACCAGCCAAACCAAGTTTGTTGCCAGTAAGTGGATTCTGACTCAACAGTGACCCTATAGGGCAGAGTCGGATTGCCCCATGGGGTTTCCATGACTTAGAGGAGGAGCCTGGCACATATTTATCCTACAGAATGTCTGGTGGATATGAATTCCTTTTGATTTGTAGCCCCGCTACACTACCATTAGGGTTCCCAAGGGGCCTCTGCATAGGAGGGCTGGGGCAGTGGTTGTATCTGGAGTGTGGACATGATATTCCTATGGGCTGATACCTGAGTGACCCCCAAGGTCTAGGCATCATGGTCTGAAGTATCATGCATAGATCTTCCAATAATGCAAATACCATTCGCCATCCTCCTATTTGGGAATGGCCCCAGGGGTGTCCATGTTTGGTGTGTGAAGGCGTGAACTTCTAGATTCAGACGATGGGTTGCAGGTGTTGAGTGAAGATTGATATGAGGTAAAGGAATAATGGCAACAAGGCATTGATTGGTTGGTTGTTAACTGAGTAGGACACTTCCCCGGAGGCTTTATCTTTATTGTGGTTCTTGTCAGGTAGAGGCAGTGACACAGGCGACAGCTGCCGCTGAAGACTTTGGAGAATGTTGGAGCTCAGTATGATGGGGCAAATAACCCAGCGACTCTTGTTTGTGAGAGTCACCTGGGAAGATGGCAATGGCAGTCTGCAGACGTGGACCACACAGCTTCTTTTGGTGTTGGAGAGACTCAGGGACTATTGCACAGTTGAGAACCTTCTGGTCCAGGCTTGACTGCCCCCTGGGGCTGTGCTATGGCCCCAGGGAGGCAGAGTGGTTTCTCCAGCTCCTTCCCAAGGGTCCTGGGGCCATGCAACATCTCCAGGAGGTTTGGCCTGGTACTAGCTGTCCTGCCAACCAAAGCTACACCCGAATCAACTGAGAATGTAACTGCTTTGTCAAAGGAGAAAACAAGCACCCTTCCAGACAATGACCTCTGCCATGGTGTCCATCGGAAGAGCATGTTGGGTTCCCGTCTTGAGCGAGCTGTTGGCCATGCAAAAGGATTGCTCTTGTGCATTTGCATCGGAGCCCGAGCAGGATCCAGGGCAGCCCAACAGGGCAGCCTACTGGTTCATGCGTGTCCAAGGGTCACTGAGAGAGAAAGGAAGGCACTGTCGAACTTGCCAAACCTCTACTTAGGAAGATGACTCCATTCATGTTGGAAGAACACCCTGGTTGGGCTTCTTGGGAGGTGATGGGGTTGATCATCCAGCAGACACTCAGAATAACAATAGATATTTCCTGAACAGCCTGCTAAGGGCTATGGGAACTGCCCACTGTTTGGCTGAGTAAGGTGTGGACTAAAGTACGGGCCGGAGCTGAGAAGCTGAGGTGGGCATCGGAGAGATTGTGCATTGTCCCAGATACCCTTGTAAATAAATATTTTGCCAACATTATAGTGAAGTTCTGAAAGGATAATATGTCAGTCCGTGTGAGGTAACCATCCAACCTGGACCCTTGGTAAGGTTCACTGATGGGAAACACGTCATCTCTCCTTCCTGGCTCTGAACTTGCATCTTCTCAACTGACACGATAAACTTTTGTCAAAGGAGAAAACAAGCCCCTTCCCCACAGTTAGCTCCGCCATGGTTTCCATTGGAAGAGGGTTGCTTGCTTCCCATCTTGAATGTGGTTTTAGCTCCGGGAAAGCACTTCTCTGAGACATTTGCATCTTAGCCCAAGCAGGACCTAGGGTGGCCCAGGTTTTGCTTAGAGCTTTCCACTCTCAAGATGACAACCCCCATCCCCACTCCAAGACAGCCACTAACTTTTGTCTTTTGTGCTCGAGGGCTGGCAAGAATTTGGTCTAGTGGCTCGATCTGGTCCTCCTCAAGTCTCAGAGCGCATCATCTATGTCCCATTTCCTCTTTCGACAAGTATTTATTGAGGACTTGTCAGTTGCTGTTGCATGCCATGTCAACAGATTGGGGCCCACAGGTCTCTAGCTGCCTTCATCACCCACCGTTCTCTAGCCCGTACTCCAAACAACTGGTTTATTTTGAAGTTCGAAGCTCGTGTGAGTGGCACCAGCATTCTCCCAGGCACTCAAAATTAAAGCCTTAGGGTAATTGCTAATGCTTTCAGTTTTAAGAAATATGTCATTTACTCTAGCATTTAAAAAAATTATACGATGTTTTTTGGTACAAATGTTACACATTTGTTGGAGAAACATTGAATCAACACACACCAGCTAAACATGGCAGTGGTGGGGGATCACTTGCCGTTTCAGATTCCTTACAAAGCTCTTAGCATTCTGCTCTTGCATGTTTTCCTGTATCCGGTCCTTTCTCCTGTCCCCGTGGTCATATCTCCTACCCACGGACCCCACCGAACACTCTCAGGTTTTGTACCTAAACCAGGGCCCTGGCCTCCCACTTGGCACCTTCAGTGCCCTCATTCTGGTGTACCTGGGCTCCCACTTTTGATCATGGATGTGAGTTAGAAAAATGAAATTGAGATGGGCTTGGAGTCTTTAGTGACAAACAGGTTCATCTCAAAAGAGAGAAAGAGAGAGAGGTGAGAGAAAGAGAAGAGTTAAACTCCTATATTTTTTCAGCAAAATGTGCATTCTGGATCTGAATCTTTGGTGAGTAAAGCAATGCTGCAGCTATTCAATCAGCTTTATAATCTAACCTTCCATGGTACTTCTGAATATTGAAAGTACCCCGCATCGCCAGAAGAACTAATGAATCTGTCTCGGAAGAAGTGCAGCTGGCATGTTCCTCGGAAGAGGGAATGAGTGTCGTCAGGAGAGACCAGTCCCTGGAGAAGGACATCACACTTGGGAAAGTCGAGAGTCATCACAAAGAGGTAGACCCTTGACCAGATGAGCTGACACAATGGGCTCAGACCTACCAGCAATTGGGGGGACGGTGCAGACCAGGCGGTGTTTTGTTCTCTTGTTCATGGGGACACTATGAGTTGGAAGCAATTTGATCGCTACCACCACCACCACCACCAAGCTTTATGGAATTTCTAGAAATCGTTCTTTCACTCTTGTCAAATATTTGAATCAAGAAGATAGAACCTTTATGTGTTTTTTCTTTTAAGATAAATTGAACAGATTTCAAGTTGGGAATCTGCCCCCAACACACACACACACACACACACACACACACACACACACACACACACACACACTCACGCACAATCCTTTCAACCTTCAAAGAGCAGAAACATCTCTTTGGAAACAATCTTAACTTTGAGCACACCACTTCCATGCTTGTAACATCTCACGAGGAGTTAACCAGGACGTGGGTGGGCCTGCAAGGTGAGGGACTTCTGTGTGGTGCTGAGATCTGCTCCGCCTGGGTAAGTAGAGGACATTATCTGCCCAAGGCGTTTATAGATTCCCTGGGTGGTCCAAATGGCACAGTCTAGCTTAGCTGGAAGACGGACGGTTCAGCCCACCTAGAAGCATCTTTAATGAAAGGCCTGGTGGTCTATTTCCACGGAAAACCCGTGGAGAGCAGCTCCTCTCTGATCCAAGCCGAGTCACCATCAGCCAGGGTCCACTCCATGGTGACGGGCTTTTCTAGGCTCAGTTTGCACCTCGCTTCAAACAAGAGCTGGGGAAAAGTTGATTGAGTAGCACTTCTGCAGCCCTTGTAAGAGGCTACAGCATAAGACACGCCGGTGGGCGCAGTCCGCACAGTAAACCGGGTTGCGTTCAGCTACTGTGCAAACACATCCCAACATAGCCACACGAGCGTCTCCTCCGTACCCCCAGGAGGGGAGAGAAGCTGGTGTTTATTACGCACCTGCAATATGGCCCTGCTATTTGCTCCTCTAGCTTTCGGAAGCTGTCTCAGGAAAAAGACTGGGCTGTCTTCTCCCATAAAGAGGTACAGTCTCCGAAACCCAGACGGGCAGTTCTGTTCTGTCCTGTAGGGTCATTATGAGTCATCATGGACGCAATGGGAACAAGTGGTTCAGTTGCTTTTCACGGTCAAATCTTTCTTTGTTTTAAAATGTTCTTATGCACGTCTGCTGTCCTTGTGGCCGAGTGGGTTCCACGTTAGGCTGCTAACCATAAGGTCAGTAGTTCGAACTCTCCAGCTACCCCATGGGACAAAAATGAGGCTTTCTCCTACCTTAATGATTTACAGCCTCGAAAATCCACAGGGGAAAATGTTACCTGCCCTATAGAGTCGCTGTGAATTAGACTCGACTCCACTTTGGATAAAAAAAAAGCCAAGTCCAGTATGGTGAGATTCAATAATTTGCCGTTGCCCTGGCTGGGATTCACCCTAGTTGTCTGGTTAAAATTGGTACCTATTTGTTTTGTTTTATGTCTCCTCTGGAAGAACTTTAAGAGATTTAAAAAAATTATGTCTGAGACCAGCAAGTCATAACTGTAGTCAGTGGAATTTGGCTTGGATCGTTCTGAGCTGAGGACATAGTCTAGGCCCCTGTGTCCCAGGACCAATGTGTATGCAAGATCCCCTTCTCTCTGCATGTGGCTCCCCGGCTGTCTTAATGTGAGATGACACAAGACTGGTGAGATCACAGGCATGCATGAAGCCCTTTGTTTCTTTATGAGCCTGGGCCTATCCTGGGAAGCCCAAGGCCCTTCCTCCCCCAGGAGACGGGGCTCCAGGCGGAGCCTCTGAGGGCAAGCGAGGGTCAGTGAGCTGGTTCTGCTCCTTTGCCTGGCGAAGGTGCTGTGAGCAGAGGTTGCATTCCCTGTAAGGATAATTGGGGCGGGGTGGGTGCTTCATTCCCACGAGACCTCTGGGAGAAGCCCTGGTGAGCACGAGAGCCAGAGCGAGAGCCATCCTGGTGTTTGTCTGCGCCGTGTCCTCCCCTGACTCTCCCGTGTGCTTTGTCAAGCAGGCACTTTGCTCCTCTCTCTCTTTGAGGTGGGGAGAGCCCTTGGCTTTCGGATGTTTTCCTTCTTCCAAGTGAGCATTTCAGTCATGGCAGGAGAATGCAGAACTGGCGTCCAGGTCCTGCACACACGCTTCCTACCCTTTTTACTACGCCTGTCTCTTTCTTATTTTGGCCGACTGAAATGGCCTTTGCTGCAGGGGCGCTGGTGACGCAGGGACCAAAAGCACTTGGCTGCAAAGCAAAGGTTGCCGGTTTGAACCCACTGGCCACTCTCGGGGAGAAAGAGGAGCTCGCCTGCTTCCCTAACGATTTACCTCCTTGGAAATCCCGTGGGACAGTTCTACTCTGCCCAGGAGGGTTGCTATGAGTTGGAAGCCACTTGATGGCATTTTTGATGGGACCACCCACACACATCGGAAGGTTCTGGAAGACAACATCCCAGCACTTTCTAGGCAAGTGTGTAGCTGCCAGTTGGAGCTTCCTCCTCTCCTGCGGTAATGTTACATCTCTCTTAGGAATGTTTATTTATGTTTTTATGTTCTCTTCCTCTTCCCCATTGCCCAAGCTTTCCAAAGATTTTTCTAGATAACCTTACAGTGCTAACTCTTTCCACTCAACTTTCAGACCCAGGGCATGGCATTGGAGGCACGTGTAAAGCCCCTCGGCCCACCCCAGCTTTCTTAAACCCTCAGGGAAAGAATGGGAACGAATGCTATTGTTTTTGGGGGAAAGCATATAATGTGTTTTACCGGTCTGTCGTTGATTAATTTGCAAATGATATTCCCAATAAAGTGCTTAGAAGTAGATAATTACAACGATATTAACAGTTCCCAGGGAAGCAGATGGTATTCCAGGGAGCCGCCGTGCAGCATTAGTGCTGCTGCTCCGCTCTGATGTACCAGCTACCCCAGAAAGCCACAGACAACACGCGCAAATCCTGCTGATAGACCAGATTGGGAGGAAATTGTGCTTTTGCCTCGCACCCCGCTCTTATCAGAATTTTTATGTGTGTTTTCACGATCGCTACAGTGCTCCGTGAACTGGAACGTTTTATGCGGAGTCCCATAACTCTCTCAACTCTGTAATTCTGAATTAGCCCCATATTAAGCCTGCATGAAACAAGTTTTTAAACTGTTCATCAGTGTTCCTCCTACCATGCCAGATAGTTTTAAGCATAGATTATCTCTGTACAAACATATAATTTCAATTTCCTAAATTACCTGAGCCAACACGCCATGTTAGATAATCAATTAAGAATTTTTGGAGGCAGAACCGTCTTATTCATCAACTTCTCTCTCTCTCTCTCTCTCTCGCATGCGGCTAGTTGATATCCATGTTTATTAAACTGCTCGATACAGGAATCTCTGACCAGTCTCCAGGTCTCAAGAGAAGGGTCCCAGTGTCATGGTTTTCCTGTCGGTGCATTGCACATCAGGAGGCGCCTGCCTTAAGTTGTGGTGATTGTAGTTGAGTGGATCCCCACGCGGAGTGACCCACCATGACGGAGTCGTACTGCCCCTTAGGATTTTCTAGGCTGTAATTGCCCTCTTTCCTTTCAAACTTAAAAAATTAATTTTATACAAATAATAATAGTTTATAAATTATCAAGGGTTCATCGGGGAGTAGAGAATGGGGAGGGAGGGAGAATATGAGGAGCGGATACCAAAGGCTCAAGTAGAAAGCAAATGTTTTGAGAATGATGAGGGAAACAAATGTTCAAAAGTGCTTGACACCTGGATGGATGCATGGATTGCCGTAAGAGTTGTACGAGCCCCCAATAAAATGATTTAAAAAAAATTTTTAGCTTTCTTTATGATTTGGGTGAAAATCTATAGAGCAGATTGGTCTTCCATTTAACAGTTCATACTCATTTTGTTTGACCCCGAAAAATAACAGCATGCTCCCCGCCTCCTCCTGTGATTGCCATCCTTACAGGGTCACTGTGCGTGCCCACCGACTCCATGGCAGTGAGCCTGGCTTTGCTTCTCGCTTCTCTCTGTCCCTTCCTCTGTCTTGAGATGTTTCTCGAGCCCAAAGCTGTCTCTTGATCTCTTATGGTTGGTTGTTCTAAGACATCTAAGCATCTCTGATATTACTATTCATCCAATAGACCTGTCTAGTGTTGGCTGAGAGTTGAGCCACTGGGGTGAGTTCAATGTGGGGATTGAAGGGGACTCCTAGTGAAATCCATGCACCCGAGTCGAACTGTACGCTGTAACCAATAGGGTTAGTCAGCCTCCAGACCTTCCTTCACAGGGAGCTCTGGATTCAACAATCCAACCTTTTCATCGGCACTTGAGAGTGTTAACCTGGGAAGTTCAAGAATAAAGATGGCGAGTAGTCACCAGCCTGGTACTGTGTGCCCACCATTGGTTTAAGCATTTGAAAATGTCTTCACCCATCCAGTCTTTAAAAAAAAATTATTATTATTATTTTTAATCATTTTATTGGGGGCTCATACAACTCTTATCACAATCCATACATACATCAATTGTATAAAGCACATTTGTACATTCATTACCCTCATCATTCTCAAAACGTTTGCTCTCCACATAAGCCCCTGGCATCAGCTCCTCATTTTCCCTCCTCCCATCCCACACCCCTCTCCCTCAAGAACCCTTGATAATTTATAAATTGTTATTTTGTCATATCTTGCTCTGTCCGACGTCTCCCTTCACCCACTTTTCTGTTGTCCGTCCCCCAGGGAGGAAGTCACATGTAGATCCTTGTAATCAGTTCCCACCCTCCTTCAACACCCACCCTTCTTCTACACTCCCAGTATCGCCACTCATACCACTGGTCCTGAAGGGATCATGTGCCCTGGATTCCCTGTGTTTCCAGTTCCTATCTGTACCAGTGTACATCCTCTGGTCTAGCCAGATTTGTGAGGTAGAATTGGGATCATGATAACGGAGAGGGGGTGGGGAGGAAGCATTTAGGAGTTAGAGGAAAGTGGTATGTTTCATTGTTGCTATACTGCACCCTGACTGGCTCGTCTCTTCCCCGCGGCCCTTCTGTAAGGGTCATCCGGTCTGTTCAACAATCCTGTGCAGTCAGCTGTATCATGTTCTCCATTGCACCAATGAGAAGACCAGGGAGACCGAGAGGATAAGCAACTCCTCCAGGGTGGCATAGTTTCTAAGTGATTTGATCTCGATCCGTGGTGTCAGAAGTAGAGTGCGGGGTCCGCCCTGTTTTTCCCTGGATAAGCAGGCATGTCTGCCCCGGACATAGAGCACTGAGGCCAGAGATCAAGGGACTGGTGTTCGTCTTTCGGAATGTTAGCTAGCTGCTCCATGTCATGGGTATGTTTCTCTGTGTGTCCCTGTCTGATCCTGGCACCCCTTTCCTGACTGTCTAAGGAATACAATTCCACTTCCTTTCCATTTCTCTCACATGGATTACAGTCTTTACTATGTTGGTTCTACGGTGGAGTCTTTGGTAACATGGAGACCAGAAGACCGAGTTCAGAATTGTCTCCAATTTACAGTATTAGCTGCAGTCACTCCTTGGCCACCTCATGTACCATGTCACCAACCTCTATCTGGCTCTGAGCCTTCCCATGAAGGGTGTCAGAGAAACTATTGGAATCCACAAGGTTTTCATTGGTAGATCCTCGGAAATCAGTCACTAGCTCCTTCTTCCTAGTTTGCATGTTGTGCTAAACTCTGTCCAACATCATACCAACATATCAGCTTCCAAAGACAGGTTGGTGGTATCTGCGAGTTGAACCTGCATCTCCCACGTTAGACTCAAACTCACGTCCATCAAGTTGGTTCAGACTCCTAGCAACCTTACAGAACAGCACAGAACTGCATGCTGTGACTTTCCAAGAGAGTCCTGACTTCTTACAGGACTAGAAAATCTCATTTCTTTTCAGTGGAACAGCTGCTGGTCTTGAACTGCTGACCTTGTGGTTAGTAGCCTAGCTCCTAATCACTAGGCTACCCAGGCTCCTGATCTCTCCCATGGCAGTTGGATTCTGCCTTGGAGTCACCACTCCCCTCTATCTGGAACTCATAGCAGCATGCTCTTAGACATCTAACTCAAGCTTTCAATGCTTCTGGCTTCTCAGGGTTAAGATAGAGATGCTGTCCGGCCTTCCTCACAGTTGTTCTTAGGGTTGAGCCCATGTTTTAGCTGCTGCTTTATCATACGGTGATAATATCCACAAGTCCCTTCCTGTGTTCAAGGTATGGACATTAAACACCCTCTAGCTGTCACACATGTTCGGGTGGCATGGTGTGTGTGGGTACTGAGTCACAACCTAACCTGGACAGATACTCACGAAGAGTAAGTAAATAAGCAATTGCAATGGAAAAGAATCAGGAAGATACTATTCATTAACACCTTTTAAAAACCTAAAGTGCTTGACAGTGGTGGGCTATTACTGTTCTGAACTGCTCAGGAGAGTGAGGAAGGAAAATTCAGGAAATGCCAAGAACCCAGGTAGGAGTTGGTCTATCCCTGCACTTCCAGGTCTCCCTCTGGGGGCCCTTCCCACAGGCTGCCAGGACCCACACCTGCTTTGACCTCTCTGGAGAATGCTTGCCTGGACACACTTCCTTTTCAGGTGTTTTAAAAAATATGCACTTGGAAGTGTAGCTGATGGTGCGTGATTCCCTGGCCCTGAGTGTGTCAGGCCGTGATGGTGCTGATCCGGGCATCCGAGTAGCCACGTGTGTGTGCAAACAGATGTCAGCACAGTGCAGGGTCCACACGTCTTCTGAAGCCTTGGGCACACCAACCTGGGAGTCAATGGATTTTTGCAGCCTGAGAGTCAATCCCTTCTAGGTGGAAAAAAAAAGCCTCCCCCTGCCCCCCGCCCCCCGCCCCTATGCTGATTAACTGGATCTACTGCTGGTGAAACTCCTGATGGTGCAGTGTTTACGTATTTCCTCTGCCCAGACTGTGACTGTGGGTAAGCAGAAAACCAGAATGGCCCCGGCAATTTATGTGAATCCAGCCTTTAGCTCTTTTTTTTTTTTTTTTTGAATGATGACCTCTGAGTTTCCAAATTGGGCAGATGAGTAATGGTCAGGAATACCTCCAGAAAAGGTTGTGGGTGAGCAATTTCGGCAAACAGCTTTATATTTATAAATCCTTTGTGTTTTGGCTAGCGCTTTTAAGCTCGGGTTTCGAATGTAATCCTCCGTGCCGACTCTGTGAAGAAGGGGGGACGTTCAGAGTCAGATGCTGTATGGAGACATTCAACCTGCAGGGCTGCTGTGTCCTAATCCCCCAAACCTAGACCTAGTGAGCGGGAGACAGAGGAAAGGAAAGGGAACAAACATTTACTGGACAGCGAATGGACAACTAGTGTTTCTCATACAGTGGGATGTGGCCCTGCGGGAGCCCTGGTGGCGCAGTGGTTAGGTGTTGGCCTGCTCACCACAGCGCCAGCAGTTGGGACCCACCACTCTATCCACAGGGCAAAGATGAGGCTCTCCACTCCTCTAAAGAGTCACCGCCTTGGAAATCCACAAGGGCCTTTCTGTCCTCTCTAGGGTCCCCGTGAGTCAGAGCTGACTGCATAGCTGGGTTGCAGCACGTGTACAAGACCCCGAGGAATAAGTTTGCTTATTTCCACTTGACCGCTGGGCTCAGCAAGGGCTGCCTTGGATGAGGCGAGGCTGTGTGGATGAGGATTAGGTTCCTGATCAACTCAATCCTAAACTGATGATCTCTTCACTAGCCTGGTGACTGCCAACATTCTCTGCTCCTGTGCTCCTGTCCACGGGCTGCTCTGAGCATGTGCCAGGGAGAAATGTGGACTAATTGATTTAGACATGATCTGCACGCATGGTTGTACGATTGCTTTTTGAGCGTAGAGTACACACACCAGGAATAACAACAATAACAGGCTGCATTGAGTGGGGGGTGGAGCACTTCCTGTGCCTTCCTGCCTGTTCGGGGGACAGCAATCTGGGCTGGGCAAGGCAGAAAGAGGAAGCGTATATCCCTGTCTTAGGCTATGCCACTTTCACAGTCTGCGGATACGTTAGGGCAGAGTTCTCCGGCCGTGATACGATGGGCATTTTGGAACCCATAATTTTGTGTGGCACAACGCTGTCCATCGAAGGGAGTATAGTAGCACCTGGACCTTGTCTATGTTCGTCACCACCAGCAAACCTGTCCCCTCCCTGGGGACAGCAGAAGGCGTCTTCAGACATTGCCGCATGTCCCCTATGGGTGGGCAGAAGGTAAAAGCAAATTGAGAACCCCTACATGAGAACAATTCAGGAGGAAGGGGAGGCTCTGTGCTCCTGGAAAGGTGCACAGTGGCGGGGGAAGTGATAAGAATGCTCCCATCCTGGCGTATGCAAAGGAAGGCACCAGGCAGCACCTGTTTGGAAGACATTCTGTATTGCCCATTGTATATTCTTCCTGAGGCACATTGGGCTCGGTTCCAAACTGAGGATGGTGGACCAGAACAAAGACCCAGGTGCTCAATGAGGATGGCAATGTTGGGATGACTCCTTGCACATCCCACCCAGTTTCACCATCTCCCACTTCACTGCTGATACACTGCTATGAGGCCACTTGGGACCCAGTGTGGGGTGGGCCGTGCGATGGTGACTGAGACAGTGGTTTGGGAATCAGAGAGACCCGGATTCAAATCTATGCTTGCGTGTTTATGGCCTGTGCCCGTGGGCAACTCTCCGGCCTTTTCTAAGTCTCTCTTTCCTCATCTGCAAAGTGGCAAGAAGACACGGGGAGGAAGGCAACACAGCCTAGGACGGGGCTACCTAGTCCAGTGGCCAGAGGGGGGAATGTCAGAGCTCTTTAGATGGCAATGATGATGACAGTGATATAAAATGCTTAGATTCTTGCCTGGCACATAGTAAGGAGTCTATGAATAACACACATGGCTGAAAGTGTGTGTGTGTGTGTGTGTGTGTGTGAGAGAGAGAGAGAGAGAGAGAGAGAGAGAGAGAGAGAGAGAGAGAGAGAGAGAGAGAGAGAGAGAGAGAGAGAGGTTTGAAGGCTCCATGGCATAGGGGCCTGGCCTGCATTGTGTTCCCTACTCGATCCTCAGCCTGGCATATTGTAAAACCCACCAGTTGCTGTCAGACTGATTCCAGTTCATGGTGACCCCATGATGGCCACAGCCAGTGCTCCCTATGGTTTCCAGTGCCTGCTCTTTTTGGGAAAAGACAGACATGTCTTTCTTTGAAGGCATTTCTCGATGGACTCAAACCATTCAGTCAGTAGCCCAGCAGAATAATGATTTGCATCATCCAGGGCCTCCCAGCTCGCAATAAGCTGAAGCCACCGGCATCTCGTCCATTCTGACACATAGCAGTCCCAAAGGGCAGAGTAGAACTGCCCATGAGGGTTGCTGAGACTGTCAATTGTTTCAGGAACAAAAAAAAATCATTTTTCGCCTGTGGAGCCACCGGTGGATTTGAACTGTTGACCTTGCGGCAAGCAGCCCAATGCATACAACACACTGAGTGGTTTGCTGCCCTCGTTCCTCTTGGCAGATCATCAGAAAGGTAGATTCACTCTCTCTGGCCGACTTCAATTTCACACATAATGGCCCTGCGTAGGTTAGTTCTCCGCAATGATGTTCTGGCTTACTTTACCCTTTGCGAGTGAATGTGCGCAACTATATTCAGCTCTGCCTGCCATGGGAGCCAGGGAGAGGGGGCAGCCCTAACCTGGGTTTCTTACGACCAAGCGTCTTCATGATGTTATCTAGTCCACAGGAATGCAGAAACTTAGTCACCTGCTCGTCTACTTGTTCCTTTGGGTTTGACTACGATGTTTGCCCTAGTGGTATCTTCCTAAATCCCATCTCATCATGCGCACGTGCTTATCTGGTTTCAGGTTTTGGATTTATTCTGTATTTCCTCTGACTCGTTTCAGAAAAATTAGAATGCTTTTGTGGTTTCCCAGGGGAAAAAAAAACAACAAAGAAAAAGAAGGAAAGAAAGAAAAACTTAAAGAGGTTGAGGGAGAAAAAGCTATTTTTATTGGGAATACATCAAAACTCATCACTAAATCAGGCCTAACAATGCTTGATAAATTCCAGAGAAAATGGACGGCAGCTGCAGTCGTTGATTTAAAGGAGTGCCTGGCTGTGTCGTCGCTCAGACAAACGCAGGGGCGTTTTAATTTCTGTCTTGTTTAAAAACGAGCGAGCTTCTTTGCTGCAAGTGACTGGTGACCATAGGCCTCCTTCCTTTCGAAAGGGGCCACTTCTGACTCGGTTGATGCTGCTCCTTCTTCACGTTAGCGGCACCCAGAACCTGTAATTTTCAGAATATGTTTCCTGAAAGCGAAATTAGCATTTTTAGCTGGTTGTTGTGTTTGTGGGGGTGTGGGTCGTGCCGACGGCGAGGTGCCCGAGAATAAGCATGGAGCTTTTGTTGCTTAACCAAATGAGAGACGCCGTTGGAATGCACCTTTTGTTCCAAAAGTGCACATTCAAAAAATACGCTGCCTCGCAACTTCTTGAGTAACCTCTCCTTAGGTATTAATGGGTTGAGAGCATAGAAGCTTCCATTTGCCTCGGCTGCTATCAGTCAGAGACTGATTTTATGTTACATTATATGTAATTGCCGAGACACATCAAAATATTAAAACACTTTCCCCCAGCCCCTTCTGTGAGACAAGTCTAGTCTCATTGTTCCCTATTGCATTTAGAGAGGTCTCTTGAGATTCAAAGGATGTACACAGTGGAGAGATTGGGGGGGGGTGTTCAACTTTTTTGTTGCTATTCATAAAAATAATCCATTGGGTGTCGGGGGGAGCAGGGCATGGGGGAATACGGAATGTAAACACAAATACAAAATCCCCAGTAGTTACGAGTTAATCAACAATTCTTCCATCGAATGATAAGCAGGTTAGGATTTTTTAATAGGGTTGCTTTTTTTCCACTGGGTCCCAGATTGGGCTCCCCACTTGGCTCTACTCCCTATTTTAAGGCCTCTGAGTTGGAATTGACTCGATGGCAGGAAATTTCATTTGAAGGCACGCATTCCGATGAAAGAGCTGTAGAATAAAGACATCAGTCAACGCGCTGAGGTAATAATGCACCTGGTTTGCCACGACGACAGCTGTATTTCTGTGCTGCTGCAGGCTGGTGGTCACTTACTATTGCCATCCCCGAGCTCGCCAACATCGACTTCACTACTTCTCAGTAGATGTTTTGGGTATTTTCTGGATTTGAGGTTTTCTTTCTTTTTTTTAACATTTTATTAGGGGCTCATACAGTTTTGTGTATTTTCATTGTTGTTGTGCTTTTAGCACAAAATTACAGCCCTGGGTAAGTGCTCAGCGGTTTCACTTCTCATACCCTTGTAACTTGCTGGCTTTAAAAAATTGTTTTTACTAGATCATGGACATATAATGCACATACCATACCATTCCACAGTTTAGTCACACCAAGTAGTGTTGCACAATCATCACTAGTATCACTTTTGGAACATCGTCTTCGTTCTTGCGCTCCTTGTTATCAGCTCTCTATTTCTTTTTGATCGAGGGCTTTATCGGTTTAACTTTGCTATTGTTGTTAGCTTTAAACAACATTTCTCTGTATCTGAAACCCAGGCTACGTCAGTGTAGATTAATCTGCATTAATGGTCCCTTGGGGGTGCGGCAGGGGAGGTTGAGGGGGATGGGGAGGTAAGAACCATGAGTACTGGAATGACTTACTCTTGCTTCTGTGATCCCTGAACTCGAGTTCTTTGCTTAGCAGAATGGTTCGGCTTATTTGGCATGAGGTCTGTTGATCACATGCCCCACGTCTTTACTGGAGGACTGGTCCCAGACATAAAGGACCCAGGTGCCTTACCACAATCCACCTCTAAGCCTTGACCCAGGCGTGGGAATATTATTGCTCTCAGCCAAGAGAATGGGGATAGAATTACTTTCTGCCAGGAGAGGGTTCTTGGTGTGACTTCACCTTGCTTTTCAAAGCGTGTTTTAATAATTGAGTCTTTGCTTCCTCCAACTCCTATTCTAACTCTTGAAATGCCAGATGATTCTTACATTGAACTCCCTATAACTCTGACAGAATATGTGTTATTTTGTAACCATAGGGACGGACTTCCAATCCGAATGGTCCACCAAATAGCCTGACTTTGCCTTTTTTTTTAATTGCCTTTTCTACATAGAAGGAGCCTTCTAAGTACAAGGTCAGAAGTTCAAAACCAGCAGCTGCTCCTTGGGAGAAAACTAGGATTCCTACACCCATAAAGAGTCATAGTCTCAGAAACTCATAGGGCAGTTTCACCTGGATCCATAGGATCGATCCGCTGTGAGTCAGCATCAACAGTGAGCTTCCACATGGATAGTAAGACTTGACCCCAAACTGCACCTACACTGGCCCATCCCTGGGGAGAGTGGCCTTGGCTGCTGTTCTATAGCGTAGAAGCATGAAGAGGCCAGCGGTGAATATTTTGAGCATTTGTTTCTTTGTATTAGACCTCTTCCCAATGTCACGTTATAGCTTTCATGACAGGCATGCCCTGCTAAATGTATGTATGCAATTAATAAATATATTACCTTTGTCTATTAAGTCGCTCCTTGGCTGGTAGTGCCAATTTCCACCCCCCACACCCTGGGATCCTACAAGAAGGTATACCTTTGCCATTTTACTGAAAAAAAACAAACAAACAAATAACCAACCAAACAAAAATCTCACACACAAAAGAGGAAGAGTCGGTTGATTGAGAACGTGGTCCCGTGTGTCTCAAAGCACAGGTCCTCAGCACAGGTGGATGCGGCTGTTCATTGTTGTGCTATTTCACTCGCCCTCCCCGCCCCCCAGTCATTGGGAGTTCCCATTTAAGAGAAGCTGTTGTTGGAACTCATTGAATTGGCTTCAGTGCCTACTGACCCTATAGATACCAGAATGTAGCGCATCAGCACCAGTTGTCAAGAGTTCAAGTCAGCCAATGGCTCCCGTTGACATGGCATGGGAGGGGCATGCCCGTCGGATGATCATGGGTGACATAGCAGTTGTAACCAAAGGGCACTTAGGTCTATGAAGCTGATAGCCCCTTCCTTGAGCCTGTTGTTGTTGTTATCTGCTGTTTAATCTCTCCCCAACACATAGAATCCCCATGCACCCCAAACCTCAATGTTGTGGAGATTCATAGGGTTCTGTTGGTTGGTTTCCGAAGGAGATCCTCAGGCCTTTCTTTGTCGCCCATCAGACTGGAGCCTGCTCAACATCATAAAAATAGGCAAGCCTCCACTGCCAGGCTGCTGGTGGCTGGGAACCACCCTGAGTCCCCAAAGCCTCCCCCACCCTTTTAAGACAAGGCGGTTTCCAACGTGACAATACTTTGAAGGAGTTCTTGAACGTGGGTCTTTTGTGTAATGGTATTGTTTCAGAAAAGCCAATCCGTCCAATGTGGGAGTCCGGTCCAGTTTTCCTGCGAGAATCAATTCAGCTGACGTGTCCATAGCTTCGGAAGGACCTCTCATGTCTTCTTGCAGTTCCATCTACTGTCTGCTTTTCTTCGCTGCTTGCTCATGTCTAGACCCCCAGAGAGCTCAGCCCTCCTCATGGGGACACTGTACTTTTGGGGTTCCTGTTTCTCGTGGACAAGGTGAACCCTCTGGTTGCGTCTGCTTTCTGGTCTTGTTGACTTTCTTGATTACCCTGGTGCTGACCACTGCCGGTCAGCCGTGAAGTCGAATTTTCAAAGTGTGTACTGAGCTCTTGTTGTGTTCCAAGGGACAGTCCTTACGGACGAGGACAGCCATTGAGTGACGACGGGTCGAGGTATCACTTTGGCCATACTCTTAAGATACCGTAGATTAATACACCTCCTCCCTCCTTCACAGGGTTAGATTCCAAACGTCAGCAAAACCAGTGTTATGCAAGAATGGAGGATGACCACCTCACCTCACCCCCTCACCGACAAGGTGAAAGTCCTTCCAGGCTTCTGCTGACACCACCGGCCTCTGCTGCCTCGTGGAGTCTCAGGAGACCTTAGCTCCTGCCCACCCTCAGCAGGAGAAAAAGCCTATGCAGTCCTCCAAAGTCAGGTGGGGCCCAACCATGGCACCCTTCCCCACCCCCGAGTCTCCTCCATTTCCCACAGTCATTCTACTTTGGGGATAGGCATCCTGATATCATTAGTTAAAGGATCCCCAAACTCCCTTGTTGGCTTTGTTGGGGGAAAAGGGCTCATTTTACATGAACAGGAGACGCTTGATGCTACAGAGGGGGTGGACCCTGCCCACTGAGTACCCTCACTGTCCTCTCACCAGAATATACCCTGGCTCTTGCTCTCCGGTTCTACCCCCTGCACCCCATATCCTTATGGGGATAAACAGTGTAGGTCCTGCTCCAAGGTCATGGTGGCCTGGTCTGGTCTCTGCCCTTGACCTTAAACCACACTCTCTGCTGGTTACCCACCCCCCATCCAGGTAGCCTGCTCCTCCATCACCCATCCTTGCCTGACAAGGTGGGGACATTGAGGAATTGTCACAGTCTGCAGAGGTGGTGGTCAGCTGACAAGGGGTCCCATGGGCCTCAGGCACCATGTTTCAAGGCTTTTTCTCATCATGGCCTGGCCTTTCCTTGCTCTTGTTTGCTGCTGGGAGCTGGGCTAGACCTCAGTGTCTCACATCCTCCCTAGCCTTAGGTGTACCTCCCTTTCAGGGCACTGGTGGCTGTTTCCCTGGCTGCCGCCTGTCATGGACACCTAGGACCAGATGGGGAGCATCTTGCCTAGGGCCCCTCTAGCCTGACACCCTGGTGGCTTAGGGGAGACCATTTGTTGCTCACCATTCAGGGGCCCCTGCCAGGGCCCTGTGGGGGTCATTCTTGCCAGACATCCGTCCTTAATGCACAAATGAGCCAGAAACAGGTTTCATGGTATTGTAAATGTGAGCTATCTGATACCGAGACGTTCACTAAGTGAGAGGCGGGCATATCCCCTTATTATAATTATACTTTGTTTAAATCAAGGGAAGCATGGTTTAGGTTGCACAGAGTTTGACTGCACCTTGCAGGTGTTTGCATGGGCAGCGCCAGGCAGACGAATACACCAGCAAAACCTGGGGCGCAGGGTGATAGCTGCGGCAATGCAGTCGGGAAGGCGAGGCTGCAGCAGCTTCGCAAGGAAGGAGCAAGGACATCGGCCTTTGCTTACCACTGCCAGCTTTCCTGCCAGCTCCGCCTCACTGCCTCCGTCCTCCAGGACACTGAGGGGCATGCGGATATGGGGGGATCGTCCCCAGGAAAATCACCCTGGGACGACTGTTCACTTAGGCTGAGTGCAATTTCCGTCTCCCTTCTCTCTTTAACCAGGAGCAGTGGTTACATGTTGGACTGCTAACTTCAAGGTCAGCAGTTCGGACCCACCAGCAGGAAGAAGACAGGCTTTCTGCTTCCCTAATGAGTTAACACCCAGCCTTGGAAACTCACAGGGGCAGGGCTACCTTGTCCTATAGGGTCTCTTTGCATTCCTCTCGCCCTCCCTCCCTCTCTGCAGTCCTCTTAGTCATCCATGTCATTCAATTTATTCAGTAAATATTTCTTAAGCAAGAACTGCTGACCAGGCAGGAGGCTTCGTGATGACTAACACAGGCCAGGATCTGACCCTCAGCGAGCTTCCTCTTGGCACTTGTTAAGGCACCGGGCTTGGCAGCCTCCCTCTCAAAGGTTGCAGCTGTGATACACCGATGCAGATGCACCATTGCTGTTCTCACCACAGGTCCCCCTTGGGCCCCTTAGGAGTCCTTAACTCTTTGCTGGCCTAGTGTGAGTTTGATTAACTCCATGCGGCGCCCCTGGTGGGCTCCTCAGTAAGAACTTATTGATCAGTGGGCTGATTCTGCAGGTTCGCTAGCAGATAGCCCCGCTTTTCTGGAACTGTTAGTGTTTTACATCTTTGACTTTTATCTCATTTCCAGACAGAGGCTCCCCAGGAGCTGACTTGATGGCGGCTTTCCGTTTTTTTTATCTCTAATAAGCAAAATCCCTTAAACACTTCTTTCTGGAGGTTATGCTGTGGGCCGGCAACTTAATTTCAGAGTAACCTCGGATAACGCATTGTCAAACGAGCACTTCAAAGCACCCCAGGCACTGCTTTGGAGCCATTCAGCATTCAAACCAAGCTGAGTGCAGTCTTCTCGGGCACATGCCTTGCCCGGCTCAGGGCGCAGAGCAACTGCGTGCTTCATCACCTAGATCCTCGCATCACCCTCCAAGCGCGCACAGTGGGGCTTCATCATGGCCTTGCCTTCTGCGGAAGAATCTGAAGGCAAAACAGAAACCCAGGATGGACTTTTCTACTCAAACGTGCTTTTATGTTTTTCTTTTGTAAGCCAACTTCATAAGTGCCTCCTCATTCCTTCTCCATTATTTTCGGTTTCTTTCGCTTATCCATCTTAGCTTTGTACTGTGTTTTGGTCGGTCCCATTCCTTCATTTTCTTTGAATAGCCCTTTATTTCTGTCCTGAATGGCTGGATCTCAAATAATAGAGCCCATTCGCCATGGGAGAGTCCGGGCAAGGGGAAGGCATTACTGAATTCCCACTGGCTCGAACCCATAACTGCAGTAACAGCCCACAGGCATTGAGTCAATTCCGACTCCTAGTGAGTCCACAGGACAGCGTCGATCTGCCTCTCTGGATTCAGAGAGATCTGCCTTATGGGAACAGAAAGTTCCAGTCTTTTTCTCACAGAGTGGTGGGTGGAGTCTAACTCCTCACCTCGGTGTTAGCAGCGGCAGGCCTCACCCTGCACCTGCACCTGCACCTGGCTGGCACTGGGGCTCCTGAATTCCTGTGACCTCCCATCCTGATGTCTTCATGGTTTTCAACACTCCAGGCCACAGACCACTGGTTGACTTTTAAAAGCCGCGGTGCTCTGCTGAATGGACAGTGGTTCCCTTGCAGAGCTGCTTCTGTGCTTATGGATCCCGGCCTCTTAGAAGCCTCTTCCCAGGCTACAATCCTTCTTAGGAAAGGAGCCTCTCCCAGGCAGGTGCCACCCAGACTTCTGGCCCCGCTGATTTGATGACTTGGCCTCTCAGAAGGTCGCTCGCATTGTGGACTCTTGAAAGCCTGTTTATCTGGGAAAGGGCTTGAGAGGGGAGATTGGAGCCTTGTTGTCAATGACTTTTCTGAAACGGGGCCAGGGAGATAAGGAGAGTTCATATTGCCAGGTAATGACCTTGCTTGGACTCGCAGACGAGAGAGGGTACCCAGAGAAACCCAGGCACATGTCTTATTTGCAGGGGACTGACCAACTGATGCCCACTGTCTGCCCTGCCCTCAAAAGGCAAAGGAAGAAAACAGGTTGATTCTCATGGAACAACGTGTGGGCACAGCTGCATAGATTTGTCCGGGTCGTTGAGGGTCATTTAATATTGGGTACAGTCTCTGCTGGGCACTAGACACCAGTTTTCAGCTTGTGCCCCAGCACGGTGTATTCATCAGAGGCCCAGACAGAGGGGGCAGCGAGCCCTGTTGGGGACTCAGCCCGGTAAGCCCCTTTGAGTATCTTGTGGGTTCCCAGTGCTGTATACGGTTTGGTGGAACCACCAGCCAACGTCTATGCCACCATCTCTCCCGCCTGTTTTGTTTGCCACCGACGACGGTGTCGGGTGTAAGCAGGCACAGAGAGCAAAGGGTGCTCACGCCCAGCTGGGTGGCCCTGGAACTGCATGGCAAATGAACTGCAGCATTCCTGGAAATGGCTAGGACCTTTGGAAACACCCTTGATGCCCCTCAGCCTGAGAGTGTTTGGAAAGCATGGGAGAGCCGTTGTGTGGAATCTGCTGGTCCCATTCAAAAGATTGCTGTCAGTAATGCCATTTAAAATTTGCCAGGACTACTGGGGAGTGGACCATAAGAGAGAGACACAGAGAGAAACAGGGAGAGGGAAAGAGAGGGGGAGGAGGAAGACAGGTAGTAAGGGAGGGAGGTAGAGAATATTATACTTTTACTATGAACAATGTACACAGAAATTACTTATATAACATGGTTCATTCATTATAGACCAGTGTTTCCCAAAGCGAGTGCTAGCCCCTGGGGGTGGGGGGCGGGGAGGGGCGCTCTGGAATGATTCAGCAGGTGCTGCAAAAGCAGATGTGCATACACTGCATCCTGGGTGGATTATGGGAAATGGCCCAAATGGTTGTCATTGCCAGGGTACTACTCATTGCTGAGCAGTTTTTTTCTTCCGTAAAGGGGGTAGCAGGCCGAGTAAGGTTGGGGAAAGATGATGTAGGGAGGTGAATGCATCGACAAGGTGGGGCAGGGTCCCTTCTACGCATGCAGTGGGCTTCATGGGGACTCAAAGGGAGACTTGCCTGGTTCTTCCGTGTGCACTGTGGTTTTGCTATCTGAAAGTGAAGATCTATTTGCAAATCATTCTGTAGTGACAAAACTTAACACAATCAGAAGTCACAACACGAGCTCACTAGAGAGGTGGGGCAGCGCGAGGGTCTCCTTCTTGTCTCTGAGTCGAGACACTGTCTCACTTGCAGGGAAGCCCCAGGACCTGGTGTAGGTGCGCCTACTCCGTTCTTGGCCTGGGGAGTAGCTGTGACAATCAATAGGGCTTGAAAAGTGGCTGACGCTGCGTGAGCACAGCACCCCACTGGTGGGATCTGCCATTTGTCTTTGCTCCTTCATCCAGAGTGCGTGTTAATGGGGCGAGGGCCGGCCCTTTGCCCCTTGTCTTCAGGAAGGTCATCACACGAGTGCTTAGTCCTGTTCTTCTGTTCCTCATTCAAACCCTAGCAGTTGTGGAGCTAGAAGTCAGAGGAGACCGTATTTATGACTCCAATTGTATTTTGCATGGATGTCTGCCACGTCCGGATAAGAAATCAGGTGCATGATGGTAATGTGGCTTGATGGTCTACCATTGCTTGGCCCTTAAGTGCGTTCCAATCATTTGTCAGTTCGTGTCCCTCTTCTCTCAACAGATTATGCACTCCCTGCAGACGGGACCTTTTCTTTGCAGCGCCTGCGTGTTCCCTATAGCGATGTAGAATGGTATGTCTTTATGTAATGGACCATAAATGCTCGTGGATTGAATACCTGTCTAATTCAACGAATGAAGCAAACAGGCTATGGCTTACTATTTTTAGGTTGGTCACAGATTTAACGCAATAAAAATGAGACCTTGAAGCAGAAATAAAAAGCAAACCACAGCCATCGAATCAATTCTGACTCATAGCAACCCCATGGACAGAGTCAAATGGCCTCTGTGGCTTTCCCAGGCCGTCCATCTGGACAGGCGCAGAAATCTACAATTTCCTCCCATGCAGTGGCTGGTGGGTTTCAACTGCTGATCTTGCTGTGAGCAGCCCAATGCCTAGCCCATTTTGCCACTCAGGGTTCTTTTAAAATGAGACCAGGCACTGAGACCTATTTAAAACCCCTCTCTCCAGAGGAATTTCCTCGTGCCTTCAAAAATGAAATTGCCTGTGTCATGTATGTAGCAAAACATATAACACACATACAACCTAACACAAACATTTGCCCCTTTCAACCATTTTTGCACATACAATTTAGGGTCATCATTCTGTATTCACTCGTGTGCATAGGTGCTCTTGGCATGCCAAGTGCGATGGTTAAAGTGCTTGGCGGCTAACCCAAAGGTTGGCAGTTTGAATCCAGCAGCTGCTCTGCAGGAGATGGATGAGGCAATCTGCTTCTATAAAGATCCACAGCCTTGGAAACCGATGGGGGCAGGTCTCCTTTGTCCTTGCTATGAGTAGGAATTGTCTCGGGACACACCTGCACCAGGGTGCTGGGGAACCCTCCCTACTGCCCGTTACTCCCAGTCTTTCCCATCACCTTGAACAGAATGACCATTTTCAGAAATGTGGACTCTGGTTGATCACCACAGAGAACTGTATCGCAACCACTCAACAGAAGCCCCCGCGTCCACCATCTAGTTCACTGAATGCTCACATGTTGTCATGTGAGTAATTTCATCAGCCCTTGTTTTAAGAAAAACAATATCTCACATACAATCATGCTCTACGTTTGCCCTCTCCAATCACATCTCCCTCTCTGTCCCTTAGAAACAGCCCCTCTTTATTGAAAGCTAGGTCATATGCTGACACCCTGCAGTTGGGTCCTGCCCTTGAATGGTGCGGCTGGAGGAGGGGTTGAATGTACTGTACCTAAGACTGCCGGAGGAGCAAAGTACACCAGGGATGTGCCTCCGAAGAATGAAGGCGAGACTGTGTGTCACACATTTGGACATGTTATCAGGAGATACTAGGCCCTGGAAAGGGGCATCATGCCGGGTAAAATAAAGGACCCCCCCCCCAAGAACATGCATAAATAAAAGGAGGATGACCCTTGATGAGATGGATTGACACAGTGGCTGTAACAGGTGTGAGGATGGCTCAGAGCTCTCTTGTCCACAAGGTCACTATGACTGACTGGATAACACGTGGGTCCACAAACAGTCTAAGGTAGCGCTGTGTGAGTTAAAATCTTTCCATCAGAGTAATGGAGGGCAAGCCAGTTGCTGTCAACACTGACTTCAGGGGGGACCCCGAGTGTGCAGGGTGTTCCAAGGGATTTCAACAGCGAAATTTTCAGGCCTTTCTTCTGATGAACTTACCGTATGTACTCGTGTATAAGCCCAGTTGTTCAGCACATTTTTGATGCAGTTCTTGTGGTAAAATTAGGTGCCTCGGCTGATATTCGGTGGCCTTATACTCGAGTCTATACGGTACTTCTAGGTGGGTTCCGGCATCCGGCCTGTCAGTCAGCAGCCACAGGCGGTAACTCTTTTTACATACTGCACACACTTTTCTGGGACTTGTTTTCTTTTCTGAGTGTTAGATTTCTCCGTGTTGCTTATGCAGCTCATCTATTATTTTCCTGTCCTCACACCGCATTCTGGGGAGTCCTGGTGGGATCATGGGGTACGCATTGGGCAGGTGGCCACCAGGGCAGCAGTTCAAAACCAGCAGCAGCTCCTTAGGCAAAAGATAAGGCTTTCTGCTCCCATAAAGATAGACAGTCTTGGGAACACACAGGGACAGGTCTACTCCATCTTGTAAGCTCTTTTTTGGCTGTGAGTTTTGATTTTTTTAAATAGAGTGTTCCATAATTGACTTGCCATTCCTCGGCTGCTGAGAACCTGGGTCTCCACCCACCCCTGCAGCATTGCACCAGCAGCACGCATGCTGAGAACCACGCTCTCCTCTGGCATGCTGTGTTCCTCCCTGGCACACACCTGGAGGCAAAGTCAAGTAAGTGGCTTAGCCCTTCATCTGTATTTTCAGCTTCCCTGGACATGGGTACTTTGTCCTCCCCAAGAGCGAGTCTGAGGTGGCCTGCTTTTATTACACAACCACGAAGGCTGGCTATCACCAGGGTCTTTCCTTTGTGATTATTTTTACGTGGAAATTTATTTCTAGTTCAGAGGCAATATGACATTTCAGCTGCCATGGATGTTCTGTTCATTGCAGATCTGTGTAATAAGGTTCGGATCACCCTTATATTGACCGTGGCATTTCCTTTTGCTTGGAATACCTGTATTGTATTTTCTGGATGCCAAACTCCTACTCACCCATTTGGAGCCCCGGCTAACATGTCCCTGCCAGTGGCTGGCACTTTCTATAATGCTGTATGGCATATGTGTTGCTCCCTTCTCTCGCTAAGGCAGCTCTCTGTGTAGATCTCAGCTGTGCACATATCTTGCTGTCCTGTCCTTTCTGAGGCTATTTGCATCCCTGGACTGTGAGATTACCCTGGCCAGGCACGAGACACTCCCTTTGGGCATTCCAGCACTTACGTAGAGAGGCGAGGATGCTAATTGCCACCAGGTCTTCCCCGACTCATGGCAACCTTGCATAGCATGGAAAGTGGCATGGCCCTGTCCTGTTACATCTTTATAGACACTTGTCTGTCTGTTGTGGCCGCTCTCGAGTGTCCTCTGATAGGATATCGAGCGGTATTCTGTTGTCATCCTTAAGGCTTCCATCGCCGAACTTTGTGAAGCAGTCCTTTAGTCCCCGTGTTTCTTCGTCTCAAAGCTCTGCAGACACCTGTCACCACGGGGGACCAAGCTGGAAACCCTAATGACATAGCTTCCAGCTTCACAGCTCACCCAAGCCGCCCCTTCTCCGCAGATGGACAGATGGGTAGCCCAGGTGTCACTCAGTTAGGATTTGTTATGTAAATACCTGAAGAAATGAAGTGTCTAACAGGTGAATCCCTCCAGCACGATGTGTTCCTCACACTTCTGGGTGTTGGGATGTGAGAGACAACCACACTGCTTTCACTTCCTGCCAAGCTCTGTGTGTGTGAGTGTGAGTGTGTATGTGAGCTTCTGTGTGTATGTGTGAGTGTGAAAATGTATGAGCTCATGTGTGGGTGTGTAAGGATGCATTTGTGTATATGTGAGCGTGTGTGTTTGTGTGCATCTGTGTATATGTGAGTTTGTGTGTGTGTGTGTGTGTGCATCAGGGTGGGGGATGAGCAAGAGGGACCAGCAGTAACAAATGAGCGGATGAAGTGCCCGACAGCAGAGGGTGACCGCGGCAAGAAAGGACAGGCCGAGGAACCAGGAGCTGGAGAGCCAGCTGTGTGGCGGCTCCCAGACATCACGTGCCTTCTGCCCACCTCTCACCTCAGCTGCAGCTGAGAACCAGTCTGAGCTTCTCAAGGGAACCAAACCGGAAGGGATTCAGGGGAAGGACGCAGGGCCTCTGACCACCTCTTCCGTTTGAAGAAGAGGTTTTGTCGCGGTCCTGCTGGAGATGCCTCGATATAGGAAGTGCACCCTCAGAGCATAGGCGAGCCTCCAATTTGGTGGCGGTGCCTGAGGTCTACTCATTAGGACTTGGACCTCGGCCTTCTGCAGAGAAGGCGAGCGCTCGACTCAGCCACCCATATCCCTGCCTCTCTCCAAAGGTGTCCTTAGGGTGTTGTTAGGTGCCATCGCATTGGGTTCAGCTCAGAGCAACCTGAAAGACAGAAGAATGAAATGCTGCCCGGTCCTGCGCCAGCCTCACAGTCACTTCTGTTCCAGCCCATTGTTGCAGCCACTGTGTCAATCCATCTCCTACAGGGTCTTCCTCTTTTTTATTGGCTTTTAACTTCACCGAACATGATGCGCCTTTCCAGGGACTGGTCTCTGCTGACAACACGTCCACAGTATGTGAAAGGAGTCCATGCTTAAGCACCATATTGACTGTACTTCTGCCCAGACAGATTTGATTTTTCTTCTGGCAGTCCGTACTACTTCCAATATGCTTCTCCAGCACAGTCATTCACATGCACCAATTCTTCCCCAGCCTGCCTTAGTCAGGGCCCACCTTCTGCATGCGTGCCAGGCAATTGAACATCCCATGGCTTGGGTCAGGGCACACCTACACCCTCAAAGAGCCTCTTTGCCCGGTCGCACTTTCAGGAGGTCTTGGGCCACATATCTGCTCAAGGCAACCTGACTTCTCAGAAGCTAATCGCTTGCAAAGCTTGCTTTGCTTTGCTGAGCCTGTGGAAGAGGGAGGAGAGATGGGAAGGCGGGAGGATGAGATGAATTCGGTGGTCAGCTGGAATGCCCCCGGACACGCAGGCTTTCGACAGTGACTCCTGAGGCTGCAGAAGGTCACGGGACGCTCGGTGCTCCTCGCCGTGCAGTGCTCCCTGCTTGCTGCCCGGCGCTGCTTTCTGACAGGTGGGCGGTAATGAAAACAACCCTCCTTCCCTCAGCCCAAACCCGCGGCCGGAGGTTGGGGAGTAAGAAACAGCTAAGTGGCAGCGTGATCGCTTGCCCGTCCCCGGTGCAGATCCCTGCAGGACTGCCGAGCTCCACTCCCCTTTCTCTTTCGCAAGCACCTCCTCCTGGCTCTGCTGCAGGGTTGCTTCTTAGTGGTTTTATTTACCGCTTTTCCGGAGAATGAGCTCCTTGACCATGAAGGAGACGAGTCACAGACACGGTCTCCTTTCCTCTTGAAGTCTTAGGAGCCGAGGGGGCCTGCTCCTGTAAGGGCGCCCATGGCCTCCTTCTGGAATTACCAAGTGGACAAAGACAGGGCACTGGGCAGGGACCCCAGAGGGAGCGTGAGGAGAGACCCTCAGAGGAGAGAAGGTCCCCTTTCCCCTGTGGAGACGCAGGGATGAATCATTCCACCCTGATCTGGCTCTCCCCAGCCTCCTGTTCATTTGCTCATCCTGCGTTAAATTTATCATCCCTGGCGTTGCAGGAAAATGGAGGTCAAATTTCATTTTGGCCCGCAATGTGATAAAAATGACCTGCAAAAGGTGGATGGCAGGTTGTTATTTTATGCCCTGGAAAATGTGAAAGATCAGATAGTACTTCCTCGCTAATCTCTCTCTCTCTCTCTCTCTTTCTCTCTCTCTCTCTCTCTCTCTCTCTCTCTCTCTCTCTCTCTCTCTCTCTCTCTCTCTCTTTCTTTCTTTCTTCTTCCCCTCCTTCTTGGATGGCTGGTGCTAAAACGTTCCTCTGCCATGCATCATATAGGCGGCCCAGGTTTAAACCAAGAGCGATTTGTTCCTTGTTGGCAATGTCCATCGGTACAGCTTGGCTAGGCATCCTTCAGAAGTATGAGTCCCTTACGGAGCCCCTCGCCCATCATAAAAATACCCAGAGCTCTGGCGTGACATTCAAAGACACTGCTCCTTCTGCTTATAGTTCATCGACTCCCAGAAGTCATCTATTTATAGCTGTGGATGATTTCTAAGCAATTAGATCCCCCTGTTTCAACCACGATCATTGTTGTGGGATAAATCCTCCCCCTCCAAAATGCATGTGGCAGGCAGTGGCAAATCTGGGCCCAGAGGCCAAGGTGGGATAGGCTGGGTGGCAGAAAAACTTGTTTCCTCTAGCACTTGACATGGGCTAGGTCTTCCTTCCAAGGCAGAGTGCTAAGCACTGGTCTTTGCGGAATGACGCCCACGCGGGGGACGTGCTTACCCCCCATAGAGCCTCGTGCACCCGTCACCTTTCCTGGGGGACACTTGGCGACTGCATTGCAGCGTTGTCCACTGGAGGGCCTTCCTGAATCGGTGCCACTTCTGCTTTGCCTCGTCAAGATCATTGCAAAGGCTTATCTCTGGTAATTGTTATTGCTCGCGTCTGCATTATGGCTTCCAAAATGCCAGCTCTCTTTAGTTGATGTTTAAAGATGAGTGATTGCCAGATAACTGCGAGGTTCGTCACTCAGAATAGGAGCTGGGCCCCTGAAGGTGGGCTTTGGGGAGCATCCCCTGTTCTCCCTTGGGTTTGGAGTTCCCCTCTTCTCCCAGTGAGTGGCAGAGGGGACCCGTGTCCCTCCTTAGTGTTCTCTGTTATGTTCGCCCAGGTGGATGACTAATTCAGCGTTGCAGAATTCATCCCCATCCCATTCTGGTATCCATCCCACACCACGGGCCAGCTGAGGCTTGGGGCGCTGTGCAATGCTAGCTCCCGTTCTTCAGAAACGCGGGCCAGTGACGTCTCTCTGGTTCCCGGGGACCTACGAGTGTGAGAGCAGATGAAATGGAGTAGAGAGAAATCCTGCGCCTGTGGTTCCAGCAGGCAGACAGCTACACATGTAGCCTCTTGATGATACAGTGGGTTGCTCACTGCAAGGTTATGGGTTCAAGTCCGCTAGCCCTCAGAGGAAGAAAGATGAAGCTTGCCACTCCAGTAGCCATTTATAACCTTGGAAACCCACAGGGGCAGTTCTGCTTTGACTTTTGGCTTGCTAGCGCCAGAATGTTCACGATGGGCATCACTGTCGGACTAGGAGGATTTTTAGGGCTGGGAACTTTGGGCAGCTGGTGGCCAGACTGTTTTTCCTAGGCACCTCCAAATGGGTTCGAGCTACTGACCTTTCGGCTCAAAGTAGAATGCTTAATTTAATGATAGATTTATTTCTCTGAATATAAATCTTCACACAAACAAGCAAACAAACAAATAAACAAATAAACAAACCCCCTCCAATTCACTGCCGCGGAGCTGAGTCTGACTCATAGCGGCCCTGTAGGACAGGGTAGAACTGCCCCTGTGGGCGGCTGAGACTGTAATTGTTTACGGGAGTAGAGAGTCTCATGCTTCCATGGAACAGCTGGTGGTTTTGAACTGCTGACCTTGTGGTGAGCAGCTCAGCAAGTAACATTATGCCACCAGGGGTCCTTTATATAAATCCTGCAAGTATTAAAAGATGGAAACTGAGCCCACCCTAGACTCTCTGCCGCCGAGTCTAATCCGACAAATAGTGGCCCTGTGGAGAGTTTCCAAAGCTGTCAATCTTCATGAGAACCTCACCTTTCTCCCTGAGGGTGACTGCTGGGTTCGAACTGGTGACCTTGTGGTTATCAGCTCGATGCTTAACCCACTATGGCACCAGCGCTCCTAATATGGACAGGGAGGCTTGGACATGGAGGGTCAGAGGCAGGGAGAACATGCTAGGTCCCTTGATAGTGCACAGGAAACAGGCATGGCACTACCATGGACCAGGTATGGAACATGTGATTTTAAATTTGTTATATTTAAAATCCTTCTTGCTGTTTGAATTTCTAATTTTTCTGGAACCTTATTTAATTAAGCAAATCTGTCCCATGTGTTTACCTCCCTAAATTCTTAAACAAATAAGGCAGACGAGCTACTTTCAGCCATGGAGACGACGATGCTGTGCTGAGTGGGGGCCGCACCCCCTCGGATAATGGGGCATGCAGGAGCCTTTAAAACCCCATCAGCCTCACACGCACCCAGCAGCGAGACCTCACAGCAGACACAAGAGCATTGCTGTTATGAAGCTACTTAAACATTCCAAACATTTGAGAGTTACTCTGTGCCAACACCTCTGCCACACACTTTTTAGCATTATCTCATTTAATCCTCATAAGAGCCCTAGCGATAAAATGACTATCCTTTCCATTTTACAGATGAGGAATCTAAGCCTCAGAGAGTTTAAATTATTTCTCAATACCATAGTAGTTGGCAAGTTAATTATATATAAACACGCACACATGTATCTCACATGTATAGCCACATATTTAAAAAATATATGTGTATACATGTATAATATATGTACACACACAAACACGAGTGGGGTTATATATATACATGCATACATCTATATACACACACATTCAAACAGTTCATGGAAACATTCTACTATCTTTTAATTGCATTCTTCAATAAATATTTTAAACCCCCTCCTGGGAAGATATAAGGTAGAAGCCATCGGGACAAAGACAAGGTTTCCTACTCCTATGAGGAGGTATAGGCCCAGAACCCGACAGGGCTAGTTCTTCCGTGTCCTACAGGGTTGTGAATTTGTTTTTTATACACCTGTGTACACCTATGTGCTATCTGTCTATGGAAGGCGCTCTGGTGGCAGTGTGTGCTCCTTGTTGGGCCGCTGAATGTAGGGTGAGCCATCGGAAACCACCAGCAACTCCGTGGAAGAAAGACGAGGATTTCCAGTCCCATGAAGATAGAGTCTTGGAAACCCACAGGGGTCACTCTGCCCTGTCCTGTAGGATCACTAGTGGCACCGAGTCTGGTGTGTGTGTGTGTGTGTGTGTGACACTGGTTAAGCACTTGGTTTCTGAGAGGGCTGCGGTTGCTAACTGAGAGGCCTGTGGTTGAAGCCCATCAATGGTTCTGCAGCAGAAAAGCCTGGTTCTCTGTCCCCACAAAGACTTCTGCCTAGAAAATCCTATTATGCAGTTCGACCATGTTACCTGGGTCAGAAAGATGTAAAATGTAGTCTCAGAATCCCTCTGGGGTAGTTCTACCCTGTCCTGTAGGATCACTATGAGTCAGAATGGACTCAATGGCTGGGAGGAGGATGTGTATACATACCTATGTGCATGTGATTGATGTGCTCAGTTGCTAACTGAAAAACTCAAGGTTGACTTATGCCCTGAGAGTCCTAGCAAGAAAGTCCTGGGGAGCTCCTTCGGAAACCTGACCATTCAAACCCTTTGGGGTACAGTTCCACTCTGACATACATGGGGTCTCCATGTGCCAGAATCCACTGAGGACACTGCCCAGCGGTGTTTGTGTCTATAGATATCTAACCGACCAGATGAGGTGTCTGTTTCCCTTATCTATATGTTTGTGCATATAAAAGTTTGCTCTTAGTTGAGGAGTCTGACCTTGCCTATGCGTCTCTGATAAGCCAGGAGGTCCGTCAAACAAACCAGGGAAGATGCTGGCTTTTTAAAAATCTGAACAACTAGCCGTATTCTCTGCCCAGGAGAGAAAGTAGGCTGGAAAAGACCTGGTGGGCTGGTATTGATTTACAAGGCTGAGATTATTCTCTCCTTGGCTGAAATAGCCTCCCATATCCGGCTCTATCCCCAACAGAAATGAAGCCGTCATTTCAAAAGCATTTCATTACAGCTCCATTTTAAGATATATCCACACCTATCAGAGTGGATGCTCACACAGTCAAACCAAGGAGCTTCCTAATTGTGTGCTGCTGTTGTTTGGGGCTCTCCCCGCCCCTTCCCCTGACAGTGTTTCCTCTTCCACAGGGTTTTCCTTCCACTGCAGGACTCAAACATTAAACGAGTACACGACTGGGCAACCTTTTGTCCTGTTACATGGTCTAAGAGTTCCCCTTGAGTCGGACCACTCCATAGCACCAATTAGCTGCAGCCACCTCAGCACTGTGCCCTTCTCCCTTGAACTACTTTGCAGGACCTCCCAAGTGTGAAGTCCCTCTGTGAAATCGTGGCCCATCGGGCATAACCTTTGATGGTTTAGGAAGGAGCTTGTTAGAAACAGTTTGATCATATGCTTTCTAGGAGCCCTGATGGCTTAGCGGTTACACACAGGGCTGCTAACTGCTAGATCAGAAGTTCGAAACCACCAGCTGCTCTGTTGGAGAAAGATGAGGCTTTCTACTCCCATAAAGTGTTACAACCTCAGAAACCCACAATGGCAGTTCTACCCTGTTCTGATGGGATGATGCATCAGAATCGACTCAATGGCAGAGAGTATTCCAGAAAAGCAGACTTGGTTGAGGGTCAGTAGAGAAAGCAGGAGGAGAGTGGAAATCTCGCAGGAGGTAAGCGATAGGGAGCTAGTGGGGTTGGGATACAGAAAGGTGATGCGAAGGACCAGGGGGAAGATT
Organism: Tenrec ecaudatus; assembly: GCF_050624435.1. Classification (NCBI taxonomy): domain Eukaryota; kingdom Metazoa; phylum Chordata; class Mammalia; order Afrosoricida; family Tenrecidae; genus Tenrec; species Tenrec ecaudatus. The sequence goes on from NC_134532.1 coordinate 199,029,715, forward strand.
TGGCCAACTTCTCCATGGTGTATGCATCCAGCTCTTGCTTTGGATTATTTCATTGCATCAACTCAATCTGTCTCAGAAGAACACCAGTCAGAGTACTCCTTAGAAGCAAGGATGGTGAGACGTCACCTCCCATACTTTGCACATATTATTAGGAGAGACCAGACCTTGGAAAAGAACATCATGTTCGGTGAAGTAGAGGCGCAGTGAAAACGAGGAAGACCTTCAAGGAGACAGATTGATATAGTGGCTGTATCAATGGTCTCAACCACAACCAACCATTGAAAATGGTGAAGCCCAGGGCAGTGTTTCAGTCTGTTATACACATGGCTGTTCTGAGTCTGACACGGCTCAGTGGCACCTTAACCACAGCAGCGACCAACCAGAAGCAGGGCTGAGCCAGTGCAGGCTGCTTCAGTGAAGATGCCCACAGCTAGTGTTAAGACTATGCCTTCTTCCAAAGTCAGCCAGCCCCAGCCCCACCAGCCTCACGGCCACACTCCTATTGGCTGCCCTCCCTCCAAGTTGGATTTGGTCCCAATCAGTGGACATAAACGGGCCAGCCCTCCGAAGGGTCTCTTTGCGGGATGTAGTTCCCTGGAAGGCTTTGAGGAGGGGGTGGGGGCAGAAGCTGTGGATCTGAGTCCCTTACATCTCTTTGGAACCTTAATGGATGCAGATGGAATGTCAGACTGAACGTGCTGTCCTCTCTTACCTGTGATGAGCACCGCAGTCAGGAAAAACTGGCAGCACTTCCAAGATCCCCAGCCCTACCAACTGCAAGAGCAGCCTCGGGGGTGTAATGATTCCTCTTTGGGCTGTTAGCAAGGTTAGCAGTTTGAAACCACCAAGTGCTCTTTGGAAAAAGACGAGGCGCCACGGTCTCAGAAGCCCACAGGGGCAGTTCTACCCTGTCCTGCAGGGTCGCTTTGAGTCGGCTTGGACTTGATGGCAGTGAATTGGGGTTTTGGTTTTTGCCTCTTGCTCACAGTTTGGGAGTACACTAGGAAAAAGAGCCAGTTCACCCTGGGCAGCGAGACCAGTGCATTTTTCAACAAAGAAAACCAGGGAGACTTCTGGAAAAAAAGAAGAACAACAGCAACAGCAAATTTTTGGTGACATTGGAGAAAAGTTACTAAACACCCTTACATTTGCATTACAACTTAAACACATTAAAGTCTTTACATTTATAGACTCGGTAATTGATCTAGCTATCTCTTCCCGCTTTCTCCTCTCTAATGTTCTGGTGCTGGGGAAAAAAAATGGCATTTCTAATTTACATGTCCAAATTAGTTTTAACTTACTTATATTGAATGATAATAGATTTCTTTTTCTTATAATTAATGTTGTCTGCAAACAGAATGCAGCTTTAACTTATCATTGTAAAGATCTTAAGATTTTAATTTTTTTTGCGCCAAGGCATAAATACAGTGTAGCTATAATTATTTCATTATGTGGGTATAAAAATAGGATATGGCAAAAAGTACATGCTTTCCCTCGCTGATTACCCTTAATGTCTCCCAAATTTCCTGATTTACAATATTCTCTAAGGATGTAGATTTTTCTAATTGAAGTACAGTAATTTGCATATTTTTAGACCTTGTTGACACAGTTAATTGATATGTCATTACTTATATCATGCTGAATATAATTTACACTCTTTATTCATGGCAGACTTACAATGCTGTCCTTTTGGGGCAGATTGTGAAAAGAAGTATTCTTTGTCTCGCTTGTCTCTTTAGCTTAGCCAGCGCATGCCTGACATAATGGTCCATCGGCCGAATCTTCTGTTTGGCCGCATGATTACTATTAATATCATCGCCTAATAAAAGTACCCAGAGCAGCGATGGATCGGCCCCCGGTAGGAACAATGGCTGCTGAGAAAGCAGTGGCTGTGAAGATGGCCCTGAGCCCAAGTAACCATTTCGTTCGGTGATACAGAAGGTTGCTCGGGCTAGCGCTGCCTGGTAGTAGCATTGGTCGGACGATGGGTGGTTCCCCAGCAACCTCCCCGCTTTTGGAATGATTCATTTTATTTCACGTTGGTGCTGTGGATGAAGTATCCAGCAGAACACACGCCCGTTCAACACTTTCTCATGTACAGTTTGATGACAGGGATTAGATCCTGCAACCGTTTCCACCACCACCCCTTTCCAAAGGGCTGCCCCTCCCTTAGCCGAAATTCAATTTGCTCTGAGTTTCCTATGTGGTCTTTCGTGTTGCCTTTGCTAGTATGATCGATTGATTTTCAAAGAACACAGTACTCAATCAAAGCAGGCATTCTTTAATGACCCAAAATATTTTTAAAAATCATTTTATTGGGGCTCTTACAGCCTCTACCATAAGCCATCCATCCATCCATGGTGTCAAGCACGTTTGTTACTATCATCATTTTCAAAATATTTTCTTTCTACTTGAGACCTTGGTATCAGCTCCTCACTTTTTGCCTCCTTTTTCCCACCCTCCCTCCCTCATGGACCCTTGATAATTTGTAAATTATTATTTTTTTCATGTCTTATACCAACTATTGTCTCCCTTTACCAACTTTTCTGTTGTTCATCCCCCCTGGGGTGGGGGTGTTATATGCAGATCATCGTGGTCGGTTTCACCTTAACAACCCAAACTTAAACCACTGCCATTAAGTCAATTCTCACCCATGTTGTTCTTGGTTGGATGCCACCGAGTCAATTCCGACCCATAGAGACCCTGTGCACAAGAGACGGAGCACAGCCTGGCTCTGCAGCATCCCCACCATCATTCCCATGCTTGAGCCCATGGTTGCACCCATTGTGCCGATGTATTTCACTGAAGGCCTTTCTCTTGTTTACTGCCCTCCCAGTGTGCCAAGCACAATATCCTTCCCTGGAGACTGGTCTCTCCTGACGACATGTTCAAAGTACATGAGATGCAGTCTCACCATCTTTCCTTGCCTCTAAGGAGCACTCTGGCTGTACTTCTTCTAGAACAGATCTGTGTGTCCTTTGACTTTTACATGGTCCTTTCAACATTCTTCTCCAGCACCACAATTGAAACACATCAATTTTTCTTTGGTTTTCCTTAACATATACCTAACATGGTCCCAAACTTATTTGATCTATTGTCCCCTTTTCAGAAAACAAAACAGAACAAAACTCCCCCCCCCCACCTTGGAAATTAGAAACTTTTGCAAGATCAAGAAAAGGTGTAGGCATCTGTTTTTGCAGTACTCTCCTTCCCTCAGTTCCTTGGATCACCACTTCGGGGTGCATCACCCACTTTGGCAAACACTGAAGTGTCGGCTTCCTGAGGCTGCGAATCTTTACAGGACTATAAACACTCCATCTTTTCCCCAAAGCAGCAGATGGGGTTGAACTGCCATACGTGGGGTTAGCGATTCATGGCTTACCTAAATCGTGCCCACCGGAGTGTCTCGCATTCTTTTTTGGATCAATGAAACTGATGTTTGATTTTAAGAAGACTATCAGAGATATTTTGAGTTTGAGGTTTAAAGATTATTTGAGGGAAGTGTTTTTGAGAATTCCACCCAGCATCCAAAGCTTAAAAAAACCCAAAGCAATCACAGCAGCAATATCTTTGTTGAAGTTGACTCCGACGTCTTTCTTCTGAGGAGCAGATGGTGGGTTTGCACAACAGCCAAGTGCTTTAGCTACTGCACCACCAAGGCTCCTTCTCAAGCTTGTCCCTTCCCCCAACCCAAAACAAACAAGCCCAAACCTCCACAGACGTGAGGTGGTCCGTCTTTATGAGAGCAGATGGTCTCATCTTGCTCCCCAGGAGTGGCTGGTGGATTGGAACCCCTGAGCCTGGGCTTAGCAGCCCGATGCTTACCAAGCAGCACCACCAAGGCACATCTTCAAAACTGGGTATTTTAAAAAAGGATTTGAACACAGCGTCATCTCAATGAACCCACAGGTAACCGTTGAGCTAGGTAAGGAGGTGCTTTGCTGCTTTTGATGGACGAATAAATGGAAGCTAAGAGAGGGAAGGCTTGTCCGGCCCCGTAAAAGTCCGGAAAACCCACTGCCATCGAGCGATTCCAGCTCCTAGCAGCCCTGTGCAGCCTTTCCGAGGCTGCTTTTGTCTGTCGTCTTTCTCCCACAGAGCGCCCAGTGGGTTTGAACTGCTGACTCTGCACAGCAACGAGCCTAGAAAATGCAGCATTGAGATGGGACTCAGCTCTTTGTGTTCTGACCATGGCTGTTCCCACTGCGAGGCAGGGCAACAGAACCAAGGGCTTTAGCCGGAACGGGAATATCAGGAAACCTTGGGAGCGGCACCACGGACCAAACATAGGAGCATGGAGACAGGATAAAAGTCCGGGTCACTGGGGTTTCTACCAAGGTGTGTCTGAAAAATCAACTCCCCAGCATGGCGGCACGTGTCCCCCTCTGTCTGAAAACTCTGGAGGGAGTGTTCTCTTTGCCTGGGGTCTGGGACCCAGTGCACGCCCCTTGGTCAGGCCCACAGTGCCTCGCTATATTCAAAGAGGCCCTTGCAATGAACTTGGAATGAGTCCGTTGTTCAGAGGTTGGAATGAGGGCTTCGCGGTTCTCACGGTGGGCTGGGATTGTATCGGAGCCAGCTGTAGCCCCCTCCCCTTCAGATCGCACAGGCGTCCACAGCGGGCCGGGAGCACGGCCTCTTGCTTTTTCTCCCCTTCTCTCTCTTGTTCCTTTTGTTTTGTTTTGTTTTTCCTCCTGGTTTTTAGCCCCATTCCTGGGACTGGGGAGGTCTCTTGCTAAAGAGATGGCTTGTATTTGGCCTCGCATTCCCGTGGGTCGCGCGGCTAGGCTTCTGGTGGATTTCCAAGTTGTGCAATCGATCCAAGCCGCTGAAAATCACAACAAACGGAGACCAGCAAGCATGGCGAAGGCAAGGTATTCTGGGATCCTGGGAAAGCGTCGGCCCCAGTGGAGGGCAGACATTGGCCTGGCGCCAAAGCCGGCCACATGCCAGCCGTGCTGTGCTTACAGATCATGTTCCTGGGCCTCAGTTTACTTTCCTACATGGCAAGACTCCGGTGGCCGCATCTCTCTCAAGGCTGGTCAGAGAGAGGATCGACGTCAGCCGAGCCTGGGCCCACTGGAGGGCAGATCTTTCGTGTAAAGGCTGCCGTGGATGGCCCGTTTGGATGCGTCGTAACTGCCGCTCACAGGGTGTGCATGGCCGAAGTCTCCGTTCCTGGCTGCGGCCCTGGTAGGTAACGTTTCCTGCCACGCCGATGTCACTGTTTGTGGTGGGGCCTGTCGTCCACCCTCAGCACCTAGAGTCAGGACGCCGCATTGTACATATGGCAGCTGAGTGGCCCCCTCATCTCACCGCATGCCTGGACTTGCTGAGTCTCTCTGTACAGTGGGAGGCAGGGCTGGGGTTGGGCAGATCCCTCTGTTCTCTTTGACCCTGGAGAAGCTGCCATTGGAGAAGAGACCTATACCAACCTGATGCCAACTTCTAGTGAGTCTATAGGACAGGGTAGAATTGTCCCTGAGGGCTTCCAGGGCTGTAACTCTTTATGGGAGTAAAGCCTTGTCTTTCTCCTGCAGAGTGGCTGGCAGGGGGTCGGGGGTTGGTTGAATTGCTAAGCTTATGGTTACCTGCCCAATGTGTAAGCACTGTGTCGCCAGGGCTCCTTGAGCGGAGAAGGAGGGTCCAACATGGGTTGAGGCGCTGCTTGATTTCTGGCAGAACCGGGGTAGATAAGTAAGAGCTGAGGCCGGGGAGGATTACAGCTTCGGCCCTAACCAGTTCTCTGACCCAGAGGTGTCTCCTCACCCCCCCCCCCCCGTTTTTTGAGGCTAAGTGCTCCCTTTTTTAGAGTGGGCTAGTAAAACCTGCCTTGTAGGACTCGGGGAGCACTCAACCTTGGGCATCAGGATCAGAGTGCCTTTGTACCCCGGCCCCCATCCGTGTAATGGGTATGAAAGACGACCCACTCGATGGCTGGGCCTCAGCGATGGTCATGAGAATGACAAGAGATCATGGACGGTCATCCCTGCGAGCAACACCAGCTCCAGCACAGTGATCAGTTAAGGTTCCCACCAGCAGCCCTTGCGACCGTGCCGCCACCGCCACCGCTGTCATGAGCCACCGCCATGAAGATGCCAAGTGCACCGTCTTAAGGAGTGTGGGCAAACCAAGAAACCAAATTCATTGCCACCAAGTCCCTTCCAACACACAGAGAACTTTTATGCTGGTGCAAGAGTACCTCCTGGATTTCTGAGACTGTAAGTCCCTACTGGAGCACACTCCCTCCAAGTAGCTGGTGGTTTTGAACTGCTGGCTTTGTGGTTAGCAGCCCATCTACTAATGCACTCTGCTCCCCGGGCACGCCTTCGTACAGGCAAGGGGAGTGATATTCCTGGTATTTCATTGTCTTCAAATGCAAAGTCTTGGGACTGGGGTGGTCGCGGTGGTCATGGTGGGGATGAGGGGAATCGCAGTTGTGTGGGTCTCTCTACGGGAGGTGCAATGTGGCAGTTAACCGAAGACAAAGTGCATTTGGAGAGGAGGTTCACTAAGTCGTTCTACAGTGGTCATAGCAGGGGAACTGGAGCGACGTATTGATTGTGGACATTCCAAGCCTGCTATTGCATAGATGGGCGTTTCTGGGGGTTCCGGGAGGCCTGCTTGTTGGGAACATCCCAAGTTTGGCTGGATCAAGATGACACTAATCCCATGCTCCCCAGCCAGCCGAGGCCACCAGCCACTCTCTGTGTCTCAGGTTTGACTTAAGAATTTTAATGACTTCAGACTTACATTGTGACAGGTTGAGTGGGGGCTTTGTGGGGGTTGGGGGGAGAAGGGGTGGGTGGAGGGTGCTGAAGGACATAATTACGCAAGTTTCAGGAACTATCTGGTATTTCATGAGGGAAAATGTCAACATTTGGTACATCTGATGATTTCCTTTTATATGTGTGAAAACAGAAGCAAGTGTCTGTGTTTGAGGAGAGTAATTGTATAGATCAGTGTCTGTGCTTTTCTGGAACACACTGTTAAAATAATAATTAAGCCACCACACCTGTTAAGCTGGGAACAGAAATCCTCCTTTCAGACCACCGTGCCTGTTCGAGACGCTCAAACGCTGTCACCGAGATGGGGTAGCGGCAGAAGCCAGCGCGCTCTGATCCTCGGAAGAATCTCTCTTGTCCTTCTTCTTCCTCTGCCCTTTCTTCCCTTTCGCTCTCCTCAGCACCCGCTCCTCCGTCCCCCCAGGAACGTTTCCCAGATAGGGGGGTCAAGATGTCTGCTGGGACATTCCTGAACTAAGGAGGCCTTGTGGGCTGGGCGGGCGTTGGGCTGCAGACCACAAGGTTTACGGTTCCAACCCACTGTCTGCTCCAGTAAATATTGATAGTCTCAGAACTGCCCTGTAGGGTCCCTGTGGGTTGGCATAGACTCGGTGGGGGTGGGTTTGGATCTGTGGATTGGTCACTGATCTGGGCTGAGGCTCCGCACCACCTGGTGCCGTTTGGAACAGAGTGCAATTTCAAGTCAACTCTGGAGGATGGAAAAGAGGGAGTGACTTAGAAGGGACAGTGGTTGTCAACGCTAAAGGGCAGCTTGGTTGCTTCCATCAGCTCCAGGAAGAAGATGACCCCAAGGCGTCTACACCAATCATCCCTTTATTTGGTCACTCAGGCTTCTATTTGGGTCCTGAGAGGTATTGCCAGGAGCTCATCTGAGTCAAAGCCAACTCGTGGCAACCCTGTCCAGGGTTTCTGAGACTTAAAATCTTTAAAGCAGCTGATGATGCATCTTTGCCCTACAGAGCGACTGGTGCATTTGAACCACTGACCTTGTGGTTTGCAGCCCAGTGTTTAGCCCATAGTGTCACCAGGGCTCCTTAGGAAATATGCGAGATGTCCAATAACCATTTGTCAGGTTCTATGCGAATGCTCTTTCTTAAGGCCAGGAAGACATTTCTAAACTTTGGTTTCATTTTTGACTCTGGCTGATCTTAGAGCCCAGGCACTTCTTTTCCATGTGATAACCTTTTATTCATCAGAAGATCGAGTGGCCAGCCAACAAACTAAACTTTGAAATCAGGCTGCTGGCTCAAGAGCCGTTTCCCAGAGGTGCTGCAACACCAGGTTCCAACGAGTTATCCTGGTGTATGGGCTATCGTACAACAATGTTTCATTGCCAGCAGGGCACCGCCCCCCCCCCCCCGCCACCACCACTGAAAAGATAGCACTAGGCCAAAGAAGTTGGGGAGCCTATGGACTAAATCCTGGACCTGACTAGCTTGTAATGTGATGGTAGGCAACTTAGTAAGTGTCCTGAGGCTCAGTGGCCTCATCTGTACAATGGGGTAGTCAGAGTTCCTGTATCCCAGTGTATGCAAAATGCATGTAGCGAGCGTCTAGGAGCATTTGCTAGTACCCTTATTGCTGCCACCAGCAGAACCCAGTGCCACATGCTAGATGGGAGCTTATCACCCAGGGAGGACTGTGGGAACGTCCCTCCCAGAAAACTATTTCCCAGGTTGAGATTTTTCGTAGTGGCTTTTTTTAGGGTCCCTGTGAGTTGATCGGTGTGTTGTTTCAGCAGGGGCTACCCAGCAACAGCCTGCCCGCTAACTCCACTCTGGAAAGCAAGATCTGCCTTGCATGGGAACGTTCCCTTGGCCACACACACCTGCTAGTGTGGCCTTGTTACATGGCCTTCTTGGCTTCCGGGTGGCTTCTGTATTGTCAGGGTATAGCAGAACCTTCATGCTCAGATCTATTCTGTGAATTTGCCTTCTTCATGTCACCCACACGTAATTAATCAACGTTATCCACACACATTCCTTCAAGGGACTGGAGAACATATATCACAAGGTAGAGCCTTTTGGCATCCATGGGAGACCCTATAGTGTCACCTGTAGTGACAGTTCTCAACCAAATTATCTTGCTGACAACAATAGTTAGAAGCGCACACCTGAACTAAATAAGACAAAATTACAACAACCCAGTGGCTGGTGAGTGGATCCCACTCACGGAAGCCCTGTGTGAGTCAGAGCAGAACTCTGCTCTGTAGGGTTTGCGATGCTTGATGGTTTGCAAGTGGATCCCCGGGCCTTTCTTGCGAGGCGTGTCTGGGTGGACTTGCACTGCCCACTGTTCTGTTAGCAGCTAATCGAGGTAACCATGGCACCATCCAGCCGTAGCTGGTGGCGGGTCTCTGTTGTGAGGTGCAGCGGATATAGTTCCGATCCATAGCGACTCTGGCTCCAACAGCTGTCCCCGTGCTGGTGACTCTTGCTGCAGCCCCTGTGTCGCTTTATCTCACGGAGGGTCTTACGGGCAAGATGAGCCCAGCACTTACCACGTGTGAGTCCTTGCTCCATCAGCTCCGAATGGCCTAGCTCATGTATCCTCGCAGCATCCTTGCAAGACAGCTTCCGTTATTACGCCCATATGTAAATGGAGAGACCAGAGAACTAATAAAGGAGGGCTGAAGGCCTTACCCGAGGCACTGAGGTGACTAGAGACTCCAGACAAAGTTGAGATCCAGCCTGGAAAGGATTGGAATCTGTGTTCTCCACTCTGACAGTTACCCGACGAAAGCTCCGCTACATACTGATCAATACTTAGTCCTTCCGGTTCGAGTGGTTTTTTTTTACTATTAATAATTCATCCAAGGGTACACTCTTACCCACAAAGAAGCCATGGAGCATTTTATCCAGTGTTCTAAGCTTAGATTCTCGCTGTTTGTGGCATTTTCTTGATTTTGTTTGGCAAGACACAAAGTCTGTTCCCAGGTACCAAAAGCCGGCTCATTGTGGACTTGAAGTTACCTTCTTAGATGAGGCCGAGGCAAACTTCTTTGTCCCCAAAGATTCCTTATTTGAGTCTTGATTTTGTAAATGACAAGCGAACGATGGCTTTAAAGTCTCCTGCTTTAAAGCTTATGTTGAGGCTCAGAAGCCTTCCACATTGCCCTGGCGTGCTGGGAATAGACTACCAGCTCTTGCACATCCATCTTCTGGTCCACGTGGACGGGAATGAATTGTTTCACAGCCTCAGAGCCATCTGCGGGCCTGGTGATATTTACCTTACCCAACCTCAAATTGCTTATTCAGATCAGGACTTCTGCAAAGAGTGGGAAAGTCAGTTGGGACCCATGAAATATTGTCTGCTTGCTGGGCCCAGGGTTGGGGCGCTTGCGCGTGATTCTTCGAGATGGCCGAGGGTCACTGGAATAAGTGACCAGCGGAAGAAGCATTCTCTTCATCTGTCAGGTCAGTGAAAGCCAGGTCGGTTGCCCTCCCCTCTCCCTGATATTTAAGGGCAAAGAGTTGAAGTTAATCGGATGGGAAAAGCTTGGCGTCTCTCCGCACATTGCAAAAAGGATGCCTTTAGGAGGCACTTCTCTGAATGTATGTGTTATAATCTACACCACTATGTAAAGAACACAGCTACCTGACCCAACACGCAGTCTCTGGCTTATTATTGCTGAAGATTGGGTCAAGTGCAACGCAACGCGAATTAATTTGAATGTCAATTAAAAGAACACTATTCAGTAAATAACAATATAGGTGGTTTGCAGATTAGCAGTGATTGCCAAAGTGATAAGTAAATACGTAACTAAGGTTTGGAGGCTAGTGGGCTAATGCAATATTAATTAAAAATGTAACAATAGGTCTGTAAATGTTATTAAAAGTTTTTCGTATGCACGATCTTTTCAGAGTTCCGTTAGGGTGGATGAAGTCTTTCGCTGCAGCCAGGAGAGTGGACAGGTGGAGAAAGTAAGACAGCATGGTAGTTGTTGCTGTCTTTGCCGGGCCCCCTCAAGTTGGTCCCCACTTGAAGTAACTCCATGTAACCCAGAGGGAAGCACACCTCGAAACACTGCCCGGGCACCTGTGCCATCCTTGGGGAATCACTTCTCTAGGGCATGGGGTGTGCGTGTCAAAAGGAGGTCCCTCTCAAGTGTCAGCAAGCCCTGGTGGCTTAGCTGGTTACACGGTCGGTCGGTGAGCCGTTGGGGTTCCCTGCAAGGTCAGCAGGTTGAACCCAGCAGAGCTTCCACGGGAGAGAGATGAAGCCGTCTGGTCCCATAAGCTCTACAGCTTTGGAAACCCACGGGGCAGCTTGACTCTGGTTGCGATGAGCTGGAAATAACTTGATGACAGTGTGATTTATTTTCTCTCCTCTCTCATTTCTTGGTGTAAAGGTCTCAGACTTGCAACCTCATCCAGGGACCAGCGATGCCAAGACACTTGGAAAGCTAGAAGCTGCCTTTAAGAGGGGGTGATTTTATGCCGGTTTTGTGCAGAGTCCTCTATGGAAGAGAGAGTCCTAGAACTGAACTCAAAAGTGAGATGTGATGGACACATAAGGTGCTCAGGGCTAGGTGCGTAGTCCAGGCCTGGCCCACCATGGGGCTTCCTGCGTACTAGCTGCCCCTTTTATTAATTATTGAAGAAGGAAGGTGAGCTGTGGGTAGAGAATATTGAGCCCACGGTGATTTAAAAAGAAACAAAACCAACGAGAAAACAAACCCATTGTTGTGACGTCGGAGCTCACCTCCCTCCAATCTACACTCTGCTTTCCTGAAAGGGCACTTGTATGCGCATCACCCACGTGTAGCTTTTCGAATCACTTATGTGTATTGTCTACCAAAGGGCACTTTGTCAAGTGCTTCATTACCAGTAGCGACACTTTTCAGCGTTTGCCCCACAGCCTCGTGCTTTGATTCGGGCCCTGGAAATCCCTCTGGGATCATTCCTGAGTTCAGTATTACGCAGTAGGTAAATGATGGTGCCCAGAGAGGATCGTTTTCAATTGTGCATTAGCAGGTAGGAATCGACCATCTTTACCCAGTAATATTCCACGTTGCCCCCACCTCCCCTCCACCCCATTCCCTACCCTGCAGTTCACTGCTTCGAGTAAGATTGCAAAGCTTGCTGTGATGGACCGTGTTAGGTTCAAAAGAAAAACCAGACTGATCTTAAAGCAACGGCCTCTTCTAGAAAACGGCTGGCTCCTTTTCTCTGCTGGGCGGCCTCACGTTTACTTATGGTGCTACTGGAAGGATGATCAAACAAACAAACAAACAAACAAAAACGAATGTCGAGGTGCCACTTTGACCTTGTGCCTCTTTCTCAAGACAGGTGTTGTTGTAAAAGACAGACATCTATCTCAAGACAGGTGTTGTTGTAAAAGACAGACGTCTAGATATCATAATGGCATACATCTCCCTCTACCGAAAATGTTACTTTGCTTGCTGCCTCTCGCGCGAGATAACATGCTCTGAGACAGCGTGGCATGGCCTGGATGGAAAATTGAATCCTGCGAGTGGGAAATAGAGATAGGTAGATAGACTGAGACCCAGGGTGACTGTATGTAGAGCAGATCAAAACATTGCTTGGTCCAAGTCATCCTCGTGATCACTGGTGTGCTTTAGACCATCTTTGAAGCTACGGGACCAGCCCCTCTCACCAAAGGCTTCCTCTTGCTGAACTGTGTCCCCAAACATAATGACCTCCTCCAGCAATTGGTCCCTCTTGATGATGTGACCAAAGCAAGCATGTCAGACATTGTTCTGTTGTGATCTGCAATCATGGTGCTGGCAACAAATATTGAAAGTATCATGGGAGGCTGTGTTAGTCCGGGTTGACTAGAGAAACAAATTCACAGACACTCATATGTGTAATAAAAAAGAGTTTAATATCAAAGAGCAATTGTATATTGAGAAAACATCCCAGACCAGTCCAGATCAAGTCCACAAGTCCAATATTAGCCCATATGTCTGATACCAATCTATAGAGTCCTCTTCAGACTCATGCAACACATGCAGTGACTCTAAATGCAGGAAGATCACAGGCCAGTGGGTAGAGACTCTCGTAGATCCAGTGGCGGTGGAAGCATCTCAGCACTGGCATGGGTCACCACATGGCTCCTCCAGCTCCAGGGCTCTGGATCCATCAGTGTGTCTTCATGTGACTTGTCAACAGGAATATGAAGCAGAGAGTGTGTCCTGCCCCCAGGGAGGATTACAGGAGTTCCCAGAATCCTTAGGAGAAGGTCATGCCCACACAGATGCCTCATTGGCTATGGCCTGCTTGACAGACTAGGCCCCACCCCTTCCCTCAAGTTGACAGGAGCGTATGTAAATGCCGCAACTGCCAATAGAACAAACAAATCTGTCTTGGAAGAAGTACAACCTGAATGCTCCTTAGCAGCAAGGACAATGAGTCTTCATCTCACGTACTTTGAACATGTTCTCAGGAGAGACCAGTCTCTGTTAAAGGACATCATGCTTGGTAAGGTAGATGGCAGCGAAAAAGAAGAAGTCTCTAGACAATATGAATGGACACAGTGGCTGCATCAATTGTGAGGATGGCGCAGGACCGGACAGTGTTTAGATCCATTGCACACAGAGCCGCATGAGTGAAAAATAGACTCCATGGCACCCAACAACAATATCATTTCAGAAAGACATCTGGAGGTCTTTGTTTCCAGTCTGTCTTAGCCACACCGACACTTATCTATCACGATGACCTGGTTGGCACTTGAAACATCAGCAGCACAGCTCCCAGTGTCACAGCCAACCAGAAAGCATGGCAGTATAGCAACAGACAGGTGGCTGGCAGAGCTGCAAATAGTCGGTGCTTCGTTTGCATGTTTGATGACTACAGAATGAGTGGAGACATGTATGGACGAGTGGCTAGTGACTTACAGGACACAACTGTACCTCATTTATGGACTATCTCAAGAGTCCTCATGGCACTATGAGATAGAACAGAATATCCCCATGGGGCCTCCACTGCTGTCATCTTGACCAGCCCTGACTGCTTCTCTTGTGGAGGCGCTGGTGGGTTTGAAATGCCAACTGACGTGACGAAAGAGGAAAAATGAATCAAAGGAGGACAAGTTGTGTCTATTCTGTGTCAAAGGAGCACAACCATTTAGAGGTCTCTTGCTCAACAAAAGGCTAGAATCTACCCAGTGGCCCCACAGAATGACTGGGACGTCTACTCCCATAAAGGTCCGTGCCAAGACAAACCATCATTGCAGGCACTGTTCTGATATGGGGGGAAGGTATGGTTGTCAATTGCCTCTACTGCACCCACCACCACCCAATTTTTTATGTTCTGGGAACACAGCAATGAATAATGCTGACTGAGTTTAGAGTCGGGAGAAGGAACTTTCTTTAAGCAGTGCACCTTTGTTACATAGTGTCACAGTATCAGAAACTGGTCAGTTATGAGGACAGCCCTGCTATAGTTTTTGGCTCAGACGAATGGCTGTATTGGGGGGTGGGAGGAAGACAAAGTTCCAGTCCAGGGATTCGCAAAGCTTGAGATGACTTGAGTCAAGGTTAAAAACCAAACAGTTGTCATCTAGTCAACCTCGACCCATGGTGACCCTGTGCATGTCAGAATCGAATTGTCTCATAATGTTTTCAATGACTGAGTTTTCAGAAGTAGATCGTCAGGCCTTTATTTCAAGTTCCCTGCGAGTGAGCTTGAACTGCCAACCTCTCCATCAGCAGCCGATCACCTCATCGTTGGCATCACCCAGGGACTCCGCGTGAAGGTGCAGCCCTTTACTCATTTCATTTCTATTAAGATGCCTGAGAGTGCTTGCGTTTGGTGGTGGTTCAGGTGGCTTGGAACTCAGGGCTCCTCGGCTTCCCAGTGGCCTCTGTGAGCGGAGGAGGGATGCCACATGCTGCCTTTTGGGATGGCCTTGGATGAAGTGAGATCGCTGAGGACTTTTCCCGTCTTCTGGTAACGTTAAATGCCAAACGGAATGCAAATGAATGTTATCGACCTTTTATCCCTTACAGCCAGCTTGGAGCCATTAGCTCTCTAGGAAAACAAAATACCAGAAGGATGCAAACAAACAGACAAACAAAAACCCACCCCAAATCAGAGTAAGCTCAATGGTGGTGATCACCAGATGTGACGATCTTCCAATCGCAGAGAGCAGGGGCAGACCTCCCTGCTTCCCAGGGCGACATCCCATTTTCTCCAGTAACTAATACAGGGTTTCCCCCGTAATGACCTGATGGGCTGGAATAGCTCCTGGGGTTCCATTTTCGTCTGTTGGGTAAATGATATGTTTTCTAATGGCATTTTTACCCAACAGTCAAGCTTGTGAACTAATGATATAGACGGTGAGGGCTCCGCAGGGGACTCTTTGCAGGCAGTGGTTACTTTGATAAAGTTACGCACTTGGCTTAGAGCTACAAGATTCCAGGGAGATAACATTTGTACTTAGTCTTACCAGAGAAATAAACACTTTGAAAGAGCATTCTCGGGGCATTTTCACAGGCTGGCCAAAGAGGTCAGGCTTTGGGCAGCATGCCATCCCCAGCCAGCGACGTCCCATTTGAGAAGCAGCTGTTCTGTGCTGCTATGAGAGATATGTCAGAATGAGTCTGTGAAGATCCCATGACTAGTCCCACATGGCTGCCTGGATCAGCGGGCAACGAGCTGTTGATAGGAGGGCGAGTTAGGTTACTGAGGCAACGGGCAGCTCATGGAAAAAGGCCTTGCGGGGGAGTCACAAGGCCTGGGCTGCAACTGGAGCTCTGCCTCCTATGGGACCAGTCTCTTCCCTTTCTGAACCGCAGTGTCTGCCGTGGGGAGACTGGTCAAGGTCACAGTGATCATAATGGCTGTATGCAGAGACTGTGAGGTGTCAAAGGCAGGCCCTCCATGAGTACATGCTAAGACATCTAACCCACACAGTATGGTCTGATCATTACCCAGGATCTTCTACATTTGCCTGTCTCCATCAATCATCTGGTGTGTTAGGTTTGGTTGTCTGGAGAAGCAAGACCAATGGCGCTAGGACAAAAGAAATTTATATCAAGAAGACGTCTCTCACCGTGCTGCAAGTGGCTAAGTCTCATTCAGTTTCAATTCTAAGGGTTAGATATTAAGTTGGAAGCTTCTCCTGACTGATGTAGCTTAAGCGACTGATGAACACAGGGTCGCCAGAAACACTCCAGGGTACGTACTCAAACTCTGCCATCAAGTCCACTTGATTCATAGCGACCTTATGTGACACTACAGCAGATGAATACAAGACCATTAGGTCAAAGGGCAGGTCACTGGAGATTCCCGGGATAGGGCAGGCAACATGGCAGACCATTGGCTCAAGTCCAGAGAACAGGAGGCTAATGAGCCAGATGCAGATTCCAGACGTAGCCAAAAGCAAGCCAACATCCCCACAGTGTCCACTTATACAGGCACTGGGCCATACCCCTAAGGGAATTGCATCAGAGCTGTGACTTGAATAATAGAGTTACACTTGACCCCACATCTGATTACAACTTATTGGCTGCTCCCGGCCGATCTCTTTATAGAGTTGATTACACTGTGTTAGACCACATCGTGGGGGGGCTGGCTAGATCTCCACTGGCAAACAGCTGAGAATCTGGGCCAGACAAGTTGACAGAAACCTAACTCACATCGTGGAATCTTGATAAAAGACTGATTCTCAGGCCTCCCACCCAGTCTAAAAACAGTGCCTCTCCAAAAGCTGGCCCTGGGAATCTGTGTTTAATAAGCACCCCAGGTGCTTCTGATGTTTAGATCCGTCTGGGAAAGAGTGGTGGTGACCCGCAAGGAACAGATTGATGGCTTCTTGCTACCCATTGGGCTGTGTCCGTCCCGTGATTTGGTTTTCGTAGCTTATTTGCGTGGCCCTTGACCTGTGCGATGTGCCATCTAATCAAACCGTTAGGAACGGTAATGTGTTGATTCAGGCGTGTGGTCCATCTGCGCCCCATGGCTCTAACATCACCGTCTCAGGGTGGCCTGACTGCATCTCTTGGACAGATTGGATGGCTGCTTTTCCTTTTGCTAAGATTCCAATCTTCAAGCACACCGCTGTCTTCAAAGCAGTAAACATGCATCAGCCCCCCAAAAGCCCCATTCCCCAAAGAGATAGCAAGGGAGGTGAAAATTGGGCACAAGCCTCTCAGTGGGCGCAGTCTCCATTGCTGCCAGTCAGGTGATGTGGCACTGTCATGAGAGGCTATAACTTGGTGGCCTTCCCGGAGACAGCTGAGCATCGTGAAGGGGCCCAAGAGAGATGTTTTTTGAGTTACATGTGTGGCCTGCGAAGTCCAACCTTCTGTGTGATGCTGCACCTGTTTGGTACAGTTTGTGGGGCATCTTCCTTCCCAAGGGCATAGTTCCTTCCTGTACTGAGGATCAGACAGACGCCTCAGTGGAAAGACAATGAATACTAATGAGCGACAATGCACCAGAAGTCACCCGTGGGCCAGAGATTGCGCTGCCTTTGGGATATCATCCCATTTCATCCTCATCATAACTTTCTGCATTTCTATTCCCATTTTATATAGGAGGAGATGGATGGTTATACAGATTATATAACTTAACACTGGATTCTTGTAATGAAGCTACTGCAGTGAAAGTGAGAAATGAAACTCCAGTCTCAGTCCAACCACGTTTTGGATCATTTCGCTGAGCTACTGGGGTCACAGCGTGCCCTGCTGTTGCAGGTGTGTCCAGCTGCTGGACACAGATGTGACCCCATCGATCTTAATGCACCCAGGTTCCATTGCCTTGGTGCCATGAAGTCTAGTCTTTGATAAACTACCTCTCTCCAGATGTTTCTGAAAATTTCTGGGGAGCAAGAGACTATTTATCCAGTCCAATCAGACCTTTGCTATATTGCCTGCAGAATATCATATGGCTCTATCACTTCCAATTTGTGAGTTAGAAGTCAAAATTCGTGGACATTAAAGATCCCAGGTGGCGTAGTGGTTAGCGGGCTTGGCTAAAAACCAGAAGGTCTGTGGCCAGAATCCACCAGCCACTCAGTGGGAGAAAGATGTCTCAGTCCTCTTCCATCAAGCCATACTGCCTTGCAAGCCCTGTGGGGCAGCTCTACTCTGCCCCACAGGGCTGCTGTGAATTGGAATCCACTCATGGACAGAGAGCTTGGTTCATTTCTTTAAATGACCAACCCATGTCCAAGGCCAGGGCAGTGCCTCTAGTCTATTTGACCCCAAATCATCCCTCTGCTCTGTCCCTTGAGGGGACAGAGAAGGTCCGATGGTCATAGACTGTGTTGACTCTCAGTAGCCATTACAATCCATTAACATTTACTTCTGTACAGAATCTTCCCTTAGTCTGAAGAGGACCCCAAAGATGATAAAATACAAAGCATGATAAGTAAGGGTTGGCTGATGCAGGAAACAAGGTCTCTGGGTTTTGGGAGGAAAATGAATCCTTGTCTTGGGTGCTCTTTAGAGCTCCCTCTTGTTGGAGCCGAGCAGCCTGGTCAGATGGCAGCACCTGAGGGGGCTTGTAAGTCACCAAGGAGGCTGATGTCATGGAAACGCTGTGATGTGCTCAGGATTGAGGGGAGAGGGTCTGAACCAGCCATGGTGAAGTGCCATCTTTGCATTTTATTTATTTCCTACCTATTGATTTCAACAGATGAACTGTCTGCATGAGAGAGGAGAGACTGACAGGGAAGCTGAAACCCAGCCACCTCAGATGCCTGGCTCTTGGAGGGGTGTTGTATGTGCAATTGGGGGTAGAAAATTACATAGAAGACACCATAGGTACGCACTTCTCTCTGGTTCAGCCCACTTGCACATTGGATTCTCATCCTTCTCTGGGAATACTGGTGGGAGTTGGACCTGTCGACTGGCTTGGAGGCTCCTCACCGATCCTCTGGGGCATCTTGGTTGCTGAGAGAGTGGTCTGGAACTTCCATGTTCATCTCGCGGAGCCATTGGATGACGCCATCAGAGCTTATTTGCCCTCCATTGTGTCTGATGCATTTTTTGAACCAACATGAGTATTGCTATTGTTGTTGTGTACTGTGGAGTTGATTCCGGCTCATAGCAACACATGGCAGACTAGAGAGACCCGTAGGGTTTCTTAGTTTGGTGCTGTGGGCTAGGTGTTGGGCTGTTATCCGCAAGGTCAGTGGTTCAAACCCAGAGTCTACTCTGGAGGAGAACGATGAGCTAGCTGATCCTGTAAAGGTGAACAGTTGGGAAAACCCTATTTAGGGTCGCTCTCAGTTGGAATTAACTTGACAGTGCCAGTGGGTTTGGGCTTTTGGTTTCAGAATCTTTCTGGGAGCAGATTTCCAGAACTTGTCCCCTGTCGATGTTGGAGGGCTGAACTTACACTCTTTCAGTTAACAGCCGAGTGCTCATGCTCAGCCGTTGTGCCATCAGGGCGCCTTCTTTGATGGTCTGAGAGGGTTGTTTTTATGGAAGATTGACAGGATCGACACCATCGTTGTATCTGTTCTTCCCTTGCCTGTGATCTGACTCCCAGCACAATGTTAAGATGGGGTTTGGTTAGTCCCTGACCCTCACCATAGGGAAATCAATGGATTCATTTCTTTGTAGAGGAGAGGAGGGCAGAGATGAGTAGGAAATACTTTTCACATGGATTTAAGAAGCCACTGGGTACCTAAGGAATAAACAAGAGAAAGCCTTGCTAGTATCATGCCATTATGTTTACTGTGAGTGGTTAGGTGCCATGGAGTCACTCTGACACATAGCCACCCTTAGGTAGGACAGAACAAGATATTTCCCCACCTTGCATGGTTCTCAGAACTGTCCTTACGTTTGAGCCCATTGTGGCCGCCCCTGTCTTCCTCCTTGATGCGGACAGCCTTCCTCCTTGATGCGGACAGCCTTCCTCCTTCATGCTGCTCATTCCTTTCTGCCAGCATGAGGGCCTTCTCCAGGGACTGCTCTCTCCTGACAACGTGTCCACAGTACGTGAGATGAAGTCTTGTCATCCTGGCTTCCTTCTAAGGAGCCGTGTGGCTGTGCTCATCCCAAGACAGATATATTTGTTCTTTAGGCCGTCCGCGGTACCTTTAATTTTGTTCACCAGCAACTACAGTCCACCTGCCTAGATTCTTCTTCGGTCTTCCTTACTCGATATGTAAGGCATTCATATTTTCCATTCCAGAATTCAGTCTTCAAGAGGCATGTGTACAAAAAAAGAAAAAAAATGTCAAATACCATAAACCTGGATTCCCATCGATACCCATGGCGTGAATTGATTTTTATTTGGAGTTTGGCTCTTGTACAGTTGATCTGCTTTATCAAGTAGAAAGCTTCATGGGAATTCATTCATGGAGTCATATTGAGTGATATGTGGGGGCCAACACCTGCGTGCTGGGGACACAGCCGTGAGCAAAGTCCCCGGACTGCACAGAGAGGCTATCAATTCGTGTGTTAGATGGCAACGAGAGACCTTGGATGGTGTGAGAGGAAACACACCCAGCTACCAACAGAAAGGTTGGAGGTTCAAGACCACCCAGAGCCATCTTGGAAGAAATGCTTGATTGTCCACTTCTGGAAAATCCACCGTGAACACCACGGGATAGGATGAAATGGTAATGAGGCACAGAGAGTAGCGCTGGCAGTGGGTGCGGTGCACTTCTCAGAAAGATGGTGCCAGAAAGCTTCATTGGGAATGACAAACACAGACACGAAGAAGGCCGAGGGAACAAGTCCTATGAATATTGTGGGGCAGGGTCTTCCTGGGAGAGGAGAAAGCCAGTGTGAAGGCCCTGAGACAGATGGATGCATAGGAGGGCCTGAGACTCGGACGAGGCTATGTATTGAAAAGTAGTGATGCATGGAGAGACTAGGAGAGCCCTTAGCAGGGATCTCTGGTGGTGGAGCCGGTGCCACCTGTTGCATTGGCTATGGTAGCTTTTCAGTCCCCTGCAAACCCAAGATTGTATGACATCCCTATGAGGCCCCACTTGGCTGTCCTGCAGCAAATGGGTGGTGTGCCTGAGTGAGTGTGGTTGGAGCCCGAGGGCCTCCATGTTGTCAGAGAACTGCTGGGCTCTTGCCTCTGCATTGGCTGTTGTTGGTGGGCGATGGGAGTGGGCTCTGAGGGGCTTAGAACAACATCTCTTTTCACTGACTTGAGTTTTCCTTGGACCCCTTCCTGCCGTGGTATTGCAATTCAGCTCCATTTGAAAGTCATGAATTCTCTCTCCCCCCTCAGTAGATTATACCCTCCTGGTGTCCAGGTAGGAGGGAACGTAATTTCATCTGTGTGGCTCCAACAGATACTTTATAGTACATTAATGTCCACTTAGCCGCCACCTGGATTGCTCCGTCAATACCCCGGCATTTCGAGCTGCAATTTCAGGATCTCTCTCACACCGGGTGCAGACATTCTAGCTGAAGTTGTTCCCTCTCGCTCCCCCACCTGGGAGTGACTTCCTCACCCTCATTGCCCCTCCGTGGAGGATTGTTGGGGCTAGAGTTAGCTAAACCAGGTGGTATTGCCTGCCATAGGTCGTGTGTGTGTGTGTGTGTGTGTGTGTGTGTGTTTAAAGCCTTCCTGGTTGCTTCAGCAGCTGTTGCCTGTGGTCTTTTACCAGTGTGCAGTAAGATGAGGCAGGATGGTCCATGGATTATAGATTGTCTTATGATTTTTTAATATTCAGTGTAAAACATTTAGGTAACTGAAACATTTGGATTGCCACAACATAAAGAAATTATAGTTGCATTTCCTTATTTACCCTGGAGTCAGGCCCATCCTTTGCCCATAGTGTGTATGTCTTGTCTATCACTTTAGTGCAGAGAGGGAGATTTTTATTTTCCTGTTTAATGAACATTCTCTTTCAGCCCTGCTACAGATTTACAGACACATTGCAAAGAGAGCTCAGAGCTTCCACATGCACTTCACCCAGTTTGCTCTCTGCTTCACCTTCTGCCTCGGTGTAGTGCATTTGTTATAATGAATGAGGCGGGATGGACACATGACCACTACCTATAGTCCATACTTTTATTCAGAGTGAGCATTGGTGGTTCAGTGGTAGAATTCTTCCATGCCATGTGGGAGACCTGGTTTGATTCCCAGGCAATGGATCCAAGGTGTGCCACCACTTATCTGTCACTGGAGGTTTGCATGTCTCCATGAGGCTGGACAGATTTCGGCAGAGCCTACAGACTCAGATAGACTAGGAAGAAAGTCCTGGTAATCCTTTCTGAAAATAAGTCCATGAAAAACCCTGTGGAGTGCACCAGTTTGAGCTTCCACAGACAATGGGGATGGTCCGGCCTGGGCCGTGTTTGGCTGCACTGTGCTGGGGAGGGGACGCCGTAGCATTTTATTCAGATGTCTTTCCTGTTTATCTATTTGTACCCCCCTTTTTTGGGGGGGTGTCTCAGGATCCTAAGTAGGACCCCATATTGAGTTTAGTCATCCAGGGTCCTTACGTCGTTTTCTAGTCCGTGACAATGTCTTACGCATTCTGTGTGTCTGACGACTTTTAGGTTTTGAGGAGCATTGGGTCGGTATTTGTTGAATGTCTTTGAACTGTGATCTGTTGGATGGTCTTCTCCCCATTCTCCTGAGCCTGTGAGTTTGGGAGAAGAAGACACCCAGGTGAAGTGTCACTTTCTTCACCTCATGAGGGAGGTGCAGAACGATAAACATTACTTACCACCATTGACATTCATTTGCATGTCTGACTGCATGAGGGCTTGTCAGTCAGCTGTCTCCCTGGGAAGGGACTCTTCAACGTTTGCTCTTTCCATGACCAGGGCCCTTGGGAGGCAGTCCCTGTGGACAGTCCATACTTAAGAAATGGAAAGTTATGTTCTACTCTACCCCCTTGAGGGAAGTGTATGTACAGATATGATTTGGAATTTCTCTTCTTGGGAGATTTGTTGCTTCTCATTCTCATTATTCATTTATCTATATCACTACGGTCCCATAGATATTTATCCTATAGCTTAAGTTATAATCCAATATTTTGGGGCAGCCTTATTTATTTTGTTGCTCAGATCTTTCAGCTGTGGTCATGGGGAGCACTTTTGGTTGACTCTGTGTCCCTGTGTGTTTTGTTTTCCTTTCGTTTTCATTCATCTTCTGTTTTACGCTTGTTTGTTTGTTCAGTTTGCTTTTTGGCACATCTTTACTTTTTGATACTACAAGATCTTCCACGCCCTTCTTGGGTATCCCCTACTCATTCTGACACTAAGCCATCTTGGCAAGAAGCTTTGTTTCCATTTGTTGGAGAAAGGCATTAGAAGCCAAGATCTGAGTTCTAGGTGAGCTTGTTGTTCCTGGGATGTCGCTGCTTCAGGTCACAGAAGACTCCTCTTTAACATAAACTTTACGAAGGAGATGAAGTTCCAGTAGACACACCAGAGGATGTTCTGAACTTGAAGCTGGTATTGAACCCGTACTCGTTCATGTTGCTGTGGGTGTGAATGTGGGCCAGTCCCTACATCTCTAAGCTCCGATGACGGATGTGACATATGTGCCGACGACTGCCATGTATCCATGCAAGGGAGGCCTAGAGAAGCAGTGGTTATGTGCTGCTCTGCTCACTGCCAGGTCAGCCACTCGAAACCAACAGGCACTCTGAGGGAATAAGATGAGGGTTCTACTCCCGTCAAGAGTTATGTCTCAGAGCCCTCAGGGGAGTTCTCCCCGCTCCTTGAAGGCCATTATGAGTTGAAATTGACTTAATGGCTTGAGTTTGGTTTTTGGCACTCATACCCATATCACTTACAGAGTAGCATCATCATTCTAATCATTTTAGATGTATTGTATCTTGAACTTTTAATTTCAGGTAGATTAAATGTCAGAGAGTCTCACATACAGGGTCCCAAACAACAGCCTGCAGTCACTTGTGTAACAATGAAAAGAATAATTAAATCAGTTTTGTCTTAGCAGTGATTTGGCAAAAATAGCTACTCATAATTTTGATGACGACAAAGTAATATTTTCCTTATTTCAGTTTACTTTCCTCAAATGTTTCCATGTTTAAAGAAGTTTATAACAGAGCCGAATAAGTCAGATCTCACCTAAGCCACTGTCACTGAGCAGAAGTCAACTCCTTTAGACCCTGTGTAGTCCTTTTCTGGGAGCAGACAGCCTCGTCCTTCTCCCACAGTGTGGCCTGTGAGTTAGAACTGCCAACCTTGCATTTAGCAGCGCAATGCTTACCCAATAGCGCCACCAGGGCTCCTTGCCTTCCCAAAGATCATTGTAGCCATTGGAGGGATTGTGAATCGTCCTCTTCCCCGGCTCCATCAAGTTATTCTCCTGCACCAGTGAAATGTGCTCAGCAAAAAGAATGCACCTGCTCTGCCAACCTCCCGTTGAGAAAAGTCTCCCCAGTCTCCAGTCCAACCTATGTGCCCAACTCCCGTGCTTAGAGCAAGTCTGCCAATGTGCACAGCCAGCAGGTTCATGTGCCCTCCAACCTGCACACTAGGAACAAAGCAAAGACTGAATTACGCTTTCCCCATGTGATGCCACGCTATGAAGAGTGTGCATTATATGCAAAACAGTAGACCCAGTAATTCATCGTAAGACATACTATCCAAGGGAATTGGTGTGAAAAGGTAAAGCAAAACCGAAAAGATCCCTCTTGGTTGAATACCATTGGTCTCAATCGTGGAACCCAAACTTAGGTGGCCTACTTTTCAGAAAAAACAAAAAAGCAAACAAACACCCCCCCTCCTCCATACCCCCCACCCCCAGGGGGTGGTATTGCCTTTTAGGGAAACACTGGTCTAAATCCATGTGTCGGTCTGATCCATATAAATACATAGGCCCTGGTAGTGTAGTGGTTATGTGTTGAAGCTGAGATCCGTCTGGTTGGCAGTTCGAAACCACCAGCAGCTCACTGGGAGAAAGACTGGGCTTTCTACTCCTGTAACCAGTGACAGTCTCAGAAGCCCACAGTGGGGCTGCTGTGAGTTGGCAGCGAGTTTGGTGTTTGGTACATGTTGGTCATTGCTGGTGAGTCGGTTCATGTTCCTGCTATGTGTGTGGGTGTAGTTTTTATACTTTGTGTAGGCATTGCACATATGTAGTATACATACAACAGGGCTTCAAAAGGTTCGTGGGAAAATTCATTATCCTCTAAGGCCACTTTTCCATGAAGTTTTTGAACTGCTTTATATTTGTGTGGGTATGTAAGAGGTTTGAGCTCAAAAACTCAGTGCCACTGAGTCATCCTGGTTCATGGTGACTTTATAGGACAGGGTAGAACTGCCCCGGGGGGTTCCAAGACTATCACTTCTTACAGGCATAGAAAGCCTCATCGTTCTCCTGCCGAGGCTGACCTTGTGGTTCGCAGCCCAACATGTTTCCTACTATACCACCAGGGTTCTATGCAAGTGGTTTGTGCACACACACACACATGCACACACGCACACATGCAGAGGTGCTTTGCCGTGAACTCACAGGCTGATTTGGCCCCATGGAGATGCCATGAATGTTCCAGGCCTGGAGGCTCAGCTTCAAACTGTCCACGGCTGGGCAGTGCTCCCCGGGCCTGGGTGACCCTGTGGAATGACCTCCGACTGTGGGCTATAAGTGGCTTGAAGGGGGCGCCGACCCATCTCAGCATGAAGGGACACACATTTTGCAGGTGCTGCTGGGTGTCTGCTTCTTCCTGGAATTTTAAAACTTGGTCTCATCCAGAATTAAAAACAAAGGATGCTGCCTGGCTCTCATTCTGCTTCTGCCCTGGGCCCAGCTGAACTCTGCCACACCCTTGCTTTGCTTCTCCTCCCTGCACGGGAGCTCCGCCCACTCTGCACACCTCGGGCTTCCCTCCCTTAATTTGCCTTTTCTTTGCATTAAGAGCGAATGGCAGAGAGAGGACAGAAAGACACATGCCAGGGGGGAGATGGTCGCTGTGATATCAAGGGACCCAGTGGGGAGAGGATATTTCTGAATGTGGGGAGTCTTGGGTGCACACCAACCAAGGTGCAGCCAAACCCACTTGGGTGGCGCCTTGGGTATTTTTTCGCTGCAAGCAGACGTGTGCAGGTGTACAAGGACCCAGGCAGAGGGGTGGCGGGGGGCTCGGACACCCACCCAGGCAGCGGCGAGATGTGTTTATTGAACTTGAAAGCACAGCGTTTCTGGGCTGATGTAGGGAGGAAGCCTTCCTGCTGGGTTGGGAAAAGCTCCCTGTGGGCTGTTGGCCTTAAACGCAGCCTAATAGAGTTCTACTTCAGAAGAGCAGAGCCGATCTCAGACCCAGTGTGGTTTGGGACCGGCTAAACGCACGCTTATTTAACTTTGATCTGTCGGTGGGCGATCAGGAGCGTGAGGGGCTCCTGACTGATGTCCAGCAGGCCCCCTCGGGAGGTTTAGTGAATACCGATATGGCTACAGGATCCTAAGCTATGTGCTGGCTGCGCCTGGCAGTGAAAAGGAGGCATATTACTATTAGTCATATAATACCAGGTTGCATCACGCCCTAGCCATTATTCCCGCTTCAAGTCCGGTGAGGGTGGCCGCAGCGGGCTCATTTCTGAGAGGTCAGCAGATCCTGTCGTTGATGCTCCGTCGGGTGACCCCCAGTGCGTGTCAGGGAGGGCTCCGTGATCACTGGAAGTGCTGATGTTTTCAGCAGGGTGGCTGAACCCCACCCGGGCGGGTGCCCCACAGTGCTATTCTACAGAGGCCGCATTAGTCATTCCGCAGCGGTGCCGAATTGATGTTGTTAAATTCATTTCAGCCATTGAAACTTGACAACTAATTTTGGATAAGAATGATTGGAATGGATAAACTCTCTTATTTTTGGAAGTGGCTGTTTTTCAAAACAAATCTTTTATCCGCGACGGCACATAATTCAGTGCGAACAGACAGAATGTGGTATTGTTGTTGACCGCGGATGCTGTGGAGGGCAGGCGTGTGTGCATGCGTGTGTGTGTGTGTGTGCGTGTGTGCGTGTGTGCGCGCGCGTGTGTGTGTGTGTGTGTGTATGGAGGAGGGGCGGGAGTGGCGCCCATCTCATGAACGGCTTTGTCTCAGTAGGAATGAAAAAGATGGGGCTGGGGACAGCGTGTGCACTTCCAAACAGTGTCCACATGGGTAGAGTTTACAGTTTTGTTTTGCTTTTTTAAAGAGGATAGATGGAAGAGAAGTACAATTGGCATCGGTTTTCTACAAAACTTAGTCTATTTGAAAGAAGAACACTTGACCAAACACTCCGGCATTTCAGAAAACACCAATAAAAAGGAAATAGGGAATGCTGAGCTTATGCAGGGAGTGGCAGGGCAGTGTTGGTTTGCTGGTAGAAGGCTTGTCCTCCTGTCAGAGACTTGGGTTCGAGTCCCAGTCAGTGTAACTCAACTGCAGTCTGTCAGTGGAGCTTTGCCTGATACTATGATGGGTAGAGCTTCCTGGCTAAGACAGACAAGGAAGAAAGGCATGACGGTCAGCTGCCAAAAATCAGTCAGTGGAAACTTTGTGGATCACAGCAGTTAATCTTTCTGTGCAGGTTGTAACCAATCATCAGGGACCAACTCACTGGCAGCTAGCCACCACCACACTTCCTGACTGATGCCTTACAGGAAAGGCTGGGAGTCCTGGTGATGCAGTGGTGACAGGTTGGGCCGCCAACTGCAAGGTGAGCAATGGGCAGCCACTCCGAGGGAGAAAGACAGGGCTTTCTACTCCCTTGAAGACTTATTGCCTTGGAAACTCATGGGGGCCATCTGTCCTTTCTGACAGGGTCACTATGAGTTGGCACTGATTCAATGGCAGTAGCCGGTTGGGTTGGGTTTACAGGAAAGGCTAATTAAGCGCCTATTCCACTGAATCGCCAGTAGAATGTACATTCCACTTATGGACACAGCTTTGGTAAGGCGGAATTACTTGTCTAAAGCCAATGGCTACAATAGGCTGATCCAGAACTCTGCCCCAGATGAAGCTGCCTCCAGTGTCTGAGTCTTCTCATGAAAGAGATTGTTTTATGGGTGTCCAGCTCATAAAAGTTTGCTCACCTCTGCATCTCGCGGTGCCCAGTGCAGTGACGGAATTGCAGTCCTGCCCCTGACTTGTGCCATTTTTGAACTTCATCCCTGGACCCTCTGAAAACTGCCAGTTTTCATCAAGATGAACCGTCAGTTCCAGCTCACAGTGACCCCTCGTGTGTCAGGGTAGACATAGTGGCCCATCTTTCAGACGATCACCAGGGCTCTCTTCCAAGGCTGCTCTGGGTAGACTCAGTCTCCAGCTTCATGGTTAGTAGCCATTGTTTGTACCAGTACCCAGGGACCCCTTTCTGCCCATACCCCTTTGTCCCCGATGAAATGATATACCCACCTAAATGAAAGTTCTCTTGTAGTGGAAGTTTATCGTATAGGGCCCACACTGCATCCATTTCTGTTCTTAATGATCTGCCCCCTGGATCTCATGGTGGCCCCATGGATGAGGTAGACCCTGCAACCTCCACTTTCTAGTCAAGTAACTGGGACTCAGGGGAGCTAAATAGCTTCACCTCGCATAAACTTTGCAAGTGACAGACCTTGTATCTGATTCCAAGTTTGTCCTGCCCCAAAGTTTGGGCTTGATAACCATATGGAAAGTACCATGGACTGCTAAAAGGACAAACAAATCCGTCTTGGAAGAAGTGAGGCCAGAATGTTCCTTAGAGACAAAGGATGGCAAAACTTTGTCTTACACACTTTGGACATGTTGTCAGGAGCCAGCAGTCCTTGGAGAAGGACATCGTGCTTGGTGAAGTGGAGGGGCGTTGGAAACGAGGAAGGCCCTTGATGGGATGGATTGACACAGTGGCTGCCGTCTTTCACTCTGCTGTGCAGAGTCAACTTGGCCCCTAACAACAACAATAACAAAAATCACCGCAAAGCAGGAATTCTTTCCACGTGGCATCTGAGCCAGGTCTTGATGGCAGAGATAGAATCGTGGGGAGTTGGACATTCTCAGTGGCACAGATCGTTAAGAGTTCTGCTACCAACCAGAAGGTCGCCTGTTTGAACATACCTTGAGGCACCTCAGAAGAAAGGTGTGATCTCCTTCGGAAATGTCTCAGCCTCGAAAACCCACTGAAACACGGTTGTGCTTGGTGCTCTTGGGGTGCTGGGTGTCATCTTGCCTCAGGCTGCCTTCGGGCTGGGGCAGGCTAGCGTAGGCACACTTGGAGGGGGAAGAGGGCTTGGCTGCACAGAGATGATGGATTCTGAATCATGGGATCCTGTTATCTGTCCTCAAGCAGAATTTAGATCTGTTTGCTAACATGAGACCAACGTCCTCGCTCGGCGGGACTGTGTTCTTCCTCCCCAACCAGTCAGCAGCGTGACTAGGGGACGGATAGGTTTGTCTAGTGTGTCGACCATCTCCTTTCCCTGCAGCTGCTCCCCTTGGGTCTTAAGGGGTCTGTGTCCTCCTGAGTACCCACCTGGAGGCTTGAGCGGTGCTTCCCAAAGTAGGGGATAGTGCCCCTGCCCCTGGCGGGCACTGGAACAACCCAAGGTATTGCAAAAACAGATACCTACATTTTATCCTGAATGATGGGTTGTGATACAGTGGTTTTATTCTGGGGGAGGTGTGTGTGTTGTGGGGAGGTGCTGAGTAGTTTCCACCCCCACCCCCGCCCACTGAAAAATAGGTGATAGGCCAAATAAGTTTGGGAACCTTCAGTCCCAAAGCTTCTTTAACTGGGCATTGACCCCATTTGCAGGGGTTGCAACAAATATGACACCTGTCAAGGGCTTCTGAACCCTGACAACCAAAAGGTAATTGAAATTGAAACACATAAGGAACCCAAGGTGTTTCTGGTGGGGGCTGCCCAGGTTGCCCATCTCTCAAGTGAAAAAGGGGTTTTGAGTGGAAAAAGTTTAAGTAGCCATGGTCCGGTCCACAAACTGCATGTTTCCAAATGTAGCTAAGAATTGGAATCACCTAGGGATCTGGTAAAACTACAGATCCCTGGGCCCCTTCCTCTTAGATGGTCTGATTCATTAGGTTGCAAAGGGAGTCCAAGGGTGTGTGTTTTCACCAGATCCCCCAAGTGATTACAACGAGCAGCCAAGACAGACAGAAAACTCAAGTCCGACTCATACGTTCCATTATGTCCATTAACCGGGAGGTGCCCTGGTTAAAACTTCTTCACTCTGTCCTCCCACGTCTCCTCCGTCTTAACCACGGCTCTGGCATCAGGAGAGAGAGGTTTGACAGAGCCAGAGATGCTCAAAAGCGTTTCCGATGAAATGCTTTTGTTTTCCGCCTCCCCTGCTGTTGTTGAAGTCTCTGGCTGTTGTCTAGGGAGCCTCTTGAAGCTAAGAAATTAGACCACAAACAGCTGCCATGACAAAGTGGTAGAATATGAAAGCCCGGCGACACCAGGTTGTCAAATGTTTACTTTAGATCACACGATGAAGGAGAATCGCTGGCACTTCGGGTCTGTGTTGCCTGGTGGAAGGCAGCAGGGAGCTCTGCTTTGCCCAGTGTTCTCATGTGAAGAGCTTTCCGGAGTGGGCCACTCCGCCCAGGATGAAGACTTCCTGGCCATCCCCATGGCCACGGACATTAGGGGTGTTGCCCATCGTTCTGTCGGGCCAACTGTTTTCTGCTCGGGCACTAGCTGTGAGCGTAGCAGATCCTCCTCTCACCCATTGTCTCCACCTGCCTTTGCCTTGAGACGCCAGCCGTGGTGGGTAGTGGTTATGAACTGGGCTCTAAGGTTGATCAGGAAGGTCGGCAGGTGAAACCATCAGCTACTCTGTGTGTGGGAGAAAGACTGCTTTCTGCTCCCATACCAAGTTCCAGTCTTGGAAACCCACAGGGGGAGTTCTGCTGTTCGACCAGGTCAACTATGCGGTGTCATCGACTCTGGGGCAGTGAGGTTGTTTATTAATTTATGTATTTGCTTTGAGAACGCACACGCCACCCCTAAGCTGCCTAGGGCAGATTGTTCCCCATGCCACACAATTGGCACCAGTTGGGTGGTGCAAATGTTTAAGTGCTTAGTGATCTACCCCAAATACCTCGGAGAATAAACATGGGTAACTCCTTCCGAAAGGTCACAGCCCTGAGAAGTTTGAGGAGCTCAGTTCTGTCATGCATGGGGTGTGTGTGTGTGGGGGGGGGGAGCATAAGGCCAAGTGGCCTGCAGCTCGTCTTTGTCCCTGTGATGGGGTTTGGTGGCTGTGATTCTGTGACAAACAAGATGGAAGAAGTCCCTGCTTTCGAAACGCTTTCAGTCCCGTCTCTCATTCGTGGCAGCTCAACCACCGTCTCTACAGTCAGGGCTACTTCTTCCCTGTGGGTTTCCTGAGTTTTGGGCATAGCCCTGTGACTCTTTCCATGGCCCCTCTACTCTGACCTTTTAAAATAGCTCAATGTTATATAACCCCAGAGGGTTTCTTTTGCTCAGGAGAGCTGGGTGTGTACTTCAATTCCAGGTCATCTGTGAAGATAGTAAAAACCAAAACGAAGCTCATCTCACCACCACCGAGTCGACGCTGACTCATAGCAACTCTACAGGACCGGGTAGAACTGCCCCTGCCATATTTTGGACTGTGCGTGTTGACGGGAGTAGAAAGCCCCATCCTTTCTTTGGAGGAGCGGCTGGTGGTTTTGAGCTGCTCACCTAGCAGCCCAATGAATAACCCATTACACAATCAGGGCTACTTTTTACAGTATATAGTAAGTGTACAGTGAACCCCTTATTGATTGATTGGCCCCTTGCTCATGCCATGCTAATGCTTACAATCCCAGCATGACTCTGTCTTCGATTGAAAATACATTGGAAATATCATGTGCGGGTAAGTGAACTCTATGTATTTATTACTCTTAGTTCCTACTCCCGGTGCCCTGGTGGCGTAGTGGCTGTGTGTTGCACTTCAGACCATGATGTTAGCAACACGGGTCAGCAGTTTGAAACCTCTGCCACTCCTCAGGATGAAGATGAAGCTCTCGACTCCCGTAAAGAGTTAGTGTCTCGGAAACCCACAGGGACAGTTCTCTCCTGCCCGACAGGGTCCTTATGAGTCAGAATGGACTCAATGGCAGGGATTAGATTTCGGTGTGAGTTCCCACTCTTGTCTGCTGACGTGAGTTACATGATCAGGCAGACTTGGGTTCCTCTTCCTGGTCTCTCATCAGGGTTTTGTTGTCTTCAGTGTCTGTGATTCTGGACACTTTGATTCTGAGAGTCAGGTACACAGAGGAATGACACGGAGTGATCTGTCTTTGCAGGGCTTGGGCTCTGGATGATGCAGGGCCTGGGCTCTGTTAGCTTCTGCCAACCCTCTGCCCTATGGGAGACTGGGAGCTACAGTTTGGTCTGTGAGTGGCACTGGGGGAAAGCATTTGGCTTCTTACAAAAAGGTTGTTGTTTCAGACTGATGCAGAGAAATCTCAGAAGAAAAGTCTGGCAGTCTGCTTCTGAAAGATCACAGCCATCGACTACCCCGTGGAGAAGTTCCACACTGATAAAGAGGGGCCGCCACGAGGCAGGATCCATTGCAATACACTAACTGGGTTTCTTTGGTTTCAGTAGCCATTTGAAGGTTTTGTTTAGAAGGCATCCAACTTGAGTGGTAAACCCAGCTGGGACCAAACCCACCGCCATCCTGTTGAGTCTGACTCATCTGGCCCTTTATAGAGTTTCCAAGGCTGTGGCTCTTTCCCGATGCTGAGCGCCTCCTCTTTCGACTTTCCAGATAAACAGATGGTGGATTTGAAGCACCCACTTTGTGGATTGTCGTCCAACACCACCTATCAACTTGCCTTGCTCTTGTGGTCCCCACCCCCCTAAACAGAGGAAACAATCCCATTGAGATTCATTCATGCAAATAACTGCCCCTTATCCACTAGGGCCTGCCCTAGATGGGAAGAGCAGAAACATGCCCCTGTGCGCTGCTCCGGAGCTCACATTCCAGTAACAGGCAGGACAATGAATAGCAAACCCGGCTGAGGCAGAGAATTTCAGATTGGACTGGGGGCTGTGACACACCAGACAAGGGGAGGCGCTGGCGACAGGAGAGCAAGGCGGGCAGGAAGGCTGGAAGAGCCTTGGTGATAAGGAGGGGACATCTGATTAAACATGGCATTATGGGATGGTCTTGACTTGAGGGCAGTGGGTGGGGTGGGGGAGGTTCTTGGAAGAGGAAATGCAAGCGCGAGGGCCTTCAGCTGGGAACAGTTAGTGGCTCTGTATAGAATTCCTATGTGGCTTTCAACTGCCCTTCAGTTCCAGGGACAATACCTGATCTGAGTACTCACTCTCACTGCCATCAAGTCAATGCCGACTCATAGTGACCGTACACAGCAGGAGAGATATGCCTCTGTGAGTTTCTGAGACTGTAGCTCTTTACAGGAGTCGAAACCCTCATCCATTTCCCTTGGGGAGAACAGTGGTTTTGAACTGCCGACCTTGAGGTTAGCTGCCCAATGCAAAGCCACTAGCCCATACTCCGAGGTAATAGTTCGACGATATTTAAAGAGGCAGTAGAATTCTTAACTTCCATGCGGAAGTCCTGGGTCTGATTCCCATCCTGTATTCCTCATGTACAGCTTAGGTCTGCCTGTCACTGGAGGCTTCGCCTGTTGCTATGACATGGAACAATATTCAGCAGAGTTTCCAGGTGAAGACAGACTAGGAAGAAAGGTTTGGTGATCTCATTATAACAATTAGCCCAGGTAAACCCTATGGGCCCCAGTGGTCCCATTCTCAACCAATCCTGGGAAACCGTCCAGGACCGGAAAGTGGTCCCTTCTGTCATGCATGGATTTGAATCAGGGGCCAATTGATAGTAGCTGATAACAACAACATTTAAGGATCACCAAGAGGCACTGGCATCCTGCACACATCTTGCTAGTGGGTAAAATGCAAGCCAGGTGAGGGTAAGTATCTTACGTCTTTTTGTTTACCACCGTCTCCCACGTGCCCATTGAAAAATGGTGAATGAAATCAGCATACCGTGAAGCACACAACTCCGACTGCCCCGCTGAAGAGCAAGCCTTGCCTCCTCTAATTCCGATATTAGAAGACACGGATTCAGGGGGTAATGTGCTTCAGCTGGTTACGAAGGCGAGCTGGGAGTGGAGCCTAAGCCTGTCAGACTTGAAAGCCATTGCATTTCCCACTGCTGGGTCTAGTACGTTTGACCCTCCAGCTTCAAAAGTCTTACCTTGTTAGCATCCCTCTGAGCCAAGATCCAGGCAGGGAGTTAATTTGGCTTTGCTGCACTCTCCTGTTCACCAGGGAAGTGGCCCTTCAGCACTAGCATCATTTGTGGTCCCGGGGACTTCCCAGCTAAGCAGATGCCTTTGACAGGGACTCAGATTTTTTTTTTTTTTAACAAAACAACTGCAAACTCAGTCATCAATCATGGACTCCTCAGCTTCATGCTCTTATATTTTAGCAAATGTGAGGGAGCTGAGAGGAAGGGAGTGAACTGCAGTAAACACCTACTATGTGTCACGCATCGGATGAATATTTTATCTACAGAATAACTGAATCGCTGCAGTAGCCTGGTTGAGAGTGCAGACTTGAGGCCAGGTCGATCTGGATTCCACACTTGGACACTATACACAGGAGATTTTAGAAGAGCTAATCTTTCCTAATCTGGAATAAAGAAGACCGAAGGAGAATCAATGCATTTGAATTGTGGTGTTGGTGAAGAATATTGAAAATACCGTGGACTACTCAAAGGGCAAGCTGGTCTGTCTTAGAAGAAGGATGGCCAGAATGCTTCATAGAGGCAAGAATGGTTAGACTTGGTCTTATATACTTTGGACCTGTTGTCCGGAGAGGCCAGTTCCTGGAGAAGGACAGCATGTTTGGTAAAGTGGAGGAGCAGTGAAAGAGAGGAAGGCCCTCAATGAGATGAATGGCACCGTGGCTCAGGCATAGGAACAATTGTGAAAATATTGCAGGCCTGGGGGTCAGTGATTTTTGCTGTATGCACGTGGTCACTCTGGGTCGTAATTGACTCCGTGGCCCCTAACAATAGCAAGCTTTCTGAGTCTTCCTTTCTTACTCGGAAAATAGGTCTATTGAGACCTATTCCTGGGAATTATTTTGAGATTTTTAAAAGAAAAATGGAAAAGAAGGAAGATCACAACCTTAATGCTTGAGCAGGGCCAATCGTCAAGGAATGTGGCTTCCGATCAGTGATTTTATTTTATTGAGTCTCAAACAATGGCAAACAAAACAAAAAACAAGGTTACTGTTATTGAGTCCACGTTGATACATAGCGATCCTATAGGGCAGTGTAGCACTGCTCCTGTGGGTTTCTGGACTACAAGTCTCTGTGAGAGACGAAAGTCTGGTCTTTCTCCTTTAGAGCCGTTGCTGGTATTGAACTGTAGACCTTGCAGTTAGCAGCCCAATGCATAACCACTGTGCCAAATATTCAGTAACCTTTTGTTATGTATCACTACAAAGACACCGCTACCCATTTAACTACCACACGCTAGCTCCTGATTAAAAATACACTCTAATATCCAGACCCAAGGTTGTCAAGTCAATGCCACCCCATGTGTTCCAGAGTGGAAGAGTGCTCCATGAAAAGTCTTCATCGACTGCCTTTTGGGATGTAGGTCGCCAGGACTTTCTTCAAAGGCACCTCCAGGTGCACTCGAACCACCACTCTGGGCTAGCCATGAGCACAGTAACCATCTGCATGATGCAGGGATTCCTATGATGACCTCGGATAGATTCACATATAGACTGATGTGCCTCTGGGCACAAGTGGATGCGATGTTGTACAAATGGTAGGTTATGCTAGCGATGGTAATTAATTAATAAATTCCTGAAGCATCAAAGGCCAATAATTGGCTATGTTGTGTGTAAAATGCTCAAGCAATCAAGTGCTGGTACTTGTCTTCCTAACCTCTCCAACATATCAGGACCCTCACATTCTAAAAGGTTTTCCTCACAATGAGCCAAGTGGGCCCACAAATTTGCTGCCGGTTTCTGGGCATTCCTTCCAAGATCAACGGGTGGCCCGTGCCCTCGGAGCAGATGTTCATATGCTTATTAAGTTACAGCTTCAGTGCCATACTTTGAGACTAATTACAATGCTATTGTGCAGGCCCACAAAACCTCGCGCCACATTTGCCATTCAGACAGACCCAGGTTGGATCCCCAGTGAGAGCTTCTGAAGTGCGTCCGCTGCCCATCTGTCAGTGGAGGATTGGGTGTCGTTATGATGTCGAACAGATTTCAGTGGAGCTTCTGGACTAAGATGGACTAGGACAGAGGCCTGGCAATTGACTTCCAGAAACCAGCCAATAGAAACCCTAGAGATGACAAGGCTCTGATCCCCAACTGATGATAGGGATGGTGCGGGATTGACCCATCATGAGTCAGAACTAACTTGATGATACCTCACGGCAGCAATAACTACCGTCTCTACCGGTT
Source organism: Tenrec ecaudatus (assembly GCF_050624435.1). NCBI lineage: Eukaryota > Metazoa > Chordata > Mammalia > Afrosoricida > Tenrecidae > Tenrec > Tenrec ecaudatus. The sequence goes on from NC_134532.1 coordinate 199,065,852, forward strand.
CTTCTTCAAAAGCTGGGCATCATGCAGCGAACTAGACACGATCCATGCTCTTAGGGATTTGGAGAGAAGACAGGTAATACAAGAGCAACAAAGGAATCCTATTTCAGATAGTGATGGGGTATATTGTGGAAAAATAGCAAGGCGATACCATAGAGAGGGACACTTGCTGATAGAACAGCATGAATGCCCCTCTGGGCGGGGACCACTTTATGAGATCTGATTTTCGCGTAACAGCCTGGCTTGGATAACCAAGCCAAGTAGATAATTGAGGAGTGGGTGCATTGTTTGGAATGGAGCGAGTACCCCCGAATAATTCTCCTCCTTTCCATTTCGTGAAGTTCTAGGCAATAAAGACCCCCAGTTGCTAAGTGTGTGTGATTCAACAAAAGTTGGAAAAAAAGGAAGAAGAAGAAACTCAAGAGAAAGAATGGCAGAAAAAAGGCCGCAAAAGCCCAGTAGCAAGCTTCATCTTTGGTATTTAGAATGATGAAGAGAAGCAATATGTGAAATCCACTTAAAATATGATTTTGGGTTCTAATATACATTTTGAATTTATGGGGAACTGACTTCTGCTATTTATTCAGAGAGCAGAAAATGCATATGCTATGCAGCTGAACGCAGCACGCCATAATGGGACACCTAGCATTTTTCACAAGTGATTGATCTTCCCCGCCCCTCGACAGTCCTTTCCCTAACTGCTCCCAAACATGGAATACATTTCAAGCTTCTGTTGCATTGCATTGAGTCAAAACCAAAGATGCTGCAAAGACTTGCCAGCTTTAGTTTTAAAAACAACAACAACACAAAACCAAACCAAGGGAAGGGGAGTATCTCCTTCGCTAGACATAAAGAGGAAGAACATTCCAACTGGGAGAGACCCTGAGGGTGGGCATGCTAATTGGAATAGTCCCCAGGAAGGTTCACTAGATCTTAAGCACTGTTGGGTGCCTATGTTGTAGATCCCCCAATACAAACGCAGGTAAAGTAACGAGGCTCTACCCATCTCCAGCTGTGCTGCTGATTTGAACATGTTGGTGAACCTGACTGTGGGGTGCAGTTGATCCATCTTCAAAATGAGGAAAACAGTGCTAGTGCTCTGTCGCCCAGACCCCGCAGAAGGCCTGGGCAAAAGCGAAGGGCCTCCTTTAAATCGGAATTTCAAGGCAAGTGTATCTTCTTTAAGAAGATTGATCAAGAATCCCAGGATTAGGAAGAAAGAGGGACAGCTGGATGTGGGAGTCTAGAATCGTTTACTTGGCCCAGGTCTTCCTCCAGTGATTACAGATTCCAGGGCTGGTCTCATCTCGGCTCTCCTGTGGAAATGGGAGATTACATCTCTCCACTTGCGTGACCAACTCCTTTCCGTTTGCCAGGGCTTTCTTGGCTGTAGCACTGGAAATCCTGTATCCTGGTCTCAAAGAGAGCTACATGGTTGCTCACCCTAGTTTCTATGGAGCTCTGAATCATTCTTGGCTTAGTGTTTGTGTTAGGGGTGGGTGGGAACACAAGGAGTAGTTATGTGTTGGGCTGCTAGCCACATGGTCAGCAGTTTGAAACCACCAGCTGCTCCACTGGAGAAACACAAGGCTTTCTACTCCCATGAAGAGGAACTCGCGGGCAGTTCTGCCCTGTCCCATAGGGTTGCTATGAGCCGGCATGGATTAGATGATGGTGCGTTTGGTCTTTTGAGTTTGAGTAGGGGAAGCGCTAGACTACAGACACACAGAGGGCCGTGAACATTAGTGTACTCTTTCTGGATTGACAATGACTATTGTTCTAAGGAGTCCCTGAGGGGTGCAGATGGTAACCCACAAAACTACTCACTGAAAGCTGAGAGACGTGAGCCCTACCACGATGCTGCTGAGAAAAGCCCTGGCACTCTACTTCCCCAAATCCCTTTGGAGCACAGTTCCATTCGGACACCCACAGGGGCATCGTGAGTGGCAAAGGGCTCGACGCCAGCTGGTTCAGCAGGTCCATGGTATACTCTTCCTAAGACCCCTGGTGGCATCATGGGTTTGGGCTGCTACCCACAAGGGCAGTGGTTCAAAACCACCAAATTCTTTGTTGGGGATAGGCTCAGAAACCCACAGGGACAGTTCTATAGGGTCACTATGAGTTGAAGCGACTCAATGACAGTGATTAAAAAAATTAGTATGTTCATCATATGAATAGTTATTTGGTTTGTTTTTTAAATGCACGTTAAGATCTAAAGCTTTTGCCTTTGGCCTGATAGTTCGGTAGACAATTTCAAACATATAAGCACAATGAATACAGCAGTCCATTGAGGTGAGAGATGTTTTTCCAATTTGTAGACAGTGAGGGTCAAAGAGGTGAGGAATTACCCAAGGCTATAAATTTTCAGAGTGGCTGACCTAAGATTAGAACCCAGATCCTCATGGAACAAAGCCCAGATACTCAGTATCATAGAAGGTCGTGCTTTCTGGGGCCTGTCTTGCCTTTGGGAGCCCTTGTGGTGTAGTGTTTATGTGCTTGGTTGCTAACTAAAAGGTCAGCAGTTTGAAACCACCAGCTGCTCTTCTGGAGAAAGACAGGACTTTCTACTCCTGTAAAGAGTGGAGGAAGAATACTTAATTCTGGAAGGCAGAGAAACCCAACCCACTGCTATCAAAGTCGACTAGACTGATAGGGTTTCCTAGATGGTCAGTCTTTAACAGAGGCAGACAACCTCAGCTTCCTCCCCGGTGGTTCTCACTCTGTGGCTAGCTTTTCAAAGCATGTTCCGTAGCGCTACCGGGCTCCTGAGGGAACAGCAAAAGTCTCCCATGGGGATGGCTGCCAAATGTTCAGAGTTTTATTCTAACACCAGGACACTCTCCCCATAGCGTTTCTTCCACATTTCTTTTCATTGTTTATACTCTGGCTACATCAGGTAAGCATTGGACCACTAATTATGAAACCAATGGTTCAAACCCACAAGCCACTCAGAGCAAGAAAGATGAGGCTAGCTGATCCCCTAAAGATCCACAAAGAGGAGGCTATCTGCTCCTGTAAACAGCTATAATCTCGGAAACTCAAAGGGGTCCGTTCTACCCTGTCTTGTCGGGTCGCTACAAGTCAGCATTGACTCAACGGCCATGCTTTTATTTTTAAGCAGCCCTAGTGGCATAGTGGGCTAGCTGTTGGGCTACTAACCACTAGGTTAGAAGTTCCAAAGCACCAGCCACTCCCTGGGAGAAAGACAAGGCTGTCTACTCCCTAACGAGTTAGTCACAGAAACCCACAGGGACAGTTCTACCCTGTCCTGCTGGGTCACAGTGAGTTGGGATTGACCCCACGGCGGTGACTTAGTGAGTGATGAGTCAGAATTTGTTGGATTTTCCAGTCAGGTCTTATTAGAAGAATGTCATTTGCTGGATGTATTTGGGAAGCACTTTGAGCACCCCGTTTTGTGCAAGAGGGGTGGCGCAGGGCCCATGAGGAAGTCAGAGAGAGTGGAACCCAGCCCCACCCTCTGGGGGCTCCCAGTGTGGTTGGAGGTCTCAGCAGAGCACGTAAGCCCAGTGAGAGGCAGGGAAGACCTCGGGAGCTGAGTGAAGTCAGAGGGTAGGGAGGAAAGCGTCACACAACTCCCCGCGGACAACTTCCAGAAGAAGATGGGGCTCAAAGTAGGCCTGCAAGTTTGAAGCAAATGAAAAGCCTCACCACGATCAACTTCATGGGACTTTATGGAGTCTCCTGTTAGCCAAAGGTGGGAGATTTGAATCCACCCCGTTGTGTGGAAGCAAGACCCAGTGATATCCTTCTGTGCGATCCAAGCCTTTGAAAACCCCAGGAGCACAGTTCCCCGCAGACACATGGTTGTGGCTGTGAGTCCGAATACACCAGCCCACACGAGCTTTGATTCTGATCCCAAGAACCTCAAACACAAACTCACTGCCATCAAGTCGATCCCAACACAGAGCAGCCTTTAGGTCAAGCTAGAACTGCTCCTGTGGGGTTTCTAGACGGACACGATGCAGGGTTGAAAGCCCATTTGCCTCTTGCAGAAGTGGCTGGTGCTTTTGAACTGCTGACCTTGTGATTAGCAGGCCAACTTGGAGCCACTGGCACACCACCAGGGCTCCTAATGGACACACCACAAGGGAGTTGTGTAAAGGAAAGACATTTCTTTTCTCATAGCTCTGGAGGCTACAAGTTCGAATCAAGGCCATGGCTACTCTGTCGGTGACCCTCTCTTAGTTTCTTGCACCAGTCAGCAATCTTTGGTATTTCTTGGCATCCACCTTCCCATGGTGTCTGTGCTGGTCTTTTTCTAACTTGGAGCTTTTCGGGTTTAGGGTCAACCAACCCCCTACTAGTAGGAGCTCATTAACAAAAGGAAAACTCAATTTTCAAATGAGGTCTCATCAATAGGTTCAAAGGCCAGCAATTCAAGACATTTTGGGGTGAGAGGGGACACAATTGAATCCGTGACAAATGGGCACTTGGGAAAGGCCGATCCCGAGTGGGAGCTTGGAGGGATCATCATCTTTACACGCTGTTCTCTCTCTGTTTCCTGATGAAAAAGCTGTGTGTTTTGTTTGCCTGCTATCATGTGTTCTGTTTTATTCGCTCTCCCCTGTCTGCTTCTCCGACTCCCTTCTCTCCTCTTTTCTTTCCCCACTTAGATGAATCAGTGCTTTTGTTGATCAGGCTCAACATGTCTCTCTGGAGCCAATGACCTAGTTTGGTTTCAATTTGGTCTCGGTGATGGCACATCTAGAGCCTGATCCATAAACAAGCAGTGCTCACTCCTTGAATATGTCACCGAGTCACCAGCCATGGCATTAAGACAGCGCAGGAGAGAATGACTCTGGATTCTAACGTGAATGAAAATCCAGGAGAGTTTTATGGACGAGGGTGTGATTGACATGTTAATAGACAGCAGAACATGTTTGGGTTTGCTTTCTAGTTATTCTTGAATTTCATTTGGGGCACCTGTTGATGACCAGCATCTGTCTTGGCTGTCCAATGCACCCACGTCTGCCGATAATTGCTATTTATACTTCATTTATAAAGAAATCCTGGAGGAACATTTGAACACCAATCTGCACCATCTCCTTTCATTTTTATTCAGATCAATTACCATATTCCTGGGGCTGAAAGGCAGGGAAATACCAATGTGTGTGTGTGGGCCTCTCTCTCTCTCTCTCTCTCTCTCTCTGGGTATTTATAATACCACCCACCCCAATTGTCATTTCTTCGAGATGTTTTCTAAATGATTTTATTTCTGGATGCGGGAAGCCTGGCAAATGAATTGAATTTTCAGTGTTTGGTGCAAATTCTACTATCCAGTGACCAGGACCTTTTCAGGTTCACCAGTTCTGACGCTCCTCCATGAGAGAGTGTGGACAGAGCAACTGACCCGTTGGCATTTCCAGACAGCCCCCTGTTCTCCTCTCCCACACCTTTTCACCATCTGAGCGCCTTCGCCCTCTGGATCCAAGAACCTCTCTTGGAATTTAGAGGCAATGCTATTATTACTGTTGCTAACAATAGCTCATGTCCGCAGCAGGGAAGAACAATTAACAAATTCATGAATTGTGTTTGTTTACATGTCTGAGCGCGAGGCTAATTATTTAATTAATGTCTTCTGTCTTGAGCAGAAGTGTCAGCGCATGGGAATGTCACCGAGTGGTGAACAAGGTGAGGCTGGAGAAAAACCCACTTACTCTGATCGCTGGAGATGTGCGCTTTCTTAAGGGCTCCAGTTTGGGGTAGGGTGTCATATTTTAATCCCAACCATTAATTTTGGGAATATTTGATGATGATTGAATCCACGAAATGATCAAATGCCCCTTTTGAATTTATTGGGAACTACTTGTTCAAACTCAATATACTATCATGATTATTCCAGCAGTATCACCCCCTTTGGGAAACACCAATGTGATTTTTATAGACACCAAGTGCTAAAGCTTGCTCCCAAAGAGCAGCTGGTGGGTTCAAACTCCCGACCTTTGGGCTAGCAGCACAGCATTGACCAGGGTGTTGCTGTTATTAGGCGCCATTGGGTTGGTTCCAGCTCATCGTGAGTCTATGAACAATAGCAGGAAAGAGTGGCGGGCTCCACACAGTTGTTCTAATGGTTGAGGCCATTGCTGGAGTCACGGTGTCTGTCTGTCTCCTCCATGCTTTGCTCTGATTTGCTGCCCCTCTACTTTATCTTGATCTTCACCATAAGCGTCTCACGTCCTCCTTACTCTCAGCAAGCAAGGCTGTGCCATCTGCAAATCACAGGTTGTTCATAAGCTTCCTCCAAGCCTGATGCTTCATTCTTCATATAATCCAGCTTCTCCAATGATTTGTTCAGCAAGCAGATTGAATGTGTATGGTGAGAGGATACAGCGCTGATGCCCACTTTCCCTCATTTTGAACCACTGCAGCATCTCCTTGTTCTGTTCCCACAACTGCCTCATGAACCATGTGTAGGTATTCCATGAGCACAATGAAATGTTCTGGAATGCCCATCCTTCTCAAGGTTGTCCATAGTTTTTGATAATCCACACAGTCAAATGCCCTGGCATAGTCAAGGAAAGACAGGTCAACAATTTTATGCTATTTTGTGCTTTCCAGCCAAGATTCGTCTGACGTCAGCAATGACATGCCCTCTTCTGAATCTGGCCTGACTTGGGGGCCATTCCCTTTCAATGTTCTGTTGAAACTGTTGTTGGATGATCTTTAACAAAATTTTATTTACATGCACTATTAGTGATGTTATTCTGTAATCTGCTTATTTTGCTGGATCCCCTTTCTTTGAAATGGCTACAAATATGGATCTCTTTCAGTCAGTCATCCATGTAGCTGTCTTCCAAGTTTCCTGGCATAGATGAGCGAGTGCTTTAAGTCCTGCATCAGCTTGTGGAAACACTTCAATTGGTATTCCAACAAATCCTGGATCCTTGTTGTTGGTTAATGGTTTGAGTACAGCTTGGATTTCTTCCTTTAGTACATTGCTTCTTGCTCATATGCTACCTCTTGAAATGGCTGAATGTCAGCTCGTTCTTTTTGGTATAGTGACTCTGCCTTCCGTCTGTGATCTTTTTTGGCCCTTTCTGCATCATTCAATCTTTCAATTTTGCAACTTGAGGATTGAAACTTTTCTTTAGTTCTTTAAGTTTCAGGGAAGCTGAACTTGTTCCATTTTGGTTCTTTAAATCTAGGCCTTTGCATATTTCATTATAACATTAGGCTTTGTCTTCTTGAGCTGCCCTTCGACAATTTCTGTTCAACTCTTTCCTTCAATCATTTCTTCATTTGCCTTAGCTACACTCTCTTCTGACATCTGTGCTGGCCCTTTTTTTCCCTTTCCTTTATTTTTAGTGGCTTTTCTTTCTTCATGTATGATGTTCATTTTGTCATCCCACAGGTCAATCTTCTGTCATTAGTGTTTAATGCATTTGTTCTAGAAATTTGGGTGAGATATTTTAATGGTAACCTGTTGGCACTGCTGAACTTGTTTGAATTTTCTTTAGCTTTCGTCTGAACCTATGTACGAGGTTCGGCTGGTCTGTTCTGCCCTTGGCTTCTGGCCTGGTTTAAATGGCTGATATTGCCCCTTTCCAGCGTCTTTTCCCATGAGTGTAGCCCGTTTGATTTCTGTGTATTCCATTTGGAAAAGGCCACAAGTCGAGCGGCCTTTTGTGTTGTTGAAAGAAGTTGTTTGTGATAAAGAGGTTGTTGGGCTGGTAAAATCCTGTCATACAATCCGCAGCCTCGTGCCTCTCCCCAAGACCCTAGTTTCCAACAATTGTTCCTTCCTCTTTGTTTCCACTTTTGAATTACAATGGCCAATAATTATCAATGCATCTTCATTGCGTGTTTGATCCATTTTAGACTATGGACTTTAGGAGAATGCTCCAATTTCTGCATCGCTAGCTTTAGTGGTTGATGCATAAATTTGAATAACGGTTGTATCGACTCCGACTCCTTTTTTTAGCATGAGGACAGACATTACCCTATCCTCATGAAGTACTTCAAGCATGGTACTTCAAGAGAGCTCTTGAAATGTCCTCTTGATGATGAATGCAGAACCCTTCCTCTTGACTGGGTCATTCTCAGCATAGTGGACCATGTGCTTTTCTGATCAAAAATGCCCAATATCAGTCCATTTCAGCCCACCACATGCCCAGAATATCCATCTGTATGCATTCCATGCCATTTTTTATGACTCCCCATTTTCCTAGATGCATACTGCATCCATTCCACGTTCCCGTTACCAGGTGATATTTGCACCTGTTTCTTCGCATTTTTGAGTTGGGCTCCATCGCACATGAAAGTCTCCAAACCTTTCACTCCCACAGGCTTGGCTCCATCCATGTCATTAGAGCCGACTCTGCTTTGAGACGGCAGCTCTTTCTCATTCATGTTTTGAGTGCTTCTGACCTGAAGGGCTCATCTTTGACAATGTCTGTTTCTATTCATTAGGTTTTCAGTAACTCAGAATGTTTGGATGCTTGCCGGAGGGTTTTCAGCCGCTAATACCTCTGAAGTGCACAGCCTACTCCTTCTTAGTAGTGTGTTCTTAGTCTCTGGAGACTCAGCTGAAACCCTGTCACTTTGGATGTCCCCACTGGTATTTGAATCACAGTAACATACCCTTCAGCATTGCAGCAACACACACCCATCACAGTATGACAGACTGACAGACAAGTGGTGTATATATTGATGATTAATTATTGTAATAGCATTTATACTAACTGGCAAACCATTCAAATATCCCAACAGAGGCAATGTTATATGTGTTAAATGAGGTTATAATGGATTTGAGTGGCTTAAATTCCACAACTGATGCTCTCATTAGAACACAACCAGGTACACAGAGGGAGGAAGACCAGGTGAAAGTAGGGCTTGAGGCAATGGTACCAAAGCCCAGGAACCCCAGAGGTTACTGAGAGCTGAGAGAGATAGAAAGACCCTTCTCTCAAGGCTTCAGAGGAAGCATGTCCTGGACTATAACTGAATTTCAGACCTCCATAGGTCAGGGAGAGGAGTCTTGAAAACTTTCCATCGAAGACCTAATGAATCACTACAGAGCAATGCCCGATAGAGTGCCCAAAGATAACCCCTTCAGGTTAGAAGGTACTCAACAGATGGCCGAGGAAGAGCATCCTGAGAGAGTCAACTGTAAGGATGCAGATGGAGTAAGCCTGCACGTCCTTCATTTTCTGATGGGGCATGACTCAAAATTAGAAGGAATAGTTGCAAATAGCCATTAACAATTGAACAGAGCATGGGCAAGCCAGTTGCTGCAACGATGACTCCCAACAGTGGTGAGGATGGCACAAGTCCGGGCCATGTTTTCTTCTGTTGTCCATGTGGTTGAGTCAGAACCAACTTGGCAGTGCCTGACAATGACAATGACAAGAATCAGAAGAGAGCAGAGTGCTGCTTTGGAATAAGCCATGGTGACTTTCTCACGGTTAGCTGATCTCCTGGGTGCTGGGGTCGAACGACCCTTTCACAGAGGTTGCCTGATTCATAACAGTAGCAGAATTACAGTTATGAAGTAGCAACAAAAATTTTATGATGTGGGGTCACCATAACATGAGGAACTGTATTAAAGGGTCATGACTTTAGGAAGGTTGAGAAACCCTGCTCTAGAGTTAACTGGTGGCTGGAACCAAAAGGAATCTGGGTTGTGTGATTTCCAAGGAGTTGGGCTAACAAGGGCTAGCCAGGCAAGGCCCTGCTCTGATGGTGAAGGCTTTGGTCTATGTTGATTAGTGTACTCCTAAACTTCATTGAATCAAAGTTCAAGTGAGAGGTCTCTCTCTTATTCCCACGTACAGGGCAGATGCTTCAAAGTCACCAAAACACTTGCTAATGGACATTTGTAGAAGAATAATACATTAATTGACATTTGTGCTGCATGCCCTTTAATGTTCCACCCACGTATGCTTTCTGCATTGAAAATCCCTCTGTGAGCTGGTCTTTGCTGACCTTCGGACTCCATAGTGGTCCTGCACACCTCCCTAGGAGCCATTTTTTTAACCACAAGACAAGGTCCTGGTGTATCTGCTCAGTGCGTGACTGAAGATGAAATCAGACTCTCTCCTTCTATTTGCACTGCTGATTTATTAGCTCTGTATTGATTAAAGATCATTGTGCATGATTCGTTTTCCATCCTAAGTAAGAGTATTCTGTACCTGACATCATGTCTATGAGGTATTGATTTATGATGATCTGTATATAAATAAGTAAATAAATAGAACCTCCCAAATCCCCCCAAAACTTTTGTTCTTAAAAAATTATTTTGGTGGTGGTGGGGATGGGGGCCCTGCATATTCATGATGGGTTTAGAATGATACTCATTCATCCTAGTCAGAATCAATGAATTACAACATCTCCCAAGAGACTCACTTTCAAGTCAAGGGAGAAGGGTGGGGAGGGGAGAGACGGTTTAGATGAAAATAGCTCAGATGAGGAAAGTCCCTTTTAATATCTATTATTTCATAGCTGCCTGATTGTAGGAGGATCTATAAATATATGTAGCTGTTGGACGACACAGGGCTCAGGGTATTTCCCCCACTTCTTTAGCATGGAAGTCCTTGGGACGTTCTATTCTCTCTGCGGCATGGGAGAGTGCCTGCGAGTGCTGGCAGAGGGCTTGGCGATGCCTGTCCAGAAATGTCCATGTATTGTGACATTGTCAACTCTGTGAATCCAAAGCCATTGCTGGCTGCAAATGGATTCCCTCAATGAGCAAAGCAAATCAGTAATAAACAGTGGTAACCCCACAACCCCTCTGGCTTTCCACCTTGGCATCATTCTGTGGATGTGGGTTCTGTCTTGTCACCTTGAACTAGTGGTTCGGGTTTTGTTTCTGTTGGTTGGTTTTTGATCGGAAGATTGCCCTCCAAGTTTCTAGATGGGATGCTTTTTTCCTCTTTAAACTTTGAAATCTGACAACTCATTAATATTGCTTACCTTGGTTTTGCCTCTTAGGACTCTGGCTCGAAGAGCAAATGATAAATTACAGGACTCCATGCAGGTAGCCAACCTGCATTGTGCCTGCTCTAGCATGTAAGCTAGAAAAAGCTCCTCAGCCTGGAAGAGAACGGGTGCTTGCTAAAGTAGGAGGGCCCGCTACCGAGAGGCAGGGCTCACTGAGAGATGGATGGACACAGTGGCTACACCGATGGCCTCAAGCTTAACAGGTTGAGGAGGCTGGCCCAGGATCGGGCAGTGTTCTGGTGTGTTGCACGGAGGGTCAGAGGGATGCTTTTGGGTAGCGCAAACTGGATGGTGCCTGACCACAGCGGTGGCACTGGTAAGGACACTCACATAGGAAACTCTTGGCTGGAGCCATTGTACCCTTTTGTGCCTTGATGCTCCTTCTGTGCCTTCTCTTTGTGTTTTGCCAATTTTAGATTTGTCGTTCCCAGTAAGCATGCCTTTCTCTTCTCCCAGTTTAAAAGATCCTTGCCGTAATCATGTTAATGGGCCTGGTGAAAGAGAAGAACAACCACAGAGTAATATTGGGACACAGCATGATTTGAATGCGGCCCTTGATGTTGCTGAACCTGTTGGAGGCGCGTGGACTGCTGAATCAAGCACGTGTACACAGTGCATGTAACGTGGCATTGGGTGTTGTGTCAGTAAGGGCTTGTCTCAGGGACTGTTTGTGAAGAAGTATTTTCCACCAGTCTCGACAAACATGTATTATGTCCGTGTCTACATGATGGCAGCAATCTGAAGGCATTCTCTTTTTCTCTGTGTCCAGCTTTAGCTGGAGTCTGCGGGCATTTACTAGGCGGAGCAACGTGGAACTTAGGAATCATCACAAACAGCTGGGCTCCAGATCTGCCCCTGCAGAATACCTGGGAAGCCTTAGGGTTCTCAGCCCATTGGTGGGCTCTGTTGAATCATTGATCTTCAGAGCTGCAATTGATGTTGATTCTGGCCGAGGCTAGAAGTTAAAGAGGGTCATTTTCATTTGCATATACCTAGTACCTAGCACAGCAGAAGGGGCCCCTGGGTGGTGCTTGGCTGCTCACGGACAGCTTGGGAGCTCTAGTCGACCCCTTAGGGGACTCAGAAGAAGAGCTGGTGATCTGCTCCCTTAAAACCAGCCATTGAGAACCCCGTGGATTTCAGTTTCATTCTGACACATGTGGGGCCACTGTGCTTTGGCATTGACTTGACAGCAACCAGTATTGGTAAGTCGATGACTAGGGGAAGGAGGGAAGGGAGTCTAGTAGACATCACCTGACATTGTTGCTGTTATTAGGTGCCATCCCGCCAGTTTCTACTCAAGGCAAGCACATGTGCACTAGAACAAAAGAGTGCCCGGTCCTGTGCCATCCTCAGAATTGGTACTATGTTTGAGCTTGTGTTAATCCATCTCTTTGAGGCTTTTCCTCTTTTTTTGTTGCGTTTTCCACTGTATCAAGTATGGTGTCCTTTTTTAGGGGACTGGTCTCTCCTGGAAGCATGTCCAAAGTACTTGAGACGAAGTTTCACCAATCTTGCTTCTAAGGGGGACTGGGACTGTACTGCTTCTGAGATGGATTTATTTGTCCTTCTGGCAGTTCATTGTACTTTCAGTATTCTTTGCCAGCACCGGGGTTCAAAGACACTCATTCTTTTTTGGTCTTCCTTGGTCAATGGCCAACCTTCACATGCAACTAATGCAGTTGAATCCGAATGTCCATCTTACCAAGACCCCCAGGCGATTTTTATAAATGCATAAAGCCCCTGCCATCGAGTTGATCAGAAGCAACCCTCTGTAGTGTTCCCAAGAGTGTGCATCTTCATGGGAGCAGCAACCTCATCTTTCTGCCACCAAGTGTCTCCTGGGTTTGAATGCCACTTTCAGTCACCTGGCATCAAAAGTCAGGATTAAGGGTGGGAGGCTGGTTGGGGGTATGGGTATGATGGGTTGTACACAGTAGGTGGGTCTTAAGCGGGATCTCGAAGGGAGAGTGGAAAACCCAGGCTTTGACTGCTTCTACCACTTATTGAGAATATACATTCCCAACTCAGATAGACTGAGTCAGAGTCAACATTTTCACAAGATCTTATGTAGCTATTGAAGCCTCACTGGCATTGTGGGTAGGTGTTGGGTTGCTCACCTTAAAGACAGCAGATCAGACCCATCAGCTGCTTCGTGGGAAATGATGAAGCCCGTTGTCTCCTTAAATACTTACAGTCTCAGAAACACTGCGTTGGATCCCTATGTTGTTGCAGTTAGGTGCCACTGGGTTGATTCTGACTCATGCAGAGTACCCGCACAACAGAATGAAACATTGCCTGCCCGGTCCTGCGCCATCCGCACAATTGTTCTGTTTGAACCTATTGCTGCAGCCACTGTGCCAACCCACCTTCTTAGTTGAGGGCCTTCCTCTTTTTTTTTTGGTGTGGCACTGCTTTCCCAAGCGTGAGGTCCTTCCCCAGGGACAGCTCCCTTCTGACAACATGACCAAAGTACATGAGACGGAGTCACACCAGGACAGACAGTCTCTGGTACTTTCAATATTCTTCACCGGCACTGCAATTCAAATGCATCCATTCTTCTTTGCTTTTCCTTAGTCGGTGCCCAACTTTCACATGCATCTGAGGCACTTGAAAATACCCTGGCTTGGGTCCGGCCCACCTTGGTTCTCAAGTTAACAACTTTGCTTTTCAACACGTTACAATGGTCTTGTGCAGTGTGGGTCCCTAGGGATCTGTATTAATTCGAAGGCAGTGGGTTTATGTATTTATAAGAATCTTGTTAAGATGTAGATCCAGCATATTTGTGGTGGAAATGCAGTTCTTAGCAGGTGATAGAATTGGAATGAACCAGTCAATGCCTTGTAGGCAGCAGCATGCCCACAGATGCCATTGGGCCACAGAGCGGAGAACATGATTTCAGACACGGTAAGGCCAGTGCTTCTTAGCTCCCAAGTAGTTCTCATCGGATGTCCAGTTGGTTGTGTAGGAAAAGTTACACAAGCAAGTTCAGGGAAAAGGTATATGATTATTGGGACAAACTCACAGATCCAAGAAATAAAAAGTAATCAGGCCTCAAGGGAGTTGGAGTTACACATCTGCTAGGAGTGAAAATCACCTCTTGTTCTCTGTAAGAGAGTGGAGATCTGGCTTTTCAAATCCCTTCTATTGATGCAGCCCCCCAGAGTTTCTTGTTCCTGCTTCTCCTTAATTCCTCTGTGTTTTGAGTGGTTTTGCTCTGCTCGTTCCTGCACCAGTATGGCTGCAGGCTGCCAAGATTTGATAAGGCCTCACAGTGCCATTTTCCATGACCAAACAGGTGCTATTCTCTGTGACTCTTAGTTATGAGCATTCTCTCAGGAGAGTTTAGATGGACCGGCCACTGTCCAGTCTGTGGGTTGACAGAGACTCGATAGTCATCTTGTCATACTAATCAAGGCTGGCCAGAGGTCAAGCAGACCCTTGCAGGGTATGGAATAAATTCAGGCTATTTAGAAGGGGTTCTGGTTGTAGTTCCCATGCCATTGAGTCAATCCTGACTCCTATGGATGTTATGGGATAGTCTAGAACAGCCTCTGTGCATTTCTGAAATGAATTCTTTATGGAAATAGAAAACCTTGTCTTTCTTCCAGGAAGTTAATGGTTTCGAACTGCTAACCTTACAGTTACCAACCCTATGCATAACCCACTGCATCATGGGGGTAGTGTACCATAGTACCATGCCTGGGAGAGTCTTTCTACTCATAGAGATCCTACATGGTAGAACTGAACTGTCCCTTCGGGTTTCCAAGGCTGTGACTCTTTACAGGAACAGAAAGCCTCACCATTCATCTTTGGAATCGACTGGTCTTTTTTCCACCATGGGTGTAGTCACCATGCATTAGGCTGCTGATGTCAAGTTCAGCAGTGAGAAAATTACCAGTTACTCTATGGAAGAAAGATGAGGTTTTCTAGTCCTGTAGGGATTTACCAGCTCAGAAACCCACAGGGGCAGGTCTACTCTGCCCTGTATGGTAGCCATGAGTCAGAATTGACTTACTGACGATGCAAGTGTCTATGGGCAGACCACGTAATCAAAGATGCCCAGGGAAGGTAGGTAGGAGAATAAGAGAAGCCACAGGGGAGGATGCACCGTGTCTAGAAAGCTGGTTTTTTGGATGCACCGTGTCCAGAAAGCTGATTCAAATGGTTGACTTTGTCCACTCTCTTACTCCAAACTACATAAAACAACTTTTCTCCTGATGGGTTATGGCAGAGTCTGACCTTCTGGTTAGAGTATGAACTCAAGGGCTTATGTAAAGGCTTCCTTCTTCACTGGCCACCCTAATTGCTTTATTGCTTGTGCCGTGGGTTAGATTGTGGCCTCTGTGAGTGTGAGGTATTTTGGGAAGTCCTAGTGGTGAAGCACCTGGCAACTAATAGAGAAGTTGGTGGTGTCAACCCATCCAGAAGTGCCTCAGGTGACAGATTTAGTGGTATGTTGTTCCCCAAAGTCACACTCAAAGAACTCCTATGGGGTGTGACTGTCCTCAGCAACACATGACGTCACCATGAGTTTGAAGCAGCTCCATCGTAACTGGTAGCATTTTCTGATTTTTGTTTTAACGTGCATAGGAAGGAGAGTGACAGTCTGATCAAAACTGTTGTCGGTATTGGATGCCTTCTAGATAATTTTGACTCATTGTAACCCTACTTAAAAGAGGATGAGACTCTGCCAGATCCTGTGCCATCCTCCTATGTGTCACTTACTACGTTTGAGCCCATTGCTGCTGCCACTGTGTCAATACAGCTCATTGAGGGTCTTCCTCATTTTTGCACTGTTTTACCAAGCATGCGTTCCTTCTCCAGAGACTGATCCCTTTAGATTGTCTATACCAGTGGTTCTCAACCTTCCTAATGTCGTGACCCTTTCATATAGTTCATGTTGTGGTGACCCCCCAACCATACCATTATTTTCGTTGCTACTTAATAACTGTAATTTTGCTACTCTTATGAATCGGGTGACCCCTGCGAAAGAGTCGTTCGCCCCCCAAAGGGGTCACAACCCACAGGTTGAGAACCGCTGACCTATATAAAGTACACGAGATTAACTTTGACCATCCTCTCCTCTGTGATGCATTATGGTTATCCTTCTTCCAAAGCAGATGGGTTCTTCGGGCAAGGAATCATATATTTAATATTCTTCACCAGCACCTTAATTCAAAGGCCTCAATTCCTCTTTGGTCTTTCTTATTCACAGTCAGCTTTTGCATGCACAAGAGGCAGTTGAAAATATTCTTGCTTGGGCCAATTGCTCCTTAGTCTTCAAAGTGATATCCTGGCTTAGTTTTGTCATTCCCCCTCCCCCCACCTCAGTTCTTTCCAGTGAAGTGTGGTGATCCATTGTCACCTTCAAGGCAGGACACCTGAGAATCTTCATACAAATTCCCTTAAAGAAGGAAATTCATTGAATCCTCCATGACTACTTTTGGGGTGCTTTCTCTGGGGCAAAGGAGCCCCGGCGTTAGCGCAGTGGGCCACATGCACTGAGCTGCTCAGGCTGACCACAAGGTCAGCCATTGAAATCCACCAGTCAGCTCTGGCCCCATAAAGATCACAGCCTCAGAAACCCTATCCTAGAGGGTCCTATGAGTCAGGACAGACTCTGTGTTAGTGAGTTTGGTTTTTCTGTTCCCGGTGGTAAGCACTCTTCTCGGTATGGATGCTATGGTAATGAATGTGCCACACGTGTCCCTGACCTCATGGAACTTCCGTTGGAGAAGTAGAGGCCAGCGATGGATATGAAAACGGATGAGATCGAGTCTCCCGTGGACAGGAGTGAGCTGGCGAAGAGCTGGGGTGTTTCTTCAGATGCCACAGACAAGGACAATGCTGGTTGCATGAGAATGCCCATCAGTCCCGTGCCATCAAGCCCCAGCTTGATGAAAAGACCCAGTCATGGCCCTGGGTTTGACCTTATCTTTTCCAGGCTTCATTGAGACTACATGCAGCTTATTGCTAATAACGACTAGTCGTTGGAGAAAATGCTGATATAGCTTGGCATCTTTAATATGCATCTTTTGAGGATCTAATGAAGTTGACCATCCCTGGTAGTTGAAGAAGGTCCCTGTGGTTCCCAGTGTGGGGGGACTTGAGGTCACATGACACATCTGGCTCAAGTTGATTGAGGGAAAATGGCCATTTGGAGTTACCATGCTGAAGCTCTGATTTTAACCTTATTTGCCTTCATTCAACAGGGACTTGACACTCACGGGAGCCCTGGTGGTGTAGTGGGTAGAAGCTGGCCTACTAAACTCAAGGTCAGCAGTTCAAAACTACCAGCCACTCCAAGGGAAAAAGACAGGGCTTTCTGGTCCCGTAAAGAGGTAACAGTCTCAGAAACTCATGGGGGCAGTTCTAACCTGTCTCGTAGGGTTACTGGGAATCACCATGGACTTAATGGCACTGGGCATTTTTTATGAACACCCACAGAATTTGGCATTCTTAACCCAAAAGTGACCAAACCCACTGCCCCAGGATGAATAGATACCTGTGTGTACATGTGGATTTGCATACGTGTGTACATGTGCGTGGATGCCCTGTTAGGCCCAGCAAGACACAGGGCTCTCGCTCAGTAGTGAATCCATATGTAAATGGTTAAGCATGGAACTACTAGTTGAAAGGTTGATGGTTTGAACCTGATCTGAGGTACCATGAAAGAAAGGCCTGGTGATCTAATTCCAATAGACCACAACCATTGAAGACCCCCGAGAATGCTCTCGTACACTTGGGGTCACCATGAGACAGAATTGATTTGACAGCAATGAAGGATAACCCAGATAGAGATACGTTGTTGTTGTTAGAGTCTGTCTAGTCACTTTGGACTCAGAGCGATCCTATGTGAAAGAGAAGGAAACAGTGCCCGGTCCTCCACCATCCTCACAATTGTCCTTCTGCTTGAGCCCATTGCTGCCGATAATATAAAGTTAAAAACTTATGCGTCAGTTAGGAGTTAAATACTGATTTTCGCTACTGTGAATCTCAGGACTTTGACTAAACCAGCGTCTTACTGGACTGATAGAGTGATCCTCCCTTGAGAAAGAAAAGTTTCTCTGGACGGTACTTCCATAAAGTCTGCCGCGATGTGTTCCATCTTGGTGATTCAGAAGATACATGGGCATCTTACACCCTATTAGAGATGTCATGATACACAGGCCTGCTCCACTCCCTTTAACTGGTCTTCCCAAGCCTGTTTGGCCATAAGGTTGCTTTCTGGGGCATAACATCAAAGCATTTTTTTCAGGCATATGGAAATGCTCCTTGGAGCCGCCTCTCCCAACGTTGAAATCTAAGAGTCACAGAAAGCCACGTGTACTGGTGGGAGCTTCGAGCACATTATCACTCACTTACAGGCACTAATGACTCCAATAATGCAGTGAAGTTTAGCATAAATAGGCTCATCATTAAAGTTGATGGCAGAAGTATAAACAAGGCCCACACTATTACATTTGCTATTTGTTCGTTATGTGTCTGGAATTACCCTGCTGTCTCTCGCCGGCTCATACTGGGTGTTTATAAACCGAACGAGAATGCGGTTATCATTTTTTGTGTGTTTCTTGTTGTTGAGACCAGAGGAGTTCGTTTTCTAAGTCTTCCTTCCCGGAAAATGGGAAAAGCCAAACTGGCCACGAGGCTAGTGGCTGACTGGTCACTCACTGGCCAGGAGGCATTTCAATGGCATGATGGTTTTATTTTTATAGAAAGAAAACAAAACAAAAAACTGGCTGTGGATTCTGGGAGTTGGGGTAAACAAAAGTGTGGTTGGGTGACCTTGACAACACACTTCCTCTTGCTGAGCCTTTGTGGAAAGAGATGGGGCAGTGGTATTCTAGCAGTGGGCATGGGGCTCCCTGCTGAGAGGGCTAGAGATGGGGGGCCTGTGGGTCTCGATTGGTAGGTGGTGGCAACTGCTGGTGCCTCTGAGTGAATGCTGCCTTCTTTGTACCTTTGTCAAACGAAGGCAGTCACAGGCAAGTTCTGAGGATAACTATGTTCGTATGTACACATTGCTTAGAGCTGTTTTTGGCAGATAGAGGTAGAGGGAGGTATACGATTAGGGACAAACGAGTGACTCAACTGGTTAAGTGCATTAATCATAACAGAAAGGTTTGGTTGGGACCCACTCAAGAGATGCCTCACATGGAACACCTGCTGATCTACTTCCAAAAGACCACCGCCATTGAAAACCTCATGGAACGCTGCCCCACTCAGACGACGGGGCCACCAAGAGCCAGAATTGATCTGACAGCAACAAACTAAAACAACAAGCAGCCCTGGTGGCAGAGTGCGGTCGTGCATTGAACTGCTGACTGCAAGTCAGCAGTTCGAACCCACCAGTGACTCCAAGGGAGAAAGATGAGGCTGCCTGCTCCCATAAAGGATCCAACATTTTCAAAGCTCAAAGGGGCCTGCTCCTTTGAGCAGGAATTCCTATTGGATTTGAACCACATCCAGGGCCTGAAGTCCGTTCCAACTGAGAGTGACTCTATGTAATGTTTCTGGGGTGATGCATCTTTATGGGAGCAGGGAACCTTATCTTTTTCTCCATGGAATGACTGGTAGGTTTGAACCGATGACCTTGCAGTTCTCAGTCCCACACTTCATGACAGCACTATCAGGTCTCCCACAACTACAGAGTCAGATAGATACTAAAGCATCCCTTGAGACCCACGGTGATCCCATGTGCATCCGTGTGTGCCTTTGCTCCATAGGGTTTTCAGTGGCTGGTTGGTGAGAAGTAGCTTGCCAGGCCTTTCTTCTGAGTTGCCTCTGATGAACTTGAGTACATTTCCAGTTAGCAGCCAGGTGTCTTAAGCACTTATACTAAGCAGAGACTCCAGGTAGAGCTGTCGGTACGGAGCTGTAGATATAGGAGTTCTGCTGATGCAATGGAAGTGGTCAGCTACTGACTGAGAAGTTGCCCTTTCGAACCCGTCAGCTGCTCGGTGGGAGAAAGGTGAGGCAGTCTGCTTCGTTAAAGATTGACAGCCTCGCACATACTACGTGTCCATTCTACTTTGTCCTCCGAGGTCACCGAGTGAGAGCTCTCATGCAATAGTTTGTCTTAGTGGTTGCTCGATGTTACGGCGTCTGTCCTGACTCACAGAGACGCTAGGTACCCAGAACAAAACACTGCTGATTTGTGCCATCCTCACACTTGTTATGTCTGCGCCCATCAATGCAGACACTGTGCCAATCCCGCCTGTCAAAGGGCCCCTCATTCACGCTGCCCCTTTGTTACCAAGCACGGTGTCCTTCTCCAGGGACTGGTCTCTCCTGACAACATGTCCACAGTACACGATGAAGGCCCACTATCCTGGCCTCTAAGGAGCACTCTGACCATGCTTCTTCCAAGTCAGATTTCTTGTTGCTTTTGGAAGTCCATGGTACTTTCAATCTCGTTCTCTGGCAACATAATTCAGAAGCTTGGATTCTTATTAGGTCTTCCTTATTCCATGTCCAACTTTCACAGGCAGATGAGACCATGGAAAATCCCCAGTCTTAGGTCAGGCCAACCTTAGTACTCAAAGGAACATCCTTACTTTTCAACACTTAGGTCTTGTGCAGCAGAAAACTTTCATCGTTTAAGATAGTTTTTAACAATAGATTTTAAAAGTAATACATAAGTATATATACTTATATAATATTTTCACAAACCCTTGGCAGAAAACATATGTACTTGAGGGTGTGCTCCTGGCTCTCAAGGAACCAGAAGTGAAAAGCAGAGTCCAAGCATGTCACTGCCCTGCCCAGAAGCTGGCCCGTGACACCACCCAGGCCCTGGCTGAGACGCAGAGCAACTGCTCCACCACTGCCAAGTGCCCGAGCCAAGGAGCAGGCTCATTTACTAGAACTCATGCCTGTCGTGTAGGGATGTTCTTGGTGTCCTGTTGTTCAGCTGAGGTGGCCGTGAAGGCACAGAGGAGGAAAGGTAGAACCAGAGAGGGTGGAGGGGAGATGGGGACCGAGCTGGTGGAGCAAAAGGAGCAGGAGTAGGCTCTTTCTCAGTGGTTCCAATGTCTGCCTTCGTCCCACCTTCTGCCTCCTCTCAGGTTCCCTTCCACGCGGCTCTCTAAAGTACCGAGCAGGCTTTATATCGTTCCCTTGGGCTGCGCAACCAGAGTCAGAAGTGACATGGAGAAGCACCCTGCATGGGGCACATCTCAGGTTACAAATATGGACGCAAACCTCCTAATCCACGTCCTTTATTCCTTCAACATTTGAGGCTTACAGAGCACCTCCTTGGTTTTATATTCAGCCGTTCGTCCACATTTTCCTTCATCCCATCCCTTGCCATCCTCACCAATGAACCTGCTGTCCCTCATCCCGTGGGCTCCCTGTGTTTCCTGTCTCCATGCCTCCTTCCTTCACAACCCTCTGAGCGCTCGTGCGTGGGGTCACTGCTGTCCTCTTGATCTCACTTACTGTCTGATTATTTTAACACAAGGGCGAGTTCTATTCCAGATCCACAGAGTGACTACGGATCTTGTCATCTTAAGGATTCCATCAGTATCTGCCCCAGTAGTGGGCCTGGTCTCTCACAGGATGGGGAGTTCTGATCCATATTTTTCTCCTACTCTGCCTAGGATCTCCTAATGCAGGTGTCCTCAAACTACGGTCCGGGGGTCACATGTGGCCCGCCGAGGACATTTATCCAGCCCGATGAGTGCTTTTGCCCCGTTTGCTTTTTTTTACTTCAAAATAAGATATGTGCAGTGTGCATAGGAATTTGTTCCTAGTTTTGTTTGGTTTTTAACTACAGTCTGGCCCTCCAACAGGTCTGAGGGACAGTGAACTGGCCCCCTGTTTAAAAAGTTTGAGGACCCCTGTCCTAATGTGATACTCTTCAGAGGCGTCGTAGTGAGAGATGGGCACCCTCGATTCTTCTGGTCTCAGAGTGGAAACCTCAGCTCCAGCATCACATCCCCTTGGTGTCTGTACCAGATGCTGGAGAGTCACTTTGCACTCATGGCGGGGCCCTGTGGCGAACCCCCCTCTTAGGTTTTTAATTCAATAATCATTCCAAAGCAGATCTCCAGGCCTGTTGATGGGTTTGAACTTCTTGGTTCAACCACATCAACCTCTTTGGAAAGTAGTCAAGGACTTAACCATTTGTGCGCCTGCCTCCGCCTGGGAAGTCATCCTTAACGCTGCCAGGTGGCCCGTTCCCATGTCTTTACTTTCTAAGCGTGATAGTACTCTTTAGGTGCCCTGACCTTGCTCTCTGCCTTCCTAAAAGTAACACCACAACTCAAACACACTGGCACCGGTCGAAAGGATGTTTTGTACACGTACAACTTTAAAGTCATCAAAGCAGCTGACAGCTGCCACCTGTGTGTGAAAACCCATGTTAATCATCACCTGGTGACACGGTGCAGACCCTTTCTTGGGACCCTGCAGCTTGTGGCAGTTTATCCACTTCTCACCAAGTGACAGTGGGCTTCTTCCAGAATCTCTCGCCAGCCTCCGTCTCTCCACCTCTTCCCACGGTCGGTCCCAAGCACGAGGCCAACAAGAGCTGGCTGGCCAAATGCGTAACTGAGAGCTCAGATCCCCATGGCTCAGCCCAAAGAAGGCTCATGAAAACCGGTCGAGCTGCTATTTTTGCTTCAAGCTTGCAGCAAACGCGGAGTAAGATGGCCAGGTTCCTGAAATTCGTCACTGGCACTTCCCCAATTTGCTGTGATGCCAAGTGGGAGTTCGGAGATCCTGATTTTGCCTCCGATTGGACTTAAAGCCTTCCCTGGAGCAGGGACCGTGACGGCGCTGTGTATAACCCCATTTCTAGCGCGCTTGCTTGTCAAGAGTTGTTCAGTGGTCACTAAGCGCTTCTTGAATAAATGTATGATCATGCTACTCAGCTGTTGTGCGACCATGTCTACACTGTTACCAAAGCCATGCATCGTCACATCCGCTCATGTGAGTCTCCCCTTCCTGCCTACACGTACTGCATTCTTGTTCTTAATACCGCACACAGGCTGCTTTCCTGCTTGTGCATATTCAGGCTCCTCTCCTCAGGTTCTCTCCTTTCTAACCCTCCCAAAAATATAGTATTTTTCACTTTGGGTTAATTGCTGGACTACCAACCACACGGTCAGGGGTTCAAACCCACCGACCACTTCACAGGAGAAAGACGAGGCCGTTGCTACTGTACATATTTACAGTCTTGGGAACTTTGCTTCTAGAATCGGCTCAATGGCAGTGGGTTTGGGAGTGGTAATATTTGGGGGTGGATGGTTTCTCTCTTCGAAAGGTAAGTAGTATGCCTCGAGACTTTAACAAACCCAGCTTCATTCTTACCCGATCATTTCCTTTCTCCCCTTCTCCCACACCTAGTAATCACTGTGCTCTGTGCCTCTTTGTGTGTTGTGGTTGAGTCTGCTAACACTTTCTGACAGTCCCCCGGCCTTCTCTGCTGTGGGTTTTTTCTAGAGGCTCCCCACATGCCTGCTGGCCTCGGGGCCTCTGCATGTTCTTTTCCATCATACTCGCCACTTTCTGATCTGTTATCGTATTATGTATGCACAGGCTGGTGGGGGTGGGGAATGAGGCAAGTTCAGGGGTAGAAATTTCACCTGCCATCGCACTCTCTGAATTTAGAAAGCTTCTCTAGCTACTTTTGCACGGTCAGCTCTCTCTTTCGCTCTCTCTCTTTAAATCCTTTTGGGCTCGATCTAAGTCACCTTGTCAGTTTCTCCTAAACCTATTCCTCGTGATCTTGGCTATTCTTTGGTTCTTCCTGGCACATGTCACAAGTTGCGGTAGTTTTTGCCTCTTTCCTGGTTTTGTCTGTTGTCCGTCGTCCCTATTAGCATATCAGCTGATGAAGGAGAGGCCTCTCTGTCCTGCTCCCTGGCCTGTGTCCAGAGCCTGCCCACTGCAGGTCCTCTTTGAACATTTGTCGAATGAGTGCTTAAGAAACCAAAAGGAAAGAAAAGAAATATCACTCTGAAGCCTCATGATTCTTTCCTTTCAAATGAGCCACGGCTAAACTTTTTGATTTTTTGTTTGTTTGTTTTCTTTTTGTGGCGAGGTACAAAAACCCATAGCACAACAAACTCCCTGCCTCATGATGCTGATTCCTAGTGAGCCTATCGACAGGGTAGAATTGCCCCTGTGGGTTTCTGAGACTATGGTTGTTCACGGGATTAAAGAGCCTCATCTTTCTCTCTTAGAGCAGCTGGTGTCTCCGAACTACTGACCTTGTAGTTAGCAACCCGAGCCTAACCCCTACACCACCAGGGTTGCCCGTGGCTGCATACAGTGTGCTGTGTTGAGGTAGCATGACAAGGTGGGGCCTTTGAAGCGTCTCTCCTTCCGGAGGTTTGGAAGGAAATGCTTGATTATGGGGTATTCTCAGTTGGGGTGGGGTCTGGTTGGGAAAAGGACTCCCCTCTAGTGCTGAGGCTGATGTTGGGCTGGTGGTCCAGCCACTCTTACTCCTTAGGGGCCATGTGGACCATAAGGTCTACCACTCTGTGGCTGTAGCCCAATTCACGGTCATACCAGGAAATGCGCCTGACAAAGTGGTCGTTGAGGGCAATGCCAGGCCCAGCATCGAAGGTGGAAGAGTGAGTTCCACTGCTAAAGTTGCAGGAGGCAACCGGTCCTCAGTGTATCCCAGGATGCCTTTTAGGGGACCATCTGCCGCCGACTTCACCACCTTCTTGATGTAATGGTACTCGGTAGTTTTCCAACAATTGGTGGTGCAGGAGGCATTGCTGATAAACTTGAGGAAGATATCATACCGTTCGTGGGGTCACTGGCAGAAAGGGCAGAAATGATCCCCCTGGAGTCACCTGTCAAGTGAACCCCAGCCTTCAATATGGTTGTGAAGACACTGGTGGACTCTACAACCTAGTCGGCCTGCTTCACCCGACATGTTGTTGGCAGGATCTCACACCTAGAAGATAGAGATGGGCTTCCCATTGATGACATCTTTCCTGTTCTCAGCCTTAACGGGGCCACGAGACTTGCCAGGGGTGCAGTGGTACTGGAACAACGTACACCACATTGTTGAGGTCAACGACGCGGTCACGGATGACAACAGCTCCCGCTTTGGCAGCGTTGAAAGCAGCCTTGCTGACCAGGTCAGGTGCCCAGGACAGCGCCATCTGTTTACTCCGACCTTCACCATTGCACCTCAGTGACACAGCTGGGGCTTCATGAACAGATGGAGCTACCTGTCGCACGACCAGGATCAGAGAGCCGTTTTTATATTTCTTCATAAGGCTTTCAGTGGCTAATCAGGCAGAATGGGACAGCCTACGATGTCTTCCCAGCCTGTTCCTAGCCTGGCATCAGAAATACTGGTGACATAGCTTCCAGCGTCACGGCAACATGCGAGCCACCACAGTGGGACCAGCAGACAGACAACACTTGTGGGGATGGTGCAGTGTTTCCTTCTGTTGTAGAGCAGGTCGATATGAGTTAGAGCCAAATTGATGGCACCTAACAACAACAACAACATGTATATTATGTTGAGTCAGCATTGCTAGCACAAGTTCATCTATTCAGATCCACCAGCCATTCATCGGGAGGGAGAGGAAGCTTCCTGCTCCCATGAAGATGCACAACCTGGGGAGCGCTGTACAGGGTTGCTATGAGCAGAAGGAACTCCATGGCAGAGGGTTTGGTTTGGTGTTTTAGCTTTCCAATGAAATCTCATGTGCAGCGACCACGTGCTGGCCAGTGGATACTTGTGTGTGAAAATGACGCTGAACACTTTTCAGCCGAGCTTCCAGACTCAGATGGACTGAGAAGAAAGGTCTGGCAATTGCCTTTCACAAAGCCAATCAGTGCAGACAAGATGAATCGCAGTGGTTTGGGCTGCAACCAGTCGCTAGGAGGATGCAAGACCATAGAGCACGGTCCTCTGGTGTTCATGGGATCACCATGGCTCAGAGCACAACATAGCACCAACATGTATGAATACTTCACTCACATCCTTCTCTGCAACTCCAGTGCCTAGCCCGGTGCCTGGAACCCTTCCGTGAGTTAATAAACATTGGCTGAGTGGATTACTCCTCACTGTCATCATTTGAGGCGCTTGACCCGTGTGAGCCACGCTGGTTCAATTTGTTGAGTGACTGCAATACTGCGCACATGTCAGCCCTCTGAGAACAGAAGCGTGTTAGGGAAGTCAAATCGTTCTTTGCGTGCCTCAGGAACAGGTCATGGATTTGTTTTCGGGGTGATTGTGTATTTTAACGGGATGCCACGTTGTGGGAGCCACAGTTTAGCCGAAGAGCAGATGCCCTGAACAGAAGCAGAGTCCCCGTCCCTGATCCGATGCTTTTGCAACACGTCGGCCGTGGTGCTTCCCTTCCAGGGAAGGAAATGGACTGTCCCTTTCTTTGCTTCAGATGGCCCCCTTTTCAGATCCCGAGAGGAGAGAAGTGGCAGACTTAGCGTCCCAGTGAACAAAAGATGGCATGGCAAGGGGTCATACACCTTCACGGGCCCTTGTCTTCTTTGACTTTTGGAATCCCACAGTGGTCCTTTCACTGGTGTCGTAGTGAGATGGATGGGGCGTGGGAAGAGGGCTCCGTGCCCCAGATCCCTGCCACCGTGGTTGGGGACAAGATTCCCGGGTTGCACATCACTCTCCTCTTGCTACTTCTCAGTAGTCAGAGAAGTATGTGCCTGGGTGGTGTACCTCTAGGGCTGGAGACCAGAACTCATGACCATCGGTCGGTTCCAACTCATAACCACCTGGTAGCAGGTTTCCAAGGCTGTAAATCTTTACAGAAGCTGGTAGTCTTTTATGACAGTCGTTCTCACCCTTCCTAATGCCGCGACCCTTTAATATAGTTCCTCATGTGGTGGTGACCCCCAACAATAAAATTATTTTTGTTGCTACTTCATAACTATAATTTTGATACTGTTATGAATTGGGCGACCCCTGTGAAATGGTTATTTGACCACCCCCCTCCAAAGGGGTCACGACCCACAGTTGAGAACCATTGTTCTACGGAGAAGCTGGTGGGTCCGAACAATTGACCTTGTAGTTAGTTACCTGGCCAACACTTACCCAACTGAGTCACCTAGTAATTAATGAACTTACTGCCATCAAGTTGATACTGATACATAGCAACCCTATGGGGCAGGGAAGCTCTGCCCTGTGAGTTTCGGAGGCTGTAACTCTTTACAGGAGTAGAAAGCCCAGTCTTTCTTCCTCAGAGTGGCTGATAGTTTTGAACTGCTCACCATGAGGGTGGCAGCCCAATGCATAACCAATGTGCCACCAGGGCGGTATTACCTAGCAATTTTTGAGTAGGGCTGTGTCCTTTCTGTTGATGCTTCTAGCAGTGAATTCTCTGAGTGTGGGCATGCTCAGGACAGGCCAGTCTAGCTACTGACTGTGATGTGGGCAGTTTGAGGCCCTCCAGAGACAACTGGAATAAAGACCTGTTTTCAACTTCCCAAATGTAGCAGCCTAGAAAACACTATGGGGGAGTATGGGTCCGCTGGGCCCGTGAGGGGCCTCCATGCATTGCGCTTGGTAGTACTTGTCTTTTCCGTTTCTTGTTTTTGCTCTGAAAGAACTCTCCTAACTCTCCTGGAACTTCTTGCCTAAATACGAAAACACGTGGAAAGAGGTTCTCTGAATGTCGCCTCCCCTTTACTCAGCAGAATCCTATTTTGGGGGCCATTGGCGCATAACTCGGCTTCACTTCTGAATGAGTCCCAGCATTCCTCCGGGGACTGTGGGAGCACTCAGCAGTACCTGGCAGCTGTATCCTCTCAGCCCTGCTCTGATGAGATATAAGTTTGAGGAGTGTGCTATTTCCGGAAAGCTCTCTGCACCGCATTGTCCAGTGATCTGGCCATGGAATCGCCAGTCCTTGGCATATTGTGGTGAACAAAGAAGTCCCTTGTTCCTGTCTCGAGGCAGTGTGATTACAGGGCCCCAAATCAGATAGGTGACCCAAGATGGATGTCTTCCCGAATGGAACTCAAGTTTATCTGTCCCTGTCCCCACCTTTATCTCTGCTCCTGTCCTTTGCATTCGAAGATGATGTGCCCGTTGGATTTATTTCCGGGCCTGGTCCTCCATCCCTTGGTTGCAGTGTTGTGGCCAGCCGCACCATCTCAGCCATGTTCTTGTGGCTCAGCATCTCAGGAGCCAGATGGCATCGAGAGCCGGCTCTGGCTCGTGACTGAGTGGGCCATCCAGCTGACCCCTGGCACTGGAGGTTAGAGACAGGGCTGCCTCTGCTGACCTCTGGGGATGCCCTTCCCCAGCCTGTTTGGCATGGTTGTTATTTGCTTTCTTGGAAAGGTTTCCAGTTGGGTTTTCAGATGAGCTTGTTTCTGAGATGCTTTTAGGCTTAATCCTGTGGATAATTGAGCTGTAATGGCCCAGAGTTTTACAGACCTCTTCATGGGTGCACTCAGTTCCAGCCTTTAAGCTCACAAACGAGCACTTCCCCTGTGAGCCATTGAGTGTGCCGTATGCTGGATGCTGGTGCACAGCTGCTTATTAATATGGCAGAGGAGAGAGATGCACCCTGGAGGGGGGTACATACTGCCTCCTAGTGACTGGAGGACCAGGGGGTGCACCCTCTGGGCCAGGAGGATGGGAAATAACTAGGGTGAAAGTGAGCCACGATCTTCACGTTGGGACTCCCTTCAGCCCAACACATGGAACCATGATCGCCTATTGCATCAATTCATAGCACAAACCTGGGTTTCTCCCTACTTATGCTCTGGTGATTTTCCACCAACAATGTGTACTTCGCAGAATCATTCATGTCAATTGATTTTGTGTGTGTGTGTTTGTTTTTTGCAAAATAACAATTTGTAAGTTTTCTTGGGTGGTTCTTGGCTTCGCACAATGAAAGGATTCGTGCAGAAGAACGTGGGTAATTCAAGTGGGTTTTCATGAAGTACAGGACAAGTTTCAGGTTTGACAGTCCCAAAGGGGTTCACACCTGGGCATGAGCAACCTCGTGGAAAAGCACACCACATGCTCAGAACTTGGGGGGAACACGGGAGGCCAGAGAGTGAGGGGACAAGAGAGTCCGGGGCATGAGAGCGAATGGAGCTTGTGCTAGCATGTGCCCCCTGCCTTTATTCCAGCTCAGCCCCCTGGCTGGGGAAGGTGTGGTTGAAGGCACTGGTTGATACCGTTGGCTGGGTTGAGCTCATTTGGGTGCTGTCATGAGCTTGGAGCTAGTTTGGATCACCAAGGTGTATCTCCCACCTGGTTCAGGGCTTGAATATGAGCATGCTTGCTCATTTTGGGGTCTTCATAGACGTCTATGGTTGCCAGATTTCTTCCCAAACTCCTTCATGGGGGCCTTTGCAGGCATGGGAGGGACAACTCCAACCCCCTCCCTCCCATTCCTAAATCTAGTTACCTAACAAATTCAGCCAAAATTCACCAGCAAACTTGTGTCATTAGAAGGCTGGGATGGCCGAGGAAAAGAGAGAAAGAGCTGCCTCATTTGGAAGTGTTTGACTTGCGTGGCATCTCCCATTGATTCCATTATAGAACAAATCTTCATGGGAGGAACCCACTGAGTCGTGATTCCCTCAGGAGAATCCCATCTCCAGCCCCCAAACATGGAAAGCTAATGGAGGTGCCCGAGAGAGGCCACAAAGCTTCTTGTAGGTTAAGTCACCAAATCCCAAAGTCAATGACAAAAAACAAACAAAACAAAACAGATTCTCTGTCAAGGAGTTGATGCTGACGCATGGGTAATCTTTGGAACAGGGTGAAACTGCCCCTGTGAGTTTCTGAGACAGTGACTCTTCAAGGAGAAGCCCTGTCTTGTTCTAAGCCACGAGTATCTCCCTTAGAGCAGCTGGTGGTTTTGAACTGCTGACCTTACAGTTAGCAGTCCAATCCTTAACCACTATACCACCAAGGCTCCTCACCCCAAATCCATGTGTATGTTTAACAGGCAGCCCCTTAGGTGTCCTCAGAGAAGGGGATAGATGTTCTCTCGCACACACTGGGCTCTTTGCATTCACAGGAGTTTCACTGGATGCTTCTAGCTGAATTTAATCAGGAGACTAAAGGAGGAGCTGACTGTTTAAATGGTCTTTGCCTTTGGTGAGGGAGGGATGGGGAGAGAGGGTGGGAGGGAGGGAGGGAGGGGGAGAGAGAGAGAGAGAGAGACAGAGAATGAAAGAAAGACTATCCTGCTCTTTCACTTCTTAAAAAGAACAACAGACAGGAAACAAATCCTGAAGGGCCTACTAAGACTTAACCGATTTGCAAAATAGGATTCCTTTCTTGTGACCAAGCTGTGGATTCCCAGGCACAGATTCTGGGATTTCACCAGGAACAACCAGAGGCCCCAAAACAAACAGCCTTAAAGGATTTGTGAACAGGAAACGCTCCTCCCCTTGTTGACCTTCACTTATATGTTGAGTAAACAAAGGCTTGTTCTGGGTACCCTGGTGAATGGAAGGCTGCTTCTAATTTCCCCTTGGTTCTGCTTCTTAAAACTGCCAAGAATGGGAGGTTGAGAGAGACCCCACTGAACTAGAGAACTGGAACAGGTCAAGGGTGGCTATGCACAGCTTCCCAGGTCTGACCTGGGGCGGGAGGATGGGGTGGGCATGGGGGGCTGGGATGAAGAGGGGCACACGTGCCTTGGTGACCCTGTCTGACTCCAGTTTAACTGCTGACCTGGCAGTGTGTTTGTTGTTCTAACTTTCACATGTCTCATAACTGGCTTGGTCGGGTGAGCACACAGAAGGAGGGAATGTGGGCAGTGCCTGAGTTGAGTACCTCGGGTCCCAGGTTTCCCTGGGCCTGGGATGCCCTGCTTTTCCACGTGGCATGGCCTTCTTTATATACTTGGGTGGTTGGCTATAAACGGGCGGGCGCAGGTTTTTACAGTCGTGCGAGGTGACTTTGGGGCATGGCGGCGTAGTTGGTAATTGGGTTAGTTTTCATCGCTGAACTGTCATGATCGTTTTGTGGGTGTTTGAGGACAAAAAAAAGTGGAGTAGACATCACCTGATTGCTTAGGTAGCACTTCAAGGAAGGCATGTGGAAAAGCTGTTTGCTTGTGCACCGTGCTCACCTGCTGATCCCGAGTTTGTGGTTTGGAAATGCTCAAGTTACATTGAGATATGAATCTGCCCTTGGCTGGAAGCCAGGAATGCCTTTGAGGCTCCGGACACCCAGTGCCCTACCATTTCTTGCTGAAGGCAAGAGGCTCCAGTCAACGAAGCTTGGCATGGGCAGCTGGGCCTCTGGATATCGGAGGAGGACGTCGCCGTCCTCATGTACGGTATCTCCTTGGACAGTTCATTTGAATTGATCTGTCTCTGTGCCTCTGCACATGGGTGTGGGGAGGATGAGACGAGAACTCACCTTTGTCCAGAGCTGACGCTACACACACTGAGTTCACTTTATACTACATTGCATGAAGCACTCACAAAGGCCCCTCTGGAGTGGGTTTTATCTATAACCATCACCAAGGTGAGCAAACAGGCAGGGAAATACTGTAGGACGTGACATAAAGGCAGAGTCGAGACTCAAGTCCCACTCTCGCCCCCTGTTGGCCCTCACGCTTTGTTTCTCCGGGAACACGGAGGACAAAGAAGCCAGCAGGGCCGCCTTTCCATTGCAGTGCTCCCGTGGTGCTTGAGCTCCGAACCTGACTTTGCGGAGACGGTTGGAGAACTCAGAATCTGCTTTTCTTCCACTCAGACCACCAGGGCTTCTTCCCCAGAATCACATGCTCAGTAACATGTCCTACCTCATCAGCCTCCTTCCGATAGGATCAGGGCTCCGAGACTTGAAAAGAGCATTCTTTGGGGGAAAATGATAAAGGGTCTGGTTGTTACCTTTGAATGACCTCTTCATAACCCGGCGTTCACAGGCTCAGTTGACGACGATTATTTCATAATCCTGAAATAGTTCAATTAAGTGCCCACACAGCACTTCTCTGCATTGGCTGCCTGAGAGGTGCCCACAGTTGCCCACTGCTCCTTCATTAAAATGATCAGGATAAGCCTGGGAGATTCCACTGTGGGCCTCACCTGGGACTCCCCACGGGAAAGGTGCCTGCCAAGCAAGCCAGAAATAGTGTCAGGGAGGAAGCCTAGCCCTCTGCTGCTTCCACGCTTGGATCCAGTCACTAATGAGCACTATGTACCCTTGGCAAGACCAGGTACGGTTGAGAAGTCGACCTCCTGTGGCGTTTCAACGCATTCCGGTGACTCCCCTGATAGCGCTGCATGAAGAATCAACATATTGACCCCCACCGAGCAGATATTAAACTCTGAAGGATTAATCAAAACTGCACCATGTTGTGTGCAATTAAACCCTTGAAAGGCAAAATAAATTCGCTGGAGCAGTAGCAGCTCTCGTACCACTTCTTGCCGGAATGAGGCGTTTTTCATTTCTATTACAAAACAGATGGGGGGGGGTCTTTTTTTTTTTTTTTTTTGCTCAGGCATATTTTTTCAGGAGGTGAGATGCACCTTGAAGCAGGCATCTGGGAAACATGATAAAGTTGGGTGGAGAACGCGATATCAAAGGCGTCTCTTGCTCCCCTGGGAACTGGGTCACTGTCAAGGACAATCCTTTCCCCAGAAGGAATGTCGGGTTATGTCATTTTCTTAGCCGTTTTCTGAAAGGTGAAGTGCCTAAGACCTCTTGGAAAGACCTGTGCCGTGCCTCTGCCTGCTAGGGCCTATGTAGTAATGGGTGTTTCCTGAGGAAGAACTCATTGGGTCCCTGAACGATGCTCTACACCAGGGCTGGGCAACTTTTCCCTCTACAAAGTACCATTTGGCTATTTACGCTTTCATTTGTGGACCCTCCTGGTGAAAGAATTAATAACTCACACCTACACTGACGACTGGAATGACTTCGCTTTTGTAAGATAAGTGATGTTAGCTGGTATTGATTCAAAGACCTCAAAGGAGCCCTGGTAGTGTAGTGGTTATGCTTTGGGCTGCTAACCACAAGGTCAGCTGTTGAACGCACCAGCCAGCCAGCTCCACAGGAGACAGATGAGGCTTTCTTCTCCTCTATCCATAGGGGCAGTTAGTTCTACCTGCCCTATAGGGTCTCTGGGAGGCACAGTATGCTCGATGACAGTGAGATATACAGCTACTAAGCTGGCCACTCACCACTCCTGCTCTACACCACAGGTTCTAAAACTTATTTGGCTTGTCACTCTCTTTTCAGGAAAAAAAAAATTCAGCCCCCCATGGCAATCTAAAACTTTTGTACTATAGGCCAGAATCCGGGATAAAGTGTAGGTATCTGCTTCTCAGCCCCACTGGACTGCTGCAGCACCACCCCCACCCCACCCCCCGGGAGAAGTACCGCTCATTTGGGGAAAGGGTACTTTCCATTAATGAAGAGGCCAAGTTGTGTATCACATAGCCCTGCCTGTGAGATGCTAGTACTTTTAAGAGTATGTCATTGTGAGAAGCTGTCAAGTCATCTCAGAGTCATGGTGACTGTATGCACAGATGACCCTGGCTCTAGTAAAACAAAATGGTGTCAAGTTCAGTGCCATCATCATGACCATTGATAATCCAGTTGTCTTCTCTTGTGGTTCATAGGCTGTTTATTGGCTCATGTCTGAAAGGAGATGGTCAGGCATTTCTTTCTAATCTGTCTTAGTCTGGAAGCTCCAATGAAACCATGGTATCTGACCTCCTGGTATCTGGAATGGGATAGCTTCAAGCATCCTAGTGAGATGCAGACCTCCACAATCGGGCAAACTGACAGATGCATGAGAAGATCATCAAGTGGACTAATTACAAAGAGCTAGGAGGAAGCTATATATTCAGTTTGCCAAAGGGTAAAAGAGGAAGAAGTTAGAATTATTTTGCTCTGGAGCAATGCAGCTGGGTTGGGAGTGACAGACTCCAACAGCTAGCTCGGGGGACTAAATGGGGAACAGAGAAATGTGCGGCCTGGTTTGAGGGAATGAAGAAGGCTAGAATCATATTTTTCTTTGCCCATTTTTGACAATAAAATTTCTGTGTTAGCCAGAGTGCCAAGAGAGGCTCTTCGAAATGTATCCCAGGTCTCTTGTTCCACAGGAAGGAAGAAAACCCACATGTATGTATCAATTACATATATGTATCTCAGACTGAAATGCCCCATAAACTATCTAAAATTGTATTTATTGCAAGGAGAAAAGTATGTAGAATGATGTGAAACCCTTGGATTAATATTTCTTGAACCTCTTCCTGCGTTAAATGTAGCGATTAGGTGATTAGGAAAGTAAGGATAAGGTGCTTAATTTATACAAAGTGGATTGGCTTTTTTTTCCCTTTCCAAGTTCAGAAATAAATTTTATTGGGAGATGCCTTGAAAACTCTCGTGACATCTGGAATATGGAGATCTAATTGCTGATTCAATGGCATTGCGAACACGCAAACATATTTCCTCGGTGAAATGTCAAAAAGGCAGCAATCAAAATGAAGCGTTTGAGCATTAAAATGAAGAAATGATGGCTGGGTTGATTTATAAACATTTATCTCTAAGCTTACTTTCTGAAAAAAAAAAAAGGGATAGCGCTCAGGAACGTGAGGGCGAATTTGCACATTCCTAGTCCTTGGTAATGTGAGGACACGGGACGCGCAAGATTCCCAGTGGGTTCACTGAGAGCCTGCATTGGCACTTGATGTGAGCACTCCTGGACTAAAGTCCCTGGTGGTGCACACGATGAACACACTCAGCTGTTAACCAAAGAGTTGGAAGTGGAGTGCACCCAGCGAGAGGATAGACAGAGAGAGAGAGAGAGAGAGAGAGAGAGAGAGAGAGAGAGAGAGGAGTCCCCATCGATCCACTTTCACAACTCACCCTGGAAACCACTATGGAGCTGAGTGTTGGCCCGAAGTACATGCATCACCGGGAGGCGGAATGCACTTAGCAATGGTCGGTCAGTTGGTTTGGAGTTGAAGCATAAAATGCGGTTAACGTGTACAGTTAACGTGTTCCATGGCTCCTTGAGGGTGACAGCTTGATGCCACAAAGAAACAGCCTGAGAAAAAAAGGCAGGAGACCTTGTCTTGAAGAACCAGTCATCGAAAGCCGTCTGCCTTCCCAGTTGTCCTTGGACACACGAGTCCCAACCAGCTTGGCAATCACTTGGGGTTTCATGGTTTTCCAAAGGGCACGGGAGCCCCTGGGAGGTCAGTGAACTTCTGCAGGATCCACCACGGGAAAACCCAAGAGACCCCACCTCTACTCTAGCACATGCAGGTTGCTGTACATTGGTGTTGACTTGACAACAATATAAACAAATTAGTAGCTTAAAAATTGCTTTTCCACTTAAATGAATAGCAAGGGACTTCCAGGGGATTGGAAGAAAATGGGCTTATTTTTCACCCTCAGTTGAGTGATACTAAAACCAAAATTGTCATTGTTTTTTCTTTTCAGCAGTCATTTCTTCATTCCGGGGGTGGGGGGGGTGGAAGGGGGTGGGGGGGCAGGTGTGTGTGTGGGAGGGGTGGGGGTCAGTGACAGCACCTGACCGCTTCTGCGAGCTAATTGCTCAGAGGGCAGGTGTCGCTTCCCTTTGATCATGCTCCGAAGTGGCAGGCGTGCAGTTCTAGTAAATTCATTCCAACTACATTAACTGCAAAATTCAAAGGTG
The DNA here is from genome assembly GCF_050624435.1 of Tenrec ecaudatus. Lineage (NCBI taxonomy): Eukaryota > Metazoa > Chordata > Mammalia > Afrosoricida > Tenrecidae > Tenrec > Tenrec ecaudatus. The sequence goes on from NC_134532.1 coordinate 199,101,422, forward strand.
TTGTACGCACCTCGCCAAGAAGGCAAGCACACTTGTTGCTGAAACCATTTCCCTGCGCACTTGCCGGTGCAAACCTCAACCTTCTGCAGAACAAAGTTTCCTATGAAAGGGGGGATCTGTTGTGTTTCTGTTTGTTTTCAAAGATCTAATGACATTCCTCTGTAGGGAGGGGTGTGGGGCAATGATCTTGGCCATCAAAGGAGTCATTTGGAATGCATCTATTTCCTGGGTCCCCTTGAAGCCAAATCACACACAGAGGAGGCCCCTCTTCCGGGAGGCCTGATAAACAAGGTGAGCTGCAGAAGGAGCCAGTGAAGCTGCCTTCCCCAGAGGCGGTGCCTTGCTCAGCTCTCCGCTGCATTGTACTTCCAAATAACATTTATTTCTGTAGTGTAAATATGCAAGAGTTCATTTTAATAAAAAGCAAGTCCTAAAATAAGATAAAACCCATGACTAGACTTGCATTTGAAGATTTAGAGTGCATTCATGGGCTGGTTTTGAAGTATAAATATTCATTGGTGTTGAGCTCTCAGGTGTTGGAACTTTTAATCTGCATTCAGATGGAGGTACTTTAATCAGAGAGTTTGTAAAAGTCTGCAACTCCGCCCCCCCCCGCGCCCCCCCTAGTGGGAAAAAAGGAAGAATGAAACAGTATAAAAGATAGAAGGGTGGGTGTTTGGGCTTCGAAATAACCCACCATGCGGAACTGCACTGCTAGAGAGGGAGGGGGAAAAGATGGAGGGAACCCCCCCACCACACACACATGCCATTTTGTACCATAATATCACTATTAAAACTAAATCTCGTAGACCCCAAAGTCTCTACAACCTGTCACTTGACTGCAGTCTTCAGAGATGACTGATACTGGGTAAGAAATCCCATCGCATCTGTTTACCACGGACTCACACAAACCGTGAGGAGGACTTTGAAATGTCAGCAGTAATGTATGCATGAGGATTAGCCGCCACCGAGCAGTGTTGCCTCCGACACAGCACTGGGGCCGCTCCAAATCAGTTAGCTAGGTCAAGTGAAGAAGGTTCCAGAGAGAACCCTTTTCAAAGGCGGCGGATTGTCTGGAGGGGGGAGAAACCAAACCAAATATATACCATTCTGAACTGCTAGCTTTAGAACGTGAAGCGTGGTGGAGCCCCTCCCACCGCCTTTCAGGGCTCACCAGGAAGACCCCAAATGCTAAATCTGGGGACCAGGGGGTGGGTTAGGACACGTGGGGTTTTTTTTGTTTGCAGCCACCGATGTAGCTTGCGTTAGCAGGCTCTCCTATTTCTCTTGGTAACCTAAGCACATATCAAGAGAAGAAAGTCATTGAGGTGCAGTCGCTGACTAAACAATGTGACGGTGACAGTGTTGTTAGCAGCTGCTGTATGACTGAGAATTCTGCACTAGTTAACGACTCGGGAGAGGAGCGCCGGCACTGCCCTAGCAAAGCCGCCAGGGCGCCGGGCAGCCTTCAAAACGAGCTTCGCCAAGTTCCCACTTTCTCCGCACCGACACTGAAAATTAAAAATAAATAAATCGCATTATATATATGGGATGGAGCTGACCATCGGTTTCGATCCGGGTCATGGCTGTCTGACCTGGTACAAACCCATCTGGCTATCATGGTGTCGGGACAACTGGAAGCAGTAGGAGGTGGGCATGCGGAGTGGGAGGGGGCAGGCTGGGCGGGCGGGGAAGAAAAGAAAAAGTGGAGAAGGAATCTGTCTGCCCTGTTCGCTCGTGCTCACGCTGTCATGCTGGGTGCATTGTGGAATACGTCTTAGTTTCCCCCTCTCCACACCAGGGGCTAATCCTCACATCCTCCTCAGGGGGTTCCTGGGAGAAACAAGTCCTGTAGGAGGTTCCAGAATGCATTACACAGCATTCAGGAAACGCATGAGGAAAGTTCTCTGCAGCCGTGTCTTCCCGTGAAGCTGCATTGGCCGTGGTTGAGGATGCAGGAGAATCACACTTTGCTGCCCAGAGGGTCCTGCCGTCGGCATGGCTGGAGCGCTGGCTGGCCATCTGCAGAGAAGCCAGGGCTGGCCAGGGTAGTTTCTGTTGTGAGAGGCCTGTTGGTATACACAATGCTTTCTCTGAAGTGCTTGAAATAGGCCAGCTTCCTTTCTGATCTTGTTTTTAATATTAACGGACTTCTTACGACTCCTCTACTCAGAAGAGGTCACCTTCAGAGCACCTCTCCTTCCAGGGGTCATGTTTGAAACGGTTTGAGTTCTTATGAATGGGGTTTGTTTTGTTGCACTAATTAGAATACATTGCAGAAGTGGAAAACAACAAAAACACAAAAGACAAAGCCCAAACCCAAACACAGAGGAATCAAAGTACAATGGATTCTTTTCCATTTGGCCCATTGAATGAGTTGGGGAAACATTCCACAGGATGCGTGATCTCCTCTTTTTGCGTGGGGGCCGGTATAAACTGCCACATAGTGAGATGACTCATATCCACAGCGCACCTGCCTTCCTGGCTCCCGTGGGAGTGCTCCCGAGGCAGGGGCCACCTCTGATTTTTCCAGTACATATTCTCAGAACCAGGCACGCCGTGGCATGGTCGTTGAGTTCACTTTTGACAGCGGATCGTAGCTGTGAGGTCATGGAAAAAGTGGGGTTTGCTTTTTCACTTGGGCTGAGCAACCTACAAATTGTCTTCTAGGTGCCAGATAGCACCTGTTTGAAACACTTGTTCAACCCCTCACCTTTCCTTTCGGCATTCAACACACCGTTCCCAAGCGAGGATCATGTCCCTTGTATGGTACCGTGTACTAAAGGCAAACATCATCCCTGGAAGCTGGCTAACCGTTTCATGGAGGGAGGAAGGCATACATATAATCCCATGCGGGAAAGTGTGGAGCAGGCATGGTGACCCGGAGGGGATGAGAGAACACGGAACAGGAAGCAGTCTGATCTACCACGAGGTGACAGGAAGCTCTTCCAACAGATGGCTCTTCAATGGGTTGGAAAATCTCAGCAGGCTTTGCTGGTGAGAGCAAGTTGTTGGGGAGAGCATTCTAGGCAGAAGGGGCAAAGCAAGGGCAGACCACGAGGTCTTGGGGCCGGACTGGAGTGGGTTCTTGCCAGGGCTTGGAGAGGCAAGTAGGCCACCATGTCCCTCATTTGTCGCTAAGAAGGGGCTGTTTCGACCCAGCGGCTGCTTCCTTGGTCTCAAGCGTAGGGAGGATTGTGTGGACAGTGTAGCACCGGGTGGTGTTTCGATGTGGTGGGCATCGCTTTGGCTCACCGTGATGAGTCAGAATCGACTCATGGGCATCTACCCACAGGGGGCTGTTTACGGGCCCTGAGTGGGTTCCATCATGAATTACTTTTATTTATAGAAGCATCAGGCAGTAGAGGTATTGGCGCATTGACCCCGAATCTCTTTATTTTACAGATGAGGCTCAGGGGGACCATCCAAGAGGATTTCTAGCGGGGCAAGTGTGGCCACACAGGTGCTTGCCAGATTATTAATTACATTTCATCAGGCAAATCCCTGAATCACTCAGAACCTCCATTTCTTCACCGTTCACTTGGAGATCGTAGTTCTACCCGGGGTACAAGTGGCCACTGCACAGATAAGCAGGTGTTGGCCTGTCTTTGGATAAGTGTGGTGTGCTGGGGAAAGGTGAATGGTGCTGCTTGTTAAAGTCTGGCCTTTAGCCTCGGCTTGCTTGGGCTTAGAGTCTAGCTCTTCTGCTTTTAAAGTGGATCACTCTGGGCCAGAGGCTTACCCTCTCTGCCCCACGGTGTTTCGAGTATTAAGAGCTGAGCCATCAGAGTACTGACTTCTTTGATTGTTGTGAGCATGCAAACACAGTAAGTCGCCGGAGCATTGCAGACTCTTAATAAATGCTTTTCCCGATGATTTATTATGATTATGCTAGTGTTCTTTAGAAGGTCTGGTGGCAAAATGGGTGATGTGTTCAGCTACTAACCGCAAGGGCGTTAGTATAAAACCACCAGCCGCCTTGTGGGAGAAAGATACAATTTCTATTCCTGTAAAGAGTGACAGTCTCAGAAACCCACGGGGACAGTTCTACCCTGTCCTCCAGGGTTGCTGTGAGTTGGCCTCCACCCAAAGTCAGTGAATTCAGTTGCATGTGCTTTACGACTTATGAAGTCACTTTTAAAAACTGTCTTTAGAGCTGCAAGTGCCCTTGTAATGGACTATGAATCCGCAACATCATAATGATGGGTCATTTGCCGTGTGATGACACTTAGATTTTAACGGTCCAGTCCTGATCCTGTAGAACATTGGGTACCAACCTCAGATGTTCAGCAAACAATTCAGGGCAGCTTTTGGTGTACAGCGTAGGGGCTCCTTGTTCTTGGCAATGATCTGGCTGCATAGCCTTGACTCTGTATGAGAATCAGGCTGATAAATGATATTTATTCCTCCAATGACAAGAACAAACACTCAGCTCACTTTAACCTTTGTATTAGACATTACCCTGTCATTGAGTTGACGCTGACTCTTAGTATCCTATGTTGGACTTCTGATGGACTATGAATGTTCACAAGAGCAGGCAGCCTCATATTTTCCCCAAAGAGCAGCTTGGGGGTTTGACCCACCCAAGGACTAACCCATGGTACCAGCAGGACACCTTTAATATGTGATTGTTGTTGCTAGGTGCCATCGAGTCAGTTCCAACCCATAGCTACCCTACGCAGAACAGAATCAACTCTACCCCGCCCTGTGCCATTCTCCCAATGATCCGATGCCGCAGCCCATGTTTGCAGCCCTCTCCTGAAGGCCTTCCTCTTTGGAACTGTCTCCAGGGACTGGTCTCTCCTGACAACATATCCAAAGTACAGAATCTCCCCATCCTTGCCTCGAAGGGCATTCTGGCTGTGCGTCTTCCAGACAGATCCTCGGGTTTGGGGATGTTGTTGTTGTTGTTGTTGCAGTTCATGGCACTCTCAATAGTCTTCAGCAACACCACAATTCAAGTGCATTCTTCTCTCTTCCGTATTCAGTATCCAACTTTGATGCGGATAGATGGCAATTAAAAATACCATGGCTTGGGTGAGGCACACCCTCGGCCTCAAAGTAACATCCTTGCTTTTCAAAACTCGAATGAGATCGGGTGCAACAGATTTACCCAATGCGACCCAACTCTGAATCTTTAATGGGACACCATTACAGGGATGGTTCTACTTGCACACGACATTGCTGCCTGTTCATGGGCATGGCTCCTCGGAGAGGCATGCTGCCTGTCCTGAGGAACTCTCCTTGGTTGCCCACCTTGGGAGGAAATGAAGGATGTTTGAATCCTTTCTCCAGACATTTGCTTGCTGGGGCTTCATTGACTGTTAATAGGACACCGTTTCCTTAAATGACCGCCCAGAGATAGAGCCCCAACCAGGCGGAAGGGGTATTTTCAGAGAAGATCAGGGAAAGAATTGGCTTTTTTTTTGTTTTAATTGTTTGCCTTATTTTTGAAAGTTGCTGTACATGTAATAATCTTAAAGAAAAATTTTGAAAAGAAAGGTCGAAATTATCCACAGTCCCAAACACCCGTACTCGTCTAATCGGTTCTCGTTTGGCTTGTTCTTTCTTACCACTGTACATTTAACGCAGCCTGACAAGCTTGAAGGTTGCTTTTCAGCTCTGGAGCTCAGATCAGCCATTTCTGTTGCTGACATGCAACTTCTTAGGACTTGATCATCCCGTGATTTCAACAGCACCAACACGCAACATCATGACCGGGAGGGAAGCGATTGGGATTGTCAAGGGTTTCATGCTCCTGGAATTCACAATAAATGCCCATGGTAACAGCAGCCAGGACATGAAAGGACATCTTGCAGTGGGCAAGGATGCTTTAAAGTGTTAATGTGTCAACAGAGTACTTTGAGGACTAAGGAAATTTGACCCACGACAGTCAGCTCTTGTGTATGCAAAGGCAGGGTGATGACGATGCTAAACAGAAGGATTGATGCCTTTGAATCATGGTGTTGGTGAGGAAAACTGAATTCATTATGGAAGGGTAGGAGAAGGAACAAATCTGTCTAGGAAAAAGTGCAGCGGGAAGGTTCTGTGGAAGAAAGGCTGGTAAGGCTTTGTCTTGCACACTTGGGCAATGCTGTCATCAGGGACCAATCCCTGGTGAGGGAAATAAGAGGAAGGCACCCAAAGAGGTGGACTTATTAGCTGCTCACTCACTGCCACCAAGTGGATTCCGACTCCGAGTGACCCTGTGGGGCCAGGTAGAGCGGCTGCTGTGGATTTCTGAGACTGCAGCTATTTGTGGGCATAAAGAGTCTCCTTCCTCGCCCACAGAATGACTGGTAGTTTTGACCTACTGACCTTGAGGTTAGCAGTCCAACATATAACCACTACGCTACCAGGGCTCCGATAGGAGCTACAGCAATGGGTTAAAGCATAGCAGTATCTATGAGGACGGCACAAGACTGGCTGGTGCTTTGTTTTATACATTATACACAAGGCTGCTGTGAGTCCAAACCAACTCAAAGGCACTTAACAACGTTAACATTGCCATCAAGTTCATACTCATGGCGACCCTATAGGACAGAGTAGAACTGCCTCGTAGCGTCTTTGAGGCTGTAATCTCTATGGAAGCAGCCTGCTACATCTGTCTCCCGTGGCACAGCTACTGCATTTTGAGTTGATCGTCTTATTTATCAGCTAATCACTTTAACTGTTGCCCCTCCAGGTGTCCTTAATAATATCAATAACAGTAATGCTCCCTTTGTATTGATCAGGCTGGAGACCCTGCCTGGGCGTGCAAATGCTTAAACATACCCAATAGCTAATGGCAAGGTTTGAGCTTTAGATTCACCCGGAGGTGCCAGGGAAGAATCTTAGCCTCTATGCTGTGGCTGTAATCCTGTTTGGTAATTGTCCTGGTGAATGAGGACACATTAAGGGAGACTATCTCTTGAGATAGAAAGGGGTTTGTAGAAGTGAGAAGAGCAGATGGGGCACAGTGGATGCCAAGGCACATGGAGATTATCCAGGAGCATAAAAATGACAGGGACCCTCCTTGAGAGCCAACAGAGAGGGCACACCTTCCCCGAGAGCCCTGAATTGAGATTTCCAACCATCTAAGCTACAGAAAAACACAGTTCTGTTTAGGAAAGCCACTCACTTGTGTTATAGCAGCACTTGATAACTAAGATAATACTATTACTGTCATCTCTGTAATAAAGAGGGAGGCACCTTGGTGACATAATGTGTTACACATTGGACTGATAACCGCAAAGTCAGCAGTTCTAAACCACCAGTCAGTCCACAGGAGAAAGATGAGGCTGTCTGCTCCTGTAAAGATTTACAGTCTCAAAAATCCACAGGAGCTTTTCTGTTCTATCTAGGGGAATCTCTGAGTTGGAATGAACTTGATTGATGGTAGTGCCTTTGGAGTTTAGTTGGTTATAAAGAGGAAGAAATGGTGAAGGCTCGGTGGCCGACCAAAGATGTGGCAGAACCAGGATTCAGAATAGGTTCTTGGCCACCACGCCACCCTGTAGAGCGATGGTGGGCCAGAGTGAGCCCCTCCAAAGCACGGTCTGCAGGGACCAGTGTCCCTAGACAGGTTTGATCATGTGTTTGCTCTTTCTAGAGGCTAGCCAGGTGACAGGGAGATATTCCACTAAGGAATACAATGACAAAATGACTTGGGTGAGAGGAAGTTCAAGAAAACGTTTCAGAACATGTGCGTGGTAGAGACCTTCCTTTCAGGCTCTTATGGGCAGGGGAACAACTTTGGAAATGGAATTTACAGGGTAGGGCTCAATAAGGCTTGGGACTTCTGATTGGCTATAGGTGGATTTTATGCATTTCCTAAAATTTTTCCCCTATGGTGCCATTCTTAGAGATGTTCTAGTACAACCATGTTGATTGAACCCATTCCACGATATTCCCGAAGGGCTATACACTGAGGAGGGGATTTTCCACTACCCCACCTCAATCATGGAAATGTACTCTTGGGAGAATTTAGGGTGTTGAATCTCTCTTTCTGTTTATACACGCACACCTACAGACTTCAAAAAGTTCACGGAAAAGTTCCATTATCTTTTAGCTCCATTTTTCCTTGAACTCTTTGAAAGCCTCTCACACACACATACACACACCCCTGTGTGTGCGCACCCGTGTGCACGCATGCAGTCCGTGGATGGTGCAGTCAATGCTCTCGCTGCTAACTGAAAGGGCGGTAGTTTGTATCTATCCCCAAAGCATCTCGGGAGAAAGGCCTACTACTGGTTTTCTGGCAGTAGATCAGCAGGCCTTTGAAAACTCTCTCGGGCACACATAAAGTCACCTTGATGACAGGCGGTTTGGGTTATGTGCCCCTCTCTGTACATGTGTATTTCTTCTTCCAAAACAACGAAGCGAGTTGCACGATTCATGAGAATTCAATTGAAATCCTGAGAAATGCCCAACGGACGCAGCACCCTCCTCCTATCCACACCCCTTCCAGAAAATAATGCTTCTGAACCAACACTTTGGTGCAGTAGAAAATGCTGGCCATCGGGAAGAAAACCTCAACCCTTTTTGTTTATGATATAAAAAGGCCCCTCAGCCACCCTCCCCCTGCCCTTTGGCACGGGCTGGCTTCCCTATGCTCAGGGCACCTGGGGAACTTTTCAAGTCCTCTGGCCACGGCAGCTAATGGTGGAGGATGCCATGGTTAGGAGATTTCTCAAGGCTAATCATTTTTCAAAGGGGGAAAAATAAAAACACAAAACAAGCCGATGGATAAAAAGGGCACGGCGTTCTTGATGAGGCAGACAAAAATCTCAAGGCATGGCTCATCCCCTCTTTTAATTATCCAGTTCATTTAGTCGGCTGTGATCCAGGACTTCGGGAGGTCATCCGCAGTGTGAGAGGAAGGCACGGCACCTAGTGACCCACAGTTTCGCTCAGGGATGGAAGGAGGCCATCCGGGCTGACGCGTCCTTTACAAATGGAACCGGAGAGGAGGGCTTCGCGTGTGACGTGCGGCATGGAGTCCTCCCGAAGCCCTCCGCTTCCTTGATCCTCCTTGTACAAAGTCATTGTGTCTGAGGGATTGGCTGGTCAGCCCGCCTTTGTGATGACGGCTCACACGCTTGAGCAGAGAGAGCCGAGCCTCCAGGATTGCAAGTGACAGGCAATGGTGGCTGGAACGCAGCCCTCAATCGGCTTTCAGGCCACTGAGTGTCCCCCTGCCCTTTTCTTAGCTGTGCTGGGTGGCCTTCGGGGTCCTGCCATTTTCTCAAGATAGCTTCTGGGCCACCACCTTCAGGAAGCACAGCCCAGCTCAGCTCCTGACGTACAGTCTCTGAGACGGACTTGCCCTAGGAGAATGAGGGAAAGTCCCCAACTCACCTTGTGCCAGGTTTCTACGTCTCTGTCCTGAGGTCCCAAATTCCAACCGGGCCAGTCACCATCATATAGCATGTTTCTTCACAATGTCATCCGCTCATGTGACTTCAGGATCTGAAGGGCATTATGAATGAGTGACCCAAAGCTAAAGCCTCTTGGACGGATGGACACTGTGGCAAAGGGAGGAGCAATTGTGAGGATGGAGCAGGATCGGGCAGTGTTTTGATTTGTTGAACCTAAGGTGGCTCTGGGGCAGAACCCACTCAGCACCTATCAACAACAGCAACAGAAACAACAAGCCCTCTTGGATCAGTTTGATTGTATGGGTGAAAAGGCAGGCCAGTCAGTGATTTAAAGTACTATTTTCATGGGAAAAGCTACTTATCAAATGACCAACTGTTCGTAGCCCTTCTGGCAGACTTGAGAGTTAGACTTGATTCTCGTACTATCGCATAGGACGGGCCGTCACAAACTTGGGCCAACCACTTAGCCTCTCTGGTCTTTGGTTTTCTTTGCCTGGTCTGTAAAATGGGCTTGCTGGTGACCACCTCCTTCAGTCACTGCAAAGATTCCAGAGCAAACTGCATGTTACAGGCAACCAAGGGCCTAAAACATTTTTACCATGATGAGTTCCTCCTCTCCTTTGTGTGCTTTCAGAGCCACGGAGGCAAGGAGAAGTATTTGTTCCTGTAACCTTCTCAGATCCCTTAAGGGGTGTGTGTATGTGGGGGGGGGGGGGGTCTCAGACCAATCGAAGAGCCACAACCTCTGATCTAGTTTCTCTCCTGCAGAAATAACCCACCTTTGATGAATTCAGGGTATAGCGGCTCTTTTCTTTCAACTCTTGTTAGACAAACCTCTGTTATCTTTCACTGTATAAAATCTTGCATCCATATGCATGCCTTGTTTATAGATTGCTGCTCTTTCCTATAAGGATAATTATAAATCAAGGGGGATATGAGGTAGGGAAGGAGAGAGGAGGGTCCCATGAAACCTGCTAGCCTCGGGAGAGGAGATGGGCTGTTGACCAGCAGGACAGCTGAGCGTGGACTCTGAGTAGGCTATTTTGGGGGACCCATGAGGATGCTTTGAGGTGTTTAAAGGTCGCTTTGGAAGACCCAGAGCCAGGACTCCGCAGAGTTCCCGGGTGTATGAAAGAAGGAAGACAATGGATACTTGCGTGGAGGCTCCAGTAGGGAATGGGAGGGAACCTCTCAGAGTACTTTCCTGTCTAGACAAGAATGCGTTTATAGATACTTTATTGGAGCCCAACTGGAGGAGGAGTCTACTAACTTGCCAGAGATACCTGTGTGATACAGATAACAGAAACCAAACCGAAAGTATTGCCATTGAGCTGATTCCCATTCATAGTGACTCTATCTCAGATTGCCGAGACTGCGTATTTTTATACCTCGTGGGTTTGAACTGTAGACCTTGTGGTTGGTAAGTCAATGCTTATTATCATGAGTGGGAGATAATAAGTGGGAGTTCATTCTGTGATTCCCCCTCTTGATGAATTGAAGATGTGTAAGATCCCATAGCTGGACCCTTTCTATAATGTTACGTTGTTTGTCATTGTTAGGTGCCACCGGGTCCGTCCCAACTGCCAGGGACCTCAAACACAACAGAAACTGTGCAGCCCAGGCCTGCACCATCGCTACCTTTCTGCCGAAGCCCATTGTTGCAGCCACTGTGTCAATTTATCTCCTTCAGGGGGATCTTCCTTCTGTTCTCTGACTAAGCATGATGTTCATCTCCAGGGATATAAATCAGAGGATTATCATTCTGTATGCAGTTAGTAATGGTTACTAAACATGTTTTGAGATCTTTCTCCAGTTTTGCCCATGACCTAAGGCTCTCTATCCCGTTCTCTCCATCTAAATCTTCAGGTTCCTAGCTGTGAATTTCACCAGTATCTGGGATTCTCATTCCACAACATCTTAGATTCAGGGAGGGAGAGTGAACTATTTACTCTGAGAAATAGCAAGGCCCCGAGAAGCTGCCTGGAATTCCTGTGCTCTCTTGTGTTTACCATCCAACTGAGACAGTGATCTGATCGGTAAGCTTATTGTGTCTGAATACCAACCACCGCCTTCTAGCAGAGCGGCCTCCCTTCCTGGCGGCTCCCCGCACCTATTGGGTGAATCTTCCAGTCCCCAGGGAGAGCCTGACCCATGCTCTGCTCTAGATTAGCAATCTAGTTGGTAGTAGATTCTTCTCAGGATGAGCACTGCACCTCCGTTCTGAGAAAAGGAAAGTGCGTTTCTTCCTTGGACTCTCTGGTATGTCATCTGAAGGCTGTGTATGGACAATAGCTGAGGGCTTCCCACGCTCCCTGGCTTTCTAGAAAGCGCTTTGCTTCCGCAGAAGACATGTGGCTCCGGGCTTCTGTGTTGCTCTGAAGCGACACCCCGATGGCAGGTCACGCCATCAATTGTCAGCGTAAAGGTTGGCGTAAACAGGATGACTCTTTGGGAAGTGATAACTTTAAAAATGTATGATGAGAACCACTGAATTAAGACAGATGGGCTGATTTGTGTTATTCCTAAAATAACCGCCAAGTAGGTGTTTATCTCATTTTACAACGGGGCAAAATTGCTTTTGGAGTGATTCATTTGTGATCCCAGCTAAGCTGTACTATTAATTTACTTTACTTCTGACTGGTGTGTTTGCCTCTGTATTCACTATGTTTCCCATCAGTATTGTCAAGTGGTGGCACTGCTAGGAGACCTTGACATTTGCATTTAGATTATGGGGCTATGGGTTAGCATTGTAAGGCTGCGTCGCCAGCTCCCGGCGGCTTTTTGAAGGTGGTATGCAAGCCATTTCTGACAACCTTCCAGGAGTTCTGTTCAGAGAAGCTTGGTCCTTATTACGACCCTCCAACAGGCTCTCCTGCCTCAGGTCTCTCCTCCTTCCTAGCACTGGTCCTCAAGCCCAGGCTTGAGCAATCTTTCTAGCATGCAAATTCGATTCTGTCACAACACCTTGAATTGCTTATTTTTCAGCAAACCCAAATACTACTTCTAGGGAATCCCGCTAAGAAAAGGCACAGAGCAGATTTGGGGGAGTGGTCATTGGTGATTAAGAGGATGTCCCCCATCTAAGAGAAAGTCTGAGAATGCTTCATAAAGTACATGGGCAATTAGAAATTAAGGATGTTGGGGTTATGGCATGAACCCTTTGACTCACACACTGCCATTGAGTCAATTCTGACTCATATTGATCCTATAGGACAGAATAAACCTCCCTTGTGGGATTCTGAGACTGTGACTCTTTTTTAAAATCATTTTAGTGGGGGTTCATACAATTCTTATCACAATCCATACACCCATCCATTGTATGTGAAGCACATTTGCCTGGTTGTTGCCCTCATCATTCTAGAGACTGTAAGTCTTAATAGGAGTAGAAAGCCTCATCTTTCTCCTGAAGAACAGCTGCTGGTTTTGAACTCTTTGAAACCCCTTATAATGCTTTTCAGTAGTGAGCGGTTGCCCAAAGGGAAGTCAGCCGTGCATCCTAAGGTGGTCATAGTTCCAGGCATATGTGGCATCCCCTGCGTTTGACATGGTGTAGAGTCCACACAAATTGGTCAGGGTACAATCTCCACTTTGAACCCTTGGCTAAGAGTCACCCAGCGACTCTCCGTTGGACTTCAAGACAATAACCACACTCTTTGTCATGGGGTTCACAATTCTTTGACATGGGGACTTTGTTTTCATGCTGTTTCTCCTGCAACCTTACCCTACTCCACCACTCCCCATCAGCGCTAAACCAACTGGAAAAATTTTTCCAGAATGCAGTCAATGAGTTCCAAAAGGTGAATGGTGGATGAGCGGTGAGAAGTTGGAGCTATGGGGTAGATGAATGACTGGGGAGAGATGGAAGGAGTTTCTGGGCCCTTGCTACCAGATCCATATCCACCAGTCCTACTTGTAGTTTGGGTTCACCTGGTGGTTCCCTGGTGGTGCTTCTGGGCAGACCACAAGGTCCTCAGTTCAAATCCACCAGTTCATAACCACTCTCTGCTCTCATAACGATGGATAGTTTGTGAAGCTCTGGTAGGGGTCTCCAGGAGTCATCATCAACTCGATGGCAGTGGGTTTGGTTGGTGGGCCTCTGAGTGGGAACACATGGGCTAAGTGCTCAACTACTCATGGAAAGGTTGGCTGTTGGAACCCATCTGGAGTCACCTTAGAAAACAGCCCTGACTATTTGACTTCTGAAAGGTCATAACCTTAACCACTCTAAGAAGCAGTTCTGCTCTGCACACAGGGGGTCACCATGGGTTGAAATGGACTTGATGGCAACTAACACCCTAACTACCTGGTGGCAGAGGTGTGCTGCAGTTCATCTGATGCATGGGGACCACTCTGGTTGGCTTGGGCTTTCTACATGGCTGCAGGCATCCTACAAGCAGTTGGCGCCTGCAGTATTCATACCCCCTTGAGAGAAATTAGGTTGGAAGAATGTTTGATGACTGAGGATCTATCCGTATAGGAATGCTAGTTACACACACGCACGCACACACACACACAGACAGAACTCACCCACATACACTGAGCAAAGAGCTTCAGTGTTCTCCCACTGGAGAAGTGGGCCTCACCAGATTGCAGAATGACTAATAATGTCTAAATTCGCACAGCTGTAGGCACGTTATGTATGCATCTTTCCTATATCTTCAGTTGCCCAAATGAAAGTCCATCAAGTTGCAATGAACCTTTTCAGACCAAGTTGCTTCTGGGCCTTTTGAGGGGCTGCCATCACTCTGGTTAGCACCTCCTAATCTTTCAGACGTCAACTCCAACTTGCATGCCATCTTGCAGATATCTACCATTCAGATATTTTCTTCTTGGGGTTCTTGGTGTATCTGAGAACGACTCAACTGCCCTCCACAGTGGTTTCATTCCATGTCCATGTACTGGGCTAGGGCTGAGTAAGGTAGGCTAGAGGGACATGCTTTGGACAGCCTTTTCTTTCCCCAGTGTCTTTTGCTCCTGGAAATGTTCATTCAATGCTTGTTGAAGGAATGGCAGGATGAAAAGACAAGATAGGCAAATGGCTGCAGGAAAAATTTGCCAAGTAAGAGTCAAGTGATTTATTGAGAAAAAAAATTGTACACAAACTTTTGGGTTTGTCGGGATAAAAAAATGTGTATGCACACACACGCACACATGTTAATTGTTTGTTTTTTTCCAGCAAAGTGTTGAGTGTGCCTTCTCCCCATCCAGTCCACCAGCGATAGGATCCCACGTTTTCCTTTTCCCCCAAACTCCCTGGCCCAGAAAACACAAGGGCCTTTCTTGCAGTTTCCGGGCTTGGCCGGAAGTCAGTTGCAACAGAAAGGAACCTCACAAACAAGCCTACCCTTGCCAGATGGCAGGCCACATTGGGAAGACTTGCTAGGCTCCCAAGCACAGTGTCACACCAAATCCAAATGTGCCCCTCCCAGCAAGACAGCCCCACCCAGGCAGGGTACCCTTCTGTGCACTCCTTTCCCCGCTCCCTCCCTCCTTCCCGCCCTCACTGCTCCTTCTCTCTGAGTCAGCTTCAGGACATGTCTCCCAGTCACTTCAAGTCCCCAGCCTTGCTAAAACCAGGGTTCTCAGGAACAAAGGGAACTGCAGCGCAGGGTTGAGATGCTAAAATCAGATTGTTTTCCTCTGGCAGTAAATTGGTATGACGCTCTCACCACTGCCACAGATAAAATTAACCATGCGTTGAAAGCATTGCAATCGGCGGTGTCATCAAAGCTTATTTGTAATGAAAATATGATGTTTCAAACCTAAACTCAGGAGTATAATGAATGTAGGACCATATGTTTCCCTCCCGCACAGGACTGCGGAGAGGAGATGCTGTTTAAAAGAGGGAGCTGCGGCGAGCGCCCCTCATTTTCTCAGCAGTCCTATTCCCCTGGTTACCTATGGAGTGCCCACTGAGAGAAGAAAGGTCAAAGGGTCAGAGTCCTGGCAGTGATGGCCTCTGGGTTTGCTCCCTTGCCGGTGCTGGGGTGGGGCCGCGGGGGTCTTCTGGCTTGCTGCAGTTCTTGCCATGTTTCAGGGGCCCACTTTCCCCCGCAGCAGTCGTGAGAAGGCAACTCCCTGACTGGTGAGGGCGAGCAGGACTGACCGGAGGAAGACCTGAGAGGACATGTGACCCCTAAGACCAATTATCAGGCATGGAGCTTGCTGAGTGAGGGTAGTGGCTTGGCAGTCTAGCTTGTTAGGAAAGCAGGATGGAGGCTTTCTCCTAGGCAACCTTGGTCCTCAGAAAGGTGCTGACCATAGTCATGCCATTCTGAGCTGTGACACACACTGGGGATTTTGATACGGATGTGCGGGAGGTCCCCAGCGACTATCACAGAATCCTCACCCCAATGGCCGTTACCAAGCCGAACAAAAATCTGTTGCCTATGGATCCAATTGGACTCATTCATGGCGACGCCATAGGTGGTATAGAATAGAGTTTCTCGGTAGGGTTTTCTTGGCCATCGTATCTTCAGAAGCAAACCACCAGGCCATTCTTCAGCACTGCTGCTGGATGGGTTTGGGCCATCAACCCTGGCTGCAACCCTGAAGCACGCCTTCCCTAATTGAACACCACCAATGTTCTCTTGTTCTCGCCCACTGACTGCGTGTTGACTCACCCACACATCCTTTTCTTTTGATTTCCAAACAACAACAACAACAACAAAAATGAGGTTGTCCTTGAAGATGCCAGTGTGTCTGAACTTGGATGCAAATTTGAGCTCCAACCATTTGACTGCTCGCCTTCTTCCTCCTCCTCCTCCTGCTCCTCCTCCTCCTCTGAGCTTCCCGGTCTCCTTACAAGTTAGTCTTTGCCGCTAAGAAACTGGCCAGGCATCTCCCTGCCTTCCAACCCCAGGACTTTCAGCTCTCGGGAAACCGTGTGTTTGGCCAGGGGTATCCCTCCGGACCAAGGGAGTGTGGAGGAGCGCATCTGGGGCCCGACTCTGTGTTCTTGCACTGAGAGGTTTTGCTACTCAGGGGTGGGGACAGCAAGTGGTCAGGGAGGGGAGGAGAGATGGCAGCACCCCTCCCATCTCCTTGGTTTTGATCAAATGTCTTTTAGGAAAGTTTCCTGACAAAAGGGTCTCCCTCCCCTCCTCAGGGAGCGAGGCTTGGCATGCTGTTTTGTGTCGAGATAATGCCCCTCCCCGGCGACTGCCTGATCCAAGAAGAAACGGACTGTACAAGGTGACGCGTCTTACAGGTCGCTCTTGCCCACACACTGGAAACGCCTTTGATTAAGGCTGGAATGAGGACAGATTTGTTACGCACCTTTTGTTATTTTTAGATTGCGCTGACGTCCCCTGTCCACTCGTCCCCGCCCCCCCACCGCCCCCCATTGGAGCCCGTGATTCTGGACTTCCTGATCAACGGGAGTGACTGAGAAGGTCCTTCCTTGGGTTGACCTCTACTTAATTTTCTAGGCAGGTGGAAAAACGATTACCGAGGGCCAATCAGCGCTGCCAATATCCCATGTGTATATGCTTTGCGTATAAATAGATGTGGGTCTGCCTTTGGAGTATATTTTTACCAACCCGTGTAAGGGTAAAGGACTTATTTAAAAATCTATCTCTGCATGCATGTCTCTATATTTATCTCTTTCTGAGAATGGGGTGGGGGCGGGGGTGGGGGGAACGGTTCATCTAAGGATCATTGTGGTTCTAGTGATCACGTGCCCACTGAGATGTTCAAGCAAGGCGGGTTCTAAAAATAAGAACATTCCACTGTGGCTTGCCTTTGGTGCGCTGCTCTGCGTAAGGCAATTAGACCAAAGTGGTACTCGGTTGCCGCGTCCCTCGTTAGCGGAGGGCAGTGACCGAGAGTTGAGCTAAAAGCATTTCAAGGCCAGGGAACCACGGCAGAGGAGCCATGGGAAGAGCAGCATTGCTTCACTTTCGGAGAGGGAGGAGGGGTGGATTTCTTTCTTTTCATTTCCTTCAAAGGCTCAAGCAGGAGGCTGGTGAATGCAGCTGTGCTTTGTAGCTTCTCTTCTGGCAGGCGGACAAGAAAATCAGGGAGCTGCTGAATCCCTGGCCTGGCCCATAAATAGCCGCCAAGTGCTGGAGTTTGAAATGCCGGTGGAGCTCATTGGCCATGCGTTATGGCTGCGAAGCTCGTGCTTTATGTGGCCTGCAGGTGACAGGACGGTTTCTGCAGGCCGGGCTTTGTTGTAAATTCAGGCCGCCTCCTCCTGTGGATCAGAGGGAGTTCCCCGGTGATCACAGGCTTTTCTGAGTTATGGCCAGAAGGACAGAGATGAATGATGGACTGGCCCGGCTCCGCCGTGGCGGCCCATCCTGTGGCAGTCCTCGGGGAGGCAGAGAGAGAATGGGCGCTATGGAGGTGTGGGGATTGGCAACCAGGCCCCTCTTGGTGGCAAGGCGTCATGGGGCGGTGAGGAGGTTCAGGTTGAAGCCGTTCTAGAAGAGCGGGAGTTGCGTGAACCTTCCATCCCAGACATCGTGAGCTTATCATTCTTGCTAGTTAGGGAGGCCTGGTGGCTTAATGGTTTAGGCTGTGATCGGTTAGGTGAGTCCTTCAAAACCACCAGCTGCTCCTCGGAGAAAGCTGGGGCTTTCTACTTCCCTAAAGAGTTCCAGTCTCGGAAACCCACACAGGGGCAGTTCTACCCTGTCCTTGTAGGGGTCACAGGGAGTCGGCATCGGCTGGATGGTCGTGAGCTTGGTTCCCTTTTTATTTTTGGTAGGGATACTAATGCTGTCTTGCCCCCACAAGGAATTTCTCAGTTCCATGGTGTCTCTCTAGTTGTCGTCTCATGTTAGCCTCTTACCAAGTGGTAGATACTTATGGAGGGGCAGTGGCCTTTTCAACGGGGCCACTGAGTCCTTTAAGCACATTCTGTTACTTGGTACTATGGCAAGTCGACTTGAAAGGCAGGTTCTCTACCCGCTGGGCATATCATGCGAAGAAAGACTCAAAAACTCACTGCCATTGAGTCTGTTTTGACTCACAGCGACCCTATAGGACAGTGGAAAACTGCCTCTGGGAGTTTTCCGAGACTGCGTCTCTTTAAGGGAATGGAACGCATCATTTTTTTGTCATGCAGCGTGGTTAGTGATTTCAAACTGCTGACCTTGTGGTTATCAGTCTAATGCCACGTGTCACACCCCACACCAACAGGGCTCTTCGATAGCCACACATGTTGATACATGAAGCCCATCCTCCCACCCAACTCAAACTACACCCACTGCCCAAAGTGTTTGGTGAAGTCGTGGGGCAGTGACACAGAGGCAGCCCTGGGACCAGATGGATGGACGCAGTGGCTACAGCAGTGGGCTCCTGCAGAAGAACCATTGGGAGGATGGCACAGGACTGGGCAGTGTCCAGCCCTGTTGTACACAGGGCTGCTATGAGTTGGAATCAACTCAGTGGCATGTCAACAACAGCTGGGACTCCTGGGAAAGTGGAAAGCTGTCTCTTGATGGTGACAGGGTTACTTTCAGATTCAAAGCTTTCTGGGAACCTCGATGCCCAGTACAGGTCTTATCCCTGTAGAAGACTCTGGTTTGGTTTGTGACACATCTTCCCCCACTTCCATGTGGCAGCTCCGGGCTGTTGATTTGTTCACTGTCTGTGTGAAGGCCAGGAAGAACCCAGCTGGGGAACGAGGCTCAGTTCTGAGGCAGGCTTTCCGAAGACTCATTCCGCACTGGGTGGAAGAGCAGGGCGAGGGTGTGGGGAAAGGTGGGATGAGGAGCCTAAAGGACTGAATTTGAGACCCAGATGAGTCTTCAGACCCTTTCCAGGACTTAGTGCCTTAACTTGCCAAGTAGGCACCGTGATCCCTGCCCTGCCTCTTGCTCAATCTTTTTCTCTCCCAGCAGCCCTTCCAACTGCTGTTCCTTCTGCTGGAAGGACCCTTCCCTGAGCCCTCTGCCTTGGCCAGCTTCCCTTCCTCAGGTGAGACTCAACACCCTCCCTAGAAACAGCAGCCTCCCTGCCCCCTGCGCCGGGAGCATCTACTCCCATGTTTCCCTCCAGGTTCTAACATCATAGCATTTATGGCTTTCCCAAGTGACCTCTGATCTGTTTTCTTGTGGTTCACCTGTGGCCTCTCCCCATCCCAGCTCCCCACCCTGGCCATCCTGTCCTGGCTTCCAGAACCATCCTTGGAGCAGACAAGGCCCACAATCTCTTTTGCTGAGGGAATGATTGAGCCGATGAATACTGGAGCTCTCTATTTGGAGGGTTGGGAAGATAAAATACATGAAGGTCATCTACACACCTGATCTGTTGCCCTCAGGATGAAAGCTACGGAAACAGTGTGGGGCGCTGGGGGGCAGCCGTGCGTTCTAGCTCAGCACCTGCCCCGATGGTCCCTTGGGGTCTTTGGGCTCCTCTGGGGGTGTCAGCTGCAAGAACTGATATGGAGGATAATAGTGAATTTACAGTTATCCCCACCCCCACCCTTCTTGACACCCAGGTGCTGGAATTGAGTCTATTTCTTGGGTAGGTTCTTGATCAGAATTGAACCAAAATCAATGTAAAGTGAAGTCGGAAGCGTACCTTTAGATCTTCCTCTTGACAAAATGTCCTGCCTCTCACCTTACTGGGGAGGACAATCAGAGGGAAGATGTGCTGAGTCAGTCTTTGGATAAGAGGGAACTTAAGAATAGCCATTAGTGATTTTGGAATACTTGGGTCAGCATTAAGTGTAGCGTCTTTGAGAATACACACACGCACGCGCGCACACACACACACACACAACTATGTTTGCAGTTATGGTAGCTATATAGCGTCTCATGTGACTGGAAGCTTGTCAGAGAGCCTCCTAGGCACCTGTTATCTAGCCGCCCATTTTCATTGGAAGAACACGAAGCCCTGTTGCTAATGGCTAAGAAACCAAAAATCAGAAAAAAACAACCCACTCCATCTATAGGGTGTACTTGCCACCTTAGCTCTGAATTTCAATGTTAATGTTCATGTCTCACCTGGGGAGAACTTCCAGTGTACCCCAAGACCCTCAGGTTTATTGTACAAACCAGAAGGTTTTCCTGGGCGCCTTTGCGCCTTCCTCTTTACCAGAAAAATGTTTATTTAAATATTGTCCCATCTCCGCCTCACTTTTATTATTTACCGATTTAAGAAAAATGACGTCATTACTTTTCTTCTGAATTTTTTAAAGCGACAATTGTGCAATTAAATTACTGAATTCATTTATATTTAATTGTGCTTTTGGTTTTAATGTGCTATTCGACGACATTTCTTTCCGAGGCCGTTCGTTTTCCAAGCAACACGGGAGAATCTAAGGCTATCTCAAGGAAATATATTACACGGGCAAGACAAAGTCTCGTTAGTGTTATTTATAGCACGCTGAAACCTCATTAGGGGAGGTATGCGCGATTCAAAAATGCATTACCGGGGACGCTTTATTTTTCCGTACTGGAGAAATTGCTTTTATTGTGTTTCTTTGTCACCAGCATAGTGGCTACTGGACATTTTGGTTTCTGAAAGTACGAAATAAATTAAGTTAGAAGAAAAGAGTAATTAATCCACTAGCAAGCCTCGCCGCGTCATATTAGCCTACACATGCTTCCCAGAAATTTGTATTTACCTCCGTACCTTGAGACCCTGGACCAGCCGTGAATGTATAACTCCTTTCACTGGAGGGACAAGGCAGTATTTTTCAGGGCAGTAGTTTGCATCTGAAGCAGCCATAATGTGCCTTTCAAATCAGGGATGAGGGAAACCTGAGGGGCAGCGTCACAAGTGGCCCAATTTAGGAAGCGTCTGTTCTAATGTGAGCCATCTATCCAGCCCTGTGTAAACATGGTCCAGGAGGCACCGGGCTGGAGGGCAGCGGTGGGAGGCGAGCAGGAACAAAGGATGATCCTCTGGGTTGGCAGCCTCAGAAGATGGGGCCTTTGGGGGATGACTTCAGCTTTGCCTCGGCCATCTCCTGGCTGCAGAGTTGGATGGTGGCAGTAATTCAGATCCAGCCACCGACTTCTCTGCCCCATTACCACCCTGACTGGGGCGCTTGTTCCTTGTCATCTGTCTTGAAGAGGGAAACTGAAGCAGCTGGAAGTCATTTCTCCTGCACAATTCAGAAAGCCCACCCACCAGATAAGGCACAAGCGCATGTATTATTTATGTAGCAGGGGATTAGTGGTTCTGTGGTTTCTTCCTGACTTAACCAATGCCATTTAGAATCCAAGTTCCTTCGATCCTGTTGCTATATTGCCCACAGCCTGGGGCTTTTGTGTTTCTCTTCATCTTACTGCCACATGGTCTCAAAGTGGCTGCTCCAGCTCCAAGAACCGCGTCTCTACACTCGCATTGCAAGGAAGGGGCAGAAAGGCTTGTAATTTCCTCTCCCTCATCCTCAGAAAAAAGACAGCCCCTTTTTATTCAACCTTGAAGGTTTCAGCTTGGATTTTATGGGCTACAATTAGGCTAGTGGACCTCTTCTCCTCAAAGCAAATTCTGACCAAGAGAATTTGAATCACCAGTAGGGGACTTAGACATAGCGAGCGATGCTGAAGGCCAGTTGCTGTCTCTGGAGGGGTCATGCCTGTTGAGTCAATGGATGCCCGGTTTCCTAAATTGACTCAAGGCAATGGATGTGATGGCATTAGGTGGTACACCTTTGTACTGGCCGCACTTGCCATCATCTTTCTGGGTCAAGACAGAGGCGTTCTCATCTGGCCTTTCTGTTCATTCATATATCCGTCCATCCATTGTGGATCCCTTTATCCATCCTTCCATGTGCTCGGTACATATGAACGTCTTTGTAGGACAGAAAGAGATAGTAGACAGGGATCTTGCTCCCTAATGAACTGCGATATATTTTGGACATTAGACACATGGCTGAGGACTTGCAAGTCAAGACAGAAGGTAGGGACTGTCCTGGGAGTTTAGAGGTGGAAATATCAGGGATGTACTCCAGAAGAAGATGGCGTTTTAAGTATGTCACGTCGAAGAAGATGGCGTTTTAAGCATGTCACGTCCACCTGAAAACCAAACAAACACAAAAGCCCCTCTGCCACTTTCTCACTGGGAAAACCTCCCAAGATTCACGAAGAGTATTTGGACAGATTCTCTTGGCCGAGCCAGCAACACGGCACTTCTCTGGGCGGAGTGGTCTCTGGTTGAGAAAGAGTGATGATAGGCCCGGGGATGGGTCGGGACCTTCTTTCGCCTCCCTTGATAATGAGTGCATTTGAATTTGTGGATGAATTGGGTGACTGGTTTTGATGAGATTGCTATTGGAATTGTGTCACCCATGACACCAAGTGATGCAAGCTCACTATCGCAAAAACCAAGAGAAGAAATAGAGATCATCGGCCGCATTAGCAGTGATGAATGATCATGGCACTTATGTTGTCTATTTGTTGGGTTGTTTTTTTTTCATGCGGAAGCAGACAGACCCATGCCTGGCTGCATTTCCAAGTCAGTATGTTATCAATAGCTCCTGGGAGTGCATTTACTCCTGTTCTCCCTGCCAACCTAGAACCTGTGTCAGAAACCATTTAGGATAGGCGAGCAAACTGGAAACTTGCAAGTCAAATCTAGCCTGCATCCTTCACTTGCTCAGGGTGCCTGGATGTCCCCAAAGTCATGAGACTTCAAATAAAATTTGGGGCTGGTGGCTTCTCTTGTGAAAAGAGAAAGGCCTAGAAACGTTAGGTTCGCATTTCCACACAGCAATCATGACTGGGAACTGAGAATCCCCAACCCCTCAGAGACAGTGCCTGCCTGCCCCTCTAGGTTTTGCCCAGCTCTGCCGTTCCCTGTTACCTCTCGCCGGTCCCCCTGAGCTCACTTGTATTCCCTGACAGACCGTGGAAGTTTGGCATTGAGTCTCCCCAAATCAGAGATCTGAGTTGTGATGTAGGCAAAGGGGAGCTGATCGCCCCCACTCTTTCAGCAACTACTCTTCTCATCTTTCCAAGTTCTCAGAGCAAAGCTTATGGTTGGCTTCTAAAGGTTTTATTGTTTTGTTTATTTAGTTCATCTAAAGTAAAAGACAACTTCATATTTGAATTGCTAATGGTCCTCTTTGTAATGTGTTGACATTTCAGTTAGTTTTAAATGGAGTAAAACTATTTGGACAGAGCTAGTCTAGCTAAGTGTAAATTAATATATTTCTTCAAAGCCTCTCTATATATACACATGCACACACACACGGAGTGAGAAAGTGAGAGCTCTGAAGAAGTATATTAATTATATATATAATATACACACATACATATACATAAATGAGCCCTCTCCATTGGGAGGCATTTTGGAGGGCAATTTACTCAGCTGAAAACTCTTATTAAAGGATCCCAAGTGGCTTGAGAGGGTTAACCCACCTCCCGAGTAAGCAATTAACTTCCGTGGGGCACTGCAAATTACAATCTTCGAAAATGTTGTTGAGTTATTGCAGTTGTTACTATTGCTGTTAAATAGTAGTAATAATGGATTCATGTAGTACCTTGACACCACAGAGCTAAAAACAATTACATTTAAATATCAATTTAATTTAATGTGAAACCATGTTTTATCTAATCATTGTAGCTAATTGCCATCCTTTGAAGCCATTTTCACAACATTTTATTAATGGTCTTATAGCAAGTTAGTTGTTTGGAAAGTTTTTCTTTCCATGAAGAATGCTGCCATGTAAATTTATGTGTGTCAAAAATACCTTTTGTAATTCATGGCTCTTTGGAGCTTCCATACATGATACAATACTTGACCACAGTAGGGGGGATATGGCTCTACGTCAAATTTATCTGGAGAGAATGTTCATGAAGCTAAAGTGAAGTCTTTAAGTGAAGAAATCCAGCTACCCAAGATTGAAGAAGGAAAGTTGGCCCTAGCCCCTTGTGTCCTTAGGAATCCCCACCCACCATCCATAGTTATGAATAAATAACCAGACATCAAGGAGTATCGCAACAAGTTGTGTCTGTGGTAGTCCCTTTGGGACAATATAAGACATGAGACACCAGTGAAGCCCCAAAGAAAGGTGATATCCCATAAACGCTTCCTCCCATAAACCCCTTAAAAAAAGAAATGAGCAGAAAACCAATGGGAAATAAAACAGATTTCAGTTGTTTGCGTAACGATCAGCCAGAATGATTTATTGAAGACCTGGGTTTGAGACCTGATGCCTTCTCCTTTTAACTATGCCAGCTACAACAAGTTTCTAAACATTTCTGAGATGGTTTTGATTTAAAAATTTTTATATGAAGACATAAACCTCATACATACGGTTCTTGGGAAGTCGGATTAAGATTACTTGGAGGCAGTGCTAGGCATGTTGGAGGAGTTCCGTGACAGCTCTTGGCCATATGATGAGGAGAAATGGTCTGGAACTTGGTTAGGAACCCTCCAGAAACAGGCCACCAATATTGTACTGAGTCTATGAAATAACCTTACTGTTGGCTCCTTGAGTTTCTTGACTTGTCCCCGCCAAATGCCTATCTGGTTACCAAGGAATGGATTGTCTTTCCAGTTGACTGTTGCCCAGATAAGTTGGAGATTCTTGATTCAGAGCTGGGTAAAGAGCCCCTAGAAACAAGGCTAAGCAGTTGAGTTCTGACAGCTAGTGATTTACAGGGGTCTTTTCCTAAATGATTTGGGATCGGCTTTATGGCAGCTGGCTCGGTTTTCGGTCTTTTTTTAGCCAACAAAACCATTTCAGCATGTTTCTGCGTCCAGAGTGAATTCTTCCACAAAACCAAGAGATGGAGATATTTGAAAGTGAAGCAGGGTGTAGTGAGCTTTTAAGTTAGTATCAATTTTGTTTCTGATTATACATGTGTCATCACTATATGCAATGTGACCCATTGATCGTTCCTCCTAAGGCTATGTCTATGATACTAACTTACATGAGTTTTTTTTTAAATTAGTTGGAATCAACTTGATGGCAACTGTCTTGGTTTGTGATCTTTGTTAAGTCTGCAATTCAAACAAAACCATTTGAAGGTGTTTCTATGTTCACGGTGAACTCTTCTCCAAAGCCAAGAGGTGGAGACATTTGGAAGTAAAGGTGGGGGTAGCGAGCTTTTAGGTTAAAATTCAGTGTTGTTTCTGATCACACTAGGTCATCTGCATATACTTTGTGGCCCACTGATTTTTCCTTCTAAGGCTAAATCCTGTGGCCATGCGGGTAGGATAGGGCCAGGTGGCAAGATGAGGAGGCCGAAATCTAGGCCAGCGACCTCAGCTTTCCAGGTTGACAGCAGATCACTAGTACAAGTGGGGAGGGCATGTTGAAGATGTGTAGTCTGGTTGCCACCTGTAAAAAGGAAGAAGAACTCAGAGGGTAGAGTGGGAGGTACCTGCTGGGAGACAGACCCTAGGTGGCCCTCCCCACCTCACGCCTCATCTCCTTACTTGGCTCCTGTGGAGTCTTCTCTCCTCCTACTCTGTAGGGATGCTAAGCTCATATGCAGCAGCTGGAGTGGAGGATGTGCAGTTCTGTGCCACCATTTCTGAGAGGCAAAGGTAGACCAGGGGATGGAGTTTCAACAATAGCGTCTCCATATGACACCACCACCACATCCTCCCTGCATCTCCCCACATCCTTAGAATGGCTTCTTCCTCCCACTCCTGGGTGTACATCTGTTATAGAAACCAAGTCAGGGAGACAGGTGTGGGTCGAAACACTGCTCAGCATTAATCCCCAAGGTCGGTAGTGGCGATCAATAATTGAACAGTGAGTTTTAAATATGAAGAGCCATATAAATGCTAAATAGACTTGAAATGGATGGGACGCCAGTATTTCAGGTCCTTTCAGGTGGGCTGGGAATAAAAAGATATCAAGGATGATTCCATAAAAAAATCATAACTAAATTCCAAAAGGCTTGGCTCAACAAATACTTATTGAGTGTCTGCTATGAGCCCGACACTGTGGTAGGTGCTAGGGATGCAGGGTGAACAACTCCCAAAGTCATGATAGACCCCTCACACCCCACCCAAGGAACTCAGCGTTCTGATGGGGAGAAAGGGGTGACAAGTCCATGACTGAGCAAGATATACAGTGTGTTAAAAGGACATTACACGCCGTGGAGAAACATAACACAGGAATAATTGCAATTTCCAGTAGGAGAAAGTCTCTTCGACACCATATTTAAGAGTCCATACTTGATCCGGAGTATAGATTTTCCCCGTTGAAATCTACCTCAGTATCTGGTAGAAATAGATGTTGGGTTGATTTCACTCCAACTCACGATGACCGTATGTACAACAGAATGAAATGTTGCCTCGTCTTGAGTGTTCACCCCTCCCACTCTGTCCACCACCTTCTGCTGTGATGCCCATCAGAGCAGTCAGTCCTGGTAGCTGGATATCATCTAGTTGGCTCCTTCGGGGAAGTACATCACCAGGCCTTTCATCTGAATCCTAGACTTTCTTAATCCAAAAATTCTGCTAGGCCCTATGGTGACCCTACTGGGATTTGAAAGACTGGTGGCAGAGCCTTCAGCGACACAGCAGTCACTACTGGCAGACAGGTGGTGGCATTCTGGCGTAAGACCT
Source organism: Tenrec ecaudatus (assembly GCF_050624435.1). Classification (NCBI taxonomy): domain Eukaryota; kingdom Metazoa; phylum Chordata; class Mammalia; order Afrosoricida; family Tenrecidae; genus Tenrec; species Tenrec ecaudatus. The sequence continues at coordinate 199,128,274 of NC_134532.1, forward strand.
TGGATGGGTCATATGCTCCGTTGCCAATCAAAAGGTTGAGGATTTGAGTCCAGTCAGAAGCACCTCAAAAGAAAGGCCTGGTGCTCGGCTTCCAAACATCAGCCACCGAAATCCCTCCAGATCACAATTGTGCTCTGACACACGCAGGGTGGCTTTGCGTCCAATCCACTCCATGGCTGCTGGTTAATGATATCCAAATTTATGAGGGTCATTTTTAATCAGCTGAGAGAACGCTCTGTTTTCCACGTGAAATCCAGCGTGAATTCTGTGGGACAGATAAAGGGGGGTAAGCTTGCTGAAACGGAAGCAAGACCTATGAATTGCATCCCTTTAGCATGTGCTCTTGGACAACTCCACCCCCTCTCCTCGCCTACCTGCAGTCTCCAGAGCACAGCTAAGGAAGCCGAGGGCTCCTTTGCTCTGTGAGGCCGATCTCAGCTATTTATCAAAATGGAGGGGAGGCTGACTCTGGCCTTCTCTCCAATGCTTTGCATCCTGAAGCTCTCTTTGTCAACCCTCCGTCACAGCTCACCTCCTTCATAGAAAACCTTGGGGTGGAGAATTTGCCATTTGGATTCCTCCCTCCACTTTCCCCCACTTCCCTCCCCCTTTCTGTTCTATCGGAAATTTTATTTTCTATTTTTCAAGGTCACCAGTGGCGATCTACTTGGCAGACTCAATGGGTTTTTCAACCCTTTTGATTTTTATGCAGCACTTGCAATTGACCATCTCATCCTCTGTGAAACTTGATCGCTCTGTGGCTCCCATGATCCCACTGTGAGGGCCTGAGGCCGCAGAATAATGCTTTCTAAATGGGAGCATTGATTATGTCAATTCCTTCCTCAGATATCCTCTCTGGCTCCCTATTGCTTGTAGAATCAAGTCCATACTCTGACACCACTGTGTAAAGGCGGGGGGAAAGAGCAAGCCCCTTGATGAGATGGATTGATCCAGGAGCTGCCACAGTGGGTTCAAGTATAACAGTTGTGAAGTTGTCAAGAGACCCCGTGGGTTTCCTTCTCCTGTACATAGGGTCACTAAGAGCTGGAACCAACTGAAGGCACCCAACGACATGATCCATCTAACATTCTGCTTCTCTTTTAATCTTAAATTTTACTCACCCTTGGGTTATTGCTCGACCTGCTCCAGACCTCCAAAATTGGGTTCTGAATTTGGACAGGATCACTTCTGACCAGGGAACAAATAAGCAGACAAAAGATAAGAATGGGATTATGAAACACGAAAGAGAGAAAGACAACCCCCGCTCATCTGGACTTTGATAGGATGGAGACTTGGTGGAATTAAAAAAGGTAAATTTGACAGTGATCACATGACATGTCAATAAGATTTGTGTACTTAGCACTGGCAAACCAATTGCCTGGAAGTTATTTGAGGTCAGAGACCAACCCATTATTCACCGTCAGAGACCCAACAATACTCCACACACAATTCAGCTTATAATGCTCAACAATTGAATACTCAAAAGAATGACTGAACGGATCTGAGATTGAACAAGCTAAAAAAAAAAAAGAGGTGCCCAAATTAATCTTGCTTATTAAGGGACAGATCCAATCTTTTGAAAAATGAAGACTAATATTGAAATGAGTCTTTTAGTATTGAATTCCCTAATGAGTATTTTTGTTTTAATAAACTATGCAATTATGGAATTGCAATTTTTATATTCATTAATAATCTCATCTGAGGAAAACCAGTGTCCTGTTGGAACTATTGATGTACCTAGACATTTTACCATAGCTTACCCGAAGAAGGGTATGATAGTCTTTGCTGTAATTGGTTTTTATTTATTTTTTCCAAATAATGCTGCATCATCAAGCACTCCAATATGGATTGACTTGAAACACCACCGGCGATTATTTCTCATGAGTCTGCACTCTGCTGTGCGGTTCTGCTGGCCTGTCTGCCTCAGCTGGGCTTCCTCTGTGTCTGGGCCAGTTGATGGGTCAGCTGGGGGCTGGCTTCCTAGGATAACCTTAGTTTGGTTGAATTGTCTCTCAGGTTAGCTCTGGTTTGTTCTCTTGGCAAAGAAAGAGGAAATAGAACAAGTAGAAGTGGGCAATCCTTCCTGTGGTCTAGCTTCTGATCCTCTGTCCTTACGTCTTCCCAAGTCTATTGGCTAAGCAAGTCAGAAGGGCCTCATGAGGGGTTGGGGGCCGGGAGAGGTGGAGAGACAGCCCTCCTGCTCACTGGGAGGAGCTGTAGGTTCACACTGGGAAATACAAGGACACAGAGAAAGGTTGAGAACTAGATTGCCATGAGTGAAAATCGAACTCAATTACACTAGGGTCCACTCAATAGCATGTGGGGACACCATGAATCAGAATCACGCTTTATAATCCCAGTGCCACCGAACATCTTCATGCCTTGCCAATTTCACTAGGAATTAAGACCAGTTGAGATGCACTTACTTCAGCCTCAGAACCCACGAACCTTTGTCTTCAGTGATCACTGATCTTCCACCTGGAACTCGGGGATGCTTCAGTAAGTCCCCATTCTACTTGCCGCAGAGTTGGTTCCACTCCAGACAGTGCAGTTCTGCATTCTGCCCTTTGCCTGTCCTCTCAAAGGCTTCCCTCCAACAGAAGCCAGGACAGGTCTGTGGGTGTGCTGCCTCTGTGCTCGTGTGAGCAGAGGAAATAAAAAGACATTGGGAAGTCCATTGCCCTTCTGGAAGCAGGAATGTGCAGAAACGAAAAGAGATGTCTTTTGAATTCCTTGTGAGCTGTTTTGTCTTTAGTTTTTGAAAACGAAGTGAGCCCTCATGGGGATATTTTTGGGTTCTACGTAGGGGTGTGTGAGGGAGTGTGGGCAGGGGGAAACAAATGGAAGTGCTGACCTGGGGTAATCAGAAGGGCTGAGAAAGAAGCGACTGATCAATAGCTACTTTTCAAATGCAGAGCATAATCTGAGGCAGGCTGCCGCAGTGAGTTAGTGCTTCATAGTTAACGGCGCTGAGCACACTCCTTTATCGCATCCCTCACCAAAATGTTTGCCATCAATAATGCCAAAAGGTGGTGAGTGACTCACAGCCAATGTGAGTAATTACACTGGAGCTTGGGGAGCCGAGGTCTCTTCCTTCCCAAGCCTTCCCCTTGGACATCCTGTCACTGTATTTGCATCTCTGATGGGGCTGTGCCTCAAGTCCTCTTTGAAGTACACCTGCTGTCTTGTTTGGTTGTTTGGGCATTGCTCTTTTGCAAGTTTCCCTGTCTTTCTTTTGGGGCTCTCCTGGGGAGCCCGGTAGCCTTGGCAAGCAGGGCCTGTGAATAAGTATAAGCATCACCTGCACTATGAGAATGCAGAGTTTCAGTCCCTCTCCAGGCCTTTGGAATCAGTCTGCACTGGAACGAGATCCCAGGGGATGGAGTGGATCCAAGTTTCAGAAACACGGAGTCCTTCTGCAAGTGGTGATTTGCCTCCCCGCCACTTCTGTTCCCTGGGTCCTTTTTCTGTCTTACTGTAGGTTGGAAGAGGATTTCTGACGAATCCCTATACACCATATTTGAACGCAAATAATAAGCACAGCATATGGTTTTGCAAACCGTACAGCCCCTTCATGTATTAGTTTTCTATGTGCATTATGTGAATGTGCATGTTATTTGCATGGGCGAGTTTAGATGAAAATATATATATATATATATATATATATATATATATATATATTTTGATGTGAGGCACGAGGCTGAAATAATTCAAGGTCTAGAGGCAGATGATACATTTTCCCCCTAAGTTATGTATTTCCTTTGGTAATTGGGAGCTGGTCTGTTAGAAGTATGGGCTTCTTACTCAGGCAAGTAATAAAAATGAAAGATAAGTTTAGAACTTGATGTTTATAAGGTTGAAGGGCATGCTACCTTCCCATCATTGTACTCTAGTATTTTAGGAAGGTCTAATGGCACAATGGTTAAGTGCTTGGCTTCTGACCCAAAGGTCAATGGTTCAAACCCCATGGAGAAAAAAATTGATGATCTGCTTCCATACGGATGACAGCCTGGCAAACCCTACGAGGTGGTTCTATTTCATCTTATAAAGTCACCAAGAGTTGGAAACAGCGTGCAGCACATAACTACAAGAATAACAACCCAACAATGCCAATATTAACAGGACTGCTCAGAGAGAGCCCCGAGGGGGCGATGGTTCAAACCCACCAGCCATTTGGAGGGAGCAAGAGGAGACTGTCTTCTCTCACAAAGATTTACAGTTATAGTAACCGTACCCAGCACTGCAATGATTCGGAATCAATTTGACAGCAGTAGGTTTGGATTTGGGGGCCTGCTTAAAGACAGGGTTTTGTGTGTGATGCGTGCCATACTAGAAACATGATCTACTTTAAATCACTCCCACTTGAGTGAGGTCAGGTCTTCACTGAGTGCTTATCACGACTACATTGTCACCCACTGAGCCCATTGTCACCCACTGAGCCAGGTATTATGAGGGAGTCATTTTGTGACCGAGCCAGCATACCAGCCTAATGGAGCATTGTCCCATTTTACAGACAACAAACTGAGGCTGAGGAAAGCCAAATAAGTTACCTAGAAGAAACGCAGCTGGGGAAGGGGGCTTCAGGATTCCAAAGAAGGAGAGCTGGCTTCCTAAGGAGTAGTTGGATTCTCCAGGTGGAAAGCCTTCTCTTTATCTCCACCAGGGCAGATGCCTCTGGGAGGAAGAGGGGGTACACAGAGCTCTTTCTGAACTCCACTTCCATGGCTTCATCAGGTCTTTGGGATCCTCCCTGCTCAGGCCCCACCCCCCCCAGCCCTCCCCTGCACTGTGTACTTGCAATGCTGGCTCTGAGGGGGTGGGGTATCTACAGGGAAACTGGAGAGCGAGATCCTGCCACGCTTCTTCGAATCTTGGTGTCTCTGTCTTCTGAAATAGCGTTTGCTTTTGGAGTTGCCTGACACCCTGTGCAAAGGACGCTCCATCTTCTGCTCCCCTTGGCGGCACCTTTGCCTTGCCTGGCACGGCACACATTACACATATTTGCTCAGTGAATTGAATCTGCGCTGACTTCTCACTGACAGGGACCTTGGGAATGTCAGAGCCCGGGGCGGGGGCAGAAAGGGAAGGTTCTTGGCAGAAATGGATTTCTCTAATTCAGACTAGCTCCCCTTTCGGCCAGCCCAATCCAGTCCTATCCAGTTGTCTTGGAGAACAACAGTCCACAGAGACGTGCAGGGGAGAGAGGCTAGAGGGAGGCCGCCTATGTTCTGAAACCCCAACAGCCCCTTGGGCCCTTGGTCTTCTGGAAGCAGTGGCGTTGCTGTGAGTTATGCTTACTCCTGAGAACTCTCCATCATGGAATTCAACTAGAAACAGGAACCAGAAGGAGATTTAAGACTTCCTCTTGGAAAGCTAGGCTGTCTTTGATTTTTTTTCTCCCTCCACCAGAACGTCTTCAACTGATTTGGGCCTATTTTTAATGCCCGTGAGACAGGGTGTTGTAAGGAGAGCTAAATATAGGCGTCACATCCCCCCTTCTCTTACTCATTGGGCCTTCGTCTTCCCAGGAGGGAAGCAAGACGCACACGATGTCTCCCCACGGTGTCCGTGGCGCTCGCCCTGAGGGGCCCTGGCCGAGAGGAAATTCATAAATACCGTGTCGGAAATAAAGATAGTGAATGGATTCCTTTTTGGAGAGAAGGTGGAATGGGAGTTTATTTATGCGAAACCTGCCGTGTCTGCTGGAGGCTGGGCAACGGTGCCTCTGGTCTTGCTGGGGTCCTTTGGGGACAGCAGTCAGCCCGTGTGACTGGAGCGCCCTGTAGACAGCATCCAGGAGAGCAGGACCCTCGGCCAAAAATTACACGCGGAAGCAGGGCAGCATCTCTAACCCCCGCTCACTTTATACTGACGGGGCTTTTTCTGTTTTTCTTTTTAAAACTGACATTAAGGGTATCTTAAAAGCAAACAGCTTTGTGAGTGTCTATTGGACCAGAAGGGGGGAGACAGGAGGGGTTCTGGCCATAGCTCTGCACCCGCCAAACTTCTTTCAAGCCAAACTCACTGCCTTTGAGCCCATTCCAGCTCACAGTGACCCTATAGGACAGGGTGGAGCTGCTTCCGTGGGTTTCCAAGACTAATTCTTGGTGGGACTAGAAACTTTTGTCTTTCTCCCAAGGAGTAGCTGGTGGTTTTGAACTGCTGACCATGAGGTTAGCAGCCCAATGCCGAGCCACTATGCCACTAGGGCCCTCACAAACACCTTATTTTTTGGTGGGGTACGTTCTACCAATCATGGTAAGCAGCTTCCGTGATGATGAGTCTTAACAGAGTCTGTGGTGAATCTCAAAGTTCAGTCGGGGCTGTGTCTCCTTGCCTTTCGGCTGTACCTGTCAGTCTTAATAGTTGTTCTGGCATCAGTTGGGCTCTCTGGTGGCCTGCAGCAGGGGGAGCTGCTGCTCAGGCTGTCTGTCAGATCTTAGGTTGGCCCGAGTCCACTGTTGGGGCCTGTGGTAGCAGTCCTCCCTGTGGGGCTACCTCACCGTGGCTGATAGCCTGCTTTGCCAATCAGCATGCCTTCTTCTCAAGACAGGTCTTCCCTGGTGCTGTGCTCCAGGGAAGCGGCTGCAGTCCTGTCTTCCCGGCTTCTCAGAAGCGTTCTGGTTGTGTCTGATTTGTGGGTTTGTCTGACGGTCAGCGGTATAGTGACCCAGGCTGGGTGAGAAGGCCTGGGGGGGGGGGTGGCTTTGTGAGTGGGCTCTGGGATTGCCCCCTTCCTCCAGGCTCCAGTCCTTTCAAACCATGGAAGTGCTGAGAAGCTAATCAATGTGTCCTTCCTTCAGGCTCTCCTGACAAAGGTGCGATGATCTCATCTCACTATTGAAGATGAAAGCAAAACCGGGGTTGATTGTGACTCACGGAAACCTCATGGTGCAAGGTCGAGTTCTGCTAGCCGAGACATCACAGAAACAGTTTGCCAAACCTTGCCTGCCTCCAAGATGTCTCTTGGGGTTCACACATTCAGTACTACCTTTCAATTAGTAGCTAAACCTTTAACCATTTGTGCTACCTGAAAAAAAAAAACCAACCCTAAATTCACTCCCATTCAGTGGAACCCGTCTCAGAGTGACCTTACAGGACACGATAGACCTCTCTCTGTAGGCTTCTGAGACTGCAGTTCTTTGTGGGAGTAGAAAGCCTCATCTTTCTCTTGTAGAGAACCTGGTGTTTTCGAACTACTGACCTTATGGTTAACCGTCCAACAGGTAACCATTATGCCACTAGGGCCCCTAGGGACTCCTGAAAGATAACGTACGTGCCTGGCACCTAGTAAACACTGAGCATTTATTAGTCTCTCCAGATGCCACCATTCTAATAAAGGGTGGGGCCAGTGAAGCTTCTGGAATAGTGACATGATTTAATATATTTACTAAGCCACCATTTAAAGTGCTCTGCTGGTGCAATGGCTCCAGTGCTAACCAGCAGGTCGGTGGGTTGAGCCCACCAACTGCTTTGTAAGGGACAGATACAGCAGTCTGTCTCCACAAAGATTTATAGACTTAGAGACTCCACTCTGTCCTGAGCGGTGGCTGGGAGTCAGGATCCGCTTGGTGGCAGGGCGTCTTAGCTTCCTTTGGCTTCTAAGTCTGTTCGTAGTCCTGCTTCCATTATGGTTGTCAGTAAGGTGGCAGCTTTAGATTTTGAGGGGAAGAGCAGTGGTGAGGGAGGGGACCTGGTGGTGCAGTGCTTAAAGCGCTCATAGGCTAACAACCAGCTGGGGGGTGGGAGATAAGTTAACCTGCTTCTGTATAGGTGTACAGTCTACTCTATCTTCCATGGTCACTCTGCATCAAACTTGACTGGAGCGCACTGGGTTTAACTGGAAGCTGTGAGAAGTATTGTTTCTGTCCTCCTGTGGGCTATCCCTTGGAGAAAAGGCCTCCCACTCTGGGCCTTTTGCCTCCCCTCCATTCTTCCATAGATAAGAGCAGCCCACAATCCCTAACCCAGAGACAGAACCACACGTGGAAACAAAATTAGAGGATTTCTTCTAAGAAGGTGGAACTCAGAAGTTCCAGAGAGCGTTCTGTCTGCTCAGTTCCAAGTACGAGGGTCCCCAGCCCCTCTCATGGCTGCTCCTCTGTGGCTCTCGGCCCTGTGTGCGCACATCCCTCTGTAAGAACGGCAGCTCTCCTGGAGACCACTTTGGGGAAATGTCCATCAAAGCACTCTGGGAACATCTCTGTTAATCTCAAGCTGGTCTGTCTCTGAATGGGGCCCATATGACTAGCCAGTCAGAGGGACTCTTACCTCCAAGTCTCTCTGCTCATCCAAAACACTGCCTGGAACCTCATGGAAAAGACTGTCTGGACATGAGTTTTCTGTAGCCATCTATGCACATTCACATTTGAAAGTTAGCCTTAAAGTGAAAAAACAAACAAAAGCATGGGGCAGACCGTTATGAAGTTGTATTATTGGTGCTGCACTCTGTATTACTGTACAAACATGTCAGAAATGACCATTTTAAAGCACTCCTACCATAAACGTTAAACATCATTGTGATGCCCAGGGAATCCCTGAGAGGTACCAAGGGTTTCATACTCTGATGCTAGGTCAAAGTTTGGAAGGTCAAGTGCCTCAGAAGGAAGCTTGGTGGTCTACTTCCAATACTCGAGCCATTGCAAACTACGGGCGCCACACATGGCGTACCCCTGAGGGGACTGACTTGGTGGAAACTGGTTTGATGCTGTGGCTTTTCACCAAGGGGTGGGCTAGAGTCTCCATGTTATTCCTCACTAAGGGCATAGCCCAAGGAGGAAGCGAGAGCTGTGCTGGGTGAAGGATGAGAGCAGGAGTAGGGTGGATGTTTGGAACAGAGCCCATACAGTCCCTTCTCGAGAGCTCAGATGCTTTTTATCGTTGGAGTGGTTTGTTGACACGGCCACCTCGCTCCCAGGACGACGAGGAAGGCAAACACGTACGGCGTTCTCTTGTCTCTGCATGATGCCTCATGCTGAGCACCACATCCAGCACACTGTGTTGTTTGCTCACTGGGGTTCAGTTGACTTGGACGCCTCATGACCACACGGGCAATGGAAACGTTGCCCATCTTCTTAGCCATGTGTGCGCATCGTTGTGGCTGCTGTGCATTTTGATTGAGTGCCTTCCAACCTAGGGGACTCATCTTCCAGTCTATATTGGAAACCATTCTGTCGTGTTTGCATTGGCTAGCTGTGACAACTAGAATCACCACGCCTTTCATATCGGTCTTAGTCTGGAAACTCATCTGAAGCCTGTCCACCCTGGCTGACCCTGCTGGTATTTCAAACACGGGTAGTCTAGATTCCAGCATCATAGCCACCGAGCTACCATAGTGTGGCAAACTGACAGACAGGTGGTGGATTAACCCAGCGTAAGTGTTTAATTCATGTCTTTTGCATCTATGAACATATTCCAGGGCCATAAAATAATGCAAAAATATGACATCGCATCTGTTTTCTTAGGAAGAAAGGGATTCATCTTGATCTCTCTTGCAGGACCAAATTTATCTGCGATACCAGTGTGGGGCTCAGAATAACATTTGAATTTGAATTCTGAAACCCGCCGTTTGGTCTGCCTATAAATTTATGGTCGGTTTGATAGCACCAACAGACACATTTGAAACCTAAAATACAGTGAATTAAATCACATGGAGACTTTCTCTCCCCCTACTCTTTGCGAGTCTTAAAAGGTGGTGCACAGGTTCACAGTTCCATTTGTTAATGCATGGTCTGCACCTGTAAATTATGGTTTGTTTATTGTGGAATCTTTAAAAAAAAAAGAAAGACAGAAATAGGACTCCTCCGACAGAAGCTTGGAAGTATGAATTCTGCTCTGATTCTGGAGTTGCTGTCAGGATGCTTTCCTGGGAAAAACAAAAAGACAACAGCTGTGTATGTCACCAGCGGACTTATTTCTAAATCATATATATCTCTGTCTTCACATATATGTGAGCATTGACATATAGAATGAAGAAGTACTACATCTGCAATTTGGAAGTAAGTGCTGTAATATGTATATAATTTCAAAGTAAGAAATATAGTTAGTGGTTTTAAGCCAGACCTTTGCTGTTACATTACTTGGTTTTCATGGTCTAATTTATTTTAGTTGGTAAAGATTATTCATCACTCATTTAATTCCAAGGTTATCTATCGATTCTTTTCTCCTCATTTGGTATTTTCTGACATTTTGTGGCACTCCATATTGATTTATACAGAATCAGTCATCTAAATGTTCAGAGGAGGCGTCCCTCGCTTGTCATCAGCTGTTTTTCTGAACTATTCAGTGGCATAGCCACGTCTGTCTAGATGGTGTGTGTGTGTGTGTGATTTATTTTGAATCCTGCCCCCCCCCCCATCAAGCGCGCGCGCACACACACACACACACGCACACACACACACACACACATACTGGATCATCCTGATGGAGGAAACCTTGTATAATTCTTAAAATCACATCACTGAGAAGGGTCCCACGAGTAACAAGAAGCAATTTCTGGGTAGAGGGCTCATGTCCTTCCCATCATGGGATAAATTTGTCATTCTGTCCCCAAGCCACCATCCAGCCACCCTCTCCAATGAAAACGCACATCGAGTAAAGTACTCCCTGCTGATCGATGTGAAGGTGGGTTCTCTAGTCAGTCCAGTGCTTCTCAAAGGCAAAGGATTAGTCATGTGACGATCAAGGTAGAGCCTGGAACTCAGTGTTTTACGCACTCTGCAGGTCTGCACATTTTGAGTTACAAGGCCTTCGTCCACCTTCCTACCAAGTTGCCAGCCGAATTCCTTCCTATGGTGAACATTCCAAACTGAGGTGGTTGTCATACTATTGTAGTGTTGTTGTTCTCACTGCTGTCTGGTCAACCCCAAGGAAGCCCCGTCTTCATGATCATTGTCGGGCACAAGGCCATGGTTTTAGCTACGATGTCAGTCTATCTTGCTGAGGGTTTGCCAACCATAAGGTCCTTTGCTAGTGGTTCGTATTCCTAATATGAGGAGCAAATGAAGAGGAAAGAGATGCCAGCCCACGCCCTCTGTCAGCCCCAACTTACATGTCTGCATAGCTTTAAGAGCCCCATTATGTGTTATATGTACATATACCAACTAGATTTTTCCCCCCTCTGGATTCAAAACAATTTGGGAGTCTATAAGGTCAATATCCATGTGTCTTTGAATGCATAATACTTACATTTATTTGTGCCCGAGGGACTTTTGCCATATCCCACCCACCTCCAGACCTCTAAATCATCTTTTTTCCCTCCAAGATTCTTCTTTGTCCCATCATTCTTCGTTGCCTGATTGTAAAGGTCCTACTCTCCAAGCTAAGTGGAAACATAGCTTGTGACACAGTACTAGGAGACAAAGCTCTAGGCCACCCTTTCTAAGGGGTGAGTTTTCAATTTCGTGAGAAATGACAGGAGCGTTTTCAAAGTGAAAAGGTCTGAGCAGTAGAATGCTTTGCCCTTCAATCCTGGAGGACTTTTATTTGGAGGAGGCAGTGGTGGGGGAAGGGCATGAGAACAAAGTTCCAGTATGCCTTAAATATACATCGCAGGTGTTGTTGTTAGGTGTTGTGAGTTGGTTCTGATTCATGGTGAAACTATGTGCAACCCAGCGAAATGCTACCTGGTTCCCTTCACAAGTCTTGCTATGCTTGAGTCCATTGTTTCAGCCAGCCACTATGTCGGTCCATTTTATCCGGAGCCTTCCTCTCTTTCACGGCCCCTCTACTGTACCAAGCTTGATGTCCTTCTCCAGGGACTGGTCTTTCCTGATAACATGTTCAAAGATGGTGAGACGTGTGGCCATCCTTGCCTCTAAAGAGCATTCTGACTGAACTTCTTCCAAGATAGATTTGTTGGTTCTTTTGGCAGACCAGTGGACCTTAAATACTCTTTGTCAGTACTGTAACTCAAATGCATAGATTAATCTTCACCCTTCCTTATTCAGTATCCAACTTCCACTTGCATATGAAAATACGATAGTTTGGGTCAGGTGCACCTTCGTCCTCAAAGTAACATCCTTGCTTTCTAACAAATCACATAGCCTAAATCTCATGCAGCCCATGACAAGAGCCACCTTTTCTGCCCATCAATCTATTGGCTGCTAAATTCTGGGATTCTCATAGCTCAAGATGATCCTTAATGTAAACTCTTTAAAGAAAAATATTCGGTAACTCAACTCTGCTGTGCTGAACATTGGCTAAGGCACTACCTTGTGTCTCTGAGTTCTCTGGATGCCTAAGACATCACCACTTCAGGAACACTATCTGAGACAGACTGGAAAGTGAAAGATTCTTTTTATACTGAATTGGGAAGGATGATGTATGGGAAGCTTTCACCTGGTTGGACTTATATTTGATTCTTTGTAAATAAGTAACAGATCAATATGTAGAGAAAAATTGAGGTTCTCATCTATATGTTGTTTTTTTTTATTACAGTATTTTGCTTCGGGCTCAAACACATCAAAATGATCCAGACACTATGGATGGAATCATCTAATTTCCATCAATAAAAGTCTACTCAATCCTTCCTTCCCATTATAGGCAGTTGGTGTTATTGCACAGTTATAGAAAGACACAGTGGTGCTGTGCAGTAATTAAATGGAACCCGCGTGGCTCAGATTTATACAACGTCTAACGTTAATACTCAGAGCTAGGTTGTCCCGTGCATAAGGGAAATAAGTAGACCTGGGTATTGAAATGGATTCTGTGTCTTGGTTTGGATATTTGAGTCTATTGCTTTCTATCTCTGTTCATTATGAGTAGGTTAAGTCTTTGCTACTTTGGCATGTTCTTGCTCTCTCTCTCTCTCTTTTTAATAAGAGAAGCCTCTTACCTCATATGGTTATAAGTAGGAGTTGACCAAAGAATCATGCAGTTATTTGATTAAATTGGAATCTGTTCGTTATGTACTTAGACAAAATACAAATGTTGAAAACACACATGTGAATATTTCCTCATCTGCATTTTTTGTGCATTCAAAACCATCTCTCTAAGGACCCGTCCCAGAGTGGGATTTGGATGTCTTCATTGTGTAAGTCCCTCTCTACAGCATTCACTCCAGACCCTACTTTCTGTTCCCGTCAAACAACCCAAGGGTCTGCAGACGATGACCAATAAGCAGAGTGCTGAGTCTGTGGAGTTTCAGCATCCCTATTTTCCCACATGGATTTTCTTTTCATGTTTGTTGGCTTGTCTTTCTGTAGGAAACACACGCTTTGCCAGGTCAACATTTTTAGCAGCATGTACAGTTTGGTGACGTGAGTAGCATTCATCATGTTGTGCAACTATCCCGACAGTCATATTTTAAAAGCAGTTTTTATTTATTTGTGTCTTCCCAAAGCATTCAACTTGTTTCACGAAAACAACTACCTCTCTACTCATATGTGATAGCTATTGTATTTCATTACATGATGCAATTCCATTAACAAACAGGCACAACTGACATAAACAGGACTGGAGACAAGCAGGAATGACTCTTGGTAAACTCAGCTGGATGGGAACCCAAGCTCATTGGTATGCGAGGAAGTAGAAAGCCGCAGGTGTTCGACTACTTGCGAGGCTGTGAGCATCATTAGAGTTCAGCATGGATATTTTACAGAGGAAACCCAAGCCCAAACCAAAGCCACTGTCATCAAGTTGATGCTGGCGCATGGAGATCCTGGTGGTAGAGGGGGCTGCATGTTGGGCTGTTAACTGCAAAGTCAGCAGTTTGAATCTGTTCGCCACTCCACTGGGCAAAGAGGAGGCTTTCTGCTCCTGTCAAGGTGAACAACCTTGGAAATCTGCAGGAGTAGTTCCACTCTGTCCTATACGTTGACCGTGAGTTACAGAGGGAAAGGGAAAGGGGAATCCAGTAGAACAGGAAGCTGGAAGTCAATCCTGTTTTTATTCCCTTCTGAAATATGAGGACTTTGTGGCAGGAATTCACCTTTTCAGATTCATCAGTCTTAGGACAAAGTTTTTGTTTGTTTTGTTCGTGTTTTTGTTAGTTTGCTGAGTCACAGAGCTAATGTACAAATGTACAAACACCTTTCTAAAACCTTACTGTTTATTCTGACTCATAGGGACCTGATAGGACAGTGAGTGTGTGTTTCGAACTTCTGACATTACGGGTAGAAACACATTGCATAACCACAAACACCTCTTGTGTAGTGAAACAGATACTCTATTATACTTTGTATACAAAACCAAGTTTTAAGATAAACATCTTCCAGTGAATTAGCTTCCTTTCTTGGTGCTGCAAATAGTCACCTTGCTAGGTGGGTTACTGAAATGTTAGCTTTGAGTCTACCCAAGGATGATTCTGAAATCAGGCTTGATGACCATTTCCTCAACAATTGGTCATTGAATACTCAATGGAAGACAGTTCTACCTGGAACCACACGGGTCTCCATGATCTGAAATCAACTTGGTGTTCACTAATTAGCTTCTAAATAGAAGAGAGAGAGAGGAGGTGATGTGAATGGAGATGAGGGGAGAGGTAGATATAAGGTTATTGGAAAAATGTTCTGTGAATGTCTTGCATTTCCTTTGGGAATGGATTTAAGTGGGGATATATAATAAAATGTCGGTAGGAACTCAAACATTTCTAGTCTAGGTGTGAAGTGTACAAAATTCTGTGAGTTAGGCATCAGACCTTTAGGTTTCTTCCAGGGACTCCCTGGATCTAAACTTTCCATGAATGTCTCCCTCCTCCTCTCCCAACTTTCATTTCCTCCTCTAGAATGAGTCTCTGCGTGTAATAGAGCGAGGCTTGGGTGTCACTGTCCTGCAGGATGTAAGACTGTGCAGTGCATACTTTAATTCATTTGGAAAACTTTATTTTCAAATCTTTGGGTGCTTAAAAAGAAGTATTAAATCTGTTTTTATTCTATGAGTTAAAGCATTTCACTCTCCTCGCCCCCCCCCCCACTTCCTCCCTTAAAATCAAGGGCTTCCTGACTGATATATTTTGTATAGATTTTTCCTTTTCTATTTTTACACATAACTTTTTCATAGGGAAAAAAGGTTACACATTCTAAAACTCTTTCCGTTTCTTATTAGTCAGCATATTCCTGATACGCTGCTTATCTTGAGGGGGGAAAAAGAGTGCGTAAGGGAAAGATTTCACATTACTTTTTGGCATGAATTTGATATTAATTTCCACATGGTACAGGCTTCTTGAACACCATCCCACTCCCTTGTAGAGGGGACAGAATTCATCGCAGTGTTTATTCTTAGATAATAAGGAGTAGATCAAAAGGGTTTATGAGCTACTAAGTTTCCTTTATTAAAGATTACAGTTTAGCAATAGATTTCCATTTATTTTCTTTTTAATTCAGGGCATACTTATTAGCACTTCCTTATGAATAACATTTCAAACAAAGGACCTTCTCCCGACAGTGTCCTGGCGCAGGTCTGAGTTGGTCTCCTCTTAAGGCAGCTTGAAATGAGCATCCTTTGGGAGTCAGGGATGGCGTCTGGACAGGGTGACATCCATCTTTCCCGCCCACTTTCTTGTCCTAGTCAAACCTTCCTTGAGTACAGAAAGGAGGAGGGAAAACGAAGTGGGCAAAGCCAGAGACAAAGCCGATTCTTGATCGCTTGATTTAAACGTGGGGGAGTACAGCAGCGCTGTATCTAATGCCTGCGTTCATGTCTGTTCTCATGAGGTTTACAATGTGGAGCACATATTTTGTTTTATTAGTAGTGAATTCATACTGAGCTACATTATTATTTGATGCTTCATTTTGCTTTCATTAATTTCCCTGCGAGGTGATAAGTGGCATTGAAGTCATACTATTCTGAACCTGCCCTTGGAGCAAGAGTGACGCTGTGTTCTTGAGCACTCTTGCTTTCTAGAAGTCCGCCTTCTCGTGTCATCTGTAGAAACGTGCTACTCTGAATGCTGTTATCTTCAGAGCAGGCAACAAGCCACCACAACCACCACAACTGTAAGGCAATAAAAGAAGGGAGTCAAGCGAGGAGCATGGGGGACATGGCTACTGTAGATTGGGCTGGCAATGGACTATGATGGAATCTGTTGGAACTCTTGTTCTAGCCTTACTCCACGGTTGGTGTTAAGTGCTGTAGTAATTTCCTTTTACTCGTATGACAACTTTGTACAGTAAGGACTATGCCCCTTCGGGTTATGCTACATGGTTTTAATCAACCACCAGGAAGGTTATTTTGTTCTTCGTGCCATGGGGATGTTGCTATTCATTGAGGTGGCTCTCTAAAAGCAATGGTTGTCTATGGTTTGCCTCATCATTCTCTGTTTCAGTATTAAGGCCCATCATGTAAACCCATGCTTCCAAAGCATAGAAAGAAGGGTGAGAGAAGAGTGAGACAAAAGCCAGGGATTCAGGACATCCTTTGGGAGTGATGTCCATCCTTCTGCTCATTTATTGGCCAAAACAGGTCAGGGGCTCATGCTTACTTGGAGTCAGAGCGTCAAGGAAGAACAATCCTGAAAACCTAGGGGGTCTGAACACCGATGAACCAAATATCATCCCTACCAGAGGCAACAGAGACATCTCGTTTTTCCAATGAAGAAACTAGGGCTCAGAGAAGTTGGGTCATAGCAGTAGAACGTAACCCCAAATTAAACCAAACCCAGTGCCCCTACTCCCTGCTGATGTACAGCAGCCTTACAGGAAAGAACAGAGCTGCCCCATAGGGTGTCTGAGCTGTGCATTGTTACAGCAACAGACTGACATATTTTTCTAACGTGGAGAATCTAATGGATTTCGAACTACCCTCCTACCACTTAGCAGCCAAAAGCTTAACTCCTTTAGGGGTCCTGCTTAAACACAAAGGGGCTGCTCAGCAAAGTAAGTATTGTTGACTTCTAAGGTTTTGCTGCCAACCGCTTCACACTGTCCTCCATAAGTGAGGACGGAGAGACTTCTCACAGACTTGGGACGCATTATCAGGAGAGACCAGAGGACATCATACTTGGTAAAGTAGAGGATCTGCAAAAAAGAGCAACCCTCTCCACAAGATGGGTCCACACCTTCCCAGCAGCAGTGGGCTCCGGCAAGCCAGCAGTTCTGAGGATGGACCGGGCAGTGTTTCAGCCTCTTGTACATTAGGTTGCATTGAGTCAGAATGGATGCCATGGCACCTGACAACAAGAAGAACAGGGAGAACTCATTCGGGTGGATAGCTGATGGTGTGACTCAAATAGTCCAGCTCAGTGCTCCCGCGCTTCTCTTGATAAGGCTTCTTAAGAAGTGGAAGAACCAGATGATGGGTGAGGATTTCAATGGGTCTAGTGTTTGGGTCAACTCTCTTGACCCTTGTTGCTCTGCTTGTCTTTCTTCTATCTCCGGGTAAGCTCTTAAGAAACCACCAGTGAAAGAGGGGTTTTTACCTCTGAGTGTTCCGCTAGGCATGGGGTGGAAGGTATAGTCTTGTGTCAGTTAGAAGGGCATGCGAGCAAATGTTTGTATGGCAATCTACTCCCGCTAAAACAGGTTTCACATAGAAGCCAAGGATGAGAAGAGATCTAGGTGTGGTGATTAACTTAGAGGCAGTATCCATATCAATGAGACCTTCATAAAAGAAAGTGCCTCGAATGGTAAGAGGGAGGAGCAAGAACATTGGTTGTGGAGAGAGCTCTCAGCTAACCCTTGGCCGGCCCCATCACGTAAGCAGCCTTTTTAGCTCTCCCCTATTCTTTATCTGGTCGTCATAATATCAACTTCACGGAATGTCTGTAAAGTTAATGAAGCCTGATTGCACCTGTTGTTGTTATTGTGGCGAGTCCTCAAACACGGTGTGTGACTACCTGGCTCTCTGTGCAGTAATAGAGCAGAGTGGAAATGGTGCACTCCTGTCTGAGTGCCCTGGAGATAGGGAATCTCTCTTGAATGCTGCGATCAGAATGGAGAAATGGCCAGAAACCATTTCACAGGAAGACCAACCAAGGGAACCAGTGATAGTTGATTTGTCAAGAGACACTTTTATTTATTTTTTTTTTGAGACACTCTTAATGAGGATGGAGGGCATGAGTGACCGTGGCTTTGGGTATACATAGGGTTGTATAAAAGAGTAAGAATAGTCTTGAGCCCATTGTTGTAGCCATGGTGCCAGTCTCTTTGATGACCTTTCTGTCCTCTGGTGCCCCTCTACTTGACCCAACATGATGTCCTTCTCCAGAGACTGGTATCTCCTGACTTGTCCAAAATATGTGAGATGAAGTCTTGCCATCCTTGCCTCTAAAGGTCACTTTGGCTGCGCTTCATCCAGGACAGTCGTTGGTAATTTCCGTGTTCTTCTCCAGCACAATTCAAATGCATCGACGCTTCTTTGGTTTTTCTTATTCAGTGTCCAACTTTCACCAACATGTGAGACAGTGGATAATACCACTGTTTTGGTCAGATGCACCTTAGTCCTCAAGGTAACATCCTTGATTTTCAACACTCAAAATAGTTTACTATATTTCTTGGTAAAGCACTGCTGGATAGTGATTGTCACTTACTTGGGGATTTAAGCGACAAAGGAGTGATTTGATTAACGAAGCCTGACATGATACTCGGCACTGAGTTTTATGGCTCTAATCTTGGGTGGACATTAAAGACATTGAGTAAGCGTTCAAAGAATGAAACCAAACAAACAGAAAACTGTTCTCGGGTTTGGGCTCTGCTCAACCAATTAAGTCAGAAGTCCTCAGCATGAGGCCTAGGTAATGATATCATTTACGAAGCTTCCCAAATGAGTCTGTTGTGCAGCCTTGTTTAAGAGTCCTTTTCTATTGAAGTGGAGTAGTGTCATTGACCGGAGCCCCCGTGACCTAGCCTAAAACTACAGGTAGGTGGGGCCCTACCGCAGGGAAGTCATGCCATGTAAAAAACAGAAATGGGTCAGGGTGATGTTTGGGTGCTACCGTGTTGATGACCAGAAGATGAGGGAGCAGCCAGTTTGATTTAGTCGGTGCCATGTCTTGAGAAGTCCACTCAAACCGAAGCTACTGATTATTTTGAATAAGAGTTTTGCCAAGGGCATGAGGTCATCCGTAATTAGGTTCAAGTGCCTGCCCATAGAGTGTCTTACATGGACTGTAGATAGGTTAGGCTTCAACTATGAAAATGAAATTGTTTTCACTAGAAGGAGCTTGGTAGTATTCATGTTGATCAGATGCTGAATGATACATATGGTGCTTTGGGGTAGCGGGGGGATGCGTTCAAATGAACACATGTGTTGGTTCTGTGTAGAGTAGCTTATTTCTTCCAAGTTACTGTAACCCACTCATGCAACCCTGCAGAACAATGCATATGCTGTTGTGTGTGTGCATGTGTGTATGTATACACGTGTGTTGGAGCAAGGGGGCTTTGGGAGTAGACATAAGAATGCATATTTCTAGAACATGTCTTCATACTTCCCTCTTCTAAAACCTTTACACGGGGATCATAGTGCAAAGGAAACAGAGACTGACCATTGCCCACTGGTCCTGAAGCTTAGTCGGCTCTTAATCTGTAGTCTCAGCAATTAAAGTGGTGTCCGTTCCGGCTAGGTGTCAGTTGTTGGAGTAGCCCCTGGCATCTCAGGTGTTCCCTTGTGTCCTCTTCATGGTCAACCCCTCATCCTCTGGCATGGCATTCTCTCCACGACAGTCGGCCCCTGAACTGCTCTCGCTGCTGTTTTGGTAAAGGCTTGCAAGGACAGAGAGTAACAGCCAGTGGCGAATCCAATTTGCGCAAGCTGCACCCACAATGGATGAGACCTCCCCGAGGCTGGACGAAGACTGGAAAAAAGGACTTCATCGAGAAGCTAGCTGGCTGGTAAGTCATGTCCCCAGCTGCAGATGGGACCCAGATCTCTCTCCACTCGTGTAGCTCAAGTCTAAGTCACCTGCCCAGGTTGTTTGCAAAATATTAGTTGCAGAAGCATCCATTTGAAAGAAGGCATCTTTGTTTCCATTTCTTTGTAAACCATGCAAATAAGACACCAAATGAATTTAGTGTCAATTCTTGAGGAAGCTAATAGGATTTTACAAATCTATAGATGTTGCTAAATTTATACTTTCTTAATAAAGGCCCTTGAATTAACAAGTTGCAGGTGTATATCAAAGGAAACATGCAGATTTGGTTTGCGTGAGTACAAGTTCATTGCAAGATAAAAATTTAATACAACACCTGTCATGAGACTTTTCTTTATGGTGTGATAGTAGCTTGGAATAAGGGGTTCGGCTTTAACCTGTTTTAATGAGGTGACCATTTTTTTGGAATGTAGTTGGCGTGCCTTTCTTATTTATGCTGAACTCATAATAGGTAGGAGCTCCGTGGTAGGCAGAGAGTTCAAGCAAAAGGATTCATTTTGGTGCAGAGGCAGTTTTCATTAAAATATGCAAAGCAGTAATGTTTATACGTTACAATACCTATTTCAAATTAGCAAAATTATACGCTCCTGTCTCGTAAGCTGCCAACTGAAATCCCTTCCTAAATCCTGTTGAATGGCTTTGATTACTCTTCTTCACATTACGCATTACACACCTCTAATGCATATTTTTACGCATGCACTCCATTGCCATTTAATTAGACAACACTATTGAAGAGGGATGCCAGCGCTCATTTATTTATTTATTTTTGCATCGAAGGATGCTGCCTTGTCGGGGGAAGAAAGAATACTTTGGCACCTGGAGCACTTCTGATGGGGGGCGTCAGAGGGAGGAAAGCTGCGATTTTCCCCATTTTGTCTCCAGCACCCAATTTCCTTGAAATAAGATGGAAATTCAGAATGAGCTGATTGATATTCAGCATCCATTGTTCAACTATGTCTCCCCTGTCATCCAAAAGGGTGGACTTTGTTTAAGATACCTTCTTTCTCTTACTGTAGAGATTTGGGTGATCCTAGGGTTGGCGTGCTCTGGTCTTGCGAGATACATCCTTAGCAATGTGATGTCAGGAAAACTACATTCCAGCGTGTAATGAGATGGGAGTTTCTTCTTTGCTCTGACTCTGGGATTTCTTCAGGAAGTAGAAATTTGTTGCTGTTCCCAGGGGCTGTGCAGTCAGCTCTGACTGGTAGTAATCCATGTTCTAATTGCTGTGCTGTTGAAGCCCTTTGTTGAATCACGGGATCAGTCCATTGCCATCGAGGTCTGCCTCTTCTTCGATGACCTTCTAACTTTACCCACATGATGCCCTTCTCCAAGGACTGGCCTCTCCTGATAACATACCCAAAGGACTGGTTGTCCTGCCTTCAAGAGGCAGATTTTGTTCGTTCTTCCGGTAGCCGACAGTTCTTTTAATACAATTAGCCAACTGCTTCAGCCCTTCTCTGGTCTTCCTTCTTCATTGTTCAGCTTCCCATGTGCAAGTGGGGCAGTTGGAAATACCATGACTTGGGTAAGGTGTACCTTAGTCTTCAAAGGGACATCTTTGCTCAGTAACACTTCAAATAGGTCTTGAGCAGATTTGCCCAGTACAGTAAGTTCTTTGGTTTCTTGACTGATGCTTCTATGAGTTATGGATCCATGGAAAATGGAATTCTTCACAATGTCAATCTTTTCTCTGTTTATCATGATGTTGTCTTTCGGTCCATTTGTGAGAATCGTTGTTTCTTTGCATAGATTGGTCATCCTTACTAATGGCTGTAGTCTTCGGTCTTTATCACCAAGTGCTTTAAGCCCTCTTTGTTTCAACAAGCAAGTGGTGTTATCTGCACGTCAGATTCTCACAGCCTTCCTCCAATGGTGAGGCCACGGCTTTCTTTCTGTAGTCCAGCTTTTTGCATTATTTGCTCAGTATGCAGGTTCAATGTGTGTAACGGAAGGGTCCAACCCCAATGCACACCTTTCCTGTTGTTAAATTGCCCGGTACTAACTTGTTCAGTGTGAACAACTGCTTCTTCTCTATATATAGGTTTCACACGAGCACCATTGTGTCTTGAATTTCTTTTCTCTGCAATGTCATCTATAGTGTGGTATGATTGACACAGTGAAATGCCATTGCATAGTCAAGAAAGCACAGGTGAACATCTTTCTGATAGTGTCTGCTTTCATCTGAGGTCAGCAATGATATCCATGAATCCAGCTTAAATTTCTGCAGCTCTTTGTGTCTCTGCATAGCTGCAACTGTTGAATTCTCTTCAGCAGCATTTTATTTGCAAATACTATAAAATATATATTATTTGATAAGTCATGCATTCTGCTAGGTCAACTTTTTTTTCATGTGAACATATATCGACTCCTTACTGTCAGTTGACCATGCAGCTCTTTTCTAAATTTCTTGGCATAGACTAGTTAGTGCTTCTTAACACTGCATCAGTTTGTTGAAATATTTCAATTCGTATCCTGACAATTCCTAGAGGTTTGCTTTTTGCTAATACCTTCAGTGCAGCTTGGAATTCTTCCTTCAGTACCATATGTTCTTGATCATAAGCTGCCTCTTGAAATGGTTGGATATTGACTAATTCTTTTGGGGACTGTGCGTTCCCTCAACCGTCTTTTGATATGTTTGGCATTCTTCAATGTTTTGCCCATACCCACTACCATCAAATTGATTATGACTCATAGTGACCAGAGTAGAATTGTTCCTTTGGATTTCCTAGGATGTAAATCTTTAAGAAACAGAACACCTCATTTTTATCTCCATTGTAATTGGTGGATTCAAATGGCTGATCTTGCCCTTAGCAGCCTAACTTGTAATACACTATGCTATCAGGGCTCCGTGCTTTGTCTGTAGAATTATGCAGTATTGCAACTCAAGGCTTGAATGTTTTCCTCAGCTTGAGATATTCTGAACATGTGCAGCTTCTTGCTTTGATTTTCTAAATCCTGGCCTTGACACATTTCATAATAACACTTAACCAGGTCTCCGTGAGCTGCCCGTTGACATTTTCTGTTCCACTCTTCTGCTTCACCACCGCTTTCCATTTCCTTTAGCCCCTCTATGTCTGTGAGCAAGTTTCAGAGTCTCTCCTGGCATCCATTTGGGTTTTTTCTTTCTTTCCTGTGTTTGTCATGACCTTTCGCATTCCCCCATGTGTGATGTTCTTGAAGTTAGCCCACAATTCATCTGGTCTTCAGTCATTTGTGTGTAGTGAGTCCATTCTGTTCTGGAGATGGTCTTTAAATTCAGGCACAATGTACTCAAGTTCATAGTTTGACTTTTGTGGACGAATTCTACTTGTCTTTCGCATCAAACTCCACTTGCATATAAGCATTTGATGTTTGTTCCACAGTCAGCCCCCAGATCTTGTTTAGGTTGATGCTACCCACTTTTCCCAATGTCTCTTCTGCAAACTGTTAACATGTGATCTTTACCTTGGTTTCCATCACCAAGGCCATAGTTTCCATCTTCCGATCCTCCCTCCTTGTTTCCAACGTCCACAGTCCAGCTATCACTAATTATCAATGGGTCCTGATGGCATGTCTGATCAATTTCAGACTGAAAAAGTTGGTAGACTTCTTCAATTTCTTCACCACTATGCTTATTGGTTGGTGTGGACACTTGATGAATAGTTGAACTTCTTATAGGCATTTGTAGATGATCAGGTCACAGACAGCACCATGCCTCAGGCTAGATCCAGAAGTGTTCTTTTTGACAATGAAGGTGACCCCATTCTTCCTGAGTTTGTCCTTTTTGACATATAATTGTCCAAAACAGATTATTGTTCAATTCAGAATGCCCAATACCAGTCCATTTCAGCTTGCCAGTGCCCCGGCTATCAGTCTTGGGGTGTTCCATTTCATTTTTGATGACTTCCAATTTTCCTAGATGCACACTTAGTACATTTCATGTTCTGACTATTGATGGATGTTTGCAGCTGTTTTGTTCATTGTGTGGCATCAGCAGGTGAAGCTATGGGCACTTTTCTTCCAGATGCCTCTTTACAGCTGACTTGCTTGGGGGAAGCAGGATGTAACCACTGGCACTCTCTCTGAAAATGTTCCTTTGCTTTTCATACGTTGTTCCTTGGCTATTCCTTGAGAAGCGGACAGCCTATCCCTTCTTTCCAGTGTGGAAGCTCCAGTGACATAAGTTCCCCACAGGCTACACTGCTGGTGTTTGAAATACTGGCGGCAAGCTCCCAGTATCACAGTGACACACAAAGTACTACAGTACGACAGCTGACCAATGAGTGGTGCGAAGCAGAAAGAGACGAAAAACATACACATAACAACGTTTGTATGCTGCACCGACCATGGGTAGTAGGTTGTAAACAAATTTTTAAATTTGGTGATGTGATGGGTTATGCCTTTGGCTGCTAATGGTAAACCCAGCAGTTTGAGCCCAACAGTCCTTCCATGGGAGAGAGCTGAATCTTTCTGCTCCCTTAGAGAGGATTTGGAAACCCTGGTGAGCTGTTTCCTCGGTGTGCTCTGGTTGCCAGGAGTCAGATCGAGGAGTGATGCTCAGGATGGCCCGTGGTCGGACGTCAGGGCCCCGGACAAGAGTCACGATGCTTCTGGCAGATTGATGTGGCTTTCATATGATTTATTTCTGAGCCCTGGGAGTGTAAGGATGGTGGTTCTAACCCACCAGCTTCTTTGAGAAAAAGGAAGACGAGGCGGTCTGCTCTACTAAAATTTGTAGTCTCAGAAGCACTGTGGAGTGATTCGACTCTGCCCTGTGGGGCTGCTGTATGTTGGAATTGAGACACCAGCAGTGGATTTGGGGCTCACAGGATGTTTGCCTGTGGTTTATGTTTCCCCCGGATGTCAGCATCCTGTATAGAAAGTCTTGATTTTTTTTAGGAGAGTGAAGAAAGAGTCTGAAGAGGTGACTCAGACCTCTCAAAGAACCAAATAGGGAAACCAGAAACATGAAATCCATGTGTTTATGTAAAAGAGCACGAGACATCTCAGTGTCGACTTCCCATGAACCTTGTGTGGAGCAACTTTCCAAAAGACACTTCATGTAAATGCTCTCCATGACACGTATCTCCAACAACGGTATCCTGCCCAGCTGGTGGAGCTTGGAGTTCTCACAGTGAGAATGGAATTCCTCCCCTTTGAGTTCGATGAGCTAGCAGTCAGGAAAAGGACTACTGAGTCTGATTCAGTGCTCAGGCTCTTGATTCTGGATGATGATGGGTGCAAAGGAGTCCAGCATGCATATCCCTCTCACTCTAAACATTTCCACCACCAGTGAGGTCACCTGCTGCCACCACCTCCTAATCACCTCCCACCACTCAGGGTCACCATCTGCATGGAGTCCCTCCATTTCCATTGACACTCAACATAACGCTCTGAGAGGAAATCAAATCTGATGTGAGAGTGACATGTTTTGGCCATCCCTACTTTGCAGTGGAATCAAGGGAGCTAAAGAACATTTGAATGTATATACAATTGTGATAGATGTGAAGCTTTATTTCATTTATGTATTTCTTCCTGGGTTTGATCCAATACTTTCCCAGCTATCTACTAGTTTACTGTTTACCAATTGCCCTGCTAAAGACACATAAACACACCGATTCTTGTTGGAAGCCTGAAAGCGAGATAGGAGTACTCCAGTCAACAGATGAAGTAATGAAGTTTCAGAAACCTTGGCTCGGGTCCAGGATTGCTTGACTTCATTGCCTCCCTCGTCCTACATCTTATTGTACCATCTGAATTAAGTTTCATCTCATTTTTTATCTCACGGAATACTAGCTCAGAAGCAGCTGTGATGTGGGCAGGCAGGAAGCAAGAGGAAGTAAGGGAAAAAAGCATAACAATCTTCTAATGGAATAATCAATCTCTGAATCATTAAGACTTTAATAAAAGTGATTTTTAACTTTTTTTTCTTTCAAAAAGCTCTGGTTCTCTACTGGGCACTAAAATAAACTATTTATTAATTCTTAGGGCTATGATGAAGGTTGTTCTTATTGACTCCTGCTCTTAACTAGGTGAGGATACTGAGGCTCAGCCATGTTAAGGAATGTGTCCCCGGTCTTGGAACTGCTCAGGAATAGGGACGTCTCAGCATAAGCCATAGCCTTTGTTGCTGTAGAAGGCGGCCTTTGATCCTTCACATTGCATTGTCTCATCTCACAATGATGCCATCGATGTTTGCTCCTCAAGAAGTCCCACTGATTGGTTTTTTGTTTGGTTGAGTGTTTTTGATTTTTAATAAATTAAGAACTAGGTTGAAGAAAAGGTTTTCTTACTTACTTCTTCAGAATGTCTTTTAATTAGATAATGTTAAGTGAGTCAGCTTACCCACAGGGTTGGAAATGAGCTAGCTGCAATTCCTAGAATCCATTGTAAATCTAAAGACCCAGTGATAGGTAGGTTTGTTGTGCCAACATGGCCAATGAACGCATGTGAGATCAGTTGAAGGGTGGAGAGATAAATGGCTCAGTGAGCCTTGCCTTTCTCTCTTGCTCTTTGATCATCGGACCAGTGTGCAGCTGCTTTGCCTGTTCTCTGCCTCCATTTCCAAGCTACACTATCTGTGGGACACCTACCCGTGGACTATGTGGCTGTAACTTGAGGTTCCTTCAAGACCTGCTTCACCACGCTACTGGAAGGCACATCTCTTGAGCTGAGGACTGTTGGACCCTGTCATCTGGCTGACTGTTGGTGACCTGCTTGCTGCCTGTGGCTGGACAGCCTGAATTGCTCCATGGAGGACTATCCTGCGGCCCTCAAGACTTGAAGGACTTCCGGTGTACTAGCTGTCTCATGGAAGTGAGTTGTACTGAGCCATTTGTACTGCTTTATAGATTAATTAACTGTTTATATCTTTTGTACATATCTATCTATATAAATATATACAAAATTATTAGGGTCCTGGTTTTCTTTCTCTAGATTACCCTGTCTAACACAGACCCATTTAAGCAGAAAGACCATACTGGAAAGCCAACAGTGGATGTGTCATTCAGTGCAATGTCATGCACAGCCTACTGGCACTCTGGGAGGAGCTGGACAACAGAGAGCACAGGAGCTTACATTCCAGGGCTGGCAAGTGACTGAACCTGGCGTCACTGCTTCCTCACTTAGAAACCCAGTTGCTTTTGCGTGGAGAGGCCTTGGAGAGAAGGTGTCCGGGAGGCCGGATGAGGGCTCATTGTGCTTGCTAATTGCCAGTTGACAAACATCATAGGAGCGGTAAAGGCTCACTTCTGGATGCTTCTCTTCTAGGGCAGTTTCCTTGAAAATCACCATGTCACCGAATGCTGTCATTGTGAGTCTATCTGTTGGTAGTGCCTTTCTGTGATCACAAGAAGATGGATAAATTCCTCAAGGGTAGAGCTACGTCTTAATTTGTCTGTGTGTCTCAGCATGTAGCACTAATGATTCCTAGATACATGTTAGCATATCTGGTCTGAATGGAGGCTGAGACATGCCCTAGCCCCTGTCAGCCATCTGACAATGCTTGAAGAACCCACGCTGAGGGAGGTCAAGGACTTGCTTAAGTTCCAGTGCTGCTTAATGAGGAGGAGGCATTACCACCTCCAGCTCAACTTTCTTCCTTTTGCCTGGAAGTACAAAACCCGTCTATGCCTCAATTTCCTATTCTTTAAAGCTGGAAGGAGAGCATGTTAGTTGTTTTGCTTGAGGTACCTTTGTCTCTCATGATCCATCTATAGGACAGGTGCTATAGCACCATATCAAGAGCTTAGAATCTAGTGCCAGGCAGAGTTCAAATCTTATCATCAAGTACTGAGCTGTCTTGGGAAAAGTTTTAAACCTCTCTGTCCTTTAGTTTCCTCATCTATAAAATAGGATAATTATGGTAAGTACTTGATAAAGTAGCTTGAAGGATTAAATCAGTTCATAGATGAAACAATTATCAGAGGAATATCATGATAAGTACTATTTATTGCTTTTGTTG
Organism: Tenrec ecaudatus; assembly: GCF_050624435.1. Lineage (NCBI taxonomy): Eukaryota > Metazoa > Chordata > Mammalia > Afrosoricida > Tenrecidae > Tenrec > Tenrec ecaudatus. Next base: position 199,156,023 of record NC_134532.1, read on the forward strand.
CTGTGAGTTGCCATTGAGTCAGCTCCAATTGATGATGACCTCATGCGCAACAGGAAGAAATGTTGTCTAGTCTTGTGTCATTGTCAAGAGTTTGGCTCACTCCAGTCCATTGTTATGACCAGTGTGTATGCTGAGCACCTTCCAAGCTAAGGGCTTACCTTCTAACACTACACTGGACACTGAGAGCTATAAGGCTTTCAGTGGTAATTTCTGAAGTAGAGTGCTAGACCTGTAGACCTAGTCTATCTTAGTCTGTCCTTCATCCTCCTCATCATCATCAATCTCATTGCCCTTGAGTTAGAATCCAGCTCATAGCAACCCCTGTAGGACAGCATAGAACTGCCCCCTGTAGGTATCCAAGACTGGAACTCTTTATGGGGATAGAAAGACTCATCTAATAGCTTCCCTAAAACTAGTTGAACACGGCGAACCCTCTGGCCAAGAAATTGCTGTGGTTGCTTTTAGGTGTCCTTAAAGTGATTGTTACTCCTAGTGATCCCCATGTGTAACCAAATGAACTGTTGCCTGGTCCTTCATCTCTCAGCCACGCGACACCTTGGCCTGTTCAACAAAACAACAGAGCTCTTTGAGAAGTGCTGATGAATGACTGGACGGCATGCCTCTTCACCATAAGCTTCAGCCCAAAGTCACCCAGCTCTAGCGCTTGACTCAGCAAAACCAGTTTCTTCAATGAAGTGTTTGAGGGAACCCCCCTCTGGAGGAATGGCTCCTGCATGAGACCTTCAGCATTATGCTTTCTGGGGGGCGGGGATTCCACGGCCTGGCCTGTGCTTTGCTGAGTTCTGCTGCTACCACTCTTTGGTACTCCTCTGCTCTTTCTCTAGTGCCACCGCTTCGGTCCCTGGATCAGGGAGGTTTAAAGTGGAGGGATCTCAGGGCCCAAAGGATATAGTCGATTCCTGTCTTTTCTTTCTTGATGGTAGTGAGGCTCCAGCCTCTTGCTTCTGACACATCTCATTTAATACCAGTGGGGAGGTAGAACTGACCAATCCCTACACTCTGGGGATTCACAATGAGCCTTGTCAACGGTCAGTCCCAGGGCAGCCACAAAATCTAACAGGATACCTTCTCTCACATGGACTTGTTAGGAAAAAGTCACTTGGTGGGAGTTACAAAGACTAAGACTGGATGAGCATATTAAAAAATTCCCTGCATTCAATGATGAAACATACAAATGTTCCTCTAGTTCTTAAATGCTTCCTCCCCCCGACTATCATGATCCCAATTCTACCTTACAAATCTGACTAGACCAGAGGCTGTACATTGGTACAGATGGTAACTGGAAACACAGGGAATCCAGGAAGGATGATCCCTTCAGGACCAGTGGTGAGAGTGGCGATACTGGGAGGGTGGAGAGAATGTGCGGTAGGAAGGGGGAACCAATTACAAGGATCTACATATAACCTCCTCTCTGGAGGACAGACAACAGAAAAGTGGGTGAAAGGAAACATCGAACAATGTAAGATATGGCATAATAATAATAACTTATAAATTATCAAGGGTTCATGAGGGGAGGGCAGAGCAGGGAGGGAGGGGAAAAATGAGGGCCTGAAGTCAAGGACTCAAGTAGAAAGCAAATGTTTTGAGAACGATGATGGCAACAAATGTGCTTGACACAATGGTTGGATGTATGGATTATGATAGGCATTGTACAAGCCCCCAGTAAAATGATTTTTAAAATCATTTAAAATGTATTAAAATTCATGATGCAATAGGGTGAAATATATCTAAAAATGATGTAAAAAGCTATAATAAATGGATAATATAGTATTTTACACAGAAGAATAAAAAAAGCCGTAGATACTCAGAGACGGTAATAATATTAGGGATACCTGATATTGATGGATATAATCAAGATATATTGGTAATTACTGGTGATTAGTGAATGTTGGGAACAAAGAGGAAAGACCAATATCAGGAAATGTGGCCTTGGTGATAGAAACAATACTGGTGATCACAAGTTTTAATCTTTTCAAGACCAATGACTCATTCATTAAAAATACCTGTTTTCAAGAACATAAATGGCAACCATACACAGACTTCACCAAATGTGATCCACAGGGATCCGCTCATCTAGATCTCTGGAAAGAGATGATAGAGAAGCTCAAGAGCATCAGACAGAACGAGGCCAAGGGGCAGCTGCGGAACAGACTGTCTGTTCCTCATCAGCAATCCGGGTGCAAGCCGGGGAAAAGGAAACCCGATCCACGAGAGCCCAAACGTGGCCATGAGTTCATTCGGAATGGACTTAGAAACCCTCTCAAGAAGAGATGTGATGCACTGACCGCTGTTTACCAAACACCAGGCAGGTCGGGGCGTAAGGTCAAGGACGTCATACATGAAGAACACTAAAGATGATTCAAAAGTAAGGAAAGAAAAGGCTAAATTGAGTGTCAGAAAAAAAACCCTGAAACTAGCTTTCCATGCTAGAGCACCCAAAGTGAATGGAGCGCCAGTGAGGTCCAGGGGCTAACCAGCCTGTTTCAGAGTGGCCCCCGAAGGCAAAGTGGAGAGCGAGGATGTAATGTGGAAAGAGCTAGAGCGAGTCAACCAGAGTGGAAGAGCACGCTCAGTAGTTCTCAAGCTGAAAGAACTGCAGCAGAATCCCCTGCCTCACTTTGGAATATTTAAGGATCCCGCGGGCCAAAGATTGAATAGTGCAGGAACATCAAAAGAAAACGGAAAGAATATCCTCAAACTTGGATCCATGTTTAACCATGTTAGTAGATGACATTAGACCAAGAGTAGGTGGTATGCAAGGCAGAAGCCCAAGCTACGCTGACGGCACTGATAAGAAACCAGAGCTCCAGGAATGGATGGAAAACGCATTGAGATGTTTCAACCAATGGATGCAACACTGGAAGTACTGATTCATCAATACTAAGAAATGTAGAAGGCAGTTGCCAGGCCAATTGCCTGAGGTAATCTATATTTGTGCCCATTCCAAAGAAGGATGATCTAATGTAATGTGGAAATCATGAAACAATGTCATTAATATCATGCACGATTTAAACCTTATTGAAGATAATTTTAAACATTGTTATAGTAGTACATCAATAGGTAATTGCCAGAAATTTACACCAGATTCAGAAGACGATATGGAACAGTGACTATCATTGTTGATATCACATCTACTCTGACTGAAAATAGAGAATACCAGAAATGTTGACCTGTGTTTTTATGATTATACCAAGTCATTTGACTGTATGGATCATAATGAATTATGAATAACACTATGAAGGATGGGAATTCCAGAACACCAAATTATGCTTATAGTAGACGTATACATTGACCGATAGCCAATTGCTTGAACGGAACAAGTGAATACTGCCTGGTTTCAAATCAGGAAAGGTATATATCAGAGTTATGGCCTTTCACCATACTTATTCAATCTGTGTGCTGAGCAAATCATCTGAGAAACTGTAGTGCAGGTAGAAGAATACAACATGGGAAGCAGAGTGAGGCTCATAAATAACCTGTGATGTGCACATGACACAACCGTGCTTGCTGGCAAAGAAGAAGAATTAAAATTCAAAGACTAGAACCTTTGGCATAGATTACACCTCAACATAAGGAAAAGTGAGGTCCTCACAAATGGATCAACGAGGAATGTCATGGGAAAGAAGAGAAGATTGACGCTGTTAAGGATTTTATTTTGCCTGCGCACACAGTGACGCAGCAGGGAAGAAATCATACGATGTATTGCATTGATCAAATCTGCTGCGAAAGACCTCTTTAAAATGTGAAAAATAAAAGATGGCACTTTAGACCACATAGGTGACATCATGCACGTGACTCAAGCCGTGGTCTAATCTGTGGTCGCATCTGCATGAAAACTGGGCATATGCATGCGGAAGAGCCAAAGAACAATTGATCCGCTCAAACGTGTTGGTAAAGGACACGGAATATACCTTGAACTCCCAGATGAAAGGGACAAATTGGATTAGAAGTACAGCCAGATGCTTCTTAAGACTCTGTCGTTCTCACTGTGACATGTTATTGGAAGGTTCCAGTTCCTGGAAAAAGACTTCTTCCTTGAAAAGTAGAGGCACATGGTAAAGGGGGAAGATCCCCGAGAAGATGGAATGATACAGAGACTTCAACAATGGGCTTCAACATAGGAAATATGTTGACGATGGCACTGGAGCAGCCTGTGTTTAGTTCTTTGGACATGAGGTTATTGTGAGTTAGAGCCAATTCAGTGTTGCCTGACGACAATGAAAACATTGAAGGAGAACTTACTCTGCACTGAAGGAGAGCTTACTTAGTGGGCTTAAGCTCTTTGTTCGTCCTGGATCAAAGAATCGTCACCAATTCTGTTACAGAAGATACTAATAACATATCCATTTTAGGGATGAAACCCTTTCAGAGAGGCACTCTCACTGTGGAGTGCATAGACGCCCTGAGATCATGTCTGTCCTCTCAGTAAGAGGACCAGGAGTGATATCACAGGGTTGATGACATTTCAGTAAAATCTACATGGAGGGGTTGAATTTTGCCAAGCAGCCAAGACTGAGTTTGAATTCAAGCTCTTATACTTCACTGATCATGAATATTCTCCACTCTGGCAGGTGAAAAAAAGTCTTTTGCGCACATCTCTGAGTTCACTGCGGCTACTTGAGCAATTACTCAGAGCAGCTGGCCTCTATTAAGAAGAATGTGGCATCAGACTGGCAGAAAGAACATTGACAACCGGCAGTATGCAAATAACATAGCCTTGCTTGCTGAAAATGATGAAGACTTGAAATACTTGCTGATGAAGAACTCAAGGATTACAGCCTTCAGTATGGATTGTGTCTCCAGGTAAAGATGCTCAAAATCCTCATCATTAGACCAATAGGTGACATCATGATAAATGGAGAACAGATTGAAGGTGTCAAGGATTTTGTCTTGCTTGGATCCACAATCAGTGCTCATGGAAGCAGCAGTCAAGCGATCAAATGACAAATGAAGCTTGGAGGCAAATGGATGCCTTTGAACCATGGTGGGAGCAAAGAATATTCAAAAGAACAAGCAAATCTGTCGTGGAAGAAGGACAGCCAGACAGCTCTTTAGAGGCAAGAATAGTGAGACTTGGTCTACTTTGGACATGTAGAAATAGGATGTCTCTGGAGAAGGACATCATGCTTAGTAAAGTAGAGGGGCATCCAAAGAGCCTTGGAAAGATGGATTGACCCTGTGGTTCCAACAACGGGCTAAAACCCAAGAACAGTTGTGGTAATGGGGTAGAGCTGGGCAGTGTTTCGTTCTGTTTTAAGTAGGATCACGTGAAGTTGGAACCGACTCAATAGCATCCACTTAACAACAAAACTGGAGCCCCTGATATCGCTAGGCCATCTGAGGTCATCCAGGTGGTCCATTCTTGCTCCCTAGCCCTTCACAGAGCCTGCTTATAGTGCTGGAGGCTGCTCATGGAGTCTGCTCTGTGCCCAATAGGTTCGTGCTCAGAAAGCCATGGTGTATGGGAAGTGGTCTGCCTGCTTGATAACATGAGGGTCTGGTTTAATGTGCTCTCCTGGTTCTCAACATGTAACCTAGAGTTGTAAAAATATGAGCAATATCTTGGTATCATATACTGATGCAATGTAGAGAGAGTATATTTGATACCCTGACCTCTCTATGGTCTTTCTTTTCCTCTAGCAGTGTTTCCCAAAATGTGTTATGATACCCCCTGAGACAGTGCTGGAAGGTTCCAGAGAGGTTGAAAAGCAGATAACTTCACTTTATCTTGGATTATTGGCAAGAGCAGCAGTTCTTAACCTGTGGGTTGCGACCCCTTTGGGGATCGAATGACCCTTTCACAAGGGTTGCCTGATTCATAACAGTAGCAAAATTATAGCTATGGAGGAGCAATGAAAATAATTTATGATTGGGGATCACCACCACATGAGGAACTTTATTAAAGGGTCGCGGCATGAGGAAGGATGAGAACCACTGGGTTAGAGGATAAAAGTTTTTCGTTGCTGGAAGGATACTGAGCAATTTTTTGTGTCCTGAAAAGGGAATGATCATTTGAGGTAGCGTCAAATTTGAGAAACTAAGTTGTCTAAGTGTTGAAAAGGAAGACTTTGAAGACTCAGGTGAGCCTAACTCAAGCCATGGTATTCCCGGTCACCTTATATGCATGTGAGAGTTGGACACTGAGTAAGGAAGAACGGAGATGAATCGGTGCCTTTGATGCGTGGTGCTGGTGGGGAATCTTGAACGTACCATGGACTGACAAAGGACCACCAAATATATCTTTGAAGAAGTAAACCCAGAATGCTCCTTAGAAACCAGGATGTCAAGATATCGTCCAACGTACATTGGACGTGCTATTAGGAGAGACTGGTCCTTGGGAAAGGATTTCATGCTTGGTCAAGTAGCGGGGCCGTGGGAAAGCAGATCACCCTAAAAAACATGGGCTGTAACTGTGGCTTCAACAGCGGACTCACACAGACAACCAGTTGTGCTGACAGCCCAGGGCCAGGCAGTGCTTCCTTCCGTCGGAAATAGGGTCAGTCTGAGACTGAATTGATTTGACAGGAATATGTTGACTAGGCAAAGAATAAAAATACCCTGCTCCCAAGGAAGAAGCCCATGAAACAAATGTGTGCTTGAAGGGGCTTAAACTGCTCTACAAGTGTAAGGTTTTACTTCAGTTAACCAAAAAATAGAGCAGAAACGAGTCTCTAAATAATACATTAAAAAGCATGAACAACTATGTACTCTATTCGTTTCCTTCAACTTTCATTACTGTTCTATGTTTTAGCTCCCAAGTTAGAAGGAAAATAAATAGGTGTAGTGCTGTTTCTTGATCTCAGGAGCAGCTTGACTTTGTGTTTGCCTATCAGTGGTTGAGTGGTTTCTATTTTGAGTTTAGAGAATTCAGCTTGGCGCTATTAATGTCCTATCTGAAATCAATGAATGGGGACAATGGGCCAACCTTGGTACGTGACCATGTAGACTGACTTTTCAAACTATGTCAAAGGTAAGATGGACCTTGGGGGAAAATCAGTAACATCGATGCTGCAGGAGTGTTGTCTTCAGTTGCTGGCAGATTGAGCCTGAAGTGTGCTGCCCCGTGGATAACAGAAAAAAATAACCGATGCCTTCTTCACAATTATTGGTGTCGGAGATTCTAAAAATCCCAAACCAAACTCACTGCCCTCGAGTTGATGCCGGTTCAGAGCAACCTCAGAGAGTTCCTGAGACTGTATCTCTTTATGGGAGGAGTCAGAGATCAAGGTAATCCAAAGTTGAGTTCCATTTTTTGAATTGTTCTATTTCAATCATAGCTCACTAACTTCTGAGAGGACTCCGTAGCTGATGGCTGGTGATAAATTTGGTGTTGCATTTTTAAATTTCCAGCAGGTCAAGGCTGGTGAGCTCTTTGGTGTGTTTCTTAGATTCAAGGATCATAGATCCGCAAAGCTAGTAGAGACCTTGGGATGACATCTTCGTGTTTGTTTTCACCCCGTGCACACTCCTCACTCTGAGCAGAAGCAAGTCCAAAAGCTTGGAGACAGATGAGCCCCGATAGCCTCTCCCCAAAACTCACTCCTTGCTCTAACAAACAATCCTTAGGCTGAGGAAATTGTGCCTTACAGCCGATTTAAACTGCACCCATGGCAGCTTAGGCCTGGTTCAGCTACTTCATCCTCCCTGAAGGTGGAGAAAAACAGTTTAGTCACTGTCCTCAGGAATCAGCCTGCTTGGCCTAGAAGATCATTAGGCACCCAGCCTCCAGCTTTCACTTCTCAAGGCTAAGCAACCTGAGTCCTGTGGCATAATTCTTCATTTCCATCTCCTGGAGTCATTTCTCCAAGCCTGCTCATCTCCCCTCATTAGTGGAACCTAGAACTTTTCAGGGGCAACTAGCTTGGGCTAGCTAGTCCTGATCATCCACCCAGCTGGTTACGTAACTAGTGCACATGTAACGTGCTTCACATTTTAATTACTATACATCAGGGAAGTCACTAAAGTACTAAACAGGCCATTGAAAGGCAACAAAACACAGCAGGGAGGAGCCTGGTTCACAAGCTGGAGTGCTGCTTACCAACTCTGTGACCATGAACATGTTACCTACACCCAGTCTCAGTCCCCCACGTCTCGGTGCCCTCCTCCACTGTCAGTGTACCCAAGAGCCAGGTAGCACGGTGTGCATGATGGTCAGGTATGTGATATGTCAGAGGACAAGAGAGTCGATAAGAGAGGAGGGTGACTATTTCTTAGAGTCATATATCATAGAGGCCCAGTGGCATCGCGGTTATGCATTGGTCTGCTAACCTCAAGGTCAGTTGTTCGAAACCACCTGCCGCTCCACAGGAGAAAGTTAAGACTTTCTACTTCCGTAAAGAGTTACCGTCTTGCTGCTCTACCCTGTCCTGTAGGGTTGCTATCCATCGGTTTTGACTCCGTGGCTGTGGGTTGAGAGTCATAGGGCTAAAAGACGTTGCAGGGGCATCTGATGACCTGTTTTCAACCTGCAGATAGTAAAGCTGGATTTAAGGAGGGAGTAAAGGATTCCTAGGGCATGGAGAAAGTGGAATGGAATTCTAAGCAGAAAAAGTCACATGAGTAAACACTAGAAGGGTCAGTATGCAACATTAGTTCTTAGAATGGGGAGCCACTGTTTGTGCTGTGAGGCGTGATGGGGATTAAGGTGGAGAATCCCTTCTCGCATGTGGTGAGATGAGAGGGTGAGAGGCTTTCTTGCCTAGGATTTGCTTCTCCCTTAACCTAACCCATGCCTGTCGGGAAGCCTTAGATGAGTCAAAGAGGCTGTCAAGGCACTTGCTGTTTCTCTACTAGTACTTCTCCACTCTATCTGCGATCAGAGCTATGTGTCAATCCCGGGAGGGCAGAAGCTGAGTTTTATTCATCTTCGAGTTCTTTCAGGACCTGGGCCATTGTCAGATATGAAGTAGACTCAAGCCAGGTGGGTTGAAACGAGGTTTGCTCTGTGTGACCATTGCCTCCGCTGCTTGTTCGAGAACAACCAATTGGGCTTATGCACAAAGGAGTCGATGCAAATACACGAATCCAGGGATTTTACAGTTTTTAAATTTGACTCAATTCTGAGCACCTCTTGGGATGGGAACTGTTTAGTATGAAACCTTAAAAGCCAACAGAAGGAACAATTTCTCTCTTTGGGGCCTTTGCCATTTACCTTCAGCTTCCTGTTGCTCTGTTCCTGGTTGGCTGTTCTCGCTGGGCCCCCAGCGAAGCTCAGGACCATGGAAAGCCCTCTCTCATCCCTCTTCCAACTATCCCTGGAGCATCAGTGTGGACAGGTTGCCATTCATGCTACTGGTGCGAAGGAACATTCGAGATGTGCTGAGGGCAGAGTCTAAAAGATGGCTGAGGGGAAAAGGCAGCTCCTGAGTAACTAAAGAGACACATACATTTTACATCAAGCTCCCCTGTTGAAAAATGTCAAAAGAAGTGAGAAATACTCGTCGCCGCAGCTGCTCGAATGCAGCAATTCTCTCACTTTGGGCACAAAAGCCACAAATTTCTCTCTAATTCACTACTCAATCATTCCTTGGCCCCTGTCTCAAGCTCAATTTAAGCTCAGTCCCCAGTACGCAGAGCCAGTGTACAGTGTGTACAGAAATGGCTGGAAGAAGAGCCAGGGGGCAGGGGAGGAAGGGAGTGGAGGAGCTATGTAGTGACCCAGAGCTTCAGGCAGCAAGGCATTCTAGGGTCACATGGCCTCGCTCTCCAAACACCCTTCTTAAAGACCATGCAAAGGAGGCTCATTAGCCCTTATATGCTGGTTCCCACCGCCTGACACGATAATACGATCAGGCACAGACTGGTGCTTCTGTTTAAATGCTCACCACATGTAGTGGGGAAGCAGACGCATTTACTGGAGACTTGGGGTTAGTGCTTGGATTGGATGTCGGCTGCCTCAAGGGCCCTGGCTGGAAATGGAAAGGGCTGGTTCCATGCAGAACTCCATTACTGCTGATGACTGTTTGTCTTTTTCTGAGCAGTTCGGGTGAGCAATAAATATGACTGCTCTTTAGGGAGAGCATGCTGGAAACGGTTGAATCTCCCCTTACACGTGTCAAGTGTGTTTCAGCTCTCAAAAGTGTTTTTCCATTTGGGCGCCTTGCTCAAGCGCAGAAAGAAGCCCTCCACAGGAAATGCGAGCAATCTGATCACCACTAATCACCCAGTGAGCAAATGCAGGGGCTGGTGGGTGGAGAGCTCCAGCTGGCAGTGCCCGAGGAGACCCTGGGTCCCAGGGAGTTGCCACCCTCAGGGAGGGGTAAGCTTTCCTCGAGCTTGTAAAAAACAGCATCTTCTTCACTGAATATCGAATAGCCCCCTTCCTGCCCGAGTGTGGGATGTGGCATTGAAAGCCAAAACCTCAGGGGTCATCTTTTCTGAGGGGGCGGGGGTGGGGGGAGCTTCTTCCTCTAACCCAACCATGAAATCATCTGTGGTGAAAGCAGGAGATTTGCAGGGCTCCGTGCTGAGCCTCCTGCTCCAGGCCTGGCTTTCCTGCCGCAGTGGGAGTCCACTGTGCTAGGACACCGCCAGGGCTCCAAGGCTGTGCTTCCGAAATCCATAACTGTGTGTAACACGCTACAAGGCTTTCTTTTCAGCATTGCTAGATTCCTTATTTTTTGCCCTTCGGGACGGAAGCAGGCCTTCTCCTTCAACTGAACTCTTTGCCAAGACGGACTTCAACAGCAGGGATCAACCCGAACCCCGTCACCCTGTGGGGCACTAGTGAGTGAATGGAAGAGCTGTATCAATGAGCTCAAAATACTGCCTCGAGACACTTCTGGAAATTGAAATAGTCAACAGATCACCTGACATGGCTCTGTTATTTGCATGTCAGGAAATCGGTTGTTATTTGCATGTCAGGAAATCGGTTCTTTTCTTGGTCTGTGGAGGAATTCCTCCCCCTCCCCCAAGTGGTTAGCCTTAATGGTGTTCATAAGTCCCATCGAGTCAGTGACCCCACCCACCGACGGAAACATTAACTGGCCTGCGCCAGCCTCCCTATTGTGCCGATGTTTGAGCTCCTGCTTGCAGCCACCGTGTCCATCCATCTCGTCAGGGCCGTCCTCTTTGTCACTGCCCTCCACCTTACCAACCACCAGGCCCTTCTCCAGGGACTCGTCTCCCCTGACAGCATGTCCAAGGTACGGGAACCTTAAGGTAGTATGAGAAGGCCTCATCATAGATTTCTTGCATCTTCACTGCACTTTTAAACGATGGTCCATCTGCTTGTTCTTCTGTCTTCTACCGCAGCAAAAGCAATGAGCTCCACCCAAAGCCGATAAGTGCAGACAAGCCTCATTAAACCAAAGAAACAAATAACAAGAAGCCAAGCTCACTGTCATCGAGCTGATGCCAATTCACAGAGACCCTGTGGGACAGGGGGCGACTGCCCCTGTGGGCTCTCAAGGCTGTAACCTTTACGGGGGCAGAGACTCCATTACCAACTCCTATTGCTTGAATACTGAAATATACTCTAGTGCTCAAGAGCAGGAACTCGCCTGAGAGTCGAATGTGCTTTGCCGTAATAACCTTGGGCCTGTTTTCAAACCTCAGTTTTATGATCCGTAGGATGGGGATTTCTGCAGCTCTTTTCTCCTAAAGTGATTTTAAGGACTAAATGACCGTGTAAAAGCCATTTTAGCAGAGTGGCCAGATTCCAAAGGAGACCCGGATTCTTAATCTCCTCTTTGAGAGGAGAAAGGCCAGTCCCTTTCTACTCCCTTAAAGAGTCACAGTGGCGGAAACCCACAGGGACAGTTCTACTCTGTCCTACAGGGCCCCTGTGAGTCAGAATGAACTTGGTGGCAGTGCGTTTGGCTTGGGTTTGGGTTGCGAGGATGGAGCTGGACGACGTGATGTTGCGTTCTGTTTTACATAAGGCCACTGGGAGTAGGCGGACCCAATGGTTCCTAACAGCATTCTCTTTGTAATCCTGATTCTGTTAATCAGGACCCTTACAATGTGTATCTTATCCAAACCAACCTATTAATACATGAATGAAACAGAAGTAAGGAATCACTAAAAGAAACAAACAGAAAGCACTGCTATCGAGTCGATTCTGACCACTAGTGAACCTATGTAGGGCTTCCAAGGACTGAAAACATAATGGACACAGGTGGTTTTATCTTTCTTGTGCGGTGTGGCTGGTGGACGTGAACCAATAACCTTGTGGTTATAACCCAACACTTACTGAAAGCACCACCAGGGTTCCTAAAAATCAACAACATAAAACCCCAAACTCACTGCCGTTGGCTTGATTATACCCTTGTGAGTTTCCGAGACTGTAATTCTTTACAGGAGTAGAAAGCCCTGTCTTTCTCTCTTAAGAAATAAGAGAGACAAGAAAATACACCTACTTTGGAGGGCTTCAAATGGTTGTGAAAACATTTCATTACCCTTCAGTTCAAATTGTCTATGAAATTTGAACTCAATTATGTATATGTGTGTTTATATTTATATCAAACTCACTGGCATTTCTTGATTCCAAATAGGACAGGGTATTACTGCCCTGTGGGTTTCCAATACTGTAAATCTTTATAGAAGTAGACAGCCTCAGATTTCTCTTGATTCGAAGCTGGTGGGTTCGAACTGCTGACATTGTAGTTACAAATTCAATATGTAGCTCACTATACCAACAGGACACTTGTATATATACACACACACATGAAATATTATCTGGTTAATTGATTACCTGGGATAGCAAAAAATATATATTTGAAAAAAAATTAGTTTTTAGTTGATCCAATTAAAAATCCTCCGAATTAAAATTTTCTAGTAAAGTAGGGATAACCAGTTAGAAAATATAAATATCAGAATAACTCAAGACAGCACACACAGAAAAAACCACAAAATAATCTGGAAAATACACTGTTTAATTCTACAGACGACCTAGGTAGAAAAGAGCAAAACATTCACACGTGAGGAAAGAGAAGGTTCAGCTCTGTGAGGACATTTGCCACGTTTTTGGAAAGGAGGGGTGGACACTGCCAATGCTCTTGTCCTCCTCAAGCCAGTGAGCACACCGAATGTCATTCTAATGGGGATCGTGCTGCTGCTGTTGGGTTTTGAAGAGTTGACAGAGTTTTCTGAAGTTCATCTTGAATGATAAATAGTATGAGAGGAGCTACGGAAATAGAATGAGGAGGAGGAGGAAGAAGGAGGAGGAGGAGGAGGAGAAAAAGAAGAAGGAGGAGGAGGAGGAGGAGGAGGAGGAGGAGAAGAAGAAGAAGAAGAAGAAGAAGAAGAAGAAGAAGAAGAAGAAGCCATGATAATTGGAATAAGAACCCTCAGACAAATAGTCTCAAAATAGCCCAGAAACAGACTCTCCAAAAATGAAAAGCTCAGAATGTGGTCAAGGTTGCATACTTAAGAGCTGAGAAAGGGATTGATAATTACCCAATAGATGGTGTGGCGTCACGTGGTTAACTGGCTGGGAGAACATGCTATAAAATAAATTCTATTGGAAAAAGGGGTCACTTCTAAAAAATACAAGATCCAAAACTCACAGAAAAAGGAAAACATGTATGTTTCATACCTGGACTTTGGGATGGGAAGACCAAGCTTTTAAAAATCTAAAATGAAAGAGTGATGATTGTGACTGTGAGAATGGAAATAATTTACAACTCTGTGTTAGACATGTCATAAAATCCATGAAAGCAAACTTAGAAAAGTATTTTGGCACATATAACCAAAACATATGTTATGTTCATAACATATGAAGAGGTCACACAAATAATGAAAATAAAAATAACCTAACAGTATATGAGAAAAGAAATGATGTAGTCCATTAGTAATTAATAGGAGAGTTATAAACACCTAGTGTGCATATAAAAATGCTTTTCACAGTTGTCAGCAGAGAAATGCAAATTAAAAAATGATGAGACCCAGTGGTAAGCATGTGAAGCAGACATAATGTTGGAGTTGATGGTGATGATGGAACGAATCCTATGAAGCTATGGCCACTGTCATGGAAGGGTGGACGTTCTATGACCACATTCCTAAATAATCAATTAGATGGCATGTACCAATAGCTTTAAAAGAGAAACACATACTTGACATAATATTTTTGTAAAACCAGATCTTAAGGAAACTAACAGAGCCAAAGAGTAAACTTCAAGTAGAAGATGTTTATTTTAGGAGTTGATTATAATCATAAAAAGTAGACTTATCCTAAATTTCCAACGATAGATTAATGATTAGATGTATCATGGCACAGCATAACGTTTGTTTTGTTTATATGGAATGTTAGGGAGCATCCTTCTGATATTTAATTTTAAAGGTGCCAAAAATATAACCCTCCAGCCCCAAGAGCCTATATATATATAATAAGAGGATAAAGATATCTTTTAAAAAATGCTTAATTCGTAAAACACAAAGAGAATTGAGAGAGGAGATGACATCAGTGGAGAAATACCAACTGCATATTAAAAGCTCAAAAGGGCACAGACCAGTGATAACTTACTTAGTGCACATTAAAGTCATAGTGGAATTTAAGTTAGGAGGAGGAGGAATTAGCAAAAAGCAATTTGGTTAACACTGATAAATTCTGGAAGGGCACAGGAATTGGTGGTCCTCAAAGGCAAAGGTGCAAGGTTGAGCAGAAAAAGGTGAACAGGGTGAGTCTGTAGACAGAACAATTTGATCCTCAGCTTCCGTCTCCTGCAGGACTGTGGCAGGAAACAGAGAGCATGCATTCTAACTAAAGTGAACCAGATATATCTGGATTTGGAGTTACTCAGGTCCAGTGATGGCACAGGAATGAACAGTAATCAAAATCACATGACGTACAGTCAAAATCAGGGTTCTGAACTGTGAGACACTGGCCCTCTGGTCATCTATGTAGCTTCCAAAGTGTGGGCTACTAGCAGGTATGAAATCCTGGCAGGAGGGACAGTGAGAGACTCCTATCTGAGGAAACTGCCTCATCTAATAGAAAAGACAGTGGAGCCCTTCTGACATAATGGGTTATGCATTGAGCTGCTAACCATAAATTCAGCAGTTCGAATCTACCAGTTGCTTTGAGGGAGAAAGATGGGATTTTCTGAGTGAGAAAATATTATGCAGAGAACAGAGAAAAAATCAGCACAAGAAATCTATAATTTATTTCAAGAGGTAAGAGATTAAATTTAATTTCTGGTATTAGAACAGGCCATTTTGGAAGAGGAATGTGCAGAACATAAGAAGACCCAAACCTACACCATCAAGTCCATTGGACTCTTGGGATGCTATAGGACAGAGCAAAACTCCTCCAAGACTATACGTCTTTAGTTATGGAAACAGACAACTTCTTTTATTTTTTGCATGATACCTAGTTCACATGACCGCTAGGGATCCCTTTTGAATATAAGAATGGATGCTTAGAATTTAAAAATACAGGAACAAATTAAATATAGTTAAGAAGTTGGAACATGTAAGTACATTTCCGACGAACATGATTAAAATGAAAAATAAGATGGAAAATAACAGCACAAAAATAAAGAATCCTAGCTAGTTTGCTATTCCTAGCTAAGAGGAGGTACTGAGAGACAGAAATAAGGAGAAAATGACAGGGGAGCAAGAGGAAGGTAAAAGGGAACAGAGGAAGGACCAAAGAAGCAAAGAAATGGATAGAGGTATAAACAAAGTGGTGTACATATGTAAATACATTAATCTTCAAAAAATAGAGGCATTGGCCCATTTACATATATGTATATGGCAATACACTGAGGTAGGGATGGACTTTGGGCCTCTGCTCATTCACTCCCTCAATGCAAGACCAATTTATTATAACCAATCAGCAGTCTGAGATGTTCACCCTCCAGACACAATTGCTCAAGACAAAATGGGTGCATAAGCAAATGTGGTGAAGAAGGCAGATGGTGCTCGGCTATTAAAAGATTTAGCATCTGGGGTTTTAAAGGCTTGAAGTTACACAAGCTTCCATTCAGCAGTGAAGCAACAAGTCCATATGGAAGAGCACACCTCGTGATCACGAGGTGTCCTGGGGATCAGTAATAGGCATCAGCAGACACATAACAAACAAAAATATATTGTTGAGAACAAAGGGAGCTGGAGCAGAGATCCAAAGCCATTCTGTAGACAATGAAGCAATCTCCCCACAGAGGGCCCACAGGGAAATGATGAGTTACCAGGGTGCAGTAAAGCATTGATGAAACACACTATATTCCTCTGCTTCCTTGAGGTTTCCTCACACCCCACTATCATGACCCCAGTTCTGCTTCTCAATTCATACTAGACCAGAACATGTACATAGGTATAGATAAGAGATGGGAGCTCATGGCACACAGAATACAGGAACAGGAGTGGGAATAGTGATACCAGAACGGTAGGCAATGGGGGAGAGGATGGAAGAAAGGAGAAACTGACCACAATGACCAACACATAACCATACCCCTCCACAGGGGGAAGAACAACATAAAACATGGGGTACGGGAGACTGCAGTTGGTGTGAGATATGAAAATAATAACAATGTACAATTGATCAGGGTTATGAGGGTGGGTGGGGAGGGGAAGAAAGAACTGATACCAAGGGCTCAAAAGAAAGTAAATGTCTAGAAAAGAATGAGGGCAACATATGTACAAACATGCCTGATTCAATTGATGTATGGATTGTGATAAGAGTTGTTATGATCCTGCAATATGTACAGATTGTGATAAGAGTTGTATGAGCCCCAATAAAAAGATTTATTAATTAAAAAAAGAAAAGCAAAATGTTAGCAAAATACCATAAAGCAATTAATATGTAGTTTGATACATGTAACCTTAGAAAGAACAGTGATTTTGAAGACATTCATCTTAATAGATGTATAAATAAACCACAGTTCCTATTTTAGACACATTAAATGCCTGAAAATTTAAAAAAATGTTAAACAATAAATTAACAAATAAAGACTCAGAGGAATGACCTGGATAACTGAGATTACAAAAAGAGATGTCGGATAAAAGGAAGAATGGGTGTGGGGCTGTTAGAGAAATGGTAAAGGTATATCGACCTGAAGTGAGTTATTTAGGACCACTCACTTCATACCAGCACAGTGAATGAACACCCCCCCACCCCGCACACCTCCCACCACACACACACACATCTAGACACACGACTAGAACATTTTAGGGTCCTAGGATAAAGAGGATATATTGAAGAATTTCAGGAAGAAAACAAACAATAATTTTAAAAAACAAGTCACTTGCAAAAGCTAGAGAATCACATCGGAAAAGTATTACTTGAAGCTGGAAGACACCAGAGAGTTAGCTTCATCATTTTACGTCCTTCTGAGCCTTGAAGTCCAGGTCTTGTCTACAGATGGATCAAATTTTAGGACAGAATGAATGCGATGTTTTGTACATACAAGATGTTTGCTGATTGCTCCAGAAGCTCCTGAGAGCGTTGTCTCATCAAAGCAAGAGAAACACCCAGAGGAAGAGGAGAAGAGATCCAGGAAATGGGGGTTCAGATTGAAGCCAGGCAAGGCATATTCAGCTGGGCTTCAGCTGTTCAGAGTCATTGGAGAGAAGCAAGGGCGGATCAAAGTAGGGAAATAGAGGGCTCTGAAGGATGTCTCCCAGAAAAGTAGACGAAAAAAGAAATGTAACGAACCACTGATTTTGCATGCTCAAACAAATTGAGGGAAATTTCAGCTCTGGCAACGAGTTTGGCATTCAATTAAAAAAACAAACCCAAATGCACTTATCAACTCTAGGGAAAACACGAAAGAAGAGGTAACTATGATGCACTGCATGGCTCCTTAGTGAACAAAGCTTACATTTTATTAATAACATCAACATTGGCTATTTAATTTAAAAACAACAACTGGGAAGTAACTGAATATACGGTGAGGGTGAAAGGATAACAAATATAAGTAAATACTTTGGTGTAAAACCCAACACTCTACGATCATATGGGAGTTCCAGTAAATACCTGCTGTAACCACGTGATGGGAATGGGATTATATAACTTATAAGCAAGGAAATGAACCCAGGGATGGAAGGATTGGTTCAAATCATATGACTAGTGGTACAACCAACACTAGAACTGTACTGTCTGACCCCAGATTTGGTGCTGAACTGTGGCGGAGGGCGCTACCAGAATGCATCTGTCTTTTCCTTGCTCTCCCCACACCCCCAAGTTGGATAAGTCAAGAGAAGCAACCCTTCAATCAATTTGTGGTGAAGTTGTTAGGGGATTTCAAGTTGGGCTGATTCATAGCACAGAGCAACCCTGTGTGCAACAGAATGAAACCCTGCCTGGTCGGGTACCATTCTCCTAAGTGCGTTAGAGTCCATCTAGGCAATCGGATATCTTCCTCTTCTTCACTGTTACTCTACTTTACCTTCCTACATGGTGTCATTTTCTACAGGCTGGTTTTTCCTGACAACATGTCCAAAGTACATGAAGCTGAAGTCCCCCATCCTTGCTTCGAAGGAGCCTCCTGACTACACCTCTTCCAAGACAGATTTGTTTGTTCTGTAGATTCTCTTCCACTGCCATATTTCAGATGCGTCGTTGCTTCTCTTCTTTATCCATTTTCCAACTTTCGTTTGCATAGAAGGTGATTGGAAAGATACCCTGGCTCAGGTGAGATTCGCCCGAGTCCTCAAAGTGAGTCCCTGGCCCTTTCACACAGCAAACTGCCTAGTGCAATTGGTCAACCATTTCCTTACCTGCTGATCCCGAGTCTTCATTGTGGAGTGAAGCAATAGGACATCGTTGACAATATGAAGCTTGTGCTTGAATTAAAATAGAGAGACGTGGTTTTCACCCCTGTGTTCTACGGGCGTGTCATCCAAAGCAGCCCGAGGGGGTTGTAATAACAGGTAGAGCTTGTATCGGAATCTTGGTCCGCGTGGGATGGCTTTGTCGTTACTATGGGAGTGGGTTTGAGTGCTGCCTCTTAGACAAGGGATTCATCTATCTGAACTTTAATGTTCTAATCTGTAAATATGAATCGCAGGTATTTCATTGAATCAAATTAGATCATGGATGTAAAATGCGAACACAGTGCGAGCCCCGGCGATTAGCGTCAGTCCGACGTGTTGGTGAGTGCTGTGGAGGGAGCAGGACAATTTGGGGTTGGGGTGCCGGTGAGGCGGTTGTCTCCTGCAACCCACCATAGCCGCTGTGCTTTGAAACCTATTTGTAAGGTTCCAGTGTACATGTGCGGTCAGTCAGGATGAATGACACAGAGACGCGAGAGGAAAGATAGAAAAGGCAGACGTGGAGCTAGAGAAGCTAGCTGAAATAGAGCGGGAGCGCTTGTAGGACCCGTGCCCTCACCAACACTGGAGCCTCCCTGCGCAGCTGAATTGCAGGGAGTTGGAACTGCCCAAAGGATAGCCAGATGCTGTACCATGTGGTCGCCCTGGCACAGAATGCTTCCCCTGCATCTCTGAAGATGACCGTTGGTCTGACCGTGACTCAGACATAGTGGCAACGACAGTCCCCAGAGGTTGTTCAATGAAAATGGTGCCTGGCCATGAATTTTCGGAGGTTTCCCTCATGGAGTTGCCCTTCCACTAGGCATTGAAGCAGGCCGCCTGGTTGACCCCACCAACTGCCTGTGGCACGTTCCTTGTTCTTACGAAGCACGTGCCTTGCGATACAGAGGATGTTCCAAACATGATGTATTATTCGATGACAAGCGCTGGTCTCTGATATGTGAGGTAGAGATGGGCTCATATAAACCTGAAGGCTTCTGCAGAGGGGCTGAATTTGTCTTCCCTCCAGGGAGATGATGCATTACTATCTCTGCCTGGCACGGTAACTTGGCTTCTGGAAGTTTCAGGGATGCTTAGGGCTCCCTTAGGCATATCTGTAACAAAGGCTGGCATCTGGGAGGGGTAACTTGAGAGTCTGCCTGGCTTTGTTCTCCAATAAAACACTCTGTCACCACACTAACGGTGGTGGGGCTTTCCCATTTCCTGTACTCTGTTCATGCTTGTGGTTCTTCAATAAAACTAAAACATCTCTCTGTGCAGACTTAGGCATGTAAGTAAAACTTGGGCAGGCAGATGCTTAAGGGCCAAAGCATCCAATCATTTGCACTGTATGGTGCTGGGAACACAGGTCCAATTTGTCGACATGATCCCTGGGAGAATATGCACAAAGAAACCTCTGCGGGGGGGGCGGGGGGGGAGGGATGAAGCTGATTTGACGGTAGAGCGATTTGGGGAGGGAGGGAGGGAGTTACGCAGAGAAGGGAATAAAACTTTCTTCATCAGCTAGTTGGAGGAAGGCAACCCTAGGCACTAAATGCCGAACTCCGCTTGTGGGTAGTTGACATTAAATTCTCATGGTAACAGCGTAGGTGTAATTATTCCCATCCAGTGTTGAAAAAATGGACGGATCCAAAGTTGGCTCTCGGTAGGGTGCCCAAGATCAAACAGGTAGCAGGAGGTGATGTCTTCTCAGATCTTTCTGGTCCCCAGGACTGTCATTTTCTTCCCCCTGTGTGAGAGGAAAGTGAATCCCTTTCTCTCCTCAGTCTTTTCTGGTGGTTAGAAATCGTCTTTGCTGGGTCCCTGTTTTCTCGGTGTTTGATACGCCAATTCCTTTTTCCTTCTGCTCAACAATTGCCTTTTCTGAATCCCTCCACCTGGCCGAGAAAGAAGACTCTGGACACGGAGACCAAGTGCTGCTTCCTTAGCTTGCTTCAGGTGTGGTGTGAGATACCTGCCTGAACCACCAAGGGACCCAGCCATGTCATAAACCTCCCTCTTCTAGATCTCACAGATTAAAACACAGCCGGTTAACCATTCCTGCCAGATGCCTGGGAACAGGAGAGAGCCTAGTCCAACATACGGCACGTGTGCAGTGCTGGGGGCGAAACTCGGCTTTGGGCCCAGTGTTGGTTTAGCATTTTAGGAGTTATGAGAACTTCACAAGCTGTGCAAGCCCTGCACTTCCTGATGGGAAGTGAGAATACACAGTGTTGCTGTGAATATTCTCTAGGAAAACGGTCTTCTCCCTTCCTCTTCCTCTTCCTCCGATCACTACCTTCCCCCACAGCCTAAGCTTGTCGGGGTTCTAGGTATTGGCTCCTTTCACCTGAGATTGCTTTGGGCTTTGGGAAGTTTGGAGACCCTGGGTGGCAGAGACGCTCACATGCCCAACACTTAATAGGAAGGTTGGTGATCTGAACCCACCCGGAGGCATGTTGGAAGACAGGCCTGGCTGTCTACTTCCAACAGCTCACAGTCTGGAAAAGCCTATGAAACATGTCTGCTCTGAAACGATGGGGTTGCCATGAATCAAAACAGACTCCATGGCAGCTGGTTCTTGGCATTGAAAGTTTGGATCTGCATGGGGAGGGGTGAGTTCAGAGGTCAGGGTTCAAGGGAAGGAAAGGCAGAAATTTGAGCCATCCTGTTACACACTTAAATGTTCTGAAAATTTTCTTGACATGTGAACATTTCGCTCACCTCTCTTAGTATACATAGATATACTCATACACACACATGTTCGCACATACACTCTTACATGCACACACACACACACACACACACACACACACACACACTGTTTTTATTAAAGATAAAGATCATCATTCCCTGAGAGGCTCCAGACCTGTGTCTGAAAGGGGGTGGGGGAGGAGTGAGAGTTTTCTGGATCTTCTGTGTTGAACCAGAAGAACATTTGAAAAGAACCTTTCTATATTGAATGAGAGAAGACCATTTTAAAAGAACATTTGAAAGGTGTATGCTGTCCTTGGCGACATTGTTCAGAGATCTTTTAAGCATGACTCGAGCTCCACTTGAATTGCTCATCGCATCTCTGGCTGCTTCAGGGAGCTTCGATTAATGCCATTCTCTTTAGAAAGTCTCACTTGGCCGGCAACATTTTCTGTGTAATTGTGTCATGCTCGTTTTGGTGTGTTTTTTTTTAAACCCGGTTCTCTCTCCTGGGTACCGATGGGCCCTTCCGGGTGTCTCTGCCTTTTTCGACCATTGCTGCGCATGTTTGAGACCCGCTCAGCGAAATGTCAGGAAAGTTTCACACCATCATGATTCCAAATCTTGAGACTCCGACAAATACCTTAGAAGAGTTTGAGTGTGTTTATCCTTTGTTTAGAAAATGAGGGATCTCGTAGTAGATAAAGAAAAGACGAAAGGAGTTCATTTTATTTGGAATGACAACCAACTCCTGTGGAAGCAAGCACTCAAAGAATCTACTGACATGGCACTGGGCAAATCTGCTGCATGTGAGCTCTTTAAAGAGCTAAAAAGCAAATACTTCACTTTGAGGACAAAAGGATACCTGGCCCAATTCCGGTAGCTCCGGTCACTTCGCATGCATGCGAAAGCTGGACAACAAATACAGAAGACCTAAGAAGAATCCTGGTGTTGGTGAGCGTGCACATCTATCATCGACTTCTAGAAGAAAAGACAGATCTGTCTTGGAGAAAGAACAGTCGGATGACTCCTTGGGCGAGGGTGGTGAGACTTTATCTCATGTACGGTGGGCATTTGATGAAGAGAGACGAGTCCCTGAAAAAGGACCTCATGCTGGGTAAAGTGTGAAGTCAGCACACACCAGCAAGTTCATCAACAGGATGAATGGCTATTGTGGCTGCAGCAGTGTGCTGAAGCATAGCCATGGGATGAGACTGGCACAGGACCCAGCAGTGGTTCACTCCATCTCTGCACAAGGGCACCGTGAGCCCTAGCAGACTTAACAGCATCTCACAGCAAGCACGGCATTTTGGAATGTTACTTGTTGTCAGTCTTTGGTGCCAGGGATGGCCACTGAAGGGATAATGTCCTGGAGCAAAGAGCTCAACTGTTAGGAAGTAAGTTTCTCTTTGGTTGTGTGCCCTAGAATTCCTCATTTTCAGAATTGTCATTATTATTTTTAAATTTTATTGGGGGTTCTTGAAGCTCTTATCATAATCCATAAATATATCGATTATGTAAAACACATCTGTACAAAAGTTGTCATTGTCTTTTTCAAAACATTTTTCTTTCTTCTTGAGCCTCTGGCATCAGCTAATTTTTCTCCCCTTTCCTCTCCCACCGTCCCTCCCTCATGTCCCCTTGATAATTTATTAATTATTCTTTTTCTTTTCATGTCTTACACTGACCACTGTTTCATTTCACCCACTATTCGGCTGTCTGTCCCCCTGGGAGGAGGCCTTATGTGGATCATTGTGATCAGTCCCCCCTTACTCCTCGTCCCCCTCTACTTTTACCCTCCTAGTGTCACTTCTCCCCTGATTGATCCTGGGGGGTTTATATGTTCCGGATTCCCTCTGTTGCAAGCTCTTATCTGTACCAGTGTACATGTTCTGATCTAGCCATGTTTGTAAGATAGAATTGGGGTATGGTGGTGGGGTCACGGGGAGTAAGCATTAAAGAACTAGAGGAAGGTTGTGTGTTTCGTCAGTACCATACTGCACCCTGACTGCCTCTTCTTTTCCTTGGGACCCTTCTGACAGGGAATGTCCAATTGACTACTGATGGTCTTTAGGTCTCTACTCTGCCCTCCCCCTCACTCCCACTGATGGCTATTTGTTTGTTTGTTTTGTTTTGCGTCTTTGATGCCTGATACCTGATCCCATCGACACCTGATGATCACATAGGCTGCCATAGGCTGGTGTGCTTCTTCCACGTGGGCTTTGTTGCTTCTCAACTAGATGGCAGCTTGTTTATCTTCAAGTTTTTAAGACCCCAGATGCTGTATCTTTTGATAGCAGGGCACCATCAGCTTTCGTCACCATATTTGCTTATGTACCCACCCGTTTGTCTTCAGCGATCATGTCAGGGAAGGTGGATGTTACAGAGTGCCATGTTAGTAGACCAAATTGTTCTTGTGTTGAGGGAGTATTTGAGTGGAGGCCCAATGTCTATCTGCTGCCGTACTACTTTATAAATGAATATATGTACATAGCTCCCCTGTCAATGTATATAAATGTATTTACATATATACATGCCTTTATTTAGACCTCTATAAAAATTCTTTGCCTCCCCGTTCTTTCCTCTATTTCCTTTTACTTTCCTCCCATCCCACTATCATGTTCGGCCTTCATTTGGGTTTTGGTAATTCCTCTTGACTACATTGCCCTTGATTGAGCCTTCCCCCTCCCACCCCAAGCATTCTATGCCCTCCTCACCATCAATTTTGGCTCACTTACTCTTCCCTTGTCCCTGGGTTTGTTGGCACTCCTCCTTTCCCCCCCATCACTTACAGAATTTTAAGAGTAAGTTCTCACACTACTCATTGAATAACAATCCCTAAAACTGAAGAAATGTTGTCCTTGTATCCTTGTCAAATAATATTTTAACTTAAAATTAGAGCAATTCACAGACGCAGACTTCTAATGTCATATTAGACATTTGCAACTGCCAACCTTACTTACATTCATATTTACATTAAACTCTGTTTCATTTTTTTCCCTCCCAGTGAGGGAATGCTTCCCCTCACCAAAAAAGACTGCAATTCTATATTTTAGCCTAAAGGGATAAATCACATACAAGATTTATTTTTGAAGGTTATATAGCTATGCACATATATATACACACACACATTTATTTATTTATGGAAGAAACAGTCAAGAAATCCAACAACACATTGCACTGGGTAAATCTGCTGCACAAAACCTCTTTAAAATGTTGGAAGGCAAGGTGTCACTTTGAGGATTTAGATGTGCTCGGTCCAAATATTTTCAATTGTATATGAAAGTTGGACAGTGAGTAAAGAAGACCCAAGGAAAATCACTGCATTGAATTATGGTGCTGGCTAAGGATACTGGAAGCACAACAGACTCCCCGAAGAACAAACAAATGTGTCTTGGAAGAAGTACAGCTAGAATGTTCCTGAGAAGCAAGGAGGGCGAGATGCATCCGCCTCATGTGCTCTGGACGTGTTCCTGGAAGAGACCAGTGCCTGGAAAAGGTTATCATGTTTGGGAAAGTAGAACAGAAGAAGAGAAGAAGCCCCTTCATCAGATGAAGTGACATCACACGAAAACAAGGAGTACCACATAACGATTTGGAGGATGGTGCAGAACTAAGCAAGGCTTCATTCTATTGAACCTAGGGTTGCTATGAGTTGGAACCAAATGATGGTACCTAATGACAACACATATATTATATCTATCGACCTATCTCTATCTTTCTATAGATATATAAAATTTTAGTAATTGTTGAGGGACTCACGCCTGTCAACCCTTAAAGTTGAACCTTGTTTCCTGCCCACTTCCCAATGAGTTCAGATTTCTCACAAAATGAAACACTTTTGATAGAAAATGTAAGGGTTGACCAGAAGAATAGAGAGAGAGTGTGGCATTGAAAGGGACATTAAAGTCATTAAGTGTCTCTTTTCAGTGACCTTGGGAACCTGTGTAAAATCAAGATGTGTGTCTGAGCTTCCATACTAGGTTTAGTCTCATCAATCAAGAATCAGTTTCTCCAAGTTTAAGCAGTCACAAAGAGACCAATATTTTAATGCACTGACTGATGTTGACTATCTAGGAGAAACAAAGGTATGGATACCGCAGTTAAGACATAGCTTCCAGGGCCAGGTGCAAAGGAACAAGGCAGGGTGGTGTCTGTACTTAGAGAACACTGTGCTTCTGGACAGTGTGGTGAGAAATTTGGAAGTGGCTCACCAGTATGGCTGCACAGCATGAGGGGCATATCCAATGTCCCTTAATTGTAGACACAAAGAGTGGTAAGCTATTTAGCAATAAGAGATAAGTATATCTGCAGTTCCTTCTAGCTTTTATTTTTAAAACATTATATATATAATTTATATATATATATATATATATATTCAAATAGTTCTCTAGGATATGCAGTGAAAACCAGTGAGTTCTCTTGTGACTTTTCCCCCATTCGGAGCCCTGCTCTTAGGAGCAAAGACAATGGTTCCATGACCCAACAAAACAAACACGTGAGGGCTCTGATACAAATGGCCACCTACTAGTTCAAGTCCTCCCAGCCCGCTGGATTCCATGTGCGCCATTCCAACTCTGAGAGACCCTGTGGAGGGTGTCTGAGACTCTGAATCTCATCTTTAAAATTGGAGCATGTACATCTCTTCAAAATGTGTGCCAAGAGAGAATATAGCGCGAAGAGTGATGAAAATCGTCTGACTCAAGTGTTCTTTCTTGCTTGTTTCTCATCAGCTTCAGATTGGGGTTCTGTATTTCACGTGGCCCATATTAATGAAGAGTTGAGAGATTGCTATGAAAATTAATTGGACACATCTCTGATTTCAGTCTAAGATAAATCTTACTTGCAAGTCAAATTCTGTCAGGCATCTACAAAAATGTACCCATGGCTATAGGTATAATCACACATCGAACTATTCTTTGTGGTGTCATTGACTGACAGGATCCAAGGTTCTTCCACCAAGGCACACTATGAAAACAATGATATCTGAATAGGAATTATTCCAGGGAAAGAAATGTATCAGGTAAAAATGTGTATTAGTTGACCAAGACTGTGCAGCTTTACTGGAATAGGGAGTCTCATCTTTCTCCCTCAGAGCAGCCAGTTGGTTTGAACTGGCTAACTTGTGGTTAGCAGCCCAACACTGACAGAATAGCACCACTAAACCAAAACCAAAGCAATCTTTCTGCCATCGAATTGACACTGATTCAGAGTGACCCTATAGGACAGGGTAGGACTGCCTATGAGTTTTTGAGACCAGGGCTTTATAAGTTCCTCAATTCTTACATGGTGGTACATTTTTATGAAAGTAGAATTGACGAGTGAGTTGTTTGTCTAAAATTAGGGAAGATGAGAGTGGGAAAGTTCCCATTATCTAAACAAATTCACTTTATATTCTGAGAGAAGATGATGGAGTCGAGGGAGGGGCTGTGACATGTCCGAGATCCAACAACCAGCTCACGTCACTCCACAGGGTGAAACCTGGCCCCAGTGTCTTTTCTTCTCTACCATACTGCTTCTCGGGATTTGTTTTGACATACTTTAGGCACTTCCTGAAGAGTGCGTTTGATAAGCTAGGTCTCTCCTTTAGAAGTTAGACTATTTTAAAATACTAGATAATGTGAGTGCAATCACTGTGATGTGTTTGTCATTTATAGACCATTTGAAGTGCAAATTATAATGTACCTGTAAAATTGGCCTCATTTGACAGGAGGGAAGAAATGCAATACACAATTCAAAATGGTAAGAGTAAAGCATTATTGATAAAAGGGCCTATGTGATATTGGAAAGCCTAATTGATAGGAGCTTTCTGATGTTAATTTAAGTTCCAGTCAATAGCTTTCTGAACTTGATGGTTCCATGGGTTTCTTATTAAACAAGGATAGAAAGTGTCGGTGATTAGAGATCCTGGGAGACCAGGTGATCATGTCGCCTCATGTGGACAATGAGTTGGGAAGCCCAAAGAACAATGGATGGCTTTGAATTATAGATGCCTAAAAAGCAAATTAACTAGATCTTGTTCGGCCAGAAGAACAAACAAATCCATCTTGGAAGAAGGTCAACTAGAATGCTCCTTAGAAACCAGGCTGATGAGACTTTATCTCATCTATTTTAGACATGTTATCAAGAGGTGTAAGTCCTTGGAGGCGGACCTCATCAGAAAGGAGAGGGTCCGTGAACAAGAAGTCTCCCTGAGATGGTCCGATGCAGTGACTATCACAGGGGGCTCAGACATCCCAGCAATCGAGAAGGGCTGCAGGAGTGGGTGTGCAGGACTTCATTCAGCTGTGCCTGGAGTCACTCGGAGTTTGAACCACACAATGGAACCAAATTTCAACAATGTAGTAGTGAGGCAGTAGGGAATTGAGAACATAAGGGTTGGTGAAAATAGACATTATAATTTTATGGTATGTGTGTGCATGCATTTGTATGTATTGTGCTATATCTGCATGTGAAATTTTGATGGTAAATTAGAGACCAATGGCAAGAAAGCACTTCTGTCTGCAACAGAGGCCACCATCTTTGAAATCCAGTCTTAAGACCAGAAAGACGCTGATCAGGTACCAGCCAAGTTGTGTTTGGTCAGTTTCACAAGGAGAAAGAAAACATAATTGGCCTAGACAAGGGCTTGGTCAACTTTTTCCTATGAAACGCCCAATGGTAAATATTTGACACTGTGTAGGTCAGAATGTTGCGTTTGCAATTATCCACCTCCTGTCATTTTAGCACAAAATTCAGCCTTAAAAACACAAAAGCAGATGAACAGGAAGCTGTGGTGGTTCCTGTTCAAATTATTTTTTCTTTTTTTAATCACTTTATTGGGGGCTCATATAAGTCTTATCACATTATGTCAAGCACATTTGTATGTTTGTTGTCATTGTCATTCTCAAACATTTTCTTTCTACTTGAGCCCTTAGTATCAGCTCTTTATTCCCCCCCTTTCCTCCCCTACCCTTCCTCTCTCACGAACCCCTGATAATTTATAAATTTATTTTTTCATGTCTTACCTGTCCGATGTCTCCCTTCACCCACTTTTCTGTTGTCCATCCCCCAGGGAGGGGGTTATATATAAATCATTGTGATCAGTTCCCTCTTTTCCCCCCATCTTACCCTTACCCTCCTGGTATTGCTACTTTCATTATTGTTCCTGAGGTGTTTGTCTGTCGTGGATTCCTTGTGTTTCCAGCTATTATATTTACCAGTGTACATCCTCTGGTCTAGCCAGAGTTGTAAGGTAGAATTGGGATCATGATAGTGTCTGGGGGGAGGAAGCATTAGAGAACTAGAGGTAAGTTGTATGTTTCATCGGTGTCATACTGCATGCACCCTGACTGGCTCAACTCCTCCCTGGGACCCTTCTGTGAGGGGATGTCCATTCGCCTACAGATGGGTTTTGGGTCTCCACTGCACACTCCCCCTCATTCACAATGATATGATTTTTTTTCAATGATATGAGTTTTTGTTCTTTGATTTTTGTTCTTTCATTTTTTGTTCATATGATCCTATGGACATCTCGTGATCACACAGGCTAGTGTGCTTCTTCCATGTGGGCTTTGTTGCTTCTCAACTAGATGGCTGCTTGTTTACCTTCAAGCCTTTAAGACCCCAGATGTTATATCTTTTGAGAGTCAGGCACCTTCAGCTTTCTTCACCACATTTGCTTAGGCACACGTTTATTTTCGCAGATCATGTCAGGAAGGTGAGCATCATGGAATGCCAGTTTAATAGAACAAAGAGTTCTTGCACTGAGGGAGTACTTGAGTAGAGGCCCAAAGACTTGGCTTCCATTTCCCACAGAGCTATGCCATGCATACTTATCAGCCACTCCTCAGGAGAAAGATGGGGCTTCCCTCTTCCCGTAAACAGGAACAGTCTTGGAAACTCATGGGGGGCAGGGGAGTTCTACTCTGTCTTATAGGGTCGCTTAGAATCGATTAGATGGCAGGGAGTTTAGTTGGGTTGGATTATGAGCTGGGGACTGACTTGATGGCTGTTGACAAGAAACAGATGAATACAGCCATGTTCTACTGAAGAGGGCTGTGGTGGGTCAATGTCGAAGCATCTGGCAGCTCACTGAAAGGTCAGCAGTTGAAACCCACCAGCCACCCCATAGGAGAATAGATGAGGCTGTCTGCTTCTGTAAAGATGTACAGTTTTGGAAACCCCATGGGGCGGTTCCACTTTGACCTACAGGGTTGCTCTGAATCAGAAGTGACTCAGAAGTGATTCAGTGTTCCAATAAAACTGTACTTATGGTTGAATTCCATGTAATTTTCATGTATCATGAAATCTTATTCTCTTTAATATGTTTTCGGTGATTTGCAGATGAGAACACCGCTCTGAGCTCACGGGTCTACAAGAGTAGGCAGTGCACTGCATTTTGGCTCTGGCTCGGTGGCCATAGTTGTTGACTGCTGGTGTCGAGCAGCACAGAGTCAGGGGCTCTCTCTGCAGACATGAGCTTGCTGCCCCAGCAAACAGGGCTAGATGAAGTGCCACTTTCCCCTCTCTCTAAGTCTGTGGTTTCCGGAATCTAAGTACCTTCTGTTTTTTGCTTTGTTTTCCATAGACCGAGTCTTGACAGAAGACAGAGAAAGGTCTGTGCTGTGATCTTTTCCCTCTAATACCCCACTTCCTGAGCTACACAGCACTCCAGTGGACCAAACAAAGAGGGTTCTTTACTGCGATGAAACAGGCATGGGCTGACTATGTTTGCCCTTCCAGCTGAGGTGTAGGCACTTGTAACGTGTTCTGTTTTTCTGAAGTGCTTTCTGCATGCTAATACAGTTCCTGGTATGGATTAGATGGGAGGGGTTGGGCAGCAAATCCAGGAGCTCCTTAAGATTGTCACCCTTTCTCATCTCTTCCAGGGATTTGAATTTGCTAACAAACCCCAAAATGCACTCAGTGGGGAGCCCTGCTTATGTCTCCCTGGTCACGGATAGCCCTTTTCCTGTTTATTCCAACCTCTACTCCCTACACTTAGCATGCCCCATGTGGACAGAAACACTGTCCGCTAATGGGGTGACACGTTTCCTCCAAGCCGACACATTCACACAGCTGACAAAGAGAGGTCCCTTTGTTAGAAGGTGGTGCGACTGTAGTCCAAGGCCCAATCGGGCTCCAGAATGAGTGCTCCTTCTGCCTAGCCAGACACTCTCCTCGAGTTTATAGCACTTGGGATCGAAGGCTGCTTGTAAGCTTAGAAGTGATGAGATCAATTATTCTTGAATATATATTGCCTGTGGAGAATGTGTATGTATTTCATTAATGTCAGGGCTGCCTCCTAAAGGGAAACCATTGACTTGAGTCTAGGAGGACATCTAGTGCCTTAAAATGCCAAAGCAGGAGTCACTGCTGTGGAGTCCAGGCCACCTCAGAGCCACCCTGGAGGGTCCAATTGCACGCGTGGGTTTCTGAGGTTGTAAATCCTTACAGGAGTAGAAAGTGTCATCTTTCTTCCATTGAGTGGCTGATGGTTTTGAACTTCTGACCTTGAGGTTAGTGGCTGAGGTAGTTAGTTTCTTGTGCCAACCTGGCCGATAAACACATGTAGGGTTAATTGAAGGGCACAGGGATAAATGGCTCCATGAGCCTCACCTTTCTAGTTCTTTGGTCTCTTGCCTTGTGATGGTTGCACCAGGATGCAGCTGCCTTAGCAGTTCCCTGCTTCAGCTGGTGAGGCTCACTTCCTGCAAGACATCCCTGAGGAGAAACCACATGGACCTACCCCAATGCAGCCCTGGGTGCTGGAGCACCCATTTGGAGACCCCTGCCAGCGCTGAGATGCTTACATGCTCACTGACTCAGCTTTCCTCCTGAAGTCGGCATCATAGTGTGTGTTTTGTGAGATGGAGGAGGACTTTGTGGGTTGGTGTTGAACATATGGGTTAATGGGTTAATTTTGGACTTGTGGGCTTGGGTAGCACTGGGTTGGGATGTTTTCTTGATGTGCACTTAACCTTTATATAAAACTCTCTCTTTTACATGAGTTTCTGTGGATTTGTTTCTCTACAGTACCCAGACTAACAGCAGCCCAGAGCATAACCCACTAGGCCACCTTGTGCCTTAGAGAGTGGAAAATGAGTCCCCATGGTCACGTGTATAGAGAAGTTATTGAGAAATTATTCACCCTTCTCCACTGTTGACCTGGGGATTTGCCCAGGTTTCATATATATATATATCTGTGTCTGTGTGTATTGTTAGGTGCTGCTGAGTTCTCTCTGACTCACAGTGAACCCATGGACAACAGATAGAAATAGGCTATCCACGGCGGTACCATCCTCCCAATTGTCACATGTCAGTCCGGCTCCTTGAGGGTCTCCCTCGTTTTCACTGACCTTCTCCTTTATGGAGCGTGACAGCTTTCTCCGGGAACTGTTCTTCTCTGATGCTGTTGTTCTTAGGCGCCAGCGAGTCGGTTCCGGCCCATGGTGTCACCGTCATGCCCATGCTTGCGTTCCTTGTTGCAGCCACGGTGCAAGCCTGTCTCTTGAGGACCTTCCTCTCCTTTGCTGCCCTTCCAAATGTGATGTCCTGTGTCTAAAAGATGTCAGATGAAGTCTCACCATCCTTGTTTCTAAGCGGCCCTCTGGCCATACTTCCCTCAAGGCAAATCTGATTTTTTTTAGCAGTCCACAGTACTTTCCATGTTTGACTCCAGCACCACAATTCAAGTGCATGGATTCTTCTTCAGTCTGCTCACACGTCGTAAGTATATTAGACACAGCCTCGCTAGCCTTCGCTCTGAGGAGTGTCCTTGCTGTACTTCTTCCAAAGCAGATTTGTTTGTTTTTCTGGAAACCCACCATACTTTGAGTGTTTTCCAAGAACACTCCAAATCAAATGCATGAATTCTTCTTTGGTTTTCCTTATTCAATACCCCTGTTTCACATGCATATGAGGTGATGGAAAATACCATGGCTTGAGACAGGTGCACCTTAGAACTCATATTTCTCCAATATTTCAAAGAAGCTGTGGATTTGCCTAATGCAATGCCTTGCTTTATGTTTTGATTGCTGCTTCCCTGAGCGTGTGTATGTGTGTGTGTTTATGTACTTAAATAAAAAAGATTACACTAACTAAAGGACTAAAACAGAACATAAATTAAGTTCCTTAGGGCCTACTAGAGAGATGGACATAGGGACAAAGCTCTTGTATCTCAACTCATTTTGAGAGCCCTTGGTTTTTATTTCAACCACATCAATTCCGTATGTGACTGCCCATGCATTCTCTTAGTGCTTAGTCTTCAGCCTGTTTTGAAAACCAGTGTCTCAACACAGCATTTGTTCCTGGTGTGCAAACGTAGGCTTACCAGGGACAGATTACTCACCCAAAACACACACTCCATTGAAGCCAAGCAAGCTTGAAACAACTCAAGAGCATTATAAAATGGTCTGACCGATGTCCACATGAATGGCAGTTATGTTAACCAGGAGAATACTTTGGAGAAATAACAAGGCAATGCCTGGAAAGCCTGTCATGCAGAAAACACAGATATGACTTAGGCTCTGAAAATGGGTAGGATTGGGAGAGGCAGAAAGAAATCAGTACTGCTTGACTGTGTACTGTGTTGGGAACATAGGTGACTCTCTTAACCCTTACCAGACACCAAGTGAACTGTGGTTCTGGAGAAATATTGACGCACCATGGACTGATAAAGAAGGGTACAGCCAGTGCTCTTTAGAGGCAAGGATGGCGAGACTGTCTCACATACTATGGACATTCTTAGGAGAGACCAACCCTGGAGAATGACATCATGCTTAGTAAAGCAGAGGGAGGGGCAGTGTAAAAGAGGCAGGCCCTCTATTAGATGGATTGACACAGTGGCTACGTTAATAGGATCAAGCACAGGGACAATTGTGAGGCTGGCTGGGGACTGGGGAGTGTTTCCTTCTGCTGTGCAGAGGGTCGCTATGAGTTGGAGCTGACTCGATGGCACCTAGCAGCAGTAACAGGCATCAGCATTCCCATATTCATTTTGCACATGAGGAAACCAAGATGACCCGGGAAGGTAAGATTGCCCGGTGAAAAAGAACATGCATTCTGCAGCCGAATTTCCTGTGGCTGGTTCTGGACACCCACATTTTATCACCTACAGGTCCAGATGAAGCCCAACTGAAGCATTCATTGCCTTAGTTTATAGTTTATTTCTTTATGAAATGAAGGCGATGACCCTGTTCACCCCACAGCGTATTGTGAACGGTGAATGAGTCTGTACATGGAAACTACCTGGCGCAGACGGAATGCTCTGTAAATGTTGCATAGTGTTATTTCCATTGTTACCAAGCATCTGGCCCAGTGGCAGGGCCAGGATTGGAGTATGAATGGCTAGGTGTGGAAGGCGGTCCTGGGTGGAAGCGGTACTCGGAGAAGACTGGAGATGAGAATGCGTGAGGTGCCTGGGGAGAGTACTGTGATGACGTTGAGGAGGTGGAGTGATGAGTAGTGTGAGAAGAAACTAGGTGGGTAAGGACCGGGATCAATGGCACACCTCTGGGCAAACAAAACACACTGCTCGCTTAACCAGCCTGGCCCAGCTGTGACTAGGTAAACTAAATACCATTGCCTTTACTTTGATGCAGGCTAAGTTAGCATGAGGCTTCTTGGGAGAGGATATGCCTCTCACAAAAGTACACACACACAGAGGCACAAATGTGTCATGACAAAGTCCAACCCTTTAAGTGTCAGGTGGGCCAGACTTTTCATTCCTACTTCTCCAGCCTGGCTCTTATCCCCTCATCCCCACTAAGCTCTGGTCACGCAGAACCAGTCTGCAGCTCTCCAGTAGCCATTGAAACGGCAGCCTGATGTGCTAGGCTGGGTTGTCTAGAGAAACAAAACGAGGGACACTCACAGATGTATGAGAAGGAATCAAGAAGTTTATATTGAGAAAGTATCCGAACCCAGTCCAACTTCAGTCCATAGATGATGCAAGCCGGGACTCTTTCCAGACTTAAATAGTTACGAAAAGGTGAATGGGGATGTGGGGAGGCTACAGGCCAGTGGGTGCAGAGTCCTGGGATTCCCAAGTAGGTGGAAGCATGGCAGCCCCAACAGCTCTCAGGATTGGGTGACCCATTTGGAGAGACAAAGAAGAAGTTTCCAGTTATCCCCCACCCCCCGTATCAAAAGGCCATGCCCCTAAGGAGGCATCATAGGACATCAGGCATCTAGCCTGACTGACAGGTTAGATTGCACCCCTACATGTTCACACTAATTCAAGTTGGCATAAAATCTAACTGCTATACCTCATGAGGGCAGACCTGTTACCTTCTTGGCCTTTACTGGATCTGTAGCACGTAGCCGAGGGTCTAGCTCATTGTATAAGGTCACTAAGTGACAGCTATAAAAGATAATGAACCCATCAATTAATGAGATGTCTTCTTTGCCTCTGATCTTTCTCACATCCTAACCTCTCTGCCTGGAACATTCTCCCTTGGGTTTGCACCTGAATCCCTTGCCAGTTATTTCCAGTCCCCTGTTCCAGAACCACACGCACGACCATCAAGTTGATTCCAATTCACAGCAGCCCTGTCGCAGAGCGTAGAACTGCCCCTGTGAGTTTCTGAGGCTGTCCCTCTTTACAGACACAGAAAGCCTCGCCTTTCGCCTATCAGGTAGCTGACGGTTTAGAACTGCTTACCTTATGGTTAGCAGCCCAACTCACAACCTAACATGCTACCAGGACTTCAGGGGTGGCACCATTCAATCCATATCGGGTCGATTTCTTGGCGTTTTTCAGATTACAATTTCCCCTCTGCTAGCTTGCCCCTGTCATTTGACTGGGGCTTCCTGGAAAATGGGAATAGAGGTTTGCTCATTTGATGCTGCCTACCTTGTTCCCAACAAAGAGCCAGACTCCCAGAAGGACCGGGTATAAGCACAGAGGGGTGCTTGTGCCGTTTTCATGAATGTACACACACACACACACACACACACGTCTTTTCAGGAGCTATTTTGTTTGGGCCCCTCAGGGAGACAGAGTCACCAAGGTAAGAATAACAGGTGACTCAGGGCAGTGGCGGATGTCTCTCTCCTCCTTTCCTGGCAGTGGAGACACTGCCTCTCTAGTTCCCGTGGCCCCTGGAACTCAGAGAGACCTACAGAAGACAGCAGAAGTGAAGTGTGTGAGTCTGAGAACGTTGAAGGAGTTTGCTCCCATCAGAGTCGCGCACAGCCCACCCTGGACTCCCCGGGCCAGTTGACTTGTGGGACAGCCAATCTTAAGCATCAAAACAAAAAAACAAGATTAGAACATTAATAGAAGGATGTAATTGTGCAGGCTTCCTCTCCAATAAAACCTGCTCTCTTTTTCCTAAACAATTAATTAGGGGCTCATACAACTCTTATCACAGTCCATACATATACATACATCAATTGTATAAAGCACATCTGTACATTCTTTGCCCTAATCATTTTCTTTTTTTTCCTCCTCTTATCTTTTTTTACATTTTATTAGGGACTCATACAACTCTATCACAATCCATACATATACATACATCAATTGTATAAAGCACATCCATACATTCCCTGCCCCAATCATTCTCAAAGCATTTGCTCTCCACTTAAGTCCTTTGCATCAGGTCCTCCTTTTTTTCCCCTCCCTCCCCTCTCCCCCCTCCCTCATGTGCCCTTGGTAATTTATACATCGTTATTTTGTCATATCTTGCCTTATCCGGAGTCTCCCTTCCCCCCCTTCTTTTCATGTCAACTTTCTCAGCGTCAAGCCATACTTGCATCTGACCTCTCGGCAATTCCAGATCTCTCAGTGCAGGCTCACTTTCAGAGCAAGATTCTCGTGTTGTCCTTTGAAGCACGTGGTGTGATTCTAGCCGTTCCACAAACTCTTCCGTCTTGTTATTGGCAATCTAGTAGAGGGGGAGGGAATACTTGGGGTGCATAGTGCTGCCTGGTGGTTTTGATCCTCTCTCTTTCTAAAGAAGGTTGACGACCAGGCCAGTCTTTTTTACTTATTTATTTTCAGGTCTGTCTTTTTACTGCCTGACTGTGGAGGGATTACTTGAGAATTTTCTGCCCACTGAGATGCTGCTTTGGCATCAAATGCATTTGTTGTTGTTGTTGTTGTTTTCTTAGCACATGAAAAGACATGGGGGATTGAATTTTGGCCTTTAATCATATGCATTATGGAAGCTGATGAATGTGAGATTAATGGCCAACACAAGACATTTCAGATGGATAATTTAGATTTTTATCATTTATTCATCATGGAAAGTAAACCTGCTGTATAAGTAATTTTAGTTTTATCAAGAAGATGAATTGTTCTGGCTAATGAACATATAGATATTCTATGCCAAAGGCATTTGGAGTAATCTGTTAATCATTTAACTGTGTCAGGGCATATGCTATGTCTTCATAAAGCAATTAAAACACATAACTTTCCCTGCTGAAAAGTGTGTTGGCCTTCCACGCCTCAAGCAAATTAAAATGGCATTTGTCTTGGACTGGGCTTCTGTGTCACCACCGCTAAAGGCAAAACACTTGGGAGGCTGTAGATGTCACAGCCGAGAAAGCCTGGCTCCATCCCTCATACTTGAAGTGAGTCTGCAAATCATGCTCAGAGTGGGGTCCAGCTAATGAGTGAGGATCGTCTCTTCTCAAGGGTTGGCAGTGGTGGCTAGGTTCTTGGGAGGAAATCTCAGGGGACCGTTTCCTCCCCCCGGGCCTCGGGGCCTGGGGACTTACATCTGTAGCCCCTATTAGTACTAATAGGTGTTCTCACACAAACCATCCTCCTTCTGGTGGAGCAACAGAGCCCTACCTATTACTGCTCCATATTCTGGCTTTAGTTGCCTGGTGTTTGGGTATGGACACAGGCTACCCGAACAGGCCTTTGATGACATGATGGGGTTATTATGCTAATTGAAATGGTCATTGCTAGCTCTTTTTCAGAGGGTCATTCTTCTACTTTTAAGACTCACCTTTGGACCATTCTTCAGGATGTATGTTACTCTCACTCCCCTGTTCCTGTTTCCGACATCTGAATAAGAATGCCCCCATCCATACATACAATGGCTATTTTAAATCACTCACCAATGGCTGGTGGGAGGTACTTTTCGCTCCACTTGTTTTTCAGACTCCCTTCCACCTGATTGATCTCAGGGCCTAGCTTCTATCCTCTTCCCCAGAGCAGCTCTGTCAGGGATGAGTCTTCAAGGACCCCTGTGAGGGAGGCACTCGGTGGAAAGCTTGCCATGACACCTGAGGAGACCAAAGGCAAAGAGAGAGGTGATGTAGCAGCTTGGGATTCGGGGCAAATGACAGGCTGAGACCTGCTTGCATTCGAAATCAAAGTTCTGACCGTCAGTGTTGGTGGGAACCTAGGATTGTCAGAAGTCCCTCCAGAGCTCCTGAAGGAAGGGCAAGGGCAAGGCAAGGCTGGGGCTCTATGGCAGTTTCTGTCAGGGCTTCCATTGTCTTGCAGAGGACAGGCCTGGCCCTTTCTTGGGCATGTGTGAGAGAGAATGGGTGTCCTGATGGCCAATTGTCTTCATCTTTGGGGTGTGTTCTTTTCTTGTGGCTTTAACACCTCCTCAAACCTCAGCTTCCTCCTCTGTCACTCAGGGAAAACAATTGGCTTGAATCTCATAGCTTTTGCGGAGAGTCAAAGACTGAAAGCCAATGGGGACACCACCATGACTGACCCGTGGCCACCGCAGAGTGGAACCATGCTCCCTAGGACTTTGCAGTGGCTGATGCTTTTCCCCCTAAGGTTTCTCACAGCGGGCCCAAACTCCCCACATTTCAGTTAGCAACCAATCAGTCATACCACCCAGAGACTCCAAAGCATGCCAGAGTTAAAGGGAGCCCCCAGTCAGTGGCACCTTGCAGACCTTCCACGGGGAGGATCCTAATGGGGGGGACCCATAGCGGGCTGTTGTTCCCAGGTCCTACTCCTCGGTGGGACTTGCCATCCAGACAAGCCCGAGGTGAAGTGGACTGGGGTGGAAAGAAGTCGCAAGACCAGAGGAGATTAAGTGTCCCTCCCGCACAGGTTGGGGAAGCCTCGCTCTGTTCTGTGAAAGGCCGCAGACATTCTTACTGATGTGCTAAGACAAAGTCCTTCAGATGGTGGTGTTCTAGAATGATCCATCCTTCCTTTCTCATTTGAACCCCAGGATCCACGGACCTATATCGGATGTGGGGTCCCCGGACAGTTCGCAGGCCAAGAAGGAAAATAGGCAAGAAGGACAGTTGTTCTCTGGGTGATCAGATGTACCAATCGATCGGTACTAAAAACCCAACGGAAATGCCAGGGTTCCTATGCTGATGTAATGGGAGTCGAAGTGAGGAGAGGCGGATGTTTGGAAGTATAGGACTGGAAGTAGCTGGAGGGGCGGGTGGGTCAGGTTACCAGCATCATATCAGGTAGGAGCTTCCTGAGTGAGCATTTCAGTTCCTGCCTCCACAAAGACTGGCTCTGGGACCAGCACAGTCGCCTGGGGATCGCTAAACAGATTTGACCGTCCTGTGTTTTCTTTCAATCCTTGGAACCACAACAGCTCTGGCTCCCTCACCCCCACAACCACAGCCACCGGTGCCAGGGGAACACGTGGAACAGTGACCCTCTCTCAACTCCCCCTGACACCTCTCTCACTCTGCCACCAACGCCCTTGACAATGGAACCAGTGCAATTAACACCATGCACTCTCTGTCCCCGGAGTGCCCCCACCGCAACAGGCCCCATTGGTCCCCTCCCCTCCAGCTCATCTCCAGGGACCTTTGGGACATGTCTACAACCATAGCCACAGACTTGTTGTTAAACCAGGACATGGCATCGTAATCATCTCCCTCCCCACTCCACCCTCCTCAGGGTGATGTCTTGTCCTCTGGTTTCTGTCTCCTTACTGGATTCCTCCTTTTAAGTTTCCCCCCCAAAATTGGTGCCCAAATTGGGGAGCCTCTTTTGGGAAGGGGTGGGTAGCGACTGCTTGGGCAGTTCGGATGTGAGCATCTGGCCAGCTCCGGAAGGCTGGTCCGCTCCAGAGTCTCGGACACAGATTCCCTGCTGCGTAGCATGTGGATGCCAGCAGGCTGCCAGGCGGGCCCCCTGATGTTCCTCATACACAGATCCATATCAGCGTTATGAAGTTCCATATTAATAGGATGCTAAATAGGGATTCCGACGCGACCAAGAAGGGAGCTGGTGGGGAGCAGTGAAGGAGGTCACTCGTGGGCATGCGAGCCCTGGGCCTGGAATAGCAGCCGACTTGCAGGTGACTGCTGGGACGCATTAGCAGTGGGGGGACGCTCCCACAGCATCTGCCTGCATTAGTCTCGGTTCCAGCCCACTGCCCCCTCTCTCCTCTTTCTCATTGAATTTGATGCTTTATGGAAGCTGCAACGTCATAAAAATAACACTCGGCTGCATCCTTCACCCCGGGATCTCAAAACCCTCTACGGACATTAATATTTATCGCTGGGAACCCGGGACGTCCGTGGAGAAATATTATCCCAATTTTACAGATGAAGGACTTGAGATTGGGTGGTTAAGTGACTTGGCAGAAGTCACTCCCTACCCACGGAGGGGTGAGGCTGTGTCCTGGGACAAATCCTAGAAAAGCATGCTGAGCCCTTGGGCAGAATGAGCAAGTGCCCTTTGTGTAACCAACCCAAACAGAGGGGCCCCCAACAAGCCGGGGAAGGCAGGCTGGGCGATTCCATCGCTGATTTTTCTTCCCCTCTTGTGTGGTGTGAGTGAGTAGATGCTCATGGTCTGTGCACTATTTCACTTCTCTGCCCACCTTGGCAATGAGACATGACCGCTCAAATCCCTGGCTGGAGTACAGGGGACAGTCTCAGACACTGAACATTCAAGACACCCAAGATGGCCTGCTTTGGGTCTGCAGAAGGACATCTCTAGTGGTCAAGAAGAAGGCAGACAGTACAATCCTGTCCACCTGCAAAGATGGGAGAGCAGGCGAACAGAATCTTGATCTCAGGCGTGGTAAGGACTTTTGAAAGGAGGAGGTCCATCAGTTTAAAGGCCCAGGAGTCTACAGCTGTGGGGAGCGTTTTCTTTCCAGGAGGTGGTTCAGGAGAGCTAACGGGGAGAGTTCAATATGATTTCTTAAACATGAAATTCTTCCATGCCTGGAGATATGCATGGATCTAAAAAAATGATCTGAAGATATTTATAGAGGAGACAGGGGCAGGGGTAGTATCGCTTTCCAGTTCCCAGCCACTTGATTTGATGTGCAGCCACTACGCATCTGTCACACGAGATTTGTGTGTAGACATGACATTGAATAGGTTTCAGGGGCGTTTCCAAACTCAGATGAACGAGGGAGCAAGGCTTCTGAAAATCAGACTGCGAAAACCTGTGGACCATCGTGGTCCAACACACAGCGCATCAGGGGCTAGCACAAGACTGGGCAGTGTTTTCTTCTGTGGTGCGTGGAGTGGACATGAGTTGAGTCTAACTCGGTGGCAGTGAGCAGGACAGATGAGGGATCACTGTGGACACTACCTGTTTGATTGTTTCAGTGGCTACCAAGAAAGACAATCCTTAGATTTTTATTCCCTGCACTGAGTGTACTTGACAAGAAAAAGAACTGAAACTATTGAGTGGGATGGGCCCAGTACTTTACGTGCCTCCCCTCCACCCCACCATTCCTCACTTGCCATCCATTTATAAAGCTCTGGTGATGGCCCATAGATTTCTTGACCCCAGGGATTCAGAGCTGAGTGGGAATGGAACTTCTTTTATGCCAATAGGAGCCCCCAGGCTAGTGGGGGGGAGGCAGACGTGCAAATGAACAATTATGGAGCTGTGAGATGAGTTGCCTCTGAGATTGGTCCACTGAGCTGAGGGAGCACAGGGGAAGGAGTTCATGTCAGGGCAGTTCTCCTTACAGAATAGATTCTTATCCAACTAGCCTTGATGAGGTTGGCACAATTTACCCATTAAGAATTGGATGGTGACCACCTGGTTAATTTTATGGAAAAATAGAAGCTGTTCTAAAACGCTTGATCTGTTGAGCATTCCATATGTCATATGGGGTTTCAAGAGGAATCAAGAGTTTTGTTGAGCCCTGAAGGTATGGCAATGGTACCATTGTTGCTTGGAGTGCTTAGCATGTACCGTTAAGGAAGGACATCCATCTTTGTCCTTTCGGACTAAGTCTGGCTAGCCCCATCCATGTGGCTGAGGTTTTCATTGCCAATGTTAGAATAACGTTCGAAGATGGAGTTTGTAAAGGTCTTTGCTTCTTGCCAGCAGTATACGTAGATGGTAGGGTATGCTATGTGGTATGGTGTTCAGTAGGTTCAGGGACCATGGGCTAAACCTTCTGAAGCTATGCAGTGCCGGAAGCAGGTTATGAAACGGAAAAGACAACAGCATCAAGCCAACCACAGTAAAGTACTAATTGACACTGTGGCTCCCCAAGACTTTGTAGAACTCGACTTCTGGTCACCTAGCTGGGCCAAAAGGAGGTGGGTGAGGACTTTCCATATATGCAGTGTCTCCTTTCTCCTGGTTTTTCTCTTGGTTCTAAGTCTGCCCCATAGTTTTAGCCATACCAGAGCACCCATCAGAGCAACGGTTCAACGAGGAAGCCATAGGCTGCGATATCCAAGGTCCTGCACCCAAAGGGACCACAGCCGGCCGACTCGGCATGTTGAAGTCTCTTCCTTCATTGTCCCCAAAGTCTAACCCCATGTGCCAGGTCCTACCTAGTACCATGGTCCAGCTTTAACCAAAACTCACTGCCGTTGAGTCAATTCTGACCCATAGAGACCCACCCCCTGGGACCCACCAGACCTGCCTCTGTGGGTTTCTGAAGCTACACATCTTTACAAGAGCAGAACACCTCCTCTTTCTCATGGAGTGGCTGGTGGATTCAAATTGCTGACCTTGTGATTTAGCAACCCACTATGCCACTAGAGCTCTTTCTATCATCTCCAACTTCTGGCACCCGTCGCCCCCCCCATCCCACCCCGCCCCCAGGGAGAAGTGGGTGAGTTGGTCCACAAGATGCGTATTGTGTTGAAGACAGCACTTGGTGATTGGAGGGGGAGCAAACCTTCATCTTCCCCTGGTGGTTCATGAGGGCCACAGGAAGTAGAAATAGGATGCTGTCACCAAACCTTTTTATGGGGTGCATAGGACATTTAACTAGCATTCACTTTGGCCAGCCTTGCCCAGAAAGTCAATACTTCAGTTTCGGTTCCTTCTTAAATTGTCTGCCCAAAGGAATCAATTCATCTGGCCAAACCTGGGTGCCGGCCAAGGTGGCTCTTCTGCAGAGCCATCGACTCAACTCCCTGTCATCCTTTTAAGGCTGGAGAGAGCAAACGGGCTCAGGCTTGGGGAAAGTTTAGCATCATTAGATTAGCACAGGAGTTAAGAGTGTAAATCCTAAGTGGACACAAGTCTGAGTTGAATCCCTGAAAACTTGGGCACATCCTGAACTTGTAGGCCCTGTTTTTCCTTTTTTTTTTTTTTAAAAAAAATCATTTTATTGGGGACTCGTACAATTCTTATCACAATCCATCCATCCATCCATTGTATCAAGAACATATGTACATTTGTTGCCATCATCATTCTCAA
This sequence comes from Tenrec ecaudatus, assembly GCF_050624435.1. Classification (NCBI taxonomy): domain Eukaryota; kingdom Metazoa; phylum Chordata; class Mammalia; order Afrosoricida; family Tenrecidae; genus Tenrec; species Tenrec ecaudatus. The sequence goes on from NC_134532.1 coordinate 199,199,005, forward strand.
ACCATTTGCCTTCTACTTGAGCCCTTAATATCTGCTGCTCATTTTCCCCATCCCTCCCCACTCCCCACTACCTCATGAACCCTTCATCATTCATAAATTATTATTATTTTGTCATATATTATACTGTCCGATGTCTCCCCCCCCCACCTTCTGCTCTGCTGTCCCTCCCCCAGGGAGGAGGCTATACGTAGATTCTTGTAATCAGTTCCCCCGTTCTACCCCACATTCTCTCCACCCTCCAGGCATCGCCAGTCTCACCACTGGTCCTGGAGGAGTCATCTGTCCTGGATTCCCTGTGTTTCCAGTTGCTATCTGTGCCCATGTCCATCCTCTGGTCTCGCCAGATTTTAAAGGTAGAATTGGGATCATGATAGTTGGTGGGAGGAAGTATATAAGAACTAGGGGAAAGTTATATGTTTCATCGTTGCTACCCTGCACCCTGCCTGGTTCATCTCCTCCCACAACCCTTCAGTAAGCGGGTGTCCGGTTGGCTACCATTGGGCTTTGAGTCTCCACTCTGCACTCAACCTCATTTGCAATGATATGATTTTTTGTTCCTTGATGCTTTTTCCAACCCTCCCTTTCTCCTCTTCCTCTTCCTCCTCCTCCTCCTCCTTCAAACAAATAAAGACTTGTATTTGCTAGCTGCCATTGAGCTAGCCTGCAACTCGTGGCAACCCCGTGCTCAATGGAATGGAACACTCCCTGCTCTTATGCCATCCCTATCATTGGTCATTGATTGGACTATATTATTGATTGGACCATTGTGGTTTCTAATTATTCATTGGTCGACTTTGGTAAATAGATCACTGGGCCTTTCTTTCTAGTCCACTTTAGTCTGGAAGCTCAGTTGAAACCTCTTTCATACCCAAGCAGCACATAAGCCTCTACTCACAGATGGGAGGTTGCTGTGTACAAGGTACATTGGTCAGGAACCAAAGCAAGGTCTCCCACATTGAAGGGAAATCTACCAGTAAACCACCCCTACTGCACCCCTTGGCACGTGGTAGATGCCCTCATAGTCTCATCTTGAGGATGAAGTTAATATTCTGTAGAGGTTGTAGGACTTTTGCTGGGATTGAATGGGTGAATTCGCATAAAGCTTCACTGTATGACACATCATGCCACCTGTCATTTAATCAACGTCCCATGAATGCTCTTTTCACTAATCCATGTTTCCAGCTATTACTTGTATAAACTAGTCCCAGGCTTTCCAGGGTAGATATCTTGAAACCCTTTCCTTTCCACCCTGCAGAAGGTAAGGTTTCAGGTGAAGAATCCAGGTGGCCACAGGGCTATGATTAGCTATCTATCAGAATGTTTCTAATAGCATTCCAAAAACATCCCTTTCATGAATGGTATCCTTTCCCAACCCTATCAGTCGGCCAGCCAACTGCTATCAAGTTGATGCTGACTCATAGCGACCCCGTAGGATAGCGCACAACAGCTTCTCAGGGTTTCTGAGACTGCAAATCGTATGGGAGCAGATGGCCTTATCTCCTGAAAAGCAACCTGAAGCATCACACTGTTGACCTTGCTGTTAGCAGCCCAACACATTCCTCACCACACTTCCAGGGTGCTTCTCTCCAACCCGAGAACAAAAACACACCAGCAAACAAAAGTCACTGCCATCAACTCAGTTCTGACTCCCAGTGACCCAATAGGACCCCGTAGAATGGCCCCTGTGGGTTTCTGAGACTCTAACTCTTTCCAGGAGTAGACAGCCTCATCTTTCTCCCATGGATCAGCTGGGGGCTTTGAACTGCTGACCTTGTGGGTAGCAGCCCATAGCATAACTACTACGACACCAGAATACAGCGCTTGGTTGCTTTTGTTCTTGTAGGGATGGTATTTGTTCTTGTTGTCGCTCCACAAAAGTTCTTTTTTTCCCCCACAAAAGTTCTTTTAAAAAATACCATGACCCGGTATTAGACAAATGTTTATCCGAAAATAAGCAAGAGAACATGATGAAGTAGGGTTGCTAGACACTGCAAACATGGAAAAGCAGGCATATTAAAATAAATGAAAAATGGTACACTGCACTCTGCTGCTTGTGATCTTCTTTAAGGGGCTCGGTTGCGTGGCTCAAGGCTCGCTCGTGGTGGCTTGCTTGCAACACGAAAGAGAGCAGATGTCCAGCGTCAGCTTGGGGGGCATCGTGCACATCGCAGCAACTGCTTCCACCTCCCTTTTCTGTTGATTTCCGGACTCCACTCAGATAAAGCTCAATCCTTCTAGGCTTGGATCTTGAGAGCTTGTCGTGTGAGTTGGCAGTGAGGGCAAGAACGTGAAACAAATAGTTTCTGATGAGTCTTTCTCAAAAGGTGGATTCTGAGTGCATTGTTGGTGCCTGGTGCCATGGGACTGCACATGGCAATGTTGGAGACAGAGAGAGGAGTATTCTAAAAGGGAATCCTTCTGCAGGCAGAAATCCCAGAGCTCTGCTGGCACAGTTCTTACATGTTAGGCTGCAGTCTGAAAGGTCTGCAGTTCAAAACCACCAACCATTCCTGGGGGCTTTCTATGCCCGTTGACTGTCACCGTCTGGGATGCCCACAGGGCCAGTTATACTCTACCCTATAAGTTTGCTATGAGTAGGCATTGACTTGATGGTGGTAGTTTTTGTGGGAATGTGTGAATTTTATAGGAAATGGTTATTTGCAGCCATTTTGCACAAAATCGAGGACTCTTCATGGGACAAGCTGAGACCATCTAACAGCAAAACAAACAAACTCACTCCCATGGAGTCACTTGCAGCAACCCTATAGTACAGAGCACAAAGTGGAACTGCCTCTGTGGACTTCCGAGACTGTAAATCTTTATGAGTATAGACAGTCTGCTCTTCAACCCTCAGAATGGCTAGTGGGTTTGAACTGCTAACTTTTGCAATTATCAGACCAACTTAAAACCCACTGTGCTAAAGAGGCTCCATCACCCAACAGCATCACAGATGAATGTCCTGGGGATCTGCTGTCCTAAAGATTCTTGCTGGTAAGTGATGTCCAGCACAGGCTGATTCCCTCATGCCCTGCAGGGTAAACTGCCCTTAGGCTGACTATCTAGGTTGGCATCTTTATGGAAGCAGATGCCTGGGCCTCCCTGGAAGAGGCACTGGATGGTTCAAAGTGCCGGCTTTGGGAGTTACCAATAGAGCACTTCAAGACTGCAACATAACGGGGTCATTCTTAATGTTTAAGGCCAGGACAATCCTAGTGGGATCATTAGTTCTACTCAGGAACACATGGGGTCACCATGAGTCAGTCTGTATCTATTCAGAGGCAGTGGATTGGGTTTGGCCTCAAGTTACCCTAGTTTCTAGGGGCTGCTGGGAAAAGCCCTGAGGAAAGGGATCCCCAGGAAAGGATAGAAGGAAGCTGGGGACCCCATGGGGGAGGGAGGGAAGGAAAGAGGGAGGGAAAGTCACCCTCAGGGGGCCGGAACCAGCTTGTGCTCTAGCAGGGAAACCCATGCCATTTGGCTGTGCTTCTGCATGGGGCTTGTCTTGAAGATGTTATTATGATCTACAGGGAAGTGACCCTTCTGAAGGGTGACAGCCACCGCTGTGCCCACGCTGTGGGGATGGGGAGTGATGGCCGTGGCTGGCAGTTTGGAAAAAGCAAAACAACTGTAGATGTTCCTCTTTCTGTCCCTCCCACACCAGAGAGCACCTGGAGAGGGGCTTGGGGTGCTTGTCACTGAGACGAATGACAGGGATGAAGTTCAAGAATGGCCTACTTCGTGGGGCTGCCTGGTGGTGGGGCAGTGTCTTATCTCCGCTCCCCAAAGAAATGATACTTTAGGTGGATTTGCAGCGATAATGGTGGCTGAATTATAAGAAAAGTCCTGTAATCCACCAGTCTGGTGAGGCCAGCTGTTAGTCCCCTTGAAAAGGTCAGGCTAGCGTTCCATTAAAAAGGACATGATTTCTTGGGGTCCTCATAACTCATTGTGCATTCTGTTGTGAAACGTCCCATTCAGCCACAGGATTGCGCTGTTCTCTTGGGTGAAAGTCTTGGAGAAGCATGAAAGTAATCATCTGACAGAGTTTAAGAAGGGACCTTTTGGATGGTTTTCCTGGGTGAGAAACAGCATCAAGCAAACAAACATATGTGCCCCACCCCCTCCCATCACCTTCTCCCACACACATTGCCATTGTTGTTAGCTGCCATCCCAGGCCCCCACCCCTCATGGGACCATGTGCTGCTGGTCCAAGCCAGAAGCCAGCTTCCTGACCTCTTGTGGGCCAGGCACACACACACACACACACACACACACACACACACACACACACTTTTGTTGTTTTATGCCAATGAGTCATCTGGCTCATATTAACCCTATGTACAATAGAACAAAAATGTTCTCAGTCCTGTGTCATGTATACAGTTGTTGTTATGTTTGATCCCATTGTCACAGCCAGCATGTCACGTCAATGTGCCCAGGGTCTCCCTCTTTTCCGATGCCTTTCTGCTTTAGCAGAGAGTGGTCCTTCTTGATAGCATGCCCAAGATATGTGAGACCAAGTTTCACCATCTTTGCTTCTGAGGAGCTTTCTGGTGGTTCTTTCCGGACGTAGTTACTAAATTTTCTGGCATTCCACAGCACTTTCAATGCTCTTCCCCACATATTCAGGGCAATTTTCTTCTGTGGACTCCTGCAGAGCCAATGCTCACATTTCTTAGCACCTACCCCAATCCCTCACTTCACCCTGGTTTTCTCAACCGTACTTCTCACTGGTTGGCCTGAGCTTCTCCCTCTGTCCTTTCCCCCATCTTCATTGTACTTAGTATAAACAAAAGGATGAGGGAGGAAAATCCATGGCTGCCTGGGTATGTGGTGGGAAGGGGGTCTGGAATTCTGGCTCATTTATGAGTACATAGGCAGCAGGAGTAATTAGCTGGCACATTTCAGAAGAGACTCTTATCCATGTCCTCTGCTGGGGATCATGCAGAGTGCCCAAGTACAATTGATTTCACAATAACATTCAGTTCCACCTTCCCCAACAGCATCCGAGACAGAAATAACGGAGAGGTATTTCACTTCAAAGTTCATTCTTTGCAGCCAATTTTGTTCTTAGAGATTTTTTATTGTTTTTAGCCCTGGCCAATGTGATGCTAATCTTACCTGCCTTCCCAAACCTCCCAAAGCAGGCAGTTGGCAGAGGAAGGGTGGGAGAGACAGGGAAGCCCCCACGCCACCCCACCCCCTGTCCCAAGTGGTATGGATCTGCGCTGGTTCTGACATGAGGATGCCACAGACTTGTAAGGTCTGAGTGGAGGATTGCTTTCTGCCCTTTGAATTGTATGGCAGAGCTAGCATGACATTTGCAATGTGTTGCTTCCATCCTCTTCAATGTCAATCTATTTTCTCTCTCTCTCACACACACACACACACACACACACACACACACACACACACACACACACACACACACCCCTATCTCCTACCCTCTGCTCAGAGTGTATTGCCTTGGAACTACCAACCAACCAACCAAACAACCAATCAACCAACCAACCTACCAACCAACTTGGTCAGAACACTCTTTACCAATAGCCAAAACAAGTCCCCTAAAGGCTGTGCCTTGCCTTTTAAAGAGGCACATCTCACTGCAAAGAAAGGGATTTCATATGGTGCCACTTTGCCTTGCAAGACGGAGAGCATGCATATTCACCATGCATGGCATTTCTACTCCACGAGGAATCCGGTGGAACCAGAAGCCGTTGACTATCCCTTCCAGCTGAAGGAGACCAGCGTGAGAATTTGTCTGGTGCCGCTGCACCTTCAAATAAATTGCCAAACTTTTGCAATCTCCTTTCCTCATCCCTAAGAGACCACATTTGTTGCTTTTAATTAGTAGCAATTAGGGATGTATGCATTGTAAAATGTCACCTTAATGTGGGTTAAAAGGCATTTTCCAGATGAACAAGAATATTCATTCACTTAATAAATACTTAGTAGGCATACTCAGACACAATAAGTTCTTATTAAGAACCTCAGAAGGAGCGGCACAATCACACTACATTTGCTATCATGTGAGTGCCTCTACCCTCCACCACCTTTACCAAGAGTTCAATATTTATTGAACATATGCTGTGGGCTTCTATGCTAAACACTTGACATATCCAAAATAACCCCGTGAGACAACAGCATTATTTCTCTTGTTTTGTTGCCTTTGACTTGGCTTCCACCTCCAGAGACCTCGTGCACAGTGGGATAAAATTCCAACCTGTCCTGTGTCATCCCCATGCCCACTTACAGATTGGACCCCTGTGATCTATATGGTTTTCACTGGCTGACTTGTGGAACCAGATCAATCGCCAGGCTTCTTTATTCTAGTCAATTTTAGTCTGGAAGCTCTGCTGAAACTTGTTTAGCATTGTAGCAGCACACAGTCCACTGCTGTATTGACCAGTGGTAGCTGTGTATGAATGACATTGGCTGGGAATTGAACCCAGTCTCCTGCATGGAAGGCCACCATTCTACCTCTGAACTACCCAGGCTTCATTTTCTACTTTTATAGATCGGGAACTTGGCGAGAATCGTCTGTTGGTTTTCAAGGCCATAAGGCTGGTTCGACTCAACTCCAGCTGGCTTCAAAGTGATTCGAGGAACAAGAAGTCCCCAATTGGATGCACTATGACTATCGATGCGTGTCAATAAATAACTGGGGATTCGTCTTGTTCCTCGTCCTTTCTTACGCACTCATGTCCTAGAGGCGAATCCAACTCATTGCAATCTCTCAGTGGTAACATTGTCACAGATCTTCACAGGAAAACCATCTTACCCATTGTGAATGCACATCAACAACAACAAAAACCACGATCTTTTTGTTAATTTAAGAAAAGCAAAGCAAAAATAGGCTGTGACATCACATCATGTATTCTCGATGCCACTGGACATTTTTTAAGACTAGGATAGCATGGATTTCAGGTTTGAGAGAAAGGCTTTTTTTTTTGGTCAGTCTAAGCAGAAAAATGCTCTTGAGAATTAGCAGTCCAGGGATTATTATTTTAGATTGTTTCTGAAGCAAGAGGCATCATATAAATGTAGTATGCATCTCTTCACTACCTCAAATTTTTTTTATTTTCTGCAAAGAATTTTCATTAATTTTTATTTTTTAATCATTTAATTAAAGGCTCATACAACTCTTATCACAATCCATACATACATGAATGTGTAAAGCATATTTTTACATTTATTACCCTCATCATTCTCAAAACATTTGCTCTCCACCTAAGCCTCTGGCATCAGCTCCTCATTTTTCCCCTCCCTTCCCACTCCCCCGTCCCTCATGAACCCTCAATAATTTATAAATTATTATTTTGTCATATCTTGCCCTGTCCAGTGTCTCCCTTCACCCACTTTTCTATTGTCTGTCCCCCAGGAAGGAGGCCATATGGAGATCCTGGTAACTGGTTCCTCTTTTCCAACCCACCCTCTCTCTACCCTTTGAGTATCGCCACTCACATCACTGGTCCTAAAGGGATCATCCGCCCTGGATTCCCTGTGTTTCCAGTTCCTATCTGTACCAGTGTACATCCTCTGGTCTAGCCAGACTTGAAAGGTAGAATTGGGATCATGATAGTGGGGGGAGAAAGCATTTAGAAACTAGAGGAAAGTTGTATGTTTCATCGTTGCTACATTGCACCCTGACTGGCTTGTCTCCTCCCCGAGACCCTTCTGTAAGGGGATGTCCAGTCGCCTACAAATGGGCTTTGGGTCTCCACTGCGCACTCCCCACCTCATTCACTATGATAAATTTTTTTGTTGTGATATGCCTGATAACTGATTCCTTCGGCACCTTGTGATCACACAGGCTGGCGAGCTTCTTTCATGTGGGCTGTGTTGCTTCTGAGTTAGATGGCTGCTTGTTTACCTTCAGGCCTTTAAGATCCCAATTGCTATATCTTTTGATAGCCGGGCACAGTCAGCTTTCTTTGCCACATTTGCTTATTCACCTTCGTTGTCTTCAGCACTTGTGTCTGGAAGGTGAGCATCATAGAATGCCAATTTAATAGAAGAAAGTATTCTTGCATTGAGGGAGTACTTGAGTGGAGGCCCAATGTCCTTCTGCTACCTTAATACTAAACCTATAAATATATGCACACAGATATATTTCCCCATCCTCATGTATAATGTATTTGCATATGTACATGCCTTTATCTAGACCTCTTTAAATGCCCTTTGCCTCCCAGCTCTTTCCTCTATTTCCTTTGACTTTCCTTCTGTCCCACTATCATGCCCAGTCCCCACTTGGGTTTCAGCAATTCCTCTTGGTTACATTACCCTTGATAATGCCCTACCAGGCCTCTCACACTCCCCTCACCACCGAATTGGATAACTATTTTTCCCTTGTCTCTGGGTTTGTTAACACCATTACCTTTCTCCCCATCTCCCCTCTCCAATCTCCCCCTGGAACTGTTGGTCCCATTGTTTTCTCCTCCAGATTGTTCATCCAGCCTATCTTATTTAAACAGACCTGCGCAGATAAGCAAAACCAAGCAACAACAAACAACAAAACAGCAACAAACTAATGTCAGAAAAACAAAACAAAACACAACAAGAAAGAAAATCTTACAGTTAGTTCACGGACTGTTTGTTTGCCTTTAGCAGTGTTTTCCAGTCCACTCTGTTGGGGCACCACACCCTGGCCCCAACGTCCACCTTTAGCATTCCCTGGGGACTTCACTGCTCTGTTCCCTTGCTGTTCTGTTGTACCCCCTTAGTGTTTTGCCTCGGTGTGACTGGATCAGATTGGGTGCAATTCCCACACTGTGTCTCCCGTGTTGTCCCTTGTAGATCTATGGGTCAGTGAGGGACATCATATCTTATAGTGGGACCGACCATGTGGTCCTCTCTGTGGACTGGCTGCTCTAATTGGGAACATCATCCTCTCGGCTTGGTGGGCCAGGATGTGCTCCACTCTCTCCTCCTCCCCTTTCATCTGCTCCCATGTGCTCCGATCAGATATGTCCCTCTCCCGAAGCTGCAGAGTCAATGCCATCTTTTGACATAAATTCTTCTGGGCGGAGGGACACCTACCTCAAATTCTTGCTCAGCAAAGAGAAAGGACCTCACAGAGATGGGTTGACATTGTGGCTGCCACAATGGCACAAGCATGGAGACAATTGTGGGCATGGGGCAGGAATGTGCAGTATTTCTTTCTATTGTGCACAGGGTCCCTATGAGTTGGAACAGACTTCATGGTATCTAATGACAACCTAACAAGACTTCCTGGGGATGCTTTATAGGAGTTCCCACTCTAACACTTCCTATCTATGGAATTGTAGGCCTCTTTGAGCCTCTGTTTTGTCATCTGTAAAATGAGAATTAAAAAAATACCCAGTTTATAATTCTATCTCAAAGAAAGAACAGAATGAACAAATGATCCAATGTTCATTAGGAAATCTTGCTTTATTTGGTTCAGCTTGACAAGGGGTATCCCTGATTCAGACTGAAAAATTCATCACCAAACACCCCTAAGGACTGAAGTGCCCAGTGGTATTGTGGTTTAGTCCAAGATAGCAGGAAGGGTCAGCAATGTTGTCCTTTCTGGACGATGCTGCAAACTTGGAGACTAAGACAGTGGGGACCTGAGTGGTCTGGTTCCTTCCTGGGAATAGAACCAAGTTGTGATAAGGGGTCCTTGGTGGTGCTGTGGACTAGGTATTGGGCTACTATTGGGAAATCCCACTGTTCAACATTGCTCTACAGAAGAACGTCGAGGCTGTCTCTTCTTATAAGGATTTACCGCTTTGCAAATCCTATATAAAGTTACGATGAGTTGGAATAGACTATAGCAGAATGTATTTTTTTCTTTTAAAAAATTTTTATTGGTCTTTGGATGTGTTATCACACACAAGGTGTGCGTCACAGTTTTGCTCTCACCTTACTATTCAATTGGCATGCTGAGCAAATCATCATAGAATCTGGCTGATAAGAAGAATGTGGCATCAGGATGGAAAGAAGGCTTATGAACAACCTGCATGCACTATGCAGATGACACCACCATGTATGCTAAAAGCGAGGAAGACTTGAAGCACTTGCTGATGAAGATCAACTATTTCAACCCTCAGGATAAATTACAGCTCAATGTAAAGAAAACCCAAATCCTCACACCTGGACCAGTGGGTAACATCATTAGAAACTGAGAGACTATTGAAGTTTTCAAGGATTTTGTCTTGCTTGCCACCCCAGTCAATACTCATGTAAATAGCGGTCAAGAGATTCCATTGGGTCAATCTACTGCACAGCCCTCTTTTAATTGTTGAAAGAAAAGGAGGTTATTCTGAGGACTAAGGTGTCCTGATCCAAGCCATGGTATTTTCAATAGCCTCTTATGCATGTGAAAGTTAGTCACTGCATAAGGAAGACTTAAGAAGAATCAATCCATTTGAAAAGAACAAACCAATCTGTCTTGGAAGAATTATAGCCAGAATGCTCCTTAGGAGCAAGGATGGCAAGATTTCTCACTATCTTTGGACCTGTTAACAGGAGAGACGAATCCCTGGAGGACATCCTGCTTGGTAAAGTGGAAAGCCAAAAAGAGGAAGGCTCAGGGAAAGATGGATCAGCACAGTGGCTGCACTGGCCTCAAACGTAACAGTTGTGAGGATGGCACAGGACAGACAGTGTTTCATTCTATTGTGCAGGGGTCCCTATGCGTCAGAACCTACTCCATGGCACCTGACAACAAAGGTAGTTTTGATGATGCAATGGTTAAAGTGCTCAGCAGCCAGTTGAAAGGTTGGTGGCTTCTAGATGGGAGAAACTATGACCGTCTGCTTCCCTCAAGATCTCCAGCCTTGGAGCCCCTGTGAAGCAGCTCTGCTCAGCCCTGTAGGGTGAGTGTAAGTTGGAATCAATGCAGGATGGATTTGGTTGTTGTTGTTTTCTTTCTTTTAACTTTTTTTTAAAGATTTGGTATAGGTTTACAGAGCAGATAGATCATCATTTCCCATGCAGCGATTCATACATATTTTGTTTCATCTCATTTGTTGTAATTCTCACAACATCCATTAATCCACTCTCTTTCTGTTTCCTGTTTCCCTTTCCACTCCTTCCCAACCTTACTGATCTTCATCCTTGGGTAAATGCTGGCCTTTTGATATCAAAGGCGGGTATAAAACACACGTGTTATTGTTCCCATATAGACCTCTTTATTGCTCTACTGAGGATTGATCCAATGAGTTCAGTTTTAGATATGACAGGCGATGAATGGCCATCATCTTAGGAGTTCGATCTCTGACTCGTAAGGCTTGGTTCTTTTACGATCTTAAATTACGCTCCGCCTTTTTCTTCTATTCTCGCCAGGGCCTTCTCACATGACCCTTTGCAGAGCGGTTGGTAGTGGCGGCTGGGCACCATCTATTTCTTCTGGTCTCAGGATCATGGAGACTGATGCTCTTGTGGTCCATTAATCCATTAGTCTACTTGTTTACCATATGTCCTCCACTTTCAGCATTGTTATTTCTTTTGGAAAGGGAGCCTCTATTAATTGCACCTTCGATAACAGTTCATGAGCTTTTAAGTCTTTAGTCACGACCCACCAAAGTGTGATGTAGAACATTGTCTTTGTGGACGAGGCTATGCCAGTTGGCCTTGGTGTCCTGTAAAGCTATACTCCTGAGGCCCCAGGTTCAATGACTCATTTTCTCAAGATGTTTGCTTGTATCTAAGGCGTTTCCATAACTTTGACCCCTGTATGGTCCACCACATTCATAGATATTTTATAGCAAAAGTTAAGTACCCTTGTCCAAATATCCCTTGTCAAGTGTACATCGGTATGTGAGCATCTTTTTCTCTCTCACCCATTCAGCATGTATGTCTCTCTGTGCATCTACCTGTGGATGGGCATCATTGCAGCCTTGTGAATAGAATGGTATTTACTTCTGTTACCTTTAACCCTGGCACTTCTCCCAAGGTCTCCCCTTGTCTCCCCCTGTGTCCATCATGGGGTTTTGATGTGTGATTCTGGGTGACTACTAAAGCCCTGTAATTTGTAAAATGAATATCTGCCTTTTCCTAATAAATCTGTTTTTCTTAATCTTTCTGTAAGGTTAATATAGTTCTGTCCTTTGAGCTTTCATGACTGAACTCTTTGCTCTAATTAAGTGAGTCACATGCATACAATATGCTAATAATTCTTTTTCTTGGTACTTAGTAGCTCCTCAATAAAAATTTTACCTTTCTTTTTCTTCCATCTCTCTAATTTACACCCTAGAAATGTTCAAGGTGCTCCACCTGAGGCCTGGGGTTACATCCTTACTGATCCACATTGTTTTATATTCCATCACAAGCCAAGAGAGACTAGGAGTGTCCAATTGGAGAGGCATATAGGCAACAGTTAGAGTTCAAACTCTGTCTCTCTTTTCTTCAAGTCCGTGGGGAGCATTCTAGAGCCGTATTCAAAATCTTAGCCCTTTCTGGGATTGAATTCCTGCTCTGTTAATTCAGCACCGTGTGCTCTAGTGCAACAGGTAAGCTCCTTGTACCTTGTCTTCCTCTTTCGTAAAACAGGGGCAGTAATAGTATCAAAAGCATAACGCTGCTGTGGGGAAGTAAATGGGTTGGTGCATAGGAAGCCCTTTGTGCAACGCCTGGTGTCTTTTAGTTTTCTCACGATGACCCCAGCTACTACTATGAAGCGCACTGTACCATAACTTGAAGAGTTACTACCACTGATTCCACGAGTCTTCCTCCTCCTTACAACATGATTCATTCCACGACAATTTGTTAGATTACGATATGCCCTTGGGAATCATATTCCTTAAGCACAGCTGCTAGGTGTTATGTACTGACTTCGAGGTCTACTGGGATTGCATTTTTTATTTAAGGAGGGTTCCCCCTATTATTAATGAAGTATTTTCATAGGCACTCGTTTGCCAGTGGAGTGAGATCATGTCTTTATCAGGAGTGGTGAATGTGTATGTAAAAATGTATGTTCTGGAAAATGCTCACTCAGTGGAAAAGACATCTCCCAAAGCCATACTCCACTCCAGGATAATGTGTTCCAGAGTGAAGACCGGACCCTAAAAGGAACAAATTGCTCTTTCAAAACCCAAAATTGACACCTACATGTTCAGCCGATTGAAGACTCCAAGGGGAATCAGCAATGCCATACAACTCTTGGTTTAGGCAAGATGTGAAGATTGGGCTGATTACCACAGGGACTTTAATTCTGGAACCAAACGCCTGTCTTCAGTGCCCATGTAGTGTTTTCACAAGGAGCACATTCAGAAGAAATGTGCTTCAGCCTTTCCCAGGTAGCCCCAGTCCTTCAGTAGCAACTCAGAATGTGCATAGCACCCCGAGCTTCCCTCTTTTCTCTGTCCTCAGGAGATCGAGCCTTACAATCACATTCAGATCCTCACTGTTCTAATCCCCTACGCAGCTGGTTCTGTCTCTAAGCCTTTCTCCATTAGCGATCTCAACACTCCTGTGGGCAACGTTGGTGAGCTGATGACCCAAATCTCCTTAATCCAGAGCAGCCTTCATGCCGGAGCAGGAGCTAGTGTGTGGTTCTCTAATTGACTACCCACCCGCATTTTCTGGTTCCCTTCATCTCTTCACGTCGTTTTGATTATCGAAGCAGCGTTTTATCCAGAGGGTGGCTTGGCTAAGGCTAGTGGCATAGGGGGTGGATCGAGGAAGCTTTGTATTCTTTTTGATTCCCCTCCGTGCCTCACACAGTATAATGCGTTTTAAATAATAACCATGGATTATTAAGCAATTCACTGTGTTCCAGCCAGATGCTAAGGGTTTAGTATATTATCTCATTTAATCCCCACAATAGACTGCAAGCTTTCTGTCCACACTCCTAGTGAAGACACTGAGGCATGGGCTAATGGAAACTGGCTGGGGTTCAAACCCAGATCTGTTTGATATTTGAATCCTCCCTTCTCCTCCTCCTCCTCCTCCTCCTTCTTCCCTATAAATAAAGAGTTTGAAGGGATGAATGGGTCATCTCAAATTCTATTTGTAGAAGTCTCAGAGGTTCAGGGTGCAGGAACGTTCTTGTTCCATTTTGCTGTTGTTGTTGTCTTTGTCTCCTGTTTTCCCCTTTAGGCAGCCATCAGAATGGTGTCATCGTTTTATGTACTTGACTTGTCATCGACAATGTCACTTTTCTTTCTTTATGTACTCATTGTTTTTTAGCTTCTCATTGCCCCCCAACCTCCCCTACCCCACCGCCCAAGGAACCATTCATTTAATTCAGAGGTTCTCAACTTTCCTAATGCTGCGACTCTTTAACACAGTTCCTCATGTTGGGGTGACCCCCAGCCATAAAATTATTTCTATTGCTACTTCATAGCTGTCACTTTGTTAGTGTCATGAATCATAATGTAAATATCTGATATGCTGGATGTATTTTCATTGTTACATATTGAACATAATTAAAGATAGGGATTGATCACAAAACAATATGCAATTATATATTATGAAATATCTATTTCTAATGACAAATCAATGACATTTTGTCTTGAAATATGGTGTAGCATGGGTAACAGTCTTCATGATGGGTACTAGTGTGTGGGCGTATCTGCATGTGGGTGGACCCGCCTGGTGCCAGATGGAGGAGCCGTGTCTCAGTTACTAAGACTATCAGAAATATGTGTTTTCCGGTCTTGGGTGAGTCCTGTGAAAGGCTCCTTCAACCCCAAAAAAGGTCCGGACCCACAGGCTGAGAACCACCGATTTAATATCTGCCTCTAGAGATTGACCAATCCTGGATGTAGTATACAGAAAAACATTAAGCAAATAAACAATAGATAGAATATGAACAATAACAAAGTGAAACAGTTAAAATCTCAATAGAAGAGAGAGCAGAAAATATTTAAGATGAGAGCAAATGTAAATGGATCACAAGGGAGACCAAATGATAGGGCAGTAAATTGTAGCCTAATGGCATGACCTTACATATGCTGAATGAGAGGTTTAAAATCCTAAGCTAATTAGATGGAAGCAATCATGATTTGGACCTCTTTGCTACCACAAAGCTTGGGGAATGAGGTATCTGTCTAGACTTTTCAGCAAACAAACAAATAAATAAAAGATGACCGCACAGCAAGAGAGTTTCGTTGGAATTATTTCCATCTCAGAAGGTGTATTTACCACATTATCTAAACTATTTCAGAAGGTATAGCGAAAGGGAGGAACCGTTCATTCCCTTGGCTACAAGGGACAAATTAAAAAAGGGAATATTAAATCACGGGAAAGGTAGAAGATCAGATCGTCTCCAGGGAAAGTCCCACAGGGTGCGATTCGAGCTGGCAAGTTCCATCAGCTCCACGAACTTAGTCTTTCCAAAATTCTGAATCCATGCACGTGCAGTTGTATCCGTTGAAAACATATTTATGTGCCTTTGTATGCTGGTGCGTCCCCACCCCGCCCCCCCCCCCCTCTTGGCTATGTGGCTGTCAGTAACAAACACCAGGTTCAGAAGCCGATGATCGTTGTTTACACCCTCCAACAAAATCCGTCATTCAAACCTTGCCCATTTGCGGGCCAGAGGGGTGATGTTTGCTGTACTTGATGCCTCTCATTATTTAATTCATTATTAACCTGCTTCTTATGAATCAGAACCAACTCGATGACAGTGGGTTTGGATTTGAGATGTACTGTTATTTTCTTCTACTGGTTTTTAACCATATGTTTTCCAGCCCGCTGTGCTTCACCACTGAGAATAACTTCCCCCAGTTGGTACATTCATCAAGTTTTTTCCTGTTCAAAGCTTTCAGCTCGGGAGCCCTGCTTGCAGACTTCAGCGCTCCCTCTGTAACCAGACAACCCTATTGGGCCCTATGTTACGATTACTGATAGGCTGCGTCCCTTGCTTTGGCTCTTGGGCCCTTCCATCTCACTGAGGGTTTCCCTCGTTTCCGTGGGCCTTTTGGAATACTGAAGATGATGTGTTTTCTAGTGTTTAGTCTTTCCTGATGATGGGTCCAAAATAAGTGAATTAAAGTCTCATCATCTTCCCTTCCAAAGAACATTCTGGTTGTTATTTTCCTAAGATGCATTTGTTCCTTTGGCAGTTAAGTGCATAATAAAGGGCTGCTGTTATTATTGATATTACTTAGAATCGTGCTTTAGAAGATAGATGTTTGAGTTGAGTGAATTCCACTTCTCACACATATAAAGATGTTTATTTGTAACCCCCTTTCTAGATTTATAGGAGCCGTGCCTTTCATCATGTTCCCAAATCTTACTGGCGTTCCTAGCCGTCAAATAAATATTTCAATGAATGGATAGAGTTCTGTCAATAGACTAGGTTCCAAATCAAGTGTTCACTGGGCTGGGTACCAGGTCCGGTAAAGTTGTAGGGATTACACTCATCATGGGCAGTCGGCATTTCTCAGAAAGAGAGTCAACAATACCAAAGAATAACCACACACACAAAAATATCGTCTATGATTATTTGTAATAGATTTAGAAAGGGAAGGAGGATAAGGGGTCTTTGGGGTCACTTCATGTACAGAGGGAGATCAGACTACTAGAGCACTCTGATAGCAGAGACTCAATTAGAAGTTATTTGGTTTGTCCCTTAAACCCAATTGCAGAAAAGGGAAGTGTAGAAGGGGAGCCGAAGCCAATGACTTTTAGTGAGTGTTACAGATTGCCTTTGCCTCCCCCCACCACCTCCTTGTGGAAAAGGTGTGTTGTAAATCCCAAACCCCTGGACCTGTGGATATAATCCCACTTGCGACCAAAACTTTCATTATTTTGTTAAAGAGGGGTGTCTCTTCCACCAGTGACTTCTGAGCTATAGAAAGAGCAGCTTGAGCTCCAAGAAGGAAGCACAAATGGGGAAGAAGATACCAGGACATCCCCCAGAGCCGACAAAGGAGGAAGCCTTTTTACCGACTGCCAACCTCCTGGACGGTCAGGAAATCGAATATGTTTTGTTAAAGTCATTCACTTACAATATTTCTCTCATGGTATTTTGCATGTGCTTTCATGTCAGCTCCAACCCATAGCAGCCCCATAGCAGAACTAAACCGCTCGGCCTGGCCCCAGTCTAAGGACCGTAGCTGCACTTGAGCCACTGTTGCAGTCACTGTTTCCGTCTGTCCGATTGGCCTCTTCCTCTTTTTCACGGGTCCTCTGTTTACAAAGAGCTGTTCTTTCCGCGTAACATGTCCAAGGTACAAGCTTAAAGATGAATCCTCACCTTCCCTGTTTAGGAGCATGTGAGCTGCTCTTCCAGCAGATTTGTTTGTTGGTTTAGCAGTCCGTCATAGAGCAAAGAGCTTCAAAAGTTCATTAAAAAATGTCACTTTCAAAGACCTGATGCCAAGGACTTAAGTGGGGAGGAAATGTTTTGATAATGATGAGGGCAATGAATGTACAAATGTGCTTTACACAATTGATGTATGGATGGATTGTGATAAGAGTTGTATGAACCCCTAATAAAATGATTTTAAAAAGTTTAATTATCTATTCAGTTTTCTACCAACATTTTGACATGCCCTCATAATCCATATGCTTCACCAATGCAGGAATTCAACGGCATTGATTCCACTTTAATTTTCCAGCTTCCACATGCATATGAGGTGATTGAAATGACCATGACTTTAGTGACATCTTTGCTTTTGGATAGTTTAAAGAGATCCTGTGCAGCACTTTTGTTCCGTGTGATGCTTCATGTAATTTCTTGACTATTGCTTCCACAGCCATTGATTGTGGACCCACATCTAATGAAGTATTTGAGAAAATCACCTTTTCTCCCCCCCTCCCCCATGGTGTTGATTAATGGCCCAGTAGTGAGGATTTGGCGTAGCATGATGAAAGGGGCTTGTTTGAACACTAAACAAAAGAATCTCCTAATGGCACCCGGATCAACTGAATGGCACCATAGAATTCCCAGGCAGTCTCAAAGAGATAAAATGGAAAATTATTGGTGAAGAAAAAAAAAGAAAAAAATCAAAATGGACATGAGAAATCATAAAAAATACGATAGCTCTTCACACAGTGTCTTAATGACTGAGACCCTCATGACAGTGACAAAACAATAGCACAAGGAAGGAGCAGAACAGAACACGATCTTCTCGCCATTCAGATGACAAGGAGTTCAAATCCAGAGAGCACCTTTAGGATAGAGCCATCTTTGTGGGTAGCCTCGCATCTGTTGGTTTTCTTTGACATCCCTAAGTGATCCTTGGTGTCTATCCGCCTCCATGTGTGTCTCTATGCCTACTCTGCTCTTTTAACAATGTAGAAATGATAAATGTTAAGAACCACCATACTCTGATGAGATTTCCTTACCATAACAAAAGAACCCCCCTTTCCAAACAGAGTCACACCAACAGGTACAGAGGCCAGGACTTCAACATACTGTTTAATCCATGCCAGAGTCAATCCTTGATGAGCACCCAAATGGAGGAACCTTGAGGTTCAAATCAAATGGTGTGGGTAATCCTCAAACATTGGGCTGATCTTGAAGTGCGCCTGTGTTTTCCTCTTCAAAGAATGGGCAGGAATCTTCTACTTTGTTTGCTGATGTCATCATCTTCTCTAAAACTCACTCTCCTCTCCATCCTTCCCTCCACTTTGCTCAAAACCCACCCTTGGAAGTTATGGACATATTCCTTCGTGTGGTTCCTGAACCTATTCGATTTTACACACACACACATGTATGCGTGCACACACACTTGTGTGCACAAGTGTGTGTACACATATATATGTAAAATCTAATATATATTTAAATTGTAAATTAAATGGGGGTTTACATTTAAGATCATCCGTTTTGTATTCAACAGCTTAAACTACCTATCACACCTGCCAGCAGTTTACCTTACTCCCCTCCTTGATTTCTCTTCTCTTCTGGTCTACCAGCATCTCCAGTTCACCCGAGTTAACACCCATTAACCATCTAGTCTCTTGCTTTCTCTCTCCTCTCTTGCCCTCCTCCCTTTGGAAAACTCCAAACTCGGTTCCCTTTGGCATGGGATCTTTCTGTTCTTTTCTTTTTGTCTGTCTTTCAACCCTCTCTGGCTCTCACTTTCATTATTGTGTATATTGTGGTCCAGGATGAAAGGGTGATGCGACAGTTGAGGGAAGAAATTGCGGAAACCTATGTGCTATTGTCCTGACAAGAATATGATGAGTGTGCCTATATCTGTAAGGTGTCGGTAAAGGAGAATATATCTCCATTTTACACATAAAGAAGTTGGGTTCCAGTGATGTCTTGTGTTAGGGAAAGGTATGACAATTCCCCCCTTAGTAACTATTAGTTAAAATTAGCCTATCAAGCTAATTGGCTAATAATCTAGAAAAAAGTTAGTGTCTAAGCTTGGAATCTGAGATTGAGAGTGTTGGAGAAATTAAGGTCTATAGACCACTTGGGAGAAAACGCAGGAGGGCATGAAAATAGTAATGTAGAATTTTCCATCCTGTGTTAGTTATCTAGTGTCAGGTTTAATACAATGGTCTCTTAAGCATCATTTTGATTGAGATGCATTACACTGATGTCAGAAAGAATGATTTTTGGGCTCAGAGCCACTTTCTCATTTTTAATTTGTATGGACTATTGTGAGAGTCCATTTGTAATTGTTCATAATCATCACTTTCGGAAATTCCTGACTTTCATTAAAAAATTGGACCCACAAAATGTATTTGGTAAAGAAATGGCCTCATGCATATCATAGGAGGTCAACGAATAAATCCTGACCACTGAAGGGAATTGGACAACACTCTACCTCGAGAAATCTGCATAAAGAAGTAAAACCTTGACCAAAGAGCAGAGCTCCAGAAGAGAGGGGTCAAATATGTCCACTGGTGTAAGGAGAGCATTCTGATGGTGAGCCTGAATCTGGGGCGCTTGAGAGAGTGGTCGGTGGGTCTGTGTGTTTCTGTTTGAGACCCATCTTATTTTTTCCCTTACAAAGATGAAAAGGAAGACTGCAAGCAAGGATGGCGAGAATGATAAATGGATTAGGGGGCATGACTTACTGTACGAAGAGAGATTGAAGTAATATAGCGCAGATAGCCTAAAGAAAATAAACCAGCAACAAGAAACAGGGAAATTGCTGATGCTTCTAAGCACCTGAGAGGTAGTAACATGAGTGACATTCATTTTAGAACTTGAACACATCAAAAGGCATACTTAGGATGGTCTGGGGATATATATTTGCCCATTTATCCACCAAGTTCAATGGCGCTGAACCAGAAAAAGGCAGGAAGTGAAGTGTAAACTCTAAAGAGTTGGAAAGAAAACATCTTAAGTGTGTATGTTAGCTTCCAGGAATGATATTATTAACTTTCTGCTCTGTAAGATTAAGAGTGACATTAGGCATGGAAGATTATATAGCTTCTCTGTGTGTGTTCATGAATCGTACCTCGGGAAGGTATCCAGGTCTTAAAAGTGGTCAGGTATAGGCCTAGTTAACTTGCTGAGTCTGGGTACCTTGCTGCTATTGGCCAAGCAGAACTCTTGGAATTATAAATAATTTATCGATTCCGGAGCAAGTGGTTAAAAGCAGACTCTGTACCTGTCTGCCTGGATTAAATTCTGGTTTAACTACATTCTCGTGCAATCTGGGAAAAGATTTAACTCCTCTGAGCTTCAGTTTCTTTATATGTTGAATGAAGATAAGAAAGAGTGCTATCTCATCGAGCTCTTTTGGGGATTAAGAGAGATAATGTGTGTAAAGCACTTAGTATGATTGCTGAATAAATAACTCCAGAAGACTGGACTGTATAAGGCGTGCGCAACGTGCAACATGCAGATGATACAACTTGCTGAAAGTAAGTAAGGCTTTGAAGCACTTGTGATGATCAAAAGTACAGCCTTCAGTATGGCTGACCCTTCCGCACAACGGGACCGAACGCACAATCAAAATCCTCACAGTTGGACCAACAATTAACATCATGGGAAATAGAGAAAATATTGACGTTGTCAACGATATCCTTTTACTTGGATGCACAATCGGCTCCCAGGAAGCATCAGTCCAGATGTCATGCTTCCCCAGGAAAATCTGCTGAAAGAGACCTGCTTCAAGCATTAAAGTGCAAAGATGTAAGTGTGAGGACTAAGGTATGCATGACTCAAGCCATGATATGCTTGATTCTCTATGTATGCTGAAGCTGGAACATTAGTAAGGAAGACAAGAGGAGACTTGATGCAGTTAAATAATGGTGATGGAGAACATTGGCTACATCATAGCTAGAAGAATGAACAAATCTGTGTTGGAATAAGGTCAGCCACAATCATCCTTAGAAGGGAGGGTGGTGAGAGTTCATCTCACATACTTTCAACATTTTATAAGGAGTTCTTAGAGAAGGAATTCATGCTTGCCAAAGTAGAGGGCCAGCTAATAAGAACATACTTAATGAGAGAGACACAGTGGTTGAGACAATGGACTCAGCATAACAGAAATTAATATTCCTGTCCCCGGAGACTTTGGTCTTGAGGCCCTGGGCCATGAAAGTCTATATCTCAAGGTGTTTGGTTATATTTAGGAAGTTGTCGCAAAATTCCACCTGTATGCTCCACCACATTCACGGATATATTTGCAGCGAAGATAAACACACAGGTGCAAATATCTTCTGTCAAGCCTGTGTTCTCACCCTACGTCCCACACCCATTGGGTCCGGGTGTCTATGCATCTATTCATAGAAATCATATGTTTATTCATTTGAAATCTTAATGTGAGTGCTCAACAGGTTGCCTTCAATATGAATGCTGGAGCCCAGCCTCCTTCCATCTTGTGGTGCTACCATTTCCTACAGCACTAGAACTGTGTGCTGAGTCCGAGCAGAAGACTGGGGGAGAGACCCAAGGTGGAGGATGGAAGAGCATGCTTGTGGGAGACTAAATTGGAACTCTGTTGGTGCAGCGATAAACTCTTGGGCTACTAACCGAGAGCTTGATAGTTTGAGCCAAACAGGTATTCTGAGGGAGAAAGATGAGGCAGTCTTCATTTATAAAGATTTGTAGTCTCGGAAACCCTATGGAGCAGTTCTACTCTGTCCTGTAGGGTTAATATAAGCTAAAATAGATTTGATGGTAATGGGTCCTTGTGGTAGTTTGGAAACAGCATCTGCCATTTTCATTATCATTCCACTGGCTAGAGCATCACTCATGTGGTCATATCCAACTCCAAGAAGGAGTGGGAAATGAACTTTTGATTAGCACCTATTTTCTGTTCCATATGTCACATGAAGGATCCTGCATTTTGTTCTCAGGACAGCGATGTGTCACAGAAGATTGGTCCGGGATCCTTCTTTGAAAGGACTGGCTACATCATCTAGCCCATTCAACCAAAAGACTCCTGTTCTCTAGTATTCACCATGAAGCAATGCAATTACAGTATTTGTGTACGATTCAAAGCTAGGTTTTTAGCAGTAATTGCCATTGGGTTGCTTCTCGCTCATGGTGACCTCATGTGTGCACAGACCACTATTCCATTGGATTTTGAAGGCTTTTGTCTTTATGAAGCATTAGGTGTTTCTTCCCAGGTATCTCTAGGTTCATTGGAGCTCTTAGCTAGCAGTTGAGCACTTTATCATTTTCACGACCCAAGTTCTTCTTTAAATAGGGATCTATCTTTTCTCCCCCCCAAACAAAGACAACCCATTGCCATTGGGTTGATTTGATTCACAGCAACCTTACAGAATAGAATAGAATTGTCCCATGAGATTTCCAGGGATGTAACCTTTACAGAAACAAGCAGTCACATCTATCTTCTGTGGAGTGGCTTGGTGTAGAGGAAGGTTGAAGGTTAATGGATTCAACCCATTGACCACTCCACAGGAGGAAGAAGAAGCAGTTGGCTTCAGTGAAGATGACATCCTTGGAAATCTTGGGGTTTCCATGAGTTGGAATCTACTTATAGGTAACTAACAACTACTTCCCTTTTTTAATCAGTCAGAAACATATCATAATTGCATTGTTTGGTGATCAGTGCTATAAAACGGGTCGTTTGGTTGAACGGACTGCATCATATAGTGAGTAGCTTGGTGGTGGTATGAGTTTTAACCTACGAGATCAGAGAATGCCTAATGTGTTATACCTAACAGTACCAACTCCAAGGAGCTTTCTTGGCAAAGAGGAATGGTATCACTTTGCTCGGCATCCAAATTGATCGTTCATTTTAAAAAAGGAACAACAGAATTGCATATTACCTTAAAATCGCCGCCATAAACCTCCTTTCTCATGCTGAGTCTCATTCTCATATTACATGATTTAGGGTTAGCGAAGGAGAAACCAAGACTTGCCCCAGTTCACATAGATGCTGAGTGGTACAGAGGTCCTTTGGCCCCGCAATGCATTCTTGGAACTAGAGCGATCCCTTCCGTGCAGGACTTCGGATGTGGGCTCTTGCTGAGTCGTCAGGTACCACCCAGGGAAATCAGGAAGCAGTGACCCTGCAGGCCGTGGGTAGTTCCCCTGAGAACTTCTGTGCTCAGCAGGGCTTAAAATATTTGCCCAGGCTGAAAGGTTTACCTCTCACCTCAAAAGCATGAAAAAGACAAGTGCAAAGGAAGAGTTGTCCAGGGGGGTTACAGATCTTGTCCTCTTGAAAGGTTCTTTGGGGGCGTTTCCGAAGTTGTCTACTAGCTGCTGGAGAGGAGAAAGTACACTTCAGTGACTGCATGTCGTAGCCTGCATTCTCTAGAGCAGCTAACCTAGTGACATATATGTGTATGTACACACACACACACACACACACACACACACACACACTTTTCTATTAAGAAAGTGGTTCCTACTTACCCGGCAGGGGAGACACCATGATCACGAAGGTGGTTTTCCCAGGGCGAGGCTCATCCATTACCCTCCCGATGTGCTGACCCCTGCGATTTCCCTAAATGTGGGAAACTTGACTGCATGGTTTGTGGTAGTGGGGGATTGTGTTCTCGCTCTCCCCTGACCCCCTCCTCCCCCCAAAAAGAAGTGATTCAAACAGTTCTTGAACGAGCCAGTCTAAATCCAGGCAGGTTGTAAGCCAATGGGTCAGATGTTAAGGTGCAGGTTTTTTTGTGACTTGGATAGTTTAAGATTAGCCAGAAGATCACAGACGGGTGGCTGCAGAAGCAAATGAATTCAAGATCAGCAGGCCAGATGGTAGGTTAGATGACAGGCTACTGAAGGCTCCTAGGATTGGCAGGCAATGCAGTAGGACATTGGCTCAAGTTAAATAAAAACAACCCAGAGGGCAATGAGCCAGATGCAGGATCCAGATTTACCAAAAAGCAAACAAGCTCTTCTGTATAGTCTACTTACATATGAAGCTGGCCACGCCCCAAAGAAACTTCCATTTGAGTACGTTAACACTGTAAACAGAGTAAGGGAGTTTCACTCCCCACTAATCCTTCTACAAATGCTTGGCTGCTGAGAGCAAATCCCATTATGAAGTTGATTACATTGTAGATAGAAGGTCCCAGCATGAGGGATTGAGAATCCCGTCCCAGCCAAGTTGACACAAAACTAGGGTCGTGTGCACTGGTGAAACACATCTGTGGTCCTATGCCATTGTGACATGCTCCCTGTGCTTTCTGGGCTCAGATGGCCATCAAACTGAGTATGTAGGACTGAGACTACGTGGGGCCATTAACCATGTCTCTGTTCAGAGTTTGCCCTCCAAAACCAATATTCAAAAAAAGGTCATCTTCTGCCAGAAAGAAACCTCCTACCATTTAGCTGGTGGTCATGAAAACACAAAAGCCAAATCGTTTCCAATTGGCAAGAGTAGAAAGGGGCCCTATGAGGTTTTCATAGGATTTCTGTGATCTTTCAGTAGAGTCCCGGATCTTTCTTCTGAGGCACCTCTTAGTGGACTCAAACTGTCAGCCTTTTGGTTCAGAGGTCAGCGCTAAGCTACTGGACCAGCCAGGGACTTCTTTATTCTTTACCTACACTTATTCTTTGCTACAAGAAGTCCAGAATGGTCTCTCTGAGCCCACGAGAGGCTTCTGGGAGGGCGCCCTGATTTTGACTGCTGGTCTTGTTTCTCCTAACACTTTCTGCTGTGCTTGTGGGCACCGGAGTGGTCCTTTAAGAGACTCATCACAGTACAACTCAGATTGGAATCCGGGCCCTCCAGGTCTTTTAAAGGAGGAAGGTTTTATGAGAAACCGTGGACCAAGATGACAAAGTGGCCTCTCATTTACTTTCTAAGTGAGTGAGTGTTTGAGCAGGTGCCAATGATGGTCACCGAGGTCAGGGAATCTTCGTACACAAAGAAAGCTGTGTAGGACAATAAAGAGAGATCTTCTGCTAAGAATACCAGAAGGGTATCCTACACTCATCTTGGGGGGTGGTCGGCAGTCGACAACAAACAAAGAAACACAAATCAAACGGGAATGATGAGTTATCTGCTCATGTCATTGCTGCTAGGTGCCCTGCAGTTGGTTCGGACTCGACAGAGATGCTAAGCATAACAGAACAAAGCATAGGCTGAGCCTGCAGTGTGGTTATGTGGGTGCTTGTGGTTGTAGTCCCTGGGCCCATGCATTCCCCTGAAGATCTCCTGTTTTCCTATTTCTGCTCCCCTCTACTTCACCAACCATCATGTCCCTTCCCAGGCACTGATCTCTCCTGACAGCATGTCTGAAATATCTCCATCTTCACTTCTAAGAAGCATTCTACTGGTAGTCATTGCAAGACAGATGTTTCTGTTCTTCCGTCCATAGAACTTTCAATATTGTTCACGAACACCACAATTCAAATGCATCAGTTCTTGGGCGCTCTTCCTTATTCATTATCTATCTTCCCCGTACCTGTGAGGCCATTGAAAAACACCATAGCTTGGGTCAGGCCACCTTCATTCTGGAAGTGACTTCCTTGTTCTTCAACACTCTGACGAGGTCTTGTGCTGATCAATGGTGCAATGTACAATATGACCAATGTACAAATGACTTTATAGTTATATTCTCAGGTATTTAAACAAGTATATACCACCAAGCTAAACTCCCTGCAATTGAGTCCATGCTGACTCATACTGACCCCCTAGGAGTTTTGAAGACTGTGACTGTTGACGGGAGCAGAAAGCCCAGTCTTTCTCCTGTGGAGCGCTGATGGTTTTGAACTGCTGACCATGTGGATCGCAGCCCTACGTGTAACCACTCCACCACCAGGGCTCCCTCAAAGAAAAACAATGATTTTAAACACAGGGTCTTCGAGGAGGGAGTTAGGGAGGGAAAGGGGGAACCTATCACAAGGTTAGACATATAGCACCATCCCCCCAAAGGGGATGGATAATGGGCAGGTGGGTGAAGGGAGACAACAGACAATGTAAGATATGAAATAAAAATAACAATAAATAATTGATGAAGGCTTCATGAGGTTGGGAAGGTGGGGGGGAGAGGGGAAAAAGAAGAGCTTATACCAAGGGCTCAAGTAGAAAATGTTTTGGAAATGATCATGGCAACATGAACAAATATGCTTGATACAATTGATGTAGAAAATGTTGTAAGAGCCCCCAATAAAATGATTTTAAAAATACAGGGTTCTAAGAATGATTTACAGAAACACATTAACTAATGTATAGTACACACAGAGACACTCACACATGTACACACAGTGGTTATGGTAATGAACTCAAACAGTTATGAGGATGGTGTGGGACCGGGCAGTGTCTTGTTCTCTTATACACAAGATCACTATGAGTTGGCACCCAAGTGATGCCACCAAACAACAATATCGATGAGATGACATCAAAGCATCTGTGGTACAATGGGATTACAGGATACTGGGACTTTTCCACTAATGCCCGCGTTTACATATTTATTTTATTTATACCATAACACGGTCTTTGGTGACATTTATGAAGTCTGGGTATCTATTGCTTTGTAGCTTTTGTTCTCTTTGGAATCATACAGAATAGCTTAAGCTGCCAGGAGTTTAAGAAATATAAGTAGCATATGTTTTCTGAAGTCAACGATTTTGCAGTGTGCTTTAAATTTTAATAGCCACCGAGGGAGACCCCGAGAGATCCAAGCTCACTGGTGTGTTGGACTTTCGCTTTCTTTGGGTTATTTTTGCTCAAAGAAAGATGCTCATCCTGGACCATGGGGAAGGCACATAAGCAGCTAGAGTGACTATTTGAAGTGGAATTTATTTTTCATCACAATCCATGCATGTTTCCTATTGGGGTAACTTGGTGTATACATTTTTAATACCGTGAAGCCACCAGTGTCAATAAAAAAACAAACAAACAGCTGACTACATACCAGCATCCTTGGAGACCGGCTTTGGAAGGCTCAGTGGATCTGGTGGATGATAAAACTTTAAGAAATCTCAGAGCCTTTTAAAGACATTTACTTATCAGTGGTCCAGATGGCACTTCAAATGAATAATAAACTTTACAAGCAGGTAAAGCCGTGGCCGATGGAAAAACATTCCGAGTGCGTATGTGAAAAATAATTACATGATGTGGCGGGGGGAGGGGGAGGAAGTAAAATTAAGAAGTGATCTGGAGCAGCTTGTATATTCGTTATTTTGTTTAGAGTTTTCTTTTGTCTTTGGGTGGTAGTGCCTTCTCATAACATTGCATTCTATAATCTGAGAATTCACAGTAGGACTCTTCTAAAGGACATGGTGCCTGGGCAAACTTGGATTCTTCAGGAATTCCACATTTGAACATTAAAACTAACTTTCTTTCTTTCTCTCTCTCTCTCTCTTTCTTTCTTTCTTTCTAACTTCATGTTCCTGAATTCGACGAAGGCTTACAGCATTGAACAATTCAGACACATTTTGCTTTAACTCAACCACTTCCCTCCTTCTCAAGGTGCCAACACTTAGCCTACTTCCAGCCTGGGTTTTCCATTTCCATTCTTCCTTCTCTCCCAGCACTCTGACTTGACCTTGGATACATGCCATCCTTCAGCTAGTCCATGGTTGGCTATTCTAACATGAGATTAGTTACGGAGCTGAAGGGTGATGAAGGGCCCAAATCTCAGGGGTCTCACCATCACTCTGGCCAATAAGCCTGGTCTCTTATAATGTGGAGTTTTGTTCCGCATTTGTTCCCTCTCATTTTATTCAGAACCTTCTAATGTGATTCTTTTCAGAGAAGTAGGTAGTGATAGCCAGGTACCACCTGGTTTCTTTTGGTCTCAGGGTTGTGTAGAATGATGTTTGCAGGTGCAGTAGGCCAATGGACTAAACTGGACTAACTGTATAACTGTTTACTAAAAGACTGATTTGCTACAGTTGGAATTCTTTATTTAGAATTGATGAATGGTGTGCCACAAGATGCTCAAAATGTCTTTGAGATTGTATTTAAAACTTCACAGGCATGGGGTTATTTTCGTGTGTGTGTGTGTGTGTGAACTTTATACATACATACGGTGCCAGGTGCTGTTGAGTCTGCTCTGCCTCTTAGCAACCCTAGCTGGGTATCATAGAATCAAACACCGTCTGCTCCTGCACTATCCTCATCATTGTTGTTATGCTTAAACCCATTGTTGCAGTCTCTGTGTCATTCCATCACTTTGAGCATCTTCCTCTTTTCCTCTGATCCTCTACTTCACAATGCATGAGGTCCTGATGGTCTCTCCAAACAGCATGTCCAAAGTATGTGAGGCGAATCAACTCTCAGAAGCATTCTGACTGTACTCCTCTGATCATATCTGTTTGTTCTGGTAGGCCATGGTACTTGCAGTAATTTTTGCCAACACAATAAATGCATTAATTCTTCCCCAGTATTCCTTATTGATTATGCGGCTTTCATATGCATATGAGGTATTGGAACTATGACTTGAATAGGGATATACATATATACTATTTGTTGTGTGTTTTCATGGTTGTCATTATTAGTTGTCATCGAGTTGGTTGTTCTAACTCCTAGGAAGTATTCCATCAGGTTAGGCTGCGACCTTTCAGAAGCAGGTCACCAAATCTATCTTAAGCTTCTGGGTGGATTAAGCTCAGTAGTTCAGTGCTTAAATGCTTGCATCATTCAGGAGCACATTCATGTCTGTATATATGTGTATTTACACACATTGCCCTGGTGACTCTGTAGGATAGGAATTGGGGTGCTAACTGCAAGGTTGGTGGTTCAAACCCATCAGCTCCTTGGAAGGGGAAAGGTAGGCTGTTTGCACTCATACAGATTTGCAGTTGGAGGCCTGAGCCACCTATAGACCCAAGAGTGCTGTGGAAGGAGCTATGGCTCTAAATGTGGGGGAGGGTGCATTCTAGGAGAGTTGCCTTTAGGGGAATGTCCCTCCCTCCATTCCACATTCCCAAGTGGCCAATAGGCAGGAAGCGGGAGGAGAAAGACCACTCCTCACTTTTCTCTTGGCTTCACATCTCTTGTTAGTCCTTCTCCATGTCTCCACTTAAACAAGGCAAGGAAACCCATTGACACCATCTCTCCAAGGTAGGAAAGGGTCAAGGGTGACCTGGAGGAGCTCCTGGAGACTGTTCAGTGTTATGAAGCCTACCTCACCCATCTTGTTGTAAGCCTGGAGTCTATTCTCAAATTGCCCCTGGGAACTGTAGCCATGTTTGGGTCTAATAATTTTATCTGTTTAGAAATACAACTTAAACCAATGAAATTTTATTACTGCTATGGCATTTAAATTTTCTACTTTGTAGGGTTTCTTATCGGCCCATAGATATACCGTTAAAATAATTATGGGGGTTAGGGTAACATATAAGGTGTGTGGAGACTGTGGGATAACATTTTGATGGAACAGTAGAGAAGGAGAGAGGGAAAATGGCCATTTATTCCCACCTAGTAAAACACCACCATTATTGTCCGCCGTTCAATAGAATTTGTGCTTTGTTTATATTTCAGTACAAGACTCAGATCTGTAAGTCCTGGTATTGCATTAACTCACTGTACTGAGTTCATTACTGTAATTAGACTGCTTTTGAAGTTTATTAGCGGACTCACTAATGTACTCTTAAAAAGCTTTATTTGGAAGGAAGTCAATATCCGAAGCCAATAGAACCGACAAGCTTATGCCACACGCTCCCCTGCTGAAAATCATGTTATCAATTTTCATGTGACTGTTAATCAATTAGACTGACAGGGAGATGATTTGAAGTCAATTTTCTGTTTATTGCTAAATTAGCATTTGGTCATGAGCGTGCTTATTTTGGGTTTCAAAGAGACTAGGGCTTCCTTTGTCAAGAGACAGAATGGAAGTCAATGATGGGAATCATCATTGGTGAATTTCAAGGATTTGCATATTAAGATGAGCTTCTACTGCAACAGCTTGTCACGTGGCTAAGAAGGCAGATGTGATTAAGCTGGATGACTAGCCTAGGAAAACAGATCTGACAGTGTTGAACCTGATGCAAACATATCGAGCCAGTGTGTTACCCTGAAAATAAGCAAGTTTGGGGTGTTTAGCATGCTGCCGTCAAATGAACAGAAACTCCGTTCTTTCCGACTGGGGAAGTGTTCTGGAAGATGCATCATCTTCAGGATACAAAATAAGTGAGTTATTTTGATTATCATGCGACATCATACTACGCGGTGGCCAAACTGTCAGTAGACATTAAGCCTGTTGGTAAGATTTTAAAATAGTGTATGAGATGATAGAAGGAGACAGAAGGAGGAGGAGAAGGAAGAGGAGGAGAACATACCCTTTTTGATCACGTATTGTTCCTGGCATTGTGCCAAGTTGTTAGAGACTGTACTTCATCTATTTATGTCAGCAACTATTGGTAGGAAGCATTACTATCCGTACTTAATAGAGAAAGAAACAGAGTCAGAGATAAATTAAGGTACTTATGCATCATTGAGGTTGAATTTTGTCCCACTCCAAACAGAAACAAAACAACCAACTAGCTGTAAATGAGCAGATTCCCACTCAGGGTGAGGCCTTCTATGTGACAGGTTAGCACTGAGTTCCCTTGGGTCTTCTCAGCGGTAAACTTCACAGTACCAGATTGCCACACCTTTACTCTGCCACACCCTGTCTGGATTGGATCCACCTCCTTTCAGGTTGTAGCAGACTGTAAACCTTGGGACCAGCCAGGGACTCTGTCCAACTGCAGAGACTGTGAATTTGACCATGATAACTAGCTGTACTTAGATGACCATCCACCACCACCCCAATTGTTTTGTTGGCATAGAATTCGCACATTGAACAATTCAATAGTTACAGCACATCAAGAAGAGTTGTATACCCGCATCACAACTAGTTTAGAACATTTTCTTCATTCTCCTACTCACTTTTTAAAACTCATTTTATTGGGAGCACGTACAACTCTTATCACTCCTACTCACTGTTACCAGCTCCCCATTTCCTTCCACTCTCCTCTGCCATACTCCCAAGGAACCATTCATCAGTTATGGCCGCTATAGATTGACCTATCCTGGATTCCACAGACAGAAATACATTAAAAAGCAAACACACAAAACTATTAAGAACAACAACGTAAAACCTCAAACAAAAGAAAGCAGAACATTTTAGAAACTAGAGCAAACTTAAAGGGATCCTAAGGGAGATCAAAGGAGAGGGTGCTCAAGTTTAACTTCATTGCTTCTGCAACAATCCACTTTCCAATGCATTCCGCCTCTTTGCAAGCTCTTCACGTTTGTCAGCCGACTTACGTTTGAGCCCCTCTTCCCTCATATCTAAAGGAAAGAGTTCAGGTGGGTGACTTCTAAGGCTTCTGGTCATCGTCACTATTGGGATGAGAGAACTCTCCAGAAGGTAGCAGTTCTCTCCAAGTGCAGGATATCATACCAGCATTCCAGTTGTAAACCCAGCACGAGGCAGTCTGGATATGCAGACACTGAGTTTGTGTGGGTTTTTTTTCTCAAGAAGAACCTTGACTCCTTGTAATTGTGTATTTTCAATTAGTCAGTGGTGTAATTGAATCACCAACATGTGGATGCTTAATTTAAACGAGCTAGCGTGTGGACAAGTTTACTGTCAGAGGTGTTTCACATCCCGGCTTTTCTTCCTTGAAGATATGCTTCCCATCGGAAAGCAGAATAAATCACTCTGTGTTTGTTGATGATTCACAGTTATGGAGGGAGCATTAAAGCTTTGGGATGACAGAATGGATTTTGTCCATATATTTGGACAAGTGAAGTTGGGTTTAAATTACTTATGATAGTATTTAATGGTGGACCAGCAAATGCGCTGTTGTCTATTCGCTGAGTGTAATTAAATTGTGCAAGACAAGACCTCAGTGTGCCTCTTAGCCATTAAATCTCTATGGCGACATGAGGTGAGGCTGACAGTGGTCTGTGGGGAATTACCAAGGCTGCTGAGTTAAGAGGGAGGATTTGCTCACGTCTACCATAGATCTCTGGCTCTATTTGGATTCTGGAATGCCCATCTCAGTGGAGTGTCGGGGGTGTATTTACAAGCTTTAACGAGAAATTAAACTGAAGTTGGGTCCATTGCTGAAGATGGCCATTTCCTGTCATAAACACTGGCTGGTGTGAGGATCCCAGGGGGAGTCTCACCCTCACAGAGAGCACCAGGGCTGTCTTCGGGACCGATCTGGCATTCTCTTGCCTTGACTCAGCTGCAGGAGGGAATGAGTCAAATAACCTTGGCAGGTCAGAGTCAGGAGTGGCAATTACTCTGGGACCTGATCCTGAATTATAAATATCACTTTATAGACTTTCAGCTCAACCTTACGCTAATTGCATTGGCTCAGTGGGTGCCTGTGTAATGGTGGATGGGTGCTACTGCTTCCTGCCTATTAATGGAAAGTTCAGGCAACCTCTATTCATTGGGCTCTCCTTGATTTACAGACATTTCATCTAGAGTTGAGAAAGACATCCAGACTAGGTGTTAGAGGTAGAGGGGACAGCAGGGAATCCCAAAAGAGAAGGTGTGTGTGTGTGTGTGTGTGTGTGTGTGTGTGTGCGCGCACCGTGTAGCCATAGGCACTGACTGTTGCTTTGCTCTATAAGGTCATAGTATTCTCTAGAGCATCCACTTATGTGAGAGGACAAGTGGGGCTGAAATCCAGTCCAAATTAAGCTTGTCAAGTTGTGTACCTTGGTGTAGGACTAGGTGTCGCAAGAGAGGGTTTATCTTTCTCTGATTAGGCTGCCATCTAGATTGGCAGTAACTCAGGCCATTCTACACATCATTTCTGAGTGCACATTTTGTACCAGGCACATGCTAAGATGGGGTGGGCATGGGCTGACTAGGCCATCGCTTCCGCTTTTCAGTTCATCACGGTCTCATAGAGATGGCAACCCAGGCCATGTGATCTACACATACATGCAGGATGTCAGAGTGGCAAGGGGGAGGGAAGTGTTAAGTGGCTTGACAAGGTCAAAGAAGGCACATCTACATGTATGCTTGCTTGTACACACTCACATATTCGAAAGACTTCACTGATTTCTTTTTTTACTTTCTTTGATGTTATTGGAAAACCTGTCAGCCATCAAGAGACAAGCTCATGCAGACCACTAGTCCTCTCCGCTTTCTATGGCGGTCATAGAAATGATCCTTAAAAATAAAATCAGAGTCCACTGCCGTTTTTGAGAGGCTCTCACAATCATGGCTGTACATAAACTGGAGTGTATATTCCTGTGTGGGATGGGAAGATTCTCTAGCCTCTCATAGGTGGTGTGTATGGAAACCTCTGGAAACGGTCCCAAGCAGATCAGTCTGGGAGTGTCAGTATCCTGGTATGTGATGAATGCTTCTAAAAGACCCATTGTTTTCCTCTGAAGTGCAAGATTAAATCCTTCTAATAATAGTCATAGTGGCTAAATTTGTAAAAGTGCCTTCCACCCATCCCATGAAGTGGCTTTTATGAGTACTCATATTTTATAGATAAAGAAATTGAGATTCCAGGAGGTTGAGTAACTTTGCCAAAGTCACCCAGCTTCTAGATGGCAAACCAAGAATGGAAGGTAGGTCTTTCTGATTCGAGCACCTATGTTTAACTCTTAAGTTCCTCATGTTTCCAAAGGAGTGACTGGGACTGGTGGATCAGTCTCCCCAAATAGCGTGGCCACTCTTGAAAATGGGGACTGTATTGGAGAACGTTGGTCCTATCAGAACAAATCAGCCTCAGAGGGAATACAACCACCTTCTCTTCTCCTTGGACAAGAAGACGAAAAGATGAAAAGACTTTAGGTTGCTTGTTTTAATTGTTTAATAATGTTATGGCATATAATTGACATAACATACAGTCCAATGATTCAATCACATTAAAAAGAGGTGCGCAGTCATCCCCCACAGTCAATGTTAGAACACTCTCTTCTTTCTGGTCCCCTCTGTTAGGAGCACCCCACTTCCCTTCAGCCTCCCCTGTATTTCTTCAGGAAGATTAGAGAAACCTGAAAGGACCTGAGTTGAGGCAGTAGCCACAAACGTGAACTCAAGCACATCAATGATCAGGAGATGACACAGGGCGGGGAAAGCGCTTTTCCCATTAGGTCCAAGATCTCACATAAGTTGTAGCCTGCTATAGGACAACTATAGCAACAGCATTTAGGTGTACAAAGTAGTTATAAATGGATGACCCAGTGTGTGTGTGTATGTGTGTATACATACATATATATTTCCAACATTTCCATAATGTCCCTGATATAATTATTCAGTAATCCCCTAGGACTTGAACCCAGGGAGTCTGGGTCTAGACTCTTCCCTCTAAGATACTTTGCTGCTCCCTGGGCCTTTAGAGGAAGTAATTATGTACCTGTTCTGTGTGGATTTGCATCACTTCTATATAGAGTTCCTTGGGCTTATGAACAATACCTTCAAGAACATTTTATTGTTGTTGTGACAGCTTCTTACCAACAGTACAGATGACTACTTAATAATTTTGTTTATTAAAAGAATAAGGTGATTTCTCATCTTATCCTAAACTGTCACATCTGTGTAAACACCAATGATATTTCCCCTGCAAATATTAAATAAACATATAGCTCCTGAAGATAGTTGCAACACATAAGGAGTCAGCTTGTGGTCTGCACACACCCCTTTGGTAAGTATTGATATAAGCTTGTTGAGGACCTACTTACCAAATCCCTCATTTTCCAGAATCATTACTTTTAAGTATGCTGCTATTTTGAGTGATAAACATTAATGGAACGTTCAATATATTGTCTCCTTTGGGGCAAATGGCTCAGTGCTTAGATGCTCACTCAAAGCTTGGCAGTTAGAAGCTGCCTAGAAACACCTCAGAAGAAAGGCCTGGCAATTTACCGCCCGCCACCCCCTCACCAAAACAAACAAACAGAAAACCAACAGTCACGGAAGACCCCTATGGAGCACAGCTCTACTCTGACACATGGGGGGTCTTCCTACTGACAGCAGATTCCTCCTGCATAATTTAAACAGGTGTCCGCACTGGTTTACGATGCTCCGGTCTTCTCTGTGGCTCTTTAGGAGGTATAGCAATGATCAAGGTCAGTCTTCCTGGGCACTGGTCTCGTGGAGACCGCATTGTGCAAGAGGAGGAGGAAAAGGAGGAAGAACTAGCTAGAGGGACAAATGATTCTACTGAAAGGCAGATTCTGTCTCCAGCCACAATGCCTGTTCAGGGTGCTTCAGGTGCAACCATCCCAAACACGTCGAGTCAATGCCAACTCACAGCCACCCTATGGGACAGGGGAGACCTGCCTTTCCTCTGAGTTATGAGACCTCAACTGTCCACAGGGAGTAGAAAGCCCTATTTCAAACAGCTGACCTTGCGGCCCATCACCACCTGTCAGCAGGGCTCCTTAAAACCATCGAGTATGAGATAGAGCTGCCATGTCCACAGAGTTTGTAAACTTTATTCTGGCCGTTTCCATAGTGATGTCTGGTTGCTAGCCATAAGTGAAGGCACAAAACAATCTGTCAAAGGTCTTTTGCTCCCTCTGTCTTTAATTCTCTGCTTAGAAATGCTGCCCAAATTGGCAAATTGTTATTAAATAAATTTCAATCCGTGTGTACAAATAAATGGCTAACTCTGCCAGATTGTCTGTCCAGACCAGCAAGACAAACCAAGATGGGCCTAGAGGCCTGTTCCCCGTACCTTCATTCCCAATCACTTTCCTTCCCATTTTACCCACAACCTTGCTCCTTTAAATTTTTTAATCAATTTAACTTTTTCTTGACGAATATGAAACATATGTAAAACTGAAAAAGTAAAAAATAGAGACTGGGTAGCATGAGGACTCGCCCTGTGTTGTTTCCCAGCTTCAGTAAGAAACCACTTGTAGAAAGGGTTGGCCCTTCAACACTGATACTTACTGCCTCCTGATTTCACTGTGATAGAAAAACCTCCTGTACCAGATATGGGTTCATGGGTAAATATTTCAGTGTCTATGGCTGAAAAGTAACAGCCACAATACCATATAACCACTCCACCCCCCGAAAAAATGTTGCAATTCCTTATAGTCAAACATTTAGCTGATGTTAACATTTGACTCCAGCAATGACTTTTTCCAGTTTGAGTAAGGATCTCATCAAGTCTGTATAAATGCACTGCCATCCGGTTGATGCCAACTCAGAGTGACGCTGTGGGGCAGCTAGACCTGCGAGTTTCCACTCCTGTGATTTGGCCGGAGTAGAAAGCCCATCTTTCTCCGACCGAGCACTTTCTGCTTGCACAGTGCTCACCTTCTGGATCACAGCCAGACGAGGAGCCACTGCTCTGCCAGGGCTCCTCATGCTCTGGAAATCTCACTTAATCTCGCCAACCAAACCTTTAAGCTTTTGGTGAACAGTTAAACGCATTGGTCTAACTTCTCCAATAGGAAAATAGTCAATGTTAAATAGAAGCCATTGGCCCTTGAATGGCATGAAGACTTTGACCCCTGTGTGGGTGAAAAATCCACATTGACTCCCCGACACTTAACTTCTCAGACTACTGTTGTTGACCAGAAGAAGCCTTACCCCAAACAATAAATTAACGCATACTCTGCGTGTTATAAGGAGTTCTGGTGGTGTAGTGGTTATAGGTTGGGCTGTAATCCGCATGATCAGCGGTTCAAAACCACCCTCTGCTCTGAGGGAAAAAGATGAGCTTTCTACTCCCATAAACAGTTAGTCTCAGAAACCCACAGACTCACAGAGGGGTCTCTAAGAGTTGACATTGATTCAATGGCAATGAGTTTTGTTTCTTGTTGGTTTTGCATGTTATAGAACCCTAGTGGCAGATTGGTTACTTACTTAGGAGCTACTAACCGCAAAGTCAGCAATTCCAAACACCCGTCGCTCCATGGGGATCAAAGAGATGCTCTACTCCTATAAAGAGTTACCATCTCAGAAACGCACAGAGGCACTTCTACCTTGTCCTGGAGGCTCGCTATGAGTTCGAGTTGGCTCCATGGCCATGAGTTTAGTTTAGGTTTTGGAGTGTTATATGTATTGACTATTACACTGATATAAAAGTTGTATTTTCAATAAGAGATAACAGGTATTTTGAAAAAAGTTCCATTTTCACGCCTGTTGGCGTAGCTGCACTCACTGACAACTTGATATAACTTCTTTTCTTTCTTTTTTATTTTTTTGTACCGTAGTCCCTAGAGTGGATTCATTTATAGTGAGATGGTGGCAAATCACTGCTGCAGGCCTAATCTGCAGCACCTATTAACCAATCCAACTTTCCCTGGTTATGTCATGACTTTTCTCTGCTTCTTGGCAGCCTTTCCAGGGTCACTAGTGACACTCTGTATGGGTCCCGCCACCTTATTAAAGATGTACAGTATAAATAGGATGGGAAATAGCTAGCAACTGCAATACATACTGTACTGGAGCGATTACTTGTTCAGGTGGAGGCGATTAGCATCCCATCTGAGTTTTGTTTGTATTTTTAAATCTGCACATATATGGACCCAGGCAGTTTAAACTCGAATTGTTCAGAGTCAACTCTTAGGTACCAGGGACCAAAAACAAAAGAAAATTGATGAAGTGCATTCTAACTCATAATAACCCTACTTCACAGAATAGAACTGCTCATAAAATCATTATGGGAATACAGTCTCATCTTTTCCCCTTGGGATGGCTGGTTGGTTTGGAACTGCTGGGGCTGCGGTTAGCTGCTCAGTGTATACCCCACTGTGCTACCAGGAGTCTAACTTTTTCTCTCTCTATGTAGCTCCATGTATTTGTGTTATCTGTATTTATATTTACCTCTATGTTTATTTACATCTATTCCTTCTGAACCATGCTGGGTGGGGAGTGGGCGCAGAACACACATCTTGCCAGTTGTTTGGTGATCTTTAGTTCAGTCCTTTGAATAGATTTCTTCCTAGGGTTTCTTTCTTAAAGTGGAGCTATTTCATGTAATGCTTTGTGAGATTAAATTAAAAACAACTACATCCAGTCAGTTGTGACCCACAGAAACCCTACAAGTAAATCTTTACAGGAATAGAATGCCTTATCTTCCTCCCGTAGCACATTTAAATAGTAGACCTAGTGGCTGCAACCCCACACCTAACACAGACGCCACAAGCTCTTACAAGCCAAAGTATGCCTGACCCAGAGCAAATGGTCCATGAATTCAATGCAGTTAACCCACCCGTAGTTTAGCATGTCTACTGTGCCAGGCACAGTGGGTACAAGAATGGCAGGGCATAGTCCCTGCCCTGAAGTTTCCTGCCTTGTGTCAGATCAGAGCTGAACTGAACAAACAAGGGCACGTCTCGACAAGGGTTAAAATAGAAATCAAGAAATGGCGTTTGCCCCATAGTACAATGAGCCAAGTACTAGCTCCTACAGGAGAATCCCAACACATAGTGGGTGCATTAGATGGGCAACATCTCACGACCAAGTGAGATAAAAGTGCCTGATGAAATGTGGTCTGTGAGAGTAGGGAGCAGAGCAAGTCTGATTCAGATGGAATCCAATACAAGTCAGGGGAAGGCAGGGCTCCGCTGGGAGCCGCATCTCAACTCTGGTGAGTTAGGCATCTTCTTCCCTCCTCTCACTGCACCTTGCACACACCTTCCCAGCCAACTGCTGACCTACCTGCTTCCCCACAGAGACCAAGTTACATTCCTCTCTACATCCTGAATATTTTGCCAGAGCAGACACTCAAAAAAATGTTTGTTGAAAAAAAAAATGAGTGAGCAAATGAGTGAATGGATGAAGCAGGGCATCAAAGGCTGATCTCTATTCAGTTTGTAGGTGGTCTTCCTCCTGAGGCCTTCTGATCTGCCTCCTCTGGGTATTGCACACTGGAAAGAGAGGTCTGCCCAGGTGGCTGACGTGTCTCTGGAGTGACCAAAGAGACACTCATTTGGAGGGAGGGAGGCTCGTGGGATCTTGGGGCATTTTAACTGGACCAGGAATTGTGGATTAGCTGGTGTAGGTCAGGAGCATAAAGATGATGAGGGAAATAATGGGACCAGGAACTGCTCAATTATGGGGAGATATTAATGTGCTCCATAAAGATGGTATATGGTGCACAAAGCATTATTTTTAGTAGATGTTTAAGAGTTGTATGAATTAATGAGGAGCAGAGAGGGTAGTAGAACTCATTAACTTCTCAAATCTAACTATTTACAATGAAGGCAAACCTTTCTCAGGCTGGTGGCATTAACCATCATAAATGATGTTCCTAACATGGACTGTATTTTCTGGGAGAGTCTGGATTTTTGTCTTAGAGCATAGTGGTATGGAGAGATTGGGGCTGCATTTGGCTATTAAACAAGACAAATAGGTGACTTAATTTTTTGTCACTTGCAGTCCTCATCGGAACTTTAAGGCCTCACCCAAGCAATGCCATTGCAACCCACCAGATATTGACCCTGTGTTTAACCTGTAGTGTAGCCTTTCCTGCAGGTCTTAGAGAGGGGCTTCAACTGGTCACTGATTTGTTGTTCTCCACGATACGTTCAACCTCCCCATGAAGCCCATTGCCTTCAAGACAATGCAGAGTGACAGACGTGAGAGGACAGAGGAGAGCTGCCCCATAGAGTGTCCATGGCCCTAAATGGTCATGGAAGCAGACTGCCACACTGTTCTCCCATGACATTGCTATGCTCAGACCAAGACCTTTGGATTAGCCGACAAGTTTAGAGTTTAGGGGCTTAGAGTTTACTCACAGTCCACACCGCCCTTTCCCTTCAACAGTAAGGGCGTGCTGCCTGCAGAGCGGCTTACTGCTGTTGGGGAGTCTTCTCCTGTGGGATTTCTTCTCATAAACCCCATATAGACCCCCATTGTGCCTCCTGCCTGTAAGGAACTGTTGGCACTAACAATTCATTCATAAAGGACATTCCTTCTTAGGTCTTCAGTTGAGGATCCTTGACCACTGAGATGTTTTTGTTTTCATTTTTCTGACCAAAGTAGGAAACTGCTCTTTGTCTGTGACATCATATTTTTGTGTGTCCACGGCCAACCATGATCTCAGGGACATTTTGGAATTGAAGTCTTGGCTTGAAGTAAGTACTAAGATGGAATATTATTAAATCCCAGTCATTCTCAGACGTTTCCCCTTCCTTCTCCCCACTCATCTCCATGGCTGCACACAACTGCAGCCCCTGCATTGAAAAGGACAGGGCGATGGGGACCAGCCTCTAGCGGGGGTTTGCAGCCTGGGTCTCATTTGACACTTCCTCTGAGGTCCGCTGCAGAGAACTCGAACTGCCACCCCAAGCAGACCGAAGCATCATCTACCTTTTAACAAGATGCCCAGCTGCTTCTCCTACAACAGGTACTTCCGGAAAGCTGGTGGAAAAATTGCATTATCTTTTAATTCCTTTTTTCCCCCCACCATGAACTTTGGGAAGCCTCCTTGTATATTCTATCTCCACTTTATTCTCCTGTATCCTTAAGAATGGATGCCTAAGATATTGCTCATATGTGAATTCAGTTTGAGAGGCTCTGAGGTGGAGATGCAAATTCTCAGCCAGTGGGGGGTGGGGGGTGTCGCAGTGGACTGCTTGGAAACTCAGCTTGGAAACTGGCCATCTGGTTCCAGCGCTTTCAACGTGACAGCTCTGCTCTCTGCTGTGTGCGGAGCGCAGGACCTGGACTTAGAGCAGCGGTTCTCAACCTGTGGGTTGCGACCCCTTTGGGGGTTGAATGATCCTTTCACAGGGGTCACCGATTCATAACAGTAGCAACATTACAGTTATGAAGTAACAACAAAAATAATTTTATGCTTGTATGTGGGGGCGAGGGGGTTCACCACAACATGAGAAACTGTATTAAAGGGCCCCGGCATTAGGGAGGTTGAGAACCACTGGCTTACAGGGAGAGGGGCATCTAGCTGACTTTGACAGCTATCCCTGGTGTGACACTGGGATTAAATGGTGTCCTGAAGGCTCCTGGATGGACCCCGCGGTGGTATAGGTGTGCGTCACCTGGAAGCCATTCATTCTGAAAGGGACCAAATTCTAAGTGGCACTTTGATAATGATTTCGGGCGGGTGATTGGATTTGGTGCAGTTAACATCCCATGTGTCAGTGTCTCTCAACTGTCATGTTTGTCAGACAGAGGCAGTGGGATTCTAGCCCGCGAATGAAATTAAGTTTAACTCTTTTTTTTTTCATTTCAATATCTTGGCCCATTTATTTCTAAACCTCGTTGCAGAAATGGCCAGAGAGATGAGTAAGGAGTGTTATGCGAATGGGTGTTATTGCCTTGGGAGCCGTGCGGACTGATGGCTGGTTTTAAATCGCATATTATTGCAATTGTTAGCTGGTGATCCTTGGCTAAAATTAATAACAATAAAAAAACTTTCATTTTCTAAGACTCAAGCGCCTTATCTATAAAATGGAACACTTGTGAGAATTTAATGAGTCAAAGCTTCTAGTGCCTTTGGCACAGTGCCTGGGAGACAAGAGGCCCTTAGCGAATATAAACATTGATGGGTGCTGTCAATTTGTGTGGGGTGATTAAGGAACAAAGGTGGGATTTCAAGACATTATTCGTTCCCTAGATGTACCGGCCCATAACCTTGAACCTAAAACATGTTTCAATGATTTATGATCATCTCTTTGTCTTCTTAGAATGGCTTTTCCTTGAGTATTTGAGGCATGCTGGCCATGGTGCTGGCCATTGCCATACGAAATGGCATCTAATCCTCTCGGCATTTTACGGTATTGTTTTCTGCCTTTGAGGTATCCTGCAGCTCATGGAGAGCCTACGCTCGAGGCAAGGAAATCCTGCCCAGTCCTGCGTCATGCTCATGATCCATCAGAGATGGAACCAGTATGACCCATAGCGTTACCCTCGGCTGATTTTCCAAAGCTGATTGCCTTTCTTTCTTGCTAGTCCGTCTTAGTCTGAAAGTTCATAGACATCTGTTAGCGTTACAGTAACAGACAGGTAGTGAGAGGCATGAGTCAAGAATCAATTTCAAGTCTCCTTGGTGTGAGGCAGGAATTCTACCAATGGATTCCCACTGTCTTTTCACTGAAGTTCACTGATCAGTTATGAAATCTCAGTCATTTGCTTAGTACCCCACAAGAGATCCCACCAGTTTGGGGACCTGGGATCCACCTGACTCCACAGCTTATTCTTTTTCAGTTGATTCTAATCAGAATGGAACATGGTACTATATAGTGAGCTAACAATACTTTAGTATTCAAAGTAATTTGCCTGAATTATCATAAGTTCTCCCTTACACTATCCAATGAGATAAATATGCTCATCCTCCCCATTTTTATAAATGAAGAAACATGTCCAGGAGATAGATGGGGAATCAGCTAGTAAGAAGCTTAACTAAGCTTCAAGGACAGGTACACTGCCTTAGTAAACCTATGCTAGGTCCCCAAACCAAGCCCATTACTATCGAGACAATTCCAATATGTAGCCACCCTATAGAGGGTTTCTGGGGTGGTACAACTTTACAGGAGCAGAGAGCCTCATCTTTCTCCCATGGAGCAGCAAGTGGTTCTGAACCACACACCTTGAGGTTGGTTCGTCTTGGGGAAAAATGAATAAACACATACACACAGTGGCCTGAAATTGTGGGTCATCCTGCTTCTTAGATGGTTGGCTTTCTCTGACTCTCAGTTTCTTTTCTGTGTAAAGTAAGAGGGCTGCACTGGGGCCTCGTGAAAGCCTTTGTGCCTCTAAAAGCCAATGGCTCTGTAGGTGGGATACAACCCAGCATCCCATGTTGCTGTCCAATAAGAACATGACCATCACGCGGTGACTTACTTGCTACTTAGGCCTTATTTATCAAATTTTAGGGAACGAAGTCAGAATGGGGGCCCAGCAGAGTGATTGAAGGCACATTATCAGCATCTTCTCCAGGATTTAATCCTAGAAGGCGAGTTTCCTTCCAAAGCTCCCACAGCTGCATTGTG
This sequence comes from Tenrec ecaudatus, assembly GCF_050624435.1. Classification (NCBI taxonomy): domain Eukaryota; kingdom Metazoa; phylum Chordata; class Mammalia; order Afrosoricida; family Tenrecidae; genus Tenrec; species Tenrec ecaudatus. Next base: position 199,242,150 of record NC_134532.1, read on the forward strand.
GACGGTGGCATTTCTCAAGTAGGGCTTCCTCTCCCACAGCTTTCAGAAACACCCCGCTCCTTAGAGCAATCACAGCTGACTGCTCGCTGGGCAAAGTGGACACTCTATGACTCATAGTGGTAGATGGACAATTATCTGGTGGAAGCATGTGTTGAAAGACTTGTCAATTTTCCCCTATGGAGTCTTTGTACGTCTGTGCACTTGGTGGTGGCGCATTTGTTGGTCCACAGAATAAAAATACGTTTCCTTTGAAACGCTTACCTTTTCGTATTTATCTTGAGTACACATTTTTTTTAAAAGTTTTTTTCTTTTGATGTAAACCCAACAGAAGAAAGGAGGCTAAAAGATGATCATACACAACCACCATTCTCCGGACAAATACTCAGGAGGTCAGAGAGGTGACTTATCCGAGGGCAAGGCACTATGGGTGATGGACAATTTATTTGAAGGGTCCCTCAGCCTCTGAATCTTGACTCTGAATTTTGTGTTCTCATCATTTCCTCAGTCTATCCGGTGGCAGAGACGACAACGGTAGGGCCCATAGATGATGCAGAGGAGGTTGAGGAGGGACTGGTGGGGACTACGGTAAACAGGGCTCACTGCATCTTAGGCAGCAGGTGCTCGTCAGCATTATTTAATGAGTAACATTGGGTACCAGTACAATTTGTCCTTCTAATTTTCTTTGAAGAAATATTTTTTGAATGCTTAACTAAAATTTGTTAATTTTCAGTGTTGGCAACTCATAAGAAGCTTCCTAAGATACAAAACAGGCCAAAGAAGCTGCAGCCCTGTATTCATTAACCCAGACGGAAAACTCTCACCAATCAGCTTCTCTAAAGGACCCAGCATCCAGAAAGAGAAGGGAAATGCCGATGTAGACAATACTGGATGTAACACTAACGAACCCAAACCAAACCCACTGCCGTCGAGTCCATTCCAACTCAGTGCGACCCTGTAGGACAGGGTAGATCTGCCCTGGTGGGTTATGGAGACTGACACTCTTTATGGGGGTGGAAAACCAGCCCCTCTCTCCTGATGAGCAGCCGGTGGTTTGACACTACTGAGCTTGTGGTTATAAAACATAGGACCTAGATTTTCTCTCACTTCTGTGCCCACTGAATTACATGATGATTCAAAGATAAGAAAAAGAAAAGTAAAAAAAAAAAAATCACACTGACCTTGGAGTTCTAGGCAGGCCAGTTGGGAGAACGTCCCTCTCATGCAACATTCCGTGTCTGCTTGATCGTGTGCGTGGATTTCTCTGGCCCTGGTGTTCATTTCGCTGCCTTCTTTCCTACCTGGCAAATGGCCGTCCGTGAGGGGGGAGGCACTGGTCAGAGGGACAGCTAGGTCTAAAGTAAAGTCCTGGAGACTCATCCAGCTCAGTCAAATAAGAGAGTGGGGGAGCAGGAGGGATCCGAGAGGAGGAACACAGAGCCATTACTCCTGGGGAAGAAGAGGGGAGCCCTCGCCTTCAAGAAAGATGGGAGAGATGCCTGTGGATCGAGAGCGGCTGGAGAGTTTATCACCGCAGATAAATCTCGAGGGCACTCCACGCACCCCATAAAGATGATGGTGTGTAGTCAAGGGTGGGAGACTCCCACAGATGTTTATCTGATGTTCTGCCTTCATAAACTACAGGGGCAGCTCCCCATCTCTCTCTTCCTGAGACCCCTTCTCGTCTTCTTCTGGCTAAGCTATCTCCTTTACCAGCGGCACCAGCAGCGCTCTCAGGAACATCGCGGGAGAGCACCATCGTTCTAGGTGTACTGGAGAGAGAAGGGTGTCCAGACACGATCAAAGCATGGTCAGCTACTAACAGAAACGCTTGACTCCAGCAAGGGACACTTCTGCAGAAATGCCCCGACCACTACCACTTTCAGCCCCCTGACTGTAGAGCCTGGGAGCACCGTTCCACTCTGACACCCCCGGCGTCTCCGTGACCCCGCCGTGGCTGATGGAGTCCCCACATTCTCCATGGAGGAAGGCAGGTCTGAGCTCAGGTGTGGGAACGATTTACAGGTGACTTTGCCAGGTGGTGGGGTTGCTTCACTCCCTTGTCAGATGTACTGCACTTCCCCAGAGGAAAAGTACTAAGTCTCATGTTGCCCCTCTTAGAACAGTGAGAGTTCATCAGCTGCTTACTTGAAGGAATCAAGCCAGGGTGGGGGCCGTTTTGCATACAACATGTACATATTCGGTGAAAGTAGCCGGCCTGTTTCAACTGTCACTTGGCACAGCAAGGCGGAACATAGCACCTAGCTGGCAGCACTTCCCCAGGTTGGCATTTTGCTAAAACCCAAATCAGCCAACCCCACTGCCATCCAGTGCATGCCCACTCATGGCGACACATCGGATTACAGAGAGTGTGCATCTTCCCAGGAGAGACAGACTCGTCATCTCCTTTGGAGCGGCTGGTGGCTTTGTACCACGGGCCTCTTTGTGATTCCCAGGCCACCACTTAATCCATCATGCCACCGTGGAGGGCTCCTTGCAGTGCACACAGATGCTATATCAAATCCAACCCATTCCATTGCCTTGAGTGGATTCCCATTCATAGCCACTATATATAAAACTCACTGTCATCTATTTGATTCTGGCAGCGACCCTATAGGACAAGGCAGATCTGTGCCTGTGGATTTCCAAGACTCAAACTCTTTACAGGAATCAAAAGCCTCATTTTTCTCCCATGGAGCAACATGTCATCCCTGGGCCACGAGGGCTCCAGCAGTGATATCTCCCACTCCAAACCAAACTCCCGGCCAATTCACAGTGAGCCTAGAGGACAGGGTAGAACTGCCCCAGTGAGTTTCTAAGACTGTAACTGCTAAAGGGAATAAAACAAACCATCTTTCTTCTGTGGAATGGCTAGTGGGTTCAAACTGCTGACCTTGCAGATCAAAGCCCAATGCAAAACCACTACACCACTAGAGCTCCTCTAGAGATGCTATAGGGCAGAGAATGTAGTTGCTATGAATGGGGCCTCGCCATAGGGCCTTGCTGGAAGCAGACTGCCTCTTCTTGCTTAGAGTAGCTGGTGGGTTACAAAATGCTGAACTCTCAGTACCCAGCCCTGCTCCCTCCTTCCATTTAGTATGTCTGAGCCCCTTGTTGCAGCCACTGTGCCAGTCCATCTCATCAAGGGTCTTTCTCGTTGGGGGAAATGTGATACTTAGAGCTTGACCAGAGGGCAGCCTGGTTAAATTGCCAATGTTGTGGTGGTTGTCAGGTGTCATCAAGTTGGTTCCAGCCCGATGCACTCCTGTGCACAATGTGCCATGGCCTTGTGCCAGCCTCACGATTGTTTCTATGCCTAAGCCCACCATCACAGCACTGTCAGTGCGCCTCTTTGCAGGCCTTCCTCTTTCATAACCCCTCCACTTTACCTCACAGCATGTCCTTCTCCAGGGACTGCTCTCTCTGGACAACACGCCTGAAGTATGTAAGAAGATGTCTTGCCAGGGTTGCCTCCAAGGAGCAGTCCGGCACCACTCCTTGCAGCACAGATCAGTTTGTCCTGTCAGTTTGTCCATGGTACTTTCTATATTCTTCTGCAACACCACAGTTCAAATGCGTCAGTTCTGCTAGTCGGTGATCTGTCATCCTTATGCAGCGTCCAACTGTCGCATGCCAATGAGGCAATAGAGAATACCATGACTTGGGTCAGGCACACCTTAGTCCTCAAAGTAACTTCCTCGCTTTCCATTACTCTAAAGAAGTCTTATACAGCAGGTTTATGCAATGCGAGTCGTCATTTGATCTGTTGACTTCTGTCTCTGGGAGCATTGATTGTGGATCCAAATGGTCAAGAGTTACTATAATGGGTTTTCCTTTCTGGAGCACCCTTGGCTTCTGTCTCTGAATTCATCAGAATTTGGGGATTGTCACCCTGGGTGGTGGATTACAATGAGTCAGAGACTGGGTTAAGTAGGAGGGTGCTGCCACATAGCGAAGACCTCTTTAGGTAAACCAGCCTGGAATGAGCTGGCAGCTGATAAAATTGAAGGATCAGACTATGAAGTCTCTCTCTCTCTCTCACACACACACACACACACACACACACACACACACACACGATTAAAGATCTGGTTCCACCCTTCACCTACCTTGTGACTTGACTTAGGTTGTGACCCTCAATTTTTCTGTTTTTAATGTGGGCTCCCATGGAGGGCTGTGTAAGAACAGGTATCCAGAGTGTCTAGGTCCGGGCTTGGCAGTGCATGCTCTGACCTGAATTCAGTCAGGTCTCTGTGAGTGCTTGATGTGTGAATATGGATCTAAACACAGAGTTGGTATGTCATCCCAAAGTCTACTCTGCCTGGCAGGTGTAGGGATGTGTGAATATGGATCCAAACACAGAGTATGTCATCCCAAAGTCTACTTTGCCTGGCAGGTGTAGGGGTTGATTATAGCCAGAGCGACATAAAAAAGAGCACGTGAGTCATGTCCTTGTTTGCAATGTAGATATCCCCATATTGCATTTCAGCTGTAAACTGCCACTGAAGTGGGGTACTCTTTGGAATGTGCTCTTAGGGACAGACTCAATCCTACCTGTCTGACGGCTCCGGATGAAACCACCTTTACAGTGCTCTGTTAGAGCAGCAGCTTACTCTGATCCACCTCCCCACTTTAGCTTCACTTTCCTAATGCCACTTCATATTTGGACCATGCAGTAGTGTGCTTGGGGCCTTCTAATCTCCTTTAGACCCACACCTTGCGATTCGGTGTGGATGCAGCTGAAGCTTTCAGCACCATAGCCGGCTGTCATCGAAGCTCAGGGCCGGTTTGCTGAATGAACAAACAAACAGATTGGGCTCAGAATTAGGGGAGTAACTTCCTCAGACTCTATTAGTTCTCAGGTGTGGTTCAAAGCATCCCTGGTGGCGCAGTGGGTTCAACTTTTGTGGTGGAGTGAAATTTCCTGATCTGGCTCTTCATCCATCCTTGCTTCTCCAGCCCCACCCAATGATCGGAGGAGGCTACGCAGACGGGGCGTGTGTTGGACCCACCGGAAGGTTTTAGTTGCCACTCCTCTGTAAAAAGGGCTTCCCAAGGCACTTGGAATAGATAAGCAGACTTATAAAAGCGCATGGAAATTTTTCATTACAAGATGATGGAATTTTCTCACGAGCTTTTTTGAAACTCCCTTGTAGCACTGAGCCAATAAGATAGAACACCTTGGCTCTCAGGGTCCCCCCGTTATAGGAGCAGGTTAGGACAGTGAGTGCAGGGATTGTGCCCCAGAGGGGGTTCCTTGACTGTGACCTTTCATCAGAGACCTCCAAGCCTCTCTTCCAAGAGACCTCTAGGTGGGTGGATTTGAACAGTCTGCCTTTGGGTGAGTTATTATGATAGTCATGGGGCGTTTCTCCATTTGCGACTCTCAGGGATTCCTTGGAGTGTGTTGGGATGGCCTAAGGGTTTGGGAAGAAAGCAGAGTGAGGGAAGCACAGATGAAAAGAGAGACAGACAGAGAGGCTAAGGCAGAGATAAGAGAAGGGAAGAGAGATACACACAGATAAGGCCGAGAGAGGAAAGACAGCAAGAAGATGGACAGAAAAACTGAGACAGAGCAAGAAGAACCAGGCATCCCTGAGCACAGTTGATCCTCTCCCTGGGCCTTCTGCGTGTCAGGGTAGATGCAGACTCCAAAGAGCTTTCAAAGGCTGATTTTGCAGAAGTAGCTCACTAAGGCTCTCTTTGGATGAGCCCCTTGAACCCTGGGCCTTTGGGTTAGCAGCCGAGCAAGCAGACAATATGCGGAACCACATACAGGGCCTGCAGCCAAACCACAGAGGAAGCTTTCCCTTGAGTTCCCCCAGACTTTTGGGTTGTGTTTCCACAGGGCTTCACAGACAGAAAGAGGCATTTTAAAGACTTAAAACAACATTCGGGGTGTTGATGTTTGCCAGGGAGAGAGAATCACGTGTCCAGACAAACAGGTGCTCCCCTGGGTGGGTGGGGCGCTTCAAAATGCAAGAGGTATATACATAGTCAAGTTCTGTGATGAACAAGAGGGATGGGAGCATGGTGAGTATCGCTGCCCCGATCCCCTGCTTCCCTCACCTTCCAGGGGAACTGGGCTGCTCCACTCTGTTTCTCCCACTCAGAGCATTCTGGAAAGATCGGAAGAGCTCCTTTCATAGCAGGACCCAAGTGACTTTTCTCTAGTAGCTGACTGCCTGCAACCTGTGAGGCATCGTCAGGTGGGGGGAGAGAACACTGAACCTGGGAGAAAACATCCAATATGTCCATAAGTGTTTCCCAGATAGTCCGTATAACTACGATACTTAAAAAACCTAAAAACCCCTGCTGACTGCGGAAAATTAATGATAGGCGCTCTCAATATCAATTGTCCCCCCAAACGAAGAAGGGGGGGGGATCCTCCACATTGAGGATCAATGTAATCCCTTGTCAGTACTGTCCTGAGACATTCTTCCAAATACACATCCATACACACACACACACAAACACACACACACATGTATTGAAACCTATGGCAGGATTCTTAAGGAAAGTGTTGAGATAGACCTCCCCAACGGAAAACCATGCTAATGATCTTTGAACAATGGGTTGGAGAAGCCTCAGCTCTTAGGGATTCTGGCTGTACAGTCAATACTATAGTTTTTCTTTGGAAGAGAAGCAGTCGGAATATAGGAGTGGAAGGAGCTTGGATACTTGATCTTCCCCTGTCCAGTCGTATTATTATTGTTATTTGCATTTCCATGAATTCTTAAAGGCAAATTGAGCAAGGCTAGGGAGGAAAAAGAAGATTTCCCCCTGTGTGTACTGAGGAGCTGATTGCACCGTCCTGGATGGAGCCCACGTGTTTCCGGTTAGTTTCTGTCTGCTCCCAGCACCTGCCAGGACATGGCTGTTTTCTGCTGTGAGCCTGTAGTGCCTGGTTGCAGTCTGTGTTTCTCAGCGCTCTGTGGGTGATGTCGTGCAAAGGTTTAAGAGGTTTTGGACAGTTTATGTGGTTTGGAGAGGCCGTTTGTCAATAAACAATATCTGCAACACCTTTTATGATCAATTGGAGTCCCAGGTCTTTTGCTGGTTTTATAGGAGCGTTTTCTGTACATGGTGCTCACAGTGCTAGTCAGTGCTGATGTGGGGCGCTGGGGAGAGCCTGACCTTTGAGCACTTAAACCAAAGCCAAACCCATTGGCTTAGAGTCAATTCCCATATTGCGCGACCCCAGAAGATGGAGTGGAACAGCTCAGAGGGTTTCCAAGACCAAAAACGTTGACAGAAGCCGACTGCATGGGCCGTCATTCTCTCTCCGAGCGCCAGCTGACTCCCAGCTATTGATTTTTCGGTTGAGCACTTTTACACCCCAAACCCCCTACAGAGCAAGTTTTGAATTCTCATCCCAAACACCAGACACAGGGATGCCAAGGCCATTCCATCGTGACCCTATAGAACAGAAGACTGTTTCTTTGGGTCACAGTAAATCATTCTGGATCCAAGAGCCTCCTTCTGAGTGGTTGGTGGGTTGGAACCGTTGACCTGGTGGTGAACAGCTTAACCCTCTGCATCAGCATGGCCCTGTTTGAACACATCAAAGCCAAAAGAAAAGAGCAGAAAGCAACAACAACAAACACGCACACCCTCAGCTATAAGCCAATTCCAACTCAGAGCCCCAAGGAATTTCCAGGCCTGGACATCTGAACAGCAGCTGATCCTCCTACTTGCCAATAGACTTTTGTATCACTGGAGGTCAACTTGGTGAGTCTCTTAAAGGAAAAAAGAACACAAAACTTTGAAACGCAAACAGGAATAGCATTTGAACCCTGCATTTCACCCACCGGGGCTGTAGAATAGTGCCCATGTGTGGATGGGGCCAAGGTGGGGGTTAGAGGGAGCTGTTAGGATAATCACTTTGGGATTTAACCAGATCTTGGAACACTAAGAAGTTTGCCTCATCATATTTTGGTGGTGTAGCGGGTTATGCATTGGGTTGCTAACTACAAGTTTGTCCATTTGAAATCACTTGCCGCTCAGAGGGAGAAAGATGAGACTTTCTGGTCCCATAAAGCTCAAAGGGATGGATCTGTGCTGTCCTTTAGGGTCCCTGGGAGTCAGAATCGCCTTAGTGGCAGTGCATTTTTGAGACATGGATCTCTGTAGAGACAGAGAGGTGTGCATGTGTATATTTTTCTGTCTCCCTACCTCTATCTCCATCTGTCTGTCTGTATCCAGCCATCTACTATCTATACCTATCTATCTCTCTGGTGGGATCAATTTGATGGCAGTGAGCGCAAACTTGTCACCCTAGAATTACAGAATCATTACATAGGCTAAATTAAATAGCTCATGAGAAAGGTTGACTCCACCTGGCATTGGGGAAATCCTCGGTATATGATGTGATTACTGGCATTGTTGCTGCTGCTGTTGAGAGAAACCCAGCCTGAGGCACAAAGGAAAGTTCAGGCATGGATTTCATCGGAAAGATGTTCACCAAAGTCTTGTTCAAAAAGGTGAACTATTGAATTTGACTAAGTACATGTTGGTGCATCCATACCATAGGGTGTTATTTACCTATCAAGATAGATGTGGTTGACCGTGATTGACAGAAGCGTATTCCTAGACACCGAAGTGAAAACGATTCTCTGAAATGCCAAACTCTCTGCCAGGAAGTCTATTGCAACTCACAGAGACACCTGGGACAAAGTAGAACTGCATCAATAGGTTTCCAAGATTGTAACTCTTGGTGGGAGGAGAGCGCCTCACCTTTCTCCCTTGGGGTGATTGCTGGTTTCAAACTGCTGACTCTGATGTTCAGAGTTCAGTGTATACCCCACTACACCACCAGGGCTCCCACTCCATTGTTCATGAACAGCAGTATACCCATAAAGAACAATTCTCACAGGTAATAGGGATGCAGTTGTTTAAATTTTTCATGATTACTATTTTTAAAGTTATTGGTGGCTTTTATAGTACAAGTGGGCTGTTTTTAATTAAAATAAATAATTTGGTTGGAAAAAAAGAAAACCTTACAACTGGATGGGGTGATCCAAGGGAGGCATGGACACCCTGTAATGGGAAAAGAGGGAGAAAACACAGTTCAGAGTACCAGTCAGGGTTCACCAGACATTTGGGGATGTGGACCTGAGCTTGCCTGAGAAGGTGTTGCCCCATCAGGAAATAGAAGCGGGAGAGGAAAGATCGGGAGGTGGAAAATGAAATCATGGAATGAGCTCCGCACTGCCGCGTGGCCCCATATATTCTGTTTTAATAGAAGACATACTGACATTTGAAAAATGGAGCCCCGTGCCACTGGCGGGAGGTTGAGTGGCATTTATGGGCAGTAGAAGGCATTGCTTGCACCCTGGGCTTCGCCACCCTCACCCCACATTGCAAACCCTCTCCCACCCACCCTCTGAATTACATGGGCTAGGCTATAAAACTTTCTAAAATTGCTATGTGCCCAAAGACTAGCTGTCGTTTTCAGAATAGGACATCGCTGGATAGATGATTGGGGGAGGAGGGGTGGAGGGAGATTAAAAAAAAAAGAAACTTGTGACATTTTAAACACTTTTACTGATGCTTGTTTTTTAAAAAAAAAAGTTGAAAAAGAAATTTGTACCTAGTCAGAGGGAGGAGGGGAAAAAATGGAGGAAGGCAGTGTGAAAAGTTTCATAGCAAGTCTTTATTAGAAATAGTTGAGTCTAAATCCCCACGGATTTTGTAAAAATTGAAATCATGTTTGGAGGGAGCACATGGTTGCTAAGTATATATATTCGTATCTCAGGAGTGAGCCAGGGCCCTTAATTTTCTTCATACATGGAAAATTATTTTCACAAATGGGGAGTTGTCATCTGTTTGTTGATACAGCGTGACCCTTAGAGTGCCTGGTTCCCAGGACTTCTACCTGGATACATATTGCCAGGTCATTACATAAGAGAGCATCCGGACACACGGCAACCTGCTTAGCTTCCTCTGACGCTTTCATGCATGTTTGGGATCATTCGATCCTCTGAACTCCGTGCTTTCCCCAGGGAAACCGTATATGAGCCTCCAAATGATCATACTCTCAAATGTGTCTGCATTCACTTATCCCTGTTAAATTGCTGCATTCTCTCTCCTCCCTCCCACCTCCCTTGTCCCGTATAACGGACAACCTATCTTGCCCTTCCTCATTTGTCCATCCCTCCATTCCCCAACTCCCAGTCCCCTACATACATACTTTCCCTCTCTCCCCAGCTCTGTCTCGCCCTCCCTCTCCTCTTTCAGGCCCTCTCTCTCCCCTCCATCTACCTGTTGTTTCTCTGTCTCTGTGTTCTCACTGTCCTCTCTAATTATATATAATATAATGCACGAAGCCCTTCCCCCTAATTTCCTCCACTCCTCTCCCACCAACAAGATTTGCCCTGCTCATTTATTTCTTCAGATCTCTCCTACTTGCCAAGCATCCATACATAAGCCGTGCCCAAGCCTACCGCCACTGAGTCTTCACCTACTTAGAGCCACCCGGTGGGGAAGAGTAGAAGGGTACCCTTGGGTCTCCAAGGTGGCAAATCTCAATTGTAGCAAACTGCCACATCTTCTGCCGAGCGACTGGCAACTGCCATAAGCTGGCATAAACTCCCATAAGCTTTTCTAGTCTCAGAAAGGTATGGGACATTCTACTGTGTTCTGTAGGCTTATTATGAGTCAGCATAGATGCAATGGAGGTGAGTTTGGGCTATTTTTTCTAGCACGGAAGTACAGGAAAACGGGTAAGCAAAGGAGGCGTGAAGTCAGCGTCTGGTCAGAATTACCGTACAGAATGACCAATTTGTCTCACTTTCGTTTGTTTGCCTGTTTAAGCAGATGGCATATAGAAGACAGACACACATATGCAGATAGATGGTTTATACAGAGAGACTCAGAAACTCCCAGTAGAGCGGCCCCATGTTTTGTTTAATGCACTGCTATTGAGTCAATCCTGGCTCCTAGTCACCCCCTGGGGGTTTCTGAGACTGTAACTGTGTATAGAGTAGAATGCTCAGGCTTTCTCCCTAGGAACTGCTGGTGGTTTCAAACTGCTGACCATGTGGATCGCAGCCCAGTGCATAACCGCTCCACCACCAGGGCTCTTACTGAACTCCCCATAGGGTGCTCGGTACTGTCATCTTTACAGGAGTGGATTGTCAGGTCTTTATGCAACAGAGCAACAGTGTGGGTGTGCATTGCCAATCTTTTTGTCAGAAGGAAGGTAGGTAGGTAGGTAGGTAGGTAGGTAGATAGATAGGCAGACAGGCAACCAATTTCTTGTCATAAATTAACCTTCAGATGTTCATCAAAAGAGAGACCCTCTTAGATGAGCCTGTCTTCATCAGGTGGAAGCATTCAATGGGGTGGAGTGGGGAGAGCAAGTCCGTCTTTAGGAAGGCGCTTCTCCCTATGAGGCAGCAGCCAGGTGGTGAACCAGCGAAGACAGCGCTGACAGGTGGGAGTTTGCGACCAGAATCTTAACCCACAGACAGCTGACTTCTGCCAACAGCCTCACTAAGCTTAGAGGGCAGCGCTGAGCTCCTCATGATGCACAGAGCAGCCCGGCGGAAACTTTGCTGACAGGTGGGGGGACGGTGAGCCGAAGACTCAGTGAGGAATCATTGTGTACTGTGGGAAGCCACCGAAGGTGTGGTCATTTGTTCCCAGAACACAGACGGTGACAAAAGAGCAAACCCAAACGACCAGAAGATCTGTCCGTTCAGACCTTGGACATGAGGGCACCTGCACCGGCCGCCACCTGTCTCCCTCAGGGCCTGGCTTCTTCCACCTCCATTCCCAGTAGAACCCAGGATGGGGCCCAGGGACAGAAAGCCCCCTGCCCTGCTTCCGCCGCCACTCTGCTCCCGTGTCTGTGAGCAGCTCAGCTCTCCTCTCACTCCCTTTATTCCTTCACTGCACCTGCGCACGAGGTATGCTCTTCTCAGGAAACAGAGAATGGGCTTGCCCTTTGTTGTTCAATACCCTATACATGATGTTAGCCATGGGGCTTGGGGCCTGAAGTCAAGCTCCAAGCAAACATGCCGCCATCGTCGAGCCTTGGGAGAGGAAGAAGCCTGTGTCTGCCACAGGACAGCACGCTGCATCCGCTCTTTCTTTGTCTGTGTTCTTGTTTGGGCTTCCTGTTTCTTCCCATTTCTCTTCATGGGATGACATTAGCCTCCTCTGTTGATGAGGGACACTCGGTCCCTCCCCAGGAATAGCTTGATTGCTATTGTTATGATTGCGAAGTTGTTTCTGAATCAAGACCGTGTGGGTAACCGAATAAAATACTGCCCGGTCCTGCAGCGGTCTCACAATTGTTGCTACACTTGAGCCCATTGTTGTACCCACTAGGTCAATCGATCTCGCAGAAGAACCTTTTTTTCAGTGGCCGGTTACTTGTCCTTCCTGATAACCTGTCCACAGTATGTGCGACAACATCTCACAGTCCTTACTTCTGAAGAGTTCTGTGGCTCTATTTCCTCCAAGACTGGCTTGTTCATTTTTCTGGCAGTCCAGGCTATATTTAATATTCTTCACCAACACCGACCCAATGATTAGAACGCACCATTTCTCCCTGACTGTGCCTTGTTTGTTCCCCCGGTGTTTGGCAGGAAGTTGAGGTGATTGGAAAATGCCATGGCATCTCAGTTCTTTAGGCTCACCTTTGCCTCAGTGTGGGATTTGGAGGCTTCCTTTGGAACTCCAGACTAAATGACCAGGCATGACGTAGGTGCAGTCAGTGGCATTTGAGTTTGCCAATCATTTAATGATTGATTGGCTCTTTCCCTGGTGGGAATGCAAATGGTGAGTGTGAGTGTTTGACAGGAAGGGTGGGCTTCACAGGATGAGAGTGGGCAAACTCTTGAGGACAAGGTGGTCTTATTTAGTTTGCTCAGTCTGTCCCAAGGTGATGCTCTGGAAGAAGACAGTGCTGCTGTAAGGTAGAGGTCTGCCGACAGAGGCTAGCTCTCGGGAGAGTGGGGCCGAACACCAGTGATGATTCATTCTCTTTTCGTAAGAATGTAGAGAAACATGCGCAAGGAGCTGAAAAGGAAGAGGACAGGGAGACAGATGCAAGTGTGTCTAGGTAGGAAAGGTACCGGAAATGAGTTGACAAGGTGAGAGATTTGGCTACCAAAATGGTTGTGAGGAAGTAGTTGAGTTTCTCAACTTTTCAATACATAATTGAATTTGGACTTGAACCTCAGTATGATTCTAGGGAAATGTTGTGCCATCCACCCCTCATCTGTCAGTTTCCTTTCCTGTGGGAGTGAGTGGGTTGCTTTGATGCTGGGAACTATGCTACTGGTATTTGATATACTAGCAGCCTTGCCCCTGGTGAGCAGGTTTCAATAGCGCTTCCAAACTAAGACAGGGAGACTAAGACTGGGAAGAAGGCAGAGGCTGGCTATTTCTGAGGGATTCTAAGGGTTCAGCCACTGAGAACTCTACGGATAAGAGTGGAACATTGTCGGATATGGTGCTGGGAGATAAGCCCATTCGGTTGGAAGGCACTGAAAATACACTCAGTAGAGAGTCATTGAAAAGGAGGGAGTCTTTTCATGAGATGGATTGGCACAGCGGCCGCAACACTGACTGCAGCATAACAACAATGGTGAGCGTGGTGCAGTACTGTCCAGCGTCTTGTTCGGCTGGGCATAGGCTCAGGATGTGTGAGAACTTAACCACAAGAACAATCATCCAATGCGTGGTATGTTAGGTTGGCTCCCCAGAGAAGCAAAACCAGTGACTCTCGTATGTGTCGTCCATAGAAAGAGATTTATAGTAAGAAAAGGCTTACACAGAAGTAGAAATATGTAAGTCCAAATCTGGTTCAAGTCAGGCTTCTGAGTCACAGAAGCTAATGAGCAGGAAGTAGGATGAAGAAGCAGATGTGGTGGTGGGGTGTGGGGGGGCACAGGCTGGCAGATGCAGAGGTAACTGAATCCAAGATCAGCTGAGTGAATCCACTTGAAGGCTCCTGGGGTAGGTAGGCAATATGACAGGAAATTGAAGAGCCAGACACACCACCCAGCTGAAGGTGAAGGGCCAACGAGAATTAGATTAAGCTCCATCTCTTTCTTATACAGTAGGCCAAACCCCCAAAGAGGTGTCCATCAGGCTGAGACCCGGTTGATCGTTTGGGTTGCACCCCTGCCCTTAACCTAGGATGATACTCTTATCCCTAATCCCTATCCACTGCACCCGGCCACATAATAATTGACTGTTAAGTACTGTACTACTTCTGAACTTGTGATAACTTGAACTGTAAGTTCCCAGGTAGTCATTGTTTCAACTTGTTTGCTGCTCTCCTCAAGTGAACTTTGCCCAGAGTCGGTGGGTTCAAAACTCATAGAGGAGCTTAGCCAATTCACTCCCCAACTGAGCGAGTGACCTTTTAATAGAATTTGCTAATAAGATTAATTGTGTGATTGTCATTGTTGTCAAAAGGAAAGAAAATAAGAGGAGAAGAGCACATTGTTTAACAGAGCACAAATTCACAATTACAAAACATTTTCCTTTATTCATTAGTAAGTAAGAAATGCAGCCCATCTCTGCATTGAAAGCTGGGTTCCCTGTATATGTTGAAAGCATATTAAAAATATTTTTTTCAAAGCCATATCCTATTTATTTGTTTCCCTTCCTGGTTTGACCTTCTAAATGAGTACAGATTTCATGAGGCTTTGGCCGACTCTCATGTTTGATCTTTTACAAGGTTAAGGACAATAATGGGCCTTGGAGACAGAGAAGGAAGCCAGGCATCAGGTGAAGACAAGTGACCCAGAGGCAGAGAGTGTCTGAAGCAGGTTGGGCATCAAGAACTTGAGGCATAGGAGAGAGTCCAGTCTAGATGAGCTGGCAGTGGTCACCTAGTACCTCAAAACCAAGAGTCCGAGTGAGATCCAGTCTCTGGATGGAAGGCCAAGAGTGAACAGCAGATATCATGTGCCCGTGTGATGAATGCATCTGCCCCATAATAGGTCCAGGTCACCCATAATTGCTGAGCTACGTTTGTGGAAAATGCCAAGTGCTGTTTCCTCCGCTCTGGCACAGAGTGATCCCAGGGAGTGACAGCAGCACTGTGCCCTCAAAGGGTTTCCATGGCTGCTTTGGGAAGGTAGACCTCCAGGACTTTTATCTGCACCACCTCTGGTTCTGGGCTTGAACCTCCAATCTCTAGGTTAACAGTTGAGCACATTAAACATTCACCCTGTCCAGGGTCTCGTCTGGCAAAGAGCCTTTCCTAGGAACCCAGCTGGGGTAGTGGGCTACACCACCGTGTACAGTTGGGCTGCTGACTATCAGGTCAGCAGTTTGAAGCCACCCACCCTCCTCAGGAGAAAGATGAGAGGGTCTACTCCCACAAAGATTGACAGTCTTGGGAAGCCACAGGGATCCCTCTGCTCCGTCCTGTAAATCCACGGTGATTTGGAAGCATGCCTCCCCTGGACATTCCCACTCTGCTGTTACCTACTGTGGCCCGGGGCCACCACCGACTGTCCCCCCTCACACTCGCCTCTTTGTACGCAGTCAACTTTCACTGGACCCGCCCTGGATGGTTGATACAAAAAACATACCTGGTTTTTAAGATTCACTGGGCTCTGTTTGGTGACGAGTCACTGTATTACTAGTTTCTAACGGAATATTGTAAGTGCTTTGAGGAGGATGCTGGGAGCCTGAAAGGTATAATATAAAAACCAGATTTCTATTTTAGGTAGCAAGAGGTTATGTGCACAAAAGACCTTTTGCTCAGCTTCATGTTGGATACCTCATTAACTTAAAAACAGAATTCGAATATAAATTATAACCCTTGTTATTACTCATAACTGCAGTGCAGATGAGAACTTGGCTGGTTTCCCCTACCTTCATAAACCAGTAACCTCTAGAATAAATTACATAGTGCATCTAATACCTAATTGTCATTAAAGAGGCGGTACATGTGCGAAAGGGGATATGTGAAGGCAGATTTCACCTGACAATGCCGCCTCAAGCTCTTGCTGAATTTCCACCATCGACTCCGTCCCTGTGGGCTCTGGGCTGATGGCATTGAGGGCCTCAGTGTGCAAGAAGTAGAAGTGTTTGTGTTGCATTTTAGTGACTGTGAGTCAGGAGATTCAGTTGAGAAAGAAAACCCAGGACAAGGTGAATAGGTGGTCAGTCTCTGTAAAGCCTTCAGAAAATCCCCAGAGTCTCCCACCAAACCTACGGAATGGAAAATGAAGGGACTCTGGCTTATATTCCCTCTGGGACTAAAAAGATCTTCTTTACGCATCAAGCAACGGCCTAGAGCACTTTATAGACTTCCCAAGGAGTCACTAAATCAATGCACACAGAATAATTGGATGTGTAACTCAGCGCTTCCTTCTGCCCAGGCCCATTGTACAGTTCTTGATGTGTCCAAGAGCTGTCTTTCCGATTCCTACCAAAGTGCTCCCAGCACAGGGATGTTGGTTTGCCCAATGCTGTTTGCTCCACCTGGGGTCCAGTGGGTAAGCGGTAGGTTTGTGTTCCTGGGGCTTCGCCATGGAAGCAGGGTGAGTGGAAGAGCACTGGCATGAAGGTCAGGCTGCTCTCGTTGGCAGTCCTGCAGCTCTCCCTCCTTTGAAGGGTCATATCTGCAGGGAACCTTCTTGAGAGCTCCTCTTGGTGGGTGGTCTGTTGGGCAGGGGGTGGGAGTACTTGGATAAGTAGACGGCTGTATGCCTGAGCAGGTTGGATGGTTAGGCACTTTTTGTGGATGAGGAAACTAATGCTTGGGGGAAGGGAGCCATTTGCCTAAGAACACAAGGAACATCCAGAGGAGTGGCCACGTCTATTTTACCTGTAGAACTGCCCCTGCCCCACCATCACCTCCCAGTGTTAATCAGTGTCCTTCTTTGATTGATTTCTTCAGTCCACCTGCCTACCCTCCTTGAGATCTTCCTGAGTGCCCAGTGCCGGCAGGGTGTGGCTCCTACCTATGAAGAGCTCCTTGCCCAGTGTTTATGGTGGTGGTTTCTTGCATATGTATTCGAAGGAAAAATAGAAATTCTACACACTACGTGGAGTGTCTGCAACACTGGCTCAAAGCTAGGAGACATTCTGAGGATGCCTTAGGACCGGGCGGGGATTTACTCAGTGGTACACAGGCTTGCTGTGAACTAGCACCCACAGGACGGCTCATGAGTAACAACAAGGGAGTGGGTAGGAGGCAAGGGCCAGAAGGGGCGGGGTAGACACTTCTGTGTTAGCCAGGTGCATCTCTTCCTATAAAGATTTAAAGTCTTGGGAACTGACAGAAAGGGTCAGGTCTACTGTGCCCCATAGGGTTGCTACGAGCCTGACTTGACTAGATGGCAGTGCGTTTTCGGCTTGGGATTTCACTGGCATCCCTGTTGGGGGGGCTGATGTGCAGAGAACATTCCCACCATGCAAACCTCAGTGGCAGCAGTGGGTTTCCAGGAGGTTACCACTGAGTCTAAAACAGGCCAAGATTTATGTCAGTTATCCTCCAGCCAAGCTCCACCCCGTCTTGACCCAACGTCTGTTTTTTCCACTTTCTTGTTGTAAGTTCCTGGCTAGCCCATTCTCCCTCATAGAGAACCTCTAACAGAGCTGATGGCCCCATTGTGTTCTTGAATGCTGCGACCATTACAGAGAGGGCCATTGGCGATCCTATAGCTTAGACATTGGACTGATCACTACAAGGGCAGAGGATCAAACCCACCAGCTATTCTGTCGGAGAAAGAAGAATTTATCGGCTCCTATAGAGCTCTGCAGCCACAGGAATGCTATCAAGCCCCCATGTGAGTTGGAATCAATTCATTGGCAGTGCATTTGATTTGGTTTGGTTTCTGGAATCTTTACAGGACCAGTTTGCCATGTCTTGATTCTGCAGACTCACCGGGTAGGTTTGAACCATCAACCTTCAGACTAGCAGCTGAGTTCTTCGCCCTTGCAACCACAGGGGCTCTTTCGCCCTGGGAGTTGTTTGTAGTTCTGTGGCGAAGGATCAGAAGAGGAGGAGACAAATGCCGGCAGCAAAGCATTAACCCTGAGACATGCACCCCCGCCCCTCCCCCACCCAGGCACGGACCATCGTCCTGGGCTGATTAACTCTCCAGCACTGCTTCTTAGTTTTCATTTAGGGTTGTGTTCGTGTCACTCGCAGAGATGCATAAGCCGAGTGCCAGCACTGGAGGATCAAGACACAGCAAACGCAGACCCTGTGGCAAAGTGTAGGTGGCAGAAGAACCTTCTCTGATTCCTTCCTGGATTCTTTGTTGTTGCTCCTTTCGTCCCAACGCACTTTTTAAAATGTGTACGTTAGCTCCTGAAGGCCAAGCTGCACTGGACAGGCCATGTGCTTTACAATCAGAGGCTTAATGAATTATGTACAATTCTTGTCAAAGAGACAGGAAATAATCATCAGGAGTATTTTGCCTATCTTACTCCCCTCCATCACTGTAGTCCCCCTCCAGCCCCGCGTTGGGCTGCGGACACATGGCAGCAAATATTTCACACGGGAGTTGGTGCCACCATCGTAATTAATGCCAGAAAGTTATGTGAAGGTCTTCCTGTATTAAGTAAACCAGCCCTGACTGCGAATTGGAAGATAAATGGTGAGAAAGTGGAGGAGAAAGCCGCTGTAAAAATGACCTAAGATTGAAGATCTATAAACTGCGGGGGGAAAGAATCCACATGGTTTTATCTTTGCCAAGAAAGGCTGCTGGTTTTTTCTAGGACAGGAACAGAATAATAACATCTCCAGTTAGCAAGTAATTGCACAACGGTGTGATCAGACACCCGTGGGTGTGACGAGGGGGAGGAGAAGTAGGGGGGGGCGGGGGGGCAGCGAAAACAAAAGTTCTCTGGCCAGCTTTTGTTTGCTGCCCTTCCGTGATGAGATTCTGTCCATCAAAGACCATTTTTATATGAGAAGCCATTAGGAGTTCACTCTGTGGGGCTCCGAAGGGCACCCAGAGGAGAGGACTGTCCTTTCAGCGAACACCAGCTGCCTGGCGAGCATGGGCGTCCCCGGTGAAATATAGGTATTGGCGGGTAGCTTTGTAAACTGTGCTTACCGAGGGATCTTAATAAACCATGGCTTAAAGTTTCATGTTTTCTCTTCCTAAGAACATATAGCATTTTCACACAGAGACTTTATTAGTTGTTCCTATGGCTTCATCAAATCGCAATTCATCGGGTAGAGTACAAGGAGCAGAAATAGAGGCCAATTGGTCATGTAAGATCGCTTCCTAAGTCAATAGCTGCTAAGGGACCAAGAAGGAGAAAAATCGCAAAGCTCCTAAGGATGTGTGTGTGTGTGTGTGTGTGTGTGTGTGTGTTTCCTGCCACAAAAGACTCTTTTTCCATTTTTCTGTCTGGCTTCAAATACACTTTTTCTCGTTCCCAAGTTGATTGCGCCGTCTCCAGTGTATCTACTGCAGGCCGCATCTCAGGTACCATTGGTTGACTCTATGTCCCACAGGTCTGAGGGGATGGAGCCCTGCCGGTCACCAGCGGCCCAGCTGAGGAAGTTGGGGCAGTGAGACCTGGTCCTCCCTGGACTCCCTTCCTCTTCTTGAGTCTGTCTGGGCTCCTTGCTCTGTTGTGCTTGGTTCAGTTTCCTGCCCAACTGCAGCCGGAACCCTTATTGCATATTCTGACCTCACATTTGCAGTCCTTTCTCCTGGTTGTCACGGTGGCATCTGGGTACAGAAGAGGCAGCAGGTAAGGCTGGCCGTGCAGAACTGAAGGTTGTATGGCTAAACACTTGCTTATCCCCATCACTTCTCACCACGCTGCTTCAATTGTCTCCTGACCTTCACATCACCTCCAATTCACCCACATGGCCTCTAGGATACTGCTTTAGAGCTGAGCATAGCATCTTTGTCTCTCCCTCCCCTCATTCTTAGTGTGATGTCTTCACCGCTTTCAACTTGTTCTCAAGATAAAGAATGAACCACCAAACTCCCCGCCATCAAGTTGATGCTGACTCATAGCAACTCTATAGGACAGGGTAGAACTGCCCCTATGGGTTTCTGAGACTGTAAACTCTTTCTGGGAATTGAAAGTCTCATCTTTCTCCCACAGAGGGGCTGGTGGTTTCGAACTGCTGACTTTGTGGTTAGCAGTCCAAAGTATAACCACTGTGCTACACAAGATAAAGACAGTGTGCCAGAGTCTGGATCATCCCAATTTCAGCACCTCTCCATTCTCCCATTATTCCCTGGGCTCCTCCAGCCATGTGGCTTTTACCAAAAGGCTGTCAAGTTCTCCCAGC
This sequence comes from Tenrec ecaudatus, assembly GCF_050624435.1. Taxonomy (NCBI): domain Eukaryota; kingdom Metazoa; phylum Chordata; class Mammalia; order Afrosoricida; family Tenrecidae; genus Tenrec; species Tenrec ecaudatus. The sequence goes on from NC_134532.1 coordinate 199,262,398, forward strand.
ACAAAACTCGGTTCCTCCAAACTTCTTAAAACGGCTGAAGTATGATATAACAGTTCATTCTTCATACCCTCAAACAAGTCATTCCTAACCAGGGTCTTTCCTCTGTCATGGACCTATGTGATGTACCTGTCTTTTATTATATTCATAATTATACTTTTAATCATGTGCTATGTGATCAAAGTCAGTGTGCCTTTCCTTAAGAGCTGATAGGCTTCATGAGGGAAGTCCTACAGTTTGGGACTCACTATGTTATCTCTAATGCTTAGCAAAGTGCCAGTCAGAGAGGAGGTATTTGGCAAGTCTAGTAAAGAGAATTTTAATGATTTAAAAAATTTTTCATGTATGATGTCTTTGATGTCATCCTATAACTCTTCTGGTCTACAGTCATTAGCGTTCAGTGCAGCAGATCTACCCTTGAGATGGTCTCCAAATTTTGGTGGGATGTACTCAAGGTCGTTCTTTGTCAGGGGTACAGCCTTTTAGGGTAGAGGATAGGGGGATAGAGAGCACCTATCTCTGCTTTCAGTACGATGTTCCATTGAGCCTAAGATTCCACTGGAGTTCTTAGGAGAGCAAATGGTTAATGTGCTCAGCTTCTAGCTACAAGATTGGGTTTTGCGTTTACTGGGAGATGATTTAGAAGAATAGCTGAGAATGCTAATGTCTCCTGGGAACCTGTATGAAGCACAGCAATTCTACTCTGCCACAGGGAAGCATGCCTCTAACTCACAATGACTTTAGGGCAACTGGTTTGGGATGCCATCCCTTTAGATATCAAAATGACAGTAAGAGCCATGCAAATTCAGCAGAACCCTGCTCATGCAACTGTGTGGTCATCGACTCCAAGACCTTTCCCAATTTCAGGCATGACAATATCTTATGCTAAAACAAGTGTGAAAATAATATTCATCTCAGAATTGATGCACACTGGCCCATGGGGTCTTGGGGAAGTGGCTAGACTTAGTCCAGTGAATGGATGTAGGTGGGTTGAAGAAGAATGACGGCCATGAGGGTGAGTGACCCTGCATGCCCAGTCCTGAGTGTCAGGATACTCCACGCCATTGCTGATCTCAGAATTGACGCTATGGTAGCGAGTTTGGGTTTTGGAGTTTGGCAACTAATTTGACCTAGATTGAGGTACCTTCCTTCATGTGCCTTGATCGTGTGTTGAGCAGTAGAATCTGAACAACGATGGTTGGGATTAAAAGAGACAGGCTGCTGGGTGGCAAGAGGAAGTCTCCCGGCTCTCAGTTCTGTGCACTCACCATTGGCCCAGTGAGTTGCAAACTGTACGGAACACAGTCCACAGAGCTGCCAAATCTAGCTTTCCCTTCTGTTCCCATAGAATCACCATTGAAGTAGCTCTCTGAGATCATTTCAGCACCGTGCTGCTCTGGGGAGGCGCAATGGATTGACAGGGCTTCAAACCAATGACTAGAGGCACACTTAAGCTTTCTCACCTTTGCTTCCCATTCTCAGTAACCTTGGACATTGTCAGTAACCCTTTCCTACATGGGCACTCCAGCCAGCCTCTTCTTTTATCCATGGCTAGCTGTTTTCGTTTTGCCTCCTTACATGGAGCACATGGCCTGCCACTGTATAACCTCCAATTCCAAAAAGACCCACTGCTCAAGAGTCGTGACTCTTGCTTCTGGCCCTAGGCCCATAGCTGGTTGGACTTTCTTGGCAGGTTATGTCACCTTATTGAACCTCAGTGGAACTGCATAGCTCCCAAGACCCTCCAAGCTCCACTGTTTTTACTCTGCTCACCTCTCCCAGTCTCATAATCAGATCATAAGACTTCTGTGCTTTGTGCAGGACGCCCTCACGCACTTCATTGATGTCTCTTCCTCTTTCTTCTCCATTTATACATCTTCAGTGCCAGTTGTTTGCCCAAGTGATGTCTTCTGCTTCTTCCCCCTATCTGCCCCATGTTCCCTTCTCTTTCGGCATTCCTCTGTTATGAATTATATTTATTAATAACATTTTTCTTGTAAATTGGATAGGGCTTTGCATTTCAGATCACCTACAGTGTATCCAATCATTTAAACCACCAATAAATCGAGCCATGATAGTTTATCTGCTCCTTGATTTCGCTTCTCTCTCTTGTAGACTTCTACAAGTTATTACTCATCAACAGTCTCAACTATTGCTTTATCTTGCTTCTCTTTTCTCCACCAAAAACCTAACAGTCTCCAAAGTCTGTTCCCTTTGGTGTGATAAGGTCAACTCTCTAATTTTTTTCTTGCTCCATGAGCACAGGTGTAGCTCCTCAAATCTAGAAAACTTCAGTTGTGTCTAGAAATAAAAGTTGGAATCTTATAGCACCAAATAATGCCCTCTCTGTCCCTGACCTCTTGAAGACATAGAAATAGGAAAAAGCTGGGTCTGACAGGATCTGTAGGGACTGTCTTATCAAGTACCCCCATCCCTACCAGATGAGCAGACTCTGGGAGGGCTGTGCAGGCAGACTTAGCACAGGTCGCCTGGCTGGTTGTGGTACAGTCAGAACGCCTTCTTGTGGCTTCCATCTCAAGTTGACTTCAATCTGTCACCAGGTTCTGGATTATCGATGCCAGTACCTTGTGTTAAGTTTTTACTCTGCCTTGTGAGTTTTTAAACCTCTTTTGAAATTCCTTTTTTTTTTAAAACCCCTCAAATGTGCGTCATTTAGTTCACAATTTTTTAAAAGGTGGATATATAAATTCCTTTCCAAGCATAAGGCCCATATTTCCCTTTAAGCCCCATTTCAAGTTCCTTTGCTGCTCGCTTTTACACTCACACTCGCTCCCTTAGGAATTCCCTAGGGGCCCGGGACTTCACCCTAGGACGCTGAACTAGGGGTGCTTAACCCCTTGAGACCTTCTGTTTATTTGTCAGCAGGGAGAGGCTTTCTGAGTCTTGAGGACTTTTGGCACCTCGTCAGTGAAATAAGCGTCGGACAAGCTGGCATAGCACTGTTCTTGGATCCTTATTATGTGCCTTACAAATGTGATTTTATTTTAACCCTCCTAACAGTGAGCCCTGGTGGCATAGCGGGTTAAGAGGTTAGGCTGCTAACTGTCAGGTCAGCAGTTCAAAATCACCAGCATTCTCTGCAGGAGAATGATGAGGCTGTTAACACTCATATAAATTTACGGACTCGAAACCCACCAGAGCAGTTTTAGCCTTTCCTATTGGGTAGCTATGGGTCAGAATCAACTCAATGGCAGTAAGTTTGGAGTGAATTTACAATGAGCCCTGGTGGTGTGTCGTCAGTTACATTGGGCTGCTAACCACTAGGTCAGTAGTTCGAAACGATTAGCCGCTATGCTGAGGAAAGAGGAAGGCTTCTGCTCCTGTAGAGATTTACAGCTGCGGAAACTCAAAGCAGGCAGTTCAACTCTGCTCTAGGGGGTGCTCTGAATCAGAACTGACTTGAATTGGCAGTAATTACTTAATTATGTTTTAAGACAATTGGTTGTGCTTCTCAGTTTGACTTTTATCTTGCTTATAAGGAAACAAAGTCAAAGTGAGATACATATGAAGAGTCTATCCGCCAAGAGGGGGCAGTACGAGTTGAATGGAACCAGGATTCCAACTCAAAGTCTCTTTATGAAGTCCAGGGGTTCTTCCGATTATATGTTTTGTCAAGCCTATGAACTTGAGGGTTTTTAAAATATATATAATGAAGGGGGCTTCAAAAAGTTTGTTGAGGATTGAAAAGGAAATGAAATATCTACATGAACTTTTGGACACCTCTCGTCGGTGGGGACTGTGGCTCTCAGACTGGCAAGGTCAGTCTTTGCCTTTTACTGAAGGGAAAGCCACACCACCAGTGATTCTCCCTAGAGAGATTTAGAAAGCGCCTCTTTCATTTTCTGTCTGCTCTGAACATCCCTGTGAATTTATCACCAGCACTGGCAGGCTGGTGGCATCTACCTTAGGTTAGAGTGCATAGTCACTATCCACCCTGAATGGAAATTGGCACAATGAAATCAATCGGTCTGGATTTAGTGCTGGACCAGGACCTGACTATTGCTCCGAGTGTGTTTTAATCAACCCCAAACACTCTGGCATTAGGTCCTTAAAGTCATCCGTAATGGTTTCCTTTCCATCAAGCACTCATGCCATTTCTTTATATTGTTCAACCGTTTTATTGGCAATTCACATATCATTCGATTCAATAGTCCAATCACATCAAGAAGAGTCGTACAATCATCACCACAATCAGTTTTCAAACACTCTCCGTTCTTGTCCTCATCCTTATTAGCTCCCTGTTCCCTGGCAACCTCCTCCCTACCACACCCCCAAGAAGCCATGAACCCAGTTACGGTCTCTATAGATTTACCTGCCCTGGAGTTCATCTACAGAAACTCATGAAAGCATTTAAAAACTAACAGGAACAAAACTGATAAAAGTCTCAATCAAAATGAAAGCAGAAAACATTTAAAACTAGAACAAGTTCGAGTGGCTCATAGGGGAGATCAAATGATAGGGTGCTAAATTTTAATCTAACTACATCTGCAAAGGTCCACTATCCAGGGCATTCTTCATGAAAGCAAAGCCATTCATGACCTGGTCCATTGACAGAGGAGATTTACCTGGGGCTTTATCCATGTGCATTTCCCTTCACCTTTAAAAAATTTTTTTTCCAATGACATTGCTTTTTAAAGCAAGAAGATCTTTGGGCTTGTCTTTTAAAAAAAAAGTACTATTTTGTCCTCTATTCCATTTAGAAAGCTTAGATGGCAGAATTTTTAAATGGTCACCGTGTTGAGCATTAGAATTTGGATTTCTTAATCTGCAGTAACAACACATGGGGCTTAAATTCCAATGATGGCTCAGCCCATGATGCTCAACATCACTCTTATCTTGCCTCTCTTTCAAAGCTCCGTCGTGGAGCGTTTCGGAATGTGGACAAGCCATATGCCTCTACCACTGCCCAAGTTGAAGGCATGCTTTGAAACACATTGCTGCATCATTAATTTTGTGGAGATTGGGTTCCAGTTTATGTCATGGCAACCCCAGGTTTCTATGTGAATTTTACTTTAACTTTCTTCTTCCCCCCCCCCCAAAAGTGCTTTCATGTGTGTTATCTCAATCCTACAATCCATTCTCCACACTGCACTCAAAGTAATCTAGAAAAAACCATCAACCTGATCACATCATGCCTTTGCTGAAAGCCCTTCACTCACTTCCTATTGACATCAAAACAGACTCCAGAATCAGTCCTCTCTGTGACTGAAAAGTGTCTGCATGAGCTGACTCCTGCCCACCAGCTACACTCAGCTCACCCCATTTAGTCACCCTCGCCTTTTTTTTTAACCATTGTTCTACTCCCGGACTTAATTTCTACCTCAGCATCGTGGCACTTGCTGTCTCCTTTGTCTGAAATGCCCGTGGTACAGATGTCTGCCCAGCTGGCTCCTTGAAGCCGGGAATGGGTGCTGGTTGGATGAATCCTCACCTGAGGATTTTGTCACCCCCGAGCCAAACCTTGAACCTTCCACGAGGTCTTCTCATTGTTGAAGATCTATTGAACGAAGTTCTCAGAGAGTTGTCAGTGGGTGCTTCAGTCTCTATCCTGACTCATAGGAAATCTGTGCACAACAGCACGAAACACTGCCTGGTTCCACACCATCCACACATGTGTTATGATTGAACCCATTGAGCAGCCACTATGTCCATTCGTCCCTTAGGGCCTTCCTCTGTTTCCCTGTCCTTCTGTTTTACCAAGCACGATGTCCTTTTCCACAAACTCCTCTTTCCTGATAACACGTCCGAAGTATGTGAGACAAAGTCTTACCAACAGTGCTTCCAAGGAGCATTCTGGCTGTACTGCCTGGGAAACAGATTTCTTTGTTCTTTTGGGTCCGTGATTCTTTCCGTATTCATCACAAGCACCATAATGCAAATGCACAGATGCTTCTGTATTCCATATTCAGCTTTCATATACATATGAGGTGATTAGCCCCGGTGGAGGTGTGGTTACACATTGGGATTTCATCCATATGGTCAGCAGTTTGAGACCACCAGCCACACCATGGGAGAAAGACTAAGCTTTCTACTCCAGTAAACTGTCAACGTCTCAGAAATCCACAAGGGGATCACTAGGTGTCAGCATTGACCCAATGGCGGTGAGAACTGAGAAATATCATGGTTTGGGTCAGTCACCCCTTAGTCCCCAAAGTGACATCTTTGCTCCTCAGTATATGGAAGAAGTCTTGTGGGTGAGATTTACCCAATGCAGTACATCCTGTGATTTCTTGACTGCTGCTTCCATGATGGTAGAGGATGGGGCCTTTGATTTCCTTGCGATTTTCCCCTTGGGTGTTGTGGGGACACATAGAAGGGAAGAAACATAAGGCCTGATACTGGAGGGGAGAGACGATTGGAACTGTGCTAAAGGGTATGTGTTGGACGCCAGCCCTCTTAGGAATCGGCTATGTGGATGAAGTAACACACTTGCCTGTCATCTTGTGGAAAGTGAAAGCGTTTTTGATTCATCTCCTTTCTATTCGTGGCTAAAGGCTCAACCGGGACCACGATCCTTAGGTGATCATCCTAATAGATGTCTCCACAGTCATCCAGAGATGAATCAGACTGCACGATCCCAACAAGATTGAAAGGAATTCAATTTTCCATTTCCAATGACTTCTATGCTTTGGAAAAAGAATCAAGAGTTCTTGAGTCAGGCCTAGTCCCATATTAGCCCTCCACACTTATGTCAGTGCCTGAGATGTCTGATTGTAATAAATCACACCGGTACAAATTAGGACGTAGGGGGGTGGGTGTGGCCTGCCGGGTAGGTGAGTCCACACCGGAGAGAGTGCCCTTCATGGGCATTGCAGGGCACGCCTTCTGCCTCTTCATCTCAAGCTTTCTAAGGGGAACTTGCCAATTCAACATGGCATTTAGTTCTTTTTTGTTTGTGTGTTTTTGTGAAAAAGAGAAGAAAATATTGTCATGGAATTTTTTTTCTTCAAAGGCAGTGGCCAGCACTTTTGAGAACCATAATTAACACTGGGCTGATGCCAGTATCTGCTGCTGGGTTTTTGTTTGGTTTGGTTTGGTTTTACAACCCTTTCTGCTGTTTTAAGTTGCAACTTGCACAGGCACCCCTGCTTCCTGCTCTCTGGAAGTGATGGGTCAGGCCAGTCGGCCTCTCTCAAGCATGCAGATTGTCCACATTTCCCGTGAAGTTGTTGATGCTAGTTGTCTGCAAGTTTATTCTCACTGCCCCCAGAAATTGTCGTCTTCACCTGTTCTCCTTCAAAATGTGAAAAGATGAAAGCGTCCTTCCCAGATTTCCAGACAGCCCTGGGAAATTTGGTTGTCTTCCAGTTGCCCTTTTGTTGTCACCATCATTCAGTTAATGGGAGAGAAAACCGTTGAGTAACATCCCCCACCCTCCCACTAAAGGACCCGCTCTCTACTCCTGCTTGCCCCTACCTTCCAGTTTTGGTAATGTTTGCAGATGATGTTAAATTTGGATGAATATGTCTTTTACTGAATGGACTAATGGATACATGTAGTCCCAGAGCTATGAATGAGTGACTGATGATGGTGTCTTCACAAAGCTGTAGGTAAGTCAGATGGCTCGTCGCCTGTGAACGACAGGGTTAGCGCTTCAAGAAACCACCAGCCTTCTACTCTGGTCAAAAGTTTCAGGAACCCAGAGGGACAGTTCTACCCTGTCCTATACGGTTCTCTTCTGTTCTTGCCTCGCCAGGATCCATATTCAACTCGATGGCAGGGAGAGGTCAGTTGGAACAGGTGCAGAAGGTAGTGTTGCAATAAGTCAGAATCAACTCAATGGCAGTGAGCTTGCTTTTTGATCTGGTGCAAGGTTTAAAGGTAGTTCAAGAAGCTGTGTGCCTGGCAAGGAAAGGTGATTTTAAGTAAGAAAAGAATTTGTTGGGTTGATTCATTCTTTTGGAAATGAGAGCAAACTTACAAACCGCTCAAAGGCAGGTAGGAGTTGTCTTGAAGACCCTCCTAGAGATAACCCCTGCTGGTGGTGGCAACAATGGGCTTAAGTCTGACAATGGTGAGGAGGTCACAGGACTGGCCAGTGTTTCTTTCTTTGCTTCAAGGCTAAAAGGTACCTAACAGCACCAACAACAGTTGTCTGTAATTGGGAAATTCATAACCCAAGGGGCTGCCCTCTATCTCTTTGGTTACTTGAAGAGCCCGTTTAGCTGCTACATTCTCGTTAAAGGCTGGTGCTCAGCTGTAGGCATTTACAGCTCTTTAACAGCCCTTCTTGTGTTGTCACATGGAGTTAGCTCTCTCTGAAGACAGGCTGAGTTTGCAGTAGTTAAGGCTCTTCAAGGGATATTACTTAGATTACCGTAATTACCAGTGATCGATGTTGAATGCCTCTCCCTCCCACCCTACCCTCACCTCTGTACCAGACAGGATATAGCTGGGCAGGAGGGGGATAAAATCCAGGGGAGCAGCTGTAGTGTGAGCTGGTAGTTGTTTACAAGATAGCTGATTCTGGTCTGGCTTGGGAAAAATTTCCCTAGGTTAAAAATAATAATAATAAAACATAACAACAACAACAAAACTGAACCTTCTCTGCGATGGAATGTCTGTTGCTGTTACTACATTTTTACCCAATGCATCAGGTTGCTTTTGAAGACAACCACATTCTCATATATATTATATATGTATATATGTAATTTTATTTGATGTCTATGTTTCTTATGAGGACAACCTGTCTAGTTCAGTGTGAGAGCTTCCAGTTGGAACTCAAGATGCTGTGAAGAATCAACCTGATAAAAGACTCCATGCCTCTCCTGGAGAGAAATATCTCTCTCTCTCTCTCTCTCTCTCTCTCTCTCTCTTTCACACACACACACACACACACACACACACACACACACACACACACACACCAGAAACTCTTGCTAATTAACAGCATATTATCATAAAGGAAACCATTAAAACGTGAAGGTGTGTTTTTCCCAGCCACATCCATCAAACATGGGCAAGGCCTGTGCTCCGTTACATGGGCAAGGCCTGTGTCTTTTCAGCACCATGCACAGGACCTTCTCTGCCATTGTTCCAATGTGAACATGTTGTAAAGTAGAAAAAAAAACACCCTGCTTGTATTGCCTTAAAAAAAAGTATTGAAGTGGATAAAATGGAAAATGTAATAAGTATGGTGTATTTTTGTGTCAAAAGTAGCCTTTTGATGGTGTGCTTTAGATAACAACTGAACCTTGGGGTGGAGGGGGAGGAAAGGGGGCAGATAAGTAGTTCCCTTATTCATCTTAGTCCAAAATCTATTTTACTCTCTGCTGGTCGTGGGTCTGGTGTGATGATATGACACAGCACCCGAGAATCAGATCGCCAAAAAAGGGGAGATTCCCAATTTAATACTTACTGCAAATTCCCCTCTTATCTCTACATCGCGCACACCAAAAATAAGTAGTTGTTACATTTCAGATCCTGCCGTCTTTCTGATTCATCATCAAATTGTGGATGCACTTAGCTGCCGAGCATCAGGGAATCCAATAAGTCCTGTCACATAAGAAGAAAAGAAAAAAAATTCCTATTGGATAATGGCTCCCATTCTCCCCCACGGTGATTTATTTCTGTCACAGACTTAATTTTATCATGAGGCAGATGCTCTGTCTGTATCAGTGCATTCCTTTCTGCATTTATCTACTTCATTAAAAAAATTAAAAAGGACCTGCTGCATTTGGGGATGCATTTGGCATGTGTAGTCGATGACCCAATGGCCCGATGTTGTGCTTCTAATCACCTTTAATTTCTACTATTTCTCTCTCTCTCTCTCTCTCTCTCTCTCTCTCTCTCTCTCTCTCTCTCTCTCTCTCAAATGTCCTAGCATTAGAATGAGAGTCCGATGTGGAGAGGTGTAGCAGCCAGTGCAGTGGCATTGGGGGGAGGGGGAGGTGTTGGAGGGGGCTGGTCATTCTGCACATGGTACAGCTGCAGCAGGGGTAAGCATCTCATCTCCCAGCCCCCAAGCCTCTGCCACTCCTGTCCAGGGGACTAAGCAGGGCTTTACCTGGGTTGGGGGTACGAGGATGCCTGGTCTGAAACGCTGGTGGCCTCTGTCATGAGTTCATTTTGTGAGCCTGCTTGTGGCAGGCATTGTTGCCTTCCACAGAATCTGCCTGGTAGAGGCAGGACTATGTGTCCCAGAAAGGGGGAGGGGGCAAAAGCAGAGGAATGAATCCAGAAAGCCAGGAGGGAAGGGAGGGAGCGCGGAAAGGGGAAAAGGAGAAAGAGAAAAAGGGCAGAGGGAAGGAAGGGAGGAAATAGGGAGGGAGGGAAGGAAGTCAGGAGGGAATGAAAAGAAAAGATTAAAAAGAAGGAAAGAAAAATAGGAGGGAGGATTAAGGAAGAGAGGACCAGAAATAAAAGGCTGGGAGGGAGGGGAAACAGGTTTATTTTTAGTCTGAGACACCCCCCTCACCAGAGAACGTTTTTAATGGCCTGTTTGTGTCTCATCAGTGTGACCCTCCCTCCAATCTGCCACTTCATCTAGACTCCGCTCCTCCGAATAATCACCTCTGTTCCTGGGGCAGCTGAGGGCTACAGGTTGATCTCCAACGACTATCACTCTTACCAAGAAGCAGCTACAGCCGCCTCTGCTCCAAATGACTCCTTTCTGAGCGCCCCCCACCCTAAGCCAGGGGGGTCCCAGGGAGCAGTTGTCCACGAGCATCACTGCTCATCAGCTTAGGACCTCTGCACTGTCCATGGTGACGGTCAGCTCAACAGCACTGTCTTGTTGTCAGGGGCCATCCACAAGAGACTCCTAGGGAGTTTCCTGCAGCCTTCCCGGCTCTCTTTGACGTCTCCCCATTCCAGCTTCCTTCTCAGATGAGTGTCCCTGAAGCCAGTAAAAGCCAGCCTGCACCCTGGGCCTCTTTCCTGCCTGGGAGAGGGCATCGCGGTGGAGGTCGATCCTGAAGCCTCAAGTTTCCCAGGTTGCACGTTAGCAGGACTGCTGCGTGAAAGCTAATAGACAGGGAAGGAGACCAAGTTAATGACAAGTCTCTAAACAGCTGCTGTACGATTCAGCTTCACTACTTCAGTTAATTAATCAGCACCTTGCTGGTAACTCTGGGGGAGATACTCGTTAGATACTGGTAGCAAACAGACAATGCTTTCATATCAAATATGTTCAACAACATCTCACTCGGCGATAGCTTCCACAGGAGAGGGTAGAGACTAGCAAGACTTAGAGAGACGCTGGGGAAGAGGCCCTGGGTATTCTTGTAACTAGATACGAGCTGGACAGGCTACATATGCTGCAGGTCTTTGTTGTCCACAACCTGCCCAAGGAAAACACGGGCTTCCGAATCTCCGGAGTGCCCAGAGATCTCACAGGCCTCCTCTTGTTGCCATAAATAAATATATGTTTGTAGGTTGATCGAAACGTGTCTGCTACATAATAAATCAAGCCTCTTCGTTTCTGATTGTAGTCACAGGGTCCCATTTGGAATTTTAATCATCAAATTCATCCTCACGCTTGACAACAGCTCAGCGAGATCAAAACGGTGGAAGATAGGCCACGCCCTACACCACCGCAGGGTCTAGTCAGAGATGCTATTGACTCAGGAGCCTGTCCCTGACTCTCTCTATTCTGAAGGGAAGCAACCTCTTGTTCTCGCCCGCAAGTCAATAAAGTCATACATATTTTATGAATGATAATGCACAGAAACCTTAAACAGACAACATTATATCTATATCTGGCCAGTGCACTCTGCAAGTACTGACTGTTCCACAATTGTTGTCAGTAAAATCGGCGCTGGGTTGAGTGTCAGAGTTGAATTATTCTCAGTATCCTGTTTGTTCCTGCAAGCCCCTTGATGAATTAACAAGACCTTGTTCTGCAGTTCTTATTTATTTTGTCCTGGCTGTCACTCTTTTCCAGGACCCTGCCCTTGTGCCCGTGGGTTGACTTCAGTCTCCGAAAAGAGCTCCCCTCCTCCTGCCTCCTTCCCCACGTGATAGAGGATGACGGCCCCTAGAGGAACAGGAAGGGAATTCTAGACATGGCATTGAACGAGGAAAAGCAAAGGAAATCTCCATCCCATAATTCTCAACCGTCCTGATGCTGGTACCCTTTAAATCAGTTCCTTACGGTTGTGGAACCGCCAACCATGAAGTCATTTTCCTTGCTACTTCATAAGTGTAATTTTGCTACTGTTATGAATTGGACAACCCCTGTGAAAGGGCCATTCAATTCCCAAAGGAGTCCAGACCCACGGTTGAGAACCGCTGTCGTAATATGAACGGGCTTCACAAAGTTCATGGGAAACTCCATGAAATTCTTCTCATTCCATTTTTCCATGAACTTTTTGAAGTGCCCTCCCTCCACAGACATATTTTTTTCCATGAAAATGTCCTTTATTGAGATTATGGGAATGGGAATATTGGTCCCAATAAGAAATATATATAATAAGAAATATATATTATATATTTCTTATTGTAGTCACATGTTTTATATATATAATATATTGGAATTTTCCACGAACTTTTCAAGGCCCCCTCATAATATAGGATGGCAATTCTTGCATCCTGTCTATCATTCAGCAGGAGGAAGCTGAGGCTTTCTCCTCCGGGGAAGTGTTCTGGTCTCGGAAACTCACAGGGGTAGCGCTCTGCTGTCGGACACGCCTGCTATGAGTTGGAACCAACTGGATAGCAGTGAGTTTGTTTTTTGTTTGTTTTTCTTCCATCTATTACTAAGACACTCATCCTTCAAACTATACTTGTGTGTATTCTATCATTCTACAGGGGGCATGGCTTTAGCTATTTCATCCCTTCCCAAGTTTAAGGAATAAAATGAGGTAGAGACTGTTAGTACATGTAAAGAATTTCATGCTTTGTGAATTCCCATCGAATCCTTTGCTCCAATGATCTCAACTAGAGGTCAGGTGTGCCCCTCTGACCCCAGGTGGGAAGCTCTCAAAGCCAGTGCATTTGGAAACCGGATCCCTGCAGCCCATATCTACCGATGTGGACAATTACTGCTTCAGCCTTTTAATGAATCCTCCATTATGGCAAGAGAATATCATAGAATCTGTGATACTCCGGGGAACTATAAAGAGAAGCATTCCTTTTAAATTAGCTTTATGGCACTGAAGCTTTATGTATTTACTTGCCAGTTCAATATTAGCTCAGAATACGCTTCTGGAACCATCTCTGTAGTTGACGGCACCCATTGCTGGGAGAAAGAGCCTGGCGGTGGAGCGATTATTAACGGGGATCCTGTTTGAAAAAAAGAACAATTCCCACCTGCTACACTCACTTTTGTTACAGAGAAAGCTAGGCATTTGTCCAATCCTAGGTAATCTGCCATAAAAAAAACCCTTGGATTAAAAAATAAAAAGACTTCTGCCTAATCCTGTCTCAACATATGATTGACTTTTAGATTTCCTCTCCAGATGGACCTTTTGGCCCCCTTGTGCTGCAATCAGGGCTTCTCATTTGTGACCTCATTTGGAGAGGAAGAGATCATGAGTAGGCTCAGGAACGAGGTGGCAGCAGCACGGTAGCTTGGTGATGCTTCAGTGCGTTGTGACCTCTTTTCCCTCTTTGCAAACTGCGCCCAGCTTTATGACCCTTTCTAAGCTCCTGCATGCCCTCGAAGCTTAATCAAATATGGCCCATATTCTGACATGGTCCTCTGGCACGTAGAGAAGGCATCACGAATTGGCCACAGCATCCCGCCTACTAAGTCCATCCCAAACTAACTAACAAACAAACCAATCTATTATATCTAGCCGTTTTCGAGTCAATGTGACCCTCTGTCCCCATAACGGGCACTGGAGACTGTCAATCTTTACAGAAGCAGACTGCCTCACCTTTCTCCCATGGAGCAATTGGTAGATCCGAACCACTAACTTTGTAACTAGCACTTCAACTCCTACCTAGCACCACCCCCACCCCAGGTTCCAAGTCCACTGAACTGAAAACCCATCTGCTATTGAGCCCATACCGACGAATAGCAAGCCTATAGAACAGGGTAGAGCTGCCCCTGTGAGTTTTCAAGACTGTGACTCGTTACAGATGTAGACTCCACCATTCTCCCAAGGGGCAGCTAATGGGTTTGAACTCAGGACCTGGCAGTTAGCAGCCCACCATGTAAGCAGCACACATAACCACCGGAGTTCCCTTCTAAGTCCACAGACAGTCTTAAATGGTCATGAACACCAAACCCAGTGAAACCAAGGACTCATTGATCAAAGTTGACACCTGAGATGAAATGTACTTGCTGCCTTGCCCTAGACTGAAGGCTGAACAATCTCTGACTCATGAGCCAGATCTGGCCTACCACCTATTTTTATAAATAAAACGTTTTTAGAAATAGAGATTTTGGATCATTGATTTTTAGATGATCCGTCTGCTTGGATGCTACCAAGGCCATCTCAGGAGTTGTGACAGGGACACCCCCAAACAGCCTTAACTGTTTACTTTCTGCCTTTTTACTGAAAACTTTTGCAGGAATCCCATGCCTGGGCTTCCCTGATTTGTTTATTTGTTTGTTTGTTTTTTTCAGGAAGGGACAAAATAGGACAGGTCCTCAGAGGGATTGGGAGAAGAAGAAGGGAGGAGGTCCAGGCCTGTGACTGCTTAAATTTGACTGACATAGACAATGGGATCCATTTGAATGTGGTTCAAATCTGCCCAGAGGCATCTTGGAAGATCATAAACACTGAAACCCTCATGGAGAGCAGGTCGACACTGAAATGTATAGGGTCCTAGTCTCTGTGTTTGTGTGTCTACCTCGCAAATCATTTTCTGATTTAAATTGTACAATAATAATAATAAAAGATATCTCACTGTCATTGAGCCAATTCTGGCTCACAGAGACCTTAGAGGACTCCAGGATAGACCTGCCTCTTTGTGTTTCTGCAGATGTAAATAACTACAGCCTCATCTTTCTTCTTTGGAGCATCCAGTGGATTTGAACTATCAACCTTGTGGTTAGAAGTCCAGTGCTTATTCGATAGCACCACCAAGGCTCCCGAGGTTTAAAGGAGACAGGTGTAATATTCCCAGGCACTCCACTGGGGCTGTAGGTTGAATAAGTGTTGAGCTGTTAACTGAAAGTTAAGTACCCTGAACCCCTCAGACACTCCTTTGGAGAAAGAGGAGTCTGTCTGGGTCCAGATAGATTCACAGCTTTGAAACCCCCATTGAGCAATTCTACTCTTTCCCATAGACTTGTTATGAGTTGACGTCAGCTCAATGGCAGTGGCATGGTTTGAGTCATGCAGAAATGCCTGGCATTCCACTGCTATAAGAGGACAGGCAGCTAAAACCTTGTGAAGCACAGCTGGACTCTTGACTTACATGGGGTTTCCATAGTCAGAATCACCTAGAAGGCAGTGTTTTCTTTAAGTGCCCACCGTGTATTATGCAAAGAGGAAACAGTGGCTATGAAGCCTTATTTTTCTGTTTTTTCCCATTTCTCCTTTCCCCCCACAGTCTAGGTGGCTGTGCATTTCTTCCAGGAAAACCAATTTCTATAGCAGGAAGCCTAACTTCCCCTCCTCAAAGCCTTAGAAGTCTTCTGCCCCAGAAAACAGCCACCACTTTCTATAGCATGCTCTCTGGCCAGCTCAAAATCTTTCTGCTAGATCCTCCACTCAACCCCAAAGCCAAACTCACTACCTTTGAGTCATGCTGACTCATAGAAACCCTATAGAACAGTGTAGAACTGCACCTGTGTTTCCAAGACTATCTTCTCATGGCTGTAGAAAGCCCCGTTTTGTCCCATGGAGCTGGTTGGTGGTTTTGAACTGCTCACCTTGTGGATTATAGTCCAATGTGTAACCACTATGCGACCAGATCTTCCAGGTAGGAGCAAAAGAGCTCTGGTTTCCTGGAGCTTCCTCGGGTTTACAGTGTCCTCTACTGTCTGTAACTGGCGGCTGTCTACAACCCAGCACCTGAAAGACTTGGTGAGGTGGGATGGTTAGGACCACACAGAAGGAACGTGGCCAGAATGATGGATCCTTTGCAGACCGCGTGCCTGAGAAGGATCTAAGCCAGGATTCTGATTCCCAGCGTCCTGCAAGCTCGTGGCATGGGCACTGACTGACCCGCATGGACTGGGGCTACCTTGCGGTGTGTTTCCTGGGAGCTTTTGTCCTTTTCCTTCTTGGCTTCAAGAGAAATTGCCCGGCGCTCCTGACCGTGTTTTAAATGCTGGAGTTTCTTTAGGAAGGAAAAGGTCTCCGACTAATTATTCTAAGGCCCTAGGATTAAAACCATGGAGACAATGATTCTTAAGGGCCCTGAATGGCATCTGAGTCACTCAAGAAAGGATGATGCCTTTGCTGTGCTGTGCAGAGAGAAATGTGTATCTGTGCAGACATAGCTGTATCCATTTCCGTCCTTCTCTCTCCTAAATGCTTGTCACCACTTGGATAGCCTGGTGACTACCCAGGAAGGTAAGGAGTAGACATGGGCCCCTTTTGGCTCTGTGGGCAAGAGCTCCGACATGGGAGCTTATTTTAATCCTCCAGTCTAGTGTTGACTTCCGATCTGACCTTGGGCAAGTGTATCTCCCCAAAGCCTCAATTTCTAGCATCTGTTAGAATGGTCCTGATGATGATACTGCTTGTCTGGGAGAGATACACTGTGCCTGAAACCAAACCTAGCACGTCCATTGCCAGAGAGCCACCATGTGGACTCTCCTCGAAACCCCATGGTTTACAGAACAGAACTGTTCCATTGAGTTTTCTTGGCTGTAATCCTTGTGGAAGCAGGTCACCAGCTCTTTCTCCTGAGGCACTGCTGGCTGGGTTTGGGACCCACTGTCGCCGAGTTGATTCTGACTTCTGGTGAGCCTATAGAATTGCCCCATACGGTTTCAAAGGCTGCAAAATCTTTACGGAAATGATGGCAGAGGGGTGCAGTGGGATTGGAGTCCCAACCTTTCATTTAGCAGTCAACTGAGTGATGGGATCATTGTGTCACCAGGGCTCCTCATCGTCATTCGGCAGAGACACCTGGAATAGAATTAATCATTCAAGTGTCAAGAGAAGAGAGCCCTGGCGGTGCCGTGGGTTGTGCATGAGTTGCTCACTGCCAGGTCAGCAATTCGAAACCCCCAGCTACTTGGAGGGAGAAAGGTGTGGCTTTCTGGTCTCATAAAAAGTTATGGTCTCAGAAGTCCACAAGTTATGGTCTCAGGAGCAGCTCTACCCTGTCCTGTAGGGTCACTATGAGTTGGCATCAACTCCAGGGCAGTGAGCGGAGTGAGCAAAGGCTCCATTTGCTTCAGAAAGGCAGCGCTGTGTGAATTCAACTTTGTTGAATGGGAAGGGGCAGGCAGGCTTTCTTTGACTGCTCAGATGCTGGAAGCATGACTTAGAAGGGGCCCAAGACTTCTCTCGGAGCACACTCCCAAAGGGCTGGAGCTGTGGAGGGAAAGAGAGGGGTGAACATGGATGTGAAAGAGCTGCACGGGGAATTTCAGAGGCTTTGATACAAGTGGGTATACAATGAATGGGCTAGACCGAGCCCTTCCATCACTCTTTGAGAAGGGGAACCCAGGCAGCTCGTCAGGAGGGGCGATCAGTGGTCCCAAAGCAGGCATCCGCCCTTTCCCCCGGGGTTAGGAACATGGCCCATTGTGCCATACCCACTTCTGTTCAAATCCAAGCGCTGTCATTTTCAGGGTGCAGATGTGGTAGACAAGTTACATACAGCCTCTCAGGCTCCCCGTTGCCTGAGGACTTTATTGTTTTTAACTGGCCTCTGTTGTTTATTTTAATGGGTGTGGGTGACTAAGCCGATGTATAAGGAGGTCCTGGCTGCAGCTTTCAGACTCTCAGAAGATTGTTGTTGGCAGTGGGGGGTGGGAGGTGTGTCCTCCAGACAGTTCCACAACAAAACACTGCCCAGCCCTACGTGTCCTCACCAGTGTTATGTTTGCGACCACTGGTGTAGCCACTGCCAGTCCATCTCATCCAGGGCTTTTTTCCGCCCTTCTGCTTACCAAGCACGATGGTCTTCTCCAGGGACTGGTATCTCCTGATAACACATCCAAAGTACTTGAGATGGAGTCTCAGCATCCTTGCTTGCAAGGCACATTGTGGCTGGGTGAGTTTATCTGAGTGCCTTTTGAGAAAAGGCAGCTGTTTTGGCAAAGGTGCCAATATGTGTCTCATATGGAGATGCCAGCTTCCTTCTCCTAACAGACCTGGTCTTCTCTTTGCCAGCTGCCTTCTGCTCCTCTCAGGAAAAGGAGTTGCTGATCCGAGGCGCCCAGGTGTATCTGTTCCCTTTGTTCTCTGATGGTTGCTTAAGAGCCAATGCCTGGAGAAACCCCACACATCAATCTGCTGTCTCTGCTGGGAGAGGGGAGGTGGGCCCAAACACAGTAACACCCTGCTTCCATGATCAGAACATGATGCATGGTCCTTAGTGGGGCCTTGATCTTCAGAGAGGCCAGCTGAGTTCTGACTATAATGGAACAGGAGACTGCCGTTATTCCTTATGTTCCTTGAGAGCATGTGGATCAAGTAGTATTCTAGAAATGACTGTAGGAAAATGTCCTAGCCTCACATGTATCAGTTCTGCTAACTATGATACAGCGTGTGCTTTAGTTTGGGTAAGACTGTCTAATTGCTGTGTCAATGCCCTCGTGATAGGTAGTAGAAAGAATGTAATACTTATGCTGTCTCGATGACTAATATTAGGATTGTTATCTTCTCTGTTCAGAGAACATGGTAAATCATCAGCAAAGAATCCCGGCTCTTTTTATTATAATCTATGAATATATATTCCATATATGCCCCCAAATACACTGACTGCCATGGGGTTGATTCTGACTCATAGCAAGCCTATAGGGCAGGAGAGAAAATTGTGCCTGTGAGTTGCCAAGGTTGTACAGCTTTATAGAAACTGCCAGCCTCAACTTTCTCCTGAGAAGCAGTTGCTGGTTTTGAACTGCTGGCCTTGTGTTTAGCAACCCAATTTATAACCCAGTATACTACCAAGATGCCAAGTGGAATATATGTTAGAGCCCCAAATCACCAAATCCACTGTCATCCAGGCAATTCCAAGTCATAGTGACACTATGTGACACCAAGTCATAGTGAACTGCCCCTTATGGTGTCTGGAACTTTCTATCTCTATAAGGGCAGACAGCCTCATCTTTGTCCCAAGGAATAGCTGATGAGTTTTTAACTGCTGACCTTTTGGATAACAGCCCAATGCATAACCCACGATGCCATCAAAGATATAAATACATATTATAAGCAAGTATTATTAGTAAGGACAAAGTATTTTTAAAAAGCTAATTATTTTTATTTTTCTGAGTTACAGGGTGAGGATACAATGATCTGTTGTCTGTTTTGTATTACGTAATTATTTCCCTTGAACCCATTTTTATCTGTCCAAGAAATCACCTGAGCATCCAAGGTATCATATATTGGGGCAATGATGAGATCAAAAGTCAGGACATTCGAATGAAGGCCCCATTTCTGCAAAACCAGCCAAACAAAATGCTCTAAAACTTCTTTACGACCCATTCATTATTTAATGTGGTAAATATTGACTTAGCCAGCGCCATGCCGGGGAGTTCCTAGGTGATGCAAAGAGTTAGGTGCTTGCTTACTAGCCAAAAGTTTGGCGATTTGAATCAGCTCTGAAGAAAAGTGTCACAATCTACTTAAGGTCCCTGCCTTTGAGACCCTACAGAGAGCAATTCTGCTCGGAGACACACCGGCCCCTCTGAAGTTGGCATCCACTCCACAACCACTGCTTGGGTGTGGGATTTTCATGAATAAACACGAAAAGCCGATAATATTCCTGTTCTTCTGGAGCTGATAGTTTTAGGTAAATTTCATCACTTCTCTATACATCGGCTTCTCCAGTTCTCTAGAATACACAGCGAAGTCTGTTCCACTTTATTTGCTGGTCCCTCTACTTAGCCCCAATTTTCTTACAATGTCATTGTCAAAGCCAGGCAGTTGTTAATTGCTGTTGAGTTGCTCCAATTCATAGGGAGTGTGTGCACAGCGGAACAACGCCCTGCCCAGTCCTGAGTCATCCTGACAATGGCTGTTGTGTTTGAGCCTGTTGTTGCAGCCACCATGTCAATCCATCTCTGTGATGATGGTCTTCCTCTTTTAAGATGATCCTCCACTTTATCAAGCATGGCGTCCTTTTCTAGAGCCTGGTGTCTCCTCATAATGTGTCCAAAGTAGATGTAGAATAACATAAAGCAAGCTTTTAATGGTTCAGTTAAAACTGTGCAGCCTGTGTGCACCATGCCCCGCTCCCTCTTTTCTTACCCATTTGCGCTCAGTTATGAAGACAAAGCATACATTTTAAAAATCTGCCAAGAAAGTGATGTAGTGTTGGCCTGCTACAGCAACCATTAATAATTGACATGACCTCTTGTTAACCGGAGGATTGAAATGTGCATTATTAAAAGAAAACTCCACCCCAAATTCTAAAACCATTCATCTGAAAGTTTAGAAGATATTAGATCCCATAATGACAGGGACATTAGAAACACTTTGATAAATCTGTACTTACAGGCAACCTTTCCAACCTTGCTTTTCTGTGCCGCCATGTCTGCTTCAGAAAATGTCCAAATCCCTGTTTGTTCTCCAGAGGTCAAAGTAGTGGAGCAGATCTATAAAAACAAACAATACTGGTGTGCAAATTATTTTTATGGCTAATATTTCTTTCTTTTCTTTTATCTATATGTGCACTATATCCACGGGTACTTGAAAACATTCATGGAAAAATTCCATTGCCTTTTGATTCTGTTTTTCCATGAACTCTTGGAAGCCCCCTCACCTGTGTGTGATAAGTATACACATTCTGTATAGAGTGTTGTTTTTGTTAACTGCAGGTGAGTTGCCACCAGCTCCCAGAGATCCCTGTGCCACAGAACATGATGCTGCCTGGCCCTGCACGGTCCTCCCATCCAAGTGGACTGGTGTGATCTATTGAGTGTGCACTGGCTGGTTTCTGGAAGTCGATTGCCAGCATTTCCTTATGAGTGCCCCTCTTCATCTCTCTGAGGAAGCTCTGCTGAAACCGTATCATCAACAGAGACACACGCTGTTGTTGTTGTTAGGTGCTATCGTGTTAGTTCTGACCCATATCCACCTAATGCTCAATAGATCAACCCTGCCCAGTCCTGCACCATTCTTACACTTGTTTTTATGCTTCAGCCCATTGTTGCACCCATGATGCCAATCATCTCTTGGCAGGTCTTCGTGTCTTCCCCTGCCCCTCTACTTTACCAAACATGACGTCCTTCCCCAGGGAATGGTCTCTGCTGACAACGTGTCTGAATTATGGAAGTTAAAGTCTTGCCGACCTTGCCCCCAGGGAGCACTCTGGCTGTACTTCTTCCAAGATAGATCAGTTTGTCTTTATAGCAGTCCGTGGTACTTTCATGATCCTCCTCCAGCACCACATTTCAAGTCCATCAATTCTTATTTGGTCTTCTTTATTCGATATCCAACTTTCACAAACTCGTGCACCAATTGAAAATCCTGTGGCTTGGGTCAGGCACACCTTAGTCCTTCAGGTAGTACCAAGCTTGCTTTTCAGCACTCTGCAGAGGTCTTATGCAGTAGATTTATCTAATATAATATATTTTGTTCTCTTTACTGCTTCTTTCAGGAGCATTGACTGTGGATCCAAGCAACACAAAATCCTTGACAACTTCAGCCTTTTCCCCATTTATCACGCTGTTACCTACTGGTTCAGTTGTGAGAATTTTCTCCCTCTTTACATTGATTAATAATCTATACTGCAATCTTTGATCTTCATCAGCAAGGATTTCAAGTCTTTGCTTTCAGCAAGCAAGGTTGTGCCATCTGCATGGCTCAGGTTGTTAATAAGCCTTCCTCCAATCCTGATGCCACATTCGTTTTCACTTAAGTCAGAAACATACAAACTTCCAATGGAAAGATGGTGATGGCTTCACATGAGGGCCATGGAATGCAGAACTCTACCACTGAGTCACAATTGCACACTTTAGTATGTGTGTGTAATATATTATACACAATATAGTATACATAGTACATGCACTGCACAGACATTCTGATGGGGGTTCAGAAAGTGCCTGGAACTTTTTCATTAACTTTTCATTCCATTTCCCATAAATTTTTTGTCTGTTTATGGGAACAAGTAGGAGAGGCATTTGGCATGGACTTGGAGGTGTAAATGGGCTTAGGAAATGCTCCAAGGAACCAGTGATGCAGTGACACCTGAACAGATGTGAGAGGTAGTGTGGTGATGGCAGGGGGTCTATAGTATGCCAGGTTGACTAGAGAAACAAATCCAGAGACACTCCAATATGTGTAAGAAAGAGCTTTATATCAAGAAGTAATCATATATTAGGGAAAAATCCCAGCCCAATCCAGATCATAAATCTGATACTAGTCAATAAATCCCTCTCCAGACTCACATAACCACCAGCAATGATGCAAAATGCAAGAAGATCATGGACTAGTTGGTGCAAAGTCTTGTGGATCCAATGGTGGTAGACACATCACCAGAGCTTGTGCAGGTCTCTGCGTGGCTCCTCAACAGGAAGATGAAGGCAGAGAGAGAGGCTCCCAGGACCCACCTTAGGAGGAGGTAACACCCACAAGAAGAAACCATTAGTCTGTGACCTAAATGACAGGCTAGACTCCACCCATAACCTTTGATATGTTCAAGTTGACATGAAATGATGTAATGACCACAGGGTCATAATACCTTCTACGCTTCATGAACAGCATCTGCCAAAGCTCAGAGGGAAGGGTTGACTTCGAAGACCAAAATAGTTTTTTGAAGAATGGACTCTAAATCTGGGGGCCCTGGGAGTGGGGAATCCATACTAATATTCAGGCATGGAGTCCTAGGATATTCCAGACCCTCTGCTGTGAATTTGTATTTCAGCCCAAATATAGTGCATCCTAATTCATATTCTAATAAGTATCCCCCGAGGAGCTCTAAGAATTTCCTGGGGATTTTGCTAGAATATGGATTATGACTTATTTATGTCTGGGGTGGAACAGCAAATGCTCAGCCCAGGAGTCCACCACTGTGCACCAGCTTGAAGCCCTGGTCCCAAATGGAAGGTTTCTACTAGGATGCATCGCTTTCTGTAGTTGTTGAGATTGAGGGGGCTTTGTGTCTCAAAATTGGAGCCCTGGTGGCATATTGTGTTACTCTTTGGGCTGCTGACCTCAAGGCCAACAGTTCAAAACCACCAGCCTCTTCACAGGACCAAGATGAGGCTTTCTACTTCCATAAAAATTGATAGTCTCAGAAACCCACAGGGTCAGTTCTACCCTGTCCTATAGAGTCAGTAGGAGTCAGGATCGACTCCATGGCAGTGAATTTGTTTTTTTCCTTTATGTGTCTTAAATATGGACCTGCCAAGAAAGAAGAAAGACGGACAAACCAGATATTCCCGGTTTTGTTTTGCCATGAGTCAAAGCCAATGTCTAGCAACCGGTTTTTGGTGTGTGTGTGTGTGTGTGTGTGTGTGTGTGTGTGTGCGCGCGCACTTGCGCTTGCGCGTGCGCATATGTGCGCAAGCGTACATGTGCGTGTGTGTGTGTGTGTGTGTGTGCTGTGTTTGGTTTGGGAGCTTGCGAAGAAAGACGCACTGAGCTGATTGTGTTAACGTGGTAAACACTGTGTTCTTACCATTGCCTGTAGAGCTGTCTTATCTATCACTTTTAATAGAACGTTACCTGGAGTCATGTACAAATCATTTTAATTTGGGAACCTGAGTCAAAATGTCATTACATTTAAGTTTAATTGATGAAGAATGTTGTGAACCAAAGTAGGGCGCGAGCCTCTTTCTAGTTATCCCTCACTAATCTCTATTAAGTGCATGTAAATATTTTACAGACTTCCTTTTTTTTCTAAACGTTGCCTTAAGACATTTCAATTAATAGTGAGATGCATCCCAGTGAACACTTAACTTTCTGAATGTTTACTAGAAATTCTCCAATTTTCATGTTGGCACTAAAGAGGCCTTCACTGCATAACTGATCTTTGGTAACTTGTGCGAGATTTGAACCAAGACAATCAGATTGCTGGGTGAGGAGGAGAGGGCGCTGCAAGCCTTCTCAAGGTCTGTAGAGGTGCGTGGCTCTCTGTGCAAGGTTCACAGGAACCAGCCCTCGGTTTCCAACCCCAAACCACACTCACTGCCATTGAGTTGCCTCCAAATCATTGAAGGACAGAGTAGCCTGTCTCTGAGATGGCCCCTCTTACAGGAGAAGAAAGCCTTATCTTTCTTCTGGGGAGAAGTTGGTGGTTTCTCACTGCTGACCTTGCAATGCGCTGACCAGCAAATAACCACTATCCCACCAGGGCTCCTTCAAGTTCATCTTAGTGTGCTTTAAAACCATTTCCCTCTGGTCTGGTAGGCGTTGGAACTGAGGAACAGCTGGCCACCCACCCGCCACGTAATCAACACTGATGGGCTTGAGGGCTGTCAGTCTCTGTCCTCCAAACTTTCACAGTCACCCTGTAATCTCTCTCAGTTTTAATTTCCAGGCCTTTAATTATTTCCATCTCTGTCTTCTGGCCCCTCTAAAATATTTGTCAGTGTTGTATGGCATTGCACAGGGTGGATTCTTCTGACAGCTTTAATTTACATCTTCCCAAAGGCATCCACTCCCCCCACTTCCTGGGATTACTCACATACCCTGCCCTACAGGGAGTCCCTACGGATGGTCTTAGGGTTTGGGGTGGGGTCCGATTCTAATTCTTGTTTTGCCACCAATTAGTTGTGTGTAGATAAGTCATTCAGACTCTTTAAGTTTCGCTCCCCTCATCTGTGAAATGGGATTATAACGTCCTCACATCACTACTTGAAGAGTTGTGGATTTCAGATGGAAACTGATAGATAATTATTCACCATGTTTGGTGTTGCCTTCTTGATATACGATGCTTCTTTTTTCCCCTGAAATTTGTCCTTCACAGCTTATTTTTTTTTAGAGGAGCGTTTTGTCCTTGCATATATGTCAGCAATAGTTTTAAGGATCTGCAGTGTGCCAAAGTATCAGGGAGATTCTGATGTTGCCCTAGTAAGTAAAACAGACCGTGTGTCTAGGCTCAGCAGAAGTTGGAATAGACATTTGAATCAATGTCAGAATCCTTGATGGGATGGGAGGGTCCAAGACAGTAATGAAACAATTACCAGTGATCAATGAACACAGAGGTGGAATGGCACTGAGTCCTTCACCAGGAAGAAGTAAAAGAAGTGATAAGAATAGAAATCAGCTCATGGCGTGGGACGTGTTCCCTGAATGATTCACCTTCCAGATGACCCTGGGGGAAGGTCAGTGCCGAGCACAGACCTGGGAGAGGTATTCAAGTGTGCTTATCCCAGGCATCTGGGAGAACATTACAGGTTCGATTTAGAATAATACTCTACTTGTTCAATCGAGCACATTTGTATATTGTACGTAATGTACTCTTAGAGAAGCGCATTCAAAGACATTTTAGAAATGACTGCATTTTCATGTGTTAAGGGTGGGTGTTAATGTTTCAAATTATTATTATTAATAGAAGCATAGAACATAAAAGAAAAGGTTAAGCAGTTATTAATGCATCCGGATCCCTGGGAGTGCTGTGGGAGACATCATGGACTTCCAACCATATCATTGGTGATTCAAACTCACCAATCGCTCCTCAGGAGCATGAGCAGGCAGGCTGTTCCTGTAGAGTTACCATCTAAAACACCCAAGGAGATTTTGAACCCAATCCTAGAGGCATGCTATGAGTTGAAATCAACTTGCTGGCAGAGGGCTTCAATGGGACGCCCTAAAACCCTGCTAAAGAAAGGTGGGGTATCGGCTACACACACAGAGTAGCCAGTTGATCAGGGATAGGATACTCCTTCCCCTGGGGAGACCCATGTTTGATTTCCCTCAAGCACAGCCTTCCGCTGCCCTTCAGGGGAGCCTGGTTTGTTGCTAGGAGGCTTAGCAGGTCTCCCTAGAACTTCTTTGAACTCATTCCTCCCCACCAGTCCTTAGAGACTCCCATGGATCACAGGAGGGCAAAGGTGCCACCAAACACAGGGAGGATGAGGGATGAGGGAGTGCTTCATTGACGTGTCTGAGAAGCTGGTATCCTAGAAGCCACCATCGCCACCACCAGACAGCAGAGGCATGGAGAGAGAGTGTAGAAAGAGCAGTGCTGGTGCCCGGTGAGCTGTCCAGCAAGGCGAGAGTTGAACATCCGCAGGTCTGTGTATTCCAGGGAAGGCTGTCTTCTCTCAAGGTCAAGCAGGGGAAACCCAATGTCTGGTCCTTTCATCCTCCCTTCCCTTTCTCTGCCCCTTCTTCCCCTCTCCTCCTGCCTATCTATATGCATATCTCTATGTGCCCTGATTTGTACCGTCTTTTTCTACATCCCATGCTACCGGAAATCCCTGGCTTAGGTTTTACACTTTCTCATTCAAAACTTCCCTTCATCTTTTACATGACCAGAGGCACATGGAGGGCCTACTTACATTGTTTTTATTTTTCTGTGTCTTGGGTGGAGAGTCCTGGTGGGGTACGGGATTACACATTTGGGCTGCTAACTACAAGGTCAGCAGTTCCAAACCACCAGCTGCTTAGGGAAAGTAAATTGAGGCTTTCTACTCCTCTGAAGACTTACAGCAGTGATTCTCAACCTGTGCGTCTGCGACTCCTTTGGGGGTCAAACAACCCCTTCACAGGGTTGCCTGATTCCTAACAGTAGCAAAATTACAGTTATGAAGTAGCAATGAAAATAATTTTATGGTGGGGGGCAGGGGTCACCACCACATGAACGCTATAAAAGGGTCGCAGCATTAGGAAGGTGGAGAACCGCTGGCTTACTGACTCAGAAACCCAGCTGGGCAGTTCTGACCTGTCCTGTAGGGTTGTGTGAGTTGGAATCAACTCAGTGGCAGAAAGTTTGGTTTTGAGTTTTTCGTGTCTTAGGATGTTACTGCTCTACTAGTGTGTGCTGGTGTCTGGTGGGCACACACATAATTGTTTATATCAACTAATCCAAGAAATATTTGGTGACATCAAATCATAATGTCATAGGGTATTGATTTGAAAGGGTGTATGTGGTTAGGTAAACATGTTCAGTTATTGTCTTTTTTGGCTTTTATGCAGTGAGGTCAGAGGTCAGCCTTGTAAGTATGCCTTGGCCTCTTGTGTGTCGTTGGATGTTGTCCTTCTGGTGGCAATGTGACTTTCAAGAGCGTGTGCTTATTTTCAGGCACAATGAGTACCATATCATTACATCTTCCAAATGTGTTTACCGGAAGCCCTGGTGGCATAGCGGTTACATGTTGGTATGCTAACATCAAGGTCAGCAGTTCAAAACCAGCAAGACCTTTGACTCTCATAAAGAGTTACAGTCTCAGAAACCCACAGAGGCAGTTCAACCCTTCCCTTTACAGTTGCTATGAGTTGGAATCAACTCGATGGCAGTGAGTAAATTTGTTTTGTCAGGCACACTCTCTCCCCATGATGCGCTTTCTGGGGCACATGTGACCAGTTCTCTCCCAGTTCTTCTTCCTTACGATGCAGCTTACTCTGGACCTGGAAGTCAGAAGAATAGGAAAACCTCCCTCTTTGTGAAGCCCAGCCCAGAAGTACATGAGTGCCACATGGTACATAGCTTAGCCAGGTTGGAAAGGGTTGACCTGCCGAGGTGCCTAGAAGGTGAGACAGAGGTTGCAGCACTAAGAAGGAGGCTCAAACGCGACTATTTTGCAGCCACTGTAGGGTGCCTTGATGCATAACCTCACGTGCCCATGGATTTCATTTCCCACCCCAAAACTATAATAATAAGTTCCTGAGGGTAGGGTGGGGCAGGGAGGGGACAAAGGGGAACTTATATTAAAGAGTTCAAGAAGAAAGAAAATGCTTTGAAAGCGATGGTGGCAGCAATTTTACAATAATGCTTGATCTAATTGAACTATAGATTATTATCATATCTGTAAGCACTCCCAATAAAATGATTTTAAAAGAATAGTAGGAATCCCAAAACAAACAAACAAATAGACAACTTTTCTAAGGACAATGATTCTTTATTCCCCTCACATCTCATCCAGTCTGTGTTCCCTCCAGAGTCCAGGGGGACAGGGTCTCCCACATAATAGGAATGACTATTCCTTGTCTTCATCTTAGCATGACTCGGTGATTCAGCGAGTGTTCTATTTCAGAAAACCCTACCTCAACCAGATCTAACAAAGTAATCCAGTCATGAAATGGTGATGCTCATGGGATTTTGTCTTTGCTATTTTCTCTTTGGATCACTAGGAAGGGCAAGCCCAGCAACCCCAGGCCGACCTAGCCTGGGATATTGATGAGCAAGGTGGAGTGCTAATATTTTATGGCACGTCCATCCCAGTGTGCCACCTGAACACATCAACATGACGGACTTGCCGGGGTTTCATTATGTCTTGCATGGACTTAATAATATCTTCATGGAACAAATGCTGCCCGTATGATGCATGAGAAACAAGATGGAGTGTTCACCAGGCTAGGTAATTTAGATCATTTATTCCTTTCACATATTTTTTCACATCTATGAAGCAGGGATGGCTACCGCATTACACAATGGAAGAAACTGAGGATAATAAAGGATTTCCAGGGTTTGATGGATCAGGGATTGGCAAACATTTTCTGGGAAAGGGCAAATAATAAATAGTTTAGGTTAGGCTTGGTGGACCATGAAAGATGAGGCTTTCGACTCCTGTAAAGGGTAATGGTCTCAGAAACCCACAGGGGCAGTTCTAGCCTGTCCCATAGGGTCACGTTGAGTTAGCATCGACTCGGTGTCCATGAGTTTTGTAGCCCGCACCGTGTCTGTGGCCAGGAAAACCTCTCTTTCAACTGCAGTGTGAAAGTAGCTGCCCAATATTAAAGCCTCACACTCAACTTCCATTGAGCCGGATCTGACTCATCACAACCCTTTAAGACAGGGTAGAGCTGTCCTAGTGGGTTTTAGAGAATGTAACATTTTACAAGAGCAAAAGGTCTTCTGTTTCTCCCAAAGAGTAGCTGGTGGCTTTGAATCGCTGGCCTTTACAATGCATAACCCACTGAACAACCAGGACGCCTCTGAACGTAGCCACAGATGATATGTAAATGAATGGGGGTGGCGGTGCTCTAGTGAACCTTTGTTTGCAGAAGCAGGTGGTGGGCCAGATTTGGCTCACTCGCTGACCTGTCTTATATGTCATCATCATCATCATAATTAAATATTAGAACCAACCTTTGTCAACTATCCAGAGAGCCCAATGGCACTGTAGGGTACACATGGTCTTGCTCACCCTCAGGTTTCAAACCCATCATCCCTTCAAAGGAAAGGTGAAGCTATCTGCTCCCATGCAGAATTCCAGCTTCAGAAACCTTGGAGAGGGGCACCATGAGCAGACATGGGCTCCAAGTTGGTGGGCTTGGTTCTTTGGAATCAGTTCCATAGATCATGGGATTCACAGACCTTAATCCACTGAGTTTTCACATCTTATAAATGGTGCCTTCTTTCATCCTCACTTTATAAGAAAGCCAAAGTGGGCCAGGGAAAGCCACTACTTTAAGGTTCAAGCTTTCTTATTTCCAGGCTTAGTGGTCCACACCAATCGCCATCATCTCTCTCTTCCTGCCTTTAGTACTTAGTTTCCTGATCATTGACTGATTATGGGATCACCAGGCATTCTGCTGAAATTACACATCTCCAGGCTCCCCCCTCTAGAGATTCTGATCCATTTGGTTTCAAATCGAGCCCAGGAATCTGCAGTGGCACCAGATCCCCAAGTGGTTCCACTAATCAACCAGGACTGGAACCTAGGCTTTAGAATCACAGGAGTTTCCGCTGAGTTCTTGATTGTGCTGCTGCGAACTGTATTTCCCTACCTTCATGTAGTGGGGAATGATCATGTGACACTTCTGACTGTGTGTGTGTGTGTGTGTGTTGTGTCTAATTTTCAGGTCCAATCATTTTAAAAAGGAAAAAGAAGCCTCATCCATTTTCATTGCATTTTTACGTTTCTTTCACTGTTTGGAATGCTGTCATGACTGTAGGAGGGGGAGCAGTCACTTAGACCAAGAGTTGCAGTGGTGTGTTGAAGTGGCTGAGTAAGAAGTCTAGGAACCTAGCAATTCAGCCTCAAATGACATGCCATTTTCAGAAACTTACCTTCTTTAAACCACGCCACTGTTGAGAGGGCATCTGAATTAAGTTCTTGGTGAAGAATGCTGTTGGTCTCCAGGAAGCAGAATGGACCAGATAAATGAACATGGCGGTCTTAGAAGAAGTACCGGACGAATGTTTCTTAGCTATGGTTTCACTTATTTGGGCTGCCCTCATGGCATAGTGGATGATGGATCGGTCTACTAACTGAAAGGTTAGCAGTTCAAAACCACTAGCTGCTCTCCTGGAGAAAGAGAAGACTTTCTGTTTTCACAGAGAGTGACCATCTTGGAAACCAGCAGGACCAGGTCTACCCTCTCCTTCTAAGGTTGCAATGACAGTGAACTTGAGCCTTTAGTCAGGCTATTCGAAGGGGTCAGTCTTCACAGCAGGACACTACACTTGGTAAGTGGATCCCACCGGGCCCTTTTGAGGCTCTTCATGGCATCTGCTGAATTGTTTCCAGGACCAAGATGATAGTTCGTCTTGTGGTGGGCAGGTCTGGTCTGAGACAGTTCTCAGAATCAGCTTTGTCTTCTAGGGTGGGGCTGAGCCATTTCTTTTCCATGTCCGGGGAGAAATGAGATGAAAACATGTCACTTTCTTGATACATCAAAACACCTTGCTCTTCCTCTTATTCATTCTGGGCTTCTCTCTGGGGCCACTGTGTGGCTCACATCCCCTGCTTCCCTGTCATTACACCACTCCCTGAGGATTCCTACCCATTAAGCCTGGGACTCAGGAGTTTGCCTGTGCTCTGTGGCTGCAAGACAAATGCATAGAATTCTGCTGCTGATCGCTTGGTGGAAAGTAGAATCACACGAAATCATAAAAACTAACACAAACACACCCCTAAATCAGGAGTTATAGCTGGCCAGAAAGAAAGGGGGGCCCGCTCCATAGGGGTCTCAGATGACCTGCAGAGGAATGAGGACTCCAAACCACCACATAAGGGGATCTCTCAAAGATAAATGAGAAGCCAAATGGCATAGTAGATTATGAGTTTGGAGGGAAATGAAAAATCAAGCCACCGAACTCTTCTTTTCTGCTGGCTGATAGTTTTGATAGAAGCCACAGGCCCTGGTGCTGGCTACAGTAAACAAAGGACACTAGAAAGTTTTGGGGTAGTTTTTGGACTCGGAAGAACACCCTGTCATGAGTTCCAGGCTTCCCCTAACTAGCAACAGAGTATCCCGTGCAAAAAATCCTGGCTGACATCAAGTAGACTCCGACCCCAGGGGAACCCATGGATGTCAGAGAACTGTGCACCACAGAATTGTCAATGATTGATGGTTACTTTAGAATTAGGTCATCAAACCTGTCTTACAAGGTGTCGTTGGGTAGATTTGAATGCCCCCTTTTGGCTTAGCAGCTGAGTCCATTCACCATTCGCACTATCCCTGTATCCTGAGCAACTAAGTAGCAGAAATCATAGAGCTTACAGCTCAACGGCTGGATGCACTCTCAGAGGGAGAGAGGTGGCTCATACAGAGAGAGGTCAGTGCTATGAGAAGTTATTTAGCTATTTTGCTTGGCATCGTAGGTTACGTGTTGGGCTGCCAACCTCGAGGTTAGCAGTTTGAAACCACCAACAGCTCCTCGGAGGGGAAAGATGAGGCTTTCTACTGCTATTAAAAGTATTATAGAATGATACTTTGTTGTTGTTGTTAGATGTTTTGTTTGAATGGCTTTCTATATATGAAATGAAATCCAGGGTAGATATAGCTATAGAAACAGTAACTGGATTAATGATTTCTTGGAAGTATGGTGAGGGAGGTCAGGTGCAATTGATGAGCTACTAACAGTGCATGAAGAGAATGTTCTAAAACTGATGGTGGTGATGATTGTACAACCCTTCTTGATGTGATCAAACCATTGAACTGTGTGATATGCAAACTATATCTCATTAAAACTTTAGAAAAATAGCCTTGGAAATGCACAGGGGAAATTCTACCCTATCTCATAGGGCCTCCATGTCAGAATTGACCCAGTGTCTGTGGCTTTGGTTTATTTCCCAGGCTGGTTTGCTTTTTGCTGGAGTGGGTATGGTCACAGTCCATATCCAGGTTGTCTTTCACTCTCATGCACCTCCACGTGTCTTCCTTTGACTTCGGTCATGTACACTGGCTTCCTCTTCATGCAAGTTCATTGGTCTCCACTTTCAATTGAGTGATTCTCCTTCCCCTTCCTTCTCATAGGAGGCATGGTGGGTTATGACTTGGCCTGCGAACCCCAAGGTCAGCAGTTCTATTCCACCAGGTGCTACCAGGGGGAGAAATGAGGCTTTCTTCTCTTGCAAAGATTTATACAGTCTCAGAACCCCGCAAAGGAACCGTTCTACTCTGTCGTGTAGTGTCGCTATGAGGTGTGACAGGCTCAATGGCGGTGGTTTTCTCTCATCGCTGATAATCATCAAGAACGTCTCCTTCTGTGGATGGCAGCTTGCATGTATGGATTGTTATACGAGCTGTAAAAGCCTCAGTAAAATGATCTTTAAAAGCACCAAAATGATCAAAAGTCTCAGAACCCTGCCCTGCAGGGTCGTCATGAGTCAGAATCAACTCTGTATCTGTTGAGTTTCGTGTTTTCTCAGGGACAGTTATGTTGAATGGGATTGCTGGATCCTATGGTATTCGGTTTTCCCCAGTGCCTGTAGCACACACGTCACAGCCAGACTAGCAGTATAATCGAGTCCCAGCCTCTCTGTACCCTCGCCACTATTTGTCATTCTCTGGGTTGTTTTTGTTTATTTGGGTTTTTCATTGTGCAATCAAGGCTAAGCTGAAATGATATGTCATCACTCAGTCCACTTGTCCCTCAGTCAAAGGCTCGGTGTTTGGTGAAAAGGCAGAAAGTCTTGGCTGTCTCTCCCTGTGAGAGGATAGCCCTGGGACACCCGACAAAGTGCATTTCTACTCAGACACCCCCGGGGTCACCATGAGAAGAACAGGGCTTTCTATTCCCATCAAAAGTTACAGTCTCAGAAACTCACAGGGGAAGTGCAACCCTACCCTGTAGGATCGCCATGAGTCAACAGCATCTATGTTGGCAGTGAGTAGGAGGTTAGACCTTAGACCTGTCCTCGGGATAATCCCCCAAACAATTACACAGGAGAGTAGAAAGACCCTAGAGCATCATCAGCAACTAAGGAATGGGGCTGGGGGTGGGGGCAAGGGGGCAAACCCACTAAGGGATGATTTTTCTTCCATGTACAGCAAGGACCCATGGTAACATCCCTCCATAGGTTACAGCAGCTTCTTGTGGCTCCTGCAGGCTTGTGAATTGGGATCATTAAGTTTTAAGTTGTTCTGCAGCCTCTGTGTAAATGATCATGTAAATATCCGGGACACTGGATGGGGGAAGCAAGCTACGACATGACTCTTGGGGTCCTGGGTGATTGCTTATTAACGTCCATCCAGGAGAACTTCCTGAGCACCAGCCCCATCCTCCACACCCCAAGCAGAACAGACTTTAGGAGCCCGGCCTCAGAAAAGCCAAGCTAATCACTGTAACCATGTAGATGCAGAAGCCCATTAATGTTCTCCATGCCCTGTGGTAGGAAGAAATATATTAAAAATTGATTTTTGGTTTCTGCCTTTGTCTGTGCAACATGTATAATAAAGGATATGGGAGACAGACTCCTGAGAAATTGCTATTGCAAAGCATTTGGGGAGGGGCTTGTCAGGGTTAAAATAAATTTTTATTAATGGTTTCAGATGGCGGGGTAGGAGGTCAACCTCTGAGTATGACCATTTGATCTTCTTCCAACACAAAGAAAGAGGATGCTAAGGTTCTCTCCTAATTACACCGATGCCAGCACTTTCGCTACCTTATTGGGTTAATCCAGTTTTAGACATGAAATTATCTTTCTGATACCATGGGAGCTAAGTGGAGTGAGGCGTGCAGCTTGTATTCCATCCTGCATTTTCGGTCTCTGTTCATTTTATTTCATTTTTGTCTTTTTTTCCTTTCTGAAGCTCTCTTCCCCTGTGTCTCTCTAAGTGCAGCAACGTATAGCTGTATGGGTAAGCCATGAGCCTGGCGTTCATATCGCTCTTTTGTCTTTGGAATTCTAGGATCAGTTTCCTCTTTTATAAGTGAAGACGGTTTTACTCCTCTGTGCAAAACACATTTCATTTTATTTTGTTCCTGTGGCAGCTTCTTGGAAAGGATGTGGTGAACAGACAATCCTTCAGGTTTTTTGTTTTGTGCCCCTCTTTCCCTCCACCCCACCCCAGTCACTTTAAGTAAAATATACTTCTAGAAAGTCTGCCCTGTTTTGTTCGGATATTTTAGGATGTGTCTTCGCTTAAACTGCCCAGTAATGAAATGGCATGGTGAGCTTTCCCGTGTGTTTTCATTCATCTCAGATCCTGTTGCTGCTGACGGGAGTCTATCATATTGGGTTGTGACCCAAGAAAAATAACGTTCTCGCATGCTTGGATTTAGATCCTATATTTTGGAATTCCAGAGAGGATGTGGGGAAGATGGATCCCATATCAGAAGACAGTCTTTCATTTAGAAGCCTTGTTCGGTGACTTGAGTTCTCCCTCAGAGTGACCCTACGCCTAACACAAAGGTCTTCCCCTCTCTCTCTGCTCCTCAGGTTTACCCAGCACATGTTCTTTTTCCAGGGACTGAGCCCTCCTGGCAGGGAGCTCTGGTGGCACAGAGGGTTAGCACGTTGGTCTACTGACCACAAGGTCCACAGTTGGAAGCCATTCGCTGTTAAGAGGGACAATGTCTGGGCTTTCTATTCTCATAGAGTTACTTTCTACTCCTCTAGAGATTTACTCTCTCTGAAACTCATAAGTCAGTTCTACCCTGCCCTGTAGGGTCACGATTAGTTGGTATCAACTCAGTGGTAGTGAATTTGGTTCTTTTGAGTTGGTCTCTCCTGATGACATGCCCGAAGTATGAGACAAAGCCCTAAACATTCAGGCTCACAGAGTTAATTGGCCAAATCACTTTTTGTGAACTTGACTCGTCTCCCCTTCGACTCTCTGAACTCTCTCTTTTCATTGTCTTTATTTAGATGAAAACATACAGAAAGCATTATCATTTTAAGTGAAGAAGGATTCTGTGAACATAACAAAAAGTTGGAAAATCATAATGAAAAATTATAACGTCTACTACTAATATGTACATATACAAATGCATGCCCATAATCTATCTGAGAGACACACACATAAACACACACACACTGCTGTCAGCCATTGACCACCAAGAACAAGTTGTTGCTGCTCTAGAAGGGAATCGTATTATAATAGAAATGCTCTCTAGAGGGGCGGACAGAAATATGGAATAAAGTTCATAATCATAAAAGAGATTAAGATTAGTGGTCCGAGGGAGGCTGGTGGGACCCCTGGGTCTATGGCCCTTCATTACTCTTTAGGTGTGGAATTGAACTGACCACTGTGGCCCAAGGTTCAGTCTAACAATAGACAGCATTATAAGGGTGTCGTGAACACTCACAAGAGTCAGCCATTGGAGATCAAGGGAGTCGCACTTGCCCAAGGGTTAGGAGGGAAGGAGGAGGGAAGGAAGGTGGGCAACACAAGCAGGAGGTAGAATGGGCGGTGTTACATTTGATATCATGAATTAGAGAAATCTGCCTTGGAAGAAGAATGGCCAGAGTGTTCCTTAGAAGCAAGGAATGCATGTCTTCATTCATTGTCTCCTGTACTTTGGATGTATTATCACAAGAGACCCATCCTTAGGGAAAAACATCATGCTTGGTCAAGTAGAGGGGCAGTGAAAGAGAGGAAGGCCCTCAATAAGTTGGATTGACACAAGTGGCTGCAAAAATGGGCTCAAACATAAGAATAATTGTGAGGATGGGGCAGGACCGGGCAGTGTTTCCTTCTGTGGTGCCACAGGGTTGCTATGGATCAGAAATGACTGAGTGCTACCTAACAACAACAATGAATTAGATGAAGCAAAACGTGTAATAACTGTTGAGTATACAATTGATGATCTGTGGAAGTCATCACCCCATTCATACTAGTATGTTAAGAAACAACAGAAAAGGAAGAAGTTGTGTGTACCACATGTTTCCCCATGGAAGAGTGTACCCCATAGGGCCCCTGAGGGCTGCTCAGTCTGAGAGTCCAAGCCAGAAGCTATGAGAGGCTTTGCTTGAGGTCTGAGTGATTTGGGGGAAGATCTAAGGAAGTGGGGTTTTCTCTAATTTGGACATTTAGGAAGAAGGGGGGCGGGTGTGGGATTCTAGGACTAAATATATCAATATATAGCTTCTTTTTTTACTTTTGAGAAGGTGTAGTTTTGTTTTGTTTTGTTTTTAATGCTATTGTACTGGGGCTTTGATGCAGGTTTACAGAGCAAGCTAGCATTCCCCTAACAATGTGCACAGGCTCTGTTCTGTGCTTTTGGATGTAACAATGTTACAAGCTCTGCTCTGTGCTTTTGGTTGTAACAATGTTACAGGCTCTGCTCTGTGCTTTTGGTTGTAACAATGTTATAGGCTCTGCTCTGTGATTTTGGTTGTAACAATGTTTCAGGCTCTGCTCTGTGCTTTTGGTTGTAATGTTGACAGTGCCTTAGTGCTCTCAGGATTTTCCCTTGGTTTGCTCCCTTTCCACTGAGCTAGCCTACCCTCCCCCTTGCCTGTTCATCTCTGCTCTTGGGTAACTGTTGACCATTGGGTCTCAGAGAGTTAATTGTTTATAGGAGCACATTACTCACATTTTCTAAACCAATCTATTATTTGACTGAAAGGTGACCTGCAGAAAGCTTCAATTCCAAGTTCAAAGAATTTTAAAAACACTGGTCTTGGGCAGTGGGGTGTGGGCTCCTCTCGTCTCTGTTGGTGGTCTTATAAGCCTGCCCTTCTCTTTTTGGCAGGGGAGTTGGAATTTTTTTCTACATTTTTTTTCTCCCAAAGAATGACATTTTCTGCAACCTCGTTCATCATCGTTTGAGAAAGATTATGTGATGGATTAATAAAACACAGCAAATCTTCTATGCAAACCAAATGTTTATAATAAATGGAGCATAATCGAATGGTTCTGCTATAAAATGAATTAAAGTCGTCTCCAGCCAGTGAATTCAAGCAGAATGGAGTAGGATGGTTAGGTGACCTCAACAGGCAAGAATTTTTACCATTGAATCCATTCTTTCCATTCAAAGTTCCTCTCTTGTCCAGCTGAAGGGGGTCCAGAGCAGCCCCACAGTCCTTTATTTTGCTGGCCCAGAAGCTAAACCGGATGCAAATGGGATGCTGGAGGCTGGCACTGGGGGTTGGAGTCCTTACTGGGCTTCTCTTGCCTGCACGGAATCCTTCCACAGATGCCAATAGAAAAGACTGTCATTTTTCTGTGATTCCCTGCCACCCTGTGAATGGTACTCACAGTTTAAAACATGGGTTTGATCCCCAGAGTAGGTGTGAAGAGGAGGCACATTAACATTAAGTTGCAATGAATACACAGCGGAAGGCCCAATGTGGGGTTACTTTAGGATGATCCGTTGTTGACAAATCTATATCATGTTAGCCTTCAAGAGTGGTGGGAGGGGAGGGGGGTGACTAATATCTGAAAAAAAGATATTATATGCTGTTTTCTGCGCTATTTTTATTTACTTTAGTGCTATCTCTTCCAAAGCTACTTCGATTTTCCTTTTTTGGGTAGTCAGACCTAAAACAAATGAATACTTTGAGGTCTTTTGCTAATCTAGCCTCCTTTCCTGTCTTCTTTGTCTGTCTTGCCCTTTCTATCCCAATTAGGAGAGCTTGAGCCTCCCTCGGCTCCTCCTTCTCTTCAGAGGACAGGTTATTTTACTGGAAACCTCCTTTTGCTTGAGGTCCAAGTTCATTCACTAGATTGATCTCCAAGCAGTTTGGTGCAGGGTAGCTCATGGTTATCTCGTGTGTGTCCAAGAGAAATGCTCTCTAGAGGGTGATCAATGATAGATTATTATTATTATTTTCTTTTCATAAATAGAGTTCCAGGTCTTTTTCGGAGACACCACTAGGCAGATATATAAACCTCTGAGCTACCGGGTAGCAGTTGGCATGTGGACCCATTGCCCCGTCCCTCATTGCCACGCAGCCAATTCCGACTCAGAACGACCCTACCCCACAGGTTATTCTCCTCCCTGTGGGTTTCCGAAGCTGTAAATTCTTACAGGAATAGAAAGCCCCATCTTTCTCCCAAGGTGTGACTGGTGGTTTTGAACTGCTGACCTTATGGTTAGCAGCCCAACTCATAATCCCCTATGCTACCAGGGCTCTTTTGTACTACCTTTGAGCTATTAAGGAGCCTCGGTGGTGCAGCGGGTGATGCTGACCTTTCAGGTAGCAGCAGGCTTTAACCGCTGCACACTGCATGGTAAACCCTAATGGTTAAGGAAGGCAGGAGCCACCCTGCACGGATCTGGAATCTGAACCCTCTAGAGAGGAGAGTGTATCCTCAGTGGAGAGTGATGGGAAAATCTCTCACCAACAGTGGTTTTATGCAGTGGTCCAGAGTAGATGCTGAGACACATCTCCTCCTGCTGCTCTCTTTCCTCCTCTTCCTCCTCCTCCTTCCTTCATTCTTCCCTCCCCTTCCCTGCCTCATCTTTCTCCTCATCTAACTCCTCCTTTCCCTTTTCTTCTTTGCTGGTTCAGCTGGGAAACTCTGCTGAACGTTGAGTTCCATGTAGCCAGAGCCCTTTCGGATGGGGAAGCTTTATCCTTCCCCTCCCAGAGACCTCTCTTTCTAAAGACATTCCGTGTACATGGGCGGACAGCCTTATCCCTTCTCATATGGCTCCCAAAATCATGGCTGTGGAGTTGATTCCACCTCACAGGGAGTCTGTAGGGTGGGACGGAACTGTCCCTTGGGGTTTCAGTAACTCTAGAAATAGAAAACCTCAACTTTCTCCTTGGGAGCAGCCGGTAGATGCTAACTGTAGGCCTTTGGGAAAGCCACCCAACTTCCCCGTGGTCTCCAATAGTTTTTTAAAAAGCAGGAACAATCTTTCTTGCGTTTGGACCGCCTGAACATCCCTTCCCTCCGCCGCATCCACAAGCCACCGGTCATCTCTCAGGGCCTTCCCTGTACAGCACCCCAATGGCCGCCGGATGTGGCCCCCCCCTCTTCTTCGGCTTTCCATTTTCTTTCTGAAGTAGAGCCCACCTATTCAATTAGGGACACTTAAAAAGCGTCTTTCTCCTGCTTTATGGTCCCATCTGGAAAAGGGAGCGACTCTGCAGAATAAATTGAGTGTGAAATTTGGCTTTGCAATAAGAATTCACTTCCGTTAAGGCGAACCAAAGAGATGCATAAAACTCAAATCATGCATAGAATAAATGCTTTATCTTTCAGAAACATATAAATAGACATCAAATAGAAACAGAAACAGAGAGGGTCGCCTCACTCGCTCTCCTCCCTGCCCCCCCCCCCTTTTTTTTGGTAAGAAACAAATTTGCGTACAATTTCATAGCAAAACTTTGCAAAAAAAGATTATGCATGTCCAATGCTGATAAGACTGCCCAAATACAAATTTTATGATGCATTTCCTTTAGAAGTCCATCTCTCTACGTGCGCAATCGAAGAAAGGCATGTTGACTTTGCCAGCCTCGGCAGAGGCCCATGCAGGCACCTGAGGAGACCCGCGGAGACCTGCAAACTTGATATGGTAGCTAATTTGTAACGTTTTTTGCTAAGGTGGCTCGCCCCTTAAAAGAAGACACTTGCTCTAAATGCTCCCGCCTCCTCCTTCCGCAGGACTGCCTGCCTGCCAGGCCCTTGCTAGCGATAAAATGCACGGTAAGAAGTGATGGGGTGAAGCAATTAAGGAAGTTTGCAAGCCAGCATCTTGAGCCCAAGGAGGCCACCGTGGAAGGGTTTATCTGATCCCTGAGGATTGCCCAGTGGGCAGCATCCTGGCCTTTGAATTCTACTAGTGTGTATCTTTGCTTAGTCAGTCGGTGAGGGACCCCTGATCCCCTTCACTGGTACAGACACAAAGTTGGGAGGAGCAAGCAGAATGTGTCTTTGCCTCAGAGCCTTGAAAAGCAGCATTGACACTTGGTCAAAAATCTTCTGAATGCATTCTGCCTAATGCACAGGACCCCATGGCTGGTTGAGTAAAACTGAGCTGCCAAGTGTTTCCACATCTCTGGCCATTTGGAAGTCCATCGGTGGCCAGACCTGTCTCCCAGGGTCAGGCATCAGCATCGACTGGATGCGGTGCGTTTGGTTTGGGAACGGCAGGTTCATCGGGCGTGTCAGGAATACCTAAGACAGGAAAGTGGTGTGAAAGAGACCCCCAAAAGCAATTGTTGTTTTTTCTGTTCCTATCTGACAAAAGTCGAGGGTTGGTCAGGGACTTGAAGACAGACTGGTGTACGGAACATGTCACAGAACAGGTTCATGTTGATTCTAGTTGAAGAGTCAGCACATGCATCTTCCATCCAGGGTGTGGCGACCTGCGGTCTGTCAGTGGATTCAAACCCCGGGGCACCCGAGGAGCTGAAAACCTTTGTCATCCTTCAGAGTCACCAAAAGCCAGCCCCGGGTCCTCTGAAACTGCCGGCCGTGGATTGCGGGTGTCCTATTTTTAGAAGCTGCTATTTATTTGCAGGAAAGATTGAATTCATCTTCCTAGCCTAGGTTTATTCCACCAGTGAGGGTGTAGTTCCGATTTTCATTTTTATCATTATCTCTTTAAACCGGATTGTGTTTAACTTCTTTCCATTTCATTATTCCTAAGCACCACCTCCGATGTTTTACTTTTTTTTTTAACACGTTCTTTCTTTAAATATAGGTGCCTGGCTTCCTGTGTCAGCTTGGGAGGATGATTTGCCTCTGCTCCAGCCTGTGCGATGACCAGGATAGGGGACAGCTAGCTTGTGCGGTCATCACACTCTGGGTTAGGGTGAGGGGGCGGGGGTAGCACAAGATGATTCCTCATGGTGGAATACACGATGGTTTGCAAAACAAGTCACAAACGCTTTCATGTCATCTAGAATTGAAGCGTAAGCACTTGCCAATTCCATCCAGGATGTGCAGACCTTTGGTCTGTCTGCTGAATCAAACCCAGGTACTTGAAGAGCTAAAACCTTTCGCCACCATCTCTCAAATGCAAGCCACCCCAGTTGCATTTGTCCCCAAAGTTGCAAGTTACAGGCAGCTTAAGGCCTGAAGAAGAGACAAGATCCAAGACACCATCTCTCCATCTTTTCCCAGAGGCAGTTCCCTGCAGATGGGGGCTAACC
Organism: Tenrec ecaudatus; assembly: GCF_050624435.1. Lineage (NCBI taxonomy): Eukaryota > Metazoa > Chordata > Mammalia > Afrosoricida > Tenrecidae > Tenrec > Tenrec ecaudatus. Next base: position 199,303,775 of record NC_134532.1, read on the forward strand.
TTGGTTGTCAATCAGGTGCCAGGAAGTCAGCATTCACTTGTGGTGACCCTATGCCCAACCGAGTACAACACTGCCCGCTCCTGTACCATCCTTGCCTTTGTTCTCATGTTTGGGCCTGCTGGTACAGCCGCTGTTGTCCATCCATTTTGTCAGAGAGCTTCCTCTTTTGCATAGCCCCTCTACTTTACCAAGCATGGTGTCCTTCTCTGGGGCCTGGCCTCTCCTGATGACATAGTCCAAGTATGTGAGACAAAGTCTTGCCATCCCGCAAGCTGGCTGTACGTCTTCCAAGACAGGTTGGTTTGTTCTTTGGGGCAGTCCATGATGCTTTCACTACTCTTCGCCAGCACCATGATTCAGATGCATTGACTTTCCCCCTTCAGTCTTCCTTGTTCAATATCCGACTTTCTCATGCATATTAGGCAAGTGAAGGTACCATGGCATTGGCCAGGCACACGTAGGCTAGTGAACATGCAATTTAAACCTTGCTGGTGTAGTGGGCTACTCTTTGGGTTGTTAAGCTACTCCGCAGCTGCTCGTTGGGAGAAAGAGGAGGCTTTTTGCTCCCATACAGGTTTTCAGCCCCAGGGACCCCAAAAGGGGCAGTTCTACTCTGTCTTATCGGGCGACCACGAGTCAGATGAGCCTCTGTGGCAAGGCATTTGGTTTAGTTTAGGTTTCGTTGGGGGCTCTTCGGAAGAAAGGCGTGGAGATCTCTTTCCAAAAATCAGCCAGTGGAAACCCTATGGTCCTCAACAGCCCGGACTGCGATCCTTCAGGGTTGGGTGGCATGAGCCAGTGTTGTATTCCAGTGAGTTGAGGTCTAACTGACCTCCACCACCACAGTGGACTGTTAGCACCTTGGGAGTGGACTCTTCCCTGGCCAGGGTGATTACTTGAGCCATGCGCACAATACCATATGGAGGAATGCATATGGGGAAATCTTGATCCCCCCACCCCAATCTTTACTTAGTCATGCCTTCTTTATCCCAGGGCAGCTCTTCAGGAGCATTAACCAGTTAGTGCAGCAACTGAGACCCTGACTCGGGGATCCAGCACCTCAGAGCCCCTCTGTGCTGTGCCGAACGGGAACGGAGCTCTTTGGTTGTTGCATCAGAGAGGGGTTGGGGTGGATCGTGGAGTGGTGTTGGAGTAGCCAGTACAGACCTGCTTTCCTAGTTTAACGCCCAGTGGATGTGGTTATCTTATGTTGACTGGCAGCCTGTGAATATCATCCGAAAGATGCTAGATGTGGTAGTTAGATAATTTCATGTCGCCGTGAAGATATATTAAAGTGTTGGGGTTGGTGTCTAGCCTGTCAATCAGGTCACAGCCTGATGGTGACTATTTGTGGGCGTTGCCTTCTCATAAGGAGGGTCCTGGAAACCTTCTCCCCCCCCCCCTCCTCTGTGCGTTCACCTTCCTGCTGGTTGCTGGAAAGCCTTGGAAATGCTTCCACTGCTCTTGGATCTGCACCAACCTGTGATCTTGCATTCTGAATTGTTGCATGTGGCTGCATGAGTTTGAAGAGGGACTTGTGGACTAGCATCGGACTTATGGACTGGAGCTGAACCTCTGGGATGCTCTCTTGATATATAATTACTTCTTGATATGAAGCTCTTGTCTATACATATATGAATGTCTCTGGATTTGTTTTTCTAGTCAGCCTGACTTAACACACTAGGAAATAGACAGAAGAGGTTCTGCTTTTCCTATTTTTGAAAAGCTTCAAACAAACAACCCTAAAACGTATAGGCCTGTGGCCTTTCACATAAATTATTGTCCCCAACACCACTTAGAATGACTCTCTAGCTAACCATCTCCTCACTGAGGCAGGAAGCAAGGGCTAAGAGTGTAACTAACTCAAGACCTTAAGCTACAGGTAACAATATTTCATAAGGACTGGAAAACACTTCCAAGCATAAAGGGATCGAGGCAAAAAGTGAAGGAAGCATCTGGCTCCCTGGATTGTACCCAGGCTTCCGTGGGGATCACCTCCAGGATTTTTCATTGTGCTGCCCCTCCAGGTGCCTCACCCCCTTTAGAACCTCAGATGACAGAGATGATACTAGCCACAGACAGCCAAGGATATAAACCACGATCTGAAAAGTTGGGGGGCGGGGAGCTAGACAAGGGCATGTGGTGAACAGATTGTGTTCTGCTAAGTTGCAAAAGAACAGAGGTGTGCTCAAAGGTGCAAGGTCCATCAACATCAGAGCTGACCATGAACTTCTTTGGCCCCAGCTCCTGTGACAAAGCCGGTGCAGAGTGCATCTAGACATCACAGCTCTCTGCAGGACCCAGGAGAAGAGTTGCTGGTATCATCTGACTTGCAATCTTGGCGAATGGTTTGGTACGACTGAGAGTTGACAGGGTCTTGGGGGTGGTGCAGAAGGTTGCTCTCTCAGCTGCTAGTGGAAAGGTTGGTGGTTCTAATCGTCCAGGCACCTCAGAAAGAAGAGCCAGCGATTGGTTTCCAAGAGATAGTGGCCATCCATGGTACTTGGGGTGGGCATGAGTTGCAACTGGCTTGATGGTAGCAGGGCTGGTTTGGGTAGGATCAGTTGGAAAGTGTTATCCTCACACCTCTTCTCCAGTTGTCTCTAGCCTGACACAGGCCTCCTTAGGCATTGAGAGAGAGCTTGCCCATGAACCAGACCTTTTTAAATTGTTGAAAGCAAGGAGGAGAATGGAGGTGCATCTGGCTCACACCGTGGTATTTTCAGTCACCTCGTATGCATGTGAAAGTTGGACACTGAGTAAGGAAGGTAGATACATTTGCACCATGGTGCTGGAGAAGAAGATTGGAAGTGCCATGGACTGCTAGAAGGACCAGCCGATCTGTCTTGGAACAAGTACGGCCAGAGCGCTCCTTAGAGACAAGGAGGGCCAGACTATGTCTCACATACTTTGGACACATTGACAAGAGAGACCAGTCTCCGGAGAAGGACGCCACGCTTGGTGAAATGACAGGGTACTGAAAGAGGAGAAGGCCTTCAACAAGATGATTGACACAGGGGCTGCATCAGCATCGAAGGGTTCAGGCATAAGAACAATTGTGAGGGCAGCACAAGACTGAGCAGTGTTTCCTTCGCGTGTGCACAGGGCGGCTATCTGTCGGAAGCCACTTCATGGTAACACCACCACCACCACCACCGATACCACCGTCAACAGCAAGTGTCCGATGCATGCCTGTGAGCAACACTCCGTTCTGTTCCCTGGCTTTGAAACTCTGATGAGTTTATAGGAAGCCGAGTTCTGGGTCACGCAATTGGTCTCACAGTTGCTTCGGCCACTGTTGTCTGCAGCCTCCGCTTTACCTGCCCAGCAGTCACGTGGGCCCTATTGCTCAGGGCCATTGCAGTCAATTTGGTTGATAATCTGCAAATTAAAAATTCAATAAGTAGTTCCCAGAATCATTTTCAAAGGCTGAGACGCAGAAATTACCATGTTGATAATCGGTGCACAGTGGGGTGGGCGTTCTGCTGCGTATTGTCATTGCTTTAATTTGGCATTACAAAAAGGCCGCGGGATGCAATCCTTTCATTTGGCTGCACAGGGTAGACTTTGGGGGTGTTCTGTCAATATCAGTGTGGGTACTGAGGTTGCACATGGATTTTGTGTTGGGCAGGAAATTGTTAGGGGGCGGTTGAATTCATCAGCATCTCCTTTCATCGTGAAGCCTTGTGTCTGGGCAGAACTCTTGATTCCTCAGCATAGTGTACAAGGAACTCACAAATACTCTCCATGAGCCAGAGGAGGCGGCAGGGGCAGGCACAAATGCACACCCTGAGATATGCTGTGGGAGGCACCTGGCCTCACAGGAGCTGTCAATGGGTGTAAATACATCGGCAGCTTTCCTAATTTCTAGACAGAGGCTAGGAACCCTGCTGGGGTAGTGTTTACCGCGTGGACTGCTAATTAATGGCAAGGTCAGCAGTTCAAATCCACCAGGTTAGTGACTTTCAATCTTCCTAAGCCGGGACCCTTTAATGCAGTTCCTCATGATGTGGTGACCCCCCAACCATAAAATTATTTTCATTGCTACTTCATCACTGTAAATTTGCTGCTGCTATGAATCGGGCGACCCCGTGGAAGGGTCATTTGACCCTGAAAGGGGTTGAGAACCCATGCACTAGGTGCTTTTTCAGAGAAAACGAAGGCTTTCTAGTCTCATAAAGAGTTACAGTCTCCAAAATTTTCAAGGAAATTCTACCCTGTTCTATGGGGTCATTATGAATCTGTGTAGAATTGACAGCAGAGAATGAGAGAGTGGTGGGGGTGGGGTGAGGGTGGGAGTAGGGATACTCTGATCCCATTGTGTTGCCAAGTCCAGTCCAATCACGACTGCCCTAACCATTCAGCCAGAGTGCCCACTCTTTGAAAGTACTTTGGCAGCAACAAAACTTTGACAGACAGACCTGGGTTCAACTCTCTGCTCAGGATCCAGCTCTGAGGATCTCAGAGTATCAGACACCCCATGGAAATGATGGAAAGTGATCTGTCAACTGCATTCGCTCACCATCAGGATGACAGAAGGTTGGATAAGTGAAGAAATTCCCAGGAGACGCTTGGATGAGCCCTGAAAGAGCCCCGGTGACCTAGTGGGTGACAGGTTAGGCTGGAAACTGCAAGGTGAACAATTCAATGTATTTGCCACTCCTTAGGAGGAAGATGAGGCTTTCCACTCCTGTAAGATCGGCAGCCTCCCAAAGCCACGTGAGGGGGGCGGGGATTGGCAGGGGAGGGCCCAGGGAAGGGGTGGGCAGTCAGTTCTACTCTGTTGTATCAGAATCAGCTCAGTGGCAGTGAGTTTTGGAGTTTGATGCCTGAAATGGAAGATGGGTGGGATGGTATCGCTTGAATGTCCCTGGGTGGCTCAAATAGTTGGGTGCTCAGCTAACGTGTTAGGTTTGGGTCTATAGAGAAGCAAAACCAGTGATGCTTGTGTGTGTGCGTGTGTGTGTGTAGAAAGAGATCTGTAACAAGAACAAGCAGCTTACACAGTTGTAGGACAACTCCGTATGGTTCAAGTCTTTTAGTCAGATATAAACGGAAGGCTTCTCTAACTCCTGACGCTGCAGAAGCTGATCAACAAGGAGCCAAATGAGGAAGTCGGAGGGCCAAAGGCTGGTAGATACAGAGGGATGTGTATCCGAGGTTCACTGTCCTCTGCTGGCAGCACAGAAGGGAATCAATGGACCAGAAGCAAGGCCCAGTTCCAGCAGAAGGTGAAGGGGTGAAAGAGAGCCCGTCTTTACTTAGGATCTCTCACTTATCCAAAAGGCCACACTCCCAAGGAGGTACTATCAGGCTATGACCTCTTTGATAGGTTGGAGTCCACCCCCACCTTCACCCAGGAGTATCCCAAGCTCAAGCTCACTGCCTTAGTGTCAATTGTGACATCATTGACATAAACCCAAACCATCCAGCTACTAATTGAAAAATTGGTGGTTCAAGTTCACCCAGAGGAATCCAGAATTATGTAAAACCCTAATAAGCCCTGTTCTACTACAAAGTGCTTGTCCTGAGTTGACATAGATTTGGCAGTGGACTAGTTTTCCTGAGAGCAGTGCACTTGAACCACTAGATCCCTGGGTAGTATCAATGACCAAGACCCCAGCGCCGCCTCAGAAGAAACGCCGAAAGGTCTGCTTCTGTAAAGATTGCAGCCTAGAAAACACCTCGGGTGCCCAGGTGTCCTCTGACAAATACAGTGTCTGCTTTGGAATCTACTCGACGCCAACCCATTTTTAGTGTGATTATTTGTTTATTTGCATTTGGGATCAAAATTGGATCAACCAATCATTACTGTGTATTCTGCTGGGATGGGGCAGGGCTGTTTACATTTATACAGATGACCCTTACATACAATGAAAGGCAGGGGACCCCTGTTTCACAAGTCCCATTTCCAAATACTCCTTAACCCCACTTACCTGGGCAGCACAAACTTGGGCTTGGCCATCCTTGCAGGAAGTTCTGTGGGGCAGCCCTACCACAGGTGAGAGTCAGTCTTGGTGGCACAATGGTTAAGTGTTTGGCTGTTACGTCCAGGTCAGCAATTTACACACACACACACACACACACACACACACACACACACACACACACACCCCAGTGGCTCTGTGGGAGAAAGCTGTGGCCGTGTACTCCCATCCAGATGACAGCTGAGGAAACCCTCAATGGGGCAGTCCCACTCTGTCCCGTGAGGCCAGTGTGCTATCGGACTTGGCTCGATGGAGCCCAGCAAGTCACCCCAGGAGAAAGGAGCTCTGACCTCTGAGAGTGGCCCTGCTATGGGTGGGCCATCAGGGAGACTCGGGCCACCCCTGCATGCCTGCTTTCTTTGTCTGAGGATATGGTTAAACTGGAGCTGTACAAATCGAGTTCAGGGCATTTAAGGGCCCCCCTCCAGAACATCCTGCTGATAATTGGGTGGCACGCTGCATGGGGTGGGCGATCTCCTTGCCGATGCCTCTTCTACACGCTGCTTTGGCATGCTTTATTGTTGGGTGGATTTACACTCTGCATTTGCCATAAAAACTGTTTCCAAAAGAAACAAGAAGCGTGGCAAGATAAAAAGTGATATAAAAAAGGGTATTTTGTGATTTATTTATGTCAAATTTATGGAAGATGACAGGAGGCATTACGGTTCCAAAATTAGTTGTCACAGCTGGGCTGTAAATCCTGCAGGACAGGAGTTGAAGAAGGAGTGGGCTGAGAACGAGGACCTCTGGGTCTTGGAGAGACCCACAGGAGATGCCAACTGGGTAGGGGATTGCCAAGGCCCTCCATGGAGTCAGTTGGTCAGCCAACCTTCAAGCTGAGGAGCTGGCATTTCATCATCCAATATGCAACATTTGCCATGTGCCAAAAGCTCTCTTCAGCACTTGTCACGTATAACCTCATTAACTGCCACCAGCTCTCTACACAGCGTTTACCCTCTGACTGATGTGGACACTCTGTACCATACCTTTGCTCCAAGAGGTAGAGCTAAGAGTGGGCAAAAATGGAGACTGGTCTGTTCATAGTTGTAATGCCTTTGCTGAAGATCAAAAGACACATTCCACTTGGACTGCAGGCTTCAAAAAGTTCATGGAAAAATAAAATGAGAAGATCGTGGAATCTTCCCATCTACTTTTTGAAACTCCCTCGTGTCTTTTGAGTGCCTACTATGTGGCAGGTGCCAGGGTACGGGTGGTGTGGCAATTAAAAGTTCTAGGAGGATAATCCCCCACCCCTACCCCAGCCAGGAAGACCTGGCAGTCAACTCCATAGAAGGTCACAGGCCTATTCTGCCCTCCAGGGTCAATGCGAGGGGTGGCTCTGGGTGTGGTTGGGTATGGGATGGGTTAGAAGTTACTGTGGAGTCTGTTCCAGCACGTGTGTCTCCCTCTAGAACTGTGCTCCTCAGGGTTGTCATAGCTTGGCTTGTAGAAGTTGATCCCCGGCCTTTTGTCTAAGTTGTCTCCGGGTGGACTTGAATGGCTCATTGCATTCCAGGGCTCTCCACAACAACATCCCATGAGTCCCATGTTATAGACGAGAGAATCAAGAACATAAGTCTGGTCCAGCCTAGTGGCTCTCAAGGCAAATCTGGCTCACGGTAACCCCGCACTTGTAAGAGTGAAACTACACTCCTTGGGGTCACCAGTGGCTGATTTTTCAGAACTAGACTGGCAAGCCTATCTTCTGAGGTACCTGTGGGAATGGTAAATACATTGCCCACACAGCTAAGGAGAGGCAGAGCCCAAACTTGAACCCTTAACTGGCTGGTGTCAAAATCCATTCTCACCATCTTCCTGGCTTTGGGGATTCACTTTATAAAGAGCTCTGTGAAAATCGACCTTCTTTCTGGTCCTCACCTTGTCTTGCTGTAGCATCTCTTTCATGGACCTGCCTCCTGACCACAGCATAAAGACCTGTTTAAATCTATCCAAAAATGTCCATACTTGCTCCCTGGCCGGCTGTTCACCATGTGAGCCCCATTATCACACCCTCATGTTCCTTCCCCTTGGCCAACTTTTCAAGAGCACCCAGGAGTGAGTGCCGGCTGCCAGGGAAGTTTCAGAGAAGCAATTATGTGGTTAGTAGGGACTTAATATGATCACCACTCATTTAAAGACAGTTAAGCTGCCCAGAGGGGAATGTATTGCCCTCCCTCTAGGGCTCCGCCTCCACGGGGGTTCTACATTGTCCTTCCCCAGAGCCCGCCCTTCCACACCAGGCAGGTACCTGTGATCTCAAATGCACCATGAGGCTTAGTTAATGATCGCGCAGGGCATGCAGGTGCCAGCAGACAATGGCATGACTTAAATACACATTTAATATAAATCATATGTGGATAAAAAGAGACAAGTAAATTAGATCAACCAAAGGTCAGGCATCTACCCAGCTGGGCTCCCAGAAAGTTCATCCAGGACGGTTTCTTGCCAGGAGTGAATAGATTGGAAAGAGAAGATTTTCAACAGTATTTTGCTCACAGAAGTTTCCTGCAGTGGGCAGAGAATGACATCGCTCGTGGGAATGGCTATAACAGAGGTGAGTGGGGAAAAATAATTTGGAAAAAAATGAATGTCCCTGGCTATTTTCCCTGGGCAGACAATTGTCCAAGATCTCCTGGGCTTATTGCGAGGTCCCTGTTTGGGACACTGGTGTTTCTAGCAAGGCACCGATGGTGGGTCTGTCACTGGCTCTCCACCAGGACTGGATGAGAAAATGTCACTTTGCAATTCTATGTCCTCCATCTGAATAATGCCCATTGCAATTCGGAAATCTCAATTGTCAAAGACACCTGGCAGCTTCGTCCTGGTGAGAAACATGCTCCCCTCCTCGTGGGCCGGCTAAGTGTCGTGACTCAGAGAAGAGGAGGAGAGCGTGCTTTTGAATGAAAGAAAACTTGCAGCTAGAACCTGAACTCCCTGGAAGCCTCCCTTCTTTTCTTGCTCTGCACTAGGCAGCCCTCCTGTGGGCTTGGGGAGGAGGAAGAGACCCCTGAAAAGGAAGAAGTGAAAAAATCCATGACCCCCACATAGATGCTGGCTCATGGCGATGCGGGAGCACATGGTAGCATGGCCTCACAGGGTTTCTGGTCTTGACAGAAGCAGGTTGCCTTGTCTGGCTCCCCTGGAGAGGGGAGTGGGTGTGAACAAATGGAAATTCAGTTTGCCTCTGAGGGCGTCACCACCTGCACCTTCCCTCTCCTCCCCTCTCCCCCCCCCCCCCCAGGAGTCCTCGGAAGAAGTCAGAGGCACAGATTAATGCCAGTTGTGGTTTTTCCACCTTCTCCACTTGGGCTGTAGACAGGATTCTGATCCATCCATGTGAACGCCCTTACAGGCACTCGGGTCATAGCCTACCAAGTTTGTGCCGTGAACCGTGGCAAACAGGAGTCTGGTAGGGAAATTCAGGATTTCTTAGACTGAGACAGGTTATCTTCCAAGGTAAGGAAAGCCAACTTCATGTTCCAACACCCAGTTGATGGCTTGTGGCCATCACACTGTCTTGGGCGTTGAGGAACTGGGAGAGGGTGGACTCCCACGGGTATCTTTGGAGCAATTGAGTCAGCAATCCTGGGGTGGCGCGGCGCGCAGTGTACTTAAGACACAGAAGGAAGACTGCCTTGGGATATACTTAGCAGAGCACTGTGAGATTGCAAGCAAGTCAATGAATCTCTCTGGCCTCAGCTGGCTCACCTTGCACATGTGGAGCTGTGTGGCCACATGACCTCCTTTGCCAAAGGATCTGATGACTTTCTGAGGTTGAGGCTCTTCCAGCGATATTTTGGTTGTATCTTCAATATGTAACCGTGTTGACCATTTTTGTGGACTGAACATTCAGACATTGTGACCCCAGTATACTTTTATTTTCTGGAGTTGCAGGCAAATGCAAATGATGAACACAGTCAGCAACTAATAATCAAGCATGGGATGGTCAGAGTCTAAAGATACATCTGGCAATTGACTGAGACATTGAAAATGCTGGAGCGCCATTCTACCATGACATGCACACACTCACCGTGGAGTGGATCAGAATCCATTTATGACCGCTGGCTACCAGATAAGGAGCCCTGGTGACACAGTGGGATAAGCATCGGCCTCTAACTGAGAGGGTAGGGGGTCAAATCCACCAGCCATTCAGTGGGGAGGAAATGATTAGTTCAGACACCTTCTGGAGGCAGTTCTAGTCTGTCCTACAAGTCGCTGTGAGTTGGGATCGACTTTGAGGCAGGGAGTCTGGTTTGGTTTGGGTTACTGGTTCTACTTTGATCTCAAAGAAACCAGGAGGGGTCTCCTGGCTCCTTCTGCCTTCTTTTCAATGCTGTCCGAATGAGGAGAGGGCCTGTGGAAGATGGGCTCATTTGGCCTTGTCAGCAGATTTGCTGGTTGAAGTGTGCCCCCTCCCGCCCCTTCTAGCTTTCGCCCGTTGCAAGGACCTGATTTAGTTGAAAATGGCACCTAGCCTTGCAGATGCTCGTTACATTGATTGGTCATGATCCTCACACCGCGTTCTTTGCCCAAAGCTCTCAATGCAGCTTATTAGCTCAAAGATTCGCTTTGACACCTTTAGGGCGGGTGTCACCGGGTGGCTGGCTGGCTGTCACCCTATGGGGAAAAGGATGGTTTGGGAAGAATTCTCTGCGATGAACCTCTCTCATCACAACATGACACTCGCAGGGGGCCCTGTGCTAGACATAGCAGGTGGTCATTTCATCTCGGTCCCAATTACCACTGGGGCAAAGACCGTGTGATGAAATACATGAACAGGTGACATGGGTGCCTGGAAAGAGGGGCCTTTTTGTCTGCAGAACCGGTTGTCATGTGCAGCTCTGAGATGCGAGTGCATGCTGAGATGACCCAGGGTGCCCCGATCTTCCATCGGAGGGTAATATGAAGGTCAGAGGGAGGTAGGGTAGTACCCTGTTCGGTTCTGTGGATACATGTGAACAGGCTGGGGATTCCTTTCCCGGTGGCAGTTGGCCTCTACAGAAGCTTCTGGTTAAAGCATGTCATAGGCGTCAACCCTCCTCCCTGACTTCCTCAGCAAGTGGGACTGTCTCACTCACGCCACCAGTTAGGAGACACTGACCTTGCTCTTTCAAGTTGGATGAAATTGTGGTCACAGGGACATTAAAGCTACATGGCTCTTCAGTCTCCAGAGCTCCTGCCAGGGGGGCAGGTCTTTCATAGGAAGATCATGTTGTTAGGAGATGAAAATAGTAAAATGGTGTAATTGCCCTGCTTCTGTCATCGTTAGCTGTCTGGGTGTATGGTATTCTTAATTATCATGACTTAGAAAGACAGTGCATGCACATATGTGTACATGAGGGCTTAATCACCTGCATACAGTTCGTTGTATGTGTATCTATCTATGAACATATATTAAATATATGCATACTGTAAATATATCTGTATCATATAGATATACATGAGCCAGTATTTAAAGTTTATGGAAATATAGAATTAAAAGGTCATGGGATTGGTTCGCAGAATTATGCTGTTGACAGGTACCATCAAGTTAGTTTCACTCACAGCAGGACGAAACACCGCCCAGTCCCGCAGCATCCGCATGGCTCCACTGATGCAGCCACTCTGTCACCCCCTTGTCTAGGGGCTTCCTCTTTTACACCGCCTCTCTGCTTTACCAAGCATGATGTCCTTCTCCCGCGCCCGGTCTCTCCTGACAATAGTTCCAAAGTAAGTGAGACAAACTCTCACCATCTCTACCTCTGGGGAGCATTCTTTCAAGACAGATTCATTTGTTCCTTTGGCAGTCCAGCACCATAATTCAAATGCATGTATTCTTCTGTCTTCCTTAGTCAAGGTCTAACTTTCACATGTACATGTAAGCAAATCAAACACACCACCATCCAGTTAATTGTGACTCACAGCACTGCGATGGCACAGAATAGAACTGCCCCCGGTATATGTCTAAGACTGATACTCTTTATGGAACCACAAAGCCTCATTTTTCTCCTGTGGAGTGACTTGGAGTTTAGAACTGCTAACCTTGCAGTTATCAGCCCAACACATAGCCTACTATTCTACTAGGGCACTGTGTGTGTGTGTGTGTGTCTGTACAACAAAACCAGATAAACCAGAGGCCTATGGAAAGAGGAACATGGTATTATATTCAGTTACCCGTTGAGCTACTAACCACAAGGTCACTAGTTCAAAACCACCAGCCACTCCTTGGGAGAAAGATAAGGTTTTCTACTCCTGTAAGAGTTACAGTCTGGGAAATTCCCAAGGGGCAGTTCTAACCTGTCCTTTAGGGTCCATATGGGTCAGAATCAACTTGATAGCAGTGTGTTTGACGTTTTTTAGTTAGATATAAAGTGCAAACCTGTCAGGGAAGGAACACTGAAATATTTTTCACCAAAACAGACTGGACCCGGTCAAAGACAGAAAATCCGTGAGACCCGGAAAGGCAAGGCCATTCCTGGTCAGTTCCAGCTCTCACAGGTTTCCCTGGGTCAGACCTTCTTAAGCCATCCTTTTGGTTTCCTACCAGCATGTAGACTTCTTGACTTCATAGACACATGATTTCCGCAGCCCCTCACCAATTCGTTCTTGGATCATTCAGCTAAATGAGAGCCATCAGATGATGAGAGGGACTCACCTAACACCTGTTGTCTTGCTCCTGGTAAGACCCCTTGTAAGGCCCCTAGTCCATCAGATTCCCAGAGTATTGGAAAGGCTTATTGTAGTGATGTTTAACTTTGTTATCCATCTGGGCAGGTGAGGGGGAGCCTGACACTTCAGGCAAGACGGCCACACGGAATGGTTCTCACCCTTGTTGGATGTACCAGAGCTCACCAAGCTTGTTCGTTCAAGCTTGGCCTATCTGCGGGATGTCACACAATTCAAGATGACTGGGCTCATTGCCCAAAATAATGATGGTCTTACCCCTTTACTTGAGTCATTTTCATTGAACACCTATAGAGTGACTGACAGGGATTACATGACACAGGTGAGCCCAGTAAGAGTCAGATGGTCATGTGGGTTGGTCCGTTCCTGTCTCTCAAAGTAGGAGGCAGAGTCGGCCAAACCAGGAGCTAAAGGCTCCCAGACCATCCGTGTTGGCCCTTGTTCTTGTTAATTGCCACCCAGTTGGTTCTGCCTCCTGGCAGCCTAAGTACAAGTGAAGGACGCGTTGCAAGCCCTGCACCTTCTCCATCCCCTTTGGTATGTTTGAGCTCATAGCTGCTTGATCTGATTTTTCTCCTTCCACCTGTTCTAAATCCAGGTTTCTAGATAGCAGCCAAGTATTAGTGACCTGTGGGACCAAATAGGTCTCTGTTGTGGAGGGTGGGTCTGACCTATGGACTATGCAATGTCTAGGTGTGAACCTGGTCTCTCCCTCCCCACTAGATGCCAGTAGCTCCATCTCTCTGAAGCTCACACCCCCAAATGTCTCCACGGGTCCCCTTGGAGGAAACATCCCTGCCACTCTGAAGATATTTTTGACTCAGAGGTGCTGCGAATGGAAGCTTTTCCACCAAGAATAAAGGCTGAATTGACCTGGCCACCTTATTGGGGACTTCAAATCACTCTTTTAAAGGTTAACCTAGATTACTACCTGACGCAACTCGGCAGGAGCAATTGTACCATGCTGCATGCGCAGTGACTATAATTTATTAGCTTATTCGTCTGCCCTTGAAGTCGCCATTTTGAACACTTGCCCAGGCCAACCAAGCTTAGAGGCCGGGTTGCTTTTGTTTCCTTTTGATTTTCGCAGTAGACTCTAGCTCTCCCTCTGCTCTCCAACAGGCACTGCAGGGGTGAGCTGGCGCTTACCACACCTAAGTGCACTCACCGAGAAGCCCCCCTCCCCTCCCCCAGTGGTGCATCCAACTCCCCAGTATCATGTCTGCTGCAGCCTTCTCTCCTCCCACTGATACCAAAGCTTTGGTCCATCAGTGAGGCGGACAAAGACGCGCTGGTCAGGAGAGTCACCACTCAGGAAGAAGGGCTTGTTATATGTTGCCACCTCCCTTCATCTTCCTAAAAGAGATCAAGCCCTCACAGCCCCCGAAGGGCAGCAAGAGTTATGCTTTTCGCTATTGGCAGCTTCAAAGTAGCCCAGAGAAAGCAGAGCATGTAGCTTGCTTAAAGCCACCCAGCCTGGGCCTGCCCCACTGAAGAAACAGCAGGAATTGCCCTTTCTTCCCTCTCACCCGCGTTCTCCATTTCCCCCCCCACCCTCCTCTGTGGTGTTAGAACAAAACAAAACAAAACAAAACAAAACAAAAACCCACGGGTCAATTGTGGAGGTGTTCTCATTCAGGGCTGTGGCCGCCACATTCTAACAGCATTCTAATTGCAGAAATATGCAAGAAGGGCCCGGATTGTTTTATCTTGGACTTGCTGCCTGCACATAATTTGGAAACTGGGCAGCCAAGTCCAATATCCTGATGGATTTTTATCTGACCAGGTGTTCACTTTGTTCCCTGCTTCGTTCTCCGTCGGGTCGGCAAAGCGCTCTTCCTCATGGTCACTCCAGTGAGGGCGACCATATGGCGGGTGATGCCTTCCCTTCCACCAATGGAGGCACAATAGCAGCCCAGCTCAGAGGAGACCCCGCAGGAGAGGTTCCCTTCCTGGGAGGACAAGCTGCCCTGGGGCTTGGAGGAGAGAGAACACAGAGCTCATTCTTCCACAGAGGCTCTCTGTCATTTAGTAAACACACGGAGGACAAGCTGCAGACACTGACTTGCACCCCAAAGTTCTAGAATATCTTCAAATCCCGCTCCTCCAGTCAAAGTGAATCAACCCTTTAGGAGTGATTCATCGCATGCACATACCCTTAGAAAAAATTAAGGCAAGGGGACCCGAGTGGAGTGTGTCTCCTCCCGTAGAGTCTGGCCTTAACAAGTAGGAAGGGTATATTACTACGTGCTCTGTCTGAGCCCATGCCGCAGACAATTCTCTCCCATAAATAAGTGTAAGCACTTTCTAGAGTCATTTCACAATGAACATCATGAGTGAAAATGCTTTATTCTCCATTAGCTATTGGGTTTTCGTACTGAAAGCGCCGTGAGTGATGTGTGCGCACATAGGCGCATATTGATATACACATAAGGCTACTTAGTTGAAGGCTGCCTTGCGCTGGGGCAAAATTGATACCCATTAGGCTTAAATGAATCGTTGGAGTAGATTGCAGCTGAGACGGATACATTTGATTAAAGTACGACAGAGTTTTAAATAATATCAAGAACATTCTGAGTTATGAACTTAGAAATAATAAATTTAGCCACCTAGATTCCTGCTGGGCTATTTTTAATTTTATTTTTTGCTATGAGTTTGTGGTCGTTCTGAAATCAAAGTGTCCGTCACTTTTAATCTCAATATACCAGTGGGCACCCTGGTCTTATGGGAGGGATTTACGGACTGTCCCTTAAGGATTTCAGTTCCCAGGAAGCCAGCTGGATGGAGGACTTCAAAATTCCTGGACTTTGCACAAACACAGTTCACCCATGGGAAGGTCAGCACAATTATCTGAGAAGACTCTATAGCGTGGGGCTCCTGGAAGGATGGAGAGGTGGGAACTTCTCTAGGCCAATGTGTGATGTGTAGAATATAGGAGACAAGGTCAGGGAGTCCCAGGTCCCCATCCCAGGAAGTTGTGGGGCTCAATGAAGTCTGAACCAAAACCTGTGTGTAGGGAAAGTAAGTGATCATTTTCAGGAATGCCTCAAGCTAGCAGTGGGTGAAAGAGCATGCTGCCTGCTCCCATATGGATTTATAAACTTGGAATTCTTCTACAGAGCCAGTCTGAGTTGGAATTGACTTGATGTCAAATAGTAGCGCCACAGAGCACGCAGCTACTCACAGTCCATGTGGTCCTGAAACCAGCAGTGTGAACATCATTTGGGAACCTGTCCATGGCACGGAATTCCCAGACCTTTGCCCCGGCCTCCTGCATCACACCCGCATGTCCACAGCTCCCAGGGTGTGAGTCTGCCGCCACTAGTCTGTGCATCTGAATTGACCCAACAGCAGTGAGTTTGTGAGTTGAGAGAGTGACAGGTACAACCCTCCCGCCAAATATGCCCGCCCCCTGTCACCCTCTCTTTCGGGGTGAGGGGCAGGGGGAGGCGCTGTGAACTAAAGATGCCTTCTACATGTTTTACATGGGTAAACCAAACCAAACCAAACCCCGATGCCATTGAGTGAATTTTGACCAATAGCAATAGGGGAGAACTGCCCCTGTATGCTTCTGAGACCGTCACTCTTGACGGGAGTAGAGAGCCTCATCTCTTTCCCACAGAGCGGCTGGTGGTTTCTAACTACTGACCTGTGGTTCACAGCCCAACACAAAATCACTACACCACCAGGGTTGCAGAAATAAAATCAAAGGGCCAATGATATTGCAGTTGCACATCACACTTAAGTGAGATTTACATTTCGGTGTCCATAAATAAAGACTTATTGGAACACAGCCACATCAAATCATGGAATCAGGATCATCAGGGGCTGTTTGACTTGGATGACAGAGATGAGTAACAGGCATAGAGGCTGTACTTCCCACAAAACCCAAAATACTTACTTTCAGGCTCTTGACCTCTGATTTAGAAGAAAGTTTGAGGAGGCATAAAGACTGAGATTCTAGTCCTAATGCAGCTGCTGATCATCATATAGTTACATTATTGCTCTGTGCCTTGATTTGACTATCTGTAAAGGCATCCTAAAAGGAACCCTGGTGGCTTAGTGGTTACATAATGGGCTACTAACTGCAAGGGAAGCAGTTCAAATCCAGCTACTCCTTGGGAGAAAGATAAGGCTTTTTACTCTTACTCCCATACAGTTACTTACAGTTTCAGAAAGCCTTGTTCCACCTTGTCTTACGGGGCCTCTGTGAGTCAGGATCAACTCAATGGCGGTGAGTTTGGTTTGAGTTTTTGGAAAGGAGTCTTAGTGGTGCAGGAAAACTAACCACCAGGTTGGTAGTTCAAATCCATCAGCAGCTCTGAGGGAGAAACCTGAAGCTGTCTGCTTCTGTATGATATATAGCCTCAGAAATCCTATATAGAAGTTCTCAGGGTTAGAATCAACTTGATGACTATGGGTTTGGGGGGAAAGTGAAGATATCATGCCCATCTCAAGGGGCATAAATGTTAATGTTTTACCCTAGAAAACTTTGGGGAATCTACACAGCAGCTACACAGAATAGAAAGCAAGTTATATAATTACAAATATAATATGCATGATACAGCTTCCTGAAAAACTACCATTTGGGTTAGTTACACAACATGTCAACTTGATAAATAAGAATGAAGGGGTAGTATCTAGCCTGACAATCAGGTCACACCCTGGTGATCACTCTTTGTGGGCGTGGCCACCTTATGAGGATTCTGGGACTTCTCTTCTTCCCTGGAGGCGGACTCACTCTCTGCTACACATTCCTGATGACAAACCACATGGAGCCACACTGATGGCAGCCAGAGCCCTGGAGATGCTCCCATCACCACTGGATCCACAAAAGTTTCCACCCACTGGCCTGTGATCTTCCTGCATTCGGCATCATTGCATGTGTCACATGAGTCTGAAGAGGACTTTATAGACTAGGATCAGACTATGGGACTTAGGGACTGGATCTGGACTTGGCTGGTATGTTTTCTTAAAACGCAATGACTTTTTGACATAAAACTCTCTCGTCCACACACACGAGTGTCTCTGGATTTGTTTCTCTAGTCAGCCTGAACGAACACACCATTAATAATGAATTCATAAGTGGGCATAGCCGCCCCATTGTACTTGTCCCACAGTCTAGGACATAAGACGCCACCCAGTGCCATCGAGCTGCTTTGTACTCCTAGTGACCCTAGAACAGTGCTTCTCAACCTCCTGCGGTGGCCATGACCCCAACCATTACATTATTTTCATTGCTCCTTCATAACTGTCATTTTGCTACTGTTATGAATTGTAATGTAAATATCTAACATGCAGGATGTGCTTTCATTGTTACTAATTAAACATAATTAAAGCATAGCGATTAATCACAAAACAATATGTAATTATATGTTGTGAAATATTTACTTCTAATGACAAATAAATAAAATTTTGTCTTGAAGCAGGGTGTAGCATGGGTAACAGTCTTCACGCCGTGTACTCATATGTGGCCATACCTGCATGTGGGCAGACCCGCCTGGAGACGGATGGAGGAGTGGTGTCTCAGTTTCTAAAACCATTGGAAATATCTGTTTTCTGATGGTTTTAGATGACCTGTGTGAAAGGGTCACTTGACCCCCCAAAGGGGTCTCACCCACAGGTTGAGAAGCGCTGCCCTGGAGGACAGGCTCAAACTACCCCTGTGGGTTTCTGAGACTGTTACTCTCTACTGAGTCGAAAACCTCATCTTTCTCCCACAGCGGAGCTAGTGGTTACGAACAGCTGACCTTGCTGTTACCAGCCCAATGCATTGCCACTGTGCTACCAGAACTCCTAGGTCATAGCACATGTGACGTAACTGTTAGTGTTATTCGTATTTTTCCAGTCCCTGGGTGGTGTGCATGGTGCACGGATGACTAGCTCATTTGATCTGGGTGGCTTGATCCTACCTAAAGGTTCTTCAGAAGTCAAGCCTGGTGGTCAAGCCATGGTGCCATGAGTCCAAGTGGACTGGGGGGCCACTAGCAACAACAGTGATTGTGGTGAAAAGGAAAGGTAATGGAGCAATGAGGGGCCTGTCCTGTCGCCTCTCTTAACCTCGGGCCCTTTGCACTGGGGCCCACGGCCCTGCAGGTCCATCCGAGGCCGCTGCCGCAGTGATCATCCACTCTAGGCTACCTTGATCTCTGCCCTGGTCCGACAAACCAATTTTCTTGGAATGCACACCCATAAAGAAAATTGCTCCTGTAATGAGTAATGATATTAATAACAAATAGCCCACAAGGTGGTGGAGATGCGAGGGAGTCATTTATTTTGATATTTTTATGCCACCATAATGAATTTGTTTGTTATTCATTGTAACTCAACGTTCCAGGCATAAATCAACATTGTTTTACGTTCTGTGTAGAGGCTGCGTGTGTTTCCAGAAGTTGTCTGAGGTAGAGAACTGGACATTTATTCATGGCAACACACCCACCGGGGCTTTGAAGGTTTGAAACTCATCCTAGACGCAGCACCCAGGGAAATCACTGCCATTGCCACCCCCACCCGCCCCATGCCCACTCTGGCCCCTCCTGTTTCCAGAGCATCCTACAAATCACCATGCTGGGATTTTAATAGGGGGACCCAGATTTGAACTTCAATTGAATATAGATAAACATTTTAGTTATCTCCTCAACAGCAGGATAAGTTTTCCTCAAAAGAAAGATACGGTTTCAAGAAAAATGGAATGTTATGGCTTTTTTTTCCTTTTTCTTTAAACCTTGGCCTTTTCTTATTAGCTGCCCTCTGGTATCTTGGTATCTCTTCTAGAAAATGCTGATAGCCAGAGAGGCGTGGTGGGAAAAGCAGAGCGAGCAGCTGAGCAGCAGAGCTGCTGCCTGCTTTGTTTCCTGGGCATGGAGATGCTACTGGGGGTTCAGTCATTGCCTTAGCATTTCAATGATGGTACCTGTCTTTTCCCAGTCTTGCTTTAAGGATTTCAGAAATCAAGGGGCTGCCTCTGAATCCTAAAGGGACATGACGAATATTAACAAGGAATCAGAACAAAATGTTCCTCCTTCATGTAAACCATTCTCTTTCTTCCCCCACTTTTTTATTTCCCTTTTTGGCAGAGAGCAGTCCTCAACCGACTGCCATCGGGTCGATGGCAACTCATTGTATCCCAATAGGACAGGGTAGAACTGCTCCTGTGAGTTTCTGTTCCTGACTTTGGAAATTAGGGCCGATTTCATGACTTGAGTCAGAGTTAAGGTGCAGTTCATTTCCTTTGCTATCAAGTATTCAGTCAGTCATTGGTTGTTGGCTCCCTGATGTCCGTGAACCCCAGCATGGCCTGATGGATCAAGGAACTCTTGCCACAATGAGTGGGTGATCCTGATGGGGGACTGGAAGCATGGCTTCTTCTTGCCGACTGCTCTGTGGGGCACCAACGTGGGCTCCATCCACATCTACTTTTACCGGAACCTGCATACGAACAGTCCGAGGGACAGCAAGGACTCCTACAATGACTTCAGCTTCATGACGCACGCCAGCAAGGCCGGCGTCCCCACGTGCCAAGGCGAGCACCTGGGCGAGTTCAACCTGGACTCCACCATCGTGCTCATCTTCGAGGCGCCCACGGACTTCAGCTTTGAGCCAGAAGCAGGGCAGAAAATCTGCTTCGGGCAGGCGCTGGGCTTCCTTTAGATCCCTGCTCACTGTGGCTGCTGAGAAATCGTTTCCGAAAGGAGGTGCTCGCGGGGAACACTATGAGGTTCCCAGGTCAGGGGCTGTCCACCTGCCCATCAGCCCCTTGTCTTTCTGATCTCCCCCGAAGCCTGCTCCCTGCACAGGGCGAGGGGCCCTCCTTGCCCCCGTAGAGCCGCGCAGCCTTTATGACAGTGACTCTGTGTCCCCAACTTCTCTTTGACGCTGCCCAATGGGAGCTCCATCTTCCTTCTCTGCACTGGGGTGGAACTCGCCCCTGCAGACTACATTTTTTGCTAATGTCCTTGGATGGTGGTGCCAGCAGGCTGCTGCTGCAGCAGCTCAGGCCCCTGCAGGCCAATGGGTGGCTTCCCAGAGTGTAAGACCCAGGGCTAGCTGTACCCAAGTGGAGGTGTACAGACATTGGAGGTCAAGCTGGTCCTGGCTGTGGGAGCTAAGGGGCCTTGCAGAGTGTGTGTAGTCAGTGTGTAGAGAACAAAACCTGTCTTCAGCTATCAAGTACACCAGCCATGGGGCTTCGTTAGGGAGAGGGTCAGGTTCATGTTCGTTAACCCTGAGGACGCTGTGAATTTCTCCCGCAGGAGAAGCCATTGAACTTTTCTCAACTGCATCTCAACTTTTCTCAAGTAGCACAGTACTTTTGTATGGAAAGTTGGAGACTTCTCAACAGTAATTCATTTAATTGCAAACATTTTGAAATAAAAAAATGCACGTTAAAAAAACAACATAAAAAACCTGCACCATGTAGCTGTTGCTGGCCTGGCAGGGCTGTGGGGCGAGGCCAGAGCTCACCTGGGACAGGCAGGCCATGAGCTGCGCCTGCAGGTAGCCGTGGAAGTCCTCAACGGCTGTCATCTGCCCATAGCCATTGTGTCCGTTCTGAGTCATAGCGACCCAATGTACATCCGAGTGGAACACGCTCACAGCGGTTAGCATGCAGGAGCCCATTGGTGAGGCCTCTGTCAATCCAGTTCCTGGAGGGTCTCCCACTGCTTTGCAACTGTTCCCCTATCCCAAACCTGGCTCCCTTCTCCAGGGATTGATCTCTCTCGACAGTGTGTCTAAAGTATGTGAGACAGTATAATGAGATGGCTGTGAAACCGTTAAGAATCAGCAGGTTCCTCGATATACTCTTGCAATGTCATCTAAGGGAGCTTTCCACTCGCAAGGAGAGGGGGCCCAGGCTGCTTGACTGGGGTGAGTCCTTTATAGTCGAATGAAGTCATAATCTCTAATGCATTTGCTGGCGATGACAGTCAAGGCAAGGGGCTGAGCACTCATTCCAACGCCTGCATCAAATACCTGCAGGCGGGCGCAGCCTGTATGGCAAAAGCCGTATCGACATGGTTCCCGATGAACATTCTTCTCTCCATTTCTGTAACATAATAATACTGGGTCCTGGCTTGCTTCTAAGAGGTTTATTCAAAAGGAGCAGCAGGGAGCAACTTAGAAATACCAGATAGCTTCATTGGAATGGCAGTGGGCAAAATTTGTACTTGACACACACAGCTTAGGGAAGGCGCTGTCTGATGCCTCTCACACATTTAATAGATATATACCCAGCATACTTAGCTTATTTATGATCTGTTTGGAAAAAGCTCCCCAGAGAGTATGGTGTTTCCTTTTGTCCTGCCTAGTTTTTATTTATTTTAACCTACTGTTTGGGGAAGGAAAGTTGAGACTTAAAAATGTAAATACAGTCATTGAAAAGCAAAAACCAAACTCATGGCCATCGAGTTGGTTCTGATTCCTGGCGAGCTTATAGGGGAGGGAAGACCTGCTCCTGTGGGTTTCAGAGACTGCAACTCTTTACACGAGTAGACAGTCCTATCTTTCTTCCGTGCTCACTCAAAGAAAACTTTAATTTCTCCATTACATCTTCGCGGGGGTGACATAAACTACGCCAGTGGTTTAAATGAAGAGCCATTCATGAAGAATCTACTTAGAGCTGTGACCACATCATCAGGGGTGGGGAGCCTTTTCTTCGTCACCAAGGGCCTCGTGAGTAGTATAGCGTCATCCACTGGCCATACTGGTCGAGCATTGATGAGCTCACCCCTAATGTGATGTCTGGAATGGTTTCTCTTTGGTGAAACGCATGGTGTTAGCTGATATCGATGACTTCAAAAGCTGTACAGGGAGTCCTGGTGGCTTAGTAGTTACATGTTGGACCTCTAGCCTCAAGATCAGTAGTTTGAAACTATGAGCCAGCTCCTTAGGGGGAAAAAAATGAGGCTTTCTACTCTCCTAAGGAATTATAATCTCAGCAACTCACAGAGGCAGTTCTACCCTATCTTACAGTGTCTCTGTGAGTCCGCATCAATTCAAGGGCTGGGAGTTCATCTCAGTTGATTGGTTTGTTTGGCTTTATAAGGGCTGCTGACCATACGTCCCACACCCCTGACATCATAGGCTTGTTGAGCACCAACCAAACCAAATTCACTACCATTGAGGTGATTCTAACTCATAGGGATCCTATGGGACAGAGTAGAACTGCCCCCGGAGGTTTCTGAAACTAACTTCTACAGGAGTAGAAAGTCTCATCTTTCTCCCATGGCTGGCGCACCAACAGGACAGCAAATACTAGAAGCATCGAGGAGCCCTGATGGCATAAGGGTTATGTGTTGGGCTGCAATCCTCACTGTCATCAATTCGAAACCACCAGCAGCTCTATGGGGAAAAGACTGGACTTTCTACTCCCATAATGAGTTGCAGTCTTGCTGATACCAAGGACTCAAGTAGAAAGAAACTGTTTTGAAAATGATGATGACAACAAATGTACAAATGTGTTTGGCACAATGGATGGATGGGTGGATGATGGCTGGGTTGTGATAAGAGTTGTATTGGCTCAGTAAAATGAGTTTAAAAAGAAATAGAGAAAGCCATTGTAAACAAAAAGAAGAAGAAGAGTTGTAGTCTTGGAAACTCACATGAGTCAGCATTGACTCGATGGTAGTGAGGTTGAGATTTTGAGTTTGTAGAAAGGGGATGTACAGTGGAGTTAGTCCAGCACAGATGAACTCTGACACACATGGGACGGTCAGTTGTTGGTGTCAGCTTGTTCACAGCAGATTTAATGGAAGTTAGACTTCAAAAGGAGCCTTGGTGGGCCAGTGGTTAAGCTCTCAGTCCCTAGTTGAAAGGTCAACCATTTGAACAAATGAGTAGACTGCAGTTAAAAATTCACCCGAGGGGACCTGCTTCCTAGTTCAGATGTTTTCACCCTACAATGTAAGCTCTGGGTTCTCAATGTGAGCCACTTCTTAGAGCAGTGCCTCTCAACCTTCCTCATGCCACGACCCTTTAATAGAGTTCTTCATGTTGTGGTGACCCCCCCCCCCTCCGTTGCTGCTTCATCACTGTAATTTTGCTGCTGTTATGATTTGGGCAACCCCTGCGAAAGGTTGAGAACCACTACCATAGAGCCTATGAAGAAATGGCCATGTTGCAAAACAGTGAGCAGGATGGGATCAGATGTTGAGGGGGCGCAGGACTAGACCGTGTTTCGTTCTGTCCTGCGTAGTCACTGTGAGTCTTGCATTCAGGTCTAGCCATTGATGGCATCTGCCAACAACAGAGCCTCTGAGCCAGAGTGTTGTTGTTTTCACAACAGATTCTGAGATGACACAAATCCTAGATCACGTTTTAAGTCTCAGCGCCGATTTTGACATACCTAGCAACCTCCACCAGAAAGTGAGAGAACAACGTCCTGAGACAGGGGTGTCCCGCCCATTCAGTTATGATGGGGAAGTGGAAAGAAATGACCATGAGTTATAAACAGAATACTCATTCAATCCACAGACACTTTCCAGATCAGCCTTTAGGCCTGAGCTTTCATTAATACCTGTTCAAATATTTACACACATTCCCGATGACTAGACCCGAATGCATGACTCCTAACATGTTGTCTTGGAGAAAAGTTATTCTTCTTGAAGGGGTGGGTATTCTAGGTTGAGAAACTGCAAAAGCCAATAAACACAGGAAGTTAGGGGAGGGGTATGCACAACGTTTGTCTTCTAAACTCTCGGTTCTTGTGTGTGTGTGTGTGTGTGTGTGTGTTGTGTGTTTCAATCAAAAGGGGTCAACCTTATGCTTCCCTGAAACGATTTCCCCATCTCTGCATGCATCCTGCTGTTTCTTATTTGAGTATTATATGTGTTCTTGGAAATCTGTTGTGAGCCCAGCTTTTACTAACTACAACATATTTGGCTTGAAGGTATCAATCTCTATTTTAAGATAAACTGTGTATTGAAGTATGGATGGTTAAAAATAAAATCCTTTGATTTTACTTGGCATCATTTTGCCTAACCTTTGATTATATGTTTATCACACTGCTCAGCCTAGGATGTAACTACCCCTTGCTCACTTTTGGACTTACTTTTTAGTAAAATAGACTGCCTTTTCGCTCCCTATGAACACCTATCAGCTTTTGTTGCTACTGTTCCCTCAGCGTGGGACACCCTTCCCACATCACATGTCTAAATCTTACTCATCTGGGCTGACCCTTGGAATTCCTTACAGGGACCTTCTTCCAATTCTCTGTAGACCTTGAGCCCATCACTCACTGGTGGGTTGCCACCCAGGTGGTCCTGACTCATGGCAACCCTTGTGCATACAAAGTAGAACTGTTCGATAGGGTTTTCAAGGCTGTGATCTTTGGGAAATGGATCACTTGGTCTGTCTTCTGAAAAATCTCAGGGTAGATTTTAGCAGTCATCCTTTTGCAAGGAAGTTGCGCATCGGCCATTTGCTCCATTCAAGGACTCATATGTCCTAGGAAATTCCTATCACAGTGAGTTCAACCCTGCCCACGGGATCATAGGCCTTTCTAGGGAGCTATTTCCTATTGGCTTCTAGGGTGTGCCAGACCCAGTAGGTCATCAATAAGTATTGAACTGAACAATTGTATAAATGGGAATATAAGAATGTCCTCACGGCAGGAAACAGTGTGGAATCCACCAGGTAACCCAAGTGTCATAGTTAAAACTGAAGTCAATGTGTAAAATTTAATTCTCTCCCTCTGAAGAACTGCCTCTTGTGATAGCTCCTGGAATTGTTTGGGGTAAAATTATTCCAGTAAGCACCTGCTTTGATCAGCCTAAACAACCTGATAAAGGTTGTTTATGAAATGGCCCTCTTTGTTAAGACTGAAAGTAGATTCAGTAATAAAATCTTGATGTGAGGAGTCATGAGGGCCATCATCATGACAGGTGGCTAGCAAGGAAAATGGTGACATCTTTGGCCATTATCATCCTGGGTCCTCCCACTCATTCTGTGACACAGAGACAATACAGGTCTGATTATCATCTCTTAACTAAAATATGATCAACTAAGTTTCCCAAGGTCATCATTCTGCAAAAAGCAGACTTTGAATCCTGTTCTTGAATCAGGCCCAATCATTTTCAGCTACGCTATCAGCAGGCTTTGCACTACTAAGAAGGCCGTGTCATGAACAGATACCAGTTTTACTCTCATCCAACCAGTGCTTGTATAAAATAGCTTACCAATGCTATTTTATACACCTTTGATGAAACTTTGGTCGTTCTTTGAAGGTAATTTTATGCATTTGTCAGCTGATGCCCATCTTCTTCAATTTGCTGAGAGAGTTGATTTTGGAGAGGCTGTTGGAAGGGACAGTGGTCTATAGAAGAGGTGGATGAAAATCCTGGGGATAGATGATATATTGATGATATATACTTTCCTTAGGACAAGAAAATAAACTCCGTGGAAGGTAAATACCCCAGAGAAGATTTATAGCCATATTCTTAAAGCTGTATGGAGCATAGGCGCTTCTCAGAAGTGAAGTTGAAATCTACTTTGGGTCTCTTTCTATGATGATTTGATTTGCCAAAGAAGTGTTTGGTGCGGGGCGATTTCCTAGCTGCCTTCCTACGTTCTTGAGGATTTCATTCCTTGCCAACCATCATCCATTTCAGAGGTGAGCACTTTCACAATGGGTTTCTATCGGAACTCAGCCACGTTTTCAGTGCATGGTGAAATTCATTTGAATAATGGGCTTTATTTTCTATGAGCTTTCAGCAGAATGGTGAGCATGGAAAGAAAACAAGGCCGATTTGTAGGGTAGCAGCAAAGTGAAAAATAAGCATTTGCCTGAATGATGGTAAACAGTTGGCTTTTCTCCACTAATTGTGGATACTCCCCCAGGGTTTTACGGAAAGGAATATGCGTGTGTATTGGCCCAGGTCAGGGGGAGGGGTTGGGGGGTGGTGAATGGGTGTGGAAGGGTGGAGTGGTGGTAGGGGCCAGGGAGAGGATGCCTTGCCCTTGAATTAACATAGGGCTATGTTAATGAGCCTTAGACCACTTCAAAATATAGATTTCAGGAGAATGAGCCATCTTGAGATTTGCAGAAGTCTAAGAGGCCCTGCATCATGGAATCTATTTGCTTCAAATGGTCGGGAGTTTATTTACTGGATTAAGTGTGAAGTATGTTGATAACAGATGGAATGATGATCACATGACAGTTTTAAATAGGCTAAGGATAACCTCAATGTCCTGGTCAATGTTCCTTCTCTCGATTAATGCCAGTGCTAATTAACTGGCACAAGTGTTCCTAGCCATATGGGGGATGTTGCTGAAAGCCGGCTGGCAGCCTACATCCAGCTACTACCTGTACGTAATTCAGTGCCTTGCTTGGTGCGTAGGGACCTCCATACAGAACAGCTCAGCACAGAGAGAGCAGGTGGTTGCAAGCGCCATGATGTTTCCCTTTGTTTCCTTTGTGTCCCTCAACCCAAATGAGGTTGGAGTATTAGCGATCGCATTGACTTGGGCAGGACAGGTGAACCTGAACTTGGTCTGCATGTGGATGTGGGTTCCTTGAGCTTCTGAGTGTTTTGTTAGCTGGAATTCATTCTGATCTCCTCATGAAGGACAGCTACCTCGGCAGGAGTCTTCTCGGAGCCAGTGCTGTGCCCTCTTCTTAGCCAGCCACTTGCCTGTGGCTCAAATCTTGACCTGAAGGCAAGAACGGGCTTAGGGTAGTAGACAGTTCTGAGGTGTGGGCGCTAGGGTCTCAGTCCATATCAAGCTATGGCTCTCACTGGAGGAAGAGCCCTGAATCTGGACTCTGATCACCTGAGGGAGAATCCCATGGGGTTGGTAACTAGCCTGTTGACTCTGGAGAGTCCCATGCGGTAGTCTGGGGAAGAAGCTTCTTCCTGAGCAATATCCACCTGACTTCTCCTAGCTCCCTCCTAGAAAAAGAAAAAATACTATGCTGGCATCCTCAAACTACGGCCCGTGGGCCACATGTGGCCCGCCGAGGACATTTATACGGCCTTCCGGGTGTTTTTGCCCCATTTGGGTTTTTTTTTTTTTTTACTTCAAAATAAGATATGTGCAGTGTACATAGGAATTTGTTCATAGTTTTTTTTTTCAAACTATAGTCCAGCCCTCCAATGGGTCTGAAGGACAGTGAACTGGCCCCTGTTAAAAAAAGTTTGAGGACCCGTGCTATAGAGTGGCTACCTAAGTTAGCATCGACATGAAGCACTTGGGAATATGAATAATCACCCAGGGCAACGGGTATAGAACGGGGCTGTATCAGGTGAACTGGTCTGTGTGGGGGCCCTTGGTAAGACCGCCTGCTCTCCGTGTCCCCACTTTGAACCAGCTCCTTATAGATAATTCTAAAGATCCTTCTAGACACATGAGTTGCAGGCCCCATTGCCTCAGGGATGTTTGTTCTTGGACCTCTCGGTACCTCCACTAGCTGCCAAATGGTTAGAAAAGTACTTGCCTGAAGGCCTTGTGGCATGGTGCTAACCCCCAGGCCAGCAGTTCAAAACCACCAGCCCGTCCTCAGGAGAAAGATGCGACTTTCTGCTCCCATATACAGTCTCAGAAACTCACAGGGGCAGTGCTACCCTGTCCTATCAAGTCTCTGTGAGTCAGAATCAACTCGATCACAGCGAGTCCCTCAGTTTCCCATCAGTAGAATAGGAGTTCTTCTCAAATATCCTCAAAGCGCTTTTGGAAATAAGACACAAATGCTGAGAATGGTAGGAAAGATCAGAGCTCTGGTGATGTAGTGGTTATGCATTGGGCTGCAATCCACATGGTCAGGAGTTCACTCCACAGGAGAAAGATGGGGCTTTTTACTCCAATAAACAGTTACAGTTTCAGAAACCCTTCAGTCACGATGAGTCGACATCGACTCAATGGCAGTGAGTAGGAAAGACTAAATGATACACATGTGAAGCTGTTCCTTATGAAATGTTTAATTGGCCCCTTACCCCTCTTTTCCCCTCCTCTACTCCCCATGTAGGCAAAATGCTATGTAAAAGATTAATACTATTTTTCAAAGAAGCATCAATAGACATTTGTAAAGTGTTAGTAGTAGTTTTTTGTTCCACGATATGCTGAACCCCTTGAGACTATCAGCAGCATTTTTTTAGTCATTCGTGCCTCCCCACAGGGCACGTGGCTACTCAGTGGACACGGGCTGAAGAGATGAATGAAGTACCGAGGACAGGAGCCTAGTAGAGGTTCTGCACATTTGGCTCATAACGATTCAGGAAGCACAAGAAGACAGGGTAGAGCTTCCCCAATGGGAATTTAAGCTGAATGACAAAACAAGACTCTTCACAAGGGATTGTCATACGCTAGGAAAGAGTGTGCCCTCCTGGCCCCACTTCCACCGAGTTTCTGAGCTGGAGGGGAAGCAAGTATGGAGCCTTGCATGGCAGGAAAGAGGAAATCCATATCACTTCCCTGGTGTCCTCTCACCGCCTCCCATGCAGGTCAACATCTCACAGCTCTCCCCCAGCAGGCAGCTCTAACAGGCTACTGCAAGCCATGGGCAAACCCAGGAGCCTCGGTCAGTCGGGTCTGGGCAGGTCTTCCTCAGGAGGCCACAGCTACAATATAAATGGTGGATGGACAGAAGGGTGTGGGCTCGTGCTGCTGCCCAGGGTCCATTCTCAGCCCTACTGCTGTGCTCCTGGCAAACCGATCAACATCTTGCCACCTCCACTTTCCCCCTCGCTACCCGAGTGCTCATTCTATGGGCCTCAGAGGCTTGTTCTTGAAGGTGCGTATCAAGATGATCCAGACAGAGCATTTAGTACCGTCCTGGGCATGTCATAGGTTGCTAGTTGCCATTGTCTTGGCTTCAACTCCCAGGGATCGTCTGTATCACGAGCATGTGCTGCCATGTCCCATGCTCTCTGTGTGCTGTTGGCTTGTGGGTGGCAGTGATTTAGGCTGCTGTGTTTGAGTCCATCGCACTGAGGGTTTACTCCGTCGCTGCGTTTCCTTTGCTTCTATCAGCTGCCACTTGTAGTGATAAGCATAGAAGAAGCATAACCACCACCACTGTCATCATCATGATAACTTATCATCATTATTAATACACTCTGAGTCAGACCTTCCATTATTCCAAATTCTCCCAATGAGATGATTGACTCCCATTAGCTGGCATCAGGGACCCTCAGGGGTGGGGGGTGGCGGGGTGGGGGAAGAGTAAAACAGGGAATTGTCACACCAAATATATTACACACTTCACTAGCGAGGGGCTGCTTCGTACAAAATGAATTCCACACTAACCTTCCAGAGGCACACAGTGCCTACCTGGACTGTCTGGGTTCAGTCTGATTGTCGTAAGAAGGTATGTACACTCATGGTGCCCGGTGAATATTCAAAAATACTCAGAGTGGATATTCTAAATCTATTTGCAAAGAAAAAGTGGATTTCAAAGAAAGCTGTCAGGAACAATGGTGATGCAAACATTTGTGGACCACCCTCCAATGCAGCTTTGTGAGGTACCTCCTGAGCATGAATAGGGACCTGGTTAACTTTGGGGTTCCTTTTTCATATGTAAGAACAGAGCTCCCTTGCTCACTCACTCACTCACTCCGCTCGGGATGCCTCTGTGCTTTTTCCAAGACTATAACTACAGCGGATGGTTTTGAACTGCTCAATGATGCATAACTATCAATAAGCATGCTTTGCTGTTGTGTGCTGCTTACCACCTGATAGGGAGTCCTGGGGTTCCTGTGTGCTGAGTAGAGCCCTCCAAAGGTTTCCGCGGATCATCTGGTCTGTCTTCCCAGGTGCCTCTGGACCAACCTTTCTCTTAGTACCTGAATGCTTTCTGGTTTGTGTCACCCCAGGATACTCTCCTCTCTCTCTCTCTCTCTGTGTTTCTGCTTTTTGTTTGGTGATCACAGTGCAATATGTATGTACCTGAAAACCTAAGACTTGAAGCTTAAAGTTCTGCTCCAGACTGCCCTGCCAGAATCCACTCAGGTGGGGGAAATAAAAAGTATTTTTATTTATATATTATTTATATATATATCTCTTCTCTCTCCTGGGAGCAGGATTTATGTGTGTCTTTTTGCATGCTCCTGCGTCTGTGTTGCCGTGCATTCTTGCTGTGCTTCCTACTAATATTATTCTACTGTCAAATTCTCGGCATCCCCAAGTAGGGAAGGATTTCTCCGTCCTTTGAGTGCAAGCTGGGTGCTGGGAAATCCTCCGTCCTGGATTTGTGGCAACTTGAGACCATTCTTCACATTGAAGCTGCTCCCCCACTCCTGGGCCGCCCTGTTCTGGCAGGTGTCCAGGCAGCCCAGCCGTGGCCCTGAGGGGCACTGCTTGAGGGAGACAAAAAAATGCAGTTCCCCTTTGTGCCCCCTCTTGGGGCCTCTCTCGCAGTGAAAATAGAACTGTTTCGTCTGGCAGGGCCTGGCGAAGGGAGAACCCCCAGACTGCAAGTCAGCATTTACCCACACAATTGTTGGACAAATTCTATTTTTAAAAGCCCATGCATCCCACCGCTAGACAAGACGGATGCTCTTTTGTGAGGGGCGGGGGCGGGGCGGAGAATAGGGTAGGAGGAACTGGGAGAATATATATAGATTCCCATCACGTGCTGGGATCCCATCACGTCATGTCATTTGGTGGGATCCGTCCCTTAGCTCCACCATGGCATCTTAAAGATGTCCAGGCGCAGTTAGACTCTGTGGCGGGGAACTCTCGGCCTTGGGGAAGGGGGGGCCTTTGCCCACCTGCAGCTGTCCCGGCGGATGCCAGTTCTGAACCTCCGGCTACTGGTGACTCACATCTGTCGCTCACAGGCAGCTGACCATCATGCCAAGTGGCTTTGGAAACACAAACTCAGACATTTCGTTAGGCTCCTCCCGCTCGCTCTTTCCTTCCTCTTTGCTGTGATCGGAGCAGATGAAGGAGGGTTGGTGAGTGCTTCGTGAATTAGGTATTATAAAAAGCCAGGTTGGAGAGCTTGAAGGCAGTGGAAAGACCTGCGTGATGAACAGACATAACAAAGGCCGCTCGGGGCTACCAGGATGCCCCAGCAAGCTTCTCCCATTCTCTGCCCTCCCCATTGCCTGCCTCCTGCTAGGACTGTCCTCCCTGCCTACTCTGTTTCCAGTGCCCTAGCCTCAGAGGTCACTGCAGAGCCCCAACCTTTCCCTTTGCTCCTATCCCGGCCCAGGGTTTGCTTCTTGCTGTCCACTTGTCCGCTGGCAAGAGAATCATGAGGTGTCTCAGCTATGGCTCCATGGAAAGAATGACAGCAGTTGTCTGTCCCTTCAGGAGGTCTTGGTGATTCTACCACTGAACAGTGGGAGAATTCTCACCTTCTGTGTCAGAGACCTGGGTTTGCGTCCCAGTCAAGGGGCCTCACAGGAAGCCACCACCTGACTGTCAGTGTGGAGTTTGCATGTTGCTATGATGCTGAACAGGTGTTAGCAGAGCTTCTAGAGCATTGGTTCCCAAATGTATTTGCCTGACCATGTCTTTTTCAGGGGAAAAAAATTACCCAGTGATCCTCTGTCAGTGAACATTTTGGGTACTATAATCCATAACCCAGGTTAAAGTGTAGGTATCTGTTTTTGCAGGCTCCCTGGCTTGTTCCAGCACCAGCCTCTCCTTAGGGGGCAGTGCCACCCACTTTGGGAAGTACTGTTTTTGACCAAGACAGAGAGGAAAAAATGTCTGGGACTGTAATCCAAAAACCAGCCAGAGAATACGCAAAGGCTAACAATGGTGCTGTCCACAAATGGTTGTAGGGACCGTCCAGGAACGGGGAGCACTTTTTCTGTTGTTCATAGGGGCACCGTGAGAAGAGGCATAACTTGATGGTAGCAAATAGCAAAAGTCTGCCCCCCTCAGTTTCAACTAGATTGTAAGTTGTTTGGGGCATAGAACCTATGTCCCTTGTAGCTTTGCTATTTATCACGGCTTATGTGTCTGTAGGTCTCTTTACTTTTTCGTTGACATCTTCAGTAAATATATTTCATTACAAACTTATGAATAGCGAAAAGCAAAGGTACATTTAAAATCATTGAAAATATAAATCTTACAGTTACAAACAGTGTTAACTTTGAGTTTATACCTTCTCATTTTTTTGGGAAGCCATAAGGATGAAGGAGAGGCTGAGAAGGGTATTAAGATTCAATAGGCAATAGTCTATGGGCTTGATGCATATCAACCCTCAATATCCTTGATTAGGGGATAAGGATACTGAGGCTCAGAGCCTGAATTTGAGGTAACACAACTAGTAATGACAGAACATCCTATACATATTTGTTTTATAATCTGCCTTTTTTCACGCAATTGCATGGTGGTCCAGTAAATAATTCCACAGGCACGTATGAAGGACCTGCCATGCATGAGGCATAGGTCTACAGGAAGTTTGCACCAAATGTGATCTCCCTTTGTCCTCATGAAGGTTCCAGACTAGTGGGAAAAATTCTAATTAGGGAAAACCAACTGAGTGTCATAGGTGCCTCATAAAGGAAAGTCAGCCGACAGGGGAGGATTACAGTAACACGTGACCAAATTCTGTGGTGCTCTCATGGCGCTTTGTGACTATTTTTTGAAATAAACTTCTCATTGTAGAATAGTTAGGGTTTTATAGGAACACTGTAGAAATATTACAGAGATTCCCCCCTATACTGGATGCCCAATTTCCCCTATCTTAACATTTTACATGACTGTGGTATGTTTGTCACAGCCAAGGAGACAATGATGTCAGGCGGTTATGAACTACTCTCCACAATCTATTCAGATATCATTAGTTTTCTGCTAATATCCTATTTCTCTGCTGCAGGATATGTAATTATCATGTCTCTGTTATCTTCTCTGGACTGGGACAACTTCGGAAACTTTTCTTGATTTGTTGACCTAGTAAGTTTTAAGATTCTGCTCAGGTGTTTTGTAGAATGTCTCTTGGTATCTCATGCTTTCTCATGGTTAGACTAGAGATGTAGCTTTAGGGGAGGAAGATCAGAGGTGATAGGTCATTATCAGTACATTGTGATGTGTCAAGTACTAGTTTCTAATTTACCTCTAGGTTCTAACTTCTATTGCAATAGCGATACAGAACTCACAGACCAAATTCATAATTAAAGGGTGGATTGAGAAAGCTATCACACAACTCACAGAACACTTCCTTGGATTCTTCCACCTGACTGTACATGCTGAAGACATGGTGAAGATTGCTTGAAATGTTTCCCAAGTACGCACCTTCATTCATCATGAAATTTAGAGACCCACAAATATGGCGAGATGCTAAAAGAAACCTGTATTCAAAACAGAAACTGTTTATGTAAATATTGAATTCTCAATAAAGATCTTCGCTTAAAACAACAATAACAACAATTTTTAAAATTGCCTTTGTGAGTTCAGAGATGCCAAATGGGAGGTGAGTGTGAAAGAATTGTGAATCCCAAGATGCAGTGGTACGTGCATCTAAATTTAGATTCCCAAAAAGAACAAATCCATGAACACCCAAAAGGATCAATTGGATACAGAGCTGCATGGCTCCCATAAGTGCGAAGTGAATTGAGGAAAAGCACAAGAGCGCTGCTTTCTCAAGGGATGTGATTTGTGACCTAAGCCCCACCCTTTGAGGGAGTTTTGATGTACTAAGGTCTAGATTCGATAGACTGCTGAGGGTCTATACAGCAAAACCCACTGGTTTTGTTGCAACCTGAGCCCACAGAGTGGATACGAAATTGGGAAACACTTAAAAGTACTTACATCCTTTCCCAGAGGGGCATTCTCAACTGTTCTTTGATGAGTTCAATTTCTGATTCCGTCTCATTGACCTTGAAACCCCAAAACCAAGCCAGTTGCCTTAGGGTTGATTCTGCCTCATGGAAACCCCATGTGCTACAACTGCTTCACAGGGTTTCTGTTAGCGACCCTAGAAGCCAAATGCCCTGTCAGCCAGTAGATTCCAATTCATTGGGCCCAGATGGAGCAGGGTGGAAGTGCACCATAGGGTTTCTGAGGTGGTAAATTTTTAAGGGAGGAGAAAAATCTCATCTTTCTCTCCAGGAGCTGCTGATGGGTTTGAACTACTGACTTGCAGGAGATAATTCATGGGGTTAATAGCCCATCCCATAACCCACTAAGCCGTCAAGCTTCCTACTATACCCTATAGTGCAGATCCACTCTGTTCCACAGGATTCTAAAGATCAGAATTGATACTTAACAAGAAGGTTGTTTAGAGAAGTCATATTAGGCGAGTTTGAACCTACCGACCTCGTCAGTGAGTGGTTGAACACAAATTATTTGTGCCATCCAAGGTCCATGCTTGCTTATATCTGTCTCCCATGAAGGAGTGTGCTCTTGATTTACTGTTTGAGAGCACACGTGGACCGGCACAGCAAAAGGTGATGTTGGAAAGGAACTCCCTCAAGGTCAGAATGCAGAACTCTGGGCTTCCACGACTGTGCTTATGGAGAGTCACAGCCTGTGTCCATGGATGGAGTGTCTCTATTCATATTGCGTGGTGGTCTTGGGTTGTGGATTGTAAGAGCTCGAGTCTTTGCCCAGCTTCAAGTAGGGAGGACTATGCTCTAGCCGATCTTGGAAACAATGGGAGGGTTTTAGTCCCTGAATCCAATTAGAATCTTTCTTAGTAGGCAGCGGTAATCAGGAGAAGGAATGCTCGTATGGTGATTTTTTATAATGGCATTGTATCACTGGTCAGTGGCATGGTTGGTTTCATGCATTGAGTTTCTTAGTGACAATACACAACATGTATCCAGGGAAATAACACTCGGAAGGATCGATGTATGACGGCTGCTTTAGTGGTGACTCTGTGCCCTGGGACAATACATGGCTCCATAAAGCTACCTCAGGCTTGCATCACAATTCCTGCTCCAAGACGCCATGCCAGGTGCCCTCTGACATGGAAATCGCTCAAGAGAGCCATTCTCCTTTCTAAAATGAGCACGTGCAAAATGGAATATACATCCCATCTGTAGAGTTTATAAATCCCTTCAGGGAGGAGGTTAAAGGTGGGTCATCATTTTCAGTTTAGAAGCTGAACCTGAAATTCTTGGTTTACACTGGGGTCAGTCTGATGGCCTGCTATGCCAACCTCTAGGCTCCACGTGTTATTCTCTTATTTGACAAAGTGTGAGGAGTGGATAATTGATTTTGGACAAAAGGTATTAAACCCAATCTGTTTTCACTGATTCTGGGGGCACTTTTGCCTACACATCTTTTTGAAAGGCGTGGATTTGAGGTATGGTCTAGCTGAAGTAGCACGTTATCCTAGGCTTGGTGAATATGTCTTCACACCTGGGGTTTTAAAGTCTATACATTTCATACAGAGCTACATTGTTTTCTAGCATCTAGAGGTGGATTGGCTCTGGTTGTTAAGTAGAAAGCAACCGAAGAGACCGAATCAACTCTGAAGCAGTTCCTATAGCCAACTCTTTGATTCACCCAGGTTCCAGTTGATCAGAGACGCCACAGAGATGAGGCCGTACCATTGGCTCAGTCACCACAAACCAGTCAACCAGTTACTAGCTAAGCACCCCCACCCCATCCCCACCCTCCCTAAAGCACACACTTGGCCCTCTGAGATTAAAAAATAAAACCATCCGTCTAAAAAATTTCATTGAATTTTTCACTTTCCACTTGGTTGATGTCATCTGGCTTCATGGCGTGGCTGTTACTGACCATACAATTATTGGCTGTCAGATATGATCAGATGCATGTAGTGGGAGCCAGTCAGTCAGGATTAGAAATCTTTGTTTGTCTGTTTTTAATATGACATAGGGAATCCTGCTGTCTTTGCCACTGGAAATCAAGAATGTGTTGCAGGCTATCCTGACTACCTTGGCAATTATCTGTGCAGATCACCTAAGGAATTCTAAAGCCCATCCTCCCATCCTTCCTGGTGCTAATAAGCAGTCGGTGATTCTTCTTTGTCTCCTGTAGCACTTTGCATACAAGCTTCTGTGGTAAGCCAGTGTTTGTTACACCATCAACGCTGCTGCTGATTGCTTGTGTCTTCGGTTCCTCAATGGCAGGAATAGAATGATTCATCTTTGTGGGTAAGTGGAGGAGGCCTGGTGGTGCAGTGGTTACACGTGAGGCTGCTAACTGCAGGCTCACAGTTCGAAATCACCAGTCAGCTCCTTTGGAGAAAGATCTGGCTTTCTGCTCCCATAAAACGTTACAGTCTATCAAACTAAGGCAGTTTTACCCTGTCCTAGAGGGTTGCTATGAATAGGAATTGGCTCAATGGCAGTAGATTTGACTTTGAGATTTTGATTGATAGGTAGAGGAGGATGTGATTTTTTTAAAATTTAATTTAATTTTTTAAAATTTTAACAATTTATTAGGGGCTCATACAATTCTTATCACAGTTCATACATATACATACATCAATTGTATAAAGCACATCTGTACAGTCTTTGCCTTAATCATTTTTTTCTCCTCTTTTCTTTTTTTACATTTATTAGGCACTCATACAACTCTTATCACCATCCATACATATACATACATCAATTGTATAAAGCACATCCATACATTCCCTGCCCCAATCATTCTCAAGGCATTTGCTCTCCACTTAAGCCCCTTGCATCAGGTCCTCTTTTTTTTCCCCCTCCCTCCCCTTTCCCCCCTCCCTCATGTGCCCTTGGTAATTTATACCTCGTTATTTTGTCATATCTTGCCCTATCCGGAGTCTCCCTTCCCCCCTTCTCTGCAGTCCCTCTCCCAGGGAAGAGGTCACATGTGGATCCTTGTAATCAGTCCCCCCTTTCCAACCCACTCACCCTCCACTCTCCCTGCATCGTCCCTCACACCCTTGGTCCTGAAGTTATCATCCACCCTGGATTCCCTGTACCTCCAGCCCTCATATGTACCAGTGTACAGCCTCTGTCCTATCCAGCCCTGCAAGGTAGAATTCGGATCATGGTAGTTGGGGGGAGGAAGCAGAGGATGTGATTTTTAAAAAAGAGAGACAGTTTACAAGTTTGTTAAATTTATGATGGAATGGAGGTAGAGCTAGATGATTTTCCGAGACTGATAAATCACTGATTAAATAATAAGAATTTGGACTAATAGAGGGAGACTTGGAACGCGAGGTAAGGGCCCAGGGAAAAGAAATGATGTAAAAAAATATTGAAAATCCACGTGGTAATTATATGCAGATTCTGAGCACTTCCAAGGGAGGAGAAGGAAAAGAGGCAGTTAAATGACTGGCAGCGAGTGTCTTCCCTGAAGTTGACAAGGTGGGAAGGAGGAGGCCAAGCAAAGCACCTGACTTTGAAGGTTCTTCTCATGTTCTTCATGTGTTAGTTCTCCATCCTTGGGCCTTAGTACTGTTACCTGAGAGACGGGCGTGATATCTTCTTCTAGTGCTCTCTGGCCAGTGATGCCACCTGGCGAGAGTAACATTATGATATTGTGTGGGAACCGCCTATCATTAGTGTCTGCACATGGTTGGTTAGATGGTAGCCATCATGAGGACATGTTTCCAGAGAGATCAGTCCCTGGTGAGTTAGAAGATCAGCAAAGAAGTAGAAGATCATGAAGGAGTTGGGTTGGCAGAGTGGCTGTAACCATGGCCTCAAATATAACAATGCTGGTGAGGCTGGTACGGAGGCAGGCTCTGTTTGGTTCTGTTGTGCATAGGGTCGCCATGAATCACAATCACCTCAATGGCACCCGACAACAATGACATCACTAGGTATGACACAGGGACCACACTAACTGAGGTCTGTGGCATTCACAGTGATTACCTCTTATCTTTTCTCTGTTTTTAGTTTTCCAGTGGGATAGAGATTCATCTGCCTGCGAACAGTCAGATGCAGGGCAAAGACAACAAACCGTGTAAAAGCTGTCAAGGAGGGTGTTCTTTAGGAGGGAGGGGTACAGAGAAAAATGCTGTTGACCTTATTCTCTAAACCCGCTTTGACCTAGAAGGCAAAAAGGTGAGGTGCGCATTTCTGAGGGTGCCCATCTGTCGATGAATTAGTCTCTCATTGGGGCTGAGACATTTTGGTGTTTCTGAACAAACAAACATATTTGGAACCGGCGCCGTAAAGAAAAAATGTCATTATGGATTTTAATATGTTTACTATGCTTAATTCTGGTGGATTTTGAGATGCAAAATTCCTATTGGAATGCAGAGGAGCTCGCCACCATTGATTTGAGGACTAAAAATAAGATGTAGTCATGTTCTTCTCCCTCCCCCTGCCCCACGAAGCCTTACTTGAGTAATTGTATGGTACAGAGCTAAATGACATGGAAAACATAATGGTAAAAAGCAACGTTGGGTAAGTTACCCAGGATGAGCCATCATCACCGTGGACCTCATCCAGTCCAAAATAGCCTCCTTGAGTTTCAGAGCAAGAGGACAGCTGCAATGGCTTCTCCCGCGCTCCGAGGGGCACCTGCTGGGGCAGCGACAGCCGACCTCGCAACCACCAAAGGCCAATGTTTGCCAGGCAGCAGACACGCTGTCTCCTGTGGGGCTCTTACTGCGTACAGATGGACATGATCTCCTAGATGGCTGGAAGGGAGGGCTGCTCCCCTGTCACCACCTTCCCCCCACTTCTCTGACCTTTGCCTCGAACCTCCTTTCTCTCTGGGAGCCTTCCCTGATGACAGGGGTCATGCTGTTGCCACCCCTTCTTCCTTCGCTGCTTCTCGTACCCCATTTCTGGTTCCAAGTGCTTTGTACATCTGTCTTCAAGGCGACTTGTCTTCAGTGTGCCTGGTTGTCGCCCTTGTCGGTATTCTTAGTGGCTGTCCATTTGGCTGTGACCCACGACAACTCCGTGGACACCCTAACAAAGCGTCGCCCAGTCTTCTACCATCTCCGTGATTGTGAGTGTTTTGGATGTGCGTGCTGGGGCCATTGTGTAGTTTCAGGCCATTGTTCCAGCCCGGGGAGTCCATCTTCTGGCAACACTATTTTGTTGGGAGCTCTGGCTTCCCGCATCATGGAGCAAACTGACAGATGAGCTGTTTTGTATGCCGGCAGCGTGGCGTCATTCCATTGAGCCTATAGAGTTCTTGTGTTGACCCCATCGCAACTCCTAGAAGGAATCTCTCATTTGGTGACGTTGCATTCCGCCTCGACTGGCATGACGTAGACATCCATGAAGGGTGCCAGCACTCACTGAGGATAGTGATCCAATAAAGGACCAGGAGAATTGATAGGGCAGGAAAAGATGGGAACCCTTTGGGGGTCACCCTTTGCAAGTCTCCTCATTAGTTGCCTTCATCTGTCGCGGACAGGCTTTCCATGGCGCCTCCTATTTTCTAATCGTTACTTCCAAGGCAGGAACATTAACCCCCAGGGAGCAGCCAGGAACTGTACTTCTCCGGAGCTGATGTTTGGCTGATGTTCTTGCCTTGGAGTAACTCTTCCCTGGGGCACGTATTTATTGATTTTTCACCCCTCTGGAGCCATGGCTCTAGACCTCCAAGGGCCCCTTGAGGTCCTTTTGAGTTCTCCTATGGGCCACGACATCGTGAGTAGAATTTGGACCCATCTCCAATGTCAGTTGTGAATTGTGTTTATACGTAGTCTCCTGACTTTAGAAAGATCCTGGTGAGATGAATGGGGGTGTTTGTCAAAGCACTTCCCCCTGGGACACAAGGCATCGGAACGGAGCGGAAAGGTTGAGAAGTTGTGCAATTGAGTGGGCTATGCTGCTGAGACAAACCCTGTGCCCACCCAGGAGGTCTCCTCTTCCTCCAGGGAGAGAGCTGTAGAGATGATTTCTTTCGCCCCAGCAGAGCTCAATTAGTCCTTTCAGGCTAGTTGGGGGGTAGACTTACATAAGACATCTCCAAACCAGTAGTGCCGTCCACCTTTCTGGGAGAAGTCCTATGGACAGGGAGACACTCAGCTCATTGGAAGATGCACAGAAAAAACATGACATTGCTGCATAGAGTTTATGGCCAGGGTTAAAGAGCTTTGTTTTCTTCTTTCTTTTTTTTTTTCACCCCAGTGCTGGAGAATAAAGAAGAGAGGAAGTGGTGGGCGGGGCGGTGATTTGGGTCCCTTGAGTATGACCCATTGTTCTACCTTGGCTTGGGGCCAAGTTTCACTTTGGACAAAAGTAGTGGAACTCTCTGCCCCAATTTCCTGGTTCAGAAGGGGATCCCGCAGCACTTTTGGATGCTGTTGCCTTTATTGTTGGGAGTCTGTGAAGACTAATCGGCTCCCTGGGTTGGGAGGAGAGCAGTGTTACTTAAGGGAGGCTAATTTCCTGTGTCAAACAACGTTTGTTGTTGTTAAACTGCCGAAATCATGCACAACAAAGGGAAGGCTGCCCAGCTAGTCCTGCGCCATCCCCACAGTTTGCTGCAGACCCAGCCACTGAGATCCAGAGGGATTTTATTGGCGAATTGTCATGAGTCCATGTAGTCTGGAAACGGAGGAAACCTGCTCAGCACCATAGCAACATGGACAAGTGCGTGGTAGCTATGGAAGCTGTGCATTGTCTGGCAATTAAACCCTGGTCCCCCACAGGCAGGAGAGGATTTCGCTACTGAAGGACCACTGCCTCAAAGCCACCAGGAAGTGACTGAAAGTTGGATGAATCAGTAGGACCCACACGGAATCCGTGGGGAACCCTTGTAATCCTCTAAGATCTCTCTTCTCTCTGTTCTATGGAAAGAGGTATGCTTGAAAGAGCAGCATCAGGCTGTGGACCATGATGTTCAGGGCTTTTAGCTGTGACATGTACCCACCAGGGTCCCCACTCCTGGTCTCTGGCACCCCTAATGACTGCACAGACAGTACCACCTCCTTTCTTGGGCTTTTCCCACTGTTCTCTGCCTTGTGATCTGGTGTTCAGCCTGGAGCTGGGACTTCATCCTGTGCCGAGGACCTGTCTCCTGCTGACTGTCCTCCTTGCCTCTGCCCACCAGTTCCCATGCAGGGACTGGTATGTACTATTTTCTGGATCTTTGAGGCAGCAAAATATAGACTTAGACTTCTCAGTTCCTATTCTGGCTGTCCCACTTAGTAGATATCTAATCTTAGGCAAGCCCCTTATCTATGCTAAGTGGGTCTAATAGTGGTATCTGTAATAGATATTTTGGGATCATTGCTGTTGTTGTCAGATACCATTGAGTAGAATTTCAGGAATCCTAACTCCTGTAAAAGAGTAGAACTGGCCCATTGGGCTTTGTTAGGCATGCTGATGAATGAAATGGATCCCTTGGGGAGTAGCGGACATGAACTAGGCTGCTAAGCCCGTGGTCAGCTTATGGAACCCACTAGCCACACCACTGGAGAAAGACGAAGCTTTCTGTTCCTGTAGGCAGCCGTTCTCAACCTGTGGGTTGCAACCCCTTTGGGGATCAAACGACCCTTTCCGAGGGGTCACCTAAGACCATCGGAAAACACATATTTCTGGTGGCCTTAGGAACTAAGACACCATCGTCTATCCATCTCCAGGTGGGTCTGCCCACATGCAGATATGCCCACCTACCAGTGTCGGCTTGAAGACCCTTACCTATGCTACACCATGCTTCAAGACAAAATGTAATTTGTTTGTCATTGGAAATAAATAGTTCACAATATAGAATTAATTACATATTGTTTTGTGATGAATCACTATGCTTTCATGATGTTCAATTGGTAACTAGGAAAATACATCCTGCCTATCAGATATTTACAATGCGATTCATCACAGTAGCAAAGTGATGGTTATGAAGTAGTCAGGACAATAATGTTATAGTTGGGGGTCACCACAACATCAGGAACTGTTATGAAAGGGTCTCGGCGTTAGGCAGGTGGAGAAAGGCTGGTTTGTAACCATGGAAACCCTCTGAGGCACTTAACCCCCAGGCATAGGGACCCCTGGGGGACACATGGAACAGTATTGGACACAGAGCTGGGTACTGAGAAGATAGTAGGTATTCAATGCTTGATAGATAGCCAGGAGAGAAAATCCAGGGATTAATTTTGTCTGAGGGTTTTGTGTTGCTATTGGTTTATCATTTATAATGACGTAAAGTTGATTCACTTTCTTTCTGGGTGTGGGCATGGGTTGCTATGCCATAATGCCAACACTAAATATCCACTAAATTAAGTAGATATATTAAGAAATCTCTTACATCTTAAGCTCACAAGGACATGTAAGCCACTTGTCTTTGTGCCTCTGGGAGTAGGTAGAGTTCAAAGACTGCTCATATCCAGAGCCTGGCTTTAGACATGATCCACCTGCACAAGTCCTGCTTGAAGGTACATCTCCACCTGTAAGCTCAAGGTAGCCATTAGAATAGTACAGTTGTTAAGGGTTTGGGACTCAGAGAGTACTGGGCTTGAATGCTTGATTCTGCAATTCACTAGATGTGTGACCCTAAGCAAACGTTTGAACGCATCACCACCCTTGGTATCCACGTGCACAAAGCAGAGACACCAATGGCTGCTCCCTCATTTATTTCCAGTAGTGCGTAATGATACACTGTTGTGATAAAAGAAATCCTTTCCTTCGGTCCTTGGTCCAAGGAACATTTTCTGTAGCATGCGGCCATATCGCACACCTCCAGGGGGTGCCATTTACATTATATTCTATGCAGATGGCATCCTGGCTCAAAACACATCTTCTACTCACGTTATGACCGTGATGATACTGTTAGCAAAATACCTGTGAGTCAGAAATGCGTGGCCATGCACTCTTTCTCTGCCAAGGATGCAAGCAGAAACAAGGGGCCCCAATTGGGTACATTGTAAACCACGGGGCATTGTGTATCTTCAAGTTCACCAACTCCTAGCTGAGAGATTTCCCGTGTTCAGCATATCAATGCTCATGTCTCTGAGCTGTAAGAAAGTTAACAGGGTAGTGGGAAGGGGGACAGCGGCATAGTCTTGTCCTGCAGAGCCTTGCGGTGGCCAGCATTTGATCCGGGGCCACCCCACCTCCCAGGCATGTGGGTAGTGTAGGCAACGCTCTTGGGAGGTGGCCCCAGGACACCGGTAGTGTTTTGCAAGAAGGATCCTTCGCTTTGCCAGTGGAGCAGAGAATGTGATCCCCAGCTGGGAGCCAAGCCACAAGCATGTGAGCAAGAGCTCTAGCTTGGTTGCCGTCCAAGTCCATGGAGGAGAGAGGGAAGGACAGGGCACCTTTTCCAAAGGGATGCCAGCTCACATGCAGTGCCTTGCAGGGTGCTTCACCTTTGCTCCAAAGGAGAAAATGGCAATGGTCATGGTTTCTCATTTACCGAGAAGCATCGCTATTGGAATGAGAACGGCTTTATCCTCATCCCGAGGGCGCAATATTGGGAAAGCTATTTATCCTCATAAAAATCTCAGTTCCTTCATCCATACTTTGGAACTAATAACGATCACTCGGTCTCTATCACTGAGCGTTTAGCC
Organism: Tenrec ecaudatus; assembly: GCF_050624435.1. NCBI lineage: Eukaryota > Metazoa > Chordata > Mammalia > Afrosoricida > Tenrecidae > Tenrec > Tenrec ecaudatus. The sequence continues at coordinate 199,347,740 of NC_134532.1, forward strand.
CAAGCTTATTGCTTGATCAAGGCTTAGTGTATCAATATGATCATCCGTTCCAGAGAACCACTTGTTTAACTCGCTCTCTCTACTCTGTTTAATCAATGAGGCCTCCGTATCTTGCTGTCAGTAGGAAGTCAGGCTCTCACTCATGACAGGTCAGCTCAGAGCTCACAATCATAAGAGGAGAGAGAGCTTGGAACTGATTTTGCCCACAGGACCCAGCCTTTTTTTTTTTTTTAAATAAATCATTTTATTGGGGGCTCACACAGCAAGTATAGCAACCCATACACCAGTTGTATCAAGCACATGTGTACCTATGTTGCCATCATTTTCAAAACATTTTCTTTCTACTGGAGTCCTTGGTATCAGCTCCTCTTTTTTTTCCCTCCTTCCCCCACCCTTCCATCCTTGTAACCCCTTTATAAATTATAAATTGTTATTATTTTCATATCTTACACCAACCACTCTCTCCCGTCACCCATGTTTCTGTTGTTTGTCCCCTTAGGGGTGGGGTGGGGTATAGGTAGATCATTGCGATCAATTCTCCATTTCTCCCCCCATTTTTCCCTACCCTCATGGTATCGCTACTCCCATTAATGTTCCCAAGGGGTTTATCTGTCTTGGATTCTTGTGTGTCTAGAGCTCTTACCTGTACCAGTGTACATGCTCTAGTCTAGCCAAATATGTAAGGTAGAACTGGAGTCATGATAGTGGGGTGGGGGAAGCAGTAAAGAACTGAGGAATGTTGTGTGTTTCACTGGTGCTATACTGTGCCCTGACTGGCTCATTCCTTCTTCGTGGCCTTCTGTGAGGGGGTGTCCAATTATCTACAGATGGGCCTTGGGTTTCCATTCGGACACCCCTTGTTCACAGCGATATGATTTGGGTCTTCACATGGCTTGTTTTGGGTATTCTGATGCCTGTTACCTGATACCTGATCCCACTGAAGCCTTGTGACCAGCACAGGCTGGTGTGCTTCTTCCATGTGAGGTTTGTTGCTTTTCAAACTTTGGGATGAGGAAGAGAAGTGGATGGCATGCTTGTCCCACAGGACTGCAATGTTAGATGCTACCACACGGTGTCACTGTTAAACAGTGATCCTGTACTGCCTAGTGGAGGCTGGTCCATTGCTCTGTAGGGGGTCTTTCCTGTTCCAGTTCTGTACACAGATCAATGACATTTCCTATCTGGGGCCCCTGAGTCACCCTATTCTTCCATCAGATGCACATGCTAAATAATTCGTCTTCATAGCATTCATCCAAGAAAAAGTAGGGGACTCGCTTAGAGGTCGGGAGTTTGATGGCACCAATCTCAACCAGGCCCATGTGTCCCCCCATCACCCCTCCAATCTCTACATGTACCAATGGTCTTCCTTTGAGAGCTTACACTTTTTCCTTCAGGAGTTCCTTTAGCTCCTGGGCCAATTAGCTTACTTCTCTCCAGTGAGCAGTTTTTTATAGCGAGGGATAATGGAACACACCAATCTCATTAAGCTACCCAGGGCCCATGACAGGCACCATGGGCTTCATAGTTACGTACCTGCGAAAGGACTGGCTCTGCACAACCGCAGCCCAGAGAGCAGCTGGCAAGCGGCTGGCATCCTGCCTGTGACACATGGATGGTTCCATGAGCAATGTGTGTGAAAATGCTCTCCACATAGAGGACTCTGTGTAAAAGTAAGCTGATTTACACATATGGCATAGGCAGAGCGTGTGCTGATCCACAGGCCAGAAAGCTGTCGAAAAGAAAGTGCTGTCTCCTATGTGTCTCTGATCAGGCTGAGCCAGTCAGGTACTTTTCTGTATATTCCTAGAGGTTTCTTCCTCTTCTTGTGTTCTGTTTTTCGTTGTCACCTATTTTATATCTATTTCTCTTGCTTAAGCTTTATCAAAGATCCCTGGGATATATACATTAATAATATAAATATAAATAAAGCCACTATTAACCAAAAGGGTGCGCGGTGTGTGTGTGGGGAAGATCAGACTATTTCCATACAGATTATGGTCAAAGCAGTTATAGGAGGTGCTATTCCGCTCTGAACAACATGGGTTATTCTGAGTGGAAATCAACTCAGCAACAAGGGGTTGGGTTATTTGTGGGTTTGCGTGTGTGTGTGTGTGTGTGTGTGTATGCGCGCACGCGCAAAGATCTCCAGTCTGTCTGAGATGGACAGGGTCTAATTAGAGCAAATCGAGACCTTTGCGCACACACTCCTGCAAGCAAAGTGAAAATGATTGCGTTTGTCATGTCTACTGGGCCGGGGCACTTGTGCCACCTATCTCTCCGTCGTAGAGGAGAAATATCTTTGTGAGAAAACAGACATGGAGGTGGCCAGCTCTGGGACACGCCCCAGGCCACACCACTTCGTCATTTGCGATGGGAATCTTCTGTTGTGGCTCGCCTCCTGGCTTCCGGAAAAGGCGTAGCCTCCGTTGTCAGGGGCTTCTGAGCCCACCTAGTGCCTCGAATACTCAGACTGGACCCTGTAAGCAGGAAAAGTTAGCTTCCCTCTTTCTTCTTGGAATTCATTTTTTAAATTAATTAGCTAACTATTAGGAATAGTCTTTTCTTCTTCCTGGAATTCTTCCTGCCTGGTTTCCCCACCAACTCCTCACGTCCTTGATTTAATTCCAATAAGATATCGTCCGCTGAGATAACAATGTTCATTTCTCACTTGTCAAAAATGCTGTTTCTCTGTACTATGAAGAAACTAAAACAACCCCCCCCCACACACACAATCCCCTCCCCATTTTGCCCAAAGTAAATAGCAGTTTCTATGGTGGTTACTATTACTCATGGCCTTTCCAATCCTGCTAATGTCCCCGACTTCAAGAGGATTTTTGCTATGCCTTTGTTACCCGCTTGTCTTCCCTCAAAGACCGGATCAGTCGGTATCCCCAAGTTATGTTCTTCTTCTTCCGCTTACTAAGGAGTCATAGTGTCACAGTGGCTACCAGTTGGGCTAGAATCCACAAAGTCAGCAGTTCAAAACCACCAGCTGCTCTGCTGGAGAAAGATGGGGCTCTCCACTCCCCTAGAGTCACATTCTCAGAAACTTGCCACGAGTCTGCATCAGCCCAATGGTGATGAGTTTGGTTTGGGATATCCTACTTGTGTGCAGTCTTAGCAATGTTGTCTGTCTCTGGGTTTCCATCTGTAAAATGGGACGAACAGCACGCCACCTCCCTGAAAGCAGCAGGAGGATGGAATCCATTACTTCTACATTAAAGGAGGCCAATGGGTCCCACTCACAGACATTGCTTCAGGCTAGGTCCCCGGATGGGCACATCTAACGTATGGGCCATCTCGACTTGCCCTTTAATGCACTGCAACTTTGAAGTAACTGAATCAGCTAAGCCCTGTTAGCAAGAGATTCTTCCTTTATCCGCCCTCACTTGCTGCACATACAGCTTCAAATCATTGAAAAAGTCTCAAAACTTTCCTTGAACTAAACTCAAACCCAAATCCAACCTCTGAGTCCATTCCCACTCATATGGACCCTGTAGAGTGAGGCAGAATCACAGGGCTCCCAGGCTGCAGAGCTTTCTGGAAGTAGGCTGCCTCATCTTTCCCCCATGGAACAGCTGATGGGTTTGAGCCACTAACCTTTCGGTCAGCAGCCCAGCCCTTTACCCACTGCACCTGCAGGGCTCCTGCTTGCATCAGTTAGGCTAATGAAGAATTGTATGCACCTGTTCTAACTGACCCACAGAGAGAGGTGACTTGAAGTCAGGCATATGAACTGATCACATGTGTAATTCAGCCACTATGCATCTCTGAGACTACTTCTCCAACAGATAAAGGGGTTTGCCTTCTTCCTAAGTCACCCAAGGGATAAGCGGGTGGTATGAACAATTATAGTGCTCAGCTAGTGACCAGGCAGTTGGAGGTTCAATTCCATACAAGGATGCTTTGGGAGAAAGACGTAGAGGGCCACTTTGGAAACATCAGCCTTTGATAACTCGATGGAGCACAGTTCTATGCTGACCCAAACCGAGTGACTGTAAGTCCGAATGGACCCAACAGCCACTGGCATACCGACCTCCTCCACCCCTACTCCCAAGATTGCTGCTGCCCTCAGTATTTTTGCAGGCCTGCTGGTCATTATAATAGGAACTCCTCTCCTCAAGCCAGACACCAGGGGCTCCTACCCCATTGTGCCGAGGAAAAGACTAAGCTCCAGCAAGGTGGAATAACTTGCCCTGAGGTGACATGCTGATAAGCAGTAGAGCCAAATTGAAGCCCATTATTGCTGACCCTGAAGCCTGCCTAAGCTTCTGGGGTTTGCCCTCAGGCTGCTGTGTATGGAGGACCAGCCACGGGTGGGCCACAGAAGCCAGCAGACTTGTAAGCAATTCCTTGTTGCTGGAGAGGACAAGGACGCTTAGAGGCCTGAGGTAAGTAGCCTGAGGCACTGGGCCAATACAGTTCTCAAACACAATGTCAGATGACCTCCCTTCTCACTTCCTGTCGGCCTTCTGCTTTGTGAATGAATCAGTGAGTGAATGGGTCACCTTTTCTTCCTCTTTCCCACAGTCCTTTGTTCTCTTCAGTCTGCTTTTTAAAAAGCCAGTCAGCAGGCAAGCTTTAACTTTACTTTTGAAATTAAAAATCTAATACATAGTGGAGGCAGAAAAGGGAAAACGAGAAAAGAAAAAGAGCAGAAACCAAACAGAACCAGCCCAAGGAGAGCCTTCCACCCAGCGGTCCTTTGTTTAGATCCCTGCTTTGTGTGCTTAGTTTTGCTTTGTTTTTGCTTTTATGCCCCCTTCTTCCCATCTTTCCCTTTTCTGCCCTCTTTGCTCTGTCCTAGATAAGCGGCTAAGAGTCACATTCTTTCTCCATCTCTTCCAACACAAACTCCCTTTGGGGGTCCCAGTCTCCCTGCTGTGGCACTTGGCTTACCTTGAGACACACATTTGCAAAGCTAATCCGCTGTGGAAGGGACAGGGTGTCCCAGCCCCAGCTAGGAAGGGCACAGGGACTCAGCAGCAGGTTCCTTCCCTGGGCTGCTCCCAGAGGTGGGGGTGGCTCACCTTCTCCAATGACTGCGCCCCAGGTCTCCCCAACCCCCTCCCCACCCCTCCCTCAGGGAGTTGCAAGCAACAGAGCCCTAAGGATGGAAAATGCCATCGGACACTCACTCCACGCGGTGGCATGTGCGGCCTGCCTCTGGGAGCCTGGCGTCTGTTCTCAGCCAAAGTTCAGCTGAAGGGCAGTAGCCGAGCCAAGGAGTCATGTGGCCCTCATGTTGGTTAGTGTGTCACTTTGAACAGCTCTTATCTGATATTAGTATGACTAACCCAGTGCTGACAGCATGGGAAAGATTACAGGGGCCATGTGACGATTATTTAAGGCACCCCCGAGTGTACCCTGTCACTTCTATTAACCCATTCTTTCCAGGATCCTGCTTCCAGATGGATTTGCCCCCTGGGGAGTGTCTGGATAAGGAAACAGAACAAAACAAAAAAGTAACATAAAAAAAAAAAGACACTATTAAATCCTGAAAGGTCCTATGTGTACCTATTCAGGTGACCTCTTAGCCACACTTTATTTTTGTCCCTGTGGCTTGGCAATATAAACTCTTTAGGCTTACAGAGGGGGGAAAAATCAATAATGATGGTTGTTCGTATTTCAAAACCTTCCTTTTATTATACCGTGTACTGGTAAAATTCTATGCTGTGTGAGAAAGAGGGGGGTGGGGGGAGTGTTAAGGTTGATCTTTAAGATATCAGAGCAGTGCATTGAAGGCCTAGGTAGGAGAACGGTCCTGCCGTCATTTCCTAAATGTCAGCCCTGAGAAGGCATTGCTCCCCACAATCTGATTGGCACCGTGGGTGCTGCAGAGCAAACCTGAGAAATGTTATTATTTATTATTTATATGCTGCTTCGAGTGTACACAGAATGGCACAATGCTAGACAACAGTCCAGGGTCTGCCACACCAAATATCAAAATACGAGCCACTCAAGTAAGGGGTGCAAGGGGTAGGCAGTGATGTGTGTGTGTGTGTGTGTGTGTGTGTGTGTGTGTGTGTCCTGCTGAAGCCATGTGACACAAGGTAAATGGAAATTCCAACCTGGTTTGGGGGCTTCAAATTAAGTACAACGGAGCTTCTGGGTGGAATTCCTCACTTTTAATTTTTTTTTTTTTTTTTGGAACACGTTATTGTGTTTTAGGGCAAAGTTTACCCAGCAAATTAGTTTCCCACCCCATAATGCATGCCCAAATTGTTCCCTGACACTGGCTGCTAGCCCTGCGATGTGTCCACACCCTCCCCAATTCCACCCTGCCTTACCCAGTTCCCATCCCTGGGTGTCCCTGCACCCCCCTTACTTTCTAATCTTGGCTTTGGGGCAGATGTTGCCCGTTTGCTCTCATAGTTGATTGTTCTCAGGAGCACATTCCTCATGGGTGATGTCGTTTATTTTAGAGGCCCACTGAATATTTAGCTGAAGGGTGACCTCTGGGAGGGAATTCAGTTCCAGATTACAAGGTACTTTTGGGTGACCCTTCAGGGGTTCTTCCAGTCTCCAATAAACCTGGTCCCTATTTATTTATTTGCAATGAATTTGCGTTTCTGTAACCCGTTTTTATTACATTCTAAGCAGGCTCGTCCCTTGAGTCCATCTTCCGAGCCGTTGGTGGTGGTGGTGATAGCTAGGCATCTATTTCATCTGGTCTCCAGCTCGGGGAGGCAGTGGTTCTGGTGAGCCATTTAGTCCTAGGAAGTGATGGTTGGAGGTTCTGGTTTCCTTCACTCTCCTTTGCCCCAGATGGAAGTAGACAGATGATGGTATCTCAGATCACTACACATAAGCTGTTAAGATCCCAGGTGCAATTGGCCGAACTAGAACATTCTCTTTATGAACTCTTGTTATACCAATTGACCTACACATCCCTTGAGACTATGGACTTAAGTGTTCAAGCCCTCTAACTCAGACCCAAGAGATATTTGGATATGTCTGGAAATTACTATAACTGACTCCTGTGTTCTGTTATCCACAACTCTACTATCAATGCACACACTCGTGCACCCCCCTTGCCCTCCCACAGCATCGTATCTACTTGCATAAGCATGCACAGACATTTGAGGGTTATCGCTGAAGTTGTCGAACTAGATATGTTGTAACATTTCCCACAGTTATCCTTGATGTTCCCTTGCCTCCGGGTGTCTTCAATTATTTGGTCATGCTGTAACTGTGGGTGGCATAGTGGTTCGGCATGGGGCTGCTAAGGGCAAGGTCAACAGTTCAAATCCCCCAACTACTCCATGGGGGAAAGTCTGTGCCCTCATGTTGAATAAAATGGCTCAGAAACCCACAGGACCTGTTATATACTGTCCTATTAGGTCGCCGTGACCCAGAATCACCTCTATGGCAGTGAAGTTGGTTTTGGGGTTTGACTATCTTGTTAGTGATTCCCCTTTTCTCCCATGCCCATCACCGGTAGCCATCACAGAACATTGTTTTCTGCATGTGAACCAATTGTTGACATTTTGGAAAAGTGACATCGTGTCATATTCATCCTTTTGTGATCGACTGATTTCACTAAGCCTAACGTCCTCCTGATTTACCCACATTTTAAGATATTGTGTGAATGCATCGTTAGTCTTCGATTGTGTGTGTGTGTGTTTGCCAGCACGTTCGTAGCCCAGCTTGTTCATCCTTTCCTCCAGCGATGGACACTTGGGCGGTTGGCACATCTTTTTGCTCTTGGGAGTACTGCTGCAAGGGGCAGTGTTGTGCATCTATCTCTTCACGTCACTGCTTGCATTCCCTACTATAGCTATCTAGGAGTGAGATTCCTGAGTCATCCAATATTACCATTTCAAGCTTGGAGGGGAGCACCATGCTCCTTTTCATGGGGGCTGTATGATTTTTCCATGGGGGATGTATGTATACGTGTTCCAATCTCCCCACACCCTTACCCAGCATTTGTAGTTCTCCGTTGATCGGTGGCCATTTTCAGAGAGGCTATGTGCTGTCTCATTGTGCTTTGATGGGCATCTTTGTAGTGGCTAAGGATCACAGCATTTCTTGAAGGATTTTCTTCACTACCTTAATGTCTTCTTTGGAGAAGGGTCTAAACCAGGGGTTCTCAACCTGTGGGTTGTGACCCCTTTGGGAGTCAAATGACCCTTTCACAGGGGTTTCCCGACTCATAACAGTAGCAAAATTACAGTTATGAAGTAGCAAGGAAAACAACTTTATGGTTGGGGGGTCACCAAGGGTCGGGGTATTAGGAAGGTTGAGAACCACTGGTCTAGACCTTTCATGTGCTTTGCCCATTTTTTTTACTGCATTTTGTACCTTTTTTGTTGAAGTGCTAATGTTTTATACGTTACAGATCGAACCGTTTTAAAGATTAGACTTTTCCCCCCCAGCATTTTCACTGCCAAAATGCTTTTCCCAGTCTACATGCACTTTATAAAATTTATTTTGATGAAGTACTTTGATGACAAAAATACTTAAAGTTTAGGAAGTTCCAGTTTTCTAATTTTCCTTCGGTTATTTGGACATTTGTAGTTATGTTTCATAGTGTATTTTTTTTGCCATAAAACAGGACCCCTAGTAGGTTCTTATGTTATATTCCCGGCACTTTAGAGCTAATAGCTAGGTCTTTGATGAATTTGGAGTTAGTGCACGCATACGGTGTTACAGGTGGTATGACTTGGGGGTCTGTTATAGCTCTGCATAAGTGGATATTCCAGCTTTGTTGGCACCATTTTTTAAAGAGACTACCTATTCCCCAGTGAGTGGACTTGGACCCCTTGTTGAAGAAGAACTGTCCATAGCTGGATGGATTCACTTCTGGGTTGTTGATTCTGTTCCACTGGTCTGTGTGTCTCTCATTGTACCAGTACCAGGCTGTTTTGATCACTATGGCTCAATAGTAAGTTCTAAAGTTGCTGTGAGTTGGAATCAATACCATCGCAGTGAGTTTGCCTTATCTTGGAAGATCAGGACATGGAAGACCTTTGACTTTGTTCTTCTCCAATAGTGCTTTAAGTAGTTGAGGCCTATCTCCTTTCCTGAAGGACCCTGGTCAAAGTACTCAGCTGCTGTCTGAAAGCACAACGCCTTGAACCCATCAGCAGTTTCATGGCAGAAAGATTGAGCACCGGGCTTCTATCAAGATTTGTAGCCTTGGAAACTCTTTAGTGCAGTTCTACTCCATCCTGTGTGGTCACTGTGATTTAGAATCCATAGGACTGCAATGGGTTTGGGCATGGTTTCTTTCCATGTAAAGTTAGAGGTCTGTTTTTCTCCCCATTTTGTTTAAGAATGCTGTTGGGACTTGGATCAAGATTACATCTGAAGATCACATTGGATCATACTGACATTCTCACAAGATAAAGTCTTCTAATCCATACACATGATATGCTTTTCCATTTATGGAGGTGTCTTTTAGTTTCTTTGTTTTATAGAGCATTTTTTGGTATGTATTTTGCATCTGTGGTTAGATTTATCCTTAGGCATTTTATACTTTAGGGAACTATTGTATGTAAAAGATAATGTCTTATTGCTTTCCTTTTCAATATTTTCCTGGTCAGATACTTATAGTTTCCAAAACAGTTGGCCTACAGCCCCCTTTTCAGAAAAAAACAGAAACAAATCTCAGTGGTTTCCTGGCAATCAAACACTCTTGTGCCATAGCCCATAAAGTGTAGGCTTGTACTTTTGCAGGCCCCTGGATTGTCCCAGTGCCCTTCAGGGGCAGTATGGCCAAGTTTGGGAAATAATACACCAGGGAAAATATTATGGCCATGTGTGGCCAACCTGCTAACCAGAACATGGGGCTTCAACTCCACCCGTCGCTCTGTGCAAGATAAGCCAGGCTGCTCCACTCCTGTTAAGATTGCCACCTCGGAAATCCTATCTATCGGTATACTCTCTCACAGGGAGTTGCTGTTTGTTGAAAATGACCAGGGCAGCAGCTAACCACAATACTGTGATGTGGCAACATCTCTAGAGGTTTTATTCTTCCATTCCAAGCAACTTTTCTGTGTTTGTCTTCCACCACAGATCTTTCTACCACTGTATCATTTTGTCTATGGCAATGTTTTAGGACCCTTTAAATATAGGTGCTCAGTGAAACCCCTGCCAATTGATCTAAGATTGAATCTAGCTTTGAGGAACTCCTCATTCATTGATTTAATAAGATTTATTGACTGCCAACCTTGTGTCAGGCATTGTAGGGTTTAGGATTGAATATAGAAGATTCAAGAAGAATTTTACTGCCTCATTTCTCCAACCTAATATTCTGGATTATTTTTCCTCTAAGGAAATTGCAAACACAAAAAAATTGCCCCTTGGAAGAGTAAAACACCAAACTCTAAGGACATGCAAGTTTCCAGATTCCTTCCCCCTGCTGACTTAGACCAAGATCAATATTCCAAGTGTGCACCATTATGGCAGTATCTACTTCCAACAGACTAAAATGCTTATTGGTAAATAGCTACTTTTCCAACCCTGCTTTCTCTGGGACTATGGTGTTCTTCTTTGACACTCAGAATGTCTCATGTTTCAATAGTCACAAGGTTCAATCTTGTCATAACAGGGGGCCCTTCCCACTACTTTGATGGGTACATGATCATTTCTGTATTGGCTGTTACCAATACAGAGATTGATCTGTCTCCACGATATGGAAGTCAGTCATCATGAACTGAATTTCCATTTTGGATCATGAAAAACATGATTTAAGTGTTTGGGCTGGATCCAGAAGTCTGGGTTTGGATCTGTGTCCAAGGAAGCCTAACATCTATGTGGTTGGCCGTGGATGAGTTATTTTCAAGGATGAGTGTTTCCTTTGTGTTAATGGAGAGAATTATAATGCCTAGACTCACTACCACTAGGACTAATTAAAATCCAATTGCCATTGAGGCAATTCCAAGTGATGACAGCACAGCATGTCTCCAAGTAGAACTGCCCTCTCTGCTTGTACTGTTTTCAAAGACCACTGTCTTTCAGAGGAGATCACTATGCCTTTCTTCCAAGGTTCTTCTGAGTGGACACAAATGACCAACCTTTCAGTTAGTAGCAGAGTGTTTTCCAATTTGCACCACCCAGGACTCCAAGCCAGACGTGCAAATGCCCCAGAACCACTGTGCATGGTGGGTGCTCAGGAAGGATGGTTTATTGGTTGTTATTATTATAGTTCATAAGCTAGAAAAAAACCCACACGCTCAAGTTTTATTGATTCATTTCAAGGAAGGTGAAACAGCTTTCATTACCCCCTCCCTTCACTGAGAAAAGAAAGCCAGCAAAAAGCATATACTCTTGGTGGATGTGAAATAACTGGATAAGAAATTCTGCTCTAATTGGCATGACAAAATGGTTGTTGTTGTTGTTAGGTGCCATCAAGTTGGTTCTGACTCATAGAAATGCTCTGTGCAACCGGACAATACACTGCCCTGCCCTGTACCATTCTGAACCATACTAATTGCCTCTATGTTTGAGCTCAGTGTCGCAGCCGCTGTGTCAATAAAGTCTGCCCAGGGTATTCCTCTTTTTGCGTTGCTCCTCTACTTTACCGAGCCCGGTGCCTCCCGAGGACATGTCCAACGTATGTGAGAAGAAGTCTCATCATCCTTGCTTTTAAGGAACCCCCGGCCTTACTTCTTCCAAGACGGATGTGTTTGTTTTTGCAGCCGTCCGTGGTATCGTCGGGATTCTGCACTAGGACCGTAAACAAGCACATGGATTCTTCTTTGGTCTTCCTTGTTAAAGGTGCAATTTTCACACTCCAAGGAGGCGACTGAAAACACTGTGGTTTGGCCAGGCACACCTGAGTCCTGAAAGTAACTCCTCTGCTTCTCAACACTTAAGAAATCTTATGCAGCAGGTTCCCCAGTGCAATGTGTTGTTTAATTTCTTTATTGCTGGTGCCATAAGCAGTGATTATAGATCCGAGAAAGATGAAATCCTTGGCAACTTCAGTCTTCTGTCAGTTTATCGCGATCTACCTATTGGTTCAATGGGAGGATTTTTGTTTTCTTGCCATTGAGTTGTAATCCACATTGAGGGGTACAAGGGCCTTTGAAGTTCTTTAAAATATCTACATGTAGGAGATGCATGTCTATTTTTGTGCCAAAGATCACATATTTGATAATTACTATTTTTATGTGTGAGAACAGAGCTGAATAGCATATTCAATGTGCCCACTCTGGAAAACAGACACGGGAAACAATGATTGTGAGGTGTTCTTTGTGGTAGTAAGAGCACACCTGTCACACGGGGATGTTCAAGCAGAGGAAACGAGCGGAGCCTGGAGTGATCAGTAAGACTTCTCGAAGATCTGACATCTGCGCTGACTCAAAGGATAAAGATGTGTCAGGTATCAACAGAGAACACAGAAAGGGATTCTGGTCTAGGTCGAACTGAGACATGATCAGATGTAGGGCGTGCTGGAGGTTGTTAGGAGCAGGGGGTGAGAGCAGTCCGGCTGGAGGCATGGAGACATCTCAGTCAGACGTCCCTCTGGCTCATTGTGGAGGAACCCAAGCGCTGTATTCTCGGGCTGGGCTGGGGTGGGGGGCCATTTGCCAGAGTCGTTTGAGAAATACTTCTGGGACGATGTTGACGAGAGTCTGTACTAGGACAAGGATCGTGGGATGGGAAGGAAAGGGCAGATTGAAACCTGATGAGGAATCACAAGCGATAACTCTAAGGGATTGATTGAATGGGGATGGTAAGAGAGAGGCGTGACTTTGCGCCTCATATTTTTGGTTTGGGTGGATTATATTGCTGTTCCGCAGCTGTTACACGGAGAAGCAGATGGTGTTGGGAGAGGATGCGAAGGTGCATTTTATGTGTTTTGAACTTCCCTTGGACTCATAAACAGTGGGGTTGGGGTGATAGAAACATGCAATACCATTGGTCCTTCAAATACCAGCAGGCTTTTATCTATTGATGCGAGTTTCAGCAATGTTTTAAGTCTAGGAAGAACAGCCTGACAACCTACTTCCAAAAGCTAGCAAATGAAAACCCTGAGAGGATATTGCTCCATGCAGTACTGGAAGAAGAGCCTCCTTCAGTTGAAGGCACGGCACCATAGCAATGAACTCAAGCACTGAAGGACCATGAAGATGCTGGAGCATCGGGCAACACTTGGTTCTGTTGTGCCCTAGTGACCAGGGACCTGAGCCCAAGAACAACAGTATTGTAAGGGTGGCTGTGAATGGCACTGAGCTCATCCCGGGAATGTGAGAAGAACAGAGCAGGCCAAGAAGAGAACTCCAGAAGACACCAGCATTTAGGTATGATAAACTGAGACATAGCCCTCAAGATTGGGGGAAACTAGAACATGCACCTTATCCACGTTCAACTTTAATTTAAGCATGCCACTCAAAATAAAAGCAATATGGGATACGGATTTCATAAATGCACCTGTGCCCCTACAGCCAAATTTAAGAGGGAAAACATGAACATACACAATTAAAATCACTCCCTTACTCATCAACACGGTCAGCTTCCATGGACCAAGGCATTATGTGAAAATCAGAAGTTATGAAATATGGAAGATGACCACATCAGATCAATAAATGGATGATGATCATAGCATTATATAATTTACAAATTGCATTCTTATGTTACTGCTCGATTACATCTGTGCCGAATTTCCAAATGGCATCATTGCCTAACTGCCAAACCACTGGGAATCGTGGCCCAGCAAGTTGACACATCACCCTAATCATCACAGGCATGTTACCCTTGCCTTATCGCGTGCTGCTCATTACTCCCAGGTGTATGTTATTAATACACAGAACGGAGAGCAGGTTGGGGTTTGGTTTGGTTTGATTATTGCAAATGTGAAAGGATAGCTAATGAGATAGTAGATCAGTAAGGATGAGGTGTACTTCTTTGGTAGAGTTTTAGATTTCAAAATTTTAGGAGGAATTGTTTTCATTGTTAAATCTTAAATATTGTTTCAGTACGGGCAACTATCAGCCACTAGAGGAATTATTTTTGTTTGTGTCCATGTTGCCTCCAGACTAAAACCAAAGCATTAAGTTGGACATGAAACATGATCTTCCTTTATCCCCTCACGTGTTACCCTTTCGTTCGAGTCCTGAGCCGTGTGTCAGTCAATTCTTCTTTTCAATGGGATCCAATCCATTGGCTGTCCTCATCCTCAAACTAGGTTCCTTGGGCTGCATTTCATACCCTCTTATGAAATGTTTGTCCTAAATCTCTTTTATTTTGAGTGACACTGATAAACTCGCGTCTTGCACGGAGCAGATGTATCCAGTTAATAGTTTGCTTTGATGGCCCCTTTATCATCTTTCTATCTTACCATTGGTTTGGGGGTTTTATGTTCCTTTAACAGGTGTATTACCGTCATCAGATGTTTTCATTTTAAGCTGTTGACTTATAAACACATGGCCTGCGGGGTATGGGTGTGTGGAAAATTTATTCACTTCCAGATTGATTTTTCTATTCATTTTGGTATTTAGTGCAAGTGGATACCGAGAATTTTAGATTAATTGATAATGACAGCCCTTTGGTGAAACGACTTTTTCTATGACCACGGTAATTGTTTGCCTCTGGTTTACAAGGGGTCGGTGGAAGATCACTGGCAGGGAGAAAAAAAAACTTAGAAAAGTTAATTAAAAGCAAAATGCTTTCAAGCCCACATTTATTTCTCTGGGTTTGCACTTTAGGAGAAAGTGGTGATTGTACGTTTATATCAAGGATGGTTGCCAGGTTTTGGGTCCCCCCCACCCCGTGTTTGTTTCAACTAGTAAGTTGTTAAAGTGACTCACACTTCTTAACCAATAATTGTGTTCTACTTGAAAATGGCACGTTCTGCTCTCAGGCCCCATCAACCCATCATACTTCTGCAAAAGAGGGGAGAGGGAGAGAAAACCACTGCCCTTTTGGTTCATCTATAATAGGGATGATTATGAAGAGTCTTGCCTGAAAACAGCTAGTGGAAAGGGTGTCCGAATGGTTAATGCGGTCCATTGCTCACGAGAGGGGTGATGGCTTCAATCTGCTCCAAGAAAGGCTTGGAACTCTACACAGGGGAAATTCAGCCTTCGAAAGTCCTGTGGAATGCAGTTTGCCTCCGGTATACCTCAGGTCACCAAGAGTTATAATTGACTGGACGGAAACTGGTTTTAACTGGTGAGTGGGCATAAACCACCTCCTGTGCCCGTGTGGGACAATAACGAAGGACTCAATCAGTGGCTGTGGGATGAAGTATGTCCTGCCTGCGTCCCTTAGTACTGTCGGAATGGCCATGCATCCAGATGGGAAAGGGCCACAGAGCCTAATAATCGGAGTGGATCCCTGTCGAAGAGATTAAAGAAAAGATTCTTCCCTTACACTTTGCCTTAGTATCTTGGACGTCTGCTGTTGGTCGGTTGATATTCCTCAAGCAAGCATTCCCTCCGATCCGTACTGACCATCTTGTCTCTGAGGGTGGAGAGGGGGCTCTCCCAGGAAGAGTAGACCAACGTAGTTGCCTCCACAGAGAGAGAGGCCATTGGGGACCCCACCCGTGTTGGAGTATGAGAGCTAGCTGATGGTGACGTCCATCCTCGTGCCTGGTGAACTTCGTTAGCAGTGATTCCGCATGGTTAGCAATGACTTCTCCCCTTGCCCAGAAAGGGCCAGGCCTGAGCCAACTCTGAAAAGGAGCAGGCCTGCCTTCCTGGCCTCCTTCTTCAATCAAGGACTTGAGGTCAACCCTGGAGGGAAATTTCCTAACTTTTTGCACACTGATCATGGTCCTCCCCAAGGAAATGAGGTAGTGGCGACAAAACCAAAAAGTATGCAATCCAAAGATGACGCTGACGGAGGGAGAGGGAGTAGTGTAAAGGGGAGGAGGCCTCAAGGGAAACTAATTTGGTAAATGATTTCCAAAGGGCACTGTTTAGGGTGTGTGTGTGGATCTGTGGGGTTTCTGTCTCTCTTCCTCTCAAGGGAAAGAGGGAAACACATGGTGGCTCTCTCCTGCTCCCACCTCTAGAGGTATCATTTCGCTTCTAGACAGTCTGAGCCTTCCTTGAAATCTGTTGATAAATTCTGGCGTGCCAGGTGACACTCCTTCCTGCCTTCTTCTCCTGACAGCCCTGAGATGCTACTTCTTTCTTGGTAGCCATTTCCTCCTCTTCTTTTATTTTTTCCTGCATTAAGAGGGTTTGTTGCTGCCCCGCGGATGCCGAGTTCCTTCCCAGGAGCACCCATGTCATGACCACTTTGCATCTTCCACCTTGGTCCGTGCACAGCGGAGGTTCTCCTCTTAGGCACCCACTGTGGGCACCGATGGCTGAATGCATCGGTCAGTGAACAGACGATGGAAGAAGTGCAGAATGTACAGGGGGAGCAGCTCACAGGATAGGATTGTTGGTGATTGTGTCGTTCCAGGCGATCGCTGGTCTCCTCCATTGCCTCTCCTCACCTCCGGGTGATATATGGGAATCAGAAATCTATGGGTCTCCCACGGAGCTGCTGGCTTTGAACTGGCTGCCTTGGCAATTTCAACCCAACGCATACCCACTACACCACCCCTAATAAATTCCACACCTGGCTGACCTGCACCACCTCTCCAGGGCCGTCCCCAAGCCACCAAGCCCACCCCCCCTTTCCTTACACCAGACCCCATGGTGAGCTCAGCTGGTAGGTGCCGGAGAGCCTTGGCGTATCCTTTTGCTCAAACAATTAAGCTTTCCTCGGGATTCTCTTATTTCCAGAAAATAAAAACAAACCCGGCCCAGGGCTGTACAACACCGGAGGAGTTAAAGGCCGCCAACAAAATGGAAAAATAGGACAACAACAACAACAACAACGAAAACCACTCAGACTCCCAGGGAAAAGTCAAGAGGAAGAAAATGCGATCGTTAGCTGATAGCATGTCTGCTTCTGTTTCGGCCAACTTCATTGAACCTTGCCCCGTGGCAGTGGCCCGCAGCTGGAGTGGCGAAGCGGCCTCAGTGATAAATCACCATGCCACGAAACAGCGCAGACTTCAGTCAATTACGAGTGGAAGCCAGAGTGGGTCCAATCTTGGGGGAGCACGGGCCAGCCAGCGGGTCTCCAGGGGGGCGGCATATTTATTCCTCCTCAGCCACAGGATGCCTTCTGTCCATTCATAGATGGAAAATGCGTTGGGCGGTTTTCCTTGAAGCATTCCATTGTATCTGTCAAGAATAAAATAACAAACACAGACTGAGCCCCGAGGCCAGCGGAAGCCTCCACCTCAGGCCCAGAGACGCAGAGCCCGAAGGTGGCTGTCTGTCTGGAGGCCAGAGGCCTTTCCTCTTTGGGTTCTTAACAATGAAAAGTTAAAGGGAAAGGAACAAACAGAACTTGCACTGCTAATCCTCTTAACACCGGACAGAGCTGAACGAAACAAAACAGAAATACCACTTGGCTCTTGGGCGAGCGTGTCTATTCCACCCAGGGAAGGAGTGGAAGAAAGCCCTTAAGGGTTGAAAAATTCTGCCCACACCTGGATGTGAACCTGCATATTTTGGCCAGAAGGCCGAGTCATCTTGGAGAGGCTCCTTACTGGACGTGATGGGATGTGGAGTGCCCCCGTCTCTTGTGGAATACCAACGCAAAGCAATAGATTTTCCCCCCAGCAGGACACAAGTTCCCTCTGCGTGCCAAGCACCCGTTCCATGTGGGACCAGCGTCTAACCAGCCTCGCAGTTCTTCCTGGCCCCGGAGGATCTTGTTTGAATAGCGCGTCCCCTACGATACTACTGATTTCATAACGTGCAAAATCCATATCAGATTGTCTGGGGTTTCTGCTCTGGGTAGCTTCTTGCATGCCTCTTGTTGCTATTGTATGCCATGGAAGAAATTCAGACTTTAGGGCAGAGGTGAACTGACCCCCTTGGGGTTGCAACCTTGTCCTCTTTTTGAGCACAGGTTGCCCGGTATTGGTCCTCTCCTAGTCAGTTCAATCCGCAGAGCTTAACCATGGCACCACCAGGACTCCTGGATAGGAACCTTTCATGAACCTTCTAGAATACTTATGGAGTGAATGAGTCAGCTCATTCCTTGGCCGTGGCCTAATGAGCAAGGCTCAAACTCATCAAACACACCTTCCTGAGAGTTTCAGCCCACCTCTAATTCTGGGCCCAGCAGAACCACTCTGTCCTGATCAATGCCATGTTGCTGTTTAAACCACAGATGCGGTTAGGTTTTACCTTGTCAGAGAAAAGCTCTTAAATTCAGACTCTCTGCCATTGAGTCGATCCCGACTCACAGCGGCCCAATAGGACAGGGTTGAGCTGTCCTGTGGGTTTCTGAGATTGCCCCTCTTTTGGGAAGTCAAAAGCCTCCTCTTTCTCCCAAGTATTCATTGGTGTTTTTGACCTGCTCACCTTGTGGTTAGCAGTCCAACTTACAACCCACTATGCCAATAGACCACCAGTGAGAGTCCAGTACCAATCACTTTTCTCCCCAACTCACCCCTGAAATGCACACCAACCATAATCACCCTGGCTTCCAGAAAGCTCTACCCTCTGTGTGGAGAACCCCAGAAATGCCCCATAGGAAACAAGCTTGTCTTATTCATGCCTCCTTTCCGGTCTGGCTGAGCTCGCCTGGGTGGGACATTTTCAGATAGTCCTATTGTGGCCTGTGAAATGTCCAGCACTTGTGTCCAAGCGGAACCTGCAGACTGGATACACCAGAGGAAAGAGAGATTTCAATGGCTAGGTGTTTCCCCCACAGTGGCCACTCTTGGGCAGTGCAGAATGCCTCCTCATTCAGTTCCTTATGCTTGCCCCACCCCAACTCCCCCCCACACACTTGGTTATCTGAGGACAAGAGTTTGGTTGTTTACAGTTTTCTGAGAGTACAAAGTCTTAAAGAGTTTAATTGTGAGTGTAATCTGAAGAATCAGATTCAGCCACATTGCTCGGAAGAATGGGCCCAGTGTGGGGGAGGGGGGTTGTTCCCTCTGCTCAGGACCCACTCCTTTCCCTTTGAGATGGAGCTCAGAGGGGCGGTGGGCGGGGTCGACACTTGAATGCCCTGTGGACAGAAGAACCTCCAGTCTTCTGACTTCTTGCTATGTCACTGATGGACAGGTCCAGGCCGGGTCTGGCGGCTGGCGTGTCCTCCAGGAGATTTGAGTTCTGGCTGAGACAGGCTCCCAGGTGCTGGGACTGGTTTGAAGAATGGGAGGGGCCTCTTTACTGCTCCCAGCAAGAACCGCAGGCAGACCTGGCTGTGGTGACTGCACCTGCAGGGCCAAGCCGGAAGCTAACCCTGTGCAGGTGGATGCGAGCTGCTGAGTGATGACATGGGGGCCTGTCAAGACCACATACCGTGTTCCAACAGACGTCTCCATGGTCCCAACCTCTGAGGAGGGGTGTGTGTTGGGATCAGACAGAGGGAAGGAGACTCGTCGAGGTGGCAGGATGAAATGCCAGGGGCATCATTTCCGTGTTCTCCATAGCAAGTCTAGGTGGTCAAGGAGCAAGGGGCCTGGTGTCCCCAAGGTCTCCTTAAAGGGACAAGAGGATGCTTTTGCCACTTGAATCAAATTACCCAGGCCCAGGAGACATTGCTCTGCCATCCCGCTCACTGACTGAGAAGCTGCTGACCATGCCTTGTTTTCTCCAGTTAGTGGTACACTGAGTGGCAAAGGATGGCAAACTAAAGTTTTGACCACAGAATACACCAAGGGCTATGCTGAGGGCTAATGTCGATATGAATTTTGTTCCATGTGTGTCCTCTCTCTTAAACCAAGGATCGTGTCGGGGAAGGGACATGGTGGGTCACTGAACGCATCTGCCACTATAGAACGCTGACCCAGGCCACAGTTCCCTATGTTTGATCGGTACCAGGCCATCACGTTTCTAATACTCCTTTGAACCTTCTTGGTTTGATCTTTGGGAATCAATAGATCCTCTGTGACAGATTGCGATGGGGTTGCTGTACACAGACCACTTCTTCCCACTGAAGTTAAACATGAGTGTCTCTAAAATGATTTCCATTTAGACATGATACTGGGTCACACAGCACAAGCCGGACCTGTTGGGTCTTTGTTCTTTTCTTCACCTCTCTCCTTCCTTGAGGCCTTCTTGCTCTCCTGTCCCCCTTGTCTTGTTGGATACCCTGGCTTCCTATCCATCCTCCTTCTCCCAGGGTCTTTCTTTAGCCAGATTCATACAGTGCTGACTCAAGCCTTCCAGCCCGAGCTGAGTTTCAGACACTTTTATTCTGTCCTCCATTTACTCTGTGCGTGTGTGCTCTACGAAGCTACTTTATCGGTGCATGAAAAAGGGAGAACCTTTCGTCAATAACAATATTTTACCTGGGAACTCCTGACCAATTAGTGTAAGGACCATCACTCAAATCCTAGTTTCTAATAGGAAGAAGGTGGGCTTGTCCTCCCTCCCCACCCCCGCCCTCTTTCCCACTCCTAAGGGCTGAAGTGAGAGGAGAGACTCACCCTTCATTTATTGGAAACCTTGACTAGAGAGGGAGCCAAAGCTGAGCTAGCTCTTGAGATAATTCACAAGTCACTTTTTCCCCTCACTGGAAAAAAGAGAAAGCTCTTATTTGATGAGATGAAATGAGATATTTCCAAGCGCAGAAGTACTTCTCGAAGTCCAATGAGATATGTAGAATCAGAATGGTTCAGTTGGTTCGAGACCTTCAGGGAAGCCTACTGCAACCTCTAGGCCTCAGAGATGTGGACTCAAGCCTGAAAATGTGAACATGAATTTGACCATGCTGGGTCATGGTTTACAAAATAGATGGATCCTAAAACCACTCCGAAGGAGCCCTGGTGGCATAGTGGCTATGTGTTGGGCTGCCAATCTCAAGGTCATCAGTTCAAACCCACCAGTCTTTGGAAGGAAGAGAGCTGGGGCTGTGTCCTCTCATAATGATTTTAGAAACACTTAGAAACAGAATCCACACAAGGGCAGTTGGTTGGTAAAACGATTCCCCAAGGAGCAGGAAAGCAGAGTTATGCAGAGAGGACCACAAAGGACAGAGGAACAAGATGAGAATGAAATACGTGGCATGGGCATGGAAAATCCCTGACCCCCAAGCCACTCTGGCCCTCTTTTTTCATGGAAATGAATGGCCCAATGGCCTCAGTCGCCGTTGACCCAGAATTCAGAAATGAGCAGGTGTATCTTTGTCACCAAGGGATGTCTGGTTGTTATTGTGTGCTGGGAGCCAGTTCTCACCCATAGCAACCTCGTAGGACAGAGTAGAAGCGCCCCATTGACTTTCCTAGACTGTAAATCTTTGTGGGAGCAGATAGCCAGACCCTTTCTCCTGTAGCATTGCTGTCAGATTTGAATCTCCAAGGTTTGGGTTAGCTGCTGTGTGTTTACCCATTACAATACCAGGGTGCCTTGAACCCCTAAGGACATCATTAGAACAGCCAGAGAATGATGAACGAGATTTGCTAACTCACATGTTGGGATAAAAAACGTTTTATTCCATGGGTAGTAATGTATTGCCATTCTAATATTGTGGTTGCCTCTTGCCATTGAGTTGATTCCAACACCTGTCAATGCTACATGTGCAGAAAAGAACTGTTGCATCGGATGGATGGACAAGACAGATTGACCCAGTGGTTGCAACAGTGGGCTGACGCATAGCAACAATCATGAAGATGGCACAGGACTAGGCGGTGTTACGTTTTGTTGTCATAGGGTCGCTCTAGGTCCGAACCAATTATAGGTATGGAGCAACAACACATCATAGGGTTCTCAAGGCTGCGATCTCTTGGGTGCAAATTGCTAGGCTTTTTCCCTAAGACATCTCTGGATGGGTTCTATGGACCACCCAGGCACCCTTAGCAAAATCACATAGATAAGACCTCCCCTTTGTCATGGTCATTATTAAGAGGCATACAATGTTTATATGTAATCTATTTTGAATGTAAGTAATCATTATCATCAATTCCTGGGTCACCCTCTCTTTCCACAACCTGGCCCTTATTCTCATACCAAGGAGATACTGGGCATGCAGTAAATATTTGTTGAATAAGTGAGACTCACAGAGTAGTTAATTGTAAATTTGAAGAGGTGAAAGGCCAGAGTTTTATAAGCTGAAGTCACCTAGCTCATGCTGGGATCAGAACTGGGAGTTGTATATCCATAATATATCTCAGGGCACAAACCACCTTCTCCTGTGAAATTGATATCCGCAGGGCTTTCTGTTTCCTCCCACGCACTCATAATAAGTCACGGCATTAATTAATGGAAAAATATTGTTAGCAAAGCAATGATCCCAATTTACTTGTTTTGATGCATTTGGATAGTCTACCTAACTCTACCAGGTTTTACTCACAGAGAATGTTATTTTAATTTCAGTTCCTAAATAATAAGTTATTTGAGATCATGGAGTTTATTCATCCTTCCAAATCTTGTTCATATGTGAATATTTAGTAAGCAGCTACTCTTAGGGGCATTCTATTAGGCAAAGAGAGAGGGCTAGAGAGAGGGATAGGATATGATTCTGACTTTCAGAATGTGGAAACGAGTATAAATACAAGTTCTGCCATCTATAGAAGTCTCCTTTATGTGGTAGCCACTCAGGAAGTACTCTTTGGCATGGCTTTATATTCCTTGTATCTTGATAACCAGGCCCCTTCAGCAGGACTGTCAGCACATGAAATTCCCCAAGGATGTCTTCCCACCTGAGGGTCTCATCTTCTGACACTATCTCTGACAATGTTCTCCTGCTATCCATAAGCTTTTTAGTGACTAATTCCTCCGAAGTGGACAACCTAATCCTTCTTCATACTCCATCTTTCTTCTGGAAGCTCTGCTGAGACGTTTTCACTTTGGTGGGCAATCTTGCTGATATTTGAAATACCAGTGACATAGCATTCAGCATCACACAAGCCACCGCAGTACCACAAACAGGCAGAAGAGTCGTGGGTAGGTAGATATGGAGATAGTAAACTTGAGAGGGCTTCACGAAGTTTGTGGAAAAGTAGAATTACAAGGCAACGGGATTTTCCTGCAAACTTTTGAAACCCCTCTTAGGTTTTATTGCTCTGGCTGATTCATAAAGTGGACTTTGCAGTTCGTTGCTGGAAAAATGTCTAGAGTTTGGGGGCAGAGTCTAAGGGGGAAAAGATAGCTCAGAGAGGGATGTTTATCCATGTGCAAAGCAGTGGGAGGGAGAAGTTATGTGCCAGGAAAAGTGTTGATATCTGTACTGAAATATGCCCTTTGGGACAGTCCCCAACACATGCACTTAGTTCTGATTCAGTAGATCGTATGCTTTTCTCTTCAGACGTCATGCTTCTTGAATGATGATCTAAAGATGGTGAGGTGGAAGGCTCATTTCCAGGGAGTTCAAGAAATAATAGGTGGAAAGGACCTTTCAAGAGTTTCATGAAGATTTCTAGATATTTATTTTAAAACTCAGGTTGATGATAACTAGAATCTGCATGCTACTTTGTCGTTTACAGAGCACTTTCGCAAATTGGAAACAACCTAACTGTCCACGAATGGAGTATTGGCTAAATAAATCAAGGCACTTTCACACAACGGAATATTAGATAGCTACTGCATAGAGTGATGTACATCTTTATTTGTTGGTCTGAGATAACACTCAGGATGCAAGTCTCAGCGTAAGTCACATTAATAATATTTGTCACTCAGTGCTGACAAATGACGTTCTCCTTTTTATCTTTCTGAAAAAAATTATTTTTAAGTTTACCTATGTGAATATATATTTATTTACACAAAAGC
Source organism: Tenrec ecaudatus (assembly GCF_050624435.1). Taxonomy (NCBI): domain Eukaryota; kingdom Metazoa; phylum Chordata; class Mammalia; order Afrosoricida; family Tenrecidae; genus Tenrec; species Tenrec ecaudatus. The sequence goes on from NC_134532.1 coordinate 199,371,433, forward strand.
AATAGATATAAATTATACAAAGGTATACATCCAGACAGACACACATAGTTTATATATGCCATTGCTGCTGTTAGGTGCCATCGACTTGATTTTGACTGATGTGACCTTGTGTGCAATAAGATAAATCACTGCCTAGCCTTGCCCCATCCTCCTGAATGTGTCAGCCCATTGCTCCAGTCCTTGTGTCAATTCAACTCACTGAGGGGCTTTCTCTTTTTCTCTGATGTGCTGTATAACTTATTGTAGAATAGAGCTCTGGTGCAGCTTAATTGCCATTCATCTGCTCACTGACCAGGCTGTAAGTGGTTCATAGACAGGTTTTCATCGTTGTTATCACCATCACAGTCCGGCCCAACTCCAGCAGCATATAGACGGCGGTCAATGCCTGCTTGGTGGAAAGATGAATGCACCGATGGATGCATGACCATATCTGCCTTTCCCCCTGCACACTTTTGGCTCAAAAGCAAATGGGTTACACGGACCCTAAGTAAAATTTGTAAAAACAATGTCCCATGTTCCCCCCACATAGCAATCTCCAAATCTAAACCCACTGCCACAGTGTTGATTCCCACTCAAAAGAATCCTCTTAGCGTAGAACTGTGCCTTAGGCTTTCTAACATTGTAAATATTTACAGAAATAGAAAGGTTCATCTTGCCCCTATGGAAGAGCGAGTGGATTCAAATTGCTGACCCAGAAGTTAGCAGCACAAAGTATAACCTAGACCAACAGGACTCCTTTTACATAACTATAGGAATCTACCGTTCATTGACAGTTGTCCTCAGTCTAATGCATCTTTATTAGATCCTCCAGACAACTGAACCAAACACGGAGCGTTCTCTTCATCTTGAAACTTATATTCCAAACAACTTCTTTTAGCCTTATTTTGCATGCATTTCCTCTCCTCTGAGAACCCCGCATTTCCTTTTGAAACCATATCATAGACTATAATCCTGTGCTTTCATGTGCTTCACAACGAGTTCTATATGAGTTTTTATGTGCTTCATGACTAGTTCTGCTCCTGAGGAAGAGCCTCCATTCGTTATGATTATTTATAGATGGTGTGCGGTGGTGACAGCTGGAGCTTCTTATTTTCCCTGGCTTGTTGGTCACACCAGCCCAGACCTTCACATGGCTCTTTGGTCATCAGCTGAGCATATTGAACCATTGAGTGTCTCCCGGCTCCCTTGACCCTTTGCAAGGTGCCAAACACTCCCTCTCACTTGATACCACTGACGTCATGGTGTTGGTAACTACTATGGCTGGAATTGTATCTTCAAAATGGGTATGTCTGTCTTCAGACACCTGGCTGTCTTCGCTATGTCTCACCACTCCTACTGGATTGGGGCCCACTCTGCAGTCATGCTGAAGTAACTGACAACACCTTTAAAGACCCTCGTTCCAAACATGGCCACACTCAACAGGTCCTAGGGTAGGACTTTGTCCTGTCTTTTTGGTGGACAAAATTTAATCCCTCACAGTTCCAGACCCTATGAGGCTAGTGGTATCACCTCTGTTTTATAGAAACTGAGGGCTATTGAGCCTCTTGGCCCATTTCAAAGTGTTCGAATGTGTCAGGAGAATCCCTGGGAGGAACAAATGCTTAATGCACCCAACTGCTAAAATCAGCCATGGGCTGGGATCACCACAGAGCAGAGCTGACTTGATGGAAACTGAAAACGAGGAGGTTTCAGAGACAGGTGGTGGCTCCAGGGATCTATTCCCTCAATACCACCCTTCCCTTTGCTCTCCCCGCTGCTGCATGCGCAGCGAGTTTCCACACCCCCAAACTAGAAGAATCCACTCCCTTCTAGGCAAGTATATGTCCTGGCAGCCGCCCTACCTGCCCCCTATTATTTACATCCAGATCTTGTGCTTTTCTTTGAGGAGGGTTTATGTATATAAACCTTAGCCATGGGTGTGGTTGTATTTCGAATTGAATATGGAGCAGGAGACCTCTCTCATTCTCTGTGGGGCCTGCCGGCATGCTTACTGCAGACGATGCATACATTTGCCATCTACCAATGACAAGCAAGTGGATTCTGATGCATGACAACCAAATGAGTTTCAGGGTGGAGAGGTGCCCTTGCCCATTGTCACTAGCGAGTGAATTGCTACATGTTGATTTTTGACTCCAGGGGAGTTGATACCCCTAATCCCCCAGGGTTGTACCAGGGTCAAGTGTACTTGCATACCTGGAGAGAAATGTTTCCGACGTAGTGGGTTCCATATCGGGTCGCTAATCACAAAGTTAGCAGTTCGACACCACCAGCCACTCTGCCAGACAAAGATGAGGCTTTCTACTCCTTTTTCTAAAGGTGTACAGTCTTGAAATCTCACTGGGGACTTCTGCTTTGTCCTAGTGGGTCACTGAGTTGGAAGGGGCTCAGTGGCAGTCAGTGTAATTGTACCTTTGGATCTCTCTCTTTGCCACAGCATCATGGTGTCTTGGATCAAGATTCCTGGATTTCATTCGGACTGCTTTAGGACTGACCTTCTAGACCATATACACTAGGAGAAGCATGCACCGTTCCTATTTACTGGACAAGGTTCACGCAGGGGCGAAGGAAGTGCATGCTGAACCCTCTGACATGTCTAAGGTTACTGTCTGCGACTATAAATAACAGCAGTCGACATAAATTGAAGAGGTGGATTCTTCATGGATAATTTTCCAGGCAGCCTTATGTGTTCCCTAACGGGCCCCCATTCCTCATTCAAGTGGTGACGGTGAGGACTGATAATGCCGACGAGACAAAAGAACACAGAGCACGGGAGCCCTGAGACCGCAGATCTTCTCCCCTCTGTCACTCGCTGAATTTATTTGTTTTGAGCCCTGGGCCTTTATAGAATAGTTTTATAAAGCAGCCCTTCAAGGAAAACTTGTATGTAGGTAAATCATGTAAATTTCAGCCCCTCCCTACCCCCTTAATTTTTCTGAGTGATGAATTACTGCCTTTCTCCTGTTTTGTGTTCTCATAACTTTGTCTTTGAAAGAAAGACTTGAAATTGAGATGTGTGGACGTTGTCCAACACACATTGATTAATAGCAAGTTATATTGGTGGCAACGTGCTCGATGGCTCAGGCATTTGTTCAAGTGTTCAGTGACCGAGCATGGGCAGTGAATTCAGATTTTAAACACATTATTGTTATCACTTCCAGTGTTTTCTAAATCTTTATCACCCATGGATCTTCGGTCTTTGTAAGTGTATCTCCGCACATCCAATTTGGAGGCTCACTTACGTTTCAAACATAATTATTATTCCTTGTGGATGGGGCAGCACCTTCAAGAGAGAAATGTGGCTTCTCAGACGTGTGTGCGTTTATAAATCTCACACGCTCCACCATGGACCAAAAGGGTAGAAGCTCACAGCAAGAGAGAAGGCTGAGGTAATAGAGAATTCTCCTTTTCAACTGAGAAACTCCAACCAAGATAGAAGGAGGCCCTGTGGTAGGGGACCCTGCACATCAGTATCTGAATGTGGCTCTTTCTCCATAGCCCCCAGGCTCACCATGTGGAAGACCAGAGAGAAGGCTGAGAAGGAGAAGGGAATCCAGTTTTCTAGATGTCAACGTTATAAGTCAGAGTAGTTAAAAATTTAACCTAGTGGGCTGAAATGCCTTACACTGAAGTGGGCCATCTCCAGGTAGTGAACCTTCATAGCCATCCCTTCTGCACCAGAAGACTGACTCTGCTTTGAAATATTTCTTCCCAGGATCATAATTTACACGCTAGAAAGGGAAGAGTTATTGTGAATTTGGCTCAGTGCTCTTTTACAAAGCGGGTTCGTTCTATCTGTCTGTCTGTCTATCTATCTATCTATCTATCTATCTATCTATCTATCTATCATCTATCTATTATCTATCTATCTAGTGTATCTATCAATCTATCTATATTATATAATCAACCATCTGGATCAGACTTGAAAATCTTACATCAGCAAGGCTTACAATGCTCTACTTCAATGACACTCACTGCGGTTTAATTCGTTTGGGGCCACCAGCCCCTCTGTTTGCTTTGTTCTTCCAGGCTTTGGCAGGTTCTAGGGTGTCAGAGGAAGGCCCCTTTGGATTCTGTGTGGTGGAGCCTTTACTTTGGAACCAGCCCCCTTGGGTGATGGCCTACCATTTGGTCAGGTGACTCAGAGACTTTTGAAGGTGGCTTATAATGGCTTTAAGCCCAGGACCACAAAATTATGAAAGCCCATATTTTCTGTAAAGATGCTTAATGGAGTTTTCTTTATTCATATTGGTTATCTCCAAAACCAAACCCATCGCCATGGAGTCAACGCTGACTTACTTGACCCTATTTAAGGGTCCTGAGGCTTTTAAAATCTTTACCAGAGCAGAGAGTCTCATCTTTCTCCCACAGAGCAGCTGGTGGATTCGAAACCAACGCCTTTTGGTTTGAAGTCCAGTGCTTACCTGACAAAACCGTCCAGGTCAGAGGAAATTCAAAAATTATCCATTTTAGGCCCTTCTTTGAAGACTGACACCATAATGAGCTTTGCATGGCCCTGCCCCATTAACCTTTTCACATGGACCACATTTCAAAGCATAGGTTTTAAAACATCGATATATAAATTGGAAGTTGATTCTAGTATTGGTATTCAGAGGCTAAGATAATATCTGTTTGATGTGCTTTGCTCTACAGTAAGATAAACCCACTGAGCCTCAGGATTCAGACTTCCAGGATAGTACATTTATGGCAAGAAACACATGGTTGGAATAAGGTTGGCCCAGCTGCATCCTGACATTCAGCCAGTGAGTCCATTCTGATGCATAGCGACCCGACACAAAAGAATAGAACTGCTTTGGGGAGTTTCCAAGAGCAGCCACCTTTGCAGTAGCAATCAACCACATCTATCTTCCTCCACAGAACAGCTGGCAGGTTTAACTGCTGACCTTGAGATTAGCAATCCACTGGATGATGCCCTACGCCACCAGGGCTCCTTATGCTGGGTACCATTCTAGCTTTTGTTTGCCATTGCTATGCTGATGCATAGTCCTAATTCCACTGAAGGGGGAGGGGAGGCTGCATTATAATAGGAGCTCCCTCTCCTTCTAGGGTACCACTCCATGATCTGAAGCAAACATCCCCAAGCAGATATTACCATATGATTGGCAAAGCAATCCCCTCATTTCAAATGAAGGATGAGGCCAACTTCACAGACAAGTGTGGTCACTTGTAAGGTTTCTTTTCCCTAGCTCGGGGGAACATGTGTGATCTTTGTTCTCGCCTCTCCTTCATTCCTCTAGTGGTTGGAGTGAGATGTTGGGTGAGATGCTGATAACCGCAAGGTCAGCCGTTTGAAACCACCAGCCAGTCTCTGAGAGAAAGACGAGGCTTTCTACTCCCAGGAAGAGTTACACTCTCTGAACTTCACGAGGGCAGTTCTACTCTGTCCCAGAAGGGCACTCTGAGTTGGAATCCACCTAATGCCCGTGAGTTGGTGTTTTTGGTTGGTTTGGCGTGGTTTGTTTCAATTGAGTGAACCGACTTTGGGGTGACTTCTGGAGATTTACGTGATAGGATTGTTGGTCACAAACACATATGTCCTTTCTCCGCAAAGCCTGGCGGTGAAGAAAAAAACCATCTTTGAAGTCCATAGTTCACGTGTCAGGTCCCCCACATATCAGCTTATGCGGTTAGAAAAGTTACTTAAGTTCTCTAAGCTTCCGTGTGCTTATCCATAGACTCGGTGCAAGAAGAATGTAGTCACAGCCCTCTCTCCTGCTGTTCGTGTGAGGATTAAATGAGGTAATCCACACACTGCCCAGAGCACAGCGCTTGGCACAGAGTCAGCATCCCCCAAGTGCTGTCTGTTGTCTCCTGGCTGCTGTTATTTTCACGCTGGCTCAGAGGGCTATACACTTTGGACTTGGGAGAAGTAGAGAGAACCCTGTTCTAAGACTTTTGGAGAAGGATGGGGAGACAGAGAGATCTGGTTTCCTGTGTCATTCTTTGGACTTGTTTGTCACAGAGGTAGGTTACTATGGAAACTTGCAGGATTAAGATGGCCTGATTGAGTTAAGCATTCAAAGAACACCTCAGGAGAGAAAAGCTATAACATGTATGCATACCATAAGTCGATTTCAGACGAAAGGGTTATGTCGGGGTGCGGTAGGGACAGTCTCCTACTGCCCTGTCTCTGGGTTTCCTGAATCCTCTGGGAGAAATGATAAGGTCAGGAGTTAAAACTGTGATCTTCTTTTTGCCCTTACCATCCCACAAAGTCATCAATAGTTGTCGCCAGCATTTCCAAAGGGGAAAGCCACTCTATCTACCAGGGAGTGTGACTCTCTAAAATAGATTCTGAAGCAGCAAAGAACTCCGAGTGTTGTGGTTTTTTATGGTTTTCTTTTCAGAAGGGTTGACCTCCTTTCATGCCACTTACTGTGAATGAAAGCTGTGAGGGAGAACTAGTTTGGGCATGTGGGGCAGCTCTTAGCACCACCGCTGCCAGGGGACAAGATTTGTGTTTCTAAGGAGCTCCAACAAAAAGGAGAATGCTTTCAGAGCCAGCGGCTGTCAAAGTGTAAAAAAGTATCTGTGTGCAGAAAGGGAAATAGCAGACGAATTAAGTAATTTTATACACATGTTACAGGGCGCCCTTCTGCCAGTGATTCTAAAATTCAAAAGCAAATAGTTGTGGCCGCCACAGGCTTAGTCCACCTGAGCTGACTCCAGCCCTCTGCCTCCAACCGGATCGCCTCGGCGCGGACCTGCTCCGCGCCTGTGAGGTTCAGATGGGCTGTGTCCTATGTGTCTTTCCATCAAGCGGTCGCAGGGAACATGATCCCACAGAGGTGTGAGAAGACACGTTACAGTTACAAGCTATGCATTCACACACACACACACACACACACACACACACACACACACGGCAGGGAACTGCAGTTACTCCCCCCAAAGTGGCGAAGCATCACAGAGCGCTCTTCCAGTTATCAATAACTTGCCAGTCACATCGAGTTTGCAAGTGGGTAGGTTATTACTAGCTTGGAAGGCTGTCCCGAATGGGTTCATGGAATCAAGTGCCATCACACGACTGAAATCACAGGGCGGGAGCACCCAGGAAACATTACAGTGGTGCTATATTTACTAGGTGCCTCTGCACGCGGGCTGTATTTTCCACCTGTTTCAGCCGCTGATGTCAGAGAGCTCCCTCGAGACCCAGGGCGTCTGGGAAGCACATGATACTGTACATATTTGCTCTTACGTCTGTATCTGGTGGGGATTGGGTTTCAGCGCCCTGCCCTATGGTGGAGTTCATTGAGCAGTGGCTCCGAGGTGCTCTCCCACGTCACCATGCCCTTGTGAATTAAAAAGTCGGGCGCTTAAGCCCCTGCCTGGACTGCTTGGTTCACGGCTCTGCAAGTGTTTGCACAGCAGCGGGATGGGATGGATGACCTAGGACCTGGGTGACCATCTATGGATCCTGATTTCAATGTGAGTATCAGAGCTGCTGTCCTCGTGCCTAGGAGCGAGCATGTGATTGATGTTTGGGGTTTTGTTATAAATTGTTATGCTTAGAATTTATGCACACACACACAAACACATACGTCTGAAGGAAGCCTGGTGGCATAGCGATTACGCTTTGGACTGCAGACAGCAAGGTCAGCAGTTTGAAACCACCAGCCCCTCTGAGGAAGACAGACAGGACTTTCGACTCCCATAAAGTTACAGTCTTCAGGAAATCACAGGGGCAGGGGTCGCTGTGAACTGGCATTGACTTCATGACAGTGAGTTGGTTCGCTTTGGTTTGCGTATACATCGAAGGTAGAGGTTTTGTATGCCGATTGTTCAAAAGGCAGTAGAGATAGATAGATGGATAGATAGATGATAGATAGATAAAAGATTAGTAGATGTTAAATTTTGTTCTTTTTTTAAGTTGGCAATTTGCCAGTGTGGAGAAACTTTTATAGCATGAAAGAAACATCTCATTTACAAAGCTTGGTTATTATTACCATATGTTTCAGGGGACCTCTTGCTTTTGGTTCATTAGCAGGTGCACACACACATACATGTTACTATCTACATATCTCCCTCTGTCAGGAGATATATATATATCTCCCTGATAGCACTGTGAGGTAGGTGTTGGGCTGCTAACAGCTGGGTCTGTGGTTCAAATACACCAGCCACTCCACAGGAGAAAAATGCCACTGCCCATTCCCATAAAGGCTAACCATCTCAGAACCACTATACAGGGTTTCTGTGAGTCAAAATGGACTCAGCAGTGGGTGTGGCATCGGGTCTATAAGGAGCCCTGATGACCTAGTCATGACGTGAAGGGTGTGATCCACAAGGCCTGTGCTTAGAAACCAGCCCGCTGCTCCACCGGAGAGAGCCAGCGCTGTCTACTCCCATAAATAGGGACAGTCTCACAGACTCACAGGGGCCGGGCTACCCTGTCCGAGAGGGTTGTTGTGTATCAGCGCCAACCTGATAGCAGTGAGTGGAGGTTTGGAGTCTGGTGACTTAGTGGATTAAGCATTGCGCTACTAATCACAAGGTCAGCAGTTCAAACCTACTTCTTTCTCTGTGAGAAAAACATAACGCAAACTGCCCTTGCAATGGTTTCCAGTTCTGAAAACCCCGTGGAGGCGTTGTATTCTAGCCTCTAGGGTTATAATGTGATGAACTCAATTTGATGACTGTGTGTTTGATTGGATATATAGATATATATGCATAGATGCATATGTACTATCTATGTATGTGTGTATACATGCATGCTATACATTGCATAACTCCAGAGGACTCTGTGTATGTCATAGTTAAGGATTCTAACTAAAACTATTCCATTGACTTAACGAGAGGCAGGGGGGGATTCAGAATGTTCATGGAAAAATCCCGTTCTTTTTAATTTTTATTTTCTGCAAACCTTTGGAAGCCTTCTCCTAGGTGCAGCCCTGGCATCCCCGATGCCACCTACATCCCCAGCTGTGTCCCATGAACAGAATTGTTGCTAACGATTCCAGAAGGCGAGCTCTTTGTCATGTTGTTCATTTTTTCCCTCAGACTGTGTCTGTGAATTGGAATAACTGTCCTCACTTGAAAATGATGTGGTTCTTACATAAAATGGGGCAAAAAGAGTCCCAGAGGGTATAACTTCCAACCTGGGGCCACATCAGGTCCATACCCTATGAGGGATCAGAGCCAGAATTCCTAATTCCCTGCCTGCCCATGGTGCACATCGTCAACTACATTAATATTGGAGGCGATGCTTGCTCTCTCCTTCTCAATTCCTGAGCACAGAGTAGGTAGGATGGGCCAAGACCCCCAAGTTCATCTACTACTCCCACCCCTCCATAGAGAATTTTCCACCGGAGCCTTTACAGGGTATAATCTATGATTGATATTAATTAGTTTTCTGTAAACCGCTACACTCCTTAACACGAACCGAACTAGAAATAAATATATTACCATGAATTAGGATTTTATTAGTTGTGAAGAAGAATTGGATGAAGGGACATAAGTACAGGCATCAGACTGAATTAATGCAAACCCTGCCTTGAGACTAACGAGAGCACTGAATAAAAAATAGACTACCATGATGTAACTATATTTACGGAATCATTTTTTTTAAGCATCAAAAACCAAAGCTACATAATAGACACCCCAACAAGCCCTTGGGGTCAGAGAGGTGGGTGCGTTTTGCAATTAAAGTGAATGTTACCCTCAGAAAGATGCCTCAGGTCCCCCAGGAAGGAAAGAGGTTTTGTGAGAACATTCCATCCCTGTAAATATCTCAGATGTCTCCTACTTCGTGAGTCTCCAGCCTTCTTCGGCATCCAAGGAGGGTTTTATAATATGATCAGCTCTACACGTCACGCTGGTCAACCTCCTGATTCGGGAGTATTGGGGTAAGCCTGTGGTTAACTTTGCATCTCATTGTCATATATGCATAAAATATGTGCTGTTTTTAAAAGGGTGGAGGATGTTGAAGGGAATTGTGGGGTTTCCAAGGACCTGTTTTAGAAGGAATTCCTGGTTCTGTAGGAGCCCTGGGACACAATGACAAAGATGAAGCACTTGGCCGCTAACCCAAAGGCGCCGGCCGAGAACCCACCAGCACCCAGAGGTGAGCAAGACCAGCAAGCTTCTCTTTAAAATCAAACTGCAAATCCAAAGCCCCTGCCACGGGCTTTGATGATGACACACAGCCATCCTAGAGCACTGAGTACTGCTCCCTGGGGGTTGGTGGGACTGCACATCTTGACTGGAGCAGACAGTCTCATCTTTCTCTCCCACAGAGGCTGGTGGCTTTGAACCATCAACCTTGTGGTTAGTAGCCCAATACCTAAACCTCACCACCTCTAGAACTTCTTCTTGTAAAGGTCACAGTCTAAGAAATCCTGGAGAGTCGTTCTGCTCCCTCCTAGTGAGTCTTTCTGAGCCTGAATATCAACCACCCAGCTTTGTAGCATGGGCGGCTTATATAGCATTGAATAGAGTATTCTGCCAGTTGGAATTATGAAGCTCCAAGGATCCCTGTGATGAGCACGGTGGCCATTAGCGTTCTGCACTGTTGTACATTCATTCTCATGGCCCTTTTCATCCACATAGTCCTTAACCCCATGATGTATTCCTTACATATACATGTATGATATCGCCTGCCTGAAGGGTACCTGCAAAGCCTCAGGCCTGTGCCCTCCCAGAGGGATCCTGTGCATGCCACCCCTGCAATTTTCAGCCTCCCCGTGTTAATGGTGTTGTTAGGTGCTGTGGAGTCAGTTCTGACGCCTAGCTTCCCCGTGTATGACAGACTGAGACACAGCTGCCTAGTCTTGTGCCGTCCTCATGTTCGCTCCCGTGCTAAGTACTTGTGGAAGTCACTGCATCAATCCATGTCCTTGAAGGCCTTCGTCCTTTGCACTGGCCTTCTGCTTCACCAGGCATCGTGTCTTTTTCCAGGGACTGGACCCTCCTGAAAACATGGCCTAAGTACATGGACCGTCTTGCCTCCATTGCTTCTAGGAAACATTCTGACTGTACTTCTTCCAAGAAAAAAAAAAATCTAGTATCCCCCATTCAAAACATAGCCACATCTAAAGGAAATATTTTTCATCTTAATGCTATCTTTAATTTAACCTAGTAGATCCAAAATAATAGTAAAGCAACGTGTAATCAATGTCCATTTGTAATGATCTATTTTACATTTCTTTTTGCACTATCCCCAAACAAACAAAATGAAACCCACTACCATTGACTGAGAGCATCCTTATATAGTATGTCTGAGGCTATAACTCTTTATAGAAGCCAATAAACTCAATCTTCCTCTGGCAGAGCAGCTGGTCGATTTGGACCACTGACCTTGTGCTTAGCAGTCTAACACCCAGCAACCTCATTGGCGTTGGGCTTCTATGTACCTGGTAGCCTATCTTCACGTTGCCAGCCACACGTTCCGCATTTAGCAGCCCGTTAGATGGAATGCCACAGCCCTGGACTTCTATAGGAGTGGGAGGCATTGAACTTTGTGATTCTGCTCTCTCTGAAGGTACAGTCACTTTAGGAGTGGAATGTGTCAGGTTTAACATTCCTTCCAGCCAAGAAGCCCAGAGGGCCCTGGGCAGCCCACCACATAGATGATGACCCAGTGTGGGTAAGCGTAAGCATAGACTTAGACAGCAAAAGGGGCTGTGCTTTGTTCTTAGAACTTTCGCTAGATGAGGAAACCAGGCCAAGAGCCTACCTTATGCATCTTCTCTAATGTTGCCGTGAAAAAGAGGAAGGCCCTCAACAAGACGGGGGACACAGTGGCTGCATCATGAGCGCATGCACAGGAACGAGGGCAAGCATGGTGCAGGGCCAGGCAGCGTGTCCTTCTTTTGTGCATAGGGTCCTTATGAGTCAGCGCCCATGTGCTGGCACCAAACAGCAACAACTCATGTTGCTCATTGTTAATTGAGTGCTCAGTAATCAATCAGATGTGGATAGTAGGTGTCATTATGGAGTGCCTGCAGACCGAGTGCTGGCATTTATGGGCTTTCCGTCTGATGTCTGATGATGCCACTCCTTGTTTGGGGCTCATTTCATCTTCATTTTCGATAGACCAGGACGACAAGTTCTCTGCTTGTGTCCTTTGGCAACTCAGACATGAATGTTCCCACAGAGTTTATAGCTGCAAACAGAGGTCTTTTCTCATATTTACATAGAAACAGGCATCTCAGGTAGGTCTTTAAATTGCCATTTTTATAGATGAGGGATCCGAGGGCCTGATTGCTAAGGCCCTCACTCACAACTACGTACGTAAGCAATCGTAGACGGAGACTCGCTGAGAGATGAGGACTGCATGTTCCAACCGTATCAGTAATACCCCTTGAACAAGATGAAGATGCTAAACCTTTTGAGCTGGACTGTGCCTTCCTTCCACTTATTCATTCAAGAAAGGAATACGGCAATCACCTAATCCTATCCCCTAAAGTAGATTTAGAAAGTTCATGTGAGTCTGTCCAAAGTCAAAGAAACCTAATTAGGCTTCTGAACCCTTGATCCCTCCTCTGTTGTTAACATCTCTGTGACTGTCTGGGCCTTTCAGAAGATAAGTGGGTGGCGATTGGTTATGCTTTGTTTTGTTTGGAAAAGAGGGGTTAGGGTGGTGGTCGCTGTCCTGTGGATTCTGACACATGGAGGCCTAGTGTGTGCAGAGCAGAACTAGGTTTCAAGGCTTTCACCTCTTGGAGAAGAGCTCCAGGAGTGTCTCCCTAGGCACTTCCGGGTGGGCTTGAACTATTAACCTTGTAGCTGGTCATCGAGTGCCATCAACTTGGTGCCATCCAGGGATTCCTAAAGGAAGTGCAGCAAACCTTAAACGTTGTGATGCATAGAGCGGCTGGTGTTGTGGTTGGGTAAGCATTGAACGGTAACTGGAATGTTGGTCGTTCAAATCTACTATCCAGTCTTCAGGAGAAAGATGAGGCTGGCTGCTCCCACAAAGAGTTACAGCCCCAGAAACCCTATATAAGGTCATCATGAGTCACATCATGGATGCCCTTTGCTGTATTTGGCTCTATTCTTGAAGTTTGTGAGTCCAGAAACCACAGTATAGGTTTATTTCAAAGGATCACTTAATTGGTTTTCCCAGAAGCTGTTAGCTAGGGTTTCACTTGATTTCATCTCAATCAAAAAAAAAAAAAAAAAAAGAGGGCAGAACTATTTTCCCATAAGACCCTTGTGCTGGTCTTAGCCGGGCAAACCTCAAGTGCACAGGCACCGCCCATCATGGTTTTCTGTCTTGTGTTTTTGCACAATATGCGACCAAGGCAATGAGCACCAGCCTCCAAAGACAGGGACACAACCAGATGGCCTTCCTCTTTGCGGCTTCGTATGGCTGTGCTTCTGACCCTGAGAGACAGAGTAGAACGATGCCAGGGACTGTCTGAGACTGCAAATCTTAACAAGAGTCGAACGCTTCATCTTTCTCCCACGGCGTGGCTGGGGGTTCCACATTCTGGCCTCCTGCTGAGGAGTCGTGCGCTTCAACACTACACCACAAGAACACCTAAAGTGGCACCTCACTTTGGATCCACTAACAGGGATGAGAGGAAGTGATCCCTCATGAGAGGGCAGAGTTTCTGTTGGGTAAAGAGGCGGGCAAAGTGTCCGTTCTGATCAGCCGGCTTGGAGCAAGGCACAATCTGGACTCCTTCTGGCCTATTCGCGCATTTGACTTGTTTCGAAGGGAAGTCCTGTAAGGCTTCCTCTGCCAGGTGGACCACTAGCACAGAAATCACGCCTTCTGATGTGACTTTGCTGTGTCCTCTCCCTGGTGGCAGACCCAAAAGATTAGAAGTTAAACATGGCGTACGAGTAAGGACTCTTGAGTGAGTGGGCAGCATTGTCTGAGAATAAATTGCTAATGGTTTCTCAAAGCATTGTCCTTAGGAGGCGTATCACTTACCGGGTCTTACTTTACTGACGATTAGGCCATTGCCGCGGCCTCTGCAGCTTTTCCGCTAGAGATTAGTGTGCCCTCTGCTACTCATTCAGCTTTAAAGCAAAACTCCCCAGTCGGGCAGCATGGGATGGGCCATGAAACACAAATCTTCCACTTCCTATAAAACAGGACTCTGCGCCCCAAGAGAACAAGCTGCCCAGGAAGATGCCGAATGCTCTAGGATACAGCGGCTCTCCATCCTCGGAGAGGGCCTTGCTTTAATATATTAGTTCACAACACAACGAGAAAGCTGTGTAAATGCAAGTCCATCCACACTGCTCCCTCCACACCTGGAGTAGCAACCCAACTGAGTCCCTCCAGTTAAAAACAGGCACGGCTCCCTTTTATGGAATGTCTATAACTCAACTCACCACCTTTGGTCGATTCTGACTCCTGGTGACCTTATGGACCCCCATGGGGTTTCCAAGACTCTAACTCTTTATGGGGGTGGACATCCTAGTCTTTTGTCAGTGGACTGGCTGGTAGATTTGAACTACTGATTTTGTGGTTAGCAGCCTAATGCTTAGCCACGACACCACCAAGGCGTCTTCACCAAGCACAGACATCTTTAATTGCAGGATGAAGGCTCTGATAGGAAGAGGCTAGGTATTCCTGGAAACTCTTGTTTTCCTTGATGTGAGAGCCCTGACTCCTAGTTACAGAACCCTTAAGTTAGGTTCCACCCTCCCCAAACCCACTGCTCCAAGTCTTCTCTTTTCAGACTGACACCGTTGTTTGCCTGTTGTCAGGCCTAAGCATGTGTTCCCGTAGTACACTACATCCATCTGCAGGAACGAGGAGAGAACACTTGCACATCTTCCAAATGACCTGTGCCTCCTACCGATGGTGAGCAGGAGTGGGCCGTCTCACTGCCAGAACATGTGGCTGGCTGTCCTCTATCCCACAGGATCTCTGTGGGTCCTTTTCCTGGAATAGTTAGGAGGCAACATATCTGTACTGCAAGGCAAGTGAGGAGGTTGCGCTCTTTCAGTAAAACTGAGCACCGGTTCCGCTACTTGTGTAGCCCCTGATTCCCTGTGCTTGCATTCAGCCAAGTACCCGGATTCACCTTCTGTCCCAAGAGGGCTCCCGAATGGAATGTCTTGGTCCAGGAAGGCACATTCCTGTTTTTTCAGGCTCTCCAGGATCTTAGATCGAATTGAACCCGGTCATCTCACTTAACAGATAAGGGAACAGGCTCAGCATCATTCAGAATTAGAGCCAAAGTCAAATTGCTGGCTGCCTCCAAAGGTGAAATGACGACCCACATTCTCCCAACCACCCTACTCCCTGTTTTGGGGTTGGATCTAGCAAGAGCTACAAAATCATTCTAAGTTTCTATGAGTTTCATCACAGCAAGCCTCAGGAGGCAGGTTTGGACCCACCCCATTCTTCCGCTTTGCATGAAAAATCTTCATTGACTAAATAATGGTCACATGTGCTTCAAGACAGTGTTTCCAGGATGGCCCAGGACCGTTTCATTCCATTGCCTACAGGAGTCCACCTTCTAGAGGGTGAGGTGATCTATGTCCTCTTGTAAAGAGTTACAGCTTCAGCAACCTTAGGGTGCAGTTCTACTCTGTTCTGTATGGTTGATATGAGTCAGAACTGAATCGATGGCAGTGGTTTGGCTTTGGTTCCTAGGGAGAGGAGGGTGGGGCTCCCCCATGTTGTTTGAAGACCCTGGCATGAGCTTCTTGCCTAAGAGCCGGGCTGCAACGTGACAGCATTCCATGGGCCAACCCCTCTTTTAGAGACAGGCTGTGCTCCAGACCTTCTCTTACCCGTCACCAATCCATAATGCGGACAGACGCTCCTCCATTACATTCATTTCTCTCCTCTCCAGTTGAAGCCATGCCTTGAACAGCTTATCCCTCATGTCTTCTCCGCTGACCTCTTCCTTATCCCAAGCTCACACCCTCTCGTGAGACATTTTCTTAGGTGTTCAGCTAGACTATATTCTTAAGGCATTTGCTTTGCTTTGCTTTGCTTGATCTCTGCTTCTGAACTCTACCCGGTGCTAGAAAAGAAGTAAAAGTCCAATGAACAAGCACAACATCTTTCTACACACGACTGAAATCTCCTCCACCCGACCACAGATTGTTGAACTGGTGAAGGATAAAGTTACCTTCATCTCCGTCGAGGAAACTTCATGTTGAGATGATGGAGCAGCTAAGGGTCAGTGGTTTGGTCCCGCCTCTGAGGCAAGCGAGTGGGAGTTGACAGCTTCCCTCTCGGTATAATGCAGGCTTCCCAAGGTTTGTACGGGTGCCTCCCAGCAGTCCCGTCCCTCGGCATTGATTATGAGTCTTGCAAGCCTTGTGGCTAAATGTTACACTGGACGTGATGCACAGGACTGGCTTTGTTATACACATACAGCGGATATTTGCGACCTATTGAATATAGAGGCTTTCTACTTGGTGCATTTCTTGCATGATAAGAAAGCATAGCTATGTCTTTCAGGTCTAATCAGGTACGGGTAGATAGCTCATTTCCTTCTAGCAAATGAATATATGCTGTTCTTCTCCTGAAGCCAAAAAAAAATTGATACTGAGTTTATCACATAGAATTTCAAATTGCACAGAGGCAATATGCCTACGCACAAGGAAATCTGAAAATTAGTTATAATCCTATGCGCCAAAATTAGCAGCTGGTACCTGGTCTCCTCATCCTCCCCGTCTTTCCTTTTGCATGCACCTAAGTGATTAGGTTTCTATGTCAAATTGTTATGACAGTGGTGTTTTCTAGCCCAATTTTAACCCCTAACAGAATTTGAAGTTTCCATTGCTGTATTAGATGTGTTCTTTACAGTATTCTTTATTGATCATCTTAACCACATATGCAGGTATCTGTTCTATATGATCTACTTAACTAGATCATGAATGATGGGTCCTTACATTGTTTATAGTTTTTACAAGGATAAAAGCAACGGGGCATTGACTATGCTCGCAGTAACAATCCTTAGCCAAATCCTCTTGTTCCTTCCAAAGGATGAAGTTCTACAAGCAGAATTTCTGGATCTATGTTGATGCCCACTTTAAAACTTTTGATAAATCTTACTCCACTTGCTGCTAGAAAAATTGTATCCATTTATAATCCTACCAGCAGCATGAGACATCTATATTTTGATTGAACTGCGAAATGTGGAGGTCGATTCTGGAAATGGTCTTGGTTAAGAATGTTTCCTCCAAAATGCTGTGTCTAGCTAGGCTGGGGTATAAAAAGGGAACTGTGTTGAAAGTCGCGATATAATCTAGCTTTGATCTCTAGCGAATTGCTTCTTAAAATGAGAATTAATTACATTTCTTGTCTTCCACCATGAGATACACACACACACACACACATAGTCCTGCCTTGGGTATAACTGGGGATCAAGTCACCAGAAAAACTTGCAACCAACCCAGAAACAAAAGAACTAAAAACCTTCCTAACTCTGTATCTTCTGGGGTGGAGGGTAAACAGGCAAAGAGAATAGGAGTCAAGTAATGTATTGATTCTTCGGCTGTGAGATTGTTGAAAAGACACCCCTCTGATCGGAGACCAGGGATGTGAATTCCCTTGGTAACTGCGTTGTAAATGCAGTCAGGTTAAAATGTCACGTCTTTTCTTTGGATCTTCCTTTTAAAACATCTTAAATTTGATCTAGTTTTTAAGAGTTTCTGTTTATTTTTAATTGAGATTTTTTTGGTTTCGCTTTGTTATTGTTGTTAGTTTTTGTTTGGTTGTTCAATGTTTTTCTGTCTATGGAATCTAGGATAGGTAAATCTATGGAGACAGTAACTGATTTAATGGTTTCTTCGGGGTATGCAAGGGGAAGGTGGAGGGAAATGGGGAGCTAATAACAATGAGTACAAGAATGAAGAAAATGTTCTGATATTTACTGTGGTGATGATTGTACAATTCTCGTTAATATGATTGAACTATGGAATCGCACAATATAGGAATTATATGCCCATAAACTAGTTTTTAAAAGAAAATTCAGTACTTAGAACTCAGACTCCATAAATAAGTACTTTGTGTATGACTGGATTGCTAACTATCTTTTTAAATTTAATAATTTGGGTCCCTCCATTTCTCTAGCTCCTGGTAACTTCTAACAATGGGCTGACGTGATCTTTCTTAGTAATTGGACTATGCTAGTTTAAAGTTTCAGTATCACTTGCATATTGTAAATAGAAAAAAAATAAAACCTTGCTAAATACTAATATTGAGCCTTTCTGGTCTAAATAATCAACAGTTCACTGCATTACAGAGGAGTGAACCTGAAACAAGTCAGGCAAATGGAAATGGTGGGAGAGGCCTGCCTCGCAGACCACATCAGAGTTTAACCATGAAGAATAAAAATGATCTTTTAGCTGCATGCTTAATAAACATCATCCTCGCTTTATAGTTAGATTACTCCAATGGGCTGTAATTTAGATTCATGTCCATATGTTTACCTTTTTTTTAAAAAGCTTTAATATGACAAATGCCAAGCGCAGGTTTAGAGGGCTATGTGAAAATGTAGGCTGCCTCAGTGCCATAGAGCTGGTCTGCAGAAGGCTTGAGACTGGAGATGAGAGCTATCTGTTGAGGTTGCCTGTCGCCTCTAATTTATTAAATTAAAAATGATGTTAGGAAACATCCAAGTTGCCTACTGACTGTTCTGTGTCCCCAAAGGTGCTTCAGTTTCCATTCAGTTCCCCACGGCAGGTGACTTCTCTAGTCAGCAAGCTGGACCTTTAGGGCATTTATAGGCTAGAGGTCTCCTTGTGCCCCACCCTGTCACTGACTTTTATACCGTGCATGGCCGCAGCTTCGGACAGGTTCCATAGTCCCACAGTCTGTGTCCTACATGTGAACTGGGGGGAATACGGACCAATTAACTTCTCTACGAACGAAAAGCAACCTGGAATTGAGTGCTCGTTAGCGAAGATTAACTTTTAAAATATTAGCAATTCCAGGCAGACCTTTTTTTCTTTCTGGGAATACTTGCAAGCCCGGCTGTTTCCCAGGATTGTTGGTTCTCAGTTTTGTCATGGATCTGCAGCTGCCTTGGTGGGCTTGGGGGGCGGGGACAGCTGGTGGAAGAGGGGCTGTCTTAACTGAGCTCTTATTTCTGGAGCTGAGTACGGTTCCTATGTAAAGAACGGAAGTTCTTTCCAGCGAGATTTCAGAGATCCACGTGAGCTTCCCACAGACCTTGCGTTCCTCCATTGCAGCAGGTCCACAGGTGAGCCTGGCAGGTGGTTCTGAGCTGTGAAGGGACTGAGTTGTAATAGATGCAAGGCGGAGGTTCGTGGTTCCCGGGCACAAGCTCCCTATCACATCGTCCCTGAAGCCTGTCAGCTGTAAATCTGTTCTTACATTACAATCAAATGTGCGAGGACCGTTGGGCAAAGATATTTATACTGGTTGCTCTTTTCGCCTGCAGACAACATGGTGCTGACGGCAGAAGCAATTATTTTTGCTATTTCCTACAGTTTGGAACATTTGAGTTTGATCATGTTCATTTTTATATTTTAGACTGGGGCAGTAGTCTAAAATGTGGGGAGTGGGGAGCACCCTTCATTTAGGGCAGGTTTGGGAAAGAAACCCAAGTGCCTCAGTCAAGTATTTTTATGGTAGAGTTGAAGAGTTCTCTTAAGGAAGGTGTTTTTATTGTGGTTGCTGTTTTGCCCTCTCTTGACACCAAGTCTCAGGATAGATTCTTCTTCACCTTCCACCATATTGAGAACCTGTGAAACAAACCTTAATAGAACTACTGAGGGAGAAGAATCCACGGGCGGGACAGAAGCTCCGAGTAGATATGGAATGTTATTAATAGATAGCACTCAATAGATGTTAATAAATACCTCTTCCTATTGTTGAGCTTAAAGGAGGTTGACCCACGTGTGAATTGCTCTGGTCAGTGAAGGGACCTTGTACCTAAAAAGGGTGTGTTGTAAGGAGCAGAAAAGCAATCTGACTGTTGAACAAAATAATATGGTTTTCTCATCTCAAAGTGTTCTCCATTTCTGTGGGCTGTCATCGCCCTGAAATCGTGAGCTCCCTTGGGTCCCTGTCATACGGCTTCCTGGCAGGCCTGGCCATACATTTCTGAGCACATAGTAAAATTTCAGTACATTGGTAGAAACCAAAAGTTCGGGAATCTTGGAAGCAGAGTTGAAGTAGGGGTAGAAGGAAGAATGCAGGGGCCTCGGGAGAGAAACAGTCAAGGCAGAGGGGGAATTATATATAGAAACTGCCCTGGGAGCCAGAGAAGACCAAGGTTGGTGAGCGACGAACGATTTAATTCTCCCGAGCAAAGGAAAGAAACTGGACACAGAGACTTTGTAATCTGAAGAGTTAATTAGGCAAGTTATCAGACCTCTAATAGCTCCTCTCATGAGAGCTGGCATTTATATGTATATATATCTATCTTTGTATACATAATGGTACAGAATAGGCAACTTTGTCCCAATAATCTATTTAAATTTTGACTTAAACATTGATACAAATCTAAAGGGGGGATTATCACATACTGTAGTTTATAACTCATTTGAGGTTTTTTTTTTTACCTCCTAAATAGCCCAATGAATGGATTTTTTTAAGCTATAGGAAACCGCCTCTGGTTTCAGAAAATATAAATTTTAATAAGATAAATAGAATTAGTGGTTAAAGGAAACTCTCAAAAATGAAACTAAAAACACCAAGAAAATCACAATAACACAATTTGGACAGGTCAAGATGTCAAAAATACCATGAAGAAATGTTTCGGTACAGAGAATTTCTCAAGAAAGGTGTAAATATGGTGACTAATAATGAGTATGTGAAAGACTAACATGTTTTAAAATTGCTTCTGGGGGGTGATTGCTGAACTATTTTTAATAACTTTAAACTATTGAATTATATGATATGTGAATTATAAGCCAATAGAGCCGTTAAAAATTTTAAGGTATAAAGAGCCTATATGTATACATATGGACACAAATATATATGTATCTATAAGGAATTCTGAATATATTCAATGAGCATAATAAAAGACAGCATCAGAGAAGATCCACTAGCCTGAGATCACCTGATAATAATTAATAAGCATGGCCTCTTCTTGGCCAATATTATTTCACAGTTGACTGTGTTGAAGGTACAGGCAATGACCTTTGTCCTGAATTTTAATAATTTACTTAAGTTTTATGTTAAATCAGAATATAATCAGGACAAAAAAAGGCATGTTTTGTTGTGAGGTGCTTGGCACTAGGTTTCCAGCGGCATATATAAAAGCCTTCTGCAGGTTATATTGGACTGTTGTATCTTGATTTAGAAAATTGAAAGCGCCAGTAATTTTCCACTATTTATAACACCAGAAAAAAAAGCCCTGGTGAAACGCATTCGGTGGACCTAAAATGCCGAAGCCTTTGGCGATCCTTTCCTATCCAGCAATGGCAAACTGTCGAGTGTTGCATATGATTGAGGAATTTTACTGGCAACTTGCAGATTTCAGCCTGGACAAATCTCTATCACATAGGTGTTTGGGAAAAAAGCAACCTCTAAGTTGTTGGGTTGTGGCTTGGTTTTTGTTTTTCCGCTTCTTCCCCTCCTCAACCCAGCCACTTTGTCTTGTACTTAAATTAGTATTTCCATTATATTTTAAATGTGCTAGGAGGTCACTTTTTTATTTTCTTCTTTCTTGGGAGATGGCTATCAGAGGGAGCATTAAATTAACCTCAGTGAAATTTATATTTAAACTCCAGCAAACTAGGAGTTTAAACTTAAACAGTGCTTAATCATTATTTGTCGGTTCTCCCGGGATTTCCCTTGACTTTCAGAGAAAGGATGATTAGGTGAAGGGAGCTATGGTATTGGTTTTAGAAGTTTATGAAAATCTGTAGTCAGACGTATGTGTGTGTGTGTGTACTTAGGACACTCCTGGAGTTGGTTTTCCCAAGCTTCTGGTACCTAGTTTGTTGTGTATCCAATATGTAATGTCATCATAAAACACTTGCACCTGCATTAACCCTCATTGTCTCAAGGTAGATAGTGAAAAAAAAAGAGATCATTTTGATTCTTTTTAAAAGCTCAAGACATGCATATTTCTGCTTAAGAGCAGTTGGGTATTTCCCCCTCACTCCTTGGCTGGTCTTGATTGGAAAGGCAAGCTACCTAACCCAGGGCAGTGCGGCCAGAATCCAGTGTTTATTCAAAAAGGCTCCCTCAGGCAGTTTGCGAAGAAATGCTCCCGTTTGTAAAATTTCACAAAAGACAGCCAGGGTAACGAGCTGTTCTGGGTGGAGCAGCCCCAACTGTATTTACTAACACTTGTTTTCTGGGGAACCTTAGAGAGGAATGGAAATCCTTAGCAGGAACCTGGCAGGGTGGGATTCTGTGCCGGGTTCTCCTTATATGGAGCAGAAAGCAAGCTGCAGTGACACTTCGGGTATTCCCCGTGCCACGGGACAGCTGATGGCCGGGTGGACGGGTTTGTTTATATCTTAACCAAGGCAGGCTGTTGTGTTGATTAAACAAGCGCCCCCCCCCCCCAATGCTCCATTTGCAGCTTGCACACATTTCCCCAATTAGAAAATCTCTCATAAAAAGGCATCATGTGATAAGCTCCTGCATTAGCCCAAACCCAGCCGGGGGTCCACTTGGAGATCCTTAGAACCCAGAGTCCTTGGAGCAGTGGGAGACGCAGACATTTCGGCTAGGCGTCTAGTTGATCTGCCAGGCAACAGAGCTTTGCCACTTGCTTGTTGGAGAAGAAAAATAAATTAAAACAAGATTGCGGGGACTTGAGTTATTATATGGCCGGGGCTCCGTGTAGAGCTTTAATCACAGTGTGATGCTTGGAGCCTCAAAAAGGCCACGTGTTTCCTTCCTTTCTTTCTTCGTTCCCCGGTGTTCCGTTTTTTTTTTCTTCTTCTTTCTTTTTATTTTTTTAAGCGTTACTTCACTGAGGCAGAGGGCTGCCTTTGAGTGACGTCACGAGTCTGAGCAGCAAGCTGCACAAGAGAAGGGAGGCTGGGTGAGTGACAGCCCAGCCTACTTTTTAATAGCTTTGTCATGTGACTTGGGACTGTAGTAAGACAGGTGCCTTCAGTTCACTCTCAGTAAGGGGCTGGTCGCCTGCAGGAGTGTGTGCTCTGTCTCGCTGTGGATTGGAGTTTGAAAAGCTTGACTGGCGTCATTCAGAAGCTGGATGGCGTGGGACATGTGCAACCAGGACTCTGTATGGAGTGACATCGAGGTGAGCCGGGGGGCTGGGCTGGGCTGGGCATTGCAGCCACCAGCAGCGACTGACCCGACCAACCAACCGACAGACCAAAGCTTCCGTGGGATGCAATTATTCTTGAAAGTGGTGGTGAGGGGTGGGGGAAGGGCTGGGTTTGAGGAAAGAAGGCAGGAAAGTCACGCAGGCAGGAGCCCTTTGCTGAGAAGGGATCTCAGCCGTAACTCCAATAAGTTGGCTATTTTAAGGTGGCTCCTCAGAGAAGCCCGGAGCAAATCAAAGTGGAGCTGCTGTCACTGGCGTCCGCTGCAGTTCGAAACTCTTTCCATGTGCCTCGGGCTCTGTTGCCAGCCCGATGCAATATTGATGCTCCAAGATATTGGTATGAATCAGAAGCGGAAGGCTCTCCAGCCGTGTTTAGTGGCCTGGTTGGAAAAATGCCACTTCTATTTTTAAGACATCGACGATCGAACTATGAACACCAAGGTTTTCGAATACAGTCTGGCTTTGACTTGAATCCCCAGATTGTGGTTTTTTTTCTCCCCCAAATCCTCTTTCTCCCCGGCTCTCTCGCTATTTGCCAGATAGAGAACTCACCAAACCCTTAATAATTCCTGCCGGGTTTTTCTCTGAGTTTGCGTTGCCCACAGAACACAAAACAGTGATGGTATTTCCCTTCACAACTCCAATCTGGGGGTGGAAAGATTTGTTCAAAAAAAAAAAAAAAGGGAAGGAAGAAATTCCTTCTTTTCCGTTAGGCTCCGTGGCAGGGCAGCTAATGGTTAAATCTCTGTGTTCCGCGGAGAGCAGCCTGAAGCTTTTGAGAGAATACAGTTTATGCAGGACTGTGTGCGCGGAGCTGCTCGGCGCTTGTGTAAAAATAGACAGCAATACATCAATTCCACCGCCGCTGCTGGCTACAATTCATACAGGAGGGGAGAGAGGAGGGCGAGAGAAAGGGTGGGGGGAAGCAAGCCGTTTCCTCATAATCTGTGGTGTCTGGAGTCACTGGCTGGGGGACAGGAAGACCTCTCTGCCTGTTTGCATGCAGCCTGGTGGAATGTTCTCAGAAAGTTTGGGCAACTTGGGGAGCGAGTGAAACTTTCTGTGCACTCTGGTGCGAGGAGCGCAGACGGAATTGGACGGCGGTTTCCAGCTGCTCACAATGAACCTGGCAGTGGACTCTCAGGGTTTCCTCTGGGCAGCTGGGGGCACGCAGGGTAAGGGGGAGGATCGGGCCCCACGTGATGTGGTTAAATAAGATGTCATGGAGTGCAGCAATACGCATCTAAAGGGAAAAGCTTTTGGCCCAGGCCTGCAGGGAATGCATCTTTCTTATCTCGGAGGCATGCCCTGCACTCTTAACTCTTTGCTGGGTTTGCAAACGCAGGCTAGGTTCCTGGGCTAGTTCCCCCCCCCCCCCCCCCCCCCCCCGCAAATGGTCTTAACAAATTGAAATGGTTCTAAACTTGTTGTGATTTTATGGAAAGGTGGGATAGATATAGATAACTCATCGGTCTTGAAGCTATTACGGACCAGGGGGTGGGGGGTAGGGGCAGTGGGTGGGGGGCAGCACTGCCCAAGTGGCTTCAGAGTTCTGATTGCCTCCAAGTAGCCGGTGTGTCCTGTGGGCGTTTGCCTGGCTGGCACCATGGGACTCAGGTGTTTATGGTTTCATTTTCCCAACGTGTGGGTTCCCCGGTGCCGCTGCAGAGACTAGACTGAGGCGCCAGATCACAGGGAAGCAGGAGAGATTTCTTTTAATCGCTGGAATTCCTGCAGTCATTTTTCAATTAAGCGTCATTTCGGGAGGGTGGTCCGTTGTCTTGGTTTGGGGCTTTGCCCTGCTTGCTTTCAGGTCGTGGGCGGCCGGTCGGCTCCGGGTGATCAGCAGGCTTCTCTGTTGTAATCTTCTAGCAGTCATGCCTTCTCAGCCACACGGGCTGAAAGATGAACGAGCAGCAGGTAGCTTAGCTTAAGGGGCCTTCGGTTTTTGAATCATTAATGCTTACTGTCATCCTAAAACGTCCTCTGCCCCTTTACACATCATGACAGGATGGCGCATTGGTTAATAAAGGTCTAGATCGCTATAGCTACTCTGGATCCCCAGTGCTTCACAGTTTAATGAAGATGATGTACACTAAGTTACCAAGATTGATAGAGACAATTCACATGACATACATGCCACGAAGAGAGTCACTCTTTTACTACCCCCCACCCCTCCCTCTGTTCTGACTCTTCTTTAAGAAGTAAAGATTCTTTATTTCATTGATATAATTAATATGGCTCTCTCTCTCTCTCTTTCTCTCTCTCGCTCTCGCTCTCTCTCAGATTTACCATCCGTGGCACCAAAACCTCCAAAAGGTTAATGGAGAATTATCCTTAATTATAATGATTCATTATCATCAGTGCAGTTAAGCTAATTTATTGTCTGCTCCTTAACTAAGAGAAAAGTCTGTTGGGGTGAAATAACGCACAATAATTAGCCTTTTGTGTTTAGTGATGGCTTTATCCTCTTAAATCTTATTATAAAATTAAGGCGAAGGTTGGTTGTGGAATGCGTGCCGTGCCGGCAAAGAGCAGTAGAATGTGCCGCTTGAATCGCAGAGAGCCCCACCTGTCACAGATGTAGAGGGAAGCAGTAACTAGCAGCACGTCAGATGGGGACAGATACGGGGCTCGGACTGTTGAGTCTGGCATCCTCCAAAGGCCAAGTATAAATTAATCACAGGAACATTGCTACTACGAATGTGCTTTAGATGAGCAGGATAATGCCGCATTCAGAGACACTGGTTTTATGAGTATGTCAACACTGGCATGATCCCATGCACTTGAGTTCAACCATAACCTAAAAGCCAAAACAAAGCCGAAAGGAAGACGGGGAGGAGGGGAGGAAAGCAGGGAAGGTAAGAGAAGGAAAAGAGAGAACAAGGAACAGAGATGCCCATTATGGGACAGCCAAAGCCAAGAAGTTAATCTGGTCTTCCCAATGGTTTCAAAGAGTTATTTTATATATCTATATACCTACATATATATATATATATATATATATATATATATATATATATATATATATATATATATTCCAGGACGTTAAAAGGGCCCTGCTCAAGCCATACTCTTAGATGTTAGGAGAGAGAGAAGCAGATAAGTCGTCCATTCCCACTTGGGTGGCACTCAGCTTTCAAAAACACCTTGTCTAAAGTACGCTCCCTGAAACAGGAACTTAAACCCAGATGAAATGGGTCTCTATTTCTAGCTTCTATTCATTTCTCACTGCTGACTTTTTGTTGTTATTGCTGTCTATGTATTGGGAGACCTGGTGACGAAGCGTCTTACGGTCTGGGCTGCTGACCATGCAGTTAGCAGTTCGAAACCACCAGCTGCTCCTGGGGTGGGGTGGTAAGATGAGGCTTTTACTTCTGTAAAGAGTTTCAGTCTCCAACACCCACCAGGCCATTTCTCCTGTATTCGATAGAATCCACTCGATGGGAATGAGTTTGGAGTATTTGCTTTTTAGAAGACTATTCCACCATAAATCCTGGGTATTCATTTGCACCATTGAAAAGGCTATCCCCTTGACTATGAATCAATTGTGGAAGAGTCCATGGGGGTATGTCTTTCCTCTGAGTCTGTCTGACCCAGGGGAGGAGACCTGAAGGCAGACTTGGTGCCGGCGAAGTTTCACCTAACACCAAATGCCAGCACTGTACCAGCACTAACCCCTTCTCAGCCCAACCTCCACTCGTATGCAAACCTAGCCATGGGCACTGATCTGTAACTTGGCACTAACTCAGATAAGAAAATGGAAAGACTACTGGACGGATGAGGACTGGGTGCAGGTTGAACAGGCTGCCTGGTGTCTGGGACCTTCGTGGAGTGTGTGTGTACCATGGTCTCAGGGTAGGACCACAATCATGCTCCCGCTCACACCATCCCCGGCTCCCACCCCTGCCCCCTTGCCAACCACTTACTCCCTACCCAGTACCTAGAGCTCAGCATGTGGCTTTTGCTCAGCCTGCTGCGTGTGACCTGTGTAATGTCACCTGGGGGCTCGAGAAAAAAAGAAGGGAAAAAATCTGCATAAAACTTATTTTATTCCAAATCTAAATGTCAAGGAGGATCTTCAGCTTTCTGCCAAGCTGCTGCCTGGATGTGAACACGGGTGCAGTGGCGTGCCTGACCTTGGAGGGGAGGGCCAGGAGGGTGCCTTTTCAGCGTGCCTGCTGAGAAGGACGCCTCAGGACTGCATGTGGAGGAGGCCCACACTGCGCTGACATCGCCAGCCCCTGCGATGGAAGTTTCTGCAGGCTTCCTCACCTAATGCAGAGTGGCTGCAGTGAGCAGCCCGAAGTGAATATAGCCAATTCCAGTGCAGGAGACCACCTCACTGGGAGGAGCTGGGCCGGCGGGGGGGGGGCGAGTGAGAGGGAAGCGGGTGGCATACACCGTTAAAGACTGCTTCACTCCAGAAAATGAAGGACTCACTCTACCAGCCATTTAAGCATCTGGATATACTTACTGACAGAGGCCTGCTTGGTGCAAATGGGCAATCCAGTGAGCTGTGAACCAAAGAGTTGGAAGTTCGAGTTCACCCCGAGCACCTTGGAAGAAAGATGTGGCAATCTGCTTCTGAACAGGCAGCCTTTGAAAACCCTGTGAAGCAGAGTTCTACTGTGCCACCCAGACGCTTGGGTCTTGGTCTGACTTGGTGACAACTGAGTCCTAATACATTGACATTATTAAAAGGTATAACAAAAAGTACATGTTTTTTAATTCTCTCTGAGCATACTTTATTTATATATGGAGAAAGTACAGTGGTCGTGTGGTACTGTTTTTTTGGTTTTTTCCCTTTTGCTTTTCTGGAACCAAATGATCCCAATTAATCTGTATCCACCTCTCTCTGTGTTTCTATTTACCAACTCTCTCTCTCCCACATACACACCCCTCAATACACAGGATTTGTAAGCTGCACAAAACTGAGGGTATTAAAGATCATGTAAGAAAACATGCTTTTTTTGTCCTTCAATTCAAGGAGCTTGCTTTTGACTTCTTAGGGATGAAGTCCAGAAATGAAAAGTCAAGTAAGAGTAAATGATTTAAATAACAATCTGAGAGCCCTAGATGAGTGTGAGGACTTTGCACCATTAGTTGCTAAATGAATTATACACATTATAATGGTTAAAAGGAGCCAAAGTAGAGAACGTTTGCCTAGGATCGTTCTACATTTTCTTTTTCATCTGGCAGAGGTTGATTGAGTGCCTGATCATGTCTGGTGACACTTCCAGGGTAGAATCTAACTGGTATCCTGCCCTAGATGGAATTATACTGGGAGGGTAAAGATCTGCCTAGAGGTGCAGCAGACGACCTTTTGAAAGCTGGTGACTGCCACCAGAGAGGTGCCCACGGGTCCTGCTTATTGCTTATCTGAACAAACCAGAGAAGATCTCGTGGCTCTGTGTATTTGGCCATGAATCTGAAAGTAGAATTTGGGGTGAGATATTTCAGGCAGAGTATCCTTTAGGGGTAGGTAATGGGGTTGAAGAACTTTGGATCTTTTGCCTGGAGATTCATGTCCAGGAGGGAGACCAGCTTTGGTGATGCTGTCCAGTTAGCCCAGGCTTGATTCCCATTGGGTGCTATCTCCATTGAATGAATTCCTGTGGCGACTGAACATGGTCCTCTGCCTTCTTTTCTTTTCCCCCCACCCCCCTGCAGTGTGCTGCCCTGGTTGGTGAAGACCAGCCTCTTTGCCCAGATCTTCCTGAACTTGACCTTTCTGAACTAGACGTGAACGACTTGGATACAGACAGCTTTCTCGGTGGACTCAAGTGGTGTAGTGACCAATCGGAAATCATTTCCAACCAGTACAACAATGAGCCTTCAAATATATTCGAGGTAAGGCCACGCCTTGGTGGGATTCTGTGTCTCATTGGACTTGCCTTGGTTCACCATGAACTCACGTGGCCATGGGCCTGTAAGCGCAGGGTTCTGCCACTTTGCTGGCAGCAAAAGACATTTGCGTTGGAGGGACATGACTTTTGGTTGCGTGGAAAAGCTATGTTTGCGGGGAAAAAAGGACCCAGCCCAGAGTGTGTTAAAATGGGCTGAAATGCTGAGAGATTGTGAAAGAAGGGGTGACAAAGGAAAAACAAAGTCTAGACCTGCTCTGATGGCACAGTGGTTACGAGTCGGGCTGTTCATCGCCAGGCACGCAGTTCGAAACCACCCTCCGCTCCATGAGAGAAAGATGGGGCTTTTCATTCCCGTGAAGAGTTAGTCTCAGAAACTCGCAAGGGCAGTTCTAGCCTGTCCTGCCGGGTCAAAATGAGTTGGCATCGCCTCGATGGCAGTGTGTTTGTTTTGTTTTGTTTGCTCTTTATGTTTTTGTTTGGCTTTTTGATTTCCCACAGAGAAAGGGCACGACGTAGTGACTAATAATAATTAATGTGAGGGAGTCTTTGTATTTTCGTGCTATGAGCTCGAGGTTTACCTTGATTGGCTTTACAAAGGGGGCAGTTATTATTATTGATTCATGACACATTTTTGATACCTGCTTCTGATTTCTCGGTAATGTCCAACGAATTCCCTGTTTTCTTAGAGTCAAAGTCACTGACTTTCAGCAGTGAGAATTGCCCCCCAGACTGCAGACTCTTTTTAGAATCCGACCGGATCAGGAAACATGTTGATGTGCCCATGGGAAAGTGTTGCTTTTAGAAAAGAGCCTCTTCTTACGAGACCAGGACTCACTTATTTGAAGGCAGATGCTTCTTCGCAAGGGCCAGCCTATAGAATGTCCCCCAGGAGTGAATGCAATAGGAGTTAGATACACTGGTGTCGCCACCACTAAGCGCCAGCTACTTTAAATGTGTTTCTTATCACCACCAAGGACAGTGTTTTCCTTTTTCATATTTGCGATTACTCTTTGAAACCCTGGGTCATGGCGAGATGTAGTTTTGTACTTTTTATTTTCTTTGGGCAGCCAGCAGGTAGAAGGTGCTGGCTCAAGGTCTGTGAAGTGAACACAGAGTAAATGAGAAGTACTGGGAGTCTCAATCAAGACAATAATAGGAACAATAATTAAAAAAACCCGTCATCTCCTGCTTTGGCGTGGAAAAGGGGCGCTGGTGGCAAGACAGGTTAAGTGTTGACCTGTCAATCAGTAAGTCGGCAGTTCAAACCAGTCAGTCACTCAGAGGGCTAAAGACGAGGCTGCTCTTGTAAAGATGTACTGTCTCAGAAATGCTGCCCTGCCGGGTCTCTGTGAGCTGGGTTGATTTGAGGCAGCGGCTTTGACTTGGGATAAGTAGACACTGTTCTTGAAACTCCGCAGGATTTTGCCATTAGTCCCATTTTACATGTGGAGACGCTGAGTCTCTGAGGGGACCAGTGATTGCCCATCTTTGACAAGTGACAGAGCTCAGCTTGAACCGACCATGCCCTGGGTGCCACAGTCTCTAGTAGCAGGACAGGGAGGGTCACAGTAACTTTGGGTGACAGCCATCCTGGACAAAGACCTATCAAGCTGCCTCTTGACTGAATCCGTTTAAAAATAGAACCGAATCTTTCCTTTTACTGTTGGCGAGCCTGGAAGCCAGGCCAGCCGTGAGCTTGAGGTGGCCTTAGGCTCTGTCGGCCCGATGGCTGAGACCTTAGAAGAAGCTTGAAGGGTGAGCTGGGTCTTAGAAGAATGCTTCCTGTCATGAAGTTGGGGGCTGAGGAAAGGAGTCAGGCGGAGGAAACCCAGAAGGGCTTCGGTTAGGTCTACTTTCCCAGGCTTCTCACCCTGTCTGGGAAAGTTCATGTGAGGACGTGGCTGGTTAGAACCGGTAAATTGAACATTCCTCATTCTGTAATCTTGTCAGGTTACAGGCGTATTTTAAGTCATGCTGCATTAAATAAACAGTACTTTAAAAAAAAAAGGTCCATCTCTCTAGATCTCTTATCACAAATCGTCTATTTTGTATCCGGCGAATGCCGTGCAATTTGTAAGTGAGGAGCAGCTGAAAGGGGCGTGTGCCGCTTTAAAAAAAGGTGGGTGTGCTGCTCTGCACCCTTTCGTTCCCGTGTTCCATGGGACAGTACTTTGGAGAGATTTTGTAAAACTTGGCGTTTCCACCTTCAGGCAGGCCACTTGGTTCCGTGGCTGGTTTTGTCTCCAGAGGCCTAAAAGACACAATGCCATCTTTTTACCACCCCCCCCACCCGCCCCCATATACAATATTCTGTAAGGTTATGTCTTGGGCTGCCCACCGCAAAGGTGAGCAGTTCGACACCACCAAGGACTGTTCTGTTTCTATCCCCGTGAACAGTTACTGCATCAGAACCTCACAGGGGCCATTGCCGCCTGTCCTATAGGGTCACTGCGAGTCAGCATTGACTTAAACGTCTCTGTGTGGCTTTTGAGACACAGTTAAAAAATACAAGATTGGTTTCACCCCCAGGGTTTCTTTTCAAACCCCAGCCAGTTGTGTCTCCTGGGGGAACATGTAGTACATATCTGGAGACATCTATGACTGCGGGCACTGGGGAGAACATATTAGTGGTATGTCGTGAGCCGGAACTTAGGGGCAGTAGCCGCTCGAGGTTGCGCCATGCCCAGGAGAGCCGCCGACTGCTTTCCCCAAAGCATTCTCCAGCCCCAAAGGCCAAGTGCACTGAGGTTGAGAAACGCTGTATTTAAAACAAAACAATCACGGGAATCCCCTGTGTCCAGTGCAAACTGCGAATCGACCACGTTTCTGGAAAGATACAGGATGCAAAGACTCACAAGTCGTAAAATGACCCAGCCGCTCCAGGCTGTACCCTCGAGATGTCAGGTGGCTTCTCAGTGCCGGAGAGCAAAAGGAACTGTTTGGATAACTCCCCATCCCAGCTTTCTTTGACGTCACAGAGCCCATTCTTCTTTGTCTAGGCCAAGGGTAAGGGCAGGTGTGGCAATGCTGCCCTGAACAGCAGCATGGGAAATTGCAGGCCTTTCCTCGCTGCCCCCTAGAGTCAAAGGCAGACATTTCGCCCTACACCAGGAAAGGGAAGGTGCTGTGAACCTGGGTGGAATTCTGAAAGTAGGGCTCCTTCCCCCTTGCAGAAAGGTGATATGCAGCCCAAAGGAACCCTGGTGCGGCCTGCTGGGGTTCTGTGTGAGTCCCACCATGCCGACACTTCCCTGAGGGTACTTCCCAGGGCCCTGTGCCTTTAAATGTCTCGCTGTGGACTTTCACCTGCGCTATCTTTCTTCCAGTTCTGGTAGCCCTGCCTCATCCAGTTTGGGAAGGCCGTGTACTTCAGGCAAGCCAAACAGACACAGCCTCTGCCAGCCCCCCATCTGCCAATCCCTTAGCATGACCTCTCCCAAATTCCCAGCATGAATTAAGAACCCGAGTCATAAAAACAGTTTTTTTCCTGGTTGTAGTAGCAAGTTGTTGGACATGGCCAGTAAGGTTTCTGGATTCTAACTCGAGTAGGGAAGTGGGGGGGGTGGTCATGTCAATATGTCGGTGGCAGTCCTGTCAGTTCTGACTCACAGTGACCCCTGGTGTTTCAGAATGGAACTGCGCTCCGTGGGGGCGGGCAGGTTAATGGCTAGTTTTCCAGCAGTAGGTTGCCAGGTCTCTATTCCGTGGCACCGCCCCAATTGGATGGCAGCCCCAATCCTTTGGTCGGCTTTGAGCATGGGTCAGCTGTACCCCCGTGGACTCACCAGCAGAAAGGGAAGTGGTAAACCCAAAAGGTGAAGTGTAGGCATTTCTCCCTTCTCTCAGTCCCCTGCATCCCAGTGCAAATTGCATTTTGTTGTTGAATTCAAAGCCAGAAGGATTGGAGTGGAGAGTCGTATTTGGGAACACGTAACCTCCCAAGTGGAAGGGAAAGGTGCCAGTGTGCAATTGTACATGCTGTTTGAGGAGCTGGGCCCACAAGGGGTGGTCTAGGCTCGCATACTGTGTTTGGATGTGTCCCTGTAGGTGGCTGGGGGTGATTCTGTCTCCAAAGGGGGTGCAAGGCCT
The DNA here is from genome assembly GCF_050624435.1 of Tenrec ecaudatus. Taxonomy (NCBI): domain Eukaryota; kingdom Metazoa; phylum Chordata; class Mammalia; order Afrosoricida; family Tenrecidae; genus Tenrec; species Tenrec ecaudatus. The sequence continues at coordinate 199,404,557 of NC_134532.1, forward strand.
AGGGTGTTCGTGCAGCCTGGAGTGCACAGAATCCAGGTGAAAGGAAAACAGGATGCTGTCCCTGGATGGACTGGTCGCAAGATTTATGTTTCAAAAATATTGCAACATCACTTCCTTCCCTCTCTCGTGGCTTTTGTACATTGTTTGAAGGAACAGAAGGAGAGGCTGTGTTTTATAGCACAGCCATGAACGGTGGGTAAGTCGGGCCTTAGTTTACCTAGCACACTGCCCTTCGCCAGGAGGGGGGGAGTGCCTTGTCCTTGCTTTGTTTTAACACCTGTTATCACGCCTCCCTGAGACACCTGGCAGGAGCCCTGGTGATGGAGTGGTTACACCTTGGGTTGTTAAACAAAAGGTCAACAGTTCAAAACCCAGCTACTCCAACGGGAAAAGAGGAGGCTTTGTCCTCCGGCCAAGAGTTACAGTCTTGAAAACCCACAGGGGCCAGTCTGTCTTGTCCTATAGGGTCACGGTGAGCCGGAGGGCACTCCATGGTCACGTGTGTGTGTGTTGTTCAGAGACCATTGAATGGACAGGCGTTGTCCCTAGGTCTGAATGCAGCTAGCTGCTAATGCTCGTCAGAGGGTGGTGAGTGAGAATCCGCTAGTCAGTCCTCACAGTGCATTTTGCAGGCTGCCTCTGCAGAGGGGAAGAGAGTAAGCGATCGCCACATCTATGCTTCGGAATCACTCGGACTCTCAGTGAGCTCTGATTCTGTGGACTTTCATAGGAACACCGGGCTTTCCTCGTTCATGTCTACAAGGTATCCCACTCCGCATCCCTCCGAGGAAATGGGTGGCAGGACCCCCTAAGAGGATGTGATCATTCTGTTGGAACTATGGATGCCTTCCCATTTCTGCTTGTATTTCTCAGTTAATTTCCTAGCTATTCCTACCTTGTGCATATATGATACGACCTATCAAAACCTTTTGGACATCCCCTCACAGAGGGGTCACAGGGAAGAGAGGAGCCAATAAGAGTTCAGTAAAGCACCGACGAAACATACAATTTTCCTCTAGTCCTTTGGTGCTTCTTCCCCCCCCCCTATCATGACCTCAATCCAACCTTACAAATGTGCCTAGAGCAGAACATGTACACTGCTATAGATAAGAACCCACAACACAGGGAATCCAGGACAGATAGACCCCTTGGGGCCGGTAATGAGAGTAGCCATACTAGGAGGGGAAGTGGAAAGTGGGGGAGAAAAAGGGGAACCAATCACAATGATCTACATATGGGGGATCGACAACAGAAAAGTGAGTGAAGGGAGACATCGGTCAGTGTAAGACATGAAGAGAAAAATCATCAAGGGTTAAAGAGGTAGGGAGGGTGGGGGAGGGGGAAAGTGAAGAGCTGAAACCAAGGCTCAAGTAGAAAGAAAAGGTTCTGAAAATGATGATGGCAACATATGTACAAATGTGCTTGACACCATGGATGGATGGATGGACTATTGTAAGAGCTGTATGAGCCCCCAGTACAATGATTTAAAAAATAGAATTAATCAACTCACTGGGAGTCTTATGGGAGCAGGGAACCCGTCCTGTACGTTAAAGATTTCTCAGATGTTTTCATAGAAAAACAGAAAGCAACTGCTCAATAAATATTTATCATCTAATGAATGAGTTCCTCAAACATCCATTGATGGTGTGAATTAACCTTAGGTAATGTGAAGATTACATAGGAAACACAAAAGAAGTTCCATTTCAGAAAGGAATTTTAAATCTAAATTGGGAAGGCTGATGACCAGATGTAATTAGCAAACAGTGCAAGACTCTTGTATGCGCACACCCACACCCACACACATGCATGTATATATACATATCTTCTTAATTGGAAAGCAATGCAAAGCTGTGATTATAGCAATATCCATATGCACGTATGTGATCCTATATGTTATATGTGTGTTGTCACTGTGTAAGCATTGCAAGACTGTGTACTCATATACATGCATATGCATGTACCCATGTGTGTGCTCACGTGTGTGCGTGTTGGAGATGAGCTAAGGGAAGACACAGCAAGAATGGAGTTTCCAGGGCTGAAGAGAGTCAGAAGGCCGTGTTTTCTTAGCAAGACTAGTGAGCTGAGGTGCTGGGTTTATTAAGACTGAAATACAAGGGACGTGGGAGAAAGAATTTGGTTCTAGGTGGATGTATTATGGGGCACCCTCAGAATTGTGGTCCAAGTGGTTAGAGCTTACATTGTGGAAATCAGGGCACCACTGAAGATCTGTACAAGGCAGCAAGGTGAAAGAGGTGGTGATGGAGCAGCGAGAAGCTGCTGCAGGTGGTAAGAGGCATGAACAATTAAGGAGGGTAGGACCAGGCCCTCCTGAATGCCAAGAGCCAACAAAGTTCAGGACGGGGCCAAGGTGACAGGCAAGGGAATGGCATCCTAGGGACAAAGACTTGAAACACCTTGAAGGAAAATTCCATTAGCTCCGAGGAACAGGAGGTCGGATAGAGAGAGAGGAGGAGTCCAAGACTGCCAGCTCCAGAATATTCCAAAAAGCGTTGGAGGGACCTGGCTCTCCTCCTGCCCTTGGCTAAGCATCTGATCCCATTTAGGACATCAAGGATACCCATCAGGCATGGGAGGTCATTCTAAGAAGGGGCACTCCTGCTCCCTGCTGCCCAGGGACAGCAAATATGAAACCCACTCCACACACGGAGGCGGAACGTCTGCTCTTTCATACACGTCTCTGGAGGAAATTCTGCAGCCTGCCACGGGCATGAATGCTTGCTTCCCACTGTGCATGCCAGTTCTCAGGCAGACTGTTCTATGAATGGCCATCCATTTGAAACTATAACAAAGCATATTAAAGACACATACGCAAACACACATTCACACACACGCGTGTGAAAATAGCAATCTCACCGTCACTTACTCATTTGGGGAATACATTCCTCTTTGCCAGGTGGAGAGGCTGGTTCCAGTTGACAAGCATCCGGGTGCAAAGAGTTTGGTGATTTCTAATTTGCAATCAATGAGTGTTTGTCATTTAAATGAAATTTACAACCCACGATCTGATTTTTTTTTTTGCCACCCTTGGTAACGACACACAGAGAACACAGACTTGAAGTGGGAAAATAATCACCGCTTAAGTGGGGAGTTAATTGGCTGTAATGCAAGAGCACTGAGGAATGTTGAAGCTCATGGAGATGTATAGAGTATTTAAAAAATTTATGCCATCCTTATCTGTGCATTTGTAGTCAAGCACACAATTCCCAATTTAGGGTGTAAATCAGTTAGATGTTCAACTTGCAGTGTCTCAAATCAGAAAGCTGCCCTCAGACCCAGTCAGTGCTGATTTCTTTCCCTGTTGGCTTATCTCACAAAGGACCTACAAGTATTTTCTGTGTGCCTTTGTGTGTTTGTGTGTGCATGTGTCCATCTACACACCTCAGTTGAACACTCTTTGAAAGACTTCTTGGCATGATAACGTCTGGCTATCTTGGGAACATCTGGTTTACCACCTTATTTCCTCCCCAGCATTGTGCTGACCACTAGGCACATGTGGCTTGGGTGTTCTGGCCCCTAGGGCTAGGTCTGTTGGCACGGGCCCCAGCTAATAAATAGCAAGTCATAGGACGCCGGCTTCCGTGACCATCTTTCCCCATCACTAACTTTCCTGGTGGTTGCTTTTGTTCATGGAAATCGTGGTGACGAGAAATTTGGTTGCCAGCTATAGGGATCTAGATATATAGCTATATGTATATAGGCATATATGTTTGTTTAATAGACTTCACTCAAGTTCATAGCATTTGTTATACGGGAAATACGGTCCATGTTTCATTATCCACAAGCATTTTAGAAAGTAGGATTTCACATGCCTGCACATGCGTGCACACCTGGATGTGTGTGGTGGAGACCAGCTGTGTCCTGGCAGAGTGATCCAGGAAGTAGGTGAGCCACGTGGTGGACACAGCTCAGGTATCTCTCGAAAGTGCTGGAGGCTTTGTGAGCTCTTTAAGGACACATGACTCTGACTTTTTTTTTGGGGGGGTGGGGGGGGTGCGGGTAGTGGGCGGGTCAAAAGACAGGGATGTCCGCCTTACAAAGAGAACCATTTGCTGAGACACCGACCGAAAGGAGGTCATCGATTCTTGACACGCCCCACATCCATCAGCGTCTAGGCCACAGGAACGAAGGCGCAGGTTGCCAAGTTGGACAGTGTCTATTTGCAGAGCACCTGCGGGTGCCCGAGTGGTGAGCTTATACACAGGCTGTTGTCGGTGTTTGTCCACATCGCTCCGTGCACAAGCAAACTTAGGGAAACCCAGTACAGCAGATGGCTCCCCTCTGAAGGCGAGCCACCCACGGCGCTGATAACAGAAGAACATTCAAGAGGGCCTTGTGCATCAGAGAGCCAAGCAGCTCCTCCTCTGTTCCCAACCCGAGCTTGGGACGAGTGTGTGGCCAGGAGAAAGTGTCTGTCATCCCGTTGCCTCTTCTTGGAGCAGTGCAGACTTGCATCGTGGGTTTTAGGAAATAAGTGGCCTGCGATGTGCAAACATGCTGCGAGGACCGCCGTGTGTTTGCTCGGTGCCTTACTTGCCTATTTTCGTGAGCCTCTCTATCAGGCTACTTTCAAAAGCCAAGCCGGCTGGACTGTGTTTTCCCGCAGACTGCCAAAGAGGCTACATTCTAAGCAGCTAGAATGAAATCAAGGGGGAGGGGGGTCACACACAGTGAGATGCATATTCTTATTCATGGGCGAGACACAATTTTTATGAAGATAAATGGCTTCTTAATCTATTAAAGCCACTGGTTCCAAAATCATGGTAGGGAATGGATGCATGCGCCTGCCCTCTTCCAAGCTGAGCAAGTCGGCTCGATGGCTCAAAACTAGAAACACGCACAGTCGGCAAGGCCGGCCCAGCTCCCTATGACTGCAAGTTATTCATTCAAGGTTTGGAGCCAGGCGGATTAATGAATTACCAGATCTTGCATAAAATGACTTGCCCTGACTTTTAAATAACTACCTTCCTTTTTGATGGAGGGGGACAGTCTTGTGATTTGAGGTTAATGAGCTCCTGGGAATCAGCACCCCCCCTCCCACACACCCCCAATAGAATTCTTTTCTGTTGCCCCTCATGAGCAATTCAGGACCAGACACCACTTGATTTTTAAGTGGAGACCGGCCCATTGCTATGATGTTGAACAGATTCCTGAGGCGCTGCCGAGCTAAATAAAATAGACTAGGAAGAAAGACCTGGTAGTCTGGGGCGGGGGTGGGGGGCATTTTCTGGGGGCAAAACTAGCTAGGGTAAGCCCTGTGTGTCACAATAGTTCTGTCCCCTTATACAGGAGGGACACTGTGAGAGAGTCAGTGCGTAACTCATTGAAAACTAAAGAAGCTTCATAAGCATCCCCTCCCCCTATGTTCCCACTTCTTCCCTAGTCACTCAGAGGCAGCCCAGGGAAGAGGTTCCGTCCGGCTGCAGGTAGGGCAGGGAAGGTGGCGGTGACTCCGCAGTCCAGTCCTCGGTGGCTTTTTGTCCTTGTCTGTGCCGAATCAGCAGGATTTGTCAGACCTCTCCCCTCTGCTCAGCCAAGTTTAGGGAGCACGCCGCTCCCCTCCCAATCTGCATAACTGGCGCTCTGAACTTTGAAGGAAAGCCTGGGAGCTATTTGCAAAGTGCTGGTGCTTAGAGAATACTAAATTACATTTCGGAAATCGTCTACCGCCACCAGTTATACTTCATTCTCATTCTTGACACAGACACCTACATCAGAGAACAGTAACATTTCGGAGATTAGAGAGGCAGTTTGGGTATGCTCCAGCGCTATAATAGGATCAGAATTTTAAGGCCTTTTGTATTATTACCAATAGTCACTTAGTTTCTACTGCAGTGTACTTTGCGGGGAATTACAGCTTTTGCTAAAAAGATTAAAATGCTATTATGCAAATGATTGCAGTATGTTATTATGTTTACAAATTAACATCCATGGCTCAACACACAAATTAACTAACTATTCTATCTGTGTTATTAGGGCTTTGATAAAGTCACTGTTAATAAAAAATGGGTAGCTTGGAACAGTTCAATGGGAAGGATCGTGATTGAACACACAGAACTTGGGCCGTGTGTTTAAGGTTCTAAGTAGCGAGATGGAAAATAGAGTCACGCGAAGGCCCAGGGCTGCATGGGGCTCTGGGACTGTCAGAACAAACAGCAGAGGTGCTGCTGGGCGATGCCCGGACATGGGAACGAAAGAGCTTCCAGCTATGACGTCTAGTGAGACAGTGTCTCAATAAATCTGAGTAGAGCATACAGACCATCCTCTCTTAATAAACAGGGCATTGAAATGATCATTGCCCTCCATTACATGTTTAATATGTTCCGCACACACTATTCCAGGCTGGAGCTCAGGGCCAATTTTGCCTTGGTGGATGGGGTTCAGCAGTGGAGCACCGCCGTGTGATAAAAGAGGTGACGGCTGGGTTCCGATGACGGCGGCTTTACAACCAGGGCTGCGAATTGCTGTTCCTGGCTGATTCTAAGAGATCATAAAAGGGAGAAGTTAGCCGCCAAGGTCCTGGAGACCTGAACGTAGGTGATTATGTTATCGTGTGGGATGGATTAACTAGACAGACGGACAACACCTTCGCTTGAAGGCTGGCAGGAAAAGTAACTGCAAGGAGATGCAGGATTCTGGCGAGCAAACTTAGTTAGACTGGGGGAGGTCCAGAGGACAGTAATTAAAAGGTTTCCCAGGAAAACCAAGCTTCCAATCACCTGACTCCTTCAAGAGGTCTCAGAACAAAGCAGGCTGTATTCATCTGAAGCCTCGGGACGGCATTAGATCTGTATCGGAATTAGTGGACGTTATAATTAATCTAACTAGTAGCTCCTGGGGAAACGCACAAGCAAGAAACAATGGCACTCTGAGAACGTGCCAGGGACAAGTCTGGTCATAGTTCAAATACCGTGGGCTTCCTCTGCTCAAGAGGCACAGAGGTCGAGGACTTCTGAGTTCGTGCCCAAGGAAACTTTGCACCTCTACACACTTGGGACAGCCACCTTCAACTGCTTAGCCGGTCTGTCAGATGTGCTGTAGTCTTATGTGATGGGGCGGGGCCGGGGGGCATACCATTGGTGGTACGTATAGCACAAGCCCTGGATTGTGTTCCCAATGGCACCTTGTGTTAATGAGCTACTTACACAAATGTTTGCCATCTAGCTGGAGCAAGGTGCCTGGAACCTTCATGTGCTTCCACCTTTGGAGAAAAACGGCGTCCTCTTTCACTATCCCAAGTGTGTCCTTGTGGAAACAGAGCATTTGCTAATCGGTTGAAGCTTGCAAAGGCGAGGTGGGGCTGGGGTGGCGGGGGCGGGATAAGTGTTTTGGTGGGTGGGGAGGAGAAAGGAAAAAGATCTCCACTAGAACCAGCTGCTGTCACAGCTTCAGATTTGATGGCTTATGGCCTTGTCCCGTTCCTAGGCACCTGATCGAGAAAGTGGTACAATCCTGTTATGCAGGCATTCCGGAACGTGGGCCAACATTCACCTGACATGACCAAGGTTTAAAGTACTTGCTGTAACTTTACTCAGTGCAGGGGACATGCCAGCCTCTGCGTGTGCATCCACATCCTCATTCTCTCTCTCTCTTTCTCACACACACGCACACACACGCACACCAAGGGGAAACAGTGAGATTGCCATAGAGAGGTGGTAAACTAATTAGTCCAGTAGACAAATGTCTTGGCTCATGTTTAAACAGAGCCGTAAGGACACCATGTTCCCAACAGCCACATAGCTAAATACAAACCAGTGTCAGCTGCTATGCAGACCAGAGTGACCTCCTTCCACATCGGTCATCGTCAGTCCATTTTGGTCGCAGTCATACTGCACATCTGTTTCCACGACGAGCTGCAGCTTCTGAAGGTGGCATTTGGGCTCCGTGAGCACACAAACAACCCAGCTATAAATTGCCACTGCTGGAGTTATTTTGAATAAGTGTATACTGTTTCATATTTATAATGGTGAGGCTTCATAATATTCACAGTGAATATATAACACCGATCAGTTCAACAAGCATGAAATTGTATGTTGTCAACTTGTCACATAAATAGAGTCATATTCTCCCTTGCAATAATGTTAAACTAACGTGCCCCCCCCACTGCGCCCCTCCCCAGAATTGTCGAGAGGGTCACAAAAATGGGAGGGGTGTAGGTCTGCCTTTGGGTAGATAAACTGCCAGGGCTATTGTAAAGTTGCTGTGTTTCTTGACGCATTTCGCCACTACCCGTTCTCCCAGGCGCCTACTCTTCTTGGGTGAATGCTAATAGGCTAATCTGGTGTGTTTCTTTTACCTCCAGCGGCATCATTTCCAGCCAGCCCTGGAAGGCTTTGGGGACATTCTATATGCACAACTTTTTGTTGTTATTGTTCTCTTTGACTCTTATTTTTCACTGTGTTCTTGCCGCTACAACGAGCCTTAATAGCCACGGAATTCGGCAACTGCACCCTGGCAAGCTTTCTCCCCACCGTTGACCCTTGACTCTGGATACAGTCTCACTGCCCCTGAGTCTGTTCCGACCCAGAGCCACCCAACAGGTCAGGATCAGACTCTGTGTGGGTTCCCGAGGCTGTGAGCTCTTACCAAGAGCAGAACCTCTCAAGTTCCCTTCTGGAGCGGCTGCTGGGTTCCAACTGCTGACCTTGTGGGTGGTCAGCAAGCCGCCCAACACGTACCCCACCGAGCCGCCGTTACATTAGGACATTGGGAATTGATGGACATTGTGCTCAGACTTCCCAGAGAGAGGGGGAGAGAGGGAGAAGAACTTTAGGGTGATGCAAAAAAGAGAATGTGGAACTGGATTCCCTACTTACTGACGGGAATGGAGGCCACGTAATGACGGTACGTAAGCGCCTCCAGCCGAGGCAGTGCCCTCACACTCCATTTCCCACAGTGGCTGGCAGGTCTGCACCAGGGGCAAGAGAAGAAATGGATGCAAAGATTCTTTTTGTTGTTGCCTATTTTTACTTTTGAGAAATTCTTCGCCCAATCCAACTCGCCCGATGGTCCTCCAAGTGGTCTGATGACAGAAGGAGACATTGCAGTCAATGTGGGTGTCTATTTTGTTGGGCTGCTAACCTCAAGGTCAGCAGTTTGAAACCACTAGCTGCTCAGTGGAAGATAGAGGAGGTTTCATATTCCGGTAAAAAGTTACAGTCTCGGCCACCTACTGGGGCAGTTCTATTCTGTCCTGTAGAGTCACCATGAGTCAGAATTGACTCCATGTGATGAGTTTGTGTGTTTGAGGCCCTAGTAACATCACTACATTGAAAACCTCAGGGTAGGGCTGTGGGTGTTCTGAAAAAACCATCAAATGACCGACTCATTCCATACACTCATTCCATACTCATTCCATACACTCTCCTTTACCTCTTAGATGTCACAGTGGCATGTTTTCTGGACAGTAGGTGTGTTATACAGGGTTCTCTGGAGAAACAAAACCAGGACACTTGTGAATATATATATATATCACATAAAATATACTACTAATTTGTCCACACAACAGTATGGAAGGCTCAGTTCAATTCATTTCTATGAGATAGTTAATATACTGGCAGTCCTTCAACTCACAAGGGCTGTTGGGTGCAAGTCAAGGAAGCAGACAGCTGAGTCCTCTGTAAAGCAATATAGGCAGTCCAGCCACAGGCAGCAAACAGCAGGGCAGGTCATCCACAGGCAGCCAGATGACAGGGTCCTACAGTCCATAGCTCAAATGCTATACATACCAGCAGCGTGGCGAAGCAGGTCTCGAAAGAACCTCAAACTATAGCAACACGGTCCACGGGTTGGGTGTCCCATGGGTAGTGTAGCTCACAAGTTGGCTGGAGGCTTTTCCTGATGTGCATAGCTCCAGGATAAACCCAGGAGTAGCAGAAAGGCTGGTGGCTGCAGAGGCAATGAATCCAAGGTCTACATTTCAGAAGTATGCCTTTGATAGCTCCGAGGATTGGCAGGCAATATGGCAGACTGTTGGCTCAGTTCCCAAGAACCAGAGGTAGGATCCAGATCCAGCAAAAAGCAGGCAAGCTTTTCCACGGCATCTGCTTATATTGGGAGTAAGTAACACCCCCAAGGAAACTTCTTTCCAAGGATATCAGGGTGTGACCTGCGTAATTGGGTTGTATTCCACCCTAATATCCGCTATAACTGATTGGCTGCTCCTAGCAGACCCCATGATGGCGTTGGAAGATGTTGTGTAGGTCACATCATGGGGTTAATAGCCAGATGTTAACCATCAAAGCACTGAGAACACTTGCCCAGCCAAGTTGACAAAAAACCTACCGCTGCTGCTAATCCAGAAGCACTAGTAAGAAAGGCCTGGTGATCTATCTTCTTAAGAAAGTCAGCCTTTGAAAACCCTACGAAGCACAGCTCTACAGATGCATTGGGCATCGTACCTTGGGGTCTGACTTGAAATCACATATACTCATTAAAGAATCGTTCACCCCTTGGCATTTCTGGGGGAGAGAAGAGGGCAAAGCTGTCAGCAGAAAGGTGTGTGACTGACGTGCAAGTCTGGCGTGACCGGCATGCCCGTGCCCCTGGCAGAGTGCGGGGCTCCTCTGAGTGGAAACCGCTTTGTACAGTTTTAGGCTTGCTGACCTTTTTCTCGGGGAGTGGTATTTCAGGCCAGCTGAAAGGCTGAGAGGCGTTTGCCTACGTGTGACACTCTTCAGATGTGGCCTTTCAGTCTCACCGGAGCCTTCATCTCCAAGCAATAGCTCAGATAGCTCAGCACCTCTGTAAAGGGGGTGTGCTGCCCTCCCCCACCTGCCACCTGGGGCAGGTCGCACACAGGAGGAGCCTTGGACGCCTCTCCTTTTCAAGGAGGTGCCAGGCATCAGCGCCCCCTGGAGCCTGGTTCCGTGCCATTCTGGTTCATGTTCTGGAAATACTCCAGCGTGAAGCTCTCCTCCCAGTCCTTCCTGAGAAGTTTATTTCTGCTTTTGGGAACAGTCTGCCCAGTGGGAAAATGTCACCCATGTTCTTGATCATAGGAATGTCCTTGGTTTTCCCATGAGCTCTTGGCCTAAGGACAGTCACATCCCTGAGTGCCATCTCATCCGCTCAGATAGGAAGGTGGGATATGGGTATTCCACACATAGTGTCTTCCCCCCCGGTGTCCAGGGCTTCTGGCCAACTGAGGTCCCATCCAGAAGTGATCTCATGGCAGGATCCTCTTGTGCCTTGCCAGCACATGCTTTGCAGGGACAACCTGCTCTGTCCCTGAGTGGCATCCATCCAGTGGCTTTTCTTTTTCCTTGAGGTAGTGCTGTCTGGTGGCCAGGCTAGCCTCCCTCTTCCCACTGGAGACAAGTTGGGGAAAACGCCTGGGCCTGTCAGTGCAGAGCTGTTGTCCTGGGATGCGGGACCTCGTCCCCTGCTTCTCCCCAATTCCAGGGCTCTGCCTGTGGGGCGATTTGAGAGCAACAGTAGGTCACCGTGCCACCTTCTAGCTTCTGTAATCCTCTCCCCCAGCAGTCCCAGCGGCCCCTATCCCAAAGGAATCTGTGGCAGTTTCTCCTGGGGCAAAACTGGCCTGGACCGCTTTGCTTTATTGGTTCACATGGAAGGGAGAGGGGGGATTGACAAAGACAGTCCGTCCACCTAGGCCCAAATGACTTTTCTGCGATGAGATGCATTTGGAGGTAACGGAATGCTGCCTGGTCTTGGCAGATAACCGAGGCTGGGGACCCATGTAGCGTGATCCCTGCCCTGTTTAATTTGTCTTTGAATGGCAAATGCGCGGCTCCTCTGAGTCAGCAAAAGAGTGACACCCTCCGTAGCACGGCCTGACCTCCCTGCTGCTGCTTCGGTGGCACGGGAAAATAAAACGCCAATCCAATTTCTCCCTGGTCTTTTCATTCATCGCTGGTTCACTAGTCTTTCTAGCATCCACGTTTTGAGACTGACAGGGAAGATGGGTGGGCCCTTGGTCAGACGCCCTTGGTCATCCCTGATCCTGCTGGGCTGTCTGATTCTGACCAGTAGAACCCACTTAGATAGGTGACATTCCCTTTGTGTTACTAATTGCCTTGCAGCATGACGAGGCCATCAGAACACAGGGGGGAGGCTCTCTGGGAAGCCAAGAGCGGCCTCCAGGAAACCCCTCCCCTCAAATTTTACCCATAGATGAGCTTCAAAGTCTTTGCTGGCTTAGTGCGTTGCTGCCTTTTATTCCACGTCTCGACTTAGAGGGTCTCATTTTCTGGCTAGATGAGAAGAGGCACTGCCCAGGCTTCAGAGGCTGGTAGAGGGACAAGGGTCATATCGGGCCAGGGAGGGGGCGGGATGTGGGGAATGACCCCCCAAGGACGCTGCTGGAAATTTTAAAAGGAGGCAGATACAGCCAGGACTCAACATACTGCCATTGAGTCAATGCCAGCTTGTAGTGACTCTGTAGGGCAGGGTAGAACCATCCCAATGGGTTTCCAAGACCTGTAACTCTTTGTTGACAGGAGAAGAAAGCCCCGACGTTCTACCTCAGAGCTGCTGGTGGTATTGAATCGCTGACCTTGTGGTTAGCAGCAGTCCAGTGCATAACCACTGAGCCACCAGGGTCAAACCAGGATTACCGAGCCATTTGGGGTCCTCCGTGGTGCAAAGTGTTAGGCACTCTGCGACTCATGCAAAGATGGGAGATTTGAATCCACACAGGGGTGACTCGGAAGAAAGAACTGGTGGTCTAATTCCCAAAGATCCTAGCCATCGAGAGCCATATAGAGCACTCTTCTAATCTGTCACACATGAGGGTGACCGGGGGGTGGACTTGACATGGGGGTGAGGTGGGCTGGAGGGGTAGCGGGTTTGGGTTTAACTTATAGGCAAGAAGCTCCTCTTTTCCAGTCGCCGCTGTATGGTGCTGCCCTTCAATTTTACCCTACCCATTTTTCACCATGTTAAGGTAGGAACATGTGAAGGTAGGAACATGTGAAGGTAGGAACATGTGAAGGTAGGGAACATGTTCAGGTAGGGACATGTTCAGGTAGGGACATGTTCAGGTAGGGAACATGTGAAGGTAGGGACATGTGAAGGTAGGGACATGTGAAGGTAGGGACATGTGAAGGTAGGGACATGTTCAGGTAGGGACATGTTCAGGTAGGAACATGTTAAGGTAGGGAACATGTTAAGGTAGGAACATGTTAAGGTAGGAACATGTTAAGTTAGGAACATGTTAAGGTATGCACATGATTTTGAATGTTTTCTATGGGTGTGCTTTCATAAAGAGTGAGCTCATTTATCCACACAGGATCGATGGGGATTGGGCCCAGGGGATCCGAGAGATAAAGGAAGCATATAGTTGAATAAGAAGCCCTGGTGGAGGACGGGCGTAGAGGGCCATGTGTTGGACTGGTAAGCGTAAGGTCAACAGTTCGAATCCGTTAACCACTCTTCTGTAGGAGACAGAGGAGACAATCTGCTCCCGTGAAGATTTACAGTCTCAAAAGCCCTAGGAAGCAGTTCTTTTCTATGGGGTAATGACGAGTCAGAATCAAGTTGATGGCCGTGGTTTTGTTTGTTTGTTTGTTTTTCACCCCCTGTGTATGAGCAATGTCTTTTTAAGGCGTGAAGCTTTTCTTCCAGGCACCGTCCTGTGGGGCTCACAGCACTCAAAAGAGAAGGCGGTGATTGGCATCGTAACATCTGTAGAACTGGGTTCTCCCTGAGAAGGAATTTATGGGTTCATATTTTTCCAATAGTAAAGCTCTTTGATGGCCGCCGGGGCCATGGGTCCAGACAGATGCAGCTAAGTAGAATGCAGTAAGGAATGTCCCACATTGCTTCACCGTGAAATCACCAACTCCTCCTTCCTGTCTGTGTCTTCCTGCTTACCCTACTCATTCAGCACCACCGAGTCCATGCTGACTCACCGTGACCCTGTAGGGCAGGGTAGAACTGCCCTGGTGGGTTTATGAGACTGTAACTCTTTTTGAGACTCGAAAGCCTTGTCTATCTCCTGCAGAGGGGCTGGTGGCTTTGAACTGTTAACCTAGTCATTCGCAACCCAATGCATAACCACTATGCTAGCAGGACTCCTTAGTTTACACCCACCCCAAATAAAACCGCCCCCCTCCCCGTCACCACACACAGCTCACTTGTATATATTCCTACAGAACATCTGAACTTATGATATAGGAGCTGAGAGTAATTATTCCCTCCCCCACCCCATCTTGTTCAGAAACCCATATCAATAAATCATCGGCCTTAGGGCTCACAAAATGACCATTCCAATGTGCTACTTGTTCTGGAGAAAGGATTTTAGGGAAGGTACAGGCTGAGTTCCCGAGATCTGTCTGGAAACCCAGGGCAGGTTCTGGCTGTGGTTTCCTGAATGAAACTCCTTCAGCAAATACTGCCACCATTCCCTGAGGTTGTGAGGATGGGCAGCTTGAGTTTCTCTGGATGGAGCCCGGGTTCTGGTGAAGCCATGACCTCTCATGAATATTCAAACATTGGCAATTTCAAAGAACGCTACCCAACCCCAGCCACTGTCAGCAGCCGGGCTCCCCGGGCTGGCTCCCCCGCGTAGCCTTTGTACACACGCTGTTGTGTGTCTTTTCATGTCCCTTTCAGGAGTAATTCTTCTCCTTGTTCCATTTTTCCCTTTCTCTTTATGGTGCTCATAATCGCCCCTGATACAATAGGCATGATGACCCTGTCCATCACTCACCTGCAGGCTATTCTGGAACCAGCGGATGGTCCCTAAGTGAGCAGATTAATTGTTCTGGTGGTGGGCCTTTCCACCCAACCTTTCCTCCGTGGTATAAAAGCTGATTCCAGGCTGTGTAAGACTGGCTGGCCTGCCCTCTCAGGACTCTCCATGGAGATCAGCGGGGTGGGGGTGGGGGTAGTGTTCATGCAAATTAAATGCAGGGGCAGGGCTGGAGCAAGGTGTAAAGCTGGGGTTGTCAGGACTTCAGTATGCCCTCCCACCTCAGGTGCAAATAAGTCTTAAAGGAGCCAGTCCAAAGGACATCCTGCACAGACGCTATGCTCAGAAACGGGATTGTAACTATGCACTCATTGGAAGATGGGTGATTTGGGTGTCGGTTGAATTTGGAAGTCATTACCAGGGAAGGGATGATATATGACACCCCTAATGGAGCCCGGGTGGTGGAGTGGTTATGTTTTGGGCTGCAAACCCCATTGTCAGTGTTCAAAACCACCAGTAGCTCCATGGGGCAGAGGGGGTGGTGGTGGAGTAACTCAGCTTTCTACTCCTCTAAGCAGTTAGAGCCTCAGAAACCCACAGTGGGGAGCTATGAATCAGCACTGCCCTGGAGGCAGTGAGACATTTCAGAAGGTGTACGCTGTCTTCTATGGTACAAAATGAGATTTTATTGGCAGATGCGCAAGAGGGTGTCTTCCCTTTCTTTGGGCTGTTGGCTTCTGCCTGTAGATGTCCAAATGATAGTTGTCTAGCTATGCCCCTCAATCTGGATTACAAATTGCATATGGTTTAAGCTGGGGCCTCATTGGCCATCTAGGGAACAGAACAGCACCATGCTCACTATAGAAATACCAACTCTAGTATCACTTGATGGCTGGCTAGTGGTAGAACCAGGTAAAAACAGACACATGGTCTTCCCAGCCATTCAGGAAAAACATGATAAAACTCTGACGATGAGATGAGAGTGGATTCTCCAAGTGATCCTTTGTACACAAAGGACAGAAGTGGCATCTTTCAGGTGCCTGCTTGCCCGACAGGCTGTGAACGGACCTTCCGATTCAGCGAAGAGACGGACGAGTCAGAGCAGGCCATAGGGAGGATTTTAATGGCAGAGAGGCAAACCACGACGTGAAACCCATGAAAAGGGGCACGTGCAGACCCTGTCATGCATCTAACTTGGTAAAGCAGAGGACCAGTGGGGAGGGGAGAGGCCCTCAAGGAGCTGATTGACACAGTGGCTACAACAATGCGCTCCAAAATAAGGCTGGCGAGGGTGCCGCCGGACACGGGCGTGTTTTGGCCTGTTGCACGTAGGGACGCAGGATTCAGAGTGAACTTGAACACACCTAACAACAATAACATGCCTATTGTAGGTCACTGAATATTCACTCATCTCCCTGACAGACAAGAGGCAATTTCTCACACTCAAGGAAGAGCTAAGGAATAGATCCAGTTGCAGGATTCCAGAACCTCAGACCATCTCTGTACCAGCCTATGGCCAAGTGGTTTTCTAGGCACTTGTGAAGAGGTCTGGCTACAACTTCCCAGTGAATAGCTTCCAACACCCTGCTCATCATGCCAGGTTGACAGCGACCCTCTTACTGGGTCCAGATTTCCCATATTTGTCACTATTTGGTAGTGGGGGCTGTTTTTGCTTTGTCTGAAGTTACAAAGACAATAGCTCACCTTTTGCAGAACAGCAGTTGCATGGTGGGGGAAGGGTTACTATATATCCCTGGATAGTTGCATGGCATTTAGCTGATTTCTTGCAAGATACAAGCAGTCACACGGGAAGAAATATCCTGGGCTTGCTAAAGCTGGCCCATGGATGAAGATTTTTCAGAAGTTCTCAAAGTTTCTGGCCTTCTTTTCACCTCTAGGCTGTGAACATAAAGAACCAAGATGTGACAACCAAGATGGACTTGACTTCCTGGTCATCTTTCTCTTTAACTGGGACTTTGGGAAGCTGTATTGATCATTGGGGAACAGTGTACTCATGCCAGGATTCTAGGTTGACATCGTGTTATATTTCAGTATGCTGTAAGACAGGCTATCCTCGAGCTTTTAAGACCTCAGATGCTGTATCTTTTGGTAGCTGGGCACCATCAGCTTTCTTCACCACATTTGCTTATGCACACGTTTGGCTTCATTGATAGTATCGGGGAGGTGGGCACCCAGTGATATAATTTTTAGTTCTTCCATGTCTGATAACTGGTCCCTTCTGCACTTTGTGGTCAGACAGGCTGGTGCGCTTCTTCCATGTGGGCTTTGATGCTTCTGAGCTAGATGGCCGCTTGCTTATCTTCAAGCCTTTAAGACCCCAGACACTATGTCTTTTGATAGCCGGGCACCATTAGCTTTCTTCACCACATTTGCTTATGCACAAGTTTGTCTTCAGTGGTCGTGTCAGGAATGTGGGCACCCACTGATGTGATTTTTAGTTCTTTGATATCTAATAACTGGTCCTTTCTATACCTCATGGTCAGCCAATCTGGTGTGCTTCTTCCATGTGGGCTTTGATGCTTCTCAGCTAGATGGCCGCTTGTTTATCTTCAAGCCTTTAAGACCCCAGATGCTATATCTTTTGATAGTCGGACACCAACGGCTTTCTTCACCACATTTGCTTATGCACACATTTTTCTTCAGCAATCATGTTGGGAAGGTGTGCATCCTGGAATGCCAATTTAATAGAATAAACTATTCTTGCATTGAGTAAGTGCTTGAGTGGAGGCTCAATGTCCTTCTGCTGCCTTAGTACTAAACCTATAAATATATGCACATAGATCTGTTTCCCTAAACTCATATAAATATATTTACAAATGTATATTCCAGTTTGGGACCTCTATAAATACCCTTTGTCACCTAGTTCTTTCTTCTGTTTCCTTTTACTTTCCTCTTGTCCCACTATCATGCTCAGCCTTCATTTGGGCTTCTGTATTTTCTCTCGGTCACCTTGCCCTTGCTGAATTCTGCCAGGCCTCTCACAGCCTCCTTGCTACTGATTTTGGATCACTTATTGCCCCCCTGTTCCTGGGTTGGTCAGCACCACCTCCTTGTCCCCTCCTCCCCCTCTCCTGTGTCCCCCCAGAACCATTAGTCCTGTTGTTTTCTCCTCCAGACTATTCATCCAGTCTATCTTATCTAGATAGAGCTGTACAGATAATAATATGCACCAAAAATCAAGTCATAGCAAGATAGGCGATGAGTGAGAACACAGCTATGGCAACAAAAAGAAGCAACAAAGCCCACATGGAAGAAACACACCAGCCTGTGTGACCACGAGCTGTCGAAGGGATCAGGTATCAAGCATCAAGGAACAAAATATCATATAATTGAAAATGTGGGTGAGTGCAGAGTGGAGACTCAAAGCCCATTGGCAGCCAACCAGACACCCCTTAATGAAGGGTTTGGGGGAGGAGATGAACCAGTCAGGGTGCAGGGAAGCAACCACGAAACATATAACTTTCCTCTACTTCTTAAATGTTTCCTCCCCCCCCTATCATGATCTCAATTCTACCTTACAAATCTGGCTAGACCAGAGGATATACATAGGTACAGAGAGCAACTGTGAACACAGAGAATCCAGGACAGATGACTCCTTAAGGACCAGTGGTGAGAGTGGTGATGCCTGGAGGGTGGAGAGAATGTGGGGTGGAAAGGGGGAACTGATTACAAGAATCTATGTATAGCCTCCTCCCTGAGGGAGATGACAGCAGAGAAGAAGGTGGTGGGGGGAGACATCAGACAGTGTAATATGTGCTAAAATAATAATAATTTATGAATTATGAAGGGTTCATGAGGGAGGGGCAGTGTGGAGGGAGGCGGAAAATGAGCAGGAGATATTAAGGGCTCAAGTAGAAGGCAAATGTTTTGAGAATGATGATGGCAACAAATGTACATATGTGCTTGACACAATGGATGGATGTATGGATTGTGATAAGAATTGTATGAGCCCCCAATAAAATGATTAAATAAAAAAAGACAGGCTATCCTGTTTTAGGATTGGTTTAATTTATTTTTAGCATTTCCTGAACATCAGCATGGTCTAAAGCAGTGGTTCTCAACCTTTCTAATGCTGTGTGTTAGTCTGGGTACTTTAGAGAAGCAAATCCACAGAAACTCATGTATGAGAGAGGTGTTATAGAAAGGTTAAGTGCACATCAAGAAAACATCCCAACCCAGTGCTGCCCTAGCCCACAAGTCCAACATTAACCCATATTTCCAACACCAATCCATAAAGTCCTCCTCCAATTCACAAAACAGATTCAATCATGCCAACTGCAGGAGGAAAGCTGAGTCAGTGAATGTGTAAACATCTCAGCACTGGGAAGGGTCTCCACATGGGTGCTTCAGCACCCGGGGCTGCATCAGGATAGGTCCATGTGGCTTCTCCTCAGGGATGTCTTGCAGGAAGTGAGCCTTGCCAGCTAAAGCAGGGAACTGGCTAAGGCAGCTGTACCCTGGTCAAACCATCAGAAAGCAAGAGACCCGAGAAATAGAAAAGCAAGGCTCACCGAACTATTTATCCCTCTGCCCTTCAATTAACCCCACATGTGTTTATTGGCCAGGTTGGCACAATGAACTAAATACTTCATGCTGTGACTCTTTAATACCGCTCCTCATGTTGTGGTGACCCCCTGCACGTGGGCGGACCTGCCTGGAGACGGATAGGGGTGCAATGTCTCCATTCCTAAAACCATCGGAAATATGGCCTTAGACCACCAAAGACATTGCGACCCACAGGTTGAGAACCATTAGTCTAAAGTCTGCAGGTTAGTGCCAACCATTCATGAGACTGCTGCTAAGTTCCACAAGTGCCTCAGAAGAAAGGCCTGGTGGTGTACTTCTTAAAAAAAAAAAGTCAGCCATTAAAAATCCTATGAAGGTAATGATCTAGTAATTCATTGAACAACTTTTAAAAATCTGCCAAAATACATACCTGTAGAATCATAAGAATGAAACTTCATTTGCAAAATCCCGTGGGTGCAAAAAAAATAATCTTACCTCCACTCAAAATCTCCCTGCCCCAATAAAGAACACTAGACTCATAGTGGTATGGCTTCAAGGTTTTTAGTTGGGTATTTGTTCCTTTTAGATAACCAAATTTTTACAGAAAGTTAAAATCTGTGTTATATTAATGAAAAGGTGATTCATGGAATGTCTTAAGACCTTGCTGGGGAAAGCCTAATAAGCCGGTGAGTGATGCTGCCGCTTCGGACCTGCTGCACACATAGATGAACTAACTTGGCTTCTGGACTGCTGACCTGCATGGTTTGTTTTTATCCCAACCCATCCTTTGCATGTAGGTTCAACCTTCTCAGTATCTGGGCTATTCTAGTTCAGCTAGAGCCAGGAAAAGTAACTTTGTAGTCATCAGAATATTAACCCAATTGTATATTGTTTACTTTATTGTAAATACTGGTGAACCATGGTCAATAAATAGTTTTATATTTTAAAAAAGAAAATCCTGTGAAGGACAGATGTACACTGCCAGGCCTGGGGCCACCAAGAGTTGGAATGAACGGGACAGGCACGGACTGATTTGTTGGGTGCTGTTGAGTTGGTAGATTCCTAGATGACCTCTCAGTAGACCCAAACTCCTCTCCCAGTGTGCTAATCTCCTAGGCGGTAATCCTAATGGAAGCTGATCACCAGATCTTTTCTCCCAAGGAGACAAGGCTTGAAGAGCTCACCTTCCTGTTAGCAGCTGAGGGCTGAACCGTTGTATTGCTCCTGAAGCTCACACTCACTGCCATGGAGCCGATCCTGACTCATAGCGACCTGGGTGGACAGAGTAGAACTGCTCCTGTGGGTTTCTGAAACCTGTCTCTACAGATGTAGAAAGTCCCAGCTTTCTTGCAAGAAGCTCCTGGTGGTTTCAAACTGCCATCCTTGAAGTTAGCAGCCCAACGTGAAACCCCTAAGCCACCTGGGAGCCTTTCCATTGTGTCTCAGGGTTCCTAAATGATAGCACGGTGGGTGAATTCTGTAGTGCAGTTGCTTATGACATGCTTTGGTGATGCAGAGGGTGACAGTGTGGTAAGAAGAGAGAGAAACGGATCACAGTTGATAAAACTCAAGCCAAATGTACTGCCATGGAGTTGATACTGGCTGGTAGCAACCCTACAAGACAGGGTAGAACTGCCCCAGTGAATTTCAGAGACTAGAGTTCTACCAGCGTAGAAAGCCTCATCTTTCTCCCGCGGTATGGCTGGTGGTTTCGAACTGCTGTCCTTGCAGTTAGTAACCTAACACATAACTGCTTTGCCACCAGAACTCCCAAGCATGGTGGACAGAGCTTGAAAAATCAGAATTTAGGCATACTGGCCTTTATTCATACAGTGCAGGAACTCACCCAGCCCCCATAGGAGGAAGACAGAATGGTGCAGAAATGACTACGGGTATGTAAAAAATGAACATAGTAGGTTCTTAATACCATTTCCGGCTTGGGTTTGCCTACAGCAATGCCAATCTGCATCCCGTGTCAGCTAAGGTCCAGCTACTCATTAGCTTTTCATGGAGGCAGTGTGGCTGAACCAGAGTGGCTCTTCAGCCCAGCACCCCACCTTCTGGGGAGTATCCCTAGAGCAAACGGGACCAATAGAACCTGAAAAATATTAAATAGTCAGGTACCGCAAGCCGCACTTAAAAAAGGGAGAAAAAAAACTCCTGAAATGACCAAAAATGGAAACATATTACAGTTATCTGCATTCACAGTACAGAACAAGTTTGGTTGTATTGAAGATAATTCTGTAGTGCCTGCTATTTTTAGCCCAAGGGTAAGCTCTTCTAAGAGTCTTTGGGGACTGCATCCCTTTAACCTGCCCTAACAAACTAAGCCAATAATCTGTCGGCTTCCCCCCTCACCACCCTCCAGCCAGGAGGGAGGGAAGAAGGGAGGGAGGGAGAGAGAGAGAGAGAGAGAGAGAGAGAGAGAGAGCTTAAACAAACCATTTACAGCAGGGAGGGGGCACATTCGGCCTCCTTTCTAGGAAGACCTTTTTTCCCTTCTTGATAGAGATTTCTAAAACATCCCAATATGAAGCACTGCTCGTCAGAGTCCAGGGCGTCAAACTCTGCCGTTTTGAAATGGTAGGTTCATGGCTATTTAAAAATAAAAAGAGAGGATTTTACAGGCCTGCTTTAATGGGAATAAACATGACTCCATTACCTTTGGTGAACACCAAATCTTTACAGTTTCAAGCTCTCATGATTAATGTCGATGAGAAGAGAAAAGCATTTCCAGACCTGTGCTTTTTTCTTTAAAGGCCCAGAAAGAGCAAGAGGCGCGCGCATGTGCAGGCAGCACCATAGCGAATGAAAGTTTTCTTCAAGGTTTTCTCCTCGGTGACTTTGCAGTGTGTCATTCAGAAGCAGAACAGTGACGAAATGTGCTTTGCAGACTCAGGGCTGGCTAGTCCCTGTATGTCTCAGTCTTCCGTAGTAGCACCTCTTTGCGAGGCTATTGCTCTGTTAATTCTTGTCTGTCTGTCTCCACAAGCAACTCCATCAGCTCTCTACCACCCAGCACTTTTGCTGAGTGTGCGCAGGGCGTTGTGTGTGTGCTTGGGGCTGGGGTAGAAGTGTTTTATCCCATTGAAGCCTTGGAATCCTGGCATGGTTTACAACCTCACAATGGCTTCTCCCTGACTGGTTCAGTAGAGAGGATGCCTTGCGTCATCAATGATTTGAGATTGTGCTGAGGTAAATCAGCCCTCCTTTTCCCACGCACTTGTAGCTGCCAACTCCTGGTCGGATAGATGGCAGCAACGTGCTGCGGAACTAGCAGGTCTGCAGGGGGCTCACAGTATGAGCAAGGTGTAAGTGACCTTGGCCGGTTGACAGACGCCCGAAATCAGGCCCCTGTCGTCAAGCAGTCCTGTTACCCAGTTGAGGAAATAAGACACCCAATGAGTGTGGGACAGGGATGGACCGTTGGGACAATGAGAGAGCTACGTTTCAGACATATGTTGCAGGTCCTCACCGATAGGTAACAGCGTGAACGGGTTTCTTCCTCCTTGGATCCACAAGCAATGTTCATAGAAGCAATAGTCAAGAGATCAAAGGACACAGTGCATGGGGGTAAATCTGCAGTACAAGATCCCATTAAAGGATTGAAAAGCAAGGATGTTATCTTGACATCTAAGACACCTGACCCAAGCCATGGCATTTTTAATTGCCTCATATGAATACAAGAGTTGGACACTGAATAAGGAAGAGCGAAGAAGAATTGACACATTTCACTTATGGCGCTGGCAAAAACTATTAAAAATGGCACGGACTGCCAAAAGAACCAACCCATTTGTCTCGGAAGAAGTACAGCCAGAATGTTCCTTAGAGGCGAGGATGGAGAGACATCGTTATCAGGAGAGACCAGTCTCGAGGACGACATCATGCTCAGCGGAGTGTACAAGAGGAAGATCCTTGGTAAGATGGATCGACTGCTACAACGGCTCAGACAGAAGAACAATTTGGAGGATGGCGCCAGACTGGGCCGTGTGTCATTCTTTTGCACATGTGATCATCATGAGTTGGAACCAAGTGGATGGCGCTTAACACTTCCACATCGATGTTTCAGACATTGTGCTCTGGCGGCTTCTCTGACAGCTTCTGAGCCTCTCTTAATCACCAGCATCTCCCCGAAGGTTGGCGTGGGCCCTCGGCCAGGTGGCAGTCATGAGTCTCAGTCGTGCACATTCCTGTGTTCCTGGGGGATTCGCATCAAAGCAGAGGGGTCCCTGTGCGGCACAACTGGGTAAGCATTCCACTGACTAGCACCAAAGATGGTGGTGTGATCCCCCGAATCCCTCAGAAAGAAGGCCTGAGGAGGTGCTTCTGAACAATCACACAGAGCTGTTCTCTCTTGTCCACACCGGATCCCCAGGAGTCCCGCAACCATCACCTCAACATCCCCGCGCCACAACCACAATTAAGTCAGAAGTCACCTGGCTTGGGTCCTACTGCGTCCCCTCTGCTGGCCTGCTGGGTTACAAGTCAGGCTGCTAACTGCAAGGTCAGCAGTATGAAACCACCAGCCCAGCAGCTCAGCAGGAGGAAGATGAGACTTTCTACTCCTGTAAAGATTACCACCTGTGAAACTCACAGGGACAGCTCTACTCTGTCCTCTCACAGGCTTACGATGAGTTAGAATCGACTCAGTGGCAGTGCAGGGCTTGTTTTCTTTCCATATTTGTTGATGTTTTTAAGGTTATTGGGTATTTCCTGTTGGGAAGCTTATATATATAAATGTATGACTGGCCAGAGTTTAATTGCTTTACTGAGATGGCCTGTTAACTGTGAAATGATCAAATGGTGCCCATTTCTGCAGAGAATGAGTGGGGTGTGGGCATTCGGTGCCCTGCAATGGGTGTCTGCTGCCAATGAGGTGTTAGGCGTGGGGCAGGCTTGGTCCTGATCTTTTGTACCCATCCGGGCTGGCTGTTAATCTTTAGCACATGACTGACTCTGCACTGAAGCGCCCTCCAGGTTGCCCCACTTCTTGTTTGTGTGCTCCCAAGGTGCAGAAACTAATTTGCTATTTCCCCTGCGAACCGCAAATCCTTCCTCCAGGTCACCGCCTCGGTTCTTCGGTCCTTTGTTCCCCAAGGACCGCCTGTTGCAGAGCACATCCTGTGTGTTCTTTGGTGAAGAGTCACCGTGTCTCCTTTGCCTGTAGCTTTCACCCCATCCTGATGGGACTGTCCTGGCTACTCCCAAAGAACTCAGAGCCTCACGGAATGAGGACGCTGCTAGCTTCTACTATGTGCTTAGGGCTGGGTCCCTGAAGTTGCTACATAAAAAAGGGTATGTGAATGCTTGGGATTCTTTGTATGAGGAGGCACAGCACACTGAGGAAATGAGTGAAGGGCCGGCCTACACACCTTATGGACCACACTTGTTTATTCCATGTTTGCTCCCTGGGCCTTTCAGAAGTACAGCAACACTCTTGTCTCTCAGGTGCCTCTGGGAGGCGGGAGGTGGTGGGGGTGTCTTCAAACCATCAACCCTTTGCCTCACTTGCCCGTGTATGCCAGGGCGCCTGTCCTCTCTTCTTAATCATCCTGGAGCTATTCGTAGGGAGCTGGGAAAATTACCTGGGTAATAAGATCTCTTGAGGACCTGCCAGGTGGGGTCTGGTGATGGGATCCAAATGCTCCGATAGGTTAGTGGTTGTACCTTAGCCTATTCATTCTTTGTCTCAAAGAACGCAGGGCTTGTGCAATGATGTTTAAGAGAATGTGGTGCCCATTTTGCATTTTTGCTTCAGTTTACAAAACAGCATTTTATTGCTGTCTAAACATGAGAGGGCTCTCAACCACTCCCACCTCAGCAGCACAGGAAGAAAGGGTTGCTGTGTGTCTTTGCCCTTCAACGTGAAATAGATGATGCTTAGAGGTCATGGTGTTCTGGTTCGGGTAGCAAATTATTGATCAGGGTATTATGGTAACAGCTGTCGTGCTGATTGAGTAGAGATAAATATCCCAAAATGCCACTGGAATTACCTGGCATTCTTGTATCTCCATCCCCCTTCTGCCCCTTGGAGCCTGATCACCCATGAGGCCTCAAAATGACCAGGAGGTGAGTGTTCCCAAGAGTTGTATTAGGCCTCTTTAAAGAGGTTCTCTCCTCTCTTCTTTCATCCATCTCTGTGGTCTTCATTCAGGATTCTTCACCCCTCTTAAATTTTTTTGGTGTTGTTTTTGTTTTTTTGTTCTTATGGCCCCCACTTCTTCCTTTCTTCTTGCAGAAATGTTCCCATTTCCATCTATCAGTTTTGGGGGAAGCATTGCTAGGAGGCACTTACTTTGGGCCCCTTCTCAGGAGAGATTGGTACGTGGAAGAGCACCTCAGGCTTTTTAAAGTGGAAGGTCTGGTGACAGGAGGAAGTCCTCGGACAGGTGGATTTGTACAGAGGCTGAAGCAATGAGCTCAAACCAGACAACCTTTATGAGGATGGTGCAGGACTGGGGCAGGAGGCTACATCATTACTTCTAATTCACACTGTCCCGCACTGAGTTGAATGGCATGTTCCCTGCTGTCATCAGAGACATTGTAATGGTCTATAGGAGAGAGCTCATCAGTCTCCCAAACGGAAAATAAACAAAAACGGACGACCATCAAGTCAGTGCCTACTCATAGCAACCACATAGGACAGGGTAAAACTGCCCCTGTGAGTTTCCAAGCGTGTAACCCTTTATGGTAGTAGAGAGCTCCATTTCTGTCCCTCAAAAGAGCTGTTGGTTTCAAACTGCTGACCTTGCAGTTATCAGCCCAGCGTGTAACCATTATGCCTCCAGGGCAGGAATCTGGAATTTTCTATACTACTGGGACCTTCCCCATTGGTAGTCTAAAGTGAAACATTTCCTCCTTTGGTGTTGTATGTAGATATTGTGTAGGTTTGTCCCTGTGATTGCCCAATTCTTGTTTTCCTACTTCTTGGAACACGTCTTTGCCCTTTCTTAGAACTTTCAATCCACAGAGTCCATACAGTTGTTACCCGTTAATCCACCCCCAATCTCCCTTAAAATTATTAGAAATCAAATATTTTGCCTTGTGGAAGCGAGTCTGCAAAGTAGCCGTAGCCATGGTGAGATTTGACTCCTAGCTCCTGCTTCTCTGAACTCTGCACAGACTCCCATGCAAGGGGACTATCTCAAGGCTCTACACAACCTAATGACGGACTTATCTATATTTCACAAGGAGAACACCAGGAATCAGAGGGGCGAGCCTAAGTTCCCAGAGAGGAGCCTTCTTCTCTCTTGTATGTCAGGAAACCCAAAGACATCAGAGAGAGGAAGTTGTGAAAACTTTTGTCCAGGAATCAGACTGGCCTCAGTTTCCAATCCTAGTTCCTCCATTACTTGCTGTACATCATCTGAGCCTTGGTTTTTTTTTTTTCTTTCATAAACCAGGGATTGCTTCCTAGAGTTCTCAATTCATTCACTAGTTACCCATTCCATCCTGCCCACTGGGGATGCCACAGCAAACAAGGGGGTCAGACAACCCCTGCCCTCTTAAAGCTTCTATTCCTGTGGGTCATTGCCAGGAGAAATGGGATGATGCCTTCAATTATCTTGTTGTTCAAAAATTAATGCTTTAAATACTTTGAGATTTGTATTTTTTTAAGGAGCGATCTAGGTGAGATCAAACTAGACAAGTTAGATAAGCAACTCTGGATTCAGTGTTAATGGGGAAGGAACAATTCAGAAAATTAGAATAAGAAAGGCTATAACCACTGTCACAGGATTATGCATGGAGAGACTCCGGACTTGTATATTTCACTGTAGGTCTATTCAACTATGAATTTTAAGTGTAATGTTTTGAGATTTTATTGCGAATTAGTATCTTTAAATATACTCCTAACAGCCTAAGAGCCTGTACATTATTTTATTTTATTTTATTTTATTTTTTTGAAGGGAAGAAATGCCTTTTATTTTTATTTTTTTTTACAATTCTTTTCACAGTTCATACATATACATACATCAATTGTATAAAGCACATCTGTACAGTCTTTGCCCTAATCATTTTTTTCTCTTTTCTTCTTTTACATTTTATTAGGGACTCCAACAACTCTTACCACAATCCATACATATACATACATCAATTGTATAAAGCACATCCATACATTCCCTGTCCCAATCATTCTCAAGGCATTTGCTCTCCACTTAAGCCCCTTGCATCAGGTCCTCTTTTTCCCCCCCCTCCCTCCCTTTTCCCCCCTCCCTCATATGCCCTTGGTAATTTATACCTCGTTATTTTGTCATATCTTGCCCTATTCGGGGTCTCCCTTCCCCCCTTCTCTGCTGTCCCTCTCCCAGGGAAGAGGTCACATGTGGGTCCTTGTAATCAGTTCCCCCTTTCCAACCCACTCACCCTCCACTCTCCCAGCATCGTCCCTCACGCCCTTGGTCCTGAAGGTATCATCCACCCTGGATTCCCTGTATCTCCAACCCTCATATGTACCAGTGTACAGCCTCTGTCCTATCCAGCCCTGCAAGGTAGAATTCGGATCATGGTAGTTGGGGGGAGGAAGCATCCAGGATCTGGGGGAAAGTTGTGTTCTTCATCGATACTACCTCACACCCTAATTAACCCATCTCCTCTCCTAAGCCCCTCTATGAGGGGATCTCCATTGGCCGACACTTGGGCCTTGGGTCTCCACTCTGCACTTCCCCCTTCATTTAATATAATATATATATACACATACATATATACATATACACATATATACACATACATACACACACTTATATCTTTTTTTTTTTTTTGCATGATGCCTTATATCTGGTCCCTTGGGCACCTCGTGATCGCACTGGCCGGTGTGCTTCTTCCATGTGGGCTTATTTGTTTCTGAGCGAGATGGCCGCTTGTTCACCTTCAAGCCTTTAAGACCCCAGACACTATCTCTTTTGATAGCCGGGCACCATCAGCTTTCTTCACCACATTTGCTTGTGCACCCATTTGTCTTCAGCGATCCTATCATGGAGGTGTGCAGTCAATGATATGATTTTTTGTTCTTTGATGCCTGGTAACTGATCCCTTTGTGACCACTCGATTACACAGGCTGGTGTGTTCTTCCATGTGGACTTTGTTGCTTCTGAGCTAGATGGCCGCTATTTTATATATCTGTATTGTTCATGTGTTTCAAACTTTTAAAAATGTTTTTGGAAAATAATACACATGGTTTCATGATATATTCAGCACAGCTTTCAAGTAAAAGGAAGGGAAGAATGTACTATGGAAAGTACCTAGCGCATCTGACGTACTCAGTAACTGTTGACACGTTGATATAAAACCTGCAAGCTAAACCGAGCCCAATGCCACTGAGTCAACACCAACCTATTGTGACTCTGTAGGACAGAGAAGAACTGCATCTTAGGGTGTGTTCCTCTGGGTACTTTAGAGAAACAAATCCACAGAAACTCGTGTATATGAGAGAGTTTTAAAGAAAGGTTAAGCTCGAATCAAGAAAGCATCCCAACCCAGTGCTGCCCAAAAGTCCAACATTAATCCGTATGTCCAACACCAATCCACAAAGTCCTCTTCCATCTCACAAAACAGATGCAATGATGCCAACTGCAGGAGGAAAGCTGATTCAGTGAATGTGTAAACATCTCAGTGCTGGCAGGGGTCTCCACATGGCTGCTCCAGCATCCAGGGCTCCATTAGGGTAGGACCATGCGGCTTCTCCTCAGGGATGTCTTGCAGGCAGTGAGCCTTGCCAACTAAAGCAGGGAACTGGCGAAGACAGCTGTAGCCTGGTCTGGCCATCACAAAGAACAAGAGACCTGAGACCTAGAAAGGCGAGGCTCACTGAGTCATTTATCTCTCTGCCCTTCAATTAACCCATGTGGGTTCATCAGCCAGGTTGGCACAATAAGCTAACTACCTCATAGGGTTTCCATGACTGTGAATCTTTTCGGGAGCAGACAACCTCATCTTTCTCCCATGAGCTACTGAGGAGTTTGAACCACAGACCCCGTGGTTGTCAGCTCAGCACTTAGCCATTGGCATCAACAGGGCTCCTTAGCAAACTTTTAAAATGCCTACAGATGATGGCATTTGCCTTTTAGTTCTAAATGCATTCATTCAAATAGCAAATAAGATATTAACAGAGGATTTACTTGTCCAGAGGCAGTGGAAACTATTTCAGATTTGGGCATTGTAATTGGAATTTCTACTTTACCGTTTCCCCGAGTTTAAGGTATAAACAACAGGGTAAGAATAATAAAGAAGGAAATCAATAAGCAGAGAGCAGAAAGGTAGCAGCGGCTAAAGGAATTGATGAGAGGGTGTTGAATTAGAAACGGAAGGATCTAGAGTGTGAGATCAAAACGGCAAGAGGTCACTGATCAAGAGTCCACTTCAAAGAGGCTTCCCCTTAGTGCTGTGCCAGCTCCTGGGTGTGGAGGGCAGAGAGGGGCCTTTGCTGACTGGCTTTTAGTGTGTATCCTGAGGGAATAAACCAGGTAAAGGAAATCCTGGTGCGGTTATGAACACATGGGCACTCAAAGGCAACACGGGATGCCTGTAGGATCTGAAAGGTGGATGGAGGCTTGTATCAGGACAAGATGATTGACAGTGAGGACTATAGGGTTCTTGTTCTGTAATAAGGTTAACTGTATTCCTGAGGAACTATCTTCTGCAATTCTATGCCCTGGAAGCAGTGCTGCTATGTTAATCATTCTATTGGCCTTAAACACTATATGTACAATGTGTTTCATGAAGTCCCACTTCTGACATTATTTGCCAACAATGAGTGCAGTCTTCCTCTTAAATCAACCATTATCATACATTTGGCCATGTAGCACACATATGGAAGGCCTGCCATGTATGTCCTATATTGTTTCTATTTGGAAGTAATGATAGGGCTTTCAAAGGAATTTAGTCATCATGCGACCTATGCATCACATCAGGCACTATTTGCTCATTTATTGTTATTGTTCCAGCCATTCGAGATGCACACAGGGAACATGAATGGCAAACATCTTCTGTGAGCTGAGCAGTGAACTTGATGTTAGGATGTGGAAGACTGTCTTCCTGAAGCCCCTAAGCACACGCATATTAACTATTCCTCAGAAGCCATGGCTACGTCTCTGCCAAGAAACATTCATGCTTTCCATATATATATATATATATATATATATATATATATATATATATATATATATATATATATATATATTATAATATTATACAATTGTATATTCATTTTATAATATATATATATATAAACACTTCAAATAACATGTAGAAGCAATATAAGAAAATTGCTGGGTTCTATGACAATTATACTGCTAACCACAAGGCCAGCAGTTCGAAACCACCAACCACTCCAAGGGAAAAAAGATGAAACTTTCTACTCTGGTAAAGAGTTACAGTCTTGGAAACCCACAGGCACAATTCTACCCTTTCCTAGAGGGTCACTATGAGTCAGAATTACCTCAGTGGCGGTGATGTGTGCACATAATGAGAAGTCAAGAAATGGTCAATTTTCAGGAACTTCAATCCCTGGGACTTCCTAGATAGCTCTACAAAACCAATAAATCATCCTTGAGAATTAAAAATACAAGAGCATGCCGATCAAGACTCATATTCTCAATTTGGGTACATCTCCCAGGCTTTCTCTGAGCACTGGGCCAACCGTTGGTGAAGTGGAGAGTGTGGGTTCTGCCCACTTACCACTAGGTTGTATTTCCTGTGCACCTATTGTCACAGATCTCACTCTGGTGGGAGGGAGAGCCCTTGTCAGTTTTTATCACCAGTGGGTTGTGCATTAGACTGTTAACTGCAAGGTCAGCAGTTCAAAATTGCCAGCCCTTCCACGGAAGAAAGCTGAGGGTTCTGCTCCCCTAAAGATTTAGTCTTAGACACCCATAGGGTGCTCTGCCTCAGTCCTGTTGGGTTGCTATGAGTGGAAATCGACTCAAGGGCAGTGGATCATTTTTGGTTTGGGCCCCCAGCACTTAGCACAGTTCCTAGCTCAGTGGATGGACCTGTCAGAAGTAGAGGTTCAGGACATGACCAAATTGGGAAGCTCTAGAAAGAAGCCAAAAGGAAATGCCCTTGGTGCCTACTTGAGCGGCTAACATCAGTGTGTACTTTTCCAACGCACCCCTACAACTGGCCAGGGGTATAATCTCTGTCAAGAAGCTGAACCTGTGGAGGGACAACACGGAGTCACAGTGTGACTTTATCAGGAGCCCCGTGACTCTGAGCATGGGGCAGGCTTCCCTCCGATGTGGATGGTCGCCGAGCACCACCCAGCAAAGGGCTGTTGCTCGTTAAAGCAACCTTCATCCACTTGTGGATGTTTGCAATGACTGGTGAGTCCAGGGTCGGGGGAAGCGGGAGTCCTACACAAGAGACAATCGCTACTTGAGACTATTGGTTCCCACTGCTCCCTGCACCCATTTGGCATTGTCGCTGATGGATGTTCCATTGTCTGTGTGGGCATGGTGGCATGTTCTGGAAAGGCGCAGAACGCTAACATAGAGTGTGAAAACTCCATAGGTGGAGGGTGGGGGAAGAGAGGGCAGTGTTTTGCTATGCCTCTGAGGATTGTCTGAGGAACCATTTATTTTCCTTGGCGGGTGGGAGAAGCCGGTGGAAGTTAAAGGCCACTGGCATTAGCGTTCCTTCATTCAATAGCTGTTGAATGGTCAGTATTTTCCAAGTCAAATGACAGCTTTGTTTTTTCTGCATAGAAGTTGCATTGCTTTGTTTTGTTTTTGGCTCAGAGGATTCCAGGATGCACGTCTGTACTTGGCCAATTCCATATTGGTATCTGGGTTTCCCCTCCTACCTCACTTCCCCCAAACACCTCTCCCCAGCACACCTAGAGAGGTTAACTGCCTCTCCGATGTACCCACAATCAGCAACTGGGCTTCCCCCTTGACTTTGTGATCTGCCTACCTCTGGCCTCCTCTGTCAGCCCCAATGGATGGGAAGCTACTTGAGGACCTGAGCTACGGCTTTCACTGATGCAGTCTCATTACCTAAGTGTCTGGACTGTCGTAAGTTCTTATATATATTGGATGGATACAGAAAATAAAAAGAAAAATTGAATCAATCTGAAAGTGTCCTTAGATGTACATTCTGTAACTTCCAGTATAACCCAAGGCTATCAAGCTAATTGTGACTCATAAATGACCCTACAGGACAGGGTAGAACTGTCAGAGTAGATTTCCAACTCTACTGGAGCAGACATCCTCATTTTTCTCCTGCCAAGTGTTTGGTGGATCTGAACAAACAACCTTTTGATTGTTACCAACAAATAACCCACTAAGCTACCTGGGCTCCTTAACATCAAGCATAGCAGGTTCATTTTTCTTCCTTTTACCTCAGTGTTTACCATTCAATTGGCTTGGACTGATGGAAGGTCCTGGGGGCGAGCGTAGTGGTTGGTTATGAGTTGGCTGCAATCCGCAAGATCGGCGTTCAAAACCACCAGCAGCTCTGAGAGAGAAAGGGGCTTTCTACTCCCATAAACAGTTACAGTCTGGAAACTCACAGGGCCCTTCTACCGTGTCCTATAGGTTGTTGTGAGTCAGCATGGACTCAACGGGAGTGAGGTTTTTTTTTTTTTGAACGGAACATCCCAGATGACCATTGATTTAGAGGTTGGGTCTTTTGAAAGATAACAGTCTGATGTTCTTGCTGGTCATTGTGTTGAGTGCTAAATGGTTGGTTCCAGCAAGATAAGGAGGGATGTTGGGTAGAAGTTTCATCAGGAGTCATAAAGACTAAGAAAGGATTTCAACCAGCTTTGTATTGTGATGAGGTAGCTTCTTCCCTTCCTTCCTCGTACACTGACACACACACACCCTTTTTGTTTCAATCCTCCATGCAGGATCTACACGGCACCTACTCTTTTCCAAGAATTTTATTAGATACATGACATACAAAAATAAGCAAGACACACCTCTATCCAGGATATGCACCCAGTTAAATATTTTTAAAGTGTGAGCCAGGTCTTTGAGCCAAACATAGTAGAAAAATTTAGAGTATCAGTATAGGTTTACCTCGGGGACAGAGGGGTTGAGTTCCAGACCATCATTGTAAAGCATCCTGTGAGTGGCATCGTGGGTTAGCAGTTGGGCTGTTAACCACAAGGTGAGCAGTCTGAAACCGCCAGCTACTCCACTGGAGCAAGATGAGGCTTTCTGCTCCTTTAAAGATTTACAACCTCAGAAGCCCACAGGGACCATTGTGCTCCATCCTATAGGGTCAATCTGAGTCAGAATCGATTCAGTCGCAGTGGCTTCGTTTGTTTTTTGGTCTGAAATATTGTGGGAATGAACAAAATATTTGAATTATTATGATAAATATTGTGCAAATAAAGGAAAGGTGGTAGAAAACAATGACGCTGGTAGATGTTTTCTCCACATGGAGTGGCCACAAACTTTGATTTGTTACACACACACACACACACACACACACACACACACACACCCCCCAAAACTAAAACTCTGTCTGCAACGTGCAATGAAGGAAAGCACAATAAAATGAGGTACGCCTGTGTAAAAACGTATCTTTGTAGGACCAGGGCATCTTTAGTTACAGAGGGTTTGTATTTGACCCCCCTCTCAGGCTATGTTTATTTGCTAAGTCAACGGAATTATCTGAGCATGTGCGCCCCTTCCCCCTCTGTCAGGCCAGTCACAGCCTGGTAGCTATCGGAAACTTGCCGGCATTTATAGTAATCGGATAGGTCCATCCATGATCAAATTTTATGTGGGATCTGGAAGAGCTCATGCTGTTCCTGCATTCTCTGCATCAGAAAGGATCCCGGATGCATTCCCACGCTCACACGTTAGCAGAAGGCTACTTGAAACCTCTGTGGAAAAGAGGTTTCCCCTAGAACAGAAAAGTGCAAACAAGCAAAACCAGCGTGACCTGATAAGGAATCTCTTGCCTTAATCCCTTGTTTAAACCTTTGCATCTTGAACTCTGCCTTGAAAACTATCTGTTTTCAGTAATGGAATGAATGAATGATGTGAAATCAACAACAGATGGGGGGAATGTGAATTTCAATACCATTGGTGTCCTGTGGGGAGTCGCTGGTGCTGGAACCATACAGGTGGGAGGAAGCCTGTTTCCTTAGATTGACTCAGTTGTCCAGGCCCCACCGGATGACAGAGAACTGTAAACGTAGAGGAGGAGCATCGCCCTAGATCCAGAGTTGGAAAACATCGGCGGGTACTGCATGCCCCTTGACTGCTCAGAATGAACAGAGACTGGGGGACTTAGCTGACAGCGGTCACGCCAACCTGTCCTTGGGGAGTGACATTTTCATGGTGCCTCTCACTCACTTAACAAGGCGCTGCAGTCTTTGAGGACATCAACACCAGTTGCCTTCTAGACGCCCACTCTTGTGGTTGTGGTTGTTGCTAGGTGCCACCGAGTTGGTTCCAACTTATTGTGATGCCCAACACGATGAACACGGCCCCGTCCTGCGACATCCTGACAATTGCTCTTAGACCTGAGCCCACTGCTGCAGCTGCTGTGTCAGTCCATCTCGTTGGGGGTCTTCCTCTCTCTTGCTGCCCCTCTGCTTCACTGAGCATGATGCCCTTCCCTGGTGACCCCAAAGGTATCCTAGTAGAACTTCATCCATAGAGTTCGGAGGTTTTGTTTTCTCCATGCAATCGTAGATTTGTCTTCTGAGGAAACTCTGAGTGACCTTGAACCTCTAACGTTTCAGTTAGCACCCTTGCATCCCAGGGCTTAGTTAACAGTCACTTAAATCCAGGTTTCCCCGATCTGAAGTCACGTAATTTAACAACCATCCATGAGAGAGGATTGTTCTTATTCTCTCTATGATAGAATGGAAATCAAGTCTCAGGAAAACTCAGCTGCTTATCTCAGTGATCCAGGCGTTGTCTGTGAAAGACCCAGGTCCCCTGCCCAAACGATCTGATTTCAGACCCCGTGGCTTTATCAGCCTCTTTGTGCCCCTCACCTGGACATCCCATACTTTACCCCATGGTGATTGATTTGGACATGGAAGGCAATCACAACCTTTCAAATAATTGATTAATCAATTGCTTTTACTAATGTGTTCATATCTTTACCAAGTTTCTATGTATTCCTCTTGGTAGGAGATAGCAAGCATTCAGTATTACCTTGATGAACTACGTGAGAGTATAAATATAGAGCAGGAGTTATTTCAAGTGTCGCATGTAACCTTCCGCAGGAATCCTTTCTGAAGATCACCACTTAAAACTCTTAAGGGAGCCAGTTCTCTGCCCTTTGGTGTCACTGTGAGTTGGAATCCACCCAGTGGTCCTCGGTGGACGGTCTCAAGGTCCCTGAGTGGAGCAAGGAGTGTGGGCTTGACGAGTAACATGCAGGTTGGCAACTCTGCGTGGCTCCAAGAAAGAACGTTCTGCCGATCAGCACATTTATAGAAATGTGTGTTATGTGTTCCATAAATAATACAGGAAGATCCTGTCGAGATGGATTGGACACAGTGACTCCAACCATGGGCTCAACCATAACAGCAGTTCTGAAGATGGTGCAGGGACAGGCCATGATTCATTCGATTGTCCATGGCATCCCTGTTGGTTAGAACTGACTCCACAGTGCCTAGCAACCTGGAGCAGATCTACGCTGTAACACACGAGACTGTCTTCAGGGACAGTTGACTAGCTGGCAATGGGTTGGGTTTGGTTTGACGTCATCGCCAGGTTCAGATATGGAAACACGCCCATCGTTGGGAGCCCATGGTTGAGAGCCATCTAGTCGACTTTTCCTCCTTATAATATGTCTAACCTAAATGACATAACTTCCTTTCCATCTCTGAATGCATAATCAGCTGAATAGAACAATTATAAAGACTTTATCGTAAATATTGCTCTTTATGCATAACATTCCCTGCCCGCACCCCGTTGCATTTTCCTCCTCTAAAAGGCATGCGGAGTGTCTTCCACTCACAACCATCCCTTCGTTTTCTGCACGTAACCTTGGTGTACACATGTTCACACACCTGTAATCATATCTGGGCATGTGCTCTGTATGCATGTATTGTGTGACTCCAATCTGTATAGATTTCATATGATAAATGTGAATGTGGGCTCACGTGCTCAGACAGACTTCACAAGAGTTAGGTTGGTGAACATAACTCTTCACAAAAGTTATGTTTCATGGCATGGGGGAAATTAAAAAGACAAGACCCCTCCCCCAAACAACAACAAAAACCTCGAGACAACAGCAAACAGGTCTATTGCTGTCAAATTGATTTCAACTCACGGTGACCCCACGTAGTACAGCCCAGGACTGATCCATGGGGTGTTCTGGGCTGTAATCTTTAAACAGGTCAGTTTCCAGGCCTTTCTTCGATGCACCACAGGGTGGCTTTAAATTGACGACCTTTAAGTTTGTTGTCCTGTGTAAACTGTCAGTTTGTACCTCAGAGGCCTTCCAGAGAAATCCAACGGGATCTTGAACCATGCTCAGAATGTCCATAAAATAAACCAACAAACAAGCAAGCAAGCAAACAAAAAAGATGTGGGGAGAACACTTTGTGTCCTGGATACTGCATGGAAAAGCCTAAACAAGGGAAATTAAAAAGAGAGAACCAGAGGAGTGACTGCATATGGCTGTGGGAGTCAGACAGGGAAGTGATGGAGTGGTATGGGAGTGGTACTCCCTGTTCCAAAACACACAAACCAAATTCACTTCCATGGAGTCGGTTCTGACTCATAGCGACCTGTAGGTCAACTTAGAATTGCCCCTGAGGTGGTTTCCAAAGCTGAACCTCTGTATGGGAGTGGAAAGGCCACTCTTTTTCTACTGAGTTACTGCTGTTAGTTTTGAACTGCTGAGCCCGTCAGCAGTCCAATAGGGGAGGACAACACTGAAAAAAAAAAAAGAAACACACTTCCATAGAGATGTTTCCAACTCAGAGTGAGCCTGGAGTTCAGAGTAGGGCTGCCCCTGCGCGGTGTCTGAGGCTTTCCAGAAACAGACAGGGCCATGGTTCTCCCGAAGAGCAGCTGATGGGTTTGAACCTCAGCCCTTGTGGTTAGCAGCCTGACACGAAACCCATTATGCCTCTGAAGCTCCTTGGGGGGGGGGGGGCAGAAATTCAGATCAACGGTTCCTTCAATTCTAGTTTTCCCATACCTTCTGCTTTTATTTTAAATCTTAGATTTTTTTCAGATGAAAATTCAAGTTGCATAGAGGTGAGTAACTAACCAAAGAATCTTTACAACCATTGGCGAGCAAGCTCTATATTAGCCCAATGACACGTGGGCCTGAGCCAATTCTGGTCTGAAGACTTCCCATTCCCAACCTGAGTTAGAATGAACGAAAGGACACATGTCTATTTTTATACATGTGGATCTTCATTCAAAAGGGGAATGGCGTGCTTCCCTCGGGGGGTTATTTCCAATTAAACAGATGTTTTTTCTTCATAGAATGATCAGGGGCAGTGCTAGAGGGTATGAGTTGAGTAGATAACGTAACCAAGAGCCTCACCTGGGAGCTTGTTAGAGATGCAGGCTCTCTGGTCCCACCCCCAAACTCCTCCATCACAGCCTGCATTTTAACATCTTCGGGTGATTCTGAGGCATATGGATGCCTGGGGAGCACCGGATCTTACCAATGTTTAACGTTTCTGCTTTTAAAGCACCCTCAAGTCAAATCATACAGCAGCACTGTGATCACACGGCACAATTTCAGCAAACGTTGATGTTACTAGAATATTGCGACACAGGCCAATGAAAGGTGGACTTGTAGCGAAGCCTGAGCAGAGCAGTTAATACGGCAATGCTGACGTAGTCGGTCATGCTTTCACAATGCTACGTTCGGGTCAAGAAGTTGGTGAGCCAAATACAAGGCTCGGCACAGGTAGCGCATTTATTTGGTAATCGGTACATTGCCTTATACAGTCAGTCAATGTTGAATCGCAGACAACTGATAAGATCATTTGCCTTCCTGTGTTTTCTCAATATTGTGCTCAACATCGAGTATAAATTGAATCCAATGACCTTTTGGTACTCTATGAAATTGACTGCAATACCTAAGATTCTGTGGTTTCAATCACCATACATGTTTTATATTGGGTCTGCAGCCATTGCATTGGCCCCAGTGCTACTGCATCTTGCCGTTGGTTCTGATAATAAAGTCAGACCCCAGTACATCTTGATACCAATGGGAGTGAGGATGTGTGGCCCCAATCAGAGTGTCAACTTGAGCACAGGGGCAATGTGCAACGTCTCCGAGTCAAATCTCATCACTAAGTGGGTTGCAAAACATGACTCTCTCTGTGTGTGCTGTGTGTGTGGCCATGATGGAGACTATGTTCTAGGTTGCTAGCTACGTGTTGAGTTGGCGAGATGGATAAGTCAATTAGTGGTTCCTCAGTTTATTAGCAACTTAATTGTAAGAATGTAATGGAAACTTCTGAACTGCAACAACTCATTAGAAGCAAAGGATCATGTGATGTGTTTTTTCTAGAATATTCAGTGAGCTCTTATCCTCCTCCTCCCCCAAAAGAGGTTGTGAAAATAAAATGAACAAAGATGTCTAGAGGTATGGTTTGGAAGGTACAGCAATTTGTCACCTTTTCTTTTAGCATGAATGGAAACGTTGGATATTTGAATCTTTGCAGAAGAGATGCCTAATATTCTATTGCTGTTTTTCTTTTAATCAGGCACCAGACACGTTGCCTATCACAATTCTGTTCTGACACCCATGTGGAGTCTCTGTGAGTTGGAACTGATCATGTTACTGACTGTTGGTTATTGTGGAGGTACAAACTAAAAAATCCAAACCCATCTAGTGGATTTTAACCCCCTAGTGACCCTGTAGGATAGAATGGACTATTCTGTAGGGTTCCCAGAGTGCTAATCTTTCTGAAAGCATATTACTACATCTTTCTCTGTAGAGCAGCTGGTGGATTTGAACCGCGAGCCTTTGGTTAGTTGCTGAACTTTTCACCATTGCACTACCATGCCTCCTTATTATGAAGGCATGGAAACAAGCAAACACCCTCACTGCTATTGAGTC
This sequence comes from Tenrec ecaudatus, assembly GCF_050624435.1. Classification (NCBI taxonomy): domain Eukaryota; kingdom Metazoa; phylum Chordata; class Mammalia; order Afrosoricida; family Tenrecidae; genus Tenrec; species Tenrec ecaudatus. The sequence continues at coordinate 199,443,765 of NC_134532.1, forward strand.
TTTGCCAACGCACGAGAACCGTGCTGGACAGGATAGAACTGCCCCTGCAGGTTTCCAAGGTTAATTTTTATGGAGTAGAAAGTCTTGTCTTTCTCTTGCAGGGTGGCTGGTGATTGAGAATGGCTGGGTGTGTGGTTAGTACCCCAGCTTGTTACTATTATGCCATTGGGACTCCAAGTGATTTAAGTTCCATTAATAGAAAACATCACGTGGAAAGTTAGCAGCACTAGAGAGTCTGGGGTCCATGTTCAAACCTCCTCTCTGCCTGGGCTTGTTATAAATCCCTGGGGTTAGTTGCTTGACCTTGTGAGGCCTCAGTCTCCTCGTCTCTAACATGGGGCATAATAACTATTTCAGAGGGTTGCTATGTAGATCAAAGGAAATAACATGTTCAAAATACTTAACAACATTCTTCGTACCTAGCAGGAGTTCAATCAATGCCTGCGATTCCCCCGTTTGTTATTTGTTCACTGAGGTGTTTTTCTTTACTTGCCCTTCATCTTCAAATAAGTTCGATTTTTCAGCAATTTTCTTTTTTCCCAAGATTAAAGATGTAATCATTAAAAAGCATCTCTCCCATTGTATTATACACTCGAAAGAAGACCATGTCTTGCAGTGATGATTTTCTTTATAGAAATCGATGCTTTCTGCCCAAACAGAGGGTTTCCTTCCTGGTTCCCTGGTAGATTGTGATCTGATCTCATTTGGCCTTTCTGGCGGTAGGACTCTGACCACTGTCCCAGGGCTCAGAATGACCTACGGCTCCTCAAATGCTGTACTAGCACCCATGCTCCCAAAGACGTTCTTGGCAAGATTTGAGAATAAAGATCATTTGAAGAGTTGTGAGTGGTGATTAGACCATTGATTCCCATTTCAAAGATGGTAACTGAACAATCTACTATAAAAGGAGTACTTCATTTATAACTAAAAATAATAGGCAAACTGTGGATTTTCCACTCTTCTTCTAATTCCCATTTATCTGATCTTTCAGTTGTTTTTGTCCTTGTGTTTTCATTCTTTAATCTAGTTTTTCCTTCATGCAACCTATAAAGTAAAGACATTGCCACAGAGTGGATTCTGACACATAAAATTAAAAAAACTCACTGCCGACAAGCTGATGCCAAGCCGTAATGACCCAGCAGGACAGAGTGGAATGACCGCTAAGGGTTTCTGAAACTATAAATCTTTAGGGGATTAGAAAGAAATGTCTTTCTCTCTCAGATCTGTTTGGTGGTTTCAAACTGCTGACCTTGTGGTTAATAGCCCAATTGGATAACCCATTGCAATACCAGGACTCCTTGTAGGCTTTGTATAATTTTAGGGGAGGAAGAAGCCTCATCTTTTCCCCACAGTGTGATTTGAACTACTGACCTTGCTGTTAGTAGCTCAATGAGTTACCCACTTCACCACCAGGGCTCCTTGTTCAATGACTCCTGTGCTGAACCACTAGGGTATTCCACGTGCTACGAGAATAAAGCCTTTGTCTTTTCTTGATTTCCTGCTGTGCCCATGTGGGTCGGAGACACCTTCCATAGGGCTCCCTCCAAAAACAGTTTGTTTTTACTAAACCAACTACTGAACAAAAGGGGAAATAAATGAATAAATCCAAGGAAACCATGGTCTTCAACTTAAGTAGCTTTAAAATATATTGGGCTTTTAGTTTTAGACATAATAAAAAATATTTAAGTAAAATACCTGCCAAATTTACTGAAGTTCGATTATCTACCCTTCTTTTAAAAGACAACTTAATTTATTTCCCCTGTTACCTTCAAGTATAATCCACAGTTTCATGTGTATCCCCTGTGTTTTCTTTTCCTGTGACTCTGGGATTGTAGATAGGTTTTCACATGTCTGCTTTTCTAGTTCAGCGGTTCCAAAGCAAAGGCTGTACCTGTCATGTGAGGGCCAGCTACTGTCAACCCAATTGATTAGGAATGTGAGGAAGGCTAGGTAGTCCAGGATCTGTTGCCCAATAGGTCATCCCAGGGAAACAGTTCATATCACACAGGATTCAGTTCGTGGGACAACACTTTGAAAAGTTTTTTGTAAAAAGGAAGGTCCTTAAAGGAAGAGTAGGAGGCAAGGATATGATCTTTTCTGGTTTTAAAGGTGCCCTTTACAGAAGGGGCACGGGGAGGAGAAGAGCCAGGCAGGGTGCAGCATAGCAGCAATGAAATATACAACTTTCCTCTAGTTCTTAAATGCTCCCCCCGCATCCCACCTCCACTATCACGATCCCATTACTACCTTACAAGTCCAGCTAGACCACAGGATGTACACTGGTACAGATAGGGACTGGAAACACAGGGAATCCAGGACAGATGAGCCTCTCAGGAGCAGTGGTGAGAGTGGCGATACAGGGAGGGTGGAGCAAAGGTGGGTAGAAAAGGGGAACTGATTACAAGAAGCTATGTATTACCTCCTCTCTGGGGGACGGACAACAAAAAAGTGGGTAAAGGGAGACGTCAGATGGTGTAAGATATGACAAAATAATAATAATTTATAAATTCTCAAGGGTTCATGAGGGAGGGTAGAGCCCCTGGGGAGGGAGGAGGTAAAATGAGGAGCTGATATAAAGGGTTCAAGTAGAAAGCAAATGTTTTGAGAATGATGATGGCAGCAAATATACAAATGTGCTTGCTATAATGGATGGATGGATGGATTGTGATAAGTGTTGTACGAGCCCCCATAAAATGATTTAGAAAATAATAAAATAAAACAGTCTGCAATAAACAATAAATAAATAAAAGGTGCCCTTTCTGCCTACTATCTCATCAACCATGTTTGTGTTCAGAAACTTGAATGCCTTCCCTAAGGACGTGGCCTAGCATGGGCTGTCTTGAGAACCTGAACTCCAGTCTCCTGCTGCCTTACCCTACGATTTGGTCTCCACTCCTTTGGAACTATTCACAGCAGACCTGCTATGGATGGGGACAGAAGCACAGTGAGAGGCTGCTGGGTTAATGTGTCAAGATTATTGAACTACGAAGGCTCTTCTAGGGACAATTTGAACAGCAATTGATGCTGTCAGGGCACAGAACCATTTTGCTCTCCGTTGCTAACGCTTGCTATATCGTGCCGAACCCAGAGGTGAGCATCTACTCCAGGCAGCCCTTGGCTAACATCTTGGGATCTCCCACCCCTGTACAGATGACAGCTGGCTGACATCACCGCCACAAACAGACCTGGACCGTTTGTGGACAACCGTTCACGTCAGCTGGAACAATCAGCATTGCTGGGAGAGGGTTAGCATAGAACCTCAGCAGATTTCCCCGCCCCTCTCCCTGGCTTTGCTCTTGGCCCTCCAGCACACCATGCCACTGGCTTTGCACGGGCGGTTGGAGTCTCCTGTTTGTTCTAGAGATGATAGAGGATGGACTTGATTTAAGCAAAGTATTCATCTATGTCAGGATAGGACCGACTCAGCAAAGATGGTTTGACTGATTTCATCTGAGATGCACGCGTTTGTTTAAAATCCTTCACTCTTCCTCAAAGCTCAGAAGCCATGCACGATTTTCACACCCAGGGAAAATGTTACCGAGCAAAGTTGTCGCTCTAAGGGCTAAGGTATGCGTGACCCAGGCCAGGGCATTCTCAATAGCATCCCATGGACGTGCAAGGTGGAGAAGGCATAAGAGAGGCCCGAGTAGAAGTGATGCACTGGAATGATGCTGTTGGGGAAGGATACTGAACGTACCACTGCCGGACAAACAAACATCTGTCTTGAAGGAAACACAGTCAGAGTGGGTGTTCTTTAGAAGGGAGGATGCCAAGACTTCTTCTCGTGTCCTTTGGATGTGTCATCAGCAGAGACCAGGGCTGGAACAGGGTATCGTGCTTGGTAGAGAGTTAATGGCAAAGAAGAAAGGTCCTCAACTCAATGGATGGGCACTGAACACCAGGGCTGCACCAGAGAACTCAAACATCACCATTGTGATGATGGTACATGGCTGGGCAGTGTTTCTTTCTGTTGTACGTAGCCTCCTCTTTCTCCCCCTGAGCAGCTGTTGGTTTTGAACGGCTGACCTTTCCTATGTTGGCCCAACCTGTAACTACTACACCACCAGAGAGTATGGCAAATAAGTGCCCCTTCCTTGAAGGGTCTGTCTTTTGCAGATGTCACTCACAGGCTTGGCGCCGACTGGAATTCCCCCCAGGGAGCTTTTGGAAAGACTAACCCCCCACCAACGGTGGTGCCTTCATCGCTCGGCACTGGGGTCTAGGGATGCGTCAGTCCTTCTGTGCTCAGATGATTCTAAAATATCGTCCAAGTGGTGAATTTACAATCACGTGTCCCTTTGTGGACAGGACTGTCAGCAACAGGAAACTTTTTTCTTTGAGTCACATTTTGGTGCCAAGAAAAGTGGTTAACTTTCTAAAGAGTTTAGTGTGAGAACTTTTCTAAGGAAAATACTCATGCCCTATTTAACCAATTGATGTTTCTTTTAACAAATGACTTTGGTCATCTCCGCAATTGGTAACCACCAGCTGCTCTGTGGGAGAAAGCCAGTGCTTTCTACCCCTGTAAACGGTTGTAGCCTCAGAAACCCACAGGGGCAGTTCTACCCCGTTCTGTAAGGTTGCTGTGCGTCAGCATTGACTTGAGGGCAGTAAAGTTGGCTTTTGTTTTGAATACAATTTCAGGGTTGCTGTTTTTTTTTACCCATTCATTAATTTCTTCCAGTTGTTTACTGATAGTTACATCTTGGCTTGTTTGTCTGTCTTCCTTGAAGCTAGGAGCTTTAAAATTTTATTTTATTAATTGCCACATTCCCCATGGCCAGAATGCCTGGCATGCAGTAACCCCAAAACAAACTTCCTACCACCCAGTGGATTTCAACTCACCACGATGCTATACAGGCACCTAGGTCTGCTCCTGTGGGCTTCTGAGGCTGTCAGTCTTTACAGGAGCAAGACTCCCCATCTTCCCCCGACTTGGTATATAGTGTGTGCTCAATAAATGTTAACATTTTCAGCATACATTGTGGCACACCGTTCTATTATCTCTCTGGTGCCCAGGAAGCTTATGGTCTGTTGAGAAACACTGACACAGGGCTTAGTAAGTCCAGTCCAGGGGTTCTATTCAGGCTGGCTCTGGGAACATCTCATTTGTAATATTTTAGACAATTTGAAGGTTAAAGAGGAAACGTGGCAAATAAAGGGAAATTCCATTGCGATTATTCCCATTCTTTTTCTTGGGAGGCAACGTGGGTAATTAGTGAAAATAAGAGTGCGCATAGACTTAAACATAGAGAGACCTAAATCAGTTCCTAACTGACCGGGAGAAAGCCCATTTAACCCTTCGGATGTCTGTTTGCTCCTGTCCAAGGTCTGGCCCTTGGATGATCAGGTCTGCCGACATCAGTCCACTGTGTGTCTGTGGTCCTGCATCCTGCCAGGGAGTGACTCCCTCCTCCCTTTTGTCATGTTGCCCTGCATGTTTACCCATTGACCTTTGTCTCGGGAGCTTTGGTGGCACAGCGGTTACCTCTTGGTCAGCTATTCGAAATCACCAGCCTCCCTGTGGAAGGAGGAGGAGAATTTTGTAAGATTCACAGCCTCGGAAACCCCAGGGGGCAGTTCTGCTCTGCTCTGTAGGGTCACTGTGAGTTGGAAGGCAGTGAGAGGTTGGTAACTCTTTTGCGAGTCTCCATGCCGTTAGAAGGACCTGTGCCCTTTGGATTCCGTTATCGCACACTTAAAACAAAACAAAAAAACAACTCTAAGGCAATAATACCTGCTTTGGTGTGGCAATCCACTTTGTCTAACTGGATGTCCTGTGTCACTCTGTTAAGCTTGCTCACTATATCTGCACGTATGCACCTGAGGATCATAGATGGCCCTGCATTTAGAGACTGAGTCAGTATATGGTCATTTCTATGAGGCCGCTTCTTAGAGCTGCGCTTGACCTGACATTCAAATCAGCCCTGTCTCTAAATCCTACGAGGTTGCAAACTTAGATGCTTTGGAAACCCAAACCCATGCCGCACACTTAGGCACAAAGTCACAGAGAAGACAAACTTCTCAGATGGTGTTTGTTCAGCCGGTGTCCACTGACACCCTGTAAGCCTTCATGCAGAACACATTAGTGGAATGTGGAATTGGTTCAAGGAATCTAAGCTCTAATCCCAGGATCTGAGTAGGGCTTGGCATGCCTTCATCTTCATTCCTGCCCTCAGCGGCATTGAGCCAGCATTTACAGGGACAGGAGTTACCCCGGGGGGGTCTTCTGCACATATCCCATCTTGGGAAACGCTGGGTTCTGACTCAGTCTGTCTCAGAGGCTGGAAATACAAATTCTCAGCAAGTCTGGCGAGACTCTGAATGAAACAGTCCAATGCCCTGACTCCACAAGGCACCTCCACCCCTAGCGAAAGCCAGAAGGGCCCCAGGGGTTACCAGGATGCAAAATTGGGTGTCCTTTACCCCAGAGAGCCTCATAGAGAGGGCAGCATTGCTTTGGAGTCACTTCCAACCACCTTAAGACAATTCTCTTCCTGTCTGAGGCCACTGCCAAGCTGTTTCAGTAGCCAGATATTTTGACATCAACTGCTCCTTAGCATCCCCGACCTCCCTAGGTGGCAGAGACGCAGGTGCCAAGCATCTGGATACCCAGTGTAACACGTCACTCTGGGTGCAATGTCTGGAGGCACAAAGAACACTCACCTCCGTGATGGCTCCTTCTAAGCATTTCTTTCTGACAACAGGTGCACTGTCTTACTGAGAGGGTTTCCATTCTCCTAGGAACTTAAAATGACCACTTCTTACCTGGTTGTTGGTAGGTGCTGTGGACTTGGCTCCAACTTCTCTCTTACATAGTCATCCCTAATAGAACATTGTTCCCACCCAGGGCTAATAGAGTCTGCTGATTGGCCACAGGAGATTTTCTGAGTCAATCATGGCGCCCCTGCTGGCTTCCTGGGAGTCCCAGTGCTCCTGCTGTGAGTGATCGGTCAGTGCTCACATGGAAGGGTTGTTAGGTCTTTTGAATAGCACCTCTCTCCACTTTTCCTGCTGTGTCAACTGTGAGAGATTCAGGTCTTACTCACTATAAGTTCCCAGCGCAGGGCCTTTGCAGGGACTCGTCCCTCTACGCAGAGCATTTTTCCTAACAGACTCTCAAGCACACATGCACGTATATATTGTTGAGTATGCTTTGGACTGCTGACCACATGGTCACTGCTGACCACTGTCTGAGACCTCCAGTACAGATTCACAAAGCCTTGGAAACTCTATCGGATTGCTGTCAGTCCAAATGGTTTCAGTGGCATTGGGTTTGGTTTTGTTTACATATGTGTACATCTAGACACACACACACACACGTCAGGGACTTGGGCTTATTTGTTTATTGTTGGCCAACCTCTCTCCAGCAAGTTAACATGCAACATGTAAGGAATAGATTATAATGACTGGCCAGTACTCGCTAAAATCTGTTTCAGAAATAAATGCATGTGTGACCCATGCCAAATCATGTTAGTACTCTGTGTTAATGCGTGTTTGTGTGTCAAAGGTAGGTGTCATTGTTCAGCTATGCATAGATTTTAGGTGATCATCTCATGCCACAACCATATATGAGCCAGTGACCATGTCCAGTGACCCCTGTTGATTCCAATACATTGACTTTAACAAGCAACCCATAGGCAATATCCCTTATACGATGGAAGGAATATCCAAGCTCTCATATATCTTCCCCTGTTGAAGTCACACTTACTATTTGTATTTACATAGCTGTAATATCGCTCTTATTTTAATCTTGATATAAGGAGGGTAATGTTCATAATGTAAATAATAGTGTGCCTAGGGCCCTGCCATAGACTAGACATTGGTTTCCATGGGCTGGATGGGTTTTGATCCTCCATACTACTTATAATAACAAGACACAATATCCTTATTATATTTATAAGCAAGACATCTGAGACTCAGAGGTCAAGTAAGTTGCTGAAGGTTGCACACCTTGTTAGTGATCGAGGCGGCATCTTCATTGGGCAGTCTTCACTTCCAAGTCTGCATTTTGCCTACTGCCTCTTTCTTAAGAAGATAAAATTATCATGAGATCCCTATATACTTTTATGTGCTTATAAACAAAAAGCAGCTCAGGGGGTTTAACTGTATTAAAGAACTCTGTGAAATGGCAAAGAACACCTTCCTAAAGACGAATTTAGCATGTGGCTTATGTAACCAAACAGACTACAGAACCCAAAGGAACTTTATGACAATGATGCTGGTCAGAAAACATTGAAGAAATAGGAGAGTGATGAGCTGTCAAGAGGATGAAGTGGCATAGGACTAATCTGAAAGAAATTCAGCAAGTACATAACCAATAAATGATCATCACCTGGGAAGGCTAGTCCATTAAGCACACACAATTCTGCTAGGTGCCGTATTGTCAGACTGTGGGAATAAGAATCCTATCAGATGAATGTGAAAATATATGAACAGCTACAAAGAACTGCTGCAGTTGCATGTGTTTTAGATAGGGGATAAACAAAAGCTGTTGGAACCAGGAGTACCGACTTGACTGGCTCATGACTGAGCAACGATAGAATGTCCTGTTACCCAAATGTAACTCATCCTTAGGATCCTCTGACATGTTGGTCTAAGTTGCAGAATCGTGGACTGTCTGGTGAAGTGTCCCTGGATTAGCGGCCATGTTGCCACCAAGGGACAGTAGGCAAAGTACAGAGTCTCTTTTTCTTCATCCTTATGGAGGACTTGTTGTTGGAAATGTGTGAACAGTATGGAAGTCAAGGAAACAGTAGCTCCTAATGTCCAGGTAGAGTTGTCTGGGAGAACACAGAGGTTTTCCAGGACCGTAAAGAGTGTCCGTCTCAGAAACCCACAGGAGCAGTTCTGCAATGCCCTTTTAGGTCCCCGTGAGGCAGAAACGACCTTGATGACAGTGAGTTCTATTTGTTAGTGTGATCTGGGATCAGGTACAGAAATGTGTATTTTTAATCCAAGGATCTAGCTCCTCTTGATAAAGCCGTTAGTTGGCAGTTTGAGCTGGAGTTTCTGGGAAGCCATCCTCTAGGGTCTTCGTGGAAGCATGGATGCATGCGTCCAAGCATCCTCATGGAAACACATGAAGTGGAATCTGAAGGAGGGTCAGAAAAATGAAGACGAGAGCAGAGATCACGTAAGGACAAAGCTAATCTCACCTGGTGGAACCAAAGCAACGCTCCAAGTGCAGCAAGAAAGCGTGAGAAGCAATTTCACTGCACAGTTTGTTGTTGTTTCTTATTTGTTCAGGTCAGCTCAACTTCCTGGGCTATAACGACATCTCCCACCTTTGCCTTCTCTGTTGATAATGAACTACTGTGACATCCCCACTCATTTGGTGACCCTGAATATGGATACAGATTATACTAACTCAGCCCTATTCCTATTTGGAGTCTAATAATACCTTCCATAATATAAGATAAAAAGAAAGTGAATGAGAGCAATATTTATCAGAGATATTGATGTGCTATCCCACCCCGCCTCTCCTAACCCATGTTAATGTGGGACTGATAGCAAGGTTAATGGGCAGTTTAAAAGAAATAGTGCTTGTAACAAACAAAAGTAACTTAACACCAGACACACAGCAAATACCTAGTAAAGGTAAGCTTCTACATACTATTATTGTTTGGTTATTAAAAAAAAACTATTCATCTCATAGAAGAGGCTGTTTTGATGAATATTTAAATAAATGAAATTAAGTTTTAAAATTATATTTGATACCTTGTATCAATTTTGGCAATGGTTTATTTGGTCCTCTGGCTGGAACAGGATCGAGACAATCCTGATTTATATAAATGAGCATTTTTCAAATAGCTTCAGGTTTTAAATGACTCACTCACATTCCTCCAGGTGAGACTTTATCCTGAGGCCAGTACAGAAGGAGTCAACCACCACGCTGGTCTCTACTGTGTTTATGATAATATCATTCACACCAGTGAGAAAATGTATTGTCGTCTGAAATCAAAAGCCAAAAAAGCAAAGCAGAAAAATGTGATGTCAGCCTGCAAATTCACTTCCTCAAATACATCAACTACATGTGTAAGACTGATCGCCAATAAGACTGATCACCAATGCTTGTGGCGGCTGTCATCACGTGCAAATTCCAAGGAGCACAGTTTGTCGACCTGTTGAGCCCAACACGTATTTCATGCTCTTTGGTTCCACTCATCGCAACCCTGAGTATAGCGGAAGGAAACAGCCTGGTTGTCAGCCTTCCTCTCAGTCGGTGCCTTGTGTGAGCCTGTCGGTTTGAACTTATTATATGAACCACTGTGCCAATCTAATTAATTGGGGGCCTTCCTCTTTTTTCTCTGACACTCAGTTTCACCAAGCATGATCTCCTTCTTCAGAAACTGGTCCCTCTTGAAGACACGTCCAAAGTACATGAGGTGAAGCTCACCATCCTTGCAGCGAAGGGGCATCCGGCTATGCTTCTTGCAGAATAGGTTCATTCCATCTTCCGGCGTAACATTCTTCCCCACCATAGTTCAAAGAGCAACCCTTGTTCTCTGATCTCCTTTATATGTTGCTTAGTCTTCTCATGCATATGTGTTGCTCGAAAATGCCCTGGCTTGAGTGAGACACGTTATAGTCTTGAACCTGGCACCTTTGCTTTTTTAACGTGATAAAAACAGTTTAATGAGATACTTGCAGCAGATTTCCCCAACTCAGTACACCGTTTGAGTTATTGACCACGGCTTCCATGGATATTGAGTCTGGATCCAAGTAAAATGAAATACTTGACGTCACTGTTTTTGTTGTTATTTATTATGGTCTTGCTTGTTGGTCCAGCTGCGAACTTTATTGCTGTTGTTTGGTGGGTTGTGGGTTGATGTTGACATATAATCCTGCTGAAGGGGGAAATTTTTGATCTTCTTCAGGAGGTACTCTGAGCCATCTTCTCTTTTCAGCAAATGAAATGGGGTTGTGCCTTCTGCATGTCACAGATTGTTACTGAGTTTTCCTTCAATTGTAGTGTGGTGTGCTTTTCCATGGAGTCCGGCTCCTCAGCTTATCTGCTCAGTTCACAGATTGAATGGGTGTGGTGAAAGGATACAGCCCTCCTGTTCACCTTTCCTGATTTTAAACCATGCACTATGATGTGGGGTGCGATCCAGAAACTCACTTCGCTGAAGATGCTTCACAATAGTTGTTTTCACCTGATTTCTAAGTCCCATGCATCTTCCTGGGAAGATTGGAAATTGGTCTGGCATGATATTCTCGTCTCAAAACCATCCCAGCTTTCAGAGTTGGTTGCAAATTGATTTCTAGGGGGTGTGATCCAATATCTTCCCAAACCCAAAGCCAAAGTGAGTAAATCTCCGTACCTCCAAAGTTAATCCTATATGCTTTAAAAAAAACAATAAATAATAAAGATGGACATTATTTTTACTCTGTGGATTCCATGTCTTTGGATTAAAGTCCAAATCAGCTCATCCATAGTTGTGGCTATTCCTATTTGCTTCTTTTTTATTAAGAAGGGATTGGCTGCTTGCCTGGCCTATCTGCTGGTGCCTGGAAGATGAACACAAGCTAATTGTAAACCATAGCCTAAGATACACATTATAAAGAAGGTAAATCTATTGGAAGTGGGAGGAGGTGGGGACCAAAGAGCAAGCCGCAACACCAGAAGGAGACTCCAAAGTTGCATTTTATCCTTAGGACTGGTGAAACGAGTTAGTGTTTCTTCTAACTCACTTTCATTAAAGCATGTACTGCTAAGTTCCATAACAGGGTGCTAACAGACCTCTAAGGACTTATAGTTGAAGCAGACAGTGAACATGAGGAGGCACCCTGGTGGTGTAGTGAGTTATGTGTTGAGCTGTTAACTTCAAGGTCAGAAGTTGGAAACCATCAGCCACTCTGAGACAAAAAGGTGAAGTATTCTACTCTGGTAAATATTTGTGGCCTCAGGAACCCACAGGGGCAGTTTGCCTCTGTCCTACAAGGTCACTATGAATCAGAATCGAATCCCTGGCAGTGAGTTTAGAGTTTGGGTGTGGTGAGTAACATGGGGTCCCTTGGTGGTGCAGGTGGTAAACTGAAAGGTTGGTGGTTCAAATCCACCCAGACACACCGTGGATAAAAAGCCTGGGAGTCCACTGCCAGATCACACCCATGGAAAACCATATGGATCCCAGTTCTGGTGTGCACATATGAGGTCTCCGTGAGTGGAAATCAACCTGACAGCACCTGCTTTGTGATTTTTGACTTGTTTTATGAACAAAATGTGTCAATTACTTCTCTATTGAGTTATAGAGTTAAGTACTAAAGGATAAATTAAGCCAGAGAAAGATGATATGCTCAGAAGGGATTAAGCAAGTGAGGGGATGAGCGAAGGGCAAGCCCAGAGGCCAGCTGACAGAAGAGCCTGGGGCAGAGGAAACGGCAAGGGCAAATATCCCAAGACAGGAGAAAGGTGGCATTTTTGCAGACTATGTAAGAGGTCAACATGGCTGGAAAGAGTGAGACAGGTAAAAGTGGTGAGTGATGGGGTCAGATTACCATTTTAGTGTAGGAACACCATACAGCCTGTAACGCTGAAGTCTTGTCTTTGTTAGCTGGCCCAGCTCAGTGCAACTCCATGCACTGCAGAACAGCATCCTGCCTGGCCCTGTGCCATCCCGTGGTTAAGTATTGATTGATACTTTTGTGATCCCTAGGGCTTTTCTCTTGGCTGCTTTGGAAAAGCAGATCACCAGGTCTCTCCACTAATCTAGCTTATTCTGGAAGTTCCCATGAATTCTGTTTAGCAGCAGAGTAACAAGTAAGTCACCACTGACTGGTAGTGGCTGCTTATGAGGGACTGTGACTGGCAATTAGACCTGCATATCACACATACACACACACACACACACACGCACACACGCCATGCTCACTCTCCAAAGGGTTCTGTCTTGCTTGATACATGAGGTGGTAGTTCTTGACTACTAGGTTGCTCTTAAGATTGCGGCTTCTCTGGGAGACCTGGGAAGTCACGGAAGGTTTGATCAGCACCATGGAGAGAGAGAGCTCTGGAGTCAGTGGCAAGTGCTAAGAAAGGAAATGGAGACTCTATTTAGGAACCTGTAGGATTATTACTAGAAGTCCTGGTGGCATAGTGGTTACGCATTGGGATGTGATCTACCAGAAACTCCAAAGGTGAGAGATGGGGCTTTCTATTCCCCCCAAAGAGTTAGAGTCAAGGAAACTCACTGGTGCAGTTCTACCTTGTCCTCCAAAGAGTCAGTATGAGCTGCCATTGACTCAATGGCAGTGTGTTTTTTCAAGATTGTTATTGGATTATTATTGGAAGTCCTGGTGATGTAGGGGGTTATACTTCAGGCTGCTATCTCAAGGTCAGCAACTCAAATCCACCAGCCACGTCTGGGGAGAGACGAGACTATCTATTTCCATAAGGATTTACAGTCTAGGAAACCCATGGGATTGGTCTATCTGCCCTGTAAGGTCACTACGAGTTGGTATCCAATCACAGCCATGACTTTGGTTTTTGTTAGGAGGATTATCATTTTAGAATATGCAATGAAGCTGGTGGGTTGTTTGGGTTTTTTATTTGTTTTTTTGTGCGTGTTTTTTCTTTCCACTTTCACTTGAGGCCATGAAGTTAGCCAGTGGTGGAAATGGGGCTCGAATCAATTCTCTTGACTTTCCATCTAGCATGCTTTCCGCAGTGGCCAATTGCTCCCTTGGTTTACACTTGAGGACAAATGGAATACCTTGAGGGCTCTTTCTGGCTCTTATTCAACTTCCCTTTTGGTGGCAGAACTCAGTTATTCTCTCTTTATGTTTTTTTCAGAAATCAGCGTGCAGTGTCTCCCATTTTTAACCCCTGAACAGCTCGTTTTGAGGCAGCCAGCAGGACTTCCCTCCTACCCTTTTCCTTGCATCTCCCTGTATTTAGATGTAGTGCCCCCGAAGCCCCCGAACATCGCGAATCCCACATGCTCATCACATGCTTATTAGCTCATGAAAGTGTGATACAAGCTAATACGCTAGAACAAAACCTAAGTCTAGAAGTGAATACAAATTCTCTGCCTGCTAAAACCGGAGAATAAGCATTAACAGGAATTAACTGGATTCCCACAGATCTAAATATATCTGCGGAGGGAAGGCTTCCGTTTTACTTGTATTTTGTCTCCACTTGATTCGTATTCTTTTGCGGTAATTATCTTCCACTGCGGATCACCGCTTTCCTCAGTTAGTGTGGGTAGAAGGACGGCACAGGGTGGACCCTGACGGTTCTCTTACGCAGTTAACTACAGTTGACTGGGAGGGAAGGCCCCCAGCGGGGTGAGATGAACCTGCGGAGGGATTCCATTTTACAGGATGGGGGCTTCAATAAGGTCACTGGAGGAAAAACAGTGAAATAAAAGATCATGGGATTCCCCCCACAAACTTTTTCAAAGATCCTTGCTAATAGGCATTCCAGAATGGGGGTGTGTGTGTGCGTGTTTGGGAAAGAGAAGCAGTGTGTTCAGGCACATTGAGAAATGAGGGAAAGTCAAAAAGTCCTGTGATGAGGGCTTCAGAACACCCATTCTGTTGCCAACTAATGCGTTCCTTCGAGCTCTGCAGTCAGTGGAGGGCGGCAGGTGAGTTCTTTTATTGTCCTGCCCGTAGGGGCCCTCCACAAAGGGTCCAAGCAAAACAGTGGCTTCTGTGGGGCTCTGACTGGGCCAGTTAAATGCAAGGAGGCGAGGTCAGCGCAGAATGTTCTGATGACTGTTTGGGGGATGCCAAAGAGAGACAGCTTTTCTTTAGGGTACAAGATAATTACGGGGAGCTATCATGAAGCTGCTGCAGGAAAGCTGCACAACAGGGTTTCACTTACTTCTTTGTCATTCTTTTTTCCCAGCCAGGACACTGTCATCTCACTGAGTAACAGGGGTGTCCAAGAAGAAGTTCATTGCGAAACCTTACCTTACCCACCTTATCTCCCTGAGATTTCCCCTTGAACCTATAATTTTTTTTAACTTTTAAACTTTTAAAACACAAAAGGAGTCCTGATGGTGTAGGAGGTTCCTATGCTTTGCGCCACTAACTTCAAGATTAGCAGTTCAAAACCACCAGCTGTTCTGGTGGAGAAAGATGAACTTTCTACTCTCATAAAAAGTTACCGTGTCAGAAACCCACAGGGGCAATTCTGTGCCCTCTGGGGTAGCTGTGGGGTGGCATCGACTTGACAGCAGTGCGTTTGGTATGGGTTTGGGAAACACAAGGAATCTTTCCAAGGAGCATGAGTTGAGTCCCGTGAGCTTGGAAGAACGGGCATTTTGGCATAGTGTAAATGGAAGAGGACAGAATTCATTGGAGAAGAGTTAGGGAGATGGAAATACCATGTTCAGGAGTGGATAGACCTAGGTGGAGACTAAGTAAAGACACAAGTGCTTGTTTAAGGTTTCAATGCTTTGGGAGCATCTATGAGGTTTTTCAGTAAAATGCCCACCCATGTGGAGTGACCAACAGAGGGCAATTCAAGGCTGCGGGTTCTTGAAAAAGTGCAAGTTTGAACTCTAGCAACTTTGGGATATGACAGAGCAAACAGAATGTCACATCACACAATATGCTTCTCTCTATTGGTAACAAAAGAAGGACAAGCTAACTTTCAGGCAAGGGGCAGTGGCTGTTTCTTGTGGAAGCTCTGCCCTCCGTGTGAGAGACATGGGTTCAATTCCAGACCAATGAAGCTCCTGGGCAGCCACCACCATTCTGTCCATAGGTGTTGCGGTGATACCGAGCAGGATGCAGCGTGCGTTTGCTGTGCTGCTGAGCCGGCCAGCTTCACAAGAGCGTCCGGATGAAGACACAGGAAGAAGGGCTTTCTTCTGCTGGGTGTCGGCTCACCAGCAGTCAGGAGCTGAGTCCCGGCAAACTTGGAGTTGTGACATCCCCACACCCTCCTGGATTTATCTCTATTGAATAGAGTATTTGTTATACAAAAATTGTCTGCTGTGATGTCAGACAGGTGGCATATGTTGTTTGGATTATTTTTGATATACGAATGTGCTCAGATTTCTTAAGTTCTTTTTTACCTATCTCATCTCCAAGTTCTCAACCCTTTTCCAAAGCACTTTATTTTATGTACTTAAAAAACGTTAGTGTTTGTCTTTAACTCAATGCCTATCGAATGGGCTAGGACTTAGCAATCAATGAGAAATGCCACCAGGCCAGGCTCACTGAAGGTGGGCAGCTAGACTGTACGTGCTCACACCTGAGCCCCCGAAAAATAAAAAGCAAGATGGAGAATATTAAAAAAGAGCAGGAAACGAGAGCATTGTTTTAAGGGGGTATTCAAAACAGCTAATCACTGCAGCAAAGACTCAGACCACTCAGAGTGAATGTGTGCAGCAAGTCACCAGTGCACACTGATGATTTAAATATACACACATGTGTATATGTGTGTGTGTGCCCTTAATTTCTATGTTACTGCTCTAATCTGAATATTATTTCATCTTTAACTCTGGAATCATCCCTCAACTTTGTTTTCTTTTGTGTTCTGCTTGTTATCCATCTTAAATACACAGATACAAGCCAAGACCAATAAATGCAATTGCTCATTTGTCTATAAAAAGCCCTTGGTGTCCTATTGTGTTGAGGTTGCTCCCAGGTAGGTCAGCAGTTTGAAACCACCAGCTGCTCTGAGGCAAACGATGAACCTTTCTCCATCTTTAAAGTTAATAGTTTTGGACAACCACAGGGCAAGTCTACACTGTCCTATATGGTCAGAATCCACTTGAAGGCAGTGAATTTTTAATATATTTATATTTATAAATATATGCCTGTTGGTATGTGCAACCAAGGTGCCAGCTCTACATAGAGAGATTCAGGCATGGCCTCTTGTGACAAATACATTTCCCTGTTGGAATCCCAAGACCTCTCAGGAATGTCGCTTCCCATTCAGAAGAAATAATCCAAAATGGTGGCTAGTCCAAAAATGTCATTTATATTTGGCTTTGGAATACATTACCAGATGTTATTCTAGCAGATTTCCCTCCCTAATTAGGCCTCACTTAAAGTAGGAGTTAATTTTGTCTTCATTAGCTGTTTCGAAATCAGCAGGATGGGGCAAAGGAAGAAGCCCAAGGCATGCTGGGTATTTGGGGGCAGCTGGCCCCCGGGTATCGCCAGGAGGTGGATCTGGCACAAAGAACAGCGTTCAAACCGGGATCATCAAATTGCTGGCGCACCCACTGCAGATGTGCACTTAGCACCTTCTTGACGAAGTTGCGGGCTTTTTCTTTTCTGTGTTAATCTTGAGTGCAGAAAATTTCTCTAATAGGAATTAGGCAGATAATAAGCTGAAATTTTATGTGAGGGAAAAAAAACCTCAGAGGAGGCTAGAAGAGGTGGCAAGACCTCGCCCAGAATGATCTCTAAGCACACAGCACCTAAGATGCTGGAACTGATTAATGAGTGATAAGAAGACCCCACTGCTTCCTTCTTATTGATGATTTGAATAATGAGGAAGCAGCACTCTCCTGGCCTAATTCGCATTAAGAGAGCTAAGATAATGAAGCTGTGATTAAATGGCTATTAAACTATTTTTATCAAACAGAGATCAAGCGAGTGTGAGAATCTAGGGACGTCGAGTGTAATCGCAATTCTACAAGATGCAGAAAAAATTACTGTCATAGGCAGGGTCCGGGCCCTCTTTAACGCCCCAGTTAAACTTCCTTGGGACACTCCATGCCGTTTTCTCTCCGCCTTGCGGTATCAGCCGGCATCTTGAGCCCCTCACCCCCTTCTTAATTTAGTGGATTTATTACCCCTCTGTGTGCTGTAGGGGGAGTCGAATGCGCCGTCTGCCCCACCACGTGCAACCGATTGCGAGATCATTTTGCTAACTGCTCACAAGAGGAGGTGGCCCATATACGCTACGTGGGATGGGATTTGAATGGTGAGGTGGCCACCAAGCCCCTAGGATCAGAATCTGTTTCTCTTCTGCGCCTTTTGGATTCTTCCACATTCAAGGAAGGTCGTATGGGGACGTAGAGGGATAGCTGTCCCCCAGGGCGATGATGTACCTCCCAATCTAACTGATTCCCAGTTTCGGTTTGCTCAGATACCTGTCCGGGTGTCATCTGTCACTTCGAAGGCTTGTCGTCCTTGGGTTACTTTTTTGTTGTGATGCCTTCTTTATTCCTGGAGAGCCTGGGGACTTACACGGACTTACATTGAAGTTGGAAGAATTGCAGCACGCCTCGCTTGGGTCAGGCGGAGCCCAGGGTGGAAAACCACCCACCATGGAGTCTGCTGCTTGTAGCCAGACGCCTGCTGGTTTGCTGGTTTCCATCTGCTGCGGCACCAGGACTGAGTTTAGGCTGGGCTGCAGTCGATCACAGTTCAATGTCTGATCCCTTCTCATACTTTCTCTCCCCCCTCTGCTTTCTATTTCTTTTTTTAATTTGGATGGCACGGGTAAATCTATGTTTGTAAATAGCAGTAAGTTCCAACAGTGAGGAAGGGGTAGCAAAGCAGAGCCTTTGAACGGTGATCTTGCCATGTCATCTAACTCCTGTGCGCTCACTCCCCTGTCACCTGTGGGAGAGACACCTGTGAGCCGGCCAGGGGGCTTCATCGGTGGTGACTTTGATTTATTTGCTCTGTAAATTGGGACCAAAGCCATAATGGAAAGTGACAGTAATTGTTTAGTCGCTCCCTCTTCTTCACATCAATTCCCTTCTCTGGGGCATTTGATGGTGGAAACTTGTAGGAAACCCATTGACATAGCTGGAACCAGGGGCAGGGTCCCCTCCACTTGATGCATAAGGAGAATCTGTGGCACCTCCCTCACTGCGGGGTCATCAGCAAAGATCAAGCATTCCCTCCCCACCCCCCAGCTTCCTATAATTAAAGAGAACACAGAGGCTTTGAAATGATAGCATGTTTTTTCTTGCTTAATTCACGAACAGCTTACCAAAAGAAATGGTGTTGAAGTGTCACTCTGAGTTACCCACAGGGTTATAATAAAATATTTAATCTTTTCTAAGGGACATGGGCTGTAAATAATCTGGATCGCCCTGCCAGTATCTGCTGGTTTACTACTAACCCACCCAGTCCGCCTACACTAAAACACACACGCGCATGCGCGCGCACACATCTCCCATTCCACGAGCCCTCTACCTCCCACCTCCACCCCCACTGTGGTTCTAGGAGAGAGGAGAATTAAAAGAGTTGGTGGTTTAATCAGATCTTGTAAATTAATGATGACATTATCAGGCGCCAATATTTCTGCCATTGTATTTGTTGTACATTCACCCAGCTTATTAAAGGAATTGGAGAAAGCCAGTTAATTTCAATGTTCTTTGTCATTTTGACTTGATTGGAATTACCATAGTTTGTTTGCATGAGGGATTGAACGAAGGCACTATTGTATTATGTGATTGAAAGTAAATAGAGGCTTGTAATATTGCTGGGAAGCCAAACACCAGGTTTAAATCAGAATAAACAAACGGAATCATTTATTGGTAAATAGCCTTCACTCTTTTTCATGAACTATCTGAGCTTCAGGAAAAAGTAAGCCTTAAAAAAAAAAAAGAAAAAGGGGATTCCTAGAGAAAATATTCAATTTAAAGATTGTGCATGCTCGTGCATGTGTGTGTTACATAATGCAAGTTATATTTCCAAAGATTATTGGATTAGATACTATAGAGATACTAACATTGATATAAATGTAATTATTGTGATCATTTAAATGACATCTATTTTATTGAGCTAGAATTGTATTCAGAGCAAACAAGTCAATCACCTCAATTTGGTTTGTTTTGTTTTTTAATGTGGCAGGAAACTCTTGAATTAAAAAGAGGGCAATTGGAAACTTTGCCTGCAGATTATGAACCAAGTGAGAAAAGCACTTCAATGTTTGCATTCTGAGGCTCACATGAATGGAGGGTGGGAGTGCGGTGGGCCAGTTGGAGATGGGTGCACAGGCCTGTTTTGGGAGCCTCCCTGAAATTAACTAGTCAATTCTCGGACTAGGATTTACCCTCTTGTCATAGAACCTTCAAACTTATACCATTGTCAAGGCTACCTACATGGGGTGCCCAAACGCCTTGACTGACAGCCTCAAGTCCAGGGCCATTAGGACAGATGCATTATGCAAATGCAAAATTTCCCACGGAGCAAGCCAATGGCTCTCCGTGGCCTCTTGAATCAGAACGCGAGGGGGCTACAGCTTCATTCTTGGATAGACGCTGATCAGTAATGAGGGGAAAACAATTTTTATGTGAAAATAGAATGCATACGTGATAAAGGCCTGCCTAATTTCTCTAGTAATACAATTTGATTTTCTGATTAGCTGTCTTATTCTGTGATTCTTGTAATTTTGTCAGGTCAATTAACTGGAGTTCAGTGCTAGAGAGAAAGGCAGTGTGGGCCCTGCTGGCTTCATTAGATGTCAGCAGCTTAGGTGCATTTTGTAATAGAATCTGTGTGGGATAATTTAGCCGATATTGTTAATGTCATAGTGTGCAGGACTTATATTAAAAAAAAGACTTATGAAGAAAGTCAATTTGGACCAACAATGTGAAGTGCGAAAAGACAACAAAGAGAAGTAAACCATGTTCTGTGCAGCATCGGTTGGAGGCAATACATGCTGATCAGTGACTGATTCAGCAAGTCATCAATGGATAGCCATACATTATATCAGCTCAGAATTGTAGTGGTTCAGGTGAATGCTAGCGAAAATCCAAAAGCTTTGTATGCTACAAAGTCATAGAAACCTTCATCAGACAAAATATCAAAATGTGAACCTATGGTTTCTTGACATAGCCTCCATTTCGCCTACATGCTTCTGAAGGTAGTTTCAATCTAACTAAGCCTTACTCCTGGCCAAAAAAAAATCAAAATTCTGGACTCTTCAATATATCCCACCTCAAAATTGTCATTCAGGCTTCCTTGAGTGACTCAAACATCGTGCCCTTTTTTGGGCTCTTTGAGTCTGGGAAACAAAACAGGAAGTCTGAAAGGGTCCAAGGTTAGGCAATTGGGAGTATAAGGTCAAGTTCCCAACAAAAATCTTGTTGGATAGCCCTGCTGTCCCTGAAGAGCCAGCAGGTACATCGTTTTGATGGCAAACAAGTCTTCTGTGCAACGTCCCTCGTCTTTTCTCACCAGTACTTGTGGTCATTTGGGTTCTTTGAAAAAAACACACAAAAACTATCTATCAAGACCACCTCTTTGGAGTTCCTCCCAATAGCTGCCTTCACCCCCTGAGATGACCTCTCTGCTTAGAATGACCTCCCTCCGCAGATCTCTTTGGAAGTCTATGTTTTTATTGGATTGTTTTTTTAAAAGACACCCTGACAAGCTGAAGGCAAGTGTATGACTGAAAGAAATTACCTGCAGGATTCCACTGATCACAGGGACACGTTGCACTTGAGAATGTTTTTATTTGGCGGATTCCACATCAGATGTTCTGCTAGGTACTGAGCCGGAACGCTAGTAGCGATACATTGTGGCTTTCCCTTGTCTGCTATGATGGCATGTGGCCCCTTTAACAGGGAGAGCCCCTGGGTGCTGAACATGGCTGGCATGCTGCTCCGCTGCTAAAGTAGGGGTCCAAGGCCACCCAGAAACACTTCAGAAGAAAGACAATTTCCTTCCATTAAAAAAAAACAAACCCATAAATCAGAAGTGCTCAACATCTCATGGGGCTGCCAGGAGTCAAAATTAACTCCCTGCCCCCAGTTTTGTTTTGCTTTTGTTAATTAGCAAGGTCGTTAAACTCTGGTTGGGGAGTCCTTGAGGATTTTTGCATGGACTACTGAACAAAATCTTATGGTATTTATTTTCATAATGAATCATTTACAATCGCTTCCTCTTGATGGTAGGTCCTTCGGGGCAGAGTTCTGTCTTGCTTCCCTTTGCATCTCTAATACCGCTCATGACCTCTGGCACAGAGGAGGTGCTCTACAGAGTGCCTGCAGACTGATTCTCCAAGGCTGCATGGATGAGAACAAGTCTGGGAGGTGGAAAACAAGCGAGAAGGGGGTCCCAGGAATATCTTAGAAGTTATGCTGCAGTGGGATAGTACCTGTGGCAGGGAGAAAGAAACTCCCTGAAGAGGCAGGAAAAGTAAAACAGGACTTACTGATGGACCAGATGAAAGGGAGTCCAAGTCGGTCAGTGTCTAGGTCTGTTGAATTGTTATCCCGAAGTAAACAGAGATGGAAAGAGAAAGAGTACTTTTATTTTGAAAGGTCTTCCATTTGAATTTTGGATGATGAAGTAGAAATGTCCATGATTAGGTAGAAATGGCCACTAGGCAGTGACGGATGCATGACTAAAGATTGGGACAGATGTCTACAAGAGAAATGTGTACTCTTGGTATATTCCGTCATGAGACTGAAATTGCATCTATGAAAATGTGGATAATTTCTCTTGGTATGGTTTCAATGACTGCTGGTATTCAGAGAGATGACTTAAGTATTTTTTTAGGGGTATGTTGTAACAGAAGTGCCCGGGTGGTGCAAGTGTTTTGAACTTGGCTATTGATGATTGGAATCCATTTAACAACACCACTGGAGAAAGGCCAAGTGGTCTGCTTCCATAAAGATGATCTAAATGATTAAAAAAACCAAAACAAACTCAAACCACTGCTATGGAGTTGATTCTAACTCATAGATAGAGGATCCCAAAGGATATACATATATGGAAACATGAAGCCTCTTCTTTCTCCATAGGAGCAACTGGTAGGTTTGAACCACCAACCTGGAGGTTAGCAGTTCAATAAATAGCCGACATCGCCACCAGAGTAGGTCAAGAATATTTATAGAGTTGCCATTTAAATCCCATGAAGGGAACCTCAACGGTATCGTGGTTAGGAGTTGGGCTGTGATCCACAAAGTCAGCAGTTGGAAACCACCACCCGCTTCGTGGGAGTAAGATGAGGCTTTCCATTCCTGTAAGGAGTTATCGCTTGGGAAACCCACAGGGCGGTTCTACCTCGTCCTAGAGGGATGCTGCGAGTTGGCATCAATTCAGTGGATGGCAGTGAGTTTTGTTTTTGTTTAACCCGATGGCACTCAGTCCTACTCTGAAACACACAGGGTCGGCATGGAATGGAATCAACTCGAAAGCAATGGGAAAGCTTTAGAGGAGCTGCAAGGACTCTCTGACAATGAAATAGAATTGCTGATGGTAAAATCATCTCAATCCCTATGATTCTCGACATCAGCTTATGGAAGCTGATTAAACAAAGAGAGGCATGCATATATGATAGTATTAAAAACACGCGGGCACTAGCTTACCTCCACACTCAGGGTTTGATAACACAAGGCACCGATAAATGATAGGATCTGACCCAAGACGAATTGGTCATTTAAGAGTGTCATAATTCTTGTGGGGTCTCTCCTGGGCATCCAGGTTTCATAGAAAAATCTCCTTGTTTGGTTAAACGTGTTTGGCCTCGGCCGATCAATTACATAGCGTCCACCCACACGTGTCTTCCTTTGTTTCTCTGTTTCTGCAGAAGATAGATGAAGAGAATGAAGCAAACTTGCTAGCGGTCCTCACAGAGACCCTGGACAGCCTCCCTGTGGATGAAGACGGATTGCCCTCATTTGATGCACTGACAGATGGAGATGTGACCACTGACAATGATGCTAGCCCGTCCTCTATGCCTGACGGCACTCCTCCACCTCAGGAGGCAGAAGAGCCATCTCTAGTAAGAGCCCTTCCTACTGTTTAACAGCACTGGGCGTTGCCTCAGGCTACCCGCTGTGTGGGTCTGATATAGGAGCAATAAGGTTTGGATTCTTAATTTAGATGGATGCCAAAACAATCCCCAAGCACACCCAGGATTGCATATCCTGTTCCTCTCTGTTTAAAAGTATCGATGAGGCAGGCTTTCATGTGGTCTTCTTGTAGTATCTTGTTGACATTCGGTTGGTCGTGTGTGTGTGTGTGTGTGTGTGTGTGTGTGTGTGTGTGTGTGTGTGTGTGTTTATTTCTCATCTTTCGCGTTCACAGTAGAAATAGAGAGAGCTCCGAGCACCAAGTGGAAGAGACGAAACTCTCACCTGTGATTTCCAATGACGGCTTGTTTGGTTTCCCTTTAAAATCTGTCATGGACATGCTTATGGATTTTGATCTGTGCGTGGTTTTTAATGACACATCATCTTGTTCAGAGGGGGTCTAACTCGTACGGTAATCCTTTCTGGTGGGAGGTTTCCTGGTTTCCCATAGTATTTTTCACTACGATAATTTGTGTCATAATTAACATACACACCGTAGTAGGCACAGGCATGTAATCCTAGAAGTGACATTGGTAGGTCAAGGGGTAGACAATTTAAAGGCTCTGGATCCATCTCTCTTACAGAGATTGGAAAATAATAGCACATTTGCAACCCGACTTGCTCTAATTTATGGTATGCAATGATGAGTGAACTGTTGGCAGTGAGGATGGCGTTTCTGTTTCAGTGGAGGGCTTGCCTGGAATTTTATTCATTCTAAGACCCAGTTTACCTTCTCTTCCCTGCTAGCCATTTGTCATTTGCTATAAATTTGATGTAAGAGCTTGCCGTATAAATTATGAAATGTCATCCCCCAAACTGTAGTAGTGGGCTTCCATGCCATTGAGAGGTCGCCCTTCTCACACCCCTGTTTTGAGATGTTCAATCCTCCCACGGGAGCCCATGATGCCCTACTTGGAGTCTCTTACCTGCTAAGCCTTTCGAGTCGAAAGGATGCTACCTGGAGAGTAATCACAATCACTTTGGTCCCACATTTTCCCACGTGCTCATGCCATTCCTCTGTGGTCCAGAGCCCAGATTTCTGTAGATTGCACACCAGCTTATATTCAGACACAGAAGCTGTTCAGGGGAGTGCGGTTACTGACCGAGTGACATAGTGCATTTTGGAGCAGAGAGGTCCTTAGAGTGTAGCAAGTCAAGTGGCTAAGGAAACAGATCCAGAGAAAGTGGGACCTCTAGCTGACCTTGAACAGCTGGAATCAGAATCTGCATCTCTCCGTTTACAGGCCAGAATCCTACCCACTTCTAAATCACTTTCTTTCTCAAATTGGCAATCCATACTGTCTCATCCAAACATTTTTTTATGTGACTTAATTTTGAGACGTGTTTGTGACATTTGATGCTAAGCCTCCCAGAATACTTCACTTCTTGCCACTTGACTCATTTGAGTTTTTTGAAGGATAAGTATGGGCATATGCAAGGGGTTTCAAAAAAGTTTATGCAGAACGTTCATCACCTTTTAATTTGTGTATATATCCCCAAATCCACTCGTATCAAGTCGATTCAGATTCATAGCGACCCTATAGTAACTTGTAAATGTGTACAGGAGCAGACAGCCTCTGCCCCACATATATATATATATATATATATATATATAAACTCATTTCCATCAGGTCAATTCCAACTCATAGTGACCCTTTAGGGCAGAGCAGAACTTCCCTATCAGGTTTCAAGGGTGCAATCTCTAGACAAGCATATTGTTGCATCTTTCTTCCATAGTCACTGGTGAGTCGAATGGTAGGACTTTCAGTTTGCAATCCAGCACTTTAACCACAGCACCACCACACTCCATCTATGCATTTACATAGCCATCTCTATAGTAGATAGATGGCTAGGTAAGGAGACAGAATGACAGACTATCTCCCTATCTATCCATTTATTCATTGGTCACCTACGCTAGTCCTCCTAAGTCTTCATTTTGCAAGGTACCTTTTTTCAGCTTTGAGGGAGATTCTTTAACTTTTATCTAAATCCTAGTGGTGAAAAAAAACAAATATAGGGGGACAAGACCAAAACGTTTTTGTCACAACTGGTAGTGTAATGCCAAACTTTATTTTACCTAAATATGTGTGTGTATGTGTGTCTTGTTAGTCCTATGGTACTTCACCACGGCATAGTGCTTATACAGTAGGCTACTACCTCCGAGGTCAGCAGTTCAAAACCCCCAGAAAGATGGGGTTGTCTACTCCCGTAAGAGTTACAGTCTCAGAAGCTCACAGGGGCATTTCTACTCTGCCACTTTCAGCCATTATGAGTCAGCATCGACTCGATGGCAGTGAGTTTGGTTTGGACGCTTTCAGTACTCCGGTATGATATATCATTAAAGTGTGATTGAACACCTAAACTTGTCCTCTTTGTTGCCTTTGCTTCAATCACTTATTCAAAGCCTTTCAAAGACGCCTAACTTAAATGGTTTCTCTTCTTTCCTGCTATTTTTCCAGCTCAAGAAGCTCTTACTGGCACCAGCCAACACTCAGCTAAGTTATGATGAATGCAGCGGCCTCAGTACCCGGAACCACGCAAACCATCATCACAGGATCAGAACCAACCCTGCAGTTAAGGTACCGACTTCTTAATACAAAGGCAGGGGCGGGAGGAAGGTTACCAGGGCTTTTCCTGGGCACTATATGTGTATCTGAATTCACCCGAGACGTGGCAGCTACTTCCCGAAGGGAACAGAGATGATGTTCTGGATTTTGAAGAACGGCACCGGGACTCGCTAAAAGCAGAAAAGGTTCATTGCAGTGTTGTCTCGATAACTTGAATAGGAGGCCCACCACCTCGCCCGCCTGGCGCACGTGGTTGCACGTGCAGCCGGGTGGGCTACGAGAGTCTGCTGGTCGCCTGGCATGAACTGGGAGTGGCTTCAAGATGCAGGATTGCCTTTTTGCCAGCTGTCTAACCCGAGAAAGATGGCTCTGAAATCCCCGTGAAAGATCTGTCTCTGCCATTAATTGGATGGAACGCTGGCAATGCCATCGTTTTGGTTAGCAGGCTGTCTTAAGCAATGTTTGTCTTGCCATTCATTGCCAGTGAAAACAGAGCGTTCAGGGGTACTTAAGAGAGTTGCGAACACTGGGCTCCAGCTTGAGCCGCGAATTAAGATTCAAAGCAGTTTTTGCCCACTCCCACCCCCATTCACTGTAAAGGTGCTATAGGGTCGTGTTAGTTACTTGTTGCTGAGTGGGAACATTGAAATGTAGGAGAAATTTATATTTTTTTAAAGCCACATAAATGTCATTTAGGAGTTTTAAGTGTAATTTTCTCTCCTTGTTCGGCAAACAGTTATTCACAGCTCATAGATCCAGTACACTTAGACTGAACACTTCATTGAAAATCTCATCTCTTCAGAAAACCTATATCCATTCTGATAAGGTTCAGTTCACTAATTCTAGCTTTCTCTCTGACTTGTGTTTTAAGACTGAGACTTCATGGAGCAATAAAGCGAAGAGCATTTGTCAACAGCAAAAGCCACAAAGACGTCCCTGCTCGGAGCTCCTCAAGTATCTGACCACCAGCGATGACCCGCCTCACAGCAAACCCGCAGAAACCAGGAACAGCCACAGAGACAAATGCCCCTCCAAAAAGAAGCCCCACGCCCCGTTTCAGACACAGCACTTACAAGGTAAGTGGGCACCAAACCCACCGGGGAAGGAGCCGGAGGCCAGGAAAGGGAGCCCAGAGGCAGAGTGCATGAAATCGGGGGGTCTGCTGCTTCCCTCCGGGGCTCCTGGAGGAAAGAGAATGAGCTCTTTATTTTAGAAGGGGCGGGGGGGGGTGGAGAAGACCCTTCCCTGGAGAAGACCCTTCCCTGGCCGCAGGTCGAACATAACCTATCCAGGTGTGTGCGTTCAAACTGACAGTCTGCACAAGGCACCAGAAATAGGGCTGGGGAAGAAGGGATGTGGAAGGAGATACGTCATCAGATGAAATTGCCCATGAATCTCTCTGAGTGAGTGAAGTCATGGAAGTTCCCAGCAAGACAATTCCTGATGGCAGTTCTGTTTCATTTGATTTTCCCCCTTCGGTCATGTGAAACAATGAAGAATTGTTGGTGTGCTATCTATAATCTAAGAACTAATCGATCGCATTTATGCAGCCCCTTCTGATTCTGAACTTCATTGTTATCTAGGAAAAATATATGTTTGTTTTCTCTCCATTAAAATATATGTGTATTCTAGATTGAAGGAAGCATCTGGGTTTTTTCACATTATCTTCCTAGGTTTCTAGAAGGCGGTCCCTTCAGAGACCAGCTGGGTGATTTAGGGGAAACCTCTCTTGGTAGAGAGCATTTTCTTTCGTTTGCCTTCCTCCGGATCAATATTCTCTGGTCTGAAAAGCCCCAAGGAGAGCCCGTTTGGGAGTTGCTCTTGCTTTCCAGCTGGGCTCTGAACCAAGTCAAAGTGGTTCAGGCATGGACAATGGAGTGAAACCAGGCCAGACCTGGGTGAGCTAGCATACTAATAGGAATGGGGGGGGACCATGGGTCTAAGCCTTAGAATGGAAGGCTTGGAAAAAGTAAGCGAGCCTTTCCACGAAGCTCAGGAGTTACTGTCTGTCCATGGGGAGTGATACACTTGGCCACCATGGGATCTCCTCAGTTTGCCACTCACGAGAATTGATCGCAATGAGCCCCTCGCACTTTGTATTTTAGAATGGAGAAGGAGTTTCCAGCAGGGCTTTGACCTACCATTGTTTCTCTTCCATTCCATTCGGGTACCATGTCATTTGCCAGGACTGAAATGGGCTGGACCAGCATTCCAAGATGCTTGCTTCCTTTGCACCCCACTAAGGACTGCAGAGACGTGAGACAGACTCAGAACTATAGTTCCAACCATCTCCCTTTTCTAAACCTTGGTTTCTCCTTCTCTCCCCTCCACCTGCAGAATTAGCACCGCCTACCTGGTTTTGAGCCTTGGCTCTCTCACACAGGCCTTCTGTCTACGCTGGGGCTGTGATGCATTTGTTCCTCCTTCATCTCCACTTCAGGCTAAGCTGAGGGTCATCAGGAATCACCTCTCATTGTTTTTAAATGACCCCTGGTTAGGTGTTTCCTGGTGGATATTTCAAATTCCCTCCTCATGTGTCTCTGCCAGTCCAGGGAAATGAATATCTTTCAAATTCTCGGCTAGCTTCCTGGACTTGCCCCTCACTCTACCCACGTAACAGCTTTTTCTAAGCACCAAACCTATCCTGCTGTGGGACGCCTCCACAAGCGGCGTTGAAGGCCTCAGGTGAAGAGCAAATGGCGGGGCTTGTCTAGTGTGTGAGCTCAAATATTCTCTGGGCTCCTCTCCACCCTGCCCAGTCATGCGTCCACTTCCTGAGTTGGATTTAAAGTCCCCAGCCTGGTGAAACCCTGCAGTCAGTGAACCCAGCTCCGCAGCACAGGCTTCCCTTCTCCGGTGTGTGGTTGGTACATCTGGGCTCGGAGAGTGCTTGGGTAGTACTGACTGTTCATGCTGTGGGCTGCAGACGGGAAGGTTGGAGGTTCGGGTCCACCCAGGGATACCTTGGGAGACAGGTCTGGTGATCCACTCCCAAGTGAACGGCCATGGAAAACCCAACAGAACACAGTTCTCATCTGACACTTTCAGGGTTGTCCTGGGCGGGAATCAAACCTGGAATCCATCCGCCAGAGGGCAATGGGTCTGTGTTTTGAGGTTTGTATTCTTTCCATCGTTTATTGTTACTAATCTTTCTTCTTTGACAAACACAAAACAAAAACCCACCATTACAATCTTAGGCAGTCTTCAGCGTTTTCTCGGGGAATAGACTGGAGCAGGTAAAACTGAGCCTGGCTCTAGACAGCCACCTTTGCTCTCCCTTCCCCTCAGTCCCACCAGAACCTGCAGATGTTCAGGAAGCCAAGCTGGGCTCCTGAAGATTAAGAGTGTGCAGGCTGAAGTGCGGAGCAGGCTCGGGAGAAGGGATTCTGGGCGGAGTCCCCAGAGTGTAGTTCTGGGACAGGGCTGGCCCGTTCTCTTGGTCCTGAAACATCCCTTCCTTGTGGAGAGGACCACAAGCAGAGGCCAGGATGGGGTCCCTGAGAATAGACCAAGGGCCAGGGACCTTTCGGTCGGCTGTCAGCCCCTTCTAGGGAATCTGATTGTCTGGCTGTACATCCAGATTTGCTGAGTCCGCTTGTCAGGCGCTTGCTCCTGTCTGAAAAGCAAGGAGCGGCCGTCATGGCACGCAGCCCCTGTCGCAATCCCTGGTGTGGGAAACGAATCACACTCTTTATTAAAATCATTTCTGAGTGAATTGAAGTATTACAAAGCACATTTTCAAAAGAGGCACACACTTAACTGCATTCGCATTAGCTTTCTCCCTCATGTTGATTACACCGGGAAAATGTCAGTCATCATTTGATAACTAAAGCTTTATTAGGACCGTTCTTATGACTTATCTGAAGTCAGGCCCCACAAGGATACGCAAGCTTCCCAGTCCCAGCACCACCTTGCTGATTCTCTAAATCAAGAAAAATCTGAGGGTTGGGGAGTGGTGCAAATTGCTTTAAATATGTATATGCTTGTTATACATACCTGACTTATTTGTGAAGTCCTGGTGGCATAGTGGGTTATGCTAACCACAGGGTGAACAGTTCAAAGCCCCCAACTACTCCAAGGGAGAAAGATGAGACTTTCTACTCCCATAAAAAGTCGCAGCCTCAGAAACCCACAGGGGCAGCTCGCCCCTGCCCTATAGGGTCCCTATGAGCTGGACTCAACTAGCTGGCAGTGGTCGATATTTCTTCTTCTTCAGCTAAATTCCTTGAATCGGGGAGAATTCTAGCAAAACGTGTTTGTGTTTGTTGTCCTTCTCCTGCCCTCACCAATCCAAAAGTTAAGCCTCTTTGAACCTGCCCGGACCCTTGTGCGGATTCGGAGTTGAGAGAACGCGAAACCCGGCACGCCCAGCTTTATTACACCACCGCAATTATTTCCCAGTCTCCTTAATTAAGTAATTCAGTCTTAATTACTGAGTGCCTCATATGTGCCCAGCACCTGACTGGCTCTTGGAATGCCATGGTGAATGAGGCAGATGGGTCCCGGGCCGTCGAGATCACGAGGCCCGGGAAGTGCAAGTGGGAACCCGGGCTGTGTTTTCATGAGGTTGTAGTTGGCCAGCTTGCGTTTCTCCTTTTAGTCCCTACCTGGCTTTTCGCTCCTCTCATGCTTGCTGCTGGAAGATAGCCCTGAGGAGCTACCAGAGGCCCGGTTTTCATAGCGATTCCCCCAGCCATGTGATTCTGGTCGACTATCCACCAGAGTAGACTCATCCCACGCTTTTGTTGCCCTGTACAAGCAAAGTACTGGAGACACATAGTGACCCTGCATGACAAGGTAGAACTGCCCCATGTGGCATATCATAGATTGAAAGCTTTGTAACAGAAGATGGATAGGCCTTTTCTCCCTTGGCGCCTTGGTGGATTTGAAAGAGAGACTATGGTAGCAGCTGCGAGCTTAACCACTCTGCCACTTGCGTGCCTATATCCCAGGTGAGGCCTGGAGAAATGTTTACCTGCTGATAGTTTGGGGTTTCTTGTTCCTGGCTTGTTGTTGTTTTTAACCTTATTGTTAATCTGGGGAAAGTCGATGCAGCAAAATAACTCATCAATTCAACAATTGTGTTGAGTTCTTAAAAAATGTATTCACCAGTCAAGATGACCATACCCAAACCACTGCCATCAAATCCGTTCTCATTCAGATCAATCCTACAAGACACAGTAGAACTCCCTACCGTTCCAGGACTTTACATCTTTAGAGCAGACAGCTCTATCTTTTTCCATCAGAGTGGCTGACACGTTCAAACTGGTCACCTTGCCGTTAGCGGCCTGATAGTTAACCCGCTCTGCCACCAGGCCTCTTCCACACGGGAAGGACTTTTACATACTGTGACAGTGAGGATTTAAATAGGTCTTGCTAAGAAAACTTTTCTCACACGAAAGATCCTTGCATGAGATCATCGGTGTGTGTTTTCCTTCGGGTGTGTGCCTGCGGCATCGCAGGAAAGGCCAACTTCAGGACAAAGGCCGTTAAAAGGAAAATCCACCAGTATCCTGTTAGCATTAAAGAACTAAAAGAAATAAAAACACAACTGCCTCCTTGATAACAGCATGGAATGCTCGCCTTCCTGGATTATTTAAATTATTATTTGAGATTAAAAATAGGAAATATTTTCAGTTAGAGGCAATAAGTCAGAGCGTCTACTGTTGAAGCCACTTATTGTTCTGAACTTTTTATTGTGTACTAACTTTTTTTCTTCAAACTGCATGTGTAGTCAGCATTGGCCGATGGATGTCCAGCTCTTTTCAGTTCCTGTGAATAATTTTCTGGTTGTTAGCTCTTTCATTTAGTCATTTATCCATGAACGTGTTCAAGAACACACCAAGAATGCATGGTCACATAGAAAAGATAGGTTTGTGCCCTCAAGGAGTTTGCAGTTTCCGGTCTAATGGTTATTGGACCAGAGTGTGGCTCATATTCTCAGTAAAACAAATCAATGTTGCACTAGGTTAACTTCTGAGGACTTGGGCTTCTCTGGGGATTCAGTTCTGTGTGTGATTTGGTGACTGGTTGCCAAAATATATTGGAGCCCTGGTTGCATAGTGTATTGGAGCCTTAGTGCTATAATTATGCACATTGGGCTCTGATCTGTAAGGTCAGCAGTTTGAGACCACTAGCCAGCTCCAAAGAAGAAAGATGGGGCTTTCTACTCCCGTGAAGCTTTACAGTCTGGGAGACTCACATGGACAGTTCTATACTGTTCAACAGGGTCCCTATGAGTCGGCATCAACTTGATGACACTGAGGTGGTGTAATGGGCAATGCATTGAACTGCTAACATCAAAGTCGGCAGTTCAAGCTCACCAATTACACCATGGGGGAGAGAAGAGGCTGCCTGCTCCCATAATGATTTAAAGTCTGGGACACCTGAAGGAAAGTTCTACTTTGTCTTCTCAGGTCATATGAGTCAAAAATCAACTCAATGGCAGTGGGTTTACTTTTGATTTTTCCATTAGCTTTCATGTTGTGTTTCACCCCATTAAAAATGGCAGCTTCCTGGTCAATCTTACTTATACCTAATTATGAGAATTTGGAGGTGTTTCTTAGGCAGTCCGTGTAGCCTGCCCTGTGCCTTGGAATGTCCGTGGCTCATCCTCAGTACTCAGTTGCTGTATGACATCGTAATTAGTTCATCTCTGGATGTATTGTCTATAGACAATACGTCTATATGCCCCACTGCCTCAAGTCAATTCAAACAGATAGAGACCTGTACAACCTACATGAATCATCATTGTTTAGTTCAGCACCATGCCTTGCATTTTATGCGAACGGCTCATTATTTCAGACATTCTAGAGCATTAATGTCTAACCAGCTAATTTATCTGTATGTATGAAAAAAGTCCATCAATCAATGTACTTAATTTGTAGAAGACAGGGTGAGCTTTGTGTTTCTGGATGCACACTGGGCGGATGATATACAGTCAGTTGTCTAAACACTACATCAAAATTTGCAAGTTCAACATGTACATACTGTTTATCCAAGTAAAGTACTGCATTTCAGGCTAATTTGGGCTTAAAAAATAACTTCACATTTCCAGCATCCTTAATTATTAGGTTTGATTAATATATTTGAATACCTGTTAACTGTAATGTCTTTTGATCAGAGGCGAAAGGAAGCATATCCTTGGTCAATTCTGCTAGCAACCAGGTGTAGGGTCCTGGCAGTGTCTCCGACGCTTGATAAGAAGAAGAAAGTCTATTGTAAAGACTTTTTTGATTTTGAGTCTTTGGCGATAATCATATCATGACTATATCCAGACCATCTAGAAGAGCCATTTGAACCACAAAAATAGCAGAGTCTAGTCAATTCTGACTCATAGCAACCCTATAGGACAAGGTAGAACTGCCTCTCTGGGTCTCCAAGGTGATAACTCTTTCTGGGAGTAGAGCGTCTTATCTTGTTCCGGGAAGTGTATCTCCACACATACAAATATGTTTTTCTCTATAAGCATATATAACATGTGGCTTTGTATCCCAAGTGTGTCTCTCATTATGTTTTCCCCTCCTTCGGTTCAAAATACAAGATTGCCGAGCAGAAGCAATTGAACTTTTGGAGTGAGAAGATTCTTACTCCACCCTTCATAATTTGGAAATGCCTCCCCGAGGAGGTAAGATTTAGGAAAGCTTAACAGGAAGCATGAAAGCTCTCTTGGCAGGTCCCTAGGTTTCTCTCCGCTGATACACCCAGCATCTGACCTTAGCTGTCCATCAGTTTCGGAAACGTGGACCCTTTCACGCCATCCGGAGCCATGCCTCCAACAGGCCATGATCTGTCCGTTCACTTTCAGTCATTGGAATAGTTGTCGCTTGAGACTAACCTATTCTCGGGGCTAGATATAAAATGATCCGTTTTAGGAGTAAAATCAACTGAATATTCATAACGTTCTGTTGCTTCGTAGTTCCTCCACTGTTTTCTTGTCTAAACAAACCACGCAGGGTATAGCAAATGGAAAGGGAAAAACATTTTTTTCCTCTCTGAAGGCATGAGGCACATTCTGCATCTTCTACAGGAATGGGATATTTTGGAGACAATGCGGCTCCTGGATGTGTTTTCAAACGGTAGCTTACCGATGCAAATGTGGTTCGGATTGTGTTTGCCTGTTGTCTGACTGGGATCCAACATCCAGGGATTTCCTTAGTTTCATCTCCCCGTTTTCTGGTTAGGTTTCCAACTTGACTCGAGTAGAAAGGAAATAAAGCACGAGGACACTCAATGTTTCATAATTAGTTTCTTTTTTTTCCCTTTAGCCAAACCAACAACTTTATCTCTTCCTCTGACCCCAGAGTCACCAAAGTAAGTATTAAGAAGTGTAACCATTTTCAGAGAGGGAAGGGGATTCTAATACATTTGGCTACAGCAACTCCATTTCAGTTTGTTTTTATAAATGTGCCATATCTTCCAGTGATCCCAAGGGTTCCCCATTTGAGAACAAGACTATTGAACGAACCTTAAGTGTGGAACTCTCTGGAACTGCAGGTAAGCCTTGCCTTTCACTTGATTTTCCTTCTTGCTTGTTTGTAAAATATGTTGATGATACAGTGTTGTAGTTTCTTCTAGTTGAATGATTATGGGAAACACATAAACAAATTGGATAAGAGGCTATCTGTAACTGTGTCAGGCTGTTTATTTATTTTTGATTATGTGTACCACCGCATTTCTTGGGTGCCCAACCTGGGCCAAACCCTTGGATTTGAATGGATGGCCATGGATGCCTTGGATCCCCCTAACAGCCCTATTTCTGACGTGGCTACTGGGCTTTCAATAACAAGAGAGGAATGAGCATTCATTGACCTCCCCCTCAGTAAATGTGCCAGGCATGTAAGTGGTTTACAGTGACTTCGTTAACCACCTCCGGAGGATGGCGACAGTGGTCTCATGTTGGAAAGGAGGACACAAGGTCCAAAGATGTTATATAACCTGCTGAAGATCCCAGAGCTGGGAAACTAGGTGATAAGGTTCAACCCTATGCTGACTGGCAGTGCTTCATTAGGAGTAGTTCATACTCTGGGATCCCACCATTTTATATTTTTTCTCGCAAAGGAAGGGGGAACAACGTGGGCATTTGTCAGAACAAAGTGCCCGGATCTATTTTGGAGCACGGGAAATTATCCGCAAAAGGCTGGCCAGCTGAACTCATTTAGTCAGCCTTTCCTTCACACACCGAAGAAGGAGAGAGTGCGTTTGCAAATGTCCACTAACCCCTGAGCTACTTCTTCAGCTGAAGAGTTTCTTGACAGCCTCCTGAGTGGGTTGTAAAGGGAGACTCTGCACTGAGTACTGGTGGGCTGGGAACCTGAACCCCACCAGAAAGTGACTCTGAGGATGTGTGAACAAGGAATGTCTTAGCTCTGGCCCCTGCTGATAAGGGTAAAGCAACAGTAGATTAAACAAGGTGCTTTCAACCAGAACTCTGGTGCCTGCACGCACCGTGGTCATTGTCACTCAGCTTAATTTCACACTCTGAGTTTGCTAAATTAACTCCTTATGAAAGGTCTATTGCATGAGTTGGTCAAGCAGTAGAGTAGTTAATTTCATGGTGTGTATATGCATATGGGTGTCTGCTCACTCACACACACACAGATACATATTCACATACAACCCTATATAATATAATTTCTTAAATAAATGATGATCCATATATATGATTGTAAGTAAAATTTGGGTGTATATATCCTTCTTTTCTCATCTGACCAATGAGGGTGAAGTATGAGTGAAGTTATTGAAAAGGTCTCTTTAAACATATACACTTTGATAATTGAACTTTTACTTCATGTGCAGTTAAAAACACTCACTTTTGAGAGGAGACAGAGCCCTTGCTCTGGAGACCAAGTGTGCTACCTAGGAATCCAGTCACCTTTGTCACCCAAACCACACTAACCACATTTTATAGTTGGAATTTACTTACTGTTCACTGCTCTTTGAAGGGAAGCAGTTACAGACGCTCGCCTGCTGGTGCAAACTCCTTCTCACCTCCCATGGTTTCCCTTTCCGCATGCCCCAGCCCCATCTGATTCCAGAGTATTGGTTACCATGACAAAGGAGCCCAGGTGGCACTATGGTCAGAGCGTTCACCTGCCAAAGAGAAGGTTGCTGTGTTAAACCACTGGCTACTCCTGGGGCTGCTTCCACTGGAGTGACAGACTTGGAAATCCTTGAGGTAGTTCAACTCTGTCCTATGGGGTCATTTTGAGAGCAATCTACTAGAGAGCACTGGATCTGGTTGGTGCTTTTGCATAGAGTTCACATACATTTCTAAGATCTCCTTCACGGCAGTACCTGGTTTTGAACTCGCACCTCATTCATTTCTATAACATTATATCATTCAATTATATGACATATTTTCACTAACCAGAACAATGGAGATGAACTGGTTTGTGAAAATACACTAAACCGACTCTTTGGAAACAGCTGGACTGAGGCAAGAAGGGCCGTAGTCGACCGTCATTGACTTTGTTGGAAGAAGGATGGGGACAGACTGCTGCCTACATCAATGCCAGCTTTTCATTGAAGAACCGCCTTCTTCTTATTCTGCGCTAATCCAATTATGCAATCATCTTATATAAAATGTAAAGCGTATGAGCTAGCAGAGAAATCTGGGATGGAAAGATACTAAATGACCTTGTCTCCCTACAGATATGCATATAAATTTGTGATTATTCTATAGGCTGTGTATAATTTCTGTTACTTCAATGAACAATTCAATTTTTTTAAGTTTCTATCTTCATCACGCACCCTTCATGACGAGGATTTTAGAGTGCTGTATAATATTAATGTGAGTAGTCCCGTGGCATTTATTCAATCCCACTCCTCAGGTTGTGCACTTAGGTTCTTTCAAAGAGGTGCCGTTTGAGCAGACTAGAAACCTTCATTCACCAAATGTTTTCATCACATTTTTTAAACATGGATTCCGGTGGTTTGTAATATTGGAGGCACAGATGCAAAGATTTGGGAGGTTTCTGGTACATATTGTGACACCGCTTTCCACAGGACTATTTCCAGCCATAAGCCACTGAGCACTGTAGGGCTAAGCTAGCTTCATTGGGTATTTTCCGTTTTCTAGGGTTTTATTCATTTATGGATATGAGTTTATCATTTAAGTTGTGTTTCTTCTTTTGGTGATATTCTGGATTTTGTTGTTATTTTTAACATGTGTTTTTATTTTCTTCTTGACAGAAGTTTGAATATTTGTCCTAAAAAGCAGACAGTGTTTTAAATGACTTAGCTATCATTTTGAAAGCTTACAAATAGTCAAAACCCTTTGTAAGGCAATTGGAGATTTTAAAAGATACTTTTTTATTACTTGGAAACCTTTCAATTGTATACAGAGGATTTATTTCAGCCAGCAGGTCAGCATTCATCTTATTTGTTTAAATGGTTCATTCTTGAAAATATTAAAATCAATGGGGCACCATGAAAATCAATTTGCACATTTTTTAATATGTGCCCTATGCTGACAATATAACTTAACAACAAATATAAGACATAGGAAATAATCCTTTAAAAAATTCAAGCATCGTGCTTGGCCCACCTAACCCCAAAGCTGAGTAGATTCCCATTCACAGTGAAGATTGCAAACCACAGTGAGCCGACTGCTGAGTCTCTACATCTTAATGGGAACAAATAGCCTCATCTTTCTCCTAATAAGGTGCTGGTAGGTTCAAACTGCCAACCTTGTGATTAGCAGTCCAATGATTACCTAATATTTTAAAATATACACACATTCTTAATACACACTAGTACGTTAAAGGAATAGATTCACAAAATTAATATTTAGCACATTTGCTATTTGTTAATTTTTAGCTACTTGATTTCATTGCAAAGTCATATTTGCTTCTATTTGAACTACTTTGCCTTGGAAAATATAATTATGTCAAAGGGTTTCTGTTCAATTTTATGGTAAGTTTGATGAATGTGTCTTTTTTATATGCACATACAATCCAAATATCAATATATATTGGCTTAGCCAAATCTGCCAAACCCACAGCCATCAAGCTGATGCCAGCACCTAGGGACCCGATGCAGGATTTCTGAGGCAATCAATCTTATCAGAAGCAAATAGCCTCATCTTCCGCCCGTGGAGCTACTGGTGCTTTGAACCACCAATCTTGTACCCAACTGCATCAAAAGGGCTCCTTAGGCTTATTTCACTCACTGCCATCACGTCTATTCTGACTCACAGGAACCCTAAAGGAGAGAGTCGAACTGCCTGTCCCTGCAGGTTTCTGACTGTAAATCTTTCCGATGTTGGTAGGTTTGAACCACTGATTTTGTGGTTGGTAGCCCAATGCATAACCCTCTACACCACCACAGGTCTTGGCTTATTCCGCAGCATATGGTAAATAAATGATTCCTGTGTTTAAGACCTAACCTAAGAGTCCATTGGGAAACTAACACTTGTTGCCTAAATCACATGAAACATAGATATTACTTGTGTGTGTGTGTATATCTGTTGTTGTTTATCTCTCAAGAAGAGTTGGCCCTAAGTGCGGTGTTTAGTTGTGTTCATACAGGGGCAATCAATATGAAGATGGAAATTGGAGAAGAGGAAGTAGGGCTTAACCTTACTACACACGAGAAAGCATGTAGAGATAAAGGGAAGCCCGGGGGAAGGTAGAAGTGGGAGGTTGCTGAAGGAAACCAGAAGGAGAAATTTGGGACAATATCAGAGAGAAGAAATGGAGGAAAATTGTGTTAGGCTGGGTTAACTAGAGAAACAAATGCATATACATATATATATGATATATATATGAGAGAGAGCTTTATGTCAAGAAATAATTATGCTTTATATCAAGAAGTATCAATAAAACATCCCAGCCTAGTCCAACTCAAGTCCATAAGTCTGCTATTTGCCCATAAGTCCCTCAATGATGCAGAATATAGGAACATCACCGGCCAGTGAGTGAAAAGTCTTGTAGATCCAATGGCGGTGAATGCATCTCCAGGGCTCACATAGGAAGGTGAAGGGAGAGAGAGAGAGAGAGAGAGAGAGAGAGAGAGAGAGAGAGAGAGAGAGAGAGAGAGAAAGAGGTTCCCAGCACCCTCGTTATGAGGAAGTCCAACCCACAAGGAGCCACCATCAGTTTGTGACCACTTTAAGTTGATATGAAATTATGCAACTATCACAAAAATATTTTGATGCTGCTGTTAGACATTCTGACGGTGAAATGCCGTGCTGCCCATAACCCCCATGCTCCCTAAAAATCTTCAATAAAAAAACCATGGCTCTCCAGAGTGCTTGGTAGAGACTCATGAAGCATATGACCAATACGGATTTGTGCCTGAGGGGATCCCACAGCACAAGCAGAAGCTTTGCAAGGGAGCCCCGGAGCGTGGCTTCAAGTTAGCCATAACGATGGTGCCAACGATTAAAAAGTGACAAGGATGGTTCAAAAAGAAAGAGCCGTTAAGGACGTACCACAGAGATGACCATGGCTAGGACTCTGGCACACATAGAACTCTCCACAAACTAGACTATGGAGCCCCCGTGACTCAGTGACCTAAGTGTCAGGTTGCCAACTCTAGGGTTGGGGAAACACTAGATTTCATATGGTTTATTTTGTTTTATGTTTTTACAACACGGGCGGGTTCAGTTTCAGACTTGAAGGGTAACTAATGGCCACAGGCTCCTGGGGTCCCAGCCTCCTTTTTGCCTCGATCAGCAAGACTGTTCTCCTTTATGTTGGTGTGTTCCACCTTTTTCTCCCACCCAATCTAGGGCCTAACAATATGACCCTTCTCAGAGCAGTGGGTAATGGTCTCAGGGCACCATCTAGTTCATCTGGCCTCCAGGGTGCCCAGACAGACAGATGTTTGCGTGGTCTGTAGAACATTGGACTGCTTCTTTCCATGTGTCTTTCCGTTTCCATCACTCTTCTTTCCTCTGGAATGCGAGAGACCACTGGCTGTGCAATGGTGCCTGCTCACAAGCATTGAAACCCCAATCTTCACTCACAGGTAGGACAGCCTGTACTGCTATTGTTGCGGATCTGGGATTTACCAAGTCATGTTTTAAAAAAATCCTCTCAACAGTAACAAGTGCTGCTATTTTTAAAGATTGTGGCAGTTGGGCACTCTCACAGGCATGTCTATGTAATTTAGACGCTCCCAGCTTTATAATGGCTCCAGGCAGGTCGGTGTGACATTCCAGTGTGTCCCTTTCCTGAAGCCTGAATTTTATAGATAGTAGGAGGCACCTGTGAGGTTCAGTAGGTTTCTTTTTCTCCTGCCAAGTGCTATTGATTGGGATTGGTTGCTGGGACCACAGTTTAAGGGAGGCTTCTAAGACCCCGTGGGCACTCGGTGGGAAGGTCATCATCAATTAGTGATGTCTAGCCCTGGTGCAGCAGGAATGGGGAGGAGAGGGAGCCAGCACCCATGGGGTTGGTGTGTGGATTCCAGGTCTTCACACTTTGTTGGTTGGTTGTTGGTGCAGAGACAGTGCATCATGCTGGTGCCCAGGCCTTCTGGTGTCTTCTTTCCACCTTTATGTTCATAAACTTTTGAGCCTTTTGAGGGATTTTTTTCCATGGAAATGTAAAGGGTCAACACAATGCTAAGACTTTGAGAGTAATCCTTTCTGGCCCATCTGTGGTGTCTTTGGGAAGCAGGAGGATGTGATGGCCTGTTTACTTTATTGGGTGTCAACAGCTGGCCCGGATTCTCTGTGATTGTCCCAAACTAGCTCATTTGGACTGATGAAAACAAAACAAAAACAAAACTCTTCTTTTACAGGTGTAAAAACTAATTTGATTTCAGGATAACTGTTAGCACAGCAAGATGAGAGGAAAGAGAAAATGCTCTTTTGACAGAAGGCATTTCCAGCTCTGACATCTGGGACATGGTAGAGCGCTACATTTTTGGGGTTCTGAAATGGTGAAGGCAAAGCACTGTCAGCTCAGCCAAGTGATGGGGTTCCATGGGAGACATGAAGGAGTTTGGTGAGAGACCAAAGTGACTAACAGGGACCTTTCACGTGCATACACACACACACACACAATTTTAATAGTTCTTTTATAAATTGGAATTATTGTGAAAGTATTGAAAACATTATAACTAAATGTATTGCATTATTGATTGGGGTCAAAAGGAGGAGAGAAACTTAATCTTCAAAGATAACATCGCACAAACACATCTAGGCCTTAGCGTGTTTTGTCTCCATATATGCATACACACAAACATATATATATATATATATATATACATACATACACATGTATATTTGCTATGAGACAGACTTGACTCAATGGCGGTAAGGAGATATATTTAACATGGTTTTGATCCTAGTGTGCGTGTATGAGGGTGAGTCAATAGTGTTGCTACTTGGGGGGGGAGGGGAGTCCAGTTCTTCCATGTATGAGTTTATTCCAAATATACCATGTTTGAACATGCCTCTGAGGTCTGTCAATGGCTGCAGGCACTTGCCTCCTTCTCTTAAGGATACCTTAAAAGAGGGTCCAATCTACAGTGATTACTGAGGGAATTTGCCGGGCCATTTACATTCAAAGCAGAGCAGTCAGTTTGGAAGGCGATGGCGACTGTCTTCTTGATAGACTTTTTTTTTAAAGGACACAGGGCAGTCATGATGGCTTATGAGGGGGAAGTCTAAACAAAAGTTAAAACTATATTAGTGCTTAAAAAACACAGGAAAGTGGTGCAGAGGAATTTTTTTTGTACCTGACAATGTAACCGACTCATTCTTCAAGAGTGGCAAGAGTTTTCCTATGAGGATGTGTTGGAAAACCTTGCCCCATCCAGCCTTGAGCCCTATCTGCCTCTTCAGACATATTTTTGTCCGCCAAACTCAGAGAACATTTGAAGGGAACATAATTTGAGACCTTTTCAGACATGGAAGCTGCCTCTGTGATGTCGTTTGAATCAATGAGTGCAGAATTCTGCGGGGAAAGGTTCGAGAGATGGAGACAACATCTTCAGGAGTGTGTTCAACTATAGGAAGGAGATGTCAAAGAACAGTAACTTCACAATCTGATGCTTTCTGTTAAATAAAAGTTGCTGTGATTTCATAGTAGTACTTTTTGACTCACTCTCAAATTTGTGTCACTTAATATTTTCACTTCATATTTTACCTGGTTTAAAATTAGTGATCTCTAAAAGCACACTTCGACAGATGCTCTCTTTAAAAACAAACTCCAGGGCCTACTTCCTAATCAATGAATTTATAATGTCTTTGGTTGGGAGTGAGTTATGCTACTGTTACTTTGGACTTGCTTTTTTATAATTTCCTTTTTGGTGGAAAGAATGCTGACATGTGAACGTGCTGTATTCATGTTTTTTTGTACATGACAAATCTTTTAGGGAAATAGACGAAAGCAAGTCATGAGCAGCAGTTTGCAATGTTGAACGGAAACCCCAAAGGAAAGCAGTTTTGACAGATCGTAGATCCCATCTCAGGGCCAGAGAAGTCCAGGGAAGGGAGACTCCCAAGTTCTCTTGCAAGCTTTTCCTACTATTCCCTAACTCTTTTTCAAAAATCCCTTCCACACTGAAACCATAGCCTCTATTTTCTTATGTTCTATTTTTAATCTAGGCTTTTTTCTCTTTTTAAATATATTTCCCCATTGCTTCTCTTTTTGAACAGCTCTATTAGCATGGAATTCACAAAGCATGCAATCCAATAGTTCAATTACATCCATAGGAGTTGCACAATCATCACCATAATCGGTTTTAGATAGTGTAGTTTTTCTTGAGTAAACGCCTATTTTCTTGACATAAAGTATTTTA
Organism: Tenrec ecaudatus; assembly: GCF_050624435.1. Taxonomy (NCBI): domain Eukaryota; kingdom Metazoa; phylum Chordata; class Mammalia; order Afrosoricida; family Tenrecidae; genus Tenrec; species Tenrec ecaudatus. Next base: position 199,486,825 of record NC_134532.1, read on the forward strand.
CTCCTTATTCTTTTGTTCTTAGAAAGAGAACTGCCCCATAATTATCCCCCCAAGGATAGCAATGCTCATCTCGCAAGTCAACTTTGGGGTTTCGCAGGAGACATGTGGACACCAAATTCTCAGGGCAACCCAAACTATGGGAAATGAGTGAGAGCAATTTAATAACCTTTCCCATGAGAAGGAACTGGGGAACTGGGTGCACAGGATAGGCAGGCGTCCTTCCCCTGCAAACAGACAGAAACACACAAAGCATGAAAAAGCAGTTAGCCGTTCCGTGGTACACTTCTCACCTTGGATCCATCCATAAGGCCAAGGTTTCCTCACCAGAGAATGCACCTCCGGCACCACCACGACCAAGTCCATTGCTGGAGGCTTGGGTGTTGCTATAGTGCTGGACAGTTCGCCACAGGACTTCTAAACAGAGAAGGATTAGGAAGAAAGGTCTGGCCACTGCTGCTGAAACTCAGAGCCTTATGGATGACCTTCTGCGCCAATAACACAGGCTGGGGCTGATCTGCCGGGGCTGGAGTAGAGATGGTGGTGGCGGCGGCTTGGGACCAGGCAGCGTTGCGTTCGGTAGTGCATGGAGTGTCCCCCGGTAGAAAAGCCACTCAAGAGCAGGTGGTAAGAACAACGAAGATAGGGACACCAGATGTCACAGTAGACTGAACTCAGCCACTGGACCAGAGAAGGCACTAAGAGAACCAGGACATGTGTGATGAATACTCTAGTTGCTGGCCTTAGGGGCGTGTAGCAGTGAATCCTTAGGGAGAGTCAAAGAAGATACAGGGAAGCCAAGGCAGGGGGCTTTTAACAGCCCAGTGTTTTCACAACTGCTATGGCAGTAACAACAACCCAAACCAAGCTCACTGCTATCAAGTCAGCGCCTACTCTGGTGACCCTACAGGACTGCCCCTGTGGGGTTTGAGACCGCTGATCGCAGGATTAGAAAGCGGCATCTTTCTCCTGTGGAGCAGCTAGTGGATTTGAACTGCTGACCTTGTGGTTAGCAGCCCAACACATAATCCACTGCACAACCAGGGCTTCTGGGACGGTAACAAGTTCTACTAAGTGAATAATAACACTTACTGTGTGCTCCCTAGACCACTCCCTCCAAGTCCTTGAGGTTGGAAATATCTGTCTACCGCTGACAAGTGTTAACATACCTTTTAGCCCAGCCCTCCTTTCTGAGGTGCCTTCTGAAGCTTATTAACAAGTCCTGGCAGCCTAGGGGTTACAAGTTGGGCTTCAAACCACTAGCTGCTCTGCCGAATGATGAGGCTTTCTACTACCATAAGCACTTAAAGTCTCAGAAATGCACGGGGGCAGTTCTCCCCCACCCTGTCCTCCAGGTTAAGTGTCGCTTGTGAGCAAGTGTCAACTCAATGGCAGGGAGTTTTTGCTTTTGCTTCTTTTTTTTTTTAAAGCTGACAAGGAGCGGCATCTTCTCATTGTTCTTCCTTACAAAACACCTTGATCAGCATGAGATGCAAGCAGAGAACTCTTAAATAAACCCCCAAAGTAAGTTGCCGATGTAGCAGTGCATTCTGTGAAAACATTATAGACTTTAAAGAAAGGAGAGACAGAGAGAGAGCGTCTACTCTCTGTTTCAGAGTCATTCAATTAAAGCAACACGCCCCAAAGAAAACTCCTCAAAGAGAAAATCGTTGTTTTTTGTGAATCATAAAGACCTGGAAGGAAAGCTAAACTTGCCTTTGACTTTTTCTTTCTTTGTTTCTATTTTTTAAGTAAAAAGGCTGTTTATAAAGATGACTGTGGCGTGTCCCACTTCTTGGGGATTTGCTGTGCAGAAGTGCATACGTGTGAGTGATGGAGAGGTACTTGTTTATTATAGAGCACATTTCAATGCGGTAATCATAAATATTGCTAAGGTTGTGCTCTGTTGAAATATGACCTACATACTCTTGATTGTTTGTGTTACGTGATTTGTCTGACACCCATTACATTCTGGGTAATAGCAGCCATTTGTTGCTCTGCACAGCAGGCTCTTTTGACAAAAGAAAATAGGCGGCAATAAAAAAGCTATAGTCTGAATTACATTCTGCACAGGGCTGCTCGGCTGAGAGTTTGTGCAAGTGTGTTAACAATGCTCTGAACTGCCTCTTGTCAGCCTTCAGCCTGTAATGGCCATCTGTCCTCACATAAATCTGTCAAAACCTGCTAGGTTCAAGAGAGAGCACAGAGTATACCTTGCACTGTCAACACCAAAATGTACACATTCCCCAGAAAATCAACACGCAGGAAATAATCCGGAGGTTATGGGAGGCATTAGCACTGTTGATTTTAGGCTTGTGGCATGGAATTGAGAGGCCGGCGATTAGTGGGAAGATGGGCAGAGAGAGCGGCATTAAGAATTGGAGTATTGACCCTTCGCCTTCCTCTGGGAGAACAGTCTGGACGGAGGAGCTGGGCTCAGAGGAACCCACTTAGCTCTGGTGTAGCAAGGGGTTTCCTGCCCCACCCACAGCTCTTAGAAGTTTGGCACTAGGTTAAAAAAATGCATGGTATAGTTTTTTCGTGTGTGTTGGCTTGCTTTGTTAGGCTTTGTTGTGTGTCTCAACATGCTTGAAATGGGATTTTCCATCTCTCCACAGTGACACAAAAGCACCTATTCCTCTAGACGTTTCCGTCTTCCTCTGAGGTGTTCTCTCGGAAGAAACAAGCTGTGGAACCCACTGAAAAGTTTTGGGGGGGGGGGGTTCGCTAAACCTTGCCTCACTCTCCTCCTTGTCCATTCTAAGACGTTTGTCCAGGAAGCCAGTATTTATTTTAGCACCTGGGGCAGCCGACCCCGGTTTCCTGATCTTCCCCCCAGGAGGCATTGTGGGTTATCTCAGAGGGTTTGGATGGACTTCCAACAGAGAAGGACAGGAGCTCCACTTCCCGGGTTAAAGAATTGCCTTCGTCTTCATTTTCAAATAGGTTCTGGGGCTCCGGTGCCTAAAATACCAACATCTGGCTTTAGGAACCAACGCACAGGAGGTGTTTCATAAGCAGACTCCAAGTTAGCTGACTCGAGATTGAAGGGGAAAAGCTTTCCTTCATCTCCCAGGCCCCTCGAACAAACACAATTAGGGTGTCCCCAGCCCCAGGAGCAACTTGAGGACCCGTTATTTAAGCGATAATGAGCTTAGGTACTCGCTTGGACCAGGGTTTCAGATTTTCAAGATGAATAAGAATTTCTATATTTAAAATCCCTAGAGGGCTGGACTATTTTTAGAATGCATCTCTTTTTTAATAGTGGTCTAATTCGGTGTTTCTGAAGTGTAGGGTTTCTCTTTATAGATGTGGACTGTCCATCAACAATTCATGTACCTCAGAGCAAGGTCACATGCCACGCAGACACCGTGGGCTATTGGGCTCCCCACTTGTGGCCTATGAACCATCCTGTTAAAAATGTTTCGCTAGCTTCCCAGGCTGCTGAAATGTGAGACAGACTACTATGACAAAAGGGTCTAGAAAAGCCAAAGAAACCAAAACATGTTTTTCAACAAATAAGCCCAAAGGACATCCTTTATAATTTGTTTGGAGAGACACATTATAATGGTCAGTCAAAAATGAGGAGCTGATGCCAGGGGCTCAAGTAGAAAGAAAATGTTTTGGAAAAGATGATGACAACGTATATATAGATGTGTTTGAAAAAAATGGATATGTGTATGGATTGTGATAAGAGCTGTAAGAGACCCCAATTAAATTTTTTTTAAAAAAGGGGAGAAATACAACTTTGTAGTGGCATCGCTTGTCAGGAGAGACCAGTCCCCGGAGAAGGACATCGTGCTTGGTAAGGTAGAGGGCTAGCAAAAGAGTGGGAGACCCTCATTGAGATGGATTGGCACCGTGGCTGTCACGGGGGCTCCAATGTAAGACCAATTGTGAGGATGGGACAGGACCAACGGAAAGTGAACCACTCACTGTCATGGACTATTCTGATTCATAGCGACCCTGTGGGTGTTTGAGTCTGTAAGTCTTTAGAGAACCATCAAAGAGATGAATGAACAGAGTGGTTGCAACACTAGGCTTACATATAAGAACAAGTGTGAGGCTCATACAGAGGCAGGCCGCGTTTAATCCTGTTGTACAGAAGGTCACAATGGGTCAGAACTGAACTGGGATGCCCCTATCCACCACAGTGACACCTTGAATCCACTGAGTGATCCTGACCCTCGTTATTGAAAATTTTTTAAAAGTTGCCCAAAGTGCAGGAGGTTGGGGGAAAATTCAGGAGTTTAAATGTATGGATGGTAAATCTCGCTCACCCCACCCAATTTAAGGTCTGTCGTGACCCTTGTTTAACCAGCAAAGTGATTATCCTTATAGGTTCTTTAAACATCTTAGCCTCCTATTAGAAGTATTTGGAGTTGTGCGCTGGGAATCAGTGTCTTTCCGTTTCTTGTCATGGTGCTTAAAGGTAATGTGGGGAATGCGGGATCCCTGGTGGCTACATATTGGGCTGCAAACCTCAAGGTCAGCAGTTCAAAATCACCAGCAGCTCAGCAGGTAAAAGATGAGGCTTTCTACTCCTGTAAAAAGCTATAGGCTCACAAGGAAAGTTCTACCCAGACCTATAGAGTCGCTATGAGTTGGAATTGACGTGATGAGGAGTTTGTTGGTTGTTTGTGTGTGTGTGTGGGGGGGTTGTTTTGTTTTGTTTTAATGGGAAAGTGGGCAAAGTGACAGAAACGAAGGAGTGGGAAAACAGAGAATAGACATTGATGTAAGTTGGTTGATTGAAGAAAAATATACTCACCTGGGAGAGCAGGAACAAAAGACTATTGTCTTTCAGTCATTCAGGTGTCAATCACCTACCCATTGATGTCCTAGATGGACACCAAAAGCAAGGTTGACAAAGGACAGTGGCTGCTACTAAGAGGGACAGTGCTTTGAAGCGCAGGTGGGACTAGGAAACCACACCTCGTTCTTCCTGCCTGCATATCCCTGTCTTGCTGAGCTTATCACAGAGAGGACAATTCCAGAGTCAAACTACCCTGTGTCATTAGGCCCTTTCTTCCCTCCCAGGCCCACAGCCATTGGGTCCATCACAATTGAGAGTGAGCCTGCAGATCCGAATAGAACTGCCCCAGTAAGGCTCCCAAGCCTGTATATCTTTGCAGGCGCAGTCTGCTGCATTGGACGACTCTTCTCCAGGGACCACTGGGGGCTAAAGACTGTCTACTAGGGAGTTGGCAGCCAAACACTTAATTTCAATGCCCACCGGGGCTCTTTCCATTCCTCCAATAGGAAAAGTTTATTCTGAACAATAAAAACATTTCCAAATATTGGGATAGCGTGGTTCATATCCTTCCATCCATCTCCTTTTTTGCCAGATAAGAGACAGAGACCACGTCCTCCTGTTCACATCCAAATTCCAAAAATCTGTGTTGTTTGTCCTCTCACCTTCTTGGTTCTTTATACTCCACCCCCTCACCCTTCCCACCCCAACTCCCCACCCCTACTCCAGCCCCTGCCTTTTCCCCAGCAAGGTAGGATTTTCCTGCTTTGTCTCAAACTGTGTCATTGCCTTGGGTCTCACCCCAGGCTTTTAGCCGACTTGGCATTCCTTTTGCTGCATAGTGTTTACCTGCCCACCTAACTAGAGAGTGGATTGTAAACTACAAGGTTCCCCTGTAAGCAGAACGTGATTTGAACCCCAGCCTGCCCTTCTTCCAAGGTCCTTGTCCTCGGGGGGGGGGGGGGGGGAAGGAAGGGGGCATGACACAATCCAGAGATGAGGCAGACTTAGTCTGAGTGCAGTGTTGATGGAGTGAACCGAGCTTCCAAGGCCCCCCCACCCCCAAAAGGGCCTCTGGTGGAATTCTCTCCCCTCCCTCCTGACAGCATGTCCGAAACGCAGTAGCCGGATGGCTTTTTCTCCCTTGCAACTTCCATTTCCTGTATTTCATTAGTTGCATGCGGAAGCCTGGATGTGGTTTAGTCCCTCTGAACCCTCCCCGCTGCTGTACTCCAAATCGAATGGTCTACTGACACGGGCGTATTTAGGACGCCCTTTCACTTCGGTTTCTGTGGCAGAACCATATTTTTAGACAGAATGTATTAGTGATGCTTACAAGAATGCATTATACCTACATTAGCCATGGTTTACTAAGTTAATGAACTGTGGAGACACAGAATCGCTGCCCTCGCATTGGAACATGGCTCTAGTGCCCTGTTCGCCCATCGTATGCTACCCAATGTGGCCTTGAAGTCGCAGAGTTCAGCCCCACTGTGCCCCACATTTGCTGCATCCCACTAGGTTTGTTTCGTTCTCGAGTGACCAGCCTCCTGAGTTCCAAGATCATGTTTCAGAGAACCCCGAGCCACTGGCGCCCCCCCCCCAGTGCTCTTTTCAAGCCAATGGCACCCCTGCCCTTGAAGTGGGGAGCGTGGCTATGCCAAGTGGTGACGGGCCAGTGTGTTCTGAGAAGCAGGCTCTGTGGGCGTCATTTGTCAGCAGTATGAAATGCCACGACACTGTCTGGCCTTCTAGATCCATCTATCCTTGGCGACCGAGGCGTAAGGGATGGGAATCCCATTTGCCCAGTTAGTTTCCTGAGGGCTGTAACTCTTGTCGGAAAGCACGGGGAGCCTGGGCATCTAGGCGCAGCGGTTGGCTTCTCAGGAGCGCACTCATCACGCCCCCATCTCTGTGTTTTCTTTTTCTGCCTTAGGCCTAACTCCACCCACAACTCCTCCTCATAAAGCCAACCAAGATAACCCTTTTAGGGCTTCTCCGAAGCTGAAGTCCTCCTGCAAGACTGTGGTCCCGCCGCCATCGAAGAAGCCTCGGTACAGCGAGTCTTCGGGTACCCAAGGAAACAGCGCCTCCAGGAAAGGGCCCGAGCAGTCTGAGCTGTACGCGCAGCTCAGCAAGACCTCGGCTCTCCCCGGCGGACACGAGGAAAGGAAAGCCAAGCGGCCCAGCCTGCGGCTGTTTGGCGACCATGACTATTGCCAGTCGCTTAATTCCAAATCGAAAATACTCATCCATGTATCCCAGGAGCTCCCGGACTCCAGACCACTCGAAGATAAAGATGTCTCCCCTGATTGGCAGGGGCACATCTGTCCGTCCACAGACTCAGACCAGTGCTGCCTGAGAGAGACGTGGCAGGCGGGCAAGCCGCTCTCTCCCTGCAGCACCAGGAAACAGCTTCAGGACCAAGAGATCCGCGCCGAGCTGAACAAGCACTTCGGTCATCCCAGTCGAGCTGTTTTTGACGACGAAGCAGACGAGGCCAGTGGACTGAGGGACAGTGGTTTCAGTGACGAACAGTTTTCCAGACTACCTATGTTCATAAATTCAGGACTAGCCATGGACGGCCTGTTTGATGACAGCGAAGACGAAAGTGATAAACTGGGCCACCCTTGGGATGGCGCGCAGACCTATGCCTTGTTTGACGTGTCGCCTTCTGGCTCTGCTTTCAACTCTCCGTGTCGAGATTCCGTGTCGCCACCCAAATCCTTATTTTCTCAAAGACCCCCCAGGATGCGCTCTGGGGCAAGGTCCTTCTCTCGACACAGGTCGTGTTCCCGGTCACCCTCCTCCAGGTCAAGATCAAGGTCCCCAGGCAGTCGTTCCTCTTCCAGGTAAACCTTGTCGAAACCCACTTACAGCATAAGGCTCTCCCAGGAAGTTCAAAACAGGAGGAAATGGAAACCCCCCCACCCAGCCAGCCCAGCATGGCCCGGTTCCCCTGAAACTCCAAAGACAGCTGTTAGCTCTACAGCCCTCGCTCCCCATTTTCTGTGAAATCTGTCAGCCTTGAGCTTGGTGGTGCCTTGAGCCAGTCAGATCAGAGAGAGCAATTTGTAGGAAACTTGGTCGTCTAACTTTTTCCATTACCAGGAGAGCTGCCCCGTGCCAGGATCACTGAGATCCACACAAGATAAAGCCGACAGTGTGCCAGCCCTGGGGTTCCGCGTTAGCATCACTAAGAGTCGCTCAGAGAGAACACATCTTGCCCAGACCTCTGAGCTGAGGAGCTGATCCCAAACTGGCCCTGGGGAAATCGCCCTGGCCTCTAGGAAGGAAAAGCATTTTTCTCCTCAGAGGGCAAGCGTGTCCGTGGATTCTCAGGATGGCCGAGGAACCTGGGTGACGTGGCCATTGTAAATGCCTCTGTTTGTTTTTTCGCATCTCTTCCCAGGTCTTGCACCCACTATGAGTCCAGCCACGGCAGACACCGAGCACACAGGACTTCCCCCTTGTGTGGGGGGTCCCGCTCCAGGTCACCCTTCAGTCGGCGGCCCAGGTAAGGAAGTGTGTCTCCTCCGCCTCCTTCCCTTTCTAGCATTCCCGATCTTTTCTGGGAGGTCAAGGAATTTTCAAAAAACCCCACCCTCCTCACCCCTCAGCCCCGCAGGCATCATTAATTTGGTTCGTGCACGTTGAAGTGGCTGCCCTCACAGTGAAGTTGTGTTCCCTGCCCGCCCACAGGTATGACAGCTACGAGGACTATGAGCAGGAGAGGCTGAAGAGGGAGGAGTACCGAAAGGAACATGAGAAGCGGGAATCTGAGAGGGCCAAGCAAAGGGAGAAGCAGAGGCAGAAGGCAATTGTAAGTAGCCAGGAGCTAGCTTCCATTGGAAGAGAGGGATTCTTTTTTTTTTCTTTGTTCTTTTTCCTTTCTTAGACAAGAAACCGAAACTAAAGGGGAGGCGTTGTTTGTTTGGGTTTGCTTTAAAATGGCCCACCCCCCTCGACACCCCTCTGTACAGCTTGACGGACAACCAAAGGTGCAGCCGTTCGTGGGCTCATTCTTTCTCCACGGGGAAGTTCATGACTGTGTCCAGAAGTGGAAGGAATAGAAGGTTCATGAGACGGACACCGGCTCCATCTGGATGGGCATTTTGTTTTTTCCTTCCTGTTTCCATGGCTGCTTTTCTAGGGTGAGAGGCGTGGAGATATTGCTGCTTCCTTTCAGTTGCCTTCTTTTGGGCTCTCGTGAGAATTGGCTTGTCCATGAAGAGACGGGGCTCAGGAGAGATGGAAGGGAAGCAACCAAGGAGGCTTTGCTCACAAGGACATCCTTTCTTTCTTGTGCCGGGTCAACCCCGAACTGGTTGGTTGGCAAGGCCACATTTCTTGAGAATGACATTTTGTTTGGGGATGTGTTAGGTATGTCACCATCACTTAATGTAACTTGTAGACAGGACTGACTTTCCTTCTGTTCATGGACCCTGGTCTGTGCTCTGCCACCGCTGCTCACCAATGGGTAGACTTTACCCCCGCTCCCTAATCAGTAACCAGTGGCCTTTGGGTGGAAGCTAACTCATGGCCGCCCTGTATGTATGTGTCAGAGTAGAATTGTGAGTCATACGGTTTTCCAGCGTCTTCAGTTTTGGAAGTAGACCTTGCTTGCGGAAGGCTCCTCTTGGCGGACTTGAACCCCTAATCTTTTAGTCAGCAGCTGAGAGTATGTACCATGTGCACCATCTGGGTTCCTGTGACCGCTCTTCCATCGAGACCTGAGATGCCCAAGAGGAGGCTCTCCAGTAGTCAGCAGCCAGGACATGCCCCTGGCAGGTACTCCTGATCAGTTGTGGAACTGCTGCCCACTGAGAACCCATGCAGCCTTAGGGTCATTCACAACCTGCTGCTCTGGGGGGCCATGGCCAGTCAATCAGAGATGGGACCACTTTTGTTCCCCTGCATCTCCTCCCTGGCTGGGCTAGCTGCTATAACTTAATTAAATGAAGACTAGTTTTATACATATTTTAATGTATTTTCAAATATATATAATAGGTATGTTTATATAACTTAATATATTTTGCCTATATGTGAACCAGAAATTCCATTTTTAAATATATCTATTTCTATATGTACTCTATAAGGACATCTGTATATTAACCTGTAAAAGTTAGATTTGTATGGAACATTTTACAAAACCCCACTAATATCAACAAACACTTGCTTGACACACCTATGCAAAAGAGCTGACTAATAGTGTCAAAATCAACCATAGACCGGTAGCTTCCAGCTGGAGGGGGCTGGGGATGAGTGAGAGATTTGTTAATCAGGGGCACTCCAGGAGAAAAACGCAAGTAGCAATTGAATGCTTGGACTAAAGTCTAGAGTGGTTGCTGGCTGTGAACTCTGGATCTACCTCAGACTGGATCAAAAACCTCAGATAAATCACACTTCACCTCATTTTTCTCAACTTCCAAATGAGCTGTGATATTAAGCTTTGCCAGGGTATCATTAGTTAACACTTAGGAAGACTAATGAAAATGAAAAATTCAATTTTTCTACAATTGCTGTGTTTAATGAATAACCTATTCGATAATTATAACAACTCACATTCATAGCACGCCGTGTCGTTTACAGAGTATTTGAAGGTGGCATATTGCCGTTCATCTTGAGAAAAGAGAATCGGGTTGAGCAAGCATGTTGGAAAACGGTGATGACAGTGTTTGCAAATGACCATTTTATAAAACACCGAGTGAGTTTCCTAACAACGTGGCATTAAGGAAAGTGATGAGTTGTCCCAGCATGGATTGGCTCCTAGTGGCCAAGTGCCTGTACCTTTAGCAAAAGCCAGCTTTTTCTTTTAATTAAAAATGTATCTGTTTGGTTCATGCTGTCCTAGACTTAGTGAGGATAAAGAAAGGGAGACAGGAGTCTTTTCACCAGTTTGATTCTGTTTGAATAGCTGGAGTAGAGTGATTGATCCCCATTCCAGCGTCAGCAGCAGAGTCATGGATGTCTCGAGGTCACTAGTCATAACTGGGAAGTGCCCTGACTTCCCTTTGAATGACCAGTGTTGAGCTGTGAATTCGGTTACCAGGACCATAATTCACTTTGAGGCTAGACCTACAGTCATGCACATGTTAACTTGGCTTCTACTGAATACTGGTAATTAGACATAGGAGAATGTGGGCTTTAAGAATTGGGTTTGGGAGCACAGATACGCATGGGTAGAATTGTTTAATGCTTTACTGAAACAGTGGCCTACAGGTGGTAGATGACTAATAGACCTTTCGGATGTGCTGTTGCATAGATTCCCACCTGGGCAATGGCATGCCTTTTCTCTTGAAACTACATAAGAACATATGACTGTTTATGGGACAGATATCATGCATTTCAGGTGAAAAAATTAAAGATGCCTGGATCCCTACTCCCAGAGAGCTTCAGGTCTACTACCTGATGAAGATGCACAAACATATGAGACTATGTGATAATTGCTACCGTTGAGGGCATGGGTATAGGACAGTGAGGGGAAGCATATGGGTGGGCACCCAGACAGACCAGGCTTTAGGACACCCAGACAGACCAGGCATGTGGGAAACCCTCCCAAGGGAGAGTAGGATTAGTCCAATTCTGAAAAGAAGGAAGGAAAATTATTTTCTCTATCTGTGCTGTCCTACTGAGTAGCCATTAACCACATGGCTAATTCAGCGAGTCTTAATTAAGATTCACTGTAAGTGTGAAGCAAACATTGAGTTTCAAAGACAGTAGAAAAATCAAGTGTTAACATCACAGGGATATTGGGCATATCTGCTACCGGTTCAAATGACTGTGTGTTTGGCTGCATGAGCCACATAAAATATGATATTAGAATTCATTTTATCTATTACTTGTTACTTTTCTGAATGTGGCTATTAGAAAATCTTCAAATTGCACATGCCGCAGTAAATTTTCATTAGGCATTATTATTCTCAGTGGTTGGGGTATAAAATTAGGTATGGCATGCATTGAGATCTTCAAGTCGACTGGCAGATCAATCTTACTAAATCTCTGGAGAAGAATAAGGCATATTAGGAAATTTGCTCTTCATTTAGCTTTAAGAAATTGCTGGAGAACCTGGCGATCCCGAAGAGTGTTGCTAAGCTTGGTGAAAAGATTTTGAAATCTGTCTTGAGACATGGCAGGACTACTGAATGGGTATTCTCCTAGAGAGAGTTTCTACTTGGTTGCTGTCCTCAAAATGCACTGCATTGGTGCCATCGGGCCATGGCAAAAGATATCTTTATGGTCTTAGCCCTGGGAGATACTCAGCGCTTTCAGATTCATTTGACTACATTTGCTTGAAAAGAGCAAGGCGAGCTACTCCACCCAGGTTGGACTGGGAGGTTCCTGCCATGTAGAGGTTTTAGGTGCCTGTCACAGTCAGAATTTGGGGGATGCCGTGCTGGATCAGCCATCAGTCAGATCAATCATGCACCTCAGAGAGCAGCCAGAGTGGGGTAAACCGGAGCCTCCACAAAAGCAACGAAGAAGTCACTGGAAATAGGTAATGGCTGATAGACTCCCCTCCTCTCGTGGAGGGGGGGGGGTTATTACTAATGCTTACAGTTTATGTTCCCCAGAGGTAGGTGAGTAAGGTGTGTCTGTAAATTCTCCAGCACCGTCACCTTTCAAACACGTAGCCCCCTCCATCTTGAGTGCACCACATCAGGGAGTTAAAAGAACTCATAATTGGTTATTGCTAACACAGAACCACGCAGGTTGGCCAACGACTGCCATTGTTCCTAGCGCCGCTGTCCTCCAATTCCCATCTAACCGTGTCCTCCCAAACCAATTCCCTCTCTGCCTTTCTCAGCCTCATACGCTCGGAATAATTCAGGTTATATTGGGACTCCGCAGGCCAGAGTGTAGTATTTAATGTCTAACCTGTCACTGCTCTAATGTCTTGTGGAGTTCGAAGTCCAAGTCCATTTGCAATCTGTACAGTTTCCTGCCAGGAAACATGATAATGGGATGTTAATTTAAAAGACAAATCTAGATATGATGATATGGTTCAGCGCTTCAGATCCAAACCTGGGAACTGGGCAATGACTGTGTCATTCCCTCTCTCTCTTCTGTTGGCTGGGATGCAGCTCAGAGCCGGGAGGAGTGCACTGTCGCTGATCACCATAAACTTCTTCCAAATGGAAAAAGCTAAACAACAGAACAAAACAAAGCAAGCAGCAACTACAACCACAACAGAAGTTCTTTCATCTCTAAAAGTTGTCCTTTTGGAGAAAATAAAGGAATTGCTTACTCAAGTCATTTTTCAAGAGGAGTTACATGTGGGTGACTATATGGTCTATCATGAACCAAAGTACATCATTTAGAGAGCTTCAGTCTGTAGTTGTTTGTAATCTTTTCTTATTTATCAATGTGATTACTTGCATTTTGGCTCTAAAGTGCCTGATCGGAGAGGTTTGTTCACACCGATTCAGCCTTGGCTCAGTGACGGTGGTGGCTGTTAAATACCTTCCCGTCAGTTCCCACACATAGCACCCCTGTGTGCCATGGAAGCAACACCACCTGGTCCTATGCTATCCTCACGGTCATTCATTTTGAGCCCATTAGAAGGGAGTAAGTCTCTCTAAAAGAGAGACTCCTAGTGGCATAATGGATTATGCTCTGGACTGCTAATTGCGAGGTCAGCCATTTGAAAATAACAGACATGGGAGAAAATGAAACTTTCCCATCTCTTAAAGACTTCCAGACTCGGAAACCCAGAGGGGCAATTGTGCCCTGTCACATAGGCTCACCGTGAGTCAGAATTGCCTTGATGACAGTGAGTGAGTTTTGAACAGTCCCTTCAAAAGGACATGATGCTTAGTGCAGGGTCAGTAAGCAAGAAGACCCTCAAGGGGACGCGTGACACCATGGCTACAGCCGTGGACTCAACCGTAGCAACAATTGAGGATGGTGGAGGACCAGCCAATGTCTCATGCCCTGTACATACAGTCCCTGTGAATCAGTCCGAACTCCAGGCAGCTAACAGCAGCTGCAGAAAGCGAATGCGGCAGCTTTCTCTCTTCAGGGTAGTGGGTGCTGAATTGAAGAAGTGCCATTCATATTCAGATTAAGAAAGAAAGATTATTTTTTTCTTCTTAGGATTTATTTTTCAGGGTCTTAGTCATTCTGCTGCCCACCCATATCTTTCCATGGCCATCCAGTCTCCTTGCTTTTGTTCTTTATTGAGAGCTCTTGCTATGCCATTAAGCTAGCAATGGCAGGGGATTCGTCATTTTCCTCATCTCTGGGAGTTGTCATTCCTTGGGATTTTTTGAGCAAGTTGGGCTGCCGCTAATCTGAAATTGAACAAAATATGCTTCTTGCCAGTATGTGTTTTCCTTAGCACAAGAGTCAGAGTTTTATCATTAGTTGGGATTGGAAAGTTAAAAGTTCCAAAAATTAAAATACAAATGAACTCAAGTATTTCATTTGTTTGTTTGTAGCCTCCTCTGCTTTTTTCCCCCTAGCATTTTGTTTGCTTTAAGGGGTGGGAAAACCATCAAAGACAGTTCTGGGTACACATTATGCCATCAAAAGCGCCTTGGTTATGGATTTGACTGAGACTCTTGGTGACTCGGTGTGTGCTTCCTCCATTTAGAATGACGGTGCCTTTGTTGTTGCATTGACACAGCGTTGTCCATCTTTTCTTTACAACGTGCCTTGTCGGACTGTCAGGTTAAGTGTTGGACTCTTAACCACAAGGCGTGCAGTCCAAACCCACCAGCTGCTCTTTGACCCAAACAATGAGGCTATTTGCTGCCATAACGATTTACAATCTGAAGATGGCTGTGAGTTGGCATTGGATTGATGGCAATGGGTTGGTTTTGGTTCCTCCTTGGCTCAGCCAATCCTGTTTTATCAGTTATACCTTATGGTTTGTTGAGAAACAACAGTTGTATGCTTTTGACAGCTAACAAGGAGGTCCTGTAGTTTCTGTTTTGCTTTGTCTTTTGAAGACGGAAGAGTGAAAAGTTTGAGAATGCAGTCAGTTAATCCCATCACTTCTACCCACCCCACCGCTTTTATCCACTGTGTTTTCATATACTGAGGTTTACTATACCTGCCAATGCAGCATACATCTTCAATTTTATTAGCCATCTCATCAGCACACTAGCTTTTGTGAAATTGAAGCTAAAAGATATTTGGTAAATGTCCCTTCCTCCTCGATAGTGAACACGAGTCTGGAAATCATTTTTCAGGGAGCTTTTGCTGCCCCCACCCCCACCCACCCCCAAAAGGTTTAAGTTCCTCCAAGCCTTTGACAAGTTAAAAATGTTATTAAGCATTTTGATTTCTTTCCCTTTCATGTCCTGTTTGGAAATTAATGTCTTGAAAATTTGGCTTCAAATATTAAGGGTTTTTTTTGTTTTGTTTTTTTAAGATAAGAAATCTATTCATCTGTCTAATAAAGCAGCAAAGTGGTTAAAAAAAAGAATCAGGTCTTTGCTAGATGTTCGGCCAATCTTGGGAAAAGTTTTGTCTTGGCCTTCTCAGTTTTAGACCTTCAGATGCCTTTTAACTACAGCTTTAGGAACTCCAAGTACTTCAATAACTAACCCTCCGCATCGCCCCTGAATTCCAGCGCTACATAGTGAAGCTCAGGTCTTTTAACGTGGCATTGACGTGGCCCCCTTTCCCTGTTTCAGAGAAGACAGTGGTCACATAGGTAATTTAGGTGATTGTGGACTGCTCAGTAGAGTCCCGCTTCTCCACTGTGAGTCTAAGGAGCCCGGGTGGTGTAGTGGTTATGCACTGGCTGCCATTCAAATGGTCCACAGTTTGAAAACACCGGCAACTCCGTGGGAGAAAGACCAGGCTTTGCAGTCCTGTCAGCGTCAACTGGAGGGTAGTGAGTTTGGACTGGATGGTGACCTCTATCCCAGCAGAATGCCCCCATTTCCATTTTCAAAGGTCCTCTGGCTGATCTTTGTTGCATGCATCTCTGTATAAAGCAGCCATTCTGAGATTGCCCCAATATGTCTGCATACAGGCGTGCATCTGGCTGATTTTAGCTTTAACTTCACATTTCCTTGAATCGATAGGCTATGCGTATTCCCATAATGGTAGTTGAGCAATTTCTTTGTGCTGGTTCCATTTCTTTGCCTCTCTTCGGCGCGTCTCCCTCCTTTCCCTCTCTGTACAGTGGTAACCTTCCTAAAAGGCTCATTTTTAAAAAACAAATCCATAACACCCCTGTAAGCGGGCGCCAGGAAGTTTAGATAACGGACCCATCATATTGTGCTGTTTGGCGAGAGCTGGATGCATAAATAGAATGGAATGCGCTGTTTTGATTCCCCTGCTGAAGGGTGCAATGCTGCTCCAGGGAGAGCCTCCCATCCATTTATATTTATTGACCTCCACCATGTGCTGGGGGCTCTGGAGCAAGACAATTACAGCCTTCAATTGAGACATACAATCTACATGGACGTGTACAACCCGCCATGGGCTCTGTGGCCTTACTTCATCCGTTCAGTTACTTAGACTCAATAGCTGTTGTCAAATGAATTGCATTTTACCAACTGTTCCAGTAGACTCACTCCTCTGATTTCCAGAGGTGATTTGTGGAAGCAAGAGCCCCTGCAAACATGTGTCACCATTCTGTATTTCTGGGACTTAGACCTTGTGGACAAGAATCATTGAAGCCCATGCCAGGGCCCTCAGCTGAGCCACCTAGGCTGGTGTTTCCTGTCAGATAGCATTCAATTCTGGTTTTTGTTGGCTTGGGAGTCTCAGCAAAAAAGGCCTGCATCTGGGTCTTTTTGATGTCATTCTAGGTAGAGAGTAAGTGGTACAATTATTAATGAATTAATTGAGGATTGATTTCTAAATGAGAATTTGTTGAGACTCTTGTGTCTCCGAATCCTTGTGGAACTCTCAGAATAGAGTAGCAAATTGGACAGATACATTCTCTTCTTTCATGAAGTTTTCACCATGGTAGGGAAAGAGCCATGACACAAGGAATAAAGGTATTAATTGTATAATTACAATTGAGCGTGGAACAATAAAGTCGAAATAGAATTTTCTATAAAAGCAGCTAATGAGAAATCTGGCCTCATCATAAGTTTTGGGAAGGAAATTATTATTGAGTTTAATTTAAGTTTAGTGTTTGTGGCTGAAGGTGCCTGGATGACACAGTTGTTAGGAGCTCAGCTATGAGCTAAGTGGTTGGCGGATCAAACCCACCAACTGACTGCTCTATGAGAGAAATACATAGTGTCCGTTCCTCTAGAGCAGTGGTTCTCAACCTTCCTAATGCCACGATCCTTTAATACAGTTCCTTCCTCATGTTGTGATGACTCCCCCCCCAACCACAAAATTATTTTTGTTGCTACTTCATCACTGTAATTTTGCTTCTGTTATGAATCGGGCAACCCCCATGAAAAGGTCGTTTGAACCTCAAAGGGGTCGCGGATCCCCAGGTTGAGAACCGCTGCCGTACAGATTGTGGAAATCCTATGGCATAGTTCTATTCTGTCCAGTAGAGTGCACATGAGTTAGAATGAACAGGAAGGCCCTGCGCGGTCTGGGCCTGTGTCCATCACTGGTTTTTACCTTCCATATCCTATTGTTTCCTTTACACTGGTGTTCTTAGCAAAATCATTCTGCAGGGAAGGAGTGGGTTGGGGAGGGTACGCATGGCGCTCCAAGCTAGGGAGTGGTTAGACTCATCCAGAAGGGGATGCGAGCAGCTGGGCTTTGAGGAGGTGGAAGAAAGAAGACATCTTAGAATGAATATATAGGTGCTAGAGCCAACAGGATTGCATGGATGAGTGGAAGCTTAGAGGTAACCACATGAGAGGAGTCCAGGCTGACACTGAAGTTTCTGTCCTGAAACACGGATGACAGGTGTTAACAGCACTGATCAGGGAACATTGGAGAAAGAGCAGCTGGGGAGAATGGGAGCTGGGGACATCCACACTGAGGGGTCATGCCGCCCGCTGGTTACTTGAGTCTGACACTCAGAGAGAGCACCCGAGGAGCACAGATGCACGAGTGCTGCGGATGAGGTTCTGATCTCCGACCTCGGAGGATAACGGTGAAAGTGGAGGGTGCCATTCCCTTGTCCAACTGTTCAGGAGTGCCTATTCTTGGGGTACCGGATGTGTAAACAGGAAAGGCATTCAAGTTAAATCTGTAGGATGGAACTCCCTTTGCCTTAAGAACAAATTACTCTGGACAACCTTCAGGACAGAGGACTCTCATTTTCCATCCGTAGTCAGCTACCACACAACCCCAGTCTCTGTCCTAACCAGGTGCGGTTGCTTTGCTTCTCCCAGGGTGGCCTCACGTGTGTCAGAGTGGACGGGCCCCATAGGCTTGTCCATGGCTAGCTGGTCTTTAGTAGACAGCTTTCCCCCATGTCCCCCACACACCGCAGGCTTTTCTTGTGAAGTGCATTCAGTCTTGCAGTTACCAGCCAAGTAGATCAATTCTTTAAACCCCCCGAAATGGAACGGAACTTAACCCTGTGTTTTGCGGGTCGTTGCTTCAATCTGACTCTCTGCAGTCTTGAACTCCTTTAGCTCTTGTTCGTCCTTGGCAAACAGAGAGCCTGGGTGGTACGCATATTCTCTATGGTAACTCTCAATTCTCCTTTCAAATATAAAACATTCCTGAACATTAAGAGATAGCATTTCTCTGGGCCCTGTCTTCTCAGAACCAAGGATAGAGGATTGTTTCTTACACGCAGACTGCATACCTCTTCCTAAAGGGAGCTTTGTCTTCAGGCTTTGAAAGATCCTTCCCTCTGTGTAGGTTATAAATGGCTGAGGACTTTCAGATTAGGTCCATATTGACTCCTTTGAAAATCAGGCCACACCTTCCCTATCTGTTCTCACACTAAGAGTGGATGCATTGGCAACGTGTAATTTATAGTCCCATTTATTCAGCTCTTGTTCTCCTGGAGACGGATGAGGCTTCTATTCCAGTAAGGAGTGACAGTCTCAGAAACCTTCAGAGGCAGTTCTACTTTGTCTTATGCGGTCACTGTGAATTGGAATCGTCTCGATGACAGTGAGTTTTTTGGTTTGAGTATTTTGTCTGGGACCCAGGGCTTAGAAGGTTTAAGACAGCATCTCTCCACTTATCGTCCGTGGATCACCCCCCTGACAGGAATCATTGGGGGTGCTGGTTAAAAATGCCAATCCTGGGGCCCAGAAATGACCGATTACGCCCCAATCTTTTGCTCTTTCGATAAGCATCTGCGCTGATGTGTTTTCATTCCTGCCTGCACGGAAGGACTGCTGTTGGGCTCATTGTTAGTATGGGCATGGGCCTCTCACTGTTAGCATTTTGTGTCCATGAGAAATTAACACCTCCACAAGCCAGGTCGGTTTCTTACCCATTTGGAAGATTGGTCCTGCCACCTTCAGGGTGACATCATTTTAGTGACTGGTCAGCTGGGCAGGGATAGCGTCAAAGGGAAAGATCATCACAGGTTTCTCTTTTGGCATGCATGCATTAAAGGTCCCGGGGCGGAGAAGGAGAGATGAACTGAAAAGGTGGGGGAGGGACGAGGTGGGACGGAGGGTCTGAGAAAAGATATGCCAAGCACTGTCGGCTCATGTTGTGTTTGAGTGAAACTTTAGGTGTACTTCCAGAAGCTCTGCTTCTGTCCCCTCATCCCAGAACTCCCCAGCCAAATGCCTCTTCTTCCTCTCCCCACCTCCTCCACCCCCACCACTCCCACCCCCTCCGCAGGAAGAACGCCGCGTGATTTATGTGGGGAAAATCCGACCTGACACAACACGCGCCGAGCTGAGGGAGCGTTTTGAAGTTTTTGGTGAAATTGAGGAGTGCACAGTAAATCTTCGGGATGATGGGTGAGAATCTTCGAGATTATTTCTTGTTTAGAAGCTGACGGTATGTAAAAAATTATGGCCAGAAGATTACTGGGATGGGAGTTGCCAGTGTAAGTGCTTTGAAAGATGACATGTGGAGTTCAAAACCTTATTTATTTTCTCCCATCCCTTTTTATTAATCTTTTTAGTTGAGATTTCCTGTCCCAGAAATAAGTATTTAGCTGCCTGACAGGACAATCACACTGATAAATGGAGGCGGTGGTTGAGGCGGGGGCACTCACAAAGGCTCCCCAAAGTAGGACAGCTTAGAGCCACATATGTTAATGCTTCCTGACCCGCTTTGGGCGTCCCCTTCTCTGCCCATCACAGGGACAGCTCCGGTTTCATCACCTACCGCTACACCTGTGATGCTTTTGCTGCTCTGGAAAACGGATACACTCTGCGCAGGTCGAATGAGACTGACTTCGAGCTGTACTTTTGTGGACGCAAGCAATTTTTCAAGTCTCACTATGCAGACCTAGGTATGGATTTTGGAGACCTTCACTGGGGAGCAAATACCATGTGGAGACCCCCACCCCCCACCCCCGGCTTGAACTGTCCCTGTGCTTTACTGGAGGGAATATTAGGGTACAGGTCCCCACCCCACCCCCTTCCTTTAAAAATTTAATTAGCCAGCTTCAGAGCTTACAATTTGGCAACCAAGGATGGGTATGTTTCCGCTTAGGTTCTAAATCCTGCCCTGTGTTCTGTGTTGTTTTCTTATGTTTGTGTTTATCAGATGTGTGTGTGAGGCAATGTACAGTACACACACACACACGTACTGCATAATGCAGTCTCTCTGTACATGCATGGAGCGCGTGTGTGATGAGAATGCTGATAGTCAGTGTATATGTTCCGGTCTAGCCCGAGTTCTCTGTGAAGGATCATATCACTGTCATTGTTTTATGCAACAAAGGGGAGAGCCTCCTTCTCCACTCCCTTGTTAGTCTACAATCTTTTAGAAATGTTCTCATATTCCAGGCATTGTATTTTTGAGTGGGAAAAAGAACACTCCGGATGCTAAATCACGCTATGCTTTCTCGGTTTAAAAGAAAAGTAGACATCAAAAAGAAAAGCCCTATCATGCTTTGAAATGCTTGTCAGTAACGGGCACAGTACCAGACACTGTGTTTGCTAGCTTTCTTTTATTTTTCCATTGAGTTTTTTTCATTTCATTACCCGAGTCCTTCTTAGAGGTGGATATTTACTCTTTTCATACCCATTGAACAGAAGAGGACATTGAAGAGGGCACAATGCTCCCTTTGATGGTGAAAGTTGGGCAGACTCCAGGGAAACACTTTTGTTGTTGTTGTTGTTGTTAGGTGCCACTCAGTTGCTTCCAACCCGTAGGGACCGGCATGCACCGCAGAAGGAAGCACAGCCCGGTCCCGTGCCAATGACAACTCTCCTTGAGAAATAGGGACGCATCTTAAGAAGAACGTTGAATCCATCTGTCAGACATAAGCTCCGCCATTGCCAACTGAATGACTCGCCTGCCAGTATTTTGTCTCAGGGAGCCTTGGTGGCATAGTGAGTTCTGACCTGGGCTGCTAATTCTAAAGTCAGCAGTTCAAACCCACCAGCCATTCCAAGAGAGAAAGAAGTGCCTTTCTACTCCCATGAAGAGTTACAGTCTCAGAAACCCCCAGGGACAGTTTTGGCATGCCCGGCAGGGTTGCGAAGAGTCAAGAGTCAACTCCGTGGCCGTGGGTTTGGTTTCCATGGGTCCATTTCCTTAAAGCCAAGGGTGTATTTTTTTAATGTGTTTTAAGACTGCATCTCTTTTCCTCTCACCAAGTATTATCTAAACGCATTCCCCATGGTGGTTCGCAGGGTTAAGATTCACATATCAACAGATTGTAATGGCGGCACCACATCCTTTTGGGTGAATAATGCCATTATGTTTAATCACTCCAGGAGAGCTAAGCATTTATTCCATTTTCAATTTTTGGATATTATAAATAATGCTACAATGAACATCTTAATTGTCTTTCTAAATTCAATTTCCCTCTTTGAGCACAGCGTTCCCCATCTCATATGCATATTGTGAGCCTTTCCAGTCTTTGAGGAAGAAGCGGAGGCTCAAGGGTGGCCAAACATCATGTGCAAAATGACATAAGTATTTAAATGAGTTCATCAGCAGCAGACAATTAATATATAAATCTCATTCTCAGCATTGTTAGAAATCTATTCAAACTTGCTTCAGGCTTGGTCTAAAGTAAGAAACAGATACCAAATACAGGGAGTCCCTTACCCCTGCCAACCCCACCCCACACCCCCGTCCAACGATGCGCTGTTTTTCCTAGAGTAATTGATGTAGGTAGTGTGAATTTTTCAGAGGGAATATGCTATAATTCACTTCACCAGCTAAACAGATAGTGTAAAGCAGGGGAGAGGCAGCTGACTGTTCCAGAGATAGAGGCCTAGGGATGCATATATAAAAGGTGGCAAGTCATTTGTTCAAATGTTGGCTGATAAAAACAGTCAAGACAGATTGAAGTCCTGAGTTGATTTGACTTATTTTCTTCAGTGATGAAGGCCAGGGTGTTTCTAGTCTCTCAAAACATCTAGAGTTTAAAATAAGCTACCTAGAGGGCCTTTGGGATCGCGATTCATCACTGGGCGAGGGAGGATAGGATGGTATTTCCAAATTGAACTGGAGCTTCCCTGAAATATTTCTAAGAAGAATGCTTCCCCTCTTGTTATCTCCTGCCTTGCCAGCAGCAACAGAAATGGTGCCATTGCGAAGCTAGCTCTATATTTTCTAAAAAGTACGCTTGACGTGCATTGTGGGAGTGTGGAGTTTTTCCCAGTTCCCTCAAGCTCCACATTTGCTCTAGGGGTCGTTTCTATGAGCGGACGGAAGACTGCTGGCTTGAGAATTCAGGGGCTCTGATCTGGAACCTGTCACAAGGGCTCATCTTGGCCAAGCAATAAATTCCCTGCTTCTGGTTCTTTGTTTGTGAAATGAGAATCATCGTCAAGACTGTAGAATGTGGTTGGGCAGTAGAAATCAGAGTTTTTTGAAGCTGCAGTTGCATGAGTTGATTTCTTCTACCATCTGTCTGTTTGTCCTGCTGTGGTGGCTTCTGTCTTGCTTTGAGGCTGGAAGCTATGCCACTGGTATTTCAAATGCCAGCAGCGTCCCCCATGGTGGGCAGAGTTCAGAAGAGTTTCCAGACTTACAGGCACACACCCACAAAAGAAAGAGAGCTAGGGCCTGGAAATCTACTGCAGAAGTTAACCAAACCTGTGGGTCATAGCATGTTGTGCACGACCCTGGCCCATGTAGTTTAGAGAGAGCCTAAGGAAGGACAGAACACCAGAGAAGGAGGTCACGTTTGGTAACGTGAAGTCCCAGTGAAGGCGACAGGAACTCTCCTGCAGGCAGATGGACACACTGTCCACCACCATGGACTCAAACACAGCCACGGTCTCACAGATGGTGCACGTTATACCACAAGTGAGAGCCAACTTAATGGCAAGTGACATCACCAGCAGACGATTCTTGGGGATAATGATAATGCGAACTTAGGGATTGACTCTTGTTTCCAAAATGGAAGAAGCATCATCAGGAGTGACCTTTGGAGCTGAAATTCCCGTGAGTCTAGTCTGGGTCCCCTGAAAGGTCTCAGAGTATGGGCAGTGACTATGGGGAGCGTAGGTCTTCGAGGGTTGGGGAACCAACTGCCAGGTGTGTTGAAGAAAGCAAAAGTAATGTTTCCCGATTAATGTCAGTAAACCAGAGCCTACTTCATGAGAATGTTTTATAACTGTTGATTCATTGGACTTAAAAGAGACTCCAAAATTAAGACAGTTGGATTAAAACATTGATTTTAGACTTTGAGCCCCATCTCCTTGGATCTTTATTTCACGAGAACGCATGATCTGCATTGGGACATGGGACAGTGGAATTTGGGGATTAATCTGAGAAAGAGGGTCAGGATACCTGAGTTCAGCAGATTTATAAAAGGGACCTATCATTTTAGATACATGTCATCTGCTCTTTTCCTTTCTCTTTTTAGTTTACTCCTGCGAATTAATTTGGCCCACACATCCTGTCACTCAGCCATCGAGTCTCGTTAATGGACAACTCCAGTGGTATTTGAGCAGAACATAATGATTCCAGATAACAGCCAGTTTTATAAATAAAACAAGGAATTTAAAGTGATTTGATCATAGCTCCTACGGTGACACCAGGATGCAAATCCCAGTGTCCACAAACCTACAAGATGCTAAGGAAAATAGTGCCGAGCCAGGCAGTGTTGCCTTCTGGTACATACATGTGTACCGTCGCTGTATGTTGGAATAAACTCCACAGCAACAGTAATCTAGTGTCCATTGGCATCTCTGTAGACTTTCTTATAAGAAAAGCAATGCTCCTCTTTGATGAATATCTGAAAGAAGAAAGACCCAGAAAAATTAAACTATGCTTATAGGAGCAGAGTGAAGTCCTGGTGGCATAGTGATTCTGTGTTGGGCTGCTAACTGCAAGGCCAGCAGTCCAGAAGCACCAGCTGCTCTGATGGAGAAAGGCAAGGCTTTCTACTCCAGTAAAGAGTTGTAATATCAGAGACCCAAAGGGCATTTCTACCTGGCCCTATAGGTTACCATCAACATTGACTTGATGGCAGTGAGTCCGAGTTTTGAGACAGGAGCAGAATAGGAGTTGTTCATTCCCCACATAGTCTTGATCTGGTATTCGTGTTGGTGTACAATGTAAACAAATACCAAATGTGAAATACTGTTAGGTTTCTTGGGTGGAAATACCTCGGGCTTGGCTTTGCATGAGAAAGAATTCACTCCAAAGCCTGGTTCATGATCCAAGTGAGTTTTATAAAGGATAGAAGTTACAGTTTTTACACATGCACCCTCGGAGCACTTCACACCCACATAGGGAAACCTGAGGACAGAGAAAACCCACAGCCTGGCCAGAGGAGCAGCTGGCAAAGCATCCCTGTGGGCTTAGGATCCTGGCTTTCCAGGGCGCTCCCTTGGGAGGCCTAGTCAATGGTACTAGTTGACACCATTGGCTGAATCAAGCTCACCTGGCCAAGATTAGGGCCTACTGCCCACCTACATATACTGCCTCTTCCTGACTCAATACGTGAATTTTAGAGCATCCGCAGTGGACACCCTGGTCCCTGTTCTGACTACCAAACAATACCATGTTTATCATAAGTTATCAACCGATTACATTATCCACATAATGACAAAATAACCCAGGTACATGTACATAAACCCAGATCCCAACTCAAGATTCATGCAATTGATCATGGACTTTTTGCCCATAGCTTACTAGGTACTAGGAAGGAAATTGTATAGTAATCTACTTCTATCCAGACATAACCACTGTCTTTGTACACAGCAGCCAGCAGACTTCACAATGGAAAATTCACTCCATGTCATCAAGTCCATTCTGACTCATAGTGACTCTATAGGATAGTACAGACTGCCCCTGTGGGTTTTTAAGACAGTAAATCTTCAAAGGACCTCATCTGTGTCCTGGGGAACAACTGCTGCTTCCCAACTGCTCACTTGGTGGTTACCAGCTCAATGTTGGACCCACTACCCCAAGAGCTAGGACAGCCATTCTGAAGAAACAGCCATTCTGAAGATAGGCTGCCCTGAGATAGGTTTAGTATTTGTGAAAGAAAATACTAAAATGTGGGGAACCTACACTACATTTAGAAGAAGGCAAAACTTGGGAAATTGCCATTGTTTTGGGAAATTCTCTGTAAAGACGAAATGATCTGACTATATATTCTCCATGATTCCATGCCGATGTTTTGTCAGCCAGACTCATTGGGAGAATCTTGCCTCTTGGTCTAAGAAGCCAGTGGATTTCAGATTTTAGCTAAGCTCTAACAATGAGAGGAACTTCTATTTATTTTTTATTCTAACAATTTTTAAATTATTATTTCTGCAACAGCTGTTCCTGAGGACTTAGTATTACAAATAGCCTTTGAAGGGACAGGTCAAAGCAAGCCTAATGTCAGACTTGAGCACCTTAACATAGTAATAAGGAAAGACTGGTCATTGTGATCTTTGCTTTCATGTGTTAAGTAGTTGTGATCCATGTTCTTTTTGTTGTGTTTGAGGGGTGAAGGAAACTGTGTAGAAGGAGACTCTTCAGGGAGAAGGAATCATAATAATTGAAGGCATTTTCTTGTCTTTGAACAAAAGTTGATTGAGTACAAGATGGAAACTGGAGAAAGCAGTCTTGTGCACCCCTCACCCAAACAACCTCTGTCTCTTCGAATAATTCTATTGTACACCTTATTCTGGGAATGTTCATCTTTTAGTAGATTTCTTTATGTTTTATCACAAAGATTTTGTTTCCCTGGTTGCTCTTCAAGTAAGCTCTTCCCAAGGAATGGATATTTTGCAAAAGCCTACTTCAATCCCAAGTATTCCATTGCATTCCCATCCCAAGAGGCCAACCCTCTGACATGCTAGACCAGCAGAGGTCTCCGATGTTGTCATACTGAACAATGGAGAAAGTCAGAAATAAATAAAAAGAAGAACTCTACTTCCTAATCACTGTAGCTGTACCATCTCTCGTTAGTTAAGGATGATTTGAAATATGTACACCTTTTCATAAAAGCTAACTTGGACGCATTTAAGACTGCCCCCTACCCCACTCTACCCTTAAAAATAGCATGACTTTATCAGTGCCTCTCTATTTTCCCACTCGTGGATGGAGTAAAAAGCCTTAATTTACTTTCTTTAGATATGAGACTAGTGTTGCTCTACTACCACCAGAATGGTTGGCAGTTCAAACCCACCCAGAGATACCTTGGGAGAAGGCTTGGTGATTGCTTATGAAAGGTCACAGGTTAAAAAAAAAAATCATAGGAAGCCAGTTCTCCAGTGCAGGCATGAGGCTGCTATGAGTTGGTATTGACTCAACTGGTAACTGGTCTGTTTGTGATCTTTTGGATTGGAGCATGAGGCCCCTGGGTGAACCAAATGGCTAAGCCTTGGACAACTAACCAAAAAGTCAATGGTTGAATCCCACCCAGAAGTGCCTCAGAAGAAAGGTCTGGCCATCTGTTTCCAAAAGGTGACCATCTTGGAAACCATCTGAGGGCTGTTTACCTCTGCAAGCGTGGGGACTCCCTGCGTGGGAAATGACCCAGTGCAATTGGATTGGTTTGGTGATATGTGACATAGTCTCCTAGCCCTCTAAACTGGGGATGTTTTCACTACGATTCCTGGATTCCCCTGTCTGATGAACCCAGAATGAACGACTCGATCACAGGTCCCTCGTGCCTTAAAAAGGGTCAGCAGAGATTGGGCAAAGTCCTACTTAAGTAGCCTTTGTGCTCCATGAAACCAGTCGCGTCAAGGAGGACAGTTGTAAGGAACGTCAAACAGTTCCTGGAGGAATGGAATTTAAACATAATGGAGTCTCCCAGGAACATTTTTGGTACCCCTCCTATCAGCTTCTAAGTGGTTGAGCTCATGTCAGCAAGCCGTGTAACGTTTCTGCGTAGAGATAGTGCCATGGAGGACAGAGGGAGGCCTTGTCTATCAAAACAGAAATTCAGGCTCATCTGCCTATTGTGCAGAGATGTTGTAACTCTGAAATGAGTCACTAGATGAGTAGCATGAACATTCATCAACCATTCCCACCCCAAATGAATTGCCACTCTTACTTGTTAAAGTTGAATGTTCTTTTTAAAACTGCATTGCTATGGAGTCAGGGAGCCTTGAATTGGAGTGATTGAATCAATGGCCATCAGCAAGCGTTTCATCTAACCTGGCTTGGGTTTCTTTCAGATTCCAACTCCGATGACTTTGACCCTGCTTCCACCAAGAGCAAGTATGACTCTCTGGATTTCGATAGTTTACTGAAAGAGGCTCAGAGAAGCTTGCGCAGGTAACCTGTTCCTTCACTGGATGACAGAGGCCTGGTGAATACCTCACGGGACAGTGCGTCCTTCCCAGACAGACTCTTGCGAGTCATACTTAGGAATTTCTCCTACTTTACACTCTGTACAAAACAAACAAAACAAAACAAGACAACAAGAACAACAACAATGGTTTACATGAACACAGCTGCTGACGAGCAAAGAGTATGGATATGCAGTAAGCACATGTTTATTCATGGGTGTCAGCTTTGCTTTCCCTGGAGTCTCTTGGTGATGGAGTACCTGTGTGCGTGCCTGCGTGCACACACATGCACACACCTGGTTTGGGGGGAGGATGTGTGTATTCATGTTAGGGACACCTGACAACAGTGTGCAGGGGGCGGTAAACCATTTCAAACGGCAGCAGTTCCATGGAAACACACTTAAAAACCTAGAACTTCAAAATCTACTCTATCCAAAAGGAAAAAAAAAAGATATATGTGTATCCTAAAAATTATAAAAGGAAGGAAAAACTAACCAACCAACCACAGACCACGCTAAAATGACAGCTGCTGATGCCCAAGCATCAGTCACCGTACTCTGTTTCATTTTTGTTTCTTAAATGAAAGAGCGAATTCAACGCGAAGCAAGCTTTCTCTCCTAGCGCTCTGATTCGGTGACAAGCCTGAGGAACCCCAGTCGCGTGGAACAGATCTCCTCTCTCCACTCTCCCTCTCCCCTCCGGCTCTTTCCTCCCCACCCTTCCTCCTTCATTTCCTACTCTCGGTTCGCCATGCGGTCTGGGTGGGAGAGGAGACTGCGGGCGCTGGCTTGACAGACCACTCCTCACACTCTGCAGTTTCTGTCGTTCGTCCTGTATCCTGACACCCACGTCAGTGTCCTCGTGTCAAGAGCCTTGTCGACAGTGAAGCGCACAGCTTGTTCAGCGGTCCTTTCCGAGCAGCAGCGGACACGGTGTTACATGACTCACGAGAGTGCAGTAGAACTCTCTGGGCCGTCTTCAGATAGCATCATTGCTGCATTCTCCGATGTAGTTACGTAGTTACCGATGTTTAATGGAGTATTTTTATTTTGTGTACATATTCTACAACAACGTTCTTTTTTTGTTACAGCTATGCACTGTAAATGCAGCCTTCTTTTCAAAACCGCTCAATTTTTCTTAATCAAGAATATTCAAAATGTAACTATGAGGTGAATCCATTATTGTACACTAACCTATTTAGAAGCTGAACTTACTGCTTATCTATATTTGATTGTAAAAACACAAAACAACAACAAAAAGACAAGTGTGTGTGCCCTCTGAGTGCAGCAGCAACACCGATGCTTCCACGCAACCCATCCCGTCGCCGGTGAGCTTTGCAATCTTGAGTCTCTAGTCAAGAGATCTCTTAGTCCCCCTAAAGGTATTAACCACTTCTGCGATATTTTTCCACATTTTTCTTGTTGCTTGTTTTTCCTTTGAAGTTTTATACACTGGATTTGTTAGGGGAATGAAATTTTCTCATCTAAAAATTTTCTAGAAGATAATCATGATGTTATGTAAAGTCTCTCAATGGGTAACCATTAAGAAATGTTTTTATTTTCTCTATCAACAGTAGTTTTGAAACTAGAGGTCAAAAAAAAGAATCTTTTTAAAAATGCTGTTTTCTTTTAATTTTTTTGTGATTTTGATTTGATATGAAATGCTGAGGTAAATAATTAAGTATGATTTTTACAATAATCAATGTGTGTGTGAAGAGTCTCGGAAGCCGGTTATCGCTTTTCCCTTGGCAGAGTATGATGATGGTATTTATCTGTATTTTTTACAGTTATGCATCCTGTATAAATACTGATATTTCATTCCTTTGTTTACTGAAGAGACATTATTTATCGGTTGCAAATAGCCTATTTATTATAAATTATGAGATGATGAAAATAATAAAGCCAGTGGAAATTTTCTACCTAGAATGCATGGCAATTGTCAGGTGGGAGTTTTAAAGTGCTTCATTTGGGAAAAAAATACACAAACAAACAAACAAAAAAAATCAGCTTCTGCAGAAGCATTGTTTCTACTTGTACTAGCACGGCCTCTCATGCGACCATGGTGTTGTCCTTGATGACATTGCTTCTGCTCAATTCAATTTAAAAATTTAAAAAAATTTCTAAAAAAAAAAGAGAGAAAGAAATTCAGAAAAACCTCCATTTTGTGCGTCAGGATTTCATCTGCGTGTGGAGTCCCTGGAATGGAATTCAGTCACGTTTGGAGTGTGTATTCATGTTTCTAAATTGAGATTCGATCACTGTTTGGCAGACATGCCTTCTCGGGAAGACATGATGGATCGACTGCTTTTAGCTTTCTTTTCCTTTCCACCCAACGCAAAGGTACAAACCGGATTTTCACGCCCAGGCCGATGCAGCCCATTTTGATAGCTGCATTCAGTTATCACCAGCATATTGTGTTCCGAGTGAATCCACCGTCTGTCCTGTCGGATGCTTGCTTGAGTTTTTGGCTTCTTCTTTCTAAGTAGATAGAAAGCAATAAAAAAAAATACTAGAAAATAAAAGAACTTGAGCACAGGTTCTACGTTACGACGGCAACACATCGTTAATGCGCCTAATTCTTGTTGTGCTGTAGGTTCAATGCAGGTACTTTAACTCTGCGTGAACGCCAAACTGAAGTTTACAGTCTTTTTTTCCGGAAGTTTCAGTATCTTCTGTTGTAGAATAATAATAATATAAAAAAGACTATTAAGAGCAATAAATTATTTTTAAGAAATCAATATTTAGTAAATCATATTATGTGTTCAAGGACCAGATGTGTTATCTATTTTGCCTTTAAATTTTTTCTTTCTTTTTTTTTGTGATCCAATTTGAAATATATTCTCTTTTTTGCGCCCTGGACTGCTGACATGAGCATAAGACTGGGTTCCTTTTGCCTCCATTTTCAAAAGAGAACACTCCCAAGTTCATGTTGAGGATTAATCTCTTCCCCCATCTGGCCTGGCAAATATCTTTACCATGAAGATAGTTTTCCTCTGTGGACTTTGAATTGCATCTGAAACTCGTGCAAAAAAAGAATCCCTAGACCGCCCAAATAGCGCTTTTTGTGTCTTATGCGGGCACTGTGGGTAGCCCATCAAAATGTAAACTGTAGTCCTTTTATTTCTCTTTTTCTTCTTGGAAGCAAATATTTCAGATTGCCGCACGTGTCCCATGTGCACTGGAGGCAGAGTTCAGCATAGATCTGTAGGGTTTTTTAGATGCCCGTGGGCCATTGCTTTCATGCTGTGGTAAGTACCACATTTATAATTTCGGCAACTGAACTGGTGCTTTGGAAAGGGGGGGGTGTCTTTTTTTCCTTTTTAAAGAAACGTAGCCGAATCATCCTTGCAGTGCGACAGAATCCCTTTGTTTCTCCTTGCTACGGACCATGAGAGCACAATGATTGGGCTGTCAACTTTCAAAGCCAGACACGAGAGAGGGAACTTTGCCCTATTGGGGGATAAGGGTCGGGCCAGTTGAGGAAACAAAACTAAAGCTGAAGGAAACCTTTCCATGCCTTTAGATGTGAGCTTCCAGTAGGGAATGATTGTGTATCCTTTTCTGATGGCTGTGAAGAGAACTTCAACCGCTGTAGTCTAAGACCTGATCTAGAGATGACCTAGAATAGCCATGTACTGTAATGTGATGATTCTCAATGTGTACCTATGTGACGGACGTTGTTCAAGAATGTGAACTGCGGACTCGATGGAGCTACTTTAAGATGTGTAGGGGAAGCGATGATGCTGTTGGGTGGCCTTTGCTGAACAGGGAAAGGGAGCGATTTATGGAGCCTTTGCTGGGCTTTTTATTTTCATTGTTATTTTTCCACCTGCCAATTCTACATGTATTGTTGTGGTTTTATTCATTGTATGAAAATTCCTGTGATTTTTTTTTAATGTGCAGTACACATCAGCCTCACTGAGCTAATAAAGGGAAACGAAGGTTTCAAGTCTACTTCTGCTTTCCTTATTTATCGGAACCAAATGCCCGCTGTGTTGCGCAGATCCATGCATGTGACTCCCTCACTGGGGTTCTGCTGCCCAGCTCCCTCTCTTCCCAGTCTCCAGCCCTCCCCCACCCCAGCTTGCCCATATTCATGGTGGGTTTTAGCTCTCAGGTGAGGTGCACCTGAAGCAGAGAAGGCCCACCAGATGTGATGGGTTTCACTACTGAGCATTAGGAGGTGGAACGTAACTTGGAACTTTATCAAATGATTAGCTCTTATTCTTGTACTTAACTCAGGAAAGTATGCGTCGCTATTGTTTATAGACACATACTTCCCCAAGTATATTGACAGATATACATATATGTACACACATATGGATGGATAAACTCTTTAATAGTTATATTGGCATATCATTCACATATCATACAATTCAACCCTATAAGCACAGTAGGAAGCATTCTGCAATGATCACCAAGCTCAATTTCCGGCTATTTTTGTCTTTCTCTAACTCCTTAGCTCCCTCCACATTGTCCCCAAACACACCCTGCCCCTAGGAAATATTAGCCCAGACACTGTCTCTATAGACTTACCTCTCCTGAATTTTATGTACAGGACATCTTACCAGAGAGCAAAACCCAACAGCACGGACAAGAAAAAGAAAGCAGAACTCATTCTCTATACTTTTAAGAGCCAACTATGATCTCAAGGGAGAACAGTGCGAACTATACGGCATCTTGTTGTTAAGTGCCATTGAAGCAGTTCCGACTGCTGGCCACCTCTGAACAACCAGAACAAACCACTGCCCTGTCCGGCAGCATCCTCACTGTCCACAGGCGTGAGCCCTGTTTGCAGACTCTGGCCTCCATCGCGCCGAGCGCCTTCCTCTCTTCAGCTCAGGAATCGTGCAGTTCTCAATTGACTGAATCTTTCTGGAAGAGAAGTCGTGCCACAGGACACAAGCCTCCACTATGTAGAAGCCATCAGGTGAAATGTGGGATGAGCAGGTAGCTGGTAGCTGCAGCTCTTCCTGTCAGGGTGACCATGGTGCCCGAAAGGTGACAGTGGTCCCCACGACAGAGAAAGCATGGTTATTGCTTGCAGTTTCAGTCGGTCTTACCCATCCCTAATGTCTTGTATCGCAAGAGGTCACATCCGCACCATTGAAGCAAAGACCATTTTTGACTAATGGCAACCAACCCCCGTGTTTCACCTCCCAACCGTACCACCCTAGAGGGGAGTAAACAAACATGTTTGTGATTATAGGGGATGTGATAGAGCTATCAGCAGTTGGTCGTCATCTGCTAAATAACATGTGGAACAGTTTCTTTGGATTGATTTCATATTTCTGTGTCAGTGTCAATGGAGCTCATTCTTCAAATCAAACCAAAGCCAACCAAACAAAACCCCACCATGTTCACTATGATCCACAGCAAAGGGTGCATTCATTTGCAACTGCAGATTCCAAGCATTCCTGAGACTCACTGGCTCAACCTGGGGTCCCCTCTCCTCTTCTCTGATGCTGAAATTATGTGGGCATTTTTAATCATCTGGTGCAAGCCAGGGGTGTGACAATAAAGCAGTGTCTTTGCCAAGGGTTAACATTTCACCCTCTTCAACCCTTTGTGGGTAGTGGGAAACACGGAGAAGGGTTTGAAGAAGCTGTAGTCTTAGCTTTTTGGATTTTTGTGGGCCATCCTGATGAGAGAGAGAGAGAGAGAGAGAGAGAGAGAGAGAGAGAGAGAGAGAAAGAGAGAAGAGATTCATGTCATGTTGTCCTCACAACATGAAATCACTTCCATCCATGATGATACTAGTGGCAAAATAATTTTTTGCAACCCAAATTAGACTGGCAAAAATGAGCACTTGCTATGAATAGTTTATTCGAAAAGAGCTTGTCTCAATTCAACAGTCCTCCAAACTCAATCTGTCTAAACTAGATAAAAGGTGATGGTGAGCCTAAATTCTCTTTCAGGGCTGCCAGGTTTTGCCTCATCGTAGGTCCTTTAGCTAATCATTGGACACGATTTATAGCCTTAACAGCAGTATTATGTTCATTGGGCACTAGTGTTATTATGAGCAACACAGTTGTAACTCAGTACTAATTACAGACTATGTTAACCAAAGTGTACTCTTTGCAACATTTACTTTATATTAATCTTCACTTTTCCAGTACGCCCCGCCATCCCTTGTTTGCAAACACACTGCATACCATTGTGAATCAATCTCGCTACTTTATCAAACAGTGGAGAATAATAAAGAAGGTCACAACTCAGAGAGGCGTTCCTTGGAGGTTTGTAACATCATGATTTAAATCTCAGAAAGATTTAATCAAAAGCTGAATTAATCCCTGGGGGGAAAGATGCTATATAGATCTATTGATAGACGCAAAAACAGGATTTTTCTTTTCACTGGACTCTGTTAATATGTTGGGGAAAAGCAACGTTGCTTTTCTGTGAAGAAGGAAATCTGATTTCATCAGTGGGGACAGAGCTGATATGCCAAGACCTACACACCACGATTCTTTGGATCCAGAATGCCTCGCTTATTCACCTTGCCTTTGCCACCATTTCTTCTGCCACTCCAGAACTGTGACGTCAAATACCCTCCACCCTCTTGCTCTCCTCAGTACATCCCGTGTTATTCCAGGAATGGCACAGAATCTCCCGAGCTCCACTCCAGTCAAGCATGTGGAATGTGAGGCACAGGGCTGGTTTCCAGCTCGCTTGTTAGAATCAGGTGATGGCCTCTGGGCAAATTCTTGGTGTTCAGGAACACTGGAAACTTGGCGAAAGAAGCCATCAGGAAGGTGGGGTATTTCTAGGACCAGGTTCTACTGAAATCTCTAACATTTCTCCCTGAGTCTCATGCTCCTTAAGGGCAAAGGGCCACCACCACCTTCCAGAATTCCCCCCACCCCACCCCATCCCCATGATCCCATGAGGGTGCAATCATCTTCCTTTTAGCTCAAAACTCATTGCTTCTCCTCAGCTGACTTACAGAAAGGGCAAAGTGGCATTTCTTCATTGAACAAAAGAAGAGAACTTTTGGAGGAGAAAGCCAAATGATTCCCATAATATTTTCCTGATTAAATTAAATGAGCATAATTATACATGCACATATGCACACCAAGGCAATATGATAATCGAGACCCTTAAAATATTGTATTGTTTCAAATTTATGCTTATAGCACTTTCGGAAGGCAAGTAGCTAGTGTGATGTCGGAATTTGCATATTGACCATTTTCATATATTAATTTTGAGTAGGAAGGAACTGAAGTGTTCGGAAAGATCCTGGGGTGCTTTAGAAACAATATTGCGGCTCTGCTCTTCTTCTTAGGAGCATCAGGGCTACTTAGCGACATTATCCTTCTTTTTCCCCCACATAGTTTTCTGTGATGGATTTTCAACGAGATGACATCCAAGTGAAAGCCAAAATTAAATGGGAAGGAAAGAATGTGAAGTGGTAAAATCCTAAATAGCTTATTAGACTACTTAATTGGAGGGAATTTATTTTTGCTGCTGTTAGGAACTCTATAGTTGAGCTTCTCTTTAGCAATACTAATTGATGGGGCTGGGGGTGTTTAGGGGATGATGGCTACAGTAATACAGTTACCCGCACAGTACCCTCCAGCAAGTCGTTGAAGGGAACACGCAGGTACTTTCTGTTGATTGACTTTGGCGGTGGTGGAAATCCAGCCGTATCTTCATTCAAGGCATTGCTTTCTCACTCCATTGCCAACAGAATCACTTTCTTATTCCAATCATCGATTCACAGACCAGCCCCATTCTTAAAGGAAACAAGGAGGCTGCACTTCTGTCTAGGTTAGTCAGTTAGCCGGGTTTCAGCTTGATCACTGTCCCCTTTAATCCCAGGCCTCTTTACACTCTCCTCCACATGTTGGCCAGGACATGTGTACGCTATCAGAAAGTGACGATTAATTACCCTGCCTCCTAGAGAAGCAGAAGTGAGTAAACCGGCCACACAGCATGGGATCGGACATGCGAGGTTCATGGCAGATAACTTAACGATCCAGTGTCCTGCCTGCCTTTCTTCTCCTCAGATTATCTCACCGCATGGGAAAAGCGACCCGGTGCCCATTCAATGAGCTCCCTTCCCCAGGGTGAACAATCTGGATATTAGCCCACCCTATTCAGTATGAGAATACTTGGAAAGAAAGCAAAACATGGTGGTCCCTACCCAACCCAACGTGTGACCTACAATATTCCTCTCACTCTCTGGAGGGTCTGAACAAGCTGGGTGTTGGGTCGACGTGTTTCCATTTCCACGGCAGGTGTGGTGGCATCAAAAGGGAGTGGCCTGATGAATGAGACCATTCATGGACAGCTCACAAGAGTTCCTTTGACACGTGGCACCAGGGTCCCATGCTCTCTGTGCCATGGTGCACCACGGCAGAGGCTTGGCCTCTTGCAAAGGTCAGCTGAAGGAAAGAGAAGGGATAAGGAGAAGGTTAACCAAACACGTGTGGACTTCAGGTACAAAGCGAGGTTTGGAGCACGGTTTCCTGTAGTTTTCTATTTGATTTTCATGCCAACTCATTCCTCGGAGTTGTGTAAACAAAAGATACAATTGTGCAGCGAGGTCAGCCGTGTTGGAGGGAAGCGAGCCGGCCTTACAGTGCCCGCTCTGTGTGTGGGGGTGTGTCTAGGTCCACAAGACAGCAACAGGCCTTTGTTAATCTGGGGTTTGCTCAGAGGGGATGATGAAAATCTACCCTGATAGGTTACCATGGAGTTTAACAGAAGATTGCATACACACACACACACACACACACACACACACACCCCACACACACACCTCAGGAAACTCAGGTTTTGTTCCTAAATCCTTCAACTGAATGAATAAGGCCCCACACATTATGGAGAGTAATTTACTGATACTAATCATATGTAAATGCCTTCAGAATAACAGCTAGACCAACTCGATCAAATAACTGGGTCCTATCATGTAAGCATATTCAAACATAAAATTGACTATCACAGTTAGTCCGACTGTGTATACTACGTTCATTCTTCCCACTGTCTGCGAATTGCTCCAATGTGGTAGAAGGCGCACCGGGCACTCTGAAGAGGAGGAGGAATTAGGTAGGGAGCCTATCATTCTAATTGAGCCTGGAGAATGGCAAGAGAAACTAAAATGTGTATTACCATAGGAACTGCACAACACACTTCCCAACACCCTTCCTTCGCATGGATGCTGGAATATAAAGAGTGAGTTATAAGCAGTCAACGATGGCAAGACTTCATTTTAAATACTTTGGACATGTTGTCAGGAGAGAGCGGTCCCTGGAGAGGACGTCATGCCTGGTAAACTGGAGGGGCAGAGAAAAGCGGAAGTCTTTTGACAAAACAGTTGGACACGGTGGCTGCACCAATGGCCTCAGGCTTAGGAACAATGGGGAGAATGGCTCAGGACTGGGCCGTATTTCATTCTGTGGTGTACAGGGTCACTATGGGTTGGAACCGACACAGTGGCACCTAACAAGTCATGTGTTGCTATAAAATGATGGAAACTATCAAGTTTAGAAGCTACAGTTTCTCAACATAACCTGCACTTGTGCCCATACACCTCCCGCGGGGTTTCCATCTCTCTAAAGTTTCACTAAAGAATTCTATACTCTTCCATTTGCACCTCGTAACAGTTTGGCATCCTTGAGGGAATTGAATTTTGCCCCTTTTAAATGTTCTCTGAGTTTTGTGAATGGAAAAGTCAGAGGAAGGGCTGTAAAATTGCTAGGAGAAGGTTTCTCGGTGACATTTTATAAGACAGCCCCCGCCACCCTCGAAGATTGGGCACGTGCATTGTTGGGATGGACAAAACTTCTTGGGCACAACCTATCAGGTCACCTTCTTACTAACACAGTTTACTACGTTCCGAAGACTTCCTCTTAATAAGCCCCCGTGATTGTCCTCTGTTCTTCAAGATAGTGCATCCAGATTATTGCTTTGGAATAACCCCCCCCCCCCAAAAAAAAAAAAAAAACCAAAAAACTGATTGAGCTAATTTGTCTGCACTGAATTTAAATGACCCAAAAAATCCCTTTTGTCCTAAGCTAGGTTCAGGAGGGAAGCAAAACTAGTGACAGTTATGTATATATACAGAGATATTTATCTCAACAAAATGACTCACACAGTTGTAGAGGCTGACAAATTCCAAATCTGTAGGTCACCTGTCAGCCTAAAGGCTTCTCTTGATTCATGTAGTTGACGAGTCCAAGACCAGGAGGTCAGGTGGCAGGCTCTGGCTGCAGAAGCAAGTGAATCCAAGGTTGGCAGGTAAGATGACAGAATGCTGCTGAGGCCCAGGATCAATAGATAATATGCCAGGCTGCTGGCTCAAGTCCAAAACTCTAGAGGCTAGATGACAAGCTGGCTGCACAGAAACCAGGTCCAGTGAAAAGCAAGTGATCTTTGCCAGAGCAGCGATCTATATCAGAAGCAGGCTACACCTGGTGGAAGTAACGTTTCACATTGATTGGCTACCCTTAGCACATGCCATTATGGAGGATGATGACTTCATAAATGAAAAACCACTGAGCACTGTGGTCCAGTCACATTGACACACACCTTCACCATTACACCCTCAGAAGTCACTTTTTTATTGGACTCTTTTTTTTTGAAGGCAGCTAATGAGACTAAGATAAGCCATTCACTCGTCATAGAGACAGGTTTAGACACATGTTGTGTGGAATAAACCTGTGCATGAATGAACTTGAGCTCTAAAGCAATACTTTTTCTTACTGTCATATGATGTTTTATGGAAAATATATTGATGTCCATGAAGGCTGAAGTCAGAGACCTTGATATATAATTTGTAGGGATCGTGATATTATTGCTGTGCTGCAAGTTGTTGTTAGGTGCCATCAATTCAGTTCCAACCCAGAGTGACTCTATGCAAAGAAAATGAAACACTGCATGGTCCTACACCAACCTCACATTGTGCCTGTGCAAGAGCCAGTGAAGCAGCCACGGTGTCAATCTGTCTTGTCCAGGGCCTTCCTCTTTTTGATTCCCCTCTACTTTACCAAGCATGATGTCCTTCTCCAGCAACCGGTTTCTCCTGACAATATGTCCAAAATTTGTAAGACAAAGTCTTGCCATCCTTCCCTTTAAGGACCACTCTGGCCTTAATTCTTCCAATACACATTGGTTTGTCCTTTTAGCAGTCCGTGGTACTTTCAATATTCTTCTCCAGCACCACAAATCAAACACATCAATTCTTCTACAGCCTTCCGTATTCAACGTCCACCTTTCCCCTGCATGTGATGCAATGGAGAGTACCAGGGCTTGCATCAGGCACACCTAAGTCCTCAAGGTAACATGCTTGCTCTTCAGTACTCTAAAGAGGTCTTGGGCAGCAGATTGACCACATGCAGTACATCTTTTGAGCCTTTGACTGTGGCTTCACGAGCACTGATTTTGGACTGAAGTAAGACAAAATCCTTAACATCAGCCTTTCCTCCGTGTATAGTGTTATGCTATATAGTTGGACTTAAAGGGCTAGTAACATCATGCTTGGTAAAGTGGCACCAAGAAAGAGGAAGCCCTCAACAAGATGGACTGGCACCATGACTGCAACAGTGAGCTCAGGCACAGGACCAATTGTGAGGGCGGCACGGGACCAGGCGGTGCTTCTTTCTGTGGTGCATAGGGGCACTGTGTCTTGGAACAGACTCAATGGCACCTAAAAGCAAGAATAAGCATCCCCCCCTTTTATGTAGATATGTGCTCTGCTTTAAAATAGACCCGGGTCAAGTTTAGACTCATGACTAGGACTACCATTTAGATATTCTGCATTCCATTACTTCTATATTACATTAAGACAAGCAATGTATAGCTTATAGCTCTTTATGGGTTCCCAAACACTTTAAAAATTTTTGTGTTTAAGGTTAGGATATGTGACAATCAGTAGGCACACCAACAAGCCACCTTTGGACTAAATACTTCCTTACTCCTGTGTTTTTATACATTGATAGAACACTAGTCTAATCTGATACTTAGATGACTAAATCTTCAAAGTAACATCCTTGCTAATCTAAGTATCAGTTGTTCAGTCTAGAGATTTTCTTACAGTTTTTCAGCTCTATTTTTCTCAATCATGAAAATCTTCCAAAATTCATATCTTAGAATGACTGAGAACATCGAGCATGCAGAGTCCCAGTTTATGGATGGCTGTTATAGATGGGGACTGGGCTAGGTTCCTGTTGCACCTGACACCATGGTAAGGAAACAAGGCTCACTGCTGGGCTTTGCAATGCTTGGGCAGTAGTATCTCAATCCAATGATAATACTCACTGAGGTCAGTCAACATTATGAAACTGGAAAAAAGGCTACTTGGCCCTGGACTTGGACCTTTGGAATTCTATGAATATTAGCAAAAAGGATGTAGGTATTGGAGTCTTGAGAGTGGGAGAAATATTTGTCAGAGAGAATGACTATAAAGCTGATATCGGCACTCCACTCAAAACTCACTACCTTGGAGTCCACGCTGACTCATGGAGACCCCATAGGACAGGGTAGAACTGCCCCTGTGAATTTCCCAGACGGTAACTCTTTACAGGAGTAGAAATCCCCTTCTTTCTTCCGCAGACCACTGGTGGTTTTGAACTGCTGGCTTTGCCTTTTGCAGTCCAACACATCCAGGAATCCTTGATATTGGCACCCAAAACTCCCACCAAATTCATTGAGTCAGTGCTGACTCATAACGACCCCCTGTGGGTCTTCAAGTCTGTAACTGTTGACTGGAAGAGTAGAAAGCCTACTCTTTATCCAACAGAGCAGCTGGTGGTTTCGAACTGCTGACCATGCAGACCGAAGCCCAGCATATAACCACTATGCCACCAGTGCCTCTCAGGTAATGGCACAGACCCTTAAACATATTCTTTCAGTTTTAATTAGAAAACAGCTCAAGCATAGGTATAGATACATAAAATGGTAACAAGGAGACCATATAGCTAACATTCCCATTTATAAGATGCTAACATTTGCCCTCCAACCCCCTGCCCATATAGTTAGGGTGTTTCTTAAGACAAATCATGTGCTCTCCCTCATCTGCATCAACCTCTTTCTTCTGAATGGCTTGTATTATTTCCATCCACCTCCCCCACGCTCTATATTTCCCTATATCTCAAAGTAAAGACGCAGAATTACTTTGTGCCTTTTAAACATTTACATAATGTTTTCCTACTCTAAGTCTCCTTTTGCAATTTGCCAGTCGTCCCTTTTCATGCAAATGCAATTAGAACAATTCAGCCTGAGTGTAAAGCAGAAGGGAATCCTTCTCTCCAGGTGCTTGCAGTTGCCTCTGCAGCTGGTCCCAGAGCCACTGCTCCATGTTATGCACAGCCACTCTGCCATTCATCTCACTTTCCCCTTTATCACTCAGCCTCATGGGTGAGGCCATTCATGCAATTCCTTTTGAAAGTCTTCAACCTTTGGCTTACATCCTCATCTTGCTTATTGAGCGGTTATAAAGTTCTTCCAAGGAAACAGAGGTCATAAAAATCAGAGCCAAAGATGGAAACCCATGCTGACATCATTGATGCCATCAGGTTCATTATTTTTATCTTCGAGGCAGCAGAATGGATTCCTCTGATTTTTCCCATTTGTTTGGTCAACACCCTTGGCTGTACTCTGCCTTTCCATTCCGACATAGCTATGCACAGCCATGCCCTCTCCAGAGAGGACAACGGGAGCCCCGATCCTGAAGGAATTATTTCTTGTAACAGTAACCGATTAAACTAGTTACCAACTGGAGAGCATGTTTCAGCACTTAAGTTAATTGAACTGTTGCAAACGAAATATGATTCGAAATGGTTTCAGTATTCCAAAGCACTTCATGCGTGCAGACCAAGAAAAAAAAAAAGGGTACCAAATCAGTTAGAAATGTGCAAATCAGGCACCCAGTGCTGACATTTAGATCTGTGACCTGATAACGTTGCAGTAGGTACCTTGAAAAACGTTGCAACCTTGTGTTTCCTTGTATTTTTTTTCATTTGCTGCGCTCTCCTTGGAAGCCCCTGAACCAGTACTTGATGTGATGTTCACTAAGTGGAAGTCAGGCTGCAATCAGGAGGGGAACTGTCTGAATCAGGGTTTTTCTTCCAGTTTCCCCAGAAAATAATCTCTTCGTGAATCATTTCACGGGCCAAGTAAGCAAAGGGTTGATGCATGCGGCATCAGTTTCATGTGGCAACTCTTGTATTTTATTCTGGGTCGATCTGGCTAGAATCGCCTTCCGAGGGAATGGCTCTCCTGAAGGTGACCACCTTTCTACTGCTAGTGTAAACAGATAAACAATGGATAGATGTCTAAACTTAAGGCGATGGATTGACACAGTGGCTGCAACAATGGGCTCAGGGATAGAAACAATTGTGTGCATGGCGCAGGATGGGGCACTATTTCCTTCTGCTGCGCATAAATGGGTCTCTATGGGCTGGAACCAACTTGATGGCAGCAACAAAATTCAAGAAAGGAGTGGGACTAAAGAAAGTCTGGAGGCTGAAGATGTTGCTTCTAGAGGGCTTTGTCCCTTCTTCTTCATGCTCCCCCTATTGCCCAACCAATACCATTACAGTAACTTTCCATTGCTTTGAGTTATCTAGCTCTGCATCAATGAAGCCAAAGACTTGGACTGAATGAGTTGTTTGACAGGCTCCCATGGCATGTGAATCTCTTGACAGCTTTCCTGAGTCATCTTGACCAGCAAGTCATGTCCTGGTCCGTGGAATTTCTCAGAGCCCTCCAGGATGACCCCTCTCCCCAGAGGAAAACCTAATGACAACCCATATCAATTGGCTTCATTTATTCTATTTGAGAATATACATTAAGAAAAATGAACTAAAAAATGTATGGAATTAATATCAGGCAGGGAGACTCAGAGGATACACATTGTGGGGCTCAGAGTAACAGAAGACAACTTCCAGCTTATGGGTCACAGGTGGCAGAATCTGAGTCAGAATCCTGGCTGCCATTTTGTTTCAGGCTCTCTACAGTCTGCCTGGTCCCACACACTATCTATACATGAGCCAGCAACATATGGACAAGAACAAACTGGGCAGAACTAACGGAGTCCACAAAGACAGCAGTGACAGTGACTGACCAGTCAAAACTCAACCCCAAACTCACATCCATCCAGTTGATGCTGACTCATAGTGCCCCAATAGCACAGGGTAGCAATAACTGCCTCTTCTCAGTTATAAGACTGACTGTTAAGGGGACAGAAAGCCCTGAGGAGATGCTAGGGGGTTGGAACTATTGACCTCAAAGATCGCAGCCCAATGCCTAACCACTATGCCACCAGGGTTCCAGGCAGGACTAAAACTGGGAGAGAGATCAGCCATATTCCAATTATAAATCAAGTGGTTGCTTCCATAGTGTGCGTTGAAAGGTCTAACACGGGTCCTTCTCCAAAAACAACCTTCTCTCTGGCTTAGAGATAAAACTTGAAATCAAAATTTTGATGCCTCCTCTTTTAAAAATTAAATTGAAAGTCTTTTGGCGGGGTTGGTAACACCCTAAACCCATGACTAGGTTAGATCACCCCTGCTAAGAACTTCCATGATGAGAGTCAATTTAGGAGGGAAGTAAGTCAGTGAGAATTGAGTCTACAACATCTCCCTCTCCAGAGGTGGGAGACTCTGGAAAGACAGAACACCGGGTCCTTAGAGGAAGACACAGCATGGATCATCGGCGTCACTGTCATGCTGGAATTGAAGTACACTCCTAGAAGAAGATTGATCCTTTTGTATTGACATTGTTCGAGAGCTTTCTTATGTATTCATTAATTCATTTATTTATATATTAAATAATTACTGAACTCACTCTTGGGGCTCTGCCATAAATAGAGAAGAAATGGATTCTGTGGTTTATATGAACTCCTAATCTGAGATGTCTAGAATATATTGTTGAACAGAAAAAGCAAGTTGCTAAATAGCATGTAGACTCGAGACTCACTTGTAAGAAAGGAACTCCAGCATGCTGGGCTGCTAACCCTAAGGTCAGCCCTTTGAAACTACCAGGTGCTACTCGGGAGAAGGATGAGGCTTCTTATTCCCTTCAAGAAGTACAGTCTTGGAAACCCACAGAAGCAGGCCGTTCTACTTGGTTCTAGAAGGTCTCCATGATTTGGAATCGACTCGCTGGCAGGGCATTTGGTTTTTAATCACATATAGAGATATAAAACAATCTACAAAATGTCAACAGTAGCAACAAAAACAAACAACTCTGTATCTTCTGTTCTGTGTTAGGCACCAAAGTAGCCAACATGAGAGGCCTTGTCCTCCAGAGCATGTCACCTGTTGAACGCATATGGTAAACACTGGACTGATAACTTGAAGGTCAATGGGTCCAACCCACCAGCCACTAAGCAGGAGGCATTTCAGGCTATATTTCTTCTCTTAATATTTAAAGTCGCTGAAATACTACATAGGGTCGCTTTGAGATAAAATTTACAAAATGGCCATAGATTTGGTGTTTTTTTGTTTTGGCAGTTTGTTTTGTTTTTTGGAATGTCTGAGAAAAGTTCCAAAAACTACAGAAGCCATGCCATCATTCAGGAGGGAGGAGGAACAGTGGAAGAGATTCCTCAGGATCTCAATCGACTGAGCTGACCCTTGACTGGTAGATTGGGAAGTAGGAGAAGGGGAAGCTACTAAACTCAAGGGCATCCAAGCCTTCTTCCAATAATTCTGCCCATGAACATGTACCTTCTTTCAGTGATGTAGTTCAAGTGTAGCGTTCTCTACAAAGACATACCTGACTCAACTTTCCTCAGTCACACCTTCATGTTTGTGCCCTCTGTGCTGACCAGAGCAATGGTATTGCCACAGCCCAATGTACAGGTTTACATTGTTTGTGCCCTTTCAGTTGGTAGGCGTCCTGGCTGTCTGACTAGATGGCTGAATGAAAGTTGATAGAATTTTCTAATTTAGCTACTGAATCCCCAAATGCCCTAGATCTGAGAAACTATCATCCTTCTCAAGCCCCTATAAAAATGGCAACTTATGATTCTTGAGGGGGAGAAAATGATTCCTTAAGCCCTCTCTGAGAAATTGAGTGTAAGGAATATTCTTGTGGTGCAGTTTTCCTCCTCTGGGCTCAATCACAGATCAGCTTTGACAATGTCGGATTAGCCAATAAGCAAGGTAAGCACTGATTTCCTTGTGCTTTCTTACTGCTCTGTAGTGAACAGTAGTCAACCCATGTAAAATGGTTCACTGTGGATTTCTGAATCACGGTCACACAAATAAGTTCTATGCATAGGAGGACAGCCAAAAAGAGGACGACCCTGGGGGCGGATTACCACAGTGGCTGCAACAATGGGCTCGCGACAGAACAACTGTGACAATGGCACAGCCTGAACAGGGTTTTCTTTCATTGTACGTGGGGTTGCTATGAGTCGGAACGTCTCTCAGCAACAACCACCACCTACCTTGCTTATTTGGAGAATCTA
This sequence comes from Tenrec ecaudatus, assembly GCF_050624435.1. NCBI lineage: Eukaryota > Metazoa > Chordata > Mammalia > Afrosoricida > Tenrecidae > Tenrec > Tenrec ecaudatus. The sequence goes on from NC_134532.1 coordinate 199,531,726, forward strand.
CCCCCAAATCCAGGGCAACATAACTTTCCTATGCCAGTAATTCTAATTCTTTGTCTGGAAATAGGATGAACTCACCCCTCCCTCTCCACACAACACATGGGATGCCTTTCTTTGCAGCTCTTGGATGGTCCCCACACCCAGACCGGCTCCGAGGACAGTCTGCTTCTTCTCTCTTCCAGGGAATCGTTTGCTTTTCAAAATCTCTGTTCTAGCTATGGGATCCTTCTTTCCTTGGGTGACCTGTCACCCAGGCCAAGCTTTCGGGTTCTCCACCCAAGTGGGAACTAGGGTTAAATAAGAAGCTGCTGAGGCCTGGGCACAGAGCTGGTTTCTCCAGAGTTGGTCATAGTTTACTGGTTCTGATTAGTCTTTTATTTATCTTTGTGAGACTGGCGCTCTCTGCCGATCCTAGGAGTTTAGGGGAGGTTGACACTTAGGGCCCAAGACCCACCTGGGAGGTTTGCTCCTGCCTTCCAAATATCTCCCTAGAAATGTCTCCTTTCTGCGATGTCTGTGGCCAAATGGATTGTCACATCAGTGCGCGTCCCTTACCTAGCAATCTGTTTATCAAGAAAAGAAGCCTCGTTGTCTCCCAATTTCTGCTTTCCAGTTGACTGATATTAATTAGCTTGCAGCAGGCACGGTTTATCTCCAGCTGAAACCAAAGCGGATGAAAATGCTGCCATGCACTAAGATGTCTTTTCTTGGAACGATGAATGGGAGGCAGATACTTATCTGCGAGAACAGGTTTCAGGTGGAGCTTCCATCAGCAGGACTTTGAAATGCGTTGTTAGGCTGTGGCTGATCAGGGTAAGGCATAAAAATAACATAACCCATTGTGACTGCCTTAGCTCCGTTTCAACACAAGAGGCTGACGCTCTGCAAGGGTAGCATGCGCCAAGAGTCGGATGCCCCCCCGCTGCCCCCCCCCCCCCCCCCGCCCCATGCCTTTCGGAATGCTGGCAGCACTTTCAATCACCTTTCCTGAAATATTTTGCTCATCGGCCCCCCCCCCCCCCACCGCCCAAAGCTCTGGCTCTACTTTGGAACTTGTTTTAGTCTCCAGGAGTCAGTGAAAAGTTTTATAGAAATCTCTTATCATCTTTATTTTCATCTAAGATGATCCCCCCAGTGTGGCCCTTCCCTGGGCAGTAAGCAGCAGCTCAGCTCCGACTGAATCTGAACAAGGTGAAAGTCGGCTCACGGAGACATGATTAGGCAACCCTCAGTCATGAGACACAGGGGAACAAAAAGATTATTTCCCGGCCATCCGAGAGAATAGCGTCTGGGGGCATGAAGGCTTGTTTTCAAACAAGCAACCATCTAAGTGAGATGTCAACTAGTATAATAGTATCAGAGCCTAAATGTGAGATTCTGGTTTGCAGAAGGCGATGGATGACAGTGGAGGCCCAAGATACATTTGTGAAATCTACCCAGGAAATAAGCCACCAGTGATTTATTTCCCTCTGTCCATAATGGAGGGACAGGAATAAACTGGTCACCAATAGGAAGTGTTAGAGATCAAAATGTTAAACCCAACTTAAGTGGTTAGAACTTTGTCACGTGATCCCCGCTCTGCTATAAGACGGGCCTGATCAGATTTTCAACATTCTCTGTGCTTTGTGTTTTCTTATTAGGGGGTTTATCGCTGCTGATTTTGTTACTGTGAGTTGCTGTTTTTTGTTACTTGAATTTATGTTATATGTGTTTTTTCTTTCTTTTTTTTTTTGGTATATGAAGCCCAGGATGGATGAACCTGTGGACATACCAAGGGTTCCTGGGGGATACCTTAGAGAAGGAGGTGTAAAAAGGGAGCTGATATCAAGTTCAAGAAAAAAAATATTTAAAAACTGATTGTGGTAGCAATTGTACAACACTGCTTGATGAGGCTGGATTATGGAATGATCTGATATCTGTATTAGCTCCCAAATAAAATGGTTTTTGGAAAAGCGAAAACCTTACCGTGATCAAGTCAATGCTGACTCAAAGCGACCCTGTGGGAGAGGATAGACCTGGCTCTGTGAGCTTCCAAAACTGTGACTCTTTACGGGCGTTGAAAGGGACTTCTCCCCCCCCCCCCCCCACCTCCCCAGAAGAGCTGGTAGTTTCAAACTGGTGACTTCGCAGAACCCAGCCCAATGCTTAACTCCTATGCCACCAGGGCACCTCAGTTGTCATTTGAAAAAGGGAAAATAGAAATGGTTTGGGTTATTATACTTTCTAACTTTGGATGGTTATAGAGTTTCTAACGTTTCATGCACTGATATATGTCAAAGAATCTGCCCTGTCATTCCCACTCCCCTTGCCTCTCATAGCAGAAGTCCTGGTGGCATAGTCGTTACTGATTGGCCTGCAATCTCAGCAGTTAGAAACCACCAGCTGCTCCTCAGAGAAATATGGGGCTTTCTACTCCTGCTAATCATGACAGTCTTGGCAATTCACGGAGGCACTTTTATGAGTCTTCCTCAACTCAATGCCAGGGAGTTTGGTGGCTTTCTTTTTCATCTTTGTCATTTTAGTGACTCATATGGACAATTGAAATGTCTAAGTAAAAGTGAAATGTTGAGGTGAAAACTGAAGTCAACAGTATGTTTTTTTTAGGAAACCATCTTTTAAATTTTTTTTCTTAATCCCCAGTTCCCATACATCCCTATAGACAGGAAGGCTATGGAACCAACACAGAAAACAGCTCTTATCACAATCCATACATACATCAATTGTGTAGAGCACATCTGTACATTCATTGCCCTCATCATTCTCCAAATATTTGCTCTCCACCTAAGCCCCTGGCATCAGCTCCTCATTTTGCCCCTCCCTCCCCATTCTCCCCTCCCTCATGAACCCTTGATAATTTATAAATTATTATTTTGTCATATCTTGTATTGTTCTATGTCTCCCTTCACCCACTTTTCTGTTGTCCATCCCCCAGGGAGGAGGATATATGTAGATCCCTGTAATCGGTTCCCCCTTTCCAACCTACCCTCCCTCCATCCTCCCAGTATCGCCACTCTCACCACTGGTCCTGAAGGGATCATCCACCCTGGATTCCCTGTGTTTCCAGTTCCCATCTGTACCAGAAACACAGAAAGCTTTGTGCTACCTTGAATCCAGGAGCCATGAATTCCAGCTCTGTGTTTATGGCTGGCCACCTGTATCTGCTTACTGGACTGGCCTCCCTGACACATCCCTAAAACCAGGAGCAACTCCTGGCTGAGGAGTGCCTAAGCATTCAGCTGCCAACTGAAAGGTTGGCATCTCGAACTCATCAGCTGTCTTGTGAAAGAAAGATGAGTAGAAATCCACTCTACTGCAATGGATTTGAGGGTGTAGGGGAGGAGATACCATTCAATTCTAATTTATCAAAACCGCAAAATAGATGTAACTCAATAATCGCTGGTCTTTCTCTTCCCGCAGCAGTAAAACAACCCAAGAAAACCCACCTGAAGCTTTTGCAATTGAGTTGATTCTGACTCATCATAACCTGCGTGCTTTAGGGTCAGATTATTTTCAGGCTCCAAAGTTTTCTCATTGCCATTAAGTCAATTCCTACTCATTAGAGCCCTATAGGGCAGGGTAGAACTGCCCCTATGAGTTTCTGAGACTAACTCTTTATGGGATTAGAAAGCCTCATTTTCCCCCTCTGAGTGCATGATGGTTTTGAATTGCTGACCTTGCAATTAACAGCTCAATGGATAACCAGTAGGACAACCACAGTGATTGTGAGACTGTGATTTTTTTCAGAAGTAAGATCACCAGGCCTTTCTTAGGAGCTACCTCTGGGTGGACTTGAACTGTCAACCTTTCAGTTAATAGAATAGTACTTCAGTTTACTTGTCGTGCCATTTAACTTCCTATGCTCCTTCATTGGTTTCTTGTCCTCTACATGTCTCTCTCATGATGAGCATTCTCTTGGCCTTTCTTCTCTTTTGACTCTTGTTTCTCTCCTTTAGGTGTGTTCTCCTTAAGTTATAGCATTGACTTTAGTAACATTGAATTCCATCAGGACGTAAAGCTAATGGCATCTGAGTCTATTCCCAAATCTAAACCACTCTCCCAAGCTTCAAACTGACACTTTCCTAACTACTGGAAAGCATTTTTTGAGTTTTCTCCAGAAATGGCAGCACAGTAGGTCCCAAACTGAATACATCACACTTCCTAAAAACAGCAAATGGCTATTCGAAAGACGATAGCCTTGGATGAGTATGAGATGCTCTCCTCTTCCTACGAGGTGGCTAATAGAACCAACTTAAGGCACTCAGCAACACCAACATCCATACCCATCGCCCCATCTGATGGGTGGGCAAGTCCCTTTTAATCTATTTTTATTTTCAAAGCTCTCTAAATGGTCCCCTCCATCCTCAGAACCCCAGTTGTAAACAATCACAATATACCTTCCACCTGTCAATCAAACCAGTGCTTCTAGATGATAAATCTTGTCATATGCTGCCCTTACTTAAATGGTTTCATGAGGTCCTCTGGCCATACTTCTTCCAAGACCAGTCCGCAGAGAAGGATATCAAGCTTGGGAAAGCAGAGGGGCAGTGAAAAAGAGGAAGGCTCTCCATGAGATGGAGGGACACGGTGGCTGCAACAAGGGACTCAGGCGTAGAGGTAATTGCAAGCATGGTGCAGGACCAGGCAGTGTTTCATTCTGTTGTCCACAGCATCACTCTGCTTGGGAACCAACTCAAGGGCACCTAAAAACAACAACAACCGTGGTGTCACAGAGGAGCCTTGTTGGCACTGGGTGTTGGTGTTGTGGTCTGCTAACTGTCGGTTCGGCATTCCAAACCCACCATCCACTTCTCAGGAGAAAGCTGAGTTTTCTGCTCCTGTAAAGATGTGTAGCCATGAAACTGTTATCTACGGTTGCTGTGCGTTGGAATCAATTCCATGGCAGGAGTAATGCTTTCCTGAATCCAAGCCCAAAGCCACTAAGATGGACTATACATCTTTGAGATGTTGCTAATTCCTCTTCCCTAGTCCCCCAATCTTTTTTTTATTTTTTGGCATTCTAGTAACCATATTGCTCACCTGTGCTCCAACGCCATTCTCTCTGTAACTTTAGAGCTTCTGGAATAGACCTTAGAGTAGCAGGTTTCCAGAACTTTGTAAAAGCGGTTTCCTGTCCTCTGCTTTGAACACCCTCTCTCTTCTGCCAGAGAGGTCACGTATCTATTTCTCATGGTGATTAAGACCTCATACTTTGGGTTAAGATAAACCCATCACCAAATCACAGATATATCATGCTATGTTTATTGTATTATATTAATTATTGTATCCCATTATATTCTATGATGGTAGTCTCGCAGACTTCCAACGCTTCAACTCTTTAGGGAAGTAGACCATCACATCTTTGACCAACAGAGAAGTTGGTGGGTTTGAAGCACTACTTTTTCCACGAGCAGCCAATATCTCTAACCCTTGCACCATCAAGTCTCCTTAGGCAGGTTACTGGAATCTTAGTTTATCTCCTTCTAAATGGAATGGCATTACCTGACCCATACTGCTATCTAAAGGTCAAATATAACACATTTAGTTTATCATGGTCCTTAGTAAGTAAGAACACTTAAAGCAAACTCATATTTGTCCTTTGCAGTTAGACTCTGAACTTCATCTCCTAGCCATACATGTTCCCCTCCGCACCCCACCCAACAACGCCCCATGAACACCTTCCCATGATGCCAGTAGTAGGAGGAAGACACAGACTATTTTTCACACTATTTAGTCATTGTCATTGTATCTGACCCACGGCATCCTGCCAAAGAAAGATTTTGTCATTTCTAAGAGGATTTAAAGTAGACCCTGCATCTTCTAAGAAGTTTTTTCCCTAAATATCCCAGCTTCCTCCAACCAATAAAAATGACTAACCCCCACTAAGATGGATTGACACCATAGCCACAGCCATGACCTCAAGCATACAGTTCATGAGGATGGTGCAGAATAGGCCAAGATTGTGTGCTGTTATACATAGAGGTTGTCATTAGGTGAGGGCCAACTCAATAGCAAGGGACAGAGCAATCTTCCTTCAGTGGGGGATGAAATATATCTCTGAAGTTCTCTTCTCTGCTTAAACTCAATCAAGATGGGTTTTCTTTCCATTAAAGAGTTCCTAAGATTTGACTTTCTGGGAGACACAGATTGGGCAGTTTATATCTTTGACTTTTTCAACACGGCCCAGTCCCTCAGGGAAAACTTGCAGCATGAATGAGTGAGTGATAGAGGGAAGGATTGTCTAGAACAATGATCCTTTTGTATTCTGTCCATAAGAATCAGGCAGAGATATAGAAACCATTGGGGACAGACAGATTAGCACAATCTTTCACTCCAAGACAGAAATCATGGCCTTGACCAGGATCAACTTCCTGATAGTTACACCATGGATCACAGGAGTGTTAGCTCTTCCACAAGCACGCACAGGAGAATAGCACAGGCAGGCTCTTGGGGCACTTTCTATACATCTCTAAAGAGAGCCTGAAAAGTTGGTAATAGAAAAATGTCCACCCTTGACCTTGTCAACCAACCAACCAAACCAAGAAACAAAAATATTACCCTCGTCATTAAACTGATTCTGACACACAGTGACCCTAAAGACAGGGTAGAATTGTCCCTGTGGGTTTCTGATACCGCGACTCTTTATGGGAGCAGAGTGCCTTCTTTTTCCCCAAAAGTCAAATTCACTGCCCCCAATTTGATGCCAACTCATAGAGACCCTATAGGACAGAGGAAAAATACCCCTGAATGTCCCGGACTGTCATTCGTTCCTGGAGTAGGAAGACCCATCCTCAGGAGGGTGTATATAAGAGTGCTAAAGAAAGTGTGTGTCCAAAGACATCAGTGAGTGTGACTGAGAGATGGTCTGAAATAGGGGATGACAATTCTACTCTGTGGTCTGGGTCATGGCCTCCAAACCACCTTGCAGGCCAGGTAGAAAGCCGAGATGACTTTGCTGGGCACTGAAAAGATAGGGCTTGTCTGCAAATTAAGGGCAAATGCTTTCAGCACCTACAGGCCTGGTGCCAGGGACTTAACGTTTGGAGACCTCAGTTTGGTGCCAGGTTGTTGTTTGAAAAGGAGCAGATCTTGGAGCCAAGGCAGTGACTTTCCGCGGGGGGAGAAGTGGGGACCAGGCCTCCAGGAATTGTCTGTACAAGAATGTTTAAGAAACATCATCGCTTCCTTGCCTTGCCAAAATAAAATAAAAGAAATAAATAGAAAGAAAAAACATTTTAAATCAAGTTGTGGGGGACATTCAAAGGAGCTTTCAGTGAAGCAGGCTGCTCAGGGTTTTCAGGGGAATTGGGGCGCAGATGCTACAAGGTTATTGGAGTCGGTGTCAAATGTGAGAATGAACTGGCAGTGACACAAGCTAAGAAATGACTAAGCACTGGAGGCCTGAAGGAGCTAATCAACGGATCCAAATGCCAAGCGAAGCAGTTGTCTCAACTCATTTGAATACTTTGGAAGAGGTGGAGAAAAAAATAGCGGGCGGGACAGCACTCCCCCAGAGGCTCCTGAGATGATCAGCTAGGGTTACTTCTCTCTGTAACTCTAGGATCCTGAGTGATCGGCTCACCCTTGAGTCATTCTCTCCAGGGTTTTAGAACAGGTATTTTTAGAACCAGCGCAGACCAAGTTTCCATCGGACACAGCACCTGTATTCTAAAGAGGGAGTCCCCGGGAAGTGCAGACAGGGAATGCACTCAGCTGCTAACTGAAAGTTTGGGGCTTCCAGATCATGCGGAGGTGCCGAGGAAGAAAGGCCTGAAGGTTTGCAGCCAGAAAACAACAACAACAACAACAACCCCAGCTCTTGATAACTTTATGGGGCGCAGCTCTAGTGCACCCCACACTGTCACTATGTGTTGGGGTCAGTGAATGCCCCTGATGGTGGTGGGGCCTTTAGAGGCAGGTCCTATTGGTGAAGCCGCTGGACGGGCCGCTCAGTTTTGGTACAAAGGGCATGGTTCATCACTCAGGCAGAAAAGTCTTTGGTTTGTACCAGGTTTCTGCCATCTTTCTCAGATTTTTATTTCTCTTTTTCTCATCAGTGTTTCTGCAGGTTTTTGTTGTTGTTGTTGTTTATTGTTTTGTGGGCTGGGTGGGAGAATTTGAGGGGTGTGATCTAGGGTGGAGAGAAATGGTGAAGAGTGTTGTGTGTAAAATATTGAGTAAAGGCTTAAACCATACTAGATACTTGATAGAAATTCCAGAATGGCACAAAGAGGAGAGGCATTCGTGTGTTCACTGAAAGGTTGGTAGTTTGAATCCACCCAGAGGATGGCTCTGAATGAGCGATTTGAGAAGGATCATCGCACGACTGGTTCCTATGTGGCAGAGGTTAGAGATGTCCTCAATGTCCAACTTTTCCAACTCTAACATTTGCTCCTCCTCAGTATCTTAGTATATTGCTCCCTTCTGGCTAATGGCTGATTAGTTCACTGCAGCGTCTCATGGAACTCACAAATGGCTTACATGGTTGTGGATGCTGGCAAATCCCATTCAGGAAGCATCAGTCTGGAAGCCCCTCATATGAGCTCAGAGGTTGATGAACTCAAAATGACAGGTCAGACGACAGGCTGCTGGCTCACAAGGCTGCAGAAATTGTCAAATAAAGTCTGCTGATAAGTTGCTTGTGCAAGGGCCGAGGAACCCCCAAATGGCAGGCCAGATAAGCTCATAGAATAGGGAGAGCTGACTAACTCCCAAATCTATAGTCCAGAGCGAGAGAGAGAACTTTGCCAGAACATTCATATTTATTGGATACAGACCAGTTTTCCAAAGAAACTAAAGATGGTGACTAGAGTCACACCTTCTAGTAATGAAGTAACTCAAGATACATGTAGCCCTTATCCTGTCTGATTAAAATAACAGACAACCCATTCCAAAGTAGGATCCTAACCACAGACATAGAGCTTGGACTTTATAAACATCATAAAATAGAGGTTTAGAGCTAGACATCCTGGTGGCATAGAGGTGATGCAGTGGGCTGCTAACAGCAAGGTCAGCAATTCAAAACCACCAGCCCTCCTCTGGAGGAAGCTCAGGCTTTCCATTCCTGTAAAGGAGAAAGGGGTAGGAAACCCCATAGGGGGGAATTCTACTATGTCCTGTAGGGTTGCTCTGAGTCTCTATCAACTCTGTGACAGTGAGTTTTGAGTTTATAGCTAGACGAGCCATAGTATGTAACTCAATGAACTATAGACTCCTCTGTACCCTGTCCTACTGCATTAGGCATGTTTGTAAACCCAATTATCTGCCACTGTATCATGAATTCGAGAGCTTATTATACCCACCTTATAGCCAAAGCAACCAAGCCAACATAAAGTGAGCCTCTCGCCATTATAACTGATGAAGGATGGAGCTGAAACTCCAAAATCTAGGCTTTACTAACACACAACTGATTTTCATGATGGGACTCTTCTATTAATAGAACCTGAAAACATGGCTATTTTAGAGCAAATACATGCCATCCCTCTGACACTGGAGCTGATTAAGGAGGTGACTTGGCAGTTGTTGGTTGCCATTGAGTTGAATCTGAACTTCGGCTGGGGCGGCATCACCCTCCCGATTGCTAGTGAGGCCCTTGTTGAGGATGCTGTGCCAATCAGTCTCCCTGTAGGTCCCCCATGCCCTTGCTGGGGCTCCACATTAATATGCATGGCATCTTCCTCTAGTGGCTGATGACTCAGATGATGAGCCCATAGTCAGTCAGCCGGACAATGGTCTCTTGTGATCCATGGGGTTTTCATTCACTGATGGTCAGTAGTAGATTATCAGACCTTTCTCTTTAGTCTGTATACTCACTCGGCTGGAATCTCTCCACAATGTGTGTCCCTGCTGGCATTTGAAATACTGGTGACATAGCTTCCACACAGGCCACTACACTTTGACAAGCAGGTGAGAGCTCAGGTGGCCCTCCCATCATTCTTCTGTTCCTTCTCTGCATTCAGCACCCTATCATGCTGTCCTTTTGCTCCAGCACCCTTTGAAGATCTCCTGCCACTAGGACTCACCCACCCCAGAGCTCTGTCCTGTAGGAGGTCCAGGTCTCAGTTAACAAATTAAATCAACTTCTCTGTGCTAGTTGCTCTTCTTTCCAAAGCCAGTGCCCTTCCTTAGGTACTGAATAGAGGGTCAACCGTGGGGATTTCAGTTAGCAAAAGGCTGCTGGGAGAAAGAAAACCAAAATGGAATCAACCACATGCGTGGCTTTTCAAATCTCACTGAAAAGCAGTCGCATCAGCTGTCTGCATGTTTGCAATTCCATGTGACACACAAGCCCCAGTTATCAGTATTGAGGATGCAGGAGTCTCTGGTGTTACAAGCCAATAGCAAACTCACTGCTAAATAGAAGGTTGGCGGTTTGGGCCCAGCTGATATCACCTTGGGGAAAAAATGGCCAAAAATCCCAACCTGAGCTGGGATTGATATGAAGAATAAAGTCAAACAACCAGTGTATGTGATGATTTTGAGGTCTGAGCCTCCCTCCAATTTTCCAAATGAGGAGTCCCCGTGAGGGGTGACTTTCTCTGATTTAATCAAGATTTCTTGACTACCTACTACTACTATTACCTACTACTACTTCAGGCAAGGTCACTGCTTCTGGGGATGGTCTCTGCTATCTGACATTTTTTCCTGTCTCCCCTTTCACATTGGACGCCTCTCTACCCTTGAAAAGATCAAGTGCATGGTCAGGGAGAACAAGCATAAGACAAATAGAGCAAAGTTAGTTTGAAATTTCTCAATTAGAATTTCTAGTTTCAATCCATAACAATTTCGTGAAAATACATTCTGGGGTCCCTTGCTCAAACAAACAGTAATTACACAAAAAACTATAGAGAAAATAATGTCATTATTTATCTTCTCCAAGGATTTTCCAATAATATATATGCCTAATAATATCTGCAGATGGGTGAACACTTTCTGCTTCTCTGATTTTGTACTTGTTTCTATTTTTTCTGGATCATTTGGAGAGGCGCATTGGGCTGGGAGGCTGAGAATGAGGACAGAAAAAATCAGGGTCCTGGCGGCGCAGTCACATCGGATGTTGGGGTTGGTTGTCATGGGGTCCATTCCAACCCCTAGCAATCACAGGCATGCGGAGCAGGAATGGCTCTACCGGATTTTCATGGCTGGGACATTTTCAGAAGCAGCTCACCAAGAGACCTCTGGGTAGGTTCAAACTGCTAACTTATTGACTTGTGGTCTAGCACTTAACTGGACTATGCACTTAACTTTCTGAACTGGATCCCCTTAGCCATCTAGGGGATGGATACTTAGTATTTGCCGTAAAAAACTCACTGTCATTGAGTCGATTCCAACTCAGAAATCCTATAGGACAGAGTAGAACTCCCCTCTCGGTTTCTGAGTTTATAAATTTTTATGAGAGCAACAAGCCTTAGCTTTCTACATTGGAGCTGACTGGGAGTTTAAGCTGCTTACATTGTGGTTGGCAGTCCAGTACACCACCAGGCTCCTAGTCATGTGGAGTAGAGAAGGTATATTCAGATGAAACTGACAGAGGAAAGCTTGAGATCGCTGCTCCCTCGTCTCTGCGTGGTCTTACAACATCTTCTGAATCATTTGCTCGGTCATGAGTGTGAGATACTTTATGAGTTCCTACCAGGTGCTAGGAAATATGGTTGCAGAGCAGTTTCTGATTGTCGTTCATACTCAAGTGGAGGAGGCAGACACTTTGGTGAGGAGCGTAGGGCAATGCAATGAGTCATAGAAGGAAGAATTCATCATGGTGCTTCCCATCGGGAGAGACGTATTTGTCCTCCTCCCCAGGGTCAAGCAGCAACAGAGGAAAGTTTTCTCTAATATCTTGAAAGCTAAGGATGAGTTAATGGGGGGAATTATAAGAGGGACAACAGTGGATTTGAGCAGCAAACAGATCTGTGCTCCAATTCCATATTGAAGACGTATTAGCTGTATTTCCTTGGACAAGGGATCTTTGTTCTTGGAGGGCAGCTTCATGCCCTCCAAAGTGGCAATGACCTTCTGTAGAGGGTCTTATTCAAAATTTAAGAAGGCTATATCCAAGAGCCTGAACTCAAATCCAAACTCAGTGAATGGATACTCTCTTACGCATGGTGATTTTTATGTTTCATAATTCGTTCTAATATCAACCCAATAATCATTAGAACTAGAGCGTGATCCATTGAGAAACTAAAGTGATTTCTGGTCAACTGAACTTTGTCATAAGTACAGCCAAGGGTGGCACATAGCTGGCAAAAGCAGTTCACAATCAGCAGTGAATCTACAGGTTGCCAATTGGGACCCACACAGTGGTGCCCTGGAGAAAGATCCATTATTTTCAGAACAAGATAAAAAAAAAAACAGAAACATAGAAAGCAATTGGATTTTGAAAACCATGAGGTTTTTCATGAGCCCTGGGCTGACCCAATGGCAACTACTAACAATAACGTAACAGAAAGAGACGTGAAACCTGAGTTGGTGATGCCTGTGGATGGTTAGGTAGGAGCCAGCTCAATAAGGGCATTGCATTCCCTTCCCCTCGCCATCTACCTTTTAGTTCATTGTGCTGTTCTGGCTTTCAAGTTACAGAGTGAATGGGAGCTATGCCACCAGTATTTCTAATACCAGCAGGATGGCCCAGGTAGACAAGTTTCAGTAGAGGTTCCAAGCTAATGAAGACTAGGTAGAAAGATCTGCTTGGAAAAACTCAGTCAGTGAAAACCTTATGGAACATGAAAGACACTGTTCAACTTGCTCTCCTTGGACACAACATGGAGAAGAAACCGTAACTAGAGTCAGACATCATGTTTGCTGATGTACAGGGACAAGGAGGTTCAAAAGACAGACCATCAGTAAGATGGATTGGTACAGTGACCAAAACAATGAACTCAGGCATCCTGGTTGTGTTAGTCCAGGTAGACTAGAGAAACAAATCCAGGGAGACTCATCTGTGTGTAAGAGACAACTTTATATCAACAAGCAATTGTATATTAAAGAGAACATCCCAGCCCAGGCCCAATCAAGTCCATAAGTCCGATGGTACCCCATATGTGTGATAGCAGTCCATAAATTCTTTAGACTCACGCAGGCATGCAGGGATGCTGAATGCAGGAAGATCACAGGCCAGTGGATGGAAAGTCTTATGGTTACTGTGGTGGTGGAAGCATCTCAGTGCTGCTGTGGGTCTCCATGTGGCTCCTTCAGCTTCAGGGCTCTGGTTCCATCAGGGGTCTCCATGTGGCTTGTCAGCTGGAAGACAAGCTGAGTGTCTATGTGTATCTGGCCTCCAGTGAGCTATTTATCACCTTAGCGCCTCCAAATGAGGTCATTAAGCTGCGACCTGATTGACAGAACAAACCTTACCTCTTCACTCTTAATAGCTCAAATTGACAACAGATTATATAACTACCCATTGGTGATTTGAGACGTGTTGGAGGACTTGGCAGCCCTCTTTCCTTGAGTTAGAAAAAGTTGCTGGTAACTAAAAAGATAACGAAAACACAGTACTCAAGAGGAGAGATTATTTTATTGCAGAGGATAGGAACTATACATGATTAACCTCATTTTTAAGGGAGGGTGTATGGCTGGAAGCAACCAGATATCCTGATGATGTGGTCCTTCTTGTTGTCAGCCATCTGATCCCAGCTCTCGAAGCCTTGGTTCATTTACCACCTAGCCATGGGAAGCAAAATCCCAGGCATCGCTTTGCCTCTGAAGAAGTCTCAGCAGTTTTTCAGGGAGTAAAACATTCTCTGTGAAATTCTTTAAGATCTCTCCCCACACTGAAATGCCCTGAATTTCAAGGAGCTGCAATGTTGCTGACTCATTCCTAGTTTCATAAGGATCTGGGTTGAGTTGTCATATGCTATAAATCTCTAGTTTACGGAGTCTCTCTTATTGCTGGGAGGTAGAACTGGAAGTGTGTCAACGGATTTCAAGGTGGACTAAACAGATGCTGAGTTTAAAAAAAGTGTGCTGTCATTTTGTTCATCGTTTGTTTTTGGTCGGCTTTCAGGAAAACGATACATTTACTACTTTTACATAGAACCATTACTTAATTTTTGTAATCTTATGAACAAAACATCAAAAAGTTGATCTCCAACATACTGTCACTGTAAGACTGATGGCATTTCAAATACATTTCTCAGGGTTTCCCTTAATGGACAATGGAATATTTCTATACTATTCATAGCATAAGGATATCCAATTCCTGATGGGAGACTTCAGTTCCCTTTTTAAGAGTTTTGTGTGACTTTTTCTAGCAGGAAAGGATCTGACAGTTTTATATGGCTGTGCTGAGTCCCAGAGACAATGAAAGATCATCTCCAGAGACAACATGTCCTATCTTGTTTCTATGTGCTGTTGACAGCTACCCTCAAGTTGACTTTCCACTCATAGCCACCTCATCCACAAAAGAATAAATGCTGCTTGGTCCCGTACGACCTCCACGACCCGTTCCAGATCACACTGTCATGACCCACATGGTTGGCACTGGCTGATTTCATCAGAAATAAATTGCCCAGCCTTTGATTGCCTAGCTTTTGCCAGTCTGTCTTAATTTGAGGGGAGCCTAGGAGGAGCCTAGTATGCTAATGTGTTAGTCTGGGTTGACTAGAGAAACAAATCCAGAGACACTCAATATGTGAACAAGAGAGAGCTTTATATCAAAGAGCAATTGCATATTGAGAAAACATCTCAGCCCTGTCCAAGTTAAGTCCATAAGTCCAATAGTATCCCCAGATATCTGCTACTAGTCCATAAATTCCTCTACAGACAGACTCGTGTAGTGACTTGAATGCAAGAATATCGCAGATTTGGGGTGAAAAATCTTATGGATCCAATGCCAGTGGAAGCATCTGAGCACTGACACGGGTGCTTACATGGCTCCTCCAGCTTTCTAAGTGTGTCTCCCCAACACTGCTCCACATGGCTTGTCAACAGGATGCTGAAAGCTGAGAGAGAGTGTGGGCTGCCTCCTCGGAGAAAGAGGACTTTCCAGAATCCTCATGAGAAGCGCTCACACCCACCAGGAGCATCATCAGGCTATGACCTAATTGACAGGCTAAATTCCACTCCTTCACTCTATTTATCAAGTTGACATGAACTTATGTAATTGCCACTGACCCTCCCTTATCAAATTGACATTTTTACACAACTCTTTAGTCATACATAATTTTTAAAGAAAATAATAATAAAGTCATATTTGTACCTAAAAGGAAAACTAAAATGCATATAACTAAAATTGTGTCATTATCATTTAAACATAGAATTCTGTAAGTGGAAAAACCAAAAGTATTCTATATGTAACAGTTGTAGTTATGCAAACACCTATGCCATAAACCTATAATCCTATGAATATGTTCTCCCACCTATGAAAGCTTATAAGCCAATTACTTCATGCCTTTATCCTCCCCATTTTCTGTACTGCCCACTTATATCAACCCAGTGCTCTGAGGAGACAAGCATGTTGTTCGATGTGTAGAATCTTCACAATAGTTGGTCCTTGAGAGTCCACATCCATAAGCAAAATAAAATCAACACAGGTCGTCCATAAAGTCAGCCACAATATGCACCAGTTCACAGGCTCAAAAATCTTCTCGTCATCTGGGTTGGTTCTGGTCAGATCAATATGGGGCACCTCACTTAGCCTCATCAGGGTGCCCATTAGCGGCCTTGACTTTTGATCATGGGCCCCATTACAAATTCCAAATGACCATAGCCCCTTGGACTAGCTCATGAACTTCATACCAGCCAACCCACTCTTGTCAGCTTCTCTAGTCCCTGTGAGCCAGGTCCGATGGTATCAGTGGCCAGATTGATTTTATCTCTCTATTGCTTTGTTTCTTCTACTTTCGCTCAACAAGTGGATCTAGGTGGTCACCTATAGAGCATTTGAGGCTGCCTGCAAACTCACTTTAATGTTCTGTCCTAGAGAGGAGTATCTTGATGGCTCCAAAATTTTCCAGCTTCAGGCACAAACCACTAGTTAAAAATTTAAAAAGCCAAAGGCTTCCTTTTTAAATTCTTCAGTCTGTCAACAGTCCCCTAGGCAAGTCTCTTTGAATGCAAATGTCCTGAGGACTCAAAATACTGGGTGGGGCTTATCTTTCAGAGCCTTCTTTGCAGGTGTGTCCTGCACCCATTTAAAGACCCAATTTAATGACTGGAAGCAAGTAGGCTTTCATACTCCCTTTTCCTTCTCAATAATCATTTCTATCAATAATTGCATCAATAACAATGGGAAGAGGAAAACAGAATAATCCCAGTACAGCCAGATCCAAAACTCAATTCTTAAGAGTCAAATTCAATCCTTATCTAAAGTATCTGTGCTCGTCTGGGTAGACAAGAGAAACAAATTCATAAACACACATGCATAAAAAAGAGGTTTATGTACAAGAGCAGTTGGCTATTGATAAAATGTCCCAGCCAAGCCCAGGTCAAGTCCATAAATCCAATATTAATCCATATGTCCAATTCCAATCTATAAAGTCCTCTTCAGACTCATGAAATACATGCAATGATGCCAATTGCAAGACGATTAAGGCCAGTGGGTAGAAAGTCTTTTGGTTCAGTGGCATTGTAAGCATCTCAGTGCTGGCAGGGTATCCCATTCATAAGCACTGTGGCCTTAGGTCTCTGAGTACATCAAGCCAGGGCGGGCCTTCTGCCAGTCATTGTGATCTTCTATTAGACATTTTGACTGAGCAGCATGGGGTCAAACTGAAGTTCAAGTGGTTATTATGCTCCCTGAGCTCAAAATTTACATTTATCACATTCATTTTTTGCCATTTCAGACAGGATTAAACAAAAACAACTTCTAGGAATCACTTCTTATGTTCTTTCCAGAAAACAATGAAATAACAGTGTGGTCATAGCTGACCTCCAGCTAGCCAAAGAAATACTACTACAAGGCAGAGGTCAAACAAGCCTCCATGCTCCACCTTCCTGATTTGTTTCTCTAGTAGCACTCCGATGGTAGCATCCTAGATTATGGATTGGATTGCTAATTGCTAGTTCAGCAATTCCATTCCACCAGTGGATCTGCACCCATAAAGATTCACAGCCTCTGAAATCCAAAGGGGCAGTTCAGCCCTGTAAAAGAGGGTCATGATGAGTCAGAGTTGACTTGATGGCAGGGCAAATTGAGTTTTTAAGTGTCTTATGATGCTCTGCTAAAATCTGCTCAGTATCATAGCTATATTCAAGCTTCCACTGGCAGGTGGAGGGTGTCTGTATACAAGGCATACTGACTGGAAATCAAGCATAGGTTTCTTGCATGGAAGGCAAGAAGTTTACCAATAAACCACCAATACCCTCATGTCTTGTTTCTATATATTCCTCTCTAAATACCACAGTGCCTAATGGACAAAAGTCCAGACTGCAGCCAGACCACCAGGATGATCATCTTGTCTCCCATCTTTATTAGCTGTTTCACTTTGGGTAAGTTATTTCTTTGTGCCTTCATTTCTTCAAAGCATTCTTTTGAAGATTTAATTAATAATTGTGAAATGATTCAACCAGAGTCAAAACCTAATGAACCATAGGCCAGGGTGGGCTATGTGAGCAAGTAATGTGTACCTGAAAATGTGTCTATTATGTGGCAGATTTAACAACAACCAAAACAAGAAGACATTCACTTAAATTACATTGTCTCTTCACTAGAGATGATCAGGGAGAGAGACTACCCCTTTGGGAAGTAGGATATACAATTCTTTGGGGGAAACAGGAAATGCAAGCTCATGGCCAATTCACTGGGAGGGAAGAACAGATGAGCTAAAGACAAATACACTACATTCCACGGGTTGTTTGCTCTTTCCCAAGAATTGATTCTATTGACAGAGCCCACAGAATAAACCTCATGGAATTTGAATATACCTTTGAAAGCCAGGTTACACCAGGACAACCCTTCCTTATTAATGATAAACTTGCTTAGACCTTTGTACATGCTCTCTTCTTCTAGAATGCACCCATAGGCGAGGCAATAAATCAATGGATGGTTGGGTAGATAGATAGTAGCTTTCCTAAGGCAATTGAAAACACACTTGAAAAGACAGCTCCTTAACTTATCATGGTATTTATTTATTTATTTATTATCTTTTAAAATGATGTTATCTCCGAATGCGTTTTCCTAATTTCAATGACTAACTCTTTTGAGATTTCCCTAATGCCATCCCTTGAGCTAAAGGATTTCCTCATGAGTGCAACCCTTCTTGGTCTCAGACCAAAGAGAGGGAGAGGATTTTATTGCCGACTGTCTAGTCTACTTTATCACCTAATTAGGAAAATGAGTTTCTACCTTTTACCCAGACGTAATTTCTTTCAGGAAAACATGCTGACTCATAGAATAGGCAAGAAGGCATAGAATAGGGAAATATGTAATTCCCCTCTTATACTCATATTGTTGTTCTGTATTGTGTCAGTTAATAAATTTATGTAACACAAAATATAGAATGACATTATCTGTCTTTTTTTCTATTATCTCTTTCCTCCTACATGAGGGTAAGGCTTTTGAGGAACTTTGTTAACTGCAACTGTGTTAATGCTGCACTTTGAACAATGCCCAGCACAAGTAGAAAATCACCAAAGACTTGGCTAAGAAGATGAAAGCAAAACACTTTCCTATCTTTCTTCTCAGGATTTGTTTTATGTTTATACCTTCTTTGGTGTAGTTCAGTGTCATTAAAAATGAAATCACGTTCAGTTACTTTCAAAAATCACATCATTGTCACAGAGGGAGCTGACCCTTTCATGTCCATTCCTTCTCACTGATACCAGCTGATTTTTCAGTCAATCTTTCTGCTCCCTCTCACCTTGCCACCCCTTACAATATTGGTACTTCCAGATGTGCTATTGGAAGGATCCTATTTTTCAGCTAACTTTTAATGTGCATATACTTATTTCTGGAATACTAGTAGCCCAGAAGACTATGGACTCGAGTCCTAATGGAAAGGTTGGGGGTTCAAACCTACTTAGAAGAGCCTTTAAAACCAAACCAAACCAAACAAAAAACGAGGCCTGGAAACCTTCCATGAGGTCACAACTTTGACAAGCTCATGGAGTGCATGCCTATTGTGCACTGCATGGGCATCCCATGAATCAGAATTAACTTGACAGCAACAGGTTTTGCTCTATTTCTTTTCTTATAATTAGCACTCTGAGGACTAAGGTGTGCCTGACCCAAACATGATCTTTTCATTCACCTCATATACCTGTGATGGCTGGACAATGAATACGACAGACCACAGAAGGGCCGATGCATTTGCATTGCAGTGTTGGTGAAGACTAATGAAAGCACCATGGCCTGCGAGAAGAACAGTTATGTCTTGAAAGGAATACAGGCCGGATACTTCTTGGTAACAAGAGGAGGGAGACTTGGTCTCACATATTTTGGCCATGTAATGAGTAGAGGCCAGTCATTGGAAACGTGTAATCATGCTTGGTGACGCAGAGGGTCAGTGAAAAGAGGAAGATATTGGTCAAGATACTTTGAACTGCAGCTACAACAGTGGGCTCAAATATAACAATTGGAAAGATAGCACAGGACTGGACAGATTTTTTTTAATTGTTCATAGGGTCACTTTGAACTAGAACCATCCAGATGACACTTAGAAACCATAAGGTTTATAAAGTACTATTCAACTTAATTTTATGCTTTATTTTCCCCCACAAACTTATTTTGTTATACTCTCATTTGATATTCTCATATATAATTATTGCCCCTCAGATCGCCAAATAATAATTGCGTGCAATCTGGATAACACCTTCCTTTATGTTGGTATCTTCTGGGATATATTTTAGCACTTGTTCAATATCTCTCAGATCAAATTAGTGTGGGCTATGTATTTGGCTAAGGAGCAGCAGCTGCAATCAAACCTGTTCCGTTGGACACCTGTGCTCTTTAAAGTGTTAAAAAGTTAAGATGTCACTTTGAGGACTAAGGTGCATTTAATCCAAGACACAGCTGTTTTCATTGATTCATATACAGCTGTAAGCTGGTCAGTGATAAAGGAAGACCACAGAACAATTAATGCATTGAGCTAAATTATGGTGCTGGAAAAAGTATATTGAGAGGATCCTCTCCTGCCAGAAGGACAGACAAATCTGTCTTGCAGGAACTACGGCCAGAATGCTCCCTAGATGTGAGGAGGGGGAGAGTTAATCTCATGTATTTTTGAATTGTTAGTTGAAGAGGCCAGTCCTTGGAAGAGAATATCATGCTTGGTAAGCTAGATGGTGTGCAATAAAGAGTAAGATTCTAAAGGAGACAGATCAGCAAGATGGCTTAAATGTTATCATTATTGTGAGGATGGCATAGGGCCAGGCAATGTTATATTGTGTTGTTCATAAGGTCACTATGAGTGAGAATCAACGTAAGGGCAACTAATTACAACAACAATGTATTGGGTAGGAAAGATAAGCATTGGTTCTCAATATCCCTACTCTGTTTTATCTACCTTTTATGTTGCCCAAGGACTATTTGAATTGGAAAATAGGAAGGTCATTTGTCAGGGTAAACCAGCCCCTAACAATATCACGGGTCCGTAGGCACAATTGTATGGTGATAATATATAAAGATTATAGCAAAGTCATAGAAAATAGGAGAGATAGGAGAGAAAGTAAAATAAAGGAGTCAGCCACATTTTATGGTAGCATGCTCACCTCCTGGATGGCCATGATCTCACCAGTCAGGTCCATACAGAGCGCTGTGAGGGAGAGGAAGGGAGGAGGATTTATTTCTAACCCAGGCTTATATATACTTAGGGGTGTTCAAGCCCCCTGATTACAGGTAACCACATATGTCACAGGAAGGGGTTGTACCATAGGCAAATAAGTAATGGGTGGGGGGATGATCTAGCACTGTACATACATACAATAGGAAGAGGAGGGATTAGGGGTACACATGTGACAAAATGGGGGGATCCTAGATTCATGATGGCAGCCTAACCTTGATCGTCCTTGAGCTGCTGGCTTGACTTACTCTGAGCTCTCCAGGGAAGCAATCAGTCTCCGTATCAGTAAAGTGTAAGCCCCAACTACGGTGGACCAGGCAGTAGTCTGATTGCTCTGG
Organism: Tenrec ecaudatus; assembly: GCF_050624435.1. Lineage (NCBI taxonomy): Eukaryota > Metazoa > Chordata > Mammalia > Afrosoricida > Tenrecidae > Tenrec > Tenrec ecaudatus. The sequence goes on from NC_134532.1 coordinate 199,552,778, forward strand.
ATGGCTGATGCCTTCAGAGAGATAACTTCTAACCAACTTGCTTCTGAGTATGCTACAAATTATTTACTATGTGTTGCAAGCAGTGTCCTAGGTCTGACATATATTTGAGGGAGATAAGCTGGGGAAGAGCCTTTTTATACCCCACAGTCACTCAAGCAAGGGTCTACTTTCCTGCAAAAGTTCGGGGCAGTCTTCTGATAGTTGTGTTCGGAAGCCGTTCTTCACCAAGGAAACTGTAGTCTGTCCAATGGGGCAGATGAATGGTATCTTGTAAAGAATGAGGAGAGGTAACACTTCTCACATAACAATAAGAATAGTTTGGGTCAAGTTTCAGATGCTCAGGGGCAAAGACAAATCAGCAGAGATGAAGGTAAATAATCATCACTACAAGGAGTATGTATGGCTCCCTCTCTGGGGTGATAAGTCCAAGTGTCATTTGAAATGGGAAGTTTGAACAAATTCTATGAGATGCCGAGTCTTCTTCACTCTTGAATATTACAAGGTCAATGAGGCCTTAGGAGAAATAAAAAGGGTCAAAAGAAAATTTGAACATTCAGTCATTACACCCTCCTGAAAATAAAATATTATCGTTACTTATGAGCTTGGATATTAGTTTGGATCAAAAACCATATCAACAGAATGTATGTAGGTAAGTGCTAAGAAATGAAGTTAGGTTTTCTTATCAGGTGCCAGCCCGAGTTCATTGGTAGTGGCTGCCTTGGACTTTGAATTATGAAGGAATCTTAGGTACCAAATGGACTCTGTAGGACGATACGCTATAATCATCAACAGTGCCTGTCATCAGCATGGCACTGGGAAGTAGGAGTTCTATAAATTTTTTATTTATATCTAGTTATTATTTTATTGCATCTTTAGTGGTCTTCAGATTTTTGTTTTATTTATTTCTAAGTGTGGTGTTATAAAATTTTCCATTTAATCCTTGTATTATTTGCTCAGTTGGATCTATTTAATAACCACTCTGACATGTTTCACAGCATCTGTCCCACATAAACTGTGAAGAAACAAGAGAGTTTGAGATCAGAGGGAATAGAAATGTGCAATGTAAAATTCACTACTACTTTTACTGGTGTAACGATGTTTGAGCCATCAATTATGTTACCAAGAACTCTGTTAGTAAGGATGCTTTCAGCTGCTAGCAACAGCAAACCAAATCAGCCGTGGTTTAAACTAATATTAGTAACTGTTTTTGACTTAACAAGAACCAAGAGGCTGATTATTGCTGACATTTGTTCAGTAACATAATAGAACTTGTGCCTCTTAAATCTCAGGAGACTTTATTTGTGGTTGCCAGACAGGGGCATCACCAAGTCTCATGTCCACCTTTTAAAAGGCCGGGGGAAAAAGGCAGTAAGGTAAATAATCAGGGATGCTGGCTCTTTTGCATCAGGAAGGTGAAAGTTTTTGCCTCTGGCCTTTATGTCCTTTTTTCTAGAAGTGTGTTTGCTATATGATGAATTATGACTGCAAGAGAAGCTAGGAAACCGAGTATTTCGTCTTTCTGGCTGGCCTCTGTCATCGATGAGCAAGGGAGATGGGGGTTGGGATAAATGTTGGATAGCTCTAATACAGTCCACCCCTTAGATGAGTCTGGACATCTGTATACCACCTCTCTTCATAAACATACATTTTTAAAGATGTTTTCTCAGTTCTTTTCCAAGAGAAACAACCCAGATATCATTTTGCTTAAAAAATGTAGCTTAAAGTGCAAGTTCTCCTAATGACATAGACTCCTCGCTATCAGATCTTGATATGGATTTTCTGATCGAGTGATTAATAGCTGATAGACTAGTTGTCAGTTTCCTTCAACCAGTGAACAAATATGAAGAAGAGACAGTGCCTTAGCCACCTATTCTGGTGATGATAAAAATCTGAGTAAATAGTTTTAAAGAAAAGTAATTGCTATTTCTCATCGTTCTGGAGGATAACAGTTCCAGTTAGGGTCTGAGATATGGTGAGTTCTTCGGTGGGCCTCTTTTTTACTTCCTGGTCTCTGCTAGCAATCCTTATTATGCCTTTGTTTACAGATAGGCCTTCCTTCCTGCCCATCCTCCTCAGTGTGCATTCTGAACTTTTCGTAACACAGAGGTGATTAGAATTAAGACCTACCCAATTAACGGATGGCCTTATTAACATAAAAAAGAAATGCTTATTTCCTCATAGAGCCATATTTATAGGATACAGGTTAAGAATTTCATCTATCTTTGGAGGGACTCAATCTGAACCATAGCAAGCAAGATAACAACAAAACAGATCAGGCAACTCACCTGTATTGAGTCAATTCTGACTCACTGTAAGCCTACAGGACAGAGGAGAACTGCCCCTTTGGATTTCTGAGCTATAATTTTCACAGGAGCAGAAAGCCTCATCTTTCCTCTGGAGAGCTGGGGGTAGGTTCAAACTACTGATCTTGAAATTGCAATTACCACCCTAGTGCATTACCCATTATACCACCAAGGCCACTTCAATAGGTGATACAGCTACCATAATATCTCCATCTTTGGGAAGTGGGAGAATGAGCATTACATACGAATTATGTGTCTATAACCTACATCAAATACTGAACACCCTGCACTAGCAATGTAATAAATTTTTTTCTTAGGGATTCTGGGCACTCCTGTCTTTGGTGTGATGGTATCGAGTCGAATCTCCACCGGGATAATAGGTGTTCTACCTGAGAAATGAACAACTTTCATAATTTATGTTTTATCCATGCCTTTCCAAAGGTTTATGATGTTAAGGCCCCAAGTTTGAGGCTTCTTGAGGAGTACCATCTCCTGGAACATTCAGTAGACTAATTAGTAATCTTGGAGGTGGTTTGGCATCTGGTAATTTGCAAATGTCCGCCTATGTGAGGGTACGGCAAAATAGTCCTGCTACCACACCTGGGCTCATTCCACGTTGAAGTATGTCTCTGTAATTAGTGGATGACTTCAGCGAAGTCTCTCAGTAAGATCCTTGTGTTGGTCTCATGAAGTCACCTTCAAAGAAAGATCCCAGTGAAAATATTAGTTTCCAAAAGAACCTTCTGCTCCACTTAAGTGCAGGGCAGAGATCATTGCAGGAGGTTACAATGGTTTTGAAGAGAATCTCAAAGGGGCTAATCTTGATAGATCCTCCTGAAGGACACCTGAAGATCATAGGGGCTTATTGGGAAGAAGTTTTTTTTTTTAAAAAACTGAAAATGGATTTGGTGAGAACAAGTCCAAGATGTACAGGACAGTTTCCCACTCTTTCTTTGATTGTTGCAAAGGCTGGCCTATGGGAATTTCACTGGGAAGCCTTAGCCCATCACCTTACTTCCCCAAGAGCATCCCTATTCACTTCTTGTTGTGCCTCAAACTCAAAGAGCAATTAGAAAGACCACCATTTGGAGCCCTTTGGGTGTCCAAACAGCCATGTTGAAGTGGAATAAATAGAATCGTGCAGAAAACTTTGGGAAAGGGTTAGAGGAATGGACACACCCCTTTCAGAAATGTATAGACATATATCAAGAGTGTATTGAGAAACAATAGCTTCACCTCTTGCTAATTTTGTTTAATAAAGGGTTCCATGAATTTTTAGTTATTATTTTATGATGTATGTTTGTGTATGTGTAGTTGACACAATATGAAGTACTGTAAGCAAATTTAATCTCAAGACTATTGCTGCTGTTCAGTACAGGTCCTGTCAGTCTTTACTCAGAAAGACCCTATGTCCAGCAGAACAAAACACTGCCCAGTCATGCTTCAGCCTCATAATTACTCTTACGTTTGAGCTCGTCAATGCAGCCACTGGGTCAGTCCATCTTATCGAAGACCTTCTTCTTTTCTACTGTCCCGCTGCTTTACTAACCATGATGTCCTTCTCCAGGGACTGGCCTCTCCTGACCAGTGTCCAAAGTACATGAAAATGAAGTCACAATCCTTGCCTCTAAGAAGCATTCGGATCGTATGTCTTGCAAGACAGATTGGTTCGTTCTTTTTGGAAGCTCATGGTACTATCAATATTCTTCTCCAGCACCACAATTCAAATGCATCCATTCTTCTTTGTTCTTCCTTATTCAATGTCCAACTTTCAGATCTACATGAGGCAATTTAAAATACCATGATTTGGGTCAGGTACACTGTTATTCTTATAGTAACATTCTTGCTATTCAACACATTAAAAATATTTTGTAGAATATATACCGTATGTAATGCATGTTTGATCTCTTGACTGCTACTTCCACGAGCACTGATTGTGGTTTCAAGCAAAATGAAATCAATCCTTGACAACTTCAATCTCAAGACAACTAAGCCAAAAATATATGTAGACATAGTCTTTAATGGTGGGAAATCTTGTCTCCACGTTTCTGGATTTAAGCACTTAGTCTAATGGGCAATATATTATGGTGCTGTGAAAAAAAATAGGCTTGAGTTGGGAACATTTTCTTAGATCGCTCCTTTACTAAGCTCTGGCTGTTCTGATCAAATATAGGAATGCTATCATGCTGTTTGCTAAGTAGCTACTTCCCCAGTCCCAAATATAAACCCTGAGATCAATGTACTAAAGAAGTAGTGTTTGACATACTATGGGATTCAGGTGGCATGCTCCTCCATTCCAATTGCTTACATTCATTTTGATTTATTGTTGATTCTCCATTAACCAAAAATCAAATCTGTTCTTATAATGTGAAATCTGACTCATAGAGATACTGTAGGACATCATAGAACTGCCCAAAGAGCTTCCAAGATTGTAAGTCTTAAGGAAGCGGGTAGTCACATATTTCTCCGAAGGGCTGAACAGGGAACCTTTTGTTTAGGAGTTGAACACATAACCACAATGCACTACTAGGTTATTTCATATGTCATCTTGATCTTCTCCCTATGGTGTCACAGAAGTGTGTTCAAAGCTATCGAGGATCCTGGTATCACATGACCTATTTCAAAAGAGCTTGTCACCTTACCAGGATGTTCATCAAAACATAGAAAAGGACACAATCAAGTTGTAATATCAACTTGTAAGGAAGTAATAAAAACCAAGAGAAGGTAAAAAATAGCTAGGCTTAAGAGAAAATATGAATTGGTTGAAAGTAGATTCCAGAGATAATTATGCTAATGCAGACCAACCACTGTGACATTCCTCTCCTGTGTGTCTTGGCACACTGTGCTGCCCAGGAACATGTCCTTAAAGCTATGGGCCCATCCTGGACATGGGCCAGACCAAAAAGGGTCAGGCACAGAAGCTCAATTAATCAGGTACCACCAGTGTAGGCAGACAAAGGACCAAAGAATGGAAGGTCAGCTGAGTCAGAGAGAGCAAGACATTGTCGTAGACCTCACAATGTAGTAAAGTTCAGAGTCTAAGAGGTTAGGAGTTTGGCAGAGAAAACTCAAGTAATAAGGGCTGAACTTAGATTCTAGGTCCAAAATGTGGATGACCGGGTGCCACGGATGTCAGGAAGTCTCAGAGGGTTTTTTTTATAATTAAGATCAGGTCAGGAATTCCAGCAAGACCTTATCTAGGTTTTACTGCCGAATTAATTTTGTTTTCTTTTATTTTTCATAGTAAAATTTATTTAGCACATTTTCCCCTAGAAAATATGATTATGCCTGTTATTGCTGCTTTTGTTAGATGCCACCGATTTGATTCCCGTTCATAATGACCCACGTACAGCAGAAGGAAACACCACGGGTCCTGCACCGGCCTTGCGATGAATAGGTTTGAGCCAACTGCTGTAGCCATTGTGTAACTCCATCTTGCTTAAGGGCTTCCTCTTTTTTTGCAGTCCCTCTACTCTACCATTAAGGACTGTTAATAACAGCTGATAAGTTTAGGGGGGGGTGCTTACAATATGATTAGCACAGGTCTAAAGTCTCTGTATATATTGAATAGCTCATTTAACCTTCATAACCATTGCATGATGTTGGTAATTCTTTATGATGTCCACTTCACAGAGAATTTTTTAAAGCCCGATTTTCTTTTTAAAACATATTTATTAACAATTTGTCCATTTTCTTTGCATTGCTTATCTTTCTAGATTTTAGATTCATCTTCATCTATCCATCCATTTGTCAACTCACTGATTCATCAAGTCGATATGTATATTACTGTACTAGGTGGTTGGTAAGTCAGATCCACAAGATTTCTTGTTGAGAGTTTACAGTTTGGTGGGAGAATTAGGCTGTTAAGCCATCAATTATGATTAAGTGGTAGGTACAACCATGAGACAAAAGATACAATGTGGGCTTGTAGAAGGACTGTTTAATGTTGTTTGATAAGTGATAAGAAAGATTTCAAGATTTCAATGTTTGAAGATTGAACACATGGTCACTAAGTGTTCAGTGAAATTATCAATTGCACATTTGTGATATTAAGAGTATTAGATATTAAGAGTAGTAAAATATATTTGTGGAATATAAGAGTACATATTTTAAGAACTGGAAACATACCTATTTATTGGAATATAGATCAGAACAAGAGGTAGAGAGATAAGGAAGGAAAGAAGGAAGGAAGAAAGGAAGGAAGGAAGGAAGGAAGGAAGGATGGATGCCAGGCTACAAAAGGGCTTTGTGAGCTTTTCTGAAGTATTTTGACTTTGGCCCAATGGCACAGGGAAGCCTTAGAGGAGTGTTTGTTAAAACAGTGACATCATCAATCCTGCCTTCTAGAGGAATCACTCTAGACCAGTGGTTCTCAACCTGTGAGTCATGACCACTTTGGGGGTCGAAGGACCCTTTCACAGAAGTTGCCTGATTCATAACAGTAGCAAAATTACAGTTACGAAGTAACAATGAAAATAATTTTGCGGTTGGGGGGTCACCACCACATGAGGCACTACATTAAAGGGTTGCAGCTTTAGGGTCCACGGCTCTAGACCAAGGATGAAGGCATCACTGGGTGGGCACCCAGCTGTTGGCAGTCATCCAATAGGGAATCAGTTAAGGACTCTACGGAGAGCAAATCCCAAACAGTGAGTGGCTGAGGCCCTGGAATAGAGCAAGGGGAGGAGCTCTACAAGAGTAAAGTAGGAAGTTCTGTTAGAGCTGGCTGTAGTCCTTCCATATGGACTGTGGTAGTCTCTGCATAGTTTAATGTGTGGTACAATTCATCTGGAGTAAATATTGCTTACTTTAGATTTTGTGCCATGTTTTTAACTTCTAATTAAGTGACTGGGGCTGCTGGGAAACTCTTGCCAGAAAAAAGAAAATGTGCATTTGCCTTGTTGGTAATTACTGGAGAGGGAGAAGCTCAGATTTTCATGAAATTGGCCCAATATTTATGACAAAGAATGGGCTATAATAGAGCATTAGGGGCCTTGGTTTACAATGCTTTTTCTGCAATTATGAAGCTTCATGGAAACTCCACTGTGAGGTGTTGAAGTATGGGACTCTGTGGGGAGAGGTTGTTGAGCTCTTTGGCCAGCAGTTGCTTATTTTGAAAGAAGAGCATGGAGAAAATGCCCCTCCACCCTGAGATCACTCCATTCCTTCCAAGGAACTGTTTCCTTAAGGGATTAAGAATTTAGAAGGCGAGATGCAGAAATCAAAATGACAGCAGGACTTTGGAAGAGCCTGGACACACCCTGGGTGGGTGCGCTTGGCTGCGATGTAAAAACAAAGAAGCCTCATTTCCCATCCACTTAATAACTGGAAATCCAGGAGTAGAAGCCCCTGCTTGGGTTTTATATTGCCTCAGTATTGAATTTAACTTTCGTCCAATTGAAGAGACTCATATTTTACTGCCAGGTATCTCCGGAGCGCTTCAGCAGCACACCGAGAGCAGTTCTTTCCTTGCCTGTAGCACATACTTTTATAGCTGTTGTTTCTGGTTATATGCTGTAACCTATTCTTATTTCTATGGTGTAGCTGGCTGACGTCTAATCATTAATCTATCATTATTTTCTGAGCTCACGTTCCTCAATCCTTAAATTGCATGTTCAAATTGCCATTCAAAGGAAGCCAAATGAAGGAGTGTCTTGTTGAGGCCCCCAGTCGATGGGCGGTAGGAATCGTTAATGGGCTTGGCATCTGCCTGAACGGTTTGTTGTATTTGACTGCTAACAGGAAGGTTGGGTTCATGTCTCTTAGGAGTTGATTTGGAAAAACCATGTGATGTACTTCCCACAGTTCTACTGTGATACACGTGGATTCTTCATGAGTTGGCAGTCCACAAGGACTGCTTTCCTTTTTTCTCTTTCTCACCAGTATTCAATGAGCTTCATTCTTAGGTTTCTTGACATTTCCAAGGAAAGGAGAGAGATTGCTGAAGTCCTTCCACTCACAGAATCTTCTCTATCCATGGTCATGGAAGAGAGTCTTCAAGGAGGAATAGACAAACTGGCTGTGATACCACCATCAGCCCCTCTCTGGGTGAGTTTTAATAGTCTATCCTCCCCCCTCCCCATTTATCTACCTTCACTCTAGCCACACTCCAAATCATTCTCCTACCTATAATGTAATCTTTCTGAAACACGGTTGTTGTTAACTCTGCTTCTGTACTCTCATGTGGCTTCTGGCTCATAATGACCATATATGAACACTGCCTGGTTGAGTCCCATCCCCACAGCTGGTGTTACCTCAGTGCCCAATGTTGCAGCCATTTTGCAAATTCATCTCATGGAAGGACAACCACTCTCCCCTGACAACAACTCTATCCAGAGCATTTCCACCGGAATTATAACCTGTCAGTTTCCATAATAAATCCCATAATCATGGGCATTGCCTTTGAGTTTTGTGGGTCCCTTGAAATGAATCATAGAAACTGATTGAAAAGCAGAGAATGCCATGGGAGACAAAGCTAGACCAGGAGATAATGCTGTGGGGGAGAGAATATCTGTGTACCTGCGTGTCTTCCCACCATAGTCTTTAAGTCCCATAGAAGTAGGCACTGTATTTCTCACTTTTAAAGTACTGAAGCATAGCACCAGATGTGGGATATAGTAAGAGCTCACTGGACATTTGTTGGTTCTCTAGTCTACAATGTTAGGCACGGTCAAGTTGGTTCCGATTATCGCAACCCTATGCACAACAGAAGAAAGCACTGCTGGTCCTGCAACATTCTCACAATTGCTCTTTTGCTTGAGCCCATTTTTATACCCACTGGGTCACTTTATCTCCTTGAGGCAGTTTCTCTTTTTAGATGCCCCTCTACTCTACCCAGCATGACTGAGACTGATCTCTTCTGACAATACGTCAAAAAAATAGAGGTGAACTTTCACCATCCTTGTCTTTAAGGAGCACTCTGGCCATTCTACTTCCAAGACAGCAAGACAGACTTGTGTGTCCTCGTGGCATTCCCTGGAGCTTTCAATATCCTTCATCTGCACTACCACTCAGGTGCGTTGATTCTTCTTCAGCCTTCCTCATTCAATGTTCACTTTTCATAATGCACAAGTGGTGACTGAGAACACCATGTCTTGGGTCAAGCACACCTTAGTCCTCAGGCATTATTCTTTCCTCTTAACATTTTACAGAGGTTTTATGCAGCAGGTTTATGCAATGCAACACATCTTAGGATCTCTCGACTGCTGCTTCCAGGAACACTGATTCTGCATCCAATAGGGAAGAAATATACTCAATCACACAAAAGTAATCTTCCTCATTAGTCTATGGAAGCACCTATGTTGGCATCACATCTTTATTCATGTACACTCATTAATCACTAATATGATAGAGACTAGCCTGAATAACAATAATATGGCAATGATTAAGATATTTTCTCTCTGCAATTCCTATTGGAGAAATTGACAAAAAATAGAATTATAATAGGATATTTAATATATGCTGTAACAAATAAATGCACTAATGGCTAGGGAACATGAAAATAAAGTAGCTCTTAAGACTATCTGAGGGAGTAAAGTAATGACACGTATGCCGAGTCCTGTTGAATTTGCACATGTGTATCCATCAGACAAACCAGAAAACCCTCAAATGCAAAAAGATCAAAGGTTGAGAAGTATATGAGCATATTTAATAAGCGGAATGTTCAAAACTGTGTCCAATGAAGGTAAGTCATTGAATCTGTCAGGGTAGTGAGAAGATACATAACTATACATTTTGATGAGATACATGAAAAAATGGGAACCCTTTCATTGATTCTAGGTAGTTGGGCAATATATTCAGAGTTGTAGTATAGAAAGATCAATCTAGAAGAAGTGTGCTTGATGGATTGAAGAAGGATAAGATTCAAAGCCAATGAAATCTATTAGGAAGCCCCTTTCCCCCCATTCATTTTCTTGTTGTTGTACGTGCAGCAGAACACACGTCAATGCAACAATGTCTACACACACCGCCCAATGAGACGGAAATAATTTTTCAAGCTCTGCAGCCATTCTCACCTTCCTTTGCTTCCTCAATTAACATCAACTCACTAAGGTTCCTATGTAATCTTTGGAGTGGTTCTTATCAAGTTAGTTCTCTATAGACAAAGTCTATTCACTTTTATGATAAATATGGTGGACCTTCACTAAGTACCTTGCAATACATTTGAAGAGAAGGTAAAACTATGCATCATTTAGAAGTTAGAACCACATTGTTATGCCTTGTAATGTGCTATTTCTTCTCCTAGGATTATTGTTTTCTCCTGACTGTAACTAATCATCATTCATTATTTTCCAATGCCTGCTGGTTGGGTCAGGTGTGTATTGGACTGTTGACTGCAAGGTTTCCAATTCAAACTCATCAGTCACTCCTTGGGAGAAAGGTAAGGGTGTTTGCTCCTATAACGATTTACAGCCTAGAGAATCCTGCGTATGGATCCTATAAGTTGGACTAGATTAAATGGACGTAAGTTTTGTTTTTTCTTTTCTTTTTCACTGAAAACAAAGTTACTTCTAGAAGTTCCTTTGTGACTCTACTCTCTTCCCTCAAGCATGTCTGATTATGATGCCCTTTCATTTTGCATAAGGAGCCCTGGTGGCATAGTGCTTATGTATTGGGCTCATAACTGCAAGGTCAGCAATATAAAACTATCCACCACTCCTCCAAGGAAAGATCAGGTTTGGATTTCCATAAAGAGTTACAATCTCTGGAAACCCCTAGAAGCAGTTCTAGTCTATCCAATAGGGTTGATATGAATTGGAATTGGCTCCAGGGTAGTGACTTTGGTTTTTTTTCCTCTTTAGGATCTGTTTGTATGTAGCTCATAGTTTCTGCAATATTAAATTGTAAGCAGCTAAAGAGCTATAATTCAACCTGGAAGCAAAGTTAGTAAAGTATCTATCACATACATGTAATTTGCACTCAAAATTAAAAGAATTAATTTGTGTGACTCGTAGGTTTATGACTGGACAACAGTGAATGTGGTGGAGATAATTCCTTCTTGGTAGATGTGGTAGACACAAAAGCAGTGCATTCTGGTCATTCAGGAATGCTGTGTGAATGAAATCAGACCAAAGAAAACTCAGGAGTAAGACCTGAGGATCACCAGCTTATTGTGGTCATTGTAAGGAGAAGGCCCCAAGGGCACCCATGACCAGAGGCTAGAGAGTGATCTGAGAGGACATTGCTAGAGAAGACGATAATGTCAGAAGATCATCATAATATCAAATATTGCCAGAGGTTAAGAATAATCAGGATTGGAAACAATCAATTTAGTCTGTGTAATTAGGCCATTTGTAAGATTATTTATTACTTAAGATCATTTATTACTTGAGAAGAATAATATGATTGGCATATTAGAAGTGAAATAGAGTTGGTGGCGAGTTGAAAAACGACGTTATGGGAGGCAGTGAAAGTAACATTTCATTTTTCTAAGAGTAAAATGTGTGAGGTGGAGAAATGGAAGGAGTAAAAAATGAGCTATACAGTAAGGGAAGATATTTTTCTTGCCAAATGGAAAAATTAGCATAATTACATTTTGAGAGTTAACAGTAATTTCTGAGAGAAAAATTAGTGATATACATGGCTGAGATGTGGAAGGAACAAGGCCTGGGATATGATGGGACCCAGAAAGCAAATGAAAAGATTAATATTGGCCCAAAGAGGTAAAAGAAAGGGTGTGTCCATGAGTTGAGTGGGCTCTTGAGTTTGAGTTGAATGGAGAACTTCTATCTCTTTGGGAAGTAGGTAGCGAGACCATTGATAGAGAGTGAAAACAATGGAGGCGAAAAAGAAAGCTTGAGACTGGTGACTGTTGATTGACTTCTGTGGAAATTGAACACAGACCTGCACAACATAATGAACTATCACCATGCACCAGTGTGGGCCCTTCCAAAATGGATTAAAGTATGATTTTAGTAAATTAATTCACACCGTTACATGAGTTATTCAGCACCAAACAATATAAAGAGTGATCATAGTGACCCAAGATGACATTAATAGGGTACACATTTAAGTGTCTAACCAGGGTCTATTACTCATGGTTGATGAACAATTTCAAAAATAGAAAAGTAGTGCTTTGTGAACTCCTAAGAAGGTACACAAACATCTGTATACATATATATTTTATGGATATACAGTTGTCCTTAATTTTTGTACAACTCTCAAAGGGAAAGGAAGTCAGAATGCCCTTGCAGGAAAGGCTGGTGAGACTTTGTTTCATGTACTTTGGGCATGTTGTCAGGAGAGAGCAGTCCCGGGAGATGAACATCATGTTTGATAAAGTAGTAGGGCAGTGGAAAAGAAGAAGACCTTTACTAGGTGGATTGACATCGTACCTACGTGAATGGGCTTACGCACAAGAAAAACTGTGAGGATGGCACAGGATTCACTCTGTGGTACATGGGGTCACTTCGAGTCAGCACCCACTCGATGGTGCCTGACAACCACATCAAAGGGAACTGTGACCAGAACTTGAAGGTCAAAGACTGAAGGAAGAATATCATGGTTGTAGTCTTGGAACATTTTATTATAGTATTTTGTCTTCTTGAGCTGCCCCTGGAGATTTTCTCCTCATGTCTTTTACTTCTTCATCTTACATTTCCTTTAATTGCTCTACAATTTAGAAGGAATTCAGGGTCTCTTCCCACCTCCACTTTGGTTTATTTATCTTTCCTGTCTTTTTGAATGAGCTCTGCTTTCTTTATGATGATGTTCCGGATATGATCCTACTGCTCATCTATCTAATCATCCATCATTCGTGGTGCATGTTTCAAATATACTCTTGTGATAGTCTCAACACTTAGGTGGGATATATTCAAAGTCGAATTTTGACTCTCTTGGACTGGTTTTAATTTTTTTCGACATCAGCTTGGATTTACATATGAACAACTGATGGTTTGTTCCACAGTTAGCCTCCAGCCTGACTTTGGCTGCTGATTTGAGCTTTTCTATCTTCTCTTACCAGAGATGTAGGCAATGCAATTGATTTGTAATCCATCTGTATTCTATCTGCTGAAATCCACATGTATACTTACCCTTTATGTGGTTGAAAAAAAAGTGTTTGCAATGAAGAGCTGTTCATACAAAATTCTATCATGTGATTTCCAGCTTTGTTTCTAAAACCAAGACCATATTTTCCAACTACTGTTCCTTCCTCTCTATTTCCAACTTTAATGTGGCATTTTTTTTGGTATTCTTTTGTCAAAGTCCAACTCTCATATGTATATCCTGTGATAGAAAATATCATGGCTTGGGTCAGGCACAACTTGGTTTTCATGGATACATAATTGTTCTTCAACATTTCAAAGGAATTTATTCATTTTAGAAAAGATTGAAGTTGTCAAGGATTTTGTCTTGCTTGGATCCACAATCAATACCCATGTAAGTGGCATCGAGAGATCAATCGAATCGTCTTATTGGTAAACCTCATGCACAAGACTTCCTTTAAGTGTTGAAAAGCAAGGACATTACTTTGAGAATGAAGGTGTACTTGACCCACATCAAGATATATTCATTTGTCTCATATACATGTGAAAGTCATGCATTTGAATTATGGTGCTGTCAAAGAATACTGAAACCATGAAGTACCAAAAGGACCAAAAAATTCTGGCTTGGAAGAAGTACCATCTGAGTCCTCCTGGGGGGTAAGGATGGTGAGATTTTGTCTCATCCAGGGACCAGTCCCTTGAGGAGGACATCATGCTTGATAAAGTAGAGGGGTAGGGAAAAAAGGAAAGCACTGGGCAATATGGATTAACACAATGGCTGCAACAATAGACGCACACATAAGAATCATTGTGAGGCTGGAGAAGGATCAGGAAGTGCTTTGTTTTGCTGGACATGGGGTCTGTGTGAGTTTTAACCAACTTGATGGCACCTAATAAGAGAAACAGTGCCTTTGGAAATAGATTCTTTAAGTGATGATAGGAGAATTTTTGTTTCTTGAAGTAAAAACCTAAACGGGACACATCACTGTGAGGTTTTTCAGAGTCGGACACAGCATGAGGGACCTGGGAACATGGGGACATGAAAAGGAGGGGTGAAATGCACATAGAAGTGAAAGTGAGCTTGGAAAAATGCTAAGAACAAAATTAATGGCAACTTTTTGATGATTGAATCTGTCATAATACCAAATATATGGAATGAAATTTCTGTATATCTTCTTGTTTAAATTAAAATAAAAGAAATTGAGAGCACTGGCTGAGAGATAGGTCTCTGAGCCCCAGCCTTTGGGGGAGAGGGCTATGTTTATCATAGAAGGTTAAGACATCGCTCATCTAATGTTGAGGACACAAATAATATGACTCTACATGTCTCCTATGAATATTCTCCATACAACATAGTGATGCTATACCGCTTTTATGCTATGGATGTTATGCTATCAACTTAAACAAAAGGTGACGATAATTTAAGATAGTAAATAAAATACCTATGGTAATCAAAACTCCAACTCCTAAAAAAATCATAAAAGTCATAAGAAAAAATTAAAATGATTCTCTATAAAATTTTAAAAAATTAAATTCATATATAAAAGAAGTATATAGTAAACCAGGTAACACACACGGAAAACCGATAGCAAGATGAAATATGCCTTTTTTCATCCGTGATTATCTTAAGGGTGAGTAGATTAGATTCATCCACCAAAAGTCATGCGTTGAAAAAATGGATAAGGAAACTTATCTACCTATACAAAGTACAAAACTAGTGCAACAAATCACTTTAAAGGCTTTTCTAAATAAAAATAAGAAAAACGTGCAGCTATTGTTCCTTCATCTGTCTGAAGGTGGTGTTTCCACTTCTGTAGCCTTTCTCTGAAGATGTCTATACTTCACAATCAGATCAGCTCAAACTGGCAGCTCTGATGCTCTCAGAGGACATACCTCCTCCTTCCTTTCAATGTTCTTTGAGTTGGGAAACAAAAAGAAGCCTGGAAGGGTGATATCAAGGCTGAAGTGTTGATTGGCTAAGATTTCCCAATGACCTTCTCATAGGACAACCTTTCTGAACCTCAAGGAACGAACATGGCCATTGTCTTCTCCTATTTTAACAGTTCTATTGACACGTGATTCACGTGTCATAGGTTTCAATTACTCAGTCATATTAAAAAGAGTTTGTCTTCAGTGGTCATGTCAGGAATGTGGGCACCCACTAATGTGATTTTTAGTTCTTTGATGTCTAATAACTGGTCCTTTCTATACCTCATGGTCAGCCAATCTGGTGTGCTTCTTCCATGTGGGCTTTGATGCTTCTCAGCTAGATGGCCGCTTGTTTATCTTAAAGCCTTTAAGACCCCAGATGCTATATCTTTTGATAGTCGGACACCATCAGCTTTCTTCACCACATTTGCTTATGCACACATTTTTCTTCAGAAATCGTGTCGGGAAGGTGTGCATCCTGGAATGCCAATTTAATAGAACAAAGTGTTCTTGCAATGAGTAAGTGCTTGAGTGGAGGCCCAATGTTCATCTGTTGCCTTAGTACTAAATCTATAAATATATGCACCTAGATCTGTTTCCCTACACTCATATAAATATATTTGCATATGTACATTCCAGTTTGGGGACCTTTGTAAATACCCTTTGTCACCTAGTTCTTTCCTCTATTTCCTTTTACTTTCCTCTTGTCCCACTATCATGCTCATCCTTCATTTGGGTTTCAGTAATTCCTCTAGGTTACCTTGCTCTTGCTGAATCCCCACCAGGCCATTCACACCCTCCTTGCTACCAATTTTTGATCACTTATTGCTTTTCTTAGTAAGCACCATGATCACCTGTGTCCATCAAGAAAATCTATCAGGATTATCCTTAGGGGATTCCAGAAAACAGTCACTACAACCTCTTCTGATGGCTTCGCTGCCTTGCATTGACCTGACCCAGTAGTCTCCCTAAAGCAACCAAGACAAATGTATCACTGAAAGAACTTTTCTACATACATTCACTGTGAGCAAAGACATGCTTTAAAATTGTTTTGCATGGAATAAATAAAGTGTAACTCCTGTAGCAATACTTTTTAACTTACCCTGATATGTTTCTTTTTACAAGAAATCTATTTTGAAGCAAAAGATATAAATGAACTGGAGATGAAAGTAAAGAGAAATATGCCCTTCAAAGAGAACCCCCTCCTTCCCCAAAGTCCAGTGGCTACATATCGGTATTTGACAAAAGGATTTTAAGTCAAAATCTGTTATCAGATAAAAGGAAAAAAAATTATAGAACTTAAAGAGTCGATTCCTTAAGAAAAAAAATATGCAGAGCTCCAAACATCCGTGAAGCAAATGCTAATAGAGCAGAAGGGAGCATGAAGCAGTTCCCGAGGCAGGCCTCCAGCACTCACTGTCAGTTTGTTAGAGTGTTGTGAGTTCTGCTGCTGTGATGTTGGAGCTATGCGCCCATTACTTCAAACACCAGCAGGACAACTCATGGTGAGCAAATGTCAAAAGAGTATCCAAACCTAAAAAAAGCAGAGTAGGAAGGAGGAATATGTTGTCCACGTTTGAGGGACTAGCCATAGAAAATCTGTGGCATAGCTGCAAAACACTGTCAGATTTATTTCCAGAAGATGGCAGGTGCTCCAACTCTGATGGGGGAGGAGCTGCCTCCTCAAGGTAGAGTTGGCTTAATAATATGAATGGGACGGATATTTGGGGATCTTTAATTATGGAATGAGAAGAAAGAACTTCAAATATCCATAACTAATGAGAATATGGAATGCCCAAAGTATGAAATACAAAAAAAATTGAGAGTTTTCAAAAATGAAATGGAACACATAAAGATCATTATTATGTTGGCATTTGGGAGTTAACATGGACAGTTATTGGTCATTTTGAGTCAGACAGTCACATGGTTTACGATACCAGGTATGGCAAATCAAGAGAAATGATATCACATTAACCATCTTGAAGTAGAATGCTGCCTGTGATAGGTTAATGTCTAAATGCCTATAAGGAAGTCCATTTAACCAAATATTATTCAAATTTGCCCACCAATCACTAAAGCCTGTGATAGAGAAATTTATTCTGCCGACTTCTTCACACTGAAATTGATCAAGACTGTAATCAAGATGCATTGATAACTATTGGTAATCACTGTGGGAAAGTTGGAAATGTAGAAGGATTATTAGTTGGAAAATATGGCCTGGGTAAAAGTATGAAGCTGGAGATTGAATGATAGAATATTTTGAGACCAAAGACTTCATTGCAAAATCTTTTCTCAACAACATAAACAGCGACTATCTGCTTGAGCTTAGCCAGATGGAATACACAGGAAAAAAGATGACTACATATAGGAAAAGATGCTGGAAAAGGTTAGCTTCATTGGATAAATGAGGCCAGGATGGAGTGTGAGACAGACCATCGGCTGCTCATATGTAAGATTAGGTTGTAACTGAAGATAAATAAAATCGCTCCACGAAAATGAAAGCAAGACCTTAGCAATAACTTACTTGTTCTTAAAGGCATTTTCAAAATCGGATTTGGAACTTTGAACACTATCCAAACATCTCACAACTTGTGGGATGATATGAAGAAGGTAAAGATCATTAAAAGATAGGGGGGGAAAGAAAAGATGATGACAGGAATTGGCAAACAGTGGCGATCAAGCCCTACGCTGCTCGCTTGGTGCATACATGAGGCTCTGAGGTGTAATGGAAAGTTGATTTTATTTGTTTGTAAATATGTTTGGAGCTCTTGAAAAAATGTAAGGTGCCGTGAGAGACAGGACTGGCTCTGCTGGTTCAAAGTTTGCCAACCCCTGTGCTAGAAGAACAAATGATCAGAAGAGATTCAGAAATTTGCAATTGCTAATAGAGCAGCTAAAGTAGATGACATAAATAAAAAAGTAAAAGAGCTGAACAGAAAACATCAAAGGTCAGCAGAAGAAGACAAAGTAAAGTATAATCATGAACTGTGCAATGACAGAGTTAGAAATTCAAAGGAGAGGAGACACTCAGTATATCTCAAGCTGAAAGAAATGCAGAAACAAAATAAAATCTCATGCTTCGATGCTGAAGAATTCTAGAGGTAATGTATTGCATGATGTAGTATGCATAAAATATAATGGAAGGAATACATAGAATCGCTGTACCAAAAAGTATTCGTTGACATACAACCACTTCAAGATGTAACATGATCAAGAACCATTGGTGTTAAAGGAACGAGTCAAAGGTGCTCTTAAGGCACCAGTAAAGCACAAGACTCCAGGAATTGATAGAAAATCAACCGAGATATTTCAGCAAGCTGATGCTGTACTGGAAATATTCACTCACTCATCTATGCCAAGAAATTTCGGGAAAAAGTGCCTGTCCGACTGACTAGAAGAAATCCATATTGTGCTCATTCTGAAGAACTCTTATTCAAAAGAACATAGATATTTTCAAACTAAAAATTAACATTGCATACAAGTAAAATTTCGCAGAAGATAATTCAGCAGCAACCAAAGGTGTACATTGGCAGCTGCCAGAAATTCAGGTTAGATTCAGATGAGGTTGTGAAATTACAGTTATCATTGCTGATGACAGGTGGATCTTGCCTGATAGCAGAGCCTACCAGAAAGACGTTTACTGATGTTTTATTGACTCCATAAAGGCATTCATCCTTGTGGATCACTGCACATTATGGATAGCATCGCTAAGAATAGGAATTCCTGAACACTTTATTGTACTCATTCAGCAGCGGTACATAGATACAGTCTTGTGAGCAGCACAAGGGAACACTACATGCTGTGAAATCAGAAACAGTGTGCGTCAGAGTAGTTGCCTTTCACCATATGTAGTCAACCCGTAATCTGAGAAAATGATCTGCAAAACTGGACGACATGAAGAAGAATTTGGCATCAGTGTTGGAGGAAGGCGTATTAACAACCTGTGAAATGAACGCTTTGTTTGCTGAAAGTAAGGACTTGAAGCCCTTCCTAAAGAAAATCATAGACTGCATCCTTTGGTTTAGATTGAAATTCAATGTAATGGAAAAAAATAGAATCTCACAACTGGACCAATAGACCAACAAAATCATGATAAAAGAGAAAATATTGAAGTTGTTAAAGATTTCATTTTGCTTGGATCTACAATCAATGCTCATGGAAGCAGCATTCAAGAAAGCAAATAGAATCTTGCATTTGGTAACTCTGCTGCATAAAACCTCTTTCAAGTGTTGGAGCAAAGGTGTCATTTTTTGGACTAATGTGTTTCTGACCCAAGCCGTGGCATTTTAAATGGCCTCATATGTATGTGAAAAGTGAACAGTAAACAATGAAAGCCACAGAAGAATGGATGCCTATGCTTTATGATGTTAAAGAAGAATATTGAGACTACCATGGACTGCCAGAAGAATAAGCAACTCTGTCTCAGAAAGACGTACAGCTAGAGCGGTCCTTAAAAGTGAGAACTGGGACTCTTTACTTACTTTGGACATTATGCTATTATGTCAGAAAAAGAAAAACATCTCCTTCCACCCTTCCCTCACAAAACTAACTAACTAACTAACTGACTGACTGACTGACTGACTGACTGACTGACTGACTAACACACTGCCATCTAGTCCATTCCAAATCATAGTAACTCTATAGGGTATAACTGGTCATATGGGCTTCCAATACTGTAAGTCTTTACAGGAGTGAAACCTTCATTCTCATGCAGAGCTACTAGTGGTTTCGAACTGCTGAAGACCTGGTGGTTAACAGCCCAATGTTTAACCACTATGCACCTGGAAAAATCCATCATGCACGCTAAAGTGAAGGATCAATTATTTGAAGTTACTTTTATAAGAAACCATACATCATTCCAGTCCCTATTTCTTTGGTGGTTTTTAACATGTTCTTTTCGTTCTTTAACTACAGAGGTGTTTCTCTGCTCTGTGTCATTATTCTTGCCAAACTTGTGACTATTTGTATGTTTTATTGCTGTTTATCCAGACAAGTAATCCAGCACAGGCAACCTTAGGAGGCAGCGACTGGACCCATGGTTCCTGGGGAACATGGGAGGGGGGAAGGGGAGGGAAGGGGAAGCCAACAGTGACAGATACAAGAGAATAGTACGTGTTCTAAAATTCACAGTGAGGAGTGCATAGTTTTCTTGACATTGAATTGTATCTGAGATTAATTACTGAAATGTGAATTATGGGTAAACATAACTGTGGGGTAGGAGGGGGAAAATTATATACATACATACATACATACATACATATTTAAAAAGGAAGCTGTTAGACTTTGGCCTTCTACTTACATCCTGCCTCAGTACAAGAATGGTTTGTTCTAATAATGTGGCAATGTATGATTCTCACTTTCCTGACATGATCGCAGAGGACAAAATGGGTACCTGAGCAAATGAGGTGAAGAAAGCTGATGGTGCCTGACTATCAAAAGCTATAACGTCTGGGGTCTTAAAGGCTTCTAATTAAGCAGGTGGCCATTTAACAGGAAAACAAAAAAGCCCACATGAAAGAAGCACACCAGAATATGAGTTCATGAGGTGTTAATGGGATCAGATATCAGAAATTTGAAAACATGCAACTAACTTGATGTGAAGGGGCATGGATGCAATGGAGACCCAAAACTCACCTTTAAGATAAATGCACAGTCTATCTCAGGAGGAACACACAGAAAAGATGATAAATCCAGGGTGCAGTATGGCACTAATGAGCCACACAATTCATTAGTTCTTTAATATTTCCTCTATATACTCTTAAGGTTGTTATTTGTTTTAATTCATTAATCATGCTAGATGTGCATATGCTCATTTGTTTATTTAAGATTGTTTGGTATATGAAAGTCAAATATATAACCCATAAGCAACAGTAACAAGAGTAATGTTTTCCTGAGGGTTTGGGAAGAGAGGGGTTTGGAGAGGAGAGTGTGGAGCTGATAGCATTGATGATTGTATAATCCCACTGGATGGAATTGAACAACAGAATGGTGTGTGAATGGATATAATGGATTGTGTAAGATATGTCAACAAAACTACTTTATATATGTAAAAGATTGCTAGAAGAAACCTCTCCTTTTAAAAAAATGAAACAAAGATTAAAGAATATGAAAACTTTCCTAATAAGGGAACATTGTTAAAGCTGAGAGTGTTGTAAGGAAGGGATCGAGGATAAAGTAAGGGGCTATCCGGTTGGTGGATGTTAACTTGGGTGAAGTGGAAGATGGTGATCCATAGGGGGGAGAAGGGAAATCAAGAAGTGGGGAAATGATAAATTGATGGGGGTTGATTAGGAGTTTTAGATTGTTGAATACACAATTTAAGCTCTGAAATGTAAACCCCCACCTATGTTAGGGTAAAATAAATAATAAGTAAAAACCTAAAGTTAGTCTATGTACCCTTAAACAGGATTGATGTTCAAAAAATATATGGAAGACCTCAATGAAATGTACTGGAAGCTTGGTTGCATCAGTGGGCTCAAACATAAAGATTGTGAGGATATTGAAAAACCATACAGTGTTCAGTTCTGTTATACAGAGGGTTATAACAGACTCAATGGCACCTGCAAACAGTAAGAACATAGCAATACTTAAGAGACTTCAACACTTCATATTCCTTGGTTGATAAGACTTTTAGGTAGAAGATCAACCAGGGAATAGAAAATCTAGAATACATTGTTAACATTGATGTTGATGTAACATTGACACTAATGTTCATGTAGCTCTATTCACAATAGTCAAACGGTGGATTCTAACTGAATACCATTGATAGAAAAAGTTGGAATGTGTGTTGTTTTAATACAATTGGCTACAAGAGGATTGGAATCACCAGTTGCAAGTTGCGTTAATGTTTGTATTTTGATCTGTGACAGTTATTGTTGTCTTGTAACATCAAGGACTCTTAAGTACCCCTGTGCATCCTAAAATAAAATACTTCCCAGTGCTGCCCCATACTTTCAATTGTTGCTGTTGGAGACCATTGTTTCAGTGACTGTCTGAATCTGTCTCATTGATTGGCATGCTCTTTTCACGGAACCTCTATTTTACCAAATACAGTGTCCTCCAAAGGCATGTCCTTCATGATAGCAGGTGTCAAATCGTTGAGGTAATGTCTTGCCATGCTTTCTTCTAAAATGGCATTCTGGTTGCACTTCCTTCAAGACAGACGTGTTCAATCTGTTGCATTCCATGCATATTCAATAGTTTCACCAAAACAAAATTCCAAAGCTTCGATTCATTTTTGGTCTTCCTTATTTGTTATCCAACTTTGTAAGGTGCCTGCAAACATATGGCTTATGTCAGACACATCTTACTTCTCAAATAGACATCTTTGATTTTAACACTCTCAAGAGGTCTTTTCAGTAAATTCGTCCAATGAAATACTTGACTGCTTCTTCCATGGATATTACGTGTGGGCCCAAGTGAAATAAGACACTTGAAAACTTCAGCCTTTCTTTTTTTGTCATGATATTGTTTATCCAGTTATAAAGATTTTTGTTTTCTTTATATTGAAATAAAATCCATACTCAAGGTTATAGTCTTTGGTCCTCATCAGTTAAGCTTTTCAAATCCTCTTGCTTTCAACTCTTCAAGATTGGGTCATCTGTATTGTGCAGGTTCTTAATAAGGTTTCTTTTCAATCTTGGTATTGCTTTCATGTTAATGTAGTCTAGCTTCTCTGATGAATGGCTGCTTGTTTACCTTCAAGGCTTTAAGACCTCAGACTCTAAATCTTTTAATAGCCAGGCACCATGTGCCTTCTTCACCACATTTGCTTATGCACCCATTTTGTCTTCCGTGATTGTGTCAGAAGGGTGAGCATCTCAGGCTTCCAATTTGTTAGAACAAAGTGTTCTTGTACTGAAGGACGGTATGAGCAGAGGCCCTCAGTCCATCCACTACCTCACTGTATTGTTATATAAATATATGTACATAGACCAATACCTCCATTTTTGTGGATTCAGCAGAGGAGCAACAAGTCCACATGGAAGACATATACTGCTGGTGAAATCATGAGGAGTTATTGGGACTGGGTAACAGGCATCAGAAGACACATAACAAACAAACAAACAAGCAAAAACATATTGTTGAGAACAAAGTGGAGTGGAACATAGACCCAAACCCATCTGTAGACAATGGAACAACCTTCCCACAGAGGGCCCAAAGGGAAGGGAGAAGTCAACCAGGGTACAGTAAAGCATCAATGAAGCCCACAATATTCCTCCGGTTCCTGGAGGCTTCCTCACCCCCAACTACCGTAACCCCAGTGCTGCTTCTCAATTCAGACTAGACTGGAGTATGTACACAGGTATAGCTAAAAGATGAGGCCTCACAAGATGCGGAATCCAGGAACTGGTGTGGGAATAGTGATATCAGGAAGGTAGGGGGAAAGAGGGGAGAGGAACGGCGCAAGGGAAACCAATTACAATGATCGACACATAACCATACACTCCTCTCCAGGGAGAAGAACAACAGAAAACATTGGGGAAGGGACATAGCAGTTGGCATGAGATATGAAAATAATAATAATTTGTAATCTATCAAGGGGTTATGAGGATGGGGGGCAGGAGGGAAAAAAAGTATCTGAAACCAAGGGAGGGCTCAATAGAAAGTAAATGTCTAGAAAAGAATGATGGCAACACATGTACAAACATGCCTGATGCAATTGATGGATGGATTGTGACAAGAGTTGTAAGAGTCCCCAATAAAATGATCTTTTAACAAATAAATAAATTATACATATAGATATATATATTCCAGATTCTTGGATTATTTGCTCAGCACATAAATTGAATAAATATGGTCAAGTCACATAGCACCGATGCACATTTTTCCTTATTTCAAACCACACAGTATTCATTTTTGTATTCCAACCATTGTCTCCTAGTCTGGGTGAAATTTCCTTCTGGGCACAATCACAGTTTTGGAATTCCCATTTTTCTCAATGATAACCATAATTTTTTATGATCCACAAAGCAGAATGCTTTTGCACAGAAAATAAGGCACATGCAAAATACACCTCTGTTGTTCTCTTCCTTTAGCCAAGATCTCCATGGCTTCAGTAATGTTATCACTTGTTTAACATGCTCTTCTGAATCTGTTCAAATTTCCGGTAGCTCCTTTTTTTTTTTTTTAAAGTTCCAAGGCTTTTACTTTGTACTTTGACACATTTTATATTGTTCATCCTTTACAGTAACCCTTTACGATAAGAATTAGCATTTTACAGATGGAAAAACAATCATAAAAAGGTTCATTGATTTTTTTCTCAAGTATATCATACAGATGTTTTTAAACACTCACATACTATCCTCTTAGCCTGTCTGTGTAGATCATATTTCTTGTCTTGTCCACTTGGGAGCCACTGCTCCCCCTGTACAAGCTCCTTTATTCCCTCTCCTTTCATTTGCCCATGTGGGCTTTTCTTTTGTTAATACTGCATTAAATAGCACAAAAATCACGAATACAAAGAAACTGGCAAAGGTGTTTGTCAATGAGATATCCCTGCCTCCTCCACTTTTCTGCTTTCATACCCACATAAGCAATGGGCTAATAAAAATGTAGCCGGTAGCTCCTTTTTGATGTACTGTTGCAGTCAGTTTAATATTATCTTCAGCAAAAATTTATTTGTGTGTGGTTTAATGATATTGTTTTTAATTTCCATATTCTGTTCATTCACTTTTCTTTGTAACGGACACAAATAAGGATCTCTTCCTATTGGGTGGCCAGATAACTGTCTTCCAGATTTCTGGGTGTTTACAAATACTAAGTGGTTGAACAAAAGGGAAGTATTATTAATTATGTTAGTGGCTTCGTTGCTGATTTTATGGCTGTTCTTGAATCATAAGAATTATCTGTTGAAACTTTAATCTTCTATCACCCATATATATCACTCATATCAGTATGAGCAGCTCCTTACAACACCTTGGCTGGATATGTGGTAACCTGGACATTAAGTTTTCATAGGCTTTATGACATTTGGGCATCTTAATTTGTGTGTATATATATTTATTGTCTCCTATCAACAAGTTCTATGGAAGAGAAGGGTACTAAGAGGTATATCAAGGGATACTCTATCTTTTAAAGATGGTCTTCTTTGTGTTCATAGACAGTAGCAACACAGAGAGACCCAACATCAAGCATACCTTCAATACCTTCCAGTGCACAGAAGGCACATAACAGACTTGAAATGAAAAATGGAAAGACTCAATTTCCAGTTCAAAGGAAGCAGGATTAAGTGCTCGGATGTAAATGTTTCTCCCTAGACCCTTATAAACCACCAAACTTCTAGGTAATTATACCAGTGAATAGCATGTATACGAACCATCATTGCACTGCTTTGGCATAAGAATATTGTCACTGCGTTGGACACCATCTGATGATGGGTACCGTAAAAATAGATACCTTCCACAAGACGTGAACAAAAGAACGTTTGATCATTTTGATTTCATGTCAAATTGGCTGGGCCAGGATTCTCAGTAGTCTGGAAGGTAAAGCCTAATAGTCCTCTGTGCTGTGATCTAACACAATATAATCACATCCAACATGAGATATGCTACATGCAGCCAATAAATGGGAAGGAAGTTTCCTTAGATATGTCGCCTACTTCCAATATAAGTGGATGTGGTGGAAAAATATGCTTGCTTTTTTGCTAGGTCCTGACCCTGTGTCTGACTTTTATATCTCCAGTTCTTTGGACTTTAGCCAATACCCTGCCATATTTCTTGCTGATCCTAAGAAATCAAGAGTAACCTGCCATCTGACATGCCTACTTTTGATTCATTTGTCTCTATAGTTCCAAACCTGTAGGCTTCCTGCTGATCTTGAATTCATCAGCCCCCATAGTTACATGAGTCAGGAGAAGACTCTAGTTGAACATATGCCGCGGGGTCTTAGAACCTACCTGAATTGGGAAATTGCCCAACTCTATTACTGTATGAGCTAGTGTATATATATATACACACACACACACACACACATCCACACACATATATATTATACACACATGCACACATATTCACTGATTTTTCTTCTCTAGAGAACCCTGCCTAAGGCAGAGTGCATCATCTGAAGTTGTGCCCACTGGATCAATTGCCTTATTTTACGGAAAATGGAATGCATCCATCACAATTCCCAGTTCATTATGTCGACACATTTTAAATAATCAGTTTTGTTTTCTTCATAAGGTCTTGTGTTAAAGAAATCTTCCAGATAGTTATTATATGCAAATATCACCACTGACTATGTAAACAGACCCTTCTGGAAGGTTGTTTTGTGCGGTCTTGTTGCTGTCTGCGTGCTCCATGTTTACACGCGTTTCCTGGCCCAATGAAAGTTTGCTTCAGCAGTTCTTCACAGAGCGAGAAAAACTCAAATATAAGGAAAATTTTGATTTTGATTAAACTCATTTCCCCCTCTTTGGGTTTACTTCTAGAAAAACTCTTCAAAGCCTCTACTCTTGTACTATTGGTTCTATAAACATGTTTGAGGATAAATAGTCCTCCAATACCAACATAAAGCTCTGTGTACACATATAAACACACCCACAGAGGATGTAAATAGCCATTTACATGATATATTGACTGAGAGGCAATAAAAGACCCTTTGGGGGGGTCCTCAAAGTTGGTCTCCTTGAGAATTGCCATTACGTACTAGGTCTGCCAGTTTATCCTACTATGGTGGCTTGTGTGTTGCCATGACTGGCAGCCATGACACTAGGATTTCACATACCAGAAAGATGTTCCGTGGTGGACAGATTTTAGCAAGCCTCCAGACTAAGATAAACTAAGAAGGAAGGTTTAATGGCATTCTTCTACAAATTAATTAATGAAGACTTATTGATCACAACAAAACCTTGTGAGACTGACTTGCTTTAGGCACACTACCCGGAGGGATCCATTTGATAGAAGAGGCATCGGATTTAGTGAGATCCAGGCACAGTGAAGAGGAGGCAGACCCTTGGTGAAGTGGATTGGCACAATATGATAGACTTGTATATGCTATCAGTCTTGAGAATCACACAGGATCTAGTAATATTTTACTCTCTTGTACATCATGTCTCCATGAATGAGAATCCACTTAATGGCAGCTGCTGGGTAAACACACCTTCCATTACAATGCCCTATTCAGAAGTCTTATCCTCAAAAAATCATTGAAATAAATAGCTCTGGAACAGTTAAATGACAGCAGGCTTAGGATAGGGAATGATAGATACCAACTCTTATTGTTTTGAACCTCAGTGTCCATGTAGGCATACTTAACTATCCATTTGGTCCTCTAGTATCTCATATGAGAAAGAAAGAGATGGATGGCTATCAGATTTGTTCTAAGCTGATGGAACAAAGGATTCATCTGGAGTACTTGTTCAATTACAGATTTCCCGACCTGCTTCAAATTAATGTCACTGAAATCACATTTGTGTGTGTGTGATGTGTGGTGTAGTGTGTTGCTATGACATTGGAAACTGTGCCACCAAGATTTCAGATTCTAGAATGATGACCCACAGTGGACATGATTGCATCCAGACTAAGAAAAACTAAGAAGACAGGAATACACACACACACACACATGCGCATATATATACCATATATATACATATATATACTGGTTCTTATTACACACATGTATGTACTGAGAATATATATGTATAAATATATGCCATACAGCTATTGCACCAAACGATGACAAACTGACAGGTGGTGATTTACCTAGTACATCATGGCAATTCTCAAGGAGCGTCACTTTGGGACAAAATCATAACTATAATCATATAAATGTATCTTAACCTTAGGCCACTTCTTAGAGCTTTATGAGTAGACACCTTGGAGAAATGCCATTTCCAGTTTCTTCTAAAGTCTATTTCTACTTAAGCCAAATACAAGCCATTTGCCAATGAAGCCCAACCTGAAAGTAGAGCGTGCAAACTCACCAGTGGCTCCAGGAAACTAAGCCTGGTGAGTCGCTCCATGCGGATGACAGCCCAAGTCCTGCTCTGGAACAGCTCCGTCCTGTCACACATGGTGTTGCCATGGTTTGGGGGCTAACTCAAGAGTAACTAACAGCCAGCACCTTTGAAGACACTAGTTCATCACATTCCTCCCAGATCCAACCAATTATCATCAAGTTGAATAGACTTGAGGATCTTCAGACTCAAAATGGGTAACTTCTGATGAGCAGACCCTCTAGGGCAGTGGGAGGTCCAGATGTCAGGTGCGGCTGAGAAACCTTTCATAACTTGAGAATGGGGCAAGAGCTTCTGAATAATTTTAGAAGCAAGGGGAGAAAAAAGTAGCTGTGTACATTATCCGTGAGCATATAAACACATGGATCAGAATGAAGCAGCAAAATCCACGCCAAACTCACAGCTATCGAGTCAATTCTGACTCATAAAGTGTACATATTATGGGTACATTTATAGAGATTGCTAAAAATGGTAGTGCAGATCTATATTTATTGAAATGGAAAATGCACACGATGGATTTCTAAGTGAAAAACTAGGTCTTCTTGGTTCCATTTTTTCCCCCACTTTTTGAAACCCATCTTTGTGTTTGAAGACTGTGATTGGAGGGCAGGTGAATTTCTCTGAGTGCTGAAAGTGCGGTTCCATTGGATGTCCATTTTCTCCCATTTCTATATAAGCTGATTTTTTTAAGCCATGAGGATTCAATGATTTTATAGTCACCAAAGCAATCAATCTACTTCCACGCTGACAATAAATGAGACTGGAAAGAGCAAAGAGAGGGCAGAGAGTGTCGCAGGACCAACGAAGAGACCAAACGGAGCAGGCGGGAAGACAGGTGGCTAGAAAGCCAGGATTCAGCCCAGAGTTGTCGCCAGAAGAAAAATGAGCAAGGAGAGCAAGGACAGCTAAGCCAGGGAAAACCTGCATCCTCTAGGTGCTTGTCACTTTGCTTGGCACAGGGCGCAGCATTCAGCCCTGCCTTCCCGGGGAGAGTGAACTTCCCGCGGGCGAGTGTAGCTGCAATAACTACTGGGCACAGGCCACAATGGACTGTTAAGACTTAACTCCTTTGCTGCCCATTCAGAACCCCCAAGCTTGCCTGGGGCCACCTGATCCACACGCCTGGGCTGTAACTCAGGAGGACAGGGTTGACTAGCAGTGTGGAGGAACTGCAGGGGAATGCGGGCTATTTATAGCAGAAGGCAACAAAGGTTCCCTTTCTTTCTTTTACCATGGCTTGTATTTTTTTCTGAAGCGCTGCCTGTGTTGTGCAGAAATCAAAAGGGCAAGAGAACAAGTTCCTCGGAGCTGCTTGGAAAGTTCCCCGGCTCCGTATTTGGAACCAATCTGCAAGCTTCAGAGGAGGCTGCAACCACCCTGGGCTTCTAAATCAGCTTGATGGCGGTGCAAGTAGATGCAAATGAGGGTCAAATCAATTTCCATAATGAACAGCACAGGCAAAGCGGACTCTTCTCTACCTGAATCAAAATGACTAGAAACGCCAATGAGGGGGAGCGAGCAACAAAGAAAGGCAGGGCATGCAAACATCTCCCTGACTTGCAAAGGGCCATTTTTCGGAGTGAGGTCCAAGAAGGATGAATGGGACATCACATACATTGGGGATATATTTATTCTGCAAACTTGTCCAGGAATGGGTGATTCCATTTTATATTTTCTGAGCATTTCGTCTGTTGCTGGCTCTTGTACTATACTTTCCCTACTATAACCTTCCCAGTAGATATTGCTTGATGTAAGTGCTCTTTGAATGGGTCCCTGACTGATGCAAACCTCAACCAGAATGGCTCTCTATCCCTTAGATTTAGTTGCATAGGGAGCCACTGTGCTCAAAGTGGGATGTTCAGAAGTACATCACTAGGCCTTTCTTCTTAGTGTGTCTTCGTCTGGGCGCCTGTCTAGCATCCGTATAATAAGAAGCCAACACTGAAAGACTAGTGGTAGTTATGAGTGAGGTGCATTGACTGGGAATTAAGCTCAGGTCTCCAACATGGAAGGAGAGAATTCTACCATGTGACCAGCAAACCCTACTCTACTTTCTTCTCACTACAGCTATCCAAATCCTCATCCACCTTCTTGTTGTCATAAGATGCCTTTGAGTCAGCTCCAACTCACAATGACCCCAGGTACAGCAGAAGAAAACACGGTCTGGTCCTGCAGCATTCTCACAATCGTTCTCATGCTGAAGCCCAGTGTTGTAGACGCTGTGTCAATCCATCTTGTCAAGGGCTTTCCTCTTTTTGCCCTCCTCATTTTCCTCTCTACTTTACCAAGCATGATGTCCATCTCCCGGGACTGGTCTCACCCGCGAACATGCTCAAAGTACCTGAGATGAACTCTTGCTGTCCTGGCTTCTCTGGAGCCCTCTGGGAGTACTTCCAAGACAGCTTTGTTGATTCTTTTGGCAGTCCGTGATCCTTTCGATCTTCTTTTGTCAGCACCATAGTTAAAAGACATCCATTCTTCTTCGGTTTCTCCCTTATTTCCTACTCAATGGACCATTGTAGTTGGCCCTTACGTTCACTTGATAACAGTTTCTTTAAGATATAATTAGCATTTCATTACGAGTTCGATGTACACAAGTCAATGGTCTTCAGTATATACCTAGCATGTACACCCATCACTACTACTTCTCTTTAGGATCGTTTTGTCATCTCCACAAGAAACCCCGTTCCTGCTAGCTGTCACTCCTCATTCTCCCTTCTCACAGCCCCTGGTCATCACTAATCTAGTGTCTGTCTCTATGAATTTGCCTAGTCCAGACATTTCATTGACACATAAAAATACAATATGTGATTTCTCTATGATTTTTTTCATTTAGCCTCATATTTTCAAAGTTGAGCCATGTTGAAGCATGTATCAGGACTTCATTTTTTTTTCCTGGCAGATTTCTTTCTTCCTTCCTTCTTTGTTTCTTTCAAGCAGAACCAAGACTAAGGCTAGAAACCCCCACATCCCAGCGAACTGTTGCAAGCTTCACTTGTCTCATGGAAAACCACATGAAGCAGAGATAACAGTAACATGGCCTGACCTTATTACTTTTCCATTAGGTCTCTGCCCACTGTGTGTACCTCTCGATCTTCCTGCAGTTCAGAAATTAACTTCATGTCATTCAGCTAGTACTGGACTGAGTCAACCTAGGTTGATAATTAACAGGTGTTTTATGAGATACAATGCAGAGGCATTCATTTCCAGAGACTATTTTGAGACTTCTGGCACTGCCAATGCCACTGCATATGGCTGACTTGCAGCTATGAAAGAGATGAGAGCTGCCGGAGCTCTAATGCATATGGGCCATTGACTGAGCCATCTGAAGAATTTTTAATCGGTGTGAATATGGAATTCAATAATTTATACAGATCTGTTATTTTTAAATGCTTAAGTACATGAAGGGAATTAATCGAATGGATTTTATTTTGTGGAAGGTGCTGAATGTGTTCAGCTAGGCCCACACTTCTTCATATAAAGCTATACCTCCATGCAAGTCCTTATCTTTAAGACACATTTATCAAATACGTCCCTTGTGCATGTCCATACATTGAAGATATGTGGTTCCTATCAGTAAGCATGCACAGTGACCCTCCTGCTTCTGAGTGCTCAGCCAACCGACCATTACACGGAACCAGCAAAAGCACAACCAGACCGGAGGATAAAAGTGGAGGTTCTTGATAATGACCAAGAAGAGGTACGACAATCTATTGGGGGTGAGGGGAAGCAAGTCGGGACTTCAGCTGTATTCATTGCTGGGGTCCAGCCAGGTCAGGGCATATTTGACCAATGGTTGGAAGGCATATGCTAGAAATTGATTGTCCCCACCCCCCAACAAAGGAGGCGTCTCTTGAGAGAGTAGTCATTTATTCCAAGGCTGAGATCCCAACCTGGGATGTGAGTTCCCTTGAGGTTGCTGTGGTGTCCCACAGGGTCTTCGAAGACAGAAAAGTGACTCAAAGATGTGGATGCAGAATGCATCCTCTTATATCAGCCTAATGAGATGGAAGAAGATGCCAAATCCAAATGGGCTTTCTCCCTAAATCAAAGAGGAGTGACATCAAAGGGACACTGCTCTCATGTCAGGCCATTTTGGGCTCTGTTCCCAGGAACAAAGGTTCCAGGTTATTCTTGTAGAAATTGGGTGGGAAAGCTTGATGAATTGATTATATCTAGTAAACTGACTCTTCTTGCAAAGAAAAGAATGCATCTAAGAGACTTGAAGAAAAACAAAACAGAACAAAACAAAGCCCAACACCCTGCCATGGCCTAAAAGTGACTTCATAGGACAGGGTGGAACATGTCCTTTGGGTTTCTGAGAATGTAACTCAGGGAAGAGAAAGCCTCATCTTTTGCCTCAGAGTAGCTGGTGGTTTGCAACTGCTGACCTTGAGGTTAGCATCCAACTGGTTACCACGACGCTACCATGACTAATCAAAGGGCTCTGTGAATGGTTCAGATTTTGATCGTACATCTACCTACACACTTAAAAGAAGTCTCTCAATTATTGTGCTACGGGCAAAGTCACCAGCATAGTATAACCGATGGTTCACAGTATCGTCTCTGCTTTGGCTCATGCAGGGTGACTGAACTCCTCAGGGCTGGGGACACTGGGATCTTTCAGAGATAAGGGGTAGCAGTCCCTTGGCGGGGTTGTGTTCATTTTGGCAGAGCTCAGAGGGTAGAAGGGTAATAGAAGGTGAGATGGGTGGGTGACTACACTTTGGGCACCAGTGGAATTAAAGAAAGAATTCCACATACGTGTGGTCACAATCAAGATCTCATTCTCCCTGCTCACACTGCCTGGACAGTGGAGACGGTTGGGTCATATCGACAAGCTATTAGAAAACTTCCTGGGAGAATGTTCAGACTGGATGGGTAAGATTAGCCAGGGTCCTGGAAATTTACACTGGGACGTTTGGGAGAGATCCAGATAAATAATAGTAATGATTAGAACCATACAAATAAGAGCTATCGCCCGCGACTACTCTGTGCAAGGCACTCGGCTAGTTGCTTTCACACTCAGTGACTTTGGGTCCTTCACGGTAACTCTCTAGGTTAAATGCAGTTATGTCCATGATACACTTTTTAAAAACACCTGAAAATTCTTAATTTAGGCTTACATGGTAAGATCTTGGTCAGAATTCGAACCCATGTTGGTCCAAGAACCTCTAGATACTACCATATTATGGCCCCATGTTTGGTCATTGGTGCATTGTGTTTATATGGGTATCTTTTGACTTACCAATATATATTTATTGAAGGGAGGTGCTAGTTAATAACTTCATTTAATAGATACAACTATATAGCTATACATGTTACCAAAATATAGTATGTTCACCTGAAAAAGTATAAAAGTAAATGTCAGGCCTAGATACATTTATAACATTTTCCTTATATAGCTAGACATGGGGCAGTGGCAAAGAGGAAGGTCATCGACAAGATGGATTGACACAGTGGCCACAACAAGGAGGAACCATTGTGAGGCTGGTGCAGGCCCTTGCAGTGGTGTGTGTAGTGTTCAGTTCTGTTGTTGACACGGACCTTATTGGTCAGAGCCAATTTGATGGAACCTAGAAACAGCATCCAAGAGTGATTGTCGATCTTAGGTCTTGAAGATCTCTAAAGCCCCCCTGAGATCCCAAAACTTGGGGGTCTGGCCATACTTCCTTGTTCTTTGGACTTTGATGCATTCAGAATGCTTCTCCATTGATTTCCCCAAATAGGTTACGGTTGGCAGAGATTTGTGTGCCTTCATCTTTTGGGTAATCTGAAAAGACCTGGGATGGCTGAGGCTTGAAACTGATTACTCCCTGATGACAGACTCAACACCTATTGATCCCCCAAGAATCGTACAAGTCGGGTCATTTTCTGTGCCTGCCATGATGTGAAAATGAGGGAGGTTTGGAGGAGCAAGATTTTTCCGGAGGGATCAGGATGGCAATAGCACATAGTTGGAGAAGTCTGTACTTCATTTGTATTTCCCACACTGGCCCAGGAAACATTTCCAGAGATCTGAATTGTGTCCTAAGCCCTCTTTGTGGTGTGTTTTATGACCTTGGCCAAGTCAATTAACCTTTCCATTCCTCAGGTTGACCTCCGTACACTTAGAATAATATACACTTGCTTACCTGGCTTCCAGGCATGTGATTTAAAAGGGTTAAGGGGAGAAAGTTTAGAAAGGACCCCAAGCCTGGTTTATCAGAACGTCTCCAGTCTGTTATGCTAGGCAATCTACGAGTGAGTGTGTGAGATAATAGAGGGCTGTGAAATCTTAGTGAGAAAGATTATTGGGCACAGTTATCTCTTTCCTTGAAAGCCCTCAACTTACAGGTCAATGAGCACCTATGTGTGCTGGGTGATATTCAAGGTTAGAGAAAACATGCTTTTCTAGTGTGTTGTATCAAATCAGTTAATTACAGGCCAACCTGTTCAGAACAGCCCCTGAAGGCACTACCTGACCTTGTACCAAGGCTCTGAAAAGACACTCTCTTGACAAGGAAATGACCAGACCTGCTAGGGCTCTCCATGTATCCAGGCATTTACAAGGGGAGTTAAATGCACCAGTTACAATTACCTTTGAAAGTCACCACACCTCCTCACTCTGGCGGTTTCTCAACTTTGCCCAGATAGAAGCAGAGGATCAAGGGAGTTTGTTAGTCTTGTAAATACCAGCCAAGGGCAGGCCAGTATTAGAGTCCTCTTACCCCTGGTATGTGTTAGGCTGACTCCTAGCATAACCATGCACTAATTGAGACTACAGGGAGAAGAGTGGATACGGAAATCACCTTGAAATCACATTCTCAACAGTTTAAGGACCAGAATAAAGAAGTATCAATTGGCAAGGACTGATCAGTACGCTCAGTATAAAGACTAGTTTGGGAGGGTCTATTAAGATTAAGCCATCTAGGGCCCAGAAATTTGACTTTATGTTGTGTTTGGTAAGTGCAATTAAGCCAGTTATGATTCATAATCACCCTGTATATAGCAGAACAAAACACTGCCTGGTCTTCTGCCGTGCCTACAATAATTGCTATGTTTTGAGTCTATTGTTCTAGCCACTGCATCAATACCTCAGTGAGGCCCTTCCTCTTTAGCTCTGACCCTCCTCTTTAGTACGATATTCTTTACAAGGACTGCACCCTCGTGAGCACACGACCAACGTACTTGCAGGAGTCTCGCTCTCCTGGCTGCTAAGGATTCTGGTGCACTTCTTCCAAGACAGATTTAGTCATTCTTCTGAAGGTCCATGTTTTCAATATTCTCCCCCAGAACCTTCATTCTCATGCATTTGTTCTTCTCCACTTTTCTTTATTCATTATCTAGCTTTCACATGCTTATGAGGTGATTGAAATGTCATGGCTTGTGGTAGTTAAGTTTTTGTATCAAAAGGGTTTGGTCACGATTCTTAGTGACTTGGCAGTTACCATTTAGTAATTCCCTTTGCATGGGACCCACTTCAAACATTAGTGGACACATTGGGGAACATTGCTTGCATTTTGGTGCATCTGACCTGTTGACCTCCAGTTCTAGGGCCTGCTGTATTGTCTGCAGATCCTACTCATCCTCCGATGTTGGTCTTATTACTTGGAGACCTTAGAGTCATTTGTTTCTGTAGTTAGAAGTCTATCATCTGGCTTACTAATCTCCGGCTCATGAATCCCAGCATCTATATGAGTGCTCTGATGCATGAACTTTCTGGCCTCTACAACGGTGTGAGTCATTTCCTTGATGTGACTAGCTCTCGATATACACTTATCTAAGGTCATTGGTTTTGCTTTCCTAGAGAACCCAGCCTAAGGCAGGCCGGCACACTTTACTTTTCAAAGTGACATTTTTCCTCTTTCAGGCTTAAAAGTGGTCCTTGGAAGCAGATTGCCCAATACAATATGTGGTTAGATTTCTTGACTGCTACTTCAATGGGCATTGATTGTGGATTGAAGTAAAATTATATCCTTCACAACTTGAATCTTTTCTCCTTTTATCATGGTGTTTCATAATGGTCAAACGTGGTGATATTTGTGTGTGTGTGTGTTGACATCTAATCCACATTGAATGATGAAAGCTTTCACCTTCATCAGGAAGGGCTTTAAATCCTCTTCTCCTATCTGTAAAAATACTCGCGCCACCTGCTTGTCACATGTTACTAGTGAGCCCTTTCCCAATTCTGATGCCATATTCTTCTTTGTGTAGGCCAGATTCTTGAGTATTTTCTCTTACTTAGCCTGCATACAGAATATGTAAGGTGAAAGGATACAACTCTAACACGCACACCCTTCCCTCCCGGTGTACGTAAAGATTCCACATGAGCACAATTAAGAGAGGTCTCTGGTGTCATTTCTACAACCAAGCAACCTCATTCTCTTATAGGAGTAACACACTGCATAAATAATCCTACATATGAATGAACATGCTAGGGTATTTTATAATTAACAAAAACAAAACACAAAGTGCTTTCAATATAGGGAATGACTAACTAATGAAATATTCATTTTCTGAATATAATGGGCAATTTAACAAATGTGAGAGACATATGTCCATTTTCTAGTCTTAGTTCTTTCTCTACAGGATAGCCACCTGGAAGCTGAACAATGTTCT
Organism: Tenrec ecaudatus; assembly: GCF_050624435.1. Classification (NCBI taxonomy): domain Eukaryota; kingdom Metazoa; phylum Chordata; class Mammalia; order Afrosoricida; family Tenrecidae; genus Tenrec; species Tenrec ecaudatus. Next base: position 199,589,551 of record NC_134532.1, read on the forward strand.
CTAATTTCACCGTAGGCATCCTTGCCCAAGTCATCATCTGTCATCATTCCTATTGACATGGACATAGTTACTAACCTCATTACTGGACTCCAGATTTCCTCTGCAGTCACCAGAATGCTCCAATTAAAATGCAAATCCCAAAATTACAGTGGCCTCTCCTCACACTTGGAGGAGTATCTACAGTTCTCAGCAGTACTTAAGGGCAGACTACTGCACTCATTTCCGTCCAGTCAATGCCGACTCATAGTGAGCCAGTAGGACAAAGTAGAACTACCCCGTGAGTTCCCAAGACTGTAACGATATACAGGAGTAGAAAGCTCAGTATTTAGCAGTCCAACATGTAACCACTATAACATCAGAGCTCTCAATTCAAGAGCATATATGATCTGAAATCTTCAAATTTCCTAACACTCTTTCTTGCTTGCTTACACCATGCTACATATTTAGTTCTCAGCAGAACATTGCAGAATCATAAATACAGACCAGTTGCTCTTGAGTTGGGTATAACTTATCATGTGTCAAAATGGAATTGTTCTCCATGTGAGTTTCAATGGTTGATTTCTTAGGAGTAACTTGACAGGCCCTTCTTTTGAGAATCTCTGGGTGGACTTGAAATGCCAAATTTGGTTGTCAGCCAAGCACATTAATCATTTATGTCACCGAGAGACACCGGATTAATGAAAGAAGGGTCTATATACACTATAGTCACTATAGTGGCAATCATCAAGATATCACAGACCACCCTGGGTATATAACTAGCTAATTAAAATGTCTTGTCTGTATTCTGGTAGAGTAGTGGGTTACTTGGGCTGCTTGCCTCAAAACCAACAATATAAAACCACCAGCTTCTCTGCAGGAGAAAGATGCGTTTTGACTCCCATAAAAATTTCAAGAGGAATTCCTAAACCCCAAATGAAGGCTGAACATGATAGTTGGACAAGAAGAATGTATAAAGAAATAGAGAAAATGAATAGGAGGCAAAGGGTAGTCATAGAGCTCTAAAGATAGGCATATACAGATGTAAATATATTTATATATGACAAGGGGGAAATTTATCTGTGTACATATATTTATAGTGGGCCCCTTCTCAAGTACTCCCTCAACAGAAGAACACTTTGTTCTAACAATTTGGCAGTCTGAGATGCTCACCTTTCTGGAACAATCGCTGAAAATAATGGGTGCACAAGCAAATGTGGTGAAGAAAGCTGATGGTGCCAGGCTATCAAAAGATATAGCATCTGGGGTCTTAAAGGTTTGAAGATAAACAGGGGGCAATCTAGCTAAGAAACAACAAAGTCCACATGGAAGAAGCACACCAGCCTACCCTGACAAAAATTGCTGAAGATAAAGCAGGTGGATAAGCAAATGCGGTGAAGAAAGCTGATGGTGTCCAGCTGTCAAAAGATATAGAATCTGGGGTCCTATAGGATGGAAGATAAACAAGGGGCCATCAAACTAAGAAACAACAAAGCCCACAAGGAAGAAGCACACCAGCCTGTGAGATTAACAGGCATTGAAGGAATCAGCTATTATGCATCAAAGAAAAAAAATTATAGCATCGTGAATGAGTGGGAGTACAGAGTGGGAACCCAGGGCCCATCTGTGGGAAATTGGACATCCCCTTGCAGAAAGGCTGCGGGAGTGGATGAGCCAGTTAGGTTGTAATGTAGCAATGATGAAATATACAAGTTTCCTCTGGTTCTTGAATATTTCCTCCCCCAACTATCTTGATCCCAATTCTACCTCACAAATCTGGCTGGACCAGAGGATGTACACTAGCACAGGTAGGAACTGGAAACGCAGGGAATCCAGGACAGATGAACCCCTCAGGACCAGTGGTGAGCGTGGCAATACTGGGAGGGTGGAGGGAAGGTGAGGGAGAAAGGGGGAACCAATTACAAGGATCTACATATAACCTCCTCCCTGGGCCATGGACAGCTGAGAAGCGGGTGAAGGGAGATGTTGGATTGTGTAAGATATGACAAAAATAATTTATAAATTATCAAGGGTTCATGGGAGAGGGGAGAAAGGGGAGGTAGGGGACAAAAATGAGGACCTGATACCAAAGGCTCAAGTAGAAAGCAAATATTTTGAGAATGATGATGGCAACAAATGTACAAATGCGCTTGACCTACAATAGGTGTCTGTATGGATTGTGGTAAGAGTTGTATGCGCCCCCAATAAAATGTTTTTTTTTTTTTTTAAGTTATAGGCTTGGAAACACACAGGAGCAATTCTACTCTGACTCACAGGGTTGTTATTGATCAGAATGGACTTGATGCCAGAGAGCTTGGCAGTGGTTTTATGGTTTTGGTTTTATCTGAGTATCACCTGTCAGAAGTGTGGCTTTGCACATTTTTGAAAAGTCTATGTATCTTCAATTTCTTATGCAAAATATAAAATAATAGTATCTACCTCCTAAAATTTTTGTGAGAAATTATTAATTTAAAGGCAAGTTATAAAATGGGAAAACATGAATGATGTAGGAAACACCGAAAGAAGATAGAATGAATGTTCAGAGTGACTGTGTAAAAAGAAATGCTGGAGTAACACTCATTTCAAGCAGCAGCATTTGACCAACAACCACTGATATTAAAGGAAGAAATTGAAGCAGCACCGAAGGTACTAGCCCCGCCCTCAAAAAAAAAAAAGCTTCAGGAATTGATGGAATACCAATTGAAATGTTCCAACAAGCTGATGAAACCCTGGAGGTACTCTTTTGTATATACCAAGAAGTTTTTTTAGATAACTCGTGGGACTACAATGAGATATATATTTGTTCCCATTCCAAAGAAAGGTAACCCAACAGAATGCTCAAATTATAGAACAATATCATTAATGTCACATGCAAGGAAAATTTTGTTGAAAATGCAAAAATCATTGTAGCAGTATATCACCCTAGAGCTGCCAGAAATTCAAGTCAGATTCAGAAGTGGACTGGCAAGAGTGTTATCACTGTGGGCATTCAATGGATCTAAGCAGAAATCAGAGAATATAAGGAGAATTCTGGTTGTACTTCTTCCAAGACACGTCATTTTGTTCTTTTGATAGCCCATAGTACTTTCATTGGCAGGACCAGAATTCAAATACAGCAATTCTTCTTCAGTCTTCCTTATTGAATGTCCAACATTCACATGCATATGTAGGATTGAAAATACCCATGGCTTGGGTCAGGCATACTTTAAAGTCATTAAAGTTAACATCCTTGTTTTAACTTGTGCTAGACAGGGTTCTCTAGAGAAACAAAACCATAATGCTAATAATTTTCTATATTTATGGAGATAGATAGATGAATAACATAAGAAATAGTTAATTATAAAGCAGCACAAATGACTCAGTGCAACTCACTTCCATGAGACAGTTGTGAGACACTGGCATCCTTCAAGTCTTGAGGGCCGCCGAGTAGTCCTCTGTAGAGTAATTCAGGCTGTCTGGGCACAGGCAGCCAACAGCATGGCAGGTCACCAACAGTCAGCCAGATGACAGGGTCCGACAGTCCCCAGCTCAAGAGATGTAAATTCCAATGGTGTGGCAAAGTAGGTCTTGAAGGAACCTCAAATTGCAGGGACACAGTCCATGGGTTAGGTGTCCCACAGGTAGTGTAGCTTGCAAATTGAGGCACAGAACAAGCAAGACAGCCTCACACTGGTCTGCTGGTCAAAGAGCAAGAGACAAAAAAAGACAAGGCTTGCCGAGCCTTTTATCTCTCCACCTTTCAATTAATCCCACGTGTTTATTGGCCAGGTTGACACAATAAACTATCTCACAACTCTTTAGAGAGTTCCTGTGCAGCAGTTGCCTCCATGCTTGTGGATATCAGCAATATAAAGTCCTTGACAACTTCAACCTTTTCTCCATTGATCATGACCTTACCTCCTGGCCCAGTTGTGAGAATTTTTGTTTTTCTTTACATCGGGTTGCAAACTATATTAAAGCCTGTGGTTCTTCCTCAGCAAGTGCTTCAAATTCTCCTCACTTTCAGCCAGCAGATGTGTGTTGCATTGGGTGGAGCAGAGCTTTCATATGCATGTTTCCTGCTGGGAGAGCCTCTAGCAACCTGCTTTGAGTTAGTGCACCCAGTGGCTTCACCTGGCAATTTCACTCTGGTCACAGTGAATTTTTTTTTTTAAAAGTAGTTTCACTTGCACCTTGTTTTTTTGTGATGGTCTATTTAAGAGAACAGTGTGCAGCTGTGAAATTTTGTTGGCTGCTAGGGAAAAATGCCACAAAAACTGTTTTTGATGTTTAACATGAGTTACAAAAACTCAAGTGTATGAGTGGTTTTCTCTTTTCAAAAAAAGGTGAGATGTTGATTGATGATAAAGCTCGTTCTAGACATCCGTCACCTCCCCAAATGGATGAAACTGCCAACAAAATTTGAGCACTTGGTCCTGAAGACCAATGATGGACCAAGGGGAAATTATCTGGACTTTCTTGGCCCTCAGTTCAGGCAATTTTAACAGAAGATTTAGGAATGAGAAGGGTCCCTGCAGAATTTGTGCCTTGGGGTCTGACTTACTGGGAGCTCAAATGGGACTATGCTGTGCTCTGAAAGAACAGCTGGGAAGAGACCCAACCTTTTTTCCCCCCAAGGTCATTACTGGTGATGAGACATGGTGCTATTCTGACCACCCCAAAAGGAAACATAAATCAAGCCCGTGGAAGACTCCATTGTCACCTTACCCCCACAAAAAGCTCAAGTGAAATCAAAGATCAAGATCATGCTCAGTTGTTTTTTTAAAAATAATTTTATTGGGGCTCTTACAGCTCTTATCACAATCCATACATACCTCCAGTTTGTCCAGCACATTTGTACATATGCTACTTACTTGTTTTTTTTATGTGAATGGGGTAGTGCATTTGGAGTTCATTCCACCAGGTCAGACTGTTAATCAAGCTTTCTATTTAGAGGCTCTGAAAAGATTACATAACACTGTGCAACCAAAAAGGTCTGTTTTATGGCAGACGGGACTGGTTTTGCCACCATGACAATGAACCCATTTACACAGCCATCTTAATGTGCAGATTTTTAGCAAAACAACAACAACAACAAAAAAGCAAAAAAAACCCAAAACAAGCAGCATGCCTCTCTTGCTCCATGCACTTTACTCACCTGACCTCACTCCATGTGACTTCTTTGTGTTTCCACAAATGCAGAGGGACATGAAAAGACAGCAATGTAATGATGTAGAAGAGGTGATGGGAATAAAAACAAATGGTGAGGGAGGTGCTGTTAGCCATCCAAACAGATGAGTTTACAAAATGTTTCCAAAAATGGAATTTCTGCTTTGACAAATGTATTACCCTAAGTGTAGTGGAGAGTACTTTGAAGGCGATAAGGTTGTTTGGTAAAAAACAAACAAACAAACAAACAAACAGAAAATCACCTTGAAAACCTACTCTGAAAAACAAAATTCCAGGTTTGTTTTGTTTTGGGGTGGGTGGGGGTGGGGTGGAGGTGGGGGCAGTTGAGGATCAGTGAAAAAAGATCTTCAATGACATTCTTTGACTCAGTGGCTGCAGCAATGAGCTCAATACAGGGATGGTTGTGATTTTCGCAAAGGATCCTGGGTATTTCTGTTGTTTTGTGGTCACTTTGTTCTGTAATTGACTTGATAGCACCTGTCAATAACAGCAACAACTGCATAGGATTGATATGGGAGCTAAATGATTAACATGAACACAAACATCTGGCTACTAGGATTCCAGTTCAAAATGCACAGGTTTATTTAAATCAAAACTTGTATAAACATGTCTTTACATTGATGGCTACAGGCAGTTTCTCTCAATAAGTCACTTGTCTTAGACCAATGTTGCTGTTAGATGCAATTAAATAGGATCTGACTGATAGCAGCACTTGGCACAATAGAAAGAGCCACAGGCCAATCCTATGCCATCCCTCACATTTTTGGTTTGTTTTAGCCCATTATAGCAGCCACTGTACCAGTTCATCTTAAAGAGGGTCTTCTTCCTCTAGACAGACCCTCTACTTCAACAAGCATGGTATCCTTTTCCTGGGAGTAATCTCTTCTTGTAAATTGCCCAAATTAAGAGGCATGAAGTCTCACCATTTTGGCTACTAAGGAGCACTCCGACTGTCTCTCTTCCAAGACAGATTTGTTTGTTCTTTTGGCAGGCCATGATACTTTAAATATTCTTGACCAACACCATAATTCAAATACATTAATTACTCTGTGGTCTTCCTAATTCAATGTCCAACTCTCACATATATGTGAGGTAATTAAAAATATTATGGCATGGGTCAGTTGTAGCTCGATCCACAAAGTGACATCCTTGCTCTTCAATACAGAGATTTTCCCAATGCAATTACCATTTTGTTTCTTTATTCTGCTGCTTCCATGAGCATTGATTATAGACCCAATTAAAGTGAAATTTGACAATTTTCATCATTTCACCATATATCATGGTCATGTATCAATTAGTCCAGTTGTAATGAGTCTTTTCTCTTTATATCAAGTTGCAATCTTTAATGAAGACTATATTCTTGATGATCTTCATCAAAAAGGACATCAAGTCCTCTTCACTTGATGGAATGTGCTTTTCATCTCCAGAGCACATATTGAGTCTTCTGTCAATCATGTTGTTGCAGGCTCCTTTATATTGTTCAGCTTCTTTGCTCAGCATTCAGGTCAAATAAGTAAGGTTGTCCCTTATGTACACTTCTCTTGATTTTAAATCATGTAATAATCCTTAGTTCTCTTTGAAAAAAATGCCTCTCTTGGTCCATGAAGAGGTTCTATGAAAAGAAATATTCTAGAATTACATTTCTTCTCAATGTTATTCACACTTTATTATGATCCACAGAGTTCAGTGAAACACAAGTAAATATTCTTTTAATATTCTCTGCTTTCACTCAAGATCCATCTGACATCAGCAGTGATATCCCTTATTTCAAGTCCATTTCTGAATGCAGCTTAAATTTCTGACAGTTCCCTGTAGGCTTATTACTGCTATAATTGTTGAATTATCTTCACCAAAATTTTACTTGTATGTCCTTTTAATCAATAGTTCTCAAAAATTCCTCATGCTGTGACCTTTTAATACAGATCCTCATGTTGTGGTGACCCCCAACCATTGAAAATATGTGTTTTCCGATGATCTTAGGCAACCTCAGTGAAAGGGTTATTCAGCCCCCGAAGGGGTCATGATCCACAGGTTGAGAACCACTGCTTTTAATGATACTGTATGATAATATCCACATTCACATTTGAAAACACATGTGAACCACATGATCTGTCTTGGAAATGTCCACAAATGTGAATCTATCTCAGGGGTTGGCCAGGCAGCAGTCTTGCAAATTTTTTTGGTCTACATTAGTGAGTGCTTCTTGAGCTGCATCTACGTACTGAATCATATCAATTTATATTCTTCCAATTCCTGGAGCCTTGTTTTTCACCAATGCTTCTAGTGCAGCTTGGATGTCATCCCTCCATACCATTGATTCTTGATGCTCAACCTTGAAATGTTGAAACATTGACCATTTGTTTTCTCTCTGTGTTCCTTCTATTTTAGTTGGTGTTTCACTCAATATTTTATTCTTATCATCCTTCAATATTGCAACCTGAGGCTTTATTATTTTCTTCAACTACTCTCTGCTTGAAAAATACCGAACATGTTCTTTTTGGCTTTCAACTCCAGGTCTTTGCATATTTCATGGCAATGTTTTACATAGCCTTCTACAGCTGCCTTTAGATTGGATTCTCATTCATTTCACTTCATATCTTTTCTATTAATCTAGTGACTCTGCTTTCAAGAGTAAGGTTCGGAGTCTCTTCTGACATTCACGTCAGTGTTTTCTTTCTTTCCCGTCTTTCGAAGGACTTTTTGCTTCCCTCGTGTATGATGTTCTTGACATGCCCATACCTTTTCGGATGTTCATTCTTTATGGTTAAATGCATCCGACCTGTTATTGCGATTGTCTTGAACTCAGGTGTACTATATTCAAGCTCATATTTTCACTCTTGTGGGCTAGTTTTAATTTTCCTTGGTTTCAACCAAACTTACATATGAACAGCGGATCATCTGGTTCACAGCTGACCTCTGGCCTTGTTTGGATGACGATATTGACCGACCCCATTGTTTCTTCTCACAAATGTAGTCAATTTGATTCTTCTGTATTCCGGACGGCACAGGCCAACTACATAGTCACCATTTATGTTGTTGAAAAAAAAGTACTTGCAATGAAGACGTCATTAGACTTTTATCATTCTATCTCTAGCTTTCTTTCTATTAAAAGTTACCAGGTTTCTGACTTTTGTTTTCCATTACCCAATAATTATCAATGCATCTTGATTGCATGCTTGATCAATTTCATAGTGAAGAACTTAGGAGATTTCTTCAACATTGGCTTTATTGATGGGCGTGTAAATTTGAATCACAGTTGTATTATCAGAACTTCCTTGTAGGCATTTAGCTATTATCCTGTGAGAGACAGCATTATACTTCAAGATGAATATGACACCATTTCTCATGAATTTGTCATTACTGCCATAGGAAACCATATGACTGTCTAGCTCAACATGGCCAATGCCAAGCCATTTTAGCTCACTAGTGACTGGGATATCTACCTGTATGCGTTCCATTTCATGTTTGATGCTTTTCAACTTCCATTGACTCATATTTCATACCAATGTTTCAATGTATTCATGAATTTTTGTAGCCATTTCTTTTCATTTTTGTGTCATGCCTCGTAGACAAATGAAGGTCCTAAAATTTTGCTGTATCCAGTTTTTCAGGTTGACTGTACATGGAAGAGTCATATTTTGAGTACCTTTCCACCTCAAAGACTCACCTTCTGGCCTGATATCTGCTGCCAGTCCTAAGTGTTTCAGTGGCTCCTGTCTCAGAAGGGGACTGCTTCTTCTGGAAACTTCACTGAAACTGGTTCCCCAGGGGTCACCCTTTCCTTATTTTAAATACCAGTGACTTAGTGGCAGCATCAGAATAATATGAATAATAATATACAAGTGCTCACAGTATAAGAAACTAACAGATGAGGGTAGTTTTAGACTTACTCCCAAACCCATTGCCATTGAGTTGGCCTGAACTCATAAGGACCCCATGTGACATAGGGCAGGATTCGCCTACCTTTCATCACATAGGGGAATTAAGCAGACAGCCTCAGCTTTCTCCTCTGGGATGGCTCTTAGGTTTGAACTGCTGAGCTTCTGTAAGTAATCCAAGGTAAGTAAGCCATCATGGTTTTTTTTTTTTTCTGATGCAGTCGGGTGTATTAAAAAATCCAATCATCTACACCGTTGCTTCCAAGGGAATCTCCTGAGCCAGGCAAATATAAGGTGGGGAGGTCAGCTTAAAAGGTTATGGTAGCTGTTTGGGAGAGGGGGGCTCCCAAAGGCATACGCTTGATAGATTTTCTCAAAGAACACAGGATGACCGTGGGAGTTTATTAGGAAGCAGTTTTCAGAAAATTGAAAACTGCTTTGTTGAGCAAAAGGCCAGGAAATTTGTGCCAAGGAATTTTTTTTTCTATCATGACAATGCACCTGCTCATCCTTAGAGGGTAGCGTGGCTGTCTTGGGGGAATTTGGCTGGAAAACCTTAACCCATCCATCCCACACCCCTGATCTTGCCTCATTCATACTATTTTGTTCCCCAACACTCAAAGTATATACATAGATAGATAGATCTAGATGTAGATATATTTTTAAAACAGCAAAACACAATTTAATTCCCCAAAGATGCCAAAGCTATGGTTTAAAGTGTCGTAAATTAAGGAGCATGAATCACTGGGGATGGAAACGCCACGTTTGTAAGTATATACAATTAGATGGAAGGTATGCTGAAAAACAATAACTCCTCATTTTGATAGTTTTGTTTAATTAAGCTTCCTCTGATTTCGTCATAATATTTTGACTGCCCTTGTACACAAAAACAGCCTAAAGCCCCATTTTATGAACACAGAATTTGATTAATATTGTGTTACTTCTATTTGGAGAGGAGCCCTTGTGGTACAGTGGTTAAGTACGTGGCAGCAAATGGAAATATCAGTGTTTCAAACCTCCCAGTTGCTCCCTGGGTGAACTATATGGCAGTCTAATCCCTTAAAAGTTACAACTATGGGTCTCAGGGAAGGCAACAATGCGTTGATCAGTCGGCAAACAATATAGGCCAGCCTGCCATTGGGAAAAATCGTCAACGTTAAATATAGGAACCTCAAGTGGAAGATGAAGTTCAATATCATGTCACTAATTGGGTACTTTTGACCTAGTTTTGTTCAGCCTTTCGTGACCCAGGTCGTGTACTGTGGACACCAGGACTTTAGACTCTGTCCTTCTTAGTTCATATCAGGAGGATCCTATTTGGAATGTCCACTAAATGAACTGGACTTTTTCTTCAATGTACTGGTAGCAGATTAGAGAAATTGAAACACTCGCATGGGCTTAAGGCTGAAATGCCCTAGTGTGAGAAGCAGACAACTACCATGCAAAAGCTATGGATGTGGAAGTCATTGGATTTAAACTAAAAATTCTAGCCTTGAGTGGGTGTGTTAGTCTTGGGACTTTAGAGAAACAAATCCACAGAAACTCATGTATAAGAGAGAGTTTTATATAAAGGGTAAGTGCACATCAAGAAAACATCCCAACCCAGTGCTGCCCAAGCCCACAAATCCAACATTAACCCATTAACCCATATGTCCAACACCAATCTACAAAGTCCTCCTCCATCTCACAAAACAGATACAATGATGCCGACTGCAGGAGGAAAGCTGAGTCAGTGAATGTGTCGGCATCTCAGAGCTGGTAGGGGCCTCTACACGGCTGCTCCAGCACCCAGGGCTGCATCAGGGTAGGTCCATGTGGCTTCTCCTCAGGGATGTCTTGCAGGAAGTGAGCTTTGCCAGTTGAAGCAGGTAACTGGCTAAGGCAGCTGCACCCTGGTCTGATCCACAGAAAGCAAGAGACCTGAGAACTAGAAAGGTGAGATTCACCAAGCTATTTACCGCTCCACCCTTCAATTAATTCCACATGTGTTGGCCAGGTCGGCACAATAAACTTTAACTACACCAGGGTGCCAATAAAGAGCAACTCAAACTACCATATATGTGCTATCTTTATATTCTTGGCAGGGCTAATCCAGTTTTGCCTTTGTGAATGAGCATTACTGAAATTTTGCTCAATCTCCAACCTGCAATGTTTGTGTAAATAGTTTCCGGTCACCTAAATTGTTAACATGTACAAATTACAATCCTGTGTTTTGGTCTAAAAAGTTGTCCTCTAGATGTATACCTTATGTACACTTTTTTCCCCTTGCTAGTATTTTAAAGCCTATACCATTGGCTAAGTTAATGGTAACATCAATAGAACTAACATTTGCTGTATTAATCAGCAAAATAATAAAGAACCAGCAACATATATAGACTACAGATATATAAATGGATTTTGAGCTTGTACTTAGTTGTAACCTTAATTAATTAGTCCTTATGGCATGGTCCTTCTCAATATATGTGCACATGAAATGACCACTAAGATATGGGTGCTATCTCAAAGTGTGATGAAGAAAACAGCTGGTGCCTGGCTATCAGAAAGAACAGTATTAGGAGTCTCACAGATTTGTCTTAAAACAAGCAGCTATGTAGGTGAGGCATTAGCTAAGTCCACAGGGATCAAGTACTCTAGCCTGTATGATCTAAACATTGTAAATAATAAAATCCTAATCAGGAGGAAGGAAGTGTGTTAGAACTTAAATTCTGAACACCCAGTTGGTAGAAGGCTATGGATGACAGTGAAAGTCCAAAACATAATTGTTGAGTCCCCTATGCAGATTAAGGCAGTGGTAAATCACCTCTGACTATGGACCAGGGATGGGAAGGGCCTTCTTGTCAGAGTACATTGTAGGGTGGATTACTGCAGTTATAGTTAGGCCAACATGTGAGATCTTGTCGTTTGGTTTCCCTCTGTGTTAATCTGGTTAGACAAGAGACATAAATCCTGAGACACTCATATATGTTTAAGAGAAAGCTTTATATCAAAGAGTAATTGTGTCTTGAGAAAACACCCCAGCCCAGTCCAGATCAAGTCCATAAGTCCAATGTTAGCCCATGTGTCCGATACTTGTCCATAAACTCCTCTTTAGACTCATGAAGCACATGCAATGATGCCAAATATAGGGAGATCATAGGCCTGTGGGTAGAAAGTTTAGTGGATCCAGTGGTGGTAGAAGCATTTCTAGGACTCTGGCTGCCATCAGCATGGTTCCATGTGGCTTGTCATCAGGAATGTGATGCAGAGTGTGTCCTGTTTCCAGGGAGGCAGAGAGAAAATTCCCAGAATCTTCTTGAGAAGGCCACCCCCACAAGGAGGCATCAATCAGGCCGTTACCTGATTGACAGGCTAGATGCCACCCGTATAACTTTTTTATCAAGGTGACATGAAATTATGTAACTGTGACATCCTCTTGTAAAATTGTTCTACTTTTGAATACTTCCTGTTTTATTTTTCATTGGGGTTTTCCTGTGTATCATTCTGTCATTGTTGGGGGCTGTTTGTTTGTGCTTTTTATTGATATTGTATGTTTTTCTATATATGAAACTCAGGCTAGACAAACCTATAAAGACAACAACTGGATAAATAGCTTCAAAGGGACAATGCTTGGAAGTTGGCGGAATATGGGAAGGTAACAACAAATAGATGGAAAAACTGTCCTGGGAGTGATTGTGGTGATGGTTGCTCAACTCTTCGGAATATGAATGAACTGCTGAAATGCATGATATGTGAATTGCATGCCAGTGTAACTGTTAATAAAAAACAAACTCGTTAATTTTTAGATAGCACAGCTTTGAAAATCCCAATGTGGTGTTCTAATCTGTCATGTAGGGTCACTGTGAATCAGAAATTCTATGCTTTAAAATTTTTTCACTTGTTTATATTTTCACCCCATCATGTGTTGTGGGTCCTATTTTATGTAGGAAGATTGGAAAGGGACATATTTATAAGAAGACCTATTATAAGAAGCATATAGGGGACCATCTAGGGGAAGACTATTTAAACATGATGAGTAGTTTGGTGATCTGTATTGATGTGAGGACATTCTTCAATGTTCTATATAAAATAATACCCAGCCATAACATAAGATGTGATAAAAATATAATAGGTAAAACAAAAGACAGCCCATGGCTGTTGAGTAGATTCTGACTCATAGCACCCCTGCATAAGGTTGATTAGGTTGTACATCTTTGGCGGAAACATATCATTGTTTTCCTGTGGAGCAGCTGATATGTGTGACTTGATCATGCGGTGACCAACATGGTCAACCACATGGTTGACAGTTCAGTATTTACTGTGATATGCCATCAAGCGCCAATGAAAAAAGACATACAGGCTTCAAAGAGCATCGATACAATATGGATTACTATGAATGAGACACAGATAAGACAGCTATCTAAGTGTTTTACGTGAATTCCTCACAACAGTTCGGTGAGGTGGGTGTATTCGTGAATGTTCAGAGAAAAACAGGAGGGCCACTGTGAGTGCTGTGTGGCCATTGCAAGGGCATATGGAACCTATCAGAAAAGTAGAGTGTCGTGGGAGGAATGGTTCATCAGAATAAGACAAAGACTGCTGGAGGCTGCAGGCATATAGGACCTCCGCCATGTAAGAATCACCCTTGGGACAACATGCAGTTGGAATCTCTTACCCCCTAGTGGAGCAGGTGCTACCTAGTCCCCTTTGTCATTGCCTCAACGAAGAAAAGGAGTTCAAGAGAGGTTAGAAATATGACAGGATGAGGTGGGAGTCAGAGAGTGGGGAATCTTGGGGTCATGGTAGAGTGTTAGATATGACTCTGAGCATTGGACAGCTTGAAACAGACTAGACATTTTAAATTCCGCTGAGTGGAAGCAGGGGTATATCTTCTAGGAGGATAATGGAGTAGTCTGGGTAGCAGATAATGGCATCTTGTATAGGGCTGGATAGCAGTGGCCACGGCCTGGATATCTTTTGATGGTTTAACTCATAGACTTTGTTGAAGAATTAGAAGTAGTATTTCAGAGAAATAAAATCAAGATGGCAACAAGGCTGAGCAATGATCACATTTCATGGCCATATACTACTTTGACCAGATGGCAATGTGAGGATTAGTTTGGTAGTGGAGGTACGATGAAGACTTTGATTTTGATATCCGGGTGGCTAGATCAAATAGACAGTGAGATGTAAGAGTCTTGAGTTCCCAAGGAAAAGTCAACAGTTGAAATTCTAGAACTTAAGCTGGTAAAAGGCTGCCAACGACTTCAGTCTCCCTGAGATGGGTGTGCTGGGAGATGGTGGTGGTTTCCTACTCTGTTTTCTTCTCTGAGTTTTGGCCTTAAGATGCTTCTGTTGGATCTGTTAATTTTCACCACTGAGGGTCAAAGTAAACAAGATACATAAAAAGTTCTTATTAATCACCCAAAATGATCTATTGAGAGGGGGTCGAGGTGGGAGGGTAGAGAACAGAATTGGGATGAGATGACCACAGAGAGGAAGATCAACTGAAATGAGGATGTTCAGGGAAACGACATGGTTCACACTATGTTTTATAGCATGGTTCCTCAGTTAGAGGTGCTTAAGGTAAAAACCTGTGGAGAAAGTAGACTGATTAAAAAAATACATTATCTTCAATAACCCCCAAAATACTAATTCCTGTAGTTCAAAATTATATTAGTTGTACTCGGAATGTTATGTTTCTGAAGAACTATTAGTCTCAATGGTTCTTGTTATCTCCCTTAATTCCTGGTACTTACTGTGTCATATGCTATTCTTGGTGATTAATAAACATTACCTTCTCTGGTTTTTATGCTTTACTATGATATTATTGCATTGCTATTCTGTTACACAAACGAGGAAGTTGAGCAATGAAAATGTGTAGTTGCTATACTACCGACTGACCTGGGCCAGAATTTTCCTGAGATATTTCACCAAATAATACCTAGTAGGAAAAGAAAATGATGTTCCTAGAGTATTGAGAAATGTGAGATTAAAGATTAAACAAAGATAAGCATGTTTTTGACTAGACTGCTCAGATCATTAATATGCTAATTTAATACTCAGCGTCTCTAAAAAGAGCTCTTGAACACAGCGTTTCCCAGTCATTTGAGTACAGAGCTTTTTTCAGTTCTTCCATTTTCCTCTTTAGAGCTTCTTGTCAGAACCCACTTTGGGACATGCCCGTTTAAGCCAATGTAACCAGGAGGCTTGACGTCTGTTTATTCTTGGTGGCAGTTCCCGAAAGATGCTCTTCCTTTAGTCTTTTCTCCGGTATCCGCTTGCTGCAAGCATTGGATGCTGTCTTGTATTCTGATTTTTCCTTACATTCTGGACTCAAACGCACATATGATTGATGCTTTATGGTTGAACATACAAATACGATTTTGCTCCGAGAATGATTTTAATTTGATAGAGATCCAGATTGGCTGGAAGCAATACAGTTAGTTGCAGCCACCCTCTTAATTCATCCAATTGAGGGTCTTCCTCTTTTGCTCAGAAGCTTCTATCTTACCAGCATTATGTTCGGCTTAAGTCTTCTCTGTATCCGTAGAGATATTGACCGCGTACTAGGTGTCATAGTCCATAGCTGCACTCTCTATACATGGACTCTTCAGAAAATGGCTCTTGCTCTCTGCTTTGAGAATGATACATTGGTGACAATAGAAGCAACCTTTACTGAATTCTGACCAATGTATTCTAGGTTTCTACTAAGGTATTTACATATGTTATTTAACATTTATTTATTTTACATATGTTATTTATTTATATATCTGATGACAATGATGTCCTTCAATTTACTAATGTCTTCTTTGATCTAATTTAATGATGGCATTATCTAGTAAGTATTCGACTAGAAACTGCATGCTTGGCGATTTAAACCCACCAGCTGCTCCATGGGACATAGGTGCAGCCCTGCAGCCCTATCCTTATGTAAAGATTTGCAGCCTTGGGAACCCTGTATAAGGTAGCTATGGGTTGGACTCAATTCAATGACTGGATATAGGAAGCACACATCATTCTTTCATTCACTTATTATTTGGCTAATTTACCAACATTTTACTGTGTTAGATACCACCAAGAGTGAAGAAGCAAAAAACTCCTGACAGTATTTGACATTAAGATTCTCCTGTTTTTGTTTTTATAAACTAGACCAATATATAGACACTTATATAGACTGTATTAAATGATACTATTACAGGAAATCATATGCTTAATATTTATAGTCACTTAATTCAGTAGAATAATCCCTAATACTTTTGAAACTGTCACTTTGGTGTCTTTGAACCTGGCATTTCTCCCAAGAAGTAGATTCCATGCTTATTGTAAGTATTAATACTTTGCATCTTGGTGATTACGTGAACTCTAATTCTTCTACATGTGTAGACGATGGTGCTCCCTATAATGAGTCATTTAGAATTCTCTAGATGTGTGAATACTTGATGATAATCCCAAAGAAGAAAGCAGTTTACTCAAGGGGAGTATCAGACAGGAAACCTCTCTGTAATCACTTCTGTACTGTTGTTAGCGTTGTCGTCAGATGTCATCCAGTTGGCTCTGGTCCATCGTGACCCTATGAGCAACAGAGAAAAGCATGGTACAGTTTTGCTCCATCCTCACAATTGTTTCTATGCTGATCCTGTGGATGCAGTCACTGTGTCAATCCATTTCGTTGAGACCCTTCCTCTTCTTCACCTCCCCTCCACTTTACCAAATGTAATATCAGAGGGACTGGTCTTTCCTGACAATATGTCCAAAGTGTGCAACATAAAGTCCTGGCCTCCTTGATGCCAAGGACCACTCTGGCCTTACTGCTTGGAATATAGATTGGGTTGTCCTACTACCTGTATTTGGGACTTTGCCTGTTCTGCTCCAGCGCCACGATTCCAATACATGGATTCTTCTTCAGTCTTCCTTATTCAATGTACAACTTTCACATCCATATAATGTAATGGAGAATACCGTGGTTTGGGTCAGGTAAAATTTAGTTCCCAAAGTAATGTCCTAGTTCTTTAATACCCCGGAGAGTTCTCATGCAACAGATTTACCTAATGCAATTAGTCTTTTTGTCTCTTGACTGCTGCTTCCATGTGGATCCAAATAAGGCAAACTCCTTCATGATTTCAACCTTTTCTCCATTTATTATGATGTTCACTATGGGTCCAATTGTGAGGATTTTGATCTTCCTTACTCTGAGTTGTTATCCATACAGAAGGCTGCAATCCTTGATCTTCATCAGCAAGTGCTTCAAGTCTTCCTCACTTTCAGCAAGCAAGGCTATGTCATCTGCATATCGACATAATAAGCCTTCCTTCTGATGCTCCGCTCTCCTTCATATAATCTGCCTTCTCTAATTATTTGCTCAGTGTATCGATTGAACAAGTACAGTGACAGGATACAACCTTGACACAGAGGTTTCCTGATTCGAAACCATGCATTTTCCTTTGTTCTACTCACACAACTGCCTCTGGATCCATGTACAAGTTCCTCATGAGGACAATGAATGTTCTAGAATTCCCACTCTTCTCAAGGTTCTCCACAGTTTATTATGGCCCACGCAGGTGAATTCCTTTTGCATAGTCAATGAAACACAAGTACACATCTTTCTGGTATTTTCTGCTTTGAGCCAACATCCACCGGACATCAATAAAGATACCACTTATGCCATGTCCCCTTCATAGCGGCCTGAATCTCTGGCAATTCCCTGCCAATGCACTGCTGCAATATCTGGACTAGGACAACCCATCTGTGTACCAGGATAGCCCTCCCACCAGAAGACAGTAATTGAGTGGCAAGGTCCTCGGGGTCTGAACGAGCAAATGTTTTCACTTAATGCTTTGGCACGTATTCTTGAAAGGATCGATTAAATAATGCTAGATGTGGGTGTTGGAAAGACAGCATGGTGTCCTCAGGCAACACGGCTGACAGCCAGGCTGGTAAGGCATAGGGGTAGCTATGCCAAACATTTTTAAGGCTGTATTTAGGTTAGGCACCGGGGATGTGGATGTAAAGGTGCTTTGGTTTCTGTCTTAATCTATATAGAATTCATCAAAAATACACTTTAAAAGACATAATTCATTGCCTGAAATTGAGTCTGATTGTTTTTCCATAATGTTAAGAATCTGTTCCTGTTTCAATCATTTTAAGGAGAAAGGGTTATTTTTAGGTTCAACTCCTGCTAATATAGGATGAAATTGGATGATGAGAGAGAAAATCCAAAGAAAGACAAGCATTTATAGGATGGAAAGGGGGAAGTGAGCATTTGTGTAAAACCTCCAGTAATTCCAAAACATTACTCAAAAATGAAGGATTTCAGTGGCAGATATTTGGAACCTCAGATTTTCTAGTTTTCAAAGCACAGAAACACCCACTCTCTGTTGACGGTACCATGTTTTGTCCAGCCCATTAGTGAGTCTGGCATCAAAAGGCCCCTGGAAAAAGGTGTATTGCTAGCCACGGATGACCATTAAAGATGGAGGAGGAAATTTACTTTCAATCTGCCTCATCATGCACGATTATACTGGACTTTCAGACATGTTACGATTCTCTCCCTCATCCCTCCGGTCTGACAACTCATTGCAAACATCCAGTGGAAACACGTTTAGCTTTCAAAATTCTGATGTAGTAGGATGACTAGAGTTTGGTGTATATGGTTGAATACATCTATAGTTATACTTCATTTGTCAAGGGTCATTGTATGATTTTTCTTACTGTTTGCTAAAAGATAAAAATGTATATTTTATCATGCATTCTTCAAAAGTCTTTATGGAGGGCAAGCTCTCTACCAGGTAGGTCCCCCAAATTTAGGCATACAGTGTATCCCTAATTTTCTGTGAGTGAAAAGAACCCTGATAGCTAAGCGTCTAAGCTTTGAGCTGCAAACAAAAATATAAGTAATTCAAACCCACCAGCTACGCCCTAGGAAAACAAAGAGAGGGAGTCTGTTTCTGGAAAAATTTAGAGCTCGGCGAGTCCTATGGGGCAGTTCTCCTGTGTCCTATAAGGTCCCTATGAATTGGGCAGCAATGGGTGTGTTTGTTGTTGCTCCAGGAATAATGGGGCAAACAGGCAAGGGCATGGTTTTAAGATGTGAGCTGTGATAACTTTAAGCCAAGCAGCTGTAGGAGGTTAGAGTAGTCACAACGTACCCAGTTCTGGGTCAGCAAGAGTCACTTCTCAGAGAAGGTAACACTGACCCTGAGACCTAAACAATGATTAAGTACATGTGCAAAGGAACCCACTAAGGGTTGTAATTTGGAGGGAACAGGTCTGGGTCCTGGATCTAAAGCATCTTCTCTATATTTAAAGATATTAGCAACTCTAGAAATTAGTATAACCAAGAGAGATTAAGTGATTGTTAACTGCAATGTGTGATAGAGATCGTTTAGAGGGTCGGAGGAGGGAAAAGACCCCCATGGTTATCACTATGGACAATTTATAAATGACTTAATTTGGGCACCCACTCTGCTACCTTGCCATCTGCTTTGGAAGAATTTCCTTCCATTATGTAAAACACTGGATCATGGGGTTTTGTCTATATTAATGACTCTCTCTCTCTCTTTTTACTTTCAGGGAAGCCTCCTGTGCTCCATCTCAAGTTGCATTCCAAAGTCAGACTGCATTAGATGTTCATGCTGTTTGCCACTTGGCAATTCTAATCTATCAACAGCTGTCTGGGTAGAGTGCATTTGTGCATAGAGCCTCTGGAAGAAGGCGGAGGTAAGGAAACTTAGCAATTGGAGACAAAATAAATCACAACACACACACACACACATACACCTCACAGTCCAATCTTTATGACTGAGTGGGAGACCCACTGTGTAATTTCTGTCTTCTTCTTGGCATGTGAAATCTGTTAATCCTGAAACTTAAAAATGTACATATTTCCCCCAAATGAGATGTAATTCTGTCGAGTTAATTATCATACAATTATAGCAATGGAAAAGAAAACCCTAATCAAACATGAACAGCTTGTCTAACTATTAACCAGGCCGTGGTGAACCATTACTTAGCTCTGACTTGTGTGATCCGTCATAGACTTTTGGCCCTCTGTGATCACGAACTTAAATGAGTCCACAGTTGATTAAAATGGAGGGGCCTAGCAGCCTGGGATCTTATGATTGTCTTTAAATTGTTGACTGATTGCATTATATGGGCACAGAGTTATAGCAAAGGACTTTCTCCTTCCTTCCAATTGCTCAGTGTGAAAGGAGGGAGTGGTCAGGCACTGATTTGAAAGGTACATTTTCCCAGAACTTCGGTCAAATGTAGTGGTGACATGTGTTAAAACATTCTTACATATATATATATATATATATATATATATATATATGAACCAAACGTAATGTCATCCAGTTGATATTCATTCATAGTGACCTTATAGGACAGGGTAGAGCTTCCCCTGTGGCTTTCCAAGATTGTAACCATTTACAGAGTAGAAAGCCTATATATATAGTATATTTTCTTGAATTATGATTATGAATCGGGCAAAAGTTTCCAAACCAGATCATCAGCTGTACATTCAAGAGCAGTTCATAAAGACTTTGCTTCATTTTGTTCTTTGCCATCTGCTTAAGGTACAATTACTGATTCCACTCCCTTTTAGTGTTTCCCATATATGCCAGTTCTTCCTTCTTTCCAAATCCTTTGAATTTTGTTCTTGGAGAAATGCTGCCATTTCATCTCAAATGGCTAACGACCACAAGGTATATGTATCTCACAAATATTATTCTTCTCCTTGTAGGTCTATCTATTTTTTAGTTGAAAATTTAGTTGTGGGGTAAAAGTTCATTTGCTAATCTGAAGAGTGACTAAGGGTCACTGTCAACTTGACTAAATAAGCTAGATAAGCGTGGCCTGGTTTCTTTTAGTATTTTGATTTTTGTCCTACATCTTCTCCCGCTCTACCCAGGACATTGTAATGTAAATGGTTCACAGCACTTGGTAGGGGTAGTTGGGCACCATCCAGTTCTTCTGGTCTCAGGGTTGTGGAGACTGATGCTTGTGGAGTCCATTCATCCATTGGAATCATTGTTTATGTCTCCTGCTTCTCATCACTCTTCTGTCCTCCAAAAGGGGAGAGGCCAGCAGCTGTGCATTATAGAAAGCCATTCAAGGGCTTTGCAGACTCCTATTGCTGCTGACCAAGGTGGGAAGTGAAATGCTGTCTTTCCAAATTATGTATTTCTGCATTGACCATGGGGTCCCCAAGACAGGTTGATTTTTTTTTATGTCAGTCCAATCTGTGTTTTCCTCAGGTCAATCCAAGCTATATTCAGCATTCCAATATTCATATGAAACAGGACTTACATGTGGCCTAAATGTACAGTTTGACAGCCTTAAGGACAGTTCTGATAGATATAAAGCAACCAAGGCAGTGTTTGCTCTGGTTGAATGCACTTGTCTGCTAATCACATTGAAGTTTAGGTCTGGGAAGGAAAATCAGGACAGACAAAACCATTCAGACGGAATGACACTGCCTTCTAGGGCTGCAGGTAATTTCTCCTCATATACATGTGAAAGTTGCATGTAGAATAAGGAAGATTGAGCAAAAAAGATCCATTTGAGTGATGGTGTTAGTGAAGAAGTGTGAAAGTACCACAGATTGCCAAAAGAACAAACAAATCTGTCTTGGAAGAAGTACAGCCAGAATGCTCCTTAGGAGCAAGGATGGTGAGACGTCATCTCATGTGCTTTGGATATCTTCTGAGAAGGAGAGACCAGTCCCTGGAATAGGACATCATGCTTTGTGAGGTGAAGGGTCAACAGAAAGAGGAAGCCCTTCCCAAGACACGGTGGGTGGGTTGACACAGTGATTGCCACAATGGGCTCCAACATACAAACCGGGAGGATGATTCGGGGCTGGGAGGTGTTGTAATTTTGTGCATGGAGTCGCTATGCATGGGGAACAACTAACAACAAAAACAACAACACAGACATGCCTACCTCAAATGATCTCTTCTACTGGCCAAGTCTTCGACATAAATCATTGATTTTAATTTGTTTTCCAGTAAATAGGGTCCGGGGAAAGGGACAGAGAAGTCCCTTTGTGGGAGAAGAGGTGCAAAAAAGACAGTGAAAATGAATCCTGATGATAGTGGTGCTGAAGCTGCCACAGCAACCACCCCTGGTAACCACCCCAAGGGCCCTATCTGTAAACAAACAGTCGGTTCCCATGAAAACATCAGTCTCAGAAGACCAAGATCAGCAAGCATGCTGGGTCTTCCTTTTCTCCATTCCAGAGTTCTGCTAACAAACAAAGCAAAGCAAATATCTTGGGACTAAGAAACCAGTTGGGGTGAATATTCCAGGATGCTTTGAATGTCAAGGCTTTCTTTCCAAATGTACCTTGCTTCCTGTAAGACTTCTTGCTTGCAAAACTGAAAATTAGCTTTGGAAGAGATCCCAGGCAGAGGTTTGCATAGAAAGACGATGCCAGTAAGAATAGGAGCATAAGAAAAAGGACCCAGGCCAAGACTGGGAAGAATTCAAGCTAAGAAGACACAGAATAAGGACTATGCTAATGATCTGTGGAGGCATGTGGTACCTGCGGGAAAGAGCTGGGGAGTTGTGGGAGGAGGGGGAAAGCAAAGCAGAGAGAGACAGTACTGCCTAAAGGGAGTCATCTCCTCCTGGGAGAAGGACAATGACTGCTTAGGAGGCAAGCTTCGTGCATCACAGGTAGCTCCACAGAAACTCGGGTATTACAGCACTGGCTGGCCTCTCTGGTCACTGTCTTTGATGGAATCTGCCAATGGAGACTAATCCATTGCCTTCACATGTCTCATGAATGCATTTCCTTTAGGGCAAATGGGGGATAGATATTCCTCTTTAGAGAAAACAAAAGCAAAACACATGGAAATGCCAAGCTCTCTTGGCAGAGGTCCACAAAGCTACCTTCAGCAGAAGAAATGAATGACCGTCTTGTATGGCAAATCAATGGCCACAAGAGTCAAGCAAATTGCTGATCATTCAGGTGAGGTGGGACTGGATGTGGATAGAATTATTAACGCCTACTTCTTACCCATTGTGGAGGCTCCCAACTGTCTTATTTCTACTTCTTCGAGGCTCAAGTTTCTTGCCTGAAAATAAAGTAGGGCCCAATCCATCACAGTTGAGGGACATGCCCAGAAGAAGCAGGGCAGGCAGCAGGGGTCACAGGAACTGTAAGTGACTTTAACGCATTCTTATGGCCATTGAAGGCCACATTCTTTCACTGGGATACCATTGATCAAAATGGCTAAAGCCATCCTGGATGAGTCACTTCTTTAGAAGAAAAAGGTCAATGTCCCTAGACTGGCAAGTGATTGGAGCGTTTGAAGAACCAGAGAATCTGAGCGATTCTGACACCAGACAATAAATAAACTTCTTGATGAATAAAACCTCCAAAATAGTTTTGATGCTGTATCTGCTGCCCATTAGATGTCTCCAGCCAGTGTTATGTGCCATATGTTTCAGGAAAAGTTTCTCCCTTTTATATTTTGGATAAATAACAACAGACAAATCTATTTACTATCGGGTGAGGAAAGCTCATCCCTTTAAGGCCTATTTGCTGTGTGAGTAACAGCATTCACACTGGGCCAGTTGTTATCAGTTCAGCAAGTTGACTTTCACCAAATACTGATGACATGTTGCAGAGAATAAGTCTCCGATGGGCTTTTCTAGGCTGTAATCTTAATGGGAGGGAATCACCAGGTCTTTCTTATGCAGAATCATTGGGGGAGGGGGTTCAAACAGCCAGCAAAGGGGATTTCCCTTAATGTCCCTCATAATCTTAGATGAGGTGCCTTGATTGGATTCAATGTTTTCTTCTTTTGAATAAGAGGCGTGGTACCTGATTTG
Source organism: Tenrec ecaudatus (assembly GCF_050624435.1). Taxonomy (NCBI): domain Eukaryota; kingdom Metazoa; phylum Chordata; class Mammalia; order Afrosoricida; family Tenrecidae; genus Tenrec; species Tenrec ecaudatus. The sequence continues at coordinate 199,613,391 of NC_134532.1, forward strand.
TAGTCGTCTCTTCTAGAAAGGAAATCATAGTAATGCCATGGGAGAGCCCAGTGGCCTCATTCAAGCACGATGAACTCACAGGACAGTTGTGCATTCAGAGAACAATAACAATAGCTCCTGGGCATTGAGTACGCGTTGTGGCCGGCAATGTGGCTTTTTATATGTCAAATTACATCATCTTTATGGAAATCAACCAAGGCACTTTTTAACAAATTTAAATCATGGCATGGGGGGGGGCGCGTGCAACTTTTATCGCAATCCATATGTGCATCCATTGCGTCAAGCACATTTGTGCATTTGTTGCCTCCATCATTCTCAAAACATTGGCTTTCCACTTGGGCTCTTGGAATCAGCTCCTCATTTTTCCCCTGACTCCCCGCTGTTCCCTCCCTCATAAATCCTTGATAATTTATAAATTATTATTATTTTATCATAGCTTACACTGCCTGACGTCTCCTTCCACCCACTTTACTGTTGTCCATTCCCCAGGGAGGAGGTTATATGTGGATCCTTGACATCGGTTCCCCCTTTCTACCCCACCCTCCCTCCACCCTCCTGGTATCGCCACTCTCACCTCTGGTCCTGAGGGCTTCATCTGTCCTGGACTCCCTGTGTTTCCAGTTCCTATCTATACTACTATACATCCTCTAGCCAGACTTGTAAGGTAGAATTGGGATCATGATAGTGGTGGGAATGAAGCATTTAAGAACTAGAGGAAAGTTGGGTGTTTCATCTATGCGACAGTGTACCCTGAGTGACTCATCTCCTCCCTTCTACCCCTCTGCAAAGGGATGTCCAGTTGTTTACAGATGGGCCTTGGGTTCCCACCCCACACTCCCCCTCATTCACGATGGCAATTGTTTTATATCTATTTTTGCTGACTACTGACTACCATCCAGGCAACTTTGCCTCAGTGGGACTCCATGTGTACCAAGGACAACACTTTGCTTCTGTGGCACTTCCAACCTTTTGGTTAGCCGCTAAACATGTTGATTGTTGAACCACCCAGGAAATCTATGCATCAATAAACTTGGATATAAAAGGATTAGGTATACTCCCCTATAGATATATGAAATAACAGAGTGTAAATTTGAATACAAAGAGAATCTGACTCTAAAGCCCACAGACAGCCCACTGGGTATAGATAGCCTCCCTATGGTAGGTAGTGTGGGGAAAGCAATGGTTGAGAGCTATAGTTCTCATCATCCACGAAGGCTCCCCATTTGGGCCAGTATTTCTCAGGCATAGCCGTCACCTTGGATGCTGTTATGATGCTGAACATATTTCAGCAGCGTTTCTAGACTAAGACTGACCAGGAAGAAAAGACGGTCTACTTCCTCATAGTAGCCAATGAGAATCCTATGAAACCCAATGAGAACATATCGATCCCGTCTGGTTGTGCATGGAGTTGCGGTAAATCTGGGGATAGCTCCGTGGCAGGTAACAAAACAATGAAGGCATCTGGCAAAAAGTCTGTGGCAGGAGTTATTATAACATAATTGAATTGGATTCAAAATTTCATAGAACACTGCTCCTCTCTAGTTCTCCTAGGGAGAATATACGTTATCTATCTGGCTTTCTCTGTAGTCCCAAACCAAAGTTTGGATTCTAAAGCAACAAAGATTTTTGTTCCATGCCAAATTCTACACATCAAGCCACATGGGTCTCAGACAGGTCAATTAAACCTTCTGTACCTTAATCCATCCATTGAGAACATTGAAATATGTTCTTTATGAAATAAGAAACAATGCTACTAATAAGTTGGAATAGAGAAAATACGAGTGCCTACACACTTCCTTCCCCTCTGTCTGAAGACATGCTGTCCTGGAGAAATAGCTCAATTTTTTTCTTTCCATCCTTTAACCCAATTATTTTCTTTCAAGAATTAGGAATCTCATCATATTTGTGTGATATTTCTTTCTTCTTATGTGGTTCCTTGTAAAAGACGGTAGGTTCTCATAGTTTTTGCTTTTCTACATCTTGATGCTAACTAGGGACTGTCAAGATATCAATAAATAATGACCACCATTTACAAATGACTGAAGCTTTTTTTGGAAGTTCACACTGTCTATTGATTGCTAATGCTGCCTTTCTACCCATAAAGGCTTTGATCAGGGGCAGTAGAGCTGACTGTGGGGCCGTTACAGGTGAGTCTGGATTTTGATTAAATCTGTAGGGCAAGGGTAATGGGATATGTTGTCATCCTGTACATAGTGCAAAGATTGCTTTGGTTTGCTTAATTCAAAGGGACACTTCATAATTTTGACTAAATTGGAATCACAAGTAAGATGAAACTTAGGAGCAAATCATAGTGATCCTCTCCTCCAGCGGTCCTGAAAGAATAAGTCATTGCCGGATTTGGTAATGGATTTTGATGAAGCTTCTTTAACCCAGGAAGTAAAACTACTATTTCAGGCATTGAGAGTTGCTTGGGTCCCCTGACCGAAATGACCAGTTCAGAAACTAAAAAGGCTTGTGATTATAAGAGGTGAGAAATATGACTGTTCCATGAAGCAAGGTGAAATTCAAGTATTTTTAGAAATACTTTAGGAGAATATTATGGGCCTGCAGAAAATTACTGTATCCTAATGTTAATGTCTGAATATGAACACACACATTAAAAAAATGAAACAAAGCACCAAAAAACCTCCTAGGTATTAGATAATTATTCTATACCAGGAACTTTGTTAAACACATCATACATTATGCTATGTAATTATGATGACAACCTTGTCGGGCTCATCTGTTGCAAAACTTGAGGCTTGAACTCAGAATTTGTCATAAATGATGCTCTCTTTTTACTATGTACAACGCATTGCCTGATTCATGGCTTGTACCCATCCCAGGTCATCCTACTGCATGTTCGTTGCACTCTGGTAAGCCTTCTGGTGACTTGTCTCCAGTATAAACTGGGTTGGTCTTACATATTACACAAGGGTTCATTGTTATCCAACAAATGGCTGAGTAGCTCTTGGCTTGATGGACGGTGAGGAAAGGAGGTCCTTTAGGCACATGTTTGGCTTGGGTACAGACCATAGATCCCTCTTTGGTGGCACAGGAACATTGGGCTCTGTTCCCTGATTTCCCAAGGATTTTCGTGCACATATAGAGAAGAAGAAACTATATGTATTGAGTAAGAGTTAAGGAACTTTCTGAACACTAACAATAAACAAGTGCATTTATTGAGATGGAGTGGTTAAAGCAATCAGCTACTAACTCAAAGGTCAGGAGATCTAATCTACCAGCTGCTCTGTGGGAGAAAAGTCCTGTCAGTCTTCTTCTGTAGCCATGTTAGCCTGGAGAACTGAATGGAACCCTTCTACTCTGTCACATAAGGTATCTGTGAGTCAAAATCAACTAACGGCCATACAACAGCAAGGACTCATTGTAAGACACGGTACTAAGTACTTAAGTGCTTATTCACTCAGTCCTTACCAATTTTAATTTTAGGATAAGGTAAGTAGAGTTCTGAACGTCAATGCTTAGGGGAATCAAGCATGTTGTACTAGATTATACATCTACAAAATGGCAGGCCTGAAATAGGGCAGTCCAACCTCAAAGGTTATTCAAGGTAATCATTGATATATTTACTTTAGTGATTAGATACACGATCATACACACACACACACACATATATGAAAGCTAATAAGAAGTTGTCTCATATAGTTGTTGAAGTGGGTACATTCAGTCAAATATCAAGTCTGTGGGTCGGATATTAAGCTGGAGGCTACTTCTGACTCCAATCCTACTCTTAACTGGGCACTTAATGCAGGACATTGGGCTGACCCACACAATTTAAGCTGACTGTTTTTGGATTGAGGTTTATAGCAGAGTGGTATACGTCTAGGGAATTTATTAGCAGACATGACAGAACTTTGTAACATGTTCTGATAAACATCAAAATTGAGCGTTTCTCAGTGACATTATAACTTTTGAACTTCCTTAGTGAACCCTTGATTGTGAATTTTGTCTGATTCCATATAGCCATTCAAGGGATATTAGGATTAAGAGATTAAGTAGAGAAGTAAAACAGAGACTATTAATCAAGACAACACAATTGGAGTTGACGAACCCATGATTTGCAAGAACATCAGTGACTTCAGAGGTTGACTAATCTAGCAAAAGGTCAGTAGTTCAAGTTTGTGCCTGGAAAGGTTAATAGGTCCAAGGTCTGTAGGTAAGATGGCCTTAAACTTTACCACCACAATCGGTAAACTATCAATATTTACTTACTTAATATGTGCCGGACCTGGCGGTGGGTGCAAGAAACCACAGACAAAGAAGGAATAAGTCCTCCTTTTTCATGTATTTTAGTTAACTATTTCCACTTAGAAAGACAGTCTGGGCATTTTGTAAACAGAGTCTGAGTCTCCTTTTGGTCCAGCCCCCCTCCTTTCACCTCTATTATTTAGACAAGCACAATACTCACAGTACTGAGTCGGCAGCAGGCATTCAACACTGCTACACCGTTAACTTCTTTATCTCAGGGCTTTGCCCATACTTCTTTTACTGCTGTCTGCACTATTCAATAGTTTGTCCATGCAAAAGCATCAGAAGAGGATGGAAAGACTACACGGAGACACTGTACCAAAAAGAACTTGTTGACATTCAACCATTTTTCAAAGTAGCATATGATCAAGAACCAGTGGTACTGAAAGAAGACGTCCAAGCTGCGCTGAAGGCATTATTGAAAAACAGGACTCCAGGAACTGGCAGAATACCAACTGAAATGTTTCAACAAGCTGATGAATCGCTGGAAGCAATCACTCTCTTATGCCCAGACATTTGGAAGACAGCTCCCTGGCAAACACACTGGGAAGAGATCCATATTTGTACCCATTCCAAAGAAAGATGACCCAACAGAAATTATTGAATAATATCATTAATGATGTCAGATCCATGTAAAATTATGCTGAAGATAATTAAAAAGCGGGTGCAGTAGTAAATCTACAGAGTAGCTGCCAGAAATTCAAGCTGGATTCTGAAGTGGACCTAGTATGACGGACATCATCGGTGATGGCAGATTGATCTTGGCTGAAATCAGAGAATATCAGAAATATAATTCTTGGTGTTTTATGGACGATGCAAATTATCAGACTATGTGGATCATAACAAATTATGGAAAACATTGAGAAGAATGCAAACTCCAGAACACTTCATTATGCTTATATGGAATCTGTACATGGAACAAGAGGCAGCTATTTGAACATAACAAGGGAATATTGCATGGTTTAAAATCAGAAAAAGTATGTGTCAGGATTGTGTTCAGTCACCACACTCATTCAGCCCGTATGCTCAGCAAGGAATCAGAGAAGAAGAATGTGCCATTAAGATTAGACGAAGGCTTATGATCTGTGATTTGCAGATGATTCAACCTTACTCGTTGAAAGTGAGTTTGGTAGCTGGATGATTTTATGTCATCTAGATACTCTTGGCTAGTGGTGGGGTCAAACCTATCAATCAAGTGGTAGCTTGATGACCCCCCCTGGGAGGTGTGGCCTTTTTGTATAATCGTGAAGGAAACGGGGAATGTTTTCTCTATCTGCTGTTCACCTTCCTCCTTTCTAGGACTTCACTGGGGTTCTCTGTTTGCCTCCAGGGGTGGCCCCATGTGGGCCACCTGACCCAGAGAGATGTCAATGCCCTGCCATGCTTCCACTGACTCTAGATCCACAAGACACTACACCAACTGGCCTATGATCTCTTGTTTCTTGCTTCACCTTTGTGCATCATCAACCTGCAGCTCCGGGTGTCTGAAGAGGACCCAGTTAGCATCAGATCTATAAACTTGAGAAAAATTGCTTCTTAATATAAAATACTTTGCTGTATATTGGTGAGTGTCACTGGATTTGTTTCTCTAGACAATCCGGCTTAATGCAGTAAAGAAGACTTGAAGCACTTGTTGGTGAAGATCAAAGGCTACAAACTTCAATATGGATTACAGTTCAATGCAAAAAAAAACATTCCCATAACTGGACAAAGAGACAACATCATAAAAAATACAGAAAATATTGATGTCAAGGGTTTCACATTGCTTGTCTCTACAATCACGCATAGAACTCTAACTCATGATTTGTTCAGTTTTGCTATTCTTTTGCTTGTAAGAGAACCATCTCAGAAGCAGGAAGGATTCTTGAGATTATCAGGACAGAAACTTCACCAGTGGAAGTCATGTGAAGTCCTTGCCTGAAAGTGGGGGAGATAGCAGGGGAGACTGTGACATGGAGAACCATAAGCATAGCAGAGGAGCATCATCGACACAATGAGGCAGTGAAGCCAACCAATAAGCAGGCTTCCTAGACCCTGAGGCAGAGATCCAAGGACCATGTGGCTGCGGGGCTGGGGACCAGGGAGGAGCTTGATATGTTGGGTGAAAGGAGATGGTGCTATGGGCCAAAAACTATATTCATAAAGCTTGATGGTCCTGTTTTGTGGTAATCTGTTAACTTTCCCAATAAACGTCTATAATTGTGAAAATTTAGAGTGAGTTCTGCGTGGCCATCCAAACAAATGATTGAATTTCGCTTACGCATGGTTGAGCAATAGGTCATTCATTTCTTCAAGGAACAACGAACGGAATTGCCACAGAACATAGCCCAGGAGCTGGGTTCTAAAGGCATCCCCACCGAGGCCTCTCCATACCAAGAAAATTGTACAAGGGGACGGTGCTCTGACATGTCAGACATCAGGAGGACACATGGGGATTCCTTGTGTTTGTTGTTGTTTTCAGGGACCTGCCATTGGTTCCAAAGGGAACACTTCTGGGTCTTGCACCACATTCAAGAAGGTTGCTCAGTTTTAACTGAGGGTCTTTCTCTCTTTTTCTGTGTCTTCACTTCTCCAAGCTTGCGGTCCTTCTCTAGAACCTTTCCCCTCCTGGACTATTATCCAAGGAGAACTCTGGAACCAGGATTTTTTTTTCCAGTTCTGCAAAGACACTTGCTCTGAAATGAAAAACCAGATGCTCCTTGCAGCTGGTTTCACCTATTAGTTCTTTAATCTATTCTAGAAAAGAGCTCTGCTTCCATAATAGCCGTGTGTTCAGTCTGGGTAAATGAGCAAGATGCTCGTCTGACGGCATTCAATTGCTGAGGCTACACCAGACACCAATTCTCCTTCTTTCATTCAAGGCATTCTATCTTTGTCCTTGCCCTTGGTCCACGCTCCCACCATGGGGTCGCCTGCCCCCACCCTACTACGGCCACCCTTTGTAGTTGAAGCTGTGGTTGGAGGAGATGGGCTTCCAACTACTTAGTGTCAATCAATCCCTAGTTCCCTTTGATGGCTTTCTTTACATGTTGTTTTTCTTTTCTTTTTTTTAAATACTTTTATTGGGGGCTCTAACATATCTTATCAGAATCCATACATTCCTCCAGTGTGTCAAGCACAGTTGCACATAGGCCGCCATCATCACTTCCAAAGCATTCTCTTCCCACTTGAGGCCCTGACATCAGCTCCCCACTTCTTCCCCTCCCTCTCCTGTCTGCCCTCCCTCACGAACCCTTGATAAGTTATTGATTATTATTTTTATATCTGACATTGTCCTCCGTCTCCCCTCACTCACTTTTCCATTATTTGTCTCCCTGGGAGGGGGCTCTAGGTTGATCCTTGTGATCACTTCCCCTCCCCCTCCCTTAATGCTCCTAGTATCTCTACTCTCATGGTTGGTCCTGAGGGGCTTGTCTATCCTGGATTCCCTGTGTTTAGGGCCCTTATCTGTAGCAATGTGCATGCTCTGTGTGTATATTTCATGGGTGCTATAATGCACCCTGAATGGCTCATCTCTTCCTGTGACACCTCTGTAAGGGGATGCCCAATTGTTTACAGATGGGCATTGGGTCTCCACTCACATCCACCTCACATTGGGCATGATTTTGTTCTGGGTCTTAGATGCATGGTCCGTGATCCCATCAAAACCTCATGATCACACAGGCTGGTGTGTTTTTTTTTTTCATATGGGCTTTGTTGCTTCTGAGCTAGATGGCCGATTGTTTATCTTCAAGTCTTTAAGACCCAGATGCTGTTTCTTTCTCATGTTGTTTTTCCTTGGCAACATTTGCTTTATTTGACTCACCCTTCCCATAATTGGGAAATGGAATCTTTGCCGAGAAAGTGTAAGTGAATAGGACGGAGTAGTTCCAATTCAGCTAAGGCTCTAGGCCAGGTATGAGAGCAACAACCTTTGTCGCAGAGAGACACATGCTTGGACAATTGCCACTAAAATGCACTTGTCCTAACTCTAGCACCCCTAAACAATGAGGGTAAAGGGTGGCCTTTAAAAGAAAAAGAAAGAAAGAAATATTCTTTGTGGTGGGTTTGACGTGGATGGAAGAGCATTTTCTGCCTCCCTTTTCTGACAGATGCACATCATTAACACACACGTGCCTGTGTGTGTGTGTGTGTGTGTGTGTACGTAAAATGTGAGTGCACAGATTATATTTTAGGATTAAAATTTTTTTTAACATTTTCTTTCTAGTGGCTTGTAAAAATTATTCCCATGCACCTGTCTTCTGAACTCATTTATCCTGCTGCCCCTCTGCTCAGGTTAAGAAAACAAACATCCACCTGCAGCCGTAGGCACCACAGGGGCACCTACCAACTAAAACATGACCGAAAGTCAATTGAAGGAGAAGCAGCGCAGATTGGAATTCCTAGTGACCCTCCTCCTGGTTCCTTTTTGGGCCCCAGGCAAGCCAGCATGTGTTAATTTGCATGGTTGACTAAATGGCATGCTTAGACCCCAAATTTGCATCTCTGCTTGGGTTCAAAAGTGGGCCCTGAGCCAGTTTCCCTTTGTTCCTTGGTTACTTTCTAGTCATAAGTTAAACCCTTCGTGAGTGCCGCTCACCAGGGTACATCTTAGTGTGGAGACACTGGAATTGTCAGGGCCCCCTTCTTCCTCTAATGGGGGATGCAGACAGCTGGCACTGACGTGGCGAGGTGAGGTAGAGGAGATGAGGGCATGGGGAATTTCAAATCCAACTAATCCAAAAGTCTTGGAGAGACTTGCCCACGTTCCCCTACTCATCTCCCTTTCATTAAGAGCTGCCACGACATGTCATTCTTCCTCCACCTCCTCAAGCCTGAACGGGTTGGGTGTGGGGAGTTGTAAACGGTCTAGCTATTGCATGTCTGGGTGCCTCCATTTTCTGATTTCTCTGTGCGACGGGAGTCAGAAACTCTCCCTGGATATAATGCACTGGATCTTGAGGAAGGCTAAGGATACTTGGAGAGCTCCTAAGCTCTGGGAATGAAACACTGGCGAGGAGAAGGGCTCTGGAGCAGCACTGAGAATGCCTGGGAACGTAGGTCAACCCATTACATGACGACTGCTATGAGATCGGCTGACGTGTATGTCTCTTCTGACCTCTTGCCCTTCAAACCAATTCTGCCTCAGGACAGCCCCATCAGTTACAGAGTGGAATTGCCCCAGGGAGAGTTCGGTGGCAGTTTGAAACCACCAGCCGCTCCATTTACACAGTCAGTCTTGGACACCTGCAGGGGGTTGCTATGAAACAGCATCGACTCACAGGAAGTGCATTTGTTTGGTTTTCAGTTCATTTTTATAGGAACTATTTGTCAAGAATTTTTCCTCCCCACAGACCTGGAAGGGTTAGAACTGCCAGCCTTGGCGCTAGTAGTCAATCGCTAGCTATTTAGTTTCTTCTAGTCTACGACCATTCCACCATTTCATGGGTGCAAAATCTCAAATCTAGAGAGTTGAGGCATCATGTTGTTGTTGTTGCTGTTGTTAGATGCCTCCAAGTGGATTCCAAGTCATCGTGAACCCATGCACGGCAGAACGAGACCCGGCCCGGCCCTTCATCATCCTCACCATCCTTGCCCTTGAGTGCATTGTTGCAGCCACGGTGCCACTCCATCTTATTGAAAGTCGCCTCTTTCAATGCCCTGCTCCTTCACCAGCATAAAGTTCTTTTCCAGCGACTGGTCTCCCCTTACAAGAGGCCAAAGTACATGAGATGAAGTCTCACCGTTCTTACCTCGAAGGAATATCCTGACTACTTTTTCCTAGATAAATTTGCTGATTTGTTCTTCCAGCGGTCCATGGAATGTCCTGTATTTTTCGGCCACACCATGAATTCCAGTGTATCAATTCTTCTTAGGTCTTCTTTACACATTGTCCAAATTCATCATGTTAAGTCATTGTTAAAGCAAAGTGATTCACACTATACATTTATGCATGAAATTCCAATTTTACTAGGTTTTTATTGCAGCCGTTTCAGGGGGCAGTATTCACACGAGTCAATAATTCTTTAGTGACTGTATTAATTTAGTTGAACGTGTCAGAATCCCCATGCTGGTGAGCTTTTGGTTCACCGCCATTGCTGACTCATAGTGACCCCATAGGACAGGGTAGAACTGTCCCTGTGAGTTTCCCGGCTGGAACTGTCAATAAGAGTAGAAAGCCTCATCTTTCTCCAGTGGAGCAGCTAGTGGTTTCGAACTATTGACCTCGTGGATGGCAGCCCAACAAGTAACCACCACATCACCTAGTGAGGTCATTTATAGAATCATGATAGATTTGATTGAACAAAGAAGGCAAAGAGAGATGTAACTAAGCCTCAGGAGGAACTGGAAGCAAACGTTCAAATGCAATAAAACTTTTCTCCACATTTCAGGCTGTCTGAATTTCATTCCCGCTCCCACTCCCCACATTGTTTTGGTTTCAGCCACAAGAGGGAGACTGCATCATTCTTCCTGTGCTCTGAAATTTAAAGGATCTGGGCCTTGGTTCAGACTAGGGAAGAAATTGAAACTGTAGAAAGATACGGCCCCTCCCATCAGGAATCAATGAATGGAGTAGGGGAGGAGCTGACCCCAGAAAAAGCAGTAAGATCATAGGCATAAAATGACGATGACAGGGTCACTTCAAAAGCACACTTACTGACATAAATATACCTGTAAATCATGTGTTCCTCTCCTATCATGAGTTAATAGAGATAACTCGGACATTGTGCCTGTCAATCTCAGTGTCCTTACTGTGCTAGGATGTAGTTTTCCAGGTGACTTGTCTTTCTCCCCCAAGCAAACACTTCTTCTGGTGCCTCTTTGAAGAATGAGGAGATTCTGGATTACATGAATTTTGGACCTGTCATGAAGATGATAGGGTGGAGCTCTCAGACCCGATATCTCCACTGTGTTGTTGTCAACAATCATTCGACTTGAATAGGATCATCACTCGGCATTAAACTCAGTTGAATGAGATGACTGGCCAGCAGGCTGTAAAAAGCGTTTGGAATCTGTGAGCATGAATGGTCTCAATGGCAGTGAGTTGGCTGTTGCGTGTTGCAAATGGTGAAGTCCTGATTTACTAACTAAAAGTTTGCTGGCTTGAATCCATCCAGAGGATCCTTGGAAGGCAAAACTGGAGATCTACTCTAGAGGAATCGCAGGCATTGAACATTCTGTGCAGTTCTGTTCAGAAACATATGGAGTCCCCCTGGGTTGGGCTGAACTCTGGGACAATTGGTTCCTGGTTATCGTCTCTTTTGTCTCTTGGGTATCAGATGAAGCCCCGAAGTTTCTCCTGGGCTTCAGAAGCTAACAAGTTACTCACATACCTCAGCGTTCTAGTGATTTAACAAGCCAACTTGCGAAATGCAAAATGGAAAAGATTAAAAGCCACCAGAGGATCTGGGTGAATACAAGGGCAATTGAGGTGACACAAACAAAAAAAAAGCCCCAAAGTTTTCCTTCAGTGGCAGTTTTTTATGTGCTAGCTAGGTTTTAGTGTGATTAGAAATACAAGGTATCATAAATGCAAGGGAAGTATTGTGACTGCCTCTAACATATAGCACTTTATAAATCATGAAGTAATTGTTATGTTCCCAGAGAAAGGAGGCTTTCAAAATAAAATAAAGTATCTCAAAAATTAATTGTATTTTTCTTCTAGTAAATAACCTCTTTGCCTGCATATATGGGTGAATGCAAACGAAGGGAGCATTTTCATATTCATAATGGATTTTAAGTTTAACTGTAACATAGATTTAACTCAGCCAAGGACTATAGAAAGGGATAGTATTTATTACATTCTTGGCCTGAGATCTTGTTTCATGTACCCATCATATTGAAAGAACACCAAATATTCCCATTATTTAAGACAAGAAGCCTTTTTCTAATAAATATATATATATGTAAATAAACAAATACTTTGTATAAATACTGCCCACTTTTGAAAAGTGATTGCCTTCCAGTTATGAGGCATAAGACATACATAATTTTAGAATTCCTCGCAGCAATTGTGGAAGGCTGCTTTTACTGTTCACAGTTAGAAAAAGAGAGACAGAGAAATGGATAAACAGCAGCTATTGAATCAAATCCCACTCATAGTTAACCTTCTGTACTACAGAAGGAAGCATTGCCCAAGCTTGCCTCATCCTCCTGACTGCCAGCACACTAGTGTCCCATCCCTGCCGCTGTTGTGCTAGTCCATCTCGTCCAGGGTCTCCCTTGGCTAACTTTTCACTTCACCGAACATAATGTCCTCCTCCAGGAACTGGTCCCTCTTAACGATGTGCCCCAAACAAGTGAGTCTGACTGCGTTCTGTTGTGAGCCATACGATTTTCATTGGCTAATTTTCACAAGGTGATCCCGAAGCCTTTATTTCTAAATCTTTTAGGCGGAAGGGTTTGTCAACACCTTTTCCCCATGGGTGACCCCGCTGGCATTGGGAACACTGGTGGGATCACATCCAGCATCATCGCAATCCAACAAACCGATAAATGAGTGGTGGGTCTCCGTTTTCAAGACAGGAGAACACTTGTTCCATGACATTGCATGACACATTGAAGACTGCACAAAGAGTAATTGGTAAGACCTGGCATGACAGGCCATAATTGGCGTGGCCTTGAAGTCTGTCCGTCATAACAATGCCAGTGGCCATCAAGGAGATTCTGGCTTCTGGTAGCCCCACAAGTGTCCATTGCCTCCCATGCATGTGCAAGTTAGCTGTTAAACAGGGAAGACTGAAGAAAAGTCCATGCATTTGAGTGATGCTGGACAAGAACAGTGCCGGACCATGGACTGCTGAAAGGACAAACTGATCTGTCTTGGAAGAAGTACTGCCAGAGTGCTCCTTAGAGGTAAGGATGGTGAGACTTCGTCTTACATACTTTGGACATGTTGTCAGGAGGGACCAGTCTCTGGAGAAGGACATCGTGTTTATTAAAGCGGGGGGGGGGGGCAGAGAAGAGATAAAATGACAGTGGCTGCATAAGTGAGCTCAAGCCTAGGAACAATTGTAAGGATGGCACAGGACCGGGTAATGCCTCATTCTGTCATGCATAGGGTTAGGACAAACTCAGTGGACCTGAGAACTACAGTACATGTGAAACTAGAACGGGAGTCCACAGGATTTTCAATGACCTTGACAGTTTCTGAAGTAACTCTTCCCAGGTACCTCAGGTGGATTTGAACCACCAACTTTTCAATTGGCAACCACATGCTTCTCCTCGGTTATGGAAACAGTGGTTCACAGAGGAATGAAACATGCCTGGCTATACTGGATGCTATAGATCATTCCTATCCTATCTTTAGGCTTCCAATAGCAATTATTATATTTGGGATGGAAAAAAATTCCCTTTCAACTTCACATATTTATGAGTGTTCCAATGACCACTTGAAGGATGTATCTATCAATATCATACATGGTTTTTTAGCAGAAAAATCCCCCCCAAAATAGCAGAATTATCCTCTGAAATATTACCGCTATTATTTTTTTAAATTGCAAGAAAATGTTCTTCCATTTCAGACCATTTATCTCTGTTAACAGGACACTTCTTTAGTTGGATAGATAATATACACCCATCTGCTCTGCACTTTCTTCATTTACTTGGGTAATCATAACATAGACATTTATCCATTGTCTCGGTGTTGTCCTGGCTAATCTGGCCTTCCCGGCATTTCTGTGGAATACACAAAGCAAGAAATGGGGAACTGGTTACAATATACAGACATGCCGTTTAGAATATCATTTCAGTGCTGAAAGAGAGAGCGAAGCCTAAGTGTTAATGACAGCAGATCTTTCTTTAAAATATGCCTGACTGTGCAGGAGTGTTCGAGAGAGATTCCAGAAAGTCTTTTTCTATTACCTGCTTTGACCAGTAGTCATCCCATTCTCTCCTCTATTTTACTGCTCCTCTAAGCGCAAGTCTATGGAGTCGTCAATAAGTGTGCCATTCAGATTTTGTCCTAAGTTACACAGGCAGATAAAAAAGAATTACAGAGATGGCCAAGTCTTCCTGTGCCTTTAGCTCCGTTTACCACCCAAAGAGAAGTGAAGCATTGAGACAATTTTCTGGATAATTCAAGGAAAGAGAAAAATAACGTGCTTCAATCCCCTCGATGTTCAGGGAGGAATATTCTTTGGTCTCAGCATAGTGGCTTCATTTCTTCATGTTCCCTTCTGGCTTCGCGTTGCTGGTCTGCTGGTAGCCATTTTGCCTCAGAATTCTAGAAGATCCCTGTGTAGATGCTTGTGTATACAAATCATAGGAAAGCATGGGTTTGGATCCTGAAACTGCACCGTCCACCATGCACCCCCAGCTTCTCTTTTTCATCCCCATCTCTTCTACTCCTTATATTTTTCTTCCTACCCCATATTTTTCTGTTCTCCTTATTATCCCCCACGCCATATATAACCTGTGTTAATTGGTTTGATTGAACTTACCCTTTCAGAATGCAGTTGAATTCGGAGAAATGCCTTTATGTTTGTTTGTTTCAGCTGGACTGAATTGTTTTCTCTTAGATGAGCTATTTTGGCTTTGCAGTAGTACAGTGAAGAAGTCTGCTTCTCCCAGATCTTTCTTGGCAGGTAAACAGACCTGCTTTCTTCCACTCACCAGCTGGTAGCTGAGCTTCTGTGTCCTAGCTCCTGCACAGGCTGGTGGGATGAGCAGGAGAAGTGGGGGAAGGGGCAGGAGCAGATCAAGCAACTGGTTATTTTGAAAATGATGAATAACTATTTACCAGCTGAATTCAAGAGGGTGTTAAAAAATAATGCAGGTAAAGAAAATTCAACCATCTGGAGCTTTGTTTCCAAGCCATTTATTTGTGTAGACAAGGCTACTTGGTGCTGTGCAGTAAGAGCGGGCATTAGAGTTCTAGTTCTTATTTTTTTTTTCTGTCCAAGCAGCACTTGATATATGAGGGACAGTCAACAAGCATTGCTTCGCAATCGCAGAAAAAAACTCTATGAAACAAAAAATACCACAATGGCAACCTGTTGTTTGTCAACATATCCTCCATCTAGACCTGTAACCTTTGAAATGGTGGTGTTTCCACGTTCCTTGCTTCCTTTCTCAAAGACACCTCTACTCTTCCATCCACACCATCAAAACAGCGGTTTGCACATCCCTCTGGGAGTGAAGTCATGTCCCTGTTCAAAGTTGGAAACATAAGGAAGCCTGAAGGGGAAGAAGTCTGAAGATCAGAGCTGAAGGGTGGATAGAATGGTAGGGGATGGTTACCTTTGTAACCTTTACATGAGGGGCAGGTGCAATCTGGGATGGAAATACATTTTGCAATGAAACCCTCTCTTCCCGCAACAATGCAATTTTTGACTGTATTAAAACATCTTCCCAATAAGCCCCTGTGCCCTCCTGTGTCCTCTGCCACAATGTCTCAAGCTTGCCTCTTTGGATTCACTTCCTGAACTGATCTCTTTGCTGTGAATGGAATGAGCCCAGAAGATATCCTTAGAAGTCACGGTTTTGATTGGATCTTTTTTGCAGGTACCCTGCTGAGACTAAGAGGAGGGAGAGAACTTGTCTGCTACCATCTCCTGATCCTAGAAGCTGGTTTAAACATGTTTTGTTTGGTATAAACCTATATATATATATGAGGGGCTTCAAAAAGTTTGTGGTAAATAGTATGAAAAGGAAATACCTTTTCCCACATGCTCTTGGAAGGTTCTGCAGGTTTATGTTTAGATATATACAGAGTGGGTTGGTGGTGGGGGCTGTCACAGGGTTGGCCTCCAAATCATGATGTCTCCATAAACAATGAAACAGAAGACGGTGTGCCATTCCCAGGGTCAGTTGTGGATTAGAGCTTGGTGATCCTTGGAATTTCCACTGGCCGATGTTCAGAAGCTAGGCTTGATTTCCTAGTCAGTCTTAGTCTGAAAGCACAAGTGGAAGCTCTTCAGCATCAAAGCAACATGCAAACCTCCATTGACGGAGAGATGGCGGCTGCTCAGTTGAGGTTGATTGGCCAGGAATTGAACCTGAATCTCTGGAATGGAAGGTAAGCATTCTATCATGAACCACCAGTGCTAATTCATAGATTTTTTTACCCTCTCCTATAAATATACTGCCGACCAAATTCTCTTAGAATATGAACTAAAATGTCACTTTCTTTTTCTTCCCTACACCACCACCACCACAATGTTGGGAAGGCGGATACGCTGCACACATGCTATGTTGGTGATTGTCTAAGTCTGATGCCTATATGCCACATCAATCCTGATATTCCAGTTCTGGCTCATCCATATAATGCATGGACCCTTCTTATTATCCCAAGACAAAGCTTTATTTATTTGTTCATTTATTTTATTTTGTTGTAGTGAGAAGTGAGCATCTCAGAGCTAACGTGATAAGATTCTTTGCTTTCACAGAGCAGACAATGGAGGCTCAGGGAAATGATGTCAGTACGTGGAGCTGATTAGTGATACAGCCCAGGCCTCTGATTTTAGGCAAACAGCACCTAAGCCATACTGAGAGTATCTAGTCTCCTAGCCCCTTTTTCCAGTTCCTGTTTAGTCATGATGCTGTGGAACTTTGTCAAGTCTTCCTGTTGGCCCTTATTTGGGGAATAGCACCTTAGGTTTGGGACATGATCTGAAGGTTTTTGTTTTGTTTTCTGATGACAATTGGGGTCTATACATGTTTACACTGTAAAGTGAAGTCTTTACAAGAAGCAAAAGCTCAGCAGGCAGTAAATGTAGGCCTGAAAAATACTCCCTTAGTGGCTAAAATTGCATTCTGTTGTCTGAAAATCGGAATATTCAGCACCCAAGAAAGCATTAAGCATTATGTACCTTTTTAGCCTGGACACTTTTCATCTCTGCCCTCAGAATGGTGGTGGTTGTTCTTGTTAGGAGCTGAGTTTATACTGGCAGGAAGCTGGAAACAGCCCCAGTGCCCACCAGTACAAGAGTGAATAAATAAACTCCGACAGTGGGACACTGTGTGTCCCTAAAGAACAGCTAGGCAACCATGAACCTCCACATGCCATGGATGGACCTGGAAACCACTCTGCTGAGTGAAGCTCCTCAACACAAAAGGACAAACACTATATGAGTCCCTTGTCCTAAGAATAAACATCAGAAGAGGTTTCTGCTCTCAGGTCAGGTAACCTAAACTGGACCCCCCAGCAATGAGACAGAGTGAGGTAGACAGCCTTCCAAACACCCATGAACCATATGAAAATAAACAAACTCAGTGCCATCGAGTTGATTCCCACTTACAGCAACCCTACCAGACAGGGTAGGACTGCCCCTGTGCAGAGTACAAAGTACACAGAGTACAAAGTTTACAGAGTACAAAGGCACAACTTTCTCCAGCAAAGCAGTGGGTGGTTTTGATTAGCTGACCTTGAGGTGAACAGCCCAACATTTAACCACTATGCACTAGGACTCCCCTAAGAACCAAACGCTATAAGAACACGCGGTTCATGGATCACCGTTTTACATGTACATCTTTTTTGGAACAACTTCCAGTAATCTTTGATTCATCATTCGCATGTCTCCAGTGCCAATTGTTAGTAGATATTTGTAGCCATTGGTCCTCACCTTAAGGAGATACTCAGGCCCCACCAGCAAATGAAGACCCTGAAGGCACCATTCCCACGGGATTTACCCAACTCATGTCCCCATGGCCAACACCAATCAGAGAAATTAGCTTCTCTTAGTCACATTTCGCGTCCCCCCCCCGACCCTGGGGGCGCATCTTTCGGCCCGATCTCCAACAATGTTCTGCTTCCATTCATGAGGTCTTTAGTTCTTGCTAATGTGTCACAGCTCTGCATAAGGTTTTCAGGGGCTTCTTCCTCCAAAGCAGGGAGCTGACTTCTTCATTGTCTATTCTCATTCTGGAAGCTCCACTGAACCTGTTCACCATGGGCGCCCCCGCTGGCATTTGAAATGCCAGTGACAAAGCTTCCAGCATCACAGCTACGCTCAAGCCTCCACAGTGTGACAGACAAACGAGTGAAAAACCGACAAAAATGTGTCTGCTTCAGCTTTATTGGTTATGTCAATGCATTCGATTGGATGGATTATAACAAACTCGGGATGACCTTGAGGACAGGAATACCAGAGCTCATGCATGGATCAAGAGGGAGCTGTGAGTTCAGAACAGGGAAGTTCAGACTCAATGCCTACTCACAGTGACCCTATGGGCCACTAGGCCCCTGTGAGTTTCTGAGACTGGGCTTATGGAACTAGAAAACCTGGGCTTTCTCTCTAAGAGAGGCTGGTGGTTTTGAACTGCTGACCTTGGGGATCACAGCCCAATGTATAAGCACTAAAGTACCAGAACTGCACGATTAAAAGTCAGAAGAGGTATGGGACAGACTTGGACCCTCTCACCATAATTATTCAATCTGCATGCTGAGCAAATGCTTAGAGCGCTGGCTTCTGTGAAGAAGAATGTGACATCAGGATGGGAGGAAGGCTTATTAACACCCTGCTATATGCAGATGACACAACTTTACTTGTTGACAGTGAGGTCGACTTGCTGAGGATGATCAAGGATTGTGGCCTTCATTGTGAATTATGAACCAATGTAAAGAAGACCCCACATCCTCACAACTGGACCCATAGGTAACATCGTGATAAAAAGAAGAAAGGTTGAACTCATCAAAAGCTTTTGTCTCCCTTGGATCCAGAATCAATGCTTATGGAAGCAGCAGTCAAGAGATCCAAAGCCAGATTGCGATAGGTAAATCTGCAGCACAAGTCCTCTTTGGAGTACTGAAAAGCAAGAATGTTACTCTAAGAACTGAGTTGTGATTGACCTAAGCCGTGGCATTTTCAACGGCCCCATGTGCATGTGAAAATCTGATAATGAATTTAAAAGACTGAAGAAGAATGGATGCATTTGAACTGTGCTGGAGAAGGATATTCCAAGTACCCAAGGACGAACTGATTTGTTTTTAAATAAGTAGGGCCAGAGCCCTCCTTAATGGCAAGGGTGGTGAGACTGCATCTTACAGACTTTGGGCATGTCAGGAAAGACTGGTCCCTGGAGAAGGACATCCTACTTGGTTAAGTAGAGGAGCAGCAACAAAAGAGGAGGATTTTCAGGGGGATGTTTTGGCACCAGGGCTGAGCTGAGTGGGCTGAAGCACAGGAAATCCTGCGAGGGTGGCTCAAGACGGGCAGGGTTCTGTTCTTTGTGTTGGAACCAACTCGCCTGCCCCTAACAACAACATATGTCCGTCTTAAAGACCCCTTCAGTAGAAGAGACCTTAACTCAGCTGGAGCTGGTTTTTCAAAATGGGGGGAGATGGAGACCATTCAACATGATGCTAAACAACAACAACAACAACAAAGAAAGCTAATTCAGATATATGGCAACCCTATGAGGCAGTGTAGAATGACACTGCAGGTTTCTGAGACTTTCATTCTTGACTGGAGTAGAAAGCTTCATCTTCCTCCTTTGCAGCTGTTGGTGGTTTTGAACTGCTCACCTATGGTTAACAGCCCAACAAGTAACCACGATGCCACCAGGGATCAGCATTGTGCTAAGATCACCCCATTTCCATAGATACCCCTATAAGAGTGATAAAATAACCTTCCTGCAAATTCAAGTCAATGTAGGGGGAAAAGACAGGTATGTTCCGGAGAAGGTCATCACACTTACATTGGTGTGTAAACCCAGAGGAGCAACCTCCTATGATAAGGAGGTGGGCGGGGGAAGCTTAAGAATATTTAAATAGAACCCAAGGGAAGAATATACGGTTTAATGTTCCAAACTTGACTTTTGACTTAGTTTCTATCCACCCTTGATGGCCCAGAGCATTAGCTATGGATTATTGGGCCGCACAGCATCCATCGTAGGCCACACTAGAATGATTCAGTGTGGAAGCTCCACTCGCTGAACTGGGCTCTACCTCAGCCTCACCTGTAGCAGATATAAGGAACAGCCATACTCCCTTGGGCTTAAGGCTGCAACCTCCTACGTGAGAAGCAGCCGATGACTGCTATGCCAAGGTTATGGGTTTGCAAGGCTATGGTACAGATCTCTTGCTTTGAGGGTGCCCAAGGACTGATGACCTGGGAGTACTATATTTTACTGCTTTAATGCCCTCTTTGCTTTCTTATGACATGTATTAATCTGGTAGCTGTGGTTCTGCCTTTGTGAATGAGTGTTATTGAAAGTTTAACCCTATCATGAGCTCCTCATTGTTTGTGTGAACAGTGGCCAGTCACTTCACCTTTCAATCTGTTCAAGTCAATAGTTCATACATGGCTGTCTGAAGCTGCCCTATACTTGTATATGTTCCTTTTCTCAACCACGTTTAAAAATCCAGATCACTGGCTAAATTAATGATACTATCAATAGAATTACCTTATGCCACAGAGGGATGATTTATAATATTCCCCATCATAAAATGAGAATGATATCTCTAAAGTGAGCCAGAGACATGCATAAACCATAGATAGGTGAATGGGTCTTGGACTCGAACTTAATTCTTGACACAATCAGAACAATTAGTTCTTATTACATGACCCTACCTTGCTGGCCCTCATGAAGAGATCCCTGAAGATATGGGTGCTATAAAAAAGTGTGGTGAAGAAAGCAGATGGTGCCTGGACATGAGGAAGAAGAGTTGCAGGTGTCTTAAGGCTTGGTTCAAAATAGCAGTCCTTTAAGTGAGGTATCAGTGAAGTTCAGTATGATCCAAGGATTGCAAACAATGTAATTCAAGCATGAAGGATCAGAGCTTAAATTTTGAACACCCAATTTACAGAAGAAGCCTATGGATGACAGTGGTTCACCTAAATCCATTTGAAGGGTCCCCAAGTGGATGAAACCTCCTTGGAATCCCCTCTGACCTTGTAGTCCAGGGATGGGAACAGGTTGGCTAACAGACAGAGGGCATTGGAAAGTCTATTATGTCATGTGTAGTTACGCTAAAGTGTAAAACATTACCCTTTCATCTCCCTTGACTCATGTTAAAGTGGTTTCGGTTGTTAATATTTTATGCATTCTTCTTGATTGAGGTTTTTCTATGTTTGTTCTAGTCATTGATGCTGTTTTTCTGATTGTTTGCTTCCTGTTTGCATTCTGTATAATTTTCTGCACATGAAACCCAGGAGAGGTAGATCCATGATAACAATAACTGGATTGATAATTGCCTAAGGGCATGGATTTCAATATTTGAAAATGCTTAGAAGCTATGCATAAGGTTTTTTTGGTCTTGGAGAAGTATATTGAGAGTACCATGGACTACTGAAAGGACAACCCGATCTATATTAGATGTAAGTCACAGTACTCCTTAGAGGCTAGGAGGGCAAGATTCACATACATTGGACACGTTGTCAGGAGAGACCAGTTCCTGGAGACGGCATCCTGCTTAGTAACGTGGAGGGGCAGCAAAAAAAAGGAAGACCCTCTGTGAGATGGATTGACACAGCGGTTTCCTCAATGGTCTCAGACATAGGAACAGTAGTGAGGATGGTACAGGGCTGTGCAGTCTTTTGCTCGGTTGTGCTTAGGGTCACTATGGGTTGGAATTGACTCTGCGGCATCTAACAAGAACAACAACAATAGGGGCTTGGCAGGGGAGGCTGGAGGGAAATGAAGAGCTAACAGCAATGAGTATAAGATAAAAATGTTCTGAGATTGATTGTGGTAATAAGTGACCAATTGTCTTTTAATACAATCAAGCAATTAAATTGTATGATAGGTGAAATATATGCCAGTAAAACTATTTTAAAAATTTTATAGCCACCGAAACCCAAAGGAGCAGTGGTACTCTGTTCTTACAGGGTCCCCATAAGTCAGAAATGATTATATGGCAGGGAGTTCTGTTATGATAATACACAACATAACTTAGTAGAGTACTTGGGACTTTCCTCAGTGAGACCAATTTTTTTTTATTATAAGAGTGTTTGGAAAATTACTTTCTAAGGGTCAGATTAAAATCATTTTAGGCTTTGAGAGCAAGGGGCAAAAATCAAGATATTGTATAGGCACTTAGGTAACTATTTAAAATATAACCATTTACTCCGAAAACCATTCTTCCCTCATGAACTATTCAAAAAAGTAAATGATCCTTTTAGCCAGCGGCCAGAGCCTGTCTCACCATCATGGCTTATAGAAAGATAAATATTGTTTTTTTAATCAGAATTGTTGACATTGTTGGACACATTTAAATCCACAAACCTTCTAGCTTAAGCTGTAATATAGAAATTAGATGCATTCTTTTTATTGTTTGGAGTCCCCTTATGCCTTAAATGATTAATGTTCCGGGCCGCCGACTGCAAGGTTGGAGGTTCTAACTTACCCAGAGACGCTTTAGAAGAAAGTCAATCTACTTGTAGATCTAGTGATCGACTTCCATAAAGTCGAAAACCATTGTGAGCACAGTTTCATTCTGACACCTCCGGGGGCTCCTTAAGCCCAAATTAACTTGACAACAATTAAAAAAATGTTTTATTGTACACCTATACCATTGGTTTTATATGTGAGGAATACCAGTTAATGAAGTAGGTAGCATAAATATTGGTAGACTGAGTTGCTGCTGTTTGTGTGTTTGGGGCTAGACAAAGTACTAGTACCCTGTGAAATAAGACCTGACCATTTCCTCTCATTTTACAAGCCTTCCGCGTCATAAAAATCACAAGACGTGGTCTCTAGGTTATGAGAGTCACACACACTGAATTTAAAACACAGCCAAGAATTTGGAGAGTGACAACCCTAAGACATTTTTCAAATCTTACATCTCACTTGTCTAGGGGGATTAAAAAAAAACCCTCCAGTCCATGAATACATAGCACAATTTTTTTTAAAGCAATTGGCTTCCCTCACTACGTACATCTTCCTATTTGCATGTTTCCTCTCTTGGCCTTGTAAGGAACCCAAATAAATCCTCCAGATGTAATGTTGGGGAGTCCCTACTCTCAATTAGTAACGGAACGCCACAACGCGGCTGCATCGATTACAGAGAGAACTCCTCGGTGCTCATTATCTCGTTGCTTCTGAGAAGTCAGTGCCTAGGGGAACTCGCGTCTTGTACCAAGGTTTCAGGCTGTGTGATTTTTTCCCCCCAAGAATTGAATGATCGTGCTATTGGGGAAATAGCATCATCTGTGACAGATAACTTCTTTATTGGGGAAGATGAGTAACAGTGACTGCAGCAGTGATATCATACTTAAAAACCTAACGGGGAAGAAGGGTGGTAGTGGGTATCGCCCAACACATGTCCATAAAGT
This sequence comes from Tenrec ecaudatus, assembly GCF_050624435.1. Taxonomy (NCBI): domain Eukaryota; kingdom Metazoa; phylum Chordata; class Mammalia; order Afrosoricida; family Tenrecidae; genus Tenrec; species Tenrec ecaudatus. The sequence continues at coordinate 199,636,856 of NC_134532.1, forward strand.
GGATGATTCATCACACTAGAGAATTCTGCAGGAAGAATGCCTTCATTGTGTCATGGCCACCGACTCTCCTCAAGTTTAATAGCTGCTGCAGATCCACGGTGCAGTGGAAGACTCTGAATTAAGATGATTCAGTAGGTTCCAATTCATCCCGAATAAGTGACTGTGTAGATAAATGAAGTTCATCAAATTGCAATGAATACCATATAACAACCTTGCTGGGATGGCATGCCCCTGGGACATGGACCGTGTCTAACTGTGCGCTGTGCAGCAACTCCTGTGCTGCAGCTTTGCAGTTCACATTAAATAATAACAATATGACAGGGTGTTTGCCCTGAGTCATTTGATTTTTTTATCAGCCAAGTTAATGCTTTAACGACATCAATTAAGTCACTTAAACTCAACCAGCTAATGAAAACGCCCTTATGGGAGGAAGTCTCAGAATCATATTTTTTCTAAAAGCAGCCACGAAACAAAACAAAAATTATCAGCATAAATTAAATCTTGTCAATTTATTGGAAGAAGAAGAAGAAAAAAAAGGACAGCTCAGTGTCAGGTTTAATTTTGATGGATACTTTTTACCGAAGGGTTTTCCGTAGCTGTACAGAGTTCTCCTGGTCTAGGGTCTTATAGGATCCCTGGAACGTTCAAACGACCACTACTGTGAGTGGGTTGCTGTCGTGAAGCTCCGGCCATGCTCCCATGGCACTGGTTCCGACTCAGAGTGACTCTTCACTGAACACACGACAGAACAGAAGATGCCTGGGTCCTTTGCCATTCTGATAATTGCTTTGTCGGAGCTCATGGCTCAAAACAATCTTGTTGAACGTCTTCCTCTTTTTCACGGAACCCACTGCTTTACCAAGCATGCTATCCTTTTCTGGAGCCTGGCCTTTCCTGATAACATATCCAAAGTGCAGTATGTAAGATGAGGTTGCATGGTCTGCCCTTCTAAGGACATTCTGGTGCTACTTTCTCCAAGGCGGGTTTGTTTCTTCTTCTGGTAGTCTGTGGCAACTTTCATACTCTTTTTCTAATTCCATAATTCTAATGTATCACCTCTTCAGTAGTCGGCCTTAGTCTTTGTCCAGCTTTCCTATGCATATACTCACTGCCACGCAGTTGAGTTGGAGTCCTAAAAGCCCAGTAGGACGGAGTAGAATAGTTCCTATTTCTCAGACTATAGCTTTTTAAGGCACTAAAATGCCCGAGCTTCCAGCAGCCCAATGCATAACTCACTACAGCACCAAAGCCCTTCTATGCATAGATGACTGAACATACCATGGCTTGTGTCAGCAATTCCCAAGTCCTCAAAGTGACATCTTGGTTCTTTAGCACTTTAAGAAGGATTGATGTAGGAGATTTGAAAATGTAATAAGTTAAACAAAAAAAAGCACAAAACTTTTCCAGGTTCCATTTCTGCTTCCATGAGTGTTGATTGTGGATCCGAGTCAAATGAAATTCCTGACAACCTCAGTCTTTTCCCTGTGACCACGTCTGCTAGTCCAGATAAGAAGTTTTCAGTTTCCTTAGCAGTGGTTTGTACTCCATACTGAAGGTTGTAGGTCTAAATCTTCCCCAGGAAGTGCTTCCAGTCCTCTGGGTTTTCAGGAAACAAGGTCGTGGCATCTGAATATTGAAGGATGTTAAGGAGACTTCTCTGATCCTGGCACCACTTTTTCATACTGTACTCCAGAAAAAAGGATTATGTGCCAGTGATTCTTAACCTTCCTAATGCCACGCCCCTTGAGTACAGTTCCTCATGTTGTGATGATCCCCAACCCTAAAATTATTTTCGTTGCTACTTCATAACTCTAATTTTGCTACTTTATGAATCGTCATGTAAATATCTGATATGTAGGATATATTTTCGTTGTTACAGATTGAACATAATTAGATCATAGTGATTAATTGCAAAAACAATATGTAATTAGATATTGTGAAATATTTATTTCTAATGACAAATAAATGAAATTTTGTCTTCAAGCATGGTGTAGCATGGGTAAACAGTCTTCACTCCAGGGATAGATAGAGGAGTGGTGTCTTGGTTCCTAAGACCATCGGAAATATGTGTTTTCTGATTGTCTTAAGTGACCCCTGTGAAAGGGTCATTCGACTCCCCGAGGGGTCGCGACCCATAAGTTGAGAACTGCTGGTCTAGAGATTGTGTAAGTATGGAGAAAGAATAGGACCCTGATGCACACATTTCCTGATTTGAAACCAGGCAGTAGCCCCTTTTTCTGTTCACATAATTGTCTCTTGATCTTCTGCTGCTTCTACATGAGTACAGTGAAGTCTTTTGGAATTCCCTTTCTTTTCAATATTATGCATAGTTGCATATCTTTTTTTATCCTCTGCTTTCAGCCAATATCTATTTGTGCATGCACAATGATAGCCCTCATTACACATCCTATTCTGAATCCAGCTTGAATTTTTGAAAAAATCCTCTTTTCCCCCAAAATACTGGGGAGAGGCCACGCTAGGGACACAATATAGTAAGAGTCGTCTCTGTGCTTCCAACAGAATGCTTGAAGAGCAAAGTCATGGCAAGAAGCCCTCACCAACCATTTCTCCGTGGAAGAATCCACAGCCACGGTCTCCTTCCTCTGGGAACTGAAAATGCTCATGGGATCGCATGGGTACACTCAGATACAGCAAATGACTGTAGAAGGCTGGTACCCATCGCTGGCCTGTGGGATACTAAGCAAACTGTGGATTTTCCACAGATAGGACTACTTTTCACGCTTCCCCAGTGGGAGTGGATATGAGTCATTGTTCCTTGCTTCAGATGCAGATTCGCCATATATGCTTAGCCATGCCCTGACCCTAGTTTAACTTCCTGCGTGTGAGAGAAAGAATTAGGTAGATTCTTGTCTTCCCGTCTCTACCTTGGCTGATGTACAGTTTTCCTATTCTCATAGGTTGCCTATTCCTTTACTCTTGTTGGGTGGCTAAAGTCATTAGCAAGATGAGGGTGGCCCGCTGACTAACACTGATCAGCCTGCCATTTTAATTGCCTTTGGCTTCTCAATTCTAGGAATTTCTTTAGGTTTTGTTGTCCAGCAACTGCCTTTCTTTGGGACAAATTGTGCCCTTGGCACCAACTGTGATCATCTTTTTGGCTCCGTGTTTTTCTTCCTGGCACTGATTGCTGTATCATGGCAGGTTGAGTGTGAAGATGGTTACTGGTGAGTTCCATCTTCGCAAACCTCTCCTCTATGCAGTCTCCCCTCTTTGGAGGACTGCCCTGTGTGATGCTGCTGCCTTCTTCACCTGGTGTCCCTTGGTGTGATGGACTCTGTAGCCTCCAGTGGTTTTCCCGGTGCTGTCCTGTGCCATCAAAGCCACTTCCAACACATAGCACCCTGTGCGAAACATAAGAAGCCGTGGGCCATCTTTGTCATTGTTATGGCTGAGCCCGTTGTGGCCGCATCTTATGTAGGGTCTTCTCTCTTTCAGTCACTCCTCATTATCTAGGGAGCACTGGGGGTGTAGTGGTTATATCTTGGGCTGCCATCCACATGGTTAGCAGTTTGGAACCACCACCAACTCTGTTGGGGAAAGTCTGGGTTTTCTACTCCTGTAGACAGCTGTAGTCTCTGAAACCCACAGGCTGGGGGGAGGGTGGTCAGTATGAGTCAGCACTGACTTGATAGCAGTAAGTTTGGTCTTGGTTTCCATCATATCAAGCATGGGGTCTTTTCCAGTGATTGGTCTCTCTTCTGTCTTCTGTCAAGTGCTTGAGATTAAATCTTGATCTTTTTGCTCCCAATAAGTCTTCTGGGTGCATTCCAAAATAGATTTAATTTTCCCCCCCTGCAATCCATGGTATTTTTAATGTTCTTTGCCAACGTTATGATGCAAAGGTACTTGATGTTCTGTGGTCTTCTTTACTCATTGTCCACTTTTCACCTGTGTCTGGCGTGATGAAAAATACATGGCGTAGGTCAGACTCACTTTAGACCGCAAAGCGACATCCTTGTTTTTCAAAACCTTAAAGGGGTTTTGTGCAACACATTTGTTAGCTGCTATCAAATCAGCCTTAACTCATGATGGTCTTATTTATAATCATGCAACACTACCTAGAACTGTGCGTTGCCGTGATCATTGGTATGCTGAACTCCATTTTTGTGGCTTGTCTTTCAGTCCATTTCACTGAGAGTCCCCCATTTTTGCTATCCTTGAACAAACATCATGTCCTTTTCTAGTGACTTATCTTTCCTGATGACTTGTCCAAAGTATTTAAGCTAATAGTTTTCCATAATTTCTTCCAAGGAACACTTTGGGTGGTTGCATATTTTTTTCTGAGACTGATTTGCTCCTCTTCTACCAGTGCTGGGTATATTCAATATTCTTCACTAACACCACAATTTAAATGCTTCATTTCTCCTTGTTTTGCTTCTGTGAGGCTATTCACAAGCCCACAGACCAGATTGTGTTTTCTCTCTGGACATATCCAACAGGAGAAAGAAATTTGGGAAAAATTCCTGCTGCCAAAGCTTACAGCCATATCCCTTTCAGAGGCCAGAACACAATGTTAATATATCTTTCTATTAAAAAAAATGTTTTTGTGATCTGAAGGAAATAAGGGTGGATTAGAAATCTGACTACACGTGATGAATGCCACTGTACTGTTGGATAAATTTCTTTACCTTTTCCCTCTCGATGTGCAGATTAGCAGAATGGGAACTCAGAAGGGTATCTTATTACTAACCAAGCTCTCTTGAAGGGTTTCACAAGGACCAAGTGAGTTATTGTACTGAAATCCATGCTACAATATTGTAAAGGGCCATGGAAGTGTTTGTTAGTGAATTATCTATTATGTAGGAGGGTCACAAAATGAAAAGATGAAAAGATTTCATCAAAATGCCTGCTCCTCATTTACCTACACATTTAGTTCCCAAAGACCAGGTCATGATGAGAAAAAACAACAACAACAAAACAAAACAGCATTATTCAAATACAGATGATCACAGCAAATCTCAAAATAGAGGGTGACGACATCATTCTCTATCTGTTAAACGTCTGAGCATCATGGTACGCCCAACCTTCCTTACAACCTCAGTGCTCATGGTCAACATCAGTCTCTCTTCTTCCCTCCATGCCCACGATTGCCAGACTTACAACGTTAACATGCAGTGGCATTAGATAGTAGGTTTTCTACTATTGTTATTAATATGAAATGCCAGATAAAAAGATAGTTGGTTAGTGAGGGTTTTTTTTTGTATGTTTATTAAGTACATTCAAGTCAGTGCAGACTGAAGTCAGCGTAGCACCCTCACAATCTTTGTATTGGTTGAGCCCTCGGGCTGCGGCCAGTGTGACAATCATTTCCTCCATGGTCTTCCTCCTTTTCACTGTTTTTCATGTCAGGCACGCGATGCTTCTCCAGGGACTAGGCTTCCCTGATCACATGTCCAAAGTACATGAGAAGAAGCTTCATTATTCCCCCCCAATCTCCAAGGCACAACCTTGGCATGTACTTCTCCCAAGACAGATTTATTTATTATTCTGGAAGTCCAGGATATTTTCGATACTCAGTGCCAAAGCCAAAAGTCAATGAACCCATTCTTCTGTGATATCCCTGATTTAATGCACATGCAGATGGGGAGATTAAAAATATTATGGCTTCAGTTAGGAACACGTTCCTCAAAGGGACATCCTTGTTCTTCGAACCTTGAACGATCTTTGTGTAGCAGCCTTGCCCAATGTAACATATCCTTTGATTTCTTGACTGCTGCTTCCATGAGCCTTGATTGTGGATCCAAGCAAGAAGAAATCCTTGACCACTTCAATATTCTTTCCATTTATCTTGCTATGATCTTTCAGATTAGTTGTGAGAATTTTTGTTTCTTTAAATGGACTTGTAATCCATACTGAATGCTGCAACCCTTGATCACCATCAGTAAGTGCTTCAAGTCCTCTTTTTCAATAAGTCTTCCTCCAATCATGATACACATGCTTCTTCATATAATCTAGCTTCTCATATTATCTGTTCAGTATATCAGTATACAGATTTAATAGATATGGGAAAAAGATACAACCCTAATGCACACCTTTTCTGATTTTGAATCACTCAGTATTCTGTTTTGTTGAAATGTCCTGTTCCATTCAAATGACCGCCTCTAGCTCCAGGTTCAAGCTCCCCTTGAGCACAATGAAGGATTCTGGAATTCTCATTCTTCTTACTGTTCTCCATGGTTCATTTCGATCCACACACTCTACTGCTTTGGCATAGTCAATAAAACACAAATAGATTTTATTTTGGTAATTAGATTTGATGTCAACTTGATGGCACCTTCATGGAGGTGGGGCTAAAATCCAACCAGCCAATCAGGACACACCCTGATGATGCCTTTTTTTTTGGGGGGGGGTGTTACCATTATATAATGGAGAAACTGGGACCTTCTCTCTCTGCCCTTTCACCTTCATGCTTCCTAGGATTCTGTCTCATCTAAGGGTGGCCCAATGTGGGCCTTTAAAACCTGAGAGCTGTCAGTACCCTGCCATGCTTCCATTGTCCTTGGCTTTAAGCAACACTGTAGCAACTGCTTTGGGATCCCTCCCCTCCCTTTTCCACCTTTCTCTTCATTGGGCTTGCAGCTATGTGAGTTGGAGAAGGGGTCTGGCCAGCAGCAGACCCGTGGACTTGAGTGGGACTGGGTTGGGATGCTTCTTGGTATAAAATAACTTCTTTCTATAAAGCTCCACTGGTTTTGTTTCTCTAGAAAACCCAGCCTAATACAACATCTTTCGAGTATTCTCTGTCAGCTAGGAACCATCTGGCAGCAGTAGTGCTATCGCTGAGCCAAGTTCTCTTTTGAATCTGGCTTGAATTTCTGGCAGCTCTCTGTTGATGTTTTACAACAACCGTTGTAAAGTAATCTTCAGCAAAGCTTTACTTACATTTGTTATTAATGACATTGTTCGTTAATTTTACATTATGTTGGGTCACCATGGTTTGGAACTTGTGAAAATATAGATCTCTTTCAGTCAGTGGGCCAGGTAACTGTCTTACAGATTTCTTGGTATGAGTTAATGTTTGCTACTAGTGCTTCATCTACTTGTTGATATTCTTATTGGTAGTCTGTCAATTTGTGGAGTCTTCCTTTTTTTTTTTTTGCTAATGTTTTTGGGGAAGCTTGGACTTTTCCTTTCAGTACCAATGGTTCCTGATGATCTGTTCACTCTTAAGATGTTTGAGGGTCAGTCGCCTTTTTTGCTACAGTGGCTACATTCCTTCCATTTTATTTTGATGCTTCCTGCATCAATTGACATATTTTCCATTGTATCATTCAATATTGCTTCTCCAGGCTTGAACTTTTTCCTTCAATTCTTTCAGCATGAAGTAGGCTGGGCATATTTTCCTCTTTGGTATTGTAGCTCCAAATCTTTTCACATTTTATTGTAATAGTTTACTTTGTCTTCTTGAGTTTCACTGTGAGATATTCTGCTCAGCTCTTTTATTTATGACTTCTTCTATTTCCTTTAGCTGCTCATGCTGAAGAGCAGATTTCAGGATTTCTCCTGACTATGACATCCATTTTGATGTTTCTCTCTCTCACTTTAAATGACCCTTTTTATTTCATGTGTTATGTTCTTGATGCCATCTCATATCCCAATGACAGCTTTCCTGTCTTTAACATTCAGTGCTTCAATTCTATTCTTGAGATGTTTACAGCATCCAGATGGGATTTATTCAATTTCATTTTTTGACTCTCATGAACCTAAGTTTCTTCAGCTCCAAACTGAACTTATAGATGAGCAATTGATGGTCTGTTCCACAGTTGGTCCCAGCCTTGTTTTAGCTTCTGATATTGTGTTTCTCCATCTTCCCTTTCCAAAACTGTAGTCAGTTTGATTCCTGTGTATTCCATCTGGCAAAATTCACCTGTATAATTATTACCATTTATGTTGTTGAAAAATGTATTTGCAGTGAGGAAGTTACTGATCCTACAAAACTCTACCACGCATTCTCCAGCTTTATTTCCCTTATCAAGACTACAATTTCCAATGAATTTTCTTTCTCACGCCCCCCACACTAATTTTGCATCCAAATTGTCCAATAATTGTCAATGCATCTTGACTGCACATTTGATCGATGTCAGAATGATGAAATTGGTAGAATTCTTCAATTCCTTCATCCCTGGATTTAGTGGGTTTTGTGTAAATTTTAATAATAGTTGTATTAATTTTGCTGTATGCATATAGACATTATCTGATCACAGACAGAACTGTACATTAAGATAAATATGGAAATGTCCCCTTTGATAGAAAATGTACTGGCATTTTTCTGGAATTCATCATTGCTAGATATTAAACCATATGATCATCTGACTCAAAATGTCCAATACAAGCCTATTTCAAGTCACTAATTGATCCTTGTGTGTTTTGTTTCATTTTTTAAACTTCTCATTTTCCTAGATTCATATTTCATACCATCCTTGTTACATTTGTCAATGGATGTTTGCAGCAGTTCCTTCTTGTTTGTCGTCAGACCCTTCATCAAGTGAAGACCCTCCAGGCTTTATTCTCATCATTCATTACTGTTGACTCTACTTTGAGAAGGAGCCTTTCTCTTAGATGTATATTGAAAGCTTCCCAATCCGGGAGGCCCATCTTTGGCCATCCTTTGAATAGAATAGAAGATTCATAGAATCTTATGTATAATTCAGTGTGTAAAATTCTTACAAGACTAGGAAATCAGGGATAGCTCTAGATAATTATGAATAAAAAGAATAAAGGATTATTGAATCATTTTTATACTCAAAAAGGAGGACATTGTTTATAAACATTATATGCCTCTGTGAGCCTCAACTATTTATTTTCATGTTTACATCATCAATTAAATCATTCCCTTTTCTCTCTTTGAAGACTCAGTTATCTTCATTATCTAGTGCTGTTATACCAAAGCTATCGCAAATGGATGACTTTGACAAATATCAATTCTGGTTCTCGCAGTTTAGGAGAGAAGAAGGACAATTTCAGAGCTCCGCTTCTGCTTGAAGACTTTCTCTCTCTTTCCTTTAGAGGGAGGCAAGTGTCTCTTCAATTTCTGCTCCCCGATCAATTGGAAACCTCCATGTGTTCGCACATTTATCTTACCACCTCTCTGTTCATTTGTTTGCTTGTTAATAATTTAATTATCAAGAAAGATTGATTCAACATACACCCTATACTTTTGAAAGATTGCATAAGCAAAATATTCAATGATGCAGGAAGCATCAAGAGAAAATAGAAAGAGTACACAGAGTCACTGTACCACAAAGAACTAGTCGATAGTCCACCATTGCAGGAGGTAGCAAATGGACAAGAACCAATGGTGCTGAAGGAAGAAGTTCTAACTGCACTCAACATATTAGCCAAAATCAAGGCTCCAGGAATTGATGGCATACCCATGGAAATATTTCAGGAAGCAGAAGCAGCACTGGAAGCACTCATTCTTATATGCCAAGAAATTTGGAAGACAACTACTTGACCAACTGATTGGAAGATATCCATATTTGTGCCCATTCCAAAAAATAAAAATAAAAGGTGCCCGACAGAATGCTCAAACTATAGAGCAATAACATTGATATTGCACACACACATAATGTTTTGCTTAAGATCACCCAACAATTGTTGGCATAAATACAGTCACAAGAAACTGCCAGAAAATTCAGGCTGGATTCAGAAAACGACATGGAACAAAGGATATCATTGTTGATGCCAGATTGATCTTGACTCAAAGTGGAGAATACCACAAATATGTTTACTCGTGTTTCATTGATTATGGAAAGACATTGACTGTGTGGGCAATACTAAGTGGTAGATAACCTTGAGAAGAATGGCGATTCCAAAACACTCCACTGTGCTCATTTGGAACTTGTGCGTGGATCAAGAGGCATCTGTGCAAACAGAGCAAGGGATGATGGGTGGCTTAAAATAAGAGTAAGTGTGTGTCAGGGTTGTATCCTCTCAACATAATTGCTCAATCTGTGTGCTGAGCAAATCATCAAAGAAGCTGGATTATATGAAGAAGAAGGTGGCAAAAGTTCTTGAAGCACTTGAGGATGAAGATCAAGGGCTGTGGCCATAAGCGTGGGTTACAATTCAATGTAAGGAAGACCAAAATCCTCACAACTGGACCAAAAAGTGACATCACGATAAATGGAGAAAAGGTTGAAGTTGTCAAGGATTTTGTCTTACTTGGATCCACCATCAATGCTTTAGTCAAGTGATCAAAAGACATATTGCATTAGGTAAATCTGCTTCACAAGACCTCTTTGGAGTATCCGTGCTACTTTGAGGAATACGGTGTGCCTGACATAAGCTGTAGTAGTCTGCATTGCCTCGTACACATGTGAAAGTTGGTCATGGAATAAGGAAGACCATAGAAGAATCGATGCCTTTGAATTGGAGTGCTGGAAAAAAATATCGAAAGTACTGCTAAAAGGACAAGCCTATCTGCATTGGAAGGAGTTAGGCCAGAGTATTCCTCAGAGGCAAGGATGACAAGACATTATCTTACATAGTTTGTACGTATTGTCAGGAGAGACCAGTTCCCGGAGAAGGACATCATGTTTAGTAGAGTGGAAGGGCCAATGCAAAAGAGGAAGGCCTTAGGTGGGATGAACTGGATTGACACGGGGGCTGCATCAATGGTTGCAGGCAGAGTACCAATTGTGAGGATGAGCAGGAGCATGCAGTGTTTCCTTCTGTTGTGCATAAGATGCTACAAGTCACACGGCTGAATCAATGGCACTTTAACAACAGCAACAACAACATAGAAGGAAGATGGCCCTTTCACCACTGGACTATCTAGTGGGATTAAACACATATGTTTTAGAGAGCATAATTTAGCCTAAAGTATCTACCTAGCCCATAGTCCTTTTATAATGGACAGGATAAATAACACTCACGTACATTTTCTGTTCTGGATTACTGAGCAGCTGCTTTCCAAACGATAGTCCCTATAGCTGTCAAGGGGGCATCTGTATGGTTGTTTGAAATGGAGAAATGAAAGTTTGTCACAAAGGATGATTTTTCCAGTGTGTTGGATAAGATGCTGCATTCTGGAAGTGTATCGTTTTTAAAACTTTTGTCTCTACTTTGTTTTTTTTTTTTTATGGAGAGAAAGCCTATATAATTTATTTATGTATTTCTGTGAATAATTTGAATCTCTGGCTGTGATCCGCATGGTTGGCAGTTCGAAATCACCAGCAGCTCTGTGGGAGAAAGATGGGGCTTTCTACTCCATGAAGAGTTACAGTCTCGGAAGCCTACCGGGGATCACTATGCGTCAAAATGAACTCAGTGGCAGTGGGTTTTGTTTGATACATTATTTAGAACTTGCCTGCTCAAAAAGGTCCCATACTCACATGAATACACTCTTTTCATGTATCCTCACTTGTATGCAGGGCCTTGGTGGAATAGTGAGTTACATATTGAGAGTCTAACCACAAGGTCAACAGTTCAAACCCACCATTTTCTCCAAGGAGAAAGATGAGACTTTCTGCTCCCATAAGGATTTACAACCTTAGAAACCTAGAGTGGAAATTCTACCTTGTCCAGAGGGTATTTATGAGTCAGAATTGACTCATGGCAATGAGTTTGTTTGGAGCTTTTAAAATCAAATGTACCTCTTAAGAGAACTAGAAGATGGTGGAGAGTCCAGATGGACATGTGTGTCACACATTATTTTACTGCCAGAATTCTGAGCAACAAATGTGTCCCACTAAATTCTAAACCAGTGTCCAGAGGGATAAATGTACTCATGTAATCCTGTCCCTTGAGTACCGAGGGACATAATTCTGCCATGTAATATACAACCAATTCTAGAGTTCACGGTAGGATTTTAGAAATGCTCCTTGATTCAGCATACCTTGCATTACTGAAAACACATGTCATCCACAAAAATTCAAAGTAGAAAATAATTGGGTCATAAAAGGGTTAAAGTAACTTCAATAGAACAGAAAACTTGAAAATCATAGGGAGGCTTTTTGAAGGGTATTTGCAAGTACAGCTCATTGTCTGAACGTGATCGTGCTTATAACAGAAGGGGAACGTCCTACCACCGAATGGTTTTAATCTCTGTTTCATGGTACCATGGTGTCCATGATCTGCACTTTATAAGCACCCAGTTGGTTCATTGTTTGTTTCATGGAAAATCTCCTCTTCTGCCCGAACCATCCTGGGCTCAATAATATGGACCACATGGGTGGTTCTATCTAGTTAGCTTTTTCACCCCAAGATTTAACACCGCTTAATAGCTGTGTTTTAAGACCACACTTGGAAGACACAGAGGAGGAGACTGTCTTAACAAGGACTTTTCTGTGAGTGGTGAGAACTGGAGAGACTTGCTTTCACATTGTTTCTCTCTCACTGAAAGAGCCAGGAGCAGCTTGCACCTCATCTGACTCAGCACACCATGTCCTTGTGTACAATATCATGTCAATCACCTGAGGAATCCGGTTGTCATGACACCCAAGTGCTATTTTCAGGAAATCAAAACTCCATTTATTTTTATGGTTAGATCTTTTATTTATTATATCTTATAATAACTTTATTTAGAAACAATCCCTTTATTTGAGGGTTAGTTAGGAACCCTGTTGGCGTAGTGGTTATGCATTGGACTGGTGGTGTAGTAGTTCTGAGTTGGTCGCAATCTGCACGATCCAGAGTTCAAAACCACCAGAAACTCCTCAGGTGAAAGATTAGGCTTTCTACTTCAGTAAGTGGTGTGAGATTTTGAGTGAGTGCATTAGGCATTTTTATATATAAACCAACAACAACAACAAGAGCAACAGACCTAGTTACAGTTCCCATGTGCCTTCTTCTATGTGCATGTTTAAGACAAGACGGTGAGCACCGGTACTCTGCAAAGTACAGCGTTTGTCCCCCTTCTTCTATTCCAGGCATCAATCAGGCAAGGTCAGTTGCCTTTGCCTAACCATCTGGATTTGATGCTTTGCTAATTCAGTAGAATGTAAGAATGCCCACAGTTAGCTCCCTAGTCTTAATGTTTGGCCAGTGGTTGTAGTGTGCCCAACGCCAGGTACAGGAAGGCAACATTTTGATCATGGGTTAGCCTCTAACTAATGGGATCTATATTTAAGGAACAGGTAGAACACAGGCATGATGGAATGTGTGTTCAGCAATAGAAAAAAATGTTTTATGAAGTGTTTGGCACAGATGTGCTTCCTAAACCAAAGAAGATGAAATCCTTAATCAATGTAAGAGAAAGGAAGCATCCAAAATATTTGGGAAGAGCTAAAAGTTATTTATAAGCTGCTCTCGGTCCATGTATTTTGTGCTCTGCCTAGCTTAGTGAACTAGCAATTTAGGACAGTAACAGAAGAAATAGGGAAAGAAATAAAGATCTGATTGCTCAGCTCCATTAGTTAAGGGCAGATTTCAAGACACTGCTGTCTGAGAGAATGAGAATCTCCGTACTGTGTACATCAGCTCTGACACGAGGAAATGATGTGCTTGTAGAGACCAGCAGGAGACAAAGGAAAGCAGGCAAGCCACACATACCAAGGCTAATGAACTAAAACAAGTCTCTGGCCATAAAAGGCTGAGACATCATCAGGGGTGTTTCCAGGTAAGGGATATTCTTATGCCCCATTTTTATAGATTGAATTTTGTTCCTTAAAATATATAGTGGTGGTGTAGGGGGTTATGCACTGACTGCCAACCACAAAATCAGCAGTTCAAAAACACCAGCTGCTCCATGGGAAAACGATGAGGCTTTACACTCCCGTAAAGAGTTCCAGTCTTGGAAACTCACAGCGGCAGTTCTAGCATGCCCTGTAGAGTTGCTATGGATTGGCATCAATTCAGTGGCAGTCATAAAATAAATTGAAATCCTTACCATATACCTATGACTATGGCCCTGTTTGAGAATAGGGTGTTTGCTGCTGTTGTTATGTGACTGGGGACATCCTGGAGTAGAGTAGGTCCTAAGTGCAATCCTTTTTTAGTGGTGGTTTATAAAAATGGAAAACAGACTTGAGTAGGCTGACACAGGGGGAAGATGCCATTTGAAAATGGAGACATCAAAGGACATCGAGAAACACCTTAGGGCTTCCAGATTCCGGAGGTGACAGGAGTCACTAGCCAGCATCTAGCCCCACATGACACTCTGAAACTGGACTCCAAAAATTGTGGGGCAATTAATTCCCATTCTTTGAAGTCATCCAAGAATGTGTCATTGTGGTAGCTGTGCTAGGAAACTAAGAAAACCATGGAGGCTATCAAATGGGTCTAACACAACTTCACCTTAATTTTGTATTTCTTCAATATCAACTTCCAGAAGTGTCAGGACAGGTGATAGCTAGCTAGGAGACACAATTTAGGAGTCAGATTGTTTGAACTCAGATACTGTCTGGATGAATTAAAAAAGGAAAAGAAATCAAACTCATACAAAAACTATGTGCTCACCCAGTTGCCTTTGAGATAGATTTAGCTTATGTCGCCCAGGTTCATTTGGTCTTGACATCAGGTAGTAGGTTCAGTTGAGGGTCAGTCTCATTATTCTGAGACCCCAGAGTACTTGGGGCTGTAAACCTACATAGAAGCAGATAGCCTCCTGCATAGAGAAAACTCATGAACAAAGAGTAAAGAACACCAAAGGATAATTAATCAATGCATTGGAATTATGGGGTTGGTGAAGAATACAGTCAAATACAAAAGGGATGGTGTAAGACTAGGCAATGTTTTGCTCTTGTACATGGGTTCAGAATGGAACAACAGCAGCGCAATGGATTCAGGATCAGTCTCTTATTCTTTATGATGAAAGGGTTTGGGGTACAAGACAGCCCAAAGTATTAAAGACCAAAGCAAATATGGTCCCTACTTCCACATTCCATTTTCACCCATGGAGTACAGCCTCTGGAAATGTTTACAAAAGGCTATCAGCATTTTTTGTACGTATGATGGCATTTGCAGCCTTTTTATTTTCTTCATTAGTACTCAGACCAATTGAAGGTGATTTTTAATTCTTTTTTTTAAATAATGATTTTTCTTACTGCCCTCAAACAACTAATTTTATACAAAGCCTCTTAATCTCAACTTTATTATTTTAGCTACACTTAGCTAAAAGGTGACATGAATGCATTAGCAAGACTTAGTAAAAGAATAGTTTCAACAGGTGGAATCTATCAGACATTATTACAAGGACGAGCTGAAACCAATCAGCATGTATCTGGCATGATACATGTGACTCTAACTGAGAAGCTCACTTACAAGGACTCTACAGATCTGATTCCCTGGCATCCATAGATAGGCTCAAATCAGCTATAAAGGCACCTTTTATAAACCCTGTTTGAATGATAGTAATTTAGTTTGCTAGCTGTGCATTCTTGGGGAAATGGCCTAACTTTTCTGAGCTATCCAATTAATAGAAAGATTCTTACCTTGGAAGCTTAATAGAAAATGCATGTTAAATTGGGTCCCTTTGATACTTGTCCATTCTGTTCTAGTAAGACAGATTGTCCCCTCCTGCTTAAACAACGGATGTTTTTCTCTTGGGTGGTCTTTCCATGCTCCGCACCACTATGCCTTCCACCTATTTCCACAAACAGTACCCATATGCCCTTTACATTACAAATGCATATTGAGGTCCTTCTCTGTACCAAGCGCTGTCTTAGCTCATAGGGATATGCCCGTGTACAAAATAGCCAAAAGTTTTCGCTCCACAAAGAACCCCAGTGGCATAATAGTTATGCATTAGGCTAACATACACAAGGTCAGCTGTTCAAAACCACCAGAAGCTCAACTGGATAAACATGGGATTTCTTATTCCTGTAAAAAAAGTTATAGTCTCAGAAACTCAGAGGCCGTTCTAATTGTTCTGTAGGATTTCAGCCAGTCGGCATTGATTATATGGCAATATATGTACAAGAAATGTATATTTGTGGTTGGAGGAGATAGAGTTTAAAGAGAAAATATATCAAGCAATTAAATAGGGAGGGAAATGGCTGGAACTCCAAATACAATGACTTGTTCATAGCAAATGTCTTTTTTTTTCCCAACACAAAAGGCAACTACACACATAGACATCTCCAGATGGAATGCACAGAATGCTCAGAGTCAATCAAATTGACTGCATCTGTGGGAAGAGAGGCTAGACAAGCTTAGTACCTTATCCGGCTAAACCTAGGCCAGGGGCTGACTGTGGGACAGGCTATCAATCGCTCATATTTAAGCTCAGAATAAAGCTGAAGCTAAATTAAAACAAAACCACAAGAGCCAAAATATAACCATGAGTTTATCACAACTGAATTTGGAGACCATCTCCAAAACAGACTTGATGCATCTAACACTAATGACAGAAGAGCCGCTGGCTGAGCTGTGAAAGGACATCAAGAACATCATTCACGAAGAAAGCAAAAGGTCGCTGAAAAGTAAGGAAATATCAAAGTGGGTATCGGAAGAACTTGCACTTAATCCTAGAGTACCTACAGCAATAGAAAGAAATACTGATACCTAATTGCTGAATAGCAAAATGGAAGAATACATTCAGAACATCTTAAACTGAAAGAACCTGGGGGGGGGGGAGGGGATCTAGCTAAGTTGCAATCTTGAAAGATTGCAGGAGCACAGCATTGAAGGATGCAGAAAGCATCCAGAGAAGATGGAAAGAATACACAAAGTCAAAAGGACTAATCAACATTCCACCATTTCAAGTGGTAGCAGAGGATCAAAACCCAATGATATGAAGGAAGAAGTTCAAGCTGCACTGAAAACATTAGCCCAAAGTGAAGCTCTAGGGATTGATAGAATACTCCTTGGAAAGTTTCAACAGGCTGATGCAGCACTGGAAGCACTTACTTGTCTTTGACAGGAAATTTGGCAGACGGCTTCTTGGCCAACTGACTGGAAGTCTTTCATATTTGTACCCAGTCCAAAGAAAGGTGAACCAACAGAAGGCTCAAACTATACAACGATCTCACTGATATCACATGCCAGTAAAATTTTGCTGAAGATGATGCAATGGTTGCAGCAGTACATTGACTGGGAACTACCAGATGTTCAGACCAGATTCAGAAGAGGGCGTGGGACAAAGGATATAGTAATCGCTGGTAATCTTGGCCTTGATCTTGGCTCAAAGGAGAGAATACCAGAAAGATGTTTACCTGTGTTTTATTGACCATACAAAGGCATTCATCTGTGTGGATCACAACACACTGAATCACCTTGAGAAGAATGGGAATCCTTGAAAACGTCACAGTATTCATGGGGAGCTTGTATATGGGTCAAGAGGCAATGTGTGACCAGAGCAAGGAAATACTGCATGGTTTGAATCAGAAAAGGTATGTATCAGGGTTATATCCTCTCACCATACTTATTCAATCTGTATACTGATCAAATAATCAGAGAGGCTGGCTTATATGAAGAAGAATGTGGATTGGAGGACGTCTTCCTAAAACCTTCAGTATTCAGACTACATAACTTTGCTTGCTTAAAGTTAGAAGAACTTGATGCACTTATTGATGAAGATGAAGTATTACAGCTTTCACTTTGAATTACGACTCAGTGAAAAAAGGCCAGAATCCTTACCACCTGACCGATAGGTGACTCCAGGATAAATGCCCAAAAGGATGAAGCTGTCAGGAATTTGTTCTACTTGGATCCAAAATCAGTGCTCATGGACGCAGCAGTCAAGAGATCAAAAGTTGCATTACATGAGGTAAATCTGCAACACAAAACCCCTTTAGAGTATTGAAGAATAAGAATGTTACTTTGAGGACTAAGATGTACATGGCCCAAGCCATGGTATGTTAAATGGCATCATCTACCTGTGAAATTTGCACAGTGAATGAAGAAGACTGAAGAAAGATTGATAGATTTATTGTGCTGGGAAAGGATATTGAAAGTACTATGGTCTGTTAAAAAGAAAAACAGATCTGTCTTGGAAAAAGAATAGCCAGAGTGCTCCTTAGAGTTAAGGATGGCAAGACTTAGTCTTCCATGCATAGCATATGTTGTCAGGAGAGACCAGTCCCTCAGGAAAGACATCATGTTTGGTAAGTTACAGGGGCAGTGAAGGAAATGACGGTCTTCAAGGAGATGGATTGACATCGAGATGCAACAATGGGCTCGAACATAGGCACAATCTCGAGGATGATGCAGGATAGGACAGTATTTTACTCTGTTGTGCATAAGGTAACAATGTTTTGGAACTGATTTGGCACCTACGGTATGTAGGTTAATTGTGCCAACCTGTCCACTAGGAACATGTTGAAATAATCAGGTGGCAGTTTGCTTGAAGTGCAAAGAGATCAATGGCTCTGAAATGCCTGCCCACCTCTCTCTTGCTCTCTGGTAACTGGAGCGTGCTGGAGCATGTGTGCTGCTATTGTAGCTAGCTAGTTCTCTGCCTCAACCTTTGAACTACACAACGTGTGTGCCAGGCTAACCTGTGGATTATGTTGTTAGCACTTGAGGCTCCTTTGAGACCTGCTTTGCCAGGCTGCTGGTGTATATATCACTTGAACTTGAGGATGGTGGACCCTGTTGCCTTGCATTGCTTGCGTTAGATATCCCATCAGGGCCTGCTTAACTAAGTTCCTGAGCTATTGATGGTTGGTGACCCACCCTGCTGCTTGTTGCCTGTGGGCAGACTCTGCTTACCTTCCTCCAGGGATAACTCTGCTGTCTGCTTCCTTGACCTTGGACCCAGCAGCCCGCAGGAGTTGAATGACTTACAAACAGGACTGGGCCAAACACAGCACCTAAGAACAGCAACAGTGTTGGAGCTCCAACTAGACTGGAATGATGGAGTACCAGTAGATTACTGGTGCTTTATGCATCCTTGTATCTGAGAACATTTCCGGTAGGCAGATGGGACAGCATCATGAATTCTGGCCAATAGGCTACACGCAGTATTCGATTCCTAGAGCTGCCGTGACAAAATACCACAGAGCACGTGTCTTTACATCACTGACATTTATTGTGTCCGTTTTGGAGGCTGAAAGTTCAAATCAGGGCCTTGGCTCTCAAGGAAGATCCTTCCTTCTCAGAAGCCCCAAATGTTCTTTGGCATGCCTTAGCTAACAGATGGTTCTCTACAGAATGTCTTTTCCTTGGGTGTGCATTGGTGTCTGTTGTTGCTGTTGGGTATCATCAAGTACCATCCAAACATGATGTCCTTCTCCAGGAACTAGTCTCATGCGACCACATGCCCAAAGTATGGCAGACAATATCTCGCCTTGCTTACTTCTAGGAGAATTTTGGCTGTATTTTTTCCAAGAGCGAGCAGTTTGTCTTTTTGGCAGCAATCCATGGTACTTTCAATTGAAATTCACAGTGACCCCTCTGACAGAGAAGAACTGCTAAATAGAGTTTCCTAAGCTGGTCTTGTTTTAGGAAGAGATTACCTGGTCTTTTTCTTCTGTGGAGCCACTAGTGAACTCAAACCACCGGCATTTTGGT
The DNA here is from genome assembly GCF_050624435.1 of Tenrec ecaudatus. Lineage (NCBI taxonomy): Eukaryota > Metazoa > Chordata > Mammalia > Afrosoricida > Tenrecidae > Tenrec > Tenrec ecaudatus. Next base: position 199,656,272 of record NC_134532.1, read on the forward strand.
TAGGAATCAAGTGCTTAATCATTATGTCACCACAGCCCATTGTTAGTGCCTACAAACTCCCTTCCAAGATACCCCTCATAAGGGATTAGGTGTAGGATCCACCTTACTCATCCTATATGATCTCATTAATACAAGAGGGTAGCAAAAATTCTGGAAACATTTCATTACCTTTTAGCTCCATTTTTCCAATACCTTTTGGAAGCCCTCACATAGAACAACAGCAACAACAAAAAACTCCATCCAGAAACAGGATGGTTTTCTCCATTACAGAAGCTAGGGCTTTAAGGAATGTTTTTTTTTTTGGGGGGGGGGTGGGTGGTGGTGGTAAGGGGATAACTCAATTCATCCATAGGAAATAGAATGACTTAAACACTTCTATCTGAGGGAATGATGAGTGCGCAGTCTCCCTGACCGCACTTCCTTGGTCACTGACGCCTTTGATCCTGCAAGCTCCAGATAACACCTGTACAAGATGGCTGAGCCTTCATCCACCTGGCTTCCACAGAGTCATTGTAGAGTACAGCCTGCCTAAACTACCACTTTGGATGCAGAATATGAGCAAGAAATATATATATATGTACTAACTTATAACTCGGCGTTACTTTATTATGATCATATTATTACCTAACCTATACTGACAAATACAGATGGATCTACAAGAATTTCCTGAAAAGATGACTTTTGAGTGCTATTTAAATGTGTTGAAGCGGTAGGCAATTTTTGTAATTATTTTTTATTTTTAGACATGGCCTTAAAACGTGCTTAATGCCTCAAGATCTTAAAACTCTGCGAATGCAGGGATTGCATATTAACATTTTTTAGTTGAATTTTTATCATAGTGGGAACTCAATACATCTTTGTGAAATGAATAAGCGCATGGGAAAATATTCAAATAAGTGAATGAATTGCCCAAAAATATTTCTGGTAAAATTTATGATAATAGATCGTCTTCAATTTCCTTTTCTGTACTTCTTTCTTCATCTTGTTCTTAAAGTAAAAGTGACTGTTGTTGTTCTTGTCGGTGCTATTGAGTTGGTTCTGATGCAGAGCCGCCATCCGGACAGCAGAACAAAACCCCGTCCCGTCCTACACCATTCTTACTCTCCTTGATATGCTTCGGTTGACCCGGGCAGCCACAACATACATTCTTCTCTTTCGTGGTACTCTTTTTCAGGTCCATTCTATTTTACTGAACATAATGTCTTTTTACCAGGGACTGGACTCTCCTGACATGTAAGACTAAGTCACACCAACCTTGCTCCTAAGGACCACTCTGGCTATATAGCCACTGAGACGGACTTGTTTGTTCTTTTCTGCGGTACAGGGTATTTTCAGTGTTATTTGTCAACCCCATAATTCAAATGCATCAATTCTTGTTCAGCCTTCCTTATTCATTGTCCAACTTCCACATGCATACCAGGTGATTGGAAATACCATAACTTGGGAAAGGCACACCTTAAGTCTTCAAAGTGACATCCTTGCTCTTCATTGCTTTAAGAATTCTTGAACAGCAGATTTGCTGGTAACAAATAATTGCTAATGTTTGTCTATTAAAAGATTACTATGTGATAGTAATTTGCCAGTGTATTAACTTCGCATATATTAACTCATTCTCAGAATGACACTAAAGCTTTGCCCTAATTCACACACACAAAAACACAAAATTAAACAAACAAGGTGCGTAATAGACACATGGTGAAGCTTGCCCAAATTTCTGTAGTTTGTAAGCTACAGCGCCAGAATGTGAACCCAGGTGCTTTGGTCTCTGATCTAAATCATTACCGCTTCACCATGTAGCTTCCTGAGCCATCTTGCCTGGTGGTTTACTGACATTTTCAGGGTTTCAATAGCAGAACTGTCCAGTCACTTCGTTCTGAAGAGTAGTCATCCAAATCCAGCCTATGAGCAGGACCATGTTCTCTCTGCCCTTTCCAGGGGGAAGATCCTTCCTTATTTCTTTCACTTCCGATGATTCCAGGCAGCCATCCCTTGGTTTGTCAGTGCATCTTCACATGACTAGCTTTCCTCTCCCTAGTTCTCTGTGTATCATATCTTTTTGTATGAGGACATACAAAAAGCTTTAGGACCCACTCTGCTCCATTATAAGGAACTCTGGGAGGGCAATGTGTAAGCATGCCACTGTTAACCAAAACGTTAGTGGTTTGAACCCACCAACTGCTCAGAGAGAGAAAAGATCTGGTGGTCTGCCCCTGTCATGAGTACAGCCTAGGGGATTTTATAATGCAGTTCCCCTTTGTCCCGTGGAGTCTTTCTGAATTAGACATCAACGCCAGCACAAAACAATGGCTACTGCACGATGATCTCATGTAAACTGCTAGCATCTTCAGAGATCAAGTTTCCTAACAAGGTCATGTTCACAGGTGTCGGGACTTAGAATTTCAGTAAGCTTTGGGTGGAAGCACAATATAATCACTATCTTGCACCGCCAACTCATTTATTTTCTCTCTATATTGAGTATGCTATTCCTTTCTTATAATTTTAGTGACTCCTCATAGCTTGGCCCTGCATCCTGACTTCTTTCAGACGAGTCCTTCGTTTTCAGTTCTTGCCACTAATTTCATGATTTTTTTTCAGGGTTCAAGCCAGAGTCTGTAGTTGTTGTTAGGTGTCATTGAGTTGGATCCAACCCACAGCTCCAACCCTATACACAACAGAACAAACCGCCATTGGTCTTGTGTCATCCTCGGTATTGTCCTGATGTTTGAATTCATTGTTGCAGCCACTGTGTCAATGCATCTGGTAGAGGGTCTGCCTCTTTTCTGCTGCCCTTCTACTCTACCAAGCAGGATGTCCATTTCAGGCACGAGTCTCTTCTGATAACAAGTCTTGTCATCCCTGCTTCAAAGGAACATTCTGGCTGTACTTATGAGTCAGATTTGGTTTTAGCAGTCCATGGTATTTTCAATATTCTTCACCGACACCATAATTCAAATGCATCGATTCTTCTTTGGTTTTCCTTATGCAACATGAATGTTGTACATTGAATAAGGAAGAATATACCTGACCTAAGCCGTGATCTCATATGCATGTGAAAGTTGGTAAAGAGTCCATCTGATGCTTGACTGCTATGTCAATTTTGGAACCAGGTTATAGCTAAGGTCTTTTTCCCCTCCCATGTCATAATTTCTTTTTAAATTCATGGATCACCTATGGTGGGCTTAGCCATGAATGGATGGAATATATTTGACCAATATTTTGCCTTACCTAAACCTGAGCAAAAATTAGGAAGATCTTCATCAAGATGGATTGACACCGTAAGCTCAATTATAGCACAATTGTGAGGATGGTGCAGAAGCGGGAAGTGTTTTGTGCTGTTTTACAAGGGCTGCAAGGCTCAGGAACTGACTCGATGGCATTCACAACAATAACAAGGTTTAAGGTGGAACCAATATTACCTAAGGTATTTCAGAGTTGGCTTCATTGGTGAGGCTATTTAATAAGAAGGATTTTGAGGCATGGCCATGAAATGAATATGTGTTTCAGAGTCTACAATATGTTTCCCACAAGACACTTTAGTCTCATTGGATAATATTATTATGACCCCACTCCCACCAGTGTAGCCCTGGTGGCTCCATGGGATGTGGTGAGCTGCCAATGCCTAGGTGAATGGTTCAAACCTACCAGCCATCACTCGGATGAAAAATGAGACTGTGTGCTCCTGTAAAAATGTACAGTCTGTTGATGGCTCCTAGGGGCTGGAGGGAAAGCACAGAAGGAGCAGTCATAGCATTTGAGTAGACAGATGTTGATTCAGGTGAAGGGAATACAATATCGATGAGAGAGGGAGTTAAAAAAAAAAAGAATGGAAATGCTGCCAGACAATGAGATGTTTTATAAGCTGTTGGATGTAAAACTGATGCTCTGCTCTGTAAACCTTCACCTAATTCATAATAAAGAGTAAGAAAAAAGTTATAGTCTCAGAAACCCTGTCTAGGGTTGTTAATGAGTTGGAATAGATTTGATAGACATGAGCTTTTATTTTTAAGGTAGGCATTTGCACTAATTCCATTTTAAACTGCAGGCAGACACTGAATCATCTAAACTTCCCCCAGATCTCCATGGCTAAGAAATAGCAGAGTAGGTAGACAGGCTGCCTTTATCTTTTTTTAAAAAATTTAACCAGAAGTTTCCTTTGCACATGTTTATTTTATTTGAGAATGCCCCTGCTTCCTTTCTACCTGACATAAGTGGAACCGCTGATAACCTCTACTACTCTCAATATTAGATACATGCCAAATACTGTCACTTAGCCAGAAATCTGCTTTGGAGTCACTGTGTAATATTATACAACCTGACAAGCTCTCATCTGCAGTGGCGACATAAAAGCAAGAGGCATGTGATTTGTGCAAAGCCTCGAAGCCATTTGCTGAAATCCCAGGGCCAGACAGCTACAGAATCAACTGCCACACCAGGCAGTCTCGTCCTGGACAGCAGAGGCCACTCTGCATGGGCAGGTGGTTGCATGCCAGGTAAAATCTGGACCAATATTCAGCTTTCTTCCTCTTCTGGAGCTAGCTGGGCACATTATCTTCTCAGTGTGGATTGGATGAGGAAAGTGAGAAGCAAACAGCAAATTCTTGGCAGCGAAAGACAGGCAGGCGACTGAGAAGGGAGAAGAGCTGTCAGGGAACTGTGGGAAAGTCATTTGACTCTTGTGAGGTTAATGTCATTTTTCCTTCAGTCATAAGCCTGCTGTTTTCAAGAGTCTTCTTTACACACCAAGAATGTGAGGGAGCCTGAGGATGGGAAGATTAGGCCATTGGATTGCCACTCTGCCGTCATCCTGATTGTCATGACCACAGACGGATGCTTGGCCGTTAAGATACATCCAGTTACAGAAATGCCAATTACAGAAAGTTACAGAAAATACCTGAAGTGGAATAAATGGCAAACAATGAAACAATTCTATAAAATCTCAGGTACCAAGTCAGAGTAGCTGTAAAGTAAGATCTACTATTTTATTGTCTTGGGCTACTTTTCTTACTGGTGGTTCCATTTAAAGTTTGGTTTCTTCTGTGCTCACGAGATGGTAGCCAGTAGCTTCCAAATTGCATGCTACCTGCATCAGGAATGGTGTTAGTCCGGGTAGACTAGGGAAACAAATTCATAGACACTCATATGTGTATAAGAAAGAGGTTTATATACAAGAGCAGTTGAATATTGAGCAAATATCTTAGCCCAGTCCAGATCAAGTCCATAAGACCGATATTAGCCCATATGTCTGAGACCAATCTATGAAGTCCTCTTCAGACTTAGGAAATACATGCAAATATGTGGAATGCAGGAAGATCCCAGGCCAGTGGGTGCAAAGTCAGTGGTGGTAGAAGCACATCAGTGCTGACAGGGGTTTCCCTGTGGCTCCTCCAGTTCCCATGCGGCTTCTCCTCAGGGATGTCTTGCAGGAAGTGAGCCTTTTCAGTAGAGAGTCTCCAAGGGAGTCAGCTGAGAGAAAGAAGTGTCTCCCACCTCTAAGGAGTTAAAAAAAAAGGATTTCCCAGAATCTGTAGGGGAAGGCCATGCCCACACAGATGCTTCATTGGTTATTCTGATTGACGACCAACACTCCACCTCTACACTCTTAATCCTCAAATTGACAGCAGATTATGTAACTACCACAGGAAGAGAAACACCCCTTTCAGAAGTTCTTTCAAAAGAACAGAGGTGATTCTCTTTAAAATGCCAGAGTCTATATATTCTCTGCCCTTTTATGCTCAACTTGAATCATATGTCTCATATTCCCAATCAAATTCCCAAGGGCAAGTAAGGAGGTGTTCTTGATGTACTTATGCTAATTTAGAATCACCTTTGTTGCTGAGGATAGGATCATCTTACTCAAACTGAAGGTTAAGGGTGAAGGAAGGAGTAGCCCTCTAGAAAACCTGTGTGCCACAAAGGAAGGACAATGGAGGTAACCACAAGAAAGCACACGAGGCCCTTGTCAAATATTATTTCAATAGTCTATTCTTGACCTCCCTTTCACCTCACACTGGTTCTGATGACAAGAACACAAATGTAACACAGATCACGTGGTACACAAAGGCTTTCTGAACTGTGCTTTCCTACTGTCTAGTTTTATTTCTCTCTCTTCTAGACCAAGAACTGAGTGCAGCTCCCTAAACACTTCTCCAGCTTGCTCCACTGGACTAATGTTTTGTCATTCTTCAAGGTCCAGCATTATTTTCCTCTCAGGGTCATTTTTGACATTACCAATTTGGAGCAGTCCCCTCCTCTGGGCCTCCTTGGCCTTGTGGGCTCACCCTCCATCAGAGAAGCATCATGCTACATTGATTTGCTTGATTTTTGTCCTCCCACAAGAATATGAACTTCCCAACGTTCTATAACTGTATCCTTAGTGCTCAGGATGCCACATGGAAACCGTAAACACTCCGTCACTTAGTGTCGGTGGACTCAGTGGTGACCACTGGCCAGGAGTGCTGCTAGATAGTAGGAGTCCAGTGTGATTAAATCCTGGTCCACACCGGTTACTGAGGAGTCAACGTGGACTCCTGCTGACCACAAGGTACCAGAGAAGAACCATTCCATAGGGCTGTCAGTAGCTGATTTATTTTGGAAGTGATTTCCAAGGCTTTCTTCCAAGCCAACTCTCAATAGACTTGACCTGCCCATCTTTTGGTTAGCAGTCAAGTACATTAACTATTTGTAACAATCTCTCATAGGTTTTGCTTACGGAAAGAACACTTACATGCAAGTCATCTTCCAGTAGTTTATGAGCTTGCAGTGTAGTGGATTGTTTGATGTGGCTCTTCTAGCCATAGTCGTTTAGCTCCCACCAAACAACTCTTTCCTGATATGGCTGGGTAAGAGAAGGTGGGAAAAGATGCTGATGGAATTATAGGATGCAGTTGCGAGTGGTGGTTAATAAGTTGAATTGTGACTATGAGAACTGGGGAATCTAACTAGGGGAGTAGTCACTTTTGCCATCCTCCTGGGTTTGAAACGGGTCATCTGAGAAGCAGAAAGCAGGAATCTTACTACCAATAAGGGGAAAGAGACAGGAATGGGCATGGAATTGATGTGCATCAAACCTGTTCGATCCAGGAGAGAACTATGACCACAGAGGAGCAATTCAAAAATGGCAGAGGTGCCGCAGTAGCAGGACCAAGAGCCAGAGCATGAGACCGCCCAGGAGACTTCTCGGCCCCCAGAACATGTCGTAAAGCTGAGTGCCTTGGTGCAAGAGGCTCACTTATAGAGTGGGGTGTCCTCGGGAAAATCATTGGGATGGGGGAGGGATAAATTTGCTGGCCTATGGAATTAGAGCTGGGTGCCTTCAGGCTGATGCTTATAGCAATGTGACATGCCGGCTGGGGATTTCTTGACAGCTCCCAAAGAGCTCCCTCTACTTGCAGGCCCAGCTGAGCAGAGGCTGTCCTGTAAGAATAATTGTATCCTGAGCATTGATAATCTGCTATCTTCCCTAATAAATGCTACAATCTGAGCGTTGCCTACATTGTGTGGCCGTGCAATGACTTATTGAATCCGATACAAAGGCTAGAGACTTGGGAGGCTGGTTAGTGTTAGAGATGACAAGGAAAATTGGCCATGTTTCACCTCAGTCTCATAGGGACTCGCTTGGGGCAGCTGATATTGGTGATGCTGATGCCGATGTTGTTGCTCCCTCTCCCCTCAGCCCTGCATGTAGCCAGAGAGATCGGTTGCCATCCCCATGTCATCCTTTTTTTATAGACGTGTATTGAAAATAGCATGAAATGAGTCATTCTTCAAGGACTACATTTTTCTGTCTCTTTCTTGGGCTGTATTTATTATCACCTATCAAATAAGGAGCCCTCTCATGCCTGATATACACACATCTATGTCCATGTACATAGATATACATATATATGATGGCCGTTAGGTGGAACTTATGCATAAATCATGAGGCATTCATTCATAGAGTCCAAGAAAATGCTGCAAGATTTTAAATCAGAAAGGTGTGTCAGAGTTGTGTTCATTCACTATATTTACTCCATTTGTAATTTCAACAAATAATCTAAGAGGGTGAATTATATAAAGAGGTATTTAGCACAATGGTTGGAAGAAGACTTGTGCACAATCTGAGATATACATATGACAAATTTTGTTGAAAATGAGGAGGACTTGAAGCACTCATTGATGAAGATAAGACTATAGCCTTCAGTATAGATTACACTTCCACACAAAACTGAAATACACACACCAGAAAACTATAAACAGCATCATGATATGTAAATAAAATACTATAGTTTTAAAAGATATCATTTTACTTGGATTCACAATTAACATACAGGGAAGTAGCAGTAAACTTAGCAGAATTTGCTGCAAAAGACCTCTTTAAAATTTTTAAAGACAAAGATATAGTTTTGTTGACTAAGGTACATCTGATTTAAGCCATGGTATTTCAAATTGCTTTATATGCATATAAAAGTTGGACAATAAACAAGAAAGAATAAAATAATTTATGTATTTGCATTATACTGTAAAGAATATTGACTATTCTGATAGACACACAAATAGATCTGTCTTCAAAGAAGTACAGTCAATATGTTCCTCCAAAGCAAGGCTGGAGAGACATTCTCACATAAATTCATGACATGATATTAGGAGGAACTAATTAATGGAGGAAAACCTCTTGCTTGATGAAATAGAGGGTCAACAAAGAAGAAGAATTCCCTGAGTGAGGCGGATTGACAACATGGCTGCAATGCAAGGCTCAAAGAATCATTTTGGACATGGCGTAGGACTGGGCAGTGCTTCATTCTGTGTGTAAAGGATTACTAGGAGTTGGGAACTGACTCAAGGCACAAAATAGAAACAGGGTAGAACTATTTCATAGAGCATTTTACCCAGGTTCTAGGTCAATATGACTACATGTATGTGTGTACATACACACACACACATTCATGGAACTGCCAGAAGACATTCAGGTCAGATTCAGAAGAGGATGTGCAACAAGTGATATCATTGCTCATGTCAGATTGGTCTTGGCTCAAAGCAGAAAACACCAGAAAAATATTTACATGTGTTTCATTGACTATGCAAATGCATTCAACTTTTTGGACCATAATAAATTGTAGATAACCTTGAGAAGAATGGGAGTTCTAGAACCCTGCATTGGGGTCATTCAGATCTTGTACATGGACCAAGAGCTAGTCGTACAGATAGAACAAGGGAATATTGCATGGTTTAAAATCAGGAAAGGTGTGTGTCGGGGTTGTATCCTCTCACCACATTCATTTAAATTTTAGGTTGAGAAAGTCATTAGAGAAGCTGGATTATATGAAGAAAAGTGCAGCTTGAGGATTGGAGGACGGCTTGACAACCTGTCAGATGACACGGCCTTGCTTGCTGAAGGTGAGGAGGACTTGAAGCGCTTGCTGATGAAGATCAAGGATTGTATCCTTCAGCATGGATTACAGCTCAATGTTAAAAAGACCAAAATCCTCACAACTAGATCAATAGGTTGCATCATGGAAAATGGATAAAAGGGTGAAACCGTCAAGGATTTTGTCTTATTTGGATTCACAAGCAATGCTCATGGAAGTGGCAGTCGAGAGATTGAAAGATATATTGCAAGAGATCTTCTGCACAAGACCTCTTTAAAGTGTTGAACAGCAAGGATGTTACTCTGAGGACAAAGGTGTGCCTGACCCAAGGCATGGTATTCTCCTTTACAGCCTACGCATGCGAAAGTTGGACATTGAAAAAGGAAGGACATAGAAGAATGGATGCATTCGAATTGTGGTGCTGGAGGAGAACAGTGAAGGTATCGGCGTTACTTAAAGGACAAACCAATCTGAATTGGAAGAAGTAATGCCATAATGTTCCTTGGATGCAAGGATGGCAAGATTTTGTCTGACATTCTTTGGACGTATTGTAGGAGAGACCAGTCCCTGGAAAAGGACATGTTTGGTAAAATCAGGGGTGGGGGCAACAAAAACTAAAAGGCCTGTATGATATGGATTGATACAGTAGCTGCATCAATGGGATCAGGCATAGGGACAATTTGAGAATGGCACAAGACTGTGCAGTGTTTCTCTTTTGCTGTGTAGAGGGTGTACAGAGTCACCTTGGCTTGGAGCAGAATCAAAGACCACTAACAACACACACACACACACACACACACACACACACACACAGAAGAATTGCTTCCATGGGCAGAGTGGAGCTTTCGAGTACTATGCATTTTTCTGCTAGGCAAGCATTCGGCAATTTGCTCTGAGTCAGTACACCCAGTGGCATCGCCTGGGAAGGTTGTCTCTGATCGCAGTGAATTTTTTCGTGAAAGCAGTTTTGCTCAAACCTCGTTTCTTGTGACGGCCAATGTAAGAGAACAGTGTGAAGGCTGTGAAATTTTGTTTCCTGCTTGGGAAAAATGCCACAGAAACTGTTGTGAGGTTGAACATATCTTACAAGGACAGCACTATGAGAAAAACTCAAGTGTATGAGTGGTTTTATCATTTCAAAAACGGGGAACTATTGAGTGATGATAAACCTTGCTTTGGATGTCTTCAACTTCCCTAACAGATGAAAATGTTGTGAATTTGGAGTTCATTCCACCAGGTCAGACTGTTAATCTAGTTTTCTATTTAGAGGTTCTGAAAAGATTGTGTAATAGTGAGTTATAAAAATGGCTTGATTTGTGACAGATGGGGGCACTGGTTTTGCCACCATGGCAATGCACCTACTAACATAGGCATATCAGTGTGCCAGTGTTTGGCAAACAACACCCTGTCTCTCTTCATCAATGCACCTGACTCACCTGACCTTGCTCTTTGCCACTTCTTTTCATTTCTGTGAATGAGGAGGTACATGAAAGAACAGCAATTTGATGATGTAGAAGAGGTGAAGAAAGGAAACGAAGGAGGTGTTGTCAACCATCCAAACAGATACGTTTGAAAAATGTTTCCAAGAATGGAATCTGATTTGACAATTGTATTAAGTTCAACGGAGACTACTTTGAGGCGATAAAGTTGTTTTGTAAAAAAATTTAAATACATAGCTTGGAAAAAATTCCACTAAAATATGTATGGGTGTGTGTGTGTGTAACAGCGAGTTATGAATTAAACTGTTATTCATAAGGTCAGCAGTTTGAAACTATCACTGCTCTGTGGTAGAAAGATGAGGCTTTATACCCCTCTAGATATGAGGTAGTTTATTGTGCCAACCTAGCTGATTAACACATGTGGGGTTACTTGAAGGGTGGAGAGATACATGGCTTGCTGAGCCTCACCTTTCTTGGTCTCATGTCTCTTGTTTGTGATGGTCAGACCAGGGTGCAGCTGCCTCAGCAGTTCCCTGCTTCAGCTTGCAAGGCTGACTTCCTGTGAGACATCCCCAAGGAGAAACTACATGGACACACCTTGATGCAGCCCTGGCTGCTGGAGCATCCATGTGGAGACCCCTGCCAGTGCTGAGATGTTTACACATTCACTGACTGGGCTTTCCCCTTGCCGTCGGCATCATTGCGTCTGTTTGTGAGATGGAGGAGGACTTTGTGGATTGGTGTTGGACATATGGGTTCATGTTGGACTTGTGGGCTTGGGCAGCACTGGGTTGGGATATTTTTTTGATGCTCACTTAACCTTTATATAACTGTCTCTTATTCATGAGTTTCTGTGGATTTGTTCCTCTAAAGTACCCAGACTAACACAAGGTGGTAAAGATTTTTTATCTTGGACACTAACAAAGGCAGTCCTACCTCTGTCCTATAGGGTCACCAAGAGTTGGCATTGATTCGATGGCAGTGAGTTTACACACACAAACACACACCTGGTGATGCTGTTGGGTAAGTGTTGGATAGCTAGCCACAATATCGGTGCTTTTACATCACCAGTTGCTCTGAGAGAGAAAGAAGAGACTGTTTGTCCTGGTCAAGATTTATAACCTCAGAACTTCTATGGAGTAATCTTACTCTGTTTGATAGATGTTACCATGTGTATGAATTGACTTTATGACAAAGGTTATGCATATATATATAAACTTTGAATACTTCATGGAAAAATTATATTATGCAAAAAACTATGTATGGGTTCCCATTTCATAGTTTTGCTTTTAGCTCTAAAAAATACTCTTATTGGGGGTTCTTACATCTCTTATCACAATCCATACATTCTTTCAATGTGTCAAGCACATTTGTACATATGCCGCCATCACCATTTTCAAAGCATTCTCTTCACAACTGAGTCCCTGATATCAGCTCCCCATTTCTTCCCCTTTCCTTCCGCACCCGCCCTCCCTCAAGAACCCTTAATAAGTTATAGATTATTTTTTCCACATCTTACATCATTCTCTGTGGCCCCTCACCCACTTTTCTGATATTCGTTATGGCCTTTATGAGTGTTTTCCAGTCGAGTCTGATGGGGTGCCACACTCTGTCTCCAAAGTCTCTTTCTGGTATTCCCAGGGGATTTCATGACCCTGCTCCCCTGCTGTTCTGCTGCAGGCCCTCAGTGCCTCGCCCCAGCGTGATCAGACCAGACCGTGCATTATTCCCGCACGGTGCCTCCAGTGCTGTCCCCCTCGTGCCATGGTTCAGTGAGGGACGTGGTGCCCCATGGTGGGGCCGGCCTTACGGTCCTCCCTGTGGATTGTCTTCTCTGAGCCACGATGTCCTCTCCTCCTTCTCCATCCCCTTGTGTTTCTCAGTGTGCTCTAATCCGACATGCCTCTCTCCCCAAGTTGTAACCCTAGTGCTGTCCTCTGAAGTGCATTTTTCTGGGGGGTGGGGTAGTGGTGTTGTCCACATCGTTGAGATTAGGGCCGGCCCGCAGACCTCTCTATAGGTCTCCTGGTACATGCCAGTGTGTTAGATTCAGGTCTTGGCACATCCAGTTGAAGCCTGGTCTCTCCTTCTATGGAGATATAAACAATACCCTCCCCTTGGGTAGATTAGTAGCCTGCTCCCCCCCCCCCCCCATATTCTCTCTCTCTCTCTCTCTCTCTCTTCGCCTTATTTAGTTGGCTTCCGGGTGTGTGGGTGGGGGGGTGTATCCCTGGATTGAGTTTGGCCCTTGCCATAGTTACTGGACCTCACCCCAGGGATATATAGTATACAATAGCTTTGACTCAGGTAAATTTCTGTACTTCCTTTCCATTGCTCCGAGTCTATGGCTACCCACCAACCCCCATCCCCAGGCTATGAGCTCAAGTTGCTAACAGCTCAGGGAGCTCTAGTGTGGGGTCCTGTGCCTAGCTTTCAGAGGTTCTCCTTGTGTCTGGGATTATGCCCCCTGTAGGGCATGAGCCTGGGGAAATCGCTACTCGCTACCAAACTAGGGTGCAGTAGCTGCTCAGCTGGAGCCCATGAGCCCAGCACACTGAACCTAGAGTGTTTTAGTGCATTCTCAGTTGGCTTTGTGAGTTGAAATAAAAAAAAGCAGGATTCAAGACAGACCCTATTACCCTGATTTCAGGACTTCGTCTCCTAGTCTCCTTCACCTTACCTCCCAATTTTCTGATCTGGCAGCAAGAGCTCCAGGCAGGTGAATCCATCTAGACCTCCACATCCTTTTGAACCAAAATGTATCCATAGTATATTTTATAACATGTCTGAGAAGGATCTAGTTTGAGAAATTAAGGAGAAAACATCCATTTGAACACAGCCCTTGTCAAAGAAATATGAGTTTTGCTAAAATTGAAGCAACAGTTAATGTCAAATTTATAGTGAAGCTCGAGTGAAAGATTAGTGCTTCCGTCAAAATGAAAGCAAACGGTCAACAACCAAGTCTATGGCAATAGGCTTTTGAGACACCGAAACCGCTATTTCTGGTTGGTTATCTGGAGTGCTAACGGAAGGTAACACCTACTTATCTTGAGGATGTTTGAAGAAAATAGGCAACATTTTAGCAGAAACATGTCTAGATGCGCTTCACCAAATGGTCCTGCTTCATCATGACAATGCTTTCACTCTTTCTTGTCATCTGACAAAGGTGATTTCGCAAGCACTTTGATGCAAAAGTATTAGAAATCCACCTTACAGTTCTGATTTGGCTTTCTGTCTGACAGCTTTTTGTTTCCCAGTCTTAAGAAATGTCTAAAGTGTGCCTAGCTTTCTTCCATTAATAATGCTTAACGATCGCATTGACATGGTTACATTCCCAGGTCTCTTAGTTCTTCAGAGATGGAAAAAATGGCTGGTAGCACTACTAAGAAAATTGTCTTGACCTTGATGGAGCTTATATTGAGAAATAGAGCTAATCTCTCTGTGTTGTTATCTTTTAACCTCATTTTCCATGAACTTTTAAGCATCCTCTAAATGTGTGCAGATGTAAATATGCCAATACAGACATGCCATGCATGTTGTAATAAAATGTTAACTACATTACAGTCTTTCTTCCTTTGTGGTGGACGAATGTAATGGTTCTATTAGGTTTGAGCTCCTGGCCAGGCAGGGGTGGTACACCTCAGGTGGGCATTTCACCTGGATTGGCCCATCTACAGCAGGTGAATTTCATTCAGCCAATGGGGTCAATTAGTATTGTTCACCACGCCTCCCAACGGGGTCCCTGAAAAGCCAGAGGTTTGGCTCTAAATGCGCTCTCCCAGTGGTTCCGACACAGTGCAGTGGAAACCAGGCTGTGGCCCAAGTGGCTGAGCCACTGTCCCATGCACGTGTGCCGCTTCTATTTTCTATAAAAACTCACTTGGAGCACAGCTGGGCTTTGGTGTGAACTCTTTCTCACGGGCACCAAGGACCGAGGTATATCTCTCCCATGAGAGAGAGAGAGATGGAACAATTCACCTTATCTCGTTATGGTTTAAGAACACTAGCAGTGTCTTGAATTCTTGAAGGAGCAGCAATCCTGAAAATTCCCTTGAACTTTGAATTGCCATTTCTTCAAGCAGGTTGAATGTCGAACAATACAGGCAACTTGCCCAATTTACTGGTTGATTTTCTTGGGTAATAATTCAAAAGCATATTTTAACACTGAATACTGATTCCATGACTGGAAGAATAATAGTATATTAAGTGGAAATTTAGTGCATTTAAGACCAATCTAAATCTTGCCTGGCCATTCTGCCAATGCCTCATTTTCAACTCACTGCCAAATAAACTTCTACCTACTTTTTAACTAATATTTAATGTTGGAAAGCTCTAGGGACATAATTTATACTAGTATCCATGATACATTAACCTAATTAATTAAAAACTAGCTTATAATTTAGAAAACAAATGAACAAAGAATGCTTTTGTGATGCAGTGACCTCAATTTATTGTCATTTTTTTCCTCTTTGCTTACTTGCTAATTTTCAGAATTCAATAATCTGCACCCCAGTCATTAGTGTGAATTAGCAACACTCCACTGTAATTCACTAGTGACTGAATTTTGATAAATGGAGAAAACATTTTTAAAGAGATCAGTGCAGGGACACCAAATTGTAGGGAAGGCGAGGTCCCTTAGGCTTTGGTTGGGTTTTCTCACTCTGCCTTCTCTACTGTCTTTTACTAGAGGATCATAAAATACGTGCAACCCTTAAAATTCTAGCTCTGAACCCAGGTTTTAATAAACTTAACATTAATAAAGAGTTTAGATGATTAGAGTAAGGACTTCTAATCAATCCTGCCAGATAAGATCACAGTCATAATTGCATTGGCTGCTATTATTTCCTTTTCATTTACTTGTACCAAATGGAAAATAAAGTCTTGAGACGTCGACAAATGGAAATGAAAATAATGGTTTTCAGTGATAATTTGATAGGAAGTAATTGGCCACCTGAAGAGAAAAACCCTTATCGTGGAAATAATTACAAATAATTGGTTACTACAAGATTTGACTAAATTTGATATATTCAGTAAAATAAATTATCTTAGTACAAGGCTTTAAAATCCTCATGCTTACAAACTGGCTACCCATGAGCTAGCTTGAGTCAAGATATCTCCAAAAAATTATTTTGAAGTATAATTTAATAATATATCAACATGTGAAAGTTAGGAGATTTTATATAAAAATCTGAATCTATTGAAAAATAAAGTCTCTTGAAAAATAAAAATATCAGGCAATATTGAGCTCAATTCTCATGGTGGAAATAATCCTAATGAATTAGAACATTCTCTAGAGTTATCTAGGAAGGATGTTAAAAGTTCTACGGACTACCAAAAAAACCCCCCCAAAAAACCCAAACAAATCTGTCTTAGAAAAAGTACAGCCAGAATGTTCCTTAGAAGCCAAGATGGTAAGACTTCATCTCATGCGTTCTGAAGCATGTCACCAGGAGAGACCAATCGCTGGAGAAAGACAGCATGTTTGGTGAAGTAGAGGGACAGCAAAAAAGAGGAAGGTCCTCAACAAGAGGAATTGGCACAGTGGCTGCAATGATGGGCTCAAACATACCAAAAATCGTGAGGACGGCCCAGGCGCAGGTGGTGGCTTCTCCTGGGGTACGTGCACTCATGATGAGCTGGCACTCACTTGAAGGCACCCAATGACAAGAAGAACCCCTGGAGTCACCCAAGCCTTCTTCCGTCACTTTCATACACTTCGAAACCAGCAAGGTCTTTGTCGATGTTTGCATTCATGAAATATCTTCTAACATTTCTTATAATTATATAAAATTTGAGTGTTCAAGGAATTTTTTCATATCTGAGCTCATCTGACCTCAGACTATCCTGTACAGAACTTATGAATATGGTTTGACCTGTTTCTATTCAATTGCTTCCAATTCATAGTGACCTCATAGGAAAGAGTACAACTGCCCCATCAGTTTTCCACAGCTGTGAGTATTAGGGAAGCAGACAACCATAGCATTCTCACCTTGTTCCTGCTGGCCAGAGGCATGGGTGTGTCCCACTCAGAAAATTCTGTGTAGGGCTCTATCTAGGCAAGGCTGGACCACTTGCTTGTGCAGGGCAAGAGAAGCCTGCGTGTGCCTCAGATAGGATGTGCATGATACTCCCGTGGGCAATGGGTTGCATGGGCTGCACAATGACAATAAAGTTTTACAGGCAGGGTTGTGTGGCAGGAGCCTTTAGCAGAGGCTTTGAGGGACCCGGTGAAAGAGAGTCAGGAGATCCTAGGCAGAGGTGACAAGAGCACAGAATCTGACCATGGACAGGCAATTCTCTTTCTGAGACTCTATTGTTATTATATAATGTTTATATTGCATAAATAGGAGTTCTAGTGGTGTATGGTGATGCATTGGCCTGTGATCTGCATGGTCAGTAGTTCACAGCCACCAGTACCTCCTCAGGAGAAAGACTGGGCTTTCTATTCTTGTCAATAATTAAAGAATCAAAAACCCACAGGGGTCACTATGAGTCAGTATTGACTCAATGGCATTGAGTGTGGCTTTGGTTTGTTTTGGTCGTATTGTTGTCACATATTGGGCAAACTGGAAGGCCACCAGTTTGAAACCATCAGATCTGTGCGGGGAAAATGGGGCTGTCTACTCTCATAAAGAGTTACAGTGTCAGAAACTCTTGGGAGAAGTTCTAGCCTCTCCTATAGAGTTGCCATTAGCTTACATCAACTTGATGGCAACGAGAGTTTCTTTTTTTAAGTATACTCTATACATAAAAATAATTTCTTACACTTTTCACTACTCTGTTGTGTCTAGCTCAATCACATATGAACACAGGATCCATAGATTGAAGCCAGTGGGTGCATGTGTTTCACATCTAGTAGTTTACTGGCTACCTAGAAGTTTACGGCAAAGTGTATGCTCCCGCAATGCAAATAGACAGTTGTAAACATATACAATTGCTTAGATTTTTCCCCTCAAATGCAGCTTCATGATTATGCGCTAACATCTCAAAAATTATGTCTCTATCCTTGGATTCTCTTAATGCGAGCCTGAGTGAGCACCCCCAAGTACAATGGATGTGGATAGGAGATTTTAATACGATTAAGGTAAAAGATCAGTAAGAAAGAATATTTGAAAAGAAAGGAGTCTTCAATCACACGAAAAGAAGCAGTCCTGTCTTCATTTCAATACACTTGCAAAATAGAAGATACTATTGCTATCAACTTGCATGCTTATTCTTCCTCGTATAAATAGATTAAAAACTATATATGTAATTTAAAATTTC
This sequence comes from Tenrec ecaudatus, assembly GCF_050624435.1. Lineage (NCBI taxonomy): Eukaryota > Metazoa > Chordata > Mammalia > Afrosoricida > Tenrecidae > Tenrec > Tenrec ecaudatus. The sequence continues at coordinate 199,674,318 of NC_134532.1, forward strand.
CTAGGATTTGAATTTTTTTTAAAATGGTAAACAGAAACAGGAAAATTAATTGTACAATTCTATGAAAACCAATCTGTCTGAGATATTTTTCACTATACAATTAATATGAACCTTACCGAGATCTCTTTTACTCCTTTAGTCTCCTGAAGCTGTGGAAATGCAGCATGTGGTTCATACCTGGGGTAGATCGCCAATGGACTAGCCACATTTCAGTTGTTTGACAGCCCTCGATTACGGCAGGTGCTCCAGCAAACAACACAGCTCTACACGGGTCCCTCGGAGTCTGTTCCACCTGAGAGAAAATTGAAGCGGTTGCAGCCTTTTGGCTCAAGTATGTTCAAGGAAGATGGCTGAGAAACAATGGTCCTTAGTAAGGTGAATCATGGTATTTATCGTGCTGACTGGCTGGCTATGATGACACTCTTAGAAACAGGTCTAGTCTTACAAGGATATCGAATTGCCATTGAGTGAATTCCAACTCATAATGAGCTGATAGGACAGAAAAGAACTGCCCTTGTGTGTGTCTGAGACTGTAACCCTTCAAAGCACTACAGAGCCATTTCTTTCTCCTGCAGAGCAGCTTGTAGTTTCAAACTGCTGACCCTAAGGTTGGTAACCCAATGCATAATCACTGTGCCACCAGGGTGAGGGGAAAATAAGGGAACTCAGCATGAGAGATAGTGGTTGGCTAGTCTCTGAGGAAAGAACCAGAATTAGACTCTGTGAGACAACCCCTCTAACCTTTCTCTTCTAATTATTATTATTTTTTCTTAGTTGGGATTTAATACATAAATCATATCCTTCTCTATTTCTATCAAGTCAAGTAAGCTGCACAGTTGCTATTACAGCTTCCATTCTTTGTTAACATGTACTCCTTGGCATCATCTCCCTTTTACCCCACGACTACCACTGTTCCCCCTGAACCTAGAACCCCTTATTCTATTTGCTGTTCCTGTAGGTTCATCAATCCTGGGTTTCATATACCAAAATCCAAAAAAACATATAACACATCTTCAAAAGGAGAGCTTCCATGACATAACACATCTGAGATACACTCTAATATGAACAAACAAAAACCAAAGAACACAATAAAAATAAAATATACATCAAACTTTGGGAATCAGATCCGGTTTAGTCTGCATCATAGTGTGGATCGAATGACAATGTTTGAACCGTTCGAGTCAGTTTTACGCCTTTGATCTTCTCGACTCCTCTCTCTTAAGCACTCTGTTTAGTGACCGCTTTCCACTCATGCCTCAATTTTTGGCAGGGGAGTTCTCCAGAGGCTTGTTTGCTATGTAGTTCCTCACATGAATCTTGGACTCCCACTGTCATCCATAGACGCTGATACTGACCCATCCTTTGACTTCGGGTTATATGGATTCCAATCCTCAACTATTTACTAATTTTCTTATGTTCCTGCTATCATTCCAGCCACCATTTGTCTGCCAGGTTTTTGTGCTGTGGTGCCTTCATTTTGCTATGGCATTGAAAGCTATGCTACTGGTATTTAGAGTATCAGCAGGATCACTCATCATGGATAGGTTTCAGCAGAGCATCCAGACTAAGACAGACTAGAAAGAAGACAGACTAGTGAGCTATGTGGTCCATTGCTGAGGGATTAGCCACTGAAGCCTTATGAGTTTCAGTGGGATTTTGTCAGATTGTGTCTACAGATGAGCTCTTCAGGTTGGAAGACACTCGAAGCACATGAAAGAGCTGCTTCCTCAAAGTAGAGCCTACTTTCATGAAGGCTTTGGAGATGTTCACTGGATAATAAGTTATAATTCAGAATGAGAAGAAAAACCAAAAAATATCCACGAGCAGTTTAAATGTAGGAAATATAAATGTAGGAAAAACAAATTAGATGTGTAAGGATGGGTGTTCTAGAACTTAGTGAGTTGAAATGGGCAGGATTGGCCATTTTAAATCATATACAATTAATATTGTTTACTCCGTTAAATGTAACAGATTCAAGTGGAATGGCCTCACGTTCATGTAAAAAAACATTTCAAGATATATCTTGAACTACAATTCTGTCTATGATAGGACCATATCCATATGTCTACAAGGAAGACCAGTTAACATGAATTTTATGAAAGTGTGCGAACCAAGCATTTAAGCCAATGACAACAAAATTGATGAATTTCACCAACTTCTTCAGCATAACAGATGGCAAATTATTGGTGATTGAAATGCAAAAGTTGACATCAAAGAGGAGGAATCCGGTAGTAGGAAAATATGACCTTAGTGGTACAACATGATGGGAATCCAATGAAATAATTTTGCACAATGACCAGCTTCGGCAAATGCCTTTTATCCATGACAGAAGCATCAACTATACACCGAAGCCTCACTGGATTGGTCACACAGAAATTAAACTGACTGCACCTATGGAAACAAACAATGAGGGATTTGCTATCATTGGCCAAAACAAAGCCAGAGCCTGGTTATGGAACAGGTCATTAATTGATCATATGCAAGATCAGGTTGAAGCAGGAGAAAATTGAATCTAGTCCATGAAAGTCAAGGTATGATTTGAGTCGATTCCATCTGATTTTGGAGATTGTTTCAAGAACAGATTTGACTCTTTAAACATTAATGACTAAAGATCAAACAAGTTGTGGGATGATCTATAGAACATAATTCATAAAGAAAGTAAAAGGTCATAAAAAGATAAGGAAGGAAGAAAAGGCTAAAGTGGTTCTCAGAAGAGACTCTGAAACCTGTGTTTGATTGTGGAGTGACTGAAGTCAACAGAAGAAATTAAGCAAATGTTCGAAAATTTCTTTCAAAGAGAAACACAAAAAGAAAAGAAGGGAGTATTATAATTACATGTGTGAATTCCAAAATTTAGAAAACCAAAAGGGAATACACTCATCATATCAGAAACTGAAAGAACAGAAGAAAATGCATGCCTATATTAAAATGCCTAAGGATTCTATGTACAGGATATTAAAGAACCCAGGAATCATCAAAAGACTACAGGGAAATGGATGAGTTGAGACAAAATGTGTTTATGTAGTTGAATGTAAGACTGATGATATGCTCTGCAAACCATCAAAATAAAATATCAACAATAAAAAGAAGGTGGAAAGAATTCACAATCATTGCCCCAAATATATTGGTCCATTTTCAACCATTTCAATTAGTATCTCATGATCAATGTGTTGAAGAAAGAAGTAAAATTGCAATGAAGGCATTAACAAAACAAACAAACAAATACATAAAAACCCTCCAGGAATTGGTAGAAAACCAATTGAAATTTGAAAAAAGCTGATACAGCCATGGAAATACTCAATAGTCCATGCATTTGGACGTTGGGCATTGAATAAAGAAGAACAAAGAAAATCCATGTGTTTGATTTATGATGCTGGAAAAGAATATTGAATGTACCATGGACTATCAATACGACAAACAATTCTATCTTGCAAGAAGTATGACCAGAGTGCTTCTTAGAGGCAAGGATGGTGAAACTTCATCTTACATACTTTGGACATCTTATCAGAGAGACTAGTTCCTGGAGAAAACATCATGCTTGGTAAAGCAGAGGGACCAAGACAAAGCAGAAGTCCCTCAAGGAGACGGATTGACTCAGTGGCTGCAATGATGGACTCACACATAGGAACTATTGTGAGATGTGCAGGCCTGAGCAGTGTTTCATGCTCTTGTCCATAGGGTCGCTATGGGTTGGAACATACATGATGGCACCTAATCACAACAATAAGAAATTTGAAAGGCATCTGCCTCATCAACAGAGCAAAGGTGATTACATATGTGTGCTCATTTCAAAGAAGGGTGATCTCACTGACTGCAGTCATTATTGAATGGTATCATTAATATCACATGCAAGTAAAATTTTTCTGAGGATAATTCAAAAATAACAAACCCGATTCAATGGAGGACTCAGAATGAGGGATATGATCATTTCATTACTAAAGACAAATGGATCTTGGCTTGAAAGCAGAGAAAACCAGAAAGATGTTTATCCGTGATGTATTGATTACACAAAGACATTCCATTATACAGATCACAATAAACTAAGGCAACCCTTGAGGAGAATGAGAATTCCAGAGCACTTCATCGTGATAATGCAGAACTGGTTCATCGACCAAGAGATAATTCTTTGGAAGGAAGAAAGGAAGGTGGTTTTTCTAAGCCCTTTGAATCCATTGGGAGTCATAGGAACCGTACTACAACAGAACAAAACCCTGCCTTGTCCTGCAATATCTCATAGTGATCATTTTACCGGAGTCCATTGTTGCCGTCGTTGTGTGAGTCCATCTTTTTGAAGGTCTTCCTCTTTTTGCTGGACTTCTCCTTTTCCAAGTGCAATGCCCTTTCCCAATGGGCCTGCCTCTCCCGATACCATGTCCAAGATACACGAGATGAAGTAGTCTCTTTTCAAAGGAGACTCTGGCTTTCAATATTATTCACCAACATCACAATTTAGATGCACCGGCCTTCTGCAGTCTGCCTTCACTTCTTGTCCACTTTTTTCATATTTGGTGAATGACAATTCAATGGCTTGGGTCAGGCATACTTTAGTCCTCAAGTGACATCCTTGCTCCTCAACATTTTAAAGAGGTCTTTGTGTAGGAGATTATCCCAATGAATTATGTCTTAGACCACTGGAAGGCAGCTAATAACAACAGCAACCATCTGATTAGAAAGCCAGGGTGGTTCAATGGGTTAAAAACTGGGCCATCTGCCGTAGATAGACCAGCGATCCTGCACCAAGCTGCATCTGAAATGAGGAGTGCGGATGAAAGGAGAAAAAAAGAGACATGTACAAAGTATGGGATTGGGAGGGCAACAGTCTGCTGGACTGAAGCACCGAGTATATTCAAAGCTTGGTTTTTATACTATTCATACAAAGGAATGGTTACAAAACAAAAATCACAGACTTGCTTCAAAACACATTCTGAATATCTTATCGATGCAAGCATATTTCTTAAGTAGGCACACTGTCTAAACACTTGAATAATAAGAAAACTACATCCTAAGATAAGCACAAGGACACGCAAGGTTCAATAGAGTCTCAAGGAAGTCATAACTGAATTATCACCCAATGTATTTTGCTGCAAGGTCATGAGGTGAATTGGGTACTGGGGGAGTACGGAATGGAGGCCCAAAGTCAATCTGTAAGCAACTGGACATCCCTTTACAGAAGAGTCATGGGGAGAAGACGGGCCAGTCAGGGTGCAGTGTAGCACCGATGAAACATGCAGCTTGCCCTGGTTCTTTAATGCTTCCCCACCCCCCACTATTATGATCCTAATTCTACCTTACAAATATGGCTATCCCAGATCATGTACACTGTTACATGTAAGAGCTGGAAAGACTGGGAATATAGAGCAGATAAACTCCTCAGGACCAATATTGAGAGGAGCGATACCATGAGAGTAAGGGGAAGGTGGGGGAGAAAGGGGAAACTGATCACAATGACCTACCTATAACCCTCTCCCAGGGGGATGGACAACAGACAAGGGGGTAAAGGGAGACATCGGACAGTGCAAGACACGAAAAATAATTATTATTTATAAATTATCAAGGGTTCATGAGGGAGGGAGGGAGGGAGAGGGAGGGGGAAAATGAGGAGCTGATACCAAGGGCTCAAGTAGAAAGAAAATGGTTTGAAAATGATGATGTCAACATATGTACAAATGTGCTTGAGACAATGGATCTATGTGTAGATTATGATAAGAGTTGTATGGGCCCCAATAAAATTATTAAAAAAATAAAACAAAAGAGGTCTAAGCTTTGAACCATTTCCCCCAAATAGACTTTCCCTAGGGAGCTCCAAGGAGGAAAAAAACATACACCTTTGCAAAAAAGCATGGATGTATCACATTTGAGGGTTGAGATATTATAAACTTTGGTGCTGTTAAATTCTGAAAATCAGGCCTTGGAAGGGAATGCCTTCTCTGCTGATTGCACTGTAACTGGTGCAGCTATAATAGGCTCCAGACACTACTAGAATAGCAGATATCCGTGTGTGACTACAGAGAAAGATGTAAGAAAGAAAAAGACAGATGGTGTACTTAGGTGCACTTAAGTCTGATTGCATGAGTTGATAATGAATGTTTAAATATGGCACACCCATAAAATCAGATACCTGTAGACAATACTGGAATAACTACAGATTTGCTACAGGGAAAAAATAAATTGTGGATTCTAATTTTTGTTTTTGTCATTATTATGATTGTCTATTTACTTGTATGAGAATTTTCATAACTCTTTCAGAACCTAATCATAAAACAAAAAACACAATCAGTAGCATAGAAAACAGACCTAGGAAATTAGAGGAAATGTAAAGATTATTTTAGAGCTGTGGACCTGAGCTCATGACTAGCGAGGGCATGGCAAAGGTCAGACAGCTCTTAGTGACAAATTGAGGATTAGAAGTCATGTGATATATGACTCTACCCAATAATCTTTCCACCACAGAGCTCTATGCCTTCTCTCCATGAAAATCATAAACAAATAATAAATCTTCAAAGGCTCGTAAATAAAATAACCAAAATTATTCAATGATTCCCTCTACTAACCATTGACTACTTTGTTTACATATTTCATTAACCCTATTATGAATTGAATTATCTATCAAAATGAGATAAAGATCCTTCCTCTATACATATGAATATAATCCCACCGGAAATAGATTTATCCTCTTTGTTAGATTAATGATTTCTGTAACCATTTGATAGTTTTTTTTAAAGTCCTTTCGTTCATTTTAAAAAAGATTTTATATTGTCAGTTAGGTGGGAGGGATTACATTTTCAACTACCAACTCTGTAGTCAACCATTCAAACCATTAGTCAACACTCCCGTGCTTTACCACATCCTCCTCCTTTTACTTCTTGTCTCCCTCCATCCTTTCTTTTACCAAATTTAACATCTGCAAACTCTCTAGTCACTGCTGCATCTTCCCGTCCTTCATCTCTCCACCTTTGTCCCCTGTATATGTGAGTCTTGGTATTTTTTCCCCTTATGGTAGTGGTCTCATACAATATTTATGTGATTGTTAAATTTTTTGTATTAGTTTTACTGCACCTATTTGAAGCTATAGTTGGAGTTGAACCGCATCACTGCCTTATGATATATCATATTATGACATATTTGATATTTTAAACAGACAACGTGGATAATAGACTTATTTTTAAATTCTTTCTTCTGGTCTGCCTCCTACATCTGGCTTCCTGCTACTTGGGCAGGTGAACACCAGGTGATATTCTGACCCCTTGGGAGCTATTGGCAATCTGCCATGATCCCTGCCTTGGCTACACTTGACTGTATCTCCTTTAACCTGTGTATTCCAGACTCCTGCTTCATCTTCCTGGTCCCTTGATTGACAGCCACCAGAGTCAAGAATGTGATCCAGCTAACTAACATCTGATCCACAGTCTGGGGCTGGACTGGGTTTGCTCCCTCTTTGATTCTGGGCTACTTCCTTGTTAAAAATGCCTTTCTTCATATACATGTAGTTTTTTATACATACATGTGCTAGAAACTTGAATCTAAAATGCCTTCATTATAGATTACACTTCAACATGAAGCAAAAATCTTTGCAACTAAACCAATTAGCAGCATCATGATAAATAGAGCAAAGATTGAAATTGGCAAGAGTCTCATTTAGTGATACCCATAATCAATGCCCATGGAAACAGTAGTCAGGACATAAAATGTCTTATTACTTTGGGCACATCTGCTACAAAAGACTCCTTTCAAGTGTTAAAAAGAAAAGGTGTCACAAAGAGGATTACGATGTGTCTGTGTCTAAGCCATGGGATAGTCGATCTCCTCACAGGCATGTAAACATTACAAAAATGTGAAAGGAAGACAAAGGAAAAACTGGTCCACTTGAATTCTGATATTAGTGAAGAATATGGACTATATCATGGAATAGACAAATCTGTCTTGGAGCAAGTATGTCTTGGAGGAAGTATGTCTTGGAGGAAGTTTGGCAAGAATGCTCCTTAGAGGCAAAGACTGGAGAGACTTCGTCAAATGCACAGTTTGTCAGGAGCTATGAGTCCCTGGTGGAGGTCATCTCGCTCACTAAAGCAGAAGGTCACAGCAAAAGAGGAAGACTCTCACGGAGAAGGATTGACACAGCAGCTGCAACAATGGGCTGAGTCATAACAGTTGTGAGGGTCGTGCAGGGCTGTGCAGTGTTCGCTTCTGTTGTACATGGGGTCCCAGAGTTTGTAACTAGATGGTACCTAACAACAACGCAGAAAACCGTGTCAGTGTAACGTGTCTTAAGTCATCATCCTTGAGGTTTAGAGGAGCGGTTCATGGCCAGCAGGAAGCAAGGAAAAGCACGAAAGATTGATTCTATTCAGAGGTCACCAAGGAACCGTGGAACAGAAGCAGAAGACGACAAGACCATGAGCCCAGAGCGACAGAAAGAACTCCTCTACCAGCGTCCTGCCTTCAGGCTCTTACCCTTCTCAGCTGTTAGAAAATAAAGTTGCTAAGGCCACCTAATTATGGTAGGTCTGTTCCCGGTACACTAAGAGACGATGACAGATTTCACATGAAATTAAATAAGGGTTCTGAAAAGCTTTTTTAAAAAGTAGAATTTTATAGTTGCAAATATGCACCAAATTTTCCTAAGGGGCCCAGTTTTAACATCTTCCCAATTTATGCTGTCCAAATCATTCTCCAGTTAGGTGGCCCAACTGTTAAAACTGTTCACCGAAGGATGGCCATGGCACCAGGCGACTTCGGAGAAGGGTTTGCGTTGCACATGCACACAGAGATGGCAGGGAATTGAATGGAGGTAGGAGATAATCCTGACCTGAAGTGCATGCTCCTCGCAGAAAGCAGACATCGATCAGAAGCTGTAAATAAATTGGATCTGGCACCTTAAGTGCCTTAAATGTTTGAAGTGAAACCTTAAATTGCATCCTTATTCTTAAAGGAAGCCGGTGAGCCTCCCATCAAAGAGACTGGTGGCATAATCAGGATGAGGAATGCTGCCGAGTTCAGGAAGAAGACGGTCCCTGCTGCAGGGAGCACTGGGAGTCCACATGTCACTTGTCACGAGCCGGCATCTGGGTGGCCAAAGGTGTCCATGTTCTAAAATCAGGTAGTCCTGGCATCTGTTGGAAACTGCACAATAAGAGGAGAGCTTTCTGATTTTCATCTCAGAAAAAAGTGTGCATTAGTGTGTTGGAAGATTTGCAAGAATCCAGGTGATTTAGAAACTGTTGCTTCAAAAGGAAGGAAAATTATAAGTTCAGATACAACTTAAAATTCCTTTAAAGATAATTACTATGTAACCAGTTACATTTAATAAACCAATATGGAAATCTGCCACCTCCCCAGCTTCGGAAAGTTTTTACTATATTATTATTTTGCTTGTGGGTTGATTCCACACTCCCCCACCCCCTGCCCCACATTAACCACTGGTTACAGTGTATAGTGGTGAGGTCATTGCTGAAAGACTTACAGACTCATCACAGGCCTAGGACAGACGCAGGAATGCCATGGGCAGAATAGACAACTGGGAGGATTCTGGAAACCCCCAAATTTCATGGAATCAGATCGTTCCAGTAATGAAGAGCAGGGAAATTTATAACAATAGTAGTAAGAGACCCTTTTTTAACGCAGACCAAGAGAAAACTTAGTTAGACTTCAGGTGGTGAGAAAGTGTGGGTGTTGGTGTGGCGATTGTGTAGAAAAGTATTAGCACTACCCTATCGACACACTGCAGCCCTGGAGGCACAGAGGCTAAGATTTTGGCTGTTAGCCATGAAAGGCCAATAGTTAGAACCTACTAGCTGCTCAAGGGGGAAACGATGTGGCAGTCTGCTTCTTTAATGGTTTACAGCCTCGGCTGCTCTATGAGACAGTTTTACTCTAAATTTCCTAGGTTGTGCAAATGGTTAAATGTTTGGCGCCTAACCAATAGCTTGGGCATTCAAATATACCCATAAATATCTTGAAGAAAATTCTGGTGATCTACTTCTGATCGTATACCACCATTAAACATCATATGTGCTGTGTTGCCCCAGAACCCATTGGTTCATGATGAGTCAGGATCAAGTCCATGGCCACTGGAATAGAACAAAAAAGATCTGTCGCTCTTGCGGTCTACCTAGAGTGTGAGGGTGCTGTAAAATATTCAGAGAACATTTTCATTATATTTTAGTTACAGTTTTTCATGAACTTTGTGAAGATCCTTTGTATAATATTGGCTGATCACAGAATATGCCAACTGGTTAAAAATAGAGATTATTTCTGGTGATGGCTCTTTCTCTGTCCAGCATTGCTGGTAAGCTCAACAGAGTACTTCTAATTTCAAACCTTTGTAATGGCTCTGAGAGGATAGTAAGAATAATGAAAGAAGAAAAGGTGGCCACACCTGGAACTAAAGTGAATGTAGTGATACATTTCTGATCTAGTCAAGGCAGGTGTGATGGTCGCGCTTGTCAGGTGCTAGCGTGTCAGTTCCTAATCACAGCTACGCTCCATACAACGGAATGCCACACTCTCCGGTGCTGTGCTATCTTCACCGTTCTTCTCATGTGTGAGCTATCCATGCGGCCATGTGTCCATTCATCTTGCTGAAGAACCTTCCATTTTTCACTACTTGCTATGTCTCCTGACATGTCCAAGTATGTAAGTCACAGTCTCGCCATTCTTGTCCTCCAAGCAACACATTTGTTTGTCCTTTTGGCAATCCATGGCACTTTCAATATTCTGCTCCAGCACTTCAATTCAAATGGATCAATTCTTTTTTTGGTCTCCTTTATTCAATGTCCCATGAGATAGCTAAGGTTTATTGTGCCAACCTGGCTGATAAACACATGTGGGACTAATTGAAGGGCGGGGAGATAAATGACTCGGTGAGCCTTGTCTTTTGAGTTCTCAGGTCTCTTGCTTTCTGATGGCCGGACCAGGGTGCAGCTGCCTTAGCCAGTTCCCTGCTTCAGTTGGCAAGGCTCCCTTCCTGCAAGCCATTTCTGAGGAGAAGCCACATGGACCTACCCCAATGCAGCCCTGGGTGCTGAAGCAGCCGTGTGGAGACCCCTGTCAGTGCTGAGATGTTTACACATTCACCCATTCAGCTTTCCTCCTGCAGTTGATGTCATTGCATGTGTTTTGTTAGATTGAGGAGGACTTTTTAGATTGGTGTCAGACATATGGGCTATACGGGCTAATGTTGGACTCATGGGCTTGGACAGCACTGGGTTGGGATGCTTTCTTAATGTATACTTACCCTTTATATAAAACTCTCTCTTATATACATATGTGTTTCTGTGGATTTGTTTCTCTAATGTGCTTAGACTAACCCATCCCACTTTCACATGCATAGGAGGCGATTGAAAATACTGACTTGGGGCAGGTACTCCTTGGTCTTCAAAGTAGATTTACCCGATTCGAAGTGTTTTTGACTCTCTTGAATGTTGCTTCCATAGCATTGATTGTGGATAGAAGCGAATGTCCTCTCACAATTCGAGTGTGTGCATTGTTTATGTGTGTTATATCCATTGTTTCACACCTGTTCATACCAGCCCACTAAGAAAGTTCCGATTGTTCACAAGTCCTTCTACTGAAGAGAATATGAATCTTTGTTTGTCTCTTTGATACCATTAAATAGGGATGACTCCCGTGTACAACACAACCAAACACTGCCCAGTCCCGTGCCAGCCTCACGATTGTTCTTATGTTGGAGTCCATTGTTGCAGCCACTGAGTCAAGGGCCTTTGTCTGTTTCACTGATCCTCCACTTTACCAAACATGATGTCTGAAAAGATGATAGGTGGTAATGCCAAGAGCAGACCATAAAGGCTTTTTTGTAGGCTACACCATTGATAAAATATTATTAAAATACATTAAACATACTAGAAATGGACACCTCGGTGATGTTATAGGATTTTAGGGTTCTAGGGCGTGGTGATACAGTGGTTACCCATTAGTCTGCTAACCTAAAGGTCAGCAGTTAGAAACCACCAGAAGATCCTGGAAGAAAGACCAGGCCTTCTACTTCCAGAAGAGATAGTCTTGGAAACCCACAGGGAGGTTCTACCTAGGCCTATAGAGTCACAATGAGTTGGAATAGAGTTTGCATTGAGTTTGGTTTGGTTTTGGAGGACACGCTGCAACTTACTCTATAACTTAAACGGCAAACAATAGCATGTTCTACTTCCCACCCCATTGAAGAAAGAACTATAATTTTTCAGTGTTTTCATATTCTAGAGACAGTCAAGTGCACACTTTGGAATATTGCTCTATTCCATATCCTGGACAACCCCCCCCCAAAGAAAAAAAACAAAACCCGAGTGGAGCCATACAGCTTCAAGGAACCCAGATGGCACCATGGTTAATTGATTGGCTACTAACCAAAAGGTCTGTGGCTTAAATCCACAAGCCCTTTCAATTTGCTTTAGTAAACATTATAGTTTTACAAGTACTACAAGGCAGTCCTATGCCCTATAGGGTTGCTATGAGTCTGAATTGTCTTGATTGCAATGGTTTTGAGTTTTTTCTCCATATGTTTGAAATGAAATTGTATGTAATTAAAACCCCAAACCAACCTCATTTTTACCTTTCCTCCTTGCATTAGTCACAGAGCAATATTTAGGAACAGGGAGTTAAGAATACAAAATGCTTTTTTCTTTCTTTTTTTTAAAGGTTGTGAGTCTTCACTCTTGTTTTTATTGTTGTTCTTATTGTTTTCCCCTTAATGCAGATAATAACATTGTAATACACCTAGGAAGAAAAAAATGAAGTTAGGGGGATCTAATTTTACTTGACTCAACAATCAATGTCCATGGAAGAAGCAGTCAAGAAATTAAGCAACATATGGCTTTGGGGAGATCTGCTATAAAAGACCTTTAAAATTTTTAAAAAGCAGAGATGTCACTTTGATGAAGAAGAGACAAAGGACGGGCTTCTTGACGGTCACCTAATTTGCATGAGAAAGCTGGACAACGAAAAAGGAAGACAGAAGAATCAAAACATTTCAATTCGGGTGCTGGCGAGAACTTTTGGGAGTGCCATGGACTGCCAAAAGAATAAACAAATTTGCTTATTGGAAGAAGTGCAGCCAGAGTGCTCCTTAGAGGCAAGGACAGCAAGACTTAGACTTATATATTCTGGACATATTGTCAAGAGAGACCAGTCTCTGGAGGACACCACTGTTGGTAAAGTAAAGGGTATCAAAAAAGGAAGGGCCTCAAGGACATGGATTGGCACAGTGGCTGCAAGGGCCTCACACATAAGAGCAGTGTTTCATGCTATTGTACATAAAGCCGTTAATCCTTTTTTTGGTATATACTCAATGGCACCGAGCAACAAGGGCAATAATTTGCAAGATCAGATTCTGTAGCAGGTTCTAGTTCTTCTGCAAATAGCCCTTTTACACGGATTGGCTGACTTCAAACACTGTGTGGCATTCGCAGTAGTGATGTTGGTGAAAGACACTCTGTCATTGCTAGCATCATCCAAGGGCGAGCATTTGGTTCATTCCACCCAGTAAGTGACGCAGGCCAGCAGGTGTGTGAGCCAAAACATTGCAAACATCCGAATGAATAATAGAGGCAGGGAATGATGATGTGATTCAGAGTAGTTTGTGGCTTTTTTGCACGTGTTCAAGTACTCTCAATCTTGACTTACCAGACTGTAATTCACTACCCACGACTCACTTCCAACTCACAGGAAATTTGTAAGACAGAATAGAAATCCCCTGGTGGGTTTCTGAGACTGTAAATCTTTAGGAGAGTAGTAAACCTCATCTTTCTCCTAAAGAGCAGCTGATGGATTCGAACCACTGATTTTGTAGTTAGTAGCTCAATGCATATTCCATTACATTACATTTTCAGAAACCAAGCATTTGTGCAACTACCATAGTTTTGGTTCCTAAAGGATAGATTTAGAATTCTGCACCCATAAGGTTTCACGTGATTTAACCTCTAAGTAATATTGTGCACCTACTACACAGTTCCATCTATCAAATTATTTCATTTAAGCCCCTTTGTTTGACTTGGTATAGGTAAAATAACCCCAAATGCACTAATGTGCAAGCGGAAGCTGTAGAGAATTATGTAACTAGACAAATCCACAGAGTTGATAACATTAGAATGGTCTGATTTGAACGGTTTGAGTCTTTTGTTCAACTTGCTTTCCTGCTGAGAACTCATTCTTGATGACTGCAGAATAAATTGTAGTCATCAATTCCTCATGTATATGTTTGCCTTTGGATTAGCTCAAGCTCCAGTAACGCTTTCAAAATCACAGTCAAAAATAATTGTTTTATATTCATCTTTTTATTAACCAGAACACATGGGCTCTGCTTCCTGATTCTGTCTGCTTCTTCACGATTGCGTTAAAGGGGGTTACTTGTAATAACAGCCGAAAAGGCAATGAGAGCTAACTTTGTTGAGTGCATTTTGTATCCAAAGAATTTCCACATATGATTCATTTAGTCCCCCAAATAGTTGTCAGCAATAGATGCACTAATTATAAACATTTAAAATTTAAGAAAATTGAGCAACAGGGAGGTTTAAAAACCCTTTTTTCAAGTTTCACTGTTCAGAAAGTAGGGGCAATGGATTTTGAATGCATGCTATGCAACACTCTGACTGTATTCTCAACCACACATTATACTGCAGAAATAGCTCTCAGACCCACACAACCGGAAACTACAGCGTTCCAAACAAACCTTTTGGTTTTCCTCAAATGGTTGTGGCTGTTGGAAGACACGCACTTCAGGTGTTGTGGATGATGTATACAGAGGGAGGTTTCAATCTTCAGGTGCTGTAGCTGGTGTGTTCAGAGGGAGGTTTCAATGTGGCAATAAAACTAGAGTTTGTTTCCTTTGCTTTTTGATGGGTTTTCCTTAGACTGATGAAGTCAGCACTATGCAGAAAAAGTCCAGGGAATTTGTATCTTAATCCCTGTTTTGCCTTAGTTGTTTTGGAACCCCAAGCAATTCATTTAACCTCCCGTGACCTAGTGTTCTCATGTGTAAATAGAAATAAATATCACTACCTCTCAGAAGGGCTTTAATGATCAAATGGTCTATTACCTGTAAAGTACTCAGTATATTAGTCAAAGCCTTAACCAACAAGAAAAAACCCCCAAAATATCAAGCAAAAGAAACGAATGATTTCTAGGAATGTTGGAAAAACATTCCAATTGCATGCCTATTGGGCAATATAAAACTAACTGTAAAATGATAAAGGACACCCTTTGGGATGCCTGTCCACAATAACCCTTTCAAACAACTGGAGCAACGTGCATGCGCACTTCAATGCACAGAGGGTGGTGATCTGGTGATGCGTTGGCGGATCACTTGACTGCTAACTGGAAGGCTGGCACATTTCAGTTAGCAGCTCTGGGTGAGAGGGCTGTGGCAGGCTGCTTCTTGTGGTGGTGGTAGTGGTTGGGTGTCATTGAGTCAGCTCTGACCCCGTAGTGACCCTATGCACAACAGAATCAACCACTGTCTGGCTCTGCTCCATCTTTACAACAATATGCTTGAGTCCATTGTTGCAGGCACCGTGTCAATTCATCTCCTCGAGGACTTTCTTCCTTTATGCTGCCCTTTACCTGACCAAACGTGATGTCCTTCTCCGGGGATTCTGGGAAACCCCAAGACACCGTGATCTCTCCTAACACATGTCCAAATTATGTAAGGTGATGTCTTGGCATCCTTGCCTCTAAGGAACATGCTGGCTATACTTCTTCCAAGACAAATGTGTTTGGCCATTTGGCAGTTCATGGTATTTTCAATATTCTTCACCAACACAACAATTCAATTATATACTTTCTTCTTCAGCCTTCCTGATTCAATGGGCAACTTTCACAAGTATGTGAGGCAATTGAAAATACCATGGCTTCAGTCAGACACGTTAGTCCTCAGAGTAGCTTCCTCATCTTGTGCAGGAGATTTACCCAATAAACACGTCATTTAATCTTTTGATTGCTGTTTCCAAGAGTGTTAGCTCCACACACATTACAGCCTGGGAAACCCAGTGTGGGAGCTCTGCCATGTCCTTTAATGTCACCAAGAGTCACAATTGATGAAAATGGATTTGATTTTGCCTTGCTTGAGGTTTCCCAGAATTGCTGCTTTCCTTTTTATTTTCTTTCATTTTAAAAAAGTTTTATTGACTTTCATTCACATAACATATAATTCAATAGTCCAATCACATCAGGAAATGTTGTACAATCATTACCACAATTCAATTTTAGAAAATTTTCTTCTTCCTTGTACCCATTATTAGTGTAATTATTTTGCGGCAAAAACATACACAGCAAACATTCTCAAATTCAATAACCTGTACAGGTATAATTCAGTGCCATTGATTATACATTTCATGTTCTGCATCCTTTATTGATATCCCTTGTGATAGTCAGGGGTTTTTTTGTGCCAACATGGCAAAAGAAGGTATGGATGGAGTTTAGCTCGTCAACCAGGTCAAAGCTGATGGTGCCTCCTTGTGGATGGGGCTCTTTTATAAGGCGGATCCTGGAAACTTCCTCTCTTTCTCTGCCTTCCCCTTCCTATGGCAGAGCCACTCAAAGACCTACCAGAGCCCTATGATACCTCCACCACCATTGGCTCCACAAGACTTTTCACCTAACAGCCGGTGATGTTCCTGCATTCTGCATCATTGCATGCGGCTTCATGAGTCCAAAGAGGGACTCATAGACTAATATCTTTCTTATGGACTAGTATCAGATATTTGGACTTAAGTTGCACTGGGCTAGGATGTTTTCTTGACGTGTAATGATTTCTTGATATAAAGCCCTGTTTTACACATGTATGAGTGTCTCTGGAGTTATTTCTCTAGTCAACCTGACCTAACACATATTATTTTTCAAATTATTCTACCACCACCATTAACATAAACTCAATGGCCCCTAAGCAAAAATTCCTCCTCCTTCATCCATGGTTACCACTGGTCATCTTTGGTTTCTTACTATCCACCTCCCCATGGTGAATTAGACAGACTTTTAAAATAGTTAATTTCTTGTTCTGATTTTTTTTTAGAAAAACATTAGTTTACCATCTCTCAGCACTTGTAACTGGGTAGGTGTGATAGTCTGGGTACTTTAGAGAAACAAATCCACAGGCACTCATGCATAAGAGAGAGTTTTATATAAAGGTTAAGTGCACATCAAGAAAACATCCCAACCCAGTGCTGCCCAAGCCCACAAGTCCAACATTAACCCATACGTCCGACACCAATCCACAAAGTCCTCCCCCATCTCACAAAACACATGCAATGATGCCGACTGCAGGAGGAAAGTTGAGTCAGTGAACGTGTAAGCATCTTAGCACTGGCAGGGGTCTCTACACAGGTGCTCCAGCACCCAAGGTTGCATCTGGGTAGGTCCATGTGGCTTCTTCTCAGGATGTCTTGCAGGAAGTGAGCCTTGCCAGTTGAAGTAGGGAACTGGGTAAGGCAGCTTCACCCTGGTCTGACCATCAGAAAGCAAGATACCCTAGAACTAGAAAAGTGAGACTGATTGAGTCATTTATCCCTCTACCCTTTAATTAATCCCTCATATGTTTATCGGCCAGGTTGGCACAGTAAACTCACTACCTCAGTGGGCCTAGCCTTAATCCTAGCTCCAAAGCACCGATTTCAAATCCACTCCTACTGAGTCAATTCTAACTCATAGTGGGCATGTAGGAGATCATCCAACTTCCTCATAGGGTTTCCTTGGCTGTCCATCTTTACAGAAGCAGAGTGTTATTTATTGTCTCTTCCTTTGGGCAGCTGATAGATTTGAATGGTGACTTCTTATTTAACAGGTTAGAATGTTCACCTCTGTGGCCCCAGGGTTTCCCCTTAGCTCTAGGAAGCAGCCATGTTTGTAGGAACTTAGAAGTAACTCTATCTGATCCACTAGAGAATTACACTACCTTTACCACAGCAATTGTTTCAATGATATACATGTAGAAACAAGTCAAGCCATTGAATGTACAGGAAAATTACTCAGGAATTGTTTTCAAATTATTGAATTATTAATCATTCAAATTATTCAAATCATGTAATCCCCAATAAACCCCCTCCATCAAGAAAGGCACATTCTTCCTATTGTGCTTGCTAAGAGGACAGGATGTAACCTTGAAGCTGTCAGTAGCCATATTTGCCATCACCAGTGGAGAGCATTTGCTACTGAGGAACTGACTCAAAGGCAATCTGGGTTAAGAGATGGGTAAAGACCCCAGATGCTATATCTTTTGATGGCCAGGCACCATCAGCTTTCTTCACATTTGCTTATGCACATGTCTGTCTTCAGCGATCATGTTGGGCAGGTGGGTATCATGGAATGACCATTTAGCTGAGCAAGGTGCTCTTGTATTGAGGGAACGTGCATGAGGAGGCCCAATGTCCACCTGCTACCCTACTACTGAACTTATAAATATATGCATATAGGTCTATTTCCCCCATAGTCATAAATATATTTACATATGTACATGGTTGTATTTAGGCTTCTGTGTATGCCCTTTGCTTCCTACTCTTTTCCTCTATTTCCTTATGCTTTCCTCCTGTCCCACTACCATGTTCAGCCTTCATTCTGGTTTCAGTAATTCTTCTGTTACCTTGCCCTTGGTCACTCCCTACCAGTTCTCCCTCCACTGGTTTTGAACCACTCGTTCCCTTGTCCCTGGGTTGACCAACACCTCCTCCCTTCCCCTACCTCCCACACTCTCATGTCCCTCCGGGACCATTGGTCCCGTTATTTTCTTCTCACATTGTTTGCCCAGCCTATCTTATCTAGGCGGACCTGCAGATATAGTGATAGTGCATACAATTGTGGATGACTCTGACAGCATTAAAGTGGCACATAAGAACATGGCGTTTGGTGTTTGCTTCGGCAACACATGTGCTAAATAGAACATGGAGTTCGACAGCAGCAACTCTGACGAGCTAATAAACAAAAAAGCCACTGGCATACAAAATTAAAAAGAAGAGAAAAGAAGAAAACAAAACAAAACAAAAAGACAGCAAAAAAATAAGCCTGTTAGTAGTTCAAGGTCTGTTTGTTAAGCTTTAGGAATGTTTTCCACATGAGTCTGATGGGGTACCACGTCCTGGCCTCAAAGTCCATCCTTTATACTCCCTCGGGACCTACTTGTTCTGCTTCCCCTGCTGCTCCATTGCATACCCCTAGTGTTTTGCCTCAGTTTTGCCTCAGTCAGCTCAGTTGCACATCCCACACTGTGTCTCCAGTGCTGTCCCATGTAGGGCCATGGGTCAGTGCAAGATATTGCATCTCGCCGTGGGGCCGGCTATATGGTCCTCTTTGTACGTTGAGCCCTCTGAGCCGGGTTATCATCCTCTGAGCTTGGTGGGCCCAGGTGTGCTCCGCTCCTTTCTTCCTCCTTCCTTTGCTTCAGCTTCTTTCTGGGTATGGTGTGGTAGGTCAGTTCCTTTCTCACACCAGATGATCTATTTTCATTTTCTGTGGTACTCCTTTTGATGGTGGGGGTTGGGCTAATTCTGTTTAGGGCTGGAGTATGGTCCTGTCTCTTTGTGGATACCTCCCTGCATTATGTTGCCCTCCTGGTTTGGCATGTCAGGGTCAGGTCCATATTCATGTTCCAGTTCTGTGGGGACACAACCAATGCTCTTCCCCTGGGTGGGTTAGTGCCCTGTTTCCCTCATGCCATTTACTCGGTTTTTCCCCTCCCCACTTCTCCCTCCACCTGTCCCCCTTCTCCTTCTTTATGCTGGGCTCTCATGTACCTCCCTAGGTGTGGCCTGCCCTCCCCCCAGCTATCTATGCTTCCACCCATTTATTGCAAGATAGGAGTTTATTCCTCTGTTCCAGGCATACTGCTTGTACTTACCCCAGGAGAATCATGTCATAACTGTCCTTTTGAGTTTGGCTTACCTCACTTAACACGATTCCTTCCAGCTCTTCCCACGAAATGACGTGTGTCATGTGATTATCCATGTTTTTCAGTGCTGCATAGTATTCCATTGTGTATGTGCCAGAGTTTACTAATCCACTCATCTATTGAAGATATAGCATTTGGGTTCTTAAAGGCTTGACGACCAACAAGCGGTCATCTAGCTCAGAAGCAGAAAGCCCACAGAGAAGAAGCACACAAGCCTATGAGAACACGAGGTGTTGAAGGGATCAGGTAGCAGACACCAAAGAACAAAAACCATCATTGTGTGATCACCTTCACCACATAAATGCTGAAGACGAATGTGTGCATAAGTAAGTGTGGTGAAGAAGGCTGATGGTGCCTGGCTATATATAGATATAGCATTTGGGAACTTAAAGGTTTGAAAGTAAACAAGTGGCCATCTAGCCCAGAAGCAACAAAGCCCACATGGAAGCAGCACACGAAGATGTGTGATCATGAAGGGCCGAGGGGCCAGGATTCAAGCACCAAGGGGGAATAATCATATCATCGTGAATGAGGGGAGCATGTGTTGGGGACCCAATGCCCATCTGTAGACAGCTGGACATCCCTTGCAGAGGGATAGTGGGGAGAAGATGAGTCACTCAGGGTTCAGTGTAGCAATAATGAAACTCACAATCTTCCTCTAGTTCTTAAACACTTCCTCCCCCAACTATCATTATCCCAATTCTACCTTGCAAACCTGGTTAGACCAGAGGATGCACAACGGTACAGTTGGGATCTGGAAACACAGGGAATCCGGGCTAGATTAACCCCTCAGGACCAACAGTGAGAGTGGCAATACTGGTGGGAAAAGGAGGGGGGAATTTAAAAGGGGGAACCGATCACAAGGATCTGCATATAACCTTCTCTCTAGGGGATGGGCAACAGAAAAGTGGGTAAAGGGAGAAGCTGGGCAGTGTAAGATAAGATAAAACAATAATTTATAAATTACTAAGGATTCACAAGGGAGGGGGAGCGGGGAGGGAGGGGAAGGGGAAAAAGGAAAATGAGGAGCTGATTCCAGGAACCCAAGCAGAAGGCAAATTTTGAGAATGATGAGGGCAATGAATGTATAAGTGTGCTTCACACAATTGATATATATATGGATTGTGATAAGAGTTGTATGAGTCCCAATAAAATGTTTTAAAAAAAGAGAGATGGGTAAAGATTTTGTCCTGAAAATCTTTGAATCATTCTGTATGTGAATCCAGAGTACGTCTAAAATATTCAGTTACCAATGCCAACAAGTGATCACTTTTTCATTAAGTTAGGAAAATGGGTACTCTGTCACTTGCCACTAACCGGTACATTGGTGATTACTCTCCTCATTTCCAAGTGGTTGTGCTGCCAGATGCCTTTGTAATGGCCAGCACTATTAGCAACACACAATTTGAGTCTTTGAAACCACCGAGCCATGCTTTATGTCTGTCTCAATTGACTGTTGCCTTACAGGTTATAACTATTGAGCTCCTTTGCCCAACTTTTGGATTTGCCATGTTGTGCCTTAAGAATATGAATGCAGCATCTGCATTCTTTATAACAGGATGGCAAGGGAGTTTGCATCAACACACATCACTTCATCCAACTCATCCCCAAATGAATCCTCTCCATCAGTGCGTAGAGATGCCCGTGGCATATGGCTCCAACTACACGATTACACTCACTCCCTACAGAGATTCTCTGGGTCAGCTCCGGGAGATAGTAATTACTTCTTGCATGGAAGTAGTTGTTTATCACTCACAGGCTTTTGTAATTGATGTTTCTTACAACTGTGTTTCCTTCTTTTTAGGGATGCCTCAGAGAGCTACAGAATAACTTCCTTAAGTAACTTTTCCCCTTGTTTCTTTAATTTTTTCTAAAGCAGACACGATAACATTTGCTCATTATTGGAAAAGTCTCTGTATTCGAGTCAGAAAGATCTCCTTGATAATGGTGGATGAGCTCCCCAAAAGAATCATTGAACTTGGCGGGCAAAGAAAGCCCAGTGACTTATTTACAACTATGACACTGGATCCAGAAATTGTAAGGCAGTTATTTAATTTGTTTATCAAAAATTCACATTGCGGGCAAAATTGCTTCCTTTCTTGGACTTTGAAGACTCACCTTTTCTTTTTTTTTTTTAAGGCAAAGCACCAAGTCATCTCAAAATATTAACAGAAGGAAATGTCATTTGTTCCCACCTCTTTATAACACCATCTTTAACATTTCACAGGTGAGGCTCGTAATAACCGTGCAAGCTGAAATTACCAGGACAGCTTCTTAGTTGGTTTAATGTGATACAGAAGGGAAGGTTTGAAGCATGTGCCCATCTGATAGAGGCCCTTATTTGAAGAACATTATAGCTAAATTGGAGAGAGCATAGGGCAACAGAAATGATAAATGGAATGGAAAGGATTAGTGAACATATGAGAAGAGATTAAGAAAAATGGGGTTGTTTAGTCTTGAAAGAAGATGAGTCTGAGGTGAATTGATTGAGGAATTTGAGCTAGCTAAGGGCCACAATGCAATTAAGTCTGATCCATTTGAAGGTGTACCTTTAAGCAGGAATGTGTGGAAGGCGAATTAAAGGGCTCTTATTTTACAGAAAGTGTAGTGATAAGCAAAGAAAGGATTTTGTAAGTACTAAGCTAAAAGAAAATAGTATTATCATACTTAAGAAAACATTTGCACTGGTTAATTGAAAACTCTCATAAGCAAAAGAAAAAGACTCAGAGAATCAGTGCCCAAGGTCCTGGGGTGGTTTTTTCCAAGGCAAATATATTCTTGTTTACTATCTTCCTACTCATAATTCTACTTATATTGTAAATTAAATAGTTGGTTAAATTCTAACTGATGCAGGTGTCATGTAATGTATCCTATAACCTGCTTCTTAGTTCATTAAAATAGGTGAGTACATTTTATTAGGTACTTTTTTAGGTAAATAGTGAGGAAGTGAACTTATAACTACTTTAAAATATGACGTACTTAAAAAATGCGTGTATATTATAATTACCAAAGCTCTCTTGATCAATGTATATGTGGCGAAGCCTGTTTTTAATAAAGAACATATGTTGTAGAAAAATAATTATGAGGTATTCATATAATTTACTTTCAATCTTTTGTTCCATAAGGAATAAACATTACTATCCCAAATATATAAGTCAAAATAGATACAGTGCAAAAAATATTTGGGATATAAAATATAATGAAGAAGATAAGGCTACACACCATATCACGTGGACTTAATATGTGCGAGCTAAGCATTCTCTTTCCTCTAAGCTTCTATCAACCAAATGTTCAGCAGGTGTCTGTTGGGGGCAAGAGGGGACAGGCGGGCAGAGAAGTGACAGAACATCTTACGTTCTGAACAAATAAAGACCAATTGCTTTGGCAAACAACAATTACTCATGACTTTGTGGTGATAGGAGTATGCAGTCTGAATGCCTTCCCTTCAAAATAAACTAATTTTTCAATGACATGGAGGCAGACTACGTGACTCTGAGGCAGAGGGACATCTTGGTTTCCTGGTCTACAGAGACAGAGGCTCAGGGCCTTGTGGCTGAGAGACTGACAGAAAGGCAGCCACTAAGAGGCTTAAAAGCATTAAAGGTAACAGAGGCAATTACTGTTGTGTACACACCCTACAACAGCAGTGATCTATCGGTGTATGCTTGGATAGACACATAGGCTGAAAAAGTGTGGGGTGTGGGGAGATGGAGAATATACCGAGATGAATATGTCTGGGTTTGAGAGAGGTATTTGTATATATGTTTTACCTTTGCTAAAATTATATCTATGAATGTGGTGTAGCGTATATGGAGCAAAGTTATGAAATTTTCTTAACATAACCAAACATTCTGAGGGCATGAGGCACTGGCCCTGGCATCAGGACCCTAGTCTGGGAACAAACACCAGTTCAATTGGCATTTACAACAGAATTTACAACAGCAAGGTAAAACATCATACTTTGATGACTAGTGACTGGAGTCTTAAAAGGTTGTGAGCACCCATGTAAGGTACAATGAATGTTCTCTCCTTGTCTAGAGGAAAGAAAAGTGACAGAAATCTAAAGACACATAAACAAATAATCCAGTAGACAACACAAACATCAGTTTCCACAACCCTGAGACCAGAAGAGGTGGGCGGTACCCAAAAACCACCACTAACTGCTCTGTAAAAGATCGTATTAAAAGTTGTAGATTGAATGGAAGGAAAATATGTATGAAAACTCATAAAATAGATCTAGTTTACTGATTAGTTAGAGACAGGCAGGACCCCCACCCCCACTCCTCCACTGAAGACTGTTGCCGTTAGTCAACTTCAGGTATGGAAGTGAAACTTACATCCATGTAAGAATAATCAACTATTTAAAATCAAAAGGGCAGGGTTCAGGGGTCTGGAAAAAGGACAATGGACAAGGACGAAGTTCAGAAGATTAGAAGTAGGAAGAAGAAAGGAAAATACAGGCAGGATGGAAGAAGGAAAGTGAGGGTATGTTGAGGGAATTGGAATGAACGTGTTGAAACAAAACATGCAGGAGCTACATGTAAAATGGATGATCAGCTCTGAAAACCTTCGCCTAATTCAAAATAAAGAGTTTTTAAAATCATAAAGCAATTGATTTTAGGTATCCAGAAATTTAAGCATGATCTCCAGCAAAATGTTATCTTTTTAGTCATATTAATGCATTTGCTTGAGCATTCTGTGATATTAATGATATAATTTAAGAAGTCTGTAGGGTTGCCTTTCTTTGGAATGAGTACAAATATGCATCTCTTCCAGTTGGCCAAGAAGTTGTCTTCCAAATTTCCTGGTAGACAAGTGGTGAAAACTCAAACTATGACTTAGTAAATGCAGATCAGATAAGGGTTAGGTGACTTGCTTCAAACACAAGTCCTCTGTTAAACGTATACCTAACATTCTCCATCCATTCATTGAATAATTTCACACTAAGTATCAATGGTGTGTGAACATAAATTGAAACAAACAGCACATCAGAAATAAAGGACAGTTCCTTAAACATTTCTGTTTCTGGTTTCTGGAATAACTCACACGAGGGTAAATCTCTTGCCAAAATCCTGGGTAAGATGCCAATGAACATAGTCATAAGAGAACACGCATGGTAATCAAGATTAGAGGGAAAGGATCTTAGGGAGCTTTCTACTAGACTGAAAAGCTAAACTGGAAATTAAGTTTTCATAATGCACAGAGACAAAAATAAAAATTAAATACAAGACAACCAACAAAGAGAAGCCTGGGTAAATAGTTCGAGCTTTCTTGAGCCCCTGGGAAGCCTAGAAATAAAGAGGAATATTCAACAAACTGGCCTCAAGTGATGGAGGTGATGGGATTACATTCTATGGACTGGAGGGAGAAAAATTAAGTCTCCCTTGATAATAACAGCCTCATCAGAAGCTTTAAAATTGTCCAAAAGCATTTAGAGTATTAAGTAAAGAATGTCATAACCCGAATCAAGTAGCCAAAGCAGCAGTAGGAAATACAAACAGACCTCGGGTGTATCAGCTATTGCAATTGTCCAACAAAGACTTCAAACTAGCTCAAACCAATGCTTGGAAATGCATCAAAAGAGCAGGGAGAGTGGCCAAGAAGTTAAGCATATGGAGCAAAGTGAACCAAGTAGGTGGAAACTGTACCAAAGTCTGGTACTGAAAACTAAAGTCATAATATGAAAAGTTTAATAGATAATTTTAAGAGAAGATTGAACACCATAGGAGATAGAATTTGACAACATGAAAATGAAATCACAGGAAATATCCCCTTTGAAGCATAGAGAGAAGAGTAGGAAGGTGGGAAGAACAGACACTGAGAATGTAACGGAGATGTCTAGCCTGCTTGTAAGTGAGGTCCCAGAGAAGGGGAGAAAGAGTGAGACAAGAAATATTTTTGAACATATACTAGCATAATTTTATAAAACCAACATGATTAATCCACAGATGGAAAGGTACTAGGAAACCCAAACACAATAAGTATAAATAAAGCTGCATGCTAGTAAAACTGTGGAAAAGCACGAATGAGACAGAGAGAGAGAGAGAGAGAAATCTAGAAACAGACCAAAGAAAATAGTGTTATCTCCAAAATAGATGTTCAGAGAAAAAGAGCTGACTCTTAAACAGAATGATCGACACCAGAAATAACAGGACGACTGCTAAGCCCTAAGAT
Source organism: Tenrec ecaudatus (assembly GCF_050624435.1). Taxonomy (NCBI): domain Eukaryota; kingdom Metazoa; phylum Chordata; class Mammalia; order Afrosoricida; family Tenrecidae; genus Tenrec; species Tenrec ecaudatus. Next base: position 199,700,371 of record NC_134532.1, read on the forward strand.
AAGATAATGGTCCATCTAGGATTCAAGTTTCACCAGCACGTGTCTCAGCAATGAAGGTGAAGTGTACAATTTCTTTCCAGCAATTGCAGTAATCAGTTGTACAACTCCACAGTTAATCCACGCAGTTTCTCTATCACGGACGCCCTCTCACGCCTGCTCCTGGTAACCTCTAATTAACACCCAGCTCTATGCATTTTCTTGTCTCTTTGTAGAAGTGAGGTCCCCCATTGTTCGACCTTTGGTGATTGAATGATTTCATTTGGAAAAATGTCTTCAAGCTCTTTCACAAGTAATATGATCAGGTTGAACAGTATTACATATATGTATGTGCCTAATTCATTTCTTGATGGGTTTTTGGTTGCTTCTACCTTTCATCTATTGAGATTAACAGCGCTGCAATGAACAGTCTCTATTTTTAAGTCTTTTTGGCATATGACAAATTGAAGAGAAACAATAATGCATTCATTATCAAAACAGTTCAGAAAGTATCCTGTCAGTGAAAGGCTAACATCCAAACACATACAAAGGAAGATCAATGATCAAGGCTATTAATGCTTTTTTCATCAATTTACTAGTGACAAAGATGAAGAAAATAAAGATATTTACCAAGTACCAAGGTCTGGAATTAGCCAAAAGGCAATGAGGATACTTTGATAACTGTTGGTGATTGGAAGGCAAAAGTTGGAAACAAAGAAGAATTAGTAGTTGGAAAAATATGGTCTTAGTGATTGAAATGACTCAGGGGATTTTATGGTAGATTTAGAAAGGCCTAGTCATTGGCACAAGGAGCCCCAGTGAGGTAGTAGGCTATGAGTTGGGTGGCTGAATTATAAGGGCAGTAGTTCAAGACCACCAGCCACTCCACAGGAGGAAAGCGGAGGCTATCTTTTCTCATAAAGATTTACAGTCTCAGAAACCCATAGGGGCAGTTTTACTCTGTCCTATAGGGTCACAGTAAGTCAGAATCAACTTGATGTTGACTTGATGGCAGTGAGTCCTGAGGTTTATTCTTTGGAAATCGTTTTCTTCAACAACATAACTAGGAGTTCTACATAAGGACCTTGGGAGATATAATACAGCGACATCAAGTTGACACACATGTGGAAATGGTGGAGATGCTCAATGTCACTCTGAAGGTTAGGGGCCAGTTGCAGAACATAAGTTGCTCACAGGTAAGTTCAAGTGTAAGCTGAAAAAATTCAAACAAATCCACAAGAACCCAAGTCTGATACAGAGTATTCCCTACCTTGATTTAGAGATCATATACAAAGTATATGCGAATTCCTGAAGACTAGAAAAGTTGTGGGCTGCTATCGATGATTGTTATTGATAAAAACAAAACCTCACTGAAAGGACAAAGATGTAATTCATGAATGAGTCAGAAACTTGCTTTTAATGGATACAGTTATGGTGGTGGTGGTGGTTGTGCGGTGCCCTCCAGTACATTGTGAGTCAGAGGGACCAAATGTCTAACCAAATGAACCACCTTGTCCTGGGCTGTCCTCAGAATTGTTCTTACCTTCGAGGCCACTGTTGCAGCCCCTCTTTCAATCCATCGTGCTGAAGGCCTTCCCCTTTCACTGCCCCTCCACTGTAGCAATCATGCTGTCTGTTCTTCTCCAGGGCCTGGCCCCTCCTGACAACACGTCCACATCTATAGTAGGTAAAGAAAAGGAAGAAATGATGAAGTAACTGGAGATTTCTAAGACATTTTGAAAAGACAAAGTATTACACCGAAATGTGCAAAGACCTGGAATTAGAAAACCAAAGGTAAAGAAGAGTTTCCAAGAACTGAAATAACTGTAGAGAAAAAAAACCTCACTTACCTCAGCTCCTCTGAAGATGTTATCAGGAGAAACCAGTCCCTGGAAAAGAGCAACATGCTTGGTGAAGTAGAGGATCGATGAAAGAGAGGAAGGCCTTCCATGAGCTGGATTAAAACAGTGGCTGCACCAATAGGCTCAGCTATGGCAAGGGCTGTGAGGCAGGGCAAGGTGGCATTTTGTTCTGTTGGTCATGAAATTGCCTTGACAGCACCTAGCAACCACATTTTCCAATTTAGCAAAGAAGCTTCTCATTTCAATATTTCAACCTCAGTTGGCAGAAATATTCTTGTTCATCAATTACAAATACAGTTCAACTAAAGACACGATATTTTCTAGAAAAATCTAATAAACGTACCAGGAGAACAAATTGGCAATGTAGAGTTTACCATAGAGAGAATTGTATATTGTTTTAGGAGCTTCAATGCGATAGTGGTTACTTAGAGGGCTGCTAACTGCAAGGTCAACCATTCAAAAACAGCAGCCCCTTCAAGGGAGAAAGATGGGGCTGTCTACTACCACAAAAAATTACAGTCTCAGAAAATCATGGGGGCAGTTTTTTCTGTCTTATATGATTCTGCATTGAGTCAATGGCAGTGAGAGACTCACTTCAATATATGTGGGGATTTGAAATGATCATGTTATCATTATTTTATTTAGTCCATCTATTTTTATTATATTTTTGCTCTTGTTGTCACCCTACGTGTTGTTAGACGTCTAAGAAAATTATGAGCATTCCTATATATAAAGTAGTTGTTTCACTTTTCACTAAATATTAGATGCTGTGCCATTAAACATTCTTTGAAACATTATATTTAATGGCTACATAAAAATCACATTATACTTACTATTATTTATCCTCTTTGCTATTGGTTGATATTTGCTTTTTATGAGCTATTATGAATAATGCTAGAAGGGCCATCTTTTCTCACACATTTCTACAGCAAGTGTCTGATTGTCTCCATAGGTTATCTTCCTTGGAACAGAATAAAAAGTGATGAATTGTTTTAAGCTCTTCATACATGCTGCTAATTGACTTTCAAAAAGTGTGTGCTAATTTGCATTCCTCCTAATAGCTAATGTATGTGTACTTCTCACTGGTTTCTTCAGCATTCAATAGTCTCTCAAGAATATTTTATTTTTACCAGTTGTCAAAATTGAAAATACCACTTCAATTTGCATCTCTTAGTAACTACTAAAGAAAATATATTTGTGAGGCCATTGGCCTTCTAGATATCACTTCTGAATTATTGTTTTTTAATTTGCTTGGATTTTCCAAATGCCTTCTTTTATTTCCTTATTTTCCTCTATTATTAAGATGAACATTGTTTTGACAGAATTACATATGGGACTGTGATAATCCATAATTTAAGTACTTACTGAGTATTGCTAAATTTTAGACCTGTATTACATATAAAAGCACACAACATCTGAAAAAAATCAATAAACTTAGTGGAAAGTGATGATTCATCTGAAAAATCTAACCCAATTCAGAGTAAAGCATGTAAGTAAGGGCCAAATGCACACCACAGACATACATGCCAGGGGCATACATGCCAGGACATCCTAATACACAGGTACATTCATTTCGAGGACGTCGGACCTGCACTGAGGCTTGAATGAAAAGCAGCATACAGATTGAGGGAAAAGAAAAAAACAAACTCACTGCCGTTGAGCCCATGCTGACTCATAATGGTCCAGAGAGGAGTTCTGAGACGTCACTGTTGACGGGAGTAGAAAGTCCAGTCTTACTCCCGTGGAGCTGCTGGGGGTTTTGAACTGCCCACCAGGAGTCTTGCAACCCAATGTGTCACCACCACGGTACTACCAGATTGAGGGAAGCAAGGTGAAAACAAATGGCAAGGAGACCAAATGCTGTGTGGGTGGGGAAGATGATTGGCACATGGGGGCCAGGGCATTTAGCAGATAAATTGTGGCTGACATTGTTTATGTAAGCGAAGCGACAGTGTTGGATGTCTGATGTTTTCCCATAATCTCTGGCTCCTTTCCAATCGAAATCCATTTCACGATTTACCATTGAGGAAAAAATCAACAGCAATGAAGCAGATGATGACCACCACAGGAAGTGATCTGCTCACCAGAGTGGGCGCATCTGCCCATGATTTCAGTGCCCTCGCCAAATAAAGAAGGCTGAGCGGACTCTTCCTGGGGCCGCCATCACAAGAAGAGGCTCTTTTTAAACTTTTTAAACAGGGGGACAGTTCACTGTCCCTCAGACCCGTTGGAGGGCCGGACTATAGTTAAAAAAAAACAACAACTGTAAACAAATTCCTATACACACTGCATATATCTTATTTTTAAGTAAAAAAAACGGGACAAAAACACCCGGCAGGCCAGATAAATGTCCTTGTCGGGCCACATGTGTCCCGTGGGCCGTAGTTTGAGGACCCCTGGACCCTCTAGACAATATAGAGTCCTTGGGATGGCTCAAGTGGCATAGCTCAACTATTACCAGGAAGTCTGGTGGTTTGAATCTGTCCAAAGATACCTTAAAGACCCAAGGATCTACTTCCAAATTTTTTTTTTAAAAAACAATCCCTGGGAAGACATGATGGAGCATATTGCTACTCTGAAACACATGGGGTCACAGACTCCGAGTCAACTGCACAGCACTTGGAGAAGTTAGGAGATGGAATCCCCGCCCTTTTCTCCCAGGGAGAGGAACAAAGCAGCAGCAAACACTAATGATCCCTTAATTCATTTTTTTATAGGCTGATTATCTTGGGATTCTATTGTTTTAATTGCCTGAGCAATCGAAACATTTTCCTCCTAAACAGTTCTTCCTCCTTTTAGAAGGGAGAACACAGCAAGTTTAAGCATTCGAATTATGGAAAGGATCATCTTCAAAAGCAAATCATTTTCGGACTTCCTTTTCCTTGGTGCTAGACTTGCCACCCAGCTGTAAATTTAAAAATAAAAATAGCCCAGCGAGCACAATGTATGGGCTAACTGAGTTAAGACATTGGACAATAGGCAAGGGGAACACTGGTATTGACACTCTCTGCCCTGCAGTCCTGTGGGAGAAAGGTGGGTGCTGTGAGCCTAGCAGGGTGCTATAGTCTCCCAGATAGGAAAAGCCCCAAACCAGAAAACCTGCTAAACACTAAGACAAGAAGAGTCTTGGGTGCCACAAATGGAAAAATGCTGCATTACTGGCCCAAAGTGTGATTGAACCCACCGAGAGTGCCCCTCGGTAAACAACCTGCAAAATCACAGCCTTCACATACAAGCCGATGGGTGGCCATGAGTCACAATCAACTCTGAGGCACTGAAAACCCAAATGGCAAAGCCACAATGAGACAGAAATCAAAGTATGGAGAACACTAAGTCGGATCATCTCTGGCCTCCACTCAAAACACCCTCAAGGGTTCCCATTTCTTGCAGGGAGTTCGGGGAGGATGCGGGAGATCGGATTCTAAAGGCTCCACTGTTCTCACTATAGCTTGGGTTCATATTCCTTTCTAGTCCTCTCCTCTTGCACTGCCTGTAGCCTCCAAGTTATTCCTCAAATAGAACATTTCCTTTCATTTATTTTTTCTGCAACCACAAGTGCGTGCGTGCGTGCGCGCACACACACCCTTACCCTAAGCTCCGATGACTTTTCTTCTTCTTCATTCTCTCTACATTAAATACTGCTCCCAACTTATCACTTCCTGCCATTCCTTAGCTTGTTTCATTTTCTCATCTGATTTCTCACTAAAAGTTAAGTTAATTCCACTTTAGAACAACTCTATGTAGACTCTCCAAGACTGAACCTTTACAGGAGCAGACAACCTCATCTTTCACCTGAGCTGGTAGGTTTGAACGGCTAAAATTAAAAAAAATCTACTTTTATTTTACTGAGCTATGTTTTAGTCTGAGTGGACTAAAGAAACAAATTCATAGAGACACTCATATAAATATAAGAAAGAGCTTTATATAAAAGAGGAGTTGAATGTTGAGAAAACCTCCTAGCCCAGTCCAGATCAAGTCCTATATTAGCCCATATCTCCAATATCAATCTATAAGTCCTCTTCAGACTCACGAAACACATGCAATGATGTTGAATGAAGGAAGATCACAGGCCAGTAAGTGGGAAGTCTTGTGGATCTAGTGGCATTGTATCTCAGTGCTGGAAGGGGTCTCCACGTGGTTTCTCTGGCTATAGTGGTCTGGCTATATCACTCCTCTCCATGTGTCTTCTCCACAGGGATGTCTCCCAGGGAGTGAGCTGAAAGAGGGTGTGTCTCCAGCCTCCGTGGAATACCGGAGTTCCCAGAATCCTTAGGAGAAAGCCAGGCCCACATGGAGGCCTCCTTGGCTATGACTTGATTGACAGGTAAACTACACCCCTTCACTGATAATCCTCTTATATTGACAACAGGTTACATAACTGCTATAGGCTATATGTATTTTTTCCAAAACCAACTTATTGGGAGTAAATACAGATATCATGTCATTCCATAGTTCAATCACATCAAGCAGTATTGTACAATTGCTATCAGAATCAGTTTCAAAAAGTTCTCCTTCTTCTTCTTCTTGCTGTCTGCTCACCTCCCCTCCACACCCCACTGTATCCTTATTCTATTGCTGTCTCTATAAGTTCCTCAATACTAGGTTTCATATATTGAAAATTAGACAAACAACAAACATTCAAAAGGGTCACCCCCAATGACAAAATGTATCTGTTATAAACCCAATACGAACAAACAAAATACAAAACAATACTGAAGATTTTGAAAACCAGGTCAGGCCCAATGTGCATTGGGGGTGCGGGTGGGGCTGGAGGATCACAAACAAGGTTTGGACCATTCAAGTCAAGTTTATCACTTTGATCTTCTCTAACCATCTCTCCAGTGCACTCTGGTAATCAGTTTATTCCCATTCCTCTATTATGGGTGGCGGGAAATCACCGGATACTTATTTCCGATGGAGCTCTCACAAACGTATTTTGGGTTCCCACTGGCATCCATAGCCTTCTGCAAACCAGAATCTCACAATTTAGGCTCTGATACTATTCTCTCCTTCGGCTTCTGATTATATTATTTACAATCTTTCAGTCACTGATGTTGGTGTGCTTCTTCCATGGGGACTTGGTTGGCATCACACAAAGATGGCTGCTTGTTGGGAAATAAGACTTTAAGGCCCTAGATGATATTTTATCTGATAGCTGGGCACCATCTAATTTCTTCAACACTCTTTTCCATAGAGCCCTTATATTTTGTATTGCTTTCCTAAGGGCAAGTTTGAAGCAGGACCGTGATGTAATTCCTAACTGTTCTTTATTTGGAGCTAGGATTTAGTGTGAACCCCAAACTAATTCCTTGATCTATTTTTGTTTGTTTGTTTGTTTGAATCTGCCTATGGCCCCCATTCAAAACCACCTTGTTAATTTATAATAGGGAGTCTTATCAATTATCACCCTTGGATATAAAGCTCTTCCATTAATATTGTCATTGATTAGCCCCTGGTAATAATTTTTTTAAAGCACTGTTGAGAGGGCTATTGTACCAATGCAGGCTAACTCCGTATTGAAATACATGAATTACTCACTTACACAGAATCAATCCTTTCATGGCTCAATGATATTTACATCAACAATGGTAGTCAGTTGTTAGGGAAAATTTATAATAACATTCACTGAAAATGTCAGTCACAGGTTTGCTGGAATAACATATATATATTAATATAGCATATAAGACAGTGATGTAGAAAGTCAATGATGGTACCGTGGTTAAAACACACCATTGCTTACCAAAAGCTTGGCCGTTTGTACCTGTGAACTAACTGCTCATGGGAGAAAAATAATAGAGCCTGCTTCCATCAAGACTTACAGCCATGGAACTCAAAGGGACAGTGCTATTTTGTCCCTTAGGGTGATTGAGAGTCAAACTTCAATTGACAGCAGCGAGCTTGGGTCAACATGCATATAGTATTACTGTTAGTGATTGCTGCCATTCGTGGATTATTTTTAAGAAGCTAACCTGAAGTTACAGATGGAGGGAATTGAGATCTCAAAGGTTAAGCTATTTCCCTGAAGCATCACATTAACTATGGGCTAGGCAGGAACTGGGGCATGGCACCTTTTGATCTTTTTCGTCTATGAATTCGTGCTGACTCAGTTTGCTTATTAAAAGAAAAATTCTGATAGAGGTACTTGTACTAGGATATTTTATACATGGCACCTAGGAAATCATAATTTATAACAGCTAGGATTAAGGGGAAGTCCCTCAAGGAGATGCTTGGCACGGTAGCTGCAACAGTGGACTAAGCATAGCAACAATTGTGTGGATAGGCCAGGGCTGGGCAGTGCTTTGTTCTGTTGTCCACTGGGTTGCTGTGGGTCTGACCTGAATGGCACCTCGCAACAGCAAGGTTATGATGAGATGATGCAGACAGTAATGATTTAAATATCAAGAAAAACACTTACTTGAATGTTCCAGACTTCCAAATACTTTTCTCCCCTAAACCATTCACTGTCCCCCTACCAGTTGAACAAAACAGGTATCCTGACCTCTATTTTACACATAGGTTGCATAGGCACAGCTTTATTTGACTGAGTCCCAGATGGTTATATGTCTGCATACTATCTTTCCTTAATGTATTCAATAAGACATTTATTTATTGATTTAGTAAATATCCTTGAGTCTTCATTTTGTGACAAGCATGCTGACGGGCTGTATTTGTACTTCTGTGAGTAATATAGATCGTCCCAGCCTTTGAGGGAAGAGATAGGAGAGAATTGCAGGTCATATGTTTTTTTCAAAACTAATCATAATAGCAGCTAGGATCCTGTTGATTTCAGGTAATCAGGACGATCTCGCTGAGAAAATGATGTGTAAATTTTATACTATAAAGTACAGGGCACCCATTCCGAACATGGATGGAGGCATCTCCAGTGGAAATTGTAATGGGTGTGCAAACTGGGAGGAAGGACAAACCTGATGTGTAGAAGGAATTGAAAGGGAATCAGGGTTTCTAGAACATGATGATGAAAGCAAAGAGGAAGTCCAAGGAGTAGGCAGGAGCCAGAAGATTCAGCTGTGAGTCATAACAAGGCATTTGGCTTTGTTGTGGGTAACACAGGAAGACATGGGGAGGGGGGGTTATCAGGAAAGAGAAACTATCATAATTATGGTATGATATGTTTTATGTCAACCTGACTGGCCCAGGATTGTCCCATGATAGATATGTTAGATCAATTAAAAATTGATGCAGGTGTCCTATGGTTTTAGAGAAGAATATTGAAAGTATTTGGACTGCCAAACAAACCAATAGATCTGTGCGGGAAGAAGTACAACCCGAATGCTCCTTAGAAGCCAGGGGAGTGAGATTGATCTCGCATACTTTGGACATGTTATCAGAGAGACCCGTCCCTGGAGAAGGATGTCCTGCTTGATCAGGTGAAAGGGCAGCGAAAAAGAGGAAGGTCCTCGGCAGGAGGAACTGACACAGTAGCTGCAGCAATGGGCTCAAACGTAAGCACAATTATGAGGATGGTATAGGACTGGATGGTGTTTTATTCTTTTTTTACAGAGGATCGCTATGAGTAGCAGCTGCCTCAGTAGCACCACCACCAGCACCAACGTAACATCACGCCCAGTACAGCACGATCTAACCTTGTGCGGCCAACTCCATGGTGAGATCTGTGAAGCAGCCAAGCAAGTGTGAGAAGAAGAGCGTGGCATAGCACTGTGATCCTGTCACAGCCTTGATAGATGGAGGGAAGGGTTTCTTCAAAGTGTGGCCTACACTTAATACAGGCTGCCATGGCGTGGAAACTGGCTCACGTCTACTGTTGGGTCTGGAACCTACAACGGGTCCATAGACCTCTTGCTATACGGCTTGCCTGTCTGGGAGCCATCAGAGGACTGCTGACCTTGGATTCATTCAGCTACGCATGCACTAGCTTGTGGCCTAACTGTTTCATCGCCCTGCTTCCTATCCATCAGCTCCTGTATCTACACAAGTCAGGAACAGCCTCCAACCCACAGACTTGAAGTAGACTGAACTTACCCTCCTCAGCCAACTGCTTGCACCATTTCTGCATATAAGTCTCTTCCTATATTCGTATACATTCAAGTTTCTCTGTTTTCCCTTCCCTAGAGAATCTATATATGGGTTTAACAAAAGACCACCTGGTTATAGTGTGGTAGATAGACTGGAAGTTTAATGGGTTGGGAAGGACAGAAGAATGGAAACATGGAAATGAAAAATAAGGAAACGTCCCCTGAGTAGGGAAATTTCCACTGTGGCCTAAGCCAAGGATCGTAGTCTGACATGCAGAAATACACACATGCGATAAGAACAAAAATAATCCAATTGCCTTTGAGGCAATTGCAGGTGAGTATGAGTTCCGGTTTTCAGACGGTGCCTTGTGGAAGCAAATAGACAGGGCTTTTTCAGTGTTGCTTCTCGGTGGATTTGAGCTGTCACTCTGTTAACAGTTTAGGGCTGAACCATGGGCACCACTCAGGCACTCCACTGGGACACCAGCATCTATCAGCATTTCATCAGTGCAGAGCCTGTGATGGCCCTGAGCAGGGAAATCCTGGTTACAGGAGAGGACAAGGTTCAGGCTGGAACCGAGGACGTTGAGATGTTGCCTGGAAGCTATCCAAATGGAGAAAACCTCTATTGCTGGGGATACAGGTCTGGAATTTTGAGAGAATGTTACTCTTGGCTATATGAATTTAGGAATTGTCTACAAAGAGATAAAATGCTCAAAGCCATGGGAATGACTGAGATCACATATTGAGACGGGGAAAGAAACATTAAAGAAAGTTGAAGCGTCAGCCCTGGAGATGTGCTGAGTCATCTGATAAGTAGAAGAGGAAAATCGTGAAAATACAAGAAAAGAGTCAGGAAGACCACCAGGAATTTTTTTTTTCCTTCTGGATGTCAGAAGGAACATCTTCCATTTCCTGTTGGTTATTACCCCTGTAGCCCGCCACCCACATCTCAAGCCCATTGCAGCTCTTCCCTTTGCTGGAGTGTTGTTGATTTTTTAGAGATTATCCTCTGATACTAATGACCCTTAATTTTTCAAATGAGCTTTCTATTAAGTTAAAAGAGAAAATATTCATGTCTGCCATTTGTTAAGAATTACTCTTCACCAGGAGTTATATCATTTCGCATGCATTTATCATCTCTTATTGGGACCCATTGGTTAGGCACTCACTGGTGCCTGAGAGGCTGGCCTTTTGAACCTCCCAGCCTTTTGATGGAAGAGAGAGCCTGAAAATCGGTTCCCGTTAAGGTGGGCGTGGTCAGGTGTTCCAGTCAGTTCCAAATCACAGTGACCTTGTCTATGCACAGCAGAACGAAGCCCTGCCCAGACCTGTGCCATCTTCCTGTAGTTGTCATTGTTTAGTTCATTGTTGCAGCCACTGTGCCAATCCATTTCCCTGAAAGTTTTCCTTTTTGTCCATGACCTTGTGCCTTATCAAGAATGATATCCTTTTCCAGGGACTGGGTTTTCCTAATACCACGTTCCATGTATGTGAGGTAACATTCCATCATCCTCCCTTATAAGGAACATTCTAGCTGGACTACTTCTAAATGCAATGTGTTTGTCCTCGTGGTAGTCCATGGTACCTTCTCAAATCCTTCTTGATCCAGAATCATAATTGGAAGGCATCAATGCTTCTGAGGTTTTCATTATTCGTTCTCCTCATTTTATGCATATGAGGTGATTGGAAATACCATGGATGGGGTCAGTTGTACCTTAATCTTCAAAGTGCCCCCCAGATTCCTTAGCCCTCAAACGGAAGCAGTGGTCGGAATGGCTTACAGGAAGAAGGAGGAAAGCGACACTGAAATGGACTTGGAGTCTCATGACAAACAACTTCACTTCAAACAATAAAAAAAAAATCTTCAAAGTGACATCCTGGCTCTTCAACTCTATAAGAAGGTGTTTATTTTGCTGCAGATTTACCTAACCCGAGGTGTCATTGAGTTTCTTAACTGCTGCTTCTATGAGCATTGGTTGTGTATCCAAATTTGTAGATATATAGAAAACTTCAGTCATTTCTCCTATCATGTTGTTGTCTATTGATCAAATTTTATTTTGTTTTCTTTTCATTAAGCTTTAATCCCATACTGAAGGTTGGGTCGTCAACATATTTTACATTGTTAATAAGTCTTCTGTCAGTTGATATTGCTGTGTTTTTCTTCATTCAGTCCAACTTCTCAGATTATTGGCTCAGCATATTGATGGAATAATTATAGTTAAAGGATAGCGCCCTGGCACACACCTGCTTGAATTTTAAATCATGTCGGATTCACTGGTTCTGTTTGAAGGACTCCGTAGTGCATATATGGGCTCTACATGAGCTCAATGAAGTCCTCTGGAATCCCGCCGTTCTCAGTGCTATTCACAGCTTGTTCTGACCCACACAGTCGAGTGCCCTTGCATAGTCAATAAAGTATGGGTAAACATCTTTCTGGAATTCTTGACTTTGAGTCAATTTCTATCTATCATTAGCAACGATAGTCCTTTTGTCATATCCGCTTTGAATCCAGCTTGAATTTTTGGCATCTCCCTTTCAATGCACTGGAACAACCATAGTTGAAGCATCTTTAGCAACATTGTGCTTGCATGTGATCCTAACAGTATTGAGCAATAGTACACAGAATTAAAAATTTCAGCCCACGACAGACTAAGTGACAATTCTATTCTGTCCTATAGAGTCACTATGGGTTAGGATCAACTCAATGACACAGAAGGACAGCATTGCATGATCACATACTCAGTATGTAAAATTGACTTCATTGTTTTTTCAACTTAAATTTAAGTAAGTACCAAGCTGTTCTTTCGGACACTATTGGAAGAGGGCAAATCATATGCCACATGTTTGATACAAGAGCTTCCATGTAAATTTATGATTCAATGTCTACCATTTCTAAGTTTACTTTAGTGAAGCAGATCAGACTAAAGTCTTTAACATGGATTATACCATAATGTCAGGAGATAAAAAGAATCACTACAACTGGACCAATAAATGACATCAAGATAAAGAAGAGATGATAGTCTTCAAGGATTTCATTTAAATTACCTCTAGAATCAATAACCATGGAAGGAGAAGTCAAGTGATCAAACAATGCCTCTTGAAAGTGTTGAATAGCAAGGATGCTACTTTGAGAACAAAAGTGCTCCTCACCCAAGTTATGGTATTGCCAATGGCCTCATATATACATATATATATATATATGAGAGTTGGGCATTGTAAAAAGACACAAGAAGAATGGATGCATTTAAATCACGGTGCAGGTGAAGAATAGTTGCCAGTTACCCTGGGCTACCAAATGAACAAACAAATCTGTCTTAGGAGAAGTGGAACCAGAAGGCTCCTTAGAAGTGAAGGTGGCAAGATTTCATTTCAAAGACATTGGTCACACTCTTAGTAAAGAGCAGTCCCTGGAGAAGGATAGTTTTTAAAAATCATCTTCATTCCTAATACCTAGGACACTGCTGTGCACGTCTCATATGCAGAGTGTAGAACACAAGTACTTTTTCACATGGAAAAGGAAGAGAGTTCAAATTTTTTGTGAGTAGGCGTGATTAAGGTAAACATTCAAAAACAGTTATTTAATCAATGCTGATGCAAAGTGTCCCCTCTGGATTTAAAAGGCTGTAAGTCTTTAAAGGTGTAGAAAGCCCGTTATTCCCCCCCACCCCACCCCCACCCCTTAGAGCTGCTAGTGGTTTCAAACAGGTGGCCACGCAGATCACAGCTTAAATCATAACCACTATGCCACCAGGGCTCCTCAAGGTAAGCAAGGTAGCATGCTTCCTTTTTTATTTTTTAAGTCAGCATTTTAAAAACATCACTATAATTTCAAGCCAGGTTACCTGGTTCTAATTGCCTTTTGAAATTATTATATTTTGGAGCGATGAAAAGGAGATAGAGCAATAAAAACCTGGTGTGTTGTGCCACAGATAATTTTCCTCCAAACTGATGTGTTTGTGGGGCATTCTAAGAGCTAGGGAATTATGCCCTGCTTGAACCTTCCATTCAATTGTGAGACACCCTTGATACATTTCCATTTAAGTAAAGGGATTATATGTTCTCTTATAGAGAGAACAGCAACTTAAATTCTCAATACATTTAATTTGCGAAGACCGATTCTGTTAGGGGTTTTTCTTGAGGGACAAACAGGTGGGAATAGCCTGTTACGCTTCCGTTTCTATCAATCTTCCATATCACCGTTTAAATGCACATTTTCAAATCAGGGTTGTTTTCATCCTGTCCCATCTTTGATTCCTCAATGAATGAGTATGTCCTAGTCTTCAACCTTAAATACTTCACAGAAAGGGGAAAACAATGCGTTCTCAGAGGAAAATATTCATTAAATGTTTTAAAAACCACATCTGTGACATCTTCGTATGTTAGCAACATGCTAGGGGTATAGAATAAACGGTTAAAAATGGTCATTGTTCCTGTTGGAAGTGGAATACTCTGGGGAGCTGAGAAGCAGTAGGACTAGTCATCAGTCGTGATGTCCTTTGTCAACACCATGGCTAATAGTAGGCGATGGACAAGGGACTTCAATCTTTGACTCTTGGGGGTAGGGTGGGAAGGGGTGGGTGGTAGTTCACTACTCAGTACAATATAAATGGCTTTGTATCCTCCTTGAGCTCAATTCGAATTTACTTGGTGTGTTAGCTGCTTCCCAGTGATTATCCAGTTGATTCTCCGCATGCGATTCAGCATAAACCGTCTCTTTACGCTCAAGAGTTGTTATAACTATGGCTTTCAGAAGCCGACCCCTGAGACTCCCTTCCCATGGGGTTCTCTAAAAGGCCAGCTATCGAGTTAGTAGCTGAAAGCTTAATTATCTTTCTACCAGGGCCGCTGTACTTAATGCTTAGTTAATTAATGGTGCCCATAACAACAACAACAACATACCACAAAAATAGATTTTCTCCAGTCCTAGGGGTGAGAGGTCAACATGACCTTGATGTGTGGATTCCATCTACACACTGCTGTCCTAAGCGCGCGAGACTCCGTTTTTCTCTGTTTGTGGCAGACCCTCACCAACTCTCTGTCTTCCTCCTCTGGGGGCCTATATGTCTACCTACTCTTTTCCTAAGACACTGCTCAGGAATGTGGAGCTCTGGAGGCATTGCTTCAGGGTGAGGCACCCGGGAATCAGTTCCCTCCCATAGCAGCCCCAGCACAACAGAACTCAACCCGGCTGGGTCCGTGCTCACTGTTTTTGTTAGCTTTGAGCCCATTGTTGCAATCAGTGTCAGTCCATCTTTCAAGGACCTTCCTTTTTTTCCCTCTCCTCTATCAAACATGATGTCTTTTTCCAGGAGCTGGTCTCTCCTGCTAACTTGCCCAAAGTACATGAGATGACCTCTCCCATTCGTGCTTAGGTTCTGATCTACTATTTGAAAGGTGAGTTGTCCGAAGACATGGCTGCCAGCTTCTGTAAAGAATTATAGTCTTGGACACCAACCAAGGCAGGACACCGACTGAGTTCTCATCTGTTCTCTAAAGTCCCTATGAACTGAAAGTGACCCAAAGCTAAAGGGCTTCTTTGGTTTGGTTTTTATTAGACTCATCATGGTTTAAGTTAAAGACCCATATTACTCTCATATGACCTCATTAATATAGTAAAAGAAAACTCTTATTTCCAGAGATACACACACACAAAAAGGTGGAAGTTCCACTTATTCGGGAGAAGAGGGGAGATGATGACACAATTCCATCCATGACATTAAGTTCGCTGCTTCCCAAGGAACACCATAACAGCATAGAGTCAACTGGGTAGCTTATGAGAACAGAAATTGATTTTCTCAGGTTTGGAAGCTAGCCATTAGAAACCAGGCTGTCTTGAGGGTGGTTAAGACTCTGGGAAAGGTTCTCTTCCTCTTTCAGGCTCTGGTAGCTTTACTCCAGTGCTCACCGGGCCATCTTCTCTCTGCCTCTGTTTCCCCCTTTTATTGGACTACACTCCAATTTGATTAAGACCCACCCAACTTCTCATGTTAACTAATAACATCTTTGAAGTCCTTATATCCAGACAAGATCACGAAGGGTTAAAACTTTAACATAGTTTCTGAGGCTTCCAACTGAATCTATAACATGTATGTATTTTTAATGATGAGCAAACAAGTGAAAACTGTCATGGCTTATTGTTCCATTTTGGTAGCTTTGCGTGTTAACATGGCCACTCTTTTCTGGAGATCAGAGATGGTTTCAGAGCTTTGAATGATGTAAGGCTTAGAAGGGAGCTTCGTCCCTGGACGTCTCCCAGGCCTGAAGTCAGGCTCCAGGGTGAGGTGACTTAACTGCTGGGGATACAGCTTGGTATGAGTCATTATCATAAAACATGGGACTGTTTTTATCAGGTGCTCTTGGGTTAATTTTTGATGCACAATGGCCCCATCTGACAGAAGAGAGCTACGCTATATTATCTGCTGTAGTGTTGCGGGAGCAGATGATCAGGTCCCTGTCCCACATAACTGCTTACCTCTGTTTAACCACTGGGATCCTTTATGAGAACACATAAAGTTTAATACATGTAATTTAGGGAGTATATATAAAATGTTTTTATGCAAATATCCCTAAAGTAGTTATCAAACTCTACACATGCTTGCCCACTTCTGAGTTGGCAGCTGAATTTTTCATCATATATCTAAATTCTTTCAAAGATGTCATTTCCTGTAAAGTACAAATATTGACATTTCAAAATAAAGCTGTTAGATCATGCTTTAAGTTTCTTCAATGAATTGCAAGTATCACAATGATTAAATACTCACCACCAGCATTCCAAATGCATGAGCATTTACATGTAGAATCGTCCTATTTGCTCTTCAAACTGGCATTTTCATTCTACTTCCTCTCAAAATTTTCCCTAATTTCCTGTACTTTATGCTTGAGAGGATTTTATTAGCACCTTAATATAATTTCTGCAACAAACCTTGTATATGAATTGAGTGTTAATTATTTAAATGTTTCCTGTAACCATAAGATTGCTCTATGTTCAAAATTTCTTATACATGGAGTTATTATAATTGTCTTAAGTACACCGTTGATCAAAAAACATGTTTAAGATTTTGAATAGTAACTATTAATCACAAAGGTAATATTGTACTAGAGTTGAATCTCCTGATGAGCTAAATAAGTCAGTTTTTCCCATTTTATTTGCTCATGCATCTATTGATGTATATTATTATAGTGCAAAAATTCTGTTCCTATTTTTGGTTGCTATCGATGTAAGCTTTAAAAAATCATGATCACACAAATGAGCGGATAGGAATAGAAGGAGTAATGTCACTCAATTATGTACTTTTCTTATGAGATTTATGCCAAAATCCACACAGTCATCTAGCATCATAAATTATTTTTAATCTATCAGCTGACAACTTGATTAGGTCCTCCTCAATTTTGCTGAGAGCAAAGAATTGGAAACCACCTGACTTTCAAAAGATGATTCACCTAGTAATTAAAGTAATACAGTTTTTTTTAACATTTCCACCAATACTTCTCTGCTCTTTGGTGTCAAAGAAGTATTTCTATGCCCTTGGGCACTTTACCATACTCAGAGAGTTGCACTTTTCATCCCTAGAATGGAAAGCGAAAATTCTGTTAGGGGCAGCGGAAATAAAAACTGCCTTATACCTTATACCTTTAACTCAGAAGTGTTGTTGAAGGAAAATATCAGAAAAGTTCACCTAAGGAAGTTGAGAAGTCAGAAATTCTTGGAGAGTCGTCGTGATGCAGCAGAGTCATGGAAACAGACTGGTTGTTGGGTGCTGTTGAGTCAGTTCTGACTCACAATGACCTTGTGCACAGCAGAAGGAAACCCGCTTCAATATTCTAAAAAGGTCTGGTGCCGCATCAACAATCTCATATTGAAGATCCTACCCATAATATATTCACATCATTGTTTACTTATTCACATGCTTAGATTCCAAGGACCGTATCTTTATGCAAAATAATATCTGTCAAGAGATAGGAGCATAATTTCTGGTGTTCACCCTTCTAAGTTTTTCACTGCCAACAGGTGACACTGGTCCTTTTTAGGGTGTCTGTGGCATGGAGGGACCCTTTCCCCAGTCACAGCATTACCACTACCTCAGTGTCCACAGGGGTTGGGGGGGTGGTGGTAGTACTCAAGTCTAGCTTACCATTAGCTGACTCCTGCTACCCGGGTGCATTCTGTCCACCCTGAACCTGATGCACCGCCTTTACCTCTTCTTCCCTTCCCACTTCCCCCCCCAACCTCTCCAACACCTTCAGACCCTAACCTGCCATGCTCCTGCCCACATGAGATCCAGTCTCCACCAACCTCTCCAACACCTCCAGACCCTAACCTGCCATGCTCCTGCCCACATGAGATCCAGTCTCCACCAACCTCTCCAACACCTCCAGACCCTAACCTGCCATGCTCCTGCCCACATGAGATCCAGTCTCCACCAACCTCTCCAACACCTTCAGACCCTAACCTGTCATGCTCCTGCCCACATGAGATCCAGTCTCCACCAACCCCACCCGCCCATTACACTTTGCCCGCCATATGCAGAACAAGACAGTCCAGATAAATGAGAGAAGGTGTCCCAAGACTGGATGGTTGATGACCTTCTTATGGCTTAGACGTTACAGTGGCTTCTAGTATATCACTTAGAGTGACATGCGGGGTACATTCCATGACAACTAGTACCCATGTGGGGACTCAGCTATCAGAGGTGCTACTTGAACATTTTTCCCAAAGCTATGGTAAATGCAAAATATCAAATAATAAGATGGTTGATAAGTCAGGTGTAGGTATATATAGCACATTGTAAAGGCAGTAAGCGGGCAAAAATAGACCAATGCAAAAATGGCACTGTAATTTGTTTGTGATTAGGTGGCCCTGAGTAGGATCATAGTGACCTTATTCACAACAAAAAGTAACATTGTCCCTTCTGTACTGTCCTTGTCATGTTTGCTATGCTCGGCCCCATTGTTGCAGCCGTCAGTCCATCTCATTGAACGTCTTCCTCTTCTTTTCACCTATTCTCCACCAAGTATGCTGACCTTTTCCAGAGACTGGTTGCACTAGTTTACAGACTCGAAAATCTTCTCTTCATCTGGTCAGATTCTGGTCAACTCAATGTGGGCTGCCTCTCTCAGCCTCAGCAGGGTGCCCATTGGCTGCCTTGCAGGCCCCATCACACATTCTCAACAACCATAGCCCCTTTGTGTTAGGTCATGAATTTCAGACCAGCCAATGTGCTCTCATTTTTTCCTCTAGTCTCGGTGAACTTGGTTCACAGGTGTCAGTGGACAAACTCAACCTGTCTCTTTATTGTTGCATTTCTCCTAATTTCACTCAAGAAGTGGATCCAGGTGGTTGCCTAGAAAGCATTTCAGCCTTCCCACAGGTTCCTTTGAACATTTCAGTCCTAGAACCAAGAAGTCTTTTCATGGCTCCAGATTTTCCTTGCTTCTGATACAGAGGACTCATTCAAAAATCCAGAGGATTCATATTTTTTCTTCAGTCTGTCAACAAACCCCTGGAGAATTCTCTTCTCCTTTGAATGTCCTGAGCACTCAAGACACTGGGTGGGGCTTAGGTTTTCTGAGTCTTCTTTGAAGGCATGTCCCAACCCATTTAAAGATTCAAATTAATGTCTGAAGGCAAGTGGGCTGAAAAGCTCTCTATTTTCATAATTCCCAATAATCATTTCTATAAACCATTATATCAATAACAATAGGCAGAAGAAAACAGTATAAACATAGTAGAACCAGATTCTAAACTCAATCTTAAAACATTCAAGTTCAATCCTTATCTATTTTATCTTCATCCTTATCTAAAATACTCCATTGATACAAGTATGGCCTTAGGCCTCTGACTGAGTCAAGCTAGGGCCAGGCTTTCTGTCAGCCATTTTCACTAAGTAGCATGAGAATTCACTCTGAGAAACACCAGGGGGTGATTTTGTTCCTTGAGCTCAAAGTATACATTAAACACATTAATTTTCACCATTTCAAATAGGAATAATCAATGACAACAACCAAAGAAAATAATCAAAACTTTACATTCCCATATTCTTTCCATAAAACAACCCACTAAACTGCTTGGGCATATCTGACCTCTGACTAGCCAAAGAAGAAACACTAACATGAGTCAGAAGTCAAACTAGCGTCTACTCTCCAGTTTCATGATTGGTTTCTCTAGTACCCCACTCCTGGTACCGTAATGTGTTAGTCTGTGTTGATTAGAGTAACAAATTCATAGACACTCAAAAGTGTATAAGAAAGCTTTATATAAAGACCAACTATGTATTAAAAATCCCAGACCAGTTCAGATCAAGTCTGTAAGTCCGATATTAGTCCATATGTCCGATACCAGTCTATAAACTCCTCTTCAGACTCATGCAGCATGTGCAATGGCGCCAAATGCAGGAAGACCACAGGCCAGTAGATGGAAAGTCTTGTGGATCCAGTAGTGGTGCAAGCATCTCAGCGTTGGTGTGAGTCTCCATGTGGCTCCTCCAGCACCAGGCCTCTGGTTCCATCAGTGTAGCTCCAGTTGGCTTGTCATCAGGAATTTCAAGCAGAGAGTGTGTCCCACCTCCAGAGAGGAAGACAGGAGTTCCCAGAATCCTCAGGAGAAGGCCATACCCTCACAATGGCCTCATTGGTATGACCTGATTGACAGGTTAAACTCCACCCCTTCACTCAAGTTGGCAGGAAATTATGTAAGTACCACACTGGTCTCTCATAATAACATATCTAAATACCTGAGATGAAATCTAGCCATCCTTGCTTCTAGGAGAATTCTGGTTATTCTTCTTCCAAGGCAGATTTGTTTGTTCTCCTAGCAGTCCATGTAAGTTTGAATCTTCTTTGTCAGTACCATAATTCAAATGCATGAATTCTTTTCTAATCTTCCTTATTCATTGCTCAACTTTCAGATATATGTGAGGTGATTGAAAATACTAAGTCTTGGGTGACGTACTCCTTAGACATCAAATTGACATCATTACTCTCTAGTGCTGTAAAGCAGATTTACCTGATGAAAGAGGTTGATTGTTGACTAATATTTCAATGAGTGCTCATTGTGGATCCAAAAATGAAATCTTTGTTCAATAGTGCTCCATTTATCATGATGCTGCCTTTTGATCTGATATAAGAATCGTTGTTTTATATCCCACATTGAAGGCTGAGGTTCTTTATATTCAGCAAGTGTAGGTCTCTTCACTTTCAGCAAGCAAGTCAGCAAGTTATGTCATGTACATATTGCAGTTGTCTATTGAGTCTCCCTCCAATATTTGATATAATTCCATACATGGGAAAAACAAATGAGGAAAAATACACCAAATGTCAGAGGTTGAAATATAAAAAGTATATTTACTAAACTATTCTTAAATGTTAAAGAAAATGCAAATCAATTTAATTGGATACTAATTTTCTACTGATTAGATAAAGAAGGTCTAATTCTTCAAGGAATATTTTCCAACATTGTAGTTATGAAATAATCACAATGCATTTTTATTATATTAGTTTAAAAGTAGGATTCAAAATTGTGTCAAACACGATAACAACTAAGAAAAAAGTATGCTTGTAAGGAACAATGAGGGAAAGAAACAAACACAGTAATAGTGACCTTGGATTGGATGTCCACGTGTTCATCGTTTTTATTCCGTTTTGAACATATGATTACATGTTATAAGGATAGAGCATGCTGGAGAAAGACATCCTGCTTTGGAGAGTGAAGTGGCAACAAAAAAGAGGAAAGCCCTCCACAAGCTGGACCGTCACCGTGGCTGCGGCGATGGACTCAAATCTAAGAGCCCTGGGGAGAAGGGCCCGTGAGGACTGGGAAATGTTCCGTTCTGTTGTATCAGGGCTCACTATGATTCAGAACTGACTTGATGGCACACAACAACAACATGATTACCGGCAGTCCCCGGGTAATGAACTCTTAGACCACCCTTCTTTCTCCTTTAAGCAGATCCTTCAATCAATTCAAACCAATCTGTCATGACACAATGAAGAGAAAAAGGAATATACATAAATTTGTGCAACCCACATAATTCTCCTTAATAACTGGAATAGGAAAAAATATGAATTGAAGCCCTGGAAGGGAAGATCCCAAAGACAACAGACGTCTGATGTGCAAGACTGAATTACTGGGAGGACCATGGAGAAGTGCACATTCAAACAGCTGCCACCTCTGAGAGAGCTGCTTCCTCTGTGCTGGACAGCACTGCTTGGGTTTAAAATCCATATGATGGTTCTGTACATTTCCCCTGGCTTTGAACCAATCCTACTTGCAACCAATTCTTCATCCCCATCAGCTTCATATGCTGCTCCCAAACAGCAAGTTCAAGCAAACCCACTCCAACAGGTTGATTCTGACTCATAGATCCTTTGGGTAGGGTTTTTGAGACTGGAAATCTTCATCAGTGCCAACAGCCTGATCTTTCTCCTGTGGAATAACCAGCAGGTTTGAACTGCTATCCTTGCAGGTGGCAGCCCAATACCGAATCCACAACATCACCAGGACTCCTTCAGTAGAACCAGCAATGGTACCGCCTGTTCTTCTTTGACCCTGATCTAACAATTAACACTGCTGTCTGCTTTTAAATAATCGGGAAAAGAGGTGGGCAAAGGGCCTGGACAGAAGTTTCACAGTCTGAAATCCAAATGGCCAATAAACATATGAGAAAATGTTCCCAATCATTAGCCATAAGAGAAATGCAAATCAAAACAACTATGAGATACTACTTAACACCCTCAAAGATAGCTCGATTCAAAAAATCAGAAACCAACAAGTGTTGGAGGGGCTGTGGTGAGATAGGAGCTCTCATCCACTGCTGGTGGACCTGTAGGTATGTACAGCCCCTATGAAAATCGATTTGGTGATTTCTCAAACAGATGGAAATTGAGTTACCATATGATCCAGTAATCCCCCTACTGGGCATATACCCAGAAGATTCAAGAAACAAACCATGGCCAGACATCTGTGCTCCAATGTTCATTGTGGCACAGTTCACAATCGCAAGGAGTTGGAAACAACTCAAATTTCCATTAACAGATGAATGGATTAAAAACCGTGGTACATACATACAATGGAGTACTATGCATCAGTAAAAAGCAGTGATGAATGCATGAAGCATATCACCGCATGGGAAGAACTGGAGGAAATTATGCTAAGCGAAAGTGAAGTAAGCCAAGCACAAAAGGACAAGTATAACATGAGTCCGCTGAGGTAAGTTTATATATATATATATATATATATATATATATATATATATATATATATATATATATATATATATATATATATATATATATGAAAGAGCAGAAAGGTAAATGCAAAAGGACACAGGGAAAAAGCTACTGTATACAAACACTCCGGGGTGAGGTCCAGGTAGTATGGTATGGGCCAGACCAAATCCAGGGTACATATGGTAGCCAACTAAAAAGGGGGTGGAGGAAGGAAAGAGGAAAGAGAAAAAAATGATGTGTGATGGGGGAATAGGGTACTAACCCACCCAAAGGGAGAGTATTGTTTGTGTCTCCACAAGGAAAGAGGGAGCAGATATAAAGCCAGTGCCAGGCGAATGCAGTGTGCCGGCAAGGAGTAGGGAGCCAGTAGAGGGGCCTGAGGGCTCGGCATTTGAACCAGTTACGTGGACAGCTGCCCCTCACCCCAGAAGAATTTACTTGAGAGGACTGCACTAAGGCTGCAGCTAGGGGAGAGGGGCATGTCTGATCAGAGCAAATGGGAGAAAATGAAGGGGGAGAAAGAGAGAGTGGAGCACATCCTGGCCCATCAGTCCTGGAGGATGATATGCCCGCTCTGAACAGCCAATGGACAGAGTGGACCATATGGCTGATCCCACTATGAGACACGCCATCCCTTGATGGCCCAGGGCCCTAAGGGAGAAAACACTGGAGACTCAGTGTCAGGACTGGCCCAGACTGACCCTGTGACGCTGAGGCAAACCACTAAAAGCAGGCAGCAGAGCAACCGTGGGAGCAGAGCAGGGAGCCCCTGAGGGAGTACAGAGGAGAGACTCTGGGGCCAGAGCATGGTACTCCATTGGACCTGACTGAAGGACATGCCTAGAAATAAAAAGTCAGACCTTGATCTATTTACAGGTTTTTCTTTCTTTAATTTTTTTTCTTTCAATTAATTTATTCTTCTATGGGTAATTAGTTTTCTTTTTTGTTGTCATCGCTGTGTTCTCACACATCACCTATCTTGCTATGGCTTTATTTTTGGTGCATATTATTATCTCTACAGATCTATCTAGATACGATAGACTGGATGAATAGTCTGGAGGAGAAAACAACAGGACCATTGGTTCAGGGGTGGGGCATAGGAGAGGGGGCAGAGGGAGTAAGTAGGTGGTGCTGACCAAACCAGGGACAGGGGAGCACCGAGTGATCCAAAATCAGTGGCAATGAGGGTGCGAGAGGCCTGGTAGGGATTCAGCAAGGGCAAGGTAACCAAGAGAAACTACTAAAACCCAATGAAGGCTGAGTATGATAGTGGGATAGGAGGAAAGTAAAAGGAAATAGAGGAAAGAACTAGGTGACAAAGGGTATTTATAGAGGTCTAAAGACTGGAATGTACATATGTAAATATATTTATATAAGGTGTGGGGAAATCTATGTGAATCTATTTATAGGTTTAGTATTAAGGCAGTAGATGGACATTGGGCCTCCACACACTTACTCAATACAAGAACATGTTGTTATATTAAATTGGCATTCTAGGATGCACACCTTCCCGACACGATAGCTGAAGAAAAATGTGTACATAAGCAAATGTGGTGAAGAAAGCTGAAGGTGTCCAGCTATCAAAAGATATAGTGTCTGGGGTCTTAAAGGCTTGAAGATAAACAAGCAGCCATCTAGCTGAGAAGCATCAAAGCCCACATGGAACAAACACACAAACCTGTCTGACCACGAGGTGTAAAGGGGCCAGTTATCAGACATCAAAGAACTAAAATCATATTAGTGGGTGCCCACCTTCCTGATTCAATCACTGAAGACAAACGTGTGCTTTAGCAAATGTGCAGAAGAAAGTTGATGGTACCCGGCTATCAAACGATATAGCATCTGGGGTCTTAGAGGCTTGAAGATAAACATGTGGCCATCTAGTTCAGAAGCAACAAAGCCCACATGGAAGAAACACACCAGCCTGTGTGACCACGAGCTGCCGAAGGGATCAGGTATCAAGCATCAAGGAACAAAAAATTCTATCATTATAAATATGGGTGTGTGCAGAGTGGAGACTCAAAGCCCATCGGTAGCCAACCGGACACCCCTGTACTGAAGGGTTGTGGGAGGAGACAAGTCAGTCAGGGTGCAGGGTAGCAATGATGAAACATATAACTTTCCTCTAGTGCTTACATGCTTCCTCCCCCCACTATCATGATCCCAATTCTACCTTACAAATTTGGCTAGACCAGAGGACCTACATTGGTACAGATAGGAACTGAAAACGTAGGGAATCCAGGACAGATGACTCCTTCAGGACTAGTGGTGAGACTGGAGGGTGGAGGGAATGTGGTGTAGAAAGAGGTTACTGATTACAAGAATCTACGTATAGCCTCCTCCCTGGGGGATGGACACCAGAGAAGAAGGCAGGGGAGACATCAGACAGTATAACATATGACAAAATAATAATTTATGAATTATGAAGGGCTCATGAAGTAGGGGGGAATAGGGAGGAAGGGAGAAATGAGCAGCCGATATTAAGGGCTTAAGTAGAAGGCAAACGTTTTGAGAATGATAATGGCAACAAATGTATATATATGCTGGAAACAATGTATGGATTGTGATAAGAATTATAGGAGCCCCCAATAAAATGTTTTAAAAAAATAATAACTGAAAAAGTTCCCAGACGTTTCTTGCACTAACACAAGGCTAAATAAGAACTGGATGCACCTGCTCTGACTTATTTACATATTCGTAAAGACACAGTTAGACACAGATCTCATTTGTAACCTGGGATCTGCCTGTAAATTCTTTCTTTAAAGTCTATATTCTTTTATACATAGAGAGTTGTTATATTTAGAGAGAAAATGTTTATTTATATGCATATATACATTAAATATATCTTTGAATTTGTTTATTTCTTCAATCATTGTGCCCTAGGAAGATCATTTTGTTCCAGCCTAGATCAACAAAAGATGGCAA
Source organism: Tenrec ecaudatus (assembly GCF_050624435.1). Lineage (NCBI taxonomy): Eukaryota > Metazoa > Chordata > Mammalia > Afrosoricida > Tenrecidae > Tenrec > Tenrec ecaudatus. The sequence continues at coordinate 199,726,355 of NC_134532.1, forward strand.
GCCATACAGCAGAACTTCATACATTACCCCTCTCTTTTTGAGGTGGCTTGTTATTTGCTTCCTAACTGGCAAGGTCAGCAGATTCAGAGCTGATTACCAGCACTGATTCTTCCTCAACCTTGCCACAGCGTAAGCCTACTTCTTGCCAAGTCTGCATATGTGTGCATGTCCTCATTTAGCTCTTTCTTTTCTGATGTGCTTAGATTGACAAAGAAGCTAATTAAGACCCTTTTCGTGCTATTGCATCATTTTTAAGAAGTCAATAATTTAATCCTGCAGTTTAAACCACCCCCCTATGGAGATCCCTGTTAACTTTCTACGTTCCATAGAAATATTCATCTGTTCTCAGTGTTCTATCAGCTGGGTCATATCTCACAAATTCACATCACTATTCATTGTCACCCCCCACGCCTGTCAGTTTGTTGGATTGCGATGATGTACCTGTTGGTGGGATTATTGAAACGATAGCACCAGTATTTCAGATACCACAAGCATCATGGCAAACAGGTTGAAGCAGCGCTCCCAAACTAAGAACAGATTGGGATTAGCTGGTGAAAACCTCATGCCTAGCTGCAGAACTGCCAGACGAACAAACCGACCTGTCCTGGAAGAACCACAATCAGAACGCTGCTGAGACGTTGCCTCGGCTATTTCGGTCATGCTTCCAGGAGAAGGCAGACCCCAGAGAAGCACACCATGGCAGGCAAAGCGGAGGATCTACAACAAGAGGAAAGCCTCCAACAACAGGGATTGGTAGGGCGACTGCAACAAGGAGCTTAAACAATGCCAAATGTGAGGATGGTGCAGGGCCTGGCACAGTTTCCTCTTGTTGTACACAGAGGAGCTATCAGTTGGAACCAACTCCACAGCCCCGAACAACAACACCACTCATTTTAACTTAGGGGTTTGTTGGGTGATTATATTCCACTTGCATACAAGAAGAATTAGCATCATCTTTTCGTGTTCTTTGCTGTTTTTAGTCCGCTTTACAAAGGAGAATGGGTGTAAGAGATGCTTTTATTTAATCTGACTGAGTTGAACGTTTTTACATTTGCTAAAGGAGACCTGTTGGTGTAGTGGTTACATGTTGGGCTGCTATCCGGAAGGTCTGCAGTTCAATATCACCAGCCGCTCTGAGGGAGGAAGATGGGGCTTTCTTCTCCTGTAAAAAGTTAGTCCTTGAGAATAACGAGGGCAACAAATGTATAAGGGTGCTTTACTCAATTGATGTATGTATGGATTGTGATAAGAGTTGTATGAGCCCCGATAAAATGATTTTAAGAAATAGGTTAAAAAAAAGTTAGTCTTGGAAACTTTCATGGGGCAGTTCTACCCTGTTCTATAAGATCGCTATGAGTGGTCATCGACTCAAAGGTAGTGAGTTTTAAAGGTAAGAAAATATGCATTAAATCATAGAAAATGAAGTCTCAACTTGTATAGAAACCTGAAGGATTTGTGGGATTTCAAAGTCAAATATTTCAGGAGCGGCAAGCAGCTGTCTAGGTAAAGCAGAGAAAGGAGTTGATAGACTAGTGGGAAAAGTCTTACAAAGAGGTCAGGAGACCACTGAAAACATGGAATTTTAATTTTAGTTCTTGTTCTGAGGCCAGTAGAAGTTATTAAAGGCATCTGAGTGGAGAATGAGGCGATTGTAACTCTTCGTCAGCTAAAAGCTCATCTAGAGATGGTAAAACGATTTTGCACAAGGAATTCACTTGGGGGAGAGGCCTCTCACAATAATGCTTGTATTCATTTTCTGTATCTGCATAATAAATGTAATAGCCATTTCAAACAGCACACGAGTCCTGAGTCTGGGCAACCATTAGCTTGGTCCAGTGCTTAAGGCCCCACAGAGGTGCAATTAAGGTGCTAGCTAGGTGTGTAGTCCCATCAGAGGCTCAGGGTTATCTTTAAAACTCACTCAGTTGGTTGGTAGCATTCATTTCCTTACAGCTATAGAACTCTTAGGGACTTGGTGCTTCAAAGTCTGTAGGGGAGTCTCTTATCTCCAGAGTCTAAGCCCACTATTAAACTTTTAAACTAGGCTTTCAACTGATTAACTCAGGGCCATCCAGGATAATCTACCTTTTGATTAAAGTCCACTGATTTGGGACCTTAATTATATCTGAAAAAACAATTCCCTTAGCCTTTGTCTTTTAAGGGAACTCAGTCAAGCAAGTGACCTTCATAACCTTTGCCATAGAAAGAGACTTAATCATAGGTTTACCTGCAGGGTTCGGAGAGCATGGGAGCTTTCTGAAACAGTGCCTACCTGTCTGAGTGAAGGTTGTCGGGCATGTCAGGCTAGTGTGTTGCATTGAAAGGCACACATGGAAGGAGTTCCCATTTCTCCAAAGCAAGCCGATCTTGAAAGAAATAGACGACTGAATGAGTGACTGCAGGGCGGTCACTGTAAGCGTACCAATGTGCACAACAGGCGACGCGCGTTTGGAACAGCGCTCTCTATTCCTTCTGAAGAATTCTTTCTGAAAAAGAGCTGCTTCTTGAAGGACAAGGTGAACAATGTGAGCCTGTGTAGAATAGACATGCCAATGGGGCCAAATGATCGCCAGATAAACACTGTCCTTGATGATTAGGGTCGTATTATAAAACTCATCATGTTTTGACAAGTCAGTCATCCTAAATACTAGCATGACTTATTTATTAACCTATTCATTGTCATTCCTTGGAGATGTGGTGGGGTTTTTGTGGGGTGGTGTTTAGTTTTGCACCTGTTTAAATTTTACATCAGTAATGATTGCCCTGATCTGCTCACCCTAGTCCTGGCCCCAAGCATCTCCACCCCCCAAACAAGATAAAACAAAACCAACAGGACAAAACACCAAACTCGCTGTCTCCAAGGATATACTCATGACAAGCCTATAGGACATGGCAGAGCTGCATCTGTGGGTTCTTACCGGAGTCGAAAACCCCATATTTCTCCAGTGAGAGGCTGGTGATTCGAACTGCTGACCTTGTGGATCACAGCCTAACGCATATCCATTAGCATCACGGAGCAGAAACTATGGGGACTGCAATGAATTGCCTAATTGCTCACGTGTAAAGTGCAAGAGCGAAAACTACAGCTGGAAAAAGCTGAAAGTTTTGTTTCTTTTTCTGAAGCAGTCCTGCCAGTCCTTTGCCCCCAGGACCGGAGGGAGAGGGAGGCAGGGAGCGTTTTAAACTGGGGAGTGGCCAGATGCACTGTCATTCAGGGAGGTTCCTCTGGCAGAAACATGGAGGCTGGTTTGCAAGGGTTTGCTCTTCTCCGTTAAAGGGAGCAATTAGGAGGCCGGTGTAGTGGCCACGCGGGGTAAGCCATGATAGTTATCCTTCCACAGCATTTGGCTCAAGGAGAGTTGTTTCATTCTGGAACGCATTGGCAGACACTGTGGGTTTCTTTTAGAGTAGCGTGCCCCACGATTTCTACTACTCTTCAAATGGTAGCTCTTTTGTTACTCTGACTTTTTTTTTTAATGACAAACACATTTATGGCCAAAGCATTTCCGTTCCTCTCTACAGCTAATTTCACCTGAGAAATGTTTTTGATAAGATACAATGTTCTCATATATGATGCCAAGACTGAGTCCCAGCCTGTAGTTTTTTATTGCATTTATATGCAGTGATGTTAGGTTTGGAGTAAGGCAAATGAATTCTCACCATCCAAAATTGAACAACCCAGCTTTATAATTGCTTTAGGATAGTCGATTGCCTATTTTGTCTCCGTTCAAAGTACCCAGAGGAAATCTTCCTAGGGTCATCGAAAATATCAGAGTCTGCAGATGGAGATCATAACTATATGGTATTGGCTGTATATTTAATATACAACCAGTGAACACTGATTCAAGGGAGGGAGCCAGGATTGCAATCGGATGCTTGATTGGAAGGGCTGATATTAACCAAGAGGCCTATCTATAAAAGACTGTTTTACATAGTAAAGACGTGGCATATCAAACAAGTATTTACTGCCTTGGAAGATTCTAAATATGCACAATGTAATTGCTGATAAAATTACAGGCTCCCTTTATATGTCAATGTTATTTAATATTTCAGGCACCAGCCTCCAGCCCTTATGACCATCATTTGTGAATTTCTTTGAACTACATCTCAAGTGTCATAGACATGAGTAGCATGTCTTGTTTGTTGGGAAAAAAAAGCCCAAGGAACTTTTTTTATTGGGGGAATATTTTGTTCTCAATTATAACACAACTCAAGTTCTTTTCAGTCTTATTTTTTTATGGCTATCCATCAACTGCACTATATCATAACTGAGTTTTGAAATTAGCTATAGAGCTCTGGGTCTCAGGCCTCACTGGAGATATTTAAGAGCTTCACAGGAACCCCCAAAGCAAACGAACATGGTCATGCGTCTCAGGAGCCAGAAGTCCACATAGCAAAGTTCGATGCTTGCACTGAACACAGAAGCAAAGGAGAATGATCCCAGAGGAAATAGCTCGAACTGATAATAAGCCGGGGTGACTTTCAGGTGTGACATGATTTTAATACTACAAACCTCTTCCCGACTCCAGTAGCTTCAATTCCAAGTTCTGATACAGTGACAACATCTTTCATTACATAATGGACTTCTACAGACAAGGTTGAAGACCTAATTATGTCTTCAGTGAATTTTTATTATAGGTCTGCTAGTAGTTGAGCAGGACTTTGAACCATATGCTTTTTTTTCCCATCCTAGTTGTCATTCTGATTCACCAAAATTTCTAAAAATTGGTTCTGTTACAGCGTTACTTTTTTGACCCCCAACTGAAGTGGTTCAAACCAGTTTTAATCTGATTTTGTTCTCTGATCTCAAACTATATCCTGCAAATGAATAGCTTGAAGCAATTTCATGTCAAGAAATATGGTGGCCAAATGTTTCTTATACTGAAAGTCATTTAGAATTTCTATATTAACTCAAATTTTGTTAACCCCAAGGTTTTGTAATTAGTGTTGAAAGTAGTGACAATACACTGGGAATCTTGGTGATATATCACTTACGCATTGGGTTTGAAACCAACAGCAGCTCTTGGGGAGAAAGACAGGGCTTTCTACTTCTGTAAAGTTACAGTCTCAGACAGAAACCCACAGGGGTTCACTATGAGTCAGCATTGACTGGATGGCAGCGAGTTTATTTTTGTATCATTAATAATTACATCTGAAATGACAATTATGCTCAATCACTGTCTCAATACAAGTAAAATGTGATCTGAAATATATCACTATTTTTTAAATTCCATTTTTATATGTACCATAATTTACTGCAGCACTGAGTCATATTAAAAATAGCATAGCTATAAAAACGTTCCTACTATACTCTCCATATAAATATTAAATTGAAGATTAGAAATATTTTCTTAGTAGGAAATTCTCAATTTACTACTGTAAAATGCACTGAAAGTTAATTTTTATTTCACTGCTAACACGATCTCACTCACAGCCTTCAAGTTGACTCTGACTCTAGGGACCCTAAAAGGACAGGATAGAACTGCACTGGTGAGTGTTTGAGACTGCAAATCTTTAGAGAAGCAGAAAGCCTGTCTTTCTTCTGTACAGAGACTTAATAGTAACAGAAAATTAATAAGATTTTATTCACAAATACCAGACATAGAAGGTTACTATCTATCATATCTAATACATGAATACATCAGGGCAAAGCACACAATATTTAATACTTTAACCCGCCCCAGGTCAAAGCCAAAGACTGTGGCACTGCAGAATATAACAGTTTGTTTACAAATATAGATTTAATTCATTAAGTACATTAAGAAGATATCAGGACAAGAAGCCACAACTTCACCTAATTCAAAGAATATCCTTTAATTTATTTTTATTTCTAATGTAAGTTGTCCCTGTTTTCTAAAAAAAAAAAAAAAAAAGTGAATTTCAAACCAAAGAAAGCTCTCCCAATTCTGGCCTGTGTAGCTGGTGTACCCAAACTACCATAGAACATTCATATAACTGGGGACATTGTGAATTGTTTTCTTCCCTAATTTCAAGAATATACATTTTCTTTTAACTCTTTGTCCAACATGAACATTTGGTAATAAAGACTCAATTTTAGCAGGGCAAGCTTTTGATCTCAATTTATCTTCCATTTTGAGAAACCATTCCAAGTCATCAACATCGTTATTGGAAACGAGGATACTTTCTACATTGCTTTCCTTTGTTACACTGTCAGTGTTGCTCCTTTTCTATCGTTTCACAAGTGCTTTTAAAATATAAATGTTGAGGACCTAGACACTGTTGTTCTTAGGTGCCAGAGTCGGCTCTGTGACGGTACGCACAACAAAACCAACCCTGTAGGGTCCAGCGCCATCTTCACAATTGTTTCTATGTCTGAGCCCATCGAAGCAGCCACGGTGTCAATCCAGCTTCTCCAGCGCTCTCTTCTTTTTTGCCACCTCATGATGTGCTCCTCCATGGACTGGTCTCTTCTGACAATATGTCTGAAATATGTGAAACAACGTCTTGTCATCTGCCTCTAAGGGGCATTCTGCTCTTCCTTCTTCCAGTGCAGGTCGCTGTGTCCTTTCAGCCGTCCGTCCGTCCGTCCATGGTACTTTCAGTATTCTTCTCCCACACCGCAATTCAGATGCGTCTGGTCTTCTGTGAGCTTGCTTATTCAACCAACTTCCGCACTCAAGGATCTAGATAGACTGCTGCTAATAGAATTATCATTTTCAATGGTAACGTTTTCCCTGACGTTAAATTTTTCAATGTGTTTCCAAATGTAAAATTAAGAGTTCCTAATTTTAGCTTACTTTCCATTCACATACCAAAAACTACTACTTGTGGTTAATATTTCACTTTGCAATCGTACTGAAACTTCCTTTTAAAATTTAATCATTTTTAATTTACAAAATTAATTTGATCTGGATCCAATTATCATTAGAAAAGTTATCTTTTATATTATCTGTTCATGCAGCCTGCTCAGGTTTCTAATATGGTATGTGTACTGCTGCTTCTTTGCTGCACTACCCAGTACAAGTTTCTTTAATGATTTTCTGAGGATTTGGCATATATGAAATACTCAAATATTTCAGAATATTCTACTAAATTATATGTCTCTAATAATCAATTGGTATGTGTGTGCCACACGGTCCATCTTTCCTTATACAACTTGCTGCTTTCATTGGGCTGTGCAAACATCTCGATATCAGGGTACACCAAATCGGCGTCATCAAAATTGCCGCTTTGCCTTGACCTATTCCATTTATTTTCACCATTATTTCTGGGAAAATCAACACATTTATTCATAGTAGCATATTAGAGTGGTTACAGAATAAATATGCTATAAATCAACATAGCACAAGGCTCAGGTCAAACATTTTGCTACTATGATTCTAGTTCCTACACACATGGGTTTATTCTGAACATAGAGTGTTTAAACATGTCTCTATGATAAGTGGATGGCTGCAGACAAATTCTTTCCATAATATTTACTGGTATCTGTGTAAAATGATCTAAGAAAGGCTTCTGAGAGAGTCTGGCGGGCCACTTAAGCTCAGGGCAGAGAGGTCAGCTCAGAAAACTAGAGCAGCATTATTTTTTTTTAATTTCAAAGGGATCATCATGTTCTATTCTCTCCAAGAACACAGAGGCTTATTAGGAAGAAATTTCAAGAAAATTGAAAACTCCATTGATGAGAACAAGACAAGAACAAGAAAGGTATAATGAGGAATTCTTTAGGGAATAGTTAGAAACACCTACGAGGTCAACAGTTCTCAACCTTTGGGTCGCGACCCCTTTGGGGATCCAAAGACCCTTTCACAGGGATCACCTGATTCATAACAGTAGCAAAATGACAATGACGAAGTAGCAACAAAAATAATTTTATGGTTGGGGTGTCACCACAACATGAGGAAGTGCATGAGAGAGTTGAGGCATTAGGAAGGTTGAGAACCACTATACTAGATGAAGGCATTGCTGAGACACAATAGCTTCAGATTTTGTTACTTTAGATTAATAACGATTATATAATTATTAGTAATATTCGACTCAAGTTTTTTCTTCTCTAAAACTTATTATATTTTTTGATGTACAGGCCAATATGTCTTTTTTAAAAAATACATGCATCCATTCTTGATGTTAACAGAGGTACCATCCTGTTTCTTGAAAACCGAACACTAATCCTTAGAACTGACAGACTACATCCACGGGCAGCATATATATTTTCCAAGAGAACATTCCTTTGTCTAGATGACTACTAACTTTGGAGCTAAGTTTTCAGAACAAATAGAGTGTTCTTTTCCTAACATTCTCTGAGTTGACTGGAAATGGTTTTAAAAACAGAAGCAATATGGGATTTAAAATTTTGTGGATTGTTGAACATTCATGAAGTTCAAACAACAGTTTACTTTAATCATTTCAACACTGCAACAATACTAGTGTTAGATATCTATTCACTTGAAGGCACTTGGGAGCTGAAAACTTCTCTCGTGTTTTTCTGTTGTTTATTCAGGACAGTTCTGATACATGCTTTGTGGTCTTCTTTGTCTTCAGGCTTTGCACCGCATGGCATTCGTTTGTATAGGGACGCTGCTGTGCCTATCTGAATCCTCTGCCTGTTCTCCAGCCAGACCTGTGTTTAAAACTTTACATGTGTTTTTATTTTTCATCTTTTCATTCTTGAAAAATTCTAAACATTGATTTTCTCTGGTTCATTCCATAGTAGAATTCAATGGATAAGAAATAATGTCAACATTGTGGCATATTTTATGGTCATTTTATTGTATTGCAGTAAAAAGAAACCTTAGACTTTGGTAACATATGAAGAATACATGCATAAAAACATTTATAGAAATGAATTAGAGCCAGTACCTAGTAAAATGCCTATCGCTGTGCATATTAGTAACCCCCCTAAAACCTCGATTTGGCATGTGCAGTGTTTGCCGATTTCTTCCACTTCACGTCCCATTTTATAACATTCCTGAATATTTACCCAACACCTTTTGAAGAAAAATCGGATTTCAAAACAAAGTGATGTTCTCAAGTAGTTTTCAGTGAAATAACAGCATATCACAACTGAACCTACAGTTCCTTCCCACTGGGTACTGATGCTTGTTAACATTTCTATGGGTGAGATAAAGATAACATTTAACCATATAGGCACAACCAGGAATGATAGTATATTTAAATTCACACTGAATCTAAGAATGGAATCATCAAAAATGTTGCTATTGTCTACATATAGAATTCAAATATCACACTTAAAAATGCTGAACCCTAACGTTCTAAGACTGATTTTCTAAATATAGATGTAGTCTTTGAATATTTGATATAAAATTGAGAACTCTCACCATATATTACTTTCCAAGCTACTTTTATTATTTTACTTCCTCAATATTTATTTCACATTCATTTTATTCTGTAACTCTAATTCCCATAGTTTTTAGTCTTTATGTATTTTTAAGTTCAATATTTGCTGTCCTTGTAGTATTTTCCATTATTTTTCAGTATCTTTTGTTTTTTATTTATCTGTTACTTCTCCTAATTTTGTTTAATTGAGCATCAGTGATACTTGAAAAGTCGACCAATTGGTTGCCTCTATATAATAAAGAATGGATAAAGAGCAGACTAGTTCCAGTAGTGAAGAAAGTACATCTAAAATGTTTGCACTCACCTAAGGAATAAGCCTTAGATGAAACATTGTTCAGAACTTGATGCAGTTTAACCAGCTCTCTCAGATTTCGGAATACCAGTACTCTCAGTATCTGAGTGTTTCACATGCCCGAGGTAGGCGCAGCTCACCTTCCTGTGAAGTCCGTGATGGGATGGAAAGAGTGGAGTCCAACTGGCCTGTGCCGTGTCCTGCAGTCAGCGCGTCTAGCTGCAGCTGTGGCAGGTTCATTTCCAGAACAGTCAACTGTGTCCTTAGCAGCCACGCGCCCCACAAGTATTTGACATCCTTGGGTTCCATATGCAAACAAAGCAACTAACAAGGGTTCTAAGATGTGGGAAGCCGCAGCTCTCGACGCCATTACAAGATGGCGCCGGGCAGTCAGGGCGGTGGCCCAGTTAAGTGGTAAACAACCACTTAGAGCATGCGCACTGCTTAGATGACGTAGTCATAACTCCACCCTGGAGTATGCTAATAAGGGTTCTGGCGAACGCACCAATCAATGCACAGCACGTCCCCATAGAGCGCATATAAGCAGCAGTAGTTTGGGGCTTCGGGGTCTTTTTCCGCATCTGCAAATCGAACCCGCATTAAACGCTTGTGGAAGAATCCTGTTGTGGCGCGTCCTTCTTGCTGGCGAGACTGAGCGCGCGACACCAAGACTCTTGCTTATAACTTCAAATATCAAAACCAGCTGTGAACACAAAATAGCGGAGTAAAAAAAAAATGATGTTTTTTCAAATTCAGTCCCATTGAGAATAAAATACCTTCTTTGATTCAAGTTTTCATTTCACTCTGGAGAAACCTTTTGGAGTTCCAGTTTCCATTCAGTTCTGGGCCTGGTGGGAGCATGGTAGTTGAGCTGTCCTGGGGACCTTGGAGTGACACGAGCATCATATAGAATGACAAGTTGGAGGGGGCCTTTTTAAAGGCAAGGAAAACATTTTTTTAAGGCAGACACACTGGACACTGACCCATTACGCTGTACAACAATCAAGAGAAAATCTAACATTTAAAAATTAATAGTGAATGAAGTTCATTGTCTTGTTGGGAAATTCAAACTATAGAAAAGCAAAAAAATTAATGTATGTTCCATCCTTCTGGAGACCTCTAAGCTCCTAGTCTCTTCTTAAGAAGCAACCATTATTAGAAATTTCAAAATAGCCTTTCCCCAAATAATCTCAAAATATCCAAGCACATATTCCTTCTAGTACATATATATGTGTATATATATATAACTTCTGAGTATATATGTATGTGTATAAGTTTATGCATACATATATGCACACAAGTATGCATATTGTTCTTTTAGACAAATGGGAATATTTGGTGTCTTATTTCTCTTAATGACCTGTCTTTAAGCCCATTCTATTTTGGTCCTTTCAGAGCTCCTTTAGTCTTAAACTTCGACAGACCTACAGTTCTCAGTCTCAGTGTATTGAATTTGTGGGCCAGATAATTCTTTGTTGTAGAGGGCTATCCTATGCCTTGTAGGTGGTTTATCAATGTCCCTGAATTTTATCCATTAGCACCTCCATGGTGTGAAACTGAAAATATTTCCAGACATTTTCATTCCTTGCGGTTCAAAGTAGCCCCTGATTGGGAAAACTGGAAGAGATGGCTTGACAACGTGACCAATACAATGGACGCACACATAACAGCCCTTGTGAGGAAGGCACGGGACAAGGGGTGTTCTCGTTTTGCTGAACACAAGGTCACCAGGAGTTAAAACTGACTTGATGACACCTGGCAACAACAGCGACATGGAATAAACAGGATCTTTTTTGTTTTTTTGAGAAGTCATTTTCCATGTTTGCAACATGCATTCCACATACCTTTTCCTAGAGTTCGTGTCTGAGCATATCTGTAGGACGAACACCAAGGTGGATCTGATATCAAAGAGGGCATACGGTTTCTGTCTCTGTACAAAATGCCACGACACAGTGGCTGCCACAATGGCCTCATGCATGGGAGCAAATGTGAGGATTGTGCACGGCCGTGCAGGGCTTCATTCTGTTGTGCATAAGGTTGCTGTGGGTCAGAACAGACTCAATGGCACCTGGCAATAACACATATTTTCACATTTCCCTTATTTCACTTATTTTGAAATACTGCCTTTGAACCATTCGGTCAGAATCACTCCAATTTTGTGGAGAAGAGGATGCTCAACAAATAACATCTAGGCCACACATGTGCTCAAAACTTCTGAAGTTGGCAGTAGTCCAGCCATCAAGGACATGGACCAAGGCTATCCAGGAGGAGAAGGTGACATGTCCAATGTTCAGATTTCATGGCTAAGGGTAAGGAGAGAGAGGAAAGGCCAGGGGCATCAGGGAGAAGAGAAAGCAAATAGTCCTTGCATGTCTTCCATGTCCAGGTGCTGTGATAATACGCAGTCTACATATGTTGCCTCCAGTGTGTTAGAATTCTTATAGCCCCTGCAGGGATTGGCGTGACTCTCTGGGAACAAGCCCAATCCAGGTGAGCAAGCTTATTTAAGAGCCAAACATTGCCAACATCGGTGCAGGTGCTGTTTCCCTTGTGCAGAGGCAAGAGGAGCCTCCTCAACAGCCAGAAGACAGACTCACCTTCGTGGTTGGTATATTTCATTGAAATAGCTCATTTCTCCCTTCAGCCCCTGCAAAGACCTGGTGATAGATGTTTGCGCCATGTTTTACGTGCCAAGTTACAATCTGTTGTCTGGGAGGCTGGGCTGGCTCTCTGGCATGTTGTGCTGGCCTTTGAAGGCTATAACAAGTTGAGCCAACTTTTCAACACCAGGAGATTGTCTAAAAAATCTGGTAGCTATTTTCTCCTTAAGAAAAGATGGAGATCCAGAAATATTGAGTCGGCTGTCCCTCCCACTGGCAGCAACCAACATGAAATGAGTGAGAAACAGGCTTTCTTTCTTTTTTTTAAATATCATTTTATTGGGGACTTGTACAATTCTTATCACAATCCATACATCCATCCATTGTGTCAAGCACACCTGTACATCTGCTGCCACCACCATCATCAAAATACCTGCTTTCCACTTGAGCCCCTGATATCAGCCCCTCACTTTCCCTCCTCCCTCATGAACCCCCGATAATTTATAAATTATTATTTTGTCATGTCTTACACTTTCTGGTCTCCCCTCACCCACCCCTCAGCTGTCTGTCCCCCAGGGAGGAAGCCATATGTAGATCCCTGCAATTGGCTCCCCCCTCCACCTCACCCTTCTTCCACCCCCCAGGCATCGCCACTCTCACCACTGGTCCCAAAGGGACCATTCACCCTGGACTCCCTGTGCCTCCAGTCCCCACCTGCACCAGTGTACACCCTCTGTCCAGACAGACCTGTCTGTGAGGCTGGAGGAGTTTCAACTCCTACTCAAGGTAGTGGGTGGGGTGTCTGCTTGCTTTAGGGCTCCACCGATGCAGGGTGGGATTACTCTCCCAATTTTCTGCTCTGGCAGCAGGAGCTCCGGGCAGGTGAGTCTTAACTAGTTGCCATTTTCCTTGACCCCTGCCCCCCAAGCAGGCTTTCTTTTAGATATCATCTACTTTCCAACGTACCTCAGTGCCCACTACAACCTATCACCTCCTTGATATAAAGATGCAGGTTCATTTGCTATGGAAACAATATGCCGACTGCTTTTCTCCCATTGGAGAAACTTCGTTCTAGAACCAGTCTCTGAGGATTAGGTAAAGATCAAAGCCGCCGCCGCCGCCGCTGCTGCTGCTGCTGGGTGCCAGGCTGTTGGGTGCCAGGCTGTTGGTTCTGGCTCCTAGTTTCCCTGTGTACAACCGAAGGGAACACCACCCTACCCTGAGCAAGTCTCACGACTGTTGTTCTGAGCCCACTGTCTCAACCACTGTCAGTCCATCTTGTTGAGTGACACTCCTCCTCTGATTCACTGACCTTCGACCTGACCAAGCATGTCCTTCACCAGGGACTGGTTTCTCTTGATAACTTGTCTAAAGAATGTAAGGTGAACTTGCCCCATCCTCCCTTCTTAGAAACTTTCTGATGGTATATCTTTCAAGACAGATCTGCTTGTTATTCCGGCAGTTCTGGGCACTATGAACATTCTTTAACCACACCATGATTTAAATGCATCAATTCTTACGCAGTCTTCCTTATTCACGGTGCAGCTTTCCCGGGCACGTGAGTCGATTTGAAAATGCCATTGCTGGTGCCAGGCTCTTGTAAGGTCTCAAAGGGCTATCTTGGCTCTTTTAGATTTTAAAGAGATCTTGAGCAATATATTTGTCCAATGCAAATGCATCATCTGATTTCTTTGTTGCTGCTTCCAGTAGCGTTGATTATGGATTCAAGTAAAATGAAAGCCTTAGCAAGTTCATTTTCCCCATTTATCAGGGTCCAGTTGTGAGAATTTTGCTTTTCTCTAAATCGAGTTGCAATGCACATGGAAGGTTGACATCTTTGATTTTCATTGGTTAGTGTATCAAGGACTCCATGCCTTCAGCGAGTCAGGTTGTGTCATCTGTGTGTCTCTTGTTATCACAGGGAATCCAGGGTGAATGATACCTTCAGAACCAGGGGGTGAGGGGTGATACTGGGAGAGTAGAGGGTGAGTGGTTTGGAAAGGGGGAACCGATTACAAGGATCTACATGTGACCTCCTCCCTGGGGCATGGACAAGAGAGAAGGGGGTGAAGGGAGACACCGGATAGGGCAAGATATGACAAAATAATAATCTATAAGTTATCAAGGGCTCATGAGGGAGGGGTGAGCTGGGAGGGAGAGGGAAAAAAAGAGGACCTGATACAAAGGGTTTAAGTGGAGCGCAAATGCTTTGAAAATGATTAGGGCAAAGAATGTACAGATGTGCTTTACACAATTGATGTATGTATATGTATGGATTGTGATAAGAGTTGTATTAGCCCCTAATAAAATGTTTTAAAAAAATAACAAAGGAAAAAGACAAATTAAAGATTTGCTAACCCCCCCCCCCCCCCGCAAGAAGCTGAATTCTGTGATCCTACTTTCTTTTAAGTACGTAGAAGGAAGGTGGTGATGGAGGCTATTTGTGTACCACTAACACATCTATGCAGTGATTAGGGCACATGAAACAATAAAAGAGAATGAATTTTTAAAATTCCTTTAATTCTAATGCCATGTTCTTCTCAGAGAGTCCAATTTCTTGAATTAATTACTCAGCACACAGAGCGAAACATTCTGGTGGAAGGATACCACGCTGGCACACAGCTTTCCTGAGTAGTTTCAATCATGCAGCATTCCCTTGTTCTATTGGAACAGCTACCTGTGCTATGCAGAGGTCAAGAGTTCTGGGCTTCTCCCTCTTCAAAGAGCTGTCCTTACTGCGTTATCAGATACAGACAAATGCCTTTGCACAGTTAAGAAAACATCTTTCTGGTATTCTTTGATTTCAGCCAACATCCCAGGGGGATCCCCCCCGAAACAAACAAGAACTCCTCTGGCAGAACTTTCATAGTAAGCATTTTTCTCTCTAGTCGAGCTTCTTGCAACTTGGTCTGAGCTTAGCGCACCTGGTTGAATTGCCTGGGAATATTCTCTCTGGTCACAGTGATTTTTTTTTATGAAAGCAGTTTCGCTGGAACCTCACTTTTTTTGTGATGGCCAATTTAAGAGCACAACATGCGGCTGTGAAATTTTGTTTCCTGCTCAGGAAAAATGCCACAGAAACTGTTGTGATATTGAACACAGTTGACAAGGCTAGCAATATGGGAAAAACTCAAGTGTATGAGTGGTTTTTTCATTTCAAACAAGGTGAAATGGCGATTGATGACACACCTCTTCCTGGACATCCATCAACTTCCCGAACAGATGAAAATGTTGACTTCATAGTGCATTTTGGAATTCATTCCACCAGCTCAGATGTTAATCAAGCTTCTTTTTTATAGATTCTGAAAAAATAGTGTAATAGTGGAGGACTGGTTTTACCACCAGGAAAATGCACATGTTCACACAGCCATCTCAGTCCTCCAGTTTTTAGCAAAAAACAGCATGCCTCCCCGCCCACCCCCCCACACACCTTACTCTCCTGACCTCACTCCGTGAAATCTCTGTTTGTTTCTGTGAATGAATAGGGACATGAAAGGACAGAGATTTGATGATGTAGAAGAGGTGAAGAGAAAAATGAGGAGGATGGTGTCAGCCATCCAAACAGATGAGTTTGAAAAATGTTTCCGGGAATAGAATTGCAGAATTGACAAATATATTAAGTGTAATGAATTGTACTTTGAAGATGATAAGGTTGATTCGTAAAAAAAAACCTTAAATACGTAGCTTTGAAAAAGATTCCATTATTTTCTGGATACACCTTCATTTACCTGAAATCGGAAATGATATCCCTCCTGCCAAATCCTCTTCTGAAACCAGCTTGAAGTTCTGCCAACTTCCTGTTGAAGTACTTCAGTAATTGTATTAGAATTACCTTTAACCCAATTGTACTTGCATATGAAATTAAGATATTATTTGATAATTTCTGCATTGTTTGGGATCATTCTTTGGAAGGGGCACACATATGACTCTGCTAAAGTCCATTAGCCAGGTAGTTCTCTTCCGAATTTTTTTCAACAGTTGTTGAAGTCCCCATTGATATTTTATCAGTTTCTGGAAACTTGTTTAGCTAAGTCCACCAGTGCAACTAGTATGACTCCATTCATCTTTTTAAACCACTTTAATGATATGCTACCTTTTGATATGGTTGAACCTCAACCAGTTCTTTTCAGTACAGTCATTTCATCTTCTCTTAATGTTCCAAACATCATTCACTAGTTTGTCCACAGACTCCCTTAATATTACCACTGGAAGTTTGGCTTTTTCCCTCAATTCTTTTAGGTAATTTCTTCCTTTTGGGCTCTGTAACTCCAGATCGTTGTGCATTTCATTACACTATTGCATCTTCTTTTCTGACCCACCCTTTGAATTTTCTGGAAATCTCCTTCACCTCAGCCTTTGCTGTATTTGTTGGGGCTGTTCACTTTCAAGATCACGTTCCTGAGTCTCTTCTGACATTTACTTGGGGCTTTTCCTTCTTTCCTGTCTTAACGACTGTTTGCTTTCCTCGCGTATGATGCTCTTTATGTCATCTCGACCTCATGAGATATTCAGTCCTTACTGTTCTTCACCCCATCAAATTTTTTTTGAGATTTTAACTCAGATGGGACGTATTCAAGTCATATTTTGGCTTTTGCGGACTTCTTGTTTTTCCCTCCTTCAACATAACTGGCATATGGGCAATTGATTGTTGTTTCGCAGTTACCCCTGGCCTTTGTTTTGGTTGCTGATATTGAGCTTCTCCATCATCTACTCCCACAGATGTAATCAATTCGATAACTATGTGTTTCTTTTGGTGAGGTCTGTGCATATCATTCCTATTTATGTAGTTCAATACAGGTATTTTCAATAAATCTAATGTCTTTCAAAGAGATCATGTGATCTCTAGCGTTGCTTCTTAACCTAGGTCATACTTTCTTACAGTTTTTTCTTCTTTTGTTTCCAACTTTCACGTTCCAATCATCAATAATTATGAATGTGTCTTGATTATATGGCTGATCAATTATAGGCTGAAGAAGCTGGTAAAATTCTTTAAATATCATCACTAACTTTAGTGCTTTATGTGCAAATTTGAATAGTAATTATACTAGCTAGACTTCCTTGTAGCTGTAGTCATATTATCCTGTGACAGTATTGCACTTTAAGATAAGTCTTGAAATATTATTTTTCCACAATAAATCTGACATTATTTCTATTTATTTGTCATTACCAGCATATTAAACCATATGATTGTCTGATTCTAAATGGCCACTATCAGTCCATTTTAGCTCACTGGATATTGACTGTTTTCATTCCCTTTCATTTTTGACGGCTTCCAATTTTCTAACTTCACGCTTTCTGTACACCATGTTCTAATTATGAACACACCTATTTCACTTTTCAGTGGTGCCACATCGACAAATAAGGAAAGCTTTACTCCATTCATAGCATGAAGATTGAATAGCCCTTGAGAAGGATTCTTTCCTCACTCCCCTCTAGAGTGTCTTCCAACTTAAGGGGCTCATCTTTTATCTAACAGTGTTCTCTTATTGATCAACTATTTTCAGTGGCTCATTCCACAGAAGTGGGTAGCCTCTTACTTCTTCACAAACTGTTCTTAGTCTGGCAGCTCCACTGAAACTTGTCCTTCACAGGTGGCCCTGCTGGTGCTGCAAATACGGTCGCATAACTTCCAGCATCCTAGCAATAAGTAGACTACCACAACATAGCAAAACAACAGATGAAGAGGGGAAAGGACAGTGAACTGAAAGCTGTATCTTCTAAGAAAAGAGGCAAGCCTTGCACAAATGAAAAAACAAAACTGATGTTCCTTATTTGATTCAAACTTTGTCCAGTGGTTCTCAGACCTGTGTGCACAGGATAATCATCTGAAAAGATGTTTGGTGATTTTTTTCCCTTTTTTAATGTTGAAATCATTTTTAGGGGGGCTCTTACAACTCTTATAACAATCCATATGGAATGTATCAAAATATATTCATATACATGTTTCTATCATCATTTTCACAATATTTTCTTTCTGCTTAAGCCTTGGTATCAGATTCTCTTTTTTCCCTCTCTCCACCACCAACCCCGTCACCCTGTGGAGCCTTGTGATATATTATAAATTATTACTATTTTCATAACTTACACTGTCCCTGTCCCCCTTCACCCACGTTTCTGTTGTTCGTCCGTCTGGGGGGTGGGGAAAGGTGTTATACATTGATCATTATAGTCGGTTCCCCATTTCTACCCCTTTCCCCCCTACTATCACACTATCCTCCTGGTATTGCTACTCCCATTACTGTTCCTGAGGGATTTATTTGTCCTGGATTCTGTGTGTCAGGGCTCTTATCTGCACTAGTGCACATGCTCCAGTCTAGCTGGATTTCTAAGGTAGAATTGGGGTCATGACAGTGGGGTGGAGGAAGCCTTAAGTAACTAGAGGAATGTTGTGTGTTGTGTCAGTACTATACTGCACCCTGGCTGTCTCAGTCTTTCATTGTGACCTTTCTGTGAGGGAATGTCCAATTGTCTACATTTGGGCATTGGGTCTCCACTCCAACCCTCATCATTTACATTGGTATATTTGTTTGTTTGGGGTCCTCTGATGCTTGATATCTGATCCTGTCGACAACTCGTGAGCACACAGGCTGCTGTGCTTTGTCCATGTAGGCTTTGTGGCTTCCCTGCTAGATGACTGCTTGTTTAACTTCAAGCCTTTAAGACCCCAGAAGCTATAACTTTTAATGGTCAGGCACCATCAGCCTTTTTCATCACATTTGCTTATGTACCCATTTTGACTTCAGCAATCATGTTGGGAAAGTGAGCAGGTGATTTCTTTCTTTCTTTCTTTCTTTCTTTCTTTCTTTCTTTCTTTCTTTCTTTCTTTTTAAGATCACTGATATCTGAGTGTCACCTTCCAAAACTCTCCCAAGTGATCCTACTATATAGATAAGATTGACACATATGAGTTTCACATAGTACCTTGGTTTTTCACTAGGCTCCTTTAAGCACGCTAATTTTAAGTTTCTTTTCCCAAGCTAACAACTTTTACTAACTTGTATATGCAAGATGTAATTTAGACCTAGCACACTGCAATGGCAGACCAAGCTCTATGACATATGAGATAGTAAATGAATTTCAGTGGTTTCTTGCTAATCTTTAGTTATTTTTCCTCACAGTTAATCATTGGCGTAGTTCATCTTTCTGTGACATAGAGTTTTACTGAATGCACGGATACATTCTTCAAGCTAACAGTTCAAGTTAGAAAATGAAGAAATTAGGTGATTGGTCAATCACCTTGGTAAAGGACATCTTTGCAAAACAATGACTCAACTCAAATTGTTCTGTGTCCAAAAAAAATGCATGCCATTTTCACCATACCAATTTAACCCACATTATCTCTGCCCTCTCTTTTAAGTATAAAAGTCCCTTAACTGGAGATTGCCGAGATAAGGGTAAGACATTTGAGTCTTCCCAGAGAGTCCTTGAAAGAAATACCTAGCAATCGATTTATGAAGCAATGAGCCTGAACAAGTTGGCACACAGTTTCACTCTGAAACGCATGTGGTCAGCAGGAGACTGATTCTTGACTGAGGGTTTCTGTTGAAAAACCAAAGCTAAGCCTTATTGGGGTCTCTTTGTTGGTAACTTATTTTCTCCCACTTAGCTGCTCTCAGGATCATTTTCCTGATATTTACATCTGAAAGGTTGACCATGATCTGCCATGTGATAGTCTTTTGAGGTCAATGTTGATTAGGGTGAAGGCATCTTTCAACTTATCAAATGATTATTTTCTCTTCTACTGTGATGTTATACGATTTTTCTTCTAGCAGCTCTTAGAATATCTTCTCTGAGTTTTTGTCTGTGTGTTTCCTTTTTTCCTGTTCTGGAATTTTTATCAGGTGTACGTTCTTCCTCTTGTGAGCGTCTTACTTAATTCTTAGACATTCTTAGATACTTTTGCTCTTCGTATGGAACGTTCCTCTCATCGATTGATCTTGGGAGGTTTGTTTTCCAGCTCGGTGAAGCTCCCTTCCAGTGCTTCCGTTTTGACACGTTCCTCGTTAAAAGTGTTATCTACTTCTAGTGTTAATTTTCCAGATTTCTATCTGGCATTTTTATGGTGGTTTCTTTCTTTTATTAAGAAAATTATTTTGTCAGATTGCTCATTTAATGTTTTTCTGAATTTGTCTTCTTTTGTAATTTAGTTCTCTCAATCTTTTTCTCCATCCACTGAAAACACCTGAACACCCTTCTTAAGAATTTCTTCTCTGGTAGTTCCAATGTATTTTCTTCCTCAGACAGGTTCTTTGCCTCTGTGTCTCAGTTATACCACTTTATCTTACTTCCTCCTGAGTACTATGATTGCTTTCTCTAAGACACTGTGGTATTATTGTGCTTGTTTCTCTTTGTTGTCTGGCTAGGTGGTGGCTCTTATCTACTAGGTGTCGCTGTTGAAAGGGGTGAAGGGCAGGGCCATGGTGATGGTAGATACTCTACCTCTCCTACTGGAACAGACCGCAGGTTGCTCCATGCTGTGAAAGGGGATGTTTGACTGGTGCTTGGACTTGAGCATTCACTTCTCTGCCTGATCACTGTGTGCGGGCTACCATGTTTAATTTTCTCTGGCAGTACTTGCCTCAATGATTGTTCTCCCCAGATTGAGACTCCCAAGTTTTCTTTCTGATTTTGTTTATTTGACACTTTGGTTGCAGAGGGTTGTTGTAGTAACGTGCTGGCAATTCAAGTGTTTTTTACTGGAGATAAAACCTTTCATTTCACTATAAAAATTGAACTTGAGGGAAAAAATATCAGGAAGTTGCAAAGCAATGCCATAGAAACATACAGATGTGCAAATAACTACTTACAAATCCTCTCAAGAGACTATATCGGGTTTAAACATTATATTATAATCTTTTGCTGGTTGTAGGGATTTTATTTAGTTGTTTTTTTTTAATGTGTATTGGCCTGTTAAGTACATGGACAAGCAGTTCAGACCCCCCAACTGCTCTGGGGGGGGGGAATGAGGATATATGATCCCCAAAAGTTTTACATAATGAGAAAATCTGTATAGGATTGTTAGACGTTGGCATGGACTCAATGGCAGTGGATTTTGTTTAGTTGCAAAACAAAATGGGAAAATAGAAGAAATCATACAGGAAACATTTAAGCTTGTGGAGAATTTCTTTTCTTGAGAACTACTCTTAATATTTTGATATGGTTTCCTCAATTTTGTTTTTACCAAGTTATCTCAAATTGGGATCATATAGTGGATACAATTTTCTCTCCAAATTCATCATCTAATGTTATATACTTACTATTTTAGTGATATATTGAACACTTTAAAACATTCTGTATGTCGGCAAGCATCTTATTGTGTATGTACATTATAATTGATCTAATCAGTTGAAGCACATGGTGCTAGCCTGGAATTTAGAACATATGGGAGTTTTTAAAAAAGGACAGGGAATTAAAAAGTGTCTATGCCAGCTCAATGTCAATATTCACTGTCTTTGTTTGCCTTCCAACAACTACAAGTATAGCTGTTCTGTGCTTTTAGTTGACTATTTGATTTTGATTGGAACTGAATATTTGGAAAGTATGGATTATGTCCATTTTTCAAGGGAGAAATATTTCAACTAGAATAGGAAAGACAAGGAGGAAATAAAATTAAGGGGACTTATTTAAAGAAGTTGGAATTGCTTCGTTATTCTCATTTACATTTAAACAACCACAGGATAGTGAGTTCTCTTTATTTAGTAGGCATACATTGATATATGGAAGCTAAAAAAAGAATTTGAGATCCTTACTACTTGGAATATCACTATTGCCAATTAACTATGATATTTTAAACTGCAACATCTAATTGATATTTGTTGGTCACATACACTGTGCCAAACACTAAACATTAAGGATTTAACTAAGGGTGAGATAGACTCAAGAACGACCTGGTGGTTGACTTAAAAGATAAATAACCATGTCTTTCACTCCTATTTTCTCATTTATAAAACAAGGGCATCTTTACCGCCCATTTTAGCAATCAAGTATCATTTCCCTTTCATTCATTCTTGAGAAGCAGTCATTGTAGGTGCAGTGTCTTCTACCGGCTGTGCTGCAGACACAAAACACGTGACTTCATCTTAAGGACTCGAACTATAGTAAGAAGCATCTTTCTGATTTAAAAACAACCAAACACTGTGATGAGAATGGAGAGATTGGGAAGGTTTAACCAAGGAGGAACATGCTGGTTGTTACAGGACATGACTAAAATGTTCCCATGCAGAAAGTAAGGGAAGGGACAAATATCATATATGGCAACATAAGAATGTGATGTCACATGAAACCTGCAGGAAATGATTGGCATATAAGTTCTGTTTGCTATTTTAAACAGTCAGTAAACATTTATTGCCCATCTATGGATTGCTAGGTATTGTATTGAACTTTGAGTAAGAAGTGGTGATCATGAGAAATATGGACTCTAGACTTAAGGGGCACAAAGTCCAATGTTGGAAAAATACAATAGATAATCATAGGCATCAATATCTAATTAAAAATATTACAAAGACCCCATTTGTCTGTACCTTTGTCATGCTGTGATGGCTGCGAGTTGCTATGATGCTGGCCACTAACCCCCGTTATTAGAAATACAGCACTTTTATTACAGAAACTAGCAATGAGGAAGAGGCCATCTACGGGGTTTTATACTCCCGTATACAGTGACGGTCTCAGAAACCTGCAGGGGTCACTCTGAGTCAGGATTGACTCGGTAACAGGGAGTTTTTTCTTTCCTTTTTCTTTTTGTTATTAATAGTACCAGAAGATGGGCCCCTTGGATTATTAGTAAGCACTCAAATTTCAACCAGGGAGGAGTTGACTCCTCAAAGCAGGGGGCTATGTCAACTTTAATGATATGAAAGTATAAATCTTTTGGTATCTTCTTTTGCTGATGGGTCACAACACAAAATCAGAAGAAACGATTGTAAACAACCATTAATAATCAGAATGTGGAAGGTATACAGAATAAACCTAGGAAAATTGTCAAAAGTGAAATGAAATGCATAACTATAGCTATCCAAAGCGCTAGCAAAATGAAATGCTTTGGGTCATTTTGAGTCTGAAAATGATAAGGTTTACTCTGCCAGGAGTGATAAGTTAAACAAAAATCGTGTCTCATTCATTATCAAAAAGAACATTTCAAGTACTACCTTGAAGTACAATGCTGTCTGTGATAGAATTCTATCTGGAAACCTAAAGTCCAGTTAATACAACTATTATTTATATTTATTTGGTGATGACAACTTTGAACATTTTAACCAATTTCTTCCACCTGAAATTGATCAAGCAGATACTCTAAATGCCTTGATAATTACTGGTGGTTGGAGTTTCAGAGTTGGAGACAAAGAGAACACACTAATAGTTGTAAAATATCACTTTGAAATATATGTAGCTGGAGATCACATGGTAGAATTTTGCTAAAGCAATGACTTCATTATCACATAAACAGTGATTATAAATAACTAATACATAGCTATCCAGTGACTACCTCTGTGAGAAGAAACAATGGATGATTTCAATGTGATTAGCCTTTTCAAGTCCACCAGCCAACTGTGGAATAGACTGTAGATTGATCATCAGCAAGTTCAGGTTACAGAAGAAAAAAAAAAAGAAAGAAGTCTAAAATACACCTTCAGCACATTCCACGGGGATTTAGAGAGCATTCAAGAATAGATTTGGCACCTTCAGCACCAACATGAGGAGCTGTGGGATGACATCACGAACATTATACAGTAAGAAAGTAAAAAAAGGTCAATAAATAAATAGGAAAGAGAAGAAAGACAAAATGAATATAGCAGAAGAGACCCTATCACTCGAGAGCAGCATAACTAAAGCCAGTGAGGGGAGTAGAGTTGAGTGGGCGGGTGGGGAGAGAGTTGAAATATAAGAAATGAACAGAAAATTTCAAAAAGAAGCTCAAGCAGATAAAATAAATAACAAATCATAAGAAATGGACAAAGACTAGGAGTTAGAAAACCCAAGGAGGAAAATTTGATCATTATGGCTCAAGTCAAAATATATTTTAAAAAATCAGTCCTCAGGTTGCTGTATTGCAGCAGTCTATGTGCAAAACATTGAACGGTGGAAGGAGTATCAATAAAAGAGGGAAGGAATATACAGAGTCCCTAAAAAAATAGTCAACATTCAATAACAGGCTCAAGAACTAGCATATGCTGAAAAACACATGGTTTTGCAGTACCCGCTACACAGATGAAGTTGGCTGAAAAGAAGGATTCAGGAATTGATAGAATGCCTATTGAAATTTTCCAACAAGGTGACACATACTGGATATACTTACTAGGATGTGACCATAAACTTTGAGGACAGCTACCTGGCCAATGGATTGGTAAAGATCTATGTGCATGCTCGTTCAAAAGAAATGTGACCCAACACAATCTACAGATTATTGATCAATTGTCATTAACATCATGTGCAATTAAAATTTTACAGCACATAATGAAAAATTGGCTGGAGCAGTACTTTGATAGGGAGCTTCCAAAACCTCACACTGGATCTAGAAGTGAACTTGGAGTGAGGGCTCATTACCAATGTTAGGTGGATCTTGGCTCAGAGTGGAGAAGCAGAAGGATGCTTACTGTGGTTTTATTAACAATGCAAAGGCAATTGATTGTGTGGATCATAGCACGTTCTGGATAGCATTTTGAAGAATGACAATTTCAGAACACTTTACTGTGCTCATTAGGAACCTGTACATAGACCAAGAGATCTTCATTCAAACAGAACAAGGGGATTCTGATTGGCTTAAAATGAGGAAAGGCAAACACACGCAGTCACTATCCCAAAAGAAATTGGTCGGCATACAACCATTTCACGAAGTGGAATATGATCAAAACCATTACTCCAGAAGGGAGACGTGCAAGGTGTGTGCACTGCGGGCATTGGTCCAAACGAGGCTCCCGGAACTGATGAAATACAGACCGAGACACTTGAACAAACAGTCAACATTGGAAGCTCTCCCTTACCATGCTTAAGTTCAAAATCACATCCACATCTACTATTCTTTTCATTGCATTTTCCATTAACCCATTAATTCTTGTAGGAAATACAGAATTAAAATAACACAACATACACCCACTATAATAGTTTATTTGGGTTATTAAATATGCAAATTATTTTTAAATGTCAATATTGAAATCTGAGACGTGACATTTACCATCATCATTCTTGCTTTATTGGGGTATGCATTGGTCTAAACCAAATAGAAAGCAAGTAAGGTTTGTCTGAACCAGAATTAAAAGTGTGTTCAGGCTTTTCTTTTTACTTAATCTTTTTAATACAGGCAACTCATCTTCAGGACATGAGATAAAATGGTGAGTAGGGGAGGAAAAATGTTTCATTTACCTCATATATTTTTCTAGTTCATATAATCCAGCTTCTTAGAGGGAAAAAATAATCCATTTTATCAGAGAAGCTGGATTATATGATGATAATTTTTGTATCAGGATAGGAGGAAGGTTTATCAATAACTTGTGATATCCCTGTGTTACAGCTTGGTTTGCAGGAGGTCAGGAAGACTTGAAGCACTTGCTGATGAAGATCAAGGATTGTAGGCTTCAGTACAAATTAAACAATATAAGGATAACATCATGGTAAATGGAGAAAAAATTGAAGTTGAACACACTATGTTAGATCATATCATGGGAAAATTCTGGCCCATCCAAGTTGGCATAAAACCTAAATATCACATGAAGCAATGGTGTATTATGCAACCATTAAAATATATGTTATTGCTAGTTGCTATTGAATTGAGCCTGACATACAGTGGCCCCAAATATGCAGAGTAGGATTTTCAAGGCACTCTTTCTAAAATAGGTGGACAGGACATACGTCCCAGGTGCTTCTTGGTGGATTTGCGATTAGTAGACCAGCTTATGAGGTGATTTTAAGAATCTGGAAGATTATTGTGAGAAAGATTACAAAAGAAGAATACATAAGTATATATTTTGGAAATCATGCATAAGAAAACAGGGGGGAATAACTAGACTCTGAAGAGTAATTGAAATGGTGAAAGTGCGAATGACTTTTTTCTTTTTGTTTCCATGCATTTGGAGAATTTGTCAAAATTATTACTCAATTCCCTGTGATTTAAGATAAATTATTCTTAAAAGAATCTATTTCAGAGGATAAAGGTTAAAACATCCAAAATCCCATAGTGATATTATGATTAGAGAGCCGGTCAAGTGATCCTAATTGGTGGTGAAACTTTCCAATGTATAGGTAATGGCAGCTGAGGTAGCTAGTTTTTTGTGCCAACCTGGCCAATAAACACATGTGGGATTAATTGACGGGCAGAGAGATAAATGGTTCAGTGAGCCTTGCCTTTTTTTATCTCTTGCTCTGTGAGGCTACACTACCTGTAGGACATCTAACCCGTGGGTTGTGTCGCTGTAATTTGAGGTTCCTTGAAGACCTGCTGCTCCACATCATTGGAATTTACATCTCTTGAGCTGGGGACTGTCAGACCCTGTCATCTGGTTGACTGCTGGTGACCTGCCTTGCTATTTGCTGCCTGTGCCCAGAGAGTCTGAATTGCTCTACAGAGGACTACCACGTGGCCCTCAAGACTTGAAGGACTGCCAGTGTCTCACAACTGTCTCATGAGAATGAGTTACACTGAGCCATTTGTACTGCTTTATAAGTTAAGTAACTGTTTATTTCTTATGTTATATATCTATCTGTTATATCTATTTGTGTGTGTATGTGTATATATATATAATTATTAGCATTCTGGTTTTGTTTCTCTAGAGAACCTGTCTAACACACCAGCTGATCTTTAAAGTACCTTTCTACATCAGCTTTCCATGACTACTGAACCATAAGGATCACTTTCCATCTTTTTAGCTGTCCAGTGTTCAATTCTTCCTTTCTAATAGCATCTTGATGTCCCTTTTAGAACATTTGCCATTATGTATGTTTTAGGTCGTAGACATGTTCTGGGTATGTGGCAGGGCTGTCTGTCCAGAATTTTTTCCAACTTCTTTCTGTTCACTATACCAGAAGGCTTAGAATCTTAACCTACAGACACTGGAATGTAGTATTGGTTGAAGATCATTTAATTTCCCGCCTGCCAGATATTTCCTGCTATGAAATGATTGCCAAGTTCCAGGCTTAGTACTTTGGATCTGGTTAGATGTTTGCTCATTTGTAAACCTGGTCTTACAGCCTTCCATCAATTCTATGGCCTTCTTATCTTTCCAGTAAATTCTCTTGCATCAAATTTATCCAGCGTCTGTGTCTATTGCTTTCCACTAAAAATCCTGACCGATAAGCACACTCACAACCATCTTGTACTGTAAGTATTGGAAAATAGTTTTTTTTTAATGTCCATAAAAATTAGCAAGGAACTCACACCACTGGTCCTGAGGGGACCATCAGCCCTGGATTCCCTGTGTTTCCAGTTCCCATTTGTACCAGTGTACATCCTCTGGTGATACTGGGAGGGTATAGGGAGGGCGGATTGGAAAGGGGGAACTGATTTCAAGGATCTACATGTGACCTCCTCCCTGGGGGACGGACAACAGAAAAGTGGGCGAAGGGAGATGTGGGACAGAGAAAGATATGACAAAATAATAATTTATAAATTATCAAGGGTTCATGAGGGAGGGGGAGTGGGAAGGGAGGGGAAAAATGAGTACCTGATGCCAGGGGCTTAGGTGGAGAGCAAATGTTTTGAGAATGATGAGGGCAATGAGTGTACAAATGTGCTTTACACACTTGATGTATGTATGGATTGTGATAAGAGTTGTATGAGACCCTAATAAAATGATTTTTTTTTAAAAGCTAGCGAGGAGGCTTTTCAGTCTCCGGATAAAATTAAAAGTGAAGACTAGTGTCTCTAATGAAACTCCTTACCCAGAGTCCCAACACCAGAGCAACCCTCCTGCCAGTTTGTATGGCTCATACGGGCCCCTATAGGTCAGACAAGACCTGTTCCATAGGGGTAGAAGAATTTAGAATTCTATAGATACCTGAAATTCACAAGATGATAGATCTTTCCAGAAGTCTCCTGTCATATCTTTCTCCCTTAAGGTGGCTGGCAGTTTTAATCTACTGACCTTTTAGTTTGCAGCCTTGTGCTGGAACCCACTGCACAACTGGAACTTACTCATTGTCATTGAGTTGATACCCACTCACAGTGACCCTACAGGGCAGGGGAGAACTGCCTCTATGGACTTCCAAAACCATAACTGTTTAAGGGAGTAGAGAATGCTTTTTCTCCCGAGGCTGGTGGTTTCAAACTGCTGACCTTGCAGTTAGCAGCCCAGCACAAACCGCTACACCTCCTGTGCTCCTCCCTTCAACCAACAGGCCCGAATAAAAATTCCAGAAGGCGCGATATATCAATTCAAAGCTTCAAATATGCTTTAATGTAATAAACACAATTTTTTGGGGGGGGTGTGTGGGGAGCTCTAGAATGACAGTATAGCTTGAGATTTAAATCATGGAGTGGACTCAAACAGCATGCTCACAAGGTGAAATGCTGCCATCTCATTTGAAGCCTGAGATCCCAGTGTGTGTAGAATCTTTGATGGCTGTGTGTTCCTGAAACAGTCTCCCAACATCTTGGACACAGAAATATATTGATCCTTATTCTGGCTGTTCTTCAACACTCCCCCCACCTTTTTTTTTTGGAGAAGGGTTTGGTCTTTGGACAGTTTAATCTATTCTCAATGTTCTGAAAATTACCTGCTAATTCCCTTTTATTTATTGCTCTCCTGTAATTAATTATTTTTTTCCTGAGGTGGTGTGTCGAGCGTGTAATAACTCCCTCATGGCACACGAGCCAAACAGAAGCCCTGAGCCAGTGTCTGCTGCCTCCAGCCAAAATAACATTCCCAGTGACAGACACTGGAATCCTTGGAGCAGCTTCAACTCAATGAGGCAAACATCCTTTTATAGGTCCCAGAAACCCAAGCAGCTTTTAAAACAGGAAGCTGACATCATTGGCTTTGAGTTCTGCTGAAGAGAGGCATTTTGTCAGCTCTGGCTCTATTTACTTAGCTAGTGGGTAACCATGCATATCATGTTTGACTTGCAAATATACTTCTTCAAAGGAATACAAACAAAGCCATCAACCCTTGGAAACCAGAGGTGGGGTAAGAGGCACCTGGTTGTGGACTGGGCAGTGGGTCTTCCTGTTTGTTTTGTTTTGAGTTGACAATTATGCCATCTTTTAATCCTGTTGCTTAATCCTCTGCACTATCAGGGCCCCCCTCCACTCAGAAGACCTCATAAAAACACTAATAAGAGGGTATGCCAATTCAAAGTTTTACACATGCTTTAGTGTAATGAACACATCTTCTCAGCTCCTGGAAGAGAGCATAGCCTGAGAACTCAATATCATCCTGAGCTCACGTGGGTGGCTGCAGAAGGCCTACCTTCTCTTCCATCACCCCACGTTACCTGGATGAGATTGACAGGAGCTAGAATTAGAGCTCCAGCAGAGGAGGTCCCAGCAAGAGGATGAAACAGAGTCCAGAAAAACCAAGAGTGGCTGCTTCCTCTCAAGACACATGCTACGCCCCAGTAGGAGTCCCTGGGTAGAGCAGATGCTTCACTCATTGGCTACTTTCAGAAAGATTTTAGGTGCCAGTCTACTGAGGAGCACCTCTACAGAACGTCCTGGTGATCTACTTCCAAAATATGTGCCACTGAGAACAAGGTGAAGGCCAGTTCTACTCTGACACACACAGTTGCTCGGAGTCAAACTCAACTTGAAGGCAATCAATAATTACCTGTAATGCTCCCTGTATTGCTATTTATGGTTTTGGCTGAACTCATTCCCAGCCATGCTTGATTCTTCTATGAACGCTGGATAGTGTGTTCTTACTCTTCACATGAGCTAATGGGTTTGCTACTCAACTTCAGTAGTTCGCATAAGCTGCCTTCCTCATCTCCCCCTGCACTCCATTCACTGTATCTGAGCAGGTCCTTCTCTTCCATGCCTGGGCTGTCTGGTATTCTGACTCAGAGATACCTTTGGAAGACCTCTGGCTTGTTGTCTGCAGCCATGCCTCATTCCCATTTCTTATTACTTCTAAACCACACCCTCCTCAAGTCCCTGCCCCTTTGAAGGTACACTTTAGCTTTTTCCTTAGAAAACGCAAGAACAAAGGCACCCAGTGTTACGAATACAGTGGTGGGCCAAGAGGGTTCTCGTGAATTGGGCAGTGGGAGTTTGAGTCTGCTTTGTCTTGGGTTGACCAACTTTGCTTGTTTGCTTGTTGTGTCTGTTCTTATCATGTACTCACTACTGTAACGAACAACCACTCACCCTCAAGACCATTGATGTCAGGTTTTTCTGAAGTACCTCAGGATGAACCGATGCCTACAACCTTTCAGACCATTTGTATCATAAAACCTAAGCCACGCCAAACCCACAGCCATTCAGTTGATGTGGACTCACAGTGACCCTACACAACAGGGGAGAATTTCCCTAGTGGGTTTCCCGGAGGGAAACTGTGTAAGACTGAGTACTTTAGAGAACCAAATCCACAGAAACTCATGTATAAGAGAGTTTTCTATTAAGGTTAACTGTGCATCAAGAAAGCATCCCAACCCAGTGCTGCCCAAGCCCACAAGTCCAAGATTAACCCATTAACCCATATGCTCAACACCAATCCACAAAGTCCTCCTCCATCTCACAAAACAGACACTATGATGTTAACTGCAGGAGGAAAGCTGAGTCAGTGGACATGTAAGCATCTCAGTGCTGCCAGGGATCCCCATACGGCTGCTTCAGCACCCAGGGCTGCATCAGAATAGGTCCATGCACCTTCTCCTTGGGGATGTTTTGCAAGAAGTAAGCCTTGCCAGCTGACGCAGGGAACTGGCTAAGGCAGTTGCACCCTGGTCCAACCATCAGAAAGCAAGAGACCTGAGAATTAGAAAGATGAGGCTCATGGAGCTGTTCATCCCTCTTCCCTTCAATTAACTCCACATGTGTTTATAGGCCAGTTGGCACAATCAACTAACTACCTCAGAAACTCTTTACAAGAGTAGAAAGTCTCACTGTAACTACAAATACCAATGAGCAGATCACATAGAGGCCCTCCCCAGAGAGTAAGTATTGTAGAAAAATAATAATTACCAGGTACCCAGTGCTTGGCAAGGGTGCATGTGGGGTCTACGGGAATAATGGGTCGGGTTTCTGAGATCAAGAATCCTTCTTAGATAAAAGCACTAAATAACTAGCAAAATTAATAGGACTCGGGTACGCCAATGGGGTGGGTTTAATGAACCAACTAAACCAAACTAAACCAAATTCTTTGCCATTCAGTCAATTCTGACTCACAGTGACCCTATAGGACAGATAGGGACCTTATTTTTGTTCTCCTTTCTTTTAATTGGTTTTTCTCTTTTGGGGCTTGGGGGTCACAGTTGGAGTAGGTGAGTCAATTGTAAAATTAATTCACACACTATAAAATTTTGAAAAATAAGAAAAAGCCTGTTAGCAAACAGAGAGAAAGAATTACTTCCAAGATTGTCCTTTCAAATGCCATTAACTATTAACATTGTAGCGCCCTTTCTTCTAAACTTGGGTGTGCTTGTTCTGTTTATGGGAGGGCATGTCAACAACAGAGCTGAAAGGAGACTTTGTATTTTCAAAATTATTTACTGCATGTGAAATGTTGAACCCTACTTCCTCTTTCACTTAAAATTGTATGATAAGCTTAGCTTCACTCCATTAAAGCTTTCAAAAACATCATTTTAATGGCTCATTTAGTCTTTCTACATGAGCCCCTTCTGGTTTCCCTCAGTCCCCATGGTCACACTAGTAATCTCTCTCGTTCATTCCCCTGAACCACACTTGCCTTCTTAGCACTCCTGTAG
This sequence comes from Tenrec ecaudatus, assembly GCF_050624435.1. Lineage (NCBI taxonomy): Eukaryota > Metazoa > Chordata > Mammalia > Afrosoricida > Tenrecidae > Tenrec > Tenrec ecaudatus. Next base: position 199,758,410 of record NC_134532.1, read on the forward strand.
AATTGATAATATTGTTCACGTCTCATATCTCCATCACTTGGTGAATTCAGCGTGGCCTCGTGTCCCTAAGTGGTGAGATTGAGCATGCCTAAAGATGACATTTCAGACAGATCCTTGACTGCTTTTTGAGATTCCCCTCTGTGAGTGGTCAGTTAAATGTTCCCTGACTGATGATTAATCTTCCTTTAAAAGGTAAACAAGAATCAACAGTTAAAACACTTAGGCTGTGTCCTACTCTGGACCTTGTTTGATTCCTTTCATTGGGGAACATCTAAGTAAGTACCGTAGACTATTGATCTGGTCAAATCTTCATTTGCTCTAGAACTTTCCCTTTAAAGAGGGTTAGGGGAAGGGTTAGTACATGATGTGTCAGGTACATGTCCTGCTGTGTTGCCCTTCTTGCTGAAATAGTTAACAGCAGTGAAAGGTGCTTTGCAAATCCATACATAAGAGTTTTTATGTTCATATCTGTATCCCCTCATAGCATCCTCATTATCAACATTTTCATCATTGTTGCTAGCATCACTGATACTATGGGCAGTGTGTTTCTTACAGAAAAAATCATTGTTCTAAATGCTTTCTGCATAGTGTCTTAATGAAATTCCAGAATATCTCACCCAAGGGAAGTACTATTTGCATCCCTACTTCTTGACAATCTGAGTAAGAGAGCACGTAGTAAAAGGCTGGGATGTTTGGTAAATAAGATTTATCTGATTCCAGAGAGTTAGAAGGAATATTAAGAGAGAGAGAGAGAGAGAGTGTGTGTGTGTGTGTGAGAGAGAGAGAGAGAGAGAGTGAGAGAGAGAGAGAGAGAGTGTGTGTGTGTGTGTGTGTGTGTGTGAGAGAGAGAGAGAGAGAGAGAGAGAGAGAGAGAGAGAGAGAGAGAGAGAGAGAGAGAGAGAGATTGAAGCAAAGCTAGGAAAGAAGAGAAACACTAGAGAGTGTCTTCACTTCAGGGAGGCTTGAGATAGCTCATTAGATTTTCATATGTTCTTTCAAAATAGGACATGAGGCAAAAGGCCAATGATCCTGGCACTGAGGACCCAAAGACTTCTATAAAAAGAAGTATGTTGCTCATTGGCTGTCACAGATTCTATTTCCTACAGACAAGCATTATGCTGGCTGCTCTCCCTTCTGTACTCAATGCGGGTTTCTGGTCTTTTTCCTTTCAGCCTCATTTAGTCCTAGGATCAAAGAAAAGTCCAAGCTGATGCTATTAGGTTTAGATGAGTGATAATATAGCCAACTTGCTAAGTAGCTTCTAGAAGAGATGTTCACATGTTTTGATTCATTTTTACTTTTCGGTTTCCCACTCATTTAATCTCTCTCCTACCTCTAGCTATACATTAAGTATATACTATGCATTGAGTGTAGTACAAAACCTCATGGGTGGATAATAGATGACATTTGGACCATAGAGATTCTAAGGTGGCCCATAGTGATCCACACCTATTTGTGTATGTGTTCTTCTATCATCATATTGTGTGGCCTAGCCTTATAATTTGTAACCAATAGAAGATGACAAAAGTGATGTCTGTCACCTTTGTGATAACATGAATTCTACAAGATACTGTCTCATGAGGTGGCCTGTCCTAGAGACTTCTCTTGATAACTTGTTGAAGTTAAAGACGTTCATGGCCATGAAGCCTGCTTAACAATGAACTGTGGGTGATCTCTGGGATCTGACATTAGCCTTCATACAGCATTCAACAAGAAGTCTTACAATTGCAAATAAATGAATTCTGTTCGCATGTAAGTGAGCTTGGACATGGATTACTTTCTACTCAAGTCTTCAAATACGGATGCAACCCACCTGAAAACTTGATTGGTGTCTATAACTCATTCACTCACTCATTCACGCTCATTGAGTTGATGCTGACTCATAGTTACCCCAAAGAACAGAGTCAAACTGCCATTGTGGGTTCTTGAGACAGTAATTGTTTATGTTAGTAGAAATCCACTTCTTTAAGCACCTACAAACTCATTCCCAACTCCTAACCAATAAAAAAATGAGATAATAAGTGTGTGTTATTTTAAGCACTAAATTTGAATAGAGAAGATCTGCTGTACATGATCTCTTTAGAGTATCAAAAAGCAAAGATGTTACTTTGAAGACTAAAGTGTACCTGACCCAAGTCATGGTGTTCTTCATTGCCTCTTATGCATTTGACAATTGGACATTGAGTGGGGATGACTGTGGAAGAAGCCATGCACTGTAATTGCAATGCTGGTGAAGAATATTGAGAGCATCATGGACTGCCAACAGGTCAAACAAATCTGTCTTCGAAGAAGTAAGGCGAGAGTCCTCTTAGGGGCAAGGCTGGTGAGGTCTGTCCTACCTGCTTTGGACATGGTGTCAGAGAGATCAGTCCCTGAAGAAAGACTTCATGTTTGATAAAGTAGAGGACTAGCAAAAGAGAGTAAGGCCCCAATGAGATGGAGTGGCACAGCAGCTAAAACAATGGGCTCAAGCACAGGAACAATTGTGAGGATGGCACAGGACTGGGCAGTATTCTGTGCATTGAGACCTTATGGGTTGGAATCAACTCAATGGCCCCTAACAAATTTGTAGTAATTTTTTGCATTGCGATAGATAACTAATGGTTTCATGAATTTCTAGCATCTGTCCCCTAATTTATCTTACCAGAAGTTACCAGTGACCACCGTATTTCCAATATAATGGATCCTCTCCATGAAATGCTTTCTACTATTTCTATTACACTAATTGAAACATGAATTAGAATTGACATCTTTTTTCATAATACACATGTCCAGTCCCCATGTAAAACATATTGACTTAAGGGATAGATCTGGGACCCGAACATGGAAATTTTAATAAGGCAAAACAAATTACTTCAATGTACCTCTCTGAAAAGGAAGTACTGTCTTAAGCCCTTCTGCTCTGGGAAACGACATTGTAATCAAATATCTTCTACAAGACTCTAGTGCTGGTTTATTCTTGTATTCTTTCACACTTTCTTATTGGTCAATGAGACCAATAATCGTTTTTCAATTTTCACATTTCATAATTTTCTAACCATTGTTGATAAGTCTTAAACCACTTTCATCATCCTTACTTTATATCCTAAGACACATACAGTTACTAACCTATGAAAATATGTAAGCAGAGATTCCTCACACTCCTGAAACTCAGCATCTTGAGAGCTGGACTCACCATTTGACCCTCCCTCCAGCCTGTCCATCCCTTGTATTCTCTTTCCCAGTGAGTGCTATCCCCCTCCCTCAGAAACTCAAGTCAGATAACTGAGAGCTCATATCATACTTTAAAGTCTTTAAATAGCCCCTTCTCATGTGCAGAATAATTTTAATGTCTTAAATCTCCTAAGGCTTCCCCCGAGCCACCTTTGTCTACTTCTGAACCTTTAGTCCCTGATGTGAAGGTTACTTCGATGTGTCATCTTGGCTGGGCTATGGTACTCAGTGCTTTGGCAGACTCTATGGGATTCCCTCGAATTGGTGCTGATGTGAGTACCCAGTCAGTTGACAGAGAAGTTTCCTAGGGAGTCTGGCCTGCCTTTGTTTTTATAAACACGTGTTCTGCTAAAGCTTACATTCATCTCATCTGACTTCCAGTTCTTCAGCCATTAGCCTGCCAAAGTCTCCAACCTGCTGCCTGACCTAGATTTGACATTGGCCACCTGGCAACCCTGTAACCCAGCATGTTGATCTGGCTATCAGCAGGCACAGTTAAAAAAAGGCAAAAAAGGTGCTGCCACTGAGTCAATTCCGAATCACAGCAGCCCTATAGGATGGGGCGTGTCTGCCTTTGTGGGCCCCTAAGATTATATTGGTGGGAGTAGAAAGCTCCATCTTTCTCTTGCAGAGTCGCTGTGGCTTTTGGCTGGTTTACCTTGAGGTTAGCAGCCTAAAGTATAACCCACTATTCCACCAGGACTTCTCTGAGGCACGGTTAGCTCCTATAAAACCTTGAAATTTCTAGCATCTGGGGTCTTAAAGGCTTGAAGATAAACAAGCAGCCATCTAGCTGAGAAGCATCAAAGCCCACATGGAAGAAGCACACCAGCCTGTCTGACCACAAGGTGCAGAAGGGACCAGTTATCAGACATCAAAGAACTAAAAATCATACCAATGGGTGCCCACCTCCCTGATACAATCAATGAAGATAAACATGTGCATAAGCAAATGTGGTGAAGAAAGCTGATGGTGCCCAGCTGTCAAAAGATATAGCGTCTGGGGTCTTAAAGGCTTGAAGATAAACAAGTGGCCATCTAGCTCAGAAGCAACAACGCCCACATGGAAGAAACACACCAGCCTGTGTGACCATGAGCTATCAAAGGCATCAGGTATCAAGCATCAAGTAATAAAAAATCATATCGTTGAAAATGTGGGTGAGTGCAGAGTGGAGACTCAAAGCCCAATGGTAGCCAACTGGACACCCCTTACTGAAGGGCTGTGGGGAGGAGTTGGACCAGTCGGGGTGCAGGGTAGCAATGATGAAACATATAACTTTCCTGTAGTTCTTAAATGCTTCTTTCCCCACCCCCACCCCCCACTATCATTATCTCAATTCTACCTTACAAAGCTGGCTAGACCAGAGGATGTACATAGGCACAGATAGCAACTGGAAACACAGGGATTCCAGGATAGATGACTCCTTTAGGACCAGTGGTGAGAGTGGCAATGCCTGGAGGGTGGATAGAATGAGGGGTAGAAAGGGGAAACTTATTAGAAGAATCTATGTATAGCCTCCTCCCTGGGGGAGGGACAGCAGATAAAAAGGCGGGGGGGGGAGAGACGTTAGTGTATTATATGACAAAATAATAATAATTTATGAATGATGAAGGGTTCATGAGGTAGGGGTAGTGGGGAGGGAGGGGGAAATGAGCAGCAGATATTAAAGGCTCAAGTAGAAGGCAAATGTTTTGAGAATGATGATTGCAACAAATGTACATATGTTCTTGACACAATGGGTGTATATATGGATTGCGATAAGAATTGTACGAGCCCCCAATAAAATGATTTTTAAAACGATAACTAAGAGGTAAAAAATAAATAACTGAAATAAAAAACCCACAAACCTTTGTGTGCTTAAAACTTTCCCAGACTCAGATACATCTTTACAGCTTTCATAGGAAAAAATCTTTTAAAAGTTTTACCAAACTATTGCAGATAACAAAACAGGATGTCTTTGAGCACAGATTAGAAGAATAATTATGTTAATGCTAGTGAGTAAATGTCCAAGATCCTAATTCCCTTGTCAAACTTTCAGAAACAGTTTTGGAGTCAGATGGACTTGGGTTTGAATTCCATTTTCATCCCTTGATAACTATCAGACTTGAGGCAACTCACCAAACCTCTGTGCCTCACTCTCTTCATCTGTGAAGTGGGGCCAATAAACTGGATACCCACATAAGATAGGATCAGCATCTAACAACACCCCCCCCACATACACACACTGAGAGGGACAAGGAGCAGAAAGTACGTGAAGGGGTGAGATATGAAAGTGATAGTAATATATAATTTATGGATGTATCAAGGGGTCATGAGGGTGGGAGGGTAGGGGAAGGAGGGAAAAACAGGAGCTGATACTAAGGGCTCAAGTAGAAAGAAATGTTTTGAAAATCATGATGGCAACTTATGTACAAAAATGCATGATATAATCAATGTATGGATTATTATAAGAGCCCCAATAAATGGATTTCTAAAAAACAAAAAAACCCCTTGAAACTTAAGTTTTTGCATTGAGAATTTAGAGAGATGAGGATGAGGAGTGAGTTAATTATTCCTAGCTGCCTCAATGAATCATTTTTCTGGAGCCACTGTTGGTATAGATTGGGAAATATCTATCTTTCTTCACAGGTTTGATCAAGGACATTATTTTCTGGTACTTATAATCTCTCATATATTTTTTCCTTTTTAACATCTAATGTTCAAGTATATTCAGATACTTTTAACTACATTTTCAGAATGGTTCCTTGTACTATTTTCAAATGAATCAAATAAATGGGAAAGGAACAGTAAGGGAGGAAACTGGGTGGAAAATATTGAGGCAAGAAAACTCAGATAAAGCCCTATGTCTGTAGTCATAAGGAACTCTGGTGGGTTTCCCAATGGGCTGCTCACTGCACAGTGAGCAGTTAGATCTTACGAGCTGCACAGCAGAAAAAATATGAGGTTTTTTTCTCTAGTAAAGTTTTACAGCCTTAGAAACCCAAAGAGGTGGGTCTGCTCTGCCCTGTAGGATTACTATGAGCTAGAAACAACTCTATATCAGTGTGTATATAGTCACATGCTATGAATCCAGGATGATTCTTATGAATCCATGGATAGTTTGCTCTGCTATCTCTTCTAACCATCAGGCTGTCCTGGTCAGAGCTGCTAGAGAAAAAAATGCTTCATAAATATATGCATATATATATATATATATACACATAAGCACATGGTATATATGAGAAGACTTCAAAAATGCATGAGAAAATTCTGTTGGTTTTCAATTACAATTTTTCCCTCTTATTTTTTAAAAATAATGTTATTGGGGGCTCTTATAGTTGTTACCACAATCCATACATACATCCATTATGTCAAGCACATTTACATATATGTTGACATCATTATTCTCAAAACATTTTCTTTCTATATGAGCCTTTATCATTTTTACCTCTTCCTCCACTCCCCTCCCTCGTGAAACTGACAATCCACAATTTTTTTCATGTCTTACACTAACTGCTGTCTTCCTTTCTTCCTCCACCCACTTTTCTGCTGCCCTTCTCCCTGGGAGGGGGTTATATATTAATCATTGTGATCAGTTCCCCCCTTCTTCCCACCTTCCCCTTCCTCTGCTGGTATTGCTACTGTCATTATTGCTCCTGGGGGGGGGGTATCTATCCTGGATTCCCTGTCTTTCCAGGTCTTATCTGTACCCATGTACCTTCTCTGGTTTAGCCAGATCTGTAAGGTAGGAATTGGGTTCACGATAGTGGGAGGGTGGAAGCATTAAAAATCTAGAGGAAAGCTGTATGTTTCGTTGGTGCTATACTGTACCCTGACTGGCTCTTCTCTTCCTTGTGACCCTTCTGAAAGGGGATGTCCAAATGTCTAGAGATTGGATTTGGAGCTTCGCTCTGCACTCCTTTTCATTCACATTGATATGATATTTTGTTGTGGGTCTTTGATGCCTGATACCTGATCACAACACCTCATGATCACACTGGCTAGTGTGCTTCTTTCATGTGGGCTTTGTGGTTTCTCTGCTAGGTGACCGCTTGTTTATCTTCAATCCTTTAAGACCCCAGATGCTGTATCTTTTCATAGCCAGGTACCATCAACTTTCTTCACCACATTTGCTTATGCACCCATTTGGACTTCAGTAATACTGTCGGGAAGGTGAGAATCACGGAATGCCAGGGTATTAGAACAAAATATTCTTGTGTTGAGGGAGGACTTGGTTAAAGGCCCCATGTCTGTCTGCTGCCTTAGTACTTAAAATATAAATATATGTGCATAGATCTATTTCCCTATCGTTATATATATAAATATATTTACATATGTACATGTTTGTATTTAGACCTCTATAAGTGACCTTTGTTTCCTAGTTCTTTCCTATATTTCCTTTAACTTTTTTCTTGTCCCACTATCACATTTTGTTTTCCTTTTTAGCATCTAACGTTCAAGTATATTGTTTCTTTAGTCTTCATTCGGATTTCAGTAATTCGTCTCACCTACATTGCCATGATCAAGCCCCACCAGGCATCCTATGCCCACCTGGCCATCAGTTTTAGAACACTTATGGCTCCCTTGTCCCTGGGCTTGTTGGCACTCACTTTCCTTTCCCCCACCTCCCCCTCTCATGTGACCCTCCACCCCCGAAACTATCAGTCCTGTTGTTTTCTCCTCTGGATTGTTTATCTCACCTCTCTAATCTATATAGGCATGCAGGGACAATAATACTCACAAAAACAAACAAGACAACAAAAGAAAACAAAAAACAAAACAAGAACAACAAACCCACAACAACCACAAAAAAGGGCCTATAACTTGTCCAGACCTGTTTGTTGACTTTTAGTAATGTTTTGTTGTTGAGTCTGATGGGGTGCCACACCCTGGTCTCCAAAGTCTGATTGGTATTCCTCGGGGACTCCCTAGCGTTTTATCCGGGGGAGGGGTAGATGGGGGGCGGATCAGGCACCATTCCTGCACAGTGTCTCCAGTGCTGTCCCTCATAGAGCTATGGACCTGTTAGGGACATTGTGTCTCTTGGTTTGGCTTGCCCTATGGTCCTCCCTGTGCATTGGCTGTTCTGAGCAGGAATATTGTCCTCTGGGATTATTGGGCCAGGATGTGTTCCACTCTCTTCTTCCCTCTTCATTTGCTCCTGTGTGCTCTGATCAGAAGTGCCCCTCTCCCTGAACCATAGCTTCAGTGTTGTCCTATGAAGTGTATTCTTCTGGGGGGCTTGGGGGTGTGTGTGTCCACATAGTTGGAATTGGGGCCAGCCCCGCAGTCCTCTCTGCTGATTAGCTGCTTCATGCTGGTATATTGCATCCCCTCTTATTTTTTTAATCACTTCTTTTACTGTAAATTAGGTGGGAGTTTTAATTTCAGATGATCAACTTTGAACTCGACAGTTTATACCACAGATGAACCCCCCTGGTAGTTTATCCTTTACCTGCTCCTTGAGGACTCCCCACTCCCTTGGGGACTCTTATTGTCCATTTGACCCAAGTCATATCCCTCAGTAGTCTACAGACCATAGCTTGGCATTCCCTTTGTTGCCCAGCCTCCTTTGGGTAACTCCAAAGTCTGTACCCTTTGATATAAAGTCTTTATTTTATTCCCCACCCTGCCCCATATAAGAGTGGTCTTAGAAAACATTTTCAAAGCTGCCTCATTTAGGTAGGTATATATATTGATAACTTATAGCTAGCTGTCAAGATAGATGATAGATAGATAGATAGATGATAGGCGAAGCACAAAAGAGAGAGAAAGTGGTTTTAGGAACTGACTAAGATAATTGTAGAAAGCTGGTCAGTTCGAAATCTGTAGGTTAAGCAACAGATAGGAGATCCCTGCAGGTTGCTGAAGCATAAAAGGATTGTGGCAGAACTCAGATTTATAGTCTAGAGATAAAACATATCCTAGAAGAACATTCTCTGCATTTGTAAGCACTTTACCAGATTGGTTCAGGTCCCATGACTTTATGAAAAGTAGTTGCTTTTTTTAAGCCAACTGATTTAATGACATCTAACGATTCGTAATGGCAACTAAAATAGTTTGACCAAACAGCTGGGCACCAAAATGTAGCCAAGTTGACACAATAATTACTATCATTTTAGTTTTCCTAATTTATGAAAGATGGTGCAATACAAACAAGGAGACAAAGAATGGAAAAACTGTCGGCAATTCTCATTCTTTCTCACTGCTGAAACACTGCTGGACCTCAGACTTTTAGGACTTTGGAGCTAAGCTACTCCTAATTAGTTTGGGGCAAGGGAAAACGAGTCCTTCTAGGCCACCATTCATGGGATAAAAATCAAATGAGGGCATGGCAATGGAAGCAAAACAGAGTCAATGCAGTTCCTGAAATTTGTGCAGTCGTCATCTCATCAAAAATAACAATGACATGGAGGGAAATAATAGACGAAAGCTTATTTCTGAAATATTTAAAAATCTGGGCTTACATTTAAAAATCTGTGTTTGTGAGGGGAAAGCAGCAAGCCTTTGATTCACAGATGTATTCAGAATAGGCAGATGTGTTGCAGGAAGGCAGATGTGCTTTACAAAACCAGATGCACAAAAGTTGTCAGGTCCATATGTCTCCATAGCTAAGAACTTGAAACGAAGAAGAGAAAGGTGAAAGTAAATGTACCTGCGAGTGTGGCTGATGACTGATCTCCCACCAACATTTACATTTCAGGCACATGCAATTTTCCTCTGAGTCGTAACCGTCTAATCCACAGGTAGTGAATTAAAAAATAAGTGCACAAAATTGCCTTTAAAAGACTGGTCCTTGAATTCAACAATATTAACTGCTGTCAAATTAATAGTACTAACTTGTATCTCTTTATTTTTTTACTATAAATCTGAGATTTCTTTACCTGCATTACTTGTATACACATTTCCTCTTTTAGGAGGAAACTTCACAATGTGTTGTATTATTTTATGAAATAATGCTTGATGGTTATTAAAATTGTTTCTCCTGGATACCTCTTTTCTTACATTGCAATAAAAAATACTATTAACAACAGCAATAAAGCAAAATGCTCTGCCTTGACCATGCCTTCATCCTAGTTTTGTCCTTGTACTCTCTTTGCTGAATTGTCGATCTGATAAATGTTTTACATGCCATAAGTAATGCAGGAAAGAAGAGATGTTAATTTATATGTACAAGCCTATGAATGAGATATACTCAATATCCTCTGCACTTTCAAGTCCTTCTACTTGGCCTTAGGAATTGGAGGAAAGGAACAGCATAGAAAACTTTCCATTTAGAACCATGGGAATCCATGAATGAAAACACTTTTCAAAACAATAATGTGATACCACACAAACTAATACATACTGAACACACATCTTGCTCCCTCTCCTGCCTATGTAGCTCATGACGACAACCATGACATAATAAGCTGTCCTTACAGAGGACCCAGGAGAGACTGCAGGGAGCTGTGGTCTGAGTTGAAGGACATAGCTGTCAGAAATTAAGTTCTTTTTCCTTTAGAGCAGTGGTTCTCAACCTCTGGGTTGTGACCCCTTTGGGGGTTGAACGACCATTTCACAGGGGTCTCCCAATTCATAACAGTAGCAAAACTTACAGTTATGAAGAAGCAACTAAAATAACTTTATAGTTGGGGGGGGTCATCACAACATGGAGCACGGTATTAAGGGGTTGCAGCATTAAGAAGGTTGAAAACCACTGCTTTAGAGGGTAATATAAAAGTACATATAAATAAACATGTGCTTTACCAGGAATTGAAAATGAAAATGTGTCAGCTTGGCAGGTATATGCTAGTAACTACACATAGCTGTTAAATGTGAGAAAAAAGTTTCAGAGCAAAAATGTTTGGCTTTCAGAAGTGATCGGATGTAGGAGAAGGGAAGCGGCATGGAGGATGTGAATGGCTGAGATTGTACATATGCTGGGACCGCCGTGAGTGAGTACTGCCCTTCAGACATTCTAGACGAAGTACCTGCAGTGGAGCTTTCGGATCAGTGGGTTCTTGTTGATGTTGTTGTTGTTTTGAAGTTCCCCAGGTGGCTTCAATAAGCAGCCAGGTGGACCAACCACGGAAGTGACCAACCAACAGAGGCAGAGGTGCAATGCTGTAGAGTTGCTTAAGGAAAGAGTGGCCCGTACCATGCATGGTAAACTAGGGCTGTTGTTGTGAGTGTTTGTTTGTTTGTTTGTTTGTTTTTATTGTTTTGTTGGGGGCTCATACAACTCTTATCACAATCCATACATACATCAATTGTGGAAAGCAATTCATTGCCCTCATCATTCTCAAAACATTTGCTCTCCACCTAAGCACCCCTGGCATCAGGTCCTCATTTTCCCTTCCCTCCCAACTTCCCCCTCCTTCATGAACCCTTGATAATTTAAAAATTATAATTTTGTCATATCTTGCACTGTCTGATATCTCCTTTCACCCACTTTTCTGTTGTCCATCCCCCAGAGAGGAAGTCACATGTAGATCTTTGTAATCAGTTCCCCCTTTTCAACCTACCCTCCTTCCACCCTCACAGTATGGCCACTCACACCACTGGTCCTGAAGGTATCATCCTCCCTGGATCCCCTGTGTTTCCAGCTCCTATCTATACCAGTGTACATCCTCTGGTCTAGCCATATTTGTAAGGTAGAATCGGGATCATGATAGTGCGGAGGTGGAGGGGGAGGATTTAGGAACTAGAGGAAAGTTGTATGTTTCATCATTGCTATATTGCACCCTGACTGGCTTGTCTCCTCTCCAAGACCCTTCTGTAAGGGGATGTCCAGTGGCCTACAAATAGGCTTTGGGTCTCCACTGCACACTCCCCACCTCATTCAGTATGATATGATTTTTTGTTCTGATGATACCTGATACCTAATCTCTTCGACGCCTTGTGATCGCACAGGTTGGCGTGATCCTTCCATGTGGGCTTTACTGCTTCTGAGCTAGATGATTGCTTGTTTACCTTCAAGCCTTTATGATCCCAGACCCTATATCTTTTGATAGCCAGGCACCATCAGCTTTCTTCACCACATTTGCTTATGCACCCATTTGTCTTCAGCAATTGTATCAGGGAGGTAAGCACACATTGATATGATTTTTTGTTCTGATGATGCCTGATACCTGATCCCTTCGATGCCTTGTGATCACACAGGCTGGCGTGCTTCTTCCATGTGGGCTTTGGTGCTTCTGTTGTTACCTAGTTAGCTCTGACTCACGGTGACCCCACGTCCAGCAGTAGGGAATGAACACTGGGAAAGCTCATTGCTCCAGTCCACTGTTGTGGTCCTGATGGCAGGCCATCTCCTGGATGCTTTCCTGTGTTTTCAATGACGTTTCCAGACATCATATGCATTTGAAGGGAGTGGTTTTTCTCATGATGTGTCCAGAGGAGGTGAGCCAAAATCTCGCCTTCCTCCCTCATTCCATTTCTTCTAAAACTGATCTGTTCGCTCTTCCAGCAGTCAGTACTGTTTTCCCACACTAGGATGCCCACGCTAGGATTTCTTCTGACATCTTTTTACTCTCTCTAACATTTCAGTGCACAGGAGTCTTGATTGAAAATACCGTGGCTTGGATCAAAATGATTTTACACCCAGGTTAAATTGCACAGTTGGTGCAGTGGGTTAAGCATGGCTCGTTAATCAGAGAGTCAACAGTTAAAAACCACCAGCCTTTCCACGGGGGCAGTTATTCTCTGTCCTCTGGGGTGTGTGTGTTTGTGTGTGTCAGATTGACTCAATGGTAGTGAGTTTATTTGTTTGTTTGCTTATTATTGCTTTGGTTGTTAATTTTTGATATTCAAATCAACCAATGTGTACACCATATATACTCGAGTATAAGCCAACTGAATATCAGCCGAGACACCTAACTTTACCACGAAAACTACATTAAAAATGTGCTGAAAAACCCGGCATATATACAAGTATATTCGGTACTTTCTTCCTCTGGTTCTGTGCTAACCAGGAAAGCTCATGATATAATTTGCCTTCTCATGTTGATCTGACTAGAGAGAAAGATTAGACTGCTCATGTTAATGCCATGGTTTATGGGACAGTTATATGTCTCATTGCATATAAATCAATAAAATCACTTTCTAATTTAGCCTCAGTATTTTCCAAGATTTATTAGTAGGAAATCTCCTCCCCAAGTCTGCTTGAGCTTCAGAACACTCTTAGGAAACACTATTACTAATTCTGTGGGCTAAATGTTAACTCAATAAACCTAACACTTTTTAAAAACTGTTGTAAAAGTATATATATAAAACACAACATTTTCCAATTCAACATTTTCCATGTGTATGATTTAGTGATCCTTACATCAATCTCATTCTGTAGCCATTATGACTGTCTATTTCAAAATTTTCCATCACCATAAACAGGAACATAATGCTTCCTAAATCATGCTTCTCCTTTCCCCCCTCAATCCTGTCTCTAGTCACCACTAGTGAACTTCGTCTCTATTCATTCACCTGTTCTCAGTGTGTCCTACACACGAGGTCCTCCTGTGATTGCCTTCCTTCACTCTGCAGAATTATGTCAAGGTCCATCTAATGTGATAGCAGAATTCCACTTCTTTTCGTGATTGAGTAATGCTCCACTGTGTGTATGTGCCGCCCATTTTCGTTATCTAATAATCTGCTGCTGGTCATTTATGTCATTTCCACTTTTGCTTATCATGAATAATGCTGCACTGAATTCCTGAAGTCAGAAAAACTAAAATAAATAAACAAACAAACAAACAAACAAACAAACAAATAAAAGCACATTTTGGGTCCAGGTAGCGCTGTACACTGGCTTAGCATATGTCATCATTTAGAGCAACATGAAATTGTCATGGTTGGGAGTGTGTTTCGATGCCAGGTAATCTTACACACATCAGTAATTACGCTTGAGTATTGGCATTTCTTATGGGAAAAAAAGAGAATGTGGAAAAGTTTGTCTAGATGTTAAACAATGCACATTTATATGCTATGTACCAACATTAGAGCAGCGGTTCTCAACCTGTGGGTCCCGACCCCTTTGGGGATCAAACAATCTTTTCACAGGGGTTGCCCGATTCATGACAGTAGCAAAACTAAAGTTATGAACTAGCCACGAAAATAATGTTATGGTTGGGTGGTCACCACAATATGAGGAACTGTGTTAAAGGGTTGCTGCTTTAAGAAGGTTGGGACCCACTGCATCAGAGCTTCTAGACTAAGTCAGGTGAAGGAGAAAGAAGGGAAATCTCTGAAAACCAGGCAGCGAAAATGTTATGGATTAAAACAGGACATGGTTACTATGCTGACGGATGAGCAAACATACCAATGCTTAGGGAGAGGGCCCAGGACAGGGTGCTGTCTCATACACATGGTTACCATAAGTCAGGGTCAACTTGGTGGGGACGAACAACAACAAACCAGCATCAACGCCGTTGTTGTGGGTATGTTTTAATCAAGTGCTTTATAACAGTTCTAGGTTGACAGCTATATTATGAAGCTAGCATAACCCAATTTACTTACTGTAGGGCAAACCTAACTCTGCCAGGTTTTTCTCAACCCCGCCTCAGCCTACAGGATTTGTATAACTTCCTGCCTGGCTCAGAGGCAAACATACTGTTTCCTGAAAGTCAATACATAACTCTGAGTATCGTCTTAAAAAGCTAATTCCTGCTCTCTGGTTAGTCAACAGAGACTTCCTAATAGTGACCAAAGACTTGAGACCCTATTGTCCTGCCTGCTTGCTCATTTGTCAACAATTGCATCTAGGCATTATCCTGAAACCCGAGTTAGTGTAAAATGCCTGTACGTGACTCCCCCAGAGTGTGCACTCCAGAGTGAAAAAGTAAATATCCTCTATGTGTTCTCCCTTCACATGGGAGGCACCAAGAAGATCTCTTTTGCTGACAATCTCCCCAGTGGTGCTACCTTCTAATAATATTTTAATTTTTTCCCCTCTAATTTGGGGTCAGTGAATTGGCTCTACTGCTCCAAGGTATAGACCCTTATTAGAGAAAACACTAGTAAAAATAATTCCCATTTATTAACATCTTACAGTATGATAATGTCTTTATAATAATTAAGGAGTCCTTGGGTGGCACAAAGAGTTAAGTGCTCAATGATTACCCAAAAGGTTGGTGGTTCTTGCCTCCCTAAAGGTTCCTCAGGCAGCAGACCTGCTGATCTCTCTCCAAAAGGCTCCAGGCGTGAAACCCCGATGGAGAGTCTACTCTGTGCATTGAGTTTCACCATAACTTGCTTTCACTCCATGACAATGTAAAATACCATAACAATTAATGACTAGATACTGATAAATCATCATGATCTAAGTCGATAGCTTATTTCACTAATGCATTCTTCAACGCCCCTCGACCACACTATTTTAACTTTTTTGATACAAGATATCATCCAGAGTCATCCATTATATTTAGTTCTCAAGTTTACTTGGCATTCTCTTGACTGTAACAGTTTCCAGACTTTGTTTGTTTTTGATGTCCTTGACTATTTGGAGGGATATTAATCAGGTATTGATTAGAATGCCCCTCAAATGTGTCCAGTGCATCTACAACCATAATACTAGTCTACGTGAAGCCATTTAGATCTGTATGAAGCTACATGAATTCATGTTAATGCTTCCAACTCTAAATGATTACAGCTTGAATTATCCTGGTACCTCCCACCCTCTTGCTAGTCTATAAACTCCCACTCGAACAGTGAGAATCTTGTATCTTTGCATCTGAAATCCATTTATTCAATTGTTCAATTATAGTGTGCATAAATAGCAGTATCAAAAGTGTTAAGCTGTTCCCCCATGGGGAACAACATTATTAACTAGAGTACTTATGTCAATCTTATTTGTATGCAAATAGTGCACACATTATATTTTGGAGGTACATCACACAACCCGTTGAGTATTGGTTTCTTTGCAATGAGCAGAATGTACATTATGTGCATATACTTGGTATTGTCATGGGTGCTTTGCAATAGTTTGCTTTGCCTTCAGTCTTACTGCAGTTACTTGGCTCAGCAGAGCCCCTACCCCATCCCCATTCCCTTTTTAAAGTTTATTTTTTATATGTTTAGGACAGTTCGACTGTTTGTCCCATTCTGCCTTCCATCTTGTATATCCCGGTCATGTAAATGACTTTCTGTTTTCAGCTGCATGAGTTAAGACTTGCTCTGTGCCGTGAAGACCATGGCACATTCTGATCACCGTGTTTGCAGACTATAACTTGCACTCTAATGATTCATCAATAAATAAAATTATGTACATAAAATCATGTACAGAAAGTTCTGATACTCAGTTTCATATGCATCGGGCAGTTTCCTTCCAAATTAGGCTTTATTCAAAATATAATCTAGGTGCTGGCTGGAGGTTTCTAAAGAAGCAGTCAGTGATCCACACATAAAGAAAACTCTCTTGAGAAAGTGACTCACATAGTTGTTGACGCAGGTAAGTCCATTCTGGCTCAAGTCCTTGCTTCAGATGTAAAGTTGAAGACTTTTTCTTACATAATTATTGGAACTGACAAAGCAGGAAGCAGGAAGTCCACATGTAGGTGGAGGCAGGGAGTGATTCAGCCAAGGTCAGCAGTCAGGCTTATGAATGGAGTCAATGAATTCTAGGTCAGCAGGCAATACGGCAGAACATTGACAGCTCCTAGGGTCAGCAAAGAATATGGCAGGTTCTTGGGTCAAATCTAGAGAACTAGAATTCCATGAGACAGATGCAGGATCCCAGGAAGAAAGAAGAGCCTTCCCATAGAGTCTGCTTAACTAGGAGACGGCCAATCCCCTCCTTACCTGCCCTCTACCCCGGGGAAACGTCCTTTCAATAGCATCATACTTGTGACCGCAGGAAGAAGGCTGCCTCCTCCCCGATCCTCCTATAACCGTTTTGAGGCTCACAGATTTCCTCATGGAGTTGTATTCCTCATGTAAACTCGCATCGTGGAGGAAGTCTCGACTGGCAAGTTCATGGGAACCCTGGCCCACCCAAGTTGATACAAAACCTATCACACTAGAATAGATATAAAATGTAGAAGAATTATAAATAATTTTTTTCAGCATTACACATTGTGTTTCCATTGTGTATGTTACTGGCTGCATGTAAGAATAGCAGGATAAGCAAGGTGCTTATGCAGTTTAGAAATCATCACACAGTGGTCGGTGTAAGATATGAAAATAATAATCATTTATAATTTATCAAGGGGTCACCAGGGTGGGAGTGGGGAGGAAGGGAAAAAAGAGGAGCTGATACCCAGGACTCAAATAGAAAGTAAATGTTTTGACAAAAGCGATGACAACATATGTACACATATGCTTGATACAATTGATGCATGAATTGTTATATGAGTATAAGAGCCCCCAATAAAATGGTCTTTCAATTAAAAAAGAAATCATCAACATATTTTGGCCTGTAAAATATCGAATTATTTTATACCTGAAAGTATTTCTATTTATTATTTTAAATTGTGAGTTGTAGTTCTAATAATTTCCCCCATTCTCAGTTTATAAGCTATTTACCCACATTTCCTATTAGAATTCTCTGGTTTACAATTGCCACATTTAAATCTCTGATTTATTCATGAATCTGATTTGTTCTGATGACAAATGTGAAATACAAATGTGTCTAGTTTATTTTTTAATGCTCAACTACTTTTTCCAAGACATCCTTGTGATGTAGTAGCTTATGAATATGACTATGAACCACAAGATTAGCAGTTCGAAACTACCAGCTGCTCTTAGTTATAAAGATGAGGTTTTCTGTTCCCGTAAAAATTTACATCCTGTGGAACCTAAAAAATGGACGGTTGGATTCTTTCCTATGTGGTTACGATGAGTCAGATTTGTCTCAATGGCAGGGAGTTTGATTTGGGATATCTATTTTTCCCAATATTGCTTCCTACTGATTTGAAAGTCACCTTTCCTCTACGCTACATTTTCATCTGCAACCTTGGTTTCCTTACAAAATTTGTATTTCGATCCATTTTAATTTTCTGTCTATTTATGTATCAACAGCAATAAATTTTCATTAAAGACTTTTATAATTAATATGTTTAATTTTGGGCATAGTCCCCTCCTCCGTTCTGTTTTTAAAAAATATTTTTGTGTTTTTCTCAATATCTAGCTTATTTATATCTCCATATGGAATTTTAATAGAACAATCATTAACTCCAGATTTTCTTTTAAGTTTTCATTTGCATTAGAATTACAATGTTTTGTATTTTACCCATGCCATTGATTCTGACTCATAACAGGTCTATTGGACAGAGTAGAACTGCCTCTCTGGGTTTCGGAAGCTATAAATCTTTATGGCAACACTAAAGCCTCATTTTCATCAAGTGAGGGGCTGGTGAGTTTGAACTGCTGACCTTGGGGTTAGCAGCCCAGGGGCTACCACCAAGGTACACCAAAAAACAAATTTACTGCTACTGATGTCAACTGATATGACCCTATAGGACAGGGTAGAACCGCCACTGTGAGTTTCCAAGACTGTAATTGTTTACTTGAGTAGTTCATTCTAACTGCTTTCCTTGCAGACACATAGCCATGCAGGCCTCCTCAACGGGTCCCTCAAGCAGTCCCCCAGCATCTGTTTTCCATCTCCGATTCTACTCACTGTAAATTGACTTCCAGACTCATTAGCACAGAGGGGATTCTGACTTGCTGTGAGGGCCCAAGTTACTTCTTACCCATAGGGAACTTATCTATGCACAACAGGAAGAGACTCGGTGATCGTGTCGAAATGTCTCAGGATTTCCAAGGTTGTGTATGTTTACAGAAGCAGACCGCCATGTCTCCTGGCACTGGCTTCTAATTCCAACCTTGCCCTTGGCCATCAATCTCTAACCACTGCACCACCAAGTCTTTTGAATCTTAGTTATACATAAAATGATGCTGTATATTATTTATACATATAATATATAATTATATTTTCAATTATATATTATAATGAGATATAATGTTCTTTATACTTATTTATGCCTAAGATGATGTTATGTAATATTATTCTCTCCATCCAATCTCAACTCCCAGAAAGGCAAGATGTTTTCAGTTTTATTTGGGTATCCTCTTCTTTACAGCAAGGTATTAGGAGCTCCATAAATATTTGTTGACTATATAAATAAAATGACACACTGTGTATAAAATACCTGACCCAGAATGGTGGTTTAATAAATACTACTTTCTTTTATTCATAGCCCTTAAGTGACACAGATGCTTAAGTTCCTGCCTACTAGTCCAAAGGTTGATGGTTCAAGTCTACCAAGAGGCACTTTGAAAGGAGAGCTGGGGTCTGCTCCTGAAGTTCTCAACCTCTGAAAACCCTGTGGGCCACAGTTGGACTCTGATACACATGGGTGGGTCTGCAACTAAACAGGAGAGGGCCTTATTTTAAAATATGTCCTAGATTAGTAAGTTCATGGTTCTATAGCACTGGAGACACAACACAAAGCCTAATCAGTTAACAAGACAAGCTTGGTGGTATAGTCGGTTGTATATGGGGCTACCAATTTGGAAGTAGGAAACCATCTAGTGCATTGTAGGACAGAGATGCGGACTTTCTACTCCTTTAAAGAATTAGCATCTCGGAAACTCTCAGGGCAGTTCTATCTGGTCTACTTTATGGGGTCACTAGGAGTTGGAATTGACTTGATGGCAGTGAGTTTGGTTTTTGTGCTTAAATTTTTTTTCACCAGTTGACATTAACTGTTATAACTCTAAGTCATGACAACCCCATGTGTGTCAGACAATAGTGCTCCATGAATGTTCAATGGTTGAAATGTAGGGAAGCAGACTGACCTGGTGGTGTAGTGGTTACTTGTTCAGCAGCGATCTGAAAGGTCAGCAGTTTGAAACCACCAGATGCTCTAAGGGAGAAAGACAGGGCTTTCTACTTCCATGAACAATTCCAGTGGACACCCACATGGACAATTCTACCCAGTCCAATAGGGTTCCTATGAATTGGTATTGACTCTATGGCAGTGTGGGTTTGTTTGTTTGTTTTGGGGGGGAGTTATGGGTGAATTCCCAAGTCCCAAATTCTGGTTAGCAGCTGAGCTCAGACACTAGCTAGTGTACTGTGAAAGGACGACAAACAGACCTCAGCTCATTCTTTCACACTACACCCGTGCCTTCTGGGTAAGAAGGACTAAGCGATACGATTTCTCTTGAAGTCTTGTTTTCTTTACTGATGCGGATCACACTGCACATGAGCAGACCGGGTTTCTGTCATATTTCAGTGTCGTTTCTCATTCATCATTAGGGGCTGTCAAGTTGGCTCCAAGGCACAGGAATCCTTTCCTGCCGCAGAATGAACCACTGCCTGGTCCCGTGCCATCCTGACAATCTTTGCCTTCTTCGAGCCCCTTCTTACAGCCACTGTGGCAATCCATCTCCCTGAGGTCTTCCCCCTCTGCTGCTCTAGTCTCCCTGTTTCTTGGTAGGTTCACGGGTCCATTTATAGCTGGAATCTTGCTTTCAAGATGGCAGCACGGACTCTGTTGTAAGAAGGTCGCTCTGTTGCTCAAGCTTTCTCTTGCAGGAGATTTTCGCCCTGCCGCAGTGTTTCTCTCACTGGTTATCATTTTGCCTGTTGGTACTTATTGGATTGGGAGAAGTTTGGAGCAGTTTGATTCTTTCATTTTCTAAATGGAAAGGTCCTAGTAGACTTGATTCACTCCCTCCCCACCCCCAAAGTTCTGCAGAATAATACACTGAGATAAAGGAAGAAAATAGCCTTTTCCACTGAAAGTTGGGTAAGCTCCTGACCAAACTTGACTTGCATCTGTATTGCCAAGGTCCTGGCAGAATCATGAGTTCACACTCTGTGGTAAGGGCCTTTTGACAGATATGATGGGAGAGTCTAATGACCAATGGGGTGGTACTTTGAATGCCCAAGAACAGGAAGGAGCTTACCTTCACAAGGTGTATATTTTATTGAGAGCCCTAGACTGGCTGCTAGGTCAGAAACACTTAAGCAATTTTCAGAGTACCAAAATCTTGGCAGTTTGGACTTAATTTTGACTGAATGATAGCTCATTGCTTAACTTCCTAAATGTTCCATTTATTACTTTTGCCAACCAAGTGGCTCCCAAGCTAGACAGACCGAGTTCCACGTCAACTGTTTTTGTCGTATTGGAATATTATTGAGACTGTTATTTATTATTGTCATTTATCCAAATCAACTTAATTTCTTAGAACATAGCAATTTATGAGAAAAGTAAAGCTTACATTGTTACAAAAATAAAACCAACCCAAACACTTATTTCTTTTTATATATACAAAGGACAGAGTTTAACTACTCACTGGAGTTTGCAATGCTGGGAATCTTTATGCGAGCAGACAGCTTCATCTCTCTCCCTTAGAATGGCTAATGGATTTGAAGCGCTCGCTTTGGGCTAAAAGTCCAATCTGTAACCCACGAAGCCACCACTAATGCATGCATCACGTGCTGTAGATATGTTTTCCAGGAGACCAGTCCCTGAAGAAGGACATCATGCTGGGGAAAATAAGGGGCAGTGAAAAAGAGGAAGGCCCTGGACAAGATGGATGGACTCCGTGGCTGTGACAATGGGCTCAGGCACAGGAATAATTGTGAGGAAAGCACAGGACCTCCCAACATTATATTCTGTTCGACAAAGGTTCCTATGAGTCACAGCCAACTCAAATGTCCCTCACAGCAGTGACAGTGTGTGCAGGTCCCTTTCCAAACAAGCAGCCGTCAACTAAGTCCAAATGGAGGAAGCACACCAACATCCGTGAGCAAATGATTGTAAATCTTTTCTCTTTTTAGTCATTTTGTTGGGCTCATTCAACTCTAATCACAATCCATACATACATCAATTGTAGGGATTGTAAATCTTATACTCTGAAGCTGAAGGAAGGAATAGTATCAGTGCTTCAATGGTAAGAGTCTGGATTTTAGAAGGCGGTGGATGACAGGGGAAGCCCAAACTACATTTGTGAGATCTACACAGGAAATAAACCTCCAGTGACGGTCCTCTATCCATAACAGAGGGATGGGAAGAAACAGGTTACCAACTAGAGTGCATTGGAGAGATGACTATAGATCAACATGATAAACCTGACTTGAATGGTTCAAACCTTGTCATTCGATCCCCCTTCTGATGCACCTTGGACCCAATCTGGCTTTTAACATTTTTTGAGGGTTTTGTTTGTTAGTTTTGTTTGTTTGTTTGTTTTACATATTGAAATTTATGTCAGAAATAGCTGGTCATTGGGGGTAATCCACTTGAACCTTGATTATTACAGTTGTAGTTTTGTTTTCTATTTTTCTATATATGAAGCCCAGGATTGATGAACCTATAGAGACAGCAAATAGAATAAGGGTTGCTAGAGAATACAGTGGGGGGTGGATAAAAGGCGCTGATCTCAATTATCTGTGGAATGATATAACTGTATTAGCTCCTAATAAAGTGATTTTGGGGAAGAAATCAATAAAAAAGCCTTTGCCATGAAGTTGTACCCCACGCATCACCCTCCTACGAAACGTTCCCAAGTCTGTAATCTTTAGAACAGTCAACCTCATGTTTCTTCTGCAACACGGCCGGTGAGTTTGAGTCACTGACTCTGCAGCCAGCATCTTAATGCCTAATACACAGTGCCACTAAGGGCCCTTCTAATGTTGCTGTTGTTAGGTGTCGTTGAACTGATACTTATCCACAGCAGCCCTGTGCATGAGAGAATGAATCACCACCCAGTCCTGTGCCATCCACGCGACTGCCCATGGTTCCAACCCCTCTGCAAACACACCTTTGCCCCTCCACTTTACCAAGCTCGGTGCCTTTCTCCAGGAACTGGTCTCTCCAGACAACATGTCCAGAGTCTTGGAGAACATGTCTTGCATCCTTGCCTCACAGGAGCTCTCCGGCCAGGCTTCTTCCAAGACAGATTTGCTTGTCCTTTTCGCAGTCCATGGTACTTGGGATATTCTTTGTTGGCATCACAGTTCAGAGGCATCAATTCTTCTCTATACAGCAGACTGAGAAGAAGGAGCCAGCTGCCAATGTTGGAGGAAACAGCCACTGAAAACCTTATGCATAGAATTGAACCATGCATGGGAGGTGGTTGAAATTGTCATGGCTTGGGTCAAATGCACCTCAGTCCCCAAAGTAATACTCTTGCATTTCAACACTCTATAGAGGTCTTCTGAGGTGCATTTATCCAATGCAATGCATCCTTTGATGTCTTGACTGCTGCTCCCAGGAGCATTGATTGTAGATCTCAGCAATATGAAATCCTTGTAAACATTAATTTTTTTATCCATGTATCATGCTGTTGATTGTTCACTTGTGAGGATTTTTGTTTTCGTTACATTGACTTTTAATGCATACTGAAGGCTGCAGTCCTTGATTTCCAACAGCAAGTGCTCCAAGTCCTCATTTTAGCAATGCATTTTAATAGATATATACTAATTATATAGTTAACACTATATATATTCACATTTTATATTGAATATATATTTTATTCAATGATATATTTATTCAAATATAAACTTAATATGATATAAACATATAATCCAATAATATAAATTGAATATATATGATTTAATAATTTATATCTATCAATTAATGTATACAATTGTATATATCTATATATTATTCAAGGTAAAGCTCAAACTAGTCCACAGACCTAACTAATTGCAAGGAAGCCCAAAGTGATACATAGATACCCCAGGCAAATAGAAAGAGGCACAGGAAAATATTGGACTCAGGATACTTGATAGTCCAGAATGATAATAAATTCAAATAATAAAATAAAACGCAACCCTTCTATCTGAAGCATCTGAAGTTCAAGCTAAGAATTCGCATCTTTCTCAGACTAGCCCTCATTGCTGCCTCACTTAAAATTACATCAAATGTCACCTATGGCCCAATTATCTATTTTCAACGGCAGGTTTATGCTTTCTAATTTTATTTTGTTAGGTTTCTGGGTCACCAAAGGCTTGCACCCTCAAATGTTTTCTGTCTCCTATTTACCTGGATCTTACTGGTTACTTGGGCTTTCCTTATCTCCAGTTGGGCCAGTGGACTAGTTTAAATTCTATCTTGAGTAACATGTGGTTTCTCTGAGTCTTAGGAGCTGCCACAGGCCTGACATTTTCTCCTATTGCAGAAGGCAAACTCCCAGAGCCTGATATTCTTCTCTTCCTCCTTGAAGATTCAATTTTCCAACCAAAGCTAAGAATCTTTCCCACCTGGCGTTTGGAAGCAACAACAAAAAGAAAGAGAGAGAGAGAGAGAAGAAATGAAATCATTTGTTAAATGTCAACTCAGAGCATAGGTCTAGATGCTTTATAAATCTGAGCCCGTTCAATAATTTAAAACCTTTCATTGTAATTCCCCGATTTACAGGTAAGTAAGATGAGTAAAAAAAGAATATAAGGAATTTACAAAGGTAATGCACAGGCAAAGCTGAGAACCAAGCCATATCTGACAACAAAGTATGTGCTTCTCCCAGTAAAAATGGTGAATAAGAAAAACCACTGGCATTTCAAAGATATGATATGCAGAGTTGATAATCCCTCTTAAACTGACAAAAACTCAATCATTTTTGTGATTCAAATAGCTGCAAAATATATGTGTTTCTGATTCAAGTTGCACTTAAGGTATAAAAAGACTGTTTTCAAAGAGCCATTTAATGTTCAAGAGCCTTATAAATAGGATCAGGTGACTCAAGGTGGCTAACTGAGACGATCCATTCCTTGTTTCAGTTTTAAATGCGGTCTGCAATGATATCCAATTCACAATGCTGCTATTGATATGCCCAGAGGGTAGTATCCTGTGACTACTTAATCTGCTGCTCTCTCAAAGTGCAGGGCTCCATACTATCTGATTGTGTCAGGCAATAGATGCATGGGAGCATTTCTCTTATTTGGGATATTTAGATCAGTCTCATTCCTTTGTTATCATGTGAATAACATGGTTATTTTGATTCTCTAACGATCAATTTGACCAGTAAAGATGCTATTTTATTTTTTAAATGGGATTTCTCTTACGGTTAATGGGATTTAAATTGTTTTCAGATGTTGGAAAATTAGATGTGAATTTCCCCTTTTTTAAGTTAGTATGCACTCCGAAGTTTCTAAAATATGGTGGGCATTTTCCATATTAACTTGCAAGCTTCCTGCAGGCAGGGACCCAGTCTGTACGATTCCATGCTGAGTTCACAAGTCTACAAATGATGCTGTTGTTGCTAGGTGCCTTCACGTCTGTTTTCATTCAGAACAACTGTGGGGGAACAGAGTTAGGACACTGCCTGAATTTGAGCCATCATCAGAATAATTTGTTTGAAACAAACAAGCTACATTTGTTTCAGCCATTGCGTCAATCCAACTTGTAGATGGGCGTCCTCTTTTCTTATTGATTCTCTATCAAGTGACCTTCCTACCCCAGGAACTGGTTGCTCTCTGAGGTTTTCATAGTGCAGGAGACAAAGTCGCACCAGCCACACTTCTAACGAGCATTACTCTTGTCCTTCCAAGACAAGCTGTCATTCTTCTGACAATCAAGGTAGGTTCCGCCTTCCTTCCCAGCACCATAATTCAAAAGCACCAGTTCGTCTTCTGTGTTCTTCATTAATGGTCCAGCATTTCCATGTATGTAAGTGAATAGAGGACCATGACTTTCTTCAGACCTAATTTAGTCCTCACGTTGACATCTTTGCTTCTGAATGCTTTAAAGAAGAACGTTTGCAGCAAAATTCCCCATTGATTTATTGACTGCTGCTTCTATGGATATTGATTGTGGATCCAAGCAAGACAAAATCCGAGTAATTCAGCCATCACACCATTTATCCTGTAATTTCTTATTGGTCCATTTGTGAAGGCTTTGTTTTCTTTATATGAACGAAGATATTGAATCATTTTTTATTCAGTGCCTAGAGTGAAGGAGCTAATTTTTTATCTTCATCAGTAAGTGCTTTCCCTAATGGGAAACAACCTTATGGTTTCCATATCACAAGATATTAAGGTGTTTTCTGCCAGTCTTGATGCTGCTGTATTCTTGTTCATACTGCCCAGATTTGGAGGTTATCTGCAATTAATCAGTCAATCATTCATATTAATTGAGTAAGATGAAAGGATACAATTCTAACACTCACCTTCCTTGAGTTCAAAACATGCAGTATTCCGGCGTCTGTTTCATTAACTGACTCTTGGTCTATGTACAAGTTCTACAGAAGCACAATTATATGTTCTGGTAATTCCCACTTTTTATAATATTAGCTGTAGTTTATTATTCTCTACATAATCAAATGCCTTTGTATAATCAATAAAACATGGGGAAATATCTTTCTGATATTCTCTGCATTCAGTCAAGATCTATCGGATATCAGACATAACACTCCAACTTACATGACCTTTTCTGAATCTGGTTGGAATTTCAAGTAATTCCCTGTTGACATATTGCTACATAAATTTTTAAAATTATCTTCAGCAAAATTGGATTTGTGTGTGATATATGGTGATGAATTCTTTATTCTATTGGGTTGCTTTCCCCATTTTCAGGCAAAAGAATCCCCAAATAGGTTCCAACATCCCCTGCGCATAACAATAAACCATCGGCCGCTCCTGCCCCTCCTCACTATGGTCTTAGGCTTCACTCCATTTGCGCAGCCACGTCTCCGCCAGATCTTCCTCTGTGCGGCTGCCACCTTTGTAAGCATGGTGTCCTTTTCCAGGTACGTGTCTCTTGATAACAGTCTTTTCATCCTAGCTTCTGAGGACATTTTGGTTGTATTTCTTCCGAGGCAGATTTGTTGGTTCTTTTGGCACCTCGTGGTGCTCTCAACAGCCTTCACCAGCATCAGCATTCAAACGTATCGATTCTTCTTTGGTCTCCCTTCTTCAATTTCCATCTCTTGAGTGCATATGAGATGGTCAAAAGTACTATGGCTCGGGCTGCACACACCTGGTGAATGGCTGGTTTTATACTGACTTCTCATTATTAAGGTGTATCCTTAATAGTTTATAAATTCCCTTTGAAATCTAAGTTTTTCTTACTGGTAAAAAAGGTTTATTCATTATTTGTTCTTCATTTCTCTAAAGAAGCTTGTCACTCAGAATTTGGTCCAAAGTATTCAGTGAGGAAATAAATAGCTATTCTCACTCAGATCTAATGTGAAATATATTCAAAGCCTCAAGAGCATGAACCTTAAAGTGTGAACCCGAAAGAAGGAACCTGAAAGCAGTGTCTGGCCATAAGAAATCGACTTGACATTGAAATCCTCCACCAGCTAAAGTCAATTTTTATTATAATGAACTTTCTGACTCTCATCTCTGACATGATTTCTAGGTGATCCCATCCTGGGCCATTCTTCTTCAGTCTTCCCTGACTTTGCTCTTGAAAAGGCAGAAGAGCCTATAGATAACCTTGAGAAGAATGAGAATTCTAGAACACTGAACTGTGCTCAGGAGCTCTGTGTTGGGCTCTGCATTGGGCTGCTAATACAAGGTCAGCAATTCCAAACTATCGGCCACTCCTCAGCAGAAAGTTGGGACTTTCTCCTCCTGTCACGAGCTACAGTCTCCAGAACACACTGGGGCAGTTCTCCTCTGCCCCACAGGGTCCCCACCAGTCGGCACCAATGAGTGTTTCATTTCTTGTTTACAATTGTGTTCATGCAGAACCTGTACGTGGACAAAGAGGCAGTTGTGTAAACATAACAAAGAAATACTACCTGGTTTAAAATCAAGAAAGGTGCGTTTCAGGGTTGCACCCGCTCGTGATACTTTTTTAGTCTGTATGCTGAGCAAATGATCAGAGAAGCTGGGCTATATAAGGAAGAGTGTGACTTCGGGATTGGAGAGAGGGTTATGATCAACCTTTGCTTTACAGATGACATGGCCTTGCTCGCTGAAAGCGAGGACACCTCGAAGCACTTGCTGAGGAAGATCAAGGTCTGAAGCCTTCAATATGGATTGCAACTTAATGTCAAGTTAAATCGATCCATCAGGGGCAGGATGATGGACATGCTTTCAACAAAAAGGGTCTCAAGCAAGATCAGCCTAGGAGGAAACTAGAAAAGAGTCATAGAACTCCACTGTGGCAAGAACAGCTGAAAGAACTGAGCTTCAGTCATGTAGGAGAGAAACTGACCTGAGTAGCACATTGCTTACTGAGTCTACTGAATGCATAGGAGCCTTGGTGACATAGCGGTTATTAACCAGAGTCCTCTGATCAAAACCACCTTTAGATTAGTAGGTGGTTAACTAGCCAAAATAAACGGAGGAGGGGTTTACCTGAAATTATCAAATCTAGCCACAAGAAGGAGCCCTGGTAGCATAGTGACTACCTGTTAGGCTACTAATCTCAAGGTCAACAGTTCGAAACCATCCACTGCTCCGTGTGAGATAGATGAGGCTTTCTACTCCTATAAAGAGTTACAGTCTTGGGAATCCACAGGGGGCAGTTCGGTCCTGCCCTACAGGGTCACTAGGGGTCGGAATCATCTAGATTATAGTGAGTGATTTTGGAGCCACAATGTATTCAAATAGTCAGAATGAAGACAAACCAAACTTGAAAAACTCAGAGAAAATAGGACCCATAGGTTCTGATTAAAGGGAAAAATGAAATAGTAAAAATTGATAGATTAATTATACTAGCAAAAGAAAAAGGACAATTTCCATAAAGTCATCCAATCCATGTAACTGTGGAATAAGACTAAGTGATTGGGAAATTTTGATTACAAACCATAATTTAAATGCTATAAGATATCTAAAAACACATCCATTAAAGTAATTAGGAGAAGAGCAAATGATGAGAACATGTGTGTGTGCTAATAACCCTCATACTTGATAGGGAAAAAAGTCATTCAAAGTTGCATGTGTAGAATGTGTGCTTATTAAATACATTATGCTTTTGTCTTCATAAAATTGTCCATTTTCCTAAAATCCATTGGGCTTGAAGTACTTAATGCAATATCTCCTAGCTTACAAAACAAATTAAGAGCAAATAAATATTTAGCTAAAGTATGTTAATACTTTTAGGTTGAATTTTTTGTATTCTTTAAGTTCAAATAAAGTTAAACTAAGCTTGTTTTTATTTAAAATGAGCATATTAACATTACTCAGTATAAATCTATCCATCATACATTCATTTACATAGATTAAGGAATACATGAGTTCTTGTATGCAGGACTTTTTGTATGCATGGCCAAATACTGATTATTTCTGAGAAGTAACATTATTTGGGGTAATTTGTTATTGTATTTTTATTCTTTATTCCCCTGTAATGTGAAGTTATGCTATTAAAACAATAAAAAGGGTAGATGTAATAAAATAGTCCTATCAAGTATTAATTTGAATATAAAATGTAGGAAATATATAAATATAAAATTAAGTAAATAAACTGTTGACAAAATTAAAAAGAAAATAAATAGCCCTTTTGTATTTCAAATTCAATTGAACTGGGACAGAAAAAAGGAAAAGAAAAATAATTTCCCAAAATAAAAAAATTCCTAAAGAACCTTGACTAATCATACAACAACAAAATGGAAAAATGTCTATGAAGAAAATCCCAAACCTTCTTACTTACTACCATTGCATCTATTACAACTCACATGACCATAAGTGACACCTCTAATAAATGGAGAAACACATCTTATTCATAGATAGGGTGGCTTAATATTAGAATATGTCATTTTTTTCTATAGTAAGTCTATGAATCCAAATCAATTCCAATTAAAATACTAATGGGTCATTAAAACAAAGTAGAGAAGCCAGAAGCCAGTTGACATATATATTATGTATGTTAAACTTAGTATATGACATAGATGGCATTTTAATTTCATAGGAATAAGCTGGTGAATTATTTTTGTGATTTAGTGAAGATGTTCTGACTAAGCACAAATAAAACATTGAGTAAGCATCTAGATCATCAGATTTGTAAATGCAACAACTCCTCACTTATTGACTATCTTATTTATCTGAGTGTTTGCTCATTAACAAGAAGCCAGAGGGGTGGATGGAAGAAGGGGGGGGGGTCAGGTTCTTAAGGGGGAATGAGTCTGCATGGCAGCTCATGGTGTATTATCTCCTAGGCCAGGCAGAAGAGCTGTATGGGGTCAGAGGCCAGCCAGGGGAGCAGGCAGTGCACACGAGAAGGGGGTTTGCAAAATGGAATGCGACCAGATGGGTCATCTAGACATGTATAACTCTTGTCTCCTGGAGGGGCAGGCCTGGAGGCAATGGGCTACCCCAGACCACTGCTCCTTCAATTCCTGCAGACCACAGAGTGGTAGCCAATCATGTCATGCACATTCTGAGATGCCCAGATGCACTGGGGGTACCTAGTGAGTGATACACTACAGAGTGGAGTGGGGAAACATCAGTGCCTGAGAGGGGCTTAGTCAGACTCACACACGAAGCAGATTTTTACATACCTGCCTGGGCTTTAACACCCAACTGTGTGAATAATTGAAGAGTTACAGTAATGCTTTAGAGCATAACACATGGGGAAACAAACAAGCTCACTACAGTCAAGTCGATTCTCGTCGGCCCTTTGGTGCAGAATAGAACTGCCCTTTGGGGTTTCGGGGACTGTCAATCTTACAGGAGCAGAAAGCCACAGAACAGCTGAAGGGCTCAAACTGCTGGCCCGGCTGTTAACTACCCAACTTGCAAAGCACCACACCACCAGCGCTCGTAGAATAGATTTTGGAAGCATCAACTATCTAAATATTTCTTAACGAATGGAATTATGCATTGATAAAACACAATGGCAATTCTCTTAAACATCACAAGTCATGTATGAAACTATGGAACATTATCCTGGCAAAGTTAGTCAATCCTATACAACAAGTATTTGAGGACAGCATTATTATAAGGAAAAGCAAAGGCAAAGAATATTGTTTTTACACAAAAAGATAAGACTTTGAAGACAACAAGGAGGCCAGATGGGGGGTGGGAGCAGGGAGAGGGAAGAAATCGGAAATTATAGAAGGAGGGAGGAAGAATGGGGAGCTAAAGGGATATTATTACTGATTACATTTGTTGAGATGGACTATGTAACTACATACAATATGTTTTTAAATATTTTTAAAGTAAAAAAAAGAATGCATGAAAAATAAACTCGAATTAAAACACAACACAACACAAAAGCCTAGATTCCTTTACCCTAGGATCTAAATATTGGTCTGATCTAAACAGTGAAGAGGGAACGTAACATTGAAGTAGGAGTTGGAGTCTTTAGTGACATACAACTTCATTTCAAATGTATGTAAAAAATGAAAAAGAGGGCCTGATGCAAAGGGCTTAAGTGGAGAGCAAATGCTTTGAAAATGATTAGGGCAAAGAATGTACGGATGTGCTTTATACAATTGATGTATGTATATGTATGGATTGTGATAAGAGTTGTATGAGCCCCTAATAAAATGTAAAAAATAAATGATACTATGAACATTGAGTTGAAAATATGGAAGACTATTTTAGTAAAGAAAGACGTTCTAAACAAACTCAAAACTTGGATCACCTAAACAGAAGGGGGAAAATGATGAATTTAAACTTTTTATATTTTTAGAGTTTATGTGTTGTAAAACAAAACAAAACAGGAGTAAAAGCAAAAATGGAAAAGCATCCACTGTCAGTCAGACTATGAGGAAATGGGCAACTTTATGCATTCTGGAGGAGAGCTTAAATAAATACACTTTTAGGAGACACTTGCTAATTATATTAGGATTTTTTATACTCATTCTTTTGGATCTAGTAATTTCCCTTAGTTTTTGCGTCCAACAATAATTGAAGCTACGCTTCTGTCTTCATGTCTGGTACTGGTTGAACTAGGTCAATACAGAGGTCATGGGCCCTCCTTCCTTGCATGTAGAGTATTTTCTTAAGGAATAAGGTATATTTTCCATGAAGTTTTACTTAAAACCTTTCCTTTACATGAACCCCTTTTATGCCTGATTTTGCATTTTCATTCATAAAGGAATCCCCACAAAAAATGTTCTGGTCCCACGATAACCTGATTCTGCTCCTGCTTAAAGTAAAATAAAGCAGATATGAAAAATGTAAACTACACATCTCTTTTTAAAATCACAATTATGCTTAGGGTTGAAATTAAGTATATTTAAAATAAATACTAATAAAATCCTATCTACTACTTATATAGTGCTTACACACATTCTTCTTGATACAATCTAGTTTCACTGGTGATTCTCTCAGCATACAGATTTAATACGTGTGATAAAGGATACAATACTGATGCACACCTTTCCTGATTTTACATCATGCACTTATCAAGTGGGATAAAGGTAAATTTCAGGGAGAGGTCTGAGGGTGAACAGCAAGATGAGATTGTCCTGTATCCTAATGCATCCTAATGTACCCGAAGTCCAATACCACATCTTTATTGGATCCTTTGTTATTGAAAACTAAACAATAAATAGACCAGACTTGCTTCCATTGAGTCAGTTCTGACTCATGGAGGTAAGAGAAAGGATACAAAGGGAGAGACAGAGAGAAGCCATATGAGGACAGAGGCAGCGACTGAAGTTCAGAATTCCAATCCTAGGAATGCCAATGGGAGCTAGCGGGAAGAATGGTGGGGATTCTTCTCTTACAGCCACTTCTGCGGATCCCTTGGCTTTAGACTTCTGGTCTCCAGAACTCTGTGAGAATTCATTTCTATCCTTATATGTCCCGTCCCGCGGGACATTCAACGTGGATCCTAGAGGAGAGAGTGGGAATTGGGGGGGTACAAGAGGCACG
Source organism: Tenrec ecaudatus (assembly GCF_050624435.1). NCBI lineage: Eukaryota > Metazoa > Chordata > Mammalia > Afrosoricida > Tenrecidae > Tenrec > Tenrec ecaudatus. The sequence goes on from NC_134532.1 coordinate 199,791,303, forward strand.
GAGAATGAGGACAAGACAGTGTCTTGATCAAGTCCTGTTTATTGAGTGGAACGTTATAGCTTATATAGGGCCAGGGAAAGGGAAACAAGCCGCAGGTGTTTCCCTGAGAACAGTGGTGGGGAATCAGGATGCAGATGTTTATATATAATCATTACACACATGTTTACCCAAGGTTGGAGCAGAGTTCATTCCAGGAATAGTGACCACAGAACAGAATCGTGCAGACAGATAGAGACTTCCTTATCTATGTCTGGCAAGATAAGGATGTCAAACACAGCCGCAGTGCTGTAGGCTGGCTCAGGCTAATGGATTCCAAGTACTGGCTGGGCCTCATGGCTCCGGACACTTGTAAACAACTCAGTTTCTTGCAATTTGTTATGGGAGGGTATAAGCTATGAAGAAGTCATTGATCTTGAAAATCCCAATTATGCCATCTCCAGCTTTACTTCAAACAGCAGGAACATAGTCTCCAGCTCTGGTTTCTGACTTTTGCACTGACATCACCAACAACTATCAGGACATTCTTGATTCCATGTCTGTTAATTTCTGAGTGAAGATGTTGGTAGAGCTCTTCAATTTCCTCCTCACTCCTTTTGCTGGTTGGTTATTTGAACCTGTGCAAAAGTGCTATGTGATCCACTTTCAGGAAGGATTACAGACAAGGAAGCCAGATGGGGCAATTTTATGTTGGGGACAATAGAGTTGGATTCAATTTATATAGCATTCCTAGTCAAAATCTAATATGTGCTACATTACAATTCCAGACTATCATTCCAGCCTATCACTATCATCCCATTTAGGAGGATGTTCGCTACTAAAGTAATGGACAGGATTGTTGGTGATGGTGGTAAGTACCATCCACTTTCTCCAACCCATAATGACTTCATTTACAATGGAATCAAACATGACCTGGTCCTACATCCTTCTCCAATTGGTCTTATGCTTGAGCCCATGTGGCAGTCACTGTGTCAATCCATGTCATTGAGGGCCTTCCTCTTCTTTTTTTACTAATCATGAGGTCAGCAGTTTGAAACCATCATTTGCGCCATAGGAGAATGACTTTCTACTTCCGTAAAGAGTTATAGTTTTGGAACTTCACAAGGGCAGTTCTACCCTGCCCTATCGGTTTGCCATGAGTCAGAATTGATTCCATGGTAGTGAATTAGGGTTCCTACATTACCAAGCATGATGCCCTTCTCAATGTCCAAAGTAGGGAAAACTCTTGCCATCCTTGCCATGGAAAATTGTTTCCCTTTCCCCATTGTTCACAGTTTGGAAGTTGATTTATACTTTGCATATTTAAATGCTTCTGAGTCCCCAGTTTATCCAGAGATCCAAATCTCAGGAGAGGGAAGCATACTCTCCTAATTCACACCATTATCAGAACTAGCAATTTAGATAGTTCTTTGATATGGAAACTAAAAAGCAGGAGGGCTCTGCAAAGGGAAGGGGAGTCCTGGCAGGATGCCACCCTTGGTAGGCCAGATCTCTTCTAAGAATGTCTCAACCATTACTTCTTCCTGGTACCTGCCAGTACACTTACCACATCTCAAGAAGATTGAAGTCCTGGGGAGAGTGACACAAAAATCAAGCAACAGGGAAATGAATTCCAACAACAAGTAACATTTTGACTGAGAAACCATTATCACCTTCCAGTGATCAATATTCTTATTTTATACCCCACAAAGGCAATGATTGAACGATAAAAAGAAAATATTCTCTGCTCTCACCTAGGCTGTTACCCTGGAGGGTTTCCGGAGGCACAAGGATTGATTCTTAGCAATTGGAAATCTTCAGCATTTGCTCTCTTCTTTCTTCTACTTTTTTTCTTCTTTTTGCCCGTATTCACACACACACACACACACACACACACACACATACACACACCTTCTTTCTTTTTCTCACTGTATTACTTGTTATTGAAAACCAATCAACCGTAAACACGTTGTCACTACTGATTTTGTAGTTTTCTCCTTCATTGTCTAACAGCGAATGGTTAACAGGAATATATAATTTATGCACATACACACAGAGGGCTTCAAAAGTTCTTGAGAAAAATCCATTATCTGTTCATTTTATTTGTCTACAACTTCTTAAAGCTTACTCCTATGTATATACTCTTGTATAACTATACTAACATAAATTAATTTTCTTATATTGTTTATTCAAATTTTAGATATTTATATATTATCAGAGAGAAAACTTTTATGTCCTTGATCAGGTAAAATTTAGCAAGTTTATTAAAACAGTTAAGAGGTACAATAGAATGAGGAGCCATCAGTCCTCAGATTGGAACTCTGAGAGCTAATTGTTGTAGGGAAAAATCAGGAAGATATATCCCAATAATCTGATTGGTCCTTAGTAAGGTAAGGGTATAGGAGATAGAATATTCCAAAACAAGGACTGGTATAGCATTCACTACATTAGCGCATGCAGGCTAATTCATTTGATTGCAAACTTAATTACTGATGTAGATACCGTTTCCAAGAGAGCCCTGGTGGCGGTGGCACAGTGGTTGCTTGAGGGCTGCTATCTATGAGGTCAGCAGTTGGAGACCAGCAGCTCCTCCACAGGAGAAACATGAGGCTCTCTACTCCCATCAAGAGTTACAGTCTCTGAAAGCCACAGGGGCAGTTCTACAATGTCCTTTTGGATTTCCATGAGCCAGAATTGACTCAATGGCAGTGAGTATACTGTTTGAAAACATTACATTCAATAGTCTCAAAATGCGTATAATTTATATCTTAAAGAATAGGTTGTAAAATTGCCCTGCTTGACTCAACTCATGTTTCTAAAAACATCTTGTACAAAAGCTATGGTGTCCATTTGCATCAAGACCTTCTCTCTCAGCGTGCATTCTTTCCTCATTAGGACTAGAGTTACAGAGGAAAGAAAAAAATATCCATCTGGCTAGAAACCAGATAAGGTATTAAAAGTTTATGTACTAGTGCTGGTTTTGTTTTTAATTTACTGAATACAACAGCAACACCTTTTAGACTGACGATTTTATATAGTTAATATACAATTTCCTCCTTTGAACTAAGAATTTTACCAAACATCCTCCAAGCGTAATACATTACCATTTCTTTCTTCTTCATGGTCTCAGATTTTGCTGGTGTTGAGTGCTATGTATGCTCAAACAACTGCTTGAATCAGAAAGCATTTAAGACTCCAAGAGTTATAACTTTGATAGCCAGGCACATTTGGTACTTTTGTTTGTAGGCAAGCAACTCCAGTTTTCTTCACCATGAAATTTCTGGAGGAGACAGGGAAATGTTGTGAAGCTAATTTGAGGGCGGGGGGGTAGTGTACTCTTTTGAATGGCAGGGATGAACCTTAGGCTTTTCCAATTAATGGAGAATTATAAAGGCTTCGGGCAGTGGAAAAGAGGAGAGACCTCAAGAACATGGATGGACACAGCAGCTGCACCCTTGGGCTCAAACATAAGTGCAAATGGAGGATAGAGCAGACGGGTGGTGCTGTGCTCTGCGGCACATAGTGTCACTGTGAGTCAGAACCAACTCTAGGGCACCTAAGCACAACTATGCATGCATAAAACCCTTTATCATTAGAATTCCAGGCTCTAACTTTCCCAAAATAAAGATTTACTTTGAGTGGTACATAATGGGTTTCTGCAAGAGTATTTCACTGAAAGGCTCCCTGGAGGGAGAAAAAGTCGAATCAGCCCATTATGGCCAGTGCAAGACTTTTCCTGTCCACTGGCTATGAAACAGACCCTCTTAAGCATTTGCACCCTAGAGATTGTCAGGGAAATTCCTCTGGTGGCAGGGGAAATTTTACCAGTGGTACCAAGGGATTCTGGGAAATATAGTCCCAAGATACTGCAGGGACTCTGCTCATACTCTGACCAAATCTGCACCTTCACTTCCATGTCCCGTCACAGTTTTCTTAGGCATTACATTCCTTTCTGGGACAAGCCGTTAATGGAAGCCTTCCTGCATCGTTTAAATACTTCAATGATAATTACAATAATTATTAAACTGATATATCTAATCCCAAAACCCACTCTTTTAGCCAAGCAACTTAAAAAAATCAAAGAAAGATGATAGCATTTCTTCTTAGGGAGGGAGGCGCAGCCAGGTATCTGGTGAATATGTTTACTGTCCTGTGCAACTATTCAAGAAATATTGATGAAAGTTCAGCATGAGGTTTGTGCTATCGTTATGCTAAAAGAAAACCCTAAACACTTCTATTATCTACGATATATGTTTGCTGGATAATTCAAAGACATTGCCGGGCATTCAAAGACTTAGCAATGTAATTTACTATATTTTTCATGGTGTGAGAGAAATTGCAAACAACATGCTTCAGGTCCCCCACATCATACCAAAGGAGAAATAGTCTAAGGAAATTGTAGCCCAATTCTAGAAATTCCTGTAAAGGATTTCTTTCATGTAGACCTGGCTTATCTGGACATCGTTTAGTTCTTTCACTTTGCAGTAGTTTTGTCCTCCCAATGTAAGCGCTTGTTGGATACTTAAACCCCGCGTCTGACTATAGTATGTTCCACCCAACTGCATAAGGCGGTACGAAATGAAAGACTTTAACTCAGGTTGCACATCTTTTTAGTGGTTAATCGGACCCTTCTTGTAAAAACACGTATCAATAAGAGGCACAAACATAAATATTTGGGAAAGGAATTCTTTGCTTTGGTCAAGCCAGAATTCTATCAAAGAATAATGGCAAATGGATAATCACCCGAGGTTTACAGTGTTCCAGAGCCTAGTATGAAGGGGAGAGAAGCTATTTTTCACATAATTTGGTAATTGATTTACGTGATAAAATTCCAATCTATATGGGGGTATTTTCCATGTGGGAGTAAGTAGCTAATTTAACCTAAACATTTGTATCTTACATAATATTTTCCGTGGTATTTGGCATTGGGTTGTGTATGTGCGAATGTTAAACATTAAACAGGAGTAATGAAGAAGAATGGATGCATTTGAAGTGTGGTGCTGGAGGGAATAATGAAAGTACCATAGGCTGCTCAAAGACCAAACTGATCTCTTTTGGAAGAAGTAAGGCCAGGCTGCTCCTTGGAGGCAAGGATGACGGCCTTGGTCTTGCATGCTTTGGACATATTGTCAGGAGTGGCAAGTTCCTGGAGAAGTAGATCATTCTTGGGTCAAGTGGAGGGGCAGGGAAAAAGGAGACGGCCACGAGATGGACTGACACAGTGGCTGCGCCAATGGGCTTAGGCTGAGGAACAAAGGTAAGGATAGATCAGGACTGAGCAGTGTTTTGTTCTTTTGTGCATAGGCGCACTATGAGTTGGAACCAACTTGATGGCACCCGACAGCAACAAACGTTTCGTGATGTAAGTCCTCAAGTATTTTATAACATGGTAGAAGGTTATGGGTTGGGTTACACTCAGGCATGGTAACTGAGGTTGGGCTACCTTTCCAGGGAATGCCATAATCTAAGTGAATGACTCATTTAAAAGTGAGGTTGAACTTGGCTAGGCAGCTAGAGTTCAGCACAGGGTGGGTTACTGGATTAGAATAAGCATGAACCGTCTGAAGGCACGAAGGGCGGATCTCGTGTTCAATCAACTTGGAGGTACTTGCTGTGGCTTGAGCTACTTTAGCACGGGCATTGGCATGCCAGCAGTAACAGAGGATGCGATAAACAGCAAGCAGACACAACTTAAGAAAGGAAAGCAACACAGATAAATATAAACCAGGGTAGCCAGTCCACAAATCTTGGCTGTGATAAAGTAAACTTCAGTAGTAAAAAGGCACAAAGAAAAATAAGAACTCACAGAAACAAAAGCCCAACAATGTCCACCGTCTTCCTAGGTCCAGAATAAAGCTCTGATGTAGGATGTTGGAGATGTGAGCTGTCTACTCAGGTAGTGTCTGCTTCTAATGCTCAGGTGGTCTGAAATTCTATCTACGTCTTTCAGCCAGTTTCTTGGTACATTCAAGTGTGGAATCCAACCGCCCCACCCCCACTTCCATCTGTCCCGCCCGACTGGGGCAGAAGAATCCAGGACTTAACTTCCTGCAATATTCCATCATAGGGGTCAGTGAAGAGCACTTAGGAAGACCTCATCCATGGAAATGCAAGAAAATTCTTCAACCAATTACTCTTCCAGTCTCTGACAATTTCCTGGGGAGGTGATTTAGATCAGCCAAATAGGCTGGATCTCAGATTTATTAATGGTAAGGGCAGCATTTGAACCCATGGCACATGCATGGATGAAGACATCTTAGCTAATTTTCTTTTAATGATGTCATTGAATCTTTAAACAGACTTAGGGTGTGAGGGTGGTAAGGGCAACAGAAGCTTCTAGAAAGTTGAGGACATCTTACACAGGTCCTCTGTAATCTGGTCAGTTAAATTAGTAATTCAGTGACCTCACAGAGTTTTTGGTGCACCCTGGATGGGAAAAATATTCCTTAGTAATTTCTAGTGGCCTGCTGACTAAGCAACACTTTTAGGCAATTAGAAACTCAGGAAATCATTGCCAGAACCTATTTGTAATTATAAGTGTTGAGGGGGACAGGAGTCTGGTGGAAAGGGAGAGCTAAAAAAAAAATCTGTGATTCTAACATGGGGTCTTCTAGTTGAGGGAATATCCCACAAGAGTGATTTGAAGGGCCAGCAAACATTAAATGGGGAGCAGATGAAATAAGTCTGGTAACATGTTCTGCAGAGCCCCCAAAATGTCCTCACCAGTATTTAGGTAAAATATAAATGAACTTGTCCCAACGTGATTCTCCGCATATAAGGAAAGATGTAAAGATTGAGGTAAAACTAATTTCCAGTTGGACTCTTCCCACATTTAATTATCCCACTTAGACCAGAAACATTTTTTTTCTTTTTCCAGTGAGGTTCTTATCCTCATTGGTCATCATCTTCTGAAAGTTGGCCAAATTATGGCATTTTATACCAGCAGTTGCATCATCAAATTTTGTGGCATCACACATCTGTTTTTTATATATATATATACCATTGAATTATATGGTATGTGAATGATATGTCAATAAAACTGTTGTAAAATACAAATCAATAAGATACTTTAAAGGTGTGGTGTTGTGGTGTAGCATCCACAGCAGTGTTAGATATTGCCAACACTTGAAATGTGGTGGAAGTCCCCAGCCTAGAACCCCATCAACCTGATGACTGCCTTCTATTTCACCTGTCTAAAGGTTTCCCTAAGTCTGATGAATTTGTGTTTTAATGATAGTAATTGCAGACAGAAATAATACAGCTTCATATATTTGATCATTAGAGGCATTGTTAATCAGTCCCAGACAAGGTAAGACATTTTTCTTGTTCCTGAAACACCCAAAAATCATGGTCAAGGACTAAAGCATATTCTAAACCTGTGTAATATGGACCAACTTTCTCAAAGCCAGCTTGCAGGACTGAGCAAAGACAACCAAGCTATTCTGCTGGGTCAAGGGTATTTGAGGAAGAGGTAATACCATATTTCAAATTTGGATGAACTGAAAAGAAACAAAAAGGCAACTCAGGGTTGGCAGGTAGTTTCTAGGGGTGTTGCAATCAGGTGGGACTCATGGACGGCACTGCCCTATGGACAGCAGAAGGAAACACTACCTGGTCATGCATCATCGCCAAATTGCCATCATCCTCGATCCCATTGTTGCAGCCACTGTCATTGAGCACCTTGTTTGTCATTGACGTTCCACTTTACCAAGCATAATGTCTTTTTCCAGGGACTGATCTCACCTAATAATATGTACAAAGTATATGTGACAAACTCTTTCCATCCTCCCTTCTAATGAGAATTCTAGTTGTATTTCTCCAAGATGGATTTGTTTGCTCTTTTGGCATTCAATGGTATTTTCAAAATTCTTCACCACGACCACAATTCAAATGCATTGACTCATGGACAGGCTTCCTCATTCAATGTTCAGCTGTCACGTGTGTATTGTTGTTGTTGTCAGATCAGACTCATAGGGACCATTCAGTACAACAGAATAAAAGACTGCTCAGTTCTGTGCCATGCTTGCAAGCGTTCTCATGTTTGAGCCCATCAATGCAGCCGCTCTGTCAATTCATCTTCATTAAGGTCTTCCTCTTTTCACTGCTCCTCTATTTTACCAAATATGACGTCTTTCTCCAGGGTCTAGTCTCTCCTGACAACAAGTCTAATAGATGAGATGTACTCGCTCCATCTTTACCTCTCAGGAGCACTCCAGCTGTACTTTTTCCAAGACATATATGTATGTTCTTTTGGCAAGCCATGGTATATTCAATATTCTTCTCCAGCATCATAATTCAAATGCATTGATTCTTTTTCAATCTTCCTTATTCAATGTCCAACGTTCATATGCATATAAGGCTATTGAAAGTACCGTACTTGGGGAGGTCACATATGTCCTTAAAATAGCCCCCGTGCTTTCAACCCTTCAAAGTGCATTCAAACAAAAAAACTAAAGTCATAGTCATCCTGCCTATAATTCAGGGTAGAACTGCCCTGTGGGTTTCTGAGATAGAAATTCTTTATGGGAGTAGAAAGCCTGGTCTTTCTCCTGTGGAATGCCTGCTAGTTTTGAACTACAATAGGTCAATGGAAATGCCATGCTTGTATTGGGGTCACTTTAATCCTCAAGGGACATACTTGCTCTTCCAGGATTTGAAGAGGCCTTTGGCCACACATGGAACCCAAGCAAAATGAAACAATAACCCATTTCAATCTATTCTCCACTTGTTATGATGTGTTCATGTGTCCATTTGTGAGATGCCGATCTGTTTTACTTTGAATTGTAATGCATATGGAAGACTGCAATTCTTGATCCTCATGGACAAGTACATGAAGTCCTCCTGCTTTCACCAGGCAAGTTTGTATCATCTGAATATTGCTGCTTGTTAATAAGTCTTCCTTGCTCCTGATGTCATGTTTTCCATCACATAGTTCAGTTTCTCAAATTATCTGCTCCTTATTTAGAATTTAAAAGTATTGTGAAAAGATAAAAACCAGACACACACTTTTTCTGATTTTAAACCATTCAGTATTCTTTGGTTTTGTTCTAATAGCTGCTTGTCTGTCCAGGTATAATTTCCCCATATGTGAAATGAAATGCTCTGGAATTCCTATTCTTCTCAAAGATTTTTTATCATTTATGTAATTGACTGACTTTGCGGAGTGAATTAAACTCAAGTAAACCCATTCTGGCACTCTCTACTTTCAGCAAAGATGTATGTGACATCATTAATGATATCCTTTGTTTCAATTTTCTGATTCTAGCTTGGATTTCTGGAAGTTATTAGTCACTTTACCACTTCAATCATTTTTGAATGATCTTTAGTAAAACTTTACTTGCATGTGATATTGTTCTGTTTGTGAATTATATTGTTTAAATGATATTTGCTAAACAAACAAATCTATTTGGGATAAAAACATTGAATACTCATTAGAAGCAAAAAGGACAACAGTTTGTCTCGTGTGCTTTGTACATGTTTTCAAGAAAGACCAATCTCTGGAAAAGCACATTCTGCTTGATCAAGTGGAAGGTTAGTGAAAAAAGGACCGTCAATAAGACGAAATGACACAATGTGTGAAACAATAGACTCATAGCAACTCGAATTCTGCTGGATCACCTTTCCTCTTCCTTTTTAAAAATCATTTTATTGGGGGTTCATGCAATGCTTATCCAAACATATATCCATTGTGTCAAGTACATTTGTTGCCATCATCATTCTCAAAACATCTGCTTTCCCCTTGAGCCTCTGGCATCAACTCCTCATTTTTTCCCGCCCTTCCAGTTCCCCTCTTCCTCATGAACCCTTGATAATTTACAAGTCATTATTCTTTTGTCGTATCTTACACTGCCCAACATCTCCCTTCACCCATGTTTCTATTGTCCATCCCCCAGGGAGGAGGTTATATGTAGATCCTTGTAATCGGTTCCCCCTTTCCACCCTCCCAGTATTACCACTCTCACCACTGGCACTGGATCTGAGAGGGTTCAGTGTTTTCATCTGTCCTGGATCTTCTACGTTTCCAGTTCCTATCTGTATCAGTGTACATTCTCTAGTCTAGCCAGATTTGTAAGGTAGAATTGAGATCATGAAAGTTGCGGGGAGAAAGCATTTAAGAACCGAGGAAAGTTGTATGTTTCATCATTGCTACACTGCCCTCTGACCTGCTCATCTCCTCCCTTAGACCCTTCTTTAAGGGGATGTCCGGTTGCCCACAAATGGCCTTTGGGTCCCCACTCTGCATCCCCCCCTCCATTCACAATGATGTGATTTTTGTTCCTTGATGCCTGATACCTGATCCCTTCGACACCTCGTGCTCACACAGGCTGGTGTGCTTCCTCCATGTGGACTTTGATACTTCTGTGCTAGATAGCTGCTTGTATACCCTCAAGCCTTTAAGACCCCAGATGCTATATCTTTTGATAGCCGGGCACCATCAGCTTTCTTTACCACGCTTGCTTATGCCCCCATTTGTCCACAGCGATCATATTGTGAAGGTGAGCACACAATTATATGATTTTTCCTTCTTTGAGTAGGTTTGGTGAAGAGCAGGGTGGGGAGAGGCCCCAGTACATCACCTTTCATTAGAATGGCTACAATATAAATGTCTTCCAGTTGGTTGACCAGGTAGCTGTCTTCCAAATTTCTTGGCAAAAGTGATTAAATGCTTCCAGTGATCTTTAACTTGTTGAAATATTTCAATCAGTATTCTGCCAATTCCTGAAGCCAATTTTATGCTAATGCCTTCATTAGATCTTGGACTTCTTCCTCTAAGACTAGTGGTTCTTGAGCCTATGTTACTGCTAGAAATAGTTGGATGTCGACTCTTTCCTTGGCACAGTGACTGTATTCCTTCCATCTTCTTTTGTCGCTTCCTGGATTGTTCAAGAGTTGGCCCATAGGAACTTTCAATATTGCAACTCAAAGCGTGCATATTTTAACTCAGTGGAATGTCTTGTAAATTGTCCCTGAATGTAAATGTGTGGTTAATCTGCTGTTGTTTGGGTGCTAGCTGGTTGATTCTGACTCACAGGTGCCTTATGTACTGCAGATGGAAGTACTGTCCTCTCCCTGTGTCATTCTCAAACTGTTGTCATGCTTGAGCCCTTTGTTACAGCTACGGTGTCAATCCCTATAGTTCAGGACACAGTAGAGCTTCTTTGTACTTGGTGTCTTACAAAATACCAGCCATTGAAAGGAAATAATATATAATCTTCTGAAAATTGGAGTTTCTTAGAGGCAATGTAACCACCATTAGCTTGATGGCCCAAAGAGTTCTTTAAGCAAACTGCCTCAGTGAGAGAACAGATTAACACATCATCCATAAATTGAAGGAAGTTTAATCCTGGAATAAATGGAAAGGTTTGTAATAGTTGTGAAAAATAAATAGGGACTGATTAAGCTTCTAAGGCAAGATAGTCCAGGTAAATTGTTGGTCCTTTCAAGAGAAGGCAAAAAGGTACTAATTATCCACATACTTCAGAATTATAAAAAGCAAACAAACAAGCTAGAACACTACATAGACCTGCCAGAGGGAAGAAGGCAGCACCAAGGGAAAGATTGCACAGTAACAGATGTGGGTTCCTTCAACCGGAAACGTAGGAATCACAATGAACTTAATGGTTCACAGCGCTCGGACAAAATGACAGCCTAGGCTATTGGCATTCCTAACAGGAAACACATTTAGGTTACAAGAACTGGTGAAGGGAATCCTAAGCCCTTTAGTTAACAATTCTTGTATCATAGGAGCTAATCCTTCTTTGGCCTCTAGATTTATGTAGGCAAGGGTTTGGAACAGTGAGTTTGAATCTTGGTAGTTTCAGCGGAAATAACTCATCCAGCATTTGTAGAAGATGCTCCCCCAGAAAATCAAAGCCGATGCAGAGTTGATCTATGCTATTGGGAGTTGAAGTTACATGTTGCTATATTTTGGCTAGAGTGAGTGCTGGGGCATAGCAAAAACAGAGAAAAGAGTTCTCCTGATAAATACTGGGTTGGACTTGTCTCTGGCAGACTTAACAAAACCTCTCCTTCCTTTGAAAACTGGAGGCTGTATTTCCACTGGAAGAAGTTCTTGCCCAGTAAGTTAATAGGCATGTCAGAGCTCAACAAAATCTATGCATGTCATCAATGTTCTCTAAAGAGCAGTCCCAAGCGAATAAAACACTCGTTATACCTATGACTTTACATCTCTGGTGTTGGGGTTTTGAAAGCACCTGGATTAGATGTTTACATGCCTCATCATTAGAACAGAGGATGGCCTCCCTGAGGATGAGCCAATATTCGAATAATGGCCTCGTTCTCCCAAGAGCCCAAACACCAGCCTAAGAAGCCAGCCGGGTGGTTGACAAAGGACCCGTTTAAATCTGTCCTAATCAGTAATATCTCTTAAAATATTTAGGATTTTTGTAGTAAAACCTCACGACCAATCCATTGGACAATACATCCCTTGCCTTGGTTTCTGAATACATTTCAGGTTGAGTTGGAGTTGGGGGGTCTGTGAAACACTTGTGTTTGTAGGGCTATCCGTTTATCCTATCATCCAGAGAATTTCTTTCTTTCTTTTTTTTTTTTTTTGCAGAGAGGGGAATACATTTGCGGGGTATTTTTTTTCATGTTTTAAAACTTTTCACTGTGAATTGAGTGAACATTTATAGAATAGATCATCAGTTTTACATTCAACGAATCAAATATTTTTTAGTTTCTTTCTTTTTTTTTTTTTTGACCACAACGAATGATTGTTCTGACTAGACATAATCTCATAGGATAGACCCCGAAGGAACGGCAGAGGACACAGACTAGGAGCACTGGCTTGGCTTTAAAGGTTCCCACACGTTCAATCTTTGCATAGGACTGAGCCCAGAGCATGCTGCCTTTTCTGATAAGGGTTTTTCTGAGAAGGAAGACTTCTTAGCCAGGGGAAGTCATAATTTTAGCTTAAACCAAATTGCATTCTGATTGTTTTGGCATATACCCTTCATTAGTTCCAAGTACACTCTTCAATTTCTCCACCTATTTGTGTTTATAAGTACTACAGACAATTATCTTTCCAATATCCCCTGTGCAAAAAGTAGATTATATGTCAGGTCTATAATACACAAGGCCTTTCCTGGGTGGGCTGGGGGAGTGGGGGTGGGGTCGGGAGAGAAGGGATAAAGAAAAGGAAGGGGGTCGAAGACCCGTTTGATTCATGCCATGGAGAACCAACGTGTACAGTTCTGAGTCGGTAAAAATGAGTTTTTCTTGAAAAGGCCAGTCACCTTCAGTCCAGTAACACTGTTTCCTATTCCTTTTCGATGGTCGCTAACATGGGGTGGTCGGGTTCTGTCACTTCCAAGTCCCCGCTGCCCAGGAGAATGGAGCAGCCCTGGTCCAGCGCGAACACGTCTGACTTCTGCCTTTGGCACGCGTGCTCGACTACCTCGCTGGGCGTGGAGAAGGTTTTGTAGCACAGGTTGTGCTTGTAGGGCTTGTTGGTCTGCACCAGCAGCTTGTCCATCTGTCTGCCCTCCTCGAACGTGCACAGCTCCAGAGTCTGCTTGTCCACCATGGTATACGCGTCAGTGCTCTGGTTGAGGCACACGTGCCGTGCCGCCTGACTGGCCCTGCAGAAGCTCTTGTAGCAGGTGCTGCACTTGAAAGGCTTCCCGGTGTAGAGGTCCCTGTACTCCTGCCAGTGGCTCTTCTGGAGGAACTTGTGCCCGCAGATGGTACACTCATACTTGGGCCGATTCACCTCCCGCTCCTGGTCCGCCTACTCCAGGTTGTTGACGTCAGAGATGTCCTAGGGGGGCGGCGAGTTGAACACGGGCTGCAGCTCCGTGTCGCTGACCATGGCCGCCTTGGGCACTTCCATGGCCATGACCTTGCTCAGGTGGGCAGCGTTCATGCACAGGGCCAAGGGCACGCGGTTGTTGCCCGGATGGCTGGCCAGCACCCGGGTCTGGATCTGGAGGTGCTCCTGCAGGCTACCCTCAAAGGTGGCAGGCGTAGTCTTGGGGAAGCTGCCGTTGCGCTTCATGATGCTCGGCTTGACGTAGGTGGTGGTCAGCGGAGTGGGCTGCTAGTCCCAGGACGAGGCCTCCAGGTTGGTTTCCTCCATGGAGGGTGGGGGCGGGACAGGGGTGGAGACGAGTTGGGGTGACAGGAAGGTCTGCAGCGGATCTGAGGGGGTCAGGTTGGTTTGGCTCACCTGGGGCAGGTTCGGGGTGAGCTGGGAGAGCCGAGTGGCCTCGGGCACCTGCTCATGGCTCACACTGGGTGGGGGAGGCCGGGGCTCCCGCCCCAGCTTCTCTTCTAGGGGCCTGGTGGAGCAACCTTGCTGGCCTGTCTCAGCTGATGGTCCACAATCTGGATGCGGTACAAGGAGGAGGCGAGCCAGAACACCTGGTCAGGGTGCGAGAAGGCATCCTGGCTGGGGAGGCTAGCTTCCTGGACGAGTGGGTAGGCGTGCTGGCACTTGATGCCCTGGTCCAGGCGCACGGGGTCGATGAGCTGCAGTGCCATCTTGCCCGTGTACATCAGATAGCTGAAGATGTCGGGCTGGATATCCGTGGGCTTCAGGCAGACGCACTCGCTGGTCTGATGGACAAACAACATCTCAAAGTAATTGGAGAATGAAGCAAGAACTGGTTTGTGTGCTTTGAAGTATGCATCACCAATTGCAACTGTACAGTCACACAGGAAACCAAATTCCCGCTGCATGTTTAATTGTTGCAGTAGAATAAGACTGTGGTTGGCCAAATCCATTTTTTTTTTTAAATCGTTTTTTGTGTTCCCCTTTCGACGTGTCTGTTCTTGGGCTGAAAACGGAGTACCGGTGGTGAGTTCGGTTCTAGGTGCGTGGGAAAGGAGACTACGGGCCATAGTCTCCAGGGTTCCACCCTCCTGTACCTGACCAGTCTGGCTGGTCTACCTGATGATTTTGACTTTTGTTTTACATTTTTCTCTCACTCTGTCCCAGGAATGCGGACATGATCTTGTTCACAGCAATCCGCAGTGGGGCCGGGCACCATCTAGGTATTCTAGTCTCAGGATTGTAGAGGCTGAGGTTTGTGTGGTCCTTTAGTCCACTAGACTAATTGTTTCCACAGGTCTTTAATTGTCCTTGCTCTGTCGCGGGTGCTGCTGCGGCGCAGTGTCCAGGCTGGCAGTCCCGCCGCTGCCTCTGCCTCTCTCTGCTGCTGCTCCTGTTGTGCCGCGGGTAGGTGTCTCGGCGCTGCCGTGGCGGGGCTTTTCCTGTCCGGTTGTGTTATGGTCACATGACCAAGGAAGCAGAGAGACTAGTGCGAAGAGGCAGCTAAAGGCTCCTGCCCGGGAATCAAACATTTTTGTTTCATATCTTTCATTGTAACGTCCTCAATGTAGCATCTTTTTCTACTTGGTCCCTGTGTTGCCTGGGTCTTTTCCTCCTTCTTTCTAAAAATTCTGATTTGGGCCTTTTGTAAATATCTTTTTATTTTAAACAGTTGATTATTCAAAGCAGTTGCCACTGGGTTTATATCTTATTCATCTTATAAACCAGTCTCAGCAGCCCTGGTTGTGCTTTGGGCTGTAATCTCCCTGGTCGGCAGTTTGAAACCACCAGCAGATCTTGGAAGAAAGACTGGGTTTTCTCTTCTGGTCAACATTTATAGTCTCAGAAATCTACAGTGGGTCACAGTGAGTCAGCGCTGTCTAGATGGCAAAGAGTTTGTTTCGGATTATATACCTGTCTATTGGTTGTCTGAAAATTGAGTCATGGGGATGAGTTCATTTCCAGACCTGGAGAATAAGGGCCATAGTCTTAGGGACTCCACTAGTCTCTAATTAGAGAGTAGCCTGTTCTCATTTACGAGTTTTAGTTAGTTCGACATTCATCTCCTACTCTATGCAGGAGCTTCTAATATGATAACATTTTAAGAGTAACTGGTATTGCTAGCCAAGCACCATCAAGTTCTGGTGTCAGTATCTTACGCACAGTGAGTGTATGGTCTATTAGCCATCAAACTAATTTTTCCATATGTATTTTAAATTCATATTAGTCTTCTTTCCTCTGAATGGCAATAGATCAATATTTGAATCTTAGATGTCTGCTCAGGAGCTTTTAAGTCCCCAGACACAGCTTGCCTAATTAAGGTGCCCAACAGTGTCTCTGAATGCCAAATTATGCTTAGATCCGCCATCACTGTTCATGGAAACAGAGTCATGAGATCAAAACTTGGTTGCCCTAGGGAAATCTGCTGCATAAGACCTTAAAATATTGAAAAGCAAGGATGGTACTTTGAGGATTAAGGTGGCCTTGACCCAAGCCATGCCATTTACAATGTCCCCCCATGCATTTGAAAGTTGGACATGGCATAAAGAAGACCAAAGAAGAAATCCATTAATTTGAATTATGGTGCTGGAGAAGAAGATTGAAAATATCAGGGATTGTCAAAGTAGCATGCTTGTCCCGGATGTAGTATGGCCAGATTGCTCCCTAGGGGCAAGGGTGTCGAGACTTCATCTTACGTGTTTCAGATATGTTGTCATGAGAAACCCGTCCCTGGAGAAGGTTGCCACGTTGGGTAAAGTAGCAAGCCAAGGGAAAAGAGGAAGACCTTCAAGGAGATGGATGGACACAGTAACGGCAACAGTGGACTCAAGCAAAGGAGCAATTGTGGGGATGGCCCAGGACCATGCGGTGCTTCCTTCTTTGTGTACAGGGTCAATATGGGTGGACACTGACTAGATGGTATCTAGTAACAACAATAATTAAGTGTCACATATACTTATAGCAAGGGTAAATGTAAGTACACGAATAGTCTCTGTCAAACACATATATGTTTATTCATGGGTATACTCCAACTCTCCTTTCCAAACGTGTTCAACTTTTGAATCTATCCATATGTCTGCTTGTAGATCATGGTGATTCCAGAATTGTGCAACCTTCCCAGATGCATCTTCCACCCAGAGATTTAATGTCTTCCTCTAATCTTTGTTATTGCTTAATTCAAATAAATGACTAAATACAGCATTTCAATCACTTGGAATCAGAGCATGGAAAAGATAAACATACAATTTTCTGTCTTCATCCTCAATTGAAATCTAACCAAAAATAAATAAATTAATTAATTAAAAAAATAAATCTAACCAATTAGTAATGCCATAGCAGCAGAATGGCACAAGAATGCCTGATATTTGGGAACACGCAGAAAGTGAGTTAATGACTTTTGAGAAAGAGTTCCTTGAGAGAATCAAGGTAAAAATAAAGAAATCTAAAAAGTTTAGTGCGTGGATGTTTATCTTTCCAGATACTGTCAGTAGTTTTCTATAGCTACTTACTGAGCTAGCTAATGTTTAATTTGAGTAACCTTGTGCAAAGACCTGTTTAAATGGCAATATCAAACAATAGCAGCAAGATGAGAGATAAGAAGAAAGTATAAAAGGATTATTAAAGAAATGCTAGGGGTGAAATTTATCTCTCTCAACAAATCAGGGTATGCTGGGCTTAATCAAAAAAATCCTATAATGGGCAGACAGATAGGAAACTGTTATTGTAGGGAACTTAATGGCATGTGAGTGTGCTTACTGTGATGTGTGACAGAAGAGGGGGAGAGGAGGCTGTGGCTTTCAGATCATTATTTTAAAAATATAAATCTTAGAATTCTGACATTCTAAAGACTTTTGTCGTTGCTTTGCTCTTGATATTACAAAGAATAAAAGTAAAGGCAAGGGACAAGGGACTGAGCATGCCTTTCCTAACTTTCCATCCATAATGTATTATGTAGGAAGGAAATTCCTTTTGATCATCTTAACAATCTTAATACATCTAAGAGCAATACAAATAAGCTTTGCCTTACTAAGGGGCTTGTTACATTGGAAATGTTTTCTAAGCAGCCAAAGTACAAACGAAAGGACAGAGAAACTAATTAAACAGAGCCAAATTTGCCATTCAGTGACTCCATTAGTTGTTTAGCTGGGGCCAAGGCCCTACACTGTGAGTTTAGATGCTGTAAAAATTTCCAACAAGTGTTCTTCTCACCTCTCTATTTCAGAAGAGAATTAATCATATACAGGTATTGATTTTTTATTTGTGTGTATGTTGTTGAAGCAAAGGGTTTGCAGTAAACAAACTAAGATTCAATTGTCCCAATCACTTAGTATTTATTTAGGACTAAGTAAGCAGCCACCATGGTGGGAGGTGAGGAAAAAAAGGCAATCAGAGATGATGCGCCTTCAGGGCCTTAGAGAAGAGAGGGACTGGCAAGTCATAAACAAAGTACTCAGAATAGTGGAGGAAGATGCTTTTGGTTTTTTTTTCCTCATTGCATGTAGTTTCCTCTGCTGCCTACCAAAACAAAATCACAGAACTTCTCCAGAGACACAAAGACCTAGGATCCTGGTGTGAACTAATCACCATACATCAAAATTGCCTTTAAGTTTTAACATTTTCTTTCTCCTGGAGCCCTTGATATCATCTCACATGGAAGCAGCAAACCAGGCAGTGTGATCATGAGGTGTCCATAGGATCAGGTATCAGGCATCAAAGAGCCAAAACAAAAAGTCATATCTATGCGAATGAGGGGGAGGATGGAGTGGAGACCCAAAGCCCATCTTTAGACAATTGGGCATCCCCTCACAGAAGGATCACAAGGAAGAGATGAACCAATCAGACTGCAGGACAGCGCCAGTGAAATATACAACTTTCCTCTACTTCCTCTAGTTCCTCTAGTTCTTTAATGCCACTCCTCCCACTAATATGACACCAATTCTACCCAAAAAATCCAGCTAGACCAGAGCATGTACACTGGTACAGATCAGAGCTCACAAAACAAGGAATCCAGGACAGATAAACCCCCTCAGGACCAATAATGAGGGTAGTGATACCAAGAGGGGAAGGGGAAGGTGAGGTAAAAGAGGGGGATCTGATCCCAATGATCAACCTATAACTCCCTCCCAGGGGATGAACAACAGAAAAGTGGGTGAAAGGCTCCATAAGGTTTTCAATGGCTGATTTTCACCAGAAGTTCAATAATCCTTTCCTGTAACGCATCTCCAAGTGGATTCAGTTACCCATTCTTTCCGTTTGCAATGGGATGTGTTCGTCACTTGCCCTACTCAGGGACTCTGAGAGCAACTCAGAGGTCTGCAAACACTAAAAACATATTGAACCGATTGGCATGGTCTTGAGTGAGACCAGCCAGTGGAATAGAGCAGAAGCCAGTGAAGGGAGATTGAAGAAGGCCCTGCCCATGAGTCAATGCGAAGATGTACGTGGATTCCCTCTAGCATTTCTTCACACTCTTGTCTGCCTATGGTGGCAAGTGGTCTTCCATGGCTGCCTCGTGCTGCTTTCTGGAGATAGCTGCTTTAAAAGTGAGCACACAGACCTAGAAGGGCTTGGAATGGTCTTGGTCCAGCTCCCAGACACTATGGAGAGGATTTGGCTTATGAAAGTTTTTGAGGTCAGGATCACCCTAAGATTGAATTTACACCCCAGCGTTCTCCTTCAGGATGCAAGCCCTTTGCTGTCTTTCCAACTGCACTCCTTGCCAGTTTATCTTGGGGGCACTTCCTTAATAATTTAGTTTCTTTTAAAATTGCTTTTAAGTATGAATATTAAAATATTGTAATGAACCAAAGATTGTCAAAACTGAATGTGTATCAGAAAGGCATGACGGCTTATAAAAGACAATTTTTTTCCCCACGATGCCTAGAATCGGTCTGGGATGCTGTACTGTGGTGTCACTGAGTTCATTTCAGTACATCACGGCTCCACATGAGAAAGCACAAACACTTCACTATTTCTTCGCTGTGATTCTGATTTAGGTGAAGGATTGTAGAATAGACCATCAGCTTTCCTTCAATAATTCATATACTTCCTTTTTCTATCCATACATTTCAATCCCCTCAAAGTACCCTCATGTATACCATTATTATTGTTGTTTTTGTTATATTTTCCCTCCTCCTTTCCTAACACAGCTTTCCTCAAGAAATTCTGTCTATTTGATCTTAAATGGTTGATCATTATAGCACAGGGTGATTTCAGCGCCAGACCAGAAGAGTAACCAAGGGTTTTTCTCCTGTCTCTTGGATCAGTAAGCCTCATTTGATTTATGGGTCTGTTTTCTGTTTCATACTTTCCTTCTTCTCTATCCAGGACTCCTTCGTGTAATCCTTTTCAGAAGAATAGGTAGTGGTGGGTAGGCACCATCTAGTTCTTGTCTCAGGCTTGCAAAGACTGATGTTCACCAGGCCCATTAGTCCATGGGATGGATTGTTTCCATGTATCACTTGATTTTCATCAGTTTTATTTCTTCTGGTTGGGGGATACTAAAATGTGCACTTCAGAAGACTGTTAGGGAGATTTTAAGACCCAAGTTTCTATTTACCAAAATGAGATGTAGAAAAATGTTTTTGTAAAGTACGTTACTCCAATTGAGTTTGGTCAATAAAATGGTTTTAAACAAAGAAAACCTCATGGAGCACAGTTTTACTCTGGCACATTGGGATCAATCTGAGCATTTTACTGGAAGGTTGTCTCTGCAAATGCCCCACAGCGAACAGGTTTCTGCAAAGCTTCCAGAGTAAAATAGACTATAAAGAAGTAATAGGTGGTCTGTTTCTGAAGAATTTACCACGGAAAACCTGATAGACAGAATGCAAACCTTGTGGGATACTGAAACCTTCATGACTCCAGCAGAACATGTCATATACAGTACTGGAAGATGAGCCCTTCACAGTATAAGGCACTCAAAGCATGACTGAGAAAGGATTGCCTTCTCAAATTGTCTTGACTATAAAGATACAGATGGACTAGAGCCCACAGGAATAAGACCTTTGAGACCTTCATATGATAATGAGCCATACTCAAAATAAGAGAAGAAAAAAACCCAATTCTGAACATCAATTAATAATTGGAACTTGGAACATATGAAGTATGGATCTAGGAAAATCAGAAGTTGTCAAAAATGAAATATAACACCTAAAGATCCATATGTTGAGTGCCAGTGAGCTGAAATGTACTGTGATTGGCCACTTAGAATCAGAAAATTATATGGTTTCCTCTTCTGGGATGACAGATTCAGGACAATAGGGTTACATTCATTTTCAAAAAGAAGACTTCAAGATCATCCTGAAGAACAATGCTGTCTGTGATAAAATAATATCTATCGGAATACAGGGAAAATGCATCAATACAAATATTATTTAAAGTGATGCACCCACCATCAAAGCTAGTGATGAAGAAATTGAGGAGTTCTGCCAACGTCTTCAGTCTGAAATTTATCAAACATGCAATCAAATGTATTGATAATTATTGGCAACTTAAATGCAAAAATTGGACAGAAAGAGAGAAGGAGAGAGAAAGGCAAACTAGTCGGAAAATATGGTTTTGGTGGCAGAAATAAAACCAGAGATGACATGATAGCATTTTGCAAGACCAAAGACTTCTTTGTCGCAAATAACTTTCTTCAACACAAGCAACAATTGTGCCCATGGACTTCTCCATGTCTGTACCCATTCCGAAGAAAGGTGACCCAACCCAATGTGCAAATTAGAGAACGGTCTCACCGATACCACGTGCCAGGAAAACGTTGCTGAGGCTCATCCAACAACCACCGTATCAGCATGTTGAGAAACAGCTACCAGAGGTTCAGGCTGAATTCAGGAAAGGATGCAGAACAAGGGATATGCTTGTTGATGTCAAATATATCTTGGCTCAAAGCAGATAATACCAGAAAAATGTTTACTTGTGTTTCATGGACTATGCCAAGGCATTTGACAGTATGGATTGTAGCAAACTATGGAGAGCCTTGGGAAGGAATGGAATTCCAGAATACTTCATGGTGCTCATGCGGAAATGCTGCGTAATTTAAAATCTGGAAGGGTGTGCGCCAGAGTTATATTCTCTCATACTTATCCAATCTGTTTACAGAGCAAATAATCGCAGAAGCTGGATTATATGAAGAATGTGGCATTAGGATGGGAGGAAGGCTTATTCCCAACCTGCAATACACAGAAGATACAACCTTGCGTGCTGACATGAGGGCCACGTCACGCGCTTGCTGATGAAGATCAAGGATTGCAACCTTTGCTGTGGATTACAACGCAAAGGAAAGAGACCAAAGTCTTCAGAACCGGACTAATAGATCACATCATGATAAATGGAGAAAGGATTGAAGTTGCCAAGAATTTCATCTTGCTTGGATCTACATTCATTGTTAATGGAAGCAGAAATCAAGAGATTAAAAGATACATTGCATTGGGTAAATCTATTGCACAAGATCCCTTTTAAATTGTGAAAAGCAAGGATGGTACTTGGAGGAGTAAGGTGTGCCTGACTCAAGTCATGATAATTTTAGTTACCTCATATGCATGTGAAAGTAGGACCCTGAATAAGAAAGGAATCAGTCCGTCACTGTGCCTGAGGCTCAGGACCATACGTTGAGTGTCTTATGATGTGAGAGGCTCAACTTCCAGCACTATATATGACAATGCTCTGCTTTGAATCATGAAGTTTTTAGTATCCAACAAGGTTTCCATTCTGCCCATAAGGCTTTCAATGGCAGATTCTTCTGAAATGGACCACCTATTCCTTCTTTGTAGACTATTTTAATCGGGAAGATTTGCAAAAGCCTGTTCATGTCAGGTGACAATTCTGGGCATTTGAAACACCAGTGATGTAACATTCAGTATCAGAGCAACTCACAAACCACCACAGTTCATACAACAAACTGGCAAACGCATGGTGAGGACTTTCATAGGTAAAATCTATATTAGTATTATTGTAGCTTTATAAGCTCATATTTTTTTACAGATTGACTATATACACAATATGCAACTCTGGTATATTTGGGTGATTAGATTTGTGGAGGGAATACGTGATATGAAAAATTTAGACATTGTGGAAGAATGAATGACATGGGCAAAATCCCTGAGATAGAAAAGTACACTGCATATGTGAGCTGGAAGAAGACTAGAGTGGCTGAGGTCTGGAAAGGGCAACAGCTCCCTGCTGTCGCTGCAGGAGGGGAGAACAAATCTTAGAGGCAGACTTATAGGTCAAGGGGGTTAGGTACCCATAGGAAACCCATAACCAAATCTGTGCTCTGGAGTTTGGGTTCTCAGGGACTCTACGGGACAATAAAAACTGCCCATAGGTTGTTCCTAAGATTATAAATCTTGAAGGAAGCACACTGCCACATAGATAGGTAAGAGGAGGGGTGAGAGAGAGAGAGAAAGAGAGAGAGAGAGAGAGAGAGAGAGAGAGAGAGAGAGAGAGAGAGAGAGAGAGAGAGAGAGAGAGAGAGATCCCCCTATTCAGGTTCTGTGAATTTCTATTGTTGACCTTTTGATTAGTACCAGTGTGCTTAACCTTTACACTACTAGGGCTGTTTGGAAGGTTTCTATTAATCTTGCTAGGTCCATCTGGTTATTTTTTAAGTCAAAGAAACGCCTTTCTGATTCTCTACCACCTTCTTTGTGTTTTTACTAAGCACAAAGCATAAGGTTATGATAGCAATTTCTTCATCTCCTTCATGCTCATTCTTTAATCCATGCTCTCCATGGCTAGTCCAGATCACAGGTTCACAATCCAGATATTCCTTGATTATATTTCCTTCATCTCAAGTTGCCTTCTCCATAAGCGAACTTGAGGTGCAGATTTGTGTACAACTGAGTTATTAAGGAAGTGCCCCCAAGATAAACTGGCAAGGAGTGCAGTTGGAAAGACAGCAAAGGGCTTGCATCCTGAAGGAGAACTCTGGAGTGTAAATTCAATCTTAAGGTGATCCTGACCTCAAAAACTTTCATAAGCCAAATCCTCTCCATAGTGTCTGGGAGCTGGACCAAGACCATGTCCACGCCCAGCCCTTCTAAGTCTGTGTGCTCACTTTCACGAAGAGAAGCACTGGGTAGCCATGGGAGGACACTCACCACCATAGGCAGACAAGAGTGTGAAGCAATGGTAAAGGGAAGTCACATACATCTTCACATTGAATAATGGGCAGTGTCTTCTGTCAATCTCCCTTCACTGGCTTCTGCTCTATTCCACTGGCTGGTCTCATTCAAGACCATGCCAATCGGTTCAATATGTTTTTAGTGTTTGCAAACCTCTGGCCTGCTCTCAGAGTCCCTGAGTAGGGTAAACGATGAACATATCCCATCGCAAACGGAAAGAATGGGTAACTGAATCAATCCACTTGGAGATGTGATACAGGAAAGGCTTATTGAGAGTCTTGTGAAAAATCAGCCATTGAAAACCTTATGGAATCCTTCACCCACTTTGTGTTGTCCATTCCCCCTGGGAGGGAGTCATATACCAATCATTGTGATCACCCCCCCCCACTTCCCCTCTTGGTATTAATACTCTCATTAGTGGTCTTGAGGTAGTTTACCTGTTGTTTGTTTTGTCCATGCTATACTGCACCTTGACTAACTCATCAGTTCCTTGTGACCCTTCTGTGAGGGGATATCCAATTGTCTACAGATGGGCTTTGGGTCTCCACTCCATCCTCCCCCTCATTCACACTGATATGATTTTTCTGTTCTGGGTCTTTGATGCCTGATACCTGATCCAATCAACACCTCATGATCACACAGGCTGGTGTACCTTCTTCCATGTGAGATGATACCAAGGGCTCAAGTAGAAAGAAAATGTTTTGAAAATGATGATGGCAACATAAGTACATATGTGCTTGACACAGTGGATGGATGGATGGATGGATGAATGGATGGATGGATGAATGTATGCATGGATTGTGATAAGAGCTTTAAGTGCCCCCAGTAAAATGATTGAAAAGAAAATAAAGCCTTATGGAGTACAATTCTACTCTGATACATTGGGATCAACGTGAGGATTTTATTTTATTTTATTTATTTTATTTTATTGTCTATGCCAATGCACCCATTCTCTCATCTCTCTCTCTGGTTGTTTAGAGGAAGGAGTCTTGAGTCCCATTCAGCCTGAGCCCAGGTCTCAATAAAGTACAAATAAATAGATACGAGTTTTTGCAGCCTTTATTTAATGGGAAGATCTGAGTGTGGACTCTCTCAGGACCATGGATGTCAGATGTGGAGAGGATTCTGTGTAAGCATCCTCAGAAACAGAAAACAGCCAGCCAACTCCACATGGCAGCTCTCCAGCTTGGAGAATAAAGTCCCTTCCCTGGAAGGACCGCCATGCACCGAAAATAACATTAAACAGCCTTGCCTCAAATGATCAGAAAGGATATTCTGCTGAAACAGTATTTTATTTTCTTTCCCTGCACATATAGTTCAAATCCTCCCTGAAGCCCATTCCAAACTGAGAATGGAGAAAGAGTTGCCCAAGAGATCAATGCAAACATCGCCCCATCCACAGAAGCCATTCTGACTGAGCTTGCTGCCCGTACAGCAATTTCACATGGTTTCTAGTCAGTGTAGATGGATAATTAAATATTTTTGCTTTAAAAAGCCCCTGCTGGTATTTTGGCTGAATATAAGCATTAAGATAACACTTGTATAGCAAAGAAATTAAAGATTATGGGTTCTGGCAGTAGACAGACATGGATTTTTATCCAAGCTCTCCCACTTTTGTGTAAGAGACTAAGCTACTTCTATAACCATCTTTTGATGTGCAAAATAAGGCTAATTATATCTTTAACCCAGTGCCACTGAGTGGATTCTAATTTATAGCAACCCTGTGTAGGGCTTCTGAGGCTGTAAACCTTCACAGGGTCAGATAGTCTCATCTTTGTCCAGAGGAGTAACTGGTGAGTTTGAACAGATAACCTTAAAGCAGGTACTTCAATGCTTATTCACAAGCACCAGCAGGGCCCCTAATTAGTCTTCACCACAGTGAATTGTTGTAAAGCTTGGTATATCGTTATTAGTAAAATAAATGTTTAGCATTATTAAAATAGCAATCAAAGGGGGGGGGAGGGTTTCAGGTAATATCCTGAATTAAATGGGCTGTATATGCCCAAAGCATGATAACCAAGTTCCTATTAACTAAATTATCCCATATGTCTACTAGTACTTGGTTCTATTTGACAACGAAATTTAGAGAGTGAACAACCTTTATTGCTCAAAGGCACCTTAGGATCAAATATTCCTCACTTTCAGATGATCAAACCAAGGTATCAGAGGTACTCTAATTTGTTGAGGGTCAAAGAGTCATCAGATAGAGCCAAAAGTGAAGCAGAAGTTGTTTTTCTTCTTCTTCTTCTTCATCATTTTATTCAGGGCTTGTACAATGCTTATCACAATCCATCCATCCATCCATCTGTGTCAAGCACATTTGCACATCTGCTGCCATCATCATTCTCAAAACATTTGCTTTCTACTTTAGGCCCTGGTATCAGCTCCTCACTTTTCCCCTCCCTCCCCACTCCCCGTTCCCTCATGAACCCTTGACAATTTATGAATTATTATTATTTTGTAATATGTTACATTGTCTGATGTCTCCCTTTACCCACTTTTCTCTTGTCGGTACCCTAGAGAGGAGGTTATATGTAGATACTTGTAATCAGTTCCCCTTTTCTACCCTAACTTCGCTCTACCCTCCCAGTATCGCTACTCTCACCACTGGTCCTGAGGGGTTCATCTGTCCTGGATTCCCTGTGTTTCCATTTCCTATCTGTACCAGTGTACATCCTCTGGTCTAGCCAGATTTGTAAGTTAGAATTGGGATCATGATAGTGGGGGGAGGAAGCATTTAAGAACTAGAGGAAAGTTGTATGTTTCATCGTTGCTACCCTGAACCCTGATGGCATGTTTCCACAATGCGACCCTTCCATACGAGGATGTCCAGTTGCCCACTGGGCTTGGGTCAATGATGGCTTGGGTCAATGATATGATTTTTTGTTCTTTGATGCTTGATACCTGATCCCTTCAACACCTCATGATCACACAGGCTGGTGTGCTTCCTCCATGTGGGCTTTGTTGCTTCTGAGCTAGATGGCTGCTTGTTTTCCTTTAAGCCTTTAAGATCCCAGATGCTATATCCTTTGATAGCCGGGCACCATCAGCTTTCTTTACCACATTGAAGCAGAAATTTTGTATTATTCTCCTACCCTACAACCTGTCAGAGTTGAATCCAGCTGTTTAAAGGGCGACTCCCTTTATTTTGAACCAGGAACGAGTAGCTTTGAGGTCAATTCTGAACCACAGTGGTCCCAACTGTGTTAAAGTAGAACTTTAGTCCATAGGGTTGCCCAGAGGTGATTTTGTGGTAGGAGATTGCCATATCCTTTGTCCAAGGTCCCTCTGGCTAGACTGGAACTTCCAATCTTTCTGTTCACAGCCAAACACCATCACTGCCTGTACCACGCTAGAACCCCATCCATGTATATATGAGTTGTCAAAGTGATTTCCATAGGTAATTCCATATCACATGGTGACTTTTCATGTGTATCCAGCAAAAAAAAAAGTGTGTCTCCATGCCTGAATATAACCCAGAATTAGGGAAGTAGGGAAGAAAGGGAGGGTTTGAAAAACAAACCAACCTTAGCCATGTTGCTAAAGGACACTTTGGGATGGAAATCTGAAGTGTTTAATTATCAACATGTGCCTTTCCATCCCCGGCCTATTAAATCATCTGACCTGGTAATAATAGCCTGTTTAGCCATCAGGAGAAGATGGATGAGTTTTAGTTCCCATTTTTAAATCCGAAGGATCTGCCCTGTTTCTGAATTATCTGCAGATGAAGATTAGTCACTGAGGCATCTGTAGGTTGTGCAGAGGACACGGAAGTCTTGGCCAGCACATTTATCCTCCACCACGCCGCTCCCCTCTCCTCTGGGGCCTCTACTGGTAAACAGAGACAGAAAGAGCCAAGCTTCTTATGGGCAAAAAGAAAGCTCATCAATGAAAGAAAGGCTCTCTTTAGCAAACTGAACTCGATGGTTTCCTGGTTTGAAAACATCTGAGTATCACACATTTAGCCCTTCCAAGGAGATTACCTCTCACATACATTTGACATGTTATTAGGAGAGACCCGTCCCTGGAGAAAGACATCATGCTTGATAGAGCTGAGAATCCGAGGAAAAGACGGTGCCCCCAGGTGAGGTGGATGGACACAGTGGCTGCAGCATTGGGCACAAACATAACAGCACTTGGGAGAATGGCACAGAACTGGGCAACTCTTTCCTTCTGCTTTGCATAGGGCAGAAGAGTTAGAACCGCATCTATGGGACCTAACAACAACAAAGAGATCTCACAAGGAGGATAACTGCTTTCCAAAAGCCAGTTGGTTTCTTTTATGTTATTTAAAAAAAATACATATTCAAGATTCTTGTTAACAGGCATAAAAAGCTACCCCAAGTCTTAGCAATTACAATAAAAGCCATTTACTGGGACCATAGATTTGAGAAAAGTTAGCTGGAGTGACTTGACTGGTCCCTGAACAGTCACTTCCCAACCTCGCTCACACAAGTGACTAGCAAGTTGGTGCCCGAGGTTGGCTGTTCATTTTAATCCATGAGTACCCTCCATGGCTGCTTAGGTTTCCTGACAGCACGGGAGCTGAATTCCTAGAATGAATGGTCTCATAGTACAGGGAAAACTGCAAAACTCCTGATGACCTAGCTTCCAAGTCCCAGAAGGCCACATTAGCAGTAAATCACTAAGTTGAACATGGTTTCAAGCTGAGGAAAATATACTCCCTATTCCTGTGGAAGAGTAAAAAAGACTTTATCATATCTCAGGACTATTTATTGTTACATTCTAGCTACCTCCTCTCCGCCCAAATTATCGAATATTTCACAGAAACTTAAAAACATTGATGTCACTTATTCATCAACTCTCCCTCCACTCATGACATTCGATAAATATTTTGTGATGCCTTGAAACCAAAGGGTCCCCTCTCAGCAATGTAATCCATCAGTCAATCAATCAACCAATCGAGTTATATTTATTTTTTCTGGAGGTGATTTCTTTCCCAGCCGGTTCTACCGTTAATTACAATAACTCCAAATGCCATTCTGGATTCCAAATAATTAATGTAGTCAGGAGCAAATGATGCCAATTTCAACAGCACATTCTGTGTGAGAGATAGCAGAGCAGACAATGGGAGAGAGAGAAAAAAAAACAATTAAAAATGTTTTCCAAGTTAAAGAAGGATGTTATGTTAACAATGGCAAAGCTTTTGAGATATTTCAGTGGTTTTTATGCCGCCATTCCTATTCTGTGCCCCTAAGGAGTAGGGCTCCAAAAATGAGACAGTTCTGCAGATTCTATCAGCAGACCCCAAAGTAGAAATTAACTAGTGTTACAATTCTCTTGCATTGAGCCCCTTTCCATTGGCGCGCATTTGCATATGAATACCCAACTAATTGTTTTGAAGTAACAATTAAGAGAACAATAGAAGAAGAAAAGGGACTTGAGGCTGCAACAGACACCTGGGAGACTGTATTTAATGTTTTTTTTTTCAGTATTTGATTTTTTTTAAAATAATGAAGAAACTAAAGCTTCACACACATAACACGACCCAAAGAAGCAGAGCAGTAAAATGTTCCCAACCCACTGGTGCTTCATCTCTCAGAGCCCTGGTTCTTCCCACTTAGTAGCCTGCATAACAATACCCTGGTGGCTTAGTGGTTTCCCTGGGACTTTTAACCAAAGGCCGGCAGTTCAAAACCACGCAGGCACTTTCCAGGAGTAAAGAGATGATGCCTGATTCCCTCAAACACTTCCAGGCTTGGAAACTACAGAGGCAGTTCTACTTTGTTCTACTAAGGTCACCTTGAACTGGTATCAACTCAATGCATGCGTGTTTGGAGGGTTTGCTTGTTGTGTGCAATGTGTTTAAAGCACCAGTCTTGACAACAGTCGCCAAACAAGCCGTCCCCAGGCGCTCAACCCCATCCGTGTGTCCTGGCTCCAGTTCAAACTGATGAAACAGTTGTTCAAGTTCAGTGAAATGAGACCTGGGTATTGTGAGTGGCAGGAGAGCAATGAGAGACTGGTGGTAGCCTTTCTCTGGGGTCCAGAGCAATTCAGCTGTGGCCCCAAACTGGCACCACTCAGCGAATGACATGCCCTATCGATAATGCTTCCCATAAAGGGGCCTCTTGGCGTACCCATTAAGCACTGGGCTACTAGTCAAAAGGTTGGCTACTGGCACTCCCCTGCCAGGCTATGAAATGAAAATGTGGCAGTTTGATTCTGTAAACTTTTACAGCCTTCCAAACCTCTGGCAGAGCCCTGGTATCATCATGGTTATCCATTGTGCTGATAACCACAAGGTCAGCAGTTCGAGCCCAGCTGCTGCTCCAAAGGAAAAATGTGGCTTTGTGCTCCTAGAAAGATGTGTAGCCTCAGAAACCCACAGGGGAAGTTCTATTGACTAGATAGCAGTTCTAAAGGCTTGGATTTTTTAAGCTTGTAGCAATTTGAGTGTAGTAGTTATACACTTGCATGTTCACTTGATAAAAGAATGTAGGGGTGGAGTCTAGCCTGTCAATCAATAGCCTGATGATCCCTGCTGGGCGTGGCCTTCTCATGGGGATTCTAGGAACTCTCTCTTGATTCTGCCATCAGAACAGGTCTCTCTGTCTCTCTGTCTCTCTCTCTCTCCTCTCCCCTTCCCTTTCCTTTTCTGCTATTTAGACACTCAGAGAGCTTAAGAAGCCATGTGGAGACCTGCACCGGCACTGAGATGCTTCCATCACCACTGGATCCGTAAGACTTTTCACCTACTGGCCTGTGATCTTCCTGCATTAGGTATCATAACATGTGCTGCATGAGTCTAAAAAGGCATCTATGGGCTAATATTGGACTTGTGGACTTAATCTGAACTGGGATGGGATGTTTTCTTAATATACAATTACTCTTTGCTTTAAAACTCTTTTTCCATATATGTATTAGTCTGGGTAGACTAGAGAAAAAATCCAGGTAGACTCATATATGTGTTAAGAGAGAATTTTATATTAAAGAACATTAAGAAAATACATTAAGAAAATATCCCAGTCCAGTCCAGATCAATTCTACAAGTCCGATATTAGCCCTTATGTCTGATATCATTCTATAAATTCCTCTTCAGATTCATGCAAGACATGCAATGATACAGAATGCAGGAAGATCACAGGACTGTGGGTAAAAAGTCTTGTGGATCCAGTGGTGGTGGAGGCATCTTAGTGCTGGCAGGAGTCTCTGCGTGGCTCCTCCACCTCCAGGGCTCTGCCTCTAACTGTGCAGTTCCATGTGTCTTGTCAGCAGGAAGTTGAAGCAGAGAGTCTATATGTTCCACCCAGTGAGCTATTTTTCTCCAAAGCACCTCCCAAATGAGGCTATCAAGCTGCAACCTGATTGACAGGCTGGACTCCTCCCTTACGCAAATTGACAAGAGATTACATAACTGCCACAGTGTACATCAGTGTTACTAGATCTGTTTCTCCAGTCAAGCAGCCTAACACATTTACTCTGTCTATGTAGTTACTATGAGTTGGAATAGAATCCTGACAAAGATGGATGTGTGTGTGTGTGTGTGTGTGTGTGTTTGTGTGTGTATGAGAGAGAGAGAGAGAGAGAGAGAGAGAGAGAGAGAGAGAGAGAGAGAGAGAGAGAGAGAGAGATCGAGCAGATTTTATTCTTTGTAAGATCAGCGTTCAAGGGATTGAGGGCACAGTCGTGTCACAGAATGTGATATGTATTGATGTTTTTGTTGTTGTTAGATCATTTTCTTCATCCTTAGATCTATTATGATTAGCTCCATATTTCTCCCTAACCTCAACCCACGAGAAAACAAAAAATAATAAACTAGTTAGGGCAACTTATAAATGATTAAAAAAGGAAAACAAAAGGGAAGGTGTTGAATTTTAGCCGAAATAGATCTTTAGTAATCTACTCTCCCATTCATTCTGTATGAGGACAAGACTCTGCACAGCCCTGGTCCAGGGTCTGAGGTAGTTCAGTGTGGCTTACACTACATGGGGACTCTTCAAATGAATTTGAAGCGTTCACTGCCATTATTAGAATGCTGCCCAATGGGTGCTTCAAATGCGAACTCTTATTATTCCCTTCTCTAGTTTTATATTTTAATATTGACAGTTCTTGAATCACACCGGCTGGGGTGCTTCTTCTTTGTGGGTTTAGCTGAGATCTCACTTAGAGAGCTGCTTGTTTTAAGAAAAAGGTTTAAGACCTTGCATGCTATTCTTCCTAGAGCTTAGCATCTACTGATTTCTCCACCACACTTTGCTACAGCAGCCATATATTCAGTGATTCCCTTTTAGGGCAAATATCTAGTAGGGTCACATCATAAGAACTAATTGTTCTTACATTAGGGCTTATGGTTAGGTGCAGCTCAAAATGCATTCACATACCTAGGTTCATAGGTATCCTTGGTTCACCATAAAGGCAACATCAGTTTCTTGTGAAATAAAACAGGTAACCCGCTACACACATTTGATAATTCCAATAATATTATCATTAATCTAGACAATGGTTTAGAATTTAAAATTCTAGTAGGAAAAATGAAAATGTACATATGTAGAAAAGCTTACTGAAATAAAATACATGAAAATATAAAAATTCATATCTTAAGTGTTAGTTATAGAGCTGAATGAATCCTAGTTCATCTGAATGAATCAAAGACAGCAATCCACTGATGACTTTGGGGATCAGTAGGCAACACAACAGGAGACCACCAAACCAGAAGCAAGATCCAGACCCAGCAGAAGGCAAGGGGCTAAAAAGCTACACTCCCAAAGAGGTGTCATGAAGAACCTGATTAATAGGGCTCCAACCCTGCTTTCTTCGAGCTACATCTAGTTGACATCACATCTAACCATCACACTAAGCATGGCATCCGTTTGTAGGGACTGATATCTTTCTGGGCAATATATCCAAAGTATCTGAGACAAAGTTTTGCCATCCTTGTTTTAAAGAAACCTTCTAACCAGACTTCTTCCAAGACAGATGCATTTGTGCTACTGGCAGTCCATCGTATTTTCAATATTTTTCACCAAGACTATAATTCATATGCATAAATTCTTCTTTGGCGTTTATTATTCACAGTCCAGCTTTCACATGCAAATGGGTTGACCAAAAATACAGGTTCCATAGTAAGTGTAATAGGGCCGTACTTTTCTTAAATACATTTCTCTCATATTCACAGCCTCTATGCCTCCTGAGTAGATGCTAACCAGAACTGTAAGAAAAGGGGCGGAGATGCATCGTGACAACACAAACACAAAAAAGAGAGACCAATAAGACAAAGAGAAGTAATGAAAGAGAGAGGGGCAAAGTTGATGATATTTTCATTTTCACAGCAAATTATACACATGTACACACACACACAAAACTTACTGTATGCATGAGTATGCACATTTGATTCATTTGTTAAGTAATTATTTTGTTTAAGCATACTGAGGTATTTGCAATCATCAGTATGGATTACAACTTAATGTAAAGAAAATAAAAAATCCTCACAATTGAACCAGTAGGTAATATCGCGATAAACAATTAAAACGTTGACATCAAGGATTTCATCTTGCTCAACTTCCCACTCAAAGCACATAGAAGCAGCAATCAAGAGCTTAAACAACTCATTGAATTAGGTACATTTTTAAAGTGTTGAAAAGCCACTTAGGAGAGTCTGAGGACTATGGTGTGCCTGACCGAAGTCATGGTGTTTTCATTCACCTCATAGGCATGTGAGAGTTTGGCATTAAATAGGGAAGACTGAAGAAACATCTATGCATTTTAACTATAGTACTGGTGATGAAAATATTGAAAGTACCAACAATTGCCAAAAGAACAAACAGATCTGTCTTGGAAGAAATACAACTAGACTGCTCCTTAGCGACAAGATGGAGAGACTTTGTCTCACTACACTAGACATATTATTAGGAGAGCAAAGTCCCTATTGAAGAACATCCCAAATCAAATTCACTGCCTTCAAATCAATGCAGACTCATAACAACTCTGTAGGCCAGGGTAGAACTGTCCCTGTGGGTTTCCAAAAATGACATTTTGTTTGGTAAACCAATGTATATACTCGTGTGTAAGGCAAATTTTTCAGTACTTAAAAAAAATCATTTTATTGGGGGCTCATACAACTCTTATCACAATCCATACATAGATCCATTGTATAAAGTACCTTTGTACATTTGTTACCCTCATCATTCTCAAAACATTTGCTCTCCACCTAAGCCCCTGGCATCAGCTCCTCATTGTTCTCCTTCCCCCTCCTCTCTCCCTCATGAACCCTTGATAATTTACAAATTATTATTTTGTCATACCTTCCACTGTCCGATGTCTCCCTTCCCCCACTTTTCTGTTGTCTGACCCCAGGGAGGAGGTTTTATGTAGAACCTTGTAATCGGCTCCCATTTCTTCCCCACCTTCGCTCCACCCTTCCAGTATCGGCACTCTTACAAATGTTCCTGAAGGGATCATCTGTCCTGGATTCCCTATGTTTCCAGTTCCTATCTGTACCAGTGTATATCCTCTTGTCTAGCCAGATTTGTAAGGTAGAATTGGGATCATTTTAGGGGGCTGGGGTGGGGAGGAAGCATTTAGGAACTAGAAGAACATTGTATGTTTCATCATTGCTACCCTGCACCCTGACTGGCTTGTCTCCTCCCTGCAACCCTTGCATAAGGGGATGTCCAGTTTACTGCAGATGGGCTTTGGGTCCCCACTCCACACTCCCCCTCATTCACAGTGATATGATTTTTTGTTCTTTGATGTCTGATACCTCACTACGTTTTTAATGCAGTTTTGTCGTAAACTTAGTTGCCTTGCCTGATATTCGGGTCGGCATATACTCGAGTATATACGGTATGTTGTGGTTGTTAGGAACCATTGAGTCAGTTCCATAGTGACTTTGTACACAACAAAACAAAACACTGTCTGGTCTTGTGCAATCTTCACAATGGTTCCTATGCCTGGGCCCACTGGCACAGCCACTGTGTCTGTCCATCTCATTGAGGGCCTTCCTCTTTTTTACCTCCCTTCCATCTTACCAAACATGAGGTCCTTCTCCAGGGACTGGTATCTCCTGACAATATGCCCTAATATGTAAGGAGAAGTCTTGCTATCCTTGCCTCTAAGGAGCACTGTGGCTTTGCTTCTTCCAGTTCAGATCTCTTTGTCCTTTTAGCAGTCCATCGGACCTAGAGTTTGGTAGCTCTAACCCACTAGTGGTGCAAAATAGAAGCCTGGCGATATACTTCTATAATGATGATAGGGGAGAGAACCCTATATTACAGTCTATTCTGCAGCTCAGGCAGTTACCAGGAATTGGAATTGACTCATCGGGCATGGATTTTTTTATATTCTGTTGGCTTGTGGAGATCACTGTGCCCTGTGAGGTGTTTTCAAAGCTAACACAGTACATTGCATCCACTGCACTGGGATTCCTATAATGAGTGCCAACTCATCGATGGTAGACTCCAAATTATTTATATTTATTTCAACATTACTAAATACATTAACCAATAACATTCTTTTAGGAACAGTGATCTGGGCTTCTCTTTACAAGGGTAAGCCAAAAAGTAGAGTTGTAAAATCACAGAAACCTTTATTAGGCAAAGATATTAAAATGCGAAGGTATCATGTCTCGAAATAGTCTCCGCCTTGGTCTATGCATTTCTGAAGGTGGTGTCTGTCTCTTTAATATTCCCCACAGAGACTTCTGTGGCCTTCGGCTTATACCACGTTAAAATGGCAGTTTAGGCTTCACCGAGGGAGTTCAATCATGTTTCTTTGTATTATACTTAAGTTTCTGGAACAAACGGAAGTTTAAGGGGGCATGTTCAGGATTGTAGAACGAATGAGGCAGATTTTCCCACTGAAGATCTCAAAGGACACTTCACACTACCCTTCAAGGATAAGCAGGTGAATTCGTATAATGGGGAAAACATCTTGGTATCAGTTCCTGGATTCTCATCAGTGAAGTATCCAAATTTCTAGAAATGTCTTCCCAATAAGTGTCCTCCTGCTCCATTTGTCTGTCTGTCCTACTGCCAGGGCTTTTGTGTTGCTGTGACCCGAGAAGCTTTGACACTGTGATTTCATTCTGAAAGCTATCTCCTTTAATCTTCATCAGTGAGTGGAATAAAATATAACACAGCAAGTTATATGAAGGCTAACCCTGGTATGCAATTTTTATATATGCAACTGAATATTTTGACTTTGCTACCCTATTCCTTTGAATCTGGATTTCACAACTATACAAAATGACCCAAACCTACTATCCTGAATGCTTTACGTGTGGATGCTGTCAGAATATTGTCCTCCTCACTGGGACCCAGCCTCAAATTCAAACACATAAAGGCCTCTGATCTATATGATTTTATCAATCTTGCTCCATTTTCAGTATTGTGTATGGAATTTGTAAGTAAATAGCATTGCAGTAGCAATGGCTATGTGACAAACTACTTCACAACCTAGTGACGTAAGACAATAATAACGTATTATTTCTCATGAGCTCTATGAGTCTGAAATTCAGAAGTTGCTTTGTTCTGTGATTTTGGCTGGGAGCCAGAGGGGATTTTTAATTAAGTTGCAATCTAATGATGACAGCATCCCCACTTATATGTGTCTAATACCCAAGTTGGGAAGAACTGAATATGTGGGAACACCAGAGGCTACTGAGCCATCCTTAGCTCTATGTGGTGTCTCCAGATAAGCCATTCAGAATGGCCATTTTAGAATTACTTACATAGGAATTTAGATGTCCAAAAGCAAAAATAGAAAATAAGGTGGGGTGAGGGGTACTCAGGCAAAGCTGAGTGGAAGCTATATTCGTGTTTAGATCACTTAGTCTCTGAAATCATGCATGCCAATTTTGCCGTGCCCTTTTAGTTACGTTACTTATAAAGTTTTGTCAGGTCCAGAACATGACTATACATCCCATCACTCAATAGAGGAAATTGTCATTGTTGCTGTTAGGTGCCATTGCCTTGGTTCCCACCCAGAGCAACATATGAACAGCAGAGCAAAGTACTGATCTTCACTGCACCATGCTCATAATTGTCCTGATATTGTTGCCTATTGTTACACCCAACCTGTCAATCCATCTCTTTGAGGGCCTTCCCCTTTTATATTGCCCTCTATGTTATCAACATGCCATCCTTCTCCAGGGACTCATTTCTCCTGACAAAATGTCCAAAGTATGTAAGATAACGCCTCATCATCCTTACCTCTAAGACAAATCCGTCTGTCCTGCTAGCACTCCATGGTACTTACAGTCTTCTTCTTCAGCACCAAATTGATTCTTCTTCAGTTTTCTTAATTCAATGTCCAACTTTCACATGATATGAGGCAATTGAACAAAAAAATTGAAAAAGCATCCTTCTAAAGAGGTCTTAGGCAAAAGGTTTACCTGGTGAAATTCATCATTTGATCTCTTGACCGCCGTTTCATTGATTGTGGATCCAAGAAAGACAAAATTCTTAACGCTTCAATCTCTTCTCTATTTATCATGGTGCTACCTGTTAGTCCGGTTTTGAAGATTTGGGTCTTGATTACATTGAATTGCAATCCACACTGAAGCAAGGTTGTGTCATCTGCATGCCTCTGGTTGTTAATAAGCTTTCTTTCAATCCTGATGCCATATTCTCCCTCATATAAGCCAGCTCTGATTATTTGCTCAGAATATAGACTCAATAAGCATAGTGAGAGGATAGAACCCTGACACACATCTTATCCGATTTTAAACCATGTACTATTCCCTTGTTCTGTTTGCACAACTGATTCTTCTATGTACAAGTTCCCCAGGAGCACAATGGAGGCGTCTGGAATTCCTGTTCCCACCAGGTTATCCAAAGATTGTTAAGATCCACACAGTCAAATAAATGCCTTTGCATAATCAAGGAAGCACAAGTAGACAGATTTCTGGTGTTCTCTGCTTTCAGTCAAGATCCTTGTGACACCAGAATTGATATCCCTTTTTCCATCTCCTCCTCTGCATAGGATCTCAATATGTTTTCTGTAACTTAAGTATTCTTTGGGGTCACCTTTCTTTGGAATGGGTACAATTATGGATCTCTTTCAGTCAGTTGGCCAAGTAACTGCCTTCCAAATTTCTAGCATGGATGTGTCAATGCTTCTAGTGCTTCATCAGCTTGCTTGAAACAGTTCAATGAATATTCCATCAATTCCTTTAACTTTGTTTTTGGGTAATGCTTTCAGCACAGCTTGAACTTCTTCCTTCGGGACCATTGGTTCTTGCTCACATGCTACCTTCTGAAATGGTGGGACGTCAGCCAGTCCTCTTTCGTTGTGACTTCATATATTCTTTCTATCTTCTTATGATATTTCCTGAATTGATCAGTGTTTGCCCATAGGATCGTTCAAGTTTGAAATTCGTGGCTTGGAGTTTTCATTTCTTTCAGCTTCAGATGTGCTGTGAGTGTTAGTACCTTTAGTTTCCTAAGACTCTGCACATTTCATTATAATATTTAACTTTTTTCTCAAACTGTCCTCCTTTAAATTTTTATATCCAGCTCTTTGCATCATTTCTTCCATTCACTTTAGCTACTCCGTGATTAGTAGAAGATTTCAGAGTCTCTTCTGAGATCCACTTTGTCCTTTTCTTCCCTTCCTGTTTTTTTCAGTTACTTTTTGCTTTCTTCATGAGTGATGTTCTTGATACCTTCTCTGAGATCATCTGGTCATCTGTCATTAGTGATCAATGTGTCAAATCTCAAAATTTGTTCTCAAAATTCAGGTAGGATAGAGTCAAGGTTGTGTATTTGCTCTCTTGAAATTGTTTTAATTTTCTACTTTATGCTGAATTTTCAGCTGTTTTCTGAACTTACTTATGAGCAATTGGTGGTCTATTCCACACTTGGTGCCTGGCCTTGTTTAATTACCGATATTGAATTTCACCAGTGTCTCTACTAGTATTTCTACTAGAATTTCACCAGTAGTCTATAGTGGCTACTGCAAAGGTAGTCAATTTGATTTCTGTGTATCCCGGCTGGAGAATCCCATGTGTGTAGTCTCTTTTTGTATGTTGAATAAAGGTATTTGGCATGAATGAGTCAATAGATTTGCAAAATTCTATCATGTGATTCTCAGCCTTCTTTCTATCACCAAGTCCATAATTTCCATTATATATTTTTCTTTGTTTCAAATTTTGCATTCCAATCGCCAATAATTATCAACGCATCTTATATGCATTTTTAATCAACGTCAGACTGAAGATATTGGTAGAACTCTTCAACTTCTTCAAGAATTTTTGGTGGTTGGTTCATAAAGTTGAATAGCAGTTGTACTGGACAGATTTCCTTGAAGGCAGATAGATATAATCCCATCAGAGATAGCATCATACTTTCATGATCAATTTTGTAATGGTCTCTTTGACCATTAATGCAGAGTCATTCCTTTTGATTGTATTCATCTTAAAAACATAAATCATATGGTTTTCTGATGAAAAAATGTCCAAGACCAGTCTATTTTACCTCACTAACGCTTAGTATATCAATCTTTATCTGTTCCATTTCAATGCTCTGCTTCCTTTCACTCAGGCTCAGTATCTGATCATGTTCCAAAGCTATGCATCGGGCTTTCCATACTCTTTCCTTCGAAGTGGGCAACTAACTCCTTTGTCATTGGCAGTTCCTAATCTGGAAGCCCCGTGGAAAGCCACTCATTTTGGGTGACGTTGCTGGCATTTAAATACTGGCATTGTGTCACATGCTGTTAAAGAATGCTATAGCAGGACTGTAAAATAACCTCATGCAACTTTTTCCAATGACCAGCTCAGGGAATTTAAGTGATTCCTCAAGGTAAGCCAGACAATTCGATAAAAATATGACAAAATTGAACTAGGAGTCCCTATTCTGAACTCTTTTCACGGAATCACATCAATCTGATTCACTTTATCAGGTTCCTGTCTTAAAGGTCATGTCCATAGTGAGTTGAAATAATAAAGTTGGATCTCAATTTCTTTGAACTGAAAATCAACAGATATTGGTATTGCATATATAGATGGTTTGATTTGTATCTGGGTTGCTGACATATACTTAAATAATTAGTCAAAAGCAGAATATAAAATTGGATGACTATACATCATAAAGGGATACCTAATGAGATATTTCTTACCTTCCTAGCTCAAGCCTTCAGAATATTGATGGTTTGATAAGACCTTTGAACTTTATGAACCTCAGTGCCCACATTATATGGTGGACAATACAACCTCTCTTCCCAAAGTGAAAATGAGATGGTCTATGACTGTCACACTCAAAAAGTTTTCCACTAGCTGAGCCCTGATGGCATAATAGATTACAAATTAGGTTGCAAACCACGGGGTCAGCTGTTCAAAACCACCATGTGTGTTGGGGGAGAAAGATGAGATTTTCTATTCCCATAAAAAAGTGGTTCTCAACCTTCCTAATGCTGCGACCATTTAATAAAGTTCCTCATGTTGTGGTGCCACCCCAACCATGAAATTATTATTGTTGCTACTTTATAATTATAATTTTGCTACTGTTATGAATTGGATGACCCCTGTGAAAGGATCATTCAAGTCCCAAAGAGGTCACGACCCACAGGTTGAGAACCTCTGCCATAAAGCATTACAGTCTCAGAAGACCAACTCAGTTTCAGGCATTCTATTTGTCCTGTAGTGTCGCTATGGGTCAGAATTACTCAGAGCCCGAGAGAGATTCTTACTGTTCATCCTTCATTGATTGAATAAAGATTTATAGAATGTTTTATAAACACCTTTGTTGTTGTTGATAAGTGTCATTGAGTTAGGTGAGACCGGCCCATGGCGACCTGATGCACAACAGAAGGATACACTTCCTGGTCCTGGGCCATGATAACAATTATTTCTAAGCTCAAGCCCATTGTTGCAGCATCTGCTCATCTGCTTGAGGGCGGTCCTCTTGTCCACTGCCCCTCTGATTTAGTCAACTTGTTATCCCTCTCTAAGGACCTTCTCTCCTGACCACATGTCCAAAGTATGTAAAGCAATGTCTCGCTCTCCTTGCAGCAGATGTCTGTTCTAGTTCTATTTAAAAGGTGGGGGTTAAGGAGCGAAGATGTTTATCGAAACTTGCCAATAAGCCGTTACTCACTAGCAAGGAAAATGACCAAAAATGATTGTTTTAAAACAGTTTTTCAGATAAAGAAGTACTTGGAACTGTATGGGCATTTTAGTAGAAGGATAGAACTTAACTTATTAGCAAATCTTGAGAACAAAACATTGCCAGTTTAAGATGACTGTCCATTCAGAAATGGTGTGAGATAGTGCAGAGAGGTCTGTACCCTTTACCAAATTTCGCTCCGTTTTAACACTTTGCGACATTATGATACTCTACTACAGACTGACGCTGACACAGGAGGGTGTGGATGGTCATCACTACCCGCATTCCTCATGTCTCCTTTGACAGGCACACCATCTACCCCTACGCCCTGAGTCTACATTCTCTTTCATGCTGACAAGCAGGCCGTTTATCCATTTTAAAATATTACCATTTCAAGAGTGTTGTATAAATAAATGGATTCATAAAGCATGTATGTAATCTTTCAGCATTGTTTTCCACACTGAGTATTTCACTTGTAATTTATCAGAGTTGTCACATGTGTGACTCGTTTGTTCTTTGTTAAAAATTGCTACTTAGTATTACACTGTTGTGGTGGCCCACAGTTTGTTAAACCATTCACCAGGTGAGGTAGATCTGAGCCATTTCATTCTCTTTCTCTGGAATAAATGCTCAAGAGTGCTATTGCTAGGTCATGTGGAACTGCTTGCTTGGTATTATAAAAAGTCAACAGGTCGTGCCATTTAAAATTTTAATTAATAATATAGGACTAATCAGGTTTCTCCACACCTTTGCCAAAATTTGGTTCTGTCATTTTTTTGTTTATTTGTCTGTTTTCATCATTCTGATACACATCTATTTGACTGCATTGTGGTTTGAATTTTGATTTTTTATAGCTGGTGATATTGACCATACTTTCATGTAATTTTTGCTGATTTCTATTCTTCTTTGGTTAATTGTTCTCTTTATGTCTTCCCTTATCCAATGTTCGAATTGGACTATTGAATTAAAAAAACCTGTTCTTTGTTCATTCTGTGTATTAGTTCTTTGTCAGATATGTGGTGGGCAACTATTTTCTTCCCCTCTGTAGTGCTTTTATAGATTGTGCTTCAAAGTCTTTGTCAGATAATTGTAACATCTCTATCATCTCATGGATGGAATTATTTTTTCAGTTTGAAAGCTCTCTGGTTCTTAGTATAACAAGCAGTTTTCTATTAAAACCTAGACATTTTTATATTTTGTGGTGATATAATAGATGTTATTTCAACTTTCTGTTCTAGCGGGAACTGGGAGTATCTTAGTTATCTAGTGCAGGTCTAACAGAAACACCCCTGGTGGATGGCTGTAACAAACAGAAATGTATTCTCCCACAGTTTAGACGTCTAGAAACACGAATTCAGGGCGCCAGCTACAGGGAAAGACTTTCTCTGTCTGCCAGTCCAGGAAGAAGGGCCTCGCTATGCAACTTCCCATGAGGGTAGAAGTGTCTCCCTACAGAGACCCTGAGTCCAAAGGACATGCTCTGTTCTCCGCTTCTTTTTCTTGGCAGAGGGAGGTCCCTTAATCTCTACTCTCTTGTTTAGTACCTTTAATGCTTCAAACGAGATTGGTTCAAGATACATAGAGTCCTATAGATTGTATTCTGCCTTATAAGCATACCTGCCTCTAAACCCTCCACATCAAGATCATAGAGATGAGGGTATCAAATACATAGAACAATTACATCTTATCACAAAATGGAGGATCGTTGCAAAGTGTGAAGCACGTTCTTTCTCCTGCAAAACTACTGGAAGTTCTGAACTACCCACCACACAGACCACAACCCAACATGTAACCATGACACCACCA
Organism: Tenrec ecaudatus; assembly: GCF_050624435.1. Taxonomy (NCBI): domain Eukaryota; kingdom Metazoa; phylum Chordata; class Mammalia; order Afrosoricida; family Tenrecidae; genus Tenrec; species Tenrec ecaudatus. The sequence continues at coordinate 199,834,073 of NC_134532.1, forward strand.
GGAAACCTTTCACTCTCTGTTGGATCTGGGCATGGGTCTTTGGTATCAATCTTTCCCTGGAACTAGGAGTTTCTCTGCACAAGGACACTGGGTCAGGAAGATGCACTCTGTTTCTGGCTCTCCTTTCTTGCTGGTCGAAGATCTCTTGGTCTTTGCTTGTTTGTTTATTTTTTTTTCATCCCTTATGCGATATTGCCTCAAGAACCAAACTAATTTTATGGATTGTATACTACCTGCTTAAGATACTTGCATCTAATCTTGCCTCGTTAAAATCATAGAAGTTCAGATTTACATTACATAGGATAATTACATCAGATCATAATCTGAGGATAATTACAAAACACTAGAAATCATCCCTTTGCCACTTTCACACATATTTTGGTGAGACAGGCTTCATTCTAAAGCAGAGGAGTGTTGTTATTGCTAGGTATTGATTATTCTGCAAAGTATCATCCTTGCTTTCGACCCTTTAAAAAGGGTCTCTGTAGCAGATTGACCCAGTGCCATGTGTCTTTTGATTTCCTGACTACTTCTTCCATAGAAAAAAGCACTCATTAGTTCAAAATGGAAGTGAAATACAAATATGTCTACTTGGCCTTTATTGACACTCAAATATGAGAAAGGCTCCTTAATAAAGGAGGGACAGGTGCGATTGCAGCTCTTCATATATTTTCAACTAACTGCTAACCCCCACCAAGGAGGTTGAACCCACTGGTGGGTCAAACATGAAGTTTTCTGTCCTAGTAAATATTCACAGTCTCAGCAACTCCAAGGGGCAGTTACTTTCTGCCCTAATGGGTTATTATGGCCCAGAAGCCACTTGATGGCAGTGCGTTTGGGTTTAGAACACCATAGTACTTATGACCTCGGTATCATTGAACTATAACAAGATATCAGACTCCTCATAAGACTATCTTTTACACGACTGCGTGAAAAATAGAAGCATTATTTCTGAAAGTAGATTGAAGTCCAGCTAACCTATGTGGTCTACACTGACAATGTAAATCAGATAGGCTAAACTAAAATGGAGAAGGGGGGAGTAGACATGGGTAATGGGGGAACAGGACACTAACCAACCCAGGGGGAGTGTATTGCTTATATCTCCACAGGGAAAGAGGGATGAGACTTCAATCTGGTGGTCCAAGACAGGAAGCAGGGAACCAATAGAGAGGTCTAAGGTGTACCCCAATCCAAACTACATGGACAGACCCCCTCCCCACAGAAGAATTCACTTTAGAGGTCGGCACTGAAGCTATAGCCCAGGGAGAGGGACATGTCTGATCAGAGCACACAGGAGCAAATGAAGGGGAAGAGAGATTGGAGCACATCCTGGTCCACCAAGCCTTGAGAACAATATCCCTGCTCATAGCAGTCAATGCACAGAGAGGGGTGCCCCCACTATGAGACATGATGTCCCTCACTGACCCATAGCGCTCAGGGGGACAACACTGGAGACAGTACAGGAATTGCACCAGATCTGACCCCACCACACCGATGCAAAACACTAAGGGTGTGCTACAGAACAACAAGGGAAACAGAGCAATGAAATCTCCAGGGAATACAAAAACAGGGCATAGCACCTCATCAAATAGACCAGAAAATACTCCTACAGGTCAACAAACATCTTGAACTATTTATAGGCTGTTCTTTTTTTTAAATCATTTTTTAAAATTGTTGTTGTACTCTTTTGTCACTTTGCTTTGCTCTGTCTAGTTTTTTGTGCATATTTTTATCCTATGCAAGTCTGTCTAGATAAGATAGATGGGATAAACAATCTGGAGGGGAAAACAACCAGACTGACGGTTCAGGGGGACATGGGAGAGGAGGAGGCTGGGTAAAGGAAGAGGGTGTTAACAAACCCAGGGGCAAGGAAACAACTAGTGATCTAAAATCGATGGTGAGGCGGGTGTAGGAGGCCTGGTAGGGCTTGATCAAGGACAATGTAACAGAGAGGAATTACGGAAACCCAAATGAAGGCTGAGCACGATAGTGGGACAAGAGGAAAGTAAAAGGAAATAGAGGAAGGAGCTAGGTGGCAAGGGGCATTTATAGAGGTCTAAATACAGGCATGTCCATATGTAAATATATTTACATATGATGGTCAGGAAGTAGATCTATGAACATATATTAATAGGTTTAGTATTAAGGTAGCAGATGGTCATTGGGCCTCTACTCAACTACTCCCTCAATGCAAGAACACTGTTCTATTAATCTGGCATTCCATGATTCTCATCTTCCAAACACAATTGGGGGTGCATAAGAAAATGTGGCGAAGAAAGCTAACGGTTCTGGGCCATCAAAAGACATCACATCTGGGGTTTTAAAGACTTGAAGATAAACAAGTGACCATCTATCTTAGAAGCAACCACGCCCACATGGACAAAGCACAGCAACCTGTGTGATCACGAGGTGTTGATAGGACCAGGTATTAGGCATCAAAGAACAAAAAGTCATATCATTGTGAATGAGGGGGAGTGCAGAGTTGGGACCCAAAGCCCATCTGTAGTCAACTAGACATCCCTTACAGAAGGGTCATGGGCAGGAGAGGAGCCAGTCAGGGTGTAATGTAGCAATGATGAAACATACAACTTTCCTCTTGTTTTTTTTAATGCTTTCTTACCACATCCACCCCCCAATAACATGGTTCCAATCTACCTTACAACTCCGGCTAGACCAGAGGTTGTACACTGGTAAAGATAGGAACTGGAAACCCAGGGAATCCAGGACAGATAAACCCCTCAGGACCAATAATGAGAGTAGTGATATCAAGGAGGAAAGGGGGAACCTATCACAATGATCTGCATATAATCCCCTCCCTGGGGGATGGACAACAGATAAGTGGGTAAAGAGAGACAGCGGTCAGTGTACAACATGAAAACAATTTATAAATTATCAAGGGTTCATGTGGGAGGGAGTGTGGGCTGGGTAGGGGAACAAATGAGGAGCTGACAAGGGCTCAAGTAGAAAGAAAATGTTTTGAGAATGATGATGGCAGCAAACGTACAAATGTGCTTGACACAATGGATGGATGGATGGATTGTGATAAGAGTTATATGAGCCCCCAGAGAAATGGTTTTTTTAAAAATTAGATAGGCTATGGTGTCTTATCTTTCTACTCAACTTTTTCTGACAGGTCAATGTTTGGAACTCTCAGTTGTGAGTGAAATCTCATTAATCAGCAGTTCTCAACCGTGGGTCATGACCTCTTTGGGAGTCAAATGACCCTTTCACAGGGGTCGTCTAAGATGATCAGAAAACATATTTCCGATGGCCTTAGGAACCAAGACACTGCTCCTCTATCCATCTCCAGGCAGATCGGCCCACATGCAGATATTCCCACATATGAGTACCTGGCGTGAAGACTGTTACCCATGTTACGCTATAGTAATATAATTACATATTGTTTTTATTAATCTTTATGCTTTAATTATGTTTAATTTGTAACAATGGAAATACATCCTGCATATCATATTTACATTATGATTCATAACAGCAGCAAAATTATAGTTATGAAGTAGTAACAAAAAGAATTTTATGGTTGGGGGTCACCACCACATGAGGAACTGTATGAACGCGGTTGTGGGCATTGGGAAGGTTGAGAACCACTGCCTCCAATCATTGCTGATGTGTGTGGGGATAGAACTAGAATGCTTTGCTTTTTTTTCGGTCTGTGCTGTTTGACTGGCATAGAAAAATTCTTGTCAAAAAGTTCTCTCTCAGGAATACCCCTTCTCCTTAGGCTTGAGAAAGCAGGTTATTTCTCTGTGTGTGTGTGTGTGTGTGTGTGTGTGTGTGTGTTGTTCATTTAATGTGTCCAGCTTGCTGAGATCATCCCTTCCAAGATGCATTCTAGAAGGCAAGAGAAAAATGCAGGGTACTGAAGTTCTGAGCTCCTACCTAGTCTGACTGTGTTATCTCCATTGTTCACAGATGTTGTATGTTTGTTTTACATGTAATATTTGCGATTTCAGTTATACTTAGAGGTAAGAATGGGGGAAAGTACGTCTCTCTTCCATGTTCTAGGACATGAATATTAGTTGTAAAGTTTTAAAAATGATTACTTCCATTATCTTTGATTTTTAAAAGACATTTTAACGGATAAATCTATCATCTAGTTCATTTGAGAGACTATCTAGACAGCGACAGAACCACAGAGAGTATTTGCTACTGAAGGCAGTGTATCCAAGTTCATTGACTCAAAACTCCTTAAAATTTTGGCAACTGGGCCATCCACCACTACCGAGGAGCCAGGAAACCAAAAATGTGCACAAGCTTTTCGTTTCTACTCAGGGAAGTAGTTGAGCCAGACATGTCCAGTGTGGCAGTTAGGTCTTATGTCAACTTGCACTTGGATTAGGGGTGGAGTACAACCTGTCAGTCAGGACACAATCTGATGATGCCTCCTGGGAGGTGTGGCCCTTTTATAGGAGAGACACTGGGAACCTCTCTCTCTCCTTTCTCTCTCTGATCTTTTGGCTTTAATATAGTCCCTTGCTGGGACTCTATGTCTGCCTCAAGGGTGGCCGATATGGACCGCTGATTCTGAGAGCTGGTCTGGGCGCTGTGGGAGCCCATCCACGTTTCCATGGAACCTACCTCTGGGTGACTCTGTATCCACCGAGTCTCCTGCACCCTCTTCACTCATCTGCATTATCAGCCTGCAGCTATGTGAGTCTGAAGGGGGCTCCAGGTAGCCCGGGACCCATGGACTTAAGTTGGGCTGGGCTCAGATAACTGTCTTTATATAATGATATTTCTTTATATAAAGCTCTTTCTTATAGATGTACATTAATGTCACTGGGTTTGCTTCTCTAGACAACCCAGTCTAATATACTCTGTAAAAGCATAGTGCAGGTCTTAAAACAAAACAAGAAGTGGTCACAGCTGGTAGACAGACAGATCTGAGAAGAAACAGCCTGCCAGAAGTATTGGCACTGTAGTTTCCGGCACATTCTTGTTATCTCCATTGTAATTTGATGCCATCTTTGCGAGTGAGATCATTCTTTTAGATTTGGACTTTTCAAAAATGAAAATAATTAGGGGCTAAACCAGTGGTTCTCAACCTGAGGGTTGCGACCCTTTTGGGGGTCGAATGACCCTTTCACAGGGGTCACCAATTCAGACCAGTAGCAAAATTACAGTTATGAAGTAGCAACGAATTTTATGGTTGGGGGTCACCACAACATGAGGAACTGTATTAAAGGGTTGCGGCATTAGGAAGGTTGAGAATCACTAAAACAGAACAATAATTGTGAGGATAGAGCAGGATCAGGCTCCATCCTTCCTTTGGTTGCTATGAGTTGAAACGGACGATAGCACGTGCCAACTACTCATTGAGCGCTTAGTCTACGTGCAAGGACCCCTATTGGCAGAGCTTTGAAAGAGGAGGCTGCTAGCTGCAAGGTCAGCCTTCCAAACCTACCATCCTTTCCATGGGAATAAAAAATGTGAAAGAATGTGGCAGTCTCTTTCTTTATAGATTTACAGCCTTGGGAATCCTTCTGGGTAGGACATAATTATATTTTCTGTCTTGTAAGATTGTCCTGAGTTGGAATCTACTCAAAAACAATGGTCTGCTTTTCTGTTTGTTTTGCCACTCTATAGCATAAGACAGTGTGAGATACATATGTCTCAATAATTAGAACATGTCATTAAAGTTTCTCTTTGCCATGATGGGACAGCCTGGAAGGATGTTCTTGTGATTCCAGAATTCAGGAATAAAGTCCTTGTTAGGAGGGACAATGTTCTAAGAACATTATAAATAAGAGCATGAAACTTATTAAGTACGTTTAACTCTAGGACGTGGGGAATATCTAATGCTACCTTTGATTCAGGTGTCTGATTTAGAAATGAAGAATTTCTGTATACCTCTTACTTCTCCAGGGACTCACTCACAAACTGGTCCAAATTCAAGGTGGTACAATTCATTAAAAGTTACCATTCCAACAACCTATCCACTCATCAACAATTAAGTAGCTTATTTCTTGAATGATCAAGTGCTGAGTAACTGCTCTATGGTACAACCAGCCTCAGCCCTCATAATGCAGAAGAGAACAAATCAGGTAAAACCAGACGATAGACAGCCCAATGGCTCGATTGATTAAGTGCAGAGAATGTCTATTTGAAGCGGTGGATCGCCTGTTTAATTACAGGGGTGTTTCTTGCTATGAAGGGTACAGCGGAAGTGTGGGGCAGAGAGGCCTAACTTAGTCGAGGGACACAGAGAAGCATTTCTGGAGGCAGTGACATTAAAGCTGAGGTCTTGAATTTGAGAGGGGTGAGAAGGAAAGTGTTACGGAAATATCAGCCAGTGTGAATAGTCTGTGAACAACCCCTGAGCTTGGAAGTGACACTGCATAGGGAAGAAGACAAAGGAAGGTCAGAGTGATGGAGTCAGAAGAGGGCAGCAACTCACCCCTGTGACTCTAGGGGTGTGTGTGTGTGGGGGGGGGGGGTCATTGCTTAGCGAAGGTACGGAGGTGACAGGCCGTGAGAATCCCTAGGAGGCATCTGATGAAAGAGGAGAGCTCAGTTTAGTTACTTTATGGGGCCTCGAACCTCTTTCTAACTCTCGGAGGCCTTGCTGTTCTTGTACTAAGCACAAAGGGTGAGGATGTGACAGGAGCGCTTCTGATATTTTGGAAACCTCATCTTCTCCACAGCTGGAGTTCTCCAATGGCTTTGGGGTGGTATTTGGAGAGCAGCGGTAATGCTGCCCTTGTGAGAACTTATCTCTGAGCAATGGAGGTTATTTCTGTGTCAGCTCCTCGGATGAGAGGCAGCTGGGAAGCCAGGGCCCACATGGCCGGGGCCCACGTCATCAAGCTGCTGATTGAAAAAGAGCTTGGCACCCTGCCAGAGACATGCTCCAGCGCGAAGGAGCCAAAGGGTAGGTTTTAAGTTACTTGGAAACTATGTGTCCTTTGTTCTCCTTAGGAGCTCATTATGGCATGGAGCTAGCCATTTGTAATCCCGTGAAGTCTAAGAGCAAAGAGCAGTAGCGAGATCGAGCTTCCTAGCCAATTTTTACATCCTACTTCGCCAAATTCCAGCTATTGAAAAATTGCAGCCCCCCCCCCACTCGCTTATACTGGTTGTTAGTTTGACGGGATTTCATTTTTGTTTTTGGGGGGTCTATTTCTTTGTTTCTTTCAAACATGGATGTCATAATTTTGATAGAGCAATGAGCAATGACTAGGTCCGTGTTGGTAAAATATTAGAGGGGATTTTCTGAGTCCTTCCATAAATATTTACCAATTCTAGTACCAGTGAAATGTGCTTTGAGGTACTTGAGGCACCATGGGGCCGAGGGCCGAGGGGTGATAGCCAAAGCATCAAAATAGTAAACAGGCAGCAATGAAAAATAAGACAAAGAGAGGGAGAGGGGAAAGAAGTGGGAATGAGTAAAAGAGGAAAGAGAAAGAAAGAAATGAGGGAATATTTAGAACAGTGATAATTAGTTGAGAAATTGAGACGGCAATACTGCAATAGCCTATAGATGCAATCGCATGTGTTATGGGGAACTACTGCTATATAGCACGCTGCTCCAATAGTTAGATCTTCACAGTTTGTGAGAGTCAGGATTTCTAGAAGGTTTCAGCGGGGTGTTTTGTTGGTGGACCGCACAGGGGCAGATGAGGCAGTCACTTGCAAACTAACTTTGTCATTCATATATCTGCCAACTTAGTTCTTGGGTGGTAGTCTCTCCATCTCCCTGGCTCTGTCTTATGCCCTCGTCACCGCATGGCATTTCATCCTCTAGGGTAGCAGTTCTCAACCTGAGGCTCGCAATCCTTTGGGGGGTCAAACGGCCCTTTCACAGGGGTCACCAGTTTCATAACAGCAGCGAAATTACAGTGATGAAGTAACAACGGAAATCATTTGATGGTTGGGGGGATCACCACAACACGAGGAACTGTATAAAAGGGTTGTGTCATTAGGAAGGCTGAGAACCAGTGCTCTAGGTGCTCTCAAGGGGATGTGGATTTTTTTACACAAAGAAGACCAAAGAAGAGTCATACTTCTTACATGGAGGCTTGCTGTAAAATATGGGAGAGAATTGTCAGTCTTGTAAGGCCAAAGCCACACGTCTGCCATATACTGGGTGTGAGAAACCATAGAGAGCATGTAGGTTTACAGAGATGGGGCCTAGACCCCACTTGTCCATTAGGTGGACGGTCAGTGAATAGGTGACCATCTTTAAGCTGTTACAGACTACCTAACGTGATGTGGGCTCATTGAGGGTCACATTTGAACTGAGACCTGAATAAACACAAGGAGCTGAAATGCTTCCTGCAGAAATCCCGTACAAAAGCCTTCAAGCCATCCATGATTGATGCTACTGAGCAGAGGAAAAGGCCAGCGTGACCGATGGCTGAGAAGGAGATGCAGGAGATGAAGTAGGGAAAGTGGAGCTCAGCTCCTTCTAGGCAGGGACTTGGGTACAATTTTTAATGAGATGTCTATGATCGTGCCCCTCAATAAAACACATGTTGAGATACTAACCCCAGGAGCATAACAGGCTATGCATTGAGCTGCTTCCTTCAAGATCACCAGTTTAAACTGAGCACTCCGTGGGAGGAAGACGAGGCTTTCTCTTTCCATAAAATTCTAAAGTCTCAGCGATATTAAAGTTCTACGAGGAGTTGGAATCAAATGATGTCAATGAGTTAGGTTTCTTTGTACTTCTGATTGTGATGCTGTCTGGAAATAATTTTTGCTTGTACTATATTAATTATGTCAAACTGAGCTATGGTGGGTCCTAAACCTAACTATTTTTAAATGGTATCTTACAAGAGGAGGAAACAGAGACACAGAGAGACATATATACAGTAGAGTGAGACCATCCATTCCACTGCCAACCAGCATCTAAGTCTACTGGTGCCCTGATTTGGGCTTCTCATCTGCCCAACAATGAGACAACAATTTTTTGCTCTTTAAAACCATCATCTATTAGTAAAATTTTTGTTATGACAGGGATGATATTGAAGATTTTTATGGGGAACAACATTAACTAATGTGTATACTTAAAGCCATATCCCAAGCCAAATGAAATCAATTGGTATTGATTTAATTATGGCTCATAGCAACTCTCCAGAACAGAGTAGAAATTCTACCCCATAGGATTTCGCAGGCTGCTATAATGGTTACATGATGGGCTATTAACTGCAAGGTCACCAGTTCAAAACCACCAGCCACTCCACAGGAGACAGATGAGACGCTCTATTCAGATAGAGCTAGAATCTCAAAAACCCACAGGGACAGTTCTACCCTCTTATAGAATTATTATGAGTTGGAATTGACTCAATGGCAACAAGTTTGGTTTTTGTTCTTAAATTTTACATAATTTGGCAGGGTTCCTTAAAGGTTTATAAGACCAAAAATTTTTAAAAACCTACTCTTGTAGAGTTGATTTTGACATTTGCCAACTATATAGGGATTCCAGGGCAAGAAACCTTTGGGGGAGCCAATGGCTTCCATTTTTTTCCCAATGAGTGGCTGGTGGGTTTGAACCCTCGATCAAATGGTTAGCAATCCAAAGCATACTGGAAAGTGCCACCAGGGGTCTTACATTAAAAGCCTTCTGGAGTTTCACCACAGAGGCTGGAAGAGCAATTGGAAATCTATTATTGCAATCCAACATGAGCTGATGCTGACTTGAAATAGCTTGGTGTCGATGCATATAAAATTGTGATGAAAGTATATATAAGTATATACATACAAGGAATTCCATGGGAAAATTCCATTATCTTTTCAATTTGCCCACCAACTTTTTGAAGCCCTGGGTTATAGTTAAATCGAGATAGATATCAATATAGAAATGGATATAGATTTAAATAAGAAATGGGGACACTGATATGTATCTATTGGTGATGGAGGCAACCATATTAAATAATGGATTAGATAAAAATATGAAACAAAACAAAACAACCAAAATTGCTGTTATCGAGTTGATGCCATAGGTTTCTGAGCTTGGAACTCCTCACGGGAGTAAATCTCCTCCTCACAGAGAAGCTGCCTGTTTTGAACTGATGACCTTATTGTTAGCAGCCCAACATTGAAGAACATTGAAGAAACGATGCCACTGGGGCTCCTTAGGGTTTAGAGATGTGGGTGACAATATGGAAGAGCTCAAGTTGGACACCAACAACTGATGTATTTAACTAGTAGGAGCAAATGGTTTGTGGAAAGTAGTTCATTCAAGGGATGTAATAGACCCAAGAATTATCTGCGAGATGAAGTGCTTGCGGATTCCCATTGATTTCCCTCCCACCAGCCTCCCCTCCTGCCCCTTGTGTCCCAGGACCACACTTGCTTGCTTCTATCTTTTACCACACCATTTTCACTGATGGTATATCATGATGGAAAGAACATCATGGACACTGGCGCATGCAAAGACCATATTTAACCAGGTCCTTGCTATGTATGAGCTTTGGACTGTGGGTAAATTAGCTAATTTTCTCAACTTTAGTATCACTAAGAAGGTACATATTCATGAGAACCATCAACCATTTGAGATCAAGAGGACAGAGCTCAGAAAGCTGGAAGAGAGTGGGAAGAAGGGGGGGTGGGGTAGAGGGGGGAAACAAAATGAGAATTACATGGAGGATATGGGATAGAGCAATCTTACTTTTTATTATCTCCGCTTGCTCACTGTTGTCGAGTCAGTTCTGACTTATAGCCACCCTGTGGGACAGGGTAGAACGGCCCAACTTTTTTCTGCCACTGTCACTTTTTATAGGAGTAGAAAGCCTCCTCTCTCTCCCGCTGCCAAGTGACTGGTGTTCTGCAATGCTGACCTCCGGGTTAAGAGCCCAGCCTGTCCCCCGCCCCCCCAACAACCCAATCACCACAGCTTCTACAAAATGTAATTAGGAAAATTAAAAGGAAAGATTGTGTGAGATGCATTTGGTAGCTTGTCTAGCACTACCCCCACCTGCCTCACTTCTTACCCCTTTGATAAGGAAGCTTGCTCTTCAAAGCCAAGTCTTTCTCAGCTGCTTGAGGGAACTTTTACAATCAGCCGCATTCCTCACAGCATTATTCTAAAAATGATTTCCATTGAGCCAATACAATTGGCCAATTAAATTGAAATTTCCTTGAAGGCACTCAGTGCTGAGCACTCCATAAATTCTAAGAAATCCTTGTTGATTGATTACTTTCCCCCCCTTTTTTGTATGCTGGTGAATTAAGTAATTCTTCTCCAATATTGAAGTTGTAGTGAAAAATAGACTTTTTAAGACAAGGATTTTGAAGAAAAAAAAAGTGATTTTCTAATCTTTTCAGAGAGTTCTCATATTCAATAGAATGTTATAGATGTAAAAATGGAGTCTCTGTAATGGTTGAGTTTAATTCTCCACCCCCCCATCCCCATCTCCTTCTCTGAGGGTTTAGTAGCCGTCAACTCCAAATTGTACTGATGCAGTATAGTCTTAAATGCATTGCTTTATATTAAAGCATTTATGACTGCTGAGTCATTCAGCATTTAGGATGTAATATGCCTTGAAAGATTCAAGGCCTTATCCGGAACAATAACCTTAGGGGGTTAGAGGTTAAAACACCTAGCTGCCAACCTGAGTATCTACAAAACCCACCATCTTTTTGCAAGACAAAGACGTTGCAGCCCGCTTCCATAAAGATTTGCAGCCTTATAAAATTCTATGTGAGGATTCTATTCTGTTCTATAGGGTGACGGTGAGTTGGACTCAACTTTATAGCAATGGCTTTGGCCTTGGGTTTGCCCTAAAGAATCAAGGGAAAGAGTGGAGTCTAAGCTGGAAAGCAATCTTTTGGAATGATTTGCAGGTAGTTCTATTTAGCAGTCAAAATGCAGAGAAGGCAAATGATTTGTATGAATTTGGGCTGGAGAATGGACTTGAACGTTGGCCGGTGCTTGGATTTATGGGCTGAATTTCCCATTTTTGAAAACTAAGGCAAAAATGCTTTTCACTGAAAGAGGACCAGAGGAAGAGGGTTAATTTCAGAGTAAAGGTGTTTACTTGTGTGTTAGGATGGGTGGCGCTGGAAGAAGGGGGATGTTTACGGCAGGGCGCGGAGTTTCCTTGGCTGTGCATCAAGTTTGAAGTGTTTGTTGAACACTTGATTTCAGTTGGCAACTAGTAACACGAGTGGAGGTTCAGGGGACAGGGGAGGGGGACCTTGGGGCTATCAATAAAAATATGAGCAACCAAACCCAATTATTTAATTCACTAGAGTAACTTACCATCGAGAGAAGAACCCATACAGAAAATCAACAAGGGATGGTCAAAGAGGAGTGAATTTAGAGATGAATGATGTCATAGAAAAAGTCATCAAGGACTTTCATACAAAAAGAATGATCATGGCAGTAAATTGTGTGGAGGTCAATTAAGATCTGAATTCAAAATCGCTCTGAATTAATAGTTAAGGATACCATTGTTGATATTTTCTGGTGAATTTTCAATGTTCTTTTGCTGTTGCTAGGTGCCCCTAGGAGGTTCCAATTCCCAGCAGTGCTGGGTACCACGGGCTGAAATACTTCCTAGAGCTGCACCGTCCTCACAATGATACCCTGCTTACATGATGTCCTTCTCCTGGAACCGGCTCCTCCGGATAATATGTCCAAAGTACGGAAAACACCCTTTCCTTGTTTTTAAAGAGTCTTCTGACTGTACCTTTCCCAAGATAGACTAAAAATAAATAGACAAGCAAATCATAAAACTGCATTTATTTATGCTTTTTTCTTCTACATAATGTCTATATTCTTGGTTGTCCATCTTTGTCTTTTTTAATCACATGCGGAGAATAAGAAAAACAAAACCACGAATATGACAAATCATGGCAAGCCTTTCAAAAGTACTTTTGGCAGTCCATGGTATTTTCAATATTCTTTGCCAACACCATAATTCAAATACATCAAGTCTTCTTTGGCCCTCCTGATTTATTTCGAACTTTTGAACATGTATGATCTCTTGAAATTACCATGGTTTGTGTCAGGCACAGCAGGTGACATCTTTGCTTTTTAAGACTTTAAAAAGTGCTTTTGCAGCAAACTTACCCAAAGCCATATGTCATTTAATTTATTGACATCTGTTTTCATGGAAGTTGATTGTGGGTCTAAATAAGAGGAAATCCGTTACAACTTCAAACTTTTCTCTATTCATCATGATCATGCATATTGATCTAGTTTTGAGGTGTAAGCCATACTGAAGGTTGTAGTCTTCATTCATCAGCACTAAGATTCAAGTCTTCTTCACTTCCATTACTTTGAGCAAGCAAGGTTGTGCCTTCAACATAACTCAGGATGCTAAAGAAACTTCCTCCAATCCTAATACTATCTTCTTCTTCAAGTCGGTCTGTTTATCTGATTTTTGGTTAAACCTACAGATTGAACAATCAAAACACACACTTTTGCTGATTTTAAGCCATGTGGTACCTCATGGATATGTCCAAACAATTGCCTCTTGGTATAAGTGCAGGCTCTGTTTTTGTTATGTGCAATTGGTCCCGATTCATAGATACCCAATGTACAACACGACAAAACATTGACAGCTCCCGTACCACTGTTACAATTTTTCTTTTGATTGAGCCCATTATTGCAGCCACTACGACAATCCATCTTGTCCAGGGTCTTCTTCTTTTTGTTGCCCTTGTACCTAGTATGCCCTTTAGCAGGGACTGGTCTCTCCTAATAACATGTCCAAAGTTCATGAGGGGAAGTCTTGCATCCTTGTTCCTAAGGAGCATTCTGACTTGTACTTCTTCCATGACAGGCTTGTTACTCTCTGGCAGAACATTGTACTTCCAGTAAAGGATGAGATATGAATACACCCAGTCACCGTACCTGAAAGGACTAGTTGACAGTCAACCATTGCAAGAGGTAGCGTATTATCAAGAACCAATGGTACTAAAGGAAGAACTGCAAGCTGTATGAAAGACATTACCAACAACAAGGTTCTATCTTGAAGGACAAAGTACAGCTCCTTCATGAGCCTAAGAAAGTATTCTTCGGTTCCTAATCACAATATGATTCACAGTTTACTACGATCCATATCATTAAATGCCTTTGCATAGTCAATAAATCCTATAGATATTTCACTAGTAAGATTAAAAATTATATGTATAATAAGGATATAGAAACCTTTTATATCATTCCTCTTCTGTAAAATGGCAATTGTAATTCTTTTATTGAATGGGTAATGTGAGTATTGAGATTGTACCTTTCTTTTTTTTTCACATTTTATTAGGGGCTCATACAACTCTTATCACAATCCATACATATACATACATCAATTGTATAAAGCACATCTGTACATTCTTTGCCCTAATTGTTTTCAAAGCATCTGCTCTCCACCCAAGCCCTTTGCATCAGGTCCTCTTTTTCCCCGCTCCCTCCCCGCTCCCCCCTTCCTTGATAATTTATAGATTGTTATTTTATCATATCTTGCCCTATCCGGAGTCTCCCTCCCCGCCCCCCTTCTCTGCCGTCCATTTCCCAGGGAGGAGGTCACATGTGGATCCTTGTAATCAGTTCCCCCTTTAAAACCCACTCACCCTCCACTCTCCCAGCATCGCCCCTCACACCCTTGGTCCTGAAGGTATCATCCACTCTGGATTCCCTGTGCCTCCAGCCCCCATATGCACCAGTGTATAATCTCTGCCCTGTCCAGCCCTGCAAGGTAGAATTCGGATCATGGTAGTTGTGGGGAGGAAGCATCCAGGATCTGGGGGAAAGCTGTGTTCTTCATCGGTACTACATCGCACCCTAACTGTCCCATCTCCTCTCCTAAGCCCCTCTATGAGGGGATCTCTAGTGGCCGACACTTGGGCCTTGGGTCTCCACTCTGCACTTCCCCCTTCATTCAATATGGTATATATATAAATACATATATATAAATACACACACACACACACACACACACACACACATATATATATATATATATATATATATATATATATATATATATATATATATATTCTTTTTTTTTTGCATGATGCCTTATACCTGGTCCCTTTGGCACCTCATGATCGCACCAGCTGGTGTGCTTCTTCCATGTGGGCTTTATTGCTTCTGAGCTAGATGGCCGCTTGTTCACCTTCAAGCCTTTAAGACCCCAGACACTATCTCTTTTGATAAAGATTTTACCTTTCTAACAACATATTTAACACATGGTAATGATTCAAAAATATTCTTGAAAGGATATTTTTAAATATTATACTAGAGTCTCCATCAATTCTATAAAGTATTCACTAAATTTTATTTCAATCTATATGAGGCTATAAACAAAGACCTAATTACTATAGTCAAGGTATTGACTCACATCCTTAATTGCATACCAATAATGAGAACACAGTATAATGTTTCCAAGTATACAGAGTTTATAAAATTTATCAGATATGATAAAGTTATGTAAAAGTAGACTATAATAGCTGTCATTTTTATATACTATGGAACACAACAAGGCACTTAAAGGACTGTATGTGTGCGAAGACTGATATAAACCGACCACTCAATATTCATGAAGAGCTTCTCTCTTCCCATCCTGCATTAAGATGATGTTTATTATACTGCACTGCGAACAAAGAGCAAATGTAAGGAACTTTATTATTTGTTAGATAATTAACTTGTATTTGTTAATGATTTACTGAATCCTGAGTCAGACTCATTATTAAAAATTGTGTATGTCTTATTTAAACTTTCTTATAACTATTATACAGAGTTTTGAATCCTTCTTTTACAGAAGAGAAAATGGAAGTTCATAGAAAATAAGCGCATTTCCCAGGACACACAGCTCTTTAGGAGTAGTGCATATATTCAGTCGCTAACTGCTAACTTTAAGAGTGTGCACATAGCACCAAGCAAGGATGACTGGTTTGTTCCATAGGCAACTCAACTCCAAATAGTACGGAGTGAAGCTTACTGGGGCAGTTATATGATTTTATGTGAAGGTTACTGGGGCAGTTATATGATTTTATGTGTAGTAAACACTCGCTGCAGGGATGGAGTCAGGCCAGTGGAGATCACGGCCTGATGCTATCTCCTTGGGGGGAAGGGCGCTTGTCATAAGGTGACCCCTGGGAAAGAGAAGACCCCTCTTACTGTCTCTCCCCCTTTACCTTTCATGCTTAGGGGCCACCCTGAGAGCTGCCAGAGACCTGCCAGGTTGATTTCTTGACTACTCTTTCTATCAGCATTGACTGTGGATCCAAGCAAGATGAAATCCCTGCCTGCTTCAATCTTTTCCCCATCTATCATGATGCTACTTTTATAGCCACATGGGGCTTATCTGTGAAATAATTATATAAGAGGGGTTGTACTTCGTAAAGCAAAACTGGATCATTTAATGGGATGGGGAGGTGAGGTAATTTTATAACAAGGCACGGTTCCAAATTCCTGGAGCCCCAAAAAGCAATTCTTTCTCATTTAGAATGCATCCTTGACAGAGCCTGAGGGGAACCCCCCAGCACAAATGCGCACTCTTCAGGGACAAGCTTGCAGCACCCTATGCAGATTTGCATCAAGTTTTTTTTCTCCCCCAAATCTGCAAAAGGAGCATGTCTCAAATTCCTGCTGTAAAAGTCCTTGACGAAGCAGGAGACCAAAATGGTGGGTGGCTAAATATATGTCACCTCAGTGGACTCTGGTAATTAGGTTTCCTGTGATCTATTCAACGGTTTGCACGTTGTAAAACTGAATGTAGGCAATTCGTATAAGGTAACACACCAGGCAATCGTGTGAGTTTGCAAAACATGTATACCCAACAAATTAGTTTGCTGCATTCTGATACGATGGGATGGTGTGGCTAATGGGTGCCATCCTGTCAGCTGAGATTCAGTCACCCCATGGACAACAGAATTAAATGCTACCTGGTTTTGCACCATCCTTACAATTTGTGTTATGCCTGAGCCAATTTTTTGCAGCCACTGTGTCAATTTATCTTTTTGCAGGGCTTCCTCTGTTTCATTGATTATCTAATTTATTAAACCTGATATCCTTCTCCAGGGACTGGATCATCCTGCTAACATGTCCAAATTACATGAGAGGGAGTCTTGCTACCCTTGCTTCTAAAAGACATTTTCATTGTTCTTACAGGATAGATTTGTTCCTCATTCTGGCAATTCAGGCATATTTAATATCGGTCATCAGCCTCATATCTGACTATCAGATAGCATCCGGGGGTCTTTCAAAAAAAAAAAGCAGAAATCTAAATGAAGTATCAACCAAGTCACATGGAAGAAGCATACCAGCCTGTGTGATCTAAGGACTGTAAATCATAAAATGCAAATCTGAAGAAGAAATGGTATCAGAGCTTAAATTGTGAGCACCTGGTTTTCAGGAGTCTGCAGATGAAGGGTAAGGGTCCCCACAGCGATTAAAACTCATGTGAATCCCTCTGACCACAGTCCAGGGATTTGAAAAACCTTGTTATCAGGCAAACAACATGGCACAATTGGTTATGGCAGGTGTAGTTAGGTTCAAATGTGATCCCTGATCATTTGATTACCCTTTGATCTATTTTAAAATTGTTTTAGTTTTTAATACTTCATGGTTTTTAAATGAGGCTCTCTCTGTTTTTTCTAGTCAACGCAGAGGTATTTTTGTTGGTTTGGTTGATTGTTTCCTACTTGTATTTAGTATGATTTTCAATATACAAAACTCAGGATATGTAGATCTATCGAGAGAGTCTGTGGTGCTAACGGAGAATATTCCAAGTCTCACGGGCTGTTCAGAGAACAAACAGTTCTGTATTGGAAGAAGTAAGACAAGAATGTTCCTTAGAGGCAAGGATGGTAAGAATCCTTACATACTTTGGGCGTCTTGTCAGGAGAGTCCAGTCCTTGGACATCATGCTTGGAAAAGTGGAGGGGCTGTGAAAAAGAGAAAGGCAATCAAAGAGATGGATGGACACAGTGCCCAAAGCAATGGGCTCAGGCATAGGACCAATTGTGAGGATGGCACAGGACCAGGCAGCGTTTCCTTGTGGTGTGCATGGGGTCACTGTGGGGCAGAGCTGACTCGATGGCACCTAACAGCAACAATGTATAGATAGTAACTGGATTGACAATTGCCTAGGGGTGTGGCTGAGAAGTATAGGAGGTGGAGAGTCCAATGAGTATAAGAAAAACATGTTCTGAAATTTATTCTGATGAGGATTGCACAAATGCTCTTAATATGACTGAACAATTAAATTGCGTGATATGCAAAGTATGCCACAAAATATAATAAATAAATAATTGCATTGTTGAAGCTTCTAAATTAGTATCCTGTCAATTCCTGGAGCCTTTTGTTTTGTTTTGTTTTACTAGTGCCTTTAATGTAACTTAAATTGATTTCTTTGATATCCCCAATTCTTGGTCTGTGGTGCCTTTTGCAGTGACTGGATGATAACCTTTTCTTTTTCTCACAGTCAGTACATATTCCTTCCATCTTCTTTTGATACTCCTTGACTGGTTTAATATTTTGCCTGTGCTATTGTTATGTTCTGTCCAGTTGGCTCTTATTCATATCAATCTTATGTTTAACAAAAGGAAATACTGCCCAGGCTTTTGCTATTTTCCCAATCCTTTAATAATATAACTCAAGGCTTGAGATTTTCTTCAGTTCTTTTCACTTTAAAAATGTTCGTTCCTTTTTTTTCTTCTACTTTTATGTCTTTGTACAAGGAGCCCTCGTGGTGCAGTGGTTATGCCTTGACCTTCTAACATCAAAGCCAGCCGTTCAAAACCACCATCAGCTCCTCAAAGAGTTACAATCTCATAAACCCAGGAGCAGTTCTAATGTTTAAGTCACTATGACTGACTTGATGACAGTGGGTTTTTGAGAGGTCTTTGCACATGCTATCCTAGTACCTTAATTTGTTTTCTGAGCCTCTGAAACCCTCTGTGTGGCTCTCTTGCCTCATCATGTCTGTGATTCACTCTTGCTACTCTTCATTTGAGAGCATGTTTTGGAGTCTCCACTAAGATCCTTTCACTCTTTCCATTCTTTCCTCTCTTTTCAACGACCTCTTGACATTTTTATGTATGTAGTTTTCACGTCATCCTACAACTCATCTCTTCCTAAGTCATCAAATCTACTCGTGAGGTCATATATTCAAAGTTGCATTTGGACACTTTTAGTCCTGATCTAGGGAGCGCTGGTCATGTCTTGGTTGTATGTTGGGCTGCTAACTCTAAAGCCAGCAGTTCTAAATCACCACTTACTCTGAGGGACAAAGATGAGGCTTTCTATTCCATAAAGAGTCACAGTCATAGAAACACACAAGGGCAACTCTACCTGGCATGCAAGAATCAGCTTGATGGCAGTGAGTGGGTTTAGTTCTAACATGATTTTCTTGAGCTTCAATTTGTACTTGTAAAGGAGCTGCTGGTGGTCTGCTCCATAGCTATGCCCAAGGGTTATGTTGATTGCTGGTTTTTGTGTTTCTCCGTTGTCTTCCTCCACATTGTAGTTGATTTGATTCTTACGTAGTCCATAGATAGGTACCCACGTGCACTTGCCAAGCGTGCTGTTGAAAAAGGATCTTTCAATGATTACCTTGTTAGTCTGACAAACGTGATGTCTTTTAACCAAGGCCATATTCTCCTCTACTTATTATTCTGTTTCCAACTTTCCCATTCAAATCATGATTAATTATCAATGCCTTCTGATGGTATGTTTGATCAATTTCAGACTGGTCAAACCTATGTTTGATCAATTTCAGACTGTAAAGAGAACCTTCAATATCTTCATCTTTGGTATAAAAGATTGATGTGCAAATTTAAATAATGGTACTAACTGACCTTCCTTATAGGTATACGAATGTTTACCTATCATTGATGGCATTCAGTTTCAGAATAAATCTTGAAATGTGCTTTTTGACAGTTAATCCAACACCATACCTTTTCAATTTGTCAATGAAAGCATGATAGTCCTATTTCAAATGCCGAATCGCAGTTAATTTCCGTTCACGAAATCCTAGGCTATTGATCAAGCTGTGCATATCACTTTTGACACTTTCGAATTTTACTGGATTTTGATTTCGTATGATCTCTATTCTGATTATGAGTGGATATTTGCGACTATTTGCTCTAAGTTTGAATCATGACACATTGATGAATATAGGTCCCCGAAGGTTTGCTCCATGCGTGTCAGTAGACAGACTCGTGTTATGGAGGAGCTCTTCCTCAATCATCTGCTGAGTGCCTTCCAACCTCCAAAGACCGTCTTTAAGCACTGTGTCAGGCAATGCTCAGTGTTAGCCATGAGCTCTTCCTGCAAATACTTTCCGAAGGAGATCACCAAGTCCTTCTTCCTAGTCCTTCTTAATCTGGAAGTTCCAATTATCCCTGTCCATTATGGATCACCCTGCCAATATTTAATGGCTTGGTTTACAGAACTGTAGCACATAAGCTACCCCACAGGGTAAACTGACAGATACATGGTGGGTTAGCACTTTGCTGGCATAAAATCAAGATTTAAGAATACTTTCTTTAGGGGACCTCTGATATTTCCTACAGATGAGTAGCAAACAGTTATTAAAATATCTTTTAAATAGTATTTTTACAACAGGAATATTAGAATTTATTTTCATAATATAGAGCCATGAGTAAGCAATTTTGTCATTGACCTTCTATCTCACATGCACGCGTGCATGTGCCCACTCATACACACACACACACACACACACACACACACACACACACACAGCCACCGAGTCAAGTCTGATTGTAGTGGCCCTCCAGGGCAGGGTCTGACTAATTACCCTTGTGGGTTTCCAAGATGGTCGGTCTTTATGGGAGTAGAAAGCCATGTGTCTCTCCCAGGGCGGGGCTGGGAATTTGAACTGTTGACCTTGTCGTGCTGCA
The DNA here is from genome assembly GCF_050624435.1 of Tenrec ecaudatus. NCBI lineage: Eukaryota > Metazoa > Chordata > Mammalia > Afrosoricida > Tenrecidae > Tenrec > Tenrec ecaudatus. The sequence goes on from NC_134532.1 coordinate 199,854,902, forward strand.
TACTGAGAATAAGATGGCATGCATTTAGTATGGTTTTGCTGGCAAGTGTCTTTGATTTTGTTTTTTTGGTTTAGATTTGTCAGAATATATCCAGTGCATGGGAGAGAAAAAAAAAATCTGTCTTACTAAGACACTCTAGTGGCTTCTGGTTTTCTCTGGCTTTGGCACTGTGCTTCAATGCGAAAGAACCGATGACCATGTGTCACCAAGATCTGGCAATGTGTCAGGGACAGATAGAAATGACGGCTTCTTGAACTAGCCCAGGTTTCCCAGTGCGCCGGTATTGGTTTCTCTGTAGGCATTCATAATCAAGAGCCAATGCTTTTTAGATACTCTTAAATCTCTGGATAGTCCCTTTAAAATAGACAGCTGTTGGAAATTGGAAAAGGATATTGTCGTTTGGTAGCAACGACAATATCTTTGATAAATGTCAGAGAGCTGAGCTTCAAAGTATCTAGAGAAAACAATTCAAACACAAAGGAAAACAAGAACAGATCCAAAATGGTATTCATTTTGAAACTCCTTCTTTGCTGAAAGGGTAATGTTCGGCAGTATGTAGATAGCACCTTTCTCTGATGACCCTGCTGGCTTTGTGCTATGTATAAGGGTGAGCTTACACAAATAACCAAACAAACAAATTGTTTATCTTGCCACTATTCGTGTTGCTAGTCACAGATTTACTGCTTTTGTCTGCTTTCTGAAATCTCTTATCTGAAGCTGGGGATAACTACTGACAAAGGCACCCAGAGGCATGACTCTTTGATCTTTCTGTTGTCTAGCATCTGTGGGTACTTTGTGTTACTGTTGTTGTTCAGTGCCATTGCTGTGATTCCAACTCCTCGAATCATAGAACTAAATGTGGATGGTTCTGCCTCCTCTCATGACACCATCTTCCTCCCTAGAGGAACTCATCGTTCAGATTAATCTTCCATATTTATTTTAATGTGCTAAAATTCTAATTATAACAACAATAGAAATCGATTGAAGCATATTTCATATGCAATTTGCCATTTGGCGTTAATTTGGACTTGGGAGTTAAAAAAAAGATGAGAGACCATTCAGAGATTTGAAAACTAGAAATTTTGGAAATTTTTCACAGATTTTGGAAATTTTTCCATTTCACTTTATCACTAGTTCACTGGATAAAAGTGATTTTGTTCTTTGTTTTATTGTTTTCTAAAAATGACTTTTGGAAACCAATTTCTTCAAGGTTCAAAAGTTCACTGTAGGGAAATGGTCTCGGTGAGACCCATTTAACTCTACCCAAACTCCACACTCACTGCCACAAGTACATCTGCAGCTCATAGCAAACCCAACTCCAAAGACCATAGACAGTTACGCTGCTAGAGAATGAAAACTGGTTCTCACGTGGAATTCATTCTCTATTTCTTGTAAGATTACAAGAAATGAGACTAGAAGTCATTCATTTACCAACCAACACACACAGGAGGTGAAAGGGTTCTGAGAGGCCTTACTGGCTCTTTCTTCTTCATCCTTTCTGTCCAATCCCCTACAGCAAAGGAATAGATTAACACAGGACTTAAATTCAGCCAGTCAGATTCTTTTCAATTTTGAATCTCAAAGAAGAGAGATTCCAACTCTGAAAACCAAGTTGGTATTTTCTCATCCTCACCATGGTACATTGCTGAATACGCTTACATCATACCCTGAGTTTTCTTGCTCTGTTTGTAACTGTAGACTCTGATGGCATAGTGGGTTACACATTGGCATTTGAACTGTGAGTCTAGCAATTCAAAACCACTAGGTCTGCTGCATGGGGAAGAAGAAGATTTCTACTTCCATGAAGACTTATAGCTTAAGGTAACAGATGAACATTGGGCCTCTACTCAAGGACTTCCTCAACGCAAGAACACTTTGTTCTAATAACTGGACATTCTGTGATGCTCACCTTCCCGACACGATTGCTGAAGTCAAAAAAGGGTACATAAGCAAATGTGGTGAAGAAAGCTGATAATGCCTGGCTACCAAAAGAGATAGCGTCTGGGGTCTTAAAGACTTGAAAATAAACAAGTGGCCAGCTAGAAGGGAAGCAACAAAGCCCACATGGAAGGAGCACATCAGCTAGTGTGATCACGAGGTGTCGATGGGATCAGGTATCAGGCATCAAAGACACAGGGAAAAAAAATCATATCCATGTGAATGAGGAGAAGTGCGCAGCAGAGACCCAAAGCCCATCTGTAGACAATTGGACACCCCCTTAGAAAAGGGTCACAGGAAGAGATGAGCCAGTCTGGGTACAGTATAGCACCAATAAAACATACAAATGTCCTCCAGTTCTTTAATGCTCACTCCCCCAACCCCCCCACTATCATGACCCCAATTCTACCTTACAAATCTGTCTGGATCAGAGCATGTACACTGGTACAGATAAGTGCTGGCGACACTGGGAAACCAGGACAGATAAACCCATCAGGACCAAGAATGAGAGTAGCATTGACAGGAGAGTAAGGGGGAAGTTGAGGAAAAAAGGGGAGCCAACCACAATGATCAACTTATAACCCCCTCTCAGGGGATGGACAACAGAAAAGTGGGTGCAGGGAGACAGTGGTTCGTGGAAGACATGAAAAATAATAAATTATGAAGGGTTCATGGGGGAAGGAGCATGGGGGAGGGGGAAATGAGCTGATACAAGGGCTCAAGTTGAAAGAAAATGTTTTGAAAATGATGATGACAACGTATGTACTAATGTGCTTGACACAATGGATTACTGTATGGATTGTGATAAGAGTTATAAGAGCCCCCAGTAAAATGATTTTTTTTTAAAGTTATAGCTTTGGAAACTCAAAATGCCAGTTTTGCCCCATGCTACAGGGCTGCTGTGGGTCAGAATTGACTCAGTGGCAGTGAGTTTGGAGGAGGGGTTTTGGGGGAGCTGTGAAGAAGGTCAGGTTCTCTGGCCTTTATCTTGATTTGAGGATCTACATAATATCCTTCCAACAAGTTTACTTTTGCTTAATTGCCCGTTGTAGGTTTTGTTCGTGTACAAAAAAAAATGCCACAAACAAAAAGTCTGACAGATTCATTTGAAACTCCTTCTGGCACAAGGTCAGATGTAAATAGAACCAACTGAGTATAAAAACAACCTCTGGGCAGAATGGGTTTCCTTGGGTGCTGGAGCCATTCCTAATTCTGGGCTTCCCTAGTGGGTTTCTGTAAAGCAAGAGTCAACGGTTTCATTGAATTCCTCAAAATGTGGGAAGCGCCTACCTACCCTGTGCCACAATTTCACGTGGGAATGCACATGGGAGGGAAAACAATGGTAAAGGCACTCCTGAGTGGCTTAGCCCAGTCTGAGACACAAGGCAAACAAATGATTTCAAAATAATATTGTAGCCCAGATGTAGGCTGTTCAGGTGTGAAACTGCTATTTTCTTTCCATACCAACGTTGACCCTGCACACCTGCTTATTACCTGGACAGAAGGCATCCTACCATGTGGGAAAGGTAAGTATAAAATTCCTGCAAGATGTATTATGGAGGAATGATGAGGATCTTACATTGTATACGCCGAAGCATCAGCCTCACGTTTATGTGAATTGCACACGCTTTTTTTTTAGGACTTATAGTTTCTTCCTAGCAATACCTTTGGTTCCCCCTCTCTTTATTGTAGTTGAACTTTTGTCCTTTGTTTCATCACCCCCCAAGTGATCCTTCTATCAATGTGGTTTTAAGTCCTTTATTAGTTTTGTCAACTAACCCTGGGTTTTCTATCCACAGGTTGCACCACCCTGAGAAGGCATATGAAAAATGGTTTTTGTTTTGCTTATTTAAGAAGATGTTAACTATCTGATTTTACTCTCAGTGCATACCTACATATCTTCCAATTAACCTGGAACTGAGCAAATCTCATCACCCCTGAGGTTTTTTGTATTGCTTTTACTATTTTTACCCCAATCAAAACCAGATCTATTTCCTTCAGCGGTCTGTTGTAAATATAAACTATGTACTTGGGAAACTGTTCCATATTATAGTTGAGTAGGAAAATAAAATGCCTTTTAGGTGGTGACTTGAAATATATTACCTTTAAGTTATCTTTTACTTCAAGGTGACAGCGATTACATTCATTAGGCCATAAGGGAAAGTCAAGTTAGAGGAAGAAAATGACAAGGAGGACAACTGGAGTCTCCACTGCCAACAGTCTCCAAGCAATCAGCGTGGCTCCATGATGTTAGCTTCCGTTATAGCACTTCACAGTAACTGAATCTTCTCCTTCTGGTGGGTTCTCTTGGACCATGGCACTGCAGTGAATTTCTTCATGTGACTCCACCATCCATAGCCTTTGTAATTCCCATCAAGTGATGGGTTATTGTTAGGTGGTATTGAGTTAGTCTAACTCATAGCAAATCTAAGTTTAGAAGAAAGGAACACTACCTGGTCTTGCTCTGTCTGCACACATATGAGATGCTTGTGGCCTACAAAGGAGATTGGATAGCTTGCTAACAACATAAACAAGGGTACTCTGGTGGGCGAGAGAAAGTATATGGAACCCTAACTTAGGGACTGATTAGATTTGTCATCCCGCTAAATTTAAATGAGTCATCTCAGACACTGAACAGCAGAATATCAAAGATTTTACGAAAGAAAACCCAAAGATAGAGCAATTCTTTTGGCCTAGGCTCCCTGAGCTGAACCTCTTTGAGGACACAGAGCTGTGACACTGTAGCAAGCAAGAGACCTGAGAAGTGGTGGCAGAAGCAACAGAACTGGCAGGAGACAGAGCTTTGGGCTTTCTGGCCCACGGAATGAGATGACAAAGTGGGCTATATTAGCAGAGCAGAAAAAGCTTTGTCACACCTCTTATGGTAGGGAGCAGGCCAAGGAATAATGGGACTGAGATAAGCCAAGAATGAAAAGAGCATTTAGTTGCCTGAGTAGGGCCAGTGTAGTCTAGCCTGGAGCCAGAGGGAGACAGGGTGCCTGCAGGCATGGCTGAACAGAGCTGATCTCATTGCAGAACTGTATCCAGAGCATTCCTGATCCTGAATTGTGTCTTTTCTTTATTTTTCTGTGGCCATTGCAGGGAACTATGGAACCCAGCAGAAAAAAAGCAAAGCATGCTATGGGAGGGAATGTTGGTGTGAGAATTGGCAAAAAAGGATTGACCAGTTAAAGTATGTCTGATTTCTACCTCATAGGAATTAGCCTGGGGCTGCTGCTGAGGGTGATGTTACCTCCCCACCCACCCTGACACTGTTGTAAAGTTTTGAAACCACGTTGAGTTATAATCAACCACTCCTTTCCCTGCTTATCTCTAGCTATTAGGTGTCAGGAGGTAAAGAAGGATGAGCTCAGGGGAAGGACAGTAGCTTAGTGAATACAACAGACATGATCCCAGACAACATGACACAGTTATATTCACACACACACACACACACACACACACACACACACACACACACACATACTCCCTTAAGTTTACAAAACTTACGTTTTTAAACAACTTTTCCAGGAGTGTGTGTGTGTGTGTGTGTGTGTCTGTGATTAAAGCACTTTTTTTCTAATTCTTATTTAAAAGAATCCTTGTTCCAAAAGCAATGGCTTTCACAAGGCAAGATCAAATCAAGACTCAAAACAGGAAGCACTGAAAACCCTACTGAAGAGCCACTACTTTTTAAGAATTGTGCTATCTCTGGGGAGGTCTGCCCCTTCATGGCTGCTGTTGCCAGCAGTCTTTGTGTCAGGCCCAGTTTCATGGCCTCCCTCTGTGTAACAAAGCAGAATGCTGTCCATTTCTGTACCAGCCTCATGTGCAGTTGCAGACCAGACCATTGTGATCTGTAGTCATTTATAAAATCTTGATCGCTAAGGAGAGATAAACGTTTAAGTCAGAGTGTCGTTACACCTCATTTAGGGAGAGCTATGCTATTCTCCCTTTAAACACCACTCTTCTACTGACATTGTAACCCTTTCTAGGACTTGTGTGGTGTTTTGCATGGTGTGTATGTCTGTGATAAGGGCAAGGATCATGAGTTATCTTTTTCTCCTTGAGCCTCAGGTGTGTTACAAGATTCTTCACTCACTGTTACTCTTGGTAGCCGCCTCCAACTCAGAGATCACCTTTAAAAAAACAAAATAAAACGCAGCGAAGTCCTGCACCATCCTCATGATAGTTGTATATTGGACAGTTGTGATGCATGGCTTTTTCATCGGCTGGTTTTTGGAAGTCGAACACTAGGTCTTTCTTCCTAATTAATCTTAGTCTGGAAGCACTTCTGAAACTTGTTCAGCATCATGGCAAGACACAAGTCACTCCCTGACAGATGGGTGGTGACTGTGCGTGTGATGGGTTGACTGGGACTGAAGCAAGCATGCTACCAGGGAGGCACCCACTTCTCTGATGTTCACTGTTAGTGTTTTCTAAACATTCAAGCAATAACTTATCTGTTTTTACCATAAAAGTGGTGGGACATAAGATTTTTCTTAATGCCCTTGCCACTGGATTTGGTAGTTGGTGAAAGAAGTGTCTGCAACTGATAGACACGTGGGAGCTGTTTGGTTCAGAGCATTGTCTTGTCATGGGGTTTGTGTGTTAGCCATCATCTCCAAGCCATCAATTTTATATGAGGCAGGCTTAATAGGTTGCTCATATATGTTCTTATTTTGGGAAGCACAGGGGATATATCTTGATTTGTTGCTGACATAGAAAAGTGAAAAAGAATCAATTTATTAGTATTTCAGCTAAAAATTCTAGGGGAACCCATTGCTTTATAAAACATAATGGTTACTGTAACTTCTGACCCCAATAGAGGGACTAAAATAAGAAGCTTTATTTAAATTGAACCCTATATTGAAGTTCAAAAAAGCCTTCCAAAGTTGGTCAGATTCTCCCTGCCCCCTCCAGTTGCCCTGTCCCATTCTAACAAACAGGCTCAAACATGTTTCATAAAACCGATCTGCGTGACACATACGAGAACTCTACCTTTCAATCATCTACACTGGTTGCCACATGGACATCTATCATCTGTCCAAAGAAAATTGTCAGCGCAGGATGCCAGGGAGTCATCTGAGGATAGATATAGCTTTTTCCTTCCTTTTGTGTGAACTAAGTCCTCAAAGTCCCCAGACCACCCATGGGCATTCTCAAGATATATTGGACGAAACTTAAAGACAATACTATAATTTCCACGGTGTGACTGCAGGTTCAAGCAACTCAGGGATTTCCCGGTGCCCAAGAGAAAGAAGTCTGCCTTTTTGGGTGTTTATTATATAACATTATCTAGGAACATGCTTTAAGCACTAATTTAAGAAACAACAAAGATATAGATTACATGGATGAGGATTTTCTCCCCCAACCCCTCTTTCTTTCTCAATCTTCACTGTATTCAACTTTTTAAACACATAGAATAGGCCTTGAACTTGAACATGTTCTGTTTGGTCAATAGTTATAGTACTGTATTTCTAGTTGCACAAGAAGCAGCTTTTAAACTAGAGTTCATGTTGTCACTGTATAGTCCAGACTGTGTTCTCTCATCATGCTTGGCCCATCTGTTTGCTGAGGAATTCATCATAGAAGCTGGAGTCTACAGGAAAGAATGTAGCGTCAGGGTGGAGAAAGATTTAATAACAAGCTGCATGTGATATGCAGATTTCAGGGCAAAGGACTTGAAGTGCTCTCTAAAGCAGATGTAGGTCTGTACCCGTCAGTATGGATTACAACTCAATGTGAAGAAGACCAAAATTCTCACCCCTGGACCAATCGGCAAGATGATTAAAGATGGAGAAAAGATTGACGTTATCAAGGATTTCATCCTTTTGGGATTCACAATTGATGTTTCTAGAAGCAACAGCCAAGGGATTTAGCACATTGCACTGGATCAAGATGCTGCATAAGACCTCTTTAAAGCTTTGAAAAGCAAGGGGACCAAGGTGAGCTTGACCGAAGCCATGGCATTTTCAACGGCCTCAAATGCATGTTAAACTTAGACATTGAAGGGAGACTGAAAAAGAATCAGTGTACTTGAATTATGGTGCTGGCAAAGGATACTGAAAGTACCATAGCTCCTTAGTGGCAAGGATGACAAAACTTTGTCTCCCATACTTTGGACATGTTGTCAAGAGAAATGAGTCCCTGGAGAAGGAGATCACCCTGGGTAAAGTGGGGGGGGGGCAGTGACAAAGAGGAAAGTCCTCCACAAGATGGACTGACACGGTGGCTGCAACAATGAGCTCACACGTACGAACAACTGGGAGGGCAGTGAGTGAGGGGCAGTGTTGCATTGTGTTGTACACAGAGTCCTTGCGGGCCAGAACCAACTCAACGGTCTCACTAAAGCTTTCTCTGCTTCACATTAATAAACACAGCAAAACAACGTGTCCTGGCGGTATGGTCGTTCAGGGAAAACATCGGTGCAAAGCATGAGAAGTACCTGCAGGCCACCTTCTTATAAGCCACTATCCAGTATGGTGACCACATGCACAAATGACATTTGCTCTCCTGAAGCTTCTTTTTGACTGATATTCAGATGTAGATTGCCAGGCCTTTCTTCCTACCTCATCATAGTCTGGATGTTTGATTGCAACCTGTTCAGCATCCAAACAATAGGCAAACCTCCAGGGGCTGACAGGTGGTGGCTGTGGGTGTGTGGTATGCAAGGGGCAGAATGCCACTCAGGCCTCCTGCATGGAAGGCAAGAATTCTCCCTCTAAAGCATAAACCACCTCTTCCATAGAAGCATATGCACACGATTTTACACATATGTGCTTTAAAACAGCCCCATGCCTTCCTATCGCTTCCTGAATTAACCATGAATTCAGATGACAGGGTGAAATCAGATGACAGCAGAAGCCACCCGTGCACTGTCTTCGGTGCATGACTCCCCTGTGAGAAAGATGGACCAGGGACAGGAGAGTGATATAATCAGACTCAAACCAACCAAACTCACTGCCGTCCAATGGCCTCTGACTCATGGCAACCTTCCAGGACAGGGTAAAAGTGGCCCTGCAGATGTGCAAGACTAACTCTTCACAGGAAGACAAAGCCCAGTCTTTCTCCCTCTGATTGGCTGGCGGTTTCCAACTACTTAACCTGTGGTTAGCAGCCTAACATAAAACCATGAACACAGCCAAATCAGCCTAGAGATTAAAAATGATCGCAGGATGCAGATGACAGTGCTGACAAATGCGTATGGCTCGTCAGTGAATTAGGTTTAGTGAAACAGCATTTTAGGTATCACGTATTTGTTGTATTTCGATCCCTGGAAGGCTTCATCCAGCCTCCCTTTTCAGTGTGAGGTGGAAATATGGAATGGGCATTTGCTAGGTTACCACACAGAGATTTGTAGCCTGAGCCATGCGGCTGTTTCCAACTAGAAACTAGCCTTGAATGCAGCCGCTGTGGAATGCACTAATTAATTACATTTATTTTACATAATTGGCATTAGGGCTTTTTGAACACAAATGCAAATTTATGGAAATTGGTTGAAATACTCATGCAAAATAATCCAAAAATGGACCCCTAAATTATTGTTAAAAATAAGGTAGTTTTAATTGAACGACTAAAAGATTTGTACTTCGTTATATGATTACATCTAGTAAACCCAATTTAAAAAGTAAGCTCATTTGCTTTTATCTAACCCTTCCATATCTTGCTCAGTATTGTTGGTATAATTATCACCAATAAAGGACCAATCTTATTTTCTATCTCTTTTTGCATCAAGCATTAGTTCTGTAAACAGAAATGGAATATGTTATTCTTTTGAACAGAGCCTTGTGCATTACAAATTAGGACGCATTGGGCCAAACAGTTGGAAAACAACCAATTATTGCTTACAGGGGACATGATGCAGCATTAGGCGTCTTTGCTATTTTGCAGGGCTGGGGAGGGAGATGCCTGTGCTGTAGAAAAGACATTTTACAAAGGACCATTGCAAGGCAGTTGTCAAGCTGATGTCCTTGCAATCAATAAAATATACTTGGTGACGGTGGCAAAAAATGTGGCATGTAAATGAATATGCAGTTAGTGGTTAATAAAAAGAGCATTAAGATGCTTGTGGCATTGAAATAAATACATATAAATGGGTATTTAATAAAATGATGTGTCATGATATGGGGGCTATGGAGGGATGAACACTAAATAAAAGGGAGAAGAAATGAATCATTACCAGGTTAAGTGACATAGACGTTTATACACAATTAACAAGTTGTTAATTATTGATGGACAACTCCTTACATTGAAAAGGAACCAATTTAATATCACTAAGCTAATAAAGAAATTGGATTGACCTTCAAACTCGAATGGTATGGAAGTAGTTTCACAAGATTCAAATACTGATGCTCAGGTTTTAACTTCCTTATTCGGAGTTTTTAACATTCTCTGGGTGGGGGGCAAGTTGCAGAGTGGATGGAGGGTGGGCTTCCTTCCCGATGCTATTTCAGTACCTCTACTGGGATAATTATTTCCTAAAACATCCTTGTGATTTCAAATGAATACTCTATTCTCTTTAGGCTTCTACCATAAAATGTAATGGGAGGTTGCCTGAGACTATTTAAAGCTTGTCAACCTCTCATCAAGAGGAGGTGGATGAACTGATCTTTATAAATAGAGGGCTACATTCCCACACCTTGTTCCTCTGGAGTGAGAAGTAGCTAAAGGGCAAATCTCTGGCAATTTGAAATGGAGTCATGGAATTGCTTACGAACGATGACTAGAAATATTCAGATATTAGGCCACAGTCCTACTGCAATCTTAAGGTTTTCATTGCAGTAAACAGGAGGGGGGCTTGGGGTGGCCATCGCTAACCTCCTCTTGATACCCTATTCCCAAGGGGTGGGGCTCAGCTATGCTTTCATTTTCCATTATTCTTCATCTCTATTGCCACCGACCATTCCTCCCACACCACTCTACATCTAGGCTGGGGTTGATAATTCATTCCTGCACCATGCAGAACTCACAGACAATACTCAAGATTACAGATGTTAATTGGGGCGGTGTATGGGTTATCACAAGTCAGGCATAATAACAGTAAGGGTCCAGACATTGGGGTACAGCAATGCCTCTTCTCAAGTCTCTCTCTGGTCCTCAACCTCTCAGCCATGTATGTGGTCCCCTGGGTTCTGCTTCTGTGGGTCAGGAAGCCAGCCTGCCAATCCCTGTATTTCACAGTCCCAGAGTCTTGGACCAGATAAGAAGGTACCTTCTGAGTTTCTGAGCCTCAGGTGCTTCTGATCTCTGTGGCCTCTGTCACTTCCAATGGAGATCTTGGATGTGATCATCCAATGGTTCTGGGATTTCTCTCTGTGCTCCAGATGATTCTTATACATTAAGGAATGGCTTTCATGGGGATGTGTCTTTTGTCTTCTAGTTGAGCATGTCTCCAAAGAAAACAAAGGAGGGCATCAAATCGCTGCCTCTAGCAAATTAGCCTTAGAGATATAATTCTGAAATGCCCTTCAACATGGGACTATAGCCATCAGCGTAGTGTTCAGAATTATAAGTCATTACATAAAGAACAATTGTGATGATGGAGCAGGACCATGGAGTGTTCTGTGGTGTATAAGGCTGCTGTGTGCTCAAACCGACTCAGTGACACAGCACGTAGAGAATTAGGGCAAGAAAGGCCATTTTCCATTTCATCCATTAGACCTTATCTGTGAGACACAATTTCCTCTTCTGTTTTTCAGCCCAGTGCGCTAAATATTTATTTATTCCTGCTACGTGCAAAAATAAGAAGTGATGTTCTCAGGCATGAAATTCTCAAATTCCGCATGAGACAAAAATTAATTTTTAATCAATATTCTAGGATAAGTCAAAAAGTAATGCTGCTGGATTTCTTGTCCACTAAAGCCCCAAAACAAGCTCATTGCCACTGAGTTGATACTGACTCATAGAAACCCTGTAGGGCAGGATACACTGTCCTGCGTTTCCAAGACAGTAACTTTTATTGAACTAGAAAGTCCCATCTTTCTACTTCACATCAGCTGGCAATTGTGAACTACAGCCTAATCCACTATTCCATTAGGGGTCCTTAGTCTGTCTCTCTATCTATCTATCTATCTATCTATCTATCTATCTATCTATCTATCTACATTTGCGTGTGTCTGTGTGAAAACCAAACTCATTGCCATTGAGTCAATGTGGACTCCTAGCGGCCGTCTGTAGGTTCCCCAGATTGTAACTGTTTACTGGAGTCCAAAGCCCCGTCTTTTCTCCCGAGTTGTTTCTGGTGGTTTCAAATAGCCAACAACATGGCTCTCATCACCACACATAAGCATGGAATGTTGAAGCATGTCTCAGTGGTCAGAGGATGGCTGTAGACAAGTTTTCTTGGTCATACACTAGTCTTAGTCTTGTTATGGTGTCTTCAAAAACAGGTCCAATCACAATAATCACTTCGAAGGGGATCTGCTAGGTCAGTTAAATTCAAGGTTGAAAGTCATCTTAGAAGATTATGGTAACTGTTTAATGATATTCCAAATGGATGTTCTGCATAGATTTTCTCAGACATGATGACCACGTGGGCTTTGGTCAAACAGAGACCAGCTAAGTCGGGCTAAGGCTTATTTTTACTCGGCACCTGCACCTGTTCATTCTTAAGGGGGAGCAAGGTCTATCCATGAGCATTTTATGGAGACAACTTATCTCATCCACTCCAGAACCTGGATCACACTCTCTCACACTTCTTTTTGTTCTTCAAACCCAACAACCTTTAAAAGAAACATGATTTGAGTCCATGGAAGACGCTAATGCTGTCGTTTGACACGGTGTAAGTCAAATATCACAGAGTTCTTTGGGAGAGAGTTACAGAGACGCCAACACTGCCTTTAGAAGTGTATAGCCCTAGGTGGAGAATACGTTGAGAAACAATGGCCTCATCTTTTGGTGTTGGTATTTGATAAAGGCTTCTAGGATTTTGTAGCAACACTTGGGAATGAAAATGTAAGACAATATCCTTGTCTGTCAGTGGAAGCTTATGTGTTTCTATGATGCTGATGCTTCGGTGGTGTTTCCATACTAAGAAGAATTGGGAAGAAAGGCCAGGCAATCTCCTTTTTTTAAAATTTATTTTATTTATATTTATTTATTTATGTTTTGTTTTGTTTTTTCAGGCAATCTCCTTATGACCATCAGTCAATGTAAATACTATGGAACAAAAGTCTGATCCCTTTCTGATGAGGAGGATGGTGCCGTACCAAACATCATTTCATTTCATGGTGCATGAAGTAGGTAACCACTGCATTGGGGCTGACTCAGTGGCAGTCAGCAACATCAACAGAATGTTAAAAAAATAAATGTAAGAAACTTATAAGAGAAACAAAATAAAGATAATGCATGTTTCTTTTTTTTAATTTTAACAATTTATTAGGGGCTCATACAATTCTTATCACAGTTCATACATATACATACATCAATTGTATAAAGCACATCTGTACAGTCCCTGCCCTAATCATTTTTTTACATTTTATTAGGGACCCATACAACTCTTATCACCATCCATACATATACATACATCAATTGTATAAAGCACATCCATACATTCCCTGCCCCAATCATTCTCAAAGCATTTGCTCTCCACTTAAGCCCCTTGCATCAGGTCCTCTTTTTTTTTCCCCTCCCTCCCCTTTCCCCCCTAATGCATGTTTCTTTTGCTTCATTATAGATTTATACAAAATGTAATACTAGCAGGCAATATACTTATGATAAGGGATATACTTAAAGTAGTAGATAATGGAAAAACATTAACTTAGCTCTTTATATATATCATTAACCCTGGTTTAAATGTTTATTATCCTTAGTAATTAATTTTTAAGAGTCATTTCTATTTACAATTAATGTGGGTTCAAATATTAACTTTATAATTGATACATTCACTGCACTATCAGGACTCTGAATGATATTAAATAAGACTTAAATAAATAGAAGAATGTTTCAAGTCCATTGATTGGATGGGAGAGAGGAATAGAGTAGGTAGTGGCATTACAGCATGAGAAGATGAAATCTATATAATATAAATTATTATCATGACACTTGTCTACATATCATTTAGTTACGGTCTGCTAAGAAAAAAGTAGGGGAAATCCAGATAAATGGCAACTCACTCAGAAGTCTCTAAAGAGGCAGGGGAACACAAGTAAGCCAATGTGGGAGAAATTGGCTTTGTTTTCTGTTTTCCTTCCAGCTCTAAAATAGTTTGGAGAAAAAATATTGGCTCTGGTCTAGACTGTATGTATATTTCATTTTCTGTCTTTCAAAATTTTGACATAAATACACACAGAGGAACAAACACACTCATGCACATTCATATGTCTCTAGGTAGATTTATGGATATGCATGTGTGTAAAAGTATTTAATATCACCTCATATGCATTTGAAATTGAGACATTAAGGAAGGAAGACCAGAGATGAGTGCATGTGTTTGGATTGTGGTGCTGGTGAAGAATACTGATAGCACCATGCACTGCCAAAGGAAGAAACAACTTTGCCTCCGAATATGTTCAGCCAGAATAGCCCTTACAGGCAAGGATGGAGAGACTTTGTCTCGTGTTCTCTGTAGATACTGTCTGGAGAGACCAGTCCCTGGAGAAGGACATCATGCTTGGTAAAGTAGAGAGAGCACAAAGAGGAAGACCTTCAACAAGATGGCTTGACATGGTGGCTACATCAATGGGATCAAACATAAGAACAATGTTGAGAATGGCCCGGGACGGGGTGATGTTTTGTTCTGTTTCACATAGGGTCATTATGAGTTGGAACCTATTCGATGGCTACTAACAACATAAGGTTGAGTCACCACTCATCTGTCAATCTGTCATACTGTAGTGCCTTGAATGTTGCTACCAGCAGGGTCACCCAACAGATTTCAGCAAAGTTCAGACTAAGAACATCTATGCATGAACAGTATTCTCAAGGGCTCCTGAGAGAAGGAGCACCTGCTATTTGAAGGCATTCATGTCTGACCGAAAAAGAACTGCCTTCTCATGATAGGCTCAATCTTAATAACATGAATGGCACAAAACTTTCAAGACCTTCATTTGCTTATGGGGCATAATTCATAATGAGAAGAAACAGCTGAAAATACCGATTAACAATCAGTGCAGTGCAGGAAGTATGAATCTAGGGACGTTGAAAGCCATCAAAAAGTGAAATGGAACAAATCAAGAATGATAACCCTAGGCATTATTGAGCTGAAAAAGGATTAGTAATGCCCATTTTTAGTTCTTTAGTCATAGGATTTACTATGGTGCAAAGGACCAATTAAAAAGAAATGACATCACATCACAGCATCATCAAAAAGAACATTTCAAGATTTATCTTGAAGAACAATACTGCTAACATTAAGAGGACATCCATATGATTAGGGCAAAGAATGTACAGATGTGCTTTATACAATTGATGTATGTATATGTATGGACTGTGATAAGAGTTGTATGAGCCCCTAATAAAACGTTTAAAACAAAAAAAAAAAAGAAAAAGAGGACATCCATAAACCTCGAAGGGAGTAAAATTCAATACAACTTTTATTCAAAATTATGCACAAAACACTAAAGCTAGGTATGAAGAAATAAAAGAATTATACCAATTTTTCCATCTGAAATTGATCAAACATGAAATAAAGATGCATTGATAAAATTGGTTGTTGGAAAATATGGCATTGGTGAGACAAAAGAAGTTGGGGATTCATGATAGAAAGAATTATACAAGATCAGTGATTCCTTCATTGCAAATACCTTTTCAACCACATAAATGGCAACTAGATGTGTGAATCACTCCAGAAGGAATGTCTGAGAATATAATAGACTAGTTTGTGAGAAAAGAATATTGAGAGGCTTGACATCATCTGTTAAAATTAGGCCAGAGGCTGACCATGTAACAGAGTATCAATCGCTCATATGCAATTTGAAGTTGTAGGTGAAGAAAATTAAAATAAGTCCATGACAGCCAAAATATGACTGTACTAGGCTGGGTTCCCTGGAGAATTAAAACCAGTGGAACTAACATAAATATATATATATATATATATATATATATATATATATATATATATATATATTAATATATATTCCTACCATATCACATCATAAATAACTGTTAGTATCACTGGCTTTGCTTCATATTTAATAAAGAAATCAATAAAATGGCTCATTCAGTTATAGATGTGGATAAGTCTAGTCTGGTTTCAAGATCTAGGGTCAGGTTTTAAACCACTCAAGTTCATGACTTAGTTGGCAGGCATAGCTTTGGGGGAAAATGGATTCAGGATCAACAGACACACCACAGACGGTGGAGGCAGATGAATCCAAGGTCGGCATCTCAGTATTGGGACTGGAAAGGCCAGTGGATCTAAGGTTGGCAGGTCAGATGGCAGGCTGCTGATGACTCCCAGGACAAGCAGGCCATATGTCATATCCAAGTCAAAAGAACCAGAGGTCAATTAGCCAGATGAAATTTCCAGCTATAGCAAAAATCAAACAAGCTTCTCATGGTGCCCACTTACCTAGGAATTAGGCTATAGTCCCAAGGAAACTTCCTTTCAATTGCATAGGGGATGCAACGTGAGTAAGGGGGATGCACTCCATCTTACAACTAATTGTCTGCTCACACTAGATCCTACTTCAGAGTTGATTACATTGTGTTATGTAACATCATGTGGGATTACAGGCCTTACCTGCCAAAATATTGAGAATGCAGACTTAGCCAAGTTTACAGGAAATCTAACTAGAACAATGGCTCCAAACATATCTTACCTGAATTCAGAGAACATCTCAAACAAATCTGACTCATTGAACACCAATAACAGAAAAGCAGATGTGCTGCTCAATGACATCAAGCACATAATACATGATGAAAGAAGATGATCTTAAAGAGACTGGAAGGAGGAACATAGACCAAAGTGGATTACAGAAGAGACACACACTTACTCTTGAAAACTTAGACCAGTTAAAACAAATGCAAGAATGATGAGGTAAAAGGGCCGAGTAAAAAGTTTCAAAGGACATCTTGAGAAGACAAAATGAAGTATTATCGTTAAGTGCGCAAAGTGCGGTAGTTAGAAAGCCAAAAAAGAAGAACGTCCTCAGCGTTTGTCAAACTGATAGAAACAAAGAAAAAAATCGAGCTGCAACTGGTATCATTGAAGGATTCTCTGAGCAAAATATTGAACTATGCAGGAAGAATCAAAGAAAGATTTAAAGAATACGTAGTCAGTATACCAAACAGAACTAACTGTATTTGAGGAAGAAGCTCAAGCCGCACTGAAGGCAGTTAAACATAAGGACTTGAATATGAATTAAAATGTTGACACAAGCTGATGCTGCAGTGGGAGCACACACTGGTCTCTGCCAATAAATTTAGAAGACAGTGGCTAGAAGGCCATATAACTGGATCCATTCTAAAGAAAAATGGCCCACGATGCAGACAATATCAACCATAATCAATAAATCACATGGAACTAAAATTTTGTTGAAGATAATTCCAAAATAGAAGCAGAAATGCACTGATAGAATTTCAAAGTGGATTCTCGAAAGGATATGGAAAGAGAGATATCGTGCTTGTTGTCAGATAGATCAGAAAATACCAGAAAGATGTTTACCAGTATTTTTTAACTGTGCGATGGTACTTAACTGTGTGGATCATAAAAAACTATGGCTAACATTGGAAAGAATGGAGATTCCAGAATACAGTATTAATGTGGAACTTTACATGGACCAAGAGGCAGTTGTTTGGACAGAATTAACAGACAACATCATGAAATGAGATTGGTGTTACTTAGAATTTCATATTAATGAGCTCTACAATCAATGCTCATGAAATCGGTAACCAAGAAATCAAATGATGCATTGCATTGGACAATTGGACTGCACAAGACCTCTTTAAAGCGTTAGGAGAGGAGATAGTGCCTTCAGAATTAATAAGGTTCGCCTAGCTCAAGTCATGGTCTTTTCAACTGGTACATCAGGGTTTGAAAGTTGGTGAAGGAGATTGAAAATGCCATGGCCTGCCAGAAGAACAAACAATTCTATCTTAAAAGACGTGCAAAGAGGACATTGCATAAAAATAAGGACCACAAGAGTTTGTCTCAAATATTTTTGGCCTTTTATCAGGATAGAGCAGTCCTTGGAGAAAGACATTATGTTTGGTAAAGTAGAGGGTTCCCCCAAAAAATAATAAAAGAAAGAAAGAAAGAAACGTTTTGAATGAGATAGAACGACACAGTGGCCGAAACAATGAGCTCAAACACAAAACTTGTGAGGGCAACACAGGACTTGAAACTCTTCTGGGCACAGACGAGGTTGCTATGAGTTGAAGCCTATTTGAATATACTTAACAACAATAACAGCAATAACAATGTTAGTCTGGGGAAGGTGGGAGAAGTCATGGTCTCAACTCAAGCAGTTTCACTTTGTGGCTATGTGTCCTGGATGTGAACGTCAAGAATAGAGTAATGGACAGACACATCGATCAACAGCCAAGTATACAAATGCTGCATATTGTTTAGAGAGTTGTTAGATGTTACTTTAATCATGAGAAGAATTTGGCTCAGTGTATAAAACCACAATGCATATCATTTAGATTTGTTACAATGTGTAATGGGGATTAATCATTCAAAGTATTTTGTCCAGTGTCTGCCATATTATTTGTTTAATAAATGTAAAGTGTTACTATTGTTGTCGTTGTTAACAATGGCTACCCAACAAAATAATTCATTTCTAGTAAAAAGCTGATGAACCCAAATAATATATTAAGGAACTCTTGTAGCAGAAGAAATGTGTTCAGTGAATTGACTCAGCCATGGTGGGTGAAAGAAAATGATGAGAAATATGGATGAAAAAGTAATTTGGTGTAAGATACCAAAACAATCTGTATGCCATGTTATAGCATCTGGATTTTAATGTAGGATAAAGGTGGGTCTGGGTTTTGTTTTCCAAGCTATATAATCGGATTTGTCCTTTAGAAAAGTAATTTTCTTGGCGATAAGAGTGGAATAGAGTAAAAAGAACCTCAAGGAAATAAACCAACAAACGACTGCTGCATTAATCCAAATAGGGGCTAAGGAATATAGATTTAAGGCCAGACCAGAGAAATTACTTCGAGAAACACTTTAATGGGGGGCAAAAGAGAGAGAGAGAAAACAATTGCAAACCTCCCCTTATGTTTTGAATGACCTGGACTCAAAAAATGGGCCATTTCATGATTGTTAGAAGAGCAAAAAAAACAAAAAAAAAACAACCCCAAAACACTCTTATAGATGATTGGGAGAAGCTATGCAGACATCATTTAGGGTATAAGCTAATAAGAGGCAACTGTTTAAAACGCTTACTGCAAGCCAGGAATTACCCTAAGAAATGCTTGTCCATTACTGCCATAATCTCTTTAACCCTCCCAACAGGTAAGTTCTTGAAAATCATGCCCATTTTATAAACGAGCATATGGAAGTATAAAGAGGTATAGTAAATTGCTTATAGATACATAGCTCGTGGGGAGGAAGACCAGACGTTCTTCTCTCATAAAGAGCAACAAGCTTGGAGAGCCAGGGACTCTTGTCCTGTAGGGTCACTATAAGTAGGAACCACTCAAAGCTAGTGTGGGGGGTGAGTGTGAGTGACATCGCTGAGGAGACAAGGAGGCACTGGCACCAGGGGCTGATGTTCTTCTCTATAACTGTGCTTCTAATGGTCTCTGGACAGAAAAGCATAACTTAATTCTGTTTCATCTTTTATTTGGTCTTCTTTTCCATTGTTAGTTGCATAGACACAGAGAGGAAACATTTCCAGTCGAAGGTGTGCCGCTCGAGTCTCAAGACGCGTCTCCTAAAATATGCAGATCATTTCCTAAATCTGTAGCACACATCAAAAATAAATAATACAAAGAAGTCACTAAAATAAATAAATCCAGTCTCCTTGCCTTTACTCTGCTTCTCAGGAAGTCATATGAACAGAGGGAAATAAGCATGGACATTGGAAAAGAGTCCTAGGTAAATTCAGGGCCCTAGACTATCAGCATAGTAGGCAGGGCATAGCATAATTTTGGTCAGTCTAAGTTTCCTTAGTCTGCATGTCTTAATTTGCTGATTCATAAAATGGACATATGATACCCACTTAAAGAAGTATGGCAGGAATAAATGAGATCACTAAGTAGACTTTCCAGCAGAGACTCGACGTTTTATTTTTTCACATAATCACACACTGCTATCTCACTTGGCTTAGCTTAAAGCTTATCCGCCCAATATTCTCATCTATCTAATTCCCATTAAAGGTTCATAGACCACATTCCTGTGCAAAAAAAAAAAACAACCACAAAAACAAATTCCACTCTAACAAAGTGTCTAGCACATGTGGAAAAGTATTTTGGAAAAAAGACCGTGTTGTCATTCTTGTTACTGGCATAAACATTCAAATGATGGAAGGAAGATACTTCCTTATTGTAGCCTGTATCATTTATAGCTATTTTAATTCAGTTAGTCTACAATAACAGAAGAATCTTCTTTAGATTGTTTGGAACAAGAATTTGTACAATGTATGCTTTGCTCCATCGGCAATGTAGCTCAGCTTCAAACCTAATCTGAATAGAGGAAGTAGCCAATGATGGAGCCTGAATGAAGGATCACCAGGGATGCGGAGGGTTTAAGAATTGCACAGCCAGCTGAACGGTTTTCAATCTGAACCCCCAACCACTCCACAGGGGAAAGATAAAGTTGTCTGCTTCCATGAGGATTGCAGGATTACGGCCTCAGAAAGCCGAGTCTGTCCTGTAGTGTCAGTACAAGGCAGAATTGACTACACATCAGATTTTGTTTTGTGGCGGCCCCAGAGAGGCTATATACCAGTGATGCTGAAAAAACAGCATTCAGACCACCTTGATGGAGCAGAGACGGGCACAGGGAGAAGATGAAGTCAGGGAAGTTGGAGACTTGTAAGGATTTTGACTTTTAATATTATTCAGATAGTTACTGGAGGAGTAAGAGTATAAATGTGATATTCTTAGACCCATGTTTCCCAGCGATCACTCTGAGTGCTGTGCTCCAATTAGTCCATAAAAGAACCAGGATGGAAGCAGTGGCATCAGATCAAAGGCTAATGAAGTCATCGACGTGAGGGGCGCTGTTTGCTTATATAGGAATATTTTTGGTAGACAGCATGAGAAGCGGTCATATTCTATATATATTTCTGATGCACTGGATATGGGTTATGAAAAAGGGGACTCTCCAGTAATGGGGAGGATTCATCGGTAAGGTATCCAAGATGGATAGAGTATTTGGGGGGTGGGGGCACAAATTTAGCTCATACATGTTACATTTGAAATGTTTCTGCAACACATCATCTAAAATGGAACTGGATGTCCACATCTGACCGAATGGCTCTCAATAGAACCTTCCCTTGTAGTTTATAATCTCTAAAGTCCTCATATATGAGCTTTTGTTGCCATATAGCATGTACCATAGCCTGCAATAAGCAAGGTCAGCAGTTCAATCCTACCAACTTCTCTGTGGAAGACAGATGAGGCTTTATGGTCCTGTAAAGATTTATGTATTAATAAGTAAATAGGTAGCATCCTGATAAATGGAGAAAAATTGAACTTGTCAAGTATTTTGTCTTGCTTGGATCCACAATCAGTGCTCATGGAAGCAGCAGCCAAGGAATCAAAAGATGAGTAGTATTAGGTAAAGCTACCACACAAGCCACTTCAGAGTTCTGAAAAGCAAAGGTGTTACTTTGAGGACTAAGATGTGCATGACCCAAGCCGTGATATTTTCAATTGCCACGTATGTATGTGAAAACTGGACATTGAATAAAGGAAGGCCAAAGAAGAATGTAGGCATTTGAATTATGGTGCTGGGGAGCAATATTTAAAATATCATGGGCTGCTAAAAATACTAACGGATCTGTCTTGGAAGACAGACAGACAGAATGCTCCTTCGAGACAATTATGGCGAGACTTGGCCTCAAGTACTTTGGACATGTTGACAGGAGTGACCACTTCCTGCAGAAGGACACCGTGTTTGTCAGAGTAGCTGCAGCAGTGGGATCAAGCCTGGGAACCACTGTGAGAATGACTGAGGGACGTGCAGTGTTTCATTTTGTTGTGCATAGGGTTGGTGTAATTCAGAACTGAGTGACATCTAATACTGACAACAAAGATTTATCACTTCAGAAGCCCACTTTGTCAGTTCTACTCGGCTCTGTGGGGTTGCTATGAGTCAGAATTGACTTAATGGCAACGAGTTTGGTTTGGGAATTTTCTTCTTATAGCATAAATTATATTCACTGTAGGAGCAGACACCTGACTCACATTGAGCCATGTATTTGAGATCCCTACAGTGTGGATTCAACTGTGTTCCCTCAACATCTGCGCTGGAGTCTTAACCACCATGGTGGAATGAATAGGTGGTTGTGTTGTCATGTGCTATGAAATTGATTTCGATTCATAACCTTGATGACATAGTGGAACTGCCTCATAGAGTTTCTGAAACTGTAATCTCTATAAGAATTAATCATCAATTCTTTTCTCTGGCAGAACTGCTGGTCGTTTCAAACTTCAGAGCTCTCCCTGAGCGGTGAGTGCTCCAGTATTGCTCTTCCTAATGGAATGCATTGTAAGTACATTCACAAGGCAATCTAAAGTAATGTACTCAATCCGTTGACAACATGTCAGTGTAGGGCAGATCCTTAATCACATTCGTGTCACATAAAGAGCAGCATAGACACAGGTAGGCAAGAGGACCTACTGAGGAAGATAAATGCCTTTTGAGAATAGAAAAGGATCAGTGAAGGTCCTCAGCTACTGACATAGAAATTTTCAACCCAATAGAGGGCCCAATTTGCACTTTTCACTTCCAGAACTGTTAGAATATACATTGATGGTACTTACTAGCTCCCGCTTGTGACATTGTGCTGCCGAAGAACTAGAAAACTGAGACAACCTGGTTGTAGTGGGACCTTGTGTAGTTTCTTTTCCTGTGAATTTTACCCTTATAAATGGTTCTTTCGATACTCCCCTTGTACTTATGCTGATAGCTTCATAACACAAAAAAAATCTGAAATTTAATTTTCTGAAACCTGAGATACAAAGATGCTAAGAAGCTGTTTGTGTTCACAGGTGTCATCCTGTTGATTCCTGCTCATAGAAGGAAACTGCCTAGACCTGCAGCACCCTTGCAGTGGTTGTCAAGCTGAGCCTATTGTTAAAGCCACTTTATGAATCCATCCTATCAACTCTCTTGCCCTTTTCTCCCCAGACCCTCTATTTTACCAAGCGGGATGTCCTTCCCCAATGTATGATCCCTCCTGACAATATGTCCAAAGTAAGGAAGATGAAGAAGTCTTGTCATCCTCACTTCTTAAAGACCATTCAAACTGTATTTTTTCTAAGAGGGATTTGTTTGTTCTTTCATAATAGTCTGTCATGACTTTATGCAAAATTCTTCCTCAACACAAAAGCATGCTTTTCCATAATTCCACCTGTGGCCACATTTATGAGAATTCTTCTTCTTTGGTATTTCTTATTCATTCCCCAGCTTGCAGATGCATGTGAGGAAAGTGAAAATACTATGGCTTGTTTACAGTGCTCTTTATTCCTCAAAAATAACTTCCTTCCTTCCTTCAAACACATTAGGAAGCTTTGCAACTGATTTTTTCAGTGCACATAAAGTTTCCCTAACTGCCACTTCAATGGAAGTTAGTTATGGATATAAGTAAAAAGAAATCAATCCTTAATAACTACAATATTTTGTCTGTTTATCCTATTCTTGATTATTAGTCCAGTAGTGAAGCATTTTAAAAGTGTATGTTGACGTGTTATACTTGTCGACGAATTTAGTCCTTGATGAGAGCACAGAATTATTTGAGGAAAGATGATATAGGTAGAAACACCACATTCAGAAATGTACAAACCCAAAGGGAGCATATGTTGAGAAATAACAACTTCAAAATTTAATATCAAAATACAGATAATGCAATACACTGGGTTGTACAGAGAAACAAAACCAAAGACACCCATATATGTATAAAGCACTTTATATATAAAGAGTAATTTTGTATCAAGAAAGCATCCCAGACCCATCCATCTCATCTCTATGAGTCCTCTTCAGACTCATGTAGCTGCAGGCTGATAATGCAGAAAGGTGAAATGGGAAGCAAGGAGATCACAAGCCAATGGGTGCAGAGTCTAGTGGACCCAAGGCCAGAGGGAACATGGCAGGGCAGGGATAACTTCTAGGTGGGGTTCCAGGGTCAGCAGCCCACTATTCTGGAGGGAGACACACAATCCCAGCAAGTAGGAAGAGCGAAGAACCAGAGAGAGAGGTGTGTTTTTCTGGGTAGACTGGAGAAACAAGTCGATTGAAACTCATATGTGTATAAGTGAGAGAGGTTTATATAAAAGGGTAATTCTCCATTAAGAGTACATCCCAACACAGTCCTATAAGTCCACTATTAGCCCATATGTCATACCAATCTATAAATTCCCCTTCAGACTCACGAAACACATGCAATGCCAGCCATTTCATGCCTTTATCCACCCCATTTTAGGTATCCAATTTCTATACTGCCCACTTACGTCAACCCAATGCTCTGAGGAGACAATTATATTCCTTGATGTGAAGAATCTTCATTCCAGTTGGAACCATGTCCATAAGCAAAGTCATATCAGGACAGGCCACCATAAAGTCTACAGCAATATGCACCAGTTCACAGGCTTAAATATCTTCTCTTCATCTCATGGGGTTCTAGTCAACTCAATGTGGACTGCTTCACTTAGCCTCAACAGGGTGACCATTTGTCGCCTTGCCAGTAGACCAGTGGTTCTCAACCTTCCTAATGCCATGACCCTTTAATACAGTTCCTCATGTTGTGGTAAACCCCCAATTATAAAATTACTTTTGTTGCTACATCATAACTGTAATTTTTCTACTGTTATGAAGTGGGCTAACCCTGTGACAGGGTCGTTCAACCCCCAAAGGAGTAGCAACCCACATGTTGAGAACCGCTGCTTTAGACCATGGCCCCATCACAAATTCTCAACAACTCCAGCCCCCATAGGCTAGGTCATATGCTTCAGACCAATCAACCAGCTCTTGTCTTCTCTAGTTCCTGTTAACCAGGTCCACAGGAGTCAGTGGCCATTCCCAACCAACTCTCTAATGCTGTTCTTCTCCAACTTCCACCCAACAAGTAGCTCCAGGTGGTCACCTAGCAATAATTTCAGCCTTCCTACAGACTGCCTTTAAAGTTCAGTCTGAGAGAGGAGTTTTTTCAGGGTTCCAGATTTTTTTCCAGCTACTGGCACAAACCACTAGTTTGAACTTCAAATTACAAAGAGTTCCTTTTTTCTTTAATCTGCCAACAGCTCCTAGGCAAAAGTCTCTTGGAATGAAAATTCCCTGAGGACCCCAAAACACTGGGTGGGGCTAATCTCTTCAGAATTTTTCTTTGCAGGTGTGTCCTGAATCCATCTAAAGAGCAAATTAATGGCTAGAGGCCAGTGGGCTTATAAGCTCTTTATTTTCATACTTCCCCAAATCATTTCTATAAATCCTTATATCCACAATTATAAGCACAAGAAATTGGCATAAACAAAGTAGACTCATACACTAAACTCAATTCTTAAAAGTCAAGTTCAATCCTTATCTAGCTTATCTAAACTATTCTATTGATACAAAAATATGGGATTAGACTTTTGAGAACATTAAGCCAGATCCAGGCTTTTCGTGAGCCATTTTGACCTACTATGGGACATTTTCCTTAAGCTGTATGCTTTCTGAGAAATTCAAAGGACACTTTTTCCCCATGAGCTGAAAATATACATTAATCACATTTCACACTGGAATAACAAAAGACTTCAACCAAACAAAATAATCAAAACTTGAACTTCCCCTATTCTTTCCAGAAAACAATCCAGTAAACTGCATGGCCATATCTGATTTCTTGCTAGCCAAAGGAGAAATAATACCATGAAGGAGAGGTCAAACAAACATCTACTCTCCATCTTTATGATTTGTTTCTCTAGTACCCCACTCCCAAGGTACCATAATGTGTTAGTTTGAGTAGACTAGAGAAACAAATTCATGGACACACATATCTGTATAAGAAAAAGTTTATATACAAGAGAAGATAAATATTGAGGAAACAAATTCACATCAGATTATGTAACTACCATAGAAGGTCTCACTTTCTCTCTTATAAAACGTCTACAACTCTAAGGAGACATCAACAGGCTACAGCCTGATTGACAAGTTGGACCCCACCCCTACTTCCACACAGATGTCATCAAGTTGGCATAAAATGTAACGACCACAGATAACTTGCAAAGACCGGAATTCCACAACACTTAGCTAAGTGTATTCCTGTGTGACTTTACATAGATCAAGTGGTAGTCATTAATACATAAGAACAGATAATTTTTGATTTAAAATCAAGAAAAGTGTGTGTTAGTTATATCCTTTCTGCATATTTATTCAATCCATATATTGAGGAACTATCAGAAAAGCTGGACTAGAGGAAGAACACTAGGATTAGAGAAAGACTCATTAACATCCTGTGATATGAACATGATACAACCTTGCAAAGTGAAAGCAAAGTGAACTTGAAACAAGTACAATAATGATCAAAGACTGGAGCCTTTAGTTTGGATTACCCATAAACATAAAAACCAAAATCCTTACAACTGGACCAGTAAGCAATATCATAACAAATGGATAAAAGGATTGAAGTTGAGAAATATTTTATTTTGCTTGGATACACAAACAATATTCATCGAAGCAGCTGTCAGAAAATCCAGGGAAAAGGTGTTCCAAATGATCTGTTTACAGTGTAAAAATACAAAGATGTCACTTTAAAGACAAACATTCACCAGACTCAAGTCATGAAATTTTCAGTTGCCTCATATTCATGAGAAAGGTGGAAAATGAATAAGAGAGGCTGAAGAATTGATATCTTTGAACTATAGGGTTGTCAAAAATATTGAATATGCCATGGATGGCCAGTAGCATAAGCCAGCAAATCTATATCAGAAGAAATATAGTCAGAACACTTCTTGGGAATGAGGATAGCAAGACAAGAGCTTATGATGGGTTATTAGGATGGACCATCCCCTAGAGAAATACACTGTGCTTGATAAAATAAAGGGACAGAAAAGAGGAAGTTCTTCAGCATTATGGGTTGATACAATGAGTACAACAAGGGCTAAAACATAGGTATGATTACAAGGATGACATAGAATCATACCTTTCTTCCTTCTTTTGTATATAGTATGGCTTTGAGTCAAAGCTAACTCCATGGTATCTAGTAACCACAAGTCAATTTGATTCCACTGTATTCCATCAGGTGAGGTGTATGTGTATAGTCTCTGCTTACATTATGGAAATAATGCATTTTCTATGAATAACTAATTAGTCTGGCAAAATTCCAGTGTCATATTTTTTTGTTTGTCATCAAGGGCATATTTTGCAACTGCAAATCCTTCTTTGTTTTCAACTTTCACATGTCATTGACCAGTAATATGAATTTTGGCTACATACTAGATCATTTTCAGACAGCATTAATTAGTAAAAATCTTCCATTTCCTCATCTTTGGCATTAGGAGTTGTTGCACAAATTTGAGTAATAGTCAAATTAACTGGTCTTCAGTCTTGTACTGTATTGTATTTTATTGTATTGTTGTTATATTATTACGTGCCCTCAAATTGGCTCTGACCCAGAGGGACCCCTTGCACAGCAGAAAGAAATACTGCTTCACAACCGTTATCATGTATGAGCTCAGTGGTACCCACTGTGTCAGTCTGGTTCCTTGAGATACGTCCTGGTTTTGGGGAGTGCTCTACTTTGCTACATGTGACGTCCCAGTCCAGGGACTGGCCACTCCTGATAACATGTCCAAAATATTTGAGAGGAGGTCACACCATTCATGGTTTTAAGATTTTTGGTTTCTTATTTCTTCCCAGACTCGTTTGCTTTTTCTTCTGGCAGTCCAACCTCCGTTCCATATTCTTTGACAACCCCCTCAGTTAGTGACTTCCATTCCCCCGGGCTTCCTCCAGCCCAGCTTTTACATGTCTATGAGGCAATTGAAAATACCAGGATGTGGGTCAAGCATATCAGAGTCCTCAAAGTGACATCCTAGCTCCTCAGCACTCGAGAGAACTCGTATATACCAGATTTGCCCAATGCACACTATCTTTTGATTTATTAACCGCCGTTTCTAGGAACACTGACACTTGTTCCAAGCAAGACAAAACCCTTGACAACTTCAGCCTTTTCTTCTTTTATCATGATGTCATCTCTTGGTCCAGTTGTGAAGATTTGGGTTTTCCTTACACTGTGCTGTAATTCATACTGAAGGATGCATTCTTGGTCTTCATCAGCCAGTGCTTCATTCATCCTCTCTTTCCGCAAGCAATGTTCTGTTAGCTGTTTATCACAGGTGATTAATAAGCCTTCCTTCAATCCTCATGCCTTGTCCTTGCTATATCCAGTTTCTCAGATTATATCCTCAGGATAAAGATTGAGCAAATATGGTGAAAGACTACAACCCCATTCCATCTTTCAGCACTAGATCTGACAAGTTTCTGCTGCTATTCATAAGGTTTCACAGGTTATCTCTTACACACGGAAAGCTTATTCCTTATTCATAGTTGGCTTCTTGGTTTGGAAGCTACTAAAACCTGTTCCCCTTGGATGACTCTGCTGGTATTTACAATACCTGTGATATAGCTTCTAGCAACACAAGTGAGCCATCCCAGTTAAAAAAAAACTGACAGGCAAATGGGGGAGTCTTCCTTGTAGGCATATACATATTTTTGTACCACTGATGGTATTGGTTTTAATAGATCTTGAAATGATCTTTTTAAGTTTCCATATGATTATCCTCAGAAGGGTCAATTGTAATCCACTTCAGCTCAATAATATCTAGGAAAATATCTTTATATGTTCCATTTCATTGTTGATAACGTTTCAGTTTCCTAGATTCATACTTCATACCATCGATGTTCTGATATTAATAGATGCTTGCAGATGTTTCTTCTCATTCTGAATCATACTTTAGAATATAAAGGTTCTAAAAGCTTTTCTCAATCTGTTTCATGAAGGTCAGCTACATTTTGAGGAAGCAACTCTTCCCCCATCATGTTTTGAGAGCTTTCCAACATGAGGGAATCTTCCTCTTGCCCTGTAGTGGATTTAAAGATGCCCCATAAAATGCGATCTGGAGATCTACAGGTGTGGTTAGTGAGCACTGGAGAACATCACGCTTGCTTTGTGGTATAAACACCTTGATTCAAAAATGTTCTTGCATATTATGGAAAATAATAAACTACAAAAAAACATTAAACATTCTGACATGTTGAGGTGCCATGAGCCCGAAAAAACAAACTCACTGCCGTAAAGGCGATACTGACCCGTAATGGCCCTTTAGGACAGAGTAGAACTGTCTTTGAGTTCTTGAAACTGTAACGCTTTGGGGGAGTAGAAAGTCCAGTCTTTCTCCTGTGGAGAGGCTGGTGATTTCAAACTGCTGACCTTGCAGTTAGCAGCCCAATGCACAATTACTACATCCCCAGGGCTTTTATAAGTTTCATAAATCATGGTCATTAGAATTATGATATCCCCAAAATGTTAGTTCATTAAGTAATCTCAGTTAATGATCTGGGAGGTTATGTATTTATTTTTTACATAAATATTAATATATATATAAAAATTTTAAAACTTTTATTCACCTCAAATGCTTCTAAGAAAAACTTACACGTTCATTCTACAAGTGGCAGCATCTTATCTAAAAGGGCTCTGGTATCCTCTGCTTTCAAATTATCTGAATTTTCAGGCTGGGGAAAATTATGTTAATCTTTCATCATGTGTGGCTATCATTTTGTGGTATATGCATTTTTTGGAAAAATTTTAAAATTTAAGACCTCAGACATTTTGCAAGGAGTTGGAAGCAACCCAAATTTCCATCAACTGATGATTGGATTAAAAAACTGCGGTATATACATACAATGGAGTACTACGCATTGCTAAAAAAGCAGTGATGAATGTATGAAGCACATCGCTGCATGAAGAACTGGAGGAAATCATGCTAAGGGAAGTAAGTCAGGCACAAAAGGACAAGTACAAAATGAGTCTGCTGGGGTAAATGTTTAAAAAAAAATTCAAAAGGGGCATAGGGAAAAAGCTACTGTATACAGTCTTGGGGTGAGGACCGTGTAGTATGGCAGGGACCAGATCAAATGCAGGGATGCACACGGTAGACAACTGGGGAGGAGGTGGGGAAAGGAAAAAAAATGATGAAAATAAAGAAGAAATGGGTAGCGGAGGCATGGGGTGTTAACCCAGCCAAGGGGAGGGTATTGTTTATATCTCTACAGGGAAAGAGGGACCAGACTTCAACCAGTGCCCCAAGCTGTGAATGCCACATTCTGGCATGGAGTATGGAACCAGTGGAGAGGTCTGGGGAGCTGGCCCCAGTACCAAGTACTAAGTGGACGCCTGCCCCTCCCACCAGAAGAATTTATTTCAAAGGATGGCATTGAATCTGCACCTCCGGGAGAGGGACATATCTGATTGTAGCACATGGGAGCAGACCAAAGGGGAGTAGGAGAGGGTGGAGCACATCCTGGCCCACCAGGCCTTAAGGATGATGAACCCAATTAGAGCAGCCAGTCCACAGAGAGGACCACATGGCCAGCCCCACTATGAGACATGACACCCCTCACTGACCCCTGGCCCTGTGGGGGACAGCACAGGAGACACAGTGTGGGGATTGCCCCCTAACTGATCCTGCCACACCAAGGCAAAGCACTGGGGGAGTGCAGCAGAACAGCAAGGGAATGGAGCGGCAAGGTCCTCAGGGAATGGTGAGGGTGGATTTGGGGGCCAGGGTGTGGTGCCCCAACAGACTGGACTGGAAAACACTCCTAAAGGCCAACAAACAATCCTTGAACTAACTACAAGCTTTTCTTTCTTGTGTTTTGTTTTGTTCTTTGTCAGTGGTTTGTTGTTGTTGTTGTTTTGTCGTATATTGTTGCTTGGTTTTTCTCTGTCTTGTTTTTGTGCATGTTAGTATCTCTACAGGTCTGTCTAAATAAGATAGGCTGGATGAACAATCTGGAGAAAAAACAACGGGGTCGACAGTTCTGGGGGGGACATGGGATAGGGGGAGGTGGTGGGAAAGGAAGTGGTGTTAACAAACCCAGGTATAGGGGAACAACAGGTGATCCAAATTGATCATGTGGTGGGTGTGGGAGGCCTGATAGGGCATGATCAAGGGTAATGTAACCAAGAGGAATTGCTGGAACCCAGGTGGGGATGGAGCATGATAGTGGGACAGGAGGAAAGTCAAGGGAAATAGAGGAAAGAGCTGGGAGGCAAAGGGCATTTATAGAGGTATAGATAAAGACATGTACATATGGAAATATATTTATATATAAGGATGGGGAAATAGATCTATGTGCCTATATTGATAGGTTTAGTATTAAGGTAACAGAAGGACATTGGGCCTCCACTCAAGTACTCCCTCAATGCAAGAATACTTTCTTCTATCAAATTGGCATTCCATGATGCTCATCTTCCCAACACAACTACTGAAGACAAAGTGGGTGAATAAGCAAATTTGGTGAAGAAAGCTGATGGTACCCGGTTATCAAAAGATAGAGTGTCTGGGGTCTTAAAAGCTTGAGGGTAAACAAGCGGTCATCTAGTTCGGAAGCA
The DNA here is from genome assembly GCF_050624435.1 of Tenrec ecaudatus. Lineage (NCBI taxonomy): Eukaryota > Metazoa > Chordata > Mammalia > Afrosoricida > Tenrecidae > Tenrec > Tenrec ecaudatus. The sequence continues at coordinate 199,886,548 of NC_134532.1, forward strand.
ACAAAGTCCACAATGAAGAACACACTAGCCTGTGTGATCATGAGGTGCTGAAGGGATCAGTTATCAGGCATCAAAGAACAAAAAATCTTGTCATTGGGTGCACACCTCCATGATACAATCTCTGAGGACAAATAGGTGCATAAGCAAATGTGGCGAAGAAAGCTGATGGTGCCGGGCAATCAAAAAGTAAAGCATCTGGGGTCTTAAAGGCTTGGAGGTAAACAAACGGACATCTAGCTCAGAAGCAACAAAGCCCACATGGAAGAAGCACACCAGTCTGTGCAATCACGAGGTGTCGAAGGTATCAGGTATAAGGCATCATCAGAATAAAAAATGTTACCATAGTGAATGAGGAGGGAGAGTACAGAATGGAGACCCAAAGCCTATTTGTTGGCCACCAGAGATCCCCTTGCTGAGGGGTCAAGGGGAGGAGATGAGCCAGTCAAGGTGTGATATAGCACAGATGAAAAATACAACTTTCCTTTAGTTCCTAAATGCTCCCCCTCCCCCCACTATCATGATCTGAATTCTACCTTGCAAGTCTGGCTAGACCGGGGGTTGCACACTGGTACAGATAGGAACTGGAAGCACAGGGAATCCAGGGCGGATGATCCCTTCAGGACCAGGGGTGTGAGTGGCGATACTTGGGGGGTAGAGGGAGAGTGGGTTGGACAGAGGGAACAGATTACAAGGATCTACATGTGACCTTCTCCCTGGAGGATGGACAACAAAAAAGAGGGTGAAGGGAGACGTCAGACAAGGCAAGATATGACAAAATAATAATTTATAAATTATCAAGGGCTCATAAGGGAGGGGGGAGCAAGGAGGGAGGGGGAAAATGAGGACCTGATGCCAGGGGCTTGAGTGGAGAGCAAATTCTTTGAGAATGATGAGGGCAATGAATGTACAGAGGTGCTTTACATGCTTGATGTATGTATGGATTGTGATAAGAGTTGTATGAGCCCCTAATGAAACGATTTAATAAAAAAGCTTATGACAAAAATTGAGGAGCTGATACCAAGGGCTCAAGTAGAAAGGAAATGTTTTGAGAATGATGATGGCAACAAATGTACAAATGTGCTTGACACAATGGGTGTATGTATGGATTGTGATAAGAGTTGTACGAACCTCCAATAAAATTATTTTTAAAAAATTAAAAAGGTCTGGTAAGACCTCAGATATTTTGAATTTCTCTGAGTATTAGAAAGACAATAGTTTTCTTTTTTGGTAAATAATGCGAGGGCTCTCATATGGTAAGGGTAAATTCATGAGGTCGATCTAAACGCTAAGCATCTGGCTTATGAAAATTTTTGCTATCACTGCTGGAGCTAGTCAGCATTATAAAGTTCATTGATCACTAGGTACTTTATGATCTGTTTTAGCAATAACTCCAACCATTCATTCCATGATTTCTAGTATTTGTAGGGGAAAAAAGAGTAAACAATGTCAGAATATCCTGACCCTAAAGAGGTGTTTAAATACGAGATTGAATGCTGAAGGGGGAAATGTGAAAGAACAACAGGAGAGGCACTAAATCTAAATGGTTTTCAAAACACGAGGGGGGAAATCAGTTAATGTGAAACTGAACTGAAAGATGCAAGTAAATAAGTAAATTTCTCATTCAGGATCCATTTGAAAACGGTGTTTCTTGGCAGAGTTACGGCTTATTTTTTTCATGTTTCTAGTTTCCTATCGCCTTTGTCGGTCTACTGGAAGCTTGTTAAAATTGTACTTGCTTTTCCCGTTCTTTTGCTCTTTTCCCTCTTTTGCCTGAACTTTCATGTGAAATCATGTGGAAGTAGGCAGGAGCGGGCAGAAGGGACACCCATAGTTCACTTTACATATTGATCAGCTTGTGTTTTATTCAGACCTGTAGGGAGAACAATTGAGAAATAAAATGGAATCTCTCCATATAGTAGTAAATCGCAATGCTGATGGAAAATCTCTCAGGTTTTCCAGAGAAAATGGTTAAGAGTCAAAGGGACATTTACATAGAAAAGAGATAACATTTCTTTCCGGGTATACACCAAAACAGAGCTTTGCTACACATTTCTATTTTTAGATCCTTCTCGCCTGGAACTTAACAATTTGGCACACGGTATATTTCCAGTACGTATGTGGTCAAAGAACATAGTTATTAGTGACCTTTTGTACAAAAGGTTGCAACACCGCCTGGTTCTGTGTGGCCCTCACAATTGTTCTGAGCCGGGGATGCAGTCAACTATGTCCCAAAACCAACGCCTTGGAGTCAAGTCTGACTCCTAGAGACCCTACAGAGCAGAGAACTACGCCCCAGAGCCTTTACAGGAGCAGATGGTCCCGTCATCTTTCCATTGTGTTACTTCTGGTGGGTTTGAACTATTAAATTTGTGGTTGTCAGCCAGTCACCACCACTCCATCTCCTGGCCAATAGGACTCTTAAGTATGTATGTACACGCCAAACTAATTAAAAATAACAGAAACTCACAGAGCTTCTAATAACTCGGAAAGTTGCGTTGCCTAGAATCCAATCAGGGTTGTCTGAATGCAAATGATTTGTTCTAAAACACTTATCCATAATATGTGATTCAGAGAATACCTGCTGTGTGGTTTGGTGCTAGTAATATAAGCTCTCTGCGCCTCCCTTTCTCATGCTCACAGTATCTCCTGTGAGGTCTCAAGATGTTGCCATGCAGATAATAATAATGCGTAATGAGTCTTCCTTCATACTGCACTTAGACGACCCACTCCAATCAAATAGATTCCAAGTCCTGGTCACCCTACATAAGTGTCTTGGGGCTGTACATTCTAATGGGAGCAGATAGTTTTATCTTCGTATGGAGGGACAGTTGAGGGCTTTCAATCACCAACTTTGCTGTGAACATTCTAAAGCTTGCCAGCCAGTGCATCTGGCTTCCTGTACTTACACGCAGTTCTCTGCCATCCAGTTGAATTTAACATATACAACAGAGAGAACTGGGTTTTGGCGGCTGTAAAACTTCAGGGCAGGGGAGCTCAATACCTCGATCATGATCTACTAGTCGATCGCCAATGCAGTGTGGGTTGAGCGGATGCATTAAAAAAATAGACATAAGCCTATCATCAACCCTGTCACTTAACTGATGCTCAGCACAGCCAATCAGCTGCAATCTTAGGTGTCAAACGCCTGCGCAAATGACTGAGCTAAGTGCAGCAAAACTGACACGCTAAGGTGTTGCCAATTCTTAGACCTTGTTTTTTCCCTCTGAAACATAAGAAAGGGAATTAAAATGCGTGGGGAAATTGGACCAAGTAGGAAGACAAAAATGTATCACTTTCACACGGAATGAGAGATTTTGACAAGCCAACACTCGACACTCAGCTGAAGTCCAGAGCGCATGGACAGTTCTGGAACTTACTCACAGAGGGAAAGTACCCAAGCATGAGAAAATGTGCTACTTCCCTGACTGCCTTATGTGGCTCTACTTATTGATGTGAGTCAGCCTTTTCCCACATAACGGTCATTAAGTCCAAGTCCTGTTCCATCGCGACTGATCATCATTTGGAAGTGTGCTTGAGTATCTACTGTCCGGACTATGCATCCCTGGCTCATTCCATTCGGTGCAAGTCATCAGAGTAAACTTGGGTAATGACCAAAAATGTACACAGTCAATTGTGTGTGTTGTGCAATATTGACTCATGGAGTTATGCAAGGTACATAAACCTACATTGCACATATAATTTTCAATGCATTTATGAATACATGTAATAAATAAATAAATATATGTTTTGCATTTTTGTGGTTGGCAGATCATTTTGACTTGATCATTTCATAAGTAGCTCGCATGCTGAAAAGGTGTGAGCACCCCCGCTTTAGGGATAGGAAGCCTAGAGCAGACAGCCTCCTCTCTCTTCCATAGTACAGCTGGTGGGTTTGAACAAAAGATCTTACAGGTAGCAGTCCAATGCATAACCCACTCTGCCACAGAGTCCTGAGTACACATCCCATCCATGGCAATGGTGATGGTAGAAATAAAGGTTGTGTGTTTTCACTGACTTCCATGCTATCTTCAGTTACTTGTATGACATTATTTGAAATTTCAACATGCTTCAGAGAAATCCAATATTCGATTATGTTCACTCTCGCTGCCTCTCACACAGCTGTTACCTGTATCATGGGAACAATGATCCACTAAGGATTTGCTCAATCTTTGCTGACAACTTCATACTGTCTTGGATTTAATGCCACCAGACATCATATTGTTTTCTGGCCATTTTGATAGGATATGGAATCCTAATTTAATAACAAAACTTTGCATGTGGTATGCTTATATTAAACATATATTTTAATTTAGAGTCACCTTCCTATAACTTCTTGGTAGGAAGAGAAAGCAGATTCAAATACCATTTATATTTTTTAACACACACCTCCCTCCGTCACCACCACCCACCAAGCAGGCCTATTTTTAAGTGTGTATAGACTTAAGCTGGTGGAATTCAAATATCCACTGACCATGGGTCAATCCAAAATCAAGCCCTCTGTATCCAGTCCATTCTGATTCACAGCGACAGACCCTATAGGGCAGCAGTTCTCAACCTGTGGTTCGTGACCCCTTTGGGGTTGATGGACCCTTTCACAAGGGTTGCCTGATTCATAAGAATAGCAAAATTAGTTATGAAGTAGCAACTGACATAATTTTGTGGTTGTGGAGTCACCACGACATAAGGAACTGTATTAAAGGGTCGCAGCTTTAGGAAAGTTGAGAACCACTGCTACCGGGCATGGTAGATCTGTTTGGATTTCTTGAGACTGTAAATTTTTAGAGAAGTAGAGAGTCTCATCTTTCTCCCAAGTAGCAACAGGTGAGTTTGAACTTCCAACCTTGAGGTCAGCAACTCAAAACGTCACCCACTCTTCTACCAGAGACACTCTGGCAGTTATGTTAAAAATAACAGAGGGCCCAATCATGTTTCATAAGAAAACCAAGACAATCTTTCACAATGACTCACCAACAGAATTAATTCTTTATTTTCCTTAATTTACCAGGTCTCTCTCTGAAAGATGCTCTGGTCAAATCACTCTCTTGGAACACTCAATGAAGTCGGGGCTATTCAAAGGAAGTGGAAGAAATGACTGTCTGGAAAATTTAAGATTGCCCGCCTTGTTCCCTCCCCCAAACCACCACCCTTTATCTCAAGCCTGTGTCATGGGAGCTAAATATAATCTCTTTCCAGAGGGTGCCCTGCATATATGAACACCGTGCTCTTGCAATCCTCTTGCGTCTATCCCTTTTTTCATTAATGAAAAGGTTTTTATTTGGGCCCTCTGTTATTCCTACCAGTATGACACAAAACAAGATGGGAAACGGATTTGTCTTTTATTTGATAAAAAAACCAAAAACAAACCCAAAGAAAACCATACACACACACACAACAACAACACATCTGCAGAATAAAATGATCCTCTTGATGCCGGAATTGTCATCAGTGATGACTTTGACAAAATGAGCAATACATAATTTGCTAGCTCCCTTGCGAAGCTGAAACAGATTGTCAGATAAAACACTGGAGGAGATGCATATGGGCTGAGTCGACTGGCTTTGAATAGGAACATATGCAGGTGGTGGCTTAGTAGTGGCTCTAGGAAGGAGGACAGCCCTAATTTGGAGGGTCATTTGCATTTGAAAATGCTCATTGCTAAGTAGTGAGTATTCTCCATAGGGAAAGAGAATGGATACTGCCAAAAATTGCAGCTATTTCTGTTCCTTGGTAACTTGAATAAACCAGAGAATCCAGGGCTACGGAAGGAGTGGGTTACTCTCAGAGGGACCAGCCTTTCATGGTGGGCTTACAGAATACAGATCAGCAAGATATGAAAAGAACACTTACAAAAATCAATTCCTTTATGGTGAAAGATGGATTTTCCATCAACACAGAGCATGGAGCGTGTACTAATGGGTATATTCAATATGCCTTATAAGAAATGGCCATCCAATGATTTCATTAGTCTTTTTATATGAATAGTATGACAAAACCATATAATGATATTAAGTTTGAATTTCACAAGTTAGTAATGGTTGCCTAGATAAGACAAGCAAAGCTCTTATATCCTAAACACTAGAATCCTTTGCTTCAGGGGTCTAGTCTCCACTGAAATTCCTTGTTAAGTTCAATTCTCTCCTCTTAAAAGAGGAACAATTGATGTTTCTTCACAGTAGTGACATTCTTTACTCAAAATATTTTGTGCATTTATATATAAAATATATATATGTATATATCAACACCAAACTCATGCCTTCGTTTGAATTCTGACTCATAGTGACCCTAAAAGACAGGGAGGAACTGCCCCTGGGGTATCCAAGACTACAAGGGGGCACTAAAAAAAAAGGATCCCCCCCCAAAGCTATGTATTTAGTTTAGTTTTGTTTTTTTTTAAAACAAAACAGCCTTATCACCTTTTAAGTACTCTCCATTACACTTACTACCTGTGTCAAATCTGTGATTCGATTCTTAAAAACATTTTTCAAAGTCATCTGTTCGGCTACATAATCTGGTGTCAATTTGGAACTATTAAGAGTGAAGGGGTGTTGTTTAGCCTGTCAATCAGGTCACAGCTTGAAGACCTTATTTGGAAGTGTTACAGAGATAAATATCTTGTTGGAGTTGGGCTATGCATTCCCTGAGAGACATTACTGTTGACAAGCCACATGGAGCTATGCTGATGGCAGCCAGAACCCTGGAGCTGGAGGAGCCACATGGAGACCCATGCCAGTGCTAAGATACTTCAACTGCCACTGGATCCACAAGACTTTCCACTCACTGGCCTGTGATCTTCCTGCACTCAGCATCATTATATGTGTTGCATGAGTCTGAAGAAGAATTTACAGAGTGGTTCTGAACCTATGGGCTTATATCAGATTAAGGGACTTGATGTGGACTGGACTGGGATGTTTTCTTAATGTATCATTGCTCTTTGATATAAACCGTTCTCTAATATACATATAAGTATCTATGAATTTGTTTCTTTAGTCAATCCGGACTAACACAATGCATGGCAGCACCCCCTTGTGTTTTTCTTTTCATTGCTGTCTTTTCATATCCTTCTGAATTCATAGAAATAAAAAGAAGTCACAAGCAGCAAGGTCAGGTGAGTAAAGTACTTGAGGCAAGAGAGGCATGCTGTTTTTGTCAAAAACTGGCGCATTGAGATGGCTGCATGATCAGGTGCATGTCATGGTGGCAAAACCAGTCCCATAGCTGCCACAAGTCAGGCCTTTTTTGTTGCACGGTGTTATGTAATCTTTTCAGAACCTCTACATCTAAAGATTGATTAATGGTCTGACTTAGTGGAATGAGCTCCAAATGCACTCCCAGTCAACATTTTCATCCATTTGGGATGTTGATGGACAACCAGAATGAGGTTTGTTATCAATTGCCATTTCACTTTTTAGAAATGAGAAAATCATGTGTACACTTGAGTTTTTCCCATAGTGCAGTTCTTATAAACTGTGTTCAACGTCACAATAGTTTCTTGGGCATTTTTCCCAGAGTAGGGAACAAAATTTCACAGCTACACATTGTTCTCTTAAATTGGCCAATACACAATAAAAGACAGGTTTGAGAGAAACTGCTTTTATGAAAAAATTTACTGTGACCAGAGAGAACTGTGTTCACTAACTCAAAACGAGTTGCTGGATGCTGCTGAGTGGGGAAAATGTGTGCTACGGAAGCTCTGCACTGCCTCATGCAATTCTGGCTGTGTTTTGGTGCTACCCTCATATAATTCATTGCCAGGGTAGAAAGCCTCATTGTTCTCCCTAGTAGCAGCTGGTGGTTTCAAACTGCTGACATTTTGGTTAACAGTCCAAGTATAACTCATTCTGCCACCAAAACTCCATATATATAAATGTTTATATATAGCCTAAATAAAACTTTGGAACCTTTAAAATAGATTTGTATTTATATATAACTTGAAAAAGCAGTACAGAAATTTTCCAAACACAGCACAACCTATTACTACCATTATTAAATTTGATATTACTGTGATGTACTTGTCATGATCAGTGAACTCTGGTGGCACATTGGTTAAGTGCTTGCTGAAACATCGATGTTTAAATTCCATCAGTTAACTTGTGTGTCTCCCTAGTTTTTAAAACAATTTTATTGGCAAAATTCATATCTCATGAAATTCAGTAGTTCAATCCTATTAAGAACTTAAACAATCACAGCCTATTTTAGAACATTTATTTTCTTTCTTATACCCATTGTTAGTAGCACTGTGTTTCCCCCCAACTTTGCCTGCCATACGCCCAAGAAACCATTATCTAGCTACTGCCCCTATAGATTTACCTAGCCTGGATTTATATACAACATACAACAAAATGGCAAAATGACCAAGGGAAACAGAGAAAACTCTCAATAGAAAATAAAGCAAAAAAAACTCAATGCTAGAAAAAAATTATATGGCCCATAAGGGAGATAAAATAATAAGGGGATAAACTTTAATGTAACAGCATCTGCAATAATCCACTTTCCAAAGCAGTTTGCGTAGTAGCAAGGCTGTTCGCATCCTTGGTCTATGGACAGAGGGGCTTCACCCAGAGGCTTAGTCCACATGTATTTCCACTTCACTTTTTTATTGAAATGATTCTAAAGTGGAACAAAGGGGAGATAAAATGATACGATTTTAACTCTACTACACCTGCCACAATCGACTTTCAATGCTCTCTGTCTGACACCGACACTACTCACATCCCTTCCGATAGTCACAGGGGTTCCTGGGAGGCTTAATCCAAGTGTGAACTCTGCAAATGCATTTGCTGTTCTGCTGTCGGTCACTGAGTGGTAAGAGACTCAATGTCAATGAGTTAGGACACCATTGTGGTGTTCAGTTTAGTTCTGTTGTGTGCTTGTGTTTGCATATTGTGGCAGTTACATAATTTACTGTCAAATTGAGGGAGGGGTGGAGTCTAGCCTGTTAATCAGGTCATAGCCATTGAAGCTTCTATGGGCATGGCCTTCTCCTGAGTATTCAGGGACCTTCTGTCTTCCGCCCTGGAGGCGGGACACACACTCTGCCTGTGAGACATTCCTGTGGACAAGTCACACTGACAGAGGGAGAGCCCTGGAGTTGGAGGAACCATGTGGAGACCCACACAAGCGCTGAGATGCCTCCCACCCTCTGGCCTGTGATCTTCCTGCATTCAGCATCATTGCATGTGTTGCCTGAGTTCAAAAAGGAATTTATAAACTGGTATTAGATATATGGGCTAACATCAGACTTATAGATTTGATCTGGACTGTGCTGGGATGTTTTCTCAAGGTACAATTATTCTTTTATGTAAAGTTCTTTCTTATACACATATGCGTGTCTATGAATTTATTTCTCTAGTCAACCGGATTCATACACATATATATGTATACATTTCCATAATTTCTGGCATTATAATATTTTCTAACAGTGTTTGAAATGAATCATTTCTCCATGAAATCTGTTTCCTTTTATTAGAAACCAAAAATCTAACATTCGCTCCCATCATTCCCTTGGAATGTTGAGGAGCCCCAGTGGCACAATGGTTAAGCGTTGGACTGCTAACCACAAAGTCATCAGTTCAAAACCACTAGCCGAACAGAAAGAGAAAAATGAGGTTTTCTTACAGTTTTGGATCTCACAGGGGGAAGTTCCACCCTGTTCCGTAGAATCTCTATGACTCGGCATTGAATTGAATGCAGACAGGTTGGGTTTGGTTGTTGCTTCTAGACCCTCTTACTGGACAGAGCTGGGACCACAGTATATGTGTTTACTAATCCATCTATATGTGCTGATCTATCAATTATATAACATCCATATAGTAACATACATTATGCTTTAGACAATCTATTTATGCACATAGATATGGATTTTGCATTATGCTTGGTTGCAGGCAAATTCAGTAATACACTTAGTTATCTTAGTCTCATCAGAATGCTTTCAAAATGAAAGGTCCAATGAAAACAATCTGCAGTGCTAATTACCTTTACGGTTAGTTGAAAAGATTACACTGACTGGTATGACAGATTCCAAAGAGTAATCCTGATGGCTTTTTCAAAGGATACCAGATGATCACATGGGCTCATTAGGTAGAAGTTTTAAGAAAACTGAAAAATGCACTCGGAGGAAGAAAATAAAAACTTATAATGAGTAATTGGATTTTTCATCCTGACAATGAACTTGCTCATTCTTTGAGGATAACAAGGGCAATCTTACAAGAATACTGTTGGGAAATCTTACTGCACCTACCCTACAACCCTGATCCAGTCAACTCAGGCATCTTTTCGTTCTCAAAACTACAGAAAACATTTCAAAGGAACATGATTTCTTTCCCTGACATGTTCACATATCGTAGGTGGAAGAGGACAGAGTTCTTCAGTAAAGGGTCAAAGAGCAGGAGACATTACCTTCAGAAACATCAAATTAAGTGGAGGCTATATCAAAACACAATTGCCACAAGTTTTGATATTTTTCTTAAGTAATTGTTCTATAATGTTGTAATAATAGTTTTTTATCTATAAACATATGGATATAGGTAAACACATATGCATACACATCTGTATGTCAGCCGGAGCCCTGGTGGCACAACTTGTTAAGCACAAGGTCAACGATTTGAAATCACCCGCTGCTCTGAGGGAGGAAGATGAGCCATTTTCTACCCGTGTGGAGATGTCAGTCTAGAAAACTCAAGCATATGGACAGTTCAACCCTGTCCTATAGGGTCGGTATGAGTTTGAAACAACTCCATGGCAGTTAGAAAGTAAGTATGCATCACCACCACCACCCCCACACACATTTGTGCGCACACGTGCACATACACAAGCCTACATTTACCTTAAGCTAAATATCAGTTCATATTTATACATTCAACTCTAATCCACCACTGCAGGGGTTTTTTTGCCCACCCTTACTTGGCTGTAACAGCCAACTTCAATAGCAAGGAGCCTGGTTCCCACTACCCACCATCAATTTGCCTATTTCTCAATTCCAGTCCACATGGATAACAGTTATCTGAATTGTTAACCCATACCGCAAAGGAAACAACGATATCATGTAGCTGGAAGGGTTTCAGTGGAGCTCTTTTTGCCTTTATGATTATAGATTTCATTCATTGCCAAAGTTGCATAACTTTGCAACTTGTCCCACTACTTTCTGTGAGGTCATTTAATACATTTATGAATGTAATAAAGTTATATCTTTTGTCACAGTCTGATTCTCTCCTGGCACCCTTGATCTCCTAAATGATTTTTTAAAATTTGCATATATTAAGCTTCACTCTTTGTGTTGTTAAGCTCTGTAGATTTTGGCAAATGCATAATGTCATTTATCTACCATTATAATGTCAGACAGAACAGATTCAATGGCCTAAAAATTCCACTGTGCTTCACCTATTCACCCTCTTCAATCCCATATTCAAGGTCATTATTTGTTACACAAAAGGAATCATGTAGTGTGGAGCCTTTTTAGTCTGACTTCTCTGTTTAAATGTATGTATTTTCACTTTGTACCTTAAATATGCATGGCTTAATTAGTCATTCTTTTTTATTGCTGAATAGTATTCCATCATAAATAATTTATCCATACACTTGGGCAGCATCATGGTTGCTGCTTCCCGTTGGGGCAATTATAAGTAAAGCTGCAATCAATATTCCTGTACAGGTTATTGTATAGGCACAACTGTTCTAATCAATTGGATAAATACTCATATCTAGGAGGAAAATGACTGATTATATAGCAAGACGACATTTAATTTTGTATTAAACTTGCTGTCTTCCAAAGTAGTTATTAAACACACGCAAGAAATGAGAGTTCCTGTTGCTTCCTCTTCTTGGAAACACAGGGCATTTCTTGATTTTTCTTATTTTAAAATAAGACATTTTCCAGTATATATGAGTAGTAGTAATCCATTGTTTAAATTTTCATATCCCTTGGGCTGTTAACAGCCAGGTTAACAGTTAGAATCCAGCAACAGGAGAAATATGAAGATATTCATTTGTATAAAGTTTTACAGCCTCACAATCAGAAGGCGCAATTTTGCGGTGCCTAAAAGGGCTGCTCTGAGTCATAATAAGCTTGATGGATGTGCGATTTGGTTTGCTTGTTTCTTTAAATGTCAAATAATGTTGAGTAAATTTTATTATATTTATTTGTCATCTGTCTGTCTTTGGTGATGCATCTAACTCTTATTTTATTATTTTTGTTTAAGTGAGTTTCTTGCTTTCTGATGGTGGAGTTTTAAGATTTATGTGTTCTTTGTATGCCTTGGGTTGAGGATATTTGAAGATATTTATTTCTGTGATTATTTTGTGCTAGTCTTTGATTTTTGGTATCACTGATAGTGACTTTAATAGGACAGAAGATTTTAATTTTAATGAAACTTGAATGATCCGTTTTTAATCAATCGGGCTTTGGGTATTTTATCTAGAGAGTCATCAAAAATTGCTCACCAGACGCCTCCGATGTCTCCCTTTCAGAGCAGTTGATAGTGGTAGCCTGCTTCCACCTAGATTTATCAAGTCAGTGTGGTAGGGTTTCTTCTTTACTTGATTAATAAGTTCCCTGAGTTAATTGTTTATATCTGTCTTCATTTGCATCAGTCTGCTTTCCTCTGGCAGGAAGTGGCCAGTAGCTGCACCTTACACGGCACTCCCGAAGCATTTAAGACCCCGGCTGCTTTTCACCAAAGCAGGATGTTGAGCATTTTCAGTGTGGGGAGCTTTGTCAATATGCTGTGCCAAATGAGTTGATGTCTACACAAAATATGCCACTGAACCTGACACTCCAACGACTCCTTCAAGTAAGGTGTTAGATTATGTCTAAGTTGATGGAGTGGGGGGGAATATGGAACTTAGCTCAAGTCCACAAAAGGGGTCTGGTCTCCACCACACCATGGCGAAATGCTAAGGATGTGTGTGCAACAGAGAATCAAAGAGAGCAAAGCAATGAAATTCCCGGGGAATATCAGATACAGACTTTGGGGCCAGGGCATGGCACCCCATCAGACTCGACCAGAAAGCACTCCTAAAGGTCAACAAACAGAACTGGAACTATTTATAGCCTTTTCTCTTTTTTGTTGTTTGTTTTATTGTTGTTTGGATTTTGGGTTTCTTTTGTTGTTTTGATTTGCTCTGCCTTGATTTTGTGCTTATTATTGTCTCTGCATGTCTATCTAGATAAGATAGATGGGATGAACAATCTGGAGGAGGAAACAACAGGATGTAAGGTAAGGGGTGGGGACACAGGAGAGGGGAGGTGGGAAAGGAGGTGGGTGTTATCTAACCCAGGGACAAGTTAAAAATAAAATCAATGGGAAAGAGGGTATAGGATGCCTGGCAGGGCTTGATCAAGGACAATGTAATGAGAGGAATTACTGAAACCTGAATGAGGGCTGAACATGATAATGGGACAAGTGGAAAATAAAAAGAAATAGAGGAAAGAACTAGGAGGCAGAGGGCATTTATAGAGGTCTAAATACAGGCATGTACATATGTAAATATATTTATATATAATGATAGGGAAGTAGATCTATGTACATATATTTATATGTTAAGTATCAAGGTAGCAGAAGAACATTGGGCCTCTACTCAAGTACTCCTTCAGTTCAAGAACACTTTGTTCTACTAACCCAGCATTCCATGATGCTTATCTTCCCTATAGGATCGCTGAAGACGAAATGGCTGCACAGAAAATGTGGTGAAGAAAGCTGATGGTACCTGGCTATCAAAATATATAGTGTCTGGGGTCTTAAAGCCTTGAAGATAAACAAGTGGCCATCTAGCTGAGAAGCAACAAAGGCCACATTAAAGAAGCACACCACCAGCCTGTGTAATCATGAGGTAACAAAGAGTTCAGTTATGAGGCATCAAAGACCCAGAACAAAAAAAATCATATCAATGTGAATGAGGGAGAGTTCATAGTGGAGACCCAAAGCCCATTTGTAGAAGATTGGACATCCCCTTACAGAAGGGTCACATGGAAGAAACAAGCTACTCAGGGTGCAGTATAGCACTATTGAAACATATAATTTTCCTCTAGTTACTTAATACCCCCCTACTATCATGACCCCACTTCTACCTTACAAATGTGGCTACACCAGAGAATGTTCATGGGTACAGATAAGAGGTGTAAACACAGGGAATCAGGAGAGATAAACCCCTCAGGACCAACTATGAGAGTAGCAATACCAGGAGGGGAAGTGGAAGGTGGGGGAGAAAGTGGAACCGGTCTCCAAGATCTACATAGAACCCCTTCTCTGGGTGACAGACAACAGAAAAGTGGGTGAAGGAAGACATGGGTCAGTGTAAGACATGAAAAAATAATGAAAATTTATATATTATCAAGGGTTCGTGAGGGAGGGAGGGTGGGGGAGGCAGGTGAAATAAAAGAGGAGCTGATACCAAGAGCTCAAGCAGAAAGAAAATGTTTTAAAATGATGATAACAACAAATGTACAAATGTGCTTGGCACATGTGTGGATTGTAATAAGAGCTGTATGAGACCCCAATAAAATGATTAAGGACAACAACAACAAAAAAAATCCAGTCTACTGGTCAAATAGAAAATGGTGGTAACCAGGAAATTATGGCTTTATGTCACCTTTCAGGTTTGGAAATGAACTTGCCTCCATAGCTCAAAATTTTGAGCCAAATAATAGATAATAGACAGATGTATAAGACAATTGTAACACTAGTGAGGTATGCACAAAGTAGAATATGCTATTGCTGGATATCAAGAAGGCAACATAAACACAAGGGAAAAGTTCAGTGGGTTAGGATGGGAGGAATGAAAACACCAAACAGAGGGAAGAATTGATGTACATGACGTTACAGTGCAGGGATGGCAATCAATGAGATGGAGGAAAATGTACGAGTGTCCAAGGGAAAACTCGTCTGTTCTGTAAACTTTCACCCCATCACAAGAAAACGTTAAAAGAGAAAGATCACAGAGATTATCTCCAATGTTTTCTTCCAGAGTTTTTAGAAATGCATTAGGAGTTTTCCTTTATGTTGGGATATAGCTTATTTATTTCTTTAAGCTGTTCTATTGGCATATAGTTCACATATCATACAATATAATGGTCAATTACATCAAGAAGAGTTTTTGCAATCATCATTAGATTCAATTTCAGAACATTTTCTTTTTGTACGCATTACGGTTCTCCATTTCTCTTCAGCTTCCCCTGTGATGGCCCTCGATAATTATCAATCCAGTTACTGTCTCTATAGAGTTATCTATCCTAGATTTTATGTACAAAAAAACATGCAAAACACAAACAGGAAGCAAGACAGCAAACCCTTTCTCTGTCTGTGTCATGCACACACCCAAACCAAAAAAAAACCAAAAAAACCCCAACAGAAATTAGACTGAACGTAGAAAAACCTCAATAAGAAGCAGAAAATATTAAAAGCTGAACTAACTTTAAAACTGTTCAAAAGGAAGATCAAATGATAAGGCTCTGCATTTACATCTTACTCCACCTCCCATCTGATGTCACATTGCTCCCTGTCGGACAGCAAGGCCATTCCCATGCCTGCACTATCTTCAGAGGAGACTCACTGGGGCAGAGTCCATGTGGGGACCCTGCAAATGGAACCTGAGCCTCCTCTGTCATATCCCTCACCTTCCGCACGCTGGATGTTCACAATTTAAGGTAGGATCCTATTGCTTCCTTAAGGCTATTATTCTTTCCAGTCCTTGAATCACACAGGTTGTTGTGCTTTTTCCATGTGGACTTAGTTGACTCCTCTTTCGGATGGCTGCTTGTTTTAAGACAAGACTTTGAGACCCCGGACACTATTCTTTCTGATAGCCAGGCACCATATGGTTCCTTCATTACACTTTCCCATAGCACCTATTCTATAATACATTTTAAGTTAATATATTTTTGTGTAAGGTATAAGATCTGCTCTTAATATATCTTCTGTTCTTTTTACACGTTGTTTTCAGGTTCCTTGACTGTAAAATTACTTTTTGGAAAAACAATAACCAATATAGCCCACAATCAATGGTTGAGTTATTAAACTCCACATCTCTAAAGAGGGAATATAAATCAAGTATTTAGTGTTCTATGCTAGATATTTGTTTCTTCTCTTTTTAAATTATGACCATCCCAATATGGAGATCCATCACCACTGAGTGAACTAACATCTCTCTCCACTGAATTGTCTGCACTTTTGTTAAAAACTAAGTAGGTAGGTATCTTTTTGGCTTTCTATTCTATTTCAATTATCAATGTGTACCTTTTATATTGTGTTTTCTTGGTTATTATAGCTTGACAAATTTTTTGAAAGTGAATAGAATGAGTTCTATAAATATGTTCCACTTTTGTAGTAGTGTGTTGGATATTTTAGATCTTTTGCCTTTCCATATAAAATTTAGAATATATTTGTAAGTGCCTGCAAAATTGCTTTCTGGGATTTTTATTGGGATTACATTAAAATGATAGGTAAAGTTTGAAACAAAACTGATATCTTAATGATTCACACACATGGAATAGCTCTCCATTTATTTAGATCCTCTTTGATTTCTTTCATAAGTGTTTTGTAGTATTCAGAAATAGATCTGGCCTATATTTCGTTAGAATTATACTCTGTTTATAATTTTGGATATTGTTTTTAAAGATATATATTTAAAGTTTGAATTCTACTTGCCATTGTCTTGAATATAGAAAAGAAATTGAAATTTGGACATTTTTCTTATGTGTTAGGCTGACTTCTCTATAGATGCAAACCCAGTGAGGTTTGGATGTGTATGGATATAGAAAGAAATTTATACCAAGAAATAGCTCACACCATTGTATGAATAAATAACTTCAGTGGTTTTCAAATATGTGCATCAGATGTCAGCTGAAGGTTTCTCCAGACTCCTGTAATTTCAGGGGCTCACCAAGAGGAAGCGGGAAGATAAAGCAGGAAGACCATATGATGGTAGATGTCAAGCTAAATGAATCCGAGATTGACCAAATGAATCCAATGGTGACCTTTGCCTGAAGGCTACTGGGCTCAACAGATTCTATAATAGGAAGTCAGCAAACCAAATGCAGTATCCAAATTCAGCAGTCGAAATCAGTTAAACGACATTTCCCTCCAAGGATGTGGCTAAATTAAAGAGGTCTATTCTTCCCATAATCACTTGGCTATTTCACAGAAGATCCCATCATGGAGCTGATCATACTATGTTAGAATCTTGGCTCACCAAAGTTGACATACAACCTAACTGTGACATCGGGTAGATTGCAACCTTGCTAAACTAGTTATTTTGTTCCAGAATTTTAAAAGATTCATTGTGTTACAAAGCCCACCAAACCATCATCAGCAAAGACAACTAGCTTATTTCTTTGTTTTCAACCTGTATACCTTTATTTCTTTTTTCTTGTTTTGCAGTACAAGGATGAATAAAATCAGCGATAGAGGACATCCGTGCCTTGTTCTCCCTCGATATGGATTGAATTGTGTCCCCCCAACATGATGGGTGAACACAGTGGCTGAAACAATGGGCTTGGGTGTAGGAACTATTGTGAGGATAGAATTATTGTGAGAAACTGTTTAATTTTGTTGTGCATAAGGTCACTACGGGTCAGTACTGACTCAATGGCACCTAACAACAACAAAATATGTGTTGTGAAATCTCATATCTATACATGAGGATAAGAAATTCTTTTTGCACTATGGGTTAGGCTGCTAACTACAAGACTAGAAAATGGAATACATCAACTCCCATAAAGCATTGCAGTCTTGGGAAACCTAAGCAGAAATCCGGTTCTGCCATAAAAAGGTTGCTCTGGGTCAGAATCAACTCTACTGTAGTAGCAGACACGTAGAGAGGGTTTTGTGTGTGTGTGGGGTGTGTGTGTGTGTGTGTTATGTTAATAAGGCTCTATCGGTATATGGTATGTCTTAAGTCAATCACTTTTGAGATATGAGCAATTTGATCACAGAAGAAATAGGAATAGGAAAATATAGATGTTAGGTTGAGTTGTCCAAGGAACAAGAACAAACACAGATAAGGATTTTTCCATGGGCTTATCAGAGAATCGGTACTCTGCATTCAGACTTATAGCCTCCTAAACAGTGAGACAATACTTTTTTGTTCATCCAAGATGCCTACTGGTTGCCTTCTCTCTGTAACAGAACTAGATAACTGAGATGGGGCAATGTATTTATTATTCACTCACTGCACATTACATCCTTTGTGTCTTTTTGTAGACATTGTTTATCAAGTTGAGAAGTTCTCATCTTTAGTGTTCAGAGAGTTTATAATGGGAAGAGGTTTTGAATTTTATTAATTTTTTTCTGCATCAATTAATATATGTATGTGATTTTTCTTTAATCTGTTACTATAGTAAATTACATTGATTTTCTAATGTTGAATCAGTCTGACATACTTGAAATTATGTCCACTTAGGTTTTATAATTTATTTATGCATTTTTGAAATCAATCTTATAATATTTTGTTAAATAGGTTTGCATATGGTCGTGGAAAATATTTATCTGTGCTATTCTTGAAATATTTTTATTTGACTGGTAGTAGGGCATGCCAACCTCTTAGACTGAGTTACAAAGTCTTCCTTCTGCTTCTATCATTGGAAGAGTTTTGGGAGAATCTGCACTTACATAGTTATTTGGTAAAATACAACAGCAAAATAATCTTTTCTGCAATGTTTCTTTTTTCAAAAACTATTACTTATTGTGTTAGGGTTCTCTAGAGAGACAAAAGAAGATTGCTAATAATTCTATATATATTTATACAGATAGATATGTAACATAAGAAATAAACAGTTAATTAAATTATAAAGCAGTACAAATGACTCAGTGCAACTCACTTCCGTGAGAGAGTTGTGAGACCCTGGCAGTCCTTCAAGTCTTGAGGGCCGCCAGGTAGTCCTCTGTAGAGCAATTCAGGCTGTCCAGGCACAGGCAGCACACTGGTCTGATGATCAAAGAGCAAGAGACAAGAACAGCGAGGCTCACAGAGCCATTTATCTCTCTGCCCTTCAATTAATCCCACATGTGTTTATCAGGCAGGTTGGCACAATAAGCTAACTACCTCACTTATTGTTTCAGTTTTTTTAATAGATGAAAGATTATTCAGGTCATCTATTTCTCCTTGCATGAGTTTGTAGCTTATGCCTTTCAAAGAAATGGCCCGTTTCATTTATGTTTTCAAATCTGGGGCATATTTGGTTCTTAACAATAATTTATTAACACAAGTATGTCTATAGGATTAGCAGTGACAACTTATCTTTCATTTTAAATTCCGATTTCATGTCTTTTCTTTATCCTTGATTAGAATAGTTGGAGTTTACTCAATCTTACTGGTCATTTCATAGAACTAGTTTGGGGTTTTGATTTTATCTATTTTGTTTTCCTGTTTTCATTAGACGTTTCTTTTCTTCTGCCTGTTTTAGGCTAAGCTTATTCTTCTTTCTCTAGTGTTATAAGATGGAAGTTTAACCTGTTGGTTTTGGTTGTTTCCTGTTTTCCAATATATGCATACTTATTCAATGTTATAAATTTCCCTTTAAGCACTGCTTTCACTTCATCTCACAACTTTGGTCAATTGTCTTTTCATTATGAACACAGAGAGAATTAAATGGAATGAAAAGATAACATTTTTCTATGATTTTTAAAGCGCTTTCAAATAATTACAATTTCCATATCCATATATTTACTTTAGTTTCTCTTAGCACTTCCTAAATCTTGACTTCTTTAGACATGTAATGTTTTTTCCAGAGGAATTCCAGTTATTTTTTGTTATTGATTTCTAATTAAGTTCACTTTTGTCCGAGAATGTATTTTGTAATGTGTATAGTTTATATGATTGTAAATTTATGGTGTGTTTATGGAGCAGAATATGGTCTATATTGGCGAGTGCTCTATGTGAGTTGAGAAGAAGATATGTTCCGCTGTATTCTGTATTTGAGAATACAGTATTCTCGAAATATTTAGTAGAGCAAGTTGATTGATGGGGTTGCTCAGGCTCTGCATAGCCTTACTAATTTTCTATCTGTTTCAACTATTAGTGACAAATGTTGAAATATCCAACTTTATAATCACGGTATTGTGTATAACCACTCCTCACTTATCAACTATATTTTAAGACCATATTTTGCATTTAGGACAATAGTAAAAAAATCTGCTATCTGCATATTTTTCTCATTAACAACGTATGTCTAGTAATAATGAACTCACAGTTGCTTACCAAGTAGAAGTTGGTTCTGATGATTAAATTTATGTGTCAATTTGACTGGCCTGTAATGTCAAATGATACAATAGTTATGCTGTTGTTTAGAGCCATGGGACGGGATCTGACTCATAGTGATCCCATGTATAACAAAACAAAACACTGCCAGGTCCTGTGCTTTTCTCACAACAGTTATGTTTTAAGTCCATTATTGCAGTCATGTGTCTTTGCAGCACATTGAGGATTTACCTATTATTTTTTGACCCTCTACGTGTTACCAAGTATGATGTTCCTTTCCAGGGGATGAGCTCCTAAATATATGTCCAAAGTAGATGAGGAGGTCTTGTCATCTTTCCTTCTAAAGAGCAACCTGACTGTACTTCCCCTAAGCTAGATTTATTCAATATTCTTCACCAACATAATAATTCAGATGCTTCCATTCATCTGCAGTCTTATTTATTCATTGTCCAACTTGGATAGGCATATGTGATTGAAAATAAAATGGCTTAGGTTAGGTACACCTGCACTTTAGACCCCAAAATGACATCTTGACTCTTCAATATGTTAAAGAGGTCTTGTGAACCAGATTTATCCACTGTAATACATTATTTGATTTATTACCTGCTGCTTCCATGAGATCAAGGATTTCAGCCTTCAGTGTGGATTACAACTTAATGGAATGAAAATCAAAATCCTCATAACTGGATCAATGGGAAACATTATGAGAAGCAGAGAAAATTTGAAGTGGTTATGAATTTCATCTTCTTTGGATCCATAATCAATGCTCATGAAAGAAGTAGAAGACGACAAGAGATCCAATAATGCAGTACATGGGGTAATGCTGCAGCACAAGACCTCTTAAACGCTGAAGAGCATGGATGTTACTTTGAGGACTCAGGTGTGCCTGACCCAACCCATGATATTTTCAATTGCCTCATATGCTTGCAACAATTGGACATTGAATAAAGAAGGCTGAAGAAGATTTGATGCGTTTGGATTATGGTGTTGCCTAAGAATTGAACCATGGATGGCAAAAGAACAATAAAATAATCTGTCTTAGAAGAAGTACAATCACAAAAATTCTTAGCAAGAAAAGATGGGGAGACTTCACCTCTAATACTTTTGACAAATTATAAGTAGAGACCAGTCCCTGGAGAATGACATCATGCTTGGTCATGTAGTGGGGCAGTGAGAAAGAGGAGGGCCCAGGACAAATTAGGTTGACACAGTAGCAGTCACAGTCCTCTCCCACACAACATGAGAAGAAGTGTGAGGATGGCGAGGGACTGCTGCGTGTTTCATTGTGGTGTGCAGAGGCCTGCTATGAGTGGGAATGAACTCAATGGCACCTAATGACAGTGAGTGTCTCACCTATGTAATTTTCCTTGTGCTCGAGGAGTTGATTTTTAACATGTTTAGAGCAGGTGTTTACTGGCAATGAATGCTCTCACTTAAGAGAAAAATGAGTTTCCTTAGTGTGTGTTCTGCCTCTGGCCTATAAATAGACATTTTGCAAGGACTCACTTTGTCTTCACTCTTATCTCCACCTAACCTGTTGGGTTTGGACCATACGTCTGGAAAATCTCCAGCCTGTCACCTGGACTAGAGAGTTTGGATTTGGCAGCAGTCTGTAATTGCACAAGAAATTTTCTTAAAATCAATCTCTCTCATACAAGTGAAGAGTGTGCGTGTGTTTCTGTTGCTCTAGAGTATCCTGATTATGGTTTTGTTAGTGAGAGTGATTTGTAGAATCAGATGTTAAAATTGGTTAGATTCAACTGCACTTATGAATCTATTTCCACCAATTCCAGAAATTACTCTATCTAAACCTTAATCAGAACACTTTGGAGCAATAGATCACACACACACAGTCTACAGGATGGCGTGGCAGTAGAGATACACAAAATAACACCACACTATATTTTGAATAAAATATGAGAGATCTGCTTCTGGGATATCATATAATTAATGCCTTACAACATTTTTGTCAAACTGACATAATGATATCGACTGGTTGTTCCTATCTTCACTGGGCAGGGTGGAGGTGTAAAAGAATGGGTTTGACACTTCAAATTCATATTTCAAACATTGCAAAAATGATTCCAATTATTGTTATATATGGCCTGAGAGAAATCCTTATTTCCAGTACACACAGAGCTAAAATTGCTTATAATGTAGCCCAGAGTCTAGTTCTATGTGTATCTAGATTTTAATGCCAACAAAATCCCAAAATGTCAGCTGATGCTAACGTGTCCAGGGCATTGATTTGGAGAACAAGGATCCTAGAATTTAGAATGGGAATATCTGGGTATATATTGATAAAGCTGGCAACACTGAGTCGCTAAATTCCACTGTGTTTTTTTTTCTGTCAGTAGAAGCATCTTTTTCAGCCTCATCTGAGATTAATCCTGCTCTGCCTCAAAAAAAAAAAATGTAATGGCCTCTCTTGAGACAGATGTCTTGAAAAACTCTGCTCATTGCCTCAAGACCCATCCCACCGCCTATATTTGTCTCTAAACATAAAATGAGATTCAATTCTCAGCAGGTCCCAATAGGTTGGTATAAAATGTAGCCCATGAGGAGGTGAGCTACTCTCCCATACAAACAAACAAACTACATGCTATTTCTCAGTTGTATAGACAGAATTGTGGGTGCCATATGAATGAATGGATATTAAGCAGTTGGTTAATGGTGTAAGGAAAATAAAGTTGAATCAGTCTGAATTTATTAATTTTGGCCCCTTGTGCACAAATGCCCACATTAATAAATTAAGATGGAATCAATTTTCTTTCTTACATCATTGTATTATATGCTTAGCAGATATGTAAGGATCCCTTGTGACGCTGTTGAGTAAATGTTGGATTTCTGATTGCTGAGACTCTCCTTCCTTTAATGATTTGCAGACTTGGAAACACTCTACCGGGCCATTATGAGTCATAATAGACTTGATGCCAGTGGATAAACAGAAATGTCATTAAAGAAGTTCGAAAGAATCTAGAAGTGTTGAGTTGAACAGTGCGCTCTGAAAGCAATGTGTTCCAACAGGGAGCCAACACTAAATGAAGTTGAAATGTCAGAACTTTCATGATGTACCATAAAAAACGTATTGAAAGGTTTAGGGGAAAGAAAGGTGAGAGTGTATTTTTCATGTCAGACTCAACCATTCAACTTAGGAGTGCCCAGTGGACACATTTGTCACTGTAGCAATGAAGAATACATTTGTGAGGGCAAGTCTAAGGTAGCTTTTCTCATTGGCTAGATATTATTACAGGGGAACTTCCACCACTGAATTTTCTGTTATAAAGGCAATGGAGGGAGAAGAGGCATGTGACTGAATCCTAGTGTGATAGGGGAACTTATTCACTTAAAAGGTAAATTACCATAATAGCAAAATAAAAAATAGTAATCATTGTTGCCTGATCTGCATAGTCCTATGATGCTCCCAAAGTGGTCATGATGTCTTTAGACATGAAATAAAAAGGAATCTTATTAAATATTCACTTGACCTGGGTAAGTAGAAATGCTCAACATCAAGTTAAAAGAAGCATAATGTAAATATTAGAGTTTTGGACTATGAATCAATGTGCAGACTATCCAATTTATCGACTCCAATCCTTACTGGGGCCAAGTCCTCTTCAGGAAGGACCTATATACTGCCAAATTTTTCTACTGTTAGTATTTCTACCAAATTTCTCCAAAGGGATTTATTTCTTTCCATCATTTTGATGAGGATTCATTGGGTTAAATGAAATAATCAGACTTTACGGACCACTGGATACTGGAATTTTAATTGACACTGGTTCTGAGCACCCGATGTGAAGGTCAGGTGATCAACGGAAACTTAGCCTTGCTCTGTGTCCCAGTGGGTTCTCAAACCTAGCCTGCTTTCTGCTGCCAAGTCCAACAATACATCTGCACAGTTCTACTTCACAGCACACTATTAGCCAGTCCTTTTTCATAATTTATTTCAGAGGAATTTTGACCACCTCTTTCTTCATAAGACATCACACTGGTCCATTAGATTGATGGCAACATACTAATCAAACCAACTGACAAAGATGCAGCAACTACCCTAGAGTTATTTGTGAGATATTTGCATGCCAGAGGGTGGAAAATAAATTCAACAACAAATTTGGGGTCTAAGTGATGCTGTGGGTTGGGTGGTAAACTACTACCCATGGATTCGCAGTTCAAGTCCAACACCAGCTTACTAGGAGAAAGATAAATCTGCTCAAGTCAAGACTTATGGTCTTGGAAAGCCTAGGTCATCACTGAGTTAGAATCAACTCAATGGTCACGATTTATTGAAAACCCATATCAGTAAAATATCTATATGCATATTGATAGAGGGTTGCTAGAGGCTGTAGTCAACTCAACAGCACACCGTGACAATAGTGGTATAGGGCATTTCAAGACATCCCTCCAAGCTAAAAAGATGAAGAGTTCCTCATGGAACTTCCTAGAGTAGGGACACTCGTGATATAATGGGCTGTGTGTTGGGCTGATAACCATGAGGTCAGCTGTTTGAAGACACGAGCTGTTCTGTGGGAGCCCGTTGAGATGTTCTACTTCCTTAAAGATTTAGTTATCAGCATAGTTCACAGGGGCAGTTCCCATAAGTCAGAGTAGACTCAGTGGCCATGAGTGAACATCCTACAAATAAAAATCAAGTGAGAATACCTAGTGGGTCTCTGTATTTTGTAAACAAAATGTTTCTTATTTTGGAAGACTACTCTGGTCAATTTACCAAGTGACCTAAAAAATTGCTTACTTTTGATAGGAACTCAGGTTAGGCTCTACCACAGGTATAGACTGATATATACAAGCTCTTCTACTGGAGTCAAACGACGCAGCAGTTCAATGGTGCTGGACGTGTCAACGGCAAAGATGCCACTTTGGGTTCCTCATGCCTTTGAAGCCACACGTAAGTGAATTTCTATATTGAGTGATTCTGTTGATCCTGATTAAAAGCTAACAAACTAATTCTGTACTATCAAGTTGATTCTGATTCATTGCGACTTTATAGAATAGATTAGAACTGCCCTGTGGAATCCTCATTACTAAGAGAAAAATGAATTGTAATTATATGACAGAGGAACGTATGTGTGATATAAAGGGCACCTCTTAAGTCCTACTATGTCCTGCGCTTAGAGTCATTTGGAAAAGTAAACAATCATTATGCTTAGGTCTTTTAGGAAGAAATGATGGAATATTTTCACCAAGCAAAGAATCATAACTAACTGTGGTGCTTGTGTGTTACACTTAGAAAGGCAAACGGATAAAGAATGAGTGCTGGAAAATTGCACTTATGAATAGCAGTTATGTCCACTTGATCAGTTGCAGAAGTAAAGACTATATTGTTACGAGTGTGTACTCCTTGTTTTTGTATTGATATGTTTGTGTATATGTACACACACACATACACACAGCCAAATCTCTCTTCTGTTTACCTTATTATTTTTTATAAATCATAGGATGCATTAACTTTTCATCTTCTCTGGAAAAGTGAGTGAATTTTCATTTGCACACAAGATTGTTTTTTTCACATTGGGGAAGGACAACTTTGTTATTGTCCTTAGTTGGCGATAACATATGGTTTAAAGAGACCTTTATGGGCACCAAGTTACAGTGGGCACACTCTAATGGTTAACTTTATGCATCAACTTGGTTTAATTACAGTGTTCATTTGGTCAAACACCAGTCTAATGGCTGCTACAAAGCAACTGTACATGATTAAATCCATTGGCTCTAACCTAAAGCAGTGCCCCCGCCCCCCCCCCCCAACTTTCATGAGTTGAACCACAGGCAGATTGCCAGTCCTTACTTCCAAGTTCCCTGTAGATGGATTTTAACTGCTTGTCTTGTTTAGTAGTCCAGCACGTCTTGCACTCCTAAGGGGCCCCTCTGTCTTTTTCATGTGATGATAATGCTTGGGAAGGAGTCCCTGAATGTGGTACAAACCATGAATGCTCTCAATTTCTAACCAAAAGGTGAGAGGTTTGAATTCATCTGGAGAACTTCCCATGGAGGGGCTGGAGATCTATTCCTGAAAAATCAGCTATTATCTTAAAGGCTTGAAGGTGAACAAGCGGCCATCTAGCTCAGAAGCAAATAAGCCCACATGGAAGAAGCACACCGGCCAGTGCGATCACGAGGTGCCCAAGGGACCAGGTATAAGGCATCATGCAAAAAAAAAAAAAGATATAAGTGTGTGTATGTATGTGTATATATGTGTATATGTATATATGTATGTATATATGTATATATATCATATTAAATGAAGGGGGAAGTGCAGAGTGGAGACCCAAGGCCCAAGTGTCGACCAATGGAGATCCCCTCATAGAGGGGTTTAGGAGAGGAGATGGGTTAATTAGGGTGTGAGGTAGTATCGATGAAGAACACAGCTTTCCCCCGGATCCTGGATGCTTCCTCCCCCCAACTACCATGATCCGAATTCTACCTTGCAGGGCTGGATAGGACAGAGGCTGTACACTGGTGCATATGAGGGTTGGAGGTACAGGGAATCCAGGGTGGATGATACCTTCAGGACCAAGGGTGTGAGGGACGATGCTGGGAGAGTGGAGGGTGAGTGAGTTGGAAAGGGGGAACTGATTACAAGGATCCACATGTGACCTCTTCCCTGGGAGAGGGACAGCAGAGAAGGGGGGAAGGGAGACTCCGGATAGGGCAAGATATGACAAAACAACGATGTATAAATTACCAAGGGCATATGAGGGAGGGGGGAAGGTGGAGGGAGGAGGGGACAAAAAAGAGGACCTGATGCAAGGGGCTTAAGTGGAGAGCAAATGCCTTGAGAATGATTGGGGCAGGGAATGTATGGATGTGCTTTATACAATTGATGTATGTATATGTATGGATTGTGGTAAGAGTTGTATGAGTCCCTAATAAAATGTAAAAGAAGAAAAGAGAAAAAAATGATTAGGGCAAAGACTGTACAGATGTGCTTTATACAATTGATGTATGTATATATATGAACTGTGAAAAGAATTGTATGAGCCCCAATAAATTGTTAAAATTAAAAAAAAACAAAAAAAAATAAAAAAACGACATAATGAAAAAAAAAAAAAAACCCAGTGGAACACAGCTCTGTGTAGGTAAAAATGATGTCACCCAGAGTGAGAATCTACTTCGTAACCATTGGTGTACTCCTTGTGTGGGATACATAGTTAATATGCAAGACACCAACAGAAAGGTTGGATGTTGGAATACTCCCAGTGACAAGGACAGGGAAAGCCACCTGACCAGTCGGAATGATGAGTCACCACATACCATAAACGGGAAGGCCAGTGGCCATGAGCCTGACCACCTAGGACCTTGCAAAATGAGGACACAGTTGGGTCCCAGTTAAGGAGAGACCATGCTTGAATTTCAGCCAATCAGGAACAACCACTTTTTTTTTTTAAACCCAGCCCTGAGCTCAGTAGCCCCTTTCAGACATATAAAGAGGGCCTGCCAGTTCTGGATGGGTCTCACTACTTGCACCGCTTAGGTAATGTAGCCCCACTGGGAGTCTGTCCCCAATATATCCTGGCTTTATTGTCCAATAAACCTGCTGTGCTGCCTCCTCTAACCTGTTTGTTGGGTCTCTGTGTTGCCAGTACACCACCACATCTTTCAAGAAGCCCCAGCACCAGCACCGGGTCATAAAGGGGTCTCTGTGTCCTAACCAGAGGAAAATGAGGATAAAGTCCTGGAATTCTACTTCTGAAAACAGCATTGAAAACCCAAGGGATCGCACTGAGTAGCATGAGCTGGAGTTGACTCGATAGCAAGTGTTTGACTGTTCTTGTTTTCAAATGTCTTTTTTTTTAATGTCTAGAGGAAGGAGCATGCTCCGTGATCAGTCGATTATATCTGTCTTTTATTGGTCTGGTTTCAGCAATGTTTCTCCTGCGGCATAACTCTTCACCAGCAAGCCCCCTCGTCCTTTTCCTGGCCACCAGCAACATATTCTCCTACAGCTGTGGTCTTGGGTTTCTGTGCCTGTTCTACCTCTCCAATTATACAGGAAGCTCGCGGGACTTGAAGTGGGAATCATTCTGTTCCTTCCTTAGCTCGCTAAGGCTCTTGCCAAGCTCCTCCCCTGGAGAGCAGGTCTTTGTTATGGAAGACCGACTATATTTCATAGTCATTACTACCCACTTATGCCGTCTGGGCCAGGAGAGCTTTTGACTGGGATCTTCACCTAAAAAATCTGGTGGAGTGCCTGAGGATAAAACTCCTAAACTCTAGCATCACTGCCTCTCCCAAACCCGGGCCACCAGTTTCTCTCTCACGCAGTCCCATGCTCAGTCTCTAGTGCTCGCTGAAATGACGATGTACGTATCCCTACCACTGTATGCTTCCAGGTCTGCTGCTCCCAGCCAGTATCTCCTGCTCCTGGTCTTCCAGAAGACCCGTCTTTTCATATATCCTATTTCAAGGCAGTTTTCCTTGCAGTCTCAGTTGTCTGTTCGATCCAGGAAAATTCGTTGATTTTGTCCAGTTTTTCCATATAGAATGGGGAAGACATCTTCAACACTTTACATGTCAACCCAAACTGACAGCATATATTTTGAAAAGTATGTTTAATTTTGCACATATAATTTATGCAAGGTTTTTATATTAGAATTTCTAAACGACCATGTCATAGAAACTGACTCTTTACCATTCTCTTCAGCTATCTTCTTTGTGTTCGCATCATTATCTGAAGACATTCTATTCTTGCCATTCCATCATGGGGAATGTTTATTAATGTCCTTAGCACTTCTCAACTACTACATGAGACCATTCCCCAACATGGTTAACCCTGTGTAAAGTAGTAAATTCCACAGTTTGGCCAAGGATATGCGATTTGTCACAGGATGTTGGAAAATATATATATCTCATATATTACCGATAACTAATGAGCACTTCCCTTCCTTATAATTTGTCTTTTGAGCTCTTTCCTCCCAGGAAAGTATCCCAACACAGAAAGCGAGTGATCCGAATATTTAAACTCAGGCAATATGGTGTCAACATCATAGCACAAAGGAGTCAGTCCAGGGAGCATGCACAGAAAGAATGGTTATGACCTTGAGGTCACCCCAGAACAAAAGAACTTTGGCCAAGGAACCAAAAGTGGCCAAAAAGATGTTGCCGGACAAACACTGGATGCCATTTAAAAGGAAGAGATCTGATGAGCTGTTTCCTATCAAGAATAATAACCGCACCCTAATATATATTCATGACCATCCCTCAAAAATCTGTTACATATTCATAATTACCTCAATTTACTTTCTGGTATACAGTCATAATATTACAAATCTCCTTTTTGGGGGAACTTTCCTGGGTGGATCTAATACCAGTTTGCTCCTTGCTTGATCAAACAAAGGGAAGCTTTACTGTTTGGCTATCAGTGTCTCTGTCGTTGTCTCTCAGCAGCATAGACTGAGACCTGGTTCGGTCTCATAGATGAGTTATAGAAGTTCTCCACAAAAGATTACAGTTTAAAATATATCACATTTCTGATTATATTAAGTAGTAAGCAATCAGAGTCATTTTTGACTCAAATTTAACTGCAGCTATTGCTTAGCATACAGACACACTTCCGTCATGGCCAGAATAAAATGCTGGGCTACAAAGTTGTGGATACCATCAGGTCAATCCCGACTCTTGGACATCTTAAAGAATGGAGTAGAACTGGCCCACTGAGTTTACTAGGCTGTGATTTTTATGCCAGGAATCCTGGTGGTAAACACCCTGCGGCTGTTCTGCTGCTCAGCCCTTTAAGGTCATTAAGAGTTGGAATTGACGTGTTGATAAGTGATTCTGTACAGTAATCTTTACAAAGCAGATCTCTTCTATGGAGGGGCTGGTAGCTGCAAACTTCTGATGCCAGTGCTTAACCACTGCGCTATCAGGACTCCTGTTAGCTCTCCTGCTGATACTAAGGTCTCTAAGTTCAAATCCAAGTTCCCCTACTTAATAATTATGTGGGTTGGTGCAAATCATTTACATCTGCCCGGGGTGAATTACCTACAAAACAAGGGAAGCACAGTAATCTGGAGAGAACAAGGTAGAAAACGTGGGTTTCACCACAGATATGCAATGAGTCCCTACATATTATTAAGCACTGGCAAGCTCATGCTCACCTTGATTTTGGGGTAAACCGACTGGAGCTTTCTACCAAGCATCCCAGGAATCGCTCACAATTCTTGTCAGTCCCCAATCAGAGAGCTGGTAGCAGTGACCCTCCTAGCAGAATTGTGACCCAAGCTTAATAAGAAAACCTCTCTACAAAAGCAAGGGGTAATTCCCATGTAATCATTGATGTTTGCCCGTGCCATCCTACTGGGAAAATATTCAATATGAATGCAGAAATTTACATGTGTTCCTCTGATCTTGCCACCCTGCCCCTTCTCCTCTCCCCCACTGTGTGCCCAGAGAAAAATTCTTCCAGAAACGATATGATATGGAAATAACAGTACACCCATTAATTGCTCTCTCTAAGGGAAAGACATGTGACACATCTTACAGAATCAGCTCAAAAGACAGAAAATCCAGCACGCTCATTATATATTTTCTCCTGATGCAGCACATTAAAATCAGAAGAAAGAAGACCCTCTTATTGTAAAGTCAGCAAAAAGCAAAGCAAAACAAAGCTCCTATTTGCACACCTCTGGCCATTGGGAAGATTATGTATTATGCCCTACTATTGTTTTTCAAAAACTCACATGGTGTAGTGGAAGGAACATAACATTTCTAAACAAAAACACAAATTAAAACTCGGCTGATTAATTCATGTGATTATCTGAAGAGTTAGTAAACCTCTCTGTCCCTTGTACTTAAAATAATGTTTCTGAAGGATGTAGCAGTCCTGGGGTGTACACACAGTTGATGTGCTTGGTTGTTCCCAGAATGCTGGCAAAATGAGTCCCCCTAAAGCATCTCAGAAGAAAGACCAGGTAATACGCTTCCAAAAATTTAGCCATTGAAGATGCTCAGCAGCGTAATCATTGAGTCCTCGTGGAATCTACTCATAGCCACTGCCACTGCTCCTGAGAGATGCACGAGACCATTATGAGATAATTAAAAAAGCAAAGCCCCCGCCAGAGGGCAGGCACATGCATTACCCTAAAGCAAAACCCACAACCATCGAGTGGATTCTGACCGTCGTGACCCTACAGAACGAGCAGGCTGTACAGGGCTGGAAACCTTTGGAAAGCAGACTGGAAACAGGTTGCCTCTTCTTTCTCCAGGGAGCAGGTGTGAGGTTCTGACTGCGGACTGTGCCCTTGGCAGCCCCACGCTTAACCCACCAGCAGATATTTAGTGTATTACACTAGCAAACAGGACCTACCATGTTACCACGTGAAAAAAAGGAGAAAACAAAACCAGCTACTATCTAGTCAATCCCACCTCATGGGATTGACTCATCGAGTTCCCAGTGGCTTTGACCTTCACCATGGAGATAGATTGCCAGGACTTTCTTCTGAGGTGTCTCTGCAGGTGAGTTTCAAGCTGCACCCTGTCAGCAGCTGAGCACTTAATAGTTTGTGTTGTCCAGGGACAACTGAAATGTACGCATGGAGTCTCTCTAATTTCCTCATGTATGGGCTCGGATGTATCAACTGCTTAGTCTGCACAAAAATTCTCTATGCTTCATCGCGTGATTACTGCCGTCTCCCTTTCTTTTAGCGATGTTCTCATCAGCATGTCAAGAAATGGGTTTCAAATGGGATCTGGTATCTTCTTAGATAAATGAGTTAAAGGCACATATTATGGGTGAGAATTGGGCCACTGGGATTAAATAGAAAATGCAAATCCTGGAAAATAAGAATATTTCACATGAGGTTCTTCACCTGGCTGCTGGAGAGAGAAATTAGTTTCTGTCAGTAGGAGTGTGATATTGGCAGCTAGGTGGGACAATCATGTTCTCTACTCAAGGGGCAATATGACTGCAATAGAACAGCATGAAGTTCAAAAGCAAAATGATCCTCCAAGGAGTCCGCGGAGCTCATGTGTCTTCCTTCAAAGTGTCACCATTCCCTGCTCATCAATGAAGTCATTCTTGTAGATTCAGTTTAAGAATCTCCTCCTCAAGGAAGCCTGCCAGGATTCTAAACGCTGATTCAGGGCTCTGCCTTCTGTTTTCCACACTCTCTACTTGATAATGGCTTATCATTATTGTTGCCTGGCCCCACCACTATTCTGTCGCGGTCAAGAGAGACTCGTTTCATCTTGCAGCAGTACTGGGTGCTCCCCTTGGTCCTGAGCTTGTCCTGTTCGAAGGGTCCAGCTGGCAGTTTGATTGTGGGGCGCTCTTGTGTTTCCACTGCAGTCTTTGTTTCCTAGCATTTCACAGCTGCGTCACAGTGTTGGAAATATCTCATCTGTATTTATGGCTAGTCTGATTGTTCTGGTTCACATGCAAAGACAGATACATACATGGGCTTATTTTAACCCCTTGTTACATCATTGGTGATTTGAAACCCTTCAAAAAGAGCCCCCCGGATCACCATACCAAACCAAACCAAAGTCTTATCTTTGGGGGAAAATATTTGCAATGGGGTAGAAAATTTTTTCTTCTGAGCAAAAAACCAAAACAAAAAACCAAAGCTTTTTATTTTGTCAAGGAGTCATACTTCTATTAGAATATTTATCTATCTGAAAAAAAATGATGACCAATATTTGGTGGCCTTATGTATCAGAGTACTTCAACCCAAAGATAAAATATCACATGGAGAGAACTCCGGAAATAGGCAGATTGTGGAATTGGATAGATTAAAGGTGAGTGATAGAAATCATTAGGGTGTAATGATGAGGCAGTGATAAGAGTTTGAATTTGATTCTAATTGTAAAGAGGTAGGGAGGAAGCCTTGCAAGACTGAAGCAGCTGAGTAAACAACTCTGCATAATCTCGCTGCTCTGTGTCAAATAGTCAGACTACAGGTGAGCAAGGCTCAAAACTGGTGAGACTACAGGTGGTGTGTATTGAATGTGTAAACTACAGGTGAGCAGGAATCAAAGCATGGTAGGCCAGGTAAAGGCTACTGATGTTTCACCTAGGTGAAAAATGATGGTAATTTTCAATGAGGTCATAGTCTGGGATATGAAGACAGATGGATTGGCGGATTATAAATATTTGTACCTTGCAATCTTATGGTTAGCAATGTTAACCACCCAACGGAGTTATAATTTAAGAATCTCTCTGATCAAAGCTCCTACCCTCATCACTGACTCCTCCCACCTTTCCTGAAGCTGTGTTTCCATTAAGTACATCTTACCTGTCTTGCTACATCTCGCCATTCTCTCTCATCCCTATTCCAGGAGTATGCACATCATTTGTGCAACAGAAAACAGTTACAGTAAATATGTGATGGGAGTCAGAGAGAGTGATTTGCAAGGATAATGGTTCTCCGTGGTCCTCTTTCTCCCTAGAAAAGAATGGCTTGTCTCTTTCCTCTGAAATCTAAGATGCCCTGACATCGTTTAGAATGCTGCCCATGCCAATGGTGCAGAACATTCCACCTGATTTTCGGGTTCAGAAATAGCTTCTTTGAACATCCCATCATAATCAGAGGTGAGTGCCTGGCTCTGGCACTACTGTTGGCCGTAATTAGCTCTTGTTAAACTGCCTCTGTGCACCCTGGCGGGCAGATCACCTACATCAATACTGCAACCAGCTTAAGCTTGCTCTGGGGAGACATTGTGTGTGACAGACTTTATCTTCAGGGCAAACTGCCATCGGATGCAGTCACAGAATCCATCGCTCTGCCCAGTTCAGCTAGAATGGGGTTTGATCGATGGGCCTTATGGGCGTGTGTCAGAATAATAAGGATACTAATCATTTGCAATCACTTGGCACCATTTATCCAGGATCTCAGAGGACTTTGGGTGAAATAATTAATTCCAACAATGCCTCTGCCAGGTAAGTGTTATTATCCCCATTTTACAGATGAGGAGACTGAGTAATGGACAAATTAAGCAGCTCACCCAAGGTCATTCAGTAAGGAGATAAAAATTCAACAATAAAAAAAATTACCTCTAGGCTCTCGGAACTTCTAACTGATTTGTCAATTAAATGCAGCAGCTCATCATTATCCTCACTGTTTCTTAGATGATCATGTTTTATTAATGTTCTTTCTGTTAAACAGCTGCCACTTTTCACCCAAGAGGTGGTCACCTTTCAATCAAGGAGGGAGTAATTCCAGTTTACAGCACATGTGGTAGCAAATGCAAACGGGAAGGTGAGCTGCCCGTCTTCTCTTATATCACTCACCATGCCCTTAATGAGTTCTTCCTCCAGTTTAAAAAGAAATTAAAATCTAGCCAGAAACTTTGATAGGTTATATAGAACCTAAAGGTAATTGGGGCTAATTATTGACATAAGCGACCTTCGCTTGGTGAAGATGTTAGGAAATTAGGGATGGAAGGAGGGGAGAAGCATCTAGTAAAAATATAATGATAACAATCTCATCATTTTCCATCAAAAACAATAGGAAAGTCCTGAAGCAAACATAGGAAACACCCGACATAATGAACAGAGTGGAAATGAGAAACGTTGGCAGCTAGAATAGAAGATCCAGGTAGAAATTGTTCGAGTCCTCACTTTGGCCGTCGTGTGACCAGCATTCTATTCTTTGCAGGATTACAGAGTTAATGGGAAGGTGAAGGGCAGAGAAGCCAAGACCGAGGCAGATGTGAAGAAAGTAAAATTTGTTTTCAAGGCCCCTCCATGACCTTTCCTTTGTTTGCTTTCTTGTCTTGCAGTGTGTGGCTGTGAAAAGAATAGGAGTCTTAGGAGTAAGAAAATATTTTGCCATTTCTAAGCAGAGAAACCTCAGACAAGATTAAAAAAATTGGAATTCTTTTAATTCATCCGTAAATGTGGCATGCTACCAATTTAGCGAATCATAGGGAAGATGAAAACCACACAAAACAGTATTTTTAATCTAGTTCAATTTAAATCTAGTCCAGTATTTAAACAGTATCCTAATGGAGTCCAATGCTTACAAGGAAAGGTTCAATTACTAGCTGGAAAAGTGGCAGTACAAACCCAACCAGAGGGACCTTGGCATCTGCTAGCAATCAGCTTCTCTGAAGACTGCAACCAAGAAAAGCATAAGGAATCATTTTACTCTGCATACAGGTGTCACCAAAGGGTTGAAGCAACTTGAGTGATTAACAAGAGTCCAGTGCTTACTACATCATGGTGTTATTAGCATTTGAGGTAGTACTGACTCGGTATGACCATAAGTAAAATTGAACTGACTATTGCCTAGTCTTGAGCCATTGTGATGATCATCGGTAGGATTGAGTCCACTGCTGTAGAAAGTGTGCAGTGTCTTCCAACTTCAATACTTTGTCAGTCAAGGTTCTATTGTGATCAATTGGGGTTTCGTTGGAAAATTTGGGGATGTGATCACCAGGCCCTTTTTTCCTATTCTTAGTCTCAGAGCTCTATGGAAAACTGCCCTCCATGGGTGATCCTGCTGGTATTTGAAATAGTATACCTTAGAGCTTCAGATTTACTATCATGGAGTCAATTCTGACTCAGAGTGACCAAATAGAACAGAGTAGAAACTGCTCCATTGTGTTTCTGAGGCTGGAATCTTTTCTTTTTTTAAATACTTTTATTGGGGGGCGCTTACATCTCTTATCACAATCTGTACATCCCACCAATGTGTCAAGTACATTTGCACACAAGCCACCGTCATCATTTTCAAAGGATTCTCTTCCCACTTGAGCTCCTGATATCAGCTCCCCATTTCCTCCCCATTCCCCTGCCCTCCCTCACAAATCCTTGATAAGTTATAGATTATTTTTTCCATATTTTACATTATCTCCTGTTGCCCCTCACTAACTTTTCCATTATTCATCCCTCTGGGACAGGGTTCTATGCTGATCCTTGTGATCGATTCCCCCTTTCTCCCGCCACTCTCCCCTAATCCTCCTGTTGGCTCTGAGGGGTTTATCTATCCCAGGTTCCCCACGTTGTGAGCTCTTAACTGTAACAGTGTGCATGCACTGGTCTAATCCGACTTGTAATAGAATTGAGGTCATGATAGTTGGTCGAAGGAAACACCAAAGAGCTAGAGGAAAGTTGTATGTTTCATCAGTGCTATACTGCACTCTGACTGACTTATCTCTTCCCTGTGACCCCTCTGTAAGGGTATTTCCAATCATCTACAGATGGGCATTGGGTATCCCCTCCATGGCCCCACCATTCACATTGGGTATGCTTTTATTCTGGTCTTAGATGCATAATACTTGATCCCATCACTATCACAGGATCACACAGGCTGGTGTGCTTCTTCCATGTGGGCTTTGTTGCTTCCCTGCTAGATGGCCGTTTGTTTACCTTCAAGCCTTTAAGACCCCAGATGTTATATCTTTTGATAGCTGGGCACCATCAGCTTTCTTCACCACATTTGCTTACACACCCATTTTGTCTTCAGCGATTGTGTTAGAAAGGTGAGCATCACAGAATACCGATTGTTAGAACAAAGTGTTCTTGTGTTAAGGGAGAACTTGAGTTGAGGCCCAGTGTCCATCTTTAAGAGAGCAGAAAGCCTCCTCTTTCCCCCATGGGATGACTAGTGGGAACTGCTGATGTTGAAGCATAAAACCATATGAAATACTACTGCACGGCAAACTGACAAGTGT
This sequence comes from Tenrec ecaudatus, assembly GCF_050624435.1. NCBI lineage: Eukaryota > Metazoa > Chordata > Mammalia > Afrosoricida > Tenrecidae > Tenrec > Tenrec ecaudatus. The sequence continues at coordinate 199,923,367 of NC_134532.1, forward strand.
TGTTGTTGTTAGGTACCTTCCAGTTGATCCAAACCCATAGTGATCATATGCTAAACAGAACAAAACACTATCCAGTCCTGTGCCATCCTGACAATTGTTCTTAAGTTTGAGCCCATTGTTGCAGCCAATGTGTTACGCCATCTTGTCAAGGTCTTTCTTTTTAGTTACTTTACCAAGCACGATGTCTTTCCCCAGCAATTGGTCTCTCCTGACATGTCCTGAGTATGTGAGACTAAATCTTGCAATCATTGCCTCTATGGAGCCTTCTGGGTGTTCCTCTTCCAACATAGATCTGTTTGTTTTTTTGGTAGTCCTACTTTCATTATTCCTTCCCAGTTCCACAGCGGAAATTCACTGGTTTTCTGTCGGTCTCCCTCATTCCATGTCCAACTTTCACGAGCATATAAGGTGAGTGAAAATTCCATGACTTGTATCACGGTCACCTTACTCCGCAAAATGTGATCATCATTGCTTGTCAACACTTCAAAGTGGTTTTGTGCCACTGACTCATGCCAGGCAAGGAGTCGTTTCATTTCTTGACTGACTAGTAGTTAGCATAACATAAACACTCGACAAAAGGCAAATAATGTTTCTGTTGTTAGTTGTGCCTCCATCCCTTCCCTAAACCCTTAACTTTAGGGCCCTGAAGACTCAATAAACATGCCTCGACTCCCTAAAGATTCAAGAAATCTGCCTTAGTATGCATTATGTTCACTCCTGGGTCAGTTACATCTTTTCTCCTATCTTCTGTCCACACGGCGCTCCTTTCCCTTCACCACCTCCCTTCACTCACTCCTTCTATAGCCCCGCTCCTCTAGAATGGCCTCAGTCAATTCATTCCCTCCGAGCGTCTGATCCTTCATCTAGTAAAGGAGAATGACAGATCCTCTCTGCCTCCTGTACGTCACGTGATTATTATAGAAAGCAAATGGGTGAAAACAGGTTGCATTGTAAAGCCTAGTATGCCATATTTAATAATTTCTAAGCATGACCATTATTATTTCTTTTAAGTCTAGCCAAGGGAAGAGAACTCATTTTAATTACTCACAGTCAGACATTAATGATAAAGTATAAGTAGCTCACCCCTACCAGGCAACATTGGTTCATTTTAATAGAGACCTGTAGTGTCTTAATCCAAAGTGTGGGCTATTAGGGGGAATCCAGGGCACAGGAATAAATGTGGAGAGAAATCCATTTGAATGGCGAGTACCTGTCAAATTGCCTACTGTGTGTCTAACCTTTAAACCAGGATGGTCCTGTCACATTTGAAAGCCATCTCTGCAAACCTGCTGCAAAGGTGATCTTGACAGAGAGTTTGTAACAGATAGGAAGCTGACAGTTTGTTCACCAAACCAGCTAATATTTTCTGTTTTCTTCTCCTCTGTCCCCTGTCGGACAACTTCAACTTAAGTATCTTTTTCTTTTCTTTTTTTCAGGGCTAAGATGAATTCTGCACTGCAAGTATTAATTGCCCCCAACAAGGATGCCTGTCCCCTTAATTTGCACCGGTGGCTGTGCTAAATGTCGAAAAATATACATAGTCCTATGGTTAGCATGACCCAGACAACCTCCCTCAAATAGGAAATGATCTTCAGAAAGGGTCTTCTAATTTTCATATGAAAATCTCTGCTAACAGTGTCACTGGTGGGAAAGCAGCCCCAAACAAATGTAAAATCTAAATGCCGAACCTTCATAAAATGGTTGGAAGACCCTGGCAGTGATTTATAAAGCTTGCAATGACACGCAAAAATATGCCAACTCATGCTCAGGAAGAACATTAGGGACCTTAGGATCAGCTTGAGCAATAGAGTCTAATTACTATTATTAATAATAGCAAGAGTATATTAATCTCCCCTATAAGCAAGCAGGTATAATATTGGCCTTTTCTTTCAAAGACAGCTCTAACACTATTATTTACTATGCCAGGCATTTCATTCTGCAGTAATAGTTACAACATGATTAACGCAACGATGAACCATGCAGCACGATGAAAAACCTCTCAACTTTGGTTGGACAAAAGAATGGTCATCCCCTTCAGAAGAGAGGGTGGAGATGAACTCTTTAAAAGAGCGAGGGAGAAGATAAACAGCAGCCTTGCTCAGAAGATCAGGTGCAGTCATGAAAATGAATGAGCTAGAAGGTGTCCCGCAATTATCTATGTGTTCATCTAACCCTCTATCAATATACCAGTTCATAGAGCTCATGTAAGCAAATCCTTTATGCTCCACCATGTCAACAGCTTACATTAAGGAACATGCGTTGATAGCAAAATGAGAAAGGTGTAGTAGCTGAGTGCTCAATGGTTAACCACGAGATCTCCAGTTTGAATGCCTCAGCAGTCCTGCAGGATGAAAGGCCTGACACTCTGCTCCCCTAAGTCTTCTAGCCCGAGAGAGCCCAGGGAGCCGATCTGCTCTCTCTTGTAATGTTGCTATGAGTCGGAATGGAATCCATTAAAAACAGCAAATTTAGTAGAGTGCTGATTTCCACGGGAGGTCAGGTGTAGCAAAGATGAGTTTAATTGCCTCACTCTCATAAACTCGTATCCACTTCTCATTGTGAAGCAATGCGATTTGAGGATGCCAATGAACTGTGGGAGGAAGTGACACCAGTTTCTTCAAAGACCAAGTAGTTCAGAGTCACTGTGCCCTGGGGACCTATCTCTTCTCTTGCTGCGACGACAGTTACGGAGGTTGCAGGCTTCAGATGGCACTCTCACAAAGGCCTGAACGTCACACCCCCAGATGAGTCTCAGAGAAAGTAAATGAAAAAATATTTTAAAGCCGATTTTGTCATGCTAATCTATTGAGCAGGAGAACGCTGGGGATTTCTACTCCTTTAAGAGTTACAGCTTGGAAACCCACAGGGCAGTTCTACCCTGTCCTGCAGTTCACTATGAGTTGATATTCACTCAAAGGCAGTGAGTTTGGTTTTTATTTTGGAATCCTTTGAGCTTGTGAGGATTTTCCTCTTGTAGAAGCTAGTATTAATTATCATAATATATCACAGCAACATTGTCTTTACATGTTAGGTGACTTCGGGCAAGCAACTTAATCTCTTGAAGTCTATTATTATTGATATAGCAAGGATTGCTCTTGTCCTTGAACAAATTGTAATATGTTTCTTCAATATACAAGGGGGTACCCCCCCAAAAAAAGTTTCACAGCTGTGTATTTAAGGTTTTTTTTTAAAGAAAACCACCTATCATCTTCAAAGTACAATCCATTATAATTAATACATTTTGTCAAATCTGTGATTCCATTCTTAGAAACATTTTTCAAACTCATCTGTTTGGAAGGCTGACAGCACCTTCCTCATTTTTTTTCTTCATCTTTCTGCATCTTCAAATCACTGTCCTTTCATGCCCCTCTTCATTCTTAGAGACAAAAAGAAGTTGCGTGGAGTAAGGTCAAGTGAGTAGGTGTGTGGGGCAAGAAAGGCATGCTGTTAGGGGCCCAAAACTGCCTCACTGAGATGGCTGTATGAGTCAGTGCATTGTTGCAGTGACAAAATTCCATCTCCTGTCTGCCTCAAATCAGCCCTTTTTTGGCCACACCCTGTTACACAATCTTTTCAGAACCTCTAACTAAAAAGTTTGATTAACAGTCTGACCTGGTGGAACGAACTCCAAATGCACTACAAGTTGACATTTAAGTCTATTCGGGAAGTTGACTGACGTCCAGAACAAGATTTGTCATCAATCAACATTTCACCTTTTTTGAAATGAGAAAACCACTTGTACACTTGAGTTTTTCTCAAATCTCACTTGAGTGCTGCCCTTATATGCTATGTTCAACACCACAACAGTTTCTATGGTATTTTTCCTGAATAGGAAACAAATTTCACAGCCACACACTGTTGTCTTAAATTGGCCATCACAACAAAATGAGGTTTAAGTGAAACAGCTTTTACGAAAAAATTCACCCTGACAAGAAAAAAACTTCCCAAGTAACCCCACTGTACACGTTAACTCAGAGTAAGTTTCTTGTTGTTTGTTTAGCAGGGAAAAATGTGTACTACAAAAGTTCCACTCCGCCCAATGCAATTCCGGTTTTTCCTGGGTACCACCATCTCATATAGAAAGAATCTAGGCATTGAATTGTTAAGTTAGTCTATAGCTTTCCCTTATTCTATAGAGAAAATATATTGATCCATCCTTGATATTTTCAGAGTTTATAAGCATATTTCTTCCCCAGACTTATTCCAGTGCATTGTAATTATTTGTTTGTGTATTTCTGTTGCTTTCTGTTTTCTTTTTGCATATGACAATGAGTACCTCCGGGACTGAAATTGTGTTTTTGATCTTTGTCATCAGAACCGGGGACCATGGTTAGCTATCAATAGTATTTTGAAATGTAATTATCAATCTCAAAAAGAAAGCTTATAGTAACTTATCTGTCTCTTCTTAGGCACCACAGGGGGGGAAAATCTTCAAATAGGATGTAGAAGGCATTTTGGAGAATGGAGGTGCATACAAAGAAGTGACAGGGGATGATGGATCTAAAGAATAAAGAAAGAATTGAGAATATGAGTAAAGAAACAGGAATAACTGACTGGAGTCTAAAGGGACATCAGTAAGGTATGAGAGAATTAATCCAGATAATGTAATAAGTCCAGGTCAGAATGCAGAGGCCATTCCTAGCAGAGGACCTAATCGATTTTGAAGCAGAAAAAGAAATGTGTTGGAGAATTGGGAGTTCAGAGATGGAATGGTCAAATATTAAACATAGTTTCTTTTCAACCAGGGGCATGCGTTGCTGGGACTTTGAGGGAATGGAAATTTCAAATCGCATGGCAGGGCCTCAGCTCTCCAGATGTCTGAGGCCAAATACTACAAGGCAAGGTGAATGGGTCAGGATGCTGGTGACAGTTTTAAACTTGTCTGACAAGTAGAACAAGACAGGATGGTGCCACTAGAAACCAAGTGTAGCATCCCGCCTCTGGTATTGTCTCAGCAAATGTAATCAAAGGAGCAAAACAATCTACTTTGCCTGTTGCTGAAAATGTCTGGCCAACGGTGGACATTGCCACCAAGCAGCTGCAATTCCCGGGGCATGCCAACAGTCCGGAGGGAGGCCTTTTGGCATACTGCTTGTAAGCAACCAGTCCTTACATGACTTCTCCATCCCTCCAACAAGAGACTACACATCCTCAGCATGGTATCTTCCCTGTCACTCAAACCTAGGAATCAGCCTGACCCTGTATCCAATCTCACCCAGACTGTGGCTGAGACAAGCCAGACCAAGGTGCCAACTACACAGGACCATGTCCTTTTGGGGATTACACTTCTGAGTGCCAGGAAAACATGGATTGAAGTGTGTTTCAGGGGATGTATTTATGTAGTGCTGAGAACTAAATATAGGGGCTCCAGTGGGACTGTTGCTAAGAATTAGACCGCCAACCACAAGGTCAGTGTTCAAATTCACCAACTGCTTAGAGGGAGGAGGAGGAGGATTACTGCCCACAGGAAAGCTTACTATCTGGGAAAGACTACCTAGGATCGATGCAAATCAGAATGGACTCTGTGGCACTGGGAGAGTGAAATATCAACCCCAAAAGTAAAATGCAGCAACAAAGACAAAATTAAGAAATAAAATTAATTATGAGAAGAGAAGTAGGGCTGGGAAAAGGTCAAAGGAGGTCAATGAAGGGTCAAGGGATGATGTTTCTGCACCAGCATTTCCCAGTACAGGGAGCGCCGTTCTACTCTTGGCACCCATCGGGTCTCCATGAGTCAAAGTCAACTTGATGATAGCAGCCAGCTTGGGTTTTGCCCAAATTCGCATATGAACACGATGTCTGTTCTTAGTGCTTATATTCCTGACATTGTGTACCTTTGACCCATTTTAAATTTGTTCTGGTTTTTAATATTTTTTGCTTTCCCTTCAATTGAGGTTTTTCTGTTTTACTTTGTTAGCTGTTTTGTATGTTTTCCTGTGAATCAAATCCAGGATTGGTAAATCTATGGAAACAGTAGCTGGATTAATGATTTTGTGGGGGTTGGCAGGGGAGTTGGGAGAAAATGGGGAGGTGATAACAAGGAGTACAAGAAAGAAGAAAATTTTCTAAATTTGATCATAGTAGTGACCGTACAACTCTTCTTAATGTGATTGGACTCCTGAATTGTATGAGATGTGCATTATGTGCCAATAAAATTGTTTGGAAAAATGATTCTTTTATATCTGAATTCGTTTCTTATCTTCCATTTAGTAACACTTGCTTGCCTATCATCATTGTTTTCTCTTGTTACAAGGAGGGGACTTAGAAACTAGAATCAAATTTTAGAATCTTACTTTTCACACACTCAGTAGCTTAAGCTTTTCAGACCTCTGAAAATAATCATCAATGGTTATCTACCCACTGCTGGAGTCTCTTCATTAAATGTGTCTTTATTTTTTTTCATGGCCTTTATTTTAATCATTTTATTGGAGACTCATACAACTCTTATCACAATCCAAACATCCATCCATTGTGTCAAAACATTTTCTTTCTACTTGAGCCGTTGATATCAACTCCTCATTTTCCCCCTGCCACCCCACTCACCCTTCCCTCATGAACCCTTGATAATTTGTAAATTATTATTATTTTGTAATATTTTACCCTATTTGACGTCTCCCTTTACCCACTTTTCTGTTGTCCTTCCCCCAGGGAGGAGGATATATGTAGATCCTTATCATTGGTTTCCCTTTTCTACACCACCTTCCCTCAATCCTCCTGCTATCACCACTCTCACCACTGGTCCTGAGGGGTTCCTCTGTCCTGGATTCCCTGTGTTTCCAGTCCCTATCTGTACCAGTATACACCCTCTGCTCTAGCCGGATTTGTGAGGTAGAGTTGGGGGATGGGGGTGGACGGAGGGAGTGGGGGAAGAAGAATTTAAGAACTAGAGGAAAGTTGTATGTTTCATTGTTGCTACACTGCACTCTGACTGGCTCAACTTCTCCCCGAGACTCTTCTGTAAGCAGATGTTCAGTTGCCTACAGGTGGGCTTTGGGTCCCCATTCTACACTCCTCTCATTCTCAATGATATGATTTTTTATTCTTTGATGCCTGATACCTGATCCTATAGACACCTTGTGATCACACAGGCAGCTGTGCGTCTTCCATGTGGGGTTTGTTGCTTCTCAGCTAGATGGCTGCTTGTTCATCCATGTCTTTTTCATGACATTTCTACACCAACTGCCTAGGTCTCTTAATTCTCTCCATTTTTTCCAGGACAACTGTGCTTTAAATCTCATATTTCTCTCTTCAGTGAAGCTAAGCCAGCATGCATCTCATCCCCCAGGAAGAAATCTTCCATTTCTAGATGTCTAGCCGAGTTCCAAGGAGCCCGAGTGCATGTTCTCACTAAAACTCATTCCTATTGACTCCTGACTCATAGCCAACATACAGAACGGTCACACGGTGGTTGAGTGGGTTACAAACTGGAGTGCTAACTGAAGAATGAGCAGTTGGAACCCACCCTTAGCTCCTGGGAAACCCAAAGGGCAGTACTACTCTGTCCTATAACATTGCTATGAGTTGGAATTAACTTATGGACAGTCAGTTTGGTTGATTTGTTCTGTTGGTTTCGCTGGGTTCCAACCTCAGACTGGGATTCCTACCGGCAAGCAACATGGCTGCATGGCATCACCATGTTATCCTTAGCACGCTAACACACTCATTAATTAATTTAGACTATTTTCCATAATTTTGGAAATTGTTTACTTTTCTTTAACCAATACTGCTAATGCTACTTAAATAATGCTTTTTTTTTATTGGCAGGAAGACAGCAGGCATCAAGTTATATGGGAAACAAGCCACCACCCTGGAGCAAATGTCATCGTGAGGGAATTACTCTGTTGTAACTGCTAAAGCAATGAGAATCCTGGCTCCATCAATGGAAACAAATCCTCAACTATCACAACCATCACTAAGTTAGTCAGAGCAATCCAACAATCCAATGAAGTTCTATGTTCCATCCAATCTGATTGCCTAGAAGTGTATTATAGATGGGGAGTGGAGGTGGACATTTACTGTCCCACCCTACATAGTAGGAGGAGACACTAGGATATTGAAGAAAAATCACACAAGCACTGAAAGTGGAGGACAAAAGAAGAAAATTTTCAAAGCAAATTTGGCTCACTAATTCTACAGAAGCCCCCAAACATATGGTCCCTGTTGATGGTGTCCAATAATGGCCTCTAAATTCTACACTTTAGTGAGGGCACCAATGAGGGAATTTCTCTTTGGTGAGGAACCAATCTGTTTTTAGGTCTGAATGATACTGCTCAATTGACAATTACAAGTGGGGCGTTCTTTGTCCGTGATGTGGTCACGCTACTGTTTTAGGTGCCCTCACGTCTATTCTAACTCATGGCAACCCCATGCACCACAGAAAAACAATTTGTCTAACTCTGTTCCTATCCCCACAGTTGTTCCTATGTGAGCCCATTGTTATAGTCACTATGTCAATCTAACTCCTTGAGGGACTTACCCTCCTTCACTGCTCCCTGACTTCACCAAGCATGATGTCTTTCCCCAGAGACAGGTCTCTACTGACAGCATCTCCAAAGTATACAAGATGAAGTTGCACCATCCTTGCATCTAAGAAGCACTCGGATGGATGGTTTGTCCTTCCAGAAGCCATGGTGTTCTCAGTATTCTTTTCAGCACAATTCAAATGCACGGATTCTTCTTTGTTCTTCCTTATTCAATGTCCAACTTTCACATACTGAGATAGTTAACCTTTATTGTGCCAACCTGGTTGGTAAACACATGTGGGATGAATTGAAGGGTGGAGAGGTAAATGGCTTGGCAAGCCTCGCCTCTCTTGTCTCCTGCTCTCTGATCACTGGACCAGTGTGCAGCTGCCTTGCTTGTTCTTTGCCTCAATTTGTAAGCTACACTACCTGTGGAACACCTAACCTGTGGACTGTGTTGCTGTAATTTGAGGTTCCTTAAAGACCTGCTTCACCACACCATTGGAATTTACATCTCTTCAGCTGAGGACTATAGGACTCTGTCATCTGGCTGACTGTTGGTGACCTGCCTTGCTGTTTGCTGCCTGTGCCTGGATAGCCTGAATTGCTCTACAGAGGACTACCTGGTGGCCCTCAAGGTTTGAAGGACTGCCAGTGTCTCACAACTGTCTCATGGAAGTGAGTTGCACTGAGCCATTTGTACTGATTTATAATTTAACTAACTGTTTATTTCTTATGTTATATATCTATCTGTATAAATGTATATATAATTATTAGTGTTCTGGTTTTGCTTTGCTAGAGAACCCTGTCTAACACATATACCAACAAGGCAATTGAAACTACCATGGCTTGGGTCAGGCACATCTTAGTTCTCCGAGTGGCTTCCATGCTTTTTAATACTTATGCAGCAGATTTACTAAGGCAACTTGTTTTATTGATCTCTTGACTGCTTCTTCCCTGAGCATGGATGGTGAATTCAAGCAAGACAAAATTCTTGACAACTTCAACATTTTCTCCATTTATCATGAGATCCTTACCTATTGGTCCAATTGAGAGGATTTGGGTCTTCTTTACACTGAATTGTAATCTGCACTGAAGGTTGCAATCCTTGCTCTCCATCAGCAAGTGCTTTAAGTTCCCCTCTCTTACAGGAAGCAAGGTTGTGTCATTGATGCACACCTTTACACCTCTCCTGATTTTAAACCACATAATATTCAGATGTTGCATATGCACAGCTACCTTTTCATTGAAGAACAAGTTTTATATAAGCACAAATATGTATTCAGGAATTTCTATTCTTCTCAAGATTATCCATAGTTTGTTAAAACCCACATGGTAAAATGCATTGGCACAGTCCATAAAACACAAGGAAACATCTTTCTGGCATTCTCTGCTTTGAGGCAAGCTCTATCTGATATCTGTAATGATATCCCTATTCTCCTTCCCCATCCTAATTCAGTCTGAACCTCCGGTAACTCTCTGTCAATGTACGACTGCAACTGTTACAGGATAATCTTCAGCAAAATGTTACTTGCAAGTGATATCGGTCATATTGTTGTATAATTTGAGCATTCTTTTGGGAATGGGCACAAATATGGATCTCTCCCATGTGGTTGGCCAAGTACCTGGCATAGATGAGTGAGTGCTTCCAGGGCTTCATCAATGTGTTGAAACATTTCAATGGGTGTTCCATCAGTTCCTGGAGCTTGTTTTTGCCTAACGTTTCAGCACAGTTTGAATTTCTACCTTCCACACCATTGGTTCTTCCTCACATGTTAGCTCTTGTAATGGGGGAATGTAAACCAGTTTCTTTTTATCTCGCTTTTGGTACAGTGACTCTGTCTTCTTTCAGTCTTTCTGGGATGCTCCCAGCATCATTAAATATTTTGCCCATAGTGTCTTTCAAGATTGCAACTCGAGGATTTAATTTCTTTTTGGGTTCTTTCCGTTTAAGATATGCTGATTATGTTCTTACCTTTTGGTTTTTCAACTCTATGTCGTTTCCATTTCATCATAATATTTATCTTTCTCTTCTCAAGCTGCCTTTTGGAATATGCTATTCAGTTCTTTGATGTCAGCCTTTCTTCCATTTGTTTTAGCTACTGTATGATTAAGTATCAGAATGTCTTCTGAAATCCACTTTGATCTTTTCTTTCCTGTCTTTTTAATGACCCTTTGCTTTCTTCATGATGATGTTTTGATGACTTCTGCAGCTCATCAGGTCTTCTGTCTTAAGTGTTCAGTGAGTCGAATGTGTTCTTGCAATATTCTGTGAATCAGGTAGGATAGACTCTTGGTTCTATGTCGACTCCTATGGGTTTGTTTTCACTTTCTTCAACTTTATCTTGGATTTACATAGGAGAATTGATGGTCTGTTCCACAGTCAGCCCCTCAATTTCATTCCTATGTACTCCATCTGGAGAAGTCCTTGTGTATCGTTACGTTGAGTGTTGTTGATAAAACGTAATTGCTACATACAAGTACTTGGTTTTGCAAAATTCTATCATGTGATCTCCAGCTTTGCACCTATTGCCAAGTTCATATTTTCCAACCACTGTTCCTTAGTCTTTATTTCCATCATTTGCATTCCAATCATCAATAATTATCAGTGAATTTTGATTGCATTGATTGCCCGTTTGCTCAATTTCTTGCTGAAATTGTTGGTAGAGTTCTTCAAGTTCTTCATCACTAGCTTTTGTGCTTGATGCATAGAGCTGAATAACAGCTGTATTGGTTGTGGTTGGGTTTCCTTGAAGCCACCATTTGTCTTTGTTGTACTGGGGTGGCTTGGGTGTTGCTGTAATGTTGGTAGCTATGGTACTGGTTATTTCTAACGCCACAAGTGTCACTCAATGAACAGGATTCAGCAGAACTTCCAGACTAAGAACAGACAATGGAGAAGAACTCATTTCCCCATTTTGGAGGAAGAGTTGCTGAAAACCTTATGTGGAGTTTTGAGATACTGTCAGATACTGAAAACCTAATGACTGGAATGCAAACATTGACAGGTACAGTGCCAGAGGATAGGCCGCTTGGGTATGAGGGACCTTGGAAGGAGACTAAGAAGGAGCTGATATCTCTGAGTGCATTGACCATCGTGAAGTGAGTCCAGGAAAGCCTGTGGGAGGGGAGTCTTCAAGATCTTCATTTGCTGATGGGGCATAACTTGATAAAAGGAGAAATAGCTGCAATGATCAGAATGTATACTCTGTGAAATATGAATCTAGGACAATTCAAAGTGGCCCCAAATGAAATTGAATGCTTAAAGATTGTTGTCCTAGTCATTGGTGAGCTGAAATGAACTTGTATTGGCCATTGTGAATCAGAAAGTCGTGTGTTTTACTGTGTCAGGTATAACATAATCAAGAGAATGATGTGGCATTCATTGTCACAAAGGACAATGTAGACTCAATCATGAAGTGCAATGGCCATGCTGAGCTTATCAAATGACACATGAGTTGATTTCACTAATTTCCTATGAATGGCCATAAAGCCAGCATAAAGGTGGATCCCCAAATAATAAAGATAAACATGGGATTATTTTTGTTAATTTACTAATCTCCAGTGAAGTATTTAATTTTTTTTAAACCACATCAAACATTATGCTTCTAGGAATAGCTGGCACTTAGCTCTCTTCTAACCACATAACATCTTCCTACAGAATCATAACCCCTTATAAAATTTTACTCCCTTCTAGGGACCGAGTGCTTAATGAACAAGGTAAATACAAGCTTACCTGAGCTTGATTATTAATCTGTAGTTTATAGTTCCACATGTTTTTCACTCTTGTAAAATTTTTCATTACCACTCAGGAAGTAAACAAAAGTTGATGGTATTAGATGTCATGTAGTCTTTTTGAATCCAAAATGATCCTATTTACAATAGACATATACACTCGATCCTGTGTTAACCACATAGTAATTCTCTCTATTTTTTTGAGCCCATTGTTGAAGATACTTTAACATTCCACTTCATTAAGGATCTTCCAATTTTTGCTGATTCTCTATTTCACAAAGAATTCCCTTCCCTGGAGAATGGTCCCTTCTGGTGACATATCTAAAGTACATTAGATAAAGACGCCTTATCATTCCAACTGCTAGGTAGGATTCTAGTCTATACTTCTTCAACACAGATGTATTTGTTCCTGGGGTGATAACTGCAAGGTCAGCATTTCAAAACTGTCTGCTGCTGCATGGGAGGAATATGGGGCTTTCTACTCCCAGAGCCTCAGAAAATCACAGGGCAGTTCTACTTTGTATTATAGAGTTACTATGAGCCAAGTGTTTGGCTTGATAAGGCAAATTATGTTGTATTTAATATTCTTCACTCACCCTATAATTCAAAGGCATCAATTCATCTTTGATCTTCCTTATTCACTCTTCAGTTTACACATACATATGAGGAAATTAAAAATGTCATGATTTGAGTCAGATGCACTTTATTTTTAAAGTAATAACTTTGCTTATGACTAATTTAAAGTGATTTTATGCAGTATGGTTTCCCAATGTAATCCATATTTGATTCTCTGACTATTGCTTCCTGATTGCTGATGGTGGATCCAAGTAAACATGAACCCTTGGTGACGTTGATTATTCTGATACAGATGGTGTGAGCTCTGTTTTGTAAAATTGAGGTGTAATCCATATTGACGTTTGTATTCTTTTATCTTTTCAATAAACTCTCTTCACTTTCGGTAAGCGAGGTTGTATCATTAGCATATCTCAGGTCACTGTAGAGTTTTTGGTCAATCACAGGGCTGTGCTTTTCTTAATATAACACATCTTCTTGAATTATTTATTCAGGATAAAGATCAAGTAATTATGGTGAAAGGATATAAAACCAACATACCTTTCCTGAGTTTAGACTATGCAGCATCCTCTTGTTATGTTCAAATCACTATCTACTGGTCTATGTACAGGCTCTACATGAGCATAATTTAATGATCTAGGATTCCTACTTTTCTGTGTCATTTATAGTTTGTTTTTATCCACAGAGTCAAATGCCTTTTTATAGTCAATAACACACTGGTAAATGTTTTTTAGTATTTCCTACTTTATCCAAGATCCATCTGATACTAGCAATGATATCTTGTTTTACTTCCTCTTCTGTACCTTTCTGTAATTACTGGACGTTCACTCTCAGTGTACTGCTGCAACTATTTTAAAATCTATCTTCAATAAAAGTTTACTTGTGTGTGATATTATAATATTTTTTGATAATTTCACAGTTGGTTGTATCATCTTTTTTTGTAGTAGACACAGATATGGATCTTCCCTGGTCAGTTGGCCAGATAGCTGTTTTCCAAATGTCTTGCCATAGACCAGTGTGGGCTCTTAATGTTTCATCTAGGTTCCGGATTATGTACTACTTCCTAAAAGCATTGAATTAAAATAATTATTTTAGGTAAAATGCCTCTGTATATTCCTCTCATCTTCTTTTGATACTTCCTTCATTGTTTGATCCTTATATTTTGCTCATGTTGTTGATGTTGAGTAGGCCATGACCCAAAGAGACCCTGTGCACATGGCATGGTCCTGGGCCATTCTTCCAATTGTTCCTATGCCTGAACCCTTTGTTGCAGTCACAATGTCAAACCATCTTGTTGAGAGTCTTCCGCTTTTTCACTGCTGCTCCACTTTACCAAGTGTGATGTCCTCCTCCAGGGACTGGTATCACCGGATAATATCCATATTTTTCTCATAGTAAGCCTCAGTATTATAGTCTGAGGCTAAAGTTCATCTTCCATTTGGTTTTTATGTTGTTTTTTCAGCTTCAGAAATGCTTAGTGTGTTCCTCCCTTTTGGTTTTCAGATGGAAGGTTCTTCACATGTGATGACTAGCCATTTTTGGATATCTTCAGCTCTTTGACCCACTCACATTTTTGTTTTGCCCTATTTTGCATGCAGTCTACTCCCAGGAGTCTTCTCTGGCATCACTTTCGGTTCTTTCTTCCTTGTCTTTTTAAAGAGATGATTGTTTCTTCATGTCTGGTGTCCTTCCATGACTTCCATTTACTTTTCTTACTCGGGAATCTTTGGTGGGGAGAAAACCATGAAGTAACATGGAATACTTTGACACCGCCCCTGCCTGTCATCCTCCCTCTCTTCCTAGAGTGGGGGCATGGCTCCATGTAAACTTGAGTAATGTAGATGAGGACAAAACCCTTGGAAAAGCAAAACCATCAAATATTAAGAGCTTAGTTCCTCTGTTACCACGCTACTAATTTATTCTGGGTAGTTTATCTACAGATTGGTTCAAGAGGGAGATAGAATCTTCATGTTTAATCAATTGTTTGTTTAGATCTTATTACATGAGACAAATCTACATGCTCATAAAGCACAGGACCTTTACCATTTGACCAGGTCTCTACTCCTCACAAGTAGGCGTCAACTCAATGGCAATGAGTTTGGTTTGCATTCTATTACTCAAGCTCAGTTTCATCTCTTTCACTTTCTGTAATTGGCTCCATCGCTCACTTCTTCACGAATGACTCAACAAAACTTGTTTAAATTGTTGGATACCCTCAAGACATAAATCTATCTGCATCTATATATGCTGACTGTACACCGTCTTGGTATCATAGAGTAGGAGGGACAAAGCAAACTTTGTCAAGGAGATAGCTTGATCGGATGTCTCTCCTACAACTTTAAATTACTCTTTCTGTTTTATTGCAGCCTATTAACATTATTATATACTCAAATCCTCCAACTCTCTGTGTGGGGGGGTGTAGGGGTGTAGGTCTGGTATGTATGTGCTTATAATTGGGAAATAGGGTTAGATTGAGTAGAGAATATTAAGAAAGTGTTTAAAGGGATTTCCCAGCTCAGACTTGGTGATTTTCATAATAAAATGCCCAGGAAAACACTGAAGAAATGAGAGAGTATAATAAACCAAGAAAGTAAGATTGACAACTAATCTCTTTCCAGAATCTTAGAGGAATTTCTTCTAATTACAATACTCATGGAGTGGAAAAGTGAAACACGATTGTCAGATGACATTAACACATACCTTATCACTCGCAACAGATCAAAACTGCCACCTGAAGGACAAGGCAGAGCCACAGCTTCACACTTGATGGTGCCTTGACTAAGAAATACAGAATTTATATCTTCTGCCCAATAGCTAGAGCTATCCCACACACAATGTGGCCCAAGGATGTAAGAGTAGTTGTGTGTGTTTGTAATACATGTAGGTATATACCTATGTACAGCTACACATTTACACATAACCATATGAATATATTTTACATACATGTTTTCCTTTCCATTTGTACACATATTTGTGCTTGCAGCTTGCACATACACACACCCCTTGGATGGAACAGATAATTCTTGGCAATTCAAATCCAGATATCAATGATGCCATGGAAGAGAAACTTGACAATCTAGTTCCATAAAATTACAGCTAAGAAAAACCTGTGGAGCAAAATGTTACTTTAACACACATGGGTTGGTCACAAATTGAAATAAAGTAGATGTCAAAGGGGCTTTGTTCTAGTTATCTATCATCTATCTATCTATCTATCTATCTATCTATCTATCTATCTACCTATCTAATGTCTCTGTCTGTCTGACAGTTATATGCATCAATATCTGTATTA
The DNA here is from genome assembly GCF_050624435.1 of Tenrec ecaudatus. NCBI lineage: Eukaryota > Metazoa > Chordata > Mammalia > Afrosoricida > Tenrecidae > Tenrec > Tenrec ecaudatus. The sequence continues at coordinate 199,939,429 of NC_134532.1, forward strand.
TACCCCATATTTCTCAAATTGGAATTGTAAAAAATTTCAGGGATTACAATTTCCTAAAATGCTACAAGATCCTGAGTTCAGAATTAAGCCTTGGTGAATTTGCATATAACCTCAATAGTATGAACATACTGGAACAAGAAATATAATTTAAATGAGACACTTAGTTTATCCTTCATTATATTAGGGAAGTAAAACCTTATTTACTATTGTTGTTCATCTATGCACAAAATTCCCTCCTCACAATAATATCAAAAATATTTACTGGACCTAAATTATGGCATGTTATCAGAAGAGACCAGTCCATGGAAAAAGGTATCATTCTTGGTAATGTGGAAGGGAATTGTAGAAGGGGTAGACCTTTGATAAGGGGGATTGACACCGTGGCTGCAACAGTGGGCTGAATTATAACAACCATTGTGAGGTTGGTGCGGCACCAAGCAGAGTACCCAGGGTGGCTCTGAATCAGAACCAACTCCATGGCACCTAACAACACCAACAACAACAACGATGATGGTAGACAGTGTGCATTCAAATCTTAATTCTACATCCTTTAAGGCATTTCACTTTGATCAAATTACTTAACATGTTGCTGTTCTCATTTCTCCAAAGAAGGGATAAAAATAAGAGGGTTCTCTGAACTGATACATTCAAAGTACTTCAGTTCCATACTCATCTAAGAATGACAACTATCATGATCTTTACATCAACGTGATGGGTACTTACAGTGCCCACTGCACATATATATATATATAGTCAAGTGGTATTTGGAGAGGTGGAATAATTCTAATACAAGGAAGCTTGAAAAATATAATGAAAAGATAATGAAATTTTCCATTAACTTTTTGATGCTTCTTCCAATTTGCCAGATTCATATTTCTAATCACTATTTTAATAAGCAAATAAGTCTAAAAGTATTGATATAAAGACAAGTAAACCTATAGTAAACAAAAATATCAAAATGTGAAGCTATTGTTTCTTAACATACCTGCCAGCTATGACTATACCCTTCTGAGAGTGGTGGTCTCATCCCTGTAGGTGTTACCTAAATAATACTGCTCTCTTTAAGTTACACCATGTTAAAATGACAGCTTTTGAATTCCCATGGACCTCAAATAGATTTCCTTTAAAATATTCTTTGTGTTTGTGAAACCAAAAGATGACTGAAGGCACAAGACTATTTGGTTGATGGGTGAGGTTTTCCAACAAAATTCTCCTGTACTGCTGTTGTGCTCAAAGAATGAGCAGGTCTACTGTGACAGAAAAAAACAAAATCAAAAAACATCCCCTGGTGAAACTTTCCTGGACTTTTTCTCACAAGACATTTTTAAATTGTCTTAAAATATTTCATCCAAACACCCTGATTTTCCTGTGACTTTGAAAATGTTACCCTCTGTGTTAGATCGAGTTGAATAGAGAAACAAATCCAGAGACACTCTTATGTGTGTAAGAGAGAGCTTTATATCGAAGAACAATTGCATATTGAGAAAACATCCCAGCCCAGTCCAGATCAAGTCTCTAAATCTGGTATTAGCCCATATGTCTGATACCAGTCCATATATTCCTCTTTAGACTCCTTCAGCACATGTAGTGATGCTGAATGCAAGAAGACAACAGGGGGAAGCATCTCAACACTGACGCGGGTCTCCATTTGGCACTTCCAGCTCTTAGTATCCTGAAGTTGACATGAGATTATGTAGCTTTCACACCCTAGCCCCCTACCCCAACAACCAAATTGTCATGATCTCATAAGCGGACCTCTCTATCTTGAATTTATCTCGTCCAGTAGATATCCTTTGGGACCATTGCTTTTATTGGACCTTGCTCTCCGGAAACTATTGGTCAATCAATACTTATTCCTGTATTCATTCAAGAAATTGCCCTTATTAGCTTCAGTCTTGCTTAAAAGATGGTGGACAGATCAAGCGTTTGAGCTAGCTAATCTTTGTACAATACGTTTGCTGCCTGCTGGATTGAAAGCCTGGTAGAATCAGGGCAGCTGTTTAAAACTGAAGGTGCCGAACTGTGTGGAAACCCAACTTGAGTAACCGTTGCTGATGGGGAGTTCTATGGACTTCAGCCACAGTTTCTTCATGGTGGCTGACAACCTTCCTTGTCTTGGTTCACTCTTGAGATCTTCCCAATTTTCTTCCGAATGCTTGATTCAGTTTTAAAATGCTGTTTTGTGCAAGACACGTTTCCATAAACATGTTACAATGCTTCAGTGATTTGGGAAAATGTCCACTTGAATTTTGTAAAAAAAAAACAAACACTGATATTAACCCACAACTCAAAATTGTTTATCTCCATGATATGAAAAGGTATTATTTTTTAAAAGGAATCCCAATGATACAGCCCGCTCCATCCTCACAAAGACAAACTACAAAACTGTGAAGGCAATGAATAACAATGTGTGATGAAGCCTTCATTTTCCACTTACACACACCCAAGCCACTGCCATAAAGGCGATTCTGATTAAAAGGGGAAACCAATCGCCATGATCAACTTATAACACCCCATCTCCACCCCCAGGGGGGCAAACAATAGAAACTTGGGTGAAGGGAAACAGTGGATGGTGTAAAATAAGAAAATAACAATAATTTATAATTTAGCAAGGGTTCATGAGGGGAGGACAGTGGGGGAGGGAGAGGAAAAAAGAGCTGATACCAAGGGCTCTAGTAGAAAGAAAAAGTTTTGAAAATTATGATGGCAACATGTATATACATGTGCTCGATACAATGCATGTATGGATTATTATAAGAGCTGTAAGAGTCTCAATAAGATGATTTATAAAAAATAATAAAAAGTCAATTCTGATTCATAGGGTTTCTGAGTCTGAAAACCATTACTGAACTAGTTAGCCTCACCTTTCTCCTATGGCGATCTAGTGGGTTGGAACTGCAGACATTGAAGTTAGCAGTCCAAAACTGACAGCACCCCAGGGATCCCTAATAAGACTAGGGCAAGTTCATTACTGAGAGAAAAAAATGTGCTGCCATCAGTGGTTCACTGAGACAATTTAACTACATTTTCTTTGGAATAAACCCATATGAGTCTATTCCAACTCCTGGTGTTTGTGGAAACATTTTCTTTTAGAAGAATTAATATCAGATTACAAGGAGTGGGAGATGAATATTTTCAAAATGTCCAACTCTATGAAGATACAATGTGGTCCCATTTCCCCCCACTCCTTGTCTGAATATACTCCATTCTGTAATTTGCTACCAAGTTCCATAGAAACTCATGAAACGTTGAAGAGTTACCTCACAGGGGGTGGGTGCTCCTCAGTCCAAACTCTGGGGGGCAGGCTGTGGGGAGAATGATGCAGAGTCCCGATCCAGCAGATGTAATGTTCAAAAATTACAGCAAGTCATCTTGCTTACATCAAAGCTCAGCCAGGAAATAGAGGTATGGTTTCCCGGGTGAAGTGGAATGTGTTAGAACTGTACCCTGTCATAGACCCTGTCTTAGCAAAGGATATAGTCTTAAACTATATTCTCTACTAACGTGGAGTCTTTAAAATTCCCCCAAGGAATCAAAGGGTAAGATTTGATTCACACTGTCTACTGCGGTAGAGGCTAACAATGAAAGGAATGTGGTCAGAGTGATCCTTGGAGAATGAATGATGCTGGTAGAAGAAGCCCCACGGCCATCCAGTCAGGGATGACATGAGAACAAATTAAAAGAGAGCAAATCCATCTTGCATCCTCGAATTACGTGATGTAGAGAGGTTAAAAGCAAACAAACAAACAAAAATACTCACTTCTATCAAGTCAATTCTGACTCATAAAAACAAGGTGTATCAAGAGCAATGATGCATATCATGAGAGAAGGGAAGGATATTATTGGAAGAAAAAAAGACCAATAATTGTACAGATGATTCCATGATGCATGCTGTGAAAAATAGGAATTAAAATTAGAGATGCAATAAAAAGAGACTTCAAAGATCATTGATGATAATCAGGGGCAAGAGGGAGAAAAACCCACCGACTTCTCCAAAGGAGAAAGATATGGAAGCTGCTAAAGTAAAGATTGAAATCCTCTCAAACGTCGTGAAGCATTTCCACCTCGCCATGCTGTGAATCAGGATAGACTGGCTGGCTATGGGTTTGAGTTGGGGTACCGATGAGCAGAGACCTGGTAGAACAGCAAGTGTCTGGCTACTAAATGAGAGGTCCCTTGTTTGAAGCCAGGAGCTGCTCCTTGGATTAGAAATGTGGCCGTTTGCTTCTGGAAAGATTTGCAGCATTGGAAAGACACTCTGGGGACAGTTTGACTTGTCCAGTAGAGTCACTCTGAGTTGTCATAAATCCTATGGTGAGAGATTTTGTTTTTATTTCTAGTGAGCAATGAATGACAGTGCAAGTTACTAAGAGCACAATTAATTAGCATGCAAATGAAAAAGGTTAGAAAAAAGCAAGTAGTAGAAATAAAATGAAACAGTAGAAAATTCAATAATTTTAGTTGGAATTATTTGGACAAGGGTTTTAGTATGCTATATTTATGCTAGCCTAGAAAAGTATAGTAAAGTTTTGTAGGTCCTTAATAAATGCTTGAAAAACAATAAATAAATTCCAATAATATATGTGACTGTCAAATAGGATGATTGTAATGAAGTTATTTGCAGCAAGATAGATTTAAGGAAAAAATTATATATATATGTATATATATATACATATATATATAATTGTGGCACAGGAGGAAGGTGAAAGGAAATAGAGGTAAAAAGTAGGAAGCAAAAGCTATAGGCATGTATATACGTAAATAATTTATAATGAAAGGGATAGAGGCCAATGTACATATATTTATATTTTAAATTATTAAGATAGCAGACAGAGTTTGGGCCTCTACTCAAGGTGTCCAATAAACAGGCACGCCTTGATATCTTCCCGACATGATCCCTGAAGACAAAGCAGATGCATAAGCAAATGTGGTGAAGAAAGTGGATGGTGCCCAGCTATCAAAAGATATAGCGTCTGTGGTCTTAAAGGCTTTAAATGTAACAAGTAGTCATCCAGCAGGGAAGCAAATAAGCCCACAAGGAAGAAGCACACCAGCTTGTGTGATCATAAGGTGTCAACTGGATCTGGTATGAGGAATCAAAAGATCCCAAACAATTATATCATTCTGAATGAATGGGGTTGTAATTGAACATCCCCACACACAAGGGTTATAAGGAAAGGGACGATTAAACCAGGATGTAGTATAGCACCGATGAAACACACATCATTCCTCTAGTTCCTGAGTGCTTCCTTTCCCCGCCTTACCCTCCATCATGACCCAGCTCTACCTTGTAAACCCGGCTAGACTGAAGTACACACATTGGTACAGATAAGAGCTCTGGGCACATGGAATTCAGGACAAATAACCCCGTCAGGCACAGTAGTGGGAGTAGCGATATCATGAGGGTGCGGGGAAGGTGGAGGTGGGGAATAGAGGAAATGGAAACGCATCACAAGGTTGGATATATAGCCTACCCCCCAGGGGGATGACTAACAGAAACGTGAGTGAGGGGAGGCAATGGACAGTGCAAACACGACATAACAACAACAATATATAATTGATCAAGGAATATTGGTCAATCAATACTTATTCCTGTATAGTTGCAACATAAGTACAAGTGTGCTTAATACAATTGAATGATGGATTGTCATAAGATTGATGAGTCCTCCAATAAAATGATTCATTAAAAAATTGCTGTTTTTTTTCGTTAGGTGCCACCAAGTCTGATCTTATCTTTAAGGACACTATACACCAAAGAACAAGACATTGCTAGGTCTTGCACCATCCTCAAAGTTGTTCCTAGACTTGAATGCATGGTTGTAGTCAATGTGTCAATCAATCTCCTGGAGGGCCCTTCTCCTCCTTCCCTGATCCTCTATTTCACCAAACATGAGGTCCTTCTCCAGGGAAGGGTCTATTGTGAAGTAAAGTCATGCATACTTGCCTCCAAGATCTTTGGTTTTACTTCTTCCAAGACAGATTGGTTTGCTTTTCTGAGCATTCCTCGGAAGCTTTGGTGCTAATCTTCAGTAACACCAAAATTCAAATGCAATATGTCTTCTTTATTTTGTGTCCAACTTGTACACGCATATGAGATAACGGAAAATTCCATGGCTGATGTCAGGTGCACCTTAGTCCTCAAACCAACACATTTGCTTTTCCATACGCTAAAAACATCTTGTGCAGCAATAAAATGCATCTTTTGATCTCCTGACTACTGCTTCCATGAGCCTTGATTGTGGATCCAAGCAAGATAAAATCCTTGAAATTCTTCAACTTCTCCCCCATTTATGATGATGCTACCTATTGGTTCAGTTCTGAAGTTTGGGTCTTCATTTCATTGCGTTGTAAGTCATACGTAAGGCTGAAATCCTTGATCTCTATCACCAACTGTTTCAAGTCAAGGTTGTGTCATTTGCTTATCATAGGTTGTTAAAAAGCTTTCCTCCAAACTTGATGTCACATTCTTATTCAAATGCAACAGCTTTTACAATTTTTTTCTCAATATACAGATTGAATAAATATGTTAATGGGACACAAATTTCTCCGCATTTTAAAGTACACAGTATTGTTCTTTGTTCCATTCACACAACTGCTTCTTGATCCATGTACTAGTTCCACATGAGCACAGTGGAGGATTCAGAACTCCCATTCTTCAAGAGTTTGTTCAGTTTAAGAGATGCTGGGTATATTCTTTGTTTTTCTAATTCTAGATCTTTACACATTTCATCATAATATTTGGCTTTATTTTCTCAATTTTCCCTTTGAAATTTTCTATTCGGGACCTTGACTGGATCCTCTCTTCCATTTGCTTTAACTACTCCATAAATAAGACCACGTTTCAGAGTCTCTTCTGATAGCCACTTCGTTCTTTACTTTCTTCCCTGTTGTTTTAATGATGGGCTTGATGTCCTCCCACAGCGTCTCAGGTCTTCTGCCATTAATGCTCAATGCTTCAGATCTGTTCTTGAGATGTCCTCAAATTCACGTGGGATAGATTCTAAGTTTGATTTTGGTTCTTATGCACTTGTTTCAATTTTCTTCTCTTTGAAAGCCACCCCTTGTCCATGTATTAGCTTCTGATATTGGGCCTCTCCAGTGTCTCTTCCCACAGATGTAGTCAATTTGATTTCTGTGTATTCCATGTGGAGGAGTGCACATGTGTTAGTCACCTTTTGTGTTGTTGAAAAATGGCATTTTCTCTGAATAAGTTATTCATTTTACAGAGTTCTATAATGTGATCTTCCAGCTTCATTTCTATCACAAAGTCACTATTTTCCTAGTAGTTTGTTTGCTTCTTTTCCCAGTTGTCAATAATTACCAATGCATCTTGACTGCATACTTGATCGATTTCTGACTAAAGTCTTTGGTAAAATTCTTCAATCGCTTCATCTCTCACTTTTGTGATTATTGCATAAACTTATATAATAGTTGAATTGATTTGGTTCCGAGTTGGGGATAAGTATAATCTTATGACACTCCATTCCTCTTGATTGTATTATTGCTAACATAGTAAATCATATGCTTTTCTTATTTAAAATACCAATACAAGTTAATTTTACTTCACTTATGCCTAGGATATCAGGTTTATGCATTCCATTTCATTTTTGATGGCTTCTAGTGTTCCATGATTCATCCTCAGAAATTCCCAGTTCTGATTATTGGAAGTTTTTGCCAGTTTCTTCTCCTTACTTGGAGTTGTGCCCCATCAGTAGATGAAAACCGCAAGGCTAACCTCCCACAGTAGGTCACCCCAGTGGACTTCACCATGAGAAGTCAGCCCCTCCTCGGTCATATTCTGAGTATCCACTGGTCATCCTCCAGCACTATGTCCAACAATGTCCTGCTTCCATTCATTAGGCTTTCAGTAATTGGCAATACTTCTGAGCTATGGAATTTCAGTGGCTCCATCTTCTTTAGGGGATGATGGTCTTGATGTCCTCACACAGCTCAACAAGAGTTTTTAAAACAATTTTTAAATATAACATCTAAAAATAATATTTATATAAGTCTAGGAAAAACCTACAAATCTGTAAAAATATGGGGAAAATGGGCCAGGAGAATAAAACTTGAATAGACCAATAACTATTAGAGAAATCAAAATGTTCATTTCAGACTTCTTTTCCAAAGAACCCTTAGGTCCAAATGGCTTCATACCTGAGTTTTCTTGTAATAAATACTTTCTATCTTATAGAAGACTTTTCAGAATTCTTAGAGAGATACTCAAGTTTTATACTTACAGACACACGAGTCCATGCCAACCCTGTTGACAGGGTAGACCTGTCCCTGTAGGTGTCTGAGACTGTAACGCTTTATGGAGGCAGAATGCCTTCTCTCTCATGCTCCCTCATAGTGGTTGGTGGTTTTGAACTGCTGACCTTTAGGTTAGCAGCCCAACATGTAACCACTATGCCTTATAAAAATCTTACGTTTTTAAAATGTAGTATAATCTTGATTCCAAATTAAATAAGGAAAATACCCAAATAAGTCATTTCTAGATTGCTGTTTTTAATTTATCCTCACATAAGGGGCTAATCACAGTGCTTTTAAAATTGGCACTGAAACTTAATATAGTAATTTCAATGTCTGTTTTTGGAATACACTTAGATAAATTAGTAGAAGAACGGCATTTATCTAACATAATAGAGGCTATATGAAATAAAAATTATAATATTGTTATGGAACTACATAATACACATTAATTCAAAGTTAGGAATAGACAATCATGCAGGGTACAGTATAGCACCAATGAAATTTGCAACTTTCCTCTAGATTTTTAATGCCTCCTCCCACCAACTATCATGAACCCAATCCTACATTACAAATCTGGCTAGACCAGAGCATATACATGGATACAGATAAGATCTGGTAACACAGGGAATCCAGGACAGATAAACTCCTCAGGACCAATATTGAGAGTACCCATACCAGGAGGGGAAGGGGAAGGTGGAGGGAGAAAGGGGGAACAGATCCCAATTATCTAAATATAGCCCCCTCCCAGGGGATGGGCAACAGGAAATTGGGTAAAGGAAGACATTGCTCTATGTAAGACATAAAAAAATAATAAATTATACATTACCAAGGGTTCATGATGGAGGGAGGGTGGGGGAAGGAAGGGGAAAATGAGGAGCTGATACCAAGGGCTCAAGTAGAAAGAAAATGTTTTGAGAATGATGATGGCAACAAAGGTACAAATGTGCTTGACACAATGGATGGATGGATGGATGCATTGTGATAAGAGTTGTATGAGCCCCCAATAAAATGATTTATTAAAATAGAAATAAAAAGACTTTCTGATTAAAAAAGGAATAGATAATAATGTATTTTATAACCAATATTATTTAATATAGTACTAGATCCTTGGAGAAATGTTGTGAGAAAACAATAAGAAGTAAGATATGTAAGGATTCAAAAAGAATAGATACGGGCGAGGGGGAGAGTGCAGTCTGAGTGGTAAAAAAAAAAAAGAATAGGTACAAGTTTAGTTTTAAGCAATATAACTATCTAACTGGTAAATCCAACACCTTCCCGTAATACAACTCATTCCTACTAAGCTTATCTGAATAGTATTCAATTCGGGTATATGGTACAGGATTGATTTAGTTTCAAAAGTATCCCCATTTATTAACAATCGTTATTTAGAAATGGAAAAGCATGTATGCTACATATATGTAAACTTGAAAATTATGGGACAAAGGATATAAAACATTTTCCTTAAGAAAAATTTTAAACCTCATTAACCTAAATGACAACGTAAAACAGAGAGTTTTCCAAATGTTTTTGATGGTTCAACTGGCAATTATGAGGTCAACATTTCGAAATGTTACCAACAGAATCAATATAATCCAAAAGAAATTCTCAACTAAATATGTTGTTATTATTGAACCTATTATTCCAAAATGCAAAATAAAGATGAAATATATATAATGTGTTCAAAAACAACACAAGACACAGAATCCCCTCCCTATGAAGAGATATTACAAAACTACTACAAAAAATAAAAAGTGAAAGCACCCTAATGATGAAAGGACTGACATATAAGCTAAAAGGTAAGAAACAGAGCATTAATGTCAGTCTCATTTCCATAGAAACGTGGATGATATCAGTTGAAGGAAAACTGACTAAATTTATAATTAAAGAAAGATTGAAGCAAACTTGCTGCTGCAGACTCAATTTCAACTCAGAGCAACCCTAACTAAAACTAAAATATGGCGAAGACTCCCTGCTTGATAAAACATGTAAACGTGGCAGTTAAGTACAGTCAACTCTTAAACCCAAAGTAGGAAAAGTCTGTGTGCTGTGTAGTGACAAAGGCTGTCTCCAACAAGGTGCTAAAGGGAAAGCAATGAGGTGAAAGTCTGGTGATTCTGAATATCTAAAAGGGAAAGGTTTCTGCTTAGTAAGGATATTACGGATAAAATTTATGACAGATAACAGACTGGGAAAATGTATTTCAAATATTAAAAAATACATAAGATTAATAACGATTATAAAAAATCCACTAGATGTTCAGGAGATTAAAACACAAAGCAGTCCCCCCAATTAAAAATATAAGATATAATTAAGGAATTTAATTGATTTGATAATCAATATTATCAATAGAATCATGAATATATTTTTATTGTTGTTGTTGGTTTCATCTAGTCAATTCCTACCCATGGGAACCCGACGGGCAACATAACTAAACACTGCATGTCCCTGAGCCACCTTCATATGTGCTCCTATGCCTGAGCCTAGTGCTGCAGCTATCAATCCTTGATATCAATCATGCTATCAATCCTTCTTATTGAGGGCCTGCCTGTTTGTTGATGCATCTCCGCTTTACCAATTATAATGTCTCTTCTCCAGGGACTGATATCTCCTGACAATATGTTCAAAGTATTTAAGACCAGTATGTAGCTTGAACGTCTTCCTTCTAAACCATTGGTTCTTGCTCATATGCTACCTCATGAAATGGTGGAATATCAACTAGTTCTGTGCAGTACAGTGACTGTATTCTTTCCATTTTTTTCTTGAAGCTTCCGGCATAATTCAATATTTTACCAATAGGATCTTTCAAGATTGCAATTAGAGGTTTGAATTTTTTCTTGAGTTATTTTACCTTAAGCTATGCTATATTCTTCCCTTTGGATTGTTGGGTTTTCTAGTTCTAGGTTTTTGTACATTGAATTATAATATTCAGTCCCTTTGACAACTTCTATTTGAGTTCAGTCCTTTGAGTTCAGTCTTTCTTCAGTTTTCTTTAGTGCTCTAAGATTAAGAACAAATTTGAGTCTCTTCTGATGTTCACTTGACCTTTTATTTTTTTCCTGTGTTTTATATATGGTTTTGATATCCTCCCACATTTCATCAGGTCTTTTGTCATGAATGTTCAATGCATCTGTCATATCTTTTCTTGAGATATTCTAGAAATTCAAGTGTAATAGTCTAGATGCTTTAGAGAAACAAATCCACAGAAACTCATGTGTAAGAGAGAATTTTATATAAAGGTTATCGTTAAAAGGACATTAAGGAAACATCCCAACCAAGTGCTGCCCAAGCCCACAAGTCCAACATTAATGCATATGTCCTACACCAATCCACAAAGTCCACCTCCATCTTACAAAACACACACTATGATGCCAACTACAGGAGGAGAGCCGAATCATTGAACGTGTAAGCTTCTCAGCGCTGGCAGGGGTCTCCATGCAGTTGCTCCAGCACCCAGGGCTGCACTGGGGTTGGTCCATGCGGCTTCTCTTTGGGGATGTTTTGCAGGAAATGAGCTTTGCCAGCTGAAGCAGGAACTGGCTAAGGCAGCTGCACCCTGGTCTGGTCTGACTATCACAAAGTAAGAGACCCAAGAACTAGAAAGTTGAGGATCACCAAGCCATTTAACCCTTCACCCTTCAATTAGCCCCACATGTGTTCATCGGCCAGGTTGGCATAATATACCAACTACCTCAAGTTTTAGGTTAGATAGGCTCAAGATTCTATTTTGGCTCTAACGGATTTGTTTAAAATTTCTTCAGCTTTATCCCAAGGTTCAATATTAGAAATTGATGGTCTGTTCCACAATCATCCCCACATGGTTTTAAGTGGTGATATTGAGCTTCTCAATCATCTCTTCCCATAAATGTAGTTAATTTGATTGCTATGTATTCCATCTTGAGAAGTCTATATGTATAGTCTCCTTTAGTGTTATTGATAACATGTATTTGCTATTAATAAGTCATTGGTTTTCAAAATACTATTTTGTGGTCTCCAGCTTCATTTCTTTCAATCAGTCCATATTTTCCAATCCAGAGGAACGGCTATTCCTTCCTCTTTGTTTCCAAATTCTTCTCAAATCACCAATAATTTTGAATGAGATCTGATTGCATATTTGAGAAAATTCAGACTGAAGTCACTGACAAAATTCCTCAATTCTGTCTTCATCACTAGCTTTTGTGCTTGGTACATAAGCTTCAATAATAGTTGTAGTTACTTGAAGGCTGATAGAAATAATCCTGTCACAGACAATACTGTGATTCATGATTGATTTTGCAATGTCCTTGTTGACAATGAATAGCATTTCATTCCTCTTGACTATATTATTCATAGCATAGCAAGTCATATGATTTACTTATTCTCAATGACAATACTAGTCCATGTCATGTCACTTATGTGTAGGATATAGCACTTTTTTCGTTCCATTTCATTTTTAATGATTTCAAATTTTCCTCAATTCATATCTTGCACATTCCAAGTTGTGCTCACTAGCAGATGTGTACAGCTGTTTCTCCTTACCTTGACTCATTTCCCATAAGCAAATGAAGATCCTGAAGGTTTCACTCCTAAAAGCTGTACCTGACGCAGATCCTCATAATGGAGACCGCTTTGAGAAATTAGCTTCCCCTCAGTCACATTTTGAGTGGCCTCTGGTCCAAGGGTCCCATCCTGTGGCATTCCATTCATTAGACCTTCCTTACCTAAAAATCTTTGGAAGCCATGCATAAGATTTGTATTGGCTCTTTCCTCTGAAATAAGGAGCTGAGTCCATTGTCTCTTCTCAGTCTGGAAGAACCCCTGAAACCTGTTCACTTTGGGTGACTCTGTTGGCATTTGAAATGTCATTGACATAGCTTCGGGTATTACAGTAGCATGCAAGTCATCACAGTACAACAAATCATGAGGTATTAGGTGGAATTTATGCATGGATCAAAAGTCAGTGATGCACATAAAACAAGGGAATAGTGAGTGGTTTAAAATCAGGAACAGTCATAGTCTCTTGTGTCAAGGTTGTATCCTCTCACCAAATTTATTCAATCTGTATGATGAGCAAATAATCAGAGAAGCTGTGTTAATGAAGAAGAGCATAGCATTAGGATTAGAGGAAGGCTTCTTAACAAACTATGATATGCAAATGACACAACTTTGCTGAAAGTGAGGATGGCTTGCAGCGCTTGCTGATGAAGATGAAAAACTGTAGCTTTCATTATTGATCACAATTAAAGGTAAAGAACACCAAAATCTTCACAAATGGACTTGAATGGATAACATCATGAAAAATGGATAAAATGTTGAAGTTATCAAATATTTCATCTTGCTTGGATCCATAATCATATTTATGGAAGCAACAATAAAAAATCAAAGACATATGGCTTTGGATGCATCTACTGCACTAGACTTTTTTTCTCATTGATATATTTAATTTTTTGTAAACATTGCATTGGGAGCTCTTACAGATATTATTACAATCCATAGTTCCATTAGGTCAGAGTAGGTGTACAATTGCTGACATTGTCATTTACAATCCACTTTCATTTTTCATGAACTCCTTTATATCAGCTCCCATTTATCTTCTTCCTCTCCCACCCTACCAACCCCCTTACCCATAATTTATTATGTATTATTATCCTTAGAGGTTTTGCCATAACTTATACCATCAAATAAATCCATTCACCTAAAGTTCTGACGTTAACTTCCCTCCAGTGGGTTATACAGCCATCATTGCCATCAGTTTTCCTTTCCCCTCTTCCACCCTATCTTCCCATACTCTCAGGCAATTATTACTCCCATTAATGTTTCTGATGGGTTCATCTATCTTGGACTTCGTGCATGTACTATAGAGCCAACACATCAGGGACAGGGCAATAGTAAGGGATGAAAAATCAATGGTGAGGAGGGAGGAGCATCCCTGGAGATGTTTGATAACTTGATATGTACTGGAGAGGAATTATGAGAGGCAGATGAAGGGTGAACATGATGGTGGGATAGGATGAAGGAAACAGAATTATGGAAAAAACAAGGAAGCAAAAAATTAGATATATAAGTATAAATATATATGTATTTACATATATGTATATATGCAAATATATAAAGAAAGGTATATTTATCTATGTGTTTATGTATGTATGTGTGTATATATATATATATATATATATATATATATATATATATATATATATATATATACACACACACACACACACAACTAGGAAGCAGATAGGCTTTGGGCCTCTCCTTAAATCTTACCTCAGTACATGAACGGCTTGTTCTAATAATTTGGCAATGTATGATACTCACCTTCTTGACACTATCACTGAAGATAAAATGGGTGTATAAGCAAATGTGGTGAAGAAAACTGATGGTGCCCATCTATCAAAAGCTATAGCATCTGGAATCGTAAAGGCTTGAACTTAAAAAAGTGATCATTTTGTAGGGAAGCAACATAGCCCACAGAGAAGCATATCAACCGTTGAGATCATGAGGTGATGATGGGAATAGGTATCAGATGATCAAAACAAGTAATCAAATTATGTGAAGGAGCATAGGCAAAGTGGATATCCAAAGTTCATCTGTATGATAATTGGCCAGTCCCTCTCAGAAGGGCCACACAGAAGGGGCATTATACCCAGGGTGCATGAGAGTGATTATAAAACACAAAGCTATCCTCTAGTTCTTAAAATTTTTCCTTCTCCCACTATTATGACCTTAGTTTTTACCTCATTAATCTTTTTAGACCTGCGTATGCACATTGGTCCTGGTAAGTTCTTTTGATGCATGAAATCCAAGATCAATCACTCCTTCAGAAACAGTAATGGGAGTAATGCACTAGACTTTTTAAAGTGTTGTAAAGGAAGGATGTCCCTTTGAGGGCTGAGGTGGCCTGACACACAAGGTGTTTTCAATCACTTCATATGCATGTGAAAAGTGGACATTGAATAAGGAAAATCAAAGAAGTACCAGTGTATTTGAAGTATGGTATTGATGACAAATATCGAAAGTTCCACAGAGTGACAAAAGCAAAACCAAATCTGTCGTGGAAGAAGTGCAGCTGGAATGTGGGAATGACAAGAGTTCATCTCAAGTACTTTGAACATATTATCCGGAAAGACCAGGCCCTGCAAAAGGACCTAATCCTAGGTACAAAGAAAGGCAATAAGAAGATTTTCAAGGAGATGGGGTCAGACAGTGACTGCACCAATGGGCTGAAGCAGAACAATTTTAAGATGGCGCAGGACAGGGCAGAGCTTTGTTCTGTTGTATGTGAAGTTGCTTTAAGTCAGAGTGACTTGATGCAACCTAACAACAACATGTACTTCCATGAGAACATAAGAACAATTGCGAGGATTGTGCAGGACCCGGCAGTGCTTCTTTCCCTTGTTCATAGGGCAGTTGTGCATCAGCACTAACTTGATGGCACCTAACCACAACATACTGGGAGACCAGGAAGAAATTCATACATCCATGATAAATTGACCTTCAACAATGTTATCAAGACATCTTGTCTTGGTACATTTATATACTATATCCTTTTATAATAAGGCAAATCTACCGAGACAGTACACTCTTGGTTGCGTACAGCAGATTGTGGAGGTTGGAGGGGGGAGGGTGAGACGGCTAAAGAGTATTGAGTTTTTCATAGAGTGATTAAAGGTGTCTAAATTTGGAGTGGAGAGTTGCTTCATAGTTTTGTGACTATACTAAAAACCTATATGCTCCACAATCTTAAACAGGTAATTTTATGACCTACAAATTATATCACAATGAAGTTATTAAACATATAAATTCATTTTTATCCTGTGTATCTCTTTTGGGAACTGTTTTAATCATTTGACTGTGTTTCTTTTGCTCCCACCTAATGCGATTGTAAATGTTAGGTACAACGGTAAGCCAACGAGCTGTCACTTTAGGGTTGCAAGTTAAGACCTGGACAGTTTTATTTTAAACAAAATGTATTTACGCATGGGTCTGTGATTGGCAAGTGAACGGCTGCAGACAAATCCTTTCAGTAACACAATAGACTTGTAGGGTCTCATTGGGGTGCTTTCAAAAGAGAAAGACTTTTCATGCCAGAGAGGCAGTGTGGAGGAACTTTAGAGGTCAGGGCTAATATCAAATTATTAACAAAACAAGTGGAAACTTTTCCAAACAATTTATACTTTGAAAAATATTAACAATAACCTCCCCCCTAACAGACACACACAAAAGAGGCTTTTAGATGGACTGAGTATTTTATGTTAGGTATAGAAGACCGTAAAGATGAATCAAGAAGTATGAGTTAGTCTGCCTTAATTATAAAGAAATTGGTTGAAAGGTGTAAAGGGTTTGAAATTTCTATTAAAGTTTCTTTAATAAGGTGGAAGATACAGTTAGTATTATGATTTGGAATGTTCAGCTCTTGTATGTCGGTTGGTTTGAGAACTGCAAGTGGCAGGCAGACTGGTGAGGAGATTACACAGGAAAAAACAAAGAAGGAAGGGCAGAGAGTGGAACATATCTTGGCCCACCAAGTTCTGAGGATGATACTCTTGTTCAGAGCATCCAATGCACAGAGAGTATCATAGGGCAGCCCCACCATGAGACAAGATGTCCTACACTGACCCACAGTGCTATGGGTACAGCACTGGAGACACAGTGCGGGAATTGTACCCCATCTGACCCCACCACACCGAGGTGAAACACTATGGGCATGCAACAGAGCAGAAAGTGGAGTAAGCAGTGAAGTCCCCAGGGAATACCAAAAATAGACTTTGGAGTCAAGGCTTGGCACCCCATCAGACTCCACAGGAAAACATGCCTGAAGATCAACAAACAAACTACTTATAGATTTTTCTTTTTGTCAATGGTTTTATTGTTGTTTTTAGTTTTGTTGTTTGTTTTTGTACTTATTATTGTGTCTGTATGTCTATCTAGATAAGATAGGTGGGATAAGATAGGTAGGATAGTGGAGAAAACAATGGGACAAATGGTTCCAGGGGGACATGGGAGAGAGGGAGGTGGGGAAAAGGAAGGGGGGGTGTTAACAAACCCAGGGACAAGGGAGCAACAAGAGATCTAAAATTAATGGCGAGGAAGGCATAGGATGCCTGGTGGGGCTTGATTAAGGGTAATGAAGCCCTGAGAGGAATTACAGGAACCTGAATGAAGGCCGAACATGATCGTAGGACAAGAAGAAAGTAAAAGGAAACAAAGGAAAGAACTAGGAGGCAAAGTACATTTTTAGAGGTGTATACAAGCATGTACATATGTAAATATATTTATATATAATGATAGGGAAATAGATCTCTGTGCATATAATTATATGCTCAGTATCAAGGTAGCAGGCAGATAGTGGGCCTCTACTCAAGTACTCCCTCAACCCAAGAACAGTTTTTTCTAATAACCCAGCATTTTGTGATGCTCAACTTCCTGATAGGATGCAAATGCGTGTATAAGCAAAAGTGGTAAAGAAAGCTGATGGTGCCCAGCTATCTAATGATATAGCATCTGGGGTCTTAAAGGTTTGAAGATAAATAAGCGACCATTTAGCTGAGAAACAAAAAAGCTTACATGGCAGAAGCACACCAGCCTGTGTGATCATGAAGTGTCAATGGGATCAAGTATCAGGCATCAAAGACCCAGAACAAAAAAATCATATCAATATGCTAGATACCACTGATGTATGGACTGTTATAAGAACTGTAAGAGTCCCCAGTGAAATGATTTTTTTTTTAATTCACTGATCCAGGAGTGCAACTTTATAAATAATTCAACCAAACTACCTTTTATTGAAAGGATTCATCAGATTGGAAGGGTCACCAAGGGGTCATTTAGCCTGTCCCATCTGCCAGTCAAAACTTCACATGAACTCATGGAGGAAGGTAATCCTTTAAGATTTTTCGTAATACCTTCATCGGAGTATTCTTCAAAGGCATCTGGTATACCTTTATGTATACGTTTATGTAGAAGGAAGGCCTTTTAGAGCCTAATGTAGTTTTCCCTTTGGTTTCAAGGTGCTTTCCTCTTGTCCTGGCCTTATAAGAAATACAGAAGTCCTCGGATGATGCCCAGCTATGATAAGAAAATATTCTGAACATGATTTTATAGACATCTAAACAAAGGCAGAATATGAAAAAGAATTTCAATTTCTTGTGGAATCCCCACTTGCAGAGCCATAGAGGCTGGATTAAGTACCGTAACGTATGCCCTGAGACAATCTTTAACCAAAAGTCCTCTGAAACTTTCCTAAAACAAATAATAGTGTAATTTATTGTTTGTCTAGTTGGTTCCAGGAAACCGAGGCCCTATGTACAACAGAAGAAAACACGGCTAAGCCCGCAAAATTTTCACACATTTTATGTTTGAGCCAATTGTTGCAGACACAATTTATCTCATTTAAGATCTTCCTTATTTTCATCGACCCTCTCCTTCATCAAGTACATAACACTATATTTATGGAAATTTAATTAATGAAAAGTTAATGACTTGAGCATTATGTTCTTTTAAGCTATACCTCCATTAGACCACTGGTGGCCTGGGTGGCATAGTAGTTATGAAATTGGCTGCTAACGCAAAGATCAGAAGTTCCAATCAACCAGTGTTCTGCTGGAAAAAGACTAAGTTTTCTACTATCATAAAGAATTACAGTCTTGGAAATCCACGAGGGTAGATCTACTTGGCCCTACAGAGTAGTTATGACTTGGACTCGATTCAATGACTTGGTCTTTTGGTTTGGTATCTTGGACCAAGTTGACAATGACAACTTGAAAGATTCAATAGGTAACTTAGAATGCAGTGTTTTTATGTCAATGGAGGTGGAAAAACTCATAAAAAGAGAGAGAAGGTGGTTGCACAACTCAAAGAACATAATCAATTGAGCATTTATGGAACCTGTGTTCTGCTGTTATGTGCTCAGTATTAACAGCAAAATATAATATATCATAAAAAGAAGGGAACTTGCTTCCTGTCACTCATATACTTCTTCATATACTCGAGAACTATTATTAATTCCTCATTCAGTCTTCTTTTCTCTAGGCTAAATAAATGTCATTCCTCTCACCTTTTCTCAGAGGGAATATTAGTCAAACCTTAATCATTTTAGTTGCTGTGTTTTGGACGGCCTCCAAATTTCCACAGCACCTTTTATCTGTAAGGGTTGAAATGGAGCATGGTAGGTTAAAATTTTCATCAATTCAGACCCTGATAATTTGATATTTGTGAAAATTCAGAGGGGGATTTGTTTAACCAACCCTTTCTTAGTTCATTGTGTACATTGAAGATAGACTATTTTGGAGGAAGCGTGGCACACAGAAAATATTGTAAATACTCCTGGGAGCTCACCTTTCACCAACACTATCAGTGGCTCATTTCCCATAGAACCCACATGTGAGTCACGTGCAATCACTGTTCCCTGACCATTAAAGTAAGTTCCCTGATGACTAACACTAAGCTGCTTTGCAAGATTAGATTGAGCTGTTGTTAGTGTGATCATATATTCTGTCTCCTGTGAGTGTGCCTATCAAGTCAAAAGGTTTACATTCATCAGTTTGATATTGTTCAAAATGGTTCTGAAAATATTCTAAAATTACACAATGTTATGTCAATTTTGCTGTTGGACACGTCCCCAACCAGAACAATG
This sequence comes from Tenrec ecaudatus, assembly GCF_050624435.1. Lineage (NCBI taxonomy): Eukaryota > Metazoa > Chordata > Mammalia > Afrosoricida > Tenrecidae > Tenrec > Tenrec ecaudatus. Next base: position 199,959,293 of record NC_134532.1, read on the forward strand.
AATCCTTTCCTAAATCTACGCTATAGTCAAATCTTCCCCTTCATGCTCAAAGATTTCCCTGATTTATGGTTACTTTCAGAATTTGTACACTTAGTTGCTGTTGTTTTTAGCTGACTTTGAATAGGTTCCTACTGGTAGTGGTCCTCTGTACAGCAAAGCAGGATAATGTCTGGTCCTGTTCCATCCTCACAATCCTTGCTAAGTTTGAGCCCATTTTATATCTGATAAAATCAAAACCAAGCTTCCTGCTATTGAGCTGATGCCTATACTTCTGCTCATTCATGCATTAAATAAACACTTATTACTTGGATACTTTGTGTTCATCACTATTTTCAGATATTATTAAAGAAGTGAAGTACATAGTCTCTGTACTTAAGACATTTTTGCTTTAGGATGAGTATCATAATAAGGTATAAATCATATTAATTGAGTGCACAGGGGTAAATATGTCATGAAAACAAGGTCATTTGGGCAGGTGTTCTTATCTCAAAAGGGGAGAATTTTTCCCCACCAGGAGGACAATACAGAGAAAAATGCACAACATTACAGAAGCCTCGGGATTTTATGATGGAATACCAATTTAGTTATTTTCCATTTATGTCTCATTATAATGGCTGAGTATTTTTGCTATGAAAATTCTGAAAACTGTGTTTTTCCTCCTCTGTATGCATATAGTTTAGTGGATTTTCATGTGAGAAAATATTAGCATCCCCTTCTCCCCACTCCTACTGTATTTTAGAATAAACTGAGACATTAAAAATACCAACTTACTAGGTATAGACACAAGTATCTGTTTGATGAAAAAGCGTTGATTGAAAGGCATATTTCAGACACGTAGAAGCAACACATCTTCTAAAACTTCAGAATTTGACTCCATGTTCTGGGTGGGGTGAGAAAACCACCTGCCTCAGTAGGCCTTTTCTCTAGTGGTATGTTGTTGTTACAGTTAAGGGTAATCTAGTCAATTCTGCCTCCCAGCAACGCTTTGTACAACAAAACGAAACACCGCCTGCCATACTCTTCCTCACAGTGGTTCTTAAGTTTGAGCCCATTGATGCAGCCACTGTGTCAACCCATCTGGTCGAGGGTCTTCCTCTTTTTGGCTGTACCACTATTTTACCAAGCATGATGTCCTTCTCCAGCCACTGGTCTCTCCTAACAACCGGCCCAAAGTACAGGACATATGTAAAGGAAACAAATGGCTCCAAGGAGTATTCTGGCTGTACTTCCTCCAAGAGAGTTCTGTTCTTCTGGAAGTTCATGGTACTTTCAATATTCTTCATGTGCACCATAATTACTCTCTTCCGGTCTTCTTTATGCAATGTCCAATTAGCACTTATTATGAAGCCATTGAAAAGACAACGGCTTGGGTCAGCACATCATAGTCTCTATGTAAACTCATTGCTTTTTAAGGCTTTCTAGAGGCCTTGTGAACCAGATTTACCCAATGCAATGTATCCTTTGATCTCTTGACTGCTGCTTCCATGAACATTGTGGATCTAAACAAGTTAAAAATATTTGCTAACTTCAATCTTTTCTCTGTCTTATTATGATATTATTTATTGGTCCATGTGATAGGTAGGCTTATTGTGCCAACCTGGCCAATAGGAACATGTGTAGTTAATCAGGCCATAGTATAGTTGGAGGGCAAAGAGACAAATGGCAAAGCTCAGCAAGCCTGTAACTCTCTCTGGATCTCTGGTAATCACACAAGTATGTTGCCTCTTTAGCTAGTTCTCTGCCTCAACTTGTGAGCTACACTACCTGTGGGACAGCCAGCCTACGGATCTTGGTGCTAGTGCTTAAGGTTCTTTTGAGACCTGCTTTGCCACGCTGCTGGTGTGTACATCACTGGAACTTGAAGTTGGTGGATTCTGTCATCTTGCATTGCTTCAATTCTATATCCCATCTGGACCTGCTTCACTAAACTCCTACGCTGCTGACTGTTGGTGACCCACCCTGGAGTTTGCTGCCTATGGGCGGACTCTGCCTGTAGGCTCTGCCTGCATTGCCTCAGGGAAGACTCAGCTGATTGCTTCCTTGACCTTGGAACTGGCAACCCTCCTGAGTTGAAGAACTTCCAGTCTATTAACTGTTCCATGGAAGTGAGTTGAACTGAGCCCTCTGTACTGCTGTGTGGACCAACTAGCTGTTTTATTCCTTCGTGCTGTGTGTATGTGTGTCCATAAGTGTCTTGGTTTTGTTTCTCTAGAGAACCCTGCCTAACACAGTCTACTTGCGAGAATTTTGGTGTTCTCCATATTGAGTTGTAATCTATAATGAAAGCTGCAATTTTTGACCTTCATTAGCAAGTATTTCAAACCTGAGGGACTCTGGCACTATCTTTGACAATGTTCTGCTATTATATATTAGGTCATCAGTTTCTACCAATGTTTTGAAGCTATCTGTAACATTTTCAGTGACTAATACTTCAGAAGTGGACAGCCTATCCCTTCTTTACATTCTGATCTAGTCTGGAAGCTCTGTTGAAGCTTATTCACTGAGGGTGACCCAGTTAGTAACTGAAATCCCAGTGACAGAGGTTCCATTTTTCATAAATTTAGGAGTGTTTATTTATAAGAAAGATAGAAAGAAACAAACAAAAATATCTCAAATATAAAGACTACTCTATTTAGAATTGGAGAAGAGCCTTAGTTGTATAAGATCTGTAGCTAACTGCTGAATTTGGGGTTCTAGTTTTGGTGCTTATTAGACAAATGTCTTTGAACAAAAGAATAACCTCTCCATGGTTTAAATAAAGAGGACTAGAAAAGCATTTGCTGTTATTATACATGCTCATGCCCTGTGCCTGAAGGTTAAATGATTTACAGACTTATAGCAGTTAAAATTACTATTTATTTCATTCATGCAGAATTGAGAAGCTGCAGTATAGGAGGCCCCATAACCAAAGTGTTTTCAACATTGTGTTCAAAAGAGGTCATGATTGACTATGTCTAATTTTAGACCGTGTTTGAAATATTTTTGTGTTAACTTGGCTAGTCTATGGCTCCTTATCATTTGTTCGGCTAAATAAGAATCTAGTTGCTGTGATGGAATAATTGTTGTTAGTTGTCTGTGAATTGATCCTGATGAGCAGCTTACTTGCCAAATGTTTTGTTAGAAGCCATTGAATTGATTATTACTCTTAGTGACTTTATGTGCACCAAACTCACCGCCAGCAAGTCGATGTTGACTCATACTGACCCCACAGGACAGGGTAGAAATGCACCTGTGGGTTTCCAAGATTGTGTTGACTTGTGCTGCACCATCTTCACAATATACAGTATTGTTTTAGCCTATTGTTGTGACCATCTCATTGAGCATTTCTTGTTTTTGCTGATCCTCAAATTGACCTGCATAATATCTTTCTCCAGGGATTGGTTTCTCTTGATGCTATGTTCGAGGTGAGACAATATCTTGTCATCGTGGCTTATGGGAAACATTCTGTCTATACCTTTTTAATGTAATATAATATGGTATAAAATAATGTAATGTAATTCCATCACCTTCTCTAATGCAATCTCAATGTAATGTAGCCGATTAATTAGTAGAGCTCATACCAGTAGCTCCTGAACCTAATAACATCAGAATTATAAGAGGACCAGAATAGATACAAAAATAAACAAACACAGGGTAAAACAGACAGAAGCAAGGAGAGAATTATATAGAAGCCACAGGATGTCAAATAACAAAGAAACAAAGGCTATCAATAAAGAAGGAATCAACATGGCCAAAACTTTTATTTGAACATTTAGCCTCCCAAACTGAGAGAAAAATATGTGTTCTTTAAAGTCACACACTTGTGTTATTTGTGTTAAAATAGCACAATACTCCCACGATAAGTTCCAAGATTCTTAAAGGCTTCAAGGTCCCAGGTGTTGCCAATGATTCTGGTTGATGGATCATAGTTTATAGAATGAACATTTGCTGCCATATGCAATTGTGCTAATTTTGACTTACAGTGACCCTATGTGTGGAGCTTTAAAAAGTACATGGTAAAATTCCACTATTTTGAGACTGGGACAAAATGACAACCTGATAGGACTCATCTGGCCGGAGCTCCTGCTGCCAGACCAGAAAATTGGGAGGTGAAGTGAAGGAAATGGGGAGGTGGGGTCCTGAAATTAGAACTAAAGCATCAGGGTCTCTCCTGAACCCCTTTTTTGTGTGGGATTTCCACTCACAAAGCAAACTAAGAATGCTTTATAGTGCTCTAGTTTAGGAGAGCCCGCAGGCACTGGCTGCACCCTTGCCGGGAGAAGCAATTTCTCCAGGCAGATGCCCGAGAGGGGACAGAATCCCAGACAGGAGGAGAACCCCACGCCTGAGCTCTCTGCATGGTTGGCTGCCTTGAATGCACAGCATGGGGACTGGGGGTGGTGGGTAGCCATAATTTAGAGTAGAAGAAAAGGCAGATCTTTACCTCAGGTAGATCACGGTGTGGGAGAAAACAGGCAGATAGCTGGAGTCCAGGGAGTGAATTTAATTCCAAATGGCGGAGAAGGAAACAACCTAGGCTGATAAATTGGATCTCCCCCTCTGGGGGTCAGCCTGACAACCCCCAAATAAGAGCACATCACAAGCATATTTTTTTAAAAGGGTGAAATATCTATTATTGGTTTAAAACTCAAACCCCATTCTGGTTGCTCATTTTCAAGGAGCACATAGGCAGGAGGGAGGCCCTTAACATAAATCAGCATAAGAAGAAACCTAGCTATGGAATTCTAGAACTCAGCTACAAGGCCTACTTTTTGCATGACAAAGACCTGCTGTAGCAAGTGTCAGCTTCAAACAGCACAAAGCTATAGAGCAGAGACTGTGGGAGGGAATTTAATCTAATTTGATTTTATTCTAGCTGGCCAGGGGGATAAAAAAATAAAAAATAAAATCCTCTGCTCTAGTAGGACACCAGCAGCCTAGATAGGACAACATGAACAGCTTCCCATTCAGTGATTCTACACGTTGCTGGGGGGACCTTGCCTGTCCTGGGGCCCAAGATGGTGCTGTGGGAACACCCCAGCCCCTGCTGGAGTGCTACATACAGCACAAGGCAGGTATTCTAGGGAACTCCAACTGACTCCGGGCTACTACGGGTACGATCTGGCCTTTGAAGTAATCTCACATAGCATCTGTGGAACCCTACATCAAATGGGTTCACCACATCACTACCTTGAGGAAGAGTTGGAATTCCTCCAGCCTCACGGACAGGTGGTCAAATCTCATTTATCTCCTTACCTACTACTATATTTCTTCTCCCTTTATTCACTAGCCCTTCTATCTTTCCCACTGTGGTCAAGCTCGAGCTCAGGTTTTTGTTGTTTTTTTTCTTTCTTCTTTTTTCCTCTTTTTTTCTTTTCCCCTCTTTCTCCTCTTCTCTTCATCTCTCTCCTGTCATATGCCACTACTGGCTTCCAGGTCACTACTCCCCTGCTAATGGCAAATCAACCCAAATAGCAGGAGGAACTCCAGGTTGCCATCCGTGGGAATGCTGCGTAACACACAAGCCAGCTGCGATAAACATTTATACTGCTTCACTGCTGAGGAAACCTCTGTCAGACCTCTAAGGCAATCTCATCAACTAGGGAAATTCAGCCCAGCACCACTGGCTCCCTACATTAAAAGGGCACACCAACCTACCATTGTGGAGCAGGGTCTAAACACGTATGGTTTCACATTCAAGGGATCAGCTATCTCTTTATTCTTTATTTCCTCCTTCTCTCTCTCCTCCCTCTTTACCATCACAGTCAATCTTAGGGTACTCAGTTATTTTCCACCCCTTCTTTCTCTTTATTCTCTTTTTTTTCCCTCTCCTCTTTCTGTCTTGGCTTCTCTCTCTGCTTGTATGATTCTCTAGGCTCCCTCTCATTCCTTGCACATGCCACTGCTAGTTCCCAGACCCTACACTCTGCCTAGGGCAACCCTGTCCTCCCAGTGGGCAGCCTGACCCCCTAAGACAGTTCTGCACACAGGACGAGCCTGTGATTAGCACTGACTCAGTGCTACACACAGCACAGCATGGGGTCAGCTATTTCATTATCTATTTTAAAAACCGCCTCTCCTTGTTCTTTTTCTCTTATTTTTTTCTTTCATTGTGTTCTTCTTTCACATTTTCTTCTTTTCTCCTCCTCTTCTAGCTGTTCTCTATTTCCTACCAGAGCCACAGCAAATTCAGTGCTCCTTTTTTGTTTTCTTTTCTTTCTTTTTTATTGTTTTAACTTTTGTTTACTCTGTGCATTTTAGTTTGTGTGTGTGAGTGTCATTTTGCGTGGCATTGTTGCTCCAGTCTGTGTCTTCTTCTTTCTCTCTTTTCCCCTCTGATCACTCTCTCTCCTGTCACAAGCCACTTGCAGCCTTCAGGCCACTCCCCTCTGCCTAGAGCAACTCTGATGGTCCAACTGGTGGAGCTCCCACCCGCATTTATTGGCTTGGCAAGCAGCTGGGGAATTCACGCCAGTGCTCTTCCACAGACCAAGCAGAAGAGGGTTCTCCCCTACAAAAAGTGGGGCATCCCCAGCTGAAATCCTGAGGCCCTACAAGTGACTGGGGTAAATGCATGACCAACATTGGTGGGGATCCATGCTACTGCGGGAACATGCACCCAAACTCCAATGTAACCTCTTTCTCTATGGTAATTCCCCTGCCAGTTACAGAGCACTACCCCAAGGAGGGTATAGCCACATGCCCTCCTCAGCACTCCAGTTGCAGAGAAAAACACCACAGGCAAGCCGAGGTGCTCCAAGAACCGTGAAGCCTACTTAGAGAACAGCCAAGGAAGCGACACCCTCATGGACCTACAACAACCTGACCAGTGTCACATGAGAGGAATATCCAACACACATTCCAAGTAATGAACACTAGACAGCTAGAATAAGAGTGAAACTACAGGAAGACAGAGCAATAGCCTGACCCCTCTGTACAGCTACAGGCAGGTAGTTCATAGAAGGACTCATACAAATCCACCAAGAGAGAGCCCAGGGCTCTTTGACTCAGAAAGATGGCTCCAGGCTCCTCTAAAACAACATGTAAACAGCAGCCAGTTCTAATAGCTTCAATGAAAAAGCAGCAGAAACAGAAGACAATGCCGGAAAAAGTCATGAACCTAACGATGGGCATAGAAGAAGCAGATATTGACCTGCCACAAAAAGAACTTTTCAAAATGCTGCTTGAAGTCATAAAGGATATGAGGGAAGCAATGCAGATAAAAAGAATAAATGATAGAGGAGATAAAGGTACACACCAAAGGGAAATACAAGAAAAAAGGGATGGAATAACAAAATCAAGTGACAAATTGACAGACCATACCAATAGGCTTGAGGAGGCAGAGAATCACACCAGTGACCTAGATGATAACCAAGCAGACCTCAGCAAACGGGAAAAGCAGTCAAATAAGACAATCAAATTAGCTGAGGAAAACTTGAGAGCCATGTCTGCTGCTATGAAAATAAACAATATTAGAATAATTGGACTACCAGAATAAAATACAAGAAAGAAGTGAACAGCAAGGGAATTCTTAGAGGAAAACTTCCCTAGCTTAATAAATGAAAATCAGGCAACCATTCAAGAGGTTGAAAGAACACCAGCCAGAGTGAATCCCAAAAAGAAGTCGTCAAGGCACAAACTTATCAAATTATCCAACTATGAAGAAAAGCAGATCATAAAAGCAGCTAGGGAAAAGTGAATAGTCACATATAAAGGTACCCCAATAATAGTATGTTCAGATCTATCAGGAGAAATGATGAATAAGAGGAGGGAATGAAGCATCATATTCCAAAAACTGAAGGAAATCAAAGTAAACCTAAGAATACTTTACCTAGCCAAATTATCTATTAAGATAGATGGAGAAACAAGAGTCTTCCCAGACAAGGGCAGCCTCAAAGAAACCCAGCCATACAAAAGATCCTTGCCGATCCATTATGGGCATCAGATTAACACTCACCAAGGGCAAATAAGAGACCATCACATAGAACAGATCCATCCATAGGCCAACCAAGAGGAAACAGCCCCCAGGATAGCATCACTCAATAGTGGAAAGGAGGCAAACATAAACCACACCCACAAAACAAGCAGATAAGATAGGTAAATAGGAAATTATCCAACACAAAAGGTATAAGACGACTTCACAGAGTGCACAGGTGGATATAATAACACTGAATATCAATGGCCTGAACTCAAGTATTAAAAGGCAGAGTATAACAGACAGGCACAGGAAACATAACTGAATGATCTGCTGCTTCCAGGAGCCTCATCTCAAGCTTACAGACAAAAACAGGTTGAGAATTAAAGGCTGGAGAAAAATATACCAAACAAATGATAATGCAAAAAAAAAATCAGGGGTATAGATCTTAATATCTGATCAAATTGACCTCAAGATACAGGCCATAATAACAGACAAGGAGGGACACCATATAATTCTCAAGGGAGCAATCGACCAGGAACCAGTAAGCATAATATACATGTATGCACCTAACAAGAGACCTGTGAAATTTGTAAATCAAATACTCCAAAATATGAAAAAAGACATCACAGGCTCAACAATTGTAGTTGATGACTTTAATACACCACTCTCTGAAAAAGACAGGTCATCGAGAAAGAAACTCAACAAGGATGCTACAGATTTAAATAGCACAACTGGACGACTTGACTTGATTGATATTTTCAGAGTTTTCCTCCCACATGCAAAGAAATTCACATTTTTTTCAAGCCCATATGGCAAATATTCAAAAATTGACCACATGCTCAGACACAAGTCAAACTTAACTAAATTCAAGCACTCAGAGGTTATACAGGTCTGTCTCTTTGATCATTGTGCCATAAAGCTGTAAATTAACAGAAGGACGGTGAAGAAAACTAGGGCAAACAATTGGTGGATGAACAATTTCCTATTACAAAAGGAGTGGGTATTGACCCAGATCAGAGATGAAATCAGGAAGTTTCTAGAAACCATTGAGAATGAAAATACGACATACTAAAACCTGTGGGCTACAGCAAAGACATTTATCAGAGGAAGGCTGATAGCAATAAATGCACACATTAGAAAAGAAGAGAGACTCGTGGATGATATGCTGACACAAAACTTACACCAATTAGAGCAGAATCAACAGGACAACCTACTAATAGCAAGAGGAGAGATATAATAAAAATCAGAGCCAAGATACAGGAGAGGGAAAACAAAACTATGGAAAAAATTAATATCACTAAAAGTTGGTTCTTTAAAAGAATTAACAGAATTAATAGACCTCTGGCAAACCTAATCAAAGAAAGGAAGGAACAAATGACATTTCCAAGGATGAGGGATGAAACAGGGGTAAATACAACAGACCCTAATAAAATCAAAAGGATAATTACACAGTACGATGAAGGTCTGCCTATACTCTAATGAAGTCAACAATTTGGAAGACATGGACAAATATTTGGAAAAAGGATCCCTCCCTAGACTTTCCCAGATGGATGTCAAGAACCTCAACAGATCCATAACAAAGGAAGAAATAGACAAGATAATCTAGGGATTATCAATAAAACAATCCCCGAGCCAGATGGTTTCACAGGAGAATTCTACCAAGCATTCAGGGAAGAACTGACACCAATCCTATACAAACTTTTCCAGAACATGGAAGAAGACGAAAAACTCCCAAACTCTTTCTATGAAGCTAGTCTAACTCTGATAACCTAAAGCAGGCAAAGATGCCACAAGAATTGTCAACTATAGACCAATATCCCTAATGAAGATTGATGCAAAAGTCCCTAACAAAATACTGTCCAATAGAATACAAAAGCATATTTAAAAAATAAGTCACCATGATCAAGTGGAATTCATACTAGGAATATAGGGATGGTTCAACATACGAAAGACCATCAGCATTATTCACCACATTGGCAGGAAAAATTATAACAACCACATGATAATATTGATAGATGCGAAAAAATATGCGACAACATCCAACATGCATTCCTATTTAAGACACTCAAGAAGATAGGCATAGAAGAAAAATTACTGAATATTATACAAGCCATATATGAAAAACCAATAGCTAACATGGTATTTAACGGAGAAAAGACCAAAACAATTCCACTAAAAATGGGGACCAGACAAGGATGTCCCTTGTGCCCACTCCTATTTTACATCATACTGGAGGCCCTAGCTAACAACACAAGACAAAAGAAAGATATTAAACGTATTCAGCTGAGGAAGGAAGTAGCAAAATTATCATTATTCGTAGATGATATGATTCTATATATCGAAAATCCCTTAATCTCCACAAGCGGAATGTGGAAACAATAGAGGAATATGGCAGAGTGGCAGGATACAAAGTCAACAAACAGAAGTCTATTGGACTACTCTACACATCAGACAAGACTACAGAAGAGATGATTAAAAAGCTAGTACCCTTTACAATATCCAAAAACAAATCGAAATACCTAGGGATATACCTGACTAAAAAAATGAAAGATTTGCATGAGGAAAATTATAAAACACTACTTCAAGAAATTAAGAGTGACCTCAACAAATGGAAGAATATCCCATGCTTGTGGATTGGCAGACTCAATATGATAAAGATGTCAGGCCTGCCTAAGGCACTATATAACTTCAATGCTATCCCAATATGAATCCCACCATCTTTCTTCAAATAATTGGAAAAACAGATTAGCAACTTCATATGGAAGAGGAAGAAACCCAGAATTAGCAGAGAACTCTTCAAGAAGAAAAACCAAATAGGAGGGCTTGCTCTACCTGATTTTAGCACATACTGTACAACCACAGTAGTCAAAACAGCATGGTACTGGCATAATGACAGATATTGAGACCAAATGGAAAAGAGCGGAAGACCCAGAAACAAAAACATCAGCATATAAGCAACTGATCTTTGATAAAGTCCCCAAAATATTAAATGGGAAGCAGATGCCATCTTCAATAAGTGGGGCTGGAAAAAATGGATATCTACTTGCAGAAAAATGAAGCAAGACTCATACCTCACTCCATACACAAGAATTAACTCAAGGTGGATCACAGATATTGAGATAAAACTCCAAACAATTAGGGCCATTAATGAGTGAATTGGGAAAAACCTGAGAACCTTGGCACAGGGAATACATAGGCTATCAGAAGTAGGGAAGGAAACAAATAGAGAAGAGTCACAAATAGACAAGTGGGATATTGAAGATAAGACACCTGTGTACATCGAAAGAATTCAACAAGAGAGAAATAAGAGAGTCCACCAACTGGGAAAATATCTTTAGCAATGACATATCAGACAAAGGTCTTATTACTAAAATCTATAATACTTTGCAAGCTTACAATAAGAGAAAAATTAATTGCCCACTGAGGAGGTAGGTAAAGGATCTGAACAGAAGTTTCACAGAGTATGAAGTCTGAATGGCCAATAAACATATGAAAAAATGTTCCCAATCACTAGTCATAAGAGAAATGCAAATCAAAACAAGTATGGGATACCACCTAACACCCTCAAAGATAGTCCAATTCAAAATATCAGAAAGCAACAAGAGTTGGAGTGGCTGTATTGAGATAGGAACTCTCATTCACTGCTGGTGGACCTGTAGGTGTGTACAGCCACTATGGAAATTGATTTGGCAATTTCTCAAACAGATGGAAATTGAGTTACCATATGACCCAGCAATCCCCCTACTGGGTATATACCCAGAAGAGGCAAGAAAGAAACCACAGCCAGACATCTGTGCTCCAATGTTCATTGTGGCACAGTTCACAATTGCAACGAGGTGAAACAACCCAAATTTCCATCAAGAGAAGAATGGATTAAAAACCTGTGGTTCATACATACAATGTAGTACTATGTATCACTCAAAAGCAGTGTTGAATGCATGAAGCATATCACAGCATGGGAAGAACTGGAGGAAATTAAGTTAAGTGAAGTAAGCCAAGCATAAAAGGACAAGTATAACATGAGTCTGCTGAGGTAAGTTTGTATATATATATATATATATATATATATATATATATATATATATATATATATATATATATATATATATATATATATGAAAGGACAGAAAGGTAAATACAAAAGGGGCACAAGGAAAAAGCTACTGTATACGAACACTCCAGGGGTGAGGTCCAGGTAGTATGGCAGGGGCCAAACCAAATCAATTGGTACATGTGGCATCCAAGTAAAAAGGGGGTGGAGGGAGGAAAGGGGAAAGAAAAAAAACAAGATGTGTGATGGCAGAATAGGGCACTGACTGATCCAAGGGGAGGGTATTGTTTGTGTCTCCACAGGGAAAGAGGGACCAGATATAAATCCAGTGCCAGACAAATGCAATGTGCCAGCAAGGAGTGGGGAGCCAGTGGAGGGGCCTGAGGTCTCAGCCCCCATACCAGCTATATGGACAGCTGCCCCTCCCCACAGAAGAATTTACTTGAGAGGACAGCACTGAGGCTGTAGCTAGGGGAGAGGGGCCTGTCTGATCAGAGCAAATGGGAGAAAAATGAAGGGGAGGAAGAGTGAGTGGAACATATCCTGGCCCATCAGGCCTGGAGGACGATTTCTCAGCTCTGAACAGCCAATGGACAAAATGGACAATATGGCTGATCCCACTATGAGACATGCCATCCTTTGATGGCCCAGGGCCCTCAGGGAGACAACACTGAATACTCAGTGTTGGGACTGGCCCAGACTGACCCTGTGACACCGAGGCAAACCACTAAAAGTGGACAGCAGAGCAACCGTGGGAGCAGAGCAGGGAGCCCCCGAGGGAGTACAAAGGAAGACTCTGGGGTCAGAACATGGTACCCAACTGGACCCGACTGAAGGACATGCCTAGAGATAAAAAATCAGACCTTGATCTATTTACAGGTTTTTCACTCTTTTTAAAATATTTTATTTTAATTAACTTATTCTTCTGTGGGGAGTTGGTTTCCTTTTTTGTTGTTGTAACTGTGTTCTCATTCATCACCTATCTTGCTATTGCCTGATTTTTGGTGCATATTATTATGTTTACAGATCTGTCTAGATAAGATAGATTGGATGAATAGTCTGGAGGAGAAAACAGTGGGACCAAGGGACCCGGGGAGACACTGGAGAGCAGGAGGCAGGGGTTCAGAGGTGGTGCGGACCAACCACGGGACAGGGGAACAACAAGTGATCCAAAATCAGTGGCAAGAAGTGTGTGAGAGGGCTGGTAGGGATTCAGCAAGGGCAATGTAACCAACAGAAATTACTGAAACTAAATGAAGACTGAGCATAGTAGTGGGAGGGGAGGAAAATAAAAGGATAGAGAGGAAAGAACTAGGCGACAAAGGGTATTTATAGAAATCTAAAGACAGGAATGTCCATATTTAAATATATTCATATCAGTTTAGGGAAATGGATCTATGTGCATATATTCATAGGTATAGTATTAAAGCAGCAGGTGGACATTGGACCTCCACTCAAGCACTTACTCAATGCAAGAACACGTTGTTCTATTAAATTGCCATTCCAGGATGCACACCTTCCCAACATGATTGCTGAAGAAAAATGTGTGCATAAGCAAATGTGATGAAGAAAGCGGATGTTGCCTGGCTATCAAAGGATATAGTGCCTGGGGTCTTAAAGGCTTGAAGATAAATAAGCGGCCATGTAGCTGAGAAGCATCAAAGCCTACCTGGAAGAAGCACACCAACCTGTGTGACCACAAGCTTTCAAAGGTATCAGGTATCAAGCATCAAAGAACAAAAAAATCATATCATTGTAAATATGGGTAAGTGCAGAGTGGAGACTCAAAGCCCATCAGAAGGAAACGACACCCCCTTACTGAAGGGTTGTGGGGAGGAGATCAGCCAGTCAGGGTGCAGGGTAGCACCAATGAAACGTAGAACTTTCTTTTAGTTCTTAAATGCTTCCTCCCCCCAACTATCATGATCCCAATTCTACCTTACAAATCTGGCTAGATCAGACGATGTACATTGGTACAGAGAGAAACTGGAAACACAGGGAATCCAGAACACATGACTCCTTCAGGACCAGTGGTGAGAGTCGCGGTGCCTGGAGGGTGGAGGGAATGTAGGGTAGAAAGGGGAAACTGATTATAAGAATCTACGTATAGCCTCCTCCCTGGGGGAGGGGCATCAGAGAAGAGGGTGGGCGGAGATGTTGTACAGTGTAACATATGACAAAACAATAATAATTTATGAACTCTGAAGGGTTCATGAGGGAGGGGGCAGTGGGGAGGGAGGAGAAAATGAGCAGCTTATATTAAGTGCTCAAGAAGAAGGCAAATGTTTTGAGAATGATGATGACAACAAATGTACATATGTGCTTGGCACAATGGATGTATGTATGGATTGTGATAAGAATTGTATGAGCCTTAATAGAATGATTTTTAAAAATACCACTATTAAAAAATTATTTTTTCCTTGAGTTTTTGGAACTCCCCTTTTATGACATAGTAGAATGCCCCACAGGATTTCCTAGGTGTTCCTCTTCATGGGAGCAGATCTGAGCGCCTTTTTTTTTGCCACATAATTGGACTCAAACCACTAACTTTCTAGTTGGCATCTTAACACTTAACAAACGTAAATGCCATAGATCCTTTAGTATAGGCATGGACACTCATATTACGGATTTCATCTTGTGCAGGACCTTCAGAAAGTTCATGGAAATATTCTCTTTTGATCATATTTTCTATTACTTTTTTGTAGTCCCTCATATAAAAATTTCTGTTTTGTCTAATGTTGAGGGTTTAAATGCTGTTTTCTGGGTTGGGGACATGTATACTCATGTATTTCTTCATTTCTGTGAGTACCTGCTTAATTAGAACTTGTGTAATGCAGTTATAGCCTATTGCATGTAATGTACAATTTGCAGTCCTCTTATCAGTTTCTCTCTTAAATCTTGCCCTAACTCCTTCACAAAGATAGATTTCAAGCACATGTTGATTAATCCACAGTTCTGCAAAAGCACAATGTTTAAGTAGAGGAAGGCAGCTTATGATTGTACTGTATGAGGAATCTAAGCAGCACTGAAGTCCTGGTGAAAAACAAGTCCAGGCATTGAACAAGAAAGTGATATGTTTCCACAAACATTTGGAACACTGGAAGCACTCAGTTGTTTATGCAAAGAAGTTTGGAAGATAGTGATGTAGACAACTGATGGAAAGAAATCTGTGTTGTTGCTCATTCCTAACAAAGGTTATCCCATTTAATGTGGAGCTATTATAACAATATCTTTTAATATCACACACAAATAAAATTTTGGTGAAGGTAATTCAAAATAGTTGCATCAGTACATTAAAAGGGAACTGCCAGAAATTTAAGATGGATTCAGAATAGAACGTTGAGTAAAGGATACCATTGCTGATGTCAGGTGGATCTTGGTTAAAAATAGACAACACTAGATAGATGTTTACTTCTGTTTTATTGACTATGTAAAGGCATTCAACTGTGTGAACCATAAAATATTATTGCAAAAATTGAGAATTCTAGAATAGTTAATTGCGCTCATACAGAACCTGTGCATAGACTAACAGTTGCTGATCAAGAACTAAGAAGTAGTTAGTTGCTAAAGGGGGAAAAAAAAAAGGTTAAAAAGGGGACTCCACAACTCCTGACTCCAGCATGCTGACACAAGACACTGGGGGTGGGGGGGTGCAACAGAGCCCCAAGGGAAGCGGAGCAATGAAGTCTCCAGGGAACACCAAAAATAGACTGTGAGGCCAGGGTGTGGCATCCCTTCAGACTCGACTGGAAAACACTCTAAATAGACCTTGAAAATTTTATAGGCTTTTCTTTTTTTTCCCCTTTGTCTTTTGTTGTTGTTGTAGTAGCTATTGTTTTATTTGCTATTGTTGCTTTGTTGTGCTCAGTCTTGTGTTTGTACATATTGTCCCTGCATGTCTATCTTGGGATAGGAGGGATAAACAAGCCGGAAGAGAGAACAAGGGATGAAAGCTGGTGGGGAGGGGGGTTAGGGGGGACATGGGAGAGAGGGAGGACGGGGAAAGAAAATGGATGTTAACAAACCCAGGGACAAGGGAACAACAAGAGACCAAAAATTGATGGAGAGGTGGGTGTAGGAGGTCTTGTAGGGCTTGATGGAAGGGCAATGTAACCAAGAGGAATTATTGAAAATCAAATGAAAGTTGAGCATGATAGTGGGACAAGAGGAAAGCAAAAGGAAATAGAGGAAAGAACTAGGAGGCAAAGGTTATTTATAGAGATATGAACACATGCATGTACATATGCAAATATATTTATGTATGATGATGGGGAAACAGATCTATACATATATTAATAAGTTTAGTATTAAGGAAACAGATGGACAGTGGGCCTCTACACAATTATTGCCTCAAGACAAGAACACTTTGTTCTAATAATCCGGCACTCTGAGATGCTCGCCTACCTGACATGATGAAGACAAAGAGTGTGCATAAGCAAATGTGATGAAGAAAGCTAATGGTGCCCAGATATAAAAAGATATAGCATCTGAGATTTTAAAACTTTGAAGATAAACAAGCGGCCATTTAGCTGAGAAGCACCAAAAAACTCACATGGAAGAAGCACACCAGCCTGTGTGATCATGAGGTGTCATGAGGGAAAAGACAGGCCAGTCAGGGTAGAGTATAGGACAAATGAAACATACATCTTTCCTCTGGTTCTTTAATGCTTCCTCCATCCCACTATCATAATCCTAATTCTACCTTACAAATCTGGCTAGACAAGAGTATGCACATAGGTACAGATAAGAGCTGGAAACACAGGGAATACAGGACAGATAAACTCTTTGGGACCAACATTGAGAGTAGTCATACCAGGAGGGTAAGGGGAAGGTGAGGGGAGAAAGGGGGAACTGATCACAATGAACTACCTATAACCCCCTCCCAGGGGCTTGGACAAGGGAGATATCAGACAGTGAAAGAAATGAAAAATAATAATAATTTATAAATTATCCAGGGCTTATGAGGGAGGGAGGGAGGGGAAGGGGACAAAAACGAGGAGCTGATATCAAGGGCTCAAGTAGAAAGAAAATGCTTTGAAAATTATGATGGCAACAAATGTACAAATGTGCTTGACACAATGGATGTATGTATGGATTGTGATAAGAGTTGCATGAGCCCTGCCAACCCTCAAATAAAAGTGAAGAATCAGTATTAATTTCTGATAAATATGAAACATGATATTTTATATTTGAAGACAAAAAACTAGTGTAACAAACAAGGAAGGACATTATTTAAGGATGGCTGTGTTGAGTGACTAAGAAGACATGATCATAATAACTATTAACCCAGTGAAAGAGCCTCAAATTCAAATTCTAACAGATTTTAAGAGAGGCATCGTCAACATTGCAATATTAGTAAGAGACTTTAATACATTGTTTTGATTGTTCGGACACCTTGAAAGAAACTCACTAAAGGCGTGTAACTAAACGATACAATCAACTAACTGGAACTTGCAGAAATACACACCACTTCAACCACCATTAGAATAATGGATATTATTTTCCAGCACACATGTAATATTCTCTCTTAACAGTTCATATGTTCAACCACAAAGTAAATATCAGTAAATTTAAAGAAAATAAGATTATAACAAAGTATTTTCTTAGACATCAAAATCATACAATTAGATAATCAAGGAAAAATATCAAATTCATTCAAACTAAACAATGATCTGCTGAGAAAATACTTAATCATAGAAGAAATTTAAAATACAATTAAAAAGTCCTGTAATAAAATGAGAATGAAAGTGAAGTTAACTTCAAGCTTCTATATACAGAAATTCTAAATTTTCTTTGAAGAATTCCAGTACCCAGATGGAGAAGTGTATCATTTTTTAACAAGACGGGAACATTTTAATTTTAATAAAGGAGTATGCACTCTGGTAGACCCAGTTTGGGTTTTAGAATATTTACATCTCTATTTATTGTACCAATCTCACTACCAGTCAGCTGATTATGGCTCAACGTGAACCTGGGAGACAGAGTGGGGCTTCTTCTGTAGTATTTTGTGCCTGTCAGTCTTTGTGGGAACAAACACATAACCCACTGGGAGCTCCATCAGGGCTCCTCACTTATTACAGAGTAACTCTTAATTCTGGTCCCACTTTAAGATTTTAAGATAACACATTGAAACTGCCTGCTATTCAGTTCCTAAGAAAGGTGAAGTAATACTTGGGGAACATGCCAAGTTAATGTACTTTTCATTTTTAAAATACATCTTTGGATCAAAGGACATCATGTGAAGCATAACTTGACCTAAAATAAGTAGTACAACACAAATGAAATATAGCCAGCTTGCATTTCTCCTATCTCAGGCTAGCTAACACTACATTAAAATATCATGATTTTTTGAGTGGGTAGTGGTGAAACAGAATGAAGAGTGATTTATAGCATATGTTCTGTATCTCAAAAACTAGTGCTGGTGACATGGTGGAGGGATGGGGCCATTCTGTGGATCAGCAGGTCAAAAATAGCCAGAATCAAGTCTAACATCTGAGGTATTGAAATATGTGTTGGCCAGTGTAATTAGAAGAAAAAGTAAAATAAGTCTACAGGTATTAGAAGGCAAGATGTAATAAAGATTGGAGAATAAATGAAACAGGAAGCAGAGAAATACTAGAAAGAAAAGACTATAAGTTGGTTCTTTGAGATTAATAAATTTTAAACACCAAATAACAACAACAAAATAAACCTATCACATGAGAAACAAAATGGACAATAGCAATACCAGGACAATCTCTACTCCAAGAAATTTAAAATCCTAGAAGAAATGGACAAATTTCTAAAAACATACTATCTACTGAAACAAACAACACAGACTGAAATAGAAAATTTGAACAAACCCATACCAAAGGAAGAAATATATTTAGGCTATGAAAAATCACCCAAAAATAAAAGTCCAGGCCCAGACAACTTCACTGGTAAATTCTACCAAGCATTCAGAGAAGAGGTGATATTAATTCTACTTAAATTCTTAATCACTCAAAAAAACTCACTGTCATTGAGTCAATTCTGACTCATAGTGACTCCATTGGTTTCCAAGATTGTAACTCTTTATACTTTGGATATTGGACATAGTCTGTGTAGACTAGAGAAACAAGTTCATAGACCTACTCGTGTATAAGAAAGATTTTTATATACAAGAGCAGTTAAATATTGAGAAAAAAATCCAAGCCCAGTCCAGATCAAGTCCATAAATCCAATATGAGCCCATATGTATGATTCCAAGCTATACAGTCCTCTTCAGACTCACAAAACACATGCAATGATGCCAAATGCAGGGAGATCACAGGCCAGTGGGTGCAAAGTCTTGTGAATCCAGTGGTGGTAGAAGCATTGGAACATTGCCATGGGTCTCCACATGGCTCTCCAGTTCCCAGGGCTTGGGGTCTATAGCATAGTGTCATCCGTCTTGTCAGTAGAATGTCTCTTGGGGAGTAAGTAGAAAGTGAGTGTGTCTCCCACCTCCATGTAGGAAATGCAGGAATTCCCAGAATCCTCAGGGAAAGGCCATGCCCACACAGAGGGCTTATTGGCTAGGACCTGATTGAAAGACAAGACTCCACCCCTTCACAATTAATCCTCTCAAGTCAAAATTGATACCAGATTATATAACTACCACAGACATATTAGGAGAGATCAGTCCCTGAAGAAGGACATTATGCTTGACAAAGTAGAGGGGCAGCAAAAGAGAGGAAAGCCCTCCATGAGATGGACTGACACAGTGGCTGCATCAGTGGACTCAGGGCTGGAGTGATCGTGAGGATGGCATTGGACTGTGCAGTGTTTCATTCTGTTGTGCGTAGCATCAACATAGCTTGGCGCTGACTGAGTGGCGCCTAAGGACAACAAACTCTGTAGAGGAACAGGAACTCACATCTTCTCCTATTGAGCAGCTCATAGTTTTGAAATGATGACCTTGGGATTAGCAGCCCAATGCATAGACCACACCACCCGTGCTCTTTAAACGGTTCCGAAGTACAGAAAATGATAACCTATTTTTGAATGTACTTTATAAAGCAAGTATCTTCCCTATGGAAAACCAGTCCAAACATTACTAAAAGAGAAAATGATCATAGAAACACTTCTCGGCAAAATCCTAGCCAATAGAATCCAACAACACACACACACACACACACACACACAAAACGCATTATGACCACGTGGGATGCAAGGATAGTTTTACATTAGAAAAACAATCAATGTAATCCACCCTATATGGAATAGCAAAGAAAGAAGCACATGATCATGTAAATCTAAAGAAAAAAAATCCAACACTCATTTCTTTTAAAAGTTGTCAACAAAATAGAACTTAAAAGGAATTATCCCAATATAATTACTGGTACATATACAAAAAACAATGGCCAACATTAGCCTCAATAAAGATTGTAAACAATCCCCTTGTGTTCAGAAATCAGATAAAATGCACTTAATAATCATTCCTGGAAGTCTTATAAGGAGGTTTAAGGCAAGAAAATAAAATAAAAGGCACACGAAGAAATTGGAACACAGTTAGGTCCCTAATAAGTGTTAGATAACACTGTCTAACATAACTGAAAACACAAACCACTGAAAGACAAACTAGATGAATGTCGTCAGTTGTAAAGTGCCATCAAATTGGTTCCAACCCACAGAATGAAACTACCCAGCCCTGTGCCAACCTCCCAATAGTTCCTATGCTTGACAGCTCTGTTGCACCCACTGTGGCAGTTCATCTCCTTGAGGGAATCCCTCCCTTTCACTGCCCCTTTACCTCACCGAACATGATGCCCTTCTCCAGGTCCTCACCTCTCCAAAGAATGTTAGACAAATCGCTCTCTCCATGCCTCTAGTGGTGTTACTTTGTGGACTAAGTTGTGTGTGTTTCAAGCCATATAATTATCTGGACGCACTTCTTCCAAGACAGATTTGTTCGTCATTTTGACAATCCATAACCTACCTTATTGAAAGGGACTTTCAATAACCTTTGTTAGGATCACAGTTCAAATGAATCAATTCTTCTACAGTCTCCTTTTTCAATGTCCACCTTTTACAAGCGTATGAGGCAATTGAAAATAATATGGTGTGGGTCAGGCATTCTGTGACCTCTAAGTAAAATCCTTGCTTTTCAGTACTCTAAAAAGGTCTTGTGCAGCACATTTACAAATGGATTGTGGTTAACAGCAGAGAATACAAGAACCATGTTTACTTTTGTTTTATTGAATATGTAAAGAACATTGACTGTGAATTATAATACACTTTGGTAACCTTGAGAAGAACCGGAATTCCTGAACACTTCACTGTGCTCCTGTGGAACTTGTGCATGGATCAAGAGGCAGTTGTGCAAAAAGAACAAGGGAATACTGCCTGGTTTCAGTAAGGAAAGGGGTGCATGAGGGTTTTCCTCTCAATATACTCGTACAAACTGTTGGCGGAGCAAATCATAAGAGAAGTGGGATTAAATGAGGAAGAATGTGGAATCAGGATTGTGGGGAGGTTTATGAATCACCTGTGATATGCAGATGACACAACCTTGCATGCTAAATGTGAGGAGGAGTTGAAGCTGATGAGGATCTAGGATTGCGTACTTCAGTAAAAAGAGTAACATCAGGATAAATAGAGGAAATATTGAAGCTGTCAAGGATTTGGTCTTGCTTGGTTTCACAATCAATGCTCATGGAAGCAGCATTCAAGGTCAAAAGAGGGTTTGAACTGGGTAAACACGAACGCACTTCCTAATAATTAAGTCTATAAAAATATTTCACCCTAAGCATAAGAAAATAGAGGTTACAAACTGGGAGAATATTTTGACAATAACACACTGGATAATAGTCTAATATCTAAAATTTATAGAAAATATCTATTCTTCAACAACAAAAAGATAAATATTCCAATTTCAAAAGAATCATTAGCAGACACTTCAGCAAAGAAGAAATACAGACAGCCAATAAATATATAAGCAAATCCTCAGGATTATTTGCCAGTAGAGAGATGCAACTAAAAATAACCATGGGAGGTGAACTCAGCATTAATAAGAAAGGTTCTCTCTCTCTGTATCTCTCTCTCTATCTCTCTCTTTCACACACACACACACACACACACACCGGATAAATAATTATGCCAAGGATGTGAATAGACATTGCAGATGAGACTGTAAAACAGTGAAATTGCTGTGGAAAACTGTATGATATTTCCTTAGAAAATGGAAATAGAAATAACATACTATCCAGCAATCTCAAACTTGGCATATAACCTAGAGAAATAAGGGAGTGACACCAAATCACTGCCCAGAGGGTAGACACATGTTAACTTGGGTGAAAGGGAAAGCAAATATTTTTTAAATGATAATTAAAGAATAAAATGATGTCGGCTTTAAATAAAGAAAATATCACATGACTTACTGCACTGGGTAAATCAGCAAAATACCTCTTCAAATGGAAAGTGGGACATTGTTTAAGGAAGGTCATAGAAAAAAATTGATGTTTTTGCATTGTGATTTTGATGGAAGAATATTGAATATACCATGGCCTGCCAGAAAGAATTAAGAGAAGGATAAAGAATAAATTAGGGATAAAGAAGTACTTCTTAGAAGAAAAGATGCAGGGATTTCATCCCATATACTTTCAAATGTTATTAGAAAGGACCAGTCCATGGAAAAGGCCATCACGCTTGGTAGAGGGTCAGTAAAAAAGAAGTCGGCAGACAAGATGGATTGAAATAGTGCTTCTGCAATGGTTGGAAGCATGGCAATGAGTGTGATGTGTTAGTCTGGGTAGACTAGAGAAACTAATTCATAGAGACTCATATGTGTATAAGAGCAAGTTTTATATAAAAGGTAATTGTACATTAGGAAAGCACCCCAATCCAGTCCAGTCCAAGCCCTTAAGTCCAATATTAGCCCATATGTCTGGTACCAATCTATAAAGTTCTCTTCAGGATCATGAAATACATGCAATGACGCTGAATGCAGGAAGATCACAGGCCAGGGGGAAGAACGTTTTTGGATCCAGTGGTGTTGTAAGCATCTTAGTGCTGGCAGGGGTCTCCAAGTGGCTTCTCCATTTTCCATGGCATGGGGTCTATCAGCGTAGTGCCATGTATCTTGCCAGTAGAGTGTTGCCAAGAGAGTGAGAAGAATCTCTCCCACCTCCAAGGAGGAAAATCAGATTTCCCAGAATTCTCAGGAGAAGGCCATGCCCACACAGAGGCCTCATTAGCTATTCTAGATTGACAAACTAGACTCAACCCCTTCACTCTTAATCCTCTCAAATCTCCAATTGACACAGAGTATGTAGTTAGCACAGGTGAGAACGGAGCAGAAGCTGGCAAGGATTCTTTTTGTTATTGTCACTTTGAGACAGAATGGATTAGACAGCATCTCCCAACAGGACGCTCTGGTTAAATCTACATATTCCTTACAGCAGCTGTCCTCAAACATTAAAATGCTTTGAAATCACTTGGAAGAACATAAGTTACAGATAATGTGGTCACCACCCAGGAGTGTCCAACGAAGTTGCTCTGGGTTGAGAGGGCACAATTTAAAGTTTTAACAAGGGTTCAGCTAATGTTGCTGCTGATTGGAGGACCACAGCCGGAGAGGAACAAGATCTGGCTATCGCTGAGGAGGTGCTGGCTGTTTATGGAGGGCAGGGGTCAATCACATATGATACCACCCTGTTTAGAAATAGCACAAATGCAACACACATGTAACCAACTGATGAAGGGAATATGGAGGAGGATACATTCTATTTAATCAAACCCCACAGAAACTAAAAGCAGCCAGAGCACTCAAAGTTCTTATTTACCGTCAACAGAGAGGACTGCAGGGAACTGAAGGAAATGTCATGTTTTAAGATCAAACCTCGTTTCTGAATTTCACAAACAGGTAAAATGAGACCCAGCTATTTGCAACCATTTCATTGGACTAATCTACAAACACACACTAATTAACATACGTTGATGGGTCAAATATAATCTCCACATCTTCCTGGAAATGCGTCCTAAGCTTGATTTAAAGTGAACATTTCCTAGACAAGTCTTGTAGTGTTTTCCTTCCTTGGTGATACTTAAAATTTTATGTTACTGGTTTATATACCTCTAGTCTTCAAAACCTTGGAGAACAGTAATAATATGTTTAATCTCTCTATTCTTAAAGTCTGTCAGAGTGCACTGCATTTATCAAGTAATTTTTTGAGACATAATGCACATTTGTTTAAACAAATAGTTATAAAATTGCCCTACATCTAATGCATTTTTTGCATTATAAAACCTTGCGTCAAATATGTATAACAAGGAATTAGATTAATAGGAGGAAGTTAGCATAATGTAATAATAAGTACAGGATATAATATCTATAAACAGTCCTTGACTTTCAATAGTGCTTGCTTTGACCATTCCTTTCTTAGTGGAGGCTGATGTTATTGGAATACCTCATTTTATTTAGTTGTCATTTTGTTCAATTATTGCCTTTTGTTATCAATATTTTTACAAATCTAAACTTTTATGTTATTGAATATATTTTTTGGATATACACATGCATAAGTATTTACACATTTTAAAATTTACTGTGCTAATGAAAAGTGGGATGACTTTGGAATTTTGGTACTTGCAATAATAACTTCATATTTGGAAAGCTCCAGATCACTTGGATTATCCTTAGGAATTGAGATGTCATTTCCAGTCCCCAAATCTATAGGAGCTTTCTTTGTGGTCATTTTTTAATCTTCTTCTTTGACTTTCCTTAATATACTTTGTGGTAACATCCACTGTTTCTGGAATCTACTTATTAAGTTTTGGGAAAAAATCAGTTATCCCATTCATGTAAAATGTTTGAACAGCTTTTCTTCATGGTATGTAATTAAAATTGAATATGTCCAACTTTTTACCCGTGACCCCGATGTTGATTCTATTATAGACCAGGTTATGGCAGGGGTTTGAGCAGTAAATTATAAAAATTATTATCTGAGAGAACATCTGGTATGGCTTACAATTACATAGAAATAAAACCAAATTCCTTATACTTGTACCAGTAGAGAACATGATGATAAACAGAAAAAACATTGAACTTGTCAACCATTTTATTTTACTTGGATCAACATTCAATAGTCTTGCAAGACATTATTGTTGTTAGGTGCCATCCAATCAGTCCGACTCATAGCAACACTGTGTATAACAGAGAGAAACATTGCCTGGTCCTGCTTGCCTCATTACTTTGCTATGACTGAGACCACTGTGCAATTTACTATGACCGAGACCATAGTTCCAGTCACAGTGCAAATCCATTTTCTTGAAATTTCCCCCCCCCACCCATTTTTCCACTTTACAAAACATGATATTCTTTTCAGAGATGATTTTCTTTTGATGTCATTTCCAAAGTGCTGGAGACAAAATGAGAATTTTTCCAAGAAGTATTTGTGAATCCAGCATCCATGTGGTGTGCTGGGAAAGGTAAATTCAGGAGGAATGGTGTCAAATTCACAATGAAAAAATACTTTTCAAGATTTATCTTGAAGTACAACGTATTCTAGATTTATTTATTCCAAATTAGATCTGCTTGTTCTTTTGGAAGTCCGTGGTACTTTGGAAGTGTGTTGTTGTGTTTGGGCTGTTAAGGACTTGCTTTAATTTTGTCTAGCTCCAATATGCAGTTGAATATGAGCAATTGATGGTCTGTGCCAAAATTAGCCCCTGGACTTCTTTTAGCTGCTGACATTGAGCTTCCCCATTGTTTTAATTTGACTTCTGTGTGTCCCACATGAAGAAGTCCATTTGAGTCATCCTCACAATTGGTGTCATCTGTAAGCCCATGTGACAGTGCATCTCATGAGGGGTTTTCCTCTCTGATGGTTCTCTTCACTCTCTGACTCTCCTCACTGGCATCAAGGAGATTCTGATTCGGAGCAACTCTCTAGGATATGGCAGAACTGCTCTGGGTTTCTGACATTGTAAATTGCTATTGGAATAGAAAGCCTCATCTTTATCCTGATGAGTGGCTGGTGGTTTTGACCTGCTGACTCTTCACTTAGCAGCCCAACAGGTAACCCACACGATGTCTTTGCCCAGAGACTGAACTTTCCTGATAATATGTCCAACACATGCGAGTCAAAGGCTCATCACTTTGATTCCAGTAAGCATTCTGACATCAAAGACAGATTTGTTTAATCTTCTGGCAGTTCCAAGAATTTTCAATATTCTTCCCCAATACCACAATTAAAATGCATCACTTCTTCTCTGGGTTCCTTCTTTATCATCCAGCTTTCGTATACATACGCAATTGTTGAAAATGCCATGGCTTAGGCTCCACATATCCTCATTCTCAGAGTGACATCTCTGCTATTCAGCACTTGAAAGAGGCTTTGCATGGCATACTTTCCCAGTAAAATGCATGGCTTGGTTTTTGACTCGTGCTTCCATGAGCACGGAGAATAAATCACAGTAAAAAAATTCTGAGTTCAAAATTATGTCCTGTAAGACAGCATGATGCCTTTCTTACAATGTCCCCAAACAACTCTAGCCTTCATGTACATCTCTGCTCTCTTTCCTCTGGCAAATAAGTTGGTGAATAAACAGAAAAAGAAATACATCTCTTCCCATATGGTTATGTGACTTCCCCCTCCCCAACCCTTACCCAAGTTTAAAAGGAGACTTCCCTTTCCCCACGAAGAACTAGAAGGCACTCTGTTGGGGTAATTCCAACACACAGCGACCCTTTCTGGGGTTTCGGAGACGGTAGCTCTTCACAGCAACAAAGAGCCCCATCATTCTCCTTGGACAGAAATGACAAACAAACTTGGAGCCCACTCCCCATGTTGTTCTGGATATCTCTGATGCTTAACAGGGATGTGTCCCTACTGGGCAGATATTCCATAGAATGCAGTATCAATAGTATATTAGTTGAGAAATTTAGATGCATGCTGGTATCTATAGTTAAAAATCAAGGATAAAGAGAGGGAAAAAACCCTCAAAATAAGACATCAAGCTCAGATAGAGAAAATATAGGATCTAAAGTGCAAATAGTTAAGAGCACCAATGGGCGGTGTTTGGGATCCACCCAAAGGTACCTGAGAGACAGGCCTGGTCATCTGGTGCTGAAAGGTCAGTCTTGGAAATCCGATGAAGTGAAGTGTTCCTTTACACATTGCGGGAGCTAGCTCACCACCGGAAGGGTCCTAAGGAATGGTTATGTAATTGAAGGGACTAAATAAAAAGACAGCCACAATTTTGGGGTGCTCACTTCCTCCATGGAGGTAGGGTCCAAGTGGGATAGAGGTCCAAGATGGAGAGAGAGAAAGAGAGGGAGAGAGAGAGAAAGAGAGAGAGAGAGAGAGAGAGAGAGAGAGAGAGAGAGAGAGAGAGAGAGAGAGAATGTATTCTTCTACCAGCTTATATGGTCTCAGGTTATGCAAATTCCTACTTCCCCCACTCCACTCCCATAGACACTTATCTATGCAACAAGGTGGACAGTACTTTAACCCTAGAGGTCCCTGAGCTCCTTCGGGGAGTAATCTTAATCTATACCAGTACTGGGGCAGTGGAAAAAAACTTTACTATCCTCTGAGTGGGGATACATGTCTGTACCTATAGATACAGTTGTCGGCCGTATAGTAATCAGCTACGTGCTTGTAAGAAGTATCATCAAGGTAGCAATGCAATGGAAGGGTATTGTGCGGATGATCTTTAATGAGGAGAAGGTGACTGGGACTCTTCTCCAAATAACAAATATGAAGGTCCCCCTCCACCCAGGATCCTTGCCTCTCAGATATCTTTAACTGTGAGTTTGTGCCCATCCACACTATTCCCGGTTCTCAGTTGCCCATGACACATATGAGATTTCCATGAGTCAAAAATGAGCTCACATACTACTGGTTTGATTTTAGAGAAATTGAAAGTCACAGTTTAGGATCAAAGGCACTGCTAAAATCCAGAAACTTCTAAAGGCATGTGATCGAGCAACTAGTATCATTGAGCTCTCTCTCACTGCCACTGAGTCCATCCTGACGCATAGAGACCATGCAGGACAGGATAGAACTGCCCCTGTGAGTTTCACAGACTGTACCTGTGTACAGAAGGAGAAAGCCCCATCTTTCTCTGGAGAAGCAGCTGGCATTTTTGAACTGCTGACCTTGCAGATAGCCGTCTAGCTGATAACAATGACACTGCTGGGGTTCATTGATATAGAAGGTGACAAGTTGAATGTTACATAAGAGGTCCTTTTCAGTTTCCAACATATAAGAGCTTTAGAGAAACACACCACACACACACACACAAAGTTGATCTGGTTAGATTTGGAGAAAAATGAATAAGGTCAAGACAAAAATAATTAGGTGGAAAATCAAGGTGTGACCTCAATAGAGATTTGTATTTGATGTAAGAATGCTATACAGCAGCCAGCAAATGCCTCAAAGAGGTGGATAATTTGGGGTGATCTGTGTGGTGTACCTTGCTGTAGCTGGCACAGGATACTACCCACCTGCTCTGGGTGGGCTGTGGTAGCGTCAGGTTGGAGGAACTGAAAAGAATGCCTGATAGTCAAGTGGCATTTAATCACACGTGTGCTTTGATTTACCAATGCTATTGTCTTTCCTTTTTCTGTTAAGAAATTAATAGCAGGAAGTGACGTGGCAAGAGCACTACAGTATGTTGGATCAATTTAGGAGACAGTATAGATCACTGGGATTTCTTTTGTCAAATGGAACCATTAGACTGGCATATTAAAAAAGTATATATTTCTGTTTTCAGTGTGTAAGTGATCCACGGCTTACCATTATGCAAAAGTCCACAGAGAAAGCAAGGGGAGAGATATGAAGGGATGGCAGCGAGGGGAAGATTTATATGCTAGCTGCCTAAGCAGCTTCCCTGGGACCCAGGGAATGTTGTTTTGTGGAGAGAGGTGTGTTTTCCTCTTTTCTATCAAGGTGGCTTACTTTCATGCTCAAGGCTGTGATCCATGAACTTAGAGAGCGAGCTCACCTTCTGCCCTTTAGACAAACATGCTATGGCTAAATATATGTCTTCAATATAACTCACTAGTCAGATGGTTGCTCCCAAGCCTGGGATTTTTGACAAATGCTAGTTAGATAAAATGAAAAACAAAAAAGTTAAGGCCCATCCTCTGTGTCTCTCTCAGCCTGTGATGCAGTTTCCACTGATGCCTGTTTTTCCATGTCCCAGCGGGTCTAATCCTTGGTGTCACACTGGGGTTTGCTGAAGAACACACGGACAGAGCAGCTGAGTAATTACATCAGCGTGACTGCAATTTTACCCTTGGGGCCCTCTTGCTATGCCCGAACACAGGTGACTGAAGCAGAAATGGTGCCATTCCTTGTCTGGGAGAGATTGACCGTGTGACTTCATCAACTGGCAGTGCAGCAGGCAGCTGAGTCACGCTGGATGATTTTGCAGCTTGGCAGTCCGTGTCTGCGGAAGTCAGGTGAGATGAAACCCTAGGCTCGCTATCCCTAAAGAGCATGGTTCTAGATTTCACCTCAGCAGGCAAGATCCGAAGAGACAGCCTGCACCAGGAAAGGAAGGAGCCACCTCAACCGTCTCCTGTCCTATTTACCTAACCCCACTAAGATCTTTGAACGAGCCTTCTCTTATCCCTAAAATGCTGTTTCTTTCCCACCACCTCGTAAAATTGATCAAAATAATACCAGAAACTACTCCAAGAACGAACCCATGGCTAACTCACTTCACTGTCATGAAGTCAATTCTGACTCATGGGGGCCTTAGAGGATAGTATAAAACCGCTCCTGGGCCTTTCTGAGACTGCAATTCTTTGTGGGAGCAGAGGGTCTTTCTTCTGAGAAGAGACTGGTTGTTTTGAACTGCTGACCCTGCTGTAACCACAAGAGTTCCACCACCCACTCATATTGGCCTATGACACAGTTGAACCCATAGGTCAGGGTTGAAGCTCCTCATGGGGCTCCCAGGGGTTGTGATCACTATAGAAGCAGGCTGCCACATCTTCCTCCCAAACCATGGACTTTCCTTTCAGCAGTCAAATGGTTAATGACTGCATGGCTGTATTAAAATCGAGTGATTTCATGTGTGGCATTGTGGACCTTGGGTAAATAGCAAGGGAAAACAGAGGGGGCAAGATCCCAGAAGCTGGATGCACTTTGAGCAAACGGAGCGTGTACCAACACAAGTTGGGTAACTACCGCCAGCACTACAAACAATAACAGCAAGGACAAATGGACCCCGAGTAAATATTTTCTGCCACGGTTTTTGCCCATGTTGCCCATTTGGGTACCCTCCAAGATCGTGTCATAAGGTTTGATGCACCTTTAAGCATTCTTTGACATTTCTGATTGTATTGTTAT
Source organism: Tenrec ecaudatus (assembly GCF_050624435.1). Taxonomy (NCBI): domain Eukaryota; kingdom Metazoa; phylum Chordata; class Mammalia; order Afrosoricida; family Tenrecidae; genus Tenrec; species Tenrec ecaudatus. The sequence goes on from NC_134532.1 coordinate 199,989,543, forward strand.
TATGGTTGGTGGCGCTGCCCTAGGCGCTATTGTTTCCCACTTTGGGGGATTCATTTCCAGTTATTTTTCTCTCCTACTTTGTTATCAGTAGCTTTGAAAAAGATGCTCACATAGATTGCCTTCACGTGAAACCTTGTTGTTGGGCAGTTTGGGTATTTGGATGAATCTTCTGGTGCAACATGTTTTGGTTGTCCCAATGTATCTGTTTGCTTTATACATAGTGCCATCTTTGGGTCAGTGAAACAGGCCTTAGTCAAAAAAGAAAGGAAAATATATAGGAGACAGAACTAGGCTTTGTCCTTGTAGCATATACATACACACATACATACATACATACACACATACATACATACACATAAATATACGGGGGGAGGGGGAGAAAAACCAAGAAATTATCAGACAGAGAAAGAGATACTGTACATATTCAGTAGACCTGAATATTAGCCGAGGCACCTAATTTCATCACAAAAACATTAAAAATGTGCTGAAAAACTAGGCATGTACACGAGCTTAAGGACTAGGTTGTGTTTATGGGATTGCCAAGTTTGGAACATAGTGAGCATGTACTATGTGCCTGACACTGAACTGGGCTATCTCTGGTCATCCCCCTCACAGATAGGATTCTGCTTTCATTCAGTTTTCAATCTAGCAGCAAGAGATAAGCAAACAATAAACAAACCCCTCCAGAAACAAAAAGTGCATGTTCTGAGGAGGAAAGCAAGCATTGCGATGTGTTTGAGATCAGCACCAGCGTACTAGGTAACAATTAAACTGAGATCTGGAGAAATAGAAGGCAATGTGCCAGTCATGAGTGGATCTAGGTGCAACATGTTCCCAGGGCAGTGAATCGTGACAACAGTTCATCAGGAATGGAAAATAAATTTGGAAAGAGGCTTAGGAAACTTCTTGGAGATCTGTAAATGTGGTGAAGCAGTGGTTCTCAATGCAACGTACAGGTGTTAGCACGCTTCACTCTGGGCGGTCCCTAAGCAGAAGCTCCCCCCATGTTTCACCTGGCCTGATGACATTTTTTTAAAGGAGTCCTGGGGAACCAGAGCCACTCAATTAGGCCAGGCAAAACAGATGACACCCATTGGATCAGGCAGAGCTCTTCAGAGACAGGGAACCAATAGGATATTTAATAGGGAGAGAGATTGAGACAGAGAAGTATTTTAAGGAATAGACTTCTGTGGACTGCCAAGTTTAGAATCCAAGGGGCAGTGTGCTGGAAACACAGGCAAGAGTTCAAGATCTGACACCTGTCGTCTTGAGTCTGATATCTGTCAGGCAGGTGGCAGGCTGGAAATACAGGTGGGATTTCTGTATTAAAAGCACAACAGATTATTCTCCTGGGGCTCTCATTTTTTTTTTTTTGTTCTTAATGCCTTCAATTGACTAGATGAGGCAAGGCCCATCCATGTTACCCAAAGTAATCTTCTTTATTTAGAATTAAGTGATTGTTGCTTAACCTCCCTTTCCCAGTTGTATTTTAAATGTCTAGTTCTAAATGTTTATTACCATAGGCTGACACAACACTCCATAAACAGAAGAACCTTATGCTCAGGGAGATGATGGATACGATTCTTTAAGATAAATAACAAAGATGTCTCCAAGGTGATCCAAAGGCAGATCAAAAACATAGATTTAGGAATGGATTTTGAGCTTAAAATCCTTGCTCCAATCAAACAGCAGTTAGCTCTTATAACAGTGGCCCTGCTTGGTCCTTGCCCTCGTGAAGGAAACATGGGAATATGGATGCTACAATAATGTGTGGGGAAGAAATTAGACAGAGCCTGGCTATCAGAAAGAATAGCAACTGGGGCATTAAAGGCTTATTTCAAGACAAGCAGCCATCTAAGTGAGATGTCCCTGAAGCACCCGTGGAAGAAGCACCTCAACATCTGTGATCCAAGGATTGTAAAGCAGAAAGTCCAAATCTGAGCGAATGTTCGCTATCAGAGTTTAAACTGTGCAATTCTGGTTTGCGAAAGGCTGTGGATGGCAGTATCAGCTTCAAATACACTTTCAGAATCTACACAGGGAATACGCCTCCAATGAGCTCCTTCTGGCCACATTTGAAGGATGAGAACACCGTGGTTATCAAAAAGAGAGTATTGTAGAGATGATAAATCTGACTTGAATGATTAAAACCGCGTCATTTAATCTCCTTTCTGATATACTTTGAGGTTGATCTAGATTTTTAATATTTTCTGCTTTTATTTATGCTTTTCAAATTGGGACTTATCTCTGTTGTATTTTGTTACCGTTGGTAGCCTTCTTGATTCCTTGTTTTGCATTTTTCTATGGTTTTCCGTAGATGAAGCCTAGGATGGGTAAATGTATGGAGTCAATCACCAGAGTAAGGGTTCCTGGAGGGTACGGCAGGGAGCAATGTGGAGCCGATACCAAGGAGTACTAGAGGGAAGCAAATGCTTTGAAACGGAATGTGGTAGAGCTTGTGCAACACTGCTTGCTATGACTGAACGATTGATAGGACTGATCCTGGCTGATAAATTAAGAACATGCTTTGGGGGGAAAATGAAAACTACTTTCTTTGGAAAGTCAGTAAGTTTGCCGTTGTTATTTTGTTTTAAATTACGCGATTGTGAATGTTAATCACATCTGTAGAACCCCTTCACAGCAACAATCTGCCCCCGACCCAGGGCACCACTGGTGGCATAAACAAGGAGCATCCTCAGCTGTGAACCAAAAGTTTGGACTTTGGAGTCCAACCAGAGATGTCCTGGAAGACGGTCTGGTGATACAGTTCTCTAAAATCAGCCATGGGAGGTTACAGAGCACAGTCCGCTTGTGATGTTCACGAATTCAACGATGATCCCCCTGAGTCGCAATTGAAAGCCACTGCTATTTACGGCTGACAGTGACATCCCCCCACCCCTTAATTTGTTCTTTCTAGCATTTTAAAATGTAATTAGCATGTAATACACGATCATATAGATAATTTTCTTTTACTGTCTCATTCATTATTTGGAATAGTTCTTTAGCTGCCCTCGGTCTTTCATTATATTGGCATTTTCGGAAGTACAAGTCAGTTATGTCATAGAACATTTCTCAATTTGTTATCTCTGATGTTTCCTAATGATGAGATTTAAGATATGCATTTGAAGATAAGGATGCTGTGATTGTAATCTCACTCCCATATTTGTGTATCTTACTTAGGAGACACTTCATGTCTCATTTTAAATATGTTTAACATTGATCTCTTGGTTAAAGCGATGATGATTATGTCTCTCCACTCATTAGGATTTCTCTTTGTAATCAACAAATAATTTGTGGAAAGGTGTTTCAAGATCATGTTAATACTGTATTTCTCATGAACAATACCCAGGCTGCTGTCTGTATCGACGGTTGATTCCTACTTCACTCAGTGTTCTTACAGAGAAAGCACAATGACGATTTTGCCAAGTGCTTTGCTTGTTGTACATTTATCAGGTGGTGTTCTACTATGCATTCCTCTCAACTTTCTATCGACTCATTTTTCAACAACCTGGACTCCTGTCTTCTTTCTTTATTCAGTGGTTTATAACCAAGTGGTATCATTATTAATGCGGGCCCTAAAATTGTCTTAGATTTGGGAACCTCATCATTGGCCTCTTCATAGTTTTTTATATACCTCCATCAGTTTTAAAACTGATTTTCCAGTGTAAGAAGACATTTAGTTTATTTTGCATTTTGTTTTATTCATCCCAGGAATTAATGATTTTTCAAAAGAATGCTACTTTCTTTTAATGGGGAATGATATTTAGAAAATGGTCACAATGAGTTCAATCCATTCTTAAGCATTTCAGGACATTCCTTTTAATGCTAATGGCTCGTTTAGGAATGACTTGCTGCTACCATGTAATAAGAGTAACAGAGTTTCTTTTAAAAGTTTTCTGTAATTTAATGTAAATTTTTCTTTCTCACTCTCCTGTCCTATGGCTGCCTGGAAAGAGTGCACTTATCCGGGCTTGGATTCTGTTCTATCCACTTCAGCGTTCTCTGCTAACAACCCTAACGTATGGCCTTTCTGGTTCCTTTCCCTGTAAGTTGCCGTTTGCGTCTGTGTCTGCGATGAAACTGGCCCTCCTCTTCTTTTCCGACGAATGCTACAAGTTCTGGACTTCCTCAAGGACGTTTCAGTTATTCTCCCTTTGTCTTGCTGACACCAGTTGTCAACAGATGATTTTTGCCAGCTCATGTAAGAAAATAACTTTTCTCCATTTGGTAGTTAATAGTAGCTCTTTGCGGGCAAGTAGATCGCCAGACCTTTCTTCCTGGGTGATTTCAAGCATTTATTCTCTTAGAAAGAAGCCTAGTATGCATGCACCTCTGTGGGATGCTGCATATATTCTTAGTCAATGTATACGGCTCTGCCTCTTAGTTCCCAGGTCTTTCATCTGTCAGGAATATGTCTTACCTTGATTTTACAAACACTTTCTGAAAATGATCTAGTTTGGGTTGGTTTCACCATTAAAATGATTAAAAGAGCTGTTGTTGTTGTCAGGTGCCAAGAAGTCGGTTCTGACTCATAGCAACTCCAAGTGCAACACACAAAACACTTGCCCCATCCTCACAAGTGTGGTTATGTTTGAGCCCGTTGCTGCTGCCACTGTGTCAGTGCATCTAGTCTAGGGCCTTCTTCTTTTTCCCAGGCCCTCTGCTTTCCCAAGCGTGATGTCTTTGGGTCCAAAGTACTTGATATGGAGCGTTACATCCCTTCCAAAGTGGAATCACCATTTCCTGCCTTCGATATACTAGGAATCACAGTCCTCCGTGACTGACAAACTCCATGCTCTGCAATTACACCGGCTTCCTTCAAGTCATCAGTGATCATCGAACTAGTCATTCTTAACTTTATGAGATTTGATACTTGTGTAGGAAAAAAGATGATATAGGGAAAATAGCTAAGGTGATAAAAATGAGATGTTAATAAATGCTACTTACAAGGAGAATGTGAATTGGTATTGGAAGACATGGTTTCTGCATTGATTTATGTGGTGATTGATTTAAGTTCCACTCTATATTGTTCATTTTTCTGTAGAATGGTAAGAATGAATTAGTTTCTCTTAATCTGTCACTCAAGACCAACGTTTGTGAGCTCTAAAGCACCACACAAATGGCAGTGCTTATTATTAGATCATTTTAAAAAACACACATCATGTGTTTGCCTTTGACATCACTGCAGAGCAGTGTGAATATTTAAAGATGAAGAAAACGTTTTTTTACTATTACATCTATTCTCTTATTTCTTGTATATATCCTTGAGAAATTCCACCTTTTCTTCATACTTTTATTGTCCTACAAGCTCCCTCCTCACTTTCTCTGCTTCGCTTCTTCTGGATTCCTTCCCACACACACATGTCACAATGCCGTGCAGCCCTCTGAAGAGTTAAAGTGTGCTTCTCTCAAAGGGAACTGGAATTCTCACCTCATTCCCGTGGGAATAAACCCATCTAGGAGTTAAATTTGCTTTGATACAGTTCCTAGTGCCATGTCACTCTTGGATGTGCCCTAAACGGAATCCCTTCTGAGTAATAAGAAAGCAGATTAGGCACAGATGATGCAAACACAAACCAGGGAAGACAGCTGCCCTGTGAGGTTTCTCTAACTGTCAAAGAATCAAGGAAATCCTGAGATATCCGTAAGGGAACAATGCACATGGCCATGATCCTGATTTAGATTTTATGGCTCCCAAACTCTGAGGAAATAAATGTCTGTTCTCTGAAGCCTCCCACTTAAGGAATTTCTGTTAGAAATAGAGTGAGGTTATAAGAAAGATGCATAAGCATGCCAGAAATCACTTTTAGTCATTGTCCCTTTCTCGCTGACTCCTGGACAGATTCACGCAAGGGGTCCTGTCAGGTGGGAGCTGACTCAAGCTCGATCAATGCTGTTGTTGTTGGGGGCCATCAGTCAGTTCTCCCCCAAAGCAGCCCCACACAGCACAAGGCTAACCTAAACACTGTCCAATCCTTTGCCAGATTCACAACTGCTTGTATGCTCATGCCCATTGTTTTGAAGCTTGGCATAAAGTCCTCAGCGGCTGCTTCCTCTGAAATGGGCACTCAATTCCTTCTTCCTTGTATGTTCTTAGTCTGGAAGCTCCTCTGAAACATGCTCACTTTGGATGACCCTGCTGGTGTTTGAAATACAAATGGCTTAACTTCCATCCAGCACAGTATGACAAGTTGACAGACATGTGGTGGAAACACAACCAATAGTAATTCCATTTTCTTTCATCATGAATTTAATAACTTCCATGTGACATTTCTGAAGATTTTTCATGCAAAGCAGGCATGACTTCCTGGATCAGGTAGGCATGATCTCAGAAGAGATGAAATAGACTTTTCCTTGTTCATGTCACCATCTTTTGAATTCCATTCCAATTTGTGCATCTCTTAGGAGAATGATGATTTAAAAATATATACTTTTCACAAAATAATACAGAAACACACAAAAATTCACTGTCATTCAATGGTCAACTTATGCTGAATCATAGTGGCCCTATATGACAGAGTAGAACAGCCCCTATGGGTTTCTGATACTATAACTCTTTAAGGAAGTTGAAAGTCTAGTCTCTCTTCTGTGGAACTGGCTGGTGGTTTCAAACTGCTGACCTTGTGATTCTCAGCCCAACGAGTAACCACTATGCCACCAGATCTTCTTTAAAGTTAAATATCACCATAAAATAAGAACAAATCTAACCTGTACTCAAGTAGCTAAATCTGTTTGTTTGTTTGTTTAGACAATCTGTAACTGGTAGAGGAATTATAGATTAGTTTTTGTACAATGAGTGCTCAAGATATTTGTGCTCACTTTAAATCAATAAGCATTTTAATGCTCAGCTAATGTATACCCAGTGTTGTACTAAGCAGAGGATGGCGGGCATTTGCGTGTGAGGATGAAGAAGGAGGTCAAAATGCAATGATATCCAGGCAGGATCCTCAAGGAAATACAGATATGAAAACCAGTAGTTAATATAGACCAATAATAATAACACTAAACCCTCAGTGGAGAGTCACTCTCCTACCTTTACTCAAAGTCAAACTCAGACTCCTTGTCATCACGTCAGTGCTGACTCACAATGATCCTTTCGGGATGGTCATAACTGGCCCTGTGCATGTCTGAGATGAACTATTTGCTGGACTTGAAAGCCTGATATTTCCTTTGCAGAGCAGCGGGCCATGTCCAATGGGTGACCTTAAAGATCGCAGCCCCCAGGCTACCACTGTGATGCCCTGCTCCCCTGTCTGTGCCAGGAACATCTACATCCTAGGGAATGGAAGAGCACATTTCACACGGGTGCCAAGCAAAATGAAACCAAACATATTTGTTTTTGTTTGTTTTCCTAAACTTGGCGTCATTGGCTAAACAATGGATTGATTTTCAAATACTTAAGCGAAGGGACATCTTCACTGGGTGATGTTGTCAGCAGAGGATGTTCGTCATCACATGTTGAGAAAGGTAGCGTAAGGCAATAGAAACACCTTGAGAAGAGTGAGCAATAGTGCTGGGTAAGGGGACCATGGATGCTAGGTTTGACAAGACTTGTTCCGTTATATGGAGGAGCTGGAGAACAAATATACCAAACGAAGAGAAGGAAGGTGGGTAGGGTGAAGGGTTATAGGGAAGGAGGATTAAGGAAGGGAAGAGAAGAGAAAGAAGGAATGCATAAGAGATTGATGTTAGTATCTCTTTTTTATAATATTATGAATTATGCCCCCCCCACCCCTACCTAAACATATGTAGGAATTCTAACCCCTTCATTTGCAGCTGTAATTAGCTTGAAAAGGGTTTTCTTTATGATGTTAATTAGATTATATCTTAGTGAGGTTTTGTTTTTAATCGAATCACTTTGGCGTTAACAAAAGAGCAGCTTAGATATAAGACACAGAGATTTCACGTGAGATTCCTTAAAGAACCAAGTGACACCCAGAGGGAATCAACTTGGCAGAGACCCTGGTTTGGACTTTCAGCCTCCCAAACTTTGAGAAAATTAATTTCTGTCTCTTAAAGCTACCCACCTATGGCATGTCAGTTACAGCAACACCGGGTCCCTAAGATGCATATCTTCCCAATGAAAGAAATTAAAGAGTTCTATTGTTAAAGGTCAGTCAAAGGAGGTGATTTAGGCTCCTTTCTTTCTAGAACCTTCTAATGAAATCCCTTTTGGAGGAATAGGAACACCTGATTCTTTGATTTTAATGTCCTGGAGACTGATAATGGCATGCCCCATTAATTTATTGAACAAGTTATTTTGGTGTATCTTCAAATCCCTTCATTCTTCTTAGTTCTGGCTGGGGAGCAACCAATAGTTGCACCTTAAATGGCCCCCAAAGACACATGTTTTATGAACCATGAGGAACTTCCTAAGAATCTCTTCTAATATCACACTAAGGTTAAGAGACTAAGCGATCTAATGATACATAAGCATAAGCATCTCAGGAGGTGGGATCAAATCCCTCATTACTGTACCTTAGTACATAGCACTGTGTCCCGAAGAGCCTCCCAAGCTAACATGGCTCTTGCAGTCAAAGGACAGCGAGGTATTACCTATGATAAGTTCCGTAGAGACTAAGGGGGTCCAAGCCAAGGGTTCTTCATGGCATTCAACAGCCCTCTCTCTGAATAGAACCTTTCAGCTCAGCAATGGACTGGACAGAGTCCCTGTGTAGTACAGATAGTTCACACACTTGGTTGATACTGAAAAGTGGAAACTTAGAACGCACTCCGATGCATCTGAGATGACAAACCTGGCAATCTATTTCTGAAAAAAGAGCACTAGAAAACCCTAAAGAACTCAATTCTACCCAGACTCACACGTGGTTGCCATGCATTGAAGCTGACCCAAGGCCCACTGGTGGCAATGCACACCGGGGAGCAGAAGATACAATTACCCTGAAGTCCTTCATGATGCCTGGGCACGTGCTCAGAGCAGATCGAATACAACTTGGAAAAGCAAACTATATATGCCACATATTTCACCACACAAAACCAAAACCAAATCACTGCCATTTAATTGATACTGACTCATATCAACCTGACGAGGGCAGGGAAGAACTGCCCCCGTGGCTTTCCGAGTCTGTAACTCTTTATGGGAGAAGAAAGACAAGTCTTCCCCCCTTGGTCCCCACACATGATGGAGTTAGAGACAAAGTAAAACAATTACGTAAATAGCAGATACTTTTACAGCTTCTCCACTTAAGCAGATTGTTATCTCGGTGAAGGCTGTTTCGCAATCATTAGCGGGTCAGTGCTTAGAAAGTCATTTCCAACTCATGGTGACACCCTCTGTGTGTCCCACTAGACCTGTGCTTCATAGGCATTTTCAGTAGATGGTTTTTCATAAGGAGGTCCCTAGACCTTCCTTTCGAGTCCTCTGAGTGAGTTCAAATCCCCAACCTTGCAGTTAGCAGCTGAGTGTGTTGGCACCACCTGGGAGTCTTTCAGGTGTTAAATAAAGATGTTTTCCAATATTGAAGAATTAAAGGAGAAAAAGGGAGCTAGAAAAATTGCCAAGGAATGTAGGGAATAGGTGCGGTAGAGAGTAGGAAGGTGTATGGAACATGAGGGTGATGGTCTCTCTGAAGACATAGCCCTGAAGACAAGCCTTCCTTCCACGTCTTCAGTTTGCCCCAGGCCATGCTGTCGAGCAACCTCACGGTAGAGTGCTTTTTTTGTACCAGAAACCTGAAGTTGGACTACATAACGCCTTTTCTTCACTTTAGGTTAAACACCTTAAATGTCTTTAGTACCATTTTAGTCATAATAATAAGATCATTTCCACAGGGGAGTGTCACGAGGTCTAATTAGTACCTGTAGAGAACACTGTGATCTTCTCAGGAGTGTACAGAGTGCTATTTAACTTGAGAAGCAAAAATGGATGACGAGATTGCTCAATTTGGTTAGTGGCACAGTCGTCCAACACATTGGAAGCAAACGTGAGTCCCTCAACAGGCATGATTTCGAAGTCAGGATTTTTTATAAAATCAATATTTTCCCATTTGAAGCACAGCTTTCCATGTCAGCTCCTATGGAGGTAGCTTGCTGCTGTGGAAATGATAGACAGGCATACAAGAACTGAGTTCTGACCCAAGTCCATATGCTGCTCCCCAGTAGTGCAAAATAAGTGACGTGGTCCACACCACTGGTCGTCGTTTAGAAGATCAAAAGCCAGTTGAGACAGAGTCCATTTCAACCCATGATAGCTTATAACTAGGTTCCATAGGATTTTCTACAGCCATTGTTTTGGAAGGACATAGTTAGGTTTTCATTCGGAGGCACTTCTAGGTTGACTCAAATCACAGGTCTTTCAGTTTGCAGCCAAGGCCGGTAAAGTTGGCACAACAACAGCCAGGTAACCGTGAGCAGTGTCATCAATCATATCTCAAAATGACCTCGGATGTTCAGAGCACAACTGCTCCATAGGATTTTCAAGGCTTCCACCTTTCAGAAGCGGATCGCCTGTCTTGTTTGATCTTCTTAACTTTAGTTATTACATAATCACTTAGGAGTTCCTACCAAGGGACTCCTGGGTGTAGTTTCTTAAGTTATTTCGTGTCCTACGATTCCATCAAGTAGGCTCTGAATCATGGCGACCCTCTGGAAAGCAGTATGAATACTCTATCATCCTGCACATCAGGAGCCCTGGCGGTGGCTTAGTAGTTACACCTTGGGATGCTAACTGCAAGCTCACCAGTTCAAAATCACCAGCCATTCTGTGGAAGAAAGATGAGGGATCGCAGTCTCATAAAGAGTTACAGTCTCAGAAATCCACAGGGGGCAGTTCTACCCTGTCCTATGGGGTTATACGAGTCAGAATGGACTCCGTGGCTGTGAGTGTGCTTTGGATGGTCCTGTACAATCCTGACAACTTTTGAGGCCGTTGCTGCAGCCATTGTGTTAATCCATCTCCCTGAAAGATTTCCTCTTTTTTGTTGTTGACACCCTACCTCACCAAGAATTATGTCCTTCCCCAGGGACTTGACCCTCTTGATAATGTATCCAAAGTACATGAGACCAAGCCTCACCATGCTCACTTTTATGGAACATTCCCCAATACTTCTTGTTGGGGGCAGATTCATTTGTTTTTCTGGTATTGCAAGGTTCTTTCTATATTCATCCTAACTCACATGCATACAATCCTCCTTGGGTATTCCTTATTTACCGTCCAACTCTTGCATGCATAGGAGGTGATCAGAAAATTCCTTGCCTAAGGTCAGGCACACCTTAATCTTCAAAATGTTGTCTTTGCTTCACTGATGTCTTTTGCAGAAGATTTGATCAATGCATGAAGGCCTTTAATTTCTTGACTGTGTTTTCCATGCGTGTTGATTGCAGATCTGAGCAAAACTGAAAACCTTAACAACTTCAGTCTGTCTACTTGTGAACCCAGGGATTTCAGCCACAACTGAAAAGACATGTAGTTTTACCCTTCGATGAATTCTCTTTAATTAATATTTCTTGAATAAGTTCTCTGTGACAGACACTGATAATTACCAGGCTTCACCTGATTATGTCCTGTTTCTATGGCACTAAACAATGCTAATGACCACCACCCTGTCCAGTTAAAATTGCACAGTATTGTGATGTAGAGATTTGAAAAATGATGCCCTGTGGCTTTTTGGTCTCCTCACAGCAAAGACAAACAAAGCAGTGTAAGTGTAGTGATAGTTATCCACTACTTGTCTGTGTGTGCGGGTCATAACACACTCCGGGGAGCCCTGAGAAGAATGGGAATACCAGAATATTATGCGGGAATCCTTCTGAATCAGCACGTGGATCAGAGGCATTCATTTGAATAGAACAAATGAATCCTTTGTGGTTTAAAATCAGGGAGGTATGTGTCAAGGTTGCATTTTCTTACTATACTTAATTCAATCTGTGTTCTGAGCAGCCAATCAGAGAAGTAGGCCTCTATGAAGAAGAACACGTCATCAGGATTGGAGAAGTATTAACAATTTATCACATGTACCTGGGGGAAATTGAGGGTTAGGGAGGGTAAAGGAGACCCCTAATAAGATGGAAGAATGGGCACAATAACCAGAGTGGACTTGAACCTGTACATCACTGTGAAGACGAGACAGGGCAGAATGGATGAGATGGCCTTGACTTACAATTTTTGCTATAGTCTTCTTTGCCATAACCCATTTTTGTGTTGTGTTGCAGATTCTAGATCCTGGGCTTGTGGTTATGAGCCCATTAAGGAGCGAGTTCTCTGTTAGGTTAATAGGGTGGCATATGTCTCTAGACCTGACTTTATTGGGGACGGTGATTTAAGTCACCATCCTTTGTTTTCCATTGGGCGTATGGTCACCTGAAAGATCAAAAACATACTTTCATTTTCCATTTTCTGTTACCTGTTTCCTGTCTGAGTGTTGGTGGTGGGAAGAATTGCTCTGACTTTGAAACATAGTTGGCTTTTGACTCTGGACCCTGCATTTGACCTGACTCTTCCTGACCTTCAGATTTAACAGCACCCTACAGGCACGCCTGGCATAGTAGTTACTCACAGGGCTGTGATCCTCAAGGTCAGCTGTTTGAAATGACCAGAGAATGCGTGGGAGGAAGAGGGGCTGCTTAGTCCTGTGTATGGTCATATTTTAAGAAACTCACAGGGCAAGTTCGACTCCACAGAGTTGCTGTATGTTGACATTGACAAAATTATAGAGAGTATTGTGTTTACAACCACATGAGGCGTTTCCTTAAAGTTTTGTGAGTTTCTGTGAGGCTTTGCAGAGAATTACAGAATCCAGGGACATGAAGGAATATGTTAAAAGGAGAAATTGAAGAAAAATGAAGCTGTATTGCCTTCTTGGAAAAGTTGGACATGTGGAAGATCTTTAATATCCAACTCCTTGGAACCAGTCTGGTATTACTTCTATTAAAAAGCGTGATTGCAACTGGGAAGCATTTTGTTCTGTGTACACCATGTCACCTTGGGTTTGAGTTGACTCAATAGCAAGTATCGATCTCTTTCTCCTTCCTGCCTTCTCTTCCTCCAAATATCCATCCATCCGTCCATCCATCCATCCATCCATCCATCCATCCATCCATCCTTCCATCCATCCATCCATCCTTCCATCCATCCATCCATCCATCCATCCATCCATCCATCCATCCATCCATCCATCCTTCCATCCATCCATCCATCCATCCATCCATCCATCCAGCCATCCATCCATCCTTCCATCCATCCATCCATCCATCCATCCTTCCATCCATCCATCCATCCATCCATCCATCCATCCATCCATCCATCCATCCATCCATCCATCCTTCCATCCATCCATCCATCCATCCACCCATCCATCCATCCATCCATCCTTCCATCCATCCATCCTTCCATCCATCCATCCATCCATCCATCCATCCATCCATCCATCCATCCATCCATCCATCCATCCTTCCATCTATCCATCCATCCATCCATCCATCCATCCATCCATCCATCCATCCATCCATCCTTCCATCCATCCATCCATCCATCCATCCATCCATCCATCCATCCATCCTTCCATCCATCCATCCATTCATCAATCCATCCATCCACCTAATTATAGGCAATAGCACATGGGTTCCATGCTAGACAGCAAGAGAGATGATTAAATTAGCTTGCTGGATGAAAAGTAAGCTAAGGTTTCACCCATCAGTTCATGTATACATTTTAAGAATGAATCAATTTTGCCAGTGGGCAACTCCTATTAAGGAGAGCCTTAGAGTAGGTATTCTTGTGAAAAGGATGGACTTAAACCTGTCCATCACTTGTATAAAAGTAAGAAGCATAGATGAAGATTTAATTAAATATAAAGTTCAAATAAGCATGGAAGTGATGCTACAACATACTTATAGGATGACGGTTCTCTCACTCTATTAATGTGTTTTTTTCCCCTCCCTATTAGTCTCATTACCAACACACACACATACACACACACACACGCACACCCTGCAAAAAACCCCCAAAAAACCCTGTGGCTATTTTTCATTTGATGTGAATGTTTGCTCAAAATCTCTATATCATAGTTCCAAAGAGGATCATTGAAGCTACACAGAATCAAGAACACACAACACAGACTCAAAACTAATGTTCCACTTTCTGACTGTTTAAATAAGAAAATATAGGAAGGATTTCTATTTAGGCACATAACCTCAGGATGGCAAATGAGCTTTCCAGGGGAATTCAGAAAGCTGGCTCCTTGCAGAACTTGTCACAAAGAAGTGCAAATAAGGAGACTAGAGATGCCAGCCAAGTCCTCTCTAAAATTATCCCTGTCATCAGAAACAATTAATACTATGTACAGCGGAGTATTGCTCTAGGAGTAGGAGCCAAAGGAATTTGGGGAGATTTGCAGATCATATAATTTTGTAACTGCAGTTTGTGGCTGGTTCTCATTTGTGTGTCAAAACTTAATTGGTGGGAGGTTTCGTGGGGGGTCTGAATGAAATGACTCCAGAGATTTCTACAACATTCCTACAGAATGATGGTTTGTATCTTCTAACAACATGTTGCTGGGACATTTCCATCTTTCATTTTCTCTTTGGGGATGATCTGGTTGATCTGCCCTAACTGTGAATTATTTTCCCTATCTGCACAGCACTCTCCAGGTGCTGCACACATGCCAAACCATGAAACCTGAGCAACCTTTTCATCGTGGACTACTGGATCCTCCTATGGATCTACTTACTCTCCTTTGCTCTCAAAGACCTAAGCTCCATCACCCCTGACATTCTTCCTACATTTTAACTGGGGGACAGTCAGACTGCAAGCAAAGGGCTAATATACACACAAAGGGAGAAATGAAAGTATCCACAAATGTAATTACAATATGACAATAGAAACCATAATTTTGTCAATTATCAGGCAATCATCACTCATTGTGTAGCCCACACTTCTGAGTGAATGGAGCAGGAAAGGGTTTCCAATGTTTCTATTACTAATCTTCAGTGCAAATGAAACATGAATGGAACCTTGAAGAAATTTCAAGGGACGCTTAAGCAAATGAGGATACATATGAACAACATCGATGGCTGCCTCTTGAACTACATGACCTGGTTTCCTTGTGGAAACACACCAACTGCCTTTTTACTTTGTTTATCCTTTATTTTACAATTGATGAGAAGAAGAAGAATGAATGAAGATAAATTCATTGATAAATATATCCACTGGATCCTGCTTGATTCTCAAGTTCAAAAAGAAACAACAGAGAAATCAGTAGTTTTGTTTGTTAGATTCATTAAAATCTGAAACTTCATGAGGGGAGGCCAAATCTGAGGTCAGTGTAACTGTGGGAACTAAATGAGACTTTCATATTTTCAGAAAAGAAAACTATGTAGAAAAGGGCATGCTTGCCCAACACAATAAGGGGTGTTCGAGCGGCGTAAGCTCCTGAAGCGTTAGCACAGTGAGTCATGCTGAAATTCCTGCTAAAGCCAGAGCAAAACAGTGCTTGTGTTTAACTGGAAGAGAGGGGTTAAACGAAACTTCTTGTTCTGGTTTTTGGTTTGTTTTTTTTTTTCTTGAGGAAAGCTATAAGCACAATAAAATACCTCTATCCTAAGCTCCTCAGTGGTCAAAGGAGGACAAGTTGTGAATCTGCTCTGAAAGACAACCTGAGCCAGAGCACTGACATCAGGATCTGTAGGGGGAAAGAGTGCCACCTACCGCATCACCACCTCTCAGAAGTTTCTGTCAGCACTTTGATTTTCCTTGGAGTTCTACCAACCTCTGAGCATGACCTTGCTTAGAAATGAAATCTGACCTCATTACAATGCAAGCTTAGCTTTCTGCAGGCACATTACAAAACCAGCCAGAACCCCTCATCTGCTGATCCCCCTCACCCCCGCCCCACCAAATAGTGCAACACTACGGGAGAGTTTCAAGAGAGACAAGCACAGGGCTGCGTAGAACCAGAACAGCAAGAACAGCTGCAAAAGGGGATCAGGCATCTGTGTAATGATATGTTTAGTCACTAAACACAACTATTTTATCTCAAGAGAGACTAAAAATCCAGTATGAATGTTTATGTAAAGTCTTCTTATTCTCAGTCTGAGCAAAGTGCCTGGATAAATGTTTTGTTTGATTGAACTTAATTGTTGACATCTGGAATTGGATAATGTTAATATTAACCAATGAACTTGAAAAAAATGACACAGGAGAAGGGCCTGTTTTGAGCATATATGGTGTGGTGTTAGCATAGGTGATTATCAACCCGGTTAAATTTACTTGTAAATATTAGTGGATAGATATTGATGACTGCAGTCAATAATGAACTATTGTGTTTTTCAATACGGTATACAAGAGGACCAATCCATATAAAATTTGTATTACAAATGCTTCAGGGTCATGAGTCAAGCTTTGGTTCCTAAGCAGGTGCTTGATGAATCATCAGAGCATTAGAAACTGTAAAAATGCAAAACTAATGTCCAGCTACAATTTTACTGTCCGATTTACGTTGGAGTTGCTTATCATCCAGTGCAACATATAATCAAATTATCTATTATATATGCCTCATGGTCAACTCTCTGACAGTTGGTAAAAAAGAAACATTTGGGGGACCTTACTGTCCCTAAGAAATGGTACATATAAATATAAATAAGTTCAGTGTAAAGATAGATAGGCACATTGACAGAATGCAAGGCTTTTGCTTGGTTTATGGCAGATGTTACTGGTGTCCACATAAGGCATAAGAATTCAAAGAAATTATGTAGATTGGCCTTGGGAAATTCAGAAGCGACAGTCAGCCTTGAGCTAGTCTGAAGAGACACACTTTAACAGAGCATCTTAACCCAATTAAATAGCTATCCCCAGGCATCTTGCTGTAGCAAGTAATTGAAACCAATGACAAATGTTCTGCTTTCATAAAGGGCATGGAGTTAAAGAAACCTAAACATGTTTTAGTTCTTATTACTTTGTTAATTCTTTGATAGCAACATGTTTGAAGATACTAGAAAGCAAGAAAGTGATAAATAGAAGGCCTGTAGTCACGTGTCAAAGAGACACAGGATTCAACCTTGAAGACTCCCCTTGGTGAAACACGGAAAACAAGAAAATAAATCATTTCATGTTGGAATAGAATCCAAAGTACAGGCATCTTCAAAACATTCATGGAAAATTTGTACTTTTTTAAGACTATGCATGCATTTCAAAAATATTTCCATCAAAATAAACTCCTATTGAATTGCTATAACATGTCTAAGTAAGATCTAGTTTGAGATGCTGAAAAAGGGTAAGACATCTGTTTGAAAAGGACCCAGGACTGGGTAGAAGTACTGTGGAAGCACTCATATTCTATAAAAAGTTTATGAGGAAATGGCCCAAGGCAATCAGCAATTTTGGAATAGATAAGTTTTTTTTTTCAGAAGCTACAAGACTATGTGGAAGAGGAAGCCCACAACAGCAGATGACCCACATCAATTTGCCAGGAAAAAAAAATCGCTTGGCAGTGTAGAGTAAGTCCTTAGCTGCTAATCACACAGTCAGCTGTTCAAACCCACCAGCCATTCTGTAGGAGATTGTACTACCTTCTAGTCATTTCCAATTCATAATGACCCCATAGGTGTCCCTTGGGTTATCTGCTCTCATAAAGGTTTGTTCTCGTTAGATGCCGTTTAATCCATTCTGGCTCTTATTGACCTTATCTACAACAGGGGAAAAGACTGCCTGGTCTTGAGCCATCCTCACAGTTGTTATGTTTGAGACTATTGTTACAGCCAGTGTTTCAATATATCTCATCAAGTGTCCTCCTGTTTTTAGCGGAACTTATACTTTACCCAAGCATGGCATCCTTTTCCAGTGATAGGTATCGCCTGACAACATGTCAGACAATTTGTAAGAGGAAATAGCACCATTCCCTTTTCTGAGGGGGAAGGTAGCTGTACTTTTTTCAAGAAATAATTGTCTGTTCTTCTAGCAGTTTACAGTATTTTCAGTATTCTTCACCAACACGCTCATTCAAATACATCAAATTTTATGTGGTTTTATTTATTCATAGTCCTATTTGACTTACAGATGAAGCCATTGAAAATATAGTCTTGGGAAACATATATGGGGTTAACATGAGTCAAAAATGAGTGAGGAAAAGCTTCCTTCTCAAAGTTGAATACAGCATAATGATACAGATGCAGTAAGGCCTGTGGAACCTGTGTTTGCTGATAGGGCATGACTCAAAATGAGAAAAAAATAGCGGCAAACGTCAATTAATAATCAGAACTTGGAATGTACTAAGTATGAATCTAGGAAAATAAGAAATGGAGCATATAAACCTCAATATTCTAGGCACTAGCGAGCTTGAAAAATGGACAGGTATTGGTCACTTTGAATGAGAAAATCATACGGTTTATTATACTGGGGATGACAAAATCAAGAGGAATAGCAGTGCAGTCATTGTAAAAAAAATTCAAAATCTATCTGGAAGTACAAGGCTGTCCTTGACAAGATAACGTCTATAAGGATAAAAAGACATCCAATCAACACTACTATTATTCAAACTTATCCACCAATGATGAAAGCTAGTGATGCAGAAATGGAATAACTCTATCAATGTCTTCTGTCTGAAATTGATGACTCTTGCAATCAAGAAATAGTGATTATTATTATTGGTAATTGAAATGCAGCAATTGGAAACAAACAGGAAGGAACAGTAGCTGGAAAATTTAGACTTGGTGATAAAAACAAAGCTGACGGTTGCTTGAAAGAACCTTTCAAGATCAACCCCTTGGGAATCGTCAGTACCTTTCTCCACAACACCAATGGCAACTACACATGGGCCTTCTCAGATAGAAGACAGAGAAATCAAATAGGCTACATCTGCTGGAAGAAACGATTAAGGAGAGGCTCAATTTCAGCAACTAAATGCAGACCAGGGCAAACAGTGGAACAAACCATTGCTTGTTCAGATGTAAGTTTAGGTTGAAGTTGAAGGAAATTAAAATAAGTCCATGAGATCCAGTGTATGACCTTATATGCCACATGAACTTCAAGAACATCTGAAGAATAGATTTGCTGCATTGAACATTAACAAAGGAAGAGCCGAGGAGCTATGGAATGACATCAAGAATATCTTTCATGAAGCGTGCAAAGAAAAGACATGAAAGAAAGAAAAGATCCAAGTGGATATCAGACGATTCTCTGGAACTTGCTCTTAATTGTAGTGTAGATAAGGCAAGTGGAATAATTGATGAAGTCAAAGAAAAAACATAACT
Organism: Tenrec ecaudatus; assembly: GCF_050624435.1. NCBI lineage: Eukaryota > Metazoa > Chordata > Mammalia > Afrosoricida > Tenrecidae > Tenrec > Tenrec ecaudatus. The sequence continues at coordinate 200,008,746 of NC_134532.1, forward strand.
AAGTTCTAGGCAACCCCAGAAGACAAAGTCAAATATTATAATGCAAAGACCTAGAGTTAGAAAACCCAAAAGTAAGACCATGCTCAGCAGATCTTAAATGAAAAGAAGTAAAGAACAAACATCTAGCCTCAATTTTCAATATTGAAAGATTCTATGGGCAAAATATTGAAGATGCAGGAAGACTCAAAAGAGGATGAAAAGAACACGCAGAGTTACTGTACTAAAAAGAACCCGTTTATAGTCCACCATTTCAAGAGGTAGCATTTGAGCAAGAACCAATGGTGCTGAAGGAAGAAGTTCAAGCTGCAATGACAGCATTGGCTTAAAGCAAGGCTCCAGGACTTGATGGAATATCAATTGCAATATTTCCACAAGATTATGCACTGAAAACACCACGGATGTTTTCAAGAAAACTTGGAGGGCAGCTACTTGGCCACCTGACTGGAAGAGTTCTATGTTTTTACCCATTCCAAAGAGAGATGATCCAACAAACTGTCCAAATTATAGAACAATAGAACTGATATCATATGTAAGTAAAATTTTGCTGAAGGTCATTCAACAGTACTTGCACCACTACATTCAGAGAGCGCTGCCGGAGATCTGGCAGGATTCAGACTAGGATATGGAATAAAGGAGTGGTTCTCAACCTGTGGGTTGTGACCCTGCTGGGGTTTGAACAGCCCTTTCACAGGGGGTCGCCTAAGACCATCAGAAACATGTGCTTTCTGATGGTCTTAGGAACCCAGACACCACTCCTCTCTCCATCTCCAGGTGGGTCCACCCACATGCAGATGTACTGATCTGGTGAGAAAGAAGCTATCTCAACATTCACACTGAAGTTGGCTTTTTACACGTAGTGTCTCTCAAAATGTAGCCATGTGGTTTACTGTTGTCATATTAATATTGTTACCCATGCTACACCATGCTTCAATACAAAATGTCATTTATTTGGAATTAGAAATAAATATTTCACAATATAAAATTGCATACTGCTTTGTAATTAATCTCTATGCTTGAATTATGTTTAATTGGTAACGATGAAAATACATCCTGCATATCAGATACATACATTATATAATTCATAACAGTAGCAAAAATATAGTTTTGAAGTAGCAACAAAAATAATTTTTTGGTGGGGGGTGGGTCACCACAACATGAGGAACTGTATGAAAGGGTCATGGTATTAGGAAGGTTGAGAGCCACTGGGATAAAGGATGGCATTGGTGATGGATCTTGGCTGAAAACTGAGAATACTAGAAAGATGTTTACTTGTGTTTCATTGGTTACGCTAAGGAATTTGACTGTGTGGATCATAACAAACTCTTGATAACCTTGAGAAGAATGAGAATTCCAGATGGTGCTGTCTGGTAAGCATTGGCCTGATAACAGGAATGTTTGTGATGCAAACCCATCCGATTCTCCATGGGAGAACGAGGAGGATTTCTGTTTCTGTAAAGGGTTACAGAGTCAAAACACTACATTGAGGCTGGAAGGAGCCATCAAGTTAATGTCAGTGTTTGTTCTTTGCTGATTGGTTTGTAAATGTTTGCCTCCCAATCATTAACCAACTTTTTCAGCCTTTCCCAGTCTGGCCATTTCTCACTTCTCAGCACAAATTCTAGTATATGGTCTGAACAGCATCTCAGGTCAAAGAATCCTTTTCAGCCCCTGGAGGAAGCCTCCAAAACTACCTTATTTAAAGTAAATAAAGTCCTTTATCCTCCTCAGCTATCTATAAATAAAAACATTATCTAATGTTTATATAAGAAACATTAGATAAATAGCCATTCAAGTATTTAGAGAAAGATATTCTCACTGAAATTTTGTCATTTCTGAATATATATATCCAGTGGGCAGTCTATGTAAAATAATTAATTTATGTGCAACATTTCTGCTTAAAAAACAAGCAAACCAAACCAACTATACCAGCCACATGTTGTAAGTAGATACTGAGATTTTAAATAGATATTAACTGGGTAAGATATAATAATCTTTGCAAAGGAAATTGTGAAAAGTGGCTAGTTTGGGGTTATGTGAAATTCTGAAGATAAAATAATAATATTTGATTAAAAAGTTTGAGAAAACTGCCCATTCAAGGATCTCTCCCCAGTTTGAGAATGAGAAACTTTTTACTTGACCACCTGAGATGGGAAATAATTACAGAGCGACAGACTACAAATAAGTGGGGGATGGAACCATTATTGTGATTTAAGCATATTAAGCATGAGATGAATGTTGAAGCCAAGTATTTGGATATTTTAAATATGGGTTTTAAAGGAGATACCAAGGTACATATATATATTTGGTAGTTATTAGCATATAGATGAGAACAAGGAAGAGATTAGAGAGTGTGAAAAAAAAAAAGAAGAGGTCTAATGACTGAGCCCTGGGGCACTCCGTTATAGAGAGATTAGGTAAATTAAGGGGACCCAACCATGATCAATGAGGCAAGAGGCAAAATAGGCCAGTAAGGTGCCTTGATTGAGTTTGCAAGCCATGGCTTAGGAGAGTACCAAAGATGAAAGTTTCTGAAAGAGACAGCTCTGGAAATCTGCCCACAATCCCTCCTCGTGTACTCAGTGAAGTGAAATCAGTACATGCATATGAATAAATTAAGAAAGGCTCAAGAACAAACAGTGACAGAATCCGAAAAGATGAACAGGAATAGTGCCTGGCAGCCCTACTTGTTGTTTGGTGCCATTGAGTCAGATCCAACTTGTGGAAACCCTATGTCTGACAGAATAAAGTAGCACTCAGCAGGCCTGAGTCATAGGCATAATTATTCTTAAGTTTGAGCCCCTTATAGGAGCCACTGTGCCAATCTATCTCCTTGAAGGCCTTCCTCCTTTTGCTGCCCCTTCTACTTTGACAAGCAAGATGCCCTTCGCCAGGAACTAGTCTCTCCTAACAACATATCCAAAGTACGGACGAAGTCTTGCCATCCTTGCCTCTAAGGAGGACTCTGGCTGTACATACTTTTCCAAGACAGATGTGTTTGCTCTTTAAGCAGGGCATGGGATTTTCAATACTCTTCTGCAGCACCACAATTCAAGCACACTAATTATTTTTGGATCTTCCTTACTCAATGTCCAACGTTCACATTCAAATGAGATGATCACCAATGCTATGGCTTGGATCAGGTGTACCTTAATCTTCGAGGGAACCTCCTCACTTTTCAACCCTTTTCTAAGAGGCCTTGTGCAGTATATTCACCTAATGATGCATTGCTTGATCTCTTGACAGCTGATTCCATGATCATTGATTTCAGATCCCAAAAGGACAAAATCCTTGACAATTTCTATCTTTTTTCCCATTTAGCATTATGCTACCTATGGGTCTAGTTGAGAAAATTGTGCTCTTCTTTACAGAGTTATAATCCACATTGAAGACTGGAATTGCAAGTCCTTCAAGTCCTCCTCACTTTCAACAAGCAAAGTTGTGTCATCTGCATATCACAGTTTGTTATTATGTCTTCCTCTCATCCTGATGCTGCATTCTTCTTCATATAACCCAGCTTCTCTGATTATGTACTCATCAAATAGCTTGTACAAGTGTGGTGAGCTAATACAACCTCGGCACACCCCTTTCCCCCATCCTAACTAACCCTTGTGCGGTCCTCTACTCTGTTCGTAAAAATGCCTCTTGATCCATGAGCAGGGTCTTCATGGGAATAATGAAATATTCTGGAATTCCCGTTCTTGAATTTCTTCATCATTAGCTTTTGTCCTTGGTACATAGAATTTAGTAATAGTTTTATTGATATAATTTATTTGTACATAGATAATTATTCTATTATAGAAACCATACTACTTCAAGATAGATTTTGAAATGTCCTTTTTGACAACGAGTACAACATCCTTTCTCTTGATTGTGTCATTCTATTCATAGGAAACCAAATGATTTTCTGATTCAAAACGGCCAATACCTGGCAATGTCAGCTCACTGAAACCTAGAATGTTCATCTTTATACATTCTATTTCATTTTTGAAAATGTCCAGTTTTCCTATATTTAGATTTAGTATATTTCAAGCTCTGATTATTAATTGATGCTTTCAGCTGTGTCTTCTCATTGTGAGTCATGCTATAACAGCAAATGAAGATCCCAAAGGTTTAATCCCACAGGCTTTACTGTATCCCTGTCATTGTCATCAAGTCCACGTTGACACTGCAGTTCTTCCTCAGTGGTCATTTGAGTATCAGCTGACATGTGGGGCTCATCATCTGGAACTATCTGTGAAAATACTGCTTTTTTTTCATGAGCTTTTCTTTATCCAAAAATGTTTCAGTTGTGTCCATATGGTTTTCAGCAGCTAATTGTTCAGAAATAGGTACTTTATTCTTTCTAGTCTGTTCTGAAGTCTGGAAGCTCTGCTGAACTCTCGTCATTTGGGGCAACACTGCTAGTCATTGAATACTTTGCCCATTTTTGTTTTTCTTCAAGTGTTACCTAATTGGTTCCGGGTATGACCCTGCACACAGCAGAACAAAACCATGCCCAGTCCTGCACCATCTCCACGGTTGTTCCTATGCTTGGGCGCATTGTTGCAGCTATGGACGAATCTCTCTCGTTGAGAACCTTCTCCCTTTGGCTCCTTCTTTACTTGACCAACCATGATTTCCTTCTCCAGGGATTTGTATCTCCTGAAAACATCCAAAATACATAGGTAAGACGAAGTCTTGCCCTCCTTGCTTCTCAGGAGCACTCTGGCTGTACTTCTTCCACCACAGATTTGTTTGTTCCTTTAGCGGCCTAGGGTATTTTCAATATTATTGCCAGTACTACAATTCAAAAGCATCAGTTCTTCTTTGGTCTTCTTTATTCTATTCCACACTTTGAAATTCATATGAGGAAATTGAAAATACCATGGCTTGGGTCAAAGTGCACCTTAGTCCTCAAAATAACATTCTTGCCTTTCAATTGTCTAATGAGATTTTGCACAGGAGATTTACCCAATGTGATGCATCTTGTGATTTCTTGACAGCTGCTTAGATGAGCATTGATTGCGGATCCAAGCACAATAAATCCCCAAAAGCATCAATATTTTTGACATTTATCATGATACTACCTATAGGTACACAGATAAGATAATTTAGTATTCTTTAAATTGATTTGTAATCCATATTGAAGGCTGTAATTCTTGGGCTTTATTAGCAAGTGCCTTAAGTTCTCCCCACTTTCAGCAAGCAATGTTGAGTCATCTGCATACGGCAGATTGTTAATAAGCTTTCCTCCAACCCCGATGCCACATTCTTCTTCACGAGTCAGCATCTTTGATGATGTGCTCAGCATACAGATTGAATAAATATAGTATGCCTATGAAATAATTATGGCCACAGAATATTTTGATATTGCACCTCAAGGCTTGAATTTTTTCTTTAGTTGTTTAAGATATGCTTAGCATGTTCTTCCTCTCAGGTTTTCTAACTCTAGATCTTTGTTCATTGCATTATAATATTTTACTTTGTCTTCTGGGGCTGACCTTTTCTGTTGAGCTCTTCTTTGACTTCAGTATTTCCATTTGCCTAAGTTTAATTAAGACCAAGTTTCAATCTGTCTGACATCCATTTGTATATTTTCTTTCTTTTCTGTCTTTATAGTGATCTTTTTGCTTTCTCCATGAAGGATGTTCTTGGTGTCCTCCCACAGCTCATCAGGTTTTCTGTCATTAATGTTCAATGTTTTTAATTTATTTATGCTGTTTTAAGAATGTAGCTTCACCCTGAACTTACATGTGAGCAATTGATGGTTAGTTCCATAGCCAGTGTCTGGACTACTTTTAGCTGCTGATATTGCGCTTCTCTGGAGCCTCTTCGAATAGATGTAGCCAATTTTATTTCTGCATATTTCCTCTGGGGGAGTTCACGTGTATACTTGCTGTTTGTGTTGTTGAAAAGATGTTTGATATGAACAAGTCATTGGTCTTGCACAATTTTATAATTGTATGTTTGATCAATTTCAGACTAACAATTTGCTAGAAATCTTCAATTCCTTCAACACACTAAACTTTGCTTCAAATTCAGTATGAACTTGAATAACAGTTATTTGACTGGCTTTCCTTGTGTGTGAATAGATGTTATCCTACCACAAATAGCATTATACTTCAATCTAAATCTGGAAATAACTTTTTGATTATGAATGCAATGCTATTCCTCTTGAATTGATGATTTCCAGAATATTAAGCCATATGATTATCTTAATCACAGTTTTCAGTATTAGTACCAGAGCTCCGGTAGCATGGTTGTTTAGCATTGAACTGTAAGCCTGAAAGGTCAGCAGTTCGAAACCACAAGCTGCTCTGTATAAGAACGATGAGGCTTTCTGCTTCCATAAAGCGTTAGTTAGGGAAACACACAGGAGGTTGTTCTCTCCTGTCCTCTCAGGTGGCTATGCTTTGGCATTGGCCTGATGGCAGGGAGGGGTGTTTTGGAGTACCAGTCTATTGCAGTTAATAAATGCTTGGAAATCAAATCTATGCCATCTATTAAAATTTTGACTACTACAATTTTCCTAGATGCATATTTTGCACACTTCAAAATCCATTTTTAATAGATGTTTGTGGTGCTTTCTTCATAGTGGAGTCATGCCCCATTAGCAAATGCAGGTCCCACAATCTTACTCCCACAGCCTTAACTCCATCCATGACATTATGGTTAATTCTACTTTGAGGTGAGAACTCTTCTTGATTATATTTTGAGGGGCTTCTGCTCTGAGGGACTTATCTCCTTGCAGTATCTCCTACAATGGTATGCTTTGATTCATGGGATTTTTTATATCTGATGATGGTCTGTTGCCATTTATACAATTTTCAGTGGCTAATTCTTCTGAAGTGGGCAGAGTACACCTTCTTCACAGTCTGTTCTTAGGATGGATGTCCTGATGAAATCTGCTCACCTTGTATGACTCTACTTGTGACTGAAATAACACTGACATAGTGACAGAGATTCAAGCATCACAACAACATGAAAGTGTCCATAGTATGGGAAATTGACAGATAAGTGGTGGGCCTCATTTTTGGAGAATGATTATTTCTAGACAAAATATTGCTTGCTGTGCTTATGCAAGCTCAAAAATAAGATCTGGAAGTATTGAGCTATTTCTGACTAAGTGAAATACTTCCTAATACAAAGTTCAAGAATATGTATAAAAATATAAAATAGCCTACACAAAACAAGTAAAATTCAAAACACCTGACATCCAATAAAAAATTTAGAAGACACAATGGATGCTAAGAAGGATAACTCATAATAATGAGGGGAAAAAAATCAATTGAATACAATTGATGTATATCTGACTGAGTTGTTAGAGTTAGCAGTTAAGGATATCAAAAGTTATTATTAGTGTTTTTCATATGTTTACTAGTGAAAGGATTGATGGGACATGTTAAGTAGAGTTATAGAGACACACATTATATCCAAATTGAACTCTAGAGATAAAAATTACAATATGAAATGAAAATCACCCCTTGACTGGATTGGATCAATAGACAATTAGACCATGAAGAATGAGAAAAAAAGGTGGACTTAAAGATATAACAATAAAAACAAGTGAAAAGGAAACAGCAAAACATCAAGTGAACTTCATACATATCGTATGACTCCCTGAAAAAAGAGAGGGGAATCACAAAAAGCTCATGGGTGGGAATTCTGGCCAAACTATAAAGAGCAGGTCCTAAAACTCAAGAACCCTAATTGGAAGACAATTAGAATAAAAACATGAAAAAAACCACACAGAACCACATTATAAACAAATTGCTCAAGAACAGTGGCAAAATGAAAGTCTTCAATTCAGCCACAGGAAAGAAAGATGCATATGAACTGGACTAGCCAGTAGGAGGTAAAGGAAAAGTCATAGCCAACTATAGGAACCCTGGTGGTGTAGTGGAGTACACACTGGGCTGCTAACTGCTAGTTCAGCAGTTCAATCTCACCATCTGCTCCACAGAAGATAGATGAGGCTTCCTTCTCCTGTACAGATTCATTACCTTGGAAACCCCAAGGGGTCGTTCTACTCTGTTCTGTGGGCCTGTGTTGATTCAGAAATTACTTTATTGCTGCTGCAGTTCGATGCCATTAAGTCACTTCTGAGTCATTGTGTGGTTCTATGTACAACGGAACAAAGCACTGCCTGGTCCTGCTTCCTGGTCATGATTACTCTTATGCTGGAGCCCATTGTTGCAGCCATGGTGTCAACCCCATCTTTTCAAAGCCTTCCTCTCTTTCACTGCTTCTCTGCCTAACCAAGCACGATGTCCTCTCCAGGGACTGCTCTCTCACGAGAACCTGTCCTAATGACCCGAGACGAGATCTTGCCAACCTGGCTACTAAGCATTCTGGTTGTACTTCTCCCAGGACAGGTTCATTTTTGTGGTAGTCCATTCAGGATTCTTTGCCAACACCACAGTGTAGATGCATTTGGTCTTCCTTGACTTAATAAGAGTGGTAATGTGCTATCCTGGATGGAATTTTGTGTGGGTGGTTGTGAAGGGTGTTGGTTGGGGGAATATTATGCAAATACTAAAAAAAATGTGACCAAAATACAAAACCAAAAAAGAAACAAACCCACTGTCATGGCATGCATGTCAACTCATAGCCATTCTACAGGACAGGAAAGAGTTGCTTCAGAGGATTTCCAGGACTGTAAATCCTTATGGGAGAAGACAGCTGCTTCGCTCTCCTTGAGAGAGGCTGATGGCTTTCCCCCACCGACTTTGGACTACCAGGCTCCTTTCTCTGCAGGGAGGAGTTAGACCTGATTTAAAAACAGTGTGTCAATATAAGTTAAATCTTTTAAACATTTGGACCAATGTTTAACAACAATAAAGACAATTTGAATGGAGGTCCATGAAAAGTCTCTCTACTATCTTCACATTTTATAACTGTTGCAAATATAAAACTGGAGCAAAGCAATTTAAAAGATAGCAGAGAAACATATTGTCAATGTGTTGAAAGAAAAACTAAACCTGGAATTTTATCTAGATTTGTAAATACAGTGAAATACTTTGTTTTCCCAGAAATGACTAAAAATTTAATATTAACTTTTAGTGCCACACATGCTCTATTAAGTACTGTTTGTATTGCATTATATACATTTTACACACACACACACACACACACACAAGTAATTTTTATCCACTTCGGCCTTCTTTTTTTGGAAGACCTCTGCTCAGAGAATGAAAAGAGAAGCTACACACGGGGTAAAGCTTTTGGAAAATAATGAAATGTGTAAAGAACTTATGTCAAGACTATATAAAGGACTCAGCAGACTTCACAATACAAGATAAAAGTGACAAAAAACACATACCACTTGAATAGATTCGAAGGGGCATCAAAAAGTCCATAGAAAAATGGAATTGAATAATAATGCATTTTGGAAGAACATTTTGAAGCCTCCTCAAAATTCACCAAAGAAGAGATGAGGGGAAAAACCCATGCAAATATTTGGATCATTGGTTTGGATCATTTACCTAAAAGGAATAAAAACATAAATCCCTACAAAGATGTATATCATTCGAGTAAAGCATCTTTATTTAGTAGAGTTAAAAATTGTATTTAACCTAAATGTCCATCAAAAGGTGAATAGAAACAAATTTTGGTATATCTGTGTATCTCAGACTGAGTTCTCTAAAGAAGTAAACCTAATGATGCTTATGTGTGTGTGAGCGACAGAAGGAGGAGGAGAGAGATTTCTAACAAGGGAAAGGCTCACACAATAGTGTGAGTGAATAACTCTCAGTCCAGGTAGTATCGGAATCCTTAGGTTAGGTGTTAAGATGGAGGTTTTTCCAGAACCTGCAGGAAGATCACAGCTGCTGGCTGCAGAGTCAAATGATTGCGATGTCTGCAGCCTCGTTGGCTGGCCGTTGACTCAGTTCACAGAATTAGAGGTCAATGAGTCAGATGCACGATCCAGACCCAGCAGAAAGCAAAGCAAATCTTACCGCAGAGCCCGTATTCTGGAATCAGGTCACATTTAAGTGCCCTTTCTGTTAACTCTCTCATGTTGGTGACTTGCGTAAGGGTATGATATTAGAACCTTACCACATTACGGGGCTTATGATTGATTTGATTTATATTATGTTAGGTCAGGTCATGGGGGATTACTAAACATGAACTGCCAACCACATAGAATCCTGTTCCACCCAAGTTGATACAACATAATCACACCGTACAATCAAAATCTACAAAGCAATAAAATGGCTGACTATTATTATGCAAAACAGTGTAGATTAATCTGTAAGTACTTAATGCTGAGAAAATGAGATGTCCTCTTACCAAAAAAATAAACAAAAACCAGCTACATTTTTAATTATTATATTGACATAAAATTATAGAAAATATAAACACACTATAGTAACAAAATGTGTGTGTGAAATTTGGAAATTGAGAAAAAGAATAACACAGATGGATCAATGCGCGTGGATTGCTTACTGGTGTGGAACACCCAAAGCACCGTGGATTGCTCTTGCTCACTGGACAGACGACTGTCTGGGAAGAAGTATGACCAGATGGCTCCTTAGATACAGGGATGGTGACGCTTGACCTTACATAGTTTGGACATGCTGTGAGGAGAGACTAATCTCTGGTGAAGGACATCATGTTTGGCAAACAAGAGGGACAGTAGAGGAGAGGATGGCCCTCAAGGAAATGGACTGACTCCAGGGCTGCAGCTATGGGCTCAAGCACAGGAACCATTGTGAGGCTGGCATACGACACGGGAGTGCTTTGTTCTGTTGTATATAAGGTCGCTGTAGGTCAGAACCAAGTCGATGGCACCCGACAACAACAAGAAAAAAATCGAAAGCATCCACGATTGCTTGTTTTGGGTGCTATTGCGCTGCTTCCAACTCAGAGTCACTCCATGTGCAACAGACTGAAGCGCTGCCTGGGCCCTTAGCAGTCTCACAATTACTTTTATGCTTGAGTCCATTGGTTGAGCCACTTTGCCAATTCATCTCCTCACAGATCTCTCTTCCCCCCCCCCCACCCCTCTACTTCACCAAGTGTGATTTATTAGTGGGAGGAATAGTGTCAATTAGCAGATGGTAGATGCTTACAAAAACAAAATGAGGGTACTGGACATATTTGTTTTGGTGTTGATGATATGGCATATACATATGCCAACATCTATCATTGCATACTTTTATTATGTGTGATTTATTATTTATAATTTTCTTTATGATATCATATTTGTAATTATACCTCAATAAAGCTGCTCTAGAAATCCTGTCTTGGAGTTACTCAGTAAATAGTGGCTGAATGAATGAGTTAATGAAATTATTCTAAATTAGTCAGAATAATCGAAGGAGTCAAAAAACATAAATAAAATAATGAGATCATGCTAACAATTGATTTTGAAAAATCGTTGAATATTCTCCATCTTTGGGAAATGTGATTAAAGCTACCTAAATAGAGAAATCCTGCTAGCCACGAGGTCAGTCATCCCAAATCTCCAGCTGCTTCCCAGGGGAAGATGAGGCTTTCTACAGGAAGATGAGCTTTCCTACAAAGAGCTGCAGCCTTGGAAACCCACAGAGGCTGTTCTACCCTTTCCTATAGGGTTGCTATGAGTCAGAATTGACTTCATGGCAGTGCATTCAGTTTTGTATCTAAATAACTATAAAGCATAAAAAATGTGGTCTTTAATGATAACAACAGGAATGCTGACACTTTCAAACATAAAGCATTCTAAATTAAAAAGAAAAAATGTTTATAAATATCGGACTACAAATTTCAAGGTTGAATTTTAATCCACCAGCTGTTATGTGCTCCTTTAAATATTTACAGCATCAAAAACATTTAATAGGGTCTCAGAGTCAGAATGGACTCCAGCACTGATCCTATTGGGAGGCTCTAGGTGCAGCCACGGTGTCAGTCCATCTTGTCAAGGTCTTTCCTCTTTTTGCACTGCCCTGCTACTTTACCAAGCCCGATGTCTCTCTCTAGGGACTGAACTCTCCTGTTATGTCCAAACTACTTGGCATGAAGTCTTGCCACTCGCCCAGGAGCATTCTAATTGCACTTCTTCCAAGACAGATCTGTTGGTTCGGCGGGAAGCCTGCGGTGCTTCCAACATTCGATACCAGAGCCACAGATCAAACACATCAATTTTGCAGTCTCCCTCATTCAATATCCACCTTCTACATGCATATGAGTCTAAGAGAATTTCATGGCTTGGACCAGTCTTACCTTAATCCTCAAGATAACATCCTTGCATTTCAGCATTTAAAAATCGTGTGTTGTAAATTTACCCAATCCAATGTGTCCTTTGATCTTTTGACTGCTGTTTACATGAGATTTGATTGTGTCTCCAAGCAAGAGGAAATCTTTGACAACTTCAATATTTTCTCCATTCTTCATGACATTACCTACTGGCAGTACCGTAGTGAGGATCCTTGGTCATCATCAGCAAGTGCTTCAAGTCCTCTTCATTTTCAGTAATTTCATAGGAAAATGCCACCAGAGTATGACAACCTGACAGACTAAGTGAATTTTCCCTGATGGATTTGGGTGATAGAAGGCGAGAGAGATACTGATAGGATTCTTTCTTCCCGATAGTAAGGACCTAAGGGTATCCTGTTCCACAAACCAGCCTACTGTCAGAAAAGACGCAGCTTCGCTTCCTACGGGGGCTGGAAGTTACACTGGTTCTCTCTGTGCTATTATTCTTCATGCTGTGGCTGCCACTTCGCTGGACTCAAAGCGATCTCCTGGTCCACAAGATGCCCTCCACTGTGGCCTTCTCTCTTGCTAATAAGGAGACTGCTCCTTCATTCTTATGAGATAGCTTGTTTTATACACAGCACAATGGAGGTCACAATGAATACTGTTATCAATAACACACAGCTGAGTCATAATCCTTTCAGTATCTGCCCCTCCCTTCTCTTACCCAGGCCTATCGGGAAAAGGTAATCTTGTGGAAGTTACCTAGACTACGGATATGAGGGACACATTAAAGAATTCCCTGCAGTGCAATATGTTTATATTTATTTTAGAAATATGTAATATGCAGTACACACAGTACAATTAATTTAATAAGCATATGCGTATTCTGTTAAATACCACTTACTTGATAACTAAATTAAAGAAAAAAATGTTTTCTGTTTCTGAAAATTTACAAGACAATTACTGGGGAGGATGATTTCTAATACAGAGTTATTCACATTATGAGAAATTTCACAAAGGAATTATTGAAATATCAGGGTTTGTAGTGCATTCAACTGTTAGTTCCCAGATCATTAACCACTTTGTAGGATGGGGTTTGCTGGAGAGAAAATGAAGTTAATACTCTAGAAACTTCTTGAACAGACAACACATCAAGGGAAAAAAACTTAAACAGATGATAAATACATTTAAAACCCTTATATTCAATACCTCAGCTTTGAAACAACTTGAGCTGAGAACTCAGCAGGCATTGGGCTCGATTACATGAAATAAAACAAAAACACACTGGCATTGAGTCAATTCCAACTTCTTGAGAGAAGCAAAATTAATGATAGTTATATGAAGGGTGAAGTTATGGGAAGAAAGCTGGCTCGCATAGGTCTAGAAAGGCAGCTCCCAGCCACAGATCAGACTTTAAGCTGGGTGGCCTTCCTTGACTGTGCAACTGATGGGGCTGAAGAACCAAGTAGGAAGAGGGGGCAGAGAAAACACAGGCTGGCAGATGTCATCAGGGCAGGCCTGTTATAGATCCCAGGTTGGCAGGCTTTAAGATGAGCTACTGAAAGCTCCCAGGGTTGAACCATTAACTGACAAACCTGACATCGAGATGACAGATGTGGGACCCAGGCCTGCAAAAAGACAACAGTGCTGCACAAGTTCTCCTGCTTCAACAGCAAGTACCCAAGACTGTGTCATGGGGCTAGCCTCTGAGGGACTACTTGCCTCCCAGCAGATTCCATCGTGGAGTTTATTATTTTATGTTAGGTCATATTATGGAGGAGAGTGCAAATGCCAACCCACTTTGAATCCCCGTCTAGCCAGGTTGACACAAAACCTATCAGGCATGAAATAAAAAGGTTAAGGTACTTTTGTCAAGTGCCATCATGTTGGATCCAACTCATAGTGACCCGTGTACAGCATAACAAAAAACTGCCAGTCCTATGACATCCACGCAGTGTCTGTTATGTTGAACCCCTGTTGCAGCCACTGTGCCCACACATTTCCTGGAGGCCCTTCATCTTTGTCATGGCCCTTCCAGTTTACCAAGCATGACCTCCTTCTCCAGGGAGTGGTTTCCTGAAATCTTGTCCAAAGTATCTAAGACAAAGTTTTGGTAAAGCTGTGAAGTGTGACTAGGAAGCAGCCATTTTGATAGATGCCACATGTCCTCTATCCTGCTTCAAAGAGCCCACAATTTTGTCCTAAGAAAATCTAGAAGAACACACACACACACACACACACAAATTCTGTTCACAAATTTCCTTAGAAGCCACAAGTTTAAAACAATCGAGCTAGCAAATAAAGAGACAGAGAAGTCCACCTTTTCTTAACCTGCATTGAGGTTAGCAAAAAACAATGGGCATTGCTGACATTTCCTCTGGAGACACACAGCCCCACCCGGAAGCTGTGTCCTATTTACTTTACTACACACGGTGGTGTGTCAAAGGATACTGACCCACCAGATTAGGCACCAGAGTCTTTTCTGCTCATGGTGACATGATTAGTCACAATTATAAAGAAAGTCTGCTTTTTTTTTCATTTGCTCAAACACAAAATTAAGGTTCTATGTATACAATAATACATATAATCCTCAAAGATATATTTAGCTCATTTCTCAGTATGTTACTCGGCTTCATAATGAGAAAAGTGAAAGACTGAAATATTAAATAGAGGTGTCCAAGGCTCATCAGCTAGTAAGGGGCAGAGCCAAGCTTTCGTGGTTGGGTAGTAGGATTCCCGAGGTGTGTATCTTCTAAATGACACAACAAATGCTGGGAAAACTCATCTAAATTTTTAAAATTTCCTTTAAAAAATTAAATATATATATATATATATACAGCTCAATACCCCTATCTTTATATATTAATATATTTATAAATTTATATATGTATATCCATGTGTGCTATGTATATCTATTTATATGGTAAAGCACTAAAGTAGCATAGGGACATTGGGCCTCTAGTCTTAAGTAGGCAAGACTACTTTGGTCAAGACAAGAACACTGTTCTAATAATCTGGCATTCTGTAATGCTCACCTTCCCAACACACTCGCTGAAGACAAAATGGGTACATAAGCAAATGTGGCGAATAAAGCTGATGGTGCCCAGATATTTAAAGATATAACATCTGGGGTCTTAAAAGCTTGAAGTTAAACAAATGACCATCTAGCATGAAAGCAACAAAGTCTACATGGAAGAAGCATGTCAGCCCTTTTGATCATGAAGAGTCCACAGGATCAGGTATCAAAAGATCAAAACAATCATATTGTTGTCAAGGAGCAGGGTCAGAGTGGAGACCCAGAGGCTGTCTGTTATACATAAGAGCTCAGGACAAACAGGATCCAGGAACAGGAATGGGAATTGCAATATCAAAATGGTAGGGAGAAGGTGAGGAGAAGAGGGGAGGAAGGGGGAACAAATAACAATGATAAATACATAACCATCACCACCCATCTCCAGGGGGATGAACAACAGAAGCCATGGGGGGAGGGGGAACGGAGACAGTGGCCAATGTATGACAAGAAAATAATAATAATTTATCAAGGCGTCTTGGTGGGAGGAGGAGCTGATACCAAGGGCTCAATAGAAAGTAAATGTCTCAAACAGAATAATGGCAACATGTACAAATATGCTTGGTAAAATTGATGTATTGAGTCTTATGAGTCGTTAAGAGTCCCCAATAAAATGATCTCTTATTTTAAAAGGACAATAAAAAAATCTAATAATAATTGGAAACTCCCTGACAGAAGGGACCCACAGAATCAATGACTATCCAGGGTGCAGTGTAGCACCAATGAAACTCACACCTCTTTAGTTCTTTTATGCTCCCTCCCACCTCTATCATGGCCCCAGTTTGACCTCATAAACCCTGATGGTCCGGTGTATGTACATTGGTCCAAATAAAATATTTAGACACACGGACTCCAGGACATCAACCCCTCAGAAGCAGCCATGGGAGTAATGACCCCATGAGGCAATGGGAAGGGAGGAGGGTGAGGGGAGGATGGAGGAACTGATAGCAGTAATAGGTGTATAACCTCCGCTGAGGGGGATGATTAACACAACTGTGGATGAAAGGACACATCAGATGGTGTAAGATATGAAAAAAAATATATATTTATTAAGGGATCATGAGAATGGTAGGAGAGGGAGGGGATAAAGTGGAGCTGATATCAAGGGATTCAAGTAGAAAGAAAATGTTTTGAAAATGATGATGGCAGCATCTATACCAGTTTGCCTGATGTTATTGATTTATGAATTGTTATAATATCTATAAGAGCCCCCAATAAAATTATCAAAATTAATTTTTAAAGAGGAAATAATGAAATAAAATATTAAAAATTAAAAGCTCTTTCCTATAAATATTGTGCATAAAATATTTGTGATAAATGTTCATACATATGTGTATGTGTCATATGTTTGTTATTAAGCGTGTGTCTATATGTGCATGCATAGAGTTACTCTGATGTTAGAATATATACACTTGTTTTATGTGTTGTGTTTGTAGATTTCTTATGTGTATGTGTGAGTGTCTGTATGCTCTGTGTTAAGACAAATACCTTTATTCTGGCAATTAAACTTTTACTCCTGAATCCAATTTATTTGCCCTGATCCATTTTTCATTAACACAGTTTGTTACCACTCCAAATAAGGAGACTACCTTAAATATGATAATTTGATATAGTATTTTACTGAATTATTTTAATAGACTGTTTATTAAATATACTTAAATATTTTATGTAATATACAGTTAAAATTAGTATATAAACTATATACAAAGTATCTAAAATTAGCAGGATAAATAGGAGTATGCTTTAATGGAGATGTCTTGCTGAAACTGAATTCCAATTCTCTGAATATGAGATTTACTTGCTGTCTTAGGCTACTAGATTTTCTAGAGGAGCAAAACAAGTGAAATATATACATATATACACACTCACACATATACACTTGTTGTTGTTAGGTGCCGTCCAGTTGATTTTAAAGAATAGAAACCTTATACACAATAGAATGAAACTGCCCAGTGTGGTGCCACCCTCACGGTTGTTCCTGGGCTTGAGCCCATGCTGTAGCCACATTGTCGACCCATCTCCTTGAGGGCCTTCTGCCCTTTGCTGCCGCTGTGCTTTACCAAATACGAGGCCTTTTTCCAGGGGCTGGTGTCTCCCGACAACTTGTTCAAAGTAATCAGATAAAGTCCTCTCATCCTCGCCTGTAAGGAGCACTGTGGTTCTATTTCTTCCAACACAGATTGCTTGCCCTTTTAGCAGTCCATGACGCGTTTAATACTCTTCTCCAGGATAATTCAGTGCATTTAGTTTTCTTCAGTCTTCTGTATTCAGTGTGCAATTTTCATATGCATATGAAGCTATTGAAAACACCATGGTTTGGGTCAGGTGCACCTTAGTCCTCAAAGTAACATCCTTGCTTTCTGCTACTCGAAAGAAGGCGCCATGTTGTTGAGCTCTTGACTACTGCTTCCATGACCATTGATTGTGGTTACAAGCAAAACAATGTTCTCGACCGCTTCAAAATTTTCTGTATGTTGATGTTATCTATTCATACACAGGTGAGGATTTTGGTCTTCTTTATATTGACTTGTAATCCCTACTGAAGGCTATAATTCTCGATCTTCATCAGCAAGTGCCTAAAATTCTTCTCACTTTCAGCAAGAAAGTTGTGCCATCTGCCTATCACAAGTTGTTAATAAGTCTTCCTCCAATCCTGATGCTCCATTCTTCTTCAAAGAATCAAGCTGCTCTGGGGATTTTCCCAGAATGCAGATTGAATACGTATGATGAGAAGACATAATGTGTTACACACCTTTCCTGATGTGATACCATGCGGTATTCCCTGGTTCCATTGACACGAGAGCCACATCCACATGAGCATCATGACGTGTTCCGGAGGTATAGAAATGGATCCCTTCCCGTCAGTTAGCTGAGTAGCCACTTTGCAAGTGCCTTGGCATAGAAGAGGGAGTGTTTTCCATGCTTCATTATATGGAACTTTTATCACAAAAGTGACTCACACAGTTGTAGAAGCGGTCAGATCCAATTTGGTTCAATGCTGTGGGTCCAATGTTAAACTGGAAGCTTTTTTTCTGACTTGCACAGCTGCCAAGGCTGATGAACCAAGAAGCAGAAAGATGAACCAGCAAGTCGGAAAGCCCCAGGCTCATGGAGGCACAGGAGGATAAATCCAAGGTCAGCAAGTCAAATTCATGGCTACAGAGGCAAATGAACCCGTGGTGAGCAGGCAGTATGTCAGGTTGATGAGCCAGATGTGAGATCTAGACAAGAAAGTACTTCCCCACAGTCTGTTTACATAGAAGTAGGCCACACCCCTGTGGGAATGTCCTTTCCATCATTTTCATGCTGTGATCTGATTTAGTGGGTAGCACTCTACTTAATTTGGACAATTCCTTGGCTACTAACAGGTAATCCCAACACGGCTTTTTTAAAATTATGGTAGATCACATTGTGGTGGAATCCTGGCCCAACCCATTTGGCACAGAGTGGAACTCTCAAATACACAATGGCAGAGGGGCCATTTGTTTTAAAGCAGCCCAGATAAAAGTTCTCTTCCATTTCTCCTTTCCACCACACTCTCAGTTCCAGCAGTGACCATGATTTGACTGGTAATTTGACTTCCATTTTATGGAAAGCAAATGACATGTATTATATTTTTTCTTTCTTTTCCTTATTAGTACATGTTAATTAAAGAGCATTATATGAAAGCATATATATTGCTGTTGAAAATTCTGGTAGTATCCAATAATTAATTGGTGTCCCCATTCAGTAGAGGTGGAGCACTTGAATCATTTGCTGATGGAAATCAAAGAGTATAGACTTCAGTGTATATTACTATTCAATGTTAAACAAAGAAAGAAACAAAGAAAAATTCACACAACTGGAATCATACACACTATCATGGTAAACAGATGAAAGACAGACATTGTCAAGGATTCCATTTTGTTTGGCCTGATAATCAATACTCATTAAAGCAGCAGTCAAGAAATAAAATGACATATTTCAATAGGGAAATCTGCTCTACAACACCTTCTTTTTAGATTAAAAGATCACTTTATTGAGGGCTCTTCCACCTCTTATTACTCTCCGTACATCAATTGTGTCGGGCATATTTGTACATTCACCTTCTATTGGGTCCTTTGTATTAGGCCTTTTCCCCCCATCTTGCCCCCCTACCTTCGAGGCATCAGATGATTCATAACAAACAAACAAAAACACAATGTTGGGAATAAGGAGGGCCAGAGCAGAGACCCAAAATCCATTTATAGACAACAGTACATCCCCCTCGCAGAGGGGTCACCCAGGGAGCAGTAGTGAACCCATGGATCACACAATTTTTCTCTGGCTCCTTGAGGCTTCCTCAACCCCCACTATTATGACCCCAGAACTGCTTCTCCCTCTGGACTGGACATGAAATCCAGGAACAGGAGTGGGAATAGCGATACCAAAAGGGTAGAGGACTAGAGGAGGGGAGGAAGAGGGAGCTGATCGTAATGACTGACACCTAACCACACACACTCCTCCAGGGAGAACAACAGAAGCCATGGGAAAAGGGAGGCCAGTCAGTGTGAGATATGAAAATAATAATAATTTGCACAGCACCTTTTTAAAGTGTCAAAGAACAATGATGTCATTTTGAGGCTCAAGGTGTGCCTAACACAAACCTTGGTATTTTCCATCACCTCATAAACATGTGGAAGTAGATCATGAAAAAGCGAGATTAGAGACGTATTGGTGCTTTTAAATTAAGACTACTGAAAATGTCAGGGGAACCAACAAATCCGTCTTGGAAGAAGTATAGCCAGATGCTCCACAGAAGTAAGAATGGTGAGACTTTACCGTGCATATTTTGGACATATGATCCGTGGAGTTTCGTCTCTGGAAAAGATGGCACCCTTGGCAAAGCACAGCGGCAGAGGAAAGGGAGGAAAACCCTCAACAAGCTGGATTGAGACAGTGGCTGCAACTCTGGTCCCAAGCACAATTGTGAAGGGGGCACTGGATTCCGCCTTGTGAAAATGTACTGTATGTTCATTGGGCTTCACTGTATTATATGCTCAGCCATTATGAGTCAGGAAGAATTGGACAATACCTAACAACAACAACAAAATCAAAGATGCGGGGAATCGTCTGATAGTATACAACATAATTAAATTAATATAGGAAAAGCTATAAGAAAATAGAAAAAGACCTATAGTTAGAAAACCATAAAACAAACAAAAAACACGTGAAGCATGTTTTAAGGAGAAAGAATTCATGGAAAAATGCAAACATCAAGTTGCAATACTGAAAACTTCTCTGGGCAAATTATTGAATGTTGCCGGAGGAAGCATCAGAAGAACATTGCACCAAAATGAACTAGCTGGCATGACACTGTCCCAGCTACTCAGCTAACTGACGGGAAGGGATCCATTTCTATACCTCCGGAACACGTCATGATGCTCATGTGGCTCTCGTGTCAGTGGAACCAGGGAATACCGCATGGGATCACATCAGGAAAGGTGTGTAACACATTATGTCTTCTCATCATACGTATTCAATCTTGATCACTGTAGCGTGTGATCAAGAACCAATGGTGCCGAAGGAAGAAAGCAAGCTGCACCGAATGCATTAGCCATAAACAAACAACAAAAAACTCCAGGCTTTGGGAATTGATCAAATATCAAAGAAATGCTTCACTCAATTGTCCATGCCAAGTGACTTAAACACAGCTAGCTGGCCATTTTACAGGAAGAGGTCTGTATTCGTGTTCGTTCCAAAGAAAAGCGAACCAATAGAATAATCAAAGTATAGAACAATATCATTGATATTATAAGCAAGTAAATTTTTGCTGAAGATCATTCAAGAACCTTTGCAGCACTACATTGTCAGGTAACTGCCAGAGGTCCATGCTGGGCATAGAACAAGGGATATCATTGCTGATGTCAAATGGATCTTGGCTGTAATCAGAGAATGCCAGTATGATGTTTACTTATGTTTTACTGATTACGCCAAGGTATTTGATTGGGTGGATCCTAACAAACTATGGATGCCCTTGAGAAGAATGAGAACCCCAGAACTATTCAGTGTACTGAGACAGATCTTGTACATGGATCAAGAGGCAGCTGCGTGAGAAGAATAAGGGGACGCTGCATGCATTAGAGTTGGGAAAGGTTTGTGTCGGGGCTGTGTCCTCTCACCAGACTTGTTTAATCTGGATGCTGAACAAATAACCAGAGAAGCTGGATTCCATGAAGAGTGAATATCAGGATTGGAGGAAGGCTTATTAACAGCCTCCTAAACACTGAGAGTGGATTGGGTGCCTGATCTTTTACATCAAGCAGTTTTATAAATACTCTGAGAATGGAAAGTGTTCTAAGCTACCTCTGTTAACCCAGTGCCAATCAACATGCCTGGAACACAACGGTTTGTGTAATTAATTAATGATAAAAGAAATACATTCTTAAACATTTATCTTCATATTGCCCAGGCAGTGATTATAGATTACTACATCCTCTACAGAATAGAAATGATTCAGAGTGCATAAGATTGATGGTAGTGGTGGGGAAAGCTAACACCCCTCTGCATTGCCTCATGGTATTTTGATGTACCTAATCACGTCTATAGGAACCCTGATGGTAGAGTAATTACATTTTGTGTTGCCATGCTCATGGTCAGCAGTTCAAAATCACCAGTAGCTCTTCAGGAGAAAGACTGGGCTTTCTATTCCTGTGAACAGTTACAGTCTTAGAAACCCTCATTGTGTCACCATGTGTCAGCATTGAATCCATGGGAATGAGTTTGGTTTTCAATTACGCGTATGGAATGATGGAACTGTCAGGCAGGAATCTATATGTATGTGTTTATAAAGAACTTCTAGGAGGTCACAAAACACCAAGGCAGACTTTTTCAAATGAAGTTGCCAGAATTATAAGATATTTTAAAAGATTTCATGGTGGGTCGCACCTAATCCACTCTGTGTTTAGGAAGAATTTTCTCTAAAAGATGACTTGTGGGCTAAAGGCTGAAAAAATAGCATGAGGAAGGTCAAGAAAGAAGTAGAATTTTCAGCAGCAGAAGCAGTGTGTATGAGAGGAGAAGAGAAGAATGTGTCTGGATCAGAAAGTTGAACAGGAGGGTTGGTGAATGCTAACTAGAAGCCAGGTCATGAAGTGCCTTGTCCACCATGCTAAGGAGTTTGGGTGTTTGCCCTAAAAGGCACACAAAGCCAATGCCGACTATCAAGCAGATCCGTGGGGGAATTTAATAGTGTTTGGGAAAGTTCACAAGGGAAAAGTTCTGAAAGACAGACAGAGGAGCATGGCTAGAATTAGAAAGACCAGTAGGATGAAATAGAAATATGAAATTGGTCTTCACTAAGAGAGTGGTAATGCAGAGTTAAACACATAAAACAATTTTGCTTGCAGAAAAGGAAGGCTTTTTGAAGCATTTACTGATGATCAAATATCATAGCCATTAGAATGGCTTAGAACAAAGTGTGGAGAAAAGAAAGATGTTCACAATTATACCAAAAAAAACATCATTAATAAATGGTGAAGGTCTCAAAGTTGCCAATGATTTCATTCCCTTGGAATCAATGATCAGTTCCCATGAAAGTTGTTCTCAGGAAATCAAGCAATGCATCCTATTGGGGAACACTATTGTAAAAGGTCTCTTAAACTGGGATAAAATGATAAGGATAACATTTTAAGGTCTAAAGTACCCATGACCTAAGATATGCTATTTATAACTACCTCATACAATATGAAAGATATTGAGAAAGGAAGATTTAAAAAAATATCTATCAAATGTGTTAAGCTGGATTGTCTAGAGAAACAAATTATATCAAGAAGAAATTATATATGTAGAAGGCATCCTAGTGCTGTCTAACCCAAGCCTATAATTCTGACACTATTCTATAAGTCTTTAGAGTCTTACGTATCCAAGGTCGGTAAAAAGATGAGAGTGCACCGGCATATTTCAAGATCAATAACGGAGACCCAGCAAGCAGGAAGGCAAAGGGACAGAGCAAGGGGAGGCTCCAGGGACTTCCCTGAAAGAAGGCCACAACCCCAAGAAGGCATCATCAGGCTGTGAACTGTTGTATAGGTAGATTCCACCCCTACAAGGACATACCGCTTCAAGTAGGCATAAAATCACCCAACTACCACAGTGAGAATACGGAAGAATTCATGGGCTGCTAGAATGAACAAATCCTAGGAGGAAGTCCAACCAGAATACCCCTTAGAAGTAGCATCCTACTTACTTTGGATAGACCATCAGGAATCATCAAGAAACACCACAGAATGTGCAGTGAAGTAGAGGATCAAACAAAATGAGGAACATGCCACATGAAGAGGGTGACAGAGTAGCTGCAACAATGGCATGAGGGTGGGGTGGGGGCTTCTAACATACCTATGACTGTGGACATGATGAGGAATGGGTAATTAATTCATTTTGTTATATATAAGACTCCCATGAGCTAACTCAATGGCAATTAATAACATTGTTGTTTTTATATGTCCTTGAGTTAATTCCAACTCATAGAGCCCCAAATGATCATAAAGAACTGCCATATAGAGTGTTCTAGTCTATAATCATTATGGAAGCAGATTATCAGATTTTCCTCTGTGGAACCACTGAATGGATTTGAATGGACAATCTTATAGTCAACTGTTGAGCATGTAGTCAATATACTAGTGGAGCTCTTGATGGCAATATATGAATAGAATTGATCATTTTGAAGGTACCATATATATTTGAGTATAAGCCAAGTTTTTCAGCATATTTTTATGCTATTTTTGTGGTAAAATTAGGTACCTTGACTAATATTCGGTGTGGCATATACTCAAGTATATATGGTATAGTTACAAGAGCCTAACTTTCTTGGAACTTGCTCAATGATTTGTAAAAATTATTATTTTTAATAAAAAGTGATCTACTGTTTTCAGATTTAAACATAAATGAGATAAAGGATAATTGAGTGAATGCTTAATATATAGCCAGCTACTAGATGGGTGTTCTATATTTATTATTATTTCACTTTCAGATTGTGTTGAAGATGCTGATGACTCGTAGTGACTCTACAACTTTTTAATTTTGAATATCACCTGGCGAGCTAGTAAACGAAAAAGGAGCGATAGTTATATTGGGAATGGAAGACGTGTCTACCTTTGGACAAGCTGTCTTTTAAACATATATTTAGGTAGGCAGGGTGCTTCAACATTCAGCAAACACCATTCACAAAGGCCATTGTCAAAGAGGTGAGAAAGAAGGTTCTAAGCATGAGTAAAATCATTCAAGAAGTATTTGTAGAGAAGAGGATTGTAGAAGATAAACATTTTAAAAGTGGACAATCGAAGTAAGCACACTAAAAGAGATGGCGAGACATCAACTAGATCATTAGGATGACAAGAAATGTGACAAAATATTCTGAGAGAGCTTCTGCTGCAATGACTTATAAGATGGACTGGAGAGAAAATCGGCGATTCTACACTGTAGGTTTTTGCTACCATAATGTTTTATCACTTGTTTCAGATCACGCATGTGTTTCTGGGAGACTCAACAGTTGGATGCCTTTTGGGATATCAGGTTCTCTTTTATTCTATTACAGTAGAAACTGACCTGAGGAAAATCTCACTGTTTAAAGTTTAAGATTGCTGTCAGTTTATAATTCTATAGTTTCAGAAACTACAATGATCACATATTTCAGAAGAGAGATCGCAGGATCATGGAATGTGACATTTTCAACAATTCAACTTATGTGACTTTATTGCCTTCGAAGAAATTAAAGCTCAAGGAACTCCTATATCATGAAATAGGACCAGACTAATGGCTTTTTTCCCATTCCTTTCTGTACCATATTGCCTACTAGCGCTAAATACTGAGTGTAAACATTATTCAAGGATGCCTCTCTCTTTCTGTAAAACAATTCCATAGTACATGACTTTTCACACAGCGAGAAACACACCCAGAAACACAGGATGAGAGAAAAATCATTTGCTTTTGTGGGTTTTACTTTTGCAAACATTACACCACCTTTAGACACACAGACTTTAAGATCACAGCAGCAGGTAGACCCCAGCTCTTGTTAAATGGCTTGCTAAGATTTATTTTCTTTTCCCAGCTGGTTGCTAGTAAGAACTAGAGCCTAAGGGTCCTCCATTCACACAATGAACAAACTATTAAGAGTTCATTTTCATAATCAAAGAAACTTTAAATAGATAAAATGATACAAAATGGTTGGATGATTTTACTAGTTAGCTAGCATGGCAGATTTTATTTCCCCCCTTATTCATGCTGCCATTTGGGATACACAAGCCACCCAGGAGACACAAGGGTTTTGCACAGTCAGACCAAATACAATGGAGTCTAAAATCCTGAGACTAAATTAACTGTCCACCCAATTAACTTATATGCTTTAGGTTTTAATGAATCCTGAAACTCTCAGAGAGACAATACACACAGTTGTTTTAATTCTGATCTGACTCATAGCAACTCCATGTATACGAGAAAAAAAACATTGCCCAGTCTTTAAGATCACTGGTATATCAATTCCATGGGTACATATGATAGCCAATTAAAAAGGAGTAGGTGGGGGAGGAAAGGATAAAAATGTGCAGCAGGGAATAAGGCACTAACCCACGCAAGGGGAGGATATTGTTTTTATCTCCACAGGGAAAGAGGGACCAGAATTAAATCTGGTGTTCTGGGATGTGAATGCAGCTTGCCGACATGGAGCAGGGAGCCCATGGAAGGGTCTGAGGGCCCAACCCCAATCCCAGCTACGTGGACAACCACCCCTCCCTCTAGAAGAATTTACTTTAGAGGACAGCACTGAAGCTGCAGCTAGGGGAGAGGGACATGTCTGATCAGAGCACATGAGAGCAAATGAGTGGGGAGGAAGAGAGAGTGGAGCACATCCTGGCCCACCAAGCCTGGAGGATGATATCCCCACTCAGAACAGTCAATGCACAGAGTGGACCATATGGCTGATCCCAATATGAGACATGATGTCTTTGCTGACCCAAGTCCCTGCAGGGGACATTGGAAACTCAGTGTCGGGATTGGCTGGGTCTGATCCCAGCACACAGAGGCAAAGCCCTAACAGCACACAGCAGAACAGGACTGGGGGGAGGGGGAGCAGAGCGGGGAGCTCCTGAGGGAGTGCAAAGGATAGACTTTGGCGCCAGAGCATGGCACCCATAGGACTTGATTAGAGGACACTTATAGGTCAACAAAAGACCTTGAACTATTTACAGGTTTTACTTTTTTAATATTTTATTTTTCCTTTTTTAAAAAATAATTTATTTATTTATTTTGGTCATTGATTTTCTTTGTTGTTTTTGTTGTGTTCTCTTTTGTTGTTTTGTCTTGGTATGCCTTTTTTGTGCATATTATTATTTCTGCAGGTGTATCTAGATAAGATAGGCTAGATGAACAGTCTGGAGGAGAAAGCAACAGGACCGATGGTTCTGGGAAGACATGGGAGAGGGGAGGTGGGGGAAAGTAGGTGGTTGACCAACCCAGGGACAAGGGAGCAACAATTGATTCAAAATTAGTGGCAAGGAGGGTGTGAGAGGCCTGGTAGGGATTCAGCAAGGGCAATGTAACCAAGAGAAATTACTGAAACCCAAATGAAGGCTGAGCATGATAGTGGGACAAGAGGAAAGTAAAAGGAAATCGAGGAAAGAACTAGGAGGCAAAGGGCATTTATAGAGGTCTAAGTACAGGCACATACATATGTGAATATATTTATATAGGATGATGGGGAAATAGGTCTAAGCATATATTTATAGGTTTAGTATTAAGGCAGCAGATGGACATTGGACCTCCACTCAAGTACTTAATGCAAGAACACTTTGTTCTATTAAATTGGCATTCCATGATGCACACCTTCCTGACACAATCACTGAAGACAAATGTGTGCATAAGCAAATGTAGGGAAGAAGGCTGATGGTGCCCGGCTATCAAGAAATATAGCATCTAAGGTCTAAATGGCTTAAAGATAAATAAGTGGCCATCTAGTTCAAAATCAACAAAGCCCACATGGAAGAAGCACACCATCCTGTGTGGTTATGAGGTGTCGATGGGATCAGGTATCAGGCGTCAAAGAACAAAAAGTCATATTCATATGAATGAGGGGAGTGCAGAGTGGAGACCCAAAGCCCACATATAGGTAACAGAACACCCCCTTAAAGAAGGATCAAGGTGAGGAGATTGACCAGTCAGTATGCAGTATGCAACAATGAAACATATAACCTTCCTCTAATTCTTAAATGCTTCAGCACCCCCCCTTTCATGATCCCAATTCTACCTTGCAACTCCAGCTAGACAAGAGGATGTACACGGGTACAGATAGGAATGGGAAACACAGAGAATCCATGACAGATAATCTCTTCAGGACCAGTGGTGAGAGTGGCAATATCAGAGGGTAGAGGGAAGGTGGGGTAGAAAGGGGGACACAATTATAAAGATCTACATATAACCTCCTCTCTTGGGGACAGACAACAGAAAAGTGAGTGAAGGGAGATGTCCATCAGTGTAAGACATGACAAAATAATATTAATTTATAAATTATCAAGGGTTCATGAGAGAGGAGGGACCTGGGAGGGAGGGGGAAAATGAGGAGCTGATACCAAGGGCTTAAATGGAGAGCAAATATTTTGAGAATTATGAGGGAAATGAATGTAAAAATGTGCTTAACACAATTGATGTATGCATGGATTGTGATAAGAGTTGTATGAGCCCCCAATAAAATGATTTAAAAAAAAGATCATTGGTATATTTGAGTCCCTTGTTGAGACTTTTATGGAAATGTATTTCATTGAAGACCCCGCATCTGTTGCTAACCTTCTGCTTCAGCTAACCTCATTTTCTTCTCCAGTCATCAGCCCTTGTGATGATCAACCTAAAGTCAGTTAAAGTCTCAGACACTATTCTGTGATCCACAGGATTTTCACTGATGAGTTTTTTTGAAGTAGATCCCAGACCTCTATTGGGTTTTATTTGTTTTTTGTTTTAACTCCAAGATGGAAACTTGTGTTGAATATTGTCTACACAGTTGTCACTGCTGGTGTTTGAAATACCAATGGAACAGCCTCCAGCCTCGTAGTACCGTGCAGACCTCCACAGTACAGCAGACTGAAAGACAGCTTCTGATGAGAGCAACACAACCCCTCCTATGCTAAGCTTGATACCCCTAGTACTGTGGCTGCCTTCCTGTAACATAATAATGATTATTTGATAAGCCATCATTCATAACGCTTGAAAGTGGATGCGACAACTACACATTGTAAAAAAGCACGACTAACAAAACCATACTTTTCAAGATGATTTTCAGGTTCCTAGACAAGGGAGTATTGTATGGATTAAAATCAGGAAAAGTATATCAGGCTTGTATGTTTTCCTAATAATTATTCAATATGGAGAGTTAGCAACTAATCTGAGAAACTGGAGTACATGAAGAAGAATGACATCAGAATTTGAGGAATGTTTATTAACAACCTTCTATATGCAGATGACACAACCTAAACTACTGATGGAGATTCAAGACTGGAGCTGTCAGTATGGGTCATAATGTAATGTAAAGAAAACAAAACCCTTCATAAATAGACCAACGATAACATCATGAAAAACAGAGAAAATATTGAAGTTGCCAAGGATTTCATTTTACTTGGCTCCACAATAAATGCCCATGAAAACAGTATTCAAGAGATAAAATAATTCATTTTAATGGGTAAATCTGCTGCAGAAGACCCATAAAATTATTAGAGATTCAAAATATCAGTTGAGGCATTAGTTTCAAGTGAACAGATCACCTTATATACATGATAAAGTTGCACAATTGATAAGGAAGACTGTAGAATTGATGCATTTTGATTAAGGTGTTGCCAAGGAAATTTGCAATTACATTGGATTACTGGAAGAAAAAAAAACAAATTTATTTTTGTGGAGAGATGGAGAACATAAAGGGAAGATCAGATACATATGTTTATCAATAGAAGAGACTTGAGATAAAGAAAAGGCTTGAAGGGAAAGAATATTCACACTACCCTAATAATGGTTGATTAGAACCATTGGTTTTTGGATCTGGAGACAAAGTTGTATGATCTGGAGACATGAAGCCGGGGGCACAGGGGAGCACATATTTGGAAAGGAGAGACATATTACAGAGGACCAGACTACAGCAGAAGGTCCATTGAAAAGGCAGACAATGGTGGGAGGTCTGAAATTAGAATAAAAAGCCTAGCTCTACATTCTACCACGCCTTGGGTTAGCTAAGGGCCCTTTGGTGTCCTACACCAAAGTAGTGCCTTCAACGAGCTCACTCTTTCCATTCTAACTTTAAAAATCTACCTTTCTACAAACAGAATGTTCTTTAGACTCTAGGAGGATGTTGAGACCTCTTCTCATGCACGTTGGACATGTGTTCAGAAGAGACAAGTCTCCAAAACAGGACAACATGCTATGTAAAATAAATGGCCAGTGAAAGGGAGAAAACCCTGAAGGAGATGGATTTAAAGACTGGCTGCACAATTGGTTCAAACATGACATCAATTGTGAGGATGGTTCAGAATAAGGCACTGTTGGTTCTCTCTGACAGAGGGTTGGTAGGGAATCAGTGACATTGATGGCACGTCAACAACAGCACACGAGATTAAAGATGGGCATATTTGATCTGGCTGTCATTTAATGGTAGAATCTACTTTCATCCCTGTTAAAGTGGGATGTTGTCACTTGTTGGAGCAATATAATAAAGTTGAAATTATGTTCCACATTTTTAAGCCTAGGTTATCAGAAGCCTGTAGCTTCTGATTATGCTTGTTGGAATGTTTCACCGGGTAGAAGTCACTTGACTTATGAGCACTCCATTTACTTTTCCAACACGATGCTTTGAGGAAGTCTATGTCAGTCACAGGGGGAGGATACAAGTAGAGGCAAGGGGGACTGAGTAATTTCAATCAACCAACACAGGAACTAGACTGATTAAATAAACCATTTACTCGGTCCTTCTCTTGCCTGGAGACCTGACGAGGAGAATCAAACCTCGCAGTTACAGTCAAAACAGAGGCCCTACATGAATGGATGGTGTGGTTACACTGTGCTAATAAAATGCAGTGATTTGAAAGAGACCAG
Source organism: Tenrec ecaudatus (assembly GCF_050624435.1). NCBI lineage: Eukaryota > Metazoa > Chordata > Mammalia > Afrosoricida > Tenrecidae > Tenrec > Tenrec ecaudatus. The sequence continues at coordinate 200,039,056 of NC_134532.1, forward strand.
CTGTTCTCAGAGTCAGCATGGGGCAGAGAGACCAGTCCTTCTTTGCCTCAGATCAATTCCTGACTCTCAAATTTGTGGGCATAATAAAAGGGATGTTTTACACGTTTCATTTTTCAAGGTGGTGTTTTTATGCAGCAATAGATAACTTTAGCATCTTAAGTAAAACTTTCGATATGACTTCATGATTGAGTGCCCTTCAAAATCAGAATTGTTAGTCATGGAAACAACACAGTAAAATCCAGTTATCCTGAACTCTTGGGGAATAAGTCATTCAAGATGATGGAATGATAACACTTCCAAAGATGGAAGTGATCAATCTTTAGACTGCCATGATTTTGAATTTTAACTGTTTAATGTGAGTAGTTATATAATCATATATATTTACATGATATTTTATATATAATATGCTTAATCTATATATGTATATGTGTATATACATATATATATATATATATATATATATATATATATATATATATATATATATATATATATATATATATATATATATATATAGAGAGAGAGAGAGAGAGAGAGAGAGAGAGAGAGAGAGAGAGAGAGAGAAGACCTAGTAGCAAAATAGTGGAAATGCTCCATTGCTCACTGAAAAGTAAACTCGAGAACTCTATACTCTATGGGAGAAGACTTGGAGACATGATACTATAAAGATAATAGTCCCAATAAAGCTTATAGCCTTGGATGTGCTATGAGTATCTACACAGGTGAGAAGAATACACACACACATGAGGGCTTCAACTATTTCATGGAAAAATCCTATTATCTTTGAATGCTGTGTCTTGCTAGTTATATGGATAAGCTCGGGCTATAAAGCTCACCAGCCATTCAATGGAAGAAAGATGAAGCTGCCTATTCCTTAATGATTTACAGTCTCAGAAACACTATGCACATTGTGTAATCAACTATGCCAGTGGACTTGGTTGCTTTTGCTACTATACACACACACATATGCGAGTATATCTGTGTATGTTTGCATTATATATGTATGCATACATACATATACACTTGAGTGTATATATGTATCTATAAATAAACACATGCATATAAGCTTTTGTTGTTGTCAGGTGCTAGAAGTCAATTCTGATTCACACCAATCGTGTGTAAATTAGAACAAAACACTGCTAAGTTCTCTGCAATTTCCACAGTTAGTTTGAGGCAACCTTTACAAACATTGCCATTTATTTTTGTTGTCGATATTCTTTCTCACTGATCTTCTCTGATGGCATAGTGGTTATGCATTGAGCTACTAACTGAGAGGTCAGAAGTTTGAAACCACCACCAGCTTCTCTGTGGAAGAAATATGTGGCTTTCTACTCCCATAAAGAGGATAAGCCTCAGAAGCTCACAGGGGCAGTTCTATTCTGTCCTATAGGGTCAACATGTTTTGGGATTGGTGTGATGGTAGGGAGTCTGGTTTGGGGGCTCATTTCATCACGTGCTGTGGTTTTTTACAGGTGCATGTCTTTTCTGATAGCATGTCCAAAGTCCATGAGAAAAATTCTCACCATTCTGGGTTCTAAAACATGTTATGGTTTACTGCTCTCAACATACATTTATGTGTTCTTCTGGAAGTCCATAGTACTTTCCAGTACTTTCAATATGCTTCACCAGCACCACGTGCTTCAGGGGTGGGTTCTCTCGCCATATTCTATCTGTAGGTTAATCAAATAATCAACAATATAGATTATATGAAGAAGACTCTGACATCAGGATTGGAGTAAGGCTTATTAACAACCTGTGATACACAGATGACACAATCTTGTAAACTTGAAGCACTTTTTAATGACAATCAAAGTTTGGAGCCTTCATTATAGATTAAAACTCTATGTAAAGAGAACCAAAATTATCATAACTTGACCAACTTGTAACATCATGATAAATTCAGGAAAGGTCAAAGTTATCAAGGCATTTTTCCTGTTTGTATCCACAACCAATGCTTATAGAAGCAGCAGTCAAGAGATCAAATGACTAGTTGCCTTAGAAACTGGAAATCTATCGCACAAGACACTTCTTTCCAAGAAACCAAACTCACTGTCCTCAAGTTGGTGCCAACTCATAGCAACCCTACAGGACAGGGTAGAACCTCTCCTCTGAGTTTCCAATACTCTGTAATGGTTTACAGGAAGAGAAAGCCTGGTCTTTTTCCTGTAGAGCTACTGGTGGCCTGGACCACCAATTTGAAAGTACTTTGAGAATTAAGTGCTTCCTAAATCATGATCATTTCAATTGCCTCATATGAATGTGAACATTAGACATTGAATAAAGAAGACCAAATAAGAATCGCTGCATCTGAATTGAGTTGAAGAGAAAAATTTCAAAGTATTCTGGACTGTCAAAAGAACAAATAGATCTGTCTTAGAGGAAATACTGCCAGAGTTCCCCTTCAAGTCAAGGTGGGGAGACCTAGTCTCACATACTTTGGAAAATTTGTTCAGAAGAGATCATTCCCTGGAGAAGGACATCATGGTTGATAAACTAGAGGGGCAACAATTAAAAAAAAAAAGAATGTCCTCAATGAAATGGATTGGCATGGATTCTCTAGAAATGCGCTCTAGCGTAGGAATAATTGTGAAGAAGATGCAGGCCAGTGTTTTATTCTGTTGTGCATAGGGTCACTACCAATTCGATGACCCCTCACAACAACAGTCACAACCACCATTAATTGTTGAACTTCTATATGCATATGAGGCTATTGAAAATATCATGAGTTGGGTCAGGTGGACCCTAGTCCTAAAGCCATCTTGTGTAGAAGGTTTGTCCAGTGCCACATATCATTTGATTTCTTTACTGCTATTTCCCTGACCATCAACTCTGGATCAAAGAAAAATCAAGTCCTTGTTAACTTCAATCTTCTTTCACAATTTATCACAATGTGGTCTCTTTGTTCAGTTGTGTGATTTTGGTTTTCTTTACATCGAACTATTATTCATACTCAATATGAGGTGATTTAAAATGACATGATTTCGGTCTGGCTCACCTTACTCCTCAAAATAACATCCTTATTTTTTAATAAAAATAGTAGGTTAGATTGCAGTGGAGTGGGTTATTGGTTAGGACAAAGTTAGTAAATGATAACTAGTCCACTAGGCCAAGAAATTTAATCATTAAACTTTCTCACATGAAAAACAGAGAAGGAGGATTTAAGGTGGTTGCATGGGGTGGGCGAGTGGCGGTGCAGGGAGGAAATGAGTTCAGGTTTCAGATATTGAATTTAATAATGCAGTAGTTTTGAAATGGGAATCTAGATCCAAGCTGACTCATTTTGACTCCTAGTTATTTTATTTATTATCTATGTGACTTTGAGAATATTGTTTCTCTATACTTCTACATTTTTAAGGATTTCATAAGATTTTGATAAGTTTTAGATTCAGAAAACTATGATAACATTAAATAAATGTAACATTTTGCATGTAAAATTGAATGTAAAAATTTCAGAATTGTTCCTAGTACATTGTAAATTCGCAAATGTTAAGAAATTATTGAAGTATCTGTAGAACATGAATTAATTGATGTCCAACATGCTTTCAAATGCACAAATATGCATTTGGAATTCATGGGTGTTGCAGGCTTATGATAAAGCTTTGGTATTATTAGCATATAGATGATCAATGATGCAAATAGAGTACATTGCATTATCCAGAGAGAGGATGCTAAGTGAGAAGAGGTTCAGAGCACAAACTTTAGAACACTGAGATACTGAAGATTGACAAAAAGAGGTTTAAAGGAGAAATCAGAGGAGAGGAAAACAAGACTGTTTCTCTGGAGCATTACAAATACTATTAGCTTCTGATATTGACTTAATGGTTACTGTAACTTTTGTGAAGATATGCCTGAGTTTCCTTTGGTCTGACCTTCTCTCTCCTGGGTGTACCAGCAGAGTTTCTTTATACATTTTATGGTTCCAAGGTTGACAGTAGATACCATGCTTGAGGAAAAGTTCTTCTTGTTGTCTTCCACCAGATACGTTTAAGAAAAAATGCGATACAGAATGCTACTGACAATATGGAATAACTCTACCTGTCACTCAAACTTTCTGTCTTAATTCCCTCGAGTAGCCATGACAAGAGCTCAAAGTAGGTGGCTTAAAAGGAATAAATATGATCCCATCCTCTGGCGTGGGGGTTAGGACATCAGTATATCTTTGTTAGGGTGTGATTCAGACCATCACATCGTCAAAGGAGGGAGAATTCTTCTCCATACTGCAAGTGCGGCTCTGAGCTTCCAGAGCGCTGATATGAGTGTACGTGTTTGAAGACTTGAGGGGGGTTAATGGAGAATCACTCTCATGTTATGAAGAGTCCAGGGATGAGGTGAAGCTCAGAAGGAGAGAGAATGGAATCAAGATGTTCAGTTAAAACATGGAGGGAAGGCAAGACTCTTGGGGCAGAAGAGGTCAAACAATGAAAGAGAGAACTGTGGACCATGAATATATCTGAGGATAATTATCTCATATTTGACAAGGAAGATAAGTTTCTGCCTCCCTCCCCTTAATAAAATCACAAATATTATTTTTTACTTATGAAAATTGTTTTTGAGTCAAGAGGATTCTTCTGGAAAAGCATATCAGAGCCAGTTCTAGATTTTGATTAACCTAGAACAGAAATAGACTACATGCATCTGAACCATGTAATCAAGTTGAATGTAAGTATTAAAAGTCCTCCTTTACACATACGGAACATGTGCTCTATGAAGTTTCTGTAACTTATTTGAAGACACAAAGCCAGGAGTTGATAAACCTGAGACTAGACCTCAGGATGTTGGGCTGCCAATCTATTCTGTAACCACGCTGCATCTGGAGGTGCTATCAATAGTTCTCTTCAGGATGGATCTGGGTCAGGAAGAGGACACATTAGAATGAAACCAAAGAAGTAGTTTACACCAGATGAAATGTTGAAATGCGTCCCTATCGAACATTGTTTAATGCAATTAAGCTCACAGGTAAAAGAGCAGGTTATGCGCTATTTTAAGAAGGAAACTATGGTCTCCAAGGAGACAACTATGAAGCATCACCTGGGCAGAATGAGTAATATTTCTGGTGACTGTGATATATTAAAAATATGTGTCGCTCTGCTTGGTAACTCATATCAAAGGCAGAATCATGGTGATGTGACATACATGGAAAACACATGACACACTATCAGAAAGAATAAAATCAAAATCTCCATTCATGACAGTGGCTTTCTTCTGGGTTGTGCAGTATCAAAGGCATGATATTGGTATATCATATACTCAAGCCAAATTTTTTCCTGGTGTTTATGTCAGTACTAGCATTTTCAGCAAATTAACTGAGTTGCAGTTTCCTTATTTGGAGAATATGATAGAGCCTTTGTCTTCAAAGAGTATCTGTTCTGGGAAATAATGGGTAAAAATCAAAATCTAGACCCATTTCTTGCTTGAGATCTTGCCAGAAAATCAAGTATTAAAAACTCATTCACCACATGCCATACAGTTGGTTCTGATTCATGGTGACTCTATGAACAACAGGACAAAACACTGCCTGGTCCTCCACCATCTTCACAATAGTTTCAATGCTTGAGCCCATTGTTGCAGACACTGTGTCTGCCCATCTTGCCAATGGCCTTCTTCTTGATCATTATACAACCACTTTACTAAGCACAATGTCCTTTTCCAGAGATTAATCTCTCCTGATAGTTAGCCAAAGCACATGAGATGAAGTCAATTGATGGAAAATCAGATGAAATATTTCAATAAATTGATAAAGTACTAGAAGTGCACATTAGTCTATGTAAAAAAAAAATGGAAGAAAGCTACCTGGCCAACTGACTGGAAGCAGAGGTCCATATTCACATCCATTCCAGAGAAAGTTAGCCCAACAATATGTTGGAATTAACAAACCATACCATTAATACCATTTGCAAGTAAACTTCTGCTTAAGGTAATTAAAAGTACTGTAGAAGAACAATCATAGTGACCTCTCAGAAATCCCAGCTGCATTCAGATGACGAGGTACGGGCATATTATTCCTTTGTTGCTGATATCATTTAGATACTAGCTGAAAGCAGAGAATAGCAGGAAAATATGATCAATGTTTTATTGATGATACAGAAATATTTGACTGTGTGATTAACATATTTTGGATAATATTTAAACATTGATAATTCAAGAATATTGATTTCTTGTCATGGGGAACCAATGCATAGATCAACCATCAGTTCAAAGAGAACAGGGAAATGGTGCAGTTTAAAATCAGGAGCAGTCTATCTCAGGGTTTATTATTTCACCATACTTATTCAATCTATATGCTGAGCGAATACTCCAAGAACCTAGAAGATTTGAAGAAGAATTCAGAAGCAGGAATGGAGGAAGAGTCCTTAGCAATCTACTATATTGAGATGATACTGCCTCGCTTGCTGAAAGCAAAGAGCCTCAAACCAGTTACTTGTAAGAATCCAAGAGTGCACCTCAACCTGAAGAAAAAGAAACCCTCATCACTGGGCCAAATAAGCAATAGCAAGATAAACCAAGGAATGGTTGAAGTATTCCAGGATTTAATTTTACCAGGATCCCTGATCAACACCCATAGAAGGAATAGTCAGGAAATCAAATGGAAAACTGAATTGGAGACATCTGTCATATATATATCTTATACATGCATACATCTTATGCATGCTAATCCAAGCCACCGTGTTTACTCAGAAAGCTGTAGGATGAATAAGGAAACCTTAAGAATGATTGCCTTTGAATTTTGGTGATGAAAAAGAATATTGAGTCTTCCGTGGATTGCCGAAGAATGACCATATTTGTGTTAAAAAGAAGTGCAGTTAGAATTCTCCTTTGAAGCCAGCATGTTACACATTTGTCTCACACACTGTGGGCCTGTTATCAGAAGGGTAAGAAAGTCTATGGATAAGAAGCTCATGCTTATGAAGGAGAAAGTTTGTGACAAAGAGACAGACCTCTCAGTGAGATGGACTGACACAGTGGCTGCCAAAATGGAGCTCACACATGGATCTTTTCTGCTTTGTTTTCTGACTGACAGTTTTTGTTTTTATTTCTGTTTTGGTCATTGTTGTTTGCTTATCTACTTCCTATTTGTTTGCTTATCTACTTCCTGTTTGTGTTTTGGATGATTTGCTGTATATGAAATCCAGGATAGGTAAATCTATAGAGAAAGTAATCTGATTAATAATTACCTAGGCTGCTGGCCAGTGATATTGGGAGGATGGGGAGCTAAATAACAAGGAGTTTGAGAAGAAAATATTATGAAACTGTGGTAACATTTGTACAACTCTTCTTAATAAACCTCACATAATATATAAGAATATTGAAGATAATGATATATATATAATAAGTTGAGGCCAACGAAATGATTTCTTAAAATGTTTGGGAAGCTGGCGCAGGATCAGACAGTATTTCATTGGGTTCCACCTAGGATTACTCTGAATGGGACTGACTTGACTCTAAGGCACCTAGCAACAGCATATTTCACCGCAGCACAGAGTGCAATGCAATTTCTCCTAAGTGGGTATCCAGACTTTGAGTAACCAGTCCGAAACTGTACATCTGCAGCTCTTCTACTTTCGTAGAGAAGCAGTGCAGTGATCTGTTCAGACACACAGTTATGCTAGCGAAACCCAAACACCAAACTCTCTGCTATCAAACTGGTGTAAACTCACAGCAACCCTATCGGACTGGGTAGAATTGCCCCAGCGAATTTCCCAGACTGTAGCTATTCACAGGAACAGAAAGGCATGTCTCACTCTCCTGGTAGCAAAGGGATCTCTGGGATGATTGGAACACTGCCTTCTCTCAGTTTGGTGTCATTGAATCCCTGGTGGGAGGTGGGAGGGGAAGAATGAGGGGAGCTGGCCCAAGAAGGGGTCATGTTGATCAGAGAACCTTATCAGGAGCATAGTATTGCTAGAAGTAAGACTAGAGGTCCATGACATCTTCACAAAATGACCAATGAAATCAATTGGGAAAGGAATGGGAGGTGAAGGCATGTAGATAGACCATAAACATAACTCTTTAAGAGTCTTGATGGAAAAAAAAACACTTTAGAAATGTTCTACTTTGGGATAGCTTTAGATTTACCAAGGTAGTTCTGAGACTTGGTCTCAAAATAAGTGATTTTTAGGGTAGAAGAATAAATTGATCGAGAAGCAAAAGCTGACAGGCTGAGGTCCTTGAGAAAGTGATCCCTGGGCAGGGATGCACGACACCGTGGAAGGGTTTGGCCTTCAATTGGAGGAGAAAGAGGATGGGAGGCCGTGAGTACTGATGCTGGAGAGCTGGTCGAATTGATGGCGGAATGATGAAGTGGCTCTTTATGAAATATGAGGAATGGTCATCAGCTAAATTCAAGGAACGGAAAGATGTGCAGGCTTGTGGGCAAACAGTAAAATAGTATCCAAGTGCTGAAATTAATTTTTCCGGAGAAATGCTGTCATTGACAAATGCCCATTTGATAATTCCCGGCATGTATCTGAAAAGTGACTTTCTCCCTGGGTTATATTTATTTGTTTGCAAGTAGGTGGAGAATAAGCAGATAAATGGCTTTAAACCAATTTAAATCAGAATGACAGTTTTAGAATGCCCGTGTCAGACACACCCTCAAACGACTCCCCAGGAGTCTTGTCCATGCATAATTCCCTCTCATTGACATGCTTCTAGGCAATAAAATATGAAAAAGGGAAAATTTGCATATATAATGAAGGCAAATAATTCTTTCATTTGGAATTCATCAAAAAGTTATGTTTACGGCCGGACCTAAGCAGTTGAATTCATTGAAAAAGGGTCCTGGTTTTCTCTAAAGGCAGCCATTTGAGGTGGCGGAGTTGTTCTCCCGCTTTTTCCATCTCTTTCCCCCTCCCTCCATGACTGTATCTTCTCCAATTCTCTAGCTGAGTTATCCAGCCCTGTTATATTCGAGCCAGTGGATGCCTTTAACAAGCACCACTTTATTCTTTCACACTATGGAAGGCTACACATTTGAACGCATGATGTCCGCTCTCGAAACCCACAGGGACGGTTCTACTCAGCCCTATAGGGTCTTCATGAGTTGGAAGCAACTCAAAGGGAGTGAGTTTTACGTGTATACGTGGATGTGCAACTATATATATATATTTATCGTTTGGATATTTTTCATGTTGAATAACAGCAACTACACAATATTAAGCAATTATTACTAAGGTCTGTTGTCAAATTTCCCTTCATAAACAAATATTCAATGACTTTCACTTTCCTACTACCCAGAAAACTCTTCCACAGAGTTCACTAACAGCAGTCAATTCAAAGGTCAGAAGGCTAGCCATGGCTCATGAGGAATATATGCTTACAGTCTTACATGTCTTAAAATGGGGTATTGGTCAAGCTATGCTCTTCTGCACAGTGTTGAGTAGTGAGGAATCCCAAGTTTATCCAGGTTGTTAGCAGGATTGATTTTCTTGTATCTCTAGAGTTTAGAAATCTCAAGTTTCCAAATCAAGCAATGGAAAGAGACACTGATCATGGATAAAGTGTGTCAACGTTGTTGAATCTTGATTTTCAATGGGTTAGCAGTTATGCAATGATGTCATGGAGCTGTTATATAATGGTGTTAGTGGATTTGAGAATGGATTTCACAATCCACTATGAAAGGACTAAGATTGGAGTACAAGACCTTTTATCTTATAAGAGATAAAGGAGAAAGAAGAGAGAAGAGAGAGGAGGTCTAGTATTAGCAACAATGAAGATCCAGGAGCATTGTTCATTCCAGGGACCTTGTGCTGAAAATCTTTTAGGTCCAGGGGAGGACTGATAACCAGACACATGGAGATGTCCCAGCATACAGATACTGAGAGGCAAAGACCTTCCTCCTAAACTGTGAGCCAAAAAAGAAATAAAGCCTCATATTTTTCCAGCTACTTCATAGTTTAACACCATGGCTCCACAACTTCTTACATGTATGTATAGATAGATGATAGATAAATAGATAGATAGATAGATGATAGATAGATATAGCTATATAAAGAGAGACATTAGTGGAAATGGAGTTCAAAGATAATAGAGGTTTCCATGGAAATTTGAAGCACCTGTAGAATAATAAGAAAGAGTGGCAGAGTTTTCTTATTCATTGTGTGAACTTGACAGCCAAGGCAAAGTGGGGTGGTTTTCACTTTAAGCGAGAGACTGAAGATTATCATGATTTATTCATTCATGGCAGTGGAAAGAGAATTAGAGTTTATGTACCAATATTGAAGAATCAGACACTAAGCTGATTGCGTTACAGAAAATCACATGGAAACCAAGAGATACCACTCATTCCCCTGCGCTTGCTAGTTCCTGTGGCCTTATCTGATGCACCTGGCACTGTGTCCCATTACCACACACTGCATGTTGCTGTGGTGCTAAAAGCTATGTCATTGTTATTTATTTAGTTATTTGTGTTATTTATTTATTTTTATAGAATTATCCTATGAGAAAAATATTGAATGAAGCAGGAAGCATCCAAAGAACATAGAAAAAAAATCAGAGTCACTGTACCCCAAAACACTATGAGGAAGATCAAACAGTGCCGAAGGAAGGCGTTCAAGCTACACTGAATGCATTAGCCAAAAATAAGGTTCCAGGAATTGATGGTATACCAATTGAAATACTTCAACAAGTTGATAAATCACTGGAGACACTACTTGTCTATGCTAGGAAATTTCAAGACAGCTGCTTGGCGACATGACCGGGAAAGATCCATCTTTGCGTCCGTTTCAAAGAAAGATGACCTAACAGAATGTGAAAATTATCGAACAAAATTACAGATGTTGCATGTAAGTAAAATGTTGCTGAAGATCATCCAACAACAGCTGTGGCAATATCTTGACTGCCAGAGATTCAGGCTGGACTTAGAAGAGGATGTGGAACAAGGGTTACCATGTAAGATGGAAAGCAGAGATTGTGTTTTATTGACTATGAAAGTCACTCAACTATGGATAATCTTGAGAAAAAGGGATATATGACACTTTATTGTGCTCCCGCAGAAATTGTAGGAGGAGCAGGAGATGGTTATGAGAAGAGAAGAAGGTTATACTGCAGGATTTAAATCAGGAAAGGGCATACAGCAGGATGTAAATAAGGAAAGATGAGCCTCACGGGTGTATCCTCTCACCATACTTGTTCAATATGTATGCAGGGAAGATAATCAGAGAAGCTGGCTTATATGAAGACGAATGTGGAGAAAGGCTTATTAAGAACCTGTGATATGTACATGACACAACCTTGCTTGCTGAAAGTGAGGACTTGAAGCATTTGCTGAGGAAGGTCAAGGCTTGTAGTCTTCAGTATAGAGTGCATCTCAATGTCAAGAGGACCTGAATCCTCACCGCTCGAGGTAACATCATGATAAATGGAGGAAAGTTTGACATTGTCAGGATTTTGTCTTGCTTGGATCAAGTCCTCTCTAAAAATTGCACTCTTCCTGCCTGCTCTGGCTTCATTGCTGCTGTTGTTAAGTGCCCCTGAGTTGATTCCACCTGGAGGTGACTATTTGGCAGAGTAGAACTGCCCTAAAGGACTCTTAGGCTATAATATTTACAGAAGCTGATCTTCAGGTTTCTCTTCCATGAGGTCTCTGGTGAGTTCGAACAACCAATCTTTCAGTTAGCAGCCAAGTGCTTAACCCAAGTTTCCTTCTTCCTAGGTTTGTTCAAATTTGGTATGCTTTTATTTCTGCTTGCAAGTGCATTCTCTTTATCCTTCATTTCCTTTTGGCATATATCTATCTCCTAAATTTTCAAGGTGAGAGAAAGAGAGATAAATAGAGATATAAATACATAGAAGATAGATAAACTTTGTTAATGCCAATTTGATCAGAGAATATCAAATATAAGAAACATGCTAGACACCACAATTATCTATATGAAGATGAGATTAAGCATGACTTATTTATCTATCTATATATCTCTCTATCTATTTATTTATTCGCTGTTATCAATGTGGATGTAGAAACTCAAAATGTTGCTCAGATTATCTAGGCAGTGTGTTTCAAAACTACTCTGGATAACTTATACAGAAAAAAAATTTGAAAGTTCTATGAGTACCTTCATCAAAGTGGATTTAGAGGAAGATGAAAGTCAGAATGGCTTCAGGGATATAGATAGATTGATTGACTAAAAATTTCGTTAAAATAGAGGGGATAGATACGATTTTCTGTTGGTAATAGTTTCTCTCTGCCCCAAATTTAATGTTTTGGGAGACATTTGGATCCATTATTTTTGCCACCTCGATTTACCTTTCCATCATTATACACAGTTACATCACACACACCCAGTGAATAGAGTAAATTTCTCAATAAAATAAAATAAAATTACACTAGCAAACCAGCAAATAAATAAACAGATATTCCATTGCTCCAGTTATCTACTGCTATATAACAAATCACAACAAATATTTAGTGGTCTATAATGATATTCTATTATTTTTGTTTCTGTACTTTAAAGTTTTCTGGGCTATGGCTTTGGGACGGGCTCAGCCAGCCAGTTCTGTGTCTCTTTCCCTGGATGCTCTAACTCAGAGTTGGTTGGGGGGATCAGCAACAGAGGACTAAAGAAATTGGAAGCATTTATCATATATACTCAAGAATAAGCCAACCCCAATATCAGCCGAGGCAACAAACTTTACCACAAAAACTGCATTAAACATATGCTGAAAAACTCCGCTTATATACAAGTATATGCGGTAGCTATATCCCCTTCTACATATCATGTCACAATCGTCCTCTTAAGTCAGGTCTCCTTAGACTGGGCTTCTTCAAATATGGTGGCTTACATACAGAGCCTACGGGCATGGTGTCTTGGGGCTCCAAAAGGGAAAACCTGAAGAAAACCAGGCAGAGGTGATGGTGCCTTTTGAAAATGATGTCATGTACATGTAATTCATGTATTATATATGTCAACCATTTAAAAAAGAGTAGGGTAATCATTACCACAATACATATTGGGACATTTCTTCTTCTTTGTACTCCTGGGTAGTTCCCCATTTCCCATCAGCCTCCTGTGCCATACCTCTGAGAAACTACTAGTGAAGTTATTCTCTGTACGGATTTTCCTATCCTAAATTTCACATACAGTAAAACGTACAAACTCAAGACAATGAAGACCAAAAAATCAAGGATTAAGCCTCTGGTGAATCCCTTCTGACTGTGGGCCAGGGATGGGAATGGCTTTGTTGTCAGACAGAGCACAGGGTCAAGTGAATTACTGCAGATGTGTTTAGATTTCATTGTAGCATCTTGTCATTTGATTTCCCCTTTGAGCTAATATACATTTATTCCAGTTTTTAATATGTTCTATTTTCTTTTCCATTGAGGTCTACCTCTGTTTAGTTGCCTTTGATGGTGTGACCTCTTAAGTCATATGGATACTTCCACAAGTTACAAACCAACCCAAAGCCCACTGTTTTTACACTGTGATAGCCTGACTGTTGCTATGACGTCAGAATCTGTGAGGTCACTGATATTTCAATTACCAGCAAGTCCACAACTTTCAACAAGCGAATGACGCAGTCATATGCTTTTAGAAAACAGGCAATAAATAATATATAAATATAAATGAATCTAAATCTTTAAAATGAATTCTCAGGGGAAAGAGTCCTAAATGATATGAACAAAGAGCATGTGTGTGTGTCAGTGATGGGGGGAATGGGAGTTCTGTGGGGCAAGTGTTCTCATGTCCATCATTGGGAAATGCACTCAACCATGAATACAGACCTCCCACACTGGACCCTTGTGCAAAAACCCCGTGATGTCTTAGAACCCTCTGTTCAGTGCTCCTCCCACCCTAAATGCAATACCTGCAGCAGACAGGATAAAAGCTAGTACAACCCATTGCCTGATATTTGTAATAGACTTCACAGAACAAGGGTGAAGTTGGGGATGAAGTAAAAAAATGCATTCCAACACATCAATTTCTTTTTCTTATAATAATGGTTTCATGAATATGAAGAATCACATTATTATATGGAGATTTTTGAATACCTCAATTATGAAAAAGACAAGCTTTGTTGTGGTATTGTTGTTCTCACTGTTGATTGAGAAATGTCTGAAGGTATTTCTGTTTTGGATTGAGGGCATTTTTGATTCAACACCTACTTAGAGTACATCAAATTTGGGTCCAAAGTTATTTTTGGTTATGGGAATAGGCTAGGAAGCAAACATATTGTTTAAAAAATCCTGCTCCTGTGGAGCTTACCTGAATACCTTATTCACTTGGAAAAAGGACCTACCCCAGTCACTGTTGAGAGGACTTGGTCATACAGCGACCCCAGGCATGTCAGTGCAGAACTGTGTCACATAGGATATTTAATGGCTAATGTTTCAACAGTTAATGACTTGGCCTTTCTTTCGAGGTACATCTGAATGAACCTGAAAGTCTAAATTTTTGTTGTCAGTTGAGTGAGTTATCCTTTGCCCCTACTCAGGGACCCATGGGGGGGGGAAAATACCTTTCCAAGTGAATACATATATTACACATATTCCATATTCTCCACCAGTATGGGATCATCCTTCTTCCCAACACCAGGTCAGGAGCCCTTGAATACAGTGTGTACAGGAGAACATATGTTCAAGACCTATTGTTGTGAGCTGATAGGAAGACATCTGGACCATGGACCGAATGCTCAGGGCGTTCCTGAGCAAGCAGTTAGCATACCCTCTTGTAGAATCAACACTAGACTAGCTGGAGGAGTTGCTGACCTCGACGATTAAGAAGAAAGCTTCAACACCAGGAGGAGGAGTGGAGCTGCTACTCTGTTATACTCTGGTAAGAAGAGAAACTTTCTGTTGAAAACATCTGTAAGATTTTTAAGCTGTGACATTCCCTGGTTTTTGTAATTCTTATTTTTCTTTTTTCCCCATGTGGTGATTAATAATCTATACACACACACACACACACACACACACACACACACACTCACACTTTGGGGACTGCAAGGAAGGAGGAAGCTGGGAGACCGCTCTTCTCCGGAGGGAAGCTCCAGGGGAGGAGAGCCCCAGGGACAGGCTTGGTGTTGGCAGCTTTGGAGAGCAGAGAGTAGGTGGAGTCCCCGGGCCTGCTCCAAGGGGAAAGGAGGAGAGCAACCAGTCTGGGATATTAATGGCTCTGGAACTCCAGAGAGCAAAGGCCCTTGTGATCTTTTGACCAAATCTGGTCACTTTTTCTGTTTTGTTTTGATTTTTCAGGTCAAAACACAAACACCTTACTGTGGTTTGAAAGCTTTCACTTCCATGTTCTCCATATCAGGTACAGCAACTAGGTGAGTTAGAAATCTCTTTTAAGCTCGGCCTCACTTTTCTTAGCCTTCATTTTTAATCACTCACCTCGTCTTGTCATTTCTGCCTGTTCCTATCTTTCAAATTAGTCCCTTTGGCTCCATCTTCACTAACTCCGTGTATAGCCACACTGCTTTATGTACTTCTCCTCTGGGACACCACTAAAATCACTCCTTCTCAAGGGAACTCTTTTTTGATGACGGGTAAGGCTGTGTGTCTGCAGGGCCGAGCCACACCTCAAAACTCAGGGTCGCTTCCATTGCCGGGTAATTGGTCTCCTACCTGAGAGCTCTTGGAACTGCCTGTAGTGTGAGCTCTCTTTGAATATGACCGTCTCTGCTTAATTAGTAGCTTGAAGGGTTAGTCACCCAGACAAAAAAAATCCCAAGCTGTGCCATATGGGGCCTCTAATGTATTCTTCATCTAACATTTAGTCTTATTCTCTATACTTTCTCACCAAAATTAGCCTATAATACTATTACATCCGTTTGCTTATTGAAATAACTCACACCGTTCTAAATGATTGACTAGTGTCACTTTGCACATAATGTTCACATTGTTTAGAATACCCTTAACTTTCTAAAATGCAGAAGCCTTCTCAAAATTCAAGACCAAATAGAAGGCCCATCAAAAGAGCAGCCTTTGTTTTTGTTCTTTTTCTTCAGGCACTAAAGGCCTCCCTAGTCTATGGCCACACCACTTCTCTGATAAATGGTTTTGTTCTGTGGGAGTGTCCCCACAGGATAGCTACTTTCTTTAGAGAAGAAACTGTGTGCTAATTCATCAGCAGCCTACATTGCTAGTGCCTAGTCTAGCACGGAGGACCCTTGATGTCACTGTGGGAATAGGCATTGTGCTGCTAATCACAAAGTCAGCAGTTCAAGTCCACCATGCCCCCTTAGGAGAAATGTGCTGCCATCTGACCCCATACATTTTTTGTAGTATCGGAAATCCTATCAAGAGTGGTCCTGCACCAGGTATCCTCAAGGGTCAGACTTGTTTTGTTTATTTTTTTGCTCAGCACAGCATGTGCATGCTAAAATACTGATCAACAACACAAATGAAATGAGTATATGAATGTGGGAATGTAGTTTTGTTCTTCAGTGAAGTGATGCCAAGAGAAAAGATATGGTTACAGATCTAAGCAGATGTGAAAACTGACTCTGTTACGTATCAAAACCTATGCTTGGAAATTTGTCTTTTTATTACCCCAGTGTATTAGGCTGGGTTTTGTAGAGAATTAAACCCAATGATATATAGATAGATGATTGATAATAGACAGATAGATAGATAGATAGATAGATAGATAGATAGAGCAATCCACATAGCCATAGAAGAGGGCAAGCCAAGTTTGCCTAAAGTCTGTGGATCATAGGCTAAGCTGGAGCCCTTCTGACTCACACAGAAGTAGGCTGGTGGAAGCTGATTCAAATGGATCCAAGGATGGCAAGCTACATGATAACAGGCCACTGACAATTCTCCGGGTCCGTGGGAAACATGGTAGGGATGGCCAAGGACCAAGAAGTCAGATGTAATATACCTGCCAGCAGGAAGAAGGAAAAAGAGTATTCTCCACAGCTTCTCTATATAGGACATAGACCTCGCACCCAAAGAGACATCATCGCCCCTTGGCCTGAGTTAAGGGTTGTATCCCATCCTAAGCGGCCTACCACTGCATGGCATCTCACAGCGATCCCATCACAGAGGTAGTCACATCATTCTCAGTGACATCATGGGGAGGCCTCAAGAGCTATGAATCCGGACCGACTCTGATGATGATGAAAAGTTGAATGATATTAGCATTTTGTCAATTGTGGTAATAACTCCACACGTGGAAGCTCTGGATCATCTGAATTATTTCTGGGAATGGGAGATGTTTCCAATTAGAAACAGTGAAAGCTCTCTGTATGGTCCATTTCTTCTTTTTTTCATATATTTCACATAGTATCTCACTGCTTTCCAAATCTGTCAATTAACTTTAGCAAAGCAATCAGCATTTGGGTACATGTTTCCAAACAACTGAAGCCCCTGATGGAGTTTAGAAAAGTAAATCTACATAGTAATGTTCTGAAGAGTAAATCATAAAATTGAACATCTGCAATGAGCATCTGAGAATGATAACATCAGTAATTATGTGTTGCAACATTGCGCATAGGACACCTACTCCTCACTTACAAATGATCTTGTTATCTGATATTCTGCATGTACAAATAGTAGAAAAACAACATTCTCAGTGCTTTGTATACTACTGGCATACACCAGGCAGTAATGAATGTCAAGTTCAGAGATAAAAGTACTCCTGGCTCTGATAGTTAAGACTATGGGTCAACTTGGTTGGGCCATATTTCTCAGTGGTTTGACAGCTTTGAAATGGTACAATATGGCAGACATAAGTAGTCAATCGACTTCTACTTTTTTGTGATCTAATATGGTCAACCTCCATTTTCACAATAGTGCCAATAATTTTCTCTCATGATCTGGCCTTTGGAATTTAAGTGTGTTGGTAAGTAAGGAGAAAGTATCTATAGTACTAATGATAAACTAGCTAAAATTTTAAAATAAGATGACTTGAAGTACAGTGATGTTAATCAGAAAATTATGTCATGATTCAGGAATTCACTGTAGGTTTTTGGGTTTTTCTTTTTGACAGACATAAAGTTGCACCTGAAATAGGTGTGCTTATTTTGTTGGTGTTGTTGTTGCTGCTTTCAGAAGTGTCACCTTCCATGTGTCCTGTGTATGATTAGTAAAAAGAGAGATATGTTGATGATCTTTCAAGGGCCAACTAGAACTGACTCCAAAACCAGTAAGAACAGATATTAGTTAATATTTTTTAAAAAAATGCTTTCTACGTGTCAGACACAATTTGGTGTATGTTTACATATGATGGCAAGTATCCTTGTGTGGCACAAATGTTTAAATATTTGGTTAGCAGTTGACAGGCTGGCAGTTGAAACCCATCCAGAAGTACCTAAGAATAGAGGTAGGTAATTTGTTTCTAAAATAATAAAGCCTTGAAAACTCATTAAAGCATATTTATCCTACGTGGCTGAGGTCACTATGAGTCAGAATTAATTTGGGGGCAAGCACCATCAATATATATGTTGAGTTACTTCTTCGTTACACTGTTCCCATGTGAGAGTTATTATTATTCTCATTTTAACTATGAAGAATTTGAATTGAAGAAAGCTTCCATTACTAACAAAAAGCAACCCAGATAGCATTGAAAATTAAAATGTCACAAGATCCTAAAATATTTTCCTATAATATTTTATCTTAAACACTCATGAAAAATGGCATGAGGAGACATTTGTAAAAATTTTCTTAGCAGCAGTTCCACCGAATTCAAATATCTGTCAACAAAGCAATGAGACTGGTTCAATAATTCCATGGGAATTTCTCCAACTTTTTGAAGCCCCCTCTCTACATTTTAATTTATTATATAAAAATTGAGTAAAATATGTCACAGATGAAGGAATGCATAATTTATGAAATTATATCAATATTAGCAATGTATTAGCAAAGAACAACTCATATTTTTTAAATGCAAACATATTATAAATGTCTACAGATAACCAAGGGAAAGATTAAAATACTCAGGGAAAACTGTGGGTTTTGCTAAGGTTCCTATTTTGTAGCCTTTGTTATATATATAAACAGTTTTAAAAACTACTTTTCCTGGCTTTTGACAGTTAAAAAATTGATGACCAGTGAGGTAGATGGGCTGCATCATTTACAACCAGCAGAGATGAGTACAAGCCCTCTCACTTGTCCATAGCACTTTTTTCTTGCCCCAGGAACTCCTCAAACTTGGCAGGCAATAAAAAATACAACTTGGCATTCTGAACTCACAATGAGTTACTCATTAGGTGTGGTGGGCTTAAGTGTGGAGGAGATGAACAACTCCTTGCTACACCATTCAACACAGCATCCCATTAGAACATCTTTCCTAGACTAAATCCAAGCCAGCAGGAAGGAATGGTGTGGATTGGGCTATATGAGAGATTCAAAAATAGGGACATTATTGAAATTCTTTCTAAGTAGCATTGGTGAATGCTTATAATGAGCCACCTGGGGAATTTGGAATATTGCAGTTTTCCTTCTTTTTCATAATGCTTAATGACTAAGAAAAAGTGGTGTGGTTTTCTTTTTGTCAGCTTGTTAGTCTACATGGTGGAACTATGTTTCCAGTTTTCTGAACATTAATTCAAGGTTGTAGAAATGTGATGCCGCTCAAAGTGAGGGAGGTTTCAGTCCAATGACTTCCTTTATGTAGTAGAGTTTTTTCTCTTGGGATGTCAGGTATAAGACACTGGATTTTAACAAAAGAATAAAGGGAAGTAGGGTAGACATTTGGAAATGTATTTGGAGAGGAAAAATTAAGCTGAAACATTATGTACTTACATTACATGAAATATTACATTACCACATGACATGAAATATTACTTCATGTGGATGTGGGAAAGGTTTTACTTGGGTTTTCTCATGTAAAGTAGAGCAGGAGTTCATCACATTTTGACCACGACGAAGATAAGAAATAAGGTTGTGTACATTTGTCCAGTCATTGCCAATATGATCCTTCTACGGGGTGTAAGAGAATGCCTTCTTTTATAAGTATCCAGAGTCCAGAAAATTCCAGGTTATAATCATGTAGTTGAGCTGAAAGTGCCACTTAGAAATTTATACTAATAAAAGCTTCCCGGATAATTTTGATGTAGCTTAATCAAGAGAATTGCTATTCTAGTCTTCTTGGTAACTGTGAAATCATGAAAACATTCGATCACCAGGGATGGAACAGCATGCTTTGTTCCAACTGCACAATAAGTAAAATATATGCATTCTTAGATTAATTTCATAAGGCTTGAGAGAACATAAGTTAGCAATTAAGTTCCAGCATGTCCTTGGTGTCTCCCCACCTCCTCTCTGACGCTAAGATGTGCCATTCCAAGGATAGGAAGTGCCTAGGGTGCTGGTCAATACCCAAGTTTGGAGGAAGCACAGACCACAATTAATGAAGCCAACTGCTATTTTCAGCTCTCCTAATGATAGATCACATTTCTGAAGACCTGAAAGATTTATAACGCACACTGTACACCTGGTACATTCCAGATGAGCGGACTTTGTGTGCTCAGAAGTGAGCAGGAAGATGTGCTGCATTGAATTTTATTGATTTTCCTTTTTGCTTGTATAGGTTTATGATGTTCCATTTTCTCTTTCTCTTGGTTTGGAAATTGTGGTCTCAGTTATTTATTTTCTTCCTTCGTTTTACATTTAAAATGTATATAAAACACTGCATCAATTTTCCCTGCCACAGGCAAAGGGAAGGGTGGGTTCCTTGGACACAAAGAGGTGGGTGGGTGGTAGAGGAGTAAATCCTTCTCTGTTTCAGCATGCCCTCTAGTTATCGTTCATTTTCACTTTCTGACTCTTTAATGCATTTATAATTCGCCTTATCTCATCACTGTCCAATTCTTAGCAGCACGACTTCAATTTCAAAGATTATGAATGATACCTCAGATTTGTTTGCATGTTTGCATCCTATCACTGTTCTTGCAGTTGTGACTGGTTTCCTCCTACAGCTTTTTAACATAGCATAGCTCATTTATTGATATGACTAAATAGATGTACTATAACAGAAATAGACTTTTGTTTGTGAAAACTTGGTAAATGATGAGGATCCAATTTGATTGCCAATCCACTATTTTACTTGGTCTTTGCTTAATTCACAGTGTGATTTTAATTAGAATATCATGTCATCTTGTTCAATTAAGTATCTTCTTTCAATGACCCCAGAGTTTCAGATAAGCCAGGCAATTAGATGTTGAAGTCATGTTTGGGCTCATGGCCCGTGGCATAGAGTCATCTTCTAATTTTGCTAGTCCCTTTCAATATCTGATAAATTAATACAATATATTAGAGAATGAGAGAATATTGATGAGTTCTCACTTCAAAACTAAAATCAAATTGATCATCACTCTTTTTGTTAAAAGAAGAGCATTAGAATATGCAAAGGAGAGGTTCTTCTTATCAACTGTTAATCATGATCCCACTTATATTACATTAGTTTTCCCAGATGTCACACAATCCTAAAATATCATCATAAATTTCCCTTTATTACATATCACCTAGAGTATTATCATTATTAGCATTTCATAGGTAAATAATATTGAATGCTGAGAATTCCATTGGACTCAACCTAATAGTACTTTCATTGATTCACTTTTTTGCTACAATACTCTATTTAAAATAGAAAAATAAGTCTATCTCAAAAGCCAAACCTGTACCACTTACGATAAATAAAATATCATATTATAGAAAAATGAAATAAAAACAAAATACGCAAAAAAGGATGCTATAAGGGTCTAATAGGGTCTAAGGTCTAATTAGATACCATTGAGGGAGTCCTAATGTTGCATTATGTAAATCCTCCACTGCTAAATGAAAAGTCAGAGGCTTAGCCCACAAGCCTCTGTAAGAAAATATCTGGGGGTCTGCATGTATACATATTGTCGCCTAGGAAATCTTATGGTTCTATTCTGCTCTCTAGGGCCACAAAGTTGGAATAGAATCAACATCACAGTATCCATGAAGAATTGCTGCCTTACCCGCCAAATGCTCAGGGTGAAGGATCTGCTTCTCTCTCTGTGTAAGGGAGAGATTAGTATGTGAAGATACAACTTTCAAAGAACAGCTATCATAGCACATGGTTTTCTTTACTATCATTTTCTCTGTATATTCTATTTCTTTCATCTGTTGTTAGGGACCATAGGGTTGGCTATGATTCAAGCTGTTGCTGTTGTTTTTGTTGGTAGGTGCCATTGAGTCAGTTCTAAGGAGACATTGTCAGGTTGATCAACAGGTTGAAATCCACCTCTACATCTTTCATGCATCTTAAAGTTGACTTAAAGTCATCTGCCACATCATGATATTTCCCGTCAGTCCATTCGGAGGGTGTTTGTTATGAATTAAAATCCATACCTAATGTTGTAATCTTTGATTTCATCAGAGTGCCAACTCCTCTTGGCTTTCAGCATGCAAGCTGGTGCCATTTGCATATTGTAGGTTGCTGATAATTTCCTTCAATTCTGATGCCACATTTTTCTTCGTATAGTTTTGAATACAGGCTTAATAAGTATAAGAAGCTATACACAACCCTGAGTTTAAAGCAGGCTGAATCCTCTTCTTCTGATTGAATGGCTGCCTCTTGTTGTGTGCCTAGGTTCAACAGGGGCACAGGTAAATGTGCAATTTTTGTTATGTGCATGATTAATATTCTTCCTCAGCACCATAATTAAAAATACATACGATTAGGCTTTCCATATTCAACGTCCAACTTTCACTTGCATATAAAACATTACAGAAAAGTGAAACATATTTGGTAATGTGATTCATAATCTGTTATGATCTAGAGTTGAATGGCTTTGCATAGTCATTTAACTGTAAACACAAGTTAACATCTTTGTGATATTCTCTGCTTTCAGCCAAGAGCAACTTGATATCTGTAGTGATAGCCCTGCATACTTTTCTGACTCGAGTTTAAATTCCTAGTCGAACTGCTGCAACTGCTTTTGAATGATGATCAGAAAAGTGTTGCCCGTGTGGAGTTTCAATAATACAAACCCAGGTTCTTCCCTTCCCCCCCTACAGGTTGGTTGATCATAAGAGAAAAAAAATTGGGTAGAGTTACTAATATGAGCCAAGAACTATAAGAAAGAGGGGTGACAAATTAATAAAACTTACAGAGGTGTAATCTAGACTTATCTCACACTATTTCCATAATATTTAGCTCCAGATGGTGCAGGACCCAACAGTGTATTGTTCTGCTTTGCATAGTGTCACTATGGGTTGAATTGAATCTGTGGCACCTAGCAATAACAACAGGCATGCACCTATATACCCATACATATATATTCACATATACATACATATGCCTACATATGGGCTGAGCTATATTTAGAAAAAAATTAAATTATTTTACATTTTTTACAAACTTTGTAAAGCTCCTATTGTACCCTTATGTTAGTGGTGCTTTGGGACCACTAATTGTGAGGTCTCTGGTTCAAACTCACCAGCTGTTCCTCAGGAGGAATATGAGACTGCCTGTTCCCGTAACGGTTTACACGGAAACTTTTACATAGGAACCAAGAAACTCTAGATAGGGTTTTTTGCATCGTAACTTGATTGGTGGCACTCTAATTTTTAAAAAATGATCTGTTTATCAATTTATTATTGTTAGGTACTATTAATTGGTTATCAACTCTTACAGATACAGTGCACAATAGAACAAAATACCTCTGTTTCTGTGCTACCCTCACAATTATCCTTTTACTTGAGCCCTTTAGTGAAGCCATTATGTCAATCCATCCCATCGACAGCCTTCATTTCTCTCACTGTTTCTTCCATGACGTCCTTCTTCAGAGACTGGTCTCTCCTGATAACATATCCAAAGTCTGGGGACAAAGTCTTATCATGTTTGCCTTTAAGGAACAATCTATCATTCTTCTGAGATATATCTGTTTGTTCTCTTGGCAGTCCACAGTACTTTCAATATTCTTCAACACCATAATTATAATACATAAATTTTTTGTAGGCTTTCCATATTCAAAGTCCAACTTTCATTTGCATATGAAGCCAATTGGGGGGAAACATGAGTTTGGTCCGCCACACCTTAATCCTCAAAGTACTATCATTGCTTTTGAACACTTTAAAGAAGTCTGGTAGCATAGATTTACCCAAGGCAATAAATCCTTTGGTCTCTTGACTGCTGCTTCCATGAGCATTGATTGTGAATCCAAGGAAAATGAAATCCTTGACAACTTCAATCTTTTCCCCCAATTATTATGATATCACATATTGTTCCACTAGTGAGGATCTTTTTCTCTTTACATTGAGCTTATACCTAAACAAAAGGCTTCCATCTTTGATCTTCTTCAACAAGTGTTTCAAGTCTTGGAGCAAAGAGGGTTATGTAATAGGCATCTAGTAGGTTGCTAATAAGCCTTTCTCTGATGCTGAGGCTAAATTCTTCTCATATAATCTTGATTACCTGATTAATTGCTCAGCATTCAGATTGAATAAATATGATGAAAGGCTACAACCCTGTAACCCACTTTACTTGAGTTTGAACCACGTAGATTCCCTTGTTCCATTTGCAAAACAGATCCACTTTCAAGATGCACATGAACACAGTGAAGTGCTCTGCAATTCCCATTTTAAAAAATCATTTTATCTGGGGCTCATACAAGTATTATCACAAGACTTTGTGTCAAGCACATTTGTACATTTGTTGCCATCATCATTCTCAAAACATTTGCTTTCTACTTGAGCCCTTGGTATCAGCTCCTCATATTTCCCCTCCCTTCCTGCTCCCCCCTCCCTCATGAACCCTTGATAATTCATAAATTATTATTTTGTCATATCTTACACTTTCTGATGTCTCTAGGGGTGATACCAGGAGGGTGGAGGGTGGTTGGGGTGGGAAGGAGGAACTGATTACAAGCATCTACATATAACCTCCTCCCAGGGGATAGACAACAGAAAAGTGGGTGAAAGCAGACGTCGGAATTCCAATTCTCCCGGAGACTTCTGTTGGGCCACCTTCCTTTGGAATGGGTACAAATCTGGTTCTCTTCCAGATAGTTTACCAGGAGGCTGTTGTCCAAATTTTCTGGGATAGACAAGTGAGTGCTTTCACTGATCCATCAGCTTCTTGAAATATTTCATCTGGCATACCATCAATTACTGGACCTTGGTTTGTGCCGATTGCCTTCAGTGCAGCATGCACTTCCGTAGTTGAACATCTTGAAATGGTTAAATGTCAAATAGGTTTGTGGTACAGTGTCTGTATATTCTTTCCATCCTCTTCTGATGCTTCCTGCATCATTCGATATTTTGCTCATAGAATCCTTCAATTGAATCTCGAGGCCTGCTGTTTTCCTGAGTCTTATAGTTTAAAATATGCTGAGTATGTTCTTTCTTTTTGGTTGTCTATTGAGTTTTCCTTATACTGCTTGACTTTGTCTTATGGAGCTGCCCTTGGAAATGATCTATTCAGCTCTTTAATGTCATCATTTCTTCCATTTCCTTAATTATTCTGTTATTAAGAAGATGTTTCCGAGTCTCTCCTTACATCCATTTAGAACTTTGTTCCTGTCGAGCCTTCTTAGTGATTTCTACTTTCTTCACAATGTCCTTGGTGTGCTCCCACAGCTCACCAGGTCTCCTGTCCTTAGTGTTCAAAGCATCAAACTGGTTTTTGAAATATTCTCAAAATTCAAAAGGGATATTCTCAAGGTAGTGTTTTGGCTCATGAACTTATTTTAATTTTCTTCAACTTCAGCTTGAACTTCCATATCAGAAAATGATGATCTGATCTACAGTTGGCCTCGGGCTGATTTTTTGCCGTTGGTACTGAGCTTCTCCCTCATTTCTTTACAAGATGTATTCAATTTGATTTCTATGTATTGTATCTGGAGAAGTCCGTATGTACACTCACCATTTGTATTTATTTAAAAAAGGGTCCTGCAAAATTCTGCCACACAATCTCCAGTTTCGTTTCTATTGTCAAGTCTGTATTTTACAATTACTATTCTTTCCTCTTTGTTTCCAATTGTATTCCAGTCACCAATAATTCTTAATGTGCCTCAATTGCATATTTGATCAATTATCTGATAGTAAGTCATTGGCAGAATTCTTTAATATCTTCATCACTAGCTTTTTGGCTGGTGCACACATTTGAATGGCAGTTGGATTGGCTGTATTCCCTTGCAAGTAGATTGAAGATAATCTGATCACAGGCAACATTGTTCAATTCAAGATTGATTTTGAAATGTTCTTTCTGAAAATGAATGCAAAGCCATTCCTCTGAGTTGTATTATCCATGCCTTAGTAAATCATATGATTTTCTGACTCAAAATATCCAATTTCAGTCCATTTGAGCTCACTAATGCCTAGAACATTCATCTTTATGCATCCCATTTCATTTTTGCTGACTTGGAATTTTCCTAGAGCCTTATTTCATACATCCCAAGTTTTGAACATTTGTCGATTTTGCAGTTATGTGTTCTTACCTTGGGTTGTGCCCCATCAGCAAATGAAGATCCTCAAAGTACTATTCCCACAGGTTTTACCCCATTCACATCACTGTTTGACTCCAATCTGAGAAAGCAGCTCCTCTTCAGTCACATTTTGAGTGCTCTCCAACCCAAGGGATCATTTCTTTATCACTATCTCCTACAGTGCTGTACTTCCATTTAGCAGGCCTCTGTATCTGAAAATGTTATAAAGCTATGAGAAAGGTTTTCAGTGGCTACTTTCTCTAAAGTGGGCAGCTGATTCCTTGGCCCTTGTCTGTTCTTAATATGGATGCTCTACGAAACCTGTTCAGTTTGGTACCCTGATTGCATGTGAATACCAGTGGCATAGCTTCCAGCATCGCTGAAATACATAAGCAATCACAGTACAGCAACCTAGCAGAAATGCCAATGACAAACTCACTGCCAAATGAAATGTCCACAGTTTGGACCCACCAGACATTCCTTGGACAAAAGGTGAAAGTCGGCTTCTTTAAAGATTTACTGCCTTCAACCCCCCATGGAGGAGGTCTCCCTTGTGTTAGAGAGTTGCAATGTGTTGGATTGATGAGACAGTGGTTGGTCTGAATTTCATTGGTATAGACTACATCTGGGGGAAGAGAAGATGGTGAAGCTAAATATCAACAGCTAAAATCAGGCCAGGGGTTGACTTTAGAATATATTGTTAATTATTCATATTTAAGTTCATGTTGCAGCTGAGGAAAATGAAAACAAGTGCATGAGAGCCAAAGTATGACTTTGAAAATACTCCATCTAAATTATGAGAAGATCACAGGAACAGATATGATGTACTGAACAATAAAGACAGAGGGTCTGAGTTATAGGAGGACATCAAGAACCTCATTCATGAAGGAATCAAAAGGTCATTAAAAAGAGAGGAACAAAAGAAAAGATAAATATGATGTCAGAGAAAACTCTGAAACTTGTCTTTAATCACAGAGCAGCCATGGAAAATGGAAGACAGGATGAAGTCACATAGCTGAAGAGAAAAGTCAGCTTGAGGAGATAAAGCCAAATGTCATGATGAAATGTATAAATACCTCTATTTAGAAAACCAAAAAGGAAAAATATATACACTCAGAATATCTGAAACTGAAAGAATTAAAAAAATATCAACCTTGAGTTATAAACTTCAAAGATTCTATGAAGCAAAATATTTAATGAAGCAGGGAACATCAAAATAATATGGAAAGAATAGTCACTGTAAAAAGAAAAAACAAAACAAAAACCTGGTCAATGGACCACCATTTAAAAAGGGATCATATGAGAGAGAACCAGTGGTCCTGGAGGAAGAAGTTCAAGTTGTACTGAATGCATTAGTCAAAAGCAAGCCTCCAGGAGTTGAAAGACTTCCCACTGAAATGTTTCAACAAGCTGATGAAGCACTGGAGGCACCCACGCCTCCATAACAGGAAATTTGGAAGCCACTTGGCTAACTGATTGGAAGAGATCCATATTTGTGCCGATTCCAAAGAATAACAACAACAGAATACTCAAATTATAGAACAATATCATTGGCACCTCATGTAAGTAAAACTTTGCTAAAGATCACCCAACAGCTGTTGCAGGAGTACTTTCACAGGAAGCTCACAGATGTTCAGACAGGATGCAGAAGAGGACATGGAACAAGAGCTGGCACTGATGATGTCAGATGGATCTTGGCGGTAAGCAGAGGATACCAGAAGAATGTTTACTTGTGTTTTATTGACTATGCCCATAGTCAAATATGTGAATTATAACACACTGTAGATAACCTTGAGAAGACTGGGACGTCTAGAACATTTTACTGTGCTCATTTGGAAATTGTACATGGATGAAGAGACACTATGCCAACGGAACAAGGGAATACGGCATTGTTTAAAATAAAACAAACAGACAAAAATATGTG
The DNA here is from genome assembly GCF_050624435.1 of Tenrec ecaudatus. Classification (NCBI taxonomy): domain Eukaryota; kingdom Metazoa; phylum Chordata; class Mammalia; order Afrosoricida; family Tenrecidae; genus Tenrec; species Tenrec ecaudatus. The sequence continues at coordinate 200,067,314 of NC_134532.1, forward strand.
TTACGGGTCGTGTCCTTTCTCCATACTTTATCTATATACTGATCAAATAATCAGAAAAAGAGCATTTTATAAAGAAGAACGTTGTTTAAAGATTGGGGGAAGGATGATTAACAAACTGTAATATACAGATGACACAATCATGCTTGCTAAAAGTGAGGACGACTTGGAGCCTTCACTGATAGAAAAACTACGGTTCCATGTAAAGATGACCCAAATCTTCACAATTAAACTAATAAGTAACAGCATGATGAACAGAGAAAAGGTCAAAGTTATCAAGGATTCCCTTTTGCCTGGTTCCACAACCAGTGCTCGTGGAAGCAACAATCAAGGGATCAAAAAACCACTCTATTGGGTAAACTGCTGCACAAAAGCTTTATAGAGCATTGAAAAGCACGGATTTTACTTTGAAGATGAGTTGTGCCTGACCTCAAGCCATGGTATTTAAAATGGTCTCCTATGCATCTGAAAGTTGTACATTGAATAAAGAAGACCAAAGAGGAATCAATGTTTTGCCTGGTGGTGCCGAAGAAGGAAATAGAAATGACCATGGACTGCCCATACTACAGACCAGCCAGACTGCTCCCTAGAGGCCAGTAAGAGGGACTTCATCTTACTACTTTGGACTTATTGTCCTGAGAGATCAGTCTCTGGAGAAGGATATTATGATGCGTGAATTAAAAGGGACAATCATAAGGTGTCAAAGGGATCAGGTAATAGACAATAGAAGACCCAAAACAAACAAACAAAACCCTTATTGTTGAAAATGAGGAGGGTCAGAGCAGAGACCCCAAACCCATCTGTATACAATGGGGCATCCCCTCACAGAAGGTTCTCAAGGGAGGGATGAGTCATCCAGGGCGCAGTATAGAACAGATGAAACACACAATGTTTCTGTGGGTCCTTTAGGCTTCCTCACACCCCACTGTCAGGATCCCAGGTCAGTCTTCCACTGTGGGCTAGACTAGAGCATGTGCACAGGTACAGATAAGAAATAGGAGCTCAGGACACATGGACACCAGGAACAGGAATAAAAGTAGCAATACCAGGAAGGTAGGAGGAAGGTGGGGAGCGAAGCTGAGGAACAGGGAACCAATCGCAATGATCGACCATTAACAAACCTCCTCCCCCCCCACCCCGCCCAGGAGACAAACAACAGAAAGCAGGGGGAAAGTGAAACAGCGGTCAGTGTAAGATATGAAAATAATATTAATTTACATTTTATCAAGAGGTCATGAAGATGAATGCGGAACAGGGAGGGGAAAAGGGGAGTTAATACAAGGGCTCAACAGAAAGTAAATGTTTAAAAAATAATGATGGCAACATATGTATAAATATGTTTGTTTTTTCTCTTGTTAAATCATTTTATTGGGGGCTCATACAACTCTTATCACAATCCATATATCCAACCATTGTGTGAAGCACATTTGTACATTTGTTGCCATCATCATTTTCAAAACATTTTCTTTCTACTTGAGCCCTTGGTATTAGCTTCTCAATTTCCATTTCCCCTCCCCCCCCACACCCTCCCTCCCTCATGAACACTTGATAATTTATAAATTATAATTAATTTTTAATGTCTTACACTGACTAATGTCTCCCTTCAACCACTTTTCTGTTGTCCATCCCCCCTGGGAGGGGGTTATAGATAGACCATTGTGATTGGTTCTCCCTATCTCCCCCACCTTCCCCTTGCTCCCCCACCCCCCCTGGTATGGCTACTCTCATTATTGGTCCTGAGGGGTTTATCTGTCCTGGATTCCCTGTGTTTCCAGCTCTTATATGTTCCCTTTGACATGCTTTGGTCTAGCTGGATTTGTAAGGTAGAAGTTTGGTCATGATAGTGCGAGGTGGGGTGGGGGAGGTAGGGAAGCATTAGAGAACTAGAGGAAAGTTGTATGTTTCATAGGTGCTATACTGCACCCTAACTGGCTCATCTCCTCCCCATGACCCTTCTATAAGGGGATGTCCAGTTGCCTACAGATGGGCTTTGGATCTCCACTCCAGACTCCTGCTCATTCATGATGATATAACTTTTTGTTCTTTCTTTTTTTGCAAATACAATGTTGCCTATTCAGGCTTTAATTTTTTTTAATCAGTTTATTGGGGGCTCATGCAGCTCTTGTCACAATCTATACATACATCCACTGCATCACAAATATGCTTGATACTATTGATGTTGGATTGTTATAAGAGCTATGAGTCCCTAATAGAATGATCTTTTAGTAATAAAAAAATATGGAGGAAGGCCTTCAAGGAAATAGGTTGATAAAATGGCTCCAACAAGGGAGACAAGCAAAGGAATATTGTGAGGCTGGTGTCAGGCGGGGAATGTTTCCTTCCATCAATTTCAGTGGGTCTGAGCTGACTCTATAGCACCTAACAGCGACATCACAGACGGCACTGGACTTGAAGTTATAGCTTGAAATGTCCTTTATTCACAACACATGCAATGCTATTCTTCCCGACTGTCTTGCCATATGATTATCAGATTCAAAGTGCCCAACACCAGTCTATTTCAGCTCATATTGATCTTCATGTGTTCTATTTCAATTTTAACTATGATTTACTTTCCTAGATTCATACTTTGTGTACTTCAAGTTCCAGTTATTAAATGGTATTTGCTGTTGTTTCTTATATTTTGAGTCATGCTCCATCAGCAAATGAAAGTCCTGAAGGCTTTACCCTGCAGGTTTAATTCCGTCTGAGTCCTTGAGAGGGCAGCTCTTCCTAAGTCATATCTGAGTCCCTTCTAACTTGAGAGGGCTCTACATTGAGAAGGCAGCTCCTCCTAAGTCATATTTCGAGTGCCATCTAACTTAAAGAGTTCACTTCTGGCAGCATTGCTGACAATGTTTTCCTTCTGTTCGTTGAGTTTTCAGTAGCTGACAATGCTCAGTGCTATCCCTATCATGCTTTGGGCTAATTACTCTGCACTGGAGCAATTTCCTGTTCTTTTTTGTAGTCTGTTCTTAGCCTGGCAGCTCTACAGACACCTGTTCCCTTTGAGGGACCCTGGTGCTCTTTTTAAATACCATTGTCAAAGCCCTCACCAGCATAGCAACCCCCAAGCTACCAAAGGATGATGGACCAACAGAGACAAGTGGTGGTTTGGATAGATGCACTCACCCATCTATCTTGAGGCTGTTTTTCTTTTAGTGAAAGCATCTTTTAAACTATTCATATCACCATGAGGAACATATTGTTGTTAGGTGAGAGGACAAAAATTAGAAATATTTTTGTTTTAAAATCATTATGGACAGATCGTATTGCTACCAGGGCAAAGTTGCATGAGTTGGAAGATAAAGTGTATCTAAGTAGATTCACTTAGTCATTTCCCTTTAAAGATGGAGAAAAAAGTCTGGAATGCTTCTCCTAATACTGACACAAATATCATACATAGAATAAAATAATTTGAAGCTTATTAATACAGTGAGAAGTTTCCAGACAAAAACCCGAGTGGCGTGAGGCCAGCATTTGAAGCGGTTTACATCTCGAATGATTGCTTATTTTGCCAGTCAAAGGAATGGTTGAAGGCTGAGAATGCTGCTCAAACCCCGGTCATAAAATGAAGCAGAAGTAAAACAGTGAAAAGAAGGAAAAAGGCCAGATTTGCAGCCTCTTTAACAAACTACTGGTTTTAGGTTCTTTAGTCTCTATGATTGCTAACCAAAAGAAATGCTAAATCCTCTCAGAAGGAATGGTATAGCTTCCAAAATCCTTATTTCTCCACATTTTTATATTTCTGACATGCTATCAAAAGTAGTTTGGGAAATCAAAAGAAAAGGAATAAATGGAAAATTAGGAGAATGAAATATACTTTAGAAACAAGTTGGAGAATACGTAGACATTGACATAATTAGACACAGCTTACAAATAACAAAACCAAATAGTTACAGGAAAAGATGGAGAATTTTTCCAGGAAACATAAAAGTACTAATAAGAGATAAAAATAAAAACATGGAAATGAAAATTAGAATATGTAAAATTAAGAACTCTATGCATATTCTGAGAGGAATAAAACCAGCTCTAGAGAAAATAATTGCACTGAATTGGATATCAGAAAAATACACAAACCAAAGCATGATTAGATAAATGGATGGAAATAGAGAGAAAAAAGTTAAAAACAAGTGTAATACATAAAAAGTCTAGAATATGTGTGACATTGATCTCAAACTGAAAGGCAGGAAAATGGAGTGGCAACACTATTTTGAAGACATAATCACCTAGAATCTTTTCTAATAATTGAAAGAGATACACCCCCAAATGAATCACTATACATATCAAAGAAATCATTACAAACTTCTACAAAGAAAAGCACACCACGCCATGCTTATTAAAACTGTTGAAGACCAATGTAAAAACCATGAAAGACGCCAGAGGGAGAGCAGCTCTTTCCATGCACTATTTAACACCACCAATGAACATCAGGCCCACTGCTATCTAGTTGATTCTAACTCAGCACCAATCTAGCAAAGGGTAGGGCCACTTGATAGGGCCCTGGAACAGTCAGTCTTAAGAGAAGCAGTCTCCTCATCTTTTTGTCCAAGGAGTGGCTGGTGGGTTCCAACAACTGACATTTCAGTTAGCAGTCCAGTCCTTTACCCTCTCTGCCAGGGATGGGGAACCATTAGCTGCTAGGACCATTTAAATACTTATTTTCTGTCCATGTCAATTTAGCAACTTACAAATAATCCTCCTATATTTGGTCAAACATTTAATTACCTCGCCCCGAATGTGATGGTTAGAACTGCATCTTTGGGGTGATGTTATGTTCGTGTGATATTAGTTGGTGTTGATGATTTCTACCCTTGAGCCAGGTCATCAGGTCTCCATGTTATAACAATAGGCAAATAAATAACTGGATTCTAAACAGAAGCTGTGCAAACTAGGATATGTTGAAAACTTCTAGCCGCTGAAGGAAAAGACCTGTAAACCAAAGGTTTAATGATGAGAAATAGATGCTTCAGAAATGAGAGACAACAAAGTGAAGATAACATCTGCCAAGCAAATGATGAGAATTTGTGACCACAAACTCTAAAACGATGTTCAGGCAGAAAGAAAATTATCCCAGATAGAAACACACGCACACCTAGAGTAAATTCACTGCCGTGGAGTGGATACTAACTCATAGATACCCTAGAGGGCTGAGTAGAACTTCCTCTTTCTGTTTCTGAGACATAAATCTTTCATTTTTATTTTATTTATTTATTTATTTGCTGAAGACGCCTCATCTTTTTTCAGCTCAGTAGCTGGGAGGCACAAGCTGCCTTCTGGCCTATTAACCGGATGGAGCTTAGGTACACCACTACGACTTAGGTAAGAAATTCTGGGATGCAAAAAGTAATGAATCTGGTTAAAATGTTTATAAACAATGTTGATTACATGTTTATAAAACAAATGGGTATGGTCTGTTTTAAACAAAATGCCAGTTTTAAATAACCTATTACTCCTGAAAGTTTCTGAGACTGTCAATCTTCTCAGGAACAGAGTCTTATCTTTCTTCCTCCGAATGGCTCGCAGGTTAGAACCACCAGCCTTAGCAGTCCAACCTTGAACCCACAGCACAAGCCTGGCTCTTTAAGTACATATAGAATTAAAACATCAATAACATTGGTGCCAAAATGAAACAGTGAAAAAATACTAGATATGTTTGAGCAGTTTGGTGGTTCTTAAAATGTGGTGGGGTCTTCAAAGCTCGTTGGTGACCATCTCAGGAGCAACTATTGGTCTAACCCTTTCTAGAGGAAATAAAGGAACTGAAGTCACATTGAAACAATTTTAGTTGAATGCATTCATGAACCATGTAAATATTAGTCTCCAGGAATCTGAGACCAGAATTAGGTGGTGCCTGGATATCACAACCCACTTCTCTGAAGAAAGATCACATTAGAAGGTATTAGAGAATCTCATTAAAGCAATGAGACTTGCCGGTCAGATAGAGATGTGGGCAACTGGGACTATTATCCTGAGTGTCCCTTCAGGTGTAGTGCAAAATCCAACCTGTGGCTCAATGTTCAGCCAAATAATACTCTCATTGCCATTAAGTTGATGCTGACTCACAACAACCTTATTGGGAAGTACAGAACGTCCCCTGTGGGTTTCCGAGACTGTAACTCTTAATGGGAGTAGAAAGCCTTATCTCTCATTAGTGGAGTAGCAGGTGGTTTTGAACTGCTGACCTTTCAGTTAGCAGCCCAACACATAAAGTATTGCGCCAGCAAAACTTCAAACAGTAGACAGGCCTATTGGGGGAACAATAACATAAGAGAGGTATTCACATTTTTTAAAAAAATCCATCATTTAAGAAAGAAAGGAAAACGTTTACTCAAAGACCACTGTCAGAAGGATTAGGAAATAATGAGAAATGGGAACAGGAAACACAGGGATGGAGCAGGATGAGATGTGACATTAAGGATATTACAAGGTATATGGATTGTACGGAGTCACTATGATTCAAAATCGACTCCACAGCAGTGGATTTGTTTTGGGTTTTTCCTTTAGCTGCTTCTGTAGAATTTCACTCACATGAGATCAAGATGTCTACAAACTGCAGTTACCTGCCATCAGAGAGGATAAAGAAAAGCTAATGTGCCTGAAGACTTAAAACCTCTCCTACAGGCAACAGAGAAACATCATGTCCAATGCTGGCCTCCAGTCCTTAAATGTGTCCTTGTGGCTATATTTCTAGGACCGCAGCCCCTAATCATGGATTCACAGCAAACCAAAACACAGACATATTTTTTCCTAGCAAAGATTTACTCCCTTCTCCCAAGTTTTTAAGTCTATGCCATAAAAACAAGTGTTTCTTAAGGGTGCAAAAAATGACACCCCTCTTTAATACCTAACTTCCAAAGAGAATAAAAAAAGGTGATATGAAATAAAAGTGAAGAAGAAAGTATTCTAACACTTATTCCCAGGAGGAAAGAGAGAGAAATTAACACAAGAAAATGCATCTTTTTTCTAAATGTATAAATCAGTGAAGCTACCATTCTCCAATGAACAAGGTGTATGTGGGAAATATTAGTCGTGAAGGAAAATAAAAGAGAGAGAAACAGTCTCCAGCTCTTTGATGCTTTCTCCTGGCTACCCACTGAGGACCTGGCCCTGGGCTTTTTCCTTCTTCAATTTCTTTGTGAAGAGAACCCACATACTGCCATGCATTCCACCATTACCTTTATCCAAGCCACAATTTCTGCAATGATGTACTTTCAATTTATTCTTTGACATCCCCCTTGCTTTGGGTTTACTACCATCATCTTGACTTCAACACGTCTCAAATGAAATTAATCATCGCTCCTTCTCCCACTTGAAATCTGGAGGCCAAAGTATTTTCTGCACTCTGAAATCGTGATTCTTTTGTCTCTCAAAATAGAGATATTAATCTTATTTATTTACTTATTTAACTATGCCACCTTTTGTGATACAGTTTATTCAACTGCAAACTAAAGTTTGGCTGATGGAAAATACTGCAGAAGAAAAGTCCTTACCATTGGCCCTGTTAAAATTACAGCCAATAGGACTTCCGGGAAGATGGCGACTGAGTAACTCTTACCAGAGGGACTACAAAGAAATCAGCCCAGGAGAGTTGGTTAGAGGGAAATTCAATACTGTTGGATCACAGGTGGAGCATCATAAAGATAAGTAGGCATGGACCCACAAGGTTTTGAGGAGCTGGGGGTTTTCGGCTTGCCACAGTGGAGGCTGGGTAGAGCTTGATCTTAGCCCCACCACTGTCTTGGCCAGAGCCAGGATCATTTGGAGCCCGCATAGGGGCTTGATCTCAACACAGCTAAATTTTGCCTCAGCCTGACTCCGGGAAGGGACTAAACTCTTGCACTGGGCTGGGAACTGGGCTCAACTACATTGTTACTTTTGTTTCCCTCTCTTTTCTCTATCCCCTCACAGTCTCAGTGGGCTTACTTTTAATTTTTTCCCTTCTCTTTGTCTCTTTCCTGTTCTCTCACACTCCACTGATGACCTCCAGACCACTCCCCTTAACCTAGGGCATTTACTCCTGCCCCACACCCAGCTAGGTGAGCTCCACCTTGTACAGCTATCCCAGGGCTGGAGAAAGCCCTGCCAACCTCCACCAGGGGATACTTTGCTCAACTTCTTACTTGGGAAATCTTGCTTGTGTGCCTGGGGGAGTTCTTATTTTTCCTCTGTTGTCCCACATGACTGAGGGAACTTCCTCCTACCTACCTTAGTGCCTTGGCCAACACTTGTCAATGTTCCAAGCTGCTGCAAGAACCTCTGCCCAACCCCCACAACACCAACCCACCAGCCTTCTGGGCCACTCTCCTGAGAGGGAAGCCACAGGAGGATAAATTGGTAGGTTAATTCCATAGTGAAATTAGCTGTAGGAAGTTCAAAGAAGCATTCCTGCAAGTCTCCCAGAGAGAGTCAGTATTCTTCGGCTCCCTGGAAAATGGCACCTAGCTCCCCTAAAACAATGCAATGCAAACAGCTATCACCCCCAATGTTATCATTGAAAAAACAGGAGAGAAAAAAGGAAATGGCAGAAGATGTCCTGAACATAATGACATTTATAGAAGAAGCAGACGTTGAGCTGCTACAGAAAGAAATTTTCAGAATGCTGGTTGGGATCATTCAGGATATGAAGGAAACAATACAGAAAAAGGATGAAATGATAAAGGACATAAAGGCCATATACCAAATGGAAATACAAGAGCTTAAGGAGGAGATAACAAAAACCAGTAGCAGACCCATGGACGCCAAGAATCGACTGGAAGAAGCAGAGAACTGCACCAGTGACTTGGAGGACATCCACATAGACTTTAATAAATGTGAACAAAAATCTAATAAGGTCATCAGAGAAGTGAAGAAAACCTAAGAGCTATTTCTGGTGCTATGAAGCGGAACAACATTAGAATTATTGGCTTGCAGGAGGAAGACACAACAAAGAAGTCATCTGCAACAATATGAGTTAATTCTTGGAGGAAAACTTCCCAGCTTAATGAATGAAAACCAAGCAACTGTTCAGGAGGCTGAAAGAAAACCAGCTAGACTAATCCAAAGAAGTCACCAAGGCACATAATAGTTAAACTATCCAACTTTGAGGAAAAGGAAAAAAAATCATGAGAGCAGCTAGGAAAAACAAACAATCACATATAAAGTTTCCCAAATAAGAAAATGCTCGAACCTATCAGCAGAGACTATGAAGAAGAGGAGAGAGTGGAGTAACATATTCTAAAAATTGAAGGAAAACAACACAAACACAAGAATACTCTACCCAGGAAAATTATTGATCAAGATAGATGGAGAAGTAAGAGTGTATACAGACAAGGAATAACTCATAGAGTACATTAGAAGAAACCCCAGCCCAACTAGGGATCCTTGCCGACCCATTATGGGCAGAAGAACAACACTCACCCAGAATAAATAAGAGACTGCCACATAGATCAACCTCCCCAAGAGGGAAACAAAGAGAAAACAGACCTGAAGATAGCATTGGCTTAAGAATGGAAAGAAGTCAAGAATGATACACACACACACACACACACTCATGCACAACACACTAATGAGAAAGGAAGGTAGGAAAACACCCAACACAAAAGGCATAAGATGACATCACAGATTTTGCAGATACAGAAAATAACCCTGAATATCAATGACCTGTACTCAGGCATTAAAAGACTGAGGCTAGCAGACTAGCTTAAAAAACATATCTCAAGGCTACAGACAAAAACAGGCTGAGAATCAAAGGCTGGAGAAAGGTATACCAAGCAAACATCAATTGAAAAAAAGCAAGGGTTGCAAACCTAATCTTGGATAAATTGACCTCAAAGTGCAAACCATCAAAAAGAGATAAGCAGGGACACTATATAATGCTCAAGAGAATGATAGACAAAGAACCACTAAGCATTGTAAACATATATTCCCTTGAATGAGGAACCCCCTGAATACATCAACCAAACACTCCAAAAGATGAAAAAAAGAAATCACAGCCTCAACAATTATAGTGGGTGATTTCAATACACCACTCACTGAGAAAGATAGATCACAGGGAAAGAAACTCAATAAGGAAGCTAGAAATCTAAACATTACAATTAGGCAATTTGACCTGATAGATATTTACAGAGTTTTTCATCCAAATTTTTAAAAATTCACATTGTTTTCAAACCTGCATGGCACATATTTGAAGATAGATCACATGCTGGGGCCGAATCTACATAAATTTAAGCATACTGATATCATACAGACCTCTCTCTCAGACCACTCTGCCAATAAGGCTGGAAATCAACAAAAGGAAGATGAAGAAATCAAGAGCAAACAGTTGGAGGATGAGCAACTCTACTGCAAAAGGAGTGCGTAGTGGCACATATCAGAGATAGAGAACATGGCATACCAAAACTTATGGGACACAGCAAAGGCAATTATCAGAGGAAGTTTCATAGCAATACATGCATGCCTAGGAAAGGAAGAGGGACTCATATTTGATATGCTGGCACAAAATTTACAACAACTAGAGCACAGTCAGCAGGGCAATCCTATCAACAGTAAAAGAAAAGAAATAATGAAAATCAGGGCTAAGGTTCCGGAGAGGGAAAATAAGAAATATATGGGAAAAAATTAATGCTGCTAAAAGTGGATTCTTTGCTATGATTAAGAGAATTGACAGATGGCTAGCAAATCTAACCAAAGAAAGGAGGGAACAAATTTGAATAGCGAGAATAAGAGATGAAAGAGGGGACATTACAACAGACCCAAATGAAATAAAAATGATTACTACACAGTACTACGAAGGATAGTACTCCAATGAATTCAACAACTTGGAAGACATGGACAAATTCTTGGGAAAGCAATCCCTCCCTAGACTGTCCCCAAAGGATATCAAGAATCTCAACAGACTCTTAGCAATAGAAGAAATAGACAAGGTTTTCAAGGGATTACCAACAAAAAAATCCCCTGGACCAGATGGCTTCACTGGAGAATTCTACCAAGCATGTAGGGAAGAACTAACACCAATCCAATACAAACTCTTCCAGAATGTAGAAAAAGACAGCAAACTCTCAAACTCTTTCTGTAAAGCTAGTATAACTCTGGTACCCAAACTTGGCAAGGATCCCACAAGAATTGAGAACTACAGCCAAATATCCCTAATGAACATCGATGCAAAAATCCTTAAAATATTGGCCATTAGTATGCAAAATTATATAAAAGAAATAATTCACCATGACCAACTGAGATTCATACCAGAGTTGTAGGGATGGTTCAACATATGAAAGACCATTAATATCATTCTCCACATTGACATGAAAAACTATAAGAACCACATGATAGTATCAATAGATGCAGAAAAAGCATTCAACATCCAACACCAATTTCTGTTTAAGACACTTGAGAAGATAGGAATGGAAGGGAAATTCCTCAAGATAATACAAGCTATATATGAAAAACCAACATTAACGTGGTAGTCAATGGAGAAAAGATCAACAATCTCACTGAAAAAGGGACCAGACAAGGATGTTCCTTGACCCCACTCTTATTTAATATCGTGCTGGAGGTTTTAGCTAACAGCATGAGGCAAAGAAAAGACATCGAAGTATTCATCTGGGGAAGGAAGAGGTAAAGCTATCGTTATTTGCAGAGATTATTTTTTATATGGAAAATCCCAAAATCTCCACGAGAGGAGTGCTGGAAGCAATAGAGGAGTTTGGTAGGGTGGCAGGAAACAAGATGAACAAATAGAAGTCCATCAGACTGCTATACACATCGGATAAAACCACATAAGAGGAGACCAAAAAAGTGGTTTACTTCACATTAGCAAAACAAATTGAAATATCTAGGGATATACCTGACTAAAAGAACAAAAGATCTATATGGGAAAACTACAGAACACTATTAAAAGAAACCAAGAGCAACCTCAACAAGTGGAAGAATATTCCATGCTCATGGATTGGAAGACTCAGTATAGTAAAGATGTCAGTTCTGCCTAAGGCACTATGTAAGTACAATGTATCTCAATACAATTCCCCTCATCTTTCTTCAAAGAAATGGAAAAATGAATTACCAACATCGTAAGGAGAGGGAAGAAGCCCAGAATTAGCAGAGAACTCAAGAAGAAGGACACAGTAGGAGGCCTTGCTTTACCTGACTTTAGCATAAACTATACAGCCAGAGTTGACAAAAATGTATGGTATTGGTACAATGACAGATATGCAGACCAATGGAAAAGAACTGAAAACCAAGAAATAAAATCATCAGCATACAGACAACTGATATTTGCTAAGGACCCAAAAAATATCCAATGGGAAGCAAATGCCCTCTTTAACAAGTGGTGCTGGAAAAAATGAATATTTACCTGCGGAAAAAAATGAAGCAAGACCATGATCTCACTCAATGCACAAGAATAAACTCAAGGTGGATCACAGACCTTGAAGTTAATCCCCAAACTATGAGAACCATCAATGAGGGAATTGAGACCAACTTGAGAACTTTGGCACAGGGAATACATAGGTTATCAGAAATAAGGAAGGACACACACACACACACACACACACACACAGGAGGCACAAATTGACAAATGGGATAAGTTGAAGATAAAACACCTGTGTACATCGAAAGAATTCACCAAGAGAGTTCACAGACAGGGAAAACATCTTTAGCAATGGCATATCAGACGAAAGCCTTATTACTAAAATCTACAATACTCTGCTAACTTCCAAAACAGAAAACAAAACAAAACAACAACAACGAATTGCCCACTGAGAAGGTGGGCAAAGTACCTGAAAAAAGTTTCACAGGGGCAGAAATCTGAATGGCCAACCAACATATGAGAAAATGTTCCCGATCTTTAGCCATAAAAGGAACGCAAATTAAAACAACAATGAGGTACCACCTACCACCCTCAAAGGTAGCCCAATTCAAAAAATCAGAAAGCAACAAGTGTTGGAGGGGCTGTGGGGAGCCAAGTACTCTCACCCACTGCTGGTGGACCTGTAACTACATACAGTCACTATAGAAATTGATCTGGCGATATCAATGAAAGATGGAAATTGAGTTACCTTATGACCCAGCAATCCTCCTACTGAGCATATACCCTGCAGAGGCAAGAAACAAACCACAGCCGGATATCTGTGCTCCAATGTCTATTGTGGCACAGTTCACAATCATAAGGAAACAACCCAAATTTCCATCAACTGACAAGTGGATTTAAAAACTGTGGTACATACATACAATGGAGTACTATGCATCACTAAAAATCAGTGATGAACTTATGAAGCACATTGCTGCATGGGAAGAACTGGAGGAAATCATGCTAAGCGAAGTAAGCCAAGAACAAAAGGAAAAGTACAACATGAATCTGCTGAGGTAAGCTTTAAAAAATAATGTAAAGGGGCATAGGGAAAAAGCTACTGTATACAAACATTCCTGAGGTGAGGACCAGGTAGTATGGCAGGGATCAGACCAAATCCAGGGATACATATGGTACCCAACTAAAAAGGAGGTGGGGAAAGGGGAAAGAAACAATAAAAAAGAAATGGGTAGCAGGGACACAGGGCACTAACCCACCCAAGGGGAGGGTATTGTTTATATCTCCACAGGGAAAGAGGGACCCAACTTCAAATCAGTGTTCCAAGATGTAAATTCAACGTGCCAACGTGGAGTAGGGAACCAGTGGAGTGGTCTGAGGGGCCGGCCCCAATTCCAACTACTAAATGGACACCTGCCCCTCCCCCAAGAAGAATTTATTTCAAAGGACAGGATTGAATTTGCAGCTCTGGGAGAGGTATATATCTGATCAGACCACATGGGAGCAGATGAAGCGGGAGGAGGAGAGAGGGGAACACATCCTGGCCCACCAGGCCTTGAGGACGATGATCCTGATTAGAGCAGGCCGTCCACAGAGAGGACCACATGGTCGGCCCCACTATGAGCAACGACATCCCTCACTGCCCCACAGCCCTACAGGGGACAACCCCGGAGACAGAGTGTAGGAATTGCGCCAGATCTGATCCCACCACACCGAGGCAAAACACTAAGGGGGTGCAACAGAACAGTAAGGGAACAGAGCGGTGAGGTCCCCAGGGAATGCTTAAGGTGGACTTTGAGGCTAGGGTTGGTGCTCCAACAGACTGGACTGGAAAACACTCTAAAGTTCAACAAACAGTCCTTGAACTAACTATAAGCTTTTCTTTCTTGTTGTGTGTGTTATTGTCTTTTTTTTTGTCATTGGTTTGTTGTTTTTTTGTTGTATATGGTTGCTTGGTTTTGCATTGTCTTGTTTTTGTGCATGTATCTTTGCAGGTCTGTCTAAATAAGATAGGCTGGATAAACAATCAAGAGGAGAAAACAAGGGGACCGACAGCTCCAGGGGGACATGGGAGAGGGGGAGTTTGGGGGAAAGGTAGTGGTGTTAACAAACCCAGGGAGAAGGAAACAACAAGTGATCCAAATCAGTGGTTAGGAGGGTGTAGGAGACCTGGCAGGATGTGATCATGGGTAATGTAACCAAGAGGAATTACTGTAACCTAAATGAAGACTGAGCATAGTAGTGGGACAAGAGGAAAGTTAAAGGAAATAGAGGGAAGAGCTAGGAGGCAAAGGGCATTTATAGAGGTCTAAATAAAGACATGTACATATGTAAATATATTTATATATGAGGATGGGGAAATAGATCTATGTGCATATATTTATTGGTTAATATTAAGGTAACAGATGGACATTGGGCCTCCACTCAAGTACTCCCTCAATGCAAGAATACTTTGTTCTATTAAACTGGCATTCTATGGTGGTCACCTTCCCGATGCAATCACTGCAGACAAAGCGGGTGAATAAGCAAATGTGGTGAAGAAAGCTGATGGTGACCGGCTATCAAAAGATATAGCATCTGTGGTCTTAAACGCTTGAAGGTAAACAAGCAGCCATCTAGCTCAGAAGCAACCAAGCCAATATGGAAAAATCACACCAGCCTGCGTGATCACAAGGTGCCAAAGGGATCAGTTATCAGGCATCAAAGAACAAAAAATCATATCATTGTGTGCTCACCTCCCTGACACGATTGCTGAAGACAAATGGGTGCATAAGCAAATGTAGCAAAGAATGTTGGTGGTGCCTGGCTATCAAAAGATATAGCATTTGGGGTCTTAAAGGCTTGAATGTAAACAAGTGGTCATCTAGCTTAGAAGCAACAAAGCCCACATGGAAGAAGCATAACATCCTGTGAGTTCACGATGTTTTGAAAGGATCAGGTATCAGGCATCATCAGATCAGAATAAATAATAATGTCATTGTGATTGAGGAGAAGAGTGCAGAGTGGAGACCCAAAACCCATTTGTAGGTCACTGGACATACCCTGGGAGGAGACAAGCCAGTCAGGATGTGATGTAGCAACGATGAAACATACAACTTTCCTCTAGTTCCTAAATGCTTCCTCCCTTACCCCCACTCCCGGTATCATGGTCCCAATTCTACTTTCCAAATATGGCTAGACCAGAGGATGTACATTGGTACAGATAGGAACAGGAAACACAGGGAATCCAGGGCGGATGGTCCCTTCAGGACCAGTGGTATGAGTGGCGATACTGGAAGGATAGAGGGCATGTGGGGTGGAAAGGGCTAACGGATTACAAGAATCTATATATAACCTCCTCCCTGGTGGATGGAAAACAGAAAAGTGGGTGGAGGGAGATGTTGGACAGGGCAAGATATGACAAAATAATAATTTATAGATTATCAAGGGTTCATGATGGAGAGAAAAGTGAGTAGGTGATGCCAGGGGTTTAAGTGTAGAACAAATGTTTGAGAATGATGAGGCCAATTAATGTACAAATGTGCTAAAAAAAATTTTAAATGCCACAGAGTGGCAGAATAGAATTTTTTTAAAGAAGCATCATTGGGGAGAGCAAATGATATGAGAATTATGAGGATAATGAATGTACAAATATGCTTTATACAATTGATGTATGTATAGATTGTGATAAGAGTTGTATGTGCCGCCAATAAAAATGATTTTTAAAAATTGTAAAACTGTCAAAAAATTACAGGCAATCTAAACCAAAGTAAACTAAACAAAAACCATGGGGACAGTTCTACTTCAGTATGTATTAGACCAGCATAACTTGGAGTCAACTTGACATTAACCATTATTAAAACCACCACCAACAACTCATTTTCTTAGCTTACCAATTCCATTTTATCCCTTCCAGTAAGTCATTCCCAACTTCTTATTGACTGTTAACATTTTTCCTCCTGTATAAATGAGTTGTCTCTCATTATCCAGAACTAATAGGTACACGTATGCTTTTGTACCTGTATTCTTACATTCTACCATCTAGTATCTCCTCCTATATTTTAGATTGTATCTTTTATTCAATATGAAATTATATTTAGTCTAAAACTTGATCCTCCATCCTATTTTGGGTAATGATATCACTATTGACTGAAAGCTTCAAACCATGAGCCAAGAAACTTTCTGTGACAGCCTTCAATTTTACCACTCATAGCTTAATAATTTTGAGGACATATTTTCTAAATAGCTCTCCAATACATTTTTTCTTACTGCCATCGCCCTAGTTCATCTTGTCCCACTCATATAGATTATTTCAAGTAACTCAGCTGTAGGCCTGACCCTAGACACGCCCCCATGCTTCAATTAATTCTTCACAGTGTACTGACAGATTTATTGTTCCCAAATAAAACTACGATCATGTTGCATCACCTCCTTGCTTAAAATATCTCAGTGGCTCCCTAGTCTACTGGTTGATGTCCAAATTACTGAGCGAGACATGCAGGGACTTTGAAGACTTGACACTAACCTCATCCCATGGCACTTCCTCCCATGCTTCAACCAGGTCACCGTGTTCAAGCGTCGTCTCAATATATTATGACCTGTTCCTCTTCTCTACTTTCATTGCAATGCTATCTCTACAATGCAATGTCTCTATCAGAAATACCTTCCCCCCTTTTCAGTCAAATGTTTAAATATGAAACATCCAATTTGTTTTATATGACATCCCAGGAAGTAGGCGTTTTCTCTTCTGAGTTCTGAATTCTTGAATAGGCCTCACTTATGACATTTCTTATATTGCCACATAGTTATTGTACTGTTTAGGTCATTATTTGTGTAGTCTCTGTATTTTCTGCTTTTAGAATAAAATCCCAATTTCTTTTCCTGGTCTTGCCTTTGGCTACCTTCCTGACCTCAATTTTCTTCCACTCCCTGCCCCCCCTCCCCCCACCAGATGACTCTGCTCCAGAAACTGTTGCTTTCTTCCTATTTCTACCCCCATTGCCCTATTAGGTTCGTTGTGTGGACTGTTCCTTTGCCTGATGTCTGTTACCCCTGATATGTGGATGACTGGTCCCCACTTCACATATAAGTTTCTACTAATGCACCACTTGTCTCCCTCTGAAGGCTGTTTTTCCTGAGATAACCTGTGCCTTACATTTCTCAGGCATCTTGAATTACACTCTCCATAACAATTAATTCACACCCCTCCTTTTACACTATAAGTATCTGCCTTGTCCATAAGGGTTCTGTGCAATGTAGTGATTATGTCAAAATGTTCCTGTATGGACAAGGGATGGCTGCTACTGGAGATGTTTTTTTTTTAAATAATACTGTAGTCAAATTTTCATTTCCATGTGATGAGTAGGTTATGGCTTAAGCTAGACTTCAACAACCCTTTCAGAATATTTGATCAATGTTAATAAGCGTAGCATGAAATATAACCATATGTTTACCTGGGGTTATTACATAAACAAAGAAATGTGGAACCTCTATGTATTCTATTTTATAAACAAATTTCAAAATGTGGCCAATAGGTTTTTAGTCTACATTATTTATATTAGGGGGAATAGAACCAAGTTGGGCGTTTCAGTAGTTGGTGATCAAAGCATCGGTGTCTTCTTATAGCTCGAATCCCAAATCAAGGATAACATCAAGAGTGGATTATACTCCAAATTAGCACATGCCTGCCTTTGCCTTAGGAACAAGCAAGAATCCAGACCCAGAGGCTGAATGCTGGCTTGTACTGACCACGAGGGATTATCCCAACATCTGTTGGGGACAGACTGAGGTCCTCATTATAAACCTCCCTCAGTGTGCTTGTCCATAGTTAGAAAGGACTTTTCCCAAGCTCCAGCACTCACTGAAAAAAAAGAAAGAGAGGAATGTCCAAAGGAAGTTTCTAGAATACATGGAATCAGAGATAGCCTGAGCACAGGATGAACAGAGGCGATAGGATGGGGAGTGAAGGGGAACAGGCGCGGTGGGAGAATAGGATGTTGTGAATAAATCTCAGGCTCCATAAAAAAGCTTTTGGTGTCTGTTGTCTCATGTGGGTCTGTGCAGGCATATAAAACCCAGGCGTTTTGCTTCTTTTCAAGCAGCAAGCTGTTCTAAAGCACACACACAACTGGAAAAGACGCATGAACCTCATGAAAGACATGCCGTTTGGTTTGTGGCATGCATCCATCATGGGGCAGTGTGGACTAAGAGGCAGCCTAGAACCTGTCATACAAAGAAATGGTCGGTGTTCCTCTGTTCCCTTATAATCAAGCAGCTAATACACACAGGAGTCATCACAAAGAACCATTTTTCAGGACAATAAACAGTAAGAATCATAATTGTGCCTTCACGCGTGGACCGACCAGGCTGTTTGTATTCATTCTGTGGGTGAAGCAAGACCAGAGTGGCATGGGAGGAAAGGGCTCATCATGGCCGGGGACATTTACTTTCCACTACTTCTTGCCTCCTTGGCTGTGCTTTGAGAGTAACAGGTGGCCACAATGTTCTTTGCCAAGTTCATTCTTGACCACAGAGCTGTCTGTCCCTCATGGGTTTTGTGACTCTGGCCTTTGAAAAGAAGGAAAGGGCATAGCTATCAACTGGTTGCTGGCATAAAACTCACATTAGCATGTGAATTTCAGGGACTCCTCGTGGAAATTGGCTTTCTTTGACCCCAGATCACTTCTGACATCTATTGATAACCTTTTGTGATGTTGTGTTCTCTTTCCATTGGTTAAGCCTCCAGCGAGGTATATCTTACCTACATCATATCCAAGGGACACAGAAGAGGCAGATGGCCTTGGCACAGTGGGGGTGTTTAGTGCCCTGACCCTGCCTAGGTATTATGCCTTTTGGCAGTTCAATGTTTTATAAGCTTGGGTTGATATTGAGGTTCTATTCCTGTAACTTCATTAAGAGAAATATTAATACAGGTTTTGTCAAAGCAACCACATGTTTGAATGCTCTTCCCACCGACCAGGAAAGGACAAATCGAACTACCTCCTCAAACAGACTGCTTTTCAGAAAGAGAGCTGTAAACATGCTTCTTAAAGGCAGACTAATTACACAGATTAAGATTGTGATTGGGTGATTTTCAGGGAAATCTAAAAGCGACAGAAAATCCAAATGGCTCTGTAAGTCTTTAGAATGCACACTTAAAACCGCAGAAATGAGGACTTCTCTCCCATTGGGGAGTTGGAGTCTGTTACACAATCCCCGTTGACTCTCATAATTTCCCTGGCTTGGCACCACATGCAACAGATGCAAAGGGTCACCAGT
The DNA here is from genome assembly GCF_050624435.1 of Tenrec ecaudatus. Lineage (NCBI taxonomy): Eukaryota > Metazoa > Chordata > Mammalia > Afrosoricida > Tenrecidae > Tenrec > Tenrec ecaudatus. Next base: position 200,086,848 of record NC_134532.1, read on the forward strand.
GAAGGGCAAAATATTCTTTGAAAATAAAAGAGCCTTGCTATCTATATAGCCAGTGCTCGGCACTCTGCACTTGAAATGCCATTGCCTTGTTTTCAGATAGCGATTTTCTATCTACTTTTTGAAATGTATTATGTAGAATACCTAGTGAAAAGACAAAGACAAAGAAGAGAAGAGGTCCCCTGCCCCTTCCCCTAGGTATTAAAGAACTACTGCCCAGTGGGGACTTTGGATGGAATTTTTCTCCCTAAAGCATTTTTCTTGTAATAATACCTACAATCTCTGACCCTGGATTTGAGTGATTTACTTTGCTCATCTAAAATCTAATGGAAATAATAAGCAGCAGGCAAGAAAAATGCAACTAAAAAGGGAGGAAAAGGATAAGGAGGAAAAAGAGGAAGCAAGCAAGGGAAGAAGGAAGGGCAGAATTCACTTCCGGAATGAATTTTCTTTTATTTAAGAAATCAAAGTAATGGGATTTTTAGGTTATACAAACAGGAGAAGATGGAAAAATAGACACAATTACATACACACACAGAGGAATACACAGATACATACAGTTATCAAGAAAATGTGGCCATCTGAATTCTAGGGAGAGGCAGGATTTGCAAGACCCTCAGTAGAGATACCTGAACTCTTTGGAAAATGATGCATAACATTAAGGTTAATGTTTTGGTTGTTCTGCTATCATATTCCTAAGTAATTCGGATGTTGCTATTGTGAAATGTTATCAGGTTGCTCCAACTCTATTTATAACAGAACCAAGCACTCCCCCTACCCCACCCCACCCCCCATGTCTGTCAACTCATCATCCTTTGATGGTTGATGTGTTGCCGTGATGTTGGAAGCTATGTCACTGGTATTGTCACTCAAAGTGAGTTGGTTTCAGTGGAGCTTCCAGACTGAGACAGATGACAAAGAAAGACAGCTTCCCCAGCAGCCACTGAAAGCTTTACTCATAGCATGGAAGTAATACTGGGTACTGAAGGCCTAATCGATGGAAGCCAGAAGTTGGGCCCTTTGGGTCTGAAAGCACTAGACATGTGACTGAAGAGGAATTGCTTTCTCAAAAGGGTGACAGTCTTTGTGACATGGATGGAGCAAAGTCTGTCACAGTAAGCCTTCAGGGTCTTCATGTGCTGCTGGGCTACAACTCTGAATGAGAAAAACAGATGCAAAAATATACTGGTAATCAGAACTTGGAGTATGAGCATGTATCTAAGAAAAATGAAGAAATAAAAATGTAATGGAACCCATAAACATCAATATCCTAGGGGTTCGAGATATGAAATAGACTGGTCTTGGCCAATAAATTTTAAAAATCATCAGGTTTACTGGGGTTGACACAATTAAGAGCACCATATATACTTGAGTGTAAGCCGAGTGTTTGAGGTCTTGATCTTCATCCCTAAGAACTTCAAATCTTCCTCGTTTTCAGCAAGCAAGGTTTTGGTATCTGCATACCAGAGATGGTGAGCAGAGATTGTTACCAAGCCCTTCTCCAATAGGGATGCCCCGCTCTTCATGTATTGACCAGCTTTTCATATTATTTGCTCAACATATGGATTCAATATGCCTGGTAAAGAGGAACAAACATAATAGGCACTGTCCTAATTTTAAACCACTAAGTATTTCCATGGTTTGTGTGAGGGCTTCATAGTTCGTGAAGTTCTGCACGACCACAGGTATGTATTCTAGAATTTCCATAATAGTCAATAAAACTCAGGTAAACGCCTTTCTGGTATTCTCTGCTTGCTACAAAGAACTATTTGATGTCAGCAATGATCTCTCGGATGCAGGTGCTTTTCAGAATTCAGCTTAAAATTCTGGCAGTTCCCTGTCTGTGTACTGCTGCAACCATGTTAAAATTATCTTCACCAAAATTTTACTTGTATATGATATTTTTAGATAATTTCTGCACTCTGTTGGGTCACCTCTTCTAGTTGACTTGTCAGTGGCTGTCTTCCAATTCTCTTTGCATAGACCAGTTAGCATCTTTGGTTCTTCACTAGCTTGTTGAAACATTTCCATCGGCCTCCTAAAGTTCCAGGAACCTGCTTTAAACTCCCGCTTTAATTGTAGCTCGCACGTCCTCCTTGAATCCCATCCATAAGCTATTATGCACAGGGTACCTTTCGAAGTGGTTGAGGGATTTTTTATTGCTACAATGACAACTCCTCCATCTTTCTTTGATGCTTCCTGCATCGTTTGATATCTAGGATACCAAATGATTATCTGATTCGAAATGAACAATGCCAGTACATATCAGCGTACTAATGCATAGGATATGGATCTTTATACATTTTATTTCATTTTTGGTGGCTTCCAGTTTTCTTGGATTCAGACTTTGTATAGTCCATTCTCTGATTATTAATAGATGTCTTTCTTCTAATTTTGTGTCATGTTTCATCAGCACATTAAAGTTCCCGAAGCCCCAACCAGGTTAATATAGTCAATTCTGCTTTGATAAGGCAGCTCTTACTCATCCAAAGACGGATGCTATCTCTTTCTTTCCAACTTTTGCATTCCAATTACCAGTAATTATCCACCTCTTTTGATTGCTTGCTTGATGAATTTCAGACAGAAGATGTTGGTTGAACTCTTTGATTTCTTCATCATCATGTTTAATGATTAATGCTGAATTTAAATACTAGTTGTATTCATTGGACTTCTTTGTAGGCATATCAATATTAGCATATCACAAAGAGTATCATGCTTTAAGGTTGACCTAGGAATGCTCTTTTTGACAATGACTGTGATAAAAATCATATTGAATTTGTCATTGATTGTGTAAAGGTACATTATTATCAGACTCACAATGGTCAATCCCCATCTATTTGATGTCAATAATGCACAGGATATCAATCTTTATGCATTCCATTTCTCTTTTTATGTTTTTAAAATTTTCCCTAAGATTTATATTTCCCCAGTGTTTTCATCAAGAAATATTGGCATGCTTCTTTTCTAATTTTGAGTCATGACTCATCAGCAAATGGATGTTCTGAAAGCTTTTCTCCATTCATGAAAGCCAACTCTACTTTGAGAATCCCTCCTAATAGGACAGCTTATTCCTTCTTCCTAGCCTATTTTTAGTCTTTGAAGGTTTTCTGAAGCCATGGATTCCCCTGTTGGTGTCTCAAACACTGGTGGCCTAATATCCAGCATCACAGCAAAGCAACATGCTGTATGAGTAACTGACAGAGAAGTGGTGGGGTGTTTTGAATCGTTCCCCTTATATTGAGTAATATTAAAGTATAATTCCTACCATAGTGAATTAGTGGTGTGTGCAGGCATTCTGCCGGGGAGTCTTTATCTGCAGAAAGAGCAATATGGTACTTACAGGGTTCCAAAGATTCAGAGGAAAAGGAGAGTTGTAAAGTATAGGGAACATCAGAGCACTTGGAGGTGCAGGACATGTTTATTTGCCTCTACTTTAAAATACTCAGGAAATTGGGACTGTTTCCAGCTTCCTCACAGAGAAAGTAGGATCATATTGTTTTATTTTCTATTCTGCTGCAAACAGAAATGTTCACACATCTCTCCGTGTGGATACCTACAGATCGTCACCCTACCATTTGAGCCAATCTCCTCTGCCCCTTTCCCCATTCCCTCCAAAGTATTTTATAACAATTCCAATTTCTGAGCTTTTGTGGAGCTCCCTTCCCCTGACTCTAATATCCTTCACTTCAATCTTCTGCTAACTCCTCTTCTAGCCATTTCCCCCCGCCCCAAATCAAATCAAATCAAACGTTCACCCCTTTATGAAGTGGACCTGATTCTAAGAAACTGCATTTAGATTGTCCTTTTCTGAAGCCCAGTAGCACTCAGACGGGAAAGAAATAATCCAGCAATTTGAGAAAAGAAGCTTCTATTCTCTGTTTCTCTGCTTCCCCCACCCCTCTGCCCAAACAATAATGTAAATCTACGGCAAAGGAAATTTGTCATTTATTTTTTATTATAGTTCTCAACTCCACCTAGTCTATTCCTGTATACCTACTAATTTCTCAATTACCATTTGGTTAATGGATAGGGAGTTGCATTAGTCTTTAAAGTTAGCATTTATTATCCCGTGAAAGCTTACCTGTGGGAAAGGATCCAGATGCAACAGCGGATTCCGCCAAGCACCATATCCAATGTTGATGTGGCACATGTAAGTCCCTCCAGGGGAAACTGTGTTCCCAGCATGAAAAAATAATAATAAATTCTTCTGCTTTCCTCTCTGATCTTCAATTAAACATAAAAATGTCAACTTCTTTGTACTTATCATACAAGTATTGTTTCTAATATAATTTTGTTAGGATCCAAAATAAAATAAAACACAACTGGACTCTGTAGTCAAAAAGGAACTCAACTTGGGAAGTCATGTATCCTTCCAATAATTATTTAAGTGTTGAGAGTACAATTAGCTTCATGAGAGACTAATCTTTCAAGCCTCAGATCAACTTGAGTACTGCATGTTAAGGACTAAAAGACAGTCACGCACATGAATAGAATGCTTATTTTGAACAATTCCAATTTTGATTAAAGATACTACAATACCTAGTAATTCATTTTCTGGCCACATTTTTATTGTTTGTTCTGCATTTAATGCTTAATTTCACTCACCACTTGTGCATTTTTTTCTCTTTCCCTTGCCTTTTTTTTTCTTTTCAGGTTCATGACTCAGCATTTTATGTACTGATGCTCTCTTACAGCTTTTTCTCTTTTATAAGCTGTCATCTGACTACCATCATCTGCAAACACAGCTGTATTAACAGATACATACACTTTCATTTCTCTGTGCAGGAATGGGGGGAAAAGCCCCAGGGGGAACATGAACATTTGGAAATAGACTAAATGCACCACTCCCTACGGCTCAGATTCCAAGGTCAGAGCACGCAGTGGTTTACATTATTGTAATTGTCCTTCAAACACACTTTGGCAGATGCCAAGTTGGAGACCTTCTCTACACAAGCAAAACGATATTAGTTTTTATTTTGTTTTGGTTTGGGTTTGGTTTTTATCCAGTGCTGGGCTGGAGAAATTTAATTGACCACAAATAAAGGAGTTGGTTCTTTCATGCAGCTATGCTGATTTGAAAATCAGTTTCTCTAAACTCACGAAATGGGATGTGATGCTCACAGTCTGAGACATAAGGGAATTTAGATTTTGTGTTCCAAATTTAGGCTAGCTCTGGGGCATTTGCCCATTGTTACATAGAGGTAGAACAGCTAGTATGGATGAAATAAATATGAGGTTGGCTTCAAAAAATTACTGAGGAATTAGAAATGTAGAAAGAAAATAGATTTTTCCATGATTTTCTGTATTTGTAGAATTTCTCTTCAGTTTTACTTTATTTATTTTCTCGTGATTCTATTTTCTCACCTTCTTTCCTAGTCAAATGGGCATAATTAAATTCCATTCAGTTGGATATATAGTCATAAAGTGGCTTTGTCCTCACACGAGGGGGCAACTAACTACCGCACTCTTTCAGTCTCTACACGTTTGTCCGGTGCTATTGTTTGCTGACTTATAATAATTAAGACCATATTCAAAGATCTTGTACATACAATATGACAACTTTTGGGGTCTGAAAGATGTGACCTTGGTCTTAACCATTCCATGTCTCTTATGCTTAAGTTATGCTACGGGATCTGATTAAGGGTTAACATTGAGGTAAATAATTGGGCATCATTAAAATTTCTCCCCTTCATGGTTCCCTGGAAGCATTCTAGTCTGTTTCCCCCAATATTTCCCCCAATCAAGATGAAATGGACTAAGCAATATTACAAGGATCTACCTGTGACCTCCTCCTGGGGTCAGACAACAGAGAAGTGGGTGAAGGGAGATGTCGGACAGGGCAAGATATGACAAAATAATCATTTATAAATTATCAAGGGTTCTTGAAGGAGGGGGGCGGGGAGGGAAGGGAAAAAATGAGGACCTGATGCCAGGGGCTTAAGTGGAGAGCAAATGTTTTTAGAATGATGAGGGCAATGAATGTACAAATGTGCTTTACACAATTGATGTATGTATGGATTGTGGTAAGAGTTATATGAGCCCCTAATAAAACTATTAAAAAATAGAGAACCTGGTCATAATCCTGCAAGTCAATGTGCTCCTTTCTCTTCTCAGCTTGCCCAAATGAGGAGGATAAGATATTAAGTATTGAGAATCCCAGTAGCACTTACATTACATGGAAGGACATGATACGCAGATCTGTGTACTTCAAACCAGTCTAGATGATTCAGTGAATTGTTTTGTCAGAAAAAAAAAACAATAAAACATGTCACAGCATTTAACTGTGTTATACATCATGGGCATGAATAGAACCAATATTGGAATAGACACTGAAAATAAATCATGAAACTTCTAAAATATATGTTTTGGTAATAGCTCAACATCAGATGTGTTGCAATATTTTCTCAAAGAAAATATTACATTCTACTGACACATCAGTTCGTCAGGCAATTCCAGGTAGGTATCACCTATTTGGCAGATTTTGGAAATCTTTTATGGTCATTGGTTAATTGTTTTCAAAAAGTGATGCCTTTAAATATTTGTATATATTTTTTACATAGTTTTATTGACATATTGACACATATTACACACATCATGCAGTCGCTTAAACATACTAAGAATAATTGTGCAATCATCCCGTAATCAGTTTGTACTTTTTTCTTTCTTGTACTCCTTGTTATTAGATATCCTATCCCCTGCAGGTCCCCCAAAGTATTAATCCCATTACTGTCTCTATAAATGTACCTATCCCGAATTTCATATACATAAAAACATACAACAATAAAAGCAAAAGAAAAACCAAATAACAATAACAAAATAAAGCAGAAAGCCCTCCGTATATAGTATATATCTAACTTTATAAGGAGTTGCCAACTATTTCCATCTTCACAATTATTCTTATTCTTGAGCCAGTTGTTGAAATCACTATGTCAATCCACAGGGGAATTCTTTTTCACTGCCATTCTATTTCACAATGTCCTTCTACAGGGACGTCTCTCCTGACAATATCCCAAGTACATGCAACCCAACAAGCACGAGGTCCTTGCCCAGCTCCTGATCTCTCTCGACAATAGGTCCAAAGGACATTAGACCAAGTCTTATCAAAAACAATGATGAGACAGTAGTCTAAACAGATAATGGTAGTTCAAATAAAAAAGTATATATACATATGTGTGTGTGTGTGTGTGTGTGTATGACCAAGCAAAACAGAAAACAATTGTGGGAGAGGGTGCAAAGAGATTGGAACTCTCCTCCACTACTGCTGGGTCTGGAAAGCTTAATGGCACCTATACAGATGACTGGGACTATATATTCCTCAGTTGGGGATAGATCCTAAAGAAGCAAGAGCCATAATAGGGACACACATATCCTCCATTCTTCCATGTTCATTGTAATGCTGTTCACAATTGTCAGAAGTTGGAAACAGCCCAAATGCTGACCTGTAGAAGACTGTATAAAGAAACTTTGGTATTCACAATGGAATATTATGTATCCCTAAGAAATAATGAGGAAACCATGAAACACCTCAAGGATGGAACTGCAGAACATTAGTCTGAGTGAAGTTCTAACTCACTTCCACAGGGTGGATGCTGACGAATATAAGCCCGGTAGGATAGCCAAGATCCCTGTGGGTTTCAGAGACTGGAGGGTCCAATGGCTTTGAACTGCGGACATTGTCAGCCGTCCAACGCATAACCACTACTCCACCAGGACTCCTTTCACAACAGGACAGACACTGTATGAGACCATTGCTGTAAGGACAAAAATTGATACAAAGACCTGCGCACTAAAAGGAAGAGATTCCCAAGGGAGGGAGGGAATGGGGGGGTGTGAGGAAACAATGAGCTAGAAGGAAGAAAGACCTGGACTTGGAGGAAATGGTGGATGGAGTTACATAAGCGAGAGAAGAGAAATCGTCGGAGGTGGGGTAGGATAGAATGAGCTGGCAGGGTGTGCTCTTACATAACTCAAAATTACAATATCATTTAAAAAACACTTTGATTAAATATAATTAGAACCAGAAAAAAACCGCACTGATATCTTTAGAAAATACTACAACTTTTACTTTAGTGCTGCAAAATAGCTAAAACCAAATAATGCATATTTTAGGAATACATAGACATGATAAAAACATAGCAAAAAGTAACAGAATGTTTAGCCCAAATAATACAGTTACCTCTCTCTTAAGGTGATGGAATAGGATGTGTTTGCAGAGTCCTAGAGGATCTTCAAGGTCTTTCCTAAGCTGGGTGTTATTATGTACATGACTGCTGGCTTTATTAGTTTTATTGAAGTCTTTTAATGTGTACACACAGATTTACCTGCCATCTTCAATATGTATAATATACTGAACGATAAATAAACATACATAGCTTTATGTTCAGACAGAATTTATTTTAAGCCATTGAACTTTGATCTGAAAATTAGTGTTTGTTTTTACTTTCCTAAGCAATGGCATAATGCTTCAGTGCAAAGCAACATGGAAAAGAACAACAGCAAAATAATACTGCTTCCTTCAGCAACTTGATGTCTTTGAAATATTTGTTCCTGCATTTCCCCGTCATCTCTTCTTGAAGGGAAAAATTATGAATAGAGCATTGAGCATTGTCTTGAGAGTGTACCTACCAACTTACAGGCATTATATTATATGATCTTCGCAACAATCTCATCTAATAAACATAATCACCTTCTGAGCAGTGAGGATGTTTTTTTTTAACCTGAAGAAACAGACTAAATGTCATTTTAGAGGCAGACAGAGAAACCTCCAAAGTCCACATTTTCATTTTCCCTCTCTCTTCCTCACACACTTCCTGACACCTGGGTTGATGGACAACAAGAATTGTATCTTTTCAACTCCATAAACCTTAACTCTGGGCACAAGAGTCAGCCCGACTGTGCTCAACAGAAGCTTTCTTAATGAATCGTGATGAATGGAAGTTTTAGAGTTGCCATTTTGATTCTGTGTATTCATTGTGAGTTATGTGGTCAGAAACAGAAGGAAACATTTTAAATGATCTGGTTTGATATGTGTACCTTATAATTAATCAAACTGAGATGAGAAATGGTTGCCTGAAATGCCTAAAATGATTCACACTATTATAAGGAGGAGGGGTCCACCTTCCTGTCCCACTTCTTCCTGTCCTTTCGAATTCCAACTCTTGTGGATTAGACCGATTTTGCCTTAGAGTTTAATGCTGATCAGTTTGTCCAATCCGTTTCCTGACTTAGGTGTTTTCCTTAGTGACTAGAGCTGAGGACATTTTAATTAATTTATTATGTCCCTTCAATTAGGGGACCCAATTAATAATTGAAATGGGTTTTTAATTGGTTTATATCCTCTAGGGTATCATATTAATAACGTAAATAAACTAACAGGTTTGCATTGAATTAGGATTCATCTATATGCATGTCTGTTGCCTCCCAATACATTATCTATCCTTAACCTCCAAAATTGAATGAAACCTAAAAAAAAAAAATCAAAGGCAGATGAAGCATCAGTTTTTGTTGTGGTTGTTGTTCCACTTGCGGCAAGGTCATGTTGCGTTCTAGTTAAGACAAAATATCGCATTTGGCTGTTATTTCTGAATGCACTCACATCATATGGAAATGACCTTTGAGAATCCTCTTTTCTTTCAGTCTCTCCACTGTGATATTCATTTTCCTTCAGAAATCAATGGATTCTAAAAGAACATTTATTTGTAGTGAATGAAACTAAAAACCAGAGATTACCTGGCACGCTCAAGCTCATAAAGGAAGTTAGTAGTAACAGCAGTGATGTTCAAGTATAAAACTTCAAGAGTAGAGATTCTCCTTTCAAATATTATTTATGTTGATCCCTCCTGGCCCTTTCTGATGTTTGTTGCCATATCAGGCCAACTTCACATTTATGGGGTACCTTCCTTCTCTTCAATATAACCAAATGATTTATCTTATCAAAAAATTGAATTCAATGGGTTATTTCCATTACATACCAAGATCGTATTGCTTTTCATTAGACAAAAATACATATTTATTTACTTTGTAATAACTATATACTTTCAGCAAGGTGCTAAAATATAGTGTACCCTTGGTTGTTTAGACTGCTTATCTTGTGGTCAGTAGCCCCACCTGTACCCCACTACGCCACCAGAATGGCTTTTTTCCTGATGTTTTCTTTAACTCAATGGCTTACAAATATTGTCTTTGGACCAGCAGCATCAGTATCATAGGCCTAGTTATCGTCGTTTTAATCAATCTTCCAAGTGATTCTGATGCATGGTATGATTTGACTACTGCTTTGACTCCTGAAGTGACAAACAAGACCCTAACCACATCTAGCAGATTCTTCCAAGCTCCGGCTTTCCCACCTGCCTGAACAGAGTTCTTTTAAAACACGCGCATCTTCATCAGCCTCTGCCCATTCCAGGAACTTTATAGAATCATTTTTTTTAATATCAAAGTACTTAAAGCTCCTTGGGGCTAGCTTACCTCCTTTAGATAAAATATGACTTCCACCCCTCTGAGATTTAGCTCATGGAACAGAGTTTCCAAATATTATTTCTCCCTTTCATAATCTTTGGAAACAGTACCGCTTAATAAAAATGGAATCTACCAATGGAAAAGAAATATCAAAGTACTTGTATATTTGAGATACAAATCACACTATTTGCAAGTGAAAGTTGGTTGAAGGCAAAGATTCTGGTCTTTCTTCCAAATTATTCTTCCATATAATACCTTATTCTTGGTAGTGCATCAACAAATTATCATTGAATCAAGTGGTTGAAATAATGGCCAACACAATAATATTCACACAGATAATTGTCTTGCTAGTGGCTCCCGGGAACATTTTCACATTCTTCCTAAATGTGAGAGTTCCTTACATTACAGATTCCATTTCCCCAAATAAAAGGCCAAGCTTCCTTATCCAGCTTCCCTTCTAGCTAGAATGAGGGCAGACTCTACCAATCGGAGGCCTCCTAGAACCAGTGATCTGGAAAGGCTGCGATAGATGACTGTCACTTTCAAAGTCGTCGTTGCAGTACCTGTGACTACACATTACGCTTCCGGCAAAGAACTGATGTTGGTGCAGAGGGCACTAGCCAGAAATGTAAGTTCCACAAGAACTGTGCTTGTCAGGAAGGCAATGGAACCTACAGTTCATTGACTATGGCAGTGAATTCCTTACTTTCTGAATAATCAGTCTTTAGCCTAATTCACCAGATTACCAATGATTCTGTGGGCTACTTAATATCTTTTCAATGAACTTGTTTTCTCTTTAATCATGCAGTTAGCTTCTGTTGCCTACAAAATGGAGCCTGACAGATAGAGTAATAATACTCACTACTGGCTTCATTGAGTTGTTGAGCATATTAAGTGTCCTCACCTTGACAAAGATAACAGAGCATTGGCTGGTGTGAAAAGACCAACATTGCAAGATGAGGCACATTGGCTTACTTCCTGTCCATCCACACATCCAAATATCTGATTCTTCTGTTATTCCAGAACTGTGTGAGGTAATGCTAATATAAACTGTATCAGCGTGGCTCAAGGGACAATGGTGTTTACCACACATGGATGACTACCTGGGGGTCCTTAGATTTTTGGTTTGTCAACTCAAATTCCTAGCCTCTAAGATGAAACTTCTCTGTATTGGTACACCTTTGATGGGTAAAAAGATGCATACCTATGTTCAGACAACATGACTGGAAAAACCACCCATCCTACCCAGAGACACTCTTCCTGGAAAATACTGAAATATTCCTATTTAAAAAAATTAAGCAGGCCTTGTGGCTCAATGGGTTAAGCTTGGGCTGCCAACCACAAGGTCGGCAGTCAGGAACCACCAAGTGCTCCTCTGGGGAAAGATGAGACTTTTGACTCCCATGAAGATTTATACTCTGGGCACCCACCGGAGCGGATCTAACCTTTCCTCTGGTGTCTGTCAGTCAGAATTGCCTCCAGAGCAGTGAGGAATTTTGTGTATATATATTTTAATGCCCAGTGTGAAGCTCATTTAATGTTTGCGGCATCTGTCTGAGGTGGGCACAGCGACTCACATTCTCATTGTACAGGTGAGGTCAGAAAGGTTGAAGCAAGGTCCTGGTTATGGGGTTAAATATTAGCAGGTTAGGATTTAATTTCAAACTGATGTAATTCAACAGCCTTTATTTTCCCTGCTGAGCAGGCTGCCTTATGGAAAATGTCTCCCCTATTAAGTTTTTTTTTCAAATAGTCTTCTCAATCCACCCTCCTCTCCTCTCCAGGTCTCATTGAACTCCATCTCCTGGAAGCTGGGAGCATACTTCCATTGTAGTACACAGAGAGTGCATAATCTGGTATAAATTTGGGATTAGGGCGGATTAAGAGTGCAGGGGTGGCATCTACTCTGTCAATCAGGACATGGCCAATGAGGCTTCTGTGTGGGCATGGCTGTCCCCTAAGGATTCCTGGAATTCAGGTATTTCCTCCCTGGAGGCAGGAGACACACATTTCTCTGGACCCTTGGAGACTCTCTACTAACAAGGCTAACTTCCTGTGAGACATCTCTGAAGAGAAGCCACATATACCTACCCTGATTCAGCCACATGGAGGTTGCGTGCAGGGCTGACATGCTTATACTGCCACTAAATCCAAAGGTTTTCTACCCACTGGCCTATGGTCATCCTGCATTGGCATCATTGCATGTGTTTCATGAATTTAAGAGGACTTCATAGAATGGTATCTGACATATGGGCTAATATTGGACTTATGGACTTGATCTGGACTGGGCTGAGACATTTTCTCAATATTCAATTGTTCTTGTATATAAACTTCTTTTTTATATACATATGTGTGTCTATGAATTTGTTTCTCTAGTCTACTCAGACTATCACAGCCAGGCAGAATAGAGAAACAAATCCAGTAACACTCATATATGAGTAAGAAAGAGCTTTATATCAAGAAGTAATTACATACCAAGAAAACATCCCTGCCCAGTCCAACTCAGGTCCATAAGTTTGATGCCAGCATATGAGTCCCTCTTCAGACACACATAGTCACATACGATGGTGCAGAATACAGGAAGATCACAGGCTGGTGTATGCAAAGTCATGTGGATCCAAGGTCAGTGGAAACACAGCAGGGCTCCAGCAGCTATCCTGATCAGCAAGCAGAAACTCATGGTAGAGAGAGAAAGGGAGAGAGAGAGAGAGAGAGAGAGAGAGAGAGAGAGAGAGAGAGAGAGAGAGAGAGAGACCTCCAGAGAGCTATATATCTCAGTTGCAGCTCTAAGTGTGGTCATCAGGCTGTGATCTGATCGACATGCTAAACTCTGCCCTACTTCAAGTTGATATGAAGCTATGGAACTACCACATCCACTGTGCCAGCTATCCATGTTGATATGCAGAGCTTTGCTTCTGAAACATAAGTTACTTGAGGACACAGATGACGTCTTATTCATCTGTGTGGCTCATGCTTCTATTACAGTCTATGGGTGATAGTAGGCACTCAATCAATATGTATTATACAAATGTCCAGGTGAATGAAAGAAGAGGAATGAGCAAACATTAGCATTGCCTATCAATCCACAACTCAGAGGAAGAAAGTATTCTGGCGCTGTTGCTTAGACCAGAACCAACTCACTGTGGTAAACTTCAGAGAAAATAGCCATGCCCTCTTAGCTCAGCCCTCAAAACCCCCCACTTACTCACAACATTCCAGAGCAGCTGGCATGCTTGGCCACTGTCTCGATCCCTTCAGAGTGCCTCCCATGTGGCCATTTCCTTCCTGACAAGGGGACTCTGAGCCTCACAGTCTGAACTTTGTGCGGTGACTAGCTCAGTGACTGTGCAGATCTCCTTGGCCAGAGCAGGATTTCTTGATAAGGAGCTCTGACTGATAGTTGCAGTAAGGGTGAGTCAAGGAACCGTTCAGGGTGTTTGCATCACTCACTTACATTCAGATGGTGCCTCGCTCTGGGAATTGGCTCCAATCCAGGGATGCATTCCTAGGCCATTCTGGAGATTAAGAACTGAAGCCTTTATGAGTATGTGGAATGAAAACCAAATAAACTGTTTCCGAATCTGATTTCATTGGATTCCACTTGGTGGAATTCCATTTGTCAGCTGGAGGGTGAGAAAAAACATTTTTCTCTCTCTTCTCTCTTCTCCCCCTTTCCTCTGTCTCACTCTCTGGATCCTTGTAAGGAAGTGGTAGAGTGACGAAAACACAGCATGCATTTGGGGTTATGAATAATCAGAGTTCAAGGCTGGCTTTCTCTTTCAACAGCTGATGGTTTTTGAAAAGTGATTTCTTTTCTCTAAGACTCAAAGTTGTCACTTGCAAAATGGGTATTGAAATGTCTTCTCACCCAACTAGCAAGGATTACATAAGGTTACTCACGTGAAGTGTTTGCTGCATAATAGAAACTCAATGCATGCAGGATTTAACATTCTTTCTTATTTGGGAATTCATGAGTGATGCCAACTTCTAAGCACTCAGCAACGAGTCCAATGGTTTGTGATTCAGAAGGCTGTGCTTCAGAAGACCTGCTTGACCATCTGCTTCTGAAAAGGTCACAGGCTGGAACCCCCTAGGAGCTGCTCCACTTTGCACACACAGAATCCCTTGATGTGTGGGAACAAGTTGATGGCAAATTAAGGAAGGGTTCTCTCATTTACACTGATGTTTTGTGCCCTGCTTGTCCCTTCACCTCAACACGACGTACTAGTGTCCTATTCAGCGAGGTCTATAGATCTTTGTAAGAAGTTAGAGGAAAATTAGAATGTATCAATTAAGCAACTTAATCTTCCCTTCAAGGATAGATATTCTACAGAGAGGAATTCAGCAGGGACCTGGACAGACTGCACCAGTTTATAAAATAAGGGGATTCATGCTGCCAGGAAGACGTGTCCATGAAGTGGTTCCGCTTCTTCGAAGCAGTCCACGGGAAAGAGCCACCCGTTGCTTCCTTGGCTGCGAGGTCCCGGACTTCAGTATTAACCCTGCTACGCCTGGGAGAGGACCAGGAAAGTGGTTACACAAGCAGGGACTTCCCCACTGGTCCTGGGCTGCAAGCAATTTGTGCGAAGGCAATGGAGCAGACGATTCCATTTCAACATTTCCTGTGTGTGGACTCCCGGTGGGGCACCCAGGCTTGGCAGTCATCGCTGCAGTGTGGACGCTGGCTGTTTTTAGGGGCCATGGGAATGAGGTGGTTTTTAGGTAAATACATGTTTGAGGTATATTTGTAAGCAAGTGCTTTGGTCCAGCCCATCCAGGTGTAGAGCCGACATATGTTGGTATGTTGATAGAGCAGATTAACAACTTTATTGGAGCTAAGTGCATTGGAGACTGAACATTCCTTTTCATGGGTAGTGAGCATTTCAAAAATCATTCATAAAACAATGATGTGCGTGTCTTACAGTTTCCCCATGCCAAGCTGGTATGAATTTGTGGGTGTTTGCGGGCAAGGGAGGTTCAGTCCATTTTACAGATGAGAACAGTGAGACTCAGAAAGAGTAACCACCCATCCAAGATGATCCTGCTGGGAAGGAGTGGAATCTCCCAACAGGGATCATCACCGCCAATCCATACTCCACCCTGGTGAACTGGGTATTGTAGGGTCCAGAGCTTAACTGTTATTAGAAAAACAATAGAATAGAGAAATAGAAAATTTTATAAAGCATTTGACTGCATCACACCTGTACAGGGCATTGCAGAAGGCCGTCAATGGGCCTGGGACTGTAAGCATTATTAAAAGCTAAACAAAACCAATTGCTGACAAGTCGACTACATACGTCAGCGAAGAGCTATGATCCTTACAGTTTTCAACTGCCGACTTTGTTCAAGAAGATTACCAGTCCTTTCTTCTGAGGCCCTCTGATGGACAGTGAGCAGCTGGCTGTACTGACCATGTGCATCTCCCATGGCCTCCAATGTACAATTGTGACTGCCACATGTAAGGACTTACCCCCTTAGCAAAAGAAACCCTGTTGGCACAGTGGGTTGCCAATTGGACTGCTTACATTAAAGTCAGCACTTCTAAACCATCACCCCCAGCCTGGGAAAAAGACAAAGCTCCGTACTCCTATAAAGGCGTCTGAATCAACTAGATGGCGGTTGAGTTTGGTTTTTATCATTTACATTTAACATCCCTAGTAATCATTGAGTAAGCAATCATTAGGACAGCTCACCTAGGCCTTATCTCTTCTTCATGGAGGCCTAAAGAGAACTTTTTCAAAGCAAAGCCCGTGACTGACCTGCCAGGGCCATGACAGGCTCACCGAATACCTGTACCTGAACCCACCACACCTACTGCCTTCCTTTGAATCTGCCTGCCTGCCCAGGGCTGGCTCTGTTAGGCACTTAGTCATGGGAACTTCTTTTGCACTGGGAAGGCTCTGTTACGCATGATCTCATGAACAGAGGTGAGTAAAGCTTGATTCTCATGCCCTTATTCCCTTCTCCGCTCTCTCTCCTGGTTTTGAGATGGTTGCACTATTTTGCCATCTCATTTCCAGAGCTCACGACCCTTCTCCTCTTTCATCCTCCTTTTGAAAGTCAGAACAATGGCATTTTACAAGAATTTAGTTTTGGAACCCTGTGAATGTAAGTGCCCACCTGCATTGTTGACATGGATACCAATTAGTGTCCCTCCTTTGAAGCACACATGGATTGGTACTGGGGTCAACAGAGAGCAGAGGCCCGGGCACTTGACTGCGTGTCGTGAGACCCTAGTTCACATCTTGTCCTCTCCGTGCCTGGTTGCCTGACCTTGTAGGGCGCATTCAATTTTGTTTTTGTTTTTTTTTTTGTATTCTGATGATAAAGGATTCTCTGTGTATTAAGCTAGGAGTAAACTTTAAGCAGTGGTTTCCATTCAGACTACCTGAGGAGAATTGTGCAAGAATTTTATTTGGAAAAGAAATCATATTCCTAGGTCTTGTCATTGATCCTTTGACAGCCAAAAAGAAAAAGAAAAACCACAGAAAGGCTTTCCAAGGTGCTACCGGTAAACCAGGACATCAAAGTCACTCTTCCTTCCCTCGCCTCCTTTAGCAAGATACTGATACTTTGGGACAGGGAAAGAGAGAGCTCAGAAAATTTTGACCACTTAAATCTCATAAGTATCTGGCTGAACTTGAATTTTGATCTGTCGGTCACATAAAGCTCTAAGATACACACTTGGGCTCACTTGGCCAAGCAACCCAAATGAGCTGCTTTCTCTTCTCATTGCCATTGGTGTTGGCTGCAACACTGCTACAGGCAGCAAGTTCTTCCTGGGGGCAGAGCTGGGCTTTGGAATGCCAGGGCTGACTGTCCTCGTGGATATTGGGGCATGGAGGGCAGAGATGTGGGGTGGCGCCGTGTCTGAAATGCCACGGCAGCGCCTCTGAAAGATCCAAGAGTGGATCAGGTTCCCAAGGCCCCAGCTGGCCGGACTCTGTCGGAAAATCAGATTCCTGTGAATCCTTAGAGGTCACAAGGAGGCACATGACTGCCCCGAGTCAGCAGCATGGTTACAGAGGCAAGGAGAGAGTGAAGAAAGAGAAAAGAGAAATGAAAATGCAGCCAAAGGAATTTTACTCCAGTTGTTATGTAATTTTCCTATCTGCACCCTTACATGGGATGTGTAGGTGCTTCATAAAGAGGTGGTTCTTGATACCAACAATCACAGTCACACAACAAGGGGCAACAGATAGACACGTGCGCAGACACCCACCCACCCATTTCACATCGCTGTACAAATGAATCAGATGTCAACTCATGAATCTCACCCCAGACGTGGCAACAGTACTGGCTGAGTAGTGCATACGTATGAGAACCCACACATGTGCATACAGAGCAGAACAGTACATTCTAGCCAATCATTAACTTTTTATTAGACTCATAGACCTTTGGGGGCAAGAACTGTCCTTCATCTATGTTCACCTTGCCCCAAGCACAGTTCTGGGTACCCAGACGTGTTTAGCCAAAGTTTGTGTGATACATTATAGAAATACCCCAAATTCTTGGGTAGACTACATTTAAAAGATGAAGGCTAAAGATAAATAGGATGAAAGCCCCCAAATCACACACATGATGGGTGTTGAAAGATACAAATGTTTGATTCCTTTTAAGTGGAGATATCCATGCAGTTTGAGAATTCTTAGCTGAAAGTACACGGACTTCATAAACATCTATGGAAATCAGGAACTCTGAGATACAGATACATAAGGGAGGGCTTAAACAGATTCAGGGGGAAATTCCGTTATCATTTCATCCCATTTTTCTATAATTTTTTTGAAGGGCATTATATCCAATTAACACTTTTGAGGTTTTCTGTGTTAAAGAGCATAGCAGTCACTACATTGTGCTATGATTAGTTGCATAGAAGCAGTCTCTTGTACCACACAGCAAGTGGCTTAGAGGTAATAGACCATCAGCATTAACATTTGCAGCCTTGGGCAGACCTGGTGCCTAGCAGTGTGTATCAGACGCACTGTAACGCTTCATTGTGCACATGTGCACACCATTTGACAAAAGAAAACATTGACAAGAACCAATTTAAAGTACATGGTTACTAAAGCATCACGTACGTACTTCTTCCAATTGACCTTGTAAATGAAACTCTCTGGGATTAAAATGTGTATAGAGATTTCCAGTGTTTGTTTTTACACTGAACATCAACCAAGCCCCTAGGCTAATGTTATTGACCCGGAACGCTCATACAGCTAGGCAGAAGAATGGTCACTTGGTCAGTATGCTGAAAGAGTGGGAGAATTCTGTCCCCAATGGGACACTGCCATCTGGTGAATGCCCCAGGTTAGACAAGCAGAGAAAGGATATAGTCCTCTCTGAAAGAGGGAAGCAGAGCTAGCCTTTGTGTACACATATCGTTAAACACCGAGCTAGATTTTGGTATACATATTGGTACTATACTATACCCTCAACGATGCTCTGTAGAGAGAAGTAATCAACTACTTGTCACATCTTGAGGCTGAAGGATGAACTATCCAGAGATATCATGGAGAAGATGGGATGCTTTGAATACAATTTCGGTAGTGGTTGAGTGTTGACCATTTCACATTGGTTCTCCCATTTTGGAGATCCTGAACAAATGATTAGCATGCTCAGTAACACATTGAAAGGTCGGCAGCTCAAGTCCACCCAGAGATACTTCAAAAGCATAGAAATCTACTTGAAAACATTCAGCCATTGGGAGACTGAGAGAGCCTAATTCTTCCTGATACATAGTGGGTCTTCACAAGTCAGGATTGGCTCTACAACTCAGGTACTTTTTGTTGTTGTTTCATTTTGGTTTGAAACCTCATTCGGCTCTTAAAGTTAAACACCAAAATCCAAAACCCACTGCCATGTAGTCTACTTCAACTTACAGCAAATCTGTAGAACAGAGTAGAACTGCCCAGTTGCATTTGGGAAGTTATAAATCTTTGGTGCAGAAATCCTCATTTTTCTCCCATGGAGCATCTTGTGGATTTGAATTGCTGACTTTGAGTTTAATAGCCCAACGTGTAATCCACTATGCCACCACCTATGTGGCTGGCAATTGATTGACTACCTGTATATTTATATGTACATATGCATCTACATCTCTATCTCTATATATGTATCTATGTCTATGTCTATCTATCTATCTACACACATACACAAATATGTATCTATGTTGATTAGAACTAGCTATTTATTTTTAGAACTAGCTATTTTTTTAGATGCACATACAATGGTATATACCTGGATTCTTGCAATGGACAGCAAAGCACAAGTGTCCCTGGATTGAAGTTCAAGTAGGACAGTGTAGACCATGAGTCTTTATACCATTTAACATGCAGAGGAATCAATAAACTACATGTGAATATATGACAGATGATGTTGGATTTATACTGCTTAATGATGTTCATTGGAAACCATGAAATCAAGTGTCAGACGGGTCTTTTCCTTGCCCAGACCACTACTAAGTGAGGTGGTCTGATTCCCTCCCAGAGTCCTTCGGAGGCAGGATCCAACTTGTATTGTTCAAGGCTCTGTCTGTCAAGGGTTTTCATTTACTGAGAACAATCAACACCCATAGAGGCAGCAGTGGAGAACTCACACAACATAACCTACTGGGTGAATCAATTATAACAAAAGGCATTTTCCACAAAGGTATAAGTTTGAGGATTAAGGGGTGATGGAGTTTTCCATTTATTTTTCAATAGAGTGCTTTTCATTGTAAATCAGATGAAGAATCACAGAGTAGGTTATAAGTTTTATGTTCAACAATCTCCACATAGTTTACTTCAACTCATACATTGAAATATACCATCAATTATCCTACTTCCTCCCTCTTTTTTCATGTATTCTTTTCTATTTATTTCCCAACCCTTTGAACATTGGTGTTGAGTAAACTCTGGCTTTTTTGTCTTAAGTGGCTGATCATTTTAGCGCAGGGAAGAGGCCAGTGGCAGACGTGAAGGCTGCCTGAGGAGCCTAGTCTTAGTGATCCCGCGAGTCTTCATCTGACCAGTAAGCCGGATTCTTTTATAATTTTCAGTTTTGTCTCACATTTCTCCCCTACTTCAACTACGACCTTCACTGTGATCTTTTTGAAGAGCATCTGGAGGTGGTAGCTGGTTAGCATCCATTGTTTTCTGGTTCCAGGCTTGTGGAGATAGATGTTTACATGGTTCATTATTACATTGGCCTCATTCTGTCCATAAGTCTTTTGATTTTCAACACTCTCCTCTCCTTAGGATGGGGAGGGATCAAAAGTTGTGCCTTAGCTGGCTGCTCATGAAATGTTAAGACTTCAGTCACTAATCACTAAAATAGGATATAGAACATTGTCTTGATGAACCATGTTATGCTAATTGACCTAAATATTCCCTAAGACTGTGGTCCCGATCCTGCAGGTGCAACCCCTCAGTCTTTCATGGTATTTGCTTACATCCTAGAAGTTCTAGAAACATTGCCCCTGCATGCTTTACTACATACATGTATAAATTTACAGGTAAGGTAAATACACATAGACAGGTATCTTCTGGCAAATCTATGTATATTCATGAGTATATTCTCACTTTCACTCTCACTGTGATTCCACACCTATTGGTCCTGCATGTCTACCTAAGCATCTGCTTATAGATCACCACTATTATGGGATTGCGTCTGTACTAGTGTTGGCCTGTGTGTCCTTTAACTTAAAATGCATATTAAAATATCATATTTAGGAGGACTAAGTGGAGTACCACCGAGTTTAAGAAACTTGTTTGAAGTCATACAGTTGAAAGATTGGCAGATACTGTCATTAAAACACTGTTTTCACTGCACATTGAAGCCTCTATCCCTTTTTCAATACATAGCTTCTTATGAATGGAGATGTTTTGGTATTTGTTCAAGGGGGTGGAGGGCTTAAATATGGTTAAATTATCCCCAGTGGTTAATACTTAACTGTAATAGAGAAATATATTTTAAGATCCTTACCAGTAGTGGTTTATTGTCTACCTTCTAGCTGGAGTGAGTGTGTGGGAAAAGATGAGACTTTCTTTTCTACTCCCATGAAGGATGGCAGTCTCAGGAACCCAGAAGGCCAATTCTATCCCGCCATATAAAGTCTCTGCCAGCATTGACTGATGGCAGAGGGTGAGAATATAAAAGCAATGTAAAAATATTATTAACTATATTGTACATATTAACCATTGTCATTACCTTATCAAAAAATTCAGGAGTATGAGTCAGCATACACGTCATGACAGTGAGTGGGCACTGTGCTAACAATGCAGGAAGAATCCAAAGGCCACGGAAGGAAGGCACAGCCACTGTGACAATAATAACGTGTCCAGCTTCAACCATTTCAAGAGGTTGATCAAGAATGAAGGTAATGATGGCAGAAGTTCAAGCTCACCAAAGGCATCCAGGAGGAGCAAGCTTGAGGAATTGACAGATTATCAATGAAAAGGTTCCCAATAATCTGACAGATGGCTGGAAGCACACTAGTCTATGGCACACAGCTTGGAAGACAGCTACTTGGCCAAACAACTGGGAAAGGTCCATATGTGTACCCATTGGCAAGAAAGGTTGACTTAACCAAATGTGCAAAGTATCAAATAATGCCATCCATATCCCAAAAAGTAAAATGTTGCCAAAGATTATTCAACAGCCATTAGAGTAAATCAACAGAGAGCTGCCAGGAATTCTAGTTGTATTCAGAGAAGTACATGGAGTGAAGGAGGTCACTGCTGACGTCAAATGAATCTGGCTTCACGAAGAAAATAGCCTAGAGAGGTTTATTTATGTGTCGTTGAGTATGCAGAGAAATTTGACTGTGAGGATCACAACAAATTATGAATCCCATTGCGGAGAGTAGACTTTCCAGAATGCCTCACTGCACTCCTATGTAAACAAAAGGCACAGAGACAAAGAGGAAGTTGATCAACAGTTTAAATTCAGGAAAGTTGTGCCTGAGGGTGGCATTCTTTAATCATGCATCTTTAATTTGTATACTGAGCAAATCATCTGAGAATCTGAACCGCATGAAGAAGATAAAGTCATCAAGGTGAGAGGAAGGCTCAGCAACCATTTGCAATATCAAGATTACACAACTTGGCTGGCTCAAAGCAAGAGGGGGTTGAGGGAGCTACTGGTAATGATGGAAGACTGCAGGCTTCAGGACCGAGTACATCTCAATATAAAGAAAACCAAGCCCAGCGGTCACAGCTGGACCAGTAGAAAAAATAATGATAAACCTCTGAGAAAGGATGGAAGTTGTCAACAAGTTGAGTTTTCCTCTATGCAAAGTCAAGGCTCATGGAAACACCACTCAAGAAATCCAAGGACACCTTGCAATGAGCAAATCTGCTGCACGAGCCCTCTATAACATGTTAGGGAGCATCTATGTCCCTTTGATGAGGAAGGTGCGCATGGAGTAAGTTGTGGTTTTTGCAATTGCGCACCGAACTTTATAAAGGACTTTATGTTTGCTAAAGAAGAGGGTCAACTACCAAAAGGAAGACCCTAAATGAGATGGACTGACACAATGGCTACAACAATTCTTTAATCCGTACCAATAATTGCGTAGATGAAATAAGATCAAGCAGTATCTCCTGTCTCCATAGGATTGCTAATGGTAAGCTGGGTTGTCTAGAGAAACAAAATCAGTGCGACTTCATTATGTATAAGAAAGCACTTTGTATAAGGAAGTAAATTTATAACAAGAAGCCTCCCCAAACCTGTCTGCCTCATCCAACTCAAGTCCATGGGTTTGAGGCTAGCCTGAGTCCTCTTCAGACTCCTATAGCTGCAGGCATAAAGGTGCAGTGGGAAGTAGAGGAATCACAGGCTGGTGAGTCCACAATTATGTGGATTCAGCCCAAATTTGTGGGAACGTGAAGGGGCATTGACGGTTCCCAAGATCGGCAGTCCACATGGGCCACCTCTGGAAGCAGACACAGAATCCAAGCAAGGAGGAAGGCGGAGGTCAAGAGAAAGAAAAATTCTCACTGCTCCTCTTACAAAAAGAGCGAAACCCTGAGGACAGCGAAAATCCCATGTGAAATCCTACACAGTCAAATCCTATATGAGTCTAAAGAGGACTCAAGCTAGCATCAAACCCATGGCATCAACAGGCTCTTGTGGGATTTACAGGTTGGTTTCCATCCCTACCTCTCAACGGGCCCCATCAAGTGCTCAGTAAATCTAGCCACCACAGATGCTCTGAGCGTGAACTGACTTGATGGTGCCTCTCAGTTATACTGGACCATAATGAAACCTGAGGAAACGGCAAACAGCGAGTAGTACTTAGCTAGCCTCGGTTAAATTTCGGATATTTAGTTTACCAGTGGCTATGAGTTGGGCTGTAATCCACATGGGAGGCAGTCCAAAGCTACCAGAAATTCCATAGTGGGAGAGAGACTGGGCTTCTATTCCCGCCAATAGTTACAGTCTTGGAAACCCACAGCCTGTGTACGTATGTTTAGTTTAATATAGTTTTACATGAATATTTTTCTTATAAAAGATTGCCTTAAGTTATTTATTTTGATTAATGAACTTTGTTGGCACCTCCTTAGAATTGTATACCTGTGGAGGTGCCTAACTAGCTTCAAACCGGAGGAGTTGAAATCCAAAAAAAGACACACAAAAAAAAGAAAAATTAGAAAAATGTTAGCTTGACGCAGTGACTCTCCAAGGGATTCTGGCTTGCCTGCTTAGACCATCGCACACTGTTTCCTCATGTAGTGAAACTATAGATGTTGTCACAGCAAACGTATTAAAGGTAACATCGTGATAGAAATATAATTATTATAAATACCCTGTCTTATTTTTATGTGTCTTATTATATGAGTACAGCTGCTTTGCTTGTAATCAAAGTTAATCTAAAAGTTGGAAGAACTGTTCGGTGCGCCATCTCAATTTCAAAAGATCCGTGCATCTATGGCAGGCTTTTATTTATGGGATTATGGATACTTTTCATGATGATTACTCAGAAGTTTGTTTGCTTCTGTGTGTATATGTGTAGTTTTAATACCAAATTTGCTCTTCAGTATGATTTTTAAATTAAACCATAAATGCCAAAAGGGATACCATGTTTTCTACCAAAATGTTGCACATTCCGAACTAAAGTGTCAGCCCACAGGTTTTCCTTAAAAATACATTGAGTGTGACAAAATGTCACATTAAATAGCACAAAGTCCTCTCTTAGGAGAGATGCATGGGCATCTTTCATGCAAAGATCAGCACATTCTTGAGCCACAAGACATTCAAAATAGGGTCTTTCAGAATTCCCAACATAGATATAAGATACTTCAAAACAATACAGTATTTTTGCAGGCCAATTTTTTCCCAAAAGCCATAGATCATAAAACTTAAGTGATGCTGTCAAGGTTTTGTTTATTAAGTGAAGGGTTAATCCTGTTCATCCCAAGTACTGTTAATCGTATTGCAACTCATAGCAAGCAGAAATGAAGCACGATATGTCATACTAAGTAATCTTCTCCCAGTCCCTAATGCAATGTCACAATCTAGATCTTTCTTCTAAGAAGATTTAGTTGGAGCTTGCATCCCCACATCCCCCGATAAGAATGCCATTTAATGTTCCATTAGCAGAGCGGAGCATTTGGAAGACATAATAAAGAAGAGTCTCCGAAGAATTCAAAGACGACTTGAGGGAGGACCCTGCTTTCATATTAATCTTGTGGCTGAGTCTCAGTCTGGGTAAAGTTGAACAAATTCCTTTGTAATTCATCTGACAGAATAAGATTTCAGTCAAACAAGGTACTTACAACTGAGAAACCAGCTTCTCCCCAGCCATAAAGCATGCTAATTGGAAAGCTGTGGGCAAAACTCCTGCCAAAAAGCAGGGTATCTTCTCAAATATTAATGATGCCCTCGTGCCAAACTCTCAAACATCGTCATGAATCTGGTGGCGTACAGCTTTGTGTCACTTCAATGTTTCCTTTGTCTTGGTTTTGGTGCATCCTGGAGAAGTAATATGGTCCTGTGGTGGGGTTTAGAGACGCATATACAAGTGTGTGTGTGTGCGTGTGTCCACACATGCACTCGAGCGAGTGTCTAAATGGGCTGGTGTCTATCCAAGGAACTCTTTCCATAAAGATAACAAAGCGAACAAGACTGAGACAGACTGTGTTGAAAGCACTTAGAAAGATGTAATATGGTCCACCGGGAAAGCCAGCTGTAATACGTTCAACAAAGAATTTATAGCTTTCCAAACGCAGAGTCGAGCTGCCATTGCGAGCAGATGTAGAATGAGGAACCATGGAATTTGTGTGATAACTTTGGAGATGACAATGTAGGGAACTGTTGGGAAAAAGAAAGAGGAAAGCTTCCAAGTGTCTTTGAACTTCCTTTATTTTAGAGAGGACAGTGGAGCAGGCCGCCAGAGACAGCTGCCTTTGATTACAAAAGCAGCATATGAGATGCTGCAGAGCTTCACACTTACTTCAGAGCAACTCAATGGGATTCCTATCATTTCTCCAGATGCCTAATTTACCCCACAGAAGTGGTCTCCACCTCAAGTCTTGATCGAAGTTGACTTGGCAGCTGGCAGACATGTGCTCTTGGCAACTGAGAACATCCGCCATGAGAGGAGAGCCTACCACCTTCCCCTCTTGCTCAGAAAGCGATTCGAACCTTGGCACAGTATTATGGGCACGCTGCCAGCCTGTGGGGTGCGGTGGTCCATTCAAACGCTTTATCTTCTACTTCACGGCCACGGGCTTCTCTCTTAAGCCAAAATGGCCACGTTGAGGCTTTACTAGGTTTGGGGTTGTTCTTCCAAAATCCATGCACGGTCTTTGTTTTAGAGAAGTTGTGAGAGCCAGATGCAAATCAGTTGTTTGATTTGAAGATTGTGAGGAAGAAGGATTTTGTTGAGAGAGAATTTCAGTTCTTGGCAAGGTATCCAAAAGAAGGAATTTCAATGTGGAATTATGGTATAAGGAAAGATCTCACAAAGCCTCAGATTTGTATAGACTTTTTAGTTTAATATAATGGTTAAGCATACCGATAATAGAGCTACACCATATAAGTTGTTAAGTTATGCTAATGGGTATGAACATAAACTACTGAAATTTAAATCCCCAAATTTCTTTAAGGTCACTTACTTGTTTTCTGACTTTATACTATTTTTCTAACTTTGAAAGCCACCTTATATGTAAAAATGGGATAGTAATGGCTATAAAATAGGATTTGGTTGATGATTTAAAATATGTATCTGTTATGCAGTCTGTATAAATAAAATTTGAAAGGATAACTTCCTTGCATTAAGAAAATGATTAATCAATGACAAATATTATAACTCATCTATGTATTGTGAAGATTTCTACACCAATGATGTAGAATCACAGATGTAGAATTATGAAGATGCTTCTGGCTAATCTGTTGTCATCTGAGTTACATAAGCTCCACTGAGGTAAAAACAACAACAAGGATAAATGGTAAAAGTCAATTAGTAAAAGCCGTTTTTCCCTCCAGCTATTGTAGATAGCTGATATACTATCTAGCTGATGATATACTTTGTCAACCACCCAAAGGGTGGTTCAAGCTGGCTTGTACAGTGAAATATTCCTTATGCTGTTTGTCTGGTGTCTCTGGTAGCATCAATAAATAAACATTCAGCTTAGTCAAGTGAAAGGGTGGCAATTTGAAGCCGTCAAGGTAACCCCCAGAGAACAGACCTGGTTATCTGCTTCTAGAATGTCTCAGCCATCAACATCATAGGAAGCAGTTTTACTACGCACATATAGGGGACAATGGGCCAGAACCAGCGAAATAGCAACATGAGAGACATGAGACTTTTAGCATATTGTTATGAAAAAGTTAGGGGTTTTGAAGCCACATGTAGGTACCTGGACGAACAACAAACCAGGAGACTCCTTGGGGCAAGGATGGTGGGGCACGTTATCTGCCGGAGAGGTCAGTCCTTGGAGGGAACAGCATGCATGGGAAAATAGAGACGCAGCCACAAAGAGGCAGACCCTAAACAGGATGGATTGGCACTGGCTACAACAGTGGATTCAAACGTATGGACACTTGTGAAGATGGCACCGAACCAGGTAGCATTTCGTTTTGTTGTGCATGGGGTCACTATGGGTCAGAGCAATTCTAGAATCCATACTTTCTGAATGGGAGGAGGACTTGAAGCACTTGGTGAAGATCAAGGATTTCAGCCTTCAGAATGGATTGCAACTCAATAAAAGGAAAAGAAAAATACTCCAAATGAAACCAGTAGGTGCCATCATTCTCAAGTGAGAAAAAGATAGAAGATATAAAGGATTTCATGTTGTTTGAATCCACAACCAATTCTCATGGACCAGCAGTCAAGAGATCAAAGACGCATCCATTGCACTGGTCAAATATGCCGCACAAGGCCATTCAGTGTTGAAAAGCAAGGAGGTAGCTTTGAGAATGAGGATGTGCCACACTCAAACCAATATATATTCAATTGCCTCATTTGCATGTGAAATTTTTACATTGAATAAGGAAGACCAAAGAGAAAGCAGTGCATTCGAGTTATGGTGTTGGTGAAGAATATTAAAAGTACCATGAACTTCCAAAAAGCAAACACACTTTTCTCCCCAGAAGTACAGCCAGATTATTCCTTAGAGCAGTGGTTCTTAGCAATCCTAATGTCATGACCCTTTCATATAGGTCCTCATGTTGTGGTGACCCCCCAACCATAACATTATTTTCATTGCTACTTTATCACTGTAATTTTGCTACTGTTATGATTGGGAAACCCCTATGAAATGGTCGTTTGACTCCCAAAGGGGTTTTGACCCATGCGTTGAGAACCCATCAGTCGCTCGACCCCCCAAAGGGGTCACGACCCATCCTTAGAGGCAAGGATGGTAAAATTTTGTCTCACATAAGTTTCAAACATATTGTCGAGAGAGCCCAGTCCCTGGAGAAGGGTATCGTGCTTGATAAAAGGAAAGGGCGGCCAAAAGGAGAAAGGCCCTCCATGGGATGGATCGACCAGGTACCTGCTACAATAGGCTCGAATGGAAGAGCATGTGTGAGAATAGGGCTGGACTGGGCTGTGGGTGTTTACACATGTACATAGGGTCACTATGAGTCAGAACCCACTTGAGGGCCCCTAAAAACAAAAACAGCATGAACAACACAACTTACGCATCTTGATTCTCCTCATTAGTATCTAGAGACATTCCCCAGACGTTTTTCTTTTTTCCTGGTCATCTAGACATTTCTATGAATGGAGGAATTTATAACATCTTTCTCAACATAAGCCTTGAGTCCTATGTTGCTTTGAGTAATGACAAGAAAAATAATCTATGAATTACTATATAAGTGGTGTTTAGCAATATCAATTAGCATAGCAGAAATAATTTATCATATCTATCTCTATGAATACCTCTATCTATACCTATAGTTATATCTAAAATTACTCATGTATATATACTTGTATCTATTGAGAATTAGATGTGAAACATTATTTAAGTTAAACCTAAACACATCTTTATGTTAAATGTAAAGCATTCAGAAAACTTCTCATATGCTGTAAAACTTGCCTTCCCAAGAACCTCAGAATCCTTGCAAATGATCTTCGCTTTAATGACAATTGCATAGAGTACTCTATATCAATGAGCCTCAGTCTTGTAATCAGCAAAAATGGGTATAATTACCCGTCCTCTGAATCCCAATCAAGATCATGAGATGAAACCAAAATGTGAAAGTAGTTGGAAACTTGAAGCACATGATAGATCCTAGATGGATCTAGCCTGGAAAGAACGCAAATGTTAGAATGTAAGTTTCTGCAGCATATTTGCATACATTTCAATTTAGTGATACCTTTATAGAGAAATGTATTCCTCTTTACCTATAATTCATAAAATTACTTTAAGTTCTGAAGCTCAGTATTTGGTGCATTATCCATGAGGTAGGAGTCATTTCACAGCTGGACTTTATAGCACACAAGTGCTTAGAATATTTCTGTGGATAATGTAGTTTTATTAATGGCTTAGCTCCCTAAATTTAAAAATAAAACAATCAAAATACCACTTTTCATTCCCCACAAGTCTTAAGTAAGTAGTTTTAGTAGATATTTAAAGGAATGTCACATTTCCTCTATTTCCTATCACATTTATAATGAAATGTTCACAAATTAAAACTCCAGCTTACACTTGGACTAATTTGAGGAATACAGTGACAAGATATTGGGGAATGATTCAAAGGAAAACACAAACATACACACACAAAAGCAAAGAAACAAAAACAACGCAATCCAATTCCTCACTTCCTGCAACCAAAACATCCTTGTTGAATGCAAGGATATCATTTGAAAACAATATGAATCTAAACCAAGCCATGGCATTTTCACTCATCTCATATGCGTAGGAGCGTTGGACCATGAACAAGGAAGGCCAAAAAAGCATCGATGCATGAGAGTGTTAGCAAAGAAGACAGAAAGTACCAGGGACTGCAGAAGAACAATTCTGTCTTGGGAGAAGTACAGCCAGAATGCTCCTTAGATGGCAGGAGTTTATCTCAAGTGCTTTGGGCACACTATCAAGAAACGCTGTTCCCTGGAAAGGGAACCATGTCGGTAAATGTGGAAGGCTGCCGTCAAAGAGGAAGACCCTGAGACCCTCCGGAAACATGCTGACACAGCGACTGCAGCAACAGGCTCGAGCATTACAATTGTGAGGATGACACAGGGCTGAGCAATGGTTTGCTCTTTTCTGTATAAGGTCACTTTTAATTGGAATAAGCTTGATGGCACCTGGCAGCAGCAGCAGCGACAGCAATAAGTTCCTCCCTCAAAATACATTGAAATCTTTATAAAAGTCAACATCCCAGGGATAACAAGGAGTTACCTCAAGAAGAATAAATCTAGTATTTCCTCTCTCCTTGGGAAAAGAGTTTTCTCCATATTCCCCCCCCCCCAAGATCTATTGTGAGGTGGTATTAGTCCCAATTTTCAAAGAAAAATATGATTCAAGGCACTTATGTGATTATCAACTTTCACATTTATTTTAAATTATGTCCACCTTTGTTCCAGAAAACTAAATACTTGTGAATACCCATGCTCATGAATACTTGTGAATACCCATGCTTCTGAACACGTATGAATACCCATGCTTGTGAACACGTATGAACACCCATGCTTGTGAATACTTGTGAACACCCCTGCTTGTGAACACTTGTGAATACTCATGCTCCGATCATTTCAGTTGGAAAATAGAAAATCCTTGCTCGTGATGCCTAGGCATTGATTTCTCATCGCCCTAGGGCAGCGGCTCTCAACCTTCCTAATGCTGCGACCCTTTAATACAGTTCCTCCTGTAGTGACACCGCAACCAGAACATTATTTTCATTACTACTTCATAACTATAATTTTGTTACTGTTATGAATCGGGCGACCCCAATGAGAGGATCCCCCAAAGGGGTCCCGCCCCACAGGTTGAGAACCTCTAAGACATCGTTAAGCAGTTCTGGTCCTGCCTTGATTTATGCATCCAGCTGCCAAAAGCAAAGTTCAAAGTTGGCAATTCAAACCTAGCAGCTGCTCATAGAAACAAATATGAAATTTTGATTCCATAAAGATTTATAGTCTCAGAAACCCTAAATAGAGTCACTGTGTTCTTCCTCATAGTCACACTCTACTTTTCCTCTAGGATCAATATTTTTTTTTGCAATGCCCACCCAGAACTCAGAGACAATCTTAAAGATTAAAGGGTTTATTAAGGAATTTAAAAGGTTGCATGCTCAGCAAACATCTCACACAGCTCTCCCTTCACTTCTAATAAATTCCACTGGAAGCCTCAACCTGATGCATTTAGGTCTACCTCTCTAGATCCATGGGTCAGCTACCCCAGCTCCCTCAATTAAGCACACAGTGGCACCTCACTCCACAAGCCTGCTTTCTATCCAAAAAGCACTCTGTTTTACATGTTTGGTGGGCTCGGCAGTCTACCATGCTGTCTCTTGCTCTGGTTCCTGGTTCTGTTGCTGCAACTACGGTGCCACTCTTGACATGGCAAAGCCGTGTTCTGCAGCAAGGAGGTTCACTGCTCAGGGATCTTGAGGTCCAGAAGATGGGATTTTGCTGGTAGTGAAATTCCTGTCTCCTCTTTCTGAAGGGGCTCTTTTTAAATGCAAGAGGAGGGCAACCTCAACAAATCTTACTCACAAAGACTCACAGGGGAGAATCCTACCTTCTCATGTCCTACCTTCTTACCCAAGGCCCACGCAGGAACAGATCATTTGGTAGGAGTTACAGAGACTTTGGACAAAAGAAGCCACACGAAATAATTCACGACCACACTAGTCCCTGTGAGTTAGAGTGAACTTGGCAGCAGAGGGCTTGGGGGAAGGAATGTTTAGTAGACATATTTAAAAAAACAACAACAAACAAGCAGAGTTAATTACTTTAGGCTTGTGAGATATACCATCTCTCTAGAAACTACTACTTCTGTACAGCATGGAAGTAACCATCCAGAATGTCTATGGTGGCAGCTATATTCCAACACCGCTTTGTTTTCAGCAAGTTGCCAAGGGGAATTTTAGACTACAGTTCACTGAGTCTTTGTACTAATATCTCATGCAAACACCACACATTCCTCCCTTCCAAATCCCATTGGAAATTCACTTCTGCCATACTTCCCCTGAGTAAATCCAATTCAGAATGGTCACCAACCTCAGATGCCCACTTCCCTTGTACACATTGTGGGTGTCTATGTGTTGCTAGGTGTATCGGCTGCCTTGTATATTCATTCTCTTTGTCGTCCATTCCCATTCAGACCATGCATATAATTAATCCTAAAGCTTATGAGTATTTAGACACTGAGAGGGTATGAAGGAGTTCATATTTGTTATGGAGTCAAATGGCTGAATAATCAACTTTGGAATGTACGATTTGTGCAAGAAGAATGACAGGGAATTTCCCTTTGACAGGGGATAATAATGGAATGCATACCTGTCCACCGACGTTTCCTTAAAACTCATTGATTTGGAATGAAGGACAAAGGGATGGGGAAGTAAGGGAGAAAATGGAAAGTAAATTTACATTTGAGGGGACTCCAACCAATGTCATGGCACAAACTAGGAGCAAATGTTTCCATGGAAAAAGATTTTGTTTTGCTCTGTCAAGTGTCACCCAATCCCAGTAAAGTTTTACATGCTTGTTTTACATGCTTCCATGGCCACCTGTCCCTCCCCCAAGAATAATTTATTTCAGAGCCCTCTGGGATAGAGACATGTCTGATCAGAGCACATGGAAGCAAATGTAGGGGGAGGAAGAGAGAGTGGAGTACATCCTGGCTCAACAAGTCTTGAGGACGGTGTTTTCGCTCAGAGCAACCAATCCACAAAGAAGATCATATGGCCGGCCCCATTATGAGACATGATGACCCTCACTGACCCATAGCCCTACAGGGGATAATACTGGAGACACAGTGTGAGAATTCCGTCGGATCTGATTCCACCATACTGAGGTAAAACGCTAAGGGTGAGGAACAGAACAGCAAGGGGAACAGAACAAAGAAGTTCCCAGGGAATAAAAAAAATTCCCTCTTATTATCTCCCCAGGTCTGTCTAAATACGACAGGCTGGATGAACAATCTGGAGGAGAAAACAACGGGACCATGTTGCATGTTCCATTTTCCTGAGGGACGTGGTAGAGGGGGTGGGGTGGGGGGAAAGGAAGTGGTGTTAACAAACCCGAGAACAAGGGATCATCAAGTGACCCAAATTGATGGTGAGAAGGATGTAGGAGGCCTGGAAGAGCATGATCAAGGGTAAGGTAACCAAGAGTAATTACTGAAACCCAAGTGAAGGCTGAGCATGATAGTAGGACAAGAGGAAAGTAAAGGAAATAGAGGAAAGAGTTGGAGGCAAAAGTTTTTTTTAGAGGTCTAAATACAGGAATGTACATATGTAAATATATTTATATATGAGGATGGGGAAATAGATATATGTGCATATATTTATAGATTTAGTATTAAGGTAACAGATGGACATTGGACCTCCATTCAAATACTTTCTCAATGCAAGAATTCTTTGTTCTATTGAACTGCCATTCCATCGTGCTCACCTTCCCAACACGATCACTGAAGACAAAGCAGATACATAAGCAAATGTGGTAAAGAAAGCTGATGGTGCCCAGCTATCAAAAGATATAGTATCTAGGGTCTTAAAAACTTGAAGGAAAACAAGCAGCCATCTAATTGAAAAGCAACAAAGCCCACATGGAAGAAGCCCCCCA
Organism: Tenrec ecaudatus; assembly: GCF_050624435.1. Taxonomy (NCBI): domain Eukaryota; kingdom Metazoa; phylum Chordata; class Mammalia; order Afrosoricida; family Tenrecidae; genus Tenrec; species Tenrec ecaudatus. Next base: position 200,120,518 of record NC_134532.1, read on the forward strand.
GCCTGTGTGATTATGAGGTGCATAAGGGATCAGGTATCAGGCATCAAAGAACAAAATATCATATCATTGTGAATGAGGGGGAGTGTGAAGTCGGAACCCACGGCCCATTTTTAGGCAATTGAACATCCCCTTACAGAATGGTCTCAGGGAGGAGATAAGCAAGTCAGGGTGCGATGTAGAAACTATGAAACATACAACTTGCCTCTAGTTTCTAAATGCTTCCTACCCCACCCTCACCCTCACCCCCAACCCCCGCCCATCACGATCCCAATTCTACCTTACAAATCTGGCTAGACCCGAGGATGTACACTGGTACATATAGGAACTGGAAACACAGGGCATCGTGGAAGGATGATCCCTTCAGCACTAATAGTGAGTTTGGCGACACTGGTAATGTGGAGAGGGGTGGGGGTGGGGGGGTTGAAATGGGGAACCGATTACCAGGATCTACATATAACCTCCTTCATCGGGGACAAACAACAGAAAAGTGGGTAAAGGTCGATGTCGGACATTGTAATATATGACAAAATAACAATTTATAAATTATCAAGGGTTCATGAGGGAGAGAGGAGCAGGGAGGGGTGGGGGAATGAGGAGCAGATGCCAGGGGCCTAGGTAGAGAGTAAATGTTTTGAGAATAATGAGGGTAACGAATGTACAAATGTGCTTCATACAATTGATGTGTGTATGGATTGTGATAAGAGTTGTATGAGCCCCCAATAAAAACAACAGCAAAAAAGTTTTACATGCTTCCCCACCCTGCTGCCCCATTACCCACCCACACCCCCAAAGTCCTAGATTTGGGTGAAAGTTCCATTAAATGTTAGATTTATTTTGGAGGAGATTTTGCCCTCCAATAATTGTCACCAGGGCACTATTTTGCTATGCCCAAGGGCCACCATTCATACCACATTTGATGAAAAACCTTGATGAGCAGACACCTGCTGAACAATTTGCTGTTTTGTTCTAAGTTGTTTCTCTCCTGGCAGATTGTTTTAGACCTTCATTAAATGCCAATATAATGCACTATGCAGAATCCTATAAATAAAATATGTTCTTGGGCCACTCTAGCTATAGTTCTTGGTGTCTGTCAATTTGGTTCTACTTCAATTCCAATAACTTTATTGGCATGACAAAGTAAACACGAGCTCAGGAGTTGCCAGAATCAATAAATCAACACTAGGTTCTAGAGATAGTGTTCAAGCTTTTTTTTCCTTTCCATTTACCGTCCTGACTGAAAAATAGAACAATTGTAGAATATTTGCACTGGCCTTTTCTAAGGTATTCTGAAAATCACCCCTGGAGACTGGTGTCCCCCTGTGCACCAGTGTTGCACAAGCCCCTTCATTTGCTGTTGGCCTTGCTGTCCTTGGTCAGTCAGCTAAGGAATGTGTTAATTAATCCGACACCTATGAGATGGAAGTAGAAGGAATTGTGGGTTTTTTTTCCCTGAAGATCGTGCTTAAATGTCAATGATACCTCTGTAGGTGATCACAGCCGTTATGTAAGCCAGGGGCTGGGAATCATTGTCTTAAAGGGTCATGTACCATAGGGTTGTGGGCCATATACAACTACTGCACTCTGCTAGTACAGTGAGACAACAACCAAAGAGAATATTTAAAATAGAGAGCTCAGCTGCATTCCAAGAAAATGAACAGTTCTCTCGCAAACGGAAGTTTTCCACCTTGGCACTACCCATCTAGCCACGAGAAGGTCGCATCACTGCAGACACGCTTTCCTCTTGGCTACCTGAACCTCATTTTGAACTCTCATGCGGCTTTTGTACTTTCAAATGTGGCTCTCACTTGTAATGATTTGCTTGTGTTTATAATCCTTTCTACTACAGTGTCCAGTACATAGCAGGTACACCACACAGATTTATTGAAAAATAATTAGTCACCGGGTATGCTTGTAGATGTACAAAGATAAACACTGGAATGTAAAGTGTGCCACTTAGGATGAAAAGGGTACCTTGCTTACTGGGAATTCATTGTTGCCATTGTCATTGTTGTGGTGAGGTGCCATGCAACCGGTTCCTACCCATAGCAACCCTATGCCCTACGGAAGCACACATTCCCTGGTCCTGAGCCACCTATTCACATTAAAAATACCTTTAGGTAAATAGAATTGAGAGATTTTGTATGCTCTGAGTTTTACACCTTCATGAGTTGTTGGGAGGAGGACAAGTTGATACTTTTAGCACAATGCCGTTATTTCATAAAATAAGTCCACTGCCACCATTTCTAGCACACATACAACAGTCAGTGAAGCGTCCTGTCACATTTCCAGAGTGACCTATGCAGCAGATTTGTGGCATCTTCTTTGCTCTAAAATTACTCTTTATACGGATTCCTTGAAATGTCTTGTATGGGTGGGACTGTGGGTTAATAATTGGCCTACTAGCAGTTGCTGTAAGGGAGAAAGGTGAGGCTTTCTGCTCCTGTAAATATTTACAGTCTCAGAACCACTTAACATAGCCACAGTTCTTGTGTGGCCAGTAGACTCCCTATGAGTAGGAATTGATTTGATGACAATGAGTTTGATTTTGTTTAATTGAGTGCAGACTCTAATTGACTAAATCCATAGCTTCACACCAATTCCAGCATGCTAGACACCTCACGTAGCAAAGAAACTCCTTGAACTCCATAGCATTTTCTGGACAAGAACAATTTATACAAGTAGATAATGAGACTTCTTTATGTAACATGTTTGAACCCTTCTTAACATTTCAGTTGCTACTTTTGTCAATGGCAAACAATTTGCACCACGAAAGGACACTTGAAAGGAGTAGAGGTGAAAATAAAAATAACTATCGCTTTGGATGGTCTCTTTAAGGAGGGAAATGTGATTAAAATAGAGGTATGTGTGTGGTCATATGAGGTCCAAATTTTTTGAAGAATTGGAGAAATGCAAGAGAAAATGGGCATCTAAAAGCTCCGGATGCTCCTCACTGCACAGAGATCTGTCTTTCAAGTATTCTTATATTGCAAGAGTGTATTTATTCAGCTTGCTGTTCAATTTTCTTGATAGGTATATCAAGCGATAGAAAAGAATGAAGCGGTGCCTGGTCCTGTGCCATCCGAAAAATCATTCTTATGTTTCAATCCACAGTCACAGCCACCTTGTTGAGCCAGCTTTTTGAGTGTTTTCCTCTCTTTCATCTCTCTTTTTTTCATTTGTATGTACCTGGTGAAATTTAAGCATGACCACGTGACTTTAGCCATGAAATGTGAACAAAATTGCCATATCACACTTCATAGCGAAAGTCCTACGGTTCAGTGTGTAATGTATTCAATTCATATTTCCCCAGGTGTATGTATATATTAAGGACAAGATCAGGTAGTCTCCAGACTACAAGAAAAGAAGCTTTGCCTACATTGGCAATTTAGTATCAGCAAGACAGAAACTTTAGTGCCTGAGGTTTAGATTGTTCTTTTTTCCGAGATCATAATCAACCGAAACTGGATGAATACAGAATTATTTTTAATATATACACACTGCCCCCACTTCCTGCTCTGAATTTCCATGATAGTTTAAGTAACTGTAAAGCATATGTACTCATATATTACTGTACTATATTCATAAACAGCACTAGTGGTATAGTGGTTATTCATTGACCTGTGATCCACATGGTCAGCAGTTCAAAAGCACCAGAAACTGTAGTATAAAACTGGGCTTTCTATTCCCATTAACAGTTAAAGTCACAGAATCCCATGGGAGGTGTGTGTGTCGTGGGGGGGAATCATTATCCATCAGCATCGACTTGATATCAGTGAGAATTATACTTTTATTTAAATCGTTTTATTAGGGGATCATACAACTTTTATCACAATCCATACATGTATCAGTTGTGTAAAGCACATGAACCCTTGATCATTTATAAATTATTATTTTGTCATATCCACGGCCATTGTGTCAGTTTCCATTTATAGCAATCTTGTACAGGATTTCCACACAGCAGGCTACAGACCTTGATCTTCATAGAGCAAAGGCTTCAAGTCCTTCTCATGTTCAGTAAGCAAGGTTGCATCATCCGTGTACCACAGGTTGTTCGTACGCCTCCCTCCAAACTTGCTGCCAGTCTTCTTCATAGAATTTGCTCAGCATACAGATTTGATGATTTGCTCAGCATTCAGAATGAACAAGTATGGTGAGGGAACACAACGTCGACACAAACCTTTAAATGATTTCAAACTATGCAGTATTCCCTTGTTCTGTCCACACAGCTACCTCTTGGTCCATGTAGACATTCCAAATGAGCCAATGAAGTGTTCTGGAATTCCCATTATTCTCAAGGTTATCCACAGTTCATTATGGCCCAGACAGTGCCTTAGTGCCTTTAGACAGAATGGAAAACAAGGGAACATGTTTCTGAGATTCTCTGCTTTCAGCCAATATCTATCTGGGTCAGCAATGATATCCCCTTTTCAGCATTCTCTTCTGAATCCTACCTGAACTGGATGATCTTCAGCAAAATTTTTCTTGTATGTGATATTAACGATAGCTTTCTATGGTTTGAGGATTCTGTTGGGTCATTTTCCTCTGGAATGGGGACAGATTTCTTCTTGTCAGTTGGCCCAGTAACTGTCTTCCAAATTTCCTGGCATAGGCAACTGATCGCTTTATAGGCTTCTTGAAACATTTCAATTGTTATTCCACCAATGGTTGGAGCTCTGTTTTAGACTAATATATTCAGTGCAGTTTGAACTTCTTCCTTCAGCACCATTCATTCTTGCTCAGAGGCTACACCTCTGAAATGATGCACTTTCAACTAGTTCTTTTTGGTGTTTTCCTTCCATATTTTATTGATGATTCTTGCACCAGTCAATGTTTTGCCTACAGGACCTTTTAAAATTATAATTGAAGGCTTTAATTTTTTTCTTGAATTCTTCCACTCTCAAATATGCTGAATATAGTCTTTCTGTTTTGTTTTCTAATTCTAGAACCTTTCATAGTTCATTATAATATTTGGCTTTGTATCCTCAAGCTTCTCTTTGAAATTTTCTATTCAGAGTCTTGATTTGATTTAGCTACTTGATTTAGCTACTTCCATTTGATTTAGCTACTCTACTATTTAGAGAAGCATTGAGTGTCTCTTTTGACATCCACTTTGATCTTTTCTTTCTTGCCTGTCTGTTGAATGACATTTTGGAAGACCCAAATCCTCACAACTGAACCAAGAGATAATATCATGATAAGTGGAGAAAAGGTTGAAGATTTCAAGGATTTTTTATCGTACTTGGATCCACAATCAATTCTCACTGAAGCAGAAGTCAAGATGAAAAGACATATTGCATTAAGAGAATCTGCTGAAGGAGATCTATTTAGTTTCTTGAAAAGCAAGGATGTTACTTTGTGGATTAAGGTGTGCCTGGCCCAAGTCGAGGCATTCACCACTGCATCACATGCACATGAAAGTTGGACTTTGAATAAGTAAGACCAAAGAACAGATGTTTTTGAATTGTGTGGTTGGTGCTGAAGAAAAATATTGAAAGTACAATGGACTGCTAAAAGGTCAACCAGATCTGTGTTGGAAGAACTAAAGCCAGAGTGCTCCTAACAGGCAAGGTCATTTTTTCTTACATCATTTGGATGTATTTCCAGGAGAGACCAGTCCCTGGAGAAGGACATCATGATCGGTATAGTGGAAGGACAGTGAAAAAGAGGAAGGTATTGGATGAGATGAGATGGATTGACATAGTGGCTACATCAATGGGCCCAGGAAAAGGAACAATGTTAAGGATGGTGTAGGAATATGTAGTGTTTCCTTATGTTGTGCACAGTGTAGTTATGGCCAACTGGATGGCACCTAACAACAATAACAATGACTTGTTCATAGCAAATACCTTTTTTCAGCAACACAAAATGTCACTATACACATGAACTTCCTCATCTGGAAAACACACTACTCACATTGACTAAAGCTGTGAGAAGATGCATGGTGAAGCTCCATAGCATCAGCTAAAACCAGACCCAGGGCTGACTGTGGACACTGTGGTTGAATCAATGGTTTCAAGCATGGAAACAATTGTGAAGAGGGTGCAGGCTCATACAGAGTTTCATTCTGTTTGGCATATGGTTGCTGGGGGTCAAACCCTCCAACTGGAGAGCACCTAGCAATAACAACACAGGATTTCCAAGATTGTAGATCCATTTTAAAATGATTGTTTTATTAATTAGAAGTTGATACATATGTTATATCATTCCATAGATCAAGCAGAATTTTACAATTGCTACCACAATCAGTTTCAAAATATGTTTTACTTCCTTCACTCCTTGACATTGTCTCCCTTTTAACCCCACCACACCCCCTGCTCCTTCAACCCCCATGACCAAAACCGTTACTCTACTCAGTGCCTCTATAAATTCATCAATCCTGGGCTTCATATACCAAAATATAGAAAACCACGTAATATAACTTCAAGAGGGGTTACCTCCTATGACATAGCACCTCTGGGAAGCACCCTAATATGAACAAAACAAAACAAAATACAGAAAGTGTTGGAAACCAGATCAGGTCCCACATGTGTCAGAGGGGGATTAACTGACAAGGTGTTAACTGTTCAAGTCAGATTTATGCCTTTGATCTTCTATACTCATCTCTCCAATGCACTCTGTTTAGTAACTACTTTCCTTTCATGCCCAAATTGTGGATAGAGGGAGTTCATCGGGGACTTATTTCCTATGTAGTTCCCATCAATGATTCCTGTGCTCCCGCCGTCATCGGTAGCCTTCTGCAAACCAGATTCTCAAAATATGGGCTTGATACTATAATCCCTCCTTTGATTTTGGAATATATGCTTTACTGTCCTTCAGTACTGATGACGGGGTGCTTCCTTCACATGACTTTGGTTGGCATCTCACTTAGATGGTTGCTTGTTTGGAGACTATAAATTTTTATGAGAGCAGATTCATTTTTCTTCCAAGGAATGGCTGATGAGTTTGAACAACTGATTTTACGTTTAACAATTTATTGTTTATCTGAAAGCACCACTAGAAAAATCCTTCCCCAGTTTACCATAACTCATTTGGATAAATAAGAGGGAGTCCTGTGGATTTAAGGTCTTGAGCATTAACTTTGCCAAGAAGAATGGCAGCAATTTTCAAATACAGGAAAGCACAAGTCTTTGATGCATTGGGTTATGATCTATAAGTGAAATGAATAGGCATGGTGATAATGGGGTTCTGTGCTCCATAAAATCATAATATACAATTAATACTGATATAAAATCTTAAAAAATCACTAACATATAGCACTATATCTTTAAAAATGTTCTTCTAATATTTTTTCAATGGAATTTAATAAATACTTATCCCTGTTTTAACAAGATGTTACATGAGTCATAGTGGTTACATAGGTAGTAAATGTTTCAAATTTCATTTAGTCACAGGAATTTTAATAGCAACGCTTATATTCACAACCTTTGACCTTATAGATAGTTACCATTACTTATTCTATTTAAGAAATTGGGTTCATATTTAAGGTAAGAGTTTGGACTGTTCCCTACCACTGAAAAAAAGGTGAATTTCATTAAGAAATCCAGGAAAATGTTTTTATGCAGCAAATCAATCATCAGAAACTTCTGATGAGCAGAAATACTATTCATTCTTGGGTCTTATGATTTCAAAATCTATACCATTGAATCTGATACATCAAGGGTACACAATCTTATTCCTCAATAATCATGTTAGCATGGAGACTTCCCATGATCCTAATAGAATGAAATAGATTCGGATCATTTTGATGCAAAATTGGATCCATGGATATGCACTCTGATCCATAATAAAATGGTGGATTTAGCTAATCAAAGTAGTACTCATAGGACATCAACATTACCAACGTCTATGAGGTTAGGCTGTCTAATAATATTGGCAAAAATGATGGAAGCAAGAGAAAACTATGGAAGACATGTAAGGGTTAAAGGGAAACCCTGCAAGGTACACAATCCTGTTATGTACACTGTTATGTACCCAGTCCTGCAATCTTTGATAGTTTGTATGGATAGACATCCACAATGAATGGGTACGGAAAGGAAAGTGGTACTCTGCCTACTCAAGTATAGAAGCCTGATAGAGTATATTTATATAGTGCACTTACCTATGTTGCAAATAGATCCATAGATGTCATGGAGCCTAAGGTGACAAAATTATAAACACTTCTTAGACAATGTCCAATTTTCACATGTATATTCGATGATTGAGAATATCACGGCTTGAGTCAGACATATTTTAGTCCTCAATGTCACATTCTTGCTTTTCAGCACTTTAAAGAGGTTGTGCACAGCCAATTTACCCAACGCCCATCCATTGATCACCTCACTGATTCTTCCCTGAGCGTTGATTGTAGATTCAACCAACAGGAAATCCTTGACGAATTCAATCTTTTCTCTGTTTGTTATGATGTCACCGACTGGTCCAGTTGTGAGAAATTTGGCTTTCTTTAAATTGATTTGTAATCCATACTGAAGGCTGCAATCCTTGATGTTTATTATTGTTGAATGATAGTCAGCAAAAAATTATTGGATGTGATATCAATGATATTCTTCTATAATTTGAGCATTCTGTTGGCTCACCTTTCTTGGAAATTGACACAGATATGGAGTTCTTCCAGTTTGTTGACCACTAGCTGTCGTTCATATTTCCTGGCATAAGCAAGCAAGTGTTTCCAGTGCTTGGTCGCTTGTTAGAATATTCTGGAAGCTTGGCTTTAGTTAATGCAGCTTGGACTTCTGCCTTCACCAACAGTGGTTCTTGATCATAAACTGCTTCTTGAATTGGTTGGTGGTTTACCTGTTATTTTTTTTAACAGTGTCTTTGTATCCTTTCATTGCCTTTTGATGTTAACTTCATAACTGAATAATTTGCTCATTGAATCCTTTAATGCTTCAACTTTAGGCTTTAATTTTTGTCTTTCTTTCAGTTTCAGATATAGTGAGCATCTTCTTTTTTGACTTTCTAAACTCCCAGTCTGCACAAGTCATTATCATGCTACTCTCTTGCTCAGTCCTTTGAAATTTTTGCTCAGCTAGTCATCATTTCTTCCAGTTAATTTAGCTACTCTGTATTCAAGAGCAAATTTCAGACTCTCTTCAGACATCCACCTCAGTCATTTCTTTCCTTCTTGTCTTTGCAATGGTCTTTCGGTTTCTTATGTCATTGGTGTCAAATGTGTAACATTTGCTTATGAAATGGTCGCCGGGACAAAATAATTCAGTGGGGTATACTCAAGGTCATATTTTGGTTTTCCTGGGCTTATTTTAATTTTCTTCAGGTTCAACCTGAAGTTACATATAAGTAATTGATGCTCTGTTCCACTTTCAGGCCCGGCCTTAGATTTGTTTCTGATATTGACCTTCTCCGTTAACTTTTCCCATATCTAATGTAACCATTTATATCATTGTAAGAAGGTGTGTGCTGGAAAGACATCATTGGTCTTCCAGAATTCTGTAATGAAATCTCCAGTTGCTTTTCTATCATCAAGGTTATGATTTCCAAGAAGTTTTTATTCTTTATTTCCATTTTTTATATTCCAATCATCATATCATTGTGAATGAGGGGAAGTGCGGAGTGGAGACTCAAAGCCCATCTGTAGGCAAGTGGACATCCCTTACAGAAGGATCGTGGGGAGTAGATGAGTCAGTCAGGGTGCAGTATAGCACCATTAAAACATACAACTTTCCTCTAGTTCTCTAATGTACCCTTCTCCCCTACTATCATGATCCCAATTCTACCTTACAAATCCGGCTAGACCAGAGGATGTACACTGGTACAGATAAGAGATGGAAGCACAGGGAATTCAGGACAGATAAACCCTTGAGGACCAATAATTAGAGCAGAGATACCAGGAGGATAAGGGGAAGGTGGGGGAGCAAGGGGGACCCGATCACAGTGATCTACACATAACCCCCTCGCTGGGGGACAGACAACAGAACAGTGGGTGAAGGGAGACATTGGACAGTGCAAGACATGAAAAAATAATGATAATTTACAAATTATCAGGGGTTCGTGAGGGAGGGAGTGTGGGAAAGGGAGGGGGGAAATGAGAAGCTGATACTAAGGGCTCAAGTAGAAAGAAGGTGTTTTGAAATTGATGGTAGCAACAAATGGACCAATGTGCTTGACACGATGGATGGATGGATTGTGATGCACGAGCCTCCAATAAAATGTTTTTTTTTTAAAGGACATTGTACTTCAAGAGATATCTTGCAATGTTCTTTCTGGCATGAATGGAACACCATGTCTCTATTGTCTGATTAATAAATGGCCAAATGCCCACCTATTTAAGCTCCCTAAATCTTACTATATGCATCATTATGTGTTCCATTTCAGTTTTGATAACTTTGGATTTCTGAGATTCATCCTTGGTACAAAAGTTCTGTTTATTAATTAAGGTTTACAACTGTTGCTTCTCATTTTGAGTATGCCCCATTAGCATATGATGGTCCTGTAAGCTTTATTTCATCCACATCGTTATAATCACCTCTATTTTGAGAAGGCAGCTATTTCTTAGTCATATTTTGAGTGTATTCCTACCAGAGGGGCTCATCTTCTTTGACTGCATCTGACAATATTGAACTGCTACCCACAAGGTTTTCAAGGATTAATCCCTCAGAATGGATTAGTTCCTTCCTGTTATTATCTCCTGTTAGTCTGTTTTGCTTTTTGTCTGAGAGCTCTGCTGAAACCTATTAAACTTGAATGATCCTACTTTAATGTAAAATACTAGTGATGTAGCTTTCAACATGACAGCAACATACAAACCACCAAGTACAATAAACTGACAGATTAGTTATGGAACCATCCAAAGATAAGCCTATAAGGAAATAATAATACGAGTGAAGTATGTACACATATGACTAATCTACCATTTGAGATCATAAGGATAGAATTTACCCGAGGACAAATTGCAGAAGGTTTTGGAAAGAAGGAGAAATAAAAACACAGGGAGAAAACTGGATAAGTGATGTGACATTGATGGGATTGCAATGGATAAAATGAATAAAAATGTTTAGGAATTGGTGAATCTAAAACTGATGATCCTTGGCAAACCCTTATCAGATTTGCAATAAAAGTTTTAAAAATTTCATTTGATTTTAAGCACAGGATTGATGCTAGCATATATTAATTTTAATATTTCTCATATGACTATTCGAGTTCTCAAGATAAATTTTAATGAGGAATAAAATTATTTTCAACGTTTAGAAACATTACATCATATCACATTGTTGTTGAACAAATTCTATTTTTACCAAGCTGGATCTATCTGATACCACTTTTTGTTTTTGGATTATGTTCATGATATCAGAGCCTTAATAATTAGTTAATTATGATAGGACTTGCACAGTATCACATCCTAGGGAAATTCACTTTTTGTGTCTTTATTTTAACTTATACAGATTACCATTATGTGCAATGTTAGGTACTCAGGGTATAAACCTCTTTTAGCTAATTTTGAGCCATCTGATCTCACAGGAAACTCTCGAACCTTACTGGGTCATTCTGTTCCTTGGGAATGAAGACTCATACCACTTCATCCGCCCCTCGTGGGAATTCCTGTTGTTTGTTATTGGGGGGCCACCAAGTCTATACCGAGGCTTAGTGGTCACACAGTGAAACAATTTCTGATCTCATGTCATTCTGACCATTGACTTATGTTTGCTTTGGACACTAAAATGTGATTTTGTACAATGGGTTTGTCCAATGTGATTTCTTTCATACTGGCTTCATGTTTGCTGAGAGTGGAGCCAAGTAAAATATACTCACTGACACCGTTAATTTTCATCGTCATTTATACAGCGGTGATGTGTTAAGTATAATCTATCTCAAAGGCAGTAGACATTGAGACCTTCAAGTCCTCTTCACTCACGACAGTTGAATTCCATCACATGTATATCTCAGGCTGTTAATGAGCTGTAATATGTAGAGGTGATGTCAGCTTGCACGCCTGTAGGGGTGGAGTCCAACCCTTCACTCATATCACAGCCTGATGCTGCCACGTAGGAGGTGTGGCCTGATATAAGACAGACGCTGTGAGCCTTTCCTCTGTAGTTCCTCCTCACTTACCCTGCTGCTGGAGCTGAGTCTTTTCCTTGGTGTCCTATTGTCAATGGTGGGTTGATGTTCTAGCGTGGATTCATCTGACTTTTGCATCCACTAACCTTTGCCCCTCGAGTCTCTGCTTCATCATCTTGCTGCCCGTTTCTCAGTTTCCATGATTCTGGAGAAGCCTTTCTGGAACCAGACTGAACTTACCTATTTCTACAACTGTGTAGGGCGTTTCTGGATCTAAATCTTTTTCTATGTACAACAGATACAAGTGTCACTGGTTTTGCTTCTCTGGAGAGTCCAGCCTAATTGTTGAACTGTCTGCAATGCTGATGCAGTGATTTTTATATAGTCTAACTTCTAAGATTATTTTTTTTGGCTCAGCATACTGACTTCATTCATATGGGAAAAGGGTGCTGCTCTGACACCCATCTTTTCTGATTTGAAGACAAACGATATCTCATTTTTCTGTTGGGATAGTTGACTCTTGGTCTCTGTACATCTTCAGCATTAGAACAATTAAATGTCCTGGGATTCTCGTTATTTGCAAAGTTATACACAATTTGTTACTGTACGCACAGTCAAATTCAGTTGTTTATCCCATCAATGAAGTCTCTCGCTTCTTGTCCTCTACTGAATTGGACTTTAATTCCTGGCTGCTTCCTGTTGCTGTACTGCTGGAATCATTTAAAAATTATTTCAGCATACTTTTACTTGCTTGTCCTTTTGAAGACATTACTCTGTAACGTTCACATTTTGTTGGATTATGTTTCTTTGGAGAAAGCAAGGATACTTTTTATATTTGGTTGACTAGGTAGCTATTTTCCCAGGACCTTGACACAGGTAAATGAGCAACTTCAGTGTTGAATCCTATTGCTGAAATACATCAGTTGGTATTTTTTTCCACCAATGCCCTCAAGGAAACTGAAACTTCCTCCTTCTAACAATACTGGTTCTTTATTCTATGTTACCTCCTGCAGCAGTTGACTATTGACCAGTTAATTTTGGTGCAGGGACTCTGTGCATTTCTTTCATTATTTCTTTATGCTGCCCGCATCACTCAATATTTTGTCAAGGGAATCCCTTAAGGCTTGATTTTTTAATTTAATTCTTTCAGCTTGAAAATATTGAATAATTTCTTCCTTTTTGTTTTTCTAAACCTAGGTATTAGCATTTTAGTCTTAAAATTTTATTTACTTTATCTTCTCCAATTGCTTTTTGAAATCTGTTCGGCTCCTTTGCTTCATCATTTTTTTATTTTGCTTTAGCAATTCTGCCTTCACAAAGAATTTTCTGAGTCTCTCTTGACATTTATTTTTATCTTTGCTTCCTCTCTTATTTTATAATATCAATTAGGTTACTTCATGGATGATATCTCTTGTTAACGTATAACTTGTTTTGTCATTACTATTCAATGTGTGAAATCTATTTCTGGGATGGTTTCTAAACTCAGGTCTAGTATCTGCAAGGTTGTATTTTGACTCTTGTGGATTTTACTTTTTTTTTTTTTGCTTTCAGTATCAGCAATTGTTAGTTTGTTACACAGCCAATCATCTGCCTCGTTCTGACTGATGACATTGTGCTTTTCCTTAGTCTCCTTATCCAGATGTAATTCCTGTGTATTTGATCCCTGTCTATTTCACCTGGTCAGGCTCAAGTCTATGTTTTCAAAATTGGTATTTGTAATAAATAAGTTGTTGGTTTTGTAAAATTCTATCATGCAGTTTTTACCATCATTCCTGTCACCAAAGCTATATCTTGCTATTGCTTATCCTTCTTTGTTCCCAATTTTTCATTTTACTCATGAGCATTTATTAATGAATCGTGATCGCATGTTTGATCAATTTCACACTGCAAAAGTTGGTAAAAACCTTCAATTTTCTTATCTTCTGCATTAGTAATGGATGTGCAAAATAAATAATAGTATATTAACAGGCTTTCCTTGTAGATGTATGACAGTTATGTTATCATTGACAGCATAGTACTACTGGAAAGGTCTTAAAATCTTTTTTGACAAAGAATGAGGCTCTATTCCTCTTTAGTTTGTTTTTGTTTTTCCTAGTATTGATGATCAAATGTTTGTCTGAAAAAAAATGGCCTATCACAGACCATTGAAACTCATGAATATTTTGAACTCATACTAAACAAATTCACTGGTATGGAGTCGGTGCTTACTGATTTCTGCCCTATAGGAAAGGAGATAACCAGCCTGTTAGTTGCCAACACTTTAATTCTGACAAGAGTAGAAAGCCTTTCTGCTTTGTCTTTCTCCTGTGGAGTGGGAGTAATTAGCAAGTAGCCTCAAGCATAACTGTTAGACCACCAAACACCTCATTAATGCCTTGGATATCAATATTTAGTTTCTATCAATTAATATAGATTAGTTCCAACTTTTCCAGGTTCATAATTCATACGTTACATCATCTGATTATTAATGGATATTTAAAGATATTTCTTCTCCTTTGACTAACATGCCAAATAGACAATGATGTTCATGAATCTTTTGCTCTGTCCACATTTTTAATAGACTCTGCTGAAAAGGATCTCTTGTCCAGTTGTGATTTGAACTAATCTTTTGCCCTATATCGGACAATGTTTTGTTGCTATCCATAGATTTTCAATAGCTAATCTTCCAGAGATTGATATCATCTCTCTTCTTCCTAGTCTGCCTTTGTCTAGAAGCTTCAGTGTATCCTGTCTACCAGTTGGGCAACCCTGCCAATATTTGGAATATTTGTGGAATAGTATTTAGCATCACAGAAAAACATATCCCCTACAGTATGACGAAAGAGGTACAAGTGGTAGCTTAAGCTACTAGAGCTGTCCAATTTCTGATTTTGTCTGTAACTACTAGGCGGGTCTAGAATCTAAGATCACCAGGTCTTATAAGATAGACATTCTCTCTGTTTCTTAGATTTAAAGATATAAATGTAACACTTTTTGTCATCTTGCAAACAAAGGAGGCATTGTGACTGTGCTCTGGTGATTGAGATACAATGTGATGTTTTTAGGAGAGTGAGACTTTTAAAGGCCACATGGTATCTTGCCTTCCTTCCTCCTTTACTTGTAAATATGTAATAAATCAAGCAAGCACCATAGATGATAAGAAAATGGAAAGGATTGTATTAAAGAAACTTGACGATCATAGATCACACAACCATCTCAAACCATAAAACTATAGCAAAGACAGTGCTAAAGGAAATTGCTTTCCAATTATCATGAAGTAACTACAATTGGACTTCTTTGACATAATCAAAATTAAACTCATGTTTTCTCCTCGAGTTTTCTCCCATGCCTATCTTATGTAGGTAGACAAGCCAACAATAATGGAGAAAAAAAAAACACAAAAATGAATCAAAAGAGAAATTAATAATAATAACTAATATATAATATATATTTATATATATATATAATATATAATTCCAGGTCTGCTCGCTGATCTTTATGACTATCACCTGGGGAATTTAGGCAATTGCCTCTCCTAGCCTGAAGTCTATTTTTGGGGCTCCTCAGAGGTTTTGTGGATAGTTCCGGAGGAACTAGGCAGGGGAGCATGGGGAGAGGCAGGGTAAGGGAGTGGTGAGCAAACAATGCCATAGACAGGGGAACAACTAGGGGATTAAAATCAACAATGAGCAGGATGTAGAGGTCCTGGGGGTGTTGGAGCAACAAACAATCTATCTGAGAGGAATTACTAAGAGGCAGAAGAAGGGTGAGCATGAAGGTGAAGCAGGAGGAAGGGAAAAAGAAACAGAAGAAAGATCTAGGAAGCAAAACTAGGGATAGAGCTATAAAGATAGGTATGTACATATGTGAATATATTCATTCATAAAAATAGAGGTATTGACATATGTACATATATTTATTTGTCATTGCCTTGAGTGTCATTACCTTGAGACTTTGGGCCTCTGCTCAAGCCTTGCCTCAACACAAGAGCACTTTGTTCTAGCAACCTGGCAATCTGTGATACTCATTCTCCCAACCGATCATTGTAGGCAAAATGGGTACATATGCAAATGTGGTGAAAATGGTTGATGAAAAAGATATAGCTTCTGGGGTCTCAAAGGCTTGAAGGTAAACAAATGGCCATCTAGTTGAGAAGGAACAAGCCCACATGGAAGAAGCACACCAGCCTGTGCCATAATGAGGTATCAATAGGACAGTCATCAGAAGA
Source organism: Tenrec ecaudatus (assembly GCF_050624435.1). Lineage (NCBI taxonomy): Eukaryota > Metazoa > Chordata > Mammalia > Afrosoricida > Tenrecidae > Tenrec > Tenrec ecaudatus. Next base: position 200,136,737 of record NC_134532.1, read on the forward strand.
CCTCACACAAACAAACAACACCTTGTTGAGAAAGAGGAGGGTCAGAGCAGAGACACAAACTCCATCTGTAGACAATGGGCCATCTACTCACAGAAGGGTCACAATGAAGGTATATTATACTGAACCATGGGGCGCAGTATAGCACTGACAAAACACACAGTATTCCTCTGGTGCTTTGAGGCTTCCTCACCCCCCATGATCTAGACCCCAGCCCTGCCTTTTACTGTTGGCTAGATTAGAGCAGGTTTACAGATAAAGAAAAGGGCACATGACCCAAGGAATCCAGGTCAGATAAAATCCTCAGGACCAGAAATGAGAGTAGGAAAACCAGGAGGGCAGGGGGAAGGTGGGGAGAGTGGGGGAAGAAGGTGGAATCAATCACAATGATCAACACATAACCACACATACCCCAAAGGGATGAACAACTGAAACTTTGGGGGAAGGCAGACAGCAGTCAGTATAAGATATGAAAATAATAATTTATAATGTATCAAGGGCTCACAAGGGTGGGAGGGGGGAAGGAGGGAAGGAGGTGATAAGAAGAGCTCAAATAGAAAGTAAATGCTTGGGAAATAATGATGGCAACATATGTATAAATATGATTGATACAATTGATTTACGCACTGTTATAAGAGCTATAAGATTCCCCAATAAAATAATCTTAAAAAAATAAACTCGTGTTTTCTCACCATTATTTTTTTGCCTTTTGTGATTTCTATCCAGCTGAACAAAATTCTAACTAATCTCTGTTATCTCAGAAGTGAACAACATAACTAATAATGATGACATTTTTACTATGAAATTTCCTTTTCTGGGCTTACTAAAAAACTGAAGAACCAATTCACTATTAGCTCAGATTCCCAAAGGTATCATACATTTTCTGTTTGCTCTTTTAAGGGGTTAAACCTTAAATGATTGGGTAGATACCATATCATCTCTCCTCTTAAGAAACTATGAGCAATAAATTCCTCTTTGTGTTCTCTCAAGCGGACCCTGCCCCTCCACAATTGTTGCTGTCCTTATCAACTCTAGGTAGTATGCTGACTAACAGTGCAGAGTCTGGACCCAGATTGCCCAAGGTTAAATTCTGGTTGTGCCATTAAGTATATATATAAGCATCGAAATCTTCTCCTTCTTTTTTAGTTTCCTCATCTTTAAAATTATATCAAGTTATATCTAGCTATGGGAATATTGTAAGATAACATTTAGGAAAGTATCAGGATTACTGCAAGAGCAAGACCTATTTTGGCCACCATCATCACAGTCATCATTGTTTCCATCATCACTTTTTGATGTGGGACTCTCCCTTATAGATATCTATAGAACCACTTTTGCTGTCTATACTAAAGACCATTTCTTAAAGGAATGAAACTTTTCAAACCAGCAAGGACACAGCTTATTTTTCTCTATTGGATGCCCTAGAAATGAATACTTAAAATATTATTCATCTCATGATAACATTTTCTTATAAAATATTGAGTTAGCAAACCTTTAGATGAAACCAATGCATGAGGCAACAATGTGGCTGTCCTGTAAAACAGCCTCACAGTTGGCAGATTGGCCCACTGTCTAAATTTGCCCAGTAATGAGGAGTTTTCCAAGGAAACAACATTTTTGGCATTGAAATGGAGAGCCCTAAGAATGCTGGTATGACTTGCTCACATTAGATTTAGGTTAGATGGATCTAGGACTAAAGCATCTACTTCTGAGGATCCTCTCCTTAGTGGAGGAAGTTAATACACTTCTCATCTTTTCTTCTCTCTTTTTTTAAAGATCGTTTTATTAGGGGCTTGTACAGCTCCTGCTACAATCCATACATCAATTGTATCATATATATTTGTACATATCGCCATCATTCTTTTATAGATGTTTATTTCTACTTAGTCTTTGGGATCAGCTCCTCTATTCTCCCCTCACACCCCACCCCACCCCACCCCCAGCCCTCATCCCTCCTTGATAGATTATAAACTGTTATTATTTTCATATCTCACACCGACTGCTATCTCTCTTTCCCTCTGGTTTCTGTTGTTCTTCCCGCTCGAGTGTGTGTGTGTGTGTGTGTGTGTTTATGTGCCATTCATTGTGATATGTTCCTCCTTCTTCCTCTTCTCTCCCTCCCTTCTCCCTATCCTTTCGGTATCACTATTCCCATTCCTGCTTCTGGATTCCATGTGTCGTGAGCTTTATTTCTTGTCTATACCTTTCCATATATTCTGGTCCAGTCCAGAGTGGGAAGCAGCACTGGGGTCATGGTAGTGGGGAGTGAGGAAACTACAAGGAACCAGAGGTATATTGTGTGATCCATCAGTGCTCTACTGCATCCTGAATGACCCATCCCTTCCCTGCTGTCCCTCTGTGGGGGGATGTTCCATTTCTCCATTGATGGGCTTTGGTTCTCTTCTCAGACCCACCTCATTTTCAACAACGCGTTTTTGTTTGTTTGTTGTTTGTTATGGATCTTCTGATGCCTGTTACCCAGTCCTGATGACATCTCATGATCGCACCGGCTGTTGTGCTTCTTCCATGTGGGCATGTTACTTAACTTTTGGATGGCCATTTGTTTAACTTCAAGCCTTTAAGATCCCAGATGCAACATCTATTAATAGCCACCATCACCAGCTTTCTTCACCACATGTGCTTATGCATCCATTGTGTCTTCAGTGATCATGTTTGGGGGTTGGGGTGGTGGAGGGAGGGTTGGGGACAGCGCATTACAAAATGCAAGTTTGTTAGAACAAAGTGTTCTTATATTAAGGGAGGGTATGAGCTGAGGCCTATCTGCAGTCTCAATGTATTGCCTTATACATATATGTACATAGGGCAATGCCTCTACTTTTATGGATTAATGTATTTACATAAGTACACAACTCTGTTAATACCTCTATCTAGAACTTTGTTTGCTAGAACCTTCCTCGATTTCCTTTTGCCTCCTCCTGCTCTACTACCACATTTCACCTTTTTCACCTCTTAGTACTTCCTCTCGGCTAGATTGCTGTTGTTCTAATACCCACACAATCTCTACACCCTCCTAGTCGTTGGTTTTAATTCTCTGGTTGTTCCCCTGTCTATGGCATTGTTTGCTCACCACACCCTCCCGCCACCCTTCTCCCCCCAAGACCCTCCGGGGCCATTGGCCCCATTACTTTTTCCCCTGAGCTTGCTTCCCATGCCTGTCTTATATAAGTAACTAAGCCAACAATCTCCCAGGCTAAACAATAAGAAAAGAAAAGATTGAAAAAAGGAAAAGGAAAGAAATGAAATTTCTTCTAAAAAGTGAGAAAAAAATATATAGTTCTAGGTCTGCCCAATGACCTTTATAAATCTTTGCCCTCTGGTCCTTTGGCGTTCCAGGGGCTGCCCTTCTTAGCAAGAGGTCTGTTTTGGGGGTTCTTGAGGGGTCTTGTGGTTTGACTTCGCTCCAATTGCTGATCTGTTATTCTCTCTTCTTGGTTTGTCCTGCTACAGGTGATTCAGGCCACACTATCTCCCTGCCATGTGTCCCCATTATGGTCCTCTGTCACAGTATGACCAGCTAGGGGACAGCCTTTGCAGCTCCCTGCAGAGACATCATCCTCTGGGCTTCATGTGCCAGCTAACTATCCCTTTCTCTTTTCCCTTTTTGGTTTGCTTCCATGTGGTACGTTGTTCCTTTCCCCCAACTGGGTTATGTGTAGATCTCTGTCACACATACTTCCAGGGTGAGGTTCCCACAAACTATTCAAAAGATGAAAAAACAAATCAAAGATTCAGGAATCATAGTAGGATACTTCAATACACTGCCATCAGAGAAAAATAAATCACTGGGAAAGAAGCTCAGCAAGGAGGCTATAGAGCAGTGGTTCTCAATTTTCATAATGCCGCCGCCCTTTAATACAGTTCTGCATGTTGTGGTGACCCCAAACCATAAAATTATTTTTGTTACTACTTGACAACTGTAACTTTGCTACTGTTATGAATCATAATGTAAATATATGATATGCAAGATTTATTTTCATTGTTACAAATTGAACATAATTAAAGCATAGTGATTAATCACAAAAACAATATGTAATTATAGACTGTGAAATATTTATTTATAATGACAAATAAATGAAATTTTGTCTTGAAGCATGATGTAGCATAGGTAACAGTACTCATATGTGGGCATATCTGCATGTGGGTGGGCCAGCCTGGAGATGGATAGAAGAACAGTTTCTCAGTTCCTAAGACCATCGGAAATATGTGTTTTCCTTGGTCTTAGGTCACCCCTATGAAAGGGTCGTTCCACCCCCAAAGGGGTCACGACCCACAGGTTGAGAACTGCTGCAATAGAGCTAAACAATGCAATTAGGCAACTGGCCCTGATAGACATCTATAGAGCTTTCCTCCCTAACGCAGAGGAAGAAAGAAAGAAAGAAAGAAAGAAAGAAAGAAAGAAAGAAAGAAAGAAAGAAAGAAAAAATGCACATTCTTTTCAAGCCCATTATTTTCATGGTTCTATTTTGAGACTAGACCACATGCTGGGACACAAGTTGAGCCTGAGTACATTCAAACACATAGAGCTTACTCAGATGTCTTTCTCAGATCACCTCACCATAAAGTTGGAGATTAATAAAAAGTTGACCAGAAAAGCAAGGGCAAACAATTGGAGAATGAACAATTATCTTCTGCCACATGAATGGGTACTGGCCCACATTAGAAAGCAGGTTAGGAAGTTTCTAGAAACTAATGAGACTACAACATATCAAAACTTATGGGATACTGTGAAGGCAATTATCAGAGGTAGCTTGATATCAATAAATGCATATTTGAAAAAAAGAAGAGAGACTTATGACTAATACATAAACATAAAAGTTCCAGCAATTGGATAAAAGTGAATACAACAACCCCTCCAATGGCAATAGAAAAGAAATAATAAAAATCAGGACAGAGTTAAACCATTGGGAAGACAAAAGAATGAAGCAAAAGATTAATGCTTCAAAAAGCTGGTTCTATGAAAGGATCAACAGAATCGACAAACCACTTGTGAACCTAACCAAGGAAAGGAAGGAGCAAACATCAATATACAGGATGAGGGGTGAAACAGGGAAAATCACAATAGACCCCAATGAGATTAAGAGGACAATCACAAAGTACTATGAAGGACTGTGTTCTAATTAATTATAAAACGTGGAAGACAAGGGAAACTTGGAAAAACAATCCCTCCCTAAATTATCCCAGAAAGAGGTCTAGAACCTCAACCAACCCATAGCAAAAGAAGAAATAGATATAGTTCTTAAGAAGCTACTAACAACAACAACAACAACAAAAGCACCCAGACCAGATGGCTTCACAGGGGAATTCTACAAAGCTTTCAGGGAAGAGCTGACACTGATCTTCCAAAAATTATTCGAGAGCATAGAAAAGGATGACAAACTCCCAAAATCATTCTTCGAAGCCAGTATAACTTTGATACCCAAAGAGGGCCAGGATCCCACAGGTACAGCGAACTATAGACCAGTATCTCTAATGAACATAGATGTAAAAAGCCTTAACAAAATATTGGCCAAAGGAATAAAAAATTATATAAAATATATCATCCATCATGAACAGGATTCATCCCAGAGATGCAGGATGGTTTAACACTTGAAACTCCCTCAATACTATATACCACATTGATACGAAGAAATATTAGAACCACATGATAATATCAATAGAGGCAGAAAAATCATTTGATAACATCCAACATCCATTCCTAATTAAGACACTCATGAGGACAAGAATGGAGGGAAAATTCCTCAAGGTAATACAAGGTACCTATGAAAAGCCAACAGTCAACATCTTAGTCAAAAGAGAAAAGACGAAAACAATCCCACTGAAAAAAAGGACCCGACAAGGATGCCCCTTGTCCCCACTTCTATTTATTATCATACTGAAGGTCCTATTTAACAACATAAGACAGTGGAAGGACATTAAAGTATCCAACGAGGAGAGGAGGAGGGGAAACTATCTCTATTTGCAGATGACATGATTCTGTACATTGAAAACCCCAAAAGCTCCACAATGGGAGTACTTCTTAGAGTGATACAGGAATATGGAAGAGTGGCAGGATATAAAATCAACAAACAGAAGTCTATCAGTTTCCTATATTCATTGGACAGGACCATGGAAGAGGAGATCAAGAAGGCAGTACCCTTCACAATAGCCAAAACAAATGGAAATGCCTAGGACTATATTTAACAATAAAAACTAAAGACCTATTCAAGGAAAGCTACAAGACCATACTACAGGAAATCAATAGTGACCTCCACAAGTGGAAGAACATCCCACGCTGTGGATTGGAAGACTGAGCATAGTAAAAATATCAATCTTACCCAAAGTACTTTATAAGTTTAATACTATTTCGATTTAAATTGGAACAACTGACCACCAATTTCAAATGAAGAAGGAAGAAGCACAGAATCAGCAGAGAACTCCTCAAGAAGAAGGACAAAGTCCGAGGACTCGCTTCACCTGCTTTTAACACCTACTACACAGTCACAGTAGTAAAAACAGCATGGTACAGGCATATTGACAGATACTCAGACCAATGGAAAAGAACAGAAAACCCAGAAATAAAAACAATCAGCCGATGGACAACGGATCTTCAATAAGGACCCTGAAAGCATCAAGTGGAGGTGGCTGCCCTCTTTACCAAGTGGTGCTGGGAACAACGGGTAACCACATGTAGAAAAATGAAACAAGATGCTTTCCTCGCTCCATGCCCAAGAACAAACTCAAGGTGGATCACAGACCTAGGAGTAAACCCCCAGACCATCAGCGTACTTCTCATGTTTACGCCACTCTCCACACACTCTATACTTTATCTCACATTACTGGGAGAGATGCATCCCTGGAAGAGAGCACCATGCTTGGTAAAGTAGAGGGCCAAGCAAAAAGAGGAAGGTCCTCAACAAGGTCGATTGACAAGGTTGCTGCAACAATGGATTCCAATACGACAATGATTATGAAGATAGCACGGGGACAAGAAGTATTTCTTTCTGTTGCGCAAAAGGTTGCTGTGAGTGGAACTGAGGCAACAGCCCCGAACAACAACAACAACAACATATACACGTGAATGTTATTTTACTTTTTGGATCATCAGTTTATTCATCTGGAAAATCATAATAGTATTATGAGAAACCATGTTGTAAATGTTATTACATATAATTGTTAATAACAAATTCTATTTCCTTCCACTCTGTGTGATATTTAAGGATGGCTTTTTTTCCGTAATAAATTCAGGGAATTCAGGACAGAACTCAACATCCAGGCGTCTTCAGTCATGTATGACACTTTTAACAAAAACAAATGGCATGCTGCACCTTTAGCAGGGATATGCAGAAACGTTCCATAAAAAAGACCCTATTTTAAAACCAATGAAAAGAAACTCCATCACTCTAGTTGAATGAACATAGTCATCAGCAAGTGAAAATGGAAATTAGTCAGCAGAGGGACCCTGGAAACCTGTGGAGAAATGACTTACTAATCACTGAGACTGAGACAGAGATTTCCTTTTTTTACCACAGCAAATAAAAAGAAATGTGAAAAATATACTTCTCCTGCCTTTTAGAAATAGCTTATTTAAAACTAACTTATTTATAATAGATACCTACAATTGAAACGTGACTTTGGAAAAATAATCTGAATTCAGAAGAAGAGGATGTTGAATTGGCTCACATAGATACAAGTGCGACTTGTTTAATTAGGGTAGACTCTCGTTTATCCATTGTGGTCAGGAGGTGAAGCTTTCCTCCTAATAAAATATGCTGCCTCCGGAGAGAAAATCCTTTCTGGGCCTTCCGGTGGTTTCCATAAGAAGGAGGATATGTTGTCTCATTCAGGCTCATTTTCTCTTTTGAATGTATTACTGAAACTCAAGCTAGAGTTTATGGTAGCCTCTCCTCAACTCAAGCTTCTGCCTCCTCTATTTTCCCAGAGATAGGAGAGCTACCTAATCAAATCTCACAACACAACTATCAAAATTCATTTCAATAGGAACATGCTAAGCCATCTGAGAGAAGACAGGGGGTCTCTGGTCAGTACGACTCAAAGGAAATCATGTTGAATGTTACTATACAGTTCCATAGAAAAACGGAGTCCATAAGACACCCGCCCACACTGACATTTGTGACCTTGAAGTGTCAAAATGGCAGTGGCATTACTGTGCTATTGACTCTAGTTTTGTTGTTAACCCTTCTTCAAATCGCAGGGCTCTAGGCACATGACTTGGAACCTGTGGCCCAGATGTTAACGTCTCAATGACACATTTAAAAAAAACTAGTGGCCTTATGTGAATTGTGCAACTTTTAATATAAGACATCGTACCTCAGATATATTCTATGAGGTGCCAACTAGCTTGGTAGCTTTTCTAGGCTCCAGTGAGTTCTATTGTGGTTTGAAAACAGATTTTGGAGGCATCCTTCAGAAATATCAAGGGTCTGCTTGTTCAGAAGATGAAGAATGCTGTTAATATTTTCATATATTTAATATTCTTTCTAAAAGATTATAGGCTCTTTCAAGGCTACAGTCATTTCTACCACTAGAAAAAAAGTAATTGAATTAAGTACATTGCAATCTTTTATTCCTTGTCATACAAATTTTAATGATCAATGAGGCATGTTGTTTTCCATGTTGCATATTATTATCAATCATCACTCTATGGTACCATCCATAAGACAATCTAGGAATGGCTTATCAGATGAATCAAGAGAGCTTGACAATAAACAAGCGGATCATCTCTTACTTTTAACAACATTCAGGGCCTATATTCAACCAGCAAACACAGTCCACTGTGGGACTCAGTGGACATTTTCTCCTTAATGGTTTATCTGCGGCCCTGAATCTGGGTGTAGCTCCACACTGCAAGTAACGCATCCAGGTATCTATTAGGCTGTGAGCTGCGTGTCCTTGTCTCACGTTCCCGCTTGAAGGCATCCATTTGCGCTTATTTCCATCCTTCAATTGATGGATTGATACAAGAACTTAAATATGTCATTTGTTTTCCATTCATCCCCTGTACCGTAGTTGTGGATTCACTCTTGTGCCAGATTGAGTCCAGGGAGATTTGAAAGTCTAATAAAGCAAGGAAAATCTCCTCTCCTGTTGGATTATTTTTCCCCCTACATGTTTGTTAATATGCAGCATTCGGTGGAGAGCTGAAGTCTGTGGCTCATTTTCAAGGGAGGAATCCAATTTGGATTTTATGGATGTTCCTGTCACTTGTCCGACATTGCTTTATTCTTTTACCAAGGATGCAGCACCAGGCTTTACTGCTGTTGCTGCTAATGTAGCTCTCTCGGGCTGTTGGGATTGAGAGTATTTCTCTTTTTATGTATTGGAGTAATTAGCCCTCCTGACCATATCTCAGGAAGCGTCTGGATTGGAGGATTAGGATAAACATCTTCAGTCAGGGTTTCTGAGTGTGATCGATGTGGGATGTTAGCATCTCATTGGATGTGTTTTTATCAAGGCTATTGGGTTTCCTAGTTACCCTTTTGAAGGGGCTCTCTTTCATTTCTCAAATCACCAGGCCTGAGCTTAAATAACTAGGGCAAAGTTGAAACTATTTTCATGCAATTTATATGTTGAAAACCCACTTTTATTCTGGTCTCTGTCCAGAGCCTTCTTTAGACACCTACAGGTGGATATGAACTTTGCTTCCATTTATTTCAATTGATCTATCATCGACTGTAGTGACTTGTGAGGTGCTGTGATGCTGGAAACAATGCCGTTGTTATTTTACGTTACTGTATTGTCACCCAGAGTGGACAGGTGTCAACAGTGCTCCCAGACTTCAACTGGGAACAATATCCGGCTTCCCACTTTTACCACGACGAAAAGTCAACTGAAAACCTTATAATAGCAACGGTAAATTGTTTTATAAAGGCCTTGAAGATGAACTAGTCTTGTTGGAAGGCACACAAACAGGACTGAAGAAGAGCTGCCTCCTCCAATTAGAGTTGATGTTAGTGACATAGATGGTGTAAAGTTTTCAAAATCTTCAGTTGTTATTAAAGTTATTACATATGTTATTACTTAAAACACAAGAAACAGCTGAAAACATTCGGTCATGGGGAGGAGACGAGCCAGTCAGTGTACAGTGTAGCAATGATGAAACATACAACTTTCCTCTAGTTCTTAAATGCTTCCTGCCCCCACTATCATGATCCCAATTCCGGCTAGACCAGAGGATGTACACCGGTACAGATAGGATCTGGAAACACAGGGAATCCAGGGCAGATGATCCCTTCAGGACCAGTGGCGATCATGGCGATACCTAGAGGGTGGAGGGAAGGTAGAAAGGGGGAACCGATTACAAGGATCTACATATAACCTCCTCCCTGGGGGATGGACAACAGAAAAGTGGGTAAAGGGAGATGTCGGACAGTACAAGACATGACAAAATAATAATTTATAAATTATCAAGGGTTCATTGGGGGTAGCGAGGAAGGAGGGGAAAAATGAGGAGCTGATATCAAGGGCTCAAGTAGAAGGAAAACGTTTTGAGAATGATGTTGGCAACAAATGTACAAATGTGCTTGACACAAAGGATGAATGTGTGGATTGTGATAAGAATTTTATGAGCCCTAATAAAGTGATTTTAAAAACAATTGAATATGGAATGTAAGAAAAGCATATTTAGGAAACCTGAAAACTGACAACAATGAAATGGAAACCGTAAAGGTCAGTGACCAGGCTTTAGTGAGCTCAGAAGGAATAGTATTAGTAATATTAAGACAGAAGACATATAGTTTACTATGCCAGGAATGACAAGTTGAACAGAGATGGCAGCACAATCACCAACAAAAAGAATATTTTCAGATCTACTGTGAACTATACTAGTGCTACTCATAGGATACTAGACTATCATGACAGGATGATATGCTGAAAAAGAGAACCAGTTAATATGACTTTTGTTCACATTTATGTTTAATATACTAATAAAAATGCAAAGAGATTAAATATTTTTGCTAAAATCTGAAATCGATCAAATATGCAATTGATAATTACTGATGATAGATATGTGAAAGCTGGGAGCAAAGAAGAAACATTACTAGTTAATTAATAATGTATTGATGAATTTAGTAGGATCAACTAACTATTCATTGTGAATGCCTTTTTCTTTCTTTTCACTCTTTATTTTCAAATAAATTGAATTTTACTCTTTATATAAGGGACTGTTTCACAGCTTCATGTGTCCACAAGGGTGCTGCTATTGCTTGCTTCATTTAAAAAAGTGTTTGTTTGTTTATTTGTTTATTGTCTTTCAGATCTCAGATCACCGGTGTTAACATGTTTCCAGTTAATAATTTACCTTTTTTCCCGATATACTCAAATACTGTTTCTCATTGTGAGAAAAACTTTACAAAATATTTTCATTGTGAGTTAGATGGGGATTTCAAACGATTGAATTTGCATTCATCAGTTGTAACTATTTACAAGTCCCCCACCGTCAGTTTACCTTGCCCTCTCCGTTGATTTCTCTATTGTTTTCTTGTGAAATAACTTCTTCTCCTCATCTAAGTTAATACTTGTCAAACTTCTATGACCTCAGGCCATACAGTGTGCCTGCTAAATCATCAATACCAGCTCACAACAAGCTCACCAAAGGGAAGCCGCTCCAGCCATAACTGCAGCGGTACAGGAATTAATGTTTGACTAGTATGGCCCATGAATGGAATGATGGTATAAAGATCCAAATGACCCTTGTGGAAAATAAAAAGGCTCCCCAATCCTGATCTTGTCTATTGTTTCATCCTCTTTCACTTCCTGACTTTTTATAATAGTTTTCATAGATACTTATCCCTTGGCTTGACCATGCTCTTAAGTGTTTTTCTGCATCCAACATTACCGTTTTCAACAACATAAGTGGTGTCTATATTGAATTTAACCAAATGAAATAGCATGTATCAAGTCAACTACATTTGTCAAACGAGAACCTAAAGTAGCAGTTCAATATTCCCACCCAGAACAAGGTGGTCAGGGAATTTGGGGGAACAACCATAAATTGCTCACATGCAGTTTCAAGTTGATGCTAAAGGCATTTTTTAGAAGTTTATTAGAACCAACGAACTACCCTGAGTATATCCTACCTGAATTTAAAGAGCATATCAGTATTATAACAAATAATTCAAGCATCTGGATTTAGTGAAGAATAATGTGGCCTCATTCAAGACATGGGATTGGCATTCATCTCATAGGCAGGTGAAAGTTGGACTTTGAATAAGGAAGACCGAAAAGAATAGATGTATTTGAATTGTGGTGCTAGCAAAGAATGTTGATAGTACCATGAACTGTGAAAGGACAGACAATTCTGTCTTGGAAGGAGTGTGACAAGAGTGCTCCTTAGAGGCAAGGATGGCAAGGATGGCTTTGGACATGTTGTCATGGGAGACCAGCCCCTGCAGAAAGAGATCATCCTTGGTAACGTAGAGAGGCCGTGGGAAAGAAGAAGAGCCTCATCGAGGTGGATTGACACAGAGGCTGCAACAATGGGCTCACATGGAGAAACAATTGTGAGGATGGCGCAGGATCGGGCAGTGTTTCCTATGTTGTCAGAACTGACTCGATGGAACCTACAAACAACATCAGTAATGGATTGGGTACATTGGACAATAGTGATCCAAGGTCAGATGACTCGTGGGATGATATAAAATACAAAGATTCTGAACGTGCCCCTTGAGTAGAGGGTAGCTGAAGCAATCGGGAGACACATGGAAATAAGGAAACTGGGCAGATTTTAAACGGTACCAGGAGAAGGCAAAATAAAATCATATAATGAGATGTGCAAAGATCTGCAGTTAGAAAACCAAAATGCTTTGGATTGCTAATGCTAAAATAGAAAATTCCAAACCTCCAGTTGCAGTATTCAAGAGTTCTATGGGTAATACATTGAAAAACAAAGGGGAGCTGACATCAAGGATTTCAAGAAAAAAAGAAAATATTTTGAAATTGATTTTGGTAGCAGTTGTACAATAATGCTCAATGTGATTGAACTATGGAATGTTATGATAGCTGTAAGAGCTCCCAATAAAATGATTAAACAATAGCTAAATTAAATTAGAAAGACAAATATAAAATAGAAATGTCCTTCCGTGTACTTAAAATTCAAAATGGTAGGAAAGTGGAATAAACAAAGAACAAAGGGAATAAATAGAAAACAGTTACAAATAGAAAAAAAAATCAAGCCCCAATTTTACGTCTTTGGAGAACCCAGTCTAAGACAAAAGTTTACCCAAGGCAATTATTGTCCATATCTTAGAATTGACTGATCTCTCATTTATTTCAGGGCAGATAAAATTCTTTTCTAACATGTAGTCTTTTCTTCAGAATATTATGTGAGACCCAGCTAATTACAAGATAGAGATCTAGGTGTTGAGAATATAGAAATGAATACAATAGGTGTAGTCCTTGTCTACATGGAATTTCCATTTAGTAACACAAACTATTAATAAACAAATTAAGCTTATGAAAGCATTATTAGTGATATGAATTTAAGGAGCGCCGGAAGAGTTGTGGGTTAGGCTTTGGGCTACTATTTGAAAAGTGAGTGGTTCAAACCCACAAGCCAATCTGAAGAAGGAAATTGGGCTGTCTATTCCCATAATCAAATCTGTTCTATAACCTCGGAACCCCTATGGAGTGCTATACTCTAACCTGTGTGATTGGTCTGAGTTAAAATGGACTGAAATGCAGTGGTTTTCGTTTTGGTTAATAAGGCCTCTTTAGCTACAGTCGACTCAAGGGAACACATAGTTTATGCTTAGCCACGGAAATTTTCCTTAAAGAGTTATTATGCATTAGAATTGAGTCAATGGCTGAGTATTGTTGTTTCGATTTATGAAGAAAAGAAAGCATTATTTTATGATATAATGTAGCTACAGCTGAGGGGCAATATTTAATATGATAACACATACAACAAAACAAACAAACAAATCAAGAAAGAGTTTTTCATAGGACAATGTGGCTGGAGAGAGTACCAGACACAGAAACAGGAAGCTCACTGAAGAGCCCAAAGTGTGGACAGAGAATGTTCACAGTGGAGCTACAAGCACAGAACAACCAAGCAGGGGAGAGATCACCAGTTATTTAAGACAATGGGGGTGGCAGATACTAGAGTCAAACTAATCTAGGTCTACCCTCTTTGTACCACATTATTCCACATGTGACTTAAGGATAATAATAAATTTGAATGGGTAAAGAACTTAATGCTTACAAAGGACAAATCCCAGATCAACAACAACAGAACACTCAGTAATGGCTGCTCCATCTTTATTCTCAATAGCATCATCATCGATGTTATTAATATTGACCCTAAGGGACTTAAATGTTGTTCAAATTTTGAAGTACGATCATTGGCAGGTTTTAAATATGGAGGTACTTGAACTATCATTGTTCTTTAGCACATTGCCTATTAAATAATTTGTTTCATTTCAGATCATCTACTTTCTTTTAAAAACATATATGTAATGTATATTTTTTAAGAAAGTCATAGCAATTGAAATGTAGGAAAATGCAAAACTCTTAAAAGGAAATAATACAGTGTAATTCTCTCTCTCTCTCTCTCTCCCTCCCTCCTTCCCTCCCTCCCTCCGTAGCTGCGCCCCCTCCTTGTTTCAGTTGTGTCCCACCATGGGCCCTAGATGCTGCCCTTCCCCGTGGCTCCAGCCCGGGTACCTCTCTTCCAGAATATATTCCTTGAGTCCTCTTCTTCTTTTTCATAGCCTGATAGCTTCTTATACATTTTCTCCCTACGCTTGTCTCAAGTTTTATACATTTTCTTCTATCCATCTCTCTCTCGATTCATTTGTTTATGTTCCTGAAGCAGGCACCCTTCACTGTCACTCAAGTTACTATGTGGACTGGGAAGGGAGAGGAAAGTCACTTACTAGAGGGTAGACTCCCAACATTTCTTTTAAACAATTTTTATGCAAATTGTGTTCAAGTAAGTCATCTCTACCTACTCGGAGACTAGCTACTGTGTGGATGCTGTCATGACCAGTTCTATAGTGCTCAAAATAACAATACTGAGATAAAACTAACTTATCCATTGCCATGGTGTCGGTGGACTACCAAACCGCCTGGGAGCAGATGACTTCATTTTTCCTCTCTGGAGCAACCGGTGGGCTTGGCCCTCGGATCTGGCAGGTAGAAGGCCAATGCCTATCTCAAAGGGCCACCAGGGCTCCCCAAATAACTATTTGATTTTGGTTTTGTAGGTGCCATTGAGTCAGTTCCAATTCTTAAGGACACATTTTAAAGAAAAAAAATAATAAAAAGCCTGAAACACTGCTGCGTCCTCTGCCACCCTCAAAACAATTACAAAGTGCTAACATTGGCTACTAGACAAGAGTGCCAGCTTGAACTGTCCCAGAGGAACCTAGGAAAACAGGACTGCTTATTAGCCTCCAAAGGCCACAAAGTAGAAAACCCAAGTCAACAGTTTCACCCTGTACATATGGAGGCACAACGAATCAGTATTGATTGACAGCAACTAACAGTGACCACACCATAAAATTAAGAACCTGCTTATCAGTATATTATTGTGAGGTTGTAATGCAGTTTACTTGTACAGTTTATTCTTTAGATAGGAAACAGACAGAAACAAAACAAACCAACCTCAATGACATGGAGTAGATTCCAACTTGCAGATCATCCAGAGGAGAGGAGAGAACTGTCCTTGTGAGTTTCAGTCCGTCCCTTCATACAGGACTAGAAATCATCTTTCTGCAGAGGTGCAACAGGAGGTCTCGAACTGCTGTCTTTGTGGTTAAGGGCCCAAGGAGTAGCCACTACACCACCAAGGTTCCTCCATTAGGTAGAGTACCATATTGTTAATAAAACGTGTCCACATAAATATTATGCACACACACACACCATGCACCTTGTGCAAACAGGTAACTCATTTGCAAGGGAATTTTTATGATTTTTCAATGAAAGCATGGAACAGGTGTTATTTACATAAACATTTGGTGTATCTATTTGGGCCCTCTGTTTTGATTGGCACATTTATTTCATTTTGGTCAGCAGTTCAAAACTACCAGGTGATCTACAGGAGAGGGTGAGGCTTCATACTGTTTTAAAAAGAGTTACCATCTCAGAACTTGCAGGGCAGTTCAACCCTGTCCCATAGGGTGGCCAGGAGTTGGAGACAACCTTGATCGCAGTGAGTTTGTTTGGGGCTCACATATAAAATTTAAAAGGATTAGTGTGTTTTCAGTTGTACGTATGATAACTGCATCATGTTAGGTACAAGGATGAATTTATAATTGCCTTCATCTGGAAAGTATTTAAGGGTTTGGGAGATCTATACAGGTTCAAGTGGACAAAGGGCAAGTAGTCATAGCTTTTATGCCAGAGTGCAGCCAGGATCTTAAGATATTTTGTGGGTACTCACTGTTGTGAGGTGCCATGGCGGCTTTTCAACTCATAGCGATCCACGTTCTAACAGAAGCCAACGCCTCCCAACCATTCCATCTTCTTGCATCATTCAGTATTTTGCCATTAAAATCCTTCAGTAGGTCAACTTGAGGCCTGAATTTTTTTTTCAGTTTAAGATATGCTGAGCTTGTTTTTCTTTGCATTTTCTTCCTTTATGTCTTTGTGTAGTTCACTTTAATATTGTAATTTGTTCTGTCTTTTTGAGGTGCTATTTGGATTTTTTGTTCTGCTCTTTGTTTTCAGTAACATTTGCACCCACTGTCACTAATGCACCACTAACAGGATGCTTCAGAGCCTCTTCTGACATCCGCTTTAATCTGTTCTTTCGTTCTGTCTTTCTAGTTACCCTTTGTTTTATCCTGCAGTTCATCAAGTCTCTTGTCACTAGTGTTCAAGGCATGGAATCTGTTCTTAAGACATTCTAGAAATACAAGTGCAATATACTCAAGGTTGTATTTTGCTTCTCATGGACTAATTTTACTTTTTTTCTTTCAGTTTTAACCTGAATTTACATATAATCAATTGATGGGATATTCCAGATTTGTCCCCATTTCATTTTAACTGAAAATATTGAGCTTTCCACAGATGTTGTCAATTTGTTTTCTGTATATTCCATCTGAAAAAACCCTACTTGTATTGTTGACAAAAAGGTATGTACTACAAATAAGAGAGTGGTCTTTCAAAATTCTATCATATTATCTCCAATTATCTTTCTATCACCAATGCCATGATTTTTCTCTTTGTTTCCAATATTTGAATTTAATTTACCACTAATTATTAATGCATCATGATTGCATGTTTGGGTAATTTCAGAGTGAAAACATTGTTAAAATTCTTCAAGTTATTTGTCACTGGTTTAAGTTGAAGCATAATTTGAATTATAGTTGTATTTATGGATTTCAATTGTATGTGGATAGATGGTATCCTATCCCAGATAGCATAGTCATACAAGATAGATATTGGAATGTCCTTTTTGACAATGAAAGCAATGCAGTTCCTTTTAAGTCTATCGTTCTTGGAATAGTAAACAATATAATTTCTTGATTCAAAATGGCCCATATCAGTCCATTTCAGCTTACTGATGTCTAGTATATCACACTTTTATGCTGACCTCCAATTTTCCTAGATTTCTGACTCCAACTTCATACATTCCAAGTTCCAATTACGCAGACTTGCTTGCAGCTGTTTCTTCATGTTTTGAGCCACGCCCCATAAACCGATGAGTGTTTTGAAAGCTTTATTCGGTCAGGCTTTATTTCATCCAGACCCTTACGATCTACTTTCCTTTAGAAGGCAGTTTTCCTTAGTCATTTCTTGAGTGCTTTTGACCTGAGGGGTCCATCTGGTACTCTCTCAGACAATGTTCTATTGCTAATGTTTTTCAGCATCTGACAATATTTTGATGCTCTCCATAAATTTTCATTCTTCTGTGGTATATAGCATGGTCCTTTTGCGTAATCTGTTCTTCATCCAGATGCTCTGCCGAAACCGGCTCACTTTGGTTCCTCTGGCGGGAGATGAGAATTCCAGTGACCAAGCTCCCGGTATCACAACACACAAGACATCACAGGGTGACAAACTGACAAACCTGACCCAACAGAATGTAATCGACTCCATCACGGGATCTGTTATAAGCAGCCAATCAGCTGTCAGGTTATTAAGGTAAAATTCAACCCCCTTACGTAGATCAAAGCGCTGAGGCAATTGAAAATAATTTCTCTTGGGATTAGGATCTGCTTCCAATATAAATGGATACTGAGGAAGAGCTTATTTGATGATTTTTTTACTGCGTCTGTATTCTATGATTAATTCATTGACCTCTGGTTTTTTGGCTTGAGCCAATTGCCTGCCATGTTGAATGCCATCTGAGCTGTCAGCCTTGTGCTCATTGGAGTCTAGTTGCCAGTTAGCCTGGCATGCTGTTCTTGGTTTCATCTGCCTTTACAATCACCAGCCCCTGATCTGTTACTGGAGCTTTTGCATTCATTAGCTCCTGAAGTTACTTGACTAACAGCTTAATGTGTGACTCACAGACTTAAACCCGGCCTGAGATTGGACTAATCCAATTCTACAGTGGTGTGAGACATCTTCTCAATGTAAATTTGTCTATGTAGTATATACAGTAAAATAGTTTATACTTCTCATGAGAACTCAGTCTAAGCCACTGGGTTTAAATTTACATTGTTAGACTATATTTGATGATGATAAGACATGAAAAAAAAAACACCTTCTTTTTGTGTACATGAAAAAAAAACCCTTCTTTTTCTGCTTCATCCTATTCTTCATTGTTCTTCAATCACTTAGACAGTGATAATAATACACTCTTGAAGCCAGATAAGTGATCTTATTTAGCTGGTGCCTGGCACAGTGCCTGGCCTTCAGTAATAAAAATATATATATATTAGTAGAATTTTTTCAGCTACAACCATTCTTCCCTACAATCTGCTGATGTCATGTATGTCTTTGTTCCTAAAGTTTTTAAATGGTGAATTATGGGAGAAGCTAGGAGCCCACTTACTTCAATTCAGTTACCCACATCCACTGCTTTATTATACTAAGCAAGGATAGCCTTGCTTTGGAGCTCCCGTTCCACGTTTAGAAGACCTGACAATGAGATGGTTTAGAAATAACACAATGTCTTGCAAAATCTTTGCTTCCTGGCCTAAAACAAAACACTCATAAAAAGGAGCAATTCTCTATCTGTAGACCTGGGTGCAGAACTTTCATGTAAATTAAAATTGCAGGAACTCATCTGGGGGAGGGAAATGGGATTGATGGTCATGTGACAAGATTTCTACTCTATTTCAGCTCCCCCCACCTCCTTTTATTTTTACTTTTAGAAGAGCTGAATGGCATGCAAAGCCTAAAGACTGAGCTGCCTGGGGGAAATGTGGGTAATTTTAATCATTTGCCCAAGTCTTTAAATATCCTGTACAGCTTTCAGGCACAAAGCAAATTTCCTACAGAGAAACAAACCCAGGATGTGGTTACAAGGTGGAGTCTACCCTTGTGTTAAAATGCCTTAATGATCAGGGGGGGGGAGGGGGGGATTTGCATGGATGCTACTTATGGAAAGCACTTAACACAATAGGTAAGCCAGCACAAGTGAGTGTAACTGATATGGTAAGTCATCGGATTTGGTTTAAATCCACAAGTGCATGTTTTTCATTCCATCTTCATGAGCTCAGAACATCTTTTAGAGGAATTTGAGAGTATCCATAGCATGGACAAAATGCATTAAAGCAATTTAGCTATTTGATTGTAACTTAAAATCAAAGGATAGAATGATATAAAAATGACTTGGGAGAGTGGCAGATGGATCCCAAAGCTACTTCTTGAAACCAGTCTGGATTTTTTCTTTTATCCCCAGGTATCAAGCCTTAAGAAACACTGAGGGACACACACACACATACACACACACACACACACACACACACAGAAAGTGGCATCACCTTAAGATCAAAGTAATGTTGGTAGGATAGATATATAATTGGCAGCAATATCTTCCCATCTAAGCACATTAATCTTTTGGTGTCAAGTCTCACTAAGAAGGAAAATAAATAAATAAATAAAATTATTTTCTCTTTCTGCGTCACCATTCAAATTTGGCAAGACCTATGATCTTAGAAGGAAGCTGTAATCTGAGATGTGTATTACTAGACAGACCATGTCTTTTGTGCTTAACGAGCACCTATTTGGAGCTGGTTATTGTGTTCTGGAGTATATAACCTGGCCCTGACTCTCAGGACATGGCCTGGCAGTCCTTACTGGCTGCTCACTGCCTTTTTTTCTATGGACATCAATTAGGAATTCAGTTTCCCTCTCAGCAACCAGTTTTAGGAATACTCCCAACTGTCACATGCAATAACCCAACTCTTGATTCACAATTTAATTCAGACCACCAAACAATGACGGTTCTGTTGCTCAAGTACCCACCCCTATCTGAAGAAGTCCCAGTGGCACAAAGGTTAAAGAGTAAGCTATTAATTTAAATGTTTCACACCAACCAACTGCTCTGTCAGAGGAAATACCTGATGATCAGTTCCCATAAAGATTAGAGCAGCAATTCTCAACCTGTGAGTGGCGACCCCTTTGGGGATCGAACGACCCTTTCAGAGGGGTTTCATAACAGTAGCAAAATTACATTTACGAAGTAGCAAAGAAAATAATTTTATGGTTGGGGGGTCACCACAGCATGAGGAACTCTATTAAGGGACCACACACAGCATTATGAGGGTTGAGACCCAGTGGATTAGAAGCTAGCAAATCTCATGGGACAATCAAACCTGTCCCAACAGGATCCCTTTGAGTTGGGTCAACTCCATGGCACCCAGCAACAACAAAAACATTTCTTTAAAATAACACCTGTTAACAAATGATTCTGCAATGGCAATTGGTTAATGAAGGGTCTCATGTTAACTTATTATTGCCTTAATTTTTTTCTGGTACTGGACTTGGCACAGTATGCAATGCATTGTTGTGTAATCATGTTACATGAGAATGTGTTGATACCTAAAAGCTGCATTGGTGTGTAGGAAGGAAGATTTAATTCAGGTTCTCAATTATATATACAAATTACTGGGTCATGGATACATATTTTAACTTTTATTGGTCTTGGTTTCCTCATTAATGTAAATTGAGTAAGAACTAAATACTTTCTAAAGCTTCCTATGTTGTAAAATAAAAAGAACAACAAAATTTTGAGTGCATTTTAAAGAAATGTGTAGTGCATATCTATTTTTAATAGTATAACTATTTTAACTTCCCATTTATTTTATTTTTTTGAAAAAGGGACAACTCTATATTACATGCCATCAAATGGATTTCAACTACGGTGACTATATGTCTCAGGAAGTAGGTTCTAGGCCTTTCTTCTTAGGAGTCCCTGGGTGTTAACCTAATATATTTGTACACCCAAAGAAATCCTTACCTAGTCAAAAGAAACCCATATTCCCAGTAGCTGCTAGCTGTAACAGATAGTGAAACCCGCCCACCTTCCATTCACAGATCATCAACACATGCACACAGAGACACTGTAGAAGAGCTAATGAAGACATTCGTTCCAGCCATTGGTGTTCTGAAATGCTGGCTTTTGTTCATCATCCAAACGATGGGAGCATTGGCGATCCAATAATCCTCATCAGTCTTCACATCCTCTCCACCATTTCTGCATATACTGTTCATTTTGCTGAACATGCCGTTCATGAAGTCAAGACCCAGCCGGAATGGCACTTCCCCACCGAACTCGATGTGATTCTGCTCCCCAGTCAGTTAATCTGTCCTTAGGGCTTTCTTAGAACTTTCATTGTCTCTGCTGAAGCTGTTACAAATCATCATTCCGGATATCATTCCATATGTCTGTCTATCCCTACTTCAATGTGAGCGTCATCATTAGTTAGTACATGTAGTTTTATCTTAAGAAAATAGGGGTGTTCCTTTAAGATTCTGGAGCCAACTTAATATCCTATTCCAAATCCCAGAATGGAATGCTTGACCTCTTTCTATCACGGTAAAAAAATATACTGTGATGCTTATTTATTTCAAGTCTAGAATCTCCCTTAAGAATCTCCCTAAAGTTTTCAGCAGTTTTTACAATGAAGTTTATCGAAGAAGAGGGAGGGTGAACAAAAAGGCTTAGGTCCTATGATGTCAATATTTTAAAAAGAAGAATAGATGATCATATTTTAAAACAGAAATCCTAACTTCCCTTCATGTTACTTCTATGATGATCTGTGTATATTCCTGAAGAACATGTGGTCTGAATTCTCGTGGCCTTGGTCCTGATCCGCTAGTCTTCACCAGACAGCTGACTCAGGCAAGTACCTGACTAGCATTTCATAATCCTCCAAAGAATTAGCTTCAAAAGCACTGCGTTTCGCATTAATTTTCTCATCTCTTTATTTATTTCGGACTTTCCTGTTCACGTGGGTGTGCTTCTGTGTTTCAGGTGGACAGTTTTTATATGTAGCAGGACAGTGGCTCACAACTTAAAACCATCACTTAGCAACTGGCAAGCAATGGCAAATGCCCTTAGAACTGGCTGGAAAATCACTTTGTTGTTTCCTCCTTACCTTCCACCAACATATTTTCCCAGACAGAGAAGCATTCTTAGTGCCCCCTCTGACAACAGACCTAAGTCTGACTCTGCCATTTGCTTGGTAGGCACATTGACTGCAGCAAACAATCCCCCATCATCACGTTTTCCAGATGTTTGCACAGCAGGTTTGGTGCTTTAAAACTATCTAAGTGACAGTCCCGAATGACACACGTTCATTTTCAAAATCAAAGCTTATCACGAATTACCTGTCAAGTGTCATGTGTCAGGAGAGACTGAATGAATCAGAAATGTTGTCCATTGAGAATGGATGACTAAGGAGAAACATAAATGAGGCAAGCTATTACATGTCCTGGAGGTATATCGAACACATTTTAAATAACAGTAATTTACTAAGAGCGGTTGCATTAACACATATGACTTAGTTAAAGAGCCCCATCCCTCCTTTTTGCCATAAGTCCAGCTTCCACTTTTTGATAAAAGAATAATGGCCAAGAAAGATAAGGCTCATTTCTAACACGAGTCCACCCCCCCGCCCCCCCTTAATCGCATGTCAAAACAGACTCACATTTGATACACTGGCATGGTATAGATATTAAAGACCAAACTCTTTTCTTTGTTGCTGCCTACTAGTTGTATGTTCTAGGGCTAGTCACTAATCCATGAACATTATTTAAAAATATAGTTTGTGTCTTAAAATGCTTAAAACTATATAGTGGTGGAATTAAATAAGTAGAAATGATTTATTTCATTGTGCTCGTGAACTATCAAATAACAGGGAGATATCTTGATGTTCTACTTAACACTTTAAAAATAACCTCAGAGAGAAAAACAAACTTTCCTGTCGAGTGGATCCCGACTTCTGGCAAACCTGTGTGTCACAGGTGAAGAGCATCCATAGGGGTTGTCTTAGCTGTCATTTTTATATAAGTGGATGACCATGACTTTTTTCCAGGGTGCCACTGACTTGGCTCAAACCACCAACTTCTGGATAGGTATTGTTTTCGTTTGGTGCACTCCACTGGATTCCACCTTATCACATCCCTGTGTCCAACGCAGCAAGACAGTGCCTGGTGCTGAGTCATTCTCTCAGGTGTTCTTATGGTTGAACTTATTGTTACTGCCACTGTGACACTCCGCCTCCTCAAGGACCTTCCTCATTCTCCCTGCCCCCACCCCACTTTACCAAGCATGATGTCCTTCCCCAGGAACTTGTCTTTTCTGACAACATGCACAAAGTATGTGAGACAAAGTCTTGCTATCTTTGTTACCAAGAAGGATTCTGGGTACACTTCTTCCAAGACAGATTTGATTGTTTGGGGGGCAGTCAGTCCGTGATACTTTCAATATTCTTAACCAGCACCTTCATCCAAATGCTTTGAATTCTGTCAGTTTTCCTTATTTGACGTCCAACTTTCACATGCAAATGAGGTGACTAAAAATACCATGGTTTGGGTCAGGCCCATATTATTCCTCCAGGTGGTATCCTTGCTCTTCACCACTTTAAAGAAGCGCAGCAGATTGAACCAGTGCAATTCGGCCTTGGGTCTCTTGGCTGCTGTTTTCATGAGAATTGATTTGGGAATCAAGCAACAAAGACTCCTTTGAACAAGTTCTAGCCTACTCTTCTCATGAAAGGTGATGGGTTTTCCTTACAGGGAATTGAAATCCAGACTGAAGGTTGTAAGCCTTGATTGCCCTCAAACAGTTCCTCGAGTCCTTCTTAGTTTTAGCATCTGCACAAGTTTTCTTCCAATCCTGATGCCACATTATTCTTTATATAATCCCATTTGTCTATTTCTCCAGCACACAGTTGCATAACTATTGTGAGATGACACACACCTTTCCTGATTTTAAACTAAGCAGCATTCCCTTGTTCTGCTTGCATAACTGCCTCCTGATTCACGTACACATTCCCATAAGCACAATGAAGTGTCTATGCTCATTCTTCTCAAGGGTAGCTGTGGTGTGTTGGGGTCCGCACAGTCACGTGCATTAGCAGAATCAATAAAAGGCAAGCAAATATCTTTCTGCTATTCTGCTTTTAGCCAAGACCCATCTGGCATCAGCAATTATATTTATTTTTCCATCCTCTCTTCCAAATCCAGCCTGAAGCCCTGGAAGTTCTCTCTTAATGTACTGCTGCCACCATTGTTTTATGATCTTCAGCAAAATTTTACTTACATGTGATGTTAATTATATTGCTCTATATTTTGTGCATTCTGTTGAGTCACTTTTCTTTGGGAAAGGTATAAATATGTATTTCTTTCAGTCAGTTGGACAACTAGCTATTTTCCAAATTTCCTGGCAGAGATGAGTAAGTGTTTCCAGTGTTTAATCAGTTGTAGAAACATTTTGATTGGTATTCCTTTGACTCCTGGAGCCTTGTTTTTGGCTAATTCTTTCAGTGAAGCTTGAATTTCTTCTCTCATAACTGCTCAATAATTCAAATACATTCTTGAGATGTTTTAATCTTCTTCAGTTTCACCTTGAAATTACATATTGATGATCTGTTTTTCAGAGAGGCTCTGGCTTGGTTTTAGCTAACGACACTGAACTTCTCCTCTTCCCACAGATATGCTCCATTTGATGTTCAGGCATTCCATCTGAGAAGCCCATGCGTGTTTGTACTGCTCAAAACATGTCTTTGTGATGATCATTCTCTTACAAAACTCCATCATGCAATCGCCAGCTTAGTTTCTATCATCAAAATATTTTTCAATTTCCATGCACTTTGTTTCTCACTTTTGGATTTCAATTGCCAGTAACTACCAATGCATCTTGATGGCATGTTTGACCAATTTCAGACTGAGGAAGACATTGGTAGAATTCTTCAGTTTCTTCATAGCTAGAGTTAGTGGTTGGTGTATAAATTTGAATAATAATTATATCATTTGGATTTCCTTTTATGTGCATACGAGACTTCCATTGTGAAAATCACTAATAATTTATATTCCTTACTCTTTATCATTTATGTGTCCAACAGTGTTTTCTAAGCACCTTTAGTAATGTCATTCCATCCTTGGTATAAAAACTTACACAGAACTGTGCCTGTAATAGTATGAAATACTACATTTGCATTCCCTTGCATTCATTGTTTCTTCCGTAAGCAAACATAATGTAAGGAGAAAAGTGTCCTGTAAGCAGAGGGTGACACACTGTGTCTTTTCAGCTTGGTATTGTGCCTCAAGTTCTCCCCAAATATTATGAGTCAATTATGCAATTCCTGAAAGTGTTCAAAGAGCTAAAAATATGGTCAGAACAATTGCTTTAAGTTCAGCAAAAGCATAAAGGCATTTTTCAAAAGTGATCATAATATGTTCAGAGAAGAGAAGTCTCCTGTTCCTGGTATACCAAACACCACGACTACTGCCTAAAGGCCCTGTATGTAAAGGCATGAGGCCGCACTCCTACAGGGAAAGGATGATGCAGGGTAAACCCACAGCCGAAGATGCCTGATGAAACGTGAAGACTGTCGCAAGTGTGGGCACCAAGCAAGAAGTAATATGGAAATAAGTTTTTAAAAGTTTATTGTTTTTGTCCAATATTATTTAATATTTTTTAATTAATATTTAAAAACTCTTCTAACGTAATCTGTTTATGTGTACCTCTTTTATTGTTCTTATGTAAGTATTCCCATAACTGTATAAAATAATAAGATACCTTTCTGTATATGGTTTTACATATTTAAAATGGTCATTAAATTATTTGAATCCCACTGCTGGATATAAGCCTATCACAGAGAGAGCAGTGTACTTCCATACAGATCTTGGCATTTCTTTTTTGATGATGAAAGCAGTGGTATTCCTCTTGAATCTGCACTACCTGGAATCAGAATCCATATGATTTTCTGAATTAAAATGGCCAATACCAGTCCATTGTCGCTAACACCTGGAATGTTGATCGGTACGTGTTGTCTTTCATTTTTTTGTAAACTCCCAATTCTCCTAGATTCATACATCATACATTCCAAATTCCTTTTAACAGTTGATGTTTTCATCTGTTTCTTCTCATTTTGAGTCCTGCCCCGGCAGTAAATAAGCTCCAGGAGGCTTTGCTGCCGCAGGTTTTATTGCGTGCAGATTATTATTGTCACGTTTACTCTGTGAAGGCAGCTCTTCCTCAGCCATATTTTGAATGCCTCTGACCTCAGGGGTTCATCTTCTGGCAGCACCTCTCACAATTCCCTGCTTCTATAACTGAGATTTTCAATATCTGACAATGTTTCAATACTATCCATAAGGTTTTCCACGATTACATGCCCAGATGTGGACCGTGTATTTCTTCCTCACAATCTGTTCTTAGGCTGGGTGCTCTCCTGAAACTTGGTCACCTTGGATGACCCTGTTGGTGTTTGGAATCCCAATGACATAGCTTCCAGCATCACAGCAACACACAAGGAACCACAGTACAACACACTGATGGACAAGTGGTCGTTTAGGTTATTCGTTAAGTCCAAGTTATCTGTGTGACTCAGGGACCTACTGACTTTTCAGTGCAATGACCTACTGCCCAGTCATGCTCCCTTGATTCAGAACATGTTGGAACTTCTTTTGAAATCTGTTTTTAGATGCTATTCTTTGAGGCATGTAAAGCGACCAGTCTGAAGACACTCTAGACAATCCTTTTTTTATGACGCCAGACTGGATGATATAATCTGATCACCCCGAAACTCATCAGAAGTCAGTGACCATCAATAGGCAGACATTAAACCATTTTGAAGGTTCTGCCATATTGAATTATTTCCCTATGTGATGTGTATCTTCACTTTTTAAACATGCTCACAGCACTGGGTATGACATCAATTACAAATATCATCATGTGATATTTCAACTATTTGTTTACATATCTACCTTCCAAAGAATTTGTGAAATCCTACCAGGCAGAATTTTTACATCATTATATCCCAATGCTAAGAATAGACGTTGCATACCAATGTTTGAAGAAAATGGATGCTATAAATGTCTTTGTCTTGCCTAGAAATTTTTTTGTTCCAGATGCAGAAAGATGAGACCAGACCAATAATGGGGAGAAGGTTTGCTTCATAAAGCAAAATAGGAACATCCAGATTTTCCATCTTTAAAATGATAATCAGCAGCAGGAAGCAAGCAATACCACTGTCCCTGTTACAGAAATCTCAAAGCTTTTTATAGACTACAGAGCAGCAAATGTTATCACGATGCTTGGGGTTAAAAAAATAACACATACACACATTTTCATGATCAGTTGCTCACCACCCCCGACCCCCAATTGATCATGGCATTTTCTTTCTTTCTTTCTTTTTTTAAATGCATTTAGGCAAACATTTCCATGCTTGATTTAGCCCAAGGGGGACTTTTGGAGGAGAGGTGGGGTAGGAAAGATAACCTAAACTGATTTCTTTTTGTTGCCGTGAAGCGATGCAGATGTGCAAAGCATTTCATTTTCTACCAAAATTGTATTTTATTTGCTGGTCTGTTTTCTTAATTCCTCATACTCAGAAAGACCTAAACTGTAAAAAAATATAGCCCAGTGGTTTTACAGTCCTCATTGTATAACCAAATGACTGTTCAGTGCATTTTAGGGATGTGATTGCCAGGTGAAGTGAAATAATTTCTTCTTGATTTAAAGAGGTTCTATTCCTGAGCATGCAGTGACTTACATCAGAGACCCTTCAGTGAGCACTGAACGCCATCAGATGTTAGGTGGTCATTAAGTACCATTGAGTTTGTTCTGACTCAGAGCAGCCCTGTGTCCAAGCACCGCCCAGGCTTGAGCCATCCTCCCAATTTTTCTTATGTCTGAGCCCATCATTGGAGCAACTTTGTCAATCCATTTTTTAAGGTATTCCTCTGTTATTCTGACCCCATGCTTTACCAAGCGTGATATCCTTCTCAAGGGACTGGTCTCTCCTGACAACTTCAAAATACATGAGACAAAGTATCACAAACTTTGCCTCAAAATAGAATGTTGGCTGTACATATTCCAAAAGAGATTAGCTTGTTCTTTTGACCATCATGGTATTTACTTTCAATATTATTTACCAATCAAGTGCATAAATTATTTTCAGTCTTTCTTATTCAATGCCCAACTGTCATATGGCTATGAGGTGATTGGGAATTCCATGGTGTGGTAGTTACACAGTTTCATGTCAACATGATAAATAAGTGCAAGGATGGAATCTAGTCTGTCAATTAGAGCACACAGCCTGTCAATCAGGGCACACTCCTTGTGGGCGTGGTCTTTTCCTCAGGATTCAGGACCCCCCTGACTTTCTCCCTGAAAGTGGACTACACTTTGCTTCACCTTCCTGTTGACGAGCCACACTTGGAGAGCTGGAGGAGTCACATGGAGACTCAAACCAGCTCTGAGATGCTTCTATGGCCACTGGATCCACAGATTTTACCCCCACATCCCTGTGATCTTCCTACATTTGTCATCATTGCATGTGCTGCGTGAGTCCGAAGAGGAATTTATGGACTCATATCAGACATGTGGGCTAATGTTGACTTACAGACTTGATCTGGATTGGGTTGGATGTTTTCTCAATATACGATATCTCTTTGATAAAAAGCTCTCTTTTAACCCTGGATTTTTTTTCTCTAGTTAAATGTGGTACTAGAGAAACAAGCCATGAAGATGGAGAGTTGATGCATGTTGTTTTTGACCTCTCCTTTATGGTATTTTTTGCTTTGTTTTACTAGCCAGAGATCAGATATGGCCACACTGTTTACTTGATGGTTTTCTGGAAAGGACATGGAGGTTACTATTTTGAAGTTACTTCTGGTCATTCATGTTTGAAATGGCTAAAATGAATGTGACAAATGCAATTTTGATCTCAGAGGACAGCATTGCTCCTTGCACTTCTCCTCTGAGACCAGGCTGCTTGGTCAAAATTACTGAAAGAAGGTCAAAACGGCTGAGAAAAAGCCCAGCTCTAGCTTGATGCAGTCAAAGGCCTAAGACCATATTATAGATGAACAGTTTAGATAAAATGGTCTAGATTATTTCGGTAAGGCAGTTTAAATAAGGATTGAATTTCACTGTGTTAAGAAGGTGTTTACGGTCTGACTCTACTAAGTTTATGCTGATTTCTTCTGCCTATTGTTATTGATATAATGATTGACAGAAATGATTATTAGGAATTATGAAAAATAGAAACTTTGTCAGCTCATTGCCTTGGACGATTTAAATTCGACCTTTAAATGGGTGTAGGACACTCCTGCAAAGAAGGCTCTGAAACGATAAAACCCACCCAGGGCTTTCGGTGCTCAGGACACTTGCAGTTGAAGAAGAAACTTTCCTCGGTGGCTGTTCACAGACTGAAGACAACAAGGAACCCTTTGGCTTTTTAAAAATTTTGAATCCGTGGTTTCTTCCTGAAGCTGGAAAAATCTGGATCCATGAAGAAACTCCAGTGTAGAATTTAATGTCAAAGGGAGCCAGTGGACAGCCTGAAATGCTTGCTAAGTGAACACCTAAATCTACTCGTTGAGCGGAAGTGGGAGAAACACAGCAATGAAGAGACGAGTCATGTACATGTTTCACAGGGACTTGAGGAGAAGACAACAGTGGGTTGGCTGGTCTGAAGTTCGTGACCTAGTCCATGGGACCAAGGTTGAGAATTTGTGACAGAGCCCATGGTCGAAAGGTGAAGCAGCCTATGGACACCCTGGTGAGTCTAAGTGTCAACTTGGTAAACTAGTGCAGGGCTAGAGTCTAGCCTCTCATCATGTCAATCACAGCCTGAAGATGCTTTCTTGTGGGTGTGGCATTCTTATGAGGTTTCTGGGAATTTCCTCTCTTTCTCCCTGGAGATAGGACACACTGTCTCTCTACTTTACCTTCCTCTTGAGGAACCACGTGGAAACTGTCATGAATGCTGCCATGCTTCCATTGTCACTGGATCCACAAGACTTTCCACCTACCAGTCTGTGATTTTCCTGTATTCAGCATCATTGCTGTGCTGCTTGAATCTTAAGAGAAATGTACACACCAGTATTGGACATAAGGACTATTATCAAACTTATGGACTTTATCTGGACTGGGCTGAGGTGTTTTTTTCAATATACATTGCTCTTTTATTTAAGTTGTGTCTTACAGACATATGCATATCCCTGGATTTGTTTCTCTATTCAGTCAGGACTAACACACTTGGCCTGGGGCAGGCATACCTTAGTCCTCAAACTAACATCTTTTCTTACAGCTATCTCCATCTAAACAAACTGAATTAATGTGGTTCCACTCTGAATAGGATATAAATGAATTTATACTTCTAATTTAGCATACAGCCTTTATGTAATTAAAGGAGGTAGAGATAGTTTTTTGTTGTTGTTGCTGTTATTAATATTGATCAAATCCCTTTAATATTCTTCATAAATTTACATAGATGAAAAATCTAAAACTATATACTTTCTGCTTAACAAAGAAATAATACTCTCTCAGAACAATTGCTAAGTCTCATATAAGCAAAGAAAAGTATTTAGAAACCTGGTTTACAAAAAAAAAAAAAACAAACAAACCTGCCTCTCTTCTTCATAGAAAAGAGAAGACAAATAATTCTAGAACAACATTTTGATTTAGAAGTTGTAAGGAACTTCTGAATTTAAATTCCAATATATAAATCCCAATTTTGCCATGTAAAATTAATAATGGATTTCTCTAAAGCCAAACCCTCTTCAGCCTCCACTGTAATTCTCTTAAGAAAGCATTAAATGAAAGCATTTCACTTTAGTTGAAAATCAATGGCCCTTCAGTGAAGCATGCATCTCCCAAGTATTATGGAGTCAAGAATCATACAGTTCCGCTACCAGAACATGGAGTCTGGCTTCGGTGCTTATTACATCACACAATATAGGACTCTTTGAAGTATTTTACGTAAATTAACAGGGATGAAAATTCAGTCTGAGTATTTCAAATATTCTATTAAATACTGACTCCAATACAGCATGATAATATTATAAAGCAGGAATAAATATAGCAGTAAGTACAAATATATTTGTTTGCTGCTTAGAGTAGACAAACAACTGCTATAACAATGGGCTAAATCATATCAACACTCAGGAGAAGATCAAAGAACTAGGCTCTTCAAAGTTCTTTTATACATTAGGTTACCATGAATCAGAACTGACTTGATGTCAGACAGCAACGTCTTAGACCACACAATCGCCAATGCTCTAGAAGCATCCTCTCAATTAATTATCTCAAGAACCTTATGATTTTTCATCATTAGTCACATTTAAGAGTAGATTTTTGAAGAAAGTGGTGCATATATATATATATATATTTACATGCAAAATGCATCTAAGGTGGATTAAAATATTTCACCAAACATTAATCTATGACCACTTCCACAATGAATCAAAAGGTATCATACATTTTATGTACTTGGAAGACTCTTTATCTTCTTACATCTTTCAATCAACTGCTTCCCTTTCATTGCTGGAACTTCAGGATGAATGTGTTTCCTTCCCCAATGAACTCACAGTCGGCAAGGAAACATGAAACAGGCAGAGGGTACAGATATATTTTATTGTATCTTTTAGTAAACATTATAATGTGGTCATTTCCCAAACTGTGGGTGGTCTGAAAGTAAAAAGAAAGTTCTTGATGCTGGGTACAGCATTAGGAGAGAAATGCATCAAAAACTCTCCTTTTAAAAGTCAGCAGGTTAATTATATGTAGAAGGTGGGTACACTTTGACAGACAGAGATCCAAAGCCCAGAAGAATTTGTGATGAGCAAACTCTCCAAGCACAGAGTACATTAGCCTGCCAATGTTCAACAACTTATACTGTGAAAATAAAACAATAACTGGGCAAGGATGAGATTACGGAGGACCTTCCTACAAAGTTTAAGCTTTATTTGCATTCAGTAAAAACTTGAGAATGGGAGTGAATATTGTCAAGGAAATATTTCAGATATATTTATCAAACAATATAGTAAGTTAATATATACATATTATTTATATGAGTTAAGTGTTGCATTGGGAACCACAAGGTCAGCAGTTTGAAACCACCAGCTGCTTCAGATGGGGCTTCCTACTCCCATAAAGAGTTACAGTATTGGAAATGTACAGGGGTAGGTCTACTGTGTCCCATAGGGTAGTTCTAGGCTGTCCTATAGGGTCTCTAAGAGGCAGCATTGACAAATGCTGGGAGATCTGCTTCCATAAAGATTATAGCCAAGAAATACTTGTCAGAGTAGAACTGAGTGCACCGTGAGTCTGAAAAGTCTCTATGGCAAAAAAACATTTTTTTCGGGGTTTGTTCTATGCATCATTTACTCCATTAATAAATAATTATTATATTCTGATACAGTACCAGACCCATCAAATATGTTGGATATATAATTATGAACATGACTACCCAGTGCTGTCATCAAAATTACACCTAAGAACATGAAAGTTGAAACAGAGCGTGTGGCCATTGTTAGGACAGGACAGCACAAGATAGACAGTGTGGGCGTCTATGAGGAGCACTTTTCCTCATCTTGGAATCGTGTGGAAAAGTTTCCATGAATGACCTGGAAGTGCCATGTGTGTGTGTGAATGTGGGCATGCATTCTTGTGAACAATCTGCCCAAAGGCCCAGAGGGAAACAAGGGATTTGTCCACTCGAGGCAGGGCTATTATCTGGCCACACTGGCTCTTAATAGCCCCGTATGTATGGGGGTCCCTAGTTTTCCCTTCCTGCCGAGAAGACCCAACCGTCCTTCAGCTTCGAGGATGACAAGCATGCATTGTGCACAGGCAACTCATGCAAACAAATCCTGTTGGATTGCATTGGCTCCCTTCATAGACTCAGTAGGAGTTTAAAATAAATAAAACAAAAGAAAACAAATGTGAATGGCTCCATCAAGCCTGAAATCAAAGTTTGATTGAGGGTATCTTCTAAGTTTCACTTATTCATTCAATTATTCAGTAAAGATTTTCTCTTTATCACCATGAGGGCTCCCTGTGTAATAGGCTCTTG
This sequence comes from Tenrec ecaudatus, assembly GCF_050624435.1. Classification (NCBI taxonomy): domain Eukaryota; kingdom Metazoa; phylum Chordata; class Mammalia; order Afrosoricida; family Tenrecidae; genus Tenrec; species Tenrec ecaudatus. The sequence goes on from NC_134532.1 coordinate 200,170,183, forward strand.
CCTTCCCTACCCCCGTTGTCATAATTACTTATCATTTTCATTATACTTCCACCTTTATTTTTTATGTATATTGTTACTATACTTCTTATAGTCTATATTGTGAGTCGTGTGTATATCAAGTCCTCAAGTGAACTGTGATTTCTTGTAGGGAGGGATTATATCAACGTCCCTGTGTTTCCCTCAGCAGACGACACATACCATACACAATAGATGTTCTAAAATGGTGGTGGAGCAGACATAAGTAATAAATGGTTTTTGTCTTCAAAATATTGGATTCTAATAGTGCAGATTAAGCATGTACACTGTAAATGAGAAATACTTTCTTCTATTCAAAGCACGGTGCATCCTGTCTTCAATTGTTGCTTGCTGGATGGGTGCCACTATATTCCTCAAAACACTAGGAAAGAAGACCTCCACGGGGATGTACAGAGTTTTAAACAAGACTTAAAGTCAGAACATAAAACCCTAACCTAAGAAAAATGAAACTCTTTTCAGGAGTGAAACTGAGATCCAAATTGGGGAGAAAAAAAATTTTCTGAATCTAAACCAAAATTGAAAAGCAATAATTTTCACTCATCATTTTAAGTTGAACAATCATTTTTAAGTTACAAGGAAGATCATTGGGCCATCTCTGTTTGATTTTTATAAAGTGCACATGACTGGCGAATGCTTCTCTAGCACATGGCTTGCAAGGGAGCATTTCATTGTTTCCGCAAGTAACGTCTCTCAGCTGTGGCTGTATGTAACGACTGCTGCTACATGAGACTGTTGCAGGCCAGTCAGAGTTGGGCACTTCTGCTCTGTTTGATCCGTTTCACAGCTACCAGAGCTCCACTTTCAAAAGTATGAGACACAGTAAGCGATTGAGAAAACCCAGAGTAAGAAATCTCAGAGAATTGCACCTAGTCTTGAAAAGACTTCAAGTGAGTAGAACTTTGTAAGGTGAATGTCAACATGTTACATATACATTGCTCATATGTTTTAAGTGTAATATGTAAATTCAAGAAATGAAACATAGTGTGTATATTTTGATTATTCCATTCTTGGATGCAATCTCAATTTAAATGTACCATCACACGTTATTTGTTCTTATCTGTTTAAATTTGATATGGATTCAGCAAATGGAAATGCTAATGAACATCAGCAATGTTTGCTGTTAAATGCCACTGAGCCAGTTCTAAGTCACAGTGGCCCTAGGTATAGCAGAACAAGACGCTTCTCCATGCTTCATCATCTTCACATTCGCTCCTCTGGGAATCCATTGCTGCAGCCATTGTGTCAGTCCATCTCTTTGAAATTTTATATTCAGTTATTTTATTTTAATTTCTAAGTTGTCTTAGGTTCCCTATATTAAAGAGCAAGTTTCAGAGCCCCTTCTGACATTCATTTTGGTCTACTCTTTCTTTCCTGCCCTTTTAATGACCTTCTGCTTTCTTCATGCAGATAGTAATTGATGTCATCATCCAACTTCTCTGGACTTCAATTATTAGTGTTCAGTGCATTCAATCTATTTTGAGATTGTTTCTAAAAAGTGTCATATATTTTGATGCGTGTGTCCTTATTTTGATTTCCTTCAGCTTCCACCTGAATACGAGCAATTGCTGGTCATTTTGAAAGCCAGCCCCGGCTTTGCTTATTTGATCTGTGTGCATTCTTGCTCTTGAAGATGCTATGTAGAGTCATTGCTGTTATATTGTGGATGCAGGGAAGGTATTTGTGATAAATCAATCTTTGTTCTTAAATTTTTCTATCATGTAACCTTAGCTTCATTCATATCTATCACTAAAGGCTATACTGTTGAACCACTGATCCTCTGTTTCTCATGTCACAACCCAACCGCTAGTAATTATCAGTGCATCCTGATTACATGTTCAATTAATTTCAAACTATAAAGTTAGTTTTCAATTTCTTTAGCATCACAGAGAATTTTCAATTTCCTCATCATTGATTTTAGTGGTTGGTACATAACTTTGAATAATATATTAACTCGTCCTCTTTCTAGGCAGATCGACATTAACTTATCACATAGAGCGTTGTATTTCAAGACAGATCTTTTTCATGATGAATGCCACTTCATTTCTCTTGAATTTGTCAGTCTTATAATAATAAACCAAGTTCAAAATGGCTAATCACAGAGTATTTCATCTCACAAAAGCCTAAGATACTGATCTCTATTGATTCCATTTCACTTTTGATGAATTCTAGAATCACATGTCCTACATTTTGCATTATTATTATTAATGAATATTAGTAGTTGTTTCTTCTCATTTGAATTGGCCCCTATCAACAAATGAAAGTAAACTCTACTTTGAAGAGGTAAAATTTCCTCATTTGTATTTAAATAACTTCTAAAATTATAAGTTCCCCTTGTAGTAATATAACATCAATTTCCCACTGCTACCCATAAGGCTTTCAGAAACTAATTTTACAGCTATGTTCTTACTCTTTCTCTGTCCTAGTCCGTTACTGTCAGTAAACTCCTCTGAAACCAGTTCACCATGGGTGATCCTGCTGGGATTTGAAATACTAGGTCATCCCTTCCCGCATCACAACAGCATGAAGAACAGGACAGTAAGAGTAAGGTACTACCAACTCTTGCTGGTCTGTTACTTCCAGTGGGCTCCAACCCATAGCGACTCTGTACAGTTGAAACCAGCATCATCCAGTCTTGCATCATCCTCACAGCTGCTCTTACTGTGTCAACACATTGTTGCAGCCGCCTTGGCGATCTGTTTCCTCAAAGGCATTCTTTTTTTGCTGCCCGTCTAATTTACCAAGCTTGAGATCCTTTTCTTGGGATTGATCTCTCCTGATAATGTGCTTAACGTACACGAGGCAAAGTCATGTAAAGCTTTTTTCCAAAGCGCATTCTGGTTGTCTCTCTTCTAAGAAAGCTATGTTGCTCATTTCACAATGATGGTACTGTAAATACTCTTAACCAATGCCATAATTCAAATGCATCAATTCCTCTTCAGTTTTCCTTATTCAATGACAAACTTTTACATGCATATGCCACAATTGAAAATGCAACGGATTGGATCAGGTGCACCTTAGTTTTCAATATGACATCTTTGCTCTTCAACAATTTAAATCTGGTGCAGCAGATTTATCTAAAGGAATATGTCTTTTGATCTCTTGACTACTACGTCCATGAACATTGATTGTGGATCCAAGCAAGATGAAATTTTGACAACCTGTCTTTTCTCCGTTTACCTTGGTGTTATCGATTAGTCCAGTTGTGATGTCTTTTGCTTCCATTACATTGAGCTGCGATCCATTCTGAAATCCTTGATTTTCATTAGCAAATGCTTCAAGTCCTCCTCACTTTTAGCAAACAAGGTTGTGTCAACTGCATATTGCAGGTTGTTAATAAGCATTTCTCATACTGATGCCGCATTCATTATCATATAGTCTGGATTCTCTTATTATTTGTGTAGCACACGGTTTGATGAAGTATGGTCAGAAGATAGAACCCTCATGCACAGCTTTCCTGATTTTTTAATCATGCAATATTCTCTTGATCCATGTAGAGTTTCCCCATGAGCACAATTAAGTGTTCTGGAATTCCCATAATTCTCAATGTTATCTATAATTTGTTATGATCTGCACAGTCAAATGCCTTTTTATAGTCCATGTATGAAGCTTAAATATATTTCTGGCATTTACTACTTTAAGCCAAGATCCACCTAACACCAACAATTATATTGTTTATTCAGTGTCCTCTTCTGAATAAGGCTTGAGTTCCTGGAAATTCCCTGTCTATGTTCTGCTGCGATCATTGTTAAATGATTGTCAATAAAATTTTACTTGTATGTAATATCAAGGGTATTGTTCAATAATTTTCACATTCTGTCGGGTCATCTTTCTTTGGAATGGGAAGAAACGTGGATGTCTTCCAGTTGGCTGGCCAAGTAGCTGCCTTTCATTTTTCATGGCACAGACTGGTGAGGGTTTCCAATGTAATGCTTCATTAGCTTGCTGAACCTTTTCAATGGGTATTTTGTCAGTTCCTTACACATTTTTTTTGCTAATACTTTCAATTACTTTTAGAATTTCTTTATTAAGCAACTTTAGTTTTTGATCTTATGCTATCCTTGAAATGTTTGGATGTGCATTAAATATTTCTGATCCAGTGACCCTGAGTATTCCTTAAATCTTCTTTTTATCCTTCCAGCATTGTTCAATATTTTGTCCATGGGTTTCCTAATATTGCCTCTCCAAGCATGATTTTTCCTTAAGCTCTTTCTACTTGACATATGGTAAAATATATGTGTTTTCTAATAGCAAATCTTTGCATATTTAATTATGATACTTGTCTTTCTCTTCTTGATCTGCCCTTTGAAATTTTCTGTTCAGCCCACATATTTCCTCATTTATTCCATCTGTGATCAAGAGCAATTTAAGTTGCCTCTGACATCCACTTTGATCTTTTCTTTCTTTTCATTGATCAGCAGTGAATAGAATGAAAATCAGTGTTCCAATTTTGATATTCTACCTTTTCAGTAAATCAACTTCCTGATATCTGAATGCTTAGAATTTTTTCTCAAAAAGAGATGGATAAATGTACAAGAACTTTTTAAAGTGGGAATTAAAATGGAATAAATTGATAAACCCTGTGAACAAAAAGCCAAATTTATTCTAATTTTTCTGATATTCTGACAGTACACAACTAGGTGGAATTGAATAACACCTGTACTGATTTATTTCTATAAATGTATATACACATCCTTTTCCTTAAGCTCTCCTAGTCTAAAACTTGTTATTCCTGTAATATGATAGAGTGACTATGAACTATACATTCATGCTATTTTTGTTACTGATCCCTTGAATTCTAGGGAATTTTTCAAATGTGAAACAGTTGAAAATAAAATCCCATATAAAATGTACACCACACATGGGTTTAGAGACCATGCATCACATTTAGAGATCACCTGCAGTGTGGCCACACGCATGGTTAGAATCCAGTACAAGGCAAGCAGGCACAGAAGGGTAAAGACAGTACCAGAATTGGTCTGAGTAAGCAACAAATACAAAAATGGATGTCTGCCATTCCAGAATGTCTTAAGGTAAGTTTATATGAATGAACTACAATGAATTACTGAATTACTTATTGCTAATAACTCTTGCTGAATTAATTGAGGATTCTGTAAAATATTCAATGAAATTATTTCTTCATTTGGTTATTATTTTATGTCCAATCAACTCAGAGAATATTCAGGAAATGACATTTCAGGTATGCTTAAAACTTAGCTCTACAATTAGAGCTGATCTAGAAAAACAATATATTTCAAAGGGAATATTGTTGATCCATTGTTCAATCTGGGAATTAATACTCAATACAAAACAGAGATACCTCCATTTATAATGAGAATGAGTTAGAAGAAGTAGACACAGGTGTGTGGATAATATAAAAAACAAAGACACAAACACTATGTACCAAATTTTAGAGAAGTACAGCATTAATATAAAAAGGCATATTCTGTACCCATAGATCATTATCTAATATTACTAAATGCAATTAATTTCTCAAAAATGATAGTGAAATCAAATTGTAATTGTCAGAGGAGAATGATAATTTTGAAGGCTCTTTCTTATTGCATTCTGAGTTTCAGATATTAACCACCACAGAGTTTGGTGAAAGCAACCAGGTTTGTAAGACAAGATTGACTTACATACAGTGTACCACACAAACACTTGAGTTATCTATCAAGGACAAGGAAAAGTGCTAAAGTGTAAGAATTTTTAGGTGAATATTATGAACTCATTAAAATATGCTTTTTAAAAACTAAAAACAATTTTATTGAGGCATAATCCCAATATCATATAATTCAATAGTTCAATCATACCCATATCACTGTATACTCTTCATCATAATTTTGGAACATTTGTTTTCTATACTCCTTATTAATAGCTCTCTACTTCCCCCGACTCCCCTGGCTGTACCCCTAGGGAACCATCAATCTTGTAAAACTATAATTATCTACAGGAGCAGAAAATCCTGGTGACTAGAGGAGCGACAGTGGTTTCAAACTACTGACCTTGCAGATTGCAGCACAATGCAAATTAGATGAGAATCACATGAGGTAAGTCAGAATCAACCTGATGGCAGTGAATGAAATGGATATACATCAAAATAATTTTCAAAACTTTCAACTTAAAAGCCTTTGAAAGTTTTAAAGAAGTTATTCAGAGAATTCAAAGTGAACAAATAACTACAAGTAATGCTTTGAGTTTATGGAAGCTGAAAATAAAAACGTTTAATACGCTTGAGAACACATTGATTGAAAAATACAATGTTAGGAAAAATATAGTTGAAAATGATAGTATATTAGGAGCAATTTACCTAGATCCTCATGATCAAATGCCTGCAACAATGGGCTCAATCAGAGCTTTGAGGATGCCACAGGACCGGATGGTAGTGCATTCTGTTGTGCCAGGGCTGTTACACATGCAACCCGACTCAATGGCAACAAACCACAACAACACCATCAAATTTGTAATCGTCCTGAATTAACACGGAGATCATTTCAAAAGCATTTGTGAAATGCTGAAAAATCTGAAAAGAAACCATACAGAAAGTATAATAAAAGAAAGCCATTCAGAAAATACTTTTTCAAATGATACTATTGATGAGATGGAATGATTTCTCAACTTGAAAAAGTGTTAAATTGTGATCAAATTCTCTATTGATATTGATGTATGTTAACTGCATTTCATGTTGCAATAGGAATTAAGAAAATATCCTTTACTTGTATTTGGGTAAGAAAGCTATTTACAATAACCCCAGTTTTATGAAACTACTAAGGTAAATATGAGTGAATCATCTACTCAGGTTAGTATTGACAGCTCTATCTCAGATTGGAAAGTTAGCTTGAATGAGAGCAAGTATAGCTAAAATGAACACACACACATATGATGACTCGTTAAATTAGATATGATGCTAATCTCTGGAAAAGGGCATCATGCTTGGTAAAGCAGAGCTGCAGTGAAAACAATGAAGACCTCTCACAACCTGGATTCACACAGTGGCTTCAAGCATGCAATTGTTAGGATGGCACAGGCCGGGCACAGGTATGTTCTGTCACGTGTGGGGTCACTATGAGTTGGAACTGGATGGCAGCTAACAGCAACATGGCTTATTGCACTAAGGATTTTTAAATGCATGATACAATTATATATGAATTACATCTTTTTTATGAGAAGTCTATAAAGAGTTCAAGGGCTGTTTGTTGGCCTTTATGGGTGTTTTCCAGTTGAGTCTGAAGGGGTACCACACTCTGTCTCCAAAGTTTATTTTTGGTATTGCCCAGGGATTTCATCACTTTGCTCCCCTTGCTGCTCTGTTGCACGCCCTGAGTGTTTCACCCCCGTGTGATGGGGTCAGATTGGGCACAGGTCCCACACTGTGTCTCCACTGTTGTCCCCCATAGCGCTCTGGTTCAGTGAGGGACATCGTTCTTGTGGTGGAGCCAGCCCTATGGACATCTTTACTTGTACTAAAATGTTTACTTTATGTAAATTTGGGGAATTCTTCAGACTGGAAATATTTTACCACGGTTTACCTTTCTGTATTGGCACATGAAGTATGACCAAATAAAGTATCCAAACTCACTGCCGTGGAGTTAACACTGACTCACAATCCCCTTAAAAGACAGAGTAAAATTGCCCCTATGAGTTTCTGAGACACTAACTGTTCATAGAACCAGCGATTCAACTGTCCCTTGGGGAATAAGTGGTGGTTTAAAACCACTATGGAAAGCAGTCTTTATATTTCTAGGATTTCATGAATAAATTCTCATAAAATGTATGTGACTCAACTCTGGTGACGTCGTGGTTAGGTAGGTATTGAGCTGTTGACTGCATCAGCATTTCGAAACCACCAGCTGCTGCTCAGGAGATTGACAGGACTTTCTAATCCCATGAACAATTACTGTGTCGGAAACACACCAGGGCCATTCTTGGTTCGATTGGTTCGCTATGAGTCAGCATGGCTGGATGGCAGGGAGTTTGGGGCTTTGTAGCACTCCCAACAGCATTAAGTTTAAGTGTCAGAAGTAAAATGATATGTACATAAAAATCAATTTTTTAAAATGTATATGGCATAATTAAGTTAAAAATCGGCGACAATTAAGACTTATTTGATTCTTCAGTTTAATATTAATGCAACGTGCTAAATGTTTTTACCACAATTCAATTTTAATAGAATTAGTAATTCTGCAGTTAATTCTAGTATGCTTTAAAAATTAGGCTTTCAAAAATACCTATTTTACATCATGTTCTTTGTTTTGAAATGTTTCTAGATGGTTAAAATTGAGTATAATTTAGATATAATTTTTAATGAGTGTGTAGAAAGAACTAGTTTAATAGTGCTATTTTCAAAGCCAATTAAAAATCATGGGCTGAACAAATTTTAATGAAATATAAGGAATGTATTTAGCAGCTCTTGTTTTCAGATAAAATGTCCCCAGGTTTGAGAACTATAAACTTAAAAATGTAGAGTAAAACAATAGGTTCAGATAAGTTTGAACTGGTTCACTCAAGGGCCACAAAGCTAAACTAGAACGGGAGCAAATTTTAAAAGTTTTGCGAACTGGAATGATGGTTAGAATTGACAAAAGATCTGAAATAACAGATATAGGTAACTAATATATTTTCCAAATGCATTTGCATATACCACCAGTTATCTGTCAGTTTGTCATACTGTGGTCAATTGTTTATTGCTATATAGCTGGAACCTATAGCATCTATATTTAAAATACCAGAAATCTAACCTGTACTAGACAGATTTCAATAGATTTTCTAGTTTAGGAACAGAATGCGAAGAAGGGCTAGGAGGGTCACTTCTGATGGATTAGCCACCGAAAACCTTATGGATAGAAAGGGGATATTATATGATGGGCAGTAACATGAGCTTCTCAGAGTGGAAGGCACTCAGAAAAATGACCGAGGAAGAACGGACTTACAGTCTACTTCTGAAATGGATTCAGAAGAGTTGTGGGGACCTCTTTTTGACAATGAAGCATGACTTAGGACGAGAAGAAAAAGTCCTTAATAATCGGAATGTGGAAAGTAGAAGTATAAATTAAAAAATGAAAATTGTCAAAAATGAAATGGAGCACACAAAGATCGATAACCAGACATGACTGAACTGAAATCAACTGGTTGTGGCCATTTTTTAGTAGCAGTCATATTGTTTACTATGCTGGGACTGACACATTTAAGAGGACGAACGTTAGGTTCATTATACCAAACATTTAAAGATATGCATTTATGTACAATGCTGTCTCTGATAGAGTTATATCTATATGCCTGTAGGGGAGAGCTGGCAGTACAATTATTATTCAAATAATGCATGAACTACTAAGTCAAGTGATGGGGAAATGGAAGAATTCGCCTAACTTCTTCAGTCTGAAATCGATCAAACATACAATCAAGATAAATTGATAATTACTGGTGCACAGAGGAGAAATAAGAAAGCAAAGAGAAAGGATCAGACTTTGGAAACTATAGCCTTATTGAAACAAAACTGGATATCAAATTTATATCATTTTGAAAGCATAATTATTTATTCATTGAAAATATATTTTTAATAACGCAAAAGGCAATTCTACATGTGGACCAAGCTAGATGGAATATATGGTATCTTCAGTTTTAAAAAACTTTAGGTCCCAACTTTGGAGTAGACCCTCAATTAAATATACGAAAATTCATGTTGAAACTGAAGAAAATGATTGAAAGTCCATGAGTTGTACATGGTTTCATTTCTGTATATGCTTTATTTTATCTTCTTTAGCTGTTCATTTGAATTTTTTATTTTCCTTTGTTTTATTTTATTCTTAAATTATTTTATTCAGACATAATCCAGGCATCACAACATTTGGTAATTCAGTCATATCAACAATATTGTACAGTTGCTATGACAATCACTTTCAAAGCATTTTCTTCCTTCTTGTGCTCCTTGATATGAGCTTCTTGTTACCCCCACCTCCCCTGCTGTACTCCCAGGGACCCTTGTTCTCGTTATTGCCTCTATACATTGACACAACCTGGGGCTCTTATATGGAAAATCAGAAAATACATGACAGAGTCAAGGGCACTACCAACAATAACAAAGTACAACAGATCCTAATTGAAAAAATAATGAAAACCTTAAAAACCAGTCCAAGATCAAAGTGTATCAAAATGGAACCCAAATGACAATGCTTTAACCATTCAAGTCAGATTTATCACTTTAATCTACGATAGTCATCTCTACAATAGTCTCTGTCTCACAACTCAACTTTTCCCACCCCTCAATGGTGGTCAGAAGGAAGTCACCAGGGGCTTTTTCCATGTGTAGACCCTAAAAATGTGTATTTTGTGAATCAACTGTCATCTACAGCTTTCCACAGACCAGAATCTTACAAGTTAAGCTTTGCTATCATTCCCTCTTTTGGATTTGGATTCCATCATTTACAATCCATGGATCACAGATGTTGGTTTGTTTTTTCAATGTGTGCTTAGTTGACATCTCGCTTGGAATGGCTGCTTGTTAGAAGAGGCCAGGCACCATTCTTTCTCAGAGCCTGGCACCATCTAATTCCTTTACCCTCTTTGCTATAGTATGCTTACCTTCAGTGTTTCCTTTGTGATGTATCATATGCCTGTTGAGTAGGTTATTATCTCCACAGGTCTGTCTAAATAACATAGGCTGGATGAACAATCTGCAGGAAAAACAGTGGGACTGATGACAGTCCCGGGAGGATATGGGATAGGAGGAGGTGGGGGCGTGGGGGGATCGTGGTAAGGAAGTGGTGTTAACAAACCCAGGGACAAGGGAACAACAAGTGATTCAAATTGGTGGTGAGGTGGGTGTGGGAGGCCTGGTAGGGCATGATTAAGGGTAATGTAATGAAGAGGTATTGCTGAAACCCAGGAGGGGATGGAGCATGACAGCGGGACAGGAGGAAAATCAAGGGAAATAGAGGAAAGAGCTGGGAGGCAAAGGGCATTTATAGAGGTCTAAACAAAGACACGTACATATGCAAATATATAATGAGGATGGGGAAATAGATGTATGCGCCTATATTTATAGGTTTAGTTTAAGGTGGCGGAAGGATCTTGGGTCTCCACTCAAGTACTCGCTCAATGCAAGAATATTTTCTTCTATTAAATTGGCATTCTATGATGCTCACTCTCCGACACAACCACTGAAGATAAAGCGGGTGAATAAGTTATTATGGTGAAGAAAGCTGTTGGTGCATGGCTATCAAAAGATGTAGTGTCTGGGGTCTTAAAGGCTTGAAGATAAACAAGCGGCCATGTAGCTCGGAAGCAACAAAGCCCACATGGAAGAACATGCCAGCCTGTGTGATCACTTGGCTCTGAAGGGATCAGTTATCAGGCATCAAAGAACAAAAAAATCATATCATTGGATGCACACCTCCATGATATGATCACTGAGGACAAACGGGTGCATAAGCAAATGGGGTGAAGGAAGCTGATGGTGCCTGACTATCAAAAGGTATAGCGTCTGGGGTCTTAAAGGCTTGAAGGTAAACAAGTAACCATCTAGTTCAGAAGCAATAAAGCCCACATGGAAGAAGCATACCAGCCTGTGTGATCACGAGGTGTCGAAGGGATCAGATATAAGTCATCATCAGAACAAAAAAATCTTACTATAGTTAATGAAGGGGGAGAAGTGCAAAATGGAGACCCAAAGCCCATTTGTAGGCCACTGGAGATCCCCTTGCAGAGGTGTCTAGGGGAGGAGATGAGTCAGTCAGGGTGCAATATAGCACCAATGAAGATTACAGGTTTCCTCTAGTTCCTAAATGCTCCCTCCTCCACCCCCCAACTATCATGATCCGAATTCTACCTTGCAAGTCTAGCTAGACCAAAAGATGTGCACTGATACAGATAGGAGCTGGAGGCACAGGGAATCCAGGGCAGATGATCCCTTCAGGACCAGGGGTATGAGGGGCGATACTGGGAGGGTAGAGGGAGAGTGAGTTGGAAAGAGGGAACCGATTGCAATGATCTACATGTGACATCCTCCCTGGGGAATGGACAACAGAAAATGGGGTGAAGGGAAACATCAGACAGGACAAGATATAAAATAATGATTTATAATTATCAAGGGTTTATGAAGGAGAGGGGAGGGGGAGCCGGGAGGGGTTGGAGAGGACCTGATGCCAATGGCTTAAGTGAGAGCAAATGCTTTGAAAATGATGAGGGCAATAAATGTACAGATGTGCTTTACACAATTGATGTATGTATGGATTGTGATAAGAGCTGTATGAGCCCCTAATAAAACGTTTAAGTTAGAACCCAGATTCTATTCCTAAATCTATGTTTTTTATCTGCCTCTGGTTCACCTTAGAGACATTCTTGTTATTTTATGTTAGAGAACCTTATCCTTTATCTCCCTGGACCACAAGGTCCTTCTGTTTATAATATCACTGGATTGGCCCATGGTCATGTATTTAGGACAGAATTATGAAAATAAGATTAAACAATATAGGACAACTACCAATCACAATGCATTGATTATTGACTTGCAAAGACTAAGTTCTTATGTGATTGGATATTTTTCACAAACAATAGGAGGTGGTGGTCTGGCAAAACTTACAATAATATTCACTGACAATATCAGACACAGGTTTGCCAGATTAATACATACTTTAATAAAGCAAGAATGACTGTAAAGTCTTAAGTAAATGTTACAGATCAATACTCTTGATGTAGCTTGTCTCTGCTTCTTCACACCCCAGGTAGTTTCACCTTTCAGTTTTTGGCTTATGGGTGTGTTTTAAACAGAGCCCAATTCACCTAGTGTGGTTTTCCATCTCCTATGCCTCTGATCCCGCCTTTGGGGTATGCTGTGTGCTTTGAGGTTCCAAGGATCAATGTCCCAGTATTTTACCCCACTGTCCTGGGTCCCTTGGGAGTGTATAGAAAGTCAGATCAAGGTGCCCTAGTAGGACCATTGTACCAGGCATATTTTCCCTTTGGGGTTCAAATAAGTAAGTATTGTCAGTTATTTTCCTTTCACTAGGAATAGGTTCTCTCCCTATTGTGGTTTGAAACATTTTAAAACTTCTTTTAGTTAACCATTGCTGCCATTTGTTATAACTGCTGTATATTTCAGTAGTTATATTTAAGTACTGTATATTTAAGAGAAAGTTTCACAGTATCTTTGGCACTCACTTAGGTCTTGTCGTTCTTTACTCTCTTTTTAATCACCTTCTTCAAGTATGATATTCTTGATCCATCCCTTAAACATTATCCTTTTTAATAATTAGTATTTAGTGTGTCACATTATTCTTTTAATGGTCTCTAAATTCACCTTATATTGGTTCTCATAAACTTTAACTTGCATGTGAGCAATTGGTGATCAGATCCTTAGTTAGTACCTTTAGTTTATCTGAGGACATTGAGCTACATATGACCTAGAGACGACAAATTAAAGTATTATAATTGAATGTGAAGAGATTTGGAATTAGGATATCAAAATTGAAAAAGAAACTCCACATTTCTCAAGCTGAAAGAACTAAAGAAACCATTCAAGTCACGACCTAAAATAGTGATGAATTCTCCTGGAAAAATATTGAATGACACAGGAGGTATCAAAATAAGGTGGAAGGAAAACAGAGTTGCCATACAAGAAAAAAACCCCAAATAAATAAACTTTCACCCATATCACAAAGTAGCATATGATCAAAGACAAATAGTACTGAAAGAAATCCAAGATACACAGAAGATATTGTTGGGAAAAACAAAGGTACAGATATTGAGGGAATATCAATTGTGATAGTTCACAATAAATGTTCTCAGGCTGGAGGTGCTTATTAGTCTATGCCAAGAAATTTGGATATCAGCTATCTGGTCAGGTAACTGGAAGAGATCCCATTCCAAAGAAAGGTAGGCAAGAGAATGAGGAGGAGGAGGAGGAGGAGGAGGAAGAGGAGGAAGAGGAAGAAGAGTAGGAGGAGGAGAAGGAGAAATTATTAAGCAACATTGTTGATATCCCATGGAAGTAAAATTTTGCTGACTGTAACTCAGAAATAGTTGCACAGTGCATCAAAAGGAGCTGCCAGACATTTAAGAAAATTAAAACGAGGACTTGGAATATGGGCTATCACTGCTGATGTTACACAGGTCTGGCCGATAGCTACAGAACACTGTTTATTTGTGTTTTATTGCATATTCAAAGGCATTTTGGTTTGCTATATCATGAATCATAACAAGCTTTGGCAACACTTTGAAGAATTTGAACTGCAGAAAAATTGTACTCATGTGAAACTTTTTATTGACCAAGAGGCAGTCAAACACAAAAAGAAGGCCAAAACCAAAAACAAAAGCCAAAAACTACTGCCCCCATCTCAGTTTCCACGTGTAACCGCCGATATCAGATTGAATCTTTCAGGGAGCCCACAGTCCCATTCCTACCCTGAGTAGCAGTTGGTGGGTTTGATCAGCCGACCTCTCAGCAGGGCAACACTTCCCTGCAGGCGTTACCAGAAGGTCCTGCACGGACCAGTGTTCATGCCCGCAGCATTCAAGGAATCAAAGGACACATTGCATTTGGTGAATCTGTTGTACAAGATGTCTTTAAAATGCTTAAGAGCAAGGATGTAATTTGAAGGACTAATTTGAAGCCGACCCAAGACATGGTCATAAAATCACCTAATATACATGCTAAGTTGGACAACGAATCAAGAAGACTGAAGAAGAATTGATGCCTTTGAGTTAGGGTGAGAGCAAAGCACATTGAAAGTACAGTGGACTCTGCTGAGAAGAACCAAACATCTCTTTTCAAAGAAATATGGCTAGACCGTCCCTTAGAAGTGAGAGTGACAGGGACCTCAGGGACCTTGGACGTACTATTCCGAGCAATCAGTCCCTGGAAAAGGACACCTTGCCTGGTACTTTGAAAAACAGCGAAAAAGGAAAAGACCTTTAATGAGGTGGTTTGGCACATGGACTGCAAAAATACTCTCCAACTTCACAATTTTGAGGGTGACTCAGGACGGGCGTGGAGTGTTCTTCTGTTGTGCATAGGCAGGGTAGCTATGAGTCTAATCAAAGGCACCTAACAACTGGAAGAAGAAAATGCATTCACCACATTTATGTAATAAGATTAGGACCCCACTAAGGTTTTCGACGTGAGTTTAGGAAACGGGTCTGGCTAAATGAAGAAACTTCAATGTCTGGCGAAGCTTGAGGAACTGTGAGTGCAGTGCTAAAGCTACTTCATTAAATAAAGTTATATAAAATTAGAGTAAAAATTGACAGCTCTATATTATAGTCTCCATGTCAATCCTTCAATCATTTTTGAAGCTCGGGGTGTGGGAGTAAAAAGGTATTCTTCTTCTTCAACCAAAAAAGGTATAAAATGAATGTAGAGTAAATTTTATACTAAAGATTATTATTAAAGAGGCAACCGTCCCATCAGAGCATTCCCAGCCTTGCAGGTAAAATTGAATTTGACCTTTAACTAAAGAACAATTCCACTGGGTAACCAATTTGGACCGATTCCACTGGAGATCACCCGAGTGTATTCCGGCATTGTAAATGGCCATTAAAAGCCATCAGTGCTATCATTCTTTCAGAAACAGATAGCTAGGTGAGAGTCATAGGATGGTTATTGCTTTATGATTTAGATATTATTTAATGAACAATTGAAAGTATCAAGTTTCACTTGGCAAAGAGGACAGAGATGACCTCTATTTCTGCCAAGACTACGAGGGGAAAGTGATAGCATTTTCAAAACCATACCCTTCATTCTGACAATAATGGGACATTATACATTGGTTTTACATATTTGACTTAAAATTATCAAAACACTTTTTTATGCCTGATGTTAGCATTAAGTATTAAATAAAAGACATGGCTACAATTCACCAAGGTACCTAACCATCAACATTAGAAGCCATTCTAGGACAAGACATTTAAATTCTTGTGTTCCATGACCAAAATATTTTCTTCTGAAAACTGGTGGTGCTTTTCCATAACAAGAGTGTGAATGCATACAGATCCAGGGTGAAACCACATTGAAATCAGCTGCAATCTTTTAAATGTGTCCATTTTTCTCTTTGTGCATAGAATCCCCTCTATTCATATGTTCTCAGTCATGGTTGCTATAAAATCAGAATTTTTTATTAAAAAACCAACCTGTGAAGCACATACTTCCTTCTAGGTCTATACACTACAGATGCAGTGTTTCTATCCCTCCTACCTTCCCCTCCCCCTAAAGGTGCACCCTCTTCCATTCACACCACATCAGAATGGACATTCTTGGGATATTGAAATGGCATTCCTTTGAAATGTTCTTTGATTTTGGGAACCAAAAAATGTAATTTGAAGGTGTAAGATCAGGGTAGCAGAGTGAATAGAGTAGGGTTTCTGATGAAAGTCTTATAGCAAAATCCTTACAAGCCTCGAAGGATAAGCACATAAGTTGTCATGATGGGGGAAAAATCCCTCCATACAACAGTCTGGGTCATTTTCCCTTCGAAAATGTAGTTTGTTGTTCTCCATTTTCTCAAGCCTTCTTCTAATAAGGCCCAGGCTTATTGAGTCTGTGTGTGTGTGTGTGTGTGTGTGTGTATGTGTGTGTGTGTTGAGAAAACATACCAAGATTAATCTGGTATCTGGTGTGCAAAAACAGTCACCTTAACCTTCGGCGTTGACTTCTCTACCATGAATTGAGCTGTCCCAAGGTGTCTCTTCTGCAATCACTGATTGGATTGGATTTCTTTCTTTTTTTTCCTTAAAGGCATCCTAACAAGACAAAGACACATGCAGTACTGAGAGGGTTTGTCTGAAGTTATCCACTGATTGCGCAGACGTGTGTAATCCGATTATTTTTGGGACAAACCTGTGCACGTAAGGAACTAGAACCCTGTTTGCGATGCTCAGACTTCCGGACTTTCCCTCATAGCCGTGGCACTGCAGCTGTGCACATCATCTTTGTTTCCAGAAAGTACTGGAGTCACGTATATCTCACGACTGATCTAAACAGAACATGGTCTTTTGTTTAATTGGTTGAATTTTCTGTGGTGATATTGATCCAATTTATCTAAAGTTTAAATTACTATCGCTATTTTTACGTCTCCTCTAAAACGTGTGCACATTACAGATCTGGGTCCTTTTCAAGATGCTAGTTTTTCGGTCCTGAATAAGATGTGTACGCACACACAAGTGAATCAATTGCTGTGAAGTAGATTCTCGATTAACCTGAAGTCCACAACTTTTTCAAGCTCCACAGTTTTTAAGCACTCTACATGTTTTTGCACGCTTCCTCCAACGTGGGCCGCTGTTTCCCTTTTCATTGTCTAATTTTAGTCTGGAAGCTCTGTTGAAACATTTTTACTTTGGGTGACCATGCTGGGATTTGAAATGCCAGTGATATAGATTGCAGCAACACTGAGATGCACAAGCCACCACGGTACGGCAAAATGACAGACAAGGTACGACAAGCTGACAGACAAGGGAAAGTGCTCCTCTGCTTGAAGGGTGCCAACACTTCATCTCACAGACTTTGAGCATGTTGTCAGGAGAGATCAGTCCCTGGAGAAGGACGTCAGGCTTGGTTAAGAAGAGGGGCAGCAGCAAAGAGGAAGGTGCTAAGGAGATGGATGGACACGGTGGCTGTAACAATGGACTTAAGCATAGGAACAATTGTGAGGATGGTGCAGGACTGCACAGGGTTTGGTTCTGTGGTGCGTAGGGTCTCTGTGGTCAACACTGACTCAGTGGCACTTCACAAGGACAGCATCATTTTTTTTCTCAGAAGCATGTTGCAAAAATGATGTGGACACGACATCTGACTTATTTTCTGTGACTTCACAGAGGGGAAAGAGATTCAAATTCAACACTAGCCCAAGGCAGATTCTTGTCAGATGATGTCTGGCATGCCTCTAGACTATTGCCTTCTTTATTAAAGTGGAAACTGGTTGTCCATCCCAAAGCACTCTCTGCTTCTCTGCTGATTTCAAAAATTCATGCCAATGGCCATGCAGAATTCACAGACCATATTCAAAATTATGAGGTTTACGAGGGAAGTTAACAGGTTGCGATCTAAGATCACACATGCTTCTGATGTGTGGTTTTACAGCCAGAAATGCCTCTTTAGTTATGTCCACAGTCATGTCTCTCTCTGGTCCTTGACCTCTCAGCCACATGGCTCCCTGTGCTGTGTCTGGTCCAGGTGTTACAATTCTCTACTAGAGCTGCCAATAAATGATCCAACGGCACTCGTCTCCACAATGAGCCTCATCCCAAAGAGCTTGGCTCACCTCTGCAAACCTAGACCCCTCGATTAAGTGCCTTTATGAACCCCACTCTTCAAGGAGGCCACCTACCAGAAGAAACCCAGCTCTCTTGCCCTCTGACCCAAGTCAATTGCTTTCACGTGTGGTTTTGGTGCTACTTGCTCTGCTGCCACCACTTCATCTGTCACGTTTCTGGTCCACAGCTCTCTGTCTCCTAGATTAAGCAGTTTTCATGTGTAGGAACATCGATTCCCAGAAGGAAAATAATAGTGTTGGTTCTTCTTTTTCATCCTGATTGTGAAAATTACTGCTCATTTTTATCCAAGTGGGATGGCAAAATTGACCAATACTCATGTTAGCACTTGACACATACTACTCTATAGTCCAACACAGTCATTTGGTGAGAGACACAGAGTATGGCAAGAAGAACCTAAATAATTCCCTGAGAAGCACAGGTATTCTGAAAATTCTATGATATGTCTCTAAATAAATTTGAACTACAAACCTAAATAACTGACCCAATTGTACCACGCAATGACTCCATCACCTGGGTAGTCTTAGAAGAAAAATGAATGGAATGGAGGAAAGGAGAAAGGAAGAGGGGGGAGAGTCAGAGGGGAAGAATGGGAACATTCAGCAGAATAAGGAGATGCATAGTGAACAAGTGTTGAGATACGCCTTCAGTTTCCTGACTAATTCAGGATTGACAAACTTATGGACAGAAGAAGTCGGTTGAGTTTTCTTGGGGGAATAGAACGTAAAGTAGCAGACAAGAAGGAAGACAATGTTTTGGAACTGGTTTCGGTAGCAATTGTACGATACTTTTTTGTGATTGAACTATGGAATGATATAATATGTGTATTAACTCCAAATAATAAACAATTTTGAAAATATAAACTTAAAAGTTTGTAGAAAGTTGTAAAATTATGCATTAACTCCCAATAAAATGGTTTGAAAAAAGAAAGAACACCAAAATCATACCTGGACCAATAGGTACCATTATGGCAAATGGAAAAAAAGATGAAAGCTGTCCAGGATTCTGGCTTGCTCAATTCCCTGATCAATGCTCAATCAAGAACTCAAAGGACATATTGCATTTGGTATATCTGCTGCACGTGGCCTCTTTAAAGTTTTGAAAAGCAAGGATGTTACTTTGAGGACGAATTATTCCTGACTAAAGCCATGATACTGTCAATCACCTCACATTTATGTGGAAGTTGGACATTGGATAAAGATGAACCAAAGAAGAATGTATGGTTAAAAGTTCCATAGATTATTAAACAAACCGACAAATCTGTCTTGGAAGAAGTATAGCCAGAATGCTCCATAGAGGCAAGAATGGCAAAACTTTATCTCAGGTGCTTCAGCTATTTCGCCAGGAGAGACCGGGCTTACTGAAGTAGAGGAGTATTGAACAAGAAGAGTCTCCGGAGGGGGCTTGATACCGCGGTTCCAACAATGAGCTCAAACCCAGAGCAGGTGTGTGGAGCGCGCAGGACTGGGCAGTGTTTCCCTCTGTCACGTGCGGGCTGCAGGACAAACTCCCCTGACGGCGCCCAACAACAACACCGTCTGGCAATATGTGGACGCCAGGCATGAGGTATGCGGTGACCGCTTCTGCTGAAGTGGGGAGCTGTGTCCATCTTCGCTGTCTGTTAGTCTGGAGGTTCAGAGGAAATCTGTTCACGTTACGTGGTCCAGCTGCCCTTTGAGATACTAGCGATACCGTGCCCAGCATCCCAGCAACACACAAGCCATCCTGGTATTACAAATTGACAGACAAGTAGGGTTTTTCATTGGCTCGTGTTCATGTCAAAGGTGGAACTTGCATCAGGAAGAGCTAAGAAGAGTCGATGCATTTGAATGTTGCTGGAGAAGAATGTTGGAAGCGCACGTTCTGCTGAAGGATAAACAAATGCATTTTGGAGGAAGTAAGGCCAGAGACCCCTTGAAAACCGCTGCTCTCAACCTGTGGGCCGTGACCCCTTTGGGGGTGGGGGTGTCGAATGACCCTTTCACAGGGGCTGCCCAGTTCATAACAGTAGCAACATTACAGTGATCAAGTAGCAATGGAAATAATTTTATGGGTGGGGGTCGCCACAACACGAGGAACTGTATGAAAGGGTCATGGCATTAGGAAGGTTGAGAAGCACTGCTTTAGAGGCAAGGGTGGCAAGATGGGAATATTGTCAGGGGACTCCGGTCCCTGGAGAAGGATGCCATGCTTATTGGAGGGGAGGGGAATTGAAAAGAGGGAGGCCTTCGAGGATACGAATTTGCACAGTGGCTGCAACCATGAGCTCCAGCATTGTGAGGCCGGCACAGGTCTGTGCAGTGTTGTGTTGTGTTGTGTTGTGTTGTGCAAAGGGTTGCTGTGGGTTAGAGTTGACTCCGTGGCACCTAACAATGACAACATAAGATGGTTTGCCTTCCAAACACATCTTTTTTGTTTGTTTTAAAAAAAAGGAATTGCATTTTACTTGAGTTATTTTATCTGAAATGCTCACTGGTGGATGTTAATAAAAACTTATGTAATAGACAAATGTATAAGTTAATTGATAAAAGTTTCTGAAGACAACAGTATGAAGTGATTAATACCTTGGATGTATTTCAATAACGAAATCACACATGCACCCACACATAACACATACATGATTTTCAAACTGGGAAATAATACAAGCCAGGAATATTCAGACAATGAAAACTTTATCTTCATGTCTTTAAACATATATAAGAATCTCCTTCTGTTTTTATATCATGCCCCTTAATATTTTTTACTTTTTCAAAGAAATTGAATTTCTTTGTTTAATATCAAGCCTCCAGTAATTTCTACTTTATGATTTTCTAAAGCCACTTATCACATATAGTTGTACTATCTGGGATTTAAAAATTATCCCTTTGGTTGATTTGTTTTTTAATGTATTTTATTATATTTAATTTATATGTGTGCGTTTAATTTATTATATTCCGAATCACTCTATGACATTAGATATCCTTCCTAAGGAAGCTCCTAGAGGTTATGGCCATCGATTCAGATATTAAGGTGCCTTGGTGACAGGGTGGTTAACAGCTTATCTGCTAACCGAAAGGTCAGCTGCTCTGGAAATGAAGAATGTGGAAATCAACTCCTGTAATGATTACAAGCTTGGAAACCCCCTGGGACTGTTTTAGTCTCTCCTATAGGATCACACTTTGATTTTAGATGCACTAAATGGCATAGGGTCTAGTTTCTCATTTTGTTTTGTTTTAGGTTTGGTTTATTCATATATTAGAAGCCCTGGTTTTGTAGTGATTAAAATGTTTGGCTTCTAACCTGCATAACCCCCTCAGCCCTGCAGCTGCTGCTCAGGAGGAGCGAGGCCAGTCTAACTTCTGTAGGATTTACAACATTGGAAGCATTGGTGGGCAGCTCTACTCTATCATGTGGGGTCAATGAAATCACAAAAGTTTCAACAACTGACCTTACGCTTCGCTTTTAAATGAGGATCTTCAAATAAAGAAATTCAGAAAATGACAAAAAATTCTGCACCAAGCCTGAAAAATTTGCCTCTATACTTAATCTGAAAACTCAAATAAGCCCCCAAAAACACCCCACCGCAAAACAAATTCACTACCATTAGTAGATGATGACTCACAGGAGCCCAATGGGACAGGGTAGAATTCTTCCCTCAGGACTGTTTCAGGGGGTCCTAAGTCCCATTATTTCCCTCTTCAGAGTGGCTCGTGGGTTCAAATGGCAGATATTGGGGATCAGAACCCAATTATTAATCACTGTGCCAGTAGGTTACCAATAAGGGGGCTTCAAAATATCATTACAAAACAGAATAAAAAATCATAGTCTCCCCTACCACCCCAAACTTTGAAGCCCCACTTGTACCTACAGTTTTATGTCACTTAAATTATGCTACTTTTCCAAATAAAATTTAATGTTGAGAGACGAAAGTTACATGTATGGAAAGAATGTTGAGGAACAAGGCAAAATAGAAATGTCTCTTATTTTTTTGTTTTCACCCTGGAGCAAATCTTGTTATGGTGAAGAGAACTTTGCTGGTCCATTTTCCTTGCATGTCCGACAATACATCCCTCGATATCATGACTTAATATATATTAGTGCATCTTTGTAACAGTTTTGTGTTATTTAACTCCTTTGGGTTTTTCTCTTATCTACTTTACTCAGCATACTTGGAATGACAGAAATACAGCAGGAATCTCTAATATTTCCTGCTTGTGTGGTGGTAACTACAATGTAAAGGGTTTCCACTACCAGCATTTCTAGTTCCTTGTGCTGACCTAGGCAAGACATGATGTGGTTCAGTTCGTAGGCAATGTTCACCATATAGAATATTGCAGCAAATCCTGTAACAAGTCAGAAATTTCTTGGAACCAGGGAAAGAATGTTGTGTTCTACTCTGAACTATGTTGTTGTTATTGTTGCTGTTGTTAGTGGACATGGAGTTGGCTCTGGCCCATAGCAACCTTGTGCATAACAGAATGAAACACTGCAGAGTCTTGTGGCATTCTCAAATTTGTCCTATGCTCGGGCCCATGAGTGCTGCCCATCTGTCAGTACATCTCACTGAGGGCTTCTTTCTTTTTTGCTGCCCTTCCACTTAACCAAACATTATGTCCTTCCTCAGGTATTGGTCTATCCTGAAAATATTTGCAAATTACAAGTCTTGCCATTCTTGCCTCTAAGGCAGCAGTTCTCAACCTGTAGGTCGCGACGACCCTATTGGGGGTCAAATGACCCTTTCACAGGAGCCCCCCCGAATCAGAAGAGTAGCAAAATTACAGTTATGAATTAGCAATGAAAATAATTTTATGGCTGAGGTCACCCCAACATGAGGAACTATATTAATGGGTCGCGGCATTAGGAAGGTTGAGACCCACCATCTAGGGATCCCTCTGGCCTTACTTCTGCCAGCACAGACTGGTTCATCCTTCAGCCGTCCACGGGACTGGAGGCCTTCTGCTTCAGCCCCAATGTTCAAATGCCTTCATTCTTTGGTCATCATCAGTCACTACCCGACTCTCCTGTGAGTATGGGGAAAGAGAGATTCCCATGCTTACGTAAGTCTTCAAAGTAACAGCCTTGTTCTTCAATGCTCGAGCGTGGTATTGTGCAGCACCTTTACCTGACCTCTTAAGTCTTCAATGGTTTGACTGCTGCTTCCATAAGCATTGATTGTGGATCCAAGCATGATAAAATCCTGGACAACTTCAACCTTATCTACATTTATCATAATGTTTTATTGTTGTGGTTTTTTAATTAGGGGATGTTACAGCTCTTATCACAATCCATACATATATCCATTGTGTAAAAAACACATCTGTACATATGCCGTCATCATCTTCTTAAAAACATTTTCTTTCTACTTGAGCCCCTGGCATCATCGCCTCATTTCCCCCCTCTTCCACCTCCCCCCACCCCATGTCCCCTTGATAATTTATAAATTATTATTTTATTTCATGCCTTCCATCAGCCACTGTCTCATTTCAATAAGGAGAGCAGTGATACTCGGGGGGTAAAGATGAGAGGAGTAAGGGGGTACTGATCACAATGATCGATGTATTCCCCCCTCCCAGGGGGATGGATGTTTTATATTGGTCCAGTTGTGAGGATTGTAGTCTTCCTTATATTGAGTTGTATTCCATAATGGAGGCTCTAATCCTTGATATCCATCAGTCAGTGCTTCAATTCTTTCTCACTTTCAGCAGCAAGGTTGAGTCATCTGCGTATCACAGGTCGTTAATAAGCCTTCTGACAATCCTGATTCCACTTCCTTGTTCAAATATCCAGCTTCTCTGATGGTTTCCTCAGTGTACAGTTTAAACAAGTATGGCTTTCTGAATGAGATACATTATTATTATCTCTTTAGTCTTAAGTCTATTGCTTCAACAGATAAAATGGGAATATTCTAGAAGAGAAATTTGAACTTCAATGAAAAGTAACAGATGAATATACTGTAAAAATTACTGACAACTAGTTGGAGGTATCTAGGCTGAAAGGAAGACCTAAATAAGTGACAGGAGATAGAAGTACATTGGGGCTTTGGACAATGTGTAGAAATGAAAAATAAAATAGAATATGCTACTTGGGATCAAGTTGTGGAAATGTAGAATATCACATTAATATTATTTCAGTTCTATTCCCACATTATTATCTTTTCCTTTTCATCTTAACTTTTATAATATGGTATTTTCTCTGGCCACCACTGTCTGCCAGGTTTGTTTTGTGTTTGTGTTTTTACTGTGTTGGCTTGAGTATTGCTGAGGTACTGGGAAAGATGTCACTAGTATTTTAGATGCCAATGGCCAACCAACAGGAACGGGTTTCATCAGAGCTTCCAGACTAAGAACAGGTGAAAAAGGAAGGATGCAGCCACTGAAAACCTCACATGTAGCTTTGAAACTTTGTCAGATACTGAAAGCCTACATGAATGGAAGGAGAACTTTGCTGGGACAGTGCCAGAGGATGGACTCTGGGTCAGAGGAACTCAAAATGTGACTGGGGAGCAGCTGCCCTCTCAGAGTAGAGTCGACCATAGTGAGACAAATTAGGTAAATTTATGTGGGAGTGGGGTCTTCCATAGCTTCATTTGCTGATTGGGCATGGTTCAAGGGATGCGTAACCAGCTGCAAATATCAGCTTATGATCAAAATGTGGAAAGTACCAAGTATGAATCTAGGAAATTTGGAAGTGGTCAAAAATGAAATGTAGTGAAAGAACATTGATATCCTTGGCATTAGTGATCTAAAATGGACTGTTAATGGTCATTTTGAATCAGAAGATCATATTATTAGTATGTCAGGAGTATCATAATCACTGGATGTCTTGACATTTATTGTCCCAAAACAAAAATTTTGCAAAAATCAATCATGAAGCACAGTGTTATCAGTGATAGGATTACATCTATCCAACTTCAAAGAAATCCAAACAATACACATATTCTAAAAGCTAGTGATGCAGAAATTAAGGAATTCTACCAAAATCTTCAGTTTGTAATTGATTAAACAAGCAAACATGATGCATTGATAATCATTGGCAATTGGAATGCAAAAGTTGGAAACAAAGAGGAAAGAACAGTAGTTGGGAAAGATGGGCTTGGTGATAGAAATGAAGCTGGAGATAACATGAGAGAATTTTGACATGGCAATGACTTTTTATATGTAATACCTTCTACAAACACAAAAGACAAGTGTACACATGGACTTCCCCATATTGAATAGCCAGAAATCCATTTGGCTACGTCTGTGTAAAGAGGCCATGGCGAAGCTCAAAAAGCAACTAAAGCCAGGCTGACTGTAGGACATATTGCTCATATATAAGTTCGAGATGCAAACGGAACAAAATTAAAACAAACCCACAAGAGCCAAACTATCCCTCCTGAATTTTGAGAAAGTCCAAAGAACAGAATCGATGCAATGAACATTAATGAGAGGAGACCTGATGAGCTGTGGAATGACATCAAGAACATCACACAAGAATAAAGCAAAAGATTATTAAAAAGATCAAAGAAGTAAAAGATCAAAGTGGATGCAAACTTGCTTTTAACAGTAGAACAGCTCAAGCAAGTAGGAGAAAGTCAAAGAGCTGAATAGAAAATCACAAAGGACAGCTCAAGAAGCCAGAGCCAACTATTATAATGAAATATGCAAAGAATTAGAATGAGAAAACCAAAAAGGAAGAACATGTTCAGCATATCTGAAACTGAAAGAACTCAAGGAAATATTCAAGCATGGAGTTGTAATCTTGAAAGAGCCTATGAGTCAACTTCTGGAAGCGTCCAAAGAACCTGGAGAGAACGCACAGTTACTGTACCACACGGAAGCAGTCCATTTCAGGAGGTAGTATACAACCAGGAGCCAATGAATGAACAGAAGAAGTTCAAGCTACACTGAAAGCATTAACCACAAACAAGACTCAGGCTTGCCAACTGAAATGTTTAAACAACACGATGCAGCGCTGGCAGTACTCATTTATGCCAGGGATTTTGGAAGACAGTGCCTTGGCCAACTGACTGCCATAGATCCATATCTGTGCCCAGTCCAAAGAAAGACAACCACCTAACAGACTAATCAAACTATAGAACAGTATCATTGTTATCACCTGCCAGTGAAATTTTGCTGAAGATCATTCAATACCAGTTTCAAAATACATGGGTAGGGAGCTGCTAGAAGTTCAGGTCAAATTCAAACAAGGATGATGGACAAGGGATATAATTACTAATGTGTGTTAGTCTGGGTTGACTAGAGAAACAAATCCAGAGACATTGATACGTGTGTAATAGAGAGTTTTATATTCAAGAGTAATTATATATTAAGAAATCATCCCAGCCCAGCCCAAATCAAGTACATAATTTCACATTAGTTCATAATTCTGATATTAACCTGTCTATCTGATACCAGTCCATAAATTCTTCTACAGGCTCATGCAGCACATGAAATGATGCCGACAGCACGATCACAGGTCAGTGGGCGAAAAGTCTTGTGGGAAGCATCTCAGCACTGGCACAGCTCTCAATGTGGCTCCTTCAGCTCCACAGCTTTGGCTGTCATCTGCAGAGCTTCAGGTGGCTTTTCAACAGAATATGAAGCAGAGAGAGTGTGTGTCCTGCCTCCAGGGAAGAAGACAGGAGTTCCCAGAATCCTCAGGAGACCATTCCCACACAGGGTGATTATTGACTATGACATGATTGACAAGCTAGACTCCACCCCTTTGCTCTAGTTGAAATAGATTCGCTGTCACATAATGTCCAATGGATCATGGATGAAAGCAGAGAATATCTGAAAGATATTTAGCTGTGGCTAATTGATTATGCCAAGGCATTCGACTGTGTGGATCATAATGAGACAAGTCACCTTCTGAAGCATGAAAGTTCCAGAACACTCCAAGAGGCAGGAGGAATTTGTACATGGATCAAGAGGCAGTTGAAAATCCTGCATGTTTTAAAATCAGGAAAGGTGTGTTTGTTAAGGTTGTATACTCTCAGTCACCAAACTTATGTAGCCTATATGCTGGAACATACAAAGAAGAATGCAGCCTCAAGACTGGAGGAAGGCTGTTAACCTGTGCTGTGGCATAGCCTTGCTTTATGATAAAGGATTGCAGCCTTCATGAGGGATTACTCAATGTAAATGTAACCCAAATCCTCACAACTGGACCAATAGGTAATGTCATGGGAATCAGACAGAAGATTACAGTTGTCTGCTGTCATGGATTTCATCTTGCGTGAGTCCACAATCAATGCCCCTGGACTCAGCCGTCAAGAGATCAAGGAAGCACTGCCTTAGGTAAATCTGATGCACAAGAATCTTGAAACAGTTCAAAAGCAAGGATGTTACTAAGGTATGCCTGATCCAAGCCATGGTACATTTAATTGCCTCATATGCACATGAAAGTGGACAAGAATCAATATATTTGAAGTATAATGCTGGAGAAGCATGTTGACAGTGCATGCACTGAAGAGAGGACAAACCTATCTGCTTGGGAAGAAGTACAGGCAGAGTACTCCTTAGAGGTCAGGATGGCGAAACTTGGCCTTACATTCTTTGGTGATGTTGTCAAGAGGATCCAGTCTCAGGAGCAGGGCGCCATGTTCAGAAAGGTGGAGGGTGTGGAAAGAGGAAGAGTCTCAAGGAAATGGATCGACAGACCCAGTAGCTGCACCAATGGCCTCAAGCCTAGCATGATTGTGAGCATGGAGCGAAACCGGCAGTATTTTGTATTCTTTGGGTAGCTAAGGGAGGGACTGACTCTAAGCACAACTGTGACGTTTTCTTTGGACTTCTGCCTCAACTTATATCTCATTTGAAGCTGTGTCTCACTTATCGTTTTCTCATTCATTTCCGGTTCTGCTAACTTCTCTTTCTTTCACTGGTTTGTTTTGATATTTTGTTTTCTCAAGGTTTCATTGTCAAATCTCTTTTACTCCTTTTGGAGGGACAAATAAAATAGGTTGCAATCATCCCTGCTATCCAAAATGTGTTGTTGCTGGAAACTTATGAGTGTGTTGTTCATTCCTTTTTCCATAAATGTGTCCACCATTTTATACAATAATCATGTAAATAAATGCACAGATTATGTTATTCTGTAGGTTGAAAAGAAATATGCCAACTGTGAATGTATAGAAATAATATTATTTCCAACATTCATTTACTCTCCAATCTGTCTAATCATTAAAGGAGATATTTATTGAGACCTTTCTCTGAAGCAGCCACTGTGCATAAACTAGAGACAAAACCACTATTCTTTAGAGCCTTATAATCTAGTATATAAAGCAGTGAATAAGTAGATATGTACATGATTATGCATTGTGCTTGATGTTGTAAAGGGGGCAAAATGGCATTCTGTTATTGTCTAACCCCCTGGACATAACTAACATTGGGTAGTGAGTCCTGGTGATGCATTCGAGTGGTCTTTAGAGTTTAGGAGGGTGAGACTTCATCTCATCTAATTTGGACACGTGGTTAGAAGAGCCCAGTCCCTGGAGAAAGACATTCTTCGTGAGTTAGAGGGGCAGCAATAAAGGAAGGCCCTCAGGAGATGGATTGACACAGTGTCTGTGACAGTGGTCTCAAACACAGGAACAATTGTGAGGATGACACAGGACAGGATGGTGTGTCCTTCTGGTGTGCCCTAGGGGGCTGTGGGTCGGGACTGACTCACTGACACCTAAAGAGTCAGCCCTGGTTGTGAGGTGAGTGTGTGCTCAGGTACCAACTCCTCTACCGATGAAAAATGTGCAATCTGTTTCCATAAGGATTTCTCCTAAAAACATGTCCAAAATTAGTGAGATGATATCTTGACATTCTTGCCTCTAAAGATCTTTCAGGCTATATTTTTTCCAAGACAGATTGGTCTCTTCCTCTGGCTATACATGGTATTTTCAGTATTCTTTACCACCACCTTATTTCAAAT
Source organism: Tenrec ecaudatus (assembly GCF_050624435.1). NCBI lineage: Eukaryota > Metazoa > Chordata > Mammalia > Afrosoricida > Tenrecidae > Tenrec > Tenrec ecaudatus. The sequence continues at coordinate 200,199,361 of NC_134532.1, forward strand.
ACATAGATTCTTCTTTGATCTTGCTTATTCAATGTCCTCTACTCTCAGCCAAGACCATGATGCGACATCAGCAATTATCTCTATTGTTCCATGTGCTCCTCTGATTCTCCCTGTCAATGTATAGCTGAAACCATTACTGGATGATCTTCAACAAAATTTTAATTGCATGTGATATTAATGATACTGTTCTATACTTTGGGCATTCTGTTGGATCACCTCCCTTTGGAATTGGTTCAAATAGGAACTTCTTCCAGTCCATTGGCCAAGCAGTTTTCTTCTAGATTTATTGGCATAGCCAAGTGAGTGCTTCCAGGGCTACATCAGCTTGTTGAAACATTTCTATATGTACTACACAGATGCCTAGAACTGTGTTTTGGCTAATGCTTCATCTGCAGCCTGGACTTCTTCCTAACATTTCAATAGTTCTTGCTCATGCGCTACTTGTTGGAATGGTGGGAGCTCGCATAGTTCTTTTTGGTCCAGTGACTCGATGTATGCGTTCCATCTTCTTTGGATGCTTCCAACATAATTCAATATTTTGTCCATAGAGTATTTCATTATTTAATTTCAAAGTTGAATTTTTTCTTTTTATTTAAGATTAAGATATACTGAGTGTATTTTCCCTTCTGGTTTTCTAACTCTTCGCCTGTACACTATATGTTATGTTGCTCTTTTAACTTCAACATTCTTTTCAATTTACCTTATCTACTCTGTCAATAAGAGGGTGTGTCAGAGTCTCTTCTGACATCCACTTTGATATTTTCTTTCTTTCCTAACTTTTTAACGACCTCTTGCTTTTCTTATGGATGAAGTTCTTGATGTCCCCCCATGTGGCTCATCAGGTCTTCCGTAACTACTAGTGTTCTTTGTAGCAAATCTGTTCTTGAGATGTTGTCAAAATTTAGGTGGGATAGTCTCCAGGCTGTATGTTGGCGCTTGTGAATTTCTTTACATTTTCTTCAAGCTTACCCTGAACTTACAAATGAGCAATTGATGGTCTTTTCCAGAAGCAGTCCCTGGTCTGCTTTTAGCTACTGAAATTAAAATTCTACATTTTCTTTTCTTGCAGATACAATCAGTTTTATTTCTGGGCATCCCAGCTGGAGAAGTCTAAAGGTAAAATTACTGTTTGTGTTGTTGAAAGGTGTGATTGTAATGAATACATTGCTGATCTTGTAAAATTATATTATATGATCTCCAGCTTAATTTCTATCACCAAGAGCATATTTTCCACATACTCTTCTTTGCTCTTTTCCCCCAACTTTTCATCCCAATAGAAAGTAATTATAAGATCAGCTTTGTTGCATGTTTGATCAAATTGAGATAAAAATGTTGACAGAATTTTAAATTTCTGCAACACTAGCTTTAGTGGTTGATGCGTTAATTTGATTACTATTTGTATTGACTGGATGCAATGTATAATCCTATCACAGAGAGCATGTTCTTCAAGACAGATATCAATTATTTTTTAAAACAATGAATACAACACCATTCATTTTATAGTGTCCTCTAGGCATAGTAATATATGATGTTATGACTGAATGTGGTCAATACCAGCACATTTCAGGTCACTTTGTGCCTACGGTATGTAGCTTTACATGTTCCATGAAAGTTTTGAATAACTTCCAATTGTCTAGGTTTATACATGGTACACTTCATGTTCTTACTGTTAGTATATTAGTTGCAGCTTTTTCTCCTCATTTTGAGCCTTGGTGTATCAGCAAATGAAGGTTCCCAAGGCTTTATCCCACATGCATTACTTGATTCATATTAGAAGGTAAGTCAACTTTGAGAGGCGGCTCTCACAGTCACATTTTGAATGACTTCTATCCTGAGGGCCTCGTGTTCTGGCACCATCTCTGACTACGCTAATGGCGTGCTTCTATTCATGAAACTTTCAGAATCCACCAGATGTTTTGATTCTGTCCGTAAGGTACTCAGTGGGTAATTCTTTAGAAGTAAATAGCCCATTCCTTCTCCCTAGTCTGTGCTCAGTCTGGAAGCTCTGCTGGAACGTGCTGTCCTTTGGTGACCACAGTGGATGGGAACTACTGTGACATAGCTTCCAGCATCATATCAATACACAAGCCACCACAGAACAACAAACTGAGAGACATATGGTGGCGACCTTATTATGACGGAATGAAATACTGTATCATAACTCTTTGGGGAAAAGTGTGGAGTGGGGAGGTTTAATGTGTGAGGAGACATAATTACGTTTCCCATGGGAAGGTGCCACTGAGGGGGTAGGAATCTCAAGGGGACTAAAGGGTTTCTAAAGGTGAAGGATCAGAGGTGGGAGTGCTCTATAAAACCTGCTGACATTTGAAATTAACAAGGGAGGCAAGTAATAGAGCATGTGCAGCAACAAGATGATGTTTAGGTAGGCTGTATTTTAGAGTAGGTGTGTCATGAAGAAGGGGTGTTATACAGGAAAAAACTGGAGACAAAAGAGCAGCTTTGGCCTGTCTTGTGTGGTATGTTAAGGGTTTTGGACTTTATCTTTAGATAGTGTACAATCTATAAAAAAATTAAAGAAATGTATAATTGCATTTGTGATTTAGAACTGTGACTGTGGCAATTTTCAGAAGACTGTATTGGGACACTTGAAACAGACAAAGCTATTATAAGAATTTATGAAAATGATGCCAAAAGCCTGAAATAAAGCAGTAGCTGCAGGGATAAAGAGACAGGCATCTTTTAAAAAGCTACTTGAGAAGGTAAAGCGCTTGATTGGATATGATAAGTGAGAAAGGATGAATAGAGAATATTTGACTATTCTAAAGTGAGTTGACATGACACTCAAGGAGAAACCATTAGGCTTGGTTTGGGAGCAGACCAAGTTTGGATACTTAAGGTGTATGTGAGTGCATATACTTTCTAATAATTGACCAACTAATTGGCATACAATCAATTATGGCTCAAGGATAACCCGTGTGTTTCAGAATAAAACTGACAATATATTAAACCTAGTCAATGACCAGTCTAGTTGAGATTGGTTTGGTACTCTTGGCTGCATTTGGGGCTGTAATCCACATGGTTGGTAGTTTGAAACCACCAGCAGCTCCTTGAGAGAAAGATTGCGTTATCTGCTCCCTTAAATAGTGACAGTCCGGGAGAGCCACGGAGGAGCACTGTGAGCAAGCATGGACCCAATTGTAGTGAGTTTGGTTAGAATGATCTTATTTTCTATTTCACTGAGTAGACTTATTCATTTTTTATGGTTACTCAGATTTATTTAAATGTACCTTTCTACTTTTAAAGGAGTCTGCTATTTCTTGATATCTTCTTGACCTTCTTCTCTATGAGACAGTTTGATGACGCCACCTTTTTATTCCTCACTTTTGTTTTGAATTTGATGGTGTATCCTTTGACATCTGTGATTTTTCTCTTTTCAGTTTCGTACCTTTAATTAGTGTTTGACAGTGCTTTGCCTGGGTTAGGATCTGGTGCAATGCTGCCATTTGTCTTGCTCTTAGACAGTTCAGTGTCCTTGTTTCTCAGACATAAGACCTCCCTTAAATAATTGTGGTAAGGTTTTTTTGGCCCTTACAAGATCTCTTAATTTCTATTTATCTAGAAACATGGAAGAAAATTTTGCCTGATAAAAATTCCGTGGTTGGGTCAAACCCAACTCAGGGATGCATAGGGCAGCTACAAAAAGGTAGGGGGGGAAAAGAAGACAAGGGGTCATGAATAGCAGGGGAACAGGGTACCAACCCAACAGGAAGGGTGTTCGTTATGTCTCCACAGAAAAGGGAGAGAAGGACCAGACCTCAACTTGGTACAGGAAACCTTAAGGGCAATATACTAGCATGAAGCAATGACATAACAGAGAGGACTGTGGGGTCAGCCTCAATACCAGTTATGTTGACCTCATCCCAAGAAGATTGGAATACAGAAGACTGCACTGAAGATAGAGCCCTAGAAGAGAAGTGGGCCTTCCCAGACCACACTGGATCCAATTAAGAGGGAGGGAGGGAGGGAGGGAGGGAGAGAGAGAGGGAGGGAGGGAGAGAGAGAGGGAGGGAGGGAGAGAGAGAGAGAAGCAGGGAGGGAAGGGAAGGGAGTAGAGGGAAGGGGATAGGAGGGGAGGGGAGGGGAGGGGAGGAGAGGGGAGGAGAGAGAGAGAGAGAGAGAGAGAGAGAGAGAGAGAGAGAGAGAGAGAGAGAGAGAATGAATTACATCCTGGCCAGCAAGTCCTGAGGGCTTGCTGGCCAGGACAAGCCCTCAGGACTACATTACTGCTTGGAACAGCCAATGCACAGAAAGGACCATAAGGCCAGCCCCACCATGAGACTGGATGGCCCCTCACAGACCCACAGTGCTATGGGGGGAAAGTCCTGGAGACACAGTGTGGGGTTGTCTCCATTCTGACTCCTTCATGCTGGGGCGAAGCAACAGAGCAGCAAGGGGAGTAAGCAACAAAGGCCCCAAGGAATGCCGAAAATAGACTTGAGGTTAGGAGGGCAGGGCTTGGCACTTCTACAGACTCCATTAGAACACATTTATAAGGCTCAGCAGACAGACCGGGAACTATTTATAGCTCTCCCACCATTTTATCCCCCTCTTCCTTTTCTCATGTCTATCTATATAAGATAGGTAATATAAACAATCCCAAGGACAAAACAACAGGACCAACAGTTATGGGGGGATACGAGAGAGGGCGAGGTGGGTAAAACTGTGGGGAGCCAACAAACCTAGGGACAAGGGAACAACAAGAGATCTAAAATAAATCTGGTGATTCTGTGTAGAATGCCTGGTGTGGTTTGATGAAGTGCAATGTAGCTGAGAGGAATTACTGAGAGCCAAGTGAAGGTCAAACATGATAGTGGGACAGGAGGAAAGTAAAAAGAAATAGAGGAAAGAACTAGGAGGCAAAAAGACATTTATAGAGGTATAAATATAGGCATGGATATATAAAATATATTAATACATAATAATAGGGATATAGGTATATGTACCTATATTTATATGTTAAGTATCAAGGTAGCAGACAGACATTGGGCCTCTACTCAAGTCCTCCTTCAATGCAAGAACACTCTATTCAAATAACCTGGCAATCAGTGATGTCCGCTTTCCCGACATGATCACTGAAGTCAAAATGGGCACATAAGCAAATATGGTGAAGAAAGCTGATGGTGCCTGGCGATTAGAAGATATAGTGTCTAGGGTCTTAAGGCCTTGAAGTTAAACAAGAAGTCATCTAGCAGGGAAGCAACAATGCCTACATGGAAAAAGCACAGCAACCCATGTGATCATGAGGTATTGACAGGAGCAAGTATCAGGCATCAGAAGACCCCAAACAAACAATCATACCAATGAAACCAAGCGGGATAATAGGGAGGACCCAAAGCCCATCTGTAGACAATTGGCCATCTCCTCAAAGAAGGGTCACAAAGAAGGGACGAGCCAGCCAGCCTATAGTGTAGCAGAAATGACACATACAGCATTCCTCTAGTTCTTTAATTCTCACCCCCCTCCCCCCGCCCCACTATCATGACTCTAGTTCTACCTTACAGATCTTGCTAGACTGGAGCGCGGACACTGGTACAGATAAAAACTCTTGACAAGTGGAATCTAGGACAGATACCCCCAACTCAGGAACAATAATGGGAGTAGCAATATCATGAGGGTCGGGGGAAGTTCGTGGGGAGAAGGGGGAACCAATTGCAATAATCAACATATTACCACCACCCCACACACACAAAGAGGACAAACCACAGAAATGCGGGTGAAGGGAGGCAGTGATGGTATAAGATATGACATTTACAATCATTTATAAAGGGTTCGGGAGGGTGGAGGAATAAAGAGGAGCTGATACCAAGAACTCAAGTAGAAAGAAAATGTTTTGAAAATGATGCTGTCAACCTATTTACAAATGTGCTGGATGCAATTGATGTATGAATTGTTATAATAGCTGAAAGGGTTCCCAATAAAAATGATTTATTAAAAGAATTTTCTTGGTTGGAGATTCTTGTATTTCATGGTTTTATGTATGTCTAATTTATATTTGATTTAGCTCTTTATCCTTAGAGTTGATGCTCAGGACTCCAGATTATTATCTGCAGAGAACCTACCTTTGCAAAGGCGTCATCTTATGAGACCCTCTCACATCGATATTTTAATGAACAAATGACATAAACTAAAAATAACACTACAAATGGTATAGAGGGCAATTATACTGATTATGAAAGTTAATCTAAAATGCTTGAGTAACAAAGTTAAATAGCAAATATCAAAATATTTTAAAGTAAAATGAAATGAACTCTGCGTCTTTAGTGACAAATAACTTTATCTCAAACAAACTAGCAAACAAAAATTAAGTAAATACTATCCCAAGTTATTTGGAAATCATTATCATGCTATTTAAATTCTATAAGTACTATCAAATAGCTTCTGAAGCCAATAAAAGTTGATTGGCATGCCTTCAAGTACAGTATTCAAAAACACATCATATAGCAACTATTGATAATATTATAGATTTTAAAATCCTCAAGAAAAACCCTAGGAATCTGTGCCTCTATCATATTATAAAAGCAGCATACCACAATGATATGGATTATATAGAAAATTCAAGGTCAGTGTTTATATGAGATATTAGTTAAATTGATATAGTGCATGCACATATATTCATACACACCAAGTAATTTTATAAAGTATGTGAAACTATTTCCCACAAACCCCTTTGAGCCCCTCAACTGTTTTATTGTTCTAAGAAGAAAAAACACCTCAATATATTAAAAGTTTTCCAAAACATTTTTAATAAAATTAATTGTCCTTTCCTTATAAGACCACTAATTGGAGAACAATTTATTATACATTAAATGGAGGTTATATAAGAATACTATATTTAGTGATGAAGCAAAAGAAAGAATATTTGTGTATAAATATTGACAAGGAGGAAACAATATCATCATTATGTGTAGAGGATGTGATTTTTTCCACTGGAACCCAAGAAAATAAAATGAAAATCAATGAAACCAATGAAACAATGAAAAACATTTTCATTATTATTAAAATAAATAAGTGGTAATTTACAACAATGCCTTATTTTTTATTTAAATTTTAAATCTACCTTTAATATTTAAACCTTTCCAATGATCAGATTTTCCAATATTTTCATATTTTACTTTCAGTTCTTCCATTTTCCTGACCATCCTTTATTTTTTCCTCATACTCTATCACCTCCCTAGCTTTATAGGAAGTTCCTTTTACCTCAGTCATTTCATTTAACTTATTCCCCATAATGTCTCAATTAGAGCCTGGCCCTTCCTAGAGGAGCCTACTTTCTCTCTTACAAAGATGCAAATCATCCGAAGGTTTGGATTTAGTGGCCTACTACCTCCATCATATATTTCCAATCTTAAGTTCTCCACCTTTAAGAAACAAAACAAGAACCACATACTATCTGGCTCATAGACCCGTGACTCTTCTTCATTGCTGACATTCATAAGCATTAGGACCAGTTCTCTGTTTCCACGAGGGTTTGGCTCTTCTATGACGCTCCTTCATTTCTCCTTATATATGATGGGGTAGAATGGTAGCTGAGTTTGGGCAGGAAAACACAGGCCACTATTCTCTAAACTTGTCTTTATCACAGCATCAGCCAAACATGAATCGCTGCAATATCAACTCATTTGTTCTACTGTAATGGAAGAAGTGGTCCTACTTCTATCCAAGCTTGCTTCTCACCCCCCACTTTTTTTTGGTTAGAATCCCTTTGATATATTATTCTCAAAAGTTCCCATTGTCATTTATTTGCAACTAATTAATATAATGGAGCTAGTCCCAACCTGTATTTGCTTATCACTGACTTGCTGAGTGACCACAGGCATTTCCACGTTTTACCTGAGTAATGTGGATTATAAAGACTTCCTATGGCACCGTTAGTTGACGGTTCAAACCCCCCAGGTTAACGAGAGAAAGGTGGAACTGTCTGCTCTTATGAAGATTTACAGTCTCAGAGGCCTCTATTTGTCAGAATCCACTAGACAGCAGTGGGTTTTGTTCTTATATTGTAAATCCCATAATGCCATGATGATAATTAAGAATGGAAATACCTGTCGGATCTTAGAAATATAAGCACGATAGAAGTATTTAACAAATAATTACAATATCCTCTCATTCTCTGTGTTTAAATCCGACAAACACATTCAATTCTCATCAACATTTACACACAAACATGAAGGGAAACAATGGTCTCCACGCCCCCTATATAATCAGCATATATCATAAAAATCTGAATTCTGTCCCCAGTTCCCATTTATGCTTGTCCCTTCATAACCTTCAGAATTTTGGATTCTACTTTCTCCACTCTGCTACACCTGTTCCTGTCAATGTCAGCTATGATGGCCTCATAGTTAAATCCAATAAATAATTTCCAGGTCTTATCTACCTGAACACTTGGCCGAGTTTGACACTATTGACTGCTCCTGCTTTCTTGAAATGCCCTCTCCTATGACTTATCTGTTACTGCAGTCTCCTTGTTTCCCTTACACTTCTCTGACTGGTTCATTTTCTTCTCCTTTGTGAACTTGCCCTTCTCCTTAGCCTCCCCATCACTTATTAGTGATTCTGAAAATCCTGAGCTCTTCTAAGCATTTCACCTCATTTTATATACTTCCCCTGGCTACTATGTTCTGCTTCTGGGGTATAATAGTTTTTATCTAGGACCTGATGGTCCCCAATGTATAAGTCCCCAGTGCCTGACAATAGATACTTCTGGAGAGAGTTGACCTCTATTCAAGATTTGAATCCTAGCCCTGCCACCTACTCGATGGCATTACTCTATTTTTCTAAACTTCAGATAGTAATCTTTAAAAGAAAAAGAAGTTCATTTGGTTCCTATCAAGTTCAACCTGACTTCTGGAGATGCTCATGCAGCTACGCTCCATATTTTCATGTTGGTGCTCTAGAAACAGGCCATCAGAACTCTCTTCTGAGGAGCCTGTGTGAGTGGGCTTCAGCCTTCCATCTTTAAGTTGCTAGCCAACCATGTTACCCATTAGCATCACCCACTGGCTGGTCTTCAAACTGGTGATGAGAGTATTTTGCTTTGAACAGTCAGGAAATACCTGTATCCATTGCTTCATTAAGGTGACCAAATCCCAAAACACATTGCTGTCACTGGGTGGCTTCTGACTCCTAGTGACCTTGTGGGACAAGGGAGAACTGTCCCACGACATTTGCAAGGCAGTACGTCTTTCTTGCAAATAAGTGTCATGTGCTTCTCTTGCAGAGAAATGGACAATGGGTGCGACTCACTGATCTTTCAGTTAGCAGCCATGGACTTTAGTTAATGTGCTACAAGGGATCTTTTTTAAGGAAACATATAGCAAATATTTGATGCATTTTATGCATACCTTATTATCTCTACCTATACATCTTTCCCCAGAATTCTAAGTTTGTATGCCAAGTAGATATTTAATATCATCATTTGAATGCCTCCTAGAACTATATATTAAATTTCAGTATATTGGAATCATATTCTCAAGTGGGCTCTCTTATCTTTTACACCTCCATGAATGTCATGGTTACCCAATAAGAACTAAATCCTCTGTTTAAGAAACACACACACACGCACACACATACACACAAACCAATGTAAGTGCTATTGTAATTGTGTCACTTTTATCATTTTTAATATTGTTTATGTGTGCTCCCTGCAACCCCGTCAATCATTTGTCCATTCATTGTTGTGTTGTCGTAGCATACAACTCATAGCAACTCTGGCTGTTATGTACTGGTACTGTCCCCAGAGTCATTGCTTTGTCTGAGCCTATGATGTGCCATTCTAGCCAGACGGGTGTCCCCTTTCTACTAGACTTTATTTACCTAGCATGATCTACAACTTTTTCTGCAGACACCAGTCTCTTATGATAATTTACCCAGACTAAGGATTCTCAAGTCTCTCCATACTTGTTTCCAAGGGTCATTCTGGATGTACTTCTTCTAAGACACATTTATCCAACCTGCTGGCAATTCATGGCACATTCACTATTCTTCACTAACGCTATAAATTCGAATGCACCTTTTTTTGTTTATTTGTTATGCAAATAATCTATTTCAGATTTTTGTCTTTAATCATATCAATTTTTAAATTGTTTGCCTTTCATATTTTATATTTTTAGGCTTAGTTTTAGCTTTCTTTTTATGTATAAGTGGTTCCCCTACTCCCCCCCTTTTTAGTTATCCACTTTTTTCACTTAGAATTAGATTTTACTTTTTAAAAATATTATAAAAGCATCGAAGTTAGCAAATTTCCGTCCAATTTGACGTTTTATGTGCAATATTTTATTATAATTCAGTTCTATTATTTAAAACTTATACAATAGGAATAAACAAGTGAGTGAATGATTATATATGCAGATATATATTAATATTAGTAGCACTGAGAATATAATCCATCAGAACCTACTACATATTTTATAAATTTGGAGGATTTGAGAGGAGCACCCTAGCTTTTATTTCTGAGCTCAAGATTCCATGTCTATTAACTTAGGTTTCATAATGACGTGCGATTTTCCTGTATACTGGTTTTCCTTTACTGCCTAATCTATCAAAAATTGAGAAAGGCAAGTTGAATTTGCCCCAATATAAAGGACTCACTAGATTTTCACACAAGTCTATCAAAGTTTTTTTTTCCCCTTGTTGAGACAGTTTTATTAGGAGCATAAAAAAAGAATTGTTACAAAATCCTGGTGAATGTACTCTTTGTTATTAGATGATAACCATTTATAGCACCAAACATGCTTTTTTTTCATCAGTTATGTGTTACTCCTGTTAAGATAGTTATGTCAGCTTACTTTTGGCGACCATTTCCTTTATATATCTTGTTCATGTTTTTGCTTTAAAGCGTCCATGTTTTTATTTTTTAGGCATGCTTCTAAACGCAGCACATTCCTGCTTTTGAAAATTCTATTTTGATATCTCTCTCATTTTGTTATTGAGCAAAATTCACATACTAATTTTAGGATAACACATATTGCATCTACCGTTGTCTTATTCTTTAATTTGTATCTATGTTCCTTTTATAACTTACTTTAGAAAATGTCCTGCGAACTGGAGAAGAACTCACAGGTGTTAAAGACTGCTGTTTGCTGGGATCCCCAATCAATGCTCATAGAAGCAGCAGTCAAGGAATCAAATAACATATAGCATTGGGCAAAGGTGCTGCACAAGACCTCTTTAATGTATTGAAGAGTAAGGATGACATTTGAAGACTGAGGGGCTTCTGACCCAAACCATGAACTTTTTTCAGTTGACTCATATGCATGTGAAAATTGAACAATGAATAAAGAAGTCTGGAGAAGAGTGGACCCACTTGAATGATGGTGTTGATGAATAATAGTGAAATTACCATAGACTGCCACAGGAGCATACACATTGCTCTCCGAAGAGTTCCTTATAATCGAGGATGGCGAGACTTCCAGTACTTCGGCATGTTAATAGGAAGGATCAGTCTCTATAAAAGGATGTCATGTGTAGTAAAAGCGCAGGCCAACAAAAAAGAGAAAGACCTGCAGTCACATTGATTATTAGCACAGTGAAGGCAACATTACAGTGATGGGAAGGGGGTGCAGGCTTGGGCAGTGCTTCTTTCTGTGGTTTCTGGGCTGGCCACGATCATCCCCAACATAATGGTAACTAAAAACAACAACTTCTCTTTAAAACACACAAACATGTTAGCATGCTTTCTTTCTTCTATTATTTTTTCATCTCTTGAATGTGGACACTCATATTTTCACTTACAGGAAAGACGAGGCTTCTTGTGCTGATAAAGGGTTATAAGCTTGAAAGTCCTTGGGGAAGTTCTACTGTGTTTCACAGGATCATTTTGAGCTGGAATGAGACTGTTTTCCTTTGTGTTGCACTAAGGAATACTGGCTATGTTGCAAGGTAGACATTTGGCTGCTAAGTACAGGGTCCAAGGTTCAAAATTACCAGTCACCTCTTGGGAGAAAGATGAGGCTATCCGCTCCCATAAAATGTACGGTCTGAACAGAAATCAAATACAGGACAGTGGTTGCTGGTAGATATGTTTACTTTGTAAATTTAGTTTTATACTTTCCAAAGCTAAAAGGCATCTTAATTTTCCTTAGTAATCATTTAAGCATCACTCCACCATCAAACAAATCCGTCTGTGCCTTTGATTTGTTCTCCTAACCAGCAGAAGAGGCAGAGCATGACTGCCCCACAGTTTCCAAGGCTATGCCAATTACAGTACCAAGTTCCCTCGCCGTTCTACAAGCGCTTGACTCACAGCACCACCAGGCTCCTCTTAAGAAGCATGTATCCTTAACAATTTATCACTCTTCCCTTTAATATTGTGTGACAATGTTTCACTGCCATCCATTAGCCTCCAGTGGCTAGTTCCTCTGAAGTGGACAGACAGCAGCCAATTCCTTCTGAGTAGTCTGTTTCAGGCAGGAAGCTCTGCTGGACCTTATTCCTGTCGAATGACCCCATTTGGTATTTGAAATACCAGTGCCATATTTTCCAGCATCACACAAGTCACCATGGTATGTTAAACTCACACAGGAAGCAAAAAAAAAATCAAAAAGGAAATATCGGTACTGTAGGAAGAGGTTCAAGCTGCACTGTAAGAATTAGCAAAAAATTAAGCTCCAGAAATCAGTGTGATTCCAAGTGTAATACCAATTTCAGTATGCTCATAAACACTGGAAGCAATCACCCATCTATGCCAATAAATTTGGAAGATAGCTATTTGGCCAACTAATTGGAGGAGATCTACATTTGTACACATTCTAAATAAATGTGATACAAAAAATTCACAAACTACAGAACAATATTATTGGTATTTAATATTTTCAATAGAAATGAAGCTATTATTAAATACAAATAATACATAATATGATTTAATAAGATTGCTCTTTATTAGTAAAGTGTTGCTGAAGATCATGCAATAATGGCTGTAGCAGTGTACTGATAAGGTACTTCCAGAGGTTCAGAACAGACTCTGAGAAGAATATAGAACACGGGATATGACTGCTAACATCAGATGGTTCATGACTGAATGCAGATAATATAAGAGAAGTATAGGCATTCCAGAATATTTCATTATTCCCATGTGGAACTTATGCATGGAACAAGAGGCAGTGGTGGGAATAGAACAAGGTAATACTGCATGGTTTGAAATAAGGAGAGGTATATCTTAGGGTTACATCCTCTCATGATACTTATTCAATATGCATACTGAGCAAATAATCACACAAGAACCAGGGTTATATGAAGAAGAATGCAGTATTTGGATTGGATAACACTAAATATAATGAATGAATTAATGAGTGAATGAATGAATCAACCTTACAAAACTGGACCAATAGGTAATCATGATAAATGGAGAGTAGATTGACATTTCCAATGATTTCATCTTCCTTGCATCCACACTCAATGTTCACAGAAGCATCACTGCAGAGATCATAGGATGTGTTGTATTGGATATATCTGCTGCTTGTGACTTCTTTAAAGTGTTGAAGTGTAAAGATGTTACTAGAGGACCCAAGTATGCTACACCCAAGCCATGGCACTTTCAGTGTCCTCATGTAAAAATTGAACATTGAATAAGAAAGACTGAAGAATGGGAGAGGGAGAGGCAGGGAAAAGGAAGTGAGTGTAAACAAACCCAGGGACAAGGGAACAAAATGTGATCCAAAATCAGTTGCAAGAAAGGTGTAAGAGGCCTGGCAGAGCTGAATCCAGGGAAGTGTAACCGAGAGGAATTCCTGAAACCCAAATGAAGGCTGAACATGGTATTGGGACAAGAGGAAAGTACAAAACAATAGAAGAAAGAACTTGGAGGCAAAGGGCAGTTATAGAGATCTAAATACAGGCATATACAGATGTAAATGTATTTATACACGATGAGGGGGAAATAGATCTCTGTACATATATTTATAGGTTTAGTATTAAGGACAGTGGGCCCCTACTCAAGTACTCCCTCAAAACAAGAATACTTTATTCTAACAGTTCGGCAGTCTGAGATGCTCACGTTCCTGACATGATCACTGAAGATAATGGGTGCACAAGCAAATGTGGTGAAGAAAGGTTATGGTGCTCAGCTATCAAAAAATATAGCATCTGAGATCATTAAGGCCTGTAGATAAATAAGCGGCCAACTAACTGAGAAGCAACAAAACCCACATGGAAGAAGCCCACCAGCCTGTACCGACTTGATTGCTGAAGACAAAGCAGGTGCATAAGCAAATGAGGTGAAGAAAGCTGATGGTGCCCAGCTCTCAAAATATATAGAATCTGGGGTCTTATAGGCTGGAAGATTAAAAAAAAAGTGTCCATCTAACTGAGAAACAACAAAGCCTACATGGAAGAAGCACACCAGCCTGTGAGTGATCACAAGGTGTCGAAGGCATCAGGTATCAGGCATCAAGGACAAAAAAAACCACAAAACACCCCAAAACAGATTATTGTGAATGAGGTGGTGTGTGGAGTGGGGACCCAGGGCCCATCTGTGTGAAATTGGACATCCCCTTGCAGAAGGGCCGCAGGGAGGAGACGAGCCAGTAAGGGTGCAGTGTAGCAATGATGAAACATAAATTTTCCTCTAGTTCTTGCTTGTTTCCTCTCCCGCCCCCCTCCCACTACATGGTCCCAATTCTACCTTACAAATCCAGCTGAACCGGACGATGTACTCTGATACAGATAGGAACTGGAAACACAGGGAATACAGGACAGATGAACTCCTTAGGACCAGTGGTGAGAGTAGAGTTACTGGGAGGATGGAGAGAAGGTGAGGGAGAAAGGGGGAACAGATTACATGTATTTACATATAACCTCCTCCCTGGGGGATGGACAGCGGCGAAGTGGGTGAAGGGAGATGTCAGATGGTGTAATATATGACATAATAATAATTTATCAATTATCAAGGGTTCATGGGGGAGGGGAAGCATGGAGGGAGGGGAAAATGAGGAGCTAATACAAAGGGCTCAGGTAGCAACCAAATGTTTGAGAATGAAGATATGAACAAATGTACACAGTGCTTGACACAATGTATTGATGGGTGGATGGATTGTAATAAGAGTTATACAAGCCCCCAATAAAATGATTTTAAACAATTAAGACTGAAGAAAAATCAATGCATTTGGATTATGGTGTTAGCAAGGAATATTGATAGTACTATGGACTGCCAAAAGAACAGACAGATATGTCTTGGATGAAGCACAGCCTGAATGCTGATTAGAGGCAAGATTGGCAAGACTGTCTCATGTATTTTGGACATGTTGTCAGGAGAGACCAATCGCTGGAGAAGAACATCATCCTTGGTAAAATGAAGGGGCAGCAAAAAAGAAGGCCTCCACCAGATGGATTGACACAGTGGGTGCGGTAATGGAATAAAACATAAGGTTGAATTTAAAGAGAGAACAAAACTGGATTTTGTTTCCCTTTGTTGTGCATAAGATGACTGTGTTAGAACCAAGTTGATGGCACCTAATTAAAAAAAAAAGATTAAGTCTTGGAAACAGCTCCCCATGCCCCCAAAAAAAGAATTTTGGTGAAGGTTTCTAAGTTAGAATTACATATAATATGGGATTTTGTCACGTGATATGTATACTGTATGTGTATACTATACACACAAACATAGAAGAGAGACCTGTTAATCTGCTGCTTGATGATTACATCAAAAACAAGCCTGTGGGCTAGTTCTACTCTGTCGTATGAGGGGTCCGATGAGTAGCAAGGCAACATCAGAGCACCTGCCTATCATAGCAGCAACAACACGCTTATTACAAAGCTAAAATAATTATAATAGAATTGAAATCAGGCAAAGGAACATCAAGTCCAGAACCATGTGGGCTTTGTTTATAGTGTATTATTTACAAAATAAATTCAAATTGTTAAGTGTGCTTATCTTTGGACAATAAAATTATAAATGATTAAAAGATCCACCATATTATATATAAATATATATATATAATAAGACTTGCACTATACAAATGTATATACTTAGATATTATGATAGACTGAGAAAAAATCAAGGCTGTCAAGGACTGCAATCAAGAAATCAAGTTACACCAATCTTTGGGTACATATGTTGCACAAGGACCCCTTTAAGAAGAGCGAGGATATCCTTTAAAGATGAAGGTGATGCAAGCAATGGCATTTTCAAACAATATTTTCAATATGAAAGCTGGACAATGAATGTGCAAGGAAAAGGATGACTCAAGAAAAAATAATACATTTGAATTATGGTATATTTTAAGAACATTAACAAGCAAATCTCTCTTGGAAGAAGTACAACCAGAAAGTTCACTAGAAGGGAAGAAATGCTTCTTCCCCCCCGACCCGCACTATCATGATCCCAATTCTACTTTGAAAGTCTGGCCAGATCAGATGATGTACACTGGTACCGATAGGAACTGGAAGCACAGGGAACCCAGGACAGATGATCCCTTCAGGACCAGTGGTGTGAGTGGTAATACTGGGCACGTAGAGGGAGGGTAGGTTGGAAACGGGGAACCGGTTACAAGGATCTACATGTAACCTCCTCCCTGGGGGACGGAAAACAGAAAAGTGGGTGAAGGGAGACATTGGACAGGGCAAGATATGACAAAATAATCATTTATAAATTATCAAGGGTTCATGAGGGAGGAGGGAGCAGAGAGGAAGGGGAAAAATGAGGAGCTGATGCCAGAGGCTTAAGTGGAGAGCAAATGTTTTGAGAATGATGAGGGCAATGAATATACAGATGTGCTTTACACAGTTGATGTATGTATGGATTGTGATGGGAGTTGTATGAGCCCCTAATAAAGCGATTAAAAAAGAATTGAAGATGGTGAGGCTTTATCTCATGTACTTGGACGTGCTATCAGAAGATGCCAGTTCCTCCTAAAATACAGCTTGCTTGGTAAAACAGGTCAGTGTAAAAGAAGAAGACCCTGAGCAAGAACTGATGCAATGAGACTAACAGTGGGTTTAAACATAAGAATTGTGAAGATAGTTCAGGGCAGTCTTTTCTCTTAATGAGTTTGAATTCAATACCAGCTAGAACCAGCTGAGAGCCACCATGGAAAAACAATAAAATATTTCATCACCATCTCAGTTCCCCATGTTTAATTCCCTATAAGAAATATAGTCTATTCATCATGTAACTTCCTAACAGTCATTTCTGAACTCCCAAATAAATGTCTCTCCATGGCCCACCTGAGTTTCATAGTTCTACTTTTCTGACACGACATCGCATTGCAACCTTGCTTTTCTTGGTTATAGCCTACACTGGAATATGCACCTAAGAGAACAAACACCATCTTCTTGTTTTAGCCTTGCATTCTGGGTACTCAGACAAGTGCCTTACATCTTGCTTCTGCAGAAATATTCACTGAGTGAAGGAATGAAGGTAACCTACTCCCTGCTAGCTAATCAATTCTCACTCCAAGCTACATTTTAGGACAGAGGAGGCTCAGGGTTTTGAGGCTATAATCTTTATTGGAGCTTACAGTCTCATATTTCTCCCATGGAGTGGCTAGTAGGTTTGAACTACCAACCTTTTGGTTAATAGCCATATTCTTAACCTATTGTGCCACCAGGGTCTCTTGAATGAAGAAATGAATAGCCTTATAAATAGAGAAGACAACTAAACATGAACAATTCAGATGAAATGGTAGGCTACACATAATCTCTAATTCTTATTTTTTATTTATCAACTCTAAGCCCAAGAAAATTTGTTAAAGAGATGCCTTGTCTATCACTCTTTAACTCACCATAAACATTAAATGATAAGAAAATCAGTTATTGGATGTATTGAAGGAGTTTCTCTGACCATTTAAATAGAGCATTGCTATCGCTGTTTCATGGTAGGTCTGTTTGCCTGCATTTTATTCTAATTGGCATTTGAATCCTCCAATTTGCAGTTTGTGACAGAGCCTGACTTACCCACAGTATCCCATATTCCACACCACCCACTGTCTCTATCCATTTTGTCCTGTCAGAAGCATATCAAGCAGCCTCTGAGTGTAATCACATCAAAATCGATTTTCATGGTTGAGAGAAAAATAATGAAAATTTCTCTAATGTAGTAAATGTATGTGTTCCTTTTGGTTAACCAAAATAGACTATACATCAGACCTGTCAAAATTAAGTTTTCTGGATTCAGGGCTCTTCCACCGAATTGGACACAAATTACAAGCCGCACTGTGGAGCATCATGGGGCCTCCTCCTCGGGTTCTCTGCACCTCCAGCATCTCTCTCTTAGATGAAATTTCCTTCAAGCCTGATCTAAATCCCCAAGCAGACTGCTGGATGTTAGGACAAACCACCAAACCACGGTACTTTTTAGACTCATATTTTCAGTCTTTCATCCAGAACCTAATGTTTTCTTTCTAAAATCATTTGGTCCAAGAAGTCAGCTTCTTAAACCAACTTAAAAAAGAACAAAACCTTCTGCCATCAAGTCAGTTCTGATTTCTAGTGACCCCATAAAGGGCGTCAGATGATGGATTCACAGTTGGTGGACGCCAACCACTAACCTTGCAGCTAACATCTAACCCTATCTAGCAGAACCGCTAGGACACCCTACATTTTTAAAAACCCATGTTCTGATTCTACCACTCCGACAAATAGTCACCTGACATATCGTTTCACATGATGTTACCTCAAAGCAGATGTGTCATGAAAATACCATCAGAATTCCCTTCCTGACGTGTCTTGGTAAGGGAAATCACAGCTACATGAAGGAGTGAAGCTTAAATTGATTTTCCAGGTTAATAATTTCCATTATTGTAAGTATAGCAGTCTCCTACTAAACTTTGGATATTAAAATAATTGCTAAATTATCACTTAAAGTAATTGCTGATGTTTCTATTACTGAAAGTGGGAATGAGAGCCAATATATTCAAAACACAACCTTAATAAAATTATGAAAGTTGATGATTAGTATATGGACCACTAAGTTAATAAATAAAAACAGTTCGCAGTAGCATGCTCTAGCTATTTAGAACTAGAAAACAATAACATAAAATAACCTCATGTTCAGCACCCCCAGCTTATTATGCTGATATTTCAAGATTTTATTTATTTGACCTTAAAAAAGAAAGAATATGAACACACATTTTGTAAAGTAAAAAGTCCAAGATGAATATCAAAAACACTTCAGGCTGTGGAGAACTCACATACACATAAGGAAATAAATAAAGATTTCCTGATATCTAGTCTCTTTCAAAATCAAGGTTTGCTTTATTTCTGATTGTTTCATTCAATACTAACTCTTCTAAGTCTCCTACAAAAATAAAATCAATTCGTAGAGATTGGTAGCATGAACAGCAGTAAGAAATTGGTTTATGTGATTGGTAATGGACTTATTGTAAAAGGACAGCCATTCTAAACCCTATTTTTAAAATAAGCGAACATGGTGAAGTACTTGTATTACAACTGAGAGTATTAATTTTTAATATATTTGATTAAGTTCATTTGTTTGGATCTTCACTTTTAAGTGTAAAATTAGTTAATACTTTACTCAAATAATTTCATTCTAAAATTCATAATTTTCAATTGTACATTATTTCATTTTTTCCCAGGAACAGGTGATATGGTTTGTGGAAATATCATTGAACTTAAGGAACTCTGTGTTTCATCTGTAACTTCCTGAATTTGGGCATTAAATAATTGCCTCTTTATAATAAAAACATATTCTAAGCATTTCTTTTATTAAGTCTTTCAGAAAAATAGTTATCTTGAGTTCTAATGGTGTATCTAGCTAGCTATATTTTTATAATAGGTTTTCATCTTTATATACATTGAAATATACATGAATTAACAAATCAATCAATGAATTCATTCTTAATATCTATTTTTTCCCAATATGAGAGAAATTCCATTGTCCATGCTGAGTAAACATTAGATTGCTAACTGCTAGGATGGGGTTCCAACTGAGCATCCTCTCTTCAGGAGAAAGATGAGACTGTCTGTATCCATAGCAACTGACAGCCTGGGAAACCCTACATAGGGTCTATAATTCAGAGTCAGCTTGATGGCAATATTTGGGTTTGTTTGGGTGGTGGGTGGGGGAAAGTGGTTTAAGATAAACACACACATATCTAAAAACTTGGCCATAATTATAATTATCCAAATACAAAGACCAAAACCAAATTAATTGCCAGACAGTGAGTCGATTCTGACTCATAGAGACCATATTGGACAGAATAGAACTGTCCTGGGTTTGCAAGACTATAGCTCTCTCTGGAAGTTGAAAGTCTCATCTTTCTCCTGGGGAGGGCCTAGTGGATTTGAAGTGCTGAGGTTGTGGTTATAACCCCAATATATCACCCATGCTGCCACTGGGGTTCCAGTAAACAAAGACCAGAAACCCAGAAAGAAAGCTATTATCATTGGCATATCGAAGGTCTTCTTTGGATTATTTCTAGTGCTCCTGTGAGTCACATTGTGGCCAGCTGATGGGTGGCACAGATGGCTGGGACAGAAAGGTTTGTTTCTGTCATGGTTTGCCATATTTCATCAGACCTTCTTTTAGGGGGTGATGGCAAGTTTTAATGTCCTATAATTCTCGGAGAACAGTGTCATTGGTTTTGCTGTTATTTCTACTTAATTAGAAAGCAGTCTGTTTGAGAAGGTGCTTGCCTGGCTCCCTTTGAACCCCTGGTAACTGGAGATGGCTCTGCTGATTTCCCTTCTGCTGTTTGTGTGAAAGATGCTGTGGACCATTTGCCTTTCACCATGTGGAAAAAGCTGACCTTGCATCCCTCAGCCTTGATAGCTGAGCAAGTGCGAATGTGGTATGTTTAGTGTTGTAATGCTTTCCAAACTTTGATCTTCCTCTTTATACGCTCCCTTGTTATGCTACACACACACACACACACACACACACACACACCTATTCATACCCACAAAGGGTACTCATTCCACTTGTATGACTTCTTCAACCATTATTATGTATAAGAGAAATTCAATAATTCACACTAAAATGATTAGCCCTCAGACTCTCCCTGGAATGCTATTACTTCCCAATTTCAACTTGTCCTGTTTGTGTAATTGTCGTCTTTTTCTCCATCTCATTATCCTCAGGAACCTCTCTGCATTGTTAGCATCTTTTCTCTTTTTTGATTATTATTTCTATTTTATTAATTTTTATTATCTTTTCCTTCAAAACGATGTTATTGGGGGCTAACACAGATATCACATCCTTCAATTTTTCAATATCTCAAGCAGTATTGTACAATTGCTGCCACAATCTGTTTCTAAATATTCTCATGCCTCTTAAATTCCTTGAAAAACGTTCCCCTTTAATCTCTGCCCACTGTACCTCCAGCCCTACCCAGGAATTCTTATTATAATCGCTGTTCCTATAGGTCCACTGAACCTGGCTTCATACACCCGGAACCAGAAAAACATATAACAGATATTCAAAAGGGTTACCTAAATGCATCTGAGATTAAGCCCAATATAAAAAGCAAACAAGCAAAAAACACCTAAATAATGAAAAGCAAATCAGCCCCGATGTCCATCAGAGGGGCGATCACGTGACAGGGTTATAATGGTTCAGGTCAGGCTTATCATTTTGATATCTTATAGCCACTTCCCCACCCCTCTCTGTTTGGTAAGTGATGTCTTCCATTCCATCTATTATGGATAGAGGAAAATCACCAGAGACGTATTTCTTGTGTAGCTCTCACAAATGTACATTGGTCTTCCACTGTCACCCATAGCCCTCTGCGTACCAGAATCTCACAGGTTAGACTCTTAGCCTATTCTCTCCTTTGGCTTTGGATTAAATGTTTTATAGAATGCTATGTGTGATGCTGGTGCGCTCCTTTCATGTGGAATTAGTTGATGTCTCATTTTGATGGCTACTTGTTTGGAGATAAATCCTTAAGAACTCAGGCAGTATGTTATGTGATAGCTAAGCACCATCTAATTTCTTCACCATACTTTGCCAAAGCACCCACATATTCTGTGCTCCCTTCCAGAGAGCATCGAACAGGGCCATATCGTAAAAACCAATTTTTCTCAAATTGGAGCTAGGATTCATTAGAGTCCAAATCCCATTCCTGGATTTTATTTTTAATATATATCTTTGGCTCTCTTTAGAGACCTCTGTGTTAATTTATGATAATCGTATCAATCATCTCCCTGGAACATAAAAGTCTTTCTTTAACATTGTCCTTCCCTCCATGCAGGTAGAGGGATGAGATTTACTATGGGAAAGTCAAGTCGGCTGCAAACATGTCTGAGAGAACACAGTGCCGTCCTGTTGGTACACTTTTCTCCCGATTAGACATCTGACTGCAGGAAGTTCTCACAGAAGCTCCGTGCCTCTTCTACATGCCCGAATCCATGGACGGTGGTCGGCAGACTTTGATGGCTGCATCTCTACTTCTGCACTCCTAATATTTGATAAAAATTTCCCAGTACCACCATTCAATTCCAACTGATTTCTCTCCCTACAGATTTTCATCCCTTTGCCACTTTATGAATCAATTTTAGGTCCTAGGAATATTTTATTTCACCTTCCTGAAGGTTTCATTTAATACACTCTGCTTCTTTAACTTTATATATATATATATATATTCAGAGGTTCATAGGTAATAAATCTTCAGAGCATGTGCATATACAGTATTTCCATGTAGTTCCCACCATATTTTTTTATATGTGAGTGTCAGAATTCTATTTCAGAATAAGGACCAAAGGGGCTTTTAGAAGAATGGTATTTCATTAACCCACCTTCTGGCATTTTAACTGTTATCAGCTGTACAGTTTAGTTTTATTACAACAGACAGTATTGTGATAACTTTTCCTACTTTATCTTCACAATTTATTGGAGCAGTTAATTTTCAGAAAGAAAGAGCATTTTTTTTTCTCCTTAGAAATTCCTTCACGGCCTCTTTAATACATGTTCCTTGCTATTTAGACGAACTGCTGATAAGTGATTTTGACTTCTATCCTCCATAATATGAGATGTTTCACAGAAACTTTGCAAACAACTGAGAGGTGGCAGCCAATTCTTACATCCAGTCTCAACTGATTAATGCCTGCCCCCATGCAGCCAACACTCAGCTGGCTCCACCGCAGCCACGGCCAGCCAAATCCACTTTCAAACGTCAGAGAATCAAGTTTGCACTTTATTTTAATGATTTTTCCCCTAAGCTCATTCTCTCTCCTTTTGAATATAATTTGGTGTTTGACAACATTGCTTGTTAAAGACTAGATCTATTAAGTCAAAGTAAGTAGGACTTACTCCATTGATCTAATGAATATATTCTCTGAAAACTTCCATGTCAAAGTGATCTTTCTGACCAAATGAACCAATAAAACTCATTCTCTCTTCCTATGTCTCACCCTAAAACACATCTATCTGCACATATTTTATTGCTCTCATCTCTTTAAAAAATGTGCTTCATTATTTTCATATGCTTTTCTTTCTTTGGGCCCTTCATTGCCTCGTTTTGGTTTGTCAATCGTCTCCTCAGCGTTCTCTAGTGACTAAAGCAGGACAATTTACACCTGGGAACATAGCCCAAATGCGGCAACGTTCAGCCCTGAGGTCAATTCTGACTCATGGCCACCCACGGTGTCATTGTAGAATTGTGCTTGCTTCCTAAGGTCATCATTGATGGACGTCTAAGGATTTCTCCTGAGGCATCGCAGGCTGTGTGTCAATCTTCGATTTTTCAGTTAGTAGCCAAGCCTGCTGATGGTTCACACCATTCACGAACTCCTCAGTGGTGAAGCGGAGGCAGGGGGAAGGGAAGACCTTAATGATATTAGAACAGATACTAAAATGAAAGTCATCACTGGAATGCCCTGTGATGGGGAGATGGGAATGTTTTGACGAGTCTGAGGCAAAAGCTACTTGTAAACTTTACTCCTCAACTGTTAGTATAGCTCTCTTTCTAAACACAATCTCTCTCTCCTCAATCCAATAGATCTTCTGAGTTTGGGGATCCCAGGTTTTCAACTTCTTTGTTTATAACCAATTGTTCTGAGCAGCGAATCTTTGAAAACTCCAATTTTATAGTCAACTAGTTGCCATCAATTTTATAGTCAATTAGTTGACACATGGTGACTGCGTATGTGCTAGACGACAACAGTATCCCATTGATGCAGTCGCTGTGTCAGCTCATCTTTTTGAGGGATTTTCTCTTTTGTTACCTTTTTACTCCACCAAACATGTTGACCTTCTCTAAGGATTGGTCATTCCTGACGATATATCCAAAGCATGTAAGTCAAAGTATTGACATTCTTACTGCTAAGGAGCACTCTGGCCTTACTTCTTGCAATACGGATCCGTTTGTCCTTTGAGCATACCACAGCCCTGTCAATATTCTCTGCTAGCACCACAATTCAGATAATTCGTTATTTTTCCATGGTTCTTGATAGGTGTCGTTGTGTCTATTTTATAAACAAGTAAACTGAAACTTAAATAAATTGCATATCTTTTACAAGATTGCACAAGCAGTGAATCACCAACAAGAAGTTGATTCCAGGGCTCAATCTTTCAGGTTCTATCTCGTTAAAGTCCCCCAAAAAGTCAGTCAGTGATTTCCAAGTGGGAGACAAAGAGGAGTAACGTTTGCTGTTCTTCCTGAAGCTTCAAATTACGTTGAAGCACACCGTCCTAGTCACTCTGACGTGTTCTGCAGTCCATTCATTAATAGCAACACCCACACGCACACACGGTTTGGTAATTGGATAATTTTACATTTATTGCAGCACTAAGCTCTCGGCTTTGCACGATGAATAATAGAGAGCCAGCTTCTTGCTTCTGCTGGCTTACACTGAACATGTGAATGCAGAGAAACAGCAGCGCCTGGAGGAAGTTATCAGATGAGCACTAGTGAATTTCATGAGCTTTTCTTAGAAGAGATAGGTTTCCTTATCTCTTCTGGAATATTAATAGGAAACCATCCTTAGCTTGGGGGAAGGCATAAAACAATACCCAAAACTGTGATGTTGAATGAGATGGAAGAAATTTCAAAGCGAGACTACGGGAAGAAAATGTGAAAAATCAGAAAGGCTAGCACAAAAAGAGGAAATGCTAGGTTCATCTCATTTATGCAAGGCAATGCACAAGGAGTACTAGAATCTGCAGAAGGACCAATGATTGATTGGCATAATGGAAGAGAAAAGCGGCGTGGAGAACAGTAGTCTGAATGGCTGATGAAAGAACTCTATACTGTCACTTAAACCCAAAGCCAGACGATTCCTAAGTGGCTTCCTGCACTGATGCTGCCTGCAGACATGCAGGAAGACTAATGCCTGGTCCAGCTTCTGATTCCATACATCAAACCACAGGTCCCACTGGGCGCACTCATACATTTTTGAAGGTCAGAGCCAGAAGAGACATAACTTTTTTTTCTTAATATAACATCATTTAGCAGAGAGGAAATTTGTGTTTCATTCTAAAAGTGTTGATTCAAGTCATAATAAGCATTGTGTAGGAAGCTGAACAATTTGCTGTATAGAGAATCTCTAATGCATGCAGACGGAATGAACACTGTTGGGTAGAAACAGGATTTCTGCGCAACCATGACTCCGAGAGCCTATTTCCCTCCACATGTGGTTTCCACACATAATCCTGTCATCACCATGTCCACCCATTGGGATGAAAGACACAAAAGAGATGGTCCAGAAAAAAATCACTTTTTAATCCTATCCTATTGACAACCAATATTTGAATCCAAATCTGCTGTGCATTTATTGTGTGACTTACACAAAATGTTACCTTCTTTATGGGTTGGGTTTGTCATTTGTGAAAAAATGATAAAAAATCTCCTAGTGTTTATGAAATACTGAATGATGAAATACATTAGAACATTTAACATTGAATAACTAGAAAATAATCATAAAACAAATAGTAGTCTACACCATAACAGAAACTATTGAATATAAAAATATCACTGACCAACGGCTTTAGAAAAATATAATATAATTGCTACTATTATATTATATTAAGAGGAGACCGTAGGTCATAAACATGAAGAAGGCTTTCCTATATTAGAGAGCAGTGGGAGGATTCAAAGGTTGTCATTGTTGTGCTAGGTGCTATGAAGTCAGTTCTGACTCATAGCAACCTTTTGGAATACAGAATGAAACACCGCCTGGGCCTGCAACATTCTCACAATTGTTATGTTTGCAGCCACAGTGCCAATCCGTGTCATTGGGGTCTTCTTTTTGCTTCCCTTCTGCTTTATCAAGCATGATGTCCTATTCTAGGGAATGGTCTCCCCTGATAAAAGATTCAAAATATGTGAGATGAAATGTCCCCAACCTCGCTTCTATGGTGCATTGGGGCTATATCTTTTTCAAGATAGATTCTTTGCTCTTTTGGCAGTCTACGGCACTTTCAATATTCTTCACCAACATAACAACTCAAATTCACCAATTCTTCATTGGTCTTCCTAATTCAATGCCCAACTTTCACATACATATAATGCAGTTGAAAATACGAAGGCTTGGTGCAATCTAGTCCACAAAGTGAAACTTGTGCTCTTCAATACATTAAGGAGATTTGTCCATCAGATTTACCCAATGCCATGAATCATTTCATCTCTTGACTGCTGCTTCCATGATCATTGATTGTGTCCTTTAGACAACCCTACTGAAGCTTTTGAATCCATTGTGTCACTTTGGACACAAAGTGAAAAGATGCACCGAAAAACTGAATCAAAAGAAGAAACTATGACCACATTCTTGGGAAAATTCTATAAAAACAGGATCACTGAATTTGAGCTGGAAATTATGTTAATTCTTTTACTCATAAATCAAATATGTATTTCTGTTGTGTTTTTTATTAATAATTGTATCCGTTTATACTAGACTGTTCTTATCTCAATTTTATCTAAACGTAAGGGAGTGAAGCAGCATATGGACATTTAGATAAAATTGAGATAAGAACAGACTAGTATAAACGGATGCAATTATTAATAAAACACAACAGAAATACATATTTGATTTTATGAGTAACCTATTAGGGATTTGGGCCTGATTTTTCACTGAGTTTAAAGAGAAACCCCAGTTGCTTTGAAGTCTGAAATATCAAGTTCCTTCCTAACATAGAGAACAGATTGAAACCAGAGCTTTGCATGGTAATGTTTCCCTTTCTGATAATTATTCTGTTGCTGTATATTGGATCCATTTGTTGTGGCACCTGTCAATCATCTTCCTCTTTTTCTCAGCCCCTTTTCTTTATCAAGCATTAAACTCTTCCCTAGTGTCTGGACTCTAATGACATGTCCAAAGTACATGAGACAAAGTGTCACCATCCTTGCCTCTAAGGAGCATTCTGGCTGTCCTTCTTCCAAGACAAGTTTGCTATCATTCTAGTGCATTATAGTTATATATTCTGAAAATAAATAAATGAGCAACTTTTCCAAAGAAATATGGCTACCAAATTTACTTGTTGTATTGAAAAAAAGTATTGCAGTTTTATAGCAACAAGTTTTTTCATACCAAGACTTTGTAATTAGTTCTGTTTTACTTATCTGATAAATTCAGCTATAATTATCATGCCACATTGTTCACTGGTTCAATCATATCAAGTAGAGTTGTGCAGTCATTGCAACAATTCATTTTGGAACCTTTTCTTCCTTCCTGTACCATTGATGTTGACTTTCAATTTCTCCCGCCCTCCCCTTGTTTTCCCCGAGCAACCCTTAATCCATCTACTGTCTTCATAAATCTACCTATCCAGCTTTTCCTAAAAAAATAAGCTACAAATAAAGGCAAAGAACACTGATCACATATAACAGAGAAAGCCCAAAATCTAAGAGAAAGTAGGGAATCTGAAAATCTTAGAATGAATTTACAGTGGGCCAGGAAGGAGATCAAATGACAAAGTGTTGTATTCCAGTGTAAATACAGCTGCTAAACTCCACTTTACAGTTATTTTTGTCCAACATGATGGCTATTAGTATTCCTAATTTATGGGCATTGGGAGTTAATTTACACAAGGACCTTTCAGATGTATTTTGGGCTACTACTATCATAGGTGCCTTTTCACAAACTAGGTGTTTAGAATTGAGTAATGGTATCATTTCTTCCTCCAGGTATAGATCTTATTATTTATGATCCTTGTACCACACAAGGTGGTGTGCTTCTTCTTTGTAAGTGTAGCTGACTCCGTACTTAGATGGCTGCTTCTTTTGAATAAAATTCCTTAAGATACCAGGGGTTCGTTTTCATGATACTTTGGCACCATCTGATTTCATCACCACACTTTGCTGTGAGATCCATATATTCAGTGATCTCCTCATGAGGGTGAATACCAGCAAGGCAATGTCATAAGAACGAATTGTTCTTATATTAGGGATAGGACCAAGTGAAAGCTCAAAATCCATTCACACAACTATGGTTTCTAGATATTTCCCTGGTTCCGTTTTAGAAACATCATTGTCATTTTATTTAGTACATCATAAATCATCCCCATGGGGTTTAAGGTATTTCTATTGATAGTAATATTAGTTTAATCATTGGTAAAGCATTGTTAAGTATAGGACATTACACATGTGTAGGATTTCTTAGTAGACTACAATCTATGTCTTCATAACTTGCTAGTCTTCAAAATGTGGGAGCCTGGAACCCAGTTACACATGTTGTGAGGCTTAAGCTAAAACACTCATTTAAAAAGGCAGAACCATGCCTGGTAGACTTACATAAAGGCAATGAAAACAGCAAATATTGGTTAGTTCCAAGTTGCTATTTGTTGGACAATAGTTCTAATTAAGCCAGAAGTCTAACAGCCACTTATTCCCTAAACTTGGGATAGAAATCATCTGCCTTTTCTCCCACTAGGAAATTTCATCTTAAAGTTCAAAGAACAGTCTTTGGTTCTGTTCTAAGTGAGTTCAAGGCCAAATCTGGTTCACTGAGTGGTGTTTCCAATTCTGGTCTATGAATAGCATTGTGTGCTTGGAAGAACAGAGGTAATGTCTGAGTTATCGATAGCACATTAGCTGGGCCTTGAGGGTTCAGTTAGAATATAAATTAGAAGTGCCCTGTTAAAAACATCATATTGGACGTCTTTTCCCCTTGGGGTCTCAACAAGCAACGGTACCCACAATGTTAACCAACGGTGTGATTCCCCGTCTGGCCTGCCCACACTCAGAGGTGCAATTGCTTCCTCCAATACCCGCATGACTGCTGCTTTCTGCTTGAGCCAGCAGCCCAGTAAAGTTCACTAATTAGGATTGAAAAATTAACCCTTCATTTTTGTGACCAAACAACACTGCTATTTAGTGGAAATTAATTGGTCTTCTCTTTCTCCCCATAACATGGAATCTGAACCCCATTGGTAGTGAGACTCTCCTTCTTAAGGTGGTTTTGAAGGCGTTCTAATGAAAGGGGGATATATAGTTTAAAGAAATAGGTAGGCACAATTCAGCGTTGCTCTAGAGACCAGGCTAGAAAAGTATACGGCCTGGAAACCAGGCCCTTTCTTTGTCTTCTTTTTGTCCTTTTTTAGTGAGCTAATACAGTATTTGTCCTGAAATTAGTTTTGAAATTAGTAACATTAAACTATTTTATACACATTCATTAAATTTGTATCTAAAGCAAAAATGCTGGTTAGTTTTCGTTTGTCTCAAAACATCTTAATTTAATTAAATATCTATATCATCTATATCTATATGTATATCTATATATATGTATATAAAAGCTATGCTGGGCATGGCTTTCACAGTATGCATTTTTCAAGCTAGATTAGCATCACACAACTCCCTCTGAGTTAGTGCACCCAGTGGCATCACCTGGGAAGGTTCTCTTTGGTCACAATGAATTTTTTCAGGAAAGCAGTTTCACTCAAACCTCATTTTTGTGATGGCTAATACAAGAGAACAACGTGTGGCTGGGAATTTTTTTTCCTGCTCAGGAAAAATTTCAGAGCAACCGTTGTGATGTGGAACACAGCTTAAAAGCACAGTATTATGGGGAGAAGTCAAGTGTATGATTTGTGTTCCCTTGTCAAAAAAGTTTAAATGCAGATTAATGAAAAACTCTTTTGAGACGTCCATAAACTTCCCAAAAAGATGTAAATAACAGCCCGTAGTGCATGTGGAGCTCATTCCACCAGGTCAGACTGTTAACCAAGGTTTACATTTAGAGGTTCTGGAAAGGTTGCCTAAAAGTGTGTGACAAAAAGGGCCTGATTTTCAGTAGATGGGAGACTAATTTTGCCACCATGAAAATGCACCTGCTCATGCAGCCATCTATTGCACCTCTTTATGGCAAAAAAACAGTATAACTCTCTTGGCCCATGTACCTGACTCATCTGGCCCAGCTCTGTGCATGCAAAGGGACATGAAACAGCAATTTGATGGAAACAATTAATAAACAGAGAGTTATATAGTCCATTGCTAAATTTAACATGATTATTTCATAGCAAAATACATTTAACATTCCAAATACAGTATGTGTGCTTCAGAAATACTTTATGATCATTTACTGTGACTCTTTTGAATGGTAGCAGTAATTAACCTGCAGGAACAGTAAAATAAATTTAAAAAATGAAAAAAAAGTCTATACTGTATTTTCTACATTGATATATTTCAAAAGCTGAATCTATTCCCAATATCTTAAGTCTTTCAGAATCTTCTCATCAAATAGAAGGGGGGAAATTGTATTTTTCTGGCAAACATCAAAAAGAATATATTTATTTTTTGTGACTATATTCACAAAAGACTTGGTAGGTAATTTAAAATATTGATTGAAGTCTTTTGGTTGTTTTATGCTGGGAAATAAGACAATGGATGAGATATCTAAAAACCTGTGTTCAAAATCTAACTTTTTGACTTTCAACTATGGCTTGGTTTATAAAATTAAAATAATATGTTTGAAAGATGTATTTAATTATTTTTATTTAGCAACTACTCTATTTTAGGCATTATTGCAGGTCCTTGAAATAAGTCTAAAGAAAACACATAAGTCAAAGTCACAGCACTATAATTTAGAGGAACATCTCCAAAGGACATAGTAAATAATGAAGTTTTACACAGAATGACTTGTATTTTGATTGATTTCATTTTATCCCTGATTCTCACAAAAACCTAATTACGTTAGAGTGAGAGAAATTAGACATGTGATGTTTAATGATAACATGGTTTTCCTGCCTACATAGACAATATCTATCACTACTGATTCAATTATGTAAATACCAAGAAAATATGAAATATCTGAGGTAAGTCATGTCTACTTGATGGATACCAGGGGTAACCAAAAAAACAAACAAAATCCTGGACAAAAGCTCTGGTCAGGACAAAAGCTCTACTTGGCAGAGCTTTCATAGTACACATTGTCCCCCCTCTAGGCCAGCATTAAGCATCTTGCTCTGAGTTAGTGCACCCAGTGGTGTTGCCTAGGAAGGTTCTCTTTGGTCTCAATGAATTTTGTCATAAAAGATGTTTCACTTAAATGTTGCTTTGGTTTTTTTGTGTGTGATGGCCAATTTAAGAGAACACCATGCAGCTGTGAAATTTTGTTTCCTGCCTTGGAAAAATGATGAAGAAACTTTTGTGATGTTGAACACCACTTAAAAGGACAGCACTAAGGGAAAAACTCAAGTGTTCCAGTGGATTTCTAATTTTGAAATAGGTGAAATGCCATTTGATGACAAACCTCATTCTAGACCTCCATCAACATCCCAAATGGACAAAAATGTCAACAAAATATGTGCACTTGTGCTCGAAGACCGATGACGAACCATTGAAGAGACGGGGAAATTACCTGGACTATTTCAGAGCATGGGTCAGCAAATTTTAACGGGAGATTTGGGAATGAGAAGGATCACTGCCAAACACATGCCTCAGGTTCTAATTGACCAGGAAAAGGAGCATCGAGTGTAAACATACTGTGGTCTGAAAGAACGGCGCGAAGTTATGCAGACATTTTCTGAGTCCTTTTCTGGTGATAAGACATGTTATATTCTTACAACACCCAAAATCAAACATCTCAGAATTCAGTACCAAACATCAAGACAATACTCATTTGTTTTTTTTTGTTTTTGATGTGATGGGGAT
Organism: Tenrec ecaudatus; assembly: GCF_050624435.1. NCBI lineage: Eukaryota > Metazoa > Chordata > Mammalia > Afrosoricida > Tenrecidae > Tenrec > Tenrec ecaudatus. The sequence continues at coordinate 200,231,358 of NC_134532.1, forward strand.
AGTGCATTTGGGTTCATTCCACCAGGTCAGAATGTTGATGAAACTTTCTATTTAGAAATTCTGAAAAGATTGTGTGACATTGTGCAACAAAAAAAAGGCCTGATTTGTGGATTTGCCACCGTGATGATTCACCTGCTTCTGCAGCCATAACAGTGAACCAGTTGTTGGCAGAACAGAGAGTGCCTCTCTTGCCTCACATACATCACTCACCTGACCTCGCTCTGGGAGACTTCTTTTAATTTCCATGAATGAAGAGGGACGTGAAATGACATTTTCCACCTTCCCCTTACCTTCATGGTATCGCTACTCCCAATTATTGTTCATGAGGGGCTTGTCTGTCCTGGATTCCATGTGGTGAGACCTCTTCTCTGTCCCAGCGTACGTGCTCTGGTCTAGCCGGATTTGTTTGGTAAACCTGGGGTCAAGATGGTGGAAGGGAAGAAGCCTTGAAGAACTACAGGAATGTTGTATGTTTCATTGGTGCTATACTGCACCCTGAAAATTCTCAATCCAATAAAGTACAGTGAAAACAAACACCTTTTGATGTAGACATCTTTTAACTGCTTATACATAATAGTCACATTCAATTAACAAAAATTTGTACATAAAATACTAGCAATACAAAATGTGCTATTACATCTAAGTCATCAATACATAAAGGCAAAAACAAATAATATATTTAATATTTTAATATCCATCTAGTTCTAAGCTGAAAAACTGCCATAACATTACATAAAGTAAGCCTTTTTATTAAAAATACAGATTTAATATGTATAATTATGCAGTTCATTAAGAAAAAATAATTTCAATAGAGTAAACCATATTATGATTAATTAAAAGAGTGTCTAATGATTTCATTTTCTTCTTTTCATTGCACTATCCCTATTTTCTCCCAAGACGAATTTCAAACCTCAGATAGTCCTCTCAACACTGACCTGTATATCTGGCACATCAAAAACTACCATAGCAATTGAATGTATTGTAAATGAATGTCCTCCTAAAGTTAAATACTTTTTTCCTCCCTTTTATCTCTCTGTGTACACTATCAACACCTTTCAAAACAGAGCAAATGTCAACAGTACAGTCATTTGATTTGATTAGAAGTTTTTCTACTTGTTTTATAAGTAGTTTCAGCTTATTAATATCATTGAAATGAGATTATTTCCTGAATTGATTTTCTTTGTTATACTTTCATTATTATCCCTTTCAAATGTTCTGTCATTTCCTTAATGCTTTTTTGAAGTGGCATCCACCTGAAGTTCAGAACTAATTAGAATTCTGTAATGAAGATCTTGATAAACAACTCCTAATACACAATCATATCTAATTATAAGTTCTTCCTGACATTAAATATTTCCATTAATATATTTCCTTATATTTACCATGAAGGATTCTCTAATTTAGCTTAATTTCAGCACACTGTGCAAAACCACCATTCCTGGTAAATTGTTCACTTTTTAGTGTTATCTTAATTTTTTTTTAAGTTTTAAAATTTCCAAAATTTATTGAACCTAGGCCCTTTTGTCATTAGAAATATAACAGTGTATACTTTCCTCAGATAATACATCATAGATTTTTTTTTCATCCTAGTAAAATTGTTATCATGGTGAATATATTCTTTCATCATTAATACAACATGGAAGTAAAATTTAGCTGATGATAGTCTAACAAGTGTTGTAGCAGTGGACTGACAGGGAACTGCTAGCAACCCAAGCTGAATTAAGAAGAACACGTGAAATAAAGTGTATCATTGCTGATGGTAAATGATTCTTGGATGAAAATAGAGAAGAAAATATAAATATTTGTGTTTTATTGCCTATGCAAAATTTCTCAACTGTCTAAGCGCCCAACAAACCATTGATACCCTGGAGAAGAATGGGAATTCCAGAACAATTCATTGTACTCATCAGGGAAACTGATACACAAATCACAAGCCAGTTGTGCGAACAGACCAAGAGAATATTGCATGGTTTAAAATCAGGAAAGAAGAGAGTCAGAGTTGTATCCTCTTGTGATGCTTACTCAATGCGTATACTGAGCAAGCCAGATTATATGAAGAAGAATGTAGCATCAGGATTGGAGAAGGACTTATTAACAGCCTGCAATATGCAAATGGTACAACCTTTCTTGCTAAAGGTGAGGAGGACTTGTAGCTCTTGCTGATGAAAATCAAGAATTGCAGCCTTAAGTGTGGATTAAAACTCAATGTAAGGAAATCCTCCCAACTGGACCAAAGGTACCAGCAAGATAAATAGAGAAAATATTGAAGTTTCCAAGGATTTCATCTTGCTTGGATCTATAATCAATGATGATGGATGCCACAGTCAAGAAACCAAACAACGCAATGCAACGCATTGGGTACATATGCTGGACTAGGCCTTTTTCGAGTGCTGGGAAGCAAGTGTGTTACTTTGAGAACTATGTTGCCCTGACCCAAACCAGGGCATTTTAAATTTTGTCAGATGCATGTGAAAGTTGAGCATTAAATACAGAAGGCCAACGAAGAATTGATGTATTTGAATTATAGTGCCTGCTAAGAATATTGAAAGTACCAAGGCTGGTTAAAAGAAAAAGACAACTTTGTCTTGGAAGAAGTAGTCAGAAGGTTTCTTAGAGGCAAGGATGGTGAGACTTGTCACATAGTTTGGACTTTTTCTTAAGAAAGACTAGTCTCTGGAGAAGGACATCATGCTCAGTAAAATAAAGGGCAGGGACCATAGGGAAGCCTGGGACAAAATGGACTGACATAGCAACAGATGACTCAACCATAGGAATAATTGTAAAGATGGTTTAGGACCAGGCAGTGCTAAGTTCTGTTATACACAGGCTCACTCTGAGTCAGAACTGATTCAAGTAGACCTAACAACAACTCCATACTGGGCAGTAAAGAATAGATTTTCTTATTTTCTAAAAAATATGTATATGCAATGTCAGAGTACTATGTATTTGAATGAGTTCATGATATTCTCTTTAAAATTATTCCAGTTCAAAATTTTCAAAATTTTGTCTTTAATAACTAATTGAAATATGTGACAGACACTTGAATCCAGCCAATGTATTCTTGTAAACTTTGATTTCGTTGGACCCTTGGATGGTTAATGCTTGCAGAATAGAACGCACTATGTTGACATTTTCAAATTCATTATTTCCCCCTGATGTGTGCCCCTCAATTTCAGTATCACTTCTGAGCACATCAACAATTTAATCACACGAGTGTCATGATCTACGGTTACTGCTGTCAGTTAAAACTGCACTTCTCTAAGATTTGATACACAGTGGGGTTTATTGTTGTTTTTCAATGTACAGATTGGGTGTCTTGTTTTCTGATTTTTAATTCTCAGGGTCAATGTATGTATCTCACTATTCTGTGTCAAAGAAGTGCTAATTCCTAAGATTGATTGACTCACATCTATTAGGAACAATCATTTTCACAAAAGTGTATCAAGTTTTATCGATTGCTATTAACCTAAGAGCTATTGAAAGCATAAATAAGGCATCATTTCCAAAATAATATGTCAATTTTGGGGGAAAAATGACTAACCAAAGCAGCTATTGGATTTAACATTTTATGTGCTCCTTCATGTTAAACTAAGGAGCCCTGGTAGTGTAGTGGTTACACCTTAGGCTGCTAATGATAAGGTCAACAGTTCAAAACTAGTAGCCACTCCAAGGGAGAAATATGGGGGCTTGCTACTCCCATAAAGGCTTATTGTCTCAGAAACAGGAGCAGGGAGTTGGACTTGTGTTTTATTGACTATGCAAAGCCAATCAAGTGTATGGACCCCAATACGCTATGGATAATATCGACAAGAACTAGAATTCGAGAAGACTTCACTGTGCTCTTGAGAAATGTATACATGGATCAAAAGGCAATTGTGTAAACAAAACAAGGGAATACTACATTGTTTTAAATCTGGGAAAGTGTGTCTGGGTTGTATCTACCCACCATATTTGTTCAATTTCTATCTTGATCAAATGACTATATGAAAACAAATGGGCATCAGGAGTAGGGGAAGTCTTATAAACAATCTGCAATATTCAGACACAACCTTGCTCACCAAAAGTGAGGGGAATTTGAAGTGGCTACACCCAGCAGAATTATTTTCCCATTTTGGGGGGTTACCCCATTCATATTTTGGACACCATGTTACACTATGGAATCCTTGGGGTTCAGTGAAGCCCATGTTGAACTTCTAACCACAAGATCAGTAATTTGAATCGACCAGACAATCCACATAGGAAAAAGTGAAGCTGTCTTTTCTTGTGAGGATGTAAACCCCCAGACAAGAAGACGTAAATTCTGGAAGCAGTTTGACTCTTTCCCATAGGATCACTCTGAGTTGGAATTAGCTCCTTAATAGTGGATTTGGTTTTGGTTATATTGCATTACAATGATAAAAATCTGAGACTTTGATAACATAAAGAGAATAAAGGACATAAGTAACTTGGGAGAAATGAAGTAGGACCAAAACACAATACAAAGCACAGAGCCAAGCACAACTTATACTGATCCTTTAGTGCAGAGTAGACCACTTGTAAGGTTTTGGAGACTAAATCTTTATGTGAACAATCATCCTGACCTTTTGCCAGTAAAGTTGCTGGTAGATTCAAAGCACTGATTTTGTCCTTAATCCACAATCTTATCAGGACTCCATTGAATTAGGGCCAATACACATTAAATTCCTACTACTATTGCATCTTTGGAATCTTCAAATATAAGAATTTGATTTTTATATTTACAAGGTTTTAATTTTTATTTACAAGGTTTTCCCATTTATTCCATTTGATACTTCACTTTATAACATTTGCATGCATTTATATTGTACCTTTTGAAGAAAAATGTCACATTATGATGATGCTACCATGTGGTTTTGAGTGAAGAAACAGTATATTGCAAGTGAAATATTCACCCTTTTCCCACTAGTAGTTGCTATCTGCTAATTATTTGATTTGTGAGATAAATCTCAATTTTAAATACAGAAAGAAATCAATGTGTGAGATTACATTTAAATCAGGAAGGCATGTGGAATGGAATCCTCAACAAGTACAAGTGCACATCACATATACTCTATGATAAAAACTGTAAAATATGGCCTTATGTGATTGAGGCATAGTATGAACACTACTTTATCCACTTAAGATGAAAGCAAGCCTACGTCAAAAGCAATAGTGTTCACTGATTTCCCCTCTTCATGGTGTCTAGTGAACTTTTGTTTCACTTTCCAATCAATACTTCTCCTTTGCTTCTTGTTCCTGCTATCATTAGCACTGGTGGTTTTGTTGCCTCGGGGTATTATTTTCTCAAGAATATTAAACAGAGATAATATTAAATATGTTAACAATATATACAGTTGTATGCTGCTGCCTATGAGTCAAAATAGACACTATAACATGGGGTAAATTTAGATAGTACTGCATGGTACATACGTATGTAAGTAATGTCAGTGTTCATTATGACTATGAAGACATATGCCTTTGAAGTCTTAGAATTGCTTTGTTTACAAGAGATATGAGATATTTGTTGAATGTGGGCAAAATCTGTTGCATTCAATATATCCCATCATCTGTTTGGAATTTCTAAACTCTATTGTACACTTGTGAGTCCCCAGACTGGTATGACTTTGGGCATTGTGCAAGTGGACATTCTGGTGTCTAACTTCTGTGTCATTTACTATGTCTTGAGTTGCAACTTGAGGCTTGGTTTTTTTTACCTTCAGTACTTTAAGCTTAAGGTTTACTGAGTGTGTTCTTCCTTCTTTTGTACTTTTAATTCCAGGTCTTTGTGCATGTCGTTATCATGTGTTAGTTAATCTTCTCAAGCTGCACTTGATATGGTCTGTTTAGCTCTTTGACTTCATCACTTCTTCTATTTCCCTTTGCTACTCTATGACTAAGAGCAAATTTTAGAGTCTCCTGACATCCATCTTGCACTTCTCCTTTTCCTTGTCTATTAAAAGGCATTTGGCTTTCCTCATGGATAATGTTCTTGGTGTCTTTTCACAACTCCACCATACTGTCTGTCATGAGTTCCATGCTATGAGGCATCTATGAGTTGGAAATGACTCCAGATTACCTAACAACAACACCATGCCTTGAATTTAAATATTACACACTTAAATATAAATGTGAATAATGCCTTTAAAACATTTATATTCAGCCATAAATTTATGATCACATGAAATGTTCCTTTTGTTGTAGTTAGTTGCCATCAAATCATTCTGACCTATAGTGAGCCAATGTATGATGGAATAAAACACTGCACAGTCCTGGGCCATCCTCACAATTGTCTCTGTGTCTGAGCTCACAGATGCAGCATCTGTGTCAATCCATTTAACGGAGGGTCGTCCTCTCTTTGATACCCTTGCACTTTACCAAGCATGAGTCCCTCTCCAGAGACTTAGCTCTCCTGACAATATGTCCAAACACATATGATGAAATCTTACCAACTTTTTTTTCTAAGGAATACTTGGCCTTACTTCGTCCATATAGATTAGTTTGGTCTTTTAGCAGCCCGTGGTAATTTTCAGTATTGGTCTCCAATACCACAATTCAAATATATCAATTCTTTTTCAGTCCTCCTTATTCAAAGGCCACCTTTCAAATGCATTTGAGGCAATAGAAAATACCATGGCTTGGATCAGGTGCATTGTCATTCTGGAAGAAACCTCTTTGCTCCACAATACTCTAAAGAAGCCTTGGGCAGGAGATTTACCGAATACTATTGTATTGATCCCTTGATGGCTGCTTCTGTGAACACTGATTATTTCTACTCTGTTCTAATGTGATCAACGTAAAATGGAATTGCCAGAGAGAAACACATATTCCAGAAAATGAGGATAAAACAAAAACAGAAAACAGACGAGTTGCCCCCTCGCATGATGCTTTCATTCTTGGAGGAATTTATAAGATCTTCAAAAAGCAAACAAATGAAATAGGGGTTTCAGCTAATTTCCACAAAGAAAATAACTAGTGGTACATATAAGAGAGGAACATGGTGAAGCCATGCTACCCATTTGGGTCTACATATAATTGTTATATCTAAAATTTCCATTTGGAGTTTATTCGTCTTTGTTGTTGACTTGATTTTCTATTTCAAAGCAACTCAAAACAAAAGACTGTGCTTGGAACAGCCAGGGTATCCCTGGGAAGAAGTGACAGGGAGCAGCCTCCTTAGAGTCAAAGAGGAGCTACTCTTAAGCCTTGGGTCTGGTCCATGAGTTAGGTTTGTGCCACACGCTCCTCCTGAGAAGCATTGTCACAATGGTTCCCTGTATGACATGTTCGGCAACATCCAATGGCTTAAGACAAAGTTGCAATCTACAACATAGCTGATTATCATCAAGAAATTTTAGGCTTAGATTCTGTTACTGGAGACGATATAGAATAACAGAGTTGTTGGCTAAAACCAATCCTATTCCCACCACTTATTACAACTGCTCAGTCATGTTTTCTATTAATATGTGTAGGGTTACTTTGAGCCAGAACAGGTTTGATGGCACCTAACAAAAACGAGACCAACAACATTCTGTCTTCAAAATAAGTAAATAAACAAATACATAAAATATGTACTTAATTTTCTTATTGCTTGTTAACTCTTCATCCTCATCTGCTGCATCAGGTCAATATTATGAGTTTTAAAATCCCTAGAATAGATTTTCTAGATTTGTATATTTCTCTTGAGAAAATAACTTAAATTCAAGCTTCTGAATCACCTATTGCTTCAGTCAATCCACAAGCATTTACAGCCCCTCCCCCAGCCAGTGCATCATTGCTTGACATGGGGTGGGAGTGGGGGAGTGTGAAAGACAAGGATACCAAGCCAAATAGATCAAAGGAAGGTGGGAGACACTGAGATCAATATCTTAATTCCCGGCAATGGAAGGATGACATTGGGCTACACTGGAGTCTGAGAGCCCAAAGAAAGGAAGAACCTTGAGGTTTCAGAACAGGGAAGTTAGTAGAGGGTACCTGGTGCCCTGTAGGCAATCTTCCTTGAGCTTCCAAGCCTTTGTCCGTCTCAAGAAGGCTGGTGTTTTCCTTTCTCCTGCAGTTATCCCTCTGCTACAGCTTGACAGTCATTACGTGAGGTATAACCTGATGTCAGAGATTTCACCCGCACCGCAAGAGACCCAGACGTGATTTCCTCTGCTTCTAATGATGAGCAGAGGGGACTACCCTTCATCAGCTAGTATCCATGAAATCGACTTCTTGGAAGTAAGAGAACTTTTTGCCTCTCCTGCCAAGCAGACTTGTTTTTAGAACTGCCGCAGCACATCTTAGTACGTGATATCTTACACACACCCAACTCAGGAGAGAGGTCCTAAATAAAAACTCTAACATGTTGCACTTTTACTTCTGTTATTGGCATTACTGTAAAACATAGTTCATTCTCATTCTACAGAAGCAGCAGAATTTTACCCTCATCTTTAATATTGATTTGATGGATATAAAATACAGGTAAATCTTGATATTCGGGTTGTTTTTTTCATTGAGACAGAAAACTATTGACAGCAAGAAGCTGGCATCCATTTGCATTTTAGAAGGAAAAATAAAAAAGTGGTTTAATATTTGGAAAACACTGTGATGTGTTTCTCAGTGGCATAAATATCCTGCAAAAGATGTCACCTCAAAATGAAATTGACTTTCTTTCCATCTTGCAGACAAGAATTTCTAACACTCAAAGGTCAAACACTGAATTCACCCTGTTGATGGTGCTAGTGTAGTCCAACTGGTTCTAACTCATAATAACACTACACAAAACAGAGCACGCTACACCAGTCTCAAAATCTATACTGTGCTTGATGCCGTTCATTTTGTCAATCCACCCTTAATGAGGAACTTCCTACTTTTGTCTAAAGCCTCTACTACCACTACTATGTGTCTGTTTGTTGTATTGTGGTGGCTTCGTTGCGGCTGTGGTGCTGAAATCTTTGCCACTGGTCTTTCAAATACCAGCAGGGTTACCACGGTGAACAGTTTCAGCAGAGCTTCCTTTTAAAAAGGAAACGAAAAAGGAACTAGTGGTGTGTTTCTCAAAATACATTTACCAGTGGAAACCTTATGAAGAGCCGTGGAACAGTGTCTTATAGATTAGAAAATCAGCAATAAAAGGAAGACTATTAATGAGATGGGCTTACACAATGGTTTAATGGTTTAGCACCGTATAGACAAACAAAAGAACAACAAAAAACAGATGATATCATTCTGATAACCTCTGTTTAAAGCCACTGGGCATCAGCAATAAGATCCTTTGTTCCATGTCTTCTTCTAAATCAGGCTGAGTTTCCAGTAGTATGCTGTAGATTTACTACTGTAATTCTTTTAGCATTATCTTCGGTAAGATGTTACTTGTTATGATATTAACGATACTGGCGAACAATTTCTGGATAACGTTTAAACAGCTTTCTTGGCGAGGGGCAGGACAATGGATTTCTTTTAGTTGGTTTGCCAAATGTCTGTCTTCCAACTTTTAGCATAGATGAGTGAGTGCCTCCAGTCTTGCATCCATTTGTTGAAACAGCTACTTTAGCATTCCATACACTCTTGGGTTCTTGTTTTATGATAAGACCTTCAGTGAAACTTGCATTTCTTTCTTAAATATTATACGTTTTTAATCATTTGGTAGGAACTGAATTTGAAGCCCTAGGCCACCAAGTTTGCTTGAAGCCTCAGCTGCTGATCATTAGTTGGGTGTTGTCTGACCCAAGGTTTCATAAAGTTGACCATGCACTTCATCTTTAAATGCAAGTCGTTTATATGAAATGGAGCTAGCAAGATTTAGTGGCTTACATCTTGGCTGCTAACTGCACGTTTGAATCAACAGATGTTCTGCAGGAAAGAGGGGGCTTTATGCTCCTGGAAAGAATTACAACATCAGAAACCAAAAGTGTCTGTTCTACTCTGTCTTCAAGGGTCGCTGTGAAGCAGAATTGACTCAAATACAGTGGTCAGCATATGCTAGAATTGAAATGTTGTTATTGTTTTTAGGTGCAACCAATATATTCTGGGTCATAGCATGTACAACAGATTGAAATAGCTCCCAGTCCTCTGCATTCCTTACCATTGTTACATTTGAGCTCATTATTGCAACTACTATGTCCATCCACTTCTCAACAGTCTTTATTTCATTGGCTGTCTATTTTAACAAGCACAGTGTTTTTAATCCATATATCCATATAACTTGCCCCAAATACTTGTACTTGCAAGACAAATGTGTTTGTTCCTTTGGCCGTCCATAATAATTTCGATATTTTTCACAAATATCATAATTTATATACATTGATTCAGGCTCCAGGCTTCTTTAGTAATGTCCAACTTACATACAAAATTGATGCAATTGAAACAGGAAGCAAAGAATTGAAGAATACAGTTATGTGGCAATCACATAACTCCTGCCAACTTGAATGAAGGGGTGGAGTTTAGCCTTTCAATTGGGGGGCAGCTTGATGAGCTCATTTGGAGGCATGATGGAGAAAAATAGCTCACTGAAGGACAAACCCACTCTCTCTCTGCCTTCCCTTTCCTGCTGTTGAGACAACTGGATTGCTGGAGAAGACATGTGGAGACCCATTCCAGCATGGAGACGCTACCACTACCACTACCACTGGATCCACAAGACCTTCCAAGCACTGGTGTGTGGTGTTCCTGCATTCTTCATCATTGAATGTGCTGCATGTGTCTAAAGAAGAATTTATGGACTAGTGTCAAACATATGGACTAATATTTGGCTTATGGATTTGATCTGAACTGGGATGGGATATTTTCATAATATATAATTGCTCTTGTATATAAATATCTTTCTTATGCACATATGAGTATCTATGAATTTGTTTCACTAGTCTATCTGACTAGCATAAATTGTAATAGAAAGCATAAACTCTAAACATATAGAGAATTATATGGGGGATATTATTTTTTAATTAAAACTAAAATATCTCAATCCTGAGTAAAGTAACAAGGAATAAAGTGAATAAATACTGAGAAAGCTCCAATATAAATCTTAAGAGTTTACCATTAAAGTGGTAATGCTGGAGAAATAAACTAGATTCAGTTATGTTTTCCTTATAAAAGGCATACCTGAATGAAAGAAACACAGAAAATTTAAATGAAAAATGTTTAATGAATAGAAATCCCAAGCATTTACTAATCAAAATTGACATATTTAATGGGAAAATATTGAACAACTTAGGAAGTGTTAGATCTCTCAGAGGAGAGATAAACCTCGGTCCTTTGCTGCGCATGAAAAAGAATTCATGCCGAAGCCTTGTTTGTGATACAAGTGAGTTTTATGTGCCTTAGTAGAAGTTTCAGGTTTACACAGGCAGCCACAAGGCTCCTCCGGAACGTGCAGCCTGCCTGTAAACTGCTAATAAAGTCACGCAGTCGACTCCTGGCTCCTGCCTTTTCAATTATTCCACGGGTAGGCATGGTGGATGAACCCTGGTCGACCTCACTGGCTGAATTGAAATAGGTGGGCCAATCCAGGTGCAGCACCCACGCATGGGTACCTGGGGGGAAACCCGAACTTCTGAGCATGTGCAGTGTGCCACTCCTTTGTTTCCGTAGTTTGGTCCTCTGGGCATGCATTTTGGATGCACCAGCGCCTATGCTAGACCACCTAACAGAAGTATCAAAAGATGGAAGGAACCCACAATCATTGTGTCAAAAATAATTGGCAGGTGTTCAAATGTTTGGGGGGCAGCATATGATAAATCACCAATGGTACTGAAGGAAGATGTTCCAGCTCCACAGCAGTCATTGGGGAAACCCAAACCCCAGGAACTGATAGGATACTGAATGGGATGTTGCAAACAAATCTGATGAACCTGTGGTAGCCCCAAGTTCACGGCTTACTTTTTACTCTATGTTCTTTCTTGATGGATAGAAGTTCAAATGTTTCCACATTTTTGTATTTATTAGTTCTTTTGCATTATGATTTTCTTGTTTTAAGAAAACTTCCTGATACCTGGTCTTTAAAGGTTGTCTTCTATTGTCTATTCTAAAATTGTAATTATTTGCTTTTCAAAAGTATGTGCTCCAATGAAAGGAAGTGTTTGAAATACATATAAGTTCTCATTTTTAGACATATAGATGTACATTATACAGTAATATTTCTTGAAAAGTTAAACTGTTGTTTTAACTCCACCCCCTCAAAATTCTGAAATACCACATCTATGAGATATTCATTTTCCATAAATAATGTTCAAATCACCACTGGAAAGCTGTGTTTGTAGAAGAAACAGTAAGAAACAGAATTCATGGCTCGGGAAACGTATAACCTAGCAGTTTTTCTACAACGTAAAAATAATATTCTTACCTAACTAAAGTGCTGTGAGGCCCAAGTAAGAAATGCAAATAAGCCCCCAGAACATACTCAATATGCAACACATGTAAACCATCTCCATCATCATTGTCATCATTGTTAACTTCATTTTCATCATCACCGTGACCAGCATCAACGTCAATGTTTATTGTCATTTACTGACTATTCACTGTGTGTGCTGCATTCCCTATCTCTCCTTGCACAGTGATAAGAAATAGATCATAAAAAGAAGCAGTACTGCTTAGTAGCCTCTTCTGTGTAAAACACTGTGACATATGTTATATATGTACAGCATTATTAAGTTGGTACGTAGAACCCTATTTTATCCACAAGGTGATCTCAACCTGGTGAGACAATAGACATGTAAGCACAAATACAATGTGCTGATAAGTATCATAATAGAAAAATATAAGCGGCGATATGAGACATAAGAAAGATTTCTTTCTGATACCCTTAAAAGAAACTCAGGAAATGATTTCCCCAAAAAACCTATGTGCCCCGCCACTGCCCACCAGAGAAACCCTTAGTCTACGTCCTGTCAATATAGGTTAATCGATTCTGGGTTTCGTATACTGAAAAACAGAAAAACATATAACAAAAACGCAAGAGGGTGAACCCAATGGGATGACATATCTGAGACAAATACTAATATGAACAAACAAAAACAGAAAATGTTGAAAACCAGATCAGGCCTAACACGCATCGGGTTGTGGAATCAAATGACAAGCTTTACCCATTCACGTCAGCTTTATCATTTTGATCTATAGTTATCTCCCCAATGCACACTATTTGGTAATCACTTTCTTGCCTTCCTCTGTTATGGATAGAGCGAAATCACCAGAGGCTTATTTCCTATGTAGATCCCACAAATTCAAACGTGAGCCTTAAAATAGTATACCGCGGTGACTTATAATCATCCAGAATAAGCTCTTTTCTATATTCTTGATGATTACTTTATAACTCACCGCGGTATACTGTTTTGAGGCTGAGATCTGAATTTGTTTACAACCACATTATCATCAAGGGAACTATTAAAGTGACAGTCTTCAACTTTTATCACAGTGTTTAAGAGAGTGGCATCTATGGACCCCTGAGGATCACGACACCACATTTGATAAATGTTGGTTGAACAAGTAAATGATTAAGTTCTCTTCAGAGACAGAATCTCACGGGTGGCAGAATTTGTAACTTTCCCTCCCCATCACTCCTTCCTATTCATCAGTCAGTGACAACAGGAAGTCTTCAGTTACAAGTTGTATATTTCCTAGTTCTGAGATGTTAATTCAAGAAGGGACTGGAGTGGGGGTGCCGGAAGCCCTGGGAGACTGCACAATAAATGGAGAGGGGGATAAAAGCATCATTAATTAATCCATGAAAGTAAGAAGCCTGAGTTTGGTTACCTCTAGTCAAGGTCAACTTGTGGGCTCAATGGCAGCCCGCCCTAGTCCTGCCATCCTGCTCTGAAAGTCATAGGTACAGAACTTCCCTATCCCCTTATAACATGTTTTTTCTCCCAACAAACTCAGAAATATTCTTTCTAGTTGTATTTTCTCTAATGAGAACAAAGGAATTCTGAGACCTTCCAAGGTTTTCTGCGACGTTCTAAGGAATATTCTGTTGCAACCCATAAAAGGCACATGCAGCTGAGTGCATTCGGTGCCCCGCAGAGATGCCCTGTCTTACATGTATTTGAGTTTTAACAAACTGAAGTCAATAATTTATATTGTTGTTTTGGGTTTTGGTTTTGTTCATCCCTGCTGTCGCTGTGAGGTAAGCATTGGTTTGTTATCCAAGAGAGGGGTTCAAATCTAATGAAAGAGATTACACTGTTTGCTCCTATAAAGGTGTATAGACTAAGGAACCCCAAGGAGCAGTATGACTCTGTTTGATAGGGTTGCTATGAGTAGGTATTGACTCAGAGACAGTAGGTTTGGTTTCTTATTCTTAGCAAGAAAAATTGCATGCAGGGTTGCAGCATGGATTTATAGATGTTAACATCCTCGGGTATTCATGAAATATGTTGAAGCTCAGATTTAAAAAGATATTGATATTACATGGCAATGTAATAAAATTATTTTGAGTAGGTTTTCAATGTACTTCAGAACTGAGTGACAGAGTTGTAGGAGGGAAACCCTGTCTGAAGTCAGGACTACATTGTATTTGGTTTATTTTTCTCACCAGGTGAAGATTACCCTATCAACAAGATAAGCATGGAATTCTTCAAAATAAGAAAGATATTCTATGCAAAACCTATTTGAAATTGTCCACTACAGATAAATAATAAGCACAATTAAAGCCATATTTACCTCACCTACTAGGCACTTCATTCCTGTCATGGATTATAAATTTAAAAAGCCCCTTTGATTCTGCGGGAAGGTGCTGGGAGTTTGGGAGACAGATTGCAACCCTACATAGAAAGAGAATCTTTGATGTGGTGAAGAAATATGAAAATATTCACTACAGATTAATAAGTAAGCACAAGTAAACCCCTGCTCCCTACCTTTTGTGTTAGATGATTCAGTTGTTTTTTGCCTCCTAATTTTCTCCTCCAGAAGAGAAGAGAACAACTCATTTTGATGAGTGAAAATTGAAATTCATGGGACTTTCCTGGTGGCTGTGGATGCTCTGCAATCGGTCACATCACTGCTTCTGCTGACCATCCCTCTTGCTCGGCTAGAGCTGCCTGCACTTACAGGGCCTGAGTTCACCTTCTCTGCTTCCTGTTCCTGACAGATAAGTCCCTGAAAGAGATCCCCACTTCTCCTTTCTTTCTCTCTCTCTCCTAAGTAACCATGTGTGAGAAAGGACTGAAGTTCTCCCAGAAGGCTGAGTTTTGATGAACAGGATCTGTTTTGCTGACCCATGTTTCTTTACAGGCCTTATTTTTCAAAAATAAAACTTTTCATTAGAGTTTTGTTCTAAGTTACATTCTCTAAACACGCTCTATCAGAGTCCCTGTATCAGGAGGGACATTGGATCCCTGTTTAGTCATGAGCAAAGCAGGTGTCTTGTTACATTTAGCCAGTTGTCACAGTGTCTATTCTCTCTATTTCCTATGACATGGAGTGAAGGAAGAATAATGAGTCAATCCCATTCATCAGGAGCACCAAAATTTCAGAGATTCTTCCTAAGCCACATAATTGATCATAATTTGGCATTGCAGAGAGGCAAAGGTACATAAGGAAGCTATTCCACTAGTAGACAACAGTGACCTTGAACCAATAGAAAGAGTAAAGTGAGGTATGTTGAGGTTAAATTCTCTTGAAAATACTAAATAAACTCAGATTAGGAATGAAAATGGGAAAACTTTCCTTTACCACATATTTTGCTTTCTCATCTGATCTCTTCCTCTATCTCCTCTGATCTATTCTCATGAGGTGTTCATATATGGGAGCAGTCCAAAAAGTCAGGAAAAATGTGATTCGAGAATGTGATTTTCCCTTTCATATGAATAACAATTACAATATCTTACTTCCAAAAATATATCCAAGGCCCCTGAACCTGAATGTACTTACAGATTTACAGATTATACCCTAAAGAATCCACCAAATTGAATACCAGTGCTATCACTGTTTTTAAAGATCTTGAATTTCCATATGACTATACACTTACAACATCACTGTCCAGATAGTACAATATTCTCTAAAGTGGATATATGGTATGGCTTTTAGGAATTTTTAAGCTATTGATAGAAAACTGTCATGGCAACTAAAGGAGCCCTGCCAAGTTTTGGGTTGAAAATTTGATGAAAATACTTTGGCAATTAGATCTTATAAAGTAGTAGTTTAACTCAATAAGTGATTTAGCACCAATATTATCAATCATTAAAATCAATCTCAGGTTATTTAATGAATGTAATTTACCAAGTGTCCCCCACCCCTCTCTGGACACCTACCCTGGAGAGATATGGGATAATGCTCTGTTGCTTCAAAGAACTATTTGTTACAGGTTAAGGGCTTAGAATTCCCTGGTAGCCAATTAGTTTATGGATCTGTGGAAAGTCCAAGTTCTACCATGCCTGAAATTAATGCCCAAATAAAATAACACTGACGAGGTCCTCAAAATATTTGCACGTACTATTACCTCACCAACAGAATTAGATTTTACATGTGGTGATGAAATAATTGCATTGTATGGGACAAAATTAGGTCATTTATGAAAACTGTAATATCTTCTTCGTCGGATCAATTGTTCCATGATGGTAATGTAACAGAGGCTTGGACTGCTTACGTATGGACATCCAGCTGTTAAACTCACTCAGTCCCGACCCTTAAATCCATTTTGACTCATTGCTACCCTCTCCAACTACTAAAGAGAAATCTTTGTTTCCGGTTACTGTCTCTTAAAAGTAGAGAACCCCCAAACCGCAACCCAAATGGACTGGGTGCAGGTTACTAATCCAGGCTCTCGTTATAAGAGGCTTGGTGAGCCTAACTTTGGCATTTTGTTAGCTAGAGGGAATTTAATGCTCAACAGGAAGAATATCATCACTTTGAAACCAAATTCAGGACACCTAAAAAAACCGAGGGTTCATATTTGCCTAACCCCCATATGTATGTTAGATTGTGAGAGCTAGAATGTCGCTGAGACTCTGGCAACCGTGCTGCGAGTGTTTCAGTTTGCAGTGGAGCTTCCAGACTAAGCACAGATGAAAAAGAAGGAATAGACAGTCCACGTCGGATACATTCAACCACTGAAAACCTTATGAAGGCCACCGGAACACGATCAGGTATAAGGTTTGCAGATGAGCTTTTCAGGTTAGAAATTACTCAAAAGTGCTCCCTTCTCAAAGTAGAATCCATCCTAATGGCATGGATAGAGTAAAGCTTTCAGGAACTTCTACTGATTGTGAAAGAAGTAAAATGAGAAGGAGCTATGAATATCCATTCATAATCAAGGTATGAATTTTGGAAGGCTGACATCTAGGAAAATTGAAAACTGTAAAAAAATATACAGAATGCATAAAGATCAATATCTAAGGTATGAGTGAATTGAGAATGAACTGGTGTTGACTATTTGGGTTAGACAGTCATGTGGTTTACTAAACCAGGACCAAGAAATTCAAGATGAATGGAGTTGGACTTATCATTAAAAGAAACATGCCAACATCTACCTTGCAGTACAATGCTATCTGCGGTAAGATAATATTTGTTTTCTTACAAGGCAGGCCATTTGAAACAACCATTATTAAAACTTATGCACAAACACAATAAATTGCAAGGATTTCTGCTTTCAGTGTGGATTACAACTCAGTATAAAGAAAACCAAAATGCTACCAACTGGACTCACAATTAATGGAGAAGAGAGTGTCATTGTCAAGGACTTTTGCCTTGCTCAGATCCACAATCAATGTTCATGGAAGCAGCAGTCAGGATACCAAATGACTCATTGCATTAGATACATTTGCTACATATGATTCTTATTGAAAAAAATTGAAATGCATATTACTTTGAGGACAAAGGTGTACCTGACTGGAGTCATGGTGTTCTCGATTGCCTCAACTGCATGTAAAAATTGGACGTTGAATAAGGAAGACCAAAATGGAGTAGAAGGGTTTGAATTGTAGTGCTGTCACAGAATCGTGCAAGTACCTCTCACTCATTGCCATTGTGTCAATGCTGACTCATAGAGAACCCCCTGGGCGTTTCTAAGACTATAACAGCTTACAGGAGTAAAAGCTCTGTCTCTGTCCTGCATAACTGCTAGTGGTTGCAAACTACCAACCATGTAGATTGCAACGCAATGTGTAACCACTACACCACCAGCACTCCGGTTGCAAATATGAAGAACTGCTAAAAGGGACAAACTCGGTCTTGGAAGGATTATGGACAGAGTGCTCCTTAGAGGTAAAGAGGGTGAGATTTTGTCATACATATTTTGAACAGGTTTTCCAAAAGGACCAGTCCCTGGAGAAGGACATCATGCTTGGTAAAGTAGAGGGTCAATGAGAAAGAGGATGACTTCAACCAGTTACTGCAACAATGGGCTCAGACATAGAAACAATTGTGAGGATGGTGCAGGGCCAGGCAATGTTTGTTATGTGTTCAAATGGACTTGATATGACCCCTAGCAACAACAACAACAACAACAACAACATGCACAAACAACTAAAGCCAGTAATAAAAACAAATGAGTATCTGAATCAGCTTCTTCAATCTTAAATTGATCCAGCGTGCAATCACATATTCACAATGATTGGCAATGATTGTGTCGAACTTAGAAACAAGTAGGGACACATTTTAGTTGGAGTAAAGAGTATGACTAGTTAGTGAGGAAAAACAAAACTAGAAATAGTATTATAGAATTTAGTGAGACTATAAACATTTTCATAGTAAACACCTTTTTATAATGAAATTAATAGTGACTATACTTGTGGACTTCTCCAGATGGAATATGTAGAAAAAAATTGATGATACTTATGGGAAGATATGATAAAGAAGTCTGCTACAAGTCCAGAGAAAATCTTGTCGATATGATAGTTTAGGTTAAAGCTTTAAAATATTTAAACAAAATACAATCTTGAATATGTCCTCCCAGCTGAACTTAGAGAGCCTCTCAAGAACAGAATTTTACCAATTGACGCTAATTCTTGAAGACTTGACAAGCTGTGGAATGACATCAATATTATCACACAATAATTAAGCAAAATGTCCTAAAATGTCAGGAAAGAGAGAAGAGACCAAAAGGGATGTCAGAAGAGACTGAAACGTGTTCTTGACTGTAGAGTAGCTAATGGGAATGGAAGAAATGATGACGTCAAAGAGCTGAAGAGATCATTTCAAGGGCTTCCTTAGAAGACAAAGTAAAGTATTACATTGACCCAGAGTTAGGAAGTCAGAAAGAAAGAACACTATCAGCATAACTTGAGATGAAGGAATTGAAAAATACTCAAGTCTTGAGTTACAAAATTAAAGGAACACACTTGTAATGTAGTCAATGATGCTGGAGGCATGAAAAAAAAGATGGAAAAAATACAGAGTCAGTAGTCAACATTCAAGCATTTTTGGTATCATATCATCAATATCTAAGGGTTATGAAGTAAGAATTCCTAGCTCTACTGTCAGTACTTGCCAAAAAAAGAAACAAAAAAACAATTGGCTCCAGGAATTAACAAACACCAACTCTAATGCTTCAACAAGTTGATGTAGGACTGGCATCTCTTTCCTATTTATGCCAAGAAATATACAGAAGAGCTGTTGGGGCAATAAACTATAGAGATCCACAGTTCTCCCTTTTTCAGAGAAATGGAACACAACAGAATATAGAAATCATCAAACAGTATCATTAATATCACATGAAAATAAAATTTGGCTTAAGATAATTGTTTTAAATTTTTGCAGCAATTTATCAAATAGCGAACATTCAGAGATTCAAACTGGGTTCAGAAGAAAGCATGTCACAAAGGAGCTCTCTGTGAATATCAAATGGATCTTGGCTGAAAGCGGAGATATTAGAAATATGTTTATTTTTACTAACTATGCAAGACACACAACTATGTGGATTATAAGCAAACTTTGGGTAACAGTGGGAAAAATGTGAATTTCAGAACAATCCATGTCGAACAAGTATTTAGACTGAGAGACTGTCATTTCAACAGAAAAAGGGAGCACTACATAATTTAAAAATCAAGAAAGGTATACCTCAGAGTTTTATCTTTCACTATACATATTTAATCTGCATGCTGAGCAAATCATCCCAGAAGCAGGGCTATCTGAAAAAGAACCAGGAATCAGGATTGGAGGAAGGCTTGCAACATGACCTTGCAACTAGCAATATGAAGATGGCACAACCATCATGGATGGAAGTGAGGAAGCCTTGAAGCACTTGCGGATGAACATCAAGAACTGAAGGCTTATGTATTGCAAATAAATATAAACAACACCAAACCCTCCTAACTGGGTCAGAGATAACATCAGGAACGACTGAAGTTGCCAAGGATTTCCATTAACTTGGATCCTCAATCAGTGCTCGGGAAGCAGTGCTTGAAAAATCAAAGGATGTGTTACATCGGGCAAATCTGCTGCATGAGATCTTTCAAGGTGTTAAATAACCCTGTGAGAACTATTGTGTATTATGTCCAAGCCATGATGTTGTCAATCATCTCATGTACATGTGATAACTGGACAGTGAATAAAGAAAGTGGCCTAATAATTGATACACCGAATTAAGTATTGATGAAGATTCTCGAAAGCACTAAACTCCGTCAAACGAACCAACAGAACTGTCTTACACAAAGTGTATCCAGATAGGAGAGCGATAACTCACCTCACCTTCTTCAGGTGTGTTTTCTGGAGAGGCTACAGTAGTAGCTCAGCCAAAACGAGGATGTTCTCAGGATTGACAGTGATTTCAACTATTATCACAGCAAGCAAAACAATTGTGAGGATGATGCTAATCTGGGAACCTAAGAAAAGAAGAAAAAAAAAGTCACCTAGCGTCTCCAGCCTGTTTTCAATAAAGAATGTGTTTGCTTTCAAGCACACTAGTTCAGCTCAGTTTGCAAGATGCAAAGTTTGAAAAGGAAACTGATGACTGAGGTTTGGATTTGATGTGACTGTGGCTCTTCATTCATCTTCTCATGTTCCTGTCTGAGGCTCATGGGAAGGCAAGTTATTAACTGCCATAGCATCAGCCTCTGACTTCTGGTGGCGATATGCCTAATGAAATCAAACTATTGTAAATGTTCCCTGATAATCAACTCCCATTTTTGTGTAAATAGCGTCCAGCCATGAAATGATTGATTCTGTACAATTCTGTAGAGGTATTGAGATATGCAGTTGGCCTACATTGGCCCAATATCCCTATCTCAACAGGGCTTTAAAAATTAGTACCAGGGGCAAATCAAAGACAATATTAATCAAACATCTTTATGCCTCATGGGGGTTGATCGAGAAGAATCTACCATCAATTAACAAGGATGTTTTAAAAGGGAACCAAAGGGAGATAACAAGCAAAACAAAAACAAAAATCAGAGTCCCAGGAACGTGTTTTGGGCTCTCAATAAATTCTAGCTCAAAAGTAGGAAAAATTAGTTTTTACCTAATGGCCATGCTTGATACTTGCTCTCAGGAAGGGAACACGGAAGACATGGAGGCTACCAAGGGGTGCGGTGAAGAAATTAGATGGCTCCTGGCTATCAGATAAAATAGTGGCTTGGGTCTCAAAGGCTTGTTTCCAAATGAACAGCCTTCTAAGTGAGATGTCAAATAAGTCCAAATGGAAAAAACACACCAACATCAATGAGTAAAGGGTTGCAAATCATGAGACCAGTGAGTGAAGGATTGTAAATCCAAAGTCAGAGGAGGGAATAGTATCAGAGCCTAAACTGAGAGAAGCTGGTTTGCAGAAGATTGTGGATGGCAGTGAGAGCCTGCAATCCATTTGTGGGATCTACATAGGAAATAAGCCTGTGATGATTTCCCTCTATGCAGAACAGAGGCATGGGAGGAATGTAGTTACCAGATAGAGCGAGTTAGAGAGATGGCTACAGAAGATCAAAATGATAGACCTGACGTACACAGTTAAAACCTTGCCAGTTGGTCCCCCTCTGATGCACGTTTTCAACCAGGCCTGATCTGGTTGTCAACATTCCTGTATTTGTTTGTTCTAATAGGGGCTTATCTCAGATGTATTATGTCATTGTGTGTGGGGGGGCACTGTGTTGAATTTTTGTTATAAAGTTGTCTATTTTTCAGCATGTAAAAGCTAGAATTGATGAACCTATAGGAACAGCAAGTAGAATAAGTGTTTCTGGGCGGGGTGGGGTGGGGGGTAAAGGGGTGGGGGTGGACTGTAAGAAGGAAGAGAATGTTTGAAACATTGTGCTAACAATTATACATACTGCTTTTTGTGATTGAACTCTGGAAGGATATACTTGTGTTAACTCCCAATACAATTTTGGGGGGGTGGTGGAAAATTTTAATACTAAAGTTTAAAATTTTGGGTATATTAGTATCCACTCAGAATGTTCCTTGATGTACAGTGAGTTCTGAATGCCTATATGTACTTCAGTGTGGGGCAGCTAAATGGAGATATGGTAATTCTCAGGATTATCTAGAACGCTGTCTTGATCTTGATGCTTCCAGAAAAATCCTCAAGGTATTCTATAGATTTCGTGTGGTGCCTAAGAAGCTGCCTTTAGAAGATGGCAGATTGGGAAATATAAAGATACTGAGGAGAAGATGCCAGACCTAGAGTTGTGAAAGAAGCTGTCAAGACCATGAGTTAGGAGGGAGAATGTGTTTATAAGCAAAAGCTTATGAGACCATCTTCCAGTTCCACCCAATAAATCCTTGATAGGCATCAGTGTCAGAGCTTCTTGCCGGAGCTGGAATTTCTGTGGAAGCCCATGGAGTGACAGCTTAGAAAATGCAGGCTGCAAAGAAACGAATGGTAATTTGCAAGCAAGCTACTAGAGTCTAATATTATTTTTGGGCCTCTCTGCACCATTACTTTTAAATAAAATGGAAAGGAATGAGTGTTAATACAAGTGTAGGATTACACTACAAGTTCTATTTGTATGTAGGTCTGACATTCAAGCAAAAAAGGTAATAATGTCTTGGAGATCAGCCTGGCTCGGTGGAGCACAGCAGTAGCAAAGACAAGCCCCACATGATTTACACAGAAGAAAGGGAACGCAAGATTGGCTTCTTTTTTTTACTCATTCAGTCTCATTTCCTTCACTTAGTCTTACTAGCAGCTATTAAAAAAAAAGTTCTTTCCACCCAAATATTTAATTCATGAATTAATTCATGAGAGGTGAATGAAGACATTTTTAATTTCTTGTGAAAGTGAGAATGTGAATAATTACTTTTCATTTTTCAGGAGATTCATCAAAATTACTTTGAGTAAGGCTCCCATACTTCACAGGCTCTCTGCTCTCCCTTATATGAGGCAATCCTGAACAAGGCTGTCGACAGCCGTCACAAATATCCAGACAACATCCGTCCTCACAAGATACACATGAAGAGACAGGAGCACTCGCGGCACAGATATAATTGAACAGCAAATGTATTGTAGTGATTCAACCTCGTTGTATTTCTCTAGCACATTTCAATTCGCTTGGTAGAATTTGAAATTTTCGCTTTACATTCACATGTCATTTGTTTATGTGCATCATGTTTGCAATTTGTCAGTCCCTCCAATATTTTTCAAATAATGTGGTGATTTATACAAGAGCACCAGTTCTTTAACAGTAAAGGAAAAAAACATAAGTACTTAGTGAAAATAATCAAGTTTATATTCTCTTGAAAAAATGTACTTGCAACATCTAGATATTCAACAAATACTAATTAGCATGTTATTATGAAATGTTTCCAAGAACTGGGTACCGAACAAGGCATTTTGGCTGTTTCTGTCTTAAAATGAAGCCTTTTATATATAGAGCTAAGCAACAGATAGAAACCTTTCAAAACACAACAACCATACCATAGCAGTGCATACAACAGAGAGATGATCACGAGTATGTTGTTCAATTATTACATCTGAGATCAACATGTTTAAGAATATACTTAATGGGAAATTATAACGGACTCTCTCAATATAAGCTGACTTTCCAGAAGTATCTTATCTATAGTAGCTTCCTAACTAGTACTTTTTCAATATGTAGATGATATATGTATATTTTTCATAAGAATCTATAATTGGTTATCTTTACTAAGAGCCTCTTTGTTTTCTCTATTGCACAAACATTGGTGCTACTTTAGCAACAGTCATGTTGTTTTAAAAACACTAGAGCTGTGGACAAAATTGCAAATTCTAATTATCCAGTGTCAAACTGATAGCATTTCCTTCTAAAGTCTTGTCTCTCAAACATGAATCGTCTCTTTCTCAAAGTTCCCATCCAATGTACCTTCCTCCATATTATGGTTGCTGTGGGCATATCACAACTGATCCTTTAAAACCAACAAACAAAACATCTTGAGGTCAGAGTAAATGAAAAAGAAAATAAATATCTTATGGCTCTGTACCATGAGGTATGCAGAATCTATTACATAAATGAATTGCTGTAGAACTCAGCATTAATTACATGTTATAAAAGCATGTCCCTCAACTTTCTCATAGCAGAGACCATCATAGAGGAACCTGAAACAAGGCTATATGTTCCTATTTTGGGGGGGGGGAAAGGAATTCTTTATTTCAAGAAAAATTCATGCAGGTGCATGATGAAAGAGACGGCATATTGACAGTGGCTACCCGTCTTGAGGTTCGAGAGGTTCGTGAAGATTGATGCTGGGAGGCCCTTGGATTGAGCAACTGGGTTCTGCAGTAACACCAAAGCAGACAGAAAAGTGGTACAATGTAAACGGCACAAGAACTACTTGGAAAGTCATGGAACTGCTCACAGGAAAGAAGGTTGACTGTTAACTGCTTCACTGCATTAGCACAACTATCTTCTTTATAATCAAATTCTTGGCACTTTAAAAGTAAGATCAGTCTGGAATTTTGTTTGTCGGTGTGTTGTACTATGGTAGACAATATACTGATGTGATACTGGAAGATACATCACTGATATTTCAAATACCAACAGAGTTACCCAAGATGAACAGGTTTCAGCTTCTAGACTAAGAACAAACTATTGAGGAGGTGTTGGCCAAAACAGGGGCAAGGGAACAACGAGTGGTTCAAAACCAGTGGAGGGAGGACTCGTAGAGAGTGACCAAGGGCAAGGTAACTGAGAATTACTGAAACCAGAGGGAAGGCTGATCATGGTAGTGGGACAGGAGGAAAGCATAAGGAAATAGGGGAAAGGAGTAGGAGGCAAAGGGCATACAGAGAAGCCTAAATACAGACATGTACATATGTAAATTTATTTATGATCATGGGGGAAATAGACCTATGTGCATATATTTATAGGTTCAGTAGAAGGGTAGCAGGTGGACATTGGGCCTCCTCACGCACACTTGCTCTATACAATAGCACCTGGCCCAGCTAAACAGTCATTCCATCATACCCACCTTCCCGACATGATCACTGAAGACAGAAGTGTGTATAAGCAAATGTGATGAAGAAAGCTGATGGTGTCCGACTTGAAGGCAAACAAGTGGTCATCTGGCTCAGAAGCAACAAAGCCCACAGAGAAGAAGCACACAGCCTAAGCTAATACAAGGTGTTGAACAGACCAGGTAGCAGACACCAAGAAACAAAAACAATCATTGTGTGATCACCTTCCTCACATAAACGCTGAAGACAAATGTGTACATAAGCAAGTGTGGTGAAGAAGGCTGATGGTACCCCGCTATTGAGAGATATCGCATCCGGGGACTTAAAGGCATGAAAGTAAACAAGTGGCCATCTAGCCCAGATGCAACAAAGCCCACACGGAAGCAGCACACCAACATGTGTGTTTGTGAAGGGCAGAGGGGACCAGGTCTCAAACAACAAAGGCAGGGGTGGGGTGGGGGAAATCACATCACCGTGAATGGGGGGGTGTGCAAGATGGGGACCCAATACCCATATTTAGACAGCCAGACATCCCTTGCAGAGGGGTAGTGGGGAGGAGATGAGTCACTCAGGGTTCAGTGTAGCAACAATGAAACTCAAAACCATCTTCTCGTTCTTGAATGCTTCCTCCCCTCCCAATTATCATGATCCCAATTCTACCTTGCAGAACTGGTTAAACCAGAGGATGCACAGTGTGCAGTAGGGATCTGGAAACACAGGGAATCTAGGACGGATGAACCCCTCAGGACCAGTGGTGGGAGTGGCGACACTTGGATGTAAGGGGGTGTAGAAAGGGAGAACCGATCTTGGGGATCTAAGTGTAACCACCTCTCTGGGTGATGGGCAATGGGAAGGTGGGTGAGGGGAGATGCCGGGCAGTGTAAGACAAGATAAAATAATTATTTATAAACTATTAAGGGTGCAGGGGGAAGGGAAAAGCAGGGGGGGGGGAAGGAAAAGAAGCTGATTCCAGGAACCCAAGTGGAAGGCACATTTTGAGAATGATGAGGGCAACGAATGTGTAAGGGTGCTTTACTCGATTGATGTATGTATGGATTGTGATAAGAGTTGTATGAGCCCGAATAAAAAGATTTATTAAATTAAAAAAAAGGAGTTATAGACTGTCTACTCCTGAAAATATAGCTACTGAAAACCTTGTGAATAGCAGTGGGAAAATGCCAGACACTGAAACTTCATGTACAGCTGCAGAACATCTCAGGATATGAGCATGTGAGGTTTAATATGAGCATCTCAGGTTGGAGGATACTCAAAATACAGCTGAGGAAGATCTGACTTCTCAAAGTACAGTCAACCATAGTAACATGGATGGGATGAAGCTTTCAGAACCTTAAGATGCTGATGGTGTGCAACTCAAAGGGAAAAGAAACAGTGTCAAAAAAACCTATAAATAAATGAAACTTGGAATCTGAAGTTTGAGTCTAGAAAAATTGAAAGCTATCATTAATTACATGTAATGCATAAATATCAATATCCTAAGCATTAATGAACTGAAATGGAGTAGTATTGGTCATTTTGAACCAGATAAACATGTGATTTACTATTCCAAGAATGACAGTCCAGAGAAATGGTGTCACATTCATCATCAAAAAGGACATTTCAAGATCTATTGTGGTGTAACATGCCATCTGTTGTAGGATGATATGCATAACCATGTGAGAAAATACATATATGATTCAAATTTATGTACCCCCAACTTCTACTAAAGTTAGAAATTGAAGAATTCTGTCAACATCTTCCATCTGACATTGATCAAATATACACTCAAGTTGCATGGATAAATATGGGTCAGTAGAATGAAAAAATGAAAACAAAGGGAAAGGAGCAAGGGCTGGAAAGTATGGTCTAGGTAGACATCATCCTGGAGATTGCGTGGTAGAATTTTGCAGGACAAATAACTTCATCACAAATTTCTTTTTTAACAGTATAAACAATGAATATATGTTTATGTCTCCCGATTTAATATATAGAAATCAAATGAACTACAGCAGCGGTTCACAGGGGTCACCTAAGACCATTGGAAAACACATATTTCCAATGAATGATCTTAGGAAGCGAGACCCGGCTCCTGTATCTTTCTCCAGGCGGGTCCACCCACATGCAGTTATGCCCACATATGAGTACCCGGTGTGAAGACTGTTACCCATGCTACACCATGCTTCAAGACAAAATTTCATTTATTTGTAATTTGAAATAAATATTTCACAATTATAATTATATATTGTTTTGTGGTTAATCACTAAGTTTTAATTAAGTTGAAGTTGTAAAAATGAAAATCCTGCACATCAGATATTGATATTACAATTCAGTAATGTAACAGAGGAAAAATTACAGTTATTGAGTAGCAACGAAAATAAATTTATGGTTGGGGGTCATCACAACATGAGGAACTGTATTAAAGGGCACAGAATTAGGAAGGTTGAGAACCACTAAACTATATTGAAATGACAGGTAAGCTCAGTATCAGTAAATCAATTACTCATCTGTAAGTTCAAGTTAAGGATGAAAACAATTAAAACAAATGCACTGAGGCCAAAATATGACTTTTGGTATATCTCACCTGAATCTATACAGCATCTACCGGACATGTTTGACTCACTGAACCCAAATGACGGAAGACATGATGAGCTGCGTGATCACATAAGGCACATGGAATCTGCAAATTAAGCAACATGGCACAAAATGACAGGAAAGAAAGTAAAGATCAAAGATTTTATAGAAGGTAAACTCCTGAGAAGAAATGTTCTCTTATGGAGCAGCTACAGCAAATGAGGAAATCAAAGAGCCGAACAGAAAATTTCAAAGGACATCTCAAGAAGACAAAGTATTATGATGAAATGGGTTAGAAAAGCAAAATGAGGAACACATTCAGCATATCTTCAGATGAAAGAACTGAAGAAAATTTCAAGCTCTGAGTTGCATTATTGAAAGATTCTATGAGCAAAATATTGAATGCTGCAGGAAACATCAAAATGGGCAGATCTGCTCTGTTCTTTAGGTAGCTAGGAATCAGAGTGGACTCGATGATAATGAGGTTTAGTGATTTTCATGTAGATTAAACATTATCCTGGACAAATTTTACTTTACATAATACAATTGTTAGTACCCCCATTGAATTAATGAAACCTTTGCCATCATAACTACATCTTTGTTTAATGGCATATCAAATGTAACTGAAATCCAGCAGTTTTTCAAAGTACAATGAATGTGTGAGAAAAGACAGAAAGATAACAGAAAGCCTTCTTCTCTGGTGTCAATAAAGTTGAAAGATCAAGTCGTCCATTTCAAGCTTAAAGTATACATGAGCACGGTATCACTGCAAAATAATTTCTATGTGTCATATTTCTTCTTTCATAGATTGCAACATTTATTACTGGTTACCAGATTAAAAGGGAGGAGAAAAGGGCGATGGAAAAAAACACTTTTTAAATAGTTTTCTTGACATACATTTCACATACCATACAATTCAGTGGTCTAAGCATATTTTTTAAATGTGGTGCAATTATCACCATAATTAATTTTAGAATCTTTTATTCATTCTTATATTCGTTATCATTAACTCCACGAATCCCTGAAACCTCTCCTGTCATAAACCTAAGAAATGATTAACCCCGTTAGTCTCTTTAGATGCACACATCCTGAATTTCATAGAAATAAAAACTAAAACAAATGAACAAAACACAGAAAAACTCATTTTAATGGAAAGCAGCAAAAACAAAAAAAATAAATTAAAATGTGTCAAATGGGAGAACAAATGTTAAGGTGTTCAATTTTAGCATGAGTCAGCATAGACTTGATGGCCATGAGTGAGTTTTACGTCGGCAGTGACCCATTTTCCGAAGTGTACGCTTGTCTGAAAGCTGGCTATTTAAATTCTTGATCAATGATCAGAGGGGATTTTCCGAAGGATCAATGAATGTGTGGACTCTGAAAATGGATTATGAGTTGAATTGTCACCATCACCTTCTTTAAACTGATTTCTTAGAATTTAAGTTCCAATGCAGTTCCCTCCTTTAGTCTTGGATTTTATTATTTATAATCCATGGATCACAAAGTATGCATGGATTGTGTTTTCATTATTTAATTTGAATTAGAGAGACCTTCTCAAAGGTCAGAGATGTCTATTTTTACAAATTAGCAGTAAATGAGTCTCCATATGAAATATCACTGATTATTAATATTGTTGTCAATATCAAGGACCCTTAGTGTGTGATTAAGCACTCAACTGAAACCAAAAGGTTGAAGATTGGAACTCATAAATTCTTCAGTCAGAAAATGACCTTGTTATCCACTCCTCTAAAATTTACTGTCTGGAAAAAGGGTATTTTAGAATCCAGTCAATGGCACACAATAACATTAATTCTTGACTAGCACTGACTGAATTGTAGAATTGTTACCATCTGTGCAAAAGACCGGGGCTCACTTCCCAGCCTACGTACCTCAGTCACAGCCACCACCAGTCTATTGGTAGATTGCAATGCTTCTGTAATGCTAAATATGCTTCAGGAGTGTTTCCAGACTCAGGCAGACTAAAAGAAAGCCTAGTTATGCAATAGCATCCAATGGAAACCTTCTGGATCCACAACGAATCACAAGGATGATATAGGACCAAGCATGGCTTACTTCTGTTGTGCAAGTGGTCACGATGAGTAGTGGCCAATTTGCTGGCTACTGATAAGTCTCTTAATTTCAGATATTCTCTTAGGCCTAGTTGTATGATTGTTAAATGCCCCGCTGATAACTGAAAGATGGAATTTCATACCTAACATCTATTTCATGGTAAAGATGACAATATTGGAAACTCTATGGTACAGTTATTCTCTAGCCTACAGGATTACTGTGAATTGGGATAAACTCAAAGGCACACAGTCATATGGGATATACATTCCTCTTTTGACTTGAATAATGAGAATTACCACCACCTCCCCCAGTGTTTTAAAACTGTGTCTGGCACTATAGTGAATCCTTTATTTGCCTCCTTTTCTAGTACTGCTGATAAAGCCAGCAAAGGTAGACATTATACCCATTATAAAAATAAGAAAACCAAGATTTAAGAGCCTAATAATTTGCCCAAGTCACACATTTAATGAATAGCTCACACCAACCTGTATGCTTTCCCATTGTGCTACATTGTTTTAGCATATATTCCCACCAGAAACTCATTGCACGGTGCCCACCAGAAAGTCATTGCATGGTGGATGTGAGGTTCTGAAACATGTTGGGGAAAAGATGGGTGTGGGACACAGTATTAACACGTTTTGACTTTTAAGGAAGCTGTATTGTGTTAATGAAAGCTTCTTAATTCACACTTGCTAGTATCTCCATATAATAGCTTCCATCCCTTCTCTGTTGCGAGGTTAGATAAAAGGGCCATGGGTGTGTCTGTGTGTGTGTGTGTGTGTGTGTGGTAAAAAAATTGCCTCAAAGTAGAATTGATATTATACTGAAGAGATGTGATATATCACTAAGCAATAGACACAGTGATTAGCCATAATGGGTCCTTTCCCTTTTCTGTGTTCTGTATACTAGTTAGCAGACTGGTAACCTGCTAAACTGGGGCCCCCCATTCTCTCATCCTTTGGCTTTTAAGAAAAAAAAGAAGAAAAGAAATAAAACCAACAGTCTTTATAAATAAATTAAAATTCTAACTAAAAAGCTAATTATAAGTGTATTTGTTTTGTTGGAGGTAAGGCACATCTATTATCATAAAGATAATTAACTCAGTCTGACAGATCTAATAAAAGGACAAGTTTAGCACTGGCTTAGCCGGAAGCCGAAGGCAAGCAATTTTTATAATTACTAGTTATTGTAACTGGGCTCAGAGAAAATGGTCTGTGATATTTAAATAGTAATGTTAATTTGCATTTAAACCTGCCCTTTTCCCCCCCATGGAAGAATAAGTAAAAGCTTGGATTAAGTATAAGAAATTTCAATAACTAAAATATTTTTTAAATATAAAAACAGCTAGAATTTAAAGCCCCTTCTTCATTTACAAATTCAGGAATTTCTTTGATCTAATAATTAAGGCCTTTACAAGGTGAGTGTTTTAAGAATCACCAAACAATTAAATAACTTGGCCCAACATTTCATTGCCTAAGAGGGAGTTATCTGATCTACAATGATGGGCAAAACCATTATGCCGTGACCTAGTTTTAGCCTCCCACTTAGAGAAATATATGGTTGTGTCTACCATTGGTGCTTTCTGGAATTGAATGAAATGAAAAATAAAAATCCAGTGGAGAGCATTACACATAATCAAGTGAGGGCACTGGCCAGGTATCCAGTGACTTTCATGATTAGAAAAAGAAACAAAAGGCAAGGAAGCACAGGAGGAAGAAGACTCATTTCTCTTGCCACCTAGCACCTGACCTTCAACTGAATCCTCTCCCTTTTCACACGTCTCCTTCCGGGAGCAAAATAAAGAGACCCTTTAAGGAGAAGACATTACTCTCTCATTGCTCCTTCCAGAAAGGGGTGGGGGTCCCTGGTGGCACAATCAGGTGAGTCCTGGAAGGGTAACCACTGGTTGTTAGCTTAACTCCACCATCTACTGTGCAGTGAAAGATGAGGACATCTTCTCCTGTCAGGGAACCTAAATAGGGTCACTATGTATCCATGGCATGTTCAATATTCTTCTCCAGTACCTGGACATCAAGTGGCCCTATTTCTGGAGAAGAATCATGCAAGTTACATTGACCGCCAACAGAACAATCAAATCTGTCTTGGACCAAGTACAGCCAGAGGGTCCCTTAAAGGCAAGGATGATGAGACTTTGTCCTACATACTTTGGATATATTTTCAGTAAAGACCAGTAAAGGACATCATGCTTGGGGAAGTGGAGGGAAAGCGAAAAAGTGGAAGGCCATTAACAGCATGGCTCGACCCAGTGCCTGCAACAATGGGCCTGAGTGTGGGGACAATTGTGAAGGTGGCCAGGAGATTACTTTTGTGCATAGGGTTTCTATGGGTTGGGACCAACCCCATGGTACCCAATAACAACATGCCCATGGTAATCTGTTTAGTTTAGAATTTATAATAAAGGCAGGAGCCTTCGTGATACTGTGCCCCAAATCCTTGGCTGAAAGCAAAATATGGGTGATGGCTTGAACCTGAGAAAACTGTGTCACTCAGCAAACATAAAGATGGACAACTTTGGAAACTCTGTGGGCCACTCCTACTCTGTCCTGTAGGGTTATCATGATTCAGAATCTTCTCAACAGCAGTAAGTCTAGCTCTTGAATTGGTTAAATGAAAACTCTAGAGATTCAGTAATAAAGGGTATCAGGAAATAGACGTCATACAGTAAGAAAAGCAACAGATGGTGATACCTTTTAGACAAGTACACATTTCATTATGTCCCTTAGTCCAGTGATCAAATTCACTCAATGCATTTGGTAACTAATTTGTGTATAATTTCTCTGGTCTAAGCTTCAGTTGCTGAGCCAACTGCTTAGCCCATTTGTCTAACTAATTGAATTACCAATGCCTTAAACAAACAGACAAACAGAAACAGGGACAGAATATGTACCAGGTGGTCTTTGTTTCTGCATGCGATCCATCTTTGATTTCTGATGTTTTTTTCATGTTATTATCTTTCCTTCCATTGAAAACAAACCTACCCCTTTTTTTTAGTCTTCGGAGCTGTCGCATGGAAAGCAAGTTTCGCGAAGTCACTTCATTTTTCGGTTTTACACCTATGCTTTGTTCTCTAACAAAAGGGAGGGGGGCAATCTTTAGAAGGATAATACTTCCATGCGAACCCTGGGAGAGAAGCCTTCTTCTCTTGCCTCCAATTCCATTTATTTATCTGCTACTTTTGACCCCAACTCCTTAATGCGCTCTCCTCATATAGTACAATAGTTCCTTCCAAGCCTTCTTCATACATTCTCATCTAAATCCTTCATGCATAAGATTTTCTGAGAGATAGTTAATAAAAAGAAAGAAAAATGTAAAATTTCTCCCCTCAATTATGTCAGGTCTACAACATGAAGCCTGCACCTAGTTACCAGTTGCTAGGGTAGAGTCTGACTCAAGGCAGCCCACGTATGTCTGAGCCGCTTTGTCATCTATGAGCTATTTATTTAGGAGCTGGTTTATCAGAAGTAGATTAACATATCTTTCTTATGAATCATCTCAGATTTTCTAAACTATGCCTGTTCATCTTTGGCACCAGTCAGTGACTCCCACAGTAAATTATTGCCAGGAGTAGTGGGGGTTAGTGCAGGGAACTATGAGGAAAACCAAGAGAAACGAGTTTTAGAAACAGAATGTGATCTGGAAAATAATCCTGAAACAACAGAGAGCTAAGAAGCTTTCTGGAGAATGAACGGGGGTGAGGAGCAAGACATGCAAGATGGAGGAGGCAGAGCAGGAAAAGGCTTTCTGAAGCAAGAGAAAATTCAGTTATGAACAGATAGGTTACCAATTTCTACCGATTCCTAAGACTAAGCTCCCCAAACAGCTCTACTTGGATGATTTTATATATAACTAGATAGGACTCTGGGGTAAGTTATGTTTCTACCCCTCTATGTTTTTAAGTATTAGAAATCAATGACAGCACTCATTATGCTGGTTAGGGTATAAAGATTCCAACACCAACAGAATGTGGATACCTAGGACTGGGAAAATCCATCACACAAAAATCAGGTACTACTTCAGGCTACAAATTTTAATTCTCTTCTGCTTCCTTATCTCCACAATGTGGTACATTTGAAGAGTCAGAAATGGAACTTCAAGCTTTTATGGGAGTAAGATAGTAGGCCTTCAAATTAATGGGTTTTCAGATAATCTCCCTTTCTCCAGACGCCTGTGAAGGAGGCAAAGCAGAATTGATTCTATATTTTTTCAAGGTCCCATTCCAGGTCATTGCTAGGGTGGTACTACTTGCACTGGAGCTTGAAAGATGGGGAAAAAACTAATGGAATAAGTGTCTCCAACCTTTCTCCACTATGGGTGGGAAAAGCACATGCTTCATTTCTTGTGATTGCCAGGGGTCACTGTGTAAAGGCAGGGTTCATCTGCCTGGAATTGAAACCAAATTGACTATTATTTATATGGTCCCAGGTAGGAGGACATAGCTTTGTCAGTTAGGGGAAAGTTATTCTGAGAGGAGAGGTAGAGAGTCTTAGCACAAAATGTCCCCCTCCTAGGCTTTTAAGTATAGCATAATAAAGAACGAATGAAGTAAGATGACATGGAGTAGGGAGGGGGTCCCAGTCAGGAGCACACTTCACTGAAGTGGTGTGGCCAGAAGCCTTCATTTCACAAAATGAGAAAGCCGGAAAGCTGTGGTAATGGACTGGCAGGTTATTTCAGGACAAGGTGGGGCTCTTGGTGAGAACACTGTCTCATTACCTAAGAGAGCAAATACCAGCAAGGATGGAAGATGGAAACTGGAACATGTGGAGAGGTAGGAAGGGGGGACCCTGGAACACAGACAGACCTACATTTGAAGACTATGTTTTTGTTTTGTTTTGGAACCTTGAATGGAGAGTGCAAACGTTCCATCAAATATCCTTTCAGAAACCCTTTGTTATGTGTCCTTACCAGAAAAAGTAAGGGAGAGCCCCTGTTTCAAGGTGATTTTCAGTGAGGATGGGGAAGGACCACACGTGGTTTCTTTCTGTTGTCCATAGATGCACTGTGTGTTAGGAACAGCTTGGTGGTGCCTAACAAGAGCATCCTTTTTTCCAACCCACAGCAAGCCTGTGGACACCAGAACAAAGTAATGTTCAGCCATGTGCCGCCCTCACAATGGGTGCTTTGTGGGGGTCCCATATTTGTAGCTGCGGGATCAGTTAATCTCATCATGGGTCACTCTTTTCCACGATCTCTTCACTGTACCATTAACTATCTCCTTCTCCAGAGACCTGTCCAAAGAATGAGAGATAAAGACAATCCACCCTCACGTCTAAGCAACATTCTAACTATATTGGTCAAATTTGGTTGTTGATCTGAAATTTACCAAATTCAAGTATAAAATAATCAATTCTTCTGACTACCTTATTAATTGTATGGTTTTGTCATGCGTGACAAGTGTGTGAAAACACCATGGTTTGGATAAGGTTCGCCTTCCTCCTCAGCATGGCATGTTTTGTCTTTAAGAGTTTTAAAAGAGGTTTTTCACAGCAGACTTCCCCAAAGTAATACATTTGCCTTCTTGACTGCTCCTTCCAGAGATGCTGATTGTGAACCCCAAATCCTTGACCACTTCAATCCATTCTTTATCACATGGGTGCCCAAAGTGATTTGGCTTACCACCTCCTTTTCAGAAAAAAATGAAAAATAAAAAGATCAGCATCCCCCGAGAAATTAAAAACTTCTGTATTATAGCCCATAATCCAGGATAAAGCATAGGTCGCTGGTATCTACTTTTCCACCACCACTCCCTGCAGATCTTTCCAGCACTCCTGGAGGGTGGGGTATCATCTACTTTTGGAAACACTGATCAGTTTATTATGATGTTATTTATTGGTCCCTTGTGAGAATTATATATATATATATATTT
This sequence comes from Tenrec ecaudatus, assembly GCF_050624435.1. Taxonomy (NCBI): domain Eukaryota; kingdom Metazoa; phylum Chordata; class Mammalia; order Afrosoricida; family Tenrecidae; genus Tenrec; species Tenrec ecaudatus. The sequence goes on from NC_134532.1 coordinate 200,267,147, forward strand.
AATTTTCACATGTTGAAGTGTAATCCATACTGAAGGCTGTAGTCTTTGATTTCCATTGGTAAATACTCCAAGGCATTTTCACATCAGTAAGCTAAATAGCATCTTTTGGGTGTCTCTAAACCAAAAGTCACTGCCATTCAGTCGATGCCAACACATAGGGACCCTATAGCATAGAACAAGGTAGAATTGCCCCTGTGAGTTTCCACGACTGAAATGCTTCATGAAAGTAGAAAGGACCATCTGCTCCCACAGAGTGGCTTGTGGCTTCCTCCTGTGGCCCTTGAGCTCAGCAGCCCCACAATCCCTTTTTTGGTAGCACAGGTTGTGGATACATACTTCCTCCTCCAATGTCCACACTGTGTTCTTCATAAAAGCAAGTGTCTCAGACTATTTGCTCAGCATGAAAATGGAATACGCGTGGTGAAAGGATGCAATTCTTGATGTTAAACCATGCATTATCTGCTGTGCTGCTGGAAAGTCTGCCTCTTGGTCTGTGCACAAGCGTCAGAGGAGCACAATGAAGTGTTCTGGAACTCAACTCCCAGTTCATGCAATGTCATCCACAACTCTTTAGGGTCCACAAAGTTGAATGCTTTTTGCATAATCAGTAAAACACAGGTAAACAACTTTTATTCTCTGCTTTCGACCAAGAAGTAGTTAGCAGCCAATCCCTTAACCCATTCCTTCTTCTGAATCCAACTTCAATTCCCAACAGTTCCCTATAGCTGTATTGCTGCCACTAGGTTTGAATGATCGCCAACAAAACTGTACCTCTGTTCACTGGGTATCATGGGCGGGGCTCACTGGAAAGAGGTTTGATTGGTTTAAGTGTGATTCATTAATGGAATCAATCACAAGAGGTGGAGCAACACTGCCTACTTGAGTGTTATACAAAGGCTGTGTGTTTTTATTACTGTCCATAATTTCTCTCACAACAGGCCTGCTACACAAAGCTGTTCAGAATTAGTGTGCAATTCTTTCTCAGCTTTTAATGCAGGTCAACTAGTGGGTCTTAAAAGATTGACTGTGGCCCTTTATAAAACATTCTCTGAGTTATGGGGAGTAATTTATCACAGTAACCGATGCAAAAGGAATTGTCTTCTTGCTGAGAATAGCATGTTTTCTTTGCTTATGAATTGATCCCTTACAATTCCTCATGGGGATGTATTTTCCCCTTCTGATGCCAACTGGCTTTACACTACAGATGTACTAATCTATCTATAGGACGTGCCAATGCTCATTGATTTGTGTGGTACATAGGTATTCATCTACTTGGATAGGAAACTGAAAGAAGGGACAATTAATTAAACCACAGCGAAGTTATTTTTCAAAACTGCAATGTAAACAGCAGTGGGAAAAACTCCAAATCTTTCGAGGCTTGATTTGATTTGGGTAAGCATCTGGACTCAGAAAAATGGAGGTGATTGGAGAAGGAATACTTTGCAGAAGGAGATGTACCCATCACACATCCCAGAAGTATTGTATCAGAGCTAGCCTTCATTTGGGGGTGCAGGATGATGGTGTGCATGGTTTGGGTGTTTGTGAGTTTGTTATCACCCCTATTTAAGTTCATAGTCTTTAGAATGAGGCTGTCATTTACTATCATTGCCACTGGGTCCATTGTGGACTGTGGTGAGTCATGAATACCTTCCATATTACACAAAACATTGATTTCTTTCATCACTTTCTATCAAATTCTAATTGATTTTTTAGCTATCTAATACTACTATAACAGAGGTACAAGTAGATGATTTTGAAAATAAAGAAATTTAAACCTCACACTTTAGGAGGATAGAGGTCTGAATTCAAAGCAATGACTAAAGGGAATGCTCTGTAGGACCTGGAGGAAAGGTTTCATCTCCTGTCAACAGCAGTGCACTTGACCTTCCTTAATGATCTGCATAACGCCTTGGCAATATACTCCCACTTGGTGTAGGAGTTCTTCAGTGAAGTGACCTCAGGTTCAAAAGAGGTACCCTGTTTCAGGCGATTCTTTCCTTGTGGTGGTCAGGTCCCTCTGATCTCTGCTTGCTTTTGGAATGACTCATATCTCCAAAGAGAATGACCTACAACTTATTCTTGTAGATTGAATCCTGCCACATTAACATCATTCTCACAGACACATTGTGATCAAGTAAATTCTGACTCATAGCAACCTTTTAGGACAGGTTAGAAAAGTTCCCAAAGGTTTCTGGGATTGTGCGTTTTTGGTGTTGTTGTTGTTAGGTGGCAAGTTGAGACGGCTCAGACTAATAGCTCCTCTATATGCAATGGAAAGAAAAACAACCCAGTCCTGCAATTACCTTACAGATGTTCTAAGTTTGAGCCCATTGTTGCAGCTGTCTCATCCAGCCCTTTCCTCTTTTTCACTGCCCGTCTGCTTTCTCGTGTATGAGGTCCTTTGTCAGGGACTGGTCTTTCCTGATACATGTCCAAAGGACTTGAGAGAAAGCACCCACCCTTGCCTCTGCAAAGCATCGATTCTTCTTTGGTCTTCCTTAAGACCAATTACCTTTCTTAATACCAAAAATAGAGGCTCAATTCTAATTCATATACCCTAGAAGACAGAGTAGAATACCTTTATGGATTTCTGAGACTGTAAGTATTTACAGTAATAGAAAGTCAAGCCTTTCTCCCATGGAGCAAACATCTGACCCTGTGGTCAACAAGGTCAATACGTGACTACTACGCAACCAGGGTTTCCCATAATCATGAGCTTTGTCTATGAATTTGGTGTGGCCATTGCAATAAAGGGTTGAAGAGCAAGGATGTTACTTTGAGGACTAAGGTACACCTGACCTAAGCTATGGTATTTCCACTTGTCTCATATATTCCCTTAATGAAAGGGATATTTAAATTAGTTTTTAAATGGAAGGTAATTGTACAATACTGAAAATTATTTCACAAATATAATTTGGTGAACACAATTCAATGAACAAGAAACATCTACTTATTTCTATTCATTATTCCAGGCTTACAAACTCACCAGGTAGAGGTTGCCATCTTTGGTCCCTGTGGCTGCTGCTCTATTGGACAAGGGGGGATATCTGGCTCAGGAGGAGCCCATGTGGAGGAGAGCACATGTCAGTCCAAACCCATCTTCATGATCACTCATTTGCTGGAGTCCACTTCATCAAGCATGCCATTGAGGGTGTTCATCATCGTCACTTGTCTTCCATGTTGTCAATATTCATTGTCTTACACCAGTGACTCACTCTTCTTTCTTGATGACACAATCATTGGTTAATTTTCCTGAAATACATTGCCAGATTTTTTTCTAACTTATTTAATCTTGAAGCGCCACAGGAATGCCTTCGCCATAAGTATCTAAGCATCCCTGCTGATATTTAAAACACCAGGGGCATAATATCAAACACAAGTCACCATTATAGTCAGACTTCCCAGTAAATAAAGGAGTATGCATTTTAGATAAGTAAATGAGGTTTTTCCATGATAACTTTCTTGGTTTTTGACAAATCAGTGTTTTGTTGTTGTTTAGAAGGTACACTCCTATAAATACACTATATAGGCTAGTCTTCCAATCTTCTTATTTTTTTCTTTTTTTTTGCTAAGAAACCCCAATCAACATACTGCCATTGAGTTGATTGCAGCTCATAGTGACCCTACATAAACCCTATTTATTCATTTATTTTTAATTTACTGTCAGTGAGCCAATGTTGACTCACACCAATCCTGTAGAACTGGATAGAACTGCCCCTGTGGGTATCCAAGACTGTAACTCTATGTGGGAATAAAAAGGCATGCCTTTCTCATGTGGGATGGCTGGTGGCGTCTAACCGTGGTTTGCAGCCCAAGGTGTACCCACTACACCACCAGGGCTCCTTCATAAACTCTGTAGAGTCTATATATTGTTATGAAGCATAAAGTCTCACCTTTCTCCTGACAAGTGGCTGGTGATTTCTAACAACTAATTGCAGTTAAACACCTACAGCACAAATCACTGCACCAGCAAGATGGAAATCAAGTAAAGAAAATTATTAGTTCAACTTAAATATCTTAAGACTCTACAGAACGTGAAGTACAAAATGAAGCTTCTTGTTAACATACCTGTTGGATAATTCAAAGAAAAATTTTCAAAGGAAAATCTTACAAATGCACAGGTGTGGTTATCCACTAACAACGCATATTATATAAACCTAATAGTTATAGGTGGAATCTCTTTCTTTGCCATCGTATTTGCCTAGCGATCACCTATCCATTCTTCAAGCTTCCACTGAAACTTTCTTCCATTTTCTGAAAATTTTTCTTTACCCACAGAACTCTAGCTTCATATGTGGTTTGTACTTTGAGTGTCTTCATTAGAAAGACTTTTGTTTCAAGTCGTGAGTAGATAAAGAATTTAAAGAAGGTAGGATAATGTCACAAGAACATGGCAAAGAATCTGATATTGAGTACTCAGTAAATATGTGCTGGAAAAAATCAATAAACAAAGAATTATATACTCTATTGATAAATTTAACATGATTATTATAGAGCAAAACACATTTAACATCACAAATACACTAAATGTGATTCAGAAAATACTTTATGATCATTTATTATGACTCTTTTAAATGGTAATAGTCATTAAACTTCAGGAACATTAAAACAAGGAGAAAATGAAAAATAAAGAAAATGTATACTATATTTTATATATTAATATATTTCAAAAACTAAAGTTATTGCCAATATCGTGAGTTTTAGAATCTTCTCATCAAATAGAAGGGGGGAAATGTTATTTCTCTGTCAAACATCCGAAAGGATAAATTTATTTTTGTGACTATATTTACAAAAGAGTTGGTAAGTAATTTAAAATATTGATTGAGATAAGTCTGTGTCTTTGGTTTATGTTGGGGAAAATAAGACAATGGGTTTAGATATATAAAGACCTATGTTCAAAGTCTAACTATTTGACTTTCAAATTCTGGCTTGGTTTTTAAAATGAAAATAATATAATTGAAAGATCTATTAAATAATGGTTATAGCAACTACTCTACTGTTAGGCATTATTCCAGGTCCTCCAGATAGATCTAATAGAAAACACATAAATCAAAGTCATATCACTGTAATTTAGAGGAACGTCTCCAAAGAACATGGCAAATACTGAAGTTTTTCCCAGAATGATTTGTTTTTTGATTGCTTTCATTTTTAATTTTTATCCCTGATTCTCACAAACGTCTAATTACATGAGAAAGAGTGAAAGAAATTGGACTTGTGATGTTTAATGATAACATGGTTCTCCTGCCTATATACACAATATCTATCACCAATTATCTAAATTCCAAGAGAATATGAAATCTCTGAGATAAGCAATGTCTAGTTGATGGATATGTGACTGGGAAAGCAAAAAAAAAAAAAAACTGGACAAAAGATCCCCTGGGCAGAGTTTTCAAAATACACATCCCCCTCATGTCCCCACTAGGCCAGCATCAAACAACTTTCTCTGAGTTAGTGCACCCAATGGCATCACCTGGGAAGATTCTCTCTGGTCTCAGTGATTTTTGTTATAAAAGCTGCTTCACTCAGACCTGTTTTTTGTGATTGCTGATTTAAGAGAACAGTGTGCAGCTGTGAAATTTTTTTTGTGTGTGCTCTGGAAAAATGCTGCAGAACTTTTGTGAGGTTGAACACAGCTTACAAGGACAGCGCTATGGGGAAAACTCAAGTAAATTTGTGGTTTTCTCATGTCAAAAGTACAAAGAAATAGAGGAAAGAACTAGGAGGCAAACAGCATTTATAGTGATCTAAATACAGGCATATACAGATGTAAATGTACATATTTTATACATATTTATGCATGACGAGAGGGAAATATATCTATGTACATATACTTATAGATTTAATATTAAGGAAACAGATGCACAGTGGGCCCCTACTCAAGTACTCCCTCAATACATTAACTCTTTTTTTCTAACAATTCGGTAGCTGAGATGCTCACCTTCCTGGCACAGTTACTGAATACAAAGGGGGTGCATAAGCAAATGTGGTGAAAAAAGCTGATAGTTCCTGGCTATCAAAAGATACAGAGACTGGGGTCTTAAAAGCTAGAAGATAAACAAACGGTCATCTAACTGAGAAACAATAAGCCCACATGGAAGAAGCACATCAGCCTGTGAGATCATGAGGCATCAAAGGGATCAGGTCTCAGGCATCAAAGTCCAAAAAATCATAGCAATGTGAATGAGGGGGAGTGCAGAGTGGGAACCCAGAGCTCATCTGTGGGCAATTAACCATCTTCTTGCAGAAGGGTCATGGGGAGGAGAAGAGCCACTCAGGGTGCAGGGTAGCAATGATGAAACATACAATTTTCCTCTAGTTCTTGAATGCTTCCTCTCCACCACTCTCATGATCCTCATTCTACCTTACAAATCCATCTGGACTGGAGGATGTACACTGGTGCAGATAGGAACTGGAAACACAGGGAATCCAGGATAGATGAACCCCTCAGGACCAGTGGTGAGAGTGGCAATACCAGAGGGTGGAGGGAAGGTGAGGGAGAAAGGGTGAACAGATCACAAGGATCTATGTATAACCTCCTCCCTGGGGGATAAACAGCAGAGAAGTGGGTGAAGGGAGATGACAAAATAATAATAATTTATAAATTATCAAGGGTTCATGATTGAGGGGGGAGTGGGGAGGGGGGATAAATAATGAGGAGCTGATACCAAGGGCTCAAGTAGAAAGCAAATGTTTTGAGAATGATTATGGCAACAAATATACAAAAGTGCTTGACGTAATGGTTGTATGTGTAGATTGTGATAAGAGTTGTACAAGCCCCCAATAAAATTCTTATTTAAAATAAGAATTGTATGAGCCCCTAATAAAATATTTTTTAAATGGTGAAATGCTGATTGATAACAAACTACTCTGGATGTCCGTCAACATCCTGATGGATGAAAATGTCTACAAAATGTGTGCACTTGGTTTGAAGACTGACAGCAGACCGTTGAAGAGATGGGGAAATTATCTGGACTATCTTGGAGCTCGGTTCAACAGATTTCAATGGAAGATTTGGGAATGAGAAGGGATGCTGCCAAATTTATACCTCAGGTTCTGACTGACTAGAATAAAGAACATGGATTGGAAACATGCCATTCTCTGAAAGAACAGTTCCGAAGTGATCCAGAAATTTTTTCCAAGGCCATTACTGGTGATTGACATGGTGTTATTCTTACAACTATGAGAGCAAACATTAAACAAGTCAGTGGAAAATTCCATCAATTCCTCACCCAAAAAAAGTTCATCAGGTAAAATCAAAGATCAAGACAATACTCATTTGTTTTCTGTTTTTGTTGTTTTGCTATGGGGTGTGCATTTGGAGTTCATTCCACCAGGTCATACTGCTAATAAAGGTTTCTATTTAGTGGTTCTGAAAAGATTGTGTAACTTTGTGTGACAAAAAAGGCCTTATTTGTGGTTTTGCCACCATGACAATTCATCTGCTCCTGCAGCCACCTCAGTGTGCCAGTTTTGGGCAAAAAAACAACAGCATGCGTCTCTGGCCCCACATACCTTACTCACATGATCATGTTCTGTGAGACTTCTTTTGGTTTCCGTGAATGAAGAGGGACATGAAAGGACAGTGATTTGGTGATATAGCAAAAGTGATATAAATAATGAGGGAGGTTCTGGCAGCCATCCAAATAGATGAGTTTGAAAATGTTTCCAAGAATGGAATTACAGATTTGAAAAATATATTAAGTTTAGTTTAGAGTTCTTTGGAGGTGATATGGTTGTTTGGTAAAATAAAAAAAATACACAGCTTTGACAAAAATTCTGTTTTACAGGGGGTCACATGTGTGTGTGTAAATCTGCTTAACAAGGGCTATTTAAAATAGTAAGAAAGCATGCCACTTTGAGGACTAAACACAGCTCTCCTCCAGCCATGGTATTTAAAATCACCTCATATGTACATTAAAGTTGAACAATCAATAAAGATTAAATAATTGATACATTTGAATTATGGTATTGGCGAAGAATCTTGAAAGCACCATGGATGGCTAGAAAAGCAATAAATAGATAGATAGATAGATAGATAGATAGATAGATAGATAGATAGATAGATAGATCCTTCTTTCAGGAAGTACAGCAAGAACGTTCCTTAGAAGTGAAAATGTCCAAACTATCAAGTAATAGATCTCCTATGTTTGATATATTATCTAAAGAGATTGACACTAGGAAATAAAAGCATCATGCTCTGTAAAAGTAGTGAGGCCATTAAAAAAGACAGCCCTCTATGGGATGGACCGATTCCATGGCTCCAACAATAGAATCAAACTCAACAATAATAAGCATTAATTTCACATGAAAGTAATTTTTTTCTAAATATAATTTTAAAATCATTTAAACTGCACATTGACAGGGAATTTCCTGAAATTCAAACTGGTTCCAAAGGTGGAAGAGGCATTATGAATATCATGCCTGACAGCAGACACATTTTAGATGAAATCACAGAGTACCAGAAAGATGTTTAGGTGGGCTTTATTGACTATGAACGGTATCTGAGTGGATCATAACAAATTAGATCATAACAAATTATGGAAAACATTAAGAAGAATTGGAATTCCAGCACAATTAATTTTGCTTCCATGAAAGCTGTACCTTGACAATGAAACAGTCATTCAAACACATAACAAGGAATTACTAAGTGGCTCTACAACTACAAAAGATAGGAGTTAGATGTGAATACTTATGACCATATGTGCGTATATATATGTGTGGATACTTTCACCATACTTACTCATTCTTTATGGTAAACAAATCAAGAAACTGGGCTATATGGAAAGCATGCCATTAAGATTAGAAAAAGACTTATTAATGATATGTGATATAGAGATGACAATCTTGTTAGTTGAAAGGTTCAAGGACTTATTGATGAGGATTAAATGCCAAAGCATCCAGTATTAATTGCATCTCAACATAATGAAAACACAAACATACACCAATAGACCCGAAACCATATCATGGTAAATGATGACAAGAAAGAAATGTTGGGGATGTCATTTTACTTCGATAAACAATCTCTGCCCATGAAGAACAACAAAGACATCTGAATTGGGTGCCTCTGTTATAATTCATCTTTAAAGTGTTAAATTGCAGAGACAAACTTTAAGGACTAATGTGTACATGATGAAGCTGGACATTGTATAAGGAAGATATAAGAAGAAATGATTCATAAGCATTACAGCATTGGTAAAGCATAAAAAAATTGTTATCTTCAAGGATTGATTTCATTTTACTTGGATCTACAGTCAATGTTCTTGGAGACACCAGTCAACATATCAAAGGACCTGCCTGCTGTACTAGGCAATTTTGCTGCCCAAGACCTCTTTAAAGGGTTAAAGCATAGGATTATACTTAGAGTACCATGGTGCACCTGACCCAAGCCATGCTATTTTCAATTCCCTCATGTACATTAGAAAAATATACAATGAATAAGGAATAATAGATAATTAGTTCATTTAAATAATGGTATTATCAAAGAATATTGAAATTACCATGAACTTCAGATGAACAAACAATTCTGTCTTGGAAGAAGTATAGCCAGGATGCTCCTTTAAAAGGTAAGATGGTGAGATTTCATGACAGATACTTTATCAGGAGTGACTAGTCCTTGGGAAAGATATCATGTTTGCTAAAGAAAATGAGATTTGTAGACCTTCAAGGATATAGATTGACATAATGTCAGCAATAAAAGCCTCAAAAGAAATAACAGTTGTGAGGATGACACAATGACTGGTCAATATTTCCTTCGATTATATATATACAGTGGCTATGAGCCAGAACCAACTTGCCGGCACCTAACAGCCATAAGTAATTGTCCCACTCAAAATTGTCTTAAAATCTGAACTCTGTTCCTGTAAATGTGACACAATTAGAAAGCATAGTTTATTTTTCTAAGTCATGAATGCATAACTATGTACAACTTAATAAAGGCTCTGATTTTGATTTTGACCTTTACAATTTATCATGGAAAATAAATATTTTGGGGTTTTATAAAAGCCACTGAATTATAATATTTTGTTGTTGCTACCGCAATATGAGGTGACAAAGAAAGAAAGTCCATTGGGGGTTATTTGCCAGAAGCACGAATAAATCTGCCTTTGGAAGGACAGCCAGAATGCTCCTTGGAGACCAAGATGATGAGGCTCCATCTCACACACTCTGTACCTGTTCTCAAAAGACCTTAGTCTACAGAAAAGGAGCTCATGGCGGGCAGGGTAGAAGGTCAGTAAACAATAGGAAAGCCGTTCACGAGAAGGATGAACACACTTGCCACAGTGAGCTCAAACATCACAGCACCCATGAGTGTGACGGGTCTGAACAGCGCTTTGTTCCGCTGTCCATGAGGCGACTATGAGTCAGCGCGAAGTAGATGGTACTGGACCCAACACTACCCTTTCCATCTATAGAAGAACTGTTTTGCACATCGTTGTTCCTACCTAAGTCCTACGGGATCAAAATCTCTGGGAGTGAGGCATAGCCATCTATAGCTTAACAGGATCATCAGTCTGGTTATACACATTAAGGATTGGGAACCATTGCTATCGAAGCTTAGAGCAATATGGCGGAACAACAAGATAAACCGAATTGAATCTTTGAATGTCAAGGGAGATTTGAATTGGCAAACAAGAGGTTCTATGATTTTTATGGGTGAGGATTGATCCTAGAGGTAGCTATTGTGTGGATAGACTCATACTGTGCCTGCCAACTAGAAATACAAAATAATATGAGAGGTCAACATTACTGTTGAAAAATCTAAGTTTTCTTACACTGTCTGATGATGCAATATATGACAAAATAATAATAATTTATAAATTATCAAGAGTTCGTGAGGTAGGGAGAAAATGAGGAGCTGATACCAAAGGCTCAAGTAGAAAGCAAATGTTTTGAGAATGATGAGGGCAACAAATGTACAAACAGGCTTGACACAAAGGATGTGTGTATGGGTTGGGATAAGAGTTGTATAAGCCTCCAATAAAATTATATTTTTAAAAATTCTAAGTTTTCTAGGCCATGAAAACCACAGTTAGCCAGGGACATCCTTTGAGGGAACAAAAAAGTCATACTTTCATGATTTGACAGAGAATATTTAAACTCACGTCTCTGAATGAAAATCTGATGTTGTTTGTGACAAAAATGTGCTTCTTTGTGTGGCACTTTGCCCCCGTGGGAGAACAACACAAACAAAAAATAACAAAGTTGGAATTTATCCTCAAAGGCCTTGGGGTAGTTGCTGAAAGTACCCTTAGTACATTTGCTCCAGGTCCCACTTCTTACAGTTACCTTGGTTCTTTGGATAAGGCAACTTTTGTCAAGAAAGAAGCCAGGCCTTGCCAGAAGAAAATGTCAGTTATGATGAAATTAGATGAAGTCGCTTATAGTTCAACAAAGGGCTTGTACCAGCAAGGGGATTTGTAAAATATTATGCAAATGGTGTTTCAACAATATGCCCAATTGGATTGAGCGACTTTCTTATATAAGAAGCCAAACATGGTGATGATCCGAGACATGGTGGAGAACCGAGAAGGAAAAGAGGCAAGAAAAAATGCAAGGGATAAGAGGAGATTTGTTAATGGAACTAAAAGTGATAGAATGCCAGAAAAGGACTGTACATTGAGAATGAAGAGAGAGAGAGAAAGAGAGAGAGAGAGAGAGAAAGAGAGAGAGAGAGAGAGAGAGAGAGAGAGAGAGAGAGAGAGAGAGAGAGAGAGAGAGAGAGAAAGGAGGGAGAGAAAGAGGATGTATGGTAGCCTGTCCTAAGGGGATATGAACAGTAAGAGAGAAAATTCACAGCCTCAAGGAGGCCTGAATGGCCGAGGTAATATGTGCACAGGTGCAAAAGAACACAACAGCTAAGAAGACACTTGTCCTGAGAGAGGGAGTGTGTATCTACGATACAGTGTGTATAGTCAAGCGAATGCTGCCAGACCTTGCCTAGACATTTACCTCCAATGATCTTGAGATAAACTCTCTTGCTTTCAAGTTGATCTTGATGTCAAGTTGCAGCCAGTTGCTTTTTTGGTCTTCTTGTTATATGTTATCCATGGGCTGACTCCGACACATACGGTCTCTTTGAGCAACTGAATGGAGCATAACCTGTTCTTGCAGCGTCCTCTCTAGTGTTATGCACCCACCCATCTCTCAAGCCACTTTGTCAGTCCATCTCCTCAAGGATTTCTTCTGTTCCACTGACTCTCCACTTTATCCATCATCATGTCTCCTCCAGGGATGGATCTCTCTTTATAACATGTACAAAGTGCATGGGAAATTTTTACCTCTTAGCTTCTCAGGAAGATTCTGGCTAGACTTTTTCCAAGACACTTCTAGACAATTCTTCTAGAAGTCTAAGGTATATTCAATATTCTTCACCAACACCTAATTCACATGCATCATTTTTCCATGTTCTTTACTTTTTGCTTAACTTTCAAATATACATTAGGCAACTGAACATGCCCTGGCTTGAGTCAGGTGTACCTGATTGCTCAGAGTGGCATTCTTACACCACAATACTTCAAAGACTTCTTGTGCAGTACATTTGCCTAATGCACTCTGCCCTTCATTTCTTGACTGAGGCTTCCATACAATTTTATTGTATACCCAAGCAAAGCAAAAAAAAAAATCCTTGGCAACTTCAGTTTTTCTCCATTCATCATGATGTTGTCCAGATATTCATGGTTGTTGGAGTTTATTTGGAAAGATAATAGGTCATAAGTCAAGTTCAGAAAACATTAAGGGTACAGTGCTTTTCTCGGTGAGATGTTGAGTATATCTCCAAACCCAACAAAGAGAGAAAAGAGTTAAGGGGAGGAAAAATGATCCTTGTTGGACGTGATGGAGTGCTAGAACAGCTTGGAGATTTGAGAGATCTAGGACATCTTTAATATCTGCCTCTTAGGAACAAGCTTTATGCATTCTTACTAATTTAATAATACAGTTTCTCTTTAAATTCTACACACTATTGTTCTATGGCCTCAGATAAGCATCACCGTATATTTAACTATGTAGTCATGTGTTCAAATTAAAACTGAAACACCAAATGTATGTACTACCATATTCTATAAAACTTCTTACTATCTTTGTTTTACGGAGTCAATTAGTAGGTGAAGTTATTAGTCCAAGAGTAATCTAAAGAAGCTTAATTGTGTTCCTAAACCCTGATATTCACTGTAATCTACCAATTCTTGCTATCCATCTTGAAGATATCGTATATCTGAAATACTGCATACACTATTTTTTTCTTAATAGTTTGGTCTTGAGTGTACACCAACCGACACAATCTCAATAATAGAATTTGGAGATGGGATGAAGGAAGAGAACTATAGAGAAAATTAGAAAGAGCAGTAGAAGAAGACAAAGATTATAGTAAAATACACAAAGACCAGAGTTTAAAAAAGAACTGAAAAGAAAGAACAGGCCAAGCATGTTTCAAGCTAATAAAGCTGAAGAAGAATTAAACGTGGGGTTATGATAAGAAGTGTTTTCAAAAAAGTTCATGGAAAAAATTCATTATCTTTCCATTTAACCCCATTTTTGCTCAAAGGTTTTTGAAGCTTCTGCACCTTGTGGTTGAACTACAAAAATAAAAAAAAATTCCAGTATCTAATAGCTTTTCACAGTAGAGAGATCGTGTCAATTGGACTCTTTTGTGTGAATCAACTTTTACCATGATTAAGGTGTTTTAGTCTTGGTTCCATGCATCTAAAGCCATTTAGTTATTAATATATTTAGTTATGACACAATTTTCATCATTAGTCTAGTCTCTTGGACCACCAAACTCTTTGCTTCTTCTTTGAAGGACCAGTCATCACCTGCACACTTTAAATCTTAGTTCAAAGCACTCCTTCTGCTTAAATCGATCCTAGGAATTTTTTAAACACTTCCATAATTACTTGAAACTGAGAACAAGGCTTTCATCAGCGGAGATCATGTTAAATGTTGTGTCCGTCCTTTTTAAATTTGATGTATTCTTTATGTAGAGGGCCGCTAATTCAAACTGAGCATGTTCGCATCGTGCATCCTAGGATGAAGACAGCTGATACCAACACCAAACCAAACTCCCTCCATTGAGTCCATCGCAGTGTTTAACTACCTTACAGGGTTTGAGAGATCTGCCCCTAGGGGTGTTCCAGGCTGTAACGCATATGAGAACAGCAAGCAAGATGCAGAGGGGCTGTTGGATTCAAACTGCTGACCTTGTGATGAGCAGTTCGACATGTCACCACTGCACCCAGACAGACTACTCACAGGGAAATGTAAATGTTGGTCAGGAAATGAAGTAACAGTTATAAGGAAAGAAGTTCCAGGTTGAACAGATCAAAAAGTCAGAAGTTGAGAGAATGGAGAGAAAATTAGGGAGTGGAGAGAGAAGGATTCAAGCCAGTGGCTCAGGAATAATGGTATAAAAATGTGATGCCCATATAGTGCTCACTGTGTGATGCTAAGCCTTACAGGGTTGATTTTTTTTTCTTGCATGCATTTTAAATACTTTGATTTGTACTTAATGACAGGGAACTTGTACATGCCACTCAGTAAAGATGGATTTGTCCGAGGCTCCGCTAAATCAATGCATATTCACTGAAATCTCTTGCCATTGTTCTGTCAGAGAAAGCTCAGCCTTCAGTCTGCCACATGGAGCTCTGGCTAGTTTGTCTCAGGGCTTGTAACCAGCTGGGACTTTTACCAGCTTCATTATGTCATTTATTTATCAGTAGACAGTTTTTGGACTCTTTGTTTTCTTTGGTGGGAGTTAGGCTCCTTTTGTTTGTGTTATAATAGAGAAGAAGGCACTTCCTTTGCAACATTAACAAGCCCGTCAGTCGTGCACTTTGACTGGTAATTTGGGTGCCTTTCAGCACTTTTCAGAGCAAGGGAAGATGACATTATTCTGAGCCACCACTTTATGAGAGCATGAGATTCCCACAAGAGGTCAGATAATCTAATCCTCTGACTCCAATTGAGCATTAGCTTTTGAAGAGACCATCACTTATAGATAAAATCTTCCTCATTGCTTTATATTCATGTGGCACTGACAGGGGTTACATTTTCTTTGAACCTGGAGGAAAAGAAAATGACTTTCTTTGGAGCAAAGGAATCTCACTTCCTCCTTCTACTGAGATTTACAACCTGGCAAAGAAACCAGCACACGGATTATCTCTGTAAATTGTAGGTCTCACTATTTCTAGTCGCAGAGACCTAGGTCGTGGTTGTTTCTTTGTTTTATTTTCAGTTTGTTTTGCTTGTTGTTTTTTCCTTACTGCAGAAGACAGCAACACCATTTAGTGGCTTACAGCAGCACTAATTTACTATCTCACAGTTTCTCTGGGCGAGGAGTCCAAGTCAGGTAGAAATGAAGTTGCTGGGCGAGTCTCTGGTCTCCTCTGAGACGTGTGATTGAATGCCCATCTCACTGGTTGTTGAAAGTTCTGTTATAGGATTGATATGCTCATTTCCGTGCTGGCTGTCAATCAGCAGCTGTTCATAGCTCCAAGAAGCTACCCACAATTCCTTGCTGTATGATCATGTCTACAACACAGCAGGGTTTCTTTTCATGGTCCTCAGACTGATGTCTGCTGGTACTTCTGTTCCCTCCAACCTCTTGGGGACTTACTTCATTATGCCAGGCTAACTGAAGATAATCTTTCCCTACCCAGTTTCTTAAAGGGCTAGTGCTTTTCATTACATTTACAAACTCTCTTATTTTGCCTAATCATGTGTGGTATCCAATACTATACACAGATTACAAATGGTATATACCCAGTGGATCAGGGGAATCATAGATCTATCTTAGAACACAGCCTATTTCAGATGCTGACACATTAATCCATCTGACAGATATTGATACTTCACTGAATTAAAACTAGGTCAATTAAAACAAGAGCAATTTAAAATTTGCTTATAATTCTATGGCTTGACAATTGGCTTGAGCTCAGCTGGACAGGCCTTCTTATAGTGTATCACCTAGGAGATATCTCTATATCTATCTATAGCTATAGCTATATTTATATCTATAGCTATCACTTTATGTCTTTATCTTGATCTCGATCTCTATATATCTATCTATATGTAATTGCAGCAAGGCAAGGCTTCTTCATAAAGACTTTGGGTATGTTGTCAGAAGACACTCGTCCCTGAAGGACATCATGTTTTGTAAAGTAGAGGGGCAGAGACACCAAGGAAGGCCCTCAATGAGTTGGACTGACACGGTGGTTTCAATGAGCTCGGCAGAGGGACATTTTCGACGATGGCGCAGGACTCAACAGTGTTTCAGTCTATTGTGCATATGGTTGCTCTGGGGCAGCTCTCACTCAACGACACCTAACAATGAAATGGAAATTCTTGAGTTCTTCTTAGAAGTAGAGATGGTGATATTTTGTCTCAAAGACTTTTTATGGAAAAGCTACTCCCCAAAGAAGTACATCACACTTGGTCGAGGGTAAGCAACAAACAGGAAGACCCTTAGCAGGGTACATTGACAGAGCGGCTGCAACACCGGGGTGGATGATAGCACGGATGGCGAGGCCAGCACAGGACCACATGGGGTTCCATTTGGTTGGTCCATGGCTTCAAATTGACTTGATGGCACCTAACAACAAGATGGTCTCACAGGTGTGTAATCACTGGCCAGCACAGGGGCAATTAGACCACCTTTCTCTAACAGCTAACAGGCAACTTCTGATTCTGGGCTCGAAAGACAGTTTGAAAAGAATCAAGACTCACTCTCCTTGAGTCCATTCTGACTCACAGCCACCTATGGGACAGGGTAGAGCTTCCCCTGTGGGCTTTTCCATCTGTAACGCTACGGAAGTAGAAAGCCTTGTTTTCCTTCTGCAGAGAGGCTGATGGCCTCAAACTGCTCACCTTGCAGGCCACGGTCTAAACACTACGCCACCAGGACTCTCTAGAGACAGCAAAATGTGAAAAGCATGCTTTTCAAGCCTAGGCTTAAATTGTATTTGCTACTGTGCTTTTGATCAAAGTAGACCAAATGACTAAACGAAAAGTCAAGGGCTGGAGAAATATATGCCACTCCTTGATGAAAAAATATGCAAAATATTGTAGTCATTTAAAAATCTGCCATACTCATTAAACACCAAAAAGAAGTCAGACAAGGGAGCAACACAGTACAAACACAGAAACCTGTTTATATTTCCAAACATACATACATCTTTAACTTCAGTGAAGCAAATATTGACTCTACAATCTACCTGGGGGGAGACATCATGATTAGTCCACCTTATAAAATCAGAACATTCCTTTTAGACCTTGAGTTTTCTTATAATTCTTGGGTTCTTTCTTTTGTCGGGTTTCTTTTTGAGCAACTTTCCTCCTTAAGAATGCAATATTGAAAGATCCAAATCACTATTTCTCTATTACCTCCTGAAAGATTTTGTAAGTACAAGTACCCTTCTGACCCCTTCTCATTTCAACTTCATTAAAAATTAGGATGTACAATTAGAATATATAATTTGACTCAATTATATTCAAAAACCAACCAGACTTGGACCTTGTCTCTAATGACATTAAAGCCCTTAGCATTCAAAGAAAATTACAAATGACTCAGCAAATTTGATGGTAATGTAGGCAGCTCTCTGTTTCTGATCAAAGGACTTCAGAAAATAATAGAAATCAAGAAAATGAACGGAGACAAGCCAGTGAGAGAGAGAGAGAGAAAACTGTTATTTAGCTTCGCTCTACCAATATACACTGACGTAAGAAATATCTCAAGGGTGGCTTCTGAGGATGCAGGAGGATACTTGTAACTGAAAATGGAGCCTTAGAACTAGGGAATGCTGACATTAGAAATGAAAAACTAGGAATATGAGCTAGGAATTTAGTATAGTTTAAGAGAAAATAGGCTGTAACAAAAGCAGATCGAAGTGCTACCTTGGATATGGTTAAGTCATATATCTTCTCATTATCCATTAGTGTCTAAAGAGCTATATGTATGTACACATACACACACAAAAACAGATACACCCTCCTTCCTTAACACCAGCAGAAGTATGGTTGGAAACCCTAGTCTCATCTGCTCTAAAACAAAAGCATGGATGAGCCCGTATTATGATGGTCCTTTATTATGCATCCCACAAAGTCCAAATTTCCTACTTTTGCAATCTGGTAACAAGTTAATGGGCACGATAAAGAACAAAGCTAAAATGCACTAGTTGTACCTAGAATAGATGCCATTTAATAGTTTGCTGTTTTGTTTTGATTTTGCATTGCCCCCACAATCTAGAGGATTTATTATCTTTTTTTAATTTTTTTTTATTTTTAAATCTTTTTATTGGGGCTCATAAGGCTCTTATCACAGTCTGTACATACATCAAATGAGCAAAGCACCCTTATACATTCGTTGCACTCGTCACTCTCATAATTCACCTTCCACTTGGGTTCCTGGAATCAGCTCGGTTTCCCTTTCTTTCCCCCCATCCTCCTCCCTCCCCGATCCCACCCCTGGTCCCTTGATAGTTTATAAATAATTATTATATTTTATCTTACACTCCCCGGCGTCCCCCCTCACCCGACTCCCCATTGCCCATCTCCCAGAGAGGAGGTTACACATAGATCTCAGAGATCGGTTCTCCCTTTCTACATGCCCTTCCCTCCTGGTGTCGCCACTCCCACCGCTGGTGTTGAGGGGTTCGTCTGTCCTAGAGTCCCTGTGCCTCCAGATCCCCACTGCACCACTGTACATCCTCTGGTATAACCAGGTCCGCAAGGCAAGGTAGGATTGGGGTCATGATGATTGGGAGGGGAGGAAGCGTTCAGGAACTAGAGGAAGGTTCTGAGTTTCATTGTTGCTAGCACTCAATCCATGTAGTCCTGGGTAAATTTCCAGGAATGGCAAAATTGTTTTGTTTTGCTTTTCTACCCCTTTCTTTGTGATTCAAAGGCCAAAGTTCATTGTTTTGATCAAATCAAAACCCCTCTATAGTATTTTTAAGGTTAATCTTTTTCATTTTTTAGATTGTGATTATTCTAGGGAAAAGAATTAGCCATACGTTGGGGGGATGGGGGGAGGATGAATGATGAGTCTATCAACAAATAAAGTTATGATGTTTTTCGGTGAGGTGCAATGTAATGAGTCTAACTCTTCTTGACCTCAAAAATACCAACTAATATCCAATGAAGTATAGAATCCCTTAAGGATTAACCTTACATAAAGCCTGCCCCCTTTTCATGTTTTAAGAGCAGAATGGCCCTAACTTATACACTGGGGCAGAAATTATCCTTAATTGTATCTTTAATCAGTATTTTAAAACCATATATTGAGTTGTCTCCATCATTTCACTGATAAAGAGATTATGCATATAATGTACATTGCTGGGAATAAACCCAGTATATGCTTTTGGATCAAAAGTAATTGATATCTGTCACTCTTTGCATTATCCAAAATATCACGCCCCCTCCTTTTTTTTTTCTTTTTCATTTTAAAGCTTCATTACAACACGGGTTTTGAATATCATTGTTTTTGTCTGGGTACTTTAGAGCAACAAATCCACAGAAACTAGTGTATAAGAGAGAGTTTTATATAAAGGTTAGGTGCACATTAAGAAAACATACCAACCCAGTGTTGCCCAAGCCCATGAGTCCAACATTAACCCATATGTCCAACACTAGTCCACAAAGTCCTCCATTTCACGAAACACACACTATGATACTGACTGCAGGAGGAAATATGAATCAGTGAATGTGTCAGCATCTCAGCACTGTCAGGGGTCTCCACACAGCTGCTCCAGCACCCAGGGCTGCATAGGGGTAGGTCCATGTGGCTTCCCCTTGGGGATGTCTTGCAGGAAGTGAGCCTTGCCAGCTGAAGCAAGGAACTGGCTAAGGCAGCTGCACCCTGGACCAACCATAAGAGAGCAAGAGACCTGAGAACTCGAAAGGCGAGGCTCACTGAGCCATTCATCCCTCTGCTCTTCAATTAACCCCACATGTGTTTATAGGCCTGGTTGGCACAATAAACTAACTAACTCAGTCATCTTCATTCACCTGATCTTTTGGTTTGTGTATTTTATTATGTTCAAAAAATTTAGTGGCATGTAATTTACCTATCCTCCAATTCAATAGTTCTATTGCATCAAGCAGACTGGTGTGATCCTTTCCACAAGCAGTTGTAGAACATTCTCTTCATTTTCACGCTCACTGTTCAGAACTTTATGCAGTCACTTTATTTAGGTTCATATCTAGGGTACTGGGGAAAATCTAGGATATACATTATATGCTGAACTTGGAAATATGATATCAGTGAATTAGGAGAGCTGGGTTCTCCTTCGGCAGATAGAAATACACCAAATTGATGTCATATTCTTTGTAATCCACTAACAGGCCATTGCGTCTGTTTCATTTTCTGGATAATGAGAGGAAGGACAGTAAAACATAATGCTTAATTTAAAGGATTTAAAAGTCTGTAGACATGCTAAGATTTTAGGAAAAACTACAGTATGTTTAAAGAGAGTGGCGAGACACAAAAAGTACAGAACACCTCAGTATTTTTGCATTAATTATGTCTCTAATCCTTTCTCCTAATCTTTTGTAAGAGTTGCGGACAAATAAAGTGCTGAATGGTTTCAATTTTATATCCTCCTCTCTCCAGTGGAGGTGCAAATGAGTAATAAGAGTTGCCTGATTGGTAATAGACAAGAAATAAAGGATTTAAACAATCCATAAACAAGATAATAAGAGCCAGAATAACTAGAGGATTGTGAACCATAGTGCCTTCTTCAACAGTAGTAGGTGATCTATGAATATAGTGTATAAGTATTGACTTCAAGTAGCCTCCAGGAATGAGTCCCATGAAACTCAGATAGTCTTAGCTTTTTCAAGGAACATGACATGTCCAAGGCCACAGTGCAAGCAAAAAATGATAGCTTGAAGATTTTGTGTCTTTGTTTTCCACGTTCCTTCCTATGTCTCATCTCATAAAAGCCTGCAGTCATGTCTGACTCCATCAGTGACTAATAAGAAGGCTGACTTTCTAATTCCATACCATCATTAGAATGATGTCAAAGTATTAATGCAGTATTAATGGGACGGTACAATACCAGTCCCATGGTAATTTATTTACGATAGGTCATAATATATCATTTGAATTCCTTGACAGAGAATATATTTGCTACATTTTATAACTTTACATGACTCTTTGCATTGCTTTATGACTTGTATCTTCTGATCCTTCAAAGCTCGTTCTGGGTATTATTGTGTCTTTTCAATCTCTCGAACTTCATTTTATCAAAACCATTACCTTATTCGGGTGTAAGAGTTGTGAGTTTTATTCTATCTTGAGATCCAACCATCGCTCTTTGCATACGTCCATTGTTACCCAGACTACTGTATTTTTAAAGACAACATTTGTGAAATGAGAAAGGATTGGACTTGAACTCAATCATAAGACATGGACTTGTGACTTTATTAAAAATGAAAACAAACATCTGTTTGTATTTCTTTGCTCACCCCAAAAATAGTAAAAAAAACAGTGCTTTGAGCATCCACTGAAACAATACCTGAGAGCTGTCGATCTCAATGCCTGCAATATAGTACAAACTGCCAATAGGGACGGTGGCCTCACAATACCATTGTTGTTGATGTTAGGTGCTTGTAAACACGATCTGATACTGTCCTGTCCTTACAATAGTTGTTAAGGTATTTTCAATAAACTGCCCAATATATGGTTTGTTTCCCCGTTCAAGTTGTGTATCGATGGAACCTATTTGTTGTCCTTGCCTCAAGTATTGATGGGTTGTTGCTAGGGGCCATCAAGCTGGTTCTGGTTGACAGACACCATATGTCCAACAGAACAAACCCTGCCCAGTCCTGCGCCATCCTCACCATGCTTCTTTTGTTTGGGCCCGTGGGTGCAGCCACTGTGTCCATCCATCCTGTCCAGGCCTTCCTCGTTTGTTTCTGCCGTGCCACTGTGCCTGGCAGGACGTGATCTCCCCCAGGGACTTCTCACTCCTGGTGGCAGGTCCAAAGTTGGTGAGCGGAAGACTTCCCCTTCTTGCTTCTAGGAAGATTCTGGTTGTACTTCCTTTACGACAGTACTTTAAAAAAATCATTTTATTGGAGGCTTGTACAACTCTTCACAATCCATCCATCCATCCATTGTGTCAAGCACATTTGTACTTTTGTTGCCATCAACATCCTCACAAAATTTGCTCTCCACTTGAGCCCCTGGTATCAGCTTCTCATTTTTTCTCCTCCATCCATGCTCCTTCCTATCTGCTCCCCTCTCCCCATGAACCCATGATAATTTATAAATTACTATTACTTTGTCATATTTTACACCATCCAACATCTCTCTTCATCCACTGCTCCACTGACCATCCCCCATGGAGGAGGTAATATGTAGATCCTTGTCATCTGTCCCCCCCCCCCCTTTCTCCCTTACCTTCCCGCCACCCTCCCCAAATATCACCACTCCCACTGCTGGGCCTGAGGGATTCATCTGTCCTGGATTCCCTGTGTTTCCAGTTCCTATTTGTGCCAGTCTACATCCTCCAGTCAAGCTGGATTTGTAAGGTAAAGTTGGGATCATGATAGTGGCGGGGGGGGGGGCATTCAAGAACTAGAGGAAAATTGTATATTTCATCATTGATCTTTTTGTTCTTTTGGGAATCCATGGTACTTTCAATATTCTTTGCCAGCACCATACTTCATAATTGTTTTTGTTTCTTTTCTGTCTTCCTTATTTGATATCCAAATTGCACATGCATATGAGGCTATTAAAAATACAAGGACTTGAACCTTTAGTCTTCAAAGTAACATCCTTGCTTTTCAACACTTTAAAGACGTCTCATGCGGGAGAGTTACCCAATGAAATACAGCATTTGCTCTCTTGAATGCTGCTCCCATGAACATGGCTTACGGATTCAAGGGAAACAAAATCCTTGACAATTTTAACCTCTCTCAGCTGCTCATGATGATACCTCTCGGTCCACGAGTGAAGATTTCTTTCTTCTTTACATGAAGTTGTAATCCACACTGAGGGCAGCAATCCTGTCTTCGTCAGCAAGTGCTTCAACTCCGCCTTGCTTTCCACAAGCAAGACTGTGTCACCTGCAGATTGTAGGTTCTTAGTAAGCCTTCCTCCAAACCTGATGTAGCATTCTTCTATATAATATCCAGCATCTCTGATTATTTGCTCAGTAAACTGATTGTATTATTTTCAACATTTTTGTTTGTATTTGATATTAATGATATAATTTGCTAATTTTCACCTTCACACAGAATGCAGATTGTCAATTTTTCCAATATGCTTACTCATTCCTTAAAAATTTAAAGAAAAAAGTTTCTAGATTAACTCAATTCATTTTCACACTATTTTGAAAAACTGCAAATATTAACAATAAGTAATTTTCTCAGTTTTGAAACATTTTAGCTACTCATCATTCCATTGTTCTATTTTGTACCCCAAATCTAGTTAAGCAGATTGTAATATCTTAAAAAATACCTTAAGCTATTATCTAGAGAAATGTGTATGGGATTATTGATTTTCTCATGGCATTTTTATAAAATAAATTCCTGATTATCTAAAAGCCACAACAATAATTAAAAAGTAGATACAAATGGGTAGAAATGCTCAAACCAACTTTTCTATATTCAGAATACTTAGTTTTAATAACTACAAGATGAATAGTTATTCTTGTAGTTAGGTGTTGTCAATTGGGCTCCAATTCACAGCAACACTGTATACAATTGAACAAAACACTGCCCAGTGTACACCATTCTCACAATTCTTTTATTTTTAGAGATCATTTTATTGGGGGCTCTTACAGCTCCGTACGTCAATTGTATCAAGGCCATTTGTACATATGTTGTCATCATTATTTTCTAAATATTTACATTCTATTTGAGCCCTTGGTGTCAGCTCCTCATTTTACTGCCCATCCCCGCCCCACCCTCACGACCCCTTCATAAATTATAAATTATCATTATTTCCCTATCCTACACTGGCCTCTGTCTCTCCTGTCTCCCTTCCCTGTGGTTTCTTCCCCTTTCTCTCCCCACCTACCCCCACCTCCTGGTATTGCCACTACCATCTCTGTTCCTAAGGGATCAGGCCTGGCTGTGAGTCCGAGATTGCAGCCACTGAATCAACCCATCTCTGTCCCTAAGGGATCAGGCCTGGCTGTGAGTCCGATATTGCAGCCACTGAATCAACCCATCTCTTTGAGGTATTCTGCTTCTCCACTGGCCTTTTGCTTTACCAAGCATTGTGTCATTTTCTACAACCCGGTTTCCCCTGACAGCATATCCGTAGTAAGTGACACTAAATCTCCACTTCTCTTCTAAGGAGTATTCTCTGATTGTACTTTATCCAAGACAGCTTTGTCTGTTCTTCTGGCAGTTCATAGTAAATTCAATATTCCTTACTAACACGATAATTCAAATGTGTAAATTCTCCAGTCTTTCTAATTCATTGTTCAAATTTCACACTCATATGAACCATCAATCCCTTTCAAATTCATAGCTCTATGTACAACAGCACAAAAGAATGCTTGCTCATGCACCATCCCCAATATTGTTCTTATGGTTGAGTCTACTATCGCAGACCTTTCATCCATCCATCTCCTTAAAGGCTGTCCTCTGTTTCACTGCCAGTCCACTTCACCAACCACGATGTCCTTCCTCACGGATTGTTCTCTCCAGGTAATATATCTAAAATACCTGGGGCCACACCTCTGCATCCTTGCTTCTAAGGAGAACTCGGGCTGTACATCCTTCAATACAGATATTTTTACTCTTCTTGAAGTCTAAAGTAAGTCCAATAGTCTTTGCCAAAGCCATAACTCATGTACATAAATTCATTTTCCATCTTCCCAATTCATTGGCCAAGTTTCACATGCATACAAGGGGATTGTAAACACCATGGCGTGGATCAGAAAAACTGTAGTCTTCAAACTGGCATGCTTGCTCTTTAACACTCTAAAGAGGTCTTCTGAAGCTTTCCTGTCTAGTGCAATATGTTATTGATTTCTTGATTGATTCTTCAATTAGTGCTGATTGTGGATCCCAGTAAAATGAAATCCTGCACCTTCAATCATTTGTTTATAATGATGTTGTCTATTGGTCCAGCTATGAGGATTTTTTTAACATTAGACTGTAATCCATAATGAAGGCTACAATCCTTGGTCTTCATCAGCAAGTGCTTCACGTCCTCCTTGCTTTCAGCAAACCAGGTTGTTGCCATCTGCACGTGGCCAGCTAATGAGCCTTCATATAGCCGAGCTTCTCTTGATGCACGTCCAAGCATGCACGAGCACAAGTTCCGTGATTCCGGTTATTCTCAATTGATACACACCTTGTTACAATCCAAATAGCCAAGGTCTGCGTTGTCGATGAAAATTTATAAACAGCTCTGGTTCTTACTGCTTTTCGCTAAGAACCAGCTAATATGGCAGCACACTTTTGGTGGTGTGTCGCTATCACCGTTCTTTAAATTGAGGGAAATTGTGTGATATTAATGATATTTTAAAATAATTTCCATATTCTTTTTTAGTCACCTGTCTTTGGAACAGGTAAAAATATGAATGCCGTCCTATAAGTTGGCTAGGTAGTTCTCTTCTACATTTCTTGCCATAGACTAGTGAGTTTCTCCAGTGCTTCCTTAGGATATTTGGATAGAAAAATGTCTTTGGTCTGTTACAGAAATAATGGGAGAATAATAACATATAATTCCATTAAGAATGGCTAAAGGAGTAAATCAGACCTACAACACTGAGGTATATAGCTAGTTCAACATGTAACTACTTGAAACTTTAATCTTGTACACATATTTTAAAGTTTTTCTATATACTTAAATTAGTTAAGTCCATATTTTCTAGAAATAAGTAATCTGAGCTTTTATGGCTATCTTAAAGTAAAAGCTAAGTGATTGAGTTCAAGGATTAGGTGGTGAACCTCTTTTGGATCCAATGACCTTAAGAAAGTGTCTCCACTTTCCTATCTTAGTTTCTTTGTCTTTGGTGTGAGATGGTAGCCTAGATAATATCTAATTCAAGTGGTTGCCTTTGCAGAAACAAATATAAATGAATGTCGTCTGAAGGTATTCTGGAACTTCAATATAGTTTTTACATTTGCAACCATACAGGAAATAAAAATGGAACTAACGTCTTATATAGCTTCTTAAATTCTCTTGGGTATTAAAATAGTAATTACAAGTAATCCTTTTAATGTACCTATTGCTCTAACATTTAAGACCCTAATGAACTGAGTAGGGTGAATTCCAATTTCTAATAAGAAAACATTTTGCCATGAAAGATAAAAACACAGAAGCAATTTCCAGAAACTAATGAACAAGTGAAAACAAAGATAAAATAAATTTACCTAACATGGAATACTCTGGTGATTATAATCCTACAAAATGCACTCTGTGGCAGACATCATATTGACTCTGATAGAAAATAAATCATTGCTAGTTCCCAACCAGACGGTCAGCAATCATGAGCTTCCGGCACAGCATCGCTTGAAGGGGAGATTTGGCCCTTGTGTGTTTTTTGTGATCTCTCTCTGGTTATCTGTCATGTTGCACACATCACACTGTACCCCAGGGATGAACACCACCAAAAATGTACAAAACAGGGTCATTGACACTATGTGTCCAGTGCTCCTTGAAACGAGGGAATATTGTAGCTCTATATCATCATTGTCCAAACTCTACGTTCAACAGCAACATCTTTAAAGAGCATTTAATAGAATGATTTTCATAAATGAGCAGCTTCTGATGCAAGAAGAAATATGAACTAAAGGAGACTACTGGTACTATTTTCCATTGAGATGATGTCTGAGACTTTTCAATTGTCTTTGGTGGGAGAAGTCACAGGCTTTTAAGAAGCCTAGTGTCTTATTTAGTAGATTTTGCTTCTTTATGACAACATGATGTATTAGATTGTTTTGTTTTATAGATAGATAGATAGACAAATAGATAGACTAATAAAACAATTGTTTTGGGACCTCTTAAGAGTACTGAAAATTAAAGATGGCACTATGAGCCAGGGTATTTTCATTGCTTCATAAGCATGTGAATGTTGGACATTGAATAAGCAATACTGAGCAAAAATTAAGGCATTTGAATTGTGATACCAGAGAAGAATATTGGCAGTGCCATGGTCTGCTAAGAGGACAAGCAGATCTGTTGTGGAAGACATGGGGGCAGAGCGCTCCTCCCAGGCAGGTGGTGGTACTTAGTTCTGCATGCCTTGGACATGTTGCTGGGAGACACGGGTCCCTATGGAATGACGTCATGCTCAGTGAAGTGGAGGAGCAGTGCAAAAGAAGAAGGCCCTCTGTGAGATGGATTGACATGGCGGTTTCAACAGTGGGCACCGGCGTGGGAGCAACTGTGGGGATGAGAGGGACCATGTGGTCTTGCCTTCTGTTGTGTGTGGGTCACTGTGTGTCAGAGCTGACAGAATGGTACCTAACACCACTGCCACCAGGATTCCAATAGATTTATTCCAAATAAAACACATTGAAATATGTTTCTGCCATACATGGATGGCTTTAGACACGTTCTCTCAACAACACACTGATCTTAGAGTTACTATTGTGTCTTAAAAAATCAAATCCAATCAAAACGATGGCTTCTCAGGGGATCTGCTGA
Organism: Tenrec ecaudatus; assembly: GCF_050624435.1. Taxonomy (NCBI): domain Eukaryota; kingdom Metazoa; phylum Chordata; class Mammalia; order Afrosoricida; family Tenrecidae; genus Tenrec; species Tenrec ecaudatus. The sequence continues at coordinate 200,294,757 of NC_134532.1, forward strand.
GCCAGTTAAATTCAAGGTGGAGAGGTCAGCTCAGAAAGTTATGGGGGAGGGTGTTTGGGGTTTTCAAAGGGTTATCAAGGTAAACTTTATCAAAGGAAACAGAATAATCACAGGGTTGATTATGAATCACATTTTTAATAAAGTTGAAAAGGTCATTGATAAGAAAATGGCCAAAGTGCTTAAAGGAATGTAACAAAGACTGTCTTGTGGGAACTTTATTGGAAAGCCTTACTACCACCACCCTAAAGCCCTGAAGCTGCTCCTGCATATTTCTTTGTTTCGCTAATTTAAAAATAAAATAATAAAACAACAACAACATATTTCTTTTTGTCTCAAAACTCAAAAAACAACATTTCAAAGGAATACGATTTGAATGCTTCAGGGACGTCAGCATTGCCCTTTAGCATGGTGCAAACCAAAGGCACTGCCACTCTTTGTAAAAGGGTCAGGAAGGAGGAAGCACCATCTTCCACCATGCCACTGTGCTGGCATGCCATCTTCAAGCATGCCATTATGCCAGCGGGACTCCCCGGAAGCACTGTGGAAAGAGAACAAAGGAATATTGTGCAGTTTAAAGCCTGGATAGGTGTATGACGGGGTTCTCTCCTGTCACCATACATGTTCAAACTGCGGGCTGAGAAACGAATCAGAGATTCTGCACTGTATGAAAAACAATGTGCCTCAGGATTGGAGGAACACCTTAACAACCTGCATTATGCAGATGACAAACACTTGCTGGCTGGAAGTGATGAGGAAGGAAGCACCTGCTGATGAAGATCGAGGATCACAGCCTTCAGTATGGATTACAATTCAATGTGAAGGAAAACAAAAATCTTCACGACTGAACCAATAGGTAATATGATAAATCAACAAAAGATCTGAATTGTCAAGGATTCCGCCTTGCCTGAACCCACAGCAATACCCATAGAAGCAACAGTCAAGAGATCAAAAGTTGTATTGCATTAGGTAAAGCTGCTGCACGTGGCATTTTTAAAGTGTCGATAAGTAAGGATTTTGAGTACTAAGATCCTCCTGACAAAAACATGGCCTCCTATGCATGTGAAAGTTGGACACTGAATAAGGATGACTGAAAGAAGCAGTGCGTGTGGTATGTGGTGAATAATATTGAAGCTGTCAAGGACTGTCAAAAGAACTAACACATCTATCTTGGAAGAAGTACGGCCAGAATGCTCCTTAGAGGCAAGGATGATGAGAATTCATCTCAAATACTTATGACATGTTGCCAGGAGAGATGAGTCCCTGCAGCAGGCACCATGTTTGGGGAAGTAGAGGACCTTCAAGAAGAAGGAAGGCCCTTGACAAGATGGATTGACACCATGACTACAAAAATGGGATCAAACATTAGAAAAAATGTGATGTTGGTGAAGGGCCAGGCAGTGTTTCCTTCTGTTGCTTCTGCTGTACACGGGGTTGCTATGAATCAGAACCAACTGATGGTACTGAGCAACATGTATTCACCTATCACAGAAATAACACAGACATAGATGTGTGAGTCCAGGTAGAGTAGAGCAAGAAATTCATAGACACGTATGTGTGTAAGAGAGAATTTTATACCCAAGAGTAATTGTACATTAAGAAAACATCCTAGCGAAGCCCAAATCAAGTCCTTAAGTCTAATGTTAGGCTACATGTCCAATAATAGTCCATAAATTCCTCTTCAGCCACACGCAGCCATGCAGTAATGCTGAATGCAGGAAGATCACAGGCAGTGGGTGGAATGTCTTGTAGATTCAGTGGCGGTAGAAGGATCTCAGCGCTGGCGTGGTTCCCCATGTGACTCCTCGAGCTCCAGGTCGCTGGTTGTCTTCAGCATGGCCCATGAGGCTCTTCAGAAGGAAAGTCAAACAGAGTCTGTGTTCCATCCACAGTGAGGTATTTATCTCCTTAGTGCCTCCAAATGAGGTCATCAGGCTGCGACCTGATCGGCAGGCTAAGCTCCACCCCTTCACTCTTAGTAAGGTCTCAAGTTCACAACCGATTATGTAACTACTACAATAGATGAGCTTCATTAATTCTGTTTTTCAACAGAATTTTTCACCTTGAGAGAAATATGATGCCATTATCCAAGGACTGTTTCCTCCTAACAACATATGCAAAATTGATGAGACATAGTTTTGCCATCTTTATTCCTAAGGAACATTTTGATTGTACTTTTTCCAACACAGATTTATTTGTTCTTCTGGATATCTATAATCTATTTAGTATTATTTACCAATGGAAAAATTCAATGCCATTAAAATTTCCTCTAATATTCCTTGTTAATCATCCATCTTTCTTTTGTATATAAAGCAATTAAAAGTGTATATAAAGCAATTAAAAGTACTATAGCTTTGAGCTACAGTACTTAGTCTTCAAAGTGAAGCTTTGGCTTTAGTATACTGTAAAGATATCTTTGTAGTAGATTTACCCAATGCAATATGTAGTTTGAATTCTTTACTGCTGCTTCAGTGGGTTTTGATTTCAGATCCAAGTAAAATTAAATCCTTGACAACATTAATGTTTTCTCTGTTTATCAAGACATTGCTTGTAATGAGTATGTGATCAGTTTCATTTTCTCTACATTGAAGTGTAATCCCTGCTGAAAGCTATAGTCTTTGGCCCTCATCAATGCGTCTTTCAAGTCAGCTTTGCTTTCAGCAACCAAATATGTGTCTTCTACATATTGTACATTGCTGAGCAGTCATCCTCCAATTCTCATGCCGCATTCTTTTGTATATTACCCAACTTCTTGGATTATTTGTTCAGAATATAGATTATGTATGATGACATGAGGAAGCCGTGATGGAAACCTTTCTAGATTTGAATCCACGTAGCAGCCCTTGTTCAGTTGACATAATCGCCTTTTTTTCTATGGACAACTTTTGCATGAGCTCAAATAGACAGGCACCACTTTATCTTTAACAACATTGAGATAGTATCACCTTCTTCTTTTTAATATGAGATTATCATTCAGAATTCACTAGAATTTTTACCATGACATTAAATAGTTTTTAGGGGATATGAATTTAAGAGTGTAGCATGTGCCTTCATGTTGATAAACTGTAATTTATGCACTCAATCATTTTTATTGTGGGGTTTATTGTTGCCAAAATTTCTACCATAAGTAATATTGATGTAAATATTCTGCTTGATAAATATTCAGGCAAAAGCTTTTCTATTTCTTGATCTAAATTTCTAGCAAGGGAGTTACTGGGTCGAATGTTAAAATGATTTTTAGTACGTCAATTCCTATGCATTCTTGGAATATAGTTAATATAGAAATTAGGGGAAAGGGGAACTTTTAGAGGTATAGAACACTCAGGAGACAACAGAGAGAGTTGATTCTCATTTCCAGATGGGAAAAAATTGGTCCTGAGAGAGTAAGAGCTTTTTCTCAGCAAAGTATTGTTAGACCTGAGATGAGAGACATCATTGGAATGTGAACTTCATGTCCCTAGGTTCTAAAACAATGTCTTCCTCCCTCTGACTTACAAAGTGCTGTCTCTCGATTATTTAGGTTTCAGTGATAAATTATAGAAAGCCCGAGAAGTATAAGCATTGGCTCTGTTGCTCTAAGGAGGGTGCAGTGGGTGGAAGGCAGGATGCTGTAGCCATGGATGTGCCAGCGTGGGACCAGAACAGGCCCAGACTCAGCACTCCTCACATGCTCTCTGACGGCAGAGCTAGTGGAGTGAGACCGTCCTTTCCTCCCCCTGAAGCTATCTTATCATTTTCCGCTACTGATCTCCTGTGGATGCAGGGGAATTGTTAGCATAAACCCTCCCATAAACAACTCAGTCAAGTCAGCTGAAGTGCCAAAATTAAGCTTCTTAATTTAGCACTTTGATTCGAAAACCTTCTTCGCTCTCAGTTCTGAGTCAGGTATTTATACAAGTTTACACTTATCTAACAGAGTCCGGGCTCTTCCAAACCGTGTCCCTCCCCCCACTCCCCACCTTCTGGGAACCATTTCTCCAATCGCTTGTCTCCTTGAGCAGGGAAGAAAATCATCCTGGGGATCCTGGGCTTCAGGAGAGGCCTCAAAAGAAGGGATTCTAAGAGAGAGGGCCATGATTTCCTCAAATACAACATGTAAAGGCCAAAGGGCTCCCAGGAAGTCACTAGATTCTGAGCACCTCATGTTTATTGGACACCTGTTTGAGGCCCCATATTAAGAAGATTAATTTGAAGGGCGCTCTCACCGTCTTTGTTAGTCAGGGTCAAGGAGAGAGCTAACATACTTCTTTATTGTCAGCTGCCAGGAAGTTGGCTCTGACTCATGGCCACCTCATACGCAACACAGCCAAACAGTGCCAGGTGTGGTACCATCTTTGTGATCGTTGGTATGTTTCCCTTTGCTCCTGCATACTTTGGAACTTTCCTCATGATATCCCCCACCTTCCAATTCCATAACAGGCAATATTCTACTGCCATCTATAAGGCTTTGATTATGTAATTTGCAGAAGTCTTTCATCACAGTCTATCTTAGCTTATAAGTACAACTAATGCCTGTCTGTCACGGGTGAAAGTGCTGGCATTTTAAGTTCGGGTGCTATAGCTTCCAGCTTCATAACAACATGAAATCCAACACACTATGACAAATTGACAGAGAGGAGAAGATACATTAGGGGTAATCTACTCCAATCTTTCAATGATGCTGGGATATTAAGCGTATAAGTCCTGCATTTTTCATATTCTAACCTTGTACTAAGTATTCAATATGGACATCTTGAAGCCCTACCATACTAGTAATGAGATTTCAATTGCTGAAGAAATAATAAATCATATCAGTTCATTTGTGCCTTGTGCTTGAGTGTATTCTTTTGAAGCCTAGGAAGTGTGTCTAAGTCATCACTCTATTGATCAAGATGCTTGGCTTAGCCATTAACACCTAGTCTCAATGAAAAGAGACTTCTATATATGTGCCAAGATGAGTTTGCTACTGGATTCACTGCCTGATTCTAGGCCAGCCCATTTTACCTAATACATAGGGTTGCTTTAACAGGAAAAAAAATAGATCGATTATAGTTAAGTATGTGAAAGTGTTCTTTTTTTTAGTGTATCATGCTTCTCTATATAAGGCAAAAATATTTTGAGAAAACTCCTTGTAGGAGAGGAATGTGGTGACTATAATCCTTTGCCCTATCGTTTGCTAATTTTCTAAGCACATTGTAGAAATATCAGGGCTAAGTATGAATTGTAAAGTACATGCTGGGCCAATCATAACAGAATAGATATAGAAACAGTAAGCACATCCTCCCCGCAACTACCATGATCCGAATTCTACCTTGCAGGGCTGGATAGGGCAGAGGTTGTACACTGGTACATATAGGGGCTGGAGGCACAGGGAATCCAGGGTGGATGATACCTTCAGGACCAAGGGTGTGAGGGGCAATGCTGGGAGAGTGTAGGGTGAGTGGGTTGGAAAGGGGGAACTGATTACAGGGATCCACATGTGACCTTCTCCCTGGGAGAGGGACGGCAGAGAAGGGGGGGGGGGGGAAGGGAGACTCCGGATAGAGCAAGATATGACAAAATAACGATGTATAAATTACAAAGGGCACATAAGGGAGGGGGGAGCAGGGAGGGAGGGGGAAAAAAAAAGAGGACCTGATGCAAAGGGCTTAAGTGGCGAGCAAATGCTTTGAGAATGATTGGGGCGGGGATTGTATGGATGTGCTTTATACAATTGATGTATGTATATGTATGGATTGTGATAAGAGTTGTATGAGCCCCTAATAAAATGTACAAAAAGAAAGAAAGAAAAGAAAATGATTAGGGCAAAGAATGTACAGATGTGCTTTATACAATTGATGTATGTATATGTATGGATTGTGATAAGAGTTGTATGAGCCCCTAATAAAACGTTTAAAACAACAACAACAAAAAAGAAACAGTAAGCACAAAAGCCTTCTAAAGCATCACATCAGTACAACATAGTGTTAGAGAAAGACCCTGGATCGCTTCTCGGTCTTTTGGCTAAGATCAAGTGAGAAAGTCCCTGGAACTTGAAATCTAGAAGCATCTGTCTTTTCCCATTTGACTTCAAAAGCCTCTTATCAATTTGGATCTTTCTGCTTTTGCTCTATGGGTTAAGGTATTGGAGGAGATAGTCTACCAAGTCCAGTGCTCTGGGGATTGAGGATCTAGAAAGAGAAAGGAAGTGGGGCTCCTGCTCAGACATTTAGAAATGGATAGTTGGTGGACCAAGAGTTCCCTCATAGTGAGAATGGAATTTCTGGTTAAAGACATGATATAGCATTGAAAAGAAAGTGGCTGTGCCTCTGATGATGACTGATTGACAGGCTCCACGGGTGGTCCTGCTGGCCCAGGAACACAAACTATATTTGTCATCAGCATGGAACAGACTGCAGGTCAGAACTGGGTCACTTTAGTCACACTTGAGTGACTGGGTAGCAGCTTTGTCAGTTTGGGCTGCAGTCCGCATTGAGAACTGAGACATGAATATGCTGGCTATTTTTCCTCTCTGTCAAAAGTCTAGGTATCAACAATCATGGCTCTAGCTCAAGGATTTAGAGTTAGTGAACAATATGTACTCATATTTCTGTGAGAACTTTTGTTAGAAAAATGTTAGCTATTACTTGAATGTTGAAATACGCATATAAGAAGACTTCTAAAAAGGTAATGGGAAAATGGAATTAAATTGAAATGGAAATTTTCCACCAACTGTTTGTTGGCCCCTCATATTGTCTTCTTTTTTCCTATCTCTATTTCTGTGCAAACAACTTAAAATGTCTTCTACAAATTGTGCTCATGAATGTTGCTATCTTGCGTTGTATCCATGGTGCTGATAATATAGTTCTGCTGTCTTTTAAGAAAGGCTGTTCAAATCCATTCTGGGTTTCCTTTTAGAAAGAGATGTTCATCTAATTTTACCCAAGGATTCACAGAGTTGTTTATGTAGAAACTTCTGCCAACTATTAAGATTCTCTGCTCCCAAATGCAGCTCTGATAAGCAAATACTTTGTGCTCAACCACTAAACTAAAGGTTGGCTGTTTGGATCCATCCAGTGGATTCAAGGAAAAAAGATTTGGAAATTTGCCTCTGTAAAGATTACAGTCTAGAAAACCTCAAAAACCCAACTCCATCACAAACTATAATTAATTTGAAAGTAACAAAGTAACAAGTCATTTTATACCCAAGACATCACATATACAAAATGGAGAAAAAAGATGTTAGAATAAAATATGAATGGATAAAAGTTTATAAATAGTAATAGTTAAATGGACATACAAATATTATTTGCAAAACATTGTGATTATAGAGTTGACAGGAACTTAAAAACCTTCATATCTGAACCCCTCAGTTAATAAACCAGGAGCCTGGGGGGTCAGGCCACTAAAAGGACCGCCTGATAGTCACCCAACTACTTAGCAGAAAAGCCAGATAAAATTCTAGTTTCTATAGCTTATTTATTCCATCGGTGATTATAAATTATGATGTGAAGTCAGTGCCTTATTTAGACAATAGTAAAACACTGCACAAAGTTCTTAGGTTACTAGTTGTCAAGGTATTATGTGAAGTTAGATGATTAATAAGGATGTAGATTCTAAGTACTAAGTACAAGGATGTTCTTTAAAGAATACACTGATCTTCCCCAGACTATTATAATTAGGGAATGAGAAATGCACATTCTTAAAATCGTTGGCAGGTATTATAAAAAGTCATCTGTTCTCTAAACTGTGAATCCCAAACCTGAACTTTTTCTTTGCAGGGGTGGAAGTGGGAGAGTATCAAATTGTCTGCAAGAAACACAGGAGAGGAAAGGGCCCAGAAATGGAGTATAATAGGGCAATGAAAAATAAGGATAGATAACATACAAAAATTATAAAATAAAATGATCCAATCTGGGAAAGCATAATCTAGAGGAAGACATGCTGGGGATGCCTCATCTGACACCTTGGAGCTATAGAAGGGGGGAGGGAAATTATCATCATTTCAGCAGCAAATGGCCAAGCCCCATGCTAATGAGGCTGAATGAATTCATCCCTCTGCTTCCCATCAGGTTGGATAAGTCATTGCATTGGCCACAGTATTGTCTAGGATACACAGACAATACTAAAGATTATGGAATTTGTGAGGGAAATTGCGGTTGCTTTGTGGTTAGTACCCTAGAGTCAGTTCTAACTCATAGCAACCTTACATAACAAAACACTGCCCAGTCCTGCCCCATCATCATAATCGTACGATGCTTGAGCCCATTGTTGCAGCCATGATGTCAATTCATCTTGTCGAGGACCATGCTCTTTTTTGCTGCCTCTCCACTTTACTAAGCATGTTCTGTCTCTCCTGAAAACATGTCCAAAAACATGAAGCAACGCCTCACCATCCTTGCCTCTAAGAAGTTTCTGGTTCTACTTCATCCAAGACAGATTCGCTGGTTCTTTTGGTCATCCCTGGGACTTTCAATGTACCTAGCTGGAACCATAATTCAAACACACCAATTCTTCTCTGGACTCCCTTATTGAATGTCCAGCTTTCACGTACATATTACACAATCAAAAACATCATGGCTTGGCTCAGCTACACCTTACCCCTCAAAGTAATATCCTTGCTTTTCAATACTCTGAAGAGGTCTTTTGCAGCAGACATACCGATGCAATGCCTCCATTGATATTGTATTAGTCTGGGTACTTTAGAGAAACAAATCCACAGATACTCATGTATAAAGAGAGTACTATGTAAAGGTTAAGTGCGCATCAATAAAATATCCCAACCCAGTGCTGCCCACGCCCACAAGTCCAACATTAACCCATTAACCCATATGTCCGACACCAATCCACAAAGTCCTCTATCTCACAAAGCAGATGCAATGATGCCAACTGCAGGAGGAAAGCAGAGTCAGGGAATGTGTCAACATCTCAGAGCTGGCAGGGGTCTCCACATGGGTGCTCCAGCAGCCATAGGTATAGGTCCATGCGGCTTCTTCATGGAGATGTCTTGCAGGAAGTGAGCCATGCCAGATGAAGCAGCTGCACCCTGGTGCAACCATCACAAAGCAAGAAACCCTAGAACTAGAAAGGTGAGGACCATGGAGCCATTTATCCCTCCACCCTTCAATTAATCCCACATGTGTTTATAAGCCAGTTTGGAACAATAAACTAACTCAGATATCTTGACTTCTGCTTCTAGAAGGTCAAAGCAAGACAAAATCCTTAACAACTTCAATTTTCTCTCCATTTATCAAGATGTTATCTACTGGTCCAATTGTGAGGATTTTTTACATTGATTCGTAATCCACACTGAAGTCTGCAATCCTTGATCTTCCTCAGCAAGCGCTTCAAGTCCTCTGACATTTCAACAAGCAAGGTTTTGGCATCTGCACAATGTAGGACGTTCATAAGCCTTCCTTAACCTTGACAGCACATTATTATTTATAAAATCCAACTTCTCTGATGATTTGCTCAGTATACAGATTGACTACACACGGGGAGAGCATACAACCCTGAACCACACCCTTCCTGATGTTCACCCATGTAGCATCCCCTTGTCTTTTCCTCGCAACTGCCTCTTGATCCCTTCACAATTCTGCATGTGCACAATGCAATGTCCTGACAGTCATATTCCCCTCAAGACTAACCATAGTTTGTTATGATCCACAGAATCATAACATCTTTTGTCTAATCAATAAAATTAGGAAAACACACAAGCAATACTCAGGCTACCATTGCTCAGGCTGGAGCATCTCTTATCTGTCCTTTAGGCAGACATGTCTCACTTTTGACCTCAGCTTCTTACCTTGGCTCTACTTTGAGCAATGCTACAAAGCTTTCTTAGGCCTGCCGAAAAATGGCCAAAGGGCACAGAATTCTGCCTTAAGCCCCAGTCCAAATAGGCTTAGTTCCAATTATGTTGGATATTACATTGCAAGGATATTACATTGCAAGAATAGGATGGCTTGGAAAAAATGCGTATGAACTTTTGAATAAAAAAATGATTTGCTGATAAATTCTTCAGTCTTTCTAGGGGCCAGTCTCAGTCTGACTCAGGGCAGAATATTCTTTTGTGAACAGGGAGGCATCCTGGCCCACAGAACTTCCTACTCAAATGCTTTTTTCCTCTATTTCTTTTTTCATTTTCTTATTTCCCCCCTTATTCTCATATCACTCATTTTTTCTTTCTTTTTCAAATTTTTATTGTAAATTGAGTGAAGTGTTACAGAACAAATCAGGGTTTTTTTTAAGTATCAGTTTATTAAGGGCTCTTACAGCATCTATACCAATCCATACATCAGTTATATCAACTATGTTTGTACAACTCTGACTCATAGCGAACCTACAGTGCAAAGTAGAATTGCTCACAGGGTGTCTGAGACTAAATAATTACAAGAATAGGAAGTCTGATCTTTCTCCCGCACTTGTAGATTTGAACCATAGACACTGATGTTAGCAGCCCTTTGCCTAAACCTCTGCTCTACAGGAGCTCATATTTATGTATGGAACTTTTAAAATTTACAAGAAACAGATGATGTGAATTATATTCTTCCCTTTTTGCCAATAAATACTCTAAAATTCAGAAAAATCAAATTCCATCCTAGGTGATGCATCTGATAACTGAGAGACTGCGAATCCAATTCTATACATGTGATTCAAAGTGGAAGGACAGAGTCCAATGAATTAGAGAAGCTAAGAAACCTTCATGAAATTTAACCAGAGTATATTCTAAAAACGAAGTGAAATATATTGCATGTATGCCAATTATATATCTAAATATAATTTGTATAAGTACATTTATATGTTATATATTCCATATATAAATATGCATTTTAAAAGTACTGCTACTAGAATTTTAGTTTATAACGCATGGATTTATTACCATGCTTTTTTTCAACTTGTGTCTTCAATTAGAGGATGGCTGCAGACAAGTTTTCTCAGTAATACATTTGTCTTAAACTCATTAAAGTATCTTTTTAAAAAGGTTAATCAAATCATCAGTTCATGAGGAGATTTTCTGGGTCAGCAAACTACAAGGAAGAGAGGTCATCCCAGAAGATTATGGTTTGGGAGTCCCCAGTTGTCACCCCATATCTGGATAGACTTTTTGGTGGACCCACCATGATCACAGGGGCTCATTAGGAAGAAGGTACAAGAACGTGGAAAAATGCACGGAGGAGACACCTGCCAGGAATGCAGCACTAAGGAATTATTTTTCCATCGTGGCAATGGACATTCTCTAAGGATAGCAAGGGCTTTCCTCTGAGAGTTTCCCCAGAAAATCTTATCCTCCCCACCCTGCCGCCCAGAACTTGCCCTTTCGTTCTAGCTCACAGAACATTAAAAACAAAGCAACAGCAATAAAGGAGCCCAGGGTTAAGTCTCTGGAGCATGCCCAAACTGCTATTTTTGGCATGGTGTAAATTAAAGAATGAGGAATTCTTCAAACAAGAGTGAGAAGAACTGAAATGTCTTTTTTCAGAAGTATATAGATCAACCTGGAGAGTATGTTGAAAAATCAAAAGCTAACTCTTTTAATATTTTTGTTTAATAACATAGTGGCATGAAGCTGGGAACCAATAGAGAGATCTGAGGGCCTGGCCCCAATCCCAACTACATGGACAGCAACCCCTCCCTGCAGAAGAATTCACTTCAGAGGACATCACTGAAGCTGCAGCTCAGGGAGAGAGACATGTCTGTTTGGAGCACACAGGAGCAAATAAAGAGGGAGGAAGAGAGAGTGGAGCACATCCTGGCCCACCAAGTCCTGGGGACGATATTCTCGCTCAGAACAGCCAAAGCACAGTGAGGATCATCGGGCTAGCCCCATTATGAGACACGACAGACATCCTTCACTGACCCATAGGGCTACAGGATACTGGAGACAAAGTGTGGATATTACGCACGATCTGACCCCCCCAAACCAAGGCGAGACACTAAGGGCATGCAACAGAACAGCAAGAGGAACAGAGCAACGAAGTTCACAAGAATACCAAAAATACACTTTGAGGCCAGACTGTGTTTTCCTATCAGAGTCGACGGGGAAACACTTCTAAATGTCAACAAACAGACCTTCAACTTTTTAGACTTTTTTTCTCTTTTTTTGTCGTTTTTTTGTTGTTGTGGTTTTGTTGCTTTGTTTTACTCTGTCCTTTTTGTGTATATATTATTATATCTGCAGGTCTAGCTATATAAGATAGGTGGGACAAACAATCTGGAGGAGAAAACAATGGGACAGACAGTTCTGGGGGGACAGGGGAAAGGGGGAGGTGGGGGAAAGGAAGTGGTGTTAACAAACTCAGTGACAAGGGAACAACAAGTGATCCAAATTTGTTGGTGAGAAGAGTGTAGGAGGCCTGTTAGGGCTTGATCATGGGCAATGTAACAGAGGAATTACCGAAACCCAAATGAAAGCTGAACATGGTAGTGGGACAAGAGGAAAATAAAAGGAAATAGAGGAAAGAACTAGGAGGCAAAGGGCATTTATAGATGTCTAAATACAGCCATGTACATATTTAAATGTATTTATATATGACGATGGGAACATACATTTATGTGCATATATTTATAGGGATAGTATTAAGGTAGCAAATGGACAATGAACCTCTACTCTAGTACTCCTGCAATGCAAGAATGTTTTGTTCTATTAAATTGCAATTCCATGATGCTCGCCTTCGCAACATGATCACCGAAGACAAAGCAGGTGCATAAACAAATGTGGTGAAGAAAGCTGATGGTTCCTGGCTATCAAAAGACACAGCATCTGAGGTCTTAAAGACTTGAAGCTAAACAAGCAGCCATCTAACTGAGAAGCAACAAAGCCCACATGGAAGAAGCACACCTGCCTGAGCACAAGGTGTCAATAGGATCAGATATCAGACATGAAAAACAAACAAAAAAATCATATCATTGTGAATGAAGGGGAGTGCAGAAAGGAGACCCAAAGCCCTTATGTAGGCAACTGGACATCCCCTTACAGAAGGGTCGCAGGGAAGAGCGGAGTCAGTCAGAGTACAGTGTAGCACAGTTGAAACATACAACTTTCCTCTAGTTATTTAATGCTTCCTCTCCCTCACTATCATGATCCCAATTTTAGCTTACAAATTCGACTAGACCAGAGAATATACACTGGTACAGATCAGAGATGGAAACACAGGGAATCCAGGACAGATAATCCCCTCAGGACCAACAATGAGAGAAGCAATACCAAGAGGCTAAGGGAAAGGTGAGGGAGAAAGGGAGAACCGATTACAATGATCTACAGATAACCCCCTCCCTGGGGGATGGACAACAGGAAAGTGGGTGAAGAGAGACATGGGTCAGTGTAAGACAAGGAAAAATAATAAGAATTTATAAATGATCAAGGGTTCGCGAGGGAGAGAGGGTGGGAAGGGAGTTTAAAAAATGAGGAGCTGATACAAATGGCTCATGTAGAAAGAAAATGCTTTGAGAATGATGATGGCAACAAATGTTAAAATGTGCCTGACACAATGAATGGATGTGTGGATGGGTTGTAGGAACCCCAATAAAATAATTTCAAACAAAAACAAACAACAGCAACAACAAAGTTTCAATGATTTTGTCCTAACACTTTGTTGACTCGTGTGTTGAGGCGCATTCCATCATTATGGGCAGTTTGAATTCACCGGTAGCTCTGTGGCTTGGTTTTCTACTCTTGTAAACAGTTACCGTCTCAGAAACTCACGGTGGGGGATGGAATGGGATGTGTTTGCTGTGAGCCGGCATTGACTCGATGGCCCTGAGAGTTCGTGTATTATACTATTTCAAAGGGTGACTTGACCCACAAGGAAACAAATTATAATGAACTGTGCAAAGACCTGAGGTTTGAAAACCAAAACATGAAGCATTGATCTCAAGCATCATTTCTCATACTCAAAGGGAAAAGTCAAACCTCCAGGTACAATAATCAAGGCCTTTGCAGATAAACATCAAAATAAGCTGGAAGGACAATGCAGAGTCACTGAATTTAAAAAAGATAAGCTGATTCTCAACTATTTCAGGAGGCTGCATATGAATATGAACCTCTGTTGTTTAAAATGTTTAAAGTCTTTTAAAAGTATTGGCTAAAACAAGATTCCAAGAACTGCAGGAATATCAATGAACAGCCAAGACTTTTTTGAAGCAGCTACCTGCCTAACTAATTGGAAAAGGCCAATAATCTTGCCAATTCAAAGAAATGATATCAATCTAAATATAGAATACTTGTAGTCATATTAATAGGGAAAAATATGAGGTTTTGTACTCCCATAAATAGTTGAGCATTGGGATAACATAGAGACAATGCTATCCTGTCCTATGAAGTCACAGTGGGTTGGAACGAACTCAATGGCAGTATATGAGTTGAACTCATTAATATCACATATTAGAAAAATTCAGTTAAAGCTAATTAAAAATGGCTGCAGTATCTGCTTGGAATTCAAACAGGAATCAGAGGAAGGTGTGAAGTAAAAGATACCATTGCTGATTTCATAGGGATCTTGGCTATGATCCAAAACACTAAAAGATTCTTTTCCTCATTTTATCAACTATTCAAATAGAAAGCATTATGAAAAATGAGAAGTCCAGATCACTTAATATTTCTAATAGGGAAACTCTACATGGACCAAGAGAGAATCATTCTGGCATGATGGTGACCCTGGATGGTTTATGACTGAAAAAGGGGTGTGGCGGAGCTGTTTCTTTTCATCATCCTTATCCAAACTGCATGTTGAACAACTTCTCTGAGATGCTGGACCATGTGAAGAATAATGTAGCATTGGTAATGATGAAAGATTGTAAGTGGCACAATTTTTCTTGTTAAAATGAAGACAACTTAAAGCACTTGTTAGCCTCAGTCTTTATGACTCTGTTTATTATCAAGTTAATTCAAGAAGCCAAATTCAAAAGTTGGAAAGAATTTTGAATCAATGTATATCCACCAATAATTTATAATATATTCATTATCTCTTTAACATAGGTCTTCACCTACACTCTCTGTGTTATATAAGCAAGGTTCTCCTTTATGCAAAAATTAAAAACCACGAATGCGACTCCAACCTTATTTATGTTTATCAGGATGTTACTTATTGGTCTGCTTTGAGGGGTTTTGTTTCATTTATGTTGAGGAGACAATCAGTTTGGTCTTCATTAAGAAGTGCTTCAAGATTTCTTTGCTATCAGAAACCTTGTGGCTATATCAGGTTGTTAATGGGTTTTTCCCCACTAGTGACACTTCCTTCTTTATAGAGTACAGCTTCTCAGGTTATCTGCTTACTATAGAGTTTTAATAAAGATAATGAAAGAATATAATCCTGACACAGACTTGTGATTTAAAACTGGTATTTCTTGATATGCTTAAATGACTGCCTCATGGTCTATGTATAGGTTTTGCATGGGCATGATTAAGTGTCAGGAATTCCTTTTTATTGAGATCTTATCCATAATTTCTTTTAATTCACACTTTCTAGTGATAGTAAATAATAAGACACAGGTCCCCATTTTTCTGATATTCTCTGCTATCAGCCATGATGTCAACAATGACATTACTTGTTCAATGTCCTCTTCTAAATACTGTTGAGTTTCTGTCAGTTCCTTGTTGATGTAGTGCTGTAGCCAGTTTTAAATTATCTTCAACAAAATTTTACTTGCATTTGATATTAATTGTATTGTTCGATAATTTCTGCATTCTATTTAATGATCTCTTGGGAATGGCCACAATTATGGATCTCTTTCAGTCAGTTGACCAAGTAACTGTCTTCCAAATTTCTTATTATAGACAATACTCTATTAGCTTGTTGAAACATTTCAACTGCTGTGCCTTCAATTCCTGGAGGCTTGTTTCTCTTTAATGTCTTTAGTGCAGCTTGGGTTTCTTCCTTTAATACCACTGGTTCTTGATCATAGTCTACCTCTTGAAATGATGGAGTGTCAAGCAACATTTTTGATAGAATGACTGAAAATTCTTGCTAACTTTTTGTGTTGTTTCTTGCGTTGTTCAATATTTTCCCACAGAACATTTCTTATGACAACTGCAGATTTAAATATTCTTCAGTTCTTTCAGTGTTCAATGTGTCAAATCTATTTTTGTGAGGTTATGTAATCCCAGGTGGGATGTGTTGATTTTGGCTTTCATAAAATTGTTTTAATTTTTTCAGCTTCAACATGCAGTGTGTATGAACATGTGATGATATGTCTGCAGATGATCACTGACCTTGTTCAGATTGATGATTTGGGCTCCTTCATGGTCTCAATCTACCAAAATAGTTCATTTGATTCCTGTGTATTACATCCGATTAAAACCATGTGTGTAGTAAATATTTCTGTATTTGTAAAAAGGCATTTGTAGTGCATATTGTATTGATATGTAGTACATATTTCTATATTTGGAAAAAACATTTGTAATTAATATGTTGTGGATTCTTCAACATTTTTTCATATTATCTATTTTGTTGTTTCTATCACTGTTGAAACATTTTCCAACTGCTAGTTTTTATTCTTTGTACCCAACGTTTCATTCCAGTCACCATCAATTATCCATTAACTTGTTTGACTGATCAGTTTCAAACTCTGAATTTACTAGAACCCTTCAATTTATCCATCATTATATTTAGTGATTAGATACATTTTAATAATAATTGAATTAGTTTTCCATGTAGGTGTATGAATATCATGCTATCATTGACAGCATTGTACTTCTGGATAGATCTGGAAACGTTCTTTTTTAACAATGAATGTGAGGCCACTGGGGAGCCTGGTGGCCCTGGTGAGGCAACATTGGACTGGGAATCACAAGGTTGGTGGTTCAAAATCAACAACCACTCTCTGGGGGAGAGATGATGCCATTTGTTCCCATAAAGACAAAGCAATAGAAACTCGACATGTGTTAGCATTAACTTGATAAAAGAGGATAATCCCATTCTGCTTTAATTTCACATGCTCAACATAATTCACCATATGCTCTTTTGGTTCAAAATGGCCAGTACCAGTCCATGTACACTAACTTATCATTAACCTTTATGTTCCAATTAATTTTTAATGACTTTGACTTTTCTAAGGTTCATAGTTAGCAAATTCTAGTCTGATTGTTTACAGAGATTTTCAGTGGTTTCCTCTCATTTTCGTTATGCCACGTCCTCTTAAAATCTTTACTCCATCCATGCTTTAAAAGTCCACTCCTCTGAGAGGAGACTTCGCTTTCCCATCATGTTTTGAGCACCTTATAAACTGAGGTATTCACCATTTCTTACTATTTCAGATAATGCTCTGCTGCTATTCTAAATGTGAGTGCTTTTCCAGAAGATAATTTAACATAGGGAATTGGTTAAAGAGGAAATGTAGAGTTGAAAGTTTTTTTATAAAAGGAATTCATGTATAATACAGAGGCAGTGATTGTAATACAGAAGTATCAAAATGGGGTGCAATGGGGAATATAGACATTGGGTGGGGGACAGAACTACAGAGCTAGGATTAAGTGATCTGCAAACCAAGGACAGTCTGGACTGATTCTCATTACTTAGGAGCCCCAAGAGGAGCTCTGTGGTCATAAAATTTCTATAGCTGATCTCTTTAGTACAAGGAGGAGTTAAGTGACAGGGATACTCAGAATTTTGGGGAAAAAACAGGTTGCACAATACTGTGGGGGCCTGAATAGTTTAGAGAAAGGCCTTTCTTAACCTATCTGTATGCTCTTCTATTACCTCACAAATGGACTGCCTCTTCTACTGTCTGTCTTAGTCTTGAAGCACAACTGAAACCTGTCCACCATTGGCGAACCTGTAGGCATTTGAAAACTGCTATGCACCACTTTACAAATGACAGCAGAGTAGTGGAAAATTCAGAAATAAAGAACAATTATTTATATAATTATAATTTTGTAAGTGATCCAGATAAGTGAATTAATTTAAAATGTTCATAACATTGAATTCTACAAGGCTTATTCCTATCTATGATCAATTAACATTCTCCAGCCTGTATTTCTATCTTATATTCTCCAATACTTACTGAATACCTATTGGTAAGCCCTTACTCCTTGGGATGGGAAATCAGAGAAATGAGGAAGATAGATTGATTGGTAGATATGTAGGCTGGTCCTATGCAGAGAAGTCTTTGTTTTGAGTGGTTCCCCACCAGAAAATGAAGTTCCATAAAGCTTTACTCCATCCACATAATTATAAACCACTCAACTTTGGAAAGGCAGATCTTCCAAAGTCATATGTTGGATGTCTTCCCTTCTGCCATTTTATCTGACAACTATTCATGAGGTTATGAGTATCTGGCCATGTTCCACTGCTATTCATAAGGTTGACAGTGGCTAATCCCTCTGAAGTGAACACCATATTTTTCTCCCTAGTCGATTGTTAATTTTGAAGCTCTGCTTAAAACTGTTCTCCTTCGGTGCCCTTGTTAATTTCAAACAAACTTGAAATGTTTGTGACATAAGTTCAGCACAATAGAATATGAGAGCCTGCGCTATAAGAGAAGCTGAACAAAAATTCAAAAGACAGTTCAAGAAGACAAAGTAAAGTATTAAAATTAAATGCACAAATACTTGGGAGTTCAATTTTTAAAAAAGAAAAATGGACATCTGCATATATCAAGCAATAATAATGGAAGAACGTGTCAAGCCTCAAGATGTAATATTAAAACATTCGATGGGAAAAATATTGAACAATGCAGCAAATATCAAAAGAAGGAGTATGGAGTACACAGAGTTCTTATAGCCAATACAGCTCTCCAACCCATTTTATGCTCATTCAACGAATATTCAAATTATAGAAAATTAATATCCTTAATACCACATGCAAGTCAATATTACTGAAGGTAATTCAACAATGGTTGCAGCAGTACTTTGGCAGGGAGCTGCCAGATAATCACACTGAATTCAGGAGAGGACATGAAACAACGGGCATCATTGCTGGTGTCAGATGGATCCTGGCTCAAAGCAGGGAATAACAGAATAATATTCACATGTGTTGTATTGATTTTGCAAAGGCATCCAATTGTATGGCTCCTAACCAACTATGGATAACGTTGAGATGGATCACAATTCCAGAACCCTTTGTTGTGCTCACAAGAAGCCTATAAATGGATCAATAGGGAATTGTGCAACCAGAACAAGGGAACACTGAATGGTGTAAAGTCAGGAAAGGTGTGCATCGGGTTGTAGCCTTTCAGTATGCTTATTCAGTCTGTATGCTGAGCAAATCTTCAGAGAAGCTGCTCTGTGTGAAAGGAACATGGCATCAGGATTGGAGGCTCATTAACAATCTTCTGCATACAAATGATATGTAGATTATTCAATCTTGCTTGCTTGCTAAAAATTAGAAGGACTCGAAACACTTGCTGATGAAGATATAAAGCACGTCAATATGGATGGCAACCCATTGTAATGAAAACCCAACCTCTCACAATAAATGGTCCAATAAATAACCTGGAGACAAATGGAGAACATGTTGAAGCTGTCAAGGATTTCATCTTGCCTTGATCCATAATCAACACTCGTGGAAATTTAAAAAATAAAGCAATTCATTGAGTTAATCTGCTGCAAAAGAGATCATGAAAGTGCTGAGGAGAAAGAATGTCACTTTGAGAACTAAGGTGAACTTGGCCTAAGCCAGGGTATTTTCAACGGCCTTGTATGCATTTGAGAGTTGCACAATGAATTAGGAAGACTGGAGAAAATGGATGTGTTTGAATTATGGCGCTGTTGAAGAGAACTGTGGGTACCACAGCCTGCCAAAAGCACACACAGATTTGTCTTGGAAGAAGTATAGTCAGAATACTCATCAGAAGCGAGATGGGAGAGACTATCTTGTTGGATATGTTATCAGGAGAACCAGTGTCTGGGAAGTAACATCAGGCTTGGCAAAGTAAAGGACATTAAAAAAGAGGAAGACCCTTACAAGGTGTATTGACACAATGGCTGCACTAATGGGTTCAAATGTAACAACAATTGTGGTGGTGGCAAAAAGCAAGGTCGATTTTTGTCCTGCTGCTGCCAAGGGTTGCTAAGTTCAACGTGACTCACAGGCACACAGCATGCTCAGAGGTGGGTGATCTGAGGGTGTCGGTGGTTTATTGATAGAGTCCTCGACTTGCATCAAGGAGATTCAGATTGATCCCCTGTCATATGTACCTCATGCACGGCAGAGAGGAGTATGTCGATTTGCTTCCTGGCTAAAAGGGAATAGGAAGAAGGAACATTTTATTTGCCTCTGAACATCAGCTGATGGACACTTTATAGATCAAAATGGTCTAGTCTCCACAGATGGTAGATATGACCTAGGACCAGGCAGTGTTTCATTCCATTGTGTTGTCATGATCAAGCCAACTGCAGCTAACATCCACAGCAATGTGTTTGGGGGGTGGGCCGGGGCAGGGGAGGCTCTCCCTGTATTTCCGCTGAAATGGTCTGGGATTAGCCTTTTAAAGCTAATTGAAAATCACTTATTCTACTATACTGGGAATGATCTGTTGGGGTTTGGGAAACAATTTAAGCACGTGTTTCTTTCATTGCCACTTTATGCACGTAGAGTTTGTAGGTGATGAACAGTCAAAGAACAGTGCCACTGTTTTCCTTTGGAAGTAGAGCAAGGCGCAGAAGCAGAGGGGACGTTTTGCCTGCCTGTATGGTGGATTCTTGCTTATTCACTCTCTTTCACTCTCATTCTCTGAATATGCTCCAAGGCAAACTTAAGCAAATGTTTTGGTTTCTCTCTCTCCACCCCCTCCTCCCCCCAGTCAGGCAACATTTATCCTAAGCAACATTAATGCAAATCAATACATTTTAATTGAAACTAATGACAGTTCGCTTAAACCAACAGATTTTTCACTGGCCTAAGTACAGTAAATCAATGTATTTCTCAAAATTGCTATATCTTATGTAAAACAATGCATTTTCATTTTCTCCAGAGCACATTTTTATTCTACTCTAATCTGCCAAGTTCAAGAGTCAGAGTGAAGTAATAGATTTCTTTTTCTTTTTAATATACCAGCCCTAAGATCTTGAATGAAGGAAATATATTAATCACCCAGATGTATGAATTCGATTTCATTTGGTTTAATGTAATGGACATATATTGAGCACCTACTGTTTGTGAGATACTACAAGTGACACTCTGGAGGTTACAAAGTGATTAAGATAGAATCTTTGCCCACAGAAACTCATAATTTAGTGGTGACTACTTCCATGGACTGCATTAATTATAACATAAGACAAACAAGTGCTAGGGAAATGAAATAGGGAAAGATATTAACTGTGACTCAAAGACTCAATAGCAGCTCTGAAGGAGGTGGCATTCAATCCTGTTCTTGAAAAATGGATATTTTAGTGGGCAAGACATGCTAAATAGGTTAGATATATTGAGAGAGGTATTAGTTAGGTAATGCCGGGTACTGTAAGGATCCCTGGTGATGGACTGGGTTACATGTTGGGCTGCCACACACAAGGTCAATAGTTCAAATCTACCATCCACTCGGCAGGGAACGAAGACGCTTTCTGGGTCTATAAAGATTTTACACTCCTGGGAATGAAGAGGGAGATTCCTATGCTGCACTAATGGGGACTGTAGAGTCGCTCTACGTGGGAATCACCTTGATGGCATAGGGTTTGCCAGCTACTGAAACAATTGTATTCTAAACTTTTGAACCATGTTTTTCCTTTGATGTCTGCTGGCTAATGGGTGGCTAGCCATGCAGGAAAATCATGAATTATTATTCTTTTTATATATCATATCTACTACTTTAAAATAATTTAAAAACTTGAAGCCATACTTAAGTTGGGGAATGCAGTGCCACTTTCACATGTTGTATCCTGGATTGTGCAAGAGAAGGATGCCTAGGGCCTCATGTAATCAAATATTTCAAAGTGAGAAAACAATCTCTATATAAATAAATATATTAGGTTATTTAAATGGAAAAAATGATCAATGAGATAATAGTGTAGTCATTAATGGCTATAAAAATGCTACATGCGAATGAGCTATACATTTTTTTTATTTTTCTGTATGCAAAGTCACCCTAATTTGGGATGTCTTATACACATTGATTTATTCATAGGATCTTTTTCTGCAACTCTTTATTTTATCTCATTGAATATCACCAGTGCTATGGGGTTTGGGGATAATTGCTTAAATGCTTGGTTTACAAGAAGGTGCACTTGCACTGCATTAGATAATCCTGGTTGATTGGGCACGTAATGGTATCCTGCCAACCTTCGCATATTTCCAACAGGTGAGAAACATGAGAAATGAACTTTAGTCTGTCTTTGGTGAAAACCCAGTTGGGTTTCATCTTAGATCATGGTAATCATCTCTTGTAGTTTTAGTTATACAAATAAAATAATTAGCAGCTTAATGGATTACTCAAATGTACTCATATGTTGCTTTTGTAAGTAATTTTGATTTATTGAAAATCACCAGGTTCACCAAGCTTTAGAACCCCATTTCCTTCCTGTCAAATATCCATAGGATAACATCAGTTGTTGGCTTTGGTCACACATTTGTACATACAAGAAAGTTTCAAAAAGTTTGTGGGGAATTTTCTAATTCTTTAAATTCCATGAACTTTCTGAGACCCCTTGAATTTATTTATGTATTAAACAGCACATGTTCTAAGAAGGAAAGTGATCCCTAAGTCTCAGCTCATTTGGTCCCTTGCTGAATCTCCCAATATGGTTTTGTTTCCGTCTGAGCGTGGCTGGCTCTGTTGAACACTGCCTGTGGAATCACAGAGAAGAGTTTTCTTTTCCTTGTCTGCTTCCATGACAAGAAGAAATGTGTTTCTATTATTTTTGCATAGTGAATATGACATGTGAAAACAAAGACATTTCACCTTAAATGATCAAAACTTAACAGACAGCAGCTGCTGAGATTGCCGGGGGGGGGGGGGGGGGGAGGGCACTGAAAGAATCCCCAGAACCAAGGACCTTGGATCTGCATTTGAACCATTAGCATGGCCCCCTCAAAATACAAAGAACGCTTAAGAGACATCCACTATAGAATTCATTTTCATTTTTAAAACGTTGCTTATGGTGGTCAAAGTACACATGATGAAAGAGTGTCCAATCATGCTGTACGTGACATTCAGTGATACCGACTACACTCTTCGTATAGAGCGACTATTCTTAATATGTTTCTCTAAGTCATTTCACCGCCATCGATACCAATGTGACTGAAGAGACACCGCTTTCTCAAAGTAGAGTCTGTCATGGTGATGTCAACAGAGTGAAGCCTGTGAGAGCAGAGCCTCACGATCTGAATTTCCAAGGGGACTCAACTCACAGTGAGAAGACACAGCTTCGAAACATCTTCAAAGCATCAGAATTTGTGATGTACGAAGTGTGAAACCAGGAAAATTTGAAGACGTCAAAAATTAAACGGCCAGCATAAATATTAATAATCTAGGCATTAGTGAGCTGAGCTGCACTGGTACAGGTCAATTTAAATAACAAAATCATATGGTTTACTCTGCTGGAAATGACACAATCTAAAGGAATTGATTTGGATCCATTGTCAAATGGACATTTCACAATCTATCTTGAAGTAAAATATTCTCTGTGACAGGATTATCTATCTGCCTTCAAGAAAATACAACCAATACATCTATTATTTCAAATGAATGCACCAACCACAAAAGCTAGTGATGAATAAATTGAAGAATTCTTTCTTCCATCGTGTTCAATCAGAAATCGATCAACTATGGAATCAAGAGGCATTGATGATTATTGGTGATTAAAAGGCAAAAGTTAAGAGCAAAGTGGAAGGAACAGTAGTTGGAAAATATTGTCATGATGATAGAAAAAAGTTGGAAACAATTTATTTGGAAATCAAACAAGGCCAAGGAGTTGTTCATAAACAATACTTTTTAGCAACATAAATGGTGACTATGTACAAGGACTTCTCCAGATCAAAGTTCCTCTGTTGTAAGAGAAGATTGAGGAGCTCAATATCAGCAGCTACTATCAGACCAGGGGCTGACTGTGGAGGAGATCCCTTGCTCATAGTAAATTCAGGCTGAAGCTGAAGAAATTTCAAAAGTAGTCCACAAGAGGCAAAATCTGACCTTCAGTATATTCTATCAGAATTTTGAGATCTCAAGAACATATTTGACTCGTTGAATCATAATAACAGAAGACCTGACTAGCTGTGGGATGATATTAAAAATATCATTTGTGAAGAAAGCAAAAGAATCTTAAAAAGAAAGGAATAAGACAACACACTCTTAATCATAAAGTAGAAAAAGCAAATAGATGAAATGAAGTCAAAGAGGTGACTAGGAAATTCCAAAGTGCAGCTCGAGACGACAGTCGGACATTACAATGAAATGTGCCAGGTCCCAGAGGTAGAAAGCCAGAATAGGGGGGACAATCTCCACAAACCTGAAACTGAAAGCGCCCGGGGAAAGCTTCAAGCCTTAGTTGCAATATTGAAAGATTCTATGGTAAAATATCAAGTGATTCAGAAAGCATCAAAAGAAGATGGAAAAAAATACACAGAGTCACTGGGCCCAAAGGAACTAGTGGGCATATTCCACCATTTCAGGAGGTAGCATATGAGCCAATCCAGTCACACTGAAGGAAGAAATCTAAGTTTTCCTGAAAGCATTAGCCAAAAACAAGGCTATCGGAATTAATGGAATGCTGATTTAATTGTTTCAACCATCTGCTGAAGCACTGGAAGCACTCACTTGCCTATGCCAGGAAATTTGGGATACAGTTAATTGGCCAATTGACTAGAAGAGATCAATATTTGTACCCATTCCAAAGAATGGTGACCAAATAAAATTCTCAAGTTTTAAATCAATATCACTTGCATGTAAAATTTTGCTGACCATCATTCTACAAGTTCGCAGCAGTACATTGACAGTGAGCTGCCAGAGATTCTGCTATGATTTAGAAGAGGACATTTAGGAGGGCATATAATCGCTGATGTCAAACGTGTCTTCAGACCTCAGGGGCTCATCTTCTGGTTCTAATTCGAATGGAGTTCCACTGCTATTCATGAAGTTTTCAGTCCCTGACAATGTTTAGTAGTTCTGCAGAAGATTTTCCGTGGCTCATTCCTCAGAAGTGAGCAGCCTGTGCCTAATTTGTAGAGTGTTCTTCATTTGGAAGATCTGCTGAAACATTTTCACCTTGGGTTACTCTGATGGTATGTGAAGTGCCAGGGACATATCTTCCAGCATCATAGCACCATGCAAGCAGTCACAATCCAACAAAATGACAGATAAATGGAGCCATGTATATTAGATGATTGAAAGGACCACAAGTGTAAATTAGTCCATGTCCTTGAATTTTATATGTAGAACATTTTCAATTTATGGATGTTTCACCAAAATTAAAATAAAAGATATGAAAATATTTTTAATGTAAGATTGACTTAAGGCCTCTTGAGGACAAATCCCAGTTAAAATTTTTAGAATGAGCAATAATTGATTCTCAACAACGATCATTTAACATAAGTTGCAAGCAACAATATACTATTGGGGAAGTGATGAACAAATGTGGACTCAGAGAGATTTTATTGTTTGTCCCTATAAAGTATGATGTTTATGCATATAATTTTCCTTCAATAAACCGTGCTTGTGAGTATAACACAACAAAAAGAGCATAGTTTCAGACAGGTTCTCAAACAGAAATTCTTAGTCATCATAGAGACGTCTTCGCCTTTTAAAGAGGCCTGTTGCTGCAGACTCTTCCAATACAATACATAATTTAATTTCTTGACTAATATTTTCATAAATGTTGATTATTAGATTAAGTAAAATAATATAATTGACAACTTCCTTTTTAAACCAATCAATGATATTGGTTATTGGTCCAATTTTGAGGATTTTAAACATCTTCCGGTCGAGGTTTAATATACATGGAAGTGTTCTTTGTTCTTCATTAATAAGTTATTCAAATCATCCTTACTTTTGTCAAGATAGGTTATACCACGTGTACCTTGTGGGAATAAACCAATTATCCCAATAAAGACAAAGCCATAGCTCATCCTGTCACCTAGTCGACTTCAAAAGAGGATCCCTTGGATCAAAGCGTTTGGATGCTAACTGAAAGGTGAACCGTTCAAATGTATGAGTGATAAAGATCAATACACAATAACAAGTTGACTGGGGTTCTCGCTTTTTCTTTGGATTTACTATCTGAGACCCAAGGCTGAAGACAAATTGGTGTTGAGTTCTTTATCGTGTGAAAGTCAAATAAACGTACTGCCACCCCCACAATCTCCACTCATAGCACCCTATAGTACCGCATATAACTGCCCGTCGGTTTCAGACTGGAACTAGCCTGCAATAACGATGTCCTTAAAAGCTCTAACAACAATTTATTTGAAGCAGCAGAACTAGACTTACATAGAGCTACTGAAATTGAAATGTTTCTTAATACTCTTTTTGGCAACATAAAACACAATGAAATAATTAAATTAGTTAAATAAAGTATTACATTAATAAAATAATTAGAACAGATTGGGAAGAGAAACAGGTTTGAGTTGAGAATGGTTGACATTTTGGGAAGGTGGTGTTGAAGCTTATAAAGAATTATCCCACACAGACCTTTGCCAGCAAAATCACCAAGTTTAAGTGTTCACAGAGAACTCTTAAGTAATGGGGGGCAGGAGTGTTAAATGGAAAGCCTAGTGTTTCTACCAAGTGCTGGCTGACTGATGGACTACAAAAGCAGCCAAAGTAGAACTGAAGGCTAATTAGTGCATTGGTTTGCACTTTCTGGAGGTAAGGGGCTTACGAAATAAGCTTATAAGTCAGGTTCTTGTTAACATCTGGAGTTTCTTAAGGCATGAAAATTAAAAGCATCAGGGAAAGGGGTCACCACATAGTTGTTGTTGTTAGGTGTCTCCTCCTCAATTCCACTCACAGGAACCTCAGACACAATAGAAAGGGCGACTGCCCAGTCTTGCACTGTCCTCGCAATTGTTCGCATCTTCGAGCACTTTATCACAGTCACTGTGTTGATTCATGTTGTCCAGCGTCTTCTTTTTCTTTTTTATTTTAAATCATTTTATTGGGGCTCATACAGCTCTTATCACAATCCATACAACCATCCATGTGTCACACGCATCCATTGTGTCAAGCACATTTGTACATTTGTTGCCATCATCATTCTCAAAACATTTGCTTTCTCCTTGAGCCCTTGGTATCGGCTCCTCACCTCCTTCCCCGCACCCCCATCCACCATGAACCCTTGATAATTCATAAATTATTATTATTTTGTCATATCTTACACTGTCCAACGGCTTTGTTCACCCACTTTTCTGTTGTCTGTCCTCCAGGGAGGAGGTTCTTTTTCAAAACCTCTTTTGATTACCAAGCATGAGGTCCTATCCATGGACTGGTCTCTGCTAGAAATATATCCTGAAAATACAGGAAACAAAGTCTTGCCGTCCTTGCTTCTAAGGAGCATCCTGGTTTGATTTCTTCCAAGACAGATTCGTTTCTTCTTTGGGAAGTCTGGGGCACTTTCGATCATCTTCACTGGCACCGTCATTCAAATGCATGGATTCTTCATCGGTCTTCTATTCCATGTCCAGTTTTCACAGGCATATGAGATGATTGAACTTGCCAAGCCCATCTTAGTCCACAAAATAACCTCCTTACGTGTCAACACTTTGAAGAGCCCTTGTGCATCAGGTTTACCTAATGCAAAACACTCATCTCTTGACTGCTTGTTCTATGAGAACTCATTATAGATCCAACAAGACAAAATCTTCGACAAGCTTAAACTTTTCTCCACTTACCACGACGTTATGTATTGATTCAGTAATGAGAATGTTGGTTTCCTTTGCATTGAGTTTTAATCCATACCGATGTTTAAAATCCTTGATCTTCATCAACAAGTGCTTCAGATTCTCACTTTCAGCAAGCAATATAGTGTCAGCTGTACGTCAAAAATTAATCCTATAATCATGACCCTCTCTTCCTAGTAATATAATTGAAATTACCTGATTGAAGATTGAATACATGTGATGAGTAGATACACACCTTTCTCGATTTTGAACCGGGCAGTATTCCATTCCTCTGTTTGCATAACTGCCTCTTGAAGCACATACAGGTTCTGCATGAGGACAATGAGCTGTTCTTGAACTCCCCTTAGTTTAAGATTACCCAAAGTTTGTTATAGTCTACATAGTTGAATAACTTTGCAGAGGCAATGAAACACAAGTAAACATCTTTCTGGTATTCTCTGCTTTCAGCCAGAAATATTATTAGCAATGGTAAACATTGCTCTCCATCCTCTTCTGAAAATGGCCTGAACCTCTGACAGTTCCTTGTTAATGTCCCACTGCCACTGTTGTTGAAAGCCCTTCTGCAAAATGTCACTTGCATGTGATGATATGGTTCTATGATTTGTGCATTTTTTCGGGTCACCTTTCATTGGAAGCATGAGTTTCTTCCAGCCAGCGGTCAAGTATTTGTCTTTCAATTTCTTGGCATAGACTAGTGAGCGTGTCCAATGCTTCGTCAGCTTGTTGAAAATTTTCTATGGGTATTCCATCAGATTGTTGTTTGTGGATAATGCCTTCAGTAGAGGTTGGCCTTTTTCCTTAGTAGCATTGATTCCTGATCATGTTGATCTGGTTTAATGTCAACAAATTCTTTTTGACAAAAAGACTATATTTCTTCCATCCTCTTTTGAAATGTTGTGCATCATTCAGTGGTGTACTTATAGACTCCTTTAATATTTTCATTTTAGGCTTCAATTTATTTCTTAAGTTGTTTCCATGTAAAAGATGCTAAGCATGTTCTTCCTTTTTCATTTTCTAACTCTAGGTCTTTTCACATTTCACCATAATATTTGACTTTGTTTCTTCATGCTGCCTTTGAAGTTTTCCATTCAGCTTCTTGACTTCATCATTTCTTACATGCTCCACAGCTCCTCTACAGTTCAGAGCAAGTTAAAGAGTGCCTTCTGACATTCACTTTGATCTTTTCATTTTTTCTTTCTTTTTTTTTAATGACCTTTTCCTTTTTCATGTAGGATGTTCTTGATGTCATCCCACAGCTCACCGAGTCTTCTATCATTGGTGTTCAGTGCCTCAAGATGGTTTTTGACTTTGTCTCAAAATTCATTTTGGATATATTCAAGGGTAGATTTTGACTCTTGTGGATTTGTTTTAATGATCTTCAGCTTCAATTTGAACTTCTATTTCACACTCACTGCCATCCAGTCAATTCTGATGCACTGTGACTTGAGGGTTGGGCAGAACTGACCCTATGGGTTTCCAAGGTGGTAAAGGTTACAGTAGGCATGGTCTTTCTCCCATGGGGCAGCTGCTGACTTAACCCTTCTGCCACCAGTGCTTCTCAATTTGAACTTACATTTGAGCAATTGATCCTCTGTTGCACAATCTGCATGGTCTTGTTTTAGTTGCTGAGATTGAGTTTCTCATTCATCTCATCCCACAGACATAGTCAATTTCATTTCTGTTTACTCCTTCTGGAGAAGTTCATCTGTCGATTTAACTTCGGTGTTGTTGAAAACTGTACTTGCGACGAAGAGGTCCGTAATCTTGCAAAACTCTCTCACGGGACCTCCGTTGTGTTTTCCACCTCCAAGCTCATAGTGTCCAGCTGCCATTATTTCCTCTCTGCTTACAACGTTTGCATTCTTCTGATCAATAACTATCAATGCATCTTGATTTCATGTTTGATCAATTTCAGAGCAAAGACATTGGTAGAATTTTTCAATTTCTTTTTACTTGCTCTAGAGATGGGTGCATGGATTTGAACAATAGTGGAATTCCTTGTGTTTGAATAGCTACTGTTCTATCGCAGACAACATTCTAATTGAAGATAGACCTTAAAATATCCTTTGTGATGTTAATACTACACATTACTTTTGAATCTCTCATTCCTAGCGTAATAAACCATATTATTTTGTGATTCAAAATGACTAGTATTGGTTCATTTTAGCTGACTAATGCCTAGGATATTCATCCTTGAGCAGTTTCTTTAATTTTATTGACTTCCAATTTCTCCTAGATTCATACTTCATACGTTCAAAATTCTAATTATTAATAGATGAATTTGGCTGCTTCTTGAGCCATATCTTATCAGCAAATAGAGATATTGGAGGCTTTACTCCCCCCACACATTATTCCATCCAAGTCATTATGGTTGACTCTACTTTGGTACCATGACTTATCTGCCAGTTTGTTGTGCTGTGGTGGATTGTCTGTTGCTGTGATTCTGGAAGCTATGTCACTGGTATTTCAAATGCCAGCAGGAACACCCAAAGTGAACACATTTCAGCAGAACTTCCAGACTAAGAACAAACAACAAAGAGAATTTCAGAGGAAGAAGCCACTGAATGCCTCATGCATAGCTTCAAAGCATTTTCAAATACCGAAAGCCTAAACAAAAGAGGCAGAAATTGTCTGAAATGCTGCCTGCAGATGGGCTACTCAGGTTCAAAGTCACACAAAATATGCCTGAAAAGGAAACGATTTCTTGAATGAGAGTTGATCATGGTGAGGTGAGTCAGGCAAAATCTGTTGGAGAGGACCCGTCAGGATCTTCATTTGCCAATGGGCATGTCTCAAGGCAAAAGGAAACAGCTGCAAAAATCATCTAATTAATGGAATTTGGAATTTAGGAAAATTGGAAGTGGTCAAAATGAAAGAAGATCAATATCCAAGGCATTAGTAGCCTAAAATAGACAGGTCGGAGTCATTTTGAATCAGAAAATCATAAGATTTACTATGTCAGGGATAACACAATCAAGACAAATGGTGTATTCATTGTCAGAAAGAATCTTGTAAAATTGATCATGAAGTGTAATGCTGTCTGTGATTGGGTGATATCTACCTACCTTCAAGGAAGCCCAATCAATACAACTATTAATCAACTTTATGCACCAACAACAAAAGCTAGTGATGAATAAATTGATGAAATCTTCCAAATCAGAAATTGATCAAGCACATAATCAACATGTATTGATAGTTATTTTTGATTGGAAGGTAAAAGTTGGAAACAAAAAGGAAGGAATAGTTGGAAAATATGATCCTGGTGATAGAAATTAAGTAGGAGATCACATAATAAAAAACCAACAACTTGGTCATGGAAAATACCTTTGTTCAACAACCCAAAAGGCAAAAATACATGGACTTCCTCAGATGGAAGACATAGAAATCAAACTGACAACATCTGTGGGAAGACATGATGGAGAACCCAGGGCAGGTCTTGGCATCACATCAGACCCAATTAGAAAACATACATAAGGTCAGCAGACAGGCTAGAGAAGCTCACTATCAGCAACTAAAATCAAACCAGTGCCTGCCTGTGGAATAGACCATCAATTGCTCATATGTAAGTTCAGGATAAAGCTGAAGAAAATTAGCCAAGTCTGCAAAAGCCAAGTCTGCTAAAAGCCAAGTCTGCAAAATACGCCCTGAATATATCCTATCTGACTTTTGAGAACATTTCAGAATGGATTTGACATATTCAACAGGAATAACATAAGACCTGATGAACTGTGGGATGACATCAAGACCATCAATCATGAAGAAAGCAGGTCAGTTAAAAGACAGGAAATAAAGGAAAAGATAAATGCAATTGTCAGAAGATAGTCTTAAAGTTGTTATTAATCATAGTGTATTTAAAGCAAATGGAAGAACAGATGAACTCAAGAAGTTGAGTAGAAAATTTTAAAGGGCAGTTTGAGAAGACAAGGTCAATTATTACAATGAGAAGTACAAGGACCTAGCAAGAACTCAAGAAAAAGTTCAAGCTTCTAATTGCAATTTTGAAATATTCTATAGGCCAATATTGAATGATGCTGGAAGAGTGAACAGAAGATGGAAAGAATATACAGAGTCACTATACCAAAAAGAATTGATCAACGTTCCACCATTCAGGAGGTAGCATATTAGTAAGAATCAGTGGTCCTAAAGGAAGAAGTTGGAACTGTACAGAATGCAATAGTAAAAGCCAAGACTCCAGGACTTGACTGAAAACCCATTGAACTGTTTGATAAAGCTGAAGAGGCACTGGAAGCACTTGTTTATCCATGCCAGGAAATTGGGAACACAGCTACCTGGCCAACTGACTGGAAGAAATCAAATCTGTGCCCATTCCAAAGGAAGGTAATGCAACAGAATGCTCAAACTCTGGAATGATATCATCCAACAATGGTTGCATCAGTACATGGACAGGGGGCTGCCAGAAGCTCAGGCTGTATTCAGAAGAGAACGTGGACCAAAGGAATCTCATTGCTGATGTCAGGTGGCTCTTGGCTCATAGTACAGAATCCCAGAAAAATCTTTGCTTGTGTTTCATCAACTGTGTGGACCATAATATACTGTGCAGAACCTTGAGAGAAATGGGAATTCTGGAACACTTCATTCTGCTCACGAAGAGTTTATAGACCAAGAGGCAATTGTACAAACAGAACAAGGGAATATGACAAGGTATACAATTAGGAAAAGTGTATGGAATGGTTGTGTCCTTTCCCATACATATTTAATCAATATGCTGAGTAGATCATCAGAGAAGCTGGTTTATATGAAGAATATTATAGTATTGGTATTGCAGGAAGGCTTATAAACAATCTGCAGTATGCAGATGGCACCGCCTGGCTTGCTGAAACCGAGGAGGACTGGAAGCAATTGCCAATGACGATGAAGGATTACAGCTTTCAGTATGGATTAGAACTCAATGTGAAAAGGACCAAAGACTGCACAAGTAGCCCAATAGGTGACATCAGGATCAAAGGAGAAGAGGTTGAAGTTGCCAAGAATTTTATCGTACTTGGAGCCGCAGTCAATGCTCATGGAAGCAACAGTCAAGAAATCAAAAGATGAATTGCATCAGGTAAATCTGATGCACAAGACCTCTTTTGAGTATTGAAGAACAAAGAAGCTGTTTTAGGAACTAAAGTATGGTTAGCCCGTATCACAGTATTCTCCATTGCATAAGATGCATGTGAAAGTTGGACTTTGAACAAGGAAGACCATAGAAGAATAGATGCATTTGCATTGTTGTGGTGGAGAAGATTGAAGGACCATGGACAGAAGAAAGGACAAACCAAATCTGTCTTAGAGGAAGTAAGGCCAAAGTGCTGCTTAAAGGCAAGGATAGCAAAACTTTGTCTTACATACGTTGGAAATATTGTCAGGAGAGACCAGTCCCTGGAGAAGGACACCATGTTTGGTAACGTGGAGGAGTTGTGAAAAAGAGGAAGGCCCTCAATTTGACAGATTGACACAATGGCTGCCTCAACGGGCTCAGCCAGTGGAGCGATTGTGAGGATGGAGCAGGACCATGCAGTTCTGTTGTGCAGGAGGTCTCTATGGGTCATTGCACCTAACAACAACTACTTTTGGATGGCAACTCTTCCTTGGTAATATTTTGAATATCTTAAGACTAGAGGGGCTCATCTTCTGGCACTATCTCTGATAACACCTGCTGCTAGTCATGACGTTTTCAGTAACTGCCAATGTTCTGCTATCCTTCACGTTTTTAGTGTCTCATTTCTTTAAAGCAGACAGCTTATACCTTCTTCATAGTCTGTTGTTGTTTTTGTTTATTTAAAGTTTTTTGGCATATTCTTCACATATCATACATTTTATTTATTCCATCATATTCAAAAGAGTTGTACAATCTGGAGCACAATCATTTTCAAAGTTTTCTTCTTGTTCTCACTGTTGCTGTTTGGTGCCAGCTAGTCTCTTCCAGCTAATGTGACGTCATGCATGACAGAACGAAACAATTCTTCCTCTACCTGACTCTGTTGTTGTTAGTGCCTCAGGTTTCCCCAGGCATGGCTGCCACTACTGTTGGCTCACAGGTTATGCAGTGGCTGCTAATTGCAATCTCACCAGTTCAAAATCACCAGTGGCTCCTCGGGAGCAAGAAGTGGCTTTCTAGTTTGTAAAGAGCTACAGTATCAGATACTCACAGAAACAGTGCCACCCTGTCCTACATTGTTGCTGTGAATTGGCATCAACTCAGTCACAGTAAGTCATTGGTTTTTTTTTCCTTGTCATATCCCTATGGAATCATCAATCCACTTACTGTCTCTATGGATCTATCTTGGACTTTAGACACAGAAAATCACACAAAGCCCAAACTGGAAACAAACACATGGAAAAAAGAAAGAAAACAAAAACAACAGCAACTATGATTAGACAAAGCATAGTGAAACTTCAATCCAAAGGAAAGCAGAAAATACTAAAAATTAAAATAATTTAAAAAGTAGTTAATAAAAGATAAAGTGGTAAAATATTACATTGTAACATAACGACATTTGCCATCATTGATTTTACAATGCGTTCTGTCTGACAGCAAGACTATTCACATCCCTTCACTATGGTCAGGAGGGACTCACCAGAGGCTACACCCATCTGTGAACCCTGCACATTGATTTTGTGCTTACACTGTCGTCTATGGGCTTCTGCAAAGCAGGTGTTCAGAATTTAAGCTCTGATTCAATTTCCTCACACACACTGGGCTCCTTCTTCCATGTGGACTTAGTTGGCCCCTCACTTAGATGTCTGCTTGGTTTAAGACAAACCGTTAGGAACCTGGGTGCTGTTCTTTCTGATAGCCAGACACTCC
This sequence comes from Tenrec ecaudatus, assembly GCF_050624435.1. Lineage (NCBI taxonomy): Eukaryota > Metazoa > Chordata > Mammalia > Afrosoricida > Tenrecidae > Tenrec > Tenrec ecaudatus. Next base: position 200,329,284 of record NC_134532.1, read on the forward strand.
CTGGTTTCTTCATCACACTTTGCTATGGCTCCCATATCTTCCATACCCTCTCCATGAACACGCGCATTGAGCAGGGCCACGTCATGAGAATTCACTCTTCTTAGATTGGGACTAGAATTAAGTAGGACTTTAAAATCCATTCACATATATGTGGTTTATATATGCCTCTGGCTCACTTTAGAGACATCATTGTCATGTTATGACAGAGAACATTATAAATCTTACCCCTGGGGCACAAGGGAATTCTGTTGATAGTATTATTAATTTAGCCAATGGTACAGAATTTCAAACATTGTTGCAAAAGGAAATTATACATGTATAGGCTGGTTTCGGACTGTAATACATTAATAGTCTCTTCTCAGTCTGCTGAAACCGGTTCACTGGGTGACCCTGCTGATATTTGAAAACCCAGTGACATAGCTTCTATGCCACTTCACAGCAACACACAAGCCACCACTGTAGGACAGGCTGCCAGACACGTGGTGGCACTTGCAATATGCTGAGAAAAGAGTGGGGCAAATCCCCACAGCATCCTGTTTGGGATGGTTTAAGGACAGTAATTAGGTAATAAATCAGTTATCCTACAACTTTCCATGAAAGATCATTGAGATTCAAAGTAGAATCAGTTAGCCCTGTTTGGCTCTGTGTGCCAAATTCAGAGGAGGTGGTTGAAGACTGGTTACCAGTATGAGCTGAAGAGAGGCCTAACTTTTTGCTCATTTTGATAACAATAACAGAGTCAGCTTACAGCTAATAACAGCCCCTATGCAACTGCACACACTCTCCATGTGAATACCACTCTACCTGACACAATGGATGGATGGATGGAGTGTGATAAGAGTTGTATGAGCCCCCAATAAAATGATTTTAAAAATACCACTGTATTGGCAATGGCCACTAACAATGAAGGAAACTGAGTCATATGTGTACTTTTTGAATGGAACATGATTTGCTTTGTAAACGTTCCCTTAACCTAAAATGCTTAAAAACAAATGGATGAAACTGCTTAAGTGAAAATGATAAAAAAACATTTCCTGAATTCCAAATCTGAAAAGACAGTCTATCTTACACTGATTTTACCTCCCATTGTTCACTATGAGAAGTTTTGAAAAGTCAGATGCTGGAACAGAACGATAAGACAAATGTCAGCACTCCTTAATTTCAAGTCTCTGCGGATAGGGATGAGGTCAAAATTATGAGAGTGAAAGTTATCATTATCATAATAACAGCCAATATGTTTCTATCACTGACCACATAATGCTGAAAACTCTACATCTGTACAAAATCACAAGACTCCTGTGATGTAGGTTGTATTTTATCTCCATTTGAGGGACGAGGAAGAGAGGCAATAAGATTGAGTAACTAGTCCATGGAGGCAAACTAGTATGCAAAGTTTCTCTAAGATAAAGAAGCCATCTCCAGGATCTGCCCAGCTAAACTTGAAGTTGACAGTGAAAACTGGACTAAAACTCTAATAATAAACAAAAATAGAACCACATTTCTACATAAACCTATATGAAGAAACTATGACAGAACCAGATAGAGAATGAAGAGAAATAAAACTCTCCCAAGTTTATATCTAATTGAGTAAAATCCGCTCCATAAATGAGCTTTAAAAGGCATGAGTCAACCAATAAATTGGAAAAGGAAATTTCTTAAAAGGCACGCAATTTCGTTGTGAAAGGAATGCTTATCAAATAACAAGGACTAATACCAGATTCATTTGCATACAATAGGTGGCATTTCCATGAAAACATTAGAAATTATAAGATGAATCACTGTAATTATTGATCACAATATATTATTTTATCTTTGTTTTTTAGGTCTTCTCCAGGAGCTCTGGTTATTATATATGATTTTTAAAAAAAAACAGAGAATAATCATAGCTAGCTGCATCCTCTTAAAAACAAACAAACAAATAGAGAACGCTCTCATTCTTTATACTTATGTCATTACAGTGGAAATGGCTGAGGCTTGATCACAAGGGATGTTTAATATTAGATTGAAGAAAATATTAAAAAGTACAGGAGATGAGCTAAAACAAGTCTGTACTGGCACCAGGGAGGGTCCCGGTGACAAGCTAGGTCTTCTTCAATATCTAATTTTGATAATATGATTGATGATGTGATTCCTCATAAGTGGTGGAAAGAAACAACATCCAAACTAATCACATTATGCTGCCATTTGGAAGTCTAAATAAAAGGTATGTGAACTCATTACAGGAAGATATTTTTTCATTTGAAATTTAAATTCGCCAGCCCATCCATATTTGTCTGGAAAAACTTGTGAATTTGTTTGCAGATGAAAATGACCAGAGCTGAGTAATCAGTTCCAACTGATTACAGTTTATAACAGTCAGCCCAGGCACTTCCTGGGGGTTCCAGGTCTGCTTTGACGAATCTCATGACAATGATGAGATGCCCTGCATTTCCATAGCCTCATTCCTTCTCTCTCTAAAAGAAAGAACACTCTCCCAGAAGCTACTGAATTTCCTCTTGGCAAACATGCTTCTCTGTGGCTTTTTAAAAAAATTTATTTTAAAGGAAATGTTTTAAATTTGAGTTTTTAAATTGAGAGGACAGTATGCCTTCATATTTTCCATAATGCAGCTATGACTCGATGGAGGTCTCCACCAAGGGGGGAATTAAGTTTAATACAAAAACACCAGCTAGGAAACTAGTGAAGCCTATCATTTTTCCAATATGCAGCATTCAAACCTCACAGTCATACACCCTACACTTAAGCTATCAAGAAATTTAGGCTATTTGAAATGTTACAAATGTGCAAGCCATACCCATTATCCTAGATGGGCAATACAATTTATGGAAGATATAATAAATGGAGAGAAATTTAGTATGTTTGTTCAATAGAGAGTAGGTAATTGAAGTACAGGATTCAAAGTAAAACCATAAACAATAATTAGATAGTGAGAATGTGGGGGAGTTGACCGTGACCCACATAATAATACAGCTGAGCATCACTAAAGACAGAAGCTGGCTTGCAGTTGGAAGCAGATTATAAAGGGAATGTATGCTTAATAAACATCTGGAGAAACTGTGATAATATCCAAAGAAGAATCTTCCAGAAGAGCAATCTCTCTAATCTTAACCTTACAATCTTAAAGTGTGGAGGAACATATGATTATGTAGCTGTTATTTTGCACATCTGGAATGAAGTTAGTCGGATGGCTCTGTGAGCCTCAGTATCCATCCAGCCAACCACATTTGAAATATGTAGCGTTGTTCAGTAGAGCTAGCCTCACTGAGAGCTCCCAAGTTAAATGTTCTCTTCATGATAGTTATACTCCTTAGATTCTTACACACAATCACAGGGGGTGACGCTGTGTCCTTTCAGCAAACAAATGCATGTGCTGAAGGGATATGAGGGGCTCACATGATCACCCCGAGTTTGCAAGATGGACCTGTGAAAATGAGCAAGATATAAAGGGAACTGGGAACCAGGCATTAGGAACATCCTGGAAAATGCGTCCCACTTCAGTGCATAATTTCTAGCCAGTGTCCATCATTTGTGCCAGAGTTAAAGTACCAGGTTAGAACACCTGTTTAGTTCATGATTAATATAAGCAACCCTAGTTGCGTGGAGACAGGGAAGTAACTATGTCCAATGGTATGTGTCTCAGGAATGATGTGTTGCTGAGTGTCTGTTACACTTTAATAAGCACTGCCTAGTGTATAAATATGCTTTTAGGATTTTTAAATACATGTGATTAGGGATACGAAACAGAAGAGAGGGCAGTAAAAAAATGGAACCTAAAGAGATGGATCCTATTATATATTGGCTTTACATATGGGAAAAAAAGGGTAACACCATGTGCCATATAGACCATAGCTTAAAAGTAATTAAATGTGCTGTATGAGTAGGATACAATGAAGCAATTAACGTGGGAAAAATGTATTAGCCAGACCAGAATACTTTTGAGAGTAAAAGCGACTGCAACAGCGACACACTTAAAGAGTATTGGAAGCAAACGAGACTCTAGCAAGCCTTCAAAATCCCACAATTTGTAAAGGACACCGCTCACTTCCTAATGTCTTTGCACAAATACAGCTACATCGTCTCTCTACAGTGATACTTTTCAGCAGTGATGAGAATACAGTGGTCCTTTGAAATGTGGCCAGTAAGAGTAAGGGGCTACATGTACTCATAATCAACACACATGTAAGTAGCGAGGCGTGCATGTAGTCTGGAGCTGCCAAGTGGGTTCCTGCACCCTCCACGCTATTGCTATTAGGTTTGAATCTATCATTGCCTGCCAACATAATAGCACAGAACTAAGTCGTGGCTTTAAGTTGAAGTTCACTGGCCTTGTAACAATATTTTAAGAGCTATTCTAATTGAGGCTTTCTCAAGATACAGGATTGATGATTGTCAGAGACTGCTATGATATGCAGTTGAGATAAGTGACAATATATGCACACATTATCATGAAAGACACATACCAAGGCCCTGATATACATGTCTAATTTCACTTCACTAAGGAAGAGTGAAACTCTAGACATGCCTTTTGTTTTATTTTGTTTTGTTTTTTCTCCCACGGTCCTGCAAGGTTTTCCATCTCCCCCGAGTCCCCAGCTTATGTCCGCCTTTGAAATCACATTGCTTTCGCCCAGGTCAGTATGACATCTAGCTAATTGGTCTACGCTGGGAATGCTTCACCCATGGTCAAAATAATGTAGAAGTCCTCTGAGGACTCTCTTGCCTCTCAGGATCTGTGTCTGTCTGCCCTGCTTGGAAGAGTAGGACAGTGGTTTACACCTCATTCCATGGCCAGAATGTTTCTGAAACTTGAATTCGACACATTGTGTTTCCTCATTGAGCAAAAGCCTTGGTACCATTAGGAAGCACACTGATAGGTTAACAAATGCAGACTTTGGTTTTACCCTTGGAAACTGATTTAGTCAAATACCGATTGGATGATGTTGGCAAGTCTCTAGTTTCTCATCGATGGAACCAAGTTGAAAATGTATCGTCATAGAGTGATTGTGAGACTGTACCTGCAATGCACCAAACACAATCAATAGTGTATAGTAAGTATTAGCTCAATGATTTAGTTCCAGGGAAGGAAAAAATTCACTAGTGATTTTTTTCATTGTTAAAAGGTAATACCGTATATACTTGAGTATAAGCTGACTCGAATATCAGCCGAGGCACCTAGTTGTATCACAAAAACGGCATTAAAAATGTGCTGGAAAAAACTTGGCTTCTACACGAATCTGTATGGTAATCTTCTTATAATGTATCATTTCCCTAACAGAGATTATTAACTACATGGACCATCCCAACGACTGTGTTTTACAAAGGAAACATTTTGTAGACCAGGTACTAATACGTTTAAACACGTATGATTATAAACAAAGACGGAATGGGTATATTTTTGAACACATGCAACAGGGGCTCCAAGGTGCAATGAGTAATATGTCAATAGATTTTACAACTCCTAAAGTAATATGTTGATGGTGTGAATCATTATAAAATGATATCTGATTTTTCTGAGACCATGAAAGTAAAGAAATGCAAACCTTAAAATCATCCATAGTTCCAGCACCCAAACTGAAATACAAAACTTACATTGTAGTATAACTCAGCTCTATTCTCTGAACAACATCAATTTTTATGTGTTTGAAATAACTATGCCTTGGGACCATGTCTACTTCATGCAGTAATATTTTTCTGTGGGAACGTAGGATCCAAACACTGCCACAAATAGCAAGTTCTTTGTGGATGCAAAGTTTGACTCTATTGGTCTCATGAATAAGGCTCCAATATTCACAAAAGAAGAAATTAACTGGAGCTTTTAGCTCAGCAAGAATCAATTCTTAAGCCATATCTGAATACTTGTAGACTGAGAATTTGTTGGGTCTGCTTTTAATGAGATTTGATTGTATCCTGGGCTATTGATGAACTTGCACTGCCTCTGATTCAACACAGGGGCTTTCGCTGAAGTTAGACTCACTGCTACTTCAACGAGGGCTGAAGGGGGCAGATTCTTCCTGGCACACAGCATCAGCGTTTTTTAATTACACTATTATGTGGTATAAGGTAGACGTATAAGATGACCTAACAGAGGAAGTCAGCACTTTTTGAGTGAGCACCAGCATATTTTTTACTTCTCTCTGAAACCACCCCCCGCCCCCCCCCCACACACACACCCCTAATACTTTCAAATGGATCATGTTTCCTTACTTGGGATCTTTAGCTTTTTGACCATTAGGGTTTCCCAAAAGACTATTTTATCAAACAAAGCAAAACACTTTAGAGGAGACTGGAAGCTTTGCAGAGTTATAGCCTATGCTTTGTTTATGTATCACGAACACTTACTGAGTTAGCACTCCCCAAAGGAAAATCTGGAGAGATATCAGAAAAATGTTTTCGGTAATTGCTACTTGGTTTGATCTCCTGGTATTTTGTGGTTTTTTATAAAGAATTAATGGTATGGCCTGAGATTCTCAGAGTACAAAGAAACATCTACGTAAAGGGCCATTATCAAATGCAAAGGAGTCACTTTCAAGTCTCCGAGGGAATCAAGGGAGTTGACATTAAAATAATGTTCTTAGAGGAGTGTGACACCAGCATAAGACCTGATTGTTCTCCTTTGAAGGTGTGTATTTATGTGTCTGTTCATAAGTATCCGGGTCAAAATCCAACTCTTCCTATCAGGCACACAGAAATTCCTACTCACCAAGATATATCATTTATTGCATTGGGTGTGTGTGCGTGTGTGTGTGTCTGTGTGTGTAACTGGCTCGTTGACTTGACTTTCAATATTCTCCTAAGGGAGTTCCTGAGTGGCAAGAGCCACTGGAAACTCCATGGAGTCCTGATCTACTCCACACACCTGAGGTCAGGAGTTCCTGAGTGGCAAGAGCCACTGGAAACTCCATGGAGTCCTGATCTACTCCACACACCTGAGGTCACCATGATGCAGAATCGACAAGAGAGTAGCTAGTTTGGTTTGTGCATTTTATTCTTCAAATGGGTATGTGGTAGCAGTTTATGTATTTATAGAGCTACTGTAAAATCTTTCCATTTCAATTCATTAGGCCTAAACCTAGTTATCTGAGCTCTCAAAAGGTGATACATTCCCATTCCCGAGTCTCTGAGACTGGTGGAGTGAGACAGGTGCCAAGGGTTAAGGTCATGAACAATTCACTCGCCATATTGGCAAGTTAACTAAGATCAATTGCCCAGAGACCAGGCTACATGCTGGACTTGAAAAATGCCTGTTCGTTCAACAAAGGTCTAAGTAACTGCAGTTTTCAGGAAATACTGGATTTTTGTTCAGGTTACATTTTGATTTTATCTTGATTCTTGGACAACTCTGGGGCATATGTGCTCCTAGAAGGTTTGATCTATGCCTTGTTTCCGAAGAAACCAGGTCTGAGGACACCATATCAGAATCATCTTCTGGAATTCTCTCTGTGAGCACTGAGAATGGCTTTTCTGATGGTAGAGAGAAATGAGAAACATACTATTGAAAATCTGGATTTGATGTTAATGAGTCTTACTTTCATCTGATTCACTGCCAGTTATATTATATGATTAACCTCTGTATCCCTCCGTTTCTCTGCTTTATAATGGGGTGAAGGACTTGTATCACTCAATGGTTTGTTTTGATCTGAATAAAAGTAGTTGTGGCTAAATGGTTGAAGAGGTGAAACCCTGAGATCCTGGGACAGCTGTAACAGAAAGAGAAGAGGAATACATCTGAGGATGTTTAGCAGGATTTTTATTTGTATCTAAAGTATGGGGCTTGAAGAAAGCATAATGGTAGGTCATGCTTTCTTATCCATTCTGCTTCTCTCTGTGTCCTGACTGATGCATTTAATCTGTTCATGTTCAGTGTATTAATAGGTATAAATGCACTACTGATATGTGCTGTTTGTATATGTGCAGTTGATGGTTTCTCCTTTTCATATGCCTGTTTTCTGCATCATTCATTTTTTAAATAGAGACAGGCCTATAATGTGAACAGTAACATCAGGAAGGTGTCCTAAAGAGTTTATTCCTCAGAACAATTGATCACACATGATCAAAGGGAAGCATTTTCCCAGGAATAAAGCTCCGAAGGCTGGGGGAGAGTGAAGAAATTAAATGGAAATGGGGAGGAATGCTGTTACTTTATAGGGCTCTCAATCCATATCCCAAAGTATGCTGTGTGTGTGAATTGCTGAATGGAAAGCCAACTTTCACTCAAAGCATAATAAAGAGTTTTAGGCAGGGTGGGGAGGGGTAGGGAGAGGAATATAAATACCTATTCTGTACCTGGCAAAATTTAAACATCTAAAGGTTATGGTCAATAAAACTTTTCATTTTTGTTCAACCTCCATTGACATAATCCTAAGAAACTATGAGTTTAGTTACTGTTTCTATAGATTTGCTTCTCCTGAATTTCATACGAAGAGGATCGTACAAGACACCCTGTAAGAATAACCAAATAAAACACAGCAAAAACTCAATCCAAATGAAAGCAGAAAATAATAAAAGCTAGAGTAAATTAAAAATGGTTCAGAATGGAGAAAAATAATAAGATGGTAAAATTTAACTTGATAGCTGCATTGATCACTCTCTAAGACACTCTATGAAGACAAGTGTGGTAGTTACATCATCTGGTGTCAGTTTGGTACTTGATAGGATTAAGAGGGAAGTGGGGGAGTCTGGTCTGTCAATCACATCATAGCCAATGAGGCCTCGGTGTGGGCATGGCCTTCTCCTGAGGATTCTGGGAACTCCTACTATCCTCCTCCTTGGAGATGGGAAACATTCCCTGGGAGACATTGCAGCTGACAAGACACATGGAACTACACTCATGACGTGGGAGCTGGAGAAGCCACATGGCCCTACCCTGATGTAACTACACCTCTGAAGCCAGAGAAGCCAGGTAGAGACCCCTGCCAGCGCTGAGATGCTTACAACACTACTGGATCCAAAGACTTTCTGCTCACTGGCCCGTGACTATCCTGCATTCGGTGTCATTGCATGTGTTCTATGAGTCTGAAGAGGATTTTTTAGATTGATATCAGACATATGGGTTAATACCAGACTTATGGGTTTGGACTAGACTGGGCTAGGATGTTTTCTCAATATTCAACTGTTCTTACATAAACCTCTTCCTTATACACATATGCGTATCTATGGATTTTTTTCCTCTAGTGTACACAGATTAACATAACAGGCTGTTCACATTCCTGGTCAATGGTCAAAAAAAAATTCACTGGAAACTCTGTAAATGAATTGTGAGCTTTCACTGTCATCTGTGGCCTTCTGCAAACCCTGAGCTCCTATGTTAAGATATAATGCAATTTCATCCACTGGTCTTGGCTTTTTTAATTTATAAACCTGGGATCACACAGACTGGTGTGCTTGTTGCCTGTGAGTTTACCACACCTCTGACTGAGATGACTGCCTGTTTTAAGACAAGATTTTAAGACTTGATGCTATTCTCTCTGATAGCCGGACACCATCTGATTTCTTGACCCCATTTTGCTATAGCATTCATATTGTCAATAACCCCTTCATAAGGGTAGTATTAATCCAAACTGAACGATAAAAATGGATTCTTCTTAAGTCAGGAATCTCAGTTAAGTCCTAGCTCCTCTTCTATTTTCTGCCCCTCTTCTATTTTCTTGGTAGCATTATCAGCTTTTTGAGAGATGCTATAAGTAATTTCCATGGCAGCGTACATGCACATTCTTCAAAGGTAGCAAAGGCTGTCCTAAGTGAATTTCATTGATAAATATTATCTCAATTACCCTATAACATGTAACCCTTTTTACATATATACTTCACTCATTTTAACTTGAATCTGTACATTGCATGACAAACACAGGGAATTGCTTTCTATTAAAAACATATCTAAAACCCTAGGCTGGCCCCTTTAATCTTCTCTTGGGTGCCAAAGCTCCAAGAGCATTTCTAAAACGTACAAGTTGAGTTCCTGAAGTATGCAGAGACTACTGTTTGGATGTGGTGTGATTTGGAGGACACAGAATTTTTTTCAAAAAGGGATAGAGAAACGGACATATGGCCTTCAAAAGTGAAGGTTCTACTAGATTGGGGTGAAGGATATACTCGGGAATAATACTTCTCATTTAGTTTTGCTTGATAAAGATTCCTGTGGTGTTAAGCAATATTTCTTAACTTTCGTGTGTGTGCGCTCACAGTTTCTCACTGGAATATCAACCGCTTCCACTGCTAATTGTGGGCTGAGTGACTAATTGAGGCTATCTTAGACTTCAAGTTTTCCTGGCAGCAACAGGCTCATCTTTCTCCCATGGAGTATCTGATGGGTTTGGACCACTGATGCTAACCCACATGGCCAAGTGCTCCAGCCACAGTAGTGGCCAAGTGCCACTACTCCTCTGAATCTAGAAAATATTACATAAACGAGCAGGTATGATGAGGGAGAGCGAGTCAAAGAGCTTGGAACATGAAGCATTCAGACGATCTAGGGCTGAACAAACAGGGAATCCATTGGAAACTGTTTTGATGCAGGGACTGGTTCAAACAGAAAAGCACAAAGTGGGATGAAGAGCCAAGCCTGAACTCGATGCTCCCTGCGACATAAATCTCTCTGCGACTCCAGCTACCGAACTGCCTCCCTTTTTTTCAGAAACAGTTCTATCAAAACTGCACAGTCATAGCTCAGAAAATCGAATGCTGGAGAAATAAAGCCCCCAATGCCATATTTCAGCTGTCCCTAGCAACAATATGATAGAAGCTGCTTTTCTTAAAAGAGTGTCATCTTTATTTATTAGTATCATGAAACATCCTAGGGGCAACTGAATTATGCGATCCATGTGAATGTTAATCAAAGTTATCAAGGATGAGTGTTCCCTTCTCCACATGGTGTGGTCCTTGCTGCTCCTATGATGCCAATTGCGTGATTGGTACATAACCTCAATTTGCTGATTGCAGTCATCCTCTTGGTTCTTGCTACTCTGAGTCCCTTGCCCCTTGTTATTTTTGGTTTACTTCAGCACTGATATTAGGGAGATGACATTTGAAAGAAAAAATATTCAGAATAAAGGACAACCCGATACATTATAAGATGTAAAATGTGTGAATTCTTTAAGTTCCTGCAATGTAACTGCTAGATATTTAATACATAATCCAGTCAGATAATGGCCAAAAAATGGATTTTAAAAGATACATGACTATTTTTACATATATGCTTCACTCGCAGTTTAACTTGAATCAATATATTGCATGAAAAAATAGAGAATTGATTTCTATTAAAAAATACATTTTGCCTTATTTCATTCATTCTCAGCTGCTGTTTTTCATGGTGCCCCTGAATCATAATGACTTTATGGACCAGAAAAAAAGGGGGTGGTGGAACTCACCTGCTCCTGTACAATCCTCACATTTGATCTTGAGTTTGAACCTATTGTTTCAGTCACTGTGTCAACCTATCCATCCTAGGTCTTTCTCTTCATCTATGCCCCTCTCTTTACCCACAATGATACACTTCTTCAGGGACTGCTCTTGCCTAATAACATGTCTAAAGTACATGAGAAGAAGTCTTGCCATCTTTGCCTCTAAGGAACATTGTGGCTGTATTTCTTCCAAGATAGATTTGTTTGTTGTCTGAAGGTGAGCACAAACTTATAGGTCTAAGTGACAGAATGTCAATGCATACTGTTCTATTTCTTGTCACCTAAAGAGAGACCTGAGAAGAGGGAGCACAGGGGGCACAGGAAGAGACCCATAGCAATGAGCTCAATGAGGGCAGATGCTCCCACTGAGTCAAAGCAATAGATGGTTCTACTGTCCCCCTCTTTCATGTGACTGTTCTCGTGACTTCTCGTGACTGAGTCCTGAACCATCCTCAAAATCGTTCTGATGCTTAACCCTATTGTCGAGGCCACTGGGTGCTTTTATCTGGTCTAGGGCCTTCCTTTTCTGCCCCTCTACCTCACACAGCTTAATGGCCTTCTCTAGGAAATGTTCTATCCTGATCACATGCCCAAAGCACGAGAAGAAATCGAACCATCCTTGCCTCCAAGGAACATTCGGGTGGTACTTTTTTCAAGGCAGATTGTTTATTCTGTTTGCAGTCCATGGCACTTTCAATGTTCTTCACCAAGCCCAGAGGCTTCTTCCAGTCCTCATGCCACCTTCTTCTTCATATAATCCAGATTCTCTGATTATTTTCCAGTGAAGTGCTCTACGATACTCCTCTCCAAGGCTATCCATAGTTTTTAATGATCCACACAAAGTCAAATACTCTTAGTCAATAAAACAAAAGGAAATGCATTTCTTTTATTCTCTGCTTTTATTCTCTGTGATCTATGCGACTTCAGCAATGATATCCCTTGTTCTACATCCTCTTTAGAATCCAACCTGAACCTCGGGCTGCTGCCTGACAGTGTACTGCTTTAATTACTGTTGGATGGTCCTCAGCAATTTTACTTGCTCTAGAATTTGTGTAAAGTCACTTTCTTTTTCAGAATGGGTACAAATATGATTTAGAGTTGATTTTTATTTCCCATTTCACCTAGTTTGTTTTAATCTGTGTATATCTTGATTTCACCAATATCTTTCATCTTTGCTGCCTTCAGAATGAGACTCAGTGCAGAGCATGAAGCAGCTGTTCCTTCCGGTGAGTTTATTTTCTTCCTATTCTTGTTTGTTGCTGTTGAATTGGCCCCTTTTCCATGTCATTTCTGCTTGTTGCTGTAACTTGGCTCCAATTATGGTGACCTCAGGCATGAGCCATAGAATAAAATGTTCCTGATCCTGTGTCTTCTTCACATTTGTTGCTATATTCATTTTTGTGGCTACTACATATTTTAGTTTCTTCCAACCTACAGGGTTCATTTTCCAGTATTATAACAGACGACATTCTTTTGCTGTAAATATTACTTTTTTTAATTAAAAGAAGAATTCAAACTCCCTCCCATCAAGTTGATGCTGACTCATAGCACTGCCTCGGGGGTTTTCCAAGCTGTGACTCATGGCGGGAGTGCTGCTGAGCTTGCTGTTAGCAGCCCCACTCTAACCACTGTGCAATCGAGTACTCAGTAAGATGGAGTACCTGTGGGCTTTCAAGACTCTACTTCATTATAGAAATAGAAAGCCTCATCTTTCTTCCTTTGAGCTGCTGGGGGATTCAAGCAGCTGAACTGTTCTGTGTATGTTGGAAGGCTGAGCTGATCAACAATGCTGCTTAGTCCTTATGTTTCTCGATTGAGTTTGTTTCCTGATGCTCTCTCTTCTTTGAGATTGTGTGATGAAATATCCTTCGTTAGTCCAGTTGAACAGTTTCATTCTGTTTTCAAAGCTGTGAGAATCTGGTTGTTATTGGCTGTGGCTGTTTTTAGATGGATGCCTATATGTTTATTGACACTGTATGTTTTCAGTTGCATTATTCTGTTGATCGTTGTGCAGTGTCCATTATTATTTCAAATTAGGTTATTCACCTTGAAATCTATTTAATCAAGATGAGTAATGCCACTCTTGCCTTTTTATGGTTGCTATTGCTTTAGTAGGTATTTTGTCATCCTTTAAATTGTAGTTTATTTTTTGCCTTTGACTTTGAGGTGTGTCTCCTGGAGGCAGCACACAGATGTGTATGATTTTTGATTCAGTCTGAGACGATCTTTTGATAGGTGGGTTTATTTGATTGGCATTCAGAGTCATTATTGATACACCTGGATTTGTTGCTGTCATTTTTCTGTTTTTGTGTCTGGTATCTATTTCCTTTATTTGTGGGTGGTGTTATTGGAGTCTTCGCACTGCCTCTATACCTGTGTGTTTTTGAATGCTAGTTTGAGGGTATAGGTGATTGGGTGGTGTTATGTTATGTGATGCTTTTACCTTTATCTGCTACTTTTTGGGGCTCTGCCCAAAGTGAACCAATTAATATATTTTGTAATGCTGCTTTTGATTTTAGCATTCCTTTACTTTTTCCTTGTATGGAAATACCTTTATTTCTTCTAGCTGAGGGATCATTTTGATGGGCATAGGATTCGTGGCTAGCAGCTCTTTCTGTCAAGATTTGTGTTTGTCACTCCATTGTCTTCCTACCTGCATTGCTTCTACTGAGAAGTCAAGGCTTCTGCTTATCAGTTTTCCTCTGTGGTTGATTTTATTTTTCTCTAGATACCCTCAGGATTCTCTGTTTTCCTGGAATTGGAGAGTCTGCCTACAATATGCCAGGATAGTGTTCTTTGGGGGATCTGTCCTACTGGAGGTTCTCTTAACTGCTTAATAGTTGTTTTCTCCTCCTTTGTTATGTGGGGCAGAGCTGGGGGGAAATTTCTTCCATGATTTTTTGTGCCATTTCTCTGTAGAAATTATTATTTCTTGATCTGGCATCCTGTTGGGACAACGGTTGTTTCTCTTGATAGTATTCCAAATCATCGTAAGGCTGTCTGTAGATCCCTTCACTGGTTTTCATTGATCGTTTCTCTAGTAGATTAGAGTTAAAGTGATTGTTTTTGAGATCACTGATTCGATTTTCCTCTCTTTTCTTTAAAAACAATTTTCATTCTATTCTTTAGAGTTTTACATTCTTTTCTGATTCTTTATTGTCTGGGATTCCTTTTGGTTTGTGGATTTTAGTTGTCACTTACTTTTGTTGTTCTTAAGAGTGTTATCTGCAATATCTTCAAGGACCCTAAATATTATTCTTCTGAATTCTGTTTCTGGTATTTCCAGGGCTTCTGTTTGAGAATTTCACTGGATTGGTTGTTTGTGTTTGTTTTTTTTTCTTGATTTTGGGGGTGTGCTGTGGTTGCCTGCTATTTCCTCAGCATTGCAGTGCAATGATTAGTGGTGTATGAATTTCATGGTTATACAAAAGCAGATAGTACTGTCTAGTGATGTAGGAGTATTCTAATAGTAGACAGAGCACATTTAACATTTACCAATGTTTAAATTTAAAAGGGGGCGAGAGATGGGTGAATTGGAAAGTGAGGGATGGTAGAAGAGAGAGAATAAAATAAGAGCAATGATAGCAGTAATAGGTGACCATCTGATAGGCCCAAACATGTTAATGGAAAGCTTTTAAGATGAGTACAAAGAGATAATAGGTGGAGAAAGAGAATAAGGTAAGTAAATGTTCAGACAAAAAGAAAAAGAGTTATGTACAAACATGTAACATATGTGTGTGTTTATAAGAAGGAGTATAATTAGAGAAGGAAAGATTAAAGGTAGAAGGAAGGAGAAAGAGAGTAGAGGAAGAAAAGAGAGAAAAAGAGAAAAGAAAGAAAAAGTGGGGTATGCAAGGACTAGAAGGCAGGCATAGCTAGATAGGTCAATACAAAATACTGGGGTGTGGTTGGGGGCAGCTACTTGGGTTCTGTTGTGATCACAGTACAAATGTGGGTGAGTCTGTGTACCTGGGAGGGAAATAGGGACAAAAACAACAACACTTAATTGGATGGGTGTGTCTAAATCTATATGCCTGCCTTTTTTCCCCCTGTGGGAATGGATATTCACAGAAATTTGGGTCTCTTTTGAAATGATGTGGGAGAGAACTAGAAAAGAGTCATAATTTTATTATAATAGAGCAGTACACAATCCAGAAAATACACAACAGAATAAAGAAAAATCAAACCACCTGTGGGTGGGATTTCTGCTGCTTTGGTAGTGTTTATGTGTGTGCCGTGCAGGTGTATGTGGAGGGGTTTGCCATCTGGACATCTGGGGAGGGAAGGGGTGCCAGAAAAGAACTAAGCATGAAGGAAAAAAAAGACATAAAGAGCGTAGTTTAGATACTGAGGATGTCTGCACCAACTGCCTGTGTTATCTGAGAGCCCTGCAGGCCAGAAGCCTACGATGTTTGGCTGGGGGTGGGTGTGTGTGTGTGTGTTGGTGTTTTGGTTTTTTTTTTCAGCCATTGATTCAATGTCTACTCAACCCTATGCACAGCATAATGAACCGCTGTCCAGTACTGAACTAGCCTCATCATTGTATTAACCCATCTTCTGAGGGCCTTCCTCTTTTCACTGCCCCTCTATTTTAGTAAGCTTGATGGCCTTCTGCAGGAACTGGGCTGCCTGAGGAACCGGGAAACATTGCCTTTGCCTTGGAGAGCAGGGCTCATCGAAGCTGCCTGTGCCTCTGCTCGGTGGGGAAGCAGGGCGGGCTTCTGACAGCAGGCCCTCCCACTTGTAGAAACTTGGGTCTACTTAGCTTTAAAATAAATTTATATGTATTTATACTTAGCTTTTAAGCCAAGTTACATATGTGTATATATATACACACACACAAAAACACACAAATTGTGGATACACATATTCTATTTATAGTCTATGCACATATATATATATGTATATATGTATATATATATATATTTCATAGCTAAACCATAAGCAAGGTTGTTATGTTGAGGACTTAGATGCACCTGACAAAAGCCATGGTATTTTTCCATTGCCTCTTCTGTATGTGTAAGTTGAATATTGAATCAAGAAGACAGAAGAAGCATCCTGGCATTCGAATTGGGATGCTGGAGAAGAATATTGAAAGTACCATGCACGGCTAAAGGACAAAATGACCTCTGTCGAAAGAAGTAAGGTCAACGTTCTCCTTAGGGGCAAAAATATTGACTTCATCTGATGTTCTTTGGTGTCAGGAGAGACCAATCTTTGGAGAAGGACCTCATGCTTGGTAAAGTGATAGGGCAGCAAAATAGAGGAAGGTCCCCAAGAAAATGGATTGATCCAGTGGCTGCAACAATGGCTCAAGCATAGGAACAGGTTTAAGAATGGCACCAGCCCAGTGTTTTATTCTATGGTGCATATGGCTGCTATGGGTTGGAACTGACTGGAATTCACTTAATAACAACAATGGTAAGAAATCCATATTTGTGCCAATTCAAGGAAAGGTGACCCTGTAAGTGTATTAACAATTAAACATACCATTAGTATTATTTTTCCTGAAGGTAATTAAAAAATGATTTTAGCTAGTAACTGTCATAAATTGGATCTCAAAGAAAATGTGTACTGGGGGATATCATTACTGAAGTCAAATGAACCTTGGCTGAAAGCAAAGGATACCAGAAATATATTTACTTGTGTTTTATTATCTGTGTGGATTATAGCTATCCAGGGATAGCATTATGAAGAATGGGAATTCCAGAACACTTAATTGTGCCCATTTGAAAGCTGCACACAGAGCAAGAGACAGTTGTTCAAACAGAACAAATGGGATACTGCCTGGTTAAAAATCGGGAAATGTGTGTGTAAGGGTTTTATCTTTTTGCTATGCTATTCAATCTGTGCTGAAAAATAATCATCCCCAAAGCTGGACTATTTAAAAAAATATGGAGCATCAGGATGGGAGAATGGACAGCCTCTGACCTTCAGAGGATATAAGCTTTCATGCTGAACTGGATTAGGACTTGGAACTTGCTGAAGAAAATCAAAGTCTGCAACCTCCAAAAGCAAAGTCTGTAATCTTCCAAGTGGATTATACCTCAATGTAAATAAAAACAAAAATCTTCATAACCAGATCAATAGATAACACCACAATCAATTAGGAAAATATTGAAGTTGTCAAGGATTTACTTTTTCTTGGATACACCATAGGACTATAGAGATCTGAAAAAGAAAACATGTAAGTGTTAGAGAACAACGAAGTCACTTTGTTGTTAAAGGAATTTGACCAAACCCATTTGATTGTCCAGAAAGTCCTATGCATGTGGAAGTAGACCATAACTAACGAATTCACAAGAAGATTTAGTGTGTTAGAGTTTTGGTGTTGGTGAAAACTATAGAAAGGCCATAGACTGTAAGGAGAACATGCAAATCTAATTGGAAAGAAATACATGCAGATGTTTCTTAGAAGTGAGGGCGCCAGCACGTCACCTCATGTACTTTGGAACTTGTTATGAGGATCCATCGGTCCCTGGAAATCAGATAAAAGATGCATGAAAAGGGGAAGGCCCACCATTAGGTGAGTTGACACACTGGTTGCAACAACAGCGTCAAACACACTAACAATTGTAAGGATGCTGCAGGATCAGGTTGTGCTGTTATACATAGATGGTTATATGTTACAGTACACTGGATGGAATCTAACAACAATTCAGTGAATGTTAAAAAGACGGATAACACTAAGACAGGGCGAATATGTACAAAACTAAAACTCCTTAAATATTACAATTAAACTGTACATTGTATTCCACTTTAGAAACTAATCTTTTAGTTTTTATACATTCACAGATACACTGAACAGAGCATCTACTAATCCTACTGTATTCTAGCACCAGAGTAGTATAGAAAACATTAACGATAATAAACTCATGATGTATGTGATAACATACATGAACTTAAAACACTATTAGTTGAAGAAATCAAGTCAAAAGACTTGATAGTACGCGTCTCATCTGTATGAAATTCTGAGAAAGGTCACTCTAAGAGGACAGATGTTAGAATAGGTTTCAGTATCTTTGAGGAAAGGCAAAGAAGTAAAGGAACACGGGGAAACTTTTCAAATAAAATGGTCTATTTTTATTTCTGTGATGGTAATGAAAATAAATTTGTCAAGAGTCATTAAACTTTACACTTAAATAAATGAATTGTATTGTTTATAAATATAAATCAATGAACTTCACTGAAAAGAAGTAATTAGAGTGATCCTAGTTGTATTCTTGTCAGAAAATTATTTTAATATTTTACCATTAGGTATAATTCTGGTTGTCAATTGGAAACAAATAGCCTTCATCATCTTGGGGATTCATTCTTTATCTGCTAGGCCGAGATGAGTAACATTTTATCAATAATTGATGTTGAATTATTTTAAAGTGCTTTTTCAGTATCTATCAAGATAAATTTTTCTCTCTTCTTCTGTGATCGATTATTATGATGAATTATTACTTGGTTTTCTAATATTGAATTGTTAGTGCTTTTCCTGGAGTAAAAAACTAATTGGTCATGCTGCGTTATCATTTAATAAACAGCTATATCTGAACTGAGAATATTTTACAACTCTTGTTCTAAACATGGTGAGACTTTTTTTTAGCAGTCTATTTTTGTCATCTTCTAGTATAAGAGTTGTGTTTGCTTTTAATAACTTAAATTTGGGGGTTGCCAATTCCTATATTCACAAATAGTTTAAAATAGATTGGAAATAACTCACTATCAATTATTACTTGATAATATTTTCAATGTCTTTGATGTATTTAAACTTCTTGAAGTGTCAAATTTGAAAATTACACACTTCTCTGGAAAAATTGACCATTTCATTGATCTTTTTAAAATGTAGTGAATTTTAAATAGTATTTTCTCAAGTTCACTCCATAGTTCATGTTCCATTTTTATTCTTCTTAGTAGTGTGTTATCTCTTTTTGTCTGTATTCCCTCTTCTAACTACCCTACATATCTGTACTATGATTTGAAATTCCCTGGAAAATCTTGAACATGCACATGTCTGAGTCAACCTCATTACAAGTGAATTAACGTTTCTAATATAAGAAGATAAATAAATATCATCTTCTATCACTTTAACTTAATTTTCTGTCATGAGGGGTTTTATCCTTCATTATCTATTCATTTCTTGTTTGTTATGCTGATTTAGAATTTAGAAATCTTTTCTCCATTTTAATTTTACTCTGTTTAACCTCAAGAAAGTCGAACTGAATATAAGCCATTTAGTTTCAAAATTATGTAGAAAAGAGAGAGAGAGAGAGAGAGAGAGAGATAGAAATATAATTAGCTCACAACCATGGTGACCTTTGGGCAAAAGAAAAAAACCTTGTGCAGTTCTTCATCATCTTCGTGACTGCTGGCATATTGGAAACCATCATTACTCTGGATAATTAAAATGGTCAAAATTACACATACCTTGGAATTCTTCTGTTTTTTGGTTGTTTTGTTTTTACCCCTGTGTTTGTTTATTTAAGAATCCCCTAGGAGTGCAATGGTCAAAGCACTGGTCTGCTGAACTAACAGTGGGTTCTCAACCCCACGCTCAGGCTTTGCGGGGAGGAGATTTAGTGATCCGCTCCTGAAGGGAGAAAGATGAGACTTCCTACTCTATGAAGATTACAGACTTGGGATCAAAAGGGGCACTTCTTCCCTGTCCCATAGGGATGTTATGGTTTGAAATCAATTCCATGTAGAATCCTCTGGGAAAGTTGACAACCGACAAAACTGACTGGGGCAGTTCTAGTCAGCACTGGGGGTGAATGTGAGGCAATTACCACTTGAGGGCACTTAACAACTCTGTTTATTTATTAAATATTTTCATATCGACATGGAATCCAATAACGATATTTTCTGTTATACTCTAATGCTTTTTTTTTTTTTCATTTCGTTGCTGGGATTATTCTACCTTTGACCACTGGAAGTTCTGTGGTCTGAAGCTGTGTTCCCACTGGTGTGGTGCATGTGTGTGTCTGCGTCTGTCAAACTCTTTGTTACTCTCTGCCACTTAAAGACACGTAAGACTGAACTCAGAACTAAACATTCGATGACAAAGAGGCACAATGGGAGGGAAGCACAAGGCATGTGCATGAAGCAACCTGCCTCAAACTATATGTTAGTGAAAAAAGAAATCCAGGAGCCTTATGTGAAGGATATTAAACACAGAAACAATGTAACTAAGGCTTTTCAGCAGCGAACCTGCCAGAAACATGGTAGATAATTTAAAGGAAAACAAGACAAGAACAAAGGATTCATATTTGAGGTCACAAGAGTATTTCACTCTAGTATCACTTTGGGCCATTAACCGTGAGGTCAATAATTCTGGGCCACCAGCTCCTCTTTGGAGAAAGACTACCATAAGAGTCACAGTCTAGGAATCCCACAAAGGGAAGTTCTGCCGTGTCCTATGAGGTCAGTATGAATCAGAATCAACTTGATGGTGGTGAATTTGGGGATTGTATAACCGTGAGGCCCGGTAGCATAGTGGTTACACATTGGGCTGCTAACTAGAAGGCCAGCAATTCAAAACTTTTAACCGATCCAAGGAAAGAAAATGAGACTTTATACTTCTAAAAACAATTACATCCTCGGAAACTCGAGGGGTAGCTCTACCATGTTACAAATGGTTTCCATGAGTTAGAATTTAATACATGGTAGTCCGGTTGATTTTGATAGAATCTCAGGTGGAAACTTATAAGGACCTGTGGTAGTTAGCAATGGGTGTGGAGGAAGAAAAAGTTAGGTTGGGGTAACATTTCCCTACATATCATCATACTGTCATTTTCATCCACAACTTCTCTGCCAATTTACAGACTGTGTTGGATTATGTGTTGCTGCGATGCCGGATGCTAAGTCACTGGCATTTCAAATACTGGCAGGGTCACCCAGAGAGTGCAGTTTTCCGTAGAGCTACCATCCTAAAAGCAGACAATTAAGAAGGAGCAGGTTGTCCTCTTCAGAGGTGTTGGTCTCTGAAAACCTCATGGAAACTCTGTCAGATACAGAAAGCCTCATAAGTAACAGTAAAACACTTTCAGAGAGAATGCTGAAGGCACTCAAAAAATGACCGAGGAAGAGGTTCCATGTCAAAGTCAAGTTGATCGTAATGAAGTGGATGAAGCAAAGCCTACAAGACCTTCGTGTGCTTATTCTCAATCTGAGAAGAAACAGCTACAAACATGTATTAGGCGTCAGAACACGAAATGGATGAAGTAGGAATCAAGGAAAATTAGAAGCCATCGAAAATGAAATAGAATGAGTAAAGATAGCTATATTGAGGTGAAATGTGACTGGTGTTGGCTATTTGATTCAGACAATCATATGGTTTACTATGCGGGGAAACACAGAATCAAGAGAGATGACACAACATTCATTGTCAAAAATGGCATTTGAAGATTATCTTGAAATAGCGTTATCTGTGATAGCATAATATCTATAGCATACAAGAAAATCTGGTCAACACAATTATTATTCAATTTAAGTACCAAACACTAAAGCTAGTGATGCAGAAGTTGAAGCGTTCTACCAACATCTTCAGTCTGAAATTGATCACACATGCAATCCAGAAACATTGATAATTGTCGACAATTGCAATACAAGGTTTTAAACAAAGAGGAAGTTATAGCACTTGAGAAATATGGCCTTGGTAATAGAAATGAAGCTGGAGATTAGGAACATCAATAACTACTTCACAAATACCCTTTCAAACAATATACTGTA
Organism: Tenrec ecaudatus; assembly: GCF_050624435.1. Taxonomy (NCBI): domain Eukaryota; kingdom Metazoa; phylum Chordata; class Mammalia; order Afrosoricida; family Tenrecidae; genus Tenrec; species Tenrec ecaudatus. Next base: position 200,351,396 of record NC_134532.1, read on the forward strand.
CACTTTACACAAGGTGACTATATACATGGACTTAACCAAATGAAATATACATAGATCAAATTGACTATATATGTGGTAATAAACAATGGAGACGCTCACTATCAGGAGCTAAAATTAGGTCAGGGGTTGACTATCAAATAGACGATCAATTGCTCAAATGTAAATACAGTTTGAAGCTGAAGAAAATTAAAGAACACCAGACCCACAATAGGATGTTGAGTATATCCCATCTGAACATTGTAAACGTACAAAGAACAGATCTGATGCATTGAACACTAATATTAGAAGACCTGATGAGCTTCGGGACAGACATAAGACATGAAGAAGAAAATAAATGATCGTTGAAAAGACAAGAAAGTTGAAAATGATCAAAGTGGATGTCAGAAGAGAGTTGGGAAATTGCTCATTGTTATAGAGCAGCTAAAGCAATGGAATAAATAATGAAAAATAGATAATCCGAAGATTAAGAAGATGAGGAAAACATAATGAAACCTGCAAAGACTTGAAGGTAGATAACCTAAAAGGAAGAAGATGCGCATTATACTTTAAATGGAAAGAATTACAAACAAATGCAAGGCTCAACTTGCAATAAACTAAATGGGGAAATATGAAATGATGCAGGAAAAAATCCAAAGAAGATGGGAAGAATACAAGATCATTGTGACAAAAATAACTAGTTGACTGAGCAGCCAGTCCACAGAGAGAACAACATGGCTGGCCCTACTATGAGACATGATGCCCCTCAGTGACTAAGGGCGATACAGGGGACAGCACCGGAGACACAGTGTGAGAATTGCACCTGACCTGATCCCACCACACTGAGGCAAAGCACTGAGGGAGTGCAGTGGAACAGCAAGGGAATGGAGTGGCAAGGTCCCCAGGGAATGCTGAAAGTGGACTTTGGGGCCAGGGCGTGGTGCCCCAACAGACTGGACTGGAAAATGCTCCTAAGGGCCAGCAAACGATCCTTGAACGAACTACAAGCCTTTCTTTTGTGAAGTGTTTTGTTTTGTTCTTTGTCAGTGGTTTGTTTTTGTTGTTTTATTATCTGGTTGTATATTGTTGCTTGGTTTTTCTCTGTCTTGTTGTCGTGCATGTTAGTGTCTCCACAGGTCTGTCTGAATAGGACAGGCTGGATCAACTATCTGGAAGGAAAACAATAGGACAGACAGTTCCGGGGGGACAGACAGTTCCGGGTGGGGGAGGGGGAGGAGGGTAAGGAAGTGGTGTTAATAAACACAGGGACAAGGGAACAACATGGGACCCAAAATGGTAGTGAGGGGGGAGTGGCAGGCCTGGTGGGGAACGATCAAGGGTAAGGTTGCGTAGAGAAGAGGTATAGCTGTAGCCCAGGTGGGGACGGAGCATGGTAGTGGGGCAGGAGGAAAGTCAAGGGAGATGGAGGAAGGAGCTGGGAGTCAAGGGCCATTTATGGAAGTCTAGACAAAGACATGTACATGCAAACATATATATGAGGATGGGAAATATATCTAAGTGTCTACATTTATAGGTTTAATATTAAGGTGGCAGAAGGACCTTGGGCCTCTACTCAAGCACTCCCTCAATGCATGAATACTTTCGTTTATTAAATTGGTACTCTATGATGCTCACTCTCCCGACACAACGGCTGGCGCCAAAGTGGGTGAACAAGTAAATGTGGTGAAGAAAGCTGATGATGCCTGGCTATCAAAAGAGATAGTGACTGGGGTCTTAAAGGCTTAAAGATAAACAAGCGGCCATCTAGCTCAGAAGCAACAAAGCTCACATGGAAGAACACACCAGCCTGTGTGAGCGAGTGATCCCAAAGGGATCAGTTATCAGGCAACAAAGAACAAAAAATCATCATATAATTGGCTGCACACCTCCATGATAGGATCGCTGAAGACAAATGGGTGCATAAGCAAATGTGGTGAAGAAAGCTGATGGTGCCCGGCTATCAAAAGAGATAGTGTCTGGGGTCTTAAAGGCTTGAAGATAAACAAGCGGCCATCTAGCTCAGAAGCAAAAAAGCCCACATGGAAGAAGCACACCAGCCAGTGCGATGATGAGGTGCCCAAGGGACCAGGTATAAGGCATCATGCAAAAAAAAAAGAATATGTGTGTGTGTGTGTGTGTGTGTGTGTGTGTGTGTGTATATATATATATATATATATATACCATATTGAATGAAGGGGGAAGTGCAGAGTGAAGACCCAAGGCCCAAGTGTCGGCCACTGGAGATCCCCTCATAGAGGGGTTTAGGAGAGGAGATGGGTCAGTCAGGGTGCGTGGTAGTACCGATGAAGGGCACAGCTTTCCCCCAGATCCTGGATGCTTCCTCCCCCAACTACCATGATCCGAATTCTACCTTGCAGGGCTAGATAGGGCAGAGGTTGTACACTGGTACATATGAGGGCTAGAGGCACAGGGAAAACAGGGTGGATGATACCTTCAGGACCAAGGGTGTGAGGGGCGATTCTGGGAGAGAGGAGGGTGAGTGGGTTGGAAAGGGGGAACTGATTACAGGGATCCACATGTGACCTCCTCCCTGGGAGAGGGACGGCAGAGAAAGGGGGGAAGGGAGACTCCGGATAGAGCAAGATATGACAAAATAACGATGTATAAATTACCAAGGGCACATGAGGGAGGGGGCAGCGGGGAGGGAGGGGAAAAAAGAGAGCCTGATGCAAAGGGCTTAAGTGGAGAGCAAATGCTTTGAGAATGATTGGGGCAGGGAATGTATGGAAGTGCTTTATACAATTGATGTATGTATATGTATGGATTGTGATAAGAGTTGTATGAGTCCCTAATAAAATGTAAAAAAAGAAAAGAAAAAAAAAAAGAAGAAAGAAAAGAAAATGATTAGGGCAAAGAATGTACAGATGTGCTTTATACAATTGATGTATGTATATGTATGGACTGTGATAAGAGTTGTATGAGCCCCTAATAAAACATTTAAAACAAAAACAAAAATTAATAACTAGTTGACATCCAACAACTTTAAAAGGAAGCATATAAGCAAGAACCAAGGGTACTGATAGAAGGTGTTCAAGGTTCACTGAAAGCATTAGCCAAAAAATAAGACCCCAAGAAATGATAGAATACTGACTGAAATGTTTCAACAAGCTGATGAATCACTCAAAGGATTTTCTCTTTTATACCCCGAAATTTGGAAGACACCTACATGGCCCATTGACTGGAAGAGATCCAGTCAATTGTATCCATTTCAAAGAAAGGTAATTCAACAGAATGCTCATATTATAGAACATTGTTATTGATATCACATGCAAGTAAAATTTCACTGAAGACTATCCAAAAATGGCTACAGCTGTACATTGGCACAGAGCTGCCAGAAATTCAGGTCAGATTCAGCTGAGGTCATGGAACAAGAATGCCAGATTTGAGATTTTGGCTCAAAGCAGAGAACACCAGAAAGAGGTTCTCTTGTGTTTCGTGGACTATGCAAAGGTATTCAACTGTGTGGATCATGACAAATTATGGATATCTTTTAGAGGAATCGGAATTCTGGAAACTTCATTGCGCTCATATGGAATATGAACTAGGATCAAAATACAGTCATGCAAACCAAGCAAGAGAATTCTTCATGGTTTACAACAAGAAAAGTGTGTTTGAGGCTTGTATCTTCACACCATATGTATCGATCTGCATGCTGAGCTAATGCTCAGAGTAGCTGGATTAAGTGAAGAAGAATGTGGCAACAGGATTTATGGAAGGATTATTAACAACTTGAATTATGCAGATGACATAACTTTGCTTGCTGGAAGTGAAAAGGATTTGACGCACTTGCTGATGAAGATTAAGGAATGTAGCCTTCAATATGGATGGCAACTCTATGTCCAAAGACAAACAAATTGTGTCAGAGAGAGTTCTCTAGAGTAACAAACCCAGAATGCTAATAATTATATATATATTGATACAGATAGATAGATATATAACATAAGAAAGAAACAGTTAATTAAATTATACAGCAGTACAGATGGCTCAGTGCAACTCACTCCCTCACTCCCGTGAGATGGTTGTGAGACACTGGCAGTCCTTCAAGTCTTGAGGGCCACCAGGTAGTCCTCTGTAAAGACATTCAGACTATCCAGGCACTGGAAGCAAACAGCAAGGCAGGTCACCAACAGTCAGCCAGATGACAGAGTCTGATAGGCCCCAGCAAGAGATGTAAATTCCAATGGTGTGGCAAAACAGGCCTTGAAGGAACCTCAAATTACAGTGACACAGTCCACGGGTTAGTTGTCCCACAGGTAGTGAAGCTTGCAAATTGAGGCACAGAACAAGCAAGGCAGCCGCACACTGGTCTGATGATCAAAGAGCAAGAGACAAGAAAGGTGATGCTCTTGGAACCATTTATCTCTCCGCCCTTCTATTAATCCCACATGTGTTTATCGGCCAGGTTGGCACAATAAACTAACTCCCTCACAATCAATCAAACAAACAAAGAAAAACTACCTTACAACTGGAACAATAGTTAACATCATGATAAATGGAATAATGATTGAAGTTTACGATTGTGTCCTGGTTGAAGAGGCCCTATCAATGCTCTTGAAGGGGGAAGTCAAGCCCCAAGATTGATTTGTGGAAGTAATAGGAAATAAGGAGACTCCCCTTACCTAAACTTGAAGAATGGGAGTTATGTGGTCAGTACACGGAGTACTTGGGAGAGGGGAGTACAGAAGATCAAAGGCATAAAGCTGATTTGAACAGATAAAACTCTGGCAGCATATCCCCCTTTGATGCAGGCTGGACCTGCTTTGGTTTCAATTATATTTTGTGTGTGTTATAATTTTGTTTGGTTTTAGTTTGTTCCTATTAGATGAGTTTTCAGAGGTGTTATGTCGAAGGAGGTCACCCTCTTGAAGCTGAATTATATGCTTTTTCCACTTTTAGGTATATGAAATCTAGGATTAAAGAACCTATGGGGATAGCGAGTAGAATGATGGACTTGGAAACAGGACTACAGTGGGGGGTGGGGGGATGGTAAAAAGGGAGATGACGTCAAGGAGTCCATACAGAAAAAGACAGGAAACGGCTTGTGGTGGCAACTGTATAATTCTACTTGACGTGATTGATATATGGAATGATATGTGTATTACAGCCCAACTAAGAAAAATAACAAAGAAATTATAAGAAGTACTGTATTCGGTAAAATGGCTGCACAAGGACCTCTTTAGACTTTTGAAAAGCACGGGTGTAATTCTGAGGACTACGATGCATCTGGCCCAAACTGTGGTCATTTTAATTGCCTCATATGCATGTGAGCGTTAGATATTGGGGAAAGAAAAGGCTGAAGGAACAAATGATGCCTTCCTATTATGACACTGGTGAACAAAATTCAAATTTCATGGACTGCCCAAGGAACAAACAAATTAGTCTTGAAAGAGGTACAGCCAGTGAATTCCTTAAAGCAATGAGTGCAAAACTTCCTTTTTCTTTCTTTCTACTCTTTAGTTACTCTATACTTAGGCTGCCTCTATTCAATGGCAGGGGGTGGGGGGAGACGTGAGACATACTATCAGCAGAGACCTGTCCCTGGAGAAGTAACCACGCTTGGTAAAGCAGTGGAGCAGCAGGAAAAAAAGGAAAACTCTGGACCAGATGGATGGGCCAGGGGCTGCAACAATGGGCTGAATCATGATGAAACATTTTAGGTTGTGACAGGATTAGGCAGTGTCTCATTCTGTTTGCATACGGTCACTCTGAGTGGAGCGCACAGGATAGCACCTACCAACCGCAATCACAGGAATCTTCTGTGATTTTCAAAATGTTTTCCCTACCTGCATCATGTTTCCCTTGTAAATCAATTCCGTGTTGTAACACTTAAAATTGTATGGAATGAAAACTGTGTCATTAATATAAATGAGAAATCAAGAACATTTATCATCCATATAAGTTTTATGTAAAATTAATAAATCATCCATTGAATGCACACCTTGTTGAAAGTCTAGACACTTATCTCTACTTTGGATGAGGAGCCTTGAGGTGTTATTCCCACAGTTACTGAGTACATTCTGACTCCTGGAGATTCTATATAGATTTTTTGAGGCTATAAATCTTTATAGGAGCCAACAGTCTCATCTTTCTTCTGCAGAGTGTCAATTAGTAGCCCAACACATAACCCACTAAGATCTCAAGAGCAAGCTATTTTCTTTGATGAAATACCAATGATATGAAAAAATTGAAAAAATACTATTTTCATTATATAATTCAATGATGCCTCTGCTTTGTTAGTGTGTCCGTGTTGTTGGGTATTATTGAGGCAAGATCAACTGATGTGACAGTGTGGGTATGCCCTATGGGTTGTCTATGCTGGAATCTCTGTGGAAGCAGATTTCCAGGTTGTTTTCTGTAAGGGCCTCTGCGTAGGTTCATATTGCCAACAATTCAGTTAACAGGAAAAGACTTAACCATTCATAATTTCATAAGGAGAGGGCATGTTAGTCTGGCTAGTCTAGAGAAACAAATTCATAGACACTCATATGGGCACAAGAAACAGCTCTATATACAGGAGCGACTGTATATTAAGAAAATATCCCAACCCAGTCCATAAGTCTGATATTAGCCCATATGTCTGATACCAATCTTAAAAGTCCTCTTCAGACACAAGAAACACATGTAATTATGCCAAAGGCTGAAAGATCACAGGCCAGTGGATCCAGTGGCGTTGTAACCATGTCATCATTGGCAGGGGTCTCCATGTGGCTTTTCCAGCTCCAGAGTTCTGGCTCCATCAGCCTCTCTACATGTGTCTTCTCCACAGGGACATATCACAGGGAGTCCACAGAGAGAGAGAGTGTGTCTCCCCACTCCAATGAAGAATACAGGAATTCCCAGAATCCTCAGGAGAAGGCCATGTCTACACAAAGGCCTCATTGGCTATGACCTGATTGACAGACTAGACTCCACTCCTTCTTTCTTAATCCTCTCAAGTCCCCAATTGACACCAGGTTATGTAACTACCACAGAGGGCTAATGAAATTAATATATGGGAATAATACTCAAGCCAATCTCACTACTATCAAATTGGTTCTTATTCAAAGGGACACTAAAGGTCCTCCTATGAGTTTCTGAGACTGTAACTCTTTAAGTGTATGGAAAGCCTCACTTTATCCTGTGGCATGGTTTCAAACTGCTGACCTTGTGGTTAGTAGCCCAATGTGTAATTTCTATGAAACTAGGGAAAAGATGACGTGTAATTTCTATGAAACTAGGGAAAACTGCCATGAATTCAATTCTGACCCACAGTGACTCTATTGAACAGGGTGGAACTGTCCCTGTGGGTTTTTGAGACTTTGCATCTTTAAGGGAATAGGATACCTTATCTATATCCCTGGTGATGTAGTGGTTAGGCTATGGGCTACTTATTGCAAGGTCAGCCATTCGAAACCACCAACTGCTTTGTAGGAGAAAAACGAGACTTTTGAGTCCGGCATGAAGAGTGACAGTCTCAGAAGTTCACAGGGGCAGTCCTACCCAGTCCTAAAGGGTCACTAGGAGCCAGTACCAACTTGATGGCTGTGAGCCACCACTAGTGCACCAGGGATTATAAACTGAAAAAAATATATAATCCATTATTGCCCAAACAGCTCTGGAGATCACTAGAGCTCAGTAACTGGTTGGTGCATTTTGCTTTTTAATTGTTTGTATAAGTGGTCAGATTGTCATGAGATCTTGGTGAATGAAATACACAGAGGTTACACGTGGCCCTGTGGCTACACCAGGGATAATGCAAATCCAACTCCACACAAAGCCATAGCCTATTGCTGTAAGGCAGAGGTCTGACGCCCTCCATCTTTCTTTACCCTAATTCGACATGAGTGTTCCTCTACGACCCTCTACTTTTCTCTGGGTTTGACCATCCATTCAACGGCCACACAGAACTCACAGACACTGTTCACAAGGCTGGTCTTTCTTAGGGAATGTAACAGGCTACCACAGATTATGTTTAGAAACAAACAAACAAACATTAAGGATATCCTCATTGGTCCACAGTCACACCTGTCTTCAGCTAGCAGTCAGGTGTGTTTCTGGGTCCTCAGCCACTCGGCTACGTCTTGGCATCTGCTTCCAAGGACCAGGAAACCCTCTTGATGCCTTGACTCACAATCTCGCTGTCTCCTCTGCTCTGCTTCATGAGCTTCTTGCCTTGGCCTCTGGTATCAGCATGGCAAGGCGTCTGCTGTTTCCACTTTCAGGTAGGGCTTCTCAATGTGTTTCACTGCTAACTGTTCTTCCTTGGTGGCCTTGAGAATTCTCTCTGCTCCTGTTTCTGAGTGACTCATTCTCATGAGTCGGGGGAATGATAACTAAAACTGACCAAGCCCCTCTATTAATATTATGCAAGCCCTATTTTCATAGTCTCATCCAATCATGTGGTGGGAGTTACAGAAACAAGAGTCATATTAAATTTCATTTCACCCCACTTATTGTGGTTGTTAGGGACCATTGAGTTGGCTCCCACCAGTGATGAGATTCACATAATTAACAATTGGTTTGCTTCCCTAGTGACTGTTTTAAGTGTAAACAAATCATATATCAAAAGGTAGTTTAATGTTTCACAACGTTAACGTATAAATAATAACAGTAAAAGAGGTGCACAAAACTAGATTGTGTTATAAGTTTTCAAATATTAATTTAAAATACTAATAACTGATAAAAACGAGTACAACTATTATTTAAGATATTTGATATTGTTTCTTGATGAGTTTCCTCACTTATACCTCATTTTTATCTGAGCATGATTGGCTGTGTGATTTATCCTTACCCATCTTTTTATGCTAGCAATAGGATCCTGTTCTTTTAGAGATAGGCCAGGTAGACAATGATCATTGTGTTTGATATATGAAAAAGAGTTAGGCTACTTATCTTCTCGGAACATATTATGTTCATCTTTGAAAAACCCCTTTCCTCTTCTGTTGAATTTATGGCAACTTTTCTGACAATACTTTTAGGTCTTTGAACACTTTCAGGAATTGCATAATCCACCCATATTATGTGGAAATTTGGGGCAAAACACAAAGTTTAAACAAATAACAATGTATCACCCTCTGGTTTCTAGGTACTTTCTCTATGCATGTTACATGTTTGTTTACTGAAGCAACAGCATGAGGGAATAACAAGGTAGTATTTCATCAAGAGTATAATGGGTTTTATGAACTGACTAAATAAATAATACAAACAGTTCCGTGTAATTTTTTATGCTTATGGTCAAAATGAGTATTCCTACGGGTGCTTAGAATATACCACTGTACAGATGAAAGATAGAAAAGAGTAAGGCATGTGAATGTGGGATTTTGGCACCGAGTGGCTGCCCGACTGTCCACATTAAAGAGAATACTGGTTGCGAGAGCCATTTTAACAACTGGCCCAACAAAAGATTAGGAATCGCTACTTTGACACCAGTGTGAACCGGCTGAATCCCACCACTGGTTCCCACCCATAGTGACCTGATGCAAAACATAACAAAGCACTGCTTGGTCGCCTGCCACCTTCACTACTGTTCCTCTGCTGGAGTCAGTGTGTCAATCCATCTCCTATAAAGCTCAGCGTCCTGAAATCCTTCAGTAAAGAATATTCTACACTTGATTAACCTCCTACCTTAAGTTTTGACCATGCAAACTGTACACTGTCTATGTGCCATGCCTATTAATATACCAAATCACTAGCATTTTATATAATAACATACTTTGTAATTGAGGATGGAGAGAAATGAGAAATCTGGCATGAAGAAAGGGTGCTAGAAGAATAAAGTATTTGAATTTAAATGCCTAGCGCTGACATATGCTGTCACAGATCAAGTGTGCACGTGAATAGGTACCATAAGAAGACCACAACCTAAGGGCGGTTGAGTTGAAAAGGCCAAGGGCCAAGTGGCTAAGTTATTTTGTGGTTCTTCTACCTGAACAGAGAAGTAACATTGGGTGAAGCCACGTTGGGCGTAAGAACTAAGGTGATGAGCCATGTGGCAAGCTAGTGGGTGACATTGAGACTGGTTATAAAGTTGGGAGGTAACACCATAGCAACAGGGTGTAGTTGCATAGCTGGTTATTAAAACAGAAAAGTCACAAAGAGGTAATTATTTGTGGAGTATCTTTATGATTTTTTTTAACAAAAACTACTCTTGCCTCTAAAAGTCATGCTTTGGGATCATTGGAAGGTAAGTGGCCTGTCTTTGAAATATTCAGTTTTTCAGATTTTATACTTTTGGGAAAAAACGTGCCTTGATAAAAAGGAACATGAAGTGAATATTAAAGAAATCATTTTGTTCATCCTCTACTTTTTGAATGAACTTGTTTTCTATTTGACGAAGTGCAAAAACTGATATCTTCTAAGTTGTACGATCCCTTTCCACAGCCAACAGGGAAGAGCGGAGGTTACTTGGAAGATTTCAGTTTAGTATTTAGCTGTTGTTTAAGTAGACGACACATTAAGTTAAAATATAAAGAAAGAACAAAAAGTGACCCCCCCCCCTTTATTTTATTCCCTTTTGGGGGTGGGGGTTGCACGTCATATACTTTCCCAGTAGTATAACATCTCACAAATGTTTGCTCCAAGAGTGTTTCAAAAACCGGGTTTCTCAATCTTGAGCGCCCAAACCCTAAGAAACCCACAATGAGCTGAACCGTCATGACTGCTGCCAACCTGGACTCAGATAATCAACCACCAAGGAGACAGCCGCTCCTTGAGAGGTTCCACCTGTTACTCACGGGGTCAAGGTGAATTCGAGTCAACTTAATGGCAACGAACAGCAGCAGCGACAGCAAGCCTTGGAATTGCAGGGAAGTGGTGCAGAGGGTCTCGTTAAGTGGGCATGAGTAAGAATGAGGACTCTGCCTCACACTGCTCTTTGCTTTCACCAAGACACTCTCAAATGTCACAGGTCACAGCACTGGAACGGGCACAGAGGACCTCAATCACCTAATAAAATCTAAACTCATATTTTAATTTCCTTTTCTCACGCAGTGTCATCAAATCAATACTGACTCATAGCAACCCCTGTGCGTTACCTAGACGGTGACGGTTTACAGACATAAAGAGCTGAGTCTGTCTCTTATGGAGCTGCTGGTAGTTTTGAACTGACAACCATGTGGATTACTGCCAAATGCATAACCACTAAGCCACCAGGATCCAATAAAACCTGCTAAGTTAGCTAGCATTTGGCTTTCCATTCGATGGATGGGGAGTGCCGCCGCACCATGGATGCCATTCCCTTTGTCCGAGTGTGCTTACTAGCTCAGCTCAAAGAGAAGTACTACACAGAGATTCATGTGTGGTGGGAATAAGTTCTTCGCTACTCATGGCACCCTGAATGGCATAACAGCAATCTAGGATACTTAGATGTGCATACAACTTGAGATTTTTGAGAATCAGCCCAAATGGGGGTTGAGATACCTCTTTCCATTCTAAAATATCCCTGCTCCTGGAAGACAGCCAGAGGGAGAACTGCATTTTGAATCAAAGCCAGGTATTGTAATATATATATATATATATATATATAACATATTTGAGTATAAGCCGAGTTTTTCATCACATTTTTAATGCAGTTTTTGTGGTAAAATTAGGTGCCTCAGTGGATAGTCAGGTCAGCTTATACTCAAGTATATATGATATATATATATATACATATACATATACATATATATCCTGCACAATAGTCCACTGTGCTTCCTTTTTCATCTGTCAGCACATTTCTTTAACCATGCATAACCCTTATTATCACACACAGGGTGTTACTGTGAACATTGTCCCAGCCTTGCAAACAATCACTCTCCAGCCTCAGGTGGGATTCCGCCCTCAATGTAGGTAAAGGGAAAGCCATTAAGCAGGAAGTAGAAGGCAGAAGAGCAACGGGTCTTTATCCTTTCACAGACTATTAGGGCAGCTCCTCCATCGTATCGTATCTACTCACGGGCTAAACATTCTGCATCGAATACAATAGTGAGTGATGACATACATTTGGCGTGATAAAATCTTTCCTCTGTGTTCACATATATTAACCTTTCATATAGATTAACCTTCCACAGGAAGGAAGACACACGAGAGAAATATGGCATAATTTCAGAGGTTTCTTTTTTCTGTCTTTCCTTTTAAACATTAACCTTTGAGTTCTGAACTGTTGTAGTTGTGTGTTTAGGGGTATATTTGGATAGAGACATTACTGCCATCCGCTCCTTATTTATGGGCCTGACCTTTGTATTATAGTAGCCTGCTTTGAAGCACAGTTATTTTTAATTGCTTTATGTGCCCACGGAGACGGTTCCTTGTCTTTGTCAGTTATATACTGTACCCTGGCACATATGTTTGCTCAATGAATCTTTCAATGACTGGATATTTATAACCTATTTATAACTGCATCTGAATACTGGAGTAAATGTTGTTTTGGGGGATAATGTGTGCGTGTGTGTGTGTTTGTGTTTGTAAAGGGGTTCATTGTCAACTTTGCCATATACTTAATGAGGTGACAGGAAGAATTAAAAGTGACAGATTGCTTTGGCTGCACTGGGGCCATCTGAGATGTAGTCCCTTATAATGCAGCTCAATAAACCCAGCCCGTGTGAAGCCCCTGGAATATGATTCATGGCTGCAGCAGGGCTACTCAGAGAGGTTTAACGAGAGATAGTCATGGACTGGGCAGCGGGAGGTTGAAATTGCTATCAGAAGACAATGAAAAGAGCGGTGTGCCAGAAATGCTCCCGGATTTTGCAGTGGTGCCGGGATGACTCGTGGCCCCGCCTGTACTATTCTCAGTGAGTCTGATTAGGCACTATACAGAGTGATTGCCAAGAAAAGGTGCATGTCATGACAACTCATTTGGAAAAGGGGATGTCCCGTCCATTCTTCTGAACAAGGGCATGTTGGTGAAGTTTCTTTGGTTTGGGGGTGACCGGACTATCACACGGGTGTCTCAGGATGTCCGTAGAGTGGGGCATCTGCTGAAATAGTGCTGCTTAAATTGTGGCCCCACAACGCACACCAGTAGCAGCCCGGGGAGCTGGTCAGAGATGCAGATTCTCTGCCCCTTCCAGAACTGGGGAATCAGATTCCCCAGGGGGGAGCAGGGTGCTGAATTCATGCTTTTAATAAGCTTTCCAGATAGTTCCTTTGCAAAAGTGCTATAGCCTTTAATGAAGCTTAGCTTACCAAAGACTCTAAGAAGCAAGGAAAGAAAAATATCTCTGCTTATCAGACACATAATTGCAATGAAGGTAAAACTCCAGTTAATGAGAACCAACGAAGTAGAATTATCCAGAAGATTTGTGTTGCTGCTCTATTGTTTATTAGCCTTTGCCTTCAACAAGTCACTTAAGCTAGCCAAACCCCATAGCTCCATAGGTAACAATAGAGGTAATAAGGGTTCCTACCATACGGAATCCCACCAAGGGAATGGTGCAGCATTAGGCAGCATTTTGCTTCGTGGCACAGGGGGCATCCTGAGTTGGGTGCTAATTTGACCAAAGGTGACGTCAACAACAAATACACTGACAGTAAGACATAAAGGAAAGGATGCACTCAAATATACTGGGTTAACTATAAACTAGCCACAAATGTATGCATTTCTGAAGATTAAATAGTCACTATTCTGGCCTCCAGGAGGCCTGGTGGAATGGTAGTAACACACTGGGTTGCAAACAGCAAGTCTAACAGTTCAAAACCACTAGTGGCTCTGAAGGAGAAAGATGAGCCTTACACCTCAATCAAGATTTCCAATCTCAAAAACCCACAGGGGCAGCTCTATCTGGATGCATAAGCTCACTCTGAGTTGGAATTGCCTCGATGGCCATGTTTGCTTTTGGTTTAGATCTTGTCCTCCACAGGAAGAGAAATCACAAAGAAACCAGTGCATAGTCAGACGAGGACAATACCACAGAGTCCGTACTTTTAATTCTCATCACGTGTCTAACACTGAGGGAAGCAAAGCTGAAGGCATTGCCTCTTTCGACTTTCCAAACAGCCCATCAAGTTGCTGTTTGGAGGTGCCAATGGCACACTCCCACTGAGAACCGATCAACCCTGTGCCCCCACACAATGGCTCGTGTGTTTGAGCCCATGGGTGCAGCCACTGTGTCCACTCACCAGAAAGTTTTTTTCTCATTTTCACTGTCCTTCCACTTTACCAAGCATGTTGAGCTCTACCAGGGATGTGTCTCTCCTGATAACATGTCTAAAGCACTCAAGGAAAAGTTTTGCCAACCTCACTTCTAAGGAGCATGATTGCTGCCCTTCCTTCAAAACAGATTTTTTGGGGGTGGAATTGTTCTGCTGGCAGTTCGTGGCACTTGTGATACTAGTCCACATCATAATCTAAATGGTGTTGATTCTTCTTCGCTTTTCCTCATTCAACATTCAGCTTTCCCATGCATATGAGCCATGAGTCTACTGAGGTGAGCTTAAAGATGCAAGGTGCGTAGGGAACAAGCTACTTTACACATCAATCCCTGGGATGAGGTCCAGGTAGTAAGACAGGGGCCAGACAAAATCCAGGGATGTATAAGGTAGTCAATTAAAACGTTGGGAGGAAAAAGACACGGGTAGCAGGGTAACAAGGCAGTAACCCACCAAAGGGGAGGGTGTTGTTTATATCTCCACAGGGAAAGAGGAATAAGACTTCAACCTGATGCTCCAAGATGTGAATGCAACATGCCGGCATGAAGCAGGGAACCAGTACAGAGGGCTGAAGGGCTAGTCCCTATTCCAACTATGTGGACAGCCCCGCTACCCACCAAAGAACTCACTTCAAAGAACAGCACTGAAGCTTCAGGTCAGGGAGAGGGATATGGAGGGAGAAAGAGTGGAGCACATCCAGGTACACCAAGTCCTGAGGATGATATTCCTGCTCAGAGCAGCAGCCAATGCACAGAGAGGACCATAGGGCGGCCCCACAATGAGACATGACATCCCTCTCTAACCCATAGCTCTACGAGGGAAAACACTGGAGACACAGTGAGGGAATTGTCCCCAAACTGATCCCAACACACTGAGGCAAAACACTAAGGCCAAGGGGAGCAGATCAAGACTCCAGGGAACACCAAAAATAGACTTTGGGGCCAGGGCATGGCACCCCATCAGCCTAGAACATAAAACATCCATGGGTGTTAAACCCAGGGATAAGGAAATAACAAGAGACCGAAATTCGATGGTGACGAAGGTGTAGAAGGACAGCTAAGGCTTGATCAAGGACATTGTAACTGAGAGGAATTACTGAAATCCAAATGAAGACTGAGCAGGATAGTGGGACAAGAGGAAAGTAAAAGGACATAGATGAAAGAACTAGGAGAAAAGGGGCATTTATAGAGGTCCAAATACAGGCAGGTACACATGTAAAGATATTTATATATGATGATGGGGAAATAGATTTGTGCACATATATTTATAGGTTTAGTATTAAAGAAGCAGATGGACATTGGGCCCCTACTCAAGTGCTACCTCAATGCAAGAACACTTTGTTCTATTAACCTGGTATTTCATGATGCTTACCTTCCCAACATGATCATTGAGGACAAAGCTGATGCATAAGCACATATGGTGAAGAAAGCTTATGGTGCTTGGCTATCCAAAGATATAGCAACTGGGGTCTTAAAGCTTGAAGCTAAACAAGCATCCACCAAGTTGAGAAACAACAAAGCCTACATGGCAGAAGCACACTAGCCCTTGTGATCATGAGTTGTTGATAGGATCAGTTATCAGGCATCAAAGACTTAGAACACAAAAGCATATCAATGTAAATGAGGGAGAGTTCAAAGTGTAGACCCAAAACCCTTCTGTAGGCAACTGGACATCCCCTTATAAAAGGGTCGTGGGGAGGATGATGAGCGATTCAGGGTGCATTTTAGCACCAATTGAATGTATAACTTTCCTCTGGTTCTTTAATGCTTCCTCCCCATCACTATCATCACCCTAATTCTACCTTACAAATCTGGCTAGACCAGAGGATGTACATGGGTACTGCTGTAGTTTATTGTGCCAGCCTGGCCGATAAACACAAGTAGGATTAACTGAAGGGCAGAGGGATAAATGGCTTGCTTGTTCTGTGCCTCAGTTTAAAGGGCTACACTACCTGTGGGATGCCTAGCCTGTGGACTGTGTCGCTGTAAGGTGAGGTCCCTTCAAGCCCACACGATTGGAATGTTCATCTCTGGAGCTGGGGACCGACAGTTGATGACAGTTGGGGACCTGCCTTGCTGTTTGCTGCCTGGATATATATAGCCCAGTTCTCTCTACAGAAGGGGACTGGCAACTGGCAGCTTTCAAGCCTTAAAGGACTGCTAGTGTCTCACTGCTTTATAATTTAACTGTTAATTTCTTGTATTATCGATCTGTATATAATTTAACGGTTCATTTCTTGAATTATATATCTATCTTTATAAATATATTTATAAATAATTACTAGCAATCTGGTTTGTCTCTCTAGAGAACCCTGTCCAATACAGGTACATATAAGAGCTGGAATCACAGGGAAACCAGGACAGAAAAGTCCCTCAGGACCAATATTGAGAGAAACCATACTAGGAATGGAAGAGGGAACCACTTACAATGATCTACCTATAACCCCCTCACAGGGGGATGGACAACAGAAAAGTGGGGGAGGAGAGACAACGGCCAGTGTAAGACATGAAAAAAAATAATTTATAAATTATCAAGAGTTCATGAAGGAGGGAGGGGGTGGAGGAAGGGGAGGGAGGAGGAATATGAGAAGCTGATATTGAGGGCTCAAGTTGAAAGAAAATGTTTTGAAAATGATGATGTCAACAAATGTTCAAATACGTGCTTGATACAATGTATGTATGTATGGATTGTGATAAGAGCTGTATGAGCCCCTAATAAAATTATTTAAAAATAAAAAGAAAGACTAGCAAATACTATGGCATGGATAAGGCTCAAATTCTTATGCCTCAAAGAAACATCACTTTCAAGAGGTCTTGCACCGTAGATTTTCACAACGCGATACGTCCAGTTTTACTTTTTACTGCTGCTTGCGTGGACGTTGACTGTGGCTCCAAACTAGATGATACCTTGGCAACTCTAATCTTGTCTTTGCTTACTGTGATGTTATTTACCGGTCCAGTCGTAAATAATTTTTGTTGTCCTTACATTGAGTTGTAATCTATTCTGAAGACTGCAATCCCTGATTTTCATCAACAAATGTTTCAAGTCCTCATCATTTTCAGCAAGTTAATTTGGGTCTTCTGCATATTACAAGTTAGAAGTCCTAAAATGCCTTCTTGTTCAGATAATCCAGCTTCCTATAGTCCAAATAATCTCAGAAAGGCCATTTGCTCTACAGACAGATTGAATACACGTGACCAAAGGATACAACACTGATACACGCCTCGCTTGGTTTTCGTCTCCACAGTATTCTCTTGAAAGACTGCCACATGCGTGCAGATTCCACACGAGCCTAATGAAATGTTCTGTAGTTTCAATTTTTCTCAATGATATGCATAGATTGTTATGGCACACACAGTAAAATGCTTTGCATAGACAACAAAACAAAAGTAAACCTATTTCTCATATTCTCTTTTTTTCAGACAAGGTTCATATGACATCTGCAATGACATCCTTTATTCCAATGACTCTCCTGAATCTGGCTTGAATTTCTGGCAGAGTCCTGGGAATGTACTGCTGCAGCTGTTATTGATAGTCACTAGAAAACTTTTACTTACATGGGATCATAATGCTATTTTTCTATATTTGAGGCATTCTGCATGGTAACATTTCTTTGAAATGAGCCCAAATATGGATCTTTTCAAGTCGGTTGTCCGGGTCTTCCAAATCTCATGGCATAGGTATGTACGTGAGTGATCCCAGGGCTTCATCAGCTTATGGAAACATTCTATTGGTATTCTATCAATTCCTGAAGTCCTGCTTTTTCATAAGGTCTTCAGTACAGCTTGAGCTTATTTCTTCAACAAATTGATTGCATGCTGCTTCTTGAAATGTCTGCTTGGTGACTAGGCCTTTTGGTTACAGTGACTGTGTATGTTTTCCATCTTTTTTGATGCTTCCTGCACCATTGAATACTGTCCCCCTGTCCTGGTTGCTGCGAGGTGCCATGGAGTTAGTTACAACCCACAGGGACCTGATGCACAACAGAAGGAAACGCGGCCCTGTCCTTCATCATCGCCATCGTTCTTTCTATGCTGAGACCTACTGTTTCAGCTGCTGTCTCAATCCACCTCCTTGAGGGCCTTCCTCTCTTTTCCTGCCACTCTGCTTTGCCAAACATACTTCCTGCTCCAGGGAGTGGTCTCTCTGGGAAAGGCGTCCAGCGGATGGAAGACAAGTCTTTCAGTTTTAAAACTGGAGACTTTTTTTCTCACTTCTATCAGGTGGAGATTCAAAAAGTATATTTTTCCTCTTTTGGTTTTATAACTCTATCTTTGCACATTTCATTATAATACTTTGCTTTGTCTTCTCACAATTCCCTTTGACATTTTCTGTTCAGCTCTTTTATGGTGCTTTTTTCTCCATGCACTTTATCTGTCTCACTCTCAAGAGCAAGTTTCAGAGTCTCTTCTGACATTCACTTTGATCGTTCCTTCATTCCTGTAATTTTCAAGGCATTTTGCTTTCAGATAAGATATCCCTAATAGTGTCTCATAGCTTCTGATGTCTTCTGTCATTCCTGTCCAGTGAGTCAAATCTATTCTTGAAACGGTCTCAGAATCAAGATGGGTTATACTCATGGTGGTAGTTTGTCCAATAGGGATTTATTTTAATTTTCTTCAACTTGCATATTGACAGTTGATGGTCTCCTCCACAGTAAGCCCCTTGGTCTCATTTGGACTGCTGTAGAATATTGGCTTGTAAAATTCCACCCCAACGACGTTTCAAAGGAGTGAAGTTCATAAAAGGAAATTAAGCAATGAGTTGAACGCACAGTTTACTTGTCCCATTCACAGGATTAACACTGGAACAATATGAATTCATGCTAAATCCAGAGCATTTTCTTCTCCAGGAAAAGGGGGGAAATTGCACACTCTACCCCAGTTTCGTGGAATTAATGCTGGATCTACAGAGCGGTGGTTGCTCACAGGACTATTGTGGTTGCTGCTGGGTGCACCTGAGTCAGTTCCAGCTCAGAGAAAGCCTCTGTACAGCACAACGACACAGCGCCCAGTTCTGTGCCATCCTCCCAGGTCTTCTTCAGTTGGAGCACATCATGGCATCCACTGGGTCAGCCTATCTCAACCAAGGCCTTCCTCTTTAGCTGCCTACCCACTTTGTCAAGCATACTGTCTTTCTACGGGGGCTTGTCTCTCCTGATGACTAGCCCGAAGGAAATGAGACAAAGTCTAGCCATCCTTGCCTCTGAGGAACATTTTGACTATATTTCTTCCATAACTGATTTATTTTTTTTTCTTTTGGCAGTCATGGTACTTTTAATATTCTTTGACAACAACATAGCCCAACTGCATTGATTCTTCTTCAGTCATCCTTGCTCAAAGTCCAGCTTTCACATGCATGTGAGGCAAATGATAATACCATGATCTGGGTCAAGTTTGTCTTCTTCCTCAAAAGTCATATCCTGGATTTTCAACACTTCAATGAGGTCTTATGCAGTAGATTCACCCGCTGCAATGCATCATTTGCTCTCTTGACCACTGCTTCCTTGAGCATTGATTGTAGATTCAAGCAAGATGAAATCTTTGACATTTCTCCTGATTATCCTGCTCATCATGATGTTAGTACTAGATGCTTTCTTTTCCTTTATATTCAGTTGCAATCCATACTGAAGGCTGCCATCTTGATTTTCATCAGCAAGTCCTTTTGACTTTCAGCAAGCAAGGTCATGTCATTTACATAGCGCAGGTTGTCAGTTAGTATTTCTTCAATCCTGATAGTTCACTCTTGTTCATATAATCCAGATTCTCGGATGATTTTCTCAGCATACAGATTGAATAACTATAGTGAGTGGATACAACCCTGGAACACACCTTTCCTGATTGTAGACCACGCAGTATTCCCTTGTTCTATTCATAGAACTCTCTCTTGATCCGTGTACAGGTTCCACATGCACACACTGAAGTATTCTGGGATTCCTATTTTCAAAACATCCATAGTTTGTATGGATGTCTTTACCTAGTCAATGAAATTCAAGCTAACATCTTTCTGATACCCTCTGCTTTCAGCTGAGATTCATCTGATATCAGCAGTGATATATTTTGTTCCACATCCTATTCTGAATGTCTGACAGTGCCTTGTCAGGGTACTGCCACAACAATTGCTGGATTATCTTCAGTAAATTTTATTTCCATGTGAGATCCTGCTCTATAATTTTTCTATATTGTTCTATAATTTGTCCATTCATTTGGGTCACCTTTCTTTGAAATGGGTGCAAATATGGATCTCTTCCCCTCAATTTACCAACTAGCGGTTTTCCAAATTTTTGGCATACTCCAGTGCATGCTCCATTGCTTCAGCAGCTTGGTGACACTTTTCCATTGTTATTTCTTCAATTTCTGAAGGTTTTTGGCCAATGCTTTCAGTGCAGATTGTACATCTACTAACAGTGCCATTGGTTTTTGCTCACATGCTACCTCTTTAAATCGTTGAATGTTGACTAGTTTGTTTGGGTCAAGTGACTTTATATTTTCTCCAACTTCTCTTGATTCTTTATGCATCATTCAATATTTTTTAAATTCAGTTCCTTCCGGTAGTCTGGTCTTAATCTAGAAGCTCTGCTTTAACCTGGTCAGTTTGAGTGACCCTGCTTGTATTTGAAACACTTGTGACACAACGTCAGTGTCCCAGCAACACACAAACTACCATGGTAGGAAAAACTTGACAGATAGTTTGTCATCATAATAGTTAGAGACTCTGTTAGGCAGGGTCTCTAGAGAAACAAAACCAGGACACTTATTATCACACACACACACACACACACACACACACACACACACACACACACACACGGCAAGAAGGAATGCAACAGCTAATTAGTCCATACAGCAATACAGAAGTGCAGAGGACTCTGCTCAACTCACTTTCAGGAACAGGTAATATACTGAAGGTCCTTCCTATGTATGTTGGCTGCAAGTCCAAGGTCAAGAAAGCAGACAGTGAAGTGACTGGCAGGGAGGCTGAGGTGCAGTCTTCCCACAGGCAAGATGAGCAGAGACCGGCCTCGGGCAGTAGACATGGCAAGGTGGTGTGGAAACAGCAAGAAGATGAGGTGCTGGGGCATAGAGAGGCCAGGGACACACAGTAGCATAGCACCCCAGGTCACGTGGGAGCCTCAAGTTTCAGTGATGCACAGTACAGTAACACAATCCACCAGGATCCAAGGGTTGGCTTAGGCCACAGGTAGTACAGAGCAGCTAACTCAGGCAGCAGTGAGCTGGTCTGATCACCAGGGAGAACGGGTAAGAAGCCGGCCTCAAAGAGCCATTTATCTCAGTTGCCCTCCAATCAAGCTGTGACCTGATGGACTGGTTAAATTCTGCCCACATGTTCCTCTGGAGCCACGTTGGCACCCAAACCCTAACTGTCACAAAAGCCTAGGGAAAAAACCTCATTACAATGGTACTTATTATGGTAATAAGTACATAATAATGTACTTATTATGGTAAATGTACTTATTATGGTCATAATATTGTTTTGATTACGAAGAAGAAAAATTAAGTATTTTAAAATAGTTTTATTAGCAAGGGTAGATACCAAGAGAGATTATCTTATAATATCCTAGTTACCTGTATTCCACTTCCCAGCCTGTGCGTACTGGTCAGATGAAGCCTGGAGACACAGAGGGTTTATATTGGGCTGCTAAAGGAAGATGTGCAGTTAAAACTGCTTAGCTTCCCCCATTTTTTTAAAATAATCATTTTATTGGAGACTCGGGCAACTCATCACAACCCATAGATCCATCAATTGCGTCAAGCTCATATGTACAATTGTTGCCATCGTCATTTTCAAAACATTTTCTTTCCACTGAAGCCCTTGGTACTAGCTTTTCATTTTCCCCCACCTCCCTCCTGCACCCTCCCTCCCTTGGTAATTTATAAATTATTATTGTTTTTTTTCATGTCTTACACTGACTGATGTCACCCTTTACCCACTTTTTTGTGGTCCATACCCCTGGGAGGGAGATTGGGAGCCTAGCTTCTGCCTAGAAGATTGTTTCCATGACAAGCTACAGCCTTAGCAACCCTGTGGAGAGATTGTATTCACCCCACAGAGCCTCTGTCAGTTAGAACTGGCGTGATGGCAGTGAGCTTGATTTGGGGTTTGGTTTAGTTATACTGACTCATATAAGTAATATAAAGTACATGTTATTACTGGAGCCCCAGCAACAATTCTATAATTTCTTAGGTTCATATTTTGATTCCTTATAGACAAATTTATAAAACAAAAGATCAAGAAACACTTTAATCAGAGGTAGTTCAGATGACAGGAACTGAACTCTCTTTATACAGTAAATTCCAAGACGCTGACAAGGTAAGCTGTTGTCTGTGTAGTTTGATTTTTCACTGCCAGGGGAAACAAGGGTTTAGAGTATTTAAAGTGGCTTTGTACCATTGAATTAGCTCAGCTTATAGATCCCAGGGCTGACAACTGTCTCCTTCTCTTTCATTCACTCACTGCTTGGGCATCCTCTCCCTCTTTTTCTCTCTTCTAAGAAGAAGATCCCTGGATGGACACTGGTCCTGAGTGATTTTTATTGTTGTTGTTTTGTAGATTAGACACTATTGGAAAAAATAAAAGCAGACAAAGAGACAAGAGAAAAATAGAACCTCAGAAAAGCCCTGAGAAGAAAGTCATTGTGACACACAATGGTCGGACCATTTCAATGCAGGGCAGAACAGAGCGCACCAAATACTCCGTTGCTCACATCCAGGCTGTGAAAAGGGCTGTCCTGCTTTCAGTCATTTTCTTTTATTCTTCAGCTTACCGAGAGCTAATGAAAGAAAGAAGCCAGAGCTACACAACCTCTGTTTCCTTAGTAGGCTGTGGAAGAAGTGGCATTTCCATCCTTGTTCCTATTCTGGGACTCTTTCTAAGTCAATGTATGCAATTCCTCTTGGGGGGCCAAACTGTGTCACAGGCAGGGTTTTCTTCCTGATGCTCTAGTCCTTTGCATAAAGGTCAGATCAATGCCTTATAGCCCGCTGGTTAATGTTGATAGAAAAATAACATATTGCAAGTCAAAGTTGCCTGAGATATAAATACAGCACTTACCTTTTAGAAACGAACACCCTAGCCTTTGCACACTTGCTCACTTTCTCCAGATTATTTGATTGCTCGGCATAAACACACAAAAGACTGAGGATGATGTTCAATGAGCAGGAAACACTTCCTTCTGTCATATGTCATATGAGCTGTCTCGCTGGCAGATGTCAACAGATACAAATGCTGCCCTAGATTGGATTTATTTCCTAGGACTAATGAAAACTACTTCAAACTGAATGGATTATAACAAAAGATATTTAGAGTTCTAGAAGGCTCAAGTTCAAAATCAAGATCTTGTTAGATCTTTCTCCATAGTCTTTCCTTCTTACAGCTTCTGCCAGCCCCAGGGCTTCTTGTACTTGTAGCAACATGAGTCCAATCGTGGACCTCTGTCTTCACAAAGTCCCTTTCCCTTGTGTTTGTAACATTGTTTCTAAATATTCTTCTTTGCATCATGCTACGAATCATTTCAATTTTTTGCTCATATGTAGGTGGAGCTCATCTCACCTACGACATCTGCAGAGGCCTATTTTAATATTTACAGAGAGCAAGCTTTAGGAATTGACCCTACCTTATTGGAAAATAGGACACAACCTAAAACACTAATCAATCAAATCAATGATTTTTTAAAATTCCATTATATTGGATTACATTGGAATAAATATTTTTCAAAGCACAGTGAGCTTTGGAAGTTTGCCTATACTTTCTGAGTTTCAGTTTTCTAGTCTCTGATCAGAAAACCAAAACATTCTTTGGGGATCTTATGCCATTTAAGTTAGAGGACATGTTACATTATTTTCTCTTTCATTCATTTGACCAACACATATTTATACTTTTCATGGAAAACTTATGATGGAAAACTATACAAGCATAGACATATTAAGTTGAAAATGTTAAGATCTTTGGGTCCCAAACTAAAATTAGCATTCTAGAATTCAGATTCTCCATAAACTAGATTGGATTATAATTACATCTTTATTTTCACACATGTCTAACTGAAGTTGATTTAGAGTTTTCTTTTATTAGAAATGTAGGCAACATACCACAGTAGTCCTGTGTCTTTGTCTAAAGTACAAATCAGAGGTGCCACCTGAGTAGTTGAAAATATCTGGCAAAATGCTTGTATTCATCACTACTTCAAAGTTACTATAGTTACTGGATCCAATGACAGGTGTTCTCAGTGCTTCCATAGATAAACACATATACAATATGTGTTTTATTAAGATTGTGACAAATTTATTATGGAGTTTCTGTATAAGTTATGTATTTTGTATGGGTAGACACATAATTCTGATAATAAGTCTGGGGACTTCAACATAGAGCACCTAGTGTCCATGGTATTAAGGAGTTAAGAATTCTAGAAAAGGAGATGTTTAAGTAATTGAGCAATTACAATGTCTTCAATTTCGTGTCATGAGGGCCTTGGAGGTTTCATGGTGGGATTACAACCTGCCTTTCAGGTGACATACTTCCATTCCCAACCAAGGTTATCTCTGACATAGTCTCCATCTATCAATTATGGCTTGTATATTGCTATGAAAATGAACAGGTTTCAAAAACCCAACATTTAACTAAGATGGACCTAAAAGGAAGGTCTTGCCATCTGTTTCTAAAAACTAGCCATTGAAGTCCCCATGGATCACAATGGTCTATCCCAAAGCCAGTCATGGGAATGGCACGGGACGGGGCAGCATTCCTTTCCATTGTGTCTGGGCTGCCATGAGTAAAGGGCCAATTCCAAGGCAACTAATGGAAACCACAACTTACTACATAGATCATGTGGAATTGCACAGAAGGATATCCAGTTCGCACAGTAAATGATAGCAATTGTCGGGGTGGGTAGAGACATTAGGAGATAGCAATTGTAGGCATGGGGAGAGATATTCAGGGAGGAGAACCTGGCACATTGTGTGTCTGTCCTAGTGGTGATGACCGCCTGAACCAAGGCTGTCGCAATGTGTGAAATTGCATTGTAAAACATAAAATGCCAGCGTCCTGAGTAGAGGAGGGAATTCAAAAAGGAAAGGCAGGCAGGAAGATGGGGAAACAGAAGGGACAAAAGGAAAGGAAAACCTAACTGAGGAATTGTCATCTTCAACTAAGTAGGCGTTTGAAGTCAGTCTTCCACTAAACTACAATCGCAACTGCTAGTCTACCCTGCAGGTATGACAGGATTACCAGGATACAAGGTCTCTCCCAGTCAGCCAGATGGCTGCTGACTGGTTCATTTGAAAACTAATCAGAACCTCCCTTCCAGGGTTCAATCGCAGCATAAGCAGCCAAAGCCAAGGTGAGCTCAGTGAAAGCAGGCTGTTGCCAAGTTCACAAGTAGCATCCCAAAAGGGATAAACAAGGAGCACAGTCTCCTGTGTTTGGTGTGAGAGCTAACGGCAGGACTGCCTAAGGCTGTAATGTGACCTGGAACAACTAAATCATTACCCACCCATTCCAATGTGAGCAAAGTGTGAGTTCAAATAATGACTGAAAGCAAAGTAGTACCAGAGGTGGGCTTCAGTAGTCTTTTCTGAACACAACTATGTCAGTTTGCTTTAGGATTTTTTTCTCTTTTTGGTAGGTGTTAATTATTGGTGTCAAATAGGAGCCGCTGCTTAGACACCGCTGAACCTATTCTAAGAGCTTATTGAAACATGCTCTTTTGTAGAATTCTACACTAAACAAATGGAATACAATTCTGCTTTATTCTTGAAGTGTTTCTGAACAATTGAATAATTCTCCAGAAGAGAGGAGTGCTGATTTTGGAAAGCACCTAGAATCACAGGACGTCCCCATTCAAAGACAAACTTATGTCAATGGACAAATGCATGATATTGCAGAAGACTTCACTGAGGACATTCGTCCAATGTTTACTCCAGAAGTTCTCTCCTAAGTTAAGGATTCACCAGCTCCAACTTCTTTTCAAAATACTAGCTTTTGCATAAAGGGGAGAAGGAAAAGAGGCACAGCGGGCCGAATGAGACAAAGGATAGTTAATGTGGAAGTGACATCTCAAGTTGCATTCTTCTTATTAGAAACAGACAACCTGGGGAGTGGTCATTAAAACCTGTATGGAGGAAGTCACTCTGTCTTAAGTCAATTAACACTGAAATCCACACTGCAATCCATGGAAGCTGAAGTCTGCTTATAATCTTGTACCTCACATTTAGGAGATATATATATATATATATATATATATATATATATATATATTGCATGCAAGTTCTATGCATGAAACCCTTTCCAGTTTGAGAATCTAGGCTTCTATGCAACATCTGCTAGCCCCTCAGAGCGCCCAGTTCGCATTCTACATTGTCCTTAATAGCGGCAGGGCCATTATTTCCTGACATGTTGCTGAAGCACAAATGACACTTCACCCAGATCAGCCTCCTGAACCTTGGTACATAATTAATGAGGTGCTGGAAGTTCTCTAGAATTAGTTTTCATCTAAATAAAGGTGCCTGATGCTTATCTGTACCCTTTGTACTCATTGTTGCCTTGAAGATACGGAGCTTCCTGTTGGTACAGGGAACTATCGATTTGCTGACTAATCTTTTTTATCTGATCATTATAGATTGTAACTCTCCGTCTATAACCTTTACACACACTGCTATTGTGGTTAAATAAAACACAATACAAAAATAATTAACATGCTCCCATATCGATATTTCTCTTTCTGGGCAAGAGCAGGCATAAAGCTTCAATTTGACAACTGGACTTTCATAGTTTTAGAGAAAAATATAAATAGAAGATGAATATACAATCTTTGGTTCCTTAATATAAATTACTCAAAGAGAAATAGTATGCAGCCTTGGGGAAATCAACAGCTTCTTCAATTGGATTGCTTCTGTCACTGTATGGACACAGTCTTGTTTGATGTCCTCCTACCATTTGTCTCGAATGGAGTCTTTTATCTAAATCCAAAGTAATGCAGTCATCAGGGTTGCAATTCAATAATGGCTCCACAGGAGCTGTCATCCACAGTTTGCGATTCATCTTGTAAAAGGCTTTGAGTTTTCAAAGTACAACTAAGGTTGGCATTTCAATGCCATGGACAGATCACTTAAAGCTCCTTTGTGTTCACAAGAAAGGGAGTGAAATTGAGAATGGGGCAAGATTAAATGGCCGACCTGCTACTCTACCTGACTACCTCAGGGTAACCCCAAGCTACCCAGCAGAGTAACGCCCTGAGATGGCCTGACCCAGCTGTAAGGAGACATTATGAGGAATGGGGGAGGCAGTGAGTGGTGCTTAGTTCACACTGAGCTTCGGTGCTGCAATTAAGAGGCAAAGAAAATATGTAAATGTACCAGAAAGGGGAAAACATGACAGAGAAGATAGCTCCTTAATTCCTCAGGATATTTTGATAATCAGCACATATTAGGAATATATTGCATAAGTTTAGGTATAAGCACAGGCTGGAGATTTTATTCAAACTTGGGAACATTTGAGTAGTCAGTCATAGAAACCCTATGAGGCCTCTGAGCCTGAGCATCTTTATGGAGCAGCCTGCTGCTTCTTTTTCCACAGCGCAGTTGGTGAGTTTAAATCACTAACCTTGCTGCTCACAGTTTAATGCCTAGCTCACAGAGTAACTAGGGTTCCTTGAAGATGGGAGCGAACTGGCCTGCTTTTTCTCATGTGGGTGTTGTGTTTTGTGTGAGAACAGATCGGCTTGGTGGTACTGCCCTTAGCCTGGGTTGTTCATTTCAGGATAGACCCCTCTTCCTTTTCAACTCATCTTCCTACTGTTTATGTGACCGTGAGGTCTAGGTAGAGAGTGACTAGTCTGAGAAAATGTGAGATGGAAGTGCCCCGAAAGATGAAGACAAACACACACACACACACACACACACACACACACACACACACAAATACCAATAAATTCAAACTCACACACACACACAAATACCACTAAAATTCAAACTCACACACACACACACAAATACCACTAAAATTCAAATTCACACACACAAATACCACTAAAATTCAAATTCAGTATATCCATACTATTCAACAGTTTTCTTAATGGCCCCTGAATAAAGAAAGAGGTCGGGATATGTCTTTCTGTGGAAACCTCCTAACACCTGCAAGGATTCACTGTGATTTGCCTTCCTTACACAGGGGTAGCGGGGAGAGTTGATAGACAAGAGATCAACTAGAAGCCATGCAGCATCGGAGTGGGAACTGGGATTCCACAAAGTCCTTCTCTCTCCCTATGATGACCTGAATGACCTTGGGCAGGTCATTGATTTCTGGCCCTCAATTTCCTCCTCTGAGAAATGGGGGAAGTAGAGTAAAAGATTATAGCTAGACCCAAAGTTGTAGTTACACTGACACGTGATACAAATGGAATAGATACACATCTGTCGGGCTAGAGATTCCCTAGTGACATTGTGATCTTGTGAATGTACTACATGGTGACTACGTTTTTCTACAAAGGTCATTGATCTATGCGTTCTCGCATAAAAGGTCAAAATTGACTTGATGGCAGTGAGTGCGGAGTTTGGCGTGCTTACACAGCGGGAAACATACGTCCAACAATCTTATATTGAATTCCTTTGATGAGCCAAGCCTGTGTTAATTGTGGAGGAGAGAATTGGCTGTAAAAGCATATTTTGGTTTTGTCCTCATACCTGTAGTGTGCAGTATAATAAAGGAGGCCAAAACTATAACATAATTATTCTACCTGGGAATTCATCACTGTGGTAAATTCTAAATCTCTGAAATGTGCATAGTGAAAGCTTACTCACAGGAAGAACAACTTGAACTGGTTTGGAAGGTCAGGGACAACCTCCCTAAGGTTGAGATCTTGAAGCTGAATTCGGAAGGCAGGTGAGATGCTTTTGTTTACAAATGGGGTGTCACTTTCATCCAACAAAGAATACAGAAAATCTCTGAATGGTTTTAACTACAAAGTAGCATCATTCGATTGGCATCACACCAGGTTTTAAGAAAACCTCTCTGCCTAAGGTGTGGGAAGAGATCTGAAGGGGACAACACGGGAGGCAGACTTCACCTGTCTCAAGGGACAAGCCAAGCCAAATTAAATTGTCGCAGCAATATTAGGACATACAATAGTGATTGACCTTGCAGTATCAGAATTGGGCAGCAAACTGGCAGTGGGATATGATTGATTCCTTAAGTCCAATTTCAGGGCTGCATACTAAATTTAAAAGTATCATTTTCTTGAAGTTGTGACTACATTGTAGTGTTTATATAAATCCACATGTGTTAGTTTGAAGATACATAATTGTCTCTCTCTCATGAATAAGGGTAGGATGAACATCTGTTTTATATATATATATATATATATATATATATATATTATAATATATGTGTGTGTATTACAGTATGTGTGTATATATACATATATATAAGATGTTCATCCTTCCATTTTTATAGTGAGTTACCATGGGAGCAGGTGTTAATATCTGTGGCAATAATAAATAATTTTGATGGGTTTCGAAGCTGAATTGGGAGTCTAGAATGGCATAAGCCACGATGGGCATCCCATGATTTTTCTGCCGCTGCTGCAGAATAGTCCCTAATCTGTGAAATGTTATTTTGTGAGCATGCTTCTCAGAAAGGTCACGGGCAAGTTGAAAATCCTGATTGATCATTTTAGAAGCTGTTCATGGTGACTGACATATTATTGAGAAAGAAGACTTTCCTAGCAGATCCAGACAATTTCCTCAAAGAAACTTCTTAGTGTTCTCTCACTGTTACAGTTCAAGTCAGAAAGATAACTTATTTGGGTTTTAAAAAAGCTCCCCCTCTTTTATTTTATTACTCACATTTGTTCTCGCCAATATACTCATCTTTCCGAATTGTCTCAGAGTTCAAAGAAGAAATTTCCTGTGATTTCATCATCACCCTGTATATCAACGCATGGCTATACTGCTTCCTCCTCCCACTCTTGCCTATTTAATTTCTATCAGGCTTCAGGGTCTAGTTCAAATGGTTTCTTCTCAAAAGGGCTACTCCATTGTCTCCTTAGCTACGAAAACATCTCTTTTAAATTTCTATCCGTTTTAATCCACATACCAATTTGTTTTATCTTTTCAGGCTAGCTATCCATCCAGCCACTTACCCATTCATCCATCATCTATTATCTATCCATGTCTACAACTTGCTCCGGTGTGAGAATTGTGCATCTGTTCAAGAATTCCTACCTCACATACAAAACTTCTAATTTACTTTCTAGCCAATATTTCATGTGCACAACCACGATCTATCAACCACGGAAGACTTGCATGTTGCGGTGACATTCACAGGCTTTTGAAACATTTCTGAATTAAGAGAAACAAGGAAGAAAAACCTGACAACACACTTCTGAAAATCAGCCAGTGAAAGTTCTCTAAATCACAAAGGCTCCATCGGCAACACTCTGTGGTGTTAGCACAGGCTGTGCCATGTTGAGGTCGATGTGTCTGCAGTTGCCATGAACCAAGGACCAACTGGCAGCAGCCATCAACAAGAGGAAATGCTTCAAGTAGGATGAGTAATCCTTAAAGAACTAAAAAAGAATTGATTTATTTTCATGTCCTCATTTTTGTAACATCTGAATAAAACTTTCAAGAAATTAGGCAATAAACATTCACCTATGAAGGAGGTTTGTTATTATTTTTAGGATCATATAATCTGATCCTTACTGTCTCTCTAATCCCGTTTTGTACCATAGGCTATACTGTACCATAGGCTGGCATCTGTGCTTCTTCTCTGGGCTTTGGGAATCTGGGACTCATTTCCAACCTTGATGTCCAATCCACTTGGAATGTTCTTTCTGTATCTCTAGTATGGTAGACTCCTTGTTTTTCATAGATAAATGAGGAGCACAGACTGACCTTCATATTTCATTAGGCTGCTATATGAGCTCTTCCTTCAACCTCAATCTCTACCACTCCCTCAGGATTATTTTCTTTCTTTATTTGTACACGTATATCAACTTTCTTCACCTAGACTGTAAATTTTATGAGAATGGAGGAATTTCAATTGGCTGGTATCTCCAGGACCCAGAACAATGCCCAGCTTCTTTTAAGCTTTCAGTAAATATTTGTTAAGTGAATGCTAGATGTTTTTCAATAATCTTGAAAAGAACCCCACTCCAGACTGTTCCTGAAATTATATATATATATACAGATTATTTTACAGTAATAAAAATATACATTCCTCCAAGGAAGTTAAGTCTGCATTCCATTACGGTTTTATAAAAATTACTGATGTAATTACATAAGTGGATTCAAATCCATATTACGTGAGGCCAAGTATTAAGTTCCTCAGTTCTTGGGCGCATTCAGGCTCTAAGTGTTCAAGGGCAAATTGATGGGTTTGAACTACAGCCCTTGGGTTGTCAGCCTCATGCTTGCCTGACCCTCAGTGCCAGGAGAGCCTCTTACATTTTGTAGTGAGAGCCGAGAGGATACAGACCTCCATCCAAAATAAAATTCACTGCTTAAGCCACTTAGAAGAGCATTAGATCGCACCTCAGGGCCAATGATGCCATCACTCCGTCGCACCAATACCACTGTTCCCTCGAGAGTAATTTTCACAACAAAGTGCCAGACCTGCTTTACGAAATACTTCAGGGAATAGTCAAGTATGAATACTTCTTAATAAGATAATTTATTAACATAATCTTTGAAAGTTATTCTTCAAGAGATATTCCTGTATTTTGTACTTAAACTGTCATCTAAATGTACATATATACTCGAGTATAAACTGAGTTTTTCAGTACATTTTAATGCAGTTTTGTGGTAAGCCTTGGCTGATATTCAGGTCAGTTTTTACTCAAGTATATATGGCATATTGAAATATAGTATATACATTTAATTTTTCCAGAAATTGATGAAGCACTGGAAGCATTCAGTTATGGATGGCAGGAAACCTGGAAGAAAACTGCTTGGTCAATTGACTAGAAAAGGTGCATATTTGTACCCACTCAAGACAGAAGGTGATCCAACAGAATACTCAAATTATAAATTAATATCATTGATATAACATACAAGTAAAATGTTGCTGAAGATCATCCACAACAGCTGTGGCAGTACATTAACAGGGGCCTGTCTGAAACCAGGCTGGATTCAGAAGAGGTCATGAAACAAGGGATATCATTGCTGATATCAAATGAATCTTGGCCGCAAGCAGAGAATACCAGAAAGATGTTTGAAAGATGTTTACTTCTGTTTTATGGATTACGTCAAAAGTCATTTATAACAAATTATGGAAAACCTTGTGAAAAATGGGAATTTCTAGACACTTCATTGTTTTCCTAGAGACCTTGTACATGGATCAAGAGACCGAGGTAGGAACAGAACAAGGGAATACTGCAGGTTTAAAATCAGGAAAGGTGTGGACCAGGGTGGTATCCTCACACTGTAATGATTCAATCTGTACGCCGACTGAGATGCAAATAGAGAAGATGGATCATATGAAGAAGAATGTGGCATCAGGACTGAAGGAAAGCTTATCAACATCCTGTGGTGTGCAGATAACACAACCTTGGTTGCTGAAAGTGAGGAGGGATCGCAGCACTTGCTGAGGAAAATCATGAGGTCAGGCTTTAGTATGGATTTCAAATGAACATCAAGACAACCAAATCTTCACAACTGGACCAATAGGTAACACCATGATAGGTGGAAAGAGATGAATGTTGTAAAAGATTTGTTTTGCTTGGATCCACAATTACTGATCGTGGAAGCAAGAGTCAGGGGAGCAAAGGCATGATCCACTGAGTAAAGACCTCTTTAGAGGGGTGTAAACCAAGGTTGTTGCTTTGAGGGATAAGATGCACTTGGCCCAAGCCAAGGTATTTTCAATTGCCTCATAAGCAGGTAAAAGTGAATAAGGAATAAGTAAGATCAAATAGGAATCAAAATTCATTTGAATTGTGGTATTAGAAAAAAATAATGAAGATACCATGATCCTATAAAAGGACAAACTAATATGTCTTGGAAGAATTAAGACCCAAGTGCCTTGGACATATTTCCAGGCAAGACCAGTCCCTGGAGAAGGACATCATTCTTGGTAAAGTAGAGGGGTGGCAAAAAGGGGAAGCCCTCAAAGAGGCAGGTTGACACAGTGACTGACACAATGGGATCAAGCCAGGAACATTGTGGGGCTACAAAGAATTGGGCAGTGTTTTGTTCAAGTGTGCACAGGTCCGCTGTAAGTCAGAACCAACACAATGACACCTACCAATGAACACGGTCCAACACACTGGGGTATGGCAATCAAGGACACATAAAGCACTTACTTTTTTTATGGTTACACCCTCTACTAAGATGGACTATATAATAAAGGAATAAAGTACTAAATTATCACCCAAATATTTACTTTTCTAGTAATTCCAGTGCCTCTGAACTGGTTTTGTCTCATAGCAACCCTATGAATATCAGAAGACAACACTGTCCAGTCCCGTCTACATCTTTTTCCTGCAGAAAGGTTGATGGTTTGGAAATGCTGATCTTGTGGTTAGTGGTACAATGCTTAACCTGCTAACCCCCCAGGACTTATCAGATATCATCAAGATAATCATCTTGATCATCATTATCATCATGCTAGGGATTCCAGATCACTTCATTTTGCCTATATGGAACCTGTACATCAACACAAGGTTTAACATCAGGAAAAATATATGTCAAGATTGCATATTCTCACCATACTTAATTAATTGGCATGGTAAGCAAATAATGAAGGTGTTGGACTATATGAAGAAGAATGAGGAATCAGGATTGAAGGGAGACTCATTAAAAGCAAGCCCATTTGTCCCACCAGTAGTTAATCTTGCTACAGAGTGTAGATCACACTCAGAAAGTAGGGAAGATAAATGGGTAATATAATATTTTGAATTTGACTTTATTTTAACATGAAAATGTCTGAATTGATCAAACAACGGCAAGAGTTACATTGGGGTTATCAGGGGAAATGAGATATTGAGAAATAAGTTTAGCTTAGTTATAGAGAGATAAAGGAAAGCTCAAGTTTTTGTACCCTTCAGTTCATAGCATATCAGAGCAGTGGATTTTGTACTTGCTCCTCTAGAAAATAAAATTACTTCCTAAGACCAATTCACTGATGACAAAATGTTTATCCCGGGCAGGTGTGCATGCCAGAGGACTGTGTCCAAACTTTTATTTGTACTCCATCACTTCAAACCTTCAACACTATATTATTTTCTAATTAAAATGTGTATTACATAATATGTCACCTCCACGTCCCCTCTGTGAGAGTAAACACTTGAAAGCAGAGAGCGATTTTTCTCTATTTTATTTCTCATTCTATCTCTTTGCCTCACGGGGGTGCCAGGCACGTAAAGTGCCAAACTATAAGGACCTATGAGTCAGAACTGACTCTATGACACTGAAGTTTGTTTGTTTTTTTATAAGAAATACATACCGCATTAATGAATAGTTGACAAATGAGTCGATAAATCAAAATGTCTTGGGAAACTGTTTAAAGAACACATATGTCTCTGGTTCCAGCGTCCTGGAAAGGCCGTGAATGTGTCTTATTCACAAGCTCTGAGGTGACTCAGTCAGTGGACTGTTACCCCAAATGGAGCAGTTTAAACCTGTCAGCAGTTCCCCAAGAGAAAATGAGGCTATATGCTCCCAGAAAGATTTGAGTTGGCATCAACTTGATGGAAGTGTGTTTTTTGAATATTTTTATTTGTATTATTATTGTCAGGGAAGATGATCCTCACACGTGTTGCAGTTGAAGAATTTTTGAATTACCAGACTAATGTCACCTTTAAGTATACTCAAAAAAAATCCCTAACTGCCATTGAGTCAGTGTGCTGACTCCCAGTGACCCCCTGTGGGGTTGCTGAGACTGTAGCTGTACAAGAGAGGACAACGCTCCTGCAGAGCTACTGGTAGTTTCGAACTGCTGACCTTGTAGATAGCATCCTAACCCCTCACCACTACATCACCAAGGCTCTTCAAAATGAAGACTAGGAATTCAGAGCGAGAAAAAAAGGAGAGGAAATCAGGGGGAAGTATAAATGTTTTATGTCAAAGTAGTGGAAAAAGGGATGCCATGTGCAGTAGGCAGTACACCACTCCATGAGGGGACACTCACAGCTTGTGTTTATTTTCTATTACTAGTTCAACACTCAAAGCCCAGAAAGCTGGTTCTACCCTGTTGCCACTCAGGGCAGTAAGCACCTTAATGAAGTAGTTATTTTGCTGGTGGTTGTTGTTCTAAATTAACAGAGAAAATGATGCATTAAATATCAGGAATTGTAAAGGTGATTTTGCCCGATTTTGACCATCCTTTGTTCTTGTTTCCAATAGTTGGCTTTTCTTTTCCCTTGTTTCTGGGGCGTCATTATAACTTCACTTGACACTCTCTCCAAGGAATCTCAAAATTAGCACGTCCTACATAGAACGCGCCAGCCTCATCCCACTCAGAAAACGATCCACATTTCATATGAATCCTAACACTTCGTAACAGCTGTGAGTGCATTTTATTCTGCATTTATTCTTTATGTCCCTGCCACATGCCAGAACCAGAAGGTATGCTTTTGAGGGCCAACAGCGACCGATTGTCCCTACTGCCCAGAACAGTGTCTCGGAGGTAGCTGAATCTCATTAAGTATGTCATGACAGATGATGACGTGGATAGATCAATGGCTGGCAGTAGGTCTTGAACAAAAAATTGTCTATGTGTAAACAAAGTAACACAACTATGTCAGACATCAGTCTCTCTCTCTTTCTGTTTCTCTCTCTACAGTACCCTCCCTCTAAAAATGCTGGGCCAATAACATGCAGGAAGTATTTGGTCTGATTCCTATATATTCAATAATGTTCCCTAGCTATGAAGGAATTACATGTGAATATCTTATTTTAATATAGCATTATAATTTTATAGGTGCGCTCACTTACATTATTTCATTTGAGCAGCATGTCTCCTTAATTAGAAAATGTATTTACATACTCCCATATTCTTTATATACAGATAGAGCATAATGGAGAGACCATAGACTTTTAAGTCAGAGTTAACTTTTCATCAGGTTTTTTTCATGTATCCAATTTATGATATTAAGTCAGTGACAAAGCAACACCAATCTATGTTTCCCACATTTCAAAAGTATAACTGTCACATTTTGACACAATAATACATTGTGCTTAACCAGAAAGGTATTTTCACCATAGGTTTTAAAGCTTTTATATTTTCTAATGCGGGATCCACCACTTTATTCTAAAAGTTTTACAATGAAAATAAAGTTTTCGACTAGTTTTACAAGTTAATTGCACATTGCCATTATTTGGATTGAGAATATAACTTTGAAGCTGACGTCCTTATGGACCAACTCTAAAATGTGCTCTCACAGACTGTTTTCAATAGTTTTCTGCAACATTGTCTATCCCAACTGTGTAATCCAAATTCTGACCGCCTTCATCCTGGTAGCAGGAGAATCGCCATACAGTTCCTTCGCTCCTTTTACATGGCTGCTTGAGAAGCATTGGTTGCACTTGGCTGCTAACCACAATATTAACAGTGTGTTCGAACCTGTGGCTTGCTACTTGTGGTGTACATTGGGCTATAATTCACAAGACCAGCAGTTCAAAACCACCAGATGCTCCACGGATGAAAGACAAGCTTTCTACTCCTGTAAAGAGTTCCAGTCCTAGAAACTCCTGGGGGCAGTCCTACCGTATCTTATGGGGTCTCTAAGAGTCAGCATCACCTTATAGTAGTGACTTTGTGTTTTCCTTTTTTAAGAGTTTCAGTCTGGTGCAGTTCTAGCCTCTCCCATAGGTGTCCTTATGAGACAGAACTGACCTATGGAAGTGAGATGTTTTCCTTCTCCAAATCACCAATCAAAATACCACTTTATTACCTCTTTCTTGCTTCCATAGTGTATTATGGTAGACCTGTCCAGTGTCCAGCTATTGTATCAATGGCTGCATCAGTAGGACCAAACATCACAACAATTGTGAGGATGGCACAGGCCTGGACAGTGTTTCATTTTGTAGAGCCTGGAGTCATTATGAGTCAGTATTTGATGGTACCTGACAACAAGCTGCAAACTATCTGAATAGCTATAGCAAAGTGACATAGTATGATATAACCTAAACCAATGTTCTTCATATGCAAGTAATATAAATATTCCTATTAAGCTTAGAAGAGGATGAAATACATCAATTTGCTCTATTTTCAAAGACTCATAGACTGCTTTGTAGGCCATCTATAGCTTATAATACTTCCTTGTGTTATTCTACTTATTTATTCTACTAAAATTTCCATATTATAGGTAACTCAAATTGTAGTTTAAGAAAATAGCTGTGATGGCCATATATACAACTGGGTTTCCATTCAACAGGGGTTCTAAAGATACAGGCTTTCTATTCCTGTCTCTTCTTCAAATGTGATTTCTCTGGCAGACATTCAAGTTCCAATAAAGCTATTGGTGTTGACCTTATTCTCACCTGCTGGCTTGAATCTATTGTTTTTCTGCCACAAGATCCAACCTTGATTTAGCTCTTGGAATGTGACATTGCCATCACCTCCGACAGTCTCGTCGGTTTTACTATCAGGTCCACTGTGCCTCATTGACACTGACCACACTGACTGAGGGGGGTTGTCTCCACTCCCAGTGCTACCAAAGAAGCATGGGAGAAACCAAAATGAGACTAAGCTTACACCAAGAGAAGGGGACTTGAGGGTGAGGCAGAAAGTAAAGCTCCTGAGGGAGTCAGAGGGAAGGAGGCAAGATGAGGCATACTGCTTAAGCACAGCCAACTGACCAACACAAAACTGGAAATATTCACCAATAATTTTGCCAAATGGGTGGGGTGGGGGCATACAATGTGCAGTAAGCCACAATAAATAAAAGAGTATCGCATTTTGTTATTTTCACCTCATAGCCACTCAGTAAAGCAGTGTTTCTCCACTTTCCTAATGCCACAACCCTTTGATACAGTTCCTCATGTTGTGGTACTCCCCACAACCAGAAAATTAATTTTGTTACTACTTCATAACTTTCATTTTGCTAGTGTTATGAATTGAGTGACCCCTGTGAAAGGGTCGTTTGACGCCCCCACAGGGGTCGCGACCCACAGGTTGAGAACCGCTATGTAAAGCAAAGTAAAATTGTCCTATGGGATTGCAAGGCTGCAGATCTTTATGGGAACAGAACGCCCGATTTCTCTGCTTCAGAGGCACTGGTGAGTTTAACTGTGGACCTTGAGTTAGCAGCATAAAGAATGACTCACGAAGCCACCTGGGCTCCTTGTGACAGTGTATCTATGAAAATAATTTGTGTATCTGTGACCCCTGATGCAGCTGTTGGGTAAAGTAATTACAAGAGCTGCAATCTGAATGCTCCAGCCACTATGGAGAGAAAGATGAGGTATCTTCTTCCCATACAAATTTCATTTCCAAAACCCAAAGGGGCAGATCTACTCCATGCTGATGTGGGGCTTTGAGGCAGAATCAACTTGATGGCAGTGACATCAATGGGTTTTCTCCATATCCAATTAATTACAAAGAAATTCTAAATCTCAAAGCACGGTAAATTGGATACCAGAAATCTCATTCTTCGACAAAGTCTCTAGGAGTATTGGATTATAATATAATAATCATCTTTGAAAATGTTTAGTTGGCCTTATGAGCACAAAAGATTACTTTCTTTGGAACAAAGTCATAAAAAAAAAACCAACCTAAAAAGCAAG
Organism: Tenrec ecaudatus; assembly: GCF_050624435.1. Lineage (NCBI taxonomy): Eukaryota > Metazoa > Chordata > Mammalia > Afrosoricida > Tenrecidae > Tenrec > Tenrec ecaudatus. Next base: position 200,390,239 of record NC_134532.1, read on the forward strand.
GGAGTGTTGAAATCCTAGCTACCTTTCCTGAATCTTAAGTAGCCCTTGATCTCAGATTTAAATAGCTTTGGGACAATTCAAGATGAGGATTTACAACTAGAGGCCAGAGCAGTCAAGGAGACATGTTTTTATTGAAATTATAGACCAGAAAAGAAGAGAGAAAAAAGTCTTTCTGAAAGTAAAGGCAGACAATGGAAACATGGATGTTTTGGGAAACCAAATGTCTCTCCTGGGAATTTATGAAAATTGGGCTTTGGGAATTTGTTAAAATCAGGGTTTCCCTGAAGAGGGAGGTTTGGGATTGTAATTTGTTCCACCTCCATGATAAAACAAGCTACCCAATGGAAAAGTAAGCTGAATTCAAAGTGATTCCTATTTAGTCGAACTCTGGAAATCCAAGTAAAATCGCATATAGTTCCTCTCTGAAGGAATGGCTTCTCACACAAGATGTGCAAAATTTCTAAAGATAAAATGCAGTGATTTGGAGATTAATTGATAACCCAAAATTAATACCACATAGGGAAACGAACCACCAGGATAGACATTAGGGGAAGCAACAAGTCATAAAATTAGACTTGAAAAGGACCTATGATGCTGACATTCTCATATAAAATGAAAAAAAAAGGTTTTCTCCATTTACTATGATATTGGCTGTTGGTCTTTCATAGATAGCTTGCACCAGCTTGAGGAATTTACCTTCCAATGCTATCTTCATGAGTGTCTTGATTAGGAATGGGTGCTGGATGTTGTCAAATGCTTTTTCTGCATCTATGGATATTATCATATGGTTTTTATCCTTTTTCTTCTCGATGTGATGTATGATATTAATGGATTTTAGGATGTTAAACCATCCCTGCATCCCTGGGATGAATCCTACCTGGTCGTGGTGGATGATATGTTTTATATACTTTGCATTCTATTGTTAAGGATTTTTGCATCTATGTTCATTAGAGATATCAGTCTATAATTCTCTATACCTGTGAGGTCTTTTCCCTGTTTGGGTATCAAAGTAATGCTGGCTTCATAAAATGAGTTTGGGAGCTTGCCGTCCTCTTCTATGTTATGGAATACTTTGTGGAGGATCGGTGTCGACTCTTCCCTGAATGCTTGGTAGAATTCTGCTGTGTAATCATTTGGGCCTGGGGCCTTTTTCCTTGGTAGCTTTTTTATGACACTCTCTATTTCTTCCTTCGCTGTGGGTTTGTTGAGGTTCTTGATCTCCGTCTGAGATAGTCTAGGGAGAGACTGTTTTTCCAAATATTTATCCATGTCTTCCAGGTTTCTGAATTCATTAGAATACAAACCTTCATAGTACTTTGTAATTTTACTTTTTATCTCATTGGGGTCTGTTGTTATTGCCCCTGATTCATCCCGCATCCTGGCTCTTGATGTTTATTCGTTTCTATCTTTGGTAAGCTTTGCCAGAGGACTGTCAATTTTGTTAATTCTTTCGTAGAACTAGTTTTTACCTGTGTTTATCTTTTGCATTGTTCTCTTATCTTCCCACTAGTTTAACTCTGCCCTAATTTTTATTATTTCTTTTCTCTTGCTATTGGAGTGGTTGTTCTGCTGACTCTGTTCTAGTTGTTGGAGGTTGTGTGTTACCGTATCTGTCATACGCCTTTCTTCTTTTTTCATGTATGCATGTAATGATATCAAGCTACCCGATAACTGCCTTTGCAGTATCACATAAGTTTTGATACATTGTATGCTCATTCTCGTTAGTTTCTAGAAACTTCCAAATACCCTCTCTGATCTGGGCCTGTACCATTCACAGGAGATCGTTGTTCATTCTCCAATTGGTGGCCCTTGCTTTTCTGGACACCTTTTTATTAATCTCCAGATTTATGGCATGGTGATCTGAGAAAGATGTCTGGATAATATCTATGTGTTTGAATTTACTCACTGGATTTATGTCCCAGCATGTGGTCTATTACTGAAAAAGATCCATGTGGATTTGAAAAGAATGTGAAACCCTTTGCTTTTGGATGGAAAGCTCTATAGCTGTCTATCAGGCCCTGTTGCCTAATTACATTGTTTAGCTCTCTGGCCTCTTTGCTGAGCTTCTTTCCCAGTGATCTGTCTTTCTCCAATAGTGGAGTGTTAAAGTCACCCACTATGATTGCTGATTCCATGATTTCTTCTGTCATCTCTTTAATAGTTTGTTTGACGAAATTTGCTGCATCATTATTAGGAGCATAAATATTCAATCTGCTAAGTGCTTCCTAGTTTACTGAACATTTGAGCATTATGTAGTGTACCTCTTTGTCTCCTTTTGTGGTTTGGATTGAGAGATATAGCATAAGGGGACTTAAAGGCTTGAAAGTAAACAAGTAGCCATCTAGCCCAGAAGCAACAAAGCCCACATGGAAGCATCACACCAACATGTGTGATCATGAAGGACCGAGGGGACCAGGTTTCAAACAACAAAGGCGGCGCGGGGTGGGTGGGGTGTGAATCACATCACCATGAATGAGGGGAGTGCATCATGATGGGGACCCAATGCCCATCTGTAGACAGCTAGACATCCCCTTCAGAGGAGTAGTGGGAAGGAGATGAATCACTCAGGTTTCAGTGTAGCAACAATGAAACTCAAAAACTTCCTCTAGTTCTTGAAGCTTCCTCCTCCCCAATTATCATGATCCCAATTATGCCTTGCGGACCTGGTTGGACCAGAGGATGCACAGCGGTGCAGTAGGGATCTGGAAACACAGGGAATCTAGGACGGATGAACCCCTCAGGACCAGCGGTGAGAGTAGCAACACTGGGAGGGAAGGGGTGTAGAAAAGGAGAGCCCATCTCAGGGATCTACATGTAACCTCCTCTCTGGGGGATGGGCAACGGGAAGGTGGATGAGGGGAGACACCTGGCAGTGTAAGATAAGATAAAATAATAATTTATAAATTATTAAAGGTTCATGATGGAGGGGGGAGCGGGAAGGGAGGGGAAGGGGACAAAAGGAAAATGAGCTGATTCCAGGATCCCAAGTAGAAGGCGAATTCTGAGAATGATGCGGACAACGAATGTATAAGGGTGCTTTACTTAACTGATGTATGTATGGATTGTGATGGGTTGTATGAGCCCCAATAAATGATTTATTAAAAAAATGAAAAAAGTATACAGTAATGTTAAACAAGTGGAAAATAAGTGAGATGCAACAGAAATTATAAGAGTATAAAAATAGCTAAAGTTACAAACACAAAGAAATTCTGAACAAATAAAATTATGGAAATGAAAACCCAATAAAGGTGTTAAATGTTGCATTAGTCATTGTGGAAGACAGAACTGACAAACTAGAACAACAATCTGAAGACAGAAACATAGAAGCAGCAACGATGTCACAAATGAAAGATAGACGTAACTATATAAAGTAATGAGTCCAAATTCGGCATGTATGTAGATGGCTCAAGAGCAGAACTAGGTACTGGTCCCTTCTGTTGAATGTAGAGTCATTATGAGTCAGAACTGATTTGATGGCTTTTAACAAAATGAATTGCTCTCAGGAGAAAGAACGGGACCGAGACAATGTTTGAATTTAATAAATCTTTAACAGGGATGAGAGTATATGCCTCAATATGAAATGCTGGTCTTATAAAAAATATTTTTCCCTTGTTCCTGCATCTGGATAAGGCATTTGACTAGTTCTTAGTGACCCAATAAAACTGGAAGCGATGGTCACTTTTTAACACAATTAAAAGGATACATCCTCCGTCTCCATTTCCCATCTCCATCTCATCTCCTCACTTTTCACTTTACACATCTTGAGCTATATCCCCCCTATTTGATTATCCTTAGGAAACCACTAACTTCCTCTCATGTCTAGGTATTCTAATAAGCTGTTTCTATTTATTTTTACCTGTCCTGGATCATTTATGTATTCTTCAGATCTCAATTCACCTGGTCCTTCCCCAGAGAAAATCCCCCAGATAGCTAAGGTCAGGTTTGGCCTTCCTGGTATTTTAATTTTCTACTCCGTGAACACTAGTATTTATTTCTCAACAGACGTATACATCTACTTTTGAAGCAATATACTGCAGTAATAGCTTTTGGTTTAATACACATATTCTGGAATTGAGCATTAACTCATGCGTTAGAGATTTTCATCCATTAAGAGATTTTTTTTAAAACAGATTTCTTGATAGTTGAATATTGAGCATACTTGCCATGCATAGTAAATGCTCAGTAAATATTTCTGAAGGCAATTAATTATAAATAAATGAATGAACAAATGGGCCAATCAAGCAAAAGAGACCGTGTTTCATAAATCTATCTGAATATTTTAAAGATGATTATGGAGTACTAGCAGGATGATATTTGATTTTAGCCTTGGTCAGTTGGAAAATACAATCTGGGCAATTAAATTTTATAAGGAAAAGCCACTCCAGTCCTAATTTACTGTAACTTAGTTTTAATGGACTCTAGATGCACAAAATTATTTTGAGCACAAACAATGGCTCATTGTGGACTCTAATAATGAGTCCATGCCCAGGTCGACTTTTATTTATTTGCTTGCTTGCTTGTTTTTTATTATTGTGGTTGTTTTGCTGTACTTATTCATCCATTCATACACACATTAATTCAGTCAATTGCCATGTTCTTATAATGAAAAGATGGGAACCAACCACCCAACTCAGAATTGGAACACCACAGCAACAAAAACATGTGTATGTCTGTCCCCGTCCCATCCGGCTGCCTTGCCTCACTCTCTGATGTCAACATGACCTCAATTCTTGTGTTTATTTCTTCTTGTTGTTGTTTAATTATGTCGCTATCTAGAGAGGTGTGCACGAAATATGCTCTGGTTGCTTTAGTGCCTTACCTTTAATTATCATGAAGAGCGTCATCTAGCATGTTGTCTTCTTACAGTCTTTCATATTTACTCATTCTCCCCTTACTGAGATTTATTCATGTTTCTGCATGCAACTGGGCTTATTTGATTTTGCTGCTACTTAATATTTTGATGTATAAATACATCTCAGTATGTTTGCTTTTTCATTGCCTCTTAATGCACATCTGGGTCTTTCCTGGCCTTGGCTATTATGAACAGGGATTCTCTGGATATTCTGTCTTCTGGTACAAACACAGATGTGTTTCTATGGTACTGTTGCCAGAAGACAGGAGCCCTCTTGGTACTGTGGGTTGAGTGTTGGGATTCTCACCATAAAGTCAGTGGTACAAATGCACCACTGCTCCACAGGAGAGAGATGAAGATGTCTGCTACTGTAAATATGTACAGTCTCAGAAATCCTGTAAAGGTTGCTATGATTTAGAAAGGATTGTATGGCCGACAGTGTGGTTTATATATAGGAGTGTGTTCATTTGGGTAGACTAGAGAAACAAATCCATGGATACACATATGTGTATAAGAAAGAGATTTATGTACAGAGAAATTGAACATTGGGAAAACATCCCAGCACAGTCCAGATCAAGTCCATAAGACTGATATTAGCCCATATGTCTGCTATCAATCTATAAAGTCCTCTTCACACTCATGAAACACATTCAATGATGCTGAATGTAGAAGATCACAGGTCAGTGGGTAGAAAGTCTTTGGATTCAGTGACATTGGAAACATCTCAGCGCTGGCGGGGGTCTCTGCATGGCTTCTCCAGTACCCAGGGCTGCATCAGGGTGGTTCCAGCTGTCTTGTCAGCTGCTATGTCACCCAGAATGCGAGCAAAGAGAAAGGAGTGTCTCCCGCCTCCAAGGAGGAAGTACCAGATTTCCCAGAATTCTCAGGAGAAAGCCATGTCCACACAGATGCCTGATTGACTGATCTAATTGACAGACTAGACTCCACCTCTTCACTCATAATCCTCTCAAATTGACAAGTATAAAACTAACCACAAGGAGTAAGAGGACTGTGGGTATTCAGGGGTAGATGCCTAGCCTTTGATGTGGATGGCTGACGTTCAATTTGCAACTCACGCAGAAGCACTGCCCGTCTGTCAGTGGAGGCTTACACGCTGGCTTCAGCAGAGTATCCAGACTTAGATGAACTAGGAAAAAAGGTCTTGCAATCTTTTTCAGAAAAACAGTCCGTAACAACCCTAAGGATTAGGAAGAGTTTATCCTCAATCAATCATGGGGATGATACACGAGCAGGCATCCTTTCTATCAACTTTGCAGGGGTCGCCATGAGTCTCTGCAGATTCCACAGCGACGAACAGTAACAGCACATCTAGGAGTGGGCTTCTCGGCCATGAAGAAAATGTCAACTTCATTCCAAGTCGTTTCCTTCTAGCAATGTCTATTTGACTTATTGATATATAAAATCTCCAAAATAGATATTTAAGATATTCTAACTTCCACATGTAAAAATATTACAAAACATATTTCCATCCTGCCTTCTTTTTCATTTGATCTCTTTTCAAATACTACAAAATATCCAAAATTGAAATGGCCTATTGACAAATTACGGTAGTTAGTTTCTTCCCTTTGAAACATTCGAAAAATAATTGAATAAGTTACCTGGTAGGCTTCTTGGGAGAAGTGAGCAGATGAGTCACTTTTTCCACACACATAATTTAGCACCATGTTGGATACCAGAGATCTATCAGGAAATGAATCAGTATAGTTGCTGCTGTCCTGGAGAAAGAAAGACCCTAGTAAGGAATTATTAATTTGCTGAATGTCAGGAAGAAGTGGAGAAAGTTCTAGCAGCATACAACAGGGAGGGATGAAGGGGAATATTTCCCGCAGTTGCAGTGATGCAGAACGCTTATATCTAAAATCTGTAAACGTTTTACCTAATATAATGTTGACATGGTGGACAGGGCCTTTAAAAAAGAGAGAGTTGTTGTTTTTGCTGTTAGCTGCTGCTGAGTCACTTTTGATTCATTGAGATCCTATGGACAACAGAAACAAAAGCTGCCCACTCCTGCACTATGCTTACACTGTTTCTGATGTTTGAGCTCACTATGTCAATCCATCTTGCCAAGGGCCTTCCTCTGTGTGTTACTGCCCTTCTACTTAATAAGCATGGTGTCTTTGTCCTGTGACTGGCTGCTCCTGATAACATATCCAAAATACCCAAGACAAAGTCTCGCCATCCTTGCCTCGAAGGAGCATTCTGGCTGTTCTTCTTCCGAGGCAGATTTGTTTGTTGTTTTGGCAGTCGGTGGTACTTTCAACATTCTTCCCTAGCACCCCGATTCAAATGCACAGTAGCGCGTGAAAAGACAGCGGCAGACACAAGCCTGTAGTCCATTTCTCCCGTGAGTAGAACAGAATTTTATTGCTCAAGGCAGGGACTATTGCCTCCAAAGGCCAACGTTATTCTCTCCTATTCCTTTCCCTTATATGGGGAAAGGTACCACAGACATCCCAGTGTCATCAGCGCCGGTGTTGCACTTCACTTTGAACTTCAGCTTTGAACACACGAAGTCACTGTTAATGCAATTGCAATGTAGCCAATCGTCCTGAGCAAGCAATGCAATGCACCTTTCAGAGAGCACTGCTTGAGAAGGTGAATCATGCACAGGATTGCATTTTTGTATGAGAACTAATATCACTAACGTATCAATGAGATTAAAGTATTATACAAATGGAAAGGTTTTATATGTGTGTCAGGATTATGTCCTCCCCCCAAACTTGTTCAATCTCTACACCAAGTAAATAATCATAGAAGATGGATTATATGAGGAAAAATGTGCCATCAGGACTGTAGGAGGCTATTAATAAACTGCAATATGCAGATGGCCAGTCTTGTTGCTGAAAATGGGAAAGACTTGAAGTACTTGCTGAGAGAGTTAAGGTTTATTGTGCCAACCTGGCCAATAAACACATGTGGGATTGCTTGAAGGGTGGAGAGATAAATGGCTCAATAAGCTTCGCCTTGCTAGTTCTCTGGTCTCTTGCTTTGTGATGGTCGGACCAGGATGCAGCTGCCTTAGCCAGTTCCCCCTGCTTCACCTGGCCAGGCTCACTTCCTGTTAGACATTCCTGGGGAGAAGCCATATGGACCTGTCCTGATGCAGTCCTGGGTGCTGGAGTAGCCATGTGGAGACCCCTGCCAGTGCTGAGATGCTTACACACTCACTGATTCAGTATTCCTCCTGTAGTCGGCATCATTGCATGTGTCTTGTGAGAAGGAGGAAGAGTTTGTGGAGTGGGGTCAAACATATAGATTGATGCTGCACTTATGGGCTTGGACAGCACTGGGTTGGGATGCTTTCTTAAATTACACTTACCCTTTCTATAAAACTCTCTCTTATACATATGAGTTTCTATGGATTTATTTCCCTAGTTTACCCAGACTAACACACTTGCTGATGAAAATCTAGGTTTATACTCTGCAGTATGGATTATGATTCTCCATAGAGAAGACCAAAATATTCACAGCTGAACCAATAGGTAAGATCATGATGAAAGAAGAAAAAGTTGAAGGTGTCAATGATTTTGTCTCTTGAATCTATGTTCATGGAAGCATCACCCAAGAGTTCAAAAGAAGTGTTGCATTAGGTAAAGCTGATGTAACAAGAATTCTTTAGAGCTTTTAAAAGCAAGAATGTTACCTTAAGACCTAATTTGTGCCTGGCTCAAGCTCTGGTATTGTCCATTGCCTCCAATGAATGTGGAAGTTGGACAAGGAATAGGGAAGACTGAAGGAGAAGTGACGTATTTGAATTATGGTGCTGGAAAAGTATGTTGAAAACACCATGGAGTGTTAAAAGGAAAAACAAATCTGTCTTGGAAGAACGATAGCGAGAGTGCTTCTTAGAAGCAAGGATGGCAAGACCTAGGTTTTCATATTTGGGACCTGTTATCAGGAGAGATCAGTCCCTGGAGAAAGTCGTGATGCTTGGTAAATTTTTAGGGCAGGGAAAAGAGGGAGGCCTTCCACGAGATGGACTGGCACAGTGGCTGCCTCAATAGCCTCCGGTTTTGGAACAGTTGTAAGGATGGTGAAGGACTATGTGATGTTTTGTTCTATTTTGCCTAGCGTTGCCATGGGTTAAAAATGATTCAATTGTACCTGACAACCACAACAGAAATATATATGAAACTAATTTTATGGTACTCATTCTTGAATTATCTTCAACTCAATATGTTGAGAAATTAAGTGCTATGTAAACTCCTAAGGAGAGATTTTGAAAAGATTGGAGTTTTAGTGTGAGATGGAAATCAGTCAATCATTAATAAGAACATGTTGTACTCTTACTAGGTCTTTAACACTATTCTATAAGGAGCTCTGATGGCTGAGTGGGTCAAGTACTGGACTGCTAATAGCAAGGTCAACACTTCAAAGACATCAGTTGCTCCTCTGGAGAAAGTTGAGACTTTCCACAAAAATAGACAGTTCATAAAATCTTAAGGAGCAGTTTTTCTCTATCCCAAAGGGTTACTGTGTTTGAATCATTTGGATTTATAGTCTTTGAAATATGCAAGAGAAATATAAGGAGTCGTACTTGACCTCTTTAAAAATATCTATACATATGTGAATATACACAATAAATTATTAATATATAATTTTACTCATATAATGAATATACAATGCTTCCTTTTCATTAAGAACTTACCTTGTAAAATTGAATTTGTTCTACCCATTATGAAGCCTATGCCTGGCCTTCGAAGATTCCTTTTCAAAAATATTTGACAATAGCAAACTTGTTCTCTTCTAATCCTTGGGACAAACAGTCATTTCTATTTATTTAAGTCTTAATATCCTGACTATTAATGTGGAAGGGGTCATATTGTGAAAGGAAGGCTTTAACAAATGCCCTGTTTGGAATATCAATGAGTTACTTTCAGTCACACACACATACAAAAGGCAAGAATTCTTTCATAAAGTAAACATTAACTGGCCATTTTTCCATCTGAAGACAAAGAAATGAAAGAATCATATTGGAAATGGCCTGCCTGAAGACTTTTTAAAGCTATGCCATGACAGTTTTACATCTGGAAATGCATTTTTTGTGTGCCATTGAGGGAATACAGATTCTAAAATTATGAACCTCACCCTACCCTCCTTCGACAGATAAAACACCTGAAGCCAGGTAACTTAGCACCCACTCAACATCAGACAGCAACTATACTGAAAAGTAATCAGAAAGCATGCTACTTTTAATTCTGATTGAGTACTCTTTTTGCTGTAAGAATCCCAGTAGTCCTATCAGCTAAGTATTAGACTGAGAATGGAACGGTTGCTGGTTTGAACCCAGCAGTTACTCAGCGTGAGGAAAATGAGGCGATCTGTTCCAATAAAGATTTTCAGACTCAGAAACCGTGCAGATGGCTTCTAGGAGTTAAAATCAACTCAATGGCAGTGTGGCATGTGTTACCATTGAAAAAGAATTGTATGCCACAAATTTATAGCCATCCTTTTGCTGAAAATAAACAAGAATGTGGGTTCCATGAGGGGCACTGCTTTCTTGAAGTATTTTATCTGCTTACTCTAGCAACATACACACACACACACACACACGCACACATGCTTGCAGGCACATATGCATGCACAAATGCACACACATTCTCACTCATGAAAGTACAAACACACAAATATGTTCAGAGGAGAGAAAGCATCTGGTTATTATTATTTTGATCTCATAGAAATAAATACAGTTCCTTGAACATAAGTTGAATGAGAAGTTTCCAAGTACTTTCAATACCCTGACTGTCTGTTCATGTCTTTTCCCCACTTTCTTACTGAGGTACTGCAGAATTCTATACAGTGTCATATTTGGTCCCTTGTTCATTGTGTCATTAATAGAGTGTATTTTCCCAATCCAACGGCTTTCCTTTTGCTCTTTTGATGAAGTTTTTAATGTGCATAGGTCTATATTTTAATAGATCCCAGTCTTCTATTTTGTCTTCCCTGACATGTACTTCATTTATTATATTTAGTAGTCTGTGTACGCCCTGCACTAGGAGTCCTTTGCTGTCCCAAGTTTCTCACTGATAGCTCTTATAGCTCTAGGGGTTATGTTTACACCTTTAGTCCACCTTGGAGAAAGGGTTGAAGTTGTCCAGGATTTTGTCTCACTTGGATGCACAGTTAATGTGCCTAAAAGCAGCAGTGAAGTGATCCAAAGATGGATTGCATGAGGTAGATCTGCCACACAAGACCTCTTGAAAGCATTGGCGAGCATGCATGTTACCTTAAGGACTAAGATGTGCCGGACCCAAGCCATAGTATTCTCTGTTGTATCTTATGCATATGAAAGAACACTGAATAAAGAAGATCCAAGAAAAAGATGCATTTGAACTGTGGTGCTGGGGAAGGATATTGAAAGTACCAGGGACTGGTAAAAGAACTAACAGATCTATATGGGAAGAAGTAAGTCCAGAGTGCTCCGTAGAGGCAAAGGTGGCAAGTCTTCCCTTTACAAACCCTGGAGACATTGTCAAGAGAGACAGTCTCTGGAGAAGGATTCATATTTAGTAAATTATGATTGGTAAAGTGGAAGGGCAGGAGATAAAGAAGGCCCTCATAGAGATGGATCGATACCCTGGCTTCAACCATGGGCCCAGGTATAGGAACAATTGTGAAAATAGTGCAGGACCATGTAGTATTTCGTTCTGTTGTGCACAGGGATGCTATCGGTCATAGTTGAGGAGATGGCACCTCATAGAACAACAACACTTCCTCTCAAATAGACACCCTATCCATTCTTCATGGTCCACTCCTAGTCTGGAAGCTCTGCCAACATCTGTTCACTGTAGGTGACCGTGCTGGCATTTGAAATACGAGTGACATGGCTTTCACTTCCACAGCCACACACAAACCACCACAGGATGACAACTGACAGAACAGTGATGATAGGTTTCACAGACCAGTGATGATAGGTTGAGTTTGGTGCCAGCAGGGTGCCTTTGGCTTGAATAGTCTATTTACAACAGAATGAGATAGCGCCAGGCCCTGCACCAGGCTCACAATGTTTGCCAATTCTTGGTGTTCATCATCTTGTGTGCAGTCCCTCCCCTTTACCAAGCATGATGGCTTTCTCCAGGGACTGGGCTCTCCTGACCGCAGATCTGAAATATAGGAGACGGAGTCTCATCATCCTTGTTCTAAGGAGAATTCTGGATGTACTTCTTATTTTCTTTTAATCAGTTTATTGGGGCTCTTACAACTTTTATCAAAATCCATATAGCCATTCATTGTGTCAAACACAATTGTACATATGTTGCCATCATCATTTTCAAAACATTTTCTTCTTGAGTCCTTGGTATTCAAAACATCTTCTTTCTTGAGTCCTTGGTATTAGCTCCTCATTTTTCCCTCCCTCCCCCATTCCCTCCCTCATGAACCCTTTGTAATTTATAATTTTTTTTTAATTTCTTATACTGATCACTGTCTCCCTTTGACCATTTTTCTGTAATTCTTCCCCCTTGGGCAGGAGTTATATGTATATCGCTGTGATCTGCTCCCCCTTTATCCCCACCACCTTCCCCTTACCCTCCTGGTATCTGTACTCTCATTATTGGTCCTGAGGGGTTTATGGGTCCTAGATTCCCTTTGTTTCTAGCTCTTATCTGTACGAGTGTACATGTTCTGCTCTAGTCGAATTTTTAAAGTAGAACTGGGGTCACGACAGTAATGGGGGGCGGGGAGAAGCATTAAAGAATGAGAGGAAAGTTGTATATTTTCATCTGGGCTGTACTGCACCCTGATTATCTCTTCCTTGTGACCCTTCTGTAAGTGGATGTCCAGTTGTCTACAGATGGAATTTGGGTATCCACTCCACCCTCTCCCTCATTCACATCGATATGATTTTTTGTTCTGGGCCAGATGTATTTCTAAAGTAGATTTCTTTGTTCCTTTTTCTTTTGATTTTTTTTAATCTAAGAGACTTTCATTATTCTTCACTAGCACTATTCTTATTCAATGTATCAATTTCGCATGCATATGAGGTGATTAAAGATACCACCACTTTGCTCAGGTGTACTTTAGTCCTCAAAGTGACATCCTTGCTGTTGCACACTTTAAAAGGGACTGTAATTCCCAGGTGGATTAGGACGGAGGGCACTCACTCCCTGCTATGGAGTCAGTTCTGGCTCATAATAGCCCTGTAGGACAAGGTAAAGGGGCCTCTGTGAGTTTCCAGGACTGAAACTAGTGGTGGGAGTAGAACACGCTGTCTTTCTCCTGTGAAGCAGCTGATGGCTTTGAACTGCTGTCTTTGCCGATTGTCGTCCAATGCATGAACATGACCAGGGCTGCACCCTAGAGATAGGGGCTGTTTATGGTAGCAGTGCTCCATCCTTTTCCCAGGGGGCCTACGTTTCCGTGAACACAAACTCAACTTGCAATTCTTAGCATCTTCCTTTTTTAAAAAATTCTTTGTTAGCTTGCATGTTTCTTTTTCAATTTTTGTTAAGGGCTTATATCCTCTCCTGACTGGAAGTAGTCTGCAATTAGGTCTTATCCAATAGCCAGCCTTCCACACTCAGTCACGTACACCTTCCACAACCCTCAATCAGAGCACCTGGTGTTGTTAGGTGTCGTGGAGTAGGTTCTGACCCATAGCAACCCTATTCACCACAGAATGACACATTGCCTGGTCCTGCGCCATCCTCACAATTGTTCCTATGTCTGAGCCCATTATTGTACTCACTGTGTCAGGCCATCGCATGGAGCACCTTCCTCTTTTCCACGGCCCCTCTGTTTTACCAAACATGTATGAATAGCTTTAGACAAATATCAGGCATGCGTTCTCTTTAAGTTCCTAGCATCCCATTGCTTGACTCTGTCCCAGCAGCAACAATAGCAACTTGTTTGATCATATGAGTCTTCTTTCCTTCCCTCACTAGTTTCTCTACTCCCCTAACAATGCTTTCTGAACTATCCTGCACCACAAAGTACATGTATTAGAAACTGTGTCAGAGCCTGTTTCTGGGTGAACTCACAGTAAAAGACAGACACTTAAATAGACCAGTACAATAGCATGTGTTAAGTGTTATAGGAAGTTAAAAATGAGATATTATGAAAATATATCATACAGATTGTAAGTAGCTTTTCTTAAAGAGAATCCCCTGGAGCAGATAAATTTGAGTTAAAATGTAAAAGTGTAAAGACATTATCTAGACAAGAAGTCAAATAACCCTGAGGCCAGGAGAACTTCATGGGGCCTGGTAGCCACTAAGGGCCACTCTGAAATGGCATCATATTAGGTCCTTGATAAATTGGGAAAAATGAGGAACAATAATAAAAATCATTAAAAATACCAAGCTTATTGGTAATATAGTGACTGGTGGAACACCCTCAAGACATTAATCACACTTCTGGTCTAAAACCAAACACATCTCTGTTGCTCATTTTTCAATTAAACTATATACAGGTCCACTGGGTGAGCAATACTTGGGGCATACAAACTCAGACTAGTCGGTAATTTGCAAACAAAGGGGCAACATTTATCCAAGGACAAAGATCAGAAGGCAAGAAGAGCTAGGAAAGGACAACCGATGTTATATTGCAATCAATGACACGAAACAAAATGTGTATGCACTCTGGAATGGAAAACTGATTTTCTCTTTTCGTAATAAGGTTTTATTTAAGAAGGAGAAAGTAAGAAAAAAAGTTGAGGAGTTCCAGGAAGAGGCGAATTGCATCCCTGGAAGCTGGAACAGTATGTTATCATAATGGACATTAGGGAATGGGCAGTGGTTAACCGAGGTTACAACCTAAGAATGAAAATAAGGAAATGGTGAGGAGACAGCTGAAGAAATAGTCAAGGAACAGATCAGATAAGCCCTTATGAGCTGACCTACAGAGATTTTCATTTATGCAGGAGCAATGAAGAGGCATTTTGGGAATCCAAGCCTAGTTGTGATATGATCAGATTTCGGTTTTAGAAAAATTCACGTTTGACAGCAGTGTGGACACTGGGTGGCAGGGAAGTGAGATAAAAAGCTGGGAGACCCATTAGACGCTGGTGGCAGTAATCCAGGTAAGAGACGGTGTGCTTCTGAACTGCGCAGAGAAATAGAAAAGGGCTGATCTGGGAGATACTGAGTGGGCCAAATCAATGGGACTTTGTGACTGATCGACCATGGAGGGTAATGGAAAAGATAGAATTGGCTGATGACTCCAGGTGTCTAGCACCTGTGATGGAGTCCATTGATGGTTATGCTGCCAACGGAAGTGTTAGTCACAAAGGGAACGTCTCAGGAATCAGAAGGTGAAATTTGGAAGGCAGTTTGGGAAATGCCTAGGGTCACGAGTTTCTAGGAAGTTTACTTGGAACCGAGAATCTGGGAGAGTATCTAAAGAACTTGGGTCTTCAGAAGCAGAAACACAAATTATTTCTAAAGTCGTCAGAATGGATGTGATCCACTTAGCGGAAATTAAAATATCAGCAATTATGGGATTCTGAAAAGGAACACAAAGAATTGGTGCATTCAAACTGATTTGGATGAAGCATGTACATGTACTAGCATCTGCTAAAAGACCTGACAAAGCAGTCTTAGTAGAAAAACAATGGTCCTTAAAAGCAAGGATGTAAGACTTTGTCTAGTTCAATTTGGACACATCATCAGAAAAGACCATACCCTAGGAAAGGACATTATGTTTGGTGAATGAAGAAGAATGTCCATGAAACTATTGGAAACCTTAGGGTAGATGTATTGACCCCAAGACCAGCTACAATGGATTCAAACATGGAGATTGTTCAGGGTTGGACAACATTTTGTTCTACTATACCTAAGGTACAGAACAATCAAATTCCTCACAAATGTATCAATAGAAAACAAAATGATAAATAGAGAAAGAATGAAGTTGTCAAAGATTTCCTCTTGCTTGCATGCACAATTAATGTTCAGGAAAGCAGCAGTCAAGAAATCAAACAAGGCATTGCCTTGGGTAAATATTTTGCACCAGACTTCTTTAGGGTGTTGAAAACCAAGCATGCTAGTTTGCGGACTAAGACGTGTCTGACCCACGCCATGGTATTTCCACTTGCCTCGTGTGCATGTGAAAGCTGGCCTTTGTATAAGGAAGGTGAAGAAGAAGCGATGCATTTGAATTATGGACCTGCAATAGAATCTTGAAAATGCCATGGATTGCCAAAAGAATGAACCTATCTGTTTTAGAAGAAGTACAGCCAGAATGCTCCTCGGAAGAAAAACTGGCCAGCTGTCATCTCGTGCACTTTGGACATGTTGTCAGGAGAAAACAGTCCCTAGCGAAGGCTATCAAGTTTGATTAAAAAGTGAGGCAGTGAAAAAGAAGAAGACATTTGACAAGAGGGATTGACATGGTGGCTACAATAATGAGCTCAAGCATAGGAACCGTTACGAGGATGGCCCAGGGCTGAGTGGTGTTTCCTTCTGTTGTATTTGGGGTCATTGTGTGTCAGAACCAACTTGTTGGCACCGACCAAACACCACCAACAATAATAACAACATACCAAAGGCAGCCATGAGATGAACCTAATTCCACGTCGATTCATAATCACAATGGTTTACAACACTGGCAAGTGTCAGCATGCGTGGACAAGGAGGAGGAAAGATTCAGCTAGGAGACTGGCGGGATTTGAAAAACAGAGCTGATTACTATGGGGCAAAAGGACACAATCACCACTATGCCCACAAAACAACAGGATAATTAATTTCAGTCTTCTTTCACATGCACACACACGTGTGTGTCATTGACTACATGGCACACACAATAGCTATATATGTATACATATATTTGGACATACATATCTATATATGTTTGGAAATACATATCTATATTTTGTTATTGTGGTGTGCCATCTGTTCAAACATAATCAATTATCCCTGATAGAAGTCCTGTAGGACAGAGTCAATGTGAACCATAGGCTGAAATCTTTGCTAGGACAGATCGCCAGGCCTTTTGCCCACTGGAGCACCTAGTGGGTCCACACTGCCCACTTTTTGTTACCAGCTGAGAGCTCTTAAGCATTGGACCAGCAAAACTCCTGCTGTATGAGCTACAGCTGCAGTAAAGCAAGGAGACCCGCTGGTGGAAAGTGTGAGCCCTTGGTTGGATTGACAGTTCATGAGGAATGCACAGGACCGTGGCCTGTTTTGTTTTGTTATTGGGTTTGCTGAGAATTGAAGGATTGCCCAACACCTAAGTACAACAGCAGCAGAATTAGACAACCAGCTGGGCAGCATCTACTGACTGTAGTCATGCCGCTGTGGCTATAGCAATAGATAGAGCTGTGCGCGTGTGCGTGTGTATGTGCGTGCATGTGTGTGCGTGTGTGCGTGCGTGTGTGTGTGTGTGTGTGTTGTTACTGATTTAGGTATTATCTCAAATGCCAGCTAGATTTCCATCATGTGGCAGAAACTGTCCCATTCCGTAAAATGAAAGAACCGTGTATCAACCCAGAGTGGTATGCAAAGCCACTGTAGGGAACAAGCCTTCGAAAACCCTTGTGAAGCTTGGATACTACCAAGAAGCTGTCTCTGATATTTGAACTCATTTCTCTCTTTGTTTGCACCTCTTCCATCAAGATGATGTCCACATTCGGAGCACAGCAGGTTCGTGTGGAACCCAGGCCTGGGAGTACCCTAAAGACCTTTATTTAAATCATTTCTGCTTTTCCAGAACATTTCAAGCTTAATTTTGACATTTACATTTAGACGGTTGTCAGTTTTCAGAGATGCATATTTTGGACCAAGTCTTTGACCTAGGGCATGTCCAGCCTTTCCACCTTCCACCTGCTGCTCCAGTACTGCAAGCGAGAAGCTTTCCTAGCTGTTTGTCCATACCCTTTCATAGACATTCCTGTACAATTTGCTCCTCGGCCATTGTTTTCCTAATTAGTCATGCTGTGTCTTAAAATCATGATTATTTTGCTTCCTGACAGCTTTAGAACCAGGAATGATCTGAGGTTTTCAATGAACCTTTTCCTCAGATTCAGTTCTCCCTCAGTTTCCATCATCAGTTGTCATCCTGGAATCAATTTCTTTCTATCCGTAGTCTAAATAAGTTCACATCAAAATAGATTGTATATCCATTAGGCCCTTATATTTAAAATCTATTTTTCTCTAGCACTCTTGATCCTAAAGCTAGCTATGTTCAGTAAGCCCTGGTAAAAGAAAGCCATTCCAAGTATATTTTTGGACTCCACATTATCATTGAAAGTTTACAGCTTTCATTTGCCCCGCTCCTGGACAGTAAGGCCTGATTCATTAGGAGCAATTCACCCCTCTAGTGGGGAGATGAAGTCATTGCAATTGGAACTCCTACAAATAGCTTAGCCTCAAGGCTGTGGGAGCCACACACGCGTGCACACACACACATGCACACATGCACACACACAATTATTTCCCCTTTTTATACTGGTTTGTTATTAAGTATATCCAAATACAGAAGTCTGTTTAAAAAGTTAACTTGCTTTCTTATGTTCATACATAGGGAAATGCTTCGAACCATAAGCAAGCATTCCTTGCACCAATAGGTTTTTGTGTGTACTCCTCTCCATTTTCCCTTGTTTACAGTCAAATATGAATTGATTGAAAAAAATAACTTCCCCAATACTTTCCGGAGTTAAATAAAACCAGGGAGGAATTTCCTGCCCCGACCCATAGACTATCTATAAACTCTAAGGTTATGTTCAAATCAATAATTTGGCACCAAAGGGAGTAATTGCATAGAGTGGCTTGTGGTTCGAATCAATGGTCTGACAACCCATGAGGATGTGCAGATTTGGTGGAGGCTCATGTAGCCTGGTGGCATAGTGGGTTTAGAAAGGATGGCACTGTGAATTCACCCAAGTCTCTTCCAGAAAGACTTCCAGCTGCAGAAATCCCGTGGAGCATTCCCACTCTGGCCTGGTAAGGTCACTCTGAGTCTGACCCGACTTCACAGTGGTGGGGTACTGTGGACATTGTATGGACATTCTGCTATCGGCTTTGCACTGCCCCTGTTAGGAAGCAGACTAGAACTGAACAACTCAAGATTTCCAAGTGTTCAGCTCCTTTCCTAAGGAGCTAAGTGGCACAAAGCCTAAGGACTTGACTGATTGCCAAACAGTTGACCGTCCCAATGCTCCCAGTGGCACCTTGAGAAACAGGCTGAGCCATCTGCTTCTGAAAGGGCATGGTTTCAAAAATCCCATGGATCGGGTCTATGCTACATGCCCAGGGGTCCCCATGAATCAAGATCAACGCAAAGGCAGTAACAGCGAATTCAAGAAGCCTCGCCAAATTGAAACCCTTGGTCTAAGACCGACTTTGTCTACAGCTGATTCCCAAGGAAGCAGGAGAACATCTCTTCTAATTATCAAATCACCAAATGTTCCTGGCACATGAGGGAGGGCCCTTGAAGTCTGAGGTTTGGGCTGACCGTCCCTCCCATTAGTATCCATGCCTTTGTCTCTGTTGCTTTGGAGCATTCAGAAGGAGTCCTGGTGACAGTGGTTGTTATGGGTCAGACTATGATCCACATGGTTGACAGTTCAAAACAAGCAGCAGCTCCCCAAGAGACAGAATGGGCTTGCTACTACTGTACACAGTTACAGTCTCAGAAACCCAGAAGGGGTGACTCTGAGTCAGCATCGTCTCCATGGCAGAGAGTTTGGAGGTTTGGGTTTGGAACCTTCTAAAACACAGAACTTCCTCTCAGGCTCAGGGTCAGATGGAGGACGTAAATTAAGAATCATTTAAGTTTTATTTTCTCAATCCATTACTCATACTATTTCACTACTATGAAAGCATTACTAATCTTACCCTTCATGTATGTGGTACTATAAGGGTATAACAGCTCTTTGAGGAGAATATTTCAATCATTGTTTTAGCACTTAATACGTATTGCCTCTATTAAGCCAGATTTGTGTAACAATTCTCATGTAATTTAGATACTATGGTACACTGCAAACCATCGATTACAAAGTGCGAGTGAGATCTTTTTGTCTTTTTTGCTGATGCTGACATCATCACAGTTTTAACAGAGCCATTCTCATCTCACTGGATACGGATGTCATGCAGCCATTTTCCTCAGATCATAACGAGGCGGGCCATTAGTGCCTCCTTTGGAGACCTTATGCTCTGAGATGTTAACGAGCCTTTGGGGAACCCTAAATCCTGGGATGGTTGGCAAGGTACTCCAGACCATAACCGAACCTTCTTTGCAATGACAATGGATCCTGTCAATTTCTATTAAGGAGCGTCTTAATTCCCCAATCATTAAGATGGTAGAAGAACTTATTACACTAGCTCATAATTAAGGAAGCGATCAGCCATAAATCCCTTCTGTCGAGCGAGCGCTTCCCTTTATTCAATACGGCCTGAGTGAAGGGCAAGGCTCTCAGAAGAGGAATGGAAGAGAACTACACCTATCTTGGGAAAATATTGCAAACAAAAAATGATCCCTATCTCTTAAGTCCCAGTTCACTCTCCGGCTGTGTTCCCTTATATAAATTCTAGATGTCTCCAGCAATTGTTCTGGCAGGCATCTCTTGTCGCACTGATGGTTGGATTGGACATACAGAGAACAAGCTCTGTCCTTAAACAGATTACTGTCTGCTCAGAGAGAGTAGACGATAAGAGAACCATCGCAACGTCAAATGCAAGGCAATCCTACAGAGATGCGCCGTGGCGGGGCTGCAGTGGCTTCCCCAACAACTGGCACAAGACGTAGGTGCTGTGGATGAAATGAGAAAGTAGGTGGGCAAGTGGGTGTTGAGCATATCTCTCCTTCCTTTCTATTTTAGAGGAAGCTGGGTTAAAGTGAATTATCATGTTGACATGTATTTTTGCCTCAGTTTCCCAGTTTAAATGGCTCAAATAAGGGTGCTTAGACATGATGGCTACATCAGCGGTTCTCAACCTTTCTAACTTGCCGTGACCCTCATGTGTGGTGACCCCAATGATAAAATTATTTTTGTTGCTATTTATAACTGTAACTCTGCTACTGGTATGAATCAGATGACCCCCGTGAAAGGGGTGTTCAACCCCCAAAGGGGTCGCGACCCACAGCTTGAGAACCACTGGGCTAGATGATCAGATGCCAAACCATTTTGTTTTGGTTCTTTGTTTTGAAAGAAGAAATGAACCACAGCATCCTAAAGCAATAGGTCTTAGAAATGTCCAGACAGGCAGACATGCGGGCTTGATAAAGCAAATGAGGTCCAAAATTTATTGGTTAAAAAACAAACAAACAAACAAACAAACAAAACCCATGATCAACTAGAGACAGAAATTGCACACTGCAATAAAAATTAAAAGTGAAAGAATCCAAACCATTGATCTTGAATGTGCAGAAACTTGAAGTTCCTTCATTATTTTGGATCGTCCTGGATGAAATTTCATTTGACTTCAAGCAAAAACAGCACTTGACTTATTCCTGAAATTGCATTGCTGAAAATTTCCAATGTAAATTTTCTCTAATGAGAAGTTAAATGTATAGAAAATCTACGCTGTTTGCAGAAGAAAAATACAGTATATACTAGAGGATAAGCCACCCTGAATATCAGCCGAGGCACCTAATTTTACCACAAAAACTGCCCAAAAATGAGCTGAAAAACTCAGCTTATACAAGAGTATATATGGTAAACAACTGCATTTGCATTTGGCTCAGGAGAATCTGAATGCATGGCATTGTGACCCTCCAAATCCTGGCCTTGACCCCACAGGAGAGATGACCCCCTGGGGCTCTGTCATGGCTTCAAAGCTCTGAGCTTTCTTGTGAGTTGCTAACAAGCAATTCCTGAGTTTTAGTTTCTCTCATTGTAGGTAATTGGGGCTTCTGGAAGGAGACATCTGAAGCACTGCTTAGGGCTTGGTGCTTACCAAAAGGCTGGTCATTCAAACCCACTACCCAGTCCATGGGATAAATGGCACCGTCTGCGCCAGACAAGGTGAACAGTCTTGGAAATTCAATAGGGCATTTCTAGTCTGCCCCATAGGGTTGCTACTATCCAGGAACCAGTGTGGCAGCAAGAAGTTTGTTTCTGGTTGGTCCTTAAGGGAACTTCAGAAATGCAGCCCGTGGTCCCATATTGTAAGATGTTCATTGTTCTATGTAAGTTCCTTGAGGCAATTCATCTTTCCACTGTGTTGTCGTTATGGCCTCTCTATTTATAATCACCCCATAGTTGACTAGCATGTCAGTGAAATCCAAGCAAAGGGCAAAGTGGTTCGGTGGAGATCCATGTTCGATTCCCAGCCCATGCCGTTCAAGCACAGCCACCAGCGGCCTCAGTAGAAACTTGCTTGTTTCCATGAGGGGGCGTACCTTTCAGAGATGCTTCCACACTAAGACAGACCAAAAAAACCTGCATATCTGACACTTCTGAAAATCAGCCCAAGAAAGCAGCATGAGTCACAGGAGAGCCCTTGGGACCAAGACAGTGTTTCCTGCAGCCTTGGGATCGGTGCAATCAACAAGCCCGCTGACACACGTCCAGCTTCCCGGGACATTTACCAGCACTCTGAGTTTGCTCAGCACACCCACTTGGACTACTCAAACAGGAAGGGCCCTTTCAAACTGGGACCCGTCTCACCCAGCCGACTCATCCCTCTGTGCCACCGAGTGGCTTAAAATGAATTGGGGGAAAGCACACACGCGCGCGCACACACACACAAACACACACACACACACACACACACACACAATAAAAAGAGTGAGGCATGCCGTCCTTTATGGAGATGTTAGCGTTGGAACCTGAGCTTCCTTGGCTGCCTTTTCTTTCTCATCGAGGGCGGCCATCTCTGAGCACCCTGTGTGCGCACGTGGCAGTTATCCTGGAGAACCGCATCTCCCTCCACTGCTGCCCAGTCACAAGAAAGAGGAGGTGCTGAGTCAGCCATTTCAGCTTGGAACCAATAAGACGGTAGGAGACAGAAGCTGATTCCCTTCAGCAACGCCTTCCAATCTTGAGGTCAAGGAAGCAGTTTCCTGCTTCTGCCTTCGCTGCCTACCAGAATTTCTGTGAGAAAGAACTAGTCTCTCTGTACAATCCAATATGGTGCCACGGGGTTCCAATGGCTGCGGAGTAACACAAATGTGGTTGCTCAGAGGAGTGGATTCAAGACAACAGGAATGTGTGCCTGTTTACATGTAAATTAATTCACAATTAAATAAAATTTCAAAGATATTCCATCAGTCAATTCTCTGATCTCAAACCCGTCGGAGAGGTGGCAGTTGACCAGATGGCATTTCGTTCTCCTGTGTATGGCGTGGCCACAAATCGGAGCAGATTATCAATAGCATATTTTGGAAATTACAATGAGATTGGTATTGGTTTGGCTTTTCCCAACAAGTAACATGGGAATGTAGGTTTCTTTATATTTTGCTGAGATTCCACTCTTATGTCTCCAGCAGAAAAAAACACCTACGTGGGAAATTTCCTCCAAGAGCACAAAACTTTTGCAAATCAAACCTCATGAATCTTCCCAACAACCTCGGCATTAGGGGGCAAGCTCTTTCGTGGTGCCGCTGCCTCGATGAGACTCAAGTGGGCCGGGTGACCACATGAGGTGAGCTCTGTACCCCACCCGTGGAATCGGAGCTCAGAATAGTCGGTGACTTCCCAGACTGCTGTGTTTGAAGACTCCGCACAAGCGCTTTCCTCTGAGTTTTGCCTCCTGCCAGGGCAGCACCTGCCTTTTCCTAAGGAGCTGGGCTGACAGAGGGGGGGGGTCCATGAGTTAGTCCCTGAAGGAGTCAGCCCTGCTCCTGGGAAATGAGTGCCTGACCCCAAAGTCTCCTCTAGGGCTCTCTCTAAAATGAAAATAGACAACCAGGCAGGTCACATCTTTGTTCTTCCACCACTTACTTCAGCTTTGTCTCACTGTCTCGGGGATAGAATACAAGACTTCTGAGCTTTGAAAGCAAGGTCCCCTGTGACTCACAATGACTGTTGCCTCATCTCCTTCCACCCATCTCTTCAACACACCATGGACCTTAACCTCCGGAGTTTCCAACCTCCCAATCCTTGTGGTGCATTTTTCCTGAGATGGAATCCCCACCTCTTTCTGTGCCCAACCCTCCTAACTACAGCTAACTTGGCAAGTTGCTGGTACCATTCAAAGCCATCATCAAAGGCTTCTACCTCCTCCAGTGACCCACCGACATCAGTGGGCCTGAGACGAAGAGGCGTTCTGGATTTGGACTGTCACTGCAGAAAAGAGGGAAACCTCATGTAAGTGGGGAAACGCTCCTCACACCCAACTAACAGACTATGGAATGAATCTCTCTTCCATTTTTCTTTTTTTTTTAAGCATTTTATTAGGGGCTCATACAACTCTTATCACAATCCACACATATACATACATCAATTGTATAAAGCACATCCGTACATTCTTTACCCTAATCATTCTCAAAGCATTTGCTCTCCACTTAAGCCCTCTGCATCAGGTCCTCTTTTTATTCCCCCCCTCCCTCCCTGCTCCCCCCTCCCTTATGAGGCCTTGATAATCCACAGATTGTTATTTTGTCATATCTTTCCCTATCCGGAGTCTCCCTTCCCCCCCTTCTCTGCCGTCCATCTCCCAGGGAGGAAGTCACATGTGGATCCTTTTAATCAGTTCCCCCTTTCCAACCCACTCACCCTCCACTCTCTCAGCCTCGCCCCTCAGACCCCTGGTCCTGAAGGTATCGTCCACCCTGGATTCCCTGTGCCTCCAGCTCCCATCATGTGCCGACCTGTATACTTTTTAATGTCAAGACGTATGGTACACAGCACTGCTTTATTTAGGTCTTTCCTATCAGAACAGAAAGGTAGGGACCCTGCCTCATTGATCTTGGTAGCCCTAGGCAGTGTTCTTTAGCGGTGGCTACACACTAGAGCCACCTGAGAAGTTGTCTGTCTTATGTCGTAGGAATTTTCTCTTTGGTGTTTTGTTAACACGCCAAAGCCCAGGTCCCTTCCCCGCTCCCCCCCCTCCTACTAGGTTTTAATGAATCCAGGGGTGAATCTGTGCATGGGTTATTTTTTGAAGCTTAACCAAGTGATTCTAATGTGCAGCCAAGGTTGCTAACACCTGCTCTAGAGTAATGATTCTCAGTTGGGGGTATGTGTGCCTAAGAACTACACACTTCTCCCTAGGCCCAATTACCCAGCGATTACCATTTAATTCATCTGGAATGGGGTCTAGGCATCCGTGCGTCTGTATCTTTAAGTATCAGGTGACTCTCACTCATAGCTGGGGTTAGAGAGTGCTTAAATCTACAGATAGATACGTACAAGATAAGCTTGTAAATGCAAAGTATTCCACTTGATAGGCCGCCAAGGATTAGCATGTGCTAGCCATAATGAAATATCTAGGAAATGCAAGGTGCTTGCCCTGTGAAGCTACAAACTACCCTGCCATCGAGCCAATGCCGACTCATAGCGACCCCTGTGGGTTTCTGAGAGTGTACCTGTTGACAGGAATAGAAAGGCCTATCTTCCAAAGAGCTGCTGGTGGATTTGAACTGGCGACCACAGGGATTAGAGCACAACCAGTAACCACTGCTGCATCATGGCACCTGCCACTATAGAAGCCTGGTTTCCTCCAAAGTCCCTGCGAGCTGCCTCCTTCACTGCTTCATAAACAAAGGACATGCTTCCCTCACTGCAAATTCCATTAATCTACTGGGCTCCTCACAAAGCCTTCCTCCCAGTCTTTGCTGCTGCTCTGCTCCCCTTGAGGTTCATATCTGCCTGCCTGCCTGTCATGTGACAGGTATGTAGAAGAATACATTCCAACTCTGGCCATGCTGACTTCTCTCTGCCAGTCTCCTGCTGTTAAGCCTGTGCTCCATGCTTCCCAAACACACTGGAATTTTTTCACTCTCCTAAGATCACCGAGCTTAATTTGCCAACTCGGAAACCTTTCCCTTTGTCTGAAAGGGTGTGCTCTCAGGGTTTCAAACATCCTGGTTCTTTCATGTCACTAAAGTCCCAGCTCAAATACCACCTCCTCAGAGAGGCCACTCCTGGCCTCCCAGCCTGGAGCAACTGCCTCCACGTCATCATGAGCGGTCAGACCAGCCTCTGTTGGTTTCAGTACAGCACTGATCATTTCGGAAATTACCCTGTCCTTTTTTTATGCCTTTCCTTTACAGAACGTAAGTTCTACCAGAAAAAAAATAGTGTATAAGAATTGTTCTGACTCTTCTGATAGGCAGCAAAACAATAGCTGACTAATAATGTTGGCAGAAATGAAACAAATCCTTAGAAATGCACACATAAGGAGTATAGATGGCATCGTGGATTAAATACTCGACTGCAAATCATAAAGCTGAGGGGTGAAATTGAGATGGTAGTCAGGTAATATGGCCCTTTTAGTCATACTCCCTTATGTGATATGTTATAATTCTGGACTCTATGCCTGTGATCCCAGTGTGTAGGAAGTTGTCCACTACAGGATTAAGCTTGGCTAAGTCCTGACCTTAGTTAACAAACAAACAAACAGGCAAAATAACCTTAAAAAAAAACCCTCATTGCCATCAAGTCGATTCTGATATATATAGTGTTCCTGTAGGACAGGGTTGAACTTTTCCCATGAGTTTCTGAGATTGTAACTCTCTACAGGAGTAGAAAGCCTTGTGCAGCTCTGATGAATCTTTGCTGGTTTAAAACCGCTGGTCTTGTGGTTAGAAGCCCAATGCATTATCGCTGCGCCACCACAGATTTGATCTTAGTAAAGGGGGTGAACAGAATACACCTTTTGTTTCCATGAAAGCATCTTTAAACTCTAATATACTTGAGGGTGTGACTTAAAACATCAGTCTTCTTGTTCATTGAGATGAAGATCTGCTAATAGACAGCCACACCTACATCAAAGCCATTCCTAGGTATTGTACGCATTATTTGGGACACAGGGAAAATTTGAAGGACCGTTTGGCAGAGAATGTTCAAGGTATCTGTCTGAAGTAATGGAGCTCTCTGAGACCAAAAATGTATGCAAGACTGTGACAAAGAGACTCAGAGGAGGAACACTGGGAGGACCCTGCTCCTCATCTGGCTTGAGACTATGAAACTTTGGCATGAAGTTACAGGTAGCCTGGTGTCCTGGCCCATGGAGGTAAAGGTCAGTGCATGGCTGATACACTGAGAACCAGAGAGCGACTTGGGTGCTGTCTGGTGAGAGCTGTTTCTGTGGACCAATGACGATATCCTTACCATTGGCTGATCCTGACTTGTGGTAACCTCTGGACTTCTCTAATGAACCCCTTTAATTGTGAGAATTGTCTATGAGTCTGTGTGGCCATTGCACAAAGTATTGAGCCCAGCATATAAGGAGAGGAGAGAGCCCTAGAAAGAAGGGTTGTTGGCAGGATGGAGTGTGGCAGGTCTGACTCATGACTCCTGGCAATAGGAAAGTCAGAGGAGGTCAGATATTTCGCCTCCATTGCTGAAATCCATTCTCTGCAATAAAGTAGAACAAACACTTTCCATAGAAATTACAGCCAAGGAAAGCCTATCAGGCAGGGTTACTATGTCACATGAGTCATTAGGAAATTAACTGGAGGTGACGTGCATTAGGCGGAGTTCTCTAGTGAAGCAAAACCTGTAAGGCTTGAATGTGTTGCTTATAGAGCAAGATTTGTATCAAGAAATGGTCTACACAGTTGCTGAAATAGGGAAGTCCAGTTCAATTCAAGTCAGGTTTCTCCTAACTCCAGAAAGCTCATGAACAGGAAGCAGGATGATGAGGCAGAGACTGAAGCAGGCATAGGCTGGTGGATGTGAAGGTCAAAGTCAGCTGAATGAAGAAACCAGATGGACCATCCAGTTCTAGCAGAAGGCAAAGGGCCAAAGATTTGACGGCTCAGTCTCCCTCTTTAACAAAAAAAAAAAAGGTTTTAGGATATCAAAGCACGTGTCATTAGCCTGTGATGAAATTGATAGGTTGAGCTTGTCCTTGCACCGGAATGTCTAGTTGACATGACTCCTAACCATCACAGACCCTAATGACAAAAATAACCTACAAATAGACATCACAGGGCCTCCCTACATATCCAATACCACTGACCCTCAGGGTATTTACTTGCCCCCCACACTTGCCTCTTTGGATGTCTTAGTTCTCTGGGGTAATCATAATGTGAGTCAATGGCTTTAAAGAATCAATGCTATGGTCTCAATTCTGGAAACAAGGAATTCAAATTCAGAGCATAGACAAGGGTATGTTCTTTCTCTCAGATCTAGGCTAAGAGCTGGTGGCCGCAGGTGTTTTGTGAGATTAATTGACAGGTGGTGCATTTTGACAGGAAGAAAGAAAGAAAGAAAGAAAGAAAGAAAGAAAGAAAGAAAGAAAGAAAGAAGGAAAGAAAGGACAAGAAATCCCTCTTATGTAAGTCTCTGTAAACAACCAAGAACTTACTTCTGTGTGTTGCTGCCTTTTGTTCTCCTCTTTTCTAAGACACTACTCAGAAGGTTTTAGAGTCCCTGAGAATGCAAATGATGGATGCACTCAACTACCAACTGAGAGCAAGAGGGTTTAAGTCCACCCAGCAGGTTCCTAAAAAGAAAGAACTGGCCATTGGTTCCAAAAATATCAGCTACTGAAAACCTTAAGGAGCACAGAATATCCTCATGAGTGGGAGCAGGCAATGGGTCTCAGAGGTCACGTCAGATGAGCTTTAGGACCCACTCTACTGCAGTACGTTAACAAAAGCTAGCTGATACCGAAATAGGAAGCTCATTTCTAAACAAGTTCACATTTGCATTCACTTTAACTAAAGGGGTTAAAAACTGCAAAATATCCTTTTGAGGGGCATAATCCATTCCATAGCAACAGAGCATGACTTCAAGTTTAAAAATAAGCAAGGAATAAATCTTAATAGCTGAAATGTGTAAATCTTAATAGCTGAATCTGTGGATAGTAACAAATTACAGACAACACTGTGAACAATGAGAACTCTAGAAGACTCAGTTTGCTCACGTGGAGCCTGTACCTAGAGGAAGAGCCAGCAACTCAAAGAGAACAGAGAGATGTGCTCTGGCCTAAAACCAGGGAAGGTGTGTGTCAGCGTTGTATGGTTTTACTATACGTATTCATTCCATTTCTGAGCAATACTGTGAGCAATTAAATAGATGAAGAGGAATGTAACATTAGGCTAGGAAGAGTAACTCATTAAAACTTTGTGATATTAAAAAACAAAGAAGTCCTCAAGTTGATTGTAATTCCTAGAGACCCCAGAGGGCAGGGTAGACCTGTCCCTTTGGGCTTCCCTGACAGTAAATGTTTACAGGGGTGGACAGCCTCATCTTCCTCCTGCACTGTGTCTAGTGGTGTCAAACTGCTGATTTTGTGGTTAGCAGCTCAGTGTGTAGACCACTGTGCTGTACAGGCAACATAAACCTAATCCTTGAAAACGAAGTCTTGAAATACTGGTGAAGATCAAAGCCGATAGCCCTCATTGTAGATTACATTTCAACAGAAAGAAATCAAAATTCCTCACACTAGGACCAGCGAACAGAGCATGATGCATGGAAACCACATTGCAGGTGTAAGGATTTCAGTTTGTGGGGTTCTGTAGTCAATACCCATTGAAATCACAATGAAGAAATCAAAGACATGTTGGATTGGTCAAATCTGCTGCATGAGACCTCTTTAAAGTGCTAAAGAGGAACAAGGTCCTCTTCAGGACAAAGGTGTTGCTGATCCAAGCCACACTACAGGAGACTGAAAAAACATTGGTGCATTTAAATTGTGTTACTGGCATGAATATTAAATCTACCATTGGCTGCCAGAGGAATGAGCAAATATTTCTTGTCTAGATTGTTTCTTAGAAAAGAAGACAATATGACCTTTCCTTATGTACCTTGGCTCTGTCAGCAGGAGGAGCCAGTCCCTAAAGTAGAGGGTTTCCAAAGCTGGAAACACAAAGGAACACCCTCGATGAAACGATTGGCACAGGGAGCCGACGCACAGCAACAATTCGAAGGATGGCGCTGGTCCAGACAGCGCTGCGCACGAGATCTCCGCCAATCAGAACCACCTCTTAACAGTAAGAGCAAAAAAAAAGCAAAACCAACCCATTGCCTTCTGCTCAGTGCGGATTCATAGCAACCCTATAGGACAGAGTGGACTGCCCTTACGGGTTTCCAAGACTACAGCTAGATGGAGTTGAAAACCCCATCTTTCTCCTGTGGTTTTGAACTGCTGACCTTGTAGTGCACAGTCCAAAGCATAAAAATTATGCTCTACATTTAAGGCAGCATGCTATAATGGAAATACACTTGACCCCCCTGTACACCTTTATTAAATTAATCCTTCACTTACTAGCTACAGCTATATCTGAACAGTGAATATCAATACTAGTTGCACTGAGAGCTTGTTAAAGTGCAAATATTGGGGCTGACCCCTACACCCATTGAAGCAATCTATAAAGGTGGATCTCAGGAAGCTGTTTTATCAAGCTCCTCGTGATTTTCCTGCATATTAAACTTTGACATGTACTGACTTAGGTCAAATCAGGAAGTCACCTGAGCCTCACTAATGTTCCTTATGTTGACAATTCCTTAAGGCTTAGGTAATAATAACGTATGTGAACATGCTTAGCACATAGAAGGTGATCAAGACATGGCTTTTCTTGTATTTACTTATTATTTTTGAAGAAAGAAAGTAGGAAGTACACTGGTACAGATAGGAACTGCAAACACAGGGAATCGAGGATGGATGACGTCTTCAGGACCAGTGGTGAGAGTGGTGATTCCAGGAGGGCAGAGAAGAGTGGGGTGGAAAGAGGGAACAGATTACAGGGATCTACATATAATCTCCTCCCTGGGGGATGGACAGCAGAAAAGTGGGTGAAGGGAGACATCAGAGATTGTAAGATATGACAAAATAATAATTTATAAATTATCAAGGGTTCATGAGGGAGGGGGTAGCAGGGGTGGAGGGGGAAAATGAGGAGCTGATACCAAGGGATTTAGTGGAGAGCAAACGCTTTGAGAATGTTGAGGTCCATGAATGTACAAATATGTTTTACAAAAGGGATGGATATATAGATTGTGATAGGAGTTGTATGAGCCCCCCAATAAAATTATTTTGAAAAAGAAAGAGACTAGACCTGATTACTTTGATTTGGGTCAACAGCTGACAATCTGCCCCCACCCCCACGTCCCTTGTATGCTGAACCCATGGCAAAGAAGAGAGAAGGTGATAAAAATTGGAAGCAAGCTACCTGCCCATCCACAGGAACAAAACAGAAGAACTAGAAAAATGATGTCTATCTGAGGTCACTTAAGACAGAGGCAACCAGTTCTTCATACCTCAGTAGTTTCCTATATTACAGCAATGTTCAATAATTGATGTCCATAATGACGATCCTGCATTATTAAATAAATGCAAAATTCTTCTCTGGAGCCTCTGCTCAAGTGTATTCAATTTCTATTTTTAAAAGATTTCCATTTGAGATACTTAAAAATTTTTTTGAACATTTACTTAGATAAAATTATCTTATTCTTTGAAGACTCTGGTAAATTGATACATTAGTATGTATGTATTAACTTATTTCCCCTAGTGAATAAGACATTGTGTGATAGAAGGTGCTTCTCTGACCTTGAGAGCCTCATTCAGCACCTAGTTCAAGTCCCACAGCCCAAGAAGTTGATGGCTAAAGAAGCTCATTGACTTTCCTAACGCACTTTTTCTCTTTGGAAAGTAGGGGCCCCCACTGTGATCGCTGTCCACTTGGATACCCTTTAAGCTTGTGCTCTTGCCAGATAAGCTAACGGCACAGCGATTCTCAAAGTCAGTGGCATTTATTGAAAGCCAAAGAAATTAGTGAGCTCTGACATTTATAGGTCTTAAACATTAAAGAATTTAAAAGTAGTTCGAACAAGGTTCAAGTCTTCAATGTAATGCTGTAAGAGCTGTTGTTAATTCTCCAATAATTACTCCACTTATGATTTCACAAGCTAGACTTACATCTGCAGCAGAGTTCCAGTTTGAACGCAGTCTCTCGCCTTCTAAATCTTTCAATTTCCCAATGGCCTAAATCATGTCTGATGGGGGCATTCCTTAATGATTCACAATTGTGTATCCATTCTATGTGGGAAGATATGTTTTCATTGACTCATATCTATTCATGCATTTAACTTTCACAACAACCCAGGCTGGTAGATACTATTAGGCAATTCGCTCTACAGTTCAAAAGAACAGAGAGAATAAAGAGTCCCTCAAGGTTCCACACCAAGTGAATGTCACAAACATGATGTCCCCCGGGACTCTGCACACTCAACCATTCTGCAATACACTCACCTGGTAAAACAATTGTCAATTGGAGAAATGGTTTTTTTCAAAAAAGTCTTAATTGTTGGTTCTATGGATCAGGGTCATAAAGCTCCAATTCAGGGCAAACAAAAAGTCAGGAAAACCTTGCTGTCCTACTGGAATTCTCCCTCTCGTGTCTGAGCTCCAGCACTCCATCAGCCCCCCTGGTGGCACTCAGAGCAAGTGGAACAAAATGTGCTGACTCGAAAACTGCTTGACAACTCCACTCCAGGTGATACTCCAAACCGCACACAGGGTGTCCAGTGAGCAAGATCTCCAGGGAAAGATCCCACTGCACATGGCGCCAAAGCTATTTGTCACGAGGATACTTGGATGGTATCTCCGTTGGTATCAATAATGGATGGTTGGCTACCCTTTTTCTGAAACCAATCGCTCTGTACCAGGTCCTAACATAGATGATGGGCTTCAAAAATGTCCTGGGAAAATGGAACAGAAGGATAAAGGCGTTTTTCCACAGGCTTTTTGAAGCCCCTTCATATTCTAGTAGCACGAACAATACCTTACTTCCTACGAAAACACACATGGATGGAAACACTGGAATGAGACATCTTTGAAAAAGAAGGGACTTGTGCTTTGGGGAGTCCCAAGGGCATTCCCGTCAAGCCCTCTGCAGCTAACCTGAAGGTTGGTGGTTCAAACCCACCGAGTATCTCAGTGGGATGAAGACCTGGCGATATACATGTAGAGAGATTCCAATCAAGAAAGACCCATGGGGAATTCTGCTGCGTTTGAAGAGGTCAGTGTGACTTGGGAACCCCTGGATGGTACACAATACCCACTGCAATTGAATAAAGCAAACAAAGCCAGTCAAACAAGCTTGAACCATAAACAAAATAATTCTTCTAAGCGGGTAACAGACTCACCCCTGAAGGAAGTCTTTTTCAAAAAAAATCTGGGCAAATCTTGAGCTTCAGTGTTGGAGACAAGAGCAGAGAGGAGCAATCTCTTTCACCTCTTTTGGCTGGGATTCAGTACTCAGTGGGTATGGGTGAATGAGAAAATTATTTTGGCTTTTCAGTGAATACAAAATAAATGTCACTTTCTTTGGAAATGACCTTTCTGCTATTCTCATCTTTGTATATAAAGTTGCTGGGTGAGAAAAATCCATGCCTATGAATTTCATTTGTGAAGGTATGACAGAATCATTCCATAGACATTTTCAAGATGGATGGAGGTACAAGCACCTGAATCAGAGATGGGAGTTGATACCTTTACTGGTCTTGAAAAATCCACAGCATGAGATTTTATATTGTCATTCAATGGAGGGGTTGGGGGTGGGGAGGATAGATTTGTATCAGATTGTTAGACAGAAATTTAGGGATAAGGAGTGATATCCCGCAAGGAACCCACCAATCAGCAAGAGACAAAACCGTGGGCAAAAACCGAAGCCAAGCCACACAGAGAAGTAAGGCCCATTCTAACTCATCATGACCCTATATGATGGGGTGGAAAGAGAAAGAACTTTCCCTAGGGTACCGGTTCTCAACCTGTCAGTCTCAACCCCTTTGGGGGTCAAATGACCCTTTCTCAGGGGAAGTCTAAGACCATCAGAAAACACATATCTCCAATGGTCTTAGAAACAGAGACATGGCTCCTCTATACGTCTCTAGGCGGGTCCGCCCACATGCAGATATGCTGATCTGGTGAGAAAGAACCTATCTTGACCTTCACACTGACATTGGCTTTTTAGGCATGTTGTCGCAAAATGTAGCAATATAGTTTACTGTTGTTATATTAACACTGTTATCTATACTACACCATGCTTCAAGAAAAATTTTCATTTGTCATTAGAAATAAATATTACACAGTATATAATTACATATGTAAGGTGACCAGACGTCCTGCTTTTTAACAATTTTTCCCACGTCCTGTGGCATTTTTAAAAAGTCCTCATTTTTGGAAAGAATGCACGACAAGCTAGGGTATATGGTTTTCGGCTGCCATGTGGCTATTTAGCCAGGATATGAGTTTTATCGATGGTGCCCTGCTTTACCAATGTTAAAATCTGGTCACCTTAATATGGTTTTTGTGATTAATCACTATGCTTTAATTAGGTTCAATGTGTAACAACGAAAATACACCCTGCATATCAGATATTTACATGGCGATTCATAACAGTAACAAAATTACAGTCATGAAGTAGCAACAAAAACAATGTTATCGTTGGGGTCACCGCAACATAAGGAACTGTGTGAAAGGGTCGCGGCATCAGGATGGTTTAGACCACTGCCCTGTGGGTTTCCAAGAAGGTAGCTCATCATTGTAGTAGAGAACTGCTACTGCAGATCACCTGCTGGTCTCAAACTATGTAATCTCTATGCCACCAGGCCTCCATGGGAATCAGGCACGTGCTAGAAGGCGAAGGAGAGAAGCTTGCATAATTAGAGTTTTATGATAGCAAAAAAAAAAAAAAAGAAAGAAACACAAAACACAAAGCTCACAGTCATTGAGTCGATCCTTCTGGTAGAGAACCTATGGGACCGGGTCTAGAACTGCCCCGTGAGTGTCTGAACTGGAGTAGAAAGCCACATCTTTCTCGGTGGAGCAGCTGGTGGCTTTCAGCTGCTGCCCTTGCTGTTAGCAGCTTAATTCATAAGCACACTTACCCTGGGGCTCCCAATTATGGCACAGGTTCCCTAAAAGTCCACCAACACTTAAGTACACCCACTAAAAGGCCACCGAGCACTTAAACATCGACACAATAAGAACGAGATAGAGAACCCACTCATCAGAAAGCCTGCCGACGCTGCCTGTGAGTGGAGGTGAGAGGAGACCAGTCTGCGTAGACGGAGATAATCGATCAAGAGTTTTAAGACCACGCACCTCTCCATTTGCCATACCCACCCCCCCCCAACATACTATTAAAACACATGATTAAAAGCTCTAATTCCAAGCTTCTTCCATGTGAATTGTTTTTCCATGCCTAGAAGCAAGAATTGAAGGAAAAGCATCTCAGAAATTCAAAATCTGGAGCATTTGGTTCCAGAATTGTCCATTTCTGAGAGAGGGGTTTCTCTGGAATTGTTTGGCTTTCCTGGGCCAAAGAAAACTGACAGTGTGTACCTTTCTTTGGAGAAGCACCAATTTCCCTCTGCCCTTCTGTCCATAAAACATTGCTTCCCTGTAAATGTCAGAGCGGAGCACTTTCACGGCAGTGGTAACGAAAAGCTAAAGTGTAGATGCAGAAGTGCCAACCCTCACTTCCATCAGCCAGTGGATTCTGCCTCTTGACACGTGGATCGTGCATGGTGACTGTTTGTCAGAGGTGGATACTGTGGTTTGGACCAGCTGCAAATGGGTGCACAGGCGTTACATTCTTCCAGGACAAATAAGGCAAAGGTCAGTGTAATTCAATAGCCAGGTTTCATCCCTCGCCCTCCAAAGTAGTTCCATCTGTCCTAGGAGCCCAATAGGAAAGTTAATGTTCAAGTTCAAGCCAAGGTCTCCTGCGCACTCTCAGAACCCAAGGCCCACTCACAGCAGAAAATGGCCACCAAACCTAAGTGTTCTTACACCCTCATCATTTTTGTGCCAGGTGTTGCCTCAACACAATAAAGTCATTTTCAATTAA
Source organism: Tenrec ecaudatus (assembly GCF_050624435.1). Lineage (NCBI taxonomy): Eukaryota > Metazoa > Chordata > Mammalia > Afrosoricida > Tenrecidae > Tenrec > Tenrec ecaudatus. Next base: position 200,425,958 of record NC_134532.1, read on the forward strand.
ATAAAAAAGAACAATGTATGCAAGTGCAATCACTGGGTTGTAGACTCCTTGAAAGAAAATTAATGAGTGCTTCCATTTAAATCTTAACCCAATGCCAGTCCAAAGCATAATCCTGGACCCCCTCAAAAGCAAAACATAACAAAACAAAAGAAAACCCAAACCTCACTGCATCCAATTGATGCTGACTCCCAACAACACTGTAGGACCGGGCAGAGCTGCCTCTGTGGGTCTCAGAGACTAAAATTCTTTCAAGGAGTATGAAGCCTTGTCTTTCTCCCACAGCACAAAAGTTATCAAATAAAGTAATGCATAATATGTATAATAAAATGACATTTACCTATTAATGCATTAATTTATAACTTGCATTAGCTCATACAAATTTGGGCTTGAGTTTGGAGTTGGGCCTGTGCTCTTGTATAATGAAAACCCAATTATTATTTATTTACTTATGATTAAAAACGGAAAGGTTGCAGGTATGGGTTGTGAAGGGTAACCTCCTCCAAATCATAAACTGTTTTTTAAAGAATTTAAAGTGTAGTATTGATATACAAATAATTGTTATGCTAATTTCACAGCCTCCTGATCTACTCATTAACACAGATACAAAGAATCAGCATGATGTGGTGGAAATGCATTAAAAGGGTAATTAGGAGCCATGAGCTCTGATTCCAAAGCCACTACTCATTAGCAGTGTCACCTTGGCCAAGTCACTTAACCCCTTGAAGTCTGTTCCCTCTCCTGTAACATGAAGGAATTGAACAAGATATTACAAATCCCCTGCCAGCCTTAAAATACTATCATCCTTTAGTCTTCATGAGCAACCCCATGGCAGCCATGCTGCCCTTTTGATCCCCCTTTCACTGATGAATAGATTTGAATGGCCAACTACTAGCTGTGAGATAGGTGACTTGAGTCCAACCCGGGGTATCTTGGAAGGAAAGCCTACTTGGGAAGGGTAGCAAGAGTTTACAATGGGGCACGGTTGGTTCTACACTCCCTGATACCGGGGGCGCACTGTGACTTGCAGTGGTCTAAACGCTAACTGGGTGGCACAGCCCTGCCTATTGCACCTGCCGTCCTGAGCCAGAGATGTTTTCCCCAGACACTGGGTGCACCTGCCTTATGGCAGTTACCTTCTCTAGTCCTTCCAGGAAGCCTGTCAGGTTTCCCTATTCCACTCTTGCCTAATATTGCTGCTCCTCCTAACATGCATCGCAATTCTCACTTTCCCTTGCTTGCTCTCCAGTGAGTGTCTGTCAACCCCATTAGATGCTTTGCTCTGTGAGGGCAGGAAAGGTACCTGCTGATTCTCAACATGGCTTCCCCCCCCCCCCCCACAGAACTGATGCTTGTCACCGAGGCAACACTCACACACTCCCAGTGGGACGAACAATCCAGTGAATGGATGAGCAGGAGACGCTGCGTTAGCGTTATAATGTCTGTGATTAAGAGGAAGGCAGAGGTTGATGAGAATGATTCTGATTCTCATTCCTGTCTTACATTTAAAAGTGAGACAGGGCAAAGGAGTGAAGGTCGAGATTTTGATAAGAGCACGTTTGGGGTCCCAGACACCCCCGGCCGACATGTCCTATAACTCCCGTGCTACCTCAATGGGAATTCCTGAGCATCCTTTGTGCGAGGCTGACAGTCCTTCTGTGTATGCCCGGTGGGCAGCCATACTGCCTTGTAAGGTTTTCTTCCTCTGAGGAGTCTCTAAGTAAAATTATTTTGTGATGTCCTAGGTCTTCCTCAAATAAATACTTCTCTTGGGAAGTCCACAACCTGAATTCTGGTAACAAAAGTAATAAAAGAACTAAGGTGGTTCGGGATTGCGTCAAGTCCGCACTCCTGGCCAGGGGGTGGAATAAAACCTGTCCATGAAGTGGTAGGATGATGACCCCTCGATGGGAGTGTGGCCTTTGAATATGAGTGATCGGCTCTGGGAACTGTTCTCTCTCTGCTCTTCTGCCTTCCTGCCTACTGAAACTCAGCCTGCCTTGAGAAGGGGCTCTATATTGGCCACACAACCCTGAAATCAGCCAGTTACCTGCCACGTCCCCACTAACCCTGCACCCACAGGACTGCACTCATCCATCGGTGATCCTCCTGGTTCATCACCTTTCGGCAGCACTGGCATGTGGCTGTGGGAGTCTGAACAAGGACTTCTGGATGAGCACCAGGCTTATGGACTTAGGTTGGACTGGCCTGGGATGCTTTCATGTTATGTAATTATTCCTTGGTATAAAACTCTTTTTTACACACACATGCATGTCACTGGTTTTGTTTCTATAGACAATCTGGCCTAACGCAGCATGCTTTGAAAATTAACTTGATTATTTTAAATTGGATTATTTCCTCTAGATTAAGCTCTCTAAAAACTGATCATGACACTGACTTGTTACCCATCTATGTCAGAACTAAAATGACATGAATTTGAGATATGATTCTCTTTTTACTTGCAGGGTGACATTTAGGGGAGAGGGAGGTCTGTGTCCTATTCCAGCACAGTTTTACATTTCTAGTCTTCTTTCCCCTCCATAAATGCTGCTGCTCTCTTATTTGAATATGTGTATAATCTCAGCCTTTATGTTTTTCTAGCATCGCTTCCTTACTACATTATTCATTATCTGAAAAGGTATGCATCCACACATACATACATCCACATACATATACATCTATCTAACCAAAGTATCTGAATGCCAGATCATTCTTTTTTTATCAGTTCTAGCTCATGTTTCTCTTGTTTTTCAAGCCTGTTATATTCTCGAGCAGTTTTCACCATTCATTTTCTCTGGTTTTACACCTTTCCATTGGTAATGAATTTTGAGCCAGAAGCACAAAAATTTCACATTTGCAGAAGTTCACTGTATGAATATATTTCATGCTATTAACTCACGGCTCCAATCACATGTAACTAAGCACAGATGCCTCTTGTCATCTTTGTCTCCTGCCCCATTCTCTTTCCAGAGAAGAGAAGACACTGCGGTTCAGAGGAAATGCTGGCACGAGGAGAATGTCTCATATGTTCCATTGGGTGATGGTGCTGAACTTGAAGAAGGACATGTGATAACAAACAGTCAGATCTTGAAGGAGACAGTTTGGGATCGCAAGGAAGAGAAGTGGCTTATCAAGTAGCAATTTCACTCTCTGAAGTGTGGCTCTGTCAGTGGGGACAAAAGATGTCATGTCTGTGCTTTATGCTGTGAGCCACTGGTTGTGGATCCCAAGTCCATGCCTGCTCATTTTCACAAAGCACTTTGGGGACACTATCATTGGAGAATCTACATTTCACATAAATGTCAAGAACAAGAATTGTATCATTTATAATTATTTCAAATTCTCCAAAACTCAAGATGCTGCTGCCATGGACTTCAGAGGATGATTCTTTTAAAAAACTTTTTAAAAATCATTTTATTGGCGGCTCATACAATTCTTTTCGCAATCCATCCATACATCCATTGTGTCGGGAACATATGTACATTTGCCATCATCGTTCTCAAATCATTTGACTTCTACTTGAGCCCTTACTATCTGCTGCTCATTTCCCCACTCCCTCCCCACTCTCCCTACCCCTTCATCATTCATATATTATTATTATATTTGTCATATATTACACTGTCTGATATCTCGCCCCCCCCCCCGCCCTCTTCTCTGCTGTCCCTCCCTCAGGGAGGAGGCTATGCATAGATCCTGTAATCAATTCCCCCTTTCTATCCTACATTCTCTCCACCCTCCAGGCATTGCTACTCTCACCACTGGTCCTGGAGGAGTCATCTGTCCTGGATTCCCTGTGTTTCCAGTTGCTATCTGTACCAATGTACATCCTCTGGTCTAGCCAGATTTGCAAGGAAGTCCTACTCCAAGTCTTCTCTGTATACAACTTCATAGACTAATGACTCGTGAATTCTTAGGAAAGGAGAAAATTGGACTAAAGCCATTCTGGAAAGATTGCTTCTTTCATTTTTTTTGGCTTTGTCTGAAACTTCATAGTTTGATGCACCAGTAAGCATTTGATGCACTGATAAACATCCCAATTTTTTTGGTTTTGGACACTTGAATTTATAACAAAATTAACATACAAATCCTCAGAGAAGGCACTTGGATGTCAATTGGCATTTCCTGAAGAATAGACCACGCTGAGATGGAACAGCTCAGAACAGCCATCCCTTTGTGACACTGGAGTTGTTTGATTCTTCTGGTGTATGTCTGCTTGAGGCCCTCCTCAGTCAGCAGGGACTTGTCTTGCCTCGGTGTCAACAGAAGCGGCCACAGCTGCCTCTGATTTGGTTAGTCTAGAGGCATAAGCGATGGACATTGAGTCAATCCTATCCAGTTCTCAGACGATACCTACAGATTCACTGGAACACAAATCCGCTCATCCATTTACTGACTGTCTGTACCTGCTTCTACACTATGACTTCACAGAGTACTATCTGCACAGGAGATTACACGACCTGCGAGGCTTAAAATACTTACGATCGCGCCAGTTTCAAGGGAACAAATGCCAGCCTCTCACCTCTAAACCCCACATCAAACCTATTGCTATTTCCTCTTTTCCTACCCCAAGTGACCCTGCAGGGCGGAGTAGAATTGCTCACTAGGGTTTAGAGATTGTCCCTCTTTCCGGCAGCAGGTAGTCGCGCGTTTCTCCAGTGGAGTGACTGGTGGTTTTAAACTGCTGACCTTTCGATTCACAGGCCAGTTCATAACCAACGATGCCACTGGGGCACTTTTGCAATTCTCTCTTCCAGGGAGGCTCACGTGGGCCAGCTTGTCTCTATTTCATGTCAGCTAGAGAATGAGCCAGCCACGGTGCACCTTTGCTCAGGAGCATAGTTACTGTTCCACTCACCAAAGGAAGTCACATGGCTCGCCTGGGATGCAAGAAGTAAACTAGACTCCACTTCTCCATGGGCAGAGGAGGAGCAGTAACATCCCATTGTGCAGTGGAATACACACAGGGATGAGAAGGGAGAAGGGTGTTCTGTCCCTTTGAGCCAGCAGACCACATCTGGGTGTATTCCATTTGCTTTGTTGTTAGCTGTCAAGTCGGCTCCGAATCCAGACTTCCCACATACACAGCAGGTTGTTTCCTGGCCCTGTACCACCTCCATAATTCTAAGCATGACTGAGAGCATTATTGCAGCCACTGCGCTTTGTTTTGTTTTAAGGACATATAATTCACATAGCATACAATTCAATAGTCCAATCCTATTCATGAGAGTTTTAGAACATTTTCTTCCTTGTACTCACTGTTGTTAGTTCCCATTTCTACCTGACCTCTCCTGCCAGGCTTAAAGGAAACTACTAATCCAGGTACTGTCTCTACAGATTCATTGATTGTAGATTTCAAACATTCAAACACATACAAAATCAAAATCCAAAGAAAAAGTACAATGAGAAAATAAAACAGTGAAACTTCAATCTAAAAGAAAGAAAATATTAAAACCTGAAACAAATTAAAAATGGGTCAACATGAATATCAAATAATAAAATGTAAACATTTAACCTACTTAGACCCACAATAATCCACTTTTCAATGCACTCTGTTCACATCCCTGGTCTCTGGGGCTTCTCTAGGGGCTTAGTCCACAGAAGAGTCTTCAAACCCCTTTAGCAAAGACACAACGAACAAAGGACTAATTACTAAAAACTACAAAAGTCTGAAACATCTGAAGAGAAATAAAATGCTCTGACTAAAAAGGGAAGAAGAGACATCACCGGTCCGTTTACAATCTTGACCCACAAATGGCTGCTGTACTTTGATTGCTTTCCAACCTAGGACGTTCATCTCAAACTGAAATGACGTCGTTCTATTGTATCACAGGGTTTTCAATGGCTAATTTTAGGAAAGAGATTGCCAGGACTTTCTTCTGACTTTCTCCTAGTCTGGAAGCAATGCTAAAACCTGTCTGTGATTAGTGAACCTATTGGCATTTCAAAAAACAGTGACATATGTCATTTATAGCAGCATAACAACACACAAGTCTCTACAGTACATTAGCCAGTCAGATGGTGAGTTTTCCCATTTAGTTTCTCAATAGCTTGCTTGACTTAAACTTCTTTCTACTAAGCCAAAGTCTTCCCCCAGACTCAGGGAAATGGGGATGATTCCGTGTGGAGGGTGAAACACAGATGCCAGATTCCCCTATGACTTTCGGGTGTTGCTCTTCTAAAGGAGAGCAAAAGATGTTCATGTTTGCTGGCAGAGCAAATCCCCCCAACTCACAGGGACTGGCTTTTAAAATGTCACAGAATGGAGGGAGAAAATAGGCTTAGTCAGACAGAAAAACAGGGAGGATGAAATTATATATATATATATATATATATATATATATATATATATATATATCTGAGAGAGAATCTAGAGATATCAGTTTAAGGGAGCTGGTTGTATTCTGAGCCATTATCTAGTTGATCATGCCTTTAAGTCAAGACAGGCTCATTCCTAGGAGCCTATCTCCTGCTGATCATCTGTTTGGGAGTGATGTTTCTTAGCCTTGACACATACGCAGGGCTCCATCCAAAGTAATTCAGGTAGAAAGTTATCCATCTCGGGGACCCCTTAGAGCATGAGGACAGGTGGAAAATCTAAGGTGTGATGGTACTGTGAAGGGATTCTTTCTCCTGAAAGAATGCTTCCTCCTGCTCTAGGCAGAGCACTTTTGAAATGATCTCTTAGGTGATCCTACAGGGGTGCCTTGTGTTCAGCATTTATTAAGTACGTGAATATTTCTATCTCTTTGCACCAGTTAGTTCCAACTCAGTGAGCCTTTATCCAATAAAATGAGACACCACAAGGACCTGTGCCATCCTCTCAATTGTTCTTCTGTTTGAACCCATGGTTGCAGCTACTGTGTCAATCCATCCACTGAGTTTCTTCTTGGTTTTCACTGACCCTTCCCTTTCCCAAGCATGATGTCCTTCTCCAGGGACTGGTCTCTCCCGACAACATGGATGATCAACACTAGATCATTGTAAATAAGTATCATTAAATATAAGTGCTTTCTCCAGTCTTCCTTTCCCCTGCCTGTAATTTTGACACCAGTCTTTGTGAGCCTTATGCTTTTCAAAGACAAATTTGTGGCTCTTTCACGGTCTCTGGTATGACTAAAAATGGTATTGGGGACTCACTTTCCACGAGTATTTCACTTGCTGTTACAGTCTCCCACTCACATTTGGTGTGAGCCATTCGATGTGTTTATAGATCAGACATGCAAAAGGCGTTGAATCATAATCAGTTCTGCTTGTTAGTATTTAGATAGCTTCTTGTAATTTCTACTTTGAGTGGCTTGGAGTCTTTTTCGGTTGACTTTTTAAAATGTGCAAAATCAAGATTAAGAGACAAAATTTCTATGAATGTTGGGTGGGTGGGGGATAAGGGGGAGGGAAGCTATTTAAGAACCGATCAAATCAAATTTGTATTTCAGTCATTTGATTTGCCCCAAGTGGAGGGAAAAATGCATAATCAACAGATGTTTATATGCCATTCTCTTTAAGGGAGGGCACAGGAAGAAAACATTGTTAAGACGCCACAACCAGAGGGAAGAAGCTCCCTGAAGACATAGGAAAGCAATGAGGAGGGAGCAACATTGGGGGAGAGAGGGAGAAATAACCATCCTGGACAGACCCACTAGCCTAAAGCGGTCAGAATTGATATGGCTCCATTGGAATAAACACCTAATGAGCCTAAACACCGTGATACCAACAACAGACAGCATAGACAGTCCACCTGTGATTCAGCGAGAAGAGCCCGCCTGCTGATCCTGTTATTTGGGATATGTGAGTATCCTCCGGTGGAGGGGAAGTAGGGGATATCACATAACAACAGCCACACTTTCAGTGTTTTCAAAAGTTCCTCTCCTGAAACCGTCCCTAGTAAAACCTCATAAATTTGGACCCTATTATAGGCTGTTTCTCCCAGAAACCACTATGACTTCTAGGAAAATTTTATTACCTACCTCAAGTCCAAGAGCTACGTGGGAAAGAGTAATGTGACAGCTCAAGTTTGTCTCCCAGAAGAATGTTTTTCACCAGGTTTATTTCCATCACAAAACCGCTACTCCTTTAACGTATAGCAGGAGGGAATTCTTCTTTCTAAGGGTCTGTGTCTCTTTTTGTTGCATGGTCTTGGATGGAACAGAGATATCAGCTAAAAGTCAGCGATACGAACTCCCCAAACTACACTGGGCTCATCTCCCCCCCTCATTTTGTTTTCTTAGAGCTCTTGGTACTACCTAGGGCCGTGTTGCTATTTCCTTGTTTATTATCTGTTTACACCCAGAGAATAGGAGTTCCAGGGAAGTAGGGACCTCTTGGGGGTTGTTTAGTATACTATTCATCGTTACTAGAGCAATGCCTGCCACCTCGTAGGTAATAAGTCTGTCGAATGAATAAGTGAAAGGGGTTAGTGCGATAGAGTAGATATTTTGTTGTTTGGTGCTCTTAGGAAGAGAGATGAGGATTTCTACTCCTGTGAAGATTTACAGCCTCAGAAACCCACAGAAACAGTCTGTGCTGTCCTATAGGATGCCCACGAGTCGGAATGACTCAACGGCAATGAGTTTAGTATGGAGGTGCTGCCAAAGGACCCCGCATGGAATATTGGATTATGAATTGAACTGTTAACTGAAAAGTCAACAGTTCAAATCAACAAGGTGCTTTTCAGGATAAAGTTGAGACTATCTACTTCCATAATGATTTTAAGCCTCATAAACCTAATAGGGTAGTTCTATTCTGCCCTATATGTTCACTGTGAGTCAGAATCTACTCAAGGGCATTGGGCTTGGGGGTTATCAAAATAGCCTCTAATTCATGCCTTCCGATGGACACACATAAATTGGAATCCAAACCTAGACCAGTTCTACAACAGCTCCATGACGAGTTATAGATCAGACTGCCATGGTACATTGGGTTATCATTGGCTATTTTTTTAAAAATAGATCACCTGAATCTTGGTCTGAAAGCCTAGTTGAAATCTGTTCAGCATCGCAGCAACTGTCAAACCCTCGATAACAGATGATTGGCTGTTGACTGAGCCTGAAGGGTATTGGGTTGGAATTAAGCCCTTAGAATTGAACTCCAGAATTGAAGGCCAAGCAATCTACCACCAAAACACCCAACCCTCATATAGTAGCTATAGTAATACAAGATACAAACTATCTTACCTGGATACAGGTGATGAGGAAACCTCGGCTAGGAGAATCCATTAGTGCTGGAAGAGGGCAGAAGAGGAGTGCTAAACTAAGGCCAAGAGGGATTCAAAGGAAGGAGTGGGTAGATGAGATGGCAGATGGAGGCTGGTCATAGAGCATGTAGGATCCTTTAGGACCTGGCTAAGAGTTAAGATTTTATCCTAAATTTAATAAGAATCTGACTTACATCTTTCAAATTGTCAGTCATTCTGGGTGCATGTTAACACGTTACTCCTACTAACATGTCTGCAATAATGTTAGTCTTCTCAAACTGACATTGGATCAACTATGGCTTTGTGCAATTCAGTGCTCAAGAGGTCACAGGTTACATAGATGGTGGCATGAAAGAAATTCAAACCCTGGTCTAAGGTGTCATCTCCGCTTTCCCAAACTCTTTCCAAGAGACCACGGCAGGCAAAAAATTAAGACACCAGTTATATTTGTTATCTCACACGTAATCGTTAACCACTTTCAAGTTACGTGTTGGAACAGACTTCCCCAAGAGCGCTACTTTGCCACACCTGGGTTGCCCTGTGTGAGTAATTGCTTGTTCCTGAAGGCAACGAGTCTACCTAATCTATGGGAAAGCTGTTATTCCTTGATAGCTTTTAACTATTCTAATTCTTTATTAAAGCCACCCCCGCTCCAATCAGCCGCAACCAGTAACATGTTGCCAGTGAGTTAACACTGAAACTGTCCTGAACCTCAAGCTCGACTCAAATCAGAAGAAAGCGGGACCACGGACGATTTCATATTTAAGGCTAGAGCAATCTATGCCGATAGTTGTGTTGTTTGTTTATGTGTTTGTTGGTTAAGGGAAGGTTTGATTTTGGTTCAAAGTACGTGTTCTGATTTGAGCTATGGAGTTAACCCTGAACCTCCCATTGTCTCTGGAAAAAAATATAATCCACCAAGCCTCTGTTTTCCTACAGCAATTAAGAGATCTCTGTCCCTCTGCCCCCCACCCTATCCAAGAAAGCACCTTTTGCCCATTTTCCCCCTTGGTGGCTTGAGAGCTCAAGATGAAAGTCTTAGGCTGACAGGAAGTGTGTGTGGGTGTGGTATCATCACCATTAACCCAACGCAAATCTCTCTCTGACACGATGTGCTTCCCATCTCCGCAGCGAGTGTGAATCTGTTCAGTAACACCTGCTAACAACCTAAAAGGGAGCACAGCCTCCTGCAGGGATGATCCCACCCGGTTTCTCATCCAAGGCAGCAGCCAGAAAGAAGGCTTGCTATGGGGTCAGAAGCACTGCTATTCCTGAGCTGCCAGGGACCACCCCACTTATGAGGCCTGGGGGACAGGGCAGTAGGGAGCTGACATGAGGCAAGGAGGTGGCCTAAGGGTTTTGGTGGCAGGCAGAGAGCTGGCTTAGCCCCCTCTTAAGTGCAAGCTGGAGAGATACTTGCCTCATTTTAAACAGCCCTCCATGAAAAAAGAGCAGAGAGAACATGGAAAATGAATTTTGGGCCATTCCTTTAAATGGCTGAGCACTGCTGCTATCAGTTGAAGAAACTCCTCAAAGGGGTGTTCTCTTGCCATTCTTTCTGAGTGTGGTCTCAACCGGGTGCCTCAGCCCCCTGCCCTCAATGTAATTTTCCAGGTGGCTATAATAAGACCAGGTGATTTGTCAGGAAAGTAAGCAAGCCAGGTGCAGGGTCCCCAGGATCCCAGACACAGCCTGCTGTTAATGGAATCAACTGTTTAATGAATGAGGGGCTTTAGACAACCCTGAGGTTAAAAGTCAACAGGAAGGGCTTGAACAACAACTTTATTAGGCCACAATCTTCCACCCTGAAAATGTCAAGGTCCCTTGGTTTCTCTTCTATTTAAAGATTCCAGTAGACAAAAAAACAGATTCACACACACGCGCATGCGCGCACACACACACACACACACACACACACACACAAAATTATTCAAGGCTCACTTGATTTCAGGTGATTAAAATGACTTACCCTTAAGCTTCTGTCTGTAAGTACCCCCTCAGAAGTACATATGATGGTCTGGACATACCAACTTATCACATTGACTAGAAAGTCTTTTTAGGTTTTTGTTTTGTTTTGTTTCCAATTAGGACAAATGTGTGTACCAGGAAATTGCCAATGTGGGAATATTTAACAGAAGTTAGGAAGAATTGACACAGCCAATGTTATTACATAGTTTATAAACTTGAGGATGTTTGGAAACATAATTTGAAAAGCACAGGATCCAATTTTAGCTTTAATTAGTACCTGACTAGTAGCTCCTGCCGTAGCCAGTCCGAGGCTCCTGCGACAATTTCTTGGCAGATAACTAAAACAAATAAAGGCTTCACACTATCATGAAAATGTAAAATCAAAGTCAATGAGCCGGCAGATTCTTGGAGGAATTGCCACCCACTTATAACGTGGGAATAGACATTGGACTCCTACCCACAGATCAGCAGTTCAAACTCAGGGAGAAAGATGTGCCTCTCTGTTCCTATAAAGATTCACCGATTAAGAAACCCTATAGGGCCACAGTTCTCAACCTATGGGTCACAACCTTTTTGGGGTCAAATGGTCCCTTCATGGGGATCGCCCAATTCATCACAGTAGCAAAAGGACAGTGATGAAGTATCAAGGAAAATCATGTGATGGTTGGGGGTCACCTCCACATGAGGACCTATAGGAAAGGGTGGCAGCATGAGGACGGTGGAGAACCGCTGACCTGGTGGTTAGCTATGAGTCAGAACTGATTGTTGGAAGTGGTTGGCTTTGGTTTTCTTTATGGTCTACAGAGTCCCTGGATTGTTCACAGAGGTTCAAACTTGGCTGCTAATGAAAAGTTGATGCCATAGTTTACCCACAAGGACCTAGGGCAAAAGGCAAGATGATATGATCTACTTCTAGAAAACCAACTCCCTGAGAACTCTATGGGGCTGAGCTCTACTTTATATGCTAACGTAACGAGGATGTTAGCATAACTCAGAGTTGACCCACAGCCACTGGATAGAATGGAAAGGAAGAGCAACCAATTCAAACTCCAAAAAACACATGCATGCTAATAAATAGTGTTTTTTTTTTTCAGTATGACTGGACAAAGACTGGTGTTTCTGAGGTTAGAAAGGATAGCCTCAAGAAGAAAAACCCAAATAAGTACCTATGTAATGAAGTAGAACCTCAAAATGTTGTGTTGAGGTCCTAAATTCTATTCTTTTTTTTAATCATCCTATTGGGGGATCGTAACAACTCTTAACACAATCCATACATCAATTGAATCAGGCATGTTTGTACATTTATTGCCCTCATTCTTTTCTAGACATTTACTTTCAATTGAACCCTTGGCATCAGCTCTTTCCTCCCGTCCCCTCCACCCTCATAACCCCTTGATAGATTGTACATAGCTGTTATTTTCATCTCTCACATTGACCTCTGTCTTCCGTCCCCTAATAAATATTGTTTTTTATAAATATGGCCATGCTCTGAAATAAGGGGTTTCTTCTGTAATGGTGGATGGCATAATGAGTCAGAAGTTTCACTGCTAATTTCAATGTCAGCAATTCAAAACCACCAGACAATAAGATTGGCTGCTTCTCTGAAGACATGCAGTCTGTTGTTGTTGTTGTTAGGTGCCATTGAGCTCGCTCTGCCTCCTAGCAACATTATCACGTACAAGAGAATGATACAACACCTGGTCCTGCCCCATCCTCACATCTGTTCTTATGGCTGAACCCATTGTAGCAGCCACGGTGTCAATCCATCTTGTTGAGGGTCTTCCTTTCTTTTGTTTCCACTCTGCTTTAACAAGCGTAATGCCCTTTTAGGGTTAGGTTTCTCCTGATAACTTGTGCAACAAACACTCCCTATAACATGTCCTATAGGATATTCGGTGCTTGTTAGATTCTGTAAAAGTGGTTCTCACACACAGGCACCCTATGCACAACAGAACAAAACACTACCAGGTCCTATGCCATCCTCATGTCCTTATGTTGTATCCCAACAATGCCGCCATTGTGTCCATCCATCTCATCCACTGCTGTTTTCTTCTTGATGCCCCACGACTTGACCAAGTATGATGTCCTTCCCCAGATACTGCTCTCTCCTCCTGAGAACATGCTCAAAGTACATGAGAGACAATGTCTCACTATCCTTGCCGCTAAGGACATCCTGGCTGTACTTCTTGCTAGACATATCTGTTTGTTCTTTCGTCAGTCCTTGATACTGTCACTAATCTTCCCCAGCACCATGATGCAAATGCATCATCCTTCTCCAGTCTTCTTTATTCAATGTTCGACTTTCACACATATCTGAGTTGAATAAAAATATGGCTTGGATCACACACATCTTAGTCTTTGAAGTAATATACTTGCTTTTGAATACTTTCAAAAGACTTTATGCAGGAAAATTTACTCAGAGACAACCTACATTGAATTTCTATGAGTCATAATCTAGTCAATAGCAGTGGGTTTGGAGGACTGTTGTTTTGTTGTTGCTGCTGTTGTTGTTAGGGTAACAAGATCACATAAGAAACGTGTACAGGAGATACTAAACCCTGGATCTCTGAGTGGTATCCTATAAAAATTGCAGAATACACCAAGGCATATGCAGAAGGAAACAGATACCATGGGAGGCTTATCTGCAAGTTAGCAAAAGCCAAAGAACACACAAGGTACTGATGAGGAAGGACACACCCCAAATTGTATTGCCTGATTTGGGCTTATAACCTCTAACACTGCCAGACAATAAACCTCTCTAGTTTACAGCTGATCGTAGTATTTTTGGTTGCAGCAGCATTATGTAACTAGGAAAATGGAAAAAAAGCAAACCAACACCTGGGAAAAAGCCAATCACAGAGACCTTGAAAGAAATTTATCAGTAAACATGGAGAAAGAAAGGGAATAAGGTATGTCAATACAAAATAACAATATATTTAAAAGGAAGAAATCATGAGCAAGAGTTCCTACAATTTAAATGCACAGTTGTTGAAAATATTTTTTTTTCAAATTTCATATATATAAATGAATTCAAAATGCTCCCAGAGAGGGGTGAAAAGAGAATATGAGCTAGACATGTGAGAAAAAGTACGACACACAGAGTCCTGGTGTAGATTTGCCATGTGAAAACCAAAAGGGTTCTCAAAGAATAACATGAAAACATAATAAGACAAACATATAGAATTGACGGCAGGAAACCCCTTAGAGCATTAAACGAGAGGTCCCAGCGAGTGTAATTGAACGCAGAGAGAGAAGCCGTCCTCAGCCTCGCGTTGTAAACGGGAAGAGTCCAAAGCTACAGGAAGCTACTCACAGCTCCTAGGAAGAGCAAGCCATCATACAAAAGCAAGCCAAACCAGACTTGCATTTTTTATGATACTGAGTACTTCAAGACATTAGAATAATGCCATCAATGTCCTAAAGAACATTTATTATCAGCCTAAAATGTTACACCTAGCCCCATTATGAAAAAAAAAAAGGGAAATTGATCTACTTTAAGACAAGGAAGAACTCACTCAGAAAATACTTACTGTATACTAGAGGTGGTATTCAAATAATTAAACAACTGGTTCGTTGCCTTAATGACCATTGTAAATAAATACTAATTAAAAGAACAATAGACCAAAAGGGAGTTTATTATTTGGAACATTTAATAGTTAAATAAGAACAAAAGGAGAAGTACAAATTTGTGATTTCCCTATTCGCTGAGCTCAACAAAAAGTTAGGTATTGGTTCTGCTTTATTCACTGTCCAGTTAAAACCAGTTTGAACCTGCTGAGTCTCACCACTGCTGTGCACTATTTTTAAGGAAATTATATGAGAATACATTATAGCAAAATTAAACCAGTAGGAAAAATAATACCATTGTGTTTTCTTACAAAGACTATTACTAGCACTTCCATTACTAATCTAAATTACTTAAACCAATATCAAGTGATTTTAAATGGGAAAAAATGATGAGATTGAAAAGTACATTTTCTCTTTCCCCGAGTTTCACTTGTTTAAGAAATAACACTCCCATACCAACCACGAGGCCAGTGGTTCATACCTGCGAGGGTGAGTCACACAGCATTGCTACAAAGCCATAGAAACATTAATTAAACAAAAGTATCAAAATGTGATGTGATTGTTTCTTGATATCCTCTTCATCTAGCTCTAAACACTTCTGTAGGCTTTCCAGTTCTCTAGCCTTGCCCTGAGGTAGTCTGGGCTCTTCAATTGACACCATACTGAAATGACAGCTTTGGTATCACTGAAGGACGAAACCATTTTCCTTTCACATGTTCCTTGAGATTGAAAAGCAAGATCAGGAGTATAGGGTAGGTGAGCTAAAGTTTTCCAATGAATTTCTCATAGGATATCCCATGATAGCCAAATAGTATCAGCAGGTGCATTGTTGTAACATAAAAAAAAAAAATTGTTGGCACAATTCACCTGGCCTTTTTCTCATCAATGCAGTTTTCAGTTTTGGGGAGGCTAGCTGGCTGCATTATTATTGACTTGGATGAAGTAGAAGATGGTAACCCACATAAGGGAGAAGGGAAACCAAGGAATCGGGAAAGTGTGTGCTGATGGGGGCCTTGAATAGCGCTCTAGACTGTGGAATACAAATGATTTATCTAGCGCCCCGCCCGGTAAATACAGAGGAATAAATAAATATAGCCAACATTGCTTCCACTAGAACAGTCCCCTAGTCACATCATTCTTTCCACCTCCAGGGAGAGTCATGTAGCTGAATTCATGGTCAGTGTTTGATGTTCTTTAATTAGGTGAATCTTGTGAAACTACTTAAATATGAGACTTGATCCAACAAACACTAGCATTTTCGTAGAATTTACTGCATCATTGTAATCACCCCAGTATATATCCCTCTTTAATTTATTAAGTAAATTTGAATCTCTCTGAGCTTGTTAGAAGTTTAAGAGTTTTTGTTTTACGGTGGCAAGATGCACATAATATAAATGGCCATTGTAAACATTTAGAGAGTTCAATTATAAAGCATTGGGTGTGCTCAGAATGCTCGCAGGTATCACCAATATCTGGCCCAGCACTTTTTCATTTCATCGAAAGAATGCTCACAGCTATTAAACCGGGATGGCAATCCTTTCTTTCCCCAGCCTTAAAAACAAAAGCAAAAATCATTAAGCATTTTTGTCTCTAGAGATTTGCCTAATCTGATATTCATAAAAATGAAATTTATCAATGTGGGATAAAGAAATAAACCAAACAAAACCTTTTAGAATAAATCCTAGTAATTGTCTTGTGCTCTTTGAGAAAATCTATTGAGAGTAGCCCTTAGCTAACTCTCTGAAATGATCTATCTTTCTTGAATTTAGTTGGTCTAGAAAACCCCCTTACAAGCCACTGGATGGGACCTCTTGAAAAAAATTATATATTGATGCAGTCAGAAGGAACTCTGTCAAGTTTATTGCTGAGACATCTTGTCCACAGCCATCCGCTGATTGCAAAGATATGTTTGAACATGTTGTGTTTGGAATAAACCTATATCTGCATGAACTTTTACTTATCTTCAATACTCAGGTTTCTAAAATTGTTAAAGCCTGGAATAAGGTTTAGGAATCCATTCTCCAAGGAATCTGGTGATACATTTGGTGTATGGGATATATGTTGGGAAATAGTAGATTGTGAATTTCTTGAAAAGAGAAATGGTTTTTTTAGTTTTGACCATAATATGTTCAGAATACAATATATTTGATATACAATATATTTGTTAAAGGAATAAATGCACAGAGAACAAGCTGTGCATGCCTGTTCTCACCATCTAGGTGGGTGCTACCCTTTGGAGGCGAATATGCTTAAATTACAGTGTCTTTTGCTTTCTGTCAGCCAGAATTGGAGAGTTTCAAAGAAGTATAGAGTTTATTGGAATAATACCCAAGACCCAACAACCTTTGAAGTGAAGGGTCCTGAGTGAGACCGGTAATAAAAATGCCTGGAAGACAGAGTACATTGGAGATTTCAGTTTTCAATTTCTTGGAGGTGAGAACACTTCAATCCAAAGTAGAGCCAAATAGAAACACATTTTTGACATGATAAACAATGTACATAACTTTGTTTTCCCAATATAAATCCAAACCCATGATTTAATTGGCTCTCAAGAGAAATCACCCATGTAACTGGAGATAAGTTGATGCATGTTGGCCTGTCCTGGAAGCAGAACCTGAAACAGGATGGGAGCACCAGTAGTTTATTCCAGGAGTGATGGGATGACAAGATAAGGGAAGACATCTAATAAGATTGTAATAACAGGCAGGTTTTTGTGTGTGTGAGAAATTGCTGTGCAGACCCACCATAGAACTCTTGGAGAAGGTCAATAGTGGAATAGGAGGATAAGAAGTTAGACAACCCCCTTTCAGTTATGGACTATTTTTATGAGGGTTACCCCAATTGATGACAACTCCTGGCACTTCTAGCCTATCCACAAGCAGGCTGGAGAGAGCCAATTAGCCTGCTCAGAAAGGCAAGCAGTGAAGGGATGTGAGAGGGGCAATGACAGGATGGGCTGCAGGGGCACATCTGTTTTAAAGAGGGTTCTCTTCATTAGGGAGCTCGTGGATGGTGCAACAGGAAGCGCATTTGGCCACTAAACAAGAGATTAGAAGTTTGAATCTACCTCGAGGAGCTTCAAAAGATAGACCTGACACTCTCCTTCCAAGAAAATAAGCCACTGAAAATCTTAATGAGCACAATTCTCATCTGACACATGAATTAAGATGGAATCAAAAGCAACAGCCTTTTTCTCCATATTAGATAGTCAGAGAACCCTGGCATTAAACTGTAAGCCCATGAGAGAAAGACAAATTCAGATCCAAAGTTTGGAAACGAAGCATACGCACATATATATTATACAATAAACAATAATATAATACAATTATTATATTATGTGATATAACTATATGTGAAACATATGATATAAATCATGTAGACATAAATCAATAATGAAAAGCAAATATAATATGCACATGAATATAAGGTATTAATATAAGAAAAGTATATTATGGATATACATTGATATTTACAATATAAGTATATATTGACAAATGAAGGGGTACCCCCCAACACTATGCTCATTTGTGGGGGGGTTTCTTTATGTGAGTGGGATAGTTCATTGGGATTTCATTCCACCAGGTCAAACTGTTAATCAAGCTTTCTACTTAGAGGTTCTGAAAAGATTGTGTAACAGTGTGACAAAAAAGGCCTGATTTGTGGCAGACAAGACACTGGTTTTGCCCCATGACAATGCACCTGCTCATATAGCTATCTCAGTGCACAAGTTTTTGGCAAAAAAAAAAAAAAGACCAAAATTCCTCTCTTGTCCCACACACCTGACTCGCCTCTTGTCCCACACACCTCTCTCACCTGACCTTGCTCTGTGCAACTTCTTTTTGTTTCCTTGAATGAAGAGGAACACAAAACAACAGCAATTTAAAGAAGAGATGAAGAAAGCCATCAAGGAGATGTTGTCAGCCATCCAAAAAGAGGGTTTGAAAGATGTTTCCAAGAATGGAATCACAGATTTAATACATGTATTAAGTGCAATAGAGAGTCTTTTGAAGATGATAAGGTTGTTTTGTTAAAAAAAAATTAAATACATGGCTTTGAAGAGAAATGTTCTGTTTTGTTGGGGGGGTGCCCCATCATATGTTTCAATATCTATACTTCTATATAATTCTGTATAAGAAGATACACATTGAAATGTGTGTGTGTGAGTGTCTCTCTGTGTGTGTAGATATTGAAAGCAGAGAAAACCAGGAAAATTCTGTGTTACATGGAGTTACATAAGAAACAGTGACACTCATCTAGGTACAAGAAGAACACCTATATTCAGAAGCAACTTTATATCAAAAAGGCACCACAGCCCAGTTCAATTCAAGTCTGTAAATCCAAAGCTAACTGGACTCTCTTCAGACTCACTGAGCTCCAGGCTGATGATGCAAAAAGCAAGGCTGTGACTCTGAAGACTAAGGTGTGCCTGACCCACACCATGGCATTTTCTCTGGCCTCATACGCATGTGGAAGTTAGACATTGAATAAGGAAGACTGAGGAAGACAAGATACATTTGAATTATGATGCCGATGAGGAAGAAGTGGAGGATAAAGAAAGCATTTAAGAAAAAAAGAAAAATAGACTTGCAGAGTTAAATTATGCACAGGAATGTATTTCAATAGTATCATTGAAATAGTAGAACCTAAGCTGGGTGACAGAGGAAAGGTGTAACCTCTTAGAAAATTCACAAAAACAAAGGGAAATACAGTGTGGTAAGCATTTAGTGATGAGGACAGAAAATGGAGATTCCCGTGAAGAGCTCTGAGATTGCCTCTCAAGCCTTCGCTGAACTTATTTAGCCATGGAGCGTCTCTCCTCTGATAGATGACTGTAATGGGAATCTACATGATACAATAATAATAAAACTAACAATAAATAACAATGGCAATAGCTTACAATTGCTGGGCACTTGCTATGTGCCTGCTCTGTTCTAATGGTTTTATGTGGACTAACTTATTTAAGCCTCTAGCTAGTCTAGCATGCGGGCTGAGGCAGAGGAAGCCAGCATGGGCAAAAGAGAGAAAGAAAGCCAACCCACAGAACCAGGCAGAGACTAGAGATGAACGCAGCTGGAAGAGCAAGCACACTCACTGTCCTTTCTTCCTACCACATTCTGGGCTTCTCCATCATGCTTTTTGACAAGTTCTTGGCTCTACCCTTGCACTGAATTTTTGTTTCCGCTTAAGCAAGTTAGAACGGATTCTCTGTCACTAATATCTAAAAAGCCCCACAAAAGCAGAATTCCAGTGTACGAAAGTAGTGGATTACCACTGATGTTAAGAAAGAAAATAAGGCATGTAGAATAAGACCAATACTCAGACTTCATGACGTGTTTTCCCGAATGGCAGGTCATTGGGCTGGTGGTGGACTAACAGACCAAACCTGCTGCCGCCCATTGATTTGCAACTCGTAGAAATCACAGGTGTGTCAGAGTAGAACTGCTGTATAAGGTTGTTCCTGGCTGTAACCTTCCAAGAAGCAGTTTGTCAGCCGCTTCTCCACTGGCAACAGTGAGTGATTTTGAAGCTCCAACCTTTCTGTTAGTATCACCAAGCCCTAACATTGAGTCAATTCTGACCCATCACAACCCCATGGGATAGAGAAGTGCCCAGGAGGATTTAGACTGTGGATCTTTAGGGAAGCAGACTGACTCATATTCCTCTCATAGAGTAACTGCTGGACTTGAACTGTCAACCTGCCAGTTAGCAGCCTGGGTGATTTTATGTCTACTTGACTTTACGTGAACATGAATTGGTATCAAGTGTAGGGGTGGAATGGAACGTAGTCTGTTCTCAGTCTGATGGCGCCTCCCTGGGGGTGTGGCCTTCACATAACGGTGAAACTAGGAACTTCCCTCACTCTTTCTGCCCTTTCCCTGTCAATTTTCAGGAACCCTGAATGCATGTGACCCTGCACCCACCAGCCTGTGACTTCCCTGCATCCCATTTCATCTTTCCACATCATCAACCCACAGCTACACAAGTTTGAAAAGGGTTCTGGCTAGCATTGGATTTACTGGACTTTAGTTGGGCTGGGCTAGGATGATTTCTTGATATAAGATTGCTTCTTGATATGAAGTTCTTTCTTATACATAGCTGAATGTCACTGTTTTGTTTCTCTAGATAACCCAGCCTATCAACAGCCGGATGCCGAATGCACTGCAGAATCAGAATAAGTTTCAGACTGTCTATATCACTCAGGGACCTACCTTGAGTCACACCCTTGCCTGGTGCACGCTTCACCCATACTAGCAGAACATGTGGCTTATTCCTAATTAAAGGAATAAGGCAAAGGTGATGAAATATCTGTCTCTCCCTTGATGAGGTTTCATCAGTCCCATAATAAGTAGACTGGAGACCTGGTCTCCTCTTTGGCTTTACCAAGCAAGCCGCAACGATGTAAGAAGGTCTAAGAAACCAAACATCGCCAGTGGGCAGAGCAGCATGCGACCCACAGCCAACAAAAAGACCAGGCACGCAGTCATACTGCCCCAAGAAAACAAATTCTGCCAGCAACCTGAACAAGCTGGGAAGCCAATTCTTCCCTGGGCAAGCCTCTGGCTGAAAACCCAGCCTGGTCCACCCTTTAATTGCAGCCTTGTGACACCCTGAGCAGAGGACTCAGCCAAGCCATGCCTAGATTCCTGACTCAAAAAACTGTGAGAACATAAATATATGTGGTTTGAAGCTGCTAAATTTGTTGCACAGCAACAACAAAAAAAATATTCCAGCGTTGAAAAGGCTTTCAGGCAAAACAAATGAAACAAGTAGCATATTTACTCTGGCAGAATTGTTGTATTACTACTCGAAAGAAAATGTCCAACATAGACAAAAACGAGAGGGGGGAAAGAAAACTTATTTACACAGAAGCAAAAAACAAATATGAGTTATTTGAAAAACAATTAGGCTCAAGCTTCAGATTAGAAATACAGAAAATGCAGTGTGGCCACATCGATAGAGTTTTTGAAAATGAGATTTTGTAAGAAGCCCTTGAGAACTTCTTTTCCTCACGATTGAAAGCAAAGGAAAATACATTCGCACACATATAATAACTCAGGACCATTTCTACATGAATGCATTTACGGGCCCCTGAGTGGTTTTAGCTACCATCGAGTCAATTCTGACTCATGGCTACCCTTTGTTTGTACAGAAAAGCAATTCCATAGACTTTTCTAAGCTGTAAATTTTCAGAAGCAGATCCACAGGCATGTCTTCTGAGGTGACTGTGGATGGGTCCCAATGACCAATGATTTAGCTAATAGCCAGTGCAGAAGCACTTGTGTCACCCAGGAACTACTGTGGATGTAAACATGTGTGTATATCGGGGTCTCCATGAGTCAGAAGCAGCTCAATGTCAACTGCATGGGTAGACATGTATATATTTGTGTGAGTGTAATGTGTATATATATATATATATATATATATATATATATATATATATAATATATACATTCATGAACACATAGTTATGACTTATTGGCATCAATCCCTTTCCAACTCATGGTGGCCCCCGATACAACAGAAAAAACAGTGCCCAGACCTACGCCATCTTTATAAGCCTTCAGCTCTCTTGAGTCCATGATTTTAGCCACAGTGTATTTTGATTTTTTTTTTTTCAGGTTAATGGGCGCAACCTCTAAGAGCAGTCAACACATGATCCACAGGTTTTCACTGACTGATTTTTAAAGAGAGATCACTATGTTATTTGTGTTTTTCTTTTCTGTTGTATTCTAGACCCTCCACCAACACCTGCCCACCACGTGTGATCCTGGTGGTATGAGTAAAATATCTTCCAGCACAATAACTAAAATCAAGCCACCACAGTACGACAAACTGAAAGGTGGGTGGTAGATATAAATATAGATGTGGACGTAGATCTAGCTGATATAGATTTACCCGCATGATATACTCACTCAAGGGGAAAAAAACACTTCACTTCCATCAGGTCAATGCTGACTCGTAGCAACCCCTGGGTTTCTGAGACTGTGACTGTTTTAGGGTAGTAGACAACCTAGTCCTCCCCTGCAGAGCTACTGGCCTAGCCACTACCTCACCAGGGCTCCTTGCTGACCAATAGGTAACATCGTGATCAATTAAGCAAAGGTTGAAGTTGTCAAGGATTTTGTCTCACTTGGATCCACATTCAATGCTCATGGAAGTAAGAGTCGAAAGATCAAACGATGATAGGAATTGAGTAAATGTGTTTCACAGGACTCTGGGAGTTTTGAAGAGCAGGGATGTTACTCTGAGAACTACGGTAAGTCATGATATTTTCAGTTGCCTCATCAGTTGCACATGGACTAAGGAAGACCGATGAAGAATCGATGCATTTGAATAGTAGTACTGGACAAGAACCCTGAAAGTACCATGGACTTCTCAAAGGACAAACCTATCTGTTCAGGAAGAAATATGGCCAGAGTGCTCCCTGGAGACCAGATTGGTGAGATTGTGTCTTCAACACGGTGGGCCCGCTGTCAGGAGAAGCACGTCATGCTAGGACAAGTAGAGGGGCCGCTGAAAAGAGCAGCTCCCTGAGGAGATGGACGGACACAGGACTGCAGCCCGGGTGCAAGCATGGGAACATTGCGTGGATGGCCCAGGCAAGGGACGGCTGCACGTGGTTGGGCACGTAGTCCCTCCGAGTGGGAAACATCTCGGAGCACCTCCACGGGGCCGAAGGGCATGGGGAGCTAACAACCCTGAGCAAGGAAAGAAGACAGCAGACGGAAATTGTGGTGAGGATTGCAAACTCTCCTTAATGTGGCTGAAATATGAAACTGTATGGTATATGAATTATATGCCAATAAAGCAATTTTTAAACAGGGAGATCTCGAAAAGTCTTTTTTGACAATGGATGCAAGGCCTTTCCTCTTGTGTCTGTCCCTCCAGGCATAGGAAACCTTGTGATTTTCTGATTTGAAACGGCCAATGCTACTTTGTTGCAGCTTTCGAGGACAGCATTATGGGAAAACTCAGCTATATGAGTGGTTTTTTTCATTTCCAGAAAGGTGAAATGACGATTGATGACAACAAACTTCAATGTGGATGTCCTTCAACGTCCGAATGGATGGCAATATCAACTTGTAGTGCATTTGGAGTTCATTCCACCCAGTCAGACTGTTCATGAAGCTTTCTATTTAGAGGTTCTGAAAAGATTGTGCAAGAGTGTATGACATAAAAGGCCTGATTTGTGCCACACGGGGACTGGTTTTGACTCCAGGACAATGGACTAGGTCACAGCCATCCCATAGCACCAGTTTTTGGGGAATAAACCAGCATGCCTCACTTGCCTCACACACCTGATTCACTGTACCTCATTCTGTGTGATTCTTTTTTGTTTCCATGAATGAAGAGGGACATGAAAGGACAATGATTTGATGACATAGAAGAGGTGAAGAAAAAAAAATTAAGGAGGTGCTGTCAGCCATCCCAAAAGATGAGTTTGAAAAATGTTTCCAAGAATGGAATCACAGATTTTACAAATGTATTAAGTGTAATGAAGAGTCATTTGAAGGTGATAAAGCAGTTTTGTTAAAAAAAAATTTTTAATCTATATCTTTGAGAAACTATTCTGAGTTATTTGGGGTACCCCTGGTCTGTGTCACTGCATTTGTTTCTCCTGTCTACCAGGCTAGACATACCACTCGTGGTTAGAGTGCATGCCAACCTGAGGATGCTCGTCTTCTGAGATCCTATCCTACAATGTTCCATTCATAAGGTTTTCAGTGGCTAGAGCCTCAGAAGTTTATCATTAATTCATTATTCCCAGTTTTTTCTTAACCTGCAAGCTCCACTGAAACCCATTCACCATGGTAACCCTGGCTGCCAGCGTCACAGCCACCCCCAAGCCACCACAGGATAACAAGCTGACAGCTGAGTGGAGGGTATTTTGCAAGACCATCTGTAAAATATTTCAATGAAAATAATTTTATTTTGATTAATTGTATGCCATCACAAGAATAACGTATACCACATGAAAGCTGCTTTTGAACGAAAGTTCTATATTTTATACCAGGTTCAGAAATACAGGTCGATGACATTACAGTCATGTGAAAATCACACAAATATCGCCTGGCCTGGGGAAGAGGGCAGAGAGGAAAGGGATGAATTAGAAGAAAATAGAGACAAATGTGAATGCATTTATTTGGATAACAGAACAATTGGAAAATCATTTCCCCTGATTTTTCGAGTACCCTTTAACAAATAAGAGAGCATAGACATTCTTAATAACACAATTTGAAACATGACTCGGCCTTTAAAAAGAAATCTGCTTAACCTAAAGAGAAAATCTAAATGCATCCCAGAAAACTGAGCCGATCCAAATACAAAGCACTAGATGATGCTGATTTGTAAAACTTGAAATACTTTTTGAGCATTGTGGTGGAATGTCTTATTTTCATAGGTATTTCTGTTTTTTTATGACTTTATCAGTCCTAGGCTCCCTGTTCCCAAGGTTCAAGATTACAATTATGATAGTTAACGTTTTTAGCGTCTTTTTTATCCCTTATTATAATTTTCCTAACTTTATGTAACTATGTTATGAAGTTTTAAATATATATATATATATATGTCAATGTATACATTTACATTCATATGACAAAATAACAATCTATAAATTATCAAGGGCTCATGAAGGAGGGGAGAGCGGGGAGGGAGGGGAAAATGTTTTCATCTTAAGAATTTTTGGTTAAGAGATTTTTCCATCTTTCCCAACTTTCTGTAAACATTTTAGAATAGATGATGCATGATAAGGGAGAGGGGCAGGGAAAAATGGGAAGGTCCCCAACACGATAGCTTGGAAACAACCAGCGCAAATATAAGAACCGCGAGGATGATGCAGGAGTGGGAAGTGTTTCATTCTGTTGTACAGAGATAAGGTCACTATCTGTTGGAACTGACTCAATGGCTCCTAAGAACAGCAATATGAGAACCCTGTGCAATACCTGGCGCTTTTCATATTGAGTTATACTATTCTTTTTTATGACTCAATAAATTATTTCTTAATGACTACATAAAATGCCAGAATTCACAGTATTCTGCTTCTCTGAAAACAAAGATTTTTTAAAACACAGAGGAACTTTAGCATATTTAAGCAAGTATTATAGATCTAGGTACCAATGCTAAGAAAATAAATTGAGAGTCAAATAGTATATGCAATGGTATTTAGTACAGGGTTATTTATAACAAATTAGATTAAAAATGAGAAGGAAATTAATGGCATTATTAAATCAATTATAAAAAAGCATTGGGTAGATAAACACCTTGGTAATTTAGTAAAAATGTATGTCACCAGTGGACTTCATTGTTTTTAATGATTCTATTGAATAAAAATCAGCAAAACAATGATTTGATCACATATTTTCTTTCTGTAACAGTTGCATATTCTCATTATAGAAAGTTCCTAAAATAAAGAACTATAGAAAGAAGAAAATCACTCACGATCCACTACACAGTGAGACCCACTAACAGTTTCATAGCTCTATCTTGCTCTCTTTTAAACAATAAATATAGCTCTTAGCTTTCAAATTTTAGTATGTATAAATATATCTCAAAAGTTATCAATCCTGAAGTCGGAGTTCATGACTCTAAATCTTAGCTAGGCCGCTTATGAGTTGTGTATCATTCTGGCAATTAATTAATTCCATATGCACATTTTCTCTTCTGCATATTATAGATAGTAATAATATATCCACAATAGAAACCTTCTTAAAGAATAAATTAGATAATTTATCTACTTCTTAAAATACAGAAAACTAAAAGTGGAGCCCTGAAAGAAGAAATGGGCAAATGAACAATCATTAGGGGTTTTAACTTTATTTCAATATCTGATGGAACAAGTAGACAGAGAAAAAGTAGAGATGTAGTAAATATAACTCAAACTCTGAAATACTCTGAACTGATAGGTATTGATAAAACGTGACATTTTCTAACAGAAGAATGCACATTATTTTCATACATAAATAGCATATTCAGCGAGATAGACATTACTTTCTGAAATAAACAAAATATCAGTAAGTACAGATAAACTAAACTTATATAATGTTCCTAATGTTTTCTGAACACATAGAATTATCCAGAAAACAATGAAGAAAATATAAGCTAAATATGCTGATATTTAGTAGAAAAACAAACAAACATACTTGTCTGATAACAGTGTCAAAGAAAAGAATATAAAAATATCAGAAAATATCTTAGCACGAATGGAAATAAAATAAGATAACATAAAAGTCAGTGCGATACAGTAAAGGACCACATTAGAGGATTTTACATCACAATTCAATTAAAAAAGAAAGAAAATTTCAAATGAAAACTAAAGAATACACATGATAGGATTAATGGCTGATACGGATGTCACTCAAAAATACTAAGTAAACAAATAAATAATAGAAGTTCAAAATTAGAGAACCAGAAAATAATAAAATATTTAAAGCTAAAAATTATTAATACAACTGATAAATATTTTTATTAGTTTCATTGATACATAGTTTCCATGTCCTCACCAAGATGAACTGACACAGGGACTAGAACCATAGACTCAAACATAAGAATAATTGTGTGGATGGAGGAGGAGTGAGGACAACATGATTTACTTATTAAAAATACTAATCCTCACATCATATTAAGAAGAGTTGTGCAATCATTACCACTGTCTAATTCAGAACATATACTTCTTGTACTCATTGTGCTTAGCACCCCATTCCACCCCTTACCAACCTACATTTCCACGTCCTAGATAATTATTAACCCAGTTACTATCTCCATAGATCATGATGGGGAGTATTGAGTAGGTCCATGTCATAAGAACTAGTTGTTCTTGGATTGGGGCTAAAATGAAATGTGAGATTAAAATTCATTCATGTACCTGTGGGATAAATATGTCTCAGTTACATTTTCCCTTGTAGAGAAATCATCATCATTTTATTATAGAGAACATTGTGACTCATTCCCCTGGGGCAGAAGGTAAATAACTCCTTGGATAAGAGATTAATATTTTGACTACCCTGGTAACAAAGAGAGAAGATGTAAATGACAAAGATCAAGATCAAAAAAGGTCACAACTGGTTCTACAGACACTAATAAAATAAAGGGAATGTTATTTATAACTGTGCTTAATCTGACAATTTAGGTAAATTCAGCAAGTTCCTTGACATATACAAATTATCACAGTTTATTCAAGAATAGGTAATATTAATAGTACTATACCTAATAAAGGAATTAAATTAATCATTAATTTTTTTCAAATAGACACATATTTAAAATTTTCTAAGTGTACATGACTTTACAAATTAAATCTACCAATATTTAAAGGGGAAAAAAACAACACAAATTTGAAACAAACTCTTCAAGAAATTCAAATAAATAAAGAATTCCCATGGCTTATTATTATCTACATGCTATAATAATAAGCCATGGGAATTCTTTATTTATTTTCATGTATTTCTTGTATCTGCTCTTAATGTCACAGTAGCATATATATATACTACTGTGACATTAAGAGCAGATACAAGAAATACATGAAAATAAAATTGAAAATAATTATATCTCTGAACACAGACACAAACAGCAGTACAAGAAAAGTAGTAAATGTAGTACATCGAAACTATAATGTATCATGAACAAGGGCAATTTATTTTAAAAATGCAAGATTAGCTCAACATTTATTAATAACCATATGATCAATCACATCACAAGAGAAACCCATGTGATGATATTTAAAATACACAAAAAACGCTTGAAAAATGTAACACTCTTTAAGTATGAGATTTATCAGTAAACTAAGAATAAGAGAGAACTTTCAGGAATTCACAAAGCCAACATTGGAATTAGCACAACAAACATGGCAAAACATTGAGTGTGCGGAAGGAATGGCGCCTACCCACTTTCACGATATGAATTTAGTTAGCAAAGCTCTGACCTAAGTCAATTTAAGGGAGTCAACTTATGACTCATAAATTTAATAGGCAGCCTCGACAGCAAGGGACTAGCACATGACTATGCCAGACTGATTTGGCAACAGAGGCAGAGGTGGAGGAGATGCTGCAGTTGCCACACAGCGGTGAAAATTGCCATGTTCAAGATCGCTCAAGAGGAAGCACCTACACCGTTCCATGAATAGATGATAAGATGCTAAAGCAGGCAGGTGTGAGCCGAGAGACACATCTGACACTAACGCGAACGAGCACACAAATGTTCCAAATCCCGATGTTTTGATCTTTGATGGAACAGACTCTGTTTCTACACGAAGTCTTCAGACAAATTGAAAACCAAAGATTGTGTGATGCTTAGGAAAGCATTTGAATATCAGAGTTGCTTGCCTAATTTTAAGGGGAATAAATTGTAATAGTGGCTGAGGACAATGAAATGATGCTACACCAGTCTGTATGCCTGGAGGTCCTAGTCTTACCTCTGTCCCTGAAAAGCACCAAGATTGGGTCTGGCACTTCGTCTTTTTATTTCTCATCTTCCCTCATAATGACATGGGAAGGTTTAATTAGATGAGATATTCAAGTATGGCTCAATCCAGTAGCAACCATATCTTAGTCTAGTTTCTCTAGAGAAGCAAAAGCAGTGAAGCTTATATGTGGGTACAAAGAGTTTTATCTCAAGAAAAGGGCAAATTCTAAGCCAAGGGGTAATGTCACGCTGGAGGCTCCCCCTAATTCATGCAGCTGTGGGAGCTGAAATTCCAAGATCACCATTTCAGGAGGTAGGCTCCAGGATGCAGGGTCAAAGAATCACAGGCCTTCTGGTAAGATACGGGGGGTGGCGGGGTGGGGCACGGGGTTCTGTGTATTCTTAGCAATGGTAAGCGGGTGGATCAAACCTATAGTAGCAAAGGCCAGATGTGGTAAGCAAGTTCAACAACAACAAAAAACAATGGATTTTTTTCACAGTGCCCATATAAAAGGGAAGTAGGCCACACACCCCGGGGAAACTCCCTTTCAATTGATTGTGGACTCGTAGTGAATTTCACAACAGAGGTGATCACATGATATTACAGCTTATCATAAGGGGATTATTCCTACACTATAACTGTCAAACCACAGAGAACCAGTCTGTTCAAGTTTTTACACACCAGACTACTATTTCTGTTGTTTACACCTTTGTCTGGGATGGGGTTTTCTCATCTATTTTGTTTGGAAAATATTTTTAATTTGTCTCTAACATGGACAAATTAAGGGATTATACTTTTGCATAACATTTGACTCACAGCTGCTTCAGAATACCTCGAATTTCAGCATGACCAAATGGGTGAGTTACAGTGGCCATGGTTAAGCAAGACATAGTTCTCCATTAGGCACAGTTCCCCTCATCTGTATGAGAGGCCCAAAGCAGTGGTTCTCCACCTTGCTAAAGCCACGACCCTTTAAGACAGCTCCTCGTGTTGTGACCCCCCAACCATAAAATTATTTTCGTTGCTATCTCATAGCTGTAACTTTGCTACTTTTATGAATTAGGTAAGCCCTGTGAAAGGGTCATTTGACCCCCCACAAAGGGGTCACGACCCACTGGTTGAGAACCGCTGACCTAGAGCCAGAACTGAAAGAGAACATGTTCAGCTTATCTGATCCAGTAAGACCTCAAGAAAAAAACAAACGTCATGATTCAATCTTGAAAAATTCTACAGGCAAAATATCAAATGATGCAGGAAGAATGAAGAGAAGATAGAAAGAATGCACAGAGCTACTGTGGATAAAATAATTAGTCAACATTCTACCAATTCAAGATGTAGCATATCAACAAGAACTGCCGGTGCTTAGGGAAGAGATTCAAACTGCATGGACTGTATTAGCCAAAACTCAGGCTTCAGGAATTGACAGAGCACCCACTGAAATGTTGCAGAAAGCTGAAGCAGCACTGGAAGATCTCCCTGGTCTATACCAGGAAATTTGGAAGATAGCTGCTTAGCAGGTTGATGAGGAGATCCATATATTTTGCCCATTCCAAAGAAAAGTGACCCAACAGAAGGATCAAATTATAGAATTATATCATTGCTATGACACATAAGTAAAATAATGCTTAAGATCATCTAAGAGTTGTATACTGACAGGTAATAGCCAGACATTCAGGCTGGATTCAGAAGAGGACACGGAACACGGGACCTCATTGCTGATGTTGGACGGATCATAACCCAAAAGAGAGCTTAGCAGAAAGATGTTCACTTGTGTTTTATTGACGATGCAAACGTATTTGATTATATAAACCATAATTAACTGTGGATAACTTTGAGAAGAATGAGAATCCCATAACACTTCATTGTGCTCATGAGGAACCTGTACACGGACCAAGAGGCAGGTGTGGGAACAGAATACAGGCATACTGCATGGTTTAAAATCAGGAAAGGTGTGCATCAGTGTTGTATTCTCTCACCATGCTTGTTCAATCAATATGTTTACTAAATGAACTGGATTATGCAAAGAAGAATGTGGCATCAGGATTGGAAGATGACTTATTAACAATCTGTGACACAGAAGCAGATGACACACCTGGCTTGCTGAAAATAAGGAGGAATTGAAGCCCTTGCTGGTGAAGATCAAAGATTGTAGCCTTCAGCGTGGATGACAACTCAATGACAGGAAAACCAAAATCCTCACCCCTAGACCAATCGGTAACATCATGATAAAGGTAAAAAAAGGTTAAAGTTGTCAAGGT
Organism: Tenrec ecaudatus; assembly: GCF_050624435.1. Taxonomy (NCBI): domain Eukaryota; kingdom Metazoa; phylum Chordata; class Mammalia; order Afrosoricida; family Tenrecidae; genus Tenrec; species Tenrec ecaudatus. Next base: position 200,457,333 of record NC_134532.1, read on the forward strand.
TTTTGCCTTACTTGTATCCACAGTCAATGCTTATGGAAGCAGCAGGCAGGAGATCAAAAGACACATTGCATTAAGTAAATCTGCTGCACAGGACCACGTCAGAGTCCTGAAGAATGAGAATGTTACTTTGAGGACTACGGTTTCCTGACGCAAGGCATGGTAGTTTCCATTGCATTATATGAGTGTGAAAGTTTGACATTGAATAAGGAAGACAGAGAAGAATGAACGTATTTGAATTGTGGTGTGGGGGAAGGGTATTGAAAGCACCATGCAGTGCCAAAAAGACAAATGATCTGGGTTCAAAGGATTAAGGACAGTGTGCTCCTTAGAGGCAGGGATGGCAACACTTTGCCTTACATACTCTGGATTTATTTCTAGGAGAGACCAGTCCCTGGAGAAGGACATCCTGTTTGGTAAAGTGGATGGAAGGTGAAAATGCAGAAGGCCCTTGATGAGAGGGATTGATACAATGGCTGCAGCAATGGACTCAGGCAGAGGAACGATTGTGAGGAGTTTACCATACTGCAGAATAAAGTTTTATTTATCTGCTTTTCTGGCACAGTACCCAGGGAAAGGCATCACCCACCGTGGTAGTTACATAATGTCATGTCAACTTGATAAATGAGTGTAGGGGGCGGGTCTAGCCTGTCAATCAGGTCACAACCTGATGGTGCCTCTTTGTTGGCATGGCCTTCTTATGAGGATTCTGAGAACTTCCTCCTTGGAGGAAGGACATACTCTCTCTCCATTTCACCTTCCTGTGGACGAGCCATGTGGAGCCACTCCGAGACCTGCACCAACCCTGCGATGCATCCACCGCCATTGGATCCACAAGACTTTTCACCCACTGGCCTGTGATCTTCCTGCTGCATGAGTCTAAAGAGAGAGTACTGACCAGTGTCAGAATTATGGTTAATATATGACACATGGATTTGATCTGGATTTGGCAGGGATTTTTCTTAATATTCAATTACTCTTTGATATAAAGCTCTTGCTTATACATATATGAGTGTCTCTGGATTTGTTTCCCTGGTCAACCTAGGCTAAAATGCCCACTTGGAGAAGCACTGGTCTAAACACAAATACATACCTTATGATAAAAAATCCCCAAAGTTTCAGCTAAAGTGTCTCTGGCTATTTGCAGGAATTCTTTTACATGAAAAGGAAGAGGACGCTTTCCTCTCTAAAGGCTGCAATTACACATTTGCTTAGCCGGTGCTGATTTGGAAACCCCATTGAATATACAGTGTTTATTTCTAAGCACTATAATATGATTTTCTGGGGGGAACATTTGCATTTAGATGTTACCTGTATGATGTGAGGAATGCGTCTGTCAAAAAATGATGACAATGAGAAAAAAATAGTTCAAGGAAACTTGAAAAATAATTCAAGGAACCTGAAACTATATAAGAGAGAAGGGAAGAGATAACGTGAGAAAAAATGCATGATTTATTTAGCTCTGCACAAAATAATGGGAAATCAAGAGTGACAGAGACATGAGTAAGGGCAAGTCAAAGAAAAATCAAAGGCAATGAGAGGACTATTTTTGTATATTAAAACTAATTAATATTCATCATTCATCTTGAAAGAGGAAGTGGAAAATTGAGAGAGACAGAAAAGCAAAGGGAAGGAGTAAAGACAATCTTCAAGATAACAAGGGAGGGAGATATATAACAAAGGTGATCCTTAAAGAGATTGTACGGTCAAAGGTGAAGTCTAAATGGTTCAACAAATGCTAGCTTTGGCTCTTCATTCTTAGAACCACTGAGTCACGACTGAGCAATAGCTAATAACAACTTAATATGAGAGAGCCAGTAGTCTTTCAGCGGCAGAATCACTGCCTTCCAGGCAGTAGACCAGTTTCTGATTTCTGGCAAATGCAGCGTATATCCAGCTAGCAGTAGTTTGTGAGTGGAGACTTAGATGTTTGAATAATGCTGAACAGGTTTTCAGTGAAGCTTGTAGATTAAGGCATACCAGGAAGAAAGGCCTTGCTATCTATTACCAAACCCAATCCAACAAACTAAAACAGCCCTCATGGAACCCTTTGCCCCGGCAACTGATTCCAGCGACAACTCAGGACTTGACATCTGCCCTTCTCTTGTGATGAGGTTGTTAAGATTCTGGGACAAACTAGACGGCAACTAGCAATGTTGAATACAAGATCCACGCTAGACACTGGGAATGCAAACATAGACAGACATGGTCAGAAGTTTAGAATTAGACACTCTCCTTACAGTAGAATTATTTGAGTGGAAGTCGCAAATTTGAAAACCAACTTACAATGTCCTCTCCCTGCAAAACATTAAAACGTGTTTGGGTGTGTAGATTGACATTCATGGAACAGCAGAATTATATACCATTTTTCTCACAGGTTGCCTGCTGCTATCCTTGTCTTCTGTATAGCATGCTATGTCATGAGATGCAAGGGCTGATAGAGGACAGAAAAGAGGACAAGGAAAAAGTATATCAAGATTAAAGCAAAGAAACAGGTGGGTCTGCAAGTCATGGTTTCACAGGATAAATGGGAGCCTGTTGGCTGGAATGCATTGACTGGACCAGAAGGAAACTGGGTGGATGCAGGCGTGTGTGTATATAGGGGTGCATGTGCAAGTGCACATGAGTAGTAAGCATTTCAACATATGTGATGGATAATCACACAGAAACCTGTGAAGATCTGAATTATTTGAAAGAGAGACCAAAAGAGTTAGAAGAATGCTCAGTGGTAAGTGGGGAGAACACATTCTGAGGTCCAAGACAAGAATGTTAGCTTTAACTGGAAATTGGCCATCTCTTCAAAATATTGGCCTTCACTTTAAAACTTTTGAATTGCATTAATTTCCCTTATTTATTTCTAATTATTTTACTTTGGCCATTGGTCTGGTTGAATAATGCAAGCTTTTTAATTCACATTCAATAGATCTTCAAGATCATCTATGAACTGACCTTACACTCCCTTTCTGATCCTATTTTCATTTTAACCATTGGCAAAGCAGTCCTGCTTTAGTCTGAAGGCAGGCACCGTGCCTCCCTTTCTCCATCACTTCATGCCCAGATCTACACATCCTGCGTGACCCAGCTCAGATGCCACTCCTTCCATGAAGTCTTCCTTGATGGATATAACCATTTTCCATAGGAAAATAAATACTTTCAGCTCTTTTTCCTGGTATCCTATTATGGATTCTCTTTCCACAGTTCTTACTAGAGCCTACCATTGATTAAAGTTTTTTTTTAACTTACTTCACTGTCCAGAATCTATATTAAACTACCTAGGCTCTGTACTACATTTTAATATATTAAAAGAAATACTTATTTTTGATTCAGGTGTATGTAACCTAAATCACGTAACACCATATGTACACAACAGTGAACAAATCAGAACTAGAAAAGAAGCCATTGGAAAGTTCATTTGAGAACATTAGCCTGGGAATAGAAAAAGAGGGAATAAAACTTCTGGCCAAAGCTGCATAAATAGGAAACAGGTACTCCTAAAACATCAAATCTAATTCCCACATACTGTCTTAAATAACAGTCTGTGTTTCACCAATTTATTAAACAAGATACAATTCAAGAATGATACTTTTCCAGTTACCATGTTTATATAGACAATATTTGCTAGGGTTATCCAATATGCCCATCCCTTTGGAATGCATTGAAATCAATTACATTAGAGATATAGTATATTTGTTGACCATTTCTCACATTTGTTTCCTCTCTTTACATCTTTCCTATCTTTACATCTTTATTTTGCAACATATTTTTCATGTTTACAAATAACAACAGCATCTATAACAACCCCAATCAGTTATTTATTTGTTTAATTACATATGTATGTGTATATTTATTTAGAGACTGCCATCATTGATTTTACTACTCTATAGAATCTTCCAGCATTTCTCTGACACATGGCTGAGCACTGGGGATGCAGCCTTGATGCGGCTGACCTAGCAGGAGTCTAAGCAAGTAGAAGACATTCTGGGTGATCCGAATGCTTTCAGAGTATAATTTTCAGTCCCTGCAGTACTGTATACAAGCGTCTCCCATATGTATGGTAATTGCTATATACAGTGTAGGTTTTAAAAATAGATCCTACAAAGTCACAGAAAATATCATTCTACTAAAATAGTAAACTATATTTAGATGGATCATCTGATCCTCTTTGTAGTCTATAATTTTTGCAGAATCAGAGACTTTGTAAAAACTTCTCTGCTGAAGAGGGGGAAGGGAGACTCTGGATAGGGCAAGATATGACAAAATAACAATCTGTGGATTATCAAGGGCTCATGAGGGAGGGGGGAGTGGGGAGGGAGGGGGGGGAATAAAAAGAGGACCTGATGCAGAGGGCTTAAGTGGAGAGCAAATGCTTTGAGAGTGATTAGGGCAAAGAATGTATGGATGTGCTTTATACAATTGATGTATGTATATGCATGGATTGTGATAAGAGTTGTATGAGCCCCTAATAAAAAGTTAAAAAAAACTTCTCAGCATACGTATTAAGAGTTCTTCTCTTCCCAATGGTATACTGTTTTCATGCAGCAACTTCAAATGGAGTAAAATCCCTGCTTATCTTTTTACCCCATTGTTCTATTTTCTAGGGAGGTGGGGTGACTTTACTGCTTGCTTGTTGCCATTAATGGGTCCATTTTTCTCATTTGATCACCCAGTTCTTCTGGCCTCATGGAAAAGTTGATCAAAGAGGACATTAGTCAAGCATTCCACGCCATCCTCCCAGTCGTGATTATCCTTCTTCCTGTATTTTTCCACACCAAGAGAAACCAGTTGCTGTGCCTTGGATGGCTGGTTACAAGCTTTTAAGACCCCAGATAATATTCAATGGACTGGGAGACAGGATAGACGCACTAAACACCTCCCTAGGTCAATTAACTAGGATGGCCCATAAAGCCATGACCTACATTTCTGACTGAAAAACAAAGTCTCATGAGGTTTCTATGATAAAAAACAGCCTGAGCAGCTACTCTTAACTTTTTTTCATTGTTTGAAGTATACACTGGCATCAACGGAGAGATGTGAGGCATGGCCCACACCGGTTGATAACTGTCACATGGGGACAATACTGAAGTGGCAACATTTTAATGTAGCATTTCATCAGAAACTTACTGTTTTTACAAATTGTTCCTGTAGTTAGTTCTTAAAACAACACCATACTTATGAAAGCTCCCATAAAGGCATGTACATATGCAAATATATTTATATATGATGGGGAAATAGATCTATGTGCATATATTTATAGATTTAGTAGTAAGGGAGCAGATGGACATTGGACCTCCACTCAAGTACTCCCTCAATGCGGAAATACTTTGTACTATTAAACTGGCACTCCATGATGCTCACCTTCCAGACATTGCTGAAGACAAACGGATGCATAAGCAAATATGGAGAAGAAAGCTGGTGGTTCCTGGCTATCCAAAGATATAGCATCTAGGGTTTTAAAGGCTTGTAGGTAAGCAAGCTGCCATCTATCTCAGAAGCAACAAAGCCCACATGGAAGAAGCATACCAGCCAGTGTGATCACAAGGTGTTGATGGGATCAGGCATCAAAGAACCAAAAAATCAATCATATAATTGTGAATGAGGGGGAGTGCAGATTGGGACCCAAGACCCATATGTAGGCACTGGACATCACCTTTCAGAAGGGTCATAGGGAGGAGATGAGCCAGTCAGGGTGTAGTGTAGCAATGATAAACATACAACTTTCCTCTAGTTCCTAAATTCTTCCTCCTACCCCACTATCATGATCCCAATTCTACCTTACAAATATGGCTAGAGCAGAGGATGTACACTGGTACAGATAGGAACTGGAAATGCAGGGTATCTGAGGTGGATGATCCCTTCAGGACCAGTGGTGTGAGTGGTGATACTGGGAGGGTGAAAAGAGGTTGGGCTGGAAAGGGGGAACTGATTTCAAGGTTCTATATATAACCTCCTCCCTGGGGGACAGACAAGAGAAAAGTGGGTGAAGGGAGATATTGTACAGTGTAAGATATGATAAAATAATTTATAAATTATCAAGGGTTTATGAGGGAGTAGGGAGCGGGGAGGGAGGGAAAAAATGAGGAGCTGATACCAAGGGCTTAAGTGGAGTGCCAATGTTTTGAGAATGATGAGGGCAATGAATGGACAAATGTGCTTTACACAATTGATGTATGTACGGATTATGATAAGTGTTGTATGAGCCCCCAATAAAATGATTAAAAACAAACAAACAACAAAAGAGCTACCATCTGGGAAACTCACAGAGGTAGTCCTACCTTGTCCTATGGAGTTGCTTCAAGTCAGAATTGACTCAGTGATGAGAGAGAGAGCTTTCCTAGGTCAATCTACCTGCACACTGAAACTCCACACTAATTTACTTTGGAATATTCTAATGTACTCTAGTCAGAGCTGTCATTATCACCCAATTACAATGACATTCCAAATCACATGGTTTAATCTGCATATGCTGCCAGCAGGCAATTTGATTTAGATACTCCTAATATTTTTAAAGTCGCTGATTTTAACACATTTTCTGGTGTTTTAGTTATAATGGTGTGGCAATTACTATTTATAAACTCAAATAAAAATGTTTAAAAAAATAAAGCTGCTATTAAACAAAAAGGAGAAAAATCATAACTGGCTTCTTCTGATACTGATAATACTATAGTTAATATTTTAAATCAATGGTGAAAGTGTTTACAAAGCAATTTTATTCATAGTATTCACATAATCTAAGAAATACTGCATTTGAAGCCATCAGTGGTTCCATTTATCAGAGACTATCTCATGGTTGAAATTAATAAGGATTCTGTGTGTGCTGGAACACCAAGAGGTCCATGGTCAGGAAGGAGTCCACAGAAAGGGGTTTGACACTATAACTCACACTAGGTGACATGAAGTCTAGTGAGGCCACCATAAGAATGTCTATCACACAATTTGTGCCAATTGTACTTTTTACAATTGTAGGTCATGAGGTCTCCAAGGCTGTGCCCTTTTGGGAACAGATCTCTAGACCTTCTTTTTAAGATTCCTCTGGGTGATTTCAACCATCAGCCTAATAGTCAGGGGAGCATTTAGCCATTTTCACCACCCCCAAACTGTATTGTTTAATAGCGCAGATTCTGGTTCATGGCTGCTTGAATTAAAACCTATGTCTACCTCCTATGGGCTGTGAGTCACTAGATTCCTCTGGTTCTCAATGTCTTCTTAAGTAAAATGAGGATGAAATAACAAAATTCAAAAGATCAAACACACGGGGTTGTGCTGAGGATTGAGTTTATATGTAGAAATATTTATACTGTCATGTAATATAGTCTATTGAAATGTTACCTATTCCAATTATTATGTGCTTGCTCTGCTTCAGCTATCATTCTGAAATTTTAAATGTATTGTCTCTTGGAATTTGTTCTGCAATTCTGTGAAGCCGGGTTATTTTAGGCATAATATAGAATATAACGGCGCTGTTTCACATATGAGGAAGTCAGAACACAGGAACGTCATATACCTGTGTGAGGCTGCTTGTTTAAAAGGTTTACACAAGAAACCCCTTTCTTCCACTCCTCCCCCCCAAGTCAGTCACTAAATTGCATATGGAAAATGACATAATATATGCAAACATTTGAAATGTGCACGTGTTGTTGGAGTTAATCTCTGTGCTGGAGTCATTTGCACGGAGAATGTATGTGCCAGGTGTGCTGTACCTTCCGCATGAGATGCAAAATGCATCAGAGCCACCTGCACCCAAGCCCTGCCCATCCTCTGCCCCAAGTGCTCCTCAGATGAGACGGTCCCTATGAGGACACACGCACAAGCATCAAGTATATATTGCTGATCTTAGTAAGCCAAAGGATCATTTTGTTGGGAGGGAGCAGCATTGTGGTGGCAACAGGAAGAACACAAAGGGTCTGTCACAAAAATGTCAGTAGGGGCAATCTCTGCACTGATGATGGTACAGTTAAACAAATAGGTAGCCACAAATAGTCTAACATCTATGGAGCTTTTGTAACATTCTAGAGGAGAGTTGAGAAAGATTACTGCTTGTAGGAAAGTTTTTATTACTTATAGTTTCTTCCTGTTAACATTTACGAATCCAGAATGTGCTATATGCGATATTTGTGGGATTTCTCCATACGTGTCTCTGGTGATTCTTCTTTCCTTAATATACATGCATACATAATCACACGCAATTACATTCAACCTTACAGCTGTGGCTTTTTTTAAAAAAAATCATTTTATTGGGGCCTCATACAACTCTTATCACAATCCAGACATACATCCATTGTGTCACGCACATTTGTACATTTGTTGCCCATCATCATTCTCAAAACATTTGATTTCTACTTGAACCCTTGCTATCAGCTCCTCATTTTTCCCTCCCTTCCCACCCCCCTCAACAAACCCTTGATAATTTATAAATTGCTATTATTTTGTCCTGTCTTACACTGTTCGACATCTCCCTTCACCCACTTTTCTGTTGCTTGTCCCCCAGGGAGTGGCTTATATGTAGATCCTTATATTTGGTTTTCCCTTTCTACCCAACCTTCCCTCCCCCCTCCCAGTATCTCCACTCTCACCACTGATCCTGAGGGGTTCATCTGTCCTGGATTCCCTGTGTTTCCAGTTTCTATCTGTACCAGTGTACATCCTCTGGTCTAGTTGGATTTGTAAGGTAGCATTGGGATCATAATAGTTGGGAGGCGGGTAGCATTAAAGAACTAGGGGAAAGTTGTATGTTGCATCATTGCTACACTGCACCCTGACTGGCTTGTCTCCTCCACGAGACCCTTCTGTAAAGGGATGTCCAGTTGCCGACAGATTGGCTTTGGGTCTCCACTCCGCACTCCCCCTCATTCACGATGATATGATTTTTAGTTCTTTGTTGCCTAATTCCTGATCACATTGACACCTTGGGATCACACAGGCAGCTGTGCTTCTTCCATGTGGGCTTTGTTGCTTCTCAGCTAGATAGTCGCTGGTTTATCTCCAAGCCTTTAAGATCCTAGACCTAGACGCTATATCTTTTGATAGCCAAACAGCATAAGCTGTCTGTACCAGAAAATTTTACTTCAGAGGACAGCACTGAAGATACAGCTCAGGGAGAGGGACATGTCTGATCAGAGCACACAATAACAAATGAAGGAGGAGGGATAGAGTGGAGCATATCCTGCTCCACCAAGCCTTGAGAACAATATCCCTGCTCAGAGCAGTCAATGCACAGAGAGGACCATATGACTGGCCCCACTATGAGACACGACATCTCTCACTGACCCATAGCCTTACAGGGCACAACACTGGAGACACAGTGTGGGAATTGCGCCCTGTGTTGGACAGGTTTCTCTAGAGAGACAAGACCAGATTGCTAGTAATTATATATAAATATATTTATAAAGATAGATATATAATACAAGAAATGAACCATTAAATTATATATAGATAGATAATGCAAGAAATTAACAGTTAAATTACAAAGCAGTGAGACACTAGCAGTCTTTTAAGGCTTGAGAGCCACCAGTTGCCAGTCCCCTTCTGTAGAGAGAGCTGGGCTATATGTACCCAGACAGCAAACAGCAAGGCAGGTGATCAACTGTCATCAACTGTCGGTCCCCAGCTCCAGAGACGAACATTCCAATTGTGTGGGTTTAAAGGGACCTCAACTTACAGCGACACAGTCCATAGGCTAGGCATCTCACAGGTAGTGTACCCCTTTAAATTGAGGCACAGAACAAGCAAGGCGAGGCTCACTGAGCCATTTATCCCTCTGCCCTTCAGTTAATCCTACTTGTGTTTATCTGCCAGGCTGGCACAATAAACTATCACACGCCCGATCCAACCCCACCACACTAAGGCAAAACACTAAGGGCGTGCTACAGAACAGCAAGGGGAACAGAGCAAGGAAGTCCAAGGGAATACCAAAAGTAGACTTTGGGACAGGGTATACACCCCATCAGACTCTACTGGAAAATTCTCCTAAAGGTCAACAAACAGACCTGGAACTATTTACAGACTTTTCTTTTTTGTGTCATTGGTTTTTCTGTTGTTGTTTTCTTTTGTTGCTTTGTTTTACTCTGTCTTGTCTTTGTTCATATTATTATCTCTGCAGGTCTATCTAAATAAGATAGGCGGGATAAACAATGTGGAGGAGAAAGCAACCGAACCTAAGATTTGGTGGGATATCAGAGTGGGGGGTGGGGAAAAGGAAGAGGTACTAACAAACCCAGAGGCAAGGAAACAACAAGCGTTCCAAAATCGGTGGGGAGGAAGGTGTGAGAGACCTGGTAGGGCTTGATCAAGGGCAATGTAACCTAGAGGAATTACTGAAACCCAAATGAAGACTGAGCACAATAGTGGGACAAGAGGGCGGTAAAAGGAAATAGAGGAAAGAACTCGGAGGCAAAGAGCATCTACAGAGTTCTAAATGCAGACATGGATATATATAAATATATTTAAATATGATGATGGGGAAATAAATCTATGTGCATATATTTATAGGTTTAGTAATAGGGTATCAGATGGACATTGGTCCTCTATTCAAGTACTTCATGAATGCAAAACACTTTGTTTTATTAACTAATGGCAGATTAATAGTTAATAATAAAAGAAGAACCACTAGTCTACCACTCAGGAAATCCAGCTTAGATTCAGATTACTTGCTTCATCTGTAAACTAGGAAGGCTACACTAGAAGACGCCTGAGTTCCCGGTCACCACAAGTGACTCTGCTTCTCTCTGAATTATCATTGTGACCTAGGGTGCATCACTGAACATCTCTGAGCCTGACTTTCCTCACCTGTCCTCCTGCACACTCCCTCATCTCCGTTAATGGCCAGCCCACCCTGGGAGTCCTCCCTGACTCCTACCCCTCACAAGCCACAGTCAACCTATCAGTGAACTCTGTGGTGCCAATTCAAAATATTCTTCAAACCAAACACTTCTCATTCAGCCCGAAAGCACCATAACATTTGGTGTGAAACGTTACAGTATATTATATACATATTATATGGAAAACTCACTTCCATCAAGTAAACTCATGGGCAGAATGACCCCTGTGGGTTTCTGAACAGTAATTCTTTATGAGAATAGAAAGCTTCTTCTCTCTATGGAGGAGTAGCTAGTGGCTTCTAACTGCTGATCTGGCAGTTAGCAGCCCAATTTATAATCTGCTACACCTCCAGGGATCCTGGGATATTATATATATAGAGAGATAGATAGATATAGATAGATAGATAGATAGATAGATAGATATAGATATATATATGTGTGTGTAATCATTAGACATAATATATAATATTATATATAATGTGACTGTTTCAAGGGGTTGAAAACGTAACAACAATTGTGAGGATGACACAGGACCGAGCTGTTTCATTCTGTTGTACACATACTTGCTATGAATCAGAACCAACCGGATAGCAACTAACAACCACAACAATATATATTATATATATAGTATACACACTATATTCTACATAGTATACATCAGATATGTAAGAATATTTAAAGTACCATGAACTGCCAAAATAACCAAAAGGTCTATCTTAGAGGTACAACCAGAATGCTCCTTAGAAGTGACTATGGCAAGACTTTGTCCCATATACTTTGGATGTGGTATCAGGAGAGATCAGTCCTTAGAGAAGGACATTTTGCCCGGTAACGGAGAAGGACAGTGAAAAAGGAGAAGACCCCCAGTGAGATGGATGGACACAGTGGTTGCAACCATGAGCTCAAACATGAAAGATGTGAGGATGGCACTGGACTATACATTGCTTTTTTAATTTGCTGTGCAATAGGTTCTGCCTCAATAGCACCTAAGAACAATATACATATATATACACATATACATACACACATATATATATGTGTGTGTGCCTTTATATACATACATTCATGTATATATGTGCATGCATATATGTGTGTGTACATATATATGTAGGTACTCAGGAGAGTATATAATATTTTACACTTTGATGCACTATGTCTCCAAAATCTAGTATGTATTTTATATTAAGCACACACTTCAGTTTTCACTAGCTGGATTACAAACACTTAGTAGATATTTAAGGAGTCCTGTTGGTCTAGGGCTTACTCAGTGGGCTGCGAATTGCAAAGTCAACAGTTTGAGACAACCAGCCTCCGTGGGGGAAAGATGGGACTCTTACTCCTGTCTCAGAATCTGCGGGTTTCCAACTGTTGACCTTGTGATTAGCGGCCCAACGTGGAACCCATTACACCACCAGGGCTCCTTCCCAAGAACCGAGACTGTGATAGCTTAGGGTTTCCACCTGGCGACTCTTCCGAGGAAACCAAGCAAAGTGAATGCAGAGGCTTTTTGGAGCCAGGCTGACTTTTCACCTTGGTTTTAAACTGTTCGGCCAGGGGCATTTCATAGGGTCGCTGGGAGTCCGCATCAACATGGTGGCAGTGAGCATTTTTCAGTAGGTTATATTTATTATTTACCTGTGACTAGCAATTCCTTTATTATATTGCACAGGTTTACAAAGTGCTTTTCTTAAATCCAAAGGGTTTGTCCCTTTGACGTTTGGACTAATCACAAATCTTATCCAAATGGATTCTTGCAACAGTGTTCATGACTAATAAGGGTTTGCTATTTACCCTTTATTTGTTCAACAAATATTACTTCACTGAGCTTCAGGTACCAACCATGTACTTTTCTTTTTCCAAGATCACTACTTCCATAAAGAGGAATCCAAGAGGTGCCAACTCTTATCCAGTGATGATAAATGAACTTCTCCTAGTGAAGTTCACCACGGAGAGGCTGTTATGTTAGAGGGCATGATGAGAAAAAAAAAGGATAATTTATAGAAAAGATCTATTTTTAAAAATTTCCCATTAACATAAAGATAGGAGCGTCCTTTGCTTGTGCATTAATGGAATTCACACAGATATTCCGTTTCTGTCCAATCATCTATTGATCAATGGTGAACCAAGCACTAACTCAGTGCCATAAAAATACAGCTATATGTTCTCCATCGTTGTCAAACAAGGACATTAGAATACTTGCTCTTGATGACTTTTCAAGGTGCCACCTAATCATTCTAAAATACAAAGTCAACGAGCATCCTTACAAATATTAGATACACAATTGCTTATACCACGCTTGACTTAAAGTGGGCATTTGAATGTAGCTTCTTTTTTAAACTCTTAAAGCACAGCAAGCTGTCAGAACAATAAGTCATTCTACCAAGTATTGAAGGGAAAAACTGTCTAGAAAGATTTTTAAATCCCTGGGATTTCAGAATCTCCTGGTGGGGGTTCTGCTTTGAGAGGAGCTTTGGAGATTCTCTAAGTGCATGTCTTCATTCCACAGAAAATGGCATGTGGGGCTCAAGTGAAAAAGACCCTGCAATTATGAAGCATAATAATGGGTTTGAAACTTTAGTGTGGTCTTCATTGTTGTTTTTTTAAAACAGCAAAACAAAACAATTGTCCAATAATTCTGCTCCTCAGGAAATGAATATGGAGGACATGGTCAATGCTATGTATACACAAGGATGGGGCCCTCTCAAGACATAGTGAGTTAAGCCCTTACCAGAGGTCCAGACGAGCTTGAGAGGTCAAGAAAGAGGATGTTAGGTAGAGGCACAGGAGGGCACCAGACGATCTCTTTGAACTAGAACTGTGTCTCCTACGGTGGCAAGGAGAAAAGGCTACCATTCCCTCGCAAACAAATGGTGAGGACTGGCCCAGAGAAGTTCATGCAAAGTCGACTTTCATTCTGCAAGCTCAAAACTAGAGAAACCAAACCCCAGCCAAGTAATCGGTGATGGGTGTCCATTTCCAAGATCAGAGGCCCTCCTGGCTCAGACCAGGAGTCTACGTCCCAAAGAACAGAAAGAAAACAACACCAAAAATACTCACTGCTGTTCGGTGGACACCAACTCACAGTGACTGCACAGGACAGAGCAGAACAGCCTCTGTGGTTTTCCAAGACTGTAACAGTTTATGGAAGCAGGAAGCCTCCTCTTTCTCCTGAGAAACAGCTGCAGGTTTCCAACTGTTGACCTTGTGATTAGCGGCCCAACGTGGAACCCATTACACCACCAGGGCTCCTTTCCAAGAACTGAGACTGTGATAGCTTAGGGTTTCCACCTGGCGACTCTTCCGAGGAAACCAAGAAAAGTGAATGCAGAGGCTTTTTGGAGCCAGGCTGACTTTTCACCTTGGTTTTAAACTGTTCGGCCAGACCCACTTGCCAATAGCCTCGGGAAAATATAAGACGGATGCCCATCTGTTCGGAAACCTACAGAATCATCTGTTTTCATGGGGATAGGCTTCTTGTCAGCATGTCATACCACTTCTTATAATTCACCCTCTCTGTCCTCCAGCTGATTTGGGTAGTATTTCCGTTGGTGACCCTTGAAGGCCATTAATGAGTTTGATGTTCCTTTTTGCTATGCTGGCTCTTCATTTGTCTGGGAGGTGGCAAGGGGCACTGAGATGTTGCCTGCGCCTCTGTTCTATCGCAAGAGAAGATAATTGAGACTCCAGAGCAAACCGCAGGCATGCTTTGGGAGAGAAGCAAGCTGCAGTAAGAGGTGTGCAATTCAGAGCATCATAACTCTTCAAGAAAGCTATGAAAGGGTTTTGTCTTCAATGTGCATGACGGAGAGCAAAGAAAGAGCTCCTAGTTAGTAAGAAAAAGGAGAAGGGGGCAGAAATCAGTCCGGTTGTCTCAATTAAATATCAGAAACATGTCACAAACATTGTGGAGTACTTTGTAGAGCTCTGGAAAATACTATGTAAAATCAATCAATCTAGGACCAGAGTACAAGTTGACCTTCTGAATTGGCACCTTCCAAACAATATGGCCAATATCAGAAGAACAGAAATTCTATAAATGAAATATATGGCTTTGAGATTGCAGTTTTATAACAGCCAGGAATTCAGCTATTCAGGATTAATTATCTTTCCTATTATTGGAGAAGTCATGGAGAATTTACTAGTTCAGGTTGGAACTGTGATTCTAAAGAATTCAACCTCTCAACTAAGTAAGATGTTTATACTATCTAATAATAAGATCTTACTGGTTTTATCTGTGATGGGTAGTCAAACAATAACGATGACAATAAAACTTGTCCTTTGCTCGATAGTTGGAAGAGGGCATTTCCCCTTTCTCTACTTAATCCTGACAATAACCTATAATGTTGACATTATCCTTAGCACATTTTGGACAGAGACACAAAAGTGAGACACTGAACAATTTCTGATAAGGCTATACAATTAGTAATCAGGTCAGGGTTCAAAGTCTCTTTGGGGCTGAGATAATCACAGAATCTAAAGAGTTATAATATGAATATTGGTCGTTTAGTAATGTTATTAGTTCAAATGATTTAATCTTGATGTCTGCACATTTTTACTAGACAAAAGTAATCATTTGGTCTCTATTTCCCTTAAGATGGTTGTACAGTTCAATGTGGTTTGCTAGGTGAATATCTCTTTTAGTCACTGGATCATGAACTCCTTGCAGGCAGAAACTTAGCCTTAGTCATCTTTACATCCTCTCCATTCTCCTGAGCCTCTCATGGTCTCTATCCATATCATAGATCTTCAAATATTTATTGAATTGAATTGGTTGCTATAGTAAAGTTTGTAATGAACTGAGGCATTTTGCCAAATGATGGCTACTTGAATTATTTCCAAGACCCAAAATGAGGTATTAAATTGTGTCCTTGAAGTGGGAGGATATGTTATATTCTGTTTTGAACAAAGAGAACTTTTAAAGCCGATTTAAGAACCATAATTATGATGAACTATGGAGACCCTTAGTCGTGGTCCAACTTTCTGCATCCCAGACTTAAGTACCTGCCAGCACTTGAGAGATGGAGAGCTCCACAGAGTTTTGTAGCAGCAAGCAAAATGCAGCAGTTTTGCAGGAGAAATTCTATCTGTTTTCAACAGTTTTGTCTAGTAAGAGCCCATGGATCTATCCATCTACTCTCTGGCACACAGGATCGCACTGCCCTGCCGATGTTGTAGGATTCATCACTGTCTGTCTGCAGCCTTCAGAAGATGGCTGTGTGTCCTCTGTGGCCTAAGGAGTGGATTTTGGTACCCTGGAGGCAAAAAACAATCAGGATATTTGAAGGATGTTCAACCTGGTGTAGAAATTGCTGCTACACCAATGTACTATGACATGTTATAACTATGATTGATGATAGCTTGGACCAGGAAGTAGCAATGACTAGCATATCACATACTTAGATATCCTTTTAATTTTGTTCTTATTCCACATAATTTCTTTATTTTTGGACAATATGTATATTGTTCCATCAAGATGCAGGAGAGTGTCATAGAACTTCTACATATAAAGTTCACCGATTTAAAAAATAATTAACTAAATCAATAATAGTTTGTATAGATCCCTGATTAATTATTCATCAATTCTTTGATATTTTGTTTATTGTTTTCACTTGACTGTCTCCTTTACTAGATTGTGACCCAGTGGTTGGGAACTAGGAATGTGGTTATTTTATCATCGTATATCCAGCACTTATTATGACGTCTGTCATGTACTATATGCTCAGTAAATATTAAAGAAAAAAATGGAAGGAAGGAAGAAAGGTCAAGGAAGAATTATTAGAAAAATGATTGTTCAGTGGAATGGAAATTAAATTTGAAATTGAGCAAAACAAAAACATATTTCTATGCTGTGAGGAGTATAGGGTAGGCACACAATGGTATTTCATAAGGAATGATAGAATAGTACTCTAAAAAGAACACTATAGATCAAAGCTAGTAACACTTTGTCTCACATACATGGAGCATGTTATCAGATGGTGAGATCAGTGTTGGAAAAGCACCTCATGCTTGCTAAGCAGAAGGTCAACGAAAAAGTGAGGGACTAAAGGAGATGGATTGACACGGTGGCTACGAAAATGGGCTCAAACAAATTGTGAGGAGGGTACAGAAAGGGAGAGAAGTTCATTCCCTTGAAAAGAGTGTTGCCATGAGTCAGAATTAAATAATCAGCACTTAACAGCAACTAGCCAGGATTAGAAGGCAAATAACTCTAGCAGATTAAAAAAATGTTATACATATAAACTCAAAGAACATATTTTTCCTACTTAAAACCTGCAACTGCCCCTCAGAAAACACGGCTTCCATGAGATCTGGTTCAAGAAACTGAGAGCTGCGGATTCAGGAGTCAGTATGTCGAGTCCTGGGTCATCAGGGATTTGTTCCAATCGACTAATGCAAGAAAAAATGCCCCATGTCAGGAAGCACCAGGGAAAGGCAAACTGAGAGGCTCTGCAAAGAACATTATATACAAGATCAAAAGAGAGAGCATCTTCTTGCTTACATGGGTTAAGCTTTATCACAAGTTTGATGGGGAAGAGGAAGCAGAAATTGATGTCAGAATACAGGAACATATCTTGTGTAGTTCATTAGATAAATGTTGGGGGAAAGTGTATGTGGTTTAAATAATTGGAGTAGGCTCATCCAAATGTTTTCTTTATGAGGTCTCAAGTTAACAAACTCATCTAATTATTATTATATGTAGCCCTATGCAGATTTTCACCTAAAAATTATGAAATTAGGAATTCAGATTTCAAAGCTTCCTTTTGCTAAATGGGAAAGGCGTGCTTCAAAGATCCTTTGACCAAACTTATTCAATCTGAATGCTGAGCAAATAATTTGAGTAGGTGGGCTCTATGAGGTGGTATCAGTTTGAGAGGAAGGTTTATAGATAATCTTTTTTATGCACAACCTCTCTGAAAGCGAGAACGACTTGCCGGGTACCGAAGATCAAGGACTGCAGCCTCCAGAGTGGGTTACAATGCAAAGTAAAGAAAACCAACTCCTCACAACCGGACCAATCAGCAATCTCATGAGATATGGAGTTAAGACTGAGGTTGTCAAATCCTTCATTTTGCAAAGATCCAGAATCAATTCTCATGGGAGCAGCAGTCAGTAGATCAAAGTATTGCATTTTGTAAATTTCCTTCACGGAATTTGTTTAAATATTAAAGAGCAACCATGACATTTTGAGGACTAAGGTGTACCTGATCCAAAGTGTTTTCAAATGCCTCACCTGTATGTGAAATCTAGCCAATGAATAGGGAAGATTGGTAAAAATAATGAATACATTTGCCTTCTGGGGCTGGTGGGGAATATTGAAAGAGCCGTGAATGGCAAGAACAACAAATCTCCGTTGGAAGAAGTACAGCCAGAATTTCTCCTAGAAGGGAGGTAAGGAGAAGTTGTCTCACAACTTTTGACAGATTCTTAGGAGAGAGCAATCATTAGCAAAGAACAGCATGCTTGTGAAGTAGAGTGTCACTGAAAGAGAGAAGACCTTGGACAAAATGCCTGGACTATGACAATGAGATAAAGGATAACAATTGGTGGGGAGGGGCAAGGGTCTGCCATGCTCACTTCTGTGGGACGAATTGACAGCACCTAACAGCGACAGTTAGTAAATAGGTGATTGGCTTTCAAGAACTCTGTTTCTGTGTGGGTCATCTTATGTGACTCTGTATTGTGAGGGTAAGCCACAAAATAGTAAGACAATCCAAAGAACAAAATCTAAGGTACCAAAATGTGTAGCAATTGTTTCCTGAGATGGCCAAATTTGACGTACATATACTTCTGAACAAAGTTGTTTCCATCTGTTGAACCCTATTCAAGAGAATTCTGCACTCTCAGATTTACACCATGGCAAAATGACAGTTTTGTACCCTCCAGGTCTTCGGGTCATATTCCTTTTCATTACTCCTTGAGTTTTAGGGAAAATGTCCTTCTAAAGAGGTAGGATCCGGGCTACAGGGTGGTTGCAATAAGGCTTCCCAGGGACATTCTTGAAGAGAGCCCTGCTACACTCAAACAATGAACAGAATTGAGACAATTTCTAGACACAACTTTCCTGTGCTGTTTTTCACCAATGTAATTTTCCACATTCTTAAAATGTATTCATAATAAGCTCCCAGGAGTCCTTAAAGATACTCCCCAGTTAAAAAAATGCTAACATCACCAAAGACAAACTCCATAATTTTATGGATATATCATTCTGAGTTGAGTTGAAATGGCCGAGCAGATCACATCAAACACTACTGTTTCGACTGGATTTTTTGGAAGTCATGTGACAGTGTCCAAGACAAGAAGACAAGGGCACTACTGTGAGCAGTTGCAGGTGGCCATCCTGATCACAGAGACGTGTTTGAATCTCTTTTCACTTGAATAAACCCATGCATCTATGAACTGGAACCCCGATAGCAACACTTTTTTACTTACTGTCTTATAACCAAGAAGTCTTTCAAGAGTGACATCTCTACTAGTGTCTTTGATTTGTTTCCTGTTCCTGTTGATGATATACGGCATTCCCAGTGATAGTCGGATCTACCCCCTCTCATTACTTGGTATTACAACTCTGCATGGCCTAAACCTCCTAGCCCTGTGACAGGCTGTGTGCTGCCTTAGACGTGTCTAGAGACAAAGGCTTGTAGATGGCTACGTTATCTACAGTGAGTTTCTGTCATCAGTGATACAGAAAACAGACTTTTCAGTGGAAAAAAATTCAAATTTAGGAAGGATGCTGTTAAATATTGAACTACATTCTTCCCAAAAGGACTCTAGGACTGCCAGCTACATATTTTCTTGTTTGGGAATACAGTCTTTACAAAGGTACCAAGTAAAGTCACATGAGGCCATGCAGTCGTATTTTTCCACCTCAATATGCACGTTGTCCTTGCAAGAGATGAGAAACCAAGGAAAGAATGTGAAGATGGGGGCAGAGATTTGGGTGACACACCTTAAAAGTAATGTCTGAATTAAGAGCAGGTCAGATGGAGGCATGACATGGATTCTACCTCAGAGACCTCAGAAGGAATCAGCATATGTAACACCCTGATTTTGGATTCCTAGCCACTTGAATTGTGAGCCAATAAATATCCGTTCTTACAAAACATTCAATTTTGATACAAGTTGTCCCTGACTTATGATGGAATTCATTCAAGGGACTCTCTCTGGTAAGTTGGCTCTCATATATTTCATATTTTTCCTTTTTAATACACTGTTCCTTCATATAGCCTTTTATTATTCATATCTTTAAAAATCCAATATGTATTTCTCTTTGGCGGTTGGAAAAATTACATGTGTGAGTGAATTCATCAACAAATTGTATGTTGTAACATCTTCTGTATTACATCTTACTAATTGAAGATCCTGTTCCCCACCCCCCCACCCCCAGTGAGACAGTTCTAAGTGCATTTCTCCGAAACTAGAATACATCTGAGCCCTTTTTTGTTCATCTGTTACAACAGTCCAAGGAAACTGGAACTAATATTAGTTTGCGCTCCCTTGTTCATCAGTTAAAAATAAGTAGAGAGGATCCCAAGGGCTCAATAGAAAGTAAATGTCTAGAAAAGAATGAAGGCAACATATGTACAAATTCTCCCGATGCAAGCGATGTATGGATTGTAACAAGAGCTGTAAGAATCCCCAATCATATGATCTTTTAATAAAAGAAAAGAAAAAGAAAAAAGTAGAGTACAAGAATTAAAGACAACAGAGGTAAATACTATTCTATCCACAAACCTGCAATTAAGGTGATTCTGGAATAGATGGATGGATAGACTGGCATGATAAGCAGTTGTGGGAAAGACAGTGGGAATGTACCAATGCACATATAACAGTATGACAGGTGATATTGTATGTGTATTTACCTGATATATCCATAAATGTGGTGAACCATACAGGGGGCAAAGATATGAAAACTTCTTAGACATAACCAACAACTCAAGTGTCCCTGGGCCTGAAGGCTCAGCACCAGTCTCAGGAGACACCCAGGAAAATTGCCATAGCATAGCTCACAATGACAATGGCATATATCTTGCTTTAGTGAATAGTGCCCTGGGCCTAAAGGCTTGTGAGCAGTCATCCAAACTAAAATTGTTTGTCTTTTCTTTTATAGGAAAGAGCAGAGCCAAGACAATCAACACTGCATGGAAACAATTAGCTGAAAGTATTAATGAACAGGAACATCAATATTTATGACCCTGAGATCATAAAAATTAGATGGTGCCTAGCTAGCCAGATTGGCTCTAAAAAAGATCCCAATGAAAGATGCTGGTATAGAATATGTGGAGAAAAACTCAAAATCACAAAATGTACCATGCTAACGGGCTGATTAGAGATTTAGGAACCCATAGCAGTTTGACCTTTTGTCATCCTTCAGGTCTGGAAAGGAACTCCCACAGTGTATCTTCATTTTCAACCAAACAATAGACAGATCTATAATGGGAAATAATAATTATAGGTAACTTTAGATTTATCAACCGGATGATCATTTTTCCAAGGACAAAGTTTCAGAACAGTTAGGAGACAGAGGGAAGAAAAGGGAGAAGTGATGTTACACTGCGCATATTACAATGAACAAAACGAAATGTCTATGGATTATTTGAAAGGGAAACTCATCTCTGCAAACCTTCATTTCGAATGATTTGGAAATGAGGCTTCAGGGAGAACCTTTTTTGAATTCCAAAAGTATTAATTGGCAAAAATTCCTAAACCGCCATCCTCTGAAAGGAGGGAGGGAGTCAGGATGCATGCACAGGTTTCCTGTTGCATGTAACTGCTTCACACAGTGGTAACTATTAGGAACTTTGAAATAATTTTTTTAAATCCACTGCCATCTGTCAGTGTGGTCTCATAGTGATCCTGTAGGACTGTAACTGGTCATAGGAGTAGAAAACCTTGTGTTTCTCCCGCTGGGTACTCTGGAATCAGATCCAATTTATTAACCCCACATAAAATCCCATGCAGAACAGAGGAAAGCACTGCCCGGCCCTGAGTCATTCTGTCCTTTTTGCCTATGCTTCAGCCCCCACCTTGCAGCCAACGTGACGATCCATTTCTGGAAAGTCTTCCTCTTTTCCACTGACCCTCTATGTTACCAAAGCTGGCTATGCCCCAGGGACTCATCTCTTCTGGAACTTTATCCACAGGATGCGGACTGAGACAGTCTGACAATCCTTGTGTCTAGGGCGTATCTATCTGGCTATACTTCTCCCAAGGCAGATTTCCTTGTTCTTTTGCCAATGCATAGTATAGTCAGCACTTTTTGTCCACACTGTGACTGAAAGGCATCAGTCATCCAGCGATTGAAAATACTAGGGTTTCACTCAGGCGCTCGTTAGCCCTCAAAGTGACATCTACATTACATTTTAAAGAGCTCTTTTGCAGCAGATTGGGTGTCTTTTTGCTGCTGTTCCAATGGGTGTTAATTTTGGACCTGAGTATTTTGAAATCTTCAACAATCTCAGCATTTCTCCTTTTATCGTGAGGTTGCTTATTGGTCTACTCTTGAGGATTTTCCGTTCTTCATGCAGCAGTGTAATCCAAACGGAAGGCTACAGTCTTTGATCTTTATCAGTAACAGTTTTCAGTTCTCCCTTTCTGCAAGCAAGACAGTATAAATGAATCGTACGATGTGCAAAGCTAGCCAACTGCAGAGAGGAGAGAGAGCTGGTATTCCAGACTTAAGCCAAGAGTGCCTTATCCCTTAAACCATTACAACACGCTTTGATGTAAAATTACACAGCTCCCAAAGAAGCTGCTTAATAACTTTGATAAACGTTTTTTATGTTAGAAGAGTCTATCTTGGAAATGCCATCTGCAGTCATGGTTTCGTGGCTTTAAAAAGCAGTGTACCCTATTCTACAGTGATGATCATTAAAATCATTTTTGAAACATAAACTTACTTTGATGACTATCACTGCATTCAAAACTTTAAATGGAAACTTTGGAGCGCAGTCATTTCAGCCCGAGAAGTCTGGTATTTCAGTCCCTGAGAGCTGAAGGAGCTTTGGAGTTATCACCTTGGACAGCTGTTTATAATGTTTATGTTCTTGATGTAGTCATAAGACAACATTAAGAGCTCAAAGTTGAAAGCTTCCTGAAGGAATACAAAAGGTGGCTTGAAGGAGGAGGGACATATAAAAATCAGAAAGCCCCATTTGGTCTTCTTAGATCCCTCTCTAAGTGCACAAGTGTGCCAGTTTAGGGTCAGTTATTTCCAAGCTTCAAGGAGAAATGATTGTATAGCTTCCAATTTTTTCCCTCAAAATCTAAAAGTAAGGATTTAGGAAGATAAAGCAAACCCATATTCTGATTATTCTCTAAGAAAGCTTAACAAAAATTAAAGTCATGACTGGGGGCCATGAGGTGGGGTAGGGATGGAGCCCCTTTCAAAAGTAGGAAGGTTTTTTTATTGACTTTCATAGGACCAAAAAAAATCAAAGTTTATGATTTCTTAAATGATCTCAGTTTGGGTCAAAGAAGCATGAATTAGAATTAGAATTTCAAAACGATGAACTCATTTTGGAAAAAGCTAACCTATGAAGCAGTGGTTCTCAATCTTCCTAATTCCATGACCCTTTCATACAGTTCCTCATTTTGTTGTTACTTCATAACTGAAATCTTGCTACTGTTATGAATCGGGCGACCCCTGTGAAAGGGTCCTTTGACACCCAACTGGGTTGCGGTCCACAGGTTGAGAACCACTGCTGTACAGGAAGGGCCAGCCTATAAAGAAGGACATTCTGTGCTACGTGAAACTGATTTCTCCTCACTCTTCTCAGAGGTCTTGTATACAACAATATAATGAGAACTTTTTGTGGCCAATAGACAGCGTCATAATAAATAAAGAAAAGGTTAAAGTTGCCAAAGATTTCATTTTGCTTGTCTCCGTACTTCATGCTCTTGGAGCCAGCAGTCAAGACAGCAAAGGACACATTACATTGGGTAATACAGCTGCACAAGGTCATTTTGAAGTGTTGAAGACCAAGGATGTCAATTGGAGGATGAAGGTGTGCCTGACCCGAGCCATGGTATTTTCAAACAGCTCGCAGGCAAGGGAGATTTGGACACTGAATAAGGAAAGCCGAGGAAGAATCAATTCATTTGAATTTTGATGCTGGCAAAGAATACTGAACATATTGTGGACTGTCAGAAGAACAAAGAAATCTGTCTTGGAAGAAGCAAAGCCCAAATGCTCCTTAGAAGGGATGATAGGGAGACTTTGGTCATGTTGGCAGGAGAAACTAGCACCTGGCAAAGGACATCGTCCTTGGCAAAGTCGAAGACCAGTGAAGGAGAGGACAATCAAGGAGGTGGACTGGCACAGTGGCTCAAAATGGGCTCAAACCTAACAGCAATCATGAGGTTGGTGGTCTGCGCAGTATCCCATTCTGTGGTACACAAGGTTGCTATGGGTCAGACTTGACTCCAAGACACCTAACAACAATAAGGTCTTTTTAGGCTTCCAAATAGAGGATTATGAATAATGTTCAGACTACCCAAAATAGACAACAGTTAATGGGAGATCCTGCCACAATTTTGTTTATATACACTTGGAACTGATTCATGCAAGCAAGAAAATAGTAAAACATTAAAGACTTTAACCCTCTCCAGTTCTTCCTATGGCTTTGTTCTTCAGCCTCATTTCTTTGGCCATTTTCCCCGAGTTCAGATCTCCCATCTTTGGGGGAAAAAATGTCATTCCTCATACATTCTTCCTTTGCTCTTTTCCCAGAAATCCATGATATCTTTCCAATGTATTCTTCTCCCTAGTTAGTCCCTCCAAAGTTGCCTAGAATGCTCAGTCTGTTGTGGATTACATCTCTCATTGTTCTTTTCAAATAAAATTACCACCGCTGGCCTATGTGTTGCCAATCTGCCTAGACTCTGGCTTGCACTTACAAAATAGATCAGGATGCCAAAATTTA
Source organism: Tenrec ecaudatus (assembly GCF_050624435.1). NCBI lineage: Eukaryota > Metazoa > Chordata > Mammalia > Afrosoricida > Tenrecidae > Tenrec > Tenrec ecaudatus. The sequence goes on from NC_134532.1 coordinate 200,482,066, forward strand.
GTGTGTCAGTCAAGTCTGGTGTTTTAGAAACAGGTTACATATATAGTTAGGTGTTCTTATAGAAAGATTCCCTAGACAATAATCTATTCCTCTTTTCAAGTTCAGGTCTAGGAGTTCTGTATCAGTGTTATTATCATTAAGTATTATTTTTCTTATTCTTATTCCTATCATTTCGTGGGGCGGGGGTGGGGGGCGAGGGGAGAAGGGGAACAATTCTTCTCCAGACTGGAGATTGCATGTGGGAACGGAAACAGGATTTTTCTTTTAATTGGCTGTAACCCTGAAATAGACAGCAACAATATATGGTTTCCTTGTGCTTCAGTTCCCCACTGGCAACATTTGCTCACTGATGTTCACCGCCTACTTCAAAGACTTGTAGGGATGAATGATTACGCAATTACCAGATCCTTTGAGCTTGTCCAATATACTTTAAGCAGTAACCAATGATTTAGAAGTCAATACAATCTCCTCATGGAACCAAGTCTGAGATCCATTTAGATCCAAAAAGTCAGCTTAGTGATGTTCACTGAAGTTGTAAAAGTCTAAACTATGACCATATCTGGACGTGGAAGAGGATGCTGTAAGTTGTCCATGAAAGAAATTCAGCCCTGAATGCTCACACTAAACAGCAGGTTGTTAACTCCAATTGCTCAAGCCATATGGAAGGTTATAAAACTTTACCTGGAAAACAAAAGTATAAGAATACATCTTCATATTTGGCACGAGGAGCTGCTAGCTCAGTACCCTTATTGTTGTTGTAATATATCAGCAAGTCATTTCCAATTCACAGTGACCCTAAATTCAACAGAACAAAACACTGAAGAGTCATTCTCCATCATCGCAGTCAGTGCTATGCTAGCGTCCATTATTGCAGCCACTGTGTCAATCCATCTCCTGGGAAAATGGTACCCTGAATTTTCTCTACTAGCAAAGTCAACATTAGTTTTCCCAATGCCACAAACCTCAAGAATGAAGCATTTTCCTGAGATTACACAGGTTTTCAAATATATTTAGATCTCCTACATACAAAGCAAAACAGTAAAATCATGTGTTCAAAAATATTTCATCTGAAAGGTGATTTATCAATATTCTCTTGGGGGAAATACATGGTGAGATAACATCAAAGGCATCGTGCATGAAGAAAGGAAACGATCATTAAAAATACAGGACCGAACGACAAGATTGAAATGGAGGCCAGAAGAGATTCTATTTGCTCTTAAAAGTAGAGTGGCTAAACTGAAAGAAATAAATGGTAAACAACAACAAAAAAGAACAGGTGATTTCAAAGGGAGCTAAAGATGGCACATAAAGAATCCTAATGAAATGTGCAAGGACCCGATGTTAGAAACCCAGCAGAGAAGAACACAGTCAGAATTTCTCAAGTAGGAAAACAAGAAATAAGTCAAGCTACCACACTGCGATGTTGAAGGATGGTCTGAAGGAAATACTGCACATCCCCGGGTGCTGTCCATGGTTAACATGGTTGGTTGCTAACGGAACTATTGGAGGTAATAGTCCATCCAGAGTTGCTTCAGAAGAAAATCCTAGCCACCTACTTGTGGAAGATTGGCCACGGCCAACTCCACGGAGCACAGTTCTCTGACACACATGGAGTTGTCATGAGTAGGAAGCAGTTTGATGGCACGTGGTATCTATGGTGAAGCTAACTGGGAACCACACTGCTTGCCTGCTTGCATAGGACTACTTAGGCTTTCTTCCCCCGTTTCTACAGCTTCATACTCTTCGTTTGTAGATGTGTTTACGCGTCCCTTCTTTCATCCTCTACCCTTGCAACTTAGAAGTATGTTGACGTCTATATCGCGGCTTGAGGTCATATTTTCAGAATTACATTTTAAAGCTTGCTTTCATTACTTCCTGAGCCTTCGTTCCTTTCAGAAGCTCTGTTCATGGGAGCATGTCTCATTTTTGCCTCAATCCATACAAACTGGCTCCTTATACGTACTCTGTCACTCAATGGAATGTATAGTGAATGAAATCTGATTTCCTAAAGTACCCATCGAGGCCCCGGATTTCCCTTCCTGAGCTGCAACCCCCACTAGAAGTGCATTGCATTCACTCTCTCCCAAGGTTCCCATCTCCTCCGCTTCGCAAGGATGGAGTTGGGGGCAGAGGTTTTCCTGGTTGGCTTATCCAATCTTAAAATCAGTGATATTGGAGGCAAGAGAGTCAAAATGTTAATAGATGGTCTCTTTTTCCAAGAAGTATATGTTCCAATTATTGAAATTTCTCTTTCATTACTCAGTCCCTTAGATCACTGCCTTCTACACCCATCCAATCATAAGAATTACCTCAAAAGATTATTAAAAAGAAACAGCTACATTCAATCCCAACTACACTGAATCCAACCCCCCACCCCCACCCCGGACAGAAACTCAAGACATCACCAGTTTTAATAAGCCTCTCCAAAGATATTGATATGTACTCAGATTTGAGAACCACAATCTCAGAAAGTTGTTTTTCTTGAACCCATTCAGAAAATCTTCCTACATTTTCAAACAGGTTAGAGCTTTTTTTATGTGAAAAGTCAACAAAATTAATTTTCTTTAGATTAATGTGTCCATTTATGTCCAATGAGTTGGATTTTTGTCTTTAGGTCTGTATGCCTGGTGGTGCAGAGGTTAAGCATTGGACTAATCACCACAAGGTCAATGGTTCAAAACTACCAGCTGGTCCATAGGAGAGAGAAGAGCTTTCTACTTCCATAAAGAATTTCAGTCTTGAAAGCCAAGCTGGGGCAATTCTATCCTGTCCTACAGGGTCCCAGTATGAGTCAGGATTGACTCAATGGCAGTGCGTTTGGTTTGGGTGTGTAGGTAGGAAATATTACAAAACAATAAGGAAGAGGGAGCCACTCCATACACGTTTCTTACTACCTTTTTCATTGCTGGAATACAAACAGGAGACAGACCCCTGGCCACATGAAGTAGAAAAAGGGCAAGACACTCCTCTCAGAAAACCAAAGGCCATGGAGGAGAGCAAATAGCTGTTGATGAGACATAACTGGAGGAACGCCACCACATGCTGAATGTGCCATCAGACATTGACAACATAATTGACAGGAAATCATAGCTTGAGCCAAAGTGACAAGCCATCAAATGGGTATAAGGGAAAATAAACCCCAAACACTATTCCTCAGTGATGATGAACCCAGTAGATGCGACCAAGAAGCTGCTAACACATAGGCATGTGGGAGCGGGAAAGAGCTTCCACGCAGCATTTGTGGTGACAAAGCGTGACAAGTAGGGAAGGATGACTTCAACTAGACAGAGACTGAAACATGCTCCAGGGTGTTAGCTGGAACACTGGTCGTGTGCCAATAAATCGGAGTGGAAAACAATGCAAGTGCGTAGGGACTTAAAAGTAGGGTATACCCTATAGAAACCGACATGTTCAAATGACTGGGTTCCATCTAGCCATTCTGAAGGACTAATTTAGTGCTATAATTTAAGTTATTGACCTTGAACCATCTTTTTTTAAATGTTTTATTAGGGGCTCATACAGCTCTTATCATAATGCATACATACAATGATTGCATAAAGCACATCTGTACATCCATTGCCCTCATCATTTCTGCAGACCTGCTAAGCAAGACTCTTTGTATTTTGGAATACATGTGCGTATGTTTTCCTACTCTGAAAATGCTACCCTCGATGATCAGTCATGATCATAGCTGACTGTATTTCTGAGAATTTTAAAATATTCTTTAAACTATCATGATCCATGGTTCAACATTGTTCTTTTTTTATTAGATTTTACTTACCTATAACTCCCATTCTGTTCACCCTAGCTTTGTAAACTCACCTAAGAACTAAAAATTAAAATAAATCCCAGAGACCTTTGAAGAGTTAAAGGGAGAGTCACAAGAGAAGCATTTCTTTTTTTTAAAACATTTTATTAGAGGCTCATACAACTCTCATCACAATCCATACATACATCAATTGTGTAAAGCAGATCTGTACATTCTTTGCCATCATCACTTTTAAAGCATTTGCTCTCCACTTAAGCCCTTTGCAACAGGTCCTCTTTCCCCGCCCCTCCCTCCCCACTTCCCCCTCCCTCATGAGCCCTTGATAATTTATAAATCATTATTTTGTCATATCTTGCCCTGTCCAATGTCTCCCTTCACTCCCTTTTCTGTTGTCCGTTCCCCAGGGAGGAGGTCACATGTAGATCCTTATAATTGGTTCCCCCTTTCCAAACCACTCACCCTCTACTCTCCCAGTATCACCACTCACACCACTGGTCCTGAAGCTATCACCCGCCCTGGATTCCCTGTGCCTCCAGGTCCTATCTGCACCAGTGTACATCCTCTGCTCTATCCAGACTTGCAAGGTAGAATTCGGATCATAATAGTTGGGGGGGGGATGGGGAATAAGTGTTTCTTTAAAGCATATGTAGTCACCTTTTATGTAGAGGGACAGTCTGGTTCTCCCTCTGAAATTGCCTGCATAATACTCTGCACAAAGCTATAGAATGTTGTGTCTAGTTTCCCAAGTCATGTTATTGGGGTGTAAATGACTGAAAGGATACGATATATCAGTTCAGAGTGACATATTGATAGCTACAGGAAGTGGCAGCTGACAGCATATGAGAAATCTTAGAAATGATGAAAATAAAACTTAAGAATCAAATAGCACAACAATGATTGGAAATTTTATATTTTAATAAAGAGAAGCAGCTCTGTGAATCTGAATTATTCCAACTGCATCCTTAAATTGTAGCATGCTATCGCAACGGAGGATTATAATGATGACCCTGAGCCATCAAGGAAAAATAAATAAATGCAGCTCCAGATGCATCATTTAAGGTAGTAGGAAAAAATGTGCAATAAAATTTTAGAAAGATCATCATCCAAATGATTTTTTCTTAAGTTTTAGTGCTAAACATAATATACCCTTCCTGTTCAACATACTCAGATCTTTCAAACATGACTTATTGTGACATTCAGAAAATACAAGTCCATAGTGCTGCTGTTCTGACTTGCTCTGAAGGTCTAGACCCAGATTTCTGCAATTTGCTTAAACAACTCTGGTTGCCTCTCTTATTGGGGCCTTGCTATCAAGTGGCTTAATCTACATTGTGACATCTACTCTCTGAGATTTCTTTTCATATGAGTTGAGTGCTGCTACAGACACAGTCATGCAAGTTACAACTTTCAGCCTTATTTCTTGATCTTTTCTTTTGCCTCTCCCTATTGTTAGAACTTGACCTGATAGCGTAAGGGTTGCACTCTGGGCTGTGATCTGCATGGTCTGCAGTTCGAAACCAGTAGCTCAGAGGGAGAAAGACTAGATTTCTACTTTTGCAAACAGTTAGTCTCAGAAACCCACAGGAGGTCACTGTGAGTGAGCGTGGATAAGATAGCAGCAAATGAAGGTTTGAGATTATTGAGTGAGCTAAGGAAGTCTTTCGTCTTAATCTAGAAGCATGTTATCTATTTCAAACCCCGCTGTCTTTACAAAAGCTTGCACTATTTCTTACAACCATCCGTATTAGATTCACACCAGATCCTTTTGCCCCTGAGACAGGACCGTGAATTTTCCTTCTTCATGTCTTTTCTCTGTGTGAAGGGGTAAACTGTCTTCATTGTCATTCGGCCACCTTGCATCTGTTCATTTGTCAGTTTTCTCTATAAAGACAGCGGTATTTTTGAAGACCATGTCTTAGCTACTTGATGAACTTGTGCTGAATTATTAGCTGAGCGACTGTGAGGCAGTGGCTGCAGTGATGGTCTCAAACACAAGAACAATTGTGAGGATGGCACAGGTGCTGGCAATCTTTTGTTCGCCATGGGTCATGACTGACTCCACAGCACCTAAAAACAAACAATATGCTGCATGCTCCCTGGTAGACTCTGGAAATACATCACTGAAGAAGATACTCTGAACCTTTTGGGATACACGACATAGGCAATTAAATATTATTTATAAAATGTTCATCTTTTATAACTTCATATCTAAATAAATATAAGAAACAAATGTATTATATGAGCAATTAGTCAAGGTTAATAAATCTTATTTTAATCTATGTTTACAAAATATAACTAAGTCTGTTCATTTTATTGGATTTCCTCATTTGTTCCTCGCATTAACATTCTGAAAGAATCATTAGCGTCATTTCCATAGGAAAGAAGTAGATTCTCATTGATGTTCTAGAAATTGTCCAAATTTACAATGTTTGGTGCAAACGGTGAACATGATTGTTGCTAATTGATAGGACAGAGGTTCAAGTCTACCCAGAGGCACCTGGGAAGAAAGATCCAATGCTCCACTTTTGAAAATTCAACAATCGAAAGCCCTAGGGAGCACAGATATACTGTGACACACACAGGTTCACTCTGGGTCACAATTGACCCGATGACAACAGGTTGGGTTGTTGGTCATTTGTTAGGATGAGATAATACAAAAGTAAAGCAGGTTTTGTCAGCCCTCTTCTTGTCTATCAGAGCAAACTTTGATCAATTATGAAAAGCCTAATGCTGAGGAGAATAAATATTATTAACAAAACAGAGTTGTTTTTTTGTGAATTATGGGCAAGTATGGGGAACCTGGTGGCATAGTGGTTATGAACTGGGCTTCGATCCAAAGGTCTGCAGTTCAAAAACACCAGCCAGCTCCATGAGAAATGGGGAGCTTTCTACTCCTATCAAGTGGCACAGTCTCCTGCGGGGTTACTATGAATCAGTGTTGACTTGATGACAGAGATGGGCAACCAGTGACTGTTCCAATGGATTCCACTGGATCTTATAGATAGTGATAAGCATCAGATTGCCCAACTAAAAGGTTACTTACAGATAACATGAGGCATTATGGATAGAGGGGAAAGGTCCAGGTTATCATTAAGAGTTGATGGAGCACCCAGAGACCAGTAACAATGGTGAGCTGGTATCCACCCGGCAGGGGGAAGAGGAGCAAATGGAATCACTGGAGCTCACGCAGAGTTGTGGCAAGAGAAGGAGGACACCAGATGAGCTATGTGAGCATCAAGAGGGGACCTAGCCACAGTCAAAAACGAGAGAGCACAGCAGGGCAAATCCGTATCCTTCTCCCCTCCCTTATTCTAGTCTCTTCCCGTTGCCTGCCATTAACAGACTCTAATCGGAAGTTAGAGAAAATAGAGCAGAAATGATGCAGTTCTTAAATTAAGACTCCTGGACCAGAAAGCACAAATGAGAAAGAAAAGAATGGAGAGGTAAGTAAAGAATAATCTGCACAGAAACGTCTCGATATTTTACAAAAAGTTGGTGCGTGTCACTCTTCTACCAATACTTTCAACTGCTATTGTAATAGGAAAGAGATTATGATGTTTAGTATTGTTTTGTTTTGAATGTAAACTAATTGTGTCAAATGACTCATGGTTTAATGGAAGCAGATTTTGTAGCATTCAAGATCATGGGCCTTTAAGCAGTTACAGGAAACTCCTCAGTTTCTCTAAGTTTATACCTGTTAAATGAGGGAATTAATTTTGAATGTTTGAAATAATTAAATGAAATAATTGAGGTTTAGTATCTCACACAAAGTAAGGGTCAAGTATTTATGTATTTAATATATAAATATTTGTAGTTTTACAGTTGCATTAAAAGAGTATAATTCCCCAGTAGAATCCTCCAATAGATATGTAATTCAAAAAAATTACGTGTTTGATAACCTTGTCCGAATGCATTTTTATTTACAAGATCAGGGATTCTTAACCATATCTGTGCCTTGACTTTAGCATATTGATGATGCCTATAGAAACTAAGATATCCCTAGAAGTTAGCTTTTAAATGCATAAGTAAAATTCATAAGATTACAAATAGAGTTATATAAGTTTTAACATATTTACATAGGAAGTAATTATGTAATTAGAAAGTAAATTTATATAGTAATGCATGCACTTGCTAATTGCTATATTACAAGATAAAATAATAAATCTAATCATTAGCACAATTTTGAAAAGTAGTATATATAACACATCTTACAATAACTCCCATTTAACAAGACATTATATGCAATTTATCTTGATCACAAAATTACAAATACTGCTAACACTGATGGTATTTGTTGCTTTACATCCATATTGGAGGAAATTAGTAGGTCCTTGGTATTTACAAACACAGATGTTTTTCTACTCAAGTTTGACTCCACAGAACATCGTAGGGTCCATGGATCTCCTCTCCTTGAATACAGCATAAATTCTGCTCAATTGTATACTATTGATAAATATTTCCTAATTAGCAAAGAAATTAACACTTACAATGAACCATCTTCACAAAGTATTTAAAATAATTTTCTGCACCTAGGGAATTGCTCTTACTAAACCCATAATACTGAACTGAAATGGTCAAGAATTTACTAGGTCCCATCTCTAACCAAGCAGTTCAGCTGTAAGTGGTCAGAACTAGGATTAGAAATGAGCTAATTCATGTATGAAAGAGAGCAGTTCTTCAGGTAATCATTTTTTCCTGGATACTTTATGAGAGGCAAGAAGAAACACTAAGGCTTATATTAAAGAATGTTTTTCTGTTTATGAGATCTAGGAGGGGTAGAGCCATTGAGACGGTGAGTGCATTGGCAGTTTCTTTTTGTTTAATTTAAATCATTTTAATGGAAGCTCGTACAACTCTTATCACAATCCATACATACATCCATTGTGTCAAACACATTTTTATATTTGTTGCCCTCATCATTCTCCAAACATTTGATTTTCACTCGAGCCCTTGCTATCAGCTCCTCAGTTTTTCCCTCCCTCCCTGTTCCCTCCTCCCTCATGAACCCTTGAAAATTTGTAAATTATTATCATTTTATTATATCTTACATTGGCTGATGTTTCCCTTCACCCACTTTTCTGTTTTCCATCCCCCAGGGAGGAGGTTATATGTAGATCCTTGTAATCGATTCCCCCTTTCTTCCTCACCTTCCCTCTACCCTCCCGGTATCTCCACTCTCACTAGTGATCCTGAGGGGTTCATCTGTCCTGGATTCCCTGTGTTTCCAGTTCCTATCTGCACCAATGTACATCCTCTGGTCTAGCCAGGTTTTTATGGTAGAATTGGGATCGTGATGGGGGTGGGGGGGGACATTTAAGAACTAGAGGAATGTTGAGTGTTTCATTGATGCTACACTGCACCCTGACTGACTCTTCTCCTCCCTGCTACCCCTCTATAAAGAGATGCCCAGATGCCTACAAATGGGCCTTGGGTCCCTACCCTGCACTACCCCTCATTCATGATGTTATGAATTTTCATTCTTTGGTGCTTGATACCTGATCCTTTCAACAACTCGTGATCACACAGGCAGGTATGCTTCTTCCTTATGGGTTTAGTTGCTTCTGGGCTAGATGGCCGCTGTTTACCTTCAAGCCTTTAGCACCCCAGGCGTTATATCTTTTGATAGCCAGGCACCATCATCTTTCTTCACCACACTTGCTTATGCACACATTTGTCTTCAACGATCATGTCAGGAAAGATGAGCATCATGGCATGTCAGTTTAATATAAAAAAGTGTTCTTATACTGAGGGAGTACTTAGGTGGAGGCCCAATGCCCATCTGCTACCTTAATACTAAACTTATAAATATATGCACATAGATCTATTTCCCCATCATCATATATAAATATATTTATATATGTAAATGCCTATATTTAGGTCTCTGTTTATATCCTTTACCTCCTAGTTCTTTCCTCTATTTCTTTTACTTTCCTCTTGCCCCACTATCTTGCTCAGCCTTCATTTGTGTTTCAGTAATTACTCTTGGTTACATTGCCCTTGATCACTCCCTATCAGGCCTCCCACCCCCTCCTTACTACTGGTTTTAAATCACGTGTTGTTCCCTTGTCCCTGAGTTGGTTAACACCACTTACTTTTCCCCACCTCCTCCTCTCCCATGTTGCCCTGGAGCCTTCAGTTCTATTGTTTTCTTTCAAAGTTGTTTATCCAGCCTATCTTGTCTAGACAGATCTGTAGATATAATAATATGCACATAAAAACAAGGCAGCACAAAACAAAGTGACACAGAAAAACAAAACGGCAGCAACAACAACAAAAAGCCAATGATGCACAATTTTTTTTAAAAAGAAAGAAAGAAAAACCTGAAATAGTTCAAGGTCTGTTAGTTGCCTTTAAGAGTGGTTTCCAGTAGGCTCTGATGGGGTGCCATACCCTGGTCCCAAAGTCCACTTTTGATACTCCCTCGGGACTTCCTTGTTCTGCTCTCCTTGCTGTTCTGTTGCACACCTTTAGTGACTTGCCTCAGTGTGGTGTGATATAACATGTGTCCCCTGAGTACAATCAGCATGGCAGGAATAGAAGAATGGACACTTATCTCATAATTCATGGGTGGAAGCAGAGGTAGTGGAGTTGACGGGAGAGATCAGACCAAACCCAGAGAGGTTCATGTGAATCCAACATAAATAAGGGGAAAGGGGGAAGGATAAGGGAGAATGAGGTATGGGGGTAGGAAGAAACTGAGATGATGACATGCGGGAAACAGGACACAAACCCACCCAGTGGGGAAGTATTGGTTGTGTCCCCACAGGATTGGAATGTGCATGCAGAGCCCACCATGATGCACCAGACCAGGAAGGAAGTGTAACTGGTGGAGGAATCCATAAAAAGACTGGACAATAGGGCCGGCCCAACCAGAACCAGCCTGACCCCCACCATGGAAGAGTGTGCCACGGAGAATGACACAGGGTTAGGGGGAGGTGAAGAGCTGATGACAGTGAGTACAAGAAAGAAAGAAATGCTCTAAAATTGATTGTGGAGATTATACAGCTAGCACTTATAATATGATTGAACTATTGAATCACAGGATATGTGAAATATATGCCAGAAAAACTTACAAAAAGAAATATGAAACTTTTAAAAAAATAAAGAAAAGTTAGCCAGGAATAAGAATACTTTGAAGAAGAAAGAAGTTCATGCAAAGTAGAAAGTGATTCTTATCAACAAATGAAAAAGAACAAGTTCCCATGGAAATAGATCATCCACTGACCAATCTATGGGAAAATATTCACTAGCAGTTTCAAGTGGAACTTGAAAAATAACAAACTGGGGGAGATGGTAAATGGAACTGTTAGACCTGCTCTAGAAATACAATGTGCAGGAAACCAAAGCAAACTCACTCCTAGAGCAAGTCAATTCTAACTCAGTGTGACCCTGTAGGACACGGTAGAACCGTCGCATTCTATTTCCAAGAGGATAAATCATCGTGGAAGCACATGACCACATCTTTCCCCCACAGCACTGCTGGTCAATTCAAACTGCTGGCCTTCTGGTTTGCAGGGGAGCACTTAACTGCTGCACCACCAGGGTGCCTTTAAACATGGAGTAGTCAGTGGAAAATCATTTGACAAGAGACACAGAAGTCTTAAAATATGACTGGATAGTTTTGTGTTTGTATTTTCCATGCTGTTCTTATAACAACCCTATGACGCAAATGTCAGGATCCCCAGATTAAAGACGAAAATCCAAAGGACCTGTGAGGTCAATCAATGTGTGCAAGCAAGAGGGCGTGGGAGAAGTAGAAACCAAGTTCCTATTCTGGTCTCTCCGAGACCAAAGTTTATGCGGTGTCGACTACCATACACCACCTAACTTTAGTCGAAAAGTAGTAGACCTTTGTTAAGCTGACTGACCTCAATAATTTGGAGTGAAAAAAGAGATAAGCTGTACCGGGATATATCCTGCAGTGTGATATATAACACTAAAGACAAGAAAAAGCCCAACAGCTGAAAATAAAATTTAAATAGTTACCAAGAATTGTTCTTTAATTAATATGAAACTAAGTTCTAATGCCAAGTGTCTATAACATGAAGAAATAACTAGAGTAGCTTAAGAAATGAGAGTCAAATATACTATCATGATCCAAACTATGAAAAAATCAAACTTATGCATAGAAAAGTGACAAAAAGAAATATATCTAAATGTTCAAAGTGGTTTTCACTGAGTAGTAGGCCTAGGATTTTTTTATTCTCCTCTCTTTGTACTTCACTGCATTTTCAAATTGTCTCTTATCATGGTCATTTATAACTATGTGTTGGAGGAAATATAAATTTATTTCTCAAAGTTGAAAGTAGGAATTGAGTGGGATAAGTCCACCACTTAAGTGGATTCTGATTCATATTGACCCAACATAGGGCTTGGGAGGATATACATCCTTTAGGGATCAGATAGCCTCCTCTTTATTGTGCGGAGCAGCTGGTGGGTTTGAACTGATGACCTTGTACTTAACATTTCCAATGCTTATATAACAGGGCCTCCATGGCTTCTAAATGGGATAACTACTCGTGGTATAATAAATACATTCAGATGAGAACCTAAATATCACAATATTAAGTTATAACATCATTCACTCAATATAATAGTGAATCTCCAAACACATACCTATAGATTCATTCATAGATATGCTTATTTTAGTTTTAGCTATGAAATACTTTCACTTCCTTTGATACTGACCTAAGAATGATAGCATTGGTTTAAACACAGGGTGATGGCAAAGGCATGGCACCCTATTCTCATCCCCGGAATCTCATATTTATTGATTCTTTCTTGATTATGAGAAAAGGCCTGGATTCTGTGCACCTTATCTCCACAATATTATTGCTATTAAGCTATTATTACTCAGGATGGTTTCAATGAATGAATTGCAGGCTCTCAGTCAGTTTTGTTCTAGAATGGTGGGAGAGGCCATTGCTCGACGTAGATACTCAACACAGTGAATTCACTTAAGGCCACCTTTGTTAAAACAGTTTTCACTTAGCTGGCAGAAGAGACACATATAATTAAATTAATTGTATAAGAATAAAAATCTCCTGTGAAAAGAAAGCCAAAGGAGAAAGGCAAACATTGCAATGCAGGGTCTTTGCCGTGACCGTGACAGAGCATAGAGTTTGGTTCTAAGTTTCTCAGCAACCAAAGCAAGGGCAGTTACATAACTCTAATTACTAACGAAAAGGCAACAGCTCAGAACCTCAAGGGACACAGGATTTTTACCAGAATAAAACTGAATTACAATTTTTTTAAACTTTGCTGGGTATTATGCAGGGAGTTGAATGAACTAAAGCACCATGCTCACAGCAAATTGAGAAGTGGGCTCTACCTGGCTCTTTTTAATAGTGACTTTTACAAAAAGTCAAGGACTCAACTTAAATTCAGAAGCCAACCCAAAGGCATCTAAAAGGATGAAGGTGCTGTGAATCAAGACTATGTTTTTTAACATTTTTGGCTTTTTTCCCTTTTTCTCTCATTTTTTGTATGCTTTTCCTTTGGTCCCTCTCTTCCCTTCTAAATTCACTTGGAGATGTGTGAAGAAAGCAGTGACCAACATTGATAGTTGTATCAGATCCTATGGCTTACATCTTTCTTTCTCCGTATACCGAGCATATAGGAATTGACCCTAGACATAATGCTTCATCTCTCTGAGCCTTTGTTGTTTCATCTGTAAAATAGGGTTAGTAGATGCCTGCCTCACGGGGTTTGATTGAACATTGAATTTGTGAATATACACAAAGGACTTGAAACAGTGCATCGTTGATGAAGCAAAATGATCATCATAATTATTCAGTTATTCATTTGAACATAATTTATTCATTAAGTGCCTACTCTGGGCCAAGTAATGTACTACAAGCTTCATGCTTAAAAATAAATGAGATATTCAGAAACTCAAATCGAATGGTAATGGCAGTGCGTTCCGTCTCGACTAGGATTCTTTACTTTTCCTCTAGCTTCTAGAATTCACTGCGGTGGCCTCACAGAATTCACAGACATGCTCACCATTACAGGGTTTATTACGGATGTTCACAGGCTATAATGCAGGTGAGAAATGCTCAAGGAACATATGTTCAGGAAAGATATGTTACAAAGTTCTTTTAGGGCTGCTAATAAATACTCAAAGGACATGCCACTCTCCTGAAAACCTCAACATGAAGGCATTCAACTCAAGCTCCATGTGCCAGGGACTGCAGCTCCCTGTCAAGTGTCCGGAAGTGGCTCATTCCCATGAGCCTCAACCCAAAGCCTCTCAGCAACACCTTCATGAGTCGGCAAGACCAGCTTCCCAATTTAAGTGGCCAGAGGCACCTAGCTCCACAAGCCAGCCTCCTATCAAAAAGCACTGAGCTTTCTTTGCTCTGTGGCCTGGGAAATCCAACACCGTGTCTTGCGCTGCCTCCTGGTTCTGCTGCTGCTACTCTGTTGTCACAGTTGTCTTCTGGATCAAGGTTTACAGTGTTGGGATCTTGGAGTCCAGAGTAAGCTGTCTAAATTAATATTCTCGATTTTCCATCTCTGGGTTCTAATATTCATAACAATTTCTACCTAGAACTCATAAATACAATGCATGATTAAACTTTTTTCATGGAAGTTAACAAGTTATCATGTCACTGAGAAATGCTCAGCATCAAATTGTTTATTAGGACACGTTGTCAAGTTTTGCCAAGTCTGCTAATAAACATTCAAAGGTTATCCCACTCTGCTCTAAGCTTCAACCCGAAGGCACTCAGCTCCACTTCCATGTGTCTGAAAGTCTAACTTTCCCAATTAAGTGCCCAGTGGCACCCCACTCCAGAACTCGGCCTCTTGCAAAAAAGCACTCAACTTGCTCTGTGGACTGCCTCTTTTCCATGCACAGGCTGTTCTTTGGATTCTTCTGAATCCAGGAAGTTTCACTCTGCAAGGGATCATGAGTCCAGAGGACATGCTTCACTCCCGGCTCTTCATAGGAATAAGATTCCTACCCCTGCTTCTCAGATCATGTTCTACACAGTAAGATGGCACTCCAGGAAATTATAGTCTCAACCACTCACAGGTGAATCCAATCAATATCTTTGCCTCAAGGTCTTTTGGTGGGAATTAGAGATTTTGGCTTAGAAAAGCCACATTAAATGAGTCATTGCCCCTGCAGACACACATCTAAACAGATCATTCTAAAGCAAGTGAGTGTAGTTGTTTATAGAATAAGACACCTGAGCAGCTTTGTCGTGAGAAGAGGGAATGTTGATGAACACTTCCTAAAGGAAGTGGTACCCAAGGCCCTTTTAATCAGAGTAAGCAAAAAATGCTTTCCTCGGCATCAATCACCTTTTCACCCACTTCCATGTCTTAGTTCATTGAGCACTTCCCCAAATCCTGTAACATCCTGGTATTATTCCTAGTTTAACAAGGAAGGTGAGGCAGGGAAAAATTAAAAATCTTGCCCAAGGGCATATAGTTAGAAAGTGACAGCGCAGTGCATCCACATTCCTAGCCACAATAAATATCTTCCCCTTAAAGGATGTCTTGCAGTTACCAGGCAATGGGCATCAGAAGATTCACAGCAAACAGTAAACAAACAAAAATGCACTTGGAAGAATGGAGGGGGCTTGGGGCAGAGATGCAAAGTCCATCCATTGGCAATGGACCAAACCCCACATAGGGGTCACAAGGAGGGATGAGTCAATCAAGGTGCAGTAGAGCACTAACGGGTCATGTAATATACCTCTGATCCCTTGAGGCCTCCTCTACCCCTGTATCATGACACCAGTGCTGCTTCCCACTCTGGAGTAGACCGGAGCATGGACACAGGTACAGGCAAGAGATAACACTCACAACACATGGAATCCAGAAACAGGAATGGGAATAGAGATACCAAAGTGGTAGGGGAAGACAGGGAGAGGTGGGGAGGGAGGGGGGCACTGATAGCAATGAATGACACATGACCACACACTCCCATCCAAGAGGAAGAACAATAGGAACCAGAGTGGAAAGGAGACAGCGGTTGGTGTGAGATTTGAAAAGAGTTAACAATCTACAATTTATCAAGGGGCCATGAGGGCTGGGGGTGGGGCGGGCAGCGAGGGAAAAATGAGGAGCAGATCCCAAGGGCTAAATGGAAAGTAAATATCTACAAAAGAATGATGAAATATATGTACTAATATGTGGGAAACAATTGATGTATGGTTTGTAACAAGAGTTGTAAGAGCCCCCAATAAAATGATATTAAAAAAAGAGAGAAGGATCTAGAAAAATAGAAGCCATAGATAAAGGAAACCACTTGGTACCGAGGAAGAAGCAAACACTTCTCAGCAGCAGGTGCATGCAGAGGACGCTGGGTGTGAAGGAGGACGGGATGGTGAGATAAAGGAAAGCCCCAACTACTATGCTAAAGAGCTTGCACTTCATCTTGGTAGAGATGCAGATGATTGCACATGAGTTGGATACATTCCAAATAGGCAAGACATGTGTTCTTTGACTTTGGGCAGCTCATACTTTTAACTGTTGTATTCTATCAAGTGGATTCCGACTCACAGTCTCTCCAGATGACAGAGTAGAATTGTTTCACAGAGTCTATTAGACCACAGTCTTTACAGAAATGGACCTCCAGATCTTTCTTCCTCAAAACCATTCTAACTGCCAGTGTTTTGTTTAATAGCCTAGCCCCTTGACAATGTACTAATATCTTCAAAGTTTCTTGTCTCTGGGCGGGAGGATAAGGGGGCAAATGAAGTTTGATTACAGGGCAAGCAGTGCTGTAGGCATGCATGAGAAGTGCACAGTAGGTGGTAAACCCTTAAATTAGCATTTCTCTTGGTGAGCACACAGAACCAGCTGGGTGGGGACAGAAGGCATCCAGGAGCCCCAGGGGAAATGGGTGCCTAATGAAGTACTCAGGAGCCCCAAGCGACACAGCATTGGGACCTACCCAAGACAGGTAGAACTATCATCCTTTTCCTGGGGTTGTGCAACTACCGAATGAACGCATAGTGAGGGTAGTACTGTTAACGCCAACGCAACACGCTCACATGAGTTAAAGGTCTGCTTTATTTTGATGCAATTTTTGGAAAAAAAGGAAAAAGTCTGTTTTCCATTTAAAAAATATAAGTGTAGCAAAAAAAAATCTTGAAAATCTCTTGGGAAGTTGCTGACATCACCTCCATAAATTCAGCCTTTTACCATTGGGGCAGCTCACTGCTGATGCTGTTGGTGCAGACTTATCCATCTCTGTTGAATCATCCGTGTATTGTATCTTTTTCCTCTTGCTATTTGTGTTGAAGGAGTGTCATTGTGTTCACTTAAATTTAATCAGTATGTAATTCAAATCTTCCATCAATCAGCAAAAGGTACAGGCAGGCTTGGGAGTAGGGGATGGTATGTATAGACTTTGCCAATTATCTCAGGAAAGAAGAGCCTGAGATAAATAATCTATCATTAGTTGAGTTGAAATAAAATGATCATTACAATATTTTGATTTTTAGGTGAGTTACAACAAAGGGAACTCTGTTGACACTGTGAGTTAGGTTTTAGCTGGCTAACCACAAGTTCAGTGGTTCAAACCTACAAATTCTCTGCAGGAGAAAAACAAAGCTGTCTCTTCCCACAATGATTTGTAATATAAATATAAATATATAAATTATATGTGTGTGTCTATATATACACATATATACATATATATGTTATGAGTCAGAATCAGCTAGATGACAGGAGGTTTGTTTAATTGCATGTTTTGTTTTGCTTTTTTTTCAAAAAAAGTATTTAATTTGTATTCTAAGGAACCCCAAGGATCTCCTTATTGTGTAGATGACAAAGTAGACTTGAAAACGGGGGAATGACTCACTGAAAGTAATTTTAGGATGTAAACAATGGCCCCTACTATACGATTCATGTCTTCCCTTCCCTTCCCCTCATGTTTCTTTACAGGACCTCACACTGGAATGGGCTTCTCACCAAAAGTCTTCAGAAAGAACTTGCAGGAATGATTCCTGAAGGATTGAGACCTAATGAGCAAGGGAGGGAAAAGAGTCAGGGATAACAGAAAGACCCAATGGACTGAGAGTCACTACAGAAGCAAAAGATTTATCTGGAAGAAATAAAAGGATTTCAACTGAAGGAGCAAGCTCATCAAATCGCTAGAAGCTACCAGCACACTATTTCTTATCATAAAACTAGACTAAAGATGCCTTATACCTGGTCCCTTGGGCACCTCGTGATCGCACTGGCCGGTGTGCTTCTTCCATGTGGGCTTATTTGCTTCTGAGCTAGATGGCCGCTTGTTCACCTTCAAGCCTTTAAGACCCCAGACACTATCTCTTTTGATAGCCGGGCACCATCAGCTTTCTTCACCACATTTGCTTATCCACCCATTTGTCTTCAGCGATCCTATCATGGAGGTGTGCAGTCAATGATATGATTTTTTGTTCTTTGATGCCTGGTAACTGATCCCTTTGGGACCACTCGCTCACTCAGGCTGGTGTGTTCTTCCATGTGGACTTTGTTGCTTCTGAGCTAGATGGCCGCTTGTTTATCTTCAAGCCTTTAAGACCCCAGTCACTATCTCTTTTGATAGCCGGGCACCATCAGCTTTCTTCACCACATTTACTTGTTCACACACTTTGGCTCCAGCCGTTGTGTCGGGAGAGTGAGCATCATAGAGTTCCAATTTAATAAAAGAAGGTATTCATGCATTGAGGGAGTGTTTGAGTAGAGGCCCAAGGTCCTTCCGCCACCTTAATCCTTGACCTATAAATATAGACACATAGATCTATTTCCCCATCCTCCGATATATATTTGCATGTACATGTCTTTGTCTAGACCTCCATGAATGCCCTTTGACTCCTAGCTCTTTCCTCCATCTCCCTTGACTTTCCTCCTGCCCTACTACCATGCTTCATCGCCACCTGGGCTAGAGTATACCTCTTCTCTAAGCAACCTTACCCTTGATCATTTCCCACCAGGCCTGCCACTCCCACTTCTCTACCATTTGGGGTCCCATGTTTTTCCTTTGTCCCTGGGTTTGTTAACACCACTTCCTTACCCCCCTTACCCCCCCACCCATGCAAAAAAAAAAAGATATAAGTGTGTGTATGTATGTATATATATGTGTATATGTATATATGTATGTATATATATGTATATATATATCATATTAAATGAAGGGGGAAGTGCAGAGTGGAGACCCAAGGCCCAAGTGTCGACCAATGGAGATCCCCTCATAGAGGGGTTTAGGAGAGGAGATGGGTTAATTAGGGTGTGAGGTAGTATCGATGAAGAACACAGCTTTCCCCCGAATCCTGGATGCTTCCTCCCCCCAACTACCATGATCCGAATTCTACCTTGCAGGGCTGGATAGGACAGAGGCTGTACACTGGTGCATATGAGGGTTGGAGGTACAGGGAATCCAGGGTGGATGATACCTTCAGGACCAAGGGTGTGAGGGACGATGCTGGGAGAGTGGAGGGTGAGTGGGTTGGAAAGGGGGAACTGATTACAAGGATCCACATGTGACCTCTTCCCTGGGAGAGGGACAGCAGAGAAGGGGGGAAGGGAGACTCCGGATAGGGCAAGATATGACAAAACAACGATGTATAAATTACCAAGGGCATATGAGGGAGGGGGGAATGGGGAGGGAGGAGGGGGAAAAAAAGAGGACCTGATGCAAGGGGCTTAAGTGGAGAGCAAATGCCTTGAGAATGATTGGGGCAGGGAATGTATGGATGTGCTTTATACAATTGATGTATGTATATGTATGGATTGTGGTAAGAGTTGTATGAGTCCCCAATAAAATGTAAAAGAAGAAAAGAGAAAAAAATGATTAGGGCAAAGACTGTACAGATGTGCTTTATACAATTGATGTATGTATATATATGAACTGTGAAAAGAATTGTATGAGCCCCAATAAATTGTTAAAATTAAAAAAAAAAAAAAAAAAAAAAAACTAGACTAAAGAAAACACCTGAGACAAGACATATCCAAGGAGAAGGCACTGCACGACGGCTATGATAAATGGAAGCAAGTGGGTTGGTTGATGCAGAGATAGAAAATGTTCTATCTCCCCCTATCTGTCCAAGGGGAGTCCTGAAAACAGATGGATTCTTTGGAACATTTGAATGCCTGCAAAACGGATCAGATCTTCACACTAAGCATAGAGAGGGGGAGATACAGTTTGACAAGATCATTGTAGGAAGAAACAAAGTTCTGAAACATTCCTTACACACTATTGACAATGAGGTTTATACTTTCAGATTTTAGAAAGTCTAGAGTATATTTAAAGCTCCCCCAGGATGATAATATGGGCAAAGTTTTTTCAAAAGAAATAAAATAATTACACATTTGGGCAACTACTTCTTACCTTGATGCTCTCCTTGAAGCAGGCATCAGTGCAACTCATCTGGCCAATTTGTCATGTGGGTTGGCAAGGGGAAAACCAGGCTTCTAAACAAAATCTAAAGCGTTCAAACATCCCTTCCCTATAACACTGAAACACAGACAAGTGATTTTTGAGGAAGGAGAGCGGTTGATATACGAAGCTGTGGGAACAAATGTGTCAGGAATGAAAAGAAATACAAACAAGATCTCTTATATGAAAACAGAGCAAGACTGGAATGCCATAAAAATAAATGAAAAAGTTATCTGCCTTTTCAAGTACAATTTCAGATTTTCAGATGCATGATTTTTTTGGGTCTAATATCCTGAGGATAATTGATTACCCCTGCATTAGCGTTAGTACCATAACAATGCACACCAACATTTTATTACCTTACAAAAATATTTAATTCTCACCCATTTCCCATATTGATGGCTGTAGATTAGCTAGTGTATCTCCATGGTATAAGTTTTCTGATTCCAGGATCCTGGTGAAGAAGTACTGTCTTGTTAAGAAGATAGTTTCAGGGCACAAAAAAGAACAGACAGGTGTAGAAAGCACATGCTTCTTAAAACTCCTGCTTGGATGTTGCCCAAACCAAACCAAAGCCATTACTTCCTAGTCAATTCCCTCTCGGTGACCTTACAAAACAGAACAGAATCTTCCCCCAGAAGGTTCCCCAGGCTGTCGATCTGTACAGAAAGTGATTTGCATATCTTTCTCTCATGGAGCACCTGGTAGATTTGCACAGACGCTGATTTTCTGGTTAGTAGGCAAGCTCTTTAACCATTGTGTCACAAGAGATTTTTAGATATCACCTAAGTCAAGCTTATTCACATTAATTGGTCAAAATACACCATCACACTCGTTTCAACATCAGTGGGATTTGTATGCTCTCTTTCCCACAGAAAGGAAAATGGCAGAGAAGTGTAATACTTTCACAGGGAGGAGAAAACCAAAGTTGACAGCACAGTGCATTCTATTACAATCAAACCACAAAGTCACATCTTGACTTCCTACCCACAAGCAACATTGACTCAATTATCCATGGAAGAAACTCAACAAGTCTTACCCAATCAACACTTTGGGATGAATTCTAGGATTTCTTCATCTACAGCATGCACCCACAACTTGTCCGTCAGTTTGTCATTTTATGCAGGGTTTGTGTGTTGCTGTGATGCTAGAAGCTATGTCACAGTTGTTTCAAATGCCAGCAGGTTCACCCTAAGTGAACAGTGTTCCGCGGAGCATCCAGACTGAGCACAGACAGTGAAGAAGGACTCAGCTGCCCCCTTCAGAGGAAGCAGCCTTTGAAAACCTTATGTAGAACTTCAAAACATTGTCAGATGCTGAAGGCCTAATGAATGGAAATGGAAATATTACATGAGCATTGATTGAGAAGCCATACATGATGAAATTCTTGACAACTTCTTTTATCACGGTATTACCTATTGGTAAATGTACAGCATTTTGGAGTATGGAAAAGTGAGGACGTTACTTTGAGGACTAAGGTGCGCCTGACCTAACCCATGGTATTTCCCATTACTCATATGCATGTGAAAGTTGATTATTAAATAAGAAAAACCAAAGAAGAATCAATGCATTTGAATTGTGCATCCTGAATTGCAGAGAATACTGAAAGTAGCATGGTTCATCAAAGGATAAACCCTTGGTCTTAGAAGAAATAAGACCAGAGTGCTCCTTAGATGCAAGGGGGGCGGGAAGTAGGCTTCCATTTTTGGGACCTGTCAGGAGAGAGCGGTTCCTGGAGAAGGACATCATGTGTGGTAGAGGGCAGTGAAAAAAAGAGAAAGTCCTTGCACAAGATGCATTTGGCGCAGTAGCTGCCAAATGGATATAGGCAAAGGAGCCATCGTGAGGATGACGCAAGGCCAGGCAGTGTTTCGTTCTGCTGCGCGGGAGGTCGGTACGGGTCGGAGTAGGCTCGATAGCGTCTAACAAAACCAACAGCATACCATGCATGGATATGCCTCCAATTGATTCAGAGGGACCCAATGGAATGAGGTGGAGCCCCAAACATGAGCTACAGAAAGCGAGGTGTTTTTATTACGGTTGTTAAGTGCATTCAGGTTGGTTCTGGCTCATAGCCGTCATGCCTGCACCATCCCCACTAGCGCTCCTGCAAACAGAGCCCATTTTTGCAGCCATTTTGTCAGTTCATGGCATTTTGAGGACCTTACAATTTTGTTTGTTTGTTTGTTTGTTTCCCTAGCTGTTATTTAACCAAATAGGAATTCATTCTCAGGGTGCTTCTCTCCCGATAACAGGTCCATATTACCCAAATAAGTCTTGCCATCCGAGCTTTGAAGGCACGCTCTGTACTTCTTCCAAGACAGATGTTCGTTCTTCCGGCAGTCCGTGATAGATATAATATTCTTTGCTAACATCAGAATTCTAAGGCATCAATTCTCCTAGAGTCTTCCTTATACATGATAAAAAAGTTTTCACATGCATAAGAGGTGTTTGAAAGTACCACGATTTGGGTCAGGCCCATCTTAGTCTTCAAAGTGACAGCTTTGTTCTTTACCACTGTAAAGAGGTCTTTTGCAATGAATCTGCCCAGTGCAATGTGTGTTTGATTTCCTGAGTGATGCTTCATGGGTATTCATATGGCCAGCAGGCTGACTGAACACATCTTGTTCTTATCTTGTCAAAGGCAGCTAATTACAACTAAAGGATATTAATGCATTTTGTCTTTCAGCATCTGTACTAGAAGGCACCAGCTCATTAGATCCCTGGCTTTCCTGGTATGTAATGATATTTTAATAAAATTTTCTACCCTTCCATAACAATTACTTGGCTATATGTTGCCCAATCCTAAATTCAATGCCACACATTTTAGGGGGCTGCGAATATTGTCATAGAAAAACTCGACTTCTGGGACATATTGCTTTATCAGTCAGCTTTGCTGAAATAAGGAACAGCTTCAAAATCCAGTGGCTCACTGAAGTGAAATCTATTTCTAGCTCAGGCTACATCTCAGTGGCTATGGGCCCATTAGTACAAGTATACTAAATCTGTCTTCTAAATTCAGCATTTAGGATGAAGGAATGGCCTTTATTTAGGGAATACCATTCTGAAGGTAAAGGAGATACAAGATAGGTAATAAAAATATGAAATGTCTTTGAAATCTTCTGCTTGAGTCTATAATATATAATGACTGCTCATTTTGCATTGCTAAAACAAGAAATGAGGCCAAATTCAACCGGAGAAGTAGAAGTCGATGCTACTCTTACAATGAACGAAAGAGGACTACAGGTCACATAAAAAGGTTGTATGCATTTATAAAGTAATACAAATTGTAGTTCTTTATCATCTACATTTTCCATAAGAACACAAGCTCCATGAGGGCAGGACCTAGATCCATAACCCCATTAACATGAGCACCCAGCAGAAACTCAATAAAAATTTTAAATGAATATGTACATGAAACATGCATATGGAGAGTATCCTACAGTGGACATGTCCTGATTCCTTTTATACATAGATAGATGCTATGCTCATTTCATATGACAGGGAGATAATTCACTACTCTTCCACTTTGAGGAACAAAGGTGAAGCAGAAAGGCTCTCTGAAAACACAAGGGAAGACAATGGGATTCATATGGAAAAACAAACAAACCCCACAATTTACAAACTGTAGAATAAAGAAATGTCTTTTTTCCTTAAAATGAGGTATATCTATAGGCAAATGTTTATTTTCCTAGAATGCAATACTGCTGTGGTCAATTTGAATACTGAGTCTTACTGGTTTATCTTCTGTAAGCAGCATTTTGCACTTTTAGTGATGTAGAGCTTCCTTCATGTTTCACCTCTAAAATTTGATGGCAAACAGTCATCTCACTTTTAATATGTTCTTTGAGCTAGCTTGGATCTGTGTTAACACAAAAATCTGAAAAAATGGGCTTCATTCCACCAACCATAGCACCTAAAATCCCTTGGGACATATGTTTCCCACTAATTGTATCACAATCCTTATTCCCCTCAAAAGAGTTTATTTGATTCATTTCATTCAAAAATGCCTTTAATTACTGAAAGCACAGGGTTGCAACAAATAATTCAAAGGAGAAAATAATTCAATTTTAAAAATACATATCTAGCATATTATCAGCATACACAGGGATAGGTTCAATTTAACATATCAACTGTAGCCTGGTGAAATACAGCAGCAACTACAAATGTCCACAAAGAAACTAGGATGGTTCTGCCATAAGTTTTATAAAGTTACACATATATATACAAGGGGGGCGACTCAAAATATTGGTTGAAAATTCCATTATCTGTTCATTCCATGTTTTCATGAATTTTTGAAATCCACACATACATTTTCATGAATTTTTGAAATCTACTAACACACAAACGTGAAGGTAAGCACAAAAAAAATGTTACCAGGATCCCATGAATAGCTTTATTCTAATCAAAAGTATTTACACATTCCTCTGCATGTTCTCTTATTAATATAGGGGTCTTAATCTGCTTAGAGTGCTTAAAATAGATACAAAAGAATTAGATTTGTGTGAAGATCAGATAGCTCAGAGAATGGATATTTCCATCAGTCTTTTAAGCAAGGGCATTCTTTTATGGAACCAATTATAATCATGAATGAGTCTTGGATTTAACGATACTGTTCAGAGAGTAACACTGATGGATAGTTCAGGCCGCTGTGTTAGTCTGAGTTGACTAGAGAAACAAAACCATAGATACATAGGTGTATAAGAAAGAGTTTATATACAAGAGCAGTTGAATATTGAGAAAACATCCCAGCCCAGTCCAGATCAAATCCATAAATCTGATATTAGCTCATATGACCAATATCAATCTATAAAGTCCTTTTCAGCCTCATGAAACACATGTAATGATTCTGAATGCATGAAGAACTCAGACCAGTGGACAGATGGTCTTGTGGATCCAGTGACAGTGTAAGCATCTCATCTCTGGCAGGGGTCCTCTGGCTCCAGAGCTCAAGTGTAGCGCCATGTGTCTTGTCAATGGAGATGTCGCACAGGGAGTGAGCCTGTGCCCCACCTCCAATGAGCTGTTTTTCTCAGCACCTCCAAATGAGGTCATCAAACTGAGATCTGATTGACAGTCTAGATTCCACCCCTTCACCCTTAATAGTCTCAAATTTACAACATATTATGTAACTGCCACTGCTGCTAAGCAAAAGCCCTGTAATTCAAACCCATGAGGGGATCTGTCTCCTCCCATAATAAGTTACAGCCACAGAAACCCATCGGTCACTAGGAGATAGAATGAACTGAATGAAAGTGGCAGTCAGTATCCAAAGTGTAAGGTCAAATCAAAACAATGACTTTCAAAGGAATCTCCTGGAAAAGTTAAATTCAAGATAGAGAGGTAAATGCTGAAGGTTAACTGTATGCCTCTTCTTTTTTGTGGGGTGGGGTGGGCACAAAGGATTAATCTTGATAGGCTTTCTGTAAGAACACAGGACAATCATGGGTGCTAATTATAAAGAAATGTTATAAAATATGAAAATTGTTAAGATGATTAGGTATAAATCTTCCTAATGTTTGAAGCACAACCTGTCAATCAGGTGGCAGCTCAATGACACCTCCTAGGAGTATGGCCTTTTTTCTAAGAGAGACACTGAGCAGAATCAAATTCTCTTTGGCCTTTCACCTTCTGCTGGAACAGGACCCTGTGTCTGACTTCTGGATTTCCTGTTGAGATGTCTGCTGATTCCCAGAAGAATTTATCTGACTAGAAGTAGGTTCCTTCAGTGGACTTCAGATTCATTTACTTCTGTATCCACCTTCCTGTGCCCCAGCGCCTCTGCGTTATCATCCTGCTTCCTATTCATCAACTTCCAAGAGTCAGGTGAAGCTTCACTTGAACTGAACTAGACTGACCTACTTCTGTAAAGGTGTAAGCCCTTTCTTAACGTAAATCTCTTTCTCTGTACAAGCACACATGAGCATTGTTGGATTAGTTTCTAGAGAACCAACCTAACACAACTGTATTGCTGAGGAAAACAAGTTAGAAAGTTGCACTATGGAATCGTGGTCTGTCACAATATTGCACCTGATCCTTCAAAAGCAGTATTCTTCAAGATAATTTCACTGGGACACCTTACCTCATCCACTAAAAGCTCTGATCTTTAGATTTATTTTTGTTCCCTAAGGTCAATGACCATTTAAAAGAATGTGATTTGAATGTTTGCAGTATACCAATTCTGCCAAAGAGCACAGAATTTGTCAGAAAAATATCAGAGAAATGGAAACACCAGCCTGACTAGTGTGTAGATCTAAGTTGAAGACATGAAAAACTACAGTTTTGCATCTTGATATTTTTATTTAATAAGGATTTTTATGTTTTTTGTTACAATGCATTAGACTTATCCTTAAGTAGATGGATAGATAGGAATGTGGTTTGCTGAATTACAAGAGAGAGATATCACATTGCTGAGATTTTAAAATATAGTGTTTATAAAGTTACATGAGTAGTATAGTTCAGTGATTTTCCTCAAAGCAGAAACTCTGGGGCCTAGTTAGTTTTTCTAATAAATTTTAAATCCATCACTCTGCATAAATATATTTTTCTTTATTCACAAGTGTATTTTTCATCATCTCCTTAAACAGATACACATGGGTTAGAACTTCCTCTTTGTTGAAAAATGAACAAAATAAAAAGTTTTATTTGGAAAATAGATGAAATCATATAATTCCAGTCAATAGAACTCCAGAGACCTTTCATGGATTAATATTCATATAAAAATAAAATAAAATGTCTCCATGGCACATATCTGTAAAATGTTGAATACAATTTCCATGTGGTTAAGATTTCCAGAACATTAATAATAGGTACCACCATAAGGTACTCTGTTTTTTAGGTAAGAGTCAACAAATTGGAACCTCAAAGATCTAGATATTCTACAAATGTGTACTTGTTTTTTCCCTAATCATGTATCTTCTATCCCCTCTTTCCTCTGATGACCTAGCCTCCATACAATTGCAAGTCCTCTCATTTTTTCACCTTATATCCTCTCACTAATGGACTAACACTAATCCCATGATTCAAAATTTGTTTAAAAAAATAAAATACTTTTGTCACCTAAGTTATATCTCCAGCCTTAATTATTCTTCCAACCATTAATTGTTTGCCTGAAACAAACACATGGAAGGCATCCTCACAAGAACTTCAGACTTCACAGGTTTCCAATGCTCATCTTTCTCGTGAAATCAAACCTACTTCCACTTACCCAGTTGGCCATGTCAAAATTCAAGGTGTTTTATTGTGCTCTTTCTTGTCCTTGAACATCCCTCTACAAATACCATTCCTCTGTCAATTATAAGTTAAGGATAGAATCTAGTTTAATTGATTCTCTTCATAATTTATCATTCAAATATTCCCAATTCTCTCTACCTCGAAGATCACCCACATAGTCCAAATCACTACCATATCTTTCCCACGCTACTGCAGTTACCTCCTTAATGATGGCATATGTCCATTCTAGTCTCCTTCATTCCATCTCCCAGAAAGCTGCCAGATAAAATTTATAAAATTCAAAAAAGACTATTTCACTTATGTGCATAAACCCATCAAGATTTGCTCCTAACACTTAGAACCATCACCTATCTGTTAGTTTTTCTGACTGTGATGGCTAACGTATTGCTGTGGTACTGAAATAGATGTCCACAGTAGCTCACATACCAGTAGGGTTATCCAAGATGAACAGGTGTCATCAGTGTCTAGACTAAGATTAGCTGTGAAAAAATAGACTGTCCACTTTGAAGGGATTGATCACCTTAGGAATAGCAGCAGACCCTTGTCAGATATACTAAAATACTCATGATTATCAACCAAACACAGTCAGATAAAGTTCATGAACATAACCCCTTCCATCAGAAAGCACTCAAAATACGACTAAGTAATATACACTGTCTCAAAGTAGAGAACCTTAATAATGCAGATATGGTAAAAACCTCCAGGACATTCATCCTTCCTTTGCTGAGGGACCACTTCTCAAAATGAGAAAAATCTGCTGAAAACATCCCTTGATAATTGCAAAGTGGAATACATAAAGTATGAATCTAGAAAAATTGAAATGGAATGCATAACAATTGATATCCTAGACATTAGAGAGCTGATACAGACTGTTATTGGTCACTTTGAACCAGACAACTGCATGGTTTATTATGCCAGAATCAACTAATTGAATATGAACGTCATCACACTTATCTTCAAAATAGACATTTTAAGATCTTTCTTAATGTGTGTGCAACTGGACAGCATCTTTTTGCCTATACAAAGATACCTATCTCCATACAAGGAAGTTTGACAAATACAACTACTACTCAAACTTATGCACTAACCATTAAACCTAGGGGTGATGAAATTCAAGAATTCTATTAATGCCTTCCTTCTAAAATTGACTAAACATGCCATCAAGATGGCAAATGGCATGCGAAAGTTGGAAACAAAGAGAAAGGGAAAGTAGGTTGAAAACACACCCACGGTGAGAGAAAGGAAGCTGGAGATCACGAAAGACTTTTCAATGACGTCATTGCAGATAACGTGTTAACAATATGACGGTGACTCTACTCATGTACTTCACTGGAAGGAACAGAGGAGAATAATATATACTACATTGTGATAGGAGAAGTTCAATCTCAGCTGCAATGAGGCCCAGGGCAGACTGTAGAGCAGACCATCAATTGCTCTTATGGAAGTTCAAGCTGAATTTCGGAAAATCAAAACAAGTCCACATGATACAATATACTATCTGTGCATACCCCACTGGAATTTTAAGAACATCTCAAGAATGCATTAAACACTAATTTCAAAAGATTTGATGAGCTGTTGAATAACATCAAGAACATTATACATGAAAAGAGAAAATTTCCACTAGAAACAAAAGGAAAACATGGATCAAAGTGGATGTAAGACGAGACTCTGAAACTTGGTTTGCTTGCAGAGCAGCTAAATGAAATGGAAGAAATGGTGAATTCAAAGAGAGGAACAGAAAATGTCAAAGGGCATCTCAAGGAAACAAAGTAAAGCAGTATAATGAAAAAGAAGAACATGCTAAGCTATACCAAGATGAAAGAACTAATATATATCAAATAAAATACTGAGACTCTATAGAAAAACTACTGTATGATACAACAAACATCAAAAGAAAGTGGAAGAAATACATTGTACCACAAAGAAACTTTAACTATTTGAAGAGGCAGCACATGATCAAGAGCCAATGGTACTGAAGGAAGAATTCAACGCTGCATTGAATGCATTAATCACAATCAAAGCATCGGGAACCAATGAAGGACCAATTGAAAGTTACAAGGAGTGGCTGGGGTGGGGGAAGAGCACACAGAAGCATGTTTTAAGCTGAAAAATATAAAGAAAAGTTTGAGCCTCAAGTTGCAATATTGAAAGACTCCATGACCAAAAATATTGAATGATTCAGGGAATACTCAAAGGAGATGCAAAGAATAAACTTCATTTTGCTCATGCAGAATTTCTATATATTTCAAGAGGCAGTCACACTAACAGAATAAGGAAATACTGCATGATTTAAAATCAGGAAAGGTATTCATCAGAATTGTATCTTCTCACTATACTTATTCAATCTGGGTGCTAAGGAAATAATTAGAAAGCTGGATTATGTGAAGAAAAGTGGGGTATTAGGTCTTGAGAAAAACTTATTAATAAGCTACCATATGCAAAGTGACATCGTCTTGCTTACTGAAAGTGAGGAAAACTTTAGGCACTTGCTAATGAAGACCACGCATTATAGCCTTCAGTATGGATTACAACCTAATGTAAAGAAAGCCAAAATCCTCAAAACTGGATGACCAATAGAAAAAATCACAAGGGGCAGAAAAAATGGCAAGATGGATTGATGCAGTGGCTTCAACAATGGGCTCAAACATAAGAACAATTATAAAGATGGCACAGGACTGGGCAATGCTTTGTTTTGTTCCACACAGATCACTATACAGTGGAACCAACTCACAGGCACCTAAAAACAACACAAATGAAATGTTTCAAGAAGTTAATGAAGTACTGGAAACACTTACTCATCTCTGCCAAGCAGTTTGGAGGATAGGTAGCTGGCCAACCAATTTGAAGAAATTCATCTGAAAAAAAGATGACACAACCCAAAGTGGAAATTATTCAGAAATATCATTACTATCACATGCAAGTAAAATTTTACAGAAAATCATTCAATAGTAATTTGTGCACAGGGAGCGTCCAGAAATCCAATCTGGATTGCAGAAGAAGACATGAAATAATGAATATCTCAGATTACTTCAGATGGATCCTGGTTCAAAGTAGAAAATGCTAGAAATATGTTTCCTTTTGTTTATGGACTAAGCAGAGGAATTCAATTGTGTTGTTCATAACAGACTATGGACAGCTTAGAAAGAAGGAGAATTCCACAAATGGCAGTCCTTCAGATAACAAAAGAATACCGAGTGGTTTAAGCTCTAAATAGATGTTTATCAGACTTGTATCCTTAGCAAATTATCCAAGAATCTGAACCACATGAAGGAGAAGTTGGCTTGAGAATCAGAGGAAGGTTTGCTAACATCATACGATGTGCAGATCACACAATCTTGCTTGCCAACTGTGAAGAAGGCTTGGAACACATTTCTAATGAGGACCAAGAACTGTAACTTTAGTGTGGATTTCAACTCAATAGAAAGAAATCCAAAATCCTCACATCTGGGCCAATAGGTAACATAGTAATCAGAGAGAAGATTCTGGTTGTGAGACTTTCATCTTGTCTGGATCCACAATCACAGCCCTTGGATACAGCAGTCAAGAAATCAAAGGAAACTTTGTATTTGAGGACTAAAGTGTTCCTGGCACAAGCCATAGAATTTTAGTTATCATATATGCATGTGAAATTTGTGCATTGAATAAGGAAGATCAAAGACTTATCAATGCCTTTGAATTGTGGTATTGATAAATAGTATTGAAAGTACTGTGGACTGCCAAAAGAGAAATCCAATCCATCTTGCATGAAGTACAGCCAGACTGCTCCTTAGAAAGAAGGAGGGCAAGACTTTGATTTACTTTGGACAGGTTACAGAAAAGATCCATCCTAGTTAAAAGGCATACTGTGTGGTAAAGTAGTTGTTGCTGTAAGGTGCTATTGACTCAATAGCACCTTACAGCAACAACTATTTTACCAACAGAATGAAACACTACCCAGTGCTGTGCCCTCTTCATAGTTGTCTCATTGTCATTATGTTGGAGCCCATTGTTTCAGCCACTGTTTCCATTTCTCTGTCTCTGGTACTCCTGTTTTTTCTACTGCCCCTCTACTCTACCAAGCACGATGTCCTTCTCCAGGGACAGATTTTTCCTGATATCATGTCCAAAGTACTTGAGATCAAATTTTGCCATCCTTGCCTTTAAGGAGCATTCTGACTTTAATTCTGAAAGGAAGAAAGATCTGTTTGCTCGTTTGACAGTCCATGATACTTTCAATAATCTTGGACAATGCCATAGTGCAAATGAATCAATTTTTCTTTGGTCTTTATTACTCAATGTCCATGGTGAAATTTAGAAGGGTTAGGCTTTCCACTTCAGAGGAATTAGTCCCTGAAATTCATATGATACAATAGAAGGACAGGGGAAAAGAAGACGGTTGTCAATGAGCATGACACAGTGACACAGTGGCTGCAACAATGGGTTCAAACATAATAACAATTGTGGAGATGGTGCAGTCTGGACAATGTTTTTCTCTGTTACACATCAGGTCACTAGGAATCAGACCCCCACATGACAATACCTAAATACAACTTACATTCAAAACCCACATCTTACGCCTCCCTCTTTTCTCTTCTCTAGCTGCACTAGCTGGATTTCCCAGTTTCTTAAGCCTGCCAGACTTTTGTCAACCTCAAGACATCTACCCATGACCTTCCCTAAACCCGGTATGCTCTGTCTCTACCCCTCAACTATGAGCATCTATTTATCCAGAGACTTCCGCTTAATGCCACTCTCTCAGAAGAATATGCTTTGATTTCTCAATGAAAAGGAGGGCCCTTTATAATAATCTCTCCAAGTGCCAACACTTTTTCTGAAGCACACTTTCTACAATCTTTAATTAGATAGTTGTGTGATTATTCATTTCGTTTCTCACTACCTGTTTTACTAGAGTATAAAACACTGAAAGGAAAATTATTGTAATGTGATTCATTGCTGCACCCTCTACATAGGAATATGCTTCTAAAAGTTCGTGGGGAAATGTTTACAATGGAATTAGAAGATAATGAAGTGTTTTCATGAACTTTTTGAAGCCCCCAGAGCAGTTAATGCTTACATATATTACATAATCAATAAATATATGGCTAACAACTTGTGTCGTAGCTGTTTTATGAAATTTATCCATAAATAGCACATACTTAGAGAGAATCTTCCACGTCCTAAGTGCTAATGGTTACATAAAATGTGTCCAACTACCTCATGGATTTGATCTGCACTTGTGTTTTCATATTTTCTACAAAACATTGATTAGAGATTCAACTCCCAATCATCCTTAAACTGGAATGACATCATGTATCACTTCTCCTTAAAAGACACACATAAAACCAGCCATTCTTGGATGCAATACAAAATGAATAGAGAACCTCTAACTTTATCCTCGTTCTCCTTCGTTCACTCCCTGCCGATGCTAGCGAATCAAAAAAGGCAAGGTCATTGACTTTGATCTCAATCTTTTTGTTGTTGATTTGTGATAGAGCTATAATGTTATTAAATGTTGCTGGTTGTGCTTAATGGATATGAGTGTTCTGATAAATGCAATACAGTGGTCAATAACGTGCCAAAGTCTGCCCATAATTGGCTAACTTGCTGGGAAGTAAAAAGGCTTGCTTGCTAACTCTTAAATAATACACTTTCTGGGAGTCTAAACATCATCTTATCACTGATTATAGCAATTTAGATGTTTAGCTCTCAGTTTTGTTAATGGGAGTTGTAAGCCAGCTGCCCGCATCCTACCCTAAAAACATACCAAGATCTATACTGGATTCTCTGCCCCCTGAGATGGTTACCTGCTTCTTTCAGGTACTTTATAACCTCAGAACAGTTTTGACTGAGTCAATTATTATGAATTTAATTTTTATAAGAAATGCCTATTCTATACTTTCATAGATAAATATTTACTACCTAACTACATATAAACTATCAAATTTAAATTATAGGAAAAAAGCATCAAATTTAAATTATAAGAAAAAAGTACTGCTTCAATTAGTCTCTCTGTAAAACAGCTGGCAATTACTTCTCATGATCAGACATAACATTAGAGTGTGAACTTTGTCATTTAGACTTAAAAGTTAGCAAGGGGCATTTGGCAAATTCCCATATAATTGCATAAAAAATCAGCCAATGTAAAATGGCCAACCACCTAATGGTAAAAGCTCCAATGTTGCACTAGACTCTAAAAGGATAGAGTATGGAAACAGAGACATCTTTGCAATAAATCACATAGATCCAAAAATATGTAGTTCGTGTGAATCCTAAAGAAGAATTTCCTAGAAATACTTTCAATGGGTGAAGATACTAAGACCAAGGAAAGGCATCATTCATCCAATAGAACACAAGAAGGCATGTATCCCGGTGCTATTCTTTAGGAGATAATGCGTGACAAGAAAATAATTCATTTGAACCCATAGATTCAGCCATTGAAAAGCACCACATGACTGATCAAAGACATTTTCAATTGGCATACTGCAAATATTCTATTGGACAGTGAACAAGAAAGAACCAAGAAGATGCGGGCTTTTGAATTATGGCGTTGGCAGGGCATGGACGGCCAAGAGAGTGAACACGTTTTCCTTGGAAGAAATACAGTTCTATTGCCCTTTTAAAGCAAAGGTGGCAAGATGTTCTTCCATATACTTTGGCTATGTCATCAGGAGGGATCCTCTCCTGGAGAACGACATCATGTTTGCTGAAGTAGAGAGTCAGAGATATGGAGGAAGAGTATACATGAGCAGATTAATATATGGTTCATCAATTAATATATGCAACAATGGGCTCAAACATAAAACCAGTGGAAATAATGGCACAGTCCCTGGCAATGCTGAGTTCTGTTGTAACTAGGGTCACTATGAATCAGAATTGACTCAAAAGTACCCAGTAGCAATGACAAATGTAGTACATAGAACAAGCAGCAAGTATAATATTGGGGGGAAACAAAAAAAAACCAGATAAACAAATATTCTTAGATTCTAGACCAGTACTGGAAACCAGGAGCCCTTGAGTTCTAATAGGTTAGGCGGACTCTTACACAATTGCAGATATATATTTCCTTATTTTCCCAACTAGATATCTATGTACAGGTGTTCATATATATTTGCCTATAACATCTATATCTATTAAGATTTGCATGTATGTGTATATAAATTTTGTGGTGATTCGCCTTCTGTGTCAAATTGTCTAAAGTGTAGTTCCCGCTTCTTTAATGCAACACTACCTTAGGTACTGCTGTGACAGCATTTTTCAAATACCAATGACATTTACAGATTTCCCTCCATGATGTGGCTGAATGGACATTATCCATTTAGTCATAGATGAAAATCAGAGGTTTCCAGAGGAAGTAGAAATTCTTCCTCAGGACTGCAGTATCATTTCCATCCAGAGTTCCTAGCTTGCCCGAGCCTGACCTACAGATTTAGACTTACCAGAGCCTAAAATCACATGGTTAACTAACCAATTAAACTAATCTATCTTTCTAAAGAGCCCTAGTTAAGCAGTGGCTTGGAGTGCTAACCAAAAGTTTGGCAATTTAAATTCACCAATTTCTCTGCTGGAGAAAGATTGGACAGAGCCTGTGAAATTCTATGGAGCTATTCTAGTAGGTCTTATATGGACCAACAGGTTGGAATCGACTCTATGGCAGTGCATGTCAATCGACCTGTCTTACTGACTCTATTTCTCTGGAGAAGCCTGAGCCATACTCAACATCCACCAATTGTATGTCAGGACCTAAAGCTGGCAATGGCATCAAACACTGGAGAAGTCAATCTAATAGACAAGGGAGAGAATGGCATGTAATTCCTAATATGGATTGGTAGGTTTACTACTCTTGAGGCACTGCAGACGCAGTGACTGAAGCCAACAAGCTTGTCAAAGTCCTACGAAAATATTTGAGTCTTGAAAATATACAATATCTATTTACTGGCTTCAAAATATGAAATCAACACTGCTAAGTCAAAATTCACAAAGGTTTAATTAGATGTCTATAAGCATAATATTATGTCAACTGCCTTCATTGTTAAATTCAGCATTCATAAACACCTCATTACACTTTAAAATAATTTGTAGGTTAGATTTTTCTCAGTTCTAACTCACACGGATAAAAAAAATGCTTGAGTATGCAGAATGACTGCTGAGGAATCAGCCAGCTTTAAATTAAATGTTATATGTGGCCAAATAATTTCAAAACCCATTATGAAAATCCTCACCAAAAATTTGCTGTCATAATTACTATATTTAACATGTGACATGAGTGCATTTTCATATATTTTGCATAAGGCGGGAGGCACTCTCCAAACGAAATATTATAAGAAGTCTAAGAATGTCTTCGG
This sequence comes from Tenrec ecaudatus, assembly GCF_050624435.1. Taxonomy (NCBI): domain Eukaryota; kingdom Metazoa; phylum Chordata; class Mammalia; order Afrosoricida; family Tenrecidae; genus Tenrec; species Tenrec ecaudatus. The sequence continues at coordinate 200,517,770 of NC_134532.1, forward strand.
GACATCAAGGAAGAATGTTAGGATACACAGACGACTTCTTTGGAGAGGCAACTTTGAAATGTGATTGAGAATTTATCAGCAAAAGAAAAGAAAAAAAAACTACACATATGAAAAGACACAATCATGGCAGGATATAGCATTTTGGTCCAAAGGCTATATGTGTGTTAGTGTCCTTGCAGCAGGAGTGTTAGGCGTGCATGCTGGGAGGTCGGAAGAGGCCTTGGAGAGATAATAAAACACCAAAAGAGCAGCTCCGAGAAGAAATGTATATTGCAATGAAAGTTTCTAAGCACAAAAATGACACGATCAGATACCCATGTTCCTAAGATAACCCTGTTGGCACCATGGACAATAGGGAGGAGTGAGCCATCAGGGCAGGGAGACACCTCTGGATGTATAAGGCATAAAAGATTATCAGCATGAAAACTATGGTTAGAAATGTCCAAACTGAACAGACATTTCAGTTTGTGAAGGTAATTCTTAGAGATAAAAACAGCTTCTTGCTCTGCACTAAACCTTTGAGAGCAATTCAAAGAAGTAGCATTGAATGGGTTCATTTTCTCTTAGGTATGAGTTATTTTATAAAGAGGAAAAGTACAGTGGGTAAGGCCAACTCATAGGAACTATCAATAGATTTCTTTAAGAATAGCAGTATAATCCTCTTTTGTTTAACTCAGCAAAAATTTCAGTGCCTGCTACGGAGGCAAAATTATACAAACTTTTTACTATAAACTCCCCATATGAGGGCATGAGTAGCGGGGCCTGAGAGCTCAGGACCCTAATCTCAGGGAACATCAAGCCAGTTTGTATAATAGAATCCACAAAGACAGTGATCCACACCCTACTTGGGTACTGTATCCTACTTTGGTGAATAGGAACTCGCATCTTAAAAACTCGTCAGCAGCCCACTAAGATGCAACTCTTGGTCGCTATTTGTCCCCAACAAAGGAGAGCGAATGACAACAAATAGTCATGGGAACAATATGGCAAAGAATCAATAGGTTATTCGTAAAAGTTAATAACCAATCCAAAGGGTCAATTATTCCAAGGAATTAACAAATCATGTAAACTCCAGACCAGAACCTGAGACCAGAAGAATTAGATGGCATGGGACTATGACCTCTCTGTTAGTCTGGGTTGACTAAAGAAACAAATCCAGAGACACTCATATCTATGTAAGAGAGAGCTTTACATCAAAGAGTAATTGAATATTAAGAAAATATTCCAGTCCATTCCAACTCAAGTCCATATGTCCGAGATTAGCCCTTAAGCCTGATACCAATCTACAAATTCCTCTTCAGACTCACGCAACACATCCAATGATGCTCAATGCAGGAAGATCACAGGCCAGTGGGTGGAAAGTCTTGTGGATCCAGTAGTAGAGGAAGCATCCCAGTGCTGGCATGGGTCTCCACATGGCTCCTCCAGCTCCAAGGCTCTGGCTCTGTCAGCATAGCTCCACGTGGCTTGTCAGCAGGAAAAGGAAGCAGAGAGAGTGCGTGTCTCACCTCCACAGAGGAAGACATGAGTTCCCCAAATCCTCAGGAGGATTTGTGGCCATGCCCACAAAGAGGTCTCATTGACTATGACCTGATTGACAGGCCAGACTCCACCCCTTCACTCAAGTTGTCATTAGGTTGTGTAACTGCCACAACCTCTCTGAAGGAAGTTACAATGTGAAAACCTGAATTGAATGAGTGAAATAATGTAGAACGCAATTCAAAATAATACAGACTCACTTCTCTGGTAAAGACTGAGACTATGGCTCTTAGAGATCACCTTTAAGCTTGGAAATGAATCGACCTCTGTGGTTCTCCTTTCAGCCAAACAACAGATAGTTTGATAGCATAAACAAAACACGAGGAAGTAGCCACTCCTTGAAGTGATCAGCTGAAAACCACAAGGGCAGGATCTGAGGCACAAAGAGATAGAAAGCAAAGACAGAAATAGTAAATACAAAGAGGAAGGGGAAAGAATCTTCTTTGTCACATTGTGAGCTTTCCATCCAATGTCGTGAAGTAAAATCTGTATGCATAGTTGAATGGAAAACCGATTTGTGTTGTAAACTTTCACGCAAATCACAATAAAATTGGGTTTTTTTAATTGCTACTAAATAGCGATAAAAATAAATAAATTACAAAATGCTTGATGAACATGTGGTGGATTTGAAGCACTCGCTGAGAAAGATCAAAGATTGCGGCTTTCAGTACAGATTACAACGCAATGTAAAGAAAACCCAAATCCTCATAACTACGTCATAGGTAACATCATGATGAATGGAGAAAAGTTTGACATTGCCAGGGATTTCCTCTTGCTTGGATCAATGAACATGAAAGCTACAATCAAGAGATCAAACAACCATTCCTTTGGGTAAATCTACCGCACAAGACCTCACTAGAATATTGAAAAGTCAGGCAGATACTTTGAGGACTAATAGTCATCTGACCCTTGCCATGGTATTTTCAATTGCCTCACATGCTTGTTAAAGTTGGACATTAAATAAGGAAAACTGAGGAAGAATCCATGCATTTGAGTTATTCTGGTGGTAAAGAATATTGACAACACCATGGACAGCCAAGAGAACAAACAAACCTGCCTGGAAAGAAGCGCAGCCAGGATGCTCCCTGGAAGCCAGGATGGTGAGAGTTCTCATGTACTTTGGAGATGTTCTCAGGAGAGACAAGTCCACGAAGAAGGACATGATGCTTGGTAAAGTAGAGGGGAAGAAAAAAAAAAAGAGGAAGGTCCTCAACAAGATGGATTAACACTGATTGCAACGATTGGGTCAAACATAAAGCGTGAGTGGGGTTCAGGACTAAGCAGTGTTTCATTCTATTGGTACACAGGGTCTCAATGAGTGAAACCAACTTGATGGTATCCTAGCAATGAGGAGCCCTGATGTGTTGTTGGGTAAACATTCTACTCCTAGCTGCAAGGTCAACAGTTCAAACCTGCCAGTTGCTCTGAGGGAGAAAGATGAGGCTGTCTGCTCCCATAAAGATTTGCAATGCTTTGGGAAGATAATAGAAGGTCAATGTGAGTTTGAAGTGAATGAATGTCAGTGGGTTTTTAATGCAAGCAGTAGAGACCATGGGTGACGTAAATGGTCACACCACTAGTCTGCTAACCATAATATTTAAAAGTTTGGGTTTACTCAGAAGCGCCTTGGAAGAAAGTCCTGAAGATCTGCTTCCAATTAGCCATTGAAAACCCTCTGCAGCATAGTTCTACTCTGTCACGAATGGCATCGCCAAGAGCCAGAGTCAACTTGATAGTAAATGGCGATGGTGGATTTGGGCAACTTTAGTACCCTGCAAGGCCTGGAAAGAATAAGCAGTTATCTGGATGGTGCTGGCTCTTAGAGCACGCTTCAATTCATCTTTGTTCTGGCCGTGGTATGTCTGCTCACTTAAGAGCCTCTATTTTTCTCCCCAAGTAATGCCTTCGCTGTCATGCAGGCGGCTACCCTCTTCCTCCATCCCATTCTCATCTCATCGTCCTGCCTTCAAGCCAACCGTTATCGCAAGTTGGGTTAACCTATCTCCTCCTTGCATGTCTGTCTTAAAATTCATCAATCTCTTCCACCTCACTCCGGCCTCAGATCTTGCTTTTTCCTTCTAACTTTCTGCTGACTGCTGTTGTCTGGGAAGTTTGCAGCTTTATCCGCCCCCCCCCTTTTTCATTCTAAACTCTAATCTCTCCAAACCACATTATAAATTGTCCAACTTCTATTGTTTATAACCTAATAATATCTTAACATATTTAATAAGAAGACAACCCCTGTAATTCATTACTCTTTCTATTCCTAGAGATGATGATCAAAAAGAAAAGAAAATGTGATTTATGTATCATCAGGTATCCAAGAAACCTGCTTATCCTCAGAGAGGTGGTAAAGAAAGATTTTATTATTGCCTTTTGAAAAATATAGTGACTGAGCCAGAGAAAGGTTAACTGGCCATGGTTACCCATTATTCGGTTTCTATACCAAGATTAAGTTCATGCTTCAAATCTATTTCCATTCTCTCCCCACCATCCCCCGCTCCACCAAACTCCCTTACCTCGACAGAGCCCTAGCACATTTCTTCTAGAGCTGTCTGTCTCATCAATTCATGCTTGCTTCTATGCTTCAGATATTTATTTTTGTTTTACTTAAATTGATTTAAGCTGTATACACTGAAGGCTTTTGTTTTTAAAGGCTCCATAACTCGAGAAAGTGGAAACAAGGAAATCCTTGACTATTTTCCTTCTTACTATTCCTTCCTTCTGTCTCTCTTTTTCTGTCTCTAAATGTTCTCATTCGACCTTGTGCCCCAAAGTAGAAAACATAGATAAATGTAGAAGAATAGAATGCAGATAGCGCAGGTATTTCAGTATCCATTTAGCCATAAACGCCTTCCTTATCTGCAATGTCTTCTAGTCAAATAAAGACTTTTTAATATCCAATCTGAATAGATTTATGACATAGTAGATACTCAATTAATTTTAGGGGGTGAGTACATTTCAATGCAGTTCAGTTTTTCTCCAATCCCAAACAGTAGGACATTGATATTATACATAGCCACGGTATGTTTTAAATTATTCATTTTACACTTCAGCCATCAAGTCATTTTATCAATTAAAATGACTCTTACTTAACATTCATTTCTCCAAAATTTTAGATTGCTCAATACTTCTGCATAACTTGGACCTAAACACTTAGATGCACCATCTTTGCTGAATTACTGGGAAATGTAGAAGATGGCTTTTGTGCAATGTTATTTTATTTTGAAGGTAGGTAATTTGCTAATCCTCCTTTCACAGGCTTCCTTTGTTCTGCCCTGAGATGTGTATTGACTGAATGCTTCAAGGGCTTTGTTATTGAAAGTCAATGAGGAAATGGAATTCCCTTTGATAAACTAAACGTGTTGACCTAGTCTTTTCCAGACTTAAAAACAAAACATCAATGCACAAGCATAGGTTGATGGAATTGATTGTAATTCTCAGTAAAGCATGTATTTATCTGTATTTCTGAGAGCTGATGTCTTAATAAGAGAACATAACCTTGGTTCTTTCTGTGGTAACTTTAACTAGCCATCTCCTGTCCTTGGCAAACAAACGAGGGAAGCAGGAATTTAAGTAAAGGCATTGATGACACGTGTGTACAAATCATTATTCTCCCAGACACTACCTTGTTGAATCGATACTTAAATGAAAAATGTATTTTCTTGGAATCATTTCTAAATATTCTCCTTCATGTTCTTCAGTTTCCTACATCAGGGCACCCTATACATGCTCAAATGCTCCCCCAGTCCCCCCCCCCCAAAAAAAACACATTTTACTTGGACCTAATTCAGGAATGATTCTGTTCCACAGTTCAATCACATCAAGTAGCGTTGTACAAGTAGCGTTGTACAATTGCTACCCAAACTAGTTTAAAAACATGTTCTTCTATATTGAACTAGATATCATGTCCCCCTTACTCAACCCCCACCCCCCCCCCCAAGGAACCCTTATTCTAGTTGTTTTCTATACAGGTTCATCTATCCTGGATTTTGTATACCAAAAAATATAGAAAAACCATAATAAAGATTCAAGAAGGCTACCCACAATGACAACATACAACAGAGATAAACCCCAATATGAAAAAAATAACCCAGAAAATATTAAAAACCAGATTAAGCCCAAAGTGTATCAGGGGGGAGATCAAGTGACACATTTTTAACTGTTCAAGTCAGATTTGTCATTTTAATCTACTACACTCATCTCTCCAACGCGACCTGTCTGATAACAAGTTACTCGCATCCTTCAATTATGATCAGAGGGAAATCGCCAAAGGCTTATTAAGTATGAGCTCAAAATCCATTCCTGAGTGTATGTTTTGTTTTCTTTGTTTTGTTTTATCTGCCCCTGACTCACCTTAGAAGCAGCCCTGTTAATTCATAGTAGAAAGTCTTATTGATAGTCTTCCTGGAGTCTAAGGACCTTCTGTTAATAGTGTCATTGATTAGCCCATGGCACTAATTCTTTGTTTTGTTTTGTTCTTTAAACCATTTTATTAGGACATAATCCAGAGATCATACAATTCAATAGTTCAGTCGTATTAGGAAGTGTTGTAAAATTGCTAACATCATTTCATTTTTCTTTCTCTTAACAGCTTCCTTTTCTTGTTACTTACTTTAAAAAAATACTTTCATTGGGGGCTCTTACATCTCTTATCACAGTCCATACATTCCCCCAGGGTGTCAAGCATGTTAGCATGTATGCCACCATCATCGTTTTCAAAGCATTCTCTTCCCACTTGAGCCCCTGATATCAGCTCCCCATTTCTTTCCCATCCTCCCCCACCCACTCTCCCTCATGAACCCTTGAAAATTATAGATTACTTTTCCCATATCTTGCATCATCCTCCATTGCCCCTCACCCACTTTTCCGTTATTCGTTCCCCTGGGATGGGGTTCTACTTGATCCTTGTGATCAATTTCCCCTTTCTCCCCGCTCCCTCCCCTAATCCTCCTGGTATCTCCACTCTCCTTGTTGGCCCTGCAGGGTTTCTCTATGCTGGATTCCCTGTGTGGTGGGCTCTTATCTGCAGCAGTGTGAGATGAGCCAGCCAGGGTGCAGCATAGCCCGATGAAACACACAACTTTCCTCTATTCTACCTTACAAATTGGATTAGACAAGAACATGCATGCTACTACAGATAAGAGCCCATGGTACTAATTTTTAAAACACTGTTGACATAGGAGATTGAACAAGTATAGGCTAACTACATATAACAATGCCTTTATTATGCAATTGTCCAGAATAAATACTTACATGACTGGCAGTTGGTTGTCAGGCAAAACTTACAATAATATTTACTCACAATGTCAATCAGTGGTCTACCAGAGTAATACAAAACTTAATACAGCAAGTAGGACATTGAATTAGTAAGTAAATGTTTTAAGTAAACCGCCTACTGACAGTTACTCTTTGTTTTAAAAAAATCATTTTCTTGGGGTTCTTACAACTCATCACAATCCATATGTACATCAATTGTGTAAAGCACATTTATACATTCATTGCCCTCATCATTCTCAAAACGTTCTCTTTCTGCTTGGGTTCCTGGGATCAGCTCCTCATTTTTAAATTTTCCCCTCTCCCTCCACGCTCCTCCTTCCCTCATGAACCCTTGATAATTTATCAATTATTATTTTATCGTATATTACACTGCCTGATGTCTCCCTTCACCCACTTTTCTGTTGTCCATCCCACAGGGAGAAGATTATCTGTAGATCCTTGTATGTGGTTCCCCTTTCTGCCCCTCATTTCCTCCTACCTCCCAGTACCACCACTCTCACCACTAGTCCTGAAGGGATCATCTGTCCTGGAGTCCCTGTGTTTCCAGTTCCTATGTGTACCCGTGTACATCCTCTGGTCTAGCCAGGGTTGTAAGGTAGAATTGGGATCATGATAGTGGGGTGGGGGTGGGGAGAGGATGCGTTTAAAAACTAGAGGAAAGTTGTGTGGTTCATCAATGCTACACTGCACCCTGAGTGACTCATCTCCTCCCACTACCGCTCTGCAAGGGATGTCTAGTTGTCTACAGATGGGCATTGGATCCCCATCCCGCACTGCCCCTAATTCACGATGATATGAATTTTTTGTTCTTTGGTACTTGGTACCTGGTCCCTTCGACCCCTCGTGATCACACATAGCTGTGTTCTGCTTCTTCACACACCATGTAATTTCAGTCTTTAGTCCTCAGGTGACAATTGTGTTTGAAGTAGAGTCTAGTTCACCTAATGGCGTTTCAACATCAGATCCCTTAGGTTTGGCTTTTGGAGTGTACTGTGCACTTTATCCAGGATTCAATGCCCCACTATTCTATGGCACTGGACCTAGGTCTCCCAGGGGTGTGTACAGAATCTCAGGCCCATGTGGCTTGATTCAGTACATATTACCAGCCATCCTGAGGATCCTTAAAAGTATTGTTAGTCATCCCCCCCCCCCCACTAGAAAGTTGGTCCTTCCCATTTTCCTACCAACGGACATGCACTTGTCTTCTCTCACATGTGTCTACTCGCTTTCCTCACTCCTCCCTTGTCTTTCCCATTAGTATCCTTCATCACTCTCATAGGAATATCTGCCAGTCCAGGGGACCTCATCATAACTTTGTGTGTCAACCCAAAAGTGGTCATCCTGTCCTCTTTCGCCCTTGGAACTCTAAGCCCAGTTGACGGGAGGACCCCTCTGCCAAAGTGACTTTCAAGACTGTCTTTCATTTTTCCCTTTGGATGGACTCATTCTAAACCCAAATACGAGTTGGAGAAATAAGTGAGGCAGTGCCAAAGAAGTACTGGTCAGTGGGTTTTAGGTGCTTGTGCCATGGCCATTTCGCCTCACATTCAGCGAAACCGTTAGCCGGTCAGCATCATTTGTCTCATGTAACATGTCTCATGATAGTTTCTCTCCTTAAACTTGGAGTGTGCTTTCTTTCAGTTCTATTTCTAAATTTCCACATTAAAGAATTCTACAAGAAAAATATTTAACAATGCACAGGGGATCAAAATAGATGACAATAATACATAGAACCATGGTACCAAAAAATAATTAATTCATATTAAATCATTCCAGGTTGATGCATATAATTAAAAAGAACAATGCTATTGAAGGAAGAAGGGAAAGCTGCACTGAAGACACTGGTGTTAAAATGGAAATTGATGGGATAGTTGTTGAGATATTTCAACAAGGGGATTCAATACAAGCAGCACTTAGATACCCACAACAAATATGGAAGACAGCTACCTCACCAGTCACCTGAAAGACAACCATATTTTCACCCATTCCCAACAAAGGTGATCCCGCAGAAATGGAAATTATTAAACAATGTCATGAATATTGCACGCAAGTAAAATAACATTGAATACAATTTACAAACAGTTGTGGTGTTTCATTATCAAGGAACTGCCGGAAATCCAAGCCAGGTTCATAAGAGGACTAAGAATGATGGCTAGCATTGCTGATGTAAAATGGATATTGACTAAAAGTAGAAAATACCAGAAAGATGTTTACCTCTGTATGATTGACTATGAAAACTGTTTGTGTCATTAAAACCAAATTATGGATAAGTTTGTGAAGATGGGAATTAACGGCCACTTAATTGTGTCATGTGAAAATCTGTGCATAGATTGAGGCAGTTTTTTTTAACAAAACAAGAGGATATACTGCCATTTCAAATCAGGAAAAGTAGCATCGTGGTTGTATAATTTTATCACATTTATTTCATCTGTATGCTGAGAAAATAATCTGAGAAATTGAACTATTTGAAGAAAAGCTCAGTATCTGGATTGGAAGAAGACTCATTCACAACCAGTAATGGGCATATGAAACTGCCTTGCTTACTGAAAGTACAGACTTGAAGCACTTACTGATGACAATAAAAAGTAATTTTCAGTATGGATTATACCTCAAAATAAAGGAAGCAAAAACCATCACATCTGGGTCAGGGAGCACCATCGTGATAAATGGAGAAAAGATTGCAATTGCCAAGAACTTCAACTTACTTGAAGACACAATCAATGCCCGTGGAAGGAGCAGTGAAGAGAACAATTGCCCATAATGCATTGGGCAGATCTGCTGTACAAGGTAGCATTATAGTGTTGAAGAGCAAGGATGTCACATTGAAGCATTTGTGCCTCTGACCCAAGCCGTGATATTTTCATTTAAGTTAGCTCATATGCATGTGTAAAACCGAAGAAAGTTTAGTGTCTCTCAATCATGATGCTGAGGAAAACTGTTGACTCAACATGGAACTCCAGAAGATAAAACAAATATATCTTGGAAGAAGCACAGTCAAAATATGTCTTAGTCAAAGGTGACCCTTTGCATTGGGAACATCTGCCACATTATCACCAGAAGGAAATCATGCATGGTAGAGAGTCACCAGAAAAGAGGAAGACTCCCTCAACCCCTCAGTTGGATAGACTAGCACCAGTGCTGAAACAATAGGCTTAAAACTAGCGATGAACTTGAGGATGGTCAGTACCAGGCAGTGCTGCGTGCAGTGGTACAGAGGATCACTATATGTGAGAACCAATTGGATGGCACCTAAAAAAGCATCTTATGTATCATACACGGGGATAGTATAAGAATGCTATTTTAAAAGTAAAATAGCTTTGAACATCTACAATTTTCTATGTGTCACACTAGCTTTTATTCATGTTGCTTCTTGGTGCGTGATAAGGAGTCCATAAGAAATCATAGTGCCCCAATATAACAGAGTAGAACAATTCCCAGATGTTCTCTTGTAGTAGAATCCTTTTCTTCCTTTTAATTTATTTAAAAAATTATTTTATTGATAAAAAATTCAAGTATCATACACTTCCATAATTAATCACTTTTAAAAAGAGTTGTATATACATAATCACAGTCACTTCTAGTTCGCTCTCCCACATCCATCTTCATTATTTGCTCCCTAGATCCCCTCCCCTGCCCCACACCCATCCCAGTTAAACCATTGAATCCATTTTTGCGTCTATGTATTCACTTCACCTGTTCTTTGCAAATGGGGAAACCTCATAGAAACAATAAATAAAGCATTAAAAAAATGAAATTAAACAGAAAGAAAAAATAATTATATAAATTAAAAATAAAGAGTAAGAAAGAAAAAAAACACAAGTCATATTCATAAAAATTTTAAACACAAAACAGAAGATAGGAACTTTGGTCAGGGAACAAGCAAGCAATATTTAAACCTAGAGAAAATTCAGGTTGAGTCAAGCGGGGGGGGGGGCGTAAGTGATCAAGTATCACATTATATCATAGTTCTATCTACCGTAATCAAGTTTACAGTAATCTCTGATAGGAACGCTGTTTGTGTCCCTTGACTGTGGCCAGAGACTTAATCTGACTAGACACTCTGCGGATGGTCTCCCACTGGGCTCCAGGACCTTCCATGATTCCAGACTACAATCTTTAAGCTAATAGATCACCAGTTCCTTTCTCTTCCCGAGGGAGTTATAGGCTCCAAACTTCGGACATCCACCATCCTCCATAACCTTCTACAATCTTAGACTATAATCTTTAAGGTAACAGACCACCAGTTCTTTCTCGCTCAGAGGGAATGATAGGTTCCAAAGTTCCACCTTTTAGAGAAGCAAAATAAAATATCTCAATAGTCAACAAAGAATGTCTCTTAGGTAGTGATACCAGAACGGTGGAGGGAAGGTGCAGGGGAGAAAGGGGAAACCGATCACAATGATCAACATATTAACACCCCCTGCCCAAGGGGAATGAACAACAGAAAAGTGGATGAAGGGAGAAAGAGATCAGTGCACAAGACATTAACTAAATAATAATTTATAAATTATCAAGGGTTCATGAGGGAGGGCGGGTGGAGGAGGGAGGGAAAAAAATGAAGATCTGATACCAAGGGCTCAAGTAGAAGTGAAAGTGATGATGACCACGTATGTACAACTGTGCTCGACACAATGGATGGATGTATGGATTGTGATAAAATGATCTAAATAGTAATAATTAATAATAATGGGTATTTAAAAAAGAATATCTCAGAATGCACACTACCTGTGTGTAGGAAAAATACCCTCAAGTTTTTAAAAGTTTTCTTGGCATATAATTCACATATCATACAATTCAATAGCTCAGTTAAGAAGAGTTGTACAATCATCACCACAATCCATTTTAGATCATTTTCTTCTTTCGTGTAATAATTGCTATTAGATCCTCATTTCTTCTCAACTTCTCCTGCCCATTCACTGTTGTCTCTATAGCTGGATTCTCCTGCACTTCATATACAGGAAAGCATACAAAACAGATAGACAACTCCAATGTGGTTGAGGCAGATGTAGGGAGGACTCACGGCAATAAAAGAACAGAGAACTAGGTAACCGTAGATGCGAAACATCATGCTGAAGGTCATAAAATCAAGAAATTAGGTCGTCTTTAAACATAGATAACTCATAGGACGTAGTATCTCAGAACCTTAGTATAACTTGAAAGCCGTAAGGAATCAAACAAAGGAAACATTAGAAGAGGTGTTGAATTTACCTTCAGATCAGGATCTGGAGGGAACTTTCTAGATATTCAGAGCAGGGTGAGGAACCCTGGCTGATGTCCGAATTATGTTGATTATAATGACGATGGTAAGGGCTAACAGTGGTAGGAGGAAGTTTGGATTTCTAGAGTAATTCAATGAGGAGGAAGGAGAAGATTAATGGGCCCCTGAATGTCAACGGGAATTGCAGTGAAAAGAAGAGCTCACCACCAGTGTAGTTGGGAACTGTGGAACCAAAGGTCGCAGGTACTGTAATTTATAACGTAGAAAAAAGAGGGACAGAAGAGTGAGAATTCCAGAGAAGAACTGTGAGACCTTGAAGAGGATTTTACGAGGTTAGACTGCATCTTAACATGCACAACAAGTTCTCCTAAAATTAGCATTCCTTTTCAAATCATAATTATTGTAACATTAAAGGAAATAATTGAAATGAAGTAGTAGTCTTCTTCAATAAATGTCTTAGCTACTATTTCAACTAATAGAACAGATGCATTTCCAGAATTCATTTATAATAGTAAGATGAAAAGCAACAAAAAATGAAGGTGACTAATGTGACGGAAGGGAAAAAAGTACCTGGAGTTAAAATGCTAAGATCTAAATTCAAACCCTGTCTGAGTTTTGGGAAATTATTTATTGAATCTGTATGTGCCTGACTTTGTGTTAAATCCAAGGGTGTCTGAGTGACAGAAACTCATGATTACTGGAACGAACTCCAAAACAGATCTCTTTATTACAAAATATCATAAATTCCACCTTAGAAATTTTCCCTCTGAATGCAGCACAGTGCAGTAAGTACTAAAGAACCCTGACTCCGACAATAGATGACCTGGGCTCAAATTCTAGCTCCAGTTCTTAACAGTTGTAAGCTTGAATGATTTTCATAATCTCTCTGTGACTCTTTTTATACAGTGATAAAATAACACTGAAAGCGCTTCAGGCATTATTGCAAGGATTACATGAATTGAAACTGCAAAATACTTGAAACAATTCCTGTCACATAGGAAGATGCCTTATCACTATCCTCCTCACTGTATTGTCATGATCCTCCATCATCATCATCATTGCTGCAGAAATACTGAAATGGACAGATCCACGTGCCCAGTGAAAACAGTAAACACTTTACAAGCATGTGGCCCAAAACATGAGACTTCAAAAACAAACAGGAGTTTTCTAGATGGAGGAATTGGAAATAATATGCTAAACACAGTGGCCTAAACAACCCAAAGTTAAAAATCCTAAGGGCCTGCTGAATTGTGTGGTACAAGCCTGGTGAGAATAAAGATGGAACAAAATTGTGGTGTCTTTCCCTTGGGTGAGTCACAACAGGGCTGTTATATTTTAGAAAGATAATTCTGGCGACTCCATAGAGAACTTAACACTTTAGTAACTTCTAACAACAAAGTCTTTATTTTTAAAAACAATTTACTTTGGCTATAGCTCTGTATATATACAGTTCTGTCTATGATATATATATATAAAAGACACTCAGGACATCATTCTCTCATTTTATACATCCTCATTCTCTGGGCAAAGAGGGAATGGGGGAAATAGAAGCATATGATGACTCTGAAAATAGCGGCCCCATAATGGTATTTGGGATACACATGTCATTTGGGATAATGTATTGTTGATCCAGAAAAATCACATGGCCACGCCTAACACTGGCATGAGTAACTATAACCTTCTTCCCCACCCTCACCCCAACTCCTCTTCCCTTCCCCAGAACAGCACCACCAATGAGGAGTCTGAATGGACTGGATAATTCCCACTGCAGGGACAAGCACAATTAGGGAATACTAATACAACTAATATGCTGGTTTTCTATTGCATACCAAGTTCCCCGACCATAGTAGTCACTTAAAGTAGCAGCCATTAATCATGCTCATGGATCCTATAGTCTCAGACAGGGCTCTCTATACGTGGTAGGGTCATTCACGTTCCACGGTTCTTTGCAGGAGTACCTGGAACAAAAGGTTCAGTTCAGGTTTTGTTGGGCTCCTCTCCTGCTCTCTGCTCCTCACTCTCGGTAGTTTGGGGGCCTCTCTGAAAGTTTGTTTGTTTTTACCAGCAAAGTGAGTATTCAGACTTCTGACTGATATCTCAAGGCCCCAAAATATTGAGGCAAACAGGCCAATCCTCTTAAAGTCATACGTAAGGTAAGGTTCACGGCATCCCAATGGTCAAAGGCGTCATAAGTCAGCCTAGATTCAAACATTGGGGGAAAGAATTCTATTTCTTGTTAAAGTGAGAGTCATGGAATCTTCTGTGCCCATTCTCTAAATAATAGGGGGTGTACCCTAAACAAAAGGAAAAACAACAGAAAATGCTCTCTGGGTAGAGCTTTCATAGTGCATATTTTTCCCACTAGGCGAACATCAAGCAACTGGCTCTGCATTAGAACACCCAGTAGGGTCACCTGGGAGGGTTCTCTGGTCACAGTGAAGTCTTTCATAAAAGCAGTTTTGCTGGAAACTCATTTTTTGTGCGTGATGGCTGAACTAAGAGAATAAAAATATGGCTGTGCAATTTTGTTTCATGCTTAGGAAAAATGCCACAGAAAACTGTTGTGATGTTGAACATAGTTTGCAAGAACAGAGATATAGGAAAAACTCAAGTGTATTGAGTGGTTTTCTCATTTCAAAAAAAGGTGAAATGTTGATTGATGACAAGCCTTGTTCTGAATGGCCATCAACTTCCCAAATGAACAAAAATGTTGACAAAATTCATGTACTTGTGCTCGAAGGCAGTTGACAGATCACTGAAGAGATGAGAAGTTTATCTGGACGATCTTGGAGCTCAGTCCAGCGAATTTTAACGGCAGATTTGGGAGTGAGAGGGGTAGCTGTGAAATTTGTGCCTCAGGAATTGACTGACAAAATCAATCAATCCACCAGAAGAAGCCATATCACCCTGCCCCACCAAAAAATAAACCAACTGGTCAAGTGAAAAAAAAAATCAAGATGATGCTCACTTGATTTTTTTATGTGAGAGGGGAAGTGCATTTGGAATTCGTTCCACCAGGTTAGACTGTTAATCAAGCTTTCTTTTTAGAGATTCTGAAAAAAAATGTCTAACAATGTGACAAAAGGTCTGATTTATGGCAGATGGTTTTGCCATCACGACAATGCACCTGCTCATGCAGCCATCTCAGTGTGCCAGTTTTGACCAAAAAAATAAAAGCATGTTCGATTGCCCCATGAAAACTTACTCACCTGACCTCACTTTGTGCGATTTCCTTTTGTTTCTGCACATGAAGAGGGACATGAACGGACAGTGATTTGAAGACATAGAAGAAGTGAAATTTAAAAAAAAAAAAAAGGGAGGTGCTGTCAGCCACCCAAACAGAGGAGTTAGCAAAAGATTTACAAGAATGGTATTACAGATTTGACAAATGTATTAAGTGTAATGGAGAGTACTTTGAAGGTGATAAGGTTGTTTTGTTAAAATAAATAAATAGCTTTGAAAAAAATCTGGTTTTGCTTTGGGCTTTTTTTGTTGTTGTTGTTGTTGTTGTTTTGGTACCACCTTGCATGTAAAGGGCTGGGGCTGGAAGAACAATGAGGAGCTATTTCTATGGTAGGGCCAGCAAGCTGTGTTGGCCTCCTCACCATGAAGTGACTCGCCACTTACTCACTGCCATCGAGTCAATTCTGACTCATTGCAGTTCTATAAACAGAATATAAGGGCCCCGGTGAGTTTCTGAGATTGTAAACCTTAACCGAAGTAGAAAGCCTTATCTTTCTCCCCCAGTGAAGTCTAACTGATGACCTTGCAGTTAGCAGCCTAACAAGTGACCCACGATGCCACCAAGAGAATGGCATTGCAAAGGAACACTATTAGAGATGAGAGGATCAATACCCAGGAAGGAAGACAATTCTTGACAGGAAGAAATGACCTTATGAATCCTGAAATCTCCAAGTAATTGGAAGGAAGGCATTTTTATCAATATGGTAATCACATCCACGAGATTTATTTCAAGATGTTATTTGTGTATGCTGCTCATAAAAGTGCTATAAACACATACAAAAAGCATATGTTAAATCAAAATAAACTTTATTTTAGAAAGTCACTTGAAGAATGTAGTGATATAATTAGGCCTTATTAATATGCTGTTTATTTAACAGATTAAAAATGCATAAGAAGCATGTCCCATTCATCTTAATTAGACAATATGCTTGTCACAATTATTTGCTTTATATTTTCATTTTTCATGAACATTGTGAGGATATTCATTGATGCTATTAGAGCCAACTTCCCCCTTGGTTTGTTGTTCTGGATCTCAACACCACAACTTTCTTGAGATACTACTTGGCATATTGCACCTAAGCTTCCAGCCATCTCTGGTCCTTAGACATCTCCTGAGGCTAAGATAAACCAGAAGAAAATTAATATAAGAATTGTGGGTTCTCAACAGAGGGATCCTCTTTTTCTTTGAGTGTCCGATTTCACAGTATTCCCACTCTCAAGGAGAGTGCCTGACTATGGAATTGAAGTTCCCTGGCTGCACAGTGGGTTAAGAGCTGGGTGGCAGATCATAAGGTTGGTAATTTTACACTATCAGACACTCCGAGGTGGAAAAGACGTGCCAGTCTGCTTCTTTAAAGATTTACAGCCTTAATAGCCCCACGGGAAGTTCTACTCTGTCCTCCAGAGTTGCTCCAGGATGGAATTGACTTGGTGACAATGTATATTATATATAGAGGGAAGATCGTAAACACTGGCAGACATATAAGATAAATTTCTAGAGCCGTAAAATATTTTCAAGTTTATGCTCTTTACTGTCTCTCAAATTCAATAATTTATCATCACTTTCAAAGACTTGCAAAAGTTTTCTGAAATGTCTTCCTGTGAAGTGGGAGCCAAGTCTTAGTCTGGAAGCTCTGCTTGTTCACTTGAGGGGACCCTGCTGGCCTTTGAAATACCAGTGATGTAGCTTCCAGCATCACAACAACACACAAGTCACCACAGTACAACAAACTGACAGGCAAATGGTGGAGATGAGAGAGACAAGTGAAGGACATCGTGCTTGATAAAAGTGGAGGGGCGGCATCAAAGAGGAAGGCTGAGTACAAGGTCCAATGACTGCATCGATGGGATCAGACAAAGGAACACTTGTGAGCATTGTGTAGGGTCACTATGGGTCAGAGCTGGCTCAATGACACCTAACAACACAATATTATCATTCTCTGTATAATGTGTCTATCAATGGTATCCTATTGTTGGCTTTTCCCTTTACATTTAGTTATAAAGTTTTACTTCGTGTATTGTAAAAGTACTAATGTTCTACTACATGCTTTTACTTGGTAGAAACTTAGTGCCTGAGACTCACTCACCGCTACAAGGAAAGGACTCTCAGCCTGGGTTGGAGTGAAGAAAACCACCTTACCCATGCTCCAATGGACAGTATCATCAAGACGAAGCAAAGCATGCTTTTCAGTGGCATAGTGCCCTTGTCTGTGCATCATTTCCTATCCTTTCTTCTCATTAAAATTATGTTTATGGAACATACCTATTCTCTAGTATAAGGAACTGGGGCTTTTGGAAAGACGGCTCACTGTAAGACTGAGTAGGGAAATACGTAAGGTGAGTCTACAGCATCTTGAAATGGCAGGAAATAGGAAGTGCTAAAACATAAACCTAATAGGAATAGGTTGAAGGGATACAGTTGTCCTAGGAAAGAACTCTCTGTGGTCCAAGCGGGAATAAACTAAGCAACAAGATGTCGAAAGCAGTTTTAGAGAGTCAGCCAAAGTATAAAATAACTATCAATAGGTCTGAATTTAAAAATTTACTTAGCAAATAAAGAATAGATCATACTTTTGGGCAAAAGCATTCCAGATAATTTACACAGAGACCTTGCCTTCAGGGAAGTGGAGTGTAACTCCCAACATCCTACATTTTAAGGGTGGGCTATACATAGGATTCTTTTTAGAGACTATAGAATAGTAAGGAAAGAGGGAGAAATGACATTACAATGGAGAAACCCGAAAAATAATACCTGAGCTAAGTGGCCAGAGTCGACAGTCAAGTGGCCAGAGTCGACATCTTATAACCTAAGATGGTAATATGTACCCTTGATATGTTGTGATGAAAACGGCATTTTATCTCTATGTCTTTCTTTGAGAAACTGTCACAGCCAAGGGGAGTCTCAGGAAACATGACAACTCTGTGTAATGCAGTATCCCGGATGTGATCCTGAAACAGAAAGTGAGGAGTTCTAGGTAAAAACTAGGTAAATCTGAATATAGTGTTAACTTTAGGTAATAACAATATATCAATATGGCTGATGTTGCTGCAGAGTAGATATTACAGACTGATGGCAACTCCATATAAAGGGAGAAAACTGACCTACAGGGCTTCTTCTGCTGTCATCTCTCCAGGGGCAGATTGGCAGTTCTTTCTCTAATAGGGTTGGGTTTGAATCACTAACACTTGCTTCCTTCTTAAGCATTGGGCCACCAAACTCATTGCCATCAAGTTCATTCTGACTTGCAGCAAGCCTCCAGGACTAAGTAGAAGAGCCTCTTGTGATTTCTGAGGCTGCAAGTCTTTTCAGGAGCAGAAAGCTTGTCTTTCTCCCATGGTGTCATTGGTTGGCTCCAACTTCTGACCTGGTGCTTAGCAGCCTCACAATAATCACCAAGGCACCAGGCTTTTTTCACAGAGTGTCAGTGTTAGTTCATTAGCTGTAGCAAATGCATCAAAGCAATATAAGATTTTTTTAATGGGTGAAGGCTTACAGAACAGATGCATAGTTTTATAGTCACCATTTTATACACATTTTCTTTCATCTCATTGGTGGCAATCCCCTCATTTTATATCATTAATCCTAATTCCTTCCAGTGGACCACTGTGTCTCCATTCTACTTTCTTTCCTAAGTCTTTTGAAATTTGTCCTTGAGGAAATGCTGCCTTTTTCATCTAAAGTGGTTGTCAATTCTAAGGTGTGAGTGTCTCACCAGTGTTCTTGTTCTGCAGATGAATCCGTTCTTTGTTTGGTTGCAAATTGCTCCATAAAGTTGAGTTCATTTCCAGATTTGAAAGGTGTCTAAGGGCCATAGTCTCTGAGCTTCCACCAGGCTGTGTCCTATCAATGTTGTGGTGGGAAAAAATGTCTCATTCATTTGAGTCAGGAAATTAACACCTAAATAACATACATTTACCTCCTTCTAATCTGTACCAGC
This sequence comes from Tenrec ecaudatus, assembly GCF_050624435.1. Lineage (NCBI taxonomy): Eukaryota > Metazoa > Chordata > Mammalia > Afrosoricida > Tenrecidae > Tenrec > Tenrec ecaudatus. Next base: position 200,536,988 of record NC_134532.1, read on the forward strand.
TCCCTTGTTCCACTAGGAGAGCACAATTAGTGGATCAGAAACAACTAATATAAGTTATTATGGCTAAATGCCTAGAAAATATATGCAATACAGAAATATTCAGCACATATTTATTATTACTGGTATCTCTGTATTATTGGAATTTTCCAAAGCTTGTGTAGTTGTTTAATAAAAGTCAAGGTAATTCTCTTTGTTAAAAATTGCAACAATGGTTGCAGCAGTACATTGATAGAGAGCTGCAAGAGGTAGGTTGGATTCAGAAGAAGACATGGAACAGGGAATATCATTGCTGATGTCAGAGGGATCTTGGCTGAAAGCTGAGAATACCAGAAAGATGTTTACTTGTGTTTTATTTATTATACCAAGATGCCTGTATAGATCACAACAAACTATGGTTACCCTGGAGAAGAATGGGAATTCCAGAACACCTCATTGTGCTCATGCAGAATTTGTGCATGGATCAGGAGGCAGTTATTTGAACAGAACAAGGAAATACTACATGGTTTAAAATCAGCAAAGGTGTGCTTTATGGTTGTCTCCTCTCAATATACTAACTCAACCTGTATGCTGAGCAAATAATCAGAGGAGCTGGCTTATGTGAAGAAGACTGTGGCATCTTGGAGGAAGACTTATAAAAATAACCTGATATATTCCGATGACACAACCTTGATTGCTGAAAGTGAGGAGGAATTGAGTTACTTGCTGATGAAAATCAAGGCTTTCGGCCTTCAGTATAGATTACAACTCATTGTAAGGAAGACCAAAATCCTCACAAATGAACCAATAAGTAACATCCTGATAAGTGGAGAAAAGATGGGAGTTGTCAAGGATTCTTTCTCAGATCCTCAATCAATGATTATGATTGCATCCACAATCAATGCTCATAGAAGCAGCAGTCAAGAGATCAAAAGAAGCATTGCATTGCATAAATCTGCTGAAGAAAACCTCTTTAGAGTGTTGAAAAGCAGGGATTTTACTCTGAAGACTAGGGTGTGCCTCACCCAAGCCATGGTCATTCAATTGCCTCACATGTGTGATAAGTGTGGACACTGAATGAGACTGGCTGAAGAAAAATCAAAGCATTTGAATTTGAAATTTGGTCTTGACAAAGAATATTGAAAATACCATGGATTTCCAAAGGAACACATAAATCGGTCTTGGAAGAAGGACAGCCAGAATGCTCTTTAGAAGAAAGGAGGGTGAGACTTTGCTTTGGACGTGTTGTCAGTTTCTGGAGACCAGTTTCTGGAGAAAGAAATCATGCTGGTAAAGTGGAAGGGAAGTGAAAAAGAGAAAGACTTTTCAAAAGATGGATTTATACAGTGGCTGCAACAGTGAGCTCAGGCATAGGAACCGTTTTGAGGATTTCACAGGACTGGGTAGCATTTCTTTCGGTTGTTCATGGGGGTCACTATGGATAGAAACCGATTCAATGGCACAACACCAACAAACAGTTGTCGTATATATTCGTGAACAAGCTGAAATGTGCTGAAAAACTGGGGTTCAGCTTATACACGGGTCAGTGGTACCCCAGCAAGGTGTAACATCTCGTTGGGACCCCAGGGACAATGGGATAAGCACCCGTTATCTTGCGGGTGCTTGCCGTGTCTCCACTGTTCATTCAAAGCCCCGCTGACACTGCAGGGCTTTGAATGTTTGTTTACTGACATCTAACCAATTAGAGTAGAGCCCTTCTATTATGACCTGGATGGCTCCAATTCGCAGAAGCACCCATAGTGTTTCCCTTACTCCGGCATCTGAACGGGTAAAGATGTGTCTGTGGCTGCGCTCCATCTCTCCCCTCTGGTCTCTGTGTTATTTCACATCCTGCATCCCCCGCCCACACAGACTCCCCGCTCCTCCCAGCTAACACATTGCAGGGGGGTGGGGTGGGGGGAAGGCATTACCATGAAAGTTCTCTTTCAAAGTCTTGTGTTTCTTTTATCCTATTAGAAATGGATACTCTTGAACCAAAACAAAAATGCCAGTCATATGAGGCTAGTTTCCAAATGAAGGTTGTGTCAAGAGCAGAACAGAGCAGTAACAGTATTGCAAGTAGGGAATTCTGTGTTGATGAAAAGCAAGTGAGGGAGTGACGGAAAATGAAGGCCAACTTGGAACAGATTCCAAAAGCTGAAAAAACTTGTCATGGTTTAATGTCTTATGATGGGACTCTAGAGAGTGAATTGCATAAATGGGTTATGGAGTGTCGTCAAAATGGTTACTGCATAACATGCATGGGAATCCGCATACGTGCTCTACAAATGGCTAAGGATGACAAATATAAAGCACCAGGCATTGAAAAATTTGCTGCGTCAGCTGGATGGTATACCTGCTTCATGAATAGGTTTGGCCTACCAGTATGTTTGAGACAAAGCACAGAGTTTTCCCAGAAATTGCCACAAGACCATGAAGAAAAAATTATGTCATTCCAGTCATTTATTATAAAACAAAGAAGGATTTATAATTATGACCTGGAAAATATTGGGAATATGGATGAAACTGCCATGACTTTTGATCTTCCAAGCAACAGAACTGTGGCAAGTTTAGGAGAGAAAAAACATTTTTCTCAAAACCACAGGAAATGAAAAAAACAAAACAAAACACTTTACTACCATGTTTGGCTAATGGAACTAAGCTGCGTCCTGTCATTATTTTAAAAAGAAAGACCTTGCCTAAAAAGATCAATTTCCCACCAAGAATTACTGTGTGAGCACAGGCTGGATGGATGAAGATGGACCGAAAAAAATGGCTGGAAGAAATTTGGAACTGATGACCAGGAGCAGCCATAAAGAAAAAGCCATCGTTACTTGTTTGGGATATATTCAAAGCCCACCAATTAGATGACATAAAAAAATTGGCAAAATTTTTTAGTTACTTTAGCCGTTATTCCAGGCAGGCTTACATCTGTACTGCAGCCTCTGGATGTATCTTTGAATAAGCCTTTTAAAGACTGTGTGCAAAGGATGCGGCATGAATGGATGTCATCTGGTCAAGCCCGACTAACAAAAGGAGGAAATCTCATGAAGCCTGACATAGAGTTAATAGCAAAGTGGGTTCGAGATGCATGGGAAGACATTCCAGAAGAATGGTACAATGTGCCTTCCAGAAATGTAGCATTTGTAATGCTGTGGATGGCAATTAAGACTGTGCTTTGTATGAAAATGAGAGCAGTGATAGAGATGACGGCGATCTCAGTGAGGACAGCATCTATGATAACCTCACACCAGCGGAAGCTCTGCATTGGGATACGGATGATTAGGAATCCTGTTTTGAAGGATTTTAACTCTACATTTTAGCTTGGTTGTTGATTGAGCTCAGGGAATAGTACTCTTAAGGTATCATTGTTGATACCTTATTGTTTTTGTTGAACCTATTTTCCACTTACTGTGCTGGTTTACTAATGGTAAATGACTTGTCCTCTTATTTATGTTTTTATTTAAAATAAGTATTTAAATATATTACCCCTATGATGTCTCAATATTTAGTAATTTTATTTTCATTTGTTTTGATTATTGAAACTCACCAATAGCTTCTGCATTTTCCACCCTAGGCTTATACTCGAGTCAATCAGTTTTTCTGGTTTCCCAGGTAATAATTAGGTACCTCAGCTTATACTCCCCGGCTTATATTCAAGTATATATGGTAGTTTCACTTAGGATCAAAGACACCTAAGCAGGGAATAAATTGTTATAGCATATTCAAATAATGTGGACCATAATCATGTATATAAAATTGATACTAAACATAGAACTGAAATTGACATGAGCTTAAGTTAAATTTGAAATGGAAAGTTAGGGAATTGTGAGAAATGACCATAGCTAGAATCTGAACTCCCAAGAAAACAACAAAAAAATATATTAATACAGATTCTCTTCCACATAGGGGAACATGTGAAGAAATATAAGAGGCTAGGTATAAGAAACTAATATCTTCACTCTCACAGGGATGACCTTGAGCATGTTCCTTTCACCCCTTAGCCAACGGACCCTAATCTATGAAACAAGGACTATTACTAGGATTAAAAGAGAGAATTCTAAGCAAAGTGGCTGGCCCTTATGAATAAGTTAAGTTTCCTCTGTTACACATAGTTGAGGGATTGAATGCTTAACCAGTAGAAATAAAACAGAAGGGCTATCTTTCTAATAGACATCCTTCCTGCCTCCAATCTTTAATAGAGTCCATTAATATCTATCAAACATTCTTGGGAATGGAAATATAAAGCCATCGTTGCTGTCTATGTGGCAGCCTAATGAGCCAGCTTCTCCCAGTGAGGCAATAATTTACTCAAAGGTCCCAAAGTGGCCAGCATGAGCTAATACAGCTTTCCAAATTGACCAGTCCTTGCACAAAGCGATTGCATTATTATGCTACCCTTTCCGTGTGATTTGTTCAATGAAGCTCTATGCTGGATAAACCAATGTGATATCTGCCCTCTAGGACCTTTCTCTGCAGGGATTTCAATGCCAATTTCAATCTCCCTCAAATTCACACAGTCATTTGCCATCTCCTGGTTCCAGGCTGATGGCATTTTCCTAAACCATAGCTTTCTCAGACCAAGTCATGTATATCCATTTTCTCAGGGAGGGGCTGGAAGAAGGTTGACAGTGGGCAATTTCTCAAGTTCCATTTCTCAGTGAAACGTCTCGATTATTTGTGCACACAGGAGCTTTTTTATGTTGGCCAATCCGTATTGGATGATGACAGATGTCACTTAGCAGTGATGGAAGGCACAGCTGTAGAAGCCATTTTCAGGAGTCAAGGATAGCAGGCCCAATGCTAATTCAGGGAGAGAGATATTTATGAGCTTAGCAATGGTACCAGAAGGTGCTCTGTCTCTCCTTCTGAATCTGGACAGTGCCTGCAGAGAAACCGTGTTGCATTTTCTTCATCATAGTTTAATGCTTAAATGCATTAAAAGTCACTTTAAGACCTAAAACGAACCAAAGGTGTATCAACAAATGGATATATTAAAAGAACACTGCTATAGAAAGCAAGAAACCTGACTTATCAGATGGCTTCCAGCCCTGACTTGCAGTCTTACCTTGAAGGAGTCACTTAAGCTTCCAAGGGCATCTGAAAAGTAAATTAATAATCTTACCTGAACCTTAAAGTCTGAAGCAGGTAAGATTTCCTGAGGTACCCTCTAGATCTACTATTTCTAAAATTATATTTTGTAATTCAAGTGAAGGCATCTTTGATAGACATCTGTATTAGTTTTTGAGATCTGCTGGGGCAACATACCACAAACCACTCACTCGGTGCCATCCAGAGGATGCTAATGCATAGCGACTCTTTAGGACAGAGTAGAACCCCTCCTGTGGATTTCTGAGACTGTAACTATTTAAGAGAATAGAAAATCCATATTTCTTCCTGGGAGCTGCTGGGAGCTTGAACTGCTGACCTTGTGTATCACAGCCCAACTTGTAGCCACATGCCCCAAAGGCTCTTCATACCACAGTTTAGGGATAACAGAACTGTTTCTATTGTCCCACATGTGGGGAGCTTGAGACCAGGGTGTTGGCCATACTGACTTTTTCAGAGGCTTCGAGGGACGATCTGGTCTTTATCTCTCTCTTACCTTCTGGTAGATCCAATTAGCTTTCAGCTGCACTATCACATATCCTTTCTCTGTCTCTGTATTTCCTATTCCTTTATAAAGTCACAATATATATGAATTAGACACAGATTAACTTCTTCAAAGGTCCTATTTTCAAAGAACCTATATCCATTCACAGGTCCAGTAGTTAGGACTTCAGCATATATTATGAGGGATTACATCAAATCCTTAATAATATCAGTGCAGTGACAACAGATAGATTCTCCTAATAGGTCCTCTCAATTGAATAAAGTACCAGTATTGCTAGATCCAATATACACAACATTCTTAAAGATAGTCAAGCAAAATAATCATTCTAATTTTGAAAAATGAGGAAGATGAAGCTTAGAAAGAGTAACTGACTTGCCAAATGTTGTCCCATAGACGTGCCAGAAACATGCTGCCAACTTCAATTGAGCTTCCTTTTCCCTACTGCATCTCATCCCTTAGCTTCTTTCCACACTTCGTTTTACCCACTTCATTCAGAGTGTCAGTAGAAACCCTTATCTTGCTTTTAAATAGAGAGCAGTCATATAAAACAAAAAGAAATGATGAGGTAAAATAGTTTAACAGAAGAATTCATACGTAGCTCAATAATTCAAAGTAAGGTTTTAACATGGAGATCAAAAACCAAAAGGGAGAGCGTATTGGGCATTTTCAAGCTTGCCGAACTGAATTAAAAAGTCAACCCCAAGTGGGAATATTGAAGAATACTGAATAAGGTAGGGAAGCATTCAAGGCAGTTGAAAAAAAAAACAAATTTACTATACAAAAAAATAATTGGTCAATGTTCATTTATTTTAGGAAATAGCATGCAAGCAAGAACCAAAAAGGTTTTCAGTAAGAACCCCAAGCTACACTGAAGGTATCAGCAAAAAAACAAGATACCAGGAACATATAAATTTCAAATTAAAATATTTCAACAAGCAAATTAAACAACATTCAGTCATTTATGCAAAGAAACTTGAAATAGAGCTACTTGGTAAACTCACAGGAAGAGTTGTTGTTCTTGTACTTGTATTCATTACAAAGAAAATGTGATCCAACAGAACATGTGGATTACTGAACTATACCACTGCTATCACACACAAGTAAAATTTGCTTATGAAAATTCAAAAACAGTTATAGGCAGAAATTCAAGTTGAACTCAGAAGTTAATATGGAACTGAAGATATTATTTTTGATGTCAGATGGACGATAGCAGAAGGCAATAAATATAAGACATATGTTTATCTATGTTTTATTGACTGTGCAAAGACATTGAACTATATGGATTGTAATGAATTATGGATAACATGACAAGAAATGATAATTCCAGAACACTTCATTGTGATCATGTGGAACCTATACAGAGACCAAAAGGCAGTCATTCAAATAAGAGATGAAGCTTCTGCTTGGTATAAAATCAGGAAAGTTGTCCTTCATTGTTGCATCCTTTCATTGTGCTTGCTTAACTCATATGCTGAGGATGTAATCTGAAATGCTGGACTATGTGAAGAAGAACTTGGGACCAACATTGTAAGTTGAGACACTTGCCTTGAAGCACTTACTTGTGAAGATCAAAGACTAAACCCTTCAGTATAGATTATAAATCACTGTGAAGAAAAAACTGGAAAACACTCCTAAAGGCCAACAAACGATCCTTGAACTAACTGCAAGCTTTTCTTTCTTGATGTGTTTTGTTTTGTTTTGTTCTTTGTCAGTGGTTTGTTGTTGTTGTTCTGTTGTCTGGTTGTATACTGTTGCTTTGCTTTCCTCTGTCTTGTTTTTGTGCATGTTATTATCTACACAGGTCTGTCTAAATAAGACAGGCTGGATGAACTATCTGGAGGAAAAACAACGGGAACAACAGTTCCAGGGGGACTTGGGATAGGGGGAAGTGGGGGGGTAGGGAAGTGCTGTTAACAAATCTAGGGACAAGGGAACAACATGGAATCCAAATTGGTGGTGAGGGGGGAGTGGCAGGCCTGGTAGGGAATGATCAAGGATAAGGTTACGTAAAGAAGAGGTATAGCTGTAACCCAGGTGGGAACGGAGCATGATAGTGGGGCAGGAGGAAAGTCATGGGAAATAGAGGTAAGAGCTAGGAGGCAAAGGGCATTTATAGAGGTCTAGACAAAGACATGTACATGCAAATATATATATATGAGGATGGGGAAATAGATCTATGTGTATATATCTATAGGTTTAGTACTAAGGTGGCGGAAGGACCTTGGGCCTCTACTCAAGCACTTCCTCAATGCATGAATACTTCTATTAAATTTACATTCTATGATGCTCACCCTCCCGACACGACTGCTGAAGCCAAAGCAGGTGAACAAGTAAATATGGTGAATAAATCTGATGGTGCCTGGCTATCAGAAGAGATAGTGTCTGGGGTCTTAAAGGCTTGAAGATAAACAAGTGGCCATCTAGCTCAGAAGTAACAAAGCCCACATGGAAGAAGCACACCACCCTGTGTGATCACGAGGTGCCAAAGGGATCAGGTATAAGGCATCATCATCATAAAAAAAAAAACCTTACCATAGTGAATGAAGGGGGAAATGCAGATTGGAGATGACCCAAAGCCCATTTGTCGGCCACTGGAGATCCCTTCACAGAGGGGTCTAGGGGAGGAGATGAGTACGTCAGGGTGTGATGTAGCACCGATAAAGAATACATCTTTCCCCCAGATCCTAGATGCTTCCTCTGCCCCAACTACCATGATCCGAATTCTACCTTGCAAGTCTGGCTAGACCAGAGGATGTACACTGGTACAGAGAGGAACTGGTAACACAGGGAATCCAAGGTGGATGATACCTTCAGGACCAGGGATGTGAGGGGCTATAATGGGAAAATAGAGGGTGAGTGGGTTAGAAAGGGGGAACCAATTACAAGGATCTACATGTGACCTCCTCCCTGGGGGATGGACAGCAGAAAAGGAGCGGAACGGAGATGCCAGATAGGGAAAGATAGGACAAAATAAGAATCTATAAATTATCAAGGGCTCTTTACGAAGGGGGGAGCAGGGAGGGAGGGGAAAAAAGAGGACCTGATGCAAAGGGCTTAAGTGGAGAGCAAATGTTTTGAAAATGATTAGGGCAAAGAATGTACAGATGTGCTTTATATAATTGATGTATGTATATGTATGGATTGTGATAAGAGTTGTATGAGCCCGTAATAAAATGTTTAAAAAATAAAATAAATAAATAAATAAAAAGAAAATCCTCAAAAATAAACCAATATGCAACACCATGATAAACAGAGAAAAGATTAAAAATCACAAGGATTAATATTTCATTTGGGCCCACAATCAATATCCATGGAAGCATCAATCAATAAATCAAATATTAGTTTGTGTTGGGGAAATATGCTTTAAAAAAACTCTTTAAAGATTTAAGATGTCACTTTGAAAACCAAAGTGCATGCAACACAACCTGGTATTTTCAATTGCTTTGTACGCATGTTAAAATTGGACAATAAGAAAATTTGAAGAAAAATTGATACATTAAATTATGGTATTTAGGAAAATATTAAATATACTATGGACTGCCAAAAGAACAAAAACAACTGTCTTTGAAGAAGTACCGTAGTCAGAATGCTCCTTAAAAGTGAGGATGAACTTTGGACGTATTGTCAAGAGGAAACAATATTTAAAGAAGGACTTCATGCTTCTTAAAGTAGAAAGTCAGAGAAAAGATGAAAACTGCCACTGAGATGGGCTGACACAATGGCTACACTGTTGTACAAACACAGCAATGATTATTGATGATGATGCTTTGCTGGACAGTGCTTCTTTCTGCTGTAAAGAGGTTTACTATAAACTAAAACTGACAACCACATGCAGTAGTTAAGTTGGTTTTTTTGTGCTAAGTAAGACAATAGGAACATTCAGGCAGAGTTTAATCAGGTCTCAACTTGATTGGAGGACAACTGAAATAAATAAAAACAGCCAACATCCCATCCCCCTCTTGCTCCCTGGTGATCAGACCAGTAAGCTGTGCATTAACTAGTTCTCTGCCTCAAACTGTGTGCCACACTCCCTGCGGGTCAAACCAACCCATGGATCCTGTCCTTATTGCTAGAGCTTGGTTTTTATTGGAAAGTTGCCTCGCCATGCTGCTGGTGCACACATGGTTTGAGCTTAAAGCTGGTGAATCCTGTCCCTGTGCTTGAGTTTGAGATCCCATGGAGGCCTGCTTTGCTAAGCGCCCAAATTCCTGACTGCTGCTGATGCAGCCTGCTGTCTTCTGCCTTGCCTGCCTTGAGTTTGCCTGCCTTGCCTGAGGGAAGAATCTTCTATCTGCTTCCTTGACTTTGGACCTGGAAGCCCACCTGAGTTGAAGGACTTCCAGTATATTAGCTTTACCAGAACTGAGTTGAACTGAGGCCTCTGTGCTGCTGTGTGGACTAACTAGCTGTTATATTCCTTCTTGCTGTATAAGCCTACCTATCTATCTAATCATGTGTCCTGGTTTTGCTTCTCTAGAGAACCCTGCCTAACACACTATACTTTACAACAAGCAAAACATCCCTCATTTTCATAGAATTTACCATCTGAATTAATTATCCTATGGTAACACAGTACTACAAATTTGGTAACACAGTACAAATAAATTGTTTGAAAAGATAATCACATAAACATATTCTTTCTGTCTCCTTCTGTATACCTTCTCTTTTATGAGACAACTCATATTAAATTAAAACCCATGAGACTCTAGTAAAACCTCACATTAACTGATAGCATCTTCACAGACATTACATCCCAACAAGGTCACATTCATAGAAGCCAGGGATTAGGGTTTTAGTAAAAAAGTAGAAGGAACACAATTCAATGCATACATCACTATAAAAGAAACTCATTACTTACCTGGTTTAAAATTTGCTTTATTGTACCCAATAGAAAGCAAAGTCGGTAAGAGAGGCCCTTCTATATTGCTTACCAACTCCTGTGTTCTTCATAAAAATAAGAGTCCCTAAGCAATAGTAGCTATCACATAAATAATTATTGATGAATGAAAAAGGGAGATGAATAAATGAAGCCACTGGGAACTTTGACTTTAACTTTAGCGGGAACGGTATTTACATAATCTGGGGTCAATTTGAGGATTAACACAGTAGGGGTGAAGTCTAGCCTATCAATCAGGTCATAGCCAATGAGGCCTCTGTGTGGGCATGGCCTTCTCCTGAGGATTCTGGAAATTCCTGTTTTCCCTCTTTGGAGGCAGGAGATACACTCTCTTTCTCTGCTCATTCCTTGTGATACATCTCTGTGGAGAAGACGCCTGGAGAGAGGCTGATGGAGCCAGACCTCTGGAGCTGGAGAAGCCACCTGGAGACCCCTGCCAATACTGAGATGCTTACAATGCCACTAGATACACACGACTTCCAACCCACTGGCCTGTGATATTTTTGCATTTGGCGTCATTGCATATGTTTCATAAGTCTGAAGAGGTCTTGAAAGATTGGTATTGGAGATATGAGCTACTATCAGATTTATGAAACTTATCTGAACTGGGCTGAGTTAGTTTCTCAATATTCAACTGCTCTTGTACGTATACATATTCTTATACACATATGAGTGTCTAGGAATTTGTTCTCTAGTCTACCTGCACTAACACATTATGGTACTGAGAGTGGGGTACTAGAGAATCAAATCATAAATATGGAGAGTGGATATTTGTTCAACCTCTACCTGTCCGTTTTTCTTCTTTGGGTACCCAGAGGTCAGGTATGGCCATGCAGTTTACTAGGTTTTTATCTGGAGAGTTAAAGTTTTGATTAATTTTGTTTGGTTTTTGTATTTGGTTATTCCCCTTTGGAATGGCAAAAATGAATGTGATTAATGTATATTTTGAGCTTATGGGGCGAAATCGCTGTTTGAATTTCTCAGAGATGCTCAGTGAAAATGGCAGACAGAAAGCCTGGCTCTAGTCTGATGTTCTCAGAGACTAATCTCTTATTTTGTATCAACAGAACAGTTTAGATAAGGATTTAGATAAGATAAATAAGGATTGAACTTGACTGTTTTAATAATTAAGTTTAGAATCTGATTCTACTTTATTTACACTAATTTATTCTCCTTATTATTGTTGATATAAAGATGTATAGAAATGATTATTGGGAAGTATGAAAAAAGAGAGCTTGTAATCCCACTTGCCTGAAACCATTAGAAAATTCTAATGGGTTTAAGACAGGTCTGCAAAGAAGGCCCTGAAAAGATAAGCCCAACCCAGTTCTTTGGAGCACTCAGAATGTTTGTATTTGAAGTGTTGCCTAAAGAGCCTCTGTTGACAGATTCAAGGGGGGGGGGGTGAACTCTTTGAATATTTGAATTTTGAACTAGTGGTTTTTGTCAGAAGTTGGAAAAAATCTGGACCCATAAAGAAAACTCCTCTCTAGGAATGAATGTTAAAGGGAGCCTGTGGTAGCCTGAAATGCTTGCTAGGTGACCACCTGGATCCATTTGTTGAGTAGAAGTGGGAGAAATGCAGCAATAAAGAGACAGGTTGAGCCTGGCTACTGATACCCTTGGACCTGGTTTACAGGAACTAAAGGAGATGAAAGCAGGTTAACTGGTCTGAAATTCATGACCTAGCTCAAGGCAGTTAGGGTTGTTGAGGATTTGTGAAAGGATGCGTGGTCTAAAGGCAAGGCAACCTATGGATACCTTGGTGAGGCTAAGTGAGGCAGCTCATATTGAATTGACCAGAGCCCAATTAGATGAGGAGATTTTTCAGCCTGTGAACTGGTGCATATTGCTGCAGACTTGTGGACACACTATCTTGATTTGACTTTGCTTTTGGATGTGAACTTCACAAGATTTCAACTGGAATAATGATTCTTAACATCGAAGAATATGATTGTCTTCTCAGAGCACTGTTTTGATGTAAGTGGTTAATATAGAAATTGGATACCCAAAATTGGGGCGATAAAGGCATGAAGTGGTTGGCTTACAAACTTTCATAGGTGGGGGAACATATACTCTTAGACTTGTAGAATTAAGGTGTAGGTTTTACTGAACTGAAATTGTTAGGTATAGGATATTTTTGTTTTGTTCTATTATAGAATGTTATGTTTAAATGAGGATGGCATATTTTTGAATTGTATGCATGTTAGTTTTATCTTTTTATGTACAGGTATGATTTTATTATTGTTTGTTTGAAAATTATATATGACTAAAAATTGTGTGAAAGTGTCAAGTTGACAAGAGGTCATCTGTGCTGGTTACATCATCTGGTGTCAATTTGAGGATTAAGAGTATAGGGGTGGAGTCTGGCCCATCAATCGGGATATAGCTAATGAGGCCTCTGTGTGGGCATCACTTTCTCTTGAGGGTCCTGGGAACTTTTGTACTTCCACCTTGGAGGTGGGAGACACTCTCTCTCCAATCACTTCCTGAAAGACATCGAGGCTGATGGAGCCAGACATCTGGAGCTGGAAAACCATGTGGAGACCCCTGCCAGTGCTGAGATGCTTATGCCGACACTGGATCCACAAGACTTCCCACCCACTGGCCTGTGATCTTCATGCATTCAGTGTCATTGCATGTATTTCGTGAGTCAGAAGAGGACTTTATAGATTTGTATCAGACATGTGGTCCAATATCACACTTATGGACTTGATCTGGACTGGGCTGGAATGTTTTCTCAGTATTCAACTGCTCTTGTATATAGAACTCTTTCCTACACATATGTATAGTCTACCCAGACCAACACAGAGTGAAATATTCTTATTCCTTAGCTATTTGAGTTTTGACTCATTTGTTGAATATCTTGATTTAATTTTTCTAATATTCTGTCTTTCTCAAAAGTAATGTTATTTGCCCTTGCTATAATACTTAATTTACTTCATGGAAGAAATTCAATTAAATTTTATTGTTCAAGACTTACAAATGTGGTCTTTCAGGTAGTAAAAGAAAATAAAGAAGATCAGAGATTTTGTAACCTAACTGTGGATCTAAATCACCAGGGGCCATTTTAAAGCATATTTTCAGGACTTATGAAACTTTAATCCATTGATTCTGAGGTGGAATCAGAATTAGAATATTTCAAACATCCCCCAGTTGATTTAAATGCACAGCCATGTTGGGCAATTGAACTAAATCAACTTTATATATTAATTTGTGCTCTGTGTGTCCTTCCCTGGGACTTGAGCAATCACTATGATAGTTGATTTTCAGGTATATGATCTGCTATAAAGACAGTAGATAGGTTGATTGGCTGTGGACATGAAAGGGATAGTGGGAGAAAAGTGGAGTCAATACCAGTAGGTACAAAAAGTTTCCAAATTATTGATTGTAATGATCATTTTACAACCTTTATTCCTATGACTGAGCTATTGAATTGTATGAAATGTTAATTAGAACTAATAAAACTATTTTGAAAATAAGTTCAAAACACTTTAAATTAATAATATTTGAAGAATAACAATCACATTAATCTTTAGCACAATTTCAACAAGAGAGCTGGCCATAGAGAGTCCTTATTAAATGGATAAAGCACAGAGGACAAACAGGCACCTTTTCTTATACAAAGGATCTACTCTCAGGAAATGGGAGTCCTTTCAAGTACTGAGTGTGGAATAAAGCATTAGTCACCATGAAGGAGACTCACAATAAAGTCTAAAACTTCAAAGTTTAACCCAAGCCATGGATTCAATTTCACTCATAGTATCCCTATAGGATAGAGTAGAACTGTCCCAAGTGGCTTCTAAGACTTAAAATTTATGAAACCAGACTATCACACCTTTCTTCTACAGAATAGCTGATGATTCAAGTCCCTGCCTCTTGGTTATAGCCAGCAAACTACTTAACCATTACACATTAGAGCTTCTATACAAACCCAAACTTGAGAAGGGATTCAGGCAAAGATTTAATTCAGTGAACTTGGTCAACAGGTTGGGTGGCAACACAGTGAATTGGGGAACATGTATGTAGCCCTCTAAGGAAATCTACCAAGCATACCAAGGTCTAAGATCATACCAAATCGAAACAAAAGATGCTTCTTTGGAGTTGATTCTGACTGTGGAAATCTTTGTGTTACAGAGTTAGAACTATGATGCAGGCTTATTTTTGGCTGCAGTTTATTTATTTATGGAAGAAGTGTGTCATAGCGCTCTTTGGGGGTAGGCATGGTTTGGTTGAATCACTTAACTTGCAGTCAGTAACTGAAAGAGAACAGCGTGCACCACTCGCAGAAGTGACATCAACACCAGTGAACACAGCACCTGCCTCCCAGGAACTTAGAATGAAGTGAGGATGACCCCTGGCGTAGAGTTTCTATAGGTGAGCATTGGAGAAGCACCGACCTTGGTTATGGGACTAGGAAAGTTACTTGAAGCTGACCTAATCAAATCAAACTCACTGCTATCATGTAGAAGTGGAATCAAAGTGGCCTCCATTATGGGTGACCGAGAATGCAACTGTTTAAAGGAGTAGAAAACCCTGTCATTCTCCTGCGGAGCAGCTGGTGGTTTCGAAACACCAATGATGTGGATTCTCGCCCAATGCATAACCATCACTCCACCATGGATAAAATCTGAAATATGGGTTCATATTAACAAACAGAAGGGAGAAGTAGGAAGGTGATTATGGCAGGAAGAAAGAGAAGTTATTGGTCCAGAGATGAGCTACCACTGCAGTGTTTGAGGCACGGTAAGTCTACAAAAGATATAACACCCAACAGAGACATACGGTCACGAGCAATGATATTTAAGAGCAATATGAAATATTTCATTGTAAGAATTTTTGTACTTCTGGGAAGATAGTTGCAAGATAGAGAACCACATTAGGAGCTCCATGGGTGATTGTTGGTGTTGTGGATAGGGAATCTGAGAGGGGAGTCCATGCTGTGCATGTAGGCCTGATCACACCCCAGGGGTATCAGTCTGTGGACAGAGCTTCCCTGTGGCATTGACCTGAACTTCCCTCTTCCCCGCCCTCTCCCCTGCCCTGCATGCACGTTTGAGCTGCTGTAGCATGTAGCCCCCAGGTCACATCAGCCTGCATCACCCGACCAGTCACACATGCATGGCCCGCAGCTCTGCCCCTTCTTTTTACCCACCACCACTGCATGGCTGGCAAGGCCTAGCTCCTGCCATTCACCCTTCCTGCCTTTGGCATGCACCCCAGCACTAGACAGAACCCTCCCAGTGCCTCGTAGGGTCTTCCTACCAGCACCCCAGAACTACACGGGACCCTCCTCTAGCACCTGCACAGGTTCCTCATGCCAGCAACCCATGTTGCACACATTCTGCGGCCCATGACTCACATTTCCCATGAGCTCAGCCTGCGCAGAACCACCCTCATTACCTGAGACCACCCCACCCATGCTGACTGAGAGGGCTACCCATGCTACCCCCAAATAGATAATCCTGGCTGCCTAGGAGAAGCCAAATCCCAGTGACATAGAAGTGCATCATGGTCCTGAAGAACAATGGGTTTTAGCAGGCCCTCAGAATCATTTTTTTAAATCGTTTTATTGGGGGCTTCTTATTAGCCCTTCAATAGAGAAAACATAGGGCTTTCAGTCTGCCAGGGAAAATGGTGCAGAGCTCCACCAAAAAAACACACAGGGAAACCTCAAATCAGCAATCACAATAAGAACGCAAGAGAAATAAAAGGCAACGATGGAGGAGGACCTGAATCTAGGCTTCTACATTGAAGAAGCAGACTTTGAACTACCACAGAAAGAAATCTTCAGAATGCTGATTAGAGTCATATAGGATATGAAGGAACTGATACAGAAAAAGGATGAAAAACAAGATAGCATAGAGTCCACTTATTGAAGAGAAATAGAGTTAAGGGGAAATGCAGCGGAAGCAGAGCAAATTGTAAAAGATCTTACTGGAAGAGGTGAAGAATCATATCAGTGACCTTGAAAATAGTCAATCCGAATTCAACAAATGGGAAAGGCAATCAACAAAATAATAAAAAAAGCTGAGGAAAACCAGAGAACAGTGAGTGATGCTATCAAAAGGAATAATAATTCAGATATTTTGGATTACAGAATAAGACACAATGAAGAAATCAACAGCCAGAATAGCAAGGGAATTCCTGGAAGAAAACTTCTCCAATTTAAGAATGAGAATCAAATAATTATCCAGGAAGCAGAGAAGACACCAATCACACTGATCCCCAAAATCATCCAACTTTGAGGAGAAGGAAACACATACTAGAGGAGCTAGAAAAAAAATACAGTCATGTATAAGGGTACTCAGATAAGAATGTGCTCATATTTATCAGCAGACACAGGAAGAAGAGGAAAAAGTCCAATAGCATCTTCTGAAAATTGAAGGAGAATCACAGTAACCCATGAATTCTATATCCTGCCAAAGTATTCATCAACAGAGACAGAGAGGTAAGAATTTTCCTGGTCAAGGGAAACAATTTGATAATATATATTTTTAAAACCCCAGCACTACAAAAATTCTTTCCAACTCACTTGGGAGAAAAGATCATCATTCACATAGCAAGAACATGAGACCACTGCATAGCGTAACACTATCCAGAAGTCAGTGCAATTAAAGCAATGCCCAAGATGTCATTGACCCAATGGTGGAAAGAAGGCAAGAATGAATTGCTCCACACATACACAACACACTGCTAAGGAGGGAGGTAGGGAAATCTCTAACATGAAAGTTAGGGGACGATAACAAATAATGCACAGATGGATATGATAACTCTGAAGGTTAAAGGTCTGAATTCACCCATTAGTAAACAGAGACTAATGGATTGGATTAGGAAACAAAGCCTATCAATCTGTTGCCTGCTGGAGATACATCTCAAACTAGCTGATTAAAACAAGTTGAGGCTCAATGCCTGGCGAAAAGTATATCAACCTCATGGCAGCTTACAAAAAGCAGGAGTTGTACTCCTAAACTCTGACAAAACCAATTTCACGGGGTAGGACATAAAAATACATAAGGGTGGGCACTATACAAAGAATGTTCAAGGGTTCAGTAGACAAAGAGCCAGTGAGCTTAATAAATATACATTGTTCAATAAAAGACTCACAAAATTCATCAGCCAAACCATTCAAAAGATGAGAAGGAAATAACAGGTTCAACCATCATAGTAGGTGTGGTAGTTACATAATCTGGTGTCAATTTGAAGATTAATAGTATAGGGGTGTTTACACTGTCAATCAGGATATAGCCAATGAGGCCTCTAATAGGGATTCTGGGATCTCCTGTATTCATCCTTGGAGGCAGGAGACACACTCTCACTCCACTTACTCCCTGCAAGATATCCCTATAGAGAAGACACGTGGAGAGACTGATGAACCCAGACCTCTGGAGTTGGGAAGCCACATGGAGACCCTTGCCAGTAGTGAGATGCTTACACCGGCACTGAAGCCACGAGACTTCCCACCCACTGGCCTGTGATCTTCCTGTATTTGGTGTCATTGCATGTGTTTCATGAGTCAGAAGAATCTGACATATGGGCTAAAATCAGACTTATGGACTTGATCTGGACCGGCCTGAGATGTTTTCTCATATTCAATTGCTCTTTCTTATACATATATTTCTCTTTCTTATACACATATGAGTATCTATGGATTTGTTTCTTTAGTCTACCCAAACAGAGTATGTGACTTCAACATACCACCCTCTGAGAAAGATAGATCAACAGGAAAGAAGCTCAACATGGAGGCCACAGAATTAAACTCAACAATTAAATACTTTGACCTGATAACATAGTCATAGCTCTTCACCCAACTTCAAATTATGCACATTCTGTTCAATTACACATAGAAAATATTCAAAAATAGACCACATGCTGGCACACAAGTCAACCTTGAATAAATTCAAACATATAGAGGTCACTCAGGCTTCCTTCTCTGGGCACTATGCCATAAAACTAGAAATAAACCAAAGGAATATCAAATAAACAAGGGCTAATACTTGGAGGATGAACAACTTTCTTCTTCAAAAGGATTGGGTACAGGACAAAATTAGAGATGATGTCAGGAAGTTTATGAGACAATAATACAACATACCAAAATCTATGGGATGCAGCAAAGGCAGTTATCAGAGGATGTTTGATAGCGACAAATGCACATAAGAGGAAGGGAGACTTATGGTTTATAATTTATCACAAAATCATCAGGAATTTGAAAAGAATAAACAGAATAATTCTTCTACTAGCAAAAGAAAATAAATAATAAAAATCGGGACAGAGATAAGTGAGTGGGAAAACAAGAAAATAATGCAAACATATCAATGCAGTAAAAAAAGCTGGTGCTTTGAAAGGATTGCCAGAATCAACTAACCATTGGCTAATCTAACCATAGGTAGGAAGAAGCAGACATCAATATGCAGGATGAGTGATTAGACAGGGGAAATTACAACCGACCCTAATGAAATTAAAAGATTAATTACACAGTACTAAGTAAGCCTGTACTCCAATAAATTCAACTACTTGGAAGACATGGACAAATACTTGGAAGAACAATCCCTCCCCAGATTTTCTCATCTAGATGTTAAGAACCTGAATAGACCCATAGCAAAAGAAGAAATAGATAAGATTATCAAGGAACTACCAATCAATAAAAGTCCTGGCCCTGATGACTTCACAAGAGAATTCTCCCAACCAATCAGGGAAAAGCTGAAACCAATTCTACACAAGCTCTGCCAGAGCATAGAAAACAATAGTAAACTACCAAGTTCATTTTAGGAAGCTGGTATAACCCTAACACCCAAAGGATCCCACAAGATTAGAGAACTACAGACTGATATCACTAATGAACAGCGATGCAAAAATCTTTAACAAAATATTGGTCAATAGATACAAAAGTATATAAAACAAATAATTCATCCTGACCAAGTGGGATTCAATCTAGGGATGCAGGGATGGTTCAAAATCTGAAAATTTGTTAACACTATCCACCACATTGAAAAGAAGAAGAATCACATGACAATTTCAATAGATGCAGAAAAAATATTTGACAACACTCAACACCCATTCCTAATTAAGATACTCAGGAATATAGGCTTGGAATGAAGCCTGCATACAATACAATCCGTGTTTGCAAAACCAGAATGCAGAGTTACAGTCAATGGAGAAAAGATGAAAAGATCCTCGATTTTTATGTACCATCATCCTGCGGGTCCTAGCTAATAACATAAGGCAACAAAGGATATTTGAGGGAAAGAATTGAAGTTATCATTATTTGCAGATGATATGATTTAGACATTGATCACCCCAATGGCTCCACAATAGGAATGCTTGAAGTTATAGAGGAATATGGTAGACTCGCAGGATACAAGATCAATGAACAGAAGTCAATTGGATTGCTATCTACATTGGATGGGATCACACAAAAAGGGATCAAGAAAGCGGTACCCTTGACAATAGCCAAGCATAAATTGAGATATTGTGATAGTTACATAATCTCATGTCAACTTGAGGATACTATAAGTGAAGGGTTAGAGTCTAGCCTGTCAATCAGGTCACAGTAAAAGCCTCTGTGTGGGCATGATCTTCTCATTAAGAATTATAGGAGCTTCCTCTTTTTCCCTTGGAGGTAGGCCACACACTCTCTCTGCTTCACATTCCTGTTGACAAGTGGAACCACACTGATGGCAGCCAGAGCCCTGGAGAATGTTCCACTGCCATTGGATCTACGAGAGTTTCCACATTTGTCATTATTGCATGTGCTGCAGGAGTCTGAAGAGGAACTCTTGGGCTAATATTGGACATAAGGAATTCCCCAGGACCAATGAGGAGACAATCATAAAGAAGAGGGAGGGAGGAAACAGACCTCCACCCGATGCACTAAGACATGAATGCAACATACTGGCATGAAACAGTGAACCAAGAAAAGTCCACAGGCCTGGCTCTAATCCCAGTTAGCACTGAAGCTACAGCTGGGGGAGAGGGGTGCATCTGATTAGAACACCCAGGAGAAAACTAAGAGGGAAGGAGAGAGAGTCAGTGGAACGCACCATGGCCCACCAAGCCCTGAGGACAATATTCCTGCTCAGAGCAGCAAATTCATAAAGAGGACCCCGGGGCAGGCCCCATCACAAGACTCGAGGTCGCTCACTGACCGATAGTGCTATGCAGGTCAACACTGGAGACAGTATGGGAATTGTGTCCCATCTGATCCCATCACATCAGTGCAAAGCACTTTGGGCATGCAACGCAGCAGCAAGGGGACCGAAGCAATAGAGGGACCAAGGAATTCCCCAAATAGGCACTGGTGACAGGGAAAGGCACTTGACCAGACTGGACCAGAAAACACCCAGAAAGGTCAACAAACAGACCTGGAACTATTTATGGGCTTTTCTTTTGTGGTGTTGTTGTTTTGTTTTTGTGTTTATTATTGTTTTTCATGTCTATCTTGATAAGATAAACAATCTAGAGGGGAAAACAATGGGACTTATGGTTACAGGGGTACACAGGACAAGGGGAGACAAGGGAAAGGAGGGGAGGAGCCAATAAACCCAGAAAAGAGAAAGCAAGAAGTGATCTAAAATTTATGGTGAGGGAGGCGTAGGATGCCTAGTGGGGCTTGAACAAGCTCAGTGTAGTCAAAAGAAATTAATGAAAGCTGAATGAAGGTAGAACTTGATAGTGAAATAAGAGGGAAGTAAAAGGAAACAGAGAGGAAAGAACTAGGAGACAAAGGAAATTTATAGAGATTTAAATATAGGCATGCACATATGTAAATATATTTTTATATAATAAGGAAATAGATCTATGAGCATATATTTGTATGTTAAGTATTATGGTAGCAGACTGACATTGGGCCTCTACTCAAGTACTCCCTCAATGCAAGAACACTTTGTTCTAATAACCAAGAATTCTGTGATGCTCACCTTCTCAACACAATCACTGAAGACAAAAGGGGTGCATAGGAAAAGAGGTAAAGAAAGCTGATGGTGCCTGGTTATCAAAAGATACAGCAATGGGATCTTAAAGACTTGAAGGTAGACAAGCCGCCATCTAGCTGAGAAGCAACAAAGCTCACATGAAAGAAAAACAACAGCCTGTGTGGTCATGAGGTATAAATGGGATTGGATACCAGGCATCAAAGACCCAAAACAATGATATCAATGTGAACAATGGAGAGAGTGGAGTGATGACTCAAGCCCAAATGTATACAATTGGACACCCCCTTATAGAAGGATCATAAGGAAGAGTCAGTCAGGGTCAGTACAGCACCAATGAAAAAAAAAAAGATATAGCATCTGGGGTCTTCTTAAAGTCTTGACGTTAAACAAGCAGCCATCTCACAGGGAAGCATCAAAGTCACATGGAAGAAGCACACCAGCCTGTGTGATCATGAGGTTTAGATAGGAATAGGTATCAATAGTTCAAAAATAAGCAATCAAATTGACGTGCAAGACTGTGGACAAGGTGGAGACCTAAAACCCACCGGTAAAATAGCTGAACATTCCCTGACAGAAAGGCCCCATGGAAGGGGTGATACATGCAGGGTTCAGTATAGCATTGATGAAACACATAAATATCCTCTAGCTCTTTAATATTTCCTTCCCTTACTATTATAGTCTTAGTTTTACTTCATTAATCTTGTGAGACCTTTCTATGTTCCTTTGTGTGATTAAGATCATTCGATGCATGAAACCAAGATAAATAAGCCCTTGAGAAATAGTATCTGGGGTAATGATTCCCAGAGGGTATGGAAAGAGAGCAGGCGGGGGTCGGGGAGAAGGGTGAACTGAGAGCAACGAGGACTAGGTAGCCCTACTTGAGGGGAATGAATAACAGAGTGGTAAGTGAACAGATATTTTTGCTGGTATAAGATACAGCAAATGTAAATAATTAATAATAATAAAAAATTTAAAGAATTTGTGTGCTTCCTTTGGACAGAAATTCCACAAGTATTTGTTGAATTTGCCTAGCACGTATGTTGTGCATAACATAAATTCAGACCACGCTGTCTACAGTAGAAAAGAAAGACCAGGCCCTGGCTATATTAAAACTATGATTTGATTTGATAACAACTGAGTAGAAAAGTAATAATCTGACTATAAATGAAGCATGATGACTTAGATTAAACCAAGCAATAAATATGAAGAAAATGGGGTACCTTCAAACCACCATATGCAGGGGTGGAGCATGAAGAATGTGGACAAAATGGCACCCACTTAGCATAAGGCAGTCTGAATGACTGAATCCTATGCCCCTCCACAGGAGGGGGACTGAACCGTTTATATCCTGTCTGCTTCAGTCCATTGATTTCCGTTCCAGGAGGCTAGCTGGGCTGTGTTAAGAAAGGAAGACACAGAGAAGCTGAACCTGAGGCTGACCCCATTTTTCTTTGGGAAATAAATAACTCCTCTGAGTTTGGCAAATTGCATAATTAAAGTCAAATACTGTTGTAAAGATAAGACACTCAGAATGTTTCCTTCAGTCCCAATGACCATTGAACTCACCTTAAATTAATTGTGAAGGTGATGATGAAACAAGGGTTTTGAAGTCATGATTAAACCCACCTTTTTCTGGTTTTATTTTAATATGAATGGAATAGGCTGTTAGTCCCCTGGAAACCAGGCATCTGAAAGCAATACACTTTTGAATTATTGCAGTAAGTTCTTGTAAATCTCTTTCCAGCCTTCTATTTGAATGATTCATAGGTGCAAACGGAAGGGCTGGCTTACAGTAAATGGAGGAAGGTATGCATAATCCGAATGGACAGAGGCAAAAAGAATTAAATCATATGGCAGACAAACAGAATAGACAAGATCGAATGGGTTAAGAGAGGTTAATCAAAGTGTGCTCCCTCTTCGGAAAAGAAGGCGAAGTCTAGAATAATTGATAGCCTCGGGAGGAACACAAAAGCTATGGGTAAAAGAAACACACAGAGACACACACAGCCTAAGGAGAACAGGTTAGGGAAAATAAGGAAATCCAGGTGCAATGCTCTTAAGAAAAGGCTTTGTAACAAAAGGCAAAGTCGTGTAACACAAGATTGTACTTTGGGAGTTTTAATTTTCTTCTCAATCACTCCAAGAGCTTTCTTGTCTCCCTTCCTCTAGTCTCTCTTTATCTGTTTCTTCTACTTGAGCTACATTGGAATAACCTTGATCTTGTGCGTTGATTTCTAAATGTGTTTTCAAAGTAGGTTCATCTTCACCACATAGAGAGAGGTTTATCTGCTTTTTGCCAGACAAGCTGTTTGATCAAGTCATTTAATATCACATATTTGGGAAATGGGCAATATGAGTTGCTGAGATCAAGGAGCGCTTCGCACTTGAAATGAGGATGCAAGTTGTTGACTGACCTCTAAAAAAATTCAGTGTCCTATTTTCTTTGGAAGTTAGATGGGAGAATGTTTTATATATACATATGTATACATACATATGTATATATATGAAAAAGCTGCGAATATACACATACATATGTATATATATATTACTCCCAAGATTATTATAACAGTTTCCATGCCATCCACAAAAACAAATGCACAAACTGCAAAGTAGCATATGCAAAAATTACATGGGCATTGAAATCACACTAGCTACAAACATATCCTAGCCAAATAACTTTTATTTTCTAAAAAAAACCAAAGAAAGAAAGAAATAGGTTAATTTTAGAGACTTTATGCAACAAAGCGACTATCTACAGAAACATTATATTAGCATATGATATCTTAAGAAAGTAATGTGATAGCATGTGTATCCTCATTCGGTGATTCTGGAAAAGCTCGTCTAAACTTAGTAAATGTGCCATGCTATAAAATGGGATATAAATGGCAAAATCAAACTAATTCAGGTTTTGTAATTTTGAAGAACCATGCCTAATTACTACTAGAACAGGAAGCAACCAAAGAGATAGGCTGTTGTAACTAATGTATAGGCAGATTTCTCATCTGCGTTCTGAAAAGGAAGATGATGGCAGATTGGCAATATCTAGATTGATGGTGTTATTTAAAGTCAAATGTGTATCATTGGATACAAGCTATGGCAACATATAGTGATACTGAATCAATCTTTTAAAGAAGTTATCGGAAAAAATGTGAAAAGAAATAAAAAAATGTAATAAGCAGATTTCAGGTAGGGAGTTTTATTCCAGCCCATTTTCTCTGTTTCCCAATAAGACCCCATCAAAATTCTCTCTAAACTCCCTAATCCCCTTAGCCATGTAGTCTGAAATTGAAAATTCCATTTTCTGGGTAGCAGGTATCTCATAGCTTTCTCTTCACTAAGTTATCTTGCTTTTCTACATAAAGAGGCCAATCCTGACATTGGGAAACTTGATCCAGGCGGTTTAAGTACCTGTAAAAGCACCTTGAATCACTGACTTTCTTGAAGAACTGCTCCAGCAAATTGTTCGCTGGGACAAAACTAAATGTAAAACTTAGCATCTAAAAACCAAACCAAAGTATTACAACCCCCAAATTTGAAGGAGCTAACTTTTGAGAGAGTTTATCAAATATATCTTAGAGAGAAATGTGATGTCATGAAAACAGAGTAATATGATCGCTACATTTATCTCCTTCAAAATAGAGAATTTTACTTTTCCTAGCACTTCAGTATTCATGGAGCTGAAAATAATTAAATTCCAACGGAGATAGTCAGTGTACAGTTTTAATAATTATCATGTTTATTTTACCATCCAGGACTTGCATAAAAATAGGGCCTAGTGTTTTAGAAAAATAAAACAATGCATAACCCATTTCTATCAGCATGATAGCAACATGCTGGATACACTTTTCCAACGGTATTTAACATTTCAAATCTAGCCATCAATGTGATCAACTCCACCCCTAACTTCCATAATGGTACAATCCTGGTGTTTGTAGAGACTTTGAATCCTGAACAGTAAAGGATCATTTATGAAGAATCTGGTAAATTTTAGCTAGTTCATGGCAGAGCTGAAAATGTATATGGACACTGAGTTTGGGAAGGACATCATGATTGGTGAAGAATATTTAATATAGCATGAATTGCCAAAATAATGGGAAAAATCAGCTTTAGGGAAAATAAGAGAATTTGGTAGCTAGAAGACACCAGGAAAGACCAATCCCTCAAAAGGGGAGTATTATTGTTTAAAGTAGAGAGGGCTATGAAAAAATGAGGGAGAGAGCACAAAATAGCTGCAAAAACAAACTCAACAACATCAAATCATGAAGAAGGTGCAAGACAAAGCCATATTTCATTATTTTTTTCTCTGTAAGCTCATCATGACTTCAAGGCATTTAGTGGCCTCTGACCATGGAGAAGGGCATCACCGAGAAAAAGGAAGAATGGTCTGATATTCTGTCAAAAGAGACCCAGACAAGGTAACCCACACAGCAGCAATTGGAACACTAACAGACAGCAATCGCTCAATAAGTAAGTACAATCATCACCAATTGAACATCAAAACTTTCTATCCTGTAGACAGTTCCAGTCTTAGAAGCCCACTGGGCAGTTCTGTTCTGCCCTAGGTCACCCTGAATCAGAATTGACTTCGTGGCAGTAAGCTTTATCATTTCTAACCACATCGTCATGTATAGCCACTTCCCCTTTCTTGGTTATAATCTAAAAGAAAGGAGCGTGGCCCGGTGGGAGTTCTTCTGAGAATAAATAGAGCATTTTATGTTAAAGGTAATCATTTTTCATAGTGATTCCTTGATTTTTGTAGCCAATCGAAACACCTACCCCAAAATTCAATGTCCCATTGTTAACTTCTTTACAAAATAGCTTCCTAGTGTTGAATTTAAATAAATGTTTACAGAGACAAAGTTGTTGGGTAGTTTGTTTTTGTTTTGTTTACCTTCAGAAAATGAAATCGGGCTTTCTTTGGAGCAAGACCGAGAGAAGAGTTAACTAGTCCACTCACATCCTCTCTTTGCATTCCCGGCTGCTTTGTGTGAAAAAGAAACTTAATTATGACATTTCAATATTGAAATAAAATTAGTTTGGATTTTATTCCTCACTCTTGAGAGGAAATTATGCTCCATTTTAACTGTGCAAGACAACTGTCGATTCATCTGTGGAGCGATAAGCAGCGCTATTTTTACAAACTGTTCAAGGCTTCTCTTCTTGTGGGTACAACTTGGCATTCACATTCCTGTTTGCAGAAGCCTTTGTGGATATCTCGCTTGCCACTATTCCAACCCTGCCAACCGCTCATGTCAGTTATCTCTCTTTAGCAAAAACCAACAACAACAACAACAACAAAAACGTGGCCAGCAAGCATTTCTGACTCTTGGCAATCCTGGGAGTTACAGACGAGAACTGAGCCACAGAGTGTTCCTGGCTGCGGTCTTTACAGGAGAAGGTTGCCAGACTTTTGTTCTACACATTGCTTGAGTGGGTTCAAACCAACAATCTTTAGGTTGGGTTTCAACTGCCAAGGGTTAGATTAGCAGAAAATCACACACTGTCATTTATAATGACATATTTTACTTATGGCCCATTTCTGTGCCTAGCTTTAATGGACCAAAATAAAAGTGTTAAAAAATTATCTTATCCAGATTAGCCTAATTATCTTAAATTCTAAATATATTCTGTGGAATTTCACAGCTTCCCTACAATGCATAGAGTGTATTAATGTATTGTTTAATATATTAGTAAGTTTTAAAAATCATGTAATGAATTAAATATTAAAGACCACATAGCCAATGCAGTTTCACTGCTCTCTAAATGCCCCTGGCAAGGATTTAATTTAGATTTAATAAAAGAGTTATTATATTATTTATTTGATTATAAATATGCTAATGGAAATGCTATGCTATAAATACTTCTGTTAATTAAATACTCGCTGACTTATGGAAGTTTATTTAGGTGCAGCTAGCAGTTTATTAAGATGCATGAGTTGAAACTCAATAAGTATATTCTCAATAATCCATTGATATTTAATAGGTAATAAGCATACTATACTTAAGCTAGTACATTTAGATGTATTCTCTCTGTTGAACGTTAGTTTAAAGCTAATTATTGGTAGCATATTTACTAAGCTTCCACTCTTTAAGAGATATTTATCTTAATAAAAAAGGTTGTTATGCCCCAATAGATATTCATAATAATCAGTTGATATTTAATTAACATATAATAACTCCCTCATTAAACTTAAATTAAATCCTTATTTGAGATACTCAATTTAAAGTGCAACTGAAAATATCGCTACAGAAAATGTCATGGCTTGCCCTGCATTCCTTTTCCAAACAAAGTGAGAGATGCTGGCCACCGATGATAGCATTTCCTGACAAGAAAGGACACTTGGGGTATGCATTTCATTTACAAGAAGCCATGGTGTCACAGTGGTTACAACGTTTACCTGGTAGCTCAAAGGTCAGTGGTTCAAACCCACTGGCCACTCTGGAAAATAGTGGTGACAGTGTGCTTCCCTAAAGCTCTACAACCCTGAGAACCCTGTGGGTTAGTTCAATGCTGTCCCAGCAGGTCACTGTGTTTCTGAATGGACTTGAAGACAGTGGAGAGTTTTAGCCCACACATTTATTTTAAAACAGGTGGGATATATTATCTCATTCAAATTAAATATGGCAACATTGATGTTCTTACTTAAGATAAGACTGCTAAGGTAAAAATAGACCCATTCTCTTCATTACTCCCCCAGACCCTCTCTCCGCGATTGACTACCGAGTCCTAGAATGCGAATGCCTAAGACATACATTACTGGGGTCCCTTGCTTCCTGAATTCCAGTCATGTATGGCCACCAATTGGCACCAGAAGGAAGTCTGAGGGAATGTGTAGGAAGAAGTTGGAGTGTCTGTCTCTGATGGTGATGATGTCTTTTTACATAAACCATAGATTTTATCGATCATTCCTTCCTATAGGTCGGGTTCTCATTATGTTCTTTAACCCCTTGAGACATGGGAATCTCAGGACCACAATTGTGGGAGGCACCAAGGTCAATTACATAAATAACGATGTTTCCCATCTTACTTTAGTGCATGTCTATCATTATTTTAAAAGTATCCATTAGCAGTGCAAGTATTGGTCTCTTCCTCATTTGAAAGACAAAAGAGAGAGAAAATTGAGAGCCATATGGAAACAATTCTTCCAATGGAATAATGATGGCCCACACATACATCAGTATCACATCCCTAAGAACAGGTGGGATAACTGATAGAAGGTCCTGCTTTGAGTGGCAGAGAATGTAGAACAGAATTCAAAGTCATAAAAGAAGTCAGGCTTATCAGTAGAATAATGACTGTTAAAACTCCAAAATTTGTATAGCCCTTTTTTATCCTTCAGGTCTGAAACTGAACACAACACTGCTAGAATAATCAACCATTTAAGATCGATAAGATTGTTTACCATAAAATAAGAGATCTCTCTAAGATGAATCACCAGGCGATAGAAAACAGATTTAGGAATGGATTTTGTGCTCACCCTTAATCCTAGCTCCAATCTAAGTACAATTCAGTTTTATGACCTGACCCTGCTCGCTATGTGCCCTCATGAAGGACAGAGACATGGAAGATACAGATGCTATAGCAAAGTGTGCTGAAGAACTTGGATGGTGCCCAATTATCCAGGAAAAAAAATAGTGACTGGAGTCTTAGAGCCTTATTTTCTCACAAGCAGCCATCTAAGGGAGATGTCAACTAAGCTCACATGGAAAACACACACCAGCATTTGTGATCCCAGGAGTAGAAAAGATAGAATCCAAATCCGAAGGAGGGAATGGTATCAGGGCTCACATTATGAAATTTTGGTTTGCAGAAGGCTATGGATGGCAGTAAGAGTCCACAAAACATCTGCAGAATTTCCACAGGGAATAAGCCTCCAATGATTCACCTCTGCCCACAGGTGAGGGAGGGAAATAACCTGGTTATCATACAGAGAATATTGGAAAGGCAGTGATAGTAGGTTAAAATAATAAATCTGACTTGAATGGCTAAAAGCTTGTCATTTGACCTCCTTTTTGATACATTTTGAGCTTGGTCTGGTCTTTAATATTTTTTATTTTATCCCGCTGATTGGAACAATCTCTGCTGTATTTTATCGTTGGTAGCATCCTTAATGCCCTTTTATGTACACTCTTCCATGTTTTTCATGATATGAAACCCAGGTTGGGTGAATCTACAGGGACGTTAACTAGAATAAGGGTTCCCGGTGTGTATGGCGGGGAGGAGGTATAATGGAAAACCTATAGCACTGAGTACAAGGCGGAAGGATATGCTTTGAAAATTATTGTGGTCGCATTTGTACGGCACTGCTTGATTTGCCTGAGCTATTGAATGGTACGATGTCTAGATTACGTCCTAATGATTCTGGGGGAAAGGAAAATGATCAAAAGGGCAGCACTTACGGAGGACAAAGCTCAGAGGAAACAAAGGGGTGAACGTGGAATAAGTGATGTACATTAAGGCAACTGTAATAAATTAGTTGAAACAAAATGTATATAAATGCTTGAATGTAAAATTGATGATCTGCTCAATCGGCCTTCACATAAATCATAATAAAAAGTCTCAAAAACAACACAACTTTTGTTTTCTTCTTTTTACAAAGACCTATTCGGAAAGGTTCCTGCCTTGAACACAGCTCCCAGTTTGAGCGAGGAAAGACTTGGCGAGCTGCTTCCATAAGGTTCACGGTCACAAAACTCCAATGAAGCTCTGTTCCACTCCGTCCCGCATGAGGTTGTCATAAGTCAACTTGGCAGCAACAGGAACGTTTTTGTTACCAGTTTTCTAAAGCACTGCTTTACACATTTGAAGTGCTACAATCCTGAAACAAAATCTAAAGCAATTAAAGGCAAATAAAGCACCTTTTGTCGAGGCAGCACATATTTATCTCATTCTGACCATGGGGAGATGGCCCCCAAATATTCCATTCCTAGGATCACATCAGAGGTAAGGGGGTTCCCTCTTCAGAGGACTCCATCCTCTAGCCACAGTGACTGATTAAAAAATGGCTCATGTATGGCTCTTCCAAAACTTCATAAAAGGTGCTATTCCCTTCTGGAATGATGAGCTAAGAAGATAATGAATGCCAGTAGTCACCTTGGCTGTGACACAGTGACAGTCCTCATGAAAATAAAGGTAAATATGCCAAGCACAAAAGAACAAGGACAACATGAGTCCACTGAGGTAAGCTTTAAAAAAATGCAAAAGGGACATAGGGGAAAAGCTAATGCATACAAACATTCCTGGGGTGAGGACCAGGTAGTATGGGAGGGGCCAGAGAAAATCCAGGGCTACATATGGTAGCTAACTAAAAAGGAGGGGGGTAAAGGGAAAAAAAGAAATGGGTAGTGGGGGAACAGGGCACTAACCCACCCAAGGGGAGGGTATTTTTTTATATCTCCACAGGGAAAGAGGGACCAGACTTCAACCTGGTATTCCAAGATGTGAATGCAACATGCTGGCATGGAGTAGGGAATGAGTGGAGAGGTCTGAGGGGCCAGCCCCAATCCCAACTGAGAAGATCATATGGCCAGCCCCACTATGAGACACGATATTCCTCACTGACCCATAGCCCTACAGGGGACAACACTGAAGATACAGTGTGGGAATTGTGCCTGAACTTTTCCCACCACACCAAGGCAAAACACTAAGGGTGTGCAACAGAACAGCAAGGGGAAAAAAGCAATGAAGTCTCCAGTAAATACCAAAAATAGACTTTGGGGCCAGGGATTGGCACCCCACCAGACTTGACCAGAAAACCCACACATACAGCTACCAGAACTGAAGCATCCTTTAGAGTTTCCACATATGGGAGTCAATAATTTCCCTTCTGTTTAAGATAGTTTCGATTAGTGTTGTGTCATTTACAATAAGACTAGACATAACTTCACCAGTTGCACCATAGGAGAAAAATGAGCTTGTCTGCTCTTATGATGCTTTAAGTCTTGGGATGCAGATGCTCTCTCCTTTAGGGTCAATATGAGTTGGAATCAACTCTATGGCCTTGAGTGTGGTTTGCTTGGAGCTATTCACCAAAGTAGGATGTAGAACATTGTTTTTTGTTTGTTTGTTTGTTTTATGAACTAATATGCCATTTAATTCTAGTGTCCCCTGAGACTATGGTCTTGATCCCCAAGACTCTGGGACTCATTCCTTCAAGGTGTTTGGTATGTCTAAGAAGTTTCCATAACTTTGCCCCTGTTTGCTCCACCACATTCATGGATATATTTGCAGCAAAGCCAAGTTGATACTTGTGAAGACAGTACAACATCAACTTACAAAATATATATATATATATATATATATATATATATATATATATATATATATATATATATATATATATTAGGTGATGTTTTTTGGTGGAATAGAGGTTGGAAAAGATTTCTAACTTCCTAGTTTATTCCAACTCAGAGACTATATATAGGGTTTTTGTAATGTGAGTCTTTCTGGGAACAGACAACCTCCTCTTTCTCCCATGAAGTTGCTGGTGTGTTTAAACCCAGAACCTTGAGGATACAGTGCAATGCTTAACCCTTAGTCTGAATTTCCATTCCTTGCTGATCTGTGAGTTAATATTACTTACATTCTCTTATTTGCAGGGCTGTTGTGGGGATCAAATTGGGTTCATTTGTACGTATGTTTATATTGTGTCAAATCCCTAGATTGTTTAAAACATTAAAAAAATCTGTCAATAATTTACAAAATGCCAATTCTAATTGCTTTGTCAGTATTATATATATATATAAGCACACCAACCTCTATATTTGGTGCATAATACTAGAAACATTGACAATGCATTTAAAAACAGGTGCTACTGTCTGTTCCTTTCCATTGGAGCCCTGTAGTAATGTTCTAAAAGCACTTTATGGGTATTTAATAATTAGATTTCTAACAGCCCTGTGACATGATGCTATCATAAAATGAACCCTTCGTGGCTGTGATGTAGACCTGTATTTATTTTCTAGATTTAAAAAATTCATTTAGGGAGGCTCTGGACATTAAAATCAATTTAAATACAATTAAACTATTAGTGTAATCTAAAGAGACCAATTGAAATATTAGGCTATGTCTATTCTTGGGCCAATGAGTAGGGAGAATAGACAAACATCCAGACACTTAGGACATAATGACTTAAAACATCAAATGAATATGAATAAGAGGGTTGAGGGGGGGTACATAGGACTTTAGTTTTCCAAATTGACTTTCTGCAATAAGATCCATGTATATATTAGTCTACCTTCATTTACCCAGATGAGTTTAACTTAAAAAAAGCAAATTACACAACCACAAAACCAGTTGACATACAATAGAATTAGTAGAGTGAAATTTCTTAATATGGTTCTACTACTCATGTCTATGCAACTCCCACCAAATAGTTGGGTGGGGCCATTCAAACAGGGGGTTTTCAACACTAAAAGAGGGGATGGGTTAGTTTTTGTACTCCCCACCCCCCTGACTATAAGGTTTATCCATCTGTAAAGCAAAAGCAGAGAGAAAACTCCAAGGACCTTGGAAGAACATGTTCAAGATCATTAAAGGCAGCGGTGGAGGCCAGCAAGACTAGAGACTTTTGAAAGGAGACTCAAAGGAATAGCATCCGGAATGTGGGGTACCTTCTCCCCATATGGCCTGAGACTATAGAATGGGGGACACAGAATGACATTTAGGCTATGGGACCACGTGACCGCAAGACTATGAACTGGAGAGAGACAGAGCTACCACATGGCTGAGAGACTAGAAACCAGAGAAAGTCTTTGTTGCTGGATGACGAAATCAATGACTGTATCCTTTTTGTTTGCTGATTGTGACTTGTGATAACCATTAACTTGCCTAATAAATTCCCTTAGCCATAAATATTGTCTGTGAGTTCTGTGGAGCCATTGTAAAAAATTATCAAGCCCAGCATGGATGTAGAGTGCTATGGGAGGAATGGTTGGTGTCTGAATAGGTAAAGAGTCATGGACCGTGGAGGCTTGGCTGACCCCACTGCATGGCAACAGGGAAGCCAGGGGAAGTCAGAAATGCCCATATTCTTGCTATTTATATTTCAGTAGCCAATGACGATGTTATAGTCAATATATTTCATTTAGATACCTTCTTTCTATCAGACATTAAAATTACTCATAAGCTGAATTTCTATCTTGCAATCCAATTCTCTCCTGTGTTGGAAATATCATCTACATAATTTGGGGGTTCCTCATCAACTTCAAATTCTCAGGGTTGCATGTTGGGCCTAACAATGGATGACTCCACATTTAAGTTACAGCATTCCACTGTAACATCCTGAATCAGCGAGAAAGCAAAATGAAACAAAACAATTACAAGTGTTTTCTAGCTTTTCTTGACTTAAAAAAATCCTTCTCAATAAATAAATTAATTCAATTCACACAATGCATTTTAATGTAGATTCTATTTACATTTGAATGTTTTCTGTTATATTAAAGATATGTATTTGGGGAAAATAAAGAACCCACAACTAAACTATACCATTATGCATTAACAATTTTTAAACAGAGAAGAATAAGCAACACCAAAGTTGACTGGAGGATATAAGATCCATACTTGCATGGTCTATTAATAAAAACATTGTATGTTCTTGTTTAGTCTCAAGATATCATATATATATGCGATTATATAGAGATAATATATACTTGTGTGTAGATATATATTCTCTACAGTAAAAATAGACTAAATTTATACAAGTATAGAAAATCATAGCATATATCCTAAGATATTTTGAGTTAGTCATAACTTCATACCAATAATCAGATTTATCACAATATGAAGAATGAATGGCAAGCAAATCAGTCAATTATTTACTTAATACGTGAGTATCTAGTAGTGATGTTAGGCACATGCACTCTGATAATATTAAGTATATATGTTGCCTTGCTTCCAATGTTGGCATGCCCTCTCTCTGACTTTGTAGTCCTTAAATCTCAGTTTCTCATTTATTCATCTATGTAGGTGTCAATCTATCCCAGCTCATGAAAAAGTACTCAGATGTGTGCATGGAATGTCCTAAACAAACAACAGACCCCAGCAACTGCTCATCACTACCTAGACTGGTCATTCTTCTTGAGGCCCCGCCCCTGACCTTACTCAGAGAACTCCTACTCAAATCTTTCATTTCTTGCCAACTGTCTCACCTAAACTTTGTTTTTCATAACAATCGGGTTGGATAAAGCTATCTTTTAAATCAGCATTTTCCAAGTTTGTATGACTAGAATAAAACATAATGAATGAATTTGCTAAAAGAGTTCCCAATTGATACCCATTTAGTCTTTTTCCCCATTTCTGTAAGTTGAAATTAGAAGTTTCCTTTACTTTGCCACAAAAGTCAATCAATAAGCATTGTAGTATTCCCACTATGATTTAACTACTATGGCCTATTTATAACACAACCATCCCTGTTTTAATTGCTCTCTGTAGCACATAGTCATGCAAGGACTCAAGAATGAATCAATAGACCTTGATGGCAATTAAATAAATCGGTGGCCACAACCCAGGACCAATTAATGTGTTCTGGAGTCATAATTTGAAGAAGGCTATTACCAAAAGAAAGTAAAACTACAAAGAAGCTCCACATGGAGTGGTCACTGGAAATTGCAATTGCTAGGGGGAATGTAAAGATGTCCACATTTTAACAGTCATCAAAATCTCCATGGAAACCACCTTCAGGGGTGAGGGGGTGGTGGTTTAATAAGTAGCTCTCAAAAACACAAAAACAAAGAAAATATAAATCAGTTTCAAGTCGTAAATTCAGGACCCATTTTTAAAAGTTTAATGCAGTGAAATTTGAGGTCAAAATTCGATTTGTCATTTAGCAAGATAGTGCCTCCTATGCCATGGAAGAGTATTGTAAAGGCATAAATACAGATGCTCATGAATTTGCCCCAAATATATAATTATGCTTCCATGTTGGAATAAC
Organism: Tenrec ecaudatus; assembly: GCF_050624435.1. Taxonomy (NCBI): domain Eukaryota; kingdom Metazoa; phylum Chordata; class Mammalia; order Afrosoricida; family Tenrecidae; genus Tenrec; species Tenrec ecaudatus. The sequence continues at coordinate 200,572,336 of NC_134532.1, forward strand.
ATATTGCAGCAAGTTAGCTAAGTAAAGTGTCCAGGGTAAAAATATAGTAATTAAGGAAGAAACAAGGAGAGAACCTGCATTAGTTGAAGTTAATTTCAAAGAAAGCCAGAAACTACCAAGTAGAAATAACAAATAGGGAATGAAAAGATAGTATTCTGTGGTATAATCTAAAACCTAGATAGTTTTTATGTTTCTTTATATGACTTTTTAAGTATCCCTCTATAAAAGTTTCATGATCATCTAATGATGATACCCGCATGAAAGTGTTAGATAAACGCAAGTAGTCAAATGAGGCAATTATGACTAGTTCAAGAAAGTGGCCAAGTCATTTTGCATGAAGAACACACTATTTTGGCACAAGAATCATCATGAGAATTATTGTTGGTGTTCTGATAATGGGATCTATACCACAAAGCTGGATTATCTGAAAGTCTGGACCCGTGGTTCTTTTAGTCAGTTGTACCATGGCAACTGAGGAGACTGAGAGAACAACCCTGCAATGGAAACAGAACAGAAAAGGATGTACTGAATGTAGGTGACCGAGGGAGTATGGAGGGAAAGGCGAAAGAGACACCCAAAATAACTTATCTTCACAGTTGCTAGTTTAGGGCAGTCCCCCTAAATTTTAACTGTACTCACACTCTTGGATTCCAAAATAATCCCTTCTATTCTTATTCTTTAAAATCCCCACTTATTACTTAAGGAAAGTCGTATTGATGTCCAATGTTGTGAGCCCAAGGTAGGCATGATTATAACCCTGGCCTACATGTCTCATTGACTAGAGATCAGGGAAGCCATCTTTAAACCGCCCTTACATAAACACATTCATACAGTTAATAATGGTGGAAAAAGAAGGTCCCTTTTCTTTGGAGAGAGAGTCATAAGATACATATGCATAAGAACAAGTACAGTCGTCACAGATATGGGAGGATTTAGTAGCTTCTCTAGGAGATGCCAAGGCGTCTGCTAAAACGTACAACTATATTTTGCTTAGTAAACTGCCGGTTCTGGTGGGAATGTCAGCCTCCCCTGTATGTGGAATCGCCTCCACATGCAAGTACTACACAATTAGTTACAGGGACAAGAGCCGAGAAGGTCATTTCCATCTTTAGCCATTGGGCCACTATGATAATAGATGATATGCCTGCTGACTCTGACCACCTGATGCTTTTCAATTGTCCCTAATGTCCCTCTTCTGCTAATTTTGAATCTCAAATAATTGGAAGGATCAAGATGCTTAGACCTAATGTCTAAACTTATGAGTGAGGATCTCCCAACCCCATGCCGCATTCTCAGCATGCTACTAATGCATGGACATGCGTGTCTCTCCTCCTATGTTCTCTCTCCTCCCAAAAGCTTGAGCGAATTCTTTTCTTTACTCAGTCCAGCACTATCTCTATCCTGTGTCTTCAGAAATACTCTGTCTTAACCCTGCCTTGTTTTTATTCCAATGCACTTTGTTTTGTTGAAAAGTTTTATGGAATTGGAAGTCCTACATGATTTTTTTTTTCAGAGTTGCAACTTCCTAACTCTTGGAGTTTAAACACAGGACTTGTTACCAGCTTGAATATGGGGATAAAAAGGAAAGAAGTGGCTGAAAAATAATTAAGAGCAAAATTATTTTCAGCCATTTTCCTAGAAACTTTCTCTTTATGGACAAAATTCAAACTCTCATCGGTCACAAAATAAAATGCTTTCCAGCTAAATACTAAAATCTATTTGAGATACCGAACAAGCTTCAAGGGCAGACTTTTTAAAAAATATGCTGTTAACTTCTATCAAGTTGATTCTAGCTCATAGCGACTCTAGGTACAAAAGTATAAAGTACAGTTTGTCTTGTGCCATCATCACAATCAGTTCTTTGCGTCAGATCATTGGTAGGGCAACTCTGTTAATCCAGCTTCTTAAAGGTTTCTTCTTTTTTTTCAGTGACCTTCTATTTTACCACATCCTCCAAGACCTCTTTAGGGTTTTGAAAATCAAGGCTATGACTTTGAAGACCAAGGTGTGCCTTTCCCAAGCCATAGTGTGTTCAATCTGCATGTGATAGTTGGACATTGAACAGGGAAGAACAAAGAAGACTAGATGTGTTTGAATTGTGGTGCTGGCAAATACTGAGAGTACGATGGACTGTCCAAAGGACAAATAAGTCTGTCCTGGCAGAAGTATGGCCAGAATGTTCCTTAGAGGCAAAAATGGCAAGACTTCGTGCTATGTACATTGGACACGTGATCAGGAGAAACCAGCCTCTGGGGAAGAACATCACGCTTGGTAGGAAGAAAGAGAAAGACTCTCAACAAGATGGGGTGACACAGTGGCTGTAACACACCAGGCAGTGTTTCATTCGACTATGTGTAGGGTCTCTCTGGGTCAGAACCAATTGGATGGCAGCTGACAACAACATCTCCAAGAGTGGTTCCTCCTGATAAGCTCATCAATATGCATGAGACAGTCTTACCATCCTTGATTCTAAGGGATAATTTGGCTGAACACACTTCTTCCATGACAACTCTGCCATGGTATATTCAATGATCTTCACCCATACTTGAATTCAAAGGCAGCAATTCTTCCTTATTTAGTGCCCAACTTTCCCATGCAAAGTCAGCAATTAAAGACATAGCTTGGGTCAGGTGCACCATAATCCTTAAAGTGATACAATTTCATTATTTTTTAGCACTTTAAATAAGTATTTTACAGCAGATTTGATAATACAATATGTCCTTTGGTTTCTTGACTGCTGGCTCCAAGGAAAATTTTTATCCTTGGCAACATCAACAGGTTCTCTATTTACCATGGCATTTCATATTGATTCAGTGGTGAGTATTTTTTTTTATTTTGAAGTGCAATCCATGCTGAAGGCTGTAGTCTTTGATCAATATCAGTAAGTACTTCAAACTCTTTTCTTTCAGCAAAAAGTTAAGTCATGTGCAGATTCCAAGTGGTTAATGAGTCTTCCTCAAATTCTGGTGTGTCTTTCTCCATGTAGCACGCAAACCTGGATTACTTGCTCAGCATACAGGTTGAAAAGTATGGCGAACAAATATAAACCTGATGCACACCCTCCCTGATTTTAAATGACAAAGAAACCCCTTGTTCATTAGAAATGACTGCTTCTTGATTTGCATACAGGCTCCAAATGAGCACATTAAATGTTCTGGCATTCATACCATCATGCGCATTATTATCCACAATGGGTTGTGATCCATACGCCTGAATGCCTTTGCCAAGTCAAAAAGTCAACATCAATAAAATCTTAATGTTGCTTTCTGCCAAGATCTATCTGACATCACCCGTGGTATTCTTAGTTCCATTTTCTCTCCTGAATTAAGCTTGAGTTTCTGACAACTGTCTTTCAATACACTGCTGCAACCATTTTAAAATGATCTCCAGCAAAATTATACTTGCATGTGATGTTAATAAATTGTCTGATAATTTTCACATTATGCTGTGTCATAATTTTTAAAAGATTTCTTCCAGTCTGTTGTCCAGGTAGCTATTCTTCAAATTTCTTAGCATGGGCAAATGTGTGCTTCCAGTGCTGCATCTACCAATTCCTGGACCTTGTGTTTGTCAATGGGCCTTTAGTGCAACTTGGAATTCTTCTTTCAAGAATGCCAGCTCTTGATCATGAGTTATCTCCTGAAACAGTTGAATAGCTATCAATACTTAAATGAATTTGTTTCTTTTTAACAGTTTCACAGGCATAAAAATAACATATCATACATTTGGTAGTCCAATCATATTCATTAAAATAGAGCCGCATCAACCCTATTTACCCAGAATCTTTGTTCTTCAGTGTACTCACTGGTGTTAGCTCCCCGATTCTTGCTAGCCCCCCTGTCATGTCCCTTTGAAGCTATTGACCCAATTGTTGTCTCTATAGATTTACCTAATCTGGGTTTCATATACAGAAAATAATACAAAAGCAAGACAGAATACAAACATTCCAACAACAATGATATCTCAGTCAGTAGCAAAGTATAAAAGAGTAAAAACTGGAGTAATTAAACATTTGGTCAAGAGGGAGATGAATAACAAAGTGTCGCCTTCCAACTAACTACAATTGCTGTAATCCATCCTGCAATGTCTGGTCTTTTCGTTCTTTTCGACATACTGACTTGGAAAGTTGCTTTTGAACATAGAGTAGCAAAAGTTAATGCAAAAGATTATGAAATAACAGTTCCAAGCAGAGATTTCAAAGGGCAGCTAATAAGACACAGTGAAGTAGGAGGGCGCCTTAATGGCAAGTCATGGGATTAGAATTAAGCAGTGTACAAAGTTGACAAGTGTTGAGAGAAAAGGAGAAATGGAAGTGGGAAACATAGGAAGGAGGTATTGGTGTGCTAAGAAGGGCAGGGCTTGACACTTCATCATACTTGATTGGAAAACATATGTAAAGGTCAGCAGAGAGACCTGGGACTATTTACAGGCACTCGTTTCTTCTTCTTCGCCTCCTTCTACTTCTTTTCATGTCTATCTATGTAAGTTAGGCAAGATCAACAACTCTGAGGATAAAACAATGGGAATGACATTTCTGGGGGGACCAGGGAGAGGGGAAGGTGGGGGAAAGGAAGAGGGGAGCCACCAAACCCAGGAAAGGGAACAGCAAGATATCTAAAAATTCATGACGAGGAGGGTGATCAAATGCAAGAAGCCAAGAGGAATTATTGAGAGCCAAATGAAGGTTGAACATGATCATGGGACAGGGGAAAAAGAAAAGGAAATAGAGGAAAGAACTAGGAGGCAAAAGACATCGATAGAGGTATAAAGATAGACATGTAGATCTATGTACATATATTTTTATGTTAAGTATCAAGGTAGCAGATGGACCTTGTGCCTTTACTCAAGTCCTCCCTCAATGCAAGAATATTTTGTTCCAATAACCTGTCATACTGTGATGCTCACCTTCCTGACATGATTGCTGAAGTCAAAATGGATGAATAAGCAAATGTGGTGAAGAAACGTGATGGTACCCAAATATTAGAAAACATAGCGACTGGGGTCTAAAAGGCTTGAGGTTAAACAAGCAGCCATCTAGCTTGAAGAAACAAAGTCCACATGGAAGAAGCAGACCAGCCTGTATGATCACGAGGTGTCAATGGGATCAGGTATCAAGCATCAGAAGATGCAAAACAAACAAGCATATCTGTAGACAATGGGACATCCTCTCACAGAAGGGTTGTTAGGAAGGGATGAGCCATCCTGGGTACAGTATAGCACCAACGAAACACACAACATTCTTCTAGCTCTTTAATGCTTCTTCCCACTGATTATCATGACCCCAGTTCTACCTTACAAACCAAACTAGGCCAGATCATGCACACTAGCACAGATAAGAGCTCAACACATGGAAACCAGGACAGATAAACCCCTTGGGAACAATAATAAGAGTAGCAGTACCATGAGGGTAGGAGGGAAGGGGTGGGAAGTGGGTGAAAAAAGGGGGAACTGATCATAATGATCAATGTATAATACCCTCCTCCTAACCAGGGGTCAAACAACAGAAATGTGGGTGAAGAGAGACAGTGGATGGTGTTAGAAATGAAAATAATTATAATTTATAATTTTTAAGGGCTCACAAAGGTGGGAGAGTGTTGAAAGGAAGGAAAAAGAAGAGCTGATAAAAGGGCTCAAGTAGAAAGAAAATGATGATGGCAACATAGGTACAAATGTGCCTGATACCCCTGATGTAGGGTATGGATTGTTATAAGAGCTGTAAGAGCTCTCAATAAAATTATTTATTAAAAAATAAATAATTGGTTTAAAATATTTGTGGAAAACACTCATCTTTCAACTCCATTTTTCCATGAACTTCTTGCAGTCCCTTCATATGACAGCAGAATGTGCAAAGATCTGGGTTAAAAAACCAAAACGGAAGTTCTTGATCGACATTTTTCAAGCTGTAAAAACTAAAGAAAATGTTCGAGCCTGGAATTGCAATAGTGATGATCTGTATAGGCAAAATATTGAGTGACTCAGGAAGTATCAAAAAATATGGAAGGAATATATTGAGTTGTGTGATATAATGAGGGATAATACTGAAGGTCTCATGATGACAGGTCATGTTTTCAAGCAGTTGTAGATGAGGACCAGTGTTTAAACCCTCTAAACACTGAAAATGCTATCTAACAGTGACAATACGCTTCACGTTCTGTATCTTAAAATCCATTGACGAGTTTACTTTCTTGTAAGACTGAAAACAGGGTTCCAATAGAAAATACCCGAGCCTCAAGATATCATAAATCACATGCCAGGGTACAATAAAGCATTTAAAGTACATATTTAAAAGAAAAATGCTGATTTGCTGATAAAATATTAATACTGTTCCTCAAATTAAGTCACCAGATAGGAATGCAAAACAGCCGAAGTTATTTCTATGTTTAGTCCAATGGCTTTAAGCTCTGCAAGAGAAATAGCAACGATTGCTACGTGAACAGCATATATTTGAATTCGCAACTTCCATCAAGACCTGTGTAGTTTCTTAGCAATCTGTTCATTGTTGAGGACCTTGAATTAAAAGCAAAGGAGAGGTGGGAGCATAAATGCAGGAACCTGGCACTTAGTTAGGGAAGCAAAAGCAAATCCAGGGACATGTCTTGAGGCGCATTCCAGCCTACATTGGTTTCCAAAAGATAATCTCTCTCTCAAGTGGCCTCCTTTTATCATTATCCTCTAGTTGCCATGAGTAACTTAAAACAAAAGTTGCCTTAGATTAATATAGTGTTAGATGCTATATAATAAACATGCTAATGTAATCTTTAATAATATTCACCCTATATAAAGACAAATTTTTACTTTTCCCATTTAACAAGTGATGCATACAGTTTCATTGACTTTAAATTAATTATGTAATAAAAGCATGAATTGTCAACAAATAAATTCATAAATGACATATATTGTTTTTTGCTTGGAGAACTAATGGGTATTAAAATGCAGATTCAAATTGAACTATGCCTCATACCATCCAAACATAAAAAACCTTTTTATGGTGGCTTATCACTGGGAATCCTTGAAAACTACATCTTAGGACACAACTGGTTTATCCTAATTTATTATTTTTTAAAGTGTCTATTCACTAACTAATGTTATTTGCCTTACATCACCAATTTATTTTGCGTATGTGTAAACCTTTTATAATAGTAGTCTCCTACAATGAGCTTTTGCTTTATTGCCTTCAACGTCATACCGTCCAGCTTCATCTATGTGGTGAGGTGTTTTTCTGATTCATCACTATTCTGTAACACTGCACACTATTCCATGTGTGTACGGATCATAGTTTATTTGTCTTCTTTCCATTGCTCATCAAGGCACTATTCATAACAGCAAAAAGATGGAAACAACCTACATGACCATCAATGGGACTTCGGATTTACTTTTGAATCTGTGTGTGTTTTCCATATATAATGGAATATAAATGCTTTAAGCTATTCTTTGCTAGTGGTTTTCAAATAGCAGGATAAGGATGTGTACATTCTTTCTTCCAGTAAGGCCAAGGTTAAGATTTCATTTTCACTATATTTTTAAGTACCAAAAATAAAAGCTTTGCTGCTGAGTGGATTACAACTCAGAGGGATAATATAGGACAGGCTAGATCTGCTTCATTGAGTTTTCAAGAAAGATATCTTTATGAAAACAGAGTGCTGCACCTTTCTTCTGTGGAAAGGTTGGTGGGTACAAACCACAGACCGCTAGGTCATCATCCAAAGAGTTAACCACTGCACCATGAGGAACCTTTTTTCAGGCACCAGTTGTCAAGTACTGAATAGGCTAAAGATGTAATGACATGCAATGCTCCTGGAAAGGAAGACACATTATTGTAAATATATACATTTCTACCCATATTGAAATAGTATTGAGTTAAATAACTACCAAAGGACTAACAAGATGGGACTTGATTAAGTAATTGGACCCATATATAGAAGAGAAAATATGAACATGTAGTAAAGAAAAAAAATAAGTTAGAGACTTTCTTTACCAGATAAATGGATGTATTGCCTTCATATAAAAAGAACAGAAGGGTGCTGATTTGGAGATAGATAAATTATATATGGTTTAGATCTCTATATATAAATGTTCAATATTTAATTTGATATATTCCGAACATGGTAGGTGATGTAAAATAAATAACATTTAAATTATTGCCCTATTTGGAAAATTAAAAGTAAACTATGTTTATTTCTCAACAGTTATAGACTTAAAAGTCATAAGAAATAAAACTAATAAAAATTCTCACTTACATCGAATAGATTACAAATTCATGTTGACTCTATGGGACAGACTAGAATTTCCCTTATGGGTTTCTGAGACAAACTTTTTACAGAAGTAGAAATCCTCATCTTTCTCCCACACAGGGAATAGAAAATTTTAAAATTTGTCTTGTGCAGAAATTATTAGACAAAATAGAAAATATATTCATAAGCTTGATATATAAAAGCTTACTTAGATGCAAAAATTAATAAATAAATACCAGATAACAGAGGCAGGATATATTTTATTAAATTTCTTATAATTAAAAAGGACCATGCTGTTTTTGCATTCTGGTTCCACGCTAACTGCCAGATAAGCAGCTACAAACCACCAGCAGCTTTGTAGGAAAATGAAGGGGCTTTCTACTCCTGTAAAGTATTAAAGTCACAGAAACCCACAGGGGCAGTTCTTCCCTGTCCTATACGGTTACTGTGAGTCAACCTTCATTTGAAGGCAGTGAATTATTTTGAGGTTAAGTGTATGTTGACTTGTCGTGACTATATGACAAACAGAAGGAAATACTGCTCAGTCCTACGCTGTATCCATAATTGTCCTGCTTTTGTCCATTGTTACAGCCACTCTATCAATTCATCACCTTGAGGTCTTCCTTCTGTTCTGTCCAGTGTTTACTTCACCAAGCATGATGTCCTTTCCCAAGAACTAGTCTTTCCTGATATTATGTTCAAAGTATGGGAGAAAAAAATCTCTCCTTTCTCAATTTCAAGGAGTATTTTGGCTGTACTTCTTGCAAACTAGATTTGTTTGTTCTTCTGGCAGTCAAAGATATTTTCATTATTCTTCACTAACACTATAATTCAGATGTGTCCATTCTTCTGTAGGCTTCTTTATTTCTTGTCTAACTTTCTCTTGCACAGAAGCCAACTGAAAATATCATGGTTTGGGGTCAGACATATCAATTGATGGATTTTGGATTTTATTGCCCAAATGGTGGAAACGGAGCATAGGAAAATGCAAAATATAACATAGACAAAATATTTGTATCTATATTACTAAAATAGTACAAGCTTTACAAATAATTCAAAAATTGCTCAAATAGCTGAACAAAAATGTGCTAAGCATATGAAAAAAAATAATTGAAGTGGAAATTTATATTATGAAACATTATAGGTGAATTTAATTAAATATAGAAAAATTAGGAAAATATATAGGGAATGATGAATATATATAATCATCTTTCAATTGATATAAAATTGTTAATATCTGATGTGGTGGTATTGTTGAGAAGAAAAACTCTTGTTAGTATACTCTTTGGAAAGGGAAGATGTCTCATTTTATATATATGAAAGGCATTTCCCATTAAACAGCAATTAGTTTTCTAAGATGATTATCTACAGAAATATTAGTGCATTTGAAATGGTACAAACACACACACACACACACACACACACACACACACCAAACAGCCAAAGCACACTGCCAACAAGTTGATACAACTCAGGACAGGATAGAACCACCCTTAGGAGTTTCCAAGAGTACCTCTTTGGGGAGTAGATAGTCACACCTTTCTTTGATGGAGTGGCTGTTAGATTTGAACGCTGAGTTTGTGATTAGCAGCCCAATGGGCAATCCACAATACCATCAAGACTTCATTGAAGTGATATAATAGAAGTTAAATTTCTAGACACTCTGGTTTCTAAGGAGCATTCTGGTTGTACTTCTTCCAAGACAGATTTGTATTTTTTTCTGATAGTTTGTGGTACTTTCAATATTTTTTGCCAACATCATAATTCAAAGGTATTAGTTTTTCTGTTGTCATCCTTATTCACCATGCAACTTTCACATGAATGTGAGGCAACTGAAAATCCCCTGGTTTGGGTTAAGCACACCTCGATCCTCAAAGTGACTGATATTTTTGCTCTTCAACAAAGGAAAGAGGTTTCATGCATTAACACTGTATGTGTGCTCTTGTTCATAGGTGCCATTGAGTTGCTTCTTATTAAAAGGCACCTATGCACAACAGAGCAAAACACGGTCTGGTCTTATGTCACCCTCAAAGGTTTTGTTATGTTTGAACCTATTTTTATAGATACTGTGTCAATCCATCTCATCAAAGGTCTCCATTGTTTTCGCTGCTCCTTCATTTTACCAAGTACGATGTCCTTCTCCAGACCAAAGAAGCAGTGATGTCTTTGAATTATGGTGTCCAAAGATATGAGATGTAGTCTCACCACACTCGTCTCTAAGGAGCATTCTGGCTGTACTTCTTCAAAGATCGTTCTGCTTCTTCTTTTGGCGGTACATGGTACTTTTAATATTCTTTGTCAGCACCACAATCCAAAGTATTGATTCTTCTTCAGGCTTCCTTATTCAATGTCAAACTTTGACCGATGTATGGAGTGAGTGAAATTCTCTGATCTGAGGTAGGCACACTAGAGACCTCAAAGTGACATACTTGGTTCAACACATTAAAGAGACTTTGTATAGCAGATCTCCCCAATGTAATATGTCATTTGAATTCTTGACAGCTGCTTCCATGAGCATTAAATGTGGACACACAACACACACACATACACACAACTAATATAAAAGGAACAATAATAGTGTGGTGGGCTAAGGTGGACTGCTAACAGTAAAGTCAGTAGTTAAAATCACCAGCCAGTTCAGAGGGGAAAACTGAGGCTGTTTGCTCCCATAAAAATTTAGCCCCTGAAACCCTATGAAACAGTTCTACTCTGCCTATAGGGTTACTATGTAGTAGAATCAACTCAATGTAGCAATTGGGTTTATATGCATACTCAAAGCAAGCAAATAAAAATTGATTTGTCATATATACACATCAAATTATAGGCAATACATATTTACATAATAAGATATATGTACATATACATAGCATAAAAATACAATCTATACCTGTGATAGTTACATAATCTGTTGTCAATTTTAGAGTGACTTAAAAGTGAAGGGGTGGAATTGAGCCTATCAATAAGGTCACAGTTTGTTTGGAGGGCAAAGAGGTATGAAGCTCACAGGAGGCAGGACACAGGCTCACACTCCCTAAGAGACATTTCTGACAAGAATTCACATGAAGCCACCTTGAGGCAGTCGGAGTTCAGGAGCTGAATGAACTATGTGGAGACCCCTGCCAGCACTGAGATGCCTACAATGCCACTGGAGCCACAAGACTTCCAACCCACTGATCTGTGATCTTCCTGCACTTGGCATCAATGCCTGTGGTCCGTGAGTCGGAAGAAGGCTTTATAGATTGGTATGCGACACTGGGGCTATTATCGGATTTATGGACCTGATCTGGGCTGGGCTGGGATGTTTTCTCATTGTTCAATTTCTCTTGTACATAAAGCTCCTTCCCATACATATATAAGTGCCAATGAATTTGTTTCTCTAGTTTAACCAGAATAACACAATACCTATTCAGTGAAAACGGGATTTCCATGATTTTTTTGTATTTTACTGAACAAGCAAATAAGGTCCAAAGTTGGTAAATGACTTATTGAAGGTAACACTGAGGGGGGAAAAAAAACCTAAAATTTAGGTACCATAATTCCATCCACAGTGGTCTTGTGGGCTAGACATTGGGCTGCTAACCATAAGGCCAGTGGTTCAAAGCCTCCAGTCTCTGTGAGGGAGAAAGATGAGGCTCTCTGTTGTAGCAAAGATTCACAGTCTTGTACATTGTCTAGAGGGCAGCTAGAGTCCAGGATCTACAACATGGCAATGTTTTGTTTTTGTGGATTTTTTCCCCTCACTTAATGTTCTGATTTCACTACTTGGATATCGATACAGAGAATGAATTATAGTTGTTTCCTTTGACTCAACTTCCAGAGTCCCAGTCTGCTGAGATAGTCCTTCCCTGAGATTTGGATTCATATCATCAGATTCTGTTTTGGAGGTACCAATAACCATTTTAATGCAACTTCCTGATCATGCAGACAGCCAGCCTCTCATAAATCATGTAAAGTACATGAAAATATGATTTATGAGATAAGTTATGGGAAATGGGGTCCTTTAATATTCTTAACCCTTCAGAATTTTGCTACCTATCACAGCGAAAATCTCCTTTCCTGATCCAAGGGAAGGTTAGTCTGGATGCCTTCATCCCCAAATTACCCCCACCCCTTCTCCCAAATGACACCTAGCTTTTACTTCATCACCTTCATCCTTAAAGAATTCACAGCCTCTTAACGTTCATCAACTGAATATGAATTCTTAATTCTCTTTCTGTTAAGGTGGTGACAGAATAGGATCTTCAGGGTACTGTCTGACGTGGTAATTAAAGAAGTACACTTAATAGCACCTTGACATAGAATTAAAAGCAAATATTTTATAGCTCATTGCAGAAAGCAATCCATGAGAGAAACCCCAAGATGAAACAAATTTAAGCCACATGCCTTGTTGAAAAGAATTCCGGAAAAAAAATGTCTGTAATATGCAGTAAATGAGGCCCATAACTCACTGGGTCCTCTAAAGAGTTATGTGGTAAATCCATATTTCACAACGTGGTCATGCTTTTTTTTTTTCAAACGCTCCTTATTGACCCTTTCATTTTCTTTGTGCAGGAGAATATAGAAGACTAGTTTGTCTCTACATACACTAATATAATTACATATGCCAATTACAGCCATATGCTAATAGTTATTTTGTTTTGTTTTATCTTTTCCCTTACGATTCAGTATATTATCACTTCACCAAACCAACATATTACAAACAATTTCCAATCCCCCCCACACACCCCCAACCCCCACCAGAAATACCGAGTGGCAAAGAGTTATGAATGCATCTGTGTGAAAGACACAAATGCAAACATTGCTCAGTTAAGGAACAATATACACTGCTGATTGCTTGCAATCAGTTTCAGGAATCTGTATTTTCTCCACGAGGTGAAAGTGTGTTTCTCCCTACAACTGTTACAATTTTGCATCTGCTGTTCATCAAACCTGATCTTTCAGAGCTTCTAATCATCACTTTCTGAAGCTGCAGAGTATGCAAGCTGTTGCTTTTCCTTTTCTGCTGTTGTTTTTAGCACACTCCTTTAACAAAATATTTGCTTGTCGATTATGGTTTTATCTTCTATCTGTGAGAGATGCTAATAAATCACATTTGCTTTCAGCCATCATAGAATACTAGACTCTATAATCATGAAATAAATCCAATAGACTATTGCCATTTTCCAAGATTGAAAATCACGAGTTATTTCCCCACTCTGTACAAGTCCATAGGAGCCCTGGTGGCATAGTGGAGTAAGCGTTGGACTCCTCACCACAAGACCAACTGCCTAAACCAGGAGCAGCTCTGTGGGAAAACAGCTCACTCTCACTAAGGAGCAATTCTTCGCTGTCTTAAAGGGCCACCGAGAGTCAGATTCATCTTGATGGCAGTGGGAGGGGAGGTGTGAGAACATAGTTCCTACATTTTTTAGAGGAATTGGGTTACATTGAAACTCTTTAAGCATCTTGCTTGTACAATAATTCACTTCCCCTAAGCTGTAGCCAAGGGGATGGGACTCGGGGTGAGTGCTAGGAACACAGAGTTCCAGAATCACAGGGATTCTTTCAGGCTCTGCCATCCTCAAGTTAGAAGCCCTGATGGTCATTTCACAGTATGAAGCTCTTGAATGATTCTCTTTCACCCTTTCCCTTTTCATATGCAATAATTGCTGATAATCTTTTGTAGAACAATGCTTTGAAAAGTCATTTCCGTTTTAAGAGAGTGCAATGAAGGCCATCCAACAGAATGAAGCCCCTGGAGGAGATTTATATGAATTATTTCCCAACACGATTGCTGCAATTAGATACACATATACCTTTGTGTCCTTAGAATTGTACATTTCTGTGGAACAATGGTTTGAGGGATTTCCTGACTAGAAATAGATCTAAAATGGAGAGGTTTGATGAAATTCTTAGCTAAACTACTCCAAATTGAGGATAAGGTAATGAGGACAGAGATCAAGGTCAATATCATTTCTACCCTGAATCTGGGTTAATAGCTTCACATATACATTACAATGTCTGAGAGCCATTCATAGGGTTTTCAGATTTGGCTTTTATAGTATGGGTGTACTGTTTTTGCTTTTGTGTTTCCAATCGGTGTCTCCATGTGAATTTGATTTGTCAAACAGAAAAAAACAAAGCTACTTTCTAATTGACTCTTCGTCATATCTAAAGATGCAGATGTGAACAATAAAAGAAACATTTGGCACCACCTCAATAAATGTGCTCATTCTGAAGCACAGCCCACAAGCATCCTATTTATCCCTCAGAGGCAATGAGCAACAAAGAGAATAAATGCATGAAGGATTTGTGTTGGGTTATTTACATTTCTAATAGGTCTGAAATTATTAGGAAGCTATTTCTTGGACATTTTAATTCCCTATCAGCCACAGACTGACTGTGTTTCTTGCATCCTAATTGTCACGGAAAGACCTTCTTCCAAATGATATTCATCGTCAGGTTTTATGCTTAAATTTATGGATCATCATCATGTTTCCAATGATAAAAGAGTCTTTCATAAACATTGCTTTAGAACTCTTTGCACTTACCTTGCCTAAGATAAATAGACAAAGTTAGAGGAATGGTGATTAAGAGGTATACTTCATTGGACAATTATTTCCTAATAAATTTAATAGAAATCACTCAACTAAACAGTCTAAGGGACTAGTGGATGTGGCACTTGGTATAGAAGAAATGGAATGTAATCCACATTTACATTTACATCCCACATCACTATGTCACCTTTTTAATTTTTATTTTTTTAACATTTTATTAGGGGCTCATAGAACTTTTATCACAATCCATACATACATCAATTGTGTAAAACACAACTGTACGTTCATTACCATCATCATTTTCAAAGCATTTGCTCTCCACTTAAGCACTTTGCATCAGGTCCTCTTTTTTTTCCCCCTCCCTCCCCGCTCCCACCTCACTCAGGAGTCCTTGATAATTTATAAATTATTATTTTGTCATATCTTGCCCTGTCCGATGTCTCCCTTCAACCCCTTCTCTGCTGTCCATCCCCCAGGGAGGAGGTCACATGTACATCCTTGTAATCGGTTCCCTCCTTCCAACCTACTCTCCCTCCACCCTCCCAGTATCACCTCTCACACCCCTGGTCATGAAGGTATCATCCGTCCCGGATTCCCTGTTCCTCCAACTCTGATCTGCACCAGTGTACATCCTCTGCTGTATCCAGATTTGCAAGGTAGAATTTAAATCATGATAGTGGGGGGTGGGGGGAAGCATTTAGGAACTGGAGGAAAGCTGCATTCTTCATTGGTGCTACATTGCACCCTGACTGACTCATCTCCTCCCCTAGAACCCTCTGCAAGGGGATCTCCAGTGGCCGACAAATGGGCGTTGGTTCTCCACTCTGCTCTTCCCCCTTCATTCACTATGGTAAGATTTTTTTTTTTTATGATGCCTTATACGTGATCCCTTCTACACCTCTTGATCGCACAGGCTGGTGTGCTTCTTTCATGTGGGCTTTGTGGCTGGTGTACTTCTTTCATATGGGCTTGTGTATTTTCAAGCCTTTAAGACCCCAGACACTATCTCTTTTGATAGCCGGGCAACATCAGCTTTCTTCGCTACATTTGCTTATGCACCCATTTGTCCTCAGAGATCATATCATGGAGGTATGCACCCAATGATATGGTTTTTTGTTCTGTGATGCCTGATAACTGATCCCTTTGGAACCACATGATCACACAGGCTGGTGTGTTCTTCCATGTTGGCTTTGTTACTTCTGAGCTAGATGGCCACTTGTTTATCTTCAAGCCTTTAAGACCCCAGACGCTATCTCTTTTGATAGTCGAGCACCATCAGCTTTCTTCATCACATTTGCTTATTCATCTGCTTTGTCTTCAGCGGTTGTGTCCAGAGAGTGATAATCATAGAATGCCAATTTAATAGAAGAAAGTATTCTTGAATTGAGGGAGTATTAGAGTAGAGTCCCAATGTCCTTCTGCCACCTTAATATTAAATCTATAAATATAGACACATAGATCTATTTTCCCATCCAAATATATATATATATTTTATATATATATACATATGTACATGTCTTTGTCTAGACCTCTATGAATGCCCCCTACCTCCCAGCTTCTTCCCCTATTTCCCTTGACTTTCCTCCTGTCCCACTATCATGCTCAGTCCCCACCTGGGTTTCAAAAATACTTCTTCATTACATTACCCTTGATCATGCAGTAGGCCTGCCACACCCACATCACCACCAAATTGGATCACTTGTTGTTCCCTTGTCCCTGGGTTGTTAACACCACTTCCTTACCCACAACCTACTCCTATCCCATTTCTTCCCGGAACTGTTGGTCCCGCTGTTTTTCCTCCAGCTTATCTTATTTAGACAGATCTGCGGAGATAATAACATGCACAAAAACAAGGCAGAGCAAAACCAAGCAACAATATACAACAAAACAACAACAAACCACTGAAAAAGACCAAAACAAAACACAAGAAAGAAAAGCTTGTAGTTAGTTCAAGGATCGTTTGTTGGCCTTAGGAGTGTTTTCCAGTCCAGTCTGTTGGGGTACCACGTCCTGCCCCCAAACCTTCAGCATTCCCTGGGAACCTTGCCGTTCCATTCCCTTGTTGTTCCGCTGCACTCCCCCAATGCTTTGCCTTGGTGCGGTGGGGTCAGGTCAGGCGCAATTCCCACACTGTGTCTCCGGTGCTGTCCCCCTCAGGGCCATTGGTCAGTGAGAGACGTCCTGTCTCATACTGGGGCTGGCCAGGTGGTACTCTCTGTGGACCGGCTGCTCTAATTGGGGTCATCATGGTCAGGGCCTGGTGGGCCAGGAGGTGGTCCACTCTCTCCTCCTCCCCCTTCATCTGCTCTCCTGTGCTCCAATCAGATATGTCCCTCTCCCAGAGCTGCAGAGTCAATGCCTTCCTTTAAAATAAATTCTGGGGGGAGGGGCAGGCATCCACTTAGTATTTGGTATTGGGGCAAGCCCCTCAGACCTCTCCACTGGTTCCCTACTCCATGCCGGAATGTTGCATTCAAACCTTGGCGCACTGGGTTGCACTCTGGTCCTTTTTTCCCTGTGGAAATATAAACAATACACTCCCCTTGAGTGGGTTAGCACCCCATGCCCCCACTACCCATTTCTTCCTTATTTTCATACTTTTTTTCCCTTTCCCCACCTCCTCCAAGTTGTCTATCATGTGTATCCCTGCATTTGATCTGATCCCTACCAAAACTACACGTTCCTCATGCCGAGAATGTTTGTGCGCAGTAGCTTTTTCCCTATGGCCACTTTGCATTTTATTTTAATGTTTGCCTCAGCGGGCTCATGCTGTACTTGTCCTTTTGTGCCTGACTCACTTCACTTAGCATGATTTCCTCCAGTTCTTCCCATGCCGCTATGTGCTTCATACATTCATCACTGCTTTTTAGCGATGCGTATAGTACTCTATTGTATGTATATATCACAGTGTTTTAATCTAATTGTCAGTTGATGGAAATTTGGGTTGCTTCCAACTCCTTGCAATTGTGAACTGTGCCTCAATGAACATTGGAGCACAGATGTCTGACCTTGGTTTGTTTCTTGCCTCTTCTGAGTATATGCCCAGTAGGGGGGTTGCTGTGTCATATGGTGACTTGATTTACAACAGTTTTAGATATTGCCAGATCGATTTCTATAGTGGTCATACATACTTACAGGTCCACCAGCAGTGGATGAAGTTCCTGTCTCCCTACAGCCCCTGCAACACGTGTTACTTTCTGATTTTTTGAATTGTTTTAATTTGCATTTGTCTTATGGCTAAAGGTCGGGAATATTTTCTCATATGTTTGTTTGGCCATTCAGATTTCTCCCCCTGTGAAACTTCTGTTCAAGTTCTTTGTGCACCTCTCAAGTGGGCAATTAGGTTGTTTTTTTTTTTCTTTTTGGAAGCTAGCAGAGTATTGTACATTTTAGTAATAAGGCCTTTGTCTGATGTGTCATTGCTAAAGATCTTTTCCCAGTCCGTGGGCTCTCTTATTACATGCTTGGTGAATTCTTTTGATGTACACAGGTGTTTTATCTTCAGTATATCCCATTTGTTAATTTGTGCCTCCTCTGTGTTTGTGTCCTTCCCTATTTCTGATAGCCTATGTATTCCCTGTGTCAATGTTCTCAAGTTGGTCCCAATTCCCTCATTGATGGCCCTAATAGTTTGGGGTTTAACTTCAAGGTCTGTGATCCACCTTGAGTTTATTCTTGTGCATGGAGTGAGATAAGGGTCTTACTTCATTTTTGGGCAGGTAAATATCCATTTTATCCAGCACCACTTGTTAAAAAGGGCATCGACTTCCCATTTGATATTTTTGGAGCCCTTATCAAAGATCAGCTGTCTGTATGCTGATGCTTTTATTTCTGGGTTTTCAGTTCTTTTCCATTGGTCTGAGTATCTGTCATTGTATCAATACCATGTGGTTTTGACAACTGTGGCTGTATAGTATGTGCTAAAATCAGGTAAAGCAAGCCCCCCCCCCACTGTGTCCTTCTTGAGGAGTTCTCTGATAATTCTGGGCTTCTTCCCTCTCCATATGAAGTTGGTAATCAGTTTTTCCATTTCTTTGAAGAAACATGAGTGTATTTGTATCGGGGTTGCAGTAAACTTATATAGGGCCTTTGGCAGAACTGACATCTTAAATATATTAAGTCTGCCAATCCATGAGCATGGGATATTCTTCCATTCGTTGAGGTCTCTCTTAGTTTCTTGTAATAGTGTTCTATGGTTTTCCCCGTATAGATCTTTTGGGTTTTTTTTTCAGTCAGGTATATCACTAGATATTTCAATTTGTATTTGGCTATTGTGAAGGGTATCACCTTTTTGTTCTCTTCTTCTGTGGTCTTATCCAATGTGTATAACTGTCCGATGGACTTCTGTTTGTTGATCTTGTGTCCTGGCACTCTACCAAATTCCTCTATCGCTTCCAGTACTCCCCTTGTGGAACTTTTGGGATTTTCCATATATAAAATCATATCATCTGCAAATAATGAGAGTTTCACCTCTTCCTTCCCCAGATGAATACTGTTGATGTCTCGTTTGCCTCATGCTGTTAGCTAAAACCTCCAGCATGATATTAAATAAGAGTGGGGATAAGGGGCATCCTTGTCTGGTCCCCTTTTCCAGTGGGATTGTGTTAGTCTTTTCTCCATTAACTACCATGTTGGCTATTGGTTTTTCACATATAGCTTGTATTGTCTTGAGGAATTTTCCTTCCATTCCTATATTCTCAAGTGTCTTAAACAGGAATTTGTGTTGGATGTTGTCAAATGCCTTTTCTGCATCTATCGATATTATCATGTAGTTCTTAGAGTTTTATATGTCAATGTGACGAATAATACTAATGGTCTTTCGTATGTTGAACCATCCCTGCATCCCTGGAATGAATCCCACATGGTCATGGTGAATTATTTGTTTTATATACTTTTGTATTCTGTTGACTAGTATTTTGTTAAGGATTTTTGCATCGATGTTCATTAGGTACATTGGTCTGTAGTTCTCGATTCTTGTGGTATCCTTGCCTGGCTTTGGTATCAGAGTTATACTAGCTTCATAGAAGGAGATCAGGAGTTTGCCGTATTTTTCTATGTTCTGGAAGAATTTGTATAGGATTGGTGTTAGTTCTTCCCTAAATGCTTGGTAAAATTATCCAGTGAAGTCATCTGGTCCAGGGGTTTTGTGGTTGGTAATCCTTTGAAAAACTTTTCTATTTCTTCTGTTGCTATGGGTCTGGTGAAATTCTTGACATCCACCAAGGATAGTCCAGAGAGGGATTGTTTTTCCAAGAATTTTTCCATTCTTCCAAATTATTGAATTCATTGGAGTACAATCCTTCATAGTCCTGTGTGACTGTCCTTTTGATTTCATTAGGGTTTGTTGTAATGACCCCACTTTCAACCCTTATTCTTGCTATTGAAATTTGTTCCCGCCTTTCTTTGGTTAGGTTTGCCAGTGGTCTATCAATTTTGTTTATCCTTTCAAAGAACCAACTTTTAGCAGTATTAATTTTTTCCATAGTTTTCTTATTTTCCCTCTCCTGATTCTCAGCCCTGATTTTTTAATTTCTTTTCTTTTGTGTTAGTAGGATTGTCCTTCTGACTCTGCTCTAGTTGTAAATTTTGTGCCAGCATATCAATCATGAGTCTCTCTTCCTTTCTCAGGTGTGCATGTATTGCTATGAAACTTCCTCTGATGATTGCCTTTGCTGTGTCCCATAAGTTTTGGTACGTCGTGTGCTCATTTTCATTGGTTTCTAGAAATGTTCTAATTTCATCTCTGATCTGCGCCAGTATGCACTCATTTTGCAGTAGTCTCCTTTTTTAATTCAAATCCCTTTCTCCTTGTGTTTTCAGAACCTAATTACACACACTATTTAAGTATTCCATATAGAGAGCATATAGATGGCAAGTTCTCTGAGTTCTAATTGTCCAACAGGTTTCTGGAATTAATTGGCTAATTTGGACAGTCAGCGCCAGCCCTAGGTTTTACTAACTCTTCCCTCTGCAGTAATCCACTGCCAACTGGACTTTGTCTCTGCCTTTCCACGCTTTGACCCTGGGCCTTATCTCATGCCAGATGCTGAGTTCCATGTAGAAAGCAATCCCTTCTGGAACCAAAGATTTAAAACTTCATTTTAAAAAATAAACAATCCCCCTCACTCCCCCTACGACTCACAAAAAATCTTAAATTCAACCAAAATGGGAAAAAGGAAATTTCCCCACCCATTATACTGACAGCTTGTCTCCTTCTATTTTTCATCCAAATAAGCAGAGCTCTGTAAATCTTGTCCAGAAGATATGGACTGAGAGAATTAATCAAAGTGCTGTTTATGAGCTGCTCTTCACAGATTAAATGTTGTGTTGACAACACAATTTGAAAATTATCTATTAACATCAACAGACATACTGTATTAAACCAATCCAGTTGGCTACCTTTAAACACAGGAGGGCCCGTCTTTCCTAGTCTTGTTTCCAAAACGAAATCCTTCATGAAGCGTTCTAACCCACTTTAGTTTCAATCTCCTTCCTGCAGATCAGTTCCTTTATAATTTATTTTGGACAAAGCCAGTCTTATTTCTACCAGAGAGAAGTGAAATTCTCATAGCCTGACTATAACCGTCCTGTCTGATATTCTCTCCAAATACTCTGTATTACAATTTTACCAGATAACGGCCTTTGGAAAATACCTGTCAGAGTCAGCCTCCAACATGATCCCAGACTTTTGGCATCCACACTGGTAGCTGCATCACAAATTACAGCAGAATTATGTGATGTGACCAACAGAGTAAGGAGGAAGTCACATCCAAGAATTTTTATTGTGACAGTTTTCCATTGATTGCAGCAGATTTCTCGTGAATATTTCATTGTATGCTCTATAGTAATTATATGCTATAATTTGTTTGTACATTTGCCTATTAAAAAGCATTAGGGGAGTCACTTTGTCTGGGTTCTCTCTAAAGAAGCCAAACAGTAGGCACAGAAAGGTTGAAGTCAGGCTAGAAGCTCCTGCTGACTCCTGTAACTTTGGGGCTGCTGGACTCAAAAGCCAGTCAGATGGGAGGTTGATGATGACTCCCAGAATATGGTAGGAACACAACAGGCTGTTGCCTCAAATACGAAGAAGTAGGTTATCAGTTGACAATGTAGATGGAAGGCCTACACCCAGCACAACTGCAAACAAAATTTCTACAGTATTTGCTTAAGTTGGAAGTCGCTGAGCCCTTGCTTTGATCTCATCATGGGAGATGACTGTGTTTTAACAGCCAAACCACTGATATTTGAGGTGCAAGAAACTTGATAAGAGCCTTGATTTCACAGGGGGCTTACAAGTTTAGAACTTTGAATAAAGCTACTAGAAACATTCGTGTGCAAATCTTTTGTAGCGGTATGCTTTATTCAGTTAGATCTAAACCTCAGAGTAGAATTAAGAGGTAACAGCGTAATTTTATTTCACTTGAAACATAATTCACCGGTTTTCCAGTTTCTATTTCACACTTTCATCAACAGAATATAAGAATGCCACTTACTTTACATTTTCCCCAAAATTTCGTATTTGTAGCTTTTTAAAATTTAGCCAGTCTGTTGTATTGAAATACTATTTTACAACCGTTAAACATACATTTCTTTGTTGTCAAATTATGTTGTACAATTTTTCATGAGTTTATTGTTTATTTATATACCTTCTTTTGTGAAGCACTAATTCAGATATTTCATCCTTTTTAATTGATTTCTTATCTTCTTATTGATTTCCAAAGTTTATTTCTCAGTGTATTCTGGATAAGAGTTCTTTTGCATAATCAGACATAGCTATTAGTCCCCACACCCTGCCCTGTTCATTTTCTTAAAATAGTTTACTAAAGAAATAAAGGTTTTTTAACTTAGATTAAGCTTTATTATATTTTATAGTTAGTGCTTTATATGTTTTGCATGAAATATTTGCCCATTGCATGAGTGGGGCTATTCTCTTCTATGTTTTCTCCTAGAAATATTATAGCTTAACTTTTATACATTAGAATCAGCTTGTTAATATATGCCAATAAAAGATTCTTATGTTATGTTGGCAGAAATTGCACTAAATCTACAATTCAATATGGAGGTAACTGATACTTTACAACAAAATTTTCCAATCTATTAATGTGGTATCTCTCCAATTATTTATATCTTCTTTCTTTACCATTGTGTTCGCTGGTCTTGCACATAGTTCATGTGTGTGTGTGAGGTTAGTATCGGCGATCTGGAGCCACAGTGGGTTATCTTTCATACTGATGCCCATAAGGTTGGTGGATTTCACCAGCAAAAGCTCCAAAGGAAAAAGATGAGGCAGTCTTTGATCGCAAAAATGTATAGCCTCAGCAACACTCGGTAACAGTTCTACCCTGTTCTGGGGTTGGATGTGATTCAATGGAAGTGGGTTGGTTTCTAGGGTGGGTTTTTATATAAGAAAACATTGGCCATTTCAGCAAGCTTCACCAGAACAACAAGATGCTTCCCAGCCACAACTACAAACTACTTTGAAAGGGATCATATTACAAGGTCTCATGCAAGGAGGGGAAAAAAGGAGGAATAAAATAAAATCATTGATAAAAGCATTGTTCAATTGTTGCAACTTAGGCCTAAATTTGCCGAGTGTGTTCTTCCCTTTTGCGTTTCTAACTCTATGTCTTTGAACATTTCATGTTAATAATTTTCTTCATTCCCTGCCATTAGTCTTCCATGGGTCGAACCTATTCTTGTGATGTTCTCAAATTCAGGTGGCATAGACTGAAAGCTGTAATTTGGCTCTCTCGGACTTCTCTGCTTGTCTTCACCTTTTACCTGAACTGACATGTGAGCAATGGATGGTCTGCTCCACAGTAAGCCCCTGGCCTGATTTTAGAAGCCTGATTGAGCTTCTCCATACTGTCTTTCCATGTAGAGAAATATACATGTATAGTCACCATTTGTCTGTAGAATGAGCAAATAACCAGAGAAGATAGATTCTATGAAGGAAAACAAGGCATGAGGATTAGATGAAAACTTATCAATAACTGCAAATAACACCAGTTTGCCACTGAAAGCAGGGAAGACTGAAAACACTTGCCGGTGAAGATCCAGAACTGTAGCCAGTATGGATTACAAATAAAGGTAAAGAAACCCAAAATCTTCTCAAATGAACCAATGGACAACTGGCTGCAACAAGGGGCTCAAACAGAATAATTGTGAAGAAGATGCAATAACGTGAGGTGTTCTGCTTTGATGTACATACGTTGCTATGCCGGAGAGGTAACTCAGAGGTACTTAATGCCAACAACAATAACTTGAATTTTTTAAAATTTTATACAGAGCTGGTTGGGTGTAAAAATCATTGCCATTGAGTCAGAGCTGACTCAAGGAAACTGTCTAAAATAAATGCTTTAGTGAAATAAAGCTCAAGAAAAAATTTAAATGTCCACAAAAGTCAAACTATGACCTTGAGTCTGTCCCACCCGAATTTAGAGAACAACTCAAGAACAGATTTGATGCATTGAACATTAATGGCAAAAGGCCCGATTAGCTGTGGGAGGAGAGCAAGAACTTCATTCCTGAAGAAAGAAAAAGGTCAATGAAATACAGGGAAAAAATGAAAAGATCAAAGTGAATGTCAGAACAGACTCTGAAACTTGCTCGTAATTAGAGAGTAGCCAAGGCAAGTGGAGGAAATAAAGAGATCAAGAAAAAGAAAATTTCAATGAGCGGCTCAAGAAAACAAAGTAAAGTATTGTATTGAAATGTTCAAAGATCTAAAGTTAGAAAACCAGAGGGGAAGGACACACGCTCAGCATATCTTAAACTGAGAGAACTGAAGAAAAAATCACGGCCGAAAAGTTGCACTCTTGATGTGTTTGAATTGTGATGCTGCCGAAGAGAGTGGAAAGCCCCATAGACTGCTGAGCAGACAGACGCATCTTTCTTGGAAGAAGTATGGCCAGAGGGCTCCTCAGAGGTCAGGATGGCCAGATGTTGTCTTACACCCTATGGACAGGGCAATCTTATGTTCTGCTGTATTCGTTCGCTATAGGGCAGAACCAACTCGCTGGCATCGAACAACAAACAGAGCAGTCAAGGAAACCAATGAGCTCAATAAATGTAAATATACACAGGTAGGTGAGAGAAAAACTGTTGCTACTACGATTTCAGGTCAGCACCAGTTTTTTCCCATAACAAAAAGGGTTTAGACAAATCCTTTTCAATCAGTGGATGATCACAGACGTTATCAGTAATGCCCCTGTCTGAGTCTCCTTAGGGTTCTTTGCAGGGGCATATGTGTGGGGGGGGGTGGGAGCGGAGAGAAATCCATTCAAAACAATTGTTGTTTCCAAGGGGCTCT
The DNA here is from genome assembly GCF_050624435.1 of Tenrec ecaudatus. NCBI lineage: Eukaryota > Metazoa > Chordata > Mammalia > Afrosoricida > Tenrecidae > Tenrec > Tenrec ecaudatus. The sequence continues at coordinate 200,597,415 of NC_134532.1, forward strand.
GTTGGGCCAGTAAAATTCAAGGCAGAAAGGTCAGTTCAGAAAGTTATGACAATTGTTTGACTTTTTAAAATTCTCAAGGGAAATTTCTTAGATTTTCATGAAGGGTGTAGGAGATTCTTAAGGGATTACTGTGAAGCTTTAAGAAAAATGAAAACTGAATGGATAAAAAAACCCGAAAAGACCAGGAAATATTCTAGGAGGGATTTTTTTCCATCATGAAAATGCATCTGCTCATCCTTTTAGGATCACAAGAGCTGACCCTAGGAGAATTTCCCTGGGAAACCTTACCCCTTCCATTCTACAGATTTGCCCTTGGCCCTCAGCCTTTGCTTTGCCCCCACAACCAAAGAACATAAAAAGAACACAATTTCAGTCCATTAGGAACCACACCATTTTGACATGAAATTCATCATTTTGACATGGGGTAAATAAAGATATCGCAGATCTTTGGGGAAGCATTAGAAAAATGAAAACATCACTGGTGCTAGTGGAGGGCAAACCAAGATACAAGAGCTCCACACTTTGATATTTTTGTTAAATAAAATCTTCTATGCTATTGTAACAATACTTTTCAACTTCTGCCTGTAGAGAGAGAACAGGCTCCCACATCGTGGAGATTGACAAGTCATGAATACATGGGTCAGGAAGCAGTCTGGAGGTTTCTTCAGGGAGAGAGAAAGCATATAAGAAATGGAATGAGCTCTGCCAGAATAACAATATAGATCTTTCCATTTCTATTAATTGTTTGGTCATATCTGATCACAGAAAGGACAACAATTCCGTTCCATAAATTATATTAGATTATAGCCAGTATCTGACCGAATCACTAGGAATTATGGTCTACTCTAATTTACACACAAAATTAATTACCACAGTGATCCTGTGACCTATATATGAATCAGAATATAATTATGTTTCTTATGGTTTTAGGTGACTTTGGTGATATTTTTGTTTCTCTATTCTTTAGATTGTCAAGCCATTATTCTGGTCACCTCTACATGCACATGAACATCCAAACTTTTGCTTAGCAGTAGGATATATTAGTCATTTGTGATGTCCAATCAATTTGGTTGAAACACTATTCAGATTATTTTCTCTTTTGCTGATACTTTTTCCTTCTTATTTTATCTTATGAGAAACAATTTTCAATCAATGATTGTTATTATGGATTGTTCTTTTCTCCTTTATTTCTGGCAATTTCTGCTTCATAAATTTTAAAGCTTACTTGTTAGGTGCATGTGCCTCTTATATTGCTCTGCCCTCCTAATGTATTGCCCCTTTAATTACTATAATATGTTCCTTTTATTCTCTAACAACACCTTTGTCTCTAAAACTGCATTAACTAATGATAATATAGTGTACAGATTTTGATTTGTGTTTAGTAGTTTTATCAATATATATCCCATTTCATTAAATCTATGTATATATATTTTTACAGTATGTTAATTATAAAGAGCAAATATATATATATCCACTATTTGCTATTTAAAATAAAAAACATGTTATATTTTTTTCAAAGCTATGTATTTAAATTTTTAGAAGAATAATTTTATTGAGCGCTCATACAGATAGTACAACAATCCATAATTCAATTGGATCAAGCATAAAATGTATAATTGCTGCCACCATCAGTTACAACACATTTTCTTTCTTCTTGAGCTCCTTGGTATCAGCTTCCCTTTCTCCCCTCTTTCTCCCACCCTACCCCCCAGGACCCTTTATTATTATATGCTGTTCCTATTAGTAGTAGTAGTATATATAATATATACAGATATATGACCTTATCTTACACTAACTAGTGGATCCATTTACCTACAATTCTGTTATTCATTCCCTTTGGATAGGGTTACACTGACATAATTGCTGTCTGCACCCCCTTCCCTCCCTCCTCTCTTCCCGTAATCTCAGGGAATCATTACTCCCATTACTATTTCTGAAGGCTTATCACAATCTTAATTATACAAGTGAACATAGGCAGGTCTAACAAACTTAATGAGGTAAAACAAACAGCATCATACTAAGGGGAGGAAATATAAATAATTAGAAGATAGTTATGTGTTTCATCAGTGCTATGCTGCATCCTGAATATACCACCCCTTCCATGTGCTGTTCTGTGAAGGACTGTCCAATTATCTTACAGGTGGGTTTTGGATCTCTACATTGTCTATGCTCCTTCACGGAAATCTGATTGCTTGTTTTTGAACTTCTGATACTTATTCCCATCGACAGCTCATGATCACACAGTTTTGTGTGCTTCTTCCATGTGGGCTTTGTTGCTTCCCTGCTAGATGGCTGCTTGTTTAACTTCAAGCCTTTAAAGCCCCAGATGTTATATCTTTTATTAGCTGGACATAATCAAACTTTTTCACCACATTTGCTTATGCACCCATTTTGTCTTCAGTGATCATGTTGGGAAGGTAGTATCATACAGTGCCACATTATTAGAACAATCCATTCTTGTACTGAAGTAGGATTTAAGTAGAGGTCCAAAGTATGTATGTATGTATATACATATATACATCCTAGTTTTATATATTTATATAAATACAAAGGTACACAACTATATATAATTTTTACTTTCTTCTCCTTTTTCTTTCTTCCTGCTCCACTATTAGGTTTACCCATTGTTCACCTCTCAGTAATTCCTCTGGGATATACTTCAAATGATCAAACACAACCAGGAATGCTTTACCCTCCTTACCATCAATTTTAGGGCCCTTGCTATTCCCCTGTCCCTGTCATTATTGGCTAACCACTCCCCGCCCCCACCTCCTTTCCGCCAATGTCTCCCCCATCCCCAACTGTCAGTCCCATTGCTATCTCTTTAGGATTGCTTATCCTGCCTATCTTATATAAATAGACCCCAAAAGGGAAAATCAAAACAAAACAAAAACAAGAAATCTAAAGAACAACAAAAAACAAAACCAAAATAAATCAATAATTAAAAACAAACAACAAGAGAAAGATCATATAAATAGTTCCAAATCTAATTATTATCCTGACACAAAGCAGATGAGTATCTCTCTGCTAAATAGAGAGCAGGCCCTGTTATAATCCACGAGTCCAATTCCCTTTTCTCTCAGGGTACCACAGCCCGGACCCATTTACTTAGCAGTACTTGCACCCTTTCAGTCCTCAGCATTCATGACCAAGAGATGGGCCTCCTATAAGTACCCATTGCTCTTCCTGCAGTCAGGGATGGAGCAGACTGGTGCCACCCTCTACCTCATTACACCTTCACACTTTCAGGGTGGCCCCCTTGTGACTAAACCCATCCAGTTCAGAGGAGGTTCACCAGAGAGAACCTTCCCAGGTGATGCCATTGGGTGCACTACAGAGATTAAGGACACCTTTTCCACTTGTGCATTATGACTGAGAGCTATGAAATAGTTACCCATTTAAAAATATTAATATTTTCTGAAGTCTAAATATTAATCTATATGTTATTTCAGTAGGGTGTTTGATGAGAATTACTGAATACAAATGTTGACATTTGAGTATTACAATTTAGTTATTCAGTATGGAAAGTAGTCAATCTTCAAGATGGTGCCCATGATCTTTACTTTTATTATCATTCCAACATTGAAACAGAGTTAACTGAAATAATGCAGACATTGTTTCCAGGGATAGGTCACTGAATTTTCCAAGTTAGTCTCTTAGATCATGTCTCCAGGAAAGTATATCTAACACAATGTGAAGATGCTGAAGTAGCCATATGAGACGCATGGAGAGGAAACCTGCCAATAGACCGTGCTAATTTGCCAGTCATATGTGTGAGCCGCCTTCAAAACAAACCCTTAAGCCCTCATAAAGCCTTCAGATTGCTGCATTCCTAAACTACATATGTCTTCAATCTTGTGGAAAATCTTAGGTAGAATCACCTTGCCAAAACATTTGTGAGTTTTCAACCTACAAAAATAAGTAGATATATTAAATAACTTTAGTTGTCACAAGCTGGTGAGCTGGAACTATGCTGTTGTGCAGCATGACATAACTAACAAAACCACCAGGCATGTCTTGAGCATAGAGGTTTCAGAATAAAGGATCTATAAATAGTAAACAGCATGGTCCTAATTGCAAGGAGTTTAAAATCTTATTGGCGAGACCATGATGACATGAATAAATTGAACACATTCCCTTGCACATACTCAACACTCAAAATGCATTGTTATTTAACTTAGAGACCAATACATGATTACCTATTAATAGAGAGTCAGTTACCGAGTTTAAGAAATAGCTATGAAAATAATCACTTGCCAATTATAATTTTCTGTAACCCCAAACTGTACATAGATAATTTAACAGCAGATGAATATAAATAATAGTTCCATTCATATTTAAACAAATATAAAGATTACATGTTAAATTATTTCATTCTCATATGAGAATTGAAAATCTCCTGTAGATTGACTACTACGAGATTTCTGACTCATTAATAAATACTTTATATTTCAGGGTTACTGAAACTTTACTAGGAATAGTTTAAGAAATGCCCCAAAGCAAGAGAGAAGATAGAGTTATCTATTGATCGGTGATAACTAGATAAGTAACATTTGAAATAAAAGGTCCTTTTCCCAAGAATTCCCAGGAATACCTAAAATTGCTATCCTCTTTGTATAAAATAGCGGTTCTCAACCTGTGGGTCACGATTCGTTTGAGGGTTGAACAATCCTTTCACAGGGGTTACCCAATTCATATCAGTAGAAAATTATAGCTATGAAGTAGCAACGAAAATAATTTTATGGTTGGGGGGGGGTGTCACCACAGTATGAGGAACTGTATTAAAGGGTTGCGGTATTAGAAGGTTGAGAACCATTGAGAAACAAAATAATCATGGAATTTTATCCAAATATACATCAACAGAGGGCTTAAAATATGGTACTTATCTGATCATAAAATAAGCTACTAAGTACCATGTGGTACAGACGTTAAGGATGCCTTTATCAACTGAACAAGCTCACTGTCGTTGAGTAGATTCTAACCCATAACAACCCTATGGGGCAGAAGAGAAGGGCCTGTGTGAGTGTCTGGGACTGCAGTCTTCACAGAAGTAGACAGCTTCAACTTTCTCCTGCGGAACAGCCGGTGGATTCGAACGGCCTACAACCTGTCATGTCACCAGGGCTCCATTGGAGGATCCCTTTAGCGCTCCTGCCCTTAAAACAGTTAAAAATGTGTTCACTGGATTCTGTAGGATAATTATTCTAATGTGTGAAAAATAAACTCCCATTATACGGTCAGCAATTTGTTGGGGAAGCAGGAACGCCTTAATGCCAATGATTTCATTAAGCTATTAGATTCTCTTTGATTAAAATTAACAACTGGTGTTACAGCACCTGACAATAGAGGCTTTTCTTCAGAGCAGCTAGTTAAAATACGACAGTGTTGTCTTTCTTATCACTGCTTCCATGTGAAACTCATAAGAATAGAGCTTCCTCAGCCTAACAGCTGGAAAACTCCTCTTCGGAGATAAGAGAGGTTGTGTTCATCATGACAAAAAGTGCAATATTATGAAGGAATTTGCAGAAATAATAGGATCTACATGGAAATGCTGAGGACAATTTAACAAATGTGTCCATACACTGACTTCTGTTTTAAGCTGCTCTTCAAAACTGGGCATTGCATTCACGGCCGCTATCTAACTTGTGCTTGGCTTTCAGCTTTGGATAATCACATGTAGCTATTCTTCCCTTCTGGCTTTTTTCTTCCACAACATAAATGACATTTAGAGATCAAAACCTTGAGGAAAGAATTGACTCTAGCCTGGTTTCTCCGAATCTAATAATGATCTCTCTCTCTCTCTCTCTCTCTCTCTCTCTCTCTCTCTCTCTCTCTCTCTCTCTCTCTCGCTCTCTCTCTCTCGCTTGCTCGCTCTCTCTCTCTCTCTCTCTCTCTCTCTCTCTCTCTCTCTCTCTCTCTCTCTCTCGTTTAAGATTTAAGGTTTCTTTCTCTTCCTTTCTTTCTTAGCAGAAATAGGAGAAATAACTGGTTACATGGCCCTTACTAGGCACAAGACATTGGTGTAAGCATTTATTGTTAATATTGAGTCATTTGAACCTCACAACAACTCTGTGAAGTAGTTTGCCATGTTTACCCGCCTTATGCAGATAAGACACTAAACCACATAGGCCACATAGTTAATAAAATATTCTATTTACTGAGTTCATGCACTGATTACATATTTTACTATCCTTCTCTGGGAAACAATGAATCACCTTTGATATCTAGGAATGCATATCCCAAAGTTTGTCTGGTGTGTGTGTGTGTGTGTGTGTGTGTGTGTGTTTCCCCCACATTTAATTTGACAGCAATCAAGAATTCAAACTTTAAACTGAGCCACCTGACTTCCTTGACTTAGACAAAGCAAAGAATTCTTGTGTTTGATTTTTCATGTAAAAAAATGGTTTCAATATGAGTAAAACTGGTTTTGATATAAGTATCCTACCAAGTGGAGAAAATGTATTGATGAAATCTAAACACCGTGCTGCCATCCAGTAGAGTCTAACTCATAGTGATATATACAGGACAGAGTGGAACTGCCCATGTGGTTTCCAAGGCTATACATCTCTATTGGAATAGATAGCTTCACCTTGCTGTCACAGAGAAAGTTGTTCTGAAACTGCTGACCTTGAAGTCTGCAGTCCAACACATAATCCACTAAGCCTCCATTAATATGGGCCATCTTGCCCCAATTCCTTATGTGAGATATAATTCTGGGCTCTATACTTGTTATAAATCCCACTTTGGAGGGCTTATAGGATTCAAGAAGAATGTTTCTTTAGACCCTACATTACAAGGAGGTATAATTCAAATCACTGTCCTTTGTTTCCTTGGTTTCCAACTCTGCTATGCAAGGAATTCTGACCAGTAACTGCCCCCAGGGCTTTCTGAGACTAGCTCTCAATGGCAGTAGACAGCCTCATCTTTATCCCTCTTAAGGGCTGGTGGTTTTGAACTACTGATATTCCAATTGCAGCCCAACTTATAACTCACTACACCAGGGTTTGGGAAACTGCGACTCTTGAATCATATGTGGCACTTTCAGGATATATATAGATATATAGGTATATATTTCTGAAATTCATTGATACAAATTTTTAAAGATATTCAGATAATGGTGATTTCATTTATTTTCAAAATTATATATTAATGGTTCTTCAATTTTTTAAAAAAGTTTTGTGACGGACAAGTTTGGATCTTCTATCTCAAACAGTGGCTGACCTCTGCACTACACCAGCAGGGTTCATTTTCGTGGAGTTTACTAGGTGTCATTGAATCTATGAATAACAGAACAAAACCCTGCACGATTCTGCTCACCATTGTTCCTATGCCTGAGCTCATGGGGGCAGCCTGTGTGTCAATCCATCTCCTCGTGGGCCTTCCTCATTTCCAGTGCCCCTCCACTTCAGTAAGTATGAGGTCCTTCTCCACGGCTTGGTCTTTCCTGGCAATCTGTCCAAAGTATGTAAGATGAAGTCTTGCCAACCTTGCTTCTAAGGAGCACTCTGGCCGCACTTCTAAGACAGATTGGGTTGTCCTTTGAGCTGTCCATGGTACTTCCAATATTCTTCTCCAGCACCACCGTTCAAATGCATCGATTCTTGGTCCCTCATTCTTGTTCAGTGTCCAACTTTCACAGGTGTCTGAGGTAATGAAAAATAACATGGCCTGTGTCAGGCATGCCCTCGTCCTCAAAGTAATATCATTAATTTTCAAAACGTTAAAGAGGTCTTATGCAGAAGATTCACCGAAAGCCATGTCTTTTGTTCTCTTGCCTGCTGCTTCCATGAACATTTTGATTGTGGATCCAAGCAAGACAAACTTCTTGACAATGTCAATCTTGTCTCCATTTATCATGATGTTTATTTGGCAGTGCAATCGTGGGGATTCTGGTCTTCTTTACTTTGGGTTGTCACCCACACCAAAGGCTGCGATTCTTGACCTTCATCAGCAAATGCTTCAAGTCCTCTTCACTTCCAACAAGCAGGTTTCTCTCATCTGCATATCCAAGGTCATTATTAAGTTTTATGATGATCCGACTAACCCACCACACAGACCTGTAGTTCCAATGGAATCTCAATCAAATTCTCAAAGGCATTTTCATGCAACTTGGCAATCTGACTCCCACACGTACATAAAAATGCAAATGGGGGGAGGGGTCCAAAATAGATTGTGGTGATGGTAGCTGGAGTCTTTTTTTCATATGTTTAAACCACTGGATTGTGTGGTATTTGAATTATATGTCAATAAAACCATTATGATTTTAAAAAGCAAAACCAAAAATACAAGGGGCCAAAAATATCCAAGCTATTTAACTGAAGAACAAAGTAAAAAGATATGCCCAAGAGACAAAAAGTGACCCCAACAAGCTCTTACTCCAACTTTCTGTTTTGCACTCTCCCATCGTTTCCACTCCTACTGCGTTTGCTGAGACCTGTGACTTGTGAATGCACAGAACCTGTCAGATGATAGGCTATCATGATCATGATTAAATGATGCTATTTTCATCTTCCTAATGCTCATTCTCCCTCTCCTGCTGGACTGGAAGAGACAGACTACGTTGAATTACTTACAAAGTAGCAATATGGGAAAGACCTGAGGGAAACCACAAGCCAATAGCCAGCAGGGAGCGAGAGACTTCTGAATCCGACCAGTAGCATCAGGGATCTTGGAACGTGACATGAAATGCCATCTTAACTACAGCCATGTGAGACACTGAGCAGAGTCCAGACTAGCTTTGACTAGACTTCTTGTCAAACCTCAATTGGATGTCCATCAACTTCCTGAATGGATACAAATGTAGATACACAGTGTATTTGAAGTGCTTTCTACCAGGTCAGACTGTTAATCAAGCTTTCTACTTAGAGGTTCTGAAAAAAATTATATACCAGTGTGTGACAAAAAAGGCCTAATCTGTGGCAAATGTGGGACTGGTTTTGCCACCATGACAATGCACCTGCTCACACAGCCATCTCAGTGCACCAGTTTTGGGCAAAAAAAAAACAAAAAAAAAACCAACATGCTGCTCTTGCTGCACCCACCTGACTCACCTGAGCTAATGCTCAGTGTGACCTTTTTCTTTTCTGGAATGAAGAGGGACTTGAAAGGACAGCAATTTGATGATATAGAAGAGGTGAAGCAAAAACGAGAGTGTTGCTGTCACTCATCCAAACAAATGAGTTTGAAAAATGTTTCCAAGAATGGAATCACAGATTTGACAAATGTATTAAGTGTAATGAAGAGTATTTTGAAGGTGATAAGGTTGTGTTGTAAGAAGACATTTAAATACACAGCTTTGGGGAAAAAAATCGCTTGTTGAGGGGTATCCCTTCATATATTCACAAAACGTTTGAAAGTATGGATGGGGAATAACAGTTAAATATCACCAATGTTTTTGTTCTATAACAAACAACAAAAGTTTTGTATTTTTCTATCAAATATCTGACTCATTTTTACTTTAAAGTATCTTGAAGACAAATGAATTAAAAACACTGCTTCTTTTTCTACCACAATATTCTCAACATAGTATAAATAAAATGCTCAAATAAATTGAAAGATGAGATTAATCTGACTTCACCTACCATCCATAAACTGATTTGAAAATTTTGTGTTTAACAATAACCACTTCATTTAACACGAAGAATTTCATCATGAAAAACTATTAATAATTTAATTTTAAATAACATTTAAAGATCAAGGCCATATTTCTCTCTTATGGTTTTGTATACTAGTTTACTTTTAAAAAATCTAGTCACGTATATTTTCAATCCACTACCTTAGATAATAATTAAAAAGACAAATTCTTCAAATATGAGGATGACATGAATCAGAGGGTAAGTAACATAGGCATTGGATGAGAAAACCAAAATTGAAAATATTTTGACAGACTAAAGCAATTTGTTAAATATATTATGTTAAGATTGAACAAGGATGGATGTTAAGTTATTATTGAGGTCTTCCAATAAACAAGTACACAAATACAACATAAGGGATGTTGCGCAGCACAGAGGTAAATAAAAGAGTTGTTTTAACAATGGACTAAATAAATTCCTGTGATGAGACAGAAATGACATGCTTCTCAAGGAGCTAACGTGATTCTCTGCTGTGCTAATAAAACTATACCTCAAACAAATGAGATGGCAACATTTTTTGCTGTTCACCACACAGTAGTTTATTCATTAGATTCTAAGCACTACAACTTAAGGCGTCAGAATAGTCCTAGAGGACATTAAATGGTAGAAAGGAAAAGATCAGTGCCTTAAGAGAAATCACTTAAAGATGGAATTATTTCTCCTAGAGAAGAGGAAATTCAGGGATGATAACAATCTACTTCAAATATTTTAGTACTGATATATAAAAGGGAGATTCTACTTACATACTTTGCCCCCAACGACTAGGACAATGGGTAAAAGATGAAGATACAAGTTGGCTTGTACTGGCATCTATCACTAAGGAGACCCAATCACCACTGTTTTTGAAATTAGAAAACTAGGATTGGAGAGTTTTAAAGAAATTTTATCCCCCATGTTCTCAATGGAATCTGTCTTTGGAAGAGATCCATTGTTTTGTCAAAGGAAGACCCCTCTGGTGAGCATCTTGAGCTACGCAGGTATATGACAAAATCCTAAGGTAAGTCTGATCAGTTGAAACACTTCAGATGGAATTGTTCAGTGATTAGATTAGAACCAAAAATGTATTGATCTCTGGGTCCCAGTGTTCTTTCTTAATAATATGCTCACCAGAGAGCTGGAAATTGGGATAAGGATCAAGTTGAGAATTGTCATGTGTACCTATTAACAAGGAATTAGACTCATCAGATGGTACCCTGCACAGCCATTCAATTTTTTTCCAGCTTCTAATGTGTGCCAGTCAGTGTTTTAACTGTTGAGCATACAGTCTGGAAAAAAAAATGTTCTTCCCCTCAGCAGTCTGTTTGCCTAATGATTCAGGCAACTTCAAATCTTGAGTCATCTCTCACCTTTTCAATAAGATGTAACCAGATATGGTTCTTGACCACTTCACCCCACTTACACCACACTCTACTCTCATCTACTCTCAAACACCAAACTCAGTGCTATCCAGTCAACTTTGACTCATAGAGACCCTATAGAAGAGTGTAGTACTGACCTTTTGGCCTTCTGGGACTGCAACTCTTTAAGAAAGTCTCATCTCTCTCCATAGAGCAGTCCATGGTTTTAAACTGCTGACCTTGTGGTTAGCAGCCCAACACAGAGGTTCTGTACCACGAGGGCTGCTATTCTCACATATGACATCTATTATTCTATTGGGATTTTGCTTGTCTGTTTGGTTTCTTCTACTTTCTTTTCACAGGACTTGCTACTCTCTAATACATGTTGCAACTAACTCTTTAAGCTGATATTCTCCAAATCTTTGTCTATTTTTGCTTATTGATAATTCCATAGCATGCATAACATTTAATAGGTACTGGTGTACAATGGAATTAAAAGGGCTAGCACTTCCTGAGAAGTGCCTTACTAATTGCTGACTCTTCTTTTAGGGAGAGGTGGGTAGGGGTGGAGAACGACTCTTGACAATCTTGTAGTCAATCTCAGGTCCATTCAGGCATTCAGATTTATTTTGCTTGAACAAAAGGGTCTCCCCTAATTACAAATCACATTGATCAAAAGAGAATAACATTTATTAACCCTTTTGAGTAGATCGTTAGAACTTGAACTGATTGGTGTAGGTAACAAAGAAAGTCTTATATGGTCAAGATACACGAAACTGATTTAGGTGGAGGCAAAAGCTGGACAGAATTATAATTCAGTTTATAATTATAACTTATAATTATAAAATTATAATTTCAATCTATTATGCCTGCCAAATTCCTCAATGGTGGGAGTAAAATTTCTCACAGGGTGTTGTGTGTGTGTGTGTGTGTGTGTGTGTGTGTGTTTCAATGGGTCAAAGTTGTTATAAGAGATATTTGGTTCACTCAGAAATATTTCCCTGAGGAAAAATCATATGGTACATAGTATATGATATATTGACTAATATTTAAGGCTTCTAACTGTGCAGGGTGGATGTGGCATGTTCACGAAAGTGACCCAGTGGAGTCTAAGAAAGAGACCCAAGAAACCTAGATAAATCATGATAGCCATAGTGCTTTGAGAATTCCCAGAACCATTATATTAAAAACAAGAAAGAATCTATGAGATAATGGATCTTTTTCCATCATATTTTAGGTTAATTCATTTTTTTGAAATGACGCTATGCTAACAAACTCAGCTAAGTCATAGAGCCCCGTCAGATAGCAACCTGGCTGCTTAGTCAAGAAGTCTCCAGAAAGTATAGCAATGCTCTCACCACCTACTGCAACCTATTAGATTGGTGGGAGCATTCAAGGGTTGCTTGTACCATGAACTGAAACATAACCCAGTTATCCAAAATCAGAAAGAATGCAAAACCGCGGTAACCAACACAGAGTCACTCCTCTTTCAAGGTCTCTAGGCCTCCACTGCTGAGCCCTGGTGGCAGGGTGGTGATGAGTCAGGTTAGCAGTCAGAAAACACCGCCCCTGCCAGAGAAAGATGAGCCTTTCTGCTTCCATTAAGGATTATACTCTCTAAAACCCACAGGGGCGGTTCTACCATGTCCCAGAAGATGGCCAAATCCAAAATGATTTGATGACAGTGAACATCCATCCACCACTCAAACTTGCCTGATTGAGTGATAAAAATGATTAAGATAATTATAAATTATTATTTTTCCATGCCTTGCTCTGTCCTTGTCTGTTGTCCATCCCCCTGTGAGGGGGTTGGTTCCCCCTAGGTAGGGAGGGGAAGGGAACAGAAAAATGAGGAGCTGACACTATAGGCTCAAGTAGAAAGAAAATGATGATGACAAAGTACGTACAAATGTGCTTGACACAATGGATAGATGGATAGATAAATTGTGATGAGTTGTATGAGCCCCAAATAAAATGATTTACTAAAAAAAAAGAATGAGGTAAATGTTATAAAACTGATTGTGGTGATGATTGTACAGCTCTTTGATGTGACTGAACTATTGAATTGTATTATTCATGAATTATAAACCAATAAAACTGTTGGGAATGAAATTTAAAAAAATGATGAAGATTATTCTCCAAGGGAGTCTGCAGGCTGTACTCACATAGTAAGTACATTATGAAACTTTGAGATGAGGAAACCCACAAATTTATCTGGTATTTTTGGATAAAGATATTTAATTTGCTATTTTACTTACACCTATAAATTCCTAGAGGCACCATGGTCAAAGTATTCAGCGACTAATTGGAACTTTCTTGATGTTCTAGAGGACAGAGTTTTTATAACGATTCTACTTCTTTAATCTTCACAGCTTTGGAAATTCCACGGGGCAGCTGTACTCTCTCCTACAGGATTACTATGAGGTGACAGTGGGTTTCATATGTAGTCTACCCATGGGAAGGGGAAACCTTTGGGCTGGATGTACAGTAAAGGAGAAAACTGAACATGATCTTGTAGATAGGAACTCTAAGCTAATTTAATTGCTGTTGATATTCCATGTGAGCATACAGAGAAATGGATGTGCTATACACTTGACCTTGCAAAAGGAGATTCTGCTGATGGAGAGGAACCACAGGTAGAGAAGGTCTGAAAACTTTAAAGATCTACAAAGCTGATGCTACCTTTTAGCCAACAGTCTCTACCATTGATGCTTTACCAACTGACACCTCAGCAAGACAGCCTTCCCCCTGAGGCAGTCTTTGTATTTGGGGACACCTTATCCCTGTGTACTAACAAAGTGCATTCCTTTCAGGATGCATCTGTTAGCTTGCTATGGGGTTCTTGTCCTAAATTAACTTCTAATCCACTAAGATGAATCACATCGTGCTCCACTCCTAAATTATATATTGAAGTCCTGGCCATGTCCCTGTGGGTATGATCTTCTTTGGAAGTAGAGTTATTATTTTCAGTAACTAACGGTGTCATTATGAATTAGAACCGAATTTACAGGCTCCAACAACAACAACGATTGTAGGGAAGTGCATGTCCCTCAGCCCTGGATCAAAGCCATATACAACCTTCATGAATTTACTCTCGTTTTCTGTCATATATAAATTGTGCCCAGTGGTCTTCCTGCCCTTGTTTCCCCTGCGGTCATTAGTTACTTGACCTTTGCTAGGATTGGTGCTCAATTGCTAGCAGCCACTATGCTCATTGGACAACATACACCTGGCGGCACTTCTGCCAGGCGCCTGGTATGCCTCATTAGCATGCGGACCTGTTTGATCACAATTGCCCACCATTTATTCCTTATTTGGCAGGTGCGTGACTATTGGCTACCCCCAGCTATACCTTATTTCCATATGATGTAATGGTTCCCGCCCTTTGCTGGCTATTTAAGCCTCTGCTCTCAGCTCAATAAATGAGACTTGATCAGACTCCTGTCTTGTCTCCATTCTCCACGTCTCTTGCCCATCAAAATTCCCAGTCCCTCTTTCAGGTACCCACGCTGTTGATGACCCATGGGACGGGTCAAACGATGGCCTGCTAGAGGTAAACCTAATTACTTCTGGGTCATAAAAAGAGCAGGCTAAATACAGAAGCACCTATAGGAGGAACAGATGCTATGTGAAGACCTGTCTGCACGCTAAGAAATGCCAAGGATTGCCATCAGGAAATAGAAAAGATGCTAACTGGAAGAAGTGCCATAGATGACACTCTCATTGGAATTTTTAGTTTCCAGAGTGTGAGAAAAATAATTCATAAAATCTATAAACTTCGGGGATGGAGGTGTCAGGGTTGTGTGTGTGTTCGCTTGTTTGATCTTGTTTACATCAGTGTTTGATAACCAAAAACCCTGAAAGAAGTCTAGAACTTTCTCAGTCTGATACTCTCACTTTAGAGTGACGACTTGAAGTTAATGACGAACAGGGTGTGGGAGGTCCAACCAGCCATTCTTGTCAAATTGAAAAGGCATAATCGAGAAAACAGGCTTGGCCCTAGCCAGCTTTTGACTTGACATTACAAAGTGGCAGCTATTCCTTTAGGGGAAACATTCTATCTCACAAAACGACTAGCTCCATGGGACCCTCGGTAAATAGAGCCTGCTCTAAATTCCTGGACCTGGTAAACTGAACAGCCAGCTAAACAGACACCCAGTGGTGCCCGCTGATTACTGCAGCTGTTCAACCTCAGCACCGAAGACGCAGAAATGAAAGTGAGCATTGTTTCCCAGCTCAGTGTTGAAACTCAAGGTCATTCTCACAGATTTCACAGATACTGAGCCTTGAGATGCACGTCACCATTAGCTTAGTTGTTTGATACATCACTTGGAAAACTACAGATAAGCATATTAAAGATGCTTGAATTAGGGCCCACATACTGTAGGGCAAAATTATAGCGACTGATAAAAAAGTGGGTCACTCACATAAATGCCCATGCAACATCAGGTGTATGATGAGACCAGCTGCATCAGTTACATGGGTGCTGTCTGGCTCCATCATTGTGCTGGTCATGACTAGGGAACATGGGAAAGTAACAAGTCTCCATGTGTCTGATGGAGAGGCTGGAACTCTGTGACGAGACATTTGAATCCTGCTGGAAGTTCATTGGATTGCCTAGTGCAGGCTATCGGCTCCACCCATTGCATCAGGTTTTTGACCCATTCTCAGCACTGTGGATGATGCCTGGACACTTTTGACGTGGTCCCCAGTTATTATGTTACTCTGCCAATCCTGTTGCACCATTCCCGACACACACTTGGACCCCCTTGGAGTAATTGGTGTACAGTTTTCAGATAACTAGATCATTTGTAATCTGGCAATGACCTCTATCTTCAAAAGACATTCAGTAATAGACTGATGGTCAAAATAGCCAATGTTCTCTACCATCCAAAGGCATGGAGTATCACAGATGATTGGGAGGACTGCTTCAAAATTGGACTCAGAAACTACTTCTGACTCTACCTATCTCCATTTTTCATGGTCCACACACATAAGTCAGATAATTTGGTCAATGAATGCAGCTGTCTATGTGTAAGGAACATCTCCTCTTAACCACTTCCTGGGTTAAGGTCAGGAAGAAAAGGTTGGAATGGCATCCCTATTTGGAAACTTCAGGTTTCCTAGGCAAGATGCTTCTTTCTCTCCTTTCAGTAGCAGCCCCATTGAGTCAGTTCTAACCCATACCCACATGTAACAACACCAAGCCACCCCAGCATGACCTTCTCATGCTGGTAGCCTATCCATCAGGGAACTAATAGATTGCATCCTGATTTTGTTGGAGCCACCTAGATTCCCCTTTTGGATTGACATGGCATGAAATCACAAACAAATAATGACACTTTGTTTAGTCTCCTGCTCACTGCGTCCTCCTGCGGGGGCCCTTGTAAGACAAGGTGGGGTAAGCAATAAGTCTCTGTACGCTTTTCAAAAATGTCCTTATCTTGTTTGTGCCTCATTCTCCCAAACAAAAAGAGGTCTTGGGGTAAATAGGACACACATGGAAGAAAGGTGAGCGACCACTACAGAAACGGGAAACACTCCAGAAGCGATAACTAATGGTTTGGTGGCAGCAGAAGGAGAAGACGCACAGAGATCATGGAGTGAGACTCTGGAGGGTTCTCTCGGTTTCTCAGGGCTGCCAGAGGAAAATACTAAAAAGCAGTCATCCTTAAACAAGAACAAGAATCTGGGTGTTGCAAATGGTTAATTGCTTGACTTTGCTCCAAAGATTTGAACTTTGCAGCATTACCGCCTCCGCTCACCTCCCAACTTCCAGCTCCCCCCACCCCCCACAGCCCTGTACATGCAATGGGGGAAAGCTGTGACAGTCTGATAATGTAAAGATGCACAGTCTTGGACAGCCTTTAGGGCATTTCTACTCCATCCTATGGGGTTGCTTTGAGTCAGAATCAGCTTCATGGCAGTGGGTTTGGTTTTTTAAAGAACAGGAATTTATTGCTTCACAATTCCGAAGACAACAAGTTCAAATCAAGACATTGGCCAGGCTGAGGCCTTCTGGGGGCTCTGATAGAGGAAGATTTTAGGAGGGAAGACAGTCAACCTCTAGCACATTCAAACACATAGTCTAGAAGGCAAGCATGGTACCCTTGGAAAGAACACACTATTTAAAAATGTACTCCCCCGCCACCAAAAGGGACCCTCATCAATCAGTGCTCACAGGTGATGTTACCTTTCTCCTATCTTCTCCTGACCTATAGTAATCCTCCACATCCCTTGGCAGGTAGATGCTTCTTCTTCTTCTTTTTTTTAAATGTTTAAATGAGTTTTACTTATCAATTTTTTAAAAAAACACTTTTTTGGGAGTTAATATAGATATCATATCATTCCATTGTTTAGTCACAGCAAGCAGTAGAGGCTTCTCTATGTGATGTCTTATGCTGTGTCTGTGTCTTTTCTCCTCTTCTGTAAGAGGCCACTCAGATGGGATTAGGATCCACCTCTAGGACTGCATGTTAATGAACAACATCTTCAAAGACTGTATTTCCAATTCAGACCACATTCATAGGTACAAAGGGTAGGGCTTCAACATGTCCTTGTATAGGACACAATTCAATCCATGATACAGGTACATGAAGGGGTGGGCAATAATGATCATTGAAAAGACACCTCCAAAACGTTTCTCATTAAGAAAACAACCCTGGCATACCTCTTTGAAAATATCGCAAGTTTTCAACTCCCTGCTGGGTCCGCTGTCCCTTTTCAGGCAGTCCTGATCACATTTTGACTAATATTCCGCTTACACTTACAGAAAAAGATGATCAGAAACAGGAACAAGAAATGGGCCTAGGTGCGGGGTCTCTTAGTCAAAGCACTGGTCTACATCACCAGTCGTGCTCTCTTGTTGTAACAGGGGGACAGCATCCTCTGGAATACCACCCAGTGAGCAGCTGTTCTCAGGCACCACTCATCCTCAGGCCACCTCTGGGAACAAGCATTAAGTTGGTCAAACTGAAATTGGAACTCAACGATCTATTCTCTGATATGTGCATCAAGTTATGGGTGGCCATGTGACCTGTGTGTCCTGGCAGATGAGGGTCTCTTTTGGTGGGAGAGGAGCACATTTGTAAATAGTATGTTCTTTCCAAGGGTACCATATGCCATCTGGACGATATATTTTTAATGTGGTAGCCAGGAGCCAACCGCCCAGTCTGTTAAAATCATGGAAACTTGTACCTGTGCAAGATGAGTCTGTCAGCAGGGAAATTACAATGAGGTTGCCCTGGAGTACACAAGCGGCAGCATCCTGAGAGAGGTGCTCATTTCTATTAAATATACCTTTACTGTATTGGTGTCTTTTGTATAAAGAAGATAAGTTATTTTTTGTAGCCATAGTATGAGTCTATTTGCTGAGTCTGTGCATTCAGCAACTGTTCTTGAGCTGCAAAGTCATTGACACATCATATGATAGAGTAGAACGGCCTCCCCAGGGTGTTAGCCTCGTGGTATGGGATGCTAAGCACTGGGGCAGTAACAGAAAAGTCAGCAGTTTGAGCCCACAAGTCTCTGTGCGGAAGAAAGATGAGACTGTTCCCTCCTAAATATCACAGGCTCAGAAATCCTGGGGAGTAGTTCCATGCTGCCCTACAGAGTTATTATCAGCCAGAATTGACTGGATTGTGATTGATTTGTTTTTAAAATCTTTATGGGAACACATTTCCTACTTCTTCCCACATGGAGCTGCTGCATCGGATTTATACCACCAACCTTTCAATGAGCAACCGAACAACCCTTTGTGGGGTGGGGTATATATGATTGTTTAATAAAAATGCTTTAAAAGAATACAAATATTGTCTGCAGGACTGGACTAGGTTTCTTTTAGTTTAAATCTATGAAGCATAAACCTCAACATAAAAATCTAGACCAAAATTTTAGGCTATAAAATGTGAAGGTCCAAAGCATGCCACCAACAAAAGTCACCCTTCGGAACCATGCACCCTTTCCTGTTGACTGTGGGTACCTTGAGTACTAAGGCCTCTCAGAAATGAACACATCAGCCCTTTGTATTGTACAGATGAACAAAATGGAATTCAGGCCAATGACATGATGTTCTCAAAAGTTCACGGATTGCTGTCATAATAAATTAGAAATCAAGTGTTATCTATCATGGCACTGCAGAGATATTTAAGATCAATCAATAGATAGATGATAGATGGATAGATATGGAGAAGAGGAAGACTTTAAGACATTACCTCATGTGATTGTGGGGGCTGGCAATTCTGAAATATGTAGGGCAGGCTGGCAGCTGGCAACTCAGGAAAGAGTTCATATTTAATTCTCGAGTCTGAAATTTTCAGGACAGACTGAAGGCAGAAAGCTCAGGTAGGATTTCTGTGATACAATCACGGGACAGAATGCTTGCTTCTCCAGAAATCCTCGGATTTTATTCTTTAAGTTCTTAATTAATAAACTAAAACATCATTTAGTCTATTCCAATTTCTGGAGACCCCACCCAACAGGGCAGATTAAGTAAGTGTGGCATTGGTGTCAGGTAAGAGTTGGAGTGCAAACTCCAAGGTTAGTGGTTCAAAGCCACTGCCTGCTCCTAGGGAAGAAGTTGAAGCTGTCTTCTCTTATAAAGGTTTATAGCCTCAGAAATGCTGTGTCAGACCACTGGGAACCAGACTTGATTTGATGGCAATGGGATAAGAAAGTAGAAGGTTAAGCCCATGGGGCTTGCAAGGTGATTGGTATTTAGGTAGGCACACTGCCCCAGAGCTAACAAACTTTTGGTAAGCAGCTAAGGGCTTAAACATTGTGCTGCAAGGGCTCCTTCAACTAATGACGTGTCGTGGGGAGTGGCCAGAGCTGTTGTGCTTGCGACTCAGGGTGACTGAATGTACGTCACAGTAGATCTCCTCCACATGGTTTTCAAAGCAGATCACCAGGCATGTCTTTTGCATCAACTCATGGTGAGTTAGAACCACCAACTTTTCAGTTGGTAGTGGAATGCTTCATGATTTGTACCAGCTAGTGACTGAAATTGGATAAGCGCTTTCCTTGTTATCTTAAGTAATATTTTTGACCCAGAGTCTACTGATTGTAAATGTTAATCCCATCTATAGCATACCTTCACAGGGATTGATAAACACATATGTCACCACAAAACCAAATATAATAGCCTAGCTATGTCAACACATAAAATTAACCATCGCAGTCTGTATTATGGTTTTGTGTAGTGGGTACTTGTTGGACTGTGTTAGTCTGGGTAGAGTAGAGAAACACATTCATAGACACTCATGTGTATAAGAAAGAGCTTTATATACAAGAACATTTGAATATTGAGAAAACATCCCAGCCCAGTCCAGATCAAGTTCATAAATCTGATATTAACCCATTTGTCTGATGCCAATCTGTAAAGTCCTCTGCAGACTCACAAAACACATGCAATGATGCCGAATGCAGGAAGATCCCAGGCCAGTGGGAGGGAAGTCTTGTGGGTCCAGTGGTGGTGTGAACATCTCAGTGCCGGCACGGGTCTCCATGTGACTCCACTGGGTCCAGAGCTCTAGTGTAGCTCCGTGTGTCTTCTCAATGGAAATGTCTCACAGGGAGTGAGCTTTTTATCTCCTTAGTGCCTCCAAATGAGGTCATCAAGTCACTGACCTGATTGACAGGCTAAACTCCACCCCATTCACTCTTCATACTCAAATTGACAACAAATGACATAACTACCAACTACCACCGACTGCTAACCATAAAGCCTTAAAGCCAGCAGTTTGAGACCACCAGCTGCTCCTTGGGAGAAAGATGAGGCTTTCTACTCCTGTGTAGAATTACAGCCTTGGAAACCCACAGGGGCAGTTCTACGCTGTCCTACAGGGCCACTATGAATTGGTATTGACTTGATGGCAAAGAAGCCAGCCCTTCTCAAAGAGAGTTATTTGAGAGTTCTTTGTTGGCCGAGGGATAGAGTGAGTCACTGATGTCCACTGACAGCCTTTGGTTTATTTGGTGGAGATTGAACAGAGTACCCCCCAGGAGTTGCTGACCTTACAGTTGGTGTGCTGGCCCTTAGCTCACAACCGGCCTCCTTCTATCACCAGGCTGCATGTTATCTCAGAAAAGCACCAGCGTTTTTATCCTCAATATGTTGTTTGCTGAGCAAATTACCCAGTTGAGCCACGGTGGGGTTCAGTGCTGATTAAGTCCTTGTTCTTTAAAACACAGCACATTGCCTGCACTTTTTGGAAAACTGGAGAGGATGGGGGCCAGGGTACAGTGTGCACTGTTCTCTGTTCTCTTTGTTTCTAAATTAAAGCAGGCGGCTCAGGTACGTGAGCGTGAGAATTATTATTTTCCTAACGTTAAACACTTGATTTAAAGCATATTCCCTTTGAAGGAAGGTATAATTTGGGAATTATTTGCAGTCTCTAAGTGGTTAGAAACTGGGTTTCGCCAGATTTCTAGCTGTAAGCAAAAGCCAGCCTCTGATAAGAAGCTGTTGTATTTTATTGGTGCAAAGGGGGTAAGTACACTCTCGGGGGTTTCTTGGTTCCAGAGCATCCTAGTTGTTATTTGCAAACAGCAGTGTGCAATTCTGAATATTTTTGGATGCATTTAACCCATGGAAGCATACTCTCTTCATCAAAGAATGCTTCCCAATAGCTCAGGGAAGTTTTAAGGGCATAAAGGTTGCACCCACTTCTTCAAACTGGGGTTTATTCAGATGTGACTGCCTGCTGACAATTTGCATCTCCAGTCTGGATATGCTGAATCAGAATCTGCAATTTAACAAGAGATCCAAGTGATTCTTAGGGACACCCACCCCCATCCCGTGCCCTCTGTGAGTCTTACCTGAAGTATATAAAATCCTGTTTAAATGTAAACTCTGGCTCAGTATATGTACCTGGGTTGGGCATGGGAACTCACAGCAGTAGGTAGAACCAGCATGAACCAGTTCGAAGCTCTGGTTGTAACATGGGTTTTTTGAGTCAAGAAAGCTTTTCCCCATTACCTATTCATATGTAATAATGAATTATGAAATAAAGCACAGAACTGAAATAGATCGACTTTCCATTACCAAGTCAGTCTCATCTATGGGATCCTACGCTGAATCATTCAGCTATTTAGGAATACTTTTTGCAGCTAACTCCTCCTGGCAGGCCAGACGGGATACAGGTCCTCTTAAAACAAACATGGAGTCCTCAAACAGGCAGCAGTGGGGCAATTAACTGCTGGGATTGAAGGAACTTCTGCTTGGCTTTTCAAAGTCGGCAGGACAGAAAGAGGAGGCTCCATGATCACAAAGACAATCTACACAGAGGCATAGTCTTTGGGAAAAAAATTCATCTTGAATACAAATGCTCCATTAGTGCTTTCTTGACTCAAAAGCGTCCGGAAATGAGGGATTCCACAAAACTTAATTCTCCAGGTAACTTGAAACTTTAGTTCTTTATCATCACAAAGGAATAACAAGAGCAAACGCAGATAATCGGATCCTGAAATAACCCATCACTACTGAGTCCATTCAAACACCTAGCAGCCCTGGGTAAGGTTTCTGGGAACAGACGTGAACAGG
The DNA here is from genome assembly GCF_050624435.1 of Tenrec ecaudatus. NCBI lineage: Eukaryota > Metazoa > Chordata > Mammalia > Afrosoricida > Tenrecidae > Tenrec > Tenrec ecaudatus. Next base: position 200,619,926 of record NC_134532.1, read on the forward strand.
CAGCTGGTGACTTTGAACCACCAAACGTGTGATGAACAACCCAATGCCCACTCGCAGTGCTATCAGTGCTCCTTCGATGTTTCAGTATAGACTGAATGGTAACTGAGCATTTTTAGTTCGCTTACATTATCTTTCTGGGTAGTCCTTGTGTTTATCCCCAGGAGGGAGGATGCAGGCAGGGGCCTGGATGGCAGGGGCAATGGAGACAAGTGCAAAGATCTGAGATGCAATTTGGAAAAAAGAATTGACAGGACTTAGTCATTGCAGGAGGAGTCCCGGTGACATAGAGGACTGCGCACTCAACTGAGTCATAGAGTCAGAAGTTTGAATTCACTAACCACTTTGGGAGAGAAAGATGAGACTTCCCACACCATAAAGATTTAAAGTCTTAAAAGAGGCAGTTGTACCCTGTTCCACATGGTCACTAAGAGTCAGGATCGACTTGATGGCATTTGGTTCTTTTGAAGTGAATGAAGGTGACACTGGGTGGAGGGTGAAGGCTAAGGGGACTCCAGTCTCTGGGCTATGTGGTTGGATGGCAGCGCTATAGATGATGCTACGTGTAGAAAGAGAAACAGGTGGAGCAGGGAAGTAGTGATCATTCACTGTGATCAATCATCTAGAACTTGCAGTAGTTGTGTTGCTGTTAGCTGTCCTCCAATTAGTCCCTGACACATGGCAACCTCACGCAAAATGGAATACATTATTGCTCCGTCCTGTGCGCTTCTCCTTCAGGGATGGATCAGATCATTGTGATCTATTGGTTACTTTGGTAAATAGATCACAGAGTCTTTCTTTCAGGACTCAATGAACCAGAAAACTACTGCCAGTGATTTAATTCCAACTCATAAATCCACTGCTCTTGAGTGGATTCCAACACATTAGTGACCCTGTAGGATAGCACTGTGTTGCCCCTTTGAGTTTCCAAAACTATTAACATTTTAATAAGAGTCAAAGGCCTCGTCTTTCTCCCATGGAGCGACTGGTGGTTTTCAACTGCTGACCTTGCAGTTAGCAGCCCAACATATCCCCACTATGCCACCAGGGCTCCTAATTTCAACTCACAGAGACCTTAGATAGTGTTTCTGAGGTTGTAAATCCTTACAGAGCAGAGACCCTCAACTCTCGTCCTCAGAGTAGCTGGTGGATTGGAAGTAGTCCAACATTTACCCAACAATGCTACCAGTGCGCCTTAGGGTTTAACAACCAATCACAGAAACCCCTCAATGCAGACAAGACCCCCGAGCCAGTGAAATAATAATATTTACACAACCCAATCCTAAAGTAGTCATCTCTTTGGCTATGCCTTCACTCCGAGCTTCTTTCCAGTGAACTTCAATTGCAGGGCAGGGGATTCTCCGGTTATGGCTTTAGCATATTGGAGACAGTACATGAGAGAGAGGAAAAGGCTACAGTAAGCAGACACACCCATAGTAAAAGCAGTGGCTGAGAACCGGACTGGGAAACTGATATAAGGGGACTTGAAGCAATAAAATAAAATGAGCGATAAAAATGTATCGCTCTAGGAGTTTTGGGTCACTGACAGCTAAGCACTGAACTGCTAACCACTAGGGAGAAGGATGAGGCTTTCTTCTCTTGTAGATCTTTAGAGGAACAAAACAAGACAAAAACTCACTGCCACCACACTGATTCTGACTCATAGAGACCCTATAAAAGAAGGTAGAACTGCGCCTTTGGGTTTGGAGACATTAAATCTTTCCAGGAGTAGATCTCCTTATCTCTCTCCCCCAAGGAGAAGCTGGTGGGTTTGAACTTTGGACCCTGTGATTAACAGCTCAATGTGTAACCCACTAGGCTATCAGGTCTTGGAGACCTTATATAAGGTCATTATGAGTTGAAATAATTGACTTGAAAGTATTCATGTATGTGCGTGTGTGCTTGATTTATATTGGATGAGGATTAAATGAGCATTATCCATACTGTCTTTGAATACGTATCTGTAAAATGGTGAGAATCATACTTTGAGGGCAATATGATTGAGACCCAGAGGTTGCATACCACTCACCAAGACCATCCACTAGATGTCACAAAGTCTTCCTTTTGAACCATGTCCACCTAGCTTCAAAGACCAGGATTCATTTTCTCTAAGTTCTACACTGGTGTCACTGGATGGAATTTCAGGAAAACTATCATCTCTACTAAAAACAAAACCAAAAAACTGTTTTGAATACCGGTAATTAGGGCTGAAAATGTTGGGACTTGGCTTTGAGAGGAAGCGAGTTACCTGTTTCCTGCATTATTTAGGGACTAGTAACTGCATATATCTATTGAATTTTTAAAAGGGAACACAAGATCATTAAATTTCTTTCAATGGCACCAATCTTTGAGGGTAGAATCTACGTTCAAATAAAATGTGAACAGAAAAAAATATTCCAGATGAAAAGTTCTGCATTTTTATGATTTTGGTTGTTAGGCACTTATGAAGAGCCCTGGTGGCCTAGTGGTTATGCGTTGGACTTCCATCCAGGAGGTCTGCAGTTCAAAATCACCACCATTCCATGGGAGAAAGAGGGAGCTTTGTACGCATGTAAAAAGTTATAGTGGCCAAAACTCACACGGGGCAGTTCCATCCTATCCTGTTGGGTTGCTGTAAGTCCACATCAACTCGATGGCAGTGAACTTGGCTTTTCAATATATAAAGTAGACCCCCTTTTTGATAGAAGGAGCTCTGGTGGTGTAGTTGATTACCTATCGCAAGGCTAACAACAAGGTCCACAGTTTGAAAGCACAGCCACTCCATGGGAGAGAGAGGGGGCTTTCTACTCCTGAAACTCACTGGGGGCAATTCTACCCTGTCTCATGGGGTTGTCATGTATGGAAATCAACTCCATGGCAGTGAGTTTTTGTGTTTGTTTGTTTAACAATAGGTTGGATAATCTGCTATTTAAGATTGTAATTAGATACTCCTCCTCTCTACTCTGCCTGGCCATTTCTTTCTAATTCTGCCTAGGTTGATGTGAATCTGAATGGAATCCTTTCTTTGGATCCAGAGAGGATGACTGGAGAAGCCCAAAGACCCCCTCACTCCCTTGAATGATTACGCTCACTTAATGAACTTCCATGTCAGACTAGTGCCTGGTCCCTTTGGGAGGTGAAGACAAATCATCTTTGATTGAGAATGATGAGAAATGTGGTAAGAAGATTTTTTACATTATTAATTTATATTTTCTTCCTGACTTCTCCTTGTCATTTCTCCCTGTGCATAGAGAAAGATTTTGAAACTTGGCTACTTGAATTTTATGGTGAAAAAGCCCAAGCTTATTAAAAATAATGGTGCTTGAAGTCAAAAGCTATGCATGAACTGAGTGAAATGGCCGCGCCTGGGACAAAGTTGGTGGAAACGGTGTGTATATTACTCTACAAGTAAAGGACACATGCACCTCATTTCATTGTAATATCCAATGACTGTGTGCAAAAATAAAATTAATTCACTCATCGTGTCTAATCGAGGGTAGGCTTTAGAGCCCAGGGTCATGGGCCTATCAAAATTTTCTGCTCCTTAAATGTTTCATGAAACAAGGAGGCTAAAAATACAGACATGTGCACAAAACTACTGCATTTAGGCTTTGTTGAAGATCCCATGACTTGACACAGCCTCCAGAGAGAGGTAAGAGTCACCTCCAAAAATAAGTCATTCCATTTCCTGAAAGGTAAAAAGGTGAGGGGTCTCTGTTGGAAATTTCATTCATCTTAACCCTAAAGAGGTACAAAACATCTTGTTCTGATGAGTTGGTAGATTAAACATTCACCTCTAATCCAGGCAGAGAAATTCCCCAGGATGCCAAAGTGGAAGAGCAAACTCTGATTTTTAAAAAATCCCAAGGGAAGCTGGGAATTTCCTAAAGAATATGAGACCATGGATGAAAAGCTCTCGATAATGAGGAATCCTAGGTTCCAAAGCAGGCCAACCCCTAGCACAAAGTGATGATTCCCCTAAGAGAGAGAGTATATCCGCTCTCCCAGCTCCACATATTGGCCGAGCAGCTTCCTCGCCTCTGAGATAGGATTCCATGTTTTCATGGCAAATCCCAACATTACCATCTCTCACCAGACCCAGCAGAGCCTAGTTTAGTGTGACACCTTCATGTCAAAACTACTTTCACTCTTCAGAGTGAGCTGAAACTGAACACCAAAATGAAATTTCAAATGCGTAAGACTACATGAGATTTTACCCCTGAGCCTTCAAACTTCTCCTGGAAAATCCATGGCACTATGAAAAATAATCCTTCTTCTAGAAGAAATACTGAGATGACCTCTAAGAATGGAAAGATTTTGCCCATAAAAGAAATTCCAAGCATCAACTTCCTCTTTGTACTAGTAATTCTGGGGTTTGCTCCTGCATCTTGCACTTGCTTGCACATCTCCCCTCCACCAGCCCCTTACTCTGTCATGATAGGTAGTCTCCAAAGATGGTTGTCATCGATGCCTCTCTTCCTGTGTGTGCAGGCTGACCCTCTCTTTGGGATATGGAGTCTATTTCTATGCTTCTTTTTAAATCGGGGCTGCTCTCATAGCCAACAGACTGTGCACAAGTATCCTTAAGCCAGGAGCCAAATTGGCTTAGAGCAGTGGTTCTCAACCTTCCTAATGCAGTTCCTCGTGTTGTGATGACTCTCCAACCATAAAATTACCTTCATTGCTAGTTCATCACTGTGATTTTGCTACTGTTATGAATTGGATGACCCCTGTGAAAGGGTTGTTTGACCCCCAAAGGGGTTGCAACCCACAGGTCGAGAGCCACTGGCTTAGAAGCAGCATGGGAGCTTCCCTTGCTGATACTATGAGAATATTCTGCCCAGCCCACCTGCCCCACTTGCACTGCCCTCTGACATAAGAAGAACTTCACTTTTCAGTTAAAAGAATATGTGAGTGGAAGCACCTTCAATGTCAGTAGTTTTCAGAGAAAGAGGACCCCCACCCCCACACATACACCCCATGTCCTACCCCTAGTCTCAGGCTTCCATTTAGATGTCAAGTGAACGCTCTGGTTGGTTACTATGCTCCCTTTTCATCTCTCTCTCCTTAGACTCTGTCTGCAGAGAAAGCCTATTGCAATTTGGAAGTATTTTTGGAAACTGACTGTGGTACAATGGTGCTTGATGCGAGATTGAACTATGGAATGATTATATATATATATCCAATTAACAATAAAATTATGAATAAAAAACAGATCCAGGAATGGGTTTAGGGCCACACTAAGTCCTTAGAACAATTTGTTCTTCCATCCTGGCCCCGTTCAATACTTGCCCTCAGGAAGGGAACACAGAAGATATAGGTGCTATAGCCAAATGTAGTATAGCAATTAGATGGTGCCCGGCTATCAGATAAAATAGCCTCTGTGCTCTTAAAGGCTTGTCTCCAAATAAGCAGCTATCTATGTGAGATGTCAACTAAGTTCACATGGAAGAAGCACACCATCATCAGTCACCGAAAGATTGTCTATGATCCAAAGTCGAAGAAAGGATGATTTTCATGAATGGTGAGGATCTGGGTTACAGAAGGCTATCGAGGACAGTGGGAACCCAAGGTTCAATTGTGGGAACTACATAGGAAATAAGCCTCCAGTGAGCGTCCTCTATCCGCAATTGAGGGATGGGAGGGAAATGGTTACCAAAGAGAGTTCGCTTGAGAGATGCGTCTAGAAGATCAAAGGCATACATTTGATGTCAACACTTAAAACTGTGTCTGCTGTGTCCCCTTTGATGCCAGCTGGACCTGAATTGATTGTCAATATTTTCTGTATTTTTGTTTTGGTCTGGTCATATTAGGGTGTATCTCAGAGGTGTTGTGTCATTGGCGGTCACCCTCATGAAGTTGAGTTAAATGTTTTTCTTTGTTTTAGTATATGAAACCCAGGACTGATGAACCTATAGGGACAACAAGTAGAATAAGGATGTCAGGGGTGGGGTACAATGGTGGGGGGGAGGAAAAGGGGGACAATGTCAGGGAATCCAGGAAGGAAAAAGAATGTTTGGAAACTGATTATGGTAGCAATTGTATAATTCTGATGATGTGATTGAACTATGGAATGATACAATATATCAACTACCCAGTAATAGTACGTTTTTAAAAGACAGAAGAGAAAGAAAAAACAAAAGGCAAAAGAAATGTGCTCATCCTTCATTGTATTTCACTAAATGTTTTCTTGGTCTCTAGAGACACCGTTTTTCAATCTATCCAAAACCATAATAATATTTAAGCATTCACATCTAACTATTCTTCTGCTGAAAGTTATTTGATAAACACCCATTGCCTTTAGATAAAGCTAACTTTCTTAGCCTTACAAATAAGAGCCCTCCTCCTCTGAATCTTGCTCAATCTATGCAACTTCAGACCAAACCATTCTCTTATATTTTCTGTAATCCAGGAACCTTTTGAAGCCTCTTTGTACACTTAACCAAATTGATGGTAGCACACATACATATACCCACTACCACAAACACCACCATAGACACGAAGACCCGTGCTCTCTCATACATCAGTGCTTTCATATCTGCTTTTCTTTCTCTTGCAGTGTTCTTAATTCTTTGCCCTTGTCTCATCTTTCTGGTAGGTTCTAATCAGGCTTCACAAGTGTTACCATTCGTCTGACCTTTCCCACAACTTCTTGTGTTTTATTACCTTGGTGTTTACTTCCCAGAGGATAGAATCTTTCATGTTATCCTACTCATAATATACTTGTTGAGAGTGTACTTTTCTCAGGTTTAGTTCTAGGCTAATGGGATAAATTCTTTAAAAAGGAAGGGGTTCCAGACAAATGGAGCTCAGATTCTATTGGGAATGGGCAGATGGTACCCAAGAAACACGATGAACAAATCCATTGTGCAGCACGTTAGAAGGGAAATGGAGAATACAAAAATAGCAGAGGAGAAGGGCTGGTTTTGATTTTAAACAGGCCAATCAGTGGCCATTGAGAAAGTGGCATTTAAGCCAACACTAGAAGGAGGTGCAAGGTTCTATCATTCACAGTTCAGGAGAACAGAGATCCAGTAAGTGCCGAAAGCCATTAAAAAGTGTTGTCAGAAGTGGGAAGCAACTGCCATGGGGCAGAGTCCTTGCCATTGGCTTTGACTTTGATCTGAATGAAGTGAGGGGAGGAAGGATGTGAACTGACTGCTGTGTCAAAGGCAGACTGTAGAGACAATAGTAGAAGAGGGAAATGAATTATGAGACAGACAATTACACCAATCCAGGTAAGGGGGTAGGAAAGAATGGATGAGGAAAATACAAAGGAAGGAAGGAGGAGATCGTAGGGTGATGGTGAAAGAGAAGGTGTCAAAGAGAAAAAGGAATGAAATGGGAAGAGAAGAAACAAAACTCACCATTCTGCCTCAGACGGGTTTGCTAGCTGTGGTAGTTACATAATCTGTTGTCAATTTGAGAGGATTGAGAGTGAAGGGGTGGAGGTTAGCCTGTCAATAAAGTCATAGCTTGATGACCTCATTTGGAGGCGCTAAGGAGATAAATGTCTTGTTGGAGGTGGGACACACGCTCACTCCGTGGGAGATATAGCAGCTGACAAGACACATGGAGCTACTCTAGTGCCCTGAGAAATTACATGGAAACCCCTGCCAGTATTGAGATGCTTACAATCTAATAGGATCCACAAGACTTCCCACCCACTGGTCTATGATCTTCTTGCGTTTGGCATCATTGCATGTGTTTTGTGAGTCTGAAGAAGACTTTATAGATTGGTATCAAGACATATGGGCTAATGTCTGACTTATGGACTGGATCTGGACTGGGTTGGGACGTTTTCTCAATACTCAATTGCTCTTGTATATCAAGCTCTTTCTTATACACATATGAGTGTCCCTGGATTTTTTTCTCTTGTCTACCCAGACTAACACACTAGCCCACCAGCATGGCATGCCATCCACTTCAGACACAGCAAGAGCTTCATTCTCCCTTGTCTGAGATGAGAGGCTACCCTTTAGTTACATAGCTGCCCTTTGTTTAACCGGTGTGCTTACTGAACCTACTGGCCTGTAGGCCTCTCTGATTTTATGAACAGCAAAAATAAACCACTGGGACAAGGATTTAAAAGAACTCAGGGCATGTCTAATGAAAATCAGACAGCTGGCCTGAATAGATTGCTCTGTGCTACTTCACTCTTCGATGTCTTATTTCTTTATGAATCTGGGTTTAAGAAGAATTTCTGTCTGCATTTGCTACGTAGAATTGTTGGTGCTTTCCTGCTTTACAGAGTCCCTAGGAAATAGAGTGATTCCATAGTGACTCAAAGTGTGAAGGGGGATGCTGAAAAACAGAATGGCACATGCACCCTTTGGTCAGCCAGTAACATTTTTATAGGTCTCCTGCCTTGAGAAAAGTATCTTAAAGCCATATTTTGAAAATGTTGGAAAGAGCTTTTTCAAAATTGCAAACTGTACTCAATTAATCACCTAACCATCTTTAGTGCTCATCAACGTCTTACTACACGTCACCTTGATTTTTAGCTTTGGGGGAGCAAATTCCCCATGTTTCCTTAGCGCTCTGCTGACTTCCCATCTCCCTCCCCAGCAAGTTGCACATTGCAATGCTGTTTTGTGCAGACAAATCTTGCTAGGATATTTAATAATTACCCTTCCTGTGTTAGAAATTGTTCTATCGATCACTCTGAGAAATAATATTTACTTTTGGGCCTGCATCTATTTGTTCAGTGCATTCCTAATGCAGTTGCAGCAATTATCAGAGCTAATTCTTAAAGGCTGAACAATCCCAGCGCCTGGCTCCTATCTATAGGTTTTCCTTCACTTTTACAAATAATGATTTATGCAAAGTCACCAAGACAGCTATTGCTTCCAATGCAGGTTTATTATCTCCAAGATGAACAGACAAGTCATTAAGCTCTCATGGAAGGATTAGTGGAGAGAAAGATCACCACATTGTGATTTTCTGGTTACATGGTTCAATACAATGATGGTTTAAGGAAGTAAAAGCCAATTTTAGCACTGCCATTATGGAGCTGTGTGTGTCATCAATAGGCAGTTATAAACGCTCTGACTGATAAGAATTCCCCACCATAAAAGCTCCTTCCATCACATCCCACTAAGTGAGTCACGTAGAAGAATAACGTCTAAGGAACGTGATTGATTCCCCAGGTTTTATTTCCTGATATATTTCTTACATCGGAGCCATGTGTATAAAGTAATAAGAAAGATTCCACAAGAGCCTTCTGCAATTAGCCTCATTATTTTAAAAGCACATGCTACATTTGTGTATGTTTTTTTTAACTGTACGGACTGTGTGTTTGTAGATACATAATTGTGTCTGTTGTCCTGAGAACAGAAACATGCATTCTTATCGGTGCTGCTAATGTGTATCATCAGTACCACCCATTGGTCACTTGTCATACTGTGGCGGCTTAGGTATTGCAATGATGCTTCAAGCTATGCCACTGATATTGCAAATACCGTGATGGGCAGGTTCCAGCAGAACTTCCACACAAACAAGAAGGTCTGACAATGGACTTCCAACACTCCACCAGTGAACCCACTCGGACTCACCACAAAACATGATCTGATGCAATGTTGGCAGACACGCCTCCTAGATCAAAAGGTATTAAAAATGCACAGTGGCTACAACCAGACCCTTGAGCATCTTGAGAAGCATTAAGATGGCACAGATTGACCAGTCATGTTTGCTGTTCTCCTAGGGTGTCCATGATTCAGTGCTGACAGGATTGCAACTCACAATAAAAATATGTATCTGAGTGAGTGGGGCTGATAGTGAATAGGAAGGCATGATCAATCACATCAATATCCATATACACATCTCACTGATATCCTTGTCTCCCTCAGGCCACTCGGAAATTCCAGTGTATCATCCCCTTACTCAAAAATATTCACAGCTCTCAGAATTCCCAACTGAGTCAACCAAAGCACTTCCTGTACCGCAATCTCTGCGTTCCTCAATATGTGTCCTTTCTAAAGTGGGAATAATTAGGTATCCGCATCACGGGATTCCTGTGACGTTAAAGGGGTTGACACATATAAACCATGTTTACATTCAGTTGCAGTACTCAGTTACCATCAAACAGATCCTGACTTATAACAGACCCATTTCTGTATAAGAAAACTGCCCGGTAAGTTTCCAGAACTTATCAATAGTCCTATCTTCCAAGACACCTCTGGGTGGGTTTGTGCCACCAGAATTTTGACTATCATCACCAACCAATGGATGCCTACCAGGGACTGCCCAATACATGCAGCTGCAAAGACAACCCAGGACACAGAGGGCTTGTTATGGGCTGAGCAGTACGCTTAGTGTTTTGCACTCCTTATTTGATTCTCTCAACAAATCCGGGTGCACAGACTCCATTCTGTCTTAATCAGAGTACCTTACAACTTCTCCATGGCAACCTAAAATCCTGTCTCCTCTACTGAGCTTTCCTGGACCACTAGATGCTTCATTGTTCTGTAGGAATTATTTTTAGACCCTTATTTGATAGTCATGTTATTTGAGTGTTCAGTAGATCCTAAGGATGAGGGTGCTTCCAAGAAGATGGTGGAAAATGGAATTCAAAGATAATGGCATTTGATGCTTTTTGATGCCCCCTCATTGACCAAAGACACATTCGCTCATTCAATTGAACACTTGCCATTTGCAGCGCTACTGTTTGGAGTTGTTCGTAAAATCAATCGTGATGCTATTGATTCTGATATTCCTTTGTATACACTGTGTACACTCACAAAATATTCCTTAAACATAATAGGAGCCTGTTGGAAGCACTGGCTTTGCTTGTTTTCGGTGATAATGGTAATGACAGTGACAACAGAGAAGGGAATCATTTTTAAACACAGTCATTTTAGTCAGACTACATATCATGTGTCAGAAAATTAATGGAGTCCCATGGTTTCATAGAAAGATCATGAAGAAGCCACTTTGTCAGATGGGTTGGCCAGCAAATGAAGAAACTGGATGCGTGGCTTCAGAATTCTGCTTTGTTAAAATGGGCATCTTCCAATGGCATTTTTCTCATCCTCCTGATTGGTAAAATAATGTCAGCAATAGCAGGCAGCCCTTCTTCACTCACGGCAAGCTGAAGGTCTAAATCAGGTAATGTTGGAAAGGAATTCCCAAAATGTACACAAGGAACCCCTGACATCTGTGAGGGTTATATTTCAAGTGAGAGTTTCTTAATCCAAGATTTATGAACACTTTAGCATATATTTTCCTCATAAAATGCAGTTGAGTACGACCATGAATTTCAAGTTGCTTCTTTAAATCTTAGTTGAATGACCAGGCAAGCAACAAGGAAACGAAAACAGGAACGCTGCCCTAGACAATGATTGATGCTGAGTCCACCAGCTTCACTCACTAACCCTCTGCATTCCGTGTGTATCCGGAGGACCTGCAATCCTGGTAGAGAGATGCCAGATCTCCGGCCCATCCTGGATCTAGGGAGTGGGAAGCGGAACATTTGTAAGACCCTTGCCGGTGAGTGTGCACAGTAACATGCGAGCTGCACTCTCAGAAATACTCCAATTATTCTACACGTTGGCCCTTGTCACAACCGATTCAAAGTCATGCCTGGAAAAAGAAAGGTGATATTGCTGCATGTTATGCATGTCTGAGATCATACTAAAACATTCAAACCATCCTGTCAAATTGCAGAAATCCAAAGGCTGCATGCCTGCAAGAACCTATAACTACCCGTCACTAGGGTGGTCTAGTGCCCTCTTCACCAAGCGATGCTGCACGGTTCATGGAGCCCATTCTGAAATCCAATAGCAAAACACCTTGCCATCCTTGGAATAACTGACTTATCAGAGCAAAAGTCATGTTATGGAGGAGAAAGATGTAGCGGATGCATGTAGGGTGTGTTTTGTTGTTGTTGTTAAGTACCATCGAGTCAGTTCTAACCCATAGCAACCCTCTGTACAACAGAAGGAAACATGGCTGGAGTCTCTACCAGCCTCGCAAGTGCCCTTATGTTTCAGCTGGTTTATGCAGCCGCTGTGTCAATCCTACTTGTGGAAGGCCTTCTTCGTTTTCCCTACCCCTCCACTTTACCAAGCATGATGTCCTTCTCCAGGGACTAGACCCTCCTGGTAATATGTCCAAAGTACACGAGACAAAGTCTTACCTTCCTTGCCTCGAAGGTTCATTATGGGTATACTCTTCCAAGATACATCCGTTTGTTCTTTGGACAGAACATGGCATTTGAAATATTCTCCCTCAGCAACATAATTGGAATGATCCAATTCTTCTTCTGTCTTCCTTATTCAATGTCTAACTTCCACATGTATGTGAAATTATTGAAAATACTATGCGTTGGGTCAGGCATACCTTAGGTAGTGAATTTTCTCTACAGGGTTGCTGTGTTCCACGTTAAGAAGACCGTGAAGTGTCTTGGTCAGTTGTCTCCTGTCAATGATCCACAAGGACTTGGTTTGGGCACAGTGTTGACTTCTGGAATACTGTTCATACTGCTCACACTAGAACAGAACAAAACCCACTCCCATCTAGTCAATCAGAGTCAGAGTTAGCCTGTAGATCAGAGATAAGGTGTTCTCTAGGGTTTCTGAGAAGGTACATTTTTGAGGGAGCAGAAAACCTCACTTTTCTCCCTCAAAGGACTAGCGGATATGAACTGCTGACCCTGTGGTTAGTAAGCCAACACATAACCAGCTAGAACTCCAAGCCCCTAAACATGGCAATGAGGGACATTCTTAGGTTCCAGAGTATAAATTTTGTTTTATTTGGAATAACTCATCTATCAGAACCAGGAGACTCACACTATGTACTCACAATTTTCCCTACATGAATCAGTTCCTATGTTCCTTGAATCTATTGTTTCTTTTGGGAAAATTGAATATTCAAGGTTATGACATAAGAAATCATAAGATTTCTGTAAGTCAGAATGCAGGCAGATTTTTTTCTGAGTATTTATGGTGCATTTATTTCATTGAATTTTTAATTATATCGAATCAACTCCATTTGTTAATTTCACACCATCAACAATCCAATGAAATAACTGAAAGAAGATAGATACGGAAATTAGACCCTGGAATGACTTCTAACTCTGTCATTTACCAATTGTAGAATCTTAGGAAAGTTATCCAGCCTTGAATATTCAGTTCTCTGAAGAAAGGAGACAGCAATCTCTTCTTTACAAGGCTGTAGACCTTCAGTGCAATCACATAAGGGATCATATTAAATATATTAATGAAAATACAGTGGGCAGGAATCACCTGCAAGCCATTGACCAATATTTCTGACTTTGATATATGGTCCAAATTAGAAAGTGTTAAGAGTGGAGCAAGGCAGTGAAAATTATTCAGAGTGGTTGTGTTAAGCTGGGTTATCTAGAGAAACAAATCCAGTTATACTCATATATGGATAAGAAAGAGCTTTATATCAAGACATAATTCAAGAAGCATCCTAGCCTAGTCTACCTTAAGTCCATAACTCAATGCTAGTCCCTAAGTCCCTCTTGAGACTCGTGTGGTTATAGGATGGTGATGCAGAAAGGGGAATCAGGAAGCAAGAAGATCACAGGCAGGTGGATGGGGTCACTTCTTGAGGCAGGCAAAGTTCCAGCGGGCAGGAAGGCAGATGGGGAAGAGAAAGTCAAAGGGTGATGCCCCTAGAGTCTTCTTATCCAAAGGCCACACCCCAAGGAGTTATCATCAGTCTATGACCTGAAAGCTCGTTTGGACTCCACCTCCACACTTCCATAAAAATTCAAGTTGGGAAAAAAAAAAGCATCTAACTACCACAGTGGTCAAGGAGAAAGAGGGAAAAAATAAGTCTTTCAGGATGATTAGCATATTTAAGGTCTCATAATCTTACAAAATTCGTTCTAACGTTGGATCAATTGACTCTTGGGGGAGAGGTAAATCTTACTGCTCTGCGGGTGGCCTTTCTTCTGAACTTCACTTGTGACATTTGGGATGGAATAAATCAATCTCAGGAGAAGGTCCTTGGGATACTAAACTTTTCTAAAGAATTCTACCATATGAAAGCCATTTGCAGTTCAGATAAAGATTGTAGGTATGTCTGGTCTTTAACCTTCCTAGAAAGTTCAAGTCTATTACTTAGTGAAACCAAACGCTGTTTATCACCATCAGGCTTTCAGGACAACATGCATTTATCTACTCATGAAGTCCCTCATTATTCTGTTCATCTGGCAACATTTACTAGAACTTTCCTAAGTGCCCAACACTGTGCTGGGAGAATGGAGAAGGAAAGAGCTTTCTAACAACGAAACCATTGTAATACCCAGTTAAATTGCCTATCGCAGAGATAAACATTCTAAAGTTTTCAATCATTGTATGTCTAAGATTGCATTTCCCATATTGGTGGCGTGTGATTTAATGAGGCAGGGGACTGCAGCTCAAGTTGTGCCCTTCAATACAGAACACATCCGTGTGCCTCATTCAGTCACCGGCAGAATATAGTCAGATTGCTTACTTTTTGGTGGGTCAGTGATGAACCAGGCAACTGACTTTTTTTTTTTAATTCAAGTAATACAATTTAAATGATCGTGCAAACAATGTGACAACGTGTTTCAAGAACTCATAAATTTCTATTATAATGATGAACCTATCATACAAAAAATATTCAATTCAGAATCCTATCAAACTTGAAAGAGTTCTGGCTGCGCAGTGAGAGAGTTCTGGTGGTGTGCTGGAGTAAGTGCCGAGCTACCGATCACCATGTCAGCAGTTTGAACTCAGCAGCTAAGTCACTGGCGAAAGACGAGGCTCTCCGCTGCATCCAAAACCCACAGCCTTAAAAGCCCTATGGAAAAGGTCACCATCAAGTCCATCCTACGGGGCAACATGAGTTTGAATTGACTTGATGGAAGAGGTATTTTGTTTGGGGGAGCACAGTATGTTAAACACCAATTCACCATAAGGTTAATGGTTCACACCAAGCAGCTGCTGTTCAGGAAAAAGATGAGGCTCATCCTTCCCCCAAAGACAAGATCTCAGGGTTTCTAAGTAGCAATTCTACTATGCCCATAGGACAGCGCTAAAATCAAAGGTCATGGATAAACTTCCTAACTTTAGTACAACTAAATTATAGAAATTGTATTTAAATCAACATTATAGCTTCAGAATTTGTTAGGAATTAATGAAATTTGCCCTAGTATCACTAAAATTCAATAGAAAATACTAGCTTGACCTTATCAAATACAGTATATTTAAAATTTAAAAAGGATAAAAATTATTTTATTTTCATAAATCTATATCGATTAAGAAAATTGTTTTATTCAGTGTAAGCAATCCTGAAAAGCCTAATGAAGACAATTTGCTTAAAACCTAATGCTGTTCAGCTAATGTCTACTCACAGTGAGTCTTTAGGTCAAAGTAGAGCTGTTCCATTGGGTTCCCCGTTACTTAAATCTTTGCCAAAACAGAAGCTCACACCTGCCTCTCATACAAAGGTGGTGGGTTTGAACTTCCACGTTTTCAGATAGCAACTGCATTCTGAATCGCAGGGTACCAAGGCTCTTTATTCATGGGCTGACTGTTGCTTAATAACAAAGAAATATAACTATTAGTCAGAAATTGTCTCTCTATGAAAGATTCAGACTGGTTATCCTTATTCTTTTTACTCTATTTACAACTATTCAACCCAAACCAAATTCCTTAGCATCAAGTCAATTCCAACTCACAGAGCCCGTATAGGACAGCATAGAACTATCGCTGTGAGTTTCTGAAACGAATTCTTTATGGGAGCAGAAAACCTCCTCTTTCTCATACAAAGCAGTTGATGGTTTTGAACTGGTGACCTTGTTGTCAGCAGCCTTGTGCATAACACACTAGGCCACCGGGGCTTCTTGTGGTACAAGTACTCATACAGATAAAACTTTCTTTTATGCTTTCATTTTTAATTCACTTGTTTATATAAAAGTGATTAGATCCTGTATTATTTTCATTATAGATAGACCACATATTATTTTTCTTTTCTTTTAAAAGATTATTATTAGTTGGGAGTTAATACCTATAGTATATCATTCCATAGTTCAATCACATCAAGCAGAATTTTACAATTGCTGCTACAATCAGTTTCCAAACGGTCTCTTTCCTCCTGGACTCCTTGCCATCATATAGCACCACTTCAAGAGGGTGATCCCCAAAGACATAATACCTTGGAGATACACCCTAAGATGACCAAACAAAATCATACAAAAGTACAGAAAATGTTGAAAATCAGATCAGGTCCAGCGCGCATCAGAGGAGGGATCCACTGACAACGTCGTAACTGTTTTTGAGTCAGACGTAGGCCTCTGATGTTCCCGACTCTGCTCTCCAGTACACTCAGTTTAGTCGTCGCTCTCCTCCTAACCTGCAGCTGTGGGCAGAGAGAGTTCGCCGCAGGCTTATTTCTTAGGTCATTCCCACAAATGAACCTTGGGCTCCCACTGCCATCCATAGCCTTCTGCAAACCAGATTCTCACAATTTAGGCTCTGATACTAATTCCTCCCTCGACTTTGGATTATGTGCTTTACAATCCTTTGGTGACTAATCAGGGTGTGCTTCTTCCATGTGGACTTGGTTGACTTCTCACTTGCTGGCTGCTTGTTTGGAGATAAGTCTTAAGACCCCAGACACTAGTAGGCAGGTACCCTCTAATTTATTTGCCACCTTTTGGAATAGTGCGCATGTCTTCTGAGTTCCCTTCCTGAGGGCGGTATCAAGCAGGGCCATGAAGTAAGACCAAATTGTTCTTACATTGAAGCCAGGATTTCGTGTGAGCCCCAAACAATTCCTGGATCTATGTTTTGTTGTTGTGTTGTTTGTTTGTTTGTTTTTTATCTGCTTTGACTCCTGTTCTAAACCTCCGTGATGATTTATGATAGTCTTATCAATAATCCCCCCGGGGCATCACATCGTCCTTTAATGTTGCCTCTGATTAGCCCCTGATACGAGTATTTAAAGCCGTGTCCAGAGAGGGATATTTGGCCCATGTAGGCTAATTCCATATTACAGTACCTCAATTATCCACTTGTATAGAATCGATCCTTTCCTGGCAGGAAATTATTTGCACAAACAATTGGGGATAATTGTCAGGGAAATTTACAATAACAATCACTGAGAATGTCAGTCACAGGTTTGCTGGAATAATACATACTGTAATACAGCAGTGAGATCATGCTGTCCGCCTACAAACCGTTGCACAATCTTCATGCGCTGTCTTCTGCTTCCTCAGACACCATGTAAATTCTGACTACGTCCTCAACTCATGAGCATGTCGGAGGTAGAGTCCAGTTCACCCCATGGGGTTTCTGCATCTGAGCTCAATGATGCAGCCTCTGGGAGCATGCTATGTGCCTTGAAGACCCAGGATTCAATGTCCCTGCATTCCCTTGCACCCAGTTTGGGTTCCCAGGATGCACCTTGAAGCCTGGGTCAATGTGGCCCATTAGGTACATACCACCAAAGACACTCCTCCCCCAGTATCAACAAAAGCCTCTCCCCCCAACTGAAGGTCGATCCTCCCACTTTTCCTCACCAACACACAAGCATTTATGTTCTCTCGGATGTGTTGACTCCCTTTCCCCTCCCCTGACTTGCTTTTCCCCATCAGTATCCCTCATCCCTCTGATAGGCCTGTCTACCTGACTGGGGGACTGCATCATGGATATACATGGCAGCCACTCAATAGACAACATCCCCACCCCCACTCTTGACCATGTGACCTTCGAATACTTACCTCGAGCAGATGATGTGTAATATATCGGCACTGGTCAGGATCTCTACCAGGCTGTCTGTGCCCGCCAACCAGCAGACTGGTGCCCTACAAGCCTGAGCTTGTGCCCTTCTGCTGCTTGTTCCTACCACAGTGGACTCACATATTGTTTGTCCCTTTGGGACTGACTAACTTCTCTCAGCATACTGTCTTCCCGATTCCTCCACAAGTTGAGGTGTTTCATAGTTCCACCACTGTTTTTTTTTTCGGGATGCATAATATTCCACTGTATGTAATATCAGTTATATTTTTTATCCAATCTTCTACTGATGGAAATTTAGGTTGTTTCCAGCTTCTTGCTACTGTGAACTGTGCTGCAATGAACATTGGGGAGCAAACGTTGGTTCATGATCTGTTTCTTATTTCTTTTGGGTAGATGCCCAGTAATGGTATTGCTGAATCATATGGTATTTCAATTGCCATCTGTTTTAGGGATTGCCATATCGCCTCTAGACTAGAGTAGCTGTATGTATTTACAAGGCCACCAGCAGTGGATAAGAGTTCCCATCTGACCACGCCCTCTCCAACATTTGTTGTTCTAAGTTTGTTTTTTGTTTTGTTTGTTTTTAAATTGGGCTACAGTTGTGTGTGTGAGATGGTATCTCACAGTTGTTTTGACTTGCATTTCCCAGGTGGCTAGTGAATGGAAGAGTTTCCTCCTGTGTTTATCACACATTCTAGTGTCATCCTTTGTGAAGCATCTCTTTAGCTCCTTTGCCCAACTTCTCTGAGGGTTATTGGTTTTTTCTTGTTATAGACTTATAAAATACTGTACACTTTAGTAATTAGTTCTTTGTCCATTAGCTCATTACTAAAAATCTTTTCCCATTCGCTTTTCACTCTTTAATGAAGTCTTTCGATTTATACAAGTGTTTTATTTTGGAGAAGTCCCACTCACCATTGTCTTTCCAAGTGTGTTTCCTCTGTTATCTCTGATAGACTCTGTAGTCCCGGCACTAGGGCACTTAGATTTGTCCCAATTTTCCAGTCGATTATCCTGATTGCTTTGCGATTTACATTTAGGTTTCTGATGCACCTTGAGTTTGTTTTTTGCATGGGTGAGATATGGGTCTTGTTTCATTCTTCTGCGGGTGGATATCTAGCTTTTCCAGCACCCTTTATTGAAGAGGGCACCCACTTCGCATTTAATGCTTTTTGGGGCCTTGGTAAAACATCAGTTGTCTGTATGTGGATGTTCTCAATTTCTGCGTTATCTGTCCTGATCCATTGGTCCGGGTATCTGTCATTATGCCAGTACCTGGCTGTTTTCACAGTGGT
This sequence comes from Tenrec ecaudatus, assembly GCF_050624435.1. Classification (NCBI taxonomy): domain Eukaryota; kingdom Metazoa; phylum Chordata; class Mammalia; order Afrosoricida; family Tenrecidae; genus Tenrec; species Tenrec ecaudatus. The sequence goes on from NC_134532.1 coordinate 200,638,935, forward strand.
GGGTGCACTGTAGGATCTGAGGTCAGGCAGTGCACGGCCACCTGCTTCGTTCTTTTTTAGGAGTTCATTGCCGACCCCGGGCTTCTTCCCTTTCCTATGAAGTTTGTAACAATTTATTCCATTTCTTGAACAAATGATGCTTGGATTTGGATCACGTTTGCATTGAATTTGTAGACTGCTTTAGATAGTGTTGGCATTTTCACAATATTGAGTCTCCCAATCCACGAATATGGGCTATTCTTCCCTTTGGTTCCTTGCAGTAATGTTCTGTGCTTTTCTTCGTGCAGGTCTTATGGGTATTTTTGGTTAAATTTATTCCTAGGTATTTTAGCTTTTTTGTGGCTATTGTAAATGGTGTTATTTCCTAGATAGCTTTTTTTGGTATTAACATCACTGGTATATAGGAATCCAATTGATTTCCGCTCATTATTCTTATATCCTGCTACCCTATTAAATTCCTCTATTGTTTCCAACAATCCTAGTGTGGATACCTTAGGATTTTCAATGTATAATATCATATCATGTGCAAAAAGCAAAAGCTGTACTTGTGTAGCACCTTTGGATGTGATTGAAGCATCAAACTCTCCACTAGTCATTATATACCTGATCAATTGCTCCAACCAGGGGCCTCTTTCTGTAGGAAAGACCCTAAAATGCACTCTACCTGTGGGATTTGCACGTGTTTTGAGCGTGACTTGCTTAGACCATTGTCAAGATGAGTACCAGTCATCTTCACACCTATGACCATCAATAGGGAAGCATCCCTGGGGTGATTTTGGTTGCTCAGGGCAACCAAATGGGGAAAGCAAAATGGGGAGATATTCAAAAGGTAAAATGGAGATTAGTCCACCAGTGAAAGTAGAGCCGACCAGACTCCATGTTCTGTTCCCCTCTGCATTTTTGCCTATGCATCCTCAGAGAAGGGAACGTAGAGTACTTAACCACCTCTCCTACCACCTTTACACGTAAAAAATCTGAGCTTTAAGTGATTGAGCAACTTATTAAGCCTTGGAAGAGACAAAGCCAGAAACACTTGAGTAGTTTCAAGTCACTCTAAAACCCAAACTGAAGGCCCGACCTTCCATCCATCCTTCATCACTGATCCAGATACATCACTAGTGCCTATCTCTTGTTCACATCCTGCGCTTATGCTGAGAGCAGAGCACGGTCATTGACTTGTTTTCACAGACCAGTATCCACCAAATTGTAAAGTCGGGTTTACGCATCTTCTTTACATCACTAGCACTTGTCTCAGCTCAAGAAGTGTTAGCTGAAGGAATCAAAGAATGCACCCATGCACAGTATCCATAGATTTCTGTGTCCTTCATACAGCTCATGATTTATAACACACACACGTGCGTACACACACACGTGCGCACACACACACACTCATAGAAAAACCCCCTTCTCTAAAAGTTCCTGTAACTTGGTTTGAACTCCCTCTACTGGTGAATGCACTAAGGTCTGGCTCCATAACCACTAGTCTAGTTTACAACCTACCCAGAGAAAAGGGACGGCAGGCTACCAAGCAAGAAAACTAAATGTCTAAAATAGACAGCATTTCCTGAGGGAGCTTTAAACTTCAGCTTTAAGAGATCATAGTTTTGTACAAGCAAATGCTATAAAAAAGAGTGAACCTGATCATTGGCTTCACTGTAGTTGAGCGCAAGAGCGAAGAGCTAAGGTGGAGAAATCCCCTGGGTCCAGCTATGAGGATAACTAATGAACTGGAAGATATCTGGGGTGTGTGGTCCTTAATTGTACATTTCATTGCTTTACTATTTGCTATTACAACGTTATAGCTGGCTAACTGTGTTTTTCAAGAGCCAGTGCATGGCAGTAAGAATTTGTGTAAGAAAATAAAAGAACCCTTTCAACTCCATTAGAAACTTTTTTGCCTTTAATAGATCTTCTTCTTTTCTCCCCCGAAGCAGTGATTCTTTCAAAAACAAGCACACTAAATCTACTTCAGAAATGCACGGGGAACGCTTTAATATCTCACACTCATTTCCCTTTACCTTCTTAAAGCATTTTTCTTCCTTATATTTCAATATGAAGCAGTATCATGAGTCATAAGATTGATACCTAATTATTACAAGTGAAATAATTGCAAATGATGAGAATATATTTCCCTCTCAGGACACTGAGGAACTTCAAGCATTTTACAGGTTATGAATGGTTATTGACTTTGAATAATGCAGACTTCTGTGGTTCTTCATTCCAGTGAAAAGCTCTCATTGAGATGAGGGCCAGTAACAATACAAAAGCAGATATAAGCCAAATGTATCCATTTAAGAAGGAAAGAAATATAAAAGAAGGGTGGTGAGAGTATTTTTAGTGATCAAGATGCAATAGAAACTGTCATAAATACATCTCATTTTTATTTCAATTTATTCTCATGGAAATGCTTTCTTTCACAGAAGAGGAGCTGATTCAGAGAGTCTGGGTGACAAGGTCACACAGCCCAGGAGTAACAGGACTCATGGAAGGATTCAGATCCTGTGATCTCTAAAGCGCTCTGAGAGTAAATAGAGACATTTACACCTGGACTGTTCCAGACAGAATGAATTTCAGATAGACTCTCGTTGTCCTGTTGAAAATAAATAACTCACCCATTGCCATAGAGTCTATTTCAACTCAGAATGACCCTGCAGGACAGACTAAAACTTCCTCGGGGGATTTCCAAGGCTCTGAATCTTTATAGAAGCTTACTGCTGTGTCTTCCTTCCATGGAGCAGATGGCGGATACAAACCATTGACCTTTTGGTTAGCATCCAAGCACTAATCACGATACTACCTTTGAATTATTGGCTAAGAATATTGAGTAAAAAAAATGAAAACATCTATCTTGAAAGACCAACCAGATGCTCCTTAAAACAAGGATGGTGACAGTTTGCATCAAGGACTGTGGACATATTATTCAAAGGAACCAGTCCCTGGAGATGGACTTCATCTCGGTAGGGATTCATTGAAACGGAAGAAGCCCCTCAGTGGGATAGCATGGATGCCGTGGCTGTGATAAAGGCACAAGCATCGCATTGATTGTGAGGACGGACGGACAGCACATTATGTTTTGTTCTCTTCTATGAGTAGGGCCACTATGATTCGGGGGTCCCCTCAGGGATAGGGAAACTGAGACACAGAGGTCGCATAGTGTGTCCCACTGGGAGTTCTATATTGATAAATGCTTCGCTTGAACCATAAATGACCTTTTGCTTCCCCCCATTTGGATTTTGCAGATGAAGTACTCAGAGGATCTGAATCATCCCAGTGAGCGATCCAAATCTGCTCTAGCAAACAGCAGCTGGCGCCACATACAATGACCAAATGGAACTCAGGCTTTAAATAGAGCCACGTTGATCGGCAGAGCTACCCAAGTGATCCGCTGGACCATCAGCACAGCCGAGGAAGGCATCCTAGCCCAGGTGGGCAGCGCCATCCGTCAGCCCCAGTCTGATTTTGAGGGGACACTTGATCATGGCACTACTTGAAATCACCTTCTAAATTCTGGTTCCTGGTTTAAAAAAAAACGCTTTAGGAGCATCTATTTGAAAGTGTGCTATATAGATGCAGAAATTCTGAACAAAGACTAACGATACAGCGAATTGCTTTACATTTGAAAAATGCTCACAGTTCATGCTCTAAGACTGCCATCCCATTTGAATACCACATCGAACGCAGCATGAGGACAGTGGAGGCTCCCCGATGGTAAGTGACTGCTCCTTCCCCAGCTCGGAGTCTCAGCCTAGGATTGCTTCCGCTGTGCTCGGCTCCACCTGAAAAACCGCTTGGGGCCACGCAAGTCCCTCACGTACTTTCTCATAGCTCCTCTCTAGAAAGGACCTATTTTAGCGGCATGCACCTACTCAGAAGGACAGTGAATTGGGTATGGAAGTTGCCCGGGTCTTTTGTTCTTCCTTGGGGACCAAACATTTCATCTCTAGGGACCAGAAGTACAATCAAAGGGAAAAATGACGTCACTTCAAGAACAACCCAGCACACCCAAGCTCTTTTCTGATGAGGGTGAGGCTTTCTTCAAAAAGATGCTGAATTTCCACCTGGGGTCTTAAAGGCTGGAAGACAAACAAGCAGCCATCTAGCTGAGAAGCAACAAAGTCCACATGGAAAAAGCACACCAGACTGTGTCATCAAGAGACGTCATCAAGAGGTGTCGGTAAAATCAGGTATCAAACACCCAGAACAAAAAATCATATCACTGTCAATGAATGGGGGTGCAGAGTGGAGACTCAAAGCTCATCTCTAAACAATGGGACATCCCCTTACAGAAAGGTCACAAGGAAGAGACGAGCCACTCAGGGTACAGTACAGCACTGATGAAACAGACAACTTTCCTCTAGTTCTTTGATCCCAATACTACCTTACAAATCCGGCTAGACCAGAGCATGTACATGGGTACAGATAAGAGCTGGAAGCACAGGGCATCCAGGGCAGATAAACACCTCAGGACCAATAATGAGAGTAGCAATACCAGGAGGGGAAGAGGAAGGTAGGGGAAGAAAAGGGAACCGATCACAATGATCTACATATAACCCCCTCCCACGGGGACAGACAACAGAAAAGTGGGTGAAGGGAAACATTGATTAGTGTAAGACATGAAAAATAATAAAACTTTATAAATTATCAAAGGTTTGTGAGGGAGGGTAGATGGGAGAGGGAGGGGGAAAATGAGCTGATACCAAGGGCTCAAGTAGAAAGAAAATGTTTTGAGAATGATGATGGCAACAAATATACAAATGAGCTTTATACAATGGATGGATGTATGGATTTGATGAGTTGTACAAGTCCCCAATAAATGATTTTTTTTAAAAAAAGAAGATGGCAACAATGTATAAATGTGCTTGACACTATGTACGTATGTATGTATTGTGATAATAGCTGCATGAGCCCCCAATAAAATGATGTTTAATTAATTAATTAAAATATGCTGAATTCCATGATCAGAGCATCCCTCTTCCAACTGCAGGGACCTTGCACAGGTAAGGCTTTCCATTTGGGAAACTCCTTAACCCTCTCCTCGGGGCCGATGAACGCCTGCCTTTTGGTCAGTCCGTAGTTTTGTTTTGTTTTCATATTCTCACTTTGCTGGTCCTCCGGGTTAGGTCAAACCTTCCCGGTAGTATCTCTTCTGTCACCGTTGACCTCTCCTCCTTAGTACTTGTCATGGTTTTATTTATATGCTGTAGAAATAATGTGAGTCTCCTCCAAAAGAGAGGTGACTTGAAAACTTGTCAGACTCATTTCTGTTTCTGCACCCCCTATCATAATACACCCAATAGTGTGTGTGTGTATTATATATAGGTATAATATGCATATACAATGCCTTGTGTTATGCACACACACATATGTATACCCACGATTATATATAGGGCCTGATAGCCATATATGTAGCTGTTAAGTCAGTTCCAACTCAGAGTGACTCTGTGTTGTGCAGAAGGAAAATTGCCTGCTCCTGTGACATCCTCTCAGTTCTTCTTATGTGTCAGTCAATTGTTGCAGACTTGGTACCATTCCATCTTGTCAAGGGTCATCTTTGCCCCACTCCTCTATTTACTAAGCATGATACCCTTTTCCAGGGACTAGTCTCTCTTGATTACATGTCCAAAAGGGTGAGATCGAGTCTTGCCATCCTAAGCCTTGCTACCAAGGAACCTTTCAAAACAGACTGGTATGCTCTTTCGGCAGTCCATGGTATTTTTAATATTCTTTGCCAGCATCATAATGCAAGTGCATTGATTTTTCTTTGGTCTTTTAATTCGATGTCCAACTTATATATACACACATATATATTCATACATACTCTAGGTATATATATATGCATGAGAAAGAGAGAGAGAGCATGATTTGGTGATAGAGAGGCAAAAGCTCTGGACTGCTACCAACAAGTTCAAAGGTTCAAAATTACCAACCAACCTCAGAGTTAAGGATATTGTAGTCAAGCTTCTTTAAAGGTTTATAGCCTTGGAAATGCTATGGGACAGTTCTACATTGTCTTATAGGGTTGCTATGAGTAAGAATTATATATATACATATATATATACATACATATACATGCACACATACATACATCAGGCATGTACATAAATAATATCAGATTTGTATATATAGTTGCTGTCCAGTCAGTTGCACACTATGGCAACGTCCTGTGTATTATATTGGAACTTCATTACATAGGATTTTCAATGACTGATTTTTATGAAGATCACCAGATCTTTCTTCTAAGGCACCTCTGAGTAGTCTCAAATAGCCAGCGTTTTATTTAAGAGTGGAGTATGTTAACCATTTGCACTTTCTCAGGTATACGGTCAAAACAAGCTTATTGCCAAAGAGTTAATTCCAAACCATACTAATCCTGTAGGGAAGATCCTAATAGAACTATCCCCTATGGGTTTCTGGGGTTACAAATCTTTATGGGAGCAGATAGACTCATTGCTCTCCCACAGAGAGGCTGGTGGGTTCTGAACCACTAACCTAGTGATTGTCAACCCAACCCATATCCCGCTACACCACCAGGGCTCAAGCTCCTTCAAGTATATAGGAGATTGATATAGATGCACAGTCAATATGAAAATGAATATAAGAGAGCATGACATATATTTATTTTTAAAGATATGTGCCCTGGAATCACATGACAGGGAAAAATGGAAAATTTTCAATTGTCTACTTCAGTGAAACAAACAAATAGATGCAATGAAATGTGCTAAATAGTATTTGTTGTTGTTATTTTGGTTCCTTTTGTGGGAAGGGGGAGGCAGGGGCTGGGCAGGGAGGAGGGGAGGCAGAAAGGAGATTAAGGAAGAGCTTGAGATAAGTAGGGAAGATATAACGAGGGAAATTACTTGATGCAATGCTTCGGGTTTTCTGCCCTAATAAATCAGTAATTGGGTTGTCAATAGAACGAAGCTGCTTCCAGGCTGCATTTCTCACCATTTCACAAGAACACAAAACCAGAAGAGAGTGTATTTCCAATTTACTCTTTGACTCTTTTAAATAGCATAAGCCTTAGCACTCAGAAAAAATTTCTACAATCCAATTCACTTTTATCATATTGCCCTAGCCTCCGGTTTTAAACATTTCATTCTCAGTGCGATTGCGTTACTGTTCACAACAGAAATGTTTAATTCCCCCAAACACCTGTTTTTGCTCACACGAAACAAAAACCATCAATACAGTTCAAGTTCACTAAACCCTATCTACAATCCCCATTATTTTCATTGGGAAATAGTAACAATTCCTGAATCTGAGAATTGAATACTTCATTCCACTTCTGTAAAGATTTTCATCAGCAAAACCCAGAGCACTCAAGGATACAATGATGAGATTAGAGTCTGCGAAAACCACTGTATTGTTTGAGCTATCAGATAGTGTTCATTTGACAATCTCTGCCTTCTACAACTAATGAAGTTATGGCTCCGATGTATGCAAATTTAACTCTACTGAGAAAAACGACATTGTCCATATCAACAGCAGCCTCCCCATGGTAAAGAATCATTGCATTGCAGTGGCTGGGGCAGGCGGTGGGGGTGGGGAAGCTAATCATTACTGGAGAAGGGAGGGGCTGCGTGTAGTCTAGGAGGAAATGCAGGTGGAAAAGGCAGGCACCTGGAAGGTAAAAAAACAAAAACCAACCACAAGTCAACAGAGATAAAAGGGGGCACTTGCCTGCTGGGATGGAAAGAGAAAAGTGCAAGGCGCCCCAGCTTATCTCCCAGCTGTAAAATCAGCCCGGGATCAGATGAAAAACATCATTAATTTCAATGTAATTAAATATCATTAATACGAGGCTCTGGAGTGTGTGCTGCTGAGAGATAATGGAAGCCCCTGGCCATGACCTATGGGGAGGCTCTATCTCAGGATCGTGCCAGCTCCAGGCTCCCACACTGAGCTAAGGAAGTAAAAGTTGTGCAGGAAGTCCACTTTGTTTATTGACTCCGCGGCTCTTTCAATACCACCACCACCTCTAATGAAAGCGATGAGGAAAGATGGTGTAGGGCAGTCATAAAATTTATTTGCGTCCAATCAATGGAAGAGATTGCATTTCCTAAAACCAATCCAGGCAAGCAGTTCTCCTGAAAGAAACCTCTGTGAAGAAATATGGGGGCAGGGGGCGCGTGTAAATGGAAGAGCATGTAACAAGGCGTTCAGCTCCACATTCAGCATCTTAAAGAACATATAACCATAATAACTTCTGGTTCGCACTAACTGGTGAGGTGTTCTCATCTGTCTGTGGGAAGTATTGGCAGTAATATTACCCTCTTGCTCCCTGAGCTTGAAACCCAGCTGCACGTCCCTTGGCCTTGGGGATGGGCACCACAGAATTACTTTCGCCATTGAATTCGCGCTCCCTCTCTCCCACCCTGAGTTTTTTGCTCTCTCTCGCTCTCACCCCACTATCACTCCCTCTTCATGAGAAAATGAACTCAGGAAAGTGAGGTACGGATGTCCTATTATTATTATTACACTGTACTGGCGGGTTGTTGCTTTTTTAAGCTGTTGGAAGATCATTTCTGTCATCCTCACCCTCACTCCTCACTCCCTTCATGGTTCATCTATACCCAACGCCTCCTTTGACAATCTACTTGTGTCATCTTCCCTGATACCCTCCTGTGGTTGGTTTGCCCCTCCCTTTGAGTCCTGTGTGCTCCCGTAGATAATTCCTTGTCATACCTAGATTAATCATTAGCACACTCTTGCACCTGCCATACTAGGCTAAGAATTCAGTCTATGTCACATGTCTCTGAGCCATTAGCACAGAAAACAACGCCTGAGAATCAAGGAGCTGTGATAGCACAGGGGTTAGCTCTGTCTCACAGAAAGAGAGGAAGGCAGAAGAAAGGAGGGAAAATGGAGTAAGATTGTGCATAACTTGAGAAGTTTTTCCACCCCAATAGGTCTTTCTTACCTTATTAAAAGGTGAAGGAATGTCTCCTTGTAAGGTTGGAAAGTCTTATTTTGTGACTCTACACTTCTAAACACCTCGCAGAGACCTAGTATCAGGCAAAGAAGAAAAAAAAGGGAAGCAATTAAAGGAGAGACTTGAGATAAGAACTAAGCTTTAAAAATAATCCAATCAGCAGTATGCATCTCAAAATATGTACAAAGCTCCGAACCGCTCTCATGAACAGTTGGGAAGTAGCACACTCAGCAGTGCAAAATCCTCTGGAGACTCAGCCCATATGAAATCACAGATGTTCCTACGGAAATCATCTGATGAGTTCCCTCCACAACCATGTTTAACCAGAGTCCTCACTTCGCCCCCCCAGGCACAGCCCACCCAGTTCCTGCACTTTTGACAGGGCCGAGGGGGGGTGGGGAGGAAGGGAGCACTTTCTGTGACACCTAAGTGTTTCCGGAAGGGATGGCTTCTCTCTTTCTAAAGAAAAGCCCTCCTTTGTAGGAAGAGGGTCAAAGTGACCACGTTTCTTGTGATTTAGTGGTTTCGCTTTAGGAGTGAGGTGGGCTGCTTATTACAAGGTCAGCAGTTCAAAATCTCCAGCCTCTCCTGAGGTAAGAGATAAGGCTTTCTGCTCCCAGGAAGAGTTGCCATCTCGAGACCCCACAGGAGCAGTTCTGTCCTCTCCGAAAAGGCTTCTATGATTCAGAATTGACTCAGTGGATTGGTTTTGTCTTTGTGTTTTGTTTCATTTCTTTCTTTACTTTTCATTAGTTTCCCAACATCAGAAACGCCTTACTGTCATTCCCAGAAAGTGGGATCCGGATACTGGAAACAGCAGGTTTTGTTTGTTTGCTTTGTCAAAGGGTTTTGTTTTGTTTTCATTCAGAGAATTTGGGAGGGTTGGTAGAAGAAATCATTAGTTGAGTGTTGTCTGCAATAAAACTTACACAAAAACACAGTATTTAAATAACTTTAAGCTACAGAAGATCCAGTTTGAGAACCATCAGGGTGTTACAAAGACGAAATGGAAGCAAGAGAACTTTGAAATAACTTGGTCAGCAAGTCAGGGATAGACCAGAATTTCGGGTTAAGCCCTGGGGAGTGCAAAGCTGCCAACACCTTGCTGACACGAGTCCCACCTGCTCAATCCACACTTCTATAGCTTCTCCAGAACTCCAAGTGAGGGACCCTGAGCTCACCGCTCTCCTCAGCTCTCAGGAAATCCCAGTGAGGTCAGAGGAATCGCGATTTTCTACCGCCAGTCTTCCAATCATAAGTGGGTCTTGCTTCATTTTGTTAAATGAGTCTTCTATTTAACTCAGAGAGCTCCAAAAAGATAAGATATTTTCATTTTATATGTGTGATGTGACGTGTAAAAGTGAAGAAAGCCTTTCTCCGTCCTCTTTCTTATAACCTTACCTACATGGCATTTCGGTTCGAGGGCCCAATAAAACGATACAGAAATATCCCATGTTCTCGCATGCTTATGCGGCGTTGGTAGTGGCACCCCTGCCATGTAGAATGCCTTCCTGTGTTTTCTCTACCTGCCAACTCGCTCGCTACCAACTTCAACTGGACTTCATACCTGAAAACCTCTTTTTGACCTCAAAAAGAGAAAGCCATACATTCTGTTTTCTCAAGCACTTTGGTTGTATTTCAGTTTGGCACATTGCACTGTAATTTACAGTCTATATAGCTGTCTCACTCCTCTTAAAGTACAGAGAAGATTCTTAATGAAGAGATGGTGAATGACTGAATATATCAAAAGTGTCCACAGAGATAACATGAGTTGCAATTTCATTCTTTCAGTAGAACGAGCATCCAGTTGAGGGGCAAACAAACTGCGATTCCTGGGCCGAATCAGACCGTCCAATTTCTTTCTTTCTTTTTTAGCCAAGAAGCTAAAAATGACTCTCATATTGTTTTAAAAGTTATAATCAAAAAGGCACAGGAAACGAAAATGTGATAGAGATGTAGATGACAAAAAAGTCTAGAAATTGTATTCTCAGAACCTTTACAGAAATATTTGCCAACACCCAGTAGTTCAATCAACCCCGATTGATGATCAATTGATTTCCTAAAGATGCTAAATGTAAATAAGGTTTTGTCCCTCAAACCCTCTCTACGTTGTTTTTAAACCTATCTATTTTTCTGGTGTCTGTTTACCATCTCTCCTACTGTTCCATCTTAATAAACATTTATTAATAGGGACACACATACAAAGGAGACACAAGTTATAATTGTAGAGTACAATAGACGATCAGCCCATGAGCACATCCAGGGGGCGATGACTCAGGTCCAGAATGAGAAGACTAACAGCACACCAGACACCTCCTCATTAGCCTTCTGAATCGTTATCCTCTGCCTCTTCCTTAAAAGCAACCCTATCTTGGTGTCTCATCCCATCAGTAAGATTTGACATTTACACAGTCGGGTTTTCTTGCCTTGTTATTGTTTCATTTGTGTCTTTGAACAAATATATTGATACAGCTAGCATTCATTTGCTTCTTGGTTTTGTTGTTGTGATTAGATTTTGTTTTATTCATGTATCCATTATTTGTTTGATAGGTTTTCCACAGGTCACAGGCACCTTTAGTCCGTTTTCCCTGTAATTTTTTCAAATCCACTTTACTATGGATAGACATTTGTAAATTGTGTCTCCCCCTGATTTGGGGTTATGTACATGATGCTTCCCTGACCAACCTTCCATATGCAATTTGAAGACCTGGTTGGCTACTTTTCCAATACCATTGAGAGGCTGAGGCGTTAATCACCTCCTCGCTTTCCCCAGGATAGCTCCCTCTTTATAGCTAGATAGGGAGTTAGCACTGTGTGCAGTCAAGAGGTCACACTGGAGAGCAGGAGAGGGTCTGGATTTAAATCCTGCATCCCTGCTTGCTCATGTTCCTTTTCATGCCTTGATTTCCACATCTGTACAACTACGATAAGAAGCCCAGGCGCTACCATGGCGACGTGCTCAGCTGATACATGAAAAGTTGGCAACTCCAGCCCACTGGCCACTATGGGGAAGGAGAGACTTGGTGTTCTGTTCCCATAATGATTTCAACTTAGGAAACTCTATGGGGCACGGGTATGCTTTGCTACCAGGTTGTTATAAACTGACATGGACTTAATAGTACACAGAAACACACACAAAAAATTCGGGATAATTCAATGAATGGAATTAACATTTGTAAATTATTTAGAGCGGTACTTGGTACATAATGATATGTATGGCTTCTCAATAATTAGATTGTTACATTGAAACAATTCTGCATGTAGAAAGACATCTTCAGCTTGAACCGTTCATGTGACAAAAGTTGATTACCTTTGGCCCCTATGTGGCATCTAACTTTTCAATACGAATAATTAACTGCAGAAAATTATCATAGCCTCCAGTCTTTTTGTTGTTGCTGCTGCTGTCACAGTTAATTAGAGGCATCTTATTCTATCTTTTAGTCAAGAGCTAATCACCTGCTAGGTGTTCAATATGGGTTTATTGGATCAATAATAAATAATACAATTATGTCAAAAACAAAATATTTGAAATATAAAATGTTTTCCTGAATAAGTTTGCTTCCAAAAATTCATAGGGAATAGATTTAAAAGATAATATAATTTTTCTATGAATAATGGAAATTCTGTCATGTCTATATTACCATAATTTTAAAAGTCCTAGTCATTTCAAGTAACAAAATTAAAAGTAGCTAACCAAACAGCTGACTCTTTTAAACCATAGTTTGTTCTTTAGCCACAGTGTGGAAATATCTGGGAAATGTCATCCAATGCATGTTAGAAACAAAGTATGTGTTTATTACATTACATTCTCAGTTTTGTGCTAAGCTGTTAAAGAACCTGAAAAAAGTATAATATACAATATTTTCTTTCAAAACACTCACCAGTCTGCTAATCATCCATTCAATCTGTAACTCTGGAGGATCTATTGGATTCCAGCAAGAAAAAGATCAGGCTGTCTGTTTCTGTATCAATTTGAAGTCTTGGAAGCTGAATCACAGTTCTACTGTGTCCACTAGGGCTACTTCCATTGGAATTGCCTCGACGGCAATGAGTTTGCTTTGGGATTTGATTCTAGGTGCCTATCAAGCAATATTTTTTAAGTGACATTATAAAATGAAATGTAATATGAGCAATTCAATTAACAAATGCTTAAGCTCTCAGCTGTTAATGAAAGGTTGACAGTTCAAACCGACCTAGTTGCTCTGTAGGAGAAAGAACTAGCAGCCACTTGTCATAAAAATTACATCCTAGAAAACCCTATGCAGGAAGTTCAACTCTGTCATATGGGGCTTCGATGCCTTAAGAAAAAACGACTCCAGAAAATCTAACAACAATGCAGGCAGTAAAGCGGAACAACTTGTTTTTACTTCCAAACAAAATCAGAATGTCATTCCGCAAGCTCTTTCTAAAAATTGTGCAAGCTGATAGAGCATGCCAGACCTCAATTAATTAGACACACATTCTACAGGGATGAAATTTAATGTTTGCATCAAATAATAAGGCATGCTTATTGCTTTGTTACAAAATCAAATTTTAACTTCATCGGACGATTTTCTTAAGTGGGAAACAGCTTTTCGCTTGAGTCTGATGTGAACTCAACCCTCTGACAGTGGACACGACAGGAAGTCAGGTGTGAGGAAAGAATGGAGTGTAGACAGTGGTGTCCTGATCGAGGTTTACAAACCTGATTTGTGTCATCCTCTACTCCTATAGTGTAAATATCTCCAGCATGTCTACTTTTAAGCTCCTAGCAAGATGTCACACGGGGAGTTAGATAGAGCTGTGCCTAACCGTGCCTGTTCAAACAGGGCAAGACAGCTTCATCACAGCGCTGAGTTTAGGATGACTCAGTTTTGCATGTCTGTGGAGAACTCCCTATCTCATTTGTGCGATGGACCTAGAAATCAATGTGTCCCGCTTCCTCTGAAGAAGAGACACTCAAGGTCCAATCTCGGTCAAATAGATTCTCTCTCCAGGGAATCTTCATCTTGATGAAGTCGAAAATGAAAAACAAATAACTGGAAGAAATTATGAAAAGGTCATTAGGTTGAGTCACCCATTTTATGAAGCTTGAATTTTCCATCTTATTTCCTTGCTTAGACAAGCTTTCTTCACTTTTTATAATAATTTTTTCCCTTAACATGCACAGGGTCAGTCTCTGGCTTATGCACGGAGAAGAGCAACAGATACAGATTGGGTGTGCCTTCATTCTCACTCATGTGAAATTAAATAGTTACTCCACAACATGCTTCTCCAAAACTAATTCTGAGTTTGACAAGAAGTGGGGCTGGGGGTGGGGGTGGGAGGGGTGGAAGGAGCCAAGTGTGATTTGTTTATAAAGGTACAAGGTGACACCTTCTTCCCCACCTTTTCTCATTACACCAGCTAATGATATCTAATACTAATAGAAAGTAGGTTGGGTGATAGAAGATTTTGATGTTAAGATAAAAACTCAGCTACTACAATATGGGAACCCAATGATATTGAGGTCTTATAGACTTTTATAGGGGTTCTACGAGTTGATGGTGGTGAGACAGGGGCAAGTGGTCTTTATTTCTCCCAGGAAAAGTAGCCCTGATGTGACCAATCTGGTTCAGTGAGTTTTCTGCTCTCCTTACTCATTCCAACCCTCATCTTGCTGCTGTTAGGTGCCGCAGCCTTGGTTCCCACAGAGCCAACAGAAGGAAACACTTCCCAGTCCTGCGCCATGCTCACCACTGCTCGGTGTGGGTCTATTGTTGCGGTCGTGGTCTCCTGGTCCCTGTGAGTTGTCCTTCTCCGAAGTCTGGCGTCTCCTGGTAACATATCCGAAGGATGTGAGATGGTCTTGTCATCCTTTCCTCTAGGAGGCACGCTGACTATTTTTTCAAGGCAGATTTGTTAGTTCTTTCAGTAGTCCAGGAGACTTGAATATTTTTCACCAGCGCCATAATTCAAATACATAGATTCGTCTTCAGTCTTCTTTATTCAATGTCCAACTTTGGCATGCATATGAAGCAATTGACAATACTATGGCTTGGGTTGGTCTTGGGCCTTAGTTCTCCAAAACCCTTGTTTTTCAACACGCTAAAAATTTCCCTTTCAGCAGATTTTCACAATGCAATGAATCTTTTGATCTCTTGACTGCTGCTTCCATGGGCATTGATTGTGAATCCAAGCAAGACGGAATGCTTGACAACATCAATCTTTCCCCATTTATCATGACGCCTACGACTTTGCTTCTCTATTATTCCATATGTACATTGTTATCAGTGTGGGTAAAGCTGGGTTCCTACCAGACCAGTTTGTAGTCAACAAGATAAAAACCTTCTATGAGATATATTAATATCACATAGGTAAGAACTTTGAAGTATGAAAACATTGTCATAAACTGGGCATCCAGATAGCCAGCCAAAAGCTAGACACAATGGAATAGAAAAACACAACATTCACATAGAAAATGGCCATCTATAATGCATAAGCCTTTAAAAATATTTATCATCTTTTTACAGAAGGAGCACAAGCATTGATCACAGAAGTACTCAGTGTTCCAAAATAGAAATCATTGAGTATTTTGGATGCTTTCTATGTAATGAGTTTACATAGCTAAGGAGTTCTAAATCAGAGTATAATAACACGCAGGAATATACTAAATATTTTTGAACTATATCATGAGGAATTTATTACCAGTAATCACCAAAGTATTATAGGTAAAAAGATTTAGGTTTTGAAAAGTTAGAACAAATTCTTTATGTCTGTATTACTTACATTTTCACCAAGCAAGTAGTTGTATCATAATGTGCTCTCTCTCTCTGTGTATTATTATTGTAGCATATCTGCACATTATAGGACATGTCTTCACTGTTGCCTGTAGGACATATGAGGGAGTTTCAGAAAGTTCATGAAAAATAGAATTAAATAAAATGAATTTTTCCATGAACTTCTGAAAGTTCCCTGCTATATTATTTTCTTAAATATATTTTCAACTTAAGTATGAATGGAACTTTATATCACTAATATGAATAGAAAAACACTCACTTGTCCAAATGGAAGATAAACTTAAGAATAAATAACATATGCAGACAATGCCGTTAAATTGTAGCCAGTTGTTACTCAGTGCTGTGGACTCTAAATCAAAACCGAGTCTAAGTTGTGTTCACCAGAGAGATAGTTTAAGTGTTTTAAAGAAATGTGAGTATCAAATTGAATCGTTTCCCTTGATATTATCTGAAGATGTATCAAGAATGAAAAGATAATTTAAATAGGATTAAGTTGCTCTGTAGATCAGTGTGACTTGATTCCTATTTATGCACCCAATAAAGCTATATTGAGTGGAATCCTACATTCTGGAATGTCCCTCTTTACTCATTTGTGTGCAAAAATAGTTTGTTAAGGGATAGGGGTAAAGTGTCAGTTGAGAAGTTATAACCCTTGCCAATGCCATGGCCCTTGAGGATCAACCATTCAAATTTGTCCAGGTGGTAAAGAACGTAAAAAATGCTGCCCCCAATCCAACTGTTTTCTCGGAGCCTTGAGCTGGGGCGGTGGTGGGGGTAGGCTGTCACAAGAGATTGCCCATCCATATTCATGGGAAGCAAATCTGAACAAACCCTCTCAGGCCTGGGTTTGGGGAAGGAGTTGACTGATTTCAGAGAGCCGTATTCCCGTCCCAGATCTCTAACAGGCTCTCTCAAATGTTCTCATCAATTCGTACCTCAAATGTTTTAATCAACCAGATACTCCTCCAATGAAAGGAAGGATGATTTGAATATCTGGTCTGCAAACTCAACCTATAATTAAGCTGAGTGTCTAAGTGCTTTTGATATGACTAAAGGTAGATTGCACTCTGAAAAAAAAAACAACACTTTCCTTTCAGAAGCAGACAGTTATGAAGCATGAAAACAGAAATGGCAGTCAGTCAGTCAAGTGACTGACTCGCGGTGACATCCAACTCTTGCTCAAATGATGGCGTGTGCAGAGAGGACCGCCTCCAGAAGTCTGCAGCAATTAGTCTTCTGCCGCTAGACCTCCATAGTCATTGACAAGATGGACGACTTCTGAGTGCTAAAGATCTAAGATTAATTTAAATACACCATGAGATAGAACTTTGAAACGAGTTAAATGCATTTGAGGGTACATTCTGAGCTACCTTAGAAAATATTGTTGCTGGCAAGAGTGAAGGTTCTTTGTGGTGAGCCCATTACAAACATAAACTCATTTACATTTCCCAATGCTTTCAAGCCTTGTAGCAGAAAATGAGGCACTCTGGTGGCTTAGTGGCTATGAGTTGGGCTGTGATCAGCAAGCTTGGCGGTTTGAAACCGACACTGCTCCTTAGGCAAGAGGTAGGTCTTTCTACCCCAATAAGCAGTTAGTCGCAGAAACCCAAAGGGGCCATTCTAGCCTATCCTTTGGGGTCATCGTGGGTTGGCATTGACTTTATGGAGTTTGGTTTGGTTTTGAGAAGCAAATGAGGCCACGCTGTGGATGTCATTGTGAAGAAGGAGAATTCCAGAACACTGAGTGTGGCCCCTGTGAAGACTGGATATAGAACAAGAAGTGCTCGTTCGAATAGACCAGGGGAGCAGTTTAAAATCAGGAAAGGTGTCTATCACCGTTGTCTTTTTGTCATCACATTGACTCAATCTGTGTGATGAGTAAATCATCTGAAAAGCTGATCTTTAGGAAGAGAGACAATATATCAGGATGAGAGGAAGGCTCCTTAATGATCTGCAATATGCAGATGACAACCTTTCTTGTTGGAAGTGAAGAGGCCTTAATGAGGAGGGCCAAAGAGTACAGTTTTCAATATGAATTACACATTAACGTAAACCAAAAACACAATGCTATGGAATTAATTCTGACTCATATCTGCCCCTGTGATTTCAGATACTGTAACTATTTACAGGAGTAGAAAGTCTCTTCTTTTTTTCTCCCACACCTTAGCATAAGGAAAACAAAAATTCTCCCAAAGGAACCCAAAATCACCATCTTGATACATGGCAAAAAGATTGAAGTATAACGTATTTTTGTCCCTTAGAACTATCAGTCAAGAAATCAAATGATATATTGCATAGGACAAAGCTGTTGCCAAATTCTTTTGAAGCGTTATTTAAAAAAAAGTGTTATAAAGTCCATTTGAGGACTGCTGCTAAGCCATGATATTCTCCATCATTTTACATGCAGGTAAAAACTGGACAATGAACCAGGAACGCCAGAGGAGGAATTTAAACTTTGAATTATGGTATTGGCAAAGACTAGGAAACATACCATAGGCGTCTAGAAGATCAAACAAAACTGTCTTGGAAGAAGAACTTAGAGTCAGATTGTTCCTTCAAAACCACAAAGATACGACATTGTCTCTGGTCCTTTCAACATATTAGCAGAAGGAATCAGTCCTTCGACAAGGACATCAGCCTTGGCAGAGAACCGGTGAAGAGAGGGAAGTCGTCAGTGAGGTTACTGACACAGTGGCTGCAACAGTGAGCTCAAGCAGGCAATGACCGAGAGGGTGGTGCAGGGCGGACGGTGTTTGATTTTACTGTGCAGTCACTATGAGTAGGAATCAACTCAAAGGCACCTCATAGCAATAGGAAAACCATCAGGTAACTGGTGTCACCACGTTCTGAAGGCTCCACTCACCATACTCTGAAGGCTCTGTTCTAATTTCTAACATCGTTTGATCCCTGAAGCAATCACCCATTTCTCAAATTTGTTTTTTTTTTAATTTCTTCTGAATCAGGTGCAGGCTTACAAAACAAATCCCTTTTTCATGCAATGATCCTTGAACTTGTTAGTCCATGTTCTGGATTTTAATAACCACAATATCATATTGTGTGTGCCATTTCTTCCTTGTTTCTCATTTCCATCCCTGTTTCTTTTCTACCACTTTTCGACTCCTGAGCTTTATTTTTGGACAACTGCTATCCTTTCATCTCAAAAGGTTGATTATTATGAGGAATTCCTACCTGCTTAATGGGCTTGTTCACCTTACTCAACAGAGACCTCTCTATTGGCTGAGCTTGTTTCCAGTCCACATTGGCGGCGAAGCACCGTAGTCTTAGAGGCTCCACCAGTCTCTAGATGTGTTATGTGGTTTTAAGTTTGGGTCCACCTTGTCCCCTCACTCTATCCTGGTCCTTCGCCAATTGTGATCCCTTTCAGAGCAGTCAGTAGTGGCAACTGGATACTGTCTAGTTCTTTTGGTCTCCAGATAGTACCGATTGAAGCATACATGGTCCCTTTGGGTTAATTATTTCCTGCCTTTTAATTCCCTTCAATAATAGTAGCATCTTAGATGAACACTCAAAAACTTTTGAGATCCCAGTTGCTATTCACAAAAGTAGAATACAGAGCAAATTCCTTAGTGAATTCATAGCTATTGATTTTAATGTCTCCTTCAGCTATTAAATCATGTGCTCTTGAAATGGAAGGGATGAGCATAGTGAGGGAGGTTATGTCAGGATCAACAGGGGAGGGACTATATAATGCATTGCATATCACCCATGATTCCTCAGTGGTCCTCTTCCCCAAGATTGAAAATCACGGTCTCTGTAAACTGGTGTGACAGAGGGAGTTTGAAGTATCCCTTAGGCTCTGAAGGTAAATTGAGAACCACTTCCAGACCTAAGTAAGTGAACTACCCTTGAAGACCTAACATTGTAAGGATCGCGATACATGCCTGAGACCACATTTTGCATTAAAAAAGAGCAAAACAAAATACCCCAAACTCTTATTAGGCAATATATTCTGATTATGTGCCCTCTGTTGCTTAAGTTCAACTCAAATTTCCAAATGTTATATGTGTTTCCCAGGCTACTTTAACTTATTTTCCTAATATCCCAAAGGTATGCATTAGGGGCATATCAACAGGTTTTCCATGTTTAGAATTCTATTATCCCATAATATAATCAGGATAGAAACCATCATTGATATCTGTTAGGTAAAAAGCCTAAATATCTCACCAACAAATAACCCTATCTCAGCCTTCCAATACTTCTCAGAGGAGAAGAGATGCCCTCAGCTGGGGTATTATTTTCCAGCTGCATATTTTATCCAATATAAACCAGACTCAAGAACAGACTAGCAGTATCGATATTCTTAATTTACCTTTAGAGAACTGTACTTACACCTCCTCACACACATGCATGCATTGACTGTGTATAACTAAGCCAGAATACAGAAGGCTGCAGCATGCCAGCAGTGGGGAAGCGTTGCAAGTGGGAGAGTATTGCATTCGTCTGTCTAGTGCTTTGATTACAAACTGCTTGCACTGTGGGTTGTGTATTGATGTATTTTGTTTATGCATACCCAGGTTGATGCCAGATATTTGCAAATAAGTCCAGCAAATAAAATAATAAAAATGTTTTCATTATTCTTTCTAACTGGAGTCTTATGACTTTATCCTCTTTTCAATATCAAAGAGAAAAAAAAGTAAGGGTTTAAAAGGAAGCTATGTAGTCCAATCACTCACTCGGTTACTGAGTCATTCCTGCAGTGTGCTTGACAAATAGTCACTGAAGCCCCACCTGAGTTCCTTGAGTGAAAGGGGATTTCTAGAATGATCTGTACATTTGCAGCAGATGATTAATGTTTTAACTCTGTAACTACATTCTGTCTCTGGAGAGGAAGACATATTGGTTATCCTTTGGTGGACTGTCCTTTCCCATTGCATGCAAACTTTTTTTAAAAAACATCATTTTATTGGGGACTCTTACAGTTCTTATAACAATACATACACGCATACATACATCGTGTCATGCACATTTGTACATATGTTGCCATTACCTTTTCCAAAATATTTTCTTTCTATTGAGCCCTTGGTATCAACTTATCGTTTTTGTTTTCTCCCTCCCTCCCCCACATTCACTCCCTCGTGAACCTTTGATAATTTATAACTTTTTTTTTCCATGTCTTACACCGACTGCTGTTTCCCTTCACCCACTTTTCTGTTGTTTGTCCCCCTGGTGGAGGGCCAGTGGTATATGTTGATCACTGAGATTGGTTTTGCATTTCTCTGCCCACCTTCCCCCTACCATCCTGGTATCACTACTCTTATCATTGGCCCTGAGGGTCTATCTGTCCTGTATTCCCAGTGTTTTGAGCCCCTTATCTGTACCAGTATACATGCCCTGGTCCAGTTGAATTTGTAAGGTAGAATTGGGGTCATGACAGTGGGGGGAAGGAAGCATTAAAGAACTAGAGGAAAGTTGTATGATTCTTCAGTGTTATACTGCACCCTGACTTGCTCATAGCTTCCTTGAGACCCTTCTGTGAGGGGATGTCCAACTGTCTACATATGGGCCTTAGGTCTCCACTCCACTCTCCCCATCATTTGCATAGATATGATTGTTTGTCCTGGGTCTTTGGTGCCTGGTACTTGATCCCATTGAAAACTCGTGATCACACAGGCTGGTGTGCTTCTTCCATGTGGGCTTTGTTGCTCCTCAACTAGATTGCAGCTTGTTGATCTTCAAATCTTTAAGAACCCAGATGCTATATCGTTTGGTAGCCAGGCACCATCAGTTTTCTTCACCACATTTGCTTACGCACCCATTTTGTCTTCTGCAATCGTGTTGGGAAGGTGAGAATCACAGATTTCTAGGTTATTAGAACAAAGTGTTCTTGCATTGAGGTCTGTCTGCTACCTTACTACTTAACATGTAAATATATGTACATAGATCTATTTCCCTATCATTATATATAAATATATGTACACATGTATGTTCCTGTATTTATACTTCTATAAATGTCCTTAATGGGACCATCACCCACAGTTCGCATCTCTAGAATTCTGATCATTCATGTGATTAAGGCTGACACAGTCCAAATAACTCTCCAAGGGACTTAAATTTTCAATGAAGATGGCAAAATATAAATATAGTTGCTGTTATTTTAACCCAATAGCAATACCTTGATGGTTCTAGTTTCCTAAATATCTAGAGTTTTAAACTTTATTAAAAAATTTAGGGGACCCAACACTTCACATAAATTTGATCTTTGTCAAGTATTGTTGCAGCTTTTGTTTTAAGTTGTTGTCAAATAAAACCTGCCTCAAGGCAACCCCATTGCAGAAGATAATGGCTGCATAGGTTTTCTAAAAAAAATAGTTTTATTGGCATACGTTTCATATATCACAATTTCAGTTTCCCAGTTATATTAAGAAGAATTGTAAAAACTGATTGACACAATGAATTTCAGAAGTTTCCTCTTGTACTCATTGTTATCTCCCTATTCCCCTAACCTCCCTACCATCCCTGGTAATTATGATTCCAGTTACTGTCTCTATCATTTAGCTATCCTGAATTTACTATACACAATATTGTGCAAAATACAAACAGGAAGCAAGCAAACAAAACAAAATAACACAGTAAAAAAGAAAAACCAGAATCGAAAAGAAAGCAGAAAATACTAAAAACTAAAACAACTTTAAAGTGGTTCCAAAGGGAAATCAAATGATAAGTGTTGCATTTTGACCTATTAAATCTGCCATAATAGACTTTATAAATTTGAAATACATGAAATACATGCTGTCTGTCTCATAGTAAGGCTATCATTTCTCTGGACTATGGTTAGAGGGTATTCAACGGTAGCTTAATCATTACGGGGACCCTGCAAATGGATTTTGGACATCTACTGTCATCCATAGCATTCCGCCAACCAGATATTTATAATTTAAACTCTGACACTCTTCTCTCCTTCACATTTGGATTTTATTTTTTGCAATCCTTGGGTCACACAAGAGGGTGTGCTTTTACTGTGTGGACATAGTGGATTTTGTTTTAAGACAATTTCTTACTCTTTCTGATAGCTGGATATCATCTGGTTTCTTCACCACACATTGTCAATAATGTGTTTAAGGCTGTGAGATTTCAGAAGCAGATTGATAGGCTTGTTTTTTGAGATGTTTCTTGGTGGGCCCAAACTTCTAGGAAGTTATCCAATGTTTAACTATGATATTCAGGAAATACTACTGCCTAATATTAGGCAAAGTTGATTTATTTTAATTTAGTCAGTTTGTATTCAGCATAAAATTCTAGCTGGTATTCAGTTTATCCATCTGGAAATGGAAGTATAATTCATCTTTAACATCTATTTATATATATGAAGACAGCACGTTTCTTTCCATTCTTTATTATCTTTTATGACCTTTTGAGGAACCAACTCGCTTTTCCACAATTTGTGCTTGGCTCCATATGTTTCTTTTCCTTCCATCATTTCTTCCCTTGTGCTCTCCTTTCACATAATCCTGGGAATATCTGAAATGTGATATAGTGATGCTTCCATAGTAGCCCTGATGGTGTAGTGGTTATGTGTGGGAGTGCTAACCATGAGGTCAGCAGTTTGAAACCACCATGTCACTCTGTAGGAGAAAGAGGAGGCTTACTACTCCCATAGAGAGTTAGTCTTGAAAACCTACGCAAAGAGCTCTATTCCATACTCTAGAGTCACCATGAATCAGAATTGACTTGATGGCAGTGAGTTGTCTTGTATAATTTATACTTCATTTTAACGTGTGGAAAGAAATTTAAAATTCAGAGCTGTAATAACCAACAAATCGACATATAATGACTTGAAACTGATATTCCCCATGCCACAATTGTTCACTCGTCCCATGTCTTTTTGTTTTCCTTTTTGGCGGCTGATCTGTTTTCTTTAAGCATACTCTCTGACTTCTGCTGTGGGAGATGTGGTAGCTTTTTGTGCCCCTCCCCCCAATCCTGGGACCCCTGTTGGTAGCGTTACATTCCAGGGTGCTTAGAAAATGATACCAATCCTGGCATACATTCTGATGTGTGTTTTTAGCTGCCTGAATTCCTTATAAAAATATGAACACATTTTGCCAAATATACAAGCTAAAAGAAGAAACTATATGTAATTACTTTTTTGGTGTGAGACGTATTTTCCCTTCCTTTGGGTATATTTCTCTCCTCCCCATCTTTGTGATGAGGGCTTTCTTTTGACTTCAGATGGAGCCTCTCCTCAGACTCAATCTGAAGACCCTGCCTTGGATGAAATGAGAGGCGCTCACCTGCCCCTACCACAGAGAAACTCGAGTGAGCTACCAACATGTGAACTAGGAAGACACAACCCTAGCTGAATTTCAACATGGCTTCAAACCCACTCACATATCTACTTACTTTTCCTTAAACAAGCTCCAGATGATTGTTTCTAATCTAGTCTCTAAATCTAGACCGCATACCTACTAAGTGTCAGATCTGGGAGTACCAACTGAATTGATGACAAAGTCTCTCTTCAAAGAACGACACTCAAGCAATGTGGCAGTAAAAACGTGGTGAATGTGTGAGTGCAATTTGGCCTTTACGGGACAGCAATGATTAAAGCTGTCAGGTGTGCACGCGGGTTTCAAGAAAGGTGAAACAGAAAAGGTGACCTTGAGGTGGCCTTGGAAAAATGAAAAGGCGCGCACTAGGCAGACAGGGTGCATCCCGGGCACTTAAAAGTGAATGTCACTCCAGGTGTGCAGAGCAAAAGGGAAATCGCACTTTCTTCTACACTTCTATAATTGCAGCCTATGATCATATTACTCTTTTTTGGCAGCCACAACCCACAGCTGGCTCGTGTCGAGCTAAAACCTCTATCTTCCTCGCATTGTTTTGCAGCATCTACCTCATCATTCATGCCAGTAAGGGAAAGTCATTATTCTTTATCAAAAAGACAAAAGCACGTCTCAAGCTCCTTCAGCTGTCCCTCCTTGCTCCCCGCTCCTTAGTTTGGGGGGGGGATCCAGTGCTCAGCCTCGCCTCTTATGCAATTCATATGAGAACCCCTCCCTCTTGACCTACTTCCCCTCCTCCCTCTCTCACACTCTCCTGTCTTCCTGCGTAGGGCTTCTCTAAACTTTGCAGGAGGCAGAAACCATCTCTCAGGAAGTCTACTGCACGTGATGAGTAATTTCTACCAAACTCCTGTCCTGTGTTCTCTGAAATGAATCAAAAGAAAATAAACCCAAAACATGCTTGCAAAACTCAAAGCCAATCCCAATGTAACTTCAGCTATCTACGCCCATATGGGCTGCCTGCCAAAAATGTTTTTAATATAGTAATCGCTCATCCGTGGACCCATCATAATTGATATTTGCAATTCGATAATATTCCTTAACAATTTTTTGTTTCCAGTCTCCCTGCTTCCCTCCTCACCTCATCTGCCCCATAAGCCCCTGTGTCAGCATTTCCATGGCTCTTAATGACCGTCTCCGAAGCTACTGATCAAAGTCAAATTTTAATTATGGTTCTAATTTTGGAAGTTTGCTTGCTTCTAGTCTGAACTTTTAGAAGGGAGTCAAATCTGTGCCCGCACTAGCTCACAGGAAGCACACGAAGCGCTCGGACTGTTTAATTAGACAAGTTCAACTAGTTTTGAGCTTCAAACTTCCTAGATAACAGCTTGTATCTTGTAGGTAATGACATTCCCAGAATCTAAAGTACATCACCAGTTCTTATCATCCGCTCTACAGATGGAGAGAACAACACGAAGTTCAAATTGATGACCGTGAAATGTTCCCTTAACGTTTTAAAACAGCACATTTCCCCACATAGCCTGCTCATTCCACAGTCCAGCTGAGGCTAACTCTATTAGTCTCTACGTCTCTGCTCCTCCCATGATCTTGTGGAGAACATGCCACGCCAGGTTTGGAAACCCCACTCATTTTTACAAGACCAGCTTGAAAGCTCTGTCTTTTATATGGCCTTCCCAGGCCATGTCAGTAAAAGCGTGCTTCCTCGGGTTCTATTCCTAGAGAGGTTATAACAACACCAACGAAACAAAATCACAAGTTGGTGCTTCTCTTTTCTCACGCCTCTGCGTCTCTCAGCAACAGGGTTGAGTGCACGCACTACTGTAGTGTAAGATCATCAATATGAAAAAGTAATGTGGTTTTCTGAAAACAACTCATATTTAAAGGTAAAAGGATGAAGACTAACATATTTTGAGGAGATACACTCAATCTATAGCACTCCTCTAAAAGTACTTTTTTTCAATATTACTCATATAAACTAGCAATTGTAACAATAACTCATTGCTGTGGGGTCAATGTCAGATTTATCGTGACATACTGATTTATGGTGACATGTAGGAGAGAATGGAACTGTCCTCACATTGTTTACAAAGCTGTAATCTGTACTGGAGCAGACTGTCAAATCTTTCTCCCATAGAGTAGCAGGTGGACTTGAACTATTAATGTGCTGGTTGGTGGTGTTGTCAGGTGCTGCCATCGAGTCAGTTCTAACCCACAGCATCCTTAAGAACCACAGAAGGAAACACTGTACGGTCCTCTGCCCTCCTCACAATGGTTTCTCCACTTGAGTCCATTGCTTCAACCAGTGTCAATGCATCCCTTTGAAGACTTTTCCTTTTTTTTTCCATCGTGCCTCTATTTTTACCAAACATAATGCCCTTTTCCAGGGACTGGTCACTCATGACAACATATTTAAAGTTCTTTTTGGCAGTGCATGGTACTTCCAGGATCCTTTACAAGTACCATAATTCAAAGACATTTATTCTTGATTCAATGTCCAACTTTCACACGCTGGTTAGCAGGTGAGAACTTGGCTACTGTGAAACCCATACCCCACATGGTAATAATAATAATAATAATAATAATAATAATAATAATAATAATAATAATAAAACTAGTGTCTGTGAACTACATATTATTTTGATAGATAGAAAATCTATCTTACCCTTTGTTTCTTATAGTTATAGATGTAATATTATCATCTCTACTTCATAGATGAGGACACTGAGTGCAACAGCTGTTAAAATACACTTAAATTCAAATAGCACTTTAAGGCACATAGTTATTTAAATTACTTAAGCAAAGCCCTTCAAGCACATCTAGTTTTTGTACAGCCGAACAAAATGTTGCCCAGTCTCACATCATCCTCACAATTGTGTTGTTTCATCCCATTGCAGATGTCACTGTGTCAACCTACCTTGTAACGGTCTTGCTCTTTTTGGCCAACCCTCTACTTTACCAGGAATGATTTCTTCCACCAGGGACTGGTCCCTCCAGATAACATGCCTTAAGTACATGAGATGGAATTTCACCATTCTCACTTCCAAGGTGTATTCTAAGACAAAATCTATTGTTTTTCTTCCAGGTGTGAGGATTTTAGTTTTCTTTCCATTGAGACATATTCCACAGTGAAGGCTCCAAACCTTGATCTTCATCAGCAGGT
Source organism: Tenrec ecaudatus (assembly GCF_050624435.1). Classification (NCBI taxonomy): domain Eukaryota; kingdom Metazoa; phylum Chordata; class Mammalia; order Afrosoricida; family Tenrecidae; genus Tenrec; species Tenrec ecaudatus. The sequence goes on from NC_134532.1 coordinate 200,666,046, forward strand.
GCTTCACATCCTCCTCACTCTCAGCAAGCAAGGCTATGTCATCTGCATATTGAGGTTATTAATAAGCCTTCCTCTAAACCCAATTTCTCTTTCTTCTTCACATAGTCCAGCCTTTCTGATATTTGCTCAGCATACAGATTGAATAAATATGACAAGTCTGATACACACCTTCCTTCTTTTTAAACCCAATAGCATTCCTTTGTTCAGTTCATACGACTGGATTTATGTACAGGTCTGAACCATCAAAATTAAGTGTTCTGAAATCCTATTATTCTTCAGGCTATTCACAGTGGGTTGTGCTCCACACAGTTGAGTGCCTTAACATAGTAAATAAAGCACAAATAAACACTGTATTCTCTGCTTTCAGCTGATGTCATTATGAAGTCAGAAATGAAACCCCAGGCCACTTCTGAATCTGACCTGAAGTTTTGGCAGTTCCTTGTCAATGTATTGCCGCAAGAATGGTTGAATGATTTTCAGCAAGATTTACTTGCATGTGTTATCAATTATACTGCTCTACAATTTGTGCATTGTTGGCCAGGTATCTGTCTTCCAAATTTTCTGCCATCAAGGAGTGCTTCCAGGGCTTCATTAGCACTGAAACATTCCAATTGGAATCCCATCAATTCCTGGAGACTTCCTTGTTTGGGGTTAATGCCTTTCATGAAATTTGGACTCCTTCTTTTAGTACAATTAATTTTATATTATATGCTACCTCTTGAAATGATTGAATATCAGCTAGTTCTTTATGGTACAGAGTCTCTATGTACTTTATTTCTAACTTCTTTTGATGCTTCCTGTATTAAGGTTTTAATGTCAAATCTCTTCATTAGGGGACAATTTTTCTTATTTTATTCTTAAAATGGAAGCTCTGCTGTAATCTGTTCACCTTGAGTTATCGTGCTGGTCTTTGAAATGACAGAGGTAAGTATAGCTGAGTGCTGTTGGGCAAGAGGCTGCCTTACAGAGTTAGATGCCTCTGGGCACTTAATTCAGGGATCTGGCTTCACTGACCTCTTAAGCTGGAGCTGAGTAACTTCAAGTTGACAGTGAAAGTGGAGTTGCATGCCCTTGGAATATTGATTAACAGTGCTAAAACTTTGTAACATACCTTTACTGAGCAACTCTATTTTGACCTTTTCCACTTGAATTGGATTATAGTACTGGCAAAGGATATTGAAAGAGTCACCAACTCCCAAAAGAACAAGCACATCTGTCTTGGAAAAAATACAATAGTGCTCCTGAGAGGCAAAGATGGCAAGTCTCCCTTTCATATGCTTTGGACATGTATTCAGGGGAGGCCAATCCTTAGAAAAAGACATCCTTCTTGGTGAAGAGAGGCAGCAAAAATGAGGAAGACACTAGAGAAGATGGATTGATACAGTGGCTGGAACATAACACCAAACTCAAATATAACAATGATTTTTGTCGGCATGTGGGTGGTCCATTCTGCTATGCATAAAGTAGCTATGAGTCAGAGCTGGCTAGACAACACCTCACAACAATGACAACTTCCATAATAAGCCTCATAATCATGAGCATTGTCTGTGGGTTTGTCGTGGAAAATGTTCTTAGTTACATAATTTCCATAAAGAGTAGAGAGATGGGAAACTGAGGAAGAAAAACTCCAGAGAGTCTTTGAAGAGAGTGAGGGATAAGCTGTCGGTGATCAGAATTTAGGAGATAAAAAATGTACTAAATTTTTTATTTGTTTTGTGCGGGGTAAAAAATGTAAAGCCCTATTCTACAAAATCTTCAGTAAGTCTACTTTACTCCCTAATAATTTCATGCAAAATTGGATTGTCTTGGAATTTAGACAGGCTGAATTTTGCATCTGTGTCAATACTCTGCAATCCAGGGACAACCTGGAAGGATGGAGGGCCTGGTAAATTCACCAAAGTTAGCGGTGAAAAATGCCTTTCAAGAAAAGCACAGAAGTTTTGCCCTGTGCCTCCTCATTTCCTACTATGGTAGTGTTTACACCTTTTTATTCTGGTTCTTCATTCTTTTCCTAAGTCTAGGAGATTGGGTTCCTTCAGTTTGATGGAAATCTGTCAACTTTCTTGAACACTGACCTTGATAATTAAGTTTCTGGTACCCCCCAGTTATCAATGAGTCAGGTTTCTTCTCTCCCAAATTTCAGGATCCAATTCTAGTCAGATAAGCCTTTGGAAATGAGAGCCTACAGGACACATTTCATTTTTGTTCAGATCTTGAATAGAAGACAGAAAAGACATTGTTTCCATTACAACTCCTTCGATTCTCAACATCGTAATAGAACAGAGCTTTGCAGAGTCTAACATCTCCCGCCATGTAAGTTGTGGATCTAGTAACTACTAAAACTCACGAGCCCTGTTAGACTGAGAGTAAGCACAATGCGGCAAATGTCATAAATACTTGAACAACAGATTCATTATTGTAACAAACATGCTGTAACTGTCCACAGGCTCTTACACACTACTGACCATCAATAAATACACACTCACCTAGCGTTAGAACATAGTGCTGCCAAAAGAACACTGCCTTCAAAGGACCTGGTGAGCAAATTGTGACATGAGATGAGTTAAGATGAATACTAGGCTGCTCAGTGCATGACTTATCCTTCATTCCTTCACTCATGCAACAAAGATTTATTGAGTGCATATGACAGACCATAGTAGTTAGCATTTAATTAAATCTGAAATAAGGAGACATGGAGCTTAGAGTCTGGTTAAAGGGGCAGAAACATGAAAATCCATTTATAATCCTTGGAGATAATGGGTATGGCATGGAACCTGGGGATTTATATATTTCTATGAATTTCCACATGTTCAGGAATGAACTGAAGATACGTTTTACACAAATTTAATTGCCCGATCCAATTGTATGCCTCGTGGGTGAGTCTAGCTGACTGCTCAACTCCAGTCTCTCAGCACGGGTTCTTTGTTCTCTATTCATTTTGTGTACAGAGTTACTCTAGTGAGTGATAAAATGTTTGTTTCTTTGAGGGAAATGGTCCTCAAGTGAGAGATAAAACTTTAGGGAGACATGAAAAGACAGACAATGTCCCCAGATCTTCTAAACATAAGGAAACTCTTACATGGGATTTTAGAGAAAACCAGCCATCCTAGCCAATGTTGCTACAATAGAATCTATGGAGATTTTGGAAGATGTTATGATGTGTCCCACAAAAATATCAAAAATACATTTTGATAAATGATAGATAAAGGAAAGACAGACAGAGACCTGTTGTGGGTTGAATTGTATCTCAAAGTCCTAACCACCGTTGTTGTTAAATGCTGTTGAGTGGGTACTGACTGCGAGCTACCCTGTGTATGACAGAACAAAACACTGCCTGATCCTGCTTCATCCCCACAGGTGTTGTTATGTTTGAGCCAATCAGTCTCCTTTGGTATCTTCCTCTTCTCCACTGACCTTCCACTTTAGGAACCACAATGTCCTTCTTCAGGGTCTTGTCTGTCCAGAACAGTGGTTCTCAACCTGTGGGTCACAACCCCTTTTTGGGATGAATGATCCTTTCACAAGGGGTCACCCAATTCATAACAGTAGAAAAATTACAGTTATGAAGTAGCACAAAAATTATTTTATGGTTGGAGAGGGGGTCACCACAACATGAGGAACTGTATTAAAGGGTTATGGCATTAAGAAGGTTGGAAACCACTACTCTAGAACATGGCTTAACACTAACGACCTAGAAATAGCACCTTATTTGTATATAGATTTATTGTAGATATAATTAGTTGTAGATAGGATTAATGATTCACTCATCTAATCTAACTGGTCCCCTAATCTGATCTAACTGGCATCTTTATAGGAAGAGGGGGAGAGAAATACAGGGATGACAGTCACGTGAAGAGAAGACCAGGATAACAGTTATAAAGCCTTCAGTCATGGAATACCCAAGAATGCCAGAAGCTGGAAAAAGACCAGAAGGATCTCCTATAGACTCTGGAGAAGCATGTCCTATAGATATTCTGAACTCATAGCTCTACCTTCCAGATCTGTGATAAAGTAAATGTCTGTTTTTTCAAGTCGCCCACGTTATAATACTTTCTTAAAACAGACCATGGAAATTAAGATGATTGCTTTTGAGCACAATTAAGGAATGAGGAACAAAGGGCTCCCTCCTTAATATTCTAGAATCTAGTTGCCCAAACTTATTTGGCATACCATGCTCTTTTCAGTTAAAAAAAATATTCAGTGCCCCCTGACAATTAAAAACCCTTGCCACTAATGCACGTAATTCAGAATAAAGTCTAGGTATCTGATTTTGCATCTACTCCAACCCACCCGGCCCGTAGTTCGCTCCAGGACTTCCCATGGGATCCATGGCCCAGACATTGGGAAATAGTGAAACCCTGTGCTGGAATTTAATCTCCATCTTTCTGCCCTGTGTTTCCATGAGAGACTTCCACTGGGTCTTTTCTCCAGTTCTTATGGATTGGTAAAACTTGGCAAAGACATCACCGAAATAGCAAAATAATCAAGTGTGTGGCTTAACACACTCTTCATTTTGTCTTGAAGACGTTTGCTCTTTAAGACAGAGCTCTCCAGTGATACACAGAGTTAAGTATTCAGTAAGCAGTTAAAAAGAAGGTGCGTGGTTTAATCACACTGGTCCCTCAAGGGGAGACAGGTGAGCATGTCTGCTTCCATAAAATCTTACGGAAACCCTCAGAAACCCTATGGAGCAGTTTGACCCTGGCCTGTAGCATTGCTATGGGTCTGAAACTATACCACAGCCATGAGTCGGCTTCTGTTTGTTGCTTACCTCGTTTGGCTTTCTTCAAGATGAACCTCTGACTTGTAGTTATAGTTCATGGAACACTATAATTACCAGGCCTGATGTCTTATTCAGAGATTCTGTCTGCCTTTACTAAACATTTTGATCAAAGAGTTTATCAAAGAAAATGGATCAAAACAGAGTGTGGGCGATGGAGTACTACGCATCACTAAAAAGGATTAGTGATCACATAAAACATCATTTTATGGGAAGAGCTGGAGGAAATTATGCTAAGCCAAATCAGCCAGTCACAGAAGGACAAGTACAACAAAAGTACTTCCAATCAGTCCAATAGGTGTTTAAGAAAAGCCGCTTATCTCACACTATTCGGGTTAAGGTAAAGACAGCCTGGTGGAGGTCGGACCAAATAAGGACTTACATGTTATTCTAACACAAAGAAGGGGAAAGGAGGCGGGAGAAAAGGTGGGGGAGGGGGGTGATGATGGCACAGGGGGAGCAGGGTTCTAACCCATCCTAGGGGAGAATATTGTTTGTGTCTCCACAGAATTGGGAGTGTGCATGCACACCCCACACAGTGCACCAAACCTTGAGGGCAAAGTGACCATGTAAAAAAGCATGAAAAGATTGGGCTATGAGGTGGCCTAATCAGAGGCCACTGACCCCCTTCCTAGAGTTATGAGCCACAGAGGGTAACACTAAACCTACAGGCTGGGGAGATAGGCCAGCATGCCACACCCACATGGAAGCAAACCAACAACAGAGAGAAAGGGATGGTCTAGACCCCATGTCAGCAAGCCAAATCTGGAGGACGACGTCCCTGCAGGAGCTGCTGAGGCACAGAGAGGACTGTAGGGCCAAAAAACGCTCAAGACATGTTGTCCTCTTCCTGGAGCACACCACGACAGAGGACAGTACTGGGGACACACTGCAGGCAGTTAGTCCAGTGTGCACGCCCCCCTCCCGCCCCAACCCTCCCACTCCCCCTCAGCAAGGCAAACCAAGAAGGGAACAGAACAGAATAACAAAGGGAACAAAGAAAAGACACAAAGTCCCTGAAGAGTCCCCAAATAGACACCAGGTTAAGAGGGGGAGCTCCCGGATTTCCCCCAAGACCAGTGGGAGGACAGTTATAAAGGCCCAGCAGACAGACCTGGAACTATGTATTTTTTCTTTTTCAAACTTTCATTTTATTTTTGTTTGGTGTCTGTTATTGTGGGGTTGCCTACAGATAGGCATGGGAAGCAAGCTCCAGGAGAAAGCAACAGGAACGATGGTCCCAGAGGGACTGGGGGGTGATGGAGGTTGTGGAAGGGAGCACTTAGCGAACAATGCCATAGACAGTGAATAACTAGGGAATTAAAATCAACAACAACAACGGGTTAGAGGTCCTGGGGTGTGGAGCTATGGCAATCTAGGTATGAGGAATTACTGAGATGCAGCTGTAGGTAAGTGCTGGTGGAGCACGAAGAAGGTAAAAGGAAACACAAGGAGCAATTTAGGGAGCAAAGCTATGGATAGAGGTATAAGCACAGATGTGTACATATGTTAATACATTAAATAATAAAAATAGAGGTATTGGCCCATGTACAGATATATATATATACATATATATATATCCCCCAGTCTCGGCAGTACACAGTGGTTGTGGACAGACTTCAGGCCTCTGCTCATGCTTGCCCTCAGTGCAAGAACATTTTGTTCTAAAAACCTGGCATTCTGTGACGCTCACTCTTCTGGCACAATCACCAAAAACAAAATGGATACATAAGCAAATGTGGTGAAGAAAGCAAATGGTGCCCAGCTATCAAAAGAGATAACGTCTAGGGTAATAAAGGCTTGAGGTTAAACAAGTGGCCATCTAGCGGAGAAGCAACAAGCCCACACAGAGGAAGCATATCAGCCTGTGTGATCATGAGGTGTCACTGGGACTGGGTAACAAGCACCAGAAGACCCCAAACAGACATATATATATGGTTGGAGCAGAGACTCAAAGCCCATTTGGTGACAATGGTAGTACAACCTCTCACTGAGGGTTCACCAGGGAGGGATGAGTCCACCAAGGGTCTGTAAAGCACTGATGAAACACACAATACTCCTCTGGTTCCTCTTAACTCAGCCCCCACTATCATGACCCTAGGAAGGCCTTTCACAGCCTGTGGGCTAGAATGGAGTATGTGCATGGTATAGATAAGACATAAGCACTCAGGACACAAAGGAACAGGAATGGGAGTAGTGTTACCCCCAGGGCAGGGGGGAAGGTGGAGAGAGGAGGGGAGAAAGGGAGAACAGAGAGCAATGATCAACACACAACCGCACCCGTCAACCCCCAGGGGGACAAACAACAGAAACCGTGGGGAGAGGGAGAAAGTGGTTGGTGTAAGATATAAAAGTAATAATAATTTTCAATTTATCAAGTGGCCATAAGAGGGGGGCGAAGCTGACACCAAGGGCTTAATAGAAAACAAATGTCTAGAAAATAATGACAACATAAGTACAAATGTGGTTAATACAACTGATGTATGGATTGTTACAAGAGTTTTAAAAGCCCTCAAAATGTTTAAAAATAATACAGGGTGTGGGATGCAGAACTGAACTTCAAATTCTCATGGTAACCAGTTCTCTGGAGTCATGGACTTTGAAAAAACCCAGAAACGATAACTATTTGTGATAGTTACATAATTTCATGTCAACTTGATAAATAGAGTTAAGGCATGGATTCTAGCCTCTCAATCATGTCACAGCATAATGGTACCTCCTTGTGGGCATGGCCTCTTATAAGGATGGTCCTGGACACCTCCCCTCTCTTTCTCTCTGATTCACCTTCCTGTTGACAAACCACTTTGAGCCATGCTGATAGGAGCCAGTGACATGGAGATGCATTCACTGCCATTGGATCTACAAGACTTTGCACCCACCAACCTGTGATGTTCCTGCATTCTGCATCCTTGGGTGTGGCTGCTGGAGTCTGAAGAGGGATTTATGGATTAGAATTGATCTTATGAACTAGTATCAAACTTATGGACTTGATCTGGATGGGGCTGGCATATTTCTTGATATATAATTACTTCTTGATATAAAGCTCTCTCTTACCCATATATGAGTGTACCCAGATTTGTTTATTTAGTCAACCCGGTCTAACACACTGTTGTCCTGAGATCCCCTTTAACTCTTAAACCAAATACAGACACATGTGTTAGTTTTTATGTATACTTGGTGTATGTATAGATATCCATATTACCTGTATATGTATATATACACAGACACACAGATGAGCATGTGTTTATATAATGTAACTATATATACTATATATTTCATATATATGTATATCTTGAAATATTCTCAAAACCAAACAACAGTTTAGTTTAGCTCACTCTTAAAGTCACCAGTCTATTCTGACTCACAGTGACTCTATAGGGCAGAGTAGAACTGCCCCTGTGGGTTTCTGAGAGAGAAATTCCATATGGAAGTAGAAAGCCTAATTGTTCTCTCTCATAGGGGCTGATTATTTCTAACTGCTTGCTTGGCCAGTAACAGCCCACCAAGTACTAATACACCACCAGGTGTCCTTCTTAGCTGAACTAGTAAAGTATATCTGCTTTGAGCACTGAGCTATTTTGAGCTCTAGCTACATGGGAACAAGCTGATAGCAGCAACAAGAAAGATTAGAAACTTCAGAGGGCAATGCGTTTGTGTCCATGGGAAAGGGGAAACTTGGGAGAAAGGGTGAAATAGTTTCCCCATTTGAAGGATGCAATCAATGTCCCTGTATTGTATCTGTAGACATTGTTGAGTAGTCTGCTGTATAAATGCTCAATACCAGCAATAACATATAAAACACATGCGTTCCTGTCACTCCATGAAAAACTTGGTCCTGGGATGGACAAAGGACTGCTGCCTATGTCTCCAACTTAGTAGAAAAGTTTGTCTGGGCAAAAGTGAGTCTTAAGGAACTGATTTGAAGCCACAGCCAACACAGTGTTACCAACAATCAGCTTTATTAATAACTAAATAGATTATTTGATCTCCATTTGTCTACTCCTGAGTGGGCATCCAAGAGATGAAGGATAAACCAGGTATAACTTGTTAGTGCTGTAAGAAATCCCTCCTAGTTGACTCCCTTTTCCATTACCCACAGTTGGCCCACCCCTCCTCTCAGTTCCTTAACTCTGTCTGCTGACATTATGAGATTCTTTTAGGTCATCTAAAATGCCCTGGGAGCTATGATGAGCCATACTCTCTCTCCTGAAAACTCATAGTCCTTCATAAATATGACTCAGTGGCACTTTTCATTCTGCTTTCATTGATAGTTACTTGAGTCGAGGTGCAGATCCGGTATTTGCAAGTTCACCTGTTGGCTGAAATTTACTTGTAACTCAGAATCAGTCCTCATGGGTTTTCACGGTCATTTGTAGACATGTGTAAGAAACAAGCATTTGGAGTCACCCAATGTGTACATTTCGAACTAACATCAAGCGAGGTGATGTCTTACCTTGTTTTAGCTCTTTATGCTGCAAGCCAGTCTCTCCTGTTTGTGGCAGAATGTCTCACACTTATTTGGCCGACTGCCCTGTTTTCAGAACACACCTCATTCAGTGTCCCCTGGCAATTAAAACCTTCTGTAGTATAGCTCACATGCCATGATAAAGTGTAGGCATCTGTTTCTGTAGACCCCGCTGGGCAGATCATTCTAGCATCCCCTGAGGGGGTGGTATTTCCCATTTTTGGAAGCAGTGACTTAGGACAATCTTTTTACTCCTCACTTTTGTGCTTTGGGTTGCTGATGTTGCTATGAAAAGTCCTTGTCTCTGAGTGCTAAAGTGCAGTTTGTTGTTTCTAAGAGTCAGAGGGAGTGAAGTGTCTCACGGAAAAAATACATATCTCTGTCAGAAACGCTTGGTGGAGCATAAGCTTTAGTGATGTTGACTCTAGGTTCAATATTATTGAGTCACACATATATTTTACATATGATATCATTCATCAGAAAGGCATGGACCAGTGGGGCTCCAGTGGTAGAGTCGCACCTTCCATGTGGGAACCCTGAATGCATCACAACTGGCCAATGTGCTTCACTTGAACCCACCACCCATCTGTCAGGGGAGATTCACAGATATGTGCGATGACACTGAACAAGTTCCAGTGAACACCCAGACAAAGACAGACTAGGAAGAAAGGGATGGTGATATGTTTAAACAATCAGCCAATGAAAACCCTGTGGCGTGTAAAGGTCTACTCACTAAGCCATCAGATTGTTGCATTCTAGTGTGCATGGGATAAGCTCAACAGCACATATAAGCAACAACACGTAAACAAACATAAATTATGGTATGTATCAGTCAGTTAACACATTTATACAACTAATCTTGTGTGACAAGGGGCTCACAGAACCTTAACTTTGTATTCATCCTGAGAATAAAGTCTCCATATTCAGAATTCAAAGATTTTCTTAAAGGCCATAACTGCCTTGAATAATGAAAACCAGCTGCACAAGGATGTTTAAAAAAATTGTGGAAAAATTCCATTTCTTTTATTTCTATTTTTTATGGACATTGCACATTTTCCTTTGCTAAACTCCACCCTCATATCACCTCACCATTGACTTCGAGTACTCTGTCTCCTCCACACTTCCAAGAAATAAACTCTGCAATAACAAGGATTTCATTACCATTGCAGTTGCTACAACACCTCCTACCGAAACCAAACCAAGCTCATGGCCATCGAGTCGCAGACTCACAGGGACTCTAAGGTTAGGGTGGAACTGCCCTGTGAGTGTCTGACACTGTGACATCACCATCTTTCTCCCAAGGACCAGCTGGTGATTTTGAACTGCGGACCTTGCAGGTCACAGCCCAACGAATAACCAGCACTTCACTAGTCCCTGATACATGGTTAGTCACAGGGAATTTTCATGGACTTCATTGATAATCTTTATGCTGGAACCAGTTTGTCCCACTTCACCACCTGGGGGTACAAATATAATAGTTCCGATTATGCCTGTATTAGTAGTAAATCTGGGGTCTCTCTTAGAGACCTTCCTTCACCAAAGTGCTCAGTCCAAAAGAATGTATACTCCTAGAGGGGTACGGGGGCTGCCAAATGGCAGTCAGACATGAAGTGGAGCATCTGGTTGGTGCTCTCACCAGAAGCATCTAGGCTTTGGACAATGCCTATCACTTTTGCAGAATCACCAACCTGTATGGAAAACATGGTCCTTGAGTTACCCCAGGGTTCTTTCCCACCAGGAGTTGGAACTATTTGAATCCATTCAAGAGGTTCTAGATATATTCCATTCTTCTGGGAAACACCTTGGTCCATATATAATTATGAGTATATATACAAATCTGATCAACTTTGCTTCCCAACTGGTTTAAAAGACATTCCTAGGGCTCAGGACAAGGTTCTGTTCCACACTAATAAGTGCGCACACATTTTTTAAGCACAAAATTAAGTAACTCTTCCCTGAAATATTAATGATACTGTAAGCTCATTGGCCAAAAAATCCCTAATGGCAGTGGAGTGGGCTATGCATTGAGCTTCTAACCAAAAAGTCAATATGATAGTTTTTTATGCCAACACAGCTCCCATAGGAACATGCAGGTGGAGGTTAGCCTATCAACCAGGTCAAACAGGTTTGATTGAAGGACAACTGAGACAAATGGCTCTCTGAGGCCATTCTCTTCCTCCTTCTCCTTGTGATCAGTTTGCTGCTCTGCCTCAACCATGTGCTGCACTACCCGTGGGTCAAACCAACCCATGGATTGTGGTGTATTCTATTGCCATGAGCGCATTGTTACCTCTTGAGACTCCATCTGGACCTGCTTTGCTATGGTGCTGCTGTGCTACTGGCCTCTGCTATGCTTCCACATCTCATCTTCCTTCTATTGCCACCCCACCTTGTCAGCTCTGCTGCCTGTCATAAGTATGCAGGTATGGTTTCTGTAGAGAACCCTGCCTAACACTGTCAGTGATTTAAACCTACCTACTGATCCAAAGGAGAAAGATGAGCCTGGCTATTCCTTGGATTGGGTTACCAAAAGGCCAAGTTCTATTCTATCCTGAAGGGTCATTACAAATTAGAATAGATTCAATGGCAGTGAGCCTTTTGAATAAGGTCATTGGCTGAGTCCACCTACCAAAACAACTGGCAGCCTCTACAGATCAAAAACAAAGTAAAAGACAATGTATTCCACTAGACCAAACACTACAGAAAATACCTTATCCCCAGGTGTGTGTGTCTGTTTGTTTGCCATCACAGAGCTTAAAATTTATTTTAATAGAAATGTCTTTTGGAAGAACATAGACACTCTAGCTTTTACAGAATCCACCTAAAAAAATGAAAGCACCACATTTGCAAGGCCTTCAAAAGTTGTGGGGTAGGGAATCAGTGGAGAGGTCTGAGGGGCCAGACCCAATCTCAACTACTATGCGGGCACCTGCCCCGCCCCTCAGAGGAATTTATTTCAAATGACAGCATTGCATCTGCAGCTCCAGGAGAGGGACATATCTCATCAGAACACACGGGAGCAGATAAAGGGTGAGGAGGAGAAAGTGGAGCACATCCTAGCCCACCAGGCCATGAGGAAAATGTTCCCAATTAGAGCAGCCAGTCCACAGAGAGGACCACATGACCAGCCCCACTTTGAGACATGACACCTCTCACTGACCCATGGCCCTGTGGGGGACTGCACCGGAGACACAGTGTGGGAATTGCACCCAATCTGATCCGGCCACACTGAGGTAAAACACTAAAGGTCTGCAACAGAACAGCAAGCAAATGGATCAGCGAGGTCCCCAGGGAATGCTGAAGGTGGACTTTGGGGCCATGGTAAGGTGCCCCAACAGACTGGACAGGAAAACACACCTAAAGGCCAATAAACAGTCCTTGAACTAACTACAAGCTTTTCTTTCTTGTTGTGTTTTGTTTTGTTTTTTGTCAATGGTTTGTTGTTTTATTGTATATTATTGCTTGGTTTTGTTCTGTCTTGTTTTTGTGCATGTTATTATCTCCGCAGGTCTGTCTAAATAAGATAAACTGGATGAATCATCTGGAGGAGAAAACAATGGGGTCAACAGTTCGGGGGGGGGCAGACATGGGAGAAGGGGAGGAGGGGGGAAAGGTAGTAGTGTTAACAAACCCAGGGACAAGGGAACAACAAGTGATCCAAATCAGTGGTGAGGAGGGTGTAAGAGGCCTGGTAGGGCATGATCAAGGGTAATGTAACCAAGAGGAATTACTGAAACCTGAATGAAGACTGAGCATGATAGTGGGACGAGAGGAAAGTCAAAGGAAATAGAGGAAAGAGCTAGGAGGCAAAGCACATTTATACAGGTCTAAATAAAGGCACGTACATATGAAAATATATTTATATATGAGGATGGGGAAATATATCTATGTGTATATATTTATAGGTTTAGTACTAAGGTAGCAGAATACATTGGGCCTCCACTCAAGTACTCGGTGGTGCCTGGATATCAAAAGATATAGCATCTGGGGTCTTTAAGGCTCAAAGATAAACAAGCGGTCATCTAGCTCAGAAGCAACAAAGCCAACATGGAAGAAGCATACCAGCCTGTGTAATCAAGAGGTATCTAAGGAATCAGGTATCAGGCATCATCAGAACAAATAATCATCGTGAATGAGGGGGATAGTGTGGAATGGAGACCCCAACCCCATTTGTAGGCCACTGGAGATTCCCTTACAGAAGAGTCTCGGGGAGGAGACAAGCAAGTCAGGGTGCAATGTAGCAATGATGAATTATACAACTTTCCTCTAATTCCTAAATGCTTCATCTTCTCCCACTATGGTGATCCCAATTCTACCTTACAAATCTGGCTCAACTAGAGAATGTACACTGGTACAGAGAGGAACTGGAAATGCAGGGAATCCAGGGTGGATGGTTCCTTCAGGACCAGTGGTGTGAGTGGTGATACAGAGAGGGTGGAGGGAGGGTGGGTTGGAAAGGGGGAACCGATGACAAGGATCTACATGTGACCTCCTCCCTGAGGATGGACAACAGAAAAGAGTGTGAAGGAGACTTCAGACAAGGTAAGATATGACAAAATAATAATTTATAAATTATCAAGAGTTCGTTGGGAGGAAGGAATGGGGAGCGAAGGGAAAAATGAGGAGCTGATGCCAGGGGTTTAAGTGGAAAGCAAATGTTTTGAGAATGATGAGGGCAATGAATGTACAAATGTGATTTACATAATTGATGTGTGTATGGGCTGTGATAGCGTTGTATGAGCCCGAATAAAAGAATTTTTTTTAAGTTTGTGGATTTTTGCCCACATACTTTGTGAAGCCTCTCTGTACTGGCTTTCTGCCTGGCTCTTTGTGCTATTACAGGTCCATGTGATTAGCTATAATCCTGACAAGGTGGGGACAAATAAAAACACAGGAGGCCACATGAGTTGACAGAAAACATAACCTTGAAAATATTCATATTTTTCTTTCTGATCCCAGAACTCTGGTTTAGCATTTTTTTTTTATCCTATGAACACCCACTAACAAAAAGATGAGCCTTGAGATTTATGTAAAAATGAAAACAGCACCACAATCTCTCATAGGATGAAACTTTTCCTATTCGTGCAAGATACTTTCAGAGTCAGGGTGCCTGTGGAATCACTACCAAGCTATTGCACTGAAGGTAATGAACCAGATTGGTCGTGGCCCTACTGAGTGGCCACAAGGCATCTACATGGGATGGGGTGGCCTGAGGTGTGATAAAGGAAAGAAGGCAACCTCCCCATCTCTTCCCTCTTCAATGGAGGAAGCCCAGCTGTCATCTGTTTCACATACTGGTGGTCCCGCTAGGAGACCATAAAGCAGATTTTAAAGCCACCGGGATAGGACAGAATGATTTTTAAGAGTACTCTTTGGAGAACTTCATGCTTCATTTGTTTGCTAAAGAGAAACTGAAGAGCACTGGTTCTCAACCTTCGCTGTGCATCGGAATCATCTGGAGAGATTTCAAAACATGCTGGTGCCTGGGTTCAACCCCCAGAGATCCTGATTTATCATTTGTCTGGGACACGTCGTGAGCATGAAGGCTTTTTAAAGCTCCCCGCTGATCCCCATGCACAGCCAGGGTTGAGAGCCCCTGCTGGGGAGGGAGAAGGACAGATTTTGGAGTCAGGGAGATTGACTCCTGACTCATCTCTAACTGTCCACAGCATAAGATAATTTCCTAAACCCTCAGTGCATACGTTTTATGCATAAATGTATTTGGGGTACTTTCCGAGTGTCATTGTTCATTTATATAGTTCCTGGTCCTCACAATGGCTTCTGCTGTTTTAAAGAAGTACTTGTAGCGTAGCCAGGATGTAATTGGTCAATGATCTCCAGACAATGGTCTATTCTTCCTGGACTTGCTGGGAGAGGTAGTAAAGAACACACAATCCATTGCCCGATCTACAATTCCTATAAGCCACTAATGGCTCAGATCATTGCTACAAAAGTGCCTTTGTCACAAGGGTCCTCCAAAGAGGACATTGGGTGATGGGATAAGCCAAATTCTCAAATCCAGAGTAAAAACAACAGGGGGTTCTGCAGGCCTGAGCCTGTTTCCTGTTGTTGTTGCTGTTAGGTGCCAGTGAGTAGGTTTCACCTAACAGCAACCTTACGTACAACAGAATGAAGCACTGGCCAGATCTGCACCAATCACACCTTGGTTCTCATGTTTAAGTCCGTGGTTGCAGCCAGTGTGTCAACCCACCATATCACAGCCTTCCTATTTTTCACTACCTGACTACCTTACTGTGGTGGTTATATAATCTGTCATCAATTTGACTATGAAGAGTGAAGGGGTGGAGTCGAGTCTGTCAATCAGGTCGAAACT
Source organism: Tenrec ecaudatus (assembly GCF_050624435.1). NCBI lineage: Eukaryota > Metazoa > Chordata > Mammalia > Afrosoricida > Tenrecidae > Tenrec > Tenrec ecaudatus. Next base: position 200,681,625 of record NC_134532.1, read on the forward strand.
TGATGACCTCTTTTGGAGTTCCTAAGGAGATAAAGAGCTCATTGGAGGCAGGACACAGACTCACTCCCTGGGAGATATTGCAGCTGATGAGACACATGGAGGTAAACTAGTGCCCTGAGCTGGAGGAGCCACGTAAACACCCCTGCCAACCCTGAGATGCTTATACTGCTGCTGGATCCACAAGACTTTCCACCCACGGGCCTGTGATCCTCCAGCATTTGGTTTAATATTGGACTTATGGACTTGATCTGGCCTGGGCTGGTCTGTTTTATTAATATTTACTTGCTCTTGAATATAAAACTCTTTCTTATACACATATCAGTGTCTCTATGAATTTGTTTCTCTAGTCTACCCAGAATAACAGATACACCAAGCATGATGTGTTTCTTTATGAATTTGTTTCTCTAGTCTACCCAGAATAACAGATACACCAAGCATGATGTGTTTCACCAGGGACTGGTCTGTCCTGACAAGTCCAAAGTACACGAGACAAAGGCTTGTGATCCTTGTCTTCAAGGATCACTACAGCTGTACTTCTTCCAAGACATATTTGTTCATTCTTTTTGCAGTGGTACTTTCGATACTCATAGCCAGCCCACAATTCAAACAGGATTCTTCGTCACTCTTCCTTATTCAATGTCCAACTTTTACATGCAATGGGGCGATGGAAAATAACATTACTTGGGTCGGGCGCATCTTAGTGCTCAAAGTTACCTCCTTGCTTTTCAATATTCTAGAGGTTTATGGAGCTGATATACCCAACGAAACCCATCTTTTGATCTCTTGACCTCTTCCATGAGCATCGATTATGAATCCAAGCAAGACAGAATCGTCAACAGCTTCAATCTTCTCTTCATTTATCTCTTATTTATTGGCTCAGTTGTGAGGATTCTGATCTTTTTTACATTGAGTTTACTTTTCCAAAATGGTAACTTTGACTGATGATTATGTTCTACTCGATATGCGGCATCACTTTTCTCTGTAACAGAATTCTGTTTTCATTGGACCCATTAGACCCAATTTGCCAGGGTTGGAGAGGGGGAGGGAAGAGATGTAGCAGATAACACGCTGAAAAGGAGAAGGAAGAGGAAGAGAATGAGGAGAAAACGGTGGGAAAGACAGTGGAAGGGAGAGGTAGGAAGGAGAAACAAGTGGGAGAGGGCGAAGAGGAATTGAGGATACGGGTGGAACAGGGCACTCTATTTACCCATTTGCAAGCATAGGTGGTCAATTTGATGTGGCCAGAATTTTTAAAAGGACATTTTTCTCAGGAAACCACCTTAGAGGAAGCTAACACAAACGAAAAACGTACCTTTTTGTTCTGTTCCTTTCCCCCCACATGATAGTGATACTAAGTAAGTGGTGAACTTCTAGCAAATTGCAAGGTACACAGGCATTTCAAGCCCCCCCCCACCCCCCCCACCCCCGGCTGCTCAAGAAGGGATGGAGAGCGCTATCTGCTCCCACAAATAGGAATAGCCCCAGGGTTGTGATGAGTCAGAATGGAGCCTGGCAGTGGATTTGAGGTGATTAGAATTTAAAAGAAGGGCCTAGTGGCTGACGTTGCAGCAATCAGGTTGGAGTGAAAGAAGAGCTGACCGTATTACCAAGTCCTCGGCCCTGAACAATAAGCCACTCAGTTATAGTTAACGAAATTTAAAACTTTTATTATACTTATTGAAAAAAATAAACATTTAGCATTTGCATTATTGCAGTCAAGTATCAGTACAGTTAAGCTAACTAATTTTTAATTGATCCTCTAAAACAAACAAAAACCAAAAATGAACGCACTGCCATTGAGTCACTTCTGACTAGTGGCGATCCTGTAGGGCAAACTAGGACTGCTCCTGCTGATTGTTGAGACTGACTCTCTTTATGGGGCTAGAAAGTCTCATCTTTCTCTTGCTTTAACTGCTACAGTGATGTTTATATCTTATACATGTGAAGCTGAAATTAATTGACAAAGGCAGAGTGTGTGGAATTCCCTTGTCCTGATTATGCTACCCATCCAGAGTAAGAGCATTCAGAAAACTAAAGAAAAAGCCTGGCCTCGTGGAGCTAACATTCTAATGAAACATTTGCAAAAATTTAGGTAAATCTTTGCCCAAATATTTTACATCTTTAGAACATCATGATTTATTCAATATTTGGATTTAAACATCACAGCTTTACGTTTCATATTTATACCACTTTAGATGGCCCATCTACAGTAAGAGATGCATGCCTATCTATCAATCAATAGGATTTCTACTCATTTGTCAGTAGATACTAAATATACCCAATGCAAATTTTCTGTGCGCATTAATCATGACTTTCTAACAGGAAAGATAAGACTTGAATGGATAAAAACAGTCAGTATAGCTAGGCAGTCATTAATGCTAGCTAGCATCTATTATCGTTCCAATTAAGTCCTGGAATTTCCCAAGTATTACATGAATTATTTCCTTTGTCCTAACCTATGCCATTTGAGAAAATGATTAATATCATATTTTTTTGTCCAGAAATGCCCCAAATCACATAGCTACTAAGTAATAGTGCCAGTCTCCAACTCACCTCATCAGATGCCGGTACCTATGTGCTCCATCACAACTCTACACACGCTTTAGGGAACCAGAGGTGCCAAATAGCAACCATCTTTGGAAAACCTTATTCAAACACTACTCATGAGGGCCGTGCAGGCTATGTTCAATGACTACCATGGATCTCGGAAAATGTACTGTCACAGTAGAAGTTTTACATCAGTGACTAGGGAGATGTTTGTCATAGGACATTAGACCATTTTCCTATGTAAGTCACACCAATCGCAGTGGTGTCTCGCTGCTACTGACCCCATCCTTTTTCTTTTCCCAAATCACTCATGGGCCAGTTGCACTTATATTAATTTTTTTTCTTACAAAGGGGCAACAGGATAACTACCTTTCATAACCTCCTCACATTTCCTTTCTCCTAAAGAAAATGGGTGTTGATACGTGTGTAGGAATCTGCTCAAACACGGTGAAATGTGAGAGCCTGATCCCAGCATAATGCATCAACAATGGTGGTTCAAGGACAGCTCTGCCGACCATGGACGGGACATGTGCTGTCTACTGAGTGTAGACCTGCACATATCCTCACCTAGACATCCTTAGAAACAAGCTTAGCTATACTTTCAATCCTCATCTATTGCAAACCATCAGGAGCCATGTCTGAGGATGTTCATCGCCCTTTGAGGGTAAAGAAGATTTATAATGACATCTTCACTATTTTGGAAGAAATAAAAAGCATGAGGGTATAATACTGTAAATTGGGGGGCGGGGTGAATGAAAATCAATATACTTGGTAAATAGATTCGACACTATAGAATCAACGGTATTTATGAGGCATTTACTTCTGGTGTGTGCCTGCCACATTGACCATAACAATCTTTCATCATGGGATCGATAGAATGCTCCCATTTTACAGATGCTAAAATGAGGCATACAGTCTGTGGTGGCCTTGAAGGAGTGTGTGGTATACCATTCATCTAAAAGAATTTGCTACTGTGAAGGACATCAGACCTGGCATAGCAGCAGAGCCATAAAAAAGGAATGCCTTCAACAAGGTGTATTGACACTGTCTGTGGCCACAGCAGTGGGCTCAAGCATTGGAACAATGGTGAGGATGGCACAGGACTGGGCAGTGTTTCATTGCGTTGTGCATAAAGGTTGCTATGAGTCGGAACTATCTGGATGGCATCTAACAACAGATCTATGGCTACAGTAATGTTTGGAACTAGAATTGTTTAATGCTAAATAGATTATACCCTGTTCCTAAACCTAATCATGTCTATGTTGCAAAAAGAACAGATTACACACAAAGATATTTACATACATTTTATGATACAGATGCCATGTGAGGATCCTCTATAAACCAAGAAAGCACAAGTAACCAAAGAATACCCAAGATTACCAGCAAGGAAAGAATCTACGTGATTGATAGGCTGATTTGAACTTTAGCCTAGTGTGTTAGTCTGGGTAGTCTACAGAAACAAATCCATGGACACACATATGTGTATAAGAAAGAGATTTATATACAAGAGTAATTGAACATTGAGAAAACATCCCAGCCCAGTCAGAACAAGCCCATAAGTCCAATATTAGCCCATATTTCCAATATCAATCTATGAAGTCCTCTTCAGACTAACAAAATACATTTAATAACGCCGAATGCAGACCACAGGCCAGTGGGTAGAAAGTCTTTGGATCCAATGTCATTGGAAACATCTCAGCACTAGCATGGGTCTCTCCATGTGGCAGGGGTCTCTCTGTGGCTTCCAAGGTCTGCTTGTGTCCATGTGACTTGTCTTCTGCAATGTCTCCCAGAGACTGGCAGAGAGAGAGAGAGAGAGAGAGAGAGAGAGGCCATGCCCACACAGAAGTCTCATTGGCTAGCTTCAGATTGACAGTTTAGACTCCTCCCCTACACTCTTAATCCTTAAATTGACACCTGTGACTACCACGCCTAGAGAGCTGTGAGAAAACAAATTTCTGTTCTTAAAAGACACTCCCTTGTGATAGGACGGCTACAGCAGTACTAGGAAACTAAGGTAGATTTCTTAGACCCACTTTTCTTTCTTCCCTTGTTCACTTCACAAGTGTCCTACTTGCATGGCGCCCTGCCTCCCCCTCCCACTTATGATACTTCCCACTCCAGTCAACACATGTATTTCTCCCAATAAGTCTCTTACACATATAATCCTCTCCTGGAGTCTGCTGCTTAGAGGATTCAAACTGACACCAAGTCAATAACCTGCCTCTTGTCACACGACTAGTGGATGGTAAAGCTAGGACTCAGTAGCTATTTCATTCATCGGCATAGACATTAGTGAACATGGATACGAATGAACATTTAGTTGATGATGAGAACAATCTAAACAGGCTCTTCATGTATGATCGAATGTAGTGGATTTGATTCTCTCATTTAATTATTCTGCTTTCGAGAACCCACTTATTTTTCTATGTCTCTTTTAAAAGTATAAAAATGACTCCAGGGCATATTTTTGGTTTAAGATGTAAGGATTATCTCAGATCATTAATTTTGTAAGTAGATCCAGACTGGGAGGCTCTTAAAAGTCTAGATTCCATGAGAATTTTAAATTCTGGTTTGCAATTCATCCCTTTTGTTTAAGATTCATTCACAGAAGCTTTGATTCAAGTGTCCAGTGATGGCAGCCAGCCACCACCAAGATCTGCTGGTATCCTGGCAAAAGAGGAACTTGTTAATTGAGCAAAATTTCCACCCATTCCATTCTTTTCTCTTCTTTGCCATCCACCTTCTTCCCCTGGTGCTAAAGGCAAATCGAAAACCATTGTTGGACCTAGGAGGCTAGCTTGCAAGCTTAAACCAAAAATATCCCCTGAAGTCCTCTTAAACCCATCATTTAGCATAATTAGTAAAGAATGTCTGCTTTGAGAATTGTGATGGTTTTAAGAACTATCTATGTAGGATTAAATTGGCAATAGCAACTCAAACGATCCCATGGGAAAGTTAGGGGACTGTGAGTTTTATTAAAGACCAAATAAAAATCAAAACCCAAATCCACCATCAGCTTGTCAATTCTTATTCCTATCAATCCTGTAAGGAGATGAAGAATTCCTAAAAAGAAGAATGAGAAGGGTTACACACTAGAGGAATGTTATCAATATCAACATCACTGAATGCAGAAATTGTTGAATTAGTGAAATACAGGTAAATAAATGTATATTTACCTTTGCTGCAGACATGTTCTTGGGTGCAATGAACACATGGGATTGCCACACTGATATGCACACAGGCACATACCCAAGATAGAAGAAATATGTACTTGTTTCTATCCTGAAAATCTCTTACATACCCGATGCTCAATAAAGCAGCCTCATATCCGTGCTTCCAGTCAGACAGCCAGGCTATCCACATAGACAACCCTTTGAGTTTCCAAGCAACTCTATACTAATAGCTAACACTTAATTGGACACTTGTAAAGTGTCAGTGACATCTGATGTGTTTTGCATGTATCCAATTATTTAGCCATCCAAACAGGCCTATGCAGGAAATACCACCATGTTTTCACTCAAATACCACAAGTGTTATGTCGTTGCTTTATTTAATTGTGCTCGTCACCAACTCCTCTCCCTGTCCCTGTCCTTTCCACAGCCACTGCAAGGTATTTTCATAAGCATGTTGTTATTTTTCACAAATGAGCAGCCTTTGGGGTGAGCCCATGCAAGATCACTTCTAATTCTATTCTTTGAAACGTTGTCCCTTGATCCCCTCAGTCAAAATTAATTCATAAACCAGGCAGTCTAGAGTACATAGTTTCTAATGTCCTTCCTAGCACTAATAGTCCACACATGATGTCACTGGCCCTTTTGGGAAAGGAATAGGTTAACTTTGGTTATGGGGTGGGGGTGGGGGTGCTGGAGGAATGGAGCTGGATTTGTGTGGCTTATCACTCTAGTCATGGCTTTCTATGTCAGTAGAAGACCTACACAATGGATGCGTGTAGTTATTACTCTGCTCGGGGCCTATTAACAGATGTTTAACTCATCATTCAAGCTGGTGGCAATCTACACGCAGCAAATGTGAACCTAGTGCCTGGACATGGCGGCCTGCTTTTACTTGTTGTTGTTGCTGTTTCAATGCAGGCTTCAAAGTCAAATTCCCAACTCTTCATGAATCTCTACCCAATACAATTTAGCCATTTCTCTAATGGAAATGGCTCAGAAGAGTAGGAAGCAAAATTGTCTCCATGAGAACTCACTGGGCGAGTCGGGGGTGTGGTTCCTCCAACATGGAAAGATGAGGCAGTAAACATGAACTTGATCATAAGGTTTTGGTTCTCAGTGTAGACCCCCTGATAGGGTGCCTCTGCATATAAGTGAAGAATCTGGAGAATTAACCTGAGTTCAGAAGGATATTTTTAGTGTATTTGTGAATTGTGGACTGTAGTGGCCATTGAGTTTTGATGCCACTTTTAAGTGCCCAACCATGATGTAGGCAGCAAGGGAATATTTAATGCTGGAAAGCTTAAAGGCATCTTAGATTTTGAAAGTTCTGGAGCGGACCTGCTGAACAAGAGTCCCGTCTGTAGGCAGCAGCTGCAACCACTAATGCATCTGTGAGCCCAGGGTTAAGGACTGAGGAGAATCCCCATCAGTGCGTGCATAATGAAAAGTTTGACGCAGTAAGAAAAATGAGACCAATTCTTTATTTTCCCCTCCCTGCCACCGCTGGCCAAGTCCACCCTCTAACTCTTTTCTCAGCTTTCAGCCTTCCCTACTCCTGTCCAAACTCAACTTCACAGCCAAAGTCATATTTCTAAAATGCAAATCTGCTCATGTCACTTCTCTTCTCAAAAACCGTTGCTCCCCACTGCCCACAGGCTAGAGTCCAAACTCATTAAAATGGAAGTCAATGCCCTTGAAAAGCTGGCACTGACCCACCTTCTGGCCTCATTTTTCAATGTAACAATTCCAAAACGATCATGCTCTTTCCTATCTCTCTGAGAGCCCTTCCAGCCCCTACCCCCACCCCCGCCCACCTAGAATTTCCGGCCCTTAGAAAGGAACCAGTGCGAGTAACAAAAAACCACACACACTGGCTTTAACACAGATTGGAGAGTCAAGAGGTGGACAGGATTCATACTGGGCTTCAGCATCATTCTCGAGGATCCCCTCTATTTCTATGACCGCCTTCTGAATTGCACAATCTGGGAGGCTGACTTGGGGAACAGGGGGGACATTAGGATCCGTGGGCTAGATATTGGCAGATGAAGGACATACCTTAAGGAAAGAGTAGTTCGCTGGAGACACCTGCAGCTGCTGATGAAAGGAAGAAATGAGGAATATGCTTACACTATGCTTTCGATTGAAATCATTCTTCGACACCATTCATGGCCAGCTCCAGTGGCCCACTGGCTGAGTGTGGGGAGCATTTCCCACCCCAGCCCCACCTGACATGTTATATGCAGCTCATTTATGACTGTCCCTGCAATGCGTGAAAGTTACCATTTAGTCAGACTCTGCACCATGTGATATATTTTAGCTTATTTAAACATAATAATCCGTGAAACATAGATCATTAATCATACATTATTCATGAGGGAACTAACTTTCTCAGAGGTTCTGGAATAACTATCCTGAGGTCAGGCAGATAACAAAATGCACTAACTCATATCCCATGCCCGTTATAGAACATCGACCAAAATGTGGAACCGTGGAGGTCTCGGGTTAGGAAATGGCTAACATTTCTAACTGTAAACCAGAGGGTTGGAAGTTCAAATTCACTAAGATGTACTTCAGTAAAAAAACTGGTGGATTTTTAAAAATCATTCATGAAAAACCTCAAAGAGCGTAGTTCTACTCTGAGACACATGGCATCACCAAGAGTTGGAGTCTGCTCAATGGAACGCGGTTTCCTGGAAGGTGGTATCACCAAGTTACGTAGGATGGATAGCAACCTTTATCACCCTGTCTCAATTCTGTGCCTGTCTTCCAGTGCGTAAAAGATTGTACTTTATTCTCTGTGAGCGCAGTAGGATGTACAGTGAAAAGAAACGACATGATATAAGTATTTTTTCTCATTTTAAACCATTTAATAGTCTCTTATTCTACTCAAGAGACTATTTCTTGAGCTATGTAACTTTATGTAAATGTTACTTACATGGGATATCAAGGATACTGTTCATGGGTGTGAGCATGATGTTGAGTCACCTTCCTTTAGAATGGGCACGACTATGGATGGTTTCTGCTCTATAGGCTACATTATATATCATACATTAATGAGTGTTTCCAGTGCTGCATAGTTTGTTGAAACATTTTGATTCTTAAAGCCTTACATTTTCCAATATTTTAGTGAAGCTTGAACTTCTTCCATCTACACTATTGGGTATTGATTGTATAGCATCTTTTGGAATGGTTGAATATTGACCAGCTCTTTCCCGTGCACTGACTCTGTGTATTCTTTCCAGATTCCATTGACATGTCCTGCATTGGTCCATATTATGCCACCACGGGGTCCCTATGAGTTGGGGTCTAACTTACAGGCAGTTAAAATAACAACAGGTGTTTCAATATCACCATTTGAGAGTTTGCTGGAATGTCTGAACATCTTATCTCCACAGATAAAATGTGACAAAGTATTGTGTGGGATAACAGGGAGATTTTATAAAAGATATTTATAACAGGTTTGGTTGATGGGAGCATGAAAGCATATACTTGAAATAAAGACATGAACAAAATGCACAAAAGGAGAAATATGTCAGCTTTTTAACAATGAAACAATAGGCATTAGTTGTCATAGTTATCTTCTGCTTCTGTGACAGATATATTACACATTTGGTTTACTAAACAACTTTAATATCTCACAATGTAGGAGACTAAAATTTCAGTTCTAGAGGAAGGTGTTCTTTCTGTGTCTGATATTGGAGAAACTCTTGGCTTCCTCTTAACCTCTGTGGACTTGGTGCTCCTGGGAGACTTCTGTGCATCTCCGCTCCAGTAGACACTCTGGGTATAGGACGTTTCAATGGGCCATTGGTGCGAAGGAGGTATTTCACGCTCAACTCTTCTTCGTGCCAGTCAAGTCTCTTGATCTCGAATCACCTCTAATCTGTCCTTAAAAGAGCATGGTGCTTAGCACTTACAAGACCCAAAATAATAATGTCAGCCACAAAATGAAGGGTAATTATGCAATGCTAAAAATCATGGCATAGTCCAGCTGACACACACCATTCAATCCATAAATGGGAAAAGCCAGTCTTGTCAAAAATGCCCAGAAACTGAAAGAGAATTAAGAGACAGACCATGAACACTATGAGAATGGAGGAAGGAATGTGATAGCAATAGCAGTAAGATACAGCCTTCAGTGCAGAAGCGATCCACCCAGAAAAAGGTCATTAAGTACATGTGGTATGGAGGAAAGAAAAGCTCTACTGAAACAAGCACAGTAGAAATGTTGATAAAGTCGGTATTCCAAAGATGAGAATGAACGCAGATACTTATTTTTCTCTATGTCAGGCACTGGGAAGTTTCTTTAACTTTCTAAGCCTCAGTTTGTCTATTTGTAGGAAGATGTTATGAAAAGGAGAAAAATGAAATGAAAATACACATATGTGAACATTTTCTGAATTAAAAAGGAACAAAACTTAAGGAACTACAATATATTTGATTTTTTCTCTCTCAGTTTCTATCCAGTCAATTCTCATTCAGTGAATCCTCATTTGTGTCTGACTGGAAATGTTTCCTCTAGAGCAGTGGTTCTCAACGACTGGGTTTCAACCCCTGTGGGGGTCAAAAGACCCTTTCACAGAGGTCGCCTAAGACCATTGGAAAACATATATTTCCAATGGTCTTAGGAACCGAGACACTGCTCCTCTGTCTCTAGGTGGGTCCGCCCACATGCAGATACTCCCACATCTGTATGTGACAGGGTTGGTGCCATAATGTACTTATGCAAATCTGTCACACATGTGTAGAGAGCAGCTACTGTGTAGAAATCAGCTCTTGTGTTGAAAGCAGCAGTATTGGAAGTAAAACAATACATCATGAATTATATTTACTGGGTAAGTGTAAAATCATCAACTACTGCAAAAAAAACCATATCTGTACCTTGGGAACTTAATCTGCATGCTGATCACTTTACATGCAGTTGTGGTTGATGTGAATACTGCCCCCTTGTGATAGGAACAGGCATGTAAAACAAAACACATACCTGAATGGTAAATCATAAGAAATTTGAATGAACTGCATTGATTGAATCATGCCATGGATCATCTTTTGTATTATTAAAGCTATTGTTATATTATTTTCATTAGCAAACCATCCCACAACAATGGATCATGTAGAGAAGAAGGTTAAGCAAAGAAAATACAGTGAGGATTTTTTACAGTATGGTTTTACCTCAATAATTACAGCAGGAATTGAGAAACCACGGTGTGTTATTTGTTAATTCTAGTAGCCAAATCTATGAAACTGAACAAACTAAAATGCCATTTTGATAGCAAGCAGCCAAGTTTTGCCAGCAAGGATACCAATTATTTTAGAAGCAAAGCTGATGGACTCAAGAAAGCCAGATTTGACACTGGTGACAAATACCACAAACAAAACATAGCAGCCATTGAAGCTTCGTATTTCATGGCACTCAGAATCACAGTGCTATGAAGCCTCACACCATTACTGTGGATTCACTGTTGACAGCAGCTCAGGACATTGTTTGAGTGATGATCAGAGACGAATTTGTTGTGAAATTGAATGCAATTTCCTTATCTAACGACACTGTCCTCAGAACAACAGATTACATGCCTGCTGATATTCTTGATCAGGTAATCCAGGAAATTAAATCTGCTCTACTTCCAAAATTAGCATCCAGCTTGATGAATCAACATAGTTGCAAATTGTTCACAGTTACTGGTTTATGTGGGGTATATTAATGATGGGGTCTTTAAAGATGAATTTCTTTTTTGCAAACCTCTTGAAATGACAAGAAATGCCAGAAATGGTTCATTTCTGAAAGAGCATAAGGTCTCTTAGGAAAAGGTTTGGGGAGTTTGCACAGATGGTGCTCCAGCTAGCTAGGATGTCGATCTGGATTTCAACGTTTGGTATTGAGGAGTCACCAAAAGTCATAGGAACTCACTGTATGATTCATTGGCAAATATTAGCAACAAAGACGCTGCCACAAGAGTTACAAGAAGTAATGAAAAGTATATTAACTTCTGTCCATTTTGTAAAGGCGAGCACTTTAAAGAGTTGACAGTTTTCAACACTGTGCAATGAATTGGGTGTGCTAAATAATGCTCTGCTATTTCACACTGCAATGAGATGGTTGTCGAGAAGAAAAGTTTTAAAATGTGTGTTTGAGGTTGGTGATGAACTCAAAACATTTTTAATCAGAATGTAAGACTGCAGTTCAAAGCACTTTTCAGCAATAAAAGTGAACTGCAGAAAAAAGTTTACTTGGTTGACATCTTGCCATCTTGAATGAGTTAAATTGATCACTGCAAGGTCCAAATACAGCATGCCTCGATTTGCCTGAAAAGATCCGATCATTCCGAATGAAACTTCAGCTTTGGCAACAACAACAACAACAACAACAACAACAACAAAAAAGAATGAAAATAAAATCTACATGTTGCCTACCTTATTTGCTTTCTTTGAGAAACATGACATTAAACCAGACAAAAGGATTATGATGATGATTTCTGTGAAAGAACATTTGCACATGCTTGCAGACGAAATTTCATCATACTTTCCAAATCTATCTGACACCCCATTTGCACTTGCCAGAAACCCATTCACAGTCAAAGTTGAAGATGTTCCTGAGACAGCACAAGAGGAGTTCACTGAACTTACCAACAGCTATATAGCGAGAGCTGATTTCTCTACAATGCCAGTTAAAAAATTCTGGATCAAGTGTTTTCTGTCATATCCTGTTCTGTCTGAGACTGTGTTGTGCCTTCTTCTTTAATTTCCAACAACATATCTTTGTGAAATAGGGTTTTCCAGCTTGTTGGCTATCAAGTATAAACATAGACATAGACTTGTTGTGGACGACCTTTGTTGAGCTCTTGCAAAGACTGTCCCAAGAGTTTCTGATCTGCTGTGAAAGAAGCTATCTCAACCTTCACACTGAAGTTGACTTTTTTATGCATACTGGTGCAAAATGTAGCAATGTAGTTTCCTATTGTAAGACTGTTCCCCATGCTTACACCATGCTTCACGACAAAATTTCATTTATTTTTAATTATAAATAAATATTTCACAATATATAATTACATGTTGTTTTGTGATTAATCACTATGCTTTAATTATGTTCAATTTGTAACAATGAAAATGCATCCTGCATATCAGATAGTTATATTATTATTCATATCAGTAGCAAAATTACAGTTATGAAATAACAACAAAAATAATTTTATGGCTGGAGGTCACCACAACATGAGAACAGTATTAAAGTGCTGTGGCATAAGGAAGGTTGAGAGCCACTGTTCTAGAGTTTACAAGGGGTGATTCTTAAGCTGTAGATCACCAGGCCTTTCTTCTGCAGTGCCCCTGAAGGCTTTGAATTTACAGTCTTTTCGATAACAGTCGTGTCCGAACCAGGTACACAACCCAGGAACTCCTATGTTTGCATATATACATTTATACATTTCCAATAAAACTTATAAGGACTGGAACTCAACAAGGCTGCCTAAGTTTTGGGCTTTGTCTTTTGTTATATTTTTAGTTTTGTGTTTTTGACTTACACATGTTTTGCCTTTGTCAGAATATAGTCTTACTATTTTCTCTCACTCAAAATATTTGAGTCTTCTTTTCCTAACAGGATTCTGCCTTACACAGGTTCTGACTTTCACAGATGTTATTGTTTATATTTACACACACACTACTTCTAATCTTAAAAAAAATACCCAGAATAATAACAAATTCACTACCATGGGGTCAATTTTGACTCATAGCAACTCTATGGGACAGGGTAGAACTGCCCCTGTGGGTTTCTGAGGCTGTAGCTCTCTCTGCGGGAGCAGAAAACTTCAACTTTCTCCCTTGGAGTACTTGATGGATTCAAAATGTTGGCCTTGGAGTTAGCAGCCCAATGTGTAACCACTGTGCCATCAAGACTCCTGTAAGCTTAACACTAGAGAAATCAAAAAGACCATGACATCAAGTGGAAAGGCTCCACATTTCAATCCAACACATGCTGACTGAATAATCATCATGATCCAAATGGTAGGGAAACAAAGAAAACACAATGCGAATATCTATGCTGAGAGTTTTAAGTTAATTAAGTAATGAGGTCTTCCAACATTGAAGCATTTAAGTAAAAGTATGTGGTAATTCTGCAGAATGTTCAGAAATGGTCTAGTTCTTTTCTTTGGGGCTCATGTTAGTACTATAATTTCCTCTCTGACAGTGAATTGATACTTTGAGACACAAGATTTGAGTGTGAGCATGATTTTCCAGTTGCTTTTTGCTTCCCACATTAACCGGCAATGCTCTTTTTTCGATGACTGTTTTATCAGCCTGGAAATGAGAGAAAAGCTGACTTAGAATAGAACCCAAGGACACCTTCAATGGGCCTGTAGCAGAAATATAACGTTTCTCTTTCAAAGCACTACGCTAGTGGGGCTGTTTAATACTGCATCATAAACTTGCCTCAACTCCATGGAAACAGGAAATGATTTCTAATTATTTTGAAAAATCATAGGACACAGTCAAAAACTTGTAGGTATTAGAGAAGCAAGAAAATCAATGTGTGTTCAATTGTTTGGTGAAATTCTTTGAAGGAGATAAGATTCAAATTGCAGCCTTGTATTCTCTAGGCTTAGTTTAATATCAATAGGCTTAGTTTTGTTGTTGTTGATTTTGTTTGTTTTTGACAGTAGAACGGATGCCTTGAGAACAGAAAGCATATGTCTTACTCTAGAATCTCAGGCCTCCCACAATAAAGCAAGCAAGCAAACAGAGAAAACCGCTGCCATCCGGTCCACTTTAACTGGCAGGAACCCCAAGGGACAGAATGGAAACAGTCCCATAGCATTGGCTGGGTGGTAAATGTTTGCACAAGCACACTGCCTCCTCGTGCTCTTATGGAGCAGCGATTGGGTTCTAACTACTAACCTTGGACTTACCATCCTAGCTCTTTTTTTCTTTTAATTAAATCATTTTATTGGGGGCTTGTACAACTCCTATCACAATCCACACATACATCCACCGTTATACATTTGTTTCCCTCATCAGTCTCAAAATATTTGCTTTCTGCTTGAGCCCCTGGTATCAGCTCCTCATTTTTGCCCCTCCCTCCCCTGTACCCCCTCCCCCAAGAACCCTTGATAATTTATAAATTATTATTATTTTGTCATGTCTTACACCGTCTGTATATGCCTGTATTTAAAACTCTATAAATGCCCTTTGCCTCCGAGTTCTTTTCTCTATATCTTTTTACTTTCCTCTTCTCCCACTATCATGTTCAGTCTTCATTTGGGTTTTAGGAATTCCTCTCGGTTACATTGTCCCTGATCCAGCCCTGCCAGATCTTCTACACCCTCCTTGCCCCTGATTTTGGATCACTTGTTGTTTTTTTGTCCCTGGGTTTGTTAACACCCACTTCCTTTCCCCCACCTTCCCCTCTCCCATGTCCCCCTAGAACAGTTATCGCATTGTTCTCTCTTTGGCTTGTTTATCCTGCCTATCCCTTCCAGATAGACATGAAGCAACAACAATATGCACCCACACAACACCAAGCAAAATGAAGCAAAAATAGAAAATAAAACAATAGCTACAATAGCAACAACAAACAAAAGAAACCCTATAAATAGTTCAAGGTCTATTTGTTGTCCTTTGAGTGCTTTCCAGTTGAGTCTGATGGGGTGCTATCCCCTGGCCCTGCCTCTATCCCTGGAACTCCCTGGAGACTTCATTGCTCTGCTGCATGTGCCCTGTATCTGGCTTTGGCATATTGGGCTCAGGGCAGGCACAAGTCCCACCTTGTGTCTCTAGTGTTGTCCCCCATGGTGCCATGGGTCAGTGAGAAACATTGTGTCTCTTGATGGGGTCTGCCCTGTGGTCATCTTTGTGCATTGGCTGCTCTGAGCAGAAATATTGTCCTCAAGGCTTGGTGGGCCAGAATGTACTTCACTCTTTTTGTCCCTGCCCCCTCATTGTTTCCTGTGTGCTCTGATCACACAAGTCCCTCTTCTTGAGTTGTAGCTTCAGTGCTGTCCTCTGAAGTGAATTCTTCTGGGGGGTGGGGGGGAGCATGGTGCTGTCCACTTAGTTGGTAATGGAGCTGGCCCCGCAGGCCTCTCTCTATTGGCTCTGTGTTTCATGACAGTGTGTTGTGTTCTTATCTGGAAGCACGGGGTTGAAGTCTGGTCTCTCTTTCCCTGTGAAGACATAAGCAACACCTCCCCTTTGGTGGGTTAGTGCCCTGTTCCCCCAGCTACCCATGGTCTTTTTTTTCCCACCTCATTTTCAGTATTCCTGAGTTTTGTCTGGCCCCTGCTGTATTACCTGGACCTCGCCCCAGGGACATATGTATACAGTAGCTCTTTCCCTGAGATCCTTTTGGATTTTTTGAGCCTACTTCAGCAGACTCATGTTGTACTTGTCCTTTTGTGTTTGGCTTACTTTGCTTAGCATAATTTCCTCCAGTTCTTCCATATAGCGATGTGCTTGATGCGTTCCCACTGCTTTTGGGGATCTGTAACACTCCTTTGTATGTATGTACCACAGTTTTTTAATCCATTCATCTGTTGATGGAAATGTTGCTGTTTCCAACTCCTTGCAATTGTGAACTGTGCTGTGATGAACATTGGTGCACAGATGTCTATCTGTGGTTTGCTTCTCGTCTCTTCTGGGTATATGCCCAGTAGGGGGATTGCTGGGTCATATGGTAGTTCAATCCTCCAAATGTTTTAGATATCACCAAATTGATTTTCATAATGGCTGTACATACCTACAGGGCCACCAGCAGTGGATGAGAGTTCCTATCTCCTTGCATCCCCTCCAACACTTGTTACTCTCTGATTTCTTGAATTGGGCTATTTTTGAGGGTGTTAGGTGATACCTCATAGTTGTTTTAATTTGCATTTCTCTTATGGCTAGAGATATGGAACATTTTCCCATATATTTATTGGCCATTTGGATTTCTGCCCTTGAGAAACTCCAGCTCAGGCCCACTCGGGAGGTGGACAAAGAACCATCCTCGCTCTTTAACCACTCTACCAATGGGGATCCTTCTCAGGCTCTAGTATAAATTCACTAATTATTTTTATTAAAAGCATCACTCTGTGACAGGCATATGCTAAATCTGTCAGTGCAGGATCGAATACAACACAATCGCTACCTGATTCTAGTTTTATAAAGGTGTAGGAGGCGAATATTAATTAAAATTCTAAAATCACACCAAAAATGTATAAATGCAAATGATAGTTAAATTCTATAAAAGAAATTAATTTTTAAAAGATAATGAGTAGATTGCTGTTAGTTGCGCTTGAGTTATCTCTAACTCTTTGTGGTCTGAGTTAAAAACAAAAACAACAGTCCTGCACCATCTACATCATCATTGGTATATTTGCATCTATGTTGCAGCTATTGTGTGAATTCACTTACTGACAGTTCTCCTTGATTGTTCTCTGAACCTCTACTAATTACTGGAAAAGGAGGCTAATTTGGGTATGAAATTATGAGACCACTTCAAGGAAGTCATAGCCAACCAGAAATTGAAAAGTTAAGTAAGACTTATGTAGGCATAGACATTAGAGGAAAAACAATTCAGACATACCCGTAAATACTCATTAATAAGCCAAGTTTTTCAGCCCATTTTTAATGCAGCTTTTGTGGTAAAATTAGGTACCCCCGCAGATATTCAGCTCAGCTTATACTCAAGTATATATGGTAAATAAGAACAAAGTTAAAAACAATAAGAATGAAAATCCATGGGCATCAGAAGAACAGAGGATGGCTGTGGAATTGGCAGCTTACTGAATGAGGAGGAGTGTGATAAGAGGTGAGAATATACAAGTGGGATAGAATGTGTCCTCCAAATCTTCTAGGTCTGGTGAGAGGTTTGGGATTGAGTCTAAGTGCAATGGATCGTCATTGTAAGGTTTACTCGGGATATGATGTGATAACAGGTCCATGTTGAGGTGCACGGGCTAGTGGGCAGGGGAGGCTTTTAAGAGCAAGTTTTTGAAATCAGTAGCATTTGGAAGGCCAGCAAAACTACAGGGAGATCAGCACAACTATACCATGTTCTCAAGAAATACACATGTGAGTATATTTGTATGTACTCATATGAGATTGTCAGGGATATAATTGATGGAATTCAGGATAATAGTATTGTCAGGGGTAGGGAGAGGTTGGATGTAAAAAAAGAAGTATTCGTCAAAAATATTGGTGATGTTTTCAAACTTCAACTGGCTGGAGGATACATAAATGTCATTTTGATTAGCAGTAGCAAACAATGCACTTAGATTGTGCAGACTCTTCTATTGTGTGTGCATATATATGGGCATGCACTTGTATGTGCGTATATTTATCAGTAAAAAAGAGTTCACTAAAAATAGTCATGGTAGTGACCCATGATAATTGCATGATCCAAATTTGTGAGGACCAAAATATAATGCAACATTTGTAATAAAATGTGGAAGCAGAACTGACAGGGTTTTGCAATTATTTGGATGTGGGTGATGTGAGAGAAAAATGCCGAGAAGAAGTCTCAGGAATTTGGCTGGAGGACTGGGGAGATACAATGGTGTTTCCTGAAATGGGAACTACTGAGAAGGGAAAGTGGTGAGGCAAGAGCTGACATTCACTTGTTATTGGAAGACTGTGAGATGCCATTAAGACGCTTGGGAGGAAGACCTGGCTTTACACAGTGGAACATATGGGTCTTGTTTAAATGAGACTTAGACTGGAGAACCCAAAAGGAAGTGCACAATGCCTAGATGGTACTTAACGCCACATGAGTGGTTGGTATAAACTGGCACTACGCACAAGGGAAGGCAATATGTTTACCGGTTAAGTTCATGGTCCATTACATGTAAACAGGATAGGAAGATGAGGACACTTCAATGGAAGTCCATAGTGTAGCTTTGGTACATAATAGGTAGTTAGTTAGTCACTGCTAACTATTATTATCACTTCATGTGAAGCAGCAGTGACTCGATGTGGCTCCTCCAGTCAAAGTCTATGTACCTCCAGTTTCCTGCCTGGGTCTAGATAAGAAAGTGGAGGAGGAAGACACTGATAGGATTCACTGGTGAGTAACTGTGAACAGGGTTCATTGGATTTCTTTCCTGCTGCATGTAAAATGAACCTGCTGAGAAACACGAAGGAGGGGCTTTCACTACCAGCAAGAGCCAGGAGTGGAGCATGTCCTCTGGACCCCAAGATCGCTGTGTAATGCACCTCCTTGATCCAGAAGACAGCTGTGACATTGGAGAAGGAGCAGCAGAAGCAGGAGTCAGAGCAGAAGACAGAGTGGTTGACTTCCCAGCCCATATAGCAAGTAAAGCTGAGTGCGCTGGGCAGGAGGCTGGTTTGTGGAGCAGGGAGCCTCTGGGCACTTAATTGGGAATAGGGGCTGGGTTTGCTGATCCACAGAGGTGTCAATGAATGTCTTCAGGATAAGGCTTACTGGACGGGTGCCCCTTGCTACTTAATTCACGGACCAGGATTTGCGGACCCATGAAATTTGAACTGACTGTCTTCTGATTGAGCCTTCCAGAAGGAGCGACATGTCCTTTGGGATTTATTAGCAGCTCTGAAAGAACTTGGTAACATGTCCTGTCTGAGCAACAGTATCCTGAGCCTTTATCACCTGCACTGCAGCCTGTTAAATTCTTTAACAACCATTTTAGTCATGAATATTGTCTGTGAGTTCTGTGTGGCCATGGAGATGAATTATTGAACTCAGTATCGGGAGACATAGAAAGTATTATCTATGACGGAGAACACCATCAAAGTCACCATAAATACTGTTCTGATGAACAGGAAGGGAGATGTGGGAAAGCAAGCTTACTTGACACTCGCACTAAACCCTATCTCTTTCATTCTTAGGGAGGAGAAATAGCCACCTTTCTGCTCCACACTGTATCTTTTATTCCAAGCCAGAGGCCAGGCTAGGATAGCGGGACACGCCGTGGCAGGAGGAGGGAGAGAACGAATGATGGACGTCAAGATTCCAGTGAATTTCTGCAGGGGCGTACACCAGCTAAACTCGTCCCCTGCCCGCTGGCATCACATCCTGTCCCACCTCCGAGCCGCCCGCCTAAATCTCTCAGGGTTCTGAACCGTGGATTTTTCCTCCGCTTTTCGCTTCTTTTCATCGAGCTCAGTCACCCCAATCCTTCTCTCTCCATGAACGCTGCCCTGCTCGTCTAGGAACACATTAAGCTCTCAGTTCTGTCACTGGAAAACATTTTCAGATTTTTGGTGTGAAACCAGCAACAGAAAAAAAAATTGTATTCTCTCCTACCTGCCAGAATGGCTGCTGTTCTACCAAATTTAATGAAAGATTGCCATCAGGTGTCTAAATGTTTAAGCTACCCAAAGGTCAAATAGAGCCTGTCTCATTCTCTTTGGCACAACTTTATGCATCGCAGACTCAGAAAGCCCGAGGAGAGATATTAAATAGCAGATATAATCATGACACTTTCCCCATTCTCTTGTCTAATTTCTTTATACAAAGTAAAAAATATATAAATGGTCAATTTAAAATATTTTTCTAGAGTAGAATAAGAACTCAAATGCTATTTTTTTTATAATTCACTGATGTTTGATGTTACACCTTATAAAATGTAAATAGTTTTTTTCATTCTTATTAGGAATGTCATTATCTCTTTAATTGTAAAAAATATTCATCAAAAATGCAGTCCCTTCAGCGTAAAAGCAAAGTGATAGAAGACATTAGCAGTGTTTCAATTTTCAGAATAGTGTAAAGACATTCTTAATTTGAAACATAGCAATCCATTCATCGATTCAAGCAATATTGAATGAGATGAGTGCCAACTAGGACAAGGTATTTTGCTGGACTCCAGGGAAAAGTATTGGGAAAAGAGGTCTAGATTTCTTGGAGTTTCCATTGGAGTCTTGGATTTCCATTAGATTTCTTGGCGTTTTGTAGGCGAGGAGTGAAGAGGGAGAACCTGACAACAAACAAACCAATAAGCACTACACGTCCAGGTTATGAGAAGTGCTTTGAGCCAAAAGAAATGAGGTGGAAACTTAAAGGGTCCGAAAGCAGAGTGTTGGGAATGGTAAACACTCCTTTTTTAAAAAATATTTTATTGGGTGCTCATATAACTCTTATCACAATCCATCCATCCATCCGTGTGTTAAGCACTTTTGTACATTTGCTTCCCTCTTCATTCTCAAAACATTTGCTTTCCACTTGATCCCCTGGTATCAGCTCCAATTTACAAGTTATTATTTTATCATATCTTACACTCGCCAACATCTTCCCTCACCCACTTCTCTGCTGTCCACCCCCCATGAAGGAGGTTATATGTAGATCATTGTAAACTGTTCCCCCTTTCTCCCTCACCTTTTCCCCCTACTCCTGATATCGTCACTATCACCACTGGTCCTGAGGGGATCATCTCTCCTGGATTCCCTGTGTTTCCAGTTCCTATCTGTACCAGCATACATCCTCCGGTCCAGAAGGATTTGTAAGGTAGATTTGGTTCATGATAGTGGGTGGGAGGGAGAAGCATTCGAGAACTAGAGGAAAATTTTATGTTTCATCATTGCTACACTGCACCCTGACTGGCTCATCTCCTCCCTGTGGCTCTTCTGCAAAGGGATGTTCAATTGCCCACATATGGGCCCTGGGTCCACACTCCCCCTCATTCACAATGCTATAATTTTTTTGTCTTTGATGCCTGATACTCCTTCTAAAGAGGTGATATAGACACAAATATCAGAATGGTTGAAATAAGGCAATCGGATGACGATCAAGGAAGAACTTCTTCCAGGCAGGGGAATGGTCAAATGCGAATGACTGGAGTATGGAGGGACCTGACACAGTCATGGATGGAGGGGAAGTAAGAAAGTGAACTTGAAAGGGAGGTAGGAATGTTTCCTCTAGTAAACCACAAAGATTTTGGTGTCACCATGGTCCTTTGCTCCCACCAGGGTTACCAGTATTTTAAGAACAAGCCCTGCCCAAAACCCCCAGCCTGCCAAGGTGTCCCTGATGGTAAGATTCACATCTTTGATGTGGATCAGGAGAAGGCAAAAATGGATGAGATCCCAATCTGTGGTCACATGGGGTTAGATCAATATGAACAGCTCTCTTCGGAAGTCCTGGAGGCTGCTCATATCGCTGCCAACGATACCTAGTAAAAAGTTGTGGTAAATATGGCATTCACAGCTAACTGAGGCGCTATTCCTCACAACATCATCCAAATCAACAAGATGCTGTCCTGTATTAGGGTTGACAGGCTCCACACAGACATAGGAGGTACCTTTGGAAAACCTCAGGTTATTATGACTAGGGCCCATATTGGAAAAGTCATCCTATCCATCTGTGTCAAGCTTCTAAACTAAATGTATGAGATTACAGCCCAGCATGAAACCAGGTTCAACTTCCTTGTGTGCCAGAAGACCATCTCCAAGAAGTGAGGCTTTATTATCAAGTTTAATACCAATGAGTTTAAAGATATGGTGGCTGGAAAGTATCTCATTGAAAATGCTGGGGAATCAAACATCTCCAGCAGTGGTCTCTTGGACAAGGGACAGCCTCTGCGTTCATGAAGACCTGGGTTGTACTGTCCCATCCAATTTGCTGCGGCCACCAATAGATTGGATTTCCAGTCCCCGGAATAGATCAATGCAAGAATGAATGAAAAGGTAAACAAATACATAAAGAAGAAGCAGACACCATATCTGCAAGTCCATGTGGTCCCGGGAAAGATTGATCTGTGCCATTAAGTTTCCAAGACTGTAATCTCTCTGGAAGTGGATTTGAACTACTGATCTATCAGTTAGGAGATGAGCATTTAACCTCAGTCCACTGAAGTCAAGCTCAAAAGTTATGACCCCTAAGATAGGCAAACTTCTTAGCCAAAACAAACTCCTGGAGGGACCGAGTTGCCGAGTGTAAGAGATCAGGAACATAGTCTTTGGGGAAATAAAATACATTGGCATAACAGTACACAAAGACAATATTCTACAAACTACCGTGGTGAGTAGCTACTGGGGTCTTAAAGCTCATGGATGGCCATTGAAGATGCAACTATTGGTTTTTCTGTGTCCAAGAAAAAGAAGAGCGATTTAAAAATGTTTTAAAAAATCAGTTCAATGGCCTAATGGATCATGCTAACATCAGTTTCCATGACCAAAAAAACTAGTTATTGCCTGGCTACCACTACCCATTGGCATATCTTTGAAAAGTCTCCTGGATAGTGTGAGAGAAAAATGTGCATCAAAGCTCAAAATCAAAAATGAGGGGTTAGCTAAAGACGGCTGGGTGGGACACCTCAGAAGGTCCTTTAGTCACAACTCATGTTGGAACGGGACTCATCCCCCTGGCTGCTTTCAGCCAAACCATTGACAGGCCTGCCAAGCCCGTCAAACTCATGGCCATTGATTTGATTCTGACTCATAGAGATCCTATAGGACAGAGAAGCCCCATAGAGGGGTGCTATGAAAGCTTCCTCTTTCTCCCATAGAGTAGCATTTGGTTTAGCACTGCTGACCTGGGAGTTGCCAGTCCAACGTGTAACCCACTAGGCCATCAATGCTACTAGATCAGCGGTTCTCAACCTGTGGGTCATGACCCCGTTGATGAATCAAATAACCCATTCACTGCAGTCGCCAGTCTCACAACAGTAGCACAGTTACAGTTGTGAAGTAGCAACGAAAACAATTTTATGGTTGTCGAAGGGTTACCACAACATGAGGAACTGTAGGGTCATGGTATTAGGAAGGTTGAGAACCACTGCCCTAGATAGTTCTGCAAGGAGAGCGATATAACACTAATGAGGTATGCATACCTTTGAATTATCAACCATTCGAGATCAAAAGAGCAGCATTTATCCAAGGATAACATTCAAAAGGAATTAGGAAAGGGGAGAACTGAAAACAGAAAACAAAGGATAGGAAGTGGGATAAGTGATGTTACATGAAGAGGAATGCATTTAATTAGATAAAGCAAAATATATATGAATCACCCCAGTCACAAATAAAAAGTTATGACCCCTGTAAAACTCTTTCTTCTCACATACACCATCTGACAATTCAGAGGTGTGGGGCAGGTTCATTCTGCTACAAGCCTTCACTTAGACCCCCAGGAACTGCTTGATGGACCAAGCTATGTGGCATGGCTTTCCCTCTTACTCTGTTGCTTTTCTTTTCAGAAACATTTTTGGTGAAGGCCTTTGACAATGACAAATGGCATTATCACAATAATGATGGAGACAATGCGATGGATAGGGTTGTCAGATTCTGAAGTGTCTTTGAGCTATGAAGTCTTAACCAGCTGCGTGATGGAAAGAACTAAAGCATTACCCATTGGATGAGTAGTTGGACTTGACAACCTTTAGGCTCTCTTCCAACTCTGGCACATTATGACAGAACTTTCGGTTGGATTTGAACAGCTGCTTAGCTGCTCATCTTTCCTGATTCCATTCCCCAACCCAGCCCTCCTGACCCCCAAATCCTATTATACCAAGACTAAAAGTACACTGCAAGGAATAATACACATAATCACATATTCAGTGTATGTATATATGAGATATTTATTTACACATAAAGGTAGATACGAAGGAATTTCAAAAAGCTAGTGGAAAAATGAATTGAAACATGAAAATTTTTCCACAGAAATTTGGAGCTCCTTAATATGTGTTTAATGCACATATTTTGCACTGCAATAACGGGCTCAAACATAACAAAAATGTAAAGATGGTGCTGGATCGGGCAGTGTTTCCTTCACTTATTCCTAGGGTCACTGTATGCCAAAACTAACTCCACAGAACTTAACAACCTAACAAAAAGAATGCATGTATACGAATGCATGTATAAATATACAAATAAAGTTAGATGATGGGTAGATAGATAGAAACTCCAACACACTCACTGCCATCAAGTCAATTCTGAGTCATAGTAAACCTATAGGACAGCGTCGAATTGCTCCTTGAGTTTCCTATACGGTACTCTTCAGAGGAATGTAAAGCTTCATCTTCCCCTTGCTGCACGGCTGGTAGTTTTTAAATGCTGATTTTGCAGTTAGTAATGTAAAGTGCAATCACTGCCCCACCAGGGCTCCCGATAGGTTGGTAGGTAGATGGTTAGGGAGGTAGGTTGGTAGCAAGGTAGGTTGGTTGGTTGGTAGTTTGGTTGGTATGTAGGTAGGTAAGTAGGACGGTAGGTTTGTAGGTAGGTAGGTTGGTAGGTAGGTAGGAAACAATATTATAAGCAGTCATTTCATCCCAATAAACTGGCATTCCAAGTAAAATAGATTAGGAAATGCTGGTCTGGTAACATTCAGTGAATCTAATAAGTAATGACTATGTATTATTAAGGAGCCTGCTATTATACCAGAGTTAAATACTACTAACCCAAAAGGCAGTAGTTTGAACCCACCCTCTACCCTTCGAGAGGCAAGACTTGGTAATCAGCTCCATAAAGACTGCACTGGAAACCCTGTGGTGTTTCCTGTCCCATGAGGTTACCACGATTCATAATTGTCTCAAGAGCACACAACAGCAAAAACATATATTATGAGAAGCGGTCATTTTTAATCCTTGTCAAACACTTATACTTGTTGTTATAGGTTCCCTCTACCCATACAACGATTAGACAACAATGTCTGACTCAATTATCTGCCTCAAAAATCTGCTGATCAAGACCTCTTTAGAGTGTTAAAAAGCAAGAATGTCATTTTGAGAGTTACGATGTAGCTGACAGAAGCCAGGGTACTTTCAGTTGCTTCATATGGATGTGAAAGTTAGACAGTGAATAAAGAAGATAGAAGAACTTGTGCATTTGAATGGTGGTGCTGAAAATACCAAGGACTGCTAAAAAGACAAAAGAATCTGTCTTGGAAGAAGCACAGCCAGAGTTCTTCTTAGAAGCAAGGATGGTGACACTTCATAGTGCATACTTGGACATGTGGTCGGGGAGACCAGTTTCTGGAGAAGAACAGCATGCTTGGTCAAGTAGAGAGGTGATGAAAAAGAAGAAGGCAGACAATGAGATGGATTGACACTGGCTGGCTGCAACAATGGCTCAAGCTTAAGAGTAATTGGGACTATGGCTCAAGACCAGGTAGCATAAGGTCTTCAGCTGAGCATAAGGTCATTATGAGTTGGAACACGTGGAACCTCAAAACAACAATTTTCTGTCTAATTTCTCCCTAAAGACATGATAGCCATAGGGTCCTGAACTTTTGAAGACATAGTAAAACACATAGTGCTTATAATTTCAAAGTAAAATTTTTAGCACTTTAGCTAACAAACTATTTCAATATTTGCTCACTAGACATGATTCTGAGAGGACACACAACCTGATTCATGAGGATTTTATATATGATCACCTTGTGTGTCAACTTGATCACTCTATTGTCCCCAGTTACTCAGTGAAACACTAAACTATGAAAATATTAGGAGAGTTGATTAAGTTTCATACTTCTTCGCTTTTAAGGAAGAGATAGTTTCAGATTATCTGGTGAGCCTGATTCAACCAGGTGAAGGTAAAGAGGAAGCTGAGCCTTCCCTGAGAGGAGATATTCTACGTGTGCACAGCAGCTTCGGCCAATGTCCACATACCCCAGCGTTTACTAAGCTAACTGTGCCAAGTCCCTGTGGGTACTGCGGCCAGTGGATTTCAGACTGATTTACCCTGACCCTGATAAGGTAAACCAATTCCTGGAAACAAGTCTCTGGACACGTGTTTCTCAATGGTTTCTCTTCTCTGGCTGAGAGAATGTTGGTGCGCTTTCTGCTGCCAGTATCCTAAGTTTCTTTTACCATTCTTCACCAGAGCCTCTCAAGTACAGTTGGTTAGTTTATTGTGCCAAACTGGCTGATTAAACACATGTGGGGTTAATTGAAGAGCAGAGGGATAAATGGCTCAGTGCACCTTGCCTTTCGAGTTCTCAGGTCTCTTGCTTTCTGAAGGTTAGACCAGGGTGCAGCTGCTTTAGCCAGTTCCCTACTTAGCTGGCAAGGCTGACTTCCTGCAAAACATCCCTGAGGAGAAGCCACATGGACCTACCCGATGCAGCCCTGGGTGCTGGAGCAGCCATGTGGAGACCCCTGCCAGCACTGGGATGTTCACACGTTCAATGACTTGGCTTTCCTCCTGTAGTCTGCATCATTGTGTCTGGTTTGTGAGATGGAGGAGGACTTTGTAGATTGGTATTGGACATATGGGTTAACGGGTTAAGGTTGGACATGTAGGCTTGTGCAGCCCAGGGTTGGGGTGTTTTCTTGATGCACACCTAAACTTTATATAAAGTTTTTTCTTATACATGAATGTCTGTGGATTTGTTTCACTAAAGTTCCCAGACTAACACATACAGGTACCCAATCTCATGGATCTCATTGGCCTCAGTACCCACAGGGACTTGGTATAGTTAGCTTAGTAAATGAGAACTGAGTGAAATCATTAATCAAAGAATGGTGAACGTGCAACAATGACACCTTAAATTAGGGTATTTTTTTGGGGTGGTCGGGATGGGGGCTATGCTTCTGTGGTTTTATAATAACACACTGTGTCCATGGTTTTTTGTGGTTTTGCTGATAAAGGAAAATCATTCTGTTTTCCTCTTATCATGCTGTAGAATGAAAGAAAAATACAGAAGCCCCATACATGCAAGCATTGGCTAATTATTAGTGAAATTACAGAGAGTACGTACAACAAACAAAATAGTTTCAAGGATAATAACAGTGTGGCACATTATATATAACTATAGAATTCCATAATAAGAAGGTTTCCTAACAATTATATGATATAATTCTGTAATTTTGCAAAGAGAATACTGTTTTTTTTCCCATAGAATCATTTTTATCACACTCCAAGCACAGTTTTATCATAGGGAAAACACAGAACTTCAAAAGGACTGTATGGGTAAGGAATAATAATTATTATCATAATAAGCATAAATTTTACTTTCTGTATATTTGATAGCCATCACACTAAGTTGTCTGCATTTTTAACAAAGCACTTTTCTCCATCAACAATAGGTCAACCGATTATGATGAAGTGAAATAAAGATAATGAGTATACAGATGAGGTGTATGTGTAGGAGTCAGGGCCGGTGGGGCAGAGGCAATAAAGAAGCTTTGTTCAGTCTAAGAAAGAGGAATAAGGAAAATAACTCACAGACAAGTCTGTACCAGACTCAGTGAACTAGAGAGATAATAAATTCAGTTATACAGTTTATCTCATATAATCTTTGCAATCCCGTGAGATCAATTCTGTCCTCAATATTTTACAAAGGAGCCGTGGATACTGTGAGTAATTTGATCCATAACCAGTTTGTCAAAGAGGCAGGTTGAGCCCGGTGTTGACTCTGAGGTTGGTGCTGTTTTCACCATGCAAGGCCTTTTCTTGTATTGCCATCAGGCTTGATACTGAGTAAACTTCTGGGTATCGTTTGGAGTTAAGGTGGTAAATAAGCAAAACTCTTTGGTAGAAAAAAGGATAAATACCCCCTCTATTATAAATTTAAAAAGAGTGAAAGAAACATCCTTAATGTGCATCACATTTGGGTTTCCCAATATGTCTTCCAAATATAGACCATGGGGAACTATGGATTAGCCATGCAGATCAGAAACATGGCTCTGACCTCATTAACCAGAAACGACAGCATTTCAGCATAGTTTCACAAACCAGCCTTAGACTAGACCTGTGTACGTTTACCATGTGGTAGGAAAGCCCAGACAAAAACCACGCTACTGTCAGAAGGCAGATCCAAAATGGGAAAGCCGGGCAAACTTTACCATGGACATTCAGAGCCTTCTTCCCAAGCCTGTCAATCGCAAAAGTTGCTCTGCTCCTAAGAAGAAAAAAGGCGGAGTGGGGAGTGATGGGAGAAAGAGCAGAAATATATTTTCTAAAATGTCTACCTTGAAATGTGCAGCAGAACTTCATCCACCAGACCCTTCTCCGTGTAGCTGCTGTTAGGTACCATGGTGTCTGCTCTGACTCACAATGACCCTACATTTACCACAGAACAAAACTGCACACAGTCTCATGATAGCTTCCTGTTGTTCTTATGTTTGAGCTGATCTTTACAGCCACTGTGTCAATCCATCCTTTCCGGGACCTTTCTTTTTCACTGCCCCTCCACTTTTCCAAGCATGATAACTTTACCAACCATCACTTCTCCAGGGATTGGTTTCTCCTGACCATGTGGTCAAAGTGCATGTGAGGAAGTCTCACCGTCCTTGGATCTAAGGAACACTGGCTGCACTTCTGCAAAAGTACATAGGGTGATACTTTTTACAGTCCATGTCACTTTCAATATGCTTCTCCTGCATCAACTATATCAATTCTTCTTCGTTTTTCTGATCCAATGTCCAACTCTTACCAGCACATGAGGCAAATGAAAATACCCTGTCTTGGATCAGGCCCACGTTTGTCATCAAAGTTACATCTTGCTTTTCAACATCTTAAAGGAGTCTTGTACAGCATATTTCCTATCCAATGCAATATAGCCTGTGATCTCTTTACTGTTGCTTTCATACACACTGATTTGAACCCAAGAATATGAAATCCTTGACAACGTAAAGCTTGTCTCTATTTATCATTATGTTGCTTATTGGTCAAGTTGGGAGGATTTTGGTTTTCTTTACATTGAGCTGTGATCCAGATGTGTTTGTAATCCTTGATCTTCACCAGCAAGTGTTTCAAATCCTCTTCACTTTCAGCAAGGTTGTGTCATCTGCGTATCATAGGTTGTTAATAAACCTTCCTCCAATCCTAATACTGCATTTTCCTTCATACAATCCAGCTCCTCTGATTATTTACCGAATGCAAATCATATGGGATTGGAAATTGGTGCTTTTATAAAATGGTTTTCAACTCTGTCAGGAAAGCAAAGCTTTGGTACTAGGTGGAGTTGGTGAGTGAGTTGAGGGCTAGCATTTTATTTGAGACCATCTTACTCTGACTTTCATGAGTTGTTTCCCCTACAATACTACTGCTTTGGGAGAGCTGAGAGCAATGAAATTGTCCCCTTCAGAAGATTCTAAAATAGACCAAACCTGCATAGTAATGAAAAGGCAATGTTTCATTCTACCTATGGCTGAAATTTGCGTCCCATCTGAAAATTTTCCAAGTGAAATATATTATAGGACTAATCAACATTACAAACATTTATCAAATGCCTGCATAAAGGCCCTAAAAACAGTACAATATCAAGAACCTCACAGAGTTTGAGATGTAATTTTTAACTTCAAATTAAATATTTAAATCCCTGGAGAAAAAAATCAAGGTTATTGTCTAAAGACATTGCTTCCCAAATTCTAAAATTTAGAATTCAATCCCATCCTTTGCAGTTTCTCATTCTGCTACATTTCCACCAAGCACCTCTCTCTCGCTTATGCAGTCTTCTAAAAGCTCTATATCCTAAAATGCAAATGTTTCTCTTAGGAACAGCAATTCACTGCAATGCAAATACAAAGTCTTCTCTGTGCCCCTTTCTCTCAAATGCCTTAGTAATCAATAGGACTCCCAAGATGATCTTAGCTACATCTGAGATGTCTTAGCTTCTTTGTGCTGCTGTAACATAAATATTACAAAGGAATGTCTTTAAATAACAGAACTTTATTTTTCTCCTATTTGTGGGTACTAAAAATCCAATGGGAGAAGTAGGAGGCTTTATACTCCCTTAAATAATTACAATATTGGGAATCCACATGGACAGTTCTACCCTACCGGGTCACTATGAGTCAGAAATGACTCAATGGAAATGAACTATTTTTGTGTGTGTAATTTTTTTTCAGAAAAACAAAGCAGGACTGGGCTTTTCCAATTCCTTCCTTGTAGGTAGTTCTTGGCATTCACAGGTTCTTTGGTTTACATATGCTCTTCATATGGTATATGTCTCCCCCCATGTGTACCTAATTTGTTCTTTTAATAAATCAGCAATGATTCAATTAAGAACCCACCTTAATAGGATATGATCTAATTAACGTATCACAGAACCAACCCCCTATAGTAACATAGAATTAAATCTGCAAGACTTGGCTGGCTGGACCGGAGGATGTACACTGGAACATTGACTTCTTTAGGTAGTTCCATGCACCCATCAGTCACTTGGTTGTACCATGGTGACTTGATTTTTTTTCTCTGAGGCTACAAGCTCTATCTAGCAGGGTCACCTATGGAAATACAGCTGAGTATGACCAATCTATGTTCTTTATGCCTGGCAGAGCCAAGTTAAGGTTACAGATTTAAAATGTTAGATTTGGGGATCTGTGTTTCAATGACCCTGTCTTTTCTTTGCAGTTTCAAGTCCTGTTCTGGAATTCTAGGTGAAAATCATAACAAAAGCAACAACATCATTATATTTTATCACGCAAAATAATAGGGGAAGTCAGTATGGCCTTGACTGCATTCATTTTGAGGTGCTTTCACTGAGATGGGGAAATCCTTTCAATTATAACTTAATCTTCATCTCAGTTGAGGCTCTAAGGTCAACTTCATGTGTTGAAGTCTATGTTTCAATCTCCAAGTTACTAGGCTATGAAGAGTCCAGGTGAGTTTGAACAAAACAAGAACAGGGCTACATAACTTTTAAACTTAGCAGATTGTTCTCTTGATACATAATGTCACCAGGAAGGGTCAATTCTTTCCACAGAACATAAAGCAGATTAAAGGAAGAGTCAATACTGTCTACACACATTATGCAGGTAAAGTTAAAAAAACAGAAATCTTGAAGCCACACTGGGAGTAACTGGGAAGCGGGAGCCTATTAAAACTCACATATCATGATTCCTAATCCATTTTTCCCCAACTTGCCTGAACATGACACCCCTGCCTGAGGATTAAAGTAGACCTGGTTCATGCCATGACTTTATATGGGTGTGGAAACTGGACAAGGAATAAGGAAGACAGTAGAAGGACCAAGGCCTTTGAATTATGGTGGCAGTAAAAATATGGAAGATATCATTGACTTCTAGAAAAACAAATAATCTATTTTAGGAGAATAATGCTAACAAACAGAGGCTAGAGAGACTTTGTATTATATACATGTCATCAGGAGGGGCCAGTCCTTTGAGAAAGACTTCATTCTTAGTAAAGCAGAGGATTAGAGAAAAATAGAAAGACCTTCAGTGAGCTATATGGAGACACTGGTTTCAGCAGTAGACTCAAACATCACAATGATTGAGAGGGTGGCGGAGGATGAGACTGTGTTTCATTCTGTTGCACACGGGGTCTCTATAAGTTACAACCAACTTGGTGGCACCTGACAAGATCAAGGATTGCAGCCTCTGGTACGGATTAGAGCACAGTATGAAGAAGACTAAGATCCTCACAACTTTACCAACAGGTATCTTCATGATA
This sequence comes from Tenrec ecaudatus, assembly GCF_050624435.1. NCBI lineage: Eukaryota > Metazoa > Chordata > Mammalia > Afrosoricida > Tenrecidae > Tenrec > Tenrec ecaudatus. Next base: position 200,713,640 of record NC_134532.1, read on the forward strand.
AATGGAGAAAAGGTTGATGTTGTTAAGGAATTTGTCTCGCTTAGATCTATAATCACTGCTCATGATGCCGCAGTGAAGAGATCGAGAGGAGAGGTGCATTAGATAACTCTGTTGCACAGACCTCTGTAGAGTATTGAAAGGCAAAGATGTTATTTTGAAGACTAAGGTGCACCTGACCCCAAACATGGCATTTTAAATGCCTCATATGCATGTGAAAATTGGACATTGAATAAGGAAGAGGGAGGATCCTTACAATTAAATTGTGGTGCTGGAAACGGATATTGAAAATACAATGGGCTGCTCAAAGGACAAGAAAATCTATCTTGTAGTAAGTACAGCCAGAGTTCTCCTTAGAAACAAGGATGGCAAGACGTCATCTCTCATAGTTTGAATATATGTTCAGGAGATACTTGCCCCAGGGAAGGACATAATGCTCAGTAAAGTGGAGGGACAGTGAAAACGGAAAATTCCCTTAACAAGATGGATCAATACAGTGGCTGCAACAATGGGTTTAGACATAGGAACAACTGTGCGTTGGGCACAAGACCAGACAGTGTTTTGCTCAGTTGTGCATGGTGTCCCTATTGTTCAGAACCAATCTGATTGCACCTAATAATAGCAATAACATCAAAAACACTAATATGATTGATTGACTGCATGAATGCATTATACATTCAGCACTCATTCACTATACCTCAGACAGAAAAGGACCCAGACGAGTGAACTAGGGCTATAAAGAAAAAATGTGGGATTTTCTATTCCCAAGGGTCTTATTATCTTATAAGAGGGAGAATCATTTAAATTAATGGCCCAAAGGTCATTTTTGTTTGTGTGCTTAATCTATATGAATTAGAAATTTATATGAATGCAGACAATTAAGGACAACATTCAGAGAGTTAGGAAAGCAGAAAGAATGGGACCAGGAAACAGTTGTGGGACCCTGAGGATTGCAATGGATAAAGTGAATCAGAATGCATTTGGATTGTCAAGTGTAAAGATATAACCTTCTCCAAAATCACAATAAAAACTTATATTTAAAAAATTATGTTACTGAGGAAAGCTACATATGAGTAAGGAAAACCATTCAACTGGAGGAATGGAAAAGGTTTCAGGCAAGAAGTGACATTTGGAATAGGGCAAGGGTGCTTTTGAAGTTTACACACTCTGACTTATATGGCTATTTTTCCATAGCTCAACTCGACTTGTTCATGAGTTCTGATTCCTGCTTTTTAGGGGCCAACAGACTCAATTGTGGCATTTCAACGTTGCTCCATCATTTTTGATTGAAATATTATTTCTTCTAGTTTAACTCTTTCTTTGTTCAAAACAAATTTCCCAGATGTTTTGGTTTGCTATTTGTTGTTTTCCTCTTGTTTTAGGTAATTGGCTAATCCTCTCCTCTTTTGCCTTTTTTGGATCTGATGTAAAGCCCAAAGTGCAGGGGACTGTCTGATATGATGGGGTCTCCTACTATGACTGTGGGAGTGTTAGCAGGCTAAATATCCCCTGAAGAACTCACTGTCCTGCCCTGTGATCCACTTGTCACATCAGGTCATAGGAGTCCCTGAACCAAGAAACCCTGGTGTCTGACTGGGTCCCATTAAATCTTTGGGCATACACTAACATGCACCGTTTTAGTGTGTGGTCCCTTCTGTGACTTCCACCCACAGTCTGCCTGCTTTGTGGATAACTCTTCTCCATCCAAGCCGCATCCACGCAACCAGTTTTCTCAGCCTTTCCTTATAACCTGGAGAGACCCAAGGCTTCTAAACAGCTGTCTGCAACTGAATTTAGAAGACCTGGTGATGTGGCCTTCATTTCTGTCCCTCTTGTGCTTTCCTAAGCCACAACTGTCCCCACGGGGCAAGCTGGCAAACACATTCTAAACCCGTATTTACACTCCTGTCTCTCTACCTCACTCTCCTCTCCCCTTCTCCCTCTGCTCTTCTCCCCTTTTCTCTTTTCCTTCTAGATTAGAAAACCCTTTTTTTCTTTTTTTTTTGGGGGGGGTGACAAAATGTTTCCATTATGTTATGATCTATCTACCTTCTCCATATGGACACATTCAATAATGTTGACCATAAATTGCCTCATTGAAGGTAAAACCCAACTTTGGACAAAGGAAAAAAATCATCTTCTCCTAGCACCGCCAGAATCCAGGAGACATTGACCATTTTTAGTGACTCTAAGGACCAAGATGGCCTATAAGGCTCTCATAGTTGTGGCTCTTGGGATTAGGCAGCATGCTTGGAATTGTAGGATTTAGGAACATTACCCTGCACTAGTAAGGTCAGCCAAGACAGGGCCTTGATTATACACAGGAGAAGTTTCCAGTTAAGCCTCACCTCAAAGTAGATAGATTGGAAATGTGTTGCGCATCAGTTACTGAGATAAAAATAAAAGCCTTTCATTGTGCTTCTTAGATATCACTTGAGGCCCAAACCACAAAAACTAAAGCCAAACTCACAACCATTGAGCCAATTTGGACTCAAGGTTACCCTTTAGGACAGGGTAGAGCAACCTCGGTGGGTTTCTGTGGCTGGAAGTCTTCATAGAAGGAGAAAACTTCATTTTTGTCCTGAGCAGCTGATGGTTTAGAACTGCTGACCTTACAGTTAGCAACTCAATGTGCCACCACTATGCAATCATGTTAAAGGTCAAAGAGAGGAAACTTCCATTTGGTTAGAGATCACTGGCATTGAAGTTTCCTGATTTTTAAATGGTTTCTCTCCTTGTGGTTGAAGTTAGTCCGGCTCATGGCTAAGTCCCATGGGGTTTTCTTGACTGAATCTTAATGGAAGCAGGTAAGCAGGCCTTTTAACCAATGCCCCTGGAAGGGTTCAAAACAGCAATATTTTGGTCAACAGCTCAGTGCAAACTACCGTACTTTAAAGTGTTAGTCCTAAGAATAAAGAAGTGATAATTTTGTGGCCTCAAATTTGGGTTCTCTCTCTCTCTCTCTCTCTCTCTCTCTCTCTCTCTCTCTCTCTCTCTCTCTCTCTCAATTAGATATTTAACCCAAATTAGCACTTTTCACATTGTTTGCATGAAAGGTTGTGTTCAAGTGACGTACAAAAAATCACCATTATCTGGTTCCAAATCTTCCCATCACTCCTAACTGCGGTTCCGTGTCCCTTAAGCAATGAGGACTTCTTCCTCCCTCCCCAGCCACCCTGGTAACCCCTAACATTGGTCTGTGTATACTAGCATATTCATGTAAGTGGGAGGACACCATAGTTGTCCTGTTTACACTGACTTGCTTCATGCAGTATGAAGAACTTTGAAAGCATTCTGCCATGAGAAATAAGCCAGCTCAGGTCTCTCGGAGCCACTTGTGCGCAGGGTCAATGAGGGACTGTGAAAGGGATACCTTCTCTTCCCACTTGGCTTGGCTGAAGGTTACAAAACCAATCCATTCCCCAATTCAGTCCCAGCCACCACGTGGCTTCCAGTTATCCCTGGCCTGGTCTTTGAAAGTGTTTTCAAGTCAGACTACTAAAGGCCTTTTTCTAGACAGAAAGAAGATGAGTACTAGCAATGAGAAAGGAATGTATTGGTGAGAAGAATAGCAAGGACTAGATGCTGGCTTTAGTTTACCTTTATGCTATACTGTGAAGCACCTTAATTATAGAGTTTATTCAATAGACAAGGAGGGACCATTAAAATATTTAGATTCATGAGCTATGTAGCTGAACTTAGCCCACGAGGGGGAAAAAACACAACAATCTGAAACCACCCTCTGCAGGAACTCAGAATAAACATGACTTTGGGGAGAAAAAATTCATAATTTCCAGGCACCATATAGGGACGACGAGGTCGTACATCTTAGGAAATTCCATCTTTCGCAAAACTAAGGCCAATAACTTTTACCCAAATGCTCACAGAAATGTCTCCAGTAAAAATGGTTATTTATACCATGGGCACCTAGACATCCTCTTGAGAAGTACAAAACACACCAAGGTCAATTTTTTAAAGAATATTAAATATAGGGCACTCATCAATCCCCTTGCTGATCACACCAACTTGCACTCAGACTGTGCTCCACGGACTTACAACGTGCCTGCCTGGAGCGACTTCCAGCGGCAGCAGCTGAGATGTGCTTTAAAAATAGGCTTTCTTTAATTGGACTCAAAATCAATTAAAATCCCATTAGAAACATAATTGTAGTGATACAAATCATTAAATGGTATCTTTTAAAATACACTAAAAATGGGGGGTGCTTACATAATTAATGCTGTGAACTGTGCCGAATACATCATTGATATCAGTCCCTACCTTCCCAGATGTACTGCCAATGGTTAAGCTACTGAAGAAGGGACAATTGGAAGAATAAATCAGATGTTGGTATGAATTCCCATCAAGCAGGTAGATCCCCACCAGCTCTCTCCTGAGAGATCAAATATCCCTAGAGATATCCCAACATGCTTTAGGAGACTCCCTTCATCCTTTTTACCCCCGGGTTCACCAGTCGGAATCCTTGGGTGGTGCACACAGTTGATTTGGCTGGTTGTTAACCAAAAAGTTGAAGCTTCAAGTCCATCTGTGAGCACCTAGGAAGAAAGGCCTGGCAATCTACCTCTCTCCAAAATATCAGGAATGAGACACAATTCTTCTCTGACACAGCGGAGGTTATCAAAAGTCAGGGTGGATTAGAGAGGAGATCATTTTACTCAGGTAATGAGAATCCCCTAAGGAACCCTGTGCTTACTTTTACCCGTCAGTTGTACAAGCTTCAACTCAAAATTCATCTGTCTACAACACTAAGACCGGTTTCCTCGCCTTGGTTAGGGTGGCTGCTGTTAAGTGTGTGAAGTTGGTTCCGACTCATGGCGATCCACAGAAGCAAACGCTAGCAGGGTGCTCCACCACCTTCACACTGATGGGGGTGCTTGAGCCCACTGTTACAGCCACCGTATCAATCCGTCTCGCGGGAGCTCTGTTCTTTTCTGCACCGACCCTCATGTTAATCACCAATTATTCTGTATTCCTCAAAACTGTTACAGCACACGCCTCTGACCTTGGCGTCTCTACGTGGTGCAAATGATGAAGTGCCCAACTACTAACTGAATGGTTGACAAGTCAAACCCACCCAGAGGTTCCTGGGAAGAAAGGCATGGTGATGGCCTGCAGGAGTTCACAGGCATGAAAGCACTACGGGGCACCGTTCTATCATGGCCCTCAAGGGACCACCGTAAGTCTGAAAGGATTTACCAGGTTTGGTTGGGGATGTTTGGCCTTGATCACTTCAAAATCCCTTTGATTATACCCTTGTTCTCACAGCATGGACAAGCAGCACCGCCATCACGTGGGAGCTTGCAAATGCAGCCTCGCGGGCTCCAACCCCAAAGTGCTAAATAAGAATCTGCATTTTAGCAGCATGCTCAGGTGCTCTGTCCATGCAGTTCTATTGGAGGCACTTTGGCTTGTTCTTGGCAGAGACTTTTGCAAGGAGTAAATTCTCAATGTCTTTTCCCCCCAAAATCATTTTATGAGGACATAGTCCAGGCATCATACCATTGAAGAGTTCACTCATATCAAGCAGTATTATACAATCGCCATCACAATCATTTTCAAACAATTTCTTCCTTCCTTCTTGTATTCTTTGATATCAGCTCCTTATTCTCCCTCCCTCCCCTGCTGTGTCCCCCAGGATCCCCTATTCTAGTTAGGGTCACTATAGATTCACCCAACCTAGATGCCATAGACTGAAACACATAGAAAGGTACATAACAGCGAGTCAAGAACACAACCACCAACCACAAAATACAGCATTGATGAGCCCCAAATGGGAGACAACCAAAACAAATACAGAAAATACCAAAAACCACCTCAAGCTCAAAGTGCATCCAACAGGGAATCAAATGACAAGATTTTAACCATGCCTGTTTTTAATAAGTAAATGCTTTTAAATTTGGGGATGGTAAAAATATACAAGGAGTTGAGTAAGTGTGTCTTTAGTAGGATGCGCTCTCCTCCTGAGTCAGGAAAATTAACTGAGACTATCGCCTTCAAGGCAGTTAGAGTTCGAATCCTAGTGTTGGTCAATTAAGTGCTAGTTAATACCGTTATCATCTCAACTGTTATGGCAATTGGCTTCTCTTTTCTTTTTCTGTACAGAAATGATCTCCATATGTTGCTCAATGTATTATGGGATAACTTGGTTGAATTTTATTTCCATTGCAGAAGAGGAAAATGAAACGATATCATAGAGCGATTATCGGAAAAGGACAGGGGATGCAACAGAAAAAGGGAGTCTTTGCTCTGGAAGCTCAGTGGTTGTGATCCATGACGTGAGGTACACTGACAGCCAGGGGACAGCACAGGTCTTCAGTAGCTACTGTGTAGAGACAAATGCAGAGCTTCCTGAAGACGTGCGTCCATCCTTCAGTCTCTCACTCACTGCCACCTGGTCAATCCCAACTTCTGGCCACCCTGTGGCACCGAGGAGAACTGGCGCTGTGGGTTTTGGAGGCTGCATATCTTCAGGGGATCTGAAAGCCTCATGAGTCTCCAATGGAACAGCTCAGGGGTTCAAGCTGCTGCCTTGTGGTGAGCAGCCGGGCACTGCATGCATGATACCATCAGGGCCCCTTACCTGCCCAGCCTCGTGCTGCAAAACTAAAATTGTTCTGACTCCTGTCTTGAGTTTATTTGTTTGTTTCTTCTATACGCTGAAGTAAATTCTAAATTTTTTAGCCATTTTCTCGTCATTCTTGTTCTTAAAAAAATTCTCTTTATCAAGGGCTCAAGTGGAAAGAAATTGCTTTAGAAATGTTGATGGCAACATCTGTACATGTGTACTTAATACTATTGAATGATGGATGGCTACAAGATTTGGAAGAGCCCCCACCACCAATAGCGTGATTAATTTTAAAAACATATCTTTAAAAGAAGATACTACTGAAGGAAACTTAACAGTAAAGGCCTATATAAAAATGAGGTCTATCATTTAATTGCCTGTCATCAGATTGGGGGTGGGTGGGTGAGTTCATGATAGGATTCCCTTCAGCAACCTATTGACTCTTTCAACCTTGCCTCTTGAAACCGCTCTGAACACAGGCGCTGATACTGCAGGTTTTATATTTATAATGATTAATTAATTCTGCACGAAGCAATGTTCTTGACTGCAAGAACAAACTCCACTTTAGCAAGCCTAAATGACAGCTTGCCTACAATAATTAACACCCATGCTGATCGAACTGAAATGTTCCTACTCTACCTTACACAGGCCAGTTCTTGGCAAATTAATCACTAATATTTTAATATTAGTTATATAATGCTCAGGAAGAATTAGAATGAAAAATAAGTGGTTTATCCTATAGAGGAAAATTCAAGCAAGGGATCTAAAATGAGGAAACAACATTTCCATGTGCACACACCACCGCTGCATGCATACAAACCAGGCACAAACATGTTTTCTTGGTTAGCTGAGCTATAAACTTGAAGACAAAGTTGAAGATGGCCCAGGAAGCTCTTAAAATACCACTGCTGCTCTCTGTGAAGTCCTATTTAACTGTGGTTTCTGACTGTCAGAGGTTTAGCCTTTCCTTAAAACTCTTTGGCCCTTACTGTCAACTTTAACTATTATCTAGTTGATGGTGGAGCTTAAAAGTCTTCAAATTTAGGAGTTCTGACATCTGGTTCATGGGACATACATAAATAAAAGAGGTAAAAACAATTTGATGTCTTCTTTTCCCAAATGAGTCTCCTGTAAAGTACACAAGAGAACAAGTGGAAGTTCTCAACCAAAGTCAACTCAATCTAGTGCCTGGCAGATTTTTTTTCTCTATTAAGGGACTGCTTTGCTGATTAATATCTTTGATGACGTCTTCACAGTCCCCATTCTTCTGTCTCCTTGTTCTTTAATTTCTAAATATTTAGTAAACAAATCCTAAATAATTTCCTTTTATCTATGTGAAATCCTTACAGTTTTTTTCAAAAACAAACAAACAAACAAAATGTACATGTAAAAAGTAGGGGAAGTGACTAAGTTTTTGCTCTCAGGGAATAGAAATGGGGAATAAGTATGGCTCTTCTTTGTGGATTTAGTAAAAGCAGTTTAAAGTTTCATGGACATAATTCATTCATAAACATTTTCAGTAGGCTTTTGTCCTTTTTGTTATAATGATGTTCTTGCTGTGAATGGCCTTGGCTGCAAAGTGCAATGTATTTCATAGCTTGGAAAGTGAACCAAACGAGCCAAGCAATTGTTGAAATCTGTGCCATTCAATATGGTGGCCACCAAGCACATGTGGATTTTGAGCACATGAAATGTATACTCTGAATTGAGCAAATATGTAATGAGTTGGAATGTACAGTAATAGATTCAGTTATTGGTTCAGCTAACAGTAAATTACACACCAGATTTCAAAAACAAAGGGGCAAAAATGAATGCAGAATACCTCATTCATCACTGTACATTGAATATATGCCTAAATCATAACACTTTTTATATGTGGTTGAAAGATATATCTAGGAGCCCTGGTGGTTATGAGGATAGAGCCTATTCATGTGGTTCAAAACCACCAGCAGCTCTGAGGGCGAAAGATTGGGCTTTCTACTTCATAAACGGTCTTGGAAACCCATGGGGGTCACAATGAGTCAGCAGTGTCTCAATGGCAATGAGAGAGGGGGGTGTTAAATAAAATAAAGGGGTCTATGAGGTATTGTGTATTTATTTCTTTATCTTTTCTAAAGTGGTTGTTACAAAATTTTAAACACATACATGATTCATATTGTTGCCTTGCATTATAGTGTTGTTAGACAATGCTGCGTGTCAAGGGAAGACCATGGTGTCCACTAGTGTTTACAAAACATGGATTCAGTATGAATTCAGTATGGAACGTACCAGTAGGTAACATATTGGTAAATGGAGGGATGATTGAAGTGTCAAGGATTTCTTTTCTTTTGGATCCACAATTAAAGCTCATGGAAGTAGCAGTGCAGTCAAGGGATAAAAGGGCGCATTGAATTGGGTACATCGGCCGCACAAGGCCTCTTGAGAGTGTGGGAAATCAAGGATGTTACTTTAAGGACTCAGGTATGTCTGAAGTAAGCCATGACATTGTCAGTTGCCTTATACATGTGGGAAATTTGGACATGGAATAAGGAAAATGAAAAATAATTGATTCATTTTAATGATGGTGCTCACAAAGAACATCCAAAGTACCAGGGACTACCCATAGAATCAACAAATCAGTCATGGAAGAAGTACAACAAGAATGCTCCTCAGAGTAAAAGAGGGTGCGGTTGTGTATTGTGCCAACCTGACCGATAAACACATGTGGGGTTAATTGAAGGAAGGTGGGCCTCACCTTTCTAGTTCTCAGGCCTCTTGCTTTGTGATGTTCGGACCAGGGTGCAGCTGCCTTAGCCAGTTCCCTGCTTCAGCTGTCAAGACTCACTTCCTGCAAGACATCCCCAAGGAGAAGCCACATGGACCTACCCCGATGCAGCTTGGGTGCTGGAGAAGCCATGTAGAGACCCCTGCCATCGCTGAGATGCTCACATGTTTACTGATTCGGCTTTCCTCCTGCAGTCAGCATCATTGAGTGTGTTTTGTGAGCTGGAGGAGGACTTTGTGGATTGATGTCAGACATATGAGTTAACGTTAGACTTGTAGGCTTGGGCAGCAGTTGGTTGGGATGTTTTCTTGATGTGCCCTTAACTTTTATATATATAAAAATGTGGATTTGTTTTTCTAAAGTACCCAGACTAACACAGATGGCAAGACTTCATTTCATGTATATTGGACATCATATCAGGAGAAATCAGTCCCTGGAGAAGGACATCATGTTTGGTAAAGTACAGGGACAGCAAAAAAGAGGAAGACCTTGCACAAGATGAATGGCACCGTGGCTGCATCGCTGGGCTCAAACGCAAGAATGGTTGTGCGATGGCACAGGACTGGGCAGTGTTTCCTTCTGCTGTTTGAAGGATCTCTGAGTCAGATCTGACTGGACAGCACCTAACAACAGCAACAACATGTTTATGTATGCACGATGTATGTATGTGTTTATTTATTGTTAGTACCTTGGTGGTAAAAATAATTAACATACTCAGCTGCTACTCCAAAGGTTGCAGGTTCAAGAGGAGGATTGAAATTCCAGGTGATCTATGTCTGATAAAGCAGCCTTTGAAAACACTGTGGAGCCTAATGCTACTGGGACACCATAGTAACTCCATGAGCTGAGCTCCACTTGAAATCAGCAGGTTTTCATGGATATTTTCTTTTGTAAAAGAAGATGGGCTTTGGATCTGAGAGCTATGGATTCAGAACCTTTCCCTAGAACTTTCTACCATAACTTAGTCCTTGAAGCAGGCAGAACAGCACATTGGAAGGCACGTTCTTCCCTGTCCTGTGCATGTGGCCCTGCTATCCTTAAAACTTTAGTTCCTCACTCCTAAAGTGAAATGAATCATTCAATCTCACCACATTGACAATGAGCTTGTGACAGTAAGGACAGGCATTACTACTGCATTCCCCATAAATGATCACTGGACCATTTGCCTTTCTTTCATGTCTGCTTACCATGTGCCAGAAACTGTTTAAAGAAGTTTAGATGTATTGGTTCATGTAGTTCTTATGCCCACCAGAACAACAACACCACTACCAACAACTAAAGTTTGTAGAAATCGTGTGAGGCACTGAGAGATCCAAGTTATCGCACATCACACTGAAGTACTCATTCTGTTAAGAAACCAAGGTCCAGAGTTGTTGTTGTTGTTAGATGCTATCCAGTCAGTTCCAACTCATCATGACCCTGCATACAACAGAATAAAACACTGCCCAGTCCTGAACTATGCTCAACATTATTCTTACGTTTGAGCCATTGTTACAGCAATGGTGTCAATCCATCTCATGGAGGCACTCTTTCCCCACCCACCCCCCATTTTACCTCTGCTTTACCAACCGTGTTGACTTTCTTCAGCAACTGGCCTCTCTGTACAACATTTCCAAAGTGCGTAAGACGAAGTCTTACCATCTTGCCTCTAAGGAGCATGCTTCTGGTCTCCTTCCAAGATGGAGTATTATTCATCATATTTTATGGTAAGGACATTGAGGCTTAGAGAGATTAAGTAACCTCTCTGAAATCATCCAATTAGAATAAGACAGCAAAATCCACTGATTCCCGGTGCCAACCTCTAAGCCACCATTTTAGAGTCTGTCTGCAAACTCCTCCCAGCAACTTCCTTCCTGCCTGTATTCTTCCCTTTCCTGACTTCACCCGCTTCTTCCTATTCTTTATTTTTTTATGCCTCCTTGATTTTGTTTTCCCTTCTCTTCAACCATTTTTAAAGATTCCAGCTTACATACGCTAAGATGTTTGTTTTGTTCTATCTGCAATATGTAGCTCAGTACAATGAAGAACTGAGGGAGTTTTTGTTGTTTTGTGTGTGTGTTTTAATTTGTTCAGGTTTTGTATAGTTTTGTTTTTTATTTTTAATAATCTCAGCCAGAGTTACTCTTCCTATGATGTGTTTTCACGTTGGGCTATAAATTAAGAGCTTGTGTGCTCTCCTTTGGGTTACTGATCCTCTAATATATTTATCAGTGGATCAATGCTCCTGGATAGACACTTCTTGTGAATTGAATTTGAGGAATTTGGGGTTTTTAGGGAAAACACTAAGGGTTTTGGTAACACTGTTTAAAAAAAAGGCAAGTATGCATTATGTCACATTTTAAATCAGAATTCATTATTAGACCTCACATTAGACATCTAGTCCAGCATTCTACATTTATAGAAACCTCATCCCAGAGAGGGTTTAAAATCAGGAAAGGTGTGATTAAGAGTTTTATCCTTTCACCATACTTGAATGCAATCTGTACAATGAGCAAATAATCCGAGAAACTAGACTCTACACAGGAGGATGTGGCATCCACTAACAATCCTCAAAATGAAGAAGACACAATCTTGTTTGCCAACAGTGAGGAGGACTTGAAGCATTCACTGGTGAACATCAAGGATTGCAGCCTTCAGTGTGGATTGCACATCAAGGGAAACTCAAATCTTCACCACTAGACCAACAGACATCATGATAAATGGGGAAAATATTGAAGTGATTAGGATTTCATTTTGCTTAGACCCACAGTCAGCAAGCAAGAAATCAGATGATGTATTCCACTGGGCAAATGGAATACACAAGTGGTCTTGTAACAGGCTGAAGAGCCAGCATGCCAATTTGAGAACTAAGGTGCCTGACCCAAGCCATGGTATTTTCAACCTGATATGAATGTGAAAGTTGAATATGAACAAAGAAAACCACAGAAGATTTGATGTGTTTGAATTATGGTATTTTCAAAAAATACTGAAAAGCACTTTGGACGGCCAGGACTAACAAATCTATCTCAGAAGAATGTTCAGATGGGATGCTCCTTCGAAGAGAGCATGGCTAGACTGTGCCTCACATACTTTGGATATATTATCAGGAAAGAGTAGTCCTTGGAAAAAGACACTGAGCTTGGTAAAGTAGAAGGGAAGTGATAAAAAGGAAGGTCCTTAAGAGAAGGATTGACACAGTGGCTCCAACCTTGGGCACAAACGTAACAGCAACTGTGAGGACAGTAGAGGGCCAGGCAGCATTTGACTCGGTTAGATGCAGGGTCACTATGAATCACAGCCAACTTGAGGGCACTTAACTGCAATAGCATGAGCTCACCGAGATTTGACTGGGTTTGGATTTGAGCACAGCTACTTAGCCATCTAGATACCAAGTAGTACATCCAGGTGCTGACCAAGAGGGTGGGGGTTCAAGTCCATCTGAAGATGCCTCATAAGGAAAGGCTGGTAATCTACTTACCTAAAATCAACTCTTGAAACCCGTCAGGAGCACGATCCTCCTCTGACACACACCACTGGATCCCCATAACTCAATGGTGACTCAACATTTATATTTTTAATTTAGCACATATGTTAGCTCTAGATCCAATCCAATGTTCTTCATGCTACACTAGTCTCTGCTCTATGGAGCTGTGGGTTGTGAGTTGGATGGCAGAACACAAGGTCAGCAGTTGGAGCCTACCAGCTGTTCCGCAGGAGAAAGATGAGACTTTCTAATGTAAAGGGTTACAGCCTCCAAAACTCACAGGGGCAATTCTACTCTGTCCTATAGGGTCCCTATGAGTCTGAATCAACAAGATGTCAGTGAGTTTGTATTCTATGATCCAAACATCATTATCTTTCATGAATTGATTAAAAACTCTTGTTAAATACAAATACCTTTTAAAAAAGAAACAAAATTTGGGAAAGTCAGGTCATATTGAAAATTGTGACTAGATTTCAGTTTGACTGTGTTTAACTATTTATCTTTATCTCTTGAGACTGTGTCAAATGTCACACTGAGCCCACACAGAAGTTTGACTTGACCCAAAACTTGAGTGCAAAGGTTAACCCAGCTTTGTCACACACTTGATCTTTCGGCACCAGAGCATGAAGAACTACTTGCCCAACATTGCATAACCAATAATAATCAAAATAATAAAGTGGTTCAACTGATATTTCAATTGCTGCTGTTTACCCAGACATATGTAAGCCCTTACTATATGATGGCTATTAGCATTATACTTAGCGACTAGAGTTTTGTTGTTTTAAAAGTAGCTCTGGGAAAATATGCCAAGCAGATGGAAATACTCTAACCATTCATGGTCCAACCTTCACTAACTTATTCTCCATATGTTTGTGAAAACACTCTGGTCAGATAATTACCAAATTCAGTGCTATTGAGTGGATTCTGACTCATAGCAATTCCATATAATAGAGTAGAGTGACTTTTAAAATTTTCTGAGGATGTGAATCTTTACAGAAGCAGACAGTCTTGTCTTTCTCCCTCGGAGTGTCTGGTGGATTCAAACTGCCAACCTTGGAGTTATCAGCACCCCAATGTGCAATCCACTACACCAACAAAAAGGAGGAGAGGGATTAAGGACAGAGTCAGGTGTAAACTATTGGGGTGGGGGTGTTGGTACTTAGTTTAAAGAATTGAAGAGAAAGGTGATGATCTTAAAGGTAAACCTCCACCTTACTTACAATTTCAAATTTTACCTTAAAAATAAAATTTTTCAAACTTTGGCATATTACTGCCCAATCATCAGCCCTTAATCATATCCACATGAGTATGCATTCCACTGCTTGTTTGACCAAAGATGTAGCCTTCCCAATCTGAGAAGATACATATCATCTCTTCATTGTGGTTTCTTGTAGCCTGTTTCATACACGCTCTGCTATATTACTGATTGTTGTGGTTGGGTGCCATTGAGTCAATGACAACTTATAATTGCTCATGCAACAGCTTAGAACTGTCTTAGAAGGTTTTATTGGCTTTATAAAAGCACATTCTCTGGTCGTTCTTCTTCCAGAGCCCCAAGGTGGGTTTGAACCGTCTACCTTCAGATTAGCAGCGGAGTGCTTAAGCCGATGAGAAAGAGCCCTTTTTATAAACTTGTGGAGTTCCAAAATCAATTACTGTTATGATATCTACTAAAGGGGGTGGAAGATATGATCATTTATTGCTCTACAACTTTAGTATGCCAATGAGAAATTAACTACAAATTTATTAACCTTGACCGGGCTATAATAAATTTGATGGAAATAATGTTAAATTTGTAGCAACTACAGTGCATGTTGGCATCCCTTTAACCTCTGAGGTTGGTTATGAATCCTTCTGATCCATATCTCAAACCGAGGAGTCTAAATCTTTCCTGCATCACGGGGCCATTTGTTCTTTGGAGAGATAGCTATATTTTCCAAATGTTCTCTTTCATGAGTGAACAGAAAGAAATCACAGACATCATTATCTTTAAAGAATATCAGTAGAGCATCCATCAAGAGCCAACAAAGTCCTCATTGTTGTTGGCCAGTGAGCTGATTCTGACTCATGGGGACCCCATTTATGAGGGTAAGTCTATCAAATCAGAGAAATCTTTATTAAGTATAAGTATTGATTTGTGGATTTATCGATTCTTGCCCTATGCTCTAGCTAGCTCTACACACTTCTGAGCATGATATTTCCATCTAACCGGTCCCCAAATAATTCCCTGCTCTCTGACTTACCCATATCAAAGTAGCAATTTGGGGATTCTCTTGAAGGTTCAAATGCTGTTCACCTTTAAATATTCGTTGACTCTTGGAAACAAAAAGAAATGTGACGTGGCAAGATCAGGGCTATAAGTTTGATGGGGTGAGGTTTCCCAGTGGAATTCTCATTGGACATTCTTTACTAACCTCCACCAATGAGCAGGTGTATTTTCATGATGAGGGAGAAAATCCTCCTCAGCACCACTTTCCTCATTTTTTTCTCACCAAAGCAGTTTTTCAGTTTTCCTGGAAATTGATAGCAAGGGTCTGTAATGTTCTAGTAAGGTTATGTTTGTAGTCTCCTCCCCACTCCCAAAACAGTTGCCATGCCATTCTAAGGTTGCCTCTCTGCCTTGAATTTAGTTGTCCCATGAGATGCCTTAGAAGCCATGGTTTGATTGGATCTTTTGTTGTTGTTGTTGCTGTTGTTGTTAAGGCACAGGAATGAAACCAACCAACACTGCCTATCAGTTTATCATACTGTGATGTCTTGCATGATGCTGTCATGCCATCCATATTTAAAATAACAGTAGCGTCACCCAAAAGTGAACAAGCTTCAGTGAAACTTCCAAACTAAGAACAGACTACAAAAAAAGGAATAAGTTGTCCAATTCAGAGGTATTAGCCAGAGGGATATTATAAGATATACTGAAAATGCTAATCCATAGCCACAGAACATTGTCAGATAAAGTGTTGGAAGATGAACCACTCAGGTCAGAGCTCTCAAAATACCACCGAGGAAGAGATGCTATCTCAAATAGGGTCAACCATAAAAACATGGATGCAGTAAAGCCTTCAGGACCTTAATCTGCAGATGGGATATGATGCAAAATGAAATGAAAGAGCTACAACCATCTATTAAGAAATTGATGCAGGGGATGTATAAATCATGAAGGTAGAAAAATTGGAACTCATCAAAATGAAATGGAACTTATAAAGATCAATACTCTAGGAATTGGGGAGCTGAAATGGACTTGTGTGGGATATTTTTGAGCCCGACGATCATGGTTTATTATTCCAGGAATGAAAACTTCAATGGAAATGTATCACTTTCATCATCAAAGAGGTCATTTCTAGATCAATCTTGAAATAGCAGTTTGTTCGTGAGAGTAAAATATCTATTGACCTACAAAGAAATCTAGTTAATACTATTATTATTCAAGTTTACTCACCAATCACTAAAACTAGTGATGAAAAAATTAAAGAACTCTACTTCTGCAGTCTGAAATACATTAAGCATGCTCTCAGGATGCACTGATAATTCTCGGTGACTAGAATATAAAAGTTGGAAGCAGAGGAAGGAAGAGCAGTTAGGAAACATGGTCTTGTTGGTTGAAACAAAGTTGGAGATTAATGACAGAATTTTGAAAACCCAGTGAGATCATTGCAAATAACTGTTTTCCCAATAGCATAAATGGAAGGTCATCAATTGATTATGTATAAGTCAAAGTTAAAGGATATTTATACAATGCATTAGAGCCTACACCAATCTTGAGTATGTTGTTGTAAGGTGCCATTGAGTTGGCTCCACTCATAGCAAGCCTATGCACAAAAAAACACTTGCTGGTCTTACACCATCCTCACAATGGTCCCTATGCCTGAGTCCATGGATGCAGCCACGAGGTCAGTCCATCTCCATCAAAGTTCTTCCTCTTTTCACTGCTCTTCCATTTTAGCAAACATGATGTTTTTCTTCTGAGACTGATCACTCCCTGACAAGATGACCAAAGTATGTCAGATGAAGTCTTGCCATTTTTGCCTCTAAGGAGCACTTGGCCTTACTTCTACCATCACAGATCGGTTTGACCTTTTAGCAGGCTATGGTATTTCAACATTTTTCTACACCGCCACAATTCAAATACTTCAATTCTTCTATGGTCTTCCTTAATCGGTGCCTGATTTTCACATGCATATGATGTAGTGGAGAATACCATGGCTTGAGTCAGGTGCATCTTCATCCTCAAAGTCACAGACTTGCTCTTCATAACTCTAAAGAGGCTTTGTGAAGCAGATTCTCCTAATGCAATACATCTTTTGATCCCTTGATTGGTGCTTCCTTTAACATTGATTGTGGATCCAAGTAAGACATAATCCTTGAGAACTTCAATTTTTCTCCATTTATCATGTCACTTATTGAATATTTGTGAAGATGTCATTCTTCCTTACATTCATTAAATTGGAATCCACACTGAAGCCTACAATCCTTAATCTTCGTCAAGTGCTTCAATTCCTCCTCACTTTCAGAAAGCAAGGTTGTGTCATTCCCATATATCAGGTTGTTAATAAGCCTTCCGCCAGTGCTGATACCACACCCTTCTTCATATAACCCAGTTTTTCTGATCATTTGCTCAAGATGCGTATTGAACAAGTAGTGAAAGGATACAAGCCTCACACATATAATTCCTGATTTTAAACTGTGCAATATTCTCGTGTTCTTTTCTCAAATTTTAAAAAACCCTAATAATAGATTTGACTTACTGAACACTACTGACAAAAGACCTGATTGTCTGTGGAATAATATCAAAAACATCAGTAAATGAAGAAAGTAAAGCATCATTAAAATTATAGAAAAACAAAAAAAAGGTGTGGCTGTCATGAGACGTGTTCATAGTCATAAAGAAGCTAAAGCAAATGGAAGAAATGATGAAGCTAAAGAGCTGAACTGAACATTCCAAAGGGTAGTTTGAGAAGACAAAATATAGAAATGTGAAAAGATCTGGCATTAGAAAACAAACAAAAAAAGAACAACATCAGCATATCTGAGGCTAAGATAATTGGAGGAGAAAATGAGGCAACTCTCAATTGCTATATTGAAAAATTCTGTGGGAAAAATGTTGAAGAATGCAAAGTGTACTGGAAGATAATGGAAGAAATAGGCAGGGTCATTGTACCAAAAAGAACCAGAAAACATACATTTTAAGAGTTAGCATATTATCAAGATTAGATAGCATTGACAGGAGAAATACAACCATAATGAAGACATTAGCGGAGAACAGGACTTCAAGAATTGACAGAATCCCAAGTGAGATTTTTTTTTATCAGACTGATGAAACATTGGAAGTACACCTGTGGCAAAACTTTGGAAGGCTACCTGGCCAACTGACTGGAAGAGGTTCCCATTTATACTCATTCTAAATAAAGATGACCCAACAGAGTACACCAATTATACAACCATATCATTGATATCACATTCAAGTAACATTTTTTCTGAAGATCATTCAACAATGGTTGAAGCTGATGATTGACAGCAAGATTCTAGAAATTCAACCTGAATTCAGAAGAGAATTTGACATGGGCATATCATTGCTGTCATCAGATGGATCTTGATTCAAAATAGAGGATACCAGAAAGATGGCTACTTGTATTTTGGTGACTGTGCAAATTCATTGCACTGTGTGGATCATGACAAACTAGGCATAGTCTGGAGAAGATTAGGAATTCCATCTCAATAGTGTTCATGTGGAACCTGTACCTAAACCAAGAGGCAGTGAGTCAAAGAGTGTTTTAAATGCAGGGAAGGTCTGCCTCAGGGTTGAATGCTTTCACCATACTTAGTTAATCTCTATATTGAGCAAATAATCAGTAAAGCTCAATAATATGAAGAATGTGGCATCAAGATGGGCGGAGGCTTGATAACAACCTTTGATATCCAGATGATACAAACTTGCTTGCTGAAAGTGAGCGTGACTAGCAGTCCTTGATGATGAAGATCAAGTATTGCAGCCTTCAGTATGAATTACAACTCAATGTAAAGAAGATCAAAATGTTCACAACTAGACCAATAGATAACATCATGATAAACAATAAAATATCAAAGTTGTCAAGGATTTCATCTTCCTTGAATCCACAGTCAAGGCTCATGGAAGCGGCAGTCAAGACATCAAACAATGTACTGCAGTGGGAAAATTTGCTGCCCAAGATCACTTTAATGTGTTGAAGAGCAAGGACTCGGGGGTGCCTGACAGAAGCCATGGTCATTTTCAGTCACCTTGTATGCCTGTCAAACTTGGGCACTGTATATGTAAGACCAAAGAAGAATAGATGCATTTAATTTATGGTTCTGGGGTTGTATGATTCCCCCAATAAAATTGTTTTTTTAAAACACACACACAAAAAAAAGAAAATAATGTGGACTGACAAAAACACACACAGATCTATATTGGCAGAAATACAGCGAAAATACTCCTTATCAGCACAGATGGCAAGACTTTGCTTCATGTGCTTTGGACTTGTTATCAAGAGAGACGAGACCCTGGAAAAGACGATCCTGCTTGGTAAAACAGAAGTGCAGCAAACAAGAGAAAGACATCAAGGAGATGGGATAGCACCAGGTCTACTGCAATGGACTCCAGTAAAACAATGAAGGTGAGGATGGCACGGGACTGGGCAGTGTTCCATTCTGTTGGGCATAAGGTCACTCTAAGTCTGAACCAACTGAGCCGCACTGAACACCACGGCCGCATGTGGCCATACGAAGAATGTCAGGCAACGTGATGTTCGACTCCATAGAGGGTTGCTAGGGGTGGGAACCGCCTTGGTGGAACTCAACAACAAAAAGACCCTGTCAAATGTGAGACTGAATGAAATGGTCTTCTTCCATGCTCTGATTTCAAAACGAAGTTTCAACACCGTTTATCTGGAATAAACTCCTGCAGTTAATAATTGGAACCTTGGTTGGAATTCCGTGGACACCCTCGTATAATACATCACTGCTTCTATGCCATCTTCATAACCGGCGCTATGTCTGGGTTCAGCGTCACTGCGATTGTTTCCATCCACCGACCTGCAGGTTAACCTTGCCTACACTGGCTCCACATGAGCACAGAGGACGACTTTCTCCAGCAGTCCGTCCTTCCTGCTGATTCGTACAGCGGAGAGGAGTTGGAAGTTCAGACAATAGTCTGTGACCCCTAGGGCTTTCACTGGCTAATTTTCTGAAGTCGATTTCCTCATTTTCCTGTGTATCTTACTCCATGGGTGGCCCTGCAGGAATTTGAAATACGTGTGGCACAGCTTGCGCCATCCTAGCAATATGCACGCACCCACCCACCGCGGAGAAACCAAGCTGGACCCCTCACCTTAAAGGAGACTAAGAGCTAGAGCCCCGCCCACCAGACGCTTGAAAGGAAGCAGAGAGAGGAGAGATCAGGAGGCACAGCCTTCCTTGCTGTTGCTACCTGGTAGCACACATCACTCAGTTAAGCAACTAACAGTGTTGGTTTAAACACACTGTGCATGTGTGTGCGTGTGTGTGTGTGTGTGTGTGTGTGTGTGTGTGTGTGTTTGCCGCACTAGATTCACATTCTGAATCATGGAGAAACGCAGCAAGGGCTCTCCTATGAGAAGATGCTTTGAAATTTTGCATCAACTCCCATCTTGTTTCCGGACTAAATGGAACTGGAATTATAACACGGTGCCACCTCAAGCTTGTATCTTGCATGAATCCACCTTTGGTGTAAGAAGGCAGTTTTCTGAGGAGTGTGGCATACATACCACAGGGAATAAATACCATACAATAGCTATATCATTTCCTTAATATACAGAGCCTGGTTTAATTTAAATGGAATTGATACATCTATCTCCTCTCATCCCAGGCCTAACCAACTGATTGCATGTGTCTTATTTGAGAGGAATCCCTCCTGGGTGTCTGTTGACTTTACCTGAGTTTTCAAGGGCTCCTAGGTTTCCACCTCGGAATTTTCTCTAAGTGACCTCTAGGTCCCGGGTGTATAACATAACTCATGATGACAGGGACAGAGCAGGGGCTTCAGTCCCTCCTGCTAAGGGAATGAGCAAAGTAGCCTGTAAAAACAAAAACAAAAAACACAGGCGATGAACAAGGGACCCTGTAAGAGCGGGCTGGGTATACATCTTGACCTTGAAGTCCAGACCTGGTGAACCCTGAAACACCCTGGCAGAGTCCAGTAGTTTGAGGAAAAACCTGAAAGTTTCTGACCCAGAGCTGAGATAAAATTGAATGTCAACATACAAGGGACTCTAGGAAAGCGTGGGGAACAGATTAGAAAGTTGCCTGACCATCAGCAGAGATGCACCGCCCCCTCCCCTTTGAAAACAAGGAGCATCCTCTGGTTATATCCCTGCTCATCTCAAAAGGGGGGAACCCACTTCACTCCCAAGGGATATGTATGATCTGTGCTTACTTGCTTCATATCTTCTTTCATGTGGCCCAATGGTTTCATTAAACTTTAGCTTACCTCCTTGCAATTGGAAGTGTGCAAGCTTGGCTAACCTCTGGACCTTTATGAACCAAATGGGGCTGGAGTGTGCTACGTCCCTCGTGGACAACAATGTGAGATTGAACTTCAAAAGGAAAGGTTTTCTGGTTTCACGTCAGCCCATGGGTTGAAATGCTGCTCCTCTAAAAGACCCTTCACACTGAGAACAGAGATGTTGTCCTGGGGTCCGGGTTGGGGCAGAGAGTGGGCCCCTCCATCTTCCCTAAAGCTCTGAGCTGGGAAGAGCCACACTAGTGCTGTGGTGCTTTCCAGCATCATGGAGCTGGATCCACGGTGCATTTTACACAGAAATACAGGCTGGCCTGTGTCTAGACTGTCTGCATGAGCCGAGTCCTCTCACAAATGAGTGCAAAGATCATTCCTGGAGCCGAACCTCCCAAACACCAGGTAGCTTCCCTCCCGCTGTCCTGCGGCCTGTCCTCCCTCCCCTTACACAAAATAAATACCTGGCTCTAGGTCTCCCCCATTCAGCTAGGCAGGGCCTTCCAGTAAATAGATGGCTCACACCTAACATTGTTTGAGTGTTGAAGAGTGTGCCAGACACTATTCTGTCTCAATGTGCCCACTGACAGGCAAGCCCGTTCTCTCACAGTCGATTCCAGCTCATCAGGGTACTACAGGACAGAGCGGAATGTCCCAGTGAGCTTCCAAGGTCACAAATCTTTATGGAAGAAGAAGGTTCGCTCCTGATCCTGCAGGGAGGCTGGTGGGTTCTAGGCGCTTACTCTGTGTTGAGCAGTCAGTCCCTTCACAATGGTGTGATCAGGCCTCCTTCCTCTACTTCTGTTGTTGTTGTTTTTAGGTGTCATTGATGGGTTCCGACGCCTACAGACTCCAGACAAAACCGAAGGAAACACTGTGAGGTAGTGTGCCACCCCTTACCATGGTTCTCCTGCCTGAGCCCCTGGTGGCAGCCGCTGTGGGGCCATCAATCTGAGGGCCTTTCCCTTTTTCGCTGTGCCTCCACTTCATTGAACAGGATGCCTTTCTCAAGACGGTGGTCTCTCCCAACAATATGTCAAGACAAAGTCTTGCCTTGCTGGCCTCAAAGGGGCGCCTGGGTGTACTTCTTCCAATTCAGCTCGGGTGGCGCTGTCCACAGTCCATGGGACGGATGCTCAGCATGCTTCCCCCGCACCACACTTCACGTGCCTCGACTCCTCTGCGGTCTTCCTTCTTCAGTGTCCAACTGTCCCATGCATAGAGGCAACGAAAAATACCACAGCTTTCATAAGGGCACCTTATGCCTCAAAATAGTCCCTTGCTTTTCAACACTCTAAAGAGGCCTCTTTCTCGTGGCCTCCAGTTCTGACTTCACCTCTCTTAACTGTGTGACTGCAATAAGTGTCTGAACTCGTCTATGCTTCCAGGTCCTCCGGTGTAAAGCAGAAATCATAACACGACCTCCCTTTTCAGGTCTAGGCTTAAGCTTCTCAATTGTGAAGACGGTGTGGGACCGGGCAGCCTTTCCTCCTGTCATATGCAGGGTCACCAAACAGCACCTACTGACAAACAACACTAGTAGGGTTAGGAGGACCCTGGAGGACACGGATTGACCCAGTGGCTGCGACAATGGGTTCAGCCATCTGACTTGTGAGGGTGGTGTTGCCTCACTGGCCAGTGGGCTGCCCCGCTGCCCATACATAGGGCTGCTGTCTGTTGGAACCAACCCGACAGCTCCCGACAACCACCACCTACCTGCCAGGGCCACTCAAAGAGTTTACATGAAAAGCCCTTTTAAAAAAAAAAAAGGTTTAACGCATAAAAAGCCCTGTATCCTCACAGCAGTCTTCATTTTGTTTGTTTTGGTTTTTAATTCATTTTGTTGGGGCTCATACAACTCTTATCACAATCCATACATCTATCCAACTCACAGCAGCCTTTTGAAAGAACAATCCTCTTCCCCACTTACAGATGGGGGACCCAAAGTACAGGGAGCTAGGTCATGTGTCTAAGGAAAACCAACTAGTCAAACTCAGGTGTTCCATGTTCCAATATCCATGTGGTTATCTGCCGCCTGCTTCTGTAGATTCCCAGTCAAGAGGTTTACCCTATTTAATTGTCCTACTTCATTCCCTGTGTTTTCTTACAGTGCAGTGGGGTTATCGCTTGAGTAGTGCCCTCCGTAAAGACACATGGATGTTCTCCTAGCTCCGAGTACCTCCAGACTAGACCTTGTTTGCCAACAGTCTCTGATAATGCTAACAGTTAACATGAGGTCATACCAGAGTAACATGGGTCTAAATCCTTATGTTATGAGACAGAGAGCCAGTGTGAAGATGGCCTTATGAAAATGCTATAAGCCAAGGAATGCCTCAAAGTACCTAGAGCCACCAGACTCAATGAGAGACAAAGGCTTGTCCCTAAATCCTTCCTGAGACAGCACGGCCCTGAGGATCCCCTGGTTCAAACTCCCGGCTCCCAGAATTGTGAGGCAGTCCCTTCTGTCGCTGGAGGCCACCGCTTTATGTTCTGTGCCCACAACAGCCTGGGAAGCAAAGGCAGCCAGGTGTAAGAGCCCAGAGGCTCCCTCAGGAAATGGCCTGCAGGACCCTGGGTGAGGCCTTGTCCTCTAGTGCTTCCCATCTTCCACGCCCAAATCACCAACAAGCGCTCCTTTCTCCTTTGGGGGTTGTGCTGTTCTGTGTTCTCCTCCTGTCACCTCTCCGTTCCCTGCGGCTGGGCTTCTCCCCTTCATTCTTTCTGCAGCTGTCAGTCCATCCAACAAGCTCTGACCAAGGCTCAGAAACAGAAAACTTGGGCAGCCCTCCCCCTAGTGGTGATCTTGGGAATATCTAAAAAAACGGCCTGGGTTGAAAAGGAATCACTTTTGGGGGGGAAGGGAGGAGTGTCAAAAAAAACGGTCCCATCCTTTGAGAGCTATTAGAAATAGAAGACCAATATGGAACGCCGATCCTCACGGCCGGGAGAGGTTTCTCAGACAATTCAGTCATCTGGACTCAGTCCATAAGCTGGGGAGTAGAGAGGTGGGTGCACACTGTTAGGGGCTGGGGGGAGGTCAAGATGCCACTTTCAAAGTCCCCGAGGCAAAAGGACGGGGTAAGTATGAGAAGAGAGAGAGGCTGGAAGGAAGGTCCCGGCCGCAGGAGCACAGAGCACCAGCCAGCTGTCAGGGAGCTTGCTCTGACTCTGGTGAGCCACGTGTGCAGGCTAACCCTGTGCCCGCAGGGTTTGCAATGAACGGTTTCAGGAAGTAGACCGCCAGATACTTCTTCCAGGAACCCTCTCCTCTGAGTGGACTCGAACCTCCAGCGTAGTGCTTAGCAAACTGTCCCAGAGTCTTAGCCATCTGTGCCACCCGTGGACTCCCATGCACAGAGAGTAAAGAAGGCTTTCTGAGGTAAAGTTTCGCATAAGGTTGTCCTTAACCCTGAAAGCAACGGGAGGCAATTAAAGAGCTTTAATCAAGGAAGTGAGGTGATGACACTTGAATCTTTAATCCCCCTTCCCCTGCAAATCAGAGTTAATCATGCCATGTTTGAGGGAAAGAGTCGTTCCCAATCCGATATTTTTGTTTTGGTTTAATTCATTATCTTCATTTTATATTCCTGGACACAGACGTTAACTGACTCAATAAGAGTAGGGATCTGCTATGTAAAAGAAGACATCCATCCGGGAAGCCAGGGAAATTTCTACTTCAGTGTTTCCTCCTGAATGTAGCTGTCAGCTCGGTCTGAGAAAGCAGAGTTATGTATCTGAGTAATTCCATGGTGATATTTACCATTGTGATGGGAGAAAAAAAAAAGCTGCTCCCTGTGGTTGTAATCCCCAATGAGATGATTCCGACTCATCGTGACCCTATCAGACAAGGCATAGGAGACTGTAGCTCTTGATGAAATCAGAGAGCCTTGGTGGCATAGTGTTACGAATTGCACTGCTAACTGCAAGGTCAGCAGTTCAAAACTACCAGCCGCTCTGCAGGAGAAGGATGAGACTTCCTGCTCCTGTAACGAGTGACACCCTTGGAAACCCACCAGGGCAGTTCTGCTGTGTCCTGCAGGCTGACTGCCATGGGAGGGGAGCCAGCTTGGGGCGTTTTTGGTTTTTTTGTTTGGGTGGTGGTCTTGCAGTTGCTCTTCCCTTTACTTCAGACAGGGGCCCCTGGTGGTAAAAGCACTGGGATGCTAAGAAAAATAATCTGCGGTTGGAACCCACCGATCCCTTTGGAGGAGAGTCATGTGGCAGTCTGCTTATGTAAAGATTCAGAGCCTGGAAACCCTAGGGAGCCATTCTCTTCTGTCCTGTGGGGTCACTTTGAGTCAGAAGCAACGGCTTCGTATTTGAGTTTTCCACTTTTACAAATGGCACAAGAGGCCCGTAAAGCCTAACAGTTGATGTCGCCCAAATCTGCACGAGCTGCGGGCCCTTTCTCACCAAGCCTTAACAACTGTAATTTCTCTCTCACTTCTCTGGCCATCTCAGTGCCCTGGGGTTTATAGTGATTAAACTCCCACTCAGCTGCCAACTAAGAGGTCTGTAGCTCAAATCCACCAGGCACTCAAAGGGAGAAAGTGGCAGTCTGCTTCCATAAAAACATGACAGCCTGAGAAACCCCTTAACACAGCGGCTCTACTCTTTCCTATAGGATCTATGACTCAGAATCAACTCAACAGCAATCAGACAGGCAGATCACATGCCACATGGCCGAAGAGAAATGGTAACATAACAAAAGCCTTCCCATTCCTCAGTTGTTCACATTTGTGGACACAGCACCAGGGTTCCCAGGAAGCCCAGCGGAGAGGCTGAGAATCATCCCATATGTGTGAGCAACCTTCAATTTCCCCATGCTACCCTTCCGCACACATATGCATCAAGAAGTCCACTGTGGCCCATTCCCTCCATCTCCACAAACTCCCTGTTAATCTCCATCTCCTGTCCCTCTTTCTTGGCCTTTGCAAAAAAAGAAAAAAATTTATGTGAGTTCCTTGAGATGCCTTTTCAAAGATGTGCCCTAGCCCCTGTTCAATAAAATCTAAGCTCCAATCTATGGCCCCCAAGACCTTTCTGATGTACGCCCTGCCTATCTCTCAGGCCTCACTCTTTCCCAGCTTGCTCCCTAGGTCAAAGTATCATTTCTCTGTTCCCAGAAATCACCAACCCCCTTCCCACCACCGGGCCTGTCTTCATCCAGACATTTTCACGGCTCACTTCTTATAATTCAGAACTCCACCTTCACTGTCAAACTCCTCAGCAAGGGCTTCCCTGACTACCTAATCTAAAGCAATCCCTCAGTCCCTGGCTATCACAGTATCATTTTATTTTCTACTCAGTACATTCTATTATTTGCTATTTTATTTTTGGTCAATCGAAAATATTGATCAGAATCCTTACTCTATGCTGAGACTGTCTGGGGCCCTGGGGAATACAATAGAGAAAGACAAAGTTGGTCTTTGTTCTCAAGGACTTTACATTCCAATAGAGGGAGTTTAGATAAATCACTGATGTCTACCTGCCTTGTGTCTGGTTTTCTCATAGTTTAACGGTTTGTCCTTCCTCCCCACCACTTGTCTGTCAGTTTGTTGCACTGTGGTGGCTTGTGTGTCGCTGTGACCCTGGAACCAATGTCACTCGTATTTCAAATGCCAGCAGGCTTCTACAAAGTGAACAGGTTTCATGCAGCAAACTGCAAAGCGAGGAATAAACTGTTCACTTCAGAAGAATTAGCCAATTAGAACCATGTGGGATGCATGGAAACGCTGCTAATTACTGGAAAAATAGTGACTAGAAGAAAAATGTTGTAAGAGACCGTGCCAGAAGATGAGCACCTTAGGTCAAAAGGCACTGAAAATAGGACGGAGGAAGAGCTGCCTCCTCAAAGCAGGGCGGCCCACAATGGCATGGAGGCAGCAAGGCTGTGGTAAAGCCTTTGGGACCTTCGTTAGCTGCGGGGGCACAACTCAAAATGAAAAATAAAAACTGCCAATATCAATCAATCAGAATTTGAAGTATACAAAGCATCAGTCTGGACAACAGTGAGCATCCTGGAAAAATCAAATGGAATGCATGAAGATTGATAGTCTAGGCAAGAGTGAGCTAAAATTCATTGCTATTAATCATTTTGAATCAGAAAACCGTATGGCTTGCCATGTCAGGAATGACACAATCAAGGGGAATGCCATTGCATTCATCACCCAAAAGGACATTTCAAGATCTAGCTTACAGTACAAGAGTATCTGTGATAGGATGATGTCCATCTGAATACAAGAAAATTAAATCAATACAAGTATTATTCAAATTGGTACACCAACGATGAAAACTAATGATAAAGAAATTAAATAAGTCTACCATCTTCAGTCTGAAATTGATCAAACATGCAATCAAGAGGCATTGATAATTATTGGGAGGCTAACACTGGAAACAAAGAGGATGGAAACGTAGTTGGAAAACATGATCTTGGTGACAGAAAAGAGCTGGAGATAAAAAGGTAGAAATTTGCAAAACCAACATCTTTATCACAAACACCTTTTTTAACAGCACATAAAACAGCTTTACATGTGGATTTCTCTAGATGGAATGCACAAAAATCAAATTTACTACATCTCTGGAGAGAAAAGATGGAGCTGCTCAATATTAGCAACTAAAATGAGACCAGGGGCCAACTGTAGAACGGCCCATAAATTTCTCATATGTTAAATTCAGGTTGAAGCTAAAGAAAATGAAAACAAGCCCAGGCAAGTCAAAATACCTCCTGAGTTTATCCCATCCTAATATTGAGACCCTATCAGGAGAGATTTGAAGCATTGAACACTAGTGACCAGAGGCATGATGAGCTGTGAGTTCATAGGATGAACATCATATACGAAGGGAAGCAAAAGATCGTAAAAAAGAGAGTTGAGCAAGAACGGATCAAAGTGGATGTCAGAAGGGACTCTGAAGCTTGCTCTTAAACATAAAGTAAGACAACGGAAGAAATGATAAAGGCAAAGAGCTGAATAGAAATTCCAAAGGCAGCTTGAAAAGACAAAATCAAAGGTTATAATAAAATGTGCAAAGACCTAAAGTTATAAAACAAGGAATAATGTGTGCAGCCATATGTTAAACTGAAAAACTCAAGAGAAAAAATTAAAACCTTGAGTTGACATTGAAAGATAATAGGGCAAAATACTGAATGACACAGGAAACATGAAAAGAAGATGGAAAGAATACAGATTCACTGCACCAAAATGAACGAGTCTACATTCCACCATTTCAGGGGGTGGCATATGATCAAGAACCAATGGTACTAAAGGAAGATGTTCAAGTTTTACTGAAAGCATTAGTCAAAAACAAGGCTCCAGCAATTGATGAAATATCAATTTAAATGTTCAACAAGCTGATGAGGCACTGGAACACTCATTTGTCTATGCCAGGAAATGTGGAAGATAGCTACTTGGCCAACTGACTGGAAGAGGTTGATATCTGTGTCCATTCCAAAGAAAGGTAATACAACAGACTATTCAAATTATAGAACAAAATAATTTCTATCACAAGCCAGTAAAATTCTAGTGAAGTTCATCCAACAACAGTTGCAGCAGTACACGTACAGGGGGTGGTCTGGATCCAGGCTGGAGACAGAAGAGATGGTGGTGCAAGAAATCTCATTGTTGATGTTAGATGGATTGGGCCTCAAAACAGAGAATGCTAGAAAGATGTTTAATTGTGTTTTATCAACTACACTACAGCATTCACTGTATGGACCATAACAAACGATGGATAGCCTTGAGAAGACTAGGAATCCCCAAACACTAAGTCGTGCTCATGCAAAGCTTGTGCATGGATCAAGAGAGTTGTGCAAACAGAACAAGAGGGCATACTGCACGGTTCAAAATCAGGAAAGGTGTGCATCAGGGTCGTCTCCTCTCATCATACGTATTATCCCAGCTAGAGTATATGAAGAAGCACGTGCCGTCGGGATTGGCTTATTAGCAAATTGTAATTTACAATGACACAACTTGGCTTGCTGAAAATGAGGAGGATTTGAAGCACTGGCTGATGAAGATTAAGGATTGTAGCTTTCCGTATGGATTACAACTCAATGTGACTGAAACAACCAAACACTCACTGCCATCCAGTCGATGGCACCTTGTAGTGTCCCGGTGGGTTTTTGAGACTATAACCCTTAACGGGAGTAGAAAGGCCATCTTTCTCCAGCAGAGCAGGCTGGTGTTTTCAACTGCTGACCTTTTGGATGGCAGGCCAACAAGCAACCTCCAGTCCTGTAAACGAAAACTCTCACTAGACCCATAGGTGACCTCCTGCTAAATGGTCCAGACGGAAGTGGTCAAGGATTTCATCTCTCGTGGATTCACCATCAGTGCTCATGGAAGCAGCAGAGAGGGCT
The DNA here is from genome assembly GCF_050624435.1 of Tenrec ecaudatus. NCBI lineage: Eukaryota > Metazoa > Chordata > Mammalia > Afrosoricida > Tenrecidae > Tenrec > Tenrec ecaudatus. Next base: position 200,743,312 of record NC_134532.1, read on the forward strand.
CAAAGGACTCTGGCATTTGGTATATCTGCTACTCAAGATCTCCTTAAAATGTTAAGAAGGAAGGATGCTGCTTTGTGGACTCAGGAGCATCCGACCCAATCCATGGTATTTTCAGTTGCCTCCTACGCATGTGAAAGTTGGACATTGAAAAATGTAAATAAATGCACTTGAACTATGGTGCTGGCAAAGAATACTGAAAGCCCTTCAGACTGTCCAAATGCTCCTTAGAGGCCAGGCACGATTTCATCTCATGAACTTCAGGAACGTTAACAGGAAGACCTATGCCTGGAGAAGGTCACCATGCTTGATAAAGCGAAGGGGCAGTGACAATAAGGAAGGTCCTAGAGGAGATGGATTGACTTGGTGGCTGCAACAATGGGCTCAAACTACAGAGCAATGTTGAGTATGGTGCCACACTAGGCAGTTACTTGTTATGTTGTCCATAGGACTGGCAGGATTGCAGAACTGACTCAATGGAACCTAACAAAGATAGTCCTTATGTCCTTGCTAAAATATAAACCACCAGATATGAGGGGGTCCTCATCTGCCCATTCGTCTCTGGTACCCTGAGACCTCAAGTGGGTCCTAGAGTAGAGAAGGTATTACTCAGTTTAAAAGTACTAAATAAAAGACAGAGGAAAATGAATGGATGACATTGTACAGACAGGTTGGCAATATGAACATAAATCTGAGGCCTACGATTGAATACACCAGTCTTTCCTATCTACAGCTTGGTTCACTCATCTCTAACATGGAAGTTCTAATAATTACCCACTGGTTTCTTTTGAGGCTAAAATTTCATTATGTGTGCAATATTTTGCACAGTTTTTCATATGCAGTAGATGCACAATAAATGTTTAATGAATCATTATGTATATGAATACTTAGAAACCACCCCCCTGACCTTTTTTTCTTTAAGATCTAAAAACAATGTCTTCTCTGCCAGGCAAACTTTTCATTTTTAACTGTGACCTTCAGTCCCGAGACATCTTTTCTTGCTCTGCATCAATACACAATTTCTTTCTCAGAGCACTTGTGGTTTTCCACCTTAAACATGAGGTATTCTGATACATGCTTCATCCACAAAAACACACTTCTTGAGAGCAAGACTCACTTTTTTTTAGGAAGAATAACAGCCTTGTATTTACCATTTTTGTTAATTACCATCCATCTCAGTTCATTGCAATCACTTTGAGAACAGAAAATGACTCTCACCCATCATTTGGAGGCCATAAAGCAATTTATCATCCCTATACAGCATCTCTTTATGAATTCTGAGAGTGTAGTTCATACTCAGACCACTTGTCCACTCACTGAGAGCTTGCGGTAGAGACTTGACAAGCGAGCTCTTAATGCTCCCTGTCATCTGGTATTTCCTCCCTTGAGTGCTCCCTTGAGCATGGGCTGAACCCAGTGACTCCCATTTAATGAAGAGGTGCAGCAGAAGTGATGGAATGTCACTTACTATCTGAGGTTCTGAAAAGATGGTAACTTCTATTTTCCTCCCTCGGAGCCTTCACTCTGGGGAGAAGCGGTTGGCCATGTTGAAGAGCCCACAGGACGAAGAGCTAGGGCTCGATGCTTTCCCACAGACGCGTGAGGCAACTCGAAAGTGGACTTTCTGAAATATGCCCAGTAACCAGGTAAAGGAGCGTGGAAAGGGATCCTCCTGTGGGTGAGCCTTAAGAAGACTGCAGCTGTGGCTGGATACTTGGATTACAACCTCAGGAGAGAGCCCGAGCCGCAGACACCCAGCCCATCCATTCCCAGGTCTCAAACCCTCAGAAACACATAAAGAAGGAATGTCTGCTATGTTAAGCTGAAGATGTGGGATAATTCGCGACACAACAATACGTTGTTGGTGGGACCTTGGTAGTTACACAATATGTATTCTTTCTCCAGCTAAATATATCGGTTCTGACTTTTTCCCTGATAGTTACAATGTAGGAAATCAGATACATGTTTAAGAAACTTCTTTCAATTTTCCACGCAACCTAAACAGGAGTTCTAGAAATCAATGGTTCTATGCTCAAATATTACTGTTATGATGCCATGTGTCCAAAATAGAGCTTCCTATTTGGGGGCCAATCTTTGTAGTATATGTCCAACTCACACATATTTCCTACCAGAGTTTGGGTAATTGAGAACTGTATAAAAATGTAACGTTTGCTAAGAAAGCGCCGAAAGAGATTATGGAGCTACACAAAACTGGGTATAAATGTTGGTTCTCCACTGACTGATGAACAAAGAGATCTAGAAGTCCATAAATCTCTCTAGATTCTCATGGATTTTGATGATAAATGAACATCAAGATCTTGCAAGGAGTCACATGGTCCAACCTCCAAGGTGAGACTCATGAATAAAGTAATGTTTAAAATATCCACGGTCTCATTTGCTGTGTCTCCAAAATAAGATCAATGAATGGAAAAAGAAAATCAACTATGATGATCCCCAGACCATCTGTGGCCTCACAGAAGAATAAGTAGCTATGCTGACCCCCAAATCCAATCCTTGAAGTCAATTCTGGTTTCTGGCAATTGTATAAGAGAGTGTAGAGCCGCCCCAAAGTGTTGTCTAAGACTGGTATCTTTGTGGAAGCAGGCTGCCATATCTTTCTCCTGTGGAGAGACTAGTGCAATTTAACCATTTAGTTTTGTGTTTATACCTGAGTTTAAAACTGTGCCAGAAGGGCTTCATAGACACCATGTGAGAAAAGTAAATTCTACAGACGAGAAATGCCCAAGCAAGCCTGGGTGTATCAAAAGTACAAAGCCATTGCTGGTGTGCATGAAGCACATGTTTCCTCCAAATCTCTCAGATGTGTGATGGCAGCAGGAGTCCCTTCGAGTTTTAAAAAGTAAATTGATATACTACATCACGAACAGGTAGTAAGTATAAAGAACTTCTAAACCTAAAAAATGGTATGGGGTGAAATATAAATATTTACCAGAGGGTTCCTGAAAATCTTAAAAGAAGAAGAAGGTTTAGCAAAAGAAAATTAATGTTAAAATGTTTATCAAAATTTGTATCTTTTACTTTCCATTTACCTATAGCTCAGCCACAATGCTAACAAATAGAGAAATCTAATTTTCAATCTCTCTATAGTTAACTCAAATGCACAGACAATCTGGGATTACCAATAAACATTAATCTGACTACAAGTAGATAATTAAAAGCACATTAATAAAAACCTTAAGAATAATAAAATCAATCTGAGCCCATGTAATAGTGGGAGAGGAAATCCTCTATTTCTCAATGCCATCAACATATTAATCATATTTCTACTGACCATATGAGTTATGGGATGGATTACCATCCATAAAGAAAGCAAGAAAAGATCATTAAAAAAGGAGGAAAGAAATAACCCTGAAAATTAATGTCAGAGGTGATTATGAAACTTATTATTGAACATACAGTAGCTAAAATAATCCAGGGAAAACTGAAGATGAGATAAAAAACTTTACAGCAGCTTTCAAAGGTTTCTCAAGAAGACAAAGTATTATAATGAAATGTGCAATGAATTGGAATTAGAAAATCCCAAAGGAAGGACACATTCTGTATTTTTCGAGGAAAATTTTAAATCTGACTTGCATCATTGAAGGATTATGGGGAAAGTAAACATCAAAGGAACCCAGCAAGCACACGTAAGGTCATGTTACCAAAAGGTCGGCATTCATCCATTTCATGTGGTAACATGACCAAGAATCAATGGTACTGAAAGAAGTCAAAGTTGCATTGCAGGTATTGGCAAAACAACAGTCATCAGGAATAGATGAGATATTAATTGAGACATTTTAACAAACAGATAAAATGCTAGAAGCACTCACTCATCAAAGCCAAGAAAGTTGGGAGACAGCACCCTGACAAATTGGTGGCAAGACAACCAGAGTTGTGTCCATTCCAAAGAAATGTGACATGCTGGAATACAGAAGGTGTTGAAAAACACCATCAGAGTCATATGCAAGTGAAATTTTACTGAAGATTATTCAAAAATGATTGCAGCACTCCATCAACATGGAACAGCCAGAAATTCAAGCTAGATTCAGAAAAGGACATGTAATAAAAGATATCTTTGCCGATGTTAGGTGGATCTTGACTAAAAACTGGAAGTACTAGAACTGTGCATTTTTCTTGTTTCTTTCTTTTGTTTTGTTTTTAAATGACTGTGTCAAGGGGTTCTATTTGTGCATCAGACAAACTATTGGATGCCATTGTAAAGAATGGAAATTCCAGACACTGAATTTTGATCATGCAGGACCCGTACATAGACCAAAGGCAGCTTCCAAGCAGACGAAGACAATGCTGCAAGGTCTAACATCAGGGAAATTATGCACCAGTATTATCTCCTTCCACCAGGTATTTTTCAACCTGGAAAACAACTTACTCCCTTGTATGTGGGGCAAAAATGTGAACAGTTGAGCTGTAGAAAGCACCAGGATTGGAGAAAGATCATTAACTGCCTGTGACATGCAGATGACACAGACTTGCTTGCTAAAAAATGAGGAGAACTTTCAGTAAAACTGATGAAGATCAAAGACCACCCCTGCAGTGTAGACTATGCTTGCAAGGGTACCTCTAAGCCACATCAAGAGGTATGGAGAAAACGTGATGTTGTCAATGATTTCACAAGCAGCACTCAGGGACTCAAACGCCGCATTGCATTCAGTAAAACTGTGGCAAACACTCTCATGAAAGTGTTTTTTTAAAATGAAGGATGTCATTGGAGGACTGTTATATAAAGCAGATCATCACATTGATATAAATATCTGGAAAATAAGTGTGACTACAGTCAGCATTCTCATACTCAGGAATATCAAACAGAAGATTCTACAGTTCAGCATGGACTCACTTGCGAAAGTAAGTTCAAAATGCAGTAGTTAGAGTTTCCCACTTATGTGTGTTGTTGGAAGGTTCACCTGTGTGGTGTTTCAATGTACGGTGCACTTATGCATAAAAGAAAAAAAAACGCTGTGTATTCCTGTCTTCTTCATGCAGTTTTTGTTGTTAGGTGCCCTCCAACCTGCTCCAAGTCAGTGGTCCTTAGGACAACAGACCCAAACACTGCCTGGTGGACCATGCTCACAAATTGTTGTTATGTTGCTATAGCGACTACGTCAATCCATCCTGCTGAGAGTATTCCCTCTTCTCCATTGCCCCTCTGCTTTACCGAGTGCCATGTCCTTTTCCAGGGACTAGTCTCTCTTGATAACTTGTCTACGTACGTCAGATGAAATCTTCCCTTGGTCACTAGGCGTTTGCAGCTGTTTCTTCTCATTTTGAATCATGGTTCATGAGCAAATGAAGGTCCCCAGAGGTTTACTCTGTTAATGACATTAGGATTGACTTTCCATTTGAGAAAGCAGCTCTTCCTCAGTCATATTTTGTGTGTCTTCTGGCCGGAGGGACTCACCATCTGCCTCTGTCTGTGAGAAGGTCCCGCTGCCACGTGTGATTTTCAGTATCGGACAAGGTTCTGGGCTATTCGTGAGGTTTTTAGTGGCTGATTCCCCTGATGTGGACAGTCTATTCCCTCTACAGTCTGTTCTTTTTTAAAAATCATTTTATTGAGGGCTCATACAAATTTTATCACAATCCATCCATGCATCCATTGTGTCAAGCACATTTGTACATTTGTTGCCATCACCATTCTCAAAACATCTTCTTTCCACTTGAGCTCTTGATATCAGCTCCTCATTTCCCCCTCCATACCCGCTCCCCCCGCTCGACTCCCCACTCCCTCATGAACCCTTCATAATGTATAAATTATTATTTTGTCACATCTTACACTGTCCAATGTCTCCCTCCACCCACTTTTCTGTTGTCCATCCCCCAGAGAGGAGGTTATATGTAGATCCTTGTAATAGGTTCCCTCTTTCTACCCTACCTTCCCTCCACCGTCCAGGTATCGCCACTCTCACCTGGTCCTGAAGGGATCATCTGTCCTGGATTCCCTGAATTTCCAGTTCCTATCTGTTCCAATGTACATCCTCTGGTCTAGCCAGATTTATAAGGTAGAATTGGGATCATGATAGTGGGGGGAGGAAGCATTTAAGAACTAGAAGAAAATTGTATGTTTCATCGTTGTTATCCTGTACCCTGATTGAATTCTCTCCCTTAACCCTTCTGTAAGGGGGTGTCCAGTTGCCTACAAATAGACTGTGGGTCTCCACTTGGCACTCACCCTCATTTACAATATTTTGTTCTTTGATGCCTGATGCCTGATCCCTTCGACACCTCATGGTCATTTATAGAGGTCTAAATACAGGCATGTACATATGTAAATATATTTATATAGGATGGTAGGGAAATACATCTACATGCATAGATTTATAGGTTTAGTATTAAGGCAGCAGATGGACATTGGACTTCCACTTAAGTACTTACTCAATGCAAGAACACTTTGTCATATCAAATTGGCATTCCATGATGCACACCTTCCCAGCACAATCGCTGAAGACAAATGGGTGCATAAGCAAATGTGGTGAAGAAAACTGATGGTGCCCAGCCATCAAAAGATATAGTGTCTTGGGTCTTAAAGGCTTGCAGGTAAACAAGCAGCCATCTAGCTCAGAAGCAACAAAGCCCACATGGAAGAAGCACACTAGCCTGTGTGACTACAAGGTGTATAAGGGGCCAGGTATCAGGCATCAAAGAACAAAAAATCATACCAGTGGGTGCCCACTTCCACGATGTGATCACTGAAGACAACTGTGTGCATAGGCAAATGTGGTGAAGAAAGCTCATTGTCTGCTCATAAGTCTGCAAGCTCTGCTGAAACCTGTTCACCCTTTGGGTGACCCTACTGGTATACTGGTATCTGAAATAAGAGTGATAACGCTTCCAACATCAAGGTGACACACAAGCCACCGCAGAACAACAAACTCTACTTCACAATTATCAGTATAGTAGAGCCCAAGCTCAAAGATCTTGTATCAATTTCATTGAGAATTTCTGTCTGGCCACACTTCAAGACATACTTGTTCTTTATTCTGGCAGTCCAGGGTGTATTAAATATACTTCACCATTATAATGCAAACACACCATTCCTTTTGCTTTGATCATTCTTATGCCTTGTGCAGTTGTCCCATGCATGTGAGGTAATTTAAATGTCTCCAATCAGGTGCACCTTAGTCCTCAAAGTGACAGCTGTGTTCTTTAGAACTTGAAAGAGCTCATGCACAGCAGATGCGCTTTATCATTTGATTTCTTAACTGCTTCTTCCAGGAGTCTTGATTGTAGCACCAAGAAGGAATAAATTCTTGGTAACACCAACCTTTTATATGTTTATTGTGATGTTTTTATTGATCCAGTCATGAGAATTTTTGTGTGGGTTTTATTTTTAATGTTCAGCTATAAATTTTGCTTAGGGGTACAGTAGTTGGTCTACATGAGTTAATACTTCAAATCCTCTTCACTTTTAGTAAGCAAGGAGGTGCCATCTGTTGTTAATGAATCTTCCTGCAATCCTGACACCAGGCTATTGTCCTTGGATTATTTGCTAAATATACAGATTGAATAAGAATAGTGAAAGAATACAAGCTCGATGCACACCTTTCCTGATATTAAACCAAACAGCATTCCCTTAAACTTTTTCAAAATATGTGTCTTGAATCATGTGCAGGTTCCTCGTGAGCTCACTGAAGTATCTGTAACTCTCGTTCTCTGCAATGCTACCTATAGTGTACTCTTTAATAGTCCACAGTGTTTATTGTAGAGTCAGTAACAAATATAATAAATAACACATCTTGTCTTACCCGTGCCTTTCAGCTGAGATATATCTGACATCAGCAACGATATCCTTCACTAAATACCCTTTCCTGCATCTAGCTTGAATTTCTGACAAGTCTCTTTCAATGTTCTGCCGTAACCACTATGGAGTTGTCTTTGGCAAAATTTTACTTGCATGTAGCATTAGCGATGCTGTTTGATAATCTCTGCATTCTGGTGGGTCACCTCTTTTCGGTGGATCGCATTCAATCAGAGGAATATAGATCACATCCCATCAGTCGGCAAGGATTTTTCCATCTTGTTTGATATGGATGAGCGAGTGCTTCCAGCACTCCATCCTTCTTAAACCACACAAAGAGCAGCTTTACACGTGGATCTCCCCGCATGGGATACACGCACACTCAAAAGAAGAGACAACGCCAAAGCTCCAGATCATCAATCAAAAAAGAGCAGGTGAAGACTGCAGCGCACACTCTTAGTTGCTTATTGGAATGTTCTAGTTGATGGTTAAGTACAATTTTTAAAGCACATGTCAGTCAAAATGTGACTGATTATCTCCCACTGGATTTTAACAGTCATCTCAAGAACATATCTGATGAAGGGAACATTCACTTGCAAGAAGGCATGAGGAATATCATACGTAAATAAACCAAAAGGTCATTAAAAAGACAGAAAGGAAAGAAAAAATATAGATGTAAGTACCCGCTCTTGATTGTAGAGTAGCTGAATGAAATGGAAGGCACGATGAGGTAAAAGAGCTGAAAAGAGATTACAGAGTGGCTCGAGGAAACAAAATAAAATTTTAGAATGAAATATGAAAAGTCCCAGAATTATAATACCAGAAGAGTACATTCTTTGTATCTCTCAAGCTGAAATAGAAAATATAAAGGAAACATAAAATCATCCAAAATGTCATTATTCTAAAATAAACATAGCAAACTTCTTCCCAGCCTTTCTCTCCCCCGACAACATGTAATGAGCTGCTTTAAACAGAATTGGATTCTCACGGCGGTCTCACTCGCTGACCTTCGCTGACATGGAGCTAGAGAGAGGGAAGAGCCGTGGTGAGGCAGTGAAGTGCTAGCTGGCTGCCCCAAAGGTGGCCAGCTCAAATCAACCAGCTACCACTTGGGAGAAAGACAGGTAGTAAGCTTCCGTAAAGAATACCTATGAGGTAGGTACTTCTGCTCTGTCCTATGAAGTCGCACTAAACCTAAATGGGCGTGACAGGCACAGGTTTATAGACTGTGAAGGATCCTGGGAGCGCACTGGTTGAGTGCTTGGCTGCCAATCCAAAAAAATGACAGTTCAAACCCACCAGCATCTCGGCAGAAGATGCTGCTCCTGTACAGATAACAGCACAGAGGGCAGGCTGGAAGATCTGCATCAGGCCGATATCCAGAGATGCAGAGCCGAGCCCTTGACTTCTCCTGGCTTTGGATACCGAGCTGAGTCAGTGTCCGAGGACATCCTCAGTTGATGACAGCAAAGTGATCCATCTGCCTGCTCTTGCATCCCCTTCCAAGCCCAGACATCAGAATTACAGTCCTGAGGGCACAGGAAGGGGAGTGGGGAGACGCTGACAGCATGTATGACCCCACTCAAGGGAAGTGAACAAGAGAACCGAATGTGAAAGGGGATAGTGGATGGAGGAAGGTATGGCAAAAATACATACTTGCATGCATACATACATACAAACGTACATACGGGTTCTTGGGAGGTTAGGTGGGGGACTGGTGGGACAAAGGGGAGTACAAGAAGAAAGTGTTCTGAAACTGACAACAATGACACAATACTGCTTGATGTGATTGAACTATGAAAGGTTATGCCATCTGGTCAAGCTCCCGATTTTCCAAAAAAATGACTGCATAGACAATCCTATGGGGAAGTTTGTCCCATGGCAATATTCACCTGGATGGCACCAGCAATAGCAGCTACCACAGCAGCTAGGTCCAGAAGTCCCTGGGGGTTGCCAATGCTCTCTCTGCAGGCTGAAAGGTCGATGTTTGAGTCACCAATAGGAGCCTCGGCAGAAAGGCCTGGTGAGCAACTTCTTTAAACAGCACCCACTGGAAACCCTGTGGTGCATACCTGTCCCCCACCTAACCCCCCGAGAACCCGAATGTATGTATGTGTGTACGTATTTTTGCCATACCTTCCATCATGTGACGTTGCCATGATTTGGAACGGACGGAGGGTAAGGGGACATATTGTGAGCATTTTCAGTACCACTAAACTTCCTTGGAAGGCTGGGATTTTAATAGGGTCACCTATGTGTCCAGCTATTTCCTCATTGTTTGTGGTCCTTTGCATTTAACAGGGATTTTAATTTCGTGAAAGCAAACCAGGGTTCAAGTCACTCATCGGCCACCATGGATGGTGTTCTTTGACATTTGGGACCAGCCTAGCTTCTAAATAGGTTTTAAAATCTAGCCCTTTGACAATTTAGAGAAAGGTGCTTAGTGGTTAAGGGAGGCAAAAAATTCCTTTGGGTTCTGTTCTCTGGGCCTAACAAGGAAAACAATGGGTCTCAGTCTCCGCCTCCAAGTAACTTCTAAACCCTGTCCTGATAAGGTTCAGTGAAGACAAGGAAGATCAGGTAAGCTCTGTGTCTCCGGAAGACTATAATTCCTGCAATAAGAAATGTCAGCGGTTGCCACTTTAGCGGTTCTGAGTGACTGCCTTGTTAGTTCTAAGGGCTTTAAAGGTAGTATTTGTCAATGGCAGTTCCAGTGACTTTTCAAAGTAATTAACTTTGTCTCCAAAAATAAACTTAATTGTTTAACCACCAGTGTATTAGGCGCCATGGGAGGGATGCACCATTTTCTTTGGAAATAAATCTGATTCTTTTAGTCTCTCCGTTGATCTCTCCCGGAACCATGTTATTGACTTGTAAGAGTTTACCTCTCCCCTTGTCCCCTAAGTAGCAGCTCCTCGACTGGGGAGAAAACAGTTATATTGATATATGAAGTTGGAGGCAGATGCCCAGCTAATTGATCTGAGAAGGTTAAATGGGAGAAAATACTTCTAAGAATCAATAGAGGTACTAATTCAGCTAATTGTTGGATAGTGTTTCTTTTTAATTGAGCGATTTTCCCAATTACTGTTTACCATGTTGATGTTCGCCCCCTTGAGTTGATCAGTTTTAACATTACTAAACCTTGTATGATATTACTTTCTGATGGATCTTTGCCCCAAAGGTTTTCTTGTCAACCTAGTGACAGGTCGTTTACCTGCACTCGGTGATGCTATACAACAACTGCTAGGATTGGGATTTTACCAAATAGCTCCAGCAGAGACAATTTCCTGCCCAAACAAAAGAGTCCTCATCTTGCTAGAGTGGATGGACCAAGAACACAGGGATAATCAATAGATGACCTAAAGATTAATATATTCCTAATTAAAAACAAAACAAGAGAAACTAGGAAAAGTAAGGCAGAGAGGGTAAATAATTGACTGATTTCTTATCTTTCCATAGGTGGAGGAATTCATTGGACACTGTTTCAGATTGATAGGTCAACATAAAATCCCCAGTGACTCCACGTCAAGGAAGTGAAAGAGAGCAATCAGGAAATAAAAAGGAAGCTCTTCTTCCCCTTTTCTAATGTCCGTCCATGTTATAATTATGACCACCTCCCCTATCTGGATGGTCATGTTGCTATCATGCCAGACACTATGTTTCAAATACCAGTAGGGACATCCATGTGAGCAGCTTCCAGACGAAGACAGACTAGGGAGGATAGCCATGCGATCTGCCTCTGAAACAGGGCCAATGAAAATACCATGCATCAGAAGAGAGCATTGCTGTCCAGAATGATGGCAATCAGTTTCCCTATAAAGTACACAGTGGATGCAGCAGCAACGAGCCCCCACAAATTACATAGTGGCACCCCGAATGAACGCCGGGGTACCAACAAGGGTGAAGAAGGCACGCTTTGTCAGGCTGCACGCAGTGAGAAGTAAAAACAGCAACAGATGAGAAGGTAAAATACTAATAAGCATCTAAACGCAATGACGCTGGAGAGTATATAATAATGGATGATTCGAAGGACAAAAGGATTCTAGAATCCGACCATGTTAAGCGCGACAAAGCATCTACAACAACATTGTCCTATTCTCCTGGCAAATGACAAACTACGAGACAGACGGCTGAACGATCAAGACTCTTACAGACATGGAAACTCCAAAAGGGCTCTGGAGAGTATATTTGATTGATCTGCATGATATTTTTTGGACTAATATTTGGGAATTCTCCTTGCAAACCCCCCACCTCCTAGGCCTCTCAGGCCTGCTCACTAATGCCTGAAATTCTTTAAAGGCACTAAGTCTCTCATTCCAAAATGAGGGGATACCCTGGGGGAATTCTTACACATTAACTCCAGGTTCTGATTGAATGATTTGACCTAAATTGGAACAAAGCTTTAAATGGGTGATATCTGAAGAGTGTAAAATGCCCGATGCTGGGAGGGAGGAAGCCTATCAACATGCCCTCAAAGAGGGGAAACACAGAACCCAAACCAGTTACATCCGCAACTCTTCTCACGCTGCATTCCCTGCTGCCCACTCTTCCCCCAGCCTCCTGATTTCTTCTTCCTATGAAGTGGGGCATGGGGTTATCCTCGGCTTTATGGATAAAGTCAGCATCAGAATTGGATTTTCAAACCGTGCCTGTCAGAGTTTGGCTGGAAACTCTCTGATGTCTCTGCTGGAGTTTTCCCTCTCTGCTCATTGTGTGAAAAGCCAAACTTGAACGAGATCATCAGCTGAGGGCTAACTTGGAAGAGAAAAAGAAAACCTTTCCAAGTGCCTTCTCTGGACAGCTGGACCACACTGGTTAAGAAGAAACCGTATACACATTGAATCAAAACCTACCCTTGTCTTGTTGTGTCCATCACCACCACCAATCATCATGCATCCTGTCACTAGTGGTGCCCTGTGACAGAGAACAACTCATTTCACATCTCTGTGATCAGTCTGTTCATTTATAAAATGGGCTACTGAACTTTTTCCTGCCCTCACATAGACTTTGTTTGTTTGTTTGTTTTGTTTTCAGTGAATCATAGTAGCCCTATAGGACAGTGTCGAAGAGCTCCATAGAGTTTTGTAAGCTGTGGTCTTTCTGAGAGAACTCCTGGTCAGGTCTCCTGCAAAGCTACCGGTGAGTTCAAATCAATGAACTTTCATTAAATGCAGACCGCTGCACCCTCTGCCAGGGATCCTTCCTCAGAACGTGACTCAGTGGACAAAGAAACAATGCGACAAAGCTGCATGAGAAAGCCAGCACAAATGACGAAGACTATGAGCAGATTCAGTAAAGATTCACAGCCACGCACTCCTTGAGGAAGGAATTGTACAGAGCATTGCACAGAGTGCTACGCTTGTAGATACTGGAGTATATTCCATTTTTATGGTTTTTTGTTGTTTGCTCATTGTCATGGAGTCGATGCCAACTCATAGCTTCCCAGTAGAACCACCCCTGTGAGTTTCTAAGATGGAAACTCTTTAAAGGAGTAGAAAGCCCACTCTTTCTCCATACGAGTGGCTGGTGGTTTCTAACTGCTGACCTTGAGGATCACAGTCCAACTCATAACCCACTGTACCATAAGTCAGTGCCAACCGGCCTGTGCTATCTTCACAATTGTTATGGGTGAGCCCACGGCTAGAGCCACTGTGTCAGTGCAGCTCACCAAGGGTCTTCCTCGCTCTCCCTGATCTCCTACTTTATAAGCATGCTCTCTTTGTCAGGGCCTGGGTTCTCCTGATAGTATGTCTGCAATACACAAGAGAAAGTTCCTTAGTCTTCCTTCTAAGGAGCATTCTGGTTGTACTTCTTCCAGGACAGATTTCTTTATTCTGGCCATGCATGTTACTTTCAATATCCTATACCAGCACCAGAATTCAATGTATCAATTCTTCTTTGGTTGTCCTTAGTCTATTTCCAACTTCCATACGCATCATAAGATATTAAAAATACCATGGTATAAGTCATACCCTCTGTGGTTCTCAACGTTACATTCTTACTTCTCAACACTTTATTTTAAAGAGGCCTTTTGCAGATTTGCCCAATGAGAGGTGTCATTTTTATTTCTTGACTGCCACTTTCATGAGCAGTGGCTGTGGATCCAAGCAAGCTGTAACCATTGACAGTTCTATCTTCTTTTCATTTATCATGATGTTACCCAGTGGCTCACTTGTGAGGATTTTGGTCTTCTTTACATTTAGTTGGAATCCATACTAAAAGTTGCGATCCTTGATCTGCATCAGCAAGTGCGTCAAGTCCTCCTCACTTTCAGCAAACAAGATTATGTCATCTGCATATTGTAGGTTGTAAATAAATACTCCTCAAATCCTGATGATTGACTCTCATCCATATTTTTATGTGGCTCAGATGATGAAGCATTGGTGGTTCAGTGGCAGACTTCCTGCCTTGTGTGAGATTCCTAGTTTTGATTCCTGGCTATTGACTCTCATGCACCTTCACCATCTATCTGTCAGCAGAGATTTACATGTTTCTGCAATCCTCAACAAATGTCAGTGGAGCTCCCAGACTAAGACAAATGAGAAAGAAAGGTCTAGAAATTGGCTTCCAATGATCAGCCACTTAAAACCTGATGGAACACAATGGTCAAATCTGCAAGGGATCTTGAGAATGAACTATATAACCAGGTAGTGTTTTGGTCTGTTCTACATGGGGTCAACACAAGCTGGGCACAGACTCAGTGGCAGTAGAACACAACAATGGAAACTGAAAGAACAATGGACACAAATGTAAATGATAACACAATTCATCCTATGAGGCAGCATAGGATTGATTTCAAAGCACACTGAATGCTCATAGAGTCTGGGAGAAATCGTGGAGGAGAAACTTCAAAGCGTCTCAAAGGACAGGTGGGATTTAGCTAGGTACTGAAGAGAGAAAACAATCCAAGATGAAGGCCAAATATAATTGGTAAATTTACCCAGATAAATAATTAATCATATCTGAATACAGTCCTTTACATGCATACTTTATTGTTCTCCCAGAAAAACTTTCTAAGGGATTAATGTAAATATTAGTATAAGTACACAATAATTTATAGTCCATAACTAAATCATGGTTCAAAAGGTTGAGTTACCTGTGATCACACAGCTAATTCTGGGGAGAGTAGTGTGACCGACTCTCAAACCCATAGGTTCAACTACATTGGAACATGAACATGCACATAGTTTGAAACTTACACGGCACCATGAGTCAGAATAAACTAGATGCCGGTGAACTTATTTGGGGGGGTTGGTTCTCTTTCTTTCAATCACATAACCAAGCCCACTGCCCCTAAAGGTGATTCCAACTCTTAGGGACCATACACGGGGTTTTCAAGGCTGTCGATCCTGATGGGTGCAGATAGCTTCAACTTTTCCCATCTAGCAGCTGGTAGGTTTGAACTTCTGACTTTGCACATAACAGTCCAATGCTTACCTGACAACAGCCCAGAGATGTGAACCAAACTCACTGTCGTGGGGTTGATTCCAACTTATAGCAACCCTACATGACAGAGGAGAACTGCCTTGCAGGCTGGTGAGACTGTGACACTGTATGGCAGCGGTTCTCAACTTGTGGGTCATGACCCCTTTGGGGGTCGAGCGATCCTTTCCCTGATTCATAATAGTAGCAAAATGACAGTTATGAAATAGCAACCAACATTTTGGGGTTGGGGAGTCACCACAACACGAGGAACAGTATTAAAGGGTTGCGGCATTACAAAGGGTGAGAACCACTGCTTTACGGGACTATAAAGCCTCACCTCTCCTCTACAACCTGATGCATGTCCACTGTGCCAGCAGGGCTCCTCCACAGCAACAAAGAGATCTTATTGACTGGGTGTTCAATCTTGCCTTCCTATAGGAGCTGACATCAAAGACAACACATCTTCTAGTTGTTCTGGTTAATAGGCGCTGTCGGGTAAGCCTTGACTTGCAGCGCCCTCATGCTCAACAGGCTTGCATTGTGGAGCAGAGGGCTCTCCTCGCCAAGTTTTCAGAAGTAGATTCCCCAGGTTTTCCTTCCTAATTGGTCTTGGTCTGCTCCGCATGGTAGCAACAGGCAAGCCTCTGCTGCCAGATGATGGCTGTGCGTGAGACACAGCCATCATGGAAAGACAATCAAATTTGAGATTCCTACAGAGAGGGTGACAATTCCACCACGGAACCACCACCTCCTTCTGGTGGAAATGCCTACATTTTATTAAAGACATAAGTATATTAACCTGCACGATCACTTTCTGGTTGTTTACCACATGTTATATTTTGGATAGTCTACCTCCTCTTGGGTGTGGTGATGCGACAGACAGAGACAGAGAGTGGGATGGAGAAGTCAAGTTCTGAATTAGGCAGACAAGACTAGCTGGTGACCCAGTGCATGATGGCACCATCATGGCCAGTTACAAAGAACTGTGTTTGGAGTGCCGGCTACAGCCACCAGGAGACAAAGTGTGGGCAGTTAGTACAAGTTGTAATTGCTTATCATTTAGCCTTTAGAAGCAGGGCCGCTGGGTGCAGTTTGGGCGATGGTACTCATTGCAGTCGATATGAATTACCCTGTGCGCCAGTCTTCTGGATAAAGAGCCTGGTTAGCATTCTAGTATGGGCCAGGGAAGCTATGCAATTTCCCTTCAGCCTCTTCAGCTGTGATTTGCCCACAATACCCTGTGCTGTGCCCACCACTCCAGGGAAGCCAGGCCCTTTGAGACCGAGAATGGACAGCATCGGGTCTCCAGGGCCTGGGCTCTCACCTGAAGCTGCCAAAGGTTCAACCTTCTTTGATGAATTTTAAAATGTACTCCATGATATACCATTCCTTATGAAGCCTGTTAAAAAATAAAATAATGTAAATAAAAGTCTTCCTTGAAGAGTAAAAGGTAATGTATATGCAACACTGACCGTGAGTCAGGCACTACTCAGGACGTCCATTGACTTTTGCAATCCTCGCAGCACATGGATGAGATTTGAGATCGCATATCTATCATCACTTTCATCCCCATTTTACAGAAGGAGAACCCAAGACTCTAAAAAAGTGGCTCTCAACCTTCCCAATGCCGCGACCCTTTAATACAGTTCATGTTGTGGTGACCGCCCCCCCCCCCATAAAATTACTTATGTTGCTACTTCAAAGCTGTAATTTTGCTGCTGTTATGAATCAGGTGACCCCTGTGAAAGGGCCATTCGACAGGAGTCATGACCCACAGGTTGAGAACCACTACCCTAAGAGACTATTTTGTCTGAGATCACCCAGATAACAGTACTTGTTGGAGGCAAGATTTAAACTCAAGAAGGCTCCCACTTCCCACTGCTCATCTGAATCTCTTAAAACCCAATCAAAATGTCTCCTCCTCCACAGCTCCTCCCCAGGCACCTAATGGTAAACTCATCTTTATCATCCGTGCACCCCCCTATCACTGAGTTTCACATTGTATCATGCTACCGTGGGGCTCACAGGATGCCTATTGGAAGGCCCCAAGTTTGGGGAGGGTGAATGTAGATGATGAGGACTGCCACAGACACCCGTGGCCTTGTTGAGCTAAGAAATAGCTTTCAGTACCTGTGTGTGTCCATGAGCGGCAAGGATGGACAGTCTACTATTTGACTCAACTGAGCTGTGTGTACTAAGACACTTTTGTGGAGCTGAAGCAATCAAAAATTACTGTTTACAGAAGACAAACAATAAATTGCTTATAAAAAGCAAACCGCGACTCAGAGGAATAAATGTGAGCTAGCGAAGAGTCATCCATTTGTGCTTTTGGGAGAGGAACTGACATGTGTCTAAAAGGGGACCTGATCCACTTCCTAAAGTACCCTTGTCCATTTCTGTGTCCTCGGGCATGCACACTACAAGGGTGTGTGTGTGTGTGTGTGTGTGTGTGTGTGTGTGTGTGTGTGTACCTGATCCACTTCCTAAAGTACCCTTTTCCATTTCTGTGTCCTTGGGCACACACACGTGTGTGTGCGCATGCACAATTTAATGTAGCTATTCTAGTCAAAATCTCCAATTGCCACCAAACAACTTTTTTTCTGCCTGCGTCTGGTGAGAAGGTGGGGGCTCACAGATAGGATCCAGCTGTGAGGAATTATGACCTGGATTCCCTGGAGTGCCAGCCTGCTGCGAGCTGCATGCCCAGCTTCATGATCTACCTCCAGCCTGGAGGTGCCCAGCACCACTCCACCACCACAGGCCAAGTTTGTCAGTCTCGTGGTTTTTGTTGCTTGCTCTGCTACCAAGGCTTCTCTGTGACTTGGCTTTGCTGTGTTTGCCATTATTTATCTCCAACTTCAGTGCTGCCAGCCCTGTCTTATAACTCTTCGCTTGTGTTTTCAGAACTTCGAGAAGGTTCTCAGTACAGAGCCCTGTATCCAAAAACATCCACTCCTCTCCTGAGGGGCCTTGATCAGGAAGCCCAGCAACAGTGTAGGCTGTTATCAGCCCTGAGTGGGCATATCAGCCAGTTCTGATAAACAAGAGTGACTGGGCAAGACTATCTCCAGCCAATGCATTTAAAGATGGATCATAACCCATCCATGCTTGGAAACCAGGTCTACGTACAGCAAATGGATCCATCCTGTGGCAGAGTGTGGCCTGACCCATCCTTTTAGTGGACCCCCCAACCCACAAAACCCACCAAAGGGCGCCACCGCATATGTCACATGAAGCCACACAGAGTGGGCTGGGGGTGGGGCAAGGGGTGTGATGGAGAAGGGAGAAAAGTGGAAGAAGAAAAAAGTGAGGGTGCTGAGGAAAAGGAAGGCTAGGAAGCAAGGAGAGAGGAGGGAGGGAGAGTGAGAGAAGGAGAAAAAATAAAAATAGGAAAGGAGGGAGAGGGACGGAAAGAGGGAGGGAAGGAGGGAAGGAGGGAGGGAGGGAGGAAAGAAGGAAGAAAGGAAGGAAGAAGGAATTTCCTGGGCTTAGGCACTAATTACAGGCAGGGAAAATCATGAACAATTGCCTGTGACCACATGTGTCCCGAATGGTTGCCAACCCCGCATAGGTTGGCCCAAGCTCAAGGCTCATAATTAGTAAACAAGAGCTCTGACCCAGTGTTCTCTACTAATTAGATAGGAAATCTGGAGCAATTCAATCAACCTCCAATCAACCCACCTCACTTAACCTCATGATATTTTTCCCTCTGCCATATTCTCTCTCTTGGCCCCTGTATTTTATGATTAGAATAGGAAAACAAGAGCATATCATGTGAAAACACTTTGAAATTTAATTTTAATGTATTATGCAGAGAATTGGATTGGATTTTTCAAAAGCATGGAACCTCAAGCAGGTTCCATGTCAGCTACAAGAGACCTTAAGAAGCTGTGGAGCAAGACCTATTAGTCTCCAAGTTCCAAGCACTCCTGGTCAGAGAAAAGGCCAGGGAGTGTCAGCGAAGGCATCGCCAGACATACGCACCATAAGGAAAACACACACCAAGAGTAAGGAATGACCAGCCCTGCCATGGGGTCCCCAGGAAGCCATCCAATGGATACATGAGTGTTGTACAAAAACAAAGAAAAAAATGAGACCAGAAACATAAACAGAGGGGAACTGAAGATAAGACAAGAATGAAATAAAACTATTTGGTTCTAAAGTCACCTAATTCAGTATCAAAGTTGCCATGTGGATGTTAATATCCATCTTCCTTTTCTTTGCAACTTAAATCAAGACCAAAGGGATGCTTGGAAGCTGAAATGACCACCTACAAGACCTTGACTGAGCCCGGCAAAATGGGGTATTTGAGCCTCCATTCCCTGAGCAGAGCAGAGAAGCCAATTTTGCCTTAAAAAAAATCAACAGGTAGAAGTAAAACAAAGGTCATATATTATGAGGCTGCAGATGGAAATTCAGCCCCAGCAGTGACATCGACACAGTTATTACTGTTATTACAGCTAACCCTCCTCATTCTGCTGACATTATTAACCAAGACAAACGCGGCCCTGCAGCTTCATTTCATGAGGTAGCTCACCTATTAACCCAAGAACAATGTCATTGTCTTTTGCAGCACTTCCGAAATTGCTTCCTGCCTCTAAGAGGTTTCCTGGGCTTCCCCTCCACCCCCCCCTGGCCATCTGTAGAGATACCATCCATCTCGTTTGCGTGGCTGGGTGACCAGTTTCTGTTTGGATGGCCTGTGACGGCCCTGCTGTCCTCACTCAGGTAAGGAGAGAGCAGTGGTTATGGTCATTTGTGAAAAGATCGCCACGTTCTCTGGACATCTTCAGGTGCCCACAGAGGTAAGCAGCCCCTTACAAAGCCCGAAGGGCATTGGTGGGTTTCCCCCTCTAGTCAAAACTGCTTCCATCTGGATCTGTTGGTGAACGCTACCCCAGGATGAGGGCGGACAGTGGTGGGGCCATGGGTGGGGAGAGGGGGCTTCCTTTAGGAGAAAGATACCGAGATGCACAGTGTTAGGGATGGTGCCGAACTGCACCAGCCTGAGGAGCGCTGGTGGTGGTGCGGGTTGCATGCCAGACTGCTAACTATAAGGTCAGCTATTCAAAACCACCAGCCACTTCTCAGAGAAAAGATGAGGCTTTTTACTCCCCTCAAGGTTTACAGTCTCAGAAACCCAGCGAAGGGTCAGGGAGATGGACATATCACCATCAGAGGTGTACAGACTTAGATGGAAAAAACGTCAAGACACAGCAGCTTCATCTTTCACTGTTTTTGCTTTGGGGAGGTTTCTAAGATTCTGTAGCAATGCTTTTTGGCCCCGCCACAAAAACCTTTCATCTTCTATCTAAGGCAGTGGTTCTCAACCTTCCTAATACCACAACCCTTTAATATCATTCCTCATGTTGTGGTGACACCCCAACCATAAAATTGTTCTTGGTGCTACTTCGTAACTGTAATCTTGCTATGTTATGAATCAGGTGACCCCTGTGAAAGGGGCATTCAACCCCCAAGGGGGTCGCGACCCACAGGTTGAGAACTGCTGGTCTAAAGCAAATGCCTGCTCCTTAGAAGCAGGAAGGCAAGTGGCTATTTGGTACAGGGGCAAAACCCAGAGTTCGCACCATCTTTATTTGGTTTCCCCGTGGGTCTGATGATTGCTTAGAGATCGCCTGTATTCAAGTAAACCTTTCCTACTTGAATTCGCTTGCTGAGTACATGTAGATAGTATGTCCACACTTCACATGCCTTGGATTGATGCCAATCTGGTGCTTCTGTCTGTTTGACAAAGGGGAACCACGCCCCTCGAAGCCCTGATTCTCCTGAAGCTCGTGCCAGTGCTAGTTGGAGGGAGCTTAGGTATACCAGGTAATTGTAAATAAAATTTTAAAAATCACACAGAAATTATTATGGGCAGAAGTCAGCAACATCTCCTCTTCTCTTCTGCCTGGCAACCTCCAGAGGCAGAGTTCAGCAAGAACTTTAGGGAGAGCTAATCTTTAAGAAGACAGAAATACCTTTTAGAGCATATTCAATTCCAAAGGATCAAATTCGTCCAAGGAGGCTTGCCATATGGCAGGGGCTTTGCTTGTCTTTTCTTGAATTTTCTCTTCTAATAAAACACACCAACGTGTCACTGCTGAACCACAAAAATAGCAGGACTGGCTGTTCCTATGGAGTCAAGGTCAGGAGCTTGACATACTGAGGGCCGCCCTGGGTTGCCTCTCCCTTGGCCTGCACTCACACAGCCAAGCTGGCCGACGGCAGACAAGTGTGAGTGTGACAGGGAGAGATCGAGCCCCGGCTCTCAGTGGTTCTTCTGGTCTGTGGGAAGTTAGATGGATCCAGGACTCGACTTGGCACCAGCTCTTTGCTTTTTGGGGAACAGCCACCTGGAGCCCATCCAAATGAACAAGCTAGCTGTTCTTCCTACATAGTGGTTTCTCCTCCATTTGAAAACAAAACTCTTCCCCCATCTGCTTGCTTCTGGGATTGCCATCATCGCATGGAGGAGAGTTGGCGGGCAACTCAATATGAGGAAAGCCCCATTGATTCGAAAGCACCGTCTCAATAAATGACTGTGTTTCAATGTAATGGACCCCGTGCCCCAGCCAGCTTGTCTACTGCAGGAGTAGACATTAATGGAAGACATATGAGGAGGAGGAGATGCACAGAGCAGTGCTCTGCCGTGACAGTCCTTTGCTTTAAGAATCTTCTGTTGTCAGGGGATCCATTGATGTGTCTGGATTGTGTCCCGCGCGCCCCAGCCCATAAAGCACCAAAGTAAATGATGCCAGGATGAAGCCCTAAAATCAGTGCAACTGCCAAGAAAAGAGCCATTCTCCTGCCGCCATGTACCAAAGGATGGCTCTGGGTCTGACTGCTGAGCTGGTCACCTCGCATCAAAAAGGAAAAAGACCTAGCGTTTGCTTTCTGTACTGGCCATTGCCTGCCAGGAGAAAGTCACTCATGTTTGTGCACGAAGCTATGAGCAGAGGAATATTGGTGCCAGAGGACAAGTTTATCTTCCACACACTGTGGGTTCAAGTCCTGTTTCTGACCCTACTTGTGTGACCCTGAGCATGTCCTCTAACTTCTATCATCCTCTGAATTGCATCTTTATCACAACGTTGAAGAATCATGGCTAACTTAGTTAGTTGCAGTGCATGAGAGAAATTGTGAAAGAATTAAGTCAGAGGCCAGCATGTAGTATATAGTAAGCTGTGTTAAAAAAAATAACTTGTCTCATATTACTTATTAAAGTTGGTCCTCACTCAAAAAACCTCTATTAAGAATTCATTCTCTATCAGGTACTGCTTTATGGACTGGAAAAAAACATAGGCATGCAAAACATAGGGAAGATCTGTTTTCCCGCATGGGTCTTGGAGACTTGTAATGAAATCAAACAAATTCCTATGAAGAAAATTAAACAAAAAGAGAGAGTGTGCCTCCCTGGGGGAGGGACAACAGAAAAGTGGTTGAAGGGAGATTTTGGACAGTGCAAGATATAACAAAATAATAATTTATGAATTATCAAGGGTTCAGAGGGAGGGGGGAAATGAGGAGCCAATGCCAGGGGCTTAAATAGAGAGCAAATGTTTTGCGAATGATGAGAGCAATGAATGTACAAATGTGCTTTACACATTGATGTCTATATGGCTTGTGATAAGAGTTGTATGAGCCCCTCATAAAATGATTAAAAAATGAGAGAGAGACTGTGGTGATGACTCCTACATTAGGGTGGGTACTCAGAGGGAGACTGGAAACATTCACCTTAGTAATGAGCTAGTGCAAAGGCCAATAGTGGGAAGGGTTCTCAGAAGAACTAAGGAACGAAAGGAAGACTTGTGTGGTGGCCTAGAATGAACAAGGAGTTAGAAAAGCATGGGATGAAGTCAGAGAGCCTGCCAAGACCTTGTAGTTAAGTAACTTTTCACGGCCAGTGGCGGGTTCTTGAAAGCCCTTAATCAAGGAGTGTCTGCTATGTGAAGTTTATTTTCAAAGACTCACTTTGACTGCTGTTTGAAGAAGAGACTGTCGGGAACAAGAACCAGCTGACATGCAGCTGGGGCAGTGGTCCTGTTAAGAGATGACAGTGGCTTGAACTTGGGAGGTAGCAGCAGCAGAGAGAGAAGCAGAGAGCGTTGAATCAAATACTGGGTTAAATATGCAAAGTAGCTAGATATTGATATCCTTATCCTGGGATGGTTGGTTTTAGTCCAGAATTCTTCTGTCTGGCAGGACACCTGAAAGCAATGACTGGGTATATTGAAGTAAGGTATAGTTATAAAAAGAAAGAAAAGAAAAGAAAGAAAGTACCTCTTCACTGTATTGCATTAGCAAAATGAGATAGCAGAAAGTATCCAGAGCGTTTAATGAAAAGAAATAAGATTTATCTGGGCTCCACCACGCACTAACTGTTTCACCTTGATCAAGTCACTCAACATCTAACTCCTCGCCTGGAAAGTATAAAGGATCATGCCAAGCTCGTCCAATGGAACATATGACACATGTAGAAAAAGTCCCTTGAACTTTCAGGAGCTGATTCTAGAAAGGTGAGACCAATGGTGTCTGCTGCCCTGGAGGTCTGTTGCCATCCACAAAGCCAGCTGCACCAGATCCCTTCTGAGTTGCACACCGATGGGGAAATCGTCCACTATTGACTGTCCTATTGTCTTTCTAGATAAACCTGTGACCACTTTTCAGTTGAAGGTAGTGTCTTGGCAAAAGGTCAAGAGCAAGAGCAAGTTCCAGGAGCCAGACATACCCAGATGGGCAGTTGGGATAAGACCCAAGGGGCATGCCAGGTTTGAAGAACTAAGTATAAGAGGAAGTTATTGATAAGCCAACACTATTATCAGGAAATGACTTGAACTAGCATAAATGTGAGCAACGTGCAGAGTTGTAGAGTGTTTGCCATCTACAATGGTCATTATTTGGGAGTTTTGTTTGCCAGATGAAGAGCAAGTTGTTCAAAGAGAAACAAAGAAAATGATTAAATGAGAGTGAGATTCGTGTTCTACAATTCATTAGTTAAGCACAGTAGAGGCCCTAAATAAATCAGACTATAAGAGACCCTGAATTGCATTTCTTTTTAACAGTGCTTCCCTCTGGCAGGGAGCCGTGTTCCTAGCCAGACCAGCAGGAAAAGTCAAGAATAAGAGCACTCTCCCCTTGCTGGCTTCTTTTTGGTTCATTTGAGAAAAGTATCAATATAAACCTTTCATGGATATACATTTAATTTCACTAGACAGAGATAGTAAACAATAATCCCAAGTAATTACCATTTTTCTTCTTTGGCTGGGTTGGGGACTTTAATGGTGGAATTAATAAAGTGCATTTAAAACATGTATAAATGGAGCCTTTTGAGTTGTCTCCTGAAAGACATGAGTTAAAGAATATCAAATTCAATGTAGAAGGAAAGAATCGGAATAGTCCTTTCCCCCCAGGAAAGAATCAGAATAGTCATTCCCCCCCCCCAAGAAATCATAGTAGCTCTGAAAGATCAAAGGACCAGGCAAATCATTATCCTAGCGCTAACCATGCAGTTTTGAATCTGCAAAGGGAACCCGGCCATGTTTCTTTCATGGTGCCAAGTACTGCCGTGTGCATTTCACTATATATAATTTCACTCATCTATGTCATATCAAACCACATGAGCAGTCTTTCATGAGATATATTAACATGCTGGTGAAGTGTGTGTATCTATGTTTAGATGTTTTCTCATCCATCTCCCACACTAGGTAGCAAACTCTTTTAAAGCCTATTTAATCTCCATTGTATAATTAAAACCCAATAAGTTGAGGTACCGAAAATAGAAACCCCACTAGTCTCTAGAAAAACACATTATGCTCGGTGAAGTATAGGATCACAGAAAAAGAGGAACAGCTTCCATGAGACGGGTCAACACAGCAGTTGCAACAATGCGCTTACACATAACAATTGTGAGTACAGCTCAGGACCAGACAGTGCTTCATTCTGTGGCACAAAGGCTTATTATGAGTCGGAACAGACACAGTGGCACTTAATTACAACAAAGATGCCAATGTGTCACTTCCCTCTGGAGCAGTGGTCCTCAACCTCACTAATGTCATGAACCTTTCATACAGTTCCTCATGTGGTGCTGATCCCCATAACATTATTTTCATTGCTACTTCATAAATGTAAGTTTGCTACTGTTACGAATCATAATGTAAATATCTGATATGCAGGATGTATTTTCATTGTTACAAATTGAAAATAATTAAAGCATAGTGATGAATCATGAAAACAATATGTAATTATATATTGTGAAATATTTATTTCTAATTACAAATAAATTAAATTTTGTCTTGAAACATGGTGTATCATGGGTAATGGCCTTCATGCCAGGTTCTCATATGTGGGAATATCTGCATGTGGGCAGACCGGAAATATGTGTTTTCCTATGATGGTCCTCAGGAATCCCTGTGAAAGGGTCATTCGACCCCCAAAGGGGTTGTGACCTACAGATTGAGAACCGCTGCTATCTAGAGCTATACGAAAGTGCTTCCTGCTGGGGAAATGGCATTGGAACTGACATTTGAAAGAAACATGGAAGTTCATCCCAAACTGAAGAGAAGAAATAGGCAAAAGCATGACTTCATTACATTAAAATAAGAATATGACCAGCTTGAAGACCAAAAAAATTAATACACCAAAGCTGTGTGAGGCCCCAAAGCATGTGATCCTACCCTCCTTTTCCAGGTGTTAGGATCAGTTGAGGTCAGTCAAGAAACAGAAATCACAGAAATTAAGACATCTTAATCAGGAAGATAGTTAATGTAGAAAACTGGGAGCAGAGTCTAGACTAGACTTCCAGGAATGTCTCCCAGAACCAGAGACAAGAACCATCAGGAGAGTTATTGCAACTGACAACAATGAAGTTATGACAAAATCAAGATACCATCAGATACCTGGGCTGCTTCCTCTTAGCTCTCTCTGGAAACCCAGGAAGCTGGTAGTGGGCACCAGAAGTGTACTGCAGAAGCCCCTTCCTCCTACCCATGGCCTTGCCCACCAAGAACAGGAAAATGGCCTTCACTTCACTTGCATCTGCCAAATGTTGCACAAGATCATCTATTGGTAGAATCTCTGTCAAACCCAGATCCCTATCTTTACAGAATTCTCTTTTTTGTTTTTGTTTTCTTTTTTATTATTAATCATTTTATTGGGGAGCTCTTACAAATCTTATAACAATCCATCATTCAAGTGTATTAAGCACACTTGTACATATAGTTGAACCCCAGTACTCGACTGCATCAGTACTTGACATAATTGGATTTTGATGCAAAATATTGGGAAAATATTTCATCGGAGCTCAAACAAAGCATTAGAATTCAATCCAAAAAAATAAAAATAATAAATAAAAATTTAAAAAAACAAACAAAACAAAAATAAATAAATTAAATTTTAAAAAAGAATTCAATCCAATGCACTTGATTTTTGTAAATAAAATCAATTTGTGTTTTGGTCATTCGGTGTTATTTGGCATAATTAGTATGTGTTCTTTAACTCTTTTGTTTAAATCTGTGTTCCAAGCATTTTACTATAACTTTCTTAGTTTTTGTAGCTCCTTGTACTGTTTTTAGATAAATAAAAAAAAAAACCTAGGTCCTAAGAAAGAGATTTTTTTAAAGAATCATCATAATAAGGAACTGGTTAACTATGGTATCAACATTTTTTATGATAATTTAGTGAATCCTTTTAGAATACAGCTATGGAAATGTCAATAGCAGACCACACTAACCAAATTTATTTTTAGAGCAAGCCACCAAGACCTAGTGAAAAAAAAAGGCAAAGAAGGGAGGGGAAATTCCTGAAAAGCAGCTATGGATTGATTTGAGGTAAGGGGATCCCCTTCCAAACAATGACTGTCTCCATCCCTCCTCTCCACATCCTTGTCCGCACATCCAGATCCTCATCCATCTCAAGGGATAGATCATACTGTAATTGTTAAAAACATTTTTAATGTTCTGTTTCTTATTTAAATTATATTATTTAACTCTGAACTTATTTACTTTGAAATTTCTGTATAATGTTTTGTATAAAAAAGGTAAGGTTAGGGTAAAAAACTTGGTGCTGAGAAGGGATTAATTCATTTTCAGTTATTTTTTATGGGGAAAAAATTGATTTGGAATCAGAATCACAAGATTTTAGCAATAAATATAGGAAAGGCATTTGACCATATTTAAAGACCAAAGAAAAAGAGGAATAGAGGGGAAACTCCTCAACACACTAGTTATATTCAATGGGGGAAAACTGAAAACATTTCTCCTGAAAAAGGGAAGTGGACAAGGATGTCCGCCATCACCACCTTCATTCAACATCATGCCGAAATCTTCACCAGAACCACCAGAACCAAGACAATTTGGCAAAGAAGTAAAATGCTCACTCTTTGCAGATGACATGATTTTATAGACAGAGAACCCCAGGGCTCCACAAAAAGATCATAGAAAACAAAAGAGGGATGTATCAAAGTACCAGGGATTAGCAAAGATTAGCAAACAAAAAGAAATCAATCAGATTTTTAGACATCAATGACAAGAACATGCAAAAACAAAAACAAAAAACCAAATACTTCAATAAAAGAAAACCATTTACAAAAGCCACACAAACTATCAAATGCTAGAAATAAAGACCTGTAAAAAGAAAATTACAGAACATTGTTACAAGAAACCCAAATAGACCTACACAAAAGGACAAATGACCCATGCTCGTGGATAAGAAGAGTTAATATAATGAAATTTCCCATACTACATAAAGTAATCTATAAATAATGCAATTCCAATCCAAATCTCAATTTTATTATTTAACAAAATGGAAAAAATCTAATTACCAAATTCATATAGAAGGAGAAGGAACCCAGAATTATTAAAGAACTCCTCAAAAAGAAGAACAAAGTAGGAGGCCATACACTACTCAACCTCAAAGCCGACAGAGCCACAATAGTCAAGACAGCCTGGAACTGGTACACTGATGGTTACATAGACCCGTGGAACAGGATAGAGATCCCAGAAATGAAAGTATCCAACGACAGGCAACTCATTTTTAACAACGGATCCAAAAATATCAAGTGGGAAAGAGACAATGCATCAACAAATGGTACTGGACAAACTGGGTCTCCAGCTGCCCAACAATGAAACAGGATGCACACCTCACCAAAGCACAAACATGAACTCAAGATGGATTAGAGACCTACAGGTAAACTCCAGAGCTATGAGGTTCATTAATTGGGACGAGTGTAAGGGCCTATTGCAGGGCGTATACAGATTACCAAGTAAAACAAGGGAAGGACGTACAGTAGAAAACAAAATACCATATATACTCGTGTATAAGCCGAGTTTTTCAGCACATTTTTTAGGCAGTCTTTGTGGTAAAATTAGGTCCTCAGCTGATACTCAAGTATATGCGGTAGATGACTGAGAATGATTAAAAATAAAACACTTATGCACACCAAAAGACTTCATCAAAAGAATAAGAATCCACAGACTGGGGTGGGGGGAGAATTCTGTAGCCATAACACAACAGACAAGGGACTAATCATTAAAATATATAGAACTCCGTAACATTTCAACAAGGAAACAAATAATCCAATTAAAAGGTGGGCAGAGGACATGAACAGAGAATTCACCAGAGAAGACACTCAAATGGTTAACAAGCATAGGTGCTCAAGATCACTAGTCATCAGAGAAATGCAAATAGAAACAAAGATGAAATGTAATCTTGTACCCTCAACAATAGGCCAATGCAAGAGAGAGAGAGCCATGCAGACAGGAAGAGTGTGGAGAAATTGGACCTCCCATGCACTGCTGGTGCAATCGCAAACACCACTATAGTGAAAAATGGTGCCTCTTAAAACAGCCAAAATCCATTTATAGAATCCTTACAGTGGACTGAGTCCCTGCTGAATTCCCAAAGCTAGGGATGTTATCAGCCCTAATTTCTGACAAAGAGCATTGTACAGTGGATTGAAGCAACTGTACTTATGCTGGAAAGAAACACTGTCATTTGATTTCCCTCTGGACACAATGTGAAAAACTCTAAAATTTTTATATTCTCTGCTTTCTCTTACATTGAGGTCTACCTCTGTTTTATGTGGTCATTACAACTGGGTACCTTTTGGCTATTTGCTGTTATTTTCTATGTGTATCTATCTGTATCTTGATACCAGAAAGGCAGGATTAATGATTGCCTGGGGGCATAGAATGGGAGGGTGGCAGAAATGAGGAGTCGATAACAATGAATACAAGAATGAACAGGTTCCACAGGCAATGGTGGCAATGATTGCCGCACCCTTCTTGATAAGGCTATTGAATTGTATGATTGATTAACTATAACTTTTTAAAAGAAAATATTTTCTAACGCGAGCTAAATATGAATTGGACCTTAGTGGTAACAAAATTCAGTTTCTGAAAAGTAAATAAATAAATACATCTATCTATCTATGTGTCTATATATATATTAATATCATGTTTTGGAGTGTGTTATGCTATGTGTTTAAGAAATCTACTCTAAAGAAAAGATGCACAGCCGGAAGAACAGGATCCAGGGCACTAACTTGCACATGTAGACATGGGTGACTCGGTGTATGCTCTGCTGTGTATATTCTCAACAAGAGTAATAAGAATAAAATAAATTATAAAATAGAAAAACAAACTGCTTTATCTCAGATAAGGGCATTTATCTGTAGGGAACTATAAAACACTGATAAGGAAAAGCAGCTCTCCGCTCAGAAGGACCACCTAACGTTGTCAACAGACACCGTGGCGTGCTGCATCTTGGAGCCAGCCACAGAATTGGGGAAATTAATTTGGCATTTCAAATATCAGCTGCTGTTTCCAGGTCAAGCATCGGTTTAAGTTTCTAGGGGGTTTGTTTCAATATGGTGCCTCAGACTCGGGTATTGGCGAGCTGTCACTGTAATTGTGCATCTAATTTGATGTGACTTCCCTATGCACCTTTCTCTAAAATCTCCTGAGCCGCCTTTTAGAATCCTTGACTCATTTAGGAGAGGAAGTGCCTTCTCTGTTCAAGAAAGAAATACAAATGGCCGCATTTGTGGCACGGCTTTCAGGATTTGTGACGGGAGAGAACAAAGTCTCAATCAAGCCACGGCTGCCTTCTCTTAAGCTTCTTTGAAAGCACCATCAGGCGGCAAAAACCTAGCACATTCGACCTGGCCAGCATCCCAAGGCTGCTTCCTGCCAGCCATGTGACCCTGCCCTGGATCTCAGTTTCAGCTTCTATAAAATTGACAAGACATGCATTTATACAAGGTGGTTGTATACATCAGAGTTCTAATAAATGTTCCTGCTTTTGCTCTTTCTAGGGCTCTCAGTCTCTCTCTCTCTCTCTCTCTCTCTCTCTCTCTCACACACACACACACACACACTCTCTCTCTCTCTCTCTCTCTCTCACTGTCTCTGTCTCTGCCTCTCTTTCAGTAGCTGGCTAATCTTCGACTTCACTAAGGTACAATTGGGAGTGGGCTACCTGTTGGGCTGCAAATTGTAAGGTTGAACCCAGCTGGTGCTCTGCAAAAGAAAGACAAGGCGTTTTACCCCCTTCAATATTGACAGTGACCCTATCAAGTCACTAAGAGTCAGAATCAACCAGTGAGTAAGTGATGGTACCATTGGTGGCTAATATGCCTGGTTGCTAACCCTAAAGTCTGAAAGTCCAAGTACTTCTGGAGGTGTCTTGGAAGAGTGATTTGGTGTCCTGCTTCTGAAAAAGTCCCCCATTAAAGCCTCTGTGGGGTTCCTCTAAGCCATGCCCATTGAGTCCATTCCAATTCAAAGTAATCAGTCTTCTTCAAACCTAAAACTAGTTCAGCTTACTCAGTCAATATCTGCCTGGAGTGCTGTACTCGTTTTCAAACCTCTTTATGGGATCAAATTGACAATAGCAACTACGAAAGTTAAATGGGAAGCTTATGGGGCTCTGCATTAGGAGGGCAGGTCATTGGGAAGGAGATGCGAGGTAAGAATGGTTACATAACTGGAAGAATGTAATCAATATAACTGAATTGGATTTTGGGAAAAAGTTGACTTGGTATATGTCTTTTCAACAACTTAATTAAATATATATATGGATATGGATATATTTGTAAAACTCTATGAAGCACATTTCAGAGTACCTGTGATTCAGAGTCAACATAATAGCAACTGGTTGATGGCCCTAAGAGCACCCTGTGAGTCCTTTTGGTCCTAAAGTCTGTGTGTACATGGCACAAAATAGGTTCTCCATAAATCGTTTTTTGGAATTAATTAATTATAAAGGAGTCTGTTGGCTTAGTGTTTAAGCGCTGGGCTGCTAACTGAAAGGTGGGTGACTAGAAGTCACCATTGGCTCTTCAAGGGAAAATACCTGAAGATCTTCTCCCATAAAGGTTACAGCCTAGGAAGCCCTCTGTGGGAAGCTCAATTTTGTCCTACAGTGGAGCCTTGGTGGTGCAGTAGTTATGTGTTGGGCTGCCATGTTCAAGGCTAGCAGTTCATAAACCCACAGCGTGGTTCTACCTGGTCCTATCGGGTCACTATGAGTTGGAGTCAGCTTGATAGCAGTGAGTTTTATTTTGTTTTATGGTATGAGGGTGGGTTTCAGGGCTGTGGCCTCTTACCATATGTACTCTATCTGTATGCTGAGCAAATACATAGAGACGATGGATTATAGGAAGAAGAATGTGGCATCCGAATTGGAAGAAGGCCTGTGTAAAACCTGTGATGTGCAAATGACATGTTTTCCGAAAGTGAGAACTTGAAGAACTCAGTGATGAAGACCAAGGAGTGTAACCTTCAGGATGGATTACAAGTCCCTGTAAAGAAAACGCAAATCCTCACAACTGGAGCAGTAGGTCACATCATGGTAAGTGGAGAAAAAACTGGGGTTGTCAGGATTTTGCCTTGCTTGGATCCATAACCAAGGTTCACGGAAACAACAGTCAGGAGATCAAATGATGTATTGCATTGGATAAATCTGCTGCTCACACAAGACCTCTTGAAAGTGTTGAAAAGCAAGGCCATTACTTTGAGGAGTTTTAGATGTGCCTGACTCCAGCCATGATATGTCCAATTGCCTCCTCTGCATGTGAAAGTTGGACATGAAATAAAGAAGACCCAAGAAGAACCATTTCATTGATGTGGCTGATGAAGAATGTTAAAAGTACCATGGACTGCCAAAAGAACCAGCAGATGTGTCTTGGAACAAGTACAGCCAGATGACACCTTAGAAGCAAGGATGGGAAGACGTCCATGTACTTTGGACATGATATCAGGAGAGACCAGTCCATGGGAAAGGACATCATGCTGGGTAAAGTACAGAGGCAGCAACAATGAGGAGCTGGAACAGACTTTGTGGCATCTAACAACAATCAAATGTGTCAGAATCAGTTCAAAAATACACACAAACAGCAATGAACAGTAGAAGGGATAGTGGATAGATGGATGAATGAATAGATTGTTCATAAAAGACACAAGTATTATGAGCCATTGTTGGTCAGTCACCTGGACTGTGCCTACATCTCTTTAATGCTAGGTGGTGAGTAAGTAACAAAGGCACCAGAAACAAGATGAGTCTTGTACTCCCATAAAGAGCTACAGTCTCAGAACCCCACACTCACCTTCCTGGGGCACTTCTACCATGTCTTGAAGGGTTGTTATGGGATTCTAATTCCCACAGCCTAAAGCACTTTAGAGTATAGCTCCCATTGTCTTAGGGGAGTCTGAGGGTTCGCTGTGCCTCTCTGTGCCCTCCAGCTGTTATCTATCTTGGCTGTCTTAACCACCGCTGATTATCATTAGCAACGGCAGGGAAAAAATATGCCAAGTCCTGTCCCCTGCATCCACCCCACTGCCGACAACAGTAGAGATGAGGTGGTGGGGATAACTCGTGGACGCAGGTTGCTAGAAGAGGTTTCTCTCCCTCCGAGAAAAGAAATTACACAAGCCTTTTAGTTTCCTTCTCTGAAATGTGTTTTATGTCTTGTGGAATGCACGGGAATATGAGGGGCAGTACTTCCCAACAAGAACGGAAAGAGAGCCGGAAGAGGCTTGTGGTCAACAGCCAATTTTGTCTAGGTGTGAAAGCAGCTTAATCCATAGGGAAGCAATACAGTTTACAGGTGATGCAGAACGGAGGGGAGGGAGACCATGAAGCACAAGTCTTTGTCAAGTTCTCCCTGTCCTCTTCAGACTGAACCTTCCTTGCTCCCCTAGGTCGACAGAAGTACAAAAGCTATACTAACTATCCTCAACCAGGATGATATCTTCCAGTGTATTAATTTCTCTGTAACTGTGGGGTGGGGGGGAGACCTACATGGAGGAAAGGAACTGTGAAGATGGAAGAAATATTAAAGCCAAACCGACTAGAATCACTTCTCTCTCCTAACCAACCGGGCAATCAATGGTGGTTCAGTAGATTCTTCCCCTGCTACAAGAAGACTTGGGTTCAATTTCTTTACAAAGCATCTCCTTCACAGTCACCATCAAGCCATGGATGTAGGTTTGTATGTTGCTATCATGATAGGTTTCAGCAGAGTTTCCAGACTAAGCTGGGCTGGGGAGACAAGGCTGATATCTCTCGGCCCTTCCTTTGTTCTTATGCACACAGAGCCACCAGTCAGAGGCAGCTAGCAACAAAAACATCCGCTAGTGCAATTGAGAATGGATAAGACTTTATGGTCATTAACACCGCTAAGATATTAGCCAACAACTTCACCAAGCAGACTCCATTTGTAGACTCGAAAGATGAGGAAAAAGCCATCATTAAGAGAGAACAAAGAAAGGTGTTGAGAGTGGTGTGTTAACCTAGGGAGACTAGAGAAACAAATTCATAAACACACATACACATATATATATATGGGAGATGTTTCTATACAGAAGAACTGAACATTGAGAAAACATCGCAACCCAGTCCAGTCCAAGGCTATAAGTCTGATATTAGCCCATATGTCTGATACCAATCTATAAAGTCCTCATCAGACTAATGAAACACATGTAATGAAGTCAAATGCAGGATGATCACAAGCCAGTGGGTAGAAAGTCTTTGGGTCCAGTGGCGTTGTAAGCATCTCAGTGCTGGCAGGGGTCTCTCTGTGGCTTCTCTGGCTTCTGAGTTCTGGTTGTATCCATGTGGCTTGTTTTCTGAAACGTCTCCCAGAGAGTAGTAGAGAGAGAGAGAAGTGTCTCCCGCCTCCAAGGAGGAAGTACCAGATTTCCCAGAATTCTCGGGAGAAGGCCATGGCCACACTGAAGTCTCATTG
The DNA here is from genome assembly GCF_050624435.1 of Tenrec ecaudatus. Lineage (NCBI taxonomy): Eukaryota > Metazoa > Chordata > Mammalia > Afrosoricida > Tenrecidae > Tenrec > Tenrec ecaudatus. The sequence continues at coordinate 200,777,730 of NC_134532.1, forward strand.
GCTATCTCCAGATTGACAGCCTAGACTCTACCCCTACACTCTTCATCCTTAAACTGACACCCGATTAGGGGACTGCCACATTGGGAAGCTGAGACCTCTGGGGAGGTAGGGCAGGTGTTACTAGGGGGTGGGATGAGGCTAGACATGCAAAAGGTGCACAAACTTCAAGCCAGAATCAGGTGTTGTTCTAAGAAAGAATGGAGAAACCTCTCCTCCAAAGTGATCCGCACAGGATCAGGAAATTGAAAATGAAGGGGAAAAAATAAAGCAAGAGAAAGCAAGGTGTGGGCAGTTCTACTCTGTGTTGCAGGGTCACTTGGGGTTGGTGTGATAGTAAGGTTTTTTGTGCCAACGTGGCACCTATAAGAACATAGGAGTGGAGGTTAGCCTGTCAATCAGGTCCCAGCTGGATGACCTCCTTTGGAGGTGCAACCAAGATGAATGGCTCTCCTCTCTCTCTGCCTTTACCTTCATGCCAGGGAGCTACTCTGAGAACTGCCAGAGCCCTGTGATGAACTGCACCATGGGAGCCACACAACTTTGCACTCACTGGCTTGTGATCTTCCTGCATTCGGCATCATTGTATGTGGCGGCTTGAGTCTAAAGAGGGATTTATGTACTAGTATCTGACTTGTGGACTTGAGTTGGACTGGGCTGGGATGTTTTCCTGTTATATAAAGTTTCTTGATATACAGCTTTATCTTACATACATAGGAGTGTCACTGGATTTATTTCTCTAGTCAACCTGGATGAACACAGTCAGAATTGACTTGATGGTAATGAATTTTGTTGTGTTTTACTTTGCTTTGCTTTGCTCCACTCTGGTTTTCTCACCGCCGCCACCATCCCTACTACCAAGCTCAGTCTCCCTCCTGTGTTTTCTCTTGGTAGGACTGAACAGAGAGGAGCAAGCAAACAAAAAGAGAGTTACAGGAGCCCAGCCACAGTATCACAAAGAGGCATCGAGAAGAGTGGGTTTGCAGTTGGAGGAGAATTCCTTAATAACTTAATTTCTTAATAACTGTCACAGGAGAGAAAGTGGGTGCCAAAAGATGTAGCATACCCAACAAGGCTCTGGAGAAGCAGAAAAGTGGAACAGATAAAAACATTGTTGTTGTTGTTCGTAGATGCCATCAAGCTGATTCCAACTCACAGTGATCCCCTGTGACCGAAGAATTGCCCATAGGGGTTCCTGGGCTGCTATCTCTATGAGAGGGGATTGACAGGTCTTTCTCTTACAAATCCACTGGGCTGGGATCAAACTGCCAGTCTTTAGGGACAGAGCCAAGCACTAAAACATGAAGCCAACACGAGTCCTTAACAAAAACATAAACCCTTCACTTTCTGTAATTTTCAAGTGGGCAGGTTAGTGCTGAATTTGTTCCTAAATCTGTCACTTATCCCCTGACATTTTGTGGAGTTGTCCTCTTATATTGCAAGAAAAGGGGTGTCGAGTTAAATATATTTTTAGAAACAATAGTAATAACTACTATTTAATCCAATTCTGCTACATGTCAGGTTCTGTGTTGAGTGTTTGATACATGTTACATCATTTAATGAAGCATGATTTCTGAAAATTGCTGGTCATCTGCTTGTTATTTTCTAAAGCACTGCATTTTTATATGAATAAAATAAAGCTAGATGATAGAACACACTGTGAATCAATTTTTAATATGCTCAAGAATCAACATTATAGAAATCAGACATCTATTATCCTGACCAAACTACATAAAAGTGTTGGATTAACTTTTAACTATGACTTGCAATCAATTCTGGTAATGGTGAAAGAATCACAATAGAAATCACAACAGAAAACTAACCTAAATCTGGCTTTTCACTGTCAAATGAACCTATTTTTCTTTGGGAGATGAGCCATTGGTCAAGCATTTAGGCTGGCTCACCAGGACAATTCCAGGATTTCTCAGAATATCCTATACACCTGCTACATATTATTTCAGTCATTCAGAAATCGCTACACATTCTACTGTCAACAATAGAGTTGCTGTTCAATCTGCTGAGTTTCAAATTTCAATTTTGAAAATTTCCATAGGCAAAATACTGAATGATGTAGGAAGCATCAAGGGAAGATGGAGAGAATACACAGAGTCACTGTACCAAAGTGAACGAGTCAACAGTCCACCATGTCAGTAGGGAGCAAGAACCAACGGTGCTGAAGGAAGAAGTTCAAACTGCACTGAATGCATTAGCCAAGAACAAGATGCCAGGACTTGATGGAATACCCATTGAAATGCTTCAGACAGTTGAGGAAACATTGGAAGCACTCACTCTATGCCAGGAAAGTCGGAAGACAGCTACTTGGCCAACTGACTGGAAAAGAGCCATATCTGTACCATTCCAAAGAAAGATGACCCAACTGAGTGTTCAAACTACAGAAATATATCCTTGACACCACACACAAGTAACAGTTTGCTTAAGTTCATATAACAACAGTTGCAGCAGTACATTCACAGGGAACTGCCAGAAGTCCCTGCTGGATTCTGAAGAGAATGTGAAAGGAGCTATTATTCCTGATGGAAATGGATTCTTGGCTCAAAGCAGAGAACACCAGCAAGATGTCTAGTTCTGTTTCTTTGACGAGACAAAGGCATTCAATTGTGTGGACCATGATCAACTGTGTATGACATTGAGAAGAATGGGGATTCTGGAACCTTCCTTTGTGCTCATTTGGAACATGTATATGGATCAAGAGGGAGTCATGTGAACAGAACAAGGGAACACTGCAATACGACACGGTTTTAAATCAGGAAAAGTGGGTGTCAGGGCTGTATCCTCTCACTAGACTTATTCAACTTGTTCTATATGCTGATGGAATCATCAGAGAACCTGGAATATCTGAAGAGAGCAGCATCAGGATTTGAGGAAATTTAGTAACGACCTGCAGGATGCATTGACACAACCTGGATGGCTGAAAATGAGGAGGGCCTGAAGCATTTGCTGACAAAGATCAAGGGTTATCAAGGGTTGTAGCCTTCAGTGTGGATTACAACTCAATATAAGGAAGATCAAAATCCTCCCAACTGGTCACCTCATGATAAATGAAAAAGGAAATTTCCAAGGATTTTGTCTCGTTTGGATCCACAATCAATGTGACATAAGCATCTTGACCAGCATGAAGTACATGCTATTTCCTGTACATACATACAAATGCACACACCCTACCCAGTGACTTAATAGTGGTTCTTTTAGATCACTTAGCAGATGAATTATCAAGTATGCCAGATATATAAGGTACAGATAATTAAGACTATGTTATAATCACCACAACTGCTATTATTAAGTCATCTACTATTTTTACATCTAATAGTATAGCAAAAGGTGCCTAGTAGCACCAGGGGAAAGGCAATGGGCTGCTAACTCCAAGGTTCATATACAGAAGATGAGGCTGTTTTCTCCCATAAAGATTTACAGTCTTTCCAATAAAACAGGGTGGCTTATGAGATCAGAAATATATTCTCCCAAAGTTCTAGTGGCTAGAAATCAAAATTAGTGTATCAAGGGTATTGATTTCTTCTACCGGATCTGCAAGCAAATGGTTCAGTGACTGTGATAGTTGGGTTTTATGTTAACATGACTCGGCTGGAATTCTCAGTGGTTTTGCTCAGTAATCCCCCATAATGTGCCCTAACATAATATAATCAATTCCATGACAGGACCTGCTGTGAGCGGAGTATAGTGGGAAGAGTGAGATGAAATGCGATCCCCTTACTCAGGTCACAGCCATGATAAATTTACCTTGGGGGTGTGGTTTGCTTGCTGTATACATAGGTTCCTTAGAGAACTTGTTTGCTTCTTGCTGGTCTGATGCTGCATCTGACTCATTCACTTCCAGTTCTTTGAATTTGAATTAAGCACCTACCATATTGTCTGCCCACCCTGGGGGCCAGCATACCCGCCACCTGTACTCGAAAGCATTTGTCTCTGCATCTTACCAGACCATAGTCTTCCCGGTCCATCTTCTTGCTTCCTGGTTCATCATCCCCCTCAGTCATTTGAGTCAAGAGAAGCCTTCAGCTTAACATCAGACCCATGACGTTGAGTCAGACTGGGCTTACTCACTTCTACAATTGTTTGAGCAATTTTCTAGGTATAAGTCTCTCTCTCTCTTCCCCTGACTCCCCACCCCTTGTGTGTGTGTGTGTAATCACCGATTTTACTATTCAAGAGGATCAAGTCTCTTTCCTAGATTTTGGTGGTTCCATGAAATAGTTGGTGTTATTTGACATGCAGATTAATCTTGACACTATGTCTTTCCCCATGGCCACCTTCTCCAGCTCTCCTATTTATATGACACCATTCAGAAAGGATTAGGACAGACCTCACTCCAACTGAATGTATAGCCTAGGAATATCCTCACTTGCGAACATTCAATTACTAAACTTGCGTGGTTTTTGCTTGGGAAAACTGAAATAATTCATCAGTATTCAACAGATAGTTAGGTACAGTCCCTTGAGATTTTGCCATCTAATTCTTGATTAATGATTGTATTTCTGAAGCAATAACATGCTACCAATTTATTGGTGGTAAGAAGAAATCAAATCAACTCAAGATGCAAGCATATTTATAGGAGAGAATCTTTAAAAATCTGTCTTGGTTTCCCAATACTGCTGTGAGATAAATGCCGTCTATTGGGGTGTTAAGGAACTGAAGTGTATTTTCTCATAGTCTGTAGACTAAAATGCCTAATATCAATGTCTACATTAACGTTAACCCCAGGTCTTCTTTGGTTCTTTGACTTGTAAGAACCAAAGAACCGTAGCATCTCACTTCCCCAACCAGCACATTGTACCTGTCTCTGGGTCGAAACTGTCCTTTTTATAACACAGAAGTAATTTAGAATGAGAACCCACTCTACTTGGGTATGATACAGGTAATTAACATAATGAAGAAGCCCATGCTTCCAAACAGGATTATATCCACACGTATAGGAGTTAGGATTCTAGCACCTTCTGGGGGAAGGGGATCACAGTTTAATCCATAACAGGCCGTTTTTAAGAAATTCAGAACTGTCAAATAATTATAGTCCTTTCATAAAACATTGCACACATATGTTCACGGGGATAGCCTGTACAATGTCCCTGGACTTCTGAACAAGTAAACTAATTAACAGCCTTTTGGACACTGGCCTGATTAGGTTTAAAAAAAAAAAGACTTTCTACCATGTGTTTCCTGTGGCAAGTGCTCAGTAAGTTTTGATCTGCTTTTCATTGCTTTGATTTCACAACTAGATTGTAAGCTTTTCAAAGGCAAGGCCCATTTCATCTGCTTCTTTTAGAAAAGATCTAGCACAGAGCTAAGCAGCATTATCAGCCTTTGACAGAAAACAAGTCCACGAGCACCAACATAAGTCCATTGCACATTCTTTTGTGGACTAGTCCAGATTTTCATCCAAGAAAGTATCCCAGGAAGTGAAGGGGAAGGAACAGAAAGATGAGAAACCAGCTGGAGCTAATCTTCAGTGCACACACACACACACCAGAACACAGGTTGAGATTAAACAGCCAGATTTAATCATATGGAATCACCCATTCTTCTTGGTCTTGGGTTGCCTGGACATACTATGTCTAGTTCACTCTTCTATAAGAGGATGTTATTGATGTCAGAGTCTTCTCGCATAGATGTTATGAGACTTAAAAGACTTCACGCATATGAAATGATTAGAATTTTGCTTACCACCATGCAAATACTGAGTAGGTGTCCCTGTGTTACTCTTGGAAAGCGCAAGGACAACAGAATGAAGTGCTGACCACGCTGGAAACAGCTTCATGATGATTAGCAAGTGTGAGTCCATATATGTTCCCATGGTGTATTTCAAGTGCTTTTCAACCTAAGGGATTCATTTTCTAGCACCATGTTGTATAATAGCCTTCAGTGATCCATAGGGGTTTCATTGGCCAATTTTCAGAAAGGGATCACTGGGCCTTCCTTCTGAGTCTGTCTTGGTCTGAAAGCATTGCTGAAAGCTGTCCTCCCTGGTGGCTCTGCTGGTATTTGAGAAGTCAGTAGCATAGCTTTCAGTCTCACAGTACCATGATACAAGATCACAGTACAACAAACAGATAGGTGACAGGGCAAGTGTCAGCTATTAGAACTGGTGTGTGGAGAAATCTAGATCCAGTCCCATTTCAGCTACTACGGGGATCTGTGACTTTAGCTTTTTGCCTTATCTGAGAATTTAAAATAGTTAAATCCAAGATCTATACTGCAAATTCTGTAAGGAGAATGTGTACAGCATTGGAAAGAATATTCGAGGTGGAAAAAAATGGAACGGATTGGCACATAAGGATTTCCCTACCCACGTACACGCACAAACACAAAATAAAAAGCAATTAAAAGAGGGAACAGGAGCCTTGGTAGTACTGTGGGTTTGGCATTGGTAAGCTGAAAGTCAACGGCTTGAATTCACCAGCTACTCCCCAGGACGAAGATGAGCCTGTCGCTTCCAGGAAAAAAATGTATAGTTTTGAAAACCTTAAATTTTCTAATCTGTAGAAAACTTACAAGGTGTTTTGAGTCAGATTCGACTCAATGGCAATGAGTTTGGTCCAGGTTTTCTAAAAGAGGAAACAGTATATAAGAAATGATAGTGACAATATAAAATGAGAAAGAGCTGATAATTCACTGGGGGAAGGGCGGGGGAATTCTATTACTTTTATTAACCAGGAGATAAATTTGCTAAGAACTTTTAATTATTCACATAACAGGCATCCTAAGCACCATTATCTGTGCGCTTGTGCCTGTAGCGTTCCCTGTAATTCCTCAGATTCAAACCACAGCCCTAACATTACAGGACAAAGATGGAGTGAGAAGCGCTTAATGTAATTCAGGATATTCAAAGGTAAAGCTGCAAATGAAAATTATCACACTGCGCAAGAATAAAATTACTATCAACCTGCCATGTTTCTAATATTTCATATCATTTCTGACCATAAGCTCCACAGCTATTGTCTTAGTTATCTAGTGCTACTCTAACAGAAATACCCTAAGCAAACAGACATTTACTTTCCCACAGTTTACAAAGCTAGAAGTCCAAATTCAAGGTTATATTTCTAGAGGGAGGAGTCCTGAGCAAACAGACATTTACTTTCTCACAGTTTACAAAGCTAGAAGTCCAAATTCAAGGTTATATTTCTAGGGGGAGAAGTCCTGGTGGCACCATAGGTTAAGTGGTGGGCTTCTAACCCCAAGGTCTACCGTGACAGCTTACACCACCTGCTCTGAGTTAAGATCCTTATCCTCTCTAAACTCCAGGGCTATCCATGTGGCTTGGCTTCTCTTGTGCCCCATTTCATCTTGCTAGCTCACCTTGATTTCCTTTTTCTTTTTCAAGAGATTAAATCAAGCATAGGCTACACGAACTAGATCAGCCTTACTAACATAACAGTGACACTCCATTGGGATTAAGATTCACAATGAATCATTTTATTGTTGTTGCTAGGTGCCATGGGGTCAATTTTGACCCCTAGCAACCAGCAGAACACAACACTACGTGGTCCTGCACCACCCTTGCAATTGTTCCTGCATCTGAGCCCATTGTTGCAGTCAGTGTGTCAATGGAGCCTGTGGAGGGTCTTTCTCTTTGTCGCAGTTCCTGCACTTGGCCAAGCATGATGTCCTTTCCAAGGACTAGTCTCTCCTGACAATGTATCCAAAGTATGTGAGATGAAGTCCTGCTGTCCTTGCACCTAAAGGGCCTGCTGGTTGTACTTCTTCCAGACAGCAGATCCGTTTGTCCTTTTAGCAGTCCTTGGGACTTTATTTTATTTTGGGGGGAGGTGAAGGGGGCGCACATATTGAATTCATTTGAATATGTTGAGGGCATACAAGTCAATCCATAAAAACTATAAAAGCAATACCTTTGCCTGCACTGCTCCTCCTCCTGTTCAGTGGGGGTGGTTTGCATTCTTCAGGATGTAGGGCGCTGCAATGCCTTTGCTTCGGTTTCAGGTGTCAGTTCCTAAGGCATTCATAAACCTCTCCAAGGTCAGTGTCTTTTTTTCTCCGACGCTCACTCTCTGATTCCGGTTCCACTGACCCAGTGCTCATTCTATTCCTAGGAAAGACACATCTGCTTCAGTGGTCACAGCAGCATCCTGGACTGGAGCAAGTGTTCTCCCAAAAGGTTCCTTTGCTGGGCACTTGACATCCACAAAGGACTCCTCTGCCATTCTTTAGAGGTCAGCCAAAGAGAAAATGCACAATGGTATTTAACTTCATTCAAATGTCCGAGTGCTGCAAACCATCCCCACCTTTGGGGGACCATTTAGAGACACTGACGCTCACACAGATGGTAAGTGCCAAAGTCCCTGTTAGCCTTGTGCTTTGGATGACACCTTAAAATGGGGATCATGAAAGCAATGCTGGGGTTTTACTCACAATGCTAAGTAGATGCTCTGTAAACTGACAGCCTGAGTCCATCCGTGATGTAGCCTGAATTTAAAAGATTGCTCGTGGTGCAGCAGTGAGCCCTAGTAGTGCACTAGGACCCTAACCAAACCGTTGCTTCGATGTCACCAGCTGCTCTACTGGCATAAGGTGTATCCAGTCTGCATCTGTAAGCACTTACAGCCTCAGAGACCCTATGGAGAAGTTCTGCTCTGTGTTAGATGCAGGATCCCTATACGTTGAAATTGGTGAGAAAGTGCGGAGTAGTGGTTGAATTGGGATCTGCGCTGTTTACAAGCAGTAGACTATTACTGTAAATACCCGTGTATAAGCCGATTTTTTTCAGCACATTTTTAATGCAGTTTTTTTGCGGTAAAATTAGGTGCCTCGGCTGATATTCGAATCATCTTATAACCTACAATAGAATCAACTTCATGGATCGTTGGCCTTGTCAACATTGGAAATGTCTCTGTTTTTATGGATTTTGCATTCATCCACACCAACACGTGCATGCATGCACACACACCAACACAGAGGAGCACACACAAATTCATACATCTACACCCTTCTGTGAAATTCCTCAAATATTGTGAAAATCCAGGGGAGAAGAACCCACCAAGAAGGAAGACCACACAGGTTAGATATGGCTTCATTTCCCTTGGCTGCCCAGGTAATGGAGAATAATGTCGGTTTGTTTCAATAACTGTTAGTAACAATTTACTGCGGTTTTTTTCTGCTTATTAAGAGAAGTCAATGCCTGTTACTGTTTTCACTTGAAAAATAGTTCAGAGACAGCATGGGAAATCTTCTACTACTCAGAGACTAATGTGCAATGGAAGCATTGATCAAAATATTTTGTAATGGTAATGGTAACTAACCACGCACCATCCAGCTCTCCTGTTCTTCCTGACCCTCTCCTGTGCTCCAGGTGAAGAGATGAACTGCTGTACCTTGCATGATCGCTTTCAAGGTCCTAAGGCACTATGCAACAAGCGTGAGATAAAAATGGGAGCATCAAACAAGTTATTAGGCCAATTATCTGGGCTGTCCAGTGAAACTGTGGTCCTAAACCTCCCAACCAAGGACCCAAATGCTCGCTATTTGGTGTTGGGCTTAAGTAGCTTCAGCAGCAACACTCTTTCTGACTTCCTTTTCTGTTAGGTCACACAACTTGCCATTTAAGTTTCTCAACTGACGGTTGAATGCAATCATATTTCCTTAAATCTTTCCATCCCAATATTCTAACAGTGTAATGTGAATTACTAGCTATCCCCTCAATCCCCCCGCTGGCTCCAATCACTGCCAGAATGGTGTAGACTATATGGACTGTGTTGGGCTTCCTGAAGCTGTGATGATAGAGTGTCGCACAAAAGCTCTTGCTTCCAATCTAAAGGTTTCTCTTATGTCTCTACGTCCAAGAACAATCATGAGAACTCTATGCATTGCATGTCCATAGAGCCATCCGTGACCAGTGGGAGCCAGCAAACACATGCTTTCCTGTTTCTTCACCGAAGTGGAGGCTGTGAGTCACATTCCACAGCGCATCCTTATTTTGTCCTTTGTGGTTTTACTTCCCTGTGTTCTGTCACTGCTTTGTGGAACTGCATGGAGAAAGAGAAGCCTTTTTCTCAGGCTTACGTCTGTAGAAGTGAAACCAATGTATTTGTACATTATTATAAATGCTCTCAACCCTCATTTTAATGGCATCACCTATTAAACTAAAATGAACTACGGTGGTTTATGATATAGTTGGATGCATACCAAAAGCAACAACAAATAAAATCCTTTGCTATTGAGTCATTCCAACATATAGTGCCCTATACTGGGTTTATGAGGCTTTATGACTATTTATCTGTGCAGGCAGCCACATCTCACTCCTAGGCAGCAACTGGTAGGTTTGAACCACTGGTCTTGTAGTTAGCTTAAATGATAGCACAACCAGGACTGGATGCTGAGGTGGTTTATAGTATTTAATCTTACAAGTACAGAGCTACAGTAAATATTTTCACATATAAAGCCTTTTACTCATTAGAAGACCGAACCCAAACTACTGGTACTGAGTTGATTTCAATCCACAGTGACCTTTTATAGGGTTTCTGGGGCTTTGTGGATCTCAATGGAAGCAAACAGCCTTTACCTTTTCCCCTGCAACAGCTGGTAGAATTGAACTTCTGACCTGTGGCCAACAATCCAATGTTTACCTGATGGTGTCACCGAGACTTCATGCTTAGGTGGTTTATAATGTTTAATCTGATAAGTCAAGCTATGATCATTTTTTACTTACATATAATAATTTTTCATCATTAAAAAAAAACCCAAAACTTCTTCTCTCTAGTTAATGTTGACTCCTATCAATCCTACATTGTGTTTCTGAGGCTTTTCAAAACTTCAGCGGAACAGAGTGTCTCCCTCAGTGAGAAACCAGTCTTGCAGTTAGCAGACCAATAATTAATGTATAGCACCATCAGGTCAGTTTTTAAATAAAATGGGGCTAGTGAGTTAAAGATACATTTTTTCATGTTTTTGAAACAACATTAACACGTTATTCAAAATTTGGCCTGTAGATTTTTAGACCCAATCACAATATCTGATCTTGTTCTTTCATTGCAACTTTGCCAGCATTGTGTATTACCTTTCTATTCATTTTAATCATTTATGTAATCATATATAATTTTGCACTTAAATTCCATTTCTTCTCTTTCTAACATTTCCTCTTTTAGGAATGGCTGCCTTTTGTAAAGCGATCATTTTCAGACATTTCAAAAAAATTGAGTTAGTCTGATTCTACATTGCAGGGCCTACAATGTAAGCTAATTCCTGGCTGACAGATGGTCATTAAATCAGGGTGGTGGAGAAAAAAAATACAGTAGAACCCCAGACCTCAATGCTAATCCATTCTAGAAGGACCATCAAGGTGAGATGCAGTCGAGCTTCTCATCAATTTTTCCCATAAGAAGTAACTGAAAATGGATTAATCCCTTTTTGACCACCAAGTTTTCACCCTAACCTTGCCTTTTTATATGAAACAGAAATTTCAAAGTAAATAAGTTCAGAGTTAAATAATATAATTTAAATAATAAACACTACGTTAAAAATGGTTTTAACAACTACAGTATGGTCCATACCTTGAGATCGATGAGGATCTGCGGACATGGATGTGGAGAGGAGGTGTGGAGAGAGAGTCATTGTTGGGAAGGGGAATCGCCTTCCATAAAAATCAACTAGTAGCTGCTTTTCAGGAGGTTTTTTTTCCCCCTTCTTTGTCTTTTTCCACTAGGACCTGGCTGGCTTTCTCTTTTAAAAAAAAAATCTGGCTAATGTGGTCAGCTGTTGGTGTTTCCTTAACTGTTTTCTAAAAGGGTTTACTAAATGAACACTATCAATAACACGGTTAACCAGTTCTTTATCATGATGATTCTTTTCAAAAAACTTTCTTAGGACCCAGGTTTTTTATCTAAAATCAGTAAAAAGAGAAGCCTCAAAAACTAAGAAAATGACAGCAAAATGCTTGGAACACAGAAGCAAAGGGTTTAAACAACGCGTACATGCTATGGCAACTAACAGAAACATGAACTGCTTTTGTTTACAAAAATCCCATGTGTCAGGTTAGATTCCGATGTTTCATTCAACTCTGATGCAAAATTTTCTCGACTTTTCGCGTCGAGATCTGATTATGGTGTATTGGTGTGGTCGAGTACCGGGGTTCTGCTGTAAAGTAAGTCTTGAGTTGGAACAAGAATGAAAAGGGAGTTCTTCAATTTAATAAACACAAGCGTCTACTTGTGTCACAGTTGAATTATTTGATAGGGCTCTTCCACCCATAATCTTTGTAACTTGTACAAAATAATTGGGTGGAAGCATTCAAATAAGGCATAGTGCTCTTTATTGAAGGGGTTCATCAATTTTGCCATTCCATGGGGTATAAAATGAGCCATCTCAGAAGCAGGAACTGTGATCATCTCAAGACCTTAAAGAAAGAAAAGCAAGGGAAATGCATCCTAAATCTCTATGCAGACAAGCAATAGCTATGGTAACATAGACTGTCAAACTAAGTGGTAGACTTCCCAACCCACAAGCTGAGCAATGTCCAGTGCTGGGGCAGAAAGCTGGCTTGTACAGTGGGTGCTGTGCGGTATTTACAAGCATTAGAGGAGCTTTGTAACACTTGCCTAAGCCAGGCAGACACCAAAGGGCCACATGATTGAGATGCCATTGACCAAGCAGAGGTGTGCTTGCTTGCATGGCTGAAAAGAAGAATTTCAGTCAAAAATACTCTAATCTATTAACTTCTCTAATAAACTCTCTAATCATGAGTATTGTGCTGTGTGAGTTCTGTGTGATCATTGAAATGTCTTATCCAACTTAACAGACATGGAGAGGGCAGTGGGGATATTGGTTGGTGTCGGAATATAGGGAATATGGGGTAAAGAAGGTCGGAGGTCTTGAGCGGTTGTGAAGTTTGAGTCTCCCTGGGCATTGAGTAGCCAGAGGAGGCCAGAGGTGGCCTCAGGATTGGATGAAGGCTTACTAACACCTTGTAATATGCAGATGACACAATCTTACCTGCTCAAAGTGAGAAGGACTTAAAGCGTGTCTGATGAAGATTAAGGATCGCAGCCTTCAGTATGGATTACAACTCAATATAAAGAAAACAAAAATCCTCCCAACCAGCCAATAGGCAGCATCCCAATCAACGGAGCAAAAATTGGCTTTGTCACGGACTTCCCTTGCTTGGAGCCACCATCAAGGTATGGGGAAGCAGCAGTCAAGAGATTCAGTAATGTATTGCGCTGGGGCAGGTCAATGCCCCTTAAAGTGTTGAAAAGCAAGGATTTTACTTTGAGGACTAAGGTGCACCAGACCCAAATCATGATATTTTTCAACTGCCTCATATGCATGTGAAAGTTAGACATTGAATAAAGGAAGATGGAAAAGAAATAGATGTATTTAAAGTACCATGGACCGTCAAAAGAACAAACAGATCTGTCTTGGAAGAACTACAGTCAGAGTGCGCCTTAGAGGCAAGGCTGTCAAGTCTGCATGTGACATATTTTGGACATGTCATCAGGAGAGAGCAGTCCCTGGAAAAGAAAATTTTCTTGGTAGAGGGGCAGAGGAAAGAGGAAGGCCTTCGATGAGATGGGTTAACACAGTAGCTGCAACAATAGGCTCACACATCAAAACAATTGTGAGGATGGCATGGAACAGGAAGGGTTTCCTATTCCCCCCTATTATGCATAAAGTCATTATGGGTCAGAGCCAACTGGCACCCAACCACAATGATATATATGTACCATTGCCATCAAGCACTGCTGATTCATAGCAACCCCATTGTGGGTTTCCAAGAGTTTTATGGGAGTCTTTTCCCCCAAGGAACTGCTAGTGATTTTGAACTGCCAACCATGAAGATCACAGTCCAATGTTTAACCACTACACCACAGGACTTAACCAGAACATTATTGATCTATCGATAGTGTCTATCGATAAAGTCCTGTGGAATATTGTAAATAAATATGTGTGTGTGTGTTTAAGATTGCAAGCAGAGCTCTTTTCCTTCCACAGTCAGGATTGATCCATAAAAATCAGGATCAATTGAGGAATTATAGAAAATAATACATACTAAGCTAAAGCATTTTGACCTGCCAGTCTTTGGCTGCATCCCTAGTACCTTCTTTCTGAGGCATCTAAGTTACCACATTTGGCACATCTTGCCCCTTTAATCACGTAATCCATAACTACAGTAAAAAATCTATTTCCATTTCATGTTTCTTTCAAAGTGGAGCAATGAGTCAAAGGGAGTTGGAAAGATATCTAGAATATTTTTCAAATTGTTTACTGTCCTTTTTATCTAGAATGCTCTTTCAAAGTAATTCATCTTTGTTGAGACTTTCTATCATTTTTTCCTAGTAAACAAAATTTATTTTAATCTCATGTATTTAATTAGTTCAGATAATAATTGCCAACAATATATCATTCTAGATATTCTGTCATCAAACAAACAGACAAACAAACTCTGCCTTTGAGTCAACCGATTCATAACAACCCTATAGGACAAAGTAGAACTGCCCCCTGAGGGTATCAAGGCTGCAAATCTTTACCAAGTCGACAGCCGAATTCTCTCCTGAGGAACAGCCAATGGGTTTGTACCACCCACTTCCAACTTCTTTGGACAGTGACAAAAATTAAGCCACCATGGCTGATATTCTTCTGTAGCCATTCTACATTGAATGACTAAAGTGTGTGTGTGTGTGTGTGTGTGTGTGTGTGTGTATAGAAGTGTAGAAGTGTATGCATATCTATTTCTTTCTAAGCTGGCACACAAGAAAATATTTCACATATGCCAAAAACAAATTGAAAGCATGAAAGGTAAAAGGATAGAGATTTAGATATTTCTGAAAAACCCTGGCTTTTTAAAGATTCTGCTTTGATGCCATAGGGGTGCCAACTCACAAACTCACTGGCATTAAGTAAATTCCTACTCCTCGTCAATGCTACAGGACAGAGGAGAGCTGCCTCTGTGGGTTTCTGCCTCTTTATGGAAGTATACCATCTCATCTTTCTCTTCTGGAGCAACTGGTGGTTTTAAACTGCTGACCTTAAAGTTAGCAGCCAATGTATAATCTACTACCTTAACAAGGTTCCTTCCTAGGGTGACAGCAAAGTTTAAGGTGTGCCCAAGGATGAAGTTCATAAAGACACCCACTATAAAACTGAGTATCTCACAAATTCAGAGTATAAAAAGGCATCATGGGAATTTTCATTTATTGATTACTGAAAGAAGAGAAGAAAATCACGTGTGAGAATGTGTTACCATTAATCAATCATTAGCAGCCAGGTTGACTAAGTAGTTCAGTGTTCATCTGCTAACCAAAATGTCATTGGTTCAAGCCCACCAGCCACTGTGCAGGAGAATGATGTGGTAGTCTTCTCCACAGACTTATAGCTTGGGAAACTGTTACAGGATAGTTCCACTGTTTCATATAAAGTAGCTATGAGTCATAATTGATTAGAAGTCAATGGATCTGGAGTTTGATTTTAACCAGTTTTTATGACGGTTTACAAGCCTAAAGAACCCTTACATTTTGGTTAGCAAATCCTAAAGTGAAGTAGAATAGTCTTGGATTAGTAATTTGATGACAGACTGATCATATGTAAATATAATTTGGGAGTATCCAATTATAATCTAGACTTAGACAATTCTCCCAGATGAGTTTACTTCTCTGAGGCAATGCCTAGGACCATAGCCCCAATCACAAAACAAGAGCAAACAAAAACTGGCAATGATCAGGAACAGGGACAGCAATATCAGAATCAAAAGTTTTCAGTGATTATAATAATCATATGCAGAATATAAAATATATGTATCAAATAGGTTATAAAGAAATAAAAAAGAAGCTTAAAAATATAAGAGAGCAAGAGACCATGAGACCATCAGGAAGAATGGAGAATATTGGGAAAAGTTATGTGAACTCTTAGCTTTGAAAAATATATTTAAAAAAATAATAATGGTTAAATTACAGCAAATTGAACAAAAGCAATAGAGGTATTAGTGAATGGAAAGATAAATTTAAATAAATTATCTGGAGTATATCCCAAAGTGACCTAGTGACTCCATCAAACAAGTCTTTTACCATTTACACAAAGTACAATATGGAAGATGTGATGAAGTCTTTGAGGAGGAAATGTCCTTCCTGAAAGGTCATCAGCGAGATCTTGATGCCCTTGAATCTCAACAAAAGTCTCTAGAGTTGCAATCTCAGGGCAAGAGAATTTGAAGGTTCATACAGAAACAGAAACTACAGTGACTACATAGTTGCCTTTGTTTGTCCTCAGTCATCAAATAATGTATTTCTTCTTCCCTCACCTAAAATACTCACTACCAACTCAAAATAAAACAAAGCAAACACAACTCAATAATCATCAAGTCAACGCCAACTGATAGCCAGCCTATAGGACAGGGTAGAACTCCCTTTGGGGGCTTCAGAGACTGGAAGGCTTTACGGGAGTAGAACGCCTTTGTCTTTAAGTGTCCTGATAAGGGTTCTGGTATCTGTTATTGACCAATATGATACCCGACAATAGCAATAGCTAGATCAGTGCTGACCAATGAATCCTGTGTTGATTCCCATTCATGCCATCAAACTCTATCACCACTGAAGCTTTCTTCATGTGTCCCTGATGGTAGCACTGTTATGATTAATAACAGAGTCAGGCTGATGTTCATGGCCACATCACCTTAAATATTTGATTGTTTTCTGCCTTGTGCTTATGAATACACTCTTTGGGGGATACAAATATTTTCAATTAGTGACCATTGATCTGTCTCTATCCCAAATATCTTTTTTCTCTGGCTTATAATCACTTCTCTAGGTACAAAATTAGATGAGCAGGTATCTCACTAGTATGCCTGCCATTGTGAAGGTTTTCCCTCACCCTTCAGTTTAAGGAACCCTTAAGTGTGTCTCCAGAGCAACTGTCATCCATTCTCAATCTCAACACGCACAGAGTCAAATCAGTAGAAATCAGTCTCTGACTTCTATTTCTGCCATTAGTTATTACCACATAAATAAATATGGGTTTTAAAAGAGGTTCAGATGGTGAATAAAGTGGAAATGTGGGCTG
Organism: Tenrec ecaudatus; assembly: GCF_050624435.1. Classification (NCBI taxonomy): domain Eukaryota; kingdom Metazoa; phylum Chordata; class Mammalia; order Afrosoricida; family Tenrecidae; genus Tenrec; species Tenrec ecaudatus. The sequence continues at coordinate 200,794,755 of NC_134532.1, forward strand.
TCTGTTCTTGTAGCTCCCATGCTCATATTCTCTGGTCCTGCTTATGCTCAATCTTGAATATAACATTTCTATCTGAATGTGAATTGTTGGTGGACCCATGCCTTACTGTTCCATTTTGATTGTGACAGAGCAAGTTCCAATGGGCAATGTAGCACATGGCCGCTTCTATTTCTGTCATCTCAATATGTGGTTGGCCGAGAGAAAGAAAGATTATATGTTTTGCTGGGAAATTTATAGCCATACCTGGAAAGGACACACATTCATTCCACCCATCTTCCTTTGATCATAATTTAGCCACATAGTCACAATCTAATTGAAAGAGAGGTTATAAAATCTCATTTTATTCTGGGCTTGTAATGTGTGAAGCATTGTCTTTGTCTTTGCTGTAGAGTGATGGAGAGAGTGAGGTGGAGAGAGAATGATGGTCAAAGAAAGAATTGTTCAGATACCAGTTCTTAGAATTAGCAACTTCAAAATTTCCAGGGGAATAAAATAAAAAGAAATTTTCATTTTGAGGGCTATAAAAATGAAGAAAGTAAAAAGAAGATTTTAAGAGACAGGATTCCTATTGATTAATGAAAATTATTGATGAGTTCTCAATAACAACAATGAAAATTAGATAATATTAGAATAATAAATTCAAGGGTATGAGAGAGAGACAAACACATCAATCCATCAAAATGGCTGTTCAAGAAAGAGGCTAAAATAAAAGCATTTAAAAACAAAATATGAGAAGCTGAACCGTCATACTCTCTCCCTGGGTTACATCTACATGATATACTAAGCACAGAGAAAATTATCAGAGGCAAGCTTCTGAAATACAACTGTGATCAAAGCATTCAGAACTAATGTGGGCAAATCTAAATAATTGACTGCTCAAAACAACAACAAGAAATGTTCATTGTTAGCTAAATAATAGGAGAGAACTAAAACACAGAATAACAATATGATTTAAATTATGAAAACGGGTCCATTTTAAAGCCTTCAAGGTTCTTGAATATTTTGGAAGATGGTGAATAGTCTTTGGTTTTGGTTCTGTTAAATAAGGATGTTAAAGTATAATTGCAACACACACACAAGGGGCTTCAAAGAGTTCTTGGGAAAGATAGGATTACAAGAGAGTGATATTTTCCCATGAACTTTATGAAACCTTTCCTCTGTAGTGACAGAGAATGATAAAATGTTCAACACTCAAACATATAAAGGGAAAAAATGAAAGGAGAAAAGGAAACTAATATTTAACCCAACAAGTACATCAAACTTGTATATAAAATTACTGTACTTACTTCTAGATCAGAAAACTGCAAAAATCAACACCTGTTCATCGCCATTGAGTTCTACTATGCAGTTCTACTATGACTCGGAGAGGTCATTAGAATTGGTAGGTGTAGTTATCCCCCTCGTGGTCAAGTCCATTCCTACTCATCGTGACCCTAAAGGACAAAGTAGGGCTACCTCAGACAATTTCCAAGGCTGTCTTTTTGAATCCCTCTTAGTGACATTGTGTTTATGAACTAGGTTGCTAACCACAGTCACCAGTTCCAAGCCACCAACTGCTCCAATGGAGAAGGATGGGCACTTCTACTCTTGTAGAGAGTTACAGTCTTAAACCTCTAGGGACAATTCTACCCTGTCCTATAGAGGCTCTGTGAGTCAGAATATATACTTGATGTCAGCAAGTTTAGTTGGTTGGTTGGTTGGTTGGTTGGTTGGTTGGTTGGTTGGTTGGTTGGTTTGGATTTCTGCAGAACTGAGGAGAGAATAAGAGAAAAAAAAAAAAGAACACTGGTTTCTCCTGGTTTGATTTTTTAGAAGCTGCTCTGGACTTTGTTGCCTACATCATTAGACCAGTGGGTGTATTATATTCACTAATATTCATATGCATGGTAAATTTCTTTCTTTATAGGCTATATTTCTTTCTTTACAGCACTTTTTCCTCCGTGAAAAGCACAGCAACAGGTTATTGCTTAACAAAAAAGATGATTGTTAATAAGGCTTTTATTTTTCTGAACGTTACTTAAATAGTGTCTGCTCAGCTCCCTGAAGAAACTTGGATGAAATAATGGTATACAGTTTAATAAAATATGCAAGAAATTGGAGCATTAAAACTGCCATTATCAGTATTACCATTATCAGCAGAGAAGTTGTATACCTAATTCTCCATACATTATGCTAAAAAATTAAAGCATTAGTCTAATACAATGTCAAAGACAATGTTAATGCAAAAATTAACTACAGGAAAGCACAAAAGCAAAAGAATGGAATCCTAAAAGTACAGATTAGAAAGATGGGGGAATGGAGATATCTTCCGCTTGTAGAATTAATACTGAGAGTTTTCTAATACAGAATTCTGATGAAAAAATTATCTGTGGAATTTCTACCTATAGTCCTTTGCCTTTTTATAAATGTATGCAAATAGTTAGCTGCTAAAATGGATTATTAACAGTAGGTTGATGAACACTCATCAACAAAGCCATGTCCAATGGTTCATTTCTTGAAATTACCATAATTAATCAGGCATGGCTACGCTTCTGGTGGTGCTTCGGGTTAGACATTGGACTGCTAACCCCAAGGTTGGTAGTTCAAACCCATCAGCTGTCAAGGAGAAAAGCTTTCTGCTCCTGTAAAGATTTTCAGGGTTGGAAAACCTGTGTAGGCTTTCTATAGTTTGGAATTAACTCAATAGTAATGGGTTTACTTTTGGAGTTGTGTGTGTGTGTGCGTGCGTGTGTGCTTTCCCGGGGAGGGGGCACACAACAGCAAATGACCAGGATGTATGCTCTGTTAGGTAAGATAAGTAAACAAAAAGACAGCATGTTCCACAGGGCCTCTTCGTGGTGGTGGCTTCTCGTACTTGGTCTCAAGGTAGTGCTGTAGCTGACTTCCCTCGTATGACAGAAAGAAGCCGTGCCTCTACCATCTCCATGGTCATTGACATGTTGGGGTCTCTTAGGGTTCTGATGGCAAGCCTTCTCATTGTAGATCTCCTCGTTTTAGCTGCCCTCCATTTTACAAATCACAAAATCCTGGGCTAGGTCACAGATATTTCCTGAAGAAATAGCAATCAATTTGATTGTGTTTTGTTGTTGTTTGGTTCTTAAAGTTAATTTATTATTTCTCCGGACAGTTCAAGATACTTTGTAAACACCACAGTTCAAACCTGTCACTTCTTCTTTTTTACATTTTATTATCCATGTGTTGCATACATATCAGGATACTAGGAAAAGGAAAAAAAAAGCCTGGTTTGGGTCAGATGCACCATAGTCTTCAAAGTGATGGATGCTGTTCTTGTTAGGTGCTCAGAAGCTGGGTCCGAATGAGCTAGACTGTGTGTAACAGAATGAAGCAAGGGAACCTACTTCATCCTCACACTCACGGTTATATTTGAGCCCATTGTTGAAGCGCTGTGCTGATCCATACTCCGAAAACCAAACCCATTGCCATGGATTCTATCCCAACTCACAGCAACCCTACAGGACAGTGAAGAACCTCTCTGGTGGGTTTCCAAAGTAAAGAGACCCGATAGAGCTCTCAAATTATAGAAAATATCTTTGATATGCTATCCAAGTGAAATATTGCTGAAGATCATCCAACCACAGTTCCAGCAGGGCATTGACAGGGAGTGTCCAGAGGCTCCGCCTAGATTTGGAAGAGGATGTAAAACAAAGAGTATCAGATGGACCTTGGCTCAAAGTTGAAAATACCAGAAAGCTGTCTATTCTGGTGTTTTATTAAAAAGGCAAAGCTATTTGACGGTGTGGAGTATACCACACTATGAATAGCCTTGAGAAAATGAAAACACTTTGTTGCATTCATGTTGAACCTGTCTGTAGATCAAGAAGCAACTGTGCATATAGAACAAGGGCACCCTGCACGGTTGATAATGAGGAAAGTGTGTATCTGCTCAGCATACCTATTCATCTGTATGCTGAGAAAATGATCAGATAAGCTGGACTATATCAAGAAGAATGTCACATCAGGGTTGGCAAAAAGCTTATTAACAACCAGCAATAAGCAGATAACACAATCTTGTTTGCTAAAAGTGAATAGGTCCAGACCTGAAGCCCTTGCTGATGAAGATCAAGGATGGCAGCTGTCAGTGTGGATTATAACTCAATGTAAAGGAGATCAAAATCCTCACCATTGTACCAATAAGTAATATCATGATAAATGGAGAAAAGTTTGAAGTTGTCAATAATTTTGTGTAGCTTGGCTCTACAATCAGTGCTCATGGAAACAGCAGTCGAGAGATAAAACAATTCATTCCACTGGGTAAATTTACTGCACAAGACCTTTTTAAGGTGTTGAAAAACAAAGATTTCTGAGAACTGAGGTACACCTAACCCAAGTAATGATATTTTCAATTATCTCATATGCATGTGAAGGTGGGACATCATATAAGGAAGACTGTAGAATAATCAATATTTGAATTGCAGGGAATATTGAACATACTGTGACTGCCGAAAGAATCAGAGAAACTGTTTTGGATAATGTAATCAGAATTTTCCTTAGAGGCAAGGATGGCAAGACTGTGTCTCACATGCTTGGCCGTGTTTTCAGGAGAGACCAGTCCCTAAGGAAGGATGTTAATACTGGTAAAGTGGAGGGAACGGGCAAAATAAAAAGGCCTTCAACTAGAGGGACTGACACAGTAACTGCAACAAAAGACTCAATCCACTATCCTCCATACCCATCTCAGACAGAAGAACAATTGTGCACAGGACACTGAGCAGCATTGCATTCTGGTGTGCGTAAGGTTGCTATGAGTCTGAACCCACTTGACAGCACACACCAACAAGTGTCTTCTAGAGAATAATGTTTTGTCTTTCTCTGATGGAGCAACTCATGGCTTAAAACTGCTGACTTTTCAGTTACTAGCCCAGTGTGCAACCCCTACACCACCAGGGTTCCTCCATACACACTCATTGGTTGTTAACGATAGGTTTCTTAGAGTCAGTTCTAATGCATAGGGAGTGTTTACTGAAATGTTATTTGAATGAAGGCTTAGGGATCATCATTCCAATTTACAGTGACCCTGCGACACAGAGTAGAAGTGCCCCATAAGGGCTTTACCAAAGAAGACTGCCACATCTTTCTCCCACGGAGAGTCTAGTGGGTTAGAACCATTGATGTTTTGGTTAGTGCATGAGCATGACTACATGGTAGGTAGGATGAAAATAACTTAGAAATATCAGGAAGGATTAGGTAATATTTTAGGTGAATCTTTAATAGTATGACTTTCCAGGTAGAGAAAGAGAAAACTACTTGAGATCACTGAAAAGTAAGACCACCTTTGCCATCCCAAACATAACATAGCACATGAAGGAATGGACATTTCCCCCTCTGGAAGATTCTGAGTAGTTGGAATAAATGATTATAGTTGGTAAGTAGGTTGGGCCATAATTTGAAAGAATGTACAAATTATCTTGCAGATATATATTTTCGATTATTTAGAGGTTTCTCTGCAAGGGAGTTTTTGTATTCACTCTTATTTATCCAAGGATTTCCACATGATGGAAGAGGAGACATGTTGGGGCCACCACATCTTAGGCCCAGCACTTCTGACATGATCACTACCCTGCAGGTGCATCTAGGCAAATAGTGGAGACAGGAGCAGATTGGTACAGACAGACTATTCAATGTTGGGAGTCCAGTGGTGCTTTTGGATGGTAGACAAGGGGTACTAACCTCCTGGTGGAAATATCAGAAAAAGCTTCCAGTGGGGTGTACCAGCAAACTAAGCTGTAGTCAGAAAATAAATGTTGTTGTTATTTGATATTGAGTTGATGTCAACTCGTGGTTAAACTTTTTTTACAATAGAATAAGGCCCAGTTTTATTGGGACATAATCCACATACTATACAATTCAATAGTTCAACCATATCAAGAAGAGTTGTATAATAATTACCATAATTTTAATGACATTTCTTGTACTACTTGTTATTAGCAACCTGTTTCCCTTAGTTTCCCTTGCTATACCCCCAGGGGACTATTAATCCAGTTACTGTCTCTATAGACTCACCCTTGGTGAATGTCATATGTTGAAAAATATACTCAAACAAAGAATAAAACACCTGCCAATGTTTGTAAAATAAAATAGAGGAAAATTCCAGTTTTAAAGAAAGCAGAAAATATTTAAAACTAGAACAAATTAAAAATGGGTCAAAAGGGAAGTCAAATGAAGAGGTGTGGAATGTTAACTTCACTCTCTGCCATGATCCACTTTCCAGTGGACTCTGTATGATAGCCAGGCTCTTCACATTGATAGTCCATGTTCACAAGGCAGTGGTTCTCAAACTTCCTAATGCCGCAACCCTTTAATGCAATTCCTCATGTTGTGGTGATCCCCAACCATAAAATTATCTTAGTTGCTACTTCATAACTGTAAATTTGCTACTGCTACGAATCCACCCCCACCCCCAAATGGGTCACGACCCACAGGTTGAGAACCACTGTCATTAGGTTTAGTCCATGTGTATTCCACTTCAATTTGTTTGTGACTGATAAAACTTTTAAATAGGTAAAAGGAGAATTAAATATGATGCTACATTTTGTCCAGACTACATGTACTATGATCTTTTTACAATACTCTCCGACTGATAACAAGGATCTTCTTATCCTCGACCACTGTCAGAGGGAATTCAACAGAGACTTAGTCTATGTGTGAATCCTGCAAAGGGATATTGGCCTCCTACTGTCATCCATATCTATCTGAAAACCAGATGTTTACAAGTTAAGCTCTGATATCTTTCCCTCTTTCAGGTTTGGATTATATCATTTATAATTATTGGATCACTGGGAATTGTGGTGGTATACAGGTTACGCATTGGGCTGTGAGTCTCATGGATCAGCAGTTCAAAAACACCAGTGACTCGTCAGGAAAAAAGACAGGGGTTTTTACTCCCGTGAACAGTTACAGTCTTAGAAATGAACAGGGGTCCGTATGAGTCAGTATCGATTCGATGGCAGTGAGTTTGGTTTTTGAATTTGGATCACACAAGCTGGTGTGTTCTTCCATGTGGACTTATTTTATGCCTTACTTAGATGGGTGCTTTTTTGAAGACCAGCTTTTAAGACCTCAAATGCTATTCTTTCTGATAGTTGGGCATCATCTAGTTTCTTCATCAGACTTTGCTGTAGCACTCATATCTTCAGTGATCTCTTCATGAGGGTATCAAGCAGAGCCATGCCATGAGATTTAATTTTTTTAGCGTGTGGCTAAGATTAGGGTCAAGTCCCAAAATCCATTCATATACCCATGGTATATACAGGTCTCTTGTTCACCTTAGCGACAGCATTGCCATTTTATATGAAAGAACATTATTAAACAGCTTCCTGGGGTGTAAGTTAATTCTCTGCCAGTTTTATAGCCTTCGGCATGTTTGAATCTGTTCCAATGGCTACGTATAGTGCCTACCAACTGTGCGGGCGCTCCTTCCAGTACTAGAGCAGGCAATACTCTGTTTGAATCCAAGGGCTTTTACTGGCCAATTTTTAGATGTAGATCACCTTTCTCCCTAATCTCTCTTCGTCTGAAAGCTCCTGAAATCTGTCCACAATGAATAGTCCAACTGATATTTGGATTACGGGTGTCAAATTTTCCACAGAAATACAACAAACCAAAAAACATGCTGGACTTTAATTCTCTGCTCAGGTCACACTTTGGAGTAAAGAGATCATAATTGATTTTAATTCATGGCTGGATATAAATATAAAAGTAATTAGTTTAATAAATCAATAAAGTCACAAGAGCAGCATTTAATGTTGAAAAGAACAGTAAATTTTTAGTTAATTCAACATATTCAAAGAGAATTTATCAAGTGCTGAGCACAAAAGGTGCGTCCAGAGAATGAGTAGCCATGTCAGAACTGCAATCATTAGGGAAGGTCTTGGAGCAGATTTTTTCACCTCGAGATCAAGAAGCTTATCATTTAATCAACCAGACAAAATGTTAATGTTCGAAAAAAGAAATAGCTAAAACAAGGCTAGCTAAAATAGACTGGTATTGGCCATGTTGAATTGGCAATCATATGGTATTCTAGGCCAGGAATGACAAATCAAAGAGGGATGACATCACACTCACTGTCAAAAGAACATTCAAGATTTATCCTAAAACCCAATGCTCTAAGTGAGAGAATCATATCCACATGCCCATAAGGAAAGGGGTTATATTGCTAATGTCAAATAGATCTTGGCTGAAATCAGAAAATAACAGAAAGATGCTTACCTGTGTTAACTATGAAATGATATTCAGTTGTGTGGATCTATCATTGGGTGGAGCCATAAGAATGTTATGGATGACATTGGGAAGAATGGAGATTCCACAACACCTAAATGTACTCATGCATAAAACCTGCACATAGAATTAGACATAGTTGTTGAAACAGAACGTGGTTTACAGTCAGCAAAGTTGTTCATTGCAGTTGTATCCTCCCACCATAAGTATTCAAGCTATCTGTTAATCAAATAATCCAAGAGATTTGGATGCCAAGACTTTGTCTTAGTTACTTCGCACATATTATCAGGAGAGACCAGTTCCTGGCAAATAGCATCATTCTTGGTACAGTAAAAGGTTAACAAGAAAGAGGAAGACAGTCAAGGAGATGGATTGACACAGGGGTCAAAGCAATGGACTCCAACATAACCATGATTGTGGGGATGACACAGGGCCGGACAGAATTCCATTCCATTCCATTGTACATAGGGTTGCTGGGTCAGAACTGACTTGACGTCCCTAATGACAGCACCAACCACAATCTGATCATCCAATAAGCTAGATTTTACGGAGAAGGAGAAGCAACGGCAATTTCGGAGGAGGACTCAGTGACAACGTGTGATATGCACATGACCCAACTTTGCTTTGAACGTCAAGAGGGCTTGGAGCATTTACTGATGACGATCAAAGACTAAAGTCTTCAGTATGGATTATACCTTAAAATAAAGAAAACAGAACTGTTCACTACTGATCCAATAAGCAATGTCATGATAAATGGAGAAAATATTGATCTTTCCCAGGATTTCATTTTACTCTTTTCCATAGTTGACACCCATGGTAGCCAACTGGTAGTCAAGAAGTAAAAAGATGTTGCATTAGATAAATCTGCTGCAAAATATCTCTTTGAAGGTATGGCATTTTAAATTGCCTCATCCGCATGCACAAACTAGACAAAGGGTAAATACCATCAAGAAAAAACTATGCTTCTTAGTAATGACACCACTGAAGAATATTAAATAGAGCCTATATTTCCAGAAAGGGGGCTTTCTCTGAAGAAGTATCGTCAAAATATCCCTGTGCAGTAAGGATAAGAGATTTTGTCACATGCTCTCATTAGGAGGGACAGAGAATGACATTGTATTTGGTAAAGTAGTAAGTCAGAGAAAAGAGGTGGCTCCTGAATGAGATGGGTGGACACAGTGACTGGAACAACAGGCTCCCCCACGGCCTGGATTGTGAGGATGGTGCTGCACTCGGCAGTGTTTTGTTCTGTCGTACAAAGGCTTTCTTTGAGTTGGAACTGACTCAAGCACACCTAACAATCACAACAAAACGAGGTAAGTGCTGCAAACTGGAATGGAGGCACTGAGAAAGAATCCGACACGTGGCCTAAAGGAGTCCAAGAACTGGACACCTGAGCAGAGGATGTAGAAATAAATGGAAGCATGTCATTCAGTCTTTTTTCCCCCTTTCCTTCTTTCTTTCCTGTCATGCAGATTGTTTTGTTGTCTGTGTAATTGCAAATGACTGCTTTGGTCGAAGCTCCTGAACACTGTTTACTGCTAATTTTGGCAATAAACCTGTTAATTAGTCAATTGTAAAACATTAGTGAATCAAGCAACAGTATTCGTTGAACCTACAAATTGAAAGAAAAGGAAAAAAAAACATGACATCTTTCTTCACTGAGATTTGCTTACTGTTCTGTGAAGAAATAACAAAGGGCGATCTACCCTTGCCCTCCTTCCCCACCCATCCCTAACCCACGTTCTGACAACCAGAGTGGTTGTTGATGAGAGAATGCATCCCAAAAGACATTTTACCCAAATGAAATCAGGAAGATGCCTACAAGGCACTTCAGAGAGAGGAAAAAAACAGCTCAGGCCAAAGCAAAGCTACAGACTTTGGCATAGTCAAGGAATCGCAAGTATTCAACGGTAGCAGGAGCCTGGGTGCCTTGGAGAGAGGTCAGGGCCAGGGCCAGAGGAGCCATCTGATGCTGACTTTCAAGACAGGAAGCTGACCTGGCTCTCGGCGGGAGACAGTGGGAAAGAAAGTTGAGAGGGTTATTTAAGGTCCTGCCAGCCCCAGAAGAGCAGATGGACTTGACATCCAAATGGCTCCTACAGTCCTTCAGAACTGTGTTTGCTAAGCAATTTTGCACACTTGAAAGCAATCTGGTCCATTTAGGCCTTCTAACTATAGTTTGCACTACCTGTAATTATTATTAATTAAGGCAGAGGCTCGTGTCGATGAAAGAACTGTGGAAATCTGCAGGGTTCATTTTCGTATTTGTCAACTTTTATTTGAAAACAGCAGGTGAAATTCTGATTTGAGCAACGTTTAGCCTCAAACTATCCTGCAGATTGTTTTGGTATCTATGTAATTGCAAAAGACTGCTTTGGTCGAAGCTCCTGGACACTTTTATTGCTAATTTTGGCAATAAACCTGTTAATTAGTTAATTGTAAAACATTAGTGAATCAAGCAAAAAGGATCCATCTGTTTATAAAATTTCAAAGATCTCTTCTGGGCATAACATTTGAAAACAAGAGCTGGCTTGTTCTGCCTTGCCTACTAACTATGAACCATCACTTTTAAATATTTGTACAGTCTCCTCTTAGGGCTAAGAGGTGATATTTTAATGCAACATTTGTTGTATTTTAAGGCAATTTTGTAGGCACATCGTGTTGCAGACAATTTGCCGCAGAAATTGTTGGAAATTGGAAAGTTGGTGAGGGATATGCAACTTTCTCATCCTTATCCCAAGCTAGACCTAGAAATAATGGATTAAAAACAAAAGCAGGACCAGGGTTTATTCCATACAAAGAACCACGGTTGTAAAAGCCTGGTAGGGAAAGAAGCCCAAGAATTGCAACATTTCCCCAAGCAAACGGCGCCTGCAGTGCAACTGAGTGAAGGGCAGGAGGGGAGACTGGTGAGCTAGATGGGAGACAGACGGAAAACCTTAAACTTCCATATTTTGACAGTAAAATGAGGAAGATCAGTTAGAAATCTCCATCTAGAACAGGACAAATACTTCATTTTTCAGAAGCATCTGGCCAATTACCTGATTACTAGGAAAACGGAAATTAATCCCAAAGTTCATCCTGGCCAGGGCCCAGATAGGATTCCAATGGAGAAGCCTCGGAGAGCTCCGGACACCACAGAACTGCTATTGATGTTGTTTCAAGGTCCTCTCGACTCGATTCCCACCCAGAGTGACCCAAATGCATGAGAGGAGGAAACAGTGCCTGGCCCCGCACCATCCTTCCATTTGTTCTTCTGCTTGAACCCATTGTTGTCGCCAGGATATCAACCCATCTCCTTGAGGGCCATCGTTTCTGCTGTCCTTCTGCTTTGCCAAGTCTGAGGTCCTTCTCCAGGAACTGCTCTCTCCTGACATCATGGCCAAGGCACGTGAGACAATGGTTCACCATCTTTGCCTCAAAGAAGCATTCTGGCCATACTTCTTCCAAGACAAATCTGGTGTGTTGTTTTTTTTTTTCCCCTGGCAGTCTACGGGCCTTATAATTCCCAGAATTATATCAAGGAAAAAACAATCAGAGAGATTGTCCCGAACTTGGCCCTGCCACTCATTCATTGGTCAACAAAAACCCCAGAAAAGGCGGCTGTCAGGGTGACACCCCATGTGTATCAGTATAAAACTGTGCTCCACCATTTTTTTTAGTTTTCTAGAATTTTCTTCCAAGAAACCAGTAGATGGACTCAAATTTCCAGTCTTATCACTAGCAGCTCAACACTATTTGTATCATGCAGAGACTCCTTGACTAGTTAACAGAGCTATATAACGTATGCCTAACACATCTTCCCTGTAAAAAATAGGGGGCTCTTGTTACCGCTGCTATTTGGTGGAAACACTGCCCAGTTCAGCACCATCCTCACCATTGCTCCTAAGCTTCAGCCACAGTGTCAATCCATCTCCTTGTTGGGCCTTCCTCTCTTTTGCTGCCTCTCCACTGCCCCTCTACTTTTCACCAAGCATCATGTCCTATATGCATGATATCCAACAGCCCCTATGACAGGATAATTGATAAGAGATACACAACTTTTTCATCAATATACCTCCAGTTGTCATGTAAGATTTCCTTCAGTTAAAAGATTCTGAAATTATATTTTTTCCAGGTGCAGTAGTAGGCACCAATATGCTTCAAGCCCAGACAACCAGAAATCAGTGTTCTTATAACCTGACAGCTAAAACCTTAAGCCCAGGATAAAAAGGTCCCACATATTCATGACCCTCCGTTTTTATACATAAATTGAAAAGACCATTTCACAGAGAAAATTCTCAAGCTTTTTTGCTCTTCATGGAGTGGTGAAAAAAAATAATTTGTATTTAACATGCAACATTCCATTTGTTTCCATAATGTCTGATTTAAGGATAAAACTCTTTTATTTTCCCCCAATGCTAAGAACAAAGCTTCTCTTAAATGCATCTGGCTTACAGGATCATTTACATATCCAAAGGAACATTTATTTCATCTGACCAGAAATGGAGATGATACAACATTCTTGGCTGAGATTAAAAACATATAAAGATGGAATATTGATGGTGATGCACAATATAGAGAAGCGTGGTGTGGATGATGCCCTGCAGATACTTATGAGAATGAAATGGTTCCGAGCTGAAGTGAAATGATAACCTCAGAAGATATAGATTAATGACTGTAGTTTCTAAGATGAAAAAAGAAGAGGCGAGGATAAAAGAGGAATAAATTTCAGCATTGCAACAAAGGATGGGGAAATTTAAAGGATAATGTTAATTGAATTATGTGTTGTAACCAGATAATGCTCTTTTATACGAAGATGAAAGCTACCGCCCTATCAAGCTATCTGCTGGAGAGATGTCAACTCAAATCCAAAGGGTTATTTTTAAAGTGGCAGGTTCTGCAATAAATCTGAGTTTCAGGAGCGTACTTTTAGTCTAAGCTTCTTAATTTATAATGGTGATAAACTTTGTTTGATTGCTCAGAAACGTAGGTCGAGATTTACGGCAACATTCAGAAGAACTGATTACATTTTTACTTTTCATCCATGATTCCTTGATTCATTTTTATATATATTTATTAAGTTCATAAACCCAGATGGTTCAAAGGGCTCTGTTTTTCCCCCACTATTCTTTCAGGGAGCACACCTTTCATCCCTAAACCCCAATAGTGTAGTAAGCACTGTAGAAGCTCAAAATCAAGGACATATCAATGTTTCTCCAGAGAAGCATTTGTGCCATTTTCCCCCTTACACATCTAGCAAGAAGGCTTGGCTTCATATACATATTAACTAAAAATGATAACAATAAATAATAAATAAGGAGCTAGAGATTTTAGGGAAGGTGCTGCATGTGAAATTATGAACCAGTGGACCCAAATACCTTAATGTCCAGAATTATGAATTCTGAAATTTGAAGAAAATTTAATCAAATTAAAAAAAGGAAAAGAAAATCCAGCCTGTGATCCTTGAGTCAAACCTGACCCTCGGAAACCTCATGGATAAGTAAAGGAGACCCATACTCCACAGGGTGGGTTTTCCATGGAAGTTGAAAGTTCAAGGGGTTTGGGGGGAAGTTGATCCAAAGGGCATTCTTCTGAGGAAAAAGTCTGGGTAAACTGAAACCACCCATCTTTCAGTTAACAGGGAACAGATAAACTTTTGACCCTACCCGGGGAGTAGATCATCCCTCAGTGCCATTGAGTCATTTCTGACCCAGGGGGACCCTACCAGAGTAGAATTGCCCTTAGGAGTTTCTGAAACTATAACTCTTTAGAGGAGTAGAAAGCCTTGTCTTTCTCCCTGGGAGTGGCTGGTGGTTTCAAACTGTTGACCTTGGGTTAAGAAGCCCAACCTGTAGCCCATTCTCCTCCTAGGACTCCTAAAAGGATCGTAGATGTCATGTAATCTAATGTTTCCTAAGCTCGTGACACGGAGTAAAATTTTAATGATGCTACTAAAAAAGTGGGGGACAGAGACTTCTTTGGTTAAATAAGTTTGGGAAGACAGACTCAAGCAAGCTTCCTTACTCCTCACTCACTCTGATGGGATCCTAGTTTGGAGCTAGTGTTTGGCGTTTCCAACCTCGTTTGTCCAGGGGACACTTTTATTGGAGTTACATCTGGTGGGACTTGTGTTCTGGCTTGAAAAGAAGGCAACTGGTCGATTTCCTGTGCAGAGCACCTCAGTCCCAGTCGCCTTGCCCCAGGCTGAGAGAATCTGGTAATTCGGTTTAAATCATTCTAAGGATACAGAACTCATCCTTTTTTGTTGTTTTCATTTTATAGAAAACTGGCTTTATTGTGGATAATCCTATTTGTTAGATATCTTTCTGCTTTGGAGCCAAAATCTATCTCATAGCTCATTAGAGTCGGTGTCATTGGCAAGATACAGTTTACAGAACAAGTCTGTCCCAAAGCCTATTTTTATGGCTCTCAAGTCAGGAGTGGTTTCTATATATTTTTAAAGTTATAAAAGAGCAAAACATAAAAAAGACTATCAAAGAGACATGGCAGTGGTTGCGTTGATATTGGACTGCTGACCAGAAGATGGGTGGTTCAAACCCACCACCCCTTCTGAGGGAGAGAGATGAGGTTCTATGTGCCTGTAAGGTCTGATACCTTCAGAACTCCAGTAGAGGATCACTACGGGTCAAAATCAGTTCCATAGCAATGCTTGTGTTTTGTTTGGGGAGTGTGGCTCAACTAATGACAACTCTGAAATTTTATTTTAAATCATAGTAAAGCTTTTCTTTTCTCCCCCTCCCCCTTCCACCCCATTACCAATCCCCTGCCTCCTTCTTCCCCACTTACCCTCTTCTTCTGCCCTTGGTACCCACCAATGACTGTTTCTTTCTGTGTGGAAAGTTTTCTTGACTTTTTATTAAGCGTGGTCCCTTATAAGTTTTGTTCTTTTGTCATTGACTTATTTCACCCACATGAAGTCTTCCAGGTTCATCCATGTTATGAGATGTTTCACAGATTCATATTTATTCTTTTAGGCTGTAGAATACTCTAAGCACTGTAGTTCATTTATCCATTCTTCCACTGAGGGGAATTTAGATAGGTTCCACCATGTTGTCATCGTAAGTCATGCTACAAGGAACACGGTGGACTGACCTCGGTTTTCGTCGTGGCTCTGTTACCCGGAGAAGGCACAGAGTGTCACGCCTCTCCACTCTTGGATTTTAGTCCCACTTGCTAGAAAGATTTCATGCCAGGGACGGAATTCAGACAAGAAGCAGAGAAAAGGTTTGAACAGAAAAAGTAGGTTTATTGAAAGGGGAAATCCAAAAGCCTTAGCTAGTCTAAAAAGCGCAGCAGAATGTAGAGCCGACACTGACATTCCACTAATGGTGTACATCCCATCACAGACTGCCTTTCGGGTGAGTCTTCTGCTATTGGTCGGTCATCTGTAATGTCCCCCCTCTTCTCACCTCACCGCAGACTTCTTGCTGTGCTCTGGACTCAGACCTCAAATCCAATGGGCTATTCAGCCATTGTTATGGACAGTGTGAACCTCTCCTCTTTCCACACCCAGTCTTCCCTCTCTGTGGTCCCTTGTTTTGACGAGGAAACGTGTCTTACCTGCCCTTCACCTTCTTTGGTGTTAGAGGGGTACAGACAGGAAGTTGGTCTTCACCCCTCTCATTCTGGCTTGTGAACAGTTAACTGTCTGGGAACCTCACGAGGCAGTTCTACCTTGCCCTGTAGGGTCGCTGTGAGTCAGCATAGACACCACAGCAGTGATCACAGTACCATGCGGTAGCAGGATCCTAAGGTATTCACCTAGTTTCAACTTTTATGGAAGTAGTATACCATAGTTGACCGTCATTTCAACATCTTACTGTCCAGCTAGCAGTGAATGTGTGTTCACCAGACACTCAGAAATGTATTGTTTTGGTTTTTATCTTCTATTTTTCTTTTTTTTTTAATTTAGATAATAATACAGAGAGAAGTTTTAGCATGTTTCCTATGCCCCACTGCATTCCTCTGGGCACACTGGGATGTGCCCACATCCACTTTGAAGATTACGGTTATGGAACAAAATGTCCCAAGACATTCCCAAAAGTCACAGCTGGGGGTGGGGGGGGGTGTCAGTTCTCTCATCACTCTCTATTTGAAATAGAATCCGTTCTGTCTAAAACACTTTATGTAGAAGCATAAGATGTTCATTCTTGTTAATCATTGAATAACTATCACAGCTGTCACCTTGGAAGCTTATCCTCACGTTTATAGAAAATCTTCAGATGTCTTAAAGGGGTTGTTTCTGTCTTGAAGGTTGCTTGGCCGCTGAAGAGGATGTTAGCAGCTGTGGGAGAAGCAATTAGTGTCCATTCTCCTCTGATTGACAATTCTGCAAACTACCCGGTAGCATTCTCGTGTTTCTGCAAAATGGCGACCTTCTGTTTCAGAGAGCAGGCTAGTTCTTGAGTTCGGGGTGCCATTACCATCATGCTGATGCCCCATGTGGCTTCCAATTAGGGAATTGAGCCTATTTTCCCTCCCTGACTAGATGGAGATATAAAAGAGAACGATAAGGCCTTCAGAGTGAGGTATGAACAGAAATTTCAGTCAAAGCAGAATGCATAAATATCCATTTTTAGGAGCATTCAATTAAAAATGCAAAGGCAGAGCTCACTGAGAATCTGGGAGGCTCTGGATGAAAGGAGTGAGCTTCGTGAGCTCCCTGAAAAGAAAGCACTGTTTCCCACAATGTCTTCATCAGGAGGACAAGGGACAGTTGGTAGGGAGCAGAGAGATCAGGAACAATGCCTTTGCCAAGGAAATTGTCACTACAAAACACGGCCTGCATAGGACAGTACTGACGTGCACTCACGGAAGGGAATAAGTACTTCAAGATAGTATTCCTGACACATGGAGAGCCTCCTTGAACTGGAGAATATTGGGGTGGTAGTTCCCTTTGGTTTCCAAAGTTTCTTATTTTTTCTATCTCTATGCATTTCGCATTATCCCAATTATCTAAGTTAGTGCATTAATAAGGAAATACTCTGATCTTCCATTTTCCCTAATTAAGACTATTAGGAAGACATTTTATGGTCTTATTTTTTTAATGAAATTCAATTTAAAGTCACTGTATCAGATCTTATTAGCTGCTACATTATAACATATATCATTGGGGGCAAAATGCCTACATCAAATATCGAAACCAAACTTTCAGTATGCAAACTCAGAGAGTAACATAGTCATGGTCCTTTGCATATATTTCATCCTGTATAAAATAAAACTTTCCTCGTGTCAAGTTTTAATCAAGTATGTCCCTAGGAAATACTATGACATGTAAGACCGGCAAAGAAATTTCATCATTCCATCTTTTTAATAATAGGGTGTCCAAATTAAAGGCTGAACATCGTTTAAAGAGCATACAAGAAGAGGTATATAGAACAGTTGACTTATACCATAATGTATTTTTTTCCTTTAATTAATTTCAGTAAGTATATTCCCATGCTAACTTCATGCATGAATTATGGTGCTGGTGAAGAATGTTGAAAGTATAATGGACCGTCAAAAGAACAAACAAATCTGTCTTGGAAGAAGTACAGTCAGAATGTTCCTTGGAGAATGATGGCAACATATGTACAAATATACTTGATACAATTGATATATGGGTTGTTATGAGAGTTGTAAGAGCCCCCAATAAAATGATTTTTAATTTAAAAAAAGAACGTTCCTTGAAGACTTTGTCTCACATACTTTGGACATGTTATCGTGGAGAAGGATATCATACTTGGTAAACCAGAGGGGCGGTGACAAAGAGGAAGACCCTCACTGACATCGTAGCTGCAACAGTGTGCTCACCCATAAGAACAATTGTGAAAATGGCACAGGACTGGGCGTGCTCTTCGTTCAGTTGTACACAGGTGGCCATGCTAAGTTGTAACTGACTTGAAGGCACCTACTAACAACAACCACAACGGCATGAATGGTGAAATTACACAGCGGTGGAGGTTGGCACTTCCTTCTCCCCGGTGCTCAGCATCAAGTAAGTGATCACTAAACAGTGTTTGAATAAAAGGGTAAACACCTGGTTCTCTTTTCTAAAGATCTGAGCTGGCTGGTACAAATGCTTTGCCCTAAAATGCCAACCAAAATTGTTTCAAGCCCACCTAATGCATCGTGAAGAACTGCCGCCCACAAGAAATCTATAGTGACACAATTTTACTCTCGTACTGCACGGAATCCCCTTGAGGCAAAAGTCAATGGTAACAGGACATTTGCTTTTGTTGTTGTCGTTGGTCTGTTCTCCTTCTGCTCTGAAAGAGCAGGTCTTAAGAGACATTTTCTCATGTGATCGTTGCCAATCAGCTGTGAGAAAGAGAACATTTGTAAGCCAATTTTCCAAAATGATGACAGTACTGTGGCTCTGAAGGGTTATCTACTCAGGGTCAGAGAATCGGGGACTAGTAAAACAGAGAGTTTAACCCTGGATGTCTGATTTGGGAGTTCAAATGGTTACCTTGAACTTGCATCTTTCCCTGGAAGTTGGGTCACCCTTCTGAAAGCTATGGACCATGCTCAAGGAACTGCTGTTTGTCCGCTAGTCCCGGAAACTTGGCAATAGACTTTCTTCCCTCACCCATTACTCTTCCCTAGAAATGCTATATATAGAGAGAAACAATTCCACTCCTACAGGAAATCTTCCAGCCATAATTATTAACACACTAGTAAGCAAGTGCCCCAAAGCTTGAGAGAAACCCATATTTCAAGTAAATTCTTGAAGCCTGACGGGCAAATCGCTTCGCATGTTCTCAGGGCTCAGAACAACCACCACCATGACAATTGACACTCAGGGATGTTTTCTTTGTCATTGCTGCACTGTAGGAGCCTTTCCAATGATTTTCTGTCACCCTCTGAAAGTGATAAGTTGTATGAACAGTTTAATGGCCAAATAAAGGATTTCTGGATACCCCATGGAGGGGATTCTCAATTTTGCTGCACTCACTACACATCTCAAAGATATGCTTTGATGATGCACTGGCATTCACATTCTTCCTGCAGCTCCAGTCCTTTCTCACCTGGAACAGGCCAGCCAGGGCAGGACTCAGCTCAAGACTGAAGATAAAGTGCAGTAGAGGGTTGACCTGCAATGAACTATGGGGGTGGAGAGGGGAGGTGGTTTTTAGCTTTTATGGACAGAAAGGTTTTAAGTGTCAGGTTTGATTTTTAAATAAAAGTACACCATTCTTTCATGTTAGGAAAAAGATCAGGCTGTCCACTCCTGTAAATGTTTAAAATTTCCAAACCCCAAAGGAGCAGGTATGTCTGACAGGATCACTATGAATCGGAAAGGAATCGGGGGAAGGGGAAGAGAGCGAGGAATAATTTGTTCGGGGTCCTGGTGACACTGTGGGTGACTAGTTGGGTTGGTAACCACAATGTGAGCAGTTTGAAACCAACAGTCACTTTGTAGGAGAAAGATGAGGCTGTCCACTCCTATAAAAATGTAGTCTTGGAGGAAAGTCTACTCTGTCTTAAGAGTCCTGATTGGCATGATTGCAGTAAGGAATAATACTAGCATTATGCTTTCATGAAAACCCAGTCACCAGTAGGCTTTAATGCATTTGCCTCAGACCTGGCTATGACCAGAAAACATGCCAGCCCCGATGCCCAACCATTGACAGGCTGCCAGGTGAAGCAATGGCTGCCACTTCTACAAACACCATAGATTTGGTCAAACTGTATGTTTTAGGAGCACCAAGTTTTGAGCATATTGATAGTCTGAACTTCCGTCTTCCTGGAGCTAGGCCTCAGAGAAGTAAGGGATGGGATCTTTGACTCTCTTAAGGTGCCCTTCATCTGGAGGCATTTGTTTCATTGCTTCCTGCTGTTGTTAGGTGTCGACAGGTCGGTTCCGACCCAGAGAGACCCTTTGCACAATAGAAGGAAACACTGCCTGCTCCTGCGCCATCCACACAATCTTTCCTGTGCTTGAGCGCATTATTGCAGCCACGGGTTGATCCACGATGCTACCTACAGAGAAATGGGCCTCATGAGAGCAAAGAAAGTGATTTCTTCGTACGCGTTGTTTTTTCAGTTTACAAACTGCTTTGAGGTGCTTGATACAATGTGTGCCTCATGACAACCTGGTTATGAAAGCACCCACACTACAGTTGAGGGAAGATGTTTGGAGAATTGCAAAGGTGCATCACTTACCAATGCGTTTAAAGAGCAGGGCAGGAGTGGTCCTCGGACTAAGGCTCTTTCCGCTTTCCAAAGGCTCAAGAATCACCAGGTAGGCTGACCGATTGGCTTCCTCTTTTGGCTCCCCAGTTGACAGCAGCCTCAATGTCATCTGTGAACATGTTAGAAATGCAAGTTTTCAGGCCCTGCTTCAGACCCTTTAATGAGGAACTCTGGAGCAGGGGCTAGCAATCTGTGGTTTAACAAGTCCTCCGGGTGATTTTAATGTCCAATTTAGGCTGAGGCCTAATTGCATACAGAAAACACTAAGAAACGGAGGGGGAGGAGAAATGGGGAGAAAACCGAACCAGTGACTTTTAGGTCTATTAGAACGCACGGCTGTGTGTCAGAGAAGTACTGTGCTCCACGGGGTGCCCAGTGACTGATGTAGAAGTGGATCACTCAGCCCTTCCTTCTGATGAGCCTCTGGGTAGATGGGAACCTCCAGCTTTCACCAGATAGCAGCCAAGTGTGAAACCCTTAGCACCAGCCAGAGAGACCTATTCATAGTACCATAAGGTGGTCCTAGAAATGGCCCCAATTAAAAAAAAATTTTTTTTAAACCTCCAGATGACCTCAAAGCCCAAAGAAACAAAGTATTCAAAGTTTATCCTTACAGTGCGAGCAACCTGACCTTAACTTTGAAACTTCTCTCGTCCCTGCCATTGGAGAAAAAAAAATGGCAAGTAAAAGTGAACCTTGGTATTGCATTGGGTTAAGCATTGACTCATGGGTAAGGACAAGTTCAGCAGCTCTCAGCCACCAGGCAGTCACTCCTGGGGAAAGAGATGAGGCCACCTGCTTCCGTGAAGGTTTCCAGCCTTTGGAAACCCCATGCCACAGCTCTGCTCCATCCTCCAGGATGGTGGTGCATTTGAATTAGGTGTTTAATTGGACCGTGATTTCTGGTTTATTCAAGCGTGTTGATAAAAGAAATCTTTATCCTACACAAGTCCTTTATCAAGGGTCTTTAATCCATCAGTGTCTTTCCCAGAATTGTGTTTTATCCAATCCATGGGCTCACACAAAGAGAGATGACAACCCCCCACTCCACACCCACCCGGATGCCCACTATAAACACCGGCTCCTTCGAGGGTGTTATTCCAAGACAGTTCAAGATGTGCACATCTTGAGATTCACAGAGGAAAAAGAAAGGAGGTGAGCCCCCTGTCACATGCTCCATAGCACTCTGTGTTTCTCCTTTACAGTCCTCATCACACTTCTAATTACTTGTTCAATGTCACTGTCTAATTACTTCTTCCCCACATGTTCTCCATTAGGATTTTTAGAGGTCCTAAGCTTTGACAAGATAATGGTATCTCATTCAACACCATATGGATTTCAAACTTCAAGAAAGCAAAAACTTTGGAGTAAGTTGAAGAAGTCCAACACAATTTGGCTTCCTCCTGTGCTGAGCGCTTCAATGCTTTCCTCCCAATAGCAGATCCCCAAATTGTCTTTGAGAAGTGGGGGGGGGGGGGGAAACCAGGGGGTCTTAGTCTCACAATGGATGGCTTCATAAGGTAAAAATATGTTCTCCTACCATTCAGGAGGCTAAACATCTGAATTCAAGATATTGACCCTAGATCTCGATCTCTCTCTCTCTCTCTCTCTCTCTCTCTCTCTCTCTCTCTCTCTCTCTCTGTCTTTCTCTCTCCCCCAGCTCTTGAAAATCTGTGTCTCTTTCATCCTCTTTTTTCTTTTTTTAATTCTTTTTTCATTTTTCATTTTTGATCTGTGACCCTAGATTTCCTCAGTTCCTTGACAAGTCTCATATGGAATCTACCTTTTCTCCATGCTAATCCCTATAACCCAGAAGCAGTTAGGTATAATACAAACCTTACACTGACATGACCTCCTTAACCTTACAAAGAAAGCCCTATTTCCAACTAGGATTATTTCCACATGCACACCCACTACTACCATGGATTCCATCTCATAGTGGCCCTATATAGGGTAAGTGAGACTGTCAGATTTTATGTCACCTGATGTTATCAGTGTGGAGGTAGGTGTGGGGTCCAGACTGTCAATCAGGTGGTAGCCTGGTGATTCTTCTTTGGAGTATGACCTTGTTATAAGAGAGCCAGTGATTGATTCTTCTCTCTCTCCCCCCCCCCCCCTCCTTATCATCTTTTGCCTTTCTCCTTGCTTGGATTCAATGTCTGCCTCCAGGAGTCACCCTATGTGAGTAGCTGACTCTGAAAGCTGTAGGCTCCCTGCCGTGCTCTCACCAACCTTAGATTATCACAGTTCCCACAAGCCTGCACCTGATTCCCTGATTCCTGACTTAGAGTCGTCTTTCTGTTTCACTCAGCATGCGCTGGGTAGCATCAGACCCATGGACTTGAATTGCACTGACCTGGGATGCCTTCTTGATATAAACTTACTTCGTGATAGAAGGTTCTTTAGTATACATAAATGCGGGTGATGGGTTTGTTTCTCTAGACATCCCAACCTAACAAAGGGGAGTAGGTAGCTTGATCTTTCTCCCAAGGAACAGCAACCCTGTTTTCCCGAAAGTAAGACATGCCCTGAAAATAAGACCTACTTACAGTTTTACCTCTTGCTGAAATATAAGGCATCCACCTGAAAATAAGACCTCCCCGAAATAAGGGTGTGGGTTATTATGATGATGTTCCAGAAGATGATGACATGACTGTCATTGAATAAATGAGTAAATGTACCATAGATTGTTGTACATTGAAATAATGGTAGTAACAAGAAATTCTTGATACTGTAGGATTCACAGGTTGTCTGGCTATACTGGTTTATGATGACAACTACTACTGCACCGTATATAGGTAAAAAATTTCTGGGTATTTTGGTTCAACAAAAAATGTGTACCATATTCTTCTTCATGGAAAAATAAAGTATCCCCCTGAAAATAAGACCTAGCGCATCTTTGGGAGCAAAAATTAATATAAGACGCTGTCTTATTTTCGGGGAAACAGGGTAGTGGGTTCGAACTGCTGACTTTGAAGTTAGCAGTTTAAAACTTACCTAACAATGCCACTTGGGCTCCTCCACTTGCATCCCACAGATGTTTTGGGGAAACACAATTAAACCCATAACAGGGATGGGGGCACTATGTCTATGGTGGTGCCCTAAGTGTTACGCTGGTCTTCCTTTGATGAAGTCGGCAGTTTCCTCATAAATTGTAAGTTCCAGAAAGAACAAAGCCTTGCTTTGTTTACATTATAATGTCAGTGAAGGATTTTAGCAAGCATCTGATGAAAAATGCTTTTTTAAATGAGTGCATAAAGTAGCCTGGTGATAACAACAAGAAGTGCTCAACTGCTAGTTGAATAGTTGGCACTTTGAATTCACTGGGAGACAACTTGGAAAAAAAAAGTTTGCCTAGCTGTTGCTACAAGACTGCTGCTTAGAAATGCTGTGTAGCAGTTCTTCCCAGTCCACACGGGGTCCGGATGGCAATGGACTAGAGAGTGAGAGAGGACAAGCAGGAAAGCAAAAAGATAAAATTCTACCTTACAAATCCGGCTAGACCAGAGGATGTGCACTGGTACAGATAGGAACTGGGAACACAGGGAAGCCAGGGCGGATGATCCCTTCAGGACCAGTGGTGTGAGTGGCGAAACCGGGAGGGTGGAGGAAGGGAGGGTTGGAAAAGGGGAACCGGTTACAAGGATCTACATATAACCTCCTCCTGGAGGGACGGACAATAGAAAAGTGGGTGAAGGGAGATGTCGGACAGTGTGAGATATGACAAATTAATAATCTATAAATTATCAAGGGTTCATGAGGGAGGCAGGAGCGGGGAGGGAGGGGAAAATGAGGACCTGATGCCAGGGACTTGGGTGGGAGCGGATGTTTTGAGAATGATGAGTCAATGAATGTACAAATGTGCTTTACACAATGGATGGATGTATGGATTGTGATGTGATAAGAGTTGTATGAACCCCTAATAAAAGGATTAAAAATAAGGAAAATAAAAAGAATCCCCCCCAAAAAAAGAATGCAAGTGAGACGATAAAATGACAAGTAGGAAAGAAGAGGAAAAAAGAGAATCAGAGGAGGCAGCAGTGAAGAAATGAGAGAGGAAGGAAAGGAGAAAACGAGGGAAGGAGAGAGAGATGGGAAAAACTATAGCCGCTGGTTCACTCCGTTCACAATTCTGCCACAAGTTGGGTTACATGGGGACCCAAAACCAATAACCCCCCTCATGGAGACCCCATGGGATGAAATAGAACTGCTTCATAGGGATTGAAGGGAGTCATTTGTGTGGAAGGAGATTCCCAAGTCTTTCTTCCACCGAACAAGGGATTGAGGGTGGGGCCTTGAACCCCCAGCCTTCTAGGTAGCAGCTGACGACTTCACTTCTTCCATCATGTAAAAGATCTCCTCATTCCACAACCAAAGTCACTGCCTTCAAGTACAATGTGATTCTCAGTGGCCCTATAGGGCAGGGTAGAACTGCCCCCTCTGTCTTCCTAAGACTGTAAATCTATAGGAGAGCAGATGGCCTCCTCTTTCTCCCTGGGAACGACTGGCAGTTTGGAACTGTTGACTTTGTGGTCAGCAGCCTTACTTGTAACTAACTACACCACCAGGGCGCCTTGGGAAGAGATAGACTGGTTCCATTCTCACCAGTTGGTTGCTAGAACTCAGAGAAACTTGTTACATTGTTGCTTCATCCTAGAAGGACATTGCCCTCATCTTTTAAGAATCATGAGATGTGTGTTTATTCACTTACCTGCAGTGGTGGGATTCAGCCGGTTTGTACTGGTTCAACAGAACCAATACCTGATTTTTTGTTGAGTTCAGTGAACCAGTTTCTTAAATGGCACTGGTAACCATGATTCTCTCTGAGGTGGGTGGCGAGGTAGCTGCCAGATGTGGAAATCACACCTTCACAGTTCTTACTCTTTTTAAACGTGCATCTGCAAGACAGTGCCTGTATTCTAGTACCAGCAAGAATGTTCATTCCATCCAAAGGCATCATCGACAGAACTAAGCGTTAATATTTATTTATTCATTTCATTAAAGTTGTTATACTTATGATGAAATACTACATTTTTATTCCCTTGGGTTTGCTACTTCAGTAAACAGAGATAACGTAAAGAGAAAAATTGCCAAGAAGCCAGAGGGTGACATGCTGTCATTTGTTTCAACTTCGTACTATGCCCCAAATTCCCATGAGATATTATGAGTGAATTATGCAATTCCTGAAAATGTTCAAAGATCTAAAAATATTGTCAGAATGATTGCTGTTAAATTTAGCATAATCAGAAAGGGATTTTTCAAAGATAAACAAAATATGTTCCAAGAAGTGAAACTGCCTCACTGTTTCTATTCTATTACACACAATAAATAATGTCTAATTGGCTTATCTCTAAAGCAGTAGTTCTCAACCTTCCTAATGGCGTGGCCCTTTAATACAGTTCCTCTTGTGGTGACCCCAAACATAAAATTTTTTGTTGCTACTTCATAGTAATTTTGCTACTGTTATGAATTATAATGTAAATATCTGATATGCATGATGTATTTTCATTGTGACAAATTGAGCATAAATAAAGAATAATGATTAATCACAAAATCAATATGTAATTATGCATTGTGAAATATTTATTTCTAATTACAAACAAATTAAATTTTGTCTTGAACCATGGTGTAGCATGGGTAACAGTTTTAATATAACAACAGTAAACTACATTGTTACATTTTGCGACAATATGCATAAAAAGCCAACGTCGGTGGATAGGTTGAGACAGCTTCTCTCTCACCAGACCAGAAATTCTCGGGGCAGACTTTGCAAGAGCACAATGAAGGTCATCTTCCACAACAAGTCTACTTCTGTATTTAGACTTGATAACCAACAAGCTGGAAAACCCAGTTTCACAAAGATAGGTTGTTGGAAATGGAAGAAGAAGGCACAAAACAGTCTCAGACAGAACAGGATATGACTGCAAACACTTGATCCAGAATTTTGTAACTGGCATTGTAGAGAAATCAGTTCTTACTGCCTGGTTGTTAATGAGCTCAATGAACTCCTCTTGTGCTGTCTCAGGAACATCTTCAACTTTGACTGTGAATGGGCTTCTGGCAAGTAAAAATTGGGTGTCAGGTAGATTTGGAAAGTACAATGAAATTTCATCTGCATCTGCAAATGTTCTTTCACAGAAATTATCATTGTAATCCTTTTGTCTGGTTCAATGCCATGTTCCTCAAAGAAAACAGATAAGGTAGACAACATTTAAAATTTATTTTCATCCATTTTTTTTTTTTTGGCCAAAGCTGAACTTACATTTAGAATGATCAGATCTTTTCAGACAAATCAAGGCATGTTGCTTTGGTCTTTGCAGTGAGAAATTTAACTCATTCTAGATGGCAAAGATGTCAACCAAGTAAGCTATTTTCTGCGGTTCACTTTTATCTCTGAAAAGTGCTTTGAACTACATTCTGGCTTTCTGATTAGAAAACGTTTTGAGCTCATCATGAAGCTCAAACACAAGTTTTAAAACTTTTCCTCTCGTCAACCATCTCACTGCAGTGTGAAATAGCAGAGCATTATTCGGCACATCCAACTCATTGCACAGTTGCGAAAACAGTCAACTGTTTAAAGTGCTCGCCTTTACAAAATGGACAGATCTTATGAAGCTTTTCATTGCTTCTGGTAACTCTTGTGGCTGCATCTTCATTGCTAATATTTGCCTATGAATCATACAGTGAGTTCCAATGACTTTTGGTGACTCATTCAGTACCAAACGTTGAAATCCAGATCGACAGCCTAGCATAGCTGGAGCACCATCTGTGCAAACACCACAAACCTTTTCCCAAGAGATCTTATGCTCTTACAGAAATGAACCAACACTGTCAAATACATCACATGCAGTAGTTGCTGTTTCAAGAGGGTTACAAAAATGAAACTCATCTTTAAAGTCACCATCATTAATATACCTCACGTAAACCAGTAACTGTGAACAGTTTGCACTGTCTGTAGATTCATCAAGCTGCATGCTAAATGTTGGAAGTGGAGCAGATTTAATTTTCTGGATTACCCAATGAAAAATATCAGCAGACATGTCATCTAGTCTTCTGCAGACAGTGTTGTTAGATAAGAAAATTGCACTCAGTTTCACAACAAATTCATCTTTGATCATAACTCGAACAATGTCTTTGACCACTGGCAGCAGTAATCCTCAGCAATAGTGTGAGGTTTCATAGCTCTGGTGATTCTGAGTGCCACCAAATATAAAGCTTCAATGGCTGCTCTGTTTTCTTTGTGGTACTTGCCACCAGTGTTAAGTCTGGCTTTCTTGAGTCCATCAGCTTTGCTTCTAAAATAATTGGTATCCTTGCCAGCAAACCTCAGATGCTTGTTATGTTCGGCTTCATAGATTTGGCTGATAGAACTTCACAACAAATAACACATTGTGATTTCTCAATTCCTGCTGTAATTATTGAGGTAAAAGCATACTGTAAAAAATCCTCACTGTGTTTTCTTTTCTTAATGTTCTTCTATACACTACCCGTTGTCATGGGAGGGTTTGCTAAAGAAAATAATATATGGCAATAGCTTTAAGAACCCAAAAGATAATAAATGGCATACTTCAATCACTACAGTTCATTAAAGTTTCTTATGATTTACCATTCTGTTTTGTTTTTTACATACCTGTTATTAACACAAGGGGGCAGTAGTCACGTCAGCCACAGCTGAATATAAAAAGACATATCAGCATCCAGATCAAGTTCCCATGGTACAGGTTTTTTTCAATAGTTGATGATTTTTCATTCACCCAGTAATTATTCATGAAGTGTTATTTTACCTCCAATACTACTGCGTTCAACACAGTAGTTGCTTTTAATAGAGTAGCTGCTTTCAACACAGTAGTTGCTCTCTACACATGTGTGACTGGTCTGCATTAGTACATTATGGTGCCAACCCAGTCACATACTCCTGTATTTTTACAGGTGTATGTGATGGGGTTGGCGTGATGATGTCATCACACCAGGTACTCACATGTGGGCGTATGTGCATGTGGATGGACCTGGCTGGAGACAGCTAGAGGAGCAGTGTCTCAGTTCCTAAGACCATTGGAAATATGTGTTTTTCAATGGTCTTAGACAACCCCTATGAAAGGGTCATTGGACTCCCAAAGGGGTCACGACCCACAGGCTGAGAACCGATGTTCTAAAGGCAGGGGCTCCTACACCTACAGTGAAATGATAGTTAAGGATAAATCACACAGTCAATGATGCTCAGATAAAACCAAGAGTATTGCAAGTGAATGTGCCAATCAAGAAGCAATATGGAAAGCTAATAAATAATAATTCTATTGATTTTGTGTCAGTATTATTTAATATTTTATTCATCCTTTGAAACCTAGATTTTATAATCTTATAATCTAGGTTTGTGTACCTTTTTTATTGTTCTTATTTATTAACTGTATAACATAATAAACTATCTTTCTGTATACTTTTTTTAATACTTAAAACGATCATTAGGGCAGTGAACCAGTTGTTAAATTATTTGAATCCCACCCCTGCTTACCTGGCACCATTTTCATATACGGAACAGCCCATTGAGCATGTTGTCCTTGTCATGGAATTAGGGAAATGTTGCCTCCAAGTTAAACTTGCAGCTGCTGTCTGATCAATGCAGGAGGCCAACTGTGTGGGCAGCGTGGAGACAGGAGACAACAGCTCATCAACAGTCCCTGTCCTGGGGATTCCTGAATTGTGACACTCTGGACAATGAGCAGCATTTAGCTGACATCTTTTTTTTTAACCTCTTCACTCCCTTTCATGAATCTCTTCTAAACCTTACACCGAGGTGTGCTCTTAAATACCTTTTCCATGCCATATCAATATAGCATTATTAATAGTACTTGTAGTCACCAGACACACTCATGGAAATTCCAGAGAGCTGATACATGAGATACCGATTTAAGAGAAATTGAGGCTTTCCATTATCTAAGGTGTCAACACTCAGCAGCATACCCACACCTTATGTCCTGCACTTTCTTTGAAAGACTGAAATTTGGCTCAGCCCTCAGATCCACAAATAAACAATGGCCCACGGATGGATGCCGGGAACAGCCTCCCATGGAGGAAAGCAAGCCCATCCACCAGCTAAAAGCAAAATACAAACAACCCCTCTCTCTACAGGTCCCCAGATCAGAATGTGACAAGGACATCATGACCCACTAGAGTCTTAAAGTCTGTTATGGAGATATGCCCCCTCCATCCTATTATTCTCATTTGTGCACAGATTTTAACACAGGCAATTTCCCCCTGCCAGGGTTCTCCGATAAGAGAATTATACTGTCTTAGCTCGAAATGGCCTTTGGTTCCTAGTCCACTGGGCTCTGGAGATTATTTTCTTCTGGCGCAGAGCTCTCCACAAGAGGGGGGAGCCCAACATTATCTGCACTGAACTCCCCAATCCTCTCCATCCTTCAAGAGGCTGCACAGCTGGGCACAGCATGAAAATGACAAGCTTTAGAAAGTTCCAAGAGTTGATTTTCCTCTGGCTGCGCATCTGGGCTCCTGGACTCCCATCCAGGCAATCACAATGCGCCCCTCTCGATAAAAAGTGATCCTAACAGGATTAAATGTAATTTAGAGTCAAGACGGAGGCATTTTGCCGTCGGACGGCATTAGAATAGAGAGTCTGATCAGAACGTAGAAAATCTGGAGGATTTTCCAGGGCCTTTTCTACTGTAAGAAACTGAAACAAGAAAGGGGAGGGGAAATATAAATATGCGTTCTTCGTCAAAGCCTTTCACGAGTGCCATCTTGCAACAAAGCCGTTCTCAGTC
Source organism: Tenrec ecaudatus (assembly GCF_050624435.1). NCBI lineage: Eukaryota > Metazoa > Chordata > Mammalia > Afrosoricida > Tenrecidae > Tenrec > Tenrec ecaudatus. The sequence goes on from NC_134532.1 coordinate 200,824,952, forward strand.
TTTGCAAGTAATATGAACTGGGGATTGTAGTTTAGGAAGGGAGGTTGGGGGGAGAGACACAGTTACAGGAGAATGGAAAACTGTGTGATTGATACTCAAATGACAAATAAAAGGTTTTCAGTTCTGCCTGACAAGGAAGCATGGCCCTCAAAATGACACGTGCTGTCCACGGGCAAACCCTGTTAGAAGCAGGACAGCCCTGAGATCATTGCTTCACAGGCAGTGGGCTTGGGGAGGTAGTCACCCTTCAGAAAGCAGCCCTCCTCCCCTGGGCTGGGTGGACCTGGAAGAAGCATCGAGGAACTAAGCATTGGATTGGAACTCTAGGGCACTGAAGAACAAGGCTCCCCTGAAGAAACGCGAGAAAGAAAACTTTAAAGTTGCTAGCATCCTTTCAGCAACTCAACTGCGCTGGTGCAAGTGGAAGGAAATGGGAAGAAGGCAATCAAGCAGCAAGAACTTACTGTTAAATCTTGTTTCTTGAGTTTTAGAGACGTCGCATGACAATCTACAGACAACAGCAATGATAAAACCAGGTAAATCAGAAGATTTGTGAAAACCCCATATACGTCCCAGCAGATCTGTGTCTTTTAGGGTTTTGAATGACTGCTGGGTTGTTTTTCTTTTGAAGTAGATGACCAGATCTTTCTTCCAATATGCTTCTGGTTGCGCTCAAACCTCTAATCTTTCATTGAGCAGCTATGCAAATCAGCATTTGTTGCCACCCACGGACATCTAATATAATAATAACAAAATCAAAACCAAACTCACTCCCATCCAGTCCATTCTGACTCAACAACCCGATCGAGGGTTTCTGCACCACAAGACTTTTGGAAGTGGACAGCCTCATCTTTCTCCTGCTGAGTGGCTGGTGAGTTTGAACCACCTGTCTGTTGGTGAACCACCTACCAGACTGATGCTTAACTCACGGTATTACCAGGGTCCCTTAGGTACCACGTAAATGACCATTCAGTGAACAATGCCTAGAGTTATTTTACAGGACCCAGATCATTCACTATTAGTTTTGTTAGATCTCCGTAGAGATAGTACTGTACCTCGGTCCTTGGCTATGCACAAGAAAGAATTCATGCCTGGTTCGTGATCCAAGTGAGTTTTATGAGAGTTAGAAGTTTCCGGTTTACACGGCACCCATAGGACTCCTCCTGACCATGCACCCTGGCGGAGGCTGTTCAGCATTCCACAGACAAAGTTCTCTCCATGGCCCCTCCAGACTCTAGGCTCCTGCCTTTTCAAGGATTCCATGGGGAAGTGTGGTGGATGACCCCTGCTTGACCCCATTGGCTGAATTGAATTCACCTGGCCCAGGTGGGCCAATCCAGGTTTAGCGCCCACCCATGCCCACCTGCAGGAAACCTGAGCCTCTGAGCATGTGCAGTGCGCCACTCCTTGTTCCCATGCTTGGCTCTCTGGGCATGTGTTAACGGACATTCCCCATGCCTGCGCTAGTCTGCCTAACAGTTTTATTTTAATTTTCGCTTTACAAAGGGGGACAATAGAAATCTGAACTCTAGTTCAGTCACATGCACTATACAGGATAGAGCTAGGATCAAACCCTGGGTTATTCAACACCATGGGCCACTTGTGTAGTTGCCCCATCTGTCCAGGATCCAAAACCAAAATTCCCTGCTTGGTGTCCAAGCAAAGGAAATCATGTACAATCTTGACATTGACATTCCTAAGAAGAAAACAGATTACACACCTTCTGCTCTGAAAGGGACTAGTTGTGAGATATGGAAAATCCAGTTGCCATCACGCCTGGAGAAGTAGTAGGTCAATGAAAAATAGGAAGTCCCTCGTGAAGACGGGTGACACTGGCTTCACCAACGAGCCTGCAACCACTGTGAGGACAGTGCAGGACCCAGAGGTGCTTTGTGCTGTTATTTTAGAGACCTCGGGGTAATGTAGCATCTTCTGCTGAAAGATGATGCTTTGGCTAAATGTGTGTCAGGGCGTATGGTGCTCTGATCAGCTCTAAGATGCCACGGTTGTTAAAGTACGCTTCATTAAACGACTCCTAACGCACTGCCATCGAGCCGATGTTGACTCCTGGTGGTCCCTACACAGCAACACGGAAGAACTGCCCTGTTTCCGAGTGTGTCATTCATGCTGTTGCTGTTGTCAGGGACCATCGAGTCTGTTTCCAACCCACAGACTATGCACCCCAGACTGGAGAGCGTAGGTCCCATCTTCCTCCCGAAGGGCAGCGGGTGACTTCCACCGGCTACCCTGGCAGTTAACTGCCCAGCTTGTAACCAGGGCACCACCAGGGCTCCCAGGGAAATTACAGATTGTTGCTTTTATAAAAAATTTTTCTATTAACATGATATTAAGTTTCTATTATATATATAATATATATATATTATATATATATATATTACAATTACATGTTAAGAAAAAAAGCTGCTGTCAATTTGATTTCAACTCATGTGTCAGATTGAAACTGGATTCCTAAGGGCTTCCATTGGCTGGATTTTTGGGGAAGTTGATCACCAGACCTTTCTTCCAAGGCACCTCTGGGTGACATGAAGCCCCTACCTTTGCGTCAGCGGCAGCATTCTTCCACTCTTTTCACTGCCCAGGGAGTCCCTTCCTGACGTTCACTTCTCACCCTCAGGAGGGCCTTTGCCACAGTTCTCTCCGCAACTCCAACACCCCAGGTTCTTATAAGTCATTACCGCCCCGTTCAAATCTTCGACCTTGCACTAAGAGAAAAACCCAGCCTCTTTGAAGAACATCAGGGATTGTTCACGCTCCGGTCCTGGCACATCCACACTCTCTTTAACGTGAACAGACCTGACCCGTGAAGACGCCTCCACACCCAACCGGCCTACTGCTCTCTCACTGCCCTGGATGTGCCGATGTCTCCTACCTTCCTGTCGTTGCTGTCGTTGGCGGCCAGCGAATCAGTTCTGGCCCACTGCAACCATATGTGCCACAGAATGACACACTGCCTGATCCTGCACCATTCTCAGACCGTCCCTAGGCTTGAGCCACTGTGTCAATTCAACACTTGTTGGTCTGCTTGTGGAGCACCCGTCTGTGGTATTGTGGTGGCTTGTGGTGGCTGTGGTGCTGGAAGCCATGTCCCTGGTCTTTCTGATACCACCAGGGTCACCCTGAGTGCCTGGGTTTCAGCTGAGCTTCCAGACTAAGAACAGACAAGGAAGACACACTTGGCTGCCTACTCTGGAGGAAGGAGCTGCGGGAACCTTATTCAGAGCTGCAAAATAGTGTCAGAGACTGAAGGCCTAGTGAATGGCAGTAGAATACCGTGCCATAGGCTGGGCACCTTGGTCGGAAGGCACTCAAAGTGTGTGATGTGACTTAGGAGTCAATCGTGGTGACGTGAGTTGAGTAAGGCCTGTGGGCGTGGAACCTACAGGCTCTGCTTGCGTTTTTATGTATATTCTTTTTGTACCACAGTATCTCCTCTCATCCACTGTGAGCATATCACTGCCTGGAGGGCTCGGATGAAGGTCCAGAGGGTCCACCCAGACCCAGTGCGTTTTCCCTCTCTGCTCAGGAAAAGGGTATCTTACTCTCAGGAAGCTCAGTGACACTGCCATCACTTCACACTTTTTTCTAGTGCTTACGGTGAGCTGTTCAAATCCACCCAGTGGCTCCTTCGGAGAAACACCTGGTGCCCGTCTCCCATAAGGGCCACAGCTTACAAAGCACTATGGAGCAATTCCTTCTACTCCGCCCTATGGTGTTGATACACAGAGAATCCACTCGAGGGCATCTAACAGCATCCTAGGTTCTAGACTAATCATGAAGAGGTTTGAAGCAAGCACTGTCTTGTCTGCTATATTGCATCTCAATTAAAAAACAAAACCCACTGCCATCGAGTCGATTCCAACTCATAAAAGACCTATAGGACAGAGGAGATCTGTTCTGTAGCGTTTCTGAGACTGTAATTGATGGCAGAAGACTGCCTCATATGTCTCTCTAGGAGCGGTTGGTAGATTTGAACATCTGACCCTGTGGTTAGCAGCCCAAACTTCCCTGTTACAATGTATGTTGGTATTGTTGTCAGGTGCTGTCTGTTCCATTCCCACTCATAGTCAGCCCATGTACAATGAAACAAGACATTTTTTAGTCCTGCACCATCCTCACAATTGTTTATAGGTTTACATCCATTGTTACAACAACTGTGTCAATCCATTTTATCAAGGACTGTGGTAGTTACATGGTAGTTACATAATCTCCTGTCATCCTGAGTGAAAGGATGGATTCTAGCCTGTCAATCAGAAAAGTCAATGATGCCTCTGTGTGGGCATGGCCTGCTCCTGAGGATTCTGGGAACTCCTGTCTTCTTCTCTGGAGGCAGGACGCATACCCTTGCTGCTCCACATTCCTGTTGACAAACCTCATGGACGTATGCTAGTGGCAGTCAGAGCCCTGGAGCTGGAGGAGCCACGTGGAGACCCACGCCAGCACTGAGTAGATTCCACCACCACTGGATCCACAAGACTTTCCACCCACTGGCCTGTGAACCTCCTGCTTTCAGAATCATTTCATGTGCTGCGTGAGTCTGCAGAAGGATGTCTGAACTAGTATCAGACTTTGGGGCTAATATTGAGCTTATGGGCTAATATTGAACTTATGGACTTCATCCTTACTTGGTTGGGATGTTTTCTTAATATACAATGACTTTGGGATATAAACCTCTCTCTTATACAGATATGAGTGTCTCTGGATTTGTTTATCCAGTCAACCAGGATAAACCAAGGGCCTTCTTCGTTTTCTCTGTCCCTCCACTTTACCAAGCTTGATGCTCTTCTCCAGGGACTAGGCTCTCCTGACAGCATGTCCGAAGTAACTGAGATAAAGTCTTACAATATAGTCTATTTTAATAAATATGGACTGATGTGGCAGCTAGAGGTTTCCAGTGCGGATGATCATAAAATAATGGTTCACATTCATTGTGGCCTTATCACATGCCAGAAACTTTTCTAAGCACGTGGCAACCATCAGCTTATTTAACCTACACAGAAGTCTTAAAAAAGGATTCGGTATTGCGTCCATTTTTCAGATGAGGAGACTGAGGCAAGAGGAAGATGAGTAGCTGCTTTAATGACCCTTGGCTAGCACATGGCCAACCCAGGATTTAAATCCAAGTGGACTAACCCCAGACCCAGCCTTTTTAATATTGACAATTATATGTTCTTCCTAGCAGATCCCAATAGTCACTCAAGTAAGGGCAACCTGAAGTCAGTCATTGGTCTGCCGATACCTGGGAACTCTGAGACAGAAGGCCCTCTCTCCTCAGAAAACACTCAAGAGTGTTCACTGGACATCTCTCTTCCCCATGAGTCTATTGCCATCCTTCTACCATTTCTTCTTCCCACATCACCTGCTACCATTCTATATGAGGTTTATACCCTGCTCTCTCTGCCACCATGCCTAATTCTCACAATGACCACAGAGTGTGTCTACGTCAAAATCCCTCCTCGTTTCCTGCCTTACGGCTCCTCTTGCTTTGGACTCTGTGTCATATCCCTCTGAGGACCTGAGAGTCTCAAAGCCTGTGCTCAGTGATGAGTCTGTGTATTGCTCACAATTAAATAGTATTAATTCCATCAGCTTTGATTTATGTGCTGTTCTCTCAATAACGGGGTCCAAATTCTATTTACTTCCTCCCTAGCACTGGAATCAGTGCTTAAGGGTTATCATATAAATCTACTTTGGGGTCAGTCGGTATGGGGGAATTTGGTTCAATATATTACATGTGTATTCATTACTCCCTATTTTATAAAACATAATTACAAGCAATGGGCCCAACACACATTCCAAGAACACAAAGACCTGGCTGGCATGCTATGGCCAGCCACCAAGGTTCCCCACCTCCTGTTTAACAGGTTTGTTTTTTCATGAAAATCACCAATTTCTTGCTCAATCAAGGACTTAGGTGGGAAATTCCTCCTGGGGTTCACAGGAGTTATAAACATGACAGCCCTTCACATCGAAACAAAACTGGGCAACTATGTGTTTGTTTGTTTGTTTGTTTGTTTCAATGCTTTAAGCTAGTCTGAAAGATTTGTCCTGTAAAAAATGAAAAACAATTCCCTTGGAAGTGATTCCCAGGATAATGCCATGTGTTCACCATCTCCTTTTAAAAAAAGAAGAAGGAAGGAAGGAATACAAGTGAGTCCAATTCTTCATTGTGCTACCCAAGCTCCCCTTCAGAAAGCACACACATAGAGCATGTGCTTTACAATCCTCAGATGACCTTCAAGACATCCAAGTACAGTATCTATGGATTGTTTAGCATAATTAACAACTCTTGTTTTCCCATTTAAAGAGATCCAGTTCTGTTTCCCTGACAGGCAAAGCTCATCAGTCTTGTTCTCAAAGGCTAATACAAGCCATTTAGAATGACAGTAATTGAAATCCTGCAGGCATTTCTAGGTTTGGCATAGGGACCTGTCTCTCTGTTTTCCTATCTATATCTATCTATCCATCTCTATCTATCTATCTATCTATCTATCTATCTATCTATCTATCTATCTAATCCCAGCTAGCTTAGTAATGGTTACACATTTGAACTTCTAACTGCAAAGGCAGTAGTTCAAAACCACTAGCTTCTCCTAGGGAGAAAGATGAGGCTTCCTACTCCCATGAACAGTTACAATCCTGGAAACACATGAAGAAGTTATGCCCTTATAGGATCATGATCAGTAGGAATCGACTCAATGACAGTGAGTTTGAAATTGAGTTATCTATCTATAATCTACCTACCTAACTATAAATTATCTATCATCTATCTACTTACCTACCTACCTACCTATCATTTATTTATTTGTTATTTATCTATTCATTTGGTTTTAACTTACCCTCATAGCAATACTGATATACCGGACTAATTAGGGACCCACCATTACTGCAGTCCATCTCTGGAAAAAAAAGCTGATTTAAACCCCAGCAGAAAATTGCAGGTCCCAAGGCAAAATCGTGGGCTCCAGCAGCTAAGATGTTTATTTCACCTGGTAGGCCAAAGTGACAGATTGTTTTATTTACAGCGTGAATATTAATTTTCTGGTTTTGGTAACGAAAGTGCAGTGCTCATTTGTATTGTTGTAAAACTTGTAAATGTGCCCTGTAGGAGAAGTAATATTCAAAGCAACATCCTAATTAAAAGGAAAACTCAGTTGTCTCACAAGATAATATAAGAGGGCACATAAATTGTAAAGAAGATAAATGGTGAAAATGAAAAAGACAGGCTGGATAGGAGAGGAATGAAATAAGATGTGGGAATGTGCTTTTTAAACGAACACAAATTGTGAGATAATGTCTCATTGAACAATAAAAATAACAAACCAGTAGCAAAGATGTAATAGAATTTCCTATGTATTCCATTTTAATCTTAATATGATTTTCCCCAGTGCATCCACATTTATTGAACTACTACTGAGGTTTCTTTCTCACTCTGTCCAAAATACTGCTTGTGTGTTCTTGGCTATAAACAAAACCCAGATGATGAACATGAAAATGATCCAGAATAGGACGACAATGTTGAAGTCTGGGTGAAAAGGCATAGCATCTTCTTGGGGCCCCCAATCTGAGAATGAGCAAGTCTATATGGTTTTGTCCAGGGAAGCAAAGTAAGAACATGGCCAACCATCTTCCCATTTCCTCCAACATCAAACAACCCCATGACTTTGCTTCTGTTTTCCTTTCATTTGAACACTTCCAACCACTCCAAATTTGGGTTTGCTGGATGGAGAGCTGGGCAGATGCAAAAGCAGGGCCAGGCCTGAGGAAGGAAACAAGACTGTCCCTGGAGGTCGCTGCACTCTAGGCTGGCTTCAGTTTCTCAGTCTATAAAATGGAAATGAGGATACCTACCACTTAGCTGTATGCCTGGTGGGTAGGGAGCACAGCCAGAATGCTCCTTGGAAGGAGGGTGGTGAGACTTGGTCGCATGTACTTTGGACATGTCAACAGGAAAGGCCAACCAGTCTCTAAACATGGACATCATGTTTAGAAAAGTAGTAGGTCAACGAAAAAGAGGAAGACCTTCCATGAGATGGGAGCGATCCGAACAAAGGAATGATTGTGAGGATGGCAAAGGACTGGGTAGTGGTTAGTTCTCTCCTACAGGGGGTCTCCATGGGCTGGAACTCACTTGAGGGCACTGAACATCAAGAGCAACCGTAGGCAGCTCTACAATGTGTGGGGCTACCCAAAAATAATGAAACTTTTCTTCAAAACTATGTATTTAAATTTTTTACAAAACCACCTTATCACCTTCAAAGTACTCTCCATTATACTTAATACATTTGTCAAATCTGCGATTCCATTCTTGAAAACATTTTTCAAAATCATCTGTTGGGATGGCTGACAACACCTCCATCATTTTTTTCTTCACCTCTTCTACGTCATCAAATCACTGTCCTTTTCCCCTTTCCAGAGGGGTAGTGTGGAGGAGATGGGCCACTCAGGGTTCAGTGTAGCAACAATGAAACTAAAAACCTTCCTCTGGTTCCCGAATGCTTCCTCCCCTCCCAATCATCATGACCCCAATTCTACCTTGCCTTGCGGACCTGGTTATACCATAGGATGTACAGCAGTGCAGTGAGGATCTGGAGGCACAGGGAATCTAGGACAGATGAACCCCTCAACATCAGCGGTGGGAGTGGCGACACCAGGAGGAAAGGGGGTGTAGAAGGGAGACTCGATCTCGGAGATCTATGTGTAACCTCCTCTCTGGGAGATGGGCAATGGGGAGGCGGGTGAGGGGAGACGCCGGGGAGTGTAAGATAAGATATAATAATTATTTATAAACTATCAAGGGACCAGGGGTAGGATCGGGGAGGGAGGGGGACGGGGGAAAAAAAGGGAAACCAAGCTGATTCCAGGAACCCAAGTGGAAGGTGAATTTTGAGAATGACGAGTGCAACGAATGTATAAGGGTGCTTTGCTCAATTGATGTATGTACAGATTGTGATAAGAGCATTATGAGCCCCAATAAAAAGATTTAAAAAAATAAAATGTTTTACCACAAAAAATTTTTAAAAACAGTGAAAAAAAATCACTGTCCTTTCATGTCCCTCTTCATTCGTGGAAACTAGAAGAAAATCGAATGGAGCAAGGTCAGGTGAGTCAGGTTTGTGGGGAAGAGAGGCATGTTGTCTTTTGTCAAAAACTAGCTCACTGAGATGGCTGTGTGAGCAGATATGTGGTTGTGGTGGCAAAACTGCTCCTCCATGTGCCACAAATTAGGCCTTTTTTGTCACACACTTAACCCAATCTTTTCAGAACCTCTAAATAGAAAGCTTGATTAACAGTCTGACCTGGTGAATCAACTCCAAATGCTCTAAAGTTGATATTTTCATCCATTCGGGAAGTTGACGGATGTCCAGAATGAGATTTGTCATCAATAGACATTTCACCTTTTTGAAACAAGAGCACCACTGGTACACTTGAGTGTTTCCCATAGCGCTGTCTTTGTATGTTGTGTTCAACATCACAACAGTTTCTGCAGCATGTTTCCATAACAGGAAACAAAATGCCACAGCCCCATGCTGTCCTCTTAAATCAGCCATCACATAAAACGAGGTCGAGTGAAGCTGTCTTTACAAAAATATTCACTGGGACCATCGAGAACCTTCCCAGCTGATGCCACAGGGTGCACTAACTCAGAGTGAATTAGTGAGTTGCTCGGTGCTTTCCTTGCATGAAAAAAGCCACTGCGAAAATTCCACCCTGAGGAGCTTTTGTTTTTTTTTATAGCTTTCTTGGCGGGTACCCCCCTTATATGTATATGGGGAGGTGTCTGATTCAATATCTCTATGTGAAACATCTCTTGGAAGATACAGTCCAGAGGACTACTTCATCTACCATCTACCACTAAAGAGGAAGCTCAGCAACATTTCCAACTACAAGCAAACAATAACTAATCCTGTCGACCTCAAGTCAATTCTGACTCATGTGACCCCTTTCCTTTTTAATGGCTGGCATCTTTCTGTGGTAGATCTCCAGGACTCCCTTCTGAGAAGCTTCCAGTAAACTCACCACCAACCTTTCCATATAAGGCACAATGATGTCAACAACTAATGCAATGAATCCCTTCCTGTGCTTAGAGAACTGTCGAACATCCCATTCACGTGTCATATGGATTGAATGTGCCATAGATGTTCTGGTGGACCTTGCATTTTAAAACCACTCAAAAGTAGAGACTGGGCCCCACTTATGACTTCCCCTTTCACTTGATATGACTTTGGTGGAAGGTACGGATATTTGCTGAACATCGCTCCTCAAACACTTTTTCTGTCATTCAGTTTAATTTATTATTTTTGTCATTTTTCAAAAAGTCATAGATTAAGAGATCCTTGTTTAGAGATAGATAAAGCATGTGCCAAATATGCCATCAAGTTCATTGTAATACATAGGTGATCAAATCATTCCTTTGTTGAATAAAGTGAAGAACTCTTACAAGGTGATCAACTTTTACCTTGGATTATTTTTTACATGAAACAATATAAAAATTATGACATATGCAATGATAGATCTACTATTATGTACTCAGGAAAAATGGGCCCATACACAAGTATTCTTATATACTGTCTACTCTTAGACTGTTACAAATAATGAGCCCATAAGTTTTACATGATTTTGAGTGAAAAACAATCTAATGATTTTAAATTGAAAAGTTCTAAATTCTATCTGATTTCTTAACTGAAAAACCAATTTCAGTGATTCTTTATTTTTTTCCCAAAGCCTCATTGATCCAAATACAAATAAATGAAAGACCATCATTAAACATTTCCTGAGGCATTACATATTCAGAATTCTTAATTACAGATCAGCTGGTAAGAACTTTTGATTAGAAAGGCAACTTGAGGTTCTGTGAAAAATCAACACAAATCTCCTTTTCAAGAGCAGAGGGCTCTTCTCTAGATGGGCACTTCCCAGCCGACTCTTCTAGAGATGGCCTTCTAGGCCGTTGTTTCGGATGACCTTGGCATACTCCTTGGCTGACGCGTAAGGGACTCGGGGTCTAGCTGGATCTTCAAAGTCAACGTGGAAGAGACCAAACCGGCTGTTGTATCCCTGGGTCCACTCAAAGTTATCCAGAAGCGACCATACACAGTACATTTTAAGATTGACTTTATCGAGCTGGATAGCTGAAAGGTGAAAAAGAGAAAGATTACCACTTCTAGGAAGGTTTTTTTTAAGACATTTTATTAGGGACTCATACAACTCTTATCACGATCCATACATATACATACATCAATTGTATAAAGCACATCTGTACATTCTTTGCCCTGATCATTTTCAAAACATTTGCTCTCCACTTAAGCTCTTTGCATCAAGTCCTCTTTTTTCCCTTCCCTCCCCGCTCCCCCATCCCTCACGAACCCAACACAAAGTCATTGATATCCTGTCTAGCTCCAGTATTTTTTGTTTCTCTCTCTCTCTCTCTCTCTCTCTCTCTCTCTCTCTCTCTCTCTCTCTCTCTCTCTCTCTCTCTCTCCCCTTTCCTGCTCTGTAGAGGATGACATTGGGACAGGAAAAAAAATACCATTTAAACAATCCTTTTTTCCACCTTTCTGCTTTAACTAAACAGGGCCACCCTCAGGAAGTTAGACTACATATTAATTTAGTTATTTGGTTATTAGTTGATTTAGGTGAACTTTTATGCATTCATCCATTGAGTCAACACGTGTGTTTTGCAGCACCTACTACTTTAGACACAGAGAAACATAAACACAGAGTTCCTTCCAAGAGCCTAGAAATGTGTGCAGCTGAGATACAGTCAAGCTTCTAAGCACAGCTACCAGACCCCAGAGTCCCAGTGGACTAGTTGGAATCAGAGATAATTGAATACCAGAGGAAGCTAGAGAGCTTACTTTCCATCCTTATGATCAAACCGAGATTCAGTTTTTAATTCTAGGAAAGTGTGTATGTGAGTGTGTGTGTGTGTGCGCACACGTGCGTGCGTGCGTGCGTGTGTGTGTGTTGTATGGAGCTCTGGTGGTAGTGTTTTGTATGGAGCCCTGGTAGTTTAGTGGTTAAGTGTTGACCTGTAATCTGCATGGTCAGTAGTTCAAATCTACCAGCAGCTCCAGCTCCAAGGGAGAAAGATTGGACGTTTTACTCCTGTAAACAGGTACCATCTCGGAAACCCACAGCGGGTGTCTATGAGTCAGCATTGACTTGAGGGCACATTTGTGCTCCACAGAGTTTTCAATGGCTGGATTTTTTGGCAGTAGACTGCTAGGTCTCACTGCTGAGTGCATTTGCCTAGGCTCAAACCTCCGACCTTTCAGTCAGCAGCTGTGTACCCTGGTATAGTGGGTTACCCGTTGGACTGCTAACCACAAGGTCAGCAGCTCAAACCCACTGTGGGAGAATGATGAGGCTTTCAGCTCCCATCAAGATTTACAATCTCCGTAGCCCACAGGGGCAGTTCTACTAAGCCCTATAAAGTCACTATGGGTCAGAATTGGCTTGATGGCAGTGAGTTTGCTACAATAACGGCCAGAATGAGATGGGCCAAGCACCATGTCTGGGGATGTCTGCATCCTGGACTGAATGTGCACAAAAGGCCCTTGCATCTCTCGGTCCCAGGACTCGGAGCGACACCTGGCCCCTTTAAGAGTTAAAGCAATGGACGACACTCCTCTAAAATGTTCATAGGCCTGGACAAAAAAACTAAATAAAATTTCAGGAATTAGTAGATACATCAAAGCCCACTGATAGGCCCTGGAATAGGAAGCCCAGATACGGAGAGTTCTCTGAGTGCTTTACTACCCATCCCTATCCCTGTGTTCAGGGAATTGAACCCATGGTCTAAAAGTACATCCAGGTTTGGCAAACTTCTGAGGGCCTGTGAGTCTCTGGGTTAAACATTTTCTTTTTAAAACTAAATTAAGTAAATCTCACCTAAAGGATGTACGAACAGTAATGGCCCAGTGTAGAAAGGAAGTGAAAACTAGGGTTTTGTTTTTTTTTTAGCTAGATAGCCACAAGCTTACATAAGATGGGTGATGTGAACAGTTACATAACAAGACCAGATATGAAGTGTACTGGGTATCACTCCCAATCCAAATGAAGCCTCCTGTTAACCATTCATCAAAGTAAGAGGTTCCCTAATTACCTTTGGGATTCTTCTGTGTCTTTTCAGGTTTATTAAAAGTGCTATACCTATATTCAAAAACCAGTCATTAGATCTTCTAAAAAAAAGACAAACTCACTGCCATCCCATCAATCCTGACTCCCAGTGACAATCTAGGGCAGAGTAGGAACAGGGCTCTCTACGCCCGTAAAGAGCTGTAGTCTTGGAAACCCACGCAGACAGTTCTTCTCTGTCATATGGGATCCTGAGGAGTTGGGATTGACTCAATGGCAGTTGAATTTGGTTTGGGTTTAGTTCTGCCATGAAGCAGCTGGTGGGTTTAAATGGTTGACTTTGAGGTTAGTGGCCCAATACTTAACCCACAATGCCATCAGCGCTCCCTCAATTCTTCTTCGGTTAAAAGGTCCCTGGCAGGTAAATTGATGTGTATGCCCTCTACATGTGTCCAGGAAGGCATGCAAAGTGCTGTGTCTAGAAGTTGCCTCCTGAGTACCCTCAAGGCCAGTGGTTCTCAACCTTCCTAATACCAAGACCCTTTAATACAGCGCCTCATGTGGTGGTGACCCCCAACTATAAAATTACTTTCATTGCTACTTCATAACTGAAAGTTTGCAATTGTTATGAAACGTAATGTAAATATCTGATACACAGGAAGTATTTTCATTGTTACAAATTGAACATAATTAAAGCATAGTGATTAATCACAAAAACACTATGTAATTATATGTTGTTAAATATTTATTTTTAATGACAAATAAATGAAATTTTGTCTTGAAGCACGGCATAGCATGGGTAACACTCTTAATATAACAACAGTAAACTACATTGCTACATTTTGCCACAGTATGTGTAAAAAGCCAGCTCAGTGTGAAGATTGAGACAGCTTCTTTCTTGCCAGATCAGCATATCTGCCTGTGAGTGGACTGTATGGGAGACGGATAGAGGAATGGCATCTCGGTTCCTAGGACCATCAGAAATAGGTGTTTTCCAATGGTCTTAGGCGACCATGTGAAAGGGTCATTTGACCCCAAAAGGTTGAGAACTGCACCCACAGGTTGAGAACTGCAGTTCAAGACAGAAATGGAGTCAGCTGGGTTGGCTCTTTTTTACACATAAAGTATCAGGGAAGATAGAAAACACAACATTCAAACATATTCAGCTTCACAGGAAAGAAAACATTTGCTAGATACTGCTTCTTCTCCTACCTCACTTCCTTCCCAGGTTCAACTCCTCCCCTCCCAACTTGGGATAATACCATTTTTGAAAAGACTGATCTGTTCTTTCTCTCTTTCTTCTTCCCTCAAAAAACCCAGTTCAAGAATGGATGACATATCTCTCAAGAATCAAGACAATCAGAGCTAAATACCAAACCAGAAATGAACAGCCTCTTTTTGGAGCCGTGGAATAGAATCTGAGATGTGTGAAGAGCTGCATATCCCCCTTCCCTTTGGTACAGTGAATGCCCAACAGGGAAGCCTGCCAGGGACCAACACCAATCCCATCCAAAGGGATTAATTCATGAGCTCGACCAGGGCATAAAAACGAACCTCTGACTGCAAGGAAAGGAACCAGAGAAAGGACATGTTGATGATTTCATTGTTCCCAGCAGACATGACACTACCTGAGGGATATGGTGGACATCTGTGTTTCCCTCATGCAGATGATCAGGTAAAGAACGACCTAGTGAGGACAGAGTCACTCATGTTCAGAGTAGATTGTGACTCAGAGTGACCCTGGAGGGCAGAATAGCACAGCCCTTGTGAGTAGAAAACCCCATCTTTCTACCCTCAGAGTGGCGGTTAGGGTCAAACTGCTGACTATGTCATGAGCGGCACAACTTATAACCCACTACATCAAGAGGGCTGCGGGTAGAGGCACTGGATGGTTAGATTCCTTCTCCCTGACCACCCCTGGGGGAAACAAAACCACTGTTCTGCACACTGCGTGATTCTCATCATCCACTCTCTTCAAGCCGGGAAAGATGCCATGGACACATCTCTTGTCACCAGGATGTATGGGAGCTTAGAATCTTGGTGGGATGGAAAAGTAATTCTGTGAATTCACTTTCTTTCTTTAACCAAAGTTGGAGGCCAAGTGAACCTAAGTCCATAGAACTGGGGGCCAGTCCTGAGCATACGAAGGTATAAATGACACTTGTCAGAAAAGCAGAGTTTAGCATTTTGAACTACAAGGCCACAGGAAGGAGCTCACAGTCAGCCAGGTGTAGACAGATGCAAGGAAACACCTAAACCCCGCGAATGTGCTATAGAAAATACACCCAGGAAATCCAAGGGTCACCAGTTCCTACAAACTCAGGTGGGCACAGGATCACGATGAGCCAGGACCAGCTGGACCGAAGCTAATGATCGAAGCTGAAATGAAGGCAAAATAGCACACACAGCCTTCAGGGTGGATTACACCTGAACATAAAGAAAATGAAAATCATCACAACTGATCTAATAAAATCATATCATGAGAAATGTGGGGGAATAGAAATTATGAGAAATCTCATTCTACTTGTGTCAGCAATTAACACCCATTAAAGCTAAAGTCAAAAATCAACTGGTGTACAGATGGGTCATGGGGAGGGGATGAGCCAGTCAGGAGGCAGTAGATCACCAATGAAACATAAAATTTTTCTCGAGTTCTTTAATGCTTCCCCTTGTCATGATCCCAATTCTACCTTACAAATCTGGCTGGACCAGAGGATGTGTACTGGTACAGATAATAGCTACAAACACAGGGAATCCAGGACAGATAAACTCCTCAGGACCAATAATGAGAATGGCAATAACAAGAATGTAAGGGGAAGGTTGGGAGAGAGAGAGGTAACCGATCACAGTGATCTACATATAACCCCCTCCCAGGGGGATGGACAACAGAAAACTGGGTAAAGGGAGACATCGGTCAGTGTAAGGCATGAAAAAATAATAATAATTTATAAATTATCAAGGGATTGTGAGGGAGGGAGGATGGGAAAAGGAGGGGGGAAATGAGGAGCTGATGCCAAGGGCTCAAGTAGAAAGACAATGTTTTGAGAAGGATGATGGCAACAAACATACAAGTGTACTTGACACACTGGATGGATGGATGGATGGATGGATGGATGGATGGATGGATGGATGGATTGTGATAAGAGCTGTACAAGGAACCAATAAAATGTGCATTAGACAGCGTTCTCTAGAGAGATAAAAACAGATTGCTGATCATTATATATATATATATAGTTAGATATATAACACAAGAAATGAACTGTTAATTAGATAGATAGATAGATAGATAGATAGATAGATAGATAGATAGATAAACAGACGAAATGAAGTCAAATTATAAAGCAGTACAAATGGCTCAGTGCAACTCACTCCTGTGAGAGATTTGTGAGACACTAGCAGTCCTTCAAGTCTTGAGGGCCACCAGGTAGTCCTCTGTAAAACAATTCAGGCTATCTGGGCACAGGCAGCAAACAGCAAGGCAGGTCACCAACAGTCAGCCAGGTCACCAACAGTCAGTCCCCAGCTCGAGAGATGTAAATTCCAATTGTGTGGTCTTAAAGGGATCTCAACTTACAGTGACACAGTCCACAGTCTAAGCATCCCACAAGTATTGTAGCCTGTAAATTGAGGCACAGAACAAGCAAGGCAGCCGCACACTGGTCCGATGATGAAAGAGCGAGAGACAAGAAAGGCGAGGCTCACTAAGCCATTTATCTCTCTGCCCTTAAATTAATCCCACTTGTGTTTATAGGCCAGGCTGGCACAATAAGCTAACAATCTCAAAATTATTTTTTTAAATCAAATGATGCAGTGAATTGGGCAAACCTACCACAAAAAGACCTCCTTATGGTCTGAAAAACCAAGTGGTCATTTTGAGACAGAGGTGCCCCTGACCCAAAGCTTGGTGTTTTCGATGACCTCAGATGCTCAAATGTACCCAAAAGCTGGACAGAATGAAAGGGAGACTGAAGAAGGACTTGTGTTTTTCATGAAGACTGTGTACTGTCAGAAGAACAAACAATCCTGTCTTAGAAGAAGTAGAAGCAAAGCTCCTTAGAAGTGACCATGGGAAGACTTCATCTCATATACTTCAGTCATGCTATCAGGAGAGTATGGTCCCTGGAGAAAGCTATCATGCTGGTAAAGTAGAGGGTCCATGAAAAAGAGCAAGACCCTCCATAAGATGGATTGGCACGGTGGGTGCAACAATGTGCTCAACCATTTCCAAGAATGTGAAGGTGGCACAAATTAGATAGTATTTTAATCTGGTACACGTAGGGGATGCTATGAGTTGGGATTATAGCAACAACCTCTGACAAAAACACACCCTCATCCAAAAAGTCTAATGACTATCACAAACGTTCTTAGCTATGGTAGTTTGCATATATGTAAATGCAGCCAATCATACCAGAAAAACGATGACAAAAAGAAATCACCGGAGTCAACCTCACAAGATCTCAGTTACAAAATTGCCATACACAGACTGAAACACAACCATGCCCACCATGTTTCAAGCATAAACTTATTAGACATACAAAACACTGGAAGGTCAATAGGAATTACCTGGAAGCTTGTTAAACTGTAGAGTCTAATTCAGTATATCTGGGGTAAAAATGCAGATTCATAGCAGAGAAGCAAACCAAAATGAATCAGTTCAAAACCTTGCACAGAAGCAAGCAGCTTGAAACATCAAGAACCAGGTACCTATGAAAAAGCGATGTGGCAGATTGGGGAGAGGAACCTTTACAGTCTTAGCCATGAAGTGCAGATATGCCAGTTACTTATGGAAAGAGGCCTCTGATTTCTCTTGAGTGCAATGGAAACATTGATATGAGATCCAATTCTAGGGCCATTGTGAAGATTGATTAAGATAGTATGAACTGGCCAGCTCTTAAGAGAATGTGGAATTCCTAAACTAAAAATTGGGCTTAAGTAAACTTCTGGACTGGATAAAAGGAAGAAAGAAATCACAAAAAAGCTTGCATTCTGAGCGAGGTACAGACAGACTATAGCTACCTGATGTCAGGCCTCTTTAACATCAGTTGGCAGGACTCTCTCTGATCCCAGGACTATATCTCCAAGTCTTTGCCTGAGTTCCTGCCTCCCTAAGACTCGAGCAGTAGATCTTAGAGGCTCAAGCGCTGAATTTCAGGTCCAATCCCTCAAATCCTTGTCCTAACAGGAAGGAGGAATGTACCAAGTATGAATCTAGGAAAATTGGAAGTCATCAAAAATGAAGTGGAATGCATTAGGATGGCTATCCTAGGCATTTGTGAGCTGAAATGGACTGATATCAACCCTTGGGAATTGAACACTCTCGCTATGTTGGGAATTACAAACTCAAGAGGAGTGGCTTGGTATCTTGTTGTCAGAACTCTTCAAGATCTGTATTGAAGTACAATAGTCTGTGACAGGATAATATCTATATTCCTATGAAGAAAGCCCGTCAGGACAAGCACCAGTTATCAAGCAAGCCAGTGATGCAGAAAGTGAAGAGCTATCAGCTGCTTCAAGGAGTCCTGAGGGGGGCGGGTGGAGTGGGTTACACGTTGCGCTATTAACCACAAGATCAGCAGTGAGCTTGTTTTTTTGGTTTTAATCAGCTTCTTCAATCTGAAATTTATCAAATAATGAATGATTTCCTTTGCTGTGCTGAGGCGAAGCATATGTCTTTTAAATTATAAAAAGAATAATACCAAAAGAAAAAAAGGGGGGGGAAGGTACCACATGAGGATTTTCCACCCTGCAAAACCAGGTCTGAACAACTCAACTATCTGCCACCAAGTCATTTCCGCCCCTTAAGGTCCCTCTAGGGAAAGGTAGAAACTGCCCCTGTGAATTTCCCAGACTGTAACTCTCCAGGAATTGAAAAACTACCCATCTTTCTTCAACAGAGCAGCTGAATGGTTTGAACTACCAACCTTATGATTAGCAGCCCAACACATACCCACTACACCATCAGGGCTCCTCTAGCCAGGCCTACAGAAGCAGAAAGAGACAAAAATGCATCCTCCGAGTTGACAGAGAGCCTTTCCCTGGAGATTTAAATCAAAGCCACAATAAGATATTCCTCACTGGTATTCGAATGGCTATTATCAATAAAAGCAAAGGAAAGGTGCTGGTGAGGCTTTAATGCAAAATGGCACAGCTATGAAAAACGGCAGGTTCCCGTGAGAAATAAATATCGTACCTCCCTGTAATATAGCCCTCCCAACACGAGGTATACAACCAAACGAATTGAAAGCAGGAGCGCAAACAGACACCCTTACGTCAATGTTCTATTTATGTTCACGTTAGCCAAAAGGTGAAAGCAGCCTGAATATCCATCAACAGCTGGATGGAAAAGCACAATGTTTATGTTATGCATACCATGTAATTTACTCAGCCAGAAAAAGAAATGAGGATCTCATACGTGGTGCAAATTAGATGACTCAAAAAATTATACCGAGTGAAGTAAAAAATGCCTTCCGAGGGCACATGCTGCCCATTTCTACTTACAAGATTCAACTGTTGACAAAGAGGTTAGCAGTTCATATCCACCATCTACTTCATGGGACAACAATGAGCCTATCTACTCCCCTCCAGAGAAAGATGAGGCTTTCCTGTTCCATAAAGAGTTCCAGTCTTGGAAATGGGCAGAAGTAAGTCTCCTTTGCCCTATAGGATCACACAGAGCCCGAAGGCATGGCAGTGTTTGCTGTGTTTGTTTGTGGTCTACTCCTATAAAGATTTAAAGTATTGGAAATCCAAAGGGGCAGAATGCCCCTGTCCTATGGGAGGGAATTGACTGGGCAGCCTTGGGGTTTTGCTATAGTGACCCAGGTGGTTAGTGCTCTGCAGGGGTGGGAGTCCCTGAGCATAGACAAGTGCTTTCTAATCAAAAGGTGGGTGGTTGAATCAGGGCCTCTTAAAACATTCTTCTCGATTCGGGATGCCTTCACACCCAAGGAATTTGCAACACACGGAATCATTGGGTGAACCACTTCCAATTCCTTAGGCGTTTGATTTTAGAATGAATTTCTTTGTAATTTTCTCATCCGAAACATTTTATTGTTGCCAAATCTTTGGGGACTTCCCCATACTCTCTATTTCATATATGGGTCAGGACCCACTGTTTAAGACGCTGTGGTTTCAATTCGCCCAACAGGGTCTCAGAAGAAAGACTTGTCCATCAACTTTGTCCATCAACTTCGTAATGACCACCGGCTTGAGAACCCGATAGCATGCAGTTTTACCATGCAACACCTGGGGGCGCCATGCTTGATTTATTTGTTTCTCCAAGGATCAGAAGGAGGGGTGAAGAGGCAGTCATTGATTAAGGGGCTTAGAGTGGCTGTTACTGGTGGTCGAATCATCTGCAAATGGTTGCACAACATGGTGAATTTAATCAATGTCACTGAATTGTACAAGAAAAAGAAATGGTGGTTATGGGTTGGGAAGCTCTGGGAGAAAGGCGAGGTTTTCTGCTCCAGCAAAGTAAGAGTTTTAGAAACCCACAGGGGCAGTCCTATCCTGTCCTATAGGGTTCTCTATGGATTGGAATCAATTGGATGGCAGTGATTTGAGAGGGCGTGTGTGTGTGTGTGTGTGGTGTGTGTGTGTGTGTGTCGCGCACTTTACGACAATAACTAAGGCAATGCCATTGGAAGAGTTTTAACTGGTTAACACTTTCTGGGAGGGAACTAGCACACCAGCTGTTTTCCCTTTTCTTATGGAAAAAAAATAAAATAAACGGAAACATCAGGGGGATCTAAACATAGAAAATGCACACTAAGGGCCCCAACTCCAGGTAAGTGCCATTGGCTGGGCAGCATCTGTGTGAAGGCCCAAATAAGCCCGCCCAGGAGGCCCTGCCTGCAGCTGGTTCCTCCTTGTGGAAAAAACATGGTTCTCAAGAAAAAAAAAAAAAAGGTAATTTTTAAATATTTCATAGCAAAGAGCCAATTAGCCAGAAACAAATGCACAGATTTCTTCATTATCTGTATTACTCCTATAGTTCCATTAGACTTTTTTTTTGGGGGGGGGTTCAGGATGGGGAGGTGCCTATAACAATCAGTAGAAGAAAGATTCTAATATCTTATGCAGTAAAATAGCGCTCTCTTCTTTTCGTTCTTCCTTTCGAAGACTTACTCAACCCGGGGAAGAGGGCTCTTACTTTTCAGGAACCGCTGTTAAACCAGCAACGTGGTGTCTGTCAGTTCAGGAAGCTGGAAATCTAAATACTGGTGTCAGCTCTCAGGGAAGGCTTTGTCAGCTCGGGGGTTTGGGGGCGGTGAGTGTTAGATATTTGTCGCTCACCTTCCGTAGGCCTGGTTTTGCCGGACTCCTTGACAAGCTTCACGGAGCTTCTATCTTCCTGCTTTTTTTTTTTAGTTTGCTCTTTTTATAGCTAAAAAGTGATGAGTTAGGGCAAACCCTACCCTCACATGGCATCATTAACATGCTAGGTCCTGCTGAGTTGGTTCCGACCCATAATGACCCTCTGGACAACAGAATGAAACACTGGCCCCTCCTGGACCATCCTCCCAATTGTCTTGTGTTGCGGCCCATTGGTGCAGCCACTGTGTCAATCCAGCTGGGTAAGGCCCTCTCTCTTGCTGCCTTCCA
This sequence comes from Tenrec ecaudatus, assembly GCF_050624435.1. Classification (NCBI taxonomy): domain Eukaryota; kingdom Metazoa; phylum Chordata; class Mammalia; order Afrosoricida; family Tenrecidae; genus Tenrec; species Tenrec ecaudatus. The sequence goes on from NC_134532.1 coordinate 200,846,657, forward strand.
CTTTTCCAGGCAAGATGCCATTTTCCAGGGTCTGGTCTCCTAACATGTCTCCGAACCACTGGGAACAACCTAACGGTGGGCAGTCATGCCCTTCATCATTAACCCACCCGGGCAATTTGACTAATGTCTAGTAAACAGTAAGCACTCAACACACAGGACTTGTTATTGTTGCTACTGCCTCCGCCCTGCTATTGTTGTTTTGCTGCCTTAGTCTGCAAGGCTAATGAATGAAACCTGTTTTATCTCTGCCTCCCATCTGGCTTCAAACAGCTTTTCCAGGGTGTAGAGTCAGCACTAAAGCCACAGTGCTGAGAACCAGCGAAATCAGGGCATCAGGGAACCTGCAGCATCTGGGGCTGTGTGTATGCTTAGTGGGAAGGAGGTCATCTGTGGGTCAGGAGACGTAATCAGGAAAGTCAAGATGCTTAGGGTGAGGCTGCCAGGAACACCAGCCCCCTGCCTTGCACTGCGCCCAGAGACAGAGGAATGGCCCTGCCCCAAGGGCAGGAAATCCAACAAACGCTCATTCCTCATTTGAGAAAGAAATGCACATTGTGCTAGAAATCGGGGTTGCGTTGGGGGCAAACAAGGGTCTATTACCCAGTGAGCAAGAGAAGCACAGGCATATCGGTTGTGATTTGCTCATCTCTTGTTATTATTCATCTGGAGCAAAGAGTTTCACATGTTGATGGCAAAACAGGAAACTTTTCAGGACAGGTTACTTGTTAAAGGCAGGAAACCCATACTTCCCTTGCTCAACTGAGTCCTCTGTCCCCGTCAGACATGGTATATTGACACTGTGGAAGAGTTTGGAGAGGGACAGAGGTCAGCCACACTTAGAAGCAGAATCATTTATAGTCCTTCCCCAGTGTGAATTTGTTCACTACACATAGGAAGTAAGCACAAGTAAGCCTCTGCTGACATTATTATTGGGTAACCCAACTCTGTGACCAAAATAAGACGGAAAGTCTAAGTCAGTGGTTCTCAACCTTCCTAATGCTACAACCCTTTAAAACAGTTCCTCGTGTTGTGGTGACCCCCTCCCCAACCACAAAATGATTTTTGTTGCTACTTCATCACTGTCATTTTGCTGCTATGTGAATCGGGCAACCCCTGAGAAAGAGGTGTTCGACCCCCAAAGGGGTCGCGACCCACAGGCTGAGAACCACTGGTCTGCATGAAAGGCTCTTAAGATCTTGCCCGTGAGCACATACTTACCAAATGCAAACCCAACTCATCGCCATCAAGTCAAAGCTGACTCCGAGCTCCTGGAGCATATAACTCACAGTCCGTGAAAAGTCAAAATGAATGCGCACTGCTTCTCCGTCAGTTTGTCATTATGTAGTGGCTTATGTGTTCCTGTGATGCTAGAAGCTATGTCACCAGGATTGCAAATGCCAGATGAGACAACCAGAGTGGACAGGTTTTAGTCAGGCTTCTAGACTAAAACAAACTAGGAAGAAGGACCTAGTAGTATACTTAAAAACACACCCTAAGGCCAGTAAAAACCTTAGGCACAGCAGCAGAGCATTGTCTGATACAGTGTAGGAAGAGGAAGCTCTTGGGTTGAAAGGCATTCGCAATATGACTGGGAAGAATTTCCTCCTCAAAATAAAGTCCATCTTAATGACATAGTTGGAGTAAAGCCTTCGGGAGCTTCAAATCCAAGTATAGCATGGCTTAAGATGAGAATAAAAGGCTGAAAGCATTCATTAATAATTAGAAGATAGAATACAAACCTCCCCAATAAGATCGCTGAAGACAAAGCGGGTGCATAAGCAAATGTGATGAAGAAAGCTGATGGAGCCAGCTATCCAAAGACATAGCGCCTGGGGTCTAAAAGACTTGCAGGTAAACAAGCGGCCATCTAGCTCAGAAGCAACAAAATCCACATGGAAGAAGCACACCAGCCTGTGTGATCAGGAGGTGTCGAAGGGATCTGGTATCAGGCATCAAAGAACAAAAAAATCATATCACTGTGAATGAAGGGGAGTGTAAAGTGGGAACCCAAAGCCCATCTGTAGGCAACTGGACATCCCTTTATGGAAGAGTGGCAGGGAGGAGAGGAGCCAGTCAGGGTGTGATGTAGCAACGGTAAAACACACAACTTTCCTCTTGTTCTTAATCCACCCCCCCCCCATTATGATCCTAATTCTAATTTACAAATCTGGCTAGACCAGAGAATGTACACTGATACAGAAAGGAAATGGAAACACAGGGAATCCAGGACAGATGATCCCTTCAGGACCAGTGCTGAGAGTGGGGATACCGGGAGGGTGGAGTGAGGGTGGGGTGGAAAGGGGGAGCCAATTACAAGGATCTATGTATAACCTCCTCACTGTGGCATGGGAAACAGAAAAGTGGGTGAAGGGAGATATTTGACAGTGTAAGATATTACAAAATAATAATTTATAAATTATCAAGGGTTCATGAGGGAGTGGGGAGCAAGGGGGGGAGGGGGAAAATGAGGAGCTGATGCCAAGGGCTTCAGTGGAGAGCAAATGTTTTGAGAATGATGAGGACAACGAATGTACAAATGTGCTTTACACAATTGATGTATGTATGGATTGTGATAAGAGTTGTATGAGCCCCCAATAAAATGATTTTTTTTAATGAACAAAAAAACTAGGAAAATTGAAAGTTGTCATAAATGAAATGGAAATTTGAAGATAGATATTAGTGAGCTGAAATGGACTGGTGTTGACCCTTTTGAGTTGGACAAACATATCGACTCTGTTATTCAGGGAAAAACAACTTGAAAATGAACAGGATCTCATTCATTGTCAAAAAAAATGAAGCATTTTAAGATCTATCCTGAAACACAACTCTCTGTCTGTAATAGAATAATATCCATAGACCTGAAAGGATGACCAGTTACCACAGCTATGACCCAAATTTATGCACTAACCACTACTGCCCCATTTGAGGAAAGTGAAGATTTTTACCAACCTCTACAGTCTGAAATTGATCGTGCGATCAAGATGCACTGATAATCACTGGTGATTAGAATACAAGAATGGGAACAGAGAGGCATCAGCAGACCATCGTGGGAAAGTACATGATAGAATTTTTCAAGAGCAACAAATGCCGCATTGAAAATATCTTTTTTCAACAACATACATGGTGATTGTGTGCAGGGGCCTTGCCAGATGGAATACACAGGACTCAAATGGACTACATCGTGGAAAGAGATGATGGGAAAGAGCAATATCCGCAGTCAGAAAGAGACCAGGGCACGCTGCCGAACAAGCCATCACATGCTCCTAAGCAAATGCAAGTTGAAGATAAAAATAAAACTAAAATAAGTCCATGAGAACCAAATTATAACCTTGAGCACACCCCCGTTTGAAATTAGAGACCATTTCAAGAATGTATGTATGCATTCAACACCAATGGCTCAAGACTAGATTACCTGTGGGACGGCAAGAAGAACATAATTCATGAAGAAATAAAAAACAAACTTGCCATCGCGTCAATTCCAACTCGCAGTGACCCTACAGAACAGAAACCCTCTGGGTTTCCGAGACCATAAATCTTTACGGGATTCGATAGTGTCATATTTCTTCCTTGGAGTGGGGAGTGGTTTAAAACTGTTGGCCTGTGGCTAGCAGCTAAACATGTAGCCCAGTGAATCACCATGCCACCAAGAAACCAAAAGATCACTAAAACGTCAGAAAAGGAAGACCAAAATGGATGTAAGGAGAAAGTCTTGAGTTTGCCAGAGAATGTAAAGTAGGTAAAGCCAAAGGGGGAAAATAAATGATGAAGGAAAAGAGCTGAACAGAAGATTTCAAAGTTTGGTTCGAGAAGACAAAATAAAATATCACAATGAAAAGTGCAATGTCCTAGCATCAGAACCGAAAGGGAAGACAGACTTGACACGCCTAAGCTGAAGGAACTGAAGGGAAAAATTCAAGATTGGAGTAGCTATATTAAAGGATTGTATGGACAAAATACTGAGTGATGCCGAAAGAATCAAAAGAAGACAAGGAATGTACATAGTCAGTGTATCAAAAAGACTTGTTAGACAATCATTTCAGAAAGCAAATGATCAAGAACAGATGATATTGAAAGAAGACATCCAAGCTGCACTGAAGGCATTGGCCAAAAAGGAGTTACAAGAATGGACAGAATATCACTTGAGATGGTTCAGCGAATGGATGTAGCACTAGAAGTGCTCACTCATCCATGCCAAGAAATTTGGAAGATAGATACTTACGCCATCCCTGGGAAGAGGTCTGAATTTGTAATCATACCAAAGAATGGATATTCAACAGGATGCAGAAGTTATCAAACAATATCATTAGCATTGCAAGCAAATAAAACTTTGCTGAAGATAATTCAAAAACAGCTGTTGTAGCAACCTCAATAAAGAACTTCCTGAAACTCAAGACTGCTTCAGAAGAGAATGTGGAAAGAATCATGGTTGATGCCAGAGGGATCTTGCCTGAAGGCAAACAGTACAAGAAGTATATTTACTGGTGTTTTAATGAGAACGCAAAGACATTTGAATGTGAAGATTATACCCAATTATAGATAGCATTGCAAAGAATGGGTGTCCCAGAACACTTAATTCTACTCAACCAACTCACAGAGAAGAAAGGAGATACTGAATGGTTTAAAATCAGGGAAGGTGTGTGTCAATGGCACCTAATAACAATATCCCCGTGATAGGGGTTTTTTTGTGCCCACATGGCACCTATAAGAAGATATGGGTGGAGGTTAGCCTGTCAATCAGGTCTCAGCATGATGACCTCCTTTGGAGGTGCCACCAAGATGAATGGTTCTGTGGAGGGAGACCACTCGCTGTCTGCCTTCACCTTCCTGTTGACTAGCCACACTTAAACCTCTGTGCACCCTGTGGTGTGGTCACCACCATTGTATCCACAAGAGTTTGCATCCACCGGCCTGTGAGCTTCCTGTGCTCTGCATCATTATATGAGTCTGAAGACGGATTTATGGACAGGTACCGGATTTTTGGCATTGATCTAGACTGGGTTGGAATGTTTGCTTGATATATAATTACATTCTTACATATGTATGAGTGTCACTGGATTGATTTCTCTAGTCTAGCCATTCTAACACAAGCCCTATGAAAAATAACAGCAGATTTCTAATCGTGTTGAGTCTATTCCCGGGTATGGCAGCCTGCATGTTTGTTAGAGTAGAACTTCATGCCACATGGTTGTAAACTAATGAGTTAGGCCTGGTGGCAAAATGGTTAAACATTTAACTTCAAACTGAAAGGCTGGTGAGTCAAATTCACCAGATACTTACTTGAGAAAAGACTTGGTGATCTGTTCCTGCAAAGATTCAAAACCAAATCCACACCAAACCCACTACCATCAAGTGGGTTCTGACTCATCGATCCCATGTAAAGTTTGCAAGGTTGTAAATCTTAATGGGAGCTCCCAGTCTCATTTTTCTCCTAGAGGTCAACCAGTGGTTTAGAACCACCAACCTTGCAGTTAGCAATTCCACACTTATCCAACCATGCCACTAGAGAGCCAAGGATTACCACCTAGGGGAACATATGACCCATTCTAATGACATTCTAGACAATCACTGTGAGAGCCAACGCAACAGCACACAGGACAGCAAGAACTCTCACAGAAGTAAGTCACTCACTTTTGTCTGTGACTGCTGGTTGGCTTGGAACTACCAACTCTCCAGTTCTTAAATGAGTGCAAATTAACATTTACTGATCATGTGTGTACCACATCAATGGTTTTATATGTGCATGAACTTATTAAATCTTTATAATAAGCCTATAAAGTGGATATTACCATCGTCCCCATTTTATAGATAAGGGACATTATGCACAGATTGGTGAAGGGAGCATTGCAAAATTAATATATCACATAAATGTCATAGAAACATTCTGAAGAGTTCCCCCAGGCCTACCACAGAACTGGTTAGATTTTAAAAAAAACAAAAACAAACTGCCTCAAAGGCTAATCATGTAGGCAGCACTAAACACTCCAGCTTGAGTTGCTGCCTGTCCCCCCCATCCACCCACCCCCACCCCTGCCCAACCTTCCTGTGACCAGAGCAACCACCAGCATCAACTGTTCCTCTACCGAAATCTGTGCCACTTCGCCCCCCAGGCTGGATTCCTTGGCTGCCATCGTCAATGGAACAATAGGCTCCGCATTCCTGGAGGTGGTCACCTTCTCAGTAAATCCTTATGTGCATGAATCACATGGTGGAACCTCCAAGTGCTAGAAGCCAGAAAACAGGACAGGTGTCCAGTCTTCTGAATAAAGAAGGATGAGAGAATCCAAGGGGGCGGGGGGGGGGGGGGGATAGCATATCCGAAAGCCCAGTGATGGGAAAGTTCACAGCAAATTTAAGGAACTCTAAGAAAGCAGGTGTACAGAACTATAAACAATTATGGGGAGAGAGTCACAAGGCAGTGGTTAAGACATGCAGTTGCTTATAAAAGTTTTAAGGGTTTTCATTTTCATTGCACTAGCACAAACGGCCATGGAGGAATTTTAAACAGGGGTGCAACGTTAGCTGGCAGAGCATTCAGGAGCTGCTGCAGTAAGGCATGAGGGGAGGAGGGAGTGTGGTCTTCAGTGGTATAAGTGACAAGGGAGAGAAATAGATACTTAAGTAAGAGTCGCTGTGTTTTCCCATGGCTGTAGATTCGACTGCATAAGACAAGAAGGCGAAGCGAACACAAGCCAACGGGTGATGTTGCCGGTTCCTAAGCTATCTGAGACTAGCCACAGACATGTTTTGTTAGAATACCAGGGAAGAGAAGGCATCCAGCTTTGGCTGTGATGTGTTTGAAGGGCCTTCTGGAGCTCTGAGTGGAGATTTGATCAAGTGGTTGGAGAAAGAGATAAACAGTTCAGAGTCTGAGAAGACAATTTCGAGTGACTTTTGAGTTATCGGGCAGAGATGGTAACTGAAATCAGCGTTGCAGAGAAGCTGCAGAATGAAGACTTCGCTTCGAGCGTTGACGTGTTCCCACATGTAAACATAAATTGAGAGGGGGATCGATGAAGGGTGGCAGAAATGCCCCATATCCTTGCCTGAGGACACCCACCAGGGATGCTTCCTGCCCATGGAATTTGACCGTCGCCACACAGATAAAAAGAAGGTCTTTGGAAAAGAGGTCTAGGACTTGTCCAAACACTTACGATATTCCCATTGGGATAACAGGGGAAGCTTGCAGAAGCAAATAAAACACAAGGACCGAGGATGGCATGCAAGAGACAAAGTGGCTATGGGGACACACTGACAGACCTGAGGTAAAAGCACACAGTGGCCAGAGGTGAGCGAGGTACCAATAACATCAGGCTCCCGGGAGCAAAAATGTGTAGCTTGTAGTACGGGAGCGTCTCTCAAGACTTTTCCATCCTTTCTGTGAAGTGGATTTTGTATTAGGCTGCTAACCACAAGTTCAGCCATTTGAAACTACGGGCCCCTCAGAGAGAAAAACATGAGACTTTCAATGCTCAAAAAGAGTTACAGTCTCAGAAACCGACAGAGGCAATTCTACTCTATCCTAACGGGTGAAAACAGATGCCATGGCAGTGAGTTTGATGTGCAGGGCTTTCTTTTGGCGGGGGGGAGTTTGGTTTAGCACTCCACTCTACAGCTTGATTTGCTGCCCAAACACAACATCCCTGCAGCCAGGGAAGCCACCATCATTGGGCTGCTTTCGTACAAGAATCTGGGTCACTGTCACTCCCCAAATCTTGAGGTCTTGGCTGTCAACTTTACCAGTGCAATTGGTTCTGCCTTCCTTAAGATGGGCAGTTTCTCATTAAAAACTCACATGGATTAATCAGATGGTGGAATCACATGTCCGTCCATTCCTAGCTCCAAAGAAGTCTCTAAAGAGAGGGGCCAGAACAAATCCAGGGATACCTATGGTAGCCAACTAAAAAGGAGGGGGGGGGATAAAAACAAAGACATGGGTAGTGGGGCAATAGGCCACTAACGTACCCAAGAGGAGGGTATTGTTTATATCTCCACAGGAGAAGAGAGACCAGACTTCAACCCGGTGCTCCAAGATGCGAATGCAACATACCGGCATAAATCAGGGACCCAATAGAGAGGTCTGAGGGGCCAGCCCCAATCCCAACTACATTGACAGCTCCTCCTCCCCACAGAAGAATTCCCTTCAGAGGATAGCACTGAAGCTACAGCTCAGGGAGAGGGACAGGTCTGATCAGAGCACACAGGAGCAAATGAAGGGAGAGGAAGAAAGAGTGGAGCACATCCTGGCGCACCAAGCCCCGAGGAAGATATTCCTGCTCAAAGCAGCCAAAGCACAGAGGGGACCATAGAAGACATGACGTTCCATGCTGACCCATTGCACTACAGGGAACAACACTGGAGACACGGTGCAGGAATTGCACCCAATCTGACACCATCACACTGAGGTGAAACACCAAGGGTGTGCAACAGAACAGCAAGGGGAACAAAGCAAGGAAGTCCCCAGGGAATATCAAAAATAGACTCTGGGGCCAGGGCATGGCACTCCATCAGACTCTACCACAAACAGTCCTAAAGGTCAACAAACAGACCTTGAACTATTTGCAGGCTTTTCTCTTGTTTTCTGTTGTTTTTTTGTTGTCGTTGTTTTGTTTTCTTTTGCTGATTTGTTTTGTTCTGTCTTGTTTTGGTGCGTATTATCTCTGCAAGTCTATCTAGATAAGATAGGCAGGATAAACAATCTGGAGTAAAAAACAACTGGGCCAATGGTTATAGTTGGGCATGGGAGAGGGAGAGACAGGGGGAAAGAAGTGGATGTTAACACACCCAGGGAAATGGGAACAACAAGTGATCCAAAATTGATGGCGAGGAGGATATAGGAGACCTGGTAGGGCTTGATCAATGGCAATGTAACTGAGAGGAATTACTGAAATTGAATGAAGGCTGAACATGATAGTGGAACAAGAGGAAAGTAAAAGGAAATAAGGGAAAGAGCTAGGAGCCAAAGGACATTTATAGAGGTCTAAATACAGGCATATACATATATAAATATATTTATATATGACGATGGGGAAATAGATCTATGTGAATATATTTATAAATTTAGTAGCAGATGAACATTGGACCTCTTATCAAGTACTCCCTCAATGTAAGAACACTTTTGTCTATTAAACTGGCATCCCATGATGCTCACCTTCCCAACACAATTGCTGAAGACAAAGTGGGTGCATAAGCAAATGCGGTGAAGAAAGCTGATGGTGCCCAGCTATCAAAAGATATTGAGTCTGGGGTCTTAAAGGTTCAAAGATAAACAAGCCGCCATCTAGCTGGTAGGCAACAAAGCTCACATAGAAGAAGTACATCAGCCTGTGTGATCATGAGGTGTAAATGGGATAAGGTATCAAACATCAAAGAACAAAAAATCATATCATAGTGAATGAGGGGAAGTGTGGAGTGGAGACCCAAAACCCATCTGTATGCAACTGTACATCCCCTTACAGAAGGGTTGTGGAGAAGAGACGAGTCAGTCAGGGTACAGTATAACACCGATGAAACCTACAACTTTCCTCTACTTCTTTAATGCTTCCTCTCCCCCACCCCCACTATCATGATCCCAATTCTACCTTACAAATCTGACTAGACCTGAGGATGTACACTAGTATGGATAAGAGCTAGAAGCACAGGGAATCCAGGACAGATAAACCCCTCAGGACCAATAATGAGAGCAGAGATACCAGGTGGGTAAGGGGGAGGTCGGGGAGAGAGGGGGAACCGATCACAATGATCTACATATAACCCTATCCCTGAGAGACAGACAACAGAAAAGTGGGTGAAGGGAGACATGGGTCAGTGTAAGACATGAAAAAATAATAATAATTTATAAGTTATCAAGGGTTTGTGAGGGAGGGAGGGTGGGAGAGGGGAGGGGGAAAATGAGCAAGGGCTCAAGTAGAAATACAATGTGTTGAGAATGATGATGGCAACAAATGTACAAATGTGCTTGACACAATAGCTGCATGTATGGATTGTGATATAACAGTTGTTTGAGTCCCAATAAAATGATTTTTATAAGAAAGAAAATCTCTTTCTCTACCTTATAAAAATAAATCTCTAGAGATTCCTCAAATGTCACCAGAGTGTCCAATAAGGGCTGCACAAAGCCCTCAAGTAGATATTATCTTTAAAGAGCACCAGGTCACAAAGTTACAACTTTACACAGATGCCCTTGCTGTTAGGTGCCCTTGAGCCCATTCTGACTCATAGTGACTGTATGCACAACACAACACTGCCTGGTCTTGTACCATCCTGAGCCCCTGTGTGCGGCCACTTTGTCAAACCATCTCATTGAAAGTCTTCCTCTTTTACGATGACCTTTGGGGGGACTGTCCTTCCTAACTTGTCCAGAGGACATGGGTAAAGCGCTCTCCTTCTTGCATCCTTGAAGTCAGAATTGCATGGTGGCGCAGGCTCTCTTTGCCTGAAGCACTGTTTGCTTTATTCTTTTTCTTCCTTGACAGCAAGTCAAGGGCAGCCTTCCTTGAAAGGGTCAGACAGGAGGGACAGGAGGGTGGTGGTGACAAGTTCACTATCTCCTCTTTGTTACTCTGCTTCCCTGTCTTAGAGTGTGATCTGGTATGACTTTCATGAAACTACACAATAAATTCATAGCACCAAAAATTCATGGATTTGGGGGAACTGGTAGGTTTTTCAGCCTAAGTCCTTTCTGGGCTCTAGATTAATTCGACTGAAGCACAGGTGGCAAAACAGTTACATGTTGTGCTACAATCTGCATGGTCATGACTCAAAACCACCAGCCACTCTGCAGAAGAAAGACTGGGCTTTCTACTCCAGGAAACAGTTACGAACTCAGAAACTCAGAGGGAGTTTCCATGAGTCAGCATTGACTCAATGGCAGTGATTTTGTTTGTGGGGTTTGGGGTTTCTGGGGGGGAGGAGAGGGGGCATTTCTAACAGACAAACAGGTAAGCCATGTGGTTCAGACTAACTAGATTTCCTAAGGAATTCTGGGGACTAAGATCAAACTAATAATAAACTTTATTTTGCTATCTTGTGTGTGTGTGTGTGTGTGTGTGTGTTTCCAGAGGACTAGGAAGCAGAGTCACCTTGATAGGAAATGTAACTATTTGTTCAATGTCTGTCTCCTACTCTAGACTCTACACTCCACTAAGGTAGGAAGCAGGTGGACCTTATATCCCCATGGTTTAGCACAACACATGATGTAGGATAGGTTCTTAATGAATATTAATTAGTTAAATGACCAAGTAGATACACATAAAAATCATACCCAAGGTGTCTTCATCAATAAAAGACCAGAGAAAAGGTCGAAGGCAAGCTTATTTTCCGTAACAATATTTAACTTCAAGTTCACTTTTCTAAGTAAACAAAGAAATCTTGGACTTACTAAACAACTCACTGTTCATTTAGTGTGCTCAGAGCTTGGGCCTCTTTTTTTTTTTTTCATGACTGCAGGGCCACGTTGCTTCCCAGCAGATCAAATATATGACCTGATGGTGAAGGGTCGGAATAGAAAGCCTCATATGCTTCCATCAACTTTGAACTGCTGACCCTGTGGTTAGCAGTCCAAAGTGTCACTGCTATGCCACCAGGGCTCCTTTATAAATTACAGTAAACGTCCTTTCAAAACCACTTCTCTGAAGAGTCAGCACTGCCTTCTGTTTATAACAAAAGGTGAGAGAAAGCCTGGTTAAGACTATGCTTACCCCACTAACACCGTAAAACACCTAGAATGCTTTGGTTGCCTGGACTGAAGGAAAGGGCAAAAGAAAACAATCAGGAGTTGACGGGAGAAACAGCAGCCCCTCTTCCAAATGCGACTGTGTGAGGTTCTTATGGCTGGCACGGAGACTGGGCCCAGGTGGGCACCCCTTACTCAGGCCGCCTGCCTGGCCTCGTGTACAATTCTCACTCGTCTGCTTTTGAAGGACAAGGAAGGACATTGCTTGGCTGTGTGTCCACAAGCTGTTCGGGGAAGAGACTTTGCTCAGCACATTTCAGCTCCTGAGCAAGGCTGGACTCGTTTCAGAGACCCACATAAAATAAATAATCATGCAAAAGCAGATTCGCTCTGATAGGGATCTGACAGCTGCTTCGAGAGGTGGGTCCTTGCAAGCCCATCTTTCAACAATGAACTGACCCAAAGATCCCGGAAAGCTCCAGACAGGACCATATGGCCTGGAATGAAAGCATATTTCAAACTCTGTTTATTATGCATATCTTTCAAGGGTTCACTACTCTGTGATGAAACATTGCACCTGCAAGGCTTTAATAAGCTTCCCAAGCAAGTACAATTATAAAATTGCAGTCACCTGAAGAATTTGTCTTCTTTCCGACTTAGCCGTGTGCTGCCCACCAGTGACTGGTCTCATTCTTTTTAATGATTTGGGTTTGCAGCACTTTGTAAGATGTGGTGAATACTTATTCAGAAAGTAAAACTCCTTAAACCTCAGAGTTAGGGCCATGAAATCTCTCACCTCCCACACTTTGGCGACTTCAACACCATCAAAGACATGCAGATCCTCCGGTCCATCTGAAACGGAAAGGACTTCCATCTAGGAGCCCCGCAAAGGCAGGGGGGGTATTTGAAACAGAGGCAGGGCAGAAGGTATTCGTCAGCAATCGCAAGGCCAGAAGAGTAGGGGGAGGTGGGAGGAAGAGGTGACTGAAGAATTTCTGTCACAAGCGAACCTGATGACTCCACACCTGGCCCCCAAATCTGAGAAGCACCAATTGTTCACTATCTGTGCAATGAACAGCGGAGCAGCTGCCCCGTGCCAGAGTCTAGGCTGCCTATAGCAACTCACAGAAAAATGAGCAAGGCAGAAAGACAAAAAACAATCTGGGGTGGAGCGACAGAGGGGCGAGGACTCGAGGAAGGGTTGGCGAAACAACATGGAAACAACTATATCTATGGGTACAGTCAGGGAATGCACAAAAGGAAACATTTGAATCAAAACTTGAAAGAAAAATAAGAGGTCTCTGGCTATTCCCAAATGGGAAGGTAGGGCCATGTTCTGGTTGGAAGCATGTTCATCTGTCAATTTCAGTGAGCTCACTGAGGGTCAGGTGCAATGTAGTGTGGTTGGGAAACCTGAGTCTGTGCTTCAAGTTCCAAATCCTATTCTCACCTCTACCCCGAATTTAGGCATAAACAACATACCTGATCTCAGATATGAGGGAGAAAGGAAGAGACAGCAGGGGATGAGGAGAGAAACATCTACTAACTACATGATCAATGTTTATCTTGTCACCGGGACAGGATCCTTCAAGCCTTAGAGCCAAAGGAAGTGGCAAAGCATTCCCAAAGGAAGGACTTGATTGGGCACATGGAAACCAACGTGTTGATTCCTGCAGTTCAACAGATGGCACAAATGCTAGCCAGCAAGGTGGTGGCTCAAACCACACTGGTCCCATGGAAGAAAACAGACGAACATTTGCTCCCATAAAGATTGCATGCATGTGAACTCAATGGAGCCATCGTATTCTGCAACATATGGGAGTCAACCTGGGTTGGAATCAACTTGAAAGAGACCACAGTGACATCGTTTGCTGCTAACATCATGTTTTATCATATGAGTGTGGGTGTATGTGTATAAATACTCGTATGATATAAACATGATAGCAACAAACAATGTCACTGCTGTCTTTCTTCACCACCACCTTTTAAAAAGATTTTTTATGCACAGATTATAAAAAAAAAATTTTAATGAAGCTCAGAGAAAGTTACTTTACTTGAGGTGACCCAGAAAACAGGACACACAGAAGGAACTGAAACCCTGCGACCTGTCTGAGACGCTGTGCATGCTCTGTCTGAAACCCTGCCTTGTCCTTCTCTTGATTACACTTTGGGGAGTAGGTAAAGAACAGCCATTATTGTCTCCATTTTATTTATGCCTTAAAGGACTCACTAACAGCAGTGCAGGGGGCTGTCGCAGATAAGGTGTCACTAGAGGTCTTGACAGGGGCCTTACATGGAGCATGGGGCTGATAACGGCGATACACCGTGTTTCTATTCCTTTGACCTCACGTTTTCTCACACATGAGTTATGCTTTTCCGGTCTTGGATATGAACAGCACAGACATACAAGAAACATCAGAAGAGGGGAGGAGTAAAGAATGCACATAAAAACACTGTAAAGTATTATATTTCACTAAATTCCAGATCCAATGATCAAAAGATAGACGATTTGGATCCATTTTTTGTTGTTGTTGGGGTTGTTTTTTTTTTTTTTTTTGCTTTTCTCTGGCTCATGTCAGACATTTCCAAGACTTTGAACACCGCTGTTCCTCTCAATAAATACTATTTGGTTTTAAACATATCCACTCTTTTTATACTCTACTTCATTGAGGCCAAGACAACCTACAGGCTATTTTTCTACTCCGTTTTCATTGATTACCCTCGAGAAACTCTTCCCCGACTAAATGAATCAGGTAAATTTTGTTTCATGTTGGAACAAATAAGATAGCAGTGGTTCACATTGACTGTATTTTTTGCTGAGAATTTCTTGTTTCTAAGCACTATATTTAAAATTTTTAAAATATACCTATTCATATATATATATATATATATCACTTGCTTTTTTCAACCATCTTACAATTGTGAGGATGACCCAGGAACAGGAAATGTTTCACTCTATTGTACTTAGGGTCACTATGATCATAGCAGACTTATGACACCAAACAACAACAACATGAGGTAAATACTATCGTTACTTACAATTTACCAGATGAGAAAAGTAAGGCACAGGTATATGTGAAATGTTCTCAAAGTCATGCATTGTGTAATGAATTACAACTACGGAGGCCTTTGTAAGCTCCTTGTAGAGCACAGTGTGTTAGACATTGAAGATGTTTCTGGATGGAAAATTGCATCTTCCTATTTTCATGAAGGATGATGTTTATTCTTCCATTCAACCAGTGTGGATGCCAAGCAACTTGGAGTATAAAAATAAAAACAATTCAATCCCAGTCTTCAAGAGTTCCTCTGTCTTTTCAGCTAGAGCTAATAGTAGGGAATAGTTATGAGACACAGCAATCAGGGCGAATGATAGGTTTCATGAGGGTACAAAGGAAAAGCTTCCAACTCAATGAAGATATTAGGAGACGAGGCACCAAAGTAGGCTTCTTTAAAGTAGATGATGCTCTTAAAGGACAGGTTGAAGATGAATCAGGAGGAAGAGGTTGGAAAGGGCAAGAAGTCGGCCAATGTTCCTTCTACAAACAACGTGGAATTTGGCATCACGCAATGTATCACTAAAGGTGACAGGGCAAAAGTGACCCCGGGAAGTGTGTAAAAAACACATCATGGAAGGTCTTTCTCGACATGCTAAGAAATCCAAATGTTATGCTGCAAGCAATGATAACCACTAGGGAGTTCTCAGTAGGAGAATGAGAAAATTAAATGTGTACTTCAGAACTGTCAGTAGATAGGAGAGTAGAGGCTGGGGGGCCAACTAGGAGACCACTAATGTCTTATAATAGGATGAACTTTGGGATGAAAGAAGGGGCCAGAAACTAGAGACGTTAGAACAGAGTCAAATATCAAGCACCAACTAATCTAAACCAAACCAAACTCATGCCATCAGGTCAATCGGACTCCTAGTGACCCTATAGGACAGGGTAGAACTGTCCCTATAGGTTTCTGAGATGAAAACTCTTAATGAAAGCAGAAAAACTTGTCTTTTGCCCCCTTAGTGGCTGATGGTTTCCAACGGCTGGTCTTTGGTTCGCAGCCCAACCCACAACCACCAGCCCACCAAAGCTCCCACAAATTGGGTAGGGTCGTTTAAAATAACCCAAGTTCTGTTTTGCTTATTGGGTTACAGCAAAACAAAGCTGATGCTGACTCATAGCAACCCCATAGGACGGGCTAAAACTGCACCACCACCACCACCACACCGGATGGGGGTGTTTCTAAGGCTGTGATTCTATAGGGAGTGGAAAGGCCAGTCTTCTCCCACAAAGCAGCTGGTAATTTCAAATTGGAATAATAGCCCAACTCATAGCCATTATGCCAGAGCTCTATTGAGTTAATAGAGAAAGAAATTCAATAGGATTGGCTTAGGAAACTTAGAATGATAATGTACAAAAATTTAAGGTCGTCAAATAAAATTGATAAATACTATTTATTGTTACTCTAAACTCTATGTGATTGGTATTGTCCCATCTCATATGAAAACACCAAACAGACAGTTGAAATGTCACCCAAATTCTCAAAAGCAGTAGAGGAAAAAACCAAACATAAACATTTTAAATATTCCAGTCACTTTGAACTACAAAATCTGATCTATAAAATAAGAGTACTAAATAATAACAACATGCTAGCTAACATGTTGATTGCATACTTTGGCCCAGCCATTCTTCCAATGACATTATATTTATAAATTCATTTAACTCTTGAAACAACCCTTGGTTTTCATCTTTAATTATGGATTAAATTATGTACTCCAAATATGTCTTGAATTCCTGTACTGAAGGATGGAATCCTGTTGGGATATAGAAGTTTTCTTTTGTTGTATTAAGTCACACTGGTACAGGGTGGGTCCTAAACCTAATGGCTTTTAAATTTTAAAAAGAGCAGATTAGTCCTCACTGCCACAGCACATATTCTAAAATTAGAGTGATACAGAGAAGATTAGCATGGTCCCTATGCAAGGAAAACATGAAAATTCATTAAGTATTCAATATTTTATCCCAATAAAACTATGTGTGTATTTAGGGAGAGAAAGAAAGAGAAAGATCAGCTTGGCCATAGAGAGGGGCACATTCTATGGGGAAACGGGTACCATGGAAGGATCATCTACCAACCAAGGATCAAGTATGCCCAGGATTACTGACAAAAATAATTGATTTAGCTAAGACCATGATTAGACTTTAAGTCTCCAGAACTAGAAATCAATAAAAGTCTGTTCTTTAAAAGTTGCAGTGTTTCTGTTACAGCAGCACTAGATAACAAAGATGCCAAAATCCAAACCTAAGCAGTTGCCCTCAAGGCAATTGCACCACCTGGCACCTGCACCATTCCAGGGATGAAGAACCCTCTGTAGAGTAATCAAGCCTGTCGCCTTATCGATGCACACTGCCAGCTCTTTCATCCAAGGCACCTCGAGAAGTGTTTGAATCACCAGCCTGTCAATAGTTGAGCCCTTAATCAATTGCACCATGTAGGGGTTGTATGTAAGTGGAACTCTGGTGACATAGTGCTTACTCATTGGGCTGCTAAACGTAGGGTCAGCAGTTTGAAACCACCAGCCATTCCATGGGAGAAAGATGAGGTTGTCTCCTACTTTAAAGAATCACGGTCTCAGAAACCCACACAGACAGTTCCACCCTGTCCTTTAGGGCTTTGATGACTCCACATTGACTCGGCAGCAGTGAGTTTTTGAGGGGCTACTAGTAACAAAGGTAAAAACCAAAACGAACACTATCTTGATTCGATCTGATCCCAACTTAAAGCCGTCCTACAGAGCAAAGTAGAACTGTTCCATGGGATTTCCAAGCCTGTAAAATCCTTACAAAGGCACACTGCCTTGTCTTTCTCCCGTAGAATAACTGGTGGGTTTGATCTGCCAACTTTTGTTTAGCTGTCCAGTGCTTAATTTCAGGTGACTAGGGAGGTGGGTAGTACTTATTTGTCTTATTTAATAACCGTCTTTGAATGCTCTTTAGAATGCAAGTATGGTGGGACTCATCTCATGTCCTTTGGACATGTGATCTGGAGAGATCAGCCCCTGAAGAAGGACATCATCCTTGGTAGAGTAGCGGGGCAGCAAAAAAGAAGACTCGACAAAATGAATTGACACAGTGACTTCCACAGTGGGCTCAAGCATAAGAACAATTGTGATGACGGCACAGGACAAGCAGTATTTTGCTGTTATACATAGGGTTGCTATGGGTTAGAACAAGATCAATAGCATCTAACAACAATTTAATGCCTGTGATAGTTATATAATCTCATATCAACGAAAGTGTAGGGCTGGGATTTAGCCTCTAAGGTTGTAGCTTTCTGACTTCATTTGGAGGCACAACCAAGATAAATGGCTCCTCTCTTTCCTCTCCAGCTCCTCTCTTTCCCTCCACCTTTCGTGTTAGAGACCCACACTCAGAGAGCTGGAGGAACCATGTGGAGACATGCGCTAGTGCTGAGATGCTCCCACTGCCTTTGGATTTACAAGACTTTGTTACCCACTGGCCTGTTAGTTTCCTCAATTTTGTGTCA
Source organism: Tenrec ecaudatus (assembly GCF_050624435.1). Taxonomy (NCBI): domain Eukaryota; kingdom Metazoa; phylum Chordata; class Mammalia; order Afrosoricida; family Tenrecidae; genus Tenrec; species Tenrec ecaudatus. The sequence goes on from NC_134532.1 coordinate 200,864,868, forward strand.
TTGCATGTAACTGTATGAGTCTGAAGAAGGATTCTGGGACTAGTACTGGCCTTATGCACTAATATCAGACTGATGGACTTGATTTGAATTGGGTTGGGATATTTTCTTAATATCCAATTACTCTGATAGAAAGTTCTTTCTTATACATATATGAGCGTCTCTGGATTTGTTTCTCTAGTCAACTCAGTCTAACAACAGGCAGCAAGAGATGTCTACCTTGAAAAATAAAAGTTCTCTTGTCGTAGTTGTGGTTGTTAGACACCATCAAGTCAGTTGTCACCTCAGAACAGAGCAGAACTGCCCCATGGAGACTCCTTGGCTGTTGATCTTTAAGCAGCAGACCCCAGAAAGGCACTGTGGGTTCAAAGTATAAACTTTGTGGTAGCTGGAAAGCCCGATATGTTGTGCTTTATACGCTCTCCTGTATGCTGCCCTATTCCCTTTGGGAGAGGAAGTCTAAGTCTGTGAAAAGAGACCACACAATCATAAGTTGCAGTGACTTGACGAACCTCTGAATCAGATTTCAGACTCTGCGACTGTGATTGTTGTTGCGGGCACTTGAGCCAATGCTGACTCCTAGCTGCCCGCTGTGTCTGAGTTGAGCTGCCCCACAGGTGTTCAAAGCTGAAATCATGACAGAGGCAGAACATCAGGTCTTTCCTCCGGCACTGCAGCTGATAAGTTCAAACTTCTGACTTTTCTGTTAGCGGTTCATTATTTTCAACCATTGCAGTCCCACGATCCTTAAAATTATGGCCTCGGTTAAAAAAAAAAAAATCCTTCCACAGACCGCACTGTATAATCCCTATGTGGAAAGTAAGAACTCTTCCCCTTGCTGGGTGGCCCCAGTATGTGCTTAGACTGGAGGCCATCCAGGGCCTGCTTGCTGGGCTCCTCATGAGGCCTTCTGAAGGCCAGAGCCAGGCTCTGTTCATCAAGCATGAGTTCTAAGCAGATAATCGTTCACTAACAGCACTCGTGTACAGGGCTTGCTCCTGTGGAGTGGGATAAACCATGGTAGGCTTGACTGCCCAATGTGTCAGGCTGTGGAAACAGCCCTCCAGAGGACACTACTCGCCCCGAGCCCATTAACCAATTACTCAGAGTCTCTTTCGTCAATGAGCTCTTTCGATGTACTAATTGGAGCCCCCTCAGAGGAAGCTTGCAGGGAGCAGGGAGCACTTGGTGGCCAGGTGTGGCTCTCTGGGAAACCTCAGTATCCATCAGACTGGAGAGGTAGGAAGACGCATCCATGCAGACCACAAGTTCTAAGCCCAAGGTGTCTGGATTCAAACCCTAGCTCTGCTACTTAGGAGCTGTATGGACTCAGATTGTCTAACCTCAGTATTGACACCTATGAAATGGGTCTAATGGCGCCTCTTTCATGTGCTTGTCTGGAGTCTCAAATGAGGACTGCCTGGCACACAGAAACCATTCAATAAATGCCAGCTGGGTTTTCTTACTGTCTTCACTCATTCCTGCAGAACAACCCACCTAAGTCCAATAAATATGACATTTTTAAAACAAGTACAGGAGGCATGAGCTTACTCAGGTTTGATAACAGGGTTTTATTTTTCCTGGCCAGTACGTGCTAAAAAATACTAGCTCTCAACTTTTACAGCAAACAAATGGAATCCATAGAAGATTGCATTAAGAATTAGCATGTTTTCTTCATTGAGCACCTTTAGGAGTCTGGTGGGACACAGTGACAAAGACTGTCAACTCTCTGAGAGCAGGACTGTAATTCCCACTGATTTTAGCATAACATACCTCACCTAAAAGAGCCCCAGGAGCACAATGAAAGGTCAGTGGTTTGAACCAGCCACTCCACTGCACAAAGATTTGGGAACCTGCTTCCAATGAGATCGCAGCCTTAGAAACCCTATGGAGCAGTTCTATTCCATCCCCCAGGGTTGCTTTGAGTTGGAATCGACCCAATAGCAACACGTACATCACGTAAAAGCATATTTACTCTCCATACTTCCATAAAGATGACAACTGTAGAAGCCTATGGAACTAGCAGGTCGAATCTGTCTTACAGGGCCACATAAAATGCATGTATACTCAAAAACTACCACCTAACAGAAACATCACAGTAATGCATGGCTGGATGGAAAGAATAGATTTCAAAATGCTTTGACTCTTGTGATAACTAGCTTTTATGTCAACTTGGGTGGGCCAGGATTCTCCCATGATATCATCTAACCTAGTGTCAGCAACTCCATGATGGGTTTTTCTGTGCTGCTTCCCCACATCTGTGGGGAGTATAGACCTTCCTAACCTGGTCCCAGTCTTGACATGGAGGCTCCATTCAGGTTGTGGCCCACTCTTAGTAGAAATCACCAGTGTGGCAGCTAGCTGATTTCTTCTGCAGGATTTGGATCCTTCATCTGGTATGTCCACCTGCGATATCATTTGTCCATCCCAGGATTCATTTGACCAATCTTAGATTCATTCACCTCAGCCTCCAATAGCCTGCAGTCTTCCTGCTTCATCATCCTTCTTACATCAGGCCCTACTGCTACAGGAGTCAGAAGTCATCAGCCTGTGTCTGACTTACGGGCTTTAACCAGACTGGGCTTACTCGCTTCCACAATGGTGTGAGCCTATTCTTGATATATATATATATATATATATATATATATATATATATATATATATATATATATATTTATATTTATATTTATATTTATATTTATATTCACACACATGCAAGTGGCACTGTTTCTCTTCTCTTCTCTAGAGAATCCAGCTTAGCACCACTATCAACATAAAGAAACAGTAGGAGGCAGCTGTACCATCAGAGGAGCAGCAGCTGAATCAAGAGCCAGAGCATAGAATCAGGTGACGGACTTCCAACCCACAGAGAAGGAAAAGCTGAGTGCTTCTGTGCTGGAGGCTGATTTGCAGAGTGGAATACCTCGGGGCACTTAATTAAGGCCGTTGGGCTTGCTGACCCACAAAAGCGGAGCTAAGTGCCTATGAGCCAAGGCTTGAGGCTTACTGGAGCAGAGTACCTCTGGAGACAATTCAAAGAGCTGGATTGACCAACGCACAGATCTTGAGCTGAATGCCTTTGGGTTGAGGCTTAGAGTAGAGTGGTATGGGCATGTACTAAGAGATCTGAAAGAACTTTGTAACCTGTTATCATGAACAACTCTACCTTGGCGTTTCTCATTGACATTACAACTTGTTAACTTCTTTAATCATAGATTTTGTCTGCAGGTTCTATGTAGCTATTGAAACAGATATTAGATCCCAGAAAGGTAAAATAGAGAACACTTATGAAAAACAAGTATTGCAACTGGACCTTCCACATGGAAGGTGAGACTTCTGCCACGGAAGCACCAATCCCTTTGTCACAGAAAGAACAAACAGCTCAATAGAAAGAGACAGCCTATAGGCTAAGACTGAAGGCTACTAGTCACTGGCGAGCGCCAAGGAGATAAGGGCAGTATATCCCTGGTGTCTTCTATTCCCCTAATTTGATAGTTAATATGAATTTTATTTTTAGTTTGTCTTACTATATGGCCATGATACTTTTCATATACCTAAGCATAATCATCTCATCCATTTGATTGTAAGCTCCCTGCTCCAGAGACATCCAAACACTCAATGGATATGTTTGTGGACTGACACACTTGAGTAAATTTCTATCCTTCCTGAGAAATGGCAGTTGGGCTAAATAGTGATGAGCATTCTTTACAACCCATGGAGGTTTCATTCTTCAGGATTAAAGGATTCCAAGCATTTGGAACTCTGTTCATGAAATGGTATCTAAAGAAACATGCAAATAGACCATGAAACAAAATAGTAATGAAGTAGGCCAGGCCAAGAACTTAAAATATCCATAAACCACAGGCAGCATTTATTTTATGAAGTCTTCCTAAAAGGTTGAAGCAGATGAATACAACAGCCTCCAGAGTCTTCATTCTACTGGAGTTGAACAACCGTTGGCTAAAGAAAAGTTGATTGAACTGCTGTCTGAATTAACTCTCATGGCCACTGGAGCTGTGCAAACTTGATGCACAAATGTTAATAACAACAATTTAAGTCTATTTTTGTATACATTAATATTATATGCTTGGTGTTATTAACAGAACATTAACCCTGCAACTATTTTGTTGGTTTGGATAAATGAGAATCGTTTATTGAAAATTATAGTTGTCAAGGTAAACAGTGAAAATAATGACTTCTAATGTGGTCAAAGTCAATTATTGCTATTTAATCTCCTCAAAAAACATCAAAATGATGTGTTGATTTTGTTTAAATGAACACAATATCCCATCTTTTCTTATGCAGCTGTAGCAATTGAAAGGAAAGTTCAGAACTGTCTATGTTCAGACTTGCTATTTCAATAAACTGAGGTAAAGCTAAATTACTTCTCATTATGAAGTTTCTATAGAAATAACTTTGTACTTTAGAAAGAGTAGAAAGTCCTGAAATAGCTACCCTTACTGAGTTTGGTCATTTTCCGGATTCCATAAGCAGACGCAAATACAATGTGACTGGCTAATTCCCAGCTGTGCAAAGATTTAAATCCATGTCTGAAAGCTGGACAATCAAATTATGTAGGAGCACAGTCTCTAGAAATAAACTCAACACATAAATGCAGTTTATTCAACATTATTAACAGGAAGTAATATTTATACCTACAGTCCTGTGCATTAACAACAACTTCTTCCACAACAAATAATAGTATTTTGGTGTGCCACTCAAATTAAGCCACCGGAATATACAGAAAGAAATCAATTCTATAACAAGCCTTAGAGAAGCATGGCATTTATCATGTGCAAGACAGGTTCATTTCCATTCTAAATAAACTTCCTCCTCCGAAGTCAGGGCTTTTGTTTTGTTTGCTGGTTTTTTGTTTTTCTTTCCTTTCTGGGAAATGTGCTCCTCATAAACATTCAGTCAGCCTAGCCATAAAATCTTTTTCCTTCCATCCTATATGAGTAAGAGAGGGCAAACAAAAGCACACATTCTCTGTGTGTGTATGGCGGAGGCGGGCTTCAGAAAGTTTGTGAGAATATTCCATTATTCTTTTAATTCCATTTTCCATGACCCCCCTGAAGCCCTCTCATGTATGGACAAACAAATAACCCCACTCTCCTCAGGCTTATTTAATTTTATTGATTTTAGACAAAATTGGGATGACAACCCCATGAAAGTCTAAAAACTCTGGTGAGAAATGTTTATGAAAAGCATCGTGTCCCCTTGTGCCCTGTCACCAGTCTCAAAGACTAATTGCAAAATTAAGCTCAGCGAACTAAAGGGGGAGAAGCCAGGACCCTAAACGCCGCACCATTCCCATCGGAGCAATAGGCATCTCCGGCATGCGGGACTCCGCAGCCACCATTAGCTCGCCTTGAAAGGCATCCACAAAGCAAGTGGTGAGGTGAACGATACAGATGAGGCAAGCGGAACAATGCCTGCTCTGAAGGTGCAAGCAGAGCAGACTGGAAGGCCAAGAGGTGCCGGGAGTCTACATCTTAGAGCTAAAGGTGCCCAATTGCTTATCTCTTCTGCCCTTGTGGCTTCTATCGCTTGAGGCTGCGGCAGGACAGGTGGAATGCCAAAACAGCCCAACTGGCCAAGGGGACATGAACACGGGAGGCTGATTGACCAGGCGACTTCCTCGCAGGCTTGTGAAGGCCCCTGGTTATTCTTCACCAGGACAGAAGCGGGGAAGGCGATCCTGTCAAAATGAAGAGGGGAAATGGCTCTCCTGCTGGAGAATTGACATGCAGTGACAAATAGTCCAATGAAATCTCAGTGTACATTGATTTGTTATCTAGATTTACTATGGATTTAGATATACTAGTAAAAAAATAAGCAAATTGACTGCCATCAAGTTGATTCTGGCTCACAGTGACCCTATAGGACAGCGGTTCCCAACCTTCCTAATGCCGCAACCCTTTCATACAGTTCCTCATGTTGTGGTGACCTCCCAACCATAACATTATTTTTGTCGTTACTTCATAACTTTAATTGTGCTACTGTTAAGAATCAGGCGATCCTTGTGGAAGAATTGTTCGGCCCACAAAGGGGTCATGATCCAAAGCGGTTGGGAACTGCTGCTCTAGGACATGATAGAACTGCCCCTGCTCTAGGACATGATAGAACTGCTCTAGGACATGACAGAACTGCCCCTGTGGGTTTCTGACACTAACTCTTCATGGGATTAGAAAGTCTCCTCCTCCTATTGGCTAACAGCCCAATTCGTAACCACTATGCCACCAGGGCTCCTCCACACACACTGAATTCATTCACTAACCGTCCATTCAGTAAATCTACCAAGAATGAAATGTTGGCCTACTAGTCAATGAATTGATAGTTCAAAGCCACTTCAAGGAGCCTGGGACCTGAGCTCATGTCTTGAAAACCTAACGGAGCACAGCCCTACTCCAAAACATGTGGAGTCACCAGAGTCAAAATCAATTTGTGGCATCTTGCCACAACAACCAAGTGTCAAGTAAAGCCCTTAGCTGCAGCCCCTTGCTGCATAGAACTTAAAATTAAGCAGGTCAGCTAAATTCAGGGAGATCCTGGAATCCTAAACGCTTGAGGTGGCCACCTAAGGTCCATCCAGCAGTCTCTATTATCCTGGAACAACAGAGGAAGAAAGAGAGGTTCAGGGAGAGAAAACACATACTGATCCCTTGGGTGGGGTGACCACTCTCACATGAGACCCCATCTGGGGAATTATCTCAGAGAACCAAGTCAAAGTCTTCCATCCCATTCTCTGTTTCTACAATATTGTATAGTCATGCTTGGGTGATGGTGGATGGGTTACTTACAGTATTAATACATTCAATAGGTGCTCTGCTCCTTGAAAACAACTATTGCACCCATTTATCCTCAGCATGGGTGCATAAGCAAATGTGGCGAAGAAAGCTGATGGTGCCCGGCTATCAAAAGAGATAGCATCTGGAGTCTTAAAGGCTTGAAGGTAAACAAGCAGCCATCTAGTTCAGAAGCAACAAAGCCCACATGGAAGAAGCACACCAGCCTGAGCGATCACTAGGTGTCGAAAGGATCAGGTATAAGGCATCATCAGAAAGAAAAAAATCTTACCATAGGGAATGAAGAGAGAAGTGCAGAGTGGAGACCCAAAGCCCATTTGTCGCCGCTGGAGATCCCCTTGCAGAGGGGTCTAGGGGAGGAGATGAGTCTGTCAGTGTGCGATGTAGCACCTATGAAGAATACAGCTTTCCTCCAGTTCCTATATGCTTCCTCCCCACCAACTACCATGATCCGATTTCTACCTTGAAGGTCTGGATAGAGCAGAGGATGTATACTAGTGCAGATAGGAGCTGGAGGCACAGGGAATCCAGGGCGGATGATACCTTCAGGACCAGGGGTGTGAGTGGCGATACTGGGAGGGTAGAGGGAGAGGGGGTTGGAAAGAGGGAACCAATTACAAGGATCTATGAGTGACCTCCTCCCTGGATGATAGACAACAGAAAAGGGGGTAAAGGGAGACATGGGACAGGGCAAGATATGACAAAATAATAATTTATAAATTATCAAGGGCTCGTGAGGGAGGGGGAAGCAAGGAGGGAGGGGGGAAAAAAGAGGACCTGATGCAAAGGGCTTACAATGTAGAGCAAATGCTTTGAAATTGATGAGGGCAAAGACTGTACAGATGTGCTTTACACAATTGATGAATGTTTGGATTGTGATAAGAGTTGTATGAGTCCCTAATAGAATGCTTTACAAAAAAGAAAGAAAAGAAAACAGCTGCTGTTGCTGTTGTTGGGTGCCAGCAAGTCGGTTCTGGCTCATAGAGCCCCTGCGTACAGCTGAGTGGAGCACTGCCCTGTCCTGTGGGAACACCTTCACAATGGTTCTTATGTTTGAGCCCATGTTTGCAGTCACTGTGTCCATGCCCAGGGTCCTCCTCTTGTTCACGACCCCTCGATTTTACCAAGAACAACATCCTGTTCCAAGGACCAGTTTCTCCTGGTAACATGTGTAGAGTACTCGAGATGAAGTATTGCTATCCTTGCTTCTAAGGAACATTCTCACTGTACTTCTTTCAGGACAGATTTGCCTATTTGTTTATCAGGTCATGGAGCTTTCAATATTCTTCAACTGTACCATAATTCAAATGAATCAATTCTTCAGTCTTCCTCATTCATTGTCTACCTTTCACTTGCATCTGAGGCCATTGACAATATCACCACTTGACTGCCATTTTGTGGTGCTGTAGTGGTTTGTGTGTTGTGTGATGCTGGTGGTTAACTGCTGTGTCTGTATGCCTTTTTTCTAACGAGATGTTGTAGTAAATACAGCACAAATATCAGACACAGCTTCCAACTCCTGAATTTGTTAGATGTACAACCAAATTTCCCATCACCATAAATAGAAACTCATATCTTCCAAAAACTGACCTTTCTATGGGTAAACACTATTAAACATTGCTTGATATCTATGCAAGATGGACCCTGGACTCGAGGTTTCTCATAGAGTCAACAGAAGCTTGGCTGGAGAAGCAAAGAGAACATTGTTCCCCTCTGTTCTTGAACCTAGAAAGTGTAAACGTGGAGCAGAGGGTCAGAGGTAGAAATAGATCCCTGTGAGCCTCTGAGTCCTACTAATTTGAAAAATGTGTTGGACATTGAACTCATCTGAGAAAATAAATTCCTTTTGTTCTTCTGATATAGTTTCTGTTACATGCTTTGAAAAAGCTGTGTCTAGCATATATTTCCTGTACTTTGAATAATCACTCAGTTTTATACCAACAAGCAACCTCTCCAAACTCACTGCTATGGAGTCAATGCTGATTCACAGCAATTCCCTTTGGATTTCTAAGACTGTAACTGTTTACGGGAGTAGAAAGCCCAGTCCATTTCCCTAGGAGCTGCTGGTGGTTTTGAATTGCTGACCAGGAGGATCACAGCCCAGCAGTCTTGTTCATTCAGGCCCAAATACTTTTTAATGGGTAGAGATTATGTGATAATTAAAAATACGAATCAGTGTAAAAGTTTTCTAGTGACTTTATTCTTAGGCTTTCTTGATCAAGATCGACTAACAATTAGAAATTTCCAGCATTCCTTTCAAGCCCTAGCATGCTATGGTATTTTGGAGCCTTTTTTATTATAGAAATCAGGGTGTAAACCTGGATATACAATGTACTCAGAGAGGACAATGTACTCAGAGATTCATTAATAGGCAGCTGTGTTCCTTTGCCTGATATTGTGAAAGATGATAACTTTGAGACAATGATGTTACATTTGGGGTTGTGCAGATTAAAGGCCTGGAAATAAGGTTGTGAATTTTGAGTGAAGTGGGGTGGGGGACAACTTGAGAATACAAAAGATGCCTTTGTTTTGATCTTTCCTTTGGTGGCAGTAGAGATTTTGCACTGGGTATTATAAATCACCAACTTGCTAATTAGGCTGTGTTCTTCACTGTTTGCGCTTCCCTCAAAGTGATAACAAATGGAAACATCATCATTTTCCTTAGATCTGAGATCACAAAATGTCCACAAGCAATATTCCGTTGTAGTGATACAATAGCTAGCAAAAAAGAAAAAAATTATAAGGCTTTAAATATTAGCCACCACAAAACTTGGAATATAGAATGTGAAATTTACAGAGGCATGACTAATGGGTGATTTCTATTTTTCCAGCAATGAACACCCAGTTCATGAGCCAAGCACATATAATACTTAGAAAACAGTCTTAGAAAAAAACTGACAGATATATAGGGCATTTTATCTTGCATTATGTGATTTGTAGAAGTAATCTCAACTGGAAGTACTTCAAAGGAAGGCATTAAACAAGTGTAAAATAACTAATCTACAAGTATTTATTAAGTGTTTGCTATGTAGCCAGCCAAATCCAAGGTGATTGAGGAGGAAACAACAAAGTGATATCTAAGGACCTTTTAAAAGTAACCTACTGACTGTGCCCCATCTTCAAGCCTCTTGCCTTCAAATAATCATATACCTGGCTCCCGGACTACTGAGTTCAAAGCTCAGTTTGACTCAAGGCACTCTCCAGCTCAAGCACCTTCAGTGGCTCCCTGCTGCCTACAAAATATATTCTAAAACACTCACACTGATACAAACTACTTCTGACCTAACCTTCCTCCCTACCTGGGAAGAAATGTTTTAGAATGGCTGTGAGACTGAGGACAATGGTGAAGATGAAGAATCAGAAGAGAACTCTAGCACCATCTTCATCATTATTTTAACATTAATATTTTAAGCAGTACATAAAATATTTCAGGGGTTTTGTGTGTAATCTTTATTGTGAATTGGATGAAACTTTACAGTGCAAAGCAGTTTTCCATTCCATAATTCACACCCATTTTGCTTCATCTCATTGATCGTAATCCCCACATTACATCACTTATCCCACTTTTTACCCCATGTTTCCCATTTCCAAACTTCTTTCTTACCTCACCCTTACGAACTTGGACCTTGTGTGAAAGCTGCCCTTTTTATCTCACAATTATTGATTATTTCAAGCAGTGCATATCTCCCTAGTGCTCTCCTCGTGGACTGATCTAATGTTTAACCCAAAACTGAGCCAGAAAAATGGAGTCAGGGCCAGTGACCCGAGGGAGCATGAAGGGCCATAATCAATCACCAGTCTCTCTCTGACCAGTTTAATTTTGAATTTTATTCCACATTCTTCTCCCACTCTAGTCAGGGGGTTCTAATCTGATCTCTTTCAGAGCAGTTGCACCATCTATTTCCTTTGGTCTCAGAGTTGGGGAGTCTGAGGTTTTCATTGGTCCTTAGTTCAATGGACTCATTGTTTCTGTGCATCTTCTGCTTTGGAAGGGGAAACATATAGTCACAACTGTGATGACCACTCACAAGATTGGAAGACCCCAGTTGGTTGATAGTCCCCATCGAAGTGCATGGAACATTGTCTTGGCAGACTGTTAGGCCAATTGACTCTGGCTGTCCTTGAGACTATTCCTGAACCTCCATGTCCAGAGACCCATTCCCTTAAGATGTTTGCTTATGTCTTAGATGTCTCCATGATTTTACCCTGGTGTGCTCTATCACTTTCCTGGATGTATTTACAGAATAGGTCAGGAGCCATGCACAGATGCTCTCTGTCAAACAGGATGGAGACAAACATTATCTGATTGGTTACCATGTGCCAAATAGTAGTCACAGTGCAAAGTATTGAAGAGTCTCTTGGTGCTCGGCTACTAACTAAAAGGTACCTTGGAAAACTGGCTCTGCAGTCAGCTTACAAAAATGCAGCCATTGGGGGTACAGCTTCGCGGGAGATGGTTTGACTGCAAAAATTCAGACATTGAAAGCCCCTTGGCGCCCAACTGTATTCCACTGGTTATTGCTGCTTTGAGTATTTGGCATCAATTTAGATTTCATCATAACCCCATGGAGTGTATACTCTCTTCACCCTCGTCCAAATGAGAAAATGCAGTCTTACAGTTAGGCTACTTTATAGAGTGGAGTTCTGCAGAGGAGGACTGGTAGATGTAGTTAGGCTAAAGTGTATCACCTTATCCATTATTCACCCTGTTGACCCATTTTGAATTTATTCTGATTTATTAATATTTTCTGATTTCCTTTTGATTAAGGTTTTTCTGTTTTACTTGGTCACTGTTGCTGCATCTTTTAAAAATGTGTGTTGTCTTTGTTTTGCATGTTTGTTTGTGTAGAAAATTCAGGAAAAGTCAATGTATAGAGACAGCAACTAGACTAATCATTTCCTAGGGGATGGAGGGGGAGGTTGAGGAGGAAAGGAGAGTCCACAACCATGAGCACAAGAAGGAGGAAACTGTCCTACAGAGGATTGGGCTGCTGGTTGCATACATCTTACGAATATGATTTAACAATCTAACCGTATGGTGTCTGAATTATATTGCAATAAAACTATTTTTTCAATGATGGGAAAAAAGCTGTTATTTGCTCCCCAGTGTCACATAGCTAACAATAGTGCACTGAATTCTCTCCCCATCCTCAAAACTGACCATGGACACAGGCCTTGGAGTGTGTGTGTGTGTGTGTGTGTGTGTGTGTGTGTGTTGGGGGTTGGGAGGAGGATGGATAGTGGTTGATGTACCTATGTACCAAATAACTGTAAAATAACTTGAATAATCTGTCCACCCAAATATGCAACACACAATGAGCCAGACTCTCATCACCCTGAGGATCCCCAGAGGTATCTTTTGACCTAATGCTTGCACTAACCATTGATGTAGTGGGTGGTAAGTCTTGAGTATCTATTATAAGCCCAATGTATTATTCTCAATCACCTGTAAGCATAGTCTGCTGGATTATTGATGTCTTTAGAACTCCCCCAAAGGGACAAATTCAAGACAATTACCTATAAGCTGATCCATGCCATACTAAAAAAAAATGGACCATTTTTCTTCTAGCACAATTGAAACTCCAGTTCTTTAACAGAATGATGAGTAGTATGCAAATAATATATGAAGATAGAAACATATGTTGATGCTATGTGGTTGTTAGTGCTTTCAGGCCAATCTTGACTTACGCCATGGCTGCCTGCTATAGAGCAGAACGGCCTCATACAACTGTCCTGGTTATGAGTTTTATAGAGGCAGATCACTAAGTCTTTTTCCCAAAGAGTCCCCGGGTGGGTTCAAATCAGCAACCTTCCGATGAAGAACCAAGTCCTTAACCATTGCACCACCCTGATTCCTTAGGATCTATTATCATAGTTATTCTTCAATATTGTAATTATAGAAAACTTCCACCCACACGCACTTCCATCAAGTCCCTTGGATGGCTTCGGGTTTACACCGATCACCTCTTGGTTAGCGGCCACGTGCTGGTAGTCACTGGACCACCAGGACTCTCTCTCTATCCAGTGTAGTAGTATACATCATGGTAATTTAATCAAAACCAAGCTAGAATGTGATTATATATAAGAAATAATGTGCCCTAATTATGAGAGTGTGATACTGGAAGACATTTCACTTGACCCCAGTGTAGTAGTTACTTAATCTTGTGTCAGTTTGGGATGATTATGAGTGAAGGGGTGGGGTCTAGCCTGTCAATCAGATCATATAGCCAATGAGGCCTCTGTGTGGGTATGACCTTCTCCTGAAAATTCTGAGAAATCATGAATTCCTTCCTGGAGGCAGGAGTCTCTCTCTCTCTCTCTCTCTCTCTCTCTCTCTCTCTCTCTCTCTCTCTCTCTCTTTCTCTCTCTTTCTCCCTTGGAGACCCTCTACTGACAAGGCTGACTCCCTGAGAGACAACCCTGAGGAGAAGCCACATGGACCTACCCTGATGTAGCCCTGGGAACTGGAAGAGCCACATGGAGACCCCTGTCAGTGCTGGGATCACTACTAGCGTGTGATCTTCCTGCATTCTGCTTCATTGCATGTGTTTTGTGAGTCTAAAGAAGATTTTATAGATTGGTATCAGACATATGGGCTAACATCGGACTTATGGGCTTGGACTGGACTGGGTTGGGATGTTTTCTTAATGTACTTACCCTTTATATAAAACTCGTTCTTATACATATAAGAGTTTCTATGGATCTGTTTCCTCTAGTCTACCTGGACTAACATACCTGGTCTGGCTGACCTACTCCAACAACTTTCTTAGCCTCTCCCTGACACATCCAGTCCCACTTTTGTTGCCTAAATGTCTTTTTTCATGGAGTAGCCAGAGATGTACTCAGAACTCAAGTCAGAGCCTGTCTCTGTTGTACAAAATCTTCCAATGACTCTTATTTCTGAATAGGAGCCAATGCCATTAAAGGCCAGTCCTGACCAACAACAGTTGTCCATAGAGGACTTCTCTCTGCCTTAGGCAACTTCTCTCTACTCTTCCTCAAGCTGCTTCCACGACACTGACCCCTGGCTCTTCCTGAACCAATCCAGCGCACTCCTAATCCAGGTCCTTGGTCTTGACCTTTCCCTCGGCATGGAACGCTTCTAAGATGTCTGCACTCTCCTTTCCTCCCCATCATTGCTCAAAAGATTCCCACTGGATGAGATCAGTATGACACCGCCTCCTCCCTCCCCTCTCTGTGCTCTGCTCTCAGCACGCTAGTCATCCACCTGACAATCCTATGGAGTGGTACTCTTGTCACTTCCCCTTGATAGGTCAGGACACTGAGGGATAGACAGTTTAATTATCTGTTTTCATTTAATGAGACCAAAAGTGGTGGGGCCAGGATTTGGACTTGTTTTAGTTATCTGGTAGAAGAGAAACACTATACATGGGTGGTCTTCAGGAACAGAAATCTGTTTTCCTATGGTTTCTGAAGACAGAAGTTCCAGTGCAGGATGCGAGCCCCAGGCAAAGGCTTGCTCTCTCTGTCAACTCTGGGCAAGTGCTCTTTCTCCTTCCAATTCTGTCTCGGTCTCCTGGCAATCTTCATGTGGCACCGATCCTCGCCCATCTGTGCTGCTTTGCTTTTCTGCTTAATTTGCTTGTTTTATTTCTAAAATGTAACTGGAGGAAAACATGCCCTACACTGATATGACCTCATTAGCATAACTAAGAAATGCCTATTCCCACAGGGGACGACATCCACCAATACAGGGGTTAGGACTTCACCACACATTTCAGGAGTATCTACTTCATCCTTTCCATCACTCCCTTATCATTCTTGGGGAGAGAGGGGCACGCCACTTTCAATGTAAACACAAACTATCGGGCTCTGTTCCGATCACTCACCTTTGGGACACCTTCATTTCATTACTGCACAATTTTATGACCTTCACGTGACTCCCTTGAGAGAAAGGTGGCATTGTCGTTTAGGGGAGACTAGAGAAGCCAGAAGACTGGAGAGTTGGAAGCATCTTCTCTCCAAAATCTATGATACAGATTACTGTTTCACTCTCAATAATACAGATATTCCCCCAAAGTGTGAATGCAGGGTGGAGTCAGATGATACGCTTCCACATGTTCTGACTTCCTCAAAGATAGAAATTAGCAGAGCTCAGGTATTTCATTGTTTAGATGGCCTAATGGAGCTTTCTGGTACACATTCTTTATGGCCATGGGTTTGCCATGGGTCAGAATCGAGTTGATGGCAGCTGTGAGCCAACAGTTGATGGAGGAGATCCAGTTGTGTAAATGGAACAAGGAAGTACTGTGTGGTTTAAAAACAGAAAAGGTGTGCGACAGTGTGGTATCCCCTCACCAAATGCATTCAATCTGTTCGTGGAGCAAATCACCAGAAACCTGGCTTATATGAAGAAGAATGTGGCAGGGTGATTAGAGGAGAGCTTATTTAAAGCCTTCAAGATGCATCTGACACAAACTTGCTGGCTGAAAGTGAGGAGGACTTGAAGCATTTGCTGATGAAGATCAAGGATTGCGGCCTTCAGCATAGATTACATCTCAAGGTAAAGAAGATCTAAATTGTCACAACTGCACCAATATGTGACATTGTGATAACTGGAAAAAAGATTGAAGTTGTCAAGAGTTTTGTCTTGTTTGGATCCAAAAGCTATGTGCATGGAAGCAACTTCAAAGCATCAAAAGATGGGTTAGGTACACCTGCTGCAACAAAACTCTTTAGAGGATCGAAAAGATGTTACTGTGAGGACTAAGGTGCCCCTGACTCAAACCATGATGTTTTCAATGGCCTCATATGCATGTGAAAGCTGAACACTGAATAAGGAAGACCAAGGAAGAAGTGATGCACTTGAATTGTGGTGTTGGAAAGAATATTGAAAGTACCCTGGACTTCCGTAAGGGCAAGTCTATCTGGATTGGAAGAGCATGGCCAGAGTGTGCCTGACAGACAAAGAGGGTGAGACTTCATCTCATATACATTGGACCTGTTACCAGAAGAGGCCAGTCCCCGAAGGAGACATCATGGTTGGTAAAGTAGAGGGGTAGCAGAGGACAGGGAGGCCCTCAAGGAGATGCACTGACATGATGGCTACAGCAATAGGCTCAAGCTTAAACTCAATCTAAGGAAGGCACAGGACCAGGCTATGCTTCCTCTGTTGTGCAAAGGCCCTGTGGCTTGGAACTGATGCGGTAGCACCTAACAAGCATAAACAACAAAACCCTGTAATATTATCTGAGGGACAATATACAGTCTGCTATAATGCCTACAACTCCACATTTAGAGATGAACTGTTTTGCATTATGGAATTTCAGTGTTCCTTTTTAAATGACAGCAGAGTGTCTTCTAGAACTCCCTGCTTTGAGTTTCACAATGCTACAGGTTCACGCAGCAGAGTCACAGAGGACGGCCCTCCAGGAGATGGGTTGATGCAGTCGATGTAACGAAGGACTTGGGCAGAGGAACCATTGTGGGGAAGGCACAGGACCTGGTAGTGTTTCATCCTGTGTGCACTGGGTTCCTATGGGTCAGAGGCTACTGGAGGAAGCTTAGCATCTCAGGTGATCTCTCTTCAGGATCACCTGTCAATTGTGACTTCCACAACATGTGCTTCAGTTTTGGATGCTTCCAGTGTGCCCCAAACCTCATGTTCACCTCTGGATTATACTTCTGGAATTTTAGACTTCCGTTTCCATACCTTCGATGCAGCCTCCTTCAAGAGCTTCCATAGAAAGAGAAAGGGAGCTTGTTTGGAGAAACACCCCCAGCAAATTTCTTCCTGGATCTCGTTGAACCTGACTGGGCTACAACCCTTTCATGCACCAATCGGAGTGTGTTGGAATGGGATCTTCTTGCTGCAATGCACTAATAAGGACTCCTTTGTGAAGTGAAGTTGGAGCCATCCCAGCCAAAATTCCGTGACTGAGACAGGCAATCAATTAATTGCTCAAAGGAAATGTGGGATAATATTAACAGATATAACCGATGACGACTAGAATATAAAGTGCAGATCAAGATGTAACTTATGACCGCTTTTACATAAAGTACACACCATTTCAAAGTTTCATACTTTATCAGGAGGTTGGTATGTTTGTTGACTAGCCTATGGTGGTCCCCACTGTGATACAAGGAAAGGAGAAGACAAAACTTACCAAGGATGCTACTTAGGGCATGTGCTGGGGAAGCATGCATGCAAGCATCCCTTGGAGCAGAGAAATGGGTGGAGCAGGCAAACTCAAGATCTGGAATGTAAAGGGACTGAGTACCTTCAGTCATTGTGATTCCCCCCCCCCCCAAAAGGGAAAGATGGGAGGAATGCTTCATAAAGAGGTTTTGCATACTTGACAATTTGCCTTCCCTGTAAGGCATGAGGCATCAGATGGGCAGGCTACAAAATGAGAAGAGATAGAATTTGCAAAACCAAGCATACATTTTAGCAGTTCTCAGATGGGATGATCCTCGTGAGGATTTTGTTATGTCCTAGCTAATTAGCCACATCGATTATTCAGTTTACTCTTGAGAATCCACTTTTCCCTGAGGGGTAAAAATATTAAAGATCCGCAAAAACAGAGTCCCACATGACTTTGGTGTTATTAAATACCCACCAGTCATCCTCTGGGGCTGGAGGCTAGCAAGGACACAGCAAGGACAAGTCATCGGCTGTGGGGGCAGCCATTCCTCTCAGAGTTCTCCTCATTCCCTTCCACCTAATTGTCCTGTCCCCTCGCCTATCTTTTATGCCTGCTGATACCTCCTGCCATAGGAATGTAGATCCTTCTGCCAAAATATACAGTAGGGAGAATCGAGCAGTAAGAAGTGGGCGGATCTCTGGCACTCTACAGCATGCCCAGAATTCAGTGAGTTAGAAGAGAACTGCAGAAATCCCCGTGAGCAACACAGTTTCTTCCAAGAGTACTGGGTGAACCAAGCCAAAGTGACGATGTGGCTTCTTTGAAAGACAGAGCACACCAAGACAAAAGAGACGTTCAGCCATCAAAATATAGGAAGCTGTTTTCCGTACAGTGTAGTGATCCCTCTGCTGGGAATGTATTCTAAAGATGTAGGTCATAACACGAACAGGCATGCACCCATCCACATTCATTGTGGCACTTCTCATAATAGCAAGAAGATGGAAACAACCTACCATATGTACTTATGTATAAGCTGAGTTTTTTCAGCACATTTTTTATGATGTAGTGTGGTACAATTAGTTGCCTCAGCTGATATTTGGGTTGGCTTGTACTCAAGAATATATGGTAAATGTCCATCAGTAGGGAAAAAAATGGATAGAGAAGCTCTGGAACATAACCCCAAGGTAATAGTATGCATTGCTGAAAAACAGTGATGAAGCAGCTCGTAACATGGATGGACCTGGAGAGCATCATCCTAAGTTAAATTAGCCAATCATACAAGACAAACATCATATGAGAGCACTGCTATAAGGGGAGGGTGGCAGGAGGACAAGATTAAGGTGTTCAGACCAAAGGGAACAGATATTTGGAGATTGCCAATGAGGGAAGGGAAAAGTAGGGAAGATAAAGTAATGGACTAAATTACCGACAGGTGTTAACTGGTGAAATGGAGCACAGTAGTCCATCACAGGGAGAAGAGAAATCAAGGAGCGGGTGCAGGGAAAACTGCAGCAGTTGGGGGGGGGGGCGTGTTGATTTATAGTTTAAACGGTATGCATGCCAAGTTGGTGATCTGAAATATAAACCCCCATCTCATTTACAGTAAATAATTGTTTAAAAATCGTATGTTATGAATGCATATACTACATGCACATATACATATGGCGTTGGGAACCAGAGAGGCAGAACTTGTCAATGTGTCTCTAACACATCCAGGGACTAAATGTTCTAGGCAACTAAGAGAAGCTTATGAGCCCTCTAGCTAGGAATACCCATGTCAATAGAGCCAGCCGCATCAGATGACGAGGTTATTGTCCCTTGCTGGTCAATGGCCTTCACGGCACCTTTTAAATTTCCTTCTACACTTTACTGTGGACTTGTTTCCTAAAAGAAAACAGGTCTCTTATTTGGCATAATTACATATGTGCTTGACATTTGCATTTCAAATCTGAGATTAATAAATCGTCTTTTGGTTTTAATTGTCAGTGTCATGTAAATTGTAAGATATGAGATGATTTCATGAAAGAGCCATATAGTCTGTAAATTCTGACAACACTTTAGTTTCTGAACAAAGGTGAAGAACGTGGTCATGGCAGGCCATGAGTGTCCTGTCTGATGAATCTATCTAATTCTCACTTATTTTGCTCACATTTTCCCAACTATAATGGCAATGTAGAATCAGCTGGTCACTTTTCTTTCAAAGATTCTTCCACCATTCCACAAAGAGAACTTTGTACATTGAAATATGTGCATATTTTTACCCAAGGTAGACAAAAATCAAAACACCACACAATATTTTAGACTCGTGCCATTGGGTGTCATCGAGTGGATATCTACTCAGAGTGAATGTTATGGACAACAGAATGAAAGACTGCCTGGTCCTGCACCATTCTCAACACCATTGTGATGCCAATCCATTTCCTGAAGATCCTCCACGGACCAGTTTCTTCCAAAAACATGACTCGTCTGGGAGGCACGGCTTTGCCATCCTCACTTCTAAGGATCACCCTGACTGTGCCCCTAAGACAGATTTACTCATTCTTCCAGAAGTCTCCGAGAAGCCTTGATAGCAAACGAAACAAAACAAAAAACATTTACTGCCATCTAGTTGATCTGACTCACCGTGTATCAGTATAAGCTCTCTCAGGGTCTGTAAATCTTTATAGGAGCAGGCAGTCTCATCCTTCTCTCATGCAGTGGCTGGTGTGTTTGAACCTTCCATCTTGCGGCTAACATCCAACCCTTACCCTACATTGTTACCATGGCTTCTCTATATAGCAAAACAACAGTCTCCAAAAATGTTAAAACATCTTAATTATAGTAATATATATTTTAACAATATTCTGAAGTCTAACTTTCTTTCCATTGCATTATAATTGCCCTCTCCAAACAAAAGCTCACTGGCATTGCGTCATTTCCAATCCTAAGAGAGAGTAGAACTGTGCCTGTGGGTTTCCAAGAGTATAGATCTTTATGGGAGCAGAAAGTTTGATTTTTCTCCCTGGTGAAGACCAGGGTATTTCTGAACTACTGACCGTGAGGTTAGCAGTTCAAAATTTAACCCACTGTGCTCATTAGCTGTCCCTTAGATCCATCACAACAATAACCATCTTCACAGACCAAAAGGTACACCTGCGACACCTTTCTCATGCACAAGTGTTCTTAAATGATGAGGTTTATACTCTCTCCATCAAAGAGTATTACAGTTTCTATGGAATTTCAGAGGTAAAATGTTCTGACCAACATTTAACCAAGTTATACTTTCTCGTATGGATGGACACGACTTTCTCACCAGGTTACCAGTAGGTGCCTTTGAGTCGGTTCTTACGCATCAGGAAAAACTGCCTGATTCTATACCATCCTCTTACTATCATTTCCTATATCATCATATCCAATTTCAAGCAGAAGAAGTGAAATCTTACTGTGCATTGGGCACCTCAGTGTGAGCTCTCATTTCACAGGGCACAGAGTAAATTAGTGGTAAAGTGGCAGACTTTGTGTCAGCTTTGCCTTCCTGAGTGTGCTATACCGCTACTGTCTTATGAAGAATCTCGATGCCTCTTCTCATTGGCTGGAGAAGGTGATGAAATCCTTATTATTTTCCTTGGTATCTAGGTGGTAGGAACTGTAGCAGAAGAGATCAAGAAATGCATCATATGAATTATGATAGACTGGCTCTCTTCTCCTTAAGTCAGTCAGACTGGAACAGAGTCATGGTCATGGAGATATTCAAGGAAAAAAGTTGTAAGAGTGGTTAACCATGGAGTCACGTAGAATGGAAAGTAAGGTAACATGTGTCCACAGGCGCTACATTTGAGGTCAGTTAAGGAAATTCTGGAGAAGATAAAAACCAGAACAAATAGGATATCAGATTGCAGAGACAAAGAACCACAAATGACACAATAGGGCTAAAATAACCGATTAGCTGTTACTACTGTTATTCAGTGCCGTCACATTGGTTCAAACTCATAATGACCTGATGTGCAACAGGATGAAACACCACCCAGGCCTACGCCATCCTCACAATTGCTCCTATGTGTGAGCCCATTGTTGTAGCCACTGTCTCCATCCAGCTAGTAGAGGGCTTTCCTCTCTTATGCTGCCCAATACCTTACCAAGCATAATGTTCTTCTCAAAGGACTGGTCTCTATTAACAATGTATCCATAGTATGTGAGACAAAGTCTCACTATCCGTCCCCCAAGGAGCATACTGGTTGTATTTCTACATGTTTGCTAGAGATAATAAAATTTAAAGAGGAAAAGGGCTAATCAGCTTGAACTCTCGACTATCTTCCTATGAGTACATTGAGGAACCTCCCAGATCCAATTAGATTCCTAAAGAGTTTTCTCCCTTTGAATTTGCTCAGTTACTCATCTGTTAATACTGACCATGTTCATTTGGTTTTAAGTCCCTTAAAGTCCCATATGGGAGCAAAAAGGCAGAGTATAAAATATGCATTTATATGTGTATATACATACACACATATGGTGATTTCCAAAGCTAACTTGTAATCATCAAATCACCAAACTATATGGCTCGCAACTACCTTTCATTAAAAATATGGCCCTGATTCTTTTTCTAGGCTTTCACCTCATTTGAGTGCATTTATTTTTCTCAGAATAACCAAGGGTGACTCAGTCATGTTTTCACTGTGCAAATGTCATCTCTCTAAAAGAGATTTCTAACACTGAAAGTAGCCATTGCCATTTATGTTCTTCCTCTTTTGCCTCGTGTGTGTAATCTCAGTGAGTACAAATACTCTGAGAAGCAGAACTTCCTTTAATTACTTCTTACAAAGAGTCCAGTCTTAAATTATTTTTATGGGGTGGGAGGGTCATTAACATTTGTCCCTGACTGCTGAAAATATTTCAAAATGCATTAATCTGCATCTGTCTCAGTAAGCATAGCACAAGAACAATGACGGGAATTTTGCTGACTTTGCACATGCCTCTTCCATCCATTCAACATAGCAGCCTGTGGTGGATGGTGTTTGTACATAGCCAACACCTATGACTCCCTCATCTGTAAGACCTTTTAAAGGTGTTTGGGGAAACTATTTTCATCATTAAGTGCCGTGGATTCAGTTTTGATTCACAGTGACTCTTTGTACAACAGAACAGTGCTGTGCCATCCTCAAAATTGTTTTTATGTTTAAACCCATCATTGCAGTTACTATGCCAACCCATTTCCTTGAGATTTTTCCTCTTTTGTTGAACCTGAACTTTTCCCAGGAACTGGTCCCTCCTGACAATATATCCAAAGTATGTGAGACAAAGTCTCGCCATCCTTGCTTTTAAGGAGCATTCTGTTTGTACTTCTTCCAAGAGAGATGAGTCAGAATCCATTTGAGGGTTGTATAACTCGACTTAAATCCTGGCCAATGTACTTCCTTCATATCCACCATCCATCTGTTGTGGTGGTTTGCAGGTTGCTATAATTCTAAATGGGAGCCCTGGTGGTCTAGTGGTTGGGCAAAGTCTGCTGTTCGAAACTAGCAAACACTCCGTGAGAGAAAGATGGGGCTTTCTACTTCCCTAAAGAGTTAAAGTCTTGGAAACCCACAGGCACTGTTCTACCCTGTCCTGTAGGGTTACTATGAGTCAGAATTGACTCAATGGCAGTGTGATCTTTGAGTTTCATGGCACTAAGCAGGTTTAAGTGGAGCTTCAAGACTAAGACAGGCTAGGAAGAAAAACCCAGAGATAACCACTTCCAAAAATCAATCAATGAAAAAGCTGTTTGGATCATAACAGGATATTATGCAATCTGGACGCATAGGGTCAACGTGAGTCAGGGCTGACTCAAGAGCATCTAACAACAACATAGATATCCAAGGTGACATTGAAGAGGACATCACAGCCTCTCTCCCTAGAATTTAGGCATTGTGCTAGTTACACAATCTGGTGTCAATTTGAGACTTGAGAGGATTAAGAGTGAAAGGGTGGAGTCTAGTTTGTCAATTGGGTCACAGACTATGAGGCCTCTGTGGGCATGGCTCTCCCCTGAGGGTTCTGGAAAAAAACTCTGGTATTTCCTCCTTGGAGTCGGGTGAGACTCTCTCTCTGCTCACTTCCCGTGGGATATACCTGAGGAGATGCCACATGAACCTAACCTATCCTGATGCAGCCCTAGAAGCTGGAGAAGTCACGTGGAGACCACTGCTAGCACTGAGATGCTAGACCACAAAGCCTCTGGATCTGGAGGCCTTTATATATTGGTATCAGACAGATGGGCTAATATCAGACTTACGGACTTGATCTGGACTTGGCTGGGATGTTTTCTCAATATTCAACTGCTCTTGTACATAAAATTCTTCCTTATAAACATATGAGTTTCTATGGACTTGTTTATCTAGTCTACCTGGACAGGTATTAAGTGGAAGAACACGGGTACAAGAACTAAAAGAATATTTGGAGTGATCACCCTAAGTTTTTCACCCTAAAGAAATCAGCTGAATCCTTTGGACTAGATTGTACTGATGAAATAAGGGGCCCACACATTTCAATGGCTTCTTGGGGGATTGTCACATAGGAGTTGTATAATGATTGACTCTATTTCACACAGATAATTACACATTCAAGCTCCTGAAGTCACCGCTATCTTGTAATAGCACCATCTCAGGTCACGGAAGTGTGTGCTCTGTTTCAGCAGAATATTCTGGAAATATCCTGAGAAAGGAAGCAATAATTGAGAAAAGACTTAAAAGATGTGGCCAAAGAGCCGTGGGGGGCATTTGAGGGAAGAGCATTCTAGGAAAAGGAAGCAGCATGTGTGGAGACTGTATGTCAGACATGAGCAAGGATTGTTTACAAACAACAAAATGGCCCTTGGGGCTGGAGTGAACAGAAGTGGAGATGATAATGAAGATATAAGATTCCAGAGTTTGAAGGAGAAAGGGAAGGGGAAGGGCCAGGTTTGACAAGTGAAAGACTTTGAGTATTGCTCTGGGTATAATGGAAAGCTTCTGCAGCATTCTGAACAGAAATTTTGTCATCAGACTTAAATTTTAAAAGGATACCTCTCCTTGCCATAAGGTGAAAAAATGGGAGACCAGTTGAGTCTTTCCCAGTCGGCTGGGAAAGAGTGATGTTATTTTAAATCCAGGTGCTTGCAGATTAACTAGCTGAGAGGGTAGAAAAGCATGAGAAGAAACCAGACAGAAGCCAAGACTTTGGCTCACGTTATTGAATGAGCTTCTGTGCCAAGGCATTAGGCGTACTGACACACAGAACTCGATGGAGAAACGGCGCATAAAATGTCAGTAATAGTGAGTTCCATTGCTTGGACATTTGCTTTGTGCCAGACACTGAATTAATACAAACTTAACATCATTCAATTCTCATAATGACTCACTGTGGCAGATATCCAAACTAAACCCACACCATCATGTTGATTCTGACTCATAACAAATCTATTATTAGCAAGTCTATTAAAGCCAGGGTTTCTGAGTCTGTCAATCTTTATGGGAGCACATAGCTTCATCTTTCTCCATTAGTGGAGCTCGTGGGTCAGAACTGCCAACCTTGTGGCTAGCAGTCCAGCGCTTACCCAACAGTGCCACCAGGGTTCCTTTGATTGCTACCATTATCCCAACATTATGAATTCAAAACCTGAAGGTGGGCAGAGTTAAGTGGGTTGCCCAAGACCAAAGAGTGAAGGATGGATGATTGGTTTGAACCCACATCTGCCTCACTCCAAACTTGAGCTCTTAACTACTGGAGTTTAATCTAACTCTGGCTAAACTCCATCTGAGCAAATAGGGTAGTCAAGATATATGAATCAGTCCTCTGAGTTAAAGGAGTATTTTGCCTATGACTGAATGATTGCCTGGTCACTTTTAATCCATAAAACAAGAAGGATGGACTCAGTGATTTCCATCGTTATTTCAAGTTCTAAGAGCCTATCAGCTTAAAACATAGAGATGCTTCTTTTCACTAAAGGGAAAACAATTTTTACTCCTTAAGATTGAATAGCATATACACAGTTCTCCTATTTATGCACAGCTATTTTAAACCAGGCTGCACTGGGCTTCAAGAAGCCCTATCGTCTGCTCATGGTCCAAGAGAAAGCTAAGGGTAAATGAATAATAGTGAACACAGGAGGAGAAATAGGAAAGTGGAAAGGGCACACCAAGGGAATAAAGACAATGCTGTAAAGTAAGCAAGAGAGATAAAACTGAGGCTAGGAAAATCATCATTTTAGAAAACCGAAGAATATATGGGTTAAGCTGGTTTGCTTAGAAAAGCAAATCCGGTGACACTTGTCTGTGTGTAAGAGAGGGCTTTATATCAAGCAAGCATCCCCGCCCAGTCTAGATCAAGTCCATAAGTCTGATATTAGTCCATAAATCCCTCTTCGGACTCACACAGTCACATGCCATGATGCAGAATGCAAAAAGATCACAGGTCAGTGGGTGCATGGCTGCAAGGATCCCATGACGGTAGCTGTATCACAGGGCATGCATGGTCTCAACAAGGCTCACCATTATGAAGGAGAAGAGAGGGGGGGGGGTCCTAGGACCCTCTTTATGAGAAGGCCATGCCCACAAGGAGGCACCATCAGGCTGGGACCTGCTTGGCAGGCTAGACTCCACCCCTGCCCTTTCATATCTTCAATTGACAGGAAATTATGTAACTACCACAATATTCAAATCTCTTATAATTTCCATCTTTAATTCTGAGACACCTTGATTGTTAATTAAAGAGTGGGTGGAGAACTGAAAGTATAGTGCCTGTTAGTGGAGAAATTAATTTTCAGCATCTTTCTTGTTGTAAGTCCTCATTTGTAATGGTACACCTGTGATCTGCCTCAATAGCAAAATCATATGAACATATTTTCACCCAGAGAAGACTGTGATCATGCAGAGCTGGAGAAAGAAGACGCAATGTGTCTGTAGGTGGGCCTTCTGTTGGGATAGAGCTGTGAGATATGAGGGAAAGTTGGTCGATAGATACAGAATCATAAAAACAACTTAGGTCTTGATTAGGGTGTAATGCACAGCATGCTCTTTCCCTTCATTGTTAACCCTACATTTGTAATGGGCATCCATTTATACATATTGGAGTCCTGGTGGCATAGTGGTTATGCATTGGGCTGAGAAGCTTAAGGTCAACAGTTCGAAACCACCTGCTGCTCTGAGGAAGAAAGATGGAATTTTCTACGTCAATAAAGAGTTACAGTCTCAGAAACTCACTGCATTCTGTTTGTACTTCTTACATGAGAGATGAGTCACATTCCTTGTGAGGTTGTATAACTAGATAGATACTTCCATGCAGAGAACCTAGGTTTAATTCCCAGCCAATGCAATTCCTCCACAGCCACCATCCAGCTGTTGTGGTGGTTTGCGCATTGCTATGATGCTAAACAGAATCCCTGGTGGTGTAGTGGTTGGGCAAGGTCTACAGTTCTAAACCACCAGACACTCCATGAGAGAAAGATGAGGTCTTCCACTCTCCTGAAGAGGTAAAGGGTCTTGGAAACTCACAGGTACCATCCTGCCTTGTCACATAGGGTCACTATGAGTCATTATTGACTCAATGGCAGTGTTATGGTACACCCATTACAAATTTAATGTTAATAGTGAAGTTAAAAAGTATGCTGTGTATGACATCCTAAATATATGTGTGTGTACATATACATATTTAGGATTATACGAGGAGGTACACCCCCACACCAATCAGGAAAAAGCTCCACTGGGTTGTTTTATAATACACATTATTCCCACTAGGTGAGCATCAAGCAACTCACTGAATTAGTGCACTCAGTGGCATCACCTGGGAAGGTTCTCTCTGGTCAGTGTTTTTTGTAAAACAGTTTTGCTCAAATCTTGTTTTTTTGTGATGACCAATTTAAAAGAATGGTGTGCAGCTGTGAAATATTGTTTCCGGTTCAGGAAAAATGCAGCAGAAACTCTTCGGATGTCCTTACAGGGGCAGAGCTAAGGGAAAAACTCAAGTGTACAAGTGTTTTTCGCATTTCAAAAAGGTGAAATGTTGATTGATGACAAACTTCAACTGGACATCCGTCAACTTCCTGAGCGAACAAAAATGTCAGTTTGGAGTTCATTCTACCAAGTCAGACTGTTAATCAAGCCTTCTACTTAGAGGTTCTGAAAAGATTGTGTAATGGTGTGTAACAACAACAAAAAAGGCCTGGTTTGTGACAGACAGGTGACTGGTTTTGCCACCACGATAATGTACCTGCTCACACAGTCAACTCTGTGTTACAGTTTTGAGTGCAAAACAGCTTGCCTCGCTTGCCCCACACATCTTACTCACCTGACCTCGCTCCATGAAACTTATTTTAGTTTCCTCGAATAAAGAGAGACATTAAAGGTCTTCTAAGTTTGACAACATAGAAGAGATAGAGAAAAAAACAAGGGAAGTGCTGTCAACCATCCAAACAGATGAGTTTGAAAAACATTTCCAAGTATGGTATCGCAGATTTGACAAATATATTAAGTCTAATGGTGTGGTAGTCACCTAATCTGGTGTCAATTTAAGGATTAAGAGTGTAGGGGTGGAGTATAGGCTGTCAATCTGGGGCTAGCCAATGAGACTTCTGTGTGGGCATGGCCTACTCCTGAGAATTCTGGGAAATCTGGTACTTCCTCCATGGAAGCAGAAGATACCTCTCTCTCCCTCTGCTACTCCCCGAGAGGCATTGCAGAAGACAAACCAGATGGATGCAACCAGACCTCGGAAGCCAGAGAAGCCACAGAGAGACCCCTGCCAGCACTGAGATACTTACAATGCCACTGGACCCAAACACTTTCTACGCAATGGCTTTTGATGGTCCTGCATTTGGCTTCATTGCATGTGTTTTGTGAGTCTGAAGAGGACTTTATAGAGTGGTATCAAACATTGGTATCAGACTTATGGTCTTGGATTGGACTGGGTTGGGATGTTTTCTCAATGTTCAATTCCTCTTGTATATAAACCTCTCCTTTATATACATATGCATGTTTTTGAATTTGTTTCTCTAATCTACCCAGACTAACACAAATGGGGAGTACTTTGAAGGCCATAGGTTGTTTTGCAAAAAAAAAAAAATACATAACTTTGGAAAAAAATCCATTTGTGGGGATACCCTCTTATATATCTGTAGTAGTAGGCAGCTATGATGATAAACCAAAACTCTCTGTCATCAGGTTAATTCTGATTCATGGAAATCCTATAGGACAGGGTAGAACTTCCCCTGTTCTACAGGTTTCAAAGACTGTACTTTTTATGATAGTAGAAAGGCTCAACTTCTCCCAAGGAGCAGCTGGTCATTTGAACTGCTGATCTTGTAGTTAACAGCCCAATGCATAATCACTATGACACCAGAGTTTCTCCAATTATTATGATGATGTTGTTGTTGGATGCCATCGAGTCATTTCTGACCCCTAGCAACCCTATGCACAACAGAAGAAAACACTGGATAGACCTGAGCCATCCTTGAAATTGTTCATATGCCTAAGCCTATTGTTACAGCCACTGTGGCAATTCAAATCATGGAGGGCCTTCTTTTTCACTTCCCCTCCACTTTACCAAGCATGATATCTTTCTCAAAGGAATAGCCTCTCCTGACAATATATCCAAAATATGTCAGATGAAGTCTTGCCATCCTTGCTTCTAAGAGTGCTCTAGCATTACCTCTTCTAAGACCAATCTATTTGTTCTTTTGGAAGTCTGTGGTACTTTCAATATTCTTTGTCAATACCACGATTCAATTGAATCATTTCTTCCTTTGTCTTATCCATTCCATGTCCAACTGCCACATGTATAGGAAGCAATTGAAAATACCATGACTTGGGTCAAGCACACCTTAGTCCCCAAAGTAACCTCCATGCTATGAGGATAGACTACTTCATTTGCTATCCATGAAGGCAATCAAGTTACAGCTAAACGATACCAACAGGTTTGATTAACATGCACAAGAAAAGAAATCTCTAGACTTTGGCTTGTACATTGTGCTTCAGCAGAACCTTACTTTTGATGGTGTGTACATGACTCTAACTCATGGTGACCCAAGGTGACAGGGTAGAACTTCCCCGGAGCATTTTCTAGAGTATAATTTTGATGGAAGCAAATCATCAGGGCCTTTTCTCCCGCAGAGCTACTGAGTGGGTTAGCACTGGTACCCTTTTGTTAACAATGGAATGTTGAGCAATTATATCACCAGGGCTCCTCTCATCGGACAATGAAAGTGTCACAGTCCAGAAATGGAACTCTGAGTCCCTCTCTCTCATTTCATCCACCCTAGCTCCTCTTCAAGATGCCTTCGTATCACTTCATTTGCATAATGAGACCTTAAAATGTCACCTTAAGCTTCTTTTAATATGTGCAAAATTGTATCTTAGATGATAACAAATGGATTCAACGTTTAAAATATAAATGAATTGGAAGACTTTAGCCTATATTTCAAAATCAACATGTCTCTAACGACCATCCCAGGGAATGGTTAGGGGAGATCTTATTCATTTATTATGATGGCTGCTGTTTTATTAAAGTACATGCTAAAACCAAATGGCACAGCAGAAAGATGTTCAAAGGATACAGACACATAATTTTCAGAAGAAATTCAAATGAGTAATAAATATATAAGTAAACAAATTAAACATTGATCTTATCTGAAATTGAACATATATAAAAACATAAAAATAGAAATACATATATTGTATTTATGTATTATTTCAAATCTGCAAGCATGCATTGTGGAGATGTATATTAAAGGTACCACCCATTGTTGGGGAGGAATTCCTGGGTGACACAAAGGGTCAATGCACTCAACTGCTAGTAAAAATATTGGAAATTCAAGTTCCAGTTCAAATGCACCTATGAAAAAAGGGCTGGAAAAATCAGCCATTGAAAACCCTATGGTTTGAGATCACCATGACTCACTTTGAGATCACCATGACTCTGAAACTTTGAGATAACCATGACTCAATCAACTTGACGGAAGCTAGTTACCTGATCGAGATGTGGCAAAATGGATACCCTAACAAGTGTTGGCGGTGGAGGGGAGCAAGGGGGGACGTGCATTTCTCAAAATAAATTTGAAAATATATGTCTAAGCTCTTTAACCAGTGGATACTCTTTGGACAACTGCACAATATCCTAAAGACAGAAACAAAAACTGGATAACATAAAGAAAGAGTTCTCCCAGGACAATTATCATAATTAGATAAGGCATTAATGTGAGTGGCATAAAATTTTTTTAAAACCCAAAACCCGACTCTACCAATGTCTACATTCCTTTGGAATGTGAAAATGAAGTGAAATTACAAAATAAGTGGACTTAACAATGATGCTGCAAACAATAAAGAGTCTGAAAACTTGCCACAAAGTGTAACATTGCTGGACTGGAAGGGAAGTAAATATATAGAAAGCAGATACCACTGTCATTAGACTTCAAC
Organism: Tenrec ecaudatus; assembly: GCF_050624435.1. Lineage (NCBI taxonomy): Eukaryota > Metazoa > Chordata > Mammalia > Afrosoricida > Tenrecidae > Tenrec > Tenrec ecaudatus. Next base: position 200,895,180 of record NC_134532.1, read on the forward strand.
CTGATTCTCCCCAAGAAAACACAAAGAGAATAGCAATTAGACCCTTGAAGAAAGGTATGCCCTCTTATAAATAGATAATCTCCCCTCAAAATTAGACTGCATGCTTCAGTCAAAGAGATTTGTTGAAAGAACACGTATCAATCAGTTGCTATTCGGTCAACACCACCTCATTCAACCTATGTTGGGTCAAAGTAGAGTCGTGTTTCATAGGAGTTTCAGTGGCAAATTGATTCTAATCAGGGAAGTCCTTTCTCTCAAGGTGTCTCCCCAAACCTTTCAGTTAGCAGCCAAGAAACAGGAACCATGTACACCAACCATGGACTCAGGGAGAAGTATTCATGTTTAGATAAACTGTTTTTAATCTCGAAAAGATATAGGAATTTATTGTACTTGCAAAATCAGAGTGGATGGATAAGACCAGGAGAGAATGCATGGAGGAAACAAGTTAGTGAATCAAACAACCCTCTGAAGGTGCAGGTCTGAACACTGGGCAGGATAAAACGCCAAAGGAGAAAAGTGAGAAACAGAGTGAGAAAGCAACCCGGATCTTGCAAAAGAACAAAGAGGTCTTGAAGATGAGCAGCCAAATTAAGGAACATTGGTAAATAGCTTCAGAAAAAAATTAAGTTAGGAAAATCCAATACTTGATATCTATTAGAAACTTATTTGGAAAGCATGGAGCAGAGGAGGAAAATCTGACAGTTCAGTCAAACCCAACTCAGAGCAAGGCTGCACAGACAAGGCAGCCCTGGTTCATAGATAAATATTATTATTATTTTTTAATCAAGGGTAGAAATTGTCAACCTGTGGTCACGACTCCTTTGGGTGATGAATGACCCTTTCACAGGGGTTGCCTGATTCAAAACAGTAGCAAAATTACAGTTATGAAGTAGCCACAAAAATAATTGTATGGTTGGGGGTCAACATAGCATGAGGAACTGTATTAAAAGGTTGAGGCATTAATAAGGTTGAGAACCACTGATCTAAAGTCTATAAAAACCTGAAATTGGATACTTGAGGAACTCTGCAGAAATCAGTGCAGGAGAGTTACTAAGAGGGAAATTCCACACTGTCGGGTCAAAGGAAGAGCATCGTAAAGATAAGTAGGGAGAGATAAACTAGGTTTTGAGGAGCTTGGGGCTTTGGGCTTACCACAGTGGAGACCGGCTATGATTTGACCTTTGGTAACGGCTCTTGCCACTGTTTTGGCTGGAGCTGGAATCATTTGGAGCTGGTGCAGGGGCTTTATCTCAACACAGCCATAGCTTGCCACCACCTCTGTGCAGGGTTTAAACCATTCCAGCCCCAAGGTCAGTGATTGGGGCCCAGCTATACTATTACTTTTGTTTCTCTCTTTTCACTGTGTCCCCCCCCCAAAGTCTCAGCTGGCTTAGCTTGCTTTTCCCTCTTATTCTCTTCCCTATTTTCTCACATGCCACTGCCAACCTCCAGACCATACCCCTTAGCCTAGGGCATTTGCACCTGCCCTCTACCCAGCTGGGAGAGCTCTACCTTGTCCATCATAACTCAAGGCTGGGAAAAGCCCACCCATCCTCCACCAGGGGACATGCTGCCCAACTCCTTCCAGGGGAAATTCTGCCTGCCTGCCTGCCATCTGCAGTGCTTAACACGTGGCTGGGGAAATCACACCCACCCTCTTTGGGAGAAATCCTGCCTGCATGGCTTGGGGAGCTCCTACCCATCCTCCGTGGTACCACCTGACTGAGGAAACTTCATCCTGCCTGCCTTAGTCCTTCACATGGCCTAAGGCAGCTTGGCCAACACTCACTAATGCTACATGCTGCTGCGGAAACCTCTGCCCAAATTCCACAGTGATCTACCTGACCAGGGCAATTTCACCCACCATTTGTGGTGCTCTATAGCAAAGTGGCCAACCCACCTGCCTTCTGCAGTACTCCCTTTGTGGAAGGCACCCCGCACATTCTCTGCGGTACCCCAAGCTGCCGTGGGCCACACCATCATGGCTGCTTGTGAGATCACCAAGTACAGCATCATCCTTGCAGGTCCACAACTACCCCACCAGTGTCCCCTGAAAGTACCATCCAACTTGCCCTCCAAATAACAGAATACTGGTTGACTAGGGAAAGAGTGGTACCACAGGATGATAATGTGGTAGGCCAATTCCATAAAGCAATTAGCTGCAGGTAGTTCAAAGAAGCATTCCTGAGTCTCACAGAGAGAGTCAGTGCTCTTCCACTCCCTGAAAAATAGTACCTGACTCCACTAAAACAATGCAATGCAAATAGCCATCAGCCCCAACAACCTCAACGAAAAAATGGAAGAAACAAAAGGCAATGTCAAAAGATGTCCTGAACCTAACGATGTGCATAGAAGAAGCAGACATTGATCGGGCACAGAAATTTTCAGAATGTTGCTTGGATTCATACAGGATATGAAGGAAACAATGCAGAAAATGATGAAATGATAAAGGAGATAAAGACCATACACCAAAGGGAAATACAAGCACTTAGGGACGAGATTACAAAAATCAGTAACAGACATATGGACTTTGTCAACCGACTGAGCGAGGCAGAAAACTGCACCAGTAACCTAGAAGACAGCCAAGCAGACTTTAACAGACACAAACAAAATCTAATAAGGTCATCAGAGAAGCTGAAGAAAACCTAAGAGCTATGTCTAATACTAGAAAGAGGAATAACATCAGAAAAATTGGATTACTGGAGGAAGACACAGCAAAGAAGTCATGCGTGAAAATAGTGAGAGAATTCTTAGAGAAAAAGTTCCCAGGTTAATGAATGAAAACTAGACAACTATTCAATAAACTGAAAGAACACCAGCCAGATTGAATCCCAAGAAGAAGGCACCAAGGCACACAATATTCAAATTATCCAACTTTGAGGAAAAGGAGAAAATAATGAGAGCAGCTACGGATAAACCAGCAATCACATATAAATGTCCTCAAATAAGAATATGCTCAGCAGATCTATCAGAAGACATTATGAAGAAGAGAAAAGAGTGGAGTAACATATTCCAAAAATTGAAGGAAAATCACATAAACCCAAGAATGCTCTGTCCAGCCAAATTACCTATAGTTGAAGAAACAAGTCTTCCCAAACAAGATAAAGCTCAGAGAATATGTTCAAAAAAAACCCAGCCCTACAAAAGGCCCTTGCCAACCCAGTATGGGCAGAAGAACAGCATTCACCGAGCACAAATAACAGATTGCCATGTAGAGCAACCCCACCCAGGGGGCAATAAATAGAAAACAGCCCCCAGGATAGCATTGGCTTAAGGGTGGAAAAAAGTCAAGAATCAAACACACACACATACACACACACACACACACAACACACTAATAAGAAAGGAAGGTAGGAAAACACCCAACACAAAAGATATAAGATGACATCACAGAGGCCGCATATGGAGATAATAATGCTGAATATAAATGAACTGAACTCAGGCACTAAAAGACTGAGGCTAGCAGATGGGCTTAGAAAAACACAACATATAAACCTGCTGTCTACAGGAGACACATCTCAAGACTACAGACAAAACTAGACTGGGAATCAAAGGCTAGGAAAAGGCATACAAAGCAAACAGCAAGTTTTTTAAAAGTTGGGTTGCAATCCTAATCTCAGATAAAATGAGATAAGGAGGGACACTATATAATGTTCAAGGAAATGGTAGACCTAGAACCACTAAGCATTGTGAACATATTCCTTCAACAGAAGACCCAATGAATACATCAACCAAATGCTCCAAAAGATTAAAAAAGAAATCACAGTCACAATTATAGTAGGTGACGTCAATACACCACTCTCTGAGAAAGATAGATCAAAGGGAAAGAAACTCAACACAGAGGCTAGAGATCTAAACACTGCAATTACATAATTTGACCCAATAGATATTAACAGACCTCTTCATCCAAATACAAAAATCTCTCATTTTTTTCAAGCCCACATGGCACACATTTGAAGATAGACCACATGCTGCGGCATATGGCAAATCTGCATAAATTTGAGCACATTGGTCTCATATGGACCTCTCCCTCTGACCACTGTGCCATAAGACTGGAAATCAACAAAAGGAAGATGAATAAAATGAGAGTAAACAATTGGAGTATGAATAATTCTATTGTAAAAAGAGTGTGTACTGGCCCAAATCAGAGATGAAATTAGGAAATTTCTGGAAACCAACAAGAATGAGAACACAGTGTACCAAAATTTATGGAGCACAACAAAGGAAGTTATCAGAGGAAGTTTCATAGCAATACAGGCACCAATGAAAAAGGAAGATAGATTCATGATTGATATGCTGGCACAAAATTTGCAACAACTAGAGCAGAGTCAGCAGGACAATCCTACTAATAGCAAAAGAAGAGAAATAATAAAAATCAGGGCTGAGATTCAGGAGAGGGAAAATAAGAAAACTATGGAAAAAATCAATGCTGCTGAAAGTTGGTTCTGTCAAAGGATAAACAGAATGGACAGACTGCTGACAATCCTAACCAAAGAAAGGAGGGAACAAATCTCACTAGCAAGGATGATGGATGAAAGAGGGGTCACTACAACAGACCCTAATGAAATCAAAAGGATCATTACACAGTTCTACAAAGGACTGTACTCCAATGAATTCAACAACTTGGAAGACATGGTAAAATTCTTGGAAACAATCCTTCCCTAGACTATCCCTAATGGATGTCAAGAATCTCAACAGACCCATAGCAATAGAAGAAATAGATAAAGTTATGAAGGGATTACCAACAAAAAAAATCCCCTGGACCAGATGGCTTCACAGGAGAATTCTATCAAGCATTCAGAGAAGAACTGACACCAATCCTACATAAACTCTTCCAGAACATATAAAAAGACAGCAAACTCCTAAACTCCCTCTACGAAGCTAGTATAACTCTGATATCAAAAGCAAGCATGGATCCCACAAGAATGGAAAACTACAGACCTATATCCCTAATGAAAATAGATGCAAAAATCCTTAACAAAATACTGGCCAATAGAATATAAAAGTATATAAAACAAATAATTCACTATGACCAAGTGGAACTCATACCAGGGATGCAGGGATGGTTCAACATATAAAAGACCGTTAGTATCATTCGCCACGTTGACACGACTATAAGAACCACATAATAATATTGATAGATGCAGAAAAAGCATTCAATAACATCCAATACCATTTCCTGTTTAAGACACTCAAGAAGATAGGAATGGAAGGAAAATTCCTCAAGATAATACAAACTATATGAGAAACCAACAGCCAAAGTGGCAGTCAATAGAGAAAAGACTAACACAATCCCACTGAAAAACGGGACCAGACAAGGAAGCCCCTTGTCCCCACTCTCATTTAATATCGTGCTGGAGGTTTTAGCTAACAGCATAAGGCAAAGAAAAGACATCAAAGGTATTCTCTTGAGGAAGGAAGAGGTGAAACTATCATTATTCGCAGATGATATAATTTTATATATGGAAAATCCCAAAAGCTTCACAAGGGGAGTACTAGAAGCAATAGAGGAAAATGACAGAGTGGCAGTGTACAAGATCAACAAAGAGAAGTCTATCAGACTGATAGAAACATGAGATAAGACCACAGAAGAGGAGATCAAAAAGATGGTACCCTTCACAATAGCCTAGCCCAAATTGAAATATCTAGGAATATACCTAGCTAAAAGAACAAAAATTTACATGAGAAAAAATTTATATGAGGAAAAATTGGAGGGGCTGTGGTGGACCCCCATCTACTGCTGGTGGACCTGTACGTATGTACAGCCTATAGAAATTGATTTGTCAATATCTAAAACAGATGGAAATTGAGCTACCATATGGCCCAGCAATCCCCCTACTGGTCATATACCCAGAAGAGGCAAGAAACAAACCACGGCCAGACGTCTGTGCTCCAATGTTCATCATGGCACAGTTCACAATTGCAAGGACCTGGAAACAACCCAAAGTCCATCAACAGACAAATAGATTTTTAAAACTATGGTGCATACATACAACGGAGTGCTATGCATCCCTAAAAAGCAGTAATGAATGCATGAAGCACATCACTGTATAGGAAGAACTAGAGGAAATAATGCTAAGCGAAGTAAGCCAAGCACAAAAGGACAAGTACATGAGTCCACTGAGGTAAGCTTAAAAAATGCAAAATGGGCATAGGGAAAAAGCTACTGTATACAAGCATTCCTGAGATGAAGTCCAGGTAGTATGGCCGGGGCCAGACAAAATCCAGAGATACATATGGTAGCCAACTAGAAAGGAGTCGGGGAGGGGGGGGAAGATGAGTAGCATGGGAACAGGGCACTAAGCCACCCAAGAAGAGAGTATTGTTTATATCTCCGCAGGAAAAGAGGGACCAGACTTCAACCCTGTGCTCCAAGATGTGAATGCAGCATACCGACATAAAGCAGGGAACCAATAGAGAGGTCTGAGGGGCCAGCTATAATCCCAACTACGTGGACAGTCCCCTCTCTCCCAGAAGAATTCACTTCAGAGGACAGCACTGAAGCTACAGCTCAGGGAGAGGGACATGTCTGATCAGAGCACCTGAGAGCAAATGAAGGGGGAGGAAGAGCGAGCAGAGCACATCATAGTACACCAAGCCTTGAGGACAATATCCCTGCTCAAAGCAGCCAATGCACAGAGAGGACCATTTGGCTGGCCCCACTATGAGACGTGACACCTCTCACTGACCTGTAGCCCTACTTGGTTCATCACTGGAGACACAGTGAGGGAATTACACCCAATCTGACCCCACCACACTGAGGCAAAATACTAAGGGCTTTCAACAGAACAGCATGTGGAACGGTGCAAGGGATTCCCAAGGGAATACCAAAAATAGAGTGTGGGGCCAGGGTGTGGTACCCCATCAGATTCCACCGGAAAATACTCTTAAAGTTCAACAAACAGACCTTGAACTATTTATAGACATCTTTTTTTTTGTCATTGGCTTTTTGTTGTTGTTTTGTTTTCTTTTGTTGCTTTGGTTTGCTCTGTCTTGTTTTTTGTGCATTTTATTATCTCTGCTGGTCTATCTAGGTAAGATAGGATAAACAATCTGGAGGAGAAAACAATGGGACCGACGGCTCAGGGGGGACATGGGAGGGGAAGGAAGGATAAAAGAAGTGGGTGTTAACAACCTCAGAGACAAGTGAATAAGTGATCCAATCGATGGCGAGTAGGGTGCAGGAGGCCTGGTTGGGCTTAATCAAGGGCAATGTAACCAAGGGAATTACTGAACCTCAAATGAAGACTGAGTATGACAGTGCGACAAGAGGAAAGTAAAAGGAAATAGAGGAAGGAACTAGGAACCAATGGACATTTAAAGTGGCCCAAATACAGGCATGTATATATGTAAATATATATAAAGATTGGGGAGATAGATCTATGTATATATAATTATAGGTTGAATATTAAAGTAACGGATGGACTTTGGGCCTCCATTCAAGTACTCCTTCAATGCAAGAACACCTTGTTCTAATAAATTGACATTCCATGATGCTCACCTTCCTGACACGATAGCTGAAGACAAAGTGGGTGTATAAGCAAATGTGGTGAAGACAGGTGATGGTTCCTGGCTATCAAAAGATATAGTGTCTATGGTCTTAAAAGCTTAAAGATAACTAAGTGGCCACCTAACTGAGAAGCAACAAAGCCCACATAGAAGAACACCAGCTTGGATGATCACGAGGTGTCAATGAGATCAGTTATCAAGCATCAAAGAAAAAAAATTATATCATTGTGAATGTGGAGGGGTGTGGAGTGAAGACCCAAAGCCCATCTGTAGGTAACTGGACATCCCCTTCCAGAAGGGTAGTGTGGAGGAGACAAGCCAGTCAGGGTGCCGTATAGCAATGATGAAACATACAACTTTCCTCTAGTTCTTTAATGCTGCTTCCCCGCAACCCCCCCCCCCCCCACTATCATGATCCCAATTCTACCTTACAAATCCAGACAGACCAGATGAGGTACACTGATACAGATTAGAGCTGGAAACACAGGGAATTCACGACAGATTCAGGACCAACAATGAGAGTAGTAATCTGGGAGTGGAAGGGGACAGTGGGGTAGAAAAAGGGAACTGATCACAAGGATCTACATACAACCCCTCCCTGGGGGATGGACAACAGAAAATTGGGTGAAGGGAGATGTTGGAAAGTGTAAGACATAACAAAATAACAATAATTTATAAATTATCAACGACTTGTGTAGTGGGTGTGGAGGGAGAGGTAAAAATGAGGAACCGATAGCAAGGGCTCAAATGGAAAGAAAATGCTTTGGGAATGATGATGGCAACAAGTGTACAAATGTGCTTGACACAATGGATGTTTGTATAGCCTGTGATAAGAATTGTACAAGCCCCCAGTACAATGATTTTAAGAAGAAGAATATCCCTGAAAACGTTATTGAAAATAGTTTAGTAACAGGCATATTAATGTAAAGACAGGAATCTGCTATATATGTCTCAAGGATAAACAAAAATCACTTTGCATACAAGCAGTTGCGTGAGCACCCACCAGTGAAGCAAACCAGTCTATCTGCAGACCTCTCCACAAGAACAAGGTCCAGAAGGAAATGAAGCAACTCTTGATTTAAAGAAGAAAACGTGTACATACACACAGGCTGCAACTGCGATAGAAATACACTCTCAGACACACAAGTGGCTCTGCCGGACGTCTTTTTCAGGAAGGCTATCTTTCATTTCACCCTGATTCAGACCTAAGTGGGACTGCTCTTCTGCAGTACATCTTACCACATCCGTTCTTACTCTCAGAGTCCCGGACTAACATGCGATTGGGGCTGCTTTCAGTATAAGCCAGGAATTCTTAATTTTCCCTTGAATATGAAAACATCAAGGTTGTTAAGTTCATGCTTCTCAGTATTATCTCCTTATTAGCATCCACGGGGGAGCTTTTAAAAATCCCCAGTACCGAGACCGGGTGCCAGATTTACTGCAGAATTCCTAAGGGTGGAACCTATGTGTCAGTATGTTCTTTGAACTCCTCAGAGGATCCCAACGTGCAGCTAAGGAGGAGGAGCACTGATCTAAATCCCGTCTCCACACTGATCAGAAGAGGGGCTCCAGTAACCAAAAAAGCAGTGTAGAGATCGTGTTTTCTCCTCTGAAGAGGAAAACTTTCCATTTTCCGTTTTGCCAATCGATTTCTCTTCAAGTTGATGTTCTCTTAAACAATTTGCATGTCATTCTAAATGGATCATTTGTTCATATTTACTAGAGCAAAGGGAAACTCCATGACAGTGACAGCTTTTGAAGGGCATTTCTTTGGTGTCACTTGGGGTGATCATGTCGAACACAAGCACCAAAGTCAAACTCACCGCCCTGGACCTGGAGTGGCCCCATTGACTGGGTGGCAGTGGGTTTGGTACTCAGGAGAGATTTCATCTGAACTAACTTTGGGACGCAACGCTGGAAAGCAAATTGATTTTAATGAAAAGTAGATGCATACAAGGGAAGTTTGGAAAATAGAGGATATTGCTGGGTCCTCAGAAATCTGCTTTTTAAAATAAAGAAAGGTCTGGTGTTGTACTTCAGAACGCATGTTTTTAAATCAGCTACTAATGACCCTATAAAGCACATAGCAAAGGGATATTTTCTAAGACTGCTCATGTATCTCGTATACTTATTAGGACAGTAATAAAAGCCAGCATGAACTATGTGGGGTCTAATGTACTCGGGTCAGGGTGTCGGGGTGGCAGAGCAGCTACGCGCAGTAGCCTAAGGAAGCACATTAATCCCTCAGGTCACTGGGACAACATCTGATCAGCAAACCACAGGAGGGCATTACATACATGAATGGGATTCTAACACAACTGTTAGACTCCGCGGGTGGCACAGATGGTTAAAGACCTTGACTGCTAATGGAAAGGTTGGAGGTTTGAGCCTACCCAGAGGCATTCAGAAAATCAGGCCTCATGTTCTTCATTAAAAATGAAAAAAAAATCAACTAACAAAGACCCTACAGAGCACAGTATTCTTCTAACACATAAAGTTGACATAAGTCAGAGCCGATTGGCCAGCCACTGGTTAACATACTTGTTTCTGAGGCGTGGAAAAGACAGCCATATCCATGCAGCAGCCAAGGTCATGGCTTTGGGATAAGCCAGAGAATTCAGACCAAAATGTCAAGTGCATAATGTGATCCCCAGATTTCACCCCTAAAATGGCCCCATCCTGGCATGTATTTATCAATGTTCCCTATGGCAATGAAAGAGGCTTCCAAATAAAGTATTTTGTGATTGTCATGGGCATGAGTCCCTATGGGTCAGAACTGGCTCAATGGCAGGGAGGTTAGTTGGTTTGGGGCAGATTTGACTTTAAGGAATTGAGAGCATTTATTTAGGAGACAGTATAATCTCTACATCATAATTCATGCTTTTGCCATCGATGGGAATGACAGAGACTCAATTCTATAGCAAATCTATTAGTCTTCACCGAGTTTGATCCAACAAAGCTACCATAGACTATACTGAGGCCAGAAGTTGAGACCAAAGCAGAAGTGAACTGATGATGGGACACAAACCAGTCCTATGTTTTCATATCACAAAGGCAAAGCCAGAGTATAAATGAGGAGACAAAAGCTGGGCTTGAGTGCTGTGGTGGAAGAATGTAGGGATCTACTCAGCAGGTACTGGAAATCCTCGGGTGCACAGTTCTACTGGCATAGGCAGACGTCCCAAGAATCGGCCACTGGTGGTTTGTATATGAAATGCTGCTCATGGCCAGTGTCATGTTCCTCCAGTTAGTAATAAGTTCAATGGTCAGTTGGCAGCACTCTGAGACCCCATTCCTACAGACTGCTCTCATATAGAACTGGTGAAAATTCTGTCAAGGCCACAGAATTTGGAATTGGAAGGCATCTTTGAAGATATCTGATCCAGACAGCAGCTGTGCTTTATGAATTTCTGCAGGAGCACTATGGGCACTTAATAAATACCAGGTTTTTGAATACATCTGTGGGGTGCCCCTCCCACGTGGGGTAGACATCCTCCCAAGCACCCTCGATAGATGGGCATCTGACATCCATTTCTATGCCATCTATTGACACTTCCCTCTAATTATTGAAGCCCTCACTTCTGCTAAACTGAAGCCTCCTTCATAGAATGGGCCCCTACTGCCCAAGTTCTGCCCTCGCCAACACAAAATGAGTATTTTTCATCTTCAACCTGATAGTTCTTAAACAATTTATTTTTTTTAAACAAAAGGCCAACAGGCATCTACACATCCTTCTGGGTACCATTTAGATTTTGAATATCAGTTTTTGTATTTAATGTTGCCCAGGATGGAAGATAATATTCCAAAAATAAGCAAAGAATGGTAATGTTTAATGGCCTAGTTAGGAACCTGGACACAGGGAAGGCAAGTGAGGAACATTTTTCAATAACTACATCAGTGTGTTTCTTTGCTGAAAATTTACATAAATGAAAATCAAGATAAGCATGGTGTGGCATCCCTTATATATAAAACTGATGCTTGACCTTCCCCACACGATTGCTCAAGAAAAATGTGTGCATAAGCAAATGTGGTGAAGAAAGCTGACAGTGGCCAGTTTTCAAAAGATATAGCAACTGGGGTCTTGTCTTAAAGGCTCAAAGATAAATAAGTGGTCATCTAGCTCAGAAGCAATAAAGCCCACAGGGAAGAAACATATCAGCCTGTATGACCACGAGCTGTCGAAGGGATCAGGTGTCAAGCATCAAAGAACAAGGAAATCATATCAGTGGGTGCCCATCTCCCTGATACGATCAATGAAGACAAACATGTGCATAAGCAAATGTGGTGAAGATAGCTGACGGTGGCCAGCTATCAAAAGATATAGCATCTGGAGTCTTAAAGGCTCGAGATAGACCGATTCCCTTTGGATGCTGCATCTCCTCTACGCCGGGCAGCAGAGGGAGGAAGCCCTAGCTTGGGCTAGCTAATAAACTCTTTTTACCACTTTTTAAATAAAACTAAATAAATAAATAGATGAATAAATAAATAAAGGCTCAAAGATAAATAAGTGGCCATCTAGTTCAGAAGCAACAGAGCCCACAGGGAAGAAACATATCAGCCTATGTGATCACGAGCTGTCAAAGGGATCATGTATCAAGCATCAAGGAATGAAAAAAATCATATCATTGTAAATGTGGGTGAGAGCAGAGTGAAGACTTGAAGCCCATCGGTAGCCAACTGGACACCCCCTTACTGAAAGGAGGAGGAGGAGATGAGCCCGTCAGGATGCAGTGTAGCAACGATGAAACATATAACTTTCCTCTAGTTCTTAAATGCTTCCTCCCTTCCCCACTATCATGATCCCAATTCTACCTTACAAATCTGGCTAGACCAGACAATGTACATAGCCACAGGTAGCAGCTGGAAACACAGGGAATCCAGGACAGATGACTCCTCCAGGACCAGTGATGAGAGTGGTGATGCCTGGAGGGTGGAGAGAATGTGGGGTAGAAAGGGAGAACTGATTACAAGAATCTATGCATAGCCTCCTCCCTGGGGGAGGGACAGCAGAGAAGAAGGCAGGGGGTAGACTTCAGACAGTGTGACATATGACAAAATAATAATAATTTATGAATGATGAAGGTTTAATGAGGTAGAGGGGAGTGGGGAAGGAGGGGGAAATGAGCAGCAGATATTAAGGGCTCAAGTAGAAGGCAAATGTTTAATAAAATGATGATGGTAACAAATGTATATATGTTCTTGACACAATGGATGCATGGATGGATTGTGATAAGAATTGTATGAGTCCCCAATAAAATGATTAAAAAATAAAACTGATGCTTATGATTGTACAAGTTATATTTTCACAACTCTAGAAGGTGCTTTTGGTATAAATTCATTTTAGATTTGTAGTCATTGCAACAATTTTCCAGAAAATGACCAATCAGTTTGTTAAGGAAAGGAACCCCAGTTTGTAGTGGATTCAAAGGCACCATTTGGGCTAACAGCAGAGCTATTTTATAAACCCCGATAGAAGAAGCCCCTATGAAAAACACAAGCTAGCCGGATGTCCATTGCAACACTGTTTCTAAAAGTGAAAAGGGACACAGCAGGAAGGACTCTAATAGTTGAAACCAGGACTGCTGAACGCAGGGAGTCTGCTCCCCTGTCAGAAGGAGGTGTTGTCATAGCTGTTAGATGGCACTGAGTCAGTGCTAACTCAGAGAGACCCTGTCCCTGTGTACAACAGAACTCAACACTGCCCAGTCCTGGCCCATCGGCCACCCTCACAACTGAATGTTGAAGATAGACACACTGATATTACACCACTGATGACAACAGCAAAATGAAGGGGGAGTTACGACTGGCCCGGGTAGGTCAGCAGTACAGAAGGAAACCTGCGCTTATCTGTGTGTTTGAAATAACTCATTTTTAAGTGAAATTATGCTTCAAAGGAGCAAACCTGTTTCTTCCTCTTTGTTAATGACATCCTTATTATTCATCATCTTTCCGGGTTCTCTCTCTACTTTCCCCCCACCCCCAAAACAGTCTTCCATTCAAATGAACATGCTTGTGGATTCCTACATTATATAATCAATAAAAGCAGAGGTGGCCTGGAACCCCCTTTTCTCAACTTCTTCCCATGCCAACTAAGAGGGTCCCCAAAGATCTCTCCACGAAAGCCCATGCATGGGAGAGCACAATGTGAAAACTGATATTGAAAACTCCTTCCGCTGTACAGCAATAGTGCAACTCGTGGTGAATTGCCTTGGACTTGGCTTCCAGGACACTAGGAGCCAGTTTTCAAACTTATTGCCAACAATTAGTGGTTGAAAAAAAAAATCATTGCATTTATTTTGTGTTCTCCCTGGTCCTGATCCACTTGTTGGTATTTCATAGCAAGTATTTGAAATCAGGAACTCTGGTGGCGTAGTGGCTACACATGAGACCGCCAAGCTCAAGGTCATAATTCCAAACCACCAACTGCTCCATAGAAGAAAGAGGAGGTTTTGACCTCAACTTTTACATCAAATTACTGTCTAAGAAACCCAAAAGTGCAGTTCTACCTTGGCCTATAAAGTCTCTAGAAGTTGGAATCGACTTGATATCAGTGACTTTGAGGGTTTTGTTTTGTGTTTGGCTTTGTTTTCCATCTGAAAGCAATAGAATGGCTCCTCTTCAGGAACAGATCCAAATTAGAATTTCTTAACTCGCTCTCCTACCCTTACGTGGAATAACACGATTTTGCAGTCTTTGTGTTAACTGGGGGATGGGAAGAAGAATATTTCAGTAAAAACACCAAAAGATGTTTTGAAACAAGCAAATCTCACCTTACCTAAAAGTAAAGCAATAACTTATTTAAGTTGAATGCAGTTACACGTATCTATAAAAGAATTTGTCATTGCTGTGATAAGAATTGTATGAGCCCCTAATAAATTGTTAAAATTATTTTTTTTAAAAAAAGAATTTGTCATTGAAAATGTAGAAAGTTAGAAAGGAAGAAACATCATTTAAAGGTCTTTCGACTAAAAAAAACAAAACAAAAAAAAAGGTCTTTCGACTATGGCCCAGCACCCATATTTCATACGGCATTTCCATGACTAAATAATACATTAGTGGGACAAGCTCATGAACGTATTTTAACTTCAATATTCTGAATGTTCTTAAGGTTTTAACATTTTTACATTAGCATAACTTCATTTGTTCTGCCAGGTAAGCTTGTATTTTACTTATAAAAATGTCATATTTCGTTAAAGATGCCAATTCAATAATAAAAATTAAAAATTGCAAGTGACCATTTGAACACCCTGGGTTCAAAAGCATGGTTCCCAGGAGATTCTAAACAGTCATCTAAAGTAAATACAGTTTCTCAAATCTAAAACCTGCTTGCAGCAGTAAAAAGCCAGAGGTTTGCTGTAATAGAATAATGGTGAGAGCTGAAGCATTGAGTTGTTGGTTTTAACATATGTTTATATAACAAGGGGAAAAGCACTTTGCAAAGAAATTATACACAGGAGCTGTGACAGACAACTTGTTTTAACAAGGCTAGCCACTCAGCAAGTTCTAGCTCTTAAATCATGCCTCTGAAGGTCGGCTCTCATATCACACCTAGAATCTACTCAGACTTCTAAGCTCCAAAGGCCTCCAGTCCAAGGTCAAGACTTGACAGAACTAGGAGAGCAAATTAGCCCTTCATCAGTGAATTCACTTAGTGGTCTTACCCTCATTTGAAAGGAATCAAAGAGAGTCCTTCTAATGCTACTTCTACTCATTAAGTAAGTATTGGAAACAGTGAAGGGATATGAATGCCAACATGGAAGAGAAGATTTATAACGTTGTAATGTGGGATTTTAGAATCGGGCAGGGATTTAAGGAAAGGCCAAATGCAGAGTATGACAGTGATCTGATGCTGACCATTCAAACCACTCCTTGCCCTGAGATCTGTACCAGATGCTCCTAGAGAGAAAGATAAGGCATTCTGCTCCCATAGAGAGTTACAGTCTTGGAAACCCACAGGAGCAGTTCTACCCTGTCCTGTATGGTTGTTATGGGTCAGATTTAACTGGATGGCAGTGAGTTTGGTTTCAGGTCTAATCAATCTCTTCTGCCTGGAAATGTACCTGGATAATGGAGATCACAAAGGAACAATCAAGCCGGTTACTTTTTGAAGCCCTTTATTTTTATTGAAGATCCATTATTTAGCGACCTCTAAGTAGCCTACAACATTTCTATGGGGTGAGACTTGGGGAGGTGGCAAAGAATAATGATGGGGGAAATGTGGAAAGTTCATAAAAGGACCACAGAAACAATAACCTGCATGGTGAATTTTTCATCCACAAGGCTATCTAGCCTAAAAAGTCTAGTGAAAACAAGCCTGAACCATGATTGGATAAGAAGAATAAAAGTTGATGAAACACTAAAATAGAATGACTACTAATGTCAGTTGAGATTCCATCTCTAGAATCCATAGGAAAAGAACAGCCAACGCTCAGAGCTGGATGACTTAGCTATCCATCTACTCAAAGTCCGCAGGAAAGACAGCACGATGACTTTGAACGTAAAATAAAATGTAAAGGGGCTTTGTAAAAAC
This sequence comes from Tenrec ecaudatus, assembly GCF_050624435.1. Classification (NCBI taxonomy): domain Eukaryota; kingdom Metazoa; phylum Chordata; class Mammalia; order Afrosoricida; family Tenrecidae; genus Tenrec; species Tenrec ecaudatus. The sequence continues at coordinate 200,911,219 of NC_134532.1, forward strand.
TCCGGGGTTGCTGTTCAAGGCTATTGAAAGATTCAGCTCAGAGTCCCCAACAGACAATGACTTAAGACCAGTATGAGGTGAATCTTTTCAGCCAATGTCCACTTTACTCATAGGGAAGAGTTGGGGGCCCGACAACACACAATTAAATATTAGTCACATAGTCAGGAAATGGAGTCCTCGATCTAATCAAATATTTTTTGTTAATTGTTACCACATGTGGAAGGATTACACATTTTTAAAGAATGAGAATAAATTAAAATATACTTAACGCTGAAACTAAACTGATTATAATTTAATCTTTCTCTAATTATTCAGAATGCATTTCAGGGTCATCAAGAAAAGCATAAATTATCAGTGCTTGATGACTGTGCAGGAAGTCACAGTTTTCTAAAATCCTGGCTAATAGATGCTGGGTAACAAAGAATTCACTGCGATGGTTATCATTTGGGGGATTTATGCGCTAGAGGTTTTGCTAGGATATGAAGCATATCATTAATCCTTACCAAAAATAAAATTTCACAGATGATGAACTGATATTCAGAGATGTCAAATAGCTGGTTCAAGGTTAAACATCATTAAAGGGCATTGAGCCAATTTTTGAACACAGAACGGTCTGTCTTTAAATAACATGCTCTTTCAGTGTGCCAAACAAGCAAATTCTTGTTGGGTAAAAATATTCATAAAATGTGCTGCCTCTCTATACAAAACTCGTGCCCCATCAATGGGTCGAGCTGCATGTCTTCCCAGAAGAGTAGAAGCATTTTCCTGACTCATCTTGAGACTGTTATCTTGTATTCATGAAAGCAGCAAACTTTGACCATGAAAATTTTATTTTGTTTTGTTTTCATATAAGACCCACTACTAGTTCAAAGGATCAACACATTCTGAACAACTTTGAGAAAAATGCTTTAAAAGACTAAGCTAACATAGGTTTGGCCACATATCAAAGCGGTTTACAAATAAGAGTAAACACTTAATAGACGTCTTTACTTGTGTTTTGTGTGATGATCTAATTTCTGTGTGTGTCAACTTATTTTGAACGATAAAATGTACATGCTTGATGATTGCTGATACATGCATATGGTCACTTCAAAGCATGTGGGGATTGGGTTTAAATCTATTAAATGTATAGATTCCACTTATTCACAGGAGGGGAAGTATAAAGGTTATTTCATCAAAAGATTTTATATAATCTGCCCTCTATATTCTTATTTTAGTCCTAAATTCATAAACACTTTCACCTAAATTGTATGTGGCTCTTGTTCACCTTCCTTCATATCACCAGTTAACATTATTGAGTGTTCAAATGCTTTTTCTTCTGCCACCCATAAGATTTCACTTATCTCTGGAGCAAGATGATCTCTAAAAGGGAATTTTACAAATAAGGGAAGAAATGTGGCTGAGCTTGAGAATTGGAATTAATTCCATGCTCAAAAGTACTAAAGGCAAACAAAGAAATTTCTCAGATATGAAGTCTTTTCCCAGAATTATGGCAAGACGATAATTTTGCAAGTGCTACAAACTTGAACCCTGGCTCTCCAACCTCCTTCTAATTCCGGATCTCGTCTGGATACCAAGATGTCACGCTCAGGTTCAATTTGAGGAAATTTAAGGTGACCATCTTTCCTAGCTGAGTTAAATTATGCATCTATGCCAAAGTTTGAAAATCACACTTAAATGTCTCAAAACTTGATTGATTCGGGGGCACGAAGCATGATTGTATTTTGAAAGGTGATTTCACTGCTTGTGGTTGTAACTGCTGTGAACTTACTGAGCTGGGGATTTCACCCTAACGCTTTTTCCCTGATTTGGTCATTCAATTGCTCTCTGAGAGATTATTTTGCTTGTCACCGTGACTTTGTTCAACTTGAATCATAAGTGACCCATTTGATCCAATAAACTCCAAGGGACAACTTTGTCCAGCAGAGAATAGTGAAATTCATCTTCAATAAGAAAGAGTAGAAGAGAAAACAGTATACTTGAAGGTCAAGAAAATGGTACCAGGAAACTGAATCAATATCAATAGAAACAGATCATTGAAGAGCAAGGTCTAATTTTATACCCAGGTAAGAAAGGTGTTCCAATTTCAAATTAAGAAGCTGTTGAGAAGAATATAGAAAGCTAAAAAAAAACCATTAATTACAATTCCTGAGACTTAATTTTATAGCCTAAGAAATTATGAAGAGTTCTAATAAAATATGATCCATGACATATCTGTCCAGAAAGAAGATTTAAAGGGTCATAGAATTCTTAAGGTTGAAGAATCCTAAAAAGGTCATCTGGCTCAACTTTTTCTTAGTTTTCAAATGAAGAGACTGATATGCAGAAAGATGAATATCAAGGAAAGTTAAAACTTCAGCAAATATATTTAAAAATTATTCCCCAAACCTAGGTTTAATATCAAAGGAGGATAATAAATACCCAGATATATAATATTAATACTTAAAAATTGTGTTCCTACTAGTAAAACCTACCTGATTATTTTTTTAAATTCAAAGTGCACATTGGTGCCTTACATCAAATATATCATTGAAATTCCCAGGAGTGAGTCAGGTTTCCAACAATTTAGGCTTTATCTTCTAGAACAGCCTTAGTGAGTATTTATGGAATGTTAAGTTTACAGTTCAAAACTCCAGACTTTTATTTCAGTTGGACTATATGCTTCAGAAATATGGTGAATGAACCGGATGTATACTTTTACACATCTATACCTCTTAATAGCTTCTATTTGCTCTGGAAACATTTTTCTTCCTTTCAAGGATTTCAATGGGTATTGTCTTCAAGAATCAAAATGTCTCTCAGGCTCTATTTGAGTCAATTGTCTTATTCAACAAGTACTTGGTTTTGACAGGGATGCAGTCATGTAGGAAGCCCATGAGTCAACTTTGGCACCATTTTTCAATGTTTTGATTCAAAATATTGCTGATTTTCATTTATACGGTGTCAAACTTGCTATTGAAAATATAATGTAGGATGCAATTAACCAGTAGTTCACACAATAATTAGTCTAGGGAAGTTGGCAGAAAAAAATATTTATCGTTTCCCATGTCTAGAGTAATAGACCAAGAATGAATAATATTAAAGTTAAAAATAGATAATGTTAATACCATAGAGAAGAAAGCAACAGAACCAGTGAGAGCAACACTCCTGGAGGTTGAAATACCAGAAATTCAATTTGAACTAACCCTTCTAAATAAACTCAGAAGTACTTGATTTACCAAGCAAAATGTCGGTCTTAATTTATAATGGGGAATCTGTTCCAATCACTAGAAAACACATGTCAAGCTTTTGGAGAATGAATGACTAACACCTGGCCATCTACTTCACCCAATTCTTCCCATGAGTCCGCTGCTTTCCCGATGAATCTTTCGTAACAATTACCCAGTGAACCCCAGCCAATATCACTAAGATGAAGAAGTTGATTAACTTATTCCAAACAGTTGTTTTCTCCTTTAAAGTAACTAATAGGCCAAGCAGTCCTCGGGTTGTTTTGGAGATGCAGAAAGTCAAAGCTAATGCAGGCAGTTGCTTGAGGCCAACTTTACCTAAGTCTTAACGAAAACCTGAGCAATCCTGCTGGCCACAATTCCAGAACCACTCTGTTTTGTTGTTGTTGTTGTTGTTAGGTGCCCTGAAGTCAGCTCTGACTAGCAAAGGAAAGTACTGGTCATTCCTGCACCATCCTCAGACCCATTGCTGTGCTTTAGCCCATTGTTGCTGCCACCGTGTCAGTCCATCTCACTGAGGGCCTTCCTTTTGGTTTTTCAGTGGTGTTTTGTTTGTTTGTTTGTTTGTTTGTTTGTTTTTGCTGACTCTCTACAATACCAAACATGACGTCCTTCTTCAGGTGCCTCCTGATATCATGAGCCCAAAGTGCAAGAGATAGAGTCTTGCCATCCTCGTCTCTAGTGACTACCGTGGCTGTATTTCTTCTAAGACAGATTTGTTCTTTGGGCAATCCATTATAAAGGCAACATTTTTCACCAGCACCACCATTCAAATAAAGCAATTCTTCTGTGGGCTTATTCATTATTCAGCTCTCACATGCACAAAAGACCATGGCAAGGGCCAGTCCTACCTTAGTCCTCAAAGCAACATCTTTGCTCTTAAACATTTTAAAGGGGTCTCATGCAGTTAATTTCCCAAATACAGTATGGCATTTGACTTCTTGACTACTGCTTCCAAGGGTGTTGATTATAGATCAAAATAAAATGACATTCTGGGCAACCTCATTCTTCGTTTACCATGCTGTTTCTTATTGGCAAAGTGGCAAAGCTTTTTGTACTTTCTCAGCACCTGAATGGGAGGTAGATGGGGCTTTCTACTCCTGTAATGAATTATAGTTTTGGAAACTCAAGGGAGCAATTCTACAACTCTATGGCCGTGAGTTTGATATTTTGGTTTTTGGGTTTTCAGTTTTGGAGGGGACCTGATTAGTCTTATCTTTTTCTCTACTAAACATGTTTTAGAAAACATTATCAAATGATTTCTCTTTCTTCAACTCATTTTTCTAGATTCTGTTCAATATCATCCTCATTTGGGAAACATAACTTTTCTTCAGTTCTGTGACAAGTCAATTGTTTAGTGATAGATTACTTTTATAGTTGTGAAAATAAAACCAAGCTGTTTCTTACTATATCACACAAAACTGCTGTCATCAGACATGGAGAACATTTTTGACTAAAAATAACCATGTAAATTTTGGAATAGGTGTCATAAACAAACAAACAAAAATTTTGTTTTTCAAAATTACCCAGGCCAGGACAAGGGTACTATAAATAATTATCTCCTCAGAACAATTGAAACTAGATTTAAAAGAAGTCAAGGTCAGGTAGAAAGGGGGAACTCATCACAAGGATCTACATATAACCCCCTCCCTGGGAGATGGACAACAGAAAAGTGGGTGAAGGGAGCCATCAGACAGTGTAAGATATGAAATAATAATAATAATTTATAAATTATCAAGGATTTGTGAGGGAGGGGGTGAGGAGGAGTGGGGGAATGAGGAGCTGATACCAAGGATTCAAGTAGAAATAAAATGATGATGGCAACAAATGTACAAATGAGCTTGACACAACGGATGGATATATGGATTGTGATAAGAGTTTTATGAGCCCCAATAAAATGACTTAAAAACATTAAGTCAAGAGAATGTCTCATGGAAAGGTATTAAGTATTAAAGGTATTAGGTAGGGACCAACATAGGTATTAACATGCTAGATATTTTTAAAATATCTATTTTAAATGAGACCATCCATAAAAATTCTACAAATGGCAAGTTCTAATTTATGATTCAGCTGCTTCTCACAAGGGCAATTCCAAGGCACCTGCTTCCTTAAAGTATGTGCACCAGAGTATAGATTCCAAAGAGAATGTACCAGCTAAATAGTACATGCTTTTTAGCAACTCAATATGTCCCATCTGGATCACCCTATGTATATAGTGCATGAAAATTAACAATAAATGCATACACATATTAAAATGCATGTGGTGTGTTTCAATTTGCATGTATATTGTTCTGAAACTTAGGCAGCTTAGTGGGTTTTGCATGAGCTGCTAAACGAAAGGTTAGAAGTTCAAAACCACCATCCACTCTTCGAAAGAAGAGCAGGCTTTCCACTCCCGTAAAGAGTTACAGACTTGGAAATCCACGGGGGCAATTCTATATCATCCTACCAGGTCACTATGAGTCATAAATGACTTGATTGAGTTTGGGTTTGAACAAATAATTGCATGGACATAATCCATATTCACAACTGATTGCTACTAATCATAGTTTCACAGATGTTTAGAAATGTGCAGGGGAAAATTCAAAAATAAAAATCTGAGGCTTGTAGATTTTTGCAGCATCTGAATGATAAGCACCAAGCCTTTCCTTTCGTGACAGGGGTCACTGAGGTCCAAGTTGTGTATTTTTTCTAGGATGATGGCTATCCTAAACAAACGGGCCAGGTAGGTATGTCCAATATGAAAATCATATCTAACATTTGAAGGTTCTCAAAAGCATACACAAGCATCTCCTTTCATTTACATTGAGTTAGCCGGGAGAACAAATAGGATCCAGGCCATTGGGCAGGGGAAGCAGTGGACACACAAAAAGTCTTCATCGCGAGATTTTCAAAGGCCATCAGAACACCTGGGTGAAAAGCCCGTCTTCACCTTCCAAGTCCCGTGGCTCTTCCCTTCCGCCCGTTGCTCAAGGAAAGTGGGAGAAGTAAGCAGGAAGAAGTGGAGAAAGGTCGTCTGACGTGCGGCTCATTTTGTAACCCTTGATTGTCTGCGTACATTCGTAGATGGGGCACAACTATTGCCCCAGTTTTCTTCAGGATTTTTCAAACTCCAAACCTTTCCGTTCACTGACACAGAAATAATTCTTGGACACAGAATTCTAATTTCATTTCTTTTTCTTTATCCTGCCTTTCCTTTGTTGGGAATCATCCACAGGAAGCTTTTTCCACTCCACTCATACACAACATCAGACAAGTAGATTTCATATGGCTTCCACGTGAGTCATTAGATGAATGCCTTCCAGGGGACCAAGGGACAAAAGTCTCCTTTCGGCAGCCATAAAGCAATAGATTTGGAGTGGGAATCTATGTCCAGGTATTTGGGTGTCTATTCAGAGCTGGCAACGAGTTTTTAATTGGCTAGTTGTTCTAAAAGGTCAGCGTATTAACCTTTGAGACGGCTCTTTAATTCTTGGGACTTTTTATGCACATTTAGGAAAACACAGGTGCTTAACACATTTTGCCCAGTTAAATGGGCCTCTGTGATCTGAAATTGACATAGGCAGGTGGTTGCCAGGTCTGCACTAAGTTGGGGAAATGGATGTATTTCTCTTTTCCTGGCTCGCCATGGGAAGGAGCAGGGAAAGGGGGCGGAGGGGGGGGGGGGGAGAACGCTGACAGACAACAGCAGGGTGATTCTGTGCTCAGCATCTTGTCTTGGTGGTATACCCAAGCTGCAAGATTTATAACCTTCCTGTTACAACGCATCAGCTTCAACGCTTCCAGTGAAGTCTTCAATAACTTCGATGACATCTTGCTGAGGGGTTTTGTCATTAAAAGCCTAAAGCTGGTCATTAACAAACCTTCTCTGCAATCATCTACCGCTGTGCTAACTCAGGCATGGATCTGGATGGAAAGTTGGGCTGGCTGAGAAACTTTCCAGAGGCTGTATATTAGTTGGAGTTTTTTTTTTTTGTTTTTTGCTTTTTTTTTGGTCCTGTGTGGGGTCTATTTCTTAGGGGCAAGAAAACCATTCCAAGAGATTTTGCCATTTATTTCTCATTACCCCTTGACTAACCCTTCTCTGGTGGACAAAACCAAATTCAAAACGCATGTGCTAAACACCTACAATGTAACAGGTATAACACTCAGAGCTGGAGATGCAGTTGGAGTAACTGTCCAAGTTCTTGACTCCATCCTGAAAGATAAGTAATTGGTGTCTGCCCACCCTCCCCCCTCCAACCCCACAAGATACCAGAGGAAAAGCCACACAATGCACTACTCAAAAACCATGCACTGCACGCCCCGTCCATTCAACGCTACTCACACACAGGAGCCAGGAGTTGGAACTGGTTTGATGGCAACTGGGTGGAGAAGGGATGCACACAGTTCCCGTCCTTAAAAGCCCAAATCAGAAAATATTTCATCGCATACCAGGCTCTGTGTTTCGCCTTTATATGCTTGGTCTTGTTTATCCTTTGCTGCTTTGTAGGACGTACTGTTTCCATCCTCATTTCATAGATTCGACCAATAAAACAAAAAAAATGGGACTGCGTTGGCATTTTCCCAAAATTATTGCTCTGGTGTCAGCACCACATTTCAAACCCATGTCTTTGCTGGCTTCAGCTCCCAAACTTCGTCATCTACTCTCAACACGACTGGCTTGGAAAGAAGGTGGCAAGAATTGTCTTTCAGGACAATCATAGCAGGGCAACTGCATTGGCGATATGCAGGGATCAGAGAGGCAGGTTGGACATTGGCTTAGAAGCTCTTTCAGAAGAAAGTAGGTCAAGGGTAGAATATGGCCCAGTGGAAACCACCTCCTTTACCTCTTCTTCATGGCCTTGAGATCACAGAGGTATTCGTGTTCATGCATGGTCATGCGGGTATGAACTTGACTGCTGGCTGTGGAGCATTTTAGGAATACACTAAAGATTCACCTGATTTTATAAAACCTTAGCTATCTTCTAAAGAGTCCCTGCTTCCAAGATTTACGAAATAAACTCATGTGGTAGAGCAGTTCCAGCTGCCCAGCTGCCTGACAGCTGTTTGTGCTGCCAATGATTGGATTTTTCACCTCATCGGGGAACTTCTGGGGTGATAGCAATTATGAATGGAGGGAGGTCATTGCCATTTCCTCCTCCACAGGATTCAGCCTGTAAATAGCCAGAAGGCCAATGTTACAACACCCATCTAGCTTCTTCCCAACTTGCAGCTGTGGGAAAGTTCTCAGCTAACATTCAGGAGGGTTGTGGATGGGGAAATGAGCAAGCATTGGAATTACATTTCTTAATAACAAAGAAAATAAGTTAGAGGTGATAGGTAAGGGTGCACCTTTTTAATGATAGCAATAATAATTGTTATTGTTGATTGAGGACCTATTGTGTGCCAGAATATGTACTAAGGTTTTTGTTTGTTTGTTTGTTTTATATAATAGTTCATCAAGTGGGATCTTTATAACAGCCCTGTCAAGAAAGATGGTACTGATATTTTTATAAATGAACACACTGAGAGGTAGAAGTGTTGAACAATTTGATAAAGGCTATTCACTGACTAAATTACAGAGTGGGAGTTTTGTTGGTGAATTACCATCCAGTTTACTTCTACTCATGAGGACTTGTGTGTAACAGAATAAAACGCTGCGCGTTCCTGGGCCATGTTCTCCATCATTGGTAGGTTTCGGCCCATTGTGCTGGCATGGTGCTAATCCAGTCTCGTTGACAATTCATCCTATTTTCAGTCCCCAGCCATGATTGACTATTCCCAATAACATACCCAAAGCGTCACCATCATTGCTTCTAGAAATCCTTCTGGTTGTATTTTTATCTTAGACTAAGGCAGTATTAGTCAATGTGTGTTATTCCAAAGTTAGAGCATCTTGATTATGTGACTTTACTGCTATCAATGCCTACAATAACTCAGAGATAGCTTCTTTAAAGGTGCATACAAAGACATTAGGTAATTTCTTTTAAAATGACACTTCCCTCTCTTTTTTATTTCTCCTTTCCCAAAAGGAAGCAGAAACATTAGCTCACTTTTCACTGCTCAATTAATTGCTGTGGGATTTTACCTGATGAGTTTCTTAAGACCTCCATGCACACAACCTTGATCCAACAATAGTGTCATTATGTGCCTGTCTGGATGTGTGACGCTGAAAGGAAGGCTTGGTTTGTGGGACTCGCGCAGTCATCCTCCATCTGGCTCCCTGGGTTTGGGTGGGGCTCTCACCTACAGCAGTTCCTAGAAAGGTCTTCCCTGGACTGGGGTTATTCGTAATAGCTCACAGAGCACTCCTTACTAGTAAAATCCTTGCCAAGGAGGTCATCAGTGCTGCCCCAGAGCAATCTCAGAAAAGTGATTGGGAACTTCAGCCCCTCTCCTCCAATGAGACACAGTGAGATGGTCTATCGAAGCTTTGCCCAAGGTCATAGAAGCCGTTATGGCTCTCTCTGAGCCAATACGAAGCAACTTTAAAGAATATCTGTAAGCCGAAGGGATTTGTGATTATACTCAAAAGAAGTATCTAGAATAGTCAGATGCATACAGCTCGCTGTTTCTTAGTGGTTGCTGGGGCAGCAGAGAAAGGGAACGCAAGAGTCATCAAGGAGGAAGCTTTACATTTCGGTTACTGATGATGAAAAGTTTGGCAACAAACACTGGGGATTATAAGGGTAATTGAAGTAACTGAGGGAGACATGGAGCTGGGGCAGGTGTTAACTTGGCTACTGTGGTGTCATATAAATTTCCCAGCAATAAAAACAATAATTGTTAAGAAATCTATGAACTACTTGAAACGATGGCAAACATTGCCGTAAAGGATTATTACCCTACAGAATTCTAAGCCAAGGAAGGCAAAAGTCCATTTCTACATTTCTTTCTTTGCCCCAATATTCAGAACCATTTTGGGCAAATCATTTGTGCTTCCTTGATTCATCAGTCCTTCTGACCTGTTGGGAACTGGCCTACCTGTCTCCGAGGATGAAGCCTGCGCAGATCACTGAATTAACCCAAGTTTGGAGGGTTTGGAGGGAATCAAAGATCTCTGATGAGGGGGCATATTATGAGGGGGTACCCCCCAAAATGGATTTTCTTCTAAGCTATGTATTTCATTTTTTTTACAAAGCAATCATATCACCTTCAAAGTACCCTCCATTATATTTAATACATTTGTCAAATCTGTAATTCCATTCTAGCAAACATCTTTCAAACTCATCTGTTTGGAAGGTTGACAGTACCTCTCTCATTTTTTGCTTCACCTCTTCTATGTTGTCAGGTTGTTGTGCTTTCTCATCTCTTTTCATTCATGGAAAGAGAAGTCACAGGGACGTCAGGTGAGTCAGGTACATGGGGCAAGAGAGGCATGCTGCTATTGCCAAAAACTGGTACACTGAGATGGCTGTGTGAGCAGGTGCATTGTCATGATGGCAAAATCATTCCCCTATGTGCCACAAATCAGGCCTTTTTTGTATTACACTCTCACAATCTTTTCAGAACCTCTAAAGAGAAAGTTTGAGTAACAGTCTGACCCGGTGGAACGAACTCCAAATGCACTACAAGTCGACATTTTCAACCATTCGGGAAATTGACAGACACCCAGAACAAAGTTTGTCATCAATTGATATTCGATCTTTTTTGAAACCAGAAAACTACTCATACACTTCCAATTTGGAAAAAAGCAAACAAAAACAACTATGCTTTAAATAGAACGATGAGAGAGCAGTGTGCCTGTTGGAATTTTCTAAATGTAATGGCTGTGTTGCATAGAAGTGTGCTGCTACCGTAGGAGTCCTGCACAGGAGAGGAGAATTAAATTTAGAAACGACACCCAGAGTTCCCAGAGGTCCCATATTTTTAGATAAAGAACATGAACGTTACACTTTCTTTTCCAACCACCCTTTCCCTTAGATATTTTCAAAAGTGTTCAACGCTCATTGTTTTACATATTGCAATCAAAAATTAACCTGGTGCTCGTGAAAATACCTTGGTTTGGGAAGGCACCGTTGTCAAAAACGATATAACAAGCACGTGATTGGGAATAAAACCGTACACTAGCTACGGGAAGAAATGGGTTGGTTTAGAAACGCATGTGGTTCCCATTGTTCTTAGATGTCCTTGAGTAGGTTCTGTTTTATAGTGACCCTTTATTCAACGGTGTGAATACTACCTGGTCCTGCACCATCCTCACAATCTTTGGGTCCATTGCTGCAAGATGTCAACTCGTCTGTACTTTATGAAGCATGCCTTTCTCCACAGAATGCTCTCTTCTGAGGGCATATTACAAACTACATGGGATGAAGTCTTGCCATGCTGTCTTTTAAGGATCATTTGGCCGTCCATCTTTCAAGAAATATTCGTTCATTCTTCTGTCAGTCATGATATGTACATCAAATAGACTTTCTACTAAGTCTTAGAAAGACTTTCTTTCTAAGAGTTACGGTCTTGTAAGCCCATGGGGGCAGTACGTTCCACTCTTTGCTAAGGTATCACTATGAATGGAATTGCCTGGCTGGTAGTGAGTTTTTGCTTGTTGTTTGTTTCTCTGCGTGTTTCACTGAGAGCATAATTCAAATGCATTGATGCTTCTTCAATCTTCTTTATTCATTGTGCAGCTTTTGCATGCATATGAAATGATGAACCATACCATAGCCTTGGTGTGACCCACCTTAGTCTGCAAAGAGACATCTTTGCTTGGGAACACTTTAAAGAGGTATAATGCTGCAGATATGGCCAATGCAGTACTTTCTCTAATTTCGTGACTGCTACTCCCATGGGTGTTGACTGTAATTCTACGTAAAATGAAATCCTTGACAAATGCAATCTTTTGTGGGTCCAGTTTTAAGGATTTTGTTGCTGTTGCTGTTAAAATGTGATCCATACTGAAGGCTATTATCTTAGAGTTTCATCAGTAAGTACTTCGGGTCTTCTTCGCTTTCAGCAAGCAAGATTGTGTCACCTGCATCTTACAAGTGGTTGAGTAATTACCCTCCAATTCCAATGCTGTGTGCTTCTACAGAGCCCAGCTTCTCAGATTGCTTACTAAATCTGCAGCATGGTGATTGAGTATGTACATAAGTATGCTGAAGGCATACAACCCACACATATATCTTTGTGATTTTGAACCACACAGTAGCCCCTTAGTCTATGTATAAGTCTTGCATGAACACAATTAAGTGTTCTAAGACTTCTATTATTTGCAATGCTATCCATACTGTGTTATGGTCCATGCAATGGAATGACTTTACATAGTCACTAAAATAGAAGTGAACATCTTTCTATTGTTTTCGCCTTTCTGCCAGCATCCATTTGACATCAGCAATATCCTTTTCCCATATCCTTTCATAATCTGGCTTGAATTTTTTTTAAACATTTTATTAGGGGCTCATACAACTCTCATACAATCCATACATTTACATACATCAATTGTATAAAGCACATCTGCACATTCCCTGCCCCAATCATTCTCAAAGCATTTGCTCTCCACTTAAGCCCTTCGCATCAGGTCCTCTTTTTTTTTTCCCCTCCCTACCCGCTCCCCTCTCCCCCATGTGCCCTTGGTAATTTATACATTGTTATTTTGTCTTATCTTGCCCTATCCGGAGTCTCCCTTCCCCCTCTTCTCTGCCGGCCATCTCCCAGGGAGGAGGTCACATACGGATCCCTGTAATCAGTTCCCCATTTCCAACCCACTCACACTCCACTCTCCCAGCATCGCCCCTCACACCCTTGGTCCTGAAGGTATCATCAACCCTGGATTCCCTGTGCCTCCAGCCCCCATATGCACCAGTGTACAGCCTCTGCCCTATCCAGCCCTGCAAGGTAGAATTCGGATCATGGTAGTTGTGGGGAGGAAGCATCCAGGATCTGGGGGAAAGCTGTGTTCTTCATCGGTACTACCTCACACCCTAATTAACCCATCTCCTCTCCTAAACCCCTCTATGAGGGGCTCTCCATTGGCCGACACTTGGGCCTTGGGTCTCCATTCTGCTCTTCCCCCTTCATTCAATGTGGTATATATGTATATACATATACATACACACACATATATATACATATATATATATATATCCTTTTTTTGCATGATGCCTTATACCTGGTCCCTTTGGCACCTCGTGATCGCACTGGCTGGTGTGCTTCTTCCATGTGGGCTTTTTTGCTTCTGAGCTAGATGGCCGCTGTTCACCTTCAAGCCTTTAAGACCCCAGACACTATCTCTTTTGATAGCCAGGCACCATCAGCTTTCTTCGCCACATTTGCTTATGCACCCGTTTGTCTTCAGCGATCCTATCATGGAGGTGTGCAGCCAATGATATGATTTTTGTTCTTTGATGCCTGATAACTGATCCCTTCGGGACCACTCGATCGCACAGGCTGGTGTGCTTCTTCCATGTGGGCTTTGTTGCTTCTGAGCTAGATGGCCGCTTGTTTATATTCAATCTGGCTTGAATTTTTGGCAGTTCCCTGTTGACGTACTGTAGCAGCCCTTTTAAAAATATTGACAGCAAAAGTTTACCTGCATCCGATATTAATGACAGAGTTCAAGGATTTACACATTTTGTTGAATCACCTTTCTTTGGAATGAGCACAAATGAAGATCGCTTCTAGTCAGTTGGCCACGTAGCTGCCTTCAAAATTCCTTGACATAGACAAGTGGGCTCTTCCACGTTGCATTTCAACTAGTATCCTGCCAATGTCTGAAATGGAGTTTTTCACCAGTTCCTTCAGTGTAGCTTGGACTTCTTTCTTCAATACCATCAGTTCTTGATCATATGCTGCTTCCTGAAATGATGGTGCATCTACCATATTCATTTACTTTCAGCTTCAATGTCAACTTGAAGAGGAACAATTGATGGTGTCTGCTGCCAGCTCCTGCCCTTTTTCTGACTGATGCCACTGAACTTCTCCATTCTCTTTCCACCAATGCAGTTGGCTTGATTCCTGTATGTTCCGTCGTCTGGCTAGATCTATATGAATAGTAGCCCTTTATACTACTGATCATAAATATACATATATATATCCATATATGTTCCATCGTCTGACTAGATCCATATGAATAGTAGTCCTTTATACTACTGATTTTATATATACATTCATACCCAGTGTCATTTCTGTTACTAGGGCTTTGTTTTCCAACAAGTGGCCCTGCTTCTTTATTTTTCCCCTTATCCATTCCAATGAGCTCCAATCAGTACATCATAATTACATATTTGATCAAGTTTAGCCTGCCAAAGTTGGCACAAATCTTCAATTTCTTCATCATTGGTGCCAATAGAGCATACATTTAGAAGTATGTGTGCTACCAAATAACAATTTGCCATATTCATTTTCAAGTAAAATAAAAACATCCCAGGAGGGTAAAAGATTCACCAGAAAAATCATTTTGCCTTGAAACATAATTCATAGATCCTACATAACAAAAATCCTGTCTCACTGGGCTCTTTGGTTACAGCTTAAACGAAACCTACATTGATTGAAAACATGTGTCATTTTTGAAGTTTATCGCACAAATGCTCAATTTGAGTCTTTAAAACTCCTGTCCATTTATTTCTTGGTAGTTAGGATATTAAAATATGCAAATAAGCATGCGATAGTTGGTCAGTGCTAACCTTTTTGTAATAACTAATGCGCTCTCCCAACAGCTGCCATTCCTTCTATTCATGTCACCTTCACCCAGGAGCCACGCAATGCTGAAGCCGGTTGCTTTTTACTTGATTAAATTTCTGGAGGTTGAAGCTAGGCCAAAAATCCTCACCTCCCTCTTTCCTAAATACTTTTTCTCCTCTCTCCTAATTACATTGCTTTACACTGATTTACATGAATTTCAGCTTTCAAAATCATTGGTCTTTGCTGAATGCAAATGGGCACATAAGAAAATTATATTAAGTTTGCACAATTGATCTTTCATCATTTCAAATGGTACCTTTGAACAGCTCCTGAATCGTCTGTCTCAAATACTTCCAGCGCTGAGTGTCTTCAAGAGACATGGGGTCACCCTGGGGAAACCCATTCTCTGTGATGTAAATTACAGGGTTATTATACGTATCCTAGAACAAGAGAGAAGAAGTTTTATTCCAAACAGATGTAAAAAAAGAAAGAAAGAAAGAACAAGAAGCCCATAAAATCAGGTGCATAACCTTCCATCTTCTCTCAGCTACGGCCCCAAACTAGTTTTCATCAAATTGCAGTGGCCCTATTAACTTCATTTTCCACGCACTGACCTTTTATGACTGACAATGGAGAAGCCAAACTGTGCAAATGTCCATGAAGACAGTCAAATGACTCTTATTATAATAAGAAGTCAGAAATCTCTCTCTCCCATCAGCATCTGCTGATTGTCACTGCTCCTTAACCCCTTGGTCCTGCCAGCAGCTACCTTCTCTATCCCCTGACAAGAGGAGTCCTGACAACTGACCATTGAGATTGTCATTTTTGCTGCTCCGATGCCATCCAGCAAAGCGGATGCTGACACAGAATCGAGCCGTCTCAACACTCGGTGTGTCTTATGACTACCACAGCCAGGCAGCCAGTGTGAAAAATCATCGCTAAGCTGCTGGCCACAAGGGACTTCACCAACAAAGTCTAATTTGTGACAGCTAGGAAGAAGCCCTGGTGGCATAGGCTGTTAACACATGCAGTTGCTAACCCTAAAGCTGGAGGCTTAAATCCACTCAGAGGCACCGTGGAAGAATGGTCTGGTGATTGGCTTGTGACAAATCATCCCTTGAAAACCATGTGGAGCACCGTTTTGCTCTGACAGCTGGAGCAACACCATGTGTTGGAATCAACTCAATGGCTACTGGGTTGTGTGTTGAGTTTGGGTGTAGATCGGTTGGGAGGGCACTGTGGGTTAGGTGTTGGACTGCCCCCTGTAAGATTGATACTTCAAGCTCATCGGCAGGAGAAAGATGAGGCTGTCTGCTCTCAGGAAGATATATGGTCTCAGACACCTCATAGAGAGCCACTTAAAGTCACAGCTGGTCTTCACAAACCACCATTCAACTCCTAATCCGCTCTTCCTAGGCAGGCTACTGCCTTGTTTGTTAAAACCACTCTTGCTTCAAGTCCATATATATACACACATATGCCTGCCTTCCTGCCTCCACCTTCCCAACTTCCCACCAGTGGAGGTGTAGATAACCCAAACTCACCGCCATCTGTCGATGCCGACACATGGGGACACTACAGGACAGAAAACAACTACACCTGTGAGTTTCCAAGACTGTAACAGTCTCGTCTTTCTCTCTAGGAGCAGCTGGTGATTTTAAACTGTTGACCTTGCAGTTAGCATTCCAACATGTAACCACGATGTCACCAGGACACCTTCCATAGACTGAAACAAATAGTACATTTACCTTGATGTATTTCAGTAGTTTGCGGATCCCCCATGGTACGATGTAGACCCATTCTACACATTCCCAAGATGGATCTGGAAAAAATTCAACTTCTGCATCCTGGAGAAGGCCCAGCGCTCCATCCTTGTTCTCCTTGTCCTTGACTACACGAGATGTATAATACTGCACAGCAAAGAAGTCAGCAGTGCCTTTGATCATTTTCTTTTCTTCTTCTGTAAATTCTGGAAGCCTGGATGAGGGATAGCCTTGCCTTTGACTCATAGCGGCCACCCGGGACTTGACAACTTCAGGGTAATCACCATCGATGAATATGGGTTTAGCAAAGTAATCCAAGTGGAAGGTGATGGCTCTTTGTGCAGCTTCCTGATCAGCCAGTGAATTGGGATCGGCCGGTTCTAGCCAGCCAGCAAACAAGGCCATGGACACCATGCCCTTCTGCTCTTTTCGGAAGAAAGAATCATAGCTATGCCAGGTTCTGGCATGGGCCTTAATCAAATTATGAGCTGCCTGATAACCTCCGGTTCCAATGCGAGGCACACCTGGAGGAAATATACCTGAATCGTATGCAAACGCAGCTAGTAGGTTGGGCTCATTGATGGTGAGCCACTGTTTGACTCGATCCCCAAAAGTACGGAAGCAGAACTGGGCATATTTGTCGAAAGAGTCGATGATGGCTTCTGACAGCCACCCTCCTTGATCTTCTAAAGACTGGGGCAAGTCAAAGTGGTAAAGGGTCACAATGGGGGTAATCCCATTGGTTATCAAGTCATCAATGATTTTGTTGTAGTAGTCCACACCTAGAAGAAAGCACACACGAGAAGAAAACTTACTTTTTGTACATTGGTAACGCAGTTTAAAGAGGATGAGATTAGGAAATCATTTCATAAATGACTTTCAGTATCAGGGTCAAATCTTCCAACAAAATAGACCATGTATTGCATTGGAAAGCTGTGGTCCAAGACCTTAGGAGAGCAGATGGGTCACTCAGGGTGCGAGGTAGTACCGATGAAGAACACAGCTTTCCCCCAGATCCTGGATGCTTCCTCCCCACAACTACCATGATCTGAATTCTACCTTGCAGGGCTGGATAGGGCAGAGGCTGTACACTGGTACATATGAGGGCTGGAGGCTCAGGGAATCCAGGGTGGATGATACCTTCAAGACCAAGGGTGTGAGGGGCGATGCTGGGAGAGGGGAGGGTGAGTGGGTTGGAAAGGGGGAACTGATTACAAGGATCCACATGTGACCTCTTCCCTGGGAGATGGACGGCAGAGAAGGGGGAGGAGGGGGACTCCGGATAGGGCAAGATATGACAAAATAACAATATATAAATTACCAAGGGCACATGAGGGAGGGGGAGAGGGAGTGGGGAGGGAGGGGGGGAAAAAGAGGACCTGATGCAAAGGGCTTAAGTGGAGAGCAAATGCCTTGAGAATGATTGGGGCAGGGAATGTATGGATGTGCTTTATACAATTGATGTATGTATATGTATGGATTGTGATAAGAGTTGTATGAGTCCCTAATAAAATGTAAAAAAGAAAAGAGGAGGGAAAAAAAAGAAAATGATTAGGGCAAAGAATGTACGGATGTGCTTTATACAATTGACGTATGTATATGTATGGACTGTGATAAGAGTTGTATGAGCCCCTAATAAAATGTTTTTTTTAAAGAAATTTTTTTAAAAAGCCACTACATCACTCTGAGGACTAAAGCGCACCTAACCCAAGTCATTAACTTTTCAAACACCTCGCGTATATTTGAAAGCTTGACAATGAAAAGGAGACGTCGGAGAACAATGGACACATTAGAAATGTGGTGTTGGCAAAGAATACTGGCTATGTTGCGAATACCTGAAAGAGACCTGCTGGTGCAGTAGTTGTAGGTTGGGCTTTGACCTGCAAAGTCAGCAGTTCTAAAGACGAGTCTTTCTTCTCCCTAAGGAATTACAGTCTCTATTTTGGAAACTCATAAGGACAGTTCTACCCTGTCCTATAGGGTCATGATGAGTCAGTATCAACTCGATGGCAATGAGCTTGGGTTGAATATTTGGTGACTCCAAAGCAAATCCTCCTTGGAGAAAACACAACTAGAGTGCTCCTTACAAAGAAGGAGAGTGAAACTTTGCATGGCTTATCTTGCACACTTCATCAAACAGACCTTTCACTGGGAAACAACATCATGTTTGGTAAAGAAGCAGGTCTAAGAAAATGAGAAAAACCTGGGGAAGCGTATTGGTTGTGTCCCCACAGAACTGGAACATGCATACGGACCCCACCATGACACACCAAACAAGGTGTAAAGTACGGAGCATTACACAAAGAGACTGGACCATATGCTGGCCCAATCTAGAATTAGCCCGACCCCCACAATCGAAGGAAGTACCACAGAAAATGAAAATAGATTGTCTGGTTTGGGAAAGGAACTGACCCACCACACCACACCCAGAAGGAAGCTGAAACAAAGAAGGAGGAAGGACCGAGTGGAGTATACCTGGGCCCACCAAGCTCAGGGGATGATAGCCCGGCTCAAAGGGCCCATCGTACAGAGAGGACAATACAGCTGACCACACTGTGAGATGCAACATCCTGCACCGACCCATGGTCCTACATGGGACAGCACTTGAGACACAATGGGGGATGTGCGACTGAGCTGAACCCACCACACTGAGGCAAACACTGGGGGCGTGCAATGGAGCAGTGGGGGGAGCAGAGCAATGAGATCCCGAGGGAGTATAAAGGATGGACTTTGGGGCCAGGACATGGCACCCCACATGACTCATCCGGAAAACACTCCTAAAGGCCAACAAACAGACCTCGAACTACTAACAGAATTTTTTTCTTTCCATTTTTTGCTGTCTTTTTGTTTTGTTTTGTCTTTTCTTTTTTTCCCCACCTTTTAAATTTTGTATGTTAATGCTTTTTTGCCTATCAGCGTGTCAGTGTTGCTGCTGTCGAAGCCATGTTCTTATGTGCCACTTGGGTGCTGTCAAAGCCACCTGCAAATGTATGCACATGTTACTATATCAGCAGGTCCACCTAGATAAGATAGGCTGGACAAACAATGTGAGAAGAAAATAACAGGACCAATGGTCCCGGAGGGACATGAGAGTGTGGGAGGTAGGGAAAGGGAGTAGGTGTTGGCCAACCCAGGGACAAGGGAACGAATGATTCAAAACCAGTGGAGGGAGGGGGTGGGAGGACTGGTAGGGAGTGACCAAGGGCAAGGTAACTGAGAGGAATTACTGAAACCAGAATGAAGGCTGAACATGGTAGTGGGACAGGAAGAAAGCATAGGGAAATAGAGGAAAGGAGTAGGAAGCAAAGGGCATACATAGAAGCCTAAATACAAACATGTATATATGTAAATATATTTATGAATATGGGGAAAATAGACCTATGTACATATATTTAGGTTCAGTAGTAGGGTAGCAGGTGGACATTGAGCCTCCTCACGCACACTTCCTCAATACAATAGCACCTTGCCCAGCTAAACGGTCATTCTATGATACTCACCTTCCCGACATGATCACTGAAGAAAGACATGTGTATAAGCAAATGTGGTTAAGAAAGCTGATGGTGTCCGGCTATCAAAAAGATATAGTGTCTGGGGTCTTAAAGGCTTGAAGGCAAACAAGCGGCAATGTAGCTTGGAAGCAACAAAGGCCACAGAGAAGAAGCATATAGCCTAAGTGAATACAAGGTGTTGAAAGGACCAGATAGCAGACACCAAGGAACAAAAACCATCATTGTGTGATCACCTTCCTCACATAAACGCGGAAGACAAATGTGTGCATAAGTAAGTGTGGTGAACAAGGCTGATTGTGCCTGGCTATTGAGAGATATAGTGTCCGGGAACTTAAAGGCTTGAAAGTAAAAAAGCGGCCATCTAGCCCAGAAGCAACAAAGCCCACACAGAAGCAGCACACCAACATGTGTGATCGTGAAGGGCAGAGGGGACCAGGTCTCAAACAACAAAGGCGCGGGGGTGGGGGGGGGGAATCACATCACCGTGAATAAGGGGGAGTGCGTGATGGGGACCCAATGCCCATCTGTAGACAGCTGGACATCCCTTGCAGAGGGGTAGTGGAAGGGAGATGAGTCACTCAGGGTTCAATGTACCAACAATGAAACTCAAAACCTTCCTCTAGCTCTTGAACGCTTCCTCCCCTCCCAATTATCATGATCCCAATTCTACCTTGCGGACCTGGTTAGACCAGAGGATGCACAGCAGTGCAGTAGGGATCTGGAGACACAGGGAATGTAGGATGGATGAACCCCTCAGTACCAGCAGTGAGAGTGGCGACACCAGGAGGAAAGGGGGTGTAGAAAGGGAGAACCGATCTTGAGGATCTATGTGTAACCTCTTCTTGGGGGATGGGCAATGGGAAGGTGGGTGAGGGGAAATGCCGGGCAGTGTAAGATAAGATAAAATAATAATTTATAGAGGTGCAAGGGGGAGGGGGGAGCGGGAAAGGAGGGGAAAGGAAAAAAAGAAAATGAGCTGATTCTAGGAACCCAAGTGGAAGGTGAATTTTGAGAATGACGAGGGCAACAAATGTATAAGGGTGCTTTACTCAATTGACGTATCTGTGGATTGTGATGAGAGTTGTATTAGCCCCAATAAAAAGATTTATTAAATTAAAAAAAATTTTAATGAGGAAAACCTGCCAAGAGATGGAGTGACCCAACAGCTGCAACGGATTCAAACCATGACTTTGAAACCATTCAGCCTTGTTTTTCTGTGTGGTAAGAAATGCTTTATGTCAACCAAGGACTGTACGAGAATGTAATGGTGGGAGACTTGGGGGTGTGGCCTTCTCATATGGAAGACCCTGAGAATGCCCTTCTCCCTTTCCCCCTTTGCCTTCCTGCTTGCTGGAACTCTCTGTGACTGACCCTGAGAGCTGCCTGAGCCCTGCCAGATTCCACTGACCTTGGATCCACAGGAGTCTGCACCCACCAGCCTGTGATATTCCTGCCTTCTGCACCTTCTATGTGGCTGCGTGAGTCTGAAGGGGACTTATGGACTAGTGTCAGATTTATGCACTGGTGTTGGACTGGCCTGGAGAGTTTTCCTGATATATACTTACTTCCTGATATAAAGCTCTTTCTTACACTTACATGAGTGTCACTCGATTTGTTTCTCTAGTCAACCTGGCCTATCACACTCTCTTTGCTGAGAATTCCTAGTTTTACTCCCAGATATACTGAATCAGCCTCTTAGTACATTTCAACAAGGTTCCAGGATGATTCTTATAGGCCCTCCGGTGATTCTTATGTATATCTGTATCTGGGAAACTTGCTAAAATATAGATTCTGACCGAGTATATCTGGGGGTGAAAATGTCCATTCTCAGCAGGGGGTCTAAGGGTTAAGGACCCTGGCTCAAGTGTGCCAGTGTGATCAAGGTCGCACAGGCTTGGCAATGTTTCATTCTGTTCTATATAATGTCCCCGTGAGCCAAAGCCAACTTGACAGCCACAAATAACAACAGATAACATCAATTTAAGCCTAGGAAGAAACATGAAGAGCTCTAACAACAACTGATTCAGCACTGAGATCGGAGTGTGGTGACAGCATTAAAGGTGCATGCTCTAAAACTTCCGGGCAAGTTGTTAATTATCACATAATTTGGGGTTATTTGGACACTTAGTGAAAACATATTTTCTTGTCCACTTGTTTTATTTGTTTGTTTGTTTGTTTGTTTGTTTGTTCTTGTCTCTTAGCCCCCCTGGTATACAAGCTCTTTATAAACTGACCTATTGCCTATCTATTTCACCTCTGAATTCCAGAATTCTAGACAAGTTCCAGAATCTGGATAGAAAATATCTGTAGAATAAATGAATAGGTCTCGACTCTATTAAATTTAAAGTACAGGAATTGAATCAGATGACTGCCTCAGCAGACTGGGGAAGAGCGCTCTCAGCATCAGTCTTTGAAAGTGGGCTACAAGGGCAGCTAGCCAGCAGTATGGAAAGTAAGAGATACATGGGTGGGGATTTGTTCTACAATTTTAACATAGTCCAGGGCAATATAAGCTGCCCCCGGTGATCAGCTGGTCCTCACAGGTCTATGGGTAAGAGAGTGCTCTAGGATAACTGCAGAGGAAAGAAGAATATTCTTAACTTGGAGATGCTTTGCCACAGGAAAGAAGGCCAAACAGATGCTAGGTCCATCACGAGACTTTATGTCTAAGAGTAGGGAAGACAGTAGCTGTCCTGTTGGAGATGCTGTTTCCTGAGCATCAGTCACCATCATGTTGACTCCACATGATGGCAGTCCTACGGATGACAGCATATAGCAATTGTGCTCAACAGGATTTTCCAAGGTTGCCGATCTTTGGGAAGTCAATCACTAGACTTTTCTTCCCAAACATGACTGGTCAGACTCGAACCTCCCAACTTCCATTTAGCAGGCAGCCACAGAGAGGGGGTTTGCACAACCCCAGATTGCCTATTCAGATAGAGAATCATTTCCTATTGAACATTCGCCTACAAGAACAACACGTTTCCCTTTTTATTAAATTTTTTTATCCTCCTATTTAATATATATACATATATATCATTTAGATTTGGGGATGTATTTCATTCATTCCATTATTCATTCATTAAATGCATATTTATTTAGAATATACGATATGTTGGATATGCAAATATGAACAAGATATATACTGGTTTGCCCTCAAGGAGTTTAAATTTTAGTGGGGACTACAGATAAATGATTATAATACAGAAATGTAGAGTCCTATGGAAGCGTATGATAAGAAGTGCTTACCCCAAACTTAGGGACACTTTAGAAAATATTCTGAAAACAATGTAGCACAATGGCTTCAAGAGTGGGCTATGGTTCCCTGCTACCTGAATTCCTAACCCAACGTCCTCCACTCCATGAATGACCTTTGGTAAACTACTTACTGTACATACTTGTGTATAAGCAGACTTTTTTCAGCACATTTTGATGCAGTTTTGGTGGTAAAATTAGGTGCCTCGGCTGATAGTCCAGTCGGCTTATACTCAGGTATATAGGTCTTTCTCCAAATTCCCTGCTCCTCATGTCACATGAGGGTAACAATAGAATTCTACTTCCCTGAATTATTATAAACAATTAATGAGGCAATAAATGGAATCTATTTGGAACACTTCTTGGCATATGGTAAGGTCTCAGTACACATTTAGCTATCATGCTCATAATTATTATTGCTATTGTTACTATTAGTGAATCTAAGCTGATACTTAAAAGATGCGTATGAATTACATACATGAGGCAAGGAGAAAACAGTCATCCAGGAAGAGCGAAAAAGGAAACAATTGAGCAAAAGATCAAATGAGATGTGGAAAGACCTGTGCACACGACTTAAGTGTGAACACGGCTCATTTTTTTTCAGTGCTCCACACCAAGTCCCACACTACCACTTGCATTTGGCAGATACACAAAGCAAGCCTAGGAATGGAGAAAGTGTTACGTTGGACCAGAGCGAAGGCTCCAGGTAGGTCCTGATTGGAAGCTGTCAGCCTGGGGAAGCAGGAGGCAGGCTCATTAGAAGCGAAGCATCCTATTGGTTTGAGGAGGCTATTTGGCTTCCCTGAGGAATCTTCAGCTGGAAGGAAGCAAGGCAGAAACTACAAAGGTTGGAAGGCACTGAACAAGTCCTGGTTCTGCTGGGTTCAAACACTTATTGCTATTTATGGTCTTCCCATTGTTTATTTGTATATTCACAATCTCAGAGGAAGGTGCAGCTTCAAGGTAAAACCAATGTCAGCTTTGCTTTGCTGAACTCGTACACTCTGCACCAAATGCCACCCATCTTGTTTAACCCTGGCACTAAGTTGGGGGTGGGGTGGGTAGAAGAGCTGCCATTGAGTCCATTGCAACTCATGGCGTCTCATGTGTCAAGGCAGAACTGTGCTGCACAGGGATGTCTGTGGCTGTGATCTTCCAGGAGTGTTCAGCCAGGCCTTGCTTCTGATGTTGTCTAGGTAGATTCAAAGGACCAATCTTTATCTGTTTGGACCAAACAAGGATTCCAAACCCTAAGAGGTGGGCATTATTTCTTCCCTAGACCATAGGAGGAAATTTAGATTAACTGAGTGTGAGTACCTGTGAAAGGGTTCAGAGGTCATATCTGACCTCTTCTGGCTTCAGCAGAAGAAGAATCCATCGCTGCCACATCTGCCCAAGGTCAAGGCCACAGAGAAGAGATCAGACATTCCTCCAGCCTCTATATTTCTTCCTGTTCTGCTGATGCTTTTTCTTCTTCTTCTTCTTCCTCCTCCTCCTGCATCCTCTTTCCTCCTCCTCCTCCTTCTTCTACATTTTCTTATTTTCTTTACCTTATTCTGACACCAACCATTCCTCCCACAACACTCTTCTGCTGGGTTTATTAATCCATGGGAATTGCCACACAAAATTCACAAACAATACTTACAATTATGGGAGTACAGTCATGGTTCTAGAGAAGCTAACAGGTTACCAAAAGCCAGAATCAGGAGATACCGAGGATACAGTCTTTCATGCAAAGCAAATGTCTTTCCTTAGCCAACAGTCAACTCTTTCTCTCTTTCCTGAGTCTCCCAGCCATACGGTCCTTCAGCTTCTGCCTCTGTGGACCAGGAAGCCTGCCTGATTCTCTACCCCATCTCCTAATGTCAACACTGTTTCTCTACTCTGTTTCATGATCTTCTTGCTTCGGCCCTGGTCTCAGTGTGGCATGACCACTTCCGGCAGGGATTTCAAACATTCTCTGCTGATGGATCCTCTTCCTGGGTGGTCCTAGGGACTCTCTCCCTCTGCTTCTGAGATGGGCCTCTCTTGTACACAGGGGACACATTCAATTAGCACAGTCCCACCCAATCATTTGATGGGATTTACAGAGACCTGGATAGAAGGGCCATGTTAAGAAAGTTCACCTCACCCAGCACCATACTGACAGTCACAATGTCTTAAATAGCACTGCCACATTTAAACTCACACTAGAGCCGCCACACTGGGAAGACTGAGCTGTCCCCACTGTGATTCACAGTTCCTTGTATTTTCTAATATTTCTGAACAAGAAACATTGTCACTCTTTAAAATTAAAAAATAAAACTCACTGCCATTGAGTCAATTCTATCTCATAGCAACCCTCAAAATAAATTTTAAAATAAATTAATTCGCAATCATAGTCCATTGCAGTTTTGTGGTTCTGTGGGCTTTTTTGCTTTGGGATTTTTGTTTGTTTGTTCGTTTCTTTTCTTTTCAGTGGAATCAATGACTTATTAGCATCATTAGATATGACACAATCACTGATAATGCCCAAACAGTGTAATTCAGATAACATGATAATCCTCTATTTCTTTGAAGGTAAATTTTCTTTCTTTTTTATAAGTCATTTTACTGGGGGCTCTTACAGCTCTGATAACAATCCATACACCAATTTTATTAAGCACATTTGTGAATATGTTGCCATCACCCTTTTCAAAACATTTTCTTTCTACTTGGGTCCTTGATATCAGCTCCTCTACCACCTACCAACCCACCCCACCCCCTACCACCACCACTGCTACCCTTGTGGCCCTTGATAAATTATAAATTATTACTATTTTAATATCTTACACCAGCTGTTACCTTGCTTCACCCACGTTTCTGTTTTTCGGCACCCCCTCCCCCCGATCATTGTAACCGGTTCTCCCTTTCTCCCCTTGTCCCCATCACCTTCTCCCTATCCTCATGGTATCACTGGTTCTATTATTGTTCCTGTGATGTTTATCCGTCCTGGATTCCATGTGTTGAGAGCGCTTATCTGTACCAGTGTACATGCTCTGGTTTAGCCAGATTTTTAAGGTAGAACTGGGGTCAGGATAGTGCGGAGGAGGAAGCATTAAAGAACTAGAGGAATGTTGTGTGTTTCGTCAGTGCCATACTTCACACCAGCTGGCTCGCCCCTTCCTTGTGACCCTTCTGTGAGGGGATGTCAATTGTCTACAGATGGGCTTGGTTCTCCTCTCTGACCCCCCCTCGTTCACATCAATATGATTGTTTGTTTTAGGTCTTCTGATGCCTGATTCATGATTCTGTCAACACCTCATGATCACACAGGCTGTTGTGCTTCTTCCACATATGGTCTATGTACTTAGACCTATCATTATATATTAATATAATTACATGTATCTGTATCCATGCCTATATTGATACCTCTATAAATGTCTTGTGCCTCCTAGTCCTTTCCTCGATTTGCTTGAAAGTAGATTTTCAATTGGACCTTGATTCCTGCTCCTCAGTCCAGTAAGAGAAATAGAACTTTGTGTAAAGAATTTTTAACATCTCAGAAGTGAGCCCTGACTTCTGGTTTGTAAAGTTTATTCACTGATGTATGCCTTTCCAGGAGGCAGTGGAGTGAGGCGTTTGTAAGAAAAGAGCTCCTGAGTCAGACATGTGAGCAAGCAACCTGGTCCCCCAATGCCCAAGTTTCCTTACCTGCAAAATGGGGTTGTTCATAAAGCCACATCATGAGCGTTGTATTTAATGGGAACAAATTATCAGAGGGTTATTTAGCCTCGTCTGTAAGATTGGTAGAAGCCCACAAAATTAGTGATTCTAACTCACCAGCAGCTCTGCAGGAGAAAGATGAGGCTTTCTGCTTCTACAGAGAATAGTGACCTTGGAAGCCCACAGGGGCAGTTCTCTGTCCTAAAGGGTCACTATGAATCAAAACCGACTCTCTGGCATGAGCGTTTTTCAAAATGGCCATCCTATTCACCAAAACTACCTGACAGCGCTATTCAGCCTCACAGAAACTAAGTACCAAACATCCCTGAGACAAGAAGGCACCTGCCGAAGCTCACATGTAATAATGATATCATAGCAGTTATGCTGCTAAGGAAGGGATGCTGTGATGGTTAATTTTTCATGGAAGTTTGGCTAGGGTGGGCTTCCTAGTGGTTCTGCTAAACAGTAGTGGCTGTTTCATAATGTAATCTAAGGGGATGTATGGTGATTGCCTTCCACAAGACAATGTCATACAGTATAATCAACCAATCAGCTGAAAGGGGAGGGTTTTTAAGGTGTATTCATATGCCTCCAGATGATAAACCAGTATTTTGGCAACACTCACTCTCTTTCTCTGCTTTGCACTCTTTCCATCACCTACCCAAAGGATTCTGGAATGGGAGGCTGCTATCGAAACTGCAGATCTGGGGCTTGTCAACCCTGATAATTGTGTGAGCTCATTTATTGAAGTAAATATTATCTATCTATCTATCTATCTCTATCATATCTATCTATCCATCTCTATCATATCTATCTATCTATCATATCTATCTATCTCTATATCTATCTATCTATCTATCTATCCACACACACCAAACTCAAATACACACATACCATTGCCAGCATAACAAACTACCACAACCTCAGAGGCCTACACAAACACCAATTTAGTTTCTTAAAGTCTGGATCACAGAGGGAGGGGGGCTGGTTCTCATTGGGTTAACAGCAAATGGCATCTTGGCTACATTCTTTCTGGAGGCTCTAGGGGAGGCTCGGGTGCCTGGCCAGTTCCAGCTTCGAAAGGCTGCCCATGACTAAGTTTCCCCAGCAGTGTTGCCTAAGGAGCACCTTGGCCCTACTTCTTCCAAGACAGATCGGTGGAGAAGGGCAACATGTTTGCTAGAATAGACGGGCGGTGAAGGAGAGGAAGGCCCTGCAGAAGACAGACTAACACCGGGTCTGCTGCACTGCTCTCGAGCATAGAAACATTGGTGAAGATGGCACAAACCAGGCAGCGTTTCATTGTGTTGTGCAGAGGATGGCTATGAGTCAGAATAGACTCGGCGGCACCTCACGACAATTGTGTTGTTGGGGAGAGCATCCCAGTGGCTCGCGGTCCTTCTTCTGTCTTTGAAGCTGGGAGGGTAGCAGGTGCTCTTCTCTCTGTAGCTGCTTCAATCCTTAGATCTTTTCACTCTGACTCTGACTCCCCCAACTCCTTCCTCGAAGGGCCCTGTGTCTCCATCAGGCCCATCTCCCAAAGCCAAGCTTTAGTAGAGCCCTGTTGGTATTGTGGTTACACATTGCACTGCTAACTTCAAGGTCAGCAGTTGGAAACCACCAGTATGCTCCTCAGAAGAAAGACGAGGCTGTCTACTCCCCTAAAGAGTTACAGTCCTGGAAACCCACAGGGGCAGTTCTACCCTATCCTATAGGATCCTGATGAGTCAGAATCAACTCAGAGGCAGTGAGCTTGGTTCGGTTTGGGTTTTGCAGGTTCTGGGAAGAGAAAATAGCCATGATTCAGCCCAAGAGGATCCAAGATTCATACATGTTCATACAATGCATACATTTAACAATATCTTAATACCACTCAGAGTCTAAGCAATAAAGTGAAAAAGAAAGAAACGAAAAGTCCTGTACAAATATTTCTTTCCTTACATTTGTTTCCAATACTTGGATCTCCTCCTAATCACCTGAAGGGTACATTTGTGGCCAATATTCCAATGCACCAGACCAGCAGAGAACTGCAGAAGTACGCAATTTCCATGGCGAGCTCAATCTCTTCTTGTTAAACTTGGAAAACTTGACATTTGAAAGAGAACGGCTATTCTAACGACTCCATTTGGTAAAATATTCTTCCATTTTGAGAACATAGGATTTTACAAGTTTCCAAATGTCTTATAATCAAGCTATAAAATAGGTCATCCACCACACACACTCAAAGGAGTTCTTTGGAAAAGATAGTGGCAGGGGTTTCTAATTCCTTTTTGAGAAACTGTTTAAAAGAGAAAAAAAGCAATGATGGCCTTTCTGAGTTGAAAACAATTCCAATGGCTTCCACAGACCATTGCACAAGGAAAAGCAACTGCTGGTTGAAATTCTGCCTCCTGGAAGCCCCTCCGTGGCCTCTGGTTCCGGAAAATTCCACACTATTAATCAGCTATGCTTTACAGGGAGTCCCTGGGTGGGATAAATGGTGGCACACTCCACTCCTAAACAAAGGTTGGAGATTCAAATTCACCCAGAGACACACCCAGACAAAAGCCCTGGTAATCGACTTCTGAAGGAGCACAGGCCATAGAAAACCCCACAGAGCCTAGACCTAGTCTGCCACCCAGGGAAGGCTCATCATAAGTGGGCATTAACCCCTCAGCACCCGGTGTGGTGGGGTTTACAAAACCTGTGGCCAAACATGAACAGTTAGTACCCAGTGCTCGTGAGCTGTGCACAGGTGTGATGTACACAAGCAATGCCCTCCCTTTTTCAAATGGTTCCAGGGACTCCAATCCCACCACCCTTCCCTCTCCTCCATCCCCATTTCTGGCCTCCTTCTCTTGGGTCTCTGACCTGCAGAATGCCATCATGGCCTTCTGTTTGTCTCTGGTTGCTTTGGCGAAGTTTGGTGGCACAGGTTCATAATCCCTGAGATGAAAATGTTGAGGCCAGATATGTTCTGAATTTTTGCATTTTAGAATAGTTACATAAAGTATGTGTCATAAACTAACACTCCAGTGAGTCTAGGTCAGCATCCATTAACCAGAGATAGGGATATTTCTGCAGAAAAATATATCAATTCTTGCCCAGGTGAAATTATAAAGAATTTTTTAACATCAAGTCAGTACAGCTCTGGCTGCCAAGTTAGTTTTTGAATTAAATTTCCAAAAGACAGACACAGAGAGAGAGAGAGAGAGAGAGAGAGAGAGAGAGAGAGAGAGAGAGAGAGAGAGAAAGAGAAAGTTTAGGTATACAGAGCCTTTAGGGTACAAGAATTACAGAAAGGGTGCTGTGAATGTTTGGGAATCATTGGGTGAAGCAAACATAGAACATTCTCAACCACTAGCTGAGAGGTTGAAGGTTCAAATCTACCTCGGGGCAACTTGGTAGGGTGACCAGGTGACCTATGCCCCAAAAATCAGTCATTAAAAAACCCGTCGAGCACAGTTTTACCCTGACATCCCAGACTTGGAAGCAAATTAAAGGCAACTCGTGGTTGTGGTGGTGTCATGCACTGGTGAGCGTTTCTGTGCTTGCTTGCTCTCTGTTGTTGACCATCCAACTGGAAACTTTGCAAAAGCCCTTCCCTTTTAGAAAACACAAAAAGAACCCCAACGGCCTTTTAGCCAATACTGACACATAGGGACCTCCCTGTAACTGTTTACAGGAATAGAAAGCCCAGTCTGTTTCCTGAGGAACTGCTCATGGTTTCGAACTGTCAGCCATGCAGATCATAGCTCATTGCAGAACCACTACACCGCCAGGACTCCTCCCTCCCTCCTAGAACCATGGGATAAAATGACAGAACGTGTTCTAGCAATGTAGTGTCTTCATGTTATTTTACTCCTAGGGCAACAGTAAGACAGCCAGAGTAAGAGATTTGGCAGGTTGTAAATAAACACTACACTAGGTGCTAGGTCTTTGATATCAAGCAAACCTAGGTTAAATTAGGCTTTTAAAGAAGTGTTCTTGGAAAATGCATGTCAAGCTCTATGCCAGGTTACATTTTCCCTTCCGTTTAGAGAAGCCCCTCAGTCCCAGGGCTCCCACATCAACACGCGATAGGTCCGATATTTGGCACAAGGAACTACACATACCACATGCTCAATAAAAGACAACTGTTCTTATTTGTAGAGTGATTTTTAAGATCGCTAGTAACGTAATTAAATGTCAGCCGAGTTTCTCCTTGCATTGAACTGGAGTAGAATACAGGGCTGAGCAAGGCAGCACTGATGGTGTTGTCGTTGCTAGTTGCCATTGAGTCAGCTCTGACTTGTGGGGCCATGTATAACAGAGCAAATTGCCAGTCGTTGGTCATTGGAATGCCTGAATCCACTGCTGCGCCTACTGTGCATTTTGAGTGCCTTCCTAGCTAAGGGGGCCATCTTTCAGCACTACACCAGACAGCGTTCAGTTAGGATCCATAGGTTTTCTTTGATTCCTGTCCAGAAATAGACCAGACTTTTCTCTCTAGCCTGCCTTAGCCCTGAAGCTCTGCTGAAATCAGTCCACTATGCATTACCCTGCTGATAAGCGAAATACTAGGGGCATAGCTTTCAGTATCATAGAAACATGCAAGCTACCTCAAGTATGAGGAACTGATGGGTGTTAAAAGGCAGGAGTTTTAGTCCATTAAATGAGAAAGCCAACGAGGGAGTCATATATAGAGCTGTGCATAACTCATAGTCCCTAACACATAATAAACATTCAGCAGAGGTCTTTAGACCTGAATTAAACTCAAGGTAGCAGGTAATGTATAGCAGTAACAATGTAATATGTTCTAGGAATGCTATATAATGTCATGATGGGGGGAAGTAAAATTACTTAATATGGCTTTTCAATCCATAATCTCTGCAACTCCCACCAAATGATTGGGTAAGACGGTGCAAAATGGGTATGTAAAACTCTAATCGAAGAGTTTGGTCAGTTTTACCAGGGTTTAAAAGGTGAGCCATTTTGCAAGCAGGAACTGAGAATCCTGTGACCAGCAAGAAAAAGGAACAGTAAGGGAAATGAATCTGAGCTCACTCTGTGGCTACAGCTGAGCAATGCAGAGACCTTAAGACGGAACAGCATCCTTTTTTATATTGCTTTGTTTTAGCAAGAGATAAGCCAAGCCAACATGACTCCAACCAAACATGGGAAACCTGCTCCGGCAGCACTTTGTTGAAAGCATTGAAGGAGAGAGAGGAAGTAGGTCAACCTGTCAAGGGTGTATCAAAAATCTTTGGTGAGAATGATGAACACCCAAACTAGGGCAAGGCCAGAGAGGGTGGTAAAGGACAGGGAAGTAGAAGAGGCATAAGTACAATGAATTATATTTGACAGCCAATGAAATGTGGGAAGCACAAAAGGAAGAGCTCTACATTACGCCCGATTATTAGACCTGGGATATGGTGGTACCAGAGAAAGAAGAGGGTACCTACCGACGTGAGATTGGGGTCCTGGAAAATCAGGAGTGCACTTTTTAAAAATTGAACAACACTCACCCCTCTTTGAAGTCAAAGCTTGAAACTGGACACTAAGGCCCAGAAGTAGACATTCAAAACTAGTAAGATTCCCAAGACTATGACCCCTTCAGGTCTGGAACAGAATGCACCCTTGCACCCTTTAAGATCACAGTGGCAGCATTCGCCCAAGAACAATGTTCAGAGGGTTAGGAAGGAAGGAAGAATGGAGATAGGAAACCAGGAAAGGGAGTGGGATATTTGAGAGTACATTGAAGTGATTCAAATGGATGAGTTGAAAGACAATGTGTATTGCCTGTTGAATATCAAACTGATGATCAGCTCTATAAACCTTCACCTGACACTCAGAAATCAGTAAAAAAAAAAAAAAAAGCACAGTGAACAAGGAATATGTGAGCCAAAGTCTCACATAGCTTTTTACTGCCCTAATAAAGCACATAAGTATGGGGTGAAGGTGGGGGTGGGGAGGAAGTAGACCGTCAACCAATAGCAATTAGTCATGAAATGATGCCTTTATAGTCAAATAATTAGGCTGCTAGCCTTTTACTCTCCCTATTCTGGGGACATTATGCTCAGGTCAAGTGCTGCATGGGAACCTGTGTTTTGTGTGCACATTTCACAGCATCCTACCTTAGGATGAATGGTAGACATGCAGGGGCCCATCTAGTCATTGTAAGCCCAAGCTGTTTTCACTCAATAGGCAGTTACTCAAAGAGAACCTCTTTGCTACTATGAATTCTCTTGATTGGAGCTTAGGATGAGGCAAGCAAATGCCTGCAATTTTAGGCGGAGCCTTCCTGTCCAAGGGAGACCCTTAGACTGAGCACTTCTTACATGCTGTGGTGCCTTAGACCCTTGTTTGCCCAATTCTAAGCCCACCTGCATCAATACTATAAAACTCTTTTCAGGACAAAGTAGTGATAAATGTTCCTTATGCAGAGGTCATGAGGTTGTCCTAAGGAGTTCCTGGACGATGCAAATGATTAAGTGTTCAAATTACTAAATGAAAGATTGGCAGTTCAAGCCCACTCAAATGGACTTAGGAAGAAAGGTCTGTCCATTTGTTCCTGAAAGGTTGCAGTCTTGAAAAACTTTGGAGTCTAGTTCTACCCTACAGCACATGGGGAAGCCATGAGTCAGGAGTTGCTTGGCAGCACGTGGCTAGCTGATGGTTTTAAATTGGGGTACAGGATAAAGAAATACTTCCTTTTAGGGGCCAATCGGTAAATATTTGGTGATGTGTGGGTCCTATGTTCTCATCTTGGCCACTTTAACAGAGAAAATGTGGTAAATAGTGTGTAAATGGATGTACCTGACTGTAATCCAATAAAGATTTATTTACAAACACACACAGCAGGCCTGATATTGATCAGTTTGCTGACTCATGTTGCTTCAAAGGAATTAGACAGATCTTAGATTTAAAGTCCAGTCCCATCATTAACCACATGGTGTGGACTTGGACATGCAACTCTGTGACACCTGATCACAATGGCTTCTTGGCTGAAGAGGAGGATTAGAGAAAATGTGTGCAAATGCCTCATCAGTAGCTGTAACTCAATGTGTCTGTAGTCTTTCAATTACAAGGTAGATAATAACAGTAATAGTTAAAACTTACTGAATGCTTATTAAATTTCAAATACTTAACAAAATTGATTTGACCTAATCTCCCACCAACCTTCTGAAGTAGGCACTATTATAGTAGCGTGTTCTTCTTGGGGTAAATGAGGTCCAAGGATGCCCAAGGGAGATGTAACCAAATCCTAACTGACGTAACAAACCAACTGGCATCAACCACTCCAACTCACAGTGACCCCATGCGTGTCATGGCAGAACTCTGCTCTCATACAATTGTCAGTGGCTGGTTTGGGGGAGTAGATCAGGCCTTTAGTCTGAGGTATCTCTGGGTACACTCTGTTAACCTTTGGTTAGTGGCTATGAGCCTTAGATTTGTGTCAACTTGGCTGAACTAGAGTTCCTTGTTGTTGTTGTTGTTGTTGTTGTTGTTGTTAGGTACCATTGACTTGGTTCTGACCCATAGTGACCTTATGTACAACAGAATGAAGCAGGGCACGATCCTACACCATCCTCACAATTGCTTCGTCCTATTGTTGCAGCCACTGTGTCAATCCATCTCCGTGTGAGCCTTCCTCTTTCTCACTGCCCCTTCACTTTACCACACATAACATCCTTCTCCAGGGACTGGTCTTGCCTCACAACATGTCCAAAGTATGTAAGATGAAGTCTTGCCATTCTTGCCTCTACAGAGCATTTTGGCCATACTTCTTCCAAGATAGATCTGTCTGTCTTATTAGTAGTCCAAGGCACCTTCAGTATTCTTATTAAGCACCGAAATTCAAATTCATCAATTCTTCTATGTCTTCCTGATTCAATGTCTAATTTTCACATGCATATGATGCAAAGAAGAAAACTGTGGCCTGGTTCAGACGCACCTTATTACTCAAAGTAACATCCTTGCTTTTCAATATTCTGAAGAGGTCTTGTGTAGCAAGTAGTTTGGCAGTAATCCTCTATGATGGGATCTGATACAAGGAAATTACTCTAGAATGGGAGCTGACATAATCAACTTTGTAGACAGCTAGCAGCTATGGTAGAATAAAGTTCTCTTGATTAGGGGACAGGTTTGTTTCCATTGGAAGAAAAACTAATCTGGGGTGTTGCTTAATCTTTTTTCAACATTTTGGCAAAGATTCACTTCTACTGGATCTTAATCTAGTATCGGACTTATTGACTTCTTACCATATTGCCTGCTCTTCCTGAGAACCATCAACAGATTGACAAACTTGGATCCATGCAACTTTGCATCCACCAGACTGTGGGCTTCCTGCTTCCTGGTTTACCAGCCCCTCCAGCTATAGGAGTGTGGAGATGTCTTCAGCTTATCATCTGTACCACAGACTTAAACCAACCTGGATGTACACATTCTATAACTAGGTGAGCCATTTCTTGATATAAATCTCCTTAATATACATATGCATATGTGTCACTGGTTTTGCTTCTCTAGATAACCTATACTAACACAAGCCAAACACTAATTCCTAAGTAAGTGAAATTCCAGGATGCTCAGGCAAACCACTGTGTTAGATGGCCTTCTCCATGAGCTCAGCTCCATCAGAAATGATCAGAATCAATCATCTCAGGTTCTGTAGGGTTTTTCAAAACTCATCCCAGCTTTATACAACTGAAAATAATGGAATATAACAACCATTGGAGATTTACCTTATATCAACATGAAGATACTATCTTAGGTAAATAAAACACTTACTCCACCACAGTCCCACACACCACCCTCATGAAGATCTCAACATCCAAGGAAAGCCAGAAGATTATTCAGAAACTCAATGCAATTTCTTTCTTTAAAAAAAAGTATATCCTGTAATCACTCTAAAAACTATCCACTTCAAAGCTACACTGCCGAATAGCACACTGGATTAATTATGCCAGTCTGCAGCAATAACCTTGAATTAAAGCTGCAACCTTCTATTTTTAAGAAACACTTGCCTTTCTGGTTGATGAAACCTGTCGTCCCATCAGGTAACAGACGTGACCAGGAAAGAGAGAAGCGGTAATGAGTCAAGCCAAGCTGCTTGATACATTTCAAATCTTCCTCCCACAGAGTGTAGCTGCCACAAGCCACATCGCCAGTCTGGTTCTTGAAAACTCTCTCTCCTCCCTGATGGGTGAATGTGTCCCAGACACTAGGGCCTTTTCCATCTGCATCCCAGCCTCCTGAGAGAAAGAAGAAAATGAAACAGTTACACTCTTGACATCCAGAGAAGCATATGTGGAATGTAAATATTTGTCGCCAAAAAAACATACCTCATTAACTCAATGTACCGTATTTATAACTTTTAAAATATGCCTTTTAAAAGAGCATGCATGAGTGGCTTATGTGTTCAGCCGTCCTTGATCCCTGAAGCTGACTGGTGGCAAATGAAAAATTACTGCGCAGTGCGGTGCAGAGCAGGCTGGCATGGATCATTATCTGAAATCCCCTCCTGGTAAACAGAGGCAGGCCCCAGCTTATGAATTTCTAAATGGGAAACAACAGCTCCTTGTGAACAGCACTCTCTGGGTTATATCTGACAACATGTCATGTCCGTGTTGTGTGGGAGGATGTCTGGGGATCTTATCTCTGCCCCTCTACACTTGAACCTCACCCTCCTCTTCTCTGACAGTGGAGCCTAAGACGGTCCAGTCAATTATTTTTGGAAGAACACTAGGTGTTGATACGACATTGGCATGCTAAATTCACTCAGACCTGTTTTCACTCAACAGATGCGGCCATGAGCTGTCCTCAGCTCATGACGACCCCAAGAATAGCAGGCATGATGGATGGGGTGGGGGTGCTGTACATCTGGGCAGTGGTTTTCATACTGTTGGGCAGGGGATCTCCATGAATTTGGAGCCCACTTGATCACAACTAACAACAAGAGAAATGTACATGAGGGTAAAGGATAAAACATGCTTGAAAAATTGTACATGTAAGCTCCTGGGTACCTCTGGGGAAAAAGCGGGAGAAATTGAGCCTGCAAGTGGTACAAAGGTACCTTTGGTGGTATCTCTATGTTTTGCTTCTTAAACTGGGTGAGAGGAACATGGGGGGCTCTTTTTTGGTATTACTCACAACAACCCTTTTTATATGGTTGAAAATTGACATAACACTCTCAAAGTTCTTAACCAGAGTCAAGTTGACTCAAGCAATTACAAGCAAGTCTTTTTAAGTCCTCGTAGACAGACTCATCTTATGTGCACTGTTGTAACAGGCTTAGGTATGGCTTCTAAGCCAACAAAAAGGCAGCATGTGATAGGAGCTTATCAGAGGGGGCCTAGAGAGATAGGAATTACTGGTAGAAAGGGGAAATCTGACAAATGATTAAAAAAAAATTGCTGATATCGAGGTAGGATGCTCAATAGATGTACAGAATACACACAACTATTGATGGGGTCTTGTATGATAGAAGCAAATAGTTTTATGCATCATAATCGTTCTCAAGTCAAATGTATATGTAAGGTTTAGCGGAGTCAGGTGGAAGAGAATGCTGGTGTGACAGTTAAGATTTTACATCAAGTTGACTGAGCTAAGCTTCCCAGCTAGGGGGCGAAACTAACTCTGTGGCACCTAACAGCAAAAGATTCTCAGGAGGTCCACATCACTTCCTTAGGAAAAGACCAGTTTCCCCCAAAATGGACGAAACCAACCTTGGAGGAATGGACTAGAATGATCCAGTGGGGGAAGGGCATTGATGCAAAAGCAGGTATGAACATATGAACATTTACCTGGATTAAGGGTCATAGTATAAAAGTTTTCTATTGACAGAGAAGTGCTGAGTAATTTTTTAAGGGGTAGTAGGCGAAATAAGTTTACAAACCTAAGGATTGGTTTACAAATAAAATAATGAGCCAAGCACTCACTTGTAGTACTTCTCAATTTCTGTGTTTAAATACTACCTCCATGGCCATTTTCAAGTAATTAATGTGACTTACATGTTGCTGCAATGCTAGAAGCTATGTCATTGGTATTTCAAACATTAACAGGGTGGCCCGGAGTAGGTTAGGTTTTAGTGGAGCTTGTATACTAAGACAGACTAGGAAGAACTCCAACGCAGTCCCATCAAGCTGACTTGAAACCAGAGCAATTCATTATAGCGTTTCCATAACTGTAAATCTATATAGGAGAAAACAACCTCATTGTTGTCTTACAAAGGGGCTAGTAGGTTTGAACCACTGACCTTCTGGTTAGCAGCCCAATGTCTAAATCACACAGTAACCAGGACTCTGAGTAGGAAGAAGGGTCTGGCAATCTAATTCTCAAGACAGCCAGTGAAGCTCTTACAGACAGCAACAGAACATTGTGTGATACAATACTAGAAGATGAGCGTCTCAGATCAGAAAGTACTAAAACTAAGACCAAAGAAGAGCTACCTCCTCAAAGTAAAGTGGATCTTATTGATGTGACTTCAGCAGAGTTTTCAGGATCACCATTTGAGGATGGTGCATGACTCAAAATAAGAACAGAGCAGCTGCAAACATCCAATAGTAAGGGAAACATGGAATCTATAAAGTATGAATCTAGGAAAACAGGAATTCATAAAAATGAAAAGGAACACAAAAAGATGAAGATCCTAGGCAAGAGTGAGCTACAGTGAATAGGTCTCCGTCGTTGTGAATCAGGCAATCATATGAGGATGAAATGTGAAAGTATTACATTCTTGGTCATAAAAAAACATTTTCAAGAAAACCTTGGAGTACCATGTTGTCAGTGATAGGTTGATAAGCATACATCAAAAAGGAAGATCAGTCTTGCATCAACCATTAATAAGAAGGATGAATAAATGCAGAAGTGTCACCAACTTCGGCAATCTAAAATTTATCATCATGCGATAAAGTTGCCTTGATAATTCTGATGACTGGATGATGAATGTTGGAAAGTGCAGAGATTGGTCATTGAAAAACTGGGTGGTGGTGAGAAGGATAGTGCCAGAGACTGGCAAGATTAATGACCTTTTTCCAAAAATTTGAACAGTGGCTATATATACCTCCCTGGGTGGACTAGATAATTCTGCTGAGCCTCACTGGATGGAAGACACAGAAATCAAACTGACAACTTCTGTGGGAAGAGACCACAGAGACACTCAATATCATCAGTCACAACAAGGCCAGGGGCCAACTGTGGAGCAGACCATCCATTACTCCTATGCAAGTCCATGGTAAAGCTGAAGGAAATTAAAACAAGTCCATGAGAGTCAAACTCACACCTTAAGTGTATACCACCTGGACTGAGAGAGCACCACAAGAATAGACTTGGTGCATGGCACACTAAGGACCATGAGAAGACACTTGGGTGCTGGCTTCAAAGGCATTGCACACAGAGAAGCCAAAAGGACATTGAAATGACAGGGGGAAAAGAGAAGACCAACATGAATGTCAGAAAAGACGCTGCAACTTGCTCTTAAACATAACATAGCTAAAGGAAATAAAAGAACAAAGAAGTGAAACAGCTGAAGAGAAATTTTCAGAGATCAGCCCAAGTTGGCAAAGGAGATGATTACAATGGAAGTTACAAAGACATTTGGGACTAGTTTCACTGACTATGTGAAAAGAAAGCACAAGGTGGAAAGTCCTGGGGGGTGTAGGAGGGGGTGGTAATCCAAACCTTAGATGGCAATAATGAAGGATTCTATGCAGATTCTATGCAGATGGCATCAAAATAAGATAGAAGAAATAGAGTCGCTTTCCCAAAAAGCATTCCACCACTTCAGGAGGTGGAATAGAATAAAAACCTGAGAGTTAAGAAGGAAGAAGTTCAAGCTGCATTGAGGCATTAGCCAAAAAAAAAACAAAAAACAGGCTTACTGAATTAAGACACAAATTAAGATGTTTCCAGCAATGGATGCATTACTGGAGTACTTCTAACAGCTACCTGGCCAAGTGATTGAAAGGTGCCTATGCTTGTGCCCACTTGAAAGACAAGTACTCCAACAGAATACGGCAATCATAGAACAGTATTATTAATATTTCACAGAAATAAACCTTTCTTTTAAGCTACTCAAAGTCATTGTCACACTATAGCCACAAGGAAGGGCCAGATATTCAAGTTAAACTCAGGAGAGGACGTGGAAGAGGGTCCTCGTTGCTGATGTGA
The DNA here is from genome assembly GCF_050624435.1 of Tenrec ecaudatus. Lineage (NCBI taxonomy): Eukaryota > Metazoa > Chordata > Mammalia > Afrosoricida > Tenrecidae > Tenrec > Tenrec ecaudatus. The sequence goes on from NC_134532.1 coordinate 200,951,386, forward strand.
GATGGATTGGGAAGTAGAGAACACCAGATAGATGTTTATCGGTATGGTATGGACTATGGGAAGACCTTTCACTATGCAAAAAATGACAAACTGTGGGTGCTATTATAAATAATGGCAGTTCCAGAACACTTAATTGTGCTCATGTGGAACTCGTACAAAGACCAAGAAGTCACTGGTTTTTGAACAAAACAAGGGGATTTGCCATGTTTTAAAATCAGGGAAAGTGTATCTGGAGGTTGTATCCTTTCATCAAATTTATTTCATCTGTATGCTGAGCAAATACTTAGAGAAATTGCACAACATGAAGACAAATGCAACGTGGGGATTGGAGCAAGACGCATTAACGGCCTGAGATCTGTAGATATCCTTGCTTTCTAAAAGCAAAAATGCATTCAAGCACTTTCTGATTAAGATCAAAGACTACAAACTTCAGTATGGATAATATAAGAAAATAAAAGTCTTCAGCAATGGAATAACCAATCTCATTGTAAATGAAGATAAGATGGAAATTGTCAAGGGTTTTATTGGGCTTAGGTCCACAATCAATGGTCATGGAAGAAGCGGTGGAAGAATCAAACAATATATATCACTGGGAAAATCTCCTACAAAAGACTCACCTCTTTAAACTGCGAAAGAGCAACGATGTCACTAATCTTCAAAGTGTTGGGATGTGCCCGACATAAGCCATAGTATTTTCAATCCCCTCATAGGCATGCGAAGCCTGGACAGTAAATAAGTACGGCTGCAGGGGATGTAATGCATTTGAATCATAGTGTGGAAGAAAATTATTAAAACTACCATGAACTACCAGAAGGACAAACAAATCTGCCTTGAAAGAAGTACAGCCAGAATGATGCTTAGATGCTAGGATGCCAAGAGTTCTTTTCATTTACTTTGGACATAGTATCCAAAAATGGACCAGTGGATAGGAAAGGACATCATGCTTGGTCAAGTAGAAGGGCAACAAAGAAAGAAAGGAAGAAAACCCTCAGGAGACAGACTGGCAAGTGCCTTCAACAATAGACTCAACCATAACAATTATGAAGGTGGATGAAGATGGGCAAGTATTTCATTCTGTTGTACACTGGGTAATTGGGAGTTGGTGCTGGCTGGACCACGCCTCACCACAGCAGCATCTAGAATACCGGGATCGAGAACACACCAACAGCAATGATGACAGGTCTCTAAAGAAGGCACAAAAAGATCCATGAAGATGGTCAGCTCTCAACATCTGCCGATGTCAGATCAAGGGACAAGCAAGCCTAGGGACCATTGTGAGGACCGAGCCAGGTAATGTTTGTTCAGTTGTACACGGGGTCACTAAGGGTCAAATCCAACCCAATGGCACCTAAAAACCACAACCATATCAGTGTGAAACTACCTTTGGATCCTTTCTTTTCATTCCTCTTCGTTCACCTATGTTTGAAACCATAGAAAGTAAGTAGAAAGAGGAAAAGCCAGGACACACAACACATCTTCCAGGAGTAAGAAAGAGAAGACTTAGTTAGCTCTTGGCCAGATTTGGAGTTTTAACTATTTCTCTGTTTAATTATTCTTTATACTCAAAGGAGGTTGAATTTTACAACTTCAAGCAGCCATATGTATCAATCAGGACCCAGCAGGAAGCAGATGGCACACCACGCTAGCTGTTGAGGACAGTTTAATAACGGGGCTATTGACGATGGTGAGAGTAGGACTGAGAGAAACCAACAAGGGATGGTGAACTACCTCAGGGCTTGCGGCAGCAGGCAGTCATTACCACCCAGGAAGGGACAAGGCACAGACAGAAAAAAGACTTCCAGAAGGAGAGCAGAGCCAAGGCGCTGCCATCCAGCAAGGAGGGAACCTGGGGAAGGAAGAGTTTGGCTTCTGTCTCTCCCTAGTCACTCTCTATCTCCTGCTACTGCTTCCCTCCCATTGACCAAATTCAAACAGATGTCAAAGGGCAATGGGTTCCGATGACGCCATCTTTACAGGTTGGCCTACCAAGACCCAGAGCTAAATGGAGAATGGATCTGGACAGGCACGTAGAAAATATCGAAGACACAGTAGGACTGAAAGGTATTTTTTTTCGAGAGCAGCAATTCTCAACCTGTGGGCCGCCACCCTTTTGGGGGGTCGAACAACCCTTTCACAGGGGTCGCCGAAGACCATTGGAAAACACGTATTTCTGGAACCAAGGCACCACTCTACTCGGCATCTCCAGCTGGGTCCGCCCACATGCAGATAAACGCCCACATCCGAGTACCGTAGTGATGACATCATCACGCCAACCCCATCACATCCACCCCATACAAATACAGGTGTATGTGACAGGGTTGGAGCCATAATGTACTCATGTGGCCCAGTCTCATATGTGTAGAGAGCAGCTACTCGGTTAAAAAGCACCTACTTTGTTGAAGGCAGCAGTAAGGGAGGAAAAATGACGCTTCATGAATTATGATTACTGGGTGAATGTTGTGGAAGATGATCTTCGTTGTGCTCTTGCAAAGACTTCCCTGAGAATTTCTGATCTGGTGAGAAAGAAGCTATCTTGACCTTCACACTGACATTGACTTTTTACGCATACTGTTGCAAAGTGTTGCAATGTAGTTTACTGTTGCCATATTGACTGTTACCCATGCTACACCATGCGTCAAGACAGCATTTCATCTACTTGTAATTAGAAATAAATCTTTAATAATATGTAAATACACCTTTTTCTTGTGATTAATCACTATGCTTTAATGATGTTCAATTTGTAACAATGAAAATACATTCTGCAGATCAGATATGCACATTACAATTCATAACAGTAACAAAATGACAGTGATGAAGTAGCAAGGAAAATCATCTTATGGTGGGGGTCACCAGCACGTGAGGATGGTGTGAAAGGGTCGCGACCTCAGGAAGGTGGAGACCCGCTGGCCTATTATTATCTTTCCCTGCACCCACGTTAACCCATCTACGCTTGAGCCTATCATTTCATCTTCCCATCATCCCCCGCCCAGCTCTGGTGCCATTGAAGTCTATCATTTGGGGCATAAAAATCTTTATCTTGATACTTTCAAGTTACTTCTATGATTATGCCCTCAGAGTCCTCTTTCAATGTGCTAATATAACAGGTAACAGGATGGGATTCTAATGTAACTACTGTGGTTTTTTTTTCCCCAGGTCGCTGCACGGCACCAATGGAATAAATGCTCAAATACTAACCAAGAGTCTGACAAAACCCACCCAGAGGCACTTTGAAACACCAAACATTCCCATCAAGTCAATGCCGGCTCATAGTGAACCTATAGGACAGAGTAGAACTTCTCATGTGAGTTTCTAAGATTTCAACTGTTGACGGGAATAGAAATCCACATTTTTCTACCGCAGAGATGCTGGTGCTTTTGAACTGCTGACCTTTCAGATTGAAGTCCAATGCATAACCACTATGTCACCGTGACTCCTGCCTTAAAATATCAGCCTGCCTATATGCTTCTGAAAGGTCACAGCCTTGAAGTCCCTATGGAGCAGTTCTGCTTTGGACACAAGGTGTGTTAGTCTGGGTACTTCAGAGAAACAAATCCACAGAAACTCATGTACAAGAGAGACCTTTTTATAAAGGGTAAGTGTACATCAAGAAAACATCCCAATCCAGTGCTGCCCAAACCCACAAGTCCAACATTAATTCATATGTCTGACACCACAAAGTCCTCCTCCATCTCACAAAACACACACTATGATGCCAACTGTAGGAGGAAAGCTGAGTCAGTGAGTGTGTAAGCATCTCAGTGCTGGCAGGGGTCTCCACATGGCTGCTCCAGCACCCAGGGCTGCATCAGGGTAGGTCCATGCGGCTTCTCCTCGGGTATATCTTGCAGGAAGTGAACCTTGCCAGCTGAAGCAGGAAACTGGCTATGGCAGCTGCTCCCTGGTCCGACCATCACAAAGCAAGAGACCCAAGAACTAGAAAGGCAAGGCTCACCAAGCCATTTTTCTCTCCATCCTTTAATTAACCCCACTGGTGTTTATCGGCCAGGTTAGCACAATAAACCTTAACTACATCACCAGGTGTCCAAATGAGGTGACGTCAAGGGTAACTAACAACAGAAATTTATTTAAGGGGTTGGGGAATCGTGATACATTCTTCTAGGAATATTTAGTGAGGAAATATTCCAACCCTGGTCCTAGAACTCAGCCTCCTAGATTCCCCAACTGTCCCGGCCTCTTTGTTTGCTAATGATTAGAATGTCTTTAAGTGGCAAAGACTTCTTAAATGACCTCTTCATTTGCTAGTCCTCTTGACTATACAAAGTCCCTTGGTCTTAACTGCTTTGGCCTCTGCTATTCCACTGCAATTATTCTTTTATCTTCCAATTAAGTCGCTTTGCATTCAGCCATGTATGCATCGAATCATGCTACCTATAGTAAGACACTTTTGTCTCTTCAGGGAAAACCCCTGCTCTTCATTTAATCCATCAGAGCATTGTATTACTCTGTGCTGGCATCGGCTTCTAATTGGTGCTGCACTAATTGGAGCCCCATTTGGAGGAATGGAACCATCTATTGGAAAAGTATCATGATAATAATAAAAGGTTATCTTTCATTGAGTAGTAGGCACTTTATACTAAGCACTTCACAGGCTTTACACCGATATTCCACCCATTTTGAACACTAGGAATCCAACGCTTCCTTGAGGTTAAGGATTTGCTGAAGGACACAGAGCCCATGAATGGTAGAACCAGAATATTCAGTCAGATGCACATGAGGAAGCCTCCATGGCTCCCCAGTCATGTTTTCGGTGTGTGAATTTGACTCTATCGTTTACTATCTCTGTGGCCATGGGGTTATCAAACAACCCCTCGTGCCTCCATCTCTTCGTGAGTAAATAAAAAATAAGCCATAATTATGTTGAGATCTTATTTGATAGAGGTTTTCAGAACATTTATTGGAAATGGGTTAAGGCATTGAAAAGTGACTCATTGGGCAGCAGTCTATATTTGTTCTTATTTTTCATCTTGTTGTTGTAAATAAACAGTTTTTGTACCTACTATTGGAGGAGTTTGGGTGGCATAGTGGTTACACGCATGTTGGCTGCTAATCACAAGGTCAGCAGTTCGAAACAACCAGCCTCTCTGCAGGAGAAAAGTAGGGGTTTCAATAGTTTCCGTGTAGGAAACTCACAGGGTCAGTTCTCCCTATGCTATAAGGAAGCTGTGAGTCAGCATTGACTCAATGGCTCTGAGTATTTGATGGTTGTTAGCTGCCTTTGAGAAAGTCTCTAAGTCATGGTGACCCCTATGCACAACAGGATCAGAACTCAGTGATTCTCATTGGCTGGTTTTCAGAAGTAGAGGAGAGCTTTCTTTCCAGGCTGGCTCTGGAAACACCACTGAAACCTGTTTCGTATCACAGCAGCAAGGAGGCCCCACTAATACAGAGGTAACTATGCAGAGGTGCATGGGCTGGGAATCAGCCGCAAGTCTCCTGCATGGTTAGAAGGAATCCTACCACTAGATTATCCAAGGCTTTCTCCTACCACTCTAGGCTATACATTTTCATGAGCACATCCCCTAAGAACTGACCTCAGAGCAAGCCCTTTAAAGAGCCCACCTTGTGTTCATGGCCAGTTCTAGGACAACCGCTCTGATTGCCCTTCTCTGGCCTAGCTGATTGCCTTACTGCATGGGCCCTCCAGCCCTCCAAACCAATTGGGTTAACTCACTGTGTCCTTGCCAAACATTTCGGTGGCTCCTCAGATACATCTCAGCCATCGCTCGGTCTTGGGAAGATCACTCGTCCTTTTCCAGAGCATTTGGGCAGGAAGAAATCTCCTGGACAAAGTACACTGAAAGCTACCTCCCTAGCAGAGCCAGCAAGCTTCCCAGTGGCCTTTCCCCACTGTTCCTTTCGCTAAAAAAAAAAAAAAAAAAAAGTTCTCTTTTTAGATAAGTATGAGCCAAGGAACTAAGTATCAAGGCTGAAAATGCAGTGTCCTGGAATAAACCAGCGTAGCCCGGAAGAAACACCCTTCTCAGCGCTTAAACCCTTTCATTCTCTTCGTCCTCCACCATATGGACATTGCCCAAACCCGCCATGCTGCTGATCTATACTTCCTAGTGGCATGCTATGAGAACCAAAACACCCTCACAAAACCTCCATATTTGGAAATTCGCCTAGTCTGACTCCACGGTCAATTCAACCCAAGAATTTAAGCACTGGCTGAATTTTCACTACTCTCTTAGCAATGATCAGTTGCACGTTTTCATTGAAAAGCAAATTAAGAATAACATTGACCTCTGGATATATTGTATGAATTGGGTGGTGGTGTTAGGTACTGTGGGTACTCACGTACAACAGAGCAAAGAACTTCCTGGCCAGCGCCATCCGTATCATCATTGTTACTTCTGAGCCCACTGTTGCCACCTTGAGGGTTTATCTCTTTTTCATTGACCGTCTACTTTAGCAACATGATGTCTTTTTCCAGACCCTGGTCTCTCCTGGTTAGATGTCCAAAGTGCATGAGACAAAGTCTCACCATGAATTAAGTAGGGTAGACCAAATCTTTTATTAAACATTGCCTGGTTATTTAAACAGTATTAAATTCTATTTGGATACTCATGTATGTTTAGAAAGCAACTGTCAATTAGAGAGTCATGAAAACGGACTAATGGTATCACTTTAGGCATGGAAGCCATGGGCTTCAGTCAGCGAAGGCAAAAGGAGTTAACACACTTGGTGACCTGCTGGGATGTTGGAGGTTTAAGTACACCCAAGGGGGTCTCAGAAGAGAAATCTGGCAATCCACTTTCCAAAACTCCACCGTGGGAAACCCAATGGAACCCTAGTTCTACTGTGAGACACTTGGAATCCCAAGGACTTGGAATCAACTCCATAGCAATTGCAGGGATTTTGTTTGTTTTATTGTTTTTACAATGCTCCAGATATGGGGGTAGTTTGGGGGGTTAAACCCTAACTCCCACTTCCCAAAAGTAGTGAGAATGGCTAGGAGACATTGTGTTAAAAGGCAACTAGTGTTATAAGGCAACTTGAAGGATTTGTCATGAAATGCTGTGGGTCATATCCAGATGGTTGCATCCCTAATAAATCTGAACCCACCAAGAAATGGAGCAATAATTCTTGAACTCTTGACAACCTACTTGAATGGTAATGTGAATTGTTTAGATTTTTTTAATTAAAAAATTCTAGATGTCCAATATACTCACGGATCTTAGACAATTTAGCTTTGTTAAGCCGGTGTTCTTTAGAATAACGATCCCTAACCTATGGGGGTGTGGGGGATGGGAAATGCATAAAATGTCTGGCAAATTGACTGGCAAAAATAAATTCATTTTCAATGGCAGCTGCTATTGTTTTTACTCTCCCACCCACAAGACACTTGGTTGTCCTGTGACAGCTTACTGTGAAGCTAACATATTCCTGTGAGGCTAACAGCTCGACCACCAGTGTGACACATACAAGCAGGAGCGCCCATGGTGGACAGGTTTCAATAGGGTGTCCAGGCAAACACAGCCCAGGAAGAGAGGCCTGACAATTCGCCGGCAAATAGTAGCCAATGGAAACCAGATGGATGAAAGAGAAGCGTTGTGTGACACTGGGAACACGCTGAGGAGGGATCAGTCACTAGAGAAGGATGCTAGGTTTGGTGAACTGGAGGACCACAGAGGGCAGGAGAGACCCTCCGGGGGAAGACAAGCCAAGAACCACAAGGATGGATGAAAATGTGCCCATTATCTCGAGGATTCTGGGGGTTTGGGCAACTTTTCATTCTGTTGTACATAAGGTCGGAGCTGCTTTGATGACTGCTATTTCTCCCCCTCCCCACCCCCACCCCCCATCACCACTACCTCTTACTTCCTATCCTTATCATTACCATGATTTCAAGCTTTTTCTTCATGTGATTTTTTTCTGTTCTCAAATATACCATCAGATTTAGCATATAGTAAGCCCATGGAAGAAACCCAAATGCATTTAAACATGGGCTGAATCATAAGTCAACAGTGCTGTGACTTTTACCTTGGAGGGCTGTGGGGGAAGCCCTTTGGAATCAATGCATCATAGAAATTAAAAGCCCAACTTGAGGTATTATTGAGTCATAGCCCATTGCCTCAGGGGAACAGAACCATCCATCCACCACAGGCAGGTCTGCACTTGGTACAGATGGGTCGTACTCAATCTGTATGGGCTATACATTTTGTTATACTTGAAATAGTTAATTAGAAGAGGTAGGAGAATCTGAAATGTCATAGCAAGTTCCTCTTGGCCCACTGTCACGTTTCATGAATTCTTGTGCTGAACCCATTTGGATTAAGCAGTGACCCAATCCAAACAAATCGCTTCAGTGTCTCTTATCGCCTATCACCTGTTTATGTCTCAATACATCTGCATTGCCTGGCTCACCGAGATCCATTAAGTCCTTGGGCAGCGTTTACAGCTAATTTTATTTTTATTTTTTATTATCATTTCACCAGGGCTGGATTTCACACAATGAAGAGATAGATACAGTCAGGCAGTGAGCAAGACATTTTTTTTTTTAAGAAATGCAGAAGGGAATTACGAGATAAACCATTTCAGTCTGGGAATTCTCAGAGCAAGCCCGGGGGCAAGAGACTATCATTTCTTGCTGGCATTAGGTAAAGATATAATTTACCTTTATTTGCAGGCGCAAACCAAACACCTAACAAAACACTCCTTGCCATCAGTGTCTCTCATTTTAAAAATATTTATGAGATCAGACGTTTCCTTCACTGCCGTAGGTCAGGCACATTGGCTAACACCCCAGATAATGTTGATGTACCTTCAAAGTTTAAAACAACGTTCATACCATTTATTTATTCATTTATAGCGAGAGCACCCATTCTGAAGTACCTGGGACACTGAGCAACGTTTATATAAATCTGACTGTTTTTTTCCTCTGGGCCATTTGGCTCAGTCTGGCAGGCCATAAATATTCAATAATCCTTTACAATGGCAAAGCATCTTTTATGCAAACATTGCTACGCACATTATTCACCAATATCACAATCTCCTTTTTAACCTACTGGTAAAGTCACAGAAACTAATTGACTTTCTTCAAGGTCCCACCACCAATTATTTGTTTTGTAGATTAGAGTCCAGGTGTCCTGATCTGAGTTCTAACTAAAGGGAGAAAACAAACACACGTTGTTTTTTTCAGGTGCTTAAGCTGATGACCTACACTAAATATTTCTAAATTGACTCTATTAGGCAAGACGTCTTCCTTGAAGATGCTAAATGTTGTAATGCATCCAATTGAATTTTATCACTTTTGTTCCCATTTGCCCAAGACCAGCTGCCGTTTTCAGAGCCCCACGAATGACCTATTTTAATTGAATCCCGTTAAAAACACTTAAACTTTCACTCTCTCATCAAATCCGGTTTCTAAATAGAAATTAAAGTTGGGGCAGCAAAACAAAACTTTTCATGGGAGGGCCCAGTTGAACGTACAGGACAACAGTCCCGGACATCCCAAGAAAGGGGAGAGCTGGCCAGTCCCTCAGAGATGTGAGCAAGTCACAGACCATTCCGGTTCCCAAGCAGAGGGGAATGTTGGCATTTATCTCCTCTTCCTTTCCCCAGACTGTGAAAGTGATGCATGTTAAATACCTCAAGAAAGGGAAGACTTTGTTTCCCCCTCGCCATTTGCCATTGTATCTGTGGCCGCCATGCCTTGCCAACCTCCAAGGCATGCTTTGGGAGTTGCGACAGACGTGCTGCACACGAAGACTCACCACAAGGTGGGATACATAGCCCCCCGGCGCCAGGGGAATGAATAACAGAAAGGTGGGATACATAGCCCCCCGGCTCCAGGGGAATGAATAACAGAAAGGTGGGTGAAGCGAGATCACGGACAGTATAAGACATGAAATTACAATAACTATATATAAGTGATCAAGGATTCACGAGGGTGGAAGTGGGGAGAGAGGAAAGGGGAAAAAAAGAGGAGCTGATAGCAAGGGCTCAAGTAGAAAGAAATTGTTTTGGAAACGGTGCTGGCAACAGATGTACAAGTGTGCTTAATGCTATTGAATGATGGGTTGTTACAAGATTTGTAAGAGCCCCCCCCCCAAAGAAACAATAAATTTAAAAATAAGAAATAAATAAATAAAATTTGGCCTGGCTTGTGTACTGAGCCCACATTTTCATGGTCTGACCACAGCCAGGGCGGAACATGGCAAGCCTCCTAAGACAGATGTGGGATTTTTCTGACAGGTAACTTTGGATAGACAACTTCCCCACAACTTTGCTGGACTTTCCTTAGAACTGCATTGCAGCTGAAGAAACTTCCTCCAAGCTTCCTTTCCTCCTGCCCTGCACTCTTTCCTTCACCTGTAAGTCCTGCCTCTCAGCCTCTCCTCAGCCCTGCTCTGATTTCTCTCCCTGGCCTTTAGCCTAGTAACCTGTTTGCCAGCACCCCCTCTTGGTGTCTGCTTCCCAGAAGAACTAGACCAAGAGGTGGTTTCAGAAATACTGCCTGAAGAAGATGATGATGAGGATAGCGATGGCGGTACTGGAGAAGATGATGATATTGTCCTTGCTGGAAGGCATCCGTGAGCGGATTCTGGTGGAGAGCAATTGTGTATGTTGGGGTTGAATGGCTCCACCGAGTTTTCAAGGGTGTAGCTTTTCACAGACAGGGCCCTTGACTGTCTTCCAAGGTCCCTCATGGGGTGCTGGAGTCACCAATCTCTCACCTGCTAGTCCACTGCTTTCCCAGGTGTCCCACTCTTAACGACTAACATTGACTATGTTCTGAAGACTCCCAGACCCTGTTGGAAGAGATTGCCCATTGTTCCATGCCATCCCGGCAGGCGGGTCCCCATGTGAGGGAAATGAGGGAAGTCTGTCTTTAAACACGACAAATTGCAAAGACAAGGCTGCACTGCGGGTAAGTGTAGGAAGTTACATTCAAGCCTCAGTTTTCCCTGTGCCCACAGAGTGCAGAAACATTGGTGTCAGTATTGGTTCCCACTGGCATGGAGTCGTGCCCAGAGTAGAGCTGCTGATGAGACTAGAACTGATGAGAGGAGGAGAGAGCCCTGTCTTCCTCCGGAAGAGCGGCTGGCGGTTTCCCATGGCTGACCTTGAGGACAACTGTCCATCACAGAACCACCACACCGCCAGGGCGCCTCAGTACCTGCCGCCTCTCCTAGTCCTTCCACCCCCTTTTCTGTCATGTCATTTCATACTTATGACACTGAATATCAAAAATATAAGCCACACCTTTGTTTTTCAGGAACTCCTATTTTTACTTGAACTTTTTTAAAAGATCATTTTATTGTGGGCTCTTACAGCTCTTATAACAATACATGCATCCATTGTAGCAAGCACATATGTTGCCATCATTCTTTTCTAAACATTCCCTTTCTATTTGAGCCCTTGATATCAGCTCCTTTTTTCCCTCCCTCTCCTCCCCACCCTCATGACCCCTGGATAAATTATAAATTATTATTTCTATATTTTAATTGAACTTTTTGATACCAATATTGTACGTTGGCGTGACAGAAATGGCTCAACTCAAAAAGCTGGATGCGATAGAAGTTTATGCAAGCAAGCAGGAACAGAAGGAAATCTTGCGGTTAGCCTTTAGCTGAACATTCTGGGGACCTTACCTGTACGTTCCTGATCACAGTGCCCTGAACATCCTGGGGACCTTATCTGTAAGTTTCTGGTCATTATGCCCTCTGGCCCCTTTGTGGTTAAACATGTTACTAAGTTTTGATTTCCCAAGCATCTGAGTCATTTACGGGAATTCCCCCACCTCCCTTCTTGTATGACTTTTAAATACAAAATGGCTTTGCGGAGGCTATGTCCCACACCTTTAAACTTCACAAATATGTCATGGATGAAGTGTAACCATGAGGATGGTGAGACTTTGTCTCATGAACTATGGGATCAGAGGAGATCAATCAGTCCCTGAAAAGGGGCATTATGCGTGGGCAACGGGCTTCAGTATAACACGTCTGAGGGAGGTCCAGGGCACAGGCTATAATTTATTTACTCTCTTCTACATAGGGTCACTGTGAGTTGGAGCCACACAACAAGAACACAATTTACAGTTATATATTTTACTTTGTTCCATCAACTTAGTCTAATAACTTAAACACTATTCATAAAGTTATTCAAATGAAACATGCATATTTGCTACATATGGGAGGTGTAACATAGTTATCGAAAGTCATGGTTCGGCTCCATATCATTGGACGAGTGAGAAGGATTTTTCCAGGCCCTTAAAGCAAACAAAGGTCAAGAAAATGAGTCACTGCCGAGTAACTTAGACAATCGGGGCCCTTAAAACATCCAAAACAACAATACTCACTCTCCAATTTCAAAATTTATTGACACTATTAAATAGACCACTTAATAATGAACTAATGAGCTTTTTAAAAATGAAACAATTGGTACAATGAACTGCACTTCAAAAGATTAACATCCCCTAAGTATGGTTCTAAGAAAGAACACTATCATGGGCTTGTAGCGGCTTAATAATTCAGAACTTTCTGAAAGTAACGCCGGCATTTAGAATAATCTGAAATTCCTTTAACTCAGAAAGGAATTGACTTTCTTCAAGGTCCCCTGGGAATCATTGGGTCAGTCTGCAGTCCTGGCAGATTTCTGCTAGTGTCTCCAAAAGACGCCCAGAATACACTTTCTTGAACCTTCCGTGATAAACACTGATTGTGGGAGCTATACATGGTTTCTACTCCATGCCAATTGGCAGCATTAAAGGGAGCGCCATTAAAAGCCCCTAAAAGAGCCTTATGAAATAAATATGTACTCTGGTGAGGAGAGGCTGCTTGCCAGCATCACAGTAAGTTCCAAAGACACTGTGTTCCAAACCAGTTGCCCCAGCCTGAGAGTCCCTCCGAGAGAGAGGAGAAAAAACTGCTTCCCTGATCCCCCCGGACTCCTTGGTGTCCCAGCAGTCAACTCCCAATACTCCTGGAAACTGACTCGGCACCAAACCATACTTAGGAACCAGCATAGATGGGACCTTTCTCAATTGTGCAGAAGTCGAAAAGACTCCCTTTTAACGTTCTCCAACCCTGTGTATAGCGTCAGTTCTGACCTTTCAATGGCCATGGAGGGAACCTCTGGGTTTTTTTTCTTGGTTTCTAAAAACCCACCACCTCTGCAACTTCTAACTCAGAACGCGCTGTCCTTGGAAATCCCATCTGTGCCTGTACTAAGGCTGGCCCGAAGTTCCACCTTGCCTTATTGTACTCAGTCTTTTGTGGGCCTTCGCCCAGCCAGGTAATCTTCCTCTGCCCCATGATCATGCCAGGTACACTCCTGTCAACGAAGCTCTCTGGCCCAAAAAAGATAGGTGAGTAGAAGGTTGGTTTGAAACCATGCTTCTTGGAGAGAAGGAACGAATGGCTGGCATGTGGAGAAGCAGCAGGGAAGAAGAGAAGTCCGGGTGGGGAGAGACAAGTTCTCTCACTCTCTCCTTCAATTGGAGAGGCTCCACGGGTATCCATTTTGTGTGAGTTCTGAGTAAGATCTTCCTTGACCCCCTGGTGATGAAACATTAAAAACTGTCTGAAAGCCACAGGACTAGAAGGTATCCCACAGTTCTTCCAGTCACAGATCCTAAGATTATGAGGGGGCGGGGGGAGGAATTCCTTGTGAGCACCTTCGGAATCCTTTAAACTCTTTGACGCCACTTGATCCACATCTGCCAACCTTGCTCTTCTTCAATCCGCTCTTGCCATTCCCTTCTCTACCTCGGTTGCAAGCACTCCTTTCCAACGTCGTGAGTTCAGCTGTCAACTCTGCACTAGAGGATACCGGTGTAACCTGAAATAGAGGCATGAATTTCCAGCAGCCCCCATCGTTTCCATGTAAGTGCCCAGAAGGAATCTCAAACCCAAATGGAAGCTCTTATCCTCCTGCTACGCAACCTCCCAAACTTCTCCTCCCCCAACGTGCACAGAGCACCATCCAGTCAGTTACTTAAACTTGAATAACAAGAGAGTCGCCGTGGACGGTCTCCCCTTTCTTCCATGCTCCACACCTTAATCATGAACATGTCCTTCTTGTCCTTCTTCAATGATGTCTTCTTAGTCTCCTTCACTCTGCTGCAATACCTAATACCCTGACTACATTGCTCTTTAGCCTCCACCTGTCTATCTTTCAATTCCTCTTCCATGCTGCAATCAACACTATCTAACACACAGAGAGGATCGCATTCATGTCTTTGCTTAGGACTATTTGCTGGCTCTCAAATACCTACTGTGCATAATTCTGACACCAAATCCTGAACATTGTGCTTGGTATGGAATGAAATGCGGTTTCCAAAACATACCTTGAATTCCTAACCCTTGGACTCTTTGAGAATCGTGCTTTTTCCTCTGATACATGAATGAAGCAATTCCAGCGTAGTGTGGGTCCTAAATCTAATCACTGCTGAGTAGAAAGCAGTGACAGATACACAGGAGACACCATGTGATGATGGAGGCAGATGCATCTAGAAAGCACTGAAGGAACCCTGAAGATTCCAGGCAGCCACTAGATGTAGGAGAGAGACCCACAGGAGGAATTGACACAGGACACCCTGATTTAGACTGTTGGCCTCAAGAATGATGAGACAATAATTATTCATGAAAGCCACCCACTTTGGTGAATTTGATTATGGCATTCTCAGGTAACTACAAAACACCTCATGTGCACCACATGAGCCTATTCTGCCTTCCTGTGTTACCATTCACCCTGCCTGGTACCAGAATACCTGGCCTATGGCAGACTATTGAAGCATGAGCCATGGTCCTTTCCAATAGAATCAGACAGGACTTGTGCAAAATGCCAAGGTCCCACCTACAAACACTTGCACTATATGGTCTTGTGAGGGAGGGAGGCAGAGAAGTTGCATTTTATAAGAACTCCAAATTGATTCGATTGCATTCTAAAGTATGAAAGTTCCAAACAATCTGCTGTATTGGACATGAGTCCACCATTCCCTAAATACAACCTAAGCTGTTATACTTTTGTGTCCTGGCTCAAAATGTTCTTTCTTCTTCGGAAGAAAAACAAAACAGAACAAATGAACAAAAGCTACTTTGGAAACACCCAACTTAAATCAGTTGGGCAACAAAAAATATTTGTCTACCTGTATTTGTCTAGTTCTGGGCCCTATAGAGAACCAAGCAAAGCACACAATATGGCCTCCATTGCTTCCATGGTCACATTAAGGTCCTTCTTAACATTACAACCTAAGAAAGAACCTTCGTCTCCCAACCTCTGTTACACAGTGACTGGTGTGCTCCGTGATGTGTGGATACAAATCAGCCCCGGGTAGTAATATGTAAAGTATATGGTGTAAAGGGTCATCAAGAGAAAATGTTGTTTTTGCAAAGATTCCCCAATTATGCATCTGTATGATGAACGACGATGACTCCAAAGGAAGATCATTGTCTTTCAAGTAAACAATGCATACACAACCCCATGCCTCGAGCCTGTATTTAAATGATTATTCGTGGGTGCTGCGGGAGACTTTAAACCTGACCTTGGCAATTCCCAGCATAAAAACGGGGGTTCTGTTTCAAGAACCTTGTTGATGAGTCACCTGCCCAGAAACTCACCACAGCATCTTCCAATATGTTCCAAATTCCCAGGCCAAACCCCAAATCTATTGATCTCAGTACACACCCGAGGAGGAGTCCGCAACACCCACACGTAGTTACAACATTGTTCCTCGGAGAAAACACCCCCTAACTTCCCGGCAGAAGCGCAAAGGCATCTCTGCCTGCCGTCGGAGGGCCCCTGGGGAAAGATGGAACGTGAGAACAAGCGGTGACAGAAGTGCGCTGTGCCCAGGAATCGGAATCTTCCGAGTCACAAACATGTCTACAAAGCTTCTCCTTCTCCACGTGACTCGTGCCGAGCAAGGACAAAGACTTGTCCCTTCCCCTCTTCAGGGAAGGGCTCTGAATGTCATTCCTTATTCCCTCTTGAAACCCGAACACGATCATAAAACCAAACCTCACTCTCCCATTGAGACGGTGCCAACTCTTAGCCACCCTATGGGGCTGGGTAGAACTGCCTCTGTGGGTTTCGGAGACTGTAGCTCTTTACAGAGGTAGAAATTTCCATCGTTGTCCCTCAGAGCCTCTGGTGGTTTCAAACTGCTGACCTTTCACTTAGCAGCCTGATGTGTAGCCACTGTGCCACTAGGACTCATAACATGATCTTAGGAAGGTCTTATATTGAATCCTCAATGGTCCAACATAGACATTGAAACCACTTGCCTATCATTTCCGTATCTGCCCCTACCTCCCTGAAGTGAGTAGAGTAGAAAGTCGTAGACATTTTAAATGAGTTTTAATCAATTACATCGTAGAAAATATTTTCCTGTTTGTGAGCAACTTGAACACAAATATATTTACAGTTTCAAAATTTAAGGTAGACCTTTCCAGATTTAAACAATCCTCCCCACCCTGTACCCACCCCCCCAAAAAAAACTAGCTTTATATTTTTTCCTATTATTAAAATGTAAAGGATTTTTAAAATCTCATTTATTTTGTCAATTGGTTCTGCTTAACATTCTGCAGCTCAGTCCACTCTCAATTATCCATGCCATGGAAGGGGGATCAGTGGCCTGGATAATCTAAAACAGCAGACAATTTTAAAAAGCCCTTGTATTTGGCTTGGGCATACTTTACAATCAAACTCTGATTATCCACACTAATGAAAGGAAGAGCAGGCACCTTGAGAAAGGTCCAGAGCCAATACAGGGCTGCTCAGCTGGCTTTGGACACCCCAGAGCAGAGGCCAAAGTGGAAGGCAAAGAGGAAAATAGCGAGGCCCCAGCTGCTGCTAAGAATGGCCACCCACGCCATCCAAATACAAGCACAGCAACACTCTCCCCATCACCACCTCACATGTTAGTCATCTTTAGAAGCATGGAATTCTCTCCAAAGGCGCCTGGGTTAAAAGGCCTCATCTGCTTAGTTCCACATAGTTACTGGAAGAATGGATTGTTCGTCTGAACTAACGAGAAACTCTTTAGGTTTCCTTTTGCCTCCTCCAGCTCCTCACTGCAACTGCCGTGCACACACTTGGAAGAGGTGCATGAAGGGGAAAGAGGGACGAGGGAGTATGCTCGAAGGGAAAGAGCTCTCGCTGGGAAGCCAGACCTGGCCCTTGTCCCCTGTTGGTCTCTTCCCCCATCAATAGTCAGATGTGCAACCAAGCAACCAGGGATGCAGCATGTGCAAAGTTACAGAGAAAAGAGGGTTATTGCACATTGAAGGGATTGCATTGCTTAATTTTGGCTAATGAACAAGGAATAAGTGGAAAAGAAGCAAGAAATAAAATGGAAGGTGTAGTCAGGAATGAAATGACTACCTTTTATGTCATTCAAAAAGTTCAGAATTGCTCTTTGGAACCTAAAAGCACATCAGTAATTTAAATAATAGTTCCAAAGGATTGCAGAGTTAAGATTTTTCCCAGGACTGTACTGAGTGTTGACAGTTCATCAATGCACTCGTGTGAGCATTTACGAGAAGGCTGAGACCA
The DNA here is from genome assembly GCF_050624435.1 of Tenrec ecaudatus. Taxonomy (NCBI): domain Eukaryota; kingdom Metazoa; phylum Chordata; class Mammalia; order Afrosoricida; family Tenrecidae; genus Tenrec; species Tenrec ecaudatus. The sequence continues at coordinate 200,968,909 of NC_134532.1, forward strand.
GTACCACAACTGTGTGCCCATTTCACAAGCAAAGACACGGAGGTGTGTGTTCAAAGTTTAGGTAAGCTCCCAAGGCGGTACACCTGGTCAGCAAAGGAATTGGGATTTTCCCCTTGTCTGTTTGGTCTCAAAGCTCAAGCTCTGTTTTGGGAAAATAATAGTGCGATTCAAATTTCAAGAGACTCTGCTAAACACGCTGTGTAGGAGGAGGCTGAAGAGGAAGTCAAAAGATATGGAAACAGCAAACGATGGGGAGTTGCTGAATGAATGAGAAGGAGCAATGGATGGAGAAGGGATGTGTAAAGAAAAGGTTTGGGGGGAGGGACAAAAGAACAGAAAGTAAATGGTCTAATAAAGGAGGAAAGATCTGAAGTGAGCCCATATTGCTGGTGTGGATGTGCATGATGGCCTCAGGGTGTGGGAAGAATTCCTTTGATCTTGGGTACCAAAGAATAAGGCAAGCAGCTACGGGGAAGAAAGCACAAGTGTCTTCCTCCCACCCCAGCCTGGTGCTGGCAGGTAGTCACTTAACTAAACAAATGGACTCTCGTAACTGGTGACTGTCCTGGTGGCACAAACTGAAGTGCAAACACATGAGACCACATAGAGAAGCCATACTCCAAACAAACTCGCGAGTGGCAGTAACGTTTTCCTTCCACTTCCAGGTTAACAACATTGGTGCACATTATTTTTCTGGGTAGCATCCATGTGCGGTTGTTAGACTCTGGTAAAGGAGAAAGGACGCAGGCGGAGGAGAGAAGCTGCAAAGACATGCTATAACTTATCAAGATGTGTGTGTGTTAAAGAAATCAAAACCATTTACAGAGGAGTCCCATTCGAGGGAAAAAAAACAGTTCATATGTGCCCTTGTGTGTGTGTGTGTGTATGTAATAAAAATATTAAACCTCCCTCTATATCCTCATGAGCAGCTGACCCCCAGAGAAGAACCCCCAGATGTATCCTCATGAGATCGCCACCGCTTGCCCCTTCCACTATGGCTTTCCGCAGTTTCAGTGTCTCTTGTTGGATCGTCTAAATTCCATCAATTCCGTGTGAGCGCCTCCTTTCCAGAGTCGTTTCAGCACGTGCCTTTCCTTTCCCTTAGCTCTAACCATTGTCCCACCAGGGTGCCCTCTAAAACCCACTCCGAGCTGCACTAGTTCCCCAGCAGGGCTCCTTCTAAAAGGCATACTTAAATTCACAACCATCCAATCCAGGCAAACTCAGAGTGACCCCAGAGGCCAGGGTAGAACTTTCCCTGTGGCCCTGAGATGGTAACGCATTATGGGAGGAGAAAGCCCGGTCTCCCGCAGAGGGTAGGGTGGGGGGAGCGGTTTCTAACTGGGGACCTCGCAGCTCATAGCTCTGCTTGTAACCACTGCGCCACCCGGCCTCCTCTTCAAGAGGCACAGACCTAGAACCTTCGCAGAATTGAGTGTCTTGGTGCTGATGCTGCTGTTGTTGGGCGCCATTGAGTTGACTCCAATTCAAAACCTTCAGTTCAACAAAACAAAACCCTGCTCAGTGCCGTGCTGTCCTCCCAGCGGTCCTTATGTTGAAGCCCATGATTGAAGCCTCTGTCCAATCTAGTTGAGGGCCTTCCTCTTTCCCGCTGCTCCTGTGCTTTGCCAAGCACGTGTGCTGTCTTTCTCCAAAGACTGGTTATGATGAGGATGACGATCAAAAAGAGACGCTAGAGGTAAAAAATGAGGTGAAGGACTAGAATTCATTCGTTGTTAACCATGAACAGCACTTCAACATCAATGGGAAACATCTACATAGCAACTCACAGTAAGAAAGACTTTTGTTCAAGATCCAGAACTTGTTGAATGTATTTCGTTCTGATCGTTTTCACAATCCCACTGAAACAACAGAAACTATATGTTGTTTGTTGTTTGTTTGTTTCAGGGCTTGTTAGTTTCTTAAGGAATGAATACACAACAGAGTTAAAAACATAAATGAGTTCCATTAGGATATTACATCTATCTAATTAATAAATCAAATTTAAAAGAAAATAGGACAGGATAACAGGAGTAACTAGAGCAAATACAACCCAAGACCCCATGCTGAAGAAGACCAGTATGGATTAGTCTAGGGGATCCATTGACGAAAACCTCTCCATCAACCAACTCAGGGAGCAGAGCAAGCTGCAGAGCCTGTCCTCATACCATTAATTAAGGGACTACCTAGAGGACTGCTGGCCTAATTGGTTCCTGGCCCACATAAGTAGAACAGTTGCTGATGCCTCTATTCCAAGGGGAAGGCTTGAGAACGCCTTATCATCTGATAAGAAAGACTCCTGGTATGGGTGCTGGGCAGTCACAGAAAGTAGAAAGGAGTATAGATAAACATAGACTTAAAAGGGGGGTGGGAGAAGAAAAAAAATGAAGTAAAGCAAATAAACATACACAGTTTCCTGAAAGAAAGCCCTCATTAGTTGACAGTTAAGGTGTCTAAATCTTTCTGACATTGAGGAAGACTTGAAGCACTTAATGAGGAAGACCAAAGATTCGAGCCTTCAGAATGGATTTCACCTCCGTGTAAAGAAAACAAAAACATTCATAGCTGGACCAAGAACCAAAATCATGGTAAACACAGAAAATACAGAAAGTGCCCAGGATTGAATTGTATGGAGCCTCATGGAATCAGCAGTCTAGAAATCAAACAGTGTGTTGCAGTGGACACAGACGTTGTGCTTCTTTAAAGTGCTCATAGGTAAAGATGTCACTTTGAGCTCTCAGATGAGCCTGACCCAGTCTGTGTTATTTTCAGGCCCCTCCCCCGCCTTTGAAAGCTGGACAAAGGATAAGGCAGACTGAAATATAATTGATGCCTTTGAATCACGGTGTTAGGGAAGAACATTGAATGTACCATGAACTGCCAGAAGGACAAACAAATCTATCCTTGAGAAAGTACAACCAGGATGTTCCTTAAAAGCAAGAATGAGGACACTTGGTCCTGTGTACTTTGGATGGGTTATCAGCTATAGGATCCAGTTCCTGGAGGAGAATATCAAGCTTGCGAAAGTAGGGAAGGAGTGAAAAAAGGAAGATCTTCGACAAGAAAGGTGGGCACAGTGGCTACAATCATGCCCTCACACATGGCAATGACTGTGAAGATGTGCGGGGAGGATTTTGTTCTGTGATAGGTAGGATCATGGTGAGTTGGAACTAATTCGATGGCACTTAACATCCACAACAACAAGCCTTACCTGCCTCCTCTCCCACAATCTTTATGAGAAAACTGTCAACATGGCACACCCACACAAGAAACAAAATCCTTCTTCTTACACAGTCATCCTTAAGTTAGTTAGTCAAACCTAACTTCAAAGGAAGCCTCACGATAACTGATACTTATCAACAAATTCTTCCACTCATTGGCATGAACCAGCGGCCACCAAGGATCACCACACCTTTCACACAAACAACAGCATGGAAGATCGATAACGCAATTAATAATGCCCAAAGACGACAGCACAAAACAAATCTAGTTAGCAAATTTAGTATCCATAAAGAGATTTGAAGAAAACCATTCCATCCAAAACAAAAAACAACAACCCCACAAAAAAAAAACTAAACACACACACACACAGAGCATGACTTCCTGAACAAGAATTCAAAGATCAAGAACAAGTTCCTAAAATTAAAAAATTTGATTGTCACAAGGACAGAGTCAAAAAATTATTTTAACTAAAAATCAATGGTCAATGAGTCAAGTCTGACTTGTGGCAATGTCACGTGTCAAAACAGAATTGTGCTCCATCGGGTTTTCAATGGCTTTTTGTTTTGTTTTGTTTATTAGGAGCAGAGTGCAGTAGACTCCCATACCACTCTTCCAGGGGAACTCTTGGTGGTCTCGAACTGCCCACCTTTCCATTGGCAGTCAAGTAAGTGAACCATCTGGACCACCCAGCGACTCCACGAGGTGTCCAGCATAGACTTCCATATAAAAAGAGCAGAAAGCTTGGGGTGGCAGAAAGGAACGGGAAAGTCTTGCTGAATGCTTTTCTGTTAGAGACAAGGAAAGTGTTTTGAAAATAGATCATGATGACGTGACAGAACATTGTGAATATGCTCAGTGCCACCAAATAACACATTTTAAATGGATAGACGTTATGTTATCTGCATTTGACCACCATTAAAAAAATATAGCTTCCTGGATGGAGAGAGCAAATGGAAAATGGTCCAGAGAAACATGGCACCAACACTGGCATCTAGAACCATGAGCAGACTTTTTACGTGTCTCTTGCAGATTGATGGGCAGTGGATTTTCTAAAGGGCTCCGAGAAGACCAGCCTAGAGAGCAAAGTGGACCTAAACCCAACTAGTACAGAGCATTCATACTCTTAACGTACAGGATGAACGCCACTTCCCGAACTACCCCACCAGGGACACACCAAGGCGATTCAAGGTAACCCAAGTTTAAGGCCAGCCGGATTTCTGCAACAGTAAAAGTTAAGTCAGAATCCAAACAGGATGTCGGTGCTGGTGTAGCATCAAGGATGTGTCATGGCATGCATTAAACTGAGCCTTCTGCTTCCTTAAGAGCCACAAACTCAGGTCCCACCAGGATGCAGTAATGGGGAAGCTTATACTTTGCTTAGGATTTGTGGGATTTTCCAGAGCATGTTCGCCCCTGAAGAGCCTTCACTGAAATCATTGGGAGTTATAAGCTCATAAGAGCTGTAGAATTGGGTCCTAAATGTCATCTCACAGCTCCTCCGAGGCCCACAGAGGAAGTAACAAAATGTCACTGAGCTGTTGACTGTTGTATGCCTCAGCCTCCCTCCAGCCAAAATCAGAGGGCAAAACCCGCTTCGTGAAGGGTCAAAGCCAGGTGGCTTTTTTCTGGTCTGAAAACATACCGCGCGAGACTTCCCGCTGCGCACATACAGAGGATCTGCATTTTCTCCTCATTTACAGCGTTCTTTACAACTCACCTAAAACACATCATTTCCCTCCTGCCTACGCCACATATGTATTATTTATTTATCAGATTTATATTGTGCTTGCCTCCCAAAGGCTCAAGGCGCCACGTAGCTAACTCTTCAGATAATAAACATTAAACTCTTCTTAGAAATCCATTTACAGCACAGTCGCTGGTGGAGAGGCGAAAGGGACTGTGAGCAAAGGCAGGGAGAAAGGAAGGACCGTGGGCCTAACGGAATGCACCAACAAGAGGTCGTCCTGATGGGAGGCAGTCATCAAAAGTTAGAGCCCCTGCCCCTCCCTGATCAGCCCTGCCTCCAAAGACCTGGAGGTACTTCCTGTTCCAAGTAACATCCAAACCCTTTCCATTTTTGTTCCTGGGGGGGGGGGGGGAGCAGTGTTTGGGTGGGGAGGTGGTGGCAGAGTATGACAGTGTCCCTCAGGGCTCTCAACAGCGTGGGTTCAGTACAAACATACCTACACAGACAACTGTTCTCATCAAATGCAAAGGGTTAGGAAATGTTACATACACCAACGTTCTGTAAAGACTCGCTAGAATGTTCGGATTTTCACAACAGCTTTATGGGCACATAATTCACATAACCTACAATCCAATAGTTCCCTCCTATTAAAAAGAGTTGCACACAATCATCACCGCAATCAGTTTTAGAACATTTTCTTCTGTCTTGTACTCACTGGCTCCCCAATTCCACACAACCTACATTTTTTTAAATATAGATGAATAATACAATTCATGTTCATGCCTCGGTTTGGCTGAGTATCCACGAAGACCAGGTGCTTTATTGACTTCCAGAGGCCATCGCAGTCCAACTGTTCCAAGATTCTCGAAATCAAAAAGCGACAGGGTGAGCTCAGTTACCAAAGCCCAGGCCGCATGGACTTGGCAAAGCCACGGGTTGACTTCTCCCTTCTGTAGCTGGGGCGTGAGGGAAGGAGTGCTTAACCAGGAACTCGTCCCAGCAGCTCTTGGTAGAACCAGTCAAGAATGAGAGCAAGGAACCAGTCTCTTCTGATTAACATCCCCAAACAAGACATGACCGTTTGCACTGAGAAGAAACAGTGTAGCTCTCCTGTCAGTACCCAGTAGGAGAGAGAAATGCCGGCAGAAAGAACAAAAATAATAACTACTGGTATTGCTATTCGTATTATATAGTGTTCACTTGTGAACACTCTCTCTTGTCAGTACTGCTCTGCTGTTGAGGTGACTCCTCACCCCTGGAGTCAAACTATAAAATGGAGACATTTTCTTAATTTTACCAATTTAAGCTTAGCTGAAGTTTTTTGTTTGTGTTTTTCACCATTTCTTGGCCTCTTAGCTAAGAGCAAGCACAATGAGTTATTTGTCCAAAGTCACTCAGCTAAGAGTCCAGCCCAGCACTAAAAACATAGGCAAGAGCTTTGGGGGCGGAAAGCAAGGAAACTTTCAGAAACCATTCGGTGAGTTGACAAAGGGAGCCGGCTGACTGCTCTTGGCAGAGCATGCTGGATCAAGTTCACCACTGTGAACGTGACTAATAGAGGTTGCCAGCAAAGACTAAACTAAGGTGGCAGCAGAACCTGGGGCAAACTTCTGCCTCCAAGCAGACAGAAGTGATAGAGCAACCCTGAACCAACATGTAGACAGAAGTCTAGAACTCGCTTGCTTGGGTTTACCCTCCCATGAGCCCCTACGCTAGCCCCACCCCCATCCTGAGTGAGAAGGGACCTGAAGTTGGTAATGGAGGCCCACTGGATGCATAATTCATTGCATATTTATGCCAAATGAGCTTACAGTTCGACAGTGAGTCATTCTCCATAATCTTTTATGATCCCATTAAATATGAATATCATGCATTGAGCACTTAAGTCCTTGCCAAGCACTTGACATACATCATCACACTTAAACCTCCATGAGATGTGATAAGGTAAATAACATAACGATCCTGGTCTTACAGGTGAGCAAATGGAGGTACAGAGAAGTTGAGTGAATTTCCCCAAGACACAGAACTAGTAAAAGGCCGAGAGCAGCTTCAAATGTAGAGACCCTGGCTCCAAAAGGGTCACGAGTTTTGTTTTTAAAATCTGTTCTATTTCTTCGGATTCCAGGGCTCTGAAACCCCCACTCTGATCAGCTGACCTCTCTCATGAGAAGTATTATCCTTATTTTCAGTTAGAGGGCGCTTTCTACTCCTGTAAAGATTCACGGTCTTGGGCAATTCAACCCAGTCCTATAGGGTACCCAGGGTACCTATGAGTCAAAACTGACTCCACGGCAGTGAGTGAGAGAGAGAGGGAGAAAGAGAGAGGGGGGATCTGTTCAGACACCCACTCTGACCAACCGGCAATGATCACGAGAAGGTGAAAGAAGGTACACCCCTGAGTGAATGGAGACATGGAACCGTGGCGCACTGGGACGTTCCCATGTGTCGGAGCAGGATGGATGCACCATAGGGTTTTCAGTAGCTGCTGTTCCCGAAGCAGACTGTCAGGTCTTTCTTCCAAAGCTCTCGGTGCAGACTCAGATCTTCAGCCTTTGGTTTCACAGTCAAGTGTGTTTCGTTTGAGACCACCGGAGCTATTCTAGCCTTGCAAAATTCAGAAAGTTGGATAATGCCAGGTACCCTTGGCAATGTGACACCTAGGAAATTTTAATCGGACAATGATATTTTATGTCTGACAATCAGCACTTTTAAGCGTCATTCCACCCTATTCCCCTCTAACCCTTACTTAGGTAGCAACCGGATAAGAAAGTTTTGGTGCCAGCAGGTGATTTAAACAACTTAGGGGACACTCGGCCTTCAGCCAGGTTCACTCCCTAATCACCACAAAAACTCCCACCCCAGGTCTTTCCCACCTCTTTCAGCCCATTTCACACCTGTTTGGGGCCAACTGCTTTCTTAAGAAAGGCTCACTGTTGATGTAATAAGCCTTTTCTTTTGTCCATTTAAATATCTATAAACACACACAGAGGCTCCCAATTATTTATATATATAATTATACATATATAGATATATAATTTAAATGTATCATTTGGCAATTTATATATAATTATCAGTCTCTCTTAGGGATATATATATTTAAAAGAATAAGGGAAAATGTTTATTATATAAATTATATATATACATATATTTAGAGAGAGAGAATGAGAGTGAATGAGAGAGGAAGAGAGAATTCGGAGAATGTTTACAGAGTAATAAATTTTTTCATACTCTCTTGCTACATCTGTGGTGTCGTTGACCTTGACATCCAAACCAACTTTCAATTGAGGGCCCGTCTTGCATTGGCAAATGGTGACAAAATATGAGTATAGAAGAACTGTAATGCTAGAAAGGGATCCTACCATGACTGGGTTCTGTCATTCTAGAACAGAATCTATGTGATCATGCCCAGCAATTTTATTTCTGTACATATAGTCCAAAGTTCCATTAAAAATGAGGATTATTTTGGTGCTACCAGCTGGGAGGCAAACTGGATGTCCATCCCTGGCTGAGTGCAGAGGTAAATTGTGGTAGATGACACCTATGCAGTATTATGCAGTGCATTCATGGAACAACTGGACAGACCCTGGAGAATGTAATGCATCACCAAACAGGTGAAAATGTGGAGTAAAATCCAGAAGGCATTATGGATGAAGATAAGTAGTGTGTATGTCATAGAGAATAATACACATTTCATTACAGCACCAAACAAATCAACATCAACTACATTAGACACGTGACAGTGTTTGTTGCAGGGGGCAGGAAAAGGGTGAGAGAGAAACAAATAGATATTGACCATTGTGTTGATAACTACGATTTATATTTGCCTATACCCTAGAGGCTCTCTTACCTTATCTTTGTTCATAATAAATGTTTAACAAAGGTCAGTTTTACCGTGATTTATTAGACTTCTGATTTATGAGTTTCCTTTAAGGCTATTTAATGAAATTCTGCTCTTCATAGAATTAAAAGGTAAAAACTGAAGTTCCTTTAGTTTAGATTTTCCCAAAGTATGTCTCATGAAGCACAAGTCCCCAAAATTTTTAATAAAAGAAAAGGACTCTGGAGTCAAATAAATTTTTGAAACACTTCCCAAAGACCCACATTGAAAATTTTATTAAAAGTTCTGAGAAGTCTTAGGATAGAGAAACCCGCTTACCTTTGTTAAACCCAGTGTTTTCCCTCTTATTAATTAAATGCGTACTGTTTCTATCTTAGCTACTAAGAGTGTCTAATTACTTCAATCTTTTCTACAGAAGATTGAAGTCACTGAGGCTGTCAGTTTGCGTGGATCTAAAATCAATGGCCATGGAAGCAGCCATCAAGAAGTCAAACACTGGGAAAATCTGCTGCACAACCTACTGAAAAGGACCTCACTTTGAGGACAGCGGTGTTCCTAACCCAAGTCCTGGTAGTCCCCTAACCTCCTGTACCTGTGAAAGTTGGACAATGAAGAAAGAAGACCCCAGAAGAAGAGGTTCATTTGCAGTATGATGTTGATGAAGAATGTGGGCGGGACCACCAGACGAGCAAACAAAGCTGTCTCGGAGGAACCAAAACCACGATACTCCTTACACGGGAGAATGGCATGACTTCATCTTACATATTGGGCCAGGTTATCAGGAGAAACAAGTCCCTGGAGAAGGACATCATGGTCAAGAAAGCAGAGGGTCCTTGAAGAAGATGCTCTGTGAGATGGATTGGCACCCTGGATTCAACAATGGGCTCCAACCTAACTGTCCGTCGTGTGGGCAACCGGCTGAGGGGCGCCTTGTCCTGGTGTACATAGGCTTGCTCTGAGTCAGAGCTGCCTCAAAGGCAAATAACATTTGCTTAAGAAAAGAGCTAACCTTGGCATACTTTGCAGACGAATAAGCCGACACTCAGAGAGGAGCTGAGCTTCACACGCTCAGGGTGACAGGATGGACTCAGACGCTCCAAGTCCATGGCCATCTAGTATTTGCTCCCCTCCAAGTCCCTGCTGTCACTTAGAAGTGGGGCACCGCATACTTCTTGATAATTGCACTCCCTAGGAATGAACTAGAACACTGCTTCAACCGGTGAATGCCCTTTAAGGAAGGCTCTTGGGTCACTTTGAAGGAATTTACCCAGTTGCTTTTTTTTCCTTTCTTTCAGTATGATAAGTTATTATAATGAGGGACAGCAAACTAGCTAGTCCAATGTAAACTGCTCTCTTGGCTAAGCTTAGGCTGACAAGGAAGCAGCTGCCTGATTGAACTTTATACCCGGACCACCCAGGAAGCAAAGGGACCTGGGGCTTCCCAGTGGGAAATCTTCCTTACAAACAGTGACAAGGTTTTCTTTACTTTCTCTGTTCCTCCATCCCTCCCTCCCGCCTTTCTTTCTTTCCATTTTTATTTCTTTTTCTACAGTGCAGTTCCCTTCCATCCCTTTCTTTTTTGCTCCCAGGCACGTCTCACACACTCACCCTGGGGAGGAACCCAGGCCAGCCTGGGGTGACAGACCAGCATCTCTCCTACCTTCCACTTGATAGGCAGCGGTAGCTGCCCCCCAGGCAAATCCTTCCGGGAAGGCCATGGTTTCTGTGGACGCTGGGGAGAATGGAGCTTTGTGGCTTTGCCTTGCAGGAGCACAGTCACGAGCCAAAGATCAAGCGAACTCTCACCCCAGGCAGGATCCCAGAAGGCTCCTGTATACGTAAGCAAGAGTCAGATTACAGCCCTCTTGGCTGACCCTGTGAAGAATTGTTAAGAATCAATGATCCCTTCAGAACCAGTGGTGTGAGTGGCGATACTGGGAGGGTAGAAGGAGGGAGGGTTGGAAAGGGGGAACCAGTTACAAGGATCTACATGTGACCTCCTCCTTGGGGGACGGACAACAGAAAAGTGGGTGAAAGGAGACATTGGACAGGTCAAGATATGACAAAATAATAATTTATAAATTATCAAGGGATCATGAGGCAGCGGGGAGGGAGGGGAAAAATGAGGAGCTGATGCCAGGGGCTTAAGTGGAGAGCAAATGTTTTGAGAACGATGAGGGCAATCAAGGTACAAATGTGCTTTACACAATTGATATATGTATGGATTGTGATAAGAGTTGTATGAACCCCTAATAAAACGATTAAAAAATAAAATTTAAAAAAATTGATGACCTTTGTACTCTGAGAACAATTATACTTTGCCTCTGAGCTCCTGTTGATTTCTCGGAGAGCAAGACCACAGTCAGGGTAAGCTGAGTCCCTGCTTTGGCACGGCTCCCATTCACCTGAGCTTTCCCTCTTCGGCATAGTGCTTGGACTTCCTTCCTTCCTTCCTTCCTTCCTTCCTTCCTTCCTTCCTTCCTTCCTTCCTTTCTTCTTTCCTTCCTTCCTTCCTTCCTTCCTTTCTTCTTTCCTTCTATCCTCCCTTCCTTCCTTCCTTCCTTTCTTCTTTCCTTCTATCCTTCCTTCCATCCTTTTTTCTTTCCTTCCTTCCTTCTTTCCTTCCTTTCTTCCTTCCTTCCTTCCTTCCTTCTTTCCTTCTATCCTTCCTTCCTTCCTTCTATCCTTCCTTCCTTCCTTCCTTCCTTTCTTCTTTCCTTCTATCCTTCCTTCCTTCCTTCCTTCTTTCCTTCTATCCTTCCTTCCTTCCTTCTTTCCTTCCTTCCTTCCTTCCTTCTTTCCTTCCTTCCTTCCTTCCTTCCTTCCTTCCTTCCTTCCTTCCATCCTTCCTTCAAGGAGGCAGCTCACGTCGCTAGAATTTTCCTTCAGCTCCTCCCTCCTTTCCTCCGCCCCATTCTCTCAAGAGGATCATTTTCAGCGGCTGCTGCCCACTGCCATCGAGTCCATGCTGGCTCACAGTGACCCTCTAGGACAGGGTAGAACTGCCCGTGTGGTTTTTCCAAACTATAACACTTCACAGGAATCCAGAGCCTCGTCTTTCTCCTTCTGAGTAGCTGGGGGTTTCAAACGGCCAACCTGGAGTTTAGAGTAGCCCAATGCACAACCACTGCACTACCAGGTCTCTTAGAGTCACTCAAATGTTGTTGTTATTGGTTTAATTGACTAATACTATCACTTCTGGGTTTTGTGATTTCCTCCCCAATGTTTAATATGATCATTTGACTTCTGGGCAGAGGAGGGGCAATGAGTCCTTTAAAGCAGAGTAGATCGCTGTGTGGGGGTGAAGGGACCCTTTAGCATAGATGAGAGAATAGGAATCTGACCATTCTGTTGTACTTACCCATCGTCGTTGCACTGATTTTGACTCACGGCACCCTTAGAGTGACCCCCCAAACCCAAGGCCCTGCCACTGAGCCTATTCCCACGCATAGTGAGCGACCCTCTCGACACACTGCCATGGAGTCAACTCTGACTCAGAGCAACCCCATGAAGACAGAGTTGAACCGTTCCTGTGGGTTTGCAAGACTGCAAAGCTTTCATGGGAGTAGGAAGCCTCATCTTTCTCCCGGGCACAGCTAGTTGTTTCGAACTTCTGGACTTGTGGTTAGCACCTCAATGCATAACACAATATATCACCCAAGGAGGCGACATGGCAGAGGAGTGGGGGGTCAGGGGGTAGGACCAAACTCGACCATGGAGTCAGTTTTGCCTCTTAGAGGCCCTAGAGGACAGGGTAGATTGCCCTGTGATTTTCTGATACTGTCACTCTTTAGGGAAATAGCAGGTCTCATCCCTGCCTAGCGGTGTGACTGGCGATTCCAACGTGCCAACCTCGTGGTTAGCCATCTAGCTCATAGCCAGGCTCTGAGCAGGCCTCAGAGGCCAGCAGGGCTCCTCTGCAAACATCCGATTCTGGACACAAGGGCGTGCTCCTGACCTGTGCCAAAGGTTTTTGAGTCCCTAGGTAATATGAAAATGGTTAACCCATTCAACTGCTCACCCAAAGGATGGCCGTTTGAATCCACCCAAGGGTGCCTCAGAAGAAAAGCCTGGCAATCCACTGGCGAATGAACTCAGCCTTTGAAAGCCCTAGAGAGTACACTTTTACTCAAACCTGCTGATTCACCATGAATCAGAATCAAATAAATGGTGACTGGTGCTACCAGTCAGGAGGGGTCTTATCTTGCTTTCTCTGGATTGAGTCCGTTTCTTCCAGAGAAGAGTCCTACAACCTCCTGCCTCGGGAATAGAACCCAGTATCCCTTCTCTGTGCCTTAGAAGGAGGTCAGCAACGCTCTCCTGTGAGCTGTGCTGGTTCCCTTGAGGTCCGCCCTGTCCAATTTCATTTCTTCAGAGCCTGCACCTGCTTCTCTGCCTGGACTGGGGAGAAGCAAGCTGTGGGAAAGGAACCTGGGAACAGAGATGGAATGGTTCATTGTTAGTTGTTGATGTTTTTTATTTAAAATCATTTTTATTGGGGGCTCTTACAGCTCTTATAACATTCCATACATCAATTGTGTCAAGCATATTTGTACCCGATGTCATCATCATTTCCAAAGCATTTTCTACTTGAGCCCTTGGTATCAGCTCCTCCATTTTTCACTGAAGGCCCTGCGTGCAAACAGCTAACGTGCTTCACTGATAACTGCAAGACTCTCTAGAGGTACCTAGGAAGAAAAGTCTGGCATTCACCTCTCCTAAAACTAGGCACTGCAAACCCTATGAAGCGAGTTCTAATCTGACAGGGTCACCTGAAGCTGGAATGGACTGGAGAGCAACTGGTTTGTTTTTCAACTAAAACTACACTTTTAAATTACATTATTGGCCACATACTTATTCAAACCCCTACTCCAGCCTTCCATCCATTGTGCCTGACAGATGCCCAACTCATGAGGTGGTTTTGTTCTTTGCATCTTTCATTGGTTTGGGTTTGGTTTCTGCGGCGTAAATTGACTTCTGGCTTCTTTCTCCAGAGGCTTGAGTTCCAGCTTCCTCCACACTACACAATTTCTATTTCACAATCTGCTTTCTAGTTCCCAAACGTTCACACATAGTTCCCGAGTCTTGGGGTCACCACCGCACCCACTTTCACTGTCTCTGTGTTTTTATTATGCTCTTACTGTCCATGTAGTTCAGACTCTGAAGGAAATAGACCTGAAGGTGCTTATTCTCCACACGATTGCAGCCAACAGCCATCCAGAGTCATTTTTATTGCAGACTTTGTGATAGCACTACAAAGGGGTGGCGGTGGCGGGATGATTTGAGGACTCTGTCACTCTCATTTTTCAAAGGAAAGAATCAAAGTAAAGACAGGTATTCCTGCCTCAGAGAAAGTTAATGGCCAAATTGGAGTGTCCTAATCTGTACACAGGAGTAGTGGTACCCTGTCCTACATAGTCTCATGAGTCGGTGTTGACCAGATGGCAATGAGTTTGGGGGTTCTGTTTGTTTGTTTGCTGTTTTAAACTTTATCACACTATTCTTCCCCTGGCTATTCTCTGAAATATTCCAATTTGAGGTTTATAGAAAGGCACTGATAGTTTAGTGGCAAACTTGGTGTTTTCTGTGCCGGGCACCCAGGTCTGATTCCTGGCCAGCTCACTTCAACCCAGACTACTTTGATATGCAGCCACCAGTCGGCCAGTGAGGCTGTGTGCTCCTGTCAGGAGGTAAAAGATTCAGAAGCCCTTCCAGTCTAAGATGAACTAGGAAGAAAGATCATCTATTTTCCAAAGTTATCCAGTAAAAGTCCATGGAGCCCAACAGTACAGCTCCCATGAGTTTGGGGAAGTGCTTCATTTTGTTGCGCATAGGAGCACCACGAGCCAGCAACTATGCAGTGGCAGCTAGCATCAACAACAAAATGAAAGGATTCATTTTATAACAACTCTCTCCATTCTTCCTAACTGTAACCCTGAAGGAACAAGACAGAAAGATAAAAGAGAGAAATGTTGTTGTTGTTGTTGTTGTTGTTGTTGTTGTTGTGATGTGGCGTTGAGTTGGTTCCAACTCAGAGCGACCCTGTGCACAACAGAAGGCACTGCTGCCCCCCCCCCCCTTGCATCCTCCCAACAGTGGTTTCTATGTCAATCCAGTTTTCCTCCTTTTCACCACTTCTACTGCTCAACACGATCTTCTCCGGGGACCGCTTTCTTCTGATAACCTGGCCAGAGGTCCTGGGCCAGCTCTCTGCTACTCTTGTGTCTAAGGAGCATTCTGGATGTACTTCTTCCTAAAAGCATCTGTTTGTCCTCTTGGCAGTCCATGACACTTTGGATAGTCTTCTCCGGCACCATAATTCAAATGCATCCACCTCTTCTCCAATCTTTCTAATTTAACGTCCAACTTTCACATACATATGAGGTGACTTAAAATAGCATGGCTTGAGTCAGGTGTCCCTTAGTCCTCAAAATAACCTCCTTGTTTTCAACGCTTAAAAGATATATTTTTGCAGCCTATTTACCCAATGTCTTTTGATCTCCTGACTGCCGCTTCCATGAGCATTGGCTGCGGATCCAAGGGAGACAAATTCTTCAAATCCTTTTCAATCTTTTCTCCGTTTATCATGATTTTGCCTATTGGACTAGTTGTGAGGATTAGTTATGGCGCTTCCTCCTATAAGCCAGCTTTTCTGAGGATTTGCTCAGGAACACATTGAATGCCTATGGTGAGAGGATAAAACCAGGATGCAACTCTTTCTTGATGTTAAACCATGGAGAAACAGAAGAGTTTAAGAGACACTTAAATATGAAATAAGTGTCAAACATGAGGGGTGTGCTATTAAATTAAACCTTATCATCTTCCAGGGAGCTCTGGAACACTATTGTTTAAGCCCTTACCTGCACAGTCAGTGGTTCAAACCCACCAGCCATTCCATGGGGAAAATGTATAGTACTCAGTTGCTCTACAGAAACATTAGCAACCTGGGACAGTCTTTAAGGAACTGGTGCTCTGTCTTTTAAGGGTCACTATGGATTGAAATTGACTCGAGGACAATGGATTTGGCATTTTGGTTTTAAAATCTGACCGTTCAGAAGCAGTCATCATCAATGACATAAAAGGGGATTAGCATAAATATTAAAATATATCCACTAACGAACACTAGATGGCACTATTGCGATTATTTTAAGTTTACAAGTTACCATATGAACCTTGTATTAACAGCTTGAGCCCTACTCAGTCTAACCCTGTAGGACGGAGTAAACCTGCCCCATAGGGTTTTCCAAGGTTTACATCTTTATGGAAGCTGACGGCTTCTTCGTGCTCCTACGGAGTGCTTCGTGAGTTTGAACCACCAACCTTGTGCTTAGTGATCCAGCACTTCACTACTGTACCCTGGCAGCCTCTGCAGAAGTTACTTGATGAAAAATAGCTCAGTTTCATTTTCCTTAACTGAAATCGCATTCTTTCTCAAACGTTTGTGTCAGGACCTCATTACGCTCTGGAAAATAGTCGAGGCGCCTAGAGAGCTTTTCATGTGGTGACTTATAGCTAGCAGTGTCCACCGTAACAGGAATTAAAACTGAGCTGTTAAACATGTTTTATTAATATTTAAAAGAGCAAAAAGCATGCTAAGATAAACAGAATATTTTATTAATAATAACCACATAATCCCCGGCAAAAATGTCTAATGGAGAGAGTGATATATTTTACATGTTTGCAAATCCCTTAATGTCTGACTTAATAGAAGACAGCTGGATTCTCTTATCTGCTTCACAAGGTCATCTGCGTGATATGGGGTCTTATCTCTGGAAAAATACATGTACCACTCATAAAAGAGTGACAGGGAAAGGCACGAGGGAAGATTACTTCTCAGTATAATTATGAAAATAATGTGGACTTTGAGGTCCCCAAAGGGCTCAAAAACCCCAAGGCTCTACGAGTCACCCATCCAGAGTTGCTGTCCTGGTTTTTCCTTCCCTCCCTCCCTCCTCCAGAACCTGCAAGGCTGCCTATCAACCCTCTGTAACCTTCACACCTTCCAAAGAGTTCACACCGTGAACGTCCCCTATCCCTAAGGCCGGAAGTTGGGAAGTGAATAAGGACGTTGAACACTGAGTAAGGAAGACCGAAAAAGAATGGATGCATTTGAATTGTGGTGCTGGCAAGTAATATTGGAAGTTTCATGGGCTGGCCAAAGAACACACAAGTCTGTCATGGAAGAAATGCAGCCAGAATGCTCCTTAGGAGCCAAGGATGGTGAGACTTTGACTCACAGGCTTGGGATGTTTTCAGCAGAGAAGAGTGCTGGAGGGAGACATCATGCTGGGTAAAGTTGAGATGCAGGAAAGAGAGGAAGGCCCTTGACGAAATGGATTGATACAGTGACTTCAACGATGGGCGCAAACACAAGACCAATTGAGAGGGTGGTTCAGGACAGGATTGAATTAGTTCAAGTTGATTGTGCCAACCTGGCCGATTAACATATATGGGGTTCACTGAAGGGTGGAGAGATAAATGGTCAGTGAGCTTTGCCTTTCTAGTTCTCGGGTCTCTTGCTTTGTGATTGTTGGACCAGGGTGCAGCTGCCTTAGCCAGTTCCCTGTTTCAGGCAAAACTCACTTCCCCAAGGAGAAGCCACATGGACCTACCCCTATGCAGCCCTGGGTGCTGGAGCAGCCATGTGGAGACCCCTGCCAGTGCTGAGATGCTTACACGTTCACTGACTCAGCTTACCTTCTGCAGTCGGCATCATTGCGTCTGTTTTGTGAGATGGAGGAGGACTTTGTGGACTTTGAGGACATGTGGACTTTGAGGACATGTGTCGGACATATGGGTTAATGGGTTAATGTTGGACTTGTGGGCTTGGGCAGCACTGGGTTGGGATGTTTTCTTGATGTGCACTTACCCTTTATATAGAGGTCTCTCTTGTACATGAGTTTCTGTGGATTTGTTTCTCTAGAGTACCTAGACTAACACAGGATGGTGTTTTACTCTGTTGGACATAGGGTCAGAGCTGGCTCCACAGCACCAAACAACAACAATGGCTATAAGGCACAGGATTTGGCACCCACAATGTCAGATGAGCAGGAATTGTCTTTTTGCCTCTTTCTTTCTTTCCTTCTTTCTTTTTCTTTCTAGATGTAGGATTCTTCATGGTCTCATCTTCAAGACTGACTAGAAAAAAAATGTGTGTGTGTGTTATTGGTGAGTTCTCTCCCTCCATTTTCTGGATTCACAAGAAAATGCGGTGGAAAATAACGACCATCTCAGTATTATCGAGTCCATTCCGACTCAGAGATGCTATAAGACAGGGTAGAAGACAACAAATCTTTGTGGGAGTAGAAAGTCTCATCCGTCTCCCATGGTGGTTTTGAATTGCTGATCTTGCAGCTAACTGCCCAATTCTTTACCCACTATGCCACCAGGCTCCTTTAAATTTAGTTTCAATATAGATCAACTCTTAAAATGACTGGTGTCCCCAACTCTCTGCCTCTGGTTTTTGGCCCATGCCTGTTCCTGCCAAAATGTCCAAGCCCTTCAGATCCAACCATTTTCCACTTTTAAGACAGATAAATCCTTCTCTGGGGAGGTACATTTAGGTTCACCTGCCCCTCTCATGCCGCACAAGTCATTCTTTAAGGTCCTGAAACTTTCTGGGGGCACGATGCATGACTAGAGCACCAAATCCCAATTACTCAAAAGGCACACCAACTTCTGCCCACTGGCCACAATGGAGAGAAGTGTAAGTTAATGGTTATCGTTTTTTTCCTATAGGTGTCTGTTTTAGAAACCTTGGGAATGTTTTAAAAAAAAAACTTTCACTGCCATTGAGGCAATTCTAGCTTATAATGATCCTATAGGAGAAAGTAGAACTGCCCTTGTGGATTTCTGAGCCCCTAACTCTTTAGAAGAGTAGGAAGCTTCATCTTTCTCCTGCTTAGTGGCTAGTGGTTTCAAACTACTGACCTTGCAGATAGCAGCTGAAAGTCAAACCCACTATACTACCACAGCTTCTTCTTGGGAGTACTAAAAACTATGAATTCGGTATAGATGATGGAGGGGATGAGAAGGAGGCTTCAAACATTTGTGGGAAAATTCCCATTCTCTCTTAACCCTATTTCCACGTGAATTTTTGAAGCTCCTTTGAAGGAAGCAAATTATTCAGTATGGCTCTTCTAACCCCAGTCTGTGTATCTCCAACCAAATAACATTTTCTCAATGTACCTGGGTAAGAAAGTGGAGGGAGATGCTGATTGGAGTATAGGATTCAACTGTGAGAACCATCCTGCAGAATATACAGCGAACCATCGTAGAAGCAGGTAAAGGGATCTGCTAACAGCAAGAAAGGAAAGCCAGTAGGGGGGCATGTCCTTTAGATCCTTGTACAGTGAATCTCCTTGATCCAGGAGGCAGATTTGACACAGAGAAGTAGCAACAGCGGATCCAAAGCAGGAGACAGAGCGGTGGACTTCCCAAGTCACAGAGCAAGTAACGCTGAGTGCTTTAGACATGTGGTCTAATATCAGACTTATGGACTTGATCTGGACTAGGCTGGAATGTTTTCTCAATATTCAACTGGTCTTGTATATAAAATTTTCTTGTACAATAGACTTATGTGCATATATTTATAGGTTCAGTAGTAGGGTAGCAAATGGACATTGGGCCTCCTCATGCATACTCCCCCAGTACAATAGCACCTCACGCTGCTAAACGGTTATTGCAGACGTGTGTGTAAGCAAACGTGGTGAAGAAAGCTGATGGTGCCCAGCTATCAAAAAGATATAGCATCTGGGGTCTTAAAGACTTGAAGGCAAACAAGCGGCCATCTAGCTCAGAAGCAACAAAGCCCACACAGAAGAAGCACACGGCTTAAGCGAATACAAGGTGTTGAATGGACCATGTAGCAAACATCAAGGAACAAAAACAATCATTGTGTGATCACCTTCCTCACAGAATCGCTGAAAACGAAGGTGTGCATAAGCAAGTGTGGTGAAGAAGACTGATGGTGCCCGGCTACTGAGAGATATAGCGTCTGGGGACTTAAAGGCTTGAAAGCAAACAAGCAGCCATCTAGCTCAGAAGCAACAAAGCCCACACGGAAGCAGCACACCAACATGGGTGATCGTGAAGGGCAGAGGAGACCAGGTCTCAAACAACAAAGGTGGGGTGGGGTGGGGTGGGGTGTGGTGGGAATCACATCACCTTGAATGAGGGGGAGTGCGTGATGGGGACCCAATGCCCATCTGAAGACAGCTGGACATCCCTTGCAGAGGGGTACTGGGAAGAGATGAGTCACTCAGGGTTCAGTGTAGCAACAATGAAACTCAAAACCTTCCTCTAGTCCCTGAATGCTTCCTCCCCTCCCAATCATCATGACCCCAATTCTACCTTGCGGACCTGGTTATACCAGAGGATGTACAGTGGTGCAGTAGGGATCTGGAAACACAGGGAATCTAGGACGGACAAACCCCTCAACACC
The DNA here is from genome assembly GCF_050624435.1 of Tenrec ecaudatus. NCBI lineage: Eukaryota > Metazoa > Chordata > Mammalia > Afrosoricida > Tenrecidae > Tenrec > Tenrec ecaudatus. The sequence goes on from NC_134532.1 coordinate 200,989,099, forward strand.
AGCGGTAGGAGTGGCAACACCAGGAGAGAAGGGGGTGTAGAAAGGGAGAACTGGTCTTGGGGATCTATGTGTAACCTCCTCTTTGGGAGATGGGCAATGAGAAGGTGAGTGAGGGGAGACGCCGGGCAGTGTAAGATAAGATATAATAATTATTTATAAACTATTAAGGGATCAGGGGGAAGAGGGGAGCAGGGAGGGAGGGAGGGGGAAGGGGAAAAAAGGGAAACCGAGCTGATTCCAGGAACCCAAGTGGAATGTGAATTTTGAGAATGACGAGTGCAATGAATGTATAAGGGTGCTTTGCTGAATTGATGTATGTATGGATTGTGATAAGAGTTGTATGAGCCCCAATAAAAAGATTTATTAATAAAAAAAATTCTTGTACACATGTGTCTCCCTGTATTTTTTCTCTAGTCTACCAGGCTAATCCAAGCACCATAATTCAAATTCCTCTATTCCACTTTGGTCCTCCTTATTCAATGTCTAATTTTCTTCTTTTTTTAATCATTTTATTAGGAGCTCATACAACTCATCACAATCCATACATATATCAATTGTGTAAAGCACATTTGTACATTCATTGCCCTCATCATTCTCAAAACATTTGCTCTCCACTTTAGCCCCTGGCATCAGCTCCTCATTTTCCCCTCCCTCCATGCTCCCCCTTCCCTCATGAACCCTTGATAATTTATAAATTATTATTTTGTCATATCTTGCCCTGTGCGACATCTCCCTTCAGCCACTTTTCTGTTGTCCGTCCCCCAGGAAGGAGGTCACATGTAGATCCTTGTAATCGGTTCCTCCTTCAATGTCTAACTTTCATACACTATGAGGCAATTGAAACTACCATGGCTTGGGATAGGTGCATCTTAGTCCTCAAAGTAACCTCCTTGTTTTTCAACATTTTAAAGTGGTCTTGTGCTGCAGATTTACCCAATTCAACATGTCCTTTGATCTCTAGACTGCTGCTTCCATGAGAATTGATGGTGGATCCAAGCAAGATGAAATTCCTGACAACTTCAGTTGTTTCTCCATGTGTCATGATATGATCAATTAGCCCAATTGTGAGGACTTTTACTTTCTTTATATTGAGTCGTAATCCATACTGAAGGGTGCAATCCTTGATCTTCCTTGGCAAGTGCTTTCATTCCTCCTCACTTTCAGCAATCAAAGTTGTGACATCTGCATATTGCAGATCGTTAATAAACCTTCCACCAATCCTGATGCCACATTCTTCTTCATATAACCCAGCCTCTCTATCTGCTCAACATACAGACTGAATAAGTATGGAGTGAGGATTCAGCCCTGACTTTTAAACACTGCTGTGTCTCCTTTTCTGTTCACACAACTACTTCTTGATCCATGGACAAGTTCCACATGAGCACAATATAATGCTCTGGAATTCCCATTATCCTTAGGGTTATCCAGTTCATTATCATCTACACAGTCCAATGACATAGTCAATAAAACACAAGCAGACATCTTTATGGTATTCTCTGCTTTGGGCTGAGATCCATCCGACACCAGCAATGATATCCCTTGTTCCATGTCTCCACATTCTCTTCTGAATCTGGCCTTAATCTCTGGCAGCCCCCTATCAATTTACTGTTGCAAGTATGTTGTATGGTCTTTGGCAAAATTTTGCTTGCAAGTGATATTAATGATACTGTTCTATAATTTTGAGTATGCTATTGAGTCACATTTCTTTGGAATTAGGACAAATAGAGAGCTCTTCTAGTCAGTTGGCCAAGTAGTTGTCTTCCAAATTTCCTGGTATAGACAAGTAAGTGCTTCCAATACTCTATCAGCTTGTTGAAACATTTTAGTAGGTATCCCGCATTCAATAGGAATCCATCTATTCCAGAAGCCTTGTTTATGACTAATACTTTGTGCTCACAATGGACCTCTTCCTTCAGTACAGAACTTCAGGTTCTTGCTTATATGCTTCCTTTGAAATGGTTGAATGTTGACTAGGATTTTTTTTTTTGGTACAGTGACTCTGGGTTTTCTTTCCATCCTCTTTTGATGCTTCTGCATCACTCAATAATTTCCCAAAGAATTTTTCAATATATGTACGTGGAAATCTATTAATAAGCCTTCCTCTGATCCTGGTGCTACGTCATTCTTCATAGGAGAAGGTACTCCCCCCCCCAAAAAAAAAAAACAAACAGAATTGTGCTGGGCAGAGCGAAGCTTTTATAGTATACATTTTTCCTGCTAGTTGAAAATGGAGCAGCTCACTGTGAGTTAGTGTACCCAGTGGCATCTCCTGGGAAGGTTCTCTCTGGTCAGAGTGAATTTTTTCATAAAAGAAGTTTCACTCTATGTGCAGCTGTGAAATTGTGTTTCCTGCTCAGGAAAAATGCAACTTGTGATATTGAACACAGTTTACAATTACAGAGCTATGGGAAAAAACTCAAGTGTACGGCATGTATGGTTTTCTTGTTTCAAAAAAGTTGAACTGTTAGTTGATGACAAACCTCATCTGGACGTTCATCAATTTCCTAAACAGATGAATGTCGACTCCTAGTTCATTCCACCCGGTCAGACTGTTAATCTAGCTTTCGATTTAGAGGACCCAAAAAGATAGTCTAACAGTGTGGGGGGGGGGGGGGGAAGGCCTGATTTGTGGCATATGAGGAACTTGCTCTGTTACCACGACAATGCACCTGCTCACACAACCATGTCAGGACACCAGGTTGGAGCAAAAAACAACCTTCCTCTCTTGAACCACGCACTTGACTCACCTGACCTTGCTCCTTGCCACTTCTTTGTGTTTCCACTAATGAAGAGGAACAAGAAAGGAGAGCAAACTGATGACATAGACAAGGTGAGTTAAAAAATAAGGGAGGTGCTCTCAGCCATCCAAATGAATGAGTTTGAAAAATGTGTCCAAGAATGGAATTGCATATTTGACAAATGTATTAAATGTAATGGAGAGTACTTTGAAGGTGATAAGGTTGTTTGGTAAAAACCTTAAATACATAGCCTTGAAAAAGAATTCTGCAGTTTGCTCAGCATTCAGATTGAGTAAATATGGTGAAAGAATACAACCCTGAAGTATACCTTTCCTGGTTTTCAACCACTCAATATCTGCCCCCCACCTTTTTTTTAATAACTGCCTCTTAGTCTATGCACATGAGCACAATGAGTGTTTTGGAATTCACATTCTTTGCAATGTTATCCATAGTTCATTATGGTCCACACAGTCGAATGCCTTCACATAATCAATAAAGCACAAGTAAACATTGTGTGAGCGTGCACACACACATTAGCATGTGTACATACAAAGCAAAAATATACATGGCATAAGCCATCTCTTTGTTCATTGTAAAACAAACTGCTCTTCAATGAGCATCTGGGGCCTATGGTAGTTCAGTTTCTGTCAAGTTTGTTGGGCCAGGATCCTCAATCGTTTGGCAGTTGTGACACAGCCATCCCCCCATGATGTGGCTTAACACAGGATAATCATCTACACAAAGGGATCTACTATGAGCAACCAATCAGTTGTACAAAGATTAGATCTGTGTACACCCCAATTCAGATCAGAGTGCTGATTCAATGCATTGAAAGGCTGTTTCCTGGTTAGCTGCAGAGGCTTTACAGAAGACTCTGAGGCCTTAGACCACCTGGATCCGAGGTTCCTAAACCTGGGGGATTGTTGGAATCCCCTGGAGATCTGGTGAAACTACACTTGCCTGGCTCCTTCCCCTAAAGATGCTGATTCATTAGGTAGCAAATAGAGCCTAGGGAATTGCAATTTCTCTAAGTCTTCACATCATTCCAATGATCAGGCAAGTTTGAGGACCCAGGCCCTGGATAGAAGGAGCCTGCTTCCCTGAAGCACTTCACAGAGCAGAGCCTCGTACCAGCCCCACAAGCAACTCACATTGGCCAGTCATATGATTAAGAAGGGGAGGGGAAGGGGGATTTACCTTGATAAACCACTGACCCTGTGGGGTAGCTAACAAATATATTCTCTCATAAAAAGAACTATGTTTTAAAAAGAAAGAATTCATGGAAACAGTCTGATGGCTTCAAAAATTACATTCTCCCAGTAGAAGAACACCTTCAGTTGGAGCTAGTCACTGGGGGAAAATGAAAGTAAAAAGAAACCTCCTGGAAAGCAAAGGTCAAACCCCCCTGCAGCTGTTTGTACAGATTCCCCCCCCCCCCCCCGGCCTGGACTTTCTGCGTGTCAAGAAAGACCCAGTAACTCTGGACTGAAGGAAGCACATTTTACAAAAGGCCTGACTCCTCTGAGTCATCAAGCTATTTTTAATATTTCAATAATTCTAACTGCAATTATACATTTATTTCCTATAAAACCTCCCAGGCTATCTAGAACATCAATTTTATTGCTTTGGGCTGGAATTATATAAACTCATTGTGGTAATACTGGCTTCTCATGCATGAAAATGCAAAAATGAATTAATTATAATAATGCTCTCAGATTCTTAGTAGCAAGAATCTCTTAGAACGCATGGGCCCCAGAAAGGAAATTAGTAATTTAAGGGAATCTTTGATTGTGAAAATTCTATCAACTGAGGTGTGTGTGTGTGTGAGAGAGAGAGAGAAAGAGAGACAGAAACAAAGAGAGAGATATATTTTTATGAATCAATAATAGCTCTATGCCAATGGATTTATATATGTACTCACATATATGTTTGTACATTCATGTAAACATGAGAGAAAGATGAGGCTCTCTGCTCACTTAAAGAAGGGTATACACTCGGACAAACTAAATAGGGTCGCTATGAGTCAGAGAAGTGAGTTTTATTTCTTGGCTATGTATACATAGTGGGCAGATGTAAAGTATATGCATCTGTTTCTGTTTTATGTGTACTTATCCATATAGTCATTAGGTGCTATCAAGTCATTTGTGACTCATCAACGAAATCATGTGACAGAGTTGAACTGCCTCAGAGGGGTTTCTGTATCTATACAGATGATCTTTGGAATCACCTGGGGATTAAGTGCTTCCATGTATGTGTAGAGCTGTAAATACTAGTATAACCAGGTGAGCACTCGTGTGTACATCTGTACATGTGTGCGTGTGACCATATGTGTATCTATGTATCATAAATCCTTCCAGATTAAGTAACTCCAAAACATGGACTGAGTAGTTTATCAAGCTGTCCCCAGTGTGGAGCCATATTAAAAATTCACACACCCCCGAATCAGGTCCAACACCCAGCAACCTAACAGGACAGGGTATAACTGCCCCTTGTGGGACTCTGAGACTGTAACTGTATAGGAATGGAAAACTTGGGTTCCAAACTGCTGACCTTGTGGTAAGAAGCCCAATGCATTAACCACAACACCACCAGGACTCCTGACCCATATTGATAGCTTGTAAATATGAGCTATATCTGTGAATACACTCAAGTGGGGTCCAAATTGTTTGCAACTCTTTATTTATTGATCTATTTCTCTTCACATTTATTTATTGATGATTTGCTTTACATCCCCAAAAGATTTAGCTTGGAAGTAACAAAATAACAGCAGGACATCATTTGCCATTTTAAAAATCCATATTGCCATATAATTAGGGCTGTACTATCGAGTAATTTTCTAAACAAACAAAAAGAGAGAGAGAGAGAGAGCTCTGCCCAGCCAGGTGTTGCCAGGTGGGTACTAACCATGCCACACAAGTAACCAGAGAAACCTCTCAAGACCACTCACAGCTCAGTGGCTGGGCTTAGAAGCCCCAAGAATGAAGGCACTCTTTTCCTGAGGCTTTTGGCAAACAGCCACAGCTGTAGTGTCAGGTTCCCATTGTAGCACAGTGCAGGCACCCATCCGTGCTGCAACCACCAGAGATTTTGTCCAACCCACCAGATGTTCTCCCAACTCCCACCAACTTGGACTTCACCCCTCAGGTGGTTCTTCTCCAAATCCTTCCCTCGCCCCACCTGGAAACCACTCACAACCAACGTGCGTTCCCACTGAGTCACCAGAGAATGATGATCTGGGCGGGGACTGGCGGGAGGCAAGCAAGGCGCCTAAAGCCCAAGCTTTCCGGAGACAGCTTCACTCAGTCCTGGCCCTGCAGTTAAATACCAGAAAGAGAATCCCCGCGTTCGGAGGCCTTGCCACCGCATGACAAGCTCCCTTTCTCAGCAGTTCTGAGGCGCCGCACAGCTGTGCCATCTGCCTCAGGACTCACTGTAGCTAATCCACCTGCATCCCAGGAGTGTTTGAACCTCGGAGAGTGCTTTGATAGCTAATCTCCCTTCAGGAATGAAGTTTAGAACTTCAAAGGCAGTCGCTTCGCACGGAGAATAAAAGTGATGCGTGGGAAGACCCACAGTCCATACAAGAGTGGAATCAAGTCCCTAAAATGTAAAACTGTAATGGAGGGGGGGGGGCCTCTATGTTCATGAATGCAAATTTATTCTACAGCAACTGTACTGGCAGACCAGGAGCCCTGGTAGTGACAGGCGGCTAACCCAAAGGTTGGGGATTTGAAACCAACAACTGATCCTTGGGAGAAGATGGGGCAGTCTGCTTCCACACAACTAAAGCCTGGGAAAGTGTGGGCAGTTGTACTCTGTTCTGTATGGTTACTCTGTATTGGAGTTGACTGAGTGAGGAAGGGTTTAGTTTTGCAGGGAGTATTTGTTTGTGGATGTTGTTTGGCATTGGACGTACCAGCAGAAATGTACTGCACGTGCAGATTTAAGAGAACCTGCCCAGATCAGCCTCTTCTGTGTCTGTAATAGAAGGCTTTGAGACCACACGTGTTTCGTGGCACTCTCACGGGTAGAGCAGAGCTGCACCCCGCAGGCATCTCAGTGACGGACCTCTCGCAGACGTAGATCCCTTCCCTTTTCTTCCTAGATGCCTCTGGGTGGATTCCAACTGTCATACTCTAACTATTAGCTGAGCACCTAACAGCAACTCCCTTGACATGCCTTAGGTATAGGGCAACGTAACTCTGTTCCTGCTCGCTCTCTTTGGGTAATGACACCAGGGATCTTTTCCAACCTAGGCAGTAATCTCCTAAATGGACTCTTAAAGTTTGCTTTTGTTTCTCTCCCACCCAGTGCCTGTGCCACCTCTTTGCAAACACCGCTGCGCAATGAGCATCCACCATTCCTGATGCATGAACTTCTTAACATGGGCAGAACCTGCATGATCTGATTCCCATCTCTTCTCCTCACTGGTTTCCTGAGAACTTCTTCATAACTGCTTCAGTTTTTGTTTTTTGCTTTTCAAATCTGTCATGGGCTGTCTCAGGGCTGATTCTTCACAAATGAGATTTCCTCTGCTTACAACTCTATGTCTATCCCACTCACCCCTGTCTTAGCTAGCTTTTACTTGTCTTCCGTAGACCAGCATAAAGCGACTTAAAAAAAAATAGGTGTTCCTGTCATGAGTCTGTATTGTGCTTTTGTATGTTCCTTAGCTTAATTATTACAGCATAAATTGTCAATTGCAAGAAAATTAATTACCTGCTACTTGGACATACCTTGAAAACATTTTGCGAACCCAAGCAGTCAGTCACAAAGCCCACGTATTCGGATTCCATTCATAAGAAAGTCCAGAACAGACAAATCTATAGAGAGACAGAGTAAATTACTTGTTGTTTAGCCATTTGGGGGGACCTATTTCACCCACCAATATTTTCAGCCATTCGAATTTTATGGGAAACCACTGTGCTAGGTGTCCCGAGAGCTCCCACCAGGCAGAGACATGGGTAGGTGTCCCGAGTGCTCCCACCAGGCAGGGACATGGGTAGGTGTCCCGAGAGCTCCCACCAGGCAGGGACATGGGTAGGTGTCCCGAGAGCTCCCACCAGGCAGGGACATGGGTAGGTGTCCCGAGTGCTCCCACCAGGCAGGGACATGGGTAGGTGTCCCGAGTGCTCCCACCAGGCAGGGACATGGGTAGGTGTCCCGAGTGCTCCCACCAGGCAGGGACATGGGTAGGTGTCCCGAGAGCTCCCACCAGGCAGGGACATGGGTAGGTGTCCCGAGAGCTCCCACCAGGCAGGGACATGGGTAGGTGTCCCGAGAGCTCCCACCAGGCAGGGACATGGGTAGGTGTCCCGAGAGCTCCCACCAGGCAGGGACATGGGTAGGTGTCCCGAGTGCTCCCACCAGGCAGGGACATGGGTAGGTGTCCCGAGTGCTCCCACCAGGCAGGGACATGGGTAGGTGTCCCGAGTGCTCCCACCAGGCAGGGACATGGGTAGGTGTCCCGAGAGCTCCCACCAGGCAGGGACATGGGTAGGTGTCCCGAGAGCTCCCACCAGGCAGGGACATGGGTAGGTGTCCCGAGAGCTCCCACCAGGCAGGGACATGGGTAGGTGTCCCGAGTGCTCCCACCAGGCAGGGACATGGGTAGGTGTCCCGAGTGCTCCCACCAGGCAGGGACATGGGTAGGTGTCCCGAGTGCTCCCACCAGGCAGGGACATGGGTAGGTGTCCCGAGAGCTCCCACCAGGCAGGGACATGGGTAGGTGTCCCGAGTGCTCCCACCAGGCAGGGACATGGGTAGGTGTCCCGAGTGCTCCCACCAGGCAGGGACATGGGTAGGTGTCCCGAGTGCTCCCACCAGGCAGGGACATGGGTAGGTGTCCCGAGTGCTCCCACCAGGCAGGGACATGGGTGACTCTGCGGATCTGAGGAAACAAGCCTCCTCCAAAGGTAACCAGATGTTACTTGGGACGTATGTGTCCCACACAAATTCTATACAAATCTGTATTACCAAAGAATTATTTTCCTTGATTGTAGCATGCTTTCCATGATATAACACATGGTCTCCAAAGAATCCCCCAAAAAAACTCAAAGCAGAAAAAAAGGTGACTATGAAAGGATTAAAGCTTGAGGTGGGAAGGGGGTGTGGGTACAGGTATAAGCAGAACGATATGTACAGGTAGGGTACAGGGTTTCGATATGAGGTGAAGAAAGTGCTAAAATTGACTGTGATGGTGGCTGCACATATCTGTGAGTATTCTAAAAATGTGAATGAATTGGTTTGGTAAATTAATTCTCGATAAAGTTTTTTTTAATGTAGTTGTTGGTCTTCTACATTCACTAACAACTTCTCTAAGGGAGAAGACTGACTGCCTTCACCAGGTAAGTTAAGAAAACTGAAGACAAAATGGGGGCATAAGCAAATGTGGTAAAGAAAGCGGATGGTGCCTGACTATTAAAAGATATAGCATTTGGGGTCTTAAAGACTTAAAGTTACACAAACTGCCATTCAGCAGAGAAGCAACAAGCCCACAGGGAAGAAGCACACCACTGGTGCAATTATAAACAGTCATCGTAGCGGATAATAGGCATCAGAAGACAATACAAACAAACAAACAAAAACATATTTTTGAGAACAAGGGGTGTTGGAGCAGAGATACAAAACCCATCTGTAGACAGTGGAATACCCCCACCCCCAGAGGGGCCACGGGGAAAGGATGAGTCAACCAGGGTGCAGTAAAGCATCAGTGAAACTCACTATACTCCTCTGGTTCCTTGAGGCTTCCTCACCCCCCGCTACCATGAACCCAGTGCTGCTTCTCAATTCAAATTAGACCAGAACATGGACACAGGTATAGATAAGAGATGGGAGATCCAGACATACAGAATCCAGGAACAGGAGTGGGAATACCAACACTAGAAGGGTAGTGGGAAGATGGGAAGAGGAAGGAAGGGGGAACTGATTGTAATGATACGCACATAACCATACACCCCTCTCAGAGAGAAGAACAACAGAAAACATGGGGGAAGGGAGATAGCGGTTGGTGTGAGATATGAAAATAATAACAATTTATAATCTATCAAGGGATTATAAGGAGGGAGGGGAGAGATAAGAGGAGCTGATACTCAATAGAAAGTAAATGCCTGGAATAGAAAGAAGGCAACATATGTACAAATTCATCTGATGCAAGTGATGTATGGATTGTAACAAGAATTGTAAGAGTCCCAATAAAATGATCTTTCAATTTTTAAAAAAGGCGCATTCATCCTGTATTTGTAGGGGAGGTGCTTATTTGTGTGTTAAAGTCATAACCTCATTTAACAAATACATCATAATTGTTTACTATGGTCCAGGCAAACCATGGACGCGAGTGGTAAAGCAAGCCAACCTCGTCCCTGGCCAACCAATCAGAGTTTTGATCATCTGCTGATTGATAACGAACTCCCAGAGTAGAGAAAGAAGCTGGGAATGGAGAAAGCAAGGATCTACAAAAATTATGTAAGATCAAAGAATTACATCCCCTGGGAGTACAAAGATTAGCTTGGGATTTAGGCTTGGGTCGTGGGCAACAGAGTACAGGAATGTCATTCTCAGAACTCCATTGCAAGCTCCTCCATCTTCGACTGACTTTTGTAACACGTTCGCTCAGCATCCACTTAGGAGTATTAATGGTGTGGAGTTGCTCTCAGCCCCAGGATCCAGCCTGAGAGCCCCTTCTCTGCATCTTCCATGAAGTAACACTGTCCTCCCCAGCCCTGTATTTGGGAACCCAGTCTGATCAAGTGGCTCTTACATGACAAACAGCAGCCCTTGTTTTATGCTTCCATTCATAAAATTTACATCTAAAATATCATCTGAGCATCTTAAGTGATTATAAAAAATACGTAGTCTCATTTCATGTGCTTTTTCAGGTCATTTCTGTCTAATGTCTTCTTGAATTGCAATCTGCCTATCCAGCGATCAGAATTCATCAAGAACACGCAAGGTGTTACATTATTCCTGAAATAGAGGTGAGGGCATTAAAATATGGCAGTTCAAGTAGGAGAGATGAAGCTGGTAACACACACTGGTTCTCCCCAAAACCTCCTTCCATGACATTCCCTTATGTGCTTCGCAGGAGCTCACTGCCCTGGAGCTGAATGCCAACTCGCAGAAACCCTAGAGACAGGAAAGAACTACTCCATGGATTTCCAAGACTGTCCATTTTTACAGATGGAGAAAGCCTTGTCTTTCTCCCGCAGAGGAGGCGGGTGGTTTAGAACTGCTAACTTTGTGGTTAGCAGCGCAAAAAGACATGGCCATTATACACACAAATGTAACCTATAAAATACAATTACAACTATGATATAAACAGGGTTTGGGGATTTTTAATGATGGTGGAGTAAGTTGTATCTGTCTTGGAAGAAGTACGGCCAGAGTCCACTTTAGAGGCAAGGATTTTGAGTTTCACCTTTCATACTTCCAATATGTTCTCAGGCAAGACAAGGCCTGGACAAGACATCATTCTGGGTAAAGAAGAGGGGCAGTGGAAAAACGGAAGGCCCTCGACAAGGTGGACAGACACAGTGGCTGCCACAATGCACTCAAACCTACGAACAATCGTAAGGTTGGTGCGAGACTAGGAAGTGTTTAGGTCTGTTGTACCTGGGTCATTATGGGTTGGGACCAACTTGGTGGCACCTAAGAGCAGCAACAATCTGCATCAGAACAACTAACTCTCTCGTACATTCTAAACAACAGGAAAAAGGTTTTTGAAAGAAGTTGAGATCACCCAAGAGTGGTATAAATGCGAGAAGATTCAAGCTATAATAGAACGGAAGAGAACCGCATGGGGCTCATTTCTACAGAGACTCTCTCTGAGGAGCTCCACGGTGCATGCACATGTGTCACATGTGCCCTAGGCTGGAATTTCAATCCAGCGTCATGTTGGACTAAAGGTTTAGCCATCTACTTCTAAAAGATCAGAGATACAAAAAGCCCTGTGGAATGCAATTCAACTCTGACAAACCTGGTTTTGCAATGAGTTAGAATCTTCTTAAAGGCAACTAGAAACCCCGAGGACATGGCTCATTGAGAGAGCTCACAGAGAAGACCTCTGTCTTAAGTGTGAGTGGTGAGGCTCGCCAGGCAGCTGAAAATGGAGACAAGAAATTTGAGAGAGGAAAAAGATAAAAGTTCATGGTACCTAGTTTCCTAGTTACCATTACTTAGAATAAATTGCATTACCTTTCTATTAGATAATACACATTTTTCTTTTAGAAACAAATGTTTAAAGTAAAAAAATATATGAGTTGATACAAAACTATTGTTAGGTGCCAGCAAGTGTCAGTTCTGATTCATAGTGACCCTGTGTACAACAGAACAAAACACTGACTGGTCCTGTACGATCCTCACACTTATTCCTAAATTTGCTCTCATTGTTGCAGCCACTGTGGCAATCCATCTCATTGAGGGCCTTCCTCTTTCTCGCTGCCTCTCCACTTAACCAAACAGGATGTCCTGCCCCAAGGACAGGTCTCTCCTAATAACATATCCAAAGTATGGGAGACCAAGTCTCGCCATCCTTACCTCTAAGAAGCCTTCTGGCTGTACTTTTTTTAAAATCATTTATTGGGGGCTCGTACAATTCTTATCATAATCCATACATACATCCATTGTGTCAAGGGCTTATATACATATGTTGCCATGATCATTCTCAAAACATTTATCTTCTACTTGAGCCCTTAATGTCAGCTGTTCATTTTCCCCCTCCCTCCCCTTCCTCCTACCTAATGAATCCTTCATCATTCATAAATTATTATTTTATCATATGTTACACTGTCTGACATCTCCCCCTGTCCTCTTCTCTGCTGTCCATCCCCCACAGAGGAGGCTATACATAGATTCTCATAATCAGTTCCCCCTTTCTACCCCACATTCCCTCCACCCTCCAGGCATCGCCACTCTTACCACTGGTCCTGAAGGAGTCATCTGTCCTGGATCCCCTGTGTTTCCAGTTGCTATCTATATCAATGTACATCCTCGGGCCTAGCCAGATTTGTAAGGTAGAATTGGGACCATGATAGTGGGAGGGAGGAAGCATTTAAGAACTAGAGGAAAGCTATACATTTCATCGTTGCTACCCTGCACCCTGACTGACTTATTTCCTCCCCACAACCCTTCAGTAAGGGAGTGTCCGGTTGACTACCATTGGACTTTGAGTCTCCACTCTGCACTCACCCACATTTACAATGATATGATTTTTTTGTTCCTTGATGTGTGGCACCTGATCCCTTCGACAGTTCGTGGTCACACAGGCTGGTGTGCTTCTTCCATGTGGGCTTTGTTGCTCCTGAACTAGATGGCCACTTGTTTATCTTCAAGCCTTTAAGACTCCAGATGCTATATCTTTTGATAGCCGGGCACCATCAGCTTTCTTCACCACATTTACTTATGCACACATTTTTCTTCAGCAATCTTGTCGGGAAGGTGTGCATCCTGAATGCCAATTTAATAGATCGTGTTCTTGCATTGAGTAAGTGCTTGACTAGAGGCCCAATGTCCATCTGCTGCCTTAATACTAAACCTATAAATATATGCACATAGATCTGTTTCCCCATACTCTTCTATAAATATGTTTACATATGTACATTCCAGTCTTTAAAGTTCTGTAAATATCCTTTGTCACTGGCTGTACTTCTTAGACAGATCGGATGGTTCTTTTTGCAGTCCATGCTCCTTTCAGTATTCTTTGCGGACACCATAGTTCAAACGCATACATTTTCCTTTGCTTCCTCCTTATTTAATGTCCCACTTTCAGATGCAGATGAGGCCACTGAAAATTCTACGGCTTGGGTAAGGCATAATTTAGTCCTCAAAGTAAATAGCCTTGCTTTTCAATACTGTAAAAAGGTCTTGTGCAGGACATCTACCCAAGAAAATACACCATTTGATCTCTTGATTTCTGCTTCCATGAACATTGATTATGGATCCAAGCAAGAAGTCTTTGACAACTTGAACCTTTTCTCCATTGCTCGTGATGTTATCTGTTGATCCAGCTGTGAGAATTTGGGTCTTCTTTACACTGAATTGCAATCCATACTGAAAGCTGCAAACCTTACTCTTCATCAGCAACTACGCAACTCTTTCGTACTATCAGCAAGTAAGGTTGTTTTATTTGCATATCTCAGGTTGTTATAAGTCTTCCTCCAATCCTGATGCCATACTCTTTTTCATATAATCGATCATTTCTGATGATATGCTCAATATACAGTGTGAATAAGTATGGTGAGAGGATGCAACCCAGATGTACAACTTTCCTGATTTAAAATCATGTTGTATCCGCTTGTTCTGTTCACACAACTGTCTCTTGATCAATGTAGAATTCCACATGAGCACAATGAAGTGTTCAGGAATTCCCATTCTTCTCAGAGATATTCATAGTTTGTTATGCTCTGTAGAGTCAAATGCCTATGCATAGTCAATAAAACACAAGTAAACATCTGTCTGGTATCTTTCTACTTTGTGCCAAGACAAAGCAATCATATCTCTTGTTTCACATCTTCACATCCTCTTCTGAATAAAGCCTGAGTCTCTGGTACCTCCCTGTCAATGACTGCTGCAAACATTGTGGGATGATCTTCCACAAAATTTTACTTGCATGCGATATCAATGATATTTTTCTATAATATGAATTTTCTATTGGGTCACCTTTCTTTGGAATGGGTAAAAATATGTTTCTCTTCAAATCATTTGGCCAGGTAGCTGTCTTCCAAGTATCTTGTAATATACAAGTAAGTGGCTCCAGTGTTTCTTTCTTTTAATCATTTTACTGCCGTCTCATACAGCTCTTAACACAATCCATACATACATCCATTTTGTCAAGAACATTTGTGCATATGTTGCCATCATCATTCTCAATACGTTTTCTTTCTAATTGAGCCTTTTGTATCAGCTCCTTGTTTCTCTCCTCCCTTCCCCACCTTCCTTCCTTCATGAACCCTTGATAATTTATAAATTATTATTATTATTTCATGTCTTACACTAACCCATGTCTCCTTTCCCCCACTTTTCTGTTGTCCATCCCCCTGGGAGGAGGTTATATGTAGATTATTGTGATAGCTTCCCCCTTTCTTCCCCCACCTTCCCCTATCCTCCTGGTATTGCTACTCTCATTATTGGTCCTGAGAGGTTTGTCTGTCCTGGATTCCCTGTGTTTCCAGCTCGTATCTGTACCTGTGTACATGCTCTGGTCTACCTGGATTTGCAAGGTAGAATTGAGGTCATGATATTGGGGGAGGAAACATTAAAGAAGTAGATGAAAGGTGTATGTTTCATCAGTGCTATACTACACATTTACTGACTAGTCTCTTCCTTGTGACCCTTCTGTAAGATGTCCAACTGTCTACAGATGGGCTTTGGATCTCCACTCTGCACTCACTCTCATTCACATTGGTATGATTTTTTGTTCTGGGTCATTGATGCCTGATACCTAATCCCATTGATACCTCATGATAACACAGGCTGGTGTGCTTCTTCTATGTGGACTCTGTTGCTTCTGAGCTAGATGACCGCTTTTTTATCCTCAAGCCTTTAGGAGCCCAGGTGCTGTGTCTTTTGATAGCCAGGCACCATCAGTTTTCTTCACCACATTTGCTTATGAACCCACTTTGTCAGGAAGGTGTTGGCTCCAGTATTTCATCAGCTTCTTGAAGTATTTCAACTAATATTCCATCAATCCCTATTCCTTCAATCTCTGGAATATTGTGCTTAATTAATCCTTTCAATGCAGCTTAAGCTTCTTCCTTCAATACTATTGGTTCTTGCTCACATGCTCCCTGTTGTAAATGATGTAATGCCAACAAGGTCTTTGGGGTACGGAGTCTCTCTGTATTCTTTTCACCTTCTTATGCATCATTCAATATTTTGTCCATAGAATCGACTTACCTTGCCACTTAATGCTTGAACCCGCTTTTGAGTTCCATCAGCTTAAGCGATGCTGAGCATGCTCTTCTCTGTTTGGTTTTCTAACACTAGGTCTTTGCACATTGCACTGAAATTCTGTCCTGCAATTTTTCCTCTTTTGAGAGAATTCTGCTATAGGATCTTTGAGCAAATCATTCAGAAATTGTAACCCAGGCACCACCCATCTCTCCTGGTTGTCATAGCAAAGGATGGAGTGGGAACAAAAGTTTTCCATGATGAACTCTGGTGAACAACTTTCCCACACTGGATCTTGTTTCTCTGATTTGAATTCTCCCATTTTACAGATGACCACTAGCGTTTTCAAGAATCAGATAAAGGAGTTGACTGTTTACAGAAAATATCAAATGACAAGAAAAAAAAAGAAAGAAAGAAAGAAAGAAAGAAAGAAAGAAAGAAAGAAAGAAAGAAAGAAAGAAAGAAGGAAGGAAAGAGGGAGGGAGGAAGGAGGAAATCTCTGGCAATTCCTTCTAATGGACTGTGCCAGGCATATGGAGACATTCCATGTTGTTGATTGAACCTCTCCCCATTTGTTATTCCAAACAACTTCCTGTATAGTCCAACAATCATAATGAACATAACTATCCCCGTATCCCTAAAAAAAGCACTGAGCCCCTGGTCACTAATTTCCATTTTCCCAAGCAATATTTTTTTATGCTTGCTACGATTAGACTTTGGTCCAAAAGTACAGTCTGAGGAGTTCTTTTTGTGGTTTTGTGATGGGGTTGGCTTTATGTGCTTTAGAAAGGCAATCACACACTATAAAAATATGGGAAGAAATAGAGTGTACTAGGACAGAAATCTGGCCCTTTCTGTTTTAGTACATTCTAATAAATTACTTTTGGAAGAACAAATCCTAGCCTATGTGGCCCATTCATTTCTAGATTACATTCCTTGGCACACAGCTTTGTGGTGGTCTCACCTCTGTGTGCTGGGTTAGGTTCTCTGTGGAGAAGCAAAACTGGTGGTATTTGTGTATATTGAAAGTGCTTATCTAGCAAAAGAGATTTATATTAAGAACTGGGTTGCACAGTTGTAAAAATAGGTATGGCCAGTCTGGCTCAAGTCAGGCTTCCCTGACTCATGGAGGCTGGCAAACAGGACAAAGGATGATGAAGCAGAGATGGCAGGGAGCACAGGCTGGTGGATGCAGAGGTCCAAGTGAATTCACTGTTGGTTGTCTCCTGAAATCAGCAGATGCTGCAAGAGGAGATGTAGGAACAAGACACAAGATCCAGCTCCATCAGAAGGTGAAGGGTCAAAGAGGATTCCACTCTGCTCAGGTCTCTCTCTCTCTCTCTCTCTCTCTCTTTCTCTTATAAAATCATTTTATTGTGGGTTCTTACAGCTTTTTCTAACAATCCATCCATCCAGCGAGCCAAGCACATTTGTACATATGTTGCCATCATCCTTTTCAAAACATTTTCTTTCTCCTTGAGTCCTTGGTATCAGCTCCTCATTTTTTTCCTCCCTCCCCCATACTCCCACCTTCATGAACCCTTGATAACTTATAAATTATTATTATTTTCAAATATTTCACAATCCACTGTCTCCCTTCACCTGTGTTTCTGTTGTTCGTCACCGGCGGGGGGGGGGGAGGGGCAGTGGGCAGATAGATCATTGCGATTGGTTCCCCTTTCTCCCCCCTCCTTCCCCTACCCTCATTGTATTGATACTTCCATTATAGGTTCTGAGAAGTTTATCTGTCCTGGATTCCATGTGTCAAGAGCTCTTATCTGTACCAGTATACATGCTCTGATCTAGCCGGATTCGTAAGATCATGATAGTGGTGGGAAGGAAGCATTAAAGAACTCCAGGAGTACTGTGTGTTTCATAGGTGGTATACTGCACTCTGGCTGTCTCATCCCTTCCTTATGACCCTTCTGTGAGGGGATGTCCAATTATATGGGCTTTGGTGTCTCCACTCCGCCTCTCTTCTTTCACATCAATGATTGTTTGTTTTGGGTCTTCTGATACCTGATCCCGTCAACTTCTCATGATCACACAGGCCGGTGTGCTTCTTTCTTGTGGGTCTTGTGATTTCCCAGATGGCCTCTTCTTTAACTTCAGGCCTTTAAACAGATCTCTTATACACATACACACACATACAAAAATTAGGATACCAAGGAGGTGACATCAGGCTGTGACCCAAGTGATAGGTTGTGTTTCTCATCTACCCTTACCCAGGAGTATCTAGTCTAATAATCCCTAACCACCACATAGTTATAGAGAAATCTAGAGACTTTGGCTAAAATATAAAGACTTCATTTTATGTCCTAAAGACTAATACAGGACACAAATATTTAGTTTTAGGATTTTTTTTAACAAAACCATAAAAATTAATTGATCCTTAAGTCAATAACACATCTTTTTCAATTGGATTGCCAAACATAAGACTGGCAAACACTGTCAAATCCACCCAGATTACCTCCTTTTCCCTGCAATATTAATTCTTGTATTTTGCCTCTGGTCTGTTGAAAAAAGTCTATGTTGATTCTTTGTTTCTTTTAAAGCTTTCTCTGGTGGTCCTCTTTGGCTTTTGCGCATGAATATAGATCGATATTACCTCAAACTGTTAAGTTATTGGGTGCCATCAGGTGGAGTCCAACTCATATTGACCCCATCGTGACAAGAGTAGAGTTACCTTGTGAGAGCTTCCTGGATGTCATCTTTTACAGACGAGCCCTAGCAGGACAGTGGGCCAAATGCTTGGTTGTTAAATGAAAAGTTAATGGTTCAAATCTACTAACTTCCCCCCCTGATAAAGGTGTAACAATCTGCTTCCATAAAGCTAAAGAGTCTCTATGAGTCTGAATTTACACAACAGCAGTAGGTTAGTTGGGACCCAGGCTCAGTAACCTTTAGAGAAGCAGGTCACCACATCTTTCTCCTACAGAGACATGGGTTGGGTTTCATTCACCAGTATCTCAGCAGTGAGTGCTTAAACATGATACCATCACGGTTCTTTCCCAAAATTTTAGCGACTGAAATTCTGGAGCACTGAAAACAAGACAATCATAGATCTCTTTGCTTCATGCCACTCACATCTATCCTTTTTTTTAAAAAAAAAATCATTTTACTGGGGGCTTGTACAACGCTTATCCCAATCCATCCATCCATTGTGTCAAGCACATTTGTACATTTGTGGCCATCATCATTCTCAAAATATTTGCTTTCTTACATAGATCCTTTTTATGAGAGCAGGTAGCCTCATCTGTTCCCCTAGAAATGGCTAGTGGGTTTGAACTGTTAGCTTTGCAGTTAGCAGCCAATGCTGTAACAACAGCACCAACAAGACTCCTCAGTTGTCCCTCCAAACTCACTGCCATCAAGTCAGTCTTCAGGGATCCTAGAGGAGACAGCATATTTCTGAGACCATAAATCTTTACAGGACCAGAAAGTCTCATCTTTCTTCCATGGAGCAGCTGATGGGTTCAAACAGCTGACCTTGCCAACAAAGAATAAAATGTTCCTACCCATTTAGAATAACTATGATTCTTTATTTTCCCTTAGAAAAAAAAACTTCTTTCACAGAACTGCCAGTTTTCCCAAGCAAAGGTGGGGGGAAAGACATTTTTTATTTGTAATAGTCTCCACAAATATGCTATACAGGATAGCTAAAAACGCATCATCTCCTCCAAGTGTAAATATTTTCTTTGGTTGAAAAAAATCCAATAAAACCACAGGTCTCAAGCCTTTGTGGTTGGTACAAACAAGCTTTGCTTTTAGAGCTTTCAGTCTCAAAATGTGACAGCTACGATTTTATTTTATTTTAAAGGTTACACTTGGCATTTTTTGGTGTGTACACATTTGCAAGATTTATTCATCTGTGGTTCAATGTATCCACATCTCTGAAGTCACCTGCTAGGAGCAGCCCCATTTTGCATATGGGAAATCATTTATGGGAAGAGAACAATATTTCCTTTGTGTCTTTACCCACAAGCTGGCTCAGCTTCACCTTCACAATTAACTGCGTTTCCAAAATGCTTTTCTGGTGCACACTGTGATGCTTTTTCTTCTCTTAGAAATGGAGAAGAAAGTTGCCTGATCCCAAGTCTGTACTTTGGCTTTTGAATATCAACAATGCGTTTACTCTTCTAAAGTGGTATTTCACTGAGACCCCCACAAGTACAGTCTGCTGGGAAGACCCTGGGGATTTAGCAAACATCACTGAATTTCTGCAGAGCAGCGGTTCTCAACCTGTGGGCCATGACCCCTTTGGGGGGTCAAACGACACTTTCACAGGGGTCGCCGATTCATAACAGTAGCAAAATTAAAGTCATGAAGTAACAACGAAAATAATTTTATGGTTGGGGGGTCACCACAACATGAGGACCTGTATGAAAGGGTTGTGGCATTAGGAAGGTTGAGAACCACTGCTCCACAGCTCTGTGTGTGTGTGTGTGTGTGTGTGTGTGTATGTGTTTCCCAATAGCCCCCATACCTTTCCTGACTTTTTTTTACCCTTTTTCCTTTTACTGGTGTGTGTAATACAAGATAAATTCTGTAACATGGTTCTCTCCTGATGCTGAGATGATCTTCTCTCTATTTGCATTTGTTTTGCACCAGAGTTCAACAATAAATACACACTACATATCAAAGAGTTGTGGGGGGACCCATGTTTACATTTTTGGCTATTAATTGAAAGGCTGGCAGTTCAAATCTAGCTGGAGGTGCCTGAGAAGAAAAGCCGAGGCATGTTCTTTGAGGGATAATACTCATGGGAAGCCCTGTAGAACACTGCTCCATGGTGGCGCTTGCTCCGAGTTTGTTTGTATAGCAGAAGGGGGAAAGCATTTTTCCAAAAATGAAACTGCATCAAGGACGACAGGCCATCAACAGACAGTGATGCTAAGCACTTATTTCTTTTCTCCAAAGCTGGCCGTGTGTGCATTCCACTCCACCAAGCCTGAAGAGAGAAACTAGAGAGTTCCACGGGCCCCTGGTTCTCTCTCTCGTCGGTTCTTGGAACCACTGTTATGAATAGGAGCATCGATGCACTGAGAAATGATGTCACAGCTCGCTGCCAACCATTTGGGCGTAAATCTAGTAGTAAGCCAGAGGCTCTTGCCCTCCCACCACTTGCTCTTTGTTTGTCCACTTTAGCCCTCTTCTATTCTTGGAAATACTTGTAGTGCGGCAATGCCCCTTGCCACGTGGTATGAGAGTGAACTTCTCCTGCTGTCCACAGTGGTCACGTGGAAATAAGCCTGGCACTCAGCATCAACTGAAAAGGCCCTATTCATGGCATTGGTCGAGAAATTCTTCGAGTCATGGGATCTTTTAGAATGGGGATGGTATTAGTGACCATTTAAGGAGGTAGGGGACTTCAAATCAGTTCCAACTTGCAGAGTTTTGCACAACACAACAAAAGGCTGCCTGCTCCTGTGTCTCTTGGACAGTGTTTGCTGCGCATGTGCGTTACTGCAGACACTGAGTCAGTCCATCTCCTGGAGGGTCTTCCCCCTGTGTGACTGACTCTCTATTTTCCAAACAGGATGTCTTTCTCTGAGTGGTCCCTCCTCGTGACATGACACAAAGGCTCACTCTCCCCACTTTTAAGGAGCATTCTGATTATATATCTTCCAAGAGAGATTTGTTCATTTTCTCACAATCCAGTGTATATTCAATATTTTTCACCAAAAGGTTGTTTAGGAAATTACAATCATTTATAAATGAGGACAAGGACCAACGAATTTCCTGGAGAAGCAGTGTTATAAGTCAGCAGTGTAAAAACTCAGTAGAACATCTGAGATTTTCCATCCCAAGCTTTGTCTTTCACCCCAGTATTTTCATTCCATTTGCTCTATTTTGATTCTAAAAGGCAAAACATGTTTCTACCTAAGATTCATGTTAGAAGCCCTTTTCCCAAATTTTCTGGGATTTTTCTGTTTTTATTTTGTTTTGATTTGGGTTGGGTTTTGTTTGTTTGTTTTTGAGCTTGCTAGGACCTTAGATAACTCTATCTCATCTTCTCTTGCTGGTTCCACTTCTCAACAGGCAGGCATTTAACCAAAAGAACAAAGCACAAGTGTGGTCAGCCTCTGTTTTCTACAATTAAAACAAAAACAAAACACCATTTTCTACTCCTTGTCTCTCCTTGCTTAAAAATAAAAATGGGCAAGAAGGAGACAAAACTGAAATCAGGTGTTGATATGTGTTTGACAATGGGTTAAACAGCTCCAGAGTAAAGAAAATCCATGCCATTATGGTCAAAACCCAGTCGCCATTAAGTCCATTCTAACTCACAGTGACGCTGAAGGACAGGGTAGAACTGCGCCCACCCCCACCCCCCCACCCCCCGCCATGTGGGTTTCTGAGACTATTTAACTCTTATGGGAGTTAAAGTAAACCTTTGTCTTTCTCCTGCAGAGCAACACGTGGTTTCAAACTGCTGAACTTGGGCTTAACAGCCGAGTGCGTAAGCACACACTGGAAGCACACCTCCTAGCCGGATGGCTGGCAAACAGGTCTCCAAACTGAAAGGATGAACTCATGTGATCAGCACAGCTTGAATAAACATTTCTTGCCAGAGTCAACAAGCAACCACAATTCTGGCACTCCATTTTTATTGGATCAACATTATACTTAAAAAAAGAAACGGAAAGGGGGAACGCCCTACCAAATGCTTTTTATGTTTCCCATGATTTAAATCTTTCTATAAAAAGAGACCAAAACAGCTCTATTTGGGTTAACATATGTGGATTATAAAAATGCTATTGTGATCCAGCTTGATTTGAAAGGAAGGAAAAATATCATATTTTTCTAGGCAAAACATTTTCAAGCACTTGAGTTTTCAGCAGCAACTTGGATGTGATGAAGGTAGAGAGAGAGAGATGAACCTTATATTTCTGACGGCAGAAGCTGACTCTAGTAACCCTGACTACATAGTTCAGTCTGAATAAAACAATTGTGCTTCATGGTCCCCAAGTGGGCAGCATCCCATGGCCACCCCAAGAACCACAGCAGGGCACATCACCCAGCCCTCCATCAACTTCATAATCACTGCATCCACTGCTCGGGCTCCAGTGAACATTGAGCCAACCTCCAAGGTCCTTCCTGCAGCTGTGCATCAGACAGCGTTCTGCTGTGATCCAGAGCTTTTATTGGCTCATTTCCCGAACTAGATCCTTAGAACTTTCTCGAGTCTGGAAACTCTGCTAAAACCTGACCACCATAGGTGATCCTGCTGATAGTTTAGAGACAGAGCGTGTGTTACAAGCTAAGAATTGGCCCATGACATCCCTCTTTTTCTTTTTTCCTTCCAGGAACTTAATAAAGATGCAAATAGTTCATGGATAAACTTTGGGTAATTTGGGGAAAGAGGGGAGGTCAGAGAAACAGACATGCAGACCGGTTAGTCTTCCGATGACTGTTGACAATATAAATGTGACTTAGGTTCACATTGCTCAGGCATGTGGCAGCTTTATCCACATCAACTTATCTGAACACTTATCCCATGTTTTATAGTGAAACCAACTCGGTATTTATGAGGAAGAGTGTAGGGACTCAACAAGTATTGGCCAGGCATTTTCCCATCCACTGTGGCAACGGGACTTAGTTCATCTTCGCAACACCCCTGACAGCCAAGAAATCTTCTCATTTTAAGGATTTGGAAATGGAGGGTCATCCAGGTGAAGCAACGTGTGTAACTCAAAGTGGGAGAGGAGTCCTTGGAGATTTATTTGACAGTCAGACCTATTGGCTTTGCTCCAAAGCATGACTCTTCCTTAGATTGCCAAACACTCACATCTAATCCCAATGTGTGAAGAGGGTGTGAAGAATGTGGCTCTTCACTTCTATGCAGGAGGACAAGCCTCTAGGCCACATCCATCCTGCCCTTTTGTGACGATGACTTCCTAAAATATCAGCACTTTCCAGTTAGGCAAAACCCAGGCCAGCAGCGCCTAGAGGAGGCTCAGTAAGCAGCACTGTGTGTTCACGCTGATCCAGGCGGGAAGAAAGCCAGGTAGGGTGTTAGAAACACTTGTTGTTTTACTGTGTGGGAGTCACTGGCAACAAGAGCACAGAAGTGCCTTCTTCCCTTTCTTCTGGACACCCACAGCTTGTAGGGGTCAACTTTGTGTGGGGCTCTCACTTCCGACTTCCTGAACTATCAGAACCTTCCTTTCAAAAGCACCGCCTCCACCCCACTCTCTCCACTGTATGGTAGAGGCTTGCGTACGCTATCCTGTTTAGGAAATCTCAAGCTCCTGGGGTCCTTGGACCCCTTCTTGGCCATCTCACCGGCCACAAAGAACCTGATCCAGCAGTCCAGTGATTCTCTCTGAATAAGACGGGAAAAGAGGAGGGAAACGGTAAAAGCTTGAAAAGCTCCAGCTTTGCGCTGAACAAGTCCATTCTGAACAAGTTCTGAACAAGCCCGTTTTAGGCCTTGTTTCTTCATAAGCCATCTTACTTCTTTACATTATACACTTTATCTCTGTAAATAAGTAAACAGCCACTCAGATGTATTCAGTCAGCAACGTTGAAGGTTCTGTTAGTGGGCAAGCCACCCTCCGAGTCCTCGTGCTCAGTGACCTAGGCAGGATTTGTAAACCCGCAGCATGACGTGGCCCAATAAGTTGCCTCTGATTCCTGCATCCCAGCAGTGGGTGGCTGCAACTGTGCTTCCAATGTTGTAAAGACAATGGGACTAAAGGTCGGATATAAGGTCATTCTTACCGAAGAAGAGAACGTTTCTTAGTGTCTCTTTCTGCTTGCCTTTATTCAAGGGGGACCTCCTCAAGACACTTGGTTGGGGAGACCAGTGGGAGTCAGTCCTGGCACGCACTTTGCCTTCTGCTTCCTCTCCCCAGGCTCAACTCTACATCAGCTGGAGGGACTTGTAAAGGAACACCTATTGGGAGCTGCCCTCCAGGAAGTCCCCTCCTCACTTTGACTGTCTGCACAAAGGACAGACACATTGCTTCCCTATGCCTTCTCCTCCTTCTCCAGATTAACTGCAGATGGGACCTTGATCCTTGGTGAATTGATTGGCTGATTCTCTTCCTAGTCTTAGTCTAGAACAATGGTTCTCGACCTGTAGGTCACAACCCCTTTGGGGGTTGAACAACCCTTTCACATGAGTCACCTGCTTCATAACAGTAGCTAAATTACAGTTATGAAGTAGTAATGAAAATAATTTTATGGTTGGGTGTCACCACAACATGAGGAACTGTGTTAAAAGGTCATGGCATTAGGAAGGTTGAGACCCACTGGTCCAGAAGCTCAACTGAAGCCTCTTGAGGATTATAGTCATGTTAGGTTTCCCTCACAAAACCTCACAGGAACATGTAAGTCTCCATGGACAGATGCATGGTAGCAGGTGCAAGAGGTGCGTTGTTCAGGAGTCAAACCCCAGTCTCCCACGTGGAAAATCATCTCACACTGTTGGGAAACATGGACATTTGAGCTTGACCATTCAAATAAGTCACTGTATAGATGTGTGCTGTTGTAGCCACTGCAAGGCACTGAAACGGATATTGGGACAAGCCCAGAAAGTGCTGTTGTTTTGAAAATGCTGCTATAGTTGCAGTGACAGGTCTCAAGCCTCTGAAGAATTTTGTCCTTCACAGACAGGGGCGTGGCTACGAGTTCACATTCAGCCTTAGCCACTTACTAGCTCAAATACGTGGGGCAAACTATGGCTTCCTCATCAGCAAAATGAGGATGGGGTAGGGCTTCCTCCAGAGGATGGGTACAATGAAAACATTCTTTTGGTCACAGGGAGCATGGAGAACTGTCTCTTGTCCATATAATTGTTGTTGGTACCCAGCTTGCTGCTGGCCAGTGCCCTTGAGTTGGTTCTGACTCACAGTGGGCCTGTGTCGCTGTGACAGCAGAATCAAACAATGCCTGGCTGACCCATCCTGATGATTCTTATTATGGCATCTACTGTGTCCGTCCATCTCACTGAGGGTCTTCCTCCTTTTCACCGACCTTCCGTTTTACCAAGCACGGTGCTCTTTTCCAGAGTCGGCTGCCTGCTGGCAACCTGTACAAAGTCTGGGAGACCAAGATTGCTTCTAAGTACAACCTCCTGGTCATGCTTCTTCCAGGATAGGTGTGTTTGTTCTGACAGTTCAGGGGACTTTCAATAGTCTTCACCAAAACCATAATTGAACTGTACTAAATCTCCGTGGTCTTTCATGTTCATAGTTCAACTCTCACCGGCCTACGACCCAATTGAAATACTATGCTTGGGTCAGGTCTACCTTAGACAAAGTAAAATCCTACATGGAAGCACTTTAAAGAGATCATTTGCAGCAGACAGGCCGAAAGTAATGCATCACTTGATTCCCTTACTACTGGTTCCATGAGCATTGATTGTGGATCTAAGTAAAAGGAAATCTTTGACAAATTCAGTCTTTTCTCCATTGATCATGATGTGGTCCATTGGTTCAGTTGTGAAGAGTTTTTTTTTTTTACATTGAATTGTAAACCACAGCAAAGGCATTAGTCCTTAATTTTTCTTCAAGTGCTTCCATTTCTCCATACTTTCAGTAAACACGGTTATTTAATCTTGTTAATCAGCCTTCTTTCGATCACGATGCTGCCTTTTTCTTCACATAGTCCAGCTTCTCTGCTTGTTTTCTCAGCTTCGGATTGCATAAATATGGTGAGAGGACACAACCCTGACACACACCCTGCCAGGTTTTAAACCATGCAGTATTTCCTTGCTCTATTTAAATAACTGCCTCTTGGCCCAGGCTCGGGTTCTGCATGAGCACAATGAAATATTCTGGACGTTCCATTCTTCTCGAGGCGATCCATCGTTGGTTAAGATCCACAGAGTCAAATGCCTTTCTGTAATCAATATTACACCAATGAATAAACATATTTCTGATATTCTCTGCTTTCAGCCAGGATCTATCTGACATCAGCAGTTAAATCCCTCATTCCATATCCTCCTCTAAATCTGGATGGAATTTCTAGCCGCTCCCTTTCAATGTACTTCTGTAGTCTGTTTAAAATTATCTTCAGCTAATTTTTACTGGCATGTGGTATTAATCATATTGTGCAACTGTTTCTACACTCTGTTGAGTCATCTTTCTTTGGGTGGTACAAATATCTCTTCCAGTGGGGTGCTCTGGTCACCGTCTTCCATATTTCTTGGTATACATGAGTGAATGCATCAGCTTCCTGAAACATTTTAAGCAGTGTTCCAGAAGTCTCTGGAGTCTTGTTGTTCACAACTGCCTCAGTGCACCTAAAGCTCTTCCATCAATACCATCAGTTCTTAATCATATGCTATCTCTTTAAATGGTTGAATGTTGACCAATTCACTTTTGCACTGCAACTCTATATACTCTTTCCATCTGTTTTTGATGCTTCCAGCATCATTTAATATTTTGCCCATAGAATCCTTTAATATTGCAATTTTCAACTTGAATTCTTCAGTTCTTTCAGCTTAAGATATGCCCTTCCTTTGTTGGCTTTCTAACTCCAAGTCTTGCACATTTCATAATAATATTTGCTTTTGTCTTATCAAGCTTCTTTTGAAAATTTCTGTTCAGCTACTTTATTTTCACAAGATTAGCATTTAGTGGTGTTTTGGAGTACAACAAATACCCTAACATCAAAGGTAACTTAAGGAAAACAATTATTGCCTTAAAAGTGACCCAAACACCCCACAAAGACACAAACCCACCATCTGGATGAGAAAGACCATTAGCACAAAGTCACAATGGCATCCTTCTGCTCAGCTCTTTTGTTTCAGAACAAGTTTGTCCAAGAGCAAGTTGCAGAGTATGAAATGTTAGCTATCGGCTGTAATGGCTAAGTGGTTGAATATTCTACTGCTACCCTAAAAGGATTTGGTCCCACTTGCTACTTAAGGAGAGAAAAGACCTAGTGATCCTCTTTCAGAAAGATTAAAGGCTTTGAAACCTTATGAGGATGCCTACTCTGTCCCCTAGGGTTGCTAATAGTAGGAATCAACTCAAAAGTACCTAAACATCGTCGGTGGTACAAACATTAATGTGTTTGTGGTAGCTACATAATTTCATGTCACTTGATAAATAAGTATAGGGCTGGAGTCTATCTAGCCTGTCAATCAGGTCACAGCCTGATGATGCTTCCTTGTGGGTGTGGTCTTCTCATTAGGATTCTGGGAACTTCCTCTGTCTCTGCTTCACCTTCCTGTTGAGGAGCCACACTGAGAGAACTGGAGGAGCCATGTGGAGACCAGCACCACCACTGAGATTTTTCTACTGGCAATGGATCCACAAGAATTTTCACCCACCAGCCCATGTTCTTACTGTATTTGGCATCATTGCATGTTCTGTGCAAATCTAAAGAGAATTTATGGACTAGTATCAGATATATGTGCTAATATTGGACTTGTGGACTTAACCTGGGCTAGGCTTGGGTGTTTTCTCAGTATATAATTGCTCTTTGTCTCTTGTATTCACATGTGTGTCTCTGAACTTGCTTCTCTAATCAACCCTGTCTAAATCAGAGCTTAACTGCAAAACAATAAGGTCAACAGTTCAAGTCCACTCAGTGCCATCTCAGAAGAAACCCTGTAAATCTACTGCTAAAAAAATCGGCCATTGAAAATCACCTATTTTACTCTGATGTCCATATTAAGTCAGAATCAGCTTTAGAGCAACTGGGTTTATTGTTTCTTTGTTTTTAGTATTCATCCCAAAACACATCTCAGAGCTCCTCTCAATTTCTTTGTGGAAAGGAAAATAAGATAGCCAAAAAGAAATCAAAGAAACATAAGATGCCATGGTCCATAATGGGGATACTAATGTTAAAGTCAGATCAGAATGTACTGTGGAAAGACAGGTTGGTCTTGGGAACATTTCCTAAAACCTGTTTCTCGAAGGTCTATATCTGCCTGCCTCTGTAATTTCTGTGGGGCTCAAAGGAATACTTACCTGAAGCAGATTACCAACTGAAGAACACAGTGGTGGAATTGGTTGCACAATTTATCGTACGGTGAATTTTTAACAACATTAATGTGATAGTAGTTTGTGTGTGTGCGTTGTTGTGATTGTTGCTGGCATTGTTATTAGATTCATATAACATACACAGGGAACATATACAAGAGCCTATACACTGATTCAACATCTTCGACACAAAATTCAATGACATTGATTGTATACTTTGATATTCTCATCCAATTTTTCTCAGTTGATCCTCCCCGTGAAAATATTCACTGACCAGTGAGGTCCCCATCTAATTTTTCAAATTGCTGTTGTCAATTTGGTTTGTTTGTTTTTTAAATCAAACAGGTTTTAAAAGAGCACAATGCTCAAGGCAGATATCCTTCACTATCTCAGCTAAACGTTCGCATGGTTTTAAGAAACAACAGTTTTCATTAAATTTTCCCATATCAACCAAGTAAAATAAACTCCTTATCTTGGGGGTCCAGCCTTTCCAGGATCCAGCAGAATCTCTTTGCAGTGTGATTTCCCTCTGAGTTATATCAAACTGAACAATTATTCATGATTCCTCTTCAGAGACTGCATATTTATTGATGACGTTTCTTAGGCTGTTCCTGTCATGTAGAATGCTTTTCCCTATCCATCTCCATATGTCCAATTCCTACTCCTCTCCCAAGCTGGAAACATCCCTCCCATAAGAACTTAGAAAGTGACTCTAGAATCAGCATTCTTTTGTTCATTATCTGAGTTAAATATGTCAGTGTTTATTGTAGTCTCCTAGAAAAGCATAGCTCATCTGATAGGCCACTGAATGTCAACAGGGAAAGCTAATGACTTCCTCTTCTCTGGGTCAACTCTACTTTGACCTGGTGGGTGTGTCTGCACCTCTATCTTCTCATTCACTCAGGAAATGTCTTCTCACCCTACAAGCCTTAGGGCAAGAGCTACCTTGTGGGCCAAGCTAGCCCAGATACAACTAATAAAATCCTTCCTATCATCTCATAGCACCTAACAGGTATTGAATAAATAAAGAAATAGAAGAAAATGTACTTTTTGAAACCTGATAAACTTGCCTTTAAATCCAAACTTGGCAGTTTATCAGTCTGATCTTTTTAAATCTCTTAAAACTACACTGAAGTTTTGTATCCTCCACTAGAGAGAGAAGGGGGTGGGTAGAGGATATTAATGTACTTATGTTTGGGAGAAACCACTACAATGAATAGGTTACAAACTCATGGGAATCTGTAGGAATGTGGATAAAGTTCACTGCATGGTGTAGGGAATCACTGCACGGTGTAGGGAGTCAATGTGTCAGCTGCTGTCAGAGCATGTCTCAATTGATTCTACATTGAGGTTCCCTCTGGACCACAGACTTCTTCAGCACAGCTATCATGAGGAGCAGAGAACCTCAGGTTCTGTTTTTAAACCCCTCATTGTGAATCTTGACTTTGTCACACCCTTTCTGAGGGGCATTGAGCAAAACACTGTGCCTCTGTGCTTCCATTTCCTCATCTGTAATATGCAAATAATGATATTAGTTACTTGGCAAGATTACTGGAGGGATACAAAGTATGAATAAGCAGCTCTGAAGAAATTCTAGTGCATAGTAAATTTATTTGTTATGCCAGTAGCTAAGTATACAGAATTGGGGGGTGGGGGAGCTATCTTGTTTATTCTGATTTGTGATCATTAGATTTTGTGTCAACTTGGCTGGGTCAAGATTCTCAGTGGTTTGGCACCCGAGGCAAAGAATTTCCTCCTGATGTGACCAACACAAAGTCATCAATTCCATAATAGGATCTTCTGTGAGTAGCCAATCAGTTGTAAGGAGATTGGGGGAGCTCAACCCCCTTATTCAGGTCACAGCCTTGATGCTATTGAAAGGAACTTTCCTTGGAGTAGTGGCCGACTTCCTATATAAGGATGTTGTGGGAAAGCTTGCTTGCTTTATGCTGTATGTGTACCCTGCACCTGGCTCGTTGACCTCCAGTTCTTTGGACTTGAGTCAACAGCTTGACATACTTCTTGCTGATTCCAGGAATCCTCAGTAACCGGCCATCTGACCCTCTGACTTTATCTAATCTCTTCTGTCACAAGCTTGGCATGCTGACTTTGGATTTATCTACCTATGCAGTCACCAACCTGTGAGACTTGGATGGAAACGGCCTGCTTCTACAACTATTTGAGCCATTTCACTAGTATAAATATTTAGAATATGCAAATAATATTAGCTACATGTCAAGGTTATTTCAATATGCATGACACATATGTATATGTATGCATGTACACTTTTTTTGCTTCTCTGGAGAACCCAGCCTAACACACAACCAAGGGTAGAATGTTGCAGAGTAGAATCATTGCTCTATACTCTTTTCAGTGTTTCAGTGGCTGTGATCTTTCAGAAGTAGAGTACAAAACTTTTCATCCGAAGCAAATCTGGGTGGATCCCAACCTTCCATTTAACAGCTGTGTTAGTCCGGGTAGATTAGAGAAACAAATCCAGTGAGGCTCATAAGTGTATAAGAGAGAATTTTGTGTAAAAGAGCAATTGTATATTGAGAAAACATCCCAGCACCGTCTCAATCAAGTCCATAAGTCTGATATCACCCCATATGCCAATACTAGTCCATAAATTCCAAATCAATTCCATAAATCTGATATTACCCATATGCCGATACTAGTCCATAAATTCCTCTTTAGACTTATGTAACCATGCAATGACCCTGCATGCAGGAAGATCACAGGCCAGTGGGTGGAAATTCTTGTGGATCCAGTGGCAGTGGAAGCATGTCTGCACGTGGCTCCTTCAGCTTCAGGGCTCTAGGATAGCTCCATATGCCTTGTCCACAAGAATGTCTCAGAGGGAGTGAGCATGTGTCCCACCTCCAGCAAGCTATTTATCACCTAAGTGCCTCCAAATGAGGTCATGAAGCTGCAACCTGATTGACAGGCTAAACTCCACCCCTTCACTCTTAAGTCTCAAATTGACAACAGATTATGTAACTACCACAACACAGCTGACTGATAACTTTGTGTTTCCCAAGGACTCCTAATTTTGTTGTTGTTGCTGTGTGCCATGCTGTCAGGTGCTTCACCATGGCATACAAACCCATTGCCCTCCCATCCATTATACCTATGACAACCCCCTGCACTTCAAAATGAAACTGCTCCATAGGGATTTCTAGGCTGTAATCTTTATCGAAGCAGATTGTCTGAACTTTGTAACACAACACCACTGGGTAGGTGTGGGGGGAGGTCAG
This sequence comes from Tenrec ecaudatus, assembly GCF_050624435.1. Lineage (NCBI taxonomy): Eukaryota > Metazoa > Chordata > Mammalia > Afrosoricida > Tenrecidae > Tenrec > Tenrec ecaudatus. The sequence goes on from NC_134532.1 coordinate 201,020,923, forward strand.
ACACTTACAGACATCCTCCTCGAGGGCAGTTAGTCACCAGGCTACAGGGTAGGGCTGCTCCCTGTTGCTGGGGACAATAAACTATTTCTCCCTGAGGCCTGCGACCAAGCATTCACACCCTACCAATAATGGTCTCTATCAGTTGAGCCAGGGAACAGGTCCAACTGACTCTGTGACATCTAAAGTTAAGTTGCTACCCTAAATCTAGTATCCGCCCATCTTGTCACATGTATACCCCCAATCCCTCCTCTCCCTATTGCATGTATGTCCCTAGACCACCCCCTCTCATTACTGTATTACCTGTAGCACAACCCCTTCCTGTGACATTTGTCCTCACCTGTAATTAGGAGGCTTACATGTCCCCAGAGAATATAAAAAGCCTGGGCTAGCATTAAATATCACTCTCTCCCCCTCCACGTGGACCACCAAGCGGGGTTGAGGTGAGCATGCTACCATGAATTGTGTCTGACTCCATTTATTTCAATACTTCTCTTCTATCTCTCATGCTCTCTATAACCTTACTATGATCTCTACTTATTATCGCTGTCCAATTGCGCCTACCAGACCCGCAATGATGTGTTAGGGACTGGCTTCCCCTGACAGGTAGGTACAAACAAGTGAACTTTATGCTAGTAACTGAGTGCAGGCCATTTGCTCTACTTATTAGAAAATATAAAACGTGCTAAATATTTTTTAATAAAAGAATGAATATATTGTAAATCCCTGTGTGCATCCAGGTGCTAGTTAAAAATCAAGGAATTTTACATTGATCATTTAGTCAAAGTGCCTCTGAATTGAGCCACAGTATCCAGGTGAAAGGAGGCATGGTGGCAGTGTAAGCTCATTGTTGGAGTGCTCCTTGCAAGGCTGGTGGTTGAAACCCACACAACTCCACAGAGAAAAACAAGGCTATCTACTCCTATAAGTATTTAAGGTTTCAAAAATCCCATATGGGTTTGATATGAGTCGTGATTAACTTGAGAACAGTGGTTTTGGTTTAGGGGCTTGGGATCCAGATAACTTTCAGTACCTTGACAAGGTTTTCAGTGGCTACTGCCTCAGACGTGGACTCTCGATGCCTACTTTGAATTACGGTGCTGGTGAAGAATATTGAAAGTACCCTGAACTGACAAAAGAACAAACATCTCTCTTGGAAGAAGTACAGCCAGAATACAAGGACTGCTGTAACTTCGTCTCGTGGGCAATGAGAGAGTCGCTGGAAAAGGTCACCACCCTAAGTAGAAGGACAGCAAAAAAGGAGAAATACTTTCATTGAGCTGGATTGACACAGTGGCTGTAACATGGGTTCAAGCATGGGAACCATTGTGTGGATGTCGGAGGATCTGTGTGCGTGAAGTCCCTATGAGTCAGAACTGATTCAACAACACCTAACAACACCATCTAGACGAAGGAGATCCCTGGGGAGTACCAGGCTAGTGAGCTTAGCTGTTAAGCAAAAGGTTAAATGTTTTCCTACTCCTGGAGACACCCTGACAAAAGGCCTGGAAATTGAACTCCCAAAAAGTCGGCTGGAAGTTAGTCCAGAAGAAAGTAATTCCTCAGAGTGTCATTTCGTGCAATGGAGTAGTCTACCCAGAGGATTTGGCAACAGACTCCTTATGAGTCACAGCAAAAAATACTAGACTTTATACTTTGAGATTTGCCCCACCTTAAGTACTCCCCTTAACCCCTACAACCAACCAATGGCTATTTGTTGAGTTCTTATGTTTTACCGTTTGTAAAATGAGAGCTGTGGGTTACCTATGCCCCGCAGATGAGCCCTGTTGGTGCAGTGGTTACGAGTTGGGCTGTGATCTACGTGCATGACAGTCTGATGCCACCCGCTGTCTATGGGAGAAAGAAGGGTTTTCTACTCCCACACACACAGTCCGGGCATCTCACACGGGGCTACTACGAGGCGGTATGGACTTGAGGGCAGTGAGTGAGTTATACCCCAAGATTATGGTCTGTCTCAGACAGGACTATCTACTTTTCTGGTTCTATTCCCTCCAGTACTCTTTGTTTTTTTTTCTGTTCAGTTCTATACTTTATGGCAACAGCCACACGGGATGCACAGGCAATGGGCAATGCTCACCACTGTAGGGCTTGCTGTGGAACGTAACAGGTTACAACATAAATGGAAATACTCAGGATAGAGTTGTTCGGTAAGGACACATGATAAACTTCTTTCAGGGCTGCTCAAAAATGCCCAAAGCACATGCCTCATCCCAAAGGCCGTCAGCTCCAGTTCTCTGGGTTAACAAACCCAGCTCCCAATTAAGTTCCTAGAGGCACCTACTCCACCAGCCAGCCTCTTGCCTAAAAAGCACTCAGCTTTGTAGGCCAGAGCCCACCACTCTGTCTCATACCTAGGCTCCAGGCTCTGCTGCTATGACTCCTCTCTTGCTCCTCTGATGTCACAGCTATCTCCTGAGTCAAGAAGGTTCACCAAGCGGGATTTGGGGGTCCAGAGAACCAGCTCCACTCCTGGTTCTGGCTGGTTGTGAGATCCCGTCTCCAGCTTCCAAGATGCTATATTTTATCATACCCAGCAGGATGCCAATCACAGTGAATCCTGTTAAACATTACTAACAGCTGAGTTGTATCAGGATCTCCCTCACCTTCTCTTCCTCAGACCTATGAGGGTGGAGGGTGGGGGGAGATCATTTGGTGAGGATTACAGAAATAATGGCTAGAAGGAAGACATTAAATACTTCACTCTCTTGTAAAATCTTTACTTTTCTCTAATGTGCTCGGCACCTAGAGAGAGAAGTTCCTCGGCAGGAGACAAAGCTCAAGGCATGGTCCATCCCTTTAATGAGCACATAGTATGCACAGCAAATGTTTTCTCATCAAATGAAACAGAAATAAGAGCCACTAATGAGCATCAGAAGGTATCTGTTGTGGGTTTAAGGCTAAAAAATGGCACCCTCGTAATCTGGACCATTGGTTTCCAACGTGACCAGAATCTAATTCCACAACCCTCTCCCCCACACCCCTCATATCCCCACAGTGTACCTTACATACTAACATTGCACAGTCAATGTCAGCCCAGCTGTGGTTTTACAAGGAAGACCTTCTCCATGGGCTAACTTCTAACTGCTTCTTGCTTATCTCTTGCATACTCCGGACAATCTAGCCAAGGGCATTGCCATTTTGACAAGGTTCAATTCTGCAGATGCTAATGTCCTTTCCAGGAGCCATATTATCGTGGATACTTGTCTGTCACTCACTTCAAATATGGCAGCAGTGAAAGGGACAGTGAATACTGGTGTCAACAGTACAGTCTCATTTCAGATCTCTATTTTAATTTTAGGAACTATGATAGATATATGTATGTATATATACTCTCATTTCAGAGGCGCTACTTTATTTTTTAATTTTAGGAACTATGATAGTTAGGTTCATTGTGCCAATTAGGGTTCCATAGGAACTTGTAGGCAGAGTTTAAATAGTTCACAGCTTGACTGGAGAGCAAGGAGATAAATGGCTTTCCAAGGCTGGCCCGCCTCTTCTTTCTCCCGGGTGATGGGACCAGCACTCTGCTGTCTGAGCTAGTCCTTTGCCTCAACCGTATGCTGTGCTATTGTGGACAGAGCCAACCTGTGGATCCCATAGTCTTGCTGTGTGTGTGTATGTGTGCACTGTGCATCGCTAGAGATTGAGGTTCCACCGAGGCCTGCTTTGCCATGCTTCTGGAGATCCACTGAGACCACTTTGCTAAGATCCCGTGCTCCTGGCCTCTGCTATGCCTAAACTTCTCATCTTCCTGCTGTTGCTGCCCCACCCTGCTTGTCTGGTCTGAGGGCAGGCTCTGCTGTGTGCTTCCTTGACCGTGGACCAGCAGCCTGAGTGAGTGGAAGGACCTTCAGTATAGTAACTGTTCCATAAAAGTGAGTTGAACTGAGCCCTTTATACTGCTGTGTGGACTACTTAGCTGTTATATTACGCACACACACACACACACACACACACACACACAAGTATCCTGGTTTTGTTGCTCTAGATCTAGAGAACCCAGGAACCCTAACACAGGAACTAATAGCTATCCCCTGGAAGGGGGGGGGTATGCTTTTGTGTGCCTTTTTGAATTTTCGCTTCAAATAACTGATTCCTTGGAACCATCTCGTTTTCATTACTTTTATGTATATAAATGTTAATTTACACTAAGTATTTCAGTGACTTCTATCCTTTACACCCTTTAAAACAAACCAGCGTTTTTCAGGGTTTATAGTTATCTGGCACTTTGCTATCTACGCTAAAGCTCACACAACCAGTATGCCATAGAGGTATTTCTGCTACTAATCCCATTTTACAGAGGAGAAAGGAGGTTTACCAAGAGCATAGAATTTTCCCAAGACCCACGGTCAGGAAAGAGAGCAGGATTGGAGCTCAGTATTAGCATGACCAAATTCTGACATTTAATCATTATAAATGGGATAGAGCTAAAATTCAGAGCACTGTTTGTGAATCAGGCTTTGGTTTGTAATGGGAGACCTGAACCCATTTGTGAGCATCCATCTGGATTCAGACTCCCTTAGGTTTTCTCTGACCATTGACTTGCAATGTGAGAAGCTTTTGCCTCAGGCAGACTGTATTTGAAAGCGGATCGCTTCCACTCCCCTTGCCAGCCCAGGGAAGGCAGCCTGGGCCTCCGGGATTGTTCGGGGTGCTGCGCTTGATGGAACTTTGAATACCAGGGCACAAAATCATGAATCATACCCTGACTACCTTTATCAAAAGGCCCTGGAATAATCTTGGAAGCTTGACTATGTACAATAGTGTGCATGATGAGATAAGGATGCCTTTCTTGCTTCTTTCTGAACCACCAGAAACTGCTGAATTGATCAGCCCGAATCATGATTTTGTGTGTTTCCTTTGTTCTCCACATCTCATGGAAGTGACCAAGTTGCTGCGAATCCCTGGACGCCATCATGGCCTCACACTGGTGATCTCCCTCATCTGGATGATTTGTCTGTGTCCTGCTTAAGACCTAATAAATGTGTTTCTGTAAAAATTATATTTGAAGTCGGGTCTCTTTTTACCCCTGGAGTGAATATGCATATTAGCCGCTCCCCAAATGACTGTGTATTTCTTTGGCCCAGAACTGTGTACTGTTGCCGCTCAGAGCGCTCCTCTTAGCGCCTAGCTATGTTTGCTTGTTTCCCTGAGTGAACAGACAAGGAAACACTTGACTGCTAGCCAAGGCTTGGTTGTTCAAACTCACCCAGAAATGCCTCAGAAGACAGGCCTATCGGCTCCCCAAAGGCCACCGCCTTGAACACACCATGGAGCAATTCTGTAAGGCACACATGGTCTCACCAGGAGTCGGAATGGACAGCATCTAGCTGACAGATAGATAGATCAGATTAGGGATAAAAAGGGATTGTCTCCACAGAATGCCTACCCAAAACGAAAATCAGCCACCCCTACCACGATAAAGGAGTTGAGGTGGGGGAGTGGGAGGGGTGGGTTAGGCACACTAGACACCTCTGGGAAACCCCAACCTGAGCTCACACACACAATGCGACATAACATCACGCAAGTGCGCCTAAACTCAGCCAACAAAATTGGCCATACCCTCAACCACATCCCCACACACCCACCCCTTCCAGCCAGTGGGGATAGAAGGGGGTCATAGAGGACTGAGGGCAAATGGCCTCCTCTTTTCAGGTGCGCTCTCTTGCCCCTCAGTGGTCTCTCTTCTCTCCTCCTTCTGCTTCCCCCACCCCCTCTCATCCCCCTCTACTTCTTCCTCTCCCCCCTCTCCTCCCCTCCTCCCTTCCCCTTTCTCTCATAAAAGTTCCTTGCATTACAAAGGTGCTTCTTCCATGTGAATTTTTTTTTCAGCATTGAGAAGCAAAACCCGAGGTAAACCATCCCAGAAACCTACTGTAACTACTTACTGAAATTTCAGGGGGGAAATAGTGAATGGATTCCAAGAAGCCTCTTGTGAGTGTGTTAAAGAGCTTTATTCATTAGGGCCTCCCACAGCTTCAATACCTTGGGCTTCAGCAGTGATACCCATTCCCCATCCCCTGCTCCCTGGGTTGGGGATGAAGGTGGGAGGTGGGCAACGCGTTTCTAATTTTCTGCATGGATGCCTTAGCGCCTATTAAGATATTGTCAAAGGGAAGTCATTTCAAAGGAGAGGAGCTCGCCTGCTTAAGAAGTACGATGAAGATTGACTTTGGAGAACGCATTAAAAGCTCTGAGGAAAGAGGAACGATTAAGATTGGGAGCAGGTATCAGGAGCCCTGAGAGAGCAGAATGGCGGAGGACAGCTGCTCACTGGTACAGCACAAAGCTTTGGTATTGACAATGTCGTGTACGCTATCAGTCACCACAAGAGAGTGCATTACCAGCCTCCGGGAGGCCAAGCGCGCCCATGTTAACGGGGATGCCAATAAGCGTGGTGTCTCAGTTCACGACCCAGAGGCCCTCTGTTTAATCAGAGAATCTCATCTCCTGCCAAACCACTAAGGTCTTAGATCTTAATCTATGCATGCTGGATTTAACCTACTTCTGACCCCTCAACGGAGCCCTGGTGTCACTGTGATTAAGAGCTCAATTGCTAACCCACACTCCGGAGTCATAGGAGGAAAGCTATGACCATGGAGTTCTATAAAGATTACAGCCTTGCAGAACCTGGGGGCGGGGGGGGGGGGCAATTCTCCTCTATCCTAGCTCACGGTTACCATGAAGAGGCTCTGAATTTCAAGTCCCCCCACTCCTCCATTCCTGTCCCGTTTGCAAGAAAGATTTCAGGGAAGGGCCAAACTTCAGACCAGAGTCAGAGAAAAAGTGTCAACATTGAAGGAGGGTCCTTTGGAAAAGAAATCCGAAGGGCCCTTCCCTAGTCTGAAAGGTCTGCAAAAGAAAGCCAGACCAGACCGTAAAGTCGGCTAATAGCAAACCTTCCACCATCGGCCAGCTTTCGGGCAAGTCTTCTGCTATTGGCTGGTCCTCTGTGAGGTACCCTTCTCTTTGCGGGCACCTGCACCCCAGCCCCCCCAGCCCCCCAGCCTTCATGCTGAGCTCTTGTCTCGGACCTCAAATTCCAAAGAGTCTAATCAGCCATGGTGGGGGTTGTGAGAACATCCCTCTTTGCTGGCCTTTTCACGATCGCCAACACCTGGCTCTCCCCCATGGTCAAGGAAATGTGCTTGGTCCTGCCCTCCATCCTCCTTTGGGCTGGAGAGTGCCTACACAAGCCTCTCTCCCACCCACCTCTCTTTGGTGTTAAGATTCCTGCCGATGTCCTTCCACGGTCACCTCTTCCTACCCTCGCTAGCCTCTGACCACCACCACAAGTGGGAATGGGTACAATAATAATGATTTCTGTCTTGTTTTCCTGTCCCTTCAATGTCCTACAAATTAAACTTTCTCTCCCTAAAGTTTCATTGGAATGCAAAGTAGTCATCCAGTGAGCTCTCACCTAAATAAGGAATACATTGTGTGTGAATGTATAGGAAAATACATACAACAAACCCACACCCATCCAGGAATTTCCACCCATACAGACTAATGCCATTGGTTAGATTCTTCGCATTCTGACCCATTCTTACTGTCTCGCTCCAAATTGTTTCACCACAGTTAACTTTTACAATCTAAGCCCCTTAAAGTGTCCATCTGTGCATCACAGTGACTGTTGTTATGTGGTCTCATCTGTATGAATGGCAAGGGTCGATAAATGATGAGAGAGACACCGTCACTAGTGGTTACCAGGAAAGCAAGGCAGGAGGAGTGGAAATTTCCTCTGCAGTGAAGAGACGTTTGGTGTCCGCTAATGGTAATGAAAATACAACTTAACTAAGGCAATGGCTAAAACTAAGATGTGCACCAGGAAAAAAGAGCAATGGGCAAATGGCAAATAGAGTGTGACATCATTTTATAACAGTAATTTTCTTTTTTCAAAGAAAAAGAGAGAGGCGACCTGGGTAGATGCTAATTCCAAAAGAAAACAAACTCTGGTACAGTGACTTACTTGATCTGACCCTTCTTTGTAACTTTCTCCAAATGGCTGGGTGGGTGGACCATGGCAATAAGTGTCTGGGGAGCTAATGAAGCAACTGGTCCTTTGGCCATTTAAATAGGTTTATAATAAGCCATCGCAGAAGAAGGAAGAGTGGATCTCATTGGCATCAAGAAAGAGGAGCCAGGAGTGAAACATGTTCCTTGGACCCTATGATCCTTTGCATACAGAACTTCTTCAATCAGGAACAAAGCTGAAACACCAGAGAAATGAGGGCAGCAGAACCAACAACTAGAGTTTCAGACAGAAGAGTGGACCTCCAGACTCACCGAGCAAGGACATTGCAATGCCTCTAGGCAATGCCTACACTCACAGAGTAACTTGGTTCCAGGCAGTTAACTGGAAAGCTGGGTTTGCTGACCCAGGAGCCTTTGAAATGAGGCTTATGTAAGAGAGGATGACTTCTTAGGAATTTATCAGCAGCATGAAAATAGTGTTTGTAACACTTTCCTGAGCATGGCCAAAACCAACGGGCCATGTGCTTGAGAATCCAAGGACCAGAAAAAGGCATGCCTGCAGGTTTAAGTCCGAAGAGGCATTCTTGACCAAAAGAATTGCCTGAGCATGTCCGGGCCAGTTAACTTCACTAGTAAACTGCATAGCCACGCTCTGTGAGTTCTGTGTGGTCATGGTAAGGAATGATGAAACCCAGAAGAGAAGTAGAGAATGTCATGCCTTGGGAGTGACAGTTGGTGTCATAAGTGGGAAAAACAATTGGAGGGTGGAGACACACCTGACCTCTGCCTTGGGCTAATGCTGTTTGATTCTTCTTCCCACCTGTAAAGTCAAAGAAGGTGAGGCACTGCCATCTAGAGAATTCTGACGTACAGTGACACTCTAAGGACAGAATAGAACTGCCCCCACAGGGTTTCCAAGACTGGAATCTTGTCAGAGCAGACAGCCGCATCTTTCTCCTGTGGGCTGGTGGCTTCAGACAAGCAAACTTTTGTTTAGCAGGCACTTAGCCACTGCATTACTGAACACTTCATACCATTTGATTTCTTGCTTAGAAGGTTGATGCTCATGGCTTTCTGGACCCATCTGGTCCATAGCGTACAGTTGCTTTAGAGTTTCTGTTCTTTCTCCTAGTTTGGCAAGTAGTGCCTGAGGTTCTTAAAGCTTGAGAGTAGCCTACTACAATACAATTGGCCTTTATATGATGAGGCAGTGGGAGAAAGAGTAATTTATTGCTTTTTTAAACTATCCTTTTTTTAAAAAAACATTTTATTGGGGGCTCGTACAACTCTTATCACAATCCATCCATCCATCCATTGTGTCAAGCACGTTTGTACATTTGCTACCATCATCATTCTCAAAACATATGCTCTCCACTTAAGCTCTTGGTATCAGCTCCTCACTTTCCCCTCCCTCCCTGCTTCCCTCTCCCTCATAAGCCCTTGATAATTTATAAATTATCACTATTTTGTCATATCTTACACTAGGGGGAACCAATTACAAGGATCTACATATAACCTCCTCCCTGGGAGATGGACAACAGAAAATTGGGTGAAGGATGATGTCGGACAGTGTTAAGATATGACAAAATAATTTCTTAATGTTTAAACAACCAAGCAAACAAACAAAAATACGATCATTTGATGATTATAGTTCCTCAGTGGTACAAACGCACTCAGCTGCTAACTGTAATAAGAAAGTTGCCATGCTCCAAGCCCCTAGAATGGGGTATTCTTGGTGTCCAAATTCCTCTAAGTTCCCTCCTCACGCAGGGAGTGCTGCCTAATTGTTGGGAGGTTGGAATTTGGCATCGGGCACTCAATCAAAATAGGATCTCAGAGAGTAACTCTCTGGCAGGGTCTCTGAGATGGGCTTTGTGGGAACAAGTGGCATATGGCTCCTTATACTTAGCCTCTGCAAATCCCACCGCTCTCATTGTCTGGTGTTCTTTCCTGGGCAGAATTTGAAAGATGTCACTCAAGATGAGCCCAGACCATTCATTGACTGATCTAAACATATCATAATTTGATGCTCCCAGATCCTGGTGGTACAAACATGAACACCCAGCTACTGACAAAGTGGTTGGGGATTCTCTTCTACCCAAGCTCGTGTTGGAAGAAATGTCTGGTGATCTTTTTCTGAAAAGGCAGCAATTGAAAATCCTGTGGACTGACACACCCACAATGGTGGCCAGTGAATTCCCACTGTAATTCATGACCCAGGAGGTAGGGAGATGCCTGTCTCTGAGAAAGTGATTTCGCTTCAGCTATGGGTAAGCCAAAGAGGGGCCGCCTGTCCTGGGCCAAATGCTTAACATTGTTTCTATAGACTCACAATGGGCGAATCACTCAGTATTACGGTATCCTACTAATTTTACCTTTGTGACTGGCTTGGTGACCCAGACAGCTTACTACTGGCTTTCTGGATTTTATTTTGTATTTTAGAGGTAATACAGCATTCTTCATAGATGACGGCAGATTATGTGATTTGGAAACCCCACTAAGGAAACCAGACTATGCCTTAAACACACCTGTTGCAGATGAAAGGAACTGACATATTTCTCTGGAGTTAAAGCTAAAATATCCGAATGTGAGAAAAAGCAGAGGACTGCTCTCTGAAGGTGGTGGATTTGGAAGTTGGTGGACTTTGGTTCAAATCTCTTGCTTTTGAGGTGGGTCTGGTGGTGCAGTTATCGGCGGATAACTGCAAGGTCAGTAGTTTGAAACCACCAGCCACTCCTCAAAAGAAAGATGGAAACAGTGTTGGAAACCCACAAGAGGCCTGCTACCTCGTCCTACATGGCAGCTATGAGTCTGAATTGATTCAATGGCAGTGAGCTTGGTTTGGGAAATTATTGTCAACTTGAGACTACCATGTACTTGCTATTTTCATACTTTCTTTGGCTTTTGTTGCATATCCTAAAGAAATAATCTTGAGCTAGTGAATGAGCATTATTGAAATGTTTGCCTTGATTCTAACGCTCACTGCTTTCTTAAACAATTTTCAGTTAATTAAGTCTTTTCTCTGTACACATGAAAATACGTGGGTTTCAATCAAATACTTTCCTATCTATGTATATTTTATTTTCTCAGTAGTGCTTTAAAATGTATAACATTGGCTAGATTTATGATATTTTATATTGTTATTATTAGAATTTCCAAAAGTCTTATGGTGATTACTTAAATCATTCTCAAACAAGCTGATAATGGTGCCTCTAAACTGTCAAGATCAACTAGTGGTTTGGATGACCTATGGAGTCTGAAGGACTGATCCCAAATGATCACACCTGATCCAGTCCTCCCATCACATGCAGATGGCTCATTCTTCCACCCCCACCTCACCTGATACATTCCACTGACCATATCAAGGACCATGAAAGATTTGGATGACTCATAACAAATTGCCTGGCACTGTCCATTTCAAAAGTCTTATCCAAATAACCTTTCGACTAACATTGTCCCATATGATAATGAGGTGCACAAGCTCTGGATTAGGAGACCCATCATTACGGTGGAAGAACAAATCAGGAGGCAAGAATAAGGGATGAGGAGATCCAACAGCGCACGGCTACCCTATAAAATTGAACGTCATGCCCCTATTCTACCTTAAATCATGAGGTGCCTCAATTCCTGGTTGAAGCATACTTCAAATGTTTGCTCCATGTGGCGTCTTTTCATCCTGTCTCGTCTTGGTGTTCTGTGTGTGTGGCTCCCTCTGTCGTGGTGGCAAACAAACCCAGAGAACCTTGTTAGCTTTTCTCCAAAGAAGAAACGTCCTGTGAGATTGACTTGTGACATCACTTGATAGAGACAAATAGATTTGAGCCCACACATAGTTGTAAGTCCTAATGTAAAAACAATTCTTACAATGTGGCTCTGCTCAGTACTTGCCCTCATGAAGTGATCACTGAAAATATGGGTATGATAAGAGCCCTCATGGCACACTGGTTGTGAGTCAGGCTGCTAACGGCAATGCCAGCAGTTGGAAACAATAAGCCACTCCAGGAGAGAAAGAAAATACGTTCTACTCCCATAGAGAGTAAAGTCTCAGAAACTCACAAAAGGGCAGTTGACCTTGTCCTATAGGGTTGTTATAAGCCACCATCCACTTGATGACAGTGATTTTGGTTTGTTTGTTGATATCGTTTTGGTTTATAGCAAAGTGTGGTGAAGAAATCAGATAGTGCCCTTACCAGAAAGAATAGTTTCTACGGTCTAAAAGGTTTGTCTTGAAATAAGCAGTCATCTAAATACAGTATCAGCTGAGTCCACACAGATGAAACACAACAACCTATGTGATCCAAGAATTATAATCAGGAAATCCAAGATCAGAAGAGGGAAATTGTATTACACCTTAAGGTTCGAGTATCCAGTGAGCAGAAAGCAAGGAATGACAGTGGAAACCCCAGATCCACTTGCAGAGTTTCCATGCAGATGAAGCCTCCATTGAACTCCCTCGGCCCATTGTTCAAGCGTGTGAATAGTCTTGCTCTCAGAGCAAAAGACGTGGGTGTTCACTTATACAGATAAAAACTGAAGGAACCAAACATTGTCAAAGAAAACAAAGAGGGTGAGACACAAGGCAACAATTGCAATGACATGCATTGACTAAGGCAAAACTATGCAGGACTAAGATATCCTTTTAACCTATTTTGAATTTGTTCTTGCTTCTATTATCTTCTGCTTTCTTTTAGATTTAGATTTTTCGGTGTTTTATTTTGTGGGGTTTTGTGGTTTTTGTTTTTCATTCTTTGCTTCATACCAATTGCAGGATAAGTACATCTATAGAGAGAGTAGCTAGATTAATGGTTACTAAAGGTTATGGCAGGGAAGGTTGAGGGGCAATGGAAGCTAAGCATCATAAGTACAAGGATGAAGACAATGTCTTAAAGTTGATTGTGGTTATGACTGTACAACTATTTTTAAATATATTTATATCATTGGATTGTATGGTACGTGAATTATAGTACCAAAAAAAAAAGGAGAAACTGCTGAAAGAAAAATAAAAGGCCACCCTGGGGACCACAGGTCTACTGTGACCCACCTGAGGTCGTTGTGAATCAGAATTTGCTCCGTGGAAACTAGCTTACTTCATCACTTAGAAGCAAAAAAGAAACTGTGAACTTGACCATTGTACACACTATAACCTGAAGAGACAACCTGGAAAATCAGGTGCAATTACAATTCTGGGCACCCCTGAGAGGGGCGGGGATTAGCAATTTACAATTACCAGGGAGCTAGAGAGTTCGTTCTCACGCTTGCTCTCTCCCACTAACATTTTAATCTTCCAGAAGCCCTGGTGGTGCAGTGGTTAAGCACACAGATGCTAACTGAGAAGTCAGCAGATCAAGCCCATCATCTCCTCCGTGGCAGTCTGCTCCCATACATATTTAGAGCCTCAAAAACCCAGTGGGACAGTTCTACACCGCCTACATGATTGCTAGGAGTTCGAAGCACCATGAGGTTTTGGTAACTTTTCTTCAGTGTGCGAAGCCAGGCCTCGTGCTTCAAAAGCCGACATGTTGACTGAAAAGGAGCAAATGTGAAGGAGTTTGTAATGACAAATGGAAAGCTTCCCAGATATTGTACACATGAGTGTTCTCCACATTTATGGAATGTCTCACTTGGTGAGTCAGAGCCATGTCTTCCTCGGTTTCCACAGAGAAATGGGAAACTAAATGCGACAACAGATCACAACTTTCTGTTTACAGCCACCATCCATGTGGTAATGTCCTGCGTTCAGAAACTCCAAAAGGTCACATATGTTTGAGGAATGAGGGCATGCTAGAAATACAAAACATGCCTTAGAGTTAGACATTAGAATCCTATGATTGTCCCTGGTTAGTGGGACATCTGCCTTTCTCCACTCAGTAAACCTCCATGAATTCTGGACTAATTCTATCATAGCATTTTTTGTTTCCTCTGACTGTGTTGCACATGCAGTTATGTGGGTCTTATTCAACTTAAAATAGCTTTGTTTTTCTCCTATTTCTAAAACCATGCAAAATGACTGTGTTCTTGGCAAAGACTATTGACTAGTCCATGGGCTTCCAGAAGAATGAACAACTCTGTCTTCGAGGGAGTACAGCAAGGAAGCTCCTTAGAAGTGAGAATGGGGAGACTTCATCTCACCCCCAAAAGGCATGTTACCAGGAGCGACCATTCCTTGGAGAAGACATACCGTCATTCTTGTTAAAGTAGTGGGGGGGGGCAGGTGAGAACGAGAAATATCCTCAAGGATATGGATTGACACAGAATACCAACTGAAATATTTCAGCACTCGGCTACGGTATTGGAGGCAAGCAATTCGGAAGCGAGCTACCTGACCAACTGACTGAAAGAGATCCATGTATGTGTCCAGTGCAATGGCAGGTGCCCAGCAGCATGCAGACATTACTGAGCAATATTGTGTGTATCTCATGCAAGTAAGAATTTTTACTGAATATGGTTCAGAAATGATTGCAGCAGGACATTGAGAGAGAGAAAGTTGCCAGACTGCAAGGTGGAGTCAGAAGTAGGACAACACGCTCAGGATCTGTAGGGTCGTTGGACAAAAGGAAGGTCCTCGGCAAGATTGGTTAACACGGTGGCAGCAACCACGGGCTCAAACATAAGAACAAGTGTGAGGAGGCCGCCAGCCTCGCAGTGTTTGGTTCTGTTGTACACAGGATGCTACGAGTTGGAACCAACTTCATGGCACCTAACAACCACAGCAGCGTGTTTATGTAAGTATGAACACAGGGTCTACTGTGAGGTACAGGAATGGTGTGCAGTTCGTATGCTTAGATTTTTTTTAACCAGATTCAGCCAGCTGTCGATGTCATGTATATGAAATATAAATTTGCCTAATCCACAGTCCCACAAATTATTTTCCATCTTCCTCTAGAATTTTAGCTGATTTCAACGGTCTCCAGAACATCCCTGGTTTGAACCTTTTATACGGTAAGACAATTTGTCCTTTTGCAATCAATGAATGGCTGATAATTGTGCGAAAAATGTTCAGAGAAAGACATCAGACTCAGGACAGAGGCTCAGTAAGAGAGGAGGCATAAGATGGAAAGAGAAACCACACAAACGTATCAAAAGCACAGCTCCTCTCTCCACTTGGTTCCAGGGCTGTCTAATTTCCAGAGTCCCTTTGTGTAGAGACTAACAACTCAAGGACCAAGAACAATGTGTAATGACATTCTGTTCTAGTTAATAGGTTTTACGCTTGCCCAAAGCTTCCAGGGAGTCTTTTGGAGACTTGGTTTTAAAAATGAACACAGAATCACCCTATTGGTCTCAGTATAAATACTGTTTTTCTGAAACTTCCCAGTTGTGCTCAAGTTGTTTCTGAGTCCTAGAGATGCTATGTGTGTCAGAGTACAACTGTGCTCCCCAGGATTTTCAATGGCTGCATTTTGGGTAGTAAGTCAAGTCTTCTAAGCCACCTCTAAGTGACCTCAAACCACCAACCCTTAAGTTGGTAGCCCGGTATGTTAACTGTTTATACCAGGGACTTTCATTCTCAAAATAAGCAAACCAACAACTTAACTATTGCACCGCTAGACTCCTTATCCTCAAACTACTATCTGTATACTATAGACAAAGAGCATGGGTCATTGTAGGACTATACTTCCCTGTTTTCTTACATGGAACCCTGAAGGAGCAGCGATTGAAGTGAGAGATCGGAAACAAGAGCTCAGCAATTCCAACCCACCAGCGGCCCCTAGGAAGAAAGGCTTGGCAATCTGGTCCTGTGAAGCAGATAGCCTTGACGTTCCTCATAGGGGTCCCGCTCTCTGCGAGAGCATCACAATGAGTAGGAACTGACATGATAGCAACAGGATTGCTTCCGATGGGCTTATTTGAGAACCAGATTTCTTGAAGTGCTTTAGAAAGTTTCCCTGGTCTGGGAGTGTCATAGTGCAAGGCCTACCTGCTCCTCCCTGACTGTACCGGATCTGCCAAAGGCTCAGATGTTAATTAGTCATTGGACACAGGCCCCTAACCAATTGGAATAAAGATCAACTACTGGGCAGGGAACCTTAGGCAATCTCAGGAAAGGTCAGCCTGGGAGGGACTCCGGATCCAGGACCAAAAGATCAAACTGGTTTTGACAAAGTGGGGGTAAATCTAGTCCACCCGGCATAATAGAACATTACTCAGTGATAAAAGAAGAAATTCTCCTACAAAATACTGAGCTTAAAGGACTCAAATACAAGACAACAGATATTAATAGGGTTTAAATGTAATTTCTATAAAAGCAAACTCAGAGACAGAAAGCAAATCGATTTTTTTATTTGGCTGAAGCTGAAGCTGGAGCTGGGGACACCTAGGTGCAAGGAAACGATTTGGTTTGATGAAAACATTCAAGCTTTGGGTTATCAATTTACTAAAAAGCATTAAGTTGCAATGGGCCAATTTTATGCTATGTAAATTGTACTTTAATAAAGTTGTGTGAAATAGAAAAAGAGACTCAAAAGGCATTTCTATTCATAAAAGCAAGCTTAAACTACTGACTGTAGCACATATACTTTAGTGAAGAAAATATTTTTAAAGGGAGTAACAATTATCCCTTTTATGTTATATTTACCATAAATTCTCTTAATGTCCATTGCATGAGTTTAAAAAATATCATGCACACAAATTTCCCAAATTTCCTAATTATAGAACTATTACTATGAAACATCCTACTTCTTGCCAGGGCCTTCTGGAAGCCCATGTAAGTACCTCAATGGACTCATAAATTGGACTCTCAGACAAAATTATCTCGTGTGTTCAACTACATGCTTTCTTTCCTTCCCAGAGCATTTTGCGGATCTTCTCTGCTCAGCTTCGTGAGGATGCCTTTGCTTCCCTGCCAAAGCTGACCACGTCTGCTAAGAGTGTCTGCTAACTGGGTCCTTGCAGAAGAAGGGGAATGCCCTCTCCTGCATTTCCTGTGCTTTTCTCCTCTGACCCTTGCTGGTGATCGGTTCCCCAGTTTCAGACGCCAGTCGTTCTCTCCGTGTATCTGTGCAAATCTATGGGGACAATGGCCGTTAGACATCAAGTTGGTTTCATGTCTACATTTCTCCCCTTATATGAGCAAACCCCTTTCTCCTCTGTCAAACAATAATTGAAACTGACATGCACATCAGCACAGCCAAATAGGAGGAGAGCCAAGACTCAAACGCTGTGCTTTGTTTGTTTCCCCTAGAATATGCTAAGCACCTCTCTTTTCTGTGATTGCTGTCCTTAGGGACCACTGGATTGGTTCCAACCCCTAGCAACCCTATGTATACGAGAAAAAGCGCTTCCAGTCTTGTGCCCTCCACACCATCCTTGCTCCGCGTGCTCCCACTGGAACGCATGGTCCTTCCTGGCTTTCACGGTCCCTCTACTTTACCAACCATCATCGCCTTTTCTAGGGATTGGTTTTTCTGAATAATATGCCCAAAGTATGTTATAATATGAATTCTTTTCTCTTTACTTCTAAGGAGCATTCTGGGTTTTCTTCTTACAAGAGAGACTATGTGTCTTCTGCCAGTCCATGATATTTCCAATATTCTTTTTCAACATCATAATTCAAATGCATCATTTCTTCTTTGACTTTCCTTATTCATTTTCCAGTTTCCACATGCAAGTGAGATTTTTAAAAATATCATAGTTAAGATCAGGCACATCTTAGTCCTCAACGGGATGTCTTTGTTCTTTAAAAATTTTAAAGAGGTTTGGGGGAGTAGATCATTTGGTTTCTTGACTGCTGCTTTTGTGAGCATTGATTGTGGATCCAAATAAATTGAAATCCCTAAAAAAAAATTTTTTTAAGAAAAGAAAAGAAATCTTTGACCACTTCAGTCTTTCATCCATTTATTATGATATTGTTTACTGAGCCACACCACCACAAGATGAAAAGCCTTCCATTACAAAAATGTGCTCTTTACATAACAGTACCAGTCCTTCTGGGGATGGACAACAGAAAAGTGGGTCAGGCAGTATAAGACATGTCAAAATAATAATAATTTATAAATTATCAAGGGTTCATGAGGGAGGTAGGGTGGGGAGGGAGGGGAAAATGAGGAGCTCATTCCAAGGGCTCAAGTAGAAAGACAATGTCTTAAGAATGATGATGGCAACAAATATACAAATGTGCTTGACACAATGGATGTATGTATGGATTGTGATAAGAGTTGTACGAGCCCCCAATAAAGTGATTTTAAAAAATAAAAGAAGCAGAAGTAAGACACTGCGCACCAGGGTTTTTTTTGGGGGGATGGGGGGGCGGAACAACCAGGAGGCAGCTATTGGTTGGTAGCTGTCATTTGACACATTCAAATGTCTTAAGCTTTTCCACTATCACATAATGCTAAAGTCTAAAATATCCCCTTTTACCCACAAATCCAGATATTTGATAATGCCGAGACAATCCTATGGTTTAGAAGGCACTGATATCAAATTTTCTTTACTAAACGGGAGCTGTTGTCAAGGCGTTCAAGGTGGAAGAGAATATTTGGAAACTTTTGTGATAGCAATTGTATACCATGGCTCCGTATGATTGAACTATGGGGTGATACGCTATCTGTATTAGCTCCCAACAAAATGGTTTGCGGGGGGATGTCATTATTGCTTACTTATCTTGTGCTGTTATAACAGAAATGGCACACATGGGTGGCTTTAAAAGTTAGAATATTATTTTCTCAGTAAGTTGTTTATTGTTACCTTTTCACTACAATTGTTGCATCTGTACGCTGGGCAAGTAATCTGAGAAGGTGGCCTATATGCAGAAGAGAGCAGCACTGGGATTAAACGAGATGCATGAACAGCCTTCAATGTGCAGAAGACACACTCTTGCTGGTTAAAAGGGATACCGACTTGAAGAACCTACTGATGAAGATCACAGACTACAGCAACCAGCACGGATCACACCTCAATGTCAAGAAAACAAAAACCCTCACACCTGGGCCAATGGGCATCATGAGAATGGAGGAAGGATGGAAATTGTCAAGGAGTTCATTTTACATGTACCCACAATCCATGCCCCTGGAAGCAGAGTCCAAAAATAAATTGATACATTGGACCATGAAAGTCTGCTGGGAAACACTCAATGAAGTATTAACAAGCAAAGCTGTCACTATGGGCATTAAGCTGATCCCAAACTCAAAAACATAAACTCACTGCTGCTGAGTCAACGGCAACTCAGAGCTGACCCAAGACATGCGTTCTTCTCTTTTTAAAAATAATTTTACTGGGGGCTTCTTACAGATATTATAACAATCCATAAATCAATGTTACATATCATATGTTGTCATATCATATGTTGTCATCATATGTGTACATATATGTGTACACATCATATGTGTACATATCATATGTTGTCATCATTTCCAAAATATTATCTTTCCACTTGAGCCCTTAGTATCAGCTCCTCTATTTCCCCTCCCTCCCCCACACTCCCTCCCTCGTGAACCCTTGATAAATTATATATCATTGCTTCATATCTTACACCATGCACTGTATCCCTTCAGCCATGTTTCTGTTATTCGGCGCCCGGGGTGGAGTAGGGCGGGGAGGTTTTACATCCATCCTTACTATCAGTTCCCTCTTTCTCCCCTCCCGCACCCCCGCCCCCACTCTCTTCTCATGGTTATGGCTATTCCCATTACTGTTTCTGAGGGGTTTGTCTGTCCTGGCTTCTGTGTGTCCAGCTCTCATCTATACAGATGTTCAAATTCCAGTCTAGCAGAATTTGTGAGGTAAAACTGGGGTCCTGATTAGGGAGAGAAGCGGTGAGGAAACATTCAGGAATTAAAGGAATATTGTGTGTTTTGTCAGTGCTATTGTGCACCCTGGCTGAATCGTCTCTTCCATGTGACCCTTCTGTGAGGGGATATTCAACTGTCTACAGATGGGCTCTGAGCCTCCTCTCTGACCCCTCTCCTTCATATTGATATCATTGTACATAGATCAATACCTCTATCCTTATACATTACTGTATTGACATATGGACATGCCTATATTTATACCCCTATATATGGCTTTACCTCCTAGTTCTTTCCTCTGTTTCTTTTTACTTTCCTCCTGCCCAACTATCATGTTTACCCTTCATTCAGTTCTCAGTAATTCCTCTTGGCTACATTACAGTGGATCAAACCCCACCAGGCATTCTACACCCTCCTCAGTGTCTATTTTAGATCCTTTGTTGTTCCCTTGTTCCTGAGTTTGTTGGCTCCCCACTCCCTTTCCCCTGTCTCCTCCTCTCCCATGCCCACCCTCCACCTGAACCATTGGTCTCATCGCTTTCTCCTTGGGATTGTTCATTCTGATGATCTTATATAGAAAGACATTTTTAAAAATAAATGAAAAGAAAACGGAAAAGCCTATAAATCATTCCCGGTCTATCTGCTGAATTTTATGAATTTTTTCCAACCAGATCTGATGAGGTACCCTCTGAATCAGACATCTTTTCAGGTTTCCTTGGGGACTTCATGACTTTTCTCCCCTTGCTGCTCTGTTGTGTCCCCATTGTGATTCACCCCGCTGTAGGGAAGTCAGAATGGACACACTTCCCACACTGTGCCTCCAGTGTTGTCTTCCATATCACTGTGGGCCAGTGAGGGCATGTTATAAGACATACTTTTTTTCAACTGAGAAAACTCAACAATGAATAAGGAATATTGAATAATTAATGTCTTTAATTTATGGTGTTGGTGAAGGAGAATAAACTTATCTTGGACTGGCAGAATAACAAATAAATCAACCTTTGTAAAAATAGAGACAGAATATTCCTTAGCAAGAATGGTGACACTTGGTCTGAAGTTTTTTGGACATGTGATTCGGGGGTACAAGACCCTGGAGAAAGAAAGACATCAGGCTTGGTGAAGTGGAAGGTAAGCAAAAAATAGGAAAACTCTAAGAAGATAGTAAGTTACGCTTCTTTAGAGAAGCAAAACAAGTTATGCTTGTATGTGTGTATATATGAAAAGTCATTCATATCAAGAGATGGCTTACATCGTTATGGAAGTAGGTTAATTCAGTCAGGTACAAGTCCATCAGTCAGATGTGAGCTGAAGACATCTCTGACCTGTGTATCTGCAGAAGCTTATGAACAGGAACACAATGACCAAGTCAAAGGGTCACTGGCTGGTGAGTCTTCACCCAAGGTCGGCAGTCCATTGAGAACTCCTGGGAGCAGCAGGTGACACCGGAGATGAACAAACAAAATGCAGGTCCAAAATACAGTAGAAGGCAAAGGAGCAAGAGAGAGGTGGGCTCTGCTCAGGGTCTCTCTCTTATACAAAAGTCCACACCATGAAGGAGGGGTCAACGGGCTGTGATCTGAGTGTTAGGTGGTGCTCCACCCCTAACTTCACCCAGGAGTGTCTAGTTGACATAAACACTAACCATTGTGAGGGTGGTGCAAAACCTAGCAGTGTTTCATTTCATTGCATGAGGGAGTACCTCCCCCAAATTGAGGGATTGGGGGGGGTATGCATTTTTCCCACTGGGTGAGCATCCAGTAACTCGCTCTGAGTTAGCATCCAGCTAGGCGAGCATCCAGCAACTCGCTCTGAGTGGTGTCATGTTGGAAGGTTCTCTCTGGTCACAATGAATTTTTTCGTGAAAGCAGTTTTACTTGAACCTCATTTTTTGTGATGGCCGATTTAAGAGAACGGGGTTAGGCTGTGAAAATTTGTTTCCTGCTTGGAAAAAAATGGCCCAGAAACTGTTGTGATGCTCAACACAGCTCACAAGGACAGCACTGTGGAAAACACTGGAGTGTACAATTGGTTTTCTCTTTTCCAAAAGGTGAAATGTCAATTGATGACAAACCTCATTCTGGATGTCGGTCAACTTCCTGAACGGGATGAAAATGTCAACTCGCAGTGCATTTGGAGTTTGCTCCACCATGTCAGATTGTTTAATCAAGCTTTCTATTTAGAGGCTCTGAGAAGATTGCATCCCTGTGTGTGACAAAAACAGCCTGATTTTGCCATCACAACAATGTATCTACTTGTGCAGCCATCTCAGTGAATGAGTCTAAGTTTTTGGCCAAAAAAGTAGCATGCCTCTCTGGCCCCTTACACCTGACTCATCCGACCTCACTGTGCTACTTCTGCTTCTGTGGATGAAGAGGACATGAAAGGACAACAACTTGACCATGTCAAAGAGGTGGAGCAAAACACGCGGGAGGTGCGTTCCGCCATCCAAACAGATGAGTTTGAAAATGTTTTCAAGAATGGAATTGCAGAGTTGACAAATATATTAAGTAGAGTGGAGAGTACTTTGAAAGTCATCTGGAAATTTTGTTTAAAAATTTAAATATATAGCATTGAAAAAATTTTTCCAGTTTTTTGGAGAGTACTCCCTCATACATAGGATCATCAGGAGCCAGAACTGACATGACCATACCTAACAACCAAAAAGTAATTCCTTATATGTTCCTGGATATGATCTATGCTTTCCATTCTAATCAATCCTTGCTCCAAAGAAAGACGACAATGGCAGTGTGAGAAATACAAACAGGAAACCTTGTCTGACTTGTGCTGGATAATGCCAATTTACACTGAACGTGGCAAGAGGGAAAGACAGAGCAGCCCCAGGTCCCTTTGCCTTCCTTTCACTCTAACTCACTCATCAATCAACCCTAAGTAGCGGTGCTAGTAGTGTGTGAGCGCAGCTCAAGAAGTGAAATAAAAGCACTCATGTTCATTTTGTGCTTCGTTCCTAGTGCTTTGGTCAGGTGGAAGACGGACAGACATACACATTATAGTCTTCAGAATTCAACTTGTGTCCATCTGCGGGTTCTGGGTAGGAGTGAAATGCATTCAAAACCGACATTGCAAGATACAAAGGTAGATAGTAAAGCCCCGGCCCATGATGCAAACCTTTCATTTTTATGTCCTTAGAAAGACATTAAATGACAAATAGACATCGCCGTGAAAAATGGAGAAAGAGCTTGAAAGATGAAAACAACTGTATAATTTAGCAACTTTATGCCAGAGCCTACAATTTATGTAGCTAGCCCTGTCATGATTCAGAAAATGATGCCCAGCGAGGACACTGAAAATGATGCTGAGAGAATGAAGAAGCTACCATCAAATGGTGAAATTTACCTAAGATGCTCTGACTCGTGCATAGGCCTGCTTCCAACCTTCGCAAAGTACAATTAGAAAGCATACATGGACCCCGCATGCTGTGCGACTAAGCATTAGAAATGGCAAGTCAGATGAATAAACTCTTAAGCAAAATGTTTTCTCCCCTCTCTCCTTGAAAATGTATATAAATTTATATTCCTCCAAAACAACCTAGAAGACCATCTACCCTACATGAAAGTCTAAGATTTTTTAAAAATTCTATCTCGGGATATAAAGTACTCAAAAAGTCACTGCCATCTATTCACTTCTGACTTATAGTGACCCTGTCGGAAGGATGGAAATGTCTCTGGGTTTCTAAGACCGTAACTAGTTATGGCAATAGAAAGTCTCATCTTTCTCCCACAGAGTAGCTGGTGGTTCCAATCTGCTTACCTTGTGGTTAGCAGCCCAGTGTAACTCATTAGACCTAATAACAAAATAGGCTTTGCTAAACCTGGATCTCAGTACAGAGCTATATATGACAAGCTTTATTTTCTATCTGTGGTTTCACATAACAAAAGGGGTCTTGCACCCATCTAGATAAATACCGTAGCTCGCATCTTCATGATCTTTCTATATCCTTACAGACTACACTTATCAGACTGCGATGGATTGAATGTTGTTCCTCAAAATTATCTGTTGAAATTCTAAGTCTTCGACAAGGAGTTGCCTATGAGGTTACTCATAGTCACATGAGGGCACTGTATCTTCTTGAAGGCAACTAACAACAACAGCAACAACAAACAGATGTTGATGAAGATCATCAATTGTAGCCTTCATTATGGAGTGCAACTCAATGTAAAGAAAACCAATATCCTCACAACTGGACCAATAGGTGCAATCATGACAAACAGAGAAAAGATTAAAGCTTCAAGGGTTTTTTTTTTTTTTTCTTGTTTGTATCCACAATCAATGTACATGCAAACAGTAGTCAAAAGATTAAAGGACATATTGCTTGGGGTAAATTTGCTGCACAAGACCTCATTAAGTATTGAAAAGAAAGGAAGTTTCTTTGAGGACTGAGGTGTGCCTTACCCAAACCAGGGTATTTTAAATTTCCTCAATGCGTGTGAAAATTGGACATTGAAAAAAGGAAGACTGAGGTAAATTGATGCATTTGAATTATGGTACTGCCGAAGACTATATTGATGGTACCATGATCTATCAAAAGAATCAACAAATCTATCTTGGAAAAAATATACCTAGAATGCTGCTTAGAGGAAAAGACTTCAAGATGATCTCCTGTACTTTGGATACGTTTTCAGGAGGGACCAATCCGTGGAGAAGGACATCATGCTTGCTAAAGCAGATGGGCAGCAAAAAGAAGACCCTTGACAAGATGAAGTGACACAATGGTAACAGCAATGGGCTCAAATATAACAATTTGAAGATGGCACAGGACTGAGGAATGTTTCATTCTGTTGTCCATAGGGTTGGAGTTAGGGCAATGGCACCTAACGACGACAACAACAGCAGCAGCAACAACATACCTGTAGTTGTCATCCTGTTTGGAAATAGGGTTCCTTTGTTATGTCAATTATATCCAAAGCACGGAGTAGAGCAGGTTCCCAATCGAATCACTTCTAAATGATAAGAAACCCCTATAACACAGGAGAAAGCAGACGCCACGTGGAGATCATCAAGGAGCCAAGGAACACTCAAGGCCACCAACAAGAAAGGAAGTGACTCCACCAAGACTCTAATTCAGACTTCTAGAACTCAAAATTGTGAGAATATAAATTTCTGTTCTTAGAAGTTACCCACTGTGGCACTTCTATTACAGCCACACTGGACATAATACGTGAATATACACTGGACATACAGCCGATCATCAGGAAGGTCAATGTGAGAAGAAGCCTCTAAGCCCTGGGAACCATTTTAGCAGGCAACTCTGATTCTTCTGTGTATGTTCAAGCTGAAAAAAAAAAATCCTCAGCCACAGTCATTTGTCTTTTGCTGACTATGGACTCAGGCACTGTGAGGATTTAACAATTCTGCTCAATTACTGTGATAGGTAGGTTTATTGTGCCAATCTGGTCAATGGGAACATACGGGATTAATCAGGTCACAGTTTGATTGGAGGGAAAGGAGATAAATGGCTTCTCAAAGTCTTCCCCTCCCTCTCTTGCTTTCTGGTGATAGAACCAGCGTGTGTGCGGCTAGCTGCTTCAGCTGGTTCTCTGCCTCAACTTGTGAGCTACACTACCTGTGGGACAGCCAACCCATGGATTTTGTTGCTAGAGTTTGAGGTTCCTTTGAGACCTACTTCGTCATGCTGCTGGTGTGTATATCGCTTGAGCTTGAGGCTGGTGGATCCTGTTGCCTTGCATTTCTTGAGTTTGGTATCCCATCTGGGCCTGCTTTGCTAGGCTCCTGAGCTGCTGACTGTTGGTGACCCACCCTGCTGTTTGCTGCCTGGGGTGGACTCTGCCAGCATTGCTCTATGGAAGACTCGGCTATCTTCTTCCTTGACCTTGGACCAAGCAGTCCTCGTGAGTTGAAGGACTTCTAGTATATTAACTGTTCCACAGAAGTGAGTTGAACTGAGCCCTCTGAGTGTCCTGGTATTGTTCCTCTAGAGAACCCTTCCTAGCACAATCATCCTGATGGCTTTATGAAACCTTCTTCTCAAGAAGAAGCTTACAGCTTGTTGTGTCTCAGGTACTGCTGGTCTAGACTCATCTTCTGGCATGGTTTGTGACCATACCTCCCATAATTGTGGATATCTTTTCGCTGAGAAAGGAGCCCAGCTTGCATAGTGGTTACGAGTCGGGCTTCTAACAGCAAGGTCCAACAGGAGTTCCTCCGGAGAAAGACGGCTTTCTACTCCCATAAAGAATTCAGTCTCAGAAACTCACAGGGGACAGTTCTTCCCTGTCCTATAGGGTCCGTATGAGTCAACTAATAGTCATGAGTTTGGTTTGGGCTTGGTTTTTCTATAAGAAGTCTGTACAAAGCCAGGGAGGACAACAAATATGTCATCATCTAAATAATTTGAAGCTTAAAGTTTGATATAGCAGAAAGCTTTATGCTTTTGTTATCACAAAGAGAAGGCAGAGAAAGTGAAGCAGCCCCTGCTGTGCCAAACCCTGCCCCAGCTCACCTCTCCACCCCATGTTAGGCAGTGAAAGAGCTCAAATGAACCAGACATTCTGGTTTGAATTGTGTTTAAAGTTTTAAAACTCATGAGAAAGAGAGAGTGGCCTTGCCAAGGTCTTTTCTGGAAAAGCATCATGTCAGCCCATTTGAATGCAATTTGTCTTTAGTCCCTGAATCCCTGTGAGACCATCAGTAGACGTTCCTCTTCTTTCTCCATTCTCTGTTCTGCATTACATCCCAGGTCTGTCGAGGAGCTATTGGTACTGCACAAGTACCACTGTCCTCTCACTTCACGAGGGAAAGCACTCAAACCTGGCCTTCGAGGTGTGATCTTAAACAAACGATTTACCCTTGTTAACATTGCACTTCCTTGTGTCTAAAATAACTGATTGAAATGGAGAGTGATTAGATTGGCGACGGTGCAAGTGTAGTGCCTACCATATAGTTCTTTCAGAAACGCTTAGTGTTGCTATTACTATGGAGTGGTAAGTGCTTGGGTGCCAACTCTCAGATCGCTGGTTTGAACCTTCAGAGGTTCCTCTGGATAAAGACCTGGTGATTTGCTTCCAAACAAACTGCAGCTTAGAAAAGCAGATGGGGTAGTTCTACTGTGTCAGACGGGATGAAAAGTCAACTCAATCACTCCCAGTTCAACGTCACTACTACCTCTACTGCTGCCGCTGCCAAAATTGTCCTAATTTCTCCCTCAAAGTTCTACAAGTTCTACCTGATTTGGTGCAATACTTAGTTCATGGCAAATTTGTACTAAACAAGTATGTTAAACGGTGTATTTATATAACGGAAGATTCTGAGACACACATAAACACATGCGTACTCCATTTCAGAAAACAATCTTGCCTTGACAGGAAGAAGAATAATGATGCCCAATGGGTCTTTTCCATTTCTAATTTTAGTCACTCTGTGGTCCTGTGATTACCATAGCCAACTAATCAACTAAATGCAATTATGCACAATTCCAAACACATTATGGCATAATAAGGCTTTATTTTTCATTGTGCCTGGAATGCCTGCATCATGAAAGAAGTAAAAATGGAATTTAATTTCGGCAAGGAGAATGGAAAATCAAAAGAATGAAAGAGAAGATGAGCACCGCTTTTAAATTTTTGTTACTATTAAAATTTTAGAGTGTGTTGAAAATTTTTTAATTAAAAATAAAAATTTTCAGTATGTCAAATAGCCTGATAAATTGACTCATCATACATGGGACTCACCTTGTTCCAGTCAATATTCTGGGAGTTTTATCTGTAAGGCCTTTGAGAAGACTTAGAAATAAATGTGACAAGTTGGTGATGAAATGTAGGCAGAATGAAATAAGCACACATGTGTAATAAACCTCAGGACACCTTTTAACGGTCTCGAGCTTGCAAACGTGTGTCAGTCCAGGGCTTTCTGAGTTCCGACTGGCGGGTGAAAGATAAAAGTCACTCCAGAGCAGATTAATAAAAAAGCAAGTAAGTGCACAGACTTTTACACAGTAATGCTGGTGTAACTTCCAAAGCATGTCAAAGCAAACAGTATGAATGCCAGCATCATAAAGTAATGGACTGGGTACGGTCATCAGTGTCTCAAACGATCAAGCCCACTACAATGAGGCTTGCACAGCTAAATTATGCATCTTTTCCAATACCCTCAACATACAATGTGTTGCATTAAGATACCATAAAGCCAGTTCCAGCTCATAGGGAGCCTATGTACGAAGGAACACAATATTAATGCAACCTCACAAATTAATGTTTATAGTTGAGGCTATTGTTGCAACCACTGTCAATCCACCTGGTTGAGGGCCTGCTTCCTCTTCTCTGGTCTTGTATTCTATCAAACATAATGACCTTTGCCAGTGTCTGGTCTCTCCTGATAATTTGTCCAAAGTACGCAAGATGAAATTTCTCAGTCCTCATTTCTAAGAAACATTCTGGCTATGCTTCCGGCAAGACAGGTTGTTCTTCCGGCAGTCCGTGAGACCTGCAATCCTCTTCTCCCAGGCCGTAATTCAAACAGGAAAGAGCACAAAGAAAATTCAGTGGTTCTCGAGTTGAGTTCTAATCATGGCAGACCACGTGTGTCAGAGCTGAATGGTGCTCCACGGAGCTCTCAGAGGCTGGTTTATTCAGAAACAGATTGCTAGCCCTTTCTTTGGAGACACTCCCTGGGTGCATGGATTCCAACATGTCACCTTCCAATGAATACCTGAGTGCACTGAATTTCAGCACCACCCAGGGACCGCTTGGCAGAGAAAATCAGACTGAGTTACCCATGTCCTCTCAGAAGGAAAAGGAAAACATCCACATTCGTTTGTTGGTGATTTTAGAAAGTCTATGCTGAACAAGAAGCTGAAATACCACAATGTCAAAAGAACCATTCCCCCCCAAATTAACAAAAACCGGGAGTCTTTTTTAATTCTGGCTCTACTATACCCGCTGTTTTCCCTGCAACCTGCTATAATTTTAATCAGGATAGCACAGGACTTTATGCATGTCCTCTTGGGTCTCTTTTTGTATTTGTTATTTAAATTTCCTCTAAGAACACTCGGCACACTTAAAGTTCATCATTCTCTAGGCAAAGGCTTGCATGAATGTAGATTCCAAATGGAGTCCCTTGGACTCTGCCCTATGTAGACATACACTGAGATCCTGCCTGACTGAGTGGGAGCGCTGCCATGAATATGAGAGAGAGAGAGAGAGAGAGAGAGAGAGAGAGAGAGAGAGAGAGAGAGAGAGAGCGAGAGAGAGAGTTTAAATCTGGTTATTTGGACCGATTATCTGAAAGATCCAGGGAGGTAAATGCATTGTACTTTTCTTTCCAGCCCTCTACCCTTATGTATTTCCTATTCGCTTAGAAGTTGCAAGAAGTATGCTGAGCTGAACATCAAAGATAGATTACCCTGAAAAATCACATTTATCTGAGAAAATATTAATTGGCTGCTGCATAGCAGAGCGATGAGAATAAGGCAATTTGGGGTGAAATGGGAGATAAAAGCTAGAAAAAAATCTTTAATGAAGAATGGAATTTCCTTTCAGGCATGTGCAAGCTTGCACGAATGTTCTTCTTTTTCATACATATCAAAGATGTAAGGTGAGTGACAATACACCCCTAGCTTGGCCAAAGGAGTTTACCTTTGCCTTCTCTGATTCATGTCAAGCCATGAGAAGCAATATTATTTTGAGAGAATAGGTCAGGTTTCAGCAGCATTGCCTTGGCCCCAGTCCAATACATTGGAATCCTCAGCCCAAAGGTTGTTATTTTTTTTTTCTGGTTGACAAAAAGTCAATTCCAACTCAAGACAGCCCCATGTGAGTTCACCTTGTTTCCATTGACTCTATTCTGATGCAAGCAACCCAGTGTGCAACAGAACAAAGCACTGCCTGCTCCAGAACCATCCTGACAATTGTTCTGTGTCCGAGCCCATGGATGCAGACACCGCGTCGATGCATCTTGTGGAAGGCCTTCCTCTTTTTTGATGTCCCACCAATTTACCGAGCAGGATGACCTTCTCCAGGGACCTGTCTCTCCTGACAATACGTCCAACATACACTAGACAAAGTCTCCCCACCCTTACCTCTATGAGCATTCCGGCTGTACTGCATCCAAGATGGATTGGCTTGTTCTGTTGGCAGTTCATGGTACTTTCGATATTCTTCACCAACGCCATAGTTCAAATGCATCCTTTTGCCTTTGGCACACCTTATTCAATGCCCAAGGTTCATGTGCATATAAGAGCACTGATAATGTTCTGCCTTGGGCCAGGCACACCTTGGACCTCCAAGTAGCATCTTTGCTTTTTAACATGTCAAAAAAGCCTTGTGAAGCAGATTTACCCAAAACAAGTATCATTTGATCTTCTGACTGCTGCTTCCATGAGCATTGATTATGGATCCACGCAAGACAAAATTCCTGAAATTCTTTTAATCTTATCTCGATTTTAGCATGATTTTTCCTATTGATCCAGTTGTAAGGATTTTTGTTTTCTTTACATTGGAATTGCAATCCATACTGAAGGCTGTAAGCCTTTGTCTCCATCAGCAAGTACTTCAAGTCCTCCTCACTTTCAGCAAGCAAGGCTGTGTCATCTGCATATTGAAGGTTGTAAATCAGCTTTATATACTCCAGCTTCTCTGACGATTTACTCAACATACAGAGCATACAAGATGAACAAATACAACTCTGACCTACTCCTTTCCTAATTTAAATCACACAGTATTTCCTTGTTCTCTTCACACAACTGCCTCTTGATTCGTGTACAGGTTCCACATGAGCACAATGAAGTGTTCTGGAATTCCCATTTTTCTCAAGGCTATCCATAATTTGGTCTGATCTTCACAGTCAAATGCCTTTCCATAGTCCATAAAACACAAGTAAACTCTTTCGGGTATTCTCTACTTTGATCCAAGATCCATCTGACGTCAGCATTGATATCCCTTGTTCCATGTCCGCTTCTGAATCTGGCCTGAGCCTCTGGGAGCACCCTTTCGATGGTTAACCGTGGTTGGATAATTTACAGGAAAAGTGTGCTTGCATATGATATTAACGGTCTCAACAACAACAGAAATCACTGCCATCAAGTCAATGCCAACTCATAATGACCCTTTAGGACAGGTTGGAACTGCCCCTGTGAGTTTCCAAGACTATAGTTGTTTACAGGAGTAGAAAGCCCCATTTTTCTCCCAAGGAGTTGCAGATTTCAAACTGCTGATCTTGAGAATCATAGCCCTAAGCCCAGCCACTATGCCACCAGGGCTTATAAATATCAATGACGTTGCTCTTCAATTTGAACATTCTATTGGGTCACTTTTCTTTGGAATGGGGACAAATATGGATCTCTTCCAATCAGTTGGCCAAGTAGCTTTCTTCGAATGTCCTGGCATAGAAGAGTATTTCCAGTGCTTCATTGGCTTGTTGAAACAATTCCATTGGTCTTCTAATAATTCCTCATGCCTTGTTTATGGCTAAGGTTCTGAGTGCATATTGGACTTCATCCTTCAGCACCATTGGGTCTTCCTCACTTCCCACCTCTTGAAATGGTTTAATGCCTATCAGCTACATGGGTACAGTGATTGTGTATTCTTTCCATCTTCTTTTGATGTTTTCTGCATCATTCAATATGTAGCCCATAGAATCTATCAATATTGAAACTCGAGGCTTGAATTTTTTTCTTTAGTTCTTTCAGTTTAAGATATGCTGAGCGTGTTCTTTTTGTTTGTCTAGCTCTAGAATCTTTGCAGATTTAATTATCATGTTGTGCTTTATCTTCTTCAGCTGCCCTTTCAAATCTTCCATTCAGTGCTTCGACTTCATCATATCTTGCACTTGCTTTAGTGACTCTATGATTAAGAAGAAGTTTCAGAGTCTCTTCTGACATCCGCTTTGATTTTTTTCTTTCCTTTCTGCCTTTTAATTGATTTGTGCTTTCCTCAGGAATGATGCTCTTCACTTGATCTTAGCCAAATGGCTGAGAAGCGATGCTGAATGGTGTTTTGATGTCTTCCCACAGCTCATTAGGTCTCCTGTGTTTAGTGTCCAATGTGTTAAATCTGTTCTTCAGCTGGTCTCGAAATTCATGTAGGATAGACTCCGGGTTTTATGCTGGCTCTTGTGGACTTGTTCTAATTTTCCACAGTTTTATTCTGAACTTACAGCTGAGCGATTGATTGTCTGTTCCACTGGCCTCATCTTAACTGCTTATATTGAGAGTCTCCATTATATCTTCCCACAGATGTAGTCAATTAGATTTCTGTGCTTTCCATTTGGAGAAGTCCAAGGTGCATAGTTGCCTTTTGGGTTGTTTTTTACGAAGGTATTTGCAATGAAGAAGTCATGATCTTGCAAAATTCTATCACACAATATCCAGTTTTCATGTCTGTCACCAAGATAGTATTTCCATAGTTTCCTTCTTCTTTGTTTCCAATTCTTGCATTCCAATTGCCAATAATTATTGATGCATCTGGGTTGCATGTTTAAAAAATTTCAAACTGGAGACACCGTAGAATTCTTCAAGTTCTTCATCACTAACTTTATTGGTTGGTACATAAATTTGAGTAATAGTGGTATTGATTGTATTTTGTTTTGTATATGGGCAGATATTATCCTATCACAAACAACATTGTACTTCAAGATCAATTTTTAAATGTACTTTTTGATGATGACTGAAAAACCATTTCTCTTGAATCTGTCATTCCTTGATATGTTAGTCTGGACAGACTAGAGAAACAAATTCATGGGTACTCATATGTATATAAGAAAGAGCTTTATATAAAGGAGCAATCATATATTGAGAAACACCCCAGCCCAGTCCATATCAAATCCATAAGTCCAATATTAGCCCATATGTCTAATATGAGTCCATAAATTCCTCGTTAGTTTCACACAGCCTTGCAGGAAGCTCATAGGCCAGTGGGTGGGAAGTCTAGTAGAGCCTGTGGCGGTGGAAAGATCTCAGTGCTGGTGTGGGTCTCCACGTGGCTACTCAAGCTCCATCAGTGTGTCTCCATGTAACTTGTCAACAGAATGTCTTACAGGGAGACAAGAAGATAGAGTCTGTGTGTCCCACCTCCAGGGAAGAAGAGAGGAGTTCCCAGAATTCTCAGGAGAAAGTCATACCCACACAGAGGCCTCATTAGCTATGGCCCGATTCACAGGCTAGACCCGACCCCTTCGCAAGGTGACAGGAGATTATATAACTGTCACACTGGCACAGTAAACTGTATGACCTACTGCTTCAAAATGGCCAATGCCAGCCCATTTCTGTGCACTGTGCCTATAATATCCACCTTTATGTGTTCCATTTCATTTTTTAAAACTTCCAAATTTCCTAGATTCTTACTTCATACATTCTAAGTTTTGATTATTAATTCTGTTTAAAGCTGTCTCTTCTCATTTTGAATCATATTCCATCAGCAAATGAAGATTCCAAAGGCTTTGCTTGTACAGGTTTTACTCCATACATGTCATTATGATTGACTCTATCTGAAGAAGACAGCTCTTCCTCACTCATATTTTGTGTGCCCTCTGACCCGAGAAATTCATCCTCTGGCATGATCTCTGACAATGTTCTGCTTTTATTCATTAGGATTTCATTAATTGACAATGTTGCCATGTTAGCCATAGGGTTTTTGCTGACTAAGTCCTCTGAAGTGGACAGCCTATCCCTGCTTCATGGTCTGCTTAGTCTGGAACAGTGGTTCTTAACCTTCCTAATGCCGAATACAGTTCCTCATGTTGCGGTGATCCCCAAAACCATAAAATTATTTTCACTGCACAGGAGAGAGTATTGGTTGTGTCCCCACAGAACTGGAAGATGCATATGGACCCCAGCATGACACGCCAAACCAGGAGGGCAACGTAAAGCACGGAGGAATACACAAAGAGACTAGAACATATGCTAGCCCCAACCAGAATTAGCCCGACCCTCCCCCCCACCCCCCATTGAAGGGAGTCCCACAGAAAATGAAACTAGATCGTCTGGTGTGGAACAGGAACTGACCTACCACACCACACCCAGAAGGAAGCTGAAGCAAAGGAAGGAGGAAGAACGGAGCAGAGCACACCTGGGCCCACCAAGCTCAGTGGACGATAGCCCAGCTCGGAGGGCCCAGTGTACAGAGAGGACCATATAACCGGCCCCACGGTGAGATGCGACATGCTGCACTGACCCATGGCCCTACACAGGACACACATGAGACACAGTGGGGGATGTGCGACTGAGCTGACCCCACCACACTGAGGAAAAACACTGGGGGCGTGCAATGGGGTGGCGGGGGAAGCAGAGCAAGGAGGTCCTGAGGGAGTATAAAGGATGGACTTTGGAGCCAGGACATGGTACCCCATCAGACTCGTCTGGAAAACACTTCTAAAGGACAACAAATAGACCCCGAGCTACTAACAGGTTTTTTTTTGCTTTTTGTTTTTTTTTTCTTTTTTTTCTCTTTTACATTTTGTATGTCAGTGGCCTTTTTGTTTGTTACCGTGTCGATGTTGCTGCCGTCGAGCCATCTGCAATTTTATGCACATATTACTATACCTGTAGGTCCACCTAGATAAGATAGGCTGGACAAACAATGTGAGAAGAAAATAACGGGACCAATGGTCCTGGAGGGACATGAGAGTGTGGGAGGTAGGGGAAGGGAGGAGGTGTTGGCCAACCCAGGGACAAGGGAACAATGAGTGGTTCAAAACCATAGGAGGGAGGGGATGGGAGGACTGGTAGGGAGTGACCAAGGGCACGGTAACTGAGAGGAATTACTGAAACCAGAATGAAGGTTGAACATGGTAGTGTGACAGGAGGAAAGTATAAGGAAATAGAGGAGAGGAGTAGGAGGCAAAGGGCATACATAGAAGCCTAAATACAGACATGTACATATGTAAATATATTTATGACTATGGGGGAAATAGACTTATGTGTATATATTTATAGGTGAAGTAGTAGGGTAGCAGATGGACATTGGGCTCCTCGTGTGCATTCCCTTAATACAATAGTAAATGGTCATTCCATGACACCCACCTTCCCAACATGATCACTGAAAACAGACATGCGCATAAGCAAATGTGGTGAAGAAACCTGATGGTGCCCGGCTATCAAAAAGATATAGTGTCTGGGGTCTTAGAGGCTTGAAGGTAAACAAGCGGCCATCTAGCTTGGAAGCAACAAAGCCCACAGAGAAGAAGCACACAAGCCTAAGTGAACCTGAGGTGTTGAAGGGATCAGGTAGCAGACACCAAAGAACAAAAAACATCATTGTGTGATCACCTTCCCCACATAAACGCTGAAGACAAATGTGTACATAAGTAAGTGTGGTGAAGAAGGCCGATGGTGCCCAGCTATTGAGACAGATAGCGTCTGGGGACTTAAAGGCTTGAAAGTAAACAAGTGGCCATCTAGCCCAGAAGCAACAAAGCCCACATGGAAGCAGCACACCAACATGTGTGAACATGAAGGACCGAGGAGACCAGGTTTCAAGTAACAAAAGCGAGGGGTGTGAAATCATATCATCGTGAATGAGGGGAGTGCATGATGGGGACCCAATGCCCATCTGTAGACAACTGGACATCTCTTGCAGAGGGATAGTGTGGAGGAGATGAGTCACTCAGGGTTCAGTGTAGCAATAATGAAACTCACAACCTTCGTCTAGTTCTTAAACGCTTCCTCCCCACAACTATCATGATCCCAATTCTACCTTGAAAACCTGGTTAGACCAGAGGATGCACAGTGGTACAGTTGGGATCTGGAAACACAGAGAATCTAGAACAGATTAAACCCTCAGGACCAACAGTGAGAGTGGTGATACCAGGAGGGAAGGAGGGTGGGGTAGAAAGGGGGAACCGATCTCAGGGATCTACATATAACCTCCTTTCTGGGGGATGGGCAACAGGAAAGTGGGTGAAGAGAGACGCCGGGAAGTGTAAGATAAGATAAAATACTAATGTATAAATTATTAAGGGTTCTTGAGGGAGGAGGGAGCGGGGAAGGCGGGGAAGGGAAAAAGGAAAATGAGCTGATTCCAGGAACCCAAGTGGAAGGCGAATTTTGAGAATGATGAGGGAAACGAAGGTATAAGAATGCTTTACTCAGTTGACGTATGTATGGGTTGTGATAAGAGTTGTATGAGCCCCAATAAAATGATTTTAAAAAATTATTTTCGCTGCTACTTCATAACTGTAATTTTGCTACTGTTATAAATCAGGTGACCCCTGTGAAAGGGTCATTCAACTCCAAAAGGGGTTGAGACCCACAGGCTGAGAGCCGCTGGTCTGGAAGCTCTGCTGAAATCGGTTCACTCTGGGTAACCCTGCTGGCATTTGAATTACCAGTGACATGGCCTCCAGCATCACAGCCACACACAAGTCACCACAGGATGACAACCTGACAGACATGAATGGGTGTACTAGGGTATAACTGTTTTACAGGGCTGTGTTTTTTGTTGTTTGGGTTTTGTTTTTCTGTTTTTTTCAGAAGTAGATTTCTAAGACTTTCCTCTGAGGCATCTCTGAGTACAAAAACTGACAGATTTCCAGCAGCAAGAGAACACATGATCTATTTATACCACTTTCACCACCTAGGTCTCCTTTCAGCACAATCACTCACTCACTTCCATCAAGTCAATTCTGACTCTCCGCGATCATAGGGCAGCATAGCTAGAATTTCCCCGGTGGGTTTCCAAGATTGTAACTCTTCCCGGGACTAGAAAACCTTCTCTTCCTTTTGCAGCATGGCTGGTAGGCTCAAAGTGCTAACCTTGGCATTAAAAACCTACCACATAACCACAAAGCCACCAGGTTTCCTCTGTCATCACAATATTCCCCGCAAATAATACGGACAATGAGGTACACAGACTCAAGGAGCAAGAGCCTGCCAGGAAGCTAGACCTGTTCCATAAATGTCAGCCATCGCTCGCACTTGTAATTGCTGAATAGTTTCCTAGTAAAATTTAAGAATAGAGTGAAGAGTAGTGAGCCAGAGGCAAAAGGAGTGACTTAAATGAGTCCCTCTATGTATCCTTCCATTCTCCAAACTTTAGGCCATCTTCCTTCCTCTTTTCCCTCCAAGACTCCACCCCTCTCCAAATACAGCCCCACAGCCAGTGTTCAGGGATATGAAATCATCCAAGGGAATTTGTCCTGGACCAGCTTTTCTTCCACTTTGGGCCTAGGTGTGGAGCAAGCTTGAATCATCTGACTCCGGATTGTATACTCACAATCAAGATATGTATTAGCAATTTTCCTACCCTTTTCCATGCATCAAAACTTAGGGCCCCATCCACATTATCACACTGGTTAACAGAACAAATGGGTTGATTAATAACACAGGTCCTTTGCCTTATATTCCCTCTTCTCAGTAGTAGGTTACAGTAAAAGCCAGTACAGCTACCATATGCAATTTCTAACTCCCAAGTAACAAAATTTAATGTCTTAAATCCTTGAGAAATGGGTGGGTGGGAGGAAGAAGATGAAATGGAAAATACACTGAGGCATTCTAGGAGATAAAGGGAAGTTCTTTAGAGCCTCTGGTAACAGGCTTCAGAGAAAGGTGGGCAAGGTAGCCAAGCAAAGAACATCAAATGGCTTTGCATCTGCATTTCCATCCTGGCTCTTTAGGCAAGAGGCCATGTTGATGGAGAATTTAAATCAAGGCCTTTATCCAATCAGAAGAAGGTGCTAAGTATTCGGGATGGTTATTAATGAATAAAACACAGTAGCTGGACTCAAGAATTTTCTCAGGGGACTAGACAAGCAACGAAGCAATTGCTGTGTATGATAATGGAGTCTGAATAAACTATCACTCTTCATACACTATGTTAGAAGTTGCCATTATTGGTGTTGATTTTACATAAATTAGAATGAAGACCTAAGGTAATACACGTGGCATTTCCGGAACAGTTTTAGCCATCCAAGTAGAGAAGGGGGGAAATAACATAGGAAGATGTCTTGAGGTAGGAGAAACGATGACTGCTTTATAAACACGGAAATAACCACCAAGGCAAATGTGCAATAGCTGTTGGTTGCTTCAAGGGTTTTATTGTTCCCATGATTCTAATTCTTATCTCTTTTTTCACAACTCATATCAGCTGAAATCTAAAAGTGTCCTCAGCTTTGAATTTCAGCTTATTCAAGTGACTTGTGGATCACATCCCCAGGAGGTAAATTAATTTTGAGGTGGCATGTGGGGAAGTTGATTCAAAAAAAGCATGTTAGAATACTTAGCTCATGTGGTTAGGATAAAAGTGTGTTAGAAAGGACTTTGGCATTTCCTCTGACTCATGTCAAATTTTTCTGGAAGAATTCCAGATAAAGCTAAGAAACTATTTACTAAAAAGAACTATGTGATACAAGGGCCCAAAACATATCACAAGTTTTGAAGGAAAGAAATATTTTCCAAGCAGAATGCCTAGAGTAATTCAGCTCCCTTCTATGCAGGATATCTGTGAGGAGGTATCAAAGAAAGGAAAACTTTGCTATCTTCTCCACTCACATTCTGGAACATCAAATAGTTATAACCCTTCAGAATTAGTGTGAAGACTGGATAGCAGAATGAAAGCTCTATTGGGGAAGTTCTGAGTTGTTACACGCAAAAATATATATAAAGATGTTCACAACACCTATAGTCATATACCCAAACAACAGAAATGGAAATATCCATCAAAAAAGAGAAAAGGTTAATAAATGTGTACGGAATATATTCTTTATATGTGCATACATATATACATATTCAGAAATAAAAACTATAGATGACATAATAAGTGGATGGATCTCAAAACTTCACATCATAAAAATGGCACAAATATACACTATCTAAAGGCTTGAAGCATTTAATGATGAAGATCAAAGACTACAGCCTTCAGTGTGGGCTGAACTTATAACATAAAGAAAGCAAAAATCTCACATCTGGGCCAATAAAGAGCATCATGATAAATGGGCAAAGATGGAATTTTTCAAGGATTTCATTTGACTGCCTGGATGATAACAAAGATGGATGGCCTTGAGAAGAATTGGGGTTCCAGAACACTTCATTGTGCTCATGTGGAACCTGTACATAGAATAACATACTGTGAATATTTTTTAGCGATTTCCACATTCTGATCAATCACTTTTCGTTGCCATGAGTACAAATCCAGATCTTATCCGGCTGGCTGCCACAGGAGTGTATGCCAAATTTCTTGAGCTAGGTCACACGGACATCTCCAGTGTTACACTGGTTTGTTGAACGTTTCGATTGGTATTCTGTCAGTTCGTAGAGTCTTGTTATTTCCCCGTGTCTTCAATGCAGCTTTGGTTTCTTCCATTAATACCACAATTCCTTATTGCATGCTACCTTACAAAAAATGTGGAACTACGCAAGTTCTTTTTAATACATTGACTGTGTCTTCCCGCCTTCTTTTGAGGCTGCTACAAACTTAAATATTTGCTTATAGAATCTTTCAATATTTCAACTCACGGCTTGACTTTTTTCTTCCATTTTGTAAACTTGAGAAATGCTGAGGGTGGGTTTCCCTTTTGCTTCTGGAAGTCCAGGTCTGTATGCATTCCACTATAATACTTTATGTTATTTCATGTCTCTGACCTTTGTGTTCAGTTCTTTTACTTTATCCTTTTATTCAGTCACCTTAACTTCCCTACATTCTAGAACAAGTTTCAGCACCAGTTCTGACATCCATGTCAGCCATGCTTCCTGCAGGCCTTCATCTGTTTCTTCCTTCCTTGAAAATGACCTGATTTCTCCATGTATGATATTCTTGCTATCACCCACAACTCATTTTTCTTCAGTTGTTAATATACAATGAATCAAAGCTGGTCTTGAAATGGTGTCTAAAATTAGGTAGGATATACTCAAATTCAAAAAGAGTTCTGGTAGCAGAGTAGACTATATGTTGGTCTACTATAAACAAGATCAGTAGTTCAAAACTACCAACTGCTCCATTGGAGAAAGATGAGGTTTTCTATCAAATATTTATAATCACAGAAACCCACAAGGGCAGTTTTATTCAGACTTGATAGCAATGCATTTGGTTTCAGTTTATACTCGAGTTCATATTTTCACTGCACTGGATTTGTTTAATTTTTAACCTTATGTAACTTTAACTTGTATATGAGTGATTGATGATCTATTCTGTGAGAGGCCCTTGGCCTTGTCCTGACTGAAGACATTGAGCTTTTCCACTCTCTCTTTCCACAAATGTAGCCAATGTGATTCTTGTATATTCCCTCCAGTGAGATCCAAGTATATGGTCGCTGTTTATGTTGTTTGAAGATGGTATTTTCAATCAGTAAGTCATTGGTCTTGACAAATTTTATCACGTGATCTGTGGCTTCATTTCTATCACCAGGCCATGTTTATCAACTGCCTAACCTTCTTTTGGAAAACTTTGGGGGGGAAAATAATAAATTAAAACGTTGGGAAACTTTCACATAATAATAATCAAACAAATCAATCTATCATTCACTGAATTCTGTCTCATAGTAAACCTATTTGACCAATCAGAACTCTTTAAGAGTCTCTGAGACTTTAAATCTTTACAAAACAAATAGCCTCATCTTTCTACCAACCAAGTGTCTGGTAGGATTGAACCGCCAACTTTGCAGTTAGCAGCCATCATAGCCCCTCGTGACCCACCGTTAGTTAGTCATTCATTCATCTTGATTGTATGCTTGATCAATTTCAGACTGCAGAAATTAGTAAACAATCTTCAATTTCTTCATCTTTAACTTTAGAGGTGAGTATGTAAATTTGAATAACAGCTCTACTAAACCGGTCTTCCTTGTAGGCATATGGATATCTTCCTATCGCTGAGCACTGTATTTCAGGATAGTTATTTTTAACTATTAATGTGACACCATTCCTCTTCAATTTGTCATACCCAGCATATTATTATATAGTTTAAAATAGCCAATAGCAGTCTATTTAAGCACAGTAATACTTACCAAACTGATCTCTATGTTCCATTTCATTTATGACAACTTCCAATTTTCCTAGACTGATTTGCCCATTCTGATTATTAATGACTGTTTGTAGCTGTTCGAACTTTAAGCCTTTTGCTTCACTTCAATATATTTGGTTCATAAATTAGATATAATGTTATTTTATGCCTTTTGATTTTAATATAAAATTTCTGTAGAAAAAAAACACCTGCACCCATTCAACAATTTGTTCACACACAACTCAGTGACACGGTTCTAGATCAGGGAGTTCCACCCATCTCAACACATCCAGTAAGTCCAATTTCCACCAAGAATTTAAAATTCTATTCCAACATATTTTTTCTTTTGTTCAAGATCTACCTCTGGGTGCTTGATCAAATGTTCAGTAATGGTAGACCATCTATTTCTTCTGGTCTCATGGAAAAAGAAGCAGAAGTTGCTGGAGTGAATTAGAACTATAGATTATTTCTTTATCTAATTCCTGCATCTCGTTCTTGGAAGCCATGAGGACCACAAGAACTACTCACTGAAATAGGAGATAGATCTAACTATCTAAACTCATAAAAAATAATATTGGGCCAACAGACTGTACAAGTCCACTAAACCATTTTCATAAACCAAGAACATGATGCCCATGAAGTGTTTCTTTAAAAACAACATTAAGTTTTGCTTGTAATATTTATTTTCATTTACATGTTGACTAAAATATATATAATTATATAATCTTTAACTAAGATTCTACCTTTAATCCTTTTCATCAAGGGTAAGTTCTATTCTAACACAGCCTCACTTATTTATTTACTTATTAACTGCTGCTTCCACATCACAACAGCAGAGTTAAGCAGTTAAGACAGTAGGCATATGGCTGACCATGCATAAAATATTTAGTATCTTTTCCTTAATGAAAAAGTTTGCCTGTCCCTGCTTTAGATCATTACTGCCAAGAGAACACAAATTATTTACATATTTGAATACAACAATGTGATTAGTGACTTTGCTGCAATGAAGGCAAAGGAAATAAACTTCATAACATAGATATATAAATTGCATGTCTCTGTTACTTTACCCATGAACCCATAAATCTTTGGTCCATCCACAGAACACCCATACATTTGCAAAAAGCAATAAAATCAGCCATCTTTGATACACTTTTGGTCAACTTCCATTCATCTGAAATGCACAGCTTTACACAGTTTTGTCATCAGAAAGGCACGGGTTTTATTTTCCTGCTGTAGGAAATAGTTCATTTTTTAAATGATCCCTTATTTGATTTATAACTTTAGAATAATTAGGAAAATGGTATTTGGGACTCCAATTGTATGCATGCCCCGGGGTCTTCACATGCAGGTCCAGTAAAGTGCTTCCATATGTCTCCTGCAACCTGCCGCCTACTCCAAGAAGAACTGTGGAGC
Organism: Tenrec ecaudatus; assembly: GCF_050624435.1. NCBI lineage: Eukaryota > Metazoa > Chordata > Mammalia > Afrosoricida > Tenrecidae > Tenrec > Tenrec ecaudatus. The sequence continues at coordinate 201,062,948 of NC_134532.1, forward strand.
AGTCTGGGGGCCATGCGGCATTGGCTGTAACAGGATAGCCTCATGGTCTTGGATGTCTCTAACACAAGTGTGTGCTGAGATCATGTCTCCTCATGCTTCCTACAGTCTTCTGTGGTAGATGTTGCTTGAGGCAAATACATGCTAAGAGGAAAAGGAAATGAGGCTGGGGAGAAGAGGTACCCCTAACCCCCCCCCCCCCCACACACACACACGGGTCAAGTCCACTCAGAGATGCTTCTGAAGAAAGGTCTATTGATCTACTTCCCCCAAATCAGACATGCAGCACAGTTCAACTCTGACTTGATAGCAACAGCTTTCTATTATTTTTAGACCCTGTTATATTGGTTGCCCCTTTGGGCCCATTGGTGAGGGAAGGAGGTCACCCTAGGGTTCTGAGAATGATGACAAAGAAGTTGTCTGGATCTGGGCAGATGAAACGGATGGCAGTTTATTAGGTTCATGTACACAAAGACCCAGGGAGGAGGCTACCATGTGCCTCTGCAGTCTTCCTATAGGTGAAGTCAAGTAGAAGCGGCTTGGGGACCAGGATTTGTAGCAACAAGAGGAGAGGGTAGTTCCCCTCGAAGGATGTGGTTAGCCTGTTTGAATAATTGCATCGTCTGGCAAGAAAGTGAAGCCCGTTCGGTTGAAGAACAGATGGAAAGCAGCTCACACAGAGACTAGTTGAACGGGGAGTCTTTCCGGCTGTAGGATGTGGAGGCATGTCAGATGAGAGTGGGGGAACTCAGTGTTACAACTTTGGGGACCGAGAGGCTTAAAGATGTCGACACAATGCACAGTACATTAAAGCATCCCAATTTAAACAAGGAAAAAATAATTGCTTATTAAGGAAGAGGATACCCTATGGAGCAAGTAGATCTCTACAAATCCCCCAGCCCACAGTGGAGACAGCAGTTTTCATCATTAGGCAGTGAATTTAGTTCCCATTTCTTTGTTTCTTTCCTGTCTGTAGTCTGCACTCGGGTTTCTTTCTATGCATAAGAAATCAGGACCTTTCCAACGACTTCCCCTCTACCTGTGCGTAACTGTCTGACTGAATGCTAGCAGTCTTCCAGGGAAGCTTGGAAACTGTGTTTTTCCTCCACTCTTCTATCTTGTTGCAAGGTGCCACTCTGTTAGCTTCCTGGGGGTGAATAACACCTCAGTTCTTTGCTTCACAAGCTGAAAGAATTAAGGACGCAGCACATTTTGTAATCCAAGTGAATTTTTATGAAGGACAAGACACGTTTCTGGTTTTACAGTCTCACAAAGGTACATGCTATTTCTGAACAGCATGCCAAGCTGCGTGGAAGCCACACTGAGGTTCACAACTGAGTACGAAAAACCACGTAGACAAGAACACCCACATGTGCATAACTGGGGGATCCAGGGATCCAGAGATCAAGAGAGCAAGTCAGCAAGGGGCTAGAGGGCAAGAGGGGAAGAGCGCCAGCCAGAGCATGCTCGCTGCCTTTGTTCTAGCCCACCCCTGGCTGGGGGCAGCATGACCTCATTGGCTGAGTTAGACGCCCCCTGGGGGGTGTCCTGAGCCTGGGCCTAGTTTGGGCACCCAGGTGTACCTCCCACCCGGCTCGGGGGCTTGAGTGTGAGCATCTCAGTTCTGGGTATCTCCAATTGGTGTCTCATGGTTGCCTTCTTTCCAGCCTCCTCCATGAGGGCCTTTGCAGGCATGGGAGGGACAACACCCGTGTCCCTAAGCTAGCTTCCTAACACCACCAAATGAGTTTCAATTCACAGTGACCCTGTGTCACTCTGCACTACCCTCAAAAGAGCGATGCCCTACCCTCACATTGCTCTGTGTAAGGGCCCGTTGCTGCAGCCATTGTGTGACTCCATCTTTTTCTTAGCCTCTCCACGTTACCTAGCACGATCTCCTTGTCCAGGGACTGGTCTCTCCTGATAACGTGTCCAAAAGATGACAATGTCTCACCGCCCTTGCCTCTAAGGAGCATTATGGTTGCGCTTCTCCCAACAGGTTTCTTTTGGCAGTCCACGGTCCTTTACATATCCTTTGCCAGGACCATAATCCGAACGCATCCACCTGCTTTGATCTTCCTTATTCAAGGTCCAATTTTCACATGCATACAGCGCAATGGAGAATACCATGGCTTTGGGTCAGGCACACCTTAGTCCTTAAGGTAACATGCTTGCCTTTTAATACTTTTAAATAAGGTCTTGTGTGGCAGATTTATCTTATGCCATTGATCTTTTGACTGCTGCTTCCATGAGCATCGATTGTGAATCCAAGCAAGACAAAATCCTTGACAACTTCAATCTCTTCATTTTACAAATAGTCAGAATGACATTTTGGGACAGTTGGATGAGGGTGAATGAGGTTGAAATTTACTTTTGGAAATGTTATGAAATAAGCATAGTGTATGCATGAGTATGCTATGCCATAAATTTTTGATATACTGCATAATGTCATCGCTTATGCCCATTATATGTCTGTGCATGCCGTTTATGTGGGGTGTGCTGTGTGTGGGGAAAATATGATAGTTAACTGTCTAGTGGAGAGTTATTCCTACCACCCACTGAACCATCATCCCATATGACCATGATGATTTATCAAGGTTTATTCTCTCATTGCAATTAATTATTACTCTCCCATGTAGTTTTATATTGCTAAATTTGTATCTTCGATGCTAAAGAGGATTCCCAAATATAGACACACGTCTAATGTCAGGGAACTTGAGTATGTCCCTAACAGGTAAGAACAAGTACTCAATACAAGAGCAAATGACCTTCCCCTCCACTATCAGATACATTTATCTGATTCTTTGACTGAATAATTTCACTACACATTTAAGGTACTAAATTCGATCTTTAGTCTTGATCTTTTAAAACCACTTCAGCATATCATGGAGCGTTTAGGAAAAGGACAAAAACAAGTACTTGGGAGCCAAATAGACATGGATTTGCTCTGGCCTCCTCCTTTAAATTTGATCAAGTGGTTTCCTTTCCTGGTGCCTCGCTTTCCCTCGTTGTCAAACAAGGATTGCGATGTGCACTTTGGAGAATTGTTCTGAGGACGAATGAGGTGGTGAGTCTGTATCACTGGGTCGGTGCTGAGCATGTCACAGGCAGTTAGTAGAATTCGGGAGGCATGACACACAAGTGGAGTGCACAGGCCCTGGAAGCGCGTGCCTGAGCTGAAGACCTACTCTGAAGCTACTTGGCTCCACAGTCTGGAATAAATCATTCCACCCCATGGTGCCTGCGTGCTCTTACCATCAAGAGGAGAATGAATGTGATGCATATTTCATATGGTAGTTATGAAGATTAAATGGATAAATACTTCTAAAGCACAAACAATGGGATCTTTGCACACATTCTGCTGTCCCAAGGAGTCCCAGCAGAACGTGTCCAGCTTCTGACCAAAAGGTAGATGGCTAGACCCCACCAGATGCTCTATGGCTAAAAGGTAAGCCTGCCTTCTTATATGAGAATGTACAGCCCTACAAGCCTTATAGACTTCTACTCTAGCCCTACTCTGGCTGATAGGGTCACGGTAGCTCAGAATGAAATTGACATCAGTGGCTTTTTTGGTGTTGTAGTTGCTGATTCTGTTTGGGTTTTATGCTTTATTGGTATATATTAAAGTGTCAGCTATATATTTAGTGAAAATCTTTACTGCACTGGACCAGAACTGTTCTATTAGGCACAGTCTGAAGAAGACTAAGCATAACATTATCTCTGAAGATGTGGGACGTTTGTCCTAATTAAATGCACATTTCACGGTTCGCCTTTTTGGTAGCTGCAGATTTATAGACAACTTCTTTAAAACGCCCAAGTTTTGAATCTACACCAACATGTCCTGCCTTGTTGCAACACATAAAGCCCCCAATTATGCTACCTGGCTGCGATCTTCTAAAGTCTTTTTTGTAACAGTTAAACAAAAGCGTTCCAACAAAAAAACTATTGTTTTCCCTGGGATCCCGGCAAGTTTAATTAAAATGCCAACATGCTCAAGCAGGCTAAGAATGTTTTTTCATTATTCCAATTAAGAGTGGTAAGATTTTATTAATATTATCCCAGCTGCTGTGGGTTCTGGCAGGTCTGTGTATTTTCATTTCGCTGTTCAACTCTTGTATATCCGATTAATTATCTCTCTCTTTCTCTGACTGTCTCTCCTTCAATATAATTCTCTTCTTTCTTTTTTTAAAAAAGGTCTCAGGAGCTCATGCCTTTTAATAGTAAAAATTATTTCAAGAGCTACAGTTCACTTTAGTCAAAAGTTTAAATACCACTTTGAGTTCATTCATATCTCAGATTTTTCCTCTAAAAAGAATATGTAAGTTTAAAGAAATGGAACATTCTTGGGCTTGAAATAATTTACTATGTAATTCAGGGCCTGCCAGGGAATTAAAATGATTATTTATGTTCCCTAGACTCTGAGAATTAGAGAAACATTGAACTATGCTGATTTTTTTAAAACAGGCAGTTGGAGTTATGTAGTCCTGATTCATTTGCATGCAGAAAGCCCAACCCATGTTATGATAGGTACGCAATGCTGCATTGGTTCCAAGAAAATAAAGGTGAGCTAGCTCGTCATCAGTTTGCATATTCAATGACAATCCCAAAGTGCACAAATGCAGAGCCATATTGGATATTTTAAATGGACACGGGTCTAAAATTCAAAGCATGACTCCCAAAGAAATGATGATTCATTGTTTTTGATATTTGTAGTATTACCTTTCTGGTTTCATATATAATTATGAATAGGAATGTGAAATGGTTTTCTGGGGGAGAAAGCCTGCCTTAGACTCTTTTTTACCCTGGTGATTGTGCAGGTGTTTAAAATATGTTATGATACCCAGAGGTCTTGGAAATGGTCTTATGTTTTCTTTTAATAATATGAATAAGAGCGAGATAAAATTACACAATAATTTCTGTGAAAATGTTCATGCTGTGTTGAATGATTCTCATGCTTTTAAACCTTGTTTCCACACACATGGAATTAAAATAGAATTTTTAAAAGAAAGAAAGAAAAGCCCCTTGTTGCCCACTTGGCCCCAATCCATCGAGACTCATAGGTCAGTCATTTCCAATTCCTCCAAGGAGTAGAATGGCCTCATGGGATTTCCGTGACTCAAGTATTGATGGGAGTGGATTGTCATACCTTTCTTCTGTGAGGTAGTGGTGGTTTTGAACCACTGACTTTCCATTAGAATCTCATTGCTTGAAACATTGTTCCACAAGGAATGCTCTATAATTGTATCTATGATTCTCTTCTGCCTGTTTTGTGTGCTTACTCCTTTGTAGTCATACATACACATATATTGTATATGCTGGCATGCATGTATTTGTGTGTCCCTCATCGGCAGGAGAAAATTATAGTGATTGTAAGCCAAAATCTATCAAATATAAGGAGAACCGATGGTGTTACAAGGCTATTAACCATAAGGTTGCTGGTTCAAGCACACCAGCTATTCTGCAGGAGAAAGTTGAGTTTATCTGCTCCGGTCAAGATTTACAGCCTGAGGGTCACTATGAGTCACAATCTAGTTGATTGCTTTTGGTATAGTGAACATGATTATATCTCAAGTCCTGCTTTTTAAAGATAAACTAGATGGCTGGGCTCCCCGAAGATTAAATAGCACGTGCAATATAAAGAAAGGAGACTATTCTTTAAAATTTATAGAAAATTCCAATACGTCAACAACAAAAGATAATTTCATTTTAAAATAGGTAGAAGGCATCCACAAATTCTTTACTGAAGACGTGCAAGTGACCTATAACAACAGACAGAAATATTCGCACTTACTAACCATGAATCAATATGAACTAAAATTAAATGTAAAGAAAACTCAAATCCTCACAATGGGAGGAAAAGAAGAAGGAAACTGTCAAAGACTGTATCTTGTTTGGATCCACAATCAGTGCTCATGGAAGTAGTAGTGAAAAAACAAACAAACAAAGCACTGCATTGTGTTGCCTTGGCTAAATCTAATGCACTGGATCTCTTTAAATCATGGAAGAACCAGGGGTCATTTTAAGAAATAAGCGGCACCTGACGCAGGCCAGGGTCTTTTCATCTCATATGTATGTGAAAGGCAGATATTGAATGAGGAAGACTGAAAAAGAATCAATGCATTTGAAGTATGCTACTGGCAGATATCATGGTCTTCCAAAAAGAACAAACAGATTTGTCTTGGAAGAAGTAGTCAGAATGATCCTTGAGGAAAGAAAGACTTCATTTCACATACTTTGGCCATATTATCAGAAAACACTGGTCCCTGGAAAAGGACATCATGTTTGAGGAAGAAGGGAAGTAAAAACAGGAAGATGCTCAATGAGACAGACTGACAAATGGCTGCCACAGTGTGCTCAAACATAGCAACAATTGTAAAGATGGAACAGAACAGAATGGGGTCTGAACATGGGGTCACTGGGTGTCAGAAATGATTCAATATCACCTAACAACATCAGCAATAACCATTATAATAGATACATATCAGAGCCACAATGAGATGTCATTGTACCCAGCATTCACCAAAAAGTCTGAAAACAAAACAAAAAAGTAGCCAATATTGTCAGAGATGTAGAGAGACCACAATCTTAAGACACTTCTTGGGGCGGTCAGGGGAGGGCGTTTAAATGATACAACCACTGTGGAAAATAGTAGTATGTTGCTTCTTTTAAAAGTTGGAAATAGAAATATCATGTGATCTAGCATTCCTATTACTAAGTATAGATACTGGAGAATAGGAGTAATAACATGAACACATAAACACACACCCAAGTCCATTTCACACTAATCCCAAGAGCAGAAAGATGGGAGCAACCTACATGCCCATCAAGAGATGAATGGATATCCCAACTATACTACATGCACATAATGGAATACTAGACAATAAAGAATAATGCTGAATCCACAAAGCATTTTATAACATGAATGAACCTAGAGGCTATTATGTTCAATGAAATTAGTCCCAAAAGTCCTCAAGAAAATTAAAAGGTCCTGAAGAGAAAAAGAAGGCGGGTGGTGGTGGGCGGGGGGAGGGGTGATGGAATAAAACTCAAAAAAAAAATTTTTTAAAAAGGAAAGATCAGGCTAGCTAGTCACATAGAGACTATGGCTTTTACCCAACCGGTATTGAGTTGATGCGGACTCAGGGCAGCCCTCTAAAACAAACTAGAGCTGCTCCGTAGGGTTTCTCCAACTATCACATGCTGACAGAGCAAACAGCCTCCTCCTTCTCCCCAGTCAGCCTGTTATCCTGGAACTAAACACACCAGTGGCTCCACTTTCATTGTGGCCGTTGAGAGGACAGTCAGGTGAACAGTTACAGCAGGGAAGGATACACTCCTTAGAACAGTCAACCATGTAAGAGTGAAAGGGGAACAACCATCCAGAGACAACGTTCAGAGGCCGGTAGAAAGAAGAATGAATGGGAAACACAGGGAGGAAGCGGGGAGGGAGAGGTATGTTTCATTGTGGAATTGCAATCAATGTCATGAAACAAAATATATACCGATTATTGCATGACAAACTGATTTGCTCACCCAAATCACAATGTTGTTTTCAGGTGCCGTAAAGTCTGTTCTTACCCATGGTGACACAAACGTATAACAGAGCTAAACACTTTCTGGTCCTGTGACATTCAAACAAGCATTGCTACGTTTGAGCACTTTGTTTCTTTTTTTTTTAATCATTTTATTAGGGGCTCATACAGCTCTTATCACAATCCGTACATACATCAATTGTGTAAAGCACATCTGTGCATTCATTGCTCTCATCATTCTCAAAACATTTGCTCTCCACTTAAGCCTTTGGCATCCGGTCCTCATTTTCCCCCTCCCTCCTGCTCCCTCCTACCTCATGAACCCTTGATAATTTATAAATTATTATTTTGTTATACCTTGTCCTGTCCAACGTCTCCCTTCACCCACTGTCCTGTTGTCCATCCCCTCAGGGAGGAGGTCACATGTAGATCCTTGTTATTGGTTCCCCCTTTCCAACTCACTCTCCCTCTACCCTCCCAGTATCACCACTCACACCACTGGTCCTGAAGGGATCATCCCCCTGGATTCCCTGTGTTTCCAGTTCCCATCTGTACCAGTGTACATCCTCTGGTCTAGCCAGTCTGAGCACAGTTTCAATCACTATGTTGATTTGTCTCCTTGATAATCTTTCTTTTTAATTACTGACCTTCTACTTTACCTAGCATGATGCCGCCTACAAGGACAGGACTCTCCTCATCACATGACCAAAATACAGGAGACAAGTCAGAAATCCTCCCGTCTATTCTGGCTGCATTTTGAGGCAGATTTGTTTGTTCTTTGAACAGACTAAAGCACTTTGAATTTTCTTCACCACCACCATAATGAAATTCCACCAATTCTTCTTTGGTCCTCCTTGTTCAACATCCAACTTTCACATGAATAGGATACTCACTCACTGCCAAAGAGTTGATTCTGACTCCTGGGACAGTCAATTCTGACTATAGGACAGGGATGGACTGCCCCTATGGACTTCCAAGACTATAACTCTGCATGGAAGTAGAAAGCTTTGGGGTTAATAAGGTAGTCTTCAAAGTGACATCCTTCCTCTCCAACACCTTAATGAGGTCATGTGCAGCAGGTTTGTACATGCAATGCATCATTTGATTTCTTGACTACTGCTTCCCTTGCATGGAATACTACATGGTTTAAAATCAGAAAAGATGTGCAGCCGGGCTGCATCCTTTCACTATAATTATTCAATCTGTATGCTGAGCAAATCCTCAGAGAAGCTGGATCATATGAGGAAGGTGACATCAGGATTGGAGCAAGGCTTGATTGTTGAAAGTGGAGAGGACTTCAGACACTTGCTGAGGAAGATCAAGGATTGCAGTCTTCAGGATGGATGACAACTCAATGTAAAGAGGTCCAAATCCTCACCACTGGACCAATAGGTGACACTCTGATAAACGCAGAAAGGGTTAAGGTGTCACAGATTCTGTCTTGCTTGGATCCACAATCACTGCTCATGAAGCAGCAGTCAAGAAGTCCAAAGATGATTTGCATGAGGTGAATGTTCTGCACAAGCCCTCTTTCGAGCATTAAAGAGTGAGGATGTTGGCTTGAGGACTAAAATGCCAAACCATGGCATTTCAATGGCCCATATGCGTGTGAATGTTGGACATTGAATAAGGAAGACAGGAGAAGAATCAATGCATTTGAATTGTGATGCTGGAGACGAATATTGGACATACCATGGCCTGCTAAAAGGAGAAACCAATCTGTCCTGGAAGATGTACAGCCAGAGTGCTCCTTGGAGGCAAGGATGTTGAGATTTTGTCTAACGTACCCTAGTCATGTTGTCAGGAAAGAGGGGTGGCTGGAGAAGGACATTAGAGGGAAAGGGAAGTTGAGGGAGTCTCCCAGGGAGACCGATTGACACTGGCTGCAGCCCTGAGCTCCAGTGTAGGATAATGTGGGAGCATGAGCTGTCTCATCCTGCCGTGCACAGGTTGCTGTGGGTTGGAATGGACTCAATGGCAACTAACAACAACAACTTCCATGAACATTGATTGTGGATCCAAGTAAAATTGAAATCCTAGACAACCTAAGTATTCTCTCTACAGCTCATGGTGTTGTCTAGGGGGTTAGCTGTGAGGATTGAGGTTTTCTTCCTCCATGCTGAAGGCTGCAGTCCGTGATCATCAGCACAATAACACTTTAAAAAATCATTTCTGCTTCTTATATTTGGATTTGTTTCCATCATTCCCTCACTCATTTAGTTTTTGCGTTGTATTTTTGTTGCTGTTGTTGTTATGAATTCTAGAGAGGCATATGTACTCTTCTCCATCTATGTATGACCATCACAGTCAGAGGCTCGTGCACCTGGATCCTCTCATCCTCCAGGAGCGTGGCTGTCTCCCAGGAAGGTAAAACCCATGACAACACAAAATGCATTTCTACGCAACATGATTTCCAAGAGCCTTTTCCCAGGCTGCATTAAGCAACACAAAATGGAAAGAATTATTTTGATTATCATTTCATACAACAAAAGAGCCTTTGCGGTTACCCAGCTCTTTCCTGCTGGTCCAAAGAAAGGAATTCTAAATGACGACTGTTTATGTTTTCAGGAATGAAAAAAATATCTATATATAGCTCTTAAAAGATGTTAGTGGCAAAGGAAAATTCCTTCATAAAGAGAGTCACATGTTGTATGCTGGTTCATTTGTTGCTGGCCATGGGAAATTATCTTCGGACGTTGTCATGTGATCGCTTTATGGCAAAATGGACAGGGATCAGTCACCACCTGTGCACACTTCACCTCGGGTTTCAGGATGAAAGGAAAATGAGTGTGGTACAAGACGGGGCAGTGTTTTATTCTGTTCTAAGGGTTACTATGACTCAGAACCGATTCAAAGGCCCCAACAAGCAGCAACAACCACACACTCCTTGCCATCTGGAGGAGGGAGCGCAAGAAACTGTCCCACTAACTATGCAGTTAATCCGTGATGCATAGGCCCGCTTTCAAAACAAAATACTCATGCTTATAATTGGAACCAGTCGTTTCCTTACTAAAATATTTATCCTTTTTAAAGAACCATTCCTTTTAGTTTGATTATTCGCTTTCTATTTTATATGCAATGATAACAATCTCCTTTTTGTTCTATTCCAAACTTGAACATTCAGGCTGTCTCGCCTACATGTGCTCAGAAGTTGGGGTCTTCTATTTTCAATACAATACATGTCCATCAGGACACAACTACTCAGGTTGAACGGATTTTCTCCAATTTCATGTTACTGGTGGCAGCAATGTCATGCAAGCCACGCTTTGTCCTTAGTTGTGAGTTAATAAGAACACAAGATAGATAACAATTTAAATTGCCTGGTAGATCCTTGAAGTTTGTTTCTAAGAAATAAGCCAAGTCCTCCTCTAAAAACCGTACAAGTAAGCTAAAGCTCGGAATTAACGATTCGGAAAGGAAAAGGACACTGCACAACTCCAGAGTGACTTGGAATTTCAAAGGTGAGACAGGAAATCTGAGAGTGACCATGTGCTGGGGCCGGGCATCAAGGCGTCCTAGCTTTGTCCCTTTGTGATGGTGCTTAATTTTAACCACACAAATTGCATTCCAGCTGCATGAGCTCCTCTATCTAATCACAAGCTGCCAAGAATCTAAACAGACGTTCACCTGGGTTAATACGCGTATTATTGTTCTTCAGTTTGGAAAATAAAGCTCTGGACAGAATCCATTATCTGCGAGTGTTGGTTTGCTGCTGCAATTGTTTCCGAAATGCATATTAATTTTATTTTTATTATTTTTAGCTCTGGCCCATCTGGGTCCTGGTGCCCTGAGCCACAGCTCAGTCTTTGGATGAAGACAGCTATAACTAGGAGTAGGAATGGGGATTAATTCCCAAGTGTTTCAAGGACTCTATAACCTCTATGTGTTCGAGACCATCCTCAGAACATACCCTTTGGGAGTGACCTTCTAAATGTCTTCGTATTGACCCAAAGCATGGCCAACAGATATTATTAGTGCTTCAAGTGCCTGAAAATAAAAGTGACTTATTCTGCACAGACTTCTTCAGAATATTGAAAGCAAAGGTGTTGCTTTGAGGATGGAGGTGCATCTGACCCAAGCCCTGGTATTTTCCATCGCTTTATATGCATGTGAAAGTTGGTCATTGAATCGTGAAAACTGAAGAAGAATGCGTTTGAAGTGTGGTGCTGGAGAAGACTATTGAAAGAACCGTGGACTGCTAAAAGGACAAATAGGTCTGTCTTGGAAGAGGTACAGCCAGAATGTTCCTCAGACAAAGAGCAAAAATGGTGGGACTCCGTCTCCAGTACTTTGAAGAAGGACGCCGTGCTCGGTGAAGAGGAGGGTCAGGAAAGAGGAGGAAGGCCCTCGATGTGGTGGACTGACCCAGCCACTGCAGCAATGGGCTCACAGGGAAGATTAACTGTGAGGATGGCTTGGACCGGACAGTATTTTGTTCTGTTGGAAGGTCACTATCAGTAGGAATCCACTGCTTGGTTCCTAACAAGAACAATGACATTGGGTTAAAATGCTATGTAATTTATGCTTCTGAAATCTTCTAATGTGCTCAGGTCAGAGCTGTCATTACAACTTCTCCAGAGTGATTCTTTGAGTCACACGGTTTCATGTGCACATGCGACCACCACACTCTTTGTTGCTGCGCAATTTGTTTCTATAGTAGTGATTTTGTCCAGTTTTCTGGTGGTTTTCGCTACCATGTTGTCGTAATGCGAATCTGTGACCCTGTATCAACAGCCTTTTGGAGAATGAAGTGGTAATTAAAGGAAAGGATGTAAAAAAATCATTAAAAGGTTCTGCCCAGTTATTCACATTATAACTAATCGTGTAATTCCGTGTACAAAGATTTTGCAAAATAACTTTGCTGTTAGTGTTCAGATAATCTAAGGAATATTACATTGAAGCCATTTGCAAGCATACTGATCAACTATTACTCAACAATTAAAATTCAAAATCAACATTACTAAAGATTCTGTGTGACCTGGTATGGGAGGAAGTCCATGGTGCAGGTGTGGTGGCCCACAGGGAAAACCAAACCTGGTGACACCACTAATTCCTGGAGATGTATAAAACTTCCATTAAAAAAATGAATTCCAACATGAAAAGAAAAAACAACTTAAGTCCTACATACTTGGGATTGTTGTGGTTGTTGTGTGCCATTGAGTCGCCTCCACCCTGTCCTGCACGATCCTCATAACTGGTTCCACGGTTGACCCCCTTGTTGGAGCCACTGTGTCCATCCATCTCCTTGAGGGCCTTCCTCTTTTTCCCTCCCCTCCACTTTACCAAACATGATGTCCTTCTCCAGGGACTGGTCTCTCCTGATAACCTGTCCAAACTATGTGAGCTTGGAGCCTTTCTTTCATGGCTCTCAAGGAGCACTCTCGCCATACATCTTCCAAGACAGAAGTATTTGTTCTTCTTGCAGTCATGGTACTTTCAATATTCATCAGCACTGTAATCCAAATGCACTGGTTCTTCTTCGGTCTTCCTTAGTCTAGGTCCAAGTTTCATATATATATCTGAGCAATTGAAAATACCATCACTTGAGACAGGGGGCAGCCTAGTCCTCCTTGCTCTTGAATGACTTTAAAGAGAGCTTGTGCCACAAAGCTACATAATTGCAATGTTCATTTGATTTCTTAACTGCTACTTCCATGAACATTGATTGTGGATCCAAGCAAGATGTTTTTAGAATGATCAAAATCTTTAATGTTAGGATGCAAGTTGTGTGCAGATCCAAGAGGAAGGAATGTGCTGTGTTTCATCACATTTCTTTGCCTGTAGATCACCTTTTTATTCATAATATCATGAGGGAATCTTCTAGAAAATATACTTTGGAGAACTTTAGTTTAAAATATTAGCTCAAGCAGTGCTTGAAGACACAGCAGATCCATGGACCACAAGGGTTCAGCAATTGACTTTTGCTGTTCCTTCATGCTGAAAATGTTTAACACACTCAAGGGATAAATAAAAGATTTGGGGTTCAAGTCCACCTTACAGGCACTTAAAAAAAAAGAACTAAACACTCTACTTCCCAAAACAGTCATTGAAAACCCTACAAATCACAGGTCTATGTCCTCACGCCCAGGGTTGGACCCTGGCAACTGGCTTGTGCCTTGTACCAGTGGTTATAAAACCCCCAACTCTGTGGTCTTCTCTCAACAGAAAAATGAGACTGGTAATTTTAAGAGACCACTTAAGAATTCGAGAGTTTTTGTTTTGTATTCTGTTTTTTTCCTGTTCAAGGAAAAACTCACATAAGAGTATGTTTTCCAAATATATATATTTGCCTACAGTGAACAAAGACTACATGAGGGGCTGCTAAAATGTTTGTGGGAAAAGTCTATATGTTTCCACTCCATTCTCCATGGATTTCTGGAAGTCCTCTGTATTCTTGAACACACACAGATACATTCACACCTTTTCCCCCCCATCTAATCAGCCAATACTTCTTCAGTGCCAATTCTGTACCAAATCTTTTACAGGTGTATTAACTAAAGACACATACGCATACATGCAGTCCCTGAGCTCTGAGAGTTTGTAATTAGGCAACCATGGAAAGAAGCCCAGCCTATGATCATTTTAAAGTTCTTGGATGGTACAGAAGTTTACTTTCTTTGTTGCTGAAAGAAAGGGTGGAGATTCAAGTCTTGTCAAAGGTGTCTCAGAAGAACTCCTTGGCAATCCATCTCCCACAAAAAAACAATCAGCCACGGAAAGCACTGTGGAGTACAGTCGTACTGGAACACACATGGGGTTACGCTAAACAGGAGTCAACCTGATGCTTTCTGGTTTTGTATGATGACTACGGAGACAAACATGACGATAGAACCTCAAAGAAAAATACCCAGAATTTATAAAGGTCTGAATACAGGCGTGTACATATGCAAATATATTTATATATAACAATGGGGAAATAGACCTATGTGTATATATTTATAGGTTAAGTATTAAAGTAGCATATGGACATTGGGCCTCTAATCAAGAATTCCCTCGATGCAAGAACACTTGGTTCAATTAAACTGGCATTCCATGATGCTCGCCTTCCCGACACAATCACTGCAGGTGAATAAGCAAATGTGGTGAAGAAAGATGATGGTGCATATCTCTCAAAAGACATACCATCTGGGGTCTTTAAGGCTTGAAGACAAATATCTATCTGAGAAGCAACAAAGCCCACATGAAAGAAGCATACCAGCCTGTGTCATCATGAAGTGTCAATGGGAGCAGGTATCAAAAAACAAAATGTCATATCATTGTGAATGAGGGGGTATGCAGAGTAGAGACTCAAAACCCATCTGTAGGCAACTGGCCATCCTCTCACAGAAGGGTCTCAGGGAGAATATAAGCAAGTCAGAGTGCAGTACAGCATTGATGAAACAAACATACAACTTTAGCCCTTTAATGCTTCCTCCCTCCACCCTCCTCCGACTATCATGATCCCAATTCTACCTTACAAATCTGGCTAGACCAGAGGATGTACACTGGTACAGATTAGAGCTGAAACACAGGGAATCCAGGACAGATAAACCCCTCAGGACCAATAATGAGAGTAGCAATACCAGGACGGGAAGGGTAAAATGGGAGAGAAAGGTGGAACCGATCACAGTGACCTATATATAACCCCCTCCCTGGGGGGCAGACAACAGAAAAGGGTGAAGGGAGATGTTGGATAGGGTAAGACATGAAAAAATAATAATAATTTATAAATTATCAAGGGCTCATGAGAGAAGGGGCACAGAGAGGGAGGGTAAAAAATGAGGAGCTGATACCAACGGTTCAAGTAGAAAGAAAATGTTTTGAGAATGATGATGGCAACAAATGTACAAATGTGCTTGACACAATCAATGGATGTATGGATTGTGATAAGAGTTGTATGCACCACCAATAACATGATTTTTTTAAAAAAAGAAAAGAAAAAGGACCCAGAACTTTATGACTTTTGGCTCAGGGAGAGTCTCGTGGAAAGGCGGGGACCTGAGTTAGACAGTTCACTTCTCTCTTTCCCATCCTCCAGTCCTTTGATTTTCCATTCCTACCTCTTACAAAGCATGGAATCACATCTTCTAAATTTATCTTCTTTTCATACCTCTGACACCAGTTGAAACCTCTTGAAAATGTGGATGGAAAGCCATACTTACCCAGGAGTGATAAAATAGTACCATTAAGATAATAAATGTGATCCCTGGTGCTTTATGGGGAACAAGATATTAGCACTAATGAAGACGGAAAAATAATATTGGCTCAAGCAATGAGGTGGATGCCATTCAGATCATCCGTGTTGAAGAAAAACTGAAAATTCTCTCTGTTTTGCTGACTGCAATCTGCTGCTGAATTGAACCTTTGAACCATTGAGTCATTAATTTTAAAAAATCACATTTTACCAACCAATTACTCAGCATCCCACGGCATGATCAATGATGTTAAAGGTTTTCAGCTCATTGTATTAATCAATTAAGCTCAGAATATAAACAAAAAACAACTGTCAGCTGATCTAGATCCATTGCTGATGAACTGCTGTTTAAAACAATTAATAACGAAGTAATGCTTGAAAACTGAGGGCAAAGGCCTAATTGATTTTTCAAAAGTAAGAACACTCTAAATGCTCAATTAGTTAATAATTTGCCTACTAATTGATTTCGTCAAGGTGTCTGACTGGCAAAATTGAGAAAGGTTCTATAATCGCTATCCTTCTACAAAAAGCTTGTTTCTAGGCATCTAGGAAGGTTAGAAGATCAATTTAGACTTCCCTTAATAGTGTTGGGAAATTTCTCTAAGGATGAAATAGCAACTATCAAAAACAAAGATATCATCAGCTAATAAAACTCTGGAGAGCATGCAATGAAATGAGCTAATTTCATGAAGAATACTAATAAATTCCATGAAAAGGGAAATCATGAAAGGAAGCAAATAACTATTAGAAATAACAGGCATTTACCAAATGCAAAAGGACAAGTTCAAGACTGAGAGACTTGTGATTAAAGTAGTTTTAATTGCAGGTAATGAACTAAATAAAGAGAAATGAATATTAGGAGGATGCTAAGAATTCTTCTATCGAATGTTATGCACTTAGTCTATATTTGCACAAAGAGAGAGATTAGAAGTTTCAAAAACAAAAGTCTAAACACATTCTGAGAATAGATGGAAACTACCCATTGCTGATTGCTCTTTACTGCCAGCCACTTTGCTAAGCATTTTATATGGATTAATTCACTGACTCCTCACAAAAATCCTATCAAACATTAAAGGGTCTGTCTGGAATTTGAATCTAGGAACTCGTCCAGAGTACCTGCACTCTTAACTTCCAGTTTCTTGTCTATCCAAATATGAATTGTTTCATCATTTTACAGAACATTTTCTTGTTTGACCTACAACAACCATGTATGTTAGATATGAGTTTATCTCTATTTGCATATGAAGGCATTCTAATCAGGTCATTTGCTCAAAGGATACTGTACATGCTCAAGTATAAGCCTACCTGAATATCCGCCAAGGCACCTAATTTTACCACAAAAATTGCATTAAAAATGTGCTGAAACTTCAACCTGGTGCTCCAAAATGTGAATGCAACATACCATCATGAAGCAGGAACCAGTAGAGAGGTCTGATGGGCCAGCCCCAATCCCAACTATGTGGACAGCCGCCCCTCCCCCCCAGAAGAATTTACTTCAGAGGACAGCACTGAAGCTACAATTCAGGGAGAGGGATATCTCTGATCAGAGCACACAGGAGCAAATGAAGGAAGAGGAAGAGATAGTGGAGCACATCCTGCCCCTCCAACCCTTGAGGACAATATTCCTGCTCAGAGCAGCCAATGGACAGAGAGGACCATATGGCAGTCCCACTATAAAACATGACATCTCTCCCTGACCCATAGCCTAACAGGGAACAACACTGGAGACACAGTGTGGGAATTGCACCTGATCTGACCGCACCACACCGAGGCAAAACACTAAGGGCATGCAACAGAACAGCAAGGGGAGCAGAGCAAAGAAGTCCCAGAGGATACCAAAAATAGACTTTGGGGCCAGGGCTTGGCACCTCATCAGACTCAATCAGAAAACACTCCTAAAAGTCACCAAACAGAACTTGAACTATTTACAGGCTTTTTTTTTGTCATTGGTTTTTTTGCTGTTGTTTTGTTTGTTTGTTTGTTTGTTTGTTTTTTGCTTTGATTTGTTCTGTCCTGTCTTTGTGCATATTATTATATCTGCAAGTCTACCTACATAAGACAGGCCGGATACACAATCTGGAGGAGAAAACAACATGATGGACGGTTTTGGGGGGACATAGGAAAGAGGGAGGTGGGGAAAAAGAAGTGATGTTAACAAACCCATGGACAAGGGAACAACAAGTGATCCAAAATCACTGGTACGGAGGGTGAAGCAGGCCTGGTAGGGCTTGATAAAGGGTAATGTAACTGAGAGGAATTACTGAAATCCAAATGAAGGCTGAGCATAATAGTGGGACAAGAGGAAAGTAAAAGAAAATAGAGGCAAGAACTAGGAGGCAAAGGGCATTTATAGAGGTCTAAACACAGACATGTCCATATGTAAATATATGTATATATGATGATGGGGAAATAGACTTATGTGCATGTATTTACAGGTTTAGTATTAAAGTACAGATGGACATTGGGCCACTAATCAAGTAATCCCTCAATGCAAGAACACTTGGTTCTATTAAACTGGCATTCCATGCTGCTCACCTTCCCAACACGATTGCTGAAGACAAAGCAGGTGCATAAGTAAATGTCGTGAACAAAGATGATGGTGCATACCTCTAAAAAGACATAGCGTCTGGGATCTTAAAGACTTGAAGATAAACAAGCAGCCATCTAGCTGAGAAGCAACAAAGCCCACATGGAATAAGCACACCAGCCCATTTGATCACGAAGTGTTAATGGGATCAGGTATGAGGCATCAAAGAACAAAAAAGCATATCATTGTGAATGAAGGAGAGTACAGAGTGGGGACCTGAAACCCATCTGTAGGCAACTGGAATCCCCTTACAGAAGGGTTGCAGGAGGAGACGAGCCAGCCAGGGTGCAGTGTAGCAATGAGGAAACATACAACTTCTCTGTAGTTCTTTAATGCTCCCCGCCCCCCCACACTATCATGATCCCAATAATACCTTACAAATCCGGCTAGAGCAGAGGATGTACACTGGTACAGATAGCAACTGGAAACACAGGGAATCCAGGATAGATGAACCTCTCAGGACCAGTGGCGAGAGTGGCAATATGGGAGGGTGGAGGGAAGGTGGAGTAGAAAGGGGGAATCTATTACAAGGCTTTACATATAACCCCATCCCTGGGGGATGGACAACAGAAAAGTGGGTGAAGGGAGACATAGGACAGTGTAAGAAATGACAAAATAATAATAATTTATAAATTATTAAGGGTTCATGGGGCCGGTGGGCAGGGAGGGAGGGGGAAAATGAGGAGCTGATATCAAGGACTCAAGAAGAAGGAAAAGGTTTTGAGAATGATGCTGGCAACAAATGTACCAATGTACTTGACACAACAGATGGATGTATGGATTGCGATAAGAGAAGTATGAGCTCCCAATAAAATGATTTAAAAAAATAAAAAATTTTAAAAAATTAAATGTGCTGAAACACTTGGCTTATACTTGAATATATATGGTATATTCATATCAAAATTTACCAAACTGCCCTCAGAGTACTTGATCTTTTGGCACAAGCATAAAAAGATTGACCAACGTTCTACCTATCAGTAGCAGCAGGTGACCTTACAGGTTTAACTGGACATCTTTAGTCAAGTTCCAGAAGCCCTGATGGCACTGTGGCTTTGGTGTTGGGTTGTTCATTGCAAAATCAGTGGTTCAAACTCACTAGCCACACTGTGGGAGAAAGATGAGGCTGTCTGCTCCCATACAGATTTATAGCCACAGAAAATCTGTGAAGCATTTCTGTTCTGTGCTATAGGCTTGCTGAGTCAGAAGTGACTCAATGGCAGTGACTTTGGGTGCAAGCCTACATGTTGATGATCCAAATCCACCCAGAGGCTTTATGGTAGAAAAGTCTAGTAGTCCAATCCGCTTTAGTCAAAATTACAAAAACACCAAATTTATTGCCATGATGTCAATTCTAACTCATGCAGATGCTATAGGCCAACTAGCTCTGTGAATTTAAAAAATGTAATTCTTTAGGGAAGGAGAATGCGTCATCTTTCTCCTGTGGAGCAGCTGGTGGTTTTGAACTGCTGACCTTGAGGTTAGTAGCCCATTGCATAACCACTCAACTCTTGCCGTATCATTAAGTCTATACCAACTCATAATGACCCTATAGGACAGAGTAGAACTGCCCCCTGTGAGTTTCTGAGACTGTAGCTCTTTATGGGAGTAGAAAGTCCAACCTTTCTCCCTCAGAGAAGGTGGTGGTTTCGAACTTCTGTTCTTAGGATCAACGCATAACCACTATACCACCAGGGCTCCTCTACATTATCACCACAGCCAAGAAAACTCTATAGCGCCGTTTTCCTCTGCAGCACATGGAATTGCTGCACATTGGAATCCACTCGAAAACAACAGGTTTGGTTTGGGTTGGGGAGTTGTTATGTTTAGTTTAAATTCTCCTTCCACTTTGAACCCAACCATACAACTTACTAGTTTTGCAGGGTGCCATAGAAATACCTTTATTAAGTACAAATTGCATGTAAAGCTGAGAAAGTAGGCAGATATCTGCATTAACTAGAATATGTATGGATATGCATATTAGTTACTGCAAATTAGATCGTGATGACCAAAAAGCCTCACATGAGCCTTACATATCAAGTCGGAAATTAGTTGCTGAGCTGATGGTCAGAAAAGCATTGCACCCTAAGAACCACTCGTCGAAGTAGGGGATCCAGAAGACCCACAAGTTGGGAGATGGAGATAAATAACTTTTAAGAAGCCAGCCCTGAGTAAAGGGCTGGGGAGACCTGGTGGCAGAATGGGTTGCCCATTATGCTGTAAATCACAAGATCAGCAGATCAAAACCACTAGACTCTGCAGGAAAATGGTGAAACTTTCTGCTCCGGGGAAGTTCTAGTCTGCCCTGTAAGTTTATCGGGTTGCTATGAGTCAGAACTGACTCAGTGGCAGTGAGTTGGTTGGTTGGTTGGTTGATTGGTTGGTTGGTTGGTTGATTGGTTGGTTAGTTGGTTGGGTGGTTGGTTGGGTAATTGGTTGGGTGGTTGGGTGGTTGGGTGGGTGGTTTTGAGCATTCGGCCAAGACCTAGCACTAGAGTCCAGACACTGAGTTCTAACTCCCTCCATCAGCCCACCCACAGTTGGCCTCAGCTTCTTCAGTCAGCATTAAATACTCATTGCCATCAAGTCCAGCTCAAGTCCATTCCATTCAGGGTGACCATGTGTTTCAGAGTCAAACTGCCTTCGTGGGGTCCTCAGTGGCTTGTTTTTTTTTTTAACAGTTTTAATAGCACTTCATCCACATGTCATATAATTCACTAATTCAATCATATCAGAAGAACTGTACATTTGTCACCATATTCAATCCTCGAACATTTTTTTAACAATTTATTGGGGCTCATACAATTCTTTTCACAGTTCATACATATACATACATCAGTTGTATAAAGCACATCTGTACAGTCTTTGCCCTAATCATTTTTTTCTCTTTTCTTCTTTTACATTTTATTAGGGACTCATACAACTCTTACCACAATCCATACATATACATACATCAATTGTATAAAGCACATCCATACATTCCCTGCCCCAATCATTCTCAAGGCATTTGCTCTCCACTTAAGCCCCTTGCATCAGGTCCTCTTTCCCCCCCCCCTTCCCTCCCCATTCCCCCCTCCCTCATATGCCCTTGGTAATTTATACATCGTTATTTTGTCATATCTTTCTGTTTTTTTAAGGAAATCACCAGACCTTTCTTCTTTGGGGTAGCCTGGGACCTCTAGTCTGGGTTAATAACTGAGTCTTTCACTTTAAAGGAGCTCTAAATGGCTCAAGGCCAAACAGAAAGGTTACAAGTCTTTGTCCCTCCCAGTTCCCTATCTCTTGTTGGTATCCTCTGGGGGTGAAAATAAAAGATCCAAATTTAAGTGCAAACAGTGAACACATTTTAAAGAATCATGGGTATCCACCACTCTTCTTGATTCAGTCTTGAATGACCTTGGTTTGGAACGGTTTGCTATTAATAAAAGATAAGGACGCCTAATTAGGAGTTTAAGATTCAAAACCAAGGTGTGCGTTCTGCTTATTTTGAAATTGAAAAATCAGTATTCGTACGACTGAGTGGGACTGCGCAGGAAGAAGACAGGGCTTTCTACTCTCACAAGGTATTGCAGTCCCAGAAATCGCAGGCAGTTCTACTGCGTCCCAGAGGGTCGGTAGGCGACAGAGTGGACTCCTTGGCAAGGACTTGAGTCAGTCTATGAGGATTAATTGGACATTGCATCCGACGTGCCGGAACCACACAGATGCACAAGACCTGTCATTCATTCTCCTTCTTCCCCATCTGCTCTTCTTCCAACTTATTTCTGCATTGGATTGAAGACATCATGACTGGGCCCATGTGTTGAAAACCATTCATCCTTTGATAGCTTCATGTTTCTGATTTCCATTCCAATGCATGATTACCGCAGTCAAATCCCCCAAGCTGTATATTCTCTCACCATCTCTGATAACTCTTGCATAACATGGCTTCATCAGAAGGTCACTCATCTTTGCCCCAATGCGGTCAGCTCTCTTAATTGACTGAGGATGTAATTATATCAAATCTAAGTATAAAGGAATAAAACATTAAATTCCTGGCATTAGCATTTCAGACCAAAGTCTTGAAATTAAATCATTTAATTTATAAGAATTCAACATTGTCTTTCTTTTCCTCTTTTTATTCTTTTGTTTCTGTTAAAAACAAAAACAAAAACCCAAGAGCTTGGCCTTGAATATTTTACAGTAAAGAATTTAACCTTACACATAGAGATAGGTGGCCTTTACCCTCCTCAGTTTCCAGGAAATAATCTCTAAGACCTTGGAAAGTCGGGCTTCCTATGCATCTCTGTTTTCCTAGGACCTCTGACCTTTCCAAACAGTAGTGATGTGATTCAGGCTTTGGGCCACACCAACAAGAGTTCGAGGTGGAAACTGATGTCAGGCACGTAGGCCACAATCAGATTGCAATGACCAGGCCCCAACCGGAGGGCCAGACATTCAGATCCAGTCGAGTTTCCCGGTTGTCAGTACTCATTACCTAGCGTCACTCATTGAAACTGAAAAAGCAATGCCATCCACAAGGCATGGGGAAAAGATAACTACCATCTCCCCATGTGGAGTTTTCCTGGACTCGGATCCACATGCTACTTCTCTCGACTCATTTTAATCTTCACCACAATAACGCACCATGACCCTGAGCTATAAGTTAGAAATGACTTCCTGGTGAGCATGTGAGTACTGCCGTATCCAATGATCTGTGCACGGCAGTTAATGGATACAGGAGTGTATGCAAACAACGAGCATATCAATAGTCACATAAAAAACTCAAAAAAGAAAACCAACCCAAAATTCAATGCCATCTAGTGGATTTTCACTCAGAATGACCCTCCAGACAGGTTAGAACGGCCCTTGTGGATTTCCCAGGCTGTAACTCTACAGGAGTCGGAAGTCCTTCCTCTCGCAGCGCAGCTGGTGAATTCAAATTGCTGCCCCACACGTGACACCTGTGTTGCCAGGGCTCCGTGTCATATAATGCTGCTATTGTTAGACGCCAATAGAAGTATAGTCGATTATATGTGCACCTCTAATGTGAAAAATAATCATTACATTTTGCTGAGCTTTTTATGTGTTGCCTTCAATTTGTGAATTATAGACCAATTTGTTTTGATGTATGAAATATTTTGTGTTGTTCTTGATGCCTAATAATTTTGCTGTCTACTTACAAATCTTGTTCTTAGAAGTAGCAAATCAGGTTTTCTACGAAGTATTTAAATACTAAATGACTTATTTTCACATTGTCTGAACAGGAAAATGTTATTTTGTACTCATTTTTAAGGATATCCAAATTTCATATGCTGTTTACTCTTATTAAAGTCCATTAAAAATCTATTTATTCTGAACATATGTTAAATACAGAAAATATGATGATCTATAAAAGTTATATTTACATTTAATGGAAAATACTTAGAAAATACCATGAGAAAAGCTCAAAAATTCCAAAACATTAAAAAAGACGTTGCAAGTGTCACAATAAGAAAGCAAATACTTGTGATTATATTTTTTAGTTTTTATTGTTTTTAAATTCATTTGAAGTTTTATTTTGTAGCAGGTTTAAAAGAAAATATCACCCTTTTACTATGGTTGGAGGAAAGAAATTTCTTTTTAAAGAAACATTTTATATATTTTTAAAAAATCAGCATAGAAATTAGGCATCCAAGAAATAGACTGAACTGTCTTTATTAATGTTCTCAATTTGACTCCTCTGGGTTCTCATAGACACTGCAATGGCGACACAGAACTCACAGACACAATTCATTGTTAAAGGGTTTAGTAGGGTAACTTCCAGGGAGAAATGCTCAGGGTAGGGTGTTTTGTCAGAACTTAATACTAAGTTCTTTCAGAGCTCCTAATAAATGCCCAGAGGGGCATGCCACTGTGTTGTAAGCCTCAACTGGACAGCATTTAACTCAACCTCTGTGGGTCAGCAAACCTAGCTCTCTGAAAAATGCACCCAGTGCTTCCCCCACTCAAATACGCTTCAGTCTGAAGGCCTCCAGCTCCACTTCAATGGGTCAGTGAGCCCAACTCACCCCAGTCAGTGCCCAGAGATGTGCACTCCACCCCACAGGCTACCCTCCTCACAACACTCTCAGCTGCACTTGGTCCGTGAGGTGGGAAACCCACTACTCTGCTCCATGCTCTTGTCCCTGGTTCTGCACCTGCTCTGATGCTAGAGCTGTCTTCTGGATCCAAGGGGTTCATGGCACAGGGATTTCACACCCAGAGAACAGGCTACTTGGTAGGAAAGAGATCCCTCATCTTCCTAAGCTATCTCTCATTTTATTCACAGCAGGATAGCATTCCAGGGAATCCTGCCCACAATTACAGCGGATTCCTATCAGTATATACCCCCACCTTCTTAGGAAAAAGACCTACTTAGGAAAAAGCCATTCCACGGGAATTAAAAGACTTGGGGTAGAAAAGCCCCATGTTATGGACAGCATCCGGCAAAAAAAGTGGGACTTAACCAATTCTGAGGGGCATTATTATTGATGGTGATGATGACAATAACAATAATGATAGCACTAATGACAATGATAATGATGAATAAGAATAATTTCACACTCACTACATGTCAGTCACTATTTGAGGTTGGTCAATTATAAAAACGGTCTCGATTTCAGACTCCAATGTGCATTTCCACACCCTTGGACAATGACGTTGCAATTTCTCCCATGGAAAAATGGAATGTATTCCCCTACCCTTGTATTTTAATTTTTAAGCTGTATTTAAATTTTTTAAGATCATTTTATTGGAGGTTCTTACAGCTCTTATAACAATTCATATATCAACTGTATCAGGCATATTTGTCTGTATGTTGCCTTCATGCTTTCCTAAACATTTACTTACTATTGGAGCCCTTGGTATCAGCTCCTCTTTTTTACCCTCCCTCCACCCCTTGTCACCCCTCGATAAATTATTATTATTTTCATATCTTACAACAACTGCTGTCTGCCTTCCCTCCCAGGCTTCTCCCCTCCCCCTCTCCCCACCTTCCCCCTACCCTCCTGGTATCGCTACTCCTGATTCTGTTCCTGAGGGGTTTATCTGACCTGGATTCCTGCGCCTGTGTACTTGCTCCAGAATAGCCTGAAGTGAAAGGCAGGATTCGGATCATGACAGTAGGGGGGTCGGGGGTGGGGCAAAGCCTCAAGGAACCAGAGGAATATTGTGTGTTTCATTGGTGCTGTACTTCACCCCGGTTGACTCATCCCTTCCTTGCTACCCTTCTGTGAGAGGATGTCCCATTGTCTACAGCTGGGTTTGGGGTCTCTGCTCTGAGCCCCCTCATTCTCAACACTACGTTTTTTGTTTGTTTGTCTGTTTGGGTTCTTCTGGTGCTTGTTACCCAGTCGTAGTGACTGCTCATGATCTCAGTCTTGTATGTTTCTTCCATGTGGGCGTGTTGCTTTTCTGCTTGATGGCCACTTGTTTAGCTTCAAGCCGTTAAGACCCCAGATCCTATATTTTTTGATAACCAGGAATGATCAGCTTTCTTCACCACATTTGCTTATGCACCCATTTTGTCTTCAGTGACAGTGCCGGGAGGGTCTCAGAATGCCAGGTTGTTAGAACAAAGTGTTCTGTGTTGAAAGAGGGCTTGAGCAGAGGCCCAAAGTCCATCCACTTCCTTAATATATTGCCATCTAAATATATGTACATATGCCAATACCTCTAGTTTTATTCATTAATATATTTACATAAGTGCACATCTCTGTTTATACCTCTATTCATAGCTTTGCTTCCTAGGTCTTTTCTGTTGCCTTTCACCTTCCCCATTTCCCACCATCATGCTCACCCTTCTTCTGCTTCTTAGTGATTCCTCTCAGCTAGATTACTGTTGCTACAATACCCCAGGATCTCTACATCCTCTTCGTTGTTGGTTTTAATTCCCTAATTGTTGTCCTGTCTATGGCGGTGTTTGCTTACCACACCCTTCCCCTGCCTCCTCCTCCCCCTAAGTCCTCTAGAACCATTGCTTTCTCCCTGGGTTTGCTTCCCATGCCTATCTTCTATAGGTAGGCAAACCATCCATTGCTTCCCCACCCTTTTAATTGGTTTGGTCGAAAGAACATGAAGAATATAACAATGAGACCGCCTAGGCCTTCGTTCTTACCTTGGAGCCCGCCACTCCCGTGAGAACAAACCCAGGTGAATTGTGCACAGAATGAAAGTCATTCCTGGGTCAAAACCACAGCCCCAGATAAATGAGAGCCCACTGAAGATTAGCAGAGCTAAGATTAGCTAAACTTCCACTGGCTGGAGATCTGAAAGTGAGCCCCACAGGGCAAAACTAAAAAGCTAACCCATTAATCAGTGAGAAATAATAACAAACCATTGCTATTTTAAGCCATAGTAATTTAGTATGATCTTTTCTGCAGCAGCCTTCAATGAATAATTACTGTTGTTGTTGTTAGGTGTCATCACATTGATTCTGACCCACAGTGAACCGATACACAGCAGAACGAAACATTTCCCTGTTCCGAACCATCCTGACGATTGTTCCTAGTCTTAAGGCCGTTGTTGCAGTCACGGCATCAGTCCATCTCCTTGAATGCCTTTTCCTTCCTTCACTGCCCCTCTGCTTTACCAAACATAATGTCCTTCTCCAGGAACTGGTCTCTCCTGACAAAATGGCCAAAATAAGACCAAGTCTTGCCGTCCTTCCCTTTCAGGAGAAAACTGGCTGTAATTCTTCCAAGACAGATTGGTTTGTCGTTTTAGCAGTCCATAATACTTTCAGTGTTCTCCAGCACCACAATCAAATGCAAAAATTATTGTTGTTAGTCTGTCTCTGAATCGCTGTAGACTTATAGTTGTTGATGGGTGCTGTTGAGTCAGTGCTGACCCATAGGGAGAGAACAAAATACTGCACTGTTCTGGGCTGTCCTTACAATCATTCCCATAATTGAGCCTAGTGTTGCAGCCACTGTGTCACTCCATCGCTTCCCCTTTACTTTACCAAACATGGTGTCCTTCTCCAGGGAATGATCTCTCCTGGCACTATGTACAAAGTAATAAGACAAAATCTCATCATCTTTTCCCCTAAGGAAAAGACAGGTGTATTTGTCTTTTTAGCAGTCGACAGCACTTTCAACATTCTTCTCCAGAACCACATTATATTTTTTGCTACAAAATCATAGAAATATTTATTAAATAAAATTCAAAAACTGGAAGCTATTCTTTCTCAACATAGCCTTTATCTAAGTGTACACATTTCTTTATTTTTTTATCATTTTATTGGGGGCTCATACAACTCTTATTACAATCCATATATACATCCATTGTATAAACACATTTGTACATTCGTTACCCTCATCATTCTCAAAACATTTGCTCTCCATGGAAGCCCCTGGCATCAGCTCCTCATTTGCCCCCTTCCTTCTCCCTCCCTCATGAACCCTTGATAATTTATAAATTATTATTTTGTTATATCTTACACTGTCCAACATCTCCCTTCACCCACTTTTCTGTTGTCCATCCCCCAGGGAGGAAGTTACATGTAGATCCTTATAATTGGTTTGCCCTCTCTACCCCACCTTCCCTCTACCCTCCCAGTATCGCCACTCTCACCACTGGTTCAGAAAGGATCATCCATCCTGGATTCCCTGTGTTTCCAGTTCCTATCTGTACCAGTGTACATCCTCTGGTCTAGCCATATTTATAAGGTAGAATTGGGATCATGATAGTGGATGGGGAGGAAGCATTTAGGATCTAGAGGAAAGTTGTATGTTTCATTGTTGCTACACTGCACCCTGACTGACTTGTATCCTTCCCCACGACCCTTCCATAAGGGGATGTCCAGTTGCCTACATATGGACTTTGGGTCCTTACCCCATAATCCCCCTCATTCACAATGATATGATTTTTTGTTCTTTGATGCCTGATACCTCCTCCCTTCGACATCTCATGATCACATAGGCTGGTGTGCTTCTTCCATGTGGGCTTTGTTGTTTCCGAGCTAGATAGCCCCTTGTTTACCTTCAAGCTTTTAAGACCCCAGACACTATATCTTTTGATAGCCAGGCACCATGAGCTTTCTTCACCACATTTGCTTATTCACCCGCTTTGTCTTCAGTGATTGTGTTGGGAAGGTGAGCCTCATGGAATGCAAGTTTAATAGAACAAAGTATTCTTGCATGGAGGAAGTACTTGAGTGGAGGCTCAATGTCCATCTGCTACCTTAATACTAAACCTATAAATATATGCATATAAGTCTATTTCCCCATCCTCAAATATAAATATATTTACATATGCACATGCCTTTATTTAGAACTCTATAAATGCCCTTTGCCTCCTAGCTCTTTCCTCTATTTCCTTTGACTTTCCTCTTGTCCCATTATCATGTTCGGCATTCAATTGGGTTACAGTAATTCCTCTCAGTTACATTACCCTTAATCACGCCCTATCAGGCCTCCTACATCCACCTCACCACCGATTTAGATCACTTGTTGCAGAACCACAATTCTAATGCATGATTTTTCTTCAGTTTTCCTCTCCAAATTTCACATGCATACCAGGCAAAGAATACCATGGCACACATTAGTCCTCAAAGTAACATCCTTGCTTTTCAATACCCCAAAGAGGTTTTTTGCAGCAGATTTACCTACTGCAACACGTTTATTTATTTCTTGACTGCTGCTTCCATGAGCATTGATGTGGATCCAAGCAAGACAAAATCCTTGACAACTTCAACCGTTTCTCCATTTATCATGATGTCACCTATGGGTCCAGTTGTGAAGATTTTGGTCTTCTTTATATTGTGTCACAATACATACTGAAGGCTGTAATCCTCGATCTTTACCAGCAAGTGCCTCAAGTTCTCCTCCATTCCAGCAAGCAAGCTGTGTAATCAGTATATCATAGGTTGTTAAGAAGCCTCTTTCCAATCCGGATGCCACATTCATCTTCATGTAAGTCAGCTTCTCTGCTAATTTTCTCAGCATATGAATGGAACAAGTATGGTAAAAGGATACATACTTCCCTACCTCTCTATCTGCCCCGTGTATAGAAGAAAATTATGTTCCGTTGGATTTCCAGTGGCATATTTTTCAAAAATGGACTGCGAGAACTTTTGTCCAAGGTGCCTCTGAGTGAACTCAAACTTGTAACATTTAGTTAACATCTGAATTTGTTAAATGCTCGCCCCAGAAACTTAATATATTTGAGTAAGATTTGAACGGTTCATTGAAAAATGGAATTCAAGGATAAGGGAAATTTTCCATGAAATTTTGAAGCCTCTTGGATACTTTCTCCACCTGTATGTCTAAATTATATTTTGCCATGATACTGGAATCTATGCCAATGGTTTTTCCCATATGACGGGGGCTTCAGAAAGTCCATGGAAAATCTGATTTGAAAGATAATGGAATTTTCCCAGAAATGTTTGGAGCCACCTAAGCCAGCAGAGTCACCCATGGTAGGCACATCATTTTCAGGGGAGCTTCCAGAATAGGAAGAAGATGATGCATTTCTGAAAAGCAGTTAGTGAAAATCTTGCAGAAGAACGGATGCACTTAAGTTACATCGTGAAGACCATAGACTGTACCCCTGCTCCTTACTTATGAACTATCTTTTTATCTGACACTTCATGTGTATGAAATAGTTTTTTAAAAAAAAGCCCAACCTACTCTTCAACTATTGTGCACATTACCAATTGACATCTGGCCTCGTGCGTGCCTTATGTACAAGGTGAGAGTAACACTGGCTGTGGTGTTTCGGGTTATAGTCTCTGAGGTCTGGCATTTGCGTGATGTACTCACATGGCGATATTAGTAGACAGCTGGGAAGTGCTGTGGTTTTACAGACATGTGATCACGCAGTTCTCTTCCACCTGATAGCGTCACTAGGAGTTGAGACCCACTCAGCAGTGAGGGTGAGTCATTCTTCCCTTTGGTGATCCTCTAGGATCACCCTCCATTTCTGCAGGATGGCAATTGTCCCAAAGGGCCCTGGTCTGTGGAACCTAACCAAGTCAATACGTGATGAGTAAGTGGGCTCTGTACTGCCAGAGAAAACACACGAATCCATCTCAGGAGAAATACAACCAGAATGCAACTGAGGAGTGTGCACTGTGAGAGCATGGCTTGCATATTTTGGTCACATTATTAGGGGAGACGAGTCACAAGAAAAGGACATCCTGTTAGGTGAAGAAGAAAATGAGCAAAAATGAAGAAAACTCCCCCCTGAGATGGATGGGCACCCCTGGCCACAATAAGAGAGCCAAACACACCATCATCATGACGATATTCAGTCAGACACGACTTCTCCAGAGGCAGAGCTGGTTTGATGGCATCTGGCTCAATGGTTATTGGACTGCAAGCTACAAGACTCACAGTCTGGGTCCAACCCACGATGGAAAGGGCCCAAGGAGCTATGCACAATTAAAGAAGACAGGAGGGCGGCGCAGGGGACTCAACTCCATTCTCTGGAGGAGTCCAGAGTTTTTTCAACACTGGGTTTTCATACCTCTTGGGGCGTGCCAGCCGTCGTTAATCATATACCCCAAGTAAACGGGTCATGCACTAATTTTGGTAGTCTAGCATTCAAAGGGAGCACTTCAAAGGGAGCACGAAGCATACAAGAGGAGCAAATGCTACTTGAGATGAACTTACTTTATTTGCGTAGGTGGAGAGTCAAGCGTCCGTTGGAGAACAACTTAATCTGCGCATTTATGGGGAACAGATGTGCTGGGGGAAATGGCCTACCTGGAAGTGGCGCTTGAGGTGCTCGCCAAGGTCCTGGACGGAGCGTCTGCGCTGGGGTGGCGTGCCAAAGCCCTGTAGTCGGGTGCACAGTAGAACCCCGGTACTCGACCGCAGCAGTCCTCGACTTAATCAGACTGGAGAACATTTTGCCTGAGCAAACATCGGAAGCTGACTGGGCGCACGTGATTTTTGTTAACAGCAACAGGTGGTGTCTCGGTCGCTCAGCGTTCGTTGGCGTGGTTAGTACACGTTGTTTAAACCCTTTGCAGCTGTGTTCCAAGCGTTTTTGCTATAATTTTCGTAGTTTTTTGTGGCTCTTTGTACTGTTTTTGGATTTAAAGAAACATGGGTCCTAAGAAAGTTTTTTTGAAAAGAATCATCATGATAAAGAACGGGTTAACCATGTTATCGATATTGTATGATAATAATTTAGTAAACCCTTTTAGAAAACAGTTAAGGAAACGCCAACAGCAGACCATATTAGACAGATTTTTTTTTTAAGAGAAAGCCAGCCAGATCCTAGTGAAAAAAGGCAACATGGAAAAACGACTGAAGAGCAGCTGCCAGTTGATTGGATGGAAGGGGATTTTCCTTCCAAACAACGACTCTCCCTCCATCCCTCCTCTCCACATCCGTGTCCACAGATGCAGATCCTCATCAATCTCAAGGAATGGGCCATACTGTAGCTGTTAAAAACTTTTAAAAATGTGTTCCTTATTTAAATTATATTATTTAACCCTGAACTTATTTATTTTGAAATTTCTGTGCAACGTTTTGTATAAAAAGGCAAAGTTAGGGTCAAGAACATATTAATTTGTTAACAGTTATTTCTTATGGGAAAGTTGGTTCAGGACTCGACTGTGTCGCAGGTCGACACACCTGGAATGGATCGGCTCGAGGTCCGGGACTCTACTGCGCTCCCTGTAGCCCTGGTAGTAGACCACGTACACCTTCTTCCTGTTCTGTTTCCCACACCACAGTTCCAAACTACCAGCCACTCTGCGGGGAAAAGACAGGGCTTTCTTCTCGCATAAAAAGTTACATTCTGAAAAACACACAGGGGCAGTTTTTCCTTGTCAGCTAGGGTTTTTATGAATCAGAATTGACTTGATGGCGGTGAGTTTGGTGTGTGGCTGAACAACTATATAAACATATGCATCTGTTTGCCTGTCATCTTGACAGTGATTCTTTTCTTCTGATAAAATCTTGACGGACACACTCTGTGTGTTGGGTTTCTGTCCATATCCATTTTTATATACAGAAACCAGATCTCAAAGATGTTGAGCAATGTGGCCACGGTTATGTAGATAAATGAGCAGTAGAAAGAAGAATATTTTATTTTGTTCTATCTACTACCAGAGGCCGTGGGCGGTGTAATCCGTCTTAGGGAATCCAATGGGGGAATCACACATATGTGGAATTTTAATTGATTGATGAGTGTCACATTTAAAACAAGCAAGGTAATTAATCTAATCCAGCACCAGTGATTAGGTCTCGTTAATACTATATTTAGCAAGTGAGCGTCTAATTCCTTTTAAGAGACATAGATAAATTGGAGAATGTTTTTGAAGATCAACCAGACAGAAAGGAATTTAGGAAGAGGAAATGCTAATGAAATAAGTCAGGCAATGAAGAATGCAGCTGGAGTAGGAGTCCGGGTTAGAGCCCAGGGGAATGGCTCAGCCCACAGGGAAGAGAATATTTAAAAATCCATGTGTCCTATCAAAGGAATTTTAGAAAGTGCAAGTCCCTTCTAGATCGTAAGCTACTTCAGAGAACTTTGAAAAGTGCATCTCCTTCCCAAAGAATCAGTTAAATAATCAAATGTCTCAAATGATTTCAAATAAATGAAAGTGCGGATCCCCTACCACTTACCTTCTCATGGAATCACTTCTAAGATTTTCCTCTGCTTTTTCGTATTTGCTGTCTTTGACATTAGACTGTATCTTATTTTAAGTTATATTGTTTTACTTTATATAAAAAGAGCATGATAGGAAACAATTGTGGTATATGAAATAGTGATTTTAGGTAAGGTCCTGTTGAGTCAGTCCCAACTCATAGCAACTTGATGTCCAGTAGAAGAAAACTCTACCAAGTTATGTATAATCCTAAAAATCCTTATTATGTTTTAGATTTTTATCGTGACAATGTAATTCATTGAAGACTGTCTTCTTTTTTACATTGACTCTCTTCTTTACCAAACATGATGTGGCTTTTCAGAGACTGGTCCTGCTGGATAGCTGGCCAAAGACTTGCCAGCCTTCCTTCTCCAAAGGAACAGTCGGTCTGTACTTCCAAAACAGATCTGTTTGTTCTGGCAAATCATGGTATAGCACAATTCTTTGATAGACTCATAATTCAAAGGCGCCCATTCTTCTTTGGCCTTGTTTATTCATTGTCTAACATTCTTGTATATACAAACCCACACAAAACTCATGGCAATTAAGTTGATTCTAATGGAATAGGACACTTAGTGACATTTTAGGACAGAGTAGAACTCTTCCCAAGGGTTTCTGAGGCTATAAATCTTTATTAATACAAGGGACCTCTTTCTCCCATGGAACAGCTAGTGAGTTCACAGCACTGATCTTTCAATTTTATGTCAAAGACAGTGTATCCAAGGTTTCCAAATAGAGCTAAGTCCCCGAACCCCCCGAGCCACCAGGTCAATGTTGACTCATAGACACCCTGTGGGACAACTGTAATTGTTGTCAGAGTAGAAAGCTTCCCCTATCTCCCCCCAAAGAGGCTGGTGATTTTGAACTGTGAACCTTGCAAATTTCAGCACAATATGTACCCACCACGCCACCAGTGCTGAGTTGGCTGAATATGCCAAGGCTTAGAGCTGGCCCCACTTCATCTCCAGTGTGGAATACTAGTTTTTTTTATCACTTCAAACAAATACCTTTTATTGTGATTGGGTAAAAGATTACAAGCAAATTGACTCTGGACTTAACAATTCATACACATTTTTAGATGCTGATTTCAGTCTGCACAGTGTAACCATACTCTTCCCACTTCTGCCATTGTTTCCATGTTTTCTTCCTTTGTATCCCTCCGAACTTTGTCCTTCGGTAAAGGCTACCCTTTCGATCATTGTGGATTGTTCTAACATAATGGTATGGTCACTTCCAGGAATGACAATAATCATCCTTCTACTGGTCTTTTGTCTCTCTGCTTATATGTATTCTAATTACTTAATCTTTTGTGTGGCTATTATAAACAGTATAGTTCCTCTGATTTCCTTTTTAGAGCTCTTTTTGTCAGTCCTGGTGGTTGCAATCCTTAAGGTCAGCAGTTCAAGAGCACCAACCACTCCGTGGGAGAGGGAGGAGGCTTGCTGCTTCCATAAAGGGTGATGGTGGTTGTCGCTAGGTGTCATGAGTCAACTATGACACATAGTAACTCTATGCACAACAGAACAAAACACTGTCCAGTCCTATGCCGTCCACACAACCATTCCTTTGCCCAAGCCTATTGTCAATCCAGCTTCTTGAGGGCCTCCTATGTTTCCCTGCTCCTCCACTTCACCAAACATGATATCCTTCCGGGACTGATATCTCCTACATGTCCAAAGTATGTGAGATGGACTCTTGCCAACCTTGCTTCCAAGGAGCACTCTGGTTGTACTTTTTACAAGACAGATGTGGTGGTTACATAATCTGGTGCCAACTTGAGACTATTAAGAATGAAGGGGTGGAGTTTAGCCTGTCAATCCGGTTGCAACTTGATGATCCCATGTGGAGGTGCTACATAGATAAATAGCTCGCTGGAGATGGCACACAGATACACTCCCTGGGAGACATACCTGTTGACAAGCCACATGGAGACATCCTGATGGAGCCAGAGCTCTAGAGCTGGAGAAGCCTCATGGAGACCCGGGCCAGTGCTGAGATCCTTTCACTGCCACTGGATCTATAAGACTTTCCACCTATAGTCAACATTATTGCATGGCTGTATGACTCTAAAGAGGAATGTATGGACTATTATTGGAAATATGGGCTAATGTTGTATTTATGGACTTGATCTCGACTGGGCTGGGATTTTTCTCAATATACAGTTGCTCCTTTATATAAATCTCTTTCTTATACACATATGAGTGTCCATGAATTTGTTTCTCTAGTCAAACCTGGACTAACACAACAGATTTAGCAGTCCATGGTACTTTCAATAGTTTTCTCCAGCACCACAATTCAAATTCATTGATTTTTCTAAGATCTGCCTTATTCAATGTCCAACTTTCAAATACATATGAGGCAATGGAAACAATCATAGTTTGCGTCAGGCATGATTTAATACTCAAAGTAAAATCCTTGCTTTCTAATGCTCTAAAGAGGTCGTATCAGAAGATTCACCTGATGCAACATGTCTTTTGATCTCTTGACTGCTGCTTCCATGAACATTGATGTGGATCCAAGCAAGACGAAATCCTTGACAATTTCAACCTTTTCTCCATTTGTCATGATGTCACCTACAGGTC
This sequence comes from Tenrec ecaudatus, assembly GCF_050624435.1. Classification (NCBI taxonomy): domain Eukaryota; kingdom Metazoa; phylum Chordata; class Mammalia; order Afrosoricida; family Tenrecidae; genus Tenrec; species Tenrec ecaudatus. Next base: position 201,098,421 of record NC_134532.1, read on the forward strand.
CAGTTGTGAGGGTTTGGGTCTTCTTTTCATTGAGTTGTCAGAGTTGCAGTCTTGGGAACTCTCAAGGACAGTTCTATGCTGAGTTGGCATGAACACAAAGCAGTGAGGTTTATTAGCATGAAATAATCTGACTGATTATTGTCCATTAATGTTTTGTCCTGCTACTTTCTGGACTCGTTAAATTAGTTCCAACCTTTTCTTGCCATGTCTTTGGGATTTTCTATGTAAGAGTAGATCAACTGAAAATAGAGTTTGTCTACTTTGCCAACTTAGATGTCTTGAATGGCCCTTTCTTGTCTGTACCTTTTGCAAAGACACTGGGAGCATTATTGAATGGGGGTGGTGAGAAAGGGAATCCTTGTCTGATTCCCATTCACAAGGGGAATGATTTCTCCCCATTTAATCAAAGGTTGGCTACTGAGGGGGGTTATGTTTGGGGGTTTGTTTTGTTTTTTGCTTTTGTTTGGGGCCATTTATTTTAGGTGGATTGCCTTTATTATTTTGAGGACTTTCCCTTCTATTCCTATATTGTTGAGTGTTATTATAAGGGATAAGTGTTGGATTTTGTCAAATATCTTTTCTGCAACAATTGGTATAACTATGCAGTTCTTTTCCTGAGTTTGATTTTTGTGATGGATTACATTATTATTTTTTTAATGTTCGCTCATCCTTGTATACCTGATATAATCCCCATTTAATAATGAGGCATTATTTCCTGCAGTAGTGTTGGATTCTACTGCTGAGAATTTTGCAGATAATTTTTGCATATAGGTTTATGAGAGATATTAGTCTAAAAGTTTGTTTTCCTAAATGAGGTTTCTCCCTGGTTTTGGTATCATGGTTATGCATGCTTCATAAAATGAGCTCAGGAGTTTCCCACTATTTTATATACTCTGGAATAGTTTCTGTAGAATTGGTCTCAGCTCTCCTCTGGAGCTTTTATAGAATTCACCAGTGATGCACCTTTGCATAGGTTTTCAGTATTTGAAATGCTTCGAAGGTATGCACAAGGTTTTCAGCAGCATCTTCCTCTGAAGTGAGGAGCCAAGTTCCTTTTCGTTGTCAGGTATTTAAATATCTCATTAAATAAATCTGTTGCACCAGACCTCTTTCGCATATTGAAGAGCAAGGATGACACTGAGAACTGAGGTACGCCTGACTCAAGCCATGGTACTTTCCATCGCATCCTGTGCATGTGAAAGTCGGACATTGAGTTGAGAAGCCTGAAGAAGGATCAATGCATTTGAATTGCAGTGCTAGAGAAGAATGTATTCAATCTCTGCTTGAGCACAAAGAGGTGGTCCGGAAATCCCATTCTTCGCAAGGTCATCCATAGTTTATTCTGATCCACACAGGAGAATGCTTTGGCATAGTCAATAAAACAAAAGTAAACATCTTTCTGGTATTCTCGGCTTTCAGCTGCGATCTATCTGACATCAACAATGATATCTCTTGTTCCACTTCCTCTTCTGAATCTGGCCCAAACTTCTGGCAGCTCCCTGTCAATCCCCTGCTGCCACCATTTTGGAGTGTTTTTCAGTAAATTTTACTTGCACGTGATATTAATGCTAAGTTAGTAGGGTTGGGCAGTTTATAAATCAAATATCTAAAACAGGAAGTAATAAAGGAATAAAGTGGTTGGCTTGCAAGCAAGCTCTCATGGGTGTGTTAGTCTCAGAATGAGTGAAACAAGGGAGGAACCCCATTGAACAGTTTTCTCTCTTCCTGATGGGCCGAGGGAAGAAAGGGCGGGGGCAGATGATGATGATTCGATTCTTATATGGTTATATGGTTCAGGTGTGACTGTAAACAGAGTTAATGGTCATTGCAAAAATCGTCATTGTAGGTGTAACCGAAAGAGAGGGAAAGTTATTTCTTCATGTATGAAAGAAACCACAGCTGGAAGAGCTAGAGAAGATCCTGCGGTGAATTGCTTAATATAACTCTATTACCCATAATCCCTTGTGTGGCGTATTATAAATTCTAGCCCGTGTGTCTCTGGTTGTATCACTTTGGACAACTTCTAGAGCATGTGAACTAAGTTACTACCCCTTTGTTTACTGGGGAACACGGTCTAGTGAAAGACAAATACTTCACCCCCATCAAAGTCATTCTTCTGTGTACCAGACAGCCATTTAGGAAGGAGAGAGGGACTCACAGGGCCATCAAAGAAGAGCCACTAGCAGTACGTGCTCCAGATTTCCTGCCTAAACTGCTGGCAGCTGAGACGGGAGGTATGAGAGCCTGTGGCAAAGGAGCTGTGCCATGACAGAGCAGGAGGGCTGTGCTTAGACCCAAGACCACGAGACAGCGAAGCAGAGCAGTGGGTGGTCTTTCTAGCTCACGGGAACAGAGGATACGGCACCGTGTGGCTACAAGGCTGAAGCCCAGAGAGAGTTGGCTCCTGACGGAGATGTGTATCTGTGTAGCAATGACGATGCCCTTCATCTTTTTTGGACCCTGGCTTGTGACGGCAACCTGTAAACTTCTGCAACAAGCCCCGAGAATTGTCTGTGACTTCTGTGTCTCCATGTCTATGAATTATGAAACCCAGCAAAAACTGGAGACGCGTGGAAGGGATTGGGTCAAAGAACAGGTGTCATTATGGAGTAAGAGAAGGAGAGCGGAGGCCTATCTGAACTTCACCTTGTACAAATTGGCCTTGCATTTGTGTAGAAGTGGATTCTCTTTCTACCTTGTGTATCCAATGGAGGTTAGATGTGGCCCTTTCCTCGCTGTTTTATGCAGTAATCAGTCTGTACATGTTTCCAGGGACAGGAAGCCTCCTCTCTCTGCCATTAAACAGCTGGTAGGTTGGAATCACTGACTTTATTATTAGTTACCCTAACTCCCAATCCACACCACCACCAGAGTTCTTCTAGCGATGTTAAAATAACTGCATCTGTGGAAATAAGAAATAATTGACTTCGTCAAAATATATGGGTTCTATGATGCTGACAATTTCTGTTATTTTTTTTGTTAAAACTATGAAATTATTTCTTGCTCCTCAAGCTTGTAAATTTATTTAGATTCCTTTTCTTAATTATTGTTTTATGATAAATAACAATTTCACATAAACTTCAAATACCTTACCAATTTAATAAATCATACTACCAATTGTTATGCGGAAATTTACAAAAGATAAAAAAATAAGGTTCAAAAGTGACCTTAATGGGAAAAATTGTAACAGAACTCCTAAGAGGATAGATTCAATAGTAAGAACATCTGAGAATCAATTTTGTTGTAATTAAAAAAATATCAAAGTTTTTTTTTAATATCAAAATTTTATAGCAGCTGAGTGAATGCTAAATCAAAAATATCAGGAACGTTTGGACGCAGTTTTACTTGCTCTTCCTCCACCCACATACTCCAGCACCCCACCCAGAGCTCAGCTGCAATTTTAAAGACTTAGGTCTATATTCCCCGTGGGGAACCCTGGTCCTGGGTATCAGAGAGAGCAAAACAACCCTGTTCTCATGGAACTGTGTGCACCTGACCGAAACCATGTATTTCAATCACCTCTTATGCATGCTAAAGGTGGACCTTGAACATGAAAAACTAAACAAGAATCACACCATCTGAAGTATGGTTCTGATGGAGACTATTGCAAGTATCATTAACTGCCAGAAGAATAAACAAATCTGTTTTAGAAGTACAGCCAAAAGAGTCCTTACAGGCAAGGATCGTGAAACTTGTCTTGTGCAATATGGACGTATTATCAAAAGAGGCCCGTCCCTGGGAAGGTATATTGTGCTTGGGAAAGGAGAAGGGCAGCGGAAGCGAGAGAGACCCTCAGTGAGATGGACTGACACAGAGGCTGGATAATATATGCTGATAAAAATGTTACGCCATCAAATTACAGGCATATACACCAGGCTTAGCAAAAGAGCTTTAAGACTCTATAGTAAAACTTGACAACATTAAGGGAAAATAGCCAGTTTTGCAATAATAATCAAAGACTTAGATGGTTAATAAGGATGTAAAAACTACGCAAAAGGGTAAACAGGAAATAAAAAATACAATAAACCAACTAATCATAAGAGAAGTTAAAAGAATGCTCACTTTCAAATCAAAGCTGTGGCCTGGTGGAGTGTGCTGCGTTCCATCCAAATCTTATCCCAATATGGAGGCTTACGAGTGATTGGTTGTGTTTGCATTGTGTTAGGTCAGGTCCTAGGGGATTACTTAATTTTAATTTCCAGCAACTGAAAGTTCTGGCCCAGTCAAGTTGGCATAAAACCTTCACTACCATAATGGGCAAATGAAGCTATTGAAATGATCGCGGCTTTAATAGGGGCACCAAAGTTTTTAAGCTAACACCTTTGCTTTTTAATACTTTCAAAATGTCTCTTACAACAGACTAGCCTGATGCGACAGCATCTTAGAGTGTTTGACTGTGGCCTCCCTGAGCCTGCACCCTGAATGCAAGCAAAATGAAAACTTTGACCACTTCAAGTCTTTCTCTTCCATTTTTCCCCCGTGATTTTGCTGATTCATCCAGTTGTGAGGATGTTTGTTATCGTTATGTTGAGGTATAATTCATGCATGTACCTTTCTGATCTTCCTAAGTAAAGGCTTCAACTCATTTCATTGTCGGGAAGTCAGATCATATCATCAGCCTCTTCTGATGTCGAGATCTTTTCAGAGAGTTCAGCATCTTGAAGTATTTGTTCAGCATACAAATTGAGTATTTTGGAAGACTATAACCCTGACACACACACCCCTTTCCTGTTTTAAGCCTTGTATTCTATAGCTGTTCTGTCCAAATGACTGCCTCTGTCTAGGTGCCGGTTCCACGGGAGCATAGGACGTGTGATGCAATCCTATCATTCGCATTGTGATTCACAGTTTGTTGTTGCATAAAAGCAGCACACAGGCTGTGGCTGACATCCTCTGGTTTCCTGTTGTACCAGACAGAGGTCAGACATGCCTTCATCCTCCTGCCTGGAACTTCACTGGGAGGCTGTGTTTGCACAGAGGGATGGCACCGCATAGACAGGCTGACCCTGAAGGCTGTCGGCGCTTTGTCCTACCTCCATGGACCTTGGGTCCCTGTGACTCTGCACTCCCGAGCCTGTGAGCTCCCTGCTCCCCTGCTTCACCCTTCTTCCTCACTGGCCTGTAGCTACCGAAGTGTGAAGAGGGTCCCAGCTAGCATTGGATCTACCGCCTCCAGTTGGACTAGGATGGGGCACCTTCTTGATGCAAAATTGCTCCTTGATATAAAGCCTTTTCGTGTCCATGGATAAGTGTCACTGCATTGTTTCTCTAAACAGCCCACCCGGACCCACACTGGGAACCTAATAAAATGATGTGTTAAAAGCAAGCATGTTTAGGATAATCGATAACCAGAGAATGTGGACAGAGTTTTAAGAATTTAAAATGGGCTCGCTGAGAGTCCTGCGCTCTTCTCACGGTATTTATGGGGTCAAACTGGCAACAGCAACTCGGAATGGGTAGAGAGGAGGCTGAGGGCCATGCATTTCTATTAACCAGGGAGGAGCGCTTCTGAAAAAAGGACGGTGAAAAGAGTGGCACAATCCGAAGACGCTAATCAACACCACTGAATTAAACATGTAGGAAACGTGGGGCCGGTATATATTCTGAGGTGCACTTTCAATAGCAGTAAAAATAATAAAAGACTTTTTCAAAATGAATTTTAAATGGGAACTCCGCTCTCGGCAATATTGCCGGCTGGAAACACTTCCCATGGCGATGCACAGAAGAACCCTGGAGAAAAAAATATTTTTTTTTAAAAAAAACCATGATCTTCAAAGCAGAGCTGAGCTCTCACAAGAGGACAGGAAAGGACTCTGCAGTGGAAGGAGCCCAATATGAATCCAGAGTAGTAAGCAGGGGCTCGAGGTAGCAGCTGCCAGAGGGCGTTGGCTGTCCTCCAGAAAGCAGGGGCCTTGGTTGTAATGGCTGAGGCAAAGCCTTGGGTCTTCCCAAAATAGGGAATTATAATGGAAATGCAGAATAAAGCCAAAAACTTAAAGAGTTGTGTCCTGAATGAGATATTGAATAGAAAAATATCAGCCATGCCAAGGGTTATAACAAGGAAACTATATTTGGTTTTCAAAAGATACAGAAAGGATACATCCTCTGAGAATCTATTAATAAAGCCGAGCTTCAAATAGACTTGGGGTTCCAATTCAAAACTAACTGAATTTTACCAAAACAGCTGAGAAATAAATGGGCTGAAATTGGGGAAAGTTCTAGGCTCTGAAGGTTTCGAGCCTCTTCTCTTTCGTATATTCACTGGCTCCGCAAAAGTATTTCAGATGAGGGACAACATTCAGACCGGAGTCAGAGAAAAGCTTTGAACTTGACAAGTGACTTAATTAAATGGGTATATTTTTCTTTCTTTTTTCTTTTGTAATTTTGTAAATTTCTTTTTTTTATCATTTTATTAGGAGTTCTCACTGAAATCATACCATTCCATAGTTCAGCCACATCAGCAGTATTGTACAACTGCTACCACTATCAGTTTGAAAACATTTTCTTTCTTCTTGAACTCCTTGATCTGCGTTCCCTTTTATCCATTCCCTCCCCACTCCACCCCCGAGGAGCTCTTATATATTTAATTTATTTTTTGGCCACATCTTATACCATCCAATATATCCATTCACTTATAATTCTGTTGTTCACTCCATTAGAGTGGGGTTATACATTCATCAGTACTATCAGCTCCCCCTTCCCCACCTTCCTACCCTCTCTTCCTGTTCCTTCCAGAAACCATTACACCTGTTATTGTTTCTGAAGGGCTATCTATCTTGGCTTCCATGTATCCAATGATCTTAACTATACAAATGAACATACACAAGCCTAACATGATTAACGAAGTAAAACAAATAAAAATCATCACAGTAAGGGGAGGAAATATTAAAGAACTAGAAGATAATTATGTGCTCCTTTACTACAAATACCACACCCTGTATTTATCTTCCCTTCCATGTGGTCCTTCAGAGAAGGACTGTCCAATTAACATGCAGATGGGTTTTGGGTCTCCACTGCATCCCCACCCCTTCACATTTAGTTGATTGCTTGTTTTTTGAACTTCTGATACCTTTCCTGTCAACACCTCATGATCATACAGGCTGGTGTGGTTCTTCCATGTGGGCTTTGTTGATTTCCTGCTGGATGGCTGCTAAATGGGTACTTTTGTTTTAAAGAACCGTTTTACTGGGACACGATGCACACATCACCTAATTAAATAATTCGGTCATATCAAGAAATGGCATACAATTACTACCACAATCAATCTTAGAAATATTTCTTCCTCCTTATGCCCCTTATTATTAGCTTCTATTTCCCCCCATCATCCCCTGCCATATACCCAAAGAACACTTAATCCAATTACTGTGTCTGTATGTTCACCCCTCCTGGATTTCATACACCAACAAACATGGAGAGATACAAAACAAAGAGTCAAAAAGGCTACTGTGGCAGTTACATAATCTCCTGTCAACTTGCAAAAGGGTGGAGTCTAACCTATCAATCAGGTCACAGCCCATGAGATCTCTATGTGGGCATGGCCTTCTCCTGAGGATTCTGGGAACTCCTGTCTTCCTCCCTGAAAGCGGAATACACTCTCTCTGCTTGACATTCCTCTTATCAAGCTACATGGAGCTACACTGATGAAGCCAGAGCCCTGGAATTGGAGGAACCATGTGGAAACCCATGCCAGTGCTTAGATGCTATGATAGTTATATAATCTATTGTCAGTTTGAGAGAATTATGAGTGAAGGAGTGGAGTTTAGCCTGTAAATTATTGTATAGCTAATGAGGACTCTGTGGGCATGACCTTCCCCTGAAGATTCTGGGAATTCCTGTATTTTCTCCTTGGAGGCAGGAGACACACTCTCTCTACACTCACTCCCTGAGAGACTCTCTACTAACAAGACACATGAAGCTATGCTGATGATAGCAAGAGTCCTGAACCTGCAGAAGCCATGTGGAGACCCCTGCCAGCGCTGAGATGCTGACAACAAACACCACTGGATCCACAAGACTTCCCACCCACTGACCTGTGACTTTTCTGCATTCGGCGTCATTGCATGTGCTTTCTGAGTCTAAGGAGGATTGTACGTATTGGCATTGGAAATATAGGCTAATATTGGACTTATGGACTTGATCTGGACTGGGCTGGGATGTTTTCTCAGTATTCAATTGCTCTTGTATATAAAGCTCTTTCTTACACACATATGAGTGTCTATGATTTGTTTTTCTAGTCAACCAAGGGTAACAGGCACCATCAGCCTTCTTCACCATATTGCTTATGCAACCATTATGTCTTCAGCAATCATGTCAGGAAGGTGAGTATCACACAGCCCCACTTTATTGGAACAAAATGTTTTTGTGTTGAGGGAAGACTAAAGTAGAGGCCCTCCCCATCTACCCCTGCCTACTCCTCTCCCATGGCTCTCCACCCTGAAATCATTGGTCCCATTGTTTTCACCTCAGGACTGTTTAACCTGCCTATCTTATATAATCAGACATATGATTTTTTTTAAAGCCTACACATAGTTTCAGATCTATCTGCTGCCATTTGAGAATGTCCCCCAATCAGGTCAAGTGCTTCTCTTGGATTCAGCAATCTATCTTTAGGATTCCATGGGGACTTCGTGACTTTGCTCCCATTGCTGCTCTGTTATGATCCCTTAGTGATTTGCAACACTGTGTGGACATCAGACCGGACACACTGCCAGCACTGTGTCTCTGGTGTTGTCCTCTGTAGCACTGTGGCCAGTGAGGGGATGGCATATCTTGCGCTGGAGCCAGCCCTGTGGTCCTGACAGTCTGAGTAGGCTGCTTAAAGCAGGAGCATCAGGGGCTTGGTGGGGCCAGGATGAGGTCCTCTCTCTCTCTGTTTCCCTCTTAGTTGTTCTCATGTGGACAGGATGAGCCAGCCATTCCCCAGTCTGTATCTTCAGTGCTGTCCTCTGTAGCACATTCTTCTGAAGGTAGGTGTGGGGGTCAGCATAGCTGAGACTGGGGCTGACCCCACAATGACTGTAATTCTTTGTGGGAATAGAAAGCCTCATCTTTCTCCTATGGAGTAACTGGTGGTTTTGAACTCCTGACTTTGTGGTCAACAGCCCAACAGTAACCTTCTAAGACACCAGGGCTCCTTCAAAAGGAGACTAGCTCAAAATAACAAACGTCTACTTTAATATTCACAAATGGTATTTCCAAAGTAATTTTAGATTATGGGGGTGGTGAGTTTGTCCATCAAGCAAGACTTTTTATGAGTGCCATTTTCATTAGGCTCCCTCCCGAATGCACTGGTCACCTTTTGTTTTATGTTTTCAAATTCATGAGAATTGTGCTTTTGCACTAACCCCCACTTTGGCCTGAGTCCTTTTATTTGAGTACATCTCTGTTCCTTTATAAAGAATGAAGACGGAGAAGAAAAGGAAAAAGAAAAAAAAATGGGGAGGGAAAGCATGAGAAGGAAAAATGGTTTATAATCACATGCTTACTATGTGCCAGGCCCCACTGTAACACTTCTCCACATAATAAATTATTCATCCCTTAAACAACCGTATGTGCATAAGAACTTACTGCTGCCCACATTGCTCAGAGCAGGAAGTAGAAGCATAGAGATCATAGGTAGTTGACCTAAGTTCAGAAAGTAAGGAGTGAAGCAGAATTTGCACCCAAGGATTCTGACCCTTCAGGTTCTTATTTCTAACTATGACATTATATTTACTTTCTAAAAATATACCCAAACCATCAGATGGCCATATAACCTCAGAAAGCTGTGTCTATAATGGCAGAGAAAAGCACTCAGGTTAAACAAACACAGAAACCAGGGGAAGGGAAAAAATAAATCAAACCATTTTAAAATGCCCTAATTTAGATGTCAATGCAAAAGAGGCTAATTTTATTGTGTGTGTGTGAGAGAGAAGACCAAAGGCATAAGAGGCTTATGCCTTAGTAATTTAAAGGGAGCCAGAATCCTTCAAAGTGTTTAACCTTGAAAAATACACTTATTATGCTTACATCATGGGGTTTTAAAAATTTTTTATGAAGATAAAAGAAGAATCCGCTAATGCACACACCTGATATTACATGCTCTCCCTGTGTCCTTTATAGTCCACCAAGAAGTGCTCATTTCTAACTGGACACTCCTCTGTGACTGAAGATGGAAAAAAGAAAGAAAGGAAAATTAATTTCATGGTCTACAAGATTTATTGCACTAAAAATTAGAGTCAAATTGTAAGCTTAAAAAATTATAATAAGGTTCATAACCCTATTATTACTCTGAGTTATTGCCCTGAAGTTGCAAATTTTATTTTCTGAAACTCTGTGAAGAATGGGGGATATTTTCAGGAACAACCTTACTTTGTTTCTCTCTCTTTTATTTTTCCAATTTGCCTACTTTTTTTTAAACAAAATGTCCTATATTTTGTTTGTATCTTAGAGATGAGTAAATATATCTTGGATTTACTCATTGTTTTACAAATTAGCCACTTACACATTCCCCAAATTTGCATGCCCCAAGGGTTGTGTTTAGCAGTCCTAGTTTCGTGAACCTCTGAAAATGTCATTTACAATAGAGAGTTTCTTTTAAATAAATGCCTGATTCCCTGTGGACTTCCGGGAAGATGGCGACGGAGTGACACATAAGAGAGGGACTCCACAGAATTCAGCCCAGGAGAGTTGTTTAGAGGGAAATTCATGCTGCTGGAGGAGCATCATAAAGATAAGTAGGCACAGACCCACGGGGTTTTGAGGGGCTGGGGGATTTTGGTTTACCTCAGTGGAAGCCGGCTGGGGATTGACCTTGGCCCCGCCACTGTCTCTGACGAAGTTGTGAACATTTGAAGTCTGTAAGGGGGCTTGGTATCAACACTGCCGCTGTTTGCCCCAGCCTGCCTTGGAGCAGGGACTGGACCCTTGCTGCTCCACGGGCAGGGATCAGGGCAGGGATCAGGGTTCCGCTACATTGGGTTCCATCTCTTCTCTCTGTCCAACCACTGTCCTGGAGGTCTGAGCAGGGCCGTTTTCTAGGCACAGCCACAGCTTTCCACTGCCGCCTCAGGGCAGGGACTAAACCCTCTCAACTCTGAGGGGAGGGATCTGGGTTCAGCTACATTGTTGCTTTTGTTTCCATCTCTCTTCTGTATCTCTCCCCGCCCTCAGTCTTGGAGGGCTGTACAGGGGCTTTTACTCCACTCAGCTGCAGCTTACAGCTGCTGGTTCAGGGCAGGGACTAAACCCTTGCAGCTCCATAGGTGGGGATTAGGACTCAGCTACATGGTTGCTTTTGTTTCCCTCTTTTCTCTATATCCCAGCACAGTCTAAGTGGTCTTACTTTTTAATTTTTTTCTCCTCTTTGTCTCTTTCCTGTTTTCTCACACTCCACCACCAGACCTCCAGTCCACTCCCCTTAGCCTAGGGCATTTACTCCTGTGCCATACCCAGCTAGGTGAGTTCTACCCTGTGTAGCTAGCCCACGGCTGGGGAAAGGAAATGAGCTAATTTTCTTTCTCAGGCTAATGAGAAAGGAAAATAAGAAAACACCCAACACAAAAGGTATAAGCTGAGATCACAGAGTCCGCAGATGGAGAGAATAACCCTGAATATCAATGGCCTGAACTCAGGCATTAAAAGACTGAAACTAGCAGACTGGCTTAGAAAACACAGCCCATCAATCTGCTGCCTACAGGAGACGCATCTCAAGGCTACAGACAAAAATAGACTGAGAATCAAAGGCAGGAGAAAGGCATACCAATCAAACAGCAACTTGAAAAAAGCAGGGGTTGCAATGCTAATCTCGGATAAAATTGACCTCAAAGTTCAAACCATAAAAAGAGATAAGGAGAGACACTAGATAATGCTCAAGGTAATGGTAGACAAAGAACAACTAAACATTGTAAGCATATATCCCCCGAATGAGAGACCCGCAGAATACGTCAACCAAACACTCCAAAAGATGAACAAAGAAATCACAGCCTCAACAATAATACTGGATGACTCCAACACACCGCTCTCTGAGAAAGAGAGATCACAGGAAAAGAACCTCAACAAGGAGGCTAGAGATCTAAATACTACAATTAGACAATTTGACCTGATAGATATTTACATGGCTTTTCATCCAAATACCAAAAATTCACATTCTTCTCAAGCCCACGTTGCACATATTTTAAAGATAGACCACATGCTGAGGCAGAAGGTGAATCTACATATACTTAAGAACATTGAGATCATACAGACCTCGCTCCAACCACTGTGCCATATGGCTGGAAATCAACAAAAGGAAGACAAAGAAAACAAGAGCAAACAATTGGATGTTGAATAACTCTCTACTGCAAAAGGAGTGCAAACTGGCACAGATCAGAGATGAAATTAGGAAATTTCTAGAAACCAACAAAAATGGGCACACGACATACCAAAACTAATGGGACACAGCAAAGGCAGTTATCAGAGGAAGTTTCATAGCAATACATGCACACCTGAGAAAGGAAGAGACACTCATGCTTGATATGCTGCCACAAAATGTACAACTAGAGCAGAGTCAGCAGGACAATCCTAGTAATAGCAAAAGAGATAAAAATCTGGGCTGAAATTCGGGACAGGGAAAATAAGAAAACTATGGGGAAAAGTAATACTGCTAAAAGTTGGTTCTTTAAAAGGATAAACCAAAATGACAGACCGCTGGCAAACCTAACCAACGAAAGGAAGGAACAAATTTCAATAGCAAGAACAGGGGATGAAAGAGGGTGCATTACAACAGATCTGAATGAAATCAAAAGGATAATTACACATTACTACAAAGGATTGTAGTCCAATGAATTTAACAATTTGGAAGACATGAAAAAATTCTTGGAAAAACAATTCCTACCTAGACTATGCTTGATGGACATCAAGAATCACAACAGACCCATAGCAATAGAAGAAATAGACAAGGTTATCAAGGAATTACCAATAAAACTATCCCCTGTACCAGATGGCTTCACTGGAGAATTCTACCAGGGATGAACTAACATCAATTCTACACAAACTCTTCCAGAAAATAGAAAAGGACAGCAAACTCCCAATCTCCTTCAATAACTCTGATACCAAAACCGGGCAAGGATCCCACAAGAATTGAGAACTACAGACCAATATCCCTAATGAACATTGATGCAAAAATCCTTAACAAAATACTAGCCAACATTACACAAAAGTATATAAAACAAATAATTCACCATGACCATGTGGGATTCATACCAGGGATGCAGGGATGGTTCAGCATACGAAAGACCATTAATATCATTCGTCACATTGACATGAAAAACTGTAAGAACCACATGATCATATCGAGAGATGCAGAAAAAGCATTCGACAACATCCAACACCAATTCCTGTTTAAGACACTTGAGAAGATAGGAATGGAAGGAAAATTCCTCAAGACAATACAAGCTATATATGAAAAAGCAACAGTCAACGTGGTAGTCAATGAAGAAAAGACGAACACAATCCCACTGAAAAAGGGGACCAGACAAGGATGACCCTTGTCCACACTCATTTAATATCGTGCAGGAGATTTTAGCTAACAGCACAAGGCAAAGAAGAGACATCAAACGTATTCATCTGGGGAATGAAGAGGTGAAACTATCGTTATTTGCAGATGATATGATTTTATATATGGAAACTCCCAAAAGTTCCACAAGGAGAGTATTGGAAGCAATAGAGGGGTTTGGCAGAGTGGTAGGATACAAGACCAACAAACAGAAGTCCATCGGATTGTTATACATATCAGATAAGACCACAGGAGAGGAGATCAAAAAGGTTGTACCCTTCACAATAGCCAAACACAAATGGAAATATCTAGGGAATATACCTGATTAAAAGAACAAAAGATCTATTCGGCGAAAACTACAGGACACTATTACAAGAAAAAAAGAGTGACTTCAACAAATGGAAGAATATCCCATGCTCATGGATTGGAAGACTCAATATAGTCAAGATGTGAGTTCTGCCAAAGGCACTATATAAGTTTAATGTATTTCTGATACAATTACCCCCATCTTTCTTCACAGAGATGGAAAAACTGATTATCAACTTCATTTGGAGTGGGAAGAAGTCCAGAATTAGCAGAGAACTCCTCCAGAGAAAGGACACAGTGGGAAGGCTTGCTTTACCTGACCTTAACACATACTATGCAGCCACAGTGGTCTAGACTGCATGGTATTGGTACAATGACAGATACTCAGACAAGTGGAAAAGAACTGAAAACCCAGAAATAAAATCATCAGCATACAGACAACTGATCTTTGATAAGGGCCCCAAAAATATCCAATGGGAAGCAGATGCCCTCTTTAACAAGTAGTGCTGGAAAAAATGGATATTTACCTGCAGAAAAATGAAGACAAACCCTTATCTCATGCCATGCACAAGAATAAGTTCAAGGTGGATCACAGACCTTGAAGTTAAACCCCAAACTATTAGGGCCATCAATGAGGGAATTGGGACCAACTTGATAACTTTGGCACAGGGAATACATAAGCTATCAGAAATAGGGAAGGACACAAACACAGAGGAGGCACAAATTGACAAATGGGATATACTGCAGATAAAATACCTGTGTACATCGAAAGAATTCACCAAGAGTAATAAGAGAGTTCATGGACTGGGAAAACATCTTTAGCAATGACACATCAGACAAAGGCCTTATTACTAAAATCTACAATACTCTGCTAGCTTCCAAAAAGAAAAAAAACTAATTGCCCACTGAGGAGGTGGGCAATGGACCTGAACAGAATTTTCACAGGGGCAGAAATCCAAATGCCCAACAACATATGAGAAAATATTCCCGATCATTAGCCATAAGAGAAATGCAGATTAAAACAACAATGAGGACCACCTGACACCCTCAAAGGTAGCCCAATTCAAAAAATCAGAAAGCAACAAGTGTTGGAGGGGCTGTGGGGAGACAGGAACTCTCATCCACTGCTGGTGGACTTGTAAGTATGTACGGCCACTAAAGAAATTGATCTGGGGATATCTAAAACAGATGGAAATCGAGTTACCATATGACCCAGCAATCCCCCTAGTGGGCATATACCCAGAAGAGGCAAGAAACAAACCACGGCCAGACATCTGTGCTCCAGTGTTCATTGTGGCACAGTTCACAATCACAAGGAGATGGAAGCAACCCACGTTTCCATCAACTGACGACTGGATTAAAAAAAACTGTGGTATATACATAGAATGGAGTACTACGCATCGTTGAAAATCAGTGATGAACATATGAAGCAGATCACTGCATGGGAAGAAGTGGAGGAAATCATGCTAAGCAAAGTAAGTCAAGCACAAAAGGACAAGTACAGCATGAGTCTGCTGAGGTAAGCTTTAAAAAATAAATACAAAAGGGGAATAAGGAAAAAGCTACTGTATACAATTATTCCTCGGGTGAGGACCATGTAATATGGCAGGGACCAGATGAAACACAGGGATACACATGGTAGACAACTAAAAAGAAGGTGGAGAAAGAAAAAATAATAATAAAGAAATGGGTAGCGGGAGCACAGGGCACTAGCCCACCCAAGGGGAGGATATTGTTTATATCTCCACAGGGAAGGAGGGACCAAACTTCAACCCAGTGCTCCAAGGTGTGAATGCAACATTCCGGGGTGGAGTAGGGAACCAGTGGAGAGGTCTGGAGAGCTGGCCCCAATCCCAAATACTAAGTGGATACCTGCCGCTGCCTCAAGAAGTATTTATTTCAAAAGACGGGATTGAATCTGCAGCTCCGGAGTCAGACATATCTGATCAGAGCAGATGAAGTGGGAGGAGGACAGAGTGGAGCACATCCTGGCGGACCAGCCCTTGAGAATGATGACCCAAATTAGAGCAGCCAGTCCACAGAGAGGACCACATGGCCAGCCCCACTATGAGACATGACATCCCTAACTGACCTATTGCCTTACAGGTGACAACCCCGGAGACACAGTGTGGGAATTGCACCTGATACAATCCCGCCACACCGAGGCAAAACACTAAGGGGGTGCAACTGGACAGCAAGGGAATGGAGCAGCGAGGTCCACAGGGAATGCTGAAGGTGGACTTTGGGGACAGGGCATGGCGCCCCAATAGACTGGACTGGAAAACGATCCTAGAGGCCAACAAACGATCCTTGAACTAACTACAAGCTTTTCTTTCTTGTATTTTGTCTTGTTTTTTGTCATTGGTTTGTTGTTGTTGTTTTGTTGTATATTGTTTCTTGGTTTTGCTATGTCTTTTTTTGTGCATGTTATTATCTCTGCAGGTCTGTCTAAATAAGATAGGCTGGATGAACAATCTAAAGGAGAAAACAATAGGACGGACAGTTCCGGGGGACATTGGAGAAGGGGAGGTAACAAACCCAGGGACAAGGGAACAACAAGTGATCCAAATTGGTGGTGAGGTGGGTGTCGGAGACCTGGTAGGGCATGAACAAGGGGTAATGTAACAAAGAGGAATTGTTGAAACCCTGGTGGGGATTGAGCATGATAGTGGGATAGGAGGAAAGTCAAGGGAACTAGAGGAAAGAGCTGGGAGGCAAAGGGCATTTATAGAGGTCTAGATAAAGACATGTACATATGAAAATATATGTATATATGAGGATGGGGAAATAGACCTATGTGCCTATATTTATAGGTTTAATATTGAGGTAGCAGAAGGACATTGGGCCTCCACTCAAGTACTCCCTCAATGTAAGAATACTTTTTTCTATTAAATTGGCATTCTATGATGCTCACCTTCCTGACACAACCACTGAAAACAAAGCGGGTGAATAAGCAAATGTGGTGAAGAAAGCTGATTGTGCCCAGCTATCAAAAGTTATAGTGTCTCCAGTCTTAAAAGCTTGAAGATAAAAAGGGACCATCTAGCTCAGAAGCAACAAAGCCCACATGGAGAAGCACACCAGCCTGTGTGTTCACGAGGTGCAGAAGGGATCAGTCATCAGGCATCAAAGAACAAAAAATCATATCATTGTGTTCTCACCTCCATGATATGATCACTGAAGACAAATGGTGCATAACCAAATGTGGTGAAGAAAGCTGATGGTGCCTGGCTATCAAAAAATATAGCGCCTGGGGTCTTAAAGACTTGAAAGTAAATAAGTGCCCATCTAGCTGAGAAGCAACATATCCCACATGGAAGGAGCACACCAGTCTGTGCGATCACGAGGTGTTGAAGGGATCAGGTATCAAGCATCATCAGAACAAAAAAATCTTACCATACTTAATGAGGTAGGGAGTGCGGAGTGGAGATCTAAGGCCCACTTATAGGCCATTGGAGATCCCCTTGCAGAGGGGTCTCGGTGAGGAGACGAGCCAGTCAGGGTGCAATGTAGCAATAATTGAAAAATACAACTTTCCTCTAGTTCCTAAATGTTTCCTCCTCGCCTCCCCACTCCCCCACGACCCCCGCCCCTCAACTATTATGATCCGAATCCTACCTTGCAAATCTGACCAAACCAGAGGATGTACACTGATACAGATAGGAACTGGAAACATAAGGAATCCAGGCCAGATGATTCCTTCAGGACCAGTGGTATGAGTGGCGATGCTGGGAGCGTAGAGGGAGAGTGGGTTGGAAAGGGGAAATTGATTACAAGGATCTACATGTGACCTCCTCCCTGGGGGACGGACAACAGAAAAGTGGGTAAAGGGAGACATTGGACAGGGCAAGAAATGACAAAATAATAAAAATAAAATTATAAAAAATAAATTATCAAGGGTTCATGAGGTAGGAGGGAGCGGGGAGGGAGGAGGAAAAAATGAGGAGCTGATGCCAGGGGCTTAAGTGGAGAGCAAATGTTTTGAGAATGATGAGGGCAATGAATGTACAAAGGTGCTTTACACAATTGAGGTATGTATGGATTGTAATAAGAGTTGCATGAGCCCCTAATGAAACGATTTAGATAGATAGATAGATAGATAGATAGATAGATAGATAGATAGATACATAAACGTCTAGGTCCCAATGGTGACTGTTATCAAGTGCTATGGAGTCTGTACCCATCCATAGCAGCCCACAGCACAATTGAGCAAGATTTAAAAGAAAAAAATCTTAATGTATCTATTAATTTTTTAAGTATTTTTCATGCTTGAGGTAAAAGTTTAAACCACAACTGAGGTTTTGTTTAACATTTGCAGAAATGGTTCCTTGAGGTTGGTTTCAATACCCACAGTATGTCAGCCTTCACATGGTTACCATTCTGAGGGTTCTATTTGCATTGAACTTGCTTTCCGCTCCCGTAATTGATTCCTCAAGGGAGCGCATTGCAGTTTGTGTTATCCGCCTGTCTGGTAGAGAGCGGAAAGACGACCCCACGAGCACCTTCAGCTCCGTGTTCAAATGTCCTTTCAGGTGATAGTCTGAGGGTAGAGTGTCTCCACTCTCTCCTGGTCTGGTAAGTCGCCATTTTTTAGAATGTCAGGTTTTGGTCTACATTTTTCTTCCATTATCTCAAGGATCTGCTCAGAATTGTGTCCCTGGTCAGAATGATTAGTACCATCTAGTCTTTCTGAGCTCAGGCTAGAAGAGACAGTTTCATATGCACTATTGGTCCTGTGAACCAGTTCTTAGATTTTCCTTCATTGATTTTTGATCCAACTGAGTAGAGACCAAGAGTTGTATCTTTGTTAATCCATATATTAAAAGGAAAGTTTGGGAATATATGATTTTGAGTAGCTAGTAGTTGAAATTCTAAAACTTATTACATATACTCACGATAATACTCACATTTTCCTTTCTTAAAAGAGTTATATAAAGAGTGAATCTTTGGAGAATGTCAGGCTTCAGACAGCCTTTGAAATGAATGCTCCATAAATCATGATTAATCTTATTTAGCAGATTAGCTCACATAATTAGTTTACACACACGATTGGAAAAATAAAATGCTCTTAGTTGTATAATTGTCCGTAATTAGAATATTACATTACCACTCTACTTTTGAAAGTTTCAAACAAAATGTCTAGTAATTATTTGGTATTTACTTAGCCTATGTTTTTACTGTTAACATTGAATTTCTACTTTGCAGTGTCAGGCATGATTTGTGCAGTTGAGAAAAGGATGAAGAAACATGTAGGTCAATATCAACACAGTTGAATATGTAAATTTTGGAGATAAATGCAAAAGATTGGACTCCTTTCTGACAGCTCTTTAAAGCCTAAAAATAAAATAAAATCAGATCATATTTAAAAGCTCTATCAATGCAGAACACAGACCTATAAGACATTTGTTTGAATCTGACTTTTAAATCTATGTTCGTGCTCTATCATTTGTCACCGACAGTCTTTTCAGGAAAGAAGAATCCATCTATCAGAGTTAAGTAGTTAGTGTCTCATTCATTCTTTTTCCTCCTCTCTCTCCTGCTCTTATGCTTCCCCCCTCTTCTCTCTCCTCTTTCTTTTCCACCTTTATTGTCTTGTCCATCTCTTGCTTCCAAGAAAGCTTACTTAACTAAACCAGAGGTTCTACGCCTGGCTGCCTAGAATTCTACAGTTGTAGGCTCTCCTTTCCTCAAACTGTCTTACCCATGGCAGGAAAATAATGCTGTGTGGAATATGTGACAGATAATTCTGATCTGGACTGTTTCCAGCCTCAAACAAACAACAAGCAAGAAGCAAATAAGCAAACAGCTGTCCTTTTGAAAGTGTAGTCCATAAACAATCATAAAATACTACAAATGTGGAAGATTTCAATTTTTTTTTCAGACTTCAGAAAACAATTTGATTTATTTCTTAGAAGGTAGCTACATTTTGCATGATTTCAATTTTTAATATTGCGGCAGCCTTCATTCTTTGAAAACATCCTGGGTAGGTGTTCATGTGAATTGGAAATTCATAACTACCAGGGTAGATGTGGAGGATGGGGAGGAGGCAGTGAGCATCAGGATACGAATAAAAGTTTTAAAAAGTATCTCTCCCATCATGCTTGATTTCAAAGCAGCTTGTCTTTTTCGTTTTTGTTTTTTTTTAGGATCTTTTCTTTGTACCACTCAGATTCTGAAACTCATTGCCATTGAGTCAATTCCTATTCATAGCAACCCTACTGGACAGGGTAGAACTGTCCCGGGAGGTTCCTGATACTGTAACTCAATAGAATGCCTCCCTCAATAATCAAAGCATGCCAGACTCAAATTGACTCAAATATGCCAATTTATCTGGCATTACTGATATAGTTCAAAATCATTGTGTCCAAAGAGGTTCAGTATTTTGAAACAAGATCTCCTTGGAAATGAAAAGTTAGCTTTAAGATCTGAAAAGCATTCATGTAACACATCTTATAAAAAAATAAATGATGAAAACTCAAAACAATGCACACATGATGATCTTCCTAGACAAAGAACCTGGAAAATGTTAATGATAAAAATTAAAATCGACAATCTAGAAATAGAAAGGCACGTCTTCAACCCAATACAGGGAACCTCTAAAAACCTATAGCTAACTTCTATACTGGTGGAAGACTGAATGTTCACACCTGCATTTCCTATCCCAAAACATACTACGAAGCTGTAATAATCAAAATGGTGCTCTTCTGGAAGGGTAATTAGAGTAATATTTAGAATGCAGTAATAAACTCTTTGATTTATGGCTAATATATATTTTATAAGGAAGGTAAGACAGTTTACTTTCTTAATAGTGCCAGGACAACCGATATCCACATGCAAAAGAATGAATGTGTAACCTTTCCTTGCACCACACATAAAAATTAGCTCAAAATAGAATATAGGTCATAATGTAAAAGCTAAAACTATAAGATACATAGAAGAAAATATAGCAGTAAATTTTCCTGGCCTCAATTAGGCCAAGCCTTCTTAGGTATAATAATCAAACCACAAGCAAAAAATGGAAATATGAATAAATATTAGACTTATTAAAATTAAAAACATTTGGTCTGCAAACACCATACTAAAAATGTGAAAGATATCCCCTAGAATGGGACATCATATTTGAAAATCATGTATATGATAGGATGCTATTGTTCAGTTGAAAACACATAGAGATCAATCATAAGAACACAAACAACCCAGTTTTAAAATAGTCACCAATACCATGAGGTGTAGAAGGGACCAATTATCAGACATCAAAGAACTGAACATCTTATCAGTGGGTACCCACCTTCCTGATACAATCAATGAAGACAAACGTTGGCGTAATCAAATGTGGTGAAGAAAGCTGATGGTGCCCAGCTATAGCATCTGGCGTCTTAAAGGCTTGAAGGTAAGCAAGTGGCTATCTAGTTCAGAAGCAACAAAGCCCACATGGAAGAAACACGCCAGCCTGTGTGACCACAAGCTGTCGAAGAGATCAGGTATCAAGCATCAAGGAACAAAAAACCATATCATTGTAAATGTGGGTGAGTGCAGAGTGGAGACTCAAAGCCCATCCGTAGCCAACAGGACATCATCTTACTGAAGGTTTGCAGGGAGGAGATGAGCCAGTCAGGGTGCATATAACATATAACTTTCCTCTATTTCTTAAATGCTTCCTCCCCGACGCCACTATCATGATCCCAATTCTACCTTACAAATTTGGCTAGACCAGAGGATGTACATTGGTACAAATAACAACTGGAAACCCCAGGAATCCAGGACAGATGACTCCTTCAGGACCAGTGGTGAGAGTGGCGATGTCTGGAGGGTGGAGGGAATGTGGGTTGGAAAGGGCGAACTGATTACAAGAATCTACGTATAGCCTCCTCCATGGGGGATGGACAGCAGAGAAGAGGGCATAGGGAGATGTCAGACAGTGTAACATATGACAAAATAATAATAATTTATGAATGATGAAGAGTTCATGAGGTAGTGGGGAGTGGGGAGGGAGGGGGAAAATGAGCAACCGATATTAAGGGCTCAAGTAGAAGGCAAAGTTTTGAGAATGATGATGGCAACAAATGTACATGTGTGCTTGACACAATGGATGTATGTGTGGATTGTGATAAGAATTGTATGAGCCCCCAATAAAATTATTTTTTAAAAGAAATTAGAACCTTTAAACATTGCTTGTAGGATTGCAAAATGGTGCAGGTGCATCAGGAAACAATTGTCATTGGTAAAAATGTTTAATGAGTTACAATGTAACCTGGAAACCCCACTCATAGATATATTCCTGTAAAAAATGTGTACATAACTGTTAATAGAAATATTACTATGAATAAGAAAACGGTGAAAATATATAAATGTATATAAATTGAGAAGTGAATGTGTAAATTAAACATCATCAATATGATAGAATATTGTTTTGACAATATAAAGTAAGCACTGATACATGATACAACAGGGAAAACATTTTGTTAAATGGAAAAATAAGTCACTGAAGGTGACATATGATATGATTTCACCAATGTGAAATGTTCAGAACATATGACTCTATGAACACATTGTGCTCCTGTTGGTTGAACTTGTAGGTGGATTGAGAGGCAGTTACGTAGAGAACCAGAAATCCTTCATGGTTTGAAATCAGGAAAGGTGTGTATCAGTGTTGTTTCCACTCATCATGCTTACTCAATCTGCGTCCTGAGCAAATAATCCGAGAAGTGGGATTGTATAAAGAAGCATTCAGCATCAGGATTTGAGGAAGGCTTAATAATGACCTGCAATATACAAAGGACACAACCTTGCTTGATGAACGTGAGGAGGACTTGAAGCGCTTGCTAATGAACATCAAGGATTGCAGCCTTCCATATACACAGAGTTGCTATGAGTTGGAATCAATTCAAGACACCTAACAACAACAAAGCTAATGATGTGGAAAATTGACAAAACTTTGGAGTACAAGAAAGATTGGAATGGTGTGTGTTCTCTTAACGAACCAATAAATCAATCTACCAAGTCCTTTTCCCAGAGCTTTAATATCACAGATGTTCCCATAAAATATATATCATTCCCTATATCAGTTCCAGTATGTGACTCAGGAGATGGCCCTGTGCTCATAATAAAACAGTGGTTGAACTTTTTTGGAAGCAGATCATCAGGCCTTTCTTCCTACGTCCCTTTGAGTGAACTTGAACTTCTAGCAGGCAAGCAAAGTAATCATTTGCATCATCCAATTATTTGTATCATCTGATTTTGTTAATATAATAAAATTTCAATTCTATCTTTTCATGGTTCTGGGGTAGCATGGAAGGATGTGGTTAAAATTGATCATTCAGGTCTATTCATAGCTGTATGTGAGAACTTTGGTCTTGGACTGTTTTGAGAAGTTCCCCAGCAAGTATTCTTGGGAATTTTTTTCCCCTTCAGGAAAACATTTGCGTTTTGTTGGGTGAGGTTTAGGAGACCAAGGGCAATCCAGAAAATAAGCATAGTATAAATAAGACAGGGGACTTTGTGATCTCCTAGGGAATGCCAGTCCAGTCAATCTGCAGGTGGGTGAGGAACGCTATCTTCCCAGTGCTCTGGCCTCCCTGAATTACAAGCAGCAAACATGGGTCCATAAGCACAATGAGAAACTGGTACATTAGAATTCTCTCTGTCATACACACACACTACCATTGAGTCAGTCAATGATCGGACAGGCTAGACCTGCCCCCTGTGCATTCTGAGATGCTAACTCGTTATGGGAATAAAAAGCCTCATCTATCTCCAGAAGAGCAGCTGGTGGTGTCTAACTGTTGACCTTGTGATTAGTTGCTCAATGCATAACCTCTATGCCACCAGGGCTCATTAGAATATGCAGGCCCAGAACAGCCATTTGGTTCTTCTCTCTTATGTATTACTTCTCCTATTATCCCTTGAGTGAAGAAGAAAAGGGAGACAAGGAAAGGCAAAATGGGAGCATCCAGGGCTTCCAAGAGATGGAGGAAGCAGGCATTGGATGTCCAGGCAAAATGTGACCCACCAATGCCTCATTTTCTAAGTAATTTATACAAATCTTAACTTGCCAGTTAAGAATTACATAAAAACTGCTTGGAGGATCTCAAAGCAAGATACAATTAAACTTTGAAAAACTACAAAGCAGATGAGCTATGGCACAGGCATACCGTACCCAAGAAATGCCAAGTGGAAGATTTTCTGTACATTCTTAAATTTCCTAAATTACCCAGGAACTGTACAAAATATCTTTCAGTAAGTATTCGTTTTAGTCTAACTATTCAAGATGTCACCTGGATTCAAATACATGAGCAACATGTTTTGTGATAATTGAGCTTGCAACAAGAGACCCATGAATTCTCTGGTTTGTAAAATCAGATTTTCAAATATAAAACCTACTTGACATTTGTAGAATTTCCCAGTTTGGAATAAATGTTGTGGAAAATGAATGAGATTTTAAAAGGAGGCTTTCAATTTAAAAAGGGGGTGGGGTGGATTTTAATTTGATCTTACTCTCCCTTCTGCCCCAGGCTTCTCCGTTTCTAAGTCTCGACTTTTGCTATTGATAAGATTGAAGCAAGTTGTCAAGAATTTTATCTTGCTTGGCTCCACAATCAATGCCCATGGGAGCAGCAGTCAAGAGATCAAACGACACTTCACATTGGGTAAATCTGCTGCACAAGACCCCTTTAAAGTGCTAAAGAGCAAGCATGTCACTTGAGGACTAAGATGTGCCTGACTGAACTCACAGTATTTTCAATTATTAGAGTTGGACATTGGATAAGGAAGACTGAAGAACAATCAACACATTTGAATGATGATGCTGACAAGGACAAAGTACTGTGGACTGCCGAAAGCAGCGGAGTCACCCAATTCATAACTAGCAAAATTACAGTTATGAAGAAACAATGAAAATAATTCTATGGTTGGAGGAGGGTGGTCACCACAACATGAGTATTAAAGAGTCGCGGCATTGGGAAGGTTGAGAACCACTGGCCTAAAGTGCTGTGGACGGCCTAAAGAATGAACAGATAGATCTCTCTTGGCAAAACTACAACCAGCGTGCTCCTTAGAAGCAAGAAGACAAAACTTCATCTGACATACTTTGGCCATGTTATCAGGAGAGAACAGTTCCTGAAAAAGGACGTCCTGCTTGGTAAAGTAGAAGACCATAAAAATGAGTATGTATCCGTCAGCACCTCCTGGGTCACCTTTCAGATTCATATGAGATGATTGAAAATATCACGGCTGAGACCAGGCACACCTTCATTCTCAAAATGGTATGTTTACTTCTGGGCACTTTAAAGAGGTCTTTTGGATCAAATTTGCCAAATTACAACATAGCCTTTGATTTTTCTTTTTACTGTGGATCCAACCAAAATGAAATCTTTGACAACTCCAGTCTTTTCTTCATTGATCCCTATGTTGCTATTTGATCCCAGGGAATTTTTGCTTTCTTTCTGTTGAAGTGTAGGCCATGCTGAAAGCTGTGGTCTTAGATCCTCTTAAGTGCTTCAGGGCCTCTGTGATTTCAGCAAGCAGAGCTGTGTCGTATGCACATCACAGGTGGTTCGCGGGCTTTCCTCCCATCTCAGCGCCACCTTCTTCTTCATGTAGTCCAGCTTCAAGGGTAAGTTCGCTCGGCAGACAGGTTGAAAACATTAAGGTGAAAGCATAGGCCTGCAGTGCCCCCTTGTTCTGTTTGAGTGATTTGAATGACATTGGTTGTGTGTTGTGATCCTGGAAGCTGTGCCACTGGTATTTCAAATGCCACCAGGTTCACCCACAGTGAACTGGCTTCAATGGAGCTTCCAGACTAAGGAAGACCGGGAGGAAGAATACAAAATCTACATCTAAAAAAGTGACCACTGAAATCCTTATGAGTCTTTACCAATGGAATCAAAATGGCCAGATGAGTTCTAGATTTTACATTTTTGTGCCAGTCTATCCCAAACCAAAAAAAGCCCTTGAATTTCCTACGATACCTTCGCTCTTATGACAGACTTGGTCATGCACTGACTCCTTAGACACTCACTGCGACTGTTGTATATTGTTGATTCCCACTCATGGTGATGCTGTAAGGCAGAATAGAGCTACCCCTCGGCTTGTTCTAGGAGTAGATTACCAGATCATGTCTTTCACTGAAAAAGAGCCTTTGTGGCAAAGTGGTGAAGTGTTTGCCTGTTAACCAGAGTCAGCAATCCAACTTCACCAACGGCTCCATGGGAGAAAGATGTGGCTGGCTGATCCCATACATATTTAACATCGAAATGACAAAGGGGATTCAATAGGGGCCGTTCAACTTTGTCTTCTTTGGTCACGATGAATCAGAATCTACTCAATGCCAATCAATTTGGTTAGGAATTGGTTTTCTCCTGCTGAGCAACTAATTGGTTAGAAAAGCTGACCTCTCTGTTAACAGCTTAGTCCCAGGCCACTGGCACGCTCTTTACTTTGGCTTACAGTCATTTTTTCCCCGTTGGTTTTGGTTTGCTTCCCTATTCAGCCAGAATGATTCATCAGAAGTGAGGATGGTGACATTTTGAGCAGCTGGCTTTGAAAATATCATCATGGGTGACCACACACTGGAGACGGGCGTAAAGCAAAGCCTAAAACCAACGACCCATGGTCAGTGAGTTGATTTAGACTCATTGCAACCCGGCAGGACACAGCATGACACTGCCATAGAGGTACCGCGGCTGCAAATATGTACAGAAGTAGATGTCACCTCTTTCTCCACCAACCCTCCAGTTAGTTGTCATGACCTTTACCCTTGTGCCTTGTGGGCTCTTTGGGTAAAATATATGTTGTCAGGTGCCATCAAGTTGGTTCCAACCCACAGTGACTCCGTGCACAACAAAACAAAACACACCACTGCCGGTCCTGCACCATCCTCATGACGGCCTATCTCTTTCAATGCCTTCCTTTGGGGGCTGCCCCTCTGCTTTACCCAACATGATGTCCTTCTCTGGGGATTGGTAAAGTAGAGGGATAGCGTAACCCCAGAGAGCCTCAGTGTCATGAACTGATACCGTAGTTGCAACAATGCACTCCAACAACAATGACTGTGAGGACAGCAGAGGATGGGACCGTGTTCTGTTATTCGTAGACGCCTATGAGTAAGAACATTAACAGCTTTGCTGAAACCACATGGAATCCCAAATAGAACTCAAGGGTTGTGGAGACAAGGTGAATTGGGAGACATCCACATATGTCATGTAAACTGGGTAATAGAGAATTGCCTATACTTTTTATTTGGTTCAGAAATGACTAAATAAACCACAAATTGTCTTGCGACCTCTAATTATTGGTAATCAGTAAAAATTCATTTGATAAAAGCACTGTTTTCAGGGCTCTATTTAAAGATCTTGTAGGAAAGAGGAGGCTTTCTACTCCTGTTAATGTTACAGTCACAGAAACTCACAAGGGCAGTTCGATGCAGCCCTATAGGGTCGCTATGAGTCAGAATTGACTCAATTATGTGAGTTTGGTTTTATTATTTAAATATCATCTACACTGAAATTCTTTTTAAAGAAAAACATTTCATTATCATGTTATAAAACACATCATCAGGGTAATTACTGTCTAGGGAAATATAAAAACCGTAAGGTTTTTTTTAAAGGTTTGGGGATAAATAAACAAGATTACAGCAACTTGAAAAGTATCTCAATTGTTCCCACTCTTAAAAGTAAGTTGGTGACAAGAGATGGTTTGAAACACTCGGTAGATGACAGCGTCAGTTGTATCCTGGGTTAGCCTGTGCACAAAGGCGAGCAGGGAAGTAGCAGGTGACATGCTTGCCGTATGATGAAAGCATGAAAAATGAAAGGGACCACCCCAAGACCTCCACAACAGCTTCATCAGCCTGCGCCAAACACCAAGCACATTCCACATACCTGGACTCCGACAAAGTAATTTACTAGGCCCCACCCCTCACCCCGCCCCCATCTCTTTCTTTCAGTTAGTTGATGCTGATGGTATGGCATTTAACCTTCACTGCTATAAAATTCATAGCTTAATTGGATAACTTTTATACAGTCATTCTAATGGATTCACATAAAAAAGTGGAGGAATATGTCTTCTTTATGGAAGCTTTGAACATAGAGCTCATTGTTTTTATTAGGTTCTGCAGAGTTGCTTTTGACTCACTGCAACTTTAGGTGTAACAGAACGAAAGGCTCCTGCCTGGGTGTTGTGCCTATGAGGTGATTAAAAATACCATGGCTTGGGGCAGTCCCACCTTAGTCCTCAAAGCAACACAGTCGATATTTGACACTAAAAAGGCCTTGTGCAGTCCATTTGCCCAATCGTGTTAAACGGAGAAAACATTAGCGTTGTCAACGATTTCATTTTAATAGACCCACAACTGACACCCATGGAAACAGCAGTCAAGATATACCTTCTCAAACCAAACTAGATTGAATTGCCCCCGTGGAGTTCTGAGACTGTAAGTCTGTGCAGGAGTAGAAAGTCTCATCTTTCTCCCACAGAGCGGCTGGTGGTTTCTAACTACTGACCTTGTGATTAGCAGTTCAATGCATAAGCCCCTACATCACAAGGATGCCTTAAGCTATACCTTAGTCATTCATAAACATGAATGAGTAGGACCATCCTTACTAGACTTTAAGAAATGAAGAGGCAGTCTCCTTTGGCTTATTCTCAATAATTGTTCCCAAACTCATCTTTGTGTATTTTTCAAAATCAGCAATAAATACATGGAAGGTTTTCTCATTTCAGAATAATGAATATTGATTGGCATCCTGAAATGTAGTTAGCATTGGGACTGAAAACAAGCCACGTGGGATTATAAAGAGACTTTTCCCCAGCTTTGTCTCCCCCACAGACATGCCAAATATTAGGGGCTTTCTGCCAGCATATGGGGGGAGGTCAGAAGCTTAGAGACCTCCTCCCTGAAGGCATTCAATTGCCAGATAGGTAGGCCCCACTCCCTGCTGTTAAGGACAATGGGCTACTCCCTAAAAGCTTGTGACCATTAGCTTGGTTCCTATAGGTGGGGTTCACATCCTACTGATAATGGTTTCTATGGAGATCCAGAGAACAGATCAAACCTAATCAGTGACTTCCTAAGTTAGGCTGCCATCCTGAAGCTAGGATCCACCCATCTTGTCACATGTATACCCCCAATCCCTCCTCTTCCTGTTGCGTGCATATCCCTAGATTGTCCCACTCATTGCTGTATTACCTGTAGTGCAACCCCTTCCTGTGACTTATGTCTTTACCTGTAATTAGTGGGCTTGCACTGCCCACAAAGGTACATAGGCCTGAGTTGGCAATAAAGAGCTCTCTATCGGCTCCTCCCTTGACCTCTCCTAGACTCCTGCTCTCCTCTCCCATCCTCACTCCCCTGTTCCCTTTTCCCTTGTCCTCCTTCCCTTCCCCCTCTATCCACATGGACCACTTAGTGGGGCTGAGGTGAGCATTGCTACCATGAAACGTGTCTGACTCCATTATGTCCATCTTCCTTCTATCTCTCATGCTCTCTATGACTTTAATAAAATATTTATATATCTCAACCATACAATTGTGCCTATTGAACCCATGATTAGTGGTGGGGGGATGGCACCCCCTCCAACCACAAAGACATAGTCTTTATACCTAAGTAAGTAATTTGTAAAACTTTGCAGATAGAGAGGTCTGTTCTTTGCCTTCAGTACCTAGGGAAAAAAAATCTCTAAATGCATGGAATGCCCTAGCTTTTTGCTTGTCTTTGTTTATCTGCAATGAGCCTGGGTAATACTAGCAGTTTGCCACCAGCTGCTAACCTAAAGGCTAGAAGTTCAAATGCACCCTGTGGCTCTGTAGTAGAAATCCCTAGAAATCTGCTTCTATAAAGATTTACAACTCAGGAGACCTGATGGAGCAGTTGTTATCTGTAACACATAGCATTACCATCATTGAAATCAAATCAACTGACGTAAGTTTTGGTCTGGTGGGTTCTGTTTACCTGGGAACATTAGCTTATGCCAGCTAGATAACCAAGATGACTTTTGGTGGCGGTTTCGGGTCACCAAATAAATACCCAAGAGAAGAGGCTGGAGCCTGAGGCCAGTCACCCAGAGGGCCAACTAGAGCTACTTGACAGAGCCCAAGCAGCAATTCTGGACCCCTGGGCTTAGGGAGAATTCTTTCCAGGAGAATTGACACTGCCAATTCTCTCACAATTTTCTGGCAGCTCCGTGTGTAGAACTTTTATGATTTCAATATGTATCCTTTCTCTGTTTTAAACTCTTACCATGACTATTGCAACTTTCAGTGCATTTTGTGAGTGAATAACTGAGCCTGAGCATGGTCTTCGGGACTCTCAAACTTCCAGTTGTGCCTGAAGCGAGGGTGGTATTAGAGACGGTTTCCTAACTTCAAACTGATGTCAGAAGTAAGGAGGGTCTTAAGGAATGTCCATCTAACTTCACAGGACACCACGATCACCAACAAAGGCAGAGATCCAAGCAGAAATTAACCTTTTGATTCTAGAAGGTGACTTCAGGTTCTTCTATTTTTAATCTTGTACTAATTGATTCTTCTTATTTTTTAACACAAGTAAAATCATACCTACTCAACCAGGGCAATTGTGATGATTAAAAGAAGCCTTCATAGATCATCTCTACATCATTAATTTTTAATATCCACATTACATTTAGTAGCAGAGAGATAGATAAAATATTGAAGTTGTGGAAGATTACATTTTGCTAGGAGCCATAATCAATGCCTATGGAAGCAGCAGTCTCGAAATCAAATGATGTGTTACAATAGCAAATCTTAGCAATAGTTTTCTTTAAAGTGTAAGAGTAAGGCCTGACCCAAGCCACAGTATTTCCAATCACCTCTTGTGTGAATGTTGGACAATCAACAAGGAAGACAAAAGAAGAGTTGATGCCTTTGAATTCTGATGTTATCAGAGAATACCAACTGCCAGAAGAATGAATAAGTCTATCTTGGAAGAATCACAACAAGAATTTTCCTTAGAAACAAGAACAGAATGATGTTTTCAAATCATTTTATTAGGGGCTCATACAACTCTTATCACAATCCATGCATACATCAATTGTGTAAAGCACATCTGTACATTCATTGCGCTCATCATTCTCAAAACATTTGCATTCCACTTAATCCCTGCCATCAGCTCCTCATTTTTCCCCTCCCTCCCGCTCCCTCCTCCCTCATGACCCCTTGATAATTTAGAAATTATTATTTTGTCATTTCTTGCACTGTCCAACATTTCCCTTTACCCACTTTCTGTTATCCATCCCTGAGGGAGGAACGTTATATGTAGATCCAACCCACCCTTCCTTCACCTTCCCGGTATCACCACTCTCACCATTGGTCCTGAAAAGATCCTCTGTCCTGGATTCTCTGTGTTTCCAGTTACTATCTGTACAAGTGTATACCCTTTGGTCTAGCCAGATTTGTAAGGTAGAATTGGGGTCATGATAGTGGAGAGGGGAAGAGAGGGACATTTAGGAACCAGAGGAAAGTTGTATGTTTCATCGTTGCTACACTGTACCCTGACTGGCTCATCTCCTCCCAGTGACCCTTCTGTAAGGGGATATCCAGTTGCCCACAGATGTGTCTTGGGTCCCCACTCTGCACTCCGCCTCATTTACAATGATAAGATTTTTTGTTCTGATGATGCCTGATACCTCATCCCTTCACACCTCGTGATCGCACAGGCTGGTGTGCTTCTGCCATGTGGGATTTGTTGCTTCTCAGCTAGATGGCCACTTGTTTACCTTCAAGCCTTTAAGACCCCCAACACTGTCTTTTGATAGCCCGGCACCATCAGCTTTCTTCACCACATTTGCTTATGCACCCGCTTTGTCTTCAGCAATTGTGTCAGGAAGGTAAGCATTATGGAATACCAGTTTAATAGAACAAAGTATTCTTGCATTGAGGGAGTACTTGAGTGGAGGCCCAATGTCCATCTGCTACCTTAATCCTAAACCTACACATATATACACATAGATCTATCTATTATTATATCCTCATATATAATTTATTTACATATGTACATGCCTTTATTTAGACCTCTATAAATGCCCTTTGCCTCCTAGCTCTTTCCTCTCTTTCCTTTGACTTTCCTCTTGTCCCACTATCATGTTCAGACTTCATTTGGGTTTCAGTAATTCCTCTCTGTTACATTACCCTTGGTCATGCCCTAGCAGACCTCCCACACCCTCCTCACCACCAATTTGGATCAGTTGTTGTTCCCTTGTCCCTTGGTTTGTTAACACCACTTCCTTTCCCTGCACTTCCCCATCTCCAATGTCGCCCCCCCCCAAACTGTTGGTCCCATTGTTTTCTCCTTCAGATTGTTCATCCAGCCTATCTTATTTAGACAGACCTGCGGAGATAATAACATGCACAAAAACAAGACAGAGCAAAACCAAGGAACAAAATAAAACAAAACAATAATAATAAGCCAATGACAAAAATACAAAACAACAATAATAAAGAAAAGCTTGTAGCTAGTTCAAGGACTGTTTGTTAGCCTTTAGGAGTATTTTCTGGTGGAGTCTAATGGGGTGCCAAGCCCTGGCCCCAACCCAAAGTCTATTTTTGGTATTCCTCAGAGACTTCATTGCTCTGTTCCCCTTGCTGTTCTGTTGCACGCCTTTAGTGTTTTGCCTCAGTGTGGTGGGATCAGATCAGGAGGAATTTCCGCACTGTGACTCCAGTGTTGTCTCCTGTAGGGCTATGGGTCAGTGAGGGATGTCGTGTCTCATAGTGGGGCCTGCCATATGTTCTTCTCTGTGGATTGGCTGCTCTTAGCAGGAATATCATCCTCGAGGCTTGGTGGGCCAGGATGTGCTCCACTCTCTCTTCCTCCCCCTTCATTTGCTCCCCTGTACTCTGATCAGATATGTCCCTCTCCTGGAGCTGCAGGTCAGTGCTGTCCTCTGAAATAAATTCTTCTGGGGGGAGGGGCAGGTGTCCAAGTAGTTGGGATTGGGGCTAGCCCCTGAACTGAAAGATTTTGTCCCACTTAATTGGACATGTTATCAGGAGGGACCATTTCCTACACAAGGACCTCATGTGTGGTCAAATGGAAGGCCAGCTCTATGAAGAAGAGGAAGCCCATGAGTGGGAGTGCTGGCAAAGGGACTACTGCAGTAGACTCAAACATAGCATTGATCGCCAAGATGACGCTGGTCTGGGAGACAGGTACATATTTTATTCTTTTGTACCTGGTGTTCCCCTGAGATAGAACCAACTCGATGGTACTTGAAGAAACCAAACTCACTGCTATTGAGTGGATTCCGATTCATAGTAACCCTATAGGATAGGGTAGAACTGCCCCTGTGGGTTTCTAAGACTCTTTACTCCTGTAACTCTTTACAGGAGTAGAAATCCCCATCTTTCTCCCAAGGAGTGGCTAGTAGTTTCAAACTTCTGACCTTTTAGATCGCCACCCACCTCATCACCCCTATGCCACCAGGACTTCTAAAACAATAGAGCGATAAAAAATAAGTTTATCTTTGAAATTTTTGCACAGAACATTGGATACATAATGAGGCAAACCAATGAAGCCAAATGATAGAACAAGTTATTCAAAATAGCCATGTATTCAATTCCAGTTTTTACTATTTCCAAAGGAAAGTTGTAAATTTAGACATGGACTTCAGAAACTGAGTCTGAGGCTTAAAATAAAAATTTTTGAGCTTGTCAGGATTTGAATGATTTTTGAACAAAAGCAATAGGTTATATTGGGGATAGAAAGAAGAGCTAGAAATTAGAAGTAATGGGAGGACTAAATTGATTCGATTTTTAGCCTGACCATTTAAAAAAAAAAGTTCTTATGATCTGCATTACGTCCTCTTACCAAAATCTGTAATTGCAGTTCTTCTACGTTGGGCAGTTGTAGTCTTGCCTTTGCATTTGAGGAACCCAGACTATCAGTTTGGGAAAATACTGACTAGAAAGAAACAATCCTCTCCAGACTCCCCTGTGGCTGAGTCGATTCCTGCTCAGGTAGGTGCCCTAGAAGGCAGAGGAGAACTGCTGCCTGGGTTTCAGTCTTTGTGAAAGTACAGTCACATCTTTCTCCAAAGAACGGCTGGTAGGTTCAAACTGCCAACCCTTTGGTTAGGAGGGTAGCCCTTTATTTATTGATTTATTTTCTTATGTTTGAAATAGAATGTGGCACTTTAATCCCTGTCCTACCAGAGCTCAGTTGTAAGGATGTGGGTCTTCTTTACATTGAGTTGTAATCCATACTGAAGACTGTAATCCTTGATCTTCATCAGCAAATGCTTCAAGTCTTCCTCACTGCCTAAGGAACGGAACATAGATAAACATCTTTCTGATATTCTCTGCTTTCATCCAAGATCCCTCTGTTGTCAGCAGTGGTATCCCTCATTTCCATCATCTCCTGAATTGGCTTCAATTTCTGGAGTTCTCTCTTAGGATACTGCTGCAACCAATAGTTAACGATCTTGAGCAACACTTAATTGTGTTTGATATTAATTAGGTAGGCCCAGAAATACTAATAGCTATTAAAAATATACAAGTCATTTCCTTACCTTCTGTGGTAGGATGCTCTTGACTTGGCTATCCATGATTTAATTTAATATTCATGCTCTTGTATAATCACTTCATGTGGAGTAGGAGATGAACCTAGTTATTTACCCGTAATCAATAGACTACAGTGAGCATGATGGGGTGTGTGTTAGATCAGGTTGACTAGAGAAACAAATCCAGAGACACTCATATGTGTGTAAGAGAGAGCTTTATATCAAAAAGCAATTATATATTGAGAAAGTATCCCAGCTAAGTCCAGATCAAGTTCATAAGTCCAATATTAGTCCATAGGTCTGTTACCAGTCCATAAATTCCTCTTCAGACACACACAGCACATGTAGGAAGATCACAGGTCAGTAGGTGAAAAGGCTATGGATCCTAAGGCAGTGGGAATATCTCAGCACTGACGAGGGTCTCCACATGGCCCCTCCAGCTCTCTGGGCATGGTTCAATAGGATGCTATTGAGCCACGCTCACCAGGGAGCCCACCTACAGAGAGAAAGGGAAGAACGTCCCAGAATCCTCATGAGAAGTGCATGCCCACAAGGAGGCATCATCAGGCTCTGACCTGATTGACAGGCTAAACTCCAGCCCTTCACTCTTAAAACCCTCAAATTGACACGAGATTATATAACTACCACAGGGAGGTACCACTGTGGTTATGTTACACTGGTCTTGCTGAATTTCTTGCTTTCTGAATCTTCTTGCTTACTTGTTCTGATGGAGAAGACTAGCTGGCAAGCAACTGAGAGTGGTCTTCAGGCAAGAAGGAACCAATGCCCTCAGCTGAGAACCCTGTGAAGAACATAATTTTGCTGAACTTTCTGAATGAGCATGGAACAGTTTCGGCTCAGCTCAACATTGATATGACTGAGGTCCCATCCATACCTTGGCTAGAGCTTTATAGTAAATACATCCCTGTGCTCAACTTGACAGGAGATTATGTAACTGCCACATCCACCAAGAAGGTGTCCCTTGTTTGTGCTGGTTCTATACTCTACCAAACATTATGTCCTTTCTCAGTAATTGGTCGTTCCTGGTGACGTGTCTGGGTGAAAGACAGGGCTTTCTTCTTCCCTAAAGAGTTACAGTCTCAGAAACCCACAAGGGCGGTTACACGCTGTCTTATAGGGTCCCTGTGGGTCAGAATTGACTCAGTGGCAATAGGTTGAGTGTGATGACATGTCAAAAGTAAGTCAGTCTTGCCATTCTCACCATTCCTCTAGGGTTAATTTATTGTTGTTCTTTCAGCAGCCCGTAATAGAAATAATATTCTTCACCAATCGTCCAATTCAAATGCATTCATTCTTCTTCTGCCTTTCATTTTCATTATTCAACATTCACATGCAGATACAGTGATTGTAAAGGCCATGGTCCGGATCAAATTCCCTTTAGTCATCAAATGATATCTTTGCTTTGTAGAACTTTAAAGAGGCATTTTGCAGCAGATTTGCCCAAAATAATGTGATGTGATTTGTTGCTTCCATAGACATTAATTGCAGATCAAAGTAGAGTGAAATCATTAGTAGCTTCAAGTTACACCTTCTTAAATTCTATTCTTAGCAAATTATCCAAAATGAGCAGGTTATTCAGGTTACTCCTCCACTTAAAATCATCTAATGGCTTTGAAGCTTCCTTGGTGTAAAAACCAAAGTCCTGTAGTAGCCGACTTCATTTCCTTTGATTCTTCCATGTCTGCCCTTGCTTTATATACTCACCTCTCTAGACTGTCTAATGAATATGCAGATAGACCCTTCTTCACAGCATTACTCGCGATTTATCTGCCTGGAGACTTTCTCTAAATGTCCTCATACTGCTTCTCAGTAAATTGAATATGCCTCCTCCTCCTCCTAAAAAAATTGTTTAAATAATCTGTTGTAAATCCTAAACCCCGTGCCTCTGGTTATAATCCCACTGGTATTGTCTTTGTTATGTGTGCACAGCATTAGTGGAAGATGTGTCTTGAATTACTCTCTTTGGAGATATAAAAGAGTTTCAACAAGTAAAATAGTGAGAAGATGTGGAAAGAGATTTGTTATATGAAGTTCACTGGGAGCAGAAACTCAAAGAGACAAAGATCTCTCTCCAGAATACACAGAGAGACAAAGCCTTCCACTATAGCTGGTAGGCTGAATACTAAACTATTAGTAAATACATTTCTGTTTGTAAAGAAGTACTGGGTAACTAAAACAGATGCCTTCCTGTGCTAGTCCGGGTAGACTAGAGAAACAAAATTCATTGACACTCATATAAGCAAGAGAGAGTTTTATATCAAAGAGTAATTGAATATTAAGAAAATATCCAAGCCCAATCCAGATCAAGCCATAAGTCCAATATTAGCCCATATGCCTGAAACCAGTCTATAAGTTCCTCAACACAACACATTCAATGATACAGAATGCAGGAAGATCACAAGTCAGTGGGTGGAAGATGTTGTGGATCCAGTGGTGGTGGAAACATCTAAGTGCTGGTGTGGGGCTCCACATGGCTCCTCAGCTCCAAGACTTTAGCTCCAGCAATGTAGCTCCATATGTCTTGTCAGCAGAAAGACAAACCAGAGAGTGTGGGTCTAGCCTCCAGTGAGCTATTTATCTCTGCAGCACTTCCAAATGAGGCATCAAGCTGCGACCACATTGACAGGCTAAAATCTACCCTTTCACTCTTAATAGACTCAAGGTCACACCAGATTAGCCCTATAACACCTGAATTTTTAATTGCAGGAAACAAAATTTTAGTCTTTACTTTCATAGCTATCAATATATATAACACCAAAATATATTTAAAAATATAAAATTTGCAATGGTTTTAAAATGTAATCAAATTGTCACATTCATCCATGGATTTATAATACAAGAATAAAAAAATGCAGGGGCAATGCTGGGAGAGTGGAGGGTGAGTGGGTTGGAAAGGGGGAACTGATTACAAGGATCCACATGTGACCTCTTCCCTGGGAGAGGGACAGCAGAGAAGGGGGGGAAGGGAGACTCCGGATAGGGCAAGATATTACAAAATAATGATGTATAAATTACCAAGGGCACATGAGGGAGGGGGGAAAGGGGAGGGAGGGGAAAAAAAAAAGAGGACCTGATGCAAAGGGCTTAAGTGGAGAGCAAATGCCTTGAGAATGATTGGGGCAGGGAATGTATGGATGTGCTTTATACAATTGATGTATGTATATGTATGGATTGTGATAAGAGTTCTATGAGTTCCTAATAAAATGTAAAAAAAGAAAAGAGGAGAAAAAAAAGATTAGGGCAAAGAATGTACAGATGTGCTTTATACAATTGATGTATGTATATGTATGGACTGTGATAAGAGTTGTATGAGCCCCTAATAAATTGTTAAAAATATATATATAAAATGCACCTTCATTTCTATATTATTTTTTCATCTTATTTTATTATTAAGTAAAAAACAAACTGAAAACTTATTTTATTTATAAAATATAATACAAAATTTATTTGCTTATAATTTTAGTTAGTGTGAAATTGAACAGAACAATTTTTTTCTTTTGTGATACAAAGATGAACTTTGCATTTGCTGCAGAAAAATACTGGTGCACTCTGGATTTGAGAGCGTCACCATCGACATAGCAAGCAGTGTACCCCAAAATTGATCAAGTTTCTGGCTACTCAGTGCAAGAGGTTTATCGGGATTTTGCTGGATTGCATAAAGATTTGATTGGTTGACAATATGAGTAATGATATCCTTTGAGAAAAAATGTCTAAAACATTCAACAGGAGGTTTTACTACCCCCAGAAGAATCTATTTTGTCCTAACCATTCAGGCATAGGTCTAGCTGTACCGTCTCCAGAAATGTGTCAGCAAAGAGGAATTCTTTGATTTCTTGATGTAGATGGCATTGAACTTGTAGTTACTGGAATCGATTCTTCAACTTCAACAACTGAAGTTTCTAACTCATCTTCACTAGTATTATCATTACTAACTACGTCTTCTAACGCATCCAAGTCAGAATAATCAGGCATATATTCACTTCCTAAATATTGTTATCAAAATAGTTTGAATAGCAATATAATTAAATTTTTATATTATAAAATCAAAAATTTTAAATATAATACACATTTTATTTACCACTTTCATCCATATTAGCATCTGGTTCCTTGTCTGAGTCTGTACTGCTTCCATCTAGGTCATAAATTCACTGTTTTCCATAAAACAAACTACAATTGATGCTGTGGTAGTTTTTGTCACTGTCAATTCAAAAGACAAACGTAATGAATTTGTTACATTTTGGAAAAGTGGAAATATATAATAAATATAACGATTTTTATGAGTATTACACCTTTGGCATAAACACTAGAGTTTTATGAACATATACA
This sequence comes from Tenrec ecaudatus, assembly GCF_050624435.1. NCBI lineage: Eukaryota > Metazoa > Chordata > Mammalia > Afrosoricida > Tenrecidae > Tenrec > Tenrec ecaudatus. The sequence goes on from NC_134532.1 coordinate 201,137,097, forward strand.
AAAAACATCAACACTAAAACTTCACGAGATTGAAAATTATCGTAAAATGCACTGAACACCAACGACCACTTAACCCTAAACGCACAATCGGCCAAAACATGTGCCCTGTTCAAGCATTCTGCCTCTAAAGTGCATGACTAGCGGTATGCATCTGTACTAGGAAAGTGCAACGATTTCGCATCATGGTCAGCTCCAAAGCTTTGTAATTTCAGTACCAGATACATTCTAATTAAATGTTGCAAAAGAGTCACGCTCGGCATTATCGGGTTTGGTAGCTAGCATACTTCCTTCTTTGCTCACCCTAAAAAAAACTTTTTGCCAATTCCCACTCCTACCCCACCTCCAGAACTTGCTAACCTTTCACGATTTTTCTCCTTATTTATAACATCTGACATATATTTTTATTTATATTTCATGGTATATGTGTTAGGCTAGGTTCTCTAGAAAAGCAAAACCAGGACACTTATGAATATATATATATATATATATATATATATATATATATATATATATATATATATATATATATATATATATATATATATATATACACACACACAGTGAGAAGGAATATAGCTGCTAATTAGTCTACCCAGTAGTACAGAGAGCTCAGTTCAACTCACTTGTGTGGAACAATTAAGATACTGGAAGTCCTTCAACTCACCTGGACTGCCAGGTCCAAGGTCAAGCCAGCAGACAGCAGAGTCTTCCCTCAGTCAAGGAAGGCAAAGTTTGCCTGCAGGTAGCAGACAGCAGAGTGGGTCAGCAACAATCAGTAGCTCAGGAACTTAGTGAAGCTGACTCTGATGGGATCTCAAATTCAAGCACAGCGACAGGATCCACCAGCCTCAAGTTCAAGCTATGTATGCACCAGCAGCATGAGAAGCAGGTCAGAAGGAGCCTCAAGTTCAAGCTACATGATCCAAAGGTTGGCTTGGCCCACAGGTAGTATAGCACACAGATTGAGGCAGAGAATTAGCTAAAGCAGTGAGGAAGTTAAAATTTATTGTGCCAAAGTTTATTGAAGGGAGGAGGGATAAATGACTCAGTGAGCCTCACCTTTTTAGTTCTTGGGTCTCTTGCTTTGTGATGGTTGGACCAGGGTACAGCAGCGTTAGCCAGTTCCCTGCGTCAGCTGGCAAGGCTCACTTCCTGCAAGATATCCCTGAGGAGAAGCCACATTGACCTACCCCTATGCAGCCCTGGGTGCTGAAGCAGCCATGTGGAGACCCTTGCCAATGCTGAGATTCTTAATGTTCACTGATTCGGCTTTCCTCCTCCAGTCAGCATCATTGCATGCATTATGTGAGATGGAAAAGGACTTTGTGGATTGGTATCAGACATATAAACTAATGTTGGACTTGTTGGCTTGGGCAGCACTGAGTTGGGATATTTTCTTGATGTGCACTTAATCTTTATATAAAACTCTCTCTTCTCCCATGTCCCCCCAGAACTGTCAGTCCTGTTTTTTTTCCCTCCAGATTGTTCATCCAGTCTATCTTATTTAGATAGACCTGTGGAGATAATAACATGCACAAAAATAAGACAGAGTAAAACCAAGCAGCAATATACATGGGAGAGGGGAAGGTAGAGGGAAAGGCAGTGGTGTCAACAAACCCAGGGATAAGGGAACAACAAGTGATCTAAATTGGTGGGGAGGAGGCTGTGGGAGACCTAGTAGGGCATGATCAATGGTAATGTAACCAAGAGGAATTGCTGAAACCCACGTGGAGATTGAGCATGATGGTGGGACAGGAGGAAAGTCAAAGGAAATAGAGGAAAGATCTGGGAGGCAAAGGGCATTTATAGAGGTCTAAATAAAGTCATGCACATATGCAAATATATTTATATATGAGGATGGGGAAATAGAGCTATGTGCATTTATTAATAGGGTTAGTATTAAGGTAGCAGATGGACATTGGGCCTCCACTCAAGTATTCCCTCAATGCAAGATTACTTTCTTCCATTAAATTGGCATTTTATGATGCTCACCTTCAGGACACAACCACTGAAGACAAAGTGGGTGAATAAGCAAATGTGGTGTAGAAAGCTGATGGTGCCCAGCTATCAAAAGATATAGCATCTGGGGTCTCAAAGGCTTGAAGGTAAACAAATGGCTATCTGGCTCAGAAGTAACAAAGCCAACATGTAAGAAGCACACCAGCCTGTGCGATCACAGGTGTCGAAGGGATCAGGTATTAGGCATCATCAGAACTAAAAATCTTATAGTGAATGAGGCAGGGAGTGTGGAGTGGAGACCCAAACCCCATTTGTAGGCCACTGGACATCCCCTTACAGAAGGGTATCAGTGAGGAGACGAGCCAGTCAGGATGCAATGTAGCAACAATGAAAAATGCAACTTCCCTCTAGTTCCTAAATGCTTCCTCCCCACCCCCTATCATGATCCCAATTCTACCTTGCAAGTCTGGCTAGACCAGAGGATGTACACTGGTACAGATAGGAGCTGGAAACACAGGGAATCCAGGGCGGATGATCCTTTCAGAACCATTGGTGTGAGTGGCGATACTGGAAGGGTGGAGGGAGGGTGAGTTGGAAAGGGGGAATTAATTTCAGGGATCAACATGTGACCTCCTCCCTGGGGAATGGACAGCAGAGGATTGGGTGAAGGGAGACGTGGGACAGGGCAAGATATGACAAAATAATAATTTATAAATTATCAAGGGTTCTTGAGGGAGAAGGAAGCGGGGAGGGAGGGGAAAAAATGAGGAACTGATTACAGGGGCTTAAGTGGAGAGCAGATGTTTTGGGAATGGTGGGGGCATGAATGTACAAATGTGCTTTACACAATTGATGTATGTATGGATTGTGATAGGAGTTGTGTGAGCCCCTAATAAAACTATTAAAAATAATAATTAAAATATTTTAAAAACCAATTCTCTCTTATACATGAGTTTCTTTGGATTTGTTTCTCTAAACTACCCAGACTAACACAAGCAGAGTACACTAGTCTGATCGCCAGGGAGCAAGAGGGAGACAGAATGCTGCTGTCTTTATTTATTTCAGCCGTCCTCCAATCAAACTGAGACCACACCAAACTCTGCCCACCGGTTCCCATGACCTAGTTGGCACAATAAACCTATCACTGTATGTTTGTGAACTGTCTTTCCCTGGCCAAAAAAAAAAAAAAAAAGGGAGCTCTGTAAAGAAAACCAATTTAACATCTTCACTTCTGTATCCCTAGAACTAAAAGATAGCTTAATGTGTAGAACCTACCAGTAATCAGTTGCTATTCATTTGCGGCAGCCCTTTGCATGTCACATAAAACTGTGTCCCATGGGAGTTTCAACATATGACTTTTCAGAAGTAGACCCCTAGGACTTTCTTCTGCAGTACCTCAGTGTGGGTGGGAATCTCCAACCTTCCTGCTAGTTGCTGAGTGAATTTTCCAAATTTTACCCCTCTTTCACATAAAACACATAGAAAACACTCAATAAATATTGGTTGAATAAGTGCTTTCACTTCTAGTTCTTTAAGGGTAGTACTGACACAATTTGAAGTTGTAAAACTTTAATGTGAGAGGAAGGGAAATGGGACAGGAGTTGACTGGGGAGCAATTTAGGAAACAGGCCATAAACAACCACAGAAATAAGAACCACCATGCAGAATGGTGGCCGGACTTCATCTCATACAGTTTGGACCTGTCATCAGGAGAGACAAGTTCTTGGCAAGGGCGCCATGCTTTGTCACATGGAGGGAGGGTCAGTGGACAGAGGAAGCCCCTTGAGGAGATGGATGCACCTGATGACGGCGGCAATGGGACCCAGTATTTGTGAGGGTGGCACAGGCCTGGCTGTGTTCCATTCTGGCGGACTTTGGAAGCAACGTGATGGCACCTAGCCATTACGACTGAACAATTTGCCGTTGGTTTGGACATGAAGCATACTTATCACTGAATACCATTATAGGCTAGTCATTTTTCACATAAAGGGAAAAAAATCGGTTTCATAATCACAGACTCTACCCCTAACCTTGGCTAATCATCTTGCAAATGCATGCAATTAGTCACAAAGGGTAATGGGAAAGGGAGGGCCAGCGGCCCAGGCAGCACAATTCATCACCCACACAAGAGAAATAATTCAAATTCTGTGTCCTTCTAAGGGTGGCTCAGCAGCATCAATTTTACATCTGAAGGGCAATCTCATCCAAATTCTCTAAAATGCACCAAGATTTTCATAACCACTTTCTGCTCAAGCCAGCATTTAGCACACCAAACAGCCATGAGAGAAAGCACGAAGCATTGGGAAAACAATTGACTTATCAGCCCCCAAAGGCAATCATACAAGGCAATCTTGTTGGTTGTTTTGATTAAACTTCTAACTGTGTAACTCCATAAGAGGAGTCAGACAACTTACTCATCTTTTACGAAGTCCAACCATGTGATTCAAAATGGGCCGGTGAGATTACAGGGATCCACATGTGACCTCCTCCCTGGGAAATGGATGGTGGAGAAGGGGGGGAAGGGAGGCTCCAGATAGGGCAAGATTATGACAAAATAACAATCTATAAATTATCAAGGGCTCATGAGGGAGGGGGAGCGGGGAGGGAGGGGAAAAAAGAGGACTTGATGCAAGGGGCTTAGGTGGAGAGCAAATGCTTTGAAAATGATTAGGGCAGGGAATGTACGGATGTGCTTTATACAACTGATGTATGTATATGTATGGATTGTGATAAGAGTTGTATGAGCCCTTAATAAAATGTAAAAAAAAAAATGGGCCGGTGAATAAGATCTACGGGGCTACGGCAAGTTTCCAGTCCATCAAGCCTGTGATGTAAACAAATAAAACATGATAGGGGAGATTGCTATAAAAGTGTAAGAACTTCTGAAAAATACTTGAGAAAGCAAAATAACTTAGTGGATGAGAGTGCCTAAAGTCATTAATGATGACACAAAAGGGATTTCCCCCCCCCCCAAAAAAACTGTTTGGAACAAGAGAAACTGACTGGGTAGGCCCACTGTTCAGGCCTCTAATGTGAACAGGTGATAGAACACTGAAATAGCTATTTGGTCTCCTTCAAGTTGGAAAGGTCCAATTTAGAAAAAGGGAATTGTAGCCCAAGATAGTTGGGAAGATAGTAAAAAGGGCACATAGCCACTTTAAGTGAATTTAAGTCTATAAGACCAAGCAAATTACATCCTCAGAAGCTGAAGGAATTTATAGATGGAATCTCAGCACCACTATTTGGTGCGAAGTATGGGACAGAGGCCAGAAAATTGAAGGTAGCTCTGTGCAGCTCTGTTTTTCTTAAAATGGGAAATGTACAGCTCAAGTGGCAGGTGTGGATCACAGGCCAAATTCAAGAGCAGAGTAACTAAACAGATGCATGTCAAATATCTAAAAAAAAAAAAAGGAACTGACGATTACATATCAATAAGGACTCACACACCAAAGGTATCAATGGCAGTCATTTGCATTCTTGTTGTGGTTTTGATTTGGGCATGTTGGTTGTTTTGTCTTCTTTTCAGAAAGAGAACGTTTCATAGCAAAAACACCCAGGACCTTAGAAGCAAGGGTCAGGCATGGTCATGGTATGCAGGATCAAGGGATCTCAATTATTCACCCAGCAGTGAATCACCTAAGAGTCGGGCATTGAGAGAGGCCAATGTAACAAATGGACGGGAGGGCAATAAAGACAACAATCCTGGCCAGAGTGTGCATACAAACGCAGTAAATAGGCCAACAGCAATATATGTGTGAACGGTCCTACACAAGAGTTTCTGAGGCAATTACATATTTCTCAAGATCCGAATGTCAATATAGCTGTTGCTGCCGGATGCGGTTTTGTAATTGTGTGAGTGAAAAGTTGTGATTTATCTTCCACAGATGTCAGCTCAAATTGGCCATTTATTTGTATTCTTGAAACCCAGGGGTGTAATTTTGCTCTGTGCCACCCATTAAAACATAAAACAAAATAAATAAACTTTTGTAAATTCCACTCAAAGCAACCTATGGACAAGACAGATTTTCCTAATGGAAAATGCCCCTCAGCCAAGCTCTGGCAATGTTTCAGATTGGAAACAAAGTCAGAATGGATTGATAACTGGAAACATCGCTTGATTAGGATCAGGACTGGGTGAGCGTAAAGATGCAACGGTCCCATGCTGGTGAATACAGCATAGTGAGAACTTTTGAGTCAGGAACATCAAAGTCATGTGAAGGGAGATAGCCCTAGGGAAGTAGCAGGCACATGTGTGAAGACAGGTAGTTTGGGCTCTCAGCCTAGATCCTCAAATCAGAAAAGGTGACTTCAATTAAAGTATAGCTAGACAAGCTGTATAATATATACAGACATATGTTTTAATACAACAGTTTATAGAGCTGTGGATGAATCTGCCAACCGTGTGGTTATTATGTTGGTAAAAGATCTCTGATTACACTGGCCCACACACACTTTGATGCCTCAAAGGTTAGACTTGTTTCCCAGTAGATTTGATCTGCTGATTGAAAAAAAAATGGCACCAGTTTTTCCCTACCAGCTCTAGTTTTTAAGATAAAGAACCTATGTCATATGCCACTCCTCACTCGGCTCGCCCATAACAACAATCAGGATACTTTAATGTAGTGCCGGCTAGATCGAGGGAAAGTGCACTTTGGCTTATTTACATCATTTGTGATGTACTAAATATTTAGGTCAATTTATACTTCCCATGGTGTCCTCTGATCTGAAGATGTATTTGAACAGTGCAATGTCCATGAACTTGGAATTTCCCTGGAGTATTACTTTGCCTTTATTAGGAACTGGATAACAGGCAGTTCTAAGTTATCTTAAATGAGGGCCAGAAATAAGTTACTACACAGCAAGTCGGAGCCCTGGTGATGTAGTGGGTATATGCTTCACGGCTAACCACAGGGTCAGCTATTTGAGCCCACCAGCTGCTCTATACAAGAAAGATGAGGTTTGCTCCTCCCATACAGGTTTACAGCCTCCGAACCGCACAGAAGTGCCACTCTGTCCTTTAGGGTTAGTACAAGTTTTAGGCAACTGCCTGGTAGTAAGTTTAGTACAATAAAGAGAGATTCAAATGTTCTGAACCCCCAAATGGGTCTGTCCGAGTTATAACATTATTAAAATTAAAATGTTCCAGTCTTGTTGTAAGATGGCACAACCTCTTCACCTGTGCAACAGAAACTCTTAAAAGAAGAAATGTTTTCTTGTAAAGAAGGTTGACATCAACCTCACCTCTGAAACATTTAACACGAATTATCCATTGACTTCTTTTTATTAAAATGTGTTCTAAAATGATTACTACACAATTTGAAGGAGAAAAACTTAGATCTTCAAAATATTTATGAAAATTGGTACGAAGTTTTACGTTTTCAACACCCTAAATGTCCCTCACAATTTCCATGTATGCACCTTTTCAATGTTCTTTTTGTATTTTCTACTCTTTTTAAGCTGTGCTCTGGTTTTGCAGTGTCTATGCATTGTACAGCCTCCCATACCATACCTTAAAGAAAAATCCACTGCTATCTAACAGATTTTAACTCACAGTGTCTCCATCAGAATCGCCCCAGTGGGGTTCCAAGCTTTAAATCTTTTAAAGGCTGCAGACTGGTGAATTTGAACCACTGACCTTATGATTGGCAACTCAATGTGTAATCAACTAGCCATCATGGACCCATATAAAGCTTCCCTTGAAGTCCCTTAATAGCTAATTATTTTTCAAATATTTCTTACCTTTTTGGTCTTATCCTGTAATTTGTGGGTCTCGATTCTTCTCCTATTTAAAGCTAGGATGATAAATTAGTAAATTAGTAACTTAATGGCTGAAAATATAGAGGAACACCATATCTAAGAAACCAGAGCTGCCACAGTCTATCCAATACAATTTTCTGAATCAGTGCCTCAAATAACCCTAGAACCAGGCTGTGTTAGTCTGGGTGACCAGAGAAACAAATTCATGCACACACATATGTGTATAAGAAAGAGATTTATCGCACTGGCCGGTGCGATCACGAGGTGCCCAAGGGACCAGGTATAAGGCATCATGCAAAAAAAAAAAGATATAAGTGTGTGTATGTATGTGTATATATGTGTATATGTGTATATGTATATATATCATATTAAATGAAGGGGGAAGTGCAGAGTGGAGACCCAAGGCCCAAGTGTCAGCCAATGGAGATCCCCTCATAGAGGGGTTTAGGAGAGGAGATGGGTTAATTAGGGTGTGAGGTAGTATCGATGAAGAACACAGCTTTCCCCCAGATCCTGGATGCTTCCTCCCCCCAACTACCATGATCCGAATTCTACCTTGCAGGGCTGGATAGGACAGAGGCTGTACACTGGTACATATGAGGGCTGGAGGTACAGGGAATCCAGGGTGGATGATACCTTCAGGACCAAGGGTGTGAGGGACGATGCTGGGAGAGTGGAGGGTGAGTGGGTTGGAAAGGGGGAACTGATTACAAGGATCCACATGTGACCTCTTCCCTGGGAGAGGGACAGCAGAGAAAGGGGGAAGGGAGACTCCGGATAGGGCAAGATATGACAAAATAACGATGTATAAATTACCAAGGGCACATGAGGGAGGGGGGAATGGGGAGGGAGGGGGAAAAAAAGAGGACCTAATGCAAGGGGCTTAAGTGGAGAGCAAATGCCTTGAGAATGATTGGGGCAGGGAATGTATGGATGTGCTTTATACAATTGATGTATGTATATGTATGGATGGTGATAAGAGTTGTATGAGTCCCTAATAAAATGTAAAAGAAGAAAAGAGAAAAAAATGATTAGGGCAAAGACTGTACAGATGTGCTTTATACAATTGATGTATGTATTTGTATGAACTGTGAAAAGAATTGTATGAGCCCCAATAAATTGTTAAAAAAATAATTTAAAAAATAAATTAAAATTAAAATTAAAAAAAAGAAAGAAAGAGATTTATATACAAGAGCAATTGAACATTGCGAAAACATCCCAGACCAGTCCAGATCAAGTCCATAAGTCTGATTTTAGCCCCTTTTTCTGATATCAATCTATAAAGTCCTCTTGAGACTCACGAAGCACGTGCAATGATGCCGAATGCAGAAGATCACAGGCCAGGGGATAGAAAGTCTTTGGTTCCAGTGTCATTGGAAACATCTCAGCGCTAGCAGGGGTCGCTCTGTGGCTTCTCTGGATTTTCAGGTCTGGTTGCATCCATGTGACTTGTCTTCTGCAATGTCTTCCAGGGAGTAGCAGAGAGAGAGAGAGAGAGAGAGGTGTCTTCGTCCTCCAAGGAGGAAGTACTAAATTTCCCAGAATTCTCAGGAGAAGGCCATGCCCACACAGGAGTCTCATTGGCTATCTCTAGATTGACAGCCTAGACTCGATGTATACACTCTTAATCCTTAAATTGACACCAGATTAGGTGACTGCCACACAGGCCTAAAAACCAAGACACTGGGGGTGGGTAATTCATCCTTCTCCATTGTGGAAATTGTGCCAATCTTCCTTCTTGTATCATCTGAGGTAGATATGGCTCTACTTAATTCTCATCATCCTTGGTCAGAAGCAGATTCTCAACTGTGAAGAACTTCTAGTTTTTGCAGACAACTTTCCATCTCTGTGTAATTTGTTCAAGTTAAGACTGGCAATATAGATGCACCATTCCGTGTCGTGAGAGGAAACGTTTTTCATCTAATGCTTTCCACTAATGCTTAATCCTAGCTACTTGGACATCAAAAATTGTTTTTTGGTTGGTTGGTTGGTTGGTTGGTTGACTGGCTGCTTGGCTGGTTGTTGGTTGGTTTTTCCCTGTGTAACACTTCTGAGCTATATCATGGTTATAATACTATTAAACATCCTTCCTGAAATCAGTTTTAAAGAGTTAACGGATTCTGCTTCTTAATTTAACACATTTCTCCAGCATCCTTCTAGTCTATACTGCAGATGCACTTGTTACATATGCTGCAGAGACATTTGCGGAGGTACTAAATGTATCAGTTATATGAGATGGAGGAGGAAGGGAAGTTTACATTTCTAGCATCACATTCTTAAGCTGTAACAGAAAAGAGGCTAGCAATGGACCCCTACTCAACACAAGGCTCGTGCAATACATGCTACACCTACCCAGAAGGAAAGAGAACATGGCAAGCCTCTCCTAAGATTTTCAGAGTTTCAGTTTAGAGTCCAGTTCACGTTGGAGGATTTAATCTTTAGAGTCATGTGAAAATTAGCTCATCTGGTGGGCTGCTATTTCAGAACCAACTCATTCTAAAAGTCCCAGTGGAGGAAGATCCTGGTTAATGTGAACGCCCTCCAAAGCAGCCCTCGTCAATTGCTTTCCCGGGCCCAGCTTTTAGACAGCCCTCCTCTGATAATAGACCGTGGACTCTCAATTATTCGACCACCTGTTCCATATTTGTCTTGCACAACTGCTCAGAGCTGGCTTCCAAATCGCTGACTGTTAACGCTAACTGCGGCTTGAGTGCCTGGTCTCAACATTCTTACCACTGCGTAGTTGAATAACAGACCCCACCTCTGTCCTCCTATGTTGTAAGGAGACGGCTGTTACTTGTAATAAAATCCAACTCCAACTCTCCCCAAACTGCTAACATGCAAAGCACATCCCATGCGGGAGAGATAAGTAGATCATTGGGCCTTTCCTCTTGTTTTTGGATATTTCCCCTTAATTTTCTGCCTCTTGGAGAATGGTACTGCTCCTTTTTTGACATTTTCTTCCAAGATTGAGCACAGGACTCTTCCCTTAATTCTCAATAGTGCAGCTGGAACTGTCCTGAAAGACTCAGAATCATTAACGGAGGACTAGAATATATAACCACCGAAACCCAAAGCCAAGGAGCCATTTCCGACTCACAATGTCCTTAGAGGACAGAGTAGAACTGCCCTACAGGATGTCCAAGGCTGTCAATCTTTATGGGACCGGGCTGCCACCTCATTCTCCCACAGAAGATACTAAAATACCAAAGTGACTGGCTGCTAGATATCACCTTTGCCTTCTGTCCGTGTGTCCTGTGTGCTATTTCAGTGCTGGGAACTTTGTCACAGGTATTTAACATACCCATGTAGTTCCCCCTTGGCAGGTAGGTTTCTGTAGTGTCCACGTGAAGACGCACCAGGAAGAAAATCTGGTAATGCCCTTGAAAAATAGCCAATGACAATCCTCCTAACCACATTATGTGCAGTGGCTCCCACAGCGAATGTGGGCGTGGCAGTAATTAGGAAGATGGTGCACAATAGGGCAACAAGTCCTTGTGCTCTAAATGAGGTCACTATGAGTCAGAGCTGACTCCAAGTGCAGCAGCAGCAACAACAACAACAATACGAGATAATCAAGCTTCCACCCTATAATTCACTTATCTTCTATGAGGGTGGGAGGGGGGTGTTCCTTGCAGAAATTCTTCCCGGCCTACTCCCTAGTTTCTACCTAGTGCTACATCTGCCTTTAATAAAAGACATCAAAGGTAATCTTGGAGTACTCAGAAATGTACCCGTCCATTGTCCTGCGCACTTTGAAAACCAAATCCAATAAGCCAATCTCCAAGAATAATGAGCGTGGTCAAAATGGATATCCATTCGCAGACGCGTGAAACAGGATGCCATATGCAAAAATAAACTCAAATTAATCAAAAACCTGGAAAAAACCTAGAACGAGGAAGATCAACAAGGAAAAAATAAGGACAAGCGTAGGATTCCTTGACTATTGTTTCTATGGGTGTTGATCGCAGTGTCAAGTACACACCGTCAGGCACCGTATGACACAGCAAGTCTGGCAATGTGGTTCCAACCACTGCAGATCTTACTACGTTAACATTTTTAAGTGCGTACAATGGTTCATAAGATCAAATGGGCACTATGTGACCTGCACCAACCTTATTATTGCATTATTATGTTAATGACCTTTTAGTGTATCTGAAAGTATGTATTTTATGAGTTTATGTATAAAAAGGGACACAGTTTAAGAAGCTGGATGTTCATATTCTGGAAGCTAGCTCCAGGAGACAACTCTCTCTCTCCGTTGGCTTCCACGCCCATGAAGAGTCCCCGTTCTAATTCACTGGGGTGGTTCGATTCTGTCCTAGACGGCTGCTGTGGTTCACCATTGACTCCGTGCCAGCAAGTTAGACACTTAGCTATCTCTGTCTGTCTCTGTGTGTGTCTGTGTGTCCTGACTAGAAGATTCTCAAAGCCAGGAACCAGAGTTCAAAGGATGCACTCTGTTTCTTGAGCCTCTTTTCTTGGTGGTACACGTGTTCACTTTTCTCCACTCACTTGTCTTTTCTAAGATAGAAGGTGATGCAGGCAAAACACCAGGCAATCTCCCCTTATGTTGGTTCAGGCCTGTGACCAGAATAACAGTGTTGTATCTTTTGCCAATGCCTTTTAACTGGAGGGTTGATCATATCATAAGAGAACTTTACATACCTGCCAGATCACAAGAATACATAGCTGCCAAATTATATCTTTACATAATTGCCAAACCATTGAGAATCATAACATACATAAGATGACACAATTTGGGGGGACACAGTTCCATCCATGCCTGGCGCTCATCATATCATCTGGGGTGCAAAATAAACACAATCCATTTTCATAAACTCAATCTTCACTTTAAGCCAAGAAGTCAGATACTGAGACACATCATATGACTGTAAAGCACTGCAGCACATCTTGGCTACTGGGCATTAGAGGCCCACGGTTGACATGATAGGCCCAAAGTCATTTCAGGTGAAGGGCGCTAGAAGATTTGAAATGCATTTCTTCAAGAAATCATCTTGATTTTTCCAGGCTGACATAGAAAGAAGAATTTGGGGGGTTAGACTTCATCTCAAAACAGCTCTAAGTGTTTATAATTACATTCCAAACATCTGCTACAATAATCACAGATCTGTGTTAGTTTTTCAACACATGCAGTGTTCTAGCCTGAGCTTGAATTGTGAGAATCTGAAGTTGGAAGCCTTATCTGAACAGTCACCATGGTGTCTAATCTATTGCAAGTCAATGGCCAACCCTCAGTGGCCTGAGTGTAGGAGGAACTGGATCCCATGATTTGCCATCAATTTTTGTTCCCAGTGTTTAACATTTTCATTTTTTATTAATAAATCTTTTTATTGGAGCTCATACAACTCTTATCACAATCCATACATACATCAATTGAGCAAAGCACCCTTATACATTCGTTGCACTCGTCATTCTCAAAATTCACCTTCCACTTTTTCATTTTCAACACTGAGATTTGATTCTTTTGAGTCAGTGGTTGTGGGGGAAGAGAAAGAGGTGGTGATAACCCAAGACAAAAACTCCTTCTCCACCAGGTCGATTCCTGCTCAAGGGGAGCCAGTGTGCAGAACTGAGACAGTAGAACTGTGCTCCAGAGTTATCCGGGGCTGCCTTTCTAGGGGTCGCTTGCCAGACTTGATTTGGAGGCACCTCCACGAGGCTTTCCATTTAGAACCTTTTTCACCACCAGAGGCTTCTACACTCAAATCAGAGTCTGCTATAATTTGAATCTACCAGAGCAGATGTCAGGGGCCCTGGTGGCATACTGATTATGAGTTGGGCTGCAATCCACAAGGTCAGCAGTTTGAGAAACCACGAGCCTGCTCCTCCAGAGAACGCTGGGGCTGTCTACTCCCACAAACAGCCACAGTCTCAGACATACACCAGGTCAGTTCTACCCCGGCCTCTAGACTCACAGAGTCGGCATGGACTGGATGGCAGTGAGATGCCAGTCACCACCTGCTTCGATGAAGCTCACCAATGAAGGAAGGGTTGAACGCTTTTCAATGGTTGAAAAGAGGAGGAGTGAGAAGGGGAAGCCAAAGGGAGAAGTAGGGCAAATAACATTGGGAATTGCACTCAATGACATGAAACAAAAGGTTGAACAGGAAACAGACGTTTTCTGTAAACCTTCATCCAACTCACAATTTAAAAAAAATTAAGAGAGTGGAAGTTATATTGTCCAAAGAGAAGGTTTAATGGAGCTGTCACCAGGCTCCCATTCATTTGTTGTATTGGAACCCACGGAGGGGCTACCCAGAAGAAAACCCCACAAAGATGACACCCAAGGCAGGTCTACTCTGTCCCATGTGTTGTGCTTAGATGCGATCTTGGTGGCCCCCACTCATTGTGACTTTGTGTACAGCGGACTCAAGACACTTCCTGTCTCATACCACCCTCTCAGTTGTTGCTATGTGGGAGCTAGTTGTGGCTGCCATTCGGTCAACCCACCTCTTCGAGGCCCTTCCCTCTTTTTCACTGACCCTCTACTTTACCAAGTATGATGTCCTACTGCAGGAGATGGTTGGTACCTTCTGATAAACTGTCTAAAATGTGAGACAAAGCCTCACCAGCCTTACTTCTCTTCTTTAAGGTCAGTCTAAGTGAAACTCAATCAACAGCACGCAACAGCATGACTGTTTTTGCCATAGCAGTTGCAACAGAGAACCTTTGGCCAGCAAAGGCAAACTATTTATCATCTGATCCTTTAGAGAAAAAGCTTATTGACCCTTGCTTTAGAATTGACAACTGTGTATGTGTGTGGGGGGAGGGGTGATGGGGGGACACCCTGAAAGTCAATATTAATGCTTTTTCCATTCTTATTTTTCAAAGGGTAAAACTTTCCTGGAGACTATGTGGAAGACTAGACATTTATCTTTAAAAGTCAAAAACACCAATGGGCACACGTTGGCAGTGACCCGAAGGTTGATTGATTAAGGATTCTTGCCGTGTAACTCGATGACAGGAGAGTCCTCAGAAGCACCTCCTCTGGTGCCATCTGGCATGGAATTTTTAGCTCAATCTCCCAAGAAACAAGCAGAGACTCTCAGAAAAGAAAACAGTCGTTTTCCTTTGACTCCAACAACAGCTGAAGAGAGGAGTCTGCTGGTATTTCTACACTTGCTAGTAAAACTCGGAGGCAATCTCATAAAAGCGGTGCCCTTGCAGGCTGGCAAGAGGTCTGTGTTAGCTCAGGAGTGGGGATGGGGTGGAAGAGGGAGTGTGGCTGGGTGTGGTGTGTAGGACAGGTGGTTTTATGCTTTGGGCGTTTGCGTTTTTCGTTCCTTTGTGTTTACATTAGAATCCTTAAAAAAAAATTTTGTGTGCTTTTCTGGAAGCAGTTAAAGAAGGGCTCATTTAAGATAATTTTTCTTCTTGATAAAGAAATGTTCCTTCAAAGCTTGCTTGTCACTAAGTGATCTCATTAATTTCATAGACCAAGAAGAAATTAAATGATCATAGGGATTTATCTCCAGTCACTTCTTATTACATTATTCATGTCTGAATTATCAACTGGGGTTTTATTCCACTTTTTTTTTTTGTTACACTCGCTCTCTGCTGGCAAGGCTGCTCTCACCCCTTCTTGGATGCCTCCTTCTCCTGTCGCAAATACCAATTTTACGAGGTTCCTAAGTGCCGTGGCGTCAGTTACAACTCTTAGTGATTCGATGTGCAACAATACAAAGCACTGCCCAGCCCTCCACCATCTTCACTCTTGTGCCAATCCATCTTATCGAGGGCCTTCCTCTTGTCAACTGGCCTTCACTTTCCCCAGCACGATGTCCTTTGCCAGAGGCTAGTCTCTCCTGATAAAATTTCCTACATACATGAGACCAAATCTCGACCTCCATGCTTCTAAGTAGCATTCTGGATGTACTACCTCAGGAGAGTATGCCAATAAAACTCTTTTCCTGCTCCACTCTTATTTTTCTAGTTGAGCCATGGAATCTACACCTATCTATTTTACGCTCCGACTGAGAAATCGTCTCCAACCCCTGCTCGCACGATGCATGACTCCCTTCAACACTAGTGTTTAGCTGTGGCAAAAGGACCTCAGTCTCTGCATGTCTAACAGCCCCATTATCCTCCCACTCTGACTGATCTTCCTCCAGGACTTCCTGGGCAGGTGAATGGCACCTCATCCACTTACGCCAACTAGAAGGGGGTAGCCATGTTGACATTTCTTCTCCCTTATGTTCCCCATCCAAACAAACACAGAAACAAGATTTGTGACTTCTGTAATACTGTAGTATTCATACCTTTTTACCTCTCATCATCTCCATTCTTACTGTCTTAGTTGATGCTACCCCGAGTCCATGCGTGTGTGGTCTCCCTACTGGTACAGGCTGCTGTGCAGTAGATTCACGACAGCCCAGGTGTATCAGGATGGAAGTGTAGTTCCAAAAGTAAAAAGTTGGGACTTTTCTGTAGGGAAGTACATCACCCAATCTGTCTTTCAAGGGACCTTGAGGTGGAAATGAACCTCCAACCTTTCAGTCAACTGGCGACCAAGTAACTATTTGTACCACCTAAGGGCTTCAGAACCCCAGCCTCCTCCACTGTCCACTGGAATCAGAGGAGGTAACTTTTATGGTGCCTACCCTGTTTTAAACCCTTCAATGGCTTCCTGTTGTCATGAAGGGAAAAACATTTGCAATGAACAAAACAACAAGGTTTTAATGGCTCTCCCATTGGCCGACTTCCCGAATTTCATCGACTGACATGCTCACCCTCTGTTTCATTGCCTCGAAAGCTCCATTTTCTTATCATTTCCAACCGCTTTGCACAGGCTGTTCTTCCTCTGAGTGTCGCTACAATGTTCCTCATAAAAGGACTTTTCATGAAGAGTACTCTTCTTGATCACTTAAATACCTGAGGGGAGGAAAGTCATGAATCCTTTCCAGAGAAAAGACACTACCTTTTCCTGTGTCATCCTCCCAATAGTGTCTATGTTTGAGTTCATTGTCGCAGCCATGTGTCCATCCATCTTGGTGAGGGACTGCTCTTTTTCACAAACCTCCTACTTTACCAAACACGATATCCTTTTTAAAGACGGTTCCTTCAAATACTGCGTCCAAAGTACGTGGAAAGTCTCCCCACGCTTGCTTCTAAGAAGTGTGCTGGCTGCACTTCCAAGGGCGCGTGTTAGTTCTTCTGGTAGTTCATGGTATTTTCCAGATCCTGCACCAACACCGTCATTCAAAGGCAGTCATCAATTTTTTTGTTGCTCTCTTTATTTTGGTGAACAAAGACAAAAGACCACAAAAAAAGAACCTCACCAATACTTGTCCAACCTAACATAAAGTATAGCATATTCATCTGTCTAATGAACTTGCAAAGAGATGAGGATATTGAAGCAATTCGATGGGAAGGACAGTTCAGGAAGTGTCGAAAACATAGGTTGGTTTGGTCCTGGATGTTCTGTATTATTGTCCCAAATGACAATTTTACTTTGACTTTCTGACTAAGACTCGGAAGAAAGGCCTGGCAATCTACTTCTGGCAAGGAGCCAGGCAAAACCCTCTGGAACACAACATAGTATTCCTGGTTATGATTCTGGTTGATGATCCCTGCAGGTTGGAAGGCACTCAAAATGCACAGTGATGGCAACAAGGGTCGTAAACATGACCCGTCGTGGGCAGTGGGTTGTTGTGTGGTATTTGGGGCCACCAGAAGTTGGAGCCGACTTGCTGGCAGCTAGCAGCCACAACAAAAGTAGCATCCCAGCTTAAGAATGTTCAGAGTACTCATTTGGGAGGAATTTAGAGATGCAGAGATGAAAGGAGCTGATACATATAATTGCAATGTAGTGTTATTAAAGATGAAATGCTTTCGTAATTTATGATGTTGATAATGATATGCTGTGATTACATAGACTGTTTTTCCCAGTGGTTTCTTCCAGGTATTGCTTGTTCACTTCTCTAATATCACTAGCACGTAGGGAGCGATTATGATGCCTTTAATATTGCATGTAAGAGAAGAGAGCGCTTTAGTGAGTGACTTGTTTAAATCATAACATAGTATCAGATTTGGGGGCAAATCGGATGACAGGCTTTTAAAGGAAAACAACGATACCCAAAATGTTTTCTCAGCTCCCTGCCCAAGGCTTCCACACGAACCACGGTTATAACCTCATATGCATTTGTTTAGCCACTCTAGGTACCCTGGAGGTGTGGTGGGTTAAGCTTTGGGTTGTTCTTTACAAAGTTAATAGTGTGAACCCAACAGCTGCTCCTCAGGAGAAGGACAGGGTTGTCTTCTCCCACAAAGCCTTGCAGTCTCAGAAACCATAAGGAATCATTCTACACTGGCCTGTTGGGTCAGGTGTGTAAAGTTCAAGCAGCAATACCCACTGTTTTCTGCTTGTTTGTTTGTTTGAATATTCCCAGGAGCCCTGGTGGTATAGTGGTTATGTGTTGGGCTATGATCTGAATGGTCAGCAGTTTGAAACCACCAGTGGGTCCAAGTGGGTCCAGGGGAGAAAGATGGGGCTTTCTACTCCTGTAAACAGTCTCAGAAACCCACAGGGGTTCACTATGAGTCAGCAGTGACTAGACGGCCGTGCATTTGGTTTGGTTTGGGGTCCTTTCAGGTGACTACGTGTAGCAATCCACTACATAGCAGTGGATTTCATTTCTTCATTGGAAATACGAGGCCACACCAAACCCTCTTCCTTCCAGTAGATTCCTGACTCCTAAGCAAGCCTAGAGGACAAAGCAGAACTTCTCCCACAGTGGTTCATGACTCTAAATCTTCAGGAGAGTTGATTATCTTATTGGTCTCCCAAGGAGCAAGTTGTAGGTTTGAACTACTGACCCTGCTTTTAACAGCCCGACTCTTAACCCACTCTGCCATCAGGATTACAGAGAATATGATGTTGCTGTGGTGGTAGTTTTAGGTGGCATGCATGGCGTTGGTTCCCACCCATAGGCATCCTATGCACAATAGAAGAAAACACCACCCAGGCCTGGGCCATTCTCACAAGGAACAATTACGAGGATGGCCCAGGGAATTGGAGGCAGAGGGTTAAATTCACAGTCAACTAACCTTTATTGTTGTTGGGTACCATCAAATTAGTTATGACTCAGAGTGACCCTATGTGTAACAAGATGAAACACTGCCCAGTCCTGCGTCCTCCATACCATTCTTCTCATTTTTGAGCCCCTTCTTGCAGTCACGGTTGAAGGCCTTCCTCTTATTTACTGACCCTCCACTTTATCAAACACGATGTCCTCTTTTAGGATTGATGTCTCCTCACTGCATGTCCAAAGTCTCCCAACCTGACCTCTAAGGAGCACTCTGATTTCACTTCTTCCAAGACAGATTTCTTTTGGCAGTCCATGGTCCTCTCGGGATTCTTCTCCAGCCCCAGAGTTCAAGTGTGTTGGTTCTCCTTTGGTCTTCGTTTTCAATGTCCAACTTCCACATCTATATGAGGCTATCAAAAATACCACCTAACCTTCATTGAGCACCTATTAAGTGCAAGCCACGGGTTCTCAATGCTATTTCGAATTAAATGTTGCAACAAATATATAAACCTAGTTGCCAATAAGTGAAGTTGCTTTCCCAACACAGCCCAGCTGGGCTCAATATACTAATCCATATTTCCAGGCATCAATATCAATATTCTTTCTTTAATGTGTAAAAATTTGAGTGTCTTATAAAGTTATAGAAAAACATACATATGCTTTGATTTAATGATAAAAAGTTGAAACTATCTTATGGTCCAAATTACTACAATGTTTTTAATAAGTTAAATCAATAATCAGTGACCTTAATTTTGAACATGAGAAGTTTTACTATGTTTCTGAAACAATATTGTTTGACGTCTCGAAGTAATGTATCCAATCCCGAACCCACTGCCATTGAGTTGCTTCTGACTCAGTGTCACTGTAGGACCCAAAAGAATGCTAGGATTGTCCAGACAGTAATTCTTACAGATTGGGCCACCACATCTTTCTCCTGTGGAGCATCCGGTGGGTTTCAATGGCCAGCATTTTAATTACTGACCAAGGGCTTGAACTACTGTGCTACCATGGTTTTTGAAGTGATGGCATTCAAAATATGTTACAGAATTCCAAATGACAGGGGTTGTAGTGTACTATTAACATACAGATTTAGAGGATGATTCAAAGTAACCATTGCTTTGTGAAGAAAGGTGTAATTTCAAAGATACCTTTTCATTTTGCTCTGCTCAAAACCAGACTCTGATATGTTAACTGATACTAAAGAAGAAAGAAGTCACTGTCTAGAAAATAGAAGAAAAGGGAATAAGTGAAAATGTCATGATTGACTTACCAGCTCATTATGCTTATCATTAAATATCATTAGTTATGTGAGACACTGAGTAGCTAGCTATTGTTGGCATATAGGACCAAAATGAACAATTTCTTATATTATAATAATTTATATTGGCAAATCAAGAAGGAAGACTATATACATTTTATTTGGGAGATAATCAGAAAATAGTGAAGAGCTATTCAGAAAATATGCGAAGACCTACCTACATATCTGGTGTAGGTTATACATAGTTCTTCATTTCAATAATGTTATTTCCTCTGTCTTGCTAATTGTAACGTGTTCCTGAATCTTTTAAAAATGCTTAATACTGTTACAGAAAATAAGTTTAAAAAATACCAACGGAGGCCAAATGAAACTAAGTGGAGAAGCAAGTGGCTTGTAAAGACGTGTGTGTTGCTGCTGGGTCCATCCAGTTGGCTGTGACCTTCAGTGACCTTATACATAATCAAACAAAAGACTGCCCAGTCTTGTGCCATCCTCTGAATTATTGTTATGTTTGAGCTTCATGTGACAGCCATTGAGTCCAACCATTTCATCCAAAGGTCTTCTTCTTTTGGGCTGACCTTTTACTTTACCAAGCATGATATTCTTTTTAAGAAATTGGTATCTCTTGATAACATGTCAAAAGTATAGGAGACAAAGTCTTTCCATCTTCAGTCCTAAGGAGCATTCTGGCTGAACTTCCTCTAGGAAAGATCTTTTTATTCTTCTGACAGTCCACTGTACTTTAAATATTCTTCTCCAACACCATAATCCAAATGTATCAAGACTTTGAGGTTTTTTTATTTGTTGCCCAAGTTTCACATGCCCATGAGGTGACTGAACATACCCTGGCTTGAGTCAAGGCCACCTTAGTCCTCAAAGTGACATCTTAGATCTTCAATACTTTACAGGTGTCTTTTGGAGCAGATTTGTCCAGTGCAATATGTCATTTAATCTCTTTACTACTGCTTCCATGAGCATTGCATGTAGATCCAAGTAAAACTAAATTCTTAACAAGGCCTAACTTTTCTCCATTTATCATGATGTTGTCTTTTGGTCCAGTTGTATTTTTGCTTTCTTTATATGGACTTTGAGTCCATACTGAAGGTCTCAATGCTTGACCTTCATCAGCAAGTGCTTCAAGTCCTTCTTGCTCTCAAAAAACAAGACTGTGTCACCTGCATATCAAGTTCCTCCAATGCTGATGCCACATTCTTCTTCATATTAGCCAGTTTCATGAAATGTTTGCTTATTGTACAAATAATTATGATCAGAGGATCCAATCCTGACAACCAAATGTCCTGACTTTAAACCATGTAATACTGTGGTAAACTGAGGGACTGAATGAGAATGCAATGCAGCTAAGTCCTCTGTGCTCGTGAGTACAGGTCTAGAAAGCTGACTCCAGTGGGGGATGGCCCTCATGGTTATGAGGCATAAATAGATTTTAGTACATATCCTCACAACTGAACACAGTCCCTCCAATAACTCCCCATAAAAGGATTATCATAAAGGAGCTACCATAAAAGTATCATTCCTACATCTGGCTGTTCTCTGCCTCGAAGTTATCTGTAGATAAGAGTAATCAGGTTCTATAGCTGAACCCACAGTAAAATGTACCAACCCTCACAGATTACTCCCGTGGAGTGGACTCAAGGGCATTTGAGGTCAACTAACACTGGGTCAAGAAGATGACTCACTTCATTGCTTGTTACCCACCTATGATATTACCCATTGACTATGTAATATGTTCACTGTATGTTGTGTATGCCTTTTGAGAGATCTGCAAGCCCCATGACATATACCCATTGGAAAATACATTCACTCTCTTGGATTTTCATTCTAGGCATAATTAACTATGTGATTATGACTCAACATGTCATTACCAGTCCCTTTCGTCTCACTAATGCCTAGAATATTGATCTTTATGTATTCCATTCTATTTTTATTCTTTCCAGTTCTCCTAGATATATACAATGTACATGCCAGGTTCTAATTATTAATGGATGTTTGCAGCTATTTTTTTCTCATGTTGAGTTTTTCCCCATCAGCAAATGAGGCCTGGAAAGCTTTACTCCACATGTCATTAAAATCAGCACTAATTTGAAGAGGCAGCTCTTCTCCAGGAATATATTTTTTAATCATTTTATTCAAGGCTCGTACAACTCTTATCACAATCCATACTTGCATCCATCGGATCAAGCACATTTGTATATTTGTTACCATCATCACTCTCAAAATATTTTCTTTCTACTTCAGCCCTTGGTAACAGCTTCTCATTTTATCCCTCCCTCTCCCACCCTCCTTTCCTCCCTCCCTCATGAGCCCTTGATAATTTATACATTATTATTATTTTTTCATGTCTTACACTGTCCGACGCTCCCTTCTTCACCCACTTCTCTGTTGTCTGCCCCCTGGGTGGGGTTTCTGTATTGATCACTGCGATCGCTTCCAGTAATATTGTGAGTGCCTTCCAACTTGAGGAACTCATAATTTGATATCATACTAGATGATGATTCTTGATGATGTTTTTCAGTGGCTCATCTTCCAGAAGTCACCTGCCTCTCCTTCCTAGACAGTCCTCATCTGGAATCTCAGCTGAAATCTGTTCACCAGGAGTCACTCTCCTGGTATTTGAAACATCAATGCCTTAAGTGCCAGTATTACTGCAAAGTGCACACCGCCACACTATGACAAAATGACAGGCGAGTGATCAGACCCTCTATTTAGACACTAAATATTCCCGATTCACTAAATATAGGTGATTATTGTGTTCTTAGGTACAGATAGGTAACTTCCTACTCGACAGAAGGAAACACTACCCACACCTGTGCCATCTTCAGTGTTTTTGTTATATTTCAACCCATTATTGTACCCACTGGCTCAATTCATTTCTTTAAGGGTCTTACTTTTTTCCAAGGACCCATTCCCTTATCACGGGGCATCCTTTTTCCAGAGACTGTCCTCACCTAATACACATCCACAGTATGTTAGATGAAGTCTCATCATCCTGTCTTCTAAGGGGACTTCTAGCTGTAATCCCCCCAAGAAAAGTAGGTGTGTTCTTCTGGAAGTCCACAAGACAGGAGATCTAGAAAGTATTGTGTGTGTGTGTGTGTGTGTGTGTGTGTGTGTGTGTGAAATGTCAGCTATCCATTAATGGCACCCAGACTGGCCTCACGGGTCCATTTTCCAAGATGTGAAAATAAAATCCAAAGCTAATTCTCATGTCCTTCGTGAAGTAGTTTTTGTTGATTATAAATCTATTTTGGTAAAAGTATATATAAAACAACATTTGCCAATTCAACATTTTTCGGATGTCCAAAATACAATGATACCAATTACAGGAATCATGCTGTGCAACTATTACTCAGAATGTTTGCCGAATTCCCCATTTCCATACACAGAAACGTCCTGCTACCAAAATAACAACCCCTTCTCCTGTTGTAGATAAGATACTACATATACGCCTACAAGAAAATCCAGTTAACACGACGATAATTCACATTTATGTACAAACCTCTAACGCCTAAGATGAAGCGATAGAAGAATTCTTCTTCAGTCTTATATTGATCACTCAAGTCAATGGCATTGTTTACATTCTTCAAGTCACGTAACCGACTGTGCTATCTGTTTTCAATTTTTTCTACTGTCATGAGTGTAAGCCCACTGCTCCTTAGTTCGTTTGTTTAAACTTTTATGATGCTGTTGTCAATTTGATCTCACATTAATAGTTTTTTTTAAATTAAGCCACGCTATTGTTTGGTATAGAAGGCCTGGTAGTGGTTATGCATTGGGCTGCTAACCCCCAGGACGGAACGTGGAAGCCATCAATCAGTTACTCTGAGGGAGAAGAAGGGGGCTTCCTGTACTCATAAAGAGTTACCGTCTCAGAAACCCACAGAAGTACTTCTTCTCTGTCCTCCAGGGTTGCTCTGAGATGGGATCAACTTTTTGCGTTTTCATAGTGTGAGTTATTACTGTTTGGTTTAAAGAGCTCTGATAGTACAGTGTATTTCGTGTTCTTCTGCTCACCACGAAGTCAATGGTTCAAGCCCTGCTACATAAGAAAGATGAGCTTATTTGCTCGAATAAAGATTTCTGATCCCAGGAACCCAAAGGAGCAGTTCTTTTCGATCCTCTAGAATCTGCATGATTCAACACTGACAAAATGACAGAGGGCTTGCTTTAGTGACTTTTGTTGTTTTGTTCCATTTTTTGCACTATTTGATTTAAAACTGACTTCAGGGGGTAGTTTCACTTTGAGGTTTAAAGTGAGACAATTTCAAAATTTTCTGTATTTTTGTTTTGTTCATATTAAGGTTTATCTCAAAGGTGTTATGTCATTGGGGATCACACTCTTCATATTGTGTTATATGCTTTTCCGTTTTTTGGTATATGAAACCCAGGATTGATGAACCTATAGGGACAGCAAGTAAAATTAGGGTTTTGGTAGGGAGCGGTGTATATGACAGTGCTGGGGCAAGGGGTAAAAGGGAGACAATGTCTAGGAGCCCAGGAGAAAAGAATGTTTAGAAACTGATTATGGTAGTGATTGTACAATTCTGCTTGTTGTGATTGAAATATGGGATGATA
Organism: Tenrec ecaudatus; assembly: GCF_050624435.1. NCBI lineage: Eukaryota > Metazoa > Chordata > Mammalia > Afrosoricida > Tenrecidae > Tenrec > Tenrec ecaudatus. Next base: position 201,161,715 of record NC_134532.1, read on the forward strand.
TGTTATATGTATTAACTCCCAATTAATAATATCTTTAAAAAAATGATTATCCCAGTCCAAGAGTATAAGTTGAATGTCTTAGCATAGTCAATGAAATGCAAGTAAATGTTCTTCTGGTATTCTTTGATCCAAGATCTGTGGTTTATCAGCAATGATATCTCTAGTTCCATGTCCTCTTCTGAAGCTGCGCTAATTGTTAGAGGATCTTAAAATTTTACTTATGTGCAATATCAAGATATCGTTCTATAGCTTGAGAATGCTGTTGGGGCCACTCCACAATTTCCATAGACCTGGTCCTCCTGATAAATTGCTTAGAGTATAATAGTCAAGGGTGAAGCAACCTAAGTTTTCACCAACAAACTAATAAATGAAATGTGATTGACATGGTGCTATGGAGTGGAAATTAAGATAATCCTAAAAGAAGGAGGGGGAGGAAGAATGGGAAAGAGAAGATGACATAAAGAGGATGAGGAAGGGGAACAGGAGGAGGAGAGGAGGAGGAGGAGGAGGGGAGGAGAAGAAGAAGAAGACCTCAGTGAGATCAATTGACACGGGGGCAACCACAATAGGCTGAAACATAAGGAAGACATTGAGGACAGTAAAGGAGGCGATGTTTCCTTCTGCTGCGCATAGGGTGCCTATGACTCAGAACTCACCTGGCCGGGCCTAAGCATAGTGGGGCTGCACCAGACAAACAGACATTCTCTGAGGTTCAGCAGAGAGAATCAGAGCACTGTAAGGCTGGTTCCAAGTCAAATTCTGCATTTGAAAGGTGAGATTTAGTGGCTTGCCAGAAGGTCTCCTTTCCTGGTGAGTAAGCCACAACAGGAGGGAGAGCATCTTAAAGGACCAGAGGGTTGAGACCCCTCTGCTGCTCTCTGGGTCCTGGCCAATGACCACATGCATTCTAACAGATGCCATGTAATGACTACAAATGCAAACTGCAGCTGTCACGGCTCATGGGATGGACCACCCTTAAAGGATAAAAAGCACAAACAGAGAACGCCTGTTGATTAGCAGGGTTAGAAGGTGTCGCTGAGACATTTTGATGACAAACATGGCTAGTTTGTTTTTCTTCCTTTCCTAATAATTTAATCAGGAGCTCCAGAGGCCTAATGGGTTGTAAGTTGGGCTTTGAGCCACAAGGTCTGTAGTCAAAATGCCCAGCCATTACACTGGAGAACAATGAGGTGCTCTGCTTTGTACAGACTCAGGGTCTCGGGAACCCACAGGCACAGTTCTTCTCTGTCCTACAGGGTCACTGTGAGTTGAAATTGAACTGATGGTAGCGAATGTGTTTGTTTGGAATAAATCACATTTCTATTTCACTGTTGAAAGCTAAATTTTAGACAACTGCCCCAGTGAGTGAGATGATTTCCACTGGGAGGTTATTCTCAGTTGTCCAGATTCAATTCAATGAGCTTTTACCCAGTAGCTGGTATATGAGAGGCCTTCAAAAAGTTCGGAGGAAGAATGGAATCAAATGATAATAGACTTTTGCCAAGAATGTTTTGAATCCCGCTCTCCACCTCATCCTCCACCACCATCTAAATACAATTTTAACTATGTGATTCAAAAATGATTTTGAAATCCTTCTCTGTGTTGGGCATGGGTCACTCCCTGCGCTAGGAAATGACACAAACAGTGACTTACAGCGGAGCTTCCTGGTCATTTCAAGCTTTCCATTTGTGGTAGTTCGTTACATAGTTTCATGTCAACTTGTTAAGTAGGTTATAGGGGGAGAGCCTAGCCTGTCGATTTGGTCATAGCCAATGAGGCCTCTATGTGGGCATGACCTTCTCCTGAGGATCATGGGAACTCTGTTTTCCTCCCTGGAGGTGGGACACACATTATCTCTGCTTCATCTTCCTGTTGACAAGCCACAAGAAGCTATGCTGATGGAGCCAGAGCCCTGGAGCTAGAGGATCCACATGGAGACCAATGCCAGCTCTGAGATGCTTCCACTGCCACTGGATCCACAAGACTTTCCACCCACTGGCCTGTGATCTTCCTGCATATGGCACCATTGCATGGTTGCATGAGTCTGAAGAGGAATTTATAGACTGTTAATGGATCTATGGGCTAATATCTGATTTATGGACTTGATCTGGACTGGGCTGGGATATTTTCTTAATATGCAATTACTCTTTCTATAAAGCTCTTTCTTATACACATAAGAGTGTCTGTGAATTTGTTTCTCTTGTCAACCAGACTAACACACCATTCCTTTCTGTGATTTTGGTATTCTCCGGTGGGCATTTTCCCTGGTGGTCCAAGTAGCTACTTCAGCCGTGTTTTGACACGGCAGCATGTCAAAAACAAGAAGAACGAGGTCACAAGATCATTGTCGTTTCCTATAATCTTCTGGTCATGAGAGAAAAATCACCTCCAATCAGGGATGGCCATGAGAAAGTTCTGTGATGATGGAACCCTGCCTTCACCTGTGTTATCCCAAACAGGATCCACCTCACAGAGGTAGCTACTAAGGATTACATTCCCAGTTCGATTTTATTTCAATTAGTTTGAACTTAAGTTGGTATATATGAGAATAGTTACCATCTACTATCATTAACATTTTTCTTGGCTAGCACACTGGTGGCACCATTAGGCTTGTCTCCACAAGGTCAGTAAGTCAAAAACATCTAGCTGTTTCTTGGGAGAAATATGAGGCTGTCTACTGCTGTAAGGTGTATAGTCTTGGAAAGCCGCTGGTTATGAGTGGCCTCGATGGCAGTGGTTTTTTGTGTAATTGTTCACTACAGACTAATAAGTAAGCACAAGAAAGCCATTGCTTATCTTGTTTATTGGGTAATGTGGTGCCAACTTCACTAGACTTTCGATCTAACAAGTTTACTAACAACAACGTATGTCTGCTCAGAGGCAGCAGAATCCTATCTTGTGTATTGCCCTTTGCTTAATGCCGTAGCCTAATTGCTCTGCTTAACTTTCTTTTGAAAATACTACTGCAAAGCACATCGTGGCTCCCAAATACAGCAACACCCACGCTAGGGAGAGCAGCAGCAAGAGACAAAAGAAGAGTGTGCACGTGGGGTGGAAAGAGGGTTCCCCAATAACTGAAGGCAGGAAATTAGTAAATGCTCTTGTTCACTGTTTAGACACGTCACACTCAGCAGTCACACCGACCGTCGAAAGCAAAGAGGAGATTCTCAAAGGAGTTAAAGGTCATCAGGTCTGTGGAACCAGACAGGCTGACAAAAGCTAGAGGATATGTATTAAATCAGGTGTGGACATATTGATAATGGTGTGGATCAGGGACCAAACACAAAAGTGAATCCTTTCAGGCCATTGGTCACTGCTAAGGCAATTTTTTATTGTTCCATTTAATTTAATATATGTGAGTAGCTAATCATCAACACTCTAAAAATATGAAACAGGAACATTTTTGTGCAATACCTAAATTCTTTTTAAAATCATTTTATTGGGGCTCGAACAATTCTGATCACAATCCATACATACATCCGTTGTGTCAAGCATATTTGTACATTTGTTGCCATTATCATTCTCAAAATGTTTTCTTTCTACTTGAGCTCTTGATATCAGCTCCTCATTTCCCCCCTCTCTCCCCATTCCCCCCTCCCTCATAAACCCTTTATAATTTGTAAATTATTATTTTGTCATATCTTACACTGTTCAATGTCACCCTTCACCCAGTTTTCTGTTGTCCATCCCCCAGGGAGGAGGTTATATGTAGATACTTGTAATCAGTTCCTCCTGTGTACCCCACCTTCCCTCCACCCTCCTCTCACAACTGATCCTAAAGGGATCATCTGTCCTGGATTCCCTGTGTTTTCAGTTCCTATCTGCACCAGTGTACATCCTCTGGTCTAGCCAGATTTGTAAGGTAGAATTGGGATCATGATAGTGGGGTGGGAGGAAGCATTTAGGAACTAGAGGAAAGTTATATGTTTCATCATTGCTACATCGCACTCTGACTGGCTCATCTTCTCCCCATGACCAAATAAGGGCTGAGCATGATAGTGGGACAAGAGGAAAGTAAAAGGAAATAGAGGAAAATACTAGGAGGCGAAGGGTATTTATAGAGCTCTAAATACAGGCATGTACGTATGTAAATATATTTATATAGGACAGGGATGTAAATAGATCTACGTGCATATATCTATAGATTTGGTATTAAGGCAGCAGATGGACATTGGACCTCCACTCAAGTACTTAATGCAAGAACACTTTGTTCTATTAAATTGGCATTCCATAAAGCACACCTTCCCAACACGATCGCTGAAGACAAATGTTTGCATAAGCAAATGTGGTGAAGAAAGCTGATGGTGCCCGACTATCAAAAGATATAGCATCTGGGGTCTTAAAGTCTTGAAGATAAATAAGCAGCCATTTAGTTTAGAAGCAACAAAGCCCACATGGAAGATGCACACCAGCCTGTGTGACAACAAGGTGTCAAAGATATCAAGAAAATTATATCATTGCAAATGAGGGTGAGTGCAGAGTGGAGACCCAAAACCCATATGTAGGCAACTGGACATCCCCTTACAGAAGGGTCATGGGGAGGAGACGAGCTAAGGCAATTTAAGCTTTGAAATTTTTCTTCAGTTTAAAATAGGCTCAACGATAAACAAGCGGCCATCTAGCTCAGAAGCAACAAAGCCCACATGGAAGAACACACCAGCCTGTGTGATCATAGGTTCCGAAGGGATCAGTTATCAAGCATCAAAGAACAATAAACCATATAACTGAGTGTACACCTCCATGATACGATCGCTGAGGACAAACAGGTGCATAAGCAACTGTGGCGAAGAAAGCTGATGTGCTCGGCTCTCAAAAGAGATCGCGTCTGGGGTCTTAAAGGCTTGAAGGTAATCAAGAGGCCATCTAGCTCAGAAGCAACAAAGCCCACATGGAAGAAGCACACCAGCCTGTGCGATCACGAGGCGTAGAAGGGATCAGGTATAAGGTATCATCAGAACAAAAAAAATCTTACCATATTGAATGAAGGGAAAAGTGCAGAGTGGAGACCCAAAGTCCATTTATCAGCCACTGGAGATCACCTTGCAGAGGGGTCTAGGGGGAGGAGATGAGTCAGTCAGGGTGCGATGTAGCACTGATGAATTATAAAGCTTTCTTCTAGTTCCTAAATGCTCCTCCCCCACTATCATGATCCGAATTTTACCTTGCAAGTCTGGATTGAACAGAGAATGTACACTGGTGCAGATAGGAGCTGGAGGCACAGGAAATCCAGGGCGGATGATACCTTCAGGACCATGGGTGTGAGTGGCGATACTGGGAGGGTAGAGGGAGAGTGGGTTGGAAAGAGGGAATTGAATACAACCATCTACATGTGACCTCCTCCCTGGGGGACGGAAAATAGAAAAGGGGTGAAGGGAGACGTCGGATAGGGAAAGCTATGACAAAATAACAATTTATAAATTATCAAGGACTCCTGAGGGAGCGGGGAGCAGGGAGGGAGGGGATAAAAAGAGGATCTGATGCAAAGGGCTTAAGTGGAGAGCAAATGCTTTGAAAACAATGAGAGCAATGAATGTACAGATGTGCTTTACACAATTGATGTATGTATGGATTGTGATAAGAGTTGTATGAGTCCCTAATAAAATGTTTACAAAAAAAATAAGCTGAGCGTGTTCTTCCCTTTTGGTTTTCTAACTCTACGTCTTTACACATTACCTTATAATGTTTGGCTTTGTCTTCTTAAATGGCCCATTCAAATTTCCTACTCAGCTCTTTGACTTCATTTCTTACATTAGCTTTAGATACGCTGTGACTAAGAGCAAGTTTCAGTCTCTTCTGACATCCATTGTGATCTTTTCTCTCTTATCTGATTTTTTAATGGCCTTGATGTCTGGAAGCTCTTCGGGTCTTCTGTCATTAGTGTCCAATGCATCAAATGTGTTCTTGAGATGTCTCGAAATTTAGCTGGGATACACTCAAGGTTGTGTTTGGGCTCTCATGGTCTTGTTTGAATTTCCTTCAGCTTCAACATGAACTTACATATGAGCATTTAATGGTCTGTTTCACAGTCAGTCCCTAGCCTGGTTTTAGGTGCTGATACTGAGTTTCTCTAGCTTCTCCTTTCACAAAGGTAGTCTGTTTGAGTTCTTTGCATTGCAGGTGCAAAAGTCCGTGTGTAGTTGCCTTTTGGGTTGTTGGAAAAAGAGATTTGTTAGAAACAAGTCCGCTTTTCAACATTCTATCTCAAAAATGCCATCTCCAAGTTCATGTCTATCGCCAAGTCCATGTTGTCCAAGTACTGTTCCTTCCCCTTTCTTTCCAACTTCTGCATTCAAATTGTCAATGATTACCAAGACATCTTGATTGCATGTTTGATCAAGTTCAGAATGCAGACATTGGTAGAATTTTACAATTTCTCTATCATCAGCTTTTGTGGCTGGTGCATAAACTTCAATACTAGTTGCATTGATTGGATTTCCTTGAAGGGGGTAGATATCATCTGATCACAGACACAGCATTGTACCTCAAGATTCGTTTTGCAATGAATGCTATACCACTCTTCTTGGTTGTGTTATTCCTGGCAAATTAAATCATACAAGTGTCTGATTCAAAATGGCCCACACCATTTTGTTGCAGTTCGCTAATGCCTGGGATATCAACCTTTATGTGTTCTGTTTCATTTTTGCCAACTTCCAGTTTTCTTCCTTCACACAGTCCAAGTTCAGTTCATCGGTAGATTTTTCAGCTGCTTCTCTTTATGTTGCATTGGGTACACCCCATCCAGAACAAAGATGCCAAAGGCTGCACTCCCTAAGGCTTTACCTGACATGCATCACAGCTCCCCAGCATTGACATTCCGAGTGCCCTTGGACCTGAGCAGTCCATACTCCGACACTGTCTTCAACAATATTCTGCCTCCAGGCCTTCTGTATCTGACAATGTTTTGAAGCTATGCCTAAGGTTTGTGGCTGCTGCTTCCTCCAAAGTGGGCTGCCTTCTTCATGGTCCGTTCTTAGTCTGGAAGCTCTGCTGAAACCTGTTCACTTTGGGTGACCCTGCGGGCATTTGAATTACCAGTAGGACAGTTCCTAGCATCACAGCACCTCACAAGCCAGCACAGTACAACAAACACACAAAAAAGTTGCGATGCCATAATTTGACCCTTTCAATTTTATGCAAAGATGTCTCAGTAAGATTTTGGATTGATAGGTGCCAAAAGTGTTATGCCAAGGTCATCTAGCTTGATTAGCTGCTTTTTACATTAGTTTTTAAGCAAGGTAGAAAAGAATTGAGAAGATCTTATGGAAGAAATGGCAACCAGGATGAGCCTTGGGTTTACCAATATAATCCAGAGAGCAAGTTCCCACAAAACAGTGGCTTCGAAGGGGATATGCTGAGCCAGGTAAATTCAAGGTAAAGAGGTTAGCTCCGAAACTTATGACAACTTTTTATTTGCAGAGGAGAATTCTAAGGAGTAATCTTCATAGATTTTCTTGAAGGACATAGGACGATGAAAGGGCCTAATGGTGAAGATGTTATAAGAAAATTGGAAACAGCCGTGGTGAGAAAAGGGTCAGGCCAATTCTGTTGAGGAATTTCCATCCCATCACGACAATGTACCTGCTCCTTCTTCAAGGGTGGCGAGGGCTATTGCACAGCCCTGGGGCTGCGTCTCTGAACATCTTAATGCACATTTCAAAGGAACATGATGACGGTCCTTCTCGGATGCCACTTTGACCTGATGTAAATGGAATTTCACAAAATTCTTCAGGGAAGGGATCAAGAGACAGAAACATGATCTTCCCGAATGTATAAACCTAGAGGAGGATATTTCAAGAAGCAATAAGTTTCACATGTTTTGATATTTTTGTTTGATAAAATTTGCTATGATTTTGCAGCAATACTTTTTGACTTTCTACGCCTTGTATATAAATATACATTTGCACACATGTCTGAGCAAATACACAGCCATCCACACACCCTTCACAGAGTTAATATAGGTTCTATATGAAGAGGATAAACAAAGCATCTTGGAGTGTGTCTCTGGTATCTACTAAAAGACTTACATAGCACAGCAAGACAGGATTAGCAGCATAAAGGCATTGGAATGCGGTCCATCTACCATCCTGAAAGCAGCATTGGATGCAATGCGGCTTTACAGGACTATGTGTACATGAATATAGTTAACGAGCCATTTCTGTTTCTGGAAGATGTTCCAAACTAGGACAAACACACACACAGTGAGAGCTTGGAAATGACCTATTAAGTCCCATAACTTCAAATGGTATGATGTTCTTGAGGCCTGAGGGGCGGCGGGGGTGGAGGTGGTTGTGAGCAGTAGACAGACCTGTCTGGCAAGAGGTTGTCAGGACTTGGGAAGCTTCGTTCAAGCCATGATGCTGGTCTAGGTAAGAGATGGTACATCTTCTGGGGTTTTTGTAACTCCTAATCAAGCCCTTCGAAACCAACAAGGGTAGAGACTCCTCACGGGCATTCTGTGTATCCATTCGAAAGTCTTGGCATTGAAAACAATACTTTATAAAGCCCTTTCCACTTTCAAGTTCTACTATTTTAGCATTTATAACAGTATTTTTGGGTTTGTTTTTTTTTTGGGTGTGTTTAATAAAACAGCCCAAGTGCTGTGGGGACAAAGATGGCTGACGTGATTCATGTTAAAAAACCGTGTTTCTCCTCCGTGTTTCTCACTGCTTCCACGTTTCCCATTGTCTGTTGTCATCAAGTTGGTCCCAACTCACAGCAACCACATGTGTGCAGAGCAGAGCTGCTCACAAGGAGTTTTCAAAGTTCTGATCTCATAGACGCAGGTTACCAGGCCGGTTTCCTCAGGTTGGCAGGTTTTAACTGCCAACATTTCTGGTAATAACTGAGTGCTTAACCACCTGTGCCTCTAAGGGATATCTCTTTTCCTTTAAATTCTGCATGTTGTAAGACTTTCTGCTAGGTACCTGTGGTGAAGGGAAGTTACTTGATACAGTGCTTCTATTGATAGTCTTTGAAATTCCCACCAATTGACTGGGTGGGAGACTCCAAATAAGGCACAGGAGATTCAAACTCTAAAATTGGTCACTCATGCCATTTCACTGCACATAAGAACGAGCCATCTCAGAAGCAGGAACGGAGGGAATCCTATTACCATCAAGGATGAAGAGCCACCAAGTATGTGCGAGATCTTCTCTGACAAGTGGTGGAAACAGCAGAGTCTCTAGAGAGTGCAGTTCTGAGCACTTGAGGCAGAGCAGAGAAGCAACATCTATCCTAGGAGAAAGAGCAGAGGACCCGTGGTGTCATGGTAGTGAAGCCGACATGGCTGAGAAGAGGCTCTGCAGACAAAGAAGCATGTCTTTATTTTCAGTTTGCTTAATAAACCCCACTCCTGGTACCAAGGGAAGAAATGGCATGGGGGGCATGTTTGACCTTTGCCTCGTGGAAATCATATTTGGGAAGTTGTGGAGCTGGATTTCTCTTCTCCAAAGCATGAAGTTCTGCAATAGGGACTGGTCTCTCCTGATAACATGTTCAGTGTATGTAAGACAAACTTTCCTCATCCTTGCCTCTAAGGAGCATTCTAGAAATCCTTCTTCCAAGACAGACTTATTTATTCTTTTGGAAGTCCATGGTCCTTTCAATATTCTTCACCAGCACCATAATTCAAATAGATTCTTCTTCAGTGTTCCTTATTCAATGACTGACTTTCACATGCAAATGAGGCAATTGAAAATACCAATGGCTTCGCTTAGGTGGATCTTAGCCTCAAAGAGGCATCTTTACTTCTCAAAACTTTAAAGATGTTGTATGCAGCAGATTTACCCAACGCAATGTGACCTTTGATCTTTTCTTTCTTTCTTTCTTTCTTTCTTCTTTTTAATCATTTTATTGGGGGCTCATGCAACTCTTAACTCAATCCACGCATCCATCTATTGTGTCACACACATTTATATATTTGTTGCCATCATCACTCTCAAAACATTGACTTTCTACTTGAGCCCTTGGGAGTGTCCTTTGATCTCTTGACTGTTGTTTCCATGGGCATTCGTTGTGGATCTGAGGAAGGTGAAGTCCTTAACAACTTCAATCTTTTCCCCATTTATCATTATGCTACCTATTGGCCAAAATTAGGTGACAAGAAATAAGCTTCTATTTGCAAGACGTTTGGTCTTCCTTACATTGAGTTATAATCCACACAACAGGCAGAAATCTCTGATTTTCAGCAGCAAGTGATTCAAGTCTTCCTCACTTCCTCACTCGTGTTATTTGCACATCACAGGTTATTATTAAGCCTTTCTCCAATCTTGATGACCTTTTGGATGATGAAACACTATTCTTCTTGATTGTGTCATTCGTAGCATAGGAAACCACGTGATTTTTAATTCAAAGTGGCCAATACTAGTCTATTTCAGTTCACTAACACGTAGATCAATCTTTAAGCATTCCATTTAACTTTTGATATCTAATTTTTCTTGATGCATACTTCATATATTCCAAGTTCTGATTATTAGTACATTTTTGTAGCTTTGCTTGTCCCAAATGCTTTTCTCCATCTTCTTCATGATGATCGCCTCTCCTTTGAGAATGCAGTTCTTCCACAGTTGTATTTTGAATGTCTTCTGACCAGAGGGACACATCTTCTGGCATTCTCTGACATCATTCTGGTTCTATTCATGAGGATTCCAGTACCTTGAGGTTTGTCAGTGTTTTCAGTATTATTTTTCAGACAATGTTTTTATGCTTTACATACGATTTTCTGCAGTTAAGTCCTCTGAAACGGCTAGCCTTTCTTCTGGAAGCTGTGGTGAAAGCTGTTCACTTTGGGTGACCCTGCTCATGTTTGAAAGACCGTGACATAGTGTCCAGCATCACAACAGCACACAACCCACCAAAGTACAACAAACTGACAGACAAGTAGTGGCCACGTGTTTATAGTGAATAGCTTTTCTGTTTGGTTAGGAATAGATTATAATACTGTTTTTGTTAGGAAGTAAGGATCCATTAAATACATCGAAAATAAATATGACACATTTCACCAAACTTTACAGAGGAATGATTTTGTCTTCTAAGCTTATTTATACATTTAAATCTATTCAATAGTGGCAAACACTCTCACATTTTCTACCCATTATACTGACTAGACTTTAGTTGTTAAATGGGGCACATGAAATCATTTAAACTAAAATTCAGCTTAGTTAAAGTCGAGATGAGAAATTCCAGAAGTAATTCGCAATAGTTGTATTTTCAGTGTACTGTCATTAAACAAGGTCATTGCATTGGACAGCACATTCCAGAGCATTTTCTTATCGCAGAGGGCTCAAATAGACAGTGTTGGACAGTCTTGGGTAATACAAAGTAGAATTATACAAAAATGTTGATCAAATAAAGTGGAGACGTCATCTCACATACTTTGGGCCTGTCTTCAGGAGAACCCAATCCCTAGAAAAGGACATCATGCTTGGTAAAGTGGAGGGGCAGTGAAAAAGAGGAAGGTACTTCAGGAGATGGATTGACATAGTGGTCGCAACAATGGATTCAAACCTAAGAATAATCCTGGGGATGACACAGGATTGGGCAGTGTTTAATTCTGTCGTACACGGGATCACTATGAGTTTGAACTGACTCAACAGCACCTAACAACAACAACAACAACAACAACAACAAATCAACATCTTCCATCACCCTCTCTTCCCTAGAACCACCAGGAAAAGCGGAAACTGTATAGTGGGGATACTCTCTTGTTTCATTTTGGCTTAAGTGCACCCACAAAAGCTTCTAAGACAGGCACATCTCACTGTTTTACACATCCAATTTCTTAATTACCCATACCTATCAACCTAGCATTCTAAAGCACAGCATGTTCTTTGAACTCAAGAAGGATTCCAGGTTGGACTTGAGCTTCTGCCTCTCTAAGCAAAGCCCTGTTTAGAGCATGCCATCTATCAAGAGTGCACCAATGTACACCAGTTCTACTGAAGGACTCATATTCTAATTGGTTTAGAATAAAAAGATGTTTTCTTCTGGGAAAATTATTAACTCTCCACCTAGCAAATATCAATATGTATTGGCTGCAGGGGGGCATACAAGATGTCTGTAACCATAATTCCCACATTAATTTTGATCATACATTAATACATATTTTACAACACTAGATAGAATAAACAAATATCCACAGTAATATCAGGTAAACACACAACCCTAAATATGTAACATTTTTTCATTGTTCTTTTGTCCAACCTGAACAATCCCATTCCTGTTCACATGGCTTTGGGCCTCTAGCAGAGTAGCTTTGGTTCTGGCAGGTTCTGACCATCTATCAACCATCTTACTTAGCCAGTTGGCTTTTGCTCCAGGTCCCTCCAGGAGTAGTTTTTATCCCCTTGATTGCAGTTTAACATACCTTATATCCCTTTCAGCCATTACAGGTAAAAGGGACCAAATAACCATGTAAGAATAAAAACGTTTCACTTCCTATGCTGTATGCTCGCTCTTACAAAGCCCCATGCTTCCATGACTCTGGAGTCACGAAAAAAGAAAAAAAAAATCCCACTTCTGATGCCAACTGGGGAAATGGGGTGGAAGCCATGCCTGACCTTCTCTGGCTCCCCAAAGGAGGAGACTCCAACTCCACACCAGGCCAGGGCTTATTTCCACAAAGGAGGAGGTAGACATGTCTCCACCCTCCATCCTTCTTTTACCCTATTCTGCCACCATCATCTACTTGACTTCTCTACTGGGTTCAATAATGTTGCCATGGCCACGCAGAATTTACAGACAATACCCATGGTTGTGGGGCTTATAAGTAAAGTTCACAGGTTACCACAAGTCAGAATCAGAAAGCACTATAAGGATACAGTCCCTTGGCTGAAACAATGTGTCTTCTCAGCCATGTTTGCAGGCACATCTGATTCTGGTTCTTGGCCTCTCACTTATGAGGTCCCTTCCTTGTCTTTTGCCCTGCTTGGGCAAATGTTACCAAAGCTCCTTTAAACCCAAACTCCAAATTCACTGTCATTGAGTCCATTCTGACTCATAGTGACCTCCAGTCACTATGGGTTTCCGAGATTGTAATTGGTTACAGGAGGAGAAAGTCTGGTCTTTCTCCAAAGTAAATAGCTGGTGTTTTTGAACCGCTGACTATGGGGATCCCAGCCCAAAGAGTAATCCCTCCACAACAAAGCCTCTTACAAAGCTCCTTTTAATGATAAATGCTCAAAGAGCACCTTATTCTGCAAACAGTCTCCTTCCCAAAGACGCTCAGCTTTCCTCATTCCACAGGGTGAGCCCACCGCTCTGTCTTAGGGTGTTGGTGCTACTGCCTCTGGTGCCGTTGCCACTTCAGGCAGGGAGGGATCTCAAACTCATCCCCTGGTGCCTCTTCTTTCTTGATGGTCATGGGATTCCTGGTGCCTGCTTCTGACACGGTTTACTTTTAGGCTCACTGGAATGGCAATGCTCACCCAACCCCTGTGTTACAGCGCTCTGCACTTGATTCACAGGACCAAGCAGTGTTTTCATTCTGTTTCACATAGAATTGATATGAGTCAGAACAGACTCCACAGCCCCAGACATCAATGACAACGTCATTATCGTATTTAGGAACCATTGTGGCTGAGTGGGTTACATGTTGGTTTTTCACACAGCAGTTCCAACCCACCAGTGGCTTTGTGGGTGAAGGATGAGGTTTTCTGTTCCCGTAAAGACTTACTATCTCATAACCCCACATGACCATTCAACTCCATTCTATAGTCGGATGAATCAGAACGCAATGGATAGGAACTCTTTGTGTGTTCCCACCCCATCATTCTGTGGGAGTAACAAAAACTACAGCTAGAAGAAACACACCAACTAATTTTCCTTCGCTGCACCACTGCACAGGGAGCGTTTGTTTCAAATTGTCCAACCCAGACCAAAGCCATTGTGTCCCTTCTGACTCATAATGACCCTGCAGAACACAGAACTGCTCTTTTGGGTTTCTGAGATTATAAATCTTTACAGGAACAAGCAGCCTCTTTCTCTTGAGGAGCCTAGAGTCTTTTTATTTTTCTAAAAACCACAAACCTGGGGCTTAGCAGCTCAACCCTTAACCCATAACACGCCCTCCCTGTCCCCAGGCTTCTTTCCTAAGCTGTCCAGAACGCTGAATCCTCCTGATTTGAATGTTTCCAACTCCCATTTCCAGGCCCTGAGCCGGCTGGCCTTTCCCCCAGAACCACTCATTTAGCTTGTGTGTACACTTCCAGGTCTGAGAGGTGTCCAAGGACCGGTTGGTTGACGTGTGACAGGCGCTTGTGTGGGTTGGGAGTCCACACATGGCTTCCTTTGTTCCCCGGAGGAGCTGGAAAAAAGAAAGCAAAGACCAGGGCCTTGGCCTGGCTCTCTATCTGCCGGGGAAAGTTCCATCATGGAACGGGAACTCCAAGGTGGCAGAGATTCTGTGTATCAACTTGGATTTGTGGGTTGTCATCAATGCCTATTTCTCACCGCCGGCAGAGAGAATCTAGTTTCTGGTTCCCTATGCTCTCTGTGGATCTTCAAACATAATAACATGTGAGCAAATGTCAGGTGACTCACAGGGACCACAGCAGGAGGAGGTGAAGGCCAACAACATTTCCATTTTCCTGGAGAGGAACCTGTTTCCAGGCTCTGTTGTGTCTGGATCGAAGGAGACTCCCTTGTGCCCCCCAAAATGGCTTGGTCCTCATTCCATCGGGGCCGTGCGGTGGTGCGGTGTCCAGTCGGTGGAGGAAAGGCGATTGCCTGTTCTTTACGGTGGTGGGGGGGGGGGGATGTGTGAGGCGGGGGAGGTGGGGGCTTTCCCCTCCAGTAGCGAATCAAGGATCTTCAGGTCGGCCCTGTCTCCTCACTCTACCCAGGGGCGGCCTCCAGGGGCGCACAGGGCCGCTTTGTCTGCAGGCCAAGGGTGAGGGGGAACGGGCGCCGCGCGCCAAGTTTGGACTCGAACTTTGCAGCCTCCTCCACAAGTGACCGCGCTCCCGCGGGCCGCCCGCCCCGGTCCAGCGGCCCAGCGGCCCGAGTGACCGGGCGCGGGTCGTGGCCCCCGGGGGCGGGCGGTGGCGCGGGGTCCCCGGGAGCGCGCGCCGCCTCCCCCGAGGGGAGAGGAGGAGGGGCGTGGCGGGGAAGGAGGGGCTGGGGCTGGGGCGGGGGCGGCGGGCGGCGGGGTGGAGCCGCCGCGGTCAGTGGCCGGCAGAGGAGGCGGTGGCGGCGGCGGAGGAGGAGGCGGCGCTCCCGCCTGGCCGGACAGTGGTGCTGGGCCCCGCGCGGCCGTGACCCCGCTGCTCCCCGGAGGCCGAGCGCGGCGGGCGCGGACAAAGGGGCATGTCGGCGGCGGGGCGGGCCCGTCCTCCGGCCGCCACGAGGCTCCGGGCACCGCCGGGCCCGCGCCGTGCCCTCGCCCGCCCGCCCGCCGGGGCGGCCCGCTAGGCCCGGGCGCCACGGCTCGGCCCGCAGGCCCGGCCCGCGCCATGGAGCCGCCCGCGCGCCCGCGGGGCCGCGCGCCGCCACTGCTGCCGCTGGTGGTGCTCGCGCTGCTGGGAGGCGGCGGCGCGGCGCTGCCCCCGGGCTGCAAGCACGACGGGCGGCCCCGAGGGGCCGGCCGGGCTGCGGGCGCCGCCGAGGGCAAGGTGGTGTGCAGCAGCCTGGAGCTGGCGCAGGTCCTGCCCCCGGACGCGCTGCCCAACCGCACGGTCACCCTGTGAGTAGCTCGGGGTGCTCCTCCGCACGCGAGCCTTCCTCTTGCGCCCCTTGCTCTGCGCGCACCTTCAAGGGTGGCCTCCGCGGGCACCCACGCGCCTTTGTGTGCCTGCAGCTACCGACCGGGGGAGGGGGGGAGACCTTGGGGGGGGGGTCTTGCCGGTGAGCGAAGCGAGCCGTGGGCTTGTTTGGCAAAGAGTGCAGTTCCGTGGCCGTGGGGCGCAAGTGGCGCTGCCTCCGAGCTGCCTCCCAGCCGCGCCAAGTTTGCGGAGAGAAAGTTTTCGGGTGGCCCGAGCGCCCGTGTCGCCGAGCGCTGCCACGTGAGACTGCGAGTAAACACGCAGTCGTCGGCCAGCGGAGTTGTGAAAGCTCATTCATCAGCGTCTGGACGAATTCCATGACCCTTCTGTTGGGAGGGTGTGCAAGGGCTTCAAAGCATAGGGACTCCGACCACCCTTTCTTGCCTGTGATGTGTGTGATGTGATCTTCAAGCCGCCCAATTCCCTTCGGCCCTTGCTCTCCATTAAAGACCAGTTAAGGTGCCCTTTTAAAATAGCCACTTGCTTTTGGGAAAGAGACGTGTACTTGAGATGCAACTTTGGTGTCCCCAGACAAAACACGCTTTCAAAACCCAGGTGAGTCAGGGGACCCACGATTTTCATTCCAGGTATGTCCAGGTACATGGATGGCTGAACCCCAGCTTCCAGTTCCAAGTCCAGGACGGGGCTTTCCACTCCTGGAAAGCTTTAGTCTCCGAAGCTTACAGGGGCACTTATGCCGGCCCTCTAGTTAGGGTCGCTATGATTCGGGATGACTCAGTGGCAGTGAGTTCTCTGTTTTGTTTCAGAGCTAAACAGGTGGTTCCATGACCCGTGATTGGAGCTTCTGAAAGGAGGAATGCCTTTGGAAATGTTTCCATAGTTATGTTGCCAATGGAGTCCCCCAACTCTGCGGTCCTCCCTATTGTTTTGGCTGGTTTCCTAGGAAAGAGTCAAGCTGCCACTATGGAGACCTGAAGCCTGAAGGCAAGGGGCATCAGTGTGACCTGTGAAAAAACTCAGCCTTCAGTTTTACCCCTGTTAGGCCAGGAGTGCACTCGCCCAAATGTAAGGGCCGTACAAATGCCGCACTAACATCCATGTGCAGTGTAATGTGGGAAACAGAGAACCTGCTCGTCCCCTGCTCAAGGAGGCATGAGGATGGTGAGACAGAACTTTGCCTGGCTGCTGACCCTTACCCACAGTCTGCTATTGGGAATACCACCAGTAATGTAGGAGCCCTGGTGGTGCAGTGGTTACACTTGATGCTGCCAGTCAGCAAGGCAGGCAGTTCCAAGCCACCAAGCTGCTCCTTGGGAGAAAGACGAGTCTTTCTACCCCCTTTAGCAGTTCGAGTCTCAGAAGCTCGCAGTGGCAGTTCTACTCAGTCCAGTAGGATCTCAGTGAATCACTATGAACTCCGTGGCCGTGAGAGCAGTCGTATTTATATCAATCTATCAATCTTTATGGATTGACGGATCGATTGCCAAGTCCTTTGAAGTGCTTGGCGATGATGTTCCTTGTCACCCTACCAAAGTCGACAACTCAGAGGTGACATTGCATTGTAAACATTCGGGTCCTGGATCAGTGGCACGTGAGTTGAGTCATGCTTCCATCCAGTTTCTCTGACTTGTCAGCAATAGCAACTGGGTTAGAGCAACTGCTTGTAAATACTTGATTTTGGTTTGCGGGGGGAATGATGGCATTATAGAAAATCACTTTGGTATACTATGAGTTAAAGTAAAAAAAAATTCCCAAAGCTTTTCCTTCACATGGTTGTCTACAATATTGTGTGTGTGTGTGTGTGTGTATGTGTTTAAATGTACTGGGTGTTAAAATAAGGAGACTTACTCTTATAGTTGGTTCTCAGTAGGGCTGCCAGCCACAAGGTCAGCGGTTTGATCCACAGGAGAAGGATGCAGGTTTCTACCCTTGTAAAAAGTTAAAGAGTATGGGAAACTCCCAGGGGGAGTTTTGTATCCTGTCAT
Source organism: Tenrec ecaudatus (assembly GCF_050624435.1). Classification (NCBI taxonomy): domain Eukaryota; kingdom Metazoa; phylum Chordata; class Mammalia; order Afrosoricida; family Tenrecidae; genus Tenrec; species Tenrec ecaudatus. The sequence goes on from NC_134532.1 coordinate 201,179,419, forward strand.
AGAGGGCCTCTGTAAGTAGGCATGCACTCAAGGGCAGTGATTTTTTTTTTAACGAGTTAGGATATTTTACTGATTTTTTTTTTCATGCATTTTATTGCCAAATGACACACCCAATGCTCCCTTGCCCCGGGCTAACTGAAGTTGACTTTGAATTTGTAGAGTAGAAAGGCGTTCCAGAGGGCCCTTTTGGTTTTGTGTTTAGGCACTGGCTGGTTTTTCACAAGTAGATTGCCTGGCCTGTCTTCCGAGACACTGGTGGGTGGACGGAAACATCCCACCTTCTGGTTAGCAGCCGAGTGTAGAGATGTTACCGTTCGAATCCATTTGTTTGGGCTCTGTAGATCTGTAGATGGAAGTAAAGTAACAAAGCAAGATCACTGGAAGTGGGGACAATGGAAGGAGCAGGTACAGCTAACGTGGAGGATGAAGTTGATTCCAGGGGCCTCTGTCGGGCCGAGGGTGACCTAGCCTCCTCATGTGACTTAGGAAAGCCCTAGAGGGTGCCTGGATAAAGAGGTCCTGAGAGCTCTATCTCCCAGACTCCTGCCCTGCAGTTTAGATGTCTCTCCCCTTGCCCCACCTTTATCTTTCCTCTGTGGTCGCACCTTTCTTGTGGAGTGATTGCAGGGGGTACATTAAGAAAAGCGCACTGGACCCTTTGGGATTAGAGTAGAGGCTGCTGATCTTTACAGGAACAGAAAGCCCATTCTCTCTCAGAGAATGGTGGGTGGGCTCAGCCTGCTGACCTTGGGGTTAAGAGCCCACCTGGTACTGCTTGAGGCAGCATTTGGAAGTTTACATTAGAAATAAGAATGTGCCTCTTCCTCTTCAGGAATGTTTTGGGGAGAAGATTCCTAAATTAAAGTCCTAGAACACCCCTGTGCTAGCGGGGTGACAAAAGGAACCCAGAGGAGGGCAGCCTCGGGCACTATGGTGCTCGGCTGGTGGGATGGAAAGGTAAAGGTGACTTGCAAGAGAACTGGGGGAAGATGAAGATGACCGGAGACAAAGGGGACCAGTCTGGGGGGGGGGAGGGGCAGCTGGGACATAGGTTTGGACAGAGCACCGTCTGATTGTGATACTGCACAGTTACTGTTGCCGGAGTGATGAGGGCAGGTGTCCCCATGCCAGGAGCATTTGGAACTGGGGCTCAGAGGCCTGGGTCAAGGATTGGCAGCACGCTCCCCATTTTGAGCTTAGCTATAAAACCATTTTGTGTGAACAACGATTTGATGGGGATTGACAGGATGCAGAGATAGGCGAGGGTTATTATTTTTTAATGACACATAAGGTTATTTCTGTTCAGTAGGTGGGCTGGATGTTCCTGTAGCCCAAAGCTTATACCCTTCAAGAGTCTCCGTGAAGAAGACAGCTTTCCAAAGCCTGTTAGTAGAAAAGTTTCTGGCAGAAATCCTTGACCCGGCCGCATTTGTGTCCTGTACCTCGTGGAACGCCTGCAGCCTTTTTGTATTGAAGGATGAGAATGCATTTAGGCTTCTAACCTGTAAACAGAATCGGCTTGCCTCCGTTTGATGTTTTTGTTGGAGGGCAACTTACGCTGGATGTGTTCTTAGACTTCATGGTTCATAGGGCACGTCCCAGCCCACTGTCAGTCAGCAAGTATATTCTGACTCCTGGTTCCCTTATGTAGTAGGATTTGTGATGCTTTGTAATTGGTAGTGGAACAGACAGCCTCATCTTTAGCCCGTAGAGTGGCTTGTGGTTTTGAACCGCCTACCTTGTAGTTAATAATCCAGTGCTTACCCTATAGAGCCATCAAGGAGCCTTAAGAACAGGGAGTTAGCTGAGTATTTTAAGTTTTAAGAATTCTGAGAAATGCAGTGATTAACAGATTCTTGGTGGCACAATAGGTTAAACTAGCTGAAAGAAGATGGGGTCTTCTGTTTCTGTAAAGGCTTACAGCCTTGGGTGGTCTTCAGGGAGAGGCCTGCTTGCCTGTCAGGCCACTGAGTCAGAATTGTGTACAAGCAGTGACTTTTCAGTGGTGGCACCTATTTACATTTCGGTTCCTTTTCTAAAACGTTATTTTCCTAATGATGCTATATGGTATACACACACACACACACACACACACACATATATATATACATATACACATACACATATATATTTCAAAATCAGGGACACAGACTAGACTTCTCTTTTTCCCTTAGACTGCTAAACAAACTGACACATGAGGGGCTTTGAAAAGTTGGTGGGAAGATTCCATGATCTCTTTCTTCCATTTTTCCCCATGGGTTTTTCGAAGCCCTGTGGAAGTGTGTGTAGTTGGTGTTTCATTGCCAACACGTTGGGTTTGTCTGCTCTGAAGACACGGCTTGCCCATCTGCCAGGGTGCTCAGCTCAGTACCCGATATGAGAATGCTTACTTGAGCCCCCGTGAGAGGATGTGCAGGGTAGGAAGCAGACATTTAGGGAACAATTATAAGAATGTTTGTAATTAAGTCATAAATCCCGGGCTGCTGACTACTTAAATGCGTTCGAAAGGGCAGATAAGGAGTGAGATCAATGCGACTCCACAGCCATTGGAAGAGTTTTAATTTTCCTGGAGCAGTTAGGACTTGAGGATGGCCTAGGGGAAGGGGAAGATTGGCCTGGGTTGGAGTGAGCGGAGCGGGCATGTGAGTGCATTCCTGTGCTCAGTGGGCCACGCTGGTGGGCAGTGCGTGGCTGCCCATTGGAATGGAGAGATTTGGGGGAGCAGTGGGAATCATTGGTTGCCATCGTTATTGATCAATTCTGGTTCATAGGAGCCTGTAGGACATAGGAGAGCAGCTGTTGGAGGGCAGATTCAGATCCTGCTCTGAGCCCCAGTGGACTCATTGGCAGTGGGTTTGGTTTCCTTTCATAGGCTGCCATCTTTATAGAAGCAAACGGCCCCATCTTTTTTCTAGCAGTGCTCATGGTGAGTTCTAACCCTCTGCTTCTTGCTTAGTCCTTAGGCACTTAACTGCTGAGAGAGCAGAGCTCCACTGTTGTCAGTGGTCATTAAGTAGATTCTGATTCATTAGTGAGTTAGTCAGGGTTGACTAGAGAAACAAATCCAGAGACACTCATATGTGTGTAAGAGAGAACTTTATATCAAAGAGCAATTATACATTAAGAAAACATCCCAACCCAGTCCAAATCAAGTCCATAAGTCTGACATTAGCCCATATGTCTGATACCGGTCTATAAATTCCTCTTCAGACTCACACAGCCATAGAATAATGCTGAATGCAGGAAGATCACATGCCAGTGGGATCTTCAGTGGAAAGTCTTGTGGACCCAGTGGCAGTGGAAGCACCTCTGCGCTGGCAGGAGTCTCCACGTGGCTCTTCCAGTTCCAGGACTCTGGTTCCATCAGCATAGCTCCATGTGGTTTGTCAGCAGCAATGTGTAGCAGAGAGTATGGGTCTGGTCTCCCGTAAGCTATTTATCTCTGTTGGGCTTCCAAATGAGGTCATCAAGCTGTGACCCGATTGACAGGCTAGATTCCACTCCTTGAAGTTGACAGTAGATTATGTAACTGCCACAGTTGGTGACAGACCCCTTGTGATGGAGTGGAACTGCTCTGCAGATTTTCAAGGCTGTGGCTTCTCAGAAGCAGATTGCCAGACTGTACTTCCAAGCCACCCTTGGGTGGGGTTGACCCACGGACCATTCAGGGATGAGGGATCTATTGCTTCAGCCAATTGAATCACCCAGTGATGACTCACTGGCCTATCCCCCAAACTAAAAACTCAGTGCCATCTAGTTGATGATGTCATCCCTACCTGGCACAGTAGAGCTGCCCAGGGGGGTGGGTGAGGGTGGGGGTTCCGAGGCTATAAATCTGTACAAGAGCAGAAAGCCTCAACTTCCTACCACAGGTCGGCTGCTGGGTTAGAACTGCTGATTTTGCGGTTAGCGGCTGAACATATAACCCACTGGGCTACCAGGGCGTCACCAGACTATAACTGTGCTTTAAAACAAGAATCTGGTTCGTTAAGAGAGAGTTAAGGGAGCAGGTGGGCTGAGGACACGGCCCAGGCAGAACCCAGGACACCGGAGGGGCCTGAAACGGAGGCAGGGATGGCACAGGCAGGGACGTTGAAGCGAGAAAACAGGAGAGACTTGTCCTAGAACCCAGCAGAAGTAAATTTCAAGACAGGAATGGCAACTCCAGCGAACACCTGAGAGAGCCTGTTCGGATGCTGGTGAAAAGTCTGTATCAAACCTCTTCACAGGATCAGAAGAGAAAGACATGTTTCATCATTGAATGTGATGCATCACAAGCCATTGCTAAAGAGGCGGTCAAGATGGACTGACAGCTTATACCAAAACAACAATGACATACTCCACCGTCGTCAGTTCGATTCCCACTCCTAGGTTTGCCAAAGCTGGGGTCTTTAATGGGAGCAGACAGCCTCGTCTTTCTTCCAAGGAGCGGTTGGTAGGGTTGACCCATCAAGCCTGTGGTTGACAGCACTAGGGCTTCAGAACGTTCAGAAAGTTCAGGTAAAGATGAAATGGAAAGAAAATGGAATTTTTTAAAAAAACGAACATTTTGGAGTTCCTTCCTAGAGACCTGGTATTTTCAATCAGCTCATGTGCGTGTGAATTATGACATTGACTAAGGAAGACTGAAGGAAAAAACAAAGCATTTGAACTGTGGTTTTGACAAAGAATATTGGAAGTACCATGCCTGGACTGTCAAGAGAACAAACAGAGCTGTCTTGGAAGCCGAACAACCAGAATGCTCTTTCATCTCACATTGGACATGTCATCAGGGGAGAGCAGTCCCTGGAAAAGGAGGGTACACATGGTAAAGTGGAAGGACAACGAAAAAGAGGAAGGCCCATGAAGAGATGGAATGACACAGTGGCCGCAACAATGGACTCCAACATGGGAACAATCGTGAGGATGGCGCAGGACCAGGCAGTGTTTTGTTCTGTTGTGCTCTGGGTTACTCTCGGGCAGAACCGACTAGAAAGCACCCAACAACAACAAACAGCTCAACAGATAGGACCCGTTACATTCATGCCATCACCCGGATTGTCTGGATCTCTATGGCATGAGGTAGATTGATGATTGAGTGTAGACCAACAAGGGCAATCTTCCAAGGGGAGGCCCTTCTGAAGGTGCATTTCCATAGGGAAGCTGCAGAATCTTAGAGAGACCCCTTGTATTACCACGAGAACTGCAGCGGGAGTGCCACCTCTGCCTGATTTTTAACCTCGAGAGTTAAAACCAGAATGTTCCTTAGACGGGAAAAAGGGCGGCACTTCCTTTCACTTCATTCGGACATGAGATCAGTAGGGACCAGTCCCTGGAGGAGGACATTGTACTAGGCCAAGTAGAGGGTAGCGAAGAAGGGGAAAGACCCGCCATGAGATGGGTTGACTCTGGCCCCAGTGTTGAGTGCCAGCCGACATTGTGGGGGCAGTGCAGAACCGGGCAGTGCTTTGTTCTGTTGCACAACATTTTCGTTTGCAGGGAGCTGGGTGTTGTGACGGGTAAGCCCTAGGCTGCACAGAAATGTTGGCACTTTGAACCCACCAGGCTCCTTGGGAGAAGGCCTGGTGATCTGCCTTGGAAAATCCATGGGCAGTTCTCCCCCAGCACGTGGGCTCACTGAGCCTCGGGATTCTGTCGGCTGCTCACAACAAGGACTGTTTTCAATTTGTGGTGTTTCTTGCCAAGACCAAGCCAGTTACCTTGACAGTCTGATGCTTGGGTGCCTTTGGGAAGGGTTGGGAGGCGGATTGGGGGACGGGGGCTTAAGGGAGATTGGAGGAGCTCTGGTGGCGTAGTCATACATTCAGCTGCTAACTGCAAGGCCACAAGTTCGAAACCACCAGTTGATGAGGCCTGTTACAGTCTAAGACAGTGTTACCATCGTGAAAACCCGCAGAGGCAGTTCTAGTCTGCCCTACAGGCTCATTATGAGTGGGCCTTGACTCACTGGCAGTAAATTGGTCATTTTTGAGTGATAACAGCTGTGTGGTGACCTCCCCATATCATTATATTCATTGCTAATTATATTGTGCTACTATTATGAATAGGGAAACCCCTGTGAAAGGGTCAATTGGCCCCCAAAGGGGTGGCGACCCAAGAATTGGGAACCGCTGGTCTAGAGCATTCGGAGGAAGGGCAAGGGGTTTGGGGTGAAGGGCCCAAGGTGAATGCAGTGTTGAAGGAAGGTTTCTTAGGAAGGTGGGGAATGCCCCCGCACATCTGACTGAGGCTGGAGACTGTTCAGAAGGGAGAGGGAAATGGGTGGCAAGATGGGAGTGAGATGTCTTGGGCAATGGAGCCACTCTAGTAGGGTGGGCCTGATGCAAGCAGGAGGGGGTTGAGAAGGGGGGCCAGGTTTCTTGCTCCTTTGCTTCTCAAGAAGCCCCCTGAGGCAGGGTGAGGAAGATGTGTGAGTGGACCGAGGGAAGAGGATGGAGAAGAGGTATGAAGGGGTCTTTAGCAACGTGGGACCGTGAGCCTATTGGGGACTGCAGGGAAGATGGACGGGGTAGATAGAGGCGTGTCTGTGGTTTCCTGGTGATGAAGTCCAAAGGGAGCTTTGTCAGCGCAGGCGCTCTTCCCAGCTTGGGTCAGCCTCCAGGTGGGAATTGCTCGCTTAGCCAGATTGCTTCCCTGACAGATAGATGAGTGTTGTAGCAGGCCTGGCTTCTGGTTCAAGCTCCTCCCGCTTTTCTAGCCTAAGTATACTGAATCAGGATCATAACAAGATCCCAGGGGATTCTCAGTGTACTGGATAATCCTGTCCGACTCCAATGTAGCTCCTGGTTCTGCATACACAACTCTCTGGACTCACTCGATCATCATCTCATCTCATTTCTCAAGGCTATTGACGCCGCCAAGTATCTGAGGTAGGGCGCGCGTAAGAGTTGCCTGGACCTCTTGTGCAGTGTAGAGTCTGATTCTGTGTATCTGGGCTGGAAATGCAAATTCTCAGCAGCCTGGAGTCAACCAGCGGATGAATCCCTTGGCAGCCCTACAGCAGATTAGCCAGCTGCCGTGGCCCAAGTTCCCAGCAGGGCACTTAACTCTGCGTTAAAGAATAAAGCTTTCCTGTTCTTTGGATATAAGGTCTTGCCCACTTTCCTAGTATATTTCCTCGGGCCAAGACCTGGGCTCCCCTCTCTCATTGAGTCACCTGATGCCTGGGAACCGCATGTGGTGCAGGGGAAATGTGTCCTAAAGAGTTCGTCTTGCTCGCCACCTCCCAGGGTGGATTCCAACCGCCAGCCTTCCCATTAGTAGCCCTGTACAAACTCCTGATTTATTCTTTTATCCATGGACCAGGGACAAACTCTTGATTTATTCTTTTATCCATGGACCAGGCTTGAGGCTCTGTTTTGCTGGAGGGCACTGTGCCGAGTGCCGGGACTCTGGGATAAAGTAAAGAAAACAAAACCCATTCTCGTTGCCATCGGGTCAGTGCCCACTCATCGCGCCCCCTGTGGGCTTCCGAGACTGTAACTGTGTTCTGCAGTAGGAAACTGTAAAACCGTTCACCGGAGTCTTTCTCCTGAGGAGCTGTTTTGCTGGGGGTTTCTAACTGCTGACCACGTGATCGCAGCCCAGTGCATAACCACTACCCCACCTGGGAGCCTGCAGGGATAAAATAAGGCCTGATCTTTGCACACCAGGATCACTGTCGTGCACTCAGATCCACTGCTTTAGCTGGTACCTTGAATCAAGCACCCGACAACGAACCAGAAGGTCAGTGGCTAGAACTCTCCAGTTGCTTTCTGGAAGAACGATTGACAGCCTGCTCCGTAGACACTTCCAGCCTTGGGAACCCTGTGGGGAAGTTCTCGGTCCTGTAGGGTAGGTATGAATCGGAGTCCCCTTAGTGGCAGTAGTTTTGGGGTGCTTTGTTCAGATTGGCACTTAGCCCCATCATCTGCTGCTCTGGTAAATTCTAGCTCCCTCACAGCTCGTATCAACTGCTAGGGACTTTCCACCCGCTGCCCTAAAGTGGTGTGGTCTGTCGCTTCCCCCACCCAGGCAGTGCTTATTATCGGCTTGGGCGTCACTTCATGTGATTCTTGATGTTGCTCTTATAAGCATCCTGTCCCCTGAAGGGGAGGACTGAGACAAGTCTTAGCCAGAGCGTGGCCCGTGGGTGGCTATGCAGCCACTGCTTACTGACAAGAGTAACACCCACCAAGAGAAGACTCGTGTCATGGAAAAAATTAAAAAATGCAGGGCAATGTGACTTGAAAGCATTTAAGCCGCTTGCGCCAGCAGTTCCTGGCCATAGGATGCCCAACTCAAGAGTGGGTGGGTCTTACCTCCGGCTGCCTTGGGCCAGCTTGATGCTCTAAGGTGGCCTACGAAGCCGCACACTGGCCCTGTTGCAGAAGCTGGGCTGACTTAGGCCTGTGGTCCATCGATGCAAATCTCCAGTGTTCCCAACACAGTGGCGAGGTTTTGCACGGCCCAGCCTCTCCTGCCTGTTGCTTCTTGCCTGCCTGCAGTTCTCCAGCAGCCGGAGTTTATGAAGGAAGGTGGTGGGTTTGGCAGTGCACCAGCTCCTGAAACAAACGAGCACAGGAACGTTGGCAGAGGCCTGCCCGGTCCCGATGACGACAGTAGGGCCGTTTACAGCCAGCTCACAGTTTGCTTATAGAAAACAGACTTCACCTCCGTCCTTGTGGGTATTATGAGGAAGGGCCGGTCCCAGGAGAAGGATATCGTGCTCGGTCAAGTCGAGGGTCAGTGAAGTAGGGAAAGACCTTTAACGAGATGGGTTGGCACCGTGGCTACAACAGTGTAACAGTTGTTTACGAGGATGGTACAGGACCAGACAGTGTTTCTGTGATCATGGGGTAGCTGTGAGGTGGAGCCATGGCAACACGGTGATGACACATTCAGAAACCGGCGTGTGTGTATTCAGCGCACCCAAGTGTGTTCAGTGCATTTGTTACGATGTTCAGATCCTTCTTTGAAAGCATTGTTAAATCTTCAACCACGTTGAGAGCATGAAGTTGGTCTATGGTGTAGTTTGTTCAGCGTTTCTCTTCTACCCAGACTAGCGTATTCAGTTCTTTAAATCGTTGTTGTTACGTGTCACCGAGTCGGTCCTGGCCCATAGTGACCTTTGCACGAGAAGGGAACGCTGCCCGATGGGGCCCCATCCGCACAGTTCTTAAGTATCTCACTGCCACCGAGCCGGTGCTGCCTGGCAGTGAGTGTCTGGGATGGTAGCTCTCCAAATCCAGACCTTGCAGCTCGCAGCCCAACCTGGAATCTCCACGGCTCCTTTCTTTAAGGCTAGCAGCTTCTTCATGCAGCGTTAGCCAACAGTAAGGAGCTGTAGATGCAGCCTTGCTTCCAAGTGGAACCCACTGCCATCGAGCTGATTCCTAATCTCCGGGAGCTGTTGGGGACGGGCGCCAAACTGCCCACCTTTTGGTTTGCGGCCGAGAGTTTAACCACGGTGCCACCAGGGCTCCAGCAAACTTCTTCAGTAGGTCTGTAATCGTCGCCTGACTCGGTTGTCTTTGGGGACGTTAAGATGATGCCATTTTGGTGCATTGCGTGTGGCTTGGCTGGAGGTCATGCTCAAAGCTGGCCGTTGTAGGCTGAGGTGGGCATATGAAGGCGGCCACTTCCAAGGTCAGTTCTTTTCCTCAGCAGGCTGGTCTGAGCGGTAGATCATCTACACGCTAGAGTGGGGCTGGGCAGACTGCTGGCAAGCGCTTCTGGTTTCAGTTCCTCCCTGGGCACGCCAAAGACCCTGGGCTGTGGTTCCAAGCCACGCAGCAGCTTCACAGGAGAAAAGACTGGTGACCCTCACCTTATAAAGGTTATAGTGTGCGAACCCCAATAGGACAGTCATCTAGGGTCTCTCTGAGTTGGAATTGACAACCATCCCCACCACCACTACCTAATGGGGAGGGGGAGTTTTTAGCAAGGGGATTGTAAGACTGGTTCAAGAAGAACTTGGCTTATAGGGCTGATGAACCCCTCGGCTCACTGACGGTGGCTTTCTGGAAGTCTGTGCATAGGCCTGGTGTAACACCTAAGGAGCCCTGGTGGTGTAGTGGTTATGAGTTGGGCTTTGATCCACATGAGCGGCACTTCGAAACCACAAGCAGTTCTGAGGGAGGAGGATGGCTTTTTACTCCCATAAGGGGTCCCTGTGAGCCAGCGTTGACTCGATGGCAGTGGGTTTTGATGTGGTGTAACACTTTTCCCCTGGGAGACAGTCTCAGCCCTCCTGTCGCATGTACTTTCAATTGTTTATGGCTTTCTTTGTGCCAACGCTCACGGAATAGGGTGTTGGGTGATTTGGAGGTTGTACAAACACCTTATTGCCTTAGTCAAACCTCATGGGAGCTCCCCCCACCGCTTTTTTCTTTGCACTTTTATTCCTCTTATTGGGAGCTCTTATAATGTCATAACATTCCATACTTCAAATAGATCAAGCATACTTGTGCAATTGCTACTACAATCAGTTTTGAAACATTTTCTTTCTTGAACTCTTTGATATCAGCTCCCCTTTATCCCTTCCCTCCCCCACCCTTCCCCCCAGGAACCCTTGTTATTATTGTTTTACATATATATATACACAATAATATGTATATTATTGAGTATATATGTGTCCCCGTATCTTACCCCATCCAATATATCCATTCAGCTACAATTCTTTTGCTCGCTCCCCTCGAGTGTGGTTATACAATCATCATTTTTATCAGCCCCCCTTTCCCCCTTCCTCTCTCCTCCCGCCTGTCTTCCTGTATCCTCAGGGAATCATTACTCTATTTGCTATTTCTGAAGGATCATCCATCCTAGGCATTCCTGCATCAAACTGTCTTAATTATACAGGGAGGCTGGATTTGGTGTCACAGAGTGAGGGACGTCATTGGGGAAGAGGAAGAGCACCTAGCCCAACCCACTGCTCCATGTTCCTGAGCAGCGGGCCTAGCTTCCACCACTGCTACCTGCCTGCCTGCCAAAGCCTGAGCACCCTCCCCCGGCCCAGAGCCCTGCCGTCTGTCTCACCAAACAGTATCGCACCTGTGGGCCCGTGCTGCAAGACTTTGGATTTTGTTGTTGTTAGGTGTCCGTTGAATTGGTTCCGACTCAGCGCCCCTCTGTGTACAACAGAATGAAACACTGCCCTGACCTGCTCCATCCTCACGATTGCTCTTCCATTGTTATAGCCGTTGTGTCACTCCATCTTGTCCAAGGTCTTCCTCTTTTTTACTGTGCCTCTACTTTACCAAGCCTAATGCCCTTCTCCAGGGACTGGTCTCACGTCAACAGTATCTGAGACCACATTTATCCATCCTTGCTACTAAGGACCATTCTGGCTGTACTTCTTATAGGTGAGAATAGTTTGTTCTTTTGGCAGCCCTTGGTACTTCCAACATTTTTCTCCAGCAGCACAGTCCAAATTCATCCCTTCTTCAGTCTTCCTTATTCAATGTCCAACTTTCACAGGCAGTTGAGGCAGTTAAAAACATCATGGCTTGGGTCAGGCACACCTTAGACCTTAAAGTAACCCCTTGCTTTTCAACACTTTAATGAGGTCTTGTGCAGCTAATTTACCCAGAGCAATATGTCCTTTGATCTCTTGACTACTGCTGCCGTGAACATTGACTGTGGAGAGAAACAAGGTGACACGAGGCCTTGACGGGGTCAGTATTTTCCCTCTCTGTCACGATGTCAACAAATGGTTTTCATTTTCACTTAGCTTTGGGGTCTTTGAAACCATTCCCAAACCAAGCCCACTGCCCTGGAGTTGATGGGGACTCTGTAAGGCAAGAAAGAACTGCTCCCTAGGGTTTCAGAGGCTGTACATCTTGATGGGCGCGGAAAGCCTCATCCTGTTCCCTTCAAACCCCTGGTGGGTTTGAACCACTGACTTTTGCCCAGTGTGCAATTCACTCCACCACCAGAGCTCCTTTAAAATGGTTCCAAACACCCAAACCAAAGTCATTGCCATGAAGTTGATTCAGACTCAGAGCGAATACATAGAGCCTGGCAGAACCAACTGTGGGTTCCTGAGAATGTAATTCTTTCCCCAAACCAAACCAAACTCACTGCCATCTAGTCTGTGCTGACGCATAGCAAGTCTCTAGGACAGAGTAGAGCTGCCCCTGTGAGTTGAGACCGTAACTTTTTGCAGGAGTTGAAAGTCCCTTCTTTCTCCCGAACAGTGACTGGTGATTTCAAACCGCTGATCTTGCAGTTAGCAGCCCGATGCGTAACCAGGAGAAAGCCTTATCTTTCTCCCAGAGCCGCTGGTTGTTTCCAACTGCAGAACTTGTGGTCACAAGGAGAGTCGATTTTGTGTTAAAGCAACAGCAGCAACAGAACTTTCCGGGACCAAGGACGGATATGTGGTCAGACACTGCATGATGGGATACTAAATTATGCATACCTGCCTTTCTGTGCCTTGACACACACAATGTTGACAGGGCAGTAGGCTGGTGACGACTGCCCCAGGCCAGAGCCCCAGTGCCCCTGGGCTGAGGGGGCCCACATCTCCACCCTCCTGAATCCAGGTTGGTTTGCCTGCTGCTGCTATTTTAACTTCGCATCTGACTCACCAGAGAGCATTCAGAATCCCCCATGTCCTGGTTTAACCATTCCGGGGCGAGGCCTGGGCATTGACCTTTGCAAGTGATTCTCTGTTTGTCTCCTGGACTGAGACTCTGCTGCCTGGCAGCCCAGCGGCCTGCGGGTTAACCCCAGCCACCGGCTGTCTGTTGCCTCCCTGCAACAATAGAAGGTAAAGGGGGGGACGGGGAACAAATTGAGAGCAGCTGCCTCACATGGGAGGGAGGGGCTGTGCCAAGTGGAACAAAGACGGATGACAATCCTGAGACGTTTCTAGGACAGGGAGCTGAGAGCCCCAGGATCGGGCTTTAAGACTAATGACTGTTTGGAAAGTGGGGAGTGATGTGTTCAAGGTGGGAAGATTTAATACCAAGCTCTGTGGGGTTGAGGACAATGAAGTTTTGGAGATGCCTGGCAGCTCCGAGGGAATTAAGTGATAAACAGGGTCGGGCTTGGGATTTATTTGTCCAGCGCAATATTGAGGCCCCACTGTGAGTGCTCACCAGTTGTTGGGCTGCAGGTAATAAGATCAGTGGTTTGAAACCACCTCCGTTCCGTGGGAGAAAGACGAGGCTTTCTGCTCCCCTAAAGAGTCACACAGTCTGGGAGCTCCGCAAGGGCAGTTCTGTCCTGTCCTGTATGCGGAATCGACACGATGGCAGTGTTTGCCTTGGTTGGTGGTTGCTGTGTGTCCAGACTGGCATGGGCGACAAGAAAAATATAGCCTCTGCCTTAAGGTACTCTCTAACTCTTTTGTTTCAGACTTAAAAAGACAAGGAGATTTGAGAAAGTTTGTGGGGATATCCCATTACCATTTGATGAGATTTTTGAAGCCCCCCTCGTGGCAGTTTCTTGCCGGAAGGGCCCCAGATGTGTAAGAGGGAGGCCCTTGCCTGCTGACCGGCACACGGGCTAGCGGCTCAAAACGCACAGTGGGGGTTCCACAGGGACAAGGCCTGGCAACCTGCTGCTGTGATGGCCTTGTGGGGAGGTGGCCTCTCTGTCACAGGGGCATGCTGTGAAATGGCCTCAGTGGCAATTAACCACACACCTGTACAGTCACAGCGCCGGTTCACAACCTGGTGGCCGAGTGGGCTGAGTGTCGGGCTTCTAGCGCCAGGTCAGCGCTTCCAAACCTCCATGCACTCCACGGGAGAGTGATGAGGCTTTCAGCTCCTATAAAGAGTTACAGTCTCAGAAACTCACAGGGCCAGTTGTACCCCATCCTGTAGGGTCACGCACTGTGAGTCACACTTGACTCAGAGACAGCGAGTTTGCTTCTTTTGGTTTGGATGGAGAACCTGTGAGGGGCCCACTGTCCCATCTACATCCCTGATCTGGGAATGGCTGGCATAGGAGAAATCAAAGACCAGCTCATCATAATGTGCGTTCTGGTTCTGTGGACTACATATTGCTGTTACCAGGTGCCGCCGAGTTGGTTCCGACCCATGGCAACCCTTGTGCATCACAGAGTGAAACACGGCCCAGTCGTGTGCCACTCTCAGAGTTGTTCTTGTGTTGAGCACATTGTTGCAGCCGCTGTGTCAATCAATCTTGGGGAAGGTCCTCCTTTTTCTCACTGCCCCTCCACTTGACCAAGCAGATGTCCGTCTCTCCTGACAACATGTCCAACTTATGTGTGACAAAGTCTTTCCACCTTTGCCACTAGGGCAGTGGTTTTCAACCCCTTTGGGGCTTGAATGACCCATTCACAGGGGTTGTCTAAGACCGCCGGAAAACACATTTCCATTGTCTTAGGAACCAAGACACCGCTCCTCTATCTGTCTCCAGGCAGGTCTGCCCACATGCAGGTACGCCCACCTACGAGTACCCGGCATGCAGACTGTTACCCATTGCTACACCATGCTTCAAGACAATTTTATTGATTTGTCATTAGAAATAAATTTCTCAATATATAATTACATATTGTTTTTGTGATTCATCACTATGCTTTCATTATGTTCAATTTGTAACAGTGAAAATACATCCTACACTTGATCTTAGCCAAAAGGCCGAGAAGCGATGTGAAAGTGCATCCTGCACATCAGATATTTACATTACAATGCACAACAGTAGCAAAATTACAGTGATGAAGTAGCGAAAATAATTGTATGGTTGGGGGGGTCACCACAACATAAGGAACTGTATTAAAGGGCCGTGTCATTGAGAACCCCTGCTCTAGGGAGCATACTAGCTGTATTTCTTCCCAGACAGATTTGTTTGTTCGTTTGGAAGCTTGTGGTTATTTTGAATAATCTTGGACAGAACCGTTCTTCAAAAGCATTGACTTTTTTGCTTCGATCTTCCCCAATCATTTGTCTATCTTTCACATGCGTACGAGGCGACTGAAAAAACCATGGCTTGGGTCAGGCGCACCTTAGTCCTCAGAGTCACGTCGTCGCTGTTGAACACTTTCAAGAGGTGTGTGCAGCAGGTTTCCTCAAAGCAGTGCATCGTTTGATCTCTTCATTACGGCGGAGTTGTCTTAATTAACGAACGTTCCTCTTTCGCTTCGCCACTTGATCTCCATGGGTTCCAATATCTGTTGCAATGGCGATGCAGAAACTCACAAATTTCATGATTAAAGTGTTATTAGGACGTTAACAAGTTGTAATGCCGGTGAGACATGCTCAGAAAAGTTGTTTCATCGGGACAAGTTACAGGGTTTCAAGTGTGCTCATAAATGCCCCAAGGGGTTTGCTAGTCAGCTGTAAACCTGAACTTGGAGGCATTCAGCACAAGCTCTGTAGGCCAGCAACCCTGTCTCGCTGAATTACGTGTCCAGAGACACCCCCCCCCCCGCTAAGCCCAAGTTCCCTAAATGTCCAGGGGAAACCCACTCTTCAACTTGGTCTTCTGCCCCAAGGCACTCAACTTTCTCCATCATGGGTTGGGACACTCCATCACTCTGTTCTGTGTGCCGGCTTCTGGTTCTTTCTCTGCTCTGTTCCTCTGATGGTTGTGATGGTTGAACTGTCATCTGGATCCAGGTGGTTTGCTGGGCAAGGATCTCAGGTCCAAAGGATGCCTCCACTCCTGGCTCTTGCTGGTAATGAGATCCCTCCTCTTGCTTCTCAAGGGGCTAATTTTATACACAGCAGGATGCCACTCCAGGGGATCCTGTGCACAATTCCTCACGGGTGAATCCTTTCAATATCTCCCCCCCCCCCCCCAAACACACATTTTTATGAGACGCATGCAGGGGAAGGTTGTTTGGTAGGACTGAGAAACTTTGACCAGCAGCGTCACATTAAATACTTCACTGTCCCTGCAGCATTGTCTGTGGATCTAAGCGAGATGAAATCGTTTGCAGCATTATTGTGATTGGTCCAGTTGTGAGGACTTTGATTTTTCTTTACCTTGAGTTGTAATCCATACGGAAGGCTGCTAGCCTTGATCATCCATCACACATTTTAACGTGATTATAAGAGACACATCTGTAAATGTACCTTCTCTGTATCGGTTTTTTGGTTTCTTTCTTTTTTCAGTTGGTGTTCCTGATGGTTTTGAGGGTGGGCACTCACCGTCCCTTTCTTGCTGTGGGCATCCTAATGCTTGTCTTGTATTCTGGACTTTATATTTGGTACCATGTTGAGCAGACCAAGACCAGAGGTTTTCTCTGTCCAGATGTAACACCCCCGCTCCAAAGAGTTACACCCTCAGGCTTTGCTGCTGGGCTATGAACCTACACCAGTGCCCGCATCAGGTGCAGTCTAGCTGCGTTTAAACTCCTTATTCATTCAGTTTGGTTCTTAAATTAAAAATAAAAAGACACCTTTATCCATACATCCAACTTTAATTGGTACAGATTAAATAGGCATTACAGCTTGAATCATTATGCCCATTTAATATGTAACCGTTCAAGTTGTATGTAATTTTAACTAAGGAGGCAGAAATTTGGGCAGAAAGAAAATAGATTAAAAATGCCATTACGAATTTAATTTAAATTTAAGAAGCAGTATGTTAAGAACCAATTTGAATTGATAAAGAGCAAGAAACAACTAGCTTACTCCTGATTCAGGTGCACAGTCTGGCAGCTATTTAATATATAAGCTGGTGGCGCTGTCAGGTAAACGCTGGGCTGCCAGCCACAAGATCAGCAGTTCAAAACCACCAGCTACTCCATGGGAGAAAGATGCTTTCTACTCCCATAAAGAGCTAACAGTCTTGGAAACTCAGGGCAGTTCTTCCCTGCCCCATAGGGTCACTATAACTTGGAGTAAACTAGATGACACTGAGTATGGTTTTGGGTTTTGAATCCAAACCTAATCGAATCCATTCATTTCCCATCAAGATCAGGCTGAGCCGAATCCTTTGTTTCATTGTGCCGGTCTTTTCTTTGCAAGTCTTCTGTCCTGAAAGAGAGAAATTGGTGGTGTATTCATCTGCAGGAAAGTGTTCAAGACAGGTGACTGCTTTCTGTTTGATTAATTGTTTTTGTTGTTCGCACCTGCCTGTGTTCTCTTGTCTGTTCTAAACAAGGTCAGGTGTGAGCTTTTCCTTTGTGGCCCAGGCACTCAGTTGAGGATTATGAAAGGTTTATAGTCACATGACCTGTGCCACTCCCCTCCACCCCACCAGTTTGAGGGTGACTTTTCTTTCCTTCCTTTTAACCGTGCTCTGTCCTGCGGTGTTCGGCTCGTGGCGGCCTTCTTACCGCGTTGGAATCCTTCATGTGCAACCCTGTCTTCCTGACAAGATGATGACCTCGATGACCTCGCGGAGGCTGTCCTCGTCTGTTTTCCGAGTAAATCTTGGGATTTACTCAGCACATCTTAAAAGTTACCTATTGTCTGACTTGATTTCTCAGTGCTCCCTTGCTCAACATGATTCAAAACATAGATGGGAGCTCATGTCCGTTAGCGCAGCTCAAAGTTAGCAACCAAACACCATGGACCATGACTGTCAATGCTTGTTTTTAAAGCTTCTGGGGGGAGGGGGTTGTTTCTCTTTTCTTTTCTCACCCCCGACCCCTCATTTTTAGTGAGTATCCGTAAACCGTTTTAAATGGGACGTGTTGGAGAATCAGTGCAGGTGGTAAGGATGTTGCCCTTGTTGTTGGTAGGTACCTTCAAGTAGTTCCCACCCAAGAGTGACCCACAGAATGAAAGCCCCCCCAGGGCCTGCGGCCTCACAGTGGTTCCTAGGCTGGAGCTCATGTTTACAGCCCTGTATCAATTCCTCTCCGTGAGGGGCTTCCTCTGGCTGCCCCTACCCGTTATCAAGCGTGATGTCCCGGCAGCAAGGATGAGAGGAAAGATGGCGGAGAAGATCAGTCTCTAGAGAAGGAGCGATGCTTTATGAAGTGAAAAGTGGAGTGTCATTGAAAATGAAGATGAACCCCCCTTCCCCACAACAAGACGGATCGACCTAGGAACCCCAGCAGTGGGCTCAGATGTATCCATGTATATCAGCAAGAGTGTGGGGGCTGGCCAGCATGTTCTTATCATAGGTAAGGCCCCCGTGCCTCAGGACTCACTGCATAGCAGCCTCGTCCCACCCGGAACAGGAGTCCAGGGTAGCAGCTTTGGAAGGCAAAGCCATGCTTAAGGAGTCCCCAGAGCCTGCCGCCAGTGAAGCATAGCTGCCCTCGTGGCATGATAAGTAGTTCTGGGAGTTGAGCATAACACGGCTTATTTAGGCTCTTTCTCACTCTCTTTAATTCCTACGATGCTCCGTTAGGAGAGGAAACGATGGCACTCGGTAAGTCTTAATGGTTGTATTTTATTCTGTCCACTTCCTAGTTCGGCATTTATTTTCCTGTTGGGAATTTGCAAGCTAGTCAAACAAAACTAAAGATCCCGGTCTTCTCTTTCCTGAGAACTCGCAATGCAGGAAAGCCCTTTCGTTGGGCCTGTGGATGAAGTCCATTTGGTCACCTGGCTTTGTCTGCTCTGGCTTTAACCTTAAAGGGAGCACATTTGGACTTTCCAGTACAGGTGATACGTATGTTCTTCCCAACCCTACTGCGACATTCTCATGAAGGCAGGTTGACGATTGTCTTGAGTAGGACCAAAGATGTTTACATAGCTCTTGGGCTGTCAGCACTCTGCCTGTCAGTCTCCGGGATATGTGGAACCTATGGGCTAGATGCAGCTCATATTCTGGTCCTGTTTCTGAGAGTGGTACCACACCGAGCCCATTTGCTTTTTGGTGCTGGTTCTTGAGGCCAATCGTTTGGGGTTAACTAGAGCAAGGTAAGACCACCTTAGTAAGGGTCTGGGTGAGGGGGGCAGTGCTGACCAAGCTTCAGGAGTCATGATGCAGTAGTACCCTGGCGAGGCTATTAAAGGCCTTAGGAGAAAGGCTCAGTGGAGCTGAGCTTCCTGGGTGAAGAGAGAGAACCATCTCACAGGAGGGTGTGCACATGGAGCCCTGTACCTTGGCTCCTCCGATTCTTCCTTTGGGGCGGGGGTGTTGTCCCCGGTGTGTTGTCCCCGTCATTTTAGGCTGCTTGATTTAAGATAGCTCTTTCTTTGGAGTTTGTGAGCTGTCCCAGCTGGACCTGAGAAGCAAAGGGATTGCTTAGCTTTAAGTGAATGGGGGAAGGGAGAGAAAGCGCACTGTCCACTGCTAGGGTCTGGATTGACCAGGGCAGGGAAGTTGGTGTGGGCAGTGAGATGTGTGATCCATCACACAGTGGGGTCAGCGTGGGGTGATGGCCACCTCTGGGGCAGGCCTCATCCACGTGGGGCAGGGAGGAGACAGCGGTGGGGAGACTGTGACAGCGCAGTGAGCTCAGCTGACATCATGGTTCCAGTAGCAACCACCGTTTGGCTTTCTCGCATGTGCCAGGGACCGACAACCAGTCCCTGGAGAAGGACATCGGCTGGACAAGTGGAAGGGCAGCGAAAAAGAGGAAGCCCCTCAATCAGATGGCTTGACACCGTGGCTGCATCAGTGGGCTCGGGGATAGGAACAACTGTGAGGCTGCTTCATTTGGTTGGCGTTGTGTTGCTGTGGATTCGGCCCAACCTGCTGCCACCTAATAAGAGAGTGACTGTCTTGGGTTCTGTTGGGCCTTCCGTGGCCCCAATGCATTGGCTTAGGCTCGACAGCAACAGGGCAGGTGCCAAGTGCCTCATATACTTACCAGGTCGAGCCTGGCCCCATTTTCCAGGTGTGTCCGCTGAAGTGCTGACAGGCAAACCAGTTCTCTCAAGAAGACCATTTTACGACTGTGGGTCGTAGGGCTTGACTGCTGGCCCAGACACGGGACCTGCATTTCCAACAATTATGCCCTGTAACTGTGAAAGTCACAGGTCTTTAAATGCTCCCTTTTCCAGTAGGGCTGTAGTCGGCCAGCATCTGCTCTCTCACAACCGCCTTCTAGGACAGAACTGCCCCATTGAGTTTCTGAGACTGTCCCTGTTTACGGGAATAGAAAGCCCTGCCTTTCCCCTAAGGAGTGGCTGGTGGTTTTGAATTGCCAACCTTGGGGTTGCAACCTAATGCGTAAACACTACGTCACTAGGGCCCCCTCAGCACGTGTAGAGCAAGTGATAAAGAACACTGCACCTGGAACCTCTCTTTAAAGAGGCTGATGGATGGGAATGGAAAGTCAAAAACCAGACCCACCGAAAGATGAGGCTGACTGCTTCCATGCCGAACCACAGCCTCAGAAGCCCTGGATAGCATTGCCGGCAGATGGAATCGGCCCTCTGGAAGTGGGTTTGTATTGGGGTTTAACCTCTGTAGGAGCAAATTGCTAAGTCTTTCTTCTGGGGAACTGTGGGCCTCCCCACAGCTTAACTGCCAGCCTTCCCGCTACCGCCTGAGTGCTTAGTCGTTTCGCCACCTGGACTTTCCTGATTGCTTATGTGGCCACCTGCTTGCTACTGACTCCTCCGGCTCTGGGAAGGAGCCCTGATGGTGCTGGGGTTAAGTATTGGACTGCTGACCGCAAGATCAGCAGTTCAAGCCCAGCAGTTGCTGCCCTGTTGGGAGGAAAATGAGGCTGCCTGCTTCTTGAAGAGTTACAGGCCCAGCAAGAGTTCCACTCTGCCCGATGGGGTGACTGGGTGTTGGCCTCATAGCGGTGGGACTTTGCTCACACTGCTAACTGATAGGCCAGCAGTTCGAAACCACCAGCTGCTCTGCAGGAGAAAGATGGGGCTTTCTACTCCTGTGAAGAGTTATAGTCTTGGAAAACTCACGGGGTCAGTTCTTCCCTGACCTATGGGGTCCCCATGAGTGGGATCAACTTGATGGCAGTGTGTTTGGTTTGGGCGTGGTGTTCTGGCCCCTTCTGATTCCAGGCAGTTCCTTGTTGAGGTCTTTTGTCCCCCACACATTGACTCACACTAGCTTTTTCTCTTTCTGAGGTGGGGAGAGGGGAGGGCTTCCTGGCCATGGCCTTCCACCCTTATCCAAGCGTATTTTATGCCCTAGCTGGCTGCCTGGGGCATGGTACCGGTAATACAACCAGAGTGGCGAGTGAGTTTCCCAAATGAGGTTGGCTGAGTGGAGGCACTCTCTGGAGTGCTGGAGAGGTGTTGGGGACATAGCCCGGCTGAATCACCGTTTGCCACAGGTGTGATTCTGGGAGGCGGAGGCATCTGTGCCGTGATTTGGAAGGTCTTGAGCTCCTGATCGTATCTATTTGGGTATCCAGGTTCTTCACAGCTTGAGAGAAGAGGTAGCCTTCTAGCAGCTGCGATAAAATCACGATTCAGCCACCTACATTTACAAAAGATCTCAGGAGCATTGTCTCCAATAGCATACTGTCGTTTCCATACCTAGTGGTAAGCTCTGTTCTGGTCCCAATTGCACCCTTCAGTCTCAGTGCCTACATTGTGCCCTGTGAGGGTATCCTGACGGAGAGAGGCTTCCAGCATTTGAGCAGATGGTTTATCCTGGGCAAACAAGGAGGCTTTCTGCTCCCCTGGAAATGTGCAGTCTCAGACATGGACACTGACATTTTTACTGTGTCCTATAGAGTTGCTATGAATGGAAACTGACTCGGCATCAGGGAGTCTGTTTTGTTTTTTCCTGAGCCTATAGCCATTGTGGACTGGGGCCCAGGGGGCATAGTGACAGTGTGTTGGGCTGCTAATTGCCGAGCCAGCAATTTGAAACCATCAGCTGCTCCTCTGGAGAAACATGAGGCTTTCTACCCCTGGAAAGTTTTGGAAACTCACAGGGGCAGTTCTGCCTGTTCTTTAGGGACTCCATGAGCCAGAATCCACCCAATGGCAGTGAGTTTAATTTTGGTGTAGGCCATTGGGAGACAGTGTTGAGGAAAACTGCTGGTCCTTGTATCTTAAGAGGAGTCAGTAGGCAGGGAAAGAGTTACTGTGCTTAGATGCTAACTCGAAAGTTGGGGATTTGAGCTATTGCCAAATGTATATATCAATCATTGATCCTGGTAGCTCGGCCTTAGGGTGGCACATGTAGGGTCCCTATGAGACAGAGCTGACTCAGTGATGCCTTGTATAAGAGGGGGCACCCCTAAACACCGATACTCATTGTGTGTGTGTGTGTGTGTGTGTGTGTGTGTGTGTGTGAGAGAGAGAGAGAGAGCGCGCGCGCGCAGGAGATAGTGCATTTGGAGTTTGTCCCACCAGGTCAGATTGTAAATCAAGCTTTCCGTTTAGAGGTTCTAGAAAGGTAGCGTACCAGTGTGGGAGAAAAAGGCCTGATTCGTGGCAGATGGGGGACCGGCTTTGCCACCATGACACTGCATCTGCTCACACATCCATCTTAGTGTGCTAGTTTTGGGCAAAAAGCAACATGCCTTTCTTGCCTCACGCACCTGACTCACATGGCCTTGCTTTGAAAACCGTTCAAGACTGGACTCACAGATTTGACCCATGTATTAAGTGTAATGGAAAGTACTTTGAAGGTGCTCAGATTGTTTTGTAAAAAAAATACATAGCTTTGGGGGAAAACTGTTTTTTGGGGGGAGGTGGGATGGGTTTCACCCTTGTATTAAGACCAAACTTACTACCAACGAGTCAAGTCCGACTCAAAGTATCCCTATTACAAATTCACACTTACTGCCCTTGAGTCAATTTTGACTCGTACTTACTCTGTCCACATCTCAAATTTAACTGCCATAGAGCTGGTTCCAACTCATCGCAACCCTATAGGACAGGGTAGAAGTGCCTTTGTGAGTTCCTTAGACTGTAACTTTTACAGGAGTAGAAAGCCATGTCTTCTCCCATGGAGCTGCTGGTGGGTTAGAACTGCTAACCGTGTGGTGAGCAGCCTAATGCATAAGCCACTACGCCACCAAGGCATTTACCCTAACAAAAGCAGCCATAAGTGAGTACGAAAAGATGGCTAATCCATTGGAAATGTGAGCCGGTAATCATAGGTAGTGTTTACGGAGTGTGCCAGAGACGGTAGTGTTTTGAGTGCTCTGGTAAAGATCAGTTTTTCAGTTCTTTAATGAGGTCATTATTATAATCTCTCTTTTCTGCTTTTGGGAGTGAGGCTCGGAAGCTCAGCATTTTGCCTGAGGTCACCCAGGTGGTATGTGGAGGAAGGAGGGGTTGAAGCCTGGCAGCCTAACGCCAGTGGCCATGCTCACACTGTGAACTGTAATGGCCAGAGGACCAGAGCTCATGGCCCGAACGAAGCACCCAAGACAAGGAAAAATGCAAATTAAGATCATGAAGTCCCTCTTTGTCACTTTTCAAATTCAAGTGTTCCTCTGACCAGTTTGCTCATAGGTGATATGCATACTTACTGTAGAGGGTATACTGTCGTGCTGTCTCTATGATGTCGCCCAGCCTTTGATATCACTGTCTTAAGTCAGTTATTACTGAAACCAAACAGTGAGACAGCAGCACTGCCCTGTACAGTTTCCAAGGCTGCCAGTCTTTCCAGAAACATCCTGCCACATTTTGCTTCCAAGCTGGTGGGCGCGAACCATTAGCTTTTTAGATAGCATCCAAGCCCTGTACCACCAGTGCTCTTTAGTCAGGAATTAGTGTCTGTAAAATGGTGATACTCTAATAATCTTAACATGCTTTATTTGTTGATTAGCCAGAATAATTCTATCAAGGAACTCCAACCTTCACCAATTGCTTAGTTTTCCTGAGCTTGTTTTGTTCGTACGGGGCAAGCTGTCTATGTGGTTCTCTCCCTTTCATTAAAATCTTTTTTTTAACAAAACAATGAATTGTTTCCCATGCTATATGATTTCAACCTTTGATTCACATACATGCGTGGTCTGGTTAAAAGATAACTAAGACGATTCTTTGGAATTGAGAATGAAACAACTACACAGAGGATTCATTTTGGAAATTAGAATTCATTACTTGAACTCTCTAACGTCATTCATCTCTATTGGCAAAAAGGACGAAAATATTTAAAATTTTGTTCTTCTGCAGCATTGAGGGTCAGCTATATCGTTGTGCTGTTATTGTAGTTTTTATTTAGTGTGATATTTGCACTGGACCCTGCATTTCTACACCGCATTTCTACACCGTGGGATATTGGAAAAGCCCAATGCCCTCAGGTCATTTCCAACTCATAGTGAGTCTGTAGCACAGAGCAGAATTGTGCAAGGTTTCCGGGACATTTACTCTCGACTGTAGCACACAGCCACTTTTTCCGCTGGAGGAGCGGCTGGTGGGCTCGATCCACTGGCTTTGTGATCAGCAGCCCAATGGCAGGGCTCTTTATTGGAGTCTGTAGCCAGTGTTACACAAGTGATTCTGAGGCTTAAGCGCCCATCCCATCTGTATTCCCTGGAGGACTTGTTAAAACATAGGTTGTTAGGCTAAACCCTGGGGTCTGCCTTCAGCTGGTCTGGGGTGGTGTCTGGGAATTTGCATTTTAAGTTCCCACAGGATGAGGCTGCTGCTGATCCCACAACCACACACCCCACTGAGGAGCATCGAAGAGAATGGATGCAGTGATATCATCCGGGTAGCTAAGCAAGACACTAATGTCAACATGGAATTGGAAATATGGACCAATGATTTTAAAAGAACATGTAGACTCTCTACCTTTGCGTCTCAAAACAATACCCCCTCCCCCAATTGCTTTGGAAAACTCATTCTCAGGTTGCAGCCCTCAATCTCATTCCGTTTGGGAAGAAGCCAATGCTCCTTGGAGAAACGAGCCAAATTTAGGGAGGATAAAAAGTGAAATGGGGGAATCTTGTTTAAGAAAAATCAGAGGAAATTTTCCCAGATTCTTGGGCTTATTAACAAAGTCAGCTGTGAGGAACTCCCAGCGCTGTGACACCAGAAGTTAGGCAGTTGTTCCAAGCACATTAAATCAGGGAGGATCCAAGGGTCTGTAATGACACTTGACAAAAAAGTTGCAAAAATACTCGTTTGTCACCCTCTGAGGCGGCTATTAAAATGACTCCTTACTTACTCAGGACCATATTTTACGGTGAACAAATAGCTCCCGTTATGACGAAAAGCTCAACTAATTACAGCAGAATACTGCTAATAAATGAGAATTAGAGATAGTTTTGCAATTATATAGCCACGTAAATTTCAGTTTTTATTAATTCAAGGGGAGCTTAAAACAGATGAAAAGGATGGGAATTGGACAGCAGGTTAGGATGGAAACCCTGCCCTTGCTTCCTACTAGTCGCTGTGAGGATGCTAACAACCCGCCCGGGCAGGGAACAGACTGCCCTCCTCCTAGAGAGCCATCACCAAGAAGGGTCAGCCAGGTGGGTCTCACATTGTGATGTGTTGTTGGCGTGTCCTCCACTCATCAGCCCCCTGGCTGCAGACTTGCACTACCCCCTCGGGGTCTCAAGGTGGAGACTTGTTGGAAACAAGGCACCTCTAGGTGGGTTCCTGAGGGCCAACCTTTCAGCAAGGATTCAGAAATTCAACTGAAAGTCTAGCACCACCCAAGGATTCTTCACAGCGAGTGCACCTGAACGAGACAGTCTCGTTTATCATGTGTTGCACTTGGCCATGTGTCAGTGGAACCCATCGTTCCAGGTTCCACAGTCGCCATATGAGCACAAAAGAGGCCCCTTTTACCTACTTTGTCTTCGGTTCTTGCATTTATTGTAATGCTGCTTTTTCTGTTTTTACAGAAGGCCAAGTCTCATTTTATTTTCTGTCTTGTCGTCTAGGAATTTGGTGGTCTTAGGTTTCACATTTATGTCTTTTTAAGTTAGTTTATGTATATTCTGTGCAAAGTGTATGGATCCTATGACCTTCAACTGAAGGTTGAGACCCAGTGTTGCCTGCATTATTTACTAAAACAGCGGTTCTCAACCTTCCTCATGCCGCCACCCTTTAATACAGTTCCTCATGTTGTGGTGATCCCCCAACCATGAAATTATTTTCAATGCTACTTCATAACTGTAGTTTTGCTACTGTTATAAATCGGGTGCCCCTGTGAAAGGGCCATTTGACCCCCACAGGTTGAGAACAACCACTAAAGAGACTAGCCCCATGGAATGATTGCTACCCCTTCTTGAAATCCGTGGTCCATGGATGGCTGGATGCAACTGGGTTTTCAGGTCTAGTTCACTGGTCTGTGTGTCTGTCAGATATACCAGGCGTATTTGATTACACTGGTAGTCTAGTGTGTTTTGATATCCGGGACTGGGGAGAGGGGGCTCCTAATTTGTTCTTTTTTCTTCAGGTATTGCTTTGGCTATTCAGAGTTTATATCCTTTCCATCTGAAGTTGGTCAGTAATTTTTCCATTTCCGTCAAGGATGTTGTAGGGATTTATATTGGGATTGCATTTGATCTGTAGCTTGTTGTAGTTAGGATTGATATTTTCACTATAATAAGTCTTCCAATCCATGAGCCAGAGAGGTCTCTGCATCTTTGTCTCTTTTAGTCTCTTACTGTAATGTTCTATAATTTCCATTGTCTTGAGTCTTCTAGGTCCGTGTCTAGGTTAATTCTAGGTATTTTATCAGCTAGGGGGCTATTGTTTCCTGTGTTCCTTTTCGGAGTAGTCTTTGTTAGTGCCTACTGCCCCCTTTTCGGGAAACAAAATTTACTCAGTGCCTTTTGACAATTTAAATCTTGTGTACTCTAGTCCATCATCCAGGATAAAGTGTAGGTAACTGCTTTTGGAGCCCCTTTGGATCATTTCATGGCACCTCGGGGGGAGTGTGAAGGACCCTAAGTAAGCTGAAAATTTCACATCTGCACACTGCTCCCCTCCCCTTAGGCAGTTTTGTGTCACTGTGAGCAGAGTTCTGGCTTGTCCCCTTGTTCTCTCTTGGCTTCTGGGTCTGTTAGGTGGAGATGGTTTCTGTTTTCTCCCACGAGCCTCTTCTGGCATTCTAGTCAACCAAACTCCCTTTTGGCTCTCGGAACCCAGTGAGTGGTGGGAGGCATCAGTGGTGACTCAATCTCTGAAGGCTGGTGATGATCGCAGCTAGCAAGGCTGTGCTGGGAAGACCAGTGATGCTGGATCCCCATGCTAAGATGCTAATTGATGCAGGGTGGGCTCAAGCTTTGGCAGTTCTGTTTTGAAAGCTCCTTGGATGGTTTTGATGTGAACCCAGGGAGCAGAACCAGAGCTCTGAACTTGGATTGGCAAATGGTCTCTGTCAAGGGCCAAGGTAGTAAGTATTTTTAAGTTCATAGGCCATGCAGTCTGTGTTACAACCTCTTGGCGCTGTTGTCCCAGGATGTAAGTAGCCTGACAACAGTTCATAAAGGAGCCAGTGACTGTGTTCCAACACAACTATAAATGAGGCAGATTGAAAACCAAACCTCCTGCCACCAAGTTGGTTCTGAGTCCCTGGCCCCAAAGGACAGGGTAGAACTGCCCCTGTGAGTTCCTTAGACTGCAGCTTTTCAGGGGAGTAGCAAGTCTTAGCTGTCTCCCATAGAGCAGCTGGTGACTTTGCCTGCTGACCTTACAGGTAGCTGCTTACGGTGTAACTACAGCACCAGCGGGGCTCTTGCTCCCTTCTCGGTGATGATTATTTATAGTTGGGGACACTGAAGGTGTCCCACGCTAGTGCAAGGGGGCATGGGACTCCAGCCTAGGAAGCTGACAAGTGTAGCTTAAAACAAACCACTGTCAACAAGTTTGATGCCAATTCACCGTGCCCCTTCATGACAGGGTTAAAACTGCTCCGTGAGTGTCCGAGACTGCAACTGTTCACTTGAATAGAAAGCCCTGGTTTCTCCTGAGGAGTGACGTTAGTTTCAAACTGCTGACCTTTTGGATTGCAGCCTAAATTTGTATCCACTACACCACCAGGGTAGGGTTTGCAGATTATGGTGGGTTAAGGTAATTTTTTAAAATTAAATAAGTTTCTAAAGTGGTCAAGTTCAGAGTAATAATTCACACCTTATACCCCTTGAGACTCAAGTAGGGAATTCTCACTAAGGAATGCCTGGGTAGTATAAGTAATTGAATGTTCTACTCGTAGCCTGAATTATGCCTGGTCACGTAGTAGGGATGGGTTGGGCGGCAAAGCAGAAGGTCGGCAGTTCAAACCACCAGCCACCCTGCGCAAAGAAGATGAGGCTGTTTTCTCCCATAAGGAGTTAGTCTTGGAAACCTACAGGGTCAATTTTATTTAGTCCTATAGGGTCGCTGTTGGCCAGAATTGGTATGGCGGCAGCGAGTGAGTTTAGTTACTAGGCAGTGAGTGAGTGAGTTTAGGTACTCGTAGCCTGGCCTGGGTGGGATAGTGGGTAATGCATTGAGCTGCTAACCACAGGCCAGCGGTTCTAACCTACCAGCTGGTCTGTGGAAGAAAGATGAGGCTGTCTACTCTTGTAAAGGTTCAAGGTCTTGGAAACCCAAAGGGGCAGTTTTCTAACCCATAAGGTCATTATCAGTAGAGATAACTCCAGCAATGAGTGGGACTAGTACCCCAAAGCTGGGCGGTTTGAACAGATAGAAGGTGCCTAGTGGAAGATAGGCCTCAGCCTCGTAACCCCCACGGAGCCTGTCTACTCTGCAACACAGGGGCCACCGGGAGTTGGAATCGACTCAGGACCATTTGGCTAGGTGGGTTTTAAACATTTCTGAATGTATTTGGTCCAAGAGCTCCCAGAGAGATTTCCTTTCCGGCTGTTCTGTGGCTCTTTTGTTCATCAACTGAACACACGTATCCCAACTCTCTAATTGTGGACAGCCTGCTTTCTTCCTTTAAGACATAATCTTAAGTTTACTCATTAAAAATACACATGTGTGCCCTTAAAGTTGAGCAGTGTGTTATTTCCTGGGGCCAGAGCGGCCTGTGCTATTAAAACAACAGAAACGTCTTACTCATAGTCGCGAGGTGAGACTTTCAAGATCAAAGGGTTTGGCAAGACCTTGTTCTTCTTCCTGAAGCCTCTAGGGGAGGTGCCCTTCCTTGTCTCTCCAATCTTCTGGTGGGCCTGGGTATCCTTGGCTTGTAGCATCAGTGTAGACCCTGCCACTGTAGTCCCTTCACTTGGTTCTCTCTGCTCTGTGCCTGCCTCTCAACCCATAACCAGCAGTATCTGAAGTTATGGCCATGCGCTGGTTGTACTCCTTTTAACATTTTAGAAAAGATGTTTAGAGATCATTCCAGCTGTGAGTAACAGGTCAGGGAGAGCCCTTGTGTCATAGTGGTTTAAGTGTTGAATGGTAAACCACAAGGTTAGTAGTTCGAACCTAGCAACTGCTCCATAGGAGAAAGATGAGGTGTTCTGCTCCTATACAGATTGACAGTAGACAGTTTTACTCCGCCCTAAAGGTCACTGAATGGGAATGAAGTGGATGAAGGTGGGTTTGGTTTGGGCTTGGCTGTGGTTGAGCAGACACTGTTGACTATGTTAGAGGGCAGCATAGTGCTCGGTATGGCGAGTGACCAGTAGAAACAACTGGCTGAGAACACCCGAGTTTCAGTATTGTTTGTTAATGTTTTTCTCCCCTTGTCCAATTTGCTCAGACCTTATGTAGTGGCCAGAAGGGCCTGGGTGATGTGCTGCGCTCCACCCTCATATATCTTTAAAAACTCTTGCATTTTCCCTTAGGAATACCCAGGGTGATTGACAGATGGGGCATGAAGTTACTGAGAGGTTGAGTAACTTGTCTAAAGTCATAAAGCCAGATCCTAGAGTTAAGATGGAAATTCAGGCCCTTTATTAAATTCAAGAGCTTGCCATCTTTCCTCGGATCCCATGCTCATGATTATTAATAAGTGGGGACAGAACTGGAGACGGGACCCCATAATAAAGGAAATTTGACCTGATTTCTTCCCTTGAGGTGGCCCCATACCACATTGCCTTCCTCTCTATCAGGTTCCCAGCCTCTGACGCTTCTTCCTTATGAGGTTTGGCTGGAGGTTGGATATTGTGCCCCACTAACACATGTGTGGAAGGGTGCACTCAGGGAGAGTGGTACCTGTTTGACTTTGACCCTGGGATTCTAAATTGGGCCAACCTCAGAGTTAGTCCTGTTTTAACTGATACCCTCTGGATTAAAAGTAATACATTTGCTAAGTGAAAGGTGGCCTCATTCATAAAGGGACATACTCCTCCCTGTGCCAAGGGGAAGGGACGAGCTAGAAGCCATGCCTGCTCCTGATTAGTGAGCCTCCAGGAGGAGGATGAGAGAGAGGAAGAGGACCGCCCTGGACTCTTGGGAACCGACACTGGTTAGAACCTGCAAAGTCGATCTTGAATGAGCCATTCTTGTCTGCCTTTTTCTTCTTTCCTTCCCAAATTCTGCTGAAGATGGCAGAGGAAATAGAAAACTACAACCAGACCCTGGAAGGAGGGCTGACGAGCGAGAAAGGTGTTGCCGTGGCCCAGAAGCCCTGAGGATGTGAGGAAATAAATAAAGGCAGATGGGATCCGACTGAGGAGCAACCCCATCGTAGAGCAACTAACAACCCCATAGAGACAAACACAGGAACTACCAGAAAATGAACTTGCTGAACAGAATCCTGGAAGAGTCCCAAGGATGGAAACCATAGGGAGTGGCAACGAACGTGGTAATGAGAGTGCTTGGGATTAAGGATCTTGATGCAGCTGAGCTCCTGTGCTCTCCCCAGGGCCTGGCGTCGGAGGGGTTGGCGGTACGTTTGCCTCCCTGTAAGTCCCTCTGCCTAGCGCTAGGTACAGGTAGGCCCGGACTGAACACATTCCAGCTAGGACAAACTGCACTTAGAACTCTCACTCTGTTTAGCAATTGGTGTGTGCCTTTTGCGTGCTGGTGTTGTCAGATGTCAGCGAATTCATTCTGACCCGGAGTGACCCGGCGCACACCAGAAAGAAGCACTGCGCAGTCCTGCCCCACGCTCACAGTTGTTCCCACACTTGAGCCCACTGGCGCAGCCACTGTGTCAGCCCATCTCCTTGAGGGCCTCCTCTCTCTCACTGCCCCTCCACTTTACCAAGCATGATAGCCTTCTCCAGGGACTGGTCTCTCCTGACAACGTTTCCAAAGTGTGGAGCACGAAGTCTTGTCATCCTTCTTCATTGTCTGTTCTCCTTCTGGAAGCCCCTCTGAAACCTGTTCACGTTGGGTGACCCTGCTGGCATATGAAATACCAGCGACTTAGCGTCCAGCATCACAGCCACACACAAGCCACGACAGTTCGACAAACTGGCAGACAAGTGGTGGTCTTTTGAATATGTATTGAAATATATCTGTAATTTTAAGTAAGTCTGGTGGACCCAACTCTGCAAATAAAGATCAGCTTGATAATGATGAAGATAATAGAAGGTGAGGGGTACCCGCCCCTACAACTGAATGTGTTGGGGGGAGGGGTTGTGTAACTGAGTGGTAGGTTAGAGAGATAAGGGCCCACCTCACCATCATGACATGCAGAGAGAGATTACATTTCCAACAAGTTTATGTGCTCAGGGATGTGCAAGCCCCCCCTAATTTCAGGTGAGCACATACATTAAAAAATGTGGGCAGTCCCCTAACCGTCCCTGAGTTCATTGGAGAAGTAACCTAACACCAGTGCTGGGGGCAGGGAAAGGGGCATGACAGTCCCCTGATCAGGGAGAACAATAGCACCTGTCTGCTCTTGTTAGAACTGCCTGCTAGATAGTAACCAGCCACGTGCTTGTCAGCCAGGCGCACTGAGGCAGCACTATGATGGGAGGTTACAGTGGGGACCAATAGAAATTATGAGACTGGGATTGGGACGCCTCTCCAACTCAAAAGGGTGAAGGCCTCCCTCCACCCCAGAAACCCAGCCTGCCAGGCTTCTAGAGATAGGAGAATAAAGGTTTCCCCTGCTTACACTCTCCTCACTCCTTGGTTTCCCACAAGAAGGCAATGATGACGATCAGATTTATGATGGCAGTAGAAGCCAATGATAATGAAAACTTAACAACACAGGTCTTCGGCTTAGGTCAGAAGTGACTTAGCATCAGTTATCAGAATGCTCCCCTTTTTACATTGGGGACTATCTGTAAACCGGAAAGCCTGCCAGCGCAGACTGTAGCAGGATGGCAACGTTGTGTGGGGCCCCTGCTGTCTCTTGGCTACTCCTTCCCCCCGATCCCCATGGATCTGGGGCTTCCTGAACCTTGGAGTAAAGCCACCTGGGTTTCACCTCCTCCTGCCCTTTCCCCTCATGTTCATGTGTGTTAATGATCTTCCCCACCCCCACACCAGTCCTGATCCATCCAGACCAACCTTCGTAAACATGAGCCAGCAAACACGGCCCGCAGGAAGTCAACAAACAAGATGGCACCAGCCAAAACCACTGGGGAGGTGCTCAGGCAGAAAGATTCAAATGCATAGGCTCCGACCCAAGAGAACCACAGCTCCGTAAAGCCAGGGCTGCCCTTGGCAAGGGGGCTGCCGTGTAGCAGAGGAGAGCTAGGGTTGCCCATAGGATAGGGAGCTCACCAGAGACTACAATGTTCCCAAGGGGTTGGCTCAGAGCAGTAGGTGGGCTGAAGGATGAGATGCAAACCAACAGAGGACGTGGGGAATTAGTGAGACTGTGTGTCTGTCCCCCGCTTCCCCCCCCCAAAGTAAAAGGGTTCAGCTAAGAATTAAGAAGCAAAATGGACATGGGGAATGGTTAATAGGCAGGGTCCCGCCAACAAAAGCACGGGAAGAAGGTGGCGGTTCCTGTAGCTTGATGCTAAGGTGCATCACCTGTCAGACTCATTACCTGTTTGCGGTTTTTGTTTTCAGTAAGGGAGCTTGAGAGACATTACTTTTGCTTCTCTACAGTATGTGTATTTCCCTCCCTCCATGTACTGAAATGCCGCTTCCTGAGCACCTTAGTCAATATCCATCCTTCTCCTTGAAGGGACTCTTCTGTCTTGTTCTTGTTTTGTGTAACATCAGTCACGCAAACTTTTTATGCTCTTTATTTGAAAATCACTTCAAACGTGTTTGGAAGTTAAAACAATGGGGAGAACCCCCACTCAGAGTCCCTTTCAGTTACACTTTGCCCTTTATGAGTGGGTTTCCCTCCTGTATTTCTGATTATTTTCGTCCGGTCCCCGCCATCGAGTCGATGCCAACTCCCAGTGACCCAGTGTCTGAGACGGTAGCTGTGGGAGTAGAAAGCCCTGTTTTTATCCTGAGAAGCGGCTGGTGGTTTCAAACTGCTGTCCTTGTAGTTAGCAGCCCAATACATAACCACCGTGCCACCGGGCTTCTAGATTTCTGATATGCACTTTAAAAGTAATTCGAGAGTCTTTACATATACTCCACAGTGCTTTCCGTGAAGTTGATCTTGATGATTTCCCCCACCATGTTCTTTAATACTTGTCATTATGTCATTTGAAACTTTAGTAGCTCAAAAGTTGAGCACTGTGCCACAAACCGAAAACGGTTAGGTTTGAACTGAACCATCTGTCCACAGGAGTAAAGACCGGTGACCTGCTTCCGTAAAGATGACAGCCGAGATTGCGCTACGGGCCTGTCTAGTTCCACGCGGTCACGTGGGGTCCCTGTGACTCAGAATTCACTTGATGGGACCCAGCAAAAACATGAGGGACAATAGAGTTTTGCTTGTGTTTTCTACTTGGTTAATCTAACAGGCTCCCCGATTTAATTACACACCATCGGACGTTTTCACGGTAAGTCAGCTGGCGGCTTAGGAGAGCTTTGTGCTGTCTGGGTGGCCTTCTCCACTGCTCACAAATGGATCCCACTAGTCTCTCCCAAGCTGGAAAAGTCTGTGATCCCTGTTGAGCCCTTAACACTTGTGCTGCTGTTACTGTACTGGCTGTCACATACATGGAGTCTCCCATTAAACAGCTCTTGATTTCAGTGCTGTATCATAGTGAAACCTTTTGTGTCACCAAGCCCCAATGAAGGATTCAGAGTGACATTCAATCACGGTTTATGTGTGTGCTAACTACCAATCAGTTTCTAACACTTCTTTTGCTGATAGCTTGGCCTTTCTTTTGATAGCAGTTTTCAGATGTTCCTGACTTTAGAAAGCTTAAGATGCGGGGCAATGTATCTTAGGACACCTGAATTGCCATCTTTAGAAAAAGCAGGAAGGACAATAATCTAGATATGTGCTGGTAGAATTTATGATCTCTAGAAATCCCAGAAGACAGAAGAAGCAGAGAGAAGGAAGGATGTGAGCAGGACTGAGATTTAGATGTTTCAGCTGCCCTACTGGATGCTAAGCTGAAGCCCTGGTGGTATCGGGGGTTCCGTGTTGGCCTGCTGGCCCCAAGGCCGCAGTTCAAACCCACCAGCTAGCTTCACAGGGGAAAGATGAGGCTCTCTGCTTCAGTAAGATTTACAGCCTTGGAAACCCTTGTCTGTCTGGGAGAGTTGCTGTGAGTCACAATTGACTCTGACAGTGAGTGAGGCAGGATGCCAATAACATGCAGGTGCTACCAAGCCCTCCGGGGAGGATCTGGTTTAATAATGTATCTCGTTTATTTCTGGTTGAAAAATTAGAGAGCAGAGCACACACCAAATTCAACAATTTCTACTTTTCTACATGTGCACGTTAATGGCCAAACCAGACCAAAAGTAAACCACAAACATCACCGCCGCTGAGTCAGGCCCCACTCATAGCACCCCGTAGGACAGGATTGAGCCGCCCCTCTGTGTGTCCCAGACTGCCCCTCTTTCAGGGAGTCGAAAGCCTCATCTTTCTCCCTGGGAGGGGCTGGCGCTTTTGAACCGCTGAGCTTAGGCTTATAGTTCCTTCTCCATTAACGTACACACTGCTCATGGCTTCCTGTCTGACCTTTTGCGTCGTCAGTGAGATCGCAGAGAGATAGATCTGGAAAAGGGCATATGTGTCGACCTGCCCCATCGGGGTTTCTTGGCTGTAATTTTATGGGAGCGGATGACAAGGTCTTCCTTCTTCAGTACCCCTGAAGGGTCAGTGGTTGCCCCCAGACCTTTTACAGCACCTGAGGCTGCTGCCGTTCTGTGCTGTTCAGTCCGTTCCAACTCATGGTGACCAAACGTACGTACAACAGGAAGAGCCACTACCTGGCCCCAGCTCTTTGGGAAAACGCACCCCTTCCACCCCGGACCTTTGCCCTTACAGGCTTCATCTTGTTTCTAAAACTCAATGAATGTAGAACAGGAACATGCTTGGTGTCCCTAGATGAGGCCACAACTACCGTTGGGACTGGTGTCAGTCGTCTCTAGGGGTTGGGTTGCGCGATGAACGGTGGATAGACCCACCGAGGATAAGTTGAGAAACGAGGACTTCACATTTTTATTGACTTATTTTAATCAGGATGCTTTGATGTTTTTGTTTAATAAAAAGACTCCGAAGATAAGGAGCCCTGACAGTGTAGTTGCGTATGCACTGGGTTACTCACAGTAAGCAGTCCCAAACCACCAGCTGCTCCATGGGAGAAAGAGAAAAGAGCCTATTCCTGGAGGATGTGGAAACCCAGTGTGGACTACGTAGTCACCGTGAGTCAGAATTGACCAGATCACAGTGAGTCTAAAGACTATGATTAATTGCTATTGAATTGGGGGAAGGCTTACAGGGCAGGCGGGCTTTCCAAACAATGCGTGCGTTTAGTTTCATCCCATTGATGCAGTTCCCATAACATGACCCTAAGTTCTCCCACTGTTTCTGCTTCCATCCTTCCATCTTCCCCGCTCTTTGGAAAGCTGTCCTCTTTGAGCTACTATTGACCTGCCCTTGCACGTCTACGGTTGGAGCACTTCAGGTACCAGTTGTGGAGTAAGCGATTGCAGTCCCCATCAAGTTGCAGCATGGCTGTAGTTCACCCAACCTAAGTTTGGCTCCAGGAGCACACAGGTTTTTCGAAATTTCTCTGCCCGTCTGTTTGGGAAACGACTCCAGCGGAAGCTCTTTTTCTTCTAAGTATGACATTTGTTAATGGACATTTCTGACGCCGGTTGTGACTGGCTCTCCTGTCTGAAGCTCTGTGACTGGCCACGTGTGCAGATCCGAGGACCACCTTGGGACCCACTAAGCACCCCGACATTGTGTTAGTAGATGGTTCCCAGTACTTTGTGGCAGTGTTCATTCACAGTTCCTATATCCTGGAATGTTGGTATTGCTTTGTGTTCTACCGAGTCCTGAATGACCGTGCTCCCCATGGCTGCGGAAAGGAAGGACCACACACTTGGTGATGGCTGGAATGCTGAATTACAGCATCACCCCGGCCAGGCACCCCTTGCAGGGAGAGATCCCTTGCTCGCCTGCGCCTGATGCAGCTTCAGGTAGTTCTGGGTGTCCTTGACGGGGCTCCAGAGCTCCAGCCTCTGTGCCTGTCTTTCTGTGGCCCTCGGCCATCCTTTTTTTTCAAGGACATTTCTTACTGGTTTTAAGGCCCATCCTGGTGGCATTGCTGCTCTTAGTGGTCGCCCAGTTGGTTCCAACTCATATGTACAACAGAACAGTACACCCCTGGCCCTGTGCCACCCACCCAGGTGTTACCAGGTTGGAGCCCATTGCAGCCACTGTGCCGATCCATCTTGTCTGCTATCAGGTAACTGGTTGGGCTGTAAACAGTTCGGCTGCTCAAACCAGCTGTTTGCTCCTACAAAGATTAACAGCCTCCGAACCCCAAAGCAGCAGTTTCACTCTGCCCTGTGGGGGTCTCTGTGCGCGGGAACGAACTCGATGGTGGTGAGTTCTATTCCCTGCGGTGGCACGATGGTGGTGAGTTCTATTCCCTGCGGTGGCTTGTGTGGGGCGTGCAGGCTGGAAGCGTGGCTCCTGGTGTTTCACATGCCCTGGTGAACAGTTTTCTTGACACGTCCAGATCAGGAAGAAAGGCTTGTTGATCGACTGAAGATGAGCCAACGGAAACCATATCGGTCACGGGGGAGTACTGCTCAGTCTAGTACTTCAAGCTGAGGAGCACTGGGTGGCATAATGATTAAACACCGGGCTACCAACCACAGGGTCGGCAGTTTGAAGGCCACCAGCCTCCCCGTGGGAGAAAAGCAAGACTTTCTACTCCAGCGAAGAGTTATAGTCTCGGAACCCCCCG
Source organism: Tenrec ecaudatus (assembly GCF_050624435.1). Taxonomy (NCBI): domain Eukaryota; kingdom Metazoa; phylum Chordata; class Mammalia; order Afrosoricida; family Tenrecidae; genus Tenrec; species Tenrec ecaudatus. The sequence goes on from NC_134532.1 coordinate 201,216,329, forward strand.
GGGGCAGTTCTACCATCTTAGAGGATTGTTACGATCCACAACGGACTCCATGGCAGCAGTGAGTGTGCTTTGCGTGCTAGAGCTGAGTCCTTGGTCTGCCATGGAGTCAGATGTTCCCGTGGTGATGACGATGGTGTGGATCCGGCCTCATTTCATTCTTTGGTCCACAGAGTTGCCATGCATTGCACTTGACGTGAGGGCAGCGAACAAGTCCAGGATGACCCCATCTCCAAACAGCTGCAAAGACCCCTTCCCTTCCCTTCCCTCCCTCCCTCCCTCCCTCCCTCCCTCCCTCCCTTCCTTCCTTCCTTCCTTCCTTCCTTCCTTCCTTCCTTCCTTCCTTCCTTCCTTCCTAGATGTTGTGCATAAAAGTCCAAGCTCACTGCCCTCCAGTCAGTGCTGACTCCTAGCGCCCCCTGGGGATTCCCGAGACTGTCACTGCTCACGGGAGTAGAAAGCCCAGTTTTTCTCCTGAGGAGCTTCTGGAGGTTTCAAACCGCCAACCATGCAGATAGCAGCCCAACATGTCACCAACCAAGACACCACCAGGGCTCCCTAAATACTGTAGCTAGAAGTTTTAAGCAGCTTTTAAAAAATTATGCATTAGGTGACACTTTACAGTTTAGCTTATCATTTTTGTATTAAACAATTTAAACAGCTCCTGTACCTCCCAGGAGCTTGCCCTGTGGAGTCCCCCCTGTTTTGGTTGCTACTCTTACTCTTATTTGAATATTGCCTTCACCCTAGCCAACACCTGTCGACCCTCCAGCCCAGGGATGCCTGAGCCTTATGACTCTTCAGATGGGAGCATGTGGCTCTGAAGTAAAGGGGAAAATGAAAAGAAACAATATTCAGATGATGGTGATTTCATTTACTTGTAAAGATCTATTGGTGGCTCCCGAATCATTTTCAAATTGTTGTGAGAGACAGGATTGGCTCTTCCCCCATTTTAGCCTGTTGCTCCCCTTTGCACCCTTCTTATCTCACACCTGGGAACCATCAAGATAAGAAAACCTCTTTATCTTGATTTTGTTTTGGTTCAGTAAAAAAAAACCCAGCAAAGGCCCTGTTTTCCAGAAAGGGTACATTCATAACCCACTACAGGGATCTCATCGGCAAACTCCTTCCTCAATGACTTATCAGCTTCTTCCTTCCAAGAATTGATTTAGAGAAATAGATCCAGAACCCTCGTCCTGAATATTTACTGCTGTGGAATTTCATTTTCAATTTCTGCTTCTAAGAATCGTTGTGTGGCCTGCTGTCACCTGCTTCCAGCGAGGCATTCCGTTCGAGACCTGGTGATATGGAACAACTGAGAACTTCCTAATGCTTAATTTTTATTCCTCCTACTCCGTGAACTTTTGATGTGGTGGCTTTTTGGGGTTTTTTTTGGTGACACGTCTGCATTAAATCTCTCTTTTTTTCCGCTTTATGTTTTAGCATAAATGATGTACTGAACTAACTTAGTGACTGTGTTAAACGGGAGCAAGAACACCAGGCTCATCCGGTAGTGTTTAAATTCAAGAGGCAGGCACCCAGAACTGCATTCCTGAGCATTGTCTATAGATCATTCGGCGTTAACAGCATTCGTATAGAATAGAAATGGGTATATATAAGCTTTATAACTTCGGTCAAGTTTTATATTTTTCATTTAGTACCCCCCTTGGAAAGTGTGAAATTTCAGAGATGTCAGCAGAAATATTGATTATGAATGGGCCTTGGGTTTATAATGACACAGGAAATTATGCATTTGCTAGTTCCCTCATTCCCCGTTTCAAAGTCGAGTATAAAAGCTGTCCACCGAGTAGATTTATTCACCCTGGCCCTGTTTTTCTTGCGCACAACCCTTAAAACACATCAAGTAATATGTAGATGGAATATATTAACACGGGGTTGTAAACTATATTTTTAAGGTTACAGTTATAACTTTTTAAGTGTGATGAAATGCCTTCCCTCTTTTTTTTTACTCTCTTCAATAAAATCCATCATTTATTGTACTAAAGCCTTTATGACCGAGCGAATGACATCCTTTTGTGGAAGCGACGCTGACTCTCAGCGAGCGTGATTCCGTCACTGACCTGCATTTGGCTTTCATCCTTCGTGCAGTGGTGGCCGCTGATGTCACTTAGGCTTGAGGCTGGTGTGAGTTTTCCTCTGTTTCCTTCCCTGTGGTTTATTGCTCATGAGCCCCCCGCTGCTGCCGTCAAGTTCATCGGCTCGGCTCCTTAAAACACGAATCATTGCAGAAAAGGAAAAGAAGCTGGAAAGGGCCTTGATGAGTGTGTTAATTTTTAAGCTCATTCTTCCTGCTTACACATGGTGCACTTGAACCCCCGTGAATCTGCAGCCCTTTATTGCTTAGCTGCCCTCCAGGTTCTCGGGGACCCTGCTCCCACTTCAGACTCATGATTGGTTGCTGATTGAGCTGTTGTGATGGGTCTGTACTGGCTGATTTTTTCCCCTTCGTTTTGCAGTAGATTCTTTTGACCTTTTGCTCTAGTCTGTCTCAGTCTGGAAGCTCCCCTGAAACTGGCGCAGCATTATGTTGTTCTTGCTAGTGCCCTGGAGCCATTTCCAATTCGGTGATCCTGCGAATAGTAGGACTGAACGCAGCCTGCTCCTCAGCCATCTTCACAATTGTGGTTTGGGCCTCCTGTTGTAGCCACTGTGCCAATCAGTGTCACTGAGGGTCTCCTTCATTTTCTCGGACCCTCCTCTTTGATATGAAGGATGCCCCTTTCCACAGAGTAGTCTCTCCGGATACCGTGTCTGAGGTACGTGATACTGAAGGCTCACCATCCTGGCTTCTAATGAGCCTAGCGCACCCGCTTCTAGTCTGGACGAAGGATGTCACAGCATTCTGACTGTACTTCTTCCAAAACAGACTCATTTGTTCTCTCGGCAGGCCTGGCTTCTTTTCCTGCTCCTCGCCAGCACCATCATTTAAATGCATCGATTTGTCTCTGGTTTTTCTTAGCATAGGTTGGTTTCCACCAAGGGTCGTTAATTTGGTTGCTTCCTGTGGCAGTTTCATAATCTTTTGTCAACTTGTGAAGGGGTGGAATTTAGCCTGTCAATCAGGGAACGGCTTGATGACCTCATTTAGAGGAACCATGGAGATAAAATGGGGGAGCCATGTGGAGACCCATGCCACATGTGGTGCTTCCACCACCACTGGATCCACAAGACACTCCAACCACTGGCCTGTGATCTTCCTGTATTCAGCATCATTGCATGGCTGTCTGAGTCTACAGAAGAAATTATGGACTAGTATCAACATAGGGGGTAATATCAAACTTATGGACTGGACCTGGACTGGGCTGGAATGTTTTCTTAATGTACAATTGCTCTTTTATATAAAGTTCTCTCTTAAAACACATGTGAGCATCTCTCTGAATTGGTTTCTCTAGTCAACCCGGCCTCACACACTTCCTAACTCGTGTAAGCAATCCCCGCCCATCAGCTTTGCTTTCAAAGAAACCTTGTTTGTATCCAATGACCTTAAGCGGTTTCTTTTATAAAAAAGAACCTTTTTGATAATTTCTCATTTTCGTTTGTTATGTACCATGCCAAAGTAGACATAGTTGGGTGTACTTTTTGTCACATTTGGGGATGGTTAGCTTAGGATCATGGCTACTCTGGGCATCCAGGGTTGGGGGTCTTCATGCGCATTGCCAGCTGCTTGAGAAAGTCTGTTTTGGGGACTTTTGGTGCCACGAGTGAGGCTCGGCTTGCATGTGGTTCGATTCCGCTCTGAACTGTAGGTCCATTGTGAGTTGGAAGTGACAGTGGCGGTGGGGTTGGGGCAGGTGATGGTGGGTGGGGGTGTCTTGGCAGTTTTGATTCGCATGAATGGTATCCTCCTTTTAGGTTGGAAGGTTCAACATGTTTGTTTGAATCTTCTGATGGACGGAAGCTATGCCCTTGCTTCAGTAGCAGGGTTGGAGGGGCACCAGATGTTACAGCGGCTTCGATGATGGACTCAAACAGAACCGTTGTAGGGACGGCGCAGGACCAGCAGTGTGTGTTCTGTTGTACACAGGGTCGCTATGAGTCGGAAGGGACTCCACCTAACGAGCACTGCCCAGTGGTACGCCTTGGCTGTAAATGCAGCTTGACTTCCGAAGCATGACGATGAGGAGGCTGTGAGTCCTAGAATCCAAGAAGCAGGATCTGAAACTCCTTTGAGTACTCATTGAGGGTGCCAGGCCAGGCATTTGCTTGCCGTCTGTGCTTAGAAGATAAATAGTATTCTTCTTCTTCCCATTCTGTGACTGGAAGAATGTGCCCAGCTTGTAAGGGATGGAGCTGGCATTCAAGCCCTGCCCTCCTTGATTGAGAAGTTCCTAGTCATCGCACAGGGAGCCTTGGGGGCTCGCTGGTTTAGGACTTGGGCTGCTAACTCAAGCTCCATAGTTAGATTCCACCAGGGGCTTCTCGGAAGCCTTACCGGGCTGTTCTCCTCTTCCTTAATAGGGAGGGCCACTGTGTTACACAGTTTTGAAATCAACTCAGTGGCAGTCACTTTGTTTGTTTGTTTGGAGTCTTCGTCTCTTACACGCAAAGACTCTCAAAATGTTAATCTGCATTAAGCAGGGATTTTCTTTTTCTTTCTTAAAAAAAAAATTCTGCTACTAGCAAAAGAAAATTGACTGGGAAATGACCTTTTGTGTTCATTGAAATACAAATCTCTTTTGAATGAGAGCATGGGCAAAGTAATAAATTAATACCCGAACTCTTGGGACTCTTGAGTTATTCTCTATTAAGATTTGCATACATTGCCTTAAGAAGCTACTCTTTGTCTAAATATATGTATATTTATATTTTGACAAGAATTGGGATTCTCTGTACTTCGTACTTAGCCTTATTTTGTGAACATTTTTCCATGTTGCAAAATATACATACAAATTTTAACTGCCCAGGGGTTTTCAATTCTTGGTGCTGGAAAGAAGGATCCCTGGTTACAGGCTGGGCTTTGATCTGCAGGGACGGTAGTTCGACGCTACCAGTGGCTTTCAGGGTGAAAGATGGGACTTTCTACTCCTGTACAGAGTGAGTCTTCGAAACCCTGTCTTCCAGGGTCACTCTGAGTCTGCATTGACTAGATGGTGGTGAGTTTATCTTTCGGTTAAGTGCTGGAAAGGGAAATTAGTACTGGTCAAGCAAAGAACAAAGAAAGAGGAGGAATTTCATGTCTTTGGCAACAGAGGTGGATGCTCAGAGAGATAGGGCGGCTTTCAGGAATTGCTGGATCCAGGGGCAACTGCTGACCCAGCCTCGCCCTTTACTCTCAGCCTCCTTTTCTGTTTGGGTTTTGCCCTCAGGCTCTGTTTGGTTAGCGCCTGTTTCTTTCATTTGATTAGTTCTAGCCAAAGAGCCAGGGCTGACGTTCTCTTGTGGGGCCACCCTCACGGTAGCTGGGGGCAGAGTGGATTAAAATAGTGTTTCCCAAAGGAGTAATACCGTCCCCTGGGGGTGGGGAGACCATCCAGGGCGGCTTCAGAGGCAGATGTCTACACTTTATCCTGGGTGATGGACTTTAGTACAAAACTTTTTAATTGCCAGGTCTGGGGAAGGGCACTGAGTGATTTTTTTTTTTCCTTCTGAAAAGGAGGAGGGTCGTAGGTCATATATTTGGGATCTTAGACGGTTGAAAACATTGCTTGCCAGACACCTGAGTAGCAGTCGTCACTGTTGCTGTGTGTCGGCTTCCACCCATTGTCCTTGCGGAATTGCTAAGATCACCACGTTCTTTTTCAGCAGCATTCTGGTTTGAGTGAGGATGGTTCTTCTGGGAGACTAATCCTTGAGGACTTCTGAGAGTTGAGGCTTATTGGAATTTCGTTTCCGGGTGCCCAGGATGCCAGTTTGGCCCCCTGCACAGTGTGGCTGTACTGCACAGTTCAGGGACGCCACTCACAAGATGCCAGCCGTGAAGAGCCCCCCCTGAAGTTGTGCCATCCTGGGTACAATGAAGAATTTTTCTCCGAAGGCCACAGGGAGGCACTGCCTGGCAGCCTTGCTACGTGGTGGAAAAGCTGCATTCAGCTCGTTTCTTGTTGGCATGGGCCATGTGCCTCACTTCCCTCATTTCATGAGCTGGAGCCCACTCCCTTCCCTCCCCCAGTCGCCCACGAAGGCTTCTAGCATTTTCACCTTCTTGATGGAAAACACCCCATTAGTATTCACACTGCCCATCCGAGCTGAGTAAAATCACAAAGCCCAGAGAGGGAGCAAGTTTGTGCTCACGTTCTCGCCGCGTACGCTGGCGTGGCCTTTTCACGGAATGTTGCTCTCAGTTCATGTTTCAGAAGGACCTGCCTTCATGCACAGGTGGTCTCTGTTTCCTGCGGTACAGCAAGTTGCGGCAGTATGTGAGTGTGAGAACACACGCCCATACTTCATGACGTGTAGACTTGCCTGCTGCTAAGAGCCCTGCTGGCCTCGTGGGCTGTGTGTTGGGCTGCTAACTGCAAGGTCGACAGTTTGAAACCACCAGCTGCTCTTGTAAAGATTGAGTCTTGGGAATCCACAGGAGCAGTTCCACTCTGACCTACAGGGTTGTTATGCATCAGAAATGACTTGGTGACCATGAGGGGTTTTTTTTGGGGGGGGGCGGGGGGCCGTTGTTTGAGCTACAAATAATGTTCTTTATGATTGGAATGATAGCTAGGAGCTCGCATATGGCACGACAGGGCAGTATTTTACAGAGCCTATACAGTACGCTCTTTCTACTTAGTGTCCAGTTTTTAATTAAGTGGTCTCATGCCACGTCAGGCGTGCACACACCAGCTGAGGTAAATTGTCCTCGGAGGCCCACGCGGCATGCTCCGTCCTTGTGTGGAGCCACTTCTCCGCCCTTCCCTGTGCACATGTTGAAGAGTGTGACAGGGACGATTTAAAGTGTGAGAAGATGTGCGAGGGACTGACTTGGGGTGATTTCTGGAAGGATGGGAAAGGAGCCTTCCTTTAGTCAGAAATCCTTGGGGCACTAAGTGATTTTTTTTTTTTTGGATTCTTCATAGGTTTCAGCAGAACAAGCTGAATGATTTTGACATCAGTGGTGCATATATTATTGGGCAATTTACCTTTTTTCCTTTTCTCTCCCCCCCTTTTCATTTTTAGGATCCTGAGTAACAATAAAATATCTGAGCTGAAGAATGGCTCCTTTTCTGGATTAAGTCTTCTCGAGCGATTGTGAGTATTGTCATCATTTCTCACGATTCAGTGGTGTGTGTGTGTATGTGTGGGGGGGCGCCTGGTGGAGGGTGGGCCCCACTGGTGGCACTGTCAGGGGGATGACACCAAAATAATGGACTGTACAAAGCGTGGACACTGTCTTAGCAGAAAGGTACGAAAGATCCCTGTAATTATTTTAACACATAGACCAAGGTCCTCCACTGTCATAAGCCCAGTTTACATGTATCAATATTCCTATAAAACTTTATGCTAAGTCACTTTTGAACCTGCTAATGTGCACGGGGCAGAACTCTGCTTGCTGGCCAGTTACAGCGCCGTTTAGCACCGCGTGGTTCTGCGTGCGCTGCCAGCCCGCGCCAGTCGTTGGCGTTGCCTCCAGTGTTTTTAGAGTTGCTGATTTTGTCAAGTATGCTGGCATTTGGGGTCTAACGTGGTGGTTACTTTCTGAGAACCCGTCTCAGTAGCTTTTGAGAATGAAGTAATTAAAGGAAAGGAAGAGACATTTTGAAGGCTTCCACCCCATTATCGATAATGTTGCGATGATAATACAGCGCAGAGAATTTCCCGAGACAGTTTTGTGGTTAATGTGCCCGAAGCAAAGACATTACCTCGGAGCCGTTTACGACGATGTCATCTGAGTCTCTGAGGAAAACGGGCAACAGACATTAAACTAAGGATTCGGTGTGGTCGGGTACAGAGGAGGTCCCCAGAGGTGAGGGTGACATGGCTACCCTAGGTGACACCAAACCTAATGACATCATTTTCACTCTTACCTTTATGTGATGCATTTTTTCATTTGGTTACGAAGAACCGCATTCCCGACTTTTTGAAGTAAATACTGAGTTTGCTCTAAGGTGCTACTTCGGCCGGCGCCGCTCTGTGAGACTCAGCAGCAGCAGCTCACACCAACAGCAGGTGGATCGCCGTTTGCTTGAGGCTTTGGGGAAAGAGAGTTCCTCCTGGGAGGAGCGGAACAGTGGCTGTGCTCCTGGAAGAGAAGCCATCTGCTCCCCACGCCCGGGAGAGCCGGGCTGCAGCATCGCTGCCTGGGGACGCTTGCTGTGGCGTGAGGCCGTGAGTTTGCCTGCTGGGTTTTGTGTTCCGTGCAAACGGTTGATAAATGCCCCCAGCCCCCAGCACATTGTCAGTTATCGAGGGAGGTGCTCGATGACTAATGAGAGGACTCAGTTGGGGTCTTCCCTGTTCCAGGAAAGAGGGGTGAGGGGCCCTCCTGCGCGATGGATGCTCTCTGTTGTGTTCAGAAGCACGTTCTACTGTGGGCACCCAGGATTGATGCAGTTGTTTACATGTATCGTAAAAGTGTGCGAGGCATAGCTAATGGGCCCCGCTGTGGTCGGAATTGCTTAGCATCCTCTTCACAGTTCCTTTTCAATTTCCTTTGTCTTTGACCTTATTTCCAGCCATTCGTTGGTAATAAATCTCTGTACAAGTTGGAAACATCATAATAGCTTCCCATTTAGGGTGATATTAAGATGCTGCGTAGGAGTTTCTCAGACGAGGAGGTGGGCTGTTCATTCTGAAATCCCAGAACATCCCCTCTCTCCCTTTTGGGACTAGAAAGGAAGAGAGACAGGCATCTTTGAAGGGTTGTTTTATTGAAGGCTGTGATAGTTAGGTTGCATGTCCACTTGGCTGGACCAGGATCCTCAGTGGTTTGGCAGTAAGACGTCCTCCATCCTGGGATACTGAAGGTTAGCGTGCCATGCATCCCTTCCCGATGTGTTTCCTGGGGGTTGTGACCTGCTTCATATCAATAAATAGACCCTGTGGAGAACTTGCTATTCCACGTCCTACTCCTGTTACATTGACCTCTCGTTCTCTGGATTGGAACCAATAGCCCGCCGTGTTACCTGTCAGTCCTGGGAGCTATCCACGGCCTACCATAACATTTGATCTCCCGATTAACCTTTTCTACAACTGTGTGAATTACTTGTCTTGATGGAAATTTCACTCTTTATATTAAAAATACAAGTGTCACTGGTTTTGTTTCTCTTGAGCAGTGGACCCTTTAATACAGTGTCTCATGTTGTGGTGAAACCCCCAACCATAAAATTATTTTCAATGCTACTTCATAACTAAATTTGGTAATGTTATTAATCGGACAACCCCCGTGAAAGGGTCGTTCAACCCCCAGGTTGAGAACTGCTGCTCTAGAGACTACACAGTGATACAACAGGCTGTAGCCTAAAATCCCAGTGAGGACTTGGAGTCTGGGCCTTCTCTTCTGACAAATGCCTTTACCTCTGCAGGTGTAAGTTCTGCGGGTTCTCTGTGCACCCAGAGCCCCAGGCCTGATCCTGGCCTTTCCCGTGCAGTGTGAGGAAGTCAGCCCGCCGAGATTGGACCCACCTGCCGCACTGTCTTTGTTGGTCCACACGGCTGGTTCAAGAAGACAGAGGAGAGAGAGAGGAGCCTGGCCCTTAGGCCTGTAGGTCCCTGCTGGGATTCGCGGCTGAAAAGGGCAGAGAGGAGGCGAGCGGCTTCTCACAGTTGCAGTTAGACCCTCTGTGCACTTTAGTGTCAGGGAAATGTAATTACTCTGCGATCGCAGAGCCAGTTGCTTGGCCCTTTGACTTTCAAGGACTGATGAACATTTTCTTGGACATTAACTAGCACAGGGCTGTTCCTAGTTTTTACTTTTGGGCCATGGAAGTGGGGTTTGGGGCCATAGGGAAGGAAGGTGAGATAGTTAAATTTTATTGTGCCAACCTGGCCGATAAACACGTGTGGGGTTCATTGAAGGGCAGAGAGCTAAATGGCTCGGTGAGCCTCACCTTTCTAGTTCTCTGGTCTCTTGATTTCTGATGGTCGGACCAGGGTGCGGCTGCCTTAGCCAGGTCCCTGCTTCAGCTGGAAAGGCTCACTTCCTGCAAGACATCCCCAAGCAGAAGCCGCATGGACCTACCCCCATGCAGCCCTAGGTGCTGGAGCAGTCATGTGGAGACCTGCCAGCGCTGAGATGCTTACACGTTCACTGATTCGGCTTTCCTCCTGCAGTCAGCTTCATTGTGTGTTTTGTGAGATGGAGGAGGACTTTGTGGATTGGAGTTGGACATATGGGTTAATGTTGGACTTGTGGGCTTGGGCAGCACTGGGTTGGGATGCATTCTGGATGTGCACATACTATATATATAAAACTCTTTCTTATACATGTGAGTTTCTGTAGATTTGTTTCTCTAATGTACCCAGAGTAGCACAGAAGGCTATGAGTACTTTCCCTCTCAAAGAGCCCTGCCCCATCTATCTTATAAAAACATAAAAAACTCAGCAATTGAGTTGATGCTGACTCATAGTGACCCGATAGGACAGGGTGGAACTGCCCCTGTGAGTTTGCAAGACCGAGCCTCAACTTTCTCCTTTGGAGTGGCTGCTGGTTTCAATCTGCTGACGCTGAGGTTAGCAGCCCAATGAGTAACCATTATGCCACCAGGGTTCCGGTATTCCAGCTTAAAGCATTTCTATATAGGGCTTCTGAAATTGTAATTATTTATGGGTACAGGCAGCATCCTATCCCCCATGGATTGGCTGGTGTGTCTGAACCACTGACCGTGCAGTTGGCAGTCTGACAGCACCACCAGGCGGCTCCTTGATATGGACACACCTTGGAGATCTTGTGGGTTGGCTTCCAGACCACCCTATCTAGTGACTATCGCAGTAAAGCCAGCCAAGCGTTACTGAGGTTTCCCTCAGCGCATGTAAATGCTACGTCGGCGCTGTGTCATAATCTACTAAGCATGCTGACACACGATGATGAACGAGTGGAAAATACTGTCAGACTAACCCGAATGTGGCACAGACATGGCGTGAGCACATTGTGGGAGAAGTGTCAGACTTTCAGTTTGTGAAACATGCAAAGTCTGTGAACACAGTAAAGCCAAGTGCAGAGGGACGACGCACACCTGCGTACACAGGGTTTCATCTCGTTCTCCAAATGGATTTGCTGCTTTCGAAGCGATAGCCCTTGTAGCCTCTGTACGTCCCGTGCCAACTGCTGGCTGATTCCTGATGGAGACGTTCTACGCTCAGTGCTCTTCTTCCCCATCTCTAATCAGGGAGCTGGGAGCCCTGGTGGCGTAGTGGTTACGCACTGGGCGGTGACCTGCAAGAGCAGCGGTCCGAAACCACCAGCCGCTCGGTGAGGACCAGTCTCAGAAACTCACAGGGGTCGCCGTGAGCCAGCCTCCTCCATTCACTGGCACTGAGAGCGAGAGTGAACCAGTGTGCGAACTTATGACGTACTCAGCCTCCTTGTACCATCTTCTCTTCCTGCGAGCTAGAGACCTTACAAATGAGCAGTAGCCAGACACCCTAAAAAATAGGGCAGTGTAGGATCTGGAGTACACGGCAGGAGATAGAAAGGGATTTTTCGAACCAGTGTTCAGAACTTAAAGGTTCTGTGTCCTTAGAATCGCAAGCCCAGCCCTGTATATCCAGTGACACATCTCATTGGGGGAAATCTGCTGTACACGATCTTTTTCAGGGGTTGATAAGCAAGGCTGTTATTTTGAGGACTTGGGTGTCCCTGACCCGAGCTGTGGTATTTTCAGTCGCCTCATAGGCTTGTGAAAGGTGGGCGCTGAATAAGGAAGACCAAAGAAGAACCCGTGCATTGGAATTACGGTTCTGGCAAAGAATATTGAAAATACCATGGGCTGTTCAAGGAACCAACATACCCGTCTTGGAAGCATTGCAGCTGGAATTCGCCCTGGAGGCGAGGATGGCCAGACTTGGTGTCAGGTACTTTGGACACGTCCGGAGAGACCTGTCTCTGAAGAAGGGCATCATGCTTATGAGTAAAGTAACAGGAACAAACAAGAAGACGACCTTCAGTAAGATGACTGACAGCGGCTGCCATGGAGGGCTGCCACGTAGAACAGCAGTGCGGATGGCGCTGGGCCAGGCAGCGTTGCCTTCTGTTGAGCGCAGGGTCGCTCTGGATCGGAGCCCATTGGACGACACTGTCAACAAGAGCAGCCGTGTAGAAAACAGGGATAGGTTAATAGAGCGGCACAGGTTAGGATAGACTGGGGTGGGCTGGCTGGGCTGCAAGGGCATTGGTGCTTCAGTCTCGAGTTCTCCCCTTCGTGCCCAGCCTATCTCCTACAAAGCCTGCTCCTATCTGTCGGTGGAGACCTGTGTGTGGCCAGGAAGCCAAACTTGTTTCAGCCGGGTGTCCAGACTAGCCGGATGAGGAAGAAAAACTTGCCAGCCTGCTTCCCGAAACATCAGCCAGGGCCAACCCTGTGGGCCACGGTGTCCTACAACCAGTCACAGGGACAACATAGGATTGGCAGTAGCATCAGTGGTCTCATTCCTCGGAGACGGAGGGCACCTAGGAGCCACACAGCCCCTGGCAATTCTTTTGGGTTGAAGAACAGACTTCCAAAGAGGATTCAGTTTCTCCTTTTTTTTTTGATCAATTAAGTGTTTCTCAGAGTACAAGCCCCGGGTGCACACACACTGCCACACACTCCACCGTGGGTTGATCATTCTTTCTTAGGCGTTGTCTGTTTTCCCTTCTAAGCGCTTGGTTTTTATGCGGGGGCGGTCTTGTCTTCCATTATTTATTGTGGATCTTGTCCCTGCTGGGAAGCTAGCAAGCAGAGAACAGAGGGAGGGAGAGAGCGAGGGTGCACGAGACTGGCTGACTCACTTTTATTGCCATAGGAATAGTTATAATGAGGTTTTCCTCTAACTTAGGAGCTTGTTTCAGTACTCCCCACTTTTTTTTTTTAAAGAGAGCATCTTAAGGAGCCCAGGGGTGCACTGGTGAAACACTCGGACGCTAATTGGAAGGTCAGAAGTTTGAGCCCGCCAGCTGCTCAGTAGGGGAAAGTGGAGGCTGTCTGAGGCTGCATGGAGGACAGCGCTGGAAACCCCATGAGGGTCCCTTTCTGTCCTGTAGGGCTTCCTGTCGGTCAGAATCCACTTCATGGCAGTGGGTTTGGTTGGGGTTCAGTGTTGGGCACTTTTGGAAACTCCATTTCCTCATTTGGTTCCACTTTTTCCGAGGTGAGCTGTCATTCTTTGTAAGGACATGCCACGCCTGGATAATAACTGATGTAGATTTATCGTGTCAGAGTATGTAAAAACACAAAGAACATTTGGACACGTGACAAGGCAGGGTACAAAGAGCACCTTAACTGTTTTCAGTCTTTCCCATGTATCTCGTAAATCCAGGGCGTATTAAGTATTAGGTGCTCACCCTGGTCTAGGCTCGGGTCCTGGAACATGCTGCTGACGTTCTAAGGGGGATGAGGTGCACAGCTGATGGGCTCAGCATTATTTTTACAGGGCTGTGAATAAAGGATGGAGCTCTGCTGGTACAGTGGTTAAGAGCATGGCTGTTCACCAGTAGGTTGGCAGTTCAGATCTTGCGGGTTCCCCGAGGAAGAAAGATGTGGTAGTTGGTTTCCATAAAGATTCCAGTCTAGGAAACCCCTATAGGGCAGTTTTGCTTTGCTGCTGTGGTGTATTTAAGGACCCTGGGGTGGTGTAGTGGGTTACTTATTGAGCTGCTAATTGAACTTCAATCTGTGCATTTATTTGATGATCGATTGGTTCTGCACCCTGCTCTTGGCCCTGTTCTGACTAATCATATTGAGCTTCCTCGCCACCTCTTTCTACAGACGTAGATTGGATCCTTGCGTATTCCACCTGTGAGCCTATCTCTGTTGCTGAAAAATGGAATTTCCAGCGGAGCCTTGCAAAACTCTAACCTTGTGCTCTCTGGTGCCATTTCTGTCCTCAAGGCCGTGCTCTCCAACTGATGGTCCTCCTTGATTTCCAGCAGTAATCATCAAGAGTGCATGGTTAACTACAGAGGGTGGGAGTTGGGAGAACTCTTCCCTGTCTTCATTTTGGGCACTAGTGGTTGGTGTGTGACTTTGAATAACAATTGCAATACTCGAGCTTTCTTAAGGACATGGGGCCATTATCCCCGGAAGTGCTGTATTTCTGGTGTCAACCCTGAAATGTTCTTTTAATAATGAATGATATGCATTCCTCTTAAATTGCAGTGATTTGCTTGCTGCGGCTCTTCCAGCAATCGTCTTTGTAACTCCCACCACAGGGCCAGGCAGATTTGGTTTATTCTTCTTTTCCTGATGGGTCTGGGTTTTAGAAGGTGGGGGGAATGCTGATCTGATCGGAATATCTGAATCGGTTGTGACAGATTGTTACCTGAGTTGATTGTGAGTGAAAACTTGGAACTCTCATGTGGGGATTTGTCAGGTTTGCCGACTTGCTGGGTGTAAAATCAGAAACGGGAAGTAGGCTCTTGAAAGCCAAAGTTGGCGTGTTTCCTTGGGTCCTTGCTCACTGACCCTCCTCCGTTCAGGGGACAGAGAAGTGGCCAAGGACAACAGCAGCAGAAAGAACCAAGAGCCCAGAGGATAAGATACAGCCGAGGGCTTCCTTGCCCGCTGAGCGCTTCAAGCTGAGTGCCTTCGGGCAGGAGGTTTGCTTGCAGAGTGGAGAACCTCCAGGCACTTAATTGGGGAGCTCGGTTTGCTGAGCACTTTCGGACTGAAGCTTACAGCCGAGTGGTGGACTCTTTAAGCTTTTATCCACAGCCCATGCCCAACCAGGACAGAGATAGGGGGACATGTAGAGACCACGAGACCAAGGACCAGAGATGCATGGCTGGGAAGAAACTTGACCAAAGACAAATTGCAACCTGTCTTCTTTCCTAGTGAAGCCCCTAATCATGAGCGTGGTCTGTGACCTGTTGGACCCAGCAGAGAAATAGAGTGCTGTGTGAGGGACAGTTGGTGCCAGAATTGGTAAGGAAGGTTCGAGGCTTAGGAATGGGCCTCGGGCTGGTGCTAACGGTGGTTCTCCTCCTCCTGCTTGTCAGGTCAGAGAGTCAAATGCGGCCAGCTCCATACTGTTTTTGGCACTCGGTGAAGGAGCCCTGGTGATGTGGTTACATGGGGTTAGCTGCAAGGGCAGCAGCCCCAAACCACCAGCAGCTTCACAGGGAAAACATGGGACTTTCTATTCCGGTCAAGAGCTACTGTCTTAGAAATTCCCAGGGGCCGTTCTCCGGGTCCTAGACGGTCACTTTGAGTCAGCATCCACTCGAGAGTCAGCATCCACTCGACGGCAGTGCGAGTTGGGAGTTTGGTAGTGACCCAGATGATCTCTGGATTCAGAACAGCCACTGCCTGCTCAGCTCAGCTCAGCTCTCGAGTGCCCACCATATCAATCTTTTCAATCTCCCATTTTCCTGGCACGGGATGCTTTGCACATTCCGGGATCGGCTTATGAAAGGAGGCTGGCAGTTCTCACTTTGCGTCATACCACATTGATCAAGGAAGGTCGCCAAAGCTTTGCTGCATCCCTGCTTTTCATGTCAACTGTACTTTGAGGAGACAGCGCTTCCCCACTCATGTTTCGAGTGCCATCCAACCAGAGGGGGGCCCATCTTCCAGCGCGGCCCCAGATCACGGGCACCTGCTGGTCACCAGGCCCTCCTTCCGAATCCGTCTTACTCTGGAAGCTTCGCTGAAAACCGTGGTGGCGCTGCTGGTTTCTGAAATGCCACCGGCGGCATCGGCTTCTTCTAGCATCCCCACCGAGGGCAGCTAGCTGTTTTGGTATTATAAGCCTTTTGCGATAAATGTGGGTCATGTCAGTGATCGCTTCATAGTTTATATAACTCATCAAGTAATTTTTATTACCGAAGAAAAAACGTGTATTTAAATCACATCACGGAACTCCCTTATTCAAGAGAGCTAGTCCATAGAGAAATGGAGTCCAGACATCACGGGCCACAAACGACGTGTTTCTGCTCTGGCTAAATCAGTGCCCGTTGGAGATGCCTGTGACAACCCGAGAGAAAGAAAGGACATGCATGTTTTAAACAACTGGAATGGACGTTCTGTGTTTTTAATTGCAGAGCTTAGCCACGATGAGCCTCAAACACACAGATTTCCTTTGCTCATCGGTCCCTCTGACCTCTTTATGGGTAGGATTCTTTTGGGGAGCTTGGGGAGCAGGGGCAGTGCCCAGGGGTGAGGGGACCTGCTGAGATCCACCTGAGGGTGCACTGTGCTTCCTGGGATGGCCTTCCTAGCCTTTCTCAGCCAGGAAGCTCTGCTGAAACCTGTCCCCCTGCTGGTTTTTAAAATACCAGTGGCCCCAGGGTCCAGCATCACAGGCACCGGTGCCAGCTGCCACAGCAGGACATACAGAGACACCGTTTCTTTAGTCCTACCTTCCCTGTGGGTCTGGGAAAGGCATTTCCAGGTCTTTCTTGAGGAAGTTACAGGCGTTTTTTATGTGGAGGACTTTATTTCAAAATGTTTTAGCACCCGCACTGCGAAACAGCCAGCGGAGGAGCTGCCAGCCGGACCCAGCTGTTCTCTTCTTGCCAAACAAAGAGGGCTCTTGATTCTGATGGATGGAGTGGGTATCTGTGGGCATCAGAGCAGAGAGTTTATATCTGTGCTTAATAACTAACTTCTGTTTAGAAAATACAATTGTGTTATTCATAGGGAATTCTGGTTTTCTTAAAAACAAAAACACAGCAAGCCTGGCTTGGCTGGGTGGGGGCAGTGTCTCCCCTCATCCCAGCTCTGAGACTGCTTGACTGTGGGTGAGGTGGGAGAAATGAGAGGCCCCCACCTTCACAGGCTCCAGAAGTGTCCTTTTGGAGAGCAGCTGCTCTGCAGAATTCTTCGCCATTTAGAGCTCAGTGCTGATGCCTTCCCGGTGTGGACGGTGCAGCAGCCTCTGAGCTGTCGACTCCTGGACTATGCTGTGCTCAGAGTGCATGACGGACAGACACTGCGTCAGGATTTTGATTTTTCACTCCAACCTCATCAGTACGGTTTAGTGAAACTTCCAGGACATGTATCCTGATACCGACACTCATCTTATGAAACACGTATCCATTTGCCCTTAATCATGGTTAGGTTTTTTTAGGTGCTGTGGAAGTTATATAATCTGTTGTCAATTTGAGACTTAAGAGTGAAGGGGTGGAGTTTAGCCTGTCGATCAGGTCACAGCTCGGTAACCTCATTTGGAGGCGCTAAGGAGATAAATAGCTCATTGGAGACAGGACCCATGCTCACTCCCTGCGAGACATTACTGATGACGAGCCTTGATGGAGCTATGCTGATCCAGCCAGAGCCCTGGGAGCTGAAGGAGCCACGTGGAGACCCCGGCCAGTGCCGAGATGCTTGCAATTCCACTGGATCCACAAGACTTTCCACCCACTGACCTGTGGTCTTCTCGCAGTCGCCATCATTGCATGTATTGTGTGAGACTCAAGAGGAATTTATAGATTGGTATCAGACATATGGGCTAATATCAGGCTTATGGGCTTGATCTGGACTGGGTTGGGATGTTTACTCAATATTCAGTTGCCCTTGTATATAAGCCTCTTTTTTTATACACATATGAGTGCTTCTATGAATTGGTCTTTCTAGTCTACCTGGACTAACACAGGTGCCACCGAGTAGTTCCGGCTCCTAGCTGCCTACTGTACAGCAGAATCAAGCACTGCCCTGGCCTGCTCGGTCAACCCGTTTCCTTGACGGTCTTTTGTTTCACCGACCTTCTTCACAACTGGTTGTTAGAAAATTAAGATAGAGACTTGTTCTCCATCAGGCCATATATATCAGTTAGTTTTCACTAGCGGGTAATAAGGGGGTTTGGTTAGGAGAGGCCGTCTAGTTGACGACCTCTTGTTGCCTGACCAACATGATGTAGCCCAGCGCTGCACCATCCTCATGACCATGGTGATCTGTAGGGCTTTCATGGGTTTGCTTTCAGAAGCAGATCATCAGGCCTTACTTCCTAGTGTGGCTTGGTCCAGGAGAGCCACTGACACTTGTTCCTGGCATCACACAAGCCTCCACCGTCAGCGTCCGCTGTGACAGGTGTGCGGTGGTGGTTGGGCTCTCTCCCTTCTTGCAGGCGAGACTTTAGGACAGTCGCATTGAGATGTCATTCTCTAGTTGGATGGAGGAAGACAGTGGCACCTGTGCTCACTGCCGAAACATGGCTGTATGTGGGGTCATGTTCTCAAATGTGGCCGGAGACAGATACCTTCCCAGTTAGAGAGGGGCTGACATGGCCACCGGAAGATTTGTAGAGTCTCGGAAACCCTGTGCGCGGTGCGTGAGTCTGAATCGGCTGCATGGCGGTGGGTTGGGTTGGGTTGGACTTGGTGTGGGTGTGCATGAGGAAGCCCGGTGACACAGCGGGTTAAGCCCTGGGCAGCCAACAGGAAGCTGGGTGGCTTGAACTCCCACGGCAGAAAGACTGAAGCTGTCTGCTCATTTAAAGATTTATTAAAGACTCAGAATCCCTATGGAGCAGTTCTCCTCTGTCCCTTCCAGAGCCACTGTGAGTTGCATTGCCTCAATGACAGTACTCGGGATCTGTCAGACGTACAGGCCAGTCTCGGCACCTCGCGTGGTGGCAGTGCATGATGTCCGTGGTCTAGGGGACATTTCCTTTAAGACCATTACAGCCTCACGGCTGAAGTCTGGGCCAGGAACATGCTCTAGAGGAATAAGGTCTTGTCCTGTCGGCTACTGTCATGTGCTTCAGTAGCTGACCGTCACTGTTCTTGGGAGCGCTCCGGAACACTTGACTGACTGACTGACTGACTGACTGTGTAGGAAGGGATGTCCAAAACAAGTCCTAGGGACAGGGCCCCCAGAGAGAGTTTCAACCATAGCTCTTGTTCTCCCAGCCCCACTTGAGAGGGACAAGGCTTTGGCTCACTGCTGCCCTAGTGGCAGTGTGTTTACATACAAGAACCAGCTCACTGGAGAAGAATCAGAATACGTGGAGGTAATTGATGTTTGGTAAGCAGCAAACTGCCAACCTCAAGGTTGGCGGTTCAAACTCACCAGCTGCTCCAAGGGAGACAGATGAGGCTGTGTGCTCCTGTAAGATTTACAGTCTTGGGAAGCTTTGGTAGAGTCGCTGTGAGTCAGAATCACAGGATGGCAATGTGGTTGTTAGTTTTATCTCTCATATCTCCTCTTACCTCCCTCCATCCTCTTCCCTCCTCCCTTCTCTCTCTCTCTCTCTCTCTCACATTCTCGGTGGCTGCCAGATGCCGGGAGTTACGGGCTTGGGAACCTTTGCTTTGACCTACTTTTGTGTGACCTGTTAGCTGAAAATCAAGTTTGATTTTTGTCTAGTGGGTTCCTGCTTGCAGAGTAGACTGAGCTCCATGGAGTGTCACTGGCCGGCCTTTCAGGAGTTCCTCTCAGGACCCAGCAGGGCAGATTCAGAACCTCCAACCTGTATCATTACTTCATAGAAATCCTAACCAGGGATGCACCGGGAGGAGGAATGGAGAACAGACGTATACGGCGCTTATGTTTGACACATGGTCAGACACAAGCACCCTCAGCGTAATGGACGGGCTGTGGCTGTATCGTGAACGGCCAACTTTGATGGCCAAGTGTGACTAGCTGTATTCAAGCTTGAACACCGTGAGGACAGAACTGATTTTTATGATCAGAGAAGCCCACTGCCACTTCATTGATTCCAACTCAGTGACCCTCCTAGGGGTTCCATGACAGTCTCAGCTTTCTTCCCCAGTGTGGCTGGTGGTCTTGAACCTCTTACCCTGCGGTTTATAGCCAAATGCTTACCTGATAGCACCACCAGGGGCCCTGTGTTTTGTTTGCCTAATGATGCCTACTTAGACTGTATACTTAGACTGAGACAAATCAATGGCTTTGAAACCTGAAGCTTGAGTTTGAATTCTGGCTCTGCCACATACCTGGCAAATGGATGTGGGATAGCCTTTTTGCTTCGTGCCATTGCCGATATTGAAAGTTTCTGGGGTCAGGTGAGTCGTGGCATGCATGCTTGTGTTTCAGTGTTGCCAGGTGAGCCATTTTATCTGCTTATTTTTTTTCACAGGGACCTCCGGAACAATCTTATTAGTAGCATAGATCCAGGTGCCTTTTGGGGGCTGTCGTCGCTGAAAAGATTGTAAGTATTTGGATTTACTCCTTGATAAGTTTAAAGTATTCCTTTTAAAGGCACCTGCTAACCTACTGCAAGTTTATGTTGACAGGAGAGGAAACCGCGTGGGTATTTCATAATGTTTACAAGTGTACGTGGGTAGGCCCAGGGTAGAAAACCAAAGAGAGCGTGTTCGCTACATCGTTTGTTGTTGGTTGGTGTCATTGAGTCAGCTCTGACTGTTAGCAACACCAAAGAGTGGAGCACAGCACTTCACAATTTGTATGTGTGAACCCGGTGTTGCCGCCTCGGGGGCCATCCATTTAGTGAGAGACTTTTCTCTTCTTCACCGACTCCAGCAGGCCTGCTGGCTTGCTCCAGGGACTGGCCCCTCCTGATGACATGCCCCAGTAGGTCTCCCTCACCTTTCTATGAATGATTATGGGTGCACTTCTTGCAAGACAGATTTGTTTGTTTTTCTAGTAGTTTGTGGTATGTTCAACCTTCGTTGCCAGCAATATATTTTGGAGGCATCAATTATCTGGTCTAGATAAATAGCCTAAATTCAGTCAGGTGCTCTTCTGCATCAGATTTATCCATGGGAATAAGGCCTTTGATATTTTTGGTGGCTGTTTTCATGGACATTGATTATGGATCCAAGTGCAGTACAATCCTTGATAACATTCATCTTTTCTCTACTTATCATGGCGTTGTCTGTTCTAGGGTGTGTCATCTGCACATCACAGGTTCTTAATAAGCCTTCACCCAGTCTTGACGCCCTGTTCTTCCCATTGTCCAAAACACTCAGCCTGCTGTCGTTACTGAGTTGATTCTGATTCATAACAACCCGCTAAGACTGGGTATAACTGTGTCCATGTGAGTTTCCAAGACTGTCAGTCTTTATGGGAGCAGAAAGCCTCATCTTTCTCCCTTGGAGCAGCTGTTGGTTTCAAACTACTGACCTTATAAATTTGCAGCCTGACTTTCATCCCTTATGGTACCTCCTCCTCTGAATCCGGCTTGAGTTTCTGACAGCTCCCTGCTCATGTACGGCTGCAACAATCTTGAGTGATTGATCATTAGCCACATTTCATTGTACTTGAGTGTGGCACTAGTGAGACAGACAGGTGGATAATCTCCACATCCTTTTAGGTCACTTTTGTTTGGAATGAGCACAAACAGACGCTTCCAGGTGGTTGATGAGGCAACTGTCTTGTATGTTTCTTGCAAAGACACATGCGCATTCCCAGGCTTCCTGAGCTTGTTGAAACATTTTGTTTGTTGTTCTGTCCGTCCCTGGAGCCTGGCTCTGGCAAATTCCTTCAGTGCAACTCGGACTTCTTCCTTTAGTGTCATGAGTTCTTGATCAGATGCTGCCTCTTGGAATGGTTGACTGTCACTTGGCTCTTTTGGGGATAATGTGTGTATTCTGTCCACCATCTTTCGATGCATCCTGCATCATTCAGTAACTTGCACATAGAAGAAGCCTTCAGTGGAAAACTGCAGATAATACTGAGTGTGTTCTTCCTTTTAGACTAGAATTAAATGCTTTCCGCAACCTGGGTTTTAGTCTTTCTCTAGGTAATGCTGATGATTATATTTGAGGACATCTGTACTATTTCTCCCTGCAACTTTGCTTTCCCGGGTTGTTCCCCTCCCCTAGGAACGGTCTGGGTGTCAAAGTGTCAGACAAGAACACTTCCTCCTCTCTCCCCTGTCATCACCACCTCTATATCAACAGCTTTTGGATCATAGTTTCTTGATAACAATGTCTTCATGAAGTAGAGATGGAAGGAAATGTGGTTAGGAATGACATTTCATTAGGATATCACCCATATCTTCCATTTGCTTCTTTAAAAGTCAGTACTGAATTGGTGACATAGTGGTTACGCATGTTCTGTGATCTGCAGGGTCAGCAGTTCAATACCAACAGCGGGCCTGCTGGAGAAAGACGGGGTGATTCCCTTAAACAGTTACAGTCTCGAAAGCTCACAGGGGCAGTTGTCCCCCATCCAGTAGGGTCGTTACATGGCAGAATTGACTCGATGGCAGTGAGTTTGGTGTGCGCCTCCCTTTCACTTGCCTGCCATTGAACTGCTGAGACGTTATCAGGAAGCATCTACACTCTGCACAAAGCCATCTCTTGTGCCCCTGCCATTTGTAGTCTTCTTCCTGTTAGAAAATACCTTCCTAATTCCAAACATCTGGCTGAGCGGTAAAGCTTCCGGCCCACAACTCGCGGTGGCGGGGTCCCGAGTGTAACGCGGTGGGTTCTAAAGACAGGCTGCGGCCTCGGTGCGTGTGTTAGTTGCTTGCAGACAGAGGCCCCTTTTCTTCATGGGACCTTCAGTCATTCATCTCAATTGTGCAGCTCCCTGGACTGACCAAGCCGTTTTGTAAGCATGCTTTGCCACTGTCTTTACTTTAGAGGTGATTTGAATCAGGAAGAGGGAGGGAGGGAGAGAGAGAGAGAATGAGAGAGAGAGAGAGAGTGAGTTAGTTTTAAACATCCACAAACCAAAGTAGGTAAACTCTGAATCTGTGTTTGTGTGTGTGTGTGTGTGTGTGTGTGTGTGTTTAAACATCAACAACCCAAAGTAGGTAAAATCTGAATCCATTCAGTTACCCTTTGGCCTTATCAACACAATCCATAAACTAGAAGCTCATTTCTTTTCACTCCATTATACTCATTTGAAGCTACTTTCATATTTCTTTTTCACTATATATTCCACTGGGCCATAAACTCTTGAAACCTCCTTAAAAGTTTTGACAAGAACTGAAAAATCAGTTGTGATGGAATTAAAAGATGGTGGCTTCCACCCCCCCCCCCCCCCCGACCCCGACCCCCACCCCTCTGGCAAGGTCTTTTAGACCCCCTGTGTTAGCAATACTGAGCAATGAGGTGAGGAAGCAGTACATTAGCTTGCTTCTGAGACTGATACAGGCCATCAGATGGCTAATTTGCCCTTTGTTTCTGTTGTGTGCTGCCTGAGATGGACTCACCTGGCGGGGGTCACACAGCCGACTTAAATGATCGGGCACCGAAGATCCTGTATTGCCGACAGTGAGATCTACTGGGCCCCCTTTCTTTCTCACTCCAGCTTCCTCTTGAGTGATTTCTCAGGAGTCAGAGATAATGTTTGAAGCCAAGTGCGGGCCGTGATGAAGCAGGATCTGGTCTGTGTCTGAGGCAAGTCAAAGCAAGAGGGCACCATCTCAGTGGTCCAGGTCTCCACGGTGCTGCAGAGAAAGGACTGGTCCGAAGCCTGGTTTCTGTTCCTGAATTGAGAATGTGTGCGCTTCCTTAACCTGAATACTGACTACGGCCATGTTCCCCCTCTCCTCAGGGACCTGACAAATAACCGGATAGGATGCCTGAATGCAGACATATTTCGAGGGCTCACCAGTCTGGTTAGGCTGTAAGTACACCTTTGCTGTTGACATGTCATGAAGTACATGCATTGGTACCTGGGATGTGTGAAGATGGCCCCGTGGCACAGTGGTGAAGTACTTGGCTGTGAACCGAAAGGTCAGTGGGTAGAACCCACGAGCTGCTCTGGGGGAGAAGGATGGGGCCGTGTGTCCCAGTACATGAAGATTCACGCCTTGGAGTCCTTATGGCTCTCTGTAGGCCTGTGGAATCTCTCCGCTCAGCACTGACTTGATGGCAGTGTTGGTGCTTTGGTAATCTATGGGGTGTTTGGTATGAAAGGACCAACTCTAGGAGCTCTAGAGACAGAGGGATAAGGACCTGAAAATACATCAGGAACTAGAATGATAAGGTCCCCCCAGATCATCATCATATCGTATTCCCCATGTGTATTAATAAATTTATATATGCTTTTATGCCTACTGAATACATCAAATATATTTTATATACTCATATTTAAACATATACCCTATTAAAGAACAAAACAAAAATAAAACACTGCCATCGAGTCAGCTGCCCCGTAGGATCTCCATACTCACACCACTGACAGGACACAGTGTGCACAGCGGAGACCATGTTCACACTGAGAAAGTTCATCAAAGGCTTCACCGGCTTGTTTAGACTGGGAGGATGACAGCCCTGGGCTGCTGGTGCAAATGTTGTTATACAAAACTTTGGATAGTTAGGGACACAAAGAAGCTGGACCAATGCTTAGAAGTGGAGGTGAGATCCCATGCATTTATGTAGTGACAGAGTCATGGAGTCAAATGACCTTTTGAATCTTGCCTCTGGACATGTGATTTTGGGTGAGTCACTTTTTTAAAACTTTTGTGCCACGTTCTCCATCTGTAGGTAAGTAGGTAATGTAAATTTCATCTGTAGGCAGGTAATGCAAATGTGCTAGAACTTGGTGCCAACCCTCCGAGCTACTATTTGATTTTGAAATGAAGCAACATCTCTTTGGTAGTAATTAGAAATGAGGCTGATTTCCAGAAGTAGAGAGCTGTATAGGGACGTGTAAGAGAAGCAAGCAGAGCAGCAGAGAACTGATTTCGTAACTGGCAGCACAGCCAGGCCGTCATGCGGGGCGGTGAGGGTCTGTGTACCTCAGGGAAAATCAGTCATTTGCAGCCTGAGACTTGGGAGCGGGGTGCGGGTTGTTTATGTCCAAAGACCTTTGGTTAAAGAGCCTTTTTGTGCCTGGCTCTTTTCCAGGTTTGTTCCTTGGCATGTCCCTCATATGCCCATTCGTATTACCTTCAGCAGTCTCGACTCTGAAGTACTGTGATGCCCCCATTTCCACAGGAAGAGACGATGCCTACGTCCCTGGTCAGGGCAGGACAAACGGCTCCGGCTTCTTTAGTCAGGGAATTTGACGGAAGGTCTTTCAGTTGCCCTCTTCCTTGGGAAACAGAGCCAGTGAGACACGTGTGATGTTTTCCAATAAGAGAGTGATTTCCTGTAGTCTTACTCATGCCAGGGCATTCTTGACTCAGTCATATTTAACTTCTTTTATGTGACCTCAGAGAGCCCCCTTTTCACCCCTTTTCTGGGGACTCAGTGGTGGTGGTGGTGATATATTTTTACTTTGAGGACCGCCTCAAATAAGACCTTAGGAAGGGAAAGCTTGTTGTCATTTCGGGTGCTGTGACTCAAATGGAAAACATCTTCTACTGCTTGGTTTGGGTTCAGAATGATTTACAGCTCTGGCCTGGGATTTGAGCACCGGTGCTCCCTCAACAAGACTGTCGGGTTCGGGCAGTCCCAACGCGAGGTCATGTTCAGTCGGAATATGGCTAAGTGAGGCTGTCGTAATTTTCTGACGGTTGACTTTTCCCTCCCTCCTGCTCAGCTACAGTTTTTGGAAATTATAGAGGCAGGGTCCACTGCTATGTTTTACCTCTTAGCTGCCAGGTGTTTTGAGATTTACGATCCTACTCATGTTCAGTTCTGATTCAGCCCGATGGCATATGGATCTCCCACTGGGCTTCTGATAAATAGTAATGTCCGCAATCCCAAGCCACCAGCTGCTCCGCATAAGAAAGGTCAGGCTTTCTGCTCCTGTGAAGGCAAAGAGTCTCCGGACCCACAGGGAAGCTCTCTGTCCCAGAAGGTCTGTCCTGCCATTATTCCGGTCATGGATTGATGCTCGGTAACTAGTGCAGGATGGGTTATACTTCCCTTTGCCAATTCATCCATTGAGGGGGACTGCATTTCTTGGCTTTACTCCCTCCGTTCAGTCAGAGGCGACACATACGGAGACCCATCAGTACAAAGCCATACACCAGGCCCATTTAACTTCTGGTTTTTCATCTGTATTTGTGTAGCCAATGTAAGCAAACGAACAAAAAAATACTTACGACTTACTTCCTCTTTACAAAATCCATAAACTCGGCACAACATTGCTTCCTGCTTACAAAGCACTTTAGAAGCCACTAGTTGGCTGTCAGAGGCACCTCAGTGAGTGATCCAAATGTGTCACCTCTCGTCTGGAGCTCATGGTCAAACTGGCAAAAAACACATTCCTCAGGCAACCGTGGGCATTTAAGAAGCTACTCAGGTTGTGGCATAGAGTTCTCTGACTTTTAATCCACACGGAACTCCACCAGGTTTGCTCCGCTGGTGTGGTGCCGTGCTGTGGAGTGGCTGCCACTCAGAGTGACGCTGAAGGACCGGGTAGAACTGCCCGTGTGGTTTCCTAGGCTGTACCCCTCCCGGGGGCAGCTCGCTACTTTTACATGCTCCCTTGGCGTGGGGTTAGCATCGATGACCTTTCAGATAGCAGCCTGCCCCTGGACCCTCGTGCTGCTTCGGTTCCTCTGCAAGGCTCAGGTGTGTATTAGACTCCCTGGTACAAGGGGAGACTAGCAAGGCCAAGTTATTGTCCAAGGTGAACTCTGTCTTGTAACCTTTGAAACCCTGGCCTCATTCTGCTGTGACCGTGGTTTGCACTCAGTTAGTGGGTGTTGCTGCTGCGGGACAGTCAGGCTGTCCTGTTCCTTTTAAAATATATATTTTTATTTCCTCCTTCACTGTCACTGGGTGACCAGGGACTAGGAGGGCATGACTAAAGACCTGACTGTGAAGTTGGTGCTTCGTCAGGTGCCAATCAGAATCACCTGTTATGGGATAGAAAATCCTCCGCTAGCTGGAATAATGTTTTCGTTGTGCCTTCTCCTTCCCGTGGGGCTAAAGGGCCTTGGTCCTGCCTGAGTAAGTACCGGGCGGCTACCTGCACGGTCGGTAGTTTAACTCCTCAGCTCTGAGGGGAAAGTTTAAGCTATCAACTTCCATGAGGATTGACACCCTCGGAAACCCTCTGTGTCTCTGTGTTTGCAAATCAGAGTGGATCCAATGGCAGTGGCTTTCCCTCAAGCTTGGATAAAATATTGACCACTGACTTCCTCTTTACAGAATGGAAAATAAGTCTTATACAGTCGGCATCATATTGTTTCCTGATTACAGGGCACGAAGCTGTGCAATAATAGAGATGGTACCGTGGTATTTTTTTTTAAGTGAAATTCTTTCCTCTTTTTTCTCCTTCAGAAACCTTTCAGGGAATTTGTTTTCTTCATTATCTCAAGGAACGTTTGACTACCTTGGCTCGCTGCGGTCTCTGTGAGTAAGACTTTGGTCTTGGCTTCAGTTTTGAAGGGTGGTAGTGGATTCAGGGGACGGTATGAGGACCGACAAGTAAATTGGCGGAAATTAAACTCTTCCGCGAACCCTTGCTTCCACCCGGGAAGCAGACGGTGAGTCTTTAGAATGCGTTTGGATCAGGACACTCCTTTTTCTTTGCGAAACGCTGCACACGGCTCGTGTGTTTTTAAAGCAGATAATGTGCTGTTTCTCCTTGATGTGACGTGCTCACCTTTGAGAGAGCTCAGCTGCAGGACTCCTGAAACCCCAAGGCCAACGCACGTACCTCTCTGCGGAGAGGGCTTCTTAGAGGTTAGGGTGGGGAGAGTTTGGGTGGCGTAAAGGTAGACCCTTTATCAGGAGATACCAGATTGATGGAGAGAAACAGACAAGCAGAGGGTAAGCAGAGAAGGGGAAACACACCCTCACCGAGGAGCTGACAGGAGGGTCCAGACCACGGACTCAAGGTGGGCACCATCCCCAGGCTGGTGTAAGGCCAGACAGGCCTTCATTCCACTACCCAACGGGCTGCCACGAGGCCAAGCCGACTCCCCAGTCATCTGCCGGCACCGGGAACAAGGTGCCACTTGGCGCGGATCCCCAGCCTCTCTCATTTGCCTTTTGCGTGGCCCAGGGAGTTCCAGACTGAGTACCTGTTGTGTGATTGTAACATCCTGTGGATGCACCGCTGGGTGAAGGAGAGGAACATTACCGTCCGGGATACCCGCTGTGCCTACCCCAGGTCCCTGCAGGCCCAGCCCGTCACCGGGGTGAAGCAGGAGCTGCTGACGTGCGGTAAGGGAGAAATTAGGCCGTGGAAAACTTCCACCACATTTCCACCGGCTCCCACGTTTCAACTTCACAAAATGTAAAATTCCTGCCAGACTTGGCTGGGGCTGAAGCGCAGCCATTAATCTTGGGGGATTTGGTCATATTTAGTGGGTCCAAAAATAATTAAGCAGTTAATTCAGGTGGATTAAAATCAGGAAGAAAAAAACAAGCAATGCATGATTCCGTTTGATCGGAGTTTCAGGTAAGCTGTGCTTAGAACCCGAACAGCTTTGTGTTCGGAAAGCCAGTTTCGGGAGAAGATCAGAGACCCAGATGCGGGGTCACCTGGTGCAGCAGGGGCTGGCTTCTAGTAATGACATCTCAGGACGGTGTCTCGACGGTGGCCCCTGGGAGTGGACGTCTGGCCTTTGGGACGGGTAGCAGGCGCTAGGTCGCAGTGTTTTTCAAAGGTTGATGCAGCTTGTTCTGGTACTTCGACATCGATGCTTTACATTATAGGGACTGGATCGTTATGTAAATCTTCCGTCGCTACGTACAGATCAGCCAGTGGAGGGCTGTTTTAAAACGTGCGATACAGGCAGTCCACGGGAGGCAGTCCTTTTGAAGACTATCTGGCGTCCAGGGGCAGCAATATTTATGACCCCTTTCCAAACCAAACTGTGGGAAACATGCCTCTTTCGACTCCCAGAAAGAGTTCAGTCTGGGAAACCCCCAGGCGCAGCTCGGCTCTCCTGGAGGGCTGCCGTGGGTCGCGATTGACTGATGGCAGCGAGGTTTCTCCGGAATGAATTAGCCATTGAAATGCTCTGTGAAACACAGTCCTCTTATGATGCAGGCAGGCTCGCCACACGTTGTATTCAGCCCACTGGTACCTGATAGAAATGGAAAAGACAAACACAAGTACACACAAATTAAGAGAGTGCTTTGAAAGGAGCCCTGGCGGTGCTGCCGGGCGAGCATCGGACCTCTCACCACAGTGTCGGTGGTTCAAACCCAATCGCTGCTCTGTGGGAGAGAAGAGGCTGTCAGCACCTGTAAGGGTTACCAGCCACACAGCCCCAGCTGGGCTTCCACAGAGACTGAATCAGCTAGATGGCAGTGGCCAAGGTGCGTGTGGGAGATCGTCACTTAATCTTGTGCATTTGGAAGCCCGCAGCCTTACCACAGTCTTTCCCGTCCTATGTATTCTTCCTGCTGTTTTAGTAGCATCTCTTGGTGGGGTGGACATTCAGGAAATCAAGAAAGAAATAGACCCTGGGCTGGCCTCCTTCTCACGTGGAGATAACAAGGTGTATCATCTTCACCCTCTTCCTAGATTCCTTACACTTTCCAGCTTCATGGAGTCTCACTCAGCTTCCTCACGATCACCTTTTCAGAGCTTACCAGAGTGTGTGCTTCCTTCGTGCGCGCATGTGTGTGTGTGTGTGTGTGTGTGTGTGTGGGGTGTTAAGTGGATGGCTACCAATCATGATATAGATGTATCCTAATTTAGTTAACAGCTTCCCTATTGCTGCATATTTAGGTTGTTAATCATTTCTCACTCCCTAAGCCATGCAGTGATTAATTTCCTGGTATATAACTTTTCATACTTGTTAATTCTATTGCCTACATTGCTTACATGGAATTACCATGTTAACCTTATAGACTGAAAATCTCCACGACTTTTAACGAGCCCATGTTATTTGTAAACATTTATTGCACATATATTTAGTACTTTGCCCCATTGACTGACAGGAAGAATGGGTACCCACTTTTTTAAAAAGTGGTTATGATGTATAAGGTAAGGAGAGAATTGTTTTCTTCCTTAAGTAGTCTTAAGTTTTTGACTAGAGGTATATAATCAGACTCCACTGTTACCCCCAGAGGCCGGGCAGACACATAGATGTCGTTTGAAATTGCATATATCAGCATTTACTTATCTCTAGTTCCATTCTCTATATTTAAGTATCATTAAAACTTGTTCTCTTGGTCGCTTTCTGTGGGCGTCTTATAATAGGAGTAGTCTTGTAATGCCATCAAAAGGATGAACGTTAAATGTCAGAGCTCGTTGTGAAACGGTTTGATGGTAATTCAGGCAGCGTCCCAGGTTATAGTGATCTCTGTTTGCAAGTTAGTCTTTACGTTGAATATGTACATAGGTCGCAACAGGCAGGGCTGGCTGGGATCTCATGTCAGTCAAATGTGTGTTGCACTGCATAGTTCATAGGGCCCCTTCCTCTGAATGAAAGCCATCCAAGAGTTACATCTAGGTACCGGAAAACAAGGGTTGAGGGAGCTCTGGTGGCGTAGGGGTTATGAGTTGGCCTGCGATCAGCAAGGTCAGCAGTTCCAAACCACTTGCCGCTCCTCAGGAAAAAGTTGGCGCATTTTTCTCCCATCAACGGTGCAGTCTTAGAAACTCACAGGGACAGTTTGGCTCTGCCCCGCAGGGTCGCTGTGAGTCTGCATCAGCTTGATGGCAGGTAGTTTGGTTTTGATGTTTTGGATGGCAAGTCACAGGGATTGCCCACTGACTATTGCGCATGTACTTTTAATACGTGGCATTTAATGTAGTAGACCGGTGGTTGGTTGGTTCATCATGATGGGGTTGTGTCTCAGTCAGGCATTTCTAAGCCAGAGGCTGCCACTGTACTTGGCTGTGTGTTTGCCCGTGACTTTCTGTCTCACCGGTAACCGTCGTGCGACTGCCCCGAGGATGCTGGTCGCTCAGCAATGCTCAGCTGCATCTTCACACACACTGGGTTCTGATGAGGAGCATTGCCACTTGTGGTTTTGCACGACTGTGTTGTGCTTGTGCACTGAGTGCGTTTTTCTGTCCCCAGACCCTCCCCTTGAATTGCCATCCTTCTACATGACTCCATCGCACCGTCAAGTTGTATTTGAGGGGGACAGCCTCCCTTTCCAGTGCATGGCCTCCTACATCGACCAGGACATGCAGGTGCTGTGGTACCAGGATGGGCGGATCGTTGAGACGGATGAATCTCAAGGCATCTTCGTGGAGAAGAATATGATTCACAACTGCTCGCTGATTGCAAGGTGAACCATTTTTCTTTTAAATCATTTTATTGGGGCTCATACAATTCTTATCACAATCCATACATACATCATTTGTGTAAAGCACACTTATACATTCATTGCCCTCATCAGTCTCAAAATTTGCCTTCCGCTTGGGTTCCTGGAATCAGCTCCTCATTTTCCTTTTTTCCCTCCCTCTCCCTCCCCACTTCCCCTCCCTCATGAACCCTTAATAATTTATGAAATATTATTTTATCTTATCTTACACTGCCCGGCATCTCCCTTCACCCACTTTTGTTGCCCATCCCCCAGAGAGGAGGTTATATGTAGATCCCCATGATCAGCTCCTCCTACCCCCACTTCCCTCCGGTATCCCCACTCTCACTGTTGGTCCTGAGGGTTCATCTTTCTTAGATTTCCTGTGCTTCCAGATCTGGTCTAACCAGGTTTGCAAGGAAGAATTGGGATCATGATAGTTGGAGGGGAGGAAGCGTTTAAGAACCAGAGGAAGGTTGTGAGTTTCATTGTTGCTACACTGAACTCTGAGTGACTCATCTCCCCACTGGCCCTCTGCAAGGGATGTCCAGCTGTCTACAGAGGAGGACATAAAGATCCCAGTGGTGTTAGAGCAGGAGCAGTCTAGCTGAGAGGGGTTACTAAGAGGCACAAGAAGGGCGAGCATGATGGTGGGACAGGAGGAAGGTCAAAGGAAACAGAGGAAAGATCTAAGAAGTAAAGCTATGGATAGAGGTATAAACATAGGTGTGTACATCTGTAAATACATTAATTAGTAGAAATAGAGTTACATGAACATATATTTTTATGGCAATACATTGAGGAAGTAGACATGCATGGTGTCCTCAAACTACGGCCCGCGGGCCACATGCGGCCCACCGAGGACATTTATCCAGCCTACCGGGTTTGCCCCATTTGTTTTTTTACTTCAAAATAAGATATATGCAGTGTGCATAGGAATTTTGTCATAGTTTTTTTTAACTGTAGTCCAGCCCTCCAACGGGTCTGAGGGACAGTGACTGGCCCCCTGTTTAAAAAGTTTGAGGACCCCTGATCTAGCGTTTGTGCTCCCCTCCTAGTTCTTGATAGTAGGGAGATTCCCCACCACCTGCTTCTGGAATGGCACTCCAGGTGAATCCTGCTCAGAGGCACTCACAGCTGAGTCGTCTCTGTAGATTTCCCCGACCAAACCCAACAGGGAAAAGGTGTTTGTTGGGAGTCAGTTAATAAGAGACTCTGGCTAGAAGACCCACATTTGATAATTCACTGCTCTGCAGGGAGACGCTGAGAATCGAGACAGTTTGGGATTGGAGAATCGTCTGTGTACTTTTCTTCCTAGTTCAATAGTGCCAGAGAAAGTAGACTGCAAGGCTAACTTTTCAATTTAGATAGAATGTCAAACTGCTTTTTGTGTGTTGCCTTAGTTTGAAAATATGTCTTATAGTCTATTAACCCCCCACCCCCCAAACGTAGTGAGTTGTTAAAGGTCATCAGGTGATTGGGACGAGGACGGTGGTCCCCACTCTTCATAACATGCTGTGATGCTGAAGCAGAGCCATCAGGGAGTTAGCGGGCAGGAACAATGCGTCTTCAAGACAGACTTGAAGGGCAACGTCGGACAGTGTTAGGCATGAGAAAATACTAATAATTTATAAATTATCAGGGATTTGGGAGGGACAGAGGTAGGGGGAAAACGAGGAGCTGATACCAAGGGCTCAAGGAGAATGCAAATGTTTTGAGAATGATGATGGCAACAAATGTGCTTGACACGATGGATGGATGGATTCTGATAAGAGTTGTACGAGCCCCCAATAAAATGATTTATTTAAAAAAGACTTATTAATTTGTTACAATGGTCCTTGCCTTTTGTGTAATTGCTTCTCATCCTTTGTGGCTATGTACAAGTGAAGCATGTGAGGGGCCTTAAGGTCATTTGAGGGTTCTGATGGTTGCTTTCCTGTGAATAGGTTTTAGATGCTCGAATTAGGATCCCATCCTGAAAATAGAAATGCAGCCTTCTTACAAACAATTGAAGCATTCCTTAACATGGAAAAGCCTCTTTTTAAAAAAGTCTTGGCTAAAATACCACATATACGTGAGTGTAAGCCAACCTGAATATCAGCTGAGGCACCTAATTTTGCCACAAAAACTGCATAAAAACTGTGCTGAAAAGCTTGACTTATACACGAGTGTATACGGAATCCCTCGGTAACTTACTAAATCTTTTTAGAGAGCTAACTGATGATCTCTAGTATAAACCTTGTACAAAATATTTTACTGTAAATATTAATTACATACTGACTTAGTAGCCCCCTGGGTGATGTAACTGTTTGCCCTGGATTACAAACGGAAAGGCTGGGGGTTTGATTCCCACCCTCTGTGCGGAAGTGGTGTGGAGGTGAGACCCATATCTGACCTCCTGGCTTTCCCTATTACCCCAAGGCGGAGGTCAGACAGACGACGTGCGTCTGCTCTCCATCCCTCTTCACCTGTTCTGACACGACCGCCGCACTCTGCTTCTGCGATGGGGGTCCGTATTTCATTGCGCTGTCAAACTGAGCCTCCCCGTCAGCACTAGCGATTGAGCAGGGACGTGAAGTGGGTTCTGAGGGACTCTAACAGGTCACCACAAGCCAAGATCCATACGCAGTAAGGCAGAGTCCACAGCCGTGCCTCTTCCTCCGCCAGCAGCCAGGTCTCTCTCTGGCCCTCAGCCTCTGCCTTCCTGGACCAGCAAGCCAGCCTCACACTCATCGCCTCTGCCTGCTCCTCGGCTCTGCCTCAGCATGTTCGTGCCTGGCTCTCTGGTCTCACGGAAGCAAAGGGTGTGGTTTAGTTCCCACCTTCTACCAAGCCCAGGACTCAATCCCACCTTCACGCTGCCCTTTAGCATAGCAGAGAGCTCCCTGCACAATGGGGTCCTAGCTGCAGGCACAGAGAGGCCGTATTCTAACACATCACTTCGGGAATTCTGGCTAGAAGACTTAGGTTCATTGTCTGCAGCTCACCGTGTTGCCACAGAAGAGAGGCCAGGCAACCTGCTTCTGAAAAATGAAAACACTGCCATTTTCTGAGTCTGTAAATCTTTTCTGGCGCTAAAAAACAACCAAGCCACAAACTCACTGCTGT
Source organism: Tenrec ecaudatus (assembly GCF_050624435.1). Classification (NCBI taxonomy): domain Eukaryota; kingdom Metazoa; phylum Chordata; class Mammalia; order Afrosoricida; family Tenrecidae; genus Tenrec; species Tenrec ecaudatus. Next base: position 201,250,515 of record NC_134532.1, read on the forward strand.
TGAGTCGCTGATGACGGATAGAGACCCTCTAGGCCCGACTAATCGGCCCTTGTGGGTTTCTGAGACTGTAAGTCTTCGTGGGAGTAGAAAGCCTCGTCTTTCTCTTTGGGGAGTGGCTTGTGATTTCGAACTGCTGACCTTTTGCAGCATGCAAGACCAGTGGTGTCCTGGGCTGCGTGTTAGGCTGCTAACTATGAAGTTATCAGTTCAGAACCCACTAGCTGCTCAGCGGGAGAAAGAGGAGGCTTTCTATTTCCGTGCTGAGTCTCTGGAACCAACAGGAGCAGCTCCACCCTGTCTCTTGGGGTCAAGGTCAGTCAGAATCGACTCGATGGCAGTGATTACTTTAGGGAAGGGGTTCATTTTGATTCACTTTTTATGGCCGTTTGCCAGTGCCGATGGATGCCCGCACTGTCTCCCCATCATGTCTGACCTCGTCTCTCTCCCAAACCTTCCTCCACACAGCGCTCTCACCATCTCCAACATCCAGGCTGGATCCACTGGAAACTGGGGCTGCCACGTCCAGACCAAACGCGGGAACAACACGAGGACGGTGGACATTGTGGTGCTGGAGAGCTCTGCCCAGTACTGCCCGCCGGAGAGGGTGGTGAACAACAAAGGGGACTTCAGGTCAGTGATGGGCACGGCCCGAGACGCTCTGACTTGGTCTTGAGCCTCTGCCTGCCCCCGGAGGCACAGGCCCATGTCCCCTGACAGAAGCGTATATGTAGCGTATATGCGCGAGTATAAGCCGACTGGAATATCAGCCAACGCACCTAATTTTACCACAAACACTCCATTAAAAATGTGCTGAAAAGCTCGGCTTCTACATGAGTATATACGGTACGTTACACGCATGTCCTTAAGAAGCTGTCTGGCGATGGCCTTTTACGAGAGTGCTGCTTTTGTAGTCTCCCAGGACGGTTCAGACGAACAAAACACGGTGGGTAATTTTGTTTGAACTTCACACACCTTGCCCCCAGTCTATTTGATGTTGACTCTCTTTGGGTCAAGGCTAAAGTGGTCTCTTATTTTAACAGTTTTCTTGGCAGATAATTCACCAACCGTAGTCAAGTCATATCAAGAAGACTTGTACTCTCATCGCCACACCCTGTGATCTTACACTGATCTCTAGGACTTTCTTCAAAGTGCCAGTGGGTGGATTTGAACTGGGAACCTTTTGATTAGTCGCAAACCATTTATACCTCCCGGGAAGCTAATGAGGCTTTAGTTGATGTACATGAAGAGAAGATTGTGCTTTTAAGTAGCAGAACGGTTGTCTAATCCCTGCCTTTGCATCGTCCCTGATTGATACCTCAGCTCCCTCATGGCATTGAAGCTTATGTTTTAAGGATGAAGGAGCTCTTTGGATGCTAGTGTTTCAAATCCAGAGCCAAGGGCTGAGAGCATCTTTAGCTCAGCCAGCTCCTCCTGCTCTGCTCTGCTTTGAATTGTCTTTACTTTCTACTCCCCCTTTTCAAAATACCTCACTCTCATACATGTGTCTGTGGAACTCAGCATTTGTTGGTGGATAAGCCTCTTCTTACTACTGATCTCCAGGAGGTGGTAGTGTCTGTGACGGACAAGAGTGGCCGGCGGCACCAAACACAGTGCTGTCCGTAGGTAGCATTTGGTTGTGGCCATCATCTCAATAAAGCAAGCAGAGATGGGCATTTCCTGTTTTGTTGTTGCTTTAATCGTTTTCTATTTTCCTCATACTTTTTGAGTGCTTTACATTTTTTATGATAGACCCGTATATCTAAAAATATTACCGATTAATGAATTATGCATCTTTTGACGCTCCTTAAGCTATTATACAATTAAAATCCCACTGCATTTGTGAGATCTGGTTTAGTGTTGCTTGGTCTAGTTATGCGGCGTTTGGTAATGAATTATGTTTGTCGTGACTGGTACTGTAATTGGGCAGGCCCTTCTGTTAAGGCTCAACTGTAACTTGCATTGAGTTTGTTCAATTTCACTCCCAATTTTGGAGGCCTTAGCAGCTCAGGTCAGAGAATAAAGATTTCTTCTAACCACGTTCACGAGGATCCGTGCCCAAAGGGTACATCATCACCTACCTGCATATGGAGTGGATTTTCCCTGATACATTCAGCTGTGTACTCTGTTGGGTTGGGGAGGGTGGGGGGATTCCTCAAGGCCACCCTCATACTCAGGCATTTTTTAGAAGGATTCAAGAGTCACAGTGTATGTTTTTTACTAGTGATGTAATGGAGATGTCAGGTCACTGGGTGGTGCATGCTATCCCCACCCCCAGAGCTGCAGAGGAAAGGCCTGGTGATGACTTCTGTAGAGCTCACAGCCCAGAACAGAGAATGGAGTGCAGTTCTACCACCTAACACATGGGGGCACCAGTGAGTCAGAACCGACAAGAAGGCAAAAGGATTTGGTTCTGTAGCAAGGAATCACACAGCAGATCCGGAGGGAATCAGACATAGAGGAAGTCTGCGCAGACCCACGGGAGCTCCTCCCCCTTCCTCTTCGTCCAGTGATGAAAACGCAGCACCAGCAGCATGGTCCTTCTGCCTGTGAGAAATTTGGCGTCGGTGGCGGAGTGGGTTACACTTGGTTGCTAATAGCAAGGTCAGCAGTTTGAAAACCGTCAGCCACTTTGCTTGAGAAAGACGAGGCTTTCTATTCCTATAAAGAGTTCAAGTCTCAGAAAAGCACAGGGGCAGTTCTGCCCTGTCTGATAGGACCTTTAGTGAGAATCGCCTCCTCACAGCGAGTTTGGGTTTGGTCATGTGCGTACCCTCTGCTGGAGGGAAGTGGGGCTCAGCATAAACTGCACTGCTTGCCTAGTCTGCGTACAGTGAGCCAATGGCCAGCTGGGGATGGAAGATACGAACACCAAGTCCCCAGACTCCAGCCTCAGGAGTCAGCCTGACTGTGGACAGCCGTGACAGCCCTCCTGCATGAACGTTTTTCTGCATGAATGTGAACTCTTCTATGAAAGATCCCATTATATTTATATTACCTTCATGTTTGGGCAATATTTTGATCTGACATAGATGACGGTTCTATAAGCCACTTATAGCCTAGTCCTTAATTATAGTAATTAAAAAGAAATGCAAATCCCATTTTCTGCTCCATTGCATAGTTCTGCTTTGGGCCGCTAACCACAAGGTCAGCAGTTTGAAACCATTTCCCTCCTGCTCTGCAGAAGAAAAATGAGGCTTTCTGCTCCAGTAAAGATGTCTAGCCTCGGAACCCCACAGGGATCGTTCTACCCTGTCCTGTAGGGTCACCATGCATTGGAATCCACTCCATGGCAGGGAATTTGGGTCTTTTGTGGGGGCGCGGGTGGATAAGTTACAATTCTCCTATTCATGCACCCCTTCTCCAGAATTCAAATAGTTTTATTTTAGAAAATACCACTGAATTGTGTTGTGAAATTGAGATATACTTGGCTGATAGTGTTGAAATGGGTCGTCGTCGTTAGGAGCCCGTGAACCAGTTCCTGTGCATCGCAGCTCTGTGCACAACAGAACGAAACACCACCCGGTCCTGCGCCAGCCTCACCATCCCTGTTGGGCTTGGGCCCACAGTGGGAGCCCCGGTGTCAGCCCATGTGGTCGAGGACCTTCCTCTTTACCCACAGTGATGTCCTTCTCCAAGGACAGGTCTTTCCTGACAATGTGTCCAAAGTGAAAGAAAAGTGGGTTGTCGATGATGTTAAATATATATATATATATAAAATTTTTTCCCTTAAAGTTTCTGATCTTTCTGTTAAAGAGGCTTGACTTGCTTCTTCCCCCGGATTGTGTGTCCCTATCCCCTATGACCCTGTGGCCCCACAGAGGAGAGTCTTGGCATCTGTACTCAGGAGCATGGCATAAGACACAGGCCATTCTTCTCTGTCGTGGAGGGTTCCTGCGAGTCAGTATCAACGTCATGGCACACGACACGTCAACAGTGACGATGACGGCGGATTGCCATGACGGCCCCTGATACTCAGTTTTCCCCTGCTTCTTCCTGTTCCTTCTGTTAAGTGGTTTCTCGCTTGTCGCCTGCCCAGGTGGCCCCGCACGTTGGCGGGCATCACCGCGTACCTGCAGTGCACTCGGAACACTCACGGCAGTGGGATTTACCCCGGGAGCCCACAGGATGAGCGGAAGGCTTGGCGCAGGTGTGATCGAGGTGGCTTTTGGGCAGACGACGATTATTCTCGATGCCAGTATGCAAATGACGTCACTAGGGTCCTGTACATGTTTAATCAGGTAAGTAGCGTTTTGTGTTCTGGGTTTTTTTTCCCCCCATACTGGCTGCAAGTTGTGAGTAAAACGTGCCGTGCGTGTACAAGTTCAGTGCACAGTTTTCTACGGCCGTCCCAACTAGGAGTCCAAGGATTCATGTTTGGAAGTTCGTTTCCCTACAGATCTCCCTGGAGATGTGTCTGTCTTCAGTAGACTTCTTTCTTAACTGGTGTTCACGGCCCTCGGCTTTCCGATTGTTGCTGCTATTGTTGCTGTTGGCGGCCTTAAGTCAATTCCATCCAGCTCAAGTGACAGAATAGAGTTGGCGCTCAGAGGGCTCTGTAGGCTTTGAACCTCACAGGAGTGGTTTCCCAGATCTCTCTCCACTGGAGCTGGTGCGGAGACCCCCACTGCCTGTCCTCCAGTTAGCAGCCAGGACTTCACGTGTGGTGCGGTGAGGACCCCTAAGGGTCAGGCACATGGTGAAGCCCTTGCTTCACTACTGACTGTTGTTGGGGACGTCAGTCCACCCAGAGGTACCTTGGAAGAAAGGCCTGGTGAGCTGATTCTAAAAGACCAATAGCTCTTGGGGCCCCGCTCAGCTCTGAGACACACGGGGTTAACTCAAAGCGTTTTTTTTTAAAAAGTGGCGTCATTTTTCCTTCCTGGTCGTTGCTGCCTCACCCTGCGCCTTTACTGAATACCTTCCTCACCTGCATTTGGAGTAAGATCGCAACCATTCGGATGTCCACTTGGAAAGCCACTTCCAGGGTGTGCCTTGCAGAATCATCCTGTACAGACGGCACTCAATACAGTCCTTGCACAACTCACAGGCCTGTCTTCACCACTGCTGCTCCTCCTCGGGGTCCCAGCTCAGCATTAGCACAGCAGTTGAAGCCAGAACCTGGCTCCTGTGCCTTAGCCTCTTTTTCTTCTGCTCTGTACCAGCTAGCAGGACCTTTGCCACGTTGACGTCTGAGGCTTGGTTGGAGCTGTGGCTCACATAAGCACATGGACGCCTGGCTGGCGGTATGTGCTCAGTAGTGGCTAGGACCCTGGGGCAGTGGGGGTTCTGGGCCAGGCAGTGGGGCCTCTGGGAGGCTTCTGCCCAGCAGTAGGATAGAGGTAGGTGGAGAATTCCTAGGATCTGCCAAGAGGAAGATAGCGCTTTCCTTAGTTCTTTTAGTTCATCTCAAATAAAAACAAAAATAAAAACGAGTTGCCCCTTAGTTTAGTGTCCCGACCATTCCTGTTCCCTCTGCTCGGAAGCAGCTTTGTCAGGAAGTCACAGTGATCACGATCAAGTACTTCTGTAGGCTGCCGGGTGTGGGAACGCCAAGGTCAGGTGTCAGCGTCGGATGGGCCGTGTTACTTACTGTTTCTCTCTGCTGTTTCCACATAGATGCCCCTCAATCTCACGAACGCCGTGGCCACAGCCCGACAGTTACTGGCTTACACCGTGGAGGCCGCCAACTTCTCTGACAAAATGGATGTGATCTTCGTGGCCGAAATGATAGAAAAATTTGGAAGATTTACCAAGGAGGAAAAATCAAAAGAGGTAGTACCCTTCTGCTTCTGATGGTTCATGTATGGGGCCAGCAAAGCGTGTCTGTGATCAGGGGTGAATCGGGATTTCTGAAGCCTGCGTGCGTGTGTGCTGTGTTTGAACTAAAGGTGGTCTCCAAAGTGGCCGCCGAGGAGCATCCGCTCTGTTAGAGGGGCTGGTTGTTGGGAGAGGAGTCCGGCCAACGGTCGGTTCTTAGAACACCGGCTTCTGTGATCCATAGGGATTGGATTGTGTTTCACAGAAAGCGATGTTGTCCTCACACCCCTGAGACGCGATGAACCAGATCATAGATTCCCACACTTACCTGGCCTTCTCAGAAAAATGAAAAAAAAAAATTATTTAGTTCTTTAAAAAAGTACTCATTGCTCCCCTGGCAATTAAAACAAAGCAACACAAAGCTTTTCTACAATAGCCCTTGCTGGTTTGAGGTGCCTTCAATTGAGTCGGTTCTGACCCTTGGCGATGAGGGCGCCACAGGAGGAAACTCTGCCCCGCCTCTGCCATCTGACCCTTGTTCCGACGCTTGAATCCATTGTAGCCACTGCGCCGCTTCGTCTCTATGGGCCTTCCTCTCCCGGTTGCCCTCATCTTCACCAAGCAGGGTCTCCAGGGATGGGCGTCACCTGACATGTCCAAAGTATGTGAGATGGAAGTCTTGCCATCTTTGCCTCTGTGGAGCACGCTGGCTGTCCGTCTGGCAGGACAGCTGTTTATCCTTCCAGTAGTCCCTGGGACTTTCAGCATTCCGCTCCGGCACCACCCGTCAAACACAGCGATCCTTCTGCAGTCTTCCTTACTCAGTGTCCCGCTTTCCCGTGCATATGAGGCATGTGGAAAAAGGGCTTGGGTCAGGTTCGCTTTAGTCCTCCAAATATTAGCCTTGCTCTTCAGTGCCATAAAGGGGTCTCGGGCATCAGACTAACCTGATCCAACGCATCTTTTCATCTCGTGGCTTCTCCTTCCCTCGTGATCCCAGCAAGACAGAATCCTGACACTTTCAGACTTGTCTCCCTTTATCACGATGCTACTTATCGGTCCAGTTGTGAGCATTCTGGTCTTCTTGACAGTGAGTAATAATCCACACTAGAGGCTACAGTTCTTGATCTTCATCAGCAAGTGATGAAGGGGCCATATTACCCATTTGCCGAAAGACTGAGCTTGGGTGCCTCTCGACCACTGCCCACCCCTCTGATTGGGGTGGCCTGAGGACAGAGCTGTCTAAATACTGCCCTGGGACTCCCCCTGTCCCCCAGTATCGAACCCAGCAGTTTGCCGCTCACACTGTTAGCACTGATCTCTGGAAGTGGAGTGGACCTTTGGAGTCTGCACATTCACGAAGACTTTTGCCATAATGCCTGGTAACTCACGGACTGCTGTGTTTCACTGTGGGGTCCTTTGCTCCACTAGATCCCGACTCCCGATGGAAAAATATCCGTAGGACAGAGGTAGTGTTTACAGAGCCCTGGTGGTGCTATTGGGCAAGCATTGGGAGGTGAACCACAAGGTTAGTGGTTCAGATCCACCAGCCCCTGACCTCCCCCCCCCCCCCCGCCCCGGCCAGTTCTTGCTTCTCAATGCTGAAAGAATTCATGCAGCAGAAGCATTTTTGTAATCTAAATAGCTTTCCGGAGGGAAAGGAGCATTTCGGGTAACACTGTCTCGGATAGTACACACTATCTCTGGAAAGCGTGCAAGGCAGCATGGTGGGGTCCGTTTGCAGGAGGGCGAAATCTATGAGGAAGAAGGATGAGGGACAGAACAGGGAAGAAGACCGAGTGCGAGCGCTGAGCGGGCACGCGAGTGTGCCCCAAACATGGGAGAAGTCCCCACCTGGGGCCTGAAAGAAAAGCCTGCTTCAGTCTCTGCGGTTATCCTTTCCTATCTTCACTTGGCAGGGGGGCGTGGTGGAGGGTCCCGGCCCTATTAAGTGGCTGAGTTCAGGCAGATGTGTGATGTATGTGCCTGGTGCCAAGTGTGTGCGCCCAGGTTGACGTGTACCCGCACCTGGGTGACCCTTTGATCCTGTCCAGCTTTGGATCACCGCCATAAGTGTCTAATGGGAGCCCCGGTTCTGTTCAAACCCCGTTATTGCGGCATGGCCAGCTAGTTTTCATTTAGGGTGGGCAGCCGTAATCTTCCTACCCGTCAACCCATAAAAACTTACATTCTCAGAAGCCCATCCAGACAGTCCCACTGTGACCTGTAGGTAAGAGGACCAGATTTTAACATTGGTAAAGCGGGACACCATTGCTAAAACTCATATCCTGCGAAATAGCCACATGGCAGCTGAAAACCGTATACCCTAGCTTGTCGTGCATTCTTTCAAAAAATCGGGACTTTTTAAAACGCCGTGGGACATGGGAAACCTTGTTAAAAATCGGCTGTCCCGCCAAAAGCGGGACGTCTGGTCACCTTACCTTTAGGGGCACTGTGAGTTGGAATCAACTCGAGGGCAGTGGGTTTGGGATTTAACCATTTGCTGTTCTGAAGTCAACCATTTGCTGCTTTGAAATGATCTCCTTGGAGCAAAGAAGTAGGTTTAACGTTACGACTGTCTCATTAACTGCAGGCCTCTGGGTTTACAATGAGGCCTTTGTCTTGCTTCGTGGGCACCAGTGAGAGAGATGTAGCCCAGTGACTGCATCGAGTCAAGCTCCAGGAGAGTGCTCGTATCAGGACTGGCTTGGACTCGCGGTGGTGAGAGCCCCTGTGTATCCGAGTAGATCTAAGTTCCACGGAGCTTTCCAAGGCTGATTTTCCAGAATTGGCTCTCCAGAGTCACCTCCAACCTTTGGGCCAGCTGCTGGGCACATTAACCCTTGCTTCCTTCTGAGACTCCACAGGATTAAGGCTTTTGACATGACTGTGCTCTCCAAGGGAAGAAGGACCCAGCCTTCCAAGAAAACAATTCACCAGCAGCGGATTTCAAAGGTTTTTGTTAAAGGCAATTGCTGCCCCTTTACTTTGGGTCAGAAGGGGTGTAACATTGTCGTTGGAAACAGTAGACAGCCGTTTGTTGTTGATGTTAGGTGCCACCGAGTTTGTTCTGGCTCATAGCTCCCCTGTGTGCCCCAGAATGAAACATCACCCAGGCCTGCACCACCTTCACAATGGTCGCTATGTTTGATGTCCTTTTCCAGGGATACATAGGAGAACCAAACAACCCCCCACCCCCAAACCAAACTCACTGCCATCAAATCCATTCTGACGCTTAGTGGCCCTGTAGGACAGGTAGAACTGCCCCCGTGGGTTTCTGAGGCTGTCACTCTTTATGGGAGTCAAGAGCCGCATCTTTCTCCCAAGGTACAGCTGGTGGTTTCAAACTGCTGACCTGGTGGTTAGCAGCCCAACAGAAAGAAGACTATTCAGGATTGAACTCTTCAGTGACCATCCTCCACACTGGAGTGACAAGCATCTTTTCAGTTCTTCAGCTTAATCTGCCGGCCCTCGCATCCCCCGGAGTGTAAAAGTAAAATACAATCAAACATCCTGAGAGCTAGGAGCTTCGTTTTAAGTTAATCACCGCAGTGCAAAGTGATGGAGGGAATCCAGAAATGTGTCCAGCTCCGTTGGAAACGTAATTAGCCAAATTGCTTTTTGTGCGATGGCCAAAAAGTTAACTCTGCTCCGGATTATTTCACAAACAACGATGGTGAGGCAGCAGCGCCCGTAGACTGGTGAGTGAGTCCGGCCAGCGCGAACTCACCCGCGCTCTTCGGCAAGGTAATGAGAGCTATTAAACTGTCAGGTGTAAATGATACGGTTAGTGGTGGGGTATTCCCCCCCTCCAAAACCAGCTGAAGGTTGTCTGTCAGGCAACTTAAGTATCTATTACAAGAGTGATATTTTTCTTCTTCTGTTTTTTTAGTGGAAACAATATATAACCGTTGCAGAAAATGAGAGAATCTATAAAGATTCTATTTGGCTGTGTTTTATAGTCTCTATCTTGTGCTTTGGTTTTAAACTTGCGAGCAGAGCCTGTGCATTACAGAAACTTTACTGCTACATCCATTTAGCGTGCCTTATGAGTAATTTTTAAAACATTTAGAGCTTGTTGTCTTTTCATTTACTCAATTGAAAGCTTAATCTTGTCAGTACTTTTCCTTGATCAAAATTGACCGAGTTTTCTGTTTTTATGACGCTTTTCAAAGATCCGACTTCTGGCTTAGTTGATCCTTTCCAGAACACTCCCCACCCCACCCGCCAATGTGAACCATCCTCTTCATCATGTTTGAACTTCAAGATGTAACCCAGTGTACTTGGAGAATGAGGAATGGGACCCAGGACCCCTATCTTAGAAGACACCAGGTCTTCTGTGCAGGCTATGGTCCACACAGATTGTGGTCTACCTTCTCTGGTGACTAGTGACTGGGGTGTAACCGTTGGCAGCTACTGGACTCTTCCCGTCCGGAGGAAAGGAGAGTGAAGAAAATTGAAGACACGTGGAAACAATGAGTCCATTGAACCAATGGACGTAAGTTTCTGTTACCCTGAGATTAAAAACACAACCCAACTAGATGGTGCCCGGCTACCACCAGCAGCTGCTCTGAAAGGGATCACATAAGCAGTCTCTGGTAGAGTGAGAGAACAACATGGAATAATAAAGCTCAAAACCATGAACAACAACACCAAAAACAGACTCGGGTGGAGGCGCAGGTCCCTTAGTCACCTTTCAGGTCTGGAAATGAACTCGCCCCCCAACCCACTATTCAGCCAGCCATACAATAGACAGACAGGGAGGGCACACGCCTTTTATGAAGCAGCAACTTTGAGATGAAAAGGTCAGAGGGGGCGGAGGGATTTGGGTCAGGATCTGTTCAGAGGGCTTCCGGATGAAGAAGGAGTGGGAACAGGAAGGACAGGGACGGAGGGAGGCGAGTCGTGTGTGCATTACTGAATGAGTCTCCATCTGCTCTGTAAACCTGCACCCAGCGCACAAGAGGAAGCCTTTGAAAATTATACCCAATGCCAAGTTTTGTTTCTTTTCTTCGGCTGTCGTCTAAGTAGCAGAACTTGGCAGAGTTATGATGCTTGGCGGTGATTTTGACCTAGCTTTTCTCAGAATGACGGAAGTGCTTCTGCTGAGGAAGAACTTGGCCTCTTCTGTGTCCTACTCCTGCACCCTGTAATGTCGCCATGGTTATTAACTGGACATTTCCCTCGCTGCCTGAGTCCATCCGTGCTTTCCGGTGTCCCCCACCATACCGTGATGACAGGTGGAGGTACAGGTGCGGGATCCCTTCTGAGCCCTTGGGCCCACCTCAGAGGATGAGATCAAGTGGAAATGCAAAGCTTCCTAATCCTGCCAGATTTCTCCCCCCCCCCGGCCATTGGGCATCGGATTGCAGGCATGCGTATTTAATCCAATGTAATTTTACACGCACTGCTATTCCATTGTGTTCTCTTTGTCCTGGTGACGGATTTGGAGCTGCCTCCCCAGCCAGGCTACCGAGCATATAGCGCGTGATGATTGTCTGCTCGAGGGAAGGTCTTGGCACCGAATCCCTCCTCACGCCGCAGTTATTCAGTGGGAAATAATGAGAGGACGCGCTTGTCCTCAGCCAAGGCTGTTCCCTGTGCACTTTCTCAAAGGTATTTCTTTTTTTTACAGCTCTTCTCAGAAGTTAAATTTTGCTGCTGGCATGGCCCAGTAGCAGTCAATCTCCAATCACATACCAGTCCATGTTTTTCGGTAGAGCTGATCCAGAATTGAGGCTTCAGATCACACCTCCATCAGATCCGCAGGAAGTCCATGTCTTTTTTTTTTCTTAAAATCATTTTCTTGGGGGCTCGTACAACTCTTACCACAATCCAAGCACATTTATACATTTGTTGCCATCATCATTCTCAAAACATTTGCTTTCTACTTGAGCCCTTGGGATCAGCTCCTCATGTTTCTTGTCTCCCTCCCCGTTCCTCCGTACCTCACGAACTCCTGATAATTTATGAATGCTGATTATTTGGTCATATCTTATACTGTCTGACATCTCCCTTCACCCACTTTTCTGTTGTTCACCCCCTAGGGAGAAGGTTATATGTAGATCCCGTATTTGGTTCCCTCTTTCCACCCCACCTTCCCTGTATCACCACTCTCAGCACTGGTCTTGAAGGGATCATCAGTCCTGAATTCCCTGTGTTTTCAGTTCTTATCTGTATCAGTTTACATCCTCTGGTCTAGCCAGATTTGTAAAATAGATTTGGGATTGTGATAGTAGGGGGCAGGAAGCGTTTAGGAACTAGAGAAAAGATGTATGTTTCATCATTGCTACATTGTACCCTGACTGGCTTGTCTCCTCCCCTCCAACCAGCCCCCCCCCCCATCCCCACCCTTCTGTAAGGGAATGTCCAGTTGCCTACCAGATGGGTCTTGGGTCCCCAGTCTGCACTTATGATTTGATTTTTTTTGTTCTTTGATGCCTGATACCTGATCCCTTTACCACCTCGTGGTCACACAGGCTGGTGTGCTGCTTCCATGTGGGCTTTGTTGCTTCAGTGCTAGATGGCTACTTGTTTACCTTCAAGTCTTTAAGACCCTAGATGCTATATCTTTTGATAGCTGGGCACCATCAGCTTGCTTCACTACATTTGCTTATGCACCCATTTGTCCTCAGCAATTGTGTTTGGAAGGTGAGCATCCTGGAATGCCAGTTTAATAGAATGAAGTATTTTTGCGTTGAGGGAGTGCTTGAATGGAGGCTCAATGTCCATCTGCTACCTTAACCTCCCTGGCGGTTTAATGATGTCACTAATTTTGTACCCAAGTGGTACATTGTTTTGCATAAAGTTTGTTGTTTAATATTGTAGAACTGTAATTCTTAAGAAATTAGTCATTTTAATCTCTCTAGTAGACATTCCAGGTATGTGTGTCTACATGTCTGAAAGCCTTTGGGAAATCACTGTGGATTAGTTGTATCATGATCTGTGAATACCTTATCTCGGGAGTGCTTTAGAATGAAGTCTGTATGTTGTTGTTTTACAGTTTTGCAGCCCCCAGGGATATCTTTTTGGGTCACCCTTGACTATATTTTATCACATTGCCACTGTTTCTTGTATCTTTTATTCTTTTTTTTTTTTTTGATGGGTAAATGTGAACTAGCAATTAGTGAGGATGTAGACAGAAATGTAACCAACTTATGCTAACTAGTAGCTGAATTCTAGTTGTTAATGAAAGCCAGAAGAACCCAACTCAATGCCAGAGTCAATGCAGACTCCTGGTGACCCTATCTGTACGGAGATATAAATCTAAGTCAGATATAGAATTGCCCTTGTTCCGAAGATGTTCACATTGGGAAAGATCAAAAAGTCACTATGATAAGTTGATGTCCTTTCCACCTCTAGTGGCTTTTTGTGGGGTTTCAGAGTATGTAGATCTTTATGGGAGCAGAACACCTTTTCTCCCAAGTGGCGGGAGGGTTTGAACCAGTGACCTTGTGTTAGAAGTCCTGTGCATAACTCACTATGCTACTAGGGCTCCTTAGTTTGAAGGCAGTACACAATTTTCCTTTTCCTTTTGAAGTAATCTGTTTCTTAGGGAGGAGCTGAATAAGCTACTGTTGAGGGGACCTCGGAGGTGGAACAGTCATTTATGTTGAATGCATTGGTTGTAACAATGTGTGTGTGTGTGTGTATCCCAAAAGTATTATATGTATTAAAATAATTAAAAATGAACGATAATCATAATAAAAGATCTAATATATTACAGTATTGTATCCTGTTTTAGTCTGGGTACTTTAGAGAAACAAATCCACAGAAACTCATGTATAAGAGTTTTAAATAAAGGTTAAGTGCGCATCAAGAAAACATCCCAACCCAGTGCTGCCCAAGCCCACAAGTCCAACATTAACCCTTTAACCCATGTGTCCAACACCAATCCACAAAGTCCTCCATCTCACAAAACACATGCAATGATGCTGACTGCAGGAGGAAAGCTGAGTCAGTGAATGTGTAAGCATCTCAGTGCTGGCAAGGGTCTCCACATGGCTGCTCCAGCAGCCAGGGCTGCACCGGGGTAGGTCCATGTGGCTTCTCCTCGGGGATGTCTTGCAGGAAGTGAGCCTTGCCAGCTGAAACAGGGACCTGGCTAAGGCAGCTGCACCCTGGTCTGACCATCTAGAAAGGCGAGACTCACCAAGCTATTTACCTCTCCGCCCTTCGATTGACCCCACATGTGTTTATCGGCCAGGTTGGCACAATAAACATTATCTCATATTCCATGCATTATTTCTGGAGCTTTATACTTACTGGATCTTAGTTCTTACAACCTACAGAAATGACAGGTTAGCGCCCCGATTTTGCATATGAGAAACTGAGGGGATTGAAAGGTGAAGCATCCTCTCCTCAGTTACTCTACGTTCTACGGTGGCTTCACCCCGTGAGTGTAGGGTAGGGACTTGGTGGAATTCCACAGCCATGCCTTCTTGTGCAGAAAACCGTGAATGTGATGGATCGATCGAACTTTTCCCAAACTCACCTCAGCCCTCGTCAGCGTTCATTCGTAAGGTGGAGAGTCTCAGGAGCAGCACTGGTTGACAAACCTCAGCTGGGTTCTCGGGGATGATAAGGAGACATCTTCTAAAGTGGCATGGGCTTTCTGGATTGGCTTTAGGGCTTAATGTCCTCGCTTTTTGCCCTTTTATAGAAGACTACTAAGTGTGTATATATTTCTTTTGTTCCTTCTTCTGGAAATAGTTTGTTGCTCTTGAATCGCCCTCCCTGTCACTAATACTTGCCCATCACTCAGCTATCATCGTGTGTGTTTCTCTCTGGACCCTTGAGCATTAGTTATCGGATGAGGGACACACACAGCCCCAACACTGTTTCACAGGCACTGTCTGATGTGTTTACACCTGCGAGCCATGAACTGACCTAAAACAGGAATCTGAAAATAGCACAACCAGTGGAAAAGGAAGGCACTCTTACCAAACCCAACGCAGCTGAGGTAGTTCCAACGTTTGTTGCTATTATCCTTAGGTGCTGTTAAGTCGATGCTGACTCAGCAACCCTGGCTCCAACAGAACGAGCCCCTGCCTGGTCCTGCACCGGCCTCCTAGTTGTTGCTGTGTTTGAGTCCTTGGTTGCAGACACTTTGTCAATCTGTCTTGTGGAGGATCTTCCATTTCCCAGTGGTCTTCTTTACCAAGCATAACGCCCCTGTCCAAGGACTGGTTCCTCCTTTGTGACCCGGTATAGGGTTTTCAGGCTGTAGATCTTTACCTTAGCAGGTATCCTCGACTTGCTCTTGAGACGTGTCTGTTGGGTTTGAATTGCCGACCGTGCAGTTAGCAGCCCATTGCTCTTGCTAACGCATTGCCATCGTCGATGTTGACTCTTAGTGATCCTGCAGGGCGGGGTAGAATTGCCCCATGGCTTTCCGAGACTGTAACTCTTTATGGGAGCAGAAAGCCCTATTTTTCTCCCATGGATTGGCTGGTGCCCAACTCACTACACTACCCTACCTCTTAGGCCCCACTTCTTTCATGGTACTGGGCTTGAAGTCAAGCCCAGTTGGGGGAAGAGGAAACCTCATGTTCAAAGACACCAAGGGATGAGGTGACAGGAGCTGGACAAGTGAACAATTTGAGCATGTCAGAGACTATATTGAGATTGACCAATCCCCCCAAAAACCAAAAAAAACAAACAAAAAAACCCCCAGGTGGTGGGTATTTATTCCATCCTAGTGATCTGTTGCTGTTCTAACAAAGGCCACAAGAGGGCATGGTGACAAACAAATTTATTTTCTCACAGTTGTTGGTTGGCGCAGTCCCGTCAGTTCCAGCTCATCCTGACCTGATGTACAACAGAAGGAAACACTGTCCAGTCTCGTGACATCATCACCATTGTTCCTTTGTTTGAGCCAATGGTTGCAACTCTTGTCCAGGGTTTTCCCCTTTTTGCTGCTGCTCCACTTTACCGAGCATGACGTCCTTCTCCAGGGCCTGCTTGCTCCTGGTAACCTGTTCAAAGTACGTCAGACCAAGTCTTGCCATCTTGTCTCTAGGGATCAGCCAGGCCCTCTTTCTTCAAGTGAGGAGACTGCTGTTATTAGGTTCCATCGGGTCTGCTCTGGCCCACACGACCCTGTGCACAACAGACTGAAACCCTGCACGGCCCTGTGCATCCTCACGGTTGCTCCTCCGTCTGAGCTCACGTGCCCGTCCATCTCATTGAGGACCTTCCGCTTTTACATTGCCCTTCCACTTTACTAAACATCATGTCCTCCAGGGTCTTTCCCGACAAGAAGCCCAAAGTATACAAGACCAAGTCTTGCCTCCTTGCCTCTCAGGAGCACTCTTGCTTCACTTCTTGTAGTGGGACTCGAAGCCCACACTCAGACTTTTGTCTTTGGCTCTGTCAGCTTCTTTACTTAATATAATTCTTCCCCCAAAAAACAAAACCCCCAAATTCACTCGAAGACACGACACTCAGAAATCTTGCTGCTTTGACTTAACAAAGCAAACCCAGACCCCACCGCAGCTCTATCCACAGGCGTTTGAAAAACGAAGTCATCCCGTTGATTCCGATTCCTACTGAGTGTGGAGGGTACAGTAGAAAAGCCCCACGCATAGCCTCCGTTTCCCATGCTCTGGGCATGTTCTCAGGAGAGCTCAGTTCCTGGAGAGGACGTCATGGTTGAGAGAGGCAGTGAAAAGGAGGAAGGACTGACACAGTGGGCTCAAACATGACAAGTGTGTGGCTGGCTTAGTGTGTCCTTCCGTTGTGCATGGAATCACTAGGATTTGGAACTGAGTGACGTCATTGAACCAGAACAACGCAGTCTTTACAGAATCCGACTGTCTAGGCTTTCTCAGTGGAGTGACTGGTGGGGTCAAACCTGCTATCAGTTCAGCACTTAACTCATTGTGCCACCGGGCTCCTCATCATAGGTAGAGGGATGTGAATCAGTCATACATATTTTGGGGTATCCCATTCAACCTCAGAAAAATTTTTTTGCTTTAAAAAAATTTTAATAGCCAAGAGAGCTAAATTGCTAGCTAATGCAATACCTTTTTCATGATAAGTGTTTCTATCGTCACTAAACACGCACACACACACACACACACACACACACACACACACACTCCCCTGTATTGATTCTAGATTTTTTTTAATGTCCAGGCTAGGCTGAGGTCTTAATTTTGATAGGCTCTAACATTTTTGCATTCCTTGTTACTACGTTTGATTGCCTGTCTTGCTTCTGCTTGATACTGCATGAGTCTCTTCTTCGATGACTTGGTGGTGACAGAAGCACACTGTTTGGAGCTACATCGCACAAAACGATCATAATTGAATGTGGGTCTCAATCCGGATGCATATGAATGAGGAATGGAAGTGTCTGTTGAATTTTCTTGGGAAGAATGAGAGTCAAGGCCGAACTCGGCAGATCACCAGGATTCTGGTGACACAAATAGCCCGTTTGTTTAAAGACCTTCCTCTTTTCTCCAGCTCGGCGACGTGCTGGTCGACATTGCGAGTAACATCATGTTGGCTGACGAGCGAGTCCTGTGGCTGGCTCAGCGGGAAGCTAGAGCCTGTAGTAGAATCGTTCAGTGTCTACAGCGGATCGCCACCTACCGCCTGGCCAATGGAGCTCATGTCTACTCTACAGTAAGTGCCCTGGGATGACTGAAGTGTGTGTGTGTTTGTGTGTGTGTGTGGGGGGGGGCGGGAGATGCAAGGAGCCCCGCTGGCTGGCATGGTGGGTTACTTGTTGGGCTACCAACACACAAGGTCAACAGTTTGAACCCACTGGCCACTCCAAGAGTGAAAGATGAGGCTGTCTTTTCCCATAAAGATTTACCGCCTTGGAAACCTACAGGGGCCGTTGTCCTCTTTCCAGTAGGATCACTATTGAGATGGAATCTACTCAGTGGCACTGAGTTTAGGTTGGGTGTGGTGGCACACATGGTTAAGCACTTGCGCGAGCTGGAAGATTGGCAGCTCAAACACACCCAGAGAGAATGCTTTGGAAGTAAGGCCTGGCAGTCTGCCTCTAAAAGGTCCCCGCCTTGAAATTCCATGGAGCATTGCTGTCCTCTGCATGCTTGTCACCTGGTCACCTTCAGTCAGAAGTAACCAGGCAAGTCCCAGCAACCACAATGGAGAGCCCTACCTAGGCCCAACTGAACGGCTTTGCATTTTTTTGGTGTACTATTTTGTTTTCTAGGAAAATATGTGATATCTGATAGTTTACTCCCCCAGCAGTTGGATCCAGGTTTTAAATTCCCGATTTTCTTGTGAGATGGTATCATTTTCTGTTTTTCTATGTGATTTCAGGTTACATGCCCTCCGCACCCTCGAAATTATTTCCAGCACCTTTTCTGATGATAACCATTTTACTGATAAGAACCATGTTTTATTGTTTCTTTGTTGCCATGACATTCAGGACCGTGTTTTTGAATAATTAATAAAATTGGAAACGGGGCCTGGTTACTGCCCTAAACAAACCCACTGCCATTGACTAGACTTTGACTCCTGATGGCCCTGTGCAGGCTCTCCGAAGCCATAAAGCTCTGCCGAGCAGACAGCCTCATCTTGCTCCTTTGATGTAGCTGGGGTGCTTTGGACTGTGGACCTTGTGGTTACCAGCTGAACGCCTGACCCACAGTGCCACCATAGCAGCCCATGGAGAGTGACCTCCACCTCAGACCGCCGTGCCATTTCTTTGCCCACACTCGGCCCTCCGTGCAGCCCCAGCTGAAGGTCTGTCCTTTAACCGTGCTTTTACGACGCCACCCCAGCAGCTTCTTTCTTCCTTTGAACCAAATTGATTCTCCCAGAAGCCCACAGGCACACTGACGGTTATACCGGGTATCCAACCACCATTGCAACATGTGAAAAAGATCATATACATTCTATACATTTCCTTAGGAGCCCTGGCGGTGTAGTGGTGACACAGGGGGATGCTAACTGCAGAGTCAGCAGTTTGAAACCAGCAACCTCTCTGTGAGAGAAAGATTTACAGTCTTGGAAACTCACAAGGGCAGTTCTACCCTGTCCCGTAGGGTCGCTATGAGTTGGCATCGACTTGATGGCTTGATGGCTGTTTGCGGTTTTATTGCTTTGGTTATTCATTTGCTTATAATGAGTAAAGATCATACAGCTTCAAGCACACCTACTAGGCTCAATGGATTGCTTTCTTCTTCCTGAAGCTTCACGAATCTGTGTTGGTCGTGTCTGTTGCTATTTATCGGAAGTTGTGGTGGTGTATAAATGCCTTCCCCTAATAGAAATTTGGGAGAGAGAAGACTGGCCAATATTTATTAACAAACTTTCCCACAAGATAAACAATCTACCGAGCAAAACTTAAGTGCAAAGATCCCTTAATATTGGAGAACTGGGGACTGGCCCAACACTTTTCTCTCCCATGTATGGTAGTGATTAATTCTATCGTTGTTAAAAGGTGTCTAGATTTGTGCCGAATCTAAATGCCTGACACCAGACTGCCATGCTTTAAAATGAACCAACCAACCCTGTCACCTATGGTTCTGGGAGGATGGCTGGCCTGCGTGGTGTAGGGTATCACCTGTCATCTTCAAAGAAAAGAAAGAGAGCCTGGTGAGATTCTGTCACTGTGCTGGGACGCAGGTGCGGGATCCTTCTGATTCTCGATGCGTGGAGTGGACTGGCTGTGTCCCAATGCCCAGGCAAGGCAACTGGTTGTTCAGGGGGCGTCAAAAAATTCACAGAAAAAGGCATGCTCTCCGAGTTTCATTTGTTCCGCCTACTCTTTGAGGCTCAAGGAGCCCCGCTGGCATAGTGCCTCCCTCATTGGTCTGCTAACCTCAGAAGTCAGCCATTCCATCCCACCAACTGCTCTTCAGAAGGGCCGGTCAAGCTTGACCACCTTGGCCACCCGGAGGAGCAGTTCTGCTCTGGCCCGTAGGATCACTAGCGTGGCACTCAGCTGGGTGGCAGTGAATTGGATCTGTCTTTCTTTGGGGGCCCCTATCTTGTGAGGGCATACATTTCAGCTGGCCCTCTAAGTTCACCCTCGCTCTTGAATTCCTCCAAAGCTCCTGGGCCAGGTGCCATCTTTTGCAGGTGTTTTCTCGCACCTACCCCGCTTTCTGCATCTGTTCATTTCCTTCCTTGGGAACTAGCAACTCCCTCCCTTTCCCGAAGAAGCAGCTTTAGAAGGAGTCTGTGTCACGGTGAGCTTTTTTTTTTGTTGTTGTTGTTGCGGCAAAACTTATTACAGATCATTAACCTAATCTCCCTGCTGGAGGAGAACGTGCATTTAGCATGAAGTGACTGTGAAGTGGATTTTCCCATAACCCTAACTTCAAGAGGCCTTATAGGCGTCCTGGGTTGACAGTGTGGCTGCTAACCACGAGGTCAGCAGTTTGAGCCTATCAGATGTTCTGGGGTGGGTTGGGGGGTGTTGTGGGAGGAAGATGAGGCCGTCTACTCCCATAGAGGCGTATGGACCCTGTAGGAGCCCAGTGAGTCTGAATTCACTCCCCGGCAGCAGGCTGTGGTGAAGATTTGTACTTTAAGAGCCCTGGTGTTCAAGTAACTCAGCACTCTCCTGCCAGCAGACAGTGGGGGTGCTTCTAACCTACCATCCACTCCATGGGAGAAAGATGGGGCTGTCTGCTCCCCTCAAGATTTACAGCCTTGGGAAACCCACTGACAGTTCTGATCGGCCCTGTTAGAGTGCCATGAATCAGAATCGGATCTAAATTTTTGTTTTTTAAATGCATAGTGACCTTTTGTTTCCACCTACAGTAAGATAATATCAGCTCACTGATTTCTCTGCCCATTTTTTTTAAAATTAAGAAATGCCCCACTGTTAGCTCATGATGCCCTGTCAGCTGACTTTGGGGTAACTTGTGATGTTTCCTTCCATACTCCCTCCATCTGTGTCCGAGCATCCCTCTCAGTCTAGGCTGTTTTTGCCCCCACTGAGCATTTTCGTTCAGCCTGAACCTGGGGGCTGCCCACCATGGGCCACCGGCGGGGCTCTGTGGGGCAAAGCCTGTGGCGAACGCTTTCCCTCCTGCTGTCCATCTCTTGTAACTTCTGTCTGATTGACTTTTGAAGTCTTCACCCAGTATCGCACTGGAGGCGTACATCATCAAGGCGGCGGGCTTCACTGGGATGACCTGCTCCGTCTTCCAGAAGGTGACAACCCCGGACCGCACGGGCCTCGCGGACTACGGCCGCCGGGATCCGGATGGGAGCCTGGATAAGCAGCTGAGCTTCAAGTGCAACGTCTCAAACACCTTCTCCAGCCTGGCGCTCAAGGTTTGCCGTCCTTCCCCCTCACCTTTGAACCTTTGCAGTTGGGATGGACCGTGCAGGATGGTCGGCTTCTGCCCAGAAGCAGCCTCCTGAAAAGATTGGGTTTATTGTGTTTGCTTCATTAAAAAAAAAAAAATCATTTGGGCCAGGGAGAGCCTACTTTTAAGACTTTTATTTGAAAGAAAGAGAAAGAAAGGAAGGAAGAAAGAAAAGGCGTCCTAGTGGCATCATAGGTGGCTTAGGTGACCACAAGGTCAGCGGTTGGGACCCACCAGCTACTCTGTGGAAGAAAGATGAGGCTCTGAGTGCCCTTAAAGAGTGAACAGCTTTGGAAACCCCTGTACAAGGGCAGTTCTACCGGGTCCCCGTGAGTCATAGTTGATACAATGCCAAGGAAGGTGTTTTTTAATAAACAAAAGAAACCGTAACGATCCTATTTTATGAGAGCAGGGAAATCATTATGTTGTTACCTGCTGGAAGACATGGGGATGGAAGGTGGGTATGTTTTTTAAGAATTTCATAGAAAAATGGACATGAAAAGGCCGTGGAATTGTTCCCCGAACTTTGAGCAGCTCCTGTGTTCTTTGATACGTGAGGTGGGTTTCTTTGCTTCTGATCTGGGGAGAAGGGACAGTGTGACTGGCTCCTGTCACCCGAGGACCCCGAGGATGGGTGCCTGGCCGGGCATGTGCTACGAATCAGCCTTTGTAATTGGACCCACTGTGTGTGCTCCAAGACTTCCCGGCACTCGCTCCTCACTGCCACTCACAGAGACCCAGTAGAAGTGTCCCTGTGGGTTTTATGAGACTGTAACTCTGTAAGGGAGTCGGAAGCCTCATCTTTGTCCCAAGGTGCGGCCGGTAGTTTTGAAGCACTGACCTTGCAGTTAGCAGCCGAATGCATAACCACCGCCCAACCAGGACTCCGTAGACACGATGGTAAAGAAATGCAAATGCACAGATCTTTTTAAAACATGCTGTATTACTGTTAGTAAAACAAAATAAACTCCCCCAAGTTAGGGGTTTAGAAGTGCTTATTAAATAATATTGTAGTAAACACGGGTGAGGGGCCTTTTTCTGCCTAAGACCATTTGGTAACTTTTACCATCATTGGAGGGCCACACTGGACAGTCATTCATTTAACTCACCCCTAGTGCAATGGCTGGGATGGCTCCGCTCTGCTGGGGCACGTGACATGAGTTGGTCATGATGATTTTGCTAGCCTTATTTGGTGTGAGGGCAGGACGTTTGCCACCCCATCCTAAAGCAAGTGCCATTTCCCCATGTGCACAGGGTGGGCTGTGTGAGTGTGTATATTCCTTGCGGTTTTCAATCACCCGCCCCTTCGGTGCTTCTGGCCTTGTCCCCTAAGTAACTCAGGAATTTGCATCATTTTAATAACAGCTGTGTGCTTTACCATGGAGAGCTCTGTTCGCATGTGAGTTACATGCTGAGCTGCTAACCATGAAGTCAGCAGTTCAAAGCCACCAGCTGCTCTGCAGGAGCAAGAGGAGACTGGCTGTGCCTGTAAAGATTTAGAGTTTTGGGAACCAAGAGGGACAGGGCTACTGCATTATCCACGGTCGCTGAGGTGAAATCAACTCAGTGGCAGTGATTTATTATTATTGTTACTTTTAATGGGTAATCGTGGATCCCACCCGTGCTATGTGGCCTGGATACTCCGAGGGTGCTGAATCAAGAGCGAAAGAACAGACAACCGAAGGACGGATGCCTTTGTCCTCTTTTAGACTGGTGACTGCCATGCGGAGAGCCGATTTGTAAAGTATAGAAATAGTCCAGTGTCGCCCACTGTCCCAGATGGTCTGTTCTGGGTGAAAATGTCGCATGGGCCTGTTTTAATACCATATAATCAGCGGGCAATGGGCAAGATGATTCTGTTTCTCGTGGCTGTGATGGAAGACTGTGATAACTCTGCTCTCAGGGTTGTAGGCCAGCTCAGCTCTTCTTATTGTCTTTTGTAAAAAGAATTTCACTGCAGAAGGTGTAGAATCACCCCCCTCGCCCCCACGCACACACACACATGCCGGTGAGAGAGACAGGTGTGTCTGAGGGCTGCTTCAGATGGATGAACCTCTCTGTCCTAGATGATCGGCTCGGGCAGATTGGGATTAAAAATGATGACACCCCCGCCTTCCATCAACTTCACCATCTACCCCCTCCAGGCAAGGAAAGTTTCTTACCTGTGGAAAGCAGCAAACTTTAAATGGATTCGCTCAGATCTGTCAGGTTCCTATCGGTCCATCGCTATGAGACACAGCGCCCTGTAGCTGGAGAGCCAGTAGATCAGACCCGATTGCTCACACCCGTGACATGGATACAAAGAGAGTGACAAGAAGCCCCCCCCCCCCCCGTCATCGGCAGAGCGACAACACTGTGGGGCATTATCTGTGTCTCGGGGTGGCTGCATTCCGCTTTTGATTCTGGGGACAATGTTTACTCTCCCTGGTATGCTTTTAAAAAAATTCCCTTGAATACATAGTTAGACAACTTAAATGCCTGCTGGGTAATGATACCGAAGCTATGGTGGCATATGAAGTGAGACCTGTCAGAAGGCAGATGTGGGTTAGCAGGGAGGGACCCTGTTCCATGTGCTTCTTGGACTTGACTCTCCGACTCTTGCCCCCGTCCCCACATCCCAGTTTGGACTCGGCATCTCGCCACCGAACCATTTGTCACTTCCCAGGTCTTCTCTGTGTCGCTGGGCGATTCCTTAAGTTCCATACCTCAAATACTGCGGAATGTGGCCCAGGGGCTGCAGTGGGCGAGCAGGCTCGATTCCCAGCCAGGGCAGCAGCTCCTGTGCAGCCCCGTCTCCTCTGTCAGTCCAGGTGAGCTTGTTTGCTAGGCTGCCGCCCAGGTTTTAGCAGCATCCCCACAATGAACAAAGGAGAAAAGGCCTGGCAGTCAACTTCTAATGACCCGCCAGTGAGCACCTTGTGGATCACAGTCCTTTGCAGGGGGGCTGGTGCTGTCCCGGGCAGTGTTTTCAATGACCTGTTGAGTCACCGTGAGTGGGACAGCTCGCCACAATATCTAGGGCTATCCATCCCTTGACTTGTACCAGTACTGTGCTGCCACGGAGGAAGATGTTGAAATACCTCCTTCCTGGTTAGCAAATGTCAGCTGCCCAAGCCCTTCACCCCTTTATCCCCGGCCCGCTTGCCTTTACGCTGGGATAGGGCGACATCTCCCTACCTGTCCCCAGTGAAGGACTGGCGCTTGGCAGCATTTTAGGACTGCTGGGAGCCTTCCCCTTTGCAGAGGCTGCTTTGGTGGGCAGCCCCAGCACCCATGCCATTTCAAAGGGGCCCAGCTGGCGAACTGCAGGGTCAGCAGTTCAAATCCACCCCTCTCCCCTTGAAAGAAAGATGAAGTTGTCTCCTCCCTCCAGATGGGTTTGGTGCCATTTTTGGTGGCTAAATATTCTCTTACTCTCAGATCTATCCAGAATGGAGATTGGCCTGGCCATTTCCCCATTCACACAAAGCTGACTCCCCAGTAGCCTCATCACCTGGCTGCTCCTCCTGTCTTCTTCCCTCACCCAGCCGGGCCTGTAACAGCTGACTTGGTTCCTCCTACGAGAATGCTTTCTTCCAGGTCTCCTCACCTACTGTGCCCACTTGTCTCGCCTGTAGACACACACACACACACACACACACACACGCGCGCGCGCGCCATGGTGGTTGCATGCGCTCCTGTACTGGACTGCACATTCCGTGAAGGCAGTGAGAGTGTGGAGTCCCGGATGGATTGAGCGCTGGGCGCTGAGTCCCAGTCTGCAGGCCCGTGGAAGGCGCTGAAATTCCCTGGCTTCTGACTCTGAACACACAGTCCTAGCAGAACCAACTGAGCAAAATACTTGCCTTTCACTCTTAGGCATTTGCATAACAAAGTAGCATTTGTTTCCCATGAAGAACCAAAGGGCCTTGTAGAAAGTAGCGGGTGTTTTGCGTGTAGCTGTCAGAGAGCCAGAAAGAACTGGTTTCTTAAAGTGGAGTAGACACGGGCTTTCAAAATCAGCTCTTCTCCACGCGTCCTGCGTTCTCCCCGTGCCAGACAGCTTGGGCCGAGGCCCAGCTGGGAAGTCTTTTCAATGTTCTGCGCCTGTTGTTAGGCCTCCTATGGCCACCTTCTTTCACTTCTGGCAACCCCCCCCATCCCCCTCAGCCTCATCCCTGCCTGCTGAAATGCCTGTTAATCTCTGTGCCAGGCGCCCTTTAGAAGGCACTTTCATTTCCTGAGTCAAAACTAATCACAGCCCTCCTGTCACTCCCAGGGGACCTGTGGGCTGCCAACTGCAAGGTCAGCAGTTCGAGCCTACCAGCCTCTCTGAGGGAGAAAGGTGAGGCTGTCTGCTTCCCAAAGATTTACTACCCCAGGGGCAGGCCCAGCCTGTTCTATAGTCACTCTGAGTCAGAACGGACTGGGTGACTGTGGGCGAGTCGTGCCTCCATAGGGCTTGGCTCGCCAGTGTGGTTCCTGCATCCAGGCAGGTTTGCGCTCTGCGCCTCCGCTCCTCAGCAGTGCAGACTCCCTCCCATAACCGCTCTGAAGGCCCTCCATCAGAGGAAGGAGTCACGATAAGGTGACTGAGTGGCCGTAGAGTTGGCGTTGTAGAGAGTGGCGGCAGTGCCTGGCACGGTGCCAGCATCCTGTGTGCGTCCTGCTTGCAGGTGGTTTGTGTGTCGTTCATGGGTGTGGGGGTTGGGGGGCCGGGACCATGGCTTTCTGCGTCGTGTATCTTCAGGCTGCGCCCAGCACCCTCTGCTGAGTAAACAACCCATCAATATCATTGAATAAAATTAACAGCCAACCTTCATTAGCAGAGAAAGTCAGTTCAACAATGAATTCTCCAGGCACAGTTAATTTGTTAATTTCCAGCAGTGAGAAAATGAAGAAAAAAAAAAGGTATGCAGTTAATAACTAATTACACTCCGAAAAATAATTGGGCTCCATCATCATAACATCTCCATCTTAAAATCGAATTGCAGAGGTACGGAAGAAAACGTGGGTGCTCTAGTTTCTGGTTTCAAATCTGGGGACCCCCTAAAGCATTCAGATTTTCATGTTAGCATGGATAGGCTATATTGCACAATTAAATAATTTGAAAATCCTCCTTTATTTAATTACATCGAGGCAGGAGACTGAGTGCATCATAGGTTAACCTCTCATGGCGCTAGCATCCACTAGCCTGCTCACCATTGTCTTTCTGATGTAATCCGTATCGATGGGACGTAATCCGTATCGATGAGACCGGTGCAGGCTCAGAGCCCCGCAGGTGCAGTTGGGCCCTGTCCTGTAGCGTCGCTGGGAGTCAGCATCCACTCCATGGCAGTGCGGGTTCTTTCCCCCTTCTAGTCATATTTTTACTAGGTTTCTGAAAAACATTCGGAGCTCTTACATATATCATTACAATCCACGGGTCCCTGGCATAGTTGTACAATCTGTGCCATCATCACTTTCTTAAAATCCTTGATAGCAGCTCCCCTTCATCCCCTCCCACCCCTACCATACCAGCCCCTTAATATCATTATTACAGTGTTTTTGCCACAACTTACCCCTTCCAATGTATCCCTTCGCCTGAAACTGATGTTCATTCCCCTGGAGGGATGTTACAAAGCCATTTCGCTATCAGTTCCCCTCCCCGTTGACCCCCTCCTTTCCCCCGCCCTCCGGGAATCATTACTCCCATTCCTGTTTCTGAGGGGTTTATCTCTCTGGGATTTCGTGCACTGAAAGATGAGGTTTTCTTTTGGAGGTCGGAAGTTAGCGGATACAGTAAGACGAGCCCCATGACAACATTCACTTCCTGTGTGTTCAGACCTGGTATACATTTTTGGTATTAAAGTCAGGGCTAGCTTGAAGTTGTCTAGACCAAAGCACGATGGAATTCTGCATGATCGTTAGTAAGTCAGCTTATCTCCTCTCCCAGCAATAATGGTTTTCCACGCGGGGATGGTAATAATAGCCATCATCGTTGTCCTGGGATTCCCTTTGGGCCTCTCCGCTGTTGACGAGAAAGACTTTGTTAGTGGTGCCTTGGACTTGGTTTTGATTCCTAGCGCCCCCTGTGGCAGGAGTGGAACTGCTCTGATGGTTTGACCCTTGGAGCTGCTGGCTGGCCTGAACCGCTAATCTTTCCCTCAGCAGCTGAGCAGGCTCCTTAGGAAAACCAGTAGCTGCGTGCTACTCACGCAGGCCAGAGAGGGGAAACGGCGCCCTGCAGTGTGAACCAGCTCACGGGCTGAGAAGCTGAGTCAGGTCTGCGATTCTTAAATTTCAGACTCCATGTGCTTCAACTCGTAGGGTATGGCCTTCCAGTAATTGAAAAAAAAAGAAAAGAAACCAGAAGGATGTTTCTCAAAAGATTTTAAGAGTTTTTTTTCATAAATTGCTGTAGTTTGTGTATTTAAAAATAAGTACAAGAGGAAACCATAAACACTGTGTTCATCGTACAAGAGGAAACCATAAACGTTGTGTTCATCGTACAAGAGGAAACCATAAACGCTGTGTTCATCGCCTTCAAGCCAAGGGGCAAAAGTATACTCATAACACACATGTAACAAATAAGTTGTTCCTTGGTGATTAAAACATTAAATTCGATGTCCCAAGTTCTCTACTCAGAATCATCACCCTTTCTTTTCATTTGCTTCATGAAGGGGCTCCCCAAAGTGGGCAGAAAACATGATGGAATTTTCCTGCAAACTTTTTGGAGCCCCCTGTATCTTGTACAGCTTTAAAAACATCTATGGTCACAGACGTCGCTGAAGATGACCTCAGGGAAGCCATCATCATTGGTCGGCACTGTTGTCGATTGTGGAGGCCTGGTGGCACAGTGTGCTGGACTGTCATCTCCGGGGAGTGCCACCCGGTCTGACAGGCGTGCTGTGTGTCAGCCTTGCTTGGCCGGCCGACTTTGGGTTGTGGTTGCAGGCTGTCCTTTGTTGGGATAGGATTTGGAAGCCTCAGTAAGTGACGGCACCTCAGGTGTGTAGCGTTCAGCCCTCACGATACAGCCATGCTCCTGCACGGGCTGTGTGTCCTGGTGTGCGGTCATTGCGTGCCTGCCCTGTCTAGAATTTGTATTGCATATTTAAAACATGTTTGCTGTCGTTTAAAAAATATCAGGCTGACGTTTCAAAAGCCACTCTTGCTCTGTCATTAGCAATGCCCTCTTCAGTGTCCCTGAGTGACGCAAACAGTCGAGCCCTCAGGTGTGCCCACAGACGCGTCTGCCGAAGACTGCTGGCTCAGCTGCTGTGGGCTCGCAGCCCTGAAAGCCCCCACGGCAGTTCCCCTCTGCCCTGGACAACAGTGCTCTCTCCTTCTCCAGAGTGCTCTGTGCCCACGACAGAATTAGCTTGTGGATTGGATAGCTCTTTAGTAAACAAAACTTTTTAAGAAATCATTTTATTGGGGGCTTGTACAACTCCTGTCCCAATCCATCCATCCATCCATCCATCCATCCATCCATCCATCCATCCATCCATCCATCCATCCATTGTCTCAAGCATATTTGTACATAGGTTGCCATCATCGTTTTCAAAGCATTTTCTTTCTACTTGAGCCCTTGGTATCAGCTCCTCATCCCCCCCCCACCTTCCCCTTCCCTCCCTCCCGAAACCTTGAAAATTTACAACTTATTATTATTTTTTCATGTCTTCCACTGTCGGATGTCTCCTCCCACCCCTTTGTCTGTTGTCCATCCCCCTTTCTTCCTTCCCCTTCCCCTCCCCCTCCTGGTATGGCTACTCTCAGTATTGGTCCTGAGGAGTTTATCTGTGTTTCTAGCTCTTCTCTGTACCAGTGTGCATACTCTGGTCTAGCCAGATTTTTAAGTTAGAATTAGGGTCATGATAGTGGCGGGGGGAGGGGGGGGAAGCATTGAAGAACCAGAGGAAATCTGTATGTTTCATCGGTGCTACACTGCACCCTGACTAACCCGTCTTCTCCCCCACGACCCTTCTGCAAGGGGATGTTTTTAAAGGTCTATTTTGCCAAACTTTATCAAGCTCTGGAACTTTTAACTCATCTCTTCGGATTTTCCTTCTTGGCCGCCTCATTAGAAACTGAAGAGACTTTCATACAATTTAAAGACATTTCCTGGATGAGCACATGTATGCCTTGTTAAGGGAGAATAGAAATCTACGTGTGTTTTTTTGGAGGAGAAAATATTTCTTGTGACTTCTTGGTGACTTCACTGTAAAGTAATATTCAAACTGCACATACTCTGTCTTCCAGAATACTTTCACGCTATCAACAGATATTTCACTCCATCAACAGACCTGGCAATAAAAAAACACATCATTCTGAAGTTAAACATTGCTTAAATCACGGGATGGAATGCCATGATTGATTTTAATAAGGATCGCGTACTAACTTCAATTAATTTCATAAACATTGAGCTCTTTCTTTGCATTGCAAGTACTAGGAACTCATAACACAGGAGTCTAAAACTAAAACATGAATGAGATGGAAGAGGTCGTCTGTCTACCTTCTAAAACTGGCATACTTAGAAAGAGCTCCCTCTGAGTCAGAGAGGCTGTAGGTGTGGAGAGATGTATGCTGTGTCTGCATTTGTCCACAAGAGGGACCCACTAACTAAAAGCAGTTGATGGAAACCCCCACATCAAACCAGACCCACCGTGAGCACTATGCACCTCTGACCACGCCACCAGAAAGGACAGGGAGCTGCATCCAGAGGTTTCCACGGCTGCAGATCATCAAGGAAGCAGCCTGCCACACCTTTCTCCTGGGGCGTGGCTGGTAAAACCACAGACCAAGCTCACTGCTGTGCTCTGCGACTCACTGCTGATGGAGGGAAGTGTGGCTTTGTATTCTCTACACATTAGAGGTCTAAGCTATTATGTCAACTGGAATAATATGATTAAAAAGTTTCCCCTCGGCGAAATTCCTTTGGACTGATTGGAGAGGAGAGGCTGGGGGAGTAAGGGATAGATAGAAAGACAGGATTTTCTAGATCAGCAGTTCTCAACTTGGAGGTCCAGACCCCTTTGGGGGCTGAACGACCTTTCACAGGGGTCGCCTAAGACCATCAGAAAACACATATTTCCGATATGTCTTAGGCACCAAGCTACCGCTCCTCGATCCATCTCCAGGCGGGTCCTCCTGCATGCAGATACGCCCAGCAACGAGTACCCGCGTGAAGACTGTTACCCACGCCACACCGTGCTTCGAGACCAAATTTCATTTATTTGTCATTAGGAATAAATATATCAATATAGAATTCCATATTGTGCTTGTGATTCATCACTATGCTTTAATTATGTTCAATTTGTAACAACGAAAACATCCTGCATATCATATATTTACATAACGATTCATAACAGAAGCAGAATTACAGTGAAGAAGTAGCAATGAATATAATTTTGTGGTTGGGGTTGCATTTGGGCCCACCTACTGTATACTGTGTGTCGCTGCAAACATGACTCGTAGAACGTTCGCTGAGAGCCCCAGTCTGTTGAGGGCCACCTGCTTCAGCAGTGCATACTAGGGGGTCGTGGGGTGAAGCCACTTCTTAATCCTCTGAAATATAGTTGGCATTTCTCTTTGTTTCAGACTTCTTTCCAGTTCCGAGGAATCCTCTGCAGAGTGGTTATCCTCGGGCTGCTGACCTCCAGGTCAGCGATTCGAGACCACCCGCTGCTCTGCCAGAGACAGACAAGGCTCTCTACTCCCCTGAAGAGTGAGGGTCCCGGATCCCCCCAGAGGCAGTTCTGTCTTGTCCTGTAGGGTTGGCATCCACTGGATAGCCTTGAGGTTTCGTAAGGCTGCTTGGCAGTGTCCACAAAATGGATGAACCGTTTGAATGGTTTAATTCGGCATTTTGACAGGGAGTGTAACGTGTGTGCTTCTAAATGCTTGGATGTTTAATTAGAGGCTATGCCTACGGCCTCCTCTTGGCCCCTCCGCCTGAGCCTTACCCTCTTCTCGTTCCACGGTCTTTTCCAGAACACGGTTGTGGAGGCTTCCATCCAGCTGCCCCCCTCGCTTTTCTCACCGAAGCCAAAGAGAGAAGCCAGGGCAGCTGACGACCCCCTGTACAAGCTCCAGCTCATTGCCTTCCGCAACGGCAAGCTCTTCCCGGCCACGGGCAACTCCACGCACCTGGCCGACGACGGCAAGCGCCGGACCGTGGGCACCCCTGTGGTCCTCGCCAAACTAGGTGTGTCTGTGCTTGTCCAAACAAAGGCTGGTCACTGTCCTTCTGTCTGTCTGTCCAGAGGACCCAGGAGTGTCTGGCTTGAGACTTCCTTGCTTCTGATATAATTCTTTCTCTCCTCCCTGCAGATGGTGCCAGTGCCGACACCCAGCAGGTCCCCGTGAATGTCACCCTGCGCCGCCTCGCACACGGAGCAGACGCCGTAGCGGCCCAGTGGGACTTCGAGCTGCTCAATGGCCAGGGCGGCTGGAAGTCCGATGGGTGCCGCATCCTCCACGCAGACGAGAACGTCACCGCCATCCAGTGCTCCTCCCTGGGCAACTATGCGGTTTTAATGGTACGGTCGCGCTGCTCTGGATGCATAAACTCGTGAGCCCGCCCTTGAACCCCTGCATCTTGACGGCATGTTCTTTCCAGGAACGGTGAAGCTCAAGTGAAGACTTTAAAGAAGAGGAATGCAAACTGCTTCTTTTACGTTAGGGGGCGCTCTTTGCCGGAGTTCTGACTTAAAAGGGAAAAGGCGTTTGCTACCAAGTGGAATGGGTGCATGAGTAAGATGGGTGCTTTGTGGGTCAGGCGCCAGAGGGCTGTGGGTGTTTCAATCGTGGAGTGATCTGAGGGCCACGAAGTCCACCTCTCCCAAGCCCGGACCAGTGACTGGTTTGCCGGTAGAGGCAGTAGGTCATAAAGATGTTATTTTGCCATCTCTAGTGCTCTTTCCCTCTGCAGGTCGTGCATTTAGATGCTTCTGGAAGGAGCCCTGGTGTGGCTTGGGCTCCT
This sequence comes from Tenrec ecaudatus, assembly GCF_050624435.1. Lineage (NCBI taxonomy): Eukaryota > Metazoa > Chordata > Mammalia > Afrosoricida > Tenrecidae > Tenrec > Tenrec ecaudatus. The sequence continues at coordinate 201,282,522 of NC_134532.1, forward strand.
CGATTGGTGGCTAACTGCAAGATCAGCAGTTGGAAGCCAGCAGCTGCTCCTAGGGGGAGAGATGCGGGGGTAAAGAGCTTCAGTCTCGGGAATCCTTGGGGGCAATTCTGCCCTGTCTTCTGGGCTCGCGTTGAGGCAGCATTGACTCCCCGGCTGGGAGCAAGGGAGCATTTTTCACACACAGGAGTGGTCTGCTTCCGTCACACACATACTGGATGATCCTTCGGCCCCTCCCCCTTTGAGGTGCAGGTGTGCTGCCCAGGAAGACCCTGGGGCAGGTACCCCATTCACATGCTTGCTCAAGACGTTTGTCCGTCCAGAGTGCCTCTGAAGAAAGGCCTGACCACCTGTTCCCAAACCCACCCAGGGAACAGTTCCACCCCGCCAGCTCAGATCCACCGAGGAGACTGCATGGGCCATCTTTCCTGGAGGCTGAGACGGGTTCTCCTCTGGATGGTAAATGCAAACTCATCCACCACCAGGAAGGAAGGAAGGAAGGCGAAAGAGCATCCATACAGCGTGCCCAGAGTGCTACCAGCCGAAGGGCATTTGGGAAGCTTCTCCGCTGGGACATGGCTCGGCCCTCCCCCACTTCCGTGCCGCAAAACGTCTGCTCTTTGTTTAATGCATGCCCGTTGGAAACATCTAGTTTTGAAATCCCTAGCTGTTCTTCTAAACGATTTAAATTAGTGTCCTTTTCTGGAAGGAATAAGCTATTCTTTTATCTCTCGTACTTTTAATCTCTCTCTTATTTTTAATGCAATACTCAATTTTTTAAAGCTAAGATACAGTGCTCAGATTTTCTTTTATTTTCAAAGGTACACCCTTGTTGTTTTTCTTAAATATAATTGCGCCATCTAGAGGCGATAAAGCGTAATGTACCTGGGCTGGTGGACCGTTACAGTCAAGTGATAATCAAGCTAACCCAAGTACAGGATGGTTACAGTTTGTTCAGTGTAAGTACCCGTGGCCAATTCTCCCCTGCCTGTAGGGTCGCTATGAGTCCGAATCAGCTCGATGCCCAAGGAGTTTGGTTTGGAAGTGAAAGTATCTCTGGAAAACTACCAATGATACTGAGTTTGACTTGCCTTGGGAGAAAGCCACCAGAGAATGAGGAGGCTGTCTGCTCCTTAGGAAGCCCCATCGCCACGAGTCAGAATTCACTCCCTGGCAGTGGGTTTGACTTTGACTCAGGGTAAAGCCAGAGTTCATGAAATCATACCTACTCTTACGCCATTAAAGGAATGGCTAAGAGAGAAGAAAAATCTTGAAAGATAGAAGTCTGTGTCTTTTTCTTGCCCCAGGCTCCTTTTGGTCATCAGTAAGGCCCCGTTTTTCACGAACACCGCCGTAGTCTATGATTTGTACCGTACGGCTCGGGTCCCATTTCGGCAGATAGTCCCCATCTGTTTGAGGATGGAGAGAGGGATTTTTGCTTGTCACTCTGGAGTACATGTTGGATCACCGTAAATCCTGCTGTTTCCAGCTGAACTGCCCTGTGGTTTCTGAGGCCACACACCTGTATGGGAGCAGAAAGCCTTCTCTCTTGAGGTTCCGCTGGGAGACTTGAACAGCTGAGCTTGTGGCTTACAGCATGATCCGGTACACTAGAGAAAGCAAATCACTCTTCACAGATGTGTCTGTGACACCGGGGACTTGACCCTTCTGTCCATCCGGCTCTTCTCTAAGAAGTCAGGACCCACTCTTGTTCGTTCCTCAGCCTCCTCGTCAGCGCAAAGGATGACCGAGCTCAACTGCTAGCCAAAAAGCTGGAGGTTCAAGTCTGCCCAGAGCATCTTGAGGGAAAGATCTGGCAGTCCACTCTTGAAGGGGCAGCCACTGAAAGACCTCCAGAGCACAGCTCTGCTGGGACCCTCAGCACGCTCACCCACCGTGAGTCGGCGTCAACTCAACGGCAGTGGGGAAACTGCCAGGATTCGTGTCTTGCAGTTTTTTAAAGACATAGTTTTTCCTTTTTTTAAAGTTTACAGAAACAAAACGAAACATCTCCTTTTCTCCCATCTACCAGAAAGGCTCCATCCGACATACGTCCAGCAAACACAGTGTCAGGCGCTTCTCACAAGCCCTTGGCTGTAAACAACCTCAGGAAGTCCAAGTACTGCTGCCAACGACCTTGGCTAACAAGCACACACCCACGCTGCCCAAGCCAGCAAGTGTTGGAATCGGGGTTGGCGTTTAGTCTGGCTTCAGAACCGGGTTTTCCCCTCGCTGCTAGATTCCCTTTCCAAAATCGCCCCATGGCAGTGGAATAGCGCTCCATCCTTCTTCACGTCTGAACATGCTATGTGCTTCTCTTCTTGTGTTTCATGATTCTGTTTTGCTTTGTTCCAGAATTGTGCTTGTACCATAGGATCTTGTACATTTTCTAGACTCTGCGGGACGGACTCTTTCAAGTGGAGTGGGTGCTCCAAAGTGCCAATGTTTTCCATTTTCCATTTAAACAATGAATTTGAAGGATGACCTCACTCACTCCTCGTGACCCCGTAGGAAGGATGAGAACAATCCCCTGGGGTGTCCGAGACCTCGATCTTCCTGGGAGCCGACGGCCTTGTGGTTCTCCCTGCAGCAACTGCTTTTAGGGATCCGCCCAGCCCTCTTGGCCCCAGGACGTTTGGAGTCTGTGGGAATTTGAGACTCTGTTCTTCAGTTCCTTCCCTCTTGATCGGGGTCTTCTATGCAGTCCTTGGCCCAACAGGCCGGTGATCCTGGCTGTTGTCCAGCTGGGCACCACCCAGCTGTTTTGGTTCCATGGCAGAGGAGGCGGCCACACAGTGTCGATCCTCCTCCTGTGGCTGATCCTCCTTCCGCGTGGGGCCAGGCCACCGGAGCTCCATTGTTAGAACTTGGATGGCTGCTTCAAGCATTTATGGCCCAGGATCGAAGCAGTGACCTAGGAAGTAGAGTCGAAGAAAGCTGTCACACAGCACCGTGACCCTAATCCTCCAAACCAGGGAACCCAACTCACAGGAGACGTTTGGTTTTGTTTGTTTATGCAGCCTCAGCAGCTACTCTTTGCGTGTTTGCCAATTCAGAGTTTTATAGGTGCCTGACTTAGACAACAGTGATAATAATCAGCTATGGAATCCCACCGTCCATGCCAGTTTTCTCCATCACTTTAACTTCTCCTTCCCAACCACCAGTTAAGTCTGCCTTCCATACATTTGCCTTTTCTTACACACTTGACTTCAGTGAGGCCGTACAGCCCTGTGCTTTGGCAAATGTAGGGATTGACTTGCCCCCGCCCCGTCTTCCAGCTCCGTCCACACTGGAGCACATGCGTCCACACTTCCTTTCCCACTGCGGTGCGTGCCGCATTTCCTTTGTCCGTCCAGCCCATGAGGGGCGGCTGGGAGATTGCGGATCCTGCTGCAGGGAATGTTGGTGCATGGCTGCCTGTCTCTTCTGCTTCCAAGTCTCGGGGTACAGTCTGTGCCTGGGAACTACTTGGTCCTGGGCTTGATGTATTTTCAGTGCTCTGAGGCACTGTCACCTGTTTTCCACAAGGCTTGTGGCTTTCTGCTCCCATCACCAGTCTTGGAAACCCACATGGAGTCTCCATCGGCCAGCGTTGATGGCAGTGAATGTGGTTTGGCTCGGTGCTGGTTGCAGTCCTACCCGCGGTGGATGACAACCCCCCAGAGTTCCACAGCAGCGCCCGTCTCTGTTATTTTCCGTTTTATTTTGCTGTCATCACGTTCATCTTACGCCGTCCTTCGGGACGTGATACGGTGTTTCCTTGTGGCTTTGACGTGCATCTCGGACGGCTAATGACGCCGAAAGCCTTTTCAAGTGTTTAGTGGCCTGTTTGGTAGGATGTCTTTTCAAGTCCGTAGCCAGTGTGCGATCTGCCGCTGCTGTGTTTTCGGCGGAGCCCTGAGTGGCACCGACAGCCCACTCTCCCGGTCACCCGATGGACCATCCCACAGGGCCCAGGCCTCCAGAGGTGCCTCAGAAGCAAGCCCTGGCAACCTCCTTCCAGAAAACCAGCTGTTGGAAAGGAACCCGGCGGAGTGGCTCTCCGCCCCTGTTTGTTCTTGTTGTTTCCGACGTGGCTCCTTCCGAAATATGTCACTGCAGCTGGGGGATGAGGTGTCCCACCCGCAGGCAAGCACATCCTGCCCCGTGAGGTTTTCTTGGCTGTCACCCCGATGGGGGGCTTTGCGCACGTGAAACCATCTTCACGCGTGGTGCAATGAGTACCCTCAAGTGCCGATGTAACCGCCTCATTGTGCCGTTTGGTTTTCAGAGTCTAAACCTCTCCTGCCTGGCCCTTGAGAGATGAGGCGTGGTGCTTGCCGTTGGAAACTTCCTCTTTGGTTTGTGTGGGCTCGGCCCAGGATGAGGAACCCGGGCCTCCCTGGTGGCAGCTGGGAGCCGAGTGCCCGCTGAAGTGGATTCTCAAACCCAGCAGAGGAAGGGTCCCGTGTGAGGGACGGTCTTCAGAACAGTTCATCAGACCTTTCTTCCTACTCTTAGCCCCATGGGAAGCCTGCCCCAGGAACAGACCTGCTGGTACTCTGGAATCGCAGTGGCGGGCAGCATGAGAGCAGCGTACGAGCCACGGCCGCGTGGCGGATGAGGGAGGGCCAGTGGGAGCCACGTCTCCACGCCAGCTCCCGTGATGTGCTGCGGTCTGGTCTATGGAATGGAAGGGGGCGTGAAAGGACGCGCACATGATTGGGGTCTGTGCTGCTCCTTCTAAAGCCTCCCCCAAAGCCCCCAATCCTCCTGAGGCAGCAGTCACAGTGAACTTCATAAGGCCGATGGCCACGTGTGGACCGTGCCCTGGAATGGCAGGAGGCCGCCGCACTCGGGACCATGCGGGTTGTGGGGGTGCAGGGCAGTGTGGTGGGAATGACCCTCTCTCCGTCCCTCTCAGGACTTGTCGGGATCTGAGCTCTACTCGCCGGCAGCTGGCCTCCTGCACCCCGTCGTCTACACGGCCGCCGTCTTCCTTCTCCTGGGCCTCCTGGCAGTCATCTTCAGTTACATATATCATCGCAGGTAAGGCGCCTCCCGGGAGAGGCAGAAAACATCCTCGCGTGGTACCGTGCTCTGCCCCAGCAGGAGGACCATGCCTTAGGATGCGCGGGTGCCGGCTTTGTTCCCGGCTGTAGGGCATCCTAGGGTGTGAATATTTCTGCGAGCAGACAGCCTCATCTTTCTCCCAAGGAGCGCTTGGTGGGTTTGAACTGCTCGCTGTTGTTGGCAGTTCAGTTTGTAACCCACAGCGCCACCCGGGCTCCCTGATATTTCCGTCTCGGACTGCATGTTTTCATAGGGCTTCTTGTCTGCTGCTAGTTTTTATTCTGGAGGTGGCGTTTCTCAGAAGGCTGTGGGGATTCAGGGAGGGGCGTGGCCTTTGTTAACTGGAGTTAAAGTTGCCGAAACTTTTACCGTATGTGAGGAAATGGGGAATATAAAGAATTTGCGAAGCAGGTTTGCACTTTACAAATGACTTTTCTGGAATGGTTTTCAGCTGGACAAAGCATTTCTTGACTTTTAGTTAAGAAGCAAAAAGGTTTTTCTTTAAAAGAATGAAGAGGAGAAAAGTGAACATTCTCTTATGAAAGGCTGGAAGGGAATGTATTGCGCACTTAGACTACTTTGCTAGAGTGGGTCTCAGGGGTCCTGGTGGCACTGCGGGTTAGGTGCTGGGCTGCTGGCTCCCAGGTTATTGGTTCAAACCCACCACTTGTTTCACAGAAGAGAGTCTGTCTGCATCCATAAACATGCAGTCTCAGAAACCCTCTGTAGGGTTGTTACAGATTGGAATCGACTCTCAGCAGTGGGTCTGCTTTGGGGCTTGGCCATCCTTCTGAGCAGAATTCCCTAGGAAGCCGAGCACACCATTCAGCCGTCACAAGACCCGCTGCTAACCAAAACCCATGATTTATGACTGAGGATTTGTTTAGTTTTAGTGCGTGCAGAATCCTGGTGGCCTAGTGCTTATGAGTTGGGCTGCCTTCGGCAAGATCGGCAGTTCAAAACCACCCTCAGCTCTGCAGGAGAAAGATGGGCTCTCTACTCCCGGAAGATTGCAAACTCCCAGCAGTACTTTGAGACAGCATTGACTCAATGACAGTGATTTTGGTTTTTGTGTGTGTCATCCTAGAAATAATTTTCCACTTTTATTATGCAGTTAAATGTTGTAAAATCTGCATTGCATCAAGTGATTTCTCAAATCCTGTGTGAGTGTGAGATTATTTATATATATTTGGTAATCCATGTAGGCATATACATAAGGAGACCTTGGTTTGGGTTTTGGATGTATTACGTAACAGAGACGAAATAGGAACCATTTTAATGTGGCCTTTTATGGGGTTGAAACGATGAACTTGTAGATGAACATTGCTACTACCATGCTGCACGTGCTGAATGGACTTTTCTCCCCCCCCCCCCAGCTTGATTAGAATCAGTCTGAAGAGCTGGCATATGCTTGTGAACTTGAGCTTTCATATTTTCCTGACCTGCGTGGTCTTTGTGGGAGGCATCACCCAAACCAGAAACGCCAGCGTCTGCCAAGCGGTAAGTCAGTGCGAAATTGAAACAGAAAAAGATGTTTGGGAAGCGTGTGATTGCCTGTGTCCCATTGCCTCTCAAAGGAAGACTCTTTCTCTAGGGCAGGGTCTCCACCTTCCTAATGCCGCGACCCTTTAATACGGTTCCTCATGTTGTGGTGTACCCCCACCATAAAATTATTTGCGTTGGTACTTCATAAACTGTAATTTTGCTACTGTTATGAATTGGGCAACCCCTGTGAAAGGTCATTTGACCCCCAAAGGGGTCATGGCCCACAGGTTGAGAACTGCTGCTCTAAGGTTCGGTGTTTCTATTTTCTCGGAAAAGTAAAACGGGTTGCCTGGCCACTGAAACCTCTGACTTGCTCTTCCGTCAATCGATTTAACCTTCCTGGGCCTCCGTAAAAAGACCCCCGGTGGCCTACTGGGTACACACTGCTCAGCAGACCAGACCCACCAGCCCTGCCATTAGGGCAAGACTTGACTTTACTCCCATAAAGAGTTCCAGTTCCCAAAACCTCCTCTGGCCTATCGGGTCGCTGTGCCTCAGAATCGCCGGGCTCGCAGTGGGTTTAGTGTTTAGGCGCCCACTGGTAGCCGCAAGGTCCGCAGTTTGAAGCCACCATCTACTCTGAAGGAGAAAGATGGCAGCTGTCTGCTCCAGGAAAGAGTCAGTCTCGGGAGCCCGGGGGCTGTTCTCTCTCTCCTGGACCACTGTGCACTAGGGCTGCCGGGACTTGGAACTGACCAGAGAGATAACAGCGAGGGTTATGTAGCGACTTGGAATTGACTCCATGGCATGAGTCTCCGTCTCTCAGCAGTGCATTGGAGCTAACAGACTTGGTTGTTAGATCATGTGATTGCGCCTACTTTCCCCCACCCCAAAAAAGGAAAAAATTAAAAAGCTCAAATAAGCGATTAAAGATAGGTTATTCAAAATTATAGTAAAGTTTAGCCATGAGTTTTAACCTGCAGGAGTGTGTTTTCTGACGGCGTTCAGAAATGCATCCGTGAGAAAATCTTAAGGTGCCTGTGGGAAATAATTGACTTCCAGGTGAGATGATGTGTTCAGGAAGCTGGGTTATATGATGAAGGCTGCATCCAGGTTAGAAGGTAAAGAGCTGATTACATACAACCTGTGACAGGCACTTGGTGCACCTGTGCTTGCTGTAGTTGAGGAGGGCGTGACGCACTTGCTGATGAAGATCAAGGATTATAGCCTTCAGGATGATTACAACTCAGTGGGAACCAAACCAAACCAAAAGGTGGAAGTTGTCAAGGTGTTGTCTTGCTGGGATCCACAATCAAGGCTCCTGGAAGCAGCAGTCAAGTGATCATCCGTGGTATCGCATTCGGTCAGTCTGCTGTGTAAGCCCTCATTAAATTATGGAAAAGCAAGGATGTTACTTTGAGGGCTACGGTGTGCCTGGCCCAAGATGTGGTATATTCAGTTGCCTCATAAGCATGTGAAAGTCAGGCACTGGGTAAGGAAGACTGATGATTAACCAGTGCATTTAATTGTGGTCCTGCTGAAGAATACCGAGAGTATCATGGACTGCCAAAGGAACAAGCAAATCTGTCTTAGGAGCGGGTCTGGCAGAATGCCCTTTTTAAGCAAGGAAGCTGAGACTTCGAATCGGGCACTTTGGACATGGTGTCCGGAGAGGCCATCTCTGGCGAAGGATACGTGCTTATCAAATAGAAGGGCAGCAAAGAAGAGGCAGGCCCTGGACGAGATGGATGGACACAGAGGCTGCAGCACTGGGCTCAAACCTCAGAACAAGTGTGAGGGTCGTGCAGGACCAGGCGGTGTTCAGTTCCGTTGTTTGCGGTGTTTACTTCCGTTGTATGTACAGGACCAGGCCAGTGTTCAGTTCCTGTGAGTCAAGGTCAAGTGGACCGCACCTACCAGTCGCAGCAAAGACATGGAGAGATATGCCAGGCTCAAGACTTCTTCATCAGTAAGGTGGCTATTCCTCCAAAATTGATCTGGAAGTCAAATGAGATTCGCCATGAGACTCAGAATGATTTGAAGATGTATGAGAAAGCAGAGTGCCGAGGACAAGCCGGGCCCTTCTGAGAAAGCAGAGTAAAGCATGTCTCCTTAGTCGTCAGGCTCAGGAGGCCGGGCCTTTTCTGAGGGAGGAAGAGTTGAAATAAAACAGACAACTTAGAAACCGAGCCCTGCAGCCGCAGCCACGGAACAGCGGTATAAGTCAGAGGGGGTCCGTGAATAGTTATTTTTGAAGACTCGGGACAAAGATGGTCACTATAAGGTGGAGGTTCAAGAGGGCTCAGATGTCCAATCTCTCCGAACGACTCTCCCATTCCATTATCTATCAATTACCTTTCCTCTCACGAGTATTTTCCCTCAAGTCCGAGGGTTCTGTAATTCACAGCAACCTCTCTCAGAACTCAGGGCTCATGCAGTTGCAGTGGTGGGTACGCCCCAACTCCCGGGTCAGATGTCATTCTAGAGGCTTCTCCAGTCTCACGTGGGTGTAGAGGCCGACATTGTTGGGCCGGGTGGCAGGCTGTTAACTCAAAAGGTTTAGGAAGTCAGCGGATCTGATGACGTAATAGACAACTATCCCACAGGCTAAGAACCCTAGGTCAGAGTCAGAGGGGGCTGATGCCGGACCCCGAGAAAGCGCCAACTTGCCCGAATATTTCTATTTGTTGAGTGCAGACCACACCCCCGAGGGCATTAAGGAAGAGCATTGGAAGATACCTTGTCTCTCATTACCTCAACAGACAACGGGACTCCAACTGCAAGTCCACTCCAAACCACAGCAGCCTTATCTACAGTGTCTTGGGCTTTGTAAAACTGAACACAGCCTCAGTTTTTCCTGCGGAGCTGAGGGTGAACTTGAACCACCGACCTTGTGGTTATCAGTCCAACACTTACCCAACCGCGCCACCATGTCCCTTAAGTACAGGCGTAGAGACAAGGACTTGGAGTCCACCACCTGATGGAGGAGTATGGCTAGAAAGGCCTTGCCTGGCTGCTGGTATGCCGCATTAGGAGGGCAAAGAGAAGCTCTTGTGAAGACAATATTTTGTAGAAACACTCTCCTCATGTCTAAAAAGAGGGCCTCTAGAAAGAGAGACTGGCCTTTCATAAAAAATACACGAAAGGGACTTGAAAACAAGTCTGTAGCTGTTTCCCTAACATCACTCTTGTAGTTCTGAGTCCGGCGGGACTTGTTCTTCGTGGCTGCTGTCACACTTAACTGCAGGAGCTGAGAGGAGAGGGTGGAAGCATGTCGGGTTCCCGACAGACACCAGTGGCGCTAACGGGGATGCGATGTCGTGTCGCCCAGAACACCCTGTCTGATGCGTCATGCCGCCTCAGTGTGTCATCTATAGCAAACTGTGGAACCATCATGCTTACCCGTTTTTATATGCAGATGTGCATGTGTACATGGTTATCAAAATAGCACACTGATACATACTGAAACTACACACTGATCAGGATATATGAGGGGGGCTCAAAAATATATGGGAAACATGGACTTGAAAGATAGCGGGGATTTTTCTTGCTAATTTTTCGACACATAGCAAAATTACACTCTCTCAAAACTCAATGCCATCAAACCAGTGTTGACGCATAGCCACCCCTGGGGCTTTCTGAGACTGTACCTCTTTACAGGAGTAGAAAGCCCAGTCTTTCTCCCTCAGCTTCTGCTGGATTCTAACTGCCCATCATGCTGATTGCAGCCCAACATGGAACTGCTGTCACCAGGGCTCCTTGAAATAGATGCATATACGGGGACAACACTGGAGACACAATACGGGAATTGTGCCTGATCTGCGCCCACCACACCTGGGTGAAACATGAAGGGCGTGCAACAGAGCAGCAAGGAGAGCAAAACAGTGAAGTCCCTGAGGAATCCCAAAAATAGACTTCAGGGGTAGGATGTGGTACCTCATCAGTCTCAACTGCAAAACACTCATGAAGGGCAACATGTCTATTGACCTGGAACTATTTGTAGGCCTTTCTGTCGTTTGGTTTTTGTTATTGTTTCTGCACGACTATTTCCATGAGATAGGCAGCATAAACAATCCTGAGGAGCGAACAACAGCACTGATGGTTCCTTGTAAACATAGGAGAGGGGGAGGCAGGGGAAAGGAAGAGGGGAGCCAACAAACCCAGAGACTAGGGAACAAGTGATCTAAAATTGATGGCCAGGAGGGTGTAGGATTAGGATGTCTGGTGGGACTTGATCAAGTGCAATTAGCCAAGAGAAATTAATGAAAGCTGAATGAAGGTTGAACATGGTAGTGGGACAAGAAGAAAGTAAAAGGAAATAGAGGAAAGAACTAGGAGGCAAAGAGCATTTATAGAGGTCTAAATACAGGCACGCACATATGTAAATATATTCTTATGTAACGATAGGGAAATAGATCTATGTACATATGTTAAGTATTAAGGTATCAGACGGACTTTGGGCCTCTACTCAAGTACTCCCTCAACACAAGAACACTTTGTTCTAGTAACCTGGGATTCTGTGCCAGGATTGTTGAAGACAAATGGGTGCATAAGCAAATGTGAAGAAAGCTGTTGGTGCCCTGCTATTAAAAGATTTAGTATCTGAGTTCTTAAAGGCTTGAAGCTAAATAAGTGGCCATTTGGCTGAGAAGCAACAAAACCCACATGGAAGAAACACACCAGTCTGCGTGATCATGAGGTGTGGATGGGATCAACTACCCTAAACAGTCATGTTGAAGCAGACGAAGGGGAGGGCGGAGTGGAGACCAAAAGCCCATCTGTAGACAATTGGACATCCCCTTACAGAAGGGTCACAGGAAGAGATGAGCCAGTCAGGGAGCAGTGTAACACTGATGAAGCAAACATACAACTTTCCTCTAGTTCTTTATTGCTTCCTCCTCCCTGTTATCATGACCCCAATTCTACCTTACAGATCTGGATAGACCAGAACAAGTACACGGGTACAGATAGAGCTCATAATACAGGGAATCCAGTACAGATAAACCCCTCAGTACCAATAAAGAGATTAGTGGTACCATGAGGGTAGGTGAAAGGTGGGAGGAAGGTGGGGTACCGATCACAATGATCGACATTTAACCCTCCCTGTGACACCCCCCCGGGGGGGTGGGGGGGACAAGCAAAAGAAGTGGGTGAAGGTGAGACGGCGGTCAGTGTGAGATGAAAATAATTGATAAATTATGAAGGGTTCATGGCAGAGGGGTAGCGGATTGAGCTAATACCAAGGGCTCGAGTAGAAAGAGAATATTTTGAACATGATGACGCCAACGTAGCCATAAATGTGCTTGACCCAATGGATGTACGTGGGGATTGTGATAAGAGTTGTAAGAGCCCCCCATAAGATGATTTTAAAAAGAAATATACAGCCTAGTATATTTTCAGTTTCCTCCTGTGCATGAGAGTTGGACAATAAATAAGGAAGCCTGAAGCCAATCCCACGCCTTTGAAATATGATGTGATGAAGAAGAGGAAATGTTACCTGGACTGCCGGGATAATAAGCAGTGTTCTGGGAGAGGCCCAGCCACAGCGCTCCGTAGGACCGACGATGCGAGGCGTGGTTTCCTGTCCTGTGGATGTGTCATCGGAGAGGCCAGTCCCTGGAAAAGACGGCGTGATTGGCAAAGAGGAAGAGGCCGCCCGGGTCATGGATGGTCACAGTGGATGCAGCAGTGGGCACAAACAGACGACAGTGGAGAGGATGGCCCGGGCAGCGTTTCACTCTGTGGCACACGTGGCTGCTATGAGTTGGAGCCAACTTGCAGCCCCTAATGACCACACCAGTAGAGTCAGGGGCCCTGATGATGCACAGCTCTCTGCTGCTCATCAGAAGGTTGGCAGTTTGAACCCGCTCAGCTGCTCTGCGTGAGTTTCACCCTAGCGCTCTGCTCTGCTAAGTGTTATAGTCTAGGAAACCCCAGGGGGAAGTGCTCCGTCACACTGATCTCGGGAGTCAAACGTTGATGGCAGCCAGCAACAGCATCCATGTAATTCTGTCCTTCCTTCCGTCATCTTCACGGTGAGAGGTCTATGAAGGGAAGAGGGTGACCCAGATCTCATGTCGTTCCCCCTCCCGCCCTCCTTATGACGGGCTCCTCTCTATAACCATCCCTGTGTTGTGGTACTTAACTCCCCAAGGCGCTGAAGGAGAATGGAGAAGCAGAGTGATAGGGGAGAAAGGCTACTGACTCGAGGTTGGAAGAGATTCTGGTCCTGCCAGGTAATTGTTGGATGGCCCTCGAATCCCATGGCTATTTGGTGGAGGTGCTTGGCTGGATCTAATGTAGGTTACCTGGGGCTCTGCCGCTCCGTGAGTCAATCTATTCAATGGTGTAGAGTCCTCTCACCTCCTCAGGTGTCCTTTGAGATCGGTTATTGAGAGGATTGCTGCCGTGGCGGGTGGGAGGCATTGGCGAAGACTCTGATCCCTGCCTGGGAAACGTTTCCCACTTGTAACTTTCTGCAAAAGTGTTGTCTTAATCATCATGTTCACCCCACGGAGGACTTCTTGGCATGTGCTTTACCAATAACTGAAACGGAGCTTGAGAGAACTGAAACCATTTGCCCGAATCATCCCCAGGGCTACTAGGTGGGATTCGCCCCTTTCCCTCTCCACACTGTGCTGAAGAAAGGGCGGGGGCATTGGAAACAGCTGGACGTGATTTTGAATCAGCCCTGCCACTGCCTGGGTCAACATCCCGTGCACAGTCCAACCTCACTAGGCCCAGTCTCCTGTCAGTAGCTCAAGGTTAACAGCACGGACTGAATGGTGCTGCAAGGCGGGGAAATGGAATCACAGAAAAAACTGCCCAATGCCAGTTTTTGGCACCAGATAATTCATATCTGTAGTAGTATGCATTCAGTAATGGAGTCTTGATGTTTTTTTTCATTTCTGTATAGTCGTATGTATTTGTCATCTGTTGATCATATGTATCAGTCATGTACTCAACTCATCCTAAAGGTGTCTTTTGCACACCAGCTGTCTCAGGTTGATTAGTGGTTATGAGAGAATTGGTTCAATGCCTGGTCTCAACTCTGTGAGCGAATTTAGTTAGGTAGTTGGGGATGTGTGAGCCCGTCGTTATTTCTAGGGTAGCTATGAGTTAGAATCAACTTGGCGACAGTGAGTACTGTGTGCATGTGTGTGTGTGTGTGTGGTGTTTATGTAAAGCAGGCCATTTCTAGGTAATTATTTTAGACCCACATTACAGTTGTGAGAACCGGTGTCCCTGACGCAAGTTGACCTTTCTTAAACGAGAACCTGCAATTACTTGACCATTTATAGACTCTAGGCACAAGATGACTTATTTCTAGACTGTTTATAGAATTTCCATATGTACCTTCAATTTGTTTGCAAACCCATGCCACAGTGATCCTGGCTGGGTGGATGGATGGGGAATGTGAGCCTAAGACGAGGCGTGCCCTCTGGGCAGGGCCCAAGCCCCCCATTTTTCCAGGTTTCCTGGTGTGTGTGGTCTTTAGGGTTCAGTAGCTTTATTACCAGGAGATACCAGACCCCCATGAGTCCATCCTTGGAAATCAGTATCTACCAAGAGGGAGCCCATCATGGGACATCAGAAATGTCATAGAAAACACTTCCAAACCCAAAGATCAAGTTTTCTCCTTTAGCTCAAAGCCGGGAAAGTTCTCCACCTTGCCCTCCTTCTAGGGTTTGAAGATATTTTTAACTTACCTGTTTTAATCTCTCCTCCTTTTAACCTCTACCTCAAGGAAAACCCCCAACAATAATATCGCCTGCCATTTGAGTCAATATCAGGGATTTCCCCGGAATATTACTGGTTTCTGTACACCAAAATCATTTGTACTGCTTTTATTTACCGTGCTTGGTGAGACTTCAGGTAGCTCAAAGGGCGTTTTGTGATTTTTGTTTTACTTTCTGTCCATATATTCTGCTTTTACAGTATAGTCAGCAAAACTAGCAGGAACCAAGGAGCCAGCTGCTTCCTGGACAGGATTAACTTTGTCTTATTGTTTTTTAGTGGTCCAAACTGGACCCAGCGTCTCAGGAAGTTCAGGGCCCTGGGAAGATTGACTATGGATGGACTGGGGCAGTGGAAGTTTTGTTGTGGTTCCCCTGCAAAATCAGAACTTGGGGCTCTGATGTTGACGTGGTTTCGCTACAGATCAGTGTTTCGAAAAAGGGACTCTGTTAGGCTGTCGGAGTGTTTGTGTTGCTGACGTGTTCGATCATATCCATCAGTTACACTTTCTTGGCATTATTCGCAGGCCAGGCCTTTAGGAGGAGAAGTTCTTCCCCGAGCTTTTCCTTCATAGAATTTTACTTGTATTGGTTACCAAAGAAGACACAATCAAAGACAGAACCAAGACTGACAGACGGACGAAGGCTGGGTTATCGTCTCGGGAGCTCCCGTACCACATGCAAGCTTTCTTCTGAAGACTGGTTTTACCGTTCTCTTAGCCCACTCAAGTCTTCACCTGGAACGTCATCGTCCCCTAGACTGGCTTCCAATGCAAGTCAGGTGATCACTGCGCCACTGAGGTGACAGCTTCGGCGCTTTTGAGCACCGGTTATCTTCCGGTCACGTGGGCCATGGGAGCCCCTGCAAACGCCCTCCCGGTAAAAGAATTTTCCTGCTTTTCTCATGGAGAAGCTTGATTTCCGAGAGGTGACCTGATGTCTTCCAAGCCAGACTCCAAATAGGGAATCATGGCAGAGATGTCATCCTGAGGCTAAGGATCAACCCAAATCCAAACTCCCTGTCATCAAGCAAGCCTACACTGCAGGGGAGAGCTGCCCCGGTGGATTTCCAAGACAGTCACTCTGGACGGGAGTCTAACACCTCAGCCTTCTCCGTCATGGTGGCTGGTGGATTCGAACTGCCACCCTTGTGGTTAGCAGCCTGAATGTGGAACCACTGTGCTAGCAGGCTCCCCAGTATACGGAGTACTAAATAGTGCTTCTGGTGGTTCAGTTCTGGGCAGTGAGTTCCAACTCCTGATGAGCCCCATGCACAAGGGAAGGAAACCCTGCACCCTCCTCACAGTGGTTCTTCTGTTTGAGCCCCTGCATCCGTCTGTCCTGCCGAGTGCTTGGCTCTTTTCCACTGCCCCTCTACTCTACCAAGCATGATGCTCTTCTCCAGGAACTGGTCTTTCCTGACAACATGCCCAGAAGTTTGCGTGGCGAAGTCCCGCCACCCTCCCTTCCAAGGCGCATTCTCGGTGTACTTTCAAAACTGGTTTGCTTGTCCTTTTGGCGGCCCATGATCCTTTGGATTGCCTTCTCCAGAATCCCTGCATAAGTTCCTCGGTTTTCCTTATCCAATGTCTAACCTTCACATGCATATGAGGCAATCAAGAATATCATGGTTTGGGTCAGGTGCGTCTTAGTTTTCAAAGTAGCATCCCCACTTTTCAACTCTTTAACGGTGTCTCCTGTGGTAGATCTTCCCAGTGCAGTGTGTCATTTGACCTCTTGATCTCAGAGCACTGTTTCTGTTTCCAAGTTAGACGAAATCCTTGGGAATGTAAATCTTTTCTCCACTCACCACGATGTTACTTGTCAGTCCAGTTGTGAGGGTTTTGTTTTCTTTATTTGGGTTGTCATCCACACTGAAGGCTGCCATCCTTGATCTTCATCAGGAGGGCCTCAAGTCCTCCTCACTGTCACCAAGTGTCATGTGCACATCACAGGTTATTAATAAGCCTCCCTTCTAATACTGCCACCTCATTCTTCATTTTGCATGCATTTAGGCGGTTATTCCATGTCAGAGTATGTTTAGATTATTTCAAACGAGGAAAACAATTCTTGAAATGTTGTGCCTCTGGGTTGACAGATAGCAGGGAACACATGGATCCCAGATTCAACACCTGGCCGAATTTCACTCCAGAGTCACTTTGCTTGTCTTGTTCTGAACGATAAGAAACCTGAATAAGAACTCAGGACATTTCATTGGTGTGCTGTGACTTTGTGTACTACTTGCCTGTGCAATGAGATTAAATGGCCTAGCCCTTCAACTCGTGTACACGAGCCCAACCAAATCCCCAACCTTGCCTCATCCTTTTTTTATGAATACACATAATATACCTGTCCATTTCCCTATAAGGCTGAGAAACTCCAGAGAGGCGGGGAGTCAGATGTGAGGAAATATTCTTCTCGCTCCTATAAGGATCTACATATAACCTCCTCCCTAAGGGTTGGACAACAGAAAAGTGGGTGAAGGGAGATGTCGGACAGTGTAAGATATGGAAAAATAATAATTTGTAAGTTATCAAGGGTTCATGAGGGAGGGGGGAATGTAGAGGGAGAGGGAAAATGAAGAGCTGATACAAAGGGCTCAAGTAGAAAGCAAATGTTTTAGAATGATGAGGGCAACAAATGTACAAATGTGCTGGGCACAATGGATGGATGGATTGTGATAAGAGTTGTACGAGCCCCCAATAAAATGATTAAAAAAATAAATGAGGTGGGTTCTGTCACCTATAGTGTATGACGTTACCTCAATGAGGACCATGTACTGGACTCTCTATTGTCTGGGAGCCCGTCCAGCGGTAAATTGCAGGTCCTGTGTCCGTATGAGTAACAAGCCCAGCCCTCCCGTTTCCAGATACTGGGTCGCGTATTGAGGTGTGCGGTCCTCTATTACACGTTTGTGGGAGTGCTTTGTTTCGTGAGCAGGAAGGAAGTGTAGATTTATACCTGAACACTGTTTTCTTCTAGACGGTTTAAAGGTAACCACTGTTTGCTTTGATTTGCTTTAGTGGGAGCCGTGCACTTAATAAACTCTGGTGGCACAGGGGGTTAAGCATTGCCCTTCTACTGATGCAAAGGGGAATTCTCTCCCCAGCCCCGCCTCACTTTCCCCTGTCTCTCTTTCAGTTTATTTATTCCTAAATCTTCTCTCTAGGTTGGAATCATTCTTCATTATTCCACTCTTGCCACAGTGCTCTGGGTAGGAGTCACCGCTCGGAATATCTATAAACAAGTCACGAAGAAGGCTAAACGATGCCAAGACCCCGATGAACCGCCGCCTCCTCCAAGACCAATGCTCAGGTACTTGACTTCGTTGTTTCCTGCCTTCTCTGGCTGTGGAGTAAATAATTGGCGCGCTTTAGTGAAAACATGGCCACGAATTGTAGCAGGGAAGCTTGGGTGAGTGCTTGAGAAGAAGAGTGGACGCCGCAGCCTAAGTGGCCTCTGCCGCCGGGAGGTGTGAGCTCGCAGTCAGGTTCTTGTACACCCTGGGGGCCCTCCTCCTCTCCCCTGGGATGTGCTGCCGCTGCTGCCGCGTCGAGTTGCCATGAAGGGTGACTGGATTAAAAGGTAACCATAGACTGGACACTGGAGAAATGCTGCCTTTCCTTCTTTCCGTCTTCTCTTCTTTTTTCCTCCCATCTTTCCTCTCTCCCTTCCTGCTCTTCTCCCTCCCACCCCTTCCTGCCTGCCTGCCGTCGATTTTACAGATATTCTCGACAAAAGACAAAACAGGTTTTGAGTGATGCCACTCCTACTTACAATGATCAAACAAAAGATACACAGAGTCTAGTGGTGAATGAGTAGAGATAATTGAACCCAAAGCTTATTGAATACCTGATCTGAAATGCATGAAATCATAAAGCCACGTGTTGGCTGCTAACCACAAAGTCAGCAGTTTGAAGCCCCCCTACACTTCTCTCCCGATCAGTGAGGCTCTGTGTCTGAAAAGAGTGACCGTCTCGGAAGCCCACAGAGGCTGATCCACCCTGTCCTGTAGGGTTGCCGTGAGTCAGAATGGACTTGGTGGCCGTGAACTTGGCTGATCCAGGCTGAGTTCATCTTAAATGGATTTACAGGCGTATCTCGTCTGGGTACACTCAGTCATTCTGTCTTTCCCAAGTTGAAGCAGGTCGGCCGACACCCTTACCCAACAGCACACACTCACTTTCTGCCTTCTCGTGCCCATTTTGTGGGTTCTCGCCGTGTCTCAATCTTTCCCATACTGCTCTTGCGTGTTCCGTAGACGGCATTATCTTTACGTGCACCGAGAAATCCGCGCTCTATGGCGTAGCCGGAAACCATACATTTATCTCCGAGGTCCGTTTGTGCCCCTGGAAAGACCCTATCACCAAGTAAGATCAGGTCACAGGTACCAAAGCTTAAGGTTTCCCTGTCTTATTTCTGTGTGTGCGTGCAATTCAACTTAGTCCACATCTTTCTACTTTACTAGCCAAATAAATATGAGAGAAAGAGCTAAAACCACAGTGGGGCATGTTACTCGGTCTGTCCACTAGGTGGCAGAAGCAGATTAGATTTCTTCAGCTCCTAGCCAGAACCAGACCTTGTGATTAGGAAAAATGAAATATTATAGGAGCCCAAGTCAAACAGATGTTATCATTTTAAAGGGAGCCTCCAGAAGTTAACTCCAGTAATCTCTGATTGGAATAACAGTGATAATAATAATCATCATCTTCAAGGGATAGCTCCTAAAGCGCTGGCATCTCGTGTTTCTCACACTAAGCAATTGTCCTGATGACCCATGAGCCCTCCTCCCTCCCTCCCCCTCCCAGGTTTTACCTGATTGGCGGCGGCATCCCCGTCATAGTGTGCGGTATCACGGCAGCAGCTAACATCAAGAATTATGGCAGCCGGCCAAATGCGCCCTAGTGAGTACGCTACACTCGCCCTCGGTCTGCCCCTGACGCTTCTCCTCGGGGCATCTCAGTTATGTGTTGGGCTGTGATCTGCAAGGTCAGCAGTTGGAAGCCACCAGGATGGGCGGGAGAAAAACAGGGCTTCCTCTTTCCATAAAGAGTTCCAGTCTCGGGAACCCACAGGGGCTGTCCTGTCCTGTACTCAATGGTCGCTATGAGTTGGCATCAACTTGATGGCAGTGAGTTTGGCTTTGGGTGGTGCCGGAAAGAGCCTTGGTGGTGTAAGCATTGGATTGTTAACCACAAGGTTAGTGGTTCAACCCCACCAACTGCTCTGTGGGAGGAAGAAGAGGATGTTTGCTCTCGTACAGATTTACCGCCTTGGAATACCTGTGTAAGGTCGCCGTGAGTTAGAATTTGCCTAAGGGCAGTCAGTGGCAGTCTTTGAGGTTTAGGGGTGCCGTGATTAAAACAATCAACTGCTAACCAAAGGTCAGTAGAACGACCTCACCAGCCACACTGGGGGTCTTCGTCTGTCAAGATGCACAGCCTTGGAAACCCTGGAGGCCAGTCTATTCTGCCCATAGGGTTCCTATGGGCTGAACTGGAATCGGCTTGAGGGCAGTGGGATTGTTTTGGTTTGTTTGTTGCAAGCAGCCTGGCGTGCCAGGAACGCAAACCAAACTCACTGTCATCGACCCTATTAGACAGTCCAGACTGCACCCTTTGAGGGTCTGAGGCTATACCTGTTTACAGGAGTAGAAAGCCTCATCTTTCTCCCAAGGAGCGGCTGGTGGTTTCAAGCTGCTGACCTTGGCGATGGCAGCTCAATGCTTCACCACTAGACCACACCAGGACTCTTGCAGTGGTTCCTGCTAGGCTGTTAATGGATGGAAAAGATGGCTGTACGAACTCACTGTGCAGGAGAAAGCCGTGTGCTTCTGTAAAGATGGCCGCTTTGGAAACCCCGTGTGGGGCAGTGCCCCTGTGCCCTGTAGGGTCGCTGTGAATGAGAATCAGCCTCATCGCAGTGGGTTTAAGGTTTGCTCCAGGAGACCTGCGCACACAGTGAGTGGCTAGACACTTGGCTGCTAACTGGAAAGCTGATGATTCAGACCCGCCCCATAGATGCACGGGAGAAAAGACCTGGCTATCCGCTCCCGTAAAGATGACCACCCGAGACCCACAGCGGGGCATGCTCCTCTATCCCCCTGGGTTGGCTAGGAGTCAGTCGGTACGACAGAATGCAGGGGTGGGGCGGCGAGCCTATTGCTACTGCTCACCGGGTCCATTGGGTTGGTCACCTCTGAGCTGCCTCCGCGTTCTCTCCTAGCTGCTGGATGGCGTGGGAACCCTCCCTGGGAGCCTTCTACGGCCCGGCCAGCTTCATCACCTTCGTGAACTGCGTGTACTTTCTGAGCATATTTATTCAGCTGAAGCGCCACCCCGAGCGCAGGTACGAGCTGAAGGAGCCCACGGAGGAGCAGCAGAGGCTGGCGGCCAACGAACATGGAGACGGGGCTCAGCAGGACTCCATGTCCCTGTCCCTGATTTCCACATCCGCCCTGGAGAATGAGCACACTTTCCAGTCCCAGCTCTCGGGGGCCAGCCTCACGCTGCTCCTCTACGTCACCCTGTGGATGTTCGGGGCCCTGGCCGTGTCCCTGTATTACCCCTTGGACTTGGTGTTCAGCTTCTTTTTCGGGGCCACGTGCCTAAGCTTCAGTGCCTTTCTCCTGGTGCACCACTGCCTGAACCGGGAGGATGTTCGGCTTGCTTGGATCATGACCTGCTGCCCGGGCAGGAGCGCGTACTCCGTCCAAGTCAACGCGCAGCCTCCCAGCTCCAGCGGGACCAACGGGGAGGCGGCCAAGGGCACCAACAGCAGCGCTGAGTCGTCGTGCACCAACAAGAGCACGTCCAGCTTCAAGAACTCCTCCCAGGGCTGCAAGCTGACCAACCTGCAGGCGGCCGCAGCCCAGTGCCACT
The DNA here is from genome assembly GCF_050624435.1 of Tenrec ecaudatus. Lineage (NCBI taxonomy): Eukaryota > Metazoa > Chordata > Mammalia > Afrosoricida > Tenrecidae > Tenrec > Tenrec ecaudatus. The sequence continues at coordinate 201,303,673 of NC_134532.1, forward strand.
CCAGCCCCCTGCCTCTCAACTCCGCGCCGCAGCCGGACAACAGCCTGACCGAGCACTCGGTGGACAACGACCTCAAGATGCACGTGGCGCCCCTGGACGTCCAGTTCCGGGCCAACGTGCACCCGAGCCGCCACCATAAGAACCGGAGCAAAGGCCACCGGGCCAGCCGGCTGACGGTCCTGCGCGAGTACGCCTACGACGTGCCGACGAGCGTGGAGGGCAGCGTGCAGAACGGCCTGGCCAAGAGCCGCCCGGGGGGCGACGGGCACCCGCGGAGCCGGCGGGCCTACCTGGCCTACCGGGAGAGGCAGCACAACCCGCCCCAGCCTGACAGCAGCGACGCGGGCAGCTCGCTGCCCAAGAGCGGCCGCCACGGCGAGAAGCCCGCGCCCGCGGGCGCCAAGCGGGACGCGGTCCGGAAGCCAGGGGTCGCCGAACTGGGCGGTCAGCAGAAGTCCTACGGCCTCAACTTGGCCGTTCAGAACGGGCCCGTTAAGAGCCCCGGGCAGGATGGGGCCCTGCCCAGCGCGGACAGCACGGGCAACGTGAGGACGGGGCTGTGGAAACACGAAACCACCGTGTAGCCAGCCCGGTGGGCGGGCGGGCGGGCGGGCGGCGACCGTGGGAACTCCGCTCGGCACACGCTCCTCAGCGAGAACGCTGCACACAGAGCCTTGGATTCGGAGAATCAACTGCTACGTTTCGATTTTACTGATTTTTATACTCTCACCCCCACCCCCAAGGTTGCTTTTGTTTAATGATTTTTAAAAAAAGAAAACAAAACAAAAAAAAACACCCCAAACAACAACCCTTTAAAGCATGACTTTAGTTGTCCAAACATCAGCCAGGACACCTTGGCAATCCAAAAACTTCCCAGAATCTGTTACACCCCGTTAACGGTTCAGGCTTGGGGAATCCAACAATAAATAGGTACCGATTGTTGTGTTGATTTCAACAGTTTTATATTTTGGAAAGTATGTATTTAGCCCGACCTTGGTGAGGTTTGTGTGCTAGGGAGACACAGAAGTGAACTTACATGTAACGTAGTTAGCAGGTGTTCTACAGGGGGATATGTCATTTAATGCAAAGGTGTATTGGCTTGGTGTGTCTCATAAATACAGTTTTAAAATAACATTTTTGTAAAAAGAACTCACAGAAGACCTAGTTTGTAAGTAGCCATGCCTGAGAAGCTTTCCCTAAATGACCATGCTTAAAAAAAAAGTTTTATTGATATATAATTCTTACATCGTACAATTCAATCGTTCAGTCATTAAAAAGAGCTGTACAGTCATCGCTACAACCGATTTTAGAACATTCTTTGCTTTCTTGTACTCATTGCCATTAGCTCTCCGTTTTCCTCTGACCTCCCATGGTGTGCCCCAAGAAACCATTAATCCTGTTCCTGCCTCTGTGGATGTACTCTCCTGGATGTCGTATCCAGAAAACCATCCAAACAAAACCCGGCAGCAGTAACAAGGTAAGACAGGAGAACCTCAGTCAGAAGGGAAGCAGGCAATATTAAAAACTAGAACAAGTGTAAAATGAGTCAAGGGCGATCAACTGATGACGATGTTAAATGCTCACCTAACGAACTCTGCAGCAACCCACTTTCCATGCAAGGCTCTCCGCATGCGTTCCGCTGTATCCCTTTAACACGGTGATGTGGGTAACTCGTGGGCTTCTATTCCGGTTTAATGTTCTTGGGTGCTGTGGTCACACCGGCACCTGCATTATCCTTCGGTGTGAATGGAAAGCTACCATGCAAGGTTTCCATCCATTCACGCTGGCCTCTTTCATGGTGGCTGCTGCCTTGTTCTGACGCAGACACATTGCCACCGAGGCCCATGCTACAGTGCCGAGACTTGCAGTTCCATTCTGCATGGCAGCTAGGGCCCCAAGTTGAAAGGTGTGACTGGTTGTTGAGGTTCCTCATGCCCCCTTGACCCCGACTCTTATCTAGCCCCAGCCCGGAAGCTCTCTGGGACTCATGCTAGAGCTATCTGGGAGCTAAGCTTGGTGCGGCCCTGACGCCTTTAGGTATTCCCTAACCTCCGACGGGAAAGGCCACACCTGGAGTGCTGGCCAAGCTTCACTCTGTTCTCCGAAGCAGCCTGAGGGGTGCCATAGGAGAGCATGATCCAGAAATACATAGTTGGGAAATGCTAAGAGAATGAAGGAGCTTATCTTGATAAATCGTCAAAAACCAGAGAGTGACGGTTTACTTCAAAAGCCATTCACCGATCCTCCACAAGGGTGTGAACGTTCCCGTCTCATGGGATACTTGGAGATGATTTCCTTGGGAATAATCAAATGAATAGTGCTATTGTAGCATCTCTCTAGGTGATGGTTTTAGTTTTAGAGAAAATTCCCTTTGGTGGGGATAACAAAGATTAAAAAAAAGACCCTTCTTGCATTTACATAACGGGGGCCCATCGATGACAAGCATGGTTGAGAGCTTGAAATGCTGACAGTTCAAATTTAACCAGAGGCACCGCACAAGAAAGGGCTGACAGTCTGTTTCTGAAGGTCGCAGCCTTGACAACCTGACAGACCACGTTTATTCTGGTACCACCTGGATTCTAAATTGACTTTGGGTTGTCTAGTGCTGCCTAGCTCTGGGTCTCCTGGTAAGTTTAGAAATAACCTGCGTATGCTCATAGGACATGGAATGAGTAGGTACTTATTTCCGTTTTTATCTTTGTTAATTGGGCATCCCTTATCCAAGGTTTGACCCATTTCTCTGACCCACTGGTCCACGCTGTGCATGGAGAGAGAACTTAGTTCCTCCTTTTCTTTCCCCCACCTCTCCTTCCTGGCCACTCAGTAAGCATTTATCAATTTAAGCACAACTTTCCATAAGTGACAAAGAAGAAGAGGGGGTAAAACAGTTTTTTTAAATGATCATAAAGGAAGCCAAATGCTCGAAAAACATGAAGATCCCACTTAAACATCAGAGCTTTCAGAACTCATAGAAAGTGATGGCATAATGTAGTGTCTACTTAGCTTTCGATTGCTGAAACTTGGATGCTTGTGTGTGGGAAGTGAACACCGTCTCTTCTGTGTCATTTAAGATGTGTGGTGGACTTCTCTATTTCATGGAATCCTAATGTGTGAGGAGACTTCCGTGTGCTAAGAGTTCACCTTATTCATTTTGAGAAAAATAGGAAACAGAGCCCAAAGAGTTAGTGAATGGTGGCCATTCCCGGGAGGTTATGCCACATGCAGGACTTGGCCCATTTTTTTTCTGATGCCGGGCCGATTAATACTTAGGTTTGCTCAGACAGGGAAATCTTGATTGTTCAAATGAACTCATGCCCAAATGTAAGAGATATCGCTGGCATGGCTGTGTCTACTCGCTGACTGAAGATTGATTGTGTCTAGGAAGACATTCCGTACGAAAGTCATGCTCCCCAGGACCAGATGATGCGCTTGTGTCATCAAAGTCCATCTATTTATCAAATGGAGGAAAAATGTCAACGCTGGTCCCAATGGACAGTTTCTGTACAGTTGGTTCCGTGGTTTACTTAGCGTTTTCAGTGTCAGCTTTGCTCTCTGGTGGTCCTGTGCCCAGCGTTCTAGTTTCCCTGCCACTTTGACATCTTTGCTCTAGAATAATCGTTGACCGTAATCGACTATTTCTGCTCCGTCTGAGAAAGTGTGTAACTTTCTTTCATGAAACATACGCTGGAGTACTCCCCAAAGTTGGAACATGTTTTTTTTCAAAGCTATGTATGTAATTTTTTTTTTTACAAAGCAACCTTATCCTCTTCAAAGAACTCTCCATTACACATACTACATTTGTCAAATTTGTGATTCGATTCTTGGAAACATTTTTCAAACTCATCCGTTTTGGATGGCTGACAGCAGCTCCTTTGTTTTTTTCTTCACCTCTTCTGTGTCATCAAATTGCTATCCTTTTGTGCCCCTCTTCATTTGCAGAAACAAAAATGTTGCATGGGGCAAAAGAGGCATGCTGGCTTTGTTTTTTTTTGCCCCAAGCTGGCACACTGAGATGGCTGCACGAGCAGGTGCATTGTCGTGGTGGCAAAACCAGTCCCCCTTCTGCCAAAATTCAGACCTTTGTGTCACATACTGTTGCGCGGTCTTTCCAGAACCTCCAGATAGTTTGATTAATAGTCTGCGCTGGTGGAATGAACTCCAAAAGCACCAAGAATCGACATTTTTGTCTGGTCAGGAAGCTGACAGACATACAAAATGAGGTTTGTCATCAACTGATATTTCACCTTTTTTGAAACGAGAAAACTGCTCACAGACTGAGTTTTTCCCATAGCACTGTCCTTGTAAGCTGTGTTCAACATCACAACAGTTTCGGGGCATTTTTCCAAGCAGGAAACAACATTTCAGAGCTGCACGCTGTTCTCTTATATTGGCCATCACCAAAAACGAGGTTCCAGTGAAACTTTTTACAAAGCAATTCACTGGGACCAGAGTGAACCTTCCCAGGCAACGCCACTGGGTGCACTAACTCAGAATCACCCGACGTTCGTCTAGCGGGAAAAAGATGTACTCTGCTGGAGCTCTCCCCCCCCCCCGGGGGGGTGGATATTCCCTCATAGCACAAAACTGGTCCCAAGAAGGTGGAGGTTAAATAGTACCCCAAATGGCCCACCTTTCCTCCCTGCTGCACCCCTTGTGACATCAACCACCATCTTCTCCTGTCTGCACTCCCGTGCAGCCCAGGGTTCGGCCGTGAGCTGAAAGGGCCACTCAGAACACTGTAAGGTAAGTGGCTCCACCCTTGGTGGGTGCTGGTCAGCCCCAGATCACAATTTTCATGTCCATCAGGTGGATCCTCCTGATCCCCGAGACCTTGGAAACTGGCCAAGTCAGGGTAGGTGTGAAGCATCCCTCAAGTTCCACATAGCAGAGCTTCAGAAAAGGCAAACTCGATGCAGGATCCATGAGTGCTTTCTACTCCCAGCTCCTGCTAGTAGTGAGTTCCCCTCTCTTCAAAAGAAAAAAAAGAAACACCCAAACTTAAGCCAATGCTGATTCATAAGGACCCCATCGTGAGTTTCCAAGACTGTTTACAGGAGTAGAGAGCCCAGTGTTCCTCCCCAGGAGTGGCTGGTGGTTTGGGACCGTGCGGATTGTAGCCCAATCTCAGAGGGCTTAGTTTATACCCGGCAGGAAGGCAATCACCAGGAATCCTGTCAACAATTACAGGTGAGTCCTATCAGCGCCCCCACTACCCCCCATACCTCCTTACCCAGACCCAGGAAGGAAAAGGTCATTTGGTGGGAGACTTAGACTGGAAGAGCCGAGTAAATTCACTGCTCCTGTAAGTATCGTTTAAAGGTCATTAGGATGAGCATAAGTAAAATTTACCTGCTGTTAAAAACAAAAAAACGACAGCTCAGAGGCTTAACCCAATAAAAGTTGCCCTCTGGTGTGAATGTTACTTTCCTTGCAGCTCTCTAGGGGTCTCCCTTCTGCCACCTGCACTGTTTGGTGTTTGTGCCTCTTTTAGGTCCTCTCCAACAGTACAGGTTAACCCCGGTGCTCGATCGCGTCAGTACTTGACATAATCAGATTTTCACTCGAAATGTCGAGAAAATTTTGCATCGGAGCTCAAACAAAACATGGGAATCCCACCGGACACACGTGATTTTTGTAAAGAGAAGTAGTTCGTGGTTCGGTCACTCCGTGTTAGTTGACGTTGTCAGTGTGCTTTGTTTAAACCTTTTGTGGCTGTGTTCCAAGTGTTTTTGCTTTAATTTTTTTTAGGTTTTGTGGCTTTTTTGTACTTTTTAGATTAAAAATATGGGTCCTAAGAAATTTTGAAAATCATAATGATAAGGAACTGGTTAACCGTGTTTTTGATATTGTTGATTAATTTAGTAAACCCTTTTAGAAAACAGTTCAGGAAACTCCAACAGCAGACCACAGGAGACAGATTTTTTTTTTTTTTTAAGAGAAAGCCAACCAGGGCTGAGGTCGTGCTCATGATCAAGAGCCAGCATGGAGGAAAGTCAACTCTATGGCACCTGGCACACAGTAAAAATGGAACCCTCATCTCATGAACAATTCCAGAGGACACATTCTAGAGCCCAAGCCAGGACTGAAATGCTCCCTGTCATTTATCCCGAAGTGTGGGTGGATTTCTTCCAGTTGATCGAGCCCTCGGAGAGTCTCCGCTTAGTGGTGATCTTGGCTGTCACTGCCTTTCTAAGCATCCAGACCTCTTGCCTTGTTCCTATACCGCTGTTACAAGCCACCACCCCCTGTGCCCCCTCCACCCCCCCGTTAGGCTGGGTCTTCTAGAGAAGTAAAATCAGAGACACTTGTATGAATGGACATAGAGAATTATATGAAGAAATGGCTCCCACAGCTGTAGAAGTGGCTAAGTCCACTCTGGTTCAAGTTTATGGTCAAATAAAAGCTGAAGACTTATGACACCTACAGGTGCAGGGGGTGATGAATACACAGCAAAAGCACAAAGCAAGAAGAGAGCGCACAGGCGAACTTCAAACGGGGCCAGTTCAATGACCCTCAGACCCGTTGGAGGGCCAGACTGGTTTTAAAAATAACTATGAGCATATTCCTATGCACACTGCACATATCTTATTTTGAAGTTAAAAAAAACCAAACGGGGCAAAATCGCCCAGCGGGCCAGATAAATGTCCTTGGCGGGCCGCATGTGGCCCGCGGGCCCGTAGTTTGAGGACGCCTGGGCTAGAGGATGCCAAGCTGATTGAACCTGAGATTAGCAGTCTGAACACAAGATCAGCAGATGGCTCCTACGATAGGAAGGAGGTATCAGAGGAGGCTGACAAACCAGATGTAGCATCCAAACCCAGCAGCAGAAGTCAGCTAGCTCCACACGCTGTCCGTTCATTCTAAGAGTCGGTCACACAATGCAACCTCCCTCAATCATAGCGAGTCTGTATCCAGATTGAGGGCATCTATTCTCCCCGCAACTGGTTGGCTGCTTCAGGGGATTCCATCATGGAGTTGATTCCACTCTAAGATCATATCCTAGGAAAATCTTGGCCTATCCAAGTTGACATATGACCTAACTATTACACCTTCCTAATCTTCAAGAGTTGGCGTGAGCCTGCCAACTGCACTGGAGATGGGCTCAAAGTCCTAAGATGCCACAAGACTACGTGGATGAGGATCCTGGCCTGTAGGGGTGATGGCCCCGTGGCTCTCCATCCAGTCTGCTTGAGTTGCACACATAGGACAGTGTTGTTGAAGTGAATGCTGTTGACCACAGAGGATAGGAACAGAGCCGTGGTTAGTCCATCCCACCTGCGCTCAGAAGGTGGCCCTTAGAAGGCTGTTCTATGTGTGCTCCATGTTGCTCTCTAGCCTTTACCCTTGCTATTTTATACTTAAGGGGTTGCATTGATCATAAAATGAGATTGATAAACAGAGCTTCATTACGATGAATAATTTCTATTCAATGAATGACAAGATGACAAAGAATAAAAAGCCACACACTGAAGGGAATTACCTTATACGTGCTGGGATATCTGGTAAAGGTCTTGTATGAGAAAAAAGACAACTCGTTTATTAAAACTCTCGAACAAGCATTTAACAGAATAGCAAAATGGGAATTTGCCTATAACAAGGTGCCCTAAAGTATTTGCCATCAGAGAAATACAAATTCAAACCAGCTCTCTACCTCTAACCTGAACAGTATTAACAGTATTAACTGGTGAGGGTGAGGAGTACATGGGGCTCTCGAACATTGCTAGTGGGATGTGATTTGGACAGTCTCGTTGAATAGCTTTATCCCATTATCTGATATGTAATGATGTTTAATAAAACTGTCAAGTCCATTCAGACTCGTGATGGCCCCATGTGTGTCAGAGTAGAACTATGCTTCACAGGGATTTCAATGGCTGAATATTTTGAGGCCCCTAAGAATGAACTCGAACTCCAAACCTTCATTTAATTACCACGTAGGCACATTAACATCGCTCAACCACTCACTGGCCTGCAGTCTAGTATGGCTGTTCCTACCAGAGATGATCACATCAAAGGCAACATTGCCAGAAATCATCCAATATAATATGACAGTAGGAAAATACCCTCTTACCCTAGGCTCTGCTGAGGACTAATGTGCCCAGGTGGTCTCCTGTAGAGATCCAGCATTGGAAGGTACACTCACAATCAAACATCCGTCACCCACGCCCTTTTGCTGGAGTGACTTGCTAGCTGCCTTTCTTACACCCTTCCGCCCCACCCTTCCTCTGTGTGGTGCAGGAGTCGCCGTTTTTGCTCAGTCTGATCACGTGGCCATGCTTAGTGACATCAGAAATGAATACACGACCCAAGCCAGGGAAAACAATCCCTTCTCTGAGAATTTGAACCGAGAAAATGTCTCTCCTATTGGATTAATTGGTAACTCTTGGAATCATTGGGCAGGGATCTAGTCTACCACGTAACCCTGCAGCCAAAGAATGGCTCAGAGAAACAGGAAGGGCAGACAGACAAGAAATCGAGTTCTTGAAATTACTGAGAGCATCTGAGAACCTTCAAGCCATCTTTGGTTGAACAGTGGAATTCAGTCTTCCGCGTGAGTGACAATGTTGAACAGTGTGGGTATAATTTATTGCATCATTTTGTGGGTTTCATAAATGATCTATTTTAACTATATTTAAATTAGGGAGAGGTTTAAGAACACAACATAGTTTTTTTAGACCACATAGAACAGCATCATATGTCATATTTTTTGAGATGAACTTTGCTGTCTGCTCTCCAGTTCAAATATTTTTTTTCCCCTACGAACAGGTGATTGGTTGAGTGTCGGGCCTTCATTTGAAAAAGAACAGTATAACTGATTGAAGTTATTTAAAAGCAAAACTATCCTCCTAGGGTTGTTTTTTTTTGTTGTTGTTGCATTCTATATAGACTGTTATTCCTTTACTACTCCTCGTTGAATATTGAAAGAAGCTTAAAAAAACCCCAACATTTTATTAGGGTTGGGTAAAACTTTGCAGAGCAAATTAGCTTCCCATTCAACAATTTATACCCACTTTTTTTGGTGATATTGCTCGCTAACCCCTCATCACATTTATTCTATCAAGAACTGGATGATGCACTTTGAGAGTGTAGTAATTCCTGAGGGTGCGTTTATAATTCCACATTTTAATTTAGGGAAAGGTTATGCACAGGATGTTAGAATAGAATGCTTCCCGGCCCAGTTTCAGCTGAAAACAGGGTACCAAATGGAGTGAAAGCCTCACGCAGATGGTGTAAGAGAAATGTGGAAGGAACGGATCCCCAAGCCCAGCTCTGCTCAACAGACCACGGGGAGAGGAGGGGGTCAGAGAGCCTTTTGTGAGTAACTGGCCATCCCGGAGGGATGACTCAGAGCACGGACCCTTCAGCTGGGAAGAGCGAGTGTTCTGTGAAACTGAGGCTTTGTGGTTGGGACTGTCTTTAGCTATCGAATGCTGCCTCAACAGCAATACGCATGGGGTGGCAAGCCTAAACAGAATTTCATTTTCTCACTAGCAGCAGGCAAGACATCAGACTTTTCAGGGTGCTGGCTCTGACGGAAGGCTTACTTTCTCCATTGGCTCTGCACCAAGGATCTTTTATCTTTTCAGGTTCTATTTCCTTCTCCCCTGGAGATCTCAGGTGACGTGACATCTAGCTCCCATCTTCTCTGCTTGCTTCTCTGTGGCAAAGATAAAGCTCTTTTTGCATCTCAAGGGTGATAGGTATAAACAAATCCACAGTGGTGTCTGCATGGCAGAGGGCTAAAGAAAGGGAGGGTGGGTTGACCCAGTTCTCCAACCATGGCTGCACAAGTTCACGGTCTACTAGTAGACGTTTACATAACAATTGTGAGGAGGGAAAGGGTCGGGCAGTGTTTTGTTCTATTGTGTTTCGGGTCACTATGAGCAGGGACTGACTCGATGACACCTAACGGCAGCAGTCACACTGAGGGTCCCCAGACATAACCATGAAAACCCCTTCCTAAATGGGATTATAATCACAGCCAGGGGGGTTAGGCTTTACAGTGCATATTTCTGGGGGGACTCATTTCCAATTTGCTTCCACACCCAGAACATGTCGAGCTTGGTGGAGTAATGACCCCCCAAATATGTCTGGAATCAATGACTAGTTATGGGGAAAAAGAGACTCTGCACATGTGTTTACAGTAGGCTCTTGAAATGATGAGATCCACCTGGCTTATCCAAATAGGCCTCAAATAATCACGGGGCGCTATAAGAGAGAGACCGGAGCATCACAGTCAAAGAACATGTGAAGAGAGAAATAGATATGGGTGTGATGTAGTTCAAGTCAAGGAATCCAGGAAGGTTCTAGAACTTGGAAAAGCAAAAGAATGAGCGGGTGAAATGGAAGATGGTCATCCACTAGAGGGGGAAGAGCAGCCAGAGTGGGGGAAGCATAAACGATTGGGGGTGGGGGTGTTGAGTATTAGTTCTACTATTGAATACAAAGTTGATGACCTGAAATGTAGACCCCGCCTAATTGACAATACAATGTTTGTTAAGAGAAGAAAAGGGATGGATTATTTTCTGTAGTCTTCAGAGAATGCAGCCCTGAAGATGCCTTCTTTCAGTCCAGTGAGAAGGATTCCAGACATCTGTCCCTGCAGACGGAATGATACTATGTGAATGATGTTTGAAGCCCAGCTGGGTGGTCTCGTGGCAGAGCTCCATGCTTCTGCCCTGGCATCGGTCTGTCCGCACACTCTACAGAGAAGAATGTGTGAGCCTTTTCCGTAATGGAGATGACAAGAAACAAGGCAAACAACAAACTGTCAGAATGACTCAAATACTGTTATTATTCCATAGATGGTTACTGGAAGACTTATTCAAGGAATAGACAACAATGAGACCTTTGTTGAGGGAAAGGGAGAAATACTGCATAGTTCATGGGAACAGTGCATCTTACGAGAATGCTTAGTCTGTACATTTTATGTCAGGGGGTGATACGGTTGTTTTGAGTGATCAGTCCTTGATTAGGCCAATTAGAGCAGTCAAGAGGAGCTGATTCCAAGGGCTCGAGTAGAAAGAAAATGTTTTGAAAAGGATGATGACAACAAATGTACAAATGTGCTTGACACAATAGATGTATGGATTGTTAGAGCTAAAAGAGCCCTTGATTAAATGATTTATTAAAACAAAAAGAGAAAAAAACCAAGGTGTAGGTTCTACTGATGCACAGAGAATTTACAAAATAAGTGATTCTGTTTTGGAGAAAAATGTTAATGGGATATGTAAGTAGTAGGTATATAAAATTAAAAACTAAGAATTAGCATTAGAATTGGTTTATTTGATGACAGTTGTAAAACATTTGTCAAAGTATCAAAGAACTGTTTCATTTCTGCTCTCATTGTCACCGGACCAGAAAGAGAAGGCACTATTGTGAAGCTGTCTTCTTGCCATGTTCATTTGATGACTCTGAATTAAACACTTCGATCTAAAAAAAGACCAAACAAAGAAAAAACATCTCAGCTGGTTAAAACACGCACCACGATTCTTCAGTCAGGTTTTAGAATTAGTCAGGGGCTGCACCCGCGTCACTGTGGTTAAGTGCCGTCGGTGGATTCTGACTCGGCACCGCTCTCTCTCTGACAGATGGAAGCATTGCTCAGTCCTCACCAGCAGCCTTGTTTGAGCCCGTAGTTGCAGCCTCTGGGTCGGTCCATCTCGTTGAGGGCCTTCCACTTTCTTGGCTGATCATCTACGTTACCAAGCATGACGTCTGTGATAATCAGGCTGTGTCAACTTGGCTGGGTTAAAGGAATTTAAAAGCATTGTTGTTTACATATGCACCAACCAACCAACAAAAACAAAAATAATTCTTCAAATTGCACTTTAATAGCCTTAATACTGGTAGTGATGGTGTCATTACTAATTTGAAGCCATCATGGGCCAAAAGATAATAGGGTAACCCAATTTAAATGAGAAATTCTAGTGAGGAAAACTGTATGAATCTGCCCAGTCATGTTGAGGCACCCATGAAAGACCACTGGCAGTTTTTACCTCTTCGGTTGGTTTTCCAGTGCTTTCTGGAGATTGTGAAGACACAATTATAGGAGTCATACTTTTTCTCAGTTTGGATTATACTTGTCAATCATTAGTTTATATGTAATCACAGGATAAGATTGTGATACTATTGATTTTCCTAAATTCAATTTAACCAATATTAATAAGGTTAGCCAAAATACTACAGGCATGTATTTATCTGCACTTACTTGGGATACAAAGAAAAATACCACACGGTCTTTATTTTAGAAAGTTCATATTTTAATCGGGAAGAAATGGAAATGTCAGCAAGGAAACTTGGTGGCACTCTTGGGTAAGTATTGGACTGCTATCTGTAAGGCCAGAGGTTCAAATCCTGCGACTGCTCCCTGGGATAAAGATGAGGTGATCTTTTCCCATAAAGATTTACAACTTTGGAGGATAGCTGTGAATTGGAACTTTAAAGTATTGAAAAGAAAGGAACTTACTTTGAGGACAAAGGTGTGCCTGACCCAAGCCAGGGTATATTTTTATTTTAGAAAATAATCAAATATTAAATTTTAATCTAACTATATCTGCATTAGTTTATGTTCTAATACACTCTTATCTGATAAATAAGGCTATTTACATATCTGGTCAATGAGCAGAGGGGATTCACTGAAGCCTTAATCCAAGTGGGGACCCTGCAAATGTATTTTGGGCTTTCTTTTTCTAAATCATTTTATTTATTTATTTATTTAGTCATTTTGTTAGGGGTTCATACAAATCATCACAATCCATACATACATCAGTTGTGTAAAGCACATTTGTACATTCATTGCCCTCATCATCCTCAAACTTTTGCTCTCCACCCAAGCCCCTGGCATCAGCTCCTCATTTTTCCCCCTCTCTCCCGGCTCCCCACCTCCATCATGAACCCTTGACAATTTATAAATTATTATTTTGTCATGTCTTGCCCTGTCTGATGTCTCCCTTCACCCACACTTCTGTTGTCCATCCCCTAAGGAGGAGGTTATATGTAGATCCTTGTAATCGGTTCCCCCTTTCCAACCCACTCTCTTTCTACACTCCCAGTATCGCCACTCACACCACTGGTCCTGAGGGATCATCCATCTTGGATTCCCTGTGTTTCCAGGTCCTAACTGTACCAGTGTAAATCCTCTGGTCTAGCCAGATTTGTAAGGTAGAATTGGGATCATGATAGTAGGGGTGGGGGAAGAAGCATTTAGGAACTAGAGGAAAGTTGAATGTTTCATGTTGCTACATCGCACCCTGACTTGCTCGTCTCCTCCCCAAGACCCTTCTGTACAGGGATGTCCAGTGGCCTACAAATGGGCTTTGGGTCTCCACTCTGCACTCCCCCCCTAATTCACAATGATAAGATTATTTTGTTCTGATGATGCCTGATAGCTGATCCCTTCAACACCTCGTGATCGCACAGGCTGGTGTCCTTCTTCCATGTGGGCTTTTTTTGCTTCTGAGCTAGATGGCTGCTTGTTTACCTTCAAGCCTTTAAGACCCCAGACACTATATCTTTTGATAGCCAATACTATCAGCTTTCTGTGCCACATTTGCTTATGCACACGTTTATCTTCACTGATCATATCAGGAAGGTGAGGTGAGCACACAATGATATGATATTTTTCTTCTTTGATGCCTAATAACTGATCCCTTCAGCACCTCGTGATCACACAGGCTGGTGTTCTTCCATGTGGGTTTTTTCAAAGCATGGCTTCATATGCATGTGAAAGTTGGACATTGAATAAGGAAGACCAAAGAAGAATGGATGCATTTGAATTATGTTGCTCGTGAGGAATCTTGAGACTGCCATGGACTGCCAAAAGATCAAACAAACCTGTCTTGGACGAAGAATACCCAGAATGTCCTTAGATAGTGAGACTTTGTCTCACCTAATTTGTGACTCTGTGGCAGTCGCTTTGGTTTGAGTTTTGGACTACAAACAATGATAAATTCAAATGTTGATGCAAATGGGCAACATTTCGAGAAACCAAACAAACAAAGCAAAAGTCAGTTCTATATGGCATCACATTGGTTTTCATAGGATCACTTTGAAGTCATTTCTCAGTTTCGACATACACAATGCCTCCGTGATTAGGGTGTAAATATGAACTTGAAAGCAGAGGCAACTTTAAACTCACCCAAACCAACTCCATGGCATCAAGTTGATTTCCTACTTACAATCACTCAGGAGAGAGTATAATGGCCCCTGTGTGTGTTTAGAGGCTACACATCTTTATGGGAGTAGAAATACTCATTTTTTCCTTCAAAATAGTTGGTGATATTCAACTACTGATCTTGCAGTTAGCCCAAAGTGAAACCCACTAGACTCACTGTCACTGAGTACTATAGTAATCAACTGAGATTGAATTAATTTGCTTTCATTATAGCTTTCTTGTTTAAACTTTGCCATTCAAACACTAGCACTAAGTCTTAATCAATTAGAACTGATTTACAAGGCAATTAGCTTAAAGTTGGGATCCTTTTCCTTTTTAATGAAATATAGTAAAACAACTCCTAATAGAATCATGTCTAAATTTGTACATCCTCCACATTTCTTGAAATTTCTCAGTGCAAGGAAAACTTGTGCCAACTCTTGTTACTGCATTATATTTCATGTTGGTAGTGCACAGAAATTAATTTCCTCTCCAGATTCTTACATGAATATGTTGAGTCGCACCTCATAAAGTTCATAATAAAGAGACATTTACAATTTATAGCATGAAGTAGCTACTAGCATAAAGAATGAATTTCTGAACATTAAATATAAACATTTTCATTTTGAATACAATCCTTTAGCTCTTAAACTCTTCCTTTCTTCCCTAGATAATTTAGTTCAATAATAATTCTCATCCAAAAATATTTGTTACCAGTCACTGGGCCTAGGGGCTCAGAAATATACTCTCAGGGATATCACAATTAGTCCACCAAGAATGTTTTATATGATGCTTTGGTGAATAGTGATTGGGTTCGTAAAATCTTACAATTGGATATCTAAGAGGCAACTATTGATCTCTCAACACCTGGAGAAAAGATGAGTGATGAAAATCGAAGACACGTGGAAATAGTTAATCCAATAAACTACTGGACCATGTGAACATCAGTCTCCATGACCTTGAGACCAGAAGACCTAGATGGTGCCAGACACCACTACCATCTCTTCTTAAAGGGATCCCATAGAAGACGTTGGATGGAGTGAAAGAAAACAGTGGAGCAAAACTCAGAATCATAACAACTCAATGGAATCCCTGGAGAGGCTGATTGAAAATACAAATCTTGGGGATTTTTGTCAGATTGAATGCATAGGAGTCCCTGGGAGGATCCAGTAATCTACCTTAAAACCCCACCTAGCGTCCTTGGGCAAATTTCTGCTTGAGAATCACTGTTTCAGAGACAGCCAGCATTGTTGATAAGTGCTACCGAGTGGATTCCGATGAATAATGACCCAATGTCTACCATAATTTAACACTGCCAGGCCTGCACCATCCTCACAGTTGTTCCTACATTTGAGCCTATTGTTTCAGACTCTGTGTCAGTCTCTTTGAGTGATGGCTCTATCCTTTACCAAGCAGGTTGTCCTCCAGGGATTGATTGCTCCTCATAATATGTCCAACGTCCATTAGACTAAGACTCGCCACCTTCTCTTCTAAGGAACAATTCAGCTGTACTTCTTCCATCACAGATTTGTGGATTCTTCAGGGGAATCATAGAATATTCAATATTATTCATCAACCCTAAGATGTGCCAACGCCAGGTGGCACAGTGGGTAAGGAATTGGGCTGCTAATCACAAAATCGGCAGTTTGAAACCAGCAGTTATTCCAAGGGAGAAAGCAGAGACTTTCTACTCCTGTAGAAACCACAGGGGCAGTTCTACCCTCTACTATAGTGTCACCATGTGTCAGAATTGACTGGCTTACAATGAGTGTAGTTTTTTCACATTTAACTCTATGATTCAAAAGCATCAGTTCAGTCTTTGTCATTTATTGTCCAGCTCCCACATGTGTGTGAAGTGATTGAAAATACCACGGTGTGCGATAGATACACCTTCCTTCTCAAAGGGGTATGTTTGCTTTTTAAGATTGCTAAGAGATCTTTGACAACATATTAACTTGATTCAATATGTTTGGTTTCTTCATGTCTGCTTCCAGGGACATTGATCAGGGACCAGGTAAAATGAAGCCATTTACAATTTCAATATTTTCTCGATCTATCGTGATGTTGCTCATTGGTCCAATGGTAAGGATTTTTATTTTTGTTGAAGTGTCATCCGCACTGAAGGCTCTCCTCTTTGTTCTTCATCAGTTAGTGGCTCATGTCCTTTTCCCTGTTAGCAAGCAAGTATGTGTCACCTGCTTGATGCAGGTTGCTATAAACCTTCCTCCAATATTGAAGTCATGCTTTCTGCATACAGCCAAGCGCCTCTGCTTATTTGCTCTGTATGCAGATTGAGTATGTATGGTGAAAGAATACAACCATGACTCTCATCTTTCTTAGTTTTAAATCATTGGTTTTCCACTGTGGTTATAAATAGGTATTTTAAATCTGTATTTTATTTATTTACAGGTTTTCACAGTAGCACAATTAAGCATTCTGGAATTCCTGTCCTCAATGTTATACATAACTTGTTGTGATCCACAGTATGTCATGTGCAAAAGTTAAGAGAAGTTAATTCCACAAAGAAATTTTGTTGGGAAGTTAAAAAAATAATTACAGTTTTAAAATATTCTACATTAACAGTTCTGTCTCCTTGCATTCAAAGAAATGATTTTTTCCCAGGAAGGCTTCATTTAAGTGTTGAAGATATTAATAGTAAGCTCATGGAGGTAGGTGTAATTACCTACCTGAGAACCTTTATGGCTTAACTATGTTATATGTCTCCAGGTGACTTTTGAAATACCCAGGCTACATGCAAAGCACTTCTTTGAAAACTTAATTGAAACCATATAACTGAAACAAATATATTTCATCAATTCCCACATACTTGATGTATCTACAGGCCACCTATGTAGCATTCATAGCAATTCCTGTGTGGTTTGTAAACCATCAAAGTAAACCAGGGAAATCATGTTTTTTCATGACTTAGGGTGTTAGTCACTGGGGCTAGTGACTGTCACCCCAGGCAAAATTTAACAGAAATTGTGTTCGATATGCTTGCAATCACTAGGCATTAACTGAGCAATTATACTGTATACTTAAGTAGCTGGACAAATTTAGGGACCAATCGGTCAAGTGTATTGACTTCTAAGAAAGTTGTATTTCTTTACCAGGAGATACTTTGTAATTAACATCTAATTTTGACATTTTCCAAAAGTACTTTTGCTATTTTTATATTAGTAAAAATGATAATTGTGCAAGAATAAGAACTTTTTAGCCATAGAGTATGGCCATGGTAAGAACATGGACCTGCTCGCTGAAGTGAGGAGGACTTGAAGCACTTGCTGATGACTAGGGATTATAGCCTTCAGTGTGGATTACAACTCAATGTAAATGAATCTAAAATCTTCACAACTGGATTAATAAGTAGCATCATGATAAATGGAGGAGAGTTTCAAGTTGTGAAGGATTTTTGTCTTGCTTGAATCCATAATCAATGCTCATGGCAACAATAGTCAAGAGATTGAATGATGCATTGGATTGGGCAAATCTACTACACACAACCTCTGTAGAGTATTGAAGGTCAGGGACATTACTTTGAGGACTAATGGTGTCCCTGGCTCAAGCTAAGGTATTTTCAACACCGCATAGGCATGTGAAAGTTGGACAAGTAAGGAAAACCGAAGAAAAAACAAGCATTTGAATTGTGATAGTGGTGACGAAAATGGAAAGTACCATGGACTGCCAAAAGAACAATCAAATCTGTCTTCAAAGAAGAGCAGCCAGAGCGCTCCTTGGAGGCAAGGATGATGAGACATACTTCGGACATATTATTCCCTGGAGAGGGATATTATGTTTGGCCAAATAGAGGAGCAACGAAGAAGAAGAGGGGCCTTGGTAAGTGACAGCAACAATGGGCTCAAGCAGAAGAACAAGTGTGAGGATGGCGACGGACTGGGCTGCGTTTCATTTTCTTAAGAATGTGGTTGCTATGTGTTGGACCAACTGGAAGGCACCTAACAACACCCTGTGTGGTGAAAAAACTCTATCTTGGAAAACAGTCAAAGTGACATTCGAGTGGTTTAAGTTCCTGTATTACAGAATTGTAGGAATTATATAGCTGTGGGGTAATCCGTTTTCTATATAGTTAAACCCAAAAAACTCACTACTGAAAGAAAGGCCAACATTGTGGTGGACACTGCTCAGGGCTGAGCTAATTCCTTCTCCCTAGCCATTTCATTATTCAAAGCTACAAGTATACAAGTCAATATAATACCAGGTAGTCCTTATTAAAGGAACAGAATGCTCTACCATATAGCATAGATCTAACTAAAATCAAGCTCCCTGCCATTGAGTTGACTGATTCAGTGAGCTTAAAGGACAAAAAGTATCACTGCCCCTTTGTGCTTTTCAGACTTTCACAGCTTTATGGAAGCAAACAGCCTCATCTTTTCCCCTCAGAGAAGTTGGTGGGTTTGAACTGCAGACCTTCTAGTTAGTTGCTCATTGTGTAGTCCACTATGCCATCAGAGCTTCTGAGAGTGTTGAAAGGGAACAGAAACGTGGATGGGGGAGGTGGGGACATTTTATTCAGGAGGTCTTATCTGCAAGGAATACCTAAGGATGAATACCCCCCCCCAAAAAAAACCTTTTAATTGGGAGGTAATAGAGATATCATGCCATTCCACAGTTCAATCCCACCAAACAGTGCTGTACAATTGTTCCTACAAACAGTTTCAAAGCACTCTCTTTCTTCTTGACCTCCTGATATCATCTCCCCTTGAAAAGCCAAACTTCTTGTCTTGGGGCAATTCCAACCCCTGCTAACCCTACAGGGCAGAATAGAACTGCCCCATCAGCTCTCCAAGGCCGTAACCCCTAGGAAGCAGACAATCACACCTTTTGGGCATGGAGTGGCTGCTAGGTTTGGTCGGCCAACCTTTTGGTTAGTGGCTGAGTGGTTCATAACTATGCCAACAGTGCTCCTATACTGATCTCACTGTCGTTGTTTCCACCCAGCTCATAGTGACCTTCTAGCGCGGAGTCAAGCTGTTCAATAGGGTTTCCTAGGACTGTAATTCTTTATGGAAGCAGATTGCCTCAACTTTCTCTCTGAGCTACTGGTGGGTTTGAACCACTGACCTTTTGGTTACCAATCCAATGCTCAACCCACTGTGTCACTAGGGCTCCCTTTCTCTTCATACACACACAAACATGTGTACATATAAATATATATATATATTCTGGATAGTTCTGATAAAATGTACACCTGGTGGAATGGATGAAGGGAACTCTGCTAGATCTTGAAAGTGGAAAGCTGTGTAGCTCGTGGGTGAATGCTCGGAGCAATGACTTTTTTCCTCTCCAGGGAAAAGAAAGCCATCAATGAGGTGTCCGGACCAGGTAACAGCCATCAGAAGACCCAAAACCAACTAACTAATCAACTAACAAAATACATTGTTGAGAACGAGTCGGGTTGGAGCAGAGACCCAAAGCCCATCTGTAGAGAGTGAGACATCGCCACACAGAGGGGTCACAGGGAAGGGATGAGTCAATAAGATAGCAGGAAAGCAATGATGAAACACACAATATTCCTGTGGTTCCTTCAGCCTTTCTCACTCTCCACTCTCATGACCCCAGCCCTGCCTTTCACTGCAGGTTAGACCGGAGTATGTGCACAGGTACAGATAAGAGCTAAGAGTTCAGGACACAGGGAATCCAGGAACAGGAGTGGGAGTAGCAATACCAGGATAGGGGGAAGGTGGAGAGAGGAGAGAAAGGGGAAACCGATTGTAATGACCGACACATAACCACCAGCCCCTTTCCTCCAGGGGAACAAACAACAGAAACCATGGGGGAAGAGAGACAGCTTTGCGTGTAAGATGTGGAAATAATTATAATTTATCAAGGGGTCACCAGGGTGGGTGTCAGGGGGAGAGAGGAAAAATGAGAAGCTGATCCCAAGGGCTCAATAGAAAATAAATGTCTAGAAAAGAATGATGGCAACACGTACAAATATGCTCGATACAATTGATGTATGGATTGTTATAAGAGTTGCAAGAGCCCCCAATAGACTGATGTTTTCATAATAAAAAAATATCTAAAGATAAGAGAGTATCATGATTGGAGGTTTGTTTCCAAAAGAGAACTCCAGGGTCATCTTGCTCAGTAAAGTAGGAGGTCAGAGAAAAAGAGGAAGTCTGTCCAAGACATGGGTTGATGCAGTGGCTGCAACCTTGAGCTCAAAGGTAACCGCCGTGAGGTCGGGGCAGGCCCCAGCCGTGTCCCGTTGCGTTGAGCGTCTGACCACGCTCGATGGTACCTCACAGCAACAAGCAACAACCACAAATAGATAGTGTTCCTTTCCAAGACTTAATATGGTTTGTGTGCCTATTTCTTTTGTTGTGGGTGAAGGAAATCTTAAAAACTAACATTAGATGCCATTAGGCTGGGGTGTCTACTATTACATGACCTTTGACTGGGCTCTGATGTGACCTGTGATAATTTCATTTTCCTAGGGAACCACTAGAAAAGTTTTCTCCTGAGTGTGTGCATGCACATCAGTAGAGTGCGATGCTTGTTTGATAAAAGCAGAGAATTGCCTTAAATTCTCCACTACTCATTTTCTAACTGTTTGAAATTCCAGGCTCTTAGGTTCTTTTCTAAATATAGAAAATGTACTTTTAAAAAAATATATAGTGAGTGCTTTTGAATTCACATGGCTCATATAATTCTATTTTTTCCAACATTATGGGCAAAACATTGATATGTTTCCTTTTTTTATTTCCCAGATGGAACATTTTATTTCCTCCAGCAGGACCGAGGATGAGAAAATCACCCCAAATTTAGCACAGTGGAAACATCTCATGTTTAAATCATTGATGTTTATTTTGGTTTCGCACTGTTTGCTACTCTGGTTTTCCACTTTTCTCCTGGTAACCTTCACATCACCACCGTGACTTCACACCCAGCCCAGTGGTGGAAATGTAGTTCTTACCCAGACTGACCTGGCAGGAAGGCTCGACTAAACCAAAACCAAAGTCACTGCCAGCCAGTTGATTCCGACTCATGGCAACCCTGTAGTACAGGACATGTTAGAACTGCCCCCGTGAGTGTCCGGGACTGTAACTGTGGGAGTAGAAAGCCCCATCTTTCTTCCGAGGAGCGACTGGGGGTTTCAAACTGCTGACCATGTAGACCGCAGCCCAACGAGAGAATCAGAATCAAGGTGACAGTAAACGGATACAGTTTTTTATCTTGTTAGGTGAGTCTATTCTGACTCATAATAACCCTTAGTATGAGAGAGGGAAGTCCTGCCCAGTCCTGGGCCATCCTCAGAATTGTGCTTATGTTTGAGCCCGTTGATGCAGCCACTGTGTCTGTCCATCCTGTCAAAGGTCTTCCCCTATTTTTGCTGCCCCAAAACTTTACCAAGTGTGATGCTTCTCCAGAGAGATGAGTGTCTCCTGACAACCTGTCCCAAGTGCCTGAGATGCAGTCTCATCGTCCTTGCCTGCAGGGAGCATCGGGGCTGTACTTCTCCCGAGACACATCAGCGTGTGTCTGTGGGCAGCCCATACTTTCAACATTCTTCCCCAGCATCGTCACAATGCAAACACACCGATCCTTCTTTGTTCAATGTGCACCTTTCACACGCTTCTGAGGTGATTGGAAATATCATGATGGAAATACCCGGCCTTGGTTCAGGCCTGTAACTTAGAAGCTCCATTTCGGATCTTGAACCGAGTACCTTCTACATCTTGACCATCGTCTCCTAGTTCGGTGTCATCGGATCCTCCAATATGGAAGCCCGAGGGGCGGTCCTAGAGCGAAAAAGCTGGACTATCTAGAAGCAGGGGAGCGATTTCTGCTCTTGTTGGGCCCCATCGAGCTGGTTCTAATCCACAGTGACCACATGCACGACAGAACGAAACCCTGCCCATCCTCACAGTTGTTCCTGTGCTTGAGCCCATTGCTGCAGCCACTGTCAATCCAGCTTGTTGTAGGCCTTCCATGATGTCAACTGCTTCTCAAGCATGTTGTCCTGCTTCAGGCACTGGTCTCTCCCGACCACATGCCCAAAGGATGTAAGATGAAGCCTCACTCTCCTTGCCTGGAAGGAGCACTCTGGCTGTGGCTGTACTTCTTCCCAGACAGATGGGTTTGTCCACTAGAAGGCCCGTGCCCAATAATGGTGCAGAAGTGCAGAGATTCCAACTAATATCAGGCTCGGGGTCGGTTGCATGGTGGGCAGGAAAGACGAAGTTAGAAAACTAAGGGTTGAGTAAGTACATGGATGGAGGGGAAGATGAAGAATGCAGCTGGAATGAGAGAAAAGATTTTCAAATTTTTACAGTAATCTAGGCGGAGATAACAGAAACTACCTCATGATGTTAAAATCCATACATATATAAATTGTGCAAAGTACACTTACACATTCGTTGCCCTCATCATTCTCAACATTCACTTTCCACTTGAGTTCCTAGAATCAGCTCCTCATTTTCCTTTATCCCCTCCCACTCCCTTCCCCGCTCCCCCCTCCCTCATGAACCATTAATAATTTATAAATTATTATTTTATCTTATCTTACACTGCTCGGTGTCTCCCTTCACACACTTTTCTGTTGCCCATCCCCCAGAGAGGAGGTTATATGTAGATCCTTGTGATCGGTTCCCCCTTTCTACCCTACCTTCCCTCCCAGTATCGCCACTCTCACCCTTGGTCCTGAGGGGTTCATCTGTCCTAGATCCTCTGTGTTTCCAGTTCCCATCTGTATTGCTGTGCATCCTCTGATCTAACCAAGTTTGCAAGGTAGAATTGGGACCATGATAGTTGGGGGGAGGAAGCATTTAAGAACCAGAGGAAGGTTGTGAGTTTCATTATTGCTACACTGAACCCTGAGTGACTCATCTCCTCCCCACTACCCCTCTGCAAGGGATGTCCAGCTGTCTATAGATGGGTATTGGGTCCCCATCACATGCTCCCCTCATTCATGATGATATGATTCCTCTCCCCGCTGCCCCGCCTTTGGTGCTTGAAACCTGGTCCCCTTGGCCCTTCGTGATCACACATGTTGGTATGCTGCTTCCAGGTGGGCTTTGTTGCTTCTGGGCTAGATGGCCGCTTGTTTGCTTTCAAGCCTTTCAGACCCCAGACGCTTTATCTCTTGACAGCCAGACACCATCAGCCTTCTTCTCCACACTTAGTTATGCACACATTCCTCTTCGGCGTTTATGTGGGGAAGGTAATCACACAATGATGGTTTTTGTCCTTTGGTGTCTGCTACCTGTATGGATTGTGATAAGAGTTGTATGAGGCCCAATAAAATGAGTTTAGCAAATAGATATAATATGAAAATATTTTATATAATATTAAGATGACTTATTCTTTATGACTAAGGGGCATTATAGTAGCCAGTGATTTACAAATAACTGTCATGATAACTTTGTGATAACAGTGAAGTAATAGCTCACACAGACACGTAGCCTTATTTGAGACATTTCACAGCGTAGATTGTGTGCCAAATCCATCTTTAAGGGCTTCACATGTATTATCTGCATGTAATAATTATATAAATCATCACTATTATGATTTCTATTTTACACATGATCAATTGAAAACACAAAAATGAAAGGCTTTGTTCAAGGTCTATGCAGGTAAGTGGTGGAACCAGGTTTCAACGTCCAGCCAATTTGGTGGCAGGGTCTCCAAAAACTTCCTCCAACAAGCAATCTTTTCTTTTAAACAATCATTTTATTGGGGGCTCATACAGTTCCTATCACAATCCATCCATCCATCCATTGTGTCAAACACATTTGTACATTTGTTGCCATCATCTTTCTCAAAACATTTTCTTTCTCCTTGAGCCCTTGATATCATATCAGCTCCTCATTTCCCATCCTCCCTCCCTGCTCCCCCTCCCTCATGATCTCTTGATAAATTATATTTTGCCATATCTTACACTGTCCAACGTCTCCCTTCACCCACTTTTCCGTTGTCCATCCCTCAGGGAGGAGGTTATATGTAGCTCCTTGTAATCGGTTCCCCCTTTCTACCCCACTTCCCACCACCCTCCCGTTATCACCACTCTCACCTCTGGTACTGAAGGGATCATCTGTCCTGGATTCCCTGTGTTTCTCATTCCTATCTGTACCAATGTACATCCTCTGGTCTAGCCAGATTTGTAAGGTAGAATTGGGATTATGATAGTGGGGGGAGGAAGCATTTAAGAACTAGAGGAAAGTTGTATATTTCATCATTGATACCCTGTACCATGACTAGCTAGTCTCTTCCCCATTACCCTTCTGTAAGCGGGTATCCAGTTGCCTACAGATGGGCTTTGGGTCTCCACTCTGCACTCACCCTCATTTACAATGATATGCTTTTTTTGTTCTTTGATGCCCGATACCTGATCCCTTTGACACCTCGTAGTCCCACAGGCTGGTGTGCTTCTTCCATGTGGGCTTTGTTGCTTCTGAGATAGATGGCTGCTGTTTATCTTCAAGCCTTTAATACCCCAGATGCTATATCTTTTGAAAGCCAGGCACCCATCCACTTTCTTCACCACATTTGGTTATGCACCCATTTGTCTTCAGTGATCATATCAGAAAGGTGAGCACACACTGATATGATATTTTTTTCTTTGAAGCCTGATACCTGGTCCCTTCGACACCTCGTGGTCCCACAGGCTGGTGTGTGTCTTCCATGTGGGCTTTGTTGCTTCTCAGCTAGATGGCCACTTGTTTACCTGCATTCCTTTAAGACCTCAGATGCTATTTCTTTTGATAGCCGGGCACCATCAGCTTTCTTCACCACATTTT
Organism: Tenrec ecaudatus; assembly: GCF_050624435.1. Classification (NCBI taxonomy): domain Eukaryota; kingdom Metazoa; phylum Chordata; class Mammalia; order Afrosoricida; family Tenrecidae; genus Tenrec; species Tenrec ecaudatus. The sequence continues at coordinate 201,328,585 of NC_134532.1, forward strand.
CTTATGCACACATTTGTCTTCAGAGATAGTGTTGGGAAGGTGTGCATCCTGGAATGCCAATTTGATAGAGCAAAGTGTTCTTGCATTGAGGAAGTACTTGAGTGGAGGTCCAACGTCCATTTGCTGCCTTAATACTAAATCTATAAATATATGCATGTAGATCTATTTCCCCACCATCTTATATAAATGCATTTACATATGTATATGCCTGTATTTAGAACTCTATAAATACCCTTTGCGTCCCAGTTCTTGCTTCTATTTACTTTTACTTTCCTCTTGTCCCACTATCAAGCTCAGCATTCATTTGAGTTTCAGCAATTTCTCTCGGTTACATTGCCCTTGCTGAATCCCTACCAGGCCTCTCACACACTCCTTGCCACTAATTTTGAATCACTTGTTGCTCCCTTGTTCCTGGGTTGGTCAGCACCACCTCCTTTTCCCCGCCCCACCTCTCCCAGGTCCCCCCAGACCCATTGGTCCCATTTTCTCCTCCAGACCCTTCATCTAGCCTATCTTATGTGGATAGATCTGCAGAGATAACAAAATGCACCAAATAACAAGGCATAGCAAGACAAAGTGACAAAGGAGAACACACCAATGACAACAAAAAAAATCAATAACCCAGAGAAGAATAAGTTAATTAAAAAAAGAAAAAGAAAAAATTAAAAAAGGAAAGAAAAACCTGTAAATAGATCTAGGTCTGATTTTTGACCACTAGGAGTGTGCTCCAGTCGAGTCTGATGGGTGCCATGCTCTGGCCCCAGAGTCTATCCTTTGCACTCCCTCGGGAGCTCCCTGCTCTGCTCCCCCTGCTGCTCCACTGCATGCCATTAGTGTTTTGTGTCTGTGTCGCGGGGTCAGACCAGGCCAGTGTTGTCCCCCATAGGGCCATGGGTCAGTGAGGGACGTTGGGTCTCATAGCAGGATCAGCCTATGGTCCACTCTGTGCATTGGCTGTTCAGAGTGGGGATATCGTCCTCCAGGCCTGGTGGGCCAGAAAGTGCTCCACTCTCTCTTCCTCCCCTTTCATTTGCTCCTGTGTGCTCTGATGTCCCTGTCCCCTAGCTGCAGCTTCAGTGCCTTTCTCTAAATTAATTCTTCTGGGGTAGGGGCAGTTATCGATGTAGCTGGGATTGGGGCCAAGCCCTCAGACCCCTCCACTCGCTCCCCTCTCCATGTAGGCACGCTGCATTCACATCCCGGGACACTGGATTTAAGTCTGGTCCCTTTTTCCCTGAAAACAAGCAATCTTTACTAATTAGGTCTTGAGTGAATGTTTCCTATAATAGAGTAAGTCCCATAGGCACACAAGAAATTAAATGATATATCACAGTGGACAAAGTAGCTGCACAAGACCTCTTTACAATATTGAAGAGGAAGGATGTCACTTTGGGGACTAAGGTGAGTCTGACCCAAACCAAGGTCTCTTCAATCGCCTCCCATGCATGTGAAGGTAGGACAAGGAAGAAACAAGACTGGAGAAATGATGGGATTGAATTAGGATATTGAGGCAGAAGAAGGTCCTAGACAAGATGGATTGGCTCAATTGGTGCAATAAGGGGTTCAAACTGTACAGCAATGGTGAGGATGTCACAGGACTGGGCAGTGTTTTGTCCTATTGTACAAAGGGCCACTGTGAATTGGGGTCACCTTGATGACATCCAATAACTTTAAGGAATTGACAGAATGCCAATAGAAATGTTTCAATAAAAAAAAACCAAGGCAGCACTGGGAGTACTCACTTGTCTATGCCAAGAAAATTGAACCTAGAAGAGATCCTTATTTGTGTCTGTGGCAGTTACATAATTGGGTGTCAATTTGGGACTTCAGAGTGAAGGGGTGGAGCCTAGCCTGTCAATCAGGTCATAGCTTGATGATTTCATTTGGAGGTGCTGAGGAGAAAAACAGCTTGTTGGAGGCAGGACACATGCTCACTCATGGGGAGACATTGCAGCTGACAAGATACATGGAGCTACGCTAGTGCCCTGAGCTGGAGGAACCACATGGAGCCCCTGCCAGTGCTGAGATGCTTCCACCAGCTCTGCATCCACAAGACTTCCCACCCACTGGCTTGTGACCTTCCTGAATTCGGCATCATTGCATGTGTTTCGTGACTCTGAAGAGAACTTTAAAGATTGGTATCAGACATATGGGCAAATATCAGACTTATGGACTTGATCTGGAATGTTTTCTTATTGTTCAATTGCTCTTGTATATAAAGCTCTTTCTTATACATCTATGAGTGTCTATGAATTTGTTTCTCCAGTCTACCCGGAATAACACAATGGCCATTTCAATGAAAGGTGACAACTGAATGGGGATATTATGGACCATTATCAAGATGTGCAGTGCTGCCCAGGTGCCCCCAACTCTGCAATAAATTAGTCTTCCAGGAAATTATCTGATGTGCATATTATGGCTACCGAGTTGAAGACAGCCAAGAAGAACCTGTCCCTTCTGTCACACAGCCTCCAAACAGTAGGCGTCATTGTCTGGACGACCAGACATGGCATTCTGTCAGAAATGTGGATGAGATGTACAGGCTCATAGGTGTTCAAGTCCACTTGAGGCCCACAGATACACTGAAAGCACAGAAGAAATCTGCCTGTTCGTGCTTCGGTAATTCAAAGGGGCAACAGTTTGCAAACAGATGGGAAGTGTGTAGATTCTGAAACCACGGCTGGGGTGTCTGAAGTTTGCACAGTCAGACGTTATCCACCTACTGGGACTTCTGCTTCAGCTCCTACCACGTGTGCGCTTCCTACCTCAGGAGATCAACCTTGCTCTTCGTCTTCCTCGTTTTTCTCTTTTCGGTGGAAATTGAGGCCCAGGGTGATTTAGTTTACTTTGTACAAATCAATCACGAACACATGACCAATCGTGACACATGTCCGATCAAGTTCTCTTGGGCAATTAACCTCTGACACGTGATTGTGCCAGCATTCCCTGGGGAAAATGGGCCGTTTTTCTGCTCATATTTCAATAAAACCCATGCAAGCGGTTCATAGTACCCCTGCTATGCCTTCCAGGGAGATCTTACTTGGAATATACTGTAATTTACTAGTGTTTAGCAATTGAAATCTCCAATATTTAGGCAATTTTCTGAATATAAACCCATTTTATTTCTAAACATCTTTTAAAAATATTATTGTTTAGAAATAAGGATGTATTTCACACAAAGGATATTATTATGGGCTGTAGTTTTCTGGAGCAGTCCCCTTTTCTGGACTCTGGGCCCTCTGTTATTAAAATATGAAAGCAGTTTGTCAGTTTCCCTCCAGCATCTGTAGACTTTGCCTCAGTGGCTAGCACACCGACACTTAAGCAGGCACACAGATCAGCTAGAGATTCTGACTTTTCAGGTAAAGAACTATTGGGAAAGGATGGCAAGCAAGATAAAAATAGGGATGTACTAATTTCCTAAACTCAGTGGGTTGTTCCTTTCACTAATTCCCAGGATGTTGATCTTTATACTTTCCATTTCATTTCGTATAATGTTGTGGAGAATGGGATTTCCACAATCCTTAATTGTGCTCACACAGAACCTAGACATAAGGTTCAATGGGCAGTCGTGCAAAGAGAATGAGGGTGGACTGGTGTGGTTTAACCTCAGGGACGATGTGTATTGAGGTGGTATCCTTTCGCTGTGTGTAGTCATTGTGTGTGGTGAGCAAATAATTTGGGGATCTGGACTGTGTGAAGAACATGACAGTGGGTTCAGAGCAAGACTCATTAACAGCCAGGAATATTGAGAGGATACAGCCTCGCTGGGCACTGAATTGGGGAACCTGGACTTGCTGACCCACAGAAGAGGAGCTGAGTGCCTTTGGGTTGAGTCTTATGGTGGCTCACTGTTCCTTTGAACATTTATTAGCAGAGTTGACAGTATTTTGTAACATGTCCTGAGAGACAATCCAACCCTCCTAATTTCTCACTGTCATTAAAGCTTGTCAACCTCTTTTTAAAAAAAAAATCATTTTATTGGGGTCTCATACAACTCTTATCACAATCCATCCATCCATCCATTGTGTCAAGTACATTTGTACGTTTGTTGCCATGATCATTCTCAATGGGCCCTTGGTATCAGCTCCTCATATTTCCCCTCCCTCAATAACCTTTGATAATTTATAAATTATTGTTATTTTTTCATGTCTTACACTGTTCAACATCTCCCTTCACCCACTTTATGTAGATTCTTGTAAATGGTTACCCCTTTCTATCCCACCTTCCCTCCACCACTGGTCCTGCGGGGTTAATCTGTCCCGGATTCCTTGTGTTTCCAGTTCCTATCTGTACCAGTGTACATCCTCTGATGTAGCCGGGGTTGTAAGGTAGAATTGGGATCATGATATTGGTGGAGAGGAAGCATTTAAAAACTAGAGGAAAATTTTATGTTTCATCGTTGCTACACTTCACCCTGACTGACTCATTTCCTTCCTGTGACCCTTTTGTAAGGAGATCTACAGTTGACTACAGATGGGCTTTGGGTCCCCACTCTGCACTCCCCCCTATTCACAATTGCATGATATTTTTGTTCTTTGATGCCTGATACCTTATCCCTTCAACACCTCATGATCACACAGGCTAGTGTGGTTCCTCCATGTGGGCTTTGTTACTTCTCAGATAGGTGGCCACTTGTTTACCTTCAAGTTTTTAAGACCCCAGATGCCATATCTTTTGATAACCTGGCACCATGAGCTTTCTTCACCAAATTTGTTTATGTACCCGCTTCAGTGATCATGTCAGGAAGATTAACATCATGGAATGCCAGTTTAATAGAACAAAGTGCTCTTGCATTGAGGGACTACTTGAGTGGAGGCCCAGTGTACATCTGCTACCTTTATACTAAACCTATAAATATATGAACATAGATCTATTTCCCCATCCTCATATATAAATATATTTACATATATACATGCCTTTATTTAGACTTCTATAAATGCCCGTTGCCTCTTAGTTCTTTCCTCTATTTCCTTTCCTCTTGTCCCACTATTATGCTCAGCCTTAATTTGGGTTTCAGTAATTCTTCTCGGTTACATTGCCCTTGATCAAGCCCTACCAGGCCTCTTATACCCTCCTTGGCATTGATTTTGGATCACTTGCTTATCCCTTCTCCCTGGATTTGTTAACATCAATTCCTTTCCCCCTACGTCCCCCTTCCCTATGACTCCCCAGCAACACCAGTCCCATTGTTTCCTTCTCCAGATTGTTTATCCCACCTATCTTTTCAAGATAGACCTGCAGAGATAATAATCTGCACAAAAACAAGACAGAGCAAAACAAAGCAACAAAAGATAACAAAACAGCAACAACAACCAAAAACCAATGACCCCCCCCCCCAAAAAAAAGCCTGCAAATGGTCCCAGGTCTGTCTGTTGACCTTTAGGAGTGTTTTCCAGTGGAGTCTGATGGGGTGCCACACCCTGGACCTAAAGTCTATTTTTGGTATTCCCTTGGGACCTCCTTGCTCTGTTCCCCTGACTGTTCTGCTAGTCAACTTCTTTAATAAACCCTTTAATCATGAACTTTGTCTGTGAGTTCTGCATAGACATTGCAATGGATATTAGAGCCTAGACGCGAAGTAGAGAATATCAATCCAGGTTTTCATCAATTAATCACCAGAACTTGCTTCCTAGTCTTAGTCTTGAGTGCTGCTGGAACCTGTGCATTATGGGTAATCCTCATAGTATGTGAGCTACTGGTGGCCTTGCTTTCCAGTAGCACAGTCTAACAGACAGATGGATGGATGGGCCGGGTGTGTATCGAGTTGCCTGTGAATGAGAATGCATCTCTTCATTAGCATAACAGCAGGTCCTGGGAGGAGCACAAAGCTTCTAGAGTCAGCTCTCTCCTGGATACAGTTTTGGGGTATGATACCTTAAGTGGTTCTTTTTCACAGTATTTTTCCTTCACGCACTCTGGAACCCCCACTCTCATACTCACCAGAACTGTAGTAAATGATGGTGTGCGCTTGGCAACGGGAAAGGCTGGGCATAGCAGGAACTTGGAAGGAAAGCTCACGAGTAGGTGGTCACTCACAGCTCGCTATGTGCTGCCTTCACCAGGCTTCAGGCATTCTCAGACAACACAGGCGCCCAGCATGGACTCGGATAAACGCTGAATGCCCTGGGCCTTTGCTGCCTGGCAAAGCGAAACAGGGGGCATGAGGTGAGGCCAGCCGCTGAGGCAAAAAGCAGAAGAGAGGATAAATTAGTCCACAAAGCAGCAGGCTAAGATTTCAGAGCAGCCCACGATGCCACTCCTGCCTACTATTTTGCAGTGCAAAAAAGAAAATTGTCAAAAGTCAAATGGCTCAAAAAGAGCACTTGGGAAAAAATACATTTCCAGGGGGCTCCATCAGCACCAAAACAAGCTCATCTTTAAGCTGACCCACACCCACATTTAGATTCTATAAAGTCAGGCACACCCGGGTACACACACACACACACACACACACACACACACCCCTACATCTGCTTACCTATCTTCCTCTCTCTCTATGGAAATGGAAAGATTGTCTGGAAGGAGAAGAAATAGGCTCAACTGTGACCCCTCGTCATTTGATCCCCCCTTGTGACCTGCTTCCAGGTTGCTCCAGCTTTTCTTATTTTCTGCTTTATTTTGGATTGAGGCTTATTTTTTTCTTTAGTTTTATTTAATCATTCTTGTTGGGTTTTTTTCCCTTTCCTGATTTGGTGCTGCCTGTTTTTCTGTATATGAAATACAGGATAGGGGAATCTACGGAGACAGTAACAGGTTTAATAATTACCAAGGGACATGGCAGGAGAGGTTGGTGGGAAATGGGGGCTACCAACAGGAACTGCCAGAAGGAAGAATATGCTTTATTATTGATTGTGGGGATAATTGAACAAGTCTTCTAAGTATGAGTGAAATATGTGAACTATCTGACAATTAAAAGAGAACTATATGATGATTAAAAAGAGAATTCTGGAATCCGTTCCTTGGACATCAGAATGAAACTGAGAGCTAAATAAGAGATTCACCAAAAATGTTATTAAGTTCCAGCTCTATGCTAGGTAACACACACACACACACACACACACACACACACACAGGCACATAAGAATATTTATCGCCTTTCATGAGAATATCAGGAGAATACACATGTGTGAACTCCTGGACAATACAAATGGTTAAGCTCACAATAATTAGCTCACAATCCTGGTAATTTGGGGTTTGACCTACAGAGAAGCATCTCCGAAGTCAGGTCTTTCTCCTTCTGAAATCAAACCCTCGAGACCCCTGTGAACTAGCCCCACTTTGCAGACATGAAGTCAACCCTAGTCAGTATCAACTCAATGACAATTAATAATGGTACTTATGCAGGTATATATATATATATATCTGGGTAGTCAATTCTGATTCACAATGACTCCACAGGATAGAGTTGAACTGCCCCTTTGGGTTTCTGAGGCTACAAATCTTTATAGGAGCAGAAAGTCCCTGGAGTGGCTGGGGGACTCAAATTGCTGACCTTGGGGTAAAGAAAGAACTATGCCACTTAAAAATTTTAAATTTAGAATATACACAATAATGAATAGCAGATTTGACACAAGAATGAACTAAGGGATTGTTGCGCTGAACAATCAGACCAACAGATACCGAATTTAAAAAAAATGAATTAAGGGGAAAAAATTCAACTTTGGATTTGCAATACTGAAAGATTCTATGGGCAAAATATTGAAGATGCAAGAATCACCAAAAAAGATGAAAAGGCAGAGGATAGCACTGTAGTAGTTACAGCCTGGGGATAGTGGCAAGTCTGCCCAGACTACATGGGAAAAAATTAAGAGAGAGAACCACATTCTGGCTCACCAAGCCTCAAGGATGACATTCCTGCTCAGAGCACTCCACAAGATCCACAGTGCTGCAGGGGACAGTACTGAAGACACTGCGCGGTATTGTGCCCGGTCTGACCGCCCCCCACCCCAAACTGGAGCAAAACACAAAGGGAGTACAACAGAGCATCAAGGGGAGAAAACAATGATGTTCCCAAGAAATCCCCCAAATAGACTTCAGAATCAGTGGATAGGGCATGGCACTTCACCACGTCAATCGGAAAACATTCTGGAGGGTCAGCAAACAGACCTGGGACTCTTTATAGGGTTTCTTTTTTCCTTTTCTTTTGTTCATGTCTATTTATACAAGATAGGCAGGATAACCAATGCTGAGGAGAAAATCACAGAGCCGATGGTTTGGGGGGTACATGGGAGAGGAGGAGGTGGAGGAAAGGGAGTGGGGAGCCAACAAGCCCAGGAGCAAGGGAAGAATGAGATCTAAAATTGATGGTCAGACATGGCCAGCCCCACTATGAGACATGACGTCCCTCACTGATCCATAGTCTTACAGGGGACAACACTGGAAACACAGTGTGGGAATTGTGCCCAATCTAATCCTGCTACACCGAGGCAAAACACTAAGGGGGTGCAACAGAACAGCAAGGGAACTGAGCTATGAGGTCCCCAGGGAATGCTGAATGTGGACTTTGGGGCCAGGGTGTGGTGCCCCAACAGACTGGACTGGAAAACACTCCTAAAGGCCAACAAACAGTCCTTGAACTAACTATAAGCTTTTCTTTCTTGTTGTGTTTTTTTCCCCATTGGTTTGTTGTTGTTTTATTGTATATTGTTGCTTGGTTTTGCTCTGCCTTGTTTTTGTGCATGTTATTATCTCCGCAGGTCTGTCTAAATAAGATATGCTGGGTGAACAATCTGGAGGAGTAATCAACGGGACCGGCAGGTCTGGGGGGGGCGGCATGGGAGAGGGGGAGGTGGGGGAAAGGAAGTGGTGTTAATAAATCAGGGACAAGGGAACAACAAATGAGCCAAATCAGTGGTGAGGAGGGTGTAGGAGGCCTGGTAGGGCGTGATCAAGGGCAATGTAACTGGGAGGAATTACTGAAACCCAAATGAAGACTGAGCATGATAGTGGGACAAAAGGAAAATCAAAGGAAATAGAGGAAAGAGGTAGGAGGCAAAGGTCGTTTATAGAGGTCTAAATAAAGGCATGTACATATGCAAATATATTTATATATGAGGATGGAGAAATAGATCTATGTGCTTATATTTATACGTTTAGTATTAAGGTAGCAGAAGGACATTGGGCCTCCACTCAAGTACTCCCTCAATGCAAGAATACTTTGTTCCATTAAATTGGCACTCTATGATGTTCACCTTCCTGACACAGTCGCCGAAGACAAAACGGGTGAATAAGCAAATGTGGTGAAGAAACCTGGTTGTCCCGGGCTATCAAAAGATATAGCATCTGGGATCTTAAGGACTTGAAGGTAAACAAGCGGCCATTTAGCTCAGAAGCAACAAAGCCCACATGGAAAAACACGCCAGCCTGTGCGATCACGAGGTGTCGAGGGATCAGTATCAGGCATCATCAGAACAAAAACTCATATCGTAGTGAATGAGGTGGGGAGTGCGGAGTGGAGACCCAAAGCCCACAGATAGAAACTGGAAACACAGGGATTCCAGGGCGAATGATCGCTTCAGCACCAGTGGGTGAGGGGTGATACTGGGAGGGTGGAAGGAGGAAAGGGGGAACTAATTACAAGGATCTACATGTGACCTCTTTTCCCTGGGGGATGGACAACGGACAAGTGGGTGAAGGGAGACATCAGACAGGGAAAGATATGACAAAATAATAACTTTTAAATTATCAAGAGTTCGTGGGGGAGGAGGGAGCAGGGAGTGAGGGGAAAAATGAGGAGCTGATGCCAGGGGCTTGGGTGGAGAGCAAGTGTTTTGAGAATGATGAGGGAAATGAATGTACAAATGTGCTTTACACAATTGATGTATGTATGGATTGTGATAAGAGTTGTATGAGCCCTGAATAAAATGATAAAAAAGAAATAAAAGACATGCAGCTTAAAAAAATAAATAAAATTGGTGGTAAGGAGGGTGTAGAATGCAGTTTGATCAAGTGCCATGTGGCTGAGAGAAAGCTCTGAGAGAGTTGATTGAAGGTTGAGCATGACAGTGGGACAGGAGGAAAATAAAAGGAAATAGAGGAAAGAACTAGGAGGCAATAGACATTTATAGAGGTATAAATATAGGCATTCCCATATGTAATTATATTAATATATAACAATAAGGATATAGGTCTATGTATATATATTTAAATGTTAAGTATCAAGGTAGCAGACATACATACTCAAGTACTCCCTCAATGCAAGAACACTTTGTTCTAATAACCTGGCATTCTGTGAAAGTAAAAATGGATGCACAAGTAAATGTGGTGAAGAAAGTCGATGGTACTTATGATTAAAAGGTACAGCTTCTGGGGTCTCAAAGGCTTGAAGTTGAACAAGCAACAAAGACCACATGGAAGGAGCACACCAGCCTGTGTGATCATGAGATGTCAATGGAATCAGGTTTCAGGCATCAGGAGACCCAAAACAAACAAATAAATTGATACAAATGATGGAGATCAGAGTGGAGATCCCAAAGTCCATCTATAGACCATTGGACATCCCCTCATAGAAAAGTCACAAGGAAGAAATGAGTCAACCAGCATGCAGCAAAGCACTGACAGGACACACAACATTCCTTTAGTTCTTTCATGCTTCCTCCCTTCCACTATCTTGACCCCACTGTTATGACCTTACAAGTATGGCTAGACCGGAGCATGTGCACTGGTACAGATGAGAGCTCTTGACACATGAAGTCCAAGACAGATAAAACCCTCAGGAACAGTAATGGGAGTAGTGATACCATGAGGAGAGGGTAAAGGTGGGGGGAGAAGGGAAAGAAATGGGGAACTGACTACAATGATTGACCATAACCTCCTCCACCCCCACCGCCAGGGGGGCGCTAACAACAGAAACGTGTACAAAGGGAGCAGATGGTGTAAGATATGATAATAATAATAATTTATAATTCATCAGGAGTCCACCAGCGTGGGAGGGTGTGGGAAGGAGGGGAAAAAGAGGAGCTGATACCAAGGGCTCAAGTAGAAAGAAATGTTTTGAAAATGATGGCAACATATGTACAAATGTGTTTGATACAATTGGTGTATGGAGTGTTAGGAGTTGTAAGAGCCCCCAATAAAATGATTTATTAATAAAAAAATAAGATGAAAAGGATACACAGCCATTGTACCAAAAAGACCTAGACCACATTCCACCATTTCAGCAGGAAGCACATGAGCAAGAATGAATGTTGCTGAAAGATGTTCAAGCTGCACTGACAGCATTAGCCAAAACCAAGTCTCTAGGAATTGATGCAATACCAACTGAAATGGTTCAACACACTGATGAAGCCCTGTAAACGCTCACTTCATCTATTTGCAAGGCAGCTACTTGGCCAGCTGAATAAGAGAGATCCATGTTTGTACCTACTCCAAAGAAAGGTGACCCAATGGAACATGCAAATTAAAGGACAATATCACCGATATCACATGCAAGTAAAGTTTTATTGAATGTCATCAAACAATCGTTGTAGCAGCATTGATAGGGAACTTCCAGAGGTTCAGATAGGATTCAAAAGAGGATGTGGAACAACATCATTGCTGGTGTCAGATGGACCTGGGTTGAAAGCAGAGCATAACAGAAAAATATTTACTTGTATTGTATTGACTATGCCAAGGGATTCAACTGTGTGGATCATAAGAAATTGTGTATAATTTTGAGAAGAGTGGGGATTTCAGAACACTTCATTGTGCTCATGAGGAACTTGTACCTGGATCAGGAGGCTATTGTGCGAACAGGAAAAGGTAATGCTGCATGGCTTAAAGACAGGAAAAGTGTGTGTCAGACTCGTAGTCTCTCACACTACCTCTTCACTCTGTAAGCTGAGCAAATAATCAGGGAAGCAGGCTTATATGAAGGAAAATGCAGCATCAGGACTGGAGGAAGGGTGTGACGACACAGCCTTGCTTGCTGACAGTGAGGAGGAGTTGAGGCATTTGCTGATGAAGATCGAGGACTGCAGTCTTCAGTGTGGAGTAAGACTGTGTCAAGAAGACCCAAATCCTGACAACTGAATCAATAGGTAACATTATAAGTGGAGAAAATGTGGAAACTGTCAAGGGTATTGTCTTGCTTGAATCCACAATAATTGCTCATGGAAGCAGCAGTCAGCCAAGAGATCAAAAGAGGTGTGCATTTGATAAATCCGCTGCACAAGAGCTCTCTAGAGTTATGAAAAGCAAGGATGCTACTTTGGGGACTAAAGTGTGCCTGGCACAAGCCATGGGATTTTTCATCGCCTTATATGTAGGTTAAAGTTGGGAATTGAATAGGGAAGAGAGGAACAGAATCGATGCATTTGAATGGTGGTGCTGGTGAATAATATTGAAAGTACCATGGACTGCCTATCTGTCTTAGAAGATGCATGGTCATAGTGCTCTTTGGAGACAAGGCTGATGATACTTAGTCTTACATACTTTGGACATATTATCAGGAGAGACCAGTCTCTGGAGAATGACATCATGTTTGTTAAAGTAGAAGGGCAATGAAAAAGAAGGGCAGAGGTTGTACACTGGTACATATGATGGCTGGAGGCACAGGGAATCCAGGGTGGATGATACCTTCAGGACCAAGGGGGTGAGGGGCGATGCTGGGAGAGTGGAGGGTGAGTGGGTTGGAAAGGGGGAACTGATTACAGGGATCCACATGTGACCTCCTCCCTGGGAGAGGGACAGCAGAGAAGGGGGGGAAGGGAGACTCCGGATAGAGCAAGATATGACAAAATAACGATGTATAAATTACAAAGGGCACATGAGGGAGGGGGAGCGGGGAGGGAGGGGCAAAAAAAAAGAGGACCTGATGCAAAGGGCTTAAGTGGAGAGCAAATGCTTTGAGAATGATTGGGGCAGGGAATGTATGGATGTGCTTTATACAATTGATGTATGTATATGTATGGATTGTGATAAGAGTTGTATGGGTCCCTAATAAAATGTAAAAAAAGAAAAGGAAAAAAAAGAAAGAAAAGAAAATGATTAGGGCAAAGAATGTACAGATGTGCTTTATACAATTGATGTATGTATATGTATGGACTGTGATAAGAGTTGTATGAGCCCCTAATAAAACGTTTAAAAAAAAAGAAAAAGAGGAATGGCCTCAACGAGATGGATTGACTCAGTAGTGAGGATAGCTCAGGACCAAGCCGTGTTTCACTTTGTTGCAAATGGTATCTCTAAGAGCGGCCATTGACCAATGACACCTAACAACAATACAAACAGAATTCTACCAAGGGCTAAATAGAAAGTAAATGTTTACAAAATGATGATGGTAACATATGTACAAATATGCTTGATACAATTGATGTATGGAATGTTATAAGAACTGCAAGGGCCCCCAATAAGGTGATTTTAAAAGCAACAAACAAAACCCCTGAATTCTGCACCCCAATTAAGCTCCATAGAAGCCTCTCAGCAGAACATAAGACGGTGGCATCACCAGTCCCCGCTTAGATCTCTGGCAGGTAGACATGACAGCAGCTATCTGATTTAGGGACCTGCTTTTCCACCTCACTGTTCATAGGCCCTTTAGAGCTACAGGGAAAAGTGAGGGGTCAGAGGCAGAATAATTCTTAGTACCCAGTAAATCACAGACCAGACCTTTTAGGCAAACTTAGTGTTAATACCTACCACCCATCCATTGGTGAAAGTTTGACAAGCAATATGGAAGACTGTAGAAGTGATGCACTTCAACTGTGGTGTTAGCAAAGCATACTGAGAGTACTACGCACTGCCCAAAGAACCAATACATCTGTCTTGGTAGAAGTACAGCCAGAATGCTTCTTAGATGGGAGGATTGAAAAGCTTCAGTTCTTATAGGTCGGACATGTTATCAGGAAGGATCCATCCTTGGAGAAGGACATCATGCTTGCTAAAGGTTAGTGAAAAATAGGAAGACCCTTGACCAGATGAACTGACACAGGGATCGCAACAATGGACTGAAAACAATTGTGAGCCTAGTGCAGTCCCGGGCAGGGCTTTGTCCTGGTTTACACAGGTCTCTATCAGTTAGGAACAACTTGATGACAACTAACAACAACAACATCTGTCGGTTGGTCAGATAGTTGTGACCTGTATGTTGCTGGGATCTACGACACTGGTATTTTACACACAGGGTCAACTAGGCTGGGCAGGTTTCGTTGGTAATTCCCGACTGCGGCAGACAGGATGAAAGGCTTGATGATCCACTCTAGAAATGAAGCAGTGGTGTAACGTAGGTGGCTGCTTACAAGTTTTTTAAGATCCACCAACATTGGGTGTGGAACGTTGTCTTTGCGGATTATGCTATGACAATTGTCCTGGTTGGTCCTGAACCATAGTAATTCTTCAAAGTGTTCAGTTGTGGCCAAGAAAATGTCATAACGCTGCCTCTGTGTATGTCCCTGTATTCGTGGATATCTGTGCAGCACAAGGAAACACACATGAAGAAACATACATCTGGGAGTATAGGCCCCGTCACCTTTGCACCCTGTGTAGCTTGCATGTCCATCTATGCATCTACTCATAGATGATTATTAGTACTGTTCTTGCAGGGTTGGATAAGTAATAGCATTTAAACACCCTTTAAGCCTGAGACCAAACTAACCCGTATAGCTCAACTTTCATGCCAATAGAAGACAATAGCAAGAGGGAGATGGCGTTCCTTAGAGAAATCAACCCTATGAGATGAACATAGCAGCACTTTCCCTGTAATAAAGCTCAGAAGGTATGAAAATACAGGAAAGACGGGAAAATGGAAATAATAAGCAGGGAGGAAGTGTGGAGAGGGTTGCTCCATTTGGAGATGTAATCATTGTATGAACTCTATGAATTGTCGGGTGGAAAACCAATTTGCTCTGTAAACTTTCACCAAATCACATCAAAAATATGAAAGGAAAACAAGTCAATGAATACCCTTTGGATCGTAGCAGAATATTGTCTTATACGGAGCCAGCATGATCGGTCCCCATGGGGAAGTGGTGGCTCTTGTATCCATGTGTTTGTAACTCCTATCAAATGATTAGGTGGGACGTTGCAAACAGGGTTCATCAAACACCAATAGAGGAGATTGGTTAATTTTGTCATTCCACTGACTTATACGAGGGAGCCATCGCAGACCCAGGAAGAGAGAATGCCTTGACCACCAAGAAAGAAGGAGCAAATGTGAGATCCCTGTTTGCAATGGAGGAGACAAGAGAGGCCCAGAGACCTCAACACCAAAATCATGGGAAAGAGCAACAAAGATAAGCTAAGCCCACAAGACTGAACAGAGAAGAAACACCAAGACCATTAAGCAGACAAGCTCTTGGAAGGAAGACCTGCCAATCCATCGATCAAGACAAGGCAAGGGACTGCATGGCCGAAAGCTTCAGGACCAAAGAGAGACCTGCCTCCCCGCAGGGATGAGGAGAGGTACTATGGACATAATGACAACATGCTTAATACTTTGTCCCCTCTTCTTGTTAGTTGTTAAGGGTCATTGAATTAGCTCTGCTTGATAGCAACCACATGTACAACAGCATGGAACATTGACTGACCCTGAACCACCTTTACATTGTTGTCAATGAGTCGGCCTTCAAAGAAGTACCATCATCCTGCTCATGAGAAGTGATGGGGGGACTTTATTTCTGGTAGTTTGGGAACGTTGCTGCAGAAATCCTTTCCTTGTAAAGAGCATCATGCTCAGTACAATGGACGGTCAGCCAACAAAGGAAGATGCTCGATGTACTGGATTGATGGACCCAGTGACTGCATCAATGGACTCAAACATAACCACTGTGAGTGCTTCATTCTGTTCTACATAGGGGCACTATGAGTTGGAACGGATTTGATGGCATCTAACAGCAACATCGAATTATTGTAGAAGTTAATGAACATATAGAGCTTAAAGCAATGTGTATGTGTCACAAAGATATGTCTACAAAAATGTAGAAAAACAATAGTTTATTATTACCATTGTTGTCAAACAATCCAAACCATTAGCCGCCGCGTTGACATTGACTCTTGAAGACCCCATGTGTGTTAGAGCAGTACTGTGCTCCGCAGGGTTTTGTGTCTGAGATCCTTTCTAAGCAGACCACCAAGACTTCCTTCCAAGGCGGCTTCAAACCACCAACCTTCACGTAAGTAGCCAAGCTTTCAGTTGCTCGTGTCACACAGGAATTGCTTCTGAGCAACAGGAAGCATCGATTCAAACTCTGCCTTTACTCAAGGTTCCAGTTGGAAACTGCCGTTTTTATCAGTTGATTTCTTCTCAGAGCACGTACATTTCTATCTTGTTGATTAGCTGTTGGCAGGCTGAGAAAAAAGGAAAACTAGCCATGTTTCATCGACGGTGATCAGAAAATGATGTCTCTCAGTGCTTTCTGGTAAACGTTTTAGTGAGTGGGATTATTAGGGAGGGGGATTTTAGGCTTAGAAAGGATTGGGCGGGTGACTGCCTGCTACATTAAAGTTCCTTTCTTCATTAATCAAAAAGTGACTCATGCTCCCCCCACCCCCATCCCCCGGTATCATATTGCTTCTTATATCTGCTGGCTGACCCATCTCAGATTTTGTGTTTTAAACATTTCATTTTTCTCTGAGTGAGATACAGTGAGGGCACAACAAAAACAAGTGACACAGAATAAACACTGCCTGAAATAACATGTGCTGAACCTTGTATAAAGCACAGTCTCTAGTGGACAAATCACAAGAAAAGGTACTGCATTTATAAATATTATTTTTTTCTCCCAAAGTATGACATTTAGATCCTCACAATATTTTTAAAAATAATTTTATTAGGGGCTCGTACAATTCTTATCACAATCCTTACATTCACCCATTGTGTCAAGCACATTTGTACATTTGTTGCCATCATCAATCTCAAAACATCTTCTTTCTACTTGAGCCTTTAGTATCAGCTCCTCATTCCCCCCTTCCTCCCCATTCCCCCTCCCTTATGAACCCTTGATAATTTATAAACTATTATTTTGTCATATCTTACCCTGTCCGATGTCTCCCTTCACCCACTTTTCTGTTGTCCACCCACTAGGGAGGAGGTTATATGTAGATCCCTGTAATCAATTCCCCCTTTCTACCCCCACTTCCCTCCACCCTCCCGTTATCACCATTCTCACCACTGATCCTCAAGGGATCATCTGTTCTGGATTCCCTGTGTTTCTAGTTCCTATTTGTAACAATGTACATCCTTTGGTCTAGCCAGATTTGTAAGGTAGAATTGGGATCATGATAGTGGGGGGAGGAAGCATTTAGGAACTAGAGGAAAGTTGTTTATTTCATTGTTGATACCCTGCACCCTGACTAGCTCATCTCCTCCCCATGACCCTTCTTTAAGGGGGTGTCCAGTTGCCTCCAGATGGGCTTTGGGTCTCCACTCTGCACTCACCCTCATTTACAATGATACAATTTTTGTGTTCTTTGATGCCTTATACCTGGTCCCTTCCACACCTCGTGGTCACACAGGTTGGTGTGCTTCTTCCATTGGGTTTTGTTGCTTCTGAGCTAGATGGCTGCTTGTTTATCATCAAGCTTTTAAGACCCCAGATGCTCTATCTTTTGATAGCTGGGCAACATCAGTTTTCTTCGCCACATTTGCTTATGCACACATTTGTCTTCAGTGATCATATAGGGAAGGTGGGCACACACTGATATGATTTTTTGTTCTTTGATGCCTGATGCCTGGTCCCTCCTATACCTTGTGATTTCAGAGGTTGGTGTGCTTCTCCCATGTGGGCTTTGTTGCTTCTGAGCTAGATGGCTGTTTGTTTACCTGCAATCCTTTAAGATCTCAGATGCTATATTTTTTTATAGCCGGGCATCATCAGCTTTCTTGACCACATTTGCTTATGCACACATTTGTCTTCAGAAATCATGTCGGGAAGGTATGCATCCTGGAATGCCAATTTAATAGAACAAAGTGTTCTTGCATTGAGGAAGTACTTGAGTGAAGGTCTGATATAGTCAGTTTATTGTGCCAATCTGGCCGATAAACACAAGTGGGATTAATTGAAGGGCAGAGAGATAAATGGTTTGGTGAGCCTCGCCTTTCTTGTCTCTTGCTCTTTGATCATCAGACCAGTGTGCGGCTGCCTTGCTTGTTTTGCACCTCAACTTAGAGGCTACACTACCTGTGGGCTGCCTAGCCTGTGGACTGTGTTGCTGTAAGTTGAGGTCCCTTTAAGCCCACATGATTGGAATGTACATCTCTGGAGCTGGAGACTGACAGTTGGTGACCTGCTTTGCTGTTTGCTGCCTGTGTATATATAACCCAGCTCTTTCTACAGAGGATGAACTGGTGGCCCTCAAGACTTAAAGGACTGCTAGTGTCTCACAACTCTCTCATTTGTACTGCTTTATAGTTTAACTGTTCATTTCTTGTATTATATACCTATCTATCTGTATATAGTTTAATAGTTCATTTCTTGTGTTATATATCTATCTTTATAAATATAAATATATAAATATATATAATTACTAGCAATCTGGTTCTCTCTAGAGAACCCTGTCTAACACAAGTTCCAATGTCCATTTGGTGCCTTAATACTAAACCGATAAACATATGCACGTAGATCTATTTTCCCACCATCCTATATAAATATATTTATATATGTACACGCCTGTATTTAGACCTCTGTAAATAGCCTTTGTCACCTAGTTCTTTCCTCTATTTCCGTTTACTTTCCTCTTGTCCCACTATCATGCTCAGCCTTCATTTAGGTTTCAGTAATTTCTCTCGGTTACATTGCCCTTGCTGAATCCCTACCAGGCCTCTCACACCCATCTTGCCATTAATTTTGGATCACTTGTTGCTCCCTTGTCCCTGAGTTGGTCAACACCACATCCTTTTCCCCGCCTCCCCCTCTCCCATGTCCTCCCAGAACCATTGGTCTCCCTGTTTTCTCCTCCAGACTCTTTATCCAGCTATTCTTATCTAGATAGATCTGCAGAGATAATAATATGCACCAAATACCAAGGCATAGCAAGACAAAGTGACAAAAGAGAACACACCGATGACAACAAAAAAGAAAACCAATGACCCAGAGAAAAATAAATTAATTAATAAAAAGAAAAAGAACAAATTAAAAGAAGAAAGACAAATCTAGGTCTGATTTTTGACCTCTAGGAGTGTCCTCCAGTCAAGTCAGATGGGGTGCCACACTCTGGCCCCAAAGTCTATCCTTTGCTCTCCCTTGGGACCTTCCTGCTCTGCTCCCCGAGTTTCTCTGCCTTTAGTGTTTTGATTCGGTGTCGCGGGGTCAGACTGGGCCAGTGTTGTCCCCCATAGGGCCATGAGTCAATGAGAGTCGTCGTGTCTCATAGCGGGTGGGGGAATAGGGCACTGACCCACTCAAGTGCAGGGTATTATTTGCGTCTGCACAGGGAAAAAGGGACCAGACTTAAATGTAGTGTTCCTAGATTCAAATGGCAGCATGTCGGTATGGAGAGGGGAGCCAGTGGAGGGGCCTGAGGGCTCGGCCCCCATACCAGCTACGTGGACAACTGCCCTTCCCCCCTGAAGAATTTACTTGAGAGGACTGCACTGAAGCTGCAGCTAGGCGAGAGGGACATATCTGATCAGAGCACATGGGAGCGAATGAATGGGGAGGAAGAGAGAGTGGAGAACATCCTGTCCCACCAGGTCTGGAGGACGATATCCCCACTCAGAACAGCTGATGAACAGAGTGGACCATATGGCTGATCCTCACGATATTTCAATAGTTTTTTTCCAGAGTACGCTGACCATAGATAATTTTTATTGACCAATTATAGGTAAAATATTCTATCAAGTCCCATTCCATTTATTAAATAAATATGTAATGAAATCCTGGCAAGTGCCCAGAGACTAACTTAAGCCCCATTGAGGCTCCAAGGCTATTCAAACACAATGATTTAGTTCCTTCTCTCTATAAAATTCCATTGAGCTCACACATCAATAGGGGTTTTGTGTTAGGTTGGGTTCTCTTGAGAAGCAAAACAAGTGACACTTGTATGTGTTTGTAAATAGAAAGAGGTTTAGAATGAGGAAAGGCTTACACAGTTGTGGAAGAGTCCAGTCCAGTCCAGTTCAAGTCGGGTGTCTTTTGATTTGCGGAAGCTGATGAACAAGAAGCAAGGTGACAAAGCAGATTCACAAGGGTTGGGGGCACAGCGGGTGGATGCAGAGGTAAATGAATCCGCAGTTGGCTGAATGAATACACTGTCGGCAGAACACAGACAGGCTTCTGGGATCATCAGGTGACAAATGAGGAACCAGACCCAAGATCCAGTTTGCCGAGGAGTGCCAAAGAGGAATCCACTCTGTCCTGTTTCTTTTTGAAACAAGATCATAGTCTCAAGAAGGTGCCATTAGGCTGGATTGACAGGTTGTGCTCCATGCCTACCCTGACCTGGAAGTATCTATTTTGCCAGGCTTGAATTTTCTACTGAAGATCAAGTATTTAATAAATCAAAGACATTCATTCCGTCTTTGCTACAGAGGCGACTCTGCCACAAAATGGCCCTACAGGCAACGTAGACCTGGTCCTTTGAATATCTGAGGCTGTAAATCTTTCCAGGATCAGAAAGCCCCCTCTTTCTCCTGAAAATGAAAGTAGAAGAACATATGAATTTTGGCAAAACTCTGTTTCTCTAAAATACAGGTAATTTGACTTGAATACTTTTATTTCAATTTGTGCATTTCCTGTTTATTTTTAGCACATGCTATGTGCGTTTGCAATTACGTCCTATGCCTGTGACAGTTGGAAATTGACCCAAGACCCAAGATGAGTTGATACACTGGAATTAGGGTGTTGTCAACGCCTCCTGGAAGTACTGTGGGCTGCCAGAGACGAAACACCTATGTCGTAGAAGATGTGCAACCAGCATGCTCCTTAGAAGTGAGGAAAGCGAGACTTCCCCTTACATATGTTGAGCATGTTATCAGGAGAGATGAGTCCCTGGAGGGAACATCATGTGCGCATAGCAGAGGGTCAGCGAAAAGAGACGAAGACCTTCAGTGTGATGCATTGACATAGTGGTTGCGAGGGATGGGTAGTGTTTTGCTATGTTGCACATAGAGTCACAATGAGCTGGACCTGACTGGACAGCACTGACGACATTACAACACTACGTGTCCAACACTTTAGTAGTTTCTGGGATATTAAATGAATAAAACTGCATCTTTATTTTCCAGGGGCTGAAAATTTATCAACCATACGAGTTATCACAAATGTGCTTCATGTAACAACAGTGTTTAAAGGATGCTACCAGTTATCTAGGGGCCTATGCAGTGGGCCAGCAATTAACCTGCTCAGCTACTGACTGGAACGTTGGAAGCTGGAGGCCACTCTGTGGCTCACTGGAAGACAAGTCTGGTAGTCTACGTCTAAAGACGATCCAATAAAGACTCTATGAAGCCCAGTGTTACTCTGATATTCATGCATGGGGTTGCCAAGAGCAGGAGTCAACTCAATGACAATTGAAAACAAAACGCAAACAAAACAAAACACCCCACTAATCTGAAAGCATGAGGATAACGTCTCGATTTCTTTCTCAAACTCTCTCCCCTAAACAATTTCTCCTCAATCCTGATGGGCCTCTCGTAAGTTTAAATCTGTCTGGGTTTTAACCTAAAGATTGGCAATTAAGACCTACCCACCTAACTGCACTGAAGAAGAGAATCCTGAAGATCTTTTTCTATAATGATTATAACCAAGGAAGCGTTATGCCGCAGTTTAACTTTACAACTGAAGTCAATCGCTTGAGAGCACTTTGTGTGGTGGTTGGCTTTTGTTTCTTTCTTTGGGTGGGTTTAGCCATCTCATCCCCACTATGTTCCATCCAATTGAACCTTACCTGGTCAATTTCAACAGCCTCACTCTTTCTGATTGTCCAGTGAGAGTTTCGGCAGAGCGCTCTCTGCATCGCCGCCATCTGCCCACTGAACAACAGGAGTCCAATCCTGCACTCTACTTTTTAAAGCCGTGTGGTGGCTTCTTGTCACCCTTAAAAGTAAATCTAAACCATGTTACACTTTCAAGTAAATCTAAAGCCTACAAAGACTTACGAGGTCCAGTATGCCATGACCCATGCCTTTCTTTTCTACGTGATCAGCCATTCTCTTCCCCTATGTCTATTCTGAGGAATAGACAGTTAGCTAAACGAATAATTAGTGAAATGTACAAATCATGCACAATCTTACCAGTTCTTATGAATTCTGTCGATGTAACTGTGTGAGCATCTACTTTTCTGTGTCTTGAGTATCTTCTCTTTGTTCTAACCCCATCAATGGCTTGCTTCTTCTTCACTCCCGGATCTCAGAAGTCACCTTTTCATCTTCTTCTTTTTCAAAAGTAACTTTATTGGGCGCTCATACAACTCTTATCACAATCCATCCATACATGCATCCTGTCAAGCGCATTTGTACATATGTTGCCATCATCATTTAAAAAAATATGTCTTCCTACTTGAGCCCTTGGTATCAACTCATTTTCCCCTCTCCCTGATGAGCCCTGTCCATCTTCTTTTTCATGGAGGCTTTCAGCATGGGAACCGTCTCATCCCATCTTCAGTGTACTTTTTCTTCCCAAATGCTCATCATTCCTTTCTCAACCCCTTCTGCACACGTGCAGGTGGCTCCATGCACACACATACGCACACACAGTCAGGTGTAAGCTTCATAAAATTAGGGATTTCATGTCTTCTTCAGGTCTGCCCAACCACAATGAGTCACTAACTGTTTGTTGAATTAGTTAACTAACAGTCTCAAAGGGAAGATAATTAGAAATGGTTCAATATGTGTCAGACATATTCATTTGAAACTATAACCTATTACTTGTCCCAAAGCTGCTGAACAAATGAGAAAATTAAGCATAAGGAATTAGCAATACTATGGCTCTTGTCAGGAAATGAACTCCTGATAAGCAGGTATATATACACTCATATGGGTTTGGAATATTCTTCACTCCATGCAGTCAAATGAAATCTAATTACTAACATTTGGAACATGGTTGATTTTTAAAAAGTGTTAGATTTCGGACAGAACCAGTGTCTACATCCAGACATTATCACAGGTATTTTATCTTTCCAATTATAACTTCCCTGATCAGTACTTTGAAAAACTGAATTTCAATTTACCACCTAAAGACTTTTTGAGTTTTTTTTTTCTTCGTGTGCTTGGAGAGAGGGACCGTGGAGTTCACTGTTAAATACCAGCAGATATACAGGGCCACACTGAGTGAGAATATCATGTACCATGTGTAAGAATCTCAGAAATAGAAGGGACTTTAGTTATCTGTCACTAGAGTTTTTCACACAGGCCTCAAGTAAAATCTGAGAACAATCTGGAAAAATAAAACAAACCAAGAGCTACCTTTCTTCAGTGGTCTGGGGCCATTTCTGTTCGTAATTCAATCTCTCAACTTTCCTTCTCATTTCTGGAGTTTGTGGAAAGAAATCATTTCCCATCTACTTACTGTTTTTCTGGAGGAGTTTGGGGATCATTTTCTAGGCATCCTGGGGAGTTGTCGGGTAATTATGGGATTTGGCCTCTTGCAAGCCAACACTGCTGACCTCACGATACGACTCTGAAGTTAGAATGTGGGTAACTTGTTGAAGAGCCTGTTCGGAACATTAGCTTTTGCATTTTCCCAGGAACTTTAAAAGTACAAACATATTCTGTCGTGAATGGCATAGGAATTCTCATCAGCTGCGGTCGAATTATCTTATTTTTCTATTTCTGGCATATAATTAGTTCTTGATAGCTTTTTTATGTGAGAGGTTTGGGTTTGGATTATCTCTGAATCCTCTGTAGCCATTGAGCTCGCTCATTCTCTCAGCTTGCATAACCACTTCAGTTCTTTTTTTTTGGTAGTTACTTCAAGGACTATTTGTTGGCCTTTAGGAGTGTTTTCCAGTCCAGTCTGTTGGGGCACCACGCCCTGGCCCCAAAGTTCACCTTTGGAAACCCCTGGGGACCTCGCTGCTCCGTTCCCTTGCTGTTCTGTTGTACGCCCTTAGTGTTTTGCCTCGGTGTGGTGGGATCAGATCAGCGTAATTCCCACTTCAGTTCAATTCTAGACCTGATTTCCATGTTAATTTTCTCACCCAAGCACCAGCTTCGTGGTTTTAAATGACCACAGGCATGTCTGTACAGAGGAGATACCCTCTGCTTTCTACTTTTTCTTCTGGGTTTAGAGCATCCATGTTGTGATTATTTGTTTATTTTATAACTACGTCATATCTCACACTTCCATACCTAGCTCCTCTTCCAACATACCTCCTACCGAGTTTAACACAGTCTTATGTGTTCCTTTGTATCCTTATACCATGCATGACATGCTTGTATAAGCTTATGTTGACTTTATTTCAGTCTCACTGGCTGTACATGTGTACTGACATCATTGTAACCAAATGAGACCACAATGTCCTCAACTTTTGTGTGTTTTTTGTTCTTCAAATACAGATATGTTTTCAAATATAGTATTCCCAGCTTGTAGGTGCCTTCTAGTCTGTTCTGACTCAGAGTCCTGTCCTGTGCCATCCTCACAATAATCTTATGGTTGAGCCCTTGGTTGCAGCCACGGTGTGAATCCATCTTTCCGAGGACCTTCCCCTTTTTCACTGCTCCTCTGCTTTACCAAGCATGATACGCTTCTCCAGCAACTGGTCTCTCCTGACAACATGCCTAAGTATGTGAGACAGAGTCTCACCACCCTCGGCTCTAAGGAGTGTTCTGGCTATCCTTCTTCCAAGAGGGATTGCTTTGTCCTTCTGGAAGTCCACTATTCTTCCACTATTCTTCTCAAGCACCACAATTCAAATGCTCACTCAGCCTTCTTTATTCAATGTCCAACCTTCGCATGCGGAGGAGGCTAGTGAAAATACCCTGGTTTGGGTTAGGCACACATTAGTCCTCAAAGTCACATCTTTGCCTTTCAACATTTTAAAGAGATCTTGGGCAGCAGATTTAACTACCCAATATAAAACATCATTTGAGATATCTTGACGGCTGCTTCCGTGAACATTGCTTATGTATCCAAGTAAGACAAAATCCTTGACAACTCGAATGTTTTCTCCATTTATCATGATGTCACCAATTGGTCCAGTTGTGAGGATCTTACTTTTCTTAATGTCACATTGTCATCCGTACTTCTGGCTGTAGTCTTTGATGTTCATCAGCAAGTGCTTCAATTCTTCCTCACTTCCGAGCAGCAAGGTTCTGTCATCTGCATACTGCAAGTTGTTAACAAGCCTTATCCCAAGTCCTGAGGTGATGCTCCTCTTTATATAATCCAACTTTTCTGATTATTTGCTCAGCATATGGATGGAAGAAGTATGGTGAGAGGTTACAACCCTGTCACACAACTTTTTGATTTTTAAACCAGGCAGTATTCTCTTGTTTCCACAAGAGAACTGCCTCTTGATGTGGTTACAGGTTCTGTATAAGCACAATGAAATGTCCTGGGATTCTCATTCTTCTCAGGGTTATCCATAGTTTGTAATGATCTACACAATAGGATGCATTGACATAGTCAATAAAGCACAAATACATATCTTTCTGGTACCGTTGACTGAAAGCTGTGAATTTGCCTGATGTTGGCAATGCTATCTCCTGTTTTCGTCCTCTTCTGAACCTAGCCTGAACTTGAGGCCACTGCCTGTCAGTACACTGCTGCAATCACTGTTGGATGATCTTCAGCAAAATTTTACTTGCATGTGATATTAATGATACGGTTCTATAATTTGAGCATTCTGTTGGGCCACCTTTCTTTAGAGTAGGTACAAATATAAATCTATTTCATTTAGTTAGCCAAGTACCTGTTTTCCAAATCTCCTGCTATAGATGAATGAGAACTTCCCAGAACCTCATCAGCTTGTTGAAACATTTCAGTTGGTACGCCATCAATTCCAATAGCCTTGTTTTAGGCTAATGCTTTCAGTGCGGCGTGAACTTCTTCCTTGAGTATCATGTGAATAATGCAATCTAATGAGATAGCTCCATGAAGTGAAAGGTGCCTATTTGTAGCTATTTTATTTCATTTGTAACTGTACAATATAGTGGGTAGCCACTTTTCTTCATTAAGGTTAATTGGTATTATATATGTAATGCGTTGAACTGTGTCGAGCTTCTACACAAGCCATTGCTCCATCTCTTGAAAGCTATATGTAATGCACAGAACATCATGAAACAAACTTGAGAGAAACAAAGGAACAGAAGATATCGCACATAATTTAACAGAATAGAGTTCACATATTCCCAAACTGTTTAAAGACACACACCCAACCCCTGATTTTCGCTCACACATGCCGACCTAAAAAATGTTTCTTTGTGTTTCATCCTAAATATTCCATTTTTATGTAGTGAATGAATACATGCATGCATGATAGGTGAAGATGTAGGGTTTGATGTGTAGATATAGATTTAGAAATATATACTGGTACATAAAATTAAACTAATGATCAATTCCTTTGAATTAATACATAGATAAGTAAGAATATATTCTACACTAGAAATAAGGTTAATATCTTAAGCTTATATAAACCTTAATCTAAAATAAAAATATGGTTAAAATCACAACTTTTTGCCTAAGTGTCTGTTTAGACTCAAAATCCTCAAAATCAGTATTTTTTTGGTGTGTGTGTGTGTCTACTCTGTAATATTGTGTGCAGTTTTGATAAATGTACACATTTACTTCTGGTACTAATGGCCACATTGTATTTGTTAAAGTAAGCATCAGGTCAATGTTGTTGACTTCCACATCTGACCAGGGCTGGGTAGTTTCCTTTATCTATGTACTGGGAAGCATTAATTTTTGGAATGGCATTCCTCCATGACTAATCACCCAGTGTGGTGGCATGCCTTATCTGTGTAATCTTAATGGGCATTCTTCTAGAGAGAAAGTGATTTGGGGATGGAATCTTTTCCTTAAATATATTGCCAGGAACTTGACACTTGCTGCTTAAATTAAAATGATTGAAACAAGAAAAATGAACAACTTGGGGATATAAGAAAGCTTGGGTAAAATGAAATCAATACCCTTTTCAACTGAGGTCCTAAATGAAGCTCTACTTTGTCATTAAAAGAACAAGCCACCCATCAAGTCTATTTCCATTTATAGGGGCTATCTATAGGGTCTTTGAGACTGTATATCTTTACAGGAACAGACACCTAGTTGCCAGTGGATTTGAACTGCTGACTTTGCAGTTGGCAGTCCAATGCTTATCCCGCAGCATCACCATGGCTCCTTCAAAGAAAAATACTCAGTGCCATCAAGTTGATTCCAACTCAGAGTGATGTTCTAGGACAGGGTAGAATTGCCCTTGTGGATTTCCAAGACGGTGACTGTTTATGGGAGTAAAATGTCCCAATTTCCCTCCTCAGAGTGGCTGCTGGTGTCAAACTGCTGACCTTTCAGTTAACAGCCCAACATGTAACTACTACACCACCAGGTCTCCTAAATGAAAAATCGGTAGGTGAAAATTTTAGAAGAAGTACCATCAGCAAAGTTTATAAGACAACACTACTTTCTCTTAATAGATCCTGTTAGATTTTGTCATTTCACCATGAGATGAGTATCGGGACAATTTAATGGACATTTAACATGTTCTCATAATGCTGTGTCTATTGTATCATTTAATCTTTGTAGCAACTCTGTGAATTCATTATTATGATTACCATTCAATTATGGATACGCAGTGAGACACTGGGGAAACAGCTCACGTTTGCATGCCATAAAATTGAGGCAAAATCAAATCCGAGGGAAACGGATTCCCAAACTCGAATTGGACTCCTATGTGCATGAACTAAGTTGCCTCACATCCTTAACAATCTCAATCTGTCCTTGCAACTCGGGCTACCCCCTACATGCGTGTGCAATGCTCTTTTATGATACAAGTAAGTGGCTGATTCAATTTTGTCCACTTCTCATGGAAAACAGTTGTTTGTTTTCTGCTGAGGAATCAAGAATCCCAACCTCAACCCTCAAGGCTTTGGATAGGCTCTATGGCCTCTGGGGTCATTCACTGACTTGTAGTTTACCTGCCGCTGGCCTGCAACTGTAGCATCTGGCTTAGCTCACTGAAGAACAGGGACTTGTGCTTGACTGCATTTGACTGCTCTTTCCCCAGAGCAGTCCGCATCTGCTGTGCTTTGCAGCTGGAAATTCCAAAGCAGCTCCTTTTAATGTAGAAATTAGGTTTCAGCTAAACAGTTTTTTTCATATCAAAATGGAAAATGAGTGGCAGTTATAATATTTAGTGCTGAATGTCTGAAGAAGTGTTCTAAATAATGCTTCAACTAAATCTGATTAGATAAAACCATAAACAATATCCATTTCCTTGAGTCAATTCCAGCCATAAGAAACCCCGTGGGATAGAATAGAATTGCCCAATAAAGTTTCCGACACTATGATATTTTTCAGAAGCAGATTGTCACCTCTTTCTCCTCTGGAGTGACTGATGGTTAGAATCACCACCCTTTTGGTGTCAGTGGAGTGCTATGACCATGGTGTCATGTTGGGACCATGCTAATTTCTACTTTGAGAAAGGCCCTAAATCTAACTAACTAACTAACTAACTAACTAACTATATTAAAAAATTCTCTAAAAATGCATTTATTCAAAAGCAAAATGGTCTTTATTGGGAGATGTGTATTTCATTCTGGGAAGCACATGTAAACATATCATGTGATCATTTGGGGAGGATCTGAAACTTGTTGATCACTGAACAGAGGCTTTATGTATGATTGTAAAGACTGTGCAGTACAGAATTCTGGGGGATGCCTTTAACAGGCTATCACCATGCATATGATAGCCCCCCACACACCACCATCAGTCTGACCATTTAGCTTTCTGCTTGCTTTGAGAATCTCTAATTTAAGTATACTATGATTTGAAGTCTCTAACCTGTCTTGTAGCCCTTTTGTTCTAGGAATCCAAGAAAATAGTTTTATTCAAAAAACATATGCTTCTTTATGAGTTTATTACAATATTGTATTTTGATATGTCTGACTTTGAGATAGTTAGTTTATTGTACCAGCCTGGCTGATAAACACAAGTAGGATTAATTGAAGAGCAGAGAGATAAATGGCTCGGTGAGCTTTGCCTTTCTTGTCTCTCACTCTTTGATCATCAGACCAGCGTGAGGCTGCCTTGCTTGTTTTGTGCCTCAATTTAGAGGCTACACTACCTGTGGGCTGCCTAGCCTGTGGACTGTGTCGCTGTAAGTTGAGGTCCCTTTAAGCCCACACAATTAGAATGTACATCTCTGGAGCTGGGGACAGATGGTTGGTGACCTGGCTGACAGTTGGTGACCTGCCTTGCTGTTTGCTGCCTCTGTATATATAGCCTATATATAGCCTAGCTCTCTCTACAGAGGATGAACTGGCGGCCTTCAAGACTTAAAGGGCTGCCAGTGTCTCACAACTCTCTCAGGGGAGTGAGTTGCACTGAGCCATTTGTACTGCTTTATAGTTTAACTGTTCATTTCTTGTATTATATATATCTATCTCTCTGTATATAATTTAACAGTTCATTTCTGGTGTTATCTATCTATCTTTATAAATACATATATAAAATTACTAGCAATCTGGTTTTGTTTCTCTAGAGAACTCTGTCTAACACAGACTTTATACCCTAACCTATAAAATGTGACTTAATAAAATCATTTTGGTTGCAAAAGTAGTAAAAATGTTATTATTGTTCTCAAATGAAAGCAGATAGTTGCCTGTTCTCAAACGAAAACAGATATTTAGCCCCTACTATTTGGCATGTGCATGTATATGTATGTATGAATGTTTTTGTGTTGATTGTATGATTGTCTATCTATGAAAGCCAGGATGAGAATCTATAGATAACCCTTGGATTAATAATTACCTAGGGGCATGGAAGGGAAGAATGGGCTGGGGTGGGGAACTAGCACAAGGAGCTAACGAAGAAGATGCCTTGACATTAAGTGTAGTGATGATTGCAGACTCTTCTGAATATGATTGAATGATTAAACGGATGATATATGAAGCACATGCACACAAAACTATTAGAAAAAGAACATTTTTGAAAGGGGCAAAGTTAGGTCAAAATTAAATTTGGGTTTATTATGCAATAAATCATTCTTGTTCAAGAAACACTAACTTTTAAAAGGTGAAGTCAATGATTTTTTTTGTTTTCCCTAAAGGTCACTGTCTCCCCCTCTGGGTATATTTGGGCACACGGGGAGGGCCACAGTGGGACGTCAAGGGGTCTGGAAGGAGCACAATTTTGTCAAGAGCAGAAGGTCTGAGGGGCACGCTGTTGCTGGCAGGAGAGCAGCAGACCCCAACGAAAGAGACACGAGAGGAAACAAAGTTGCTGAAGGAGTCTGAGATGCCAAGAGAGAGCTTGGGGCTGAATGGCTAGCCATGTAGGTGGGAGGCAGACACAGACATGGGTTCTGCACTGTGCCAAGGAGTCTAATTTTATCCAGGGCATGAGAGAGCCATGCAAATCTGTGAAACAGTAGAGCATCATGATGCCTTCAGATTTTTAGGAAGTTCAAAGAAAGCCTGGTGGGCCCTGGATTAGAAGTAAAGAAAGACCAGGCCTGGAGAGGCCCAGGTAGGAGGCTATGGGAGTGGCACTTGTAGGTGAGGGTATAGACAAGCGTGAACTTTAACGGTGGCAATGAGTTGGAAGAGAGGAATGTAAGAGACATTTAGGACATTGACTCTCTCTATGGGTATTGGCACGTGTTAACTTAGAATATGTTTCTCAATATTTTGTGTAACCATATGCCCCCCATGTTCTCATCTGATGTGAGCAGCCAATCAGTTGAAAGAGGAGTTTCCGGGGAGTATGGCCTGCATCCATGATGTTTTGGCAAAACTGCCCCTCTCTTGCTCTTACATTCACCTGGCAGTCAGCCTCTCTCTGGTTCTCCAGATATGAGAAGCCTTCAGCCTGTCACCGGAACCAGTAGAGTTTGGGTTTCTCAACCCCTGCCACCAGGTGAGTCGGGAGAAAACTCCATCCAACCTCCACTGACCCACAATTTGAGTTTTTCCAGCTTCCGTATTTTCATGAACCCTTCCCTTGAAATAAATCTCTCTCTATTTGAATGGATTTCAAAAGGTTTATGGAAAAATTCTATAATCTTTTTATTTATTCTTTTCCATGAACGTTTGGAAACTCATATATATATATATGTGTATATATATATATATATACATACACACACACACACATTCCAATGGTTTTGCTTCTCTCGAGAACTCAGCCCAAGAAACATATACAGTGACTGAGTGTATGTGGAGCAAGAGAAAAATTATTGATGACTGTTAGGCTTTTGACTTGGCCACCAGGAGGATGGGCAAATAGCCGGGGTGTTGGAAAGTGTTGCGTGGATAGGAGAGATGGAGGCTAGTCAATGAAGAATGGTGCTAAAAAGGGAGTCAAAAGATAACCCCCGATGTCATGGAAGAGCTGAGAGAAGTCGATGCAGATCAGTCTGTCTTGGCACAGTGGATGGAGAGACAATACTCAGAAAGCTGTGGGAGTTCTTAAAACTTCTCAGAGACATTCAAGACAAGGGTGTGCTAAGTGTGAGGAACAAAATCCTAGGGAAAGAGGCTGCGGGGTACTGGTGAGCGTTTGACCTATTTTGAATGCCGTTAGGAAACGATGCTCAGAAAGAGGCAGAAAGATGGCTATAGACCGGTTAATGGATTTCAAGGGCCTTCATAAAATCACAGATGAATACTGATACTGCTCTGCTAAGCTTGTGATCCATGATACCCCCCAATGTTGTATTATAGCTGACTGCTATCGAGGCGCAAATGATGGAAAGGACCATGTCCCATGTAACCTTGAGAATCTTCAGTGCATGGTTCATATTAGGTACTAAACATACATTTGTTGGCTTGAAATCTGTCAGTGTTTAGAAGAGTATAAGGAAGACTGAAGGAGAATTAATGAATTTGAATGATGATGATGAAGACTATTCAGAGTACCAGAATATGGCGCTGATGAGGAATGTTCAAGAAGAACCAACAAATCTGTCTTTGGAAAAGTACAGCCAGAATGCTCCTAGGCAGGAAGGGCGGTGAGCCTCCATCTCATATTCTTTGGGCGTGCTTTCAGGAAATCCCAGTCCCGGAAGAAGGATGTCACGCTTGGTAAAGAAGAGGGGTAGGAAATAAAAGGAATGCTTCCACAAGGTTGACCCAGTGGCTGCAACAATGGGCTCAACGTAGTAACAATAGCAAGGATGGTGGAGGGCCAGATCGTGATTCGCTTTGTTGAATAGGGGGTTGCTATGAATCAAGAGCAATATGACAGCACCTGACAATATCAGTGTGGAAGCAGACCTAAAACATTATTAACAAACACACTTTTTTTGTGTGGTTAGATTCTTTTTTCCCCTTTCAAAGGAATTAAATGGCAGCACCTTGGAGAGCACTGAAAGTAGAACAGTCAATATTTTAGGACGATTCTCCCAAGAGCAGGGAGGCTCTATGCGAACAGGTGTATCTGAAAAGACCAATTTGCCGCCAACAGACACTTCATGCCCTTGACTCCAAATGTAATGATTTAAGGCAAGGCAGAGCACCTGGCATTGTTTACAGGGCTCCTTCTTCAGAAAGGGACAATTAAACGAGTCTGCAAGGCTTTCAGGGAGAGAATTGGAAAAGTGATAAAAAAAAAACCCATAATAAAGAGAGGAATGAGGCTACACCAACTGTCGATTGAAAGTTGCTGGTTGACCTGCGTATCTGCTGTAATGCCAAGGGCACAAGGCTGGACCACAGAAGACAAACCAAGCTAGTTTCTGCTCAGGCTATAACAGACCACTTAACCTTGTACAGGCAACTTTTGTTCAATTTTCCAACACTCAATTTATTTATTACCAAAGGGGAGTCATATGTTCTGTCTCAGGTGATTATTTTAATAAGTATTATGTAAATGGTTACAGCAATCTACAAATGTGCTTGCTATTATTGTCAAAGGCCACACGTAAGAACCTTGGTCCAAACCAAATTTAAATTACATGCAAGGAATATCCTATCTTTGCCTCACTCCTTTCACTTGGAGTCTGCCTAGCCCACGCTCCAATTTGTGTTTACTTTTCTCTCAGAATTTTGTCTCCAGAAAAATCCTCACATATAAGATAAAATATTTTACTGAGAATTTACTTTCCAAGCTATCTTTTTATTTCAGTGTAGTCAGTATGATCAATGATCTAAAACTCTTCTGGTCTTTAAACATTTGCACATATGGGGTTGATGCAAGCAACAAATGCCTATGAAGTTGCTATTATGTGTCTTGCCCTGTGTGAGATGCGGGAACATAGGGATGAGAGCCAATAAGAGACATGAGCACAACGGAATTTCATTACTACACTCATAGAAGCTAAATATTTATACCAACATGTAAAAGAGTAATGAAACCAGAGGCAAAGACATGATATTTCTATCTGTGCACTTTAGACAAAACTTCTTAGGCCCTGTGATATTTGCTCTTGGCTATAAACAGTGGCCATAATCCACAGACGTTAACAGACAATCAAGGGAGAAAGATATTTTAGGACAAGAAAGCAGCCTGGGTGAGGATATCAGTCACTGTCTGCCATCAAGTTGATGCCAACTCATAGTGACCCTGTAGGACATGGTAGAACCGCCCCTGTGGGTTTCCCAGATTGTAACTGTTTGTGGAGCTGAACGTCCCGTGTTTCTCTTTCAGAGCAGCTGGTGGTTTTGAAATGCGGACCTAGCAGACTGCAGCCCAACACGTAATCACGATGCACCAGGACAAAGCTCAGTATGCTAAGAGGAATGGCATGTGAATTGCAACTGGACTGCTCGTTGTTCAATGTAAAATGACTTAGAAGTTCAATAAGTCCAATATCAACTGAAGGTCCTGCAAAATGCCCCCTTCTTATCCCGTCACAGAAGGACCACAAGGAAAGGATGAGTCAGCAAGGTGCCGTATAGCACCGACGAAACCCACAACACTCCTCAGTTCCTTCCCCCCACTGTCGTGACCCCAGCTCTGCCTTACCCAGCTAGACCAGAGCATGCACACTGGTACAGATGACACTCGGGATCCAGGACAGATCAACCCCTCAGGAACAATAATGGAAGCAGTGATACCCTGAAGGTAGGGGGAAGGTGGGGAAAGAAGGGGGAGAAAGAGGGAACCGGTCACAGAGATCCCTGTATTAACAACTCCCCCTCCCCGCACTGAACAACAGAAATGTGGGTGAAGGGAGACAGCAGTGTAAAATATGAAAATAAAAATAATTTATTAATTATTCAAGGGTTCATTGGGGGGGCAGGTGAGAGGACAAAAGAGGAGCTGATACCAAGGACTCAAGTAGAAATAAAATGTCTTGAAAAGCAGGATGGCAACATTTGTATCAATGTGCTTGACACAATGGATGGATGGATTGTTATATGATCCTAAGAGCCGCCAATAAAATGATTTATTTTTTTTAAAGTTTCAAATCCCTTTCTGTTGCTTTTGGAAAGTGATGGTCACCAGAGATCGTGAACAAGAAAGTAGAAGGGTAGTGGCAATCCCTGTTGAAAAATAACAGGCCCTCTCTTTAGAGAACCCCACCTGGAGGCCAGTGGCGGAAGCCCATGTTTTTGTGGAAGGGGCTACTGTTGGCTAAAGAGGGAGGGGGAAAAAAAAAAGAGGACCTGATGCAAGGGGCTTAAGTGGAGAGCAAATGCCTTGAGAATGATTGGGGCAGGGAATGTATGGATGTGCTTTATACAATTGATGTATGTATATGTATGGATTGTGGTAAGAGTTGTATGAGTCCCTAATAAAATGTAAAAGAAGAAAAGAGAAAAAAATGATTAGGGCAAAGACTACAGATGTGCTTTATACAATTGATGTATGTATATGTATGAACTGTGAAAAGAATTGTATGAGCCCCAATAAATTGTTAAAATAAATAAATAAATAGATAGATAGATAGATAGATAGATAGATAAAAAAAAAAGAAGGAGGAGCTCTGGCTGCTCTGACACCCACAGTGTTAAAAAAAAAAAAAAGAACTTCTGTGACTTAGGAAACAACCGACAAGGGAGGAGTCAGCTTGGGCAGTGGTGTGTTACACTCCTCCCCCACACACAACCTTAATCATTAAGATGTTTCAATGTTTGTAACAATCAGGAACATGGATCTCCTTTCTTCTAGATCTCAGGATCACTTCAGAGCTAGTTAGAAGAGCCAGAGCTGAGTGAGATGCACTCGCAGCTGCTGCTACTTGTTATATGTGGGGACTTGGCAAATAATTTGATGTCTGTTCACCTCAGTTATCTCATGTGTTTTAAAACGTGGGGCTGAGAGTAATACTTACGTTCCAAAACGGCAGCGAGAATTCATCATGCATGTAAAGAAGCCTTCGGAGAGTCTCACATTTCCAAGATCCTCAGTGAGCAGTGGCTATTAGTACTCTCAACTCTTCTCTGTATTTAAAAGCCACGATTGCTTAATATGCCAAATTTCACCCCCAGATCTCGAACTGTATCTTAAATACCATTATTCTCATGGAATTGGCCATGCTGCAGCCAGAGCTCCTGACGAGGGATTGATGTGGGTATTAATTTTCTTGAGAGTATTAGCTGAGGAGCTGTCTTTTACCTATTTTATAGATGCCCACACTGAGGCAGAAGCCTTGGATGCGCCCCAAGACAGTCAGACTCGAAGCTAAAACTATAATGAAATGCCTTTACCTGCAGGCTTGCTGCTTCTTCCGCCATTGCCATCTGCCCTCTGGTCCAAGCAACCATATGTCACCACACTGCTGAAAAGACCCACACTCCTAAAGCTCTGTCTGCGCCAAGCAGCGTCCCCATGCCGGTCATTTCACAGAAAATGAGGCCTGCAGAGAGCAATCGGATGTGAGAGGTGGCAAGAATAATAACCCAGGGGAATTTGATCTAATTGCATCAAATAAAATATATTTGTAAGTGTGTGTGTGCACGTAATGATATAAGAAAGATAATTCCTCTTGGTGGTTCAGATTGATCTTCCCATTGATCAAACTAGAGCTCCCTTCTTTGGCCTTGTGGTCATGACCGGGTACGAGGGAAGCCTGGGAGCACGAGCTGAAGTCACCACATGTCAAGCCCGCTTCCCTCACAATTCACTGTCCCCTTGATGGAGTTGAAAGGCTGACTTATAAAAGACATGATAGCTGTCTCAGTTTGGGATGGCCTTATGGAAGATGTTTCATTTTGGAAATTTATTCATATTCCCTAGGCCATTCTTCCTCCATGAGCGAGGCAGTGGCGGCATGGCATTTAATAAGTTTGCAGCAACATTAAGCACTACTGAGGTGAATTAGTATTGCTGCCTCTTGCTTTGATAGTTTATTACTGCGAGTCACAGGTAGCAAGCTGTACAGTCACCCATTTTCTACCAAAGATGCTAAAAACAAAACAAAACATATTATTACCTGTCACCAACTATATTGCAAGGCTCTGTAATTTACAGAGTAGTCCTTTGTTTCTGTATATTAAATTTTTTACTTAGGGCACTAAAGTCAGTATGTAAACACATAACACAATTCTCAATAAACATTGAATGAATGCATTAATGAGTCAATAGCTTGTGTAATATAAAAACAAATAAAGGGTGGATGCAGTAGCTAAGTTTTAGTACTGTTGAGAAGGTGCAAGTCCAGGTTTAACGAAAATCAGGTAGGTTTACGCACTGCCATTGAGTTGACTGCAAATCAAATCAACTTGATATAGGTGGGTTAGTTGGGCGAAAGTTAAAACCAACAGCTCAAGCCTCAGGCTTTGATGAATATCCTACCGCAGCTGCATACCCTTCCTAGAAGTGGTCCACACAGGAAGAACTAATGGGGCGGATCTGAGACCTTGAGTCAGCAGTAAGAGGCAGAGCAAACAAAGCTACAGCAATATGATCATCAGTAATAAATCAAATTTAGAAATTGGGATCCTGATGTGACAGGCTCAGGAGGTGGTTGACTATTGGATGGTTGGGTTTGATGTCAATTTTGGTGGGCCAAATTTCTCCCATGATATGATTTAACATAGTGAGTAGATATCCTGTGATATCCCGCCAACAATTGTGAAAAGAATATATCTTCTTACTTCTGTCACAGTCTTGATACAAGGGAGAGAGGTTACATTCAGGGTGGGGCTTACTCAGTATAAACTGATAATAAGTGATAAGGGAGCAGAAGCTAGCTCACTTCTACTACTGGATTTGGATCCTGCATTTGGTTGGTTGACCTCCTGTTACATTGCCTGGCGGTTCTAGGAGCCATCTGTGAACAGCTGAACTTTGATCCCTTCAGCTCTGCAGCCACCATCCGTGGTCTTTCTGCTTCCTACTCACCAGCCCTTGAAGCTGCAGGAATCAGAAGCATCCAGCTTACATATGACCCACGGACTTAAACCAGACGGGTTTACCCATGTCTACAATGGTGTGAGCTATGTCTTGATGTAAATATTGTAGACCAAAGGGTTGATGTATTCGGGTTATGGTGCTGATGAAGAATAATGAAAATACCACGGGCTGCCAAAACAAGAAATAAATCTGTCTTGGATGAAGTATAGCCTGCATTTTCCTTAGAGACAAAGAGCCTCGGGTACCTAGGACATGCAATGAGGAGAGACGAATCCACGGAAAAGGATACCATGCTTG
Organism: Tenrec ecaudatus; assembly: GCF_050624435.1. Lineage (NCBI taxonomy): Eukaryota > Metazoa > Chordata > Mammalia > Afrosoricida > Tenrecidae > Tenrec > Tenrec ecaudatus. The sequence continues at coordinate 201,366,195 of NC_134532.1, forward strand.
GAATAGCAGAAGGAGGCACAAAAAAGAAAGACTTCAACAAGATGGATTGACAGGGTGGCTGCAACAATAGGCTCAGAAGGAGAATGTGGTTGTTTCAATACCGGCAAGCATTTCCTGATGTGTGTAAAGGGTTGCCCCGAGTCAGGACTGACTTGAGGGTGTGTAGCAACAACATCAACATCAACCAGCAGAGAACCCAGGCTAACGCAGCTGTAATTCACGGTCCACACACCACCCCTTGCCACGGAGTCAGTTCTGACTTATAGTGGTTCTCTATAGGGTTCCAGCCTGTCAGTCTTTGTAGGGGGAGATATCCTCGTCTTTCTCCCAGTGAATGGTTGGTGGGTTTGAACTACTGACAGCACCATCAGGTAGGCCTATGGAACACATTCTTAACAGAGTGTGTATTTGTGGTTGGTTTTGCATGTTCACATACACAACAGATATGTTCTAGGGGCTGGCTGTTCCAGGTCAAGGTGGTCTGAAAATATTTTAGAACTTAGTATAAAAACATAATAATACTTACTATATGCCTGGTACAGTGCTCAGCTCATTCCACAACTTACCTTACTCAAACTCAATATTATCATTAATATGCTCATTTTATAAATGGAGCCTAGAGAGATTAGTACATGGCACATGGTAAAAATGAGGTGGAGTCACAACTTTTAAATCTCGGCAAGCTGACTATAGAATCTGTGCATGAGGCCAGATGTTTCCAAAAGTTCAGTGTTCCTTAGCCTTGCTGGGGCTTTAATTTGTTTCCCTGTGACCCTTATAATGGTCCTTCAAGGATATTGGTGGTGATTTCTTTCCAAAGAAAATGAAAATATTCTACCCTAAAAACTAACTTAGAAAACCCACTTTCTGAACGGAATTCCAGTTGAAAGCTACCATTTGTCTAAGTCAGGATCTTCCATAACTGACAGTGTTTGCCTGCGCTGGTATTTGCTTCATCCACGCTTTCAGTCAATATTTGACCAGGCAGTGCCGTAGGTATGTGGATCCCAACATGGTTTAAACTGACAAACATTCCTGCCCTCATGGAACTTATATTCCCTCCAGAGGAGACCAGAAGCAAACAAAGGCCATCGCGATGTATAAGTAAAGAGTTTAACGTTACTTGCTGTTGGGTGGCATCAAACTGGTCTGACCTACGGCTGTACTACGTTCGGCAGACTGAAACCTGCACCGACCTCACAATTGTCCCACTGGATCCACTGTTGCAGTCACGGTCAGTCCTTCTCTTTGAGGGTCCTCCTCTTTTTGGCTACCCCTGTACTTTACCAAGTATGATGACCTGGTTGACTACAGAAACAAATCTAAGGACATTGATATATGTATAGGAAAGAGCTTTATATCAAAGAGTTGTTATGTATTAAGACAACATCCCAACCCAGTCCAGATCAAGTCCATAAATGTTATATTAGCTCATAAGTCTGATACTAGTCTACAAATCCCTCTTCAGATTCCCACAGCTGCATGCCATGATGCAGGAAGATCACAGGCCAGTGGGTGCAAAGTCTTATGGATCCAGTGGTGGAAGAAGCATCTCACAGGTCTCAACAAGTCTCTGTGTGGCTTGTCAACATGAAGAGGAAGGCAGAGAGAGAGAGCAAGCTCCCAGAATCCTTGTGAGAAGACCATGCCCCACAAGGAGACCTCATCAGGCTGTGACTTGATTGGCAGGCTAGACTCCACCCCTACACCTATTTATGAAGTTGACAGGAAATTACATGAATGCTACAGTGTCCTTCCCAGGGATTCATCTCTCCTGATAACCTGTCCAAAGTGTGTGAGACGAAGCCTCACAATCTTTGATTCTAAGGAGTCTTCTGGTTGTACCTTTTCCGATACAGATTTATTTGCTCATTTGTTAAACTATGGTACTTTTGCCATTCTTTGTTAGCACAATTCAAACACGTAGATCCTTCTCTGGTTTTCTTTATTCAATTTAAAAGTTTCATATGCATATGAGGAAAATGAAAATACCATGGCGGTGGTCAGGTGTACCTTAGTCCTTAAAACAACATCCCTGCTCTTAACACTTTAAAGAGGCCTTATGCAGCATATTATCCAATGCAATGTGTTTTGTGATTTCTATTTTTAATTGTTTTATTATATAACTTTCTTTTTATTTTTAATCATTTTATTGGGGGCTAATACAACTCTTATCGCAATCCATACATACATCAGTTGCATAAAGCACATTTGTACATTCGTTACCCTCATCATTCTCAAAACATTTGCTCTCCACGTAAGCTCCTGGCATCTGCTCCTCTTTTGTCATCTCTTGACTGCTGCTTCCACGAGTACTGATTGTGGATCCAAGCAATACAAAACCCTTGACAACTTCAACCTTTTCTCTCTCTATCATGTTACCTAACAATCCAGGTGTGAGGATTTTGTTTCTTTTGATTATATTGTAATCGACATTGAAGGCTGAAATCCTTTTATCTTCATCAGCAATACTTCAGGTTGGCTGTCATTTTCTCATTCTGTGGTGGCTTTCTTGTTCCTGTGACGCTGGAAGCTGTGTCGCCAGCGTGTTCACCCATAGTGAACAGGTTTCAGCAGAGATTCCAGCCTAAGAGCCCACGACAAAGAAGGGATACGCTGCCCATTTCTGAGGAAGAGGTCACCAACACCGTATGAATAACAGCACACAGTCAGATGCTGTACAGAAAGCAGTAGAGCCATGGCAGATAGAATGCCAGGAGATGAACCCCTCGGGTGGGAACGCACTCAACATGGGACTGTGGAAGGACTGCCTTTCAACACGGAGTCAACCATCATGCTGTGGAAGAAGGAAAGCTTTGGGGATTGGATTTGCTGATGGGGCATGGCATGACTCAAAATGAGAAGAGACTGCTGAGTTTACTAGGATGTGATGAATGCTATAGATAAGAGGAAAAGGGAAACAAGAGAGTAGAACACCGAGTGGGCCTTGGTAATTTCAAACAGTGGTTAGCACTGAGATGCTAGGTGAGCGAAGGCTTGAAGAAGCAAGGGTGTATCCCATGTGTCTTAAGGTGGAATGGAAGTCACCGTGATCAGGAGGCTGAGTGAGCTCAGGTGACGGGGCTTGGGAGACAAAGAGTGTGTCTATGGCCACAGGTGAAGTCAGAGCTAAACTTTCTACGTGTGGATGGGCCCCAAGGATCTTGGCATCTTCAGACTCTTGAGAAAGTAAAGAGTTTAACTTCTAATTTCTAAGTTACACATTCATTTTGCCTCAGGGTGGCCAGGAGCTCCTCCCGAGAGTTCACCAATCCTGTGCTCAGACAGAATAAGCCATCAACTCAAGATAACATTCAACTTAATTCACACGGCAGTTTCCTATCCATGAGTTCCGGGTGTGAGAAGGAGAGTACTCCAGCCTCAGAATCAAGGTCTTCATTCCCTACCACTTGCAGATCCCTTATAGAAACCCAACTCTTAATATTTATATACAGTTGAACCCTGGTACTCGACTGCATCAGTACTGACATAACTGGATTTTCAAGCAAAATGTTGAGAACATGTTGCATTGGAGCTCAAACAAAACACCAGAATCTGATCTAGCGCACGTGAGTTTGGTAAGCAAAAGCAGTTCGGGTTTCCGGCACTCGGCGTTAGTTGGCATTAGTATGTGTTGTTTAAACCTTTTGCGGCTGTGTTCCAAGCATTGTGCTATACTTTTCTTAGTTTTTGTGGCTTTTTGTACTGTTTTTAGATAAAATAAGAACATGGGTCCTAAGAAAGAGTTTTTTTTTTAAAGAATCATGATAAGGAACTGGTTAACCATGTTATCGATATTTTTATTATAATTTAGTAAACCCTTTTAGAAAACAGTTAAGGAACCGCCAATAGCAGAGCATATTAGATAGATTTTTTTTAAAGAGAAAGTCATCCAGGTCCTAGTGAAAAAGGTAAAGAGGGGAAAAATCTCCTGAAAAGCAGCTGCCAGTTGATTTGGTGGAAGGGGATTCCCGGCCAAACAATGACTCTCTCTCCATCCCTCCTCTCCACATCCGTGTCCACAGATCCAGATCCTCATCAATCTCCAGGTATGGGCCATACTGTAGGTGTTAAAAACGGTTTTAATAATGTGTTTCTTATTTAAGTTATTTAACTCTGAACTTATTTACTTTAAAATTTCTGTGTAATGTTTTGTATAAAAAGGCAAGGTTAGGGGAAAACTTGGTGGTTGAGAATGGATTAATCCGTTTTCAATTATTACTTATGGGAAAAATTGATTTGGAACTTGACTGCTTCTCATACGGACGCTCCTTCCAGAAAGGATTAGCATCGAGGTCCGGGGTTCTGCATAGAACTTTATTTGAAGAAAATGGCATATGCAATTGCTAGGAGCTACCCAGTGCAAACTCTATAGGTCAGGATAGACTGATGATTCCTTCAGAGACAATGTCAAGAATCTGTAGGTGAAGGGATGGAAAGAGTGAGGTGTGAGACAGATGTATGTTTATAGCCTAGAGGGAGAATAACCTAAGAGAAAACTCTCTCTCACGCCTTCTACTAATCAGACGAAGCTCACCCACATTGTGGAGAAAAATCTGCTTTATTAAGACCAATGGCCTCAGTCACATACAAGCACAACTACTTCACAGCAGCAACTCCTGGTTTGACTGAATTATCAGTCCCCGTAGCCTAGCCGAGTCAACACACAAATAACTGTCGCACCCGCCAGCTGTTTTCCCACCCCCAATAGTCTAACTTCCTCACACAAGTTGGGAACCTTGACTCAAGAGGAGGGGTCTAGTTAACTCCTGAAATGGAGACTCTCCAATGGGCTTTGACCTGGGTTTGCAATGGATAAAAGGGGCACACTGAATTATTACTTTGCAAACGCAATGGGGAGAACCGCATATTTACAGTATGGTCCACAGGGGCTGGGGAGGGGGGGGGCGGGATGTCAGTTTACCAGATGAAGAGGGCTCCCCTTTTTAGTTTGTAAGATTTTCTTGCTATTCTTTTGCTTCACTTTCAGAAGCTCTGACTTAGAGAGGAATTGACTGTTTGCTGAACTAGACAATTAGAATCAAAACTGACCCTGATGAGACGCCATCGTGGGGTCACAGTCTTGTTGAAGTTGGGTTGACAAGTCGTAAGAGTTTTTTCCTTTACAAAACTTTTGTACTGAAGCTGCCCTACTTGAGAGTGAGTTTGTTTTGCTGCAAGAAGTTGCAGTTGTCAAATACCAAGAAAATCTCTGAAGGATGCTGACAGAGGCCCCTGCTCAGGGCCTTGACGACACTTGATGTCAAGTCAATTATTCATAGACTCTTTTGTGAATGGAGAATGCTGTCTGCGTGTATGTGAGTCTGCACAAAGGACTTTGAGTTTGGATCTCAGGTGGAATCTTTTATGAGAGGAACTTAGCTTGAGGGGCACAGCTCCCTATCTCAGAAAAGGGAGAAGACTGGTTTTGCGGAAAGCAGAAATTCTTATATTCTAAGTATGACTCCATTCACTGACCACTGAGTGACTGACTGGCTTTGGGCTCAACAGCAATTTGCTTAATTATATAAACCCACAGCTTCTTGGTTTCTAAATGTGAGTATTGGAATAGCACCCACCTTGGGGGACTTTCTTGAAGACTGAATGAGACCTGTATGGATCTCAGTGAAGAAGTCCATGAGCCTAGTCTAAGACTCTCTTTTTACAAATAAGCCAACTGGGACTCAGAGAATTTAAGTGATTTGCAAATCCAGGCTTTGGCCTGGCCTGTTAACTCCAAGCACAATGCTCTTTCTGCCACGCCTTAGGGAAGAAATAAAAATAGCTAGAACTAGTAAAGCTTGAAAGAACACACATCTATTGAAATCTCATTCTATGAAACTGAATTCAATCAGACAAAAGAATTCAGGAAGTTGCCTGGTGGCCTTCCGAGTGATGCATCCTGCGTGATATGTGGTATTGCTAGTTGACTTGTTACTCGCAAAGAAGTAGCCATGTCGTAATCCTTGGTGCCAAAGCATGTTACCTAATTTGTACAAAGAGTGTTTGTAGATGTCACTGGGGTATGGACTTTTAGATGAAGGTTGTGCTGTTGGTCCCCAAATCTATGACCAAACATACTCCCATGCAGCCTATTCCAAGTCATAGCAAGGCTATAGGTATGGGTAGACCTGCCACCGTGGGATGGATTTCTAAGGCTGAGCATCTTTGAGGGAGCAGGTACCCTAATGGTCCTCCTGCTGAAATCTATGACAAACGAACACCCTTCTATGAAACGCACAGACAAGAAGTGAAGTGATGTGCCCAGAGAGGCAACGATTGGAGAGATGCAGTCACTGTCCCTAGAAGGCCCACCGCCACTAGCAGCTGGAAACGGCAAAGACCCAGAACTTGCATGTTGTTGTTGTTGTTAGGTACCAACAGTCAGTTCAGGTGCATAGTGACTGAAACACTGCCAGCTCCCATGCCATCCTCACAATTGTTCCTACGTTTGAGCCCATGGTTGCAGCCACTGGGTCAGTCTATCTCCCTGAGGACCTTCCTCTTTTTCGATGCTCCAGTATTTTACCAAGCATGATGTCTTTCTCTGGGGACTATTCTCTCCTGAGAACATGTCCAAAGTATGTGGAATGATGTCTTACCATCTTTGCCTCTAAGGAGCACTCTGATTGTCCTTCTTTCAAGACAGATTGGCTTGTCCTTCTGGCAGGCCATGGCACTTTCAATGTTCTTCTCCAGTACGACAATTCAAATGCATCCATTCTTCGTCAGTCTTCCTTATTCAGTGTCCAATTTTCCCACACCTATGAGACAGTTGAAAATACCATGACTTGGATCAGGTGTACCTTAGTGCTCAAAGTAACATGTGTGCTTCGCAATATTCTAAAGAGGTCTTGAGCAGCATATTTGATTTTAAGTGGTAAGCTACTAACCCCAAGTTCAGCAATTCGAAACCACCATCCACTCCTTGGGAGAAAGTGGAAGGTTTCTAATCCTACAAAAAGTTACAGCCTTGGGTAGAGCCACTCAGAAACAAACTATCAAACAGACAAACAACCTCACTGCCATCCAGTCAATTCTGAGTCCCGGCCGCTCTGCCGGGCAGGGTAGAATGGCCCCCGAGGGCGTCTGAGACTGCAACTCTGTATAGGGCTAGCAGCCCCACAGGTTACCCCTCTGGGGGAGCATAATCCTGCGAAAGCCTGGGTTCAGTCTTCTAGTTTCCAGTATGGTGAAAAACAAAAATAAAAATTAAAATGTAACATTTCTACGGTTTTATTTATTTTTTATGTCTTTTTATTGGGGGCTCTTACAGATCGTATAACAATCCGTACACCCATCATGTCAAGCACATTAGCACATATGTTGCCATCATCATTTTCAAGACATTTTCTTTGTACTTCAGCCCTAGGTGTCAGCTCCTTCTTTTTCTCTCCCTCCCACACCCTTCCACCCTCATGACCCCTTGATAAATTATAAATTGTTATTATTTTCATATTTTACACTATCTGCAGACTCTCTTCATCCACGTTTCTGTAGTTCATCACCCTGGGTGGGAGGTTATACATCAATCATTGTGATTGGTTCTCTCTCCCTTTTCTCCCTCACTTTCTCTTACCCTCATGGTATCACTACTCCCATTATTGTTCCTGAGGGGTCTATCTGTCCTGGATTGCCTGTGTCAATAGCTTTTATCTGCACTAGTGTGCATGCTCTGGTCTAGCTGGAATTGTAAGGTAGACCTGGGGTCATGATAGTGGTATGGGGGCATTAAAGAACTAGAGGAAGGTTGTGTGTTTCATTGGTGCTATACTGCACCCGGACTGACTCATCCCTTCCTTGCAACCCTGCTGTGATGTATGTACAATTGTCTACAGATGGGCTTGGGTCTCGATTCCCCCACATTCGCATCAATATGCTTGTTTGCTCATGACCTTCTGATGCCGATTCCTGATCCCGTTGACACCTCGTTGACACCACAAAAGCTGGTGTTTGGGAACCACTGCCTAGAGAAACGAAACCAGGACACTTACTGTTTTATATATATGTAAGAGAATAGATTTATACAGCAAGAAGGACTAGAGCAGCTAATTCATCCACATAGCAGTACAAATAGTTCAGTTCAATTCACTTCTGTGGAGCAGTTAATATACTGGAAGTCCTTCGACAATCCTGGGCTGCCAGGAAGCAGATAGCAGAGTCTTCCCTCGGGCAAGGTAAGCAGAGTCTGCAGCAGGCAGCAGGGTGAGTCACCAACAGTCAGTAGCTTGGGGGCTTAGCAAAGCAGGCCTGAATGGGATGTCAAATGCAAGCAATGCAAGGTGACAGACTTAAGCAATGTATACACCAGCAGCATGGCAAAGCATGTCTCAAAGGAGCCTCAAGCTCTAGCGACACAGTCCATGGATTGGCCTGGCCCACAGGTAGTGTAGCTCACAGGTTGAGGCAGAGAACTAGGTATGACACCACCACCTATGCTTTAGCATACTCTGATCACCACAGAGCAAGAGATAGAAGGGAAGGCCTTAGAGAGACATTTCTCCCTTTGCCCTCCAATCAAACTGCGACCTGATTAATCCCACCTGTTCTTATTGGCCAGGTTGGCACAATAAACCTACCTATCACAAGTACAGTTCCAATGTCAATCTGCTACCTTCACATTAACATATAAATATATGTACATAGACCTATATCCCTATCATTATATATATTATATATTTACATATATTTATATCTCTATACACGTCTTTTGCCTCCTAGTTATCTCTCTGATTTCCTTTTACTTTCCTCCTGTCCCACTATCATGTTTGACCTTCATTCAGCTCTCAGTAATTCCTCTCAGCTACATTGAACTTGATCAATCCCCACCAGGCATTCTACACCCTCCTTGCCATCGATTTTAGATCTCTTGTTGGTCCCTTGTCCCTGGGTTTGTTGGCTATCCCCTCCTTTTCCCCCACCTCCCCCTCTCCCCTATCCCTAGGAAACATCGGTCCCATTGTTTTCTCCTTGGTATTGCTTATCTTGCCTATCTCATATAGATAGGCATGAGAAAAAAGAAGGTGGGGAAGGGCCTATAAATAATTCCAACTCTGTGTGCTGATCCTTATATATGTTTTCCAATGGAGTTTGACGAGGTGCCAAGGCCTGCCCTCTGAGTCTGAACATTGTTTTCAGGTTTCCTTTGGGACTTTGTGGCTTTGCTCCCCTTTCCACTCTATTGTACTCCCTTCGTGTTTTGCCCCAGTGAGCGCGTGTGTGGGAGAGAGGGTGGTGTCAGACTGGGCATAATTCCCACAGTGTTTCCAGTGCTGTCCCAGCAGTGCTGTGGTTCAGTGAGGGGTTGTTGTGTGGCCAGCCTTCGCCCTTGGGGCTTGGTGGGCCAGGATAGAGTTCTCTCCCTCTCCCTCTCCCTCTCCCTCTCCCTCTCCCTCTCCCTCTCCCTCTCCCTCTCCCTCTCCCTCTCCCTCTCCCTCTCCCTCTCTCCCTTTTAGTTTGCTCCCATGTGGTCTGGGCAGACCCGTCACTCTCCCTGCACTGTATTTTCAGTGCTCTCCTGTGTAGTTCAATCTTCTGGAGAAGGGGTTGCCTTAACTGGGTTTGGGACCAGCCCCACAGACCTTTCTTTTAGTTTACTGCTTCATGCTGGTTTGTTGCTCTCAAGGATTGGTACACCAGGTTGAGATCTGGTCCCTCTCTCCCTTTCCTATGGAAACATAAACAATACCTCCCCATGGGTAGATCAATGCCTCTTCCCCCATTATCCACGTCCTCTTTTTTCCCCTTCTCTTTCCCCATCCTTTTTAGTTGGCTGCCACATGCACCCCTGACTTGTGTCTGACCCCTGCCAGAGTGCCTGGACCTTGCTCAGGAATTTATGAATTTAGTGGCTTTTCCCTTATGTCCCTTGTGCTTTTTAAGCTACCTCAGTGGACTCATGTTGCACTTGTCCTTTTGTGCTTGGCTTACTTTGCGTAGCATAATTTCTACTGTTTCAAACCATTGAGTGTATGGTAATTTGTTATGTAAGCCCTAAGCAAGTTCACGTAGTTACAGTGTCTGAGAACTAAAGACAAATGTGAAGCTGATGCCAACGGCTTAAATAGAAAGCAAATGTTTTGAGAATGATGAGGGCAACGAATGTATGTACCAATGTGCTTTACACAATTGATACATGTATGAATTATGATGAGTTGTATGAGCCCCCAATAAAATGATTAAATAAATAAATATAGAAAAAAACATTGTGTCCTAAGATGTAAGTCATATGCTAACATTGGCAAGTCGGGAGGCAATGGTTGATCATATCTTTGCTTGCCTGTATTTAACCTGCAGCTGTCATGCTTTACTGGAGCACATGATTCAGTAAGAGAACTCCAGGCGGCCTGTCTTCAGGTTACTGAGAGTAATTGACTAGGGATAATCAGACAGGCAAATCAAGTGCAGTGTGGCATGCTAAGGATCACAATGTTGTTGTTCAGTTGGCTGGGACATGTGGCAACCCATGAACAGTAGAAAGAAACATTACCCTATCCCGTGTCATCTACATGATCCTTGTCATGCTGGAGTCACTATTGTGGCTGCTGTGTATTTTGAGTCGACCCAACCTAGGAAGCCCATCTGTCATTTCTTCTGTAGGGATACATAGGTCTCCATTGGTGAGTTCTTTTGAAGTAGGTCCCCAGCCTGGTGTTCTTATTGTTCCTTAGTCAGGAAGTTCAGTCGATACTCTTCAACCATGAGTGACCGTACTAGTATTTGAAATGCCAGTGACATAGTTTCCATCAGCACAGCAACATGCCGGCCACCAAGGTACAACAACTTGATCGACCGATGATAGAAGAGTCCTGAAAATGGGGATTTTCCAGCGGTGCTGGAAACAGAGAAGGGAAGGGCCTCTGGCCAAGGCTGGGGAACCTCTAGTATAGGTTTTAGAAAGAAACTGATACCTGAGATGAGGTTTCAGTGTGGTAGAGGTTCAGAGAGGAAACTTTTGTAGACAGAGGTGGAGGACACACAGTTTGTTCCCACCTCCGTATGGAGGTTCTTAGGGCTAGAGCAGTAGTTCTCAACCTTCCTAGTGCCATGACCCTTTAATACAGTTCCTCGTGTGGTGGGGACCCCATATGTGGGCGCATCTGCATGTGGGCGGACCTGCCTGGAGACAGACAGATCGAGGAGCAGTGGTGTCTCGGTTCCTAAGACCATCGGAAATATGGTGTTAGGCGACCCCTGTGAAAAGGTGATTTGACCCCCAAAGGGGTAGTGACTCCCAAGTTGAGAGCCACTGGGCTGGAGGTTTTGTCTTTTATTGTGCCTTCTGCCTGCATTTCCATGGCCTGTGTGTCTCTATAAGAACACTATAGCTGTTTGCAGGGTTGAGATAAATATGAGACAAAGAGGCGCGCCTGAGTAACACATATGAGGCAGGTGCTCAGGAGAGATAAGCTCAGAGAAGCGAGGGGCGAAGTCTGGGTTGGAGGACAGAAAACCCATTGACTGATGGGAGCATGCCCAGCTAAGCAGGCCTGGCTCTGCCTGTGGCCTCTCTGCTCGTGCCTCAGAGTCCACCCCGCTCCACACTCCTATCGCTGACTATCCTTCAGTGCATCACCCCAACTTTCAACGTTCACGCTGATCAAAGGCAGTAAGCAAGAGAGAAGGGTAGCTGATAAGTTTTGGTGTGGCAAGCCTTGTGTTAGGCTCTTGTTTTACACAATCTAATTTAACCCTCACATCATTGCTATGGGCAAAGGAGTAACACTGGTTTTTGTTTGCTTGTTTGAACAAGAGAAAATCCTTTTACATGGTGGGATAACTTTCTCAGAGCTGAGGGGCATATTGTTATTGTTGGGTGTGGTTGGAACAATCTCTGAAGCACAGTGATCCCGTAGGAGAGAACACATAGGCCCCACAGGCATTGTCTCTTCAGGAGAAGGTCACCAGGTAGTTTTCCTGTGGAGGTGCTGGGTTGATTTGAACTGTCAACCTTTCGTTTAGCAGCAGAACACATGACCATTGCACCTCCAGGCTTCCTTTTGAACATATGAAAGACCTTTAAGAATCTTCCTGCTGTTTACTTTTCCAGGTTCATCTCCAAGATGAGTCACCCTGCCGCATGGTTTATGGTCTAGCCATTCTCACCTGTTGCTAAGTGCTGTCACACACACCTGATGCTCGTTCTTCACTTAGTGGCTAAGTGCAGTGGCTTACTAGGGTGTCCTCATTGCCTCATAGGAGGTATTGCCTCTAGGACAGCGGTTCACAATCTAGGGGTCACGACCCCTTTGGGGTTCGAATGACCCTTTCACAGGGCTCGCCTAAGACCGTATTTCCGATCATCTTAAGAACTGAGACACCGCTCCTCTCTCCGTCTCCAGGCGGGTCCGCCCACATGCAGAGACGCCCACATATGGGGTCCCCACAACATGGGGAACTGTATTAAAGGGCGGCAGCATTAGGAAGGTGGAGAAGTACTGCTCTAGGGAGAGAGATGTGCTTGAAGATATTATTGGTTGTCACCACAGGGGGGCGTAGCACGCTCATCCAGTGGCTGCAGCCAACGATGCTGTTAAATATTCTACTATAACCAAAGGGCATCCATGCCCCATGACAAATAAATAAAAGCCCAGTGGGTCATTATAAGTCAGAATCTGCTCTGTGACTGTGAGCTGAGGCCGATTTTGCCATTGAGCCCCTTTTCAACTGATGGTGACATCATACACTATTGAGTAGACCTGAGCTCCACACAGTTTTCATGATGATCTTCACTGTTTATATTGCTGGGCTTTTGGGCAGAATTGTTGAGTGAATCTAAAGCACTAACTTTCCTATCAGTATTGAAGGGCAAATGATTTTCACCACCCAGGAACCTATATCCAGCATAAAATATCATGGCTGAGGAACTGTGCCTTCATGCATATTACTCCCTGGCAGGCCCGTTTCTCAGAAGTTCTGATGGTCCAGCGGTTCAAAGGCTTAGCTGGTAACCACAAGATCGGTAGATTGAACCACCACCTGCTCCATGGGAAAAGAAATTGGACCGTCTGCTAATGTAAAAATGTACGGCCTTGAAACTCCGATGGTGCAGTTCTGGTGTTGTTAGGTGCCGTGTAGCGAGTTCCGACCATCTAGTGTAGTAACCCGACACACAGCACTGCCCAGTTCTGCGCCATCCTCACAATCGTTCCTCTGTTTGAGCCCATTGTGGCGGCCACTGTGTCAATCCATCCTGACCTTTTTCTTTGCCCCTCTACTTTTCCAAGCATGATGTCCTTCTCCAGGGACTGCTCTCTACTGACCACACAGCCGACGTTTGCGAGACGAAGCTTCACCATCCTTGGCACTAAGGAGCTCTCTGGCTGTGCTTCTTCCAACGCAGGTTCGGTTGGGCTTTTGGCAGTCCCCAGCACTTTCGGTGTTCCTCACCAGCACCATAATCCAACGATCAATTCCAGACACTGATTTTCCTTCTTTTTTTAATTCAGTGTCCAACTCTCCCAGGCACCCAAGCGCAGTGAAATTACCCTCAGCTAGGGCAGGCGCACGGTAACCCTCAACGTAACATCTTTGCTTTCAGCACTTTAAAGAGATCTCACAGAGCACATTACCCAAGATCTCACTCTTTTTTTCCTTTTATCCATTTTATTCACATTAAAGAGGGATTTCAGGTTTGTTTGCAATCCAATTATTAGGAGTGGTTGAGAAGTACCAAATCCATCACTACTTTGACGACACACTAGCCAAGATCTCTTGACTGCTGCTTCCAAAAGTATTGTTTGTGGATCCAAGCAAGATAAAATCCTGATGCATTCAACCTTTACTCAATTTAGCATGATGTTTCCTATTGGTCCAGTTGGGAGGATTTTGATGTTCTTTACCTGGAATTGTGATGCACACCAAAGGCTGCAATCCTTGATCTTCATCAGCAAGTGCTTCATATCCCCCTCACTTTCAGCAAGCAAGGTTGTGTCATCAGCCTATAACAGGTTGTTTACGTCGTCCTTCCATCCCGGTGCTGCATTCTTCTTCATATATTCTAGCATGTTAAATGATTTGATTTGCATACACATGGAGTATGAATGGTGGAAGGATACAACCTTGACACACACCTTTCCTGATTTTAAACCATGTACTCTTCCCTTATTCTGTTCATACATCTGTTTTTTGATCCATGTACAAGTTCAGCAGGAACACAACCAAGTGTTCTGGAATTCTTCTCAAGGCTTTCCATAGTTTGTTATAATTCACATTGCCAAATGCCTTGGCAGACTCAATAAAATAGTCTGCTGTAAGTTAAGATCCATCTGTCATCAGCAATGATGCTGTTGCTCCTTGTCCTCTTCTAAATTTGGGCGGAGCCTCTGGGAGCTCCCTGCTGCAACAATTGTTGGATGAGCTACAGAAACATTTTACTTGCATGTGATATTAATGATAGTGGTTATTCTCTAATTGGGACATTCTGTTGGGTTACCCCTTTTGGAGTGGGTACAACTATAGATCTCTTCCAACCTGTTGGCCAATATCTGTCTTCCCAATTTCCTGCTATGGACTAGTGAGTGCTCCCATTGTTTCATCAGCATGCTGAAACATTGCAGAGGGCATTCCATCAACTCCTGGACCCTGGTGTATGGCTAAAGCTTTCAGGGCAACTTGCATTTCTCCATTCAGTACCATTGGTTTTGAATTGCTCCCTCCAGGAGTAAAGTCGTCAGTATTTATTATATCCCAATGCAAATTAAATCCAAATTTTCACAACCTGAACAATAGGTAGAGTCATGATGAATAGACAAAAGATTGAAATAGTCACGGATCCTGTTTGCTTGGGTCCACAACCAATGCTCATGGAATAGAAGGGAGAGAAGCAGACACTTGGCTTTATGACAACCAGGGATGGAGACTTAATCTTCTATTCCTGCTATAACAAATTACCACAACATATGTCACTTCAAATGACAGTTATTATGTTATATTTCTGTGTGTTAGAAGTCAAACACTGGTCTTGCTGGGCTAAAACTAAGCTGTGGACTACATTTATATTGGACATTTTATTAGGAGGGACCAGTCTCTGGAGTCAGCCAAACTGTCATGCCACAATGAGTAACAAGTACACTCCTTAACACTTGGAAAATCCCACTAGTTTGAGGTTATCTCCCTGATGTGAGGAAGAAAGGCTAGAGCCTTCTTTTTGGCTCAGGCCACAGTTCTTATTGCACTTGCACGTACACCTTTTTTTTCCTCAGAAGTAGCAGAGAAAATGACAAACTACCCTATGATACCGAGCAATGATATTTGCTTATTATCATCAGCGAAATATTAGGTGTTCCATCCTATAAAAATAAACCCACTGCCATAGATTCTGGCTCATAGTAACCCCATAGGACATTGTATAAATGCCCCCATAGGATTACCAAGATTTCAAATATTTATAGACTATTGCCCAAACTTAATTTTGTGCAGAGGCTAGTAGTTTACAATATCTAAACATTTGGTTAGTAGTCAAGCTATCTTAACCACTGTGCCATCTAGAAATTAATATATCTGTTGGTAAAAGTTTTTAAAGTTGCTTGAGGCAACCTGGAAGGCATACTACATGTCCACTGAGAGCACAGTCTGGAAAATGAGAAACTATTAATAAGCTTATATTGGAAGAGATAGATTGACACAATGGCTGCAACAATGGGCTCAAGCATAATAAGGCTTGTTAGAGTGACGGAGGACTGGGTGTTGTTGTTGTTGTTTATAGGGTTTGAGTTGGAACTTGAAGGAACCTAACAACGACATCATTAATAGATTGCATTTTGTAAAGTGCTTCTATGGCTGATTGACTGTAATATGTCATAGATTGTAGACAAGCCTGTATTTGATTGTTAACCAGTCAGAGCCCAGGTGGCATGCATTGGACTGAGATCCACAACATCAGCAGTTTGAAACCACCAGCTGCTTCAAGGGAAAAAGGTAGGGCTTTCTACTCCCATCAACAGTTCCAGTCTCAGAAACTCACGGGGGGGAAATTCTACCCTGTCCTAGAGGGTGGCTGTGAGCCAGTATTGACTAATGGCAGTGAGGGAGTGAGAGAGTCAGAAACTGTAAGGGGAAAATAGGTGATAATGGAAGGAAATTAGTAGAAATCTTAACATGAGAGAGAGGTGGAGACAGGCTTCCCCACATACCCCTCCAGCACAAAGGAAGGTGAAGGGCAGAATAAGACATTTCCTTACCATGGAAGATACCCAAGATATGAGACAGAGTGAAATGGCTGGGGGAAGAAAGACAAGTTGTTCACACCATCCACACAATGACTGAAGAGACTCTTGAGTTTTGCGGGTGAGACAAGAGTTCAGCATGAAGTCTGGGGTGCTTGTGTGCTAGGGTGTGAGAATGCATATGCTTGAAAAGAGGGGGGACACTACAGAGGATCAGCCAATAGCAGAAGACCCACAATTAGCTAAATATTAGGTTCAGCTTTATGTTTTCCCAGGCCTTTTAGACTAGCTAAGGGCCCCCTTTTGGATTCTTTTCCAAAGTATCCCTCTTGAATAAATTTATTCTTTCTGTTCAAACCTTTTCTCTGACTCTGGTCGGAATTTTGTCCCTCCCCTGAAATCTTTGTTGCTAGCGGGACAAGAACCAAGGAGTGGAGACACTGGAAACACGAAGCCTCCTCCCAGAAACAATATGTATGTCAAGAAAAGAAGAAAAAGTCAATTAAGCATTGACATAATGCTTTGTTATTGCAACAGTTATAAAATGCAACCCAATCTCAAAGACATTAAAATGAGTAATGAATGTGTACCATAGATTTAGTGATATATAATACAACAAGCGGTACACTCAGGAAAGAATTGGACTGCTTATAAGCAGAAATTTTAAAAGTAAGGTATAGGAAGTCAGGGTCCTGTAGGGTCATTCAAGGATTAGAAAAGGCAACCAATTCTGGACCTCAAAACAATGAGATGTGACAAGACTTTGGGTAGGAAAGAGGAAACTTCTCTGTTGAGAGAGAGACTGGCCTTGCAGTAAAGAAAATGGTTGTCCCCGCAAGCCTGTTAGTCTCAACGTAGCTGTCAATTGTGTTGTTGTTAGACGCCATCAAGTCTCTCTGACCCATAGCAGCCTGCATGCACAACAGAACGAAACACTGCGCAGTGCTGCGCAACCGTTACCATTGTTCCTGCGCTGGAGCCCATCTATGTCGATCTATGTGTCTGAGCTACTGTGTCAGTCTGTCTCACCCAGGACTTTCCTCTTTGTCCCTTGTCCTTCCACTTTTCCAAGCATGATTTCCTCCTGCAGCGTTGAGCTTTTCATGAGCGTATGTCCAAAGTTGGCAAGATGAAGTCTTGCCTTCCTTCCCTCTAAGGTGAACTCTCACCTAACTTCTTCCAACACAAATCAGTTTGTCCTTTAAACAGTGTGTCCGTTCTTCTCCAGTCCCATAATTCAAAGACATCTTTTCTTCTATGGTCTTCCTTATTCAATGTCCAAGTTTCATGTGCATATGATCCAATGGAGAATACCATGGCTTAGGTCAGATACATCTTCGTCCTCAAAGTAACATCCTTGCTCTTTAATATTCTAAAGAGGTCTGTGCAGCAGATTTACCTAATGCAATACATCTGTTGACCTCATAACTGCTGCTTCCATGACCATAGATTTTGGATCCAGAACAATTCTTGACAACTTCAACCTTTCTTTTCTCCCTTTAGCATGATGTTACCAATCGGTCCAGTTGTAAAGATTTTGATCTTGTTTATATTGAATTTAATCCATGCACAAGGCTGCAATCCTTGATCTTTATCAGCAGATGCTTCAATTCCTTCTGACTTTCAGCAAGCAACGTTGTGTCATCTACGCACTATAGGTTGTTAATCAGCCTTCCTCCAATCCTGAAGCCCCCTTCTTTAGCATGTGGCCATCTAATGCAACTGTCATTATGTGGAGAGAATCAAACTTGGGGTGAGGAAGCAAAGGAAAACAGGTCTATGACTCAAGTCTGCAGAGGGACTTTGGGTACAGTTTAAAGCCCAGGGATCTAATTGAAAGCAGATGATTCAGAAACCTACTAATTATTTGAGAGAGTTTTCCTTTAAAACATTCTCAATTCTTGTCTAGAAAAATAAAAGCCTATGCTGTTTAGTGAGACATAAAATAATCATAACACAAGAAGTGACCCTTAAGAGATGGGCAGCTCACCAGCAGAGTGTAATTCTACATATTGAGTGTAGCTATGGTATAGAATAGCCCCAAATAATATACTTTTGTGAAACGTGGGATCTTGGGGAGTAAGGAGCAAGCAAGTTTCCCAACAGGGCAGAATCAAGGATAATTCAAGTAGAATCTTCAATATTGTTAGAATAGAAAACCTTCATAAAGTCAGCCCAGTTGTATTTCAGAATTGTTTCAGATCAGTGGCCTCCAGTCTTCTCCTTTCTCAATGGAAATGTCTACATGGTTATTAGGTCCCTGTTTCATCATTGCACGTTGGATGTGGGAATGGGAAAGGAAAAAAAGTTCATTCATAGGTTGTTGTACTATGAGTAAATGGAGACCTTCTTCCAATGAGCCAACTCAGAGAACCCCAATATCCCCATAAGGCTTCCAAGTCTGTAATATGTATGGAACCAGACTGCCACACCTTTCTTCTGCTATTAAGGAAATAAATCAGCCAGAAATCTGGAATTTGAACTAGTTTTTTTTAAACGTTTTATTAGGGGCTCATACAACTCTTATCACAGTCCATACATATACATACATCAATTGTATAAAGCACATCTGTACATTCTTTGCCCTAATCATTTTATTTTCTTTCTTTCTTTTCCCTTTTCTTTTTTTACATTTTATTAGGGACTCATATAACTCTTATCAGAATCCATACATATACATACATCAATTGTATAAAGCACATCCATACATTCCCCGCCCCAATCATTCTCAAAGCATTTGCTCTCCACTTAAACCCTTTGCATCAGGTCCTCTTTTTTCCCCCTCCCTCCCCGCTCTCCCCTCCCTCATGTGCCCTTTGTAATTTATACATCGTTATTTTGTCATATCTTGCTCTATCCGGAGTCTCCCTTCCCCCCCCCCCCCTTCTCTGTCTTCCCTCTCCCAGGGAGGAGGTCACAAGTGGATCCCTGTAATCAGTTTCCCCTTTCCAACCCACTCACCCTACTCTCTCCCAGCATCGCCCCTCACACCCTTGGTCCTGGAGGTATCGTCCACCCTGGGTTCCCTGTGCCTCCAGCCCTCATATGTACCAGTGTACAACCTCTGCCCTATCCAGCCCTGACAGGTAGAATTCGGGTCATGGTAGTTGGGGGGAGGAAGCATCCAGGATCTGGGGGAAAGCTGTGCTCTTCTTCGGTACTACCTTGCACCCTGACTGACCCATCTCCTCTCCTAAGCCCCTCTATGAGGGGATCTCCAGTGGCCGACTCTTGGGCCTTGCGTCTCCACTCTGTACTTCCCCCTTCATTCAATGTGGTATATAAATACATATATATATATGTATATATATATATATATATATATACACATACACACACACATATTCTTTTTTTTTTTTTGCATGATGCCTTATACCTGGTCCCTTTGACATCTCGTGATCGCACTGGCTGGTGTGCTTCTTCCATGTGGGCTTTTTTGCTTCTGAGCTAGATGGCCGCTTGTTTATCTTCAAGCCTTTAAGACCCCAGACACTATCTCTTTTGATAGCCGGGCACCATCTGCTTTCTTCGCCACATTTGCTTATGCACCCATTTGTCTTCAGCAATCCTATCATGGAGGTGTGCAGCCAATCATATGATGATTTTTTGTTAATTTGAACTAGTTTTAATGTAGATTGGCTCTTTGGGTTGCTCCCCTAGGAGATACATGAGCATTTTCTATGCCCAGGAGGAATAATACAATGTATTTGGTCAGTAGAATTAGGACAATTCCAATGAAGATGTTATGTGTTTACGAAACCCAAATTATTTTCCACCAGGCCACAGTGGAAGACCATATTGTCAATCCTCCATTGCAGTAATGGAAGGAGGTAATTAAGTACTTGACAACAGAATGTGGATGGAAGTGGTCCTCATCATGCCCACAACAGGATGCAATTCAACCCCAAGCTCCATCCGAACTCTCATGTTCTTGCTTCCCATTAAGGAACTTAGCAGCTAAGTGATGGAGATGGTACAGTTCTCCTTGAGTGATTACAAAGAACACAAAGAAATACACAACTCCATCTCATCCCATAATCTTTCATGAGTATGGTCAAGAGTGAGTAATAATATCTTATTGTGTGAAAATGAGATGTTTATTATCTCTTATTGCAGAATAACAACCCAATCTAACAAATACAAATGCAATCAACACATTTCTTCCCATGGAAGTATTCTTCTTGGTTTACCCACGGCCATTAAATATGTCCCTACTCAACAGCACTTGCCATGGTCTCATTGTTGTTAAGTGCCATCAAGTAGGTTTTGACTCATAGCAACATGACGTGCAACAGAGCAAAAGCATTGCCTGGTCCTACACCATCCTCACAATTGTCCCTATGTTTGAGCCCATTGTTGCAGCCACTGTGTCAGTCCATCTGTGGAACACTTTCCTCTTTTTCATTGACCATGACGGCCTTCTCCAGGGATGGGTCTCTCATGATAACATGCCCAAAGTATGTGAGATAGGATCTTGCCGTCCTTGCCTCGAAGGAGCACTCTGGCTGTACTTCTAAGACAGATTCGTTTGCCCTTTTGGCAGTCCGTTCAATAGTCTTTGCCAGCACCATAATTCAAAGGCACCGAGATTCTTCTTTGGTCTTCCTTAGTCAAGAACAACATACGCAAAGAAAGCAAAAGGTCATTAGTACGAGGGGAAAGAAAGACAAGACGAGACTGGATGTCAAAAACTCAAACTTGCTGAAATGGTGGAATGTCAACCAGGGGTTATTGGTACAGTGAATCGATGTGTTCTTTTTATCTTCTGATACTTCCTGCTTTATTTGATATTTTGTCAATACAATCAATATTGCAAATAGAGGCTTGAATTTTAGTTTTACTTGTAAATAATTTCATCCTTGACCATTATGCCCTATAAAAATAAGATAGTTGATAAAGTGGATAATGATAACTAGAAAAATTATACGGTGTGCTTAGAGACAGTGTATTTATACTCACAGACAATGGACTGTATAGAAAAGGATGGTGAGAATGTATGCAGAACTTCATGACTGAAAACATATAGTAACGTAAAGACTATACAGATAACTAGGTTTATTTGTAATGACTGACCTTCAAAAGAGCTCATATGCCCATTAACATTTAAAAATTTTATTTAATTGGCTTATCATATAACTTTTTGACATTTCAACTTTTTGTAGGTGTATCACTTATTAATAATAATTACAATAATTCACTCTGAAATGCTACCCTAAACCAATGTCATATTTTTATCACAATTTACCCTTCTCTACACTCAGAGTTGTTTCTTTTCACTGTACTTATTTTACTTGTATAACCCAACAATCAGAGAAGCTTGAATTTTTTAAGAAGAATGTAGCATCAGAATTGGCAGAAAGTTCACTAACAACCTATGATTTTCACATGACAAAGTCTTGCTTGCTGACAGCAGAGTGGACTTGAAGCATTTACTGATGAACAGCAAACATGACAGACTATGGTGCAGAACACATCTCAACATGAAGAAAAAAAATCCTCACTTCTTGACCAATAAGCAACTTCTAAATAAAAGAAGAAAATATTAAATTATCAAAGGTTTCATTGAACCGAATCAATGCCCATGAGAGCAGCCATTAAAAACCAAATAACATTGCATTGGATAATTCTGCTCCACACTACCTCTAGAAAGTGTTCAAGAGCAAAGCTATCTCTAGGAGGACTAAAGAGCACCTGGCCCAAGCCATGACATGTCAATGGCTTCATATGCATGTGAAACCTCAACAGTGAACACAGAGGTCTCTAGGAGAATGGATGCTGTGGTAGTTACATAATGTGGTGTCAATTTGGGACTTTAGAAGGTTAAGAGTTAAGGGGTGGAGTCTAGTCTGTCAATTGCATCATAGCCAATGAGGCCTCTTTGTGGAAAATACCTTCTCCTGAGAATTCTGGGAACTCT
The DNA here is from genome assembly GCF_050624435.1 of Tenrec ecaudatus. Lineage (NCBI taxonomy): Eukaryota > Metazoa > Chordata > Mammalia > Afrosoricida > Tenrecidae > Tenrec > Tenrec ecaudatus. Next base: position 201,388,278 of record NC_134532.1, read on the forward strand.
GGCTTTTTTTTTTTCTTCCATGGAGGCTGGAGACACACTCTCTCTCTCGGGTCACTCCCTTGGAGATGCTCTACTGAGAAGACACATGGCACTAGGCCTGTAGACCCTGTGCCCTGGGAACTGGAGAAGCCACTTGGAGACCCCTGCCAACACTGGGACACTTATAATGCCACTTTCTACCCACTGGCCCGTGTTTGTCCTGCATTCAGCATCATTGCATGTGTTTCATGAGTCTGAAGAGGACTTTATTGATTGGTATCAGACATATGGGCTAATATCAGACTTATGGGCTTGGACTGGACTTGATTGGATGCTTTCTTAATGTACAATCACCCTTTATATAAAACTCTCTTTTATACACATATGAGTTTCTATGGATTTGTTTCTATTGTCTACCCAGACTAACACAGACACCCTTGTATTGGCAATGACTGCTGAAAGTACCCTGGGTTGTCAGAAAGGACAAATAGGTCTTGGGAGACCTACTCTGATTCTTTCTTAGAAGTCAATACACAGTGGCCGCAACAATAAGTTCACACATAGCAGTGATTGTGAGGATGGCACAAGTTGTACATGGGTTGCTATATGTCGGGACTGACCTGACAGCAACTAACAGCTTGTTAGTCTAGGTACTTTAGAGAAACAAATCCACAGAAACTCATGTATAAAAGAGAGTTTTATATAAAGGTTAAGTTCGCATCAAGAAAACATCCCAACCCAGTGCTGCCCAAGCCCACAAGTCCAACATTAACCCATATGTCCAACACCAATCCACAAAGTTTTCCTCCATCTCACAAAACACACTCAATGATGCCAACTGCAGGAAGAAAGCTGAGTCAGTGAATGTGACTTGGGGTCATTGCATCGGGGTAGGTCCATGTGGCTTCTCCTTGGGGATGTCATGCAGGAAGTGAGCCTTGCCAGCTGAAGCAGGGAACTGGCTAAGGCAGCTACATTCCGGTCTGACCACCAGAAAGCAAGAGACCCGAGAACTAGAAAGGTGAGACTGACTGAGCCATTTATCCCTCTGCCCTTCAATTAACCCCACGTGTGTTTATCGGCCAGGTTGGCACAATGAACTTTAACTATATAAAACTGTAAGAGCAACCGTAGAGTAAATTTACTAATCCTAGTGTTTGGAACACACACATAGAAAAACACCTGCGTGCTAGAATTTACCGTGTAAGCACTTCAGAGTCTTTCTTCTGTCCGAAATCCTGTAATGACCCCTGCCATGAAATTTTTATCTCTGAAATAATTCTTGGTTATATTTAATGGAATCTCAAATCATAAGAATTTAAACGTTGGTCCTATCTAACTCAGAGATCTCTAGGTCTGCTGCCAAGTAGCAGTGGTCAATATCTCCTCATCGATTATAGAAGATGAGCAGTGGGATTAGCTACCCAGGGTGAACGTTGGAAGGAAAATAATCAACATTATTTTCATATCCCATGTTTTATGCTGGGGTTTATAGGGAAGAAAAGTAGTGAAATATACATATATTTTGAGAGACACAGAGAAAGAGAGAGATGGGAGAGACACAGAAACAGAGAGAGACTCTGGCTTATATCAAGGAAATGATCCATATAGTTGTAGAGGTGGGAATGTTCCAAGTCCTTGGGTCAGAGGAATGGTGAGGGCTTCCCACGTACATAGCTGCAGGGCTGATAAAGTGGCAGTTGTGCAAACAGAACAAGGAAATACTGCATGGTTTACAATCCGGAAAGGTGTATGTCAGGGTTGTATCCTCTCACTGTATTTGTTCAATATATATGCTGAGCAAATCATAAGAGAAGCTGGATTATATGAAGAAGAGTAGGGCTTCAGGATTGGAAGAAGGCTTATAAACAACCTGCAATATGCAGATGATAAAACCTTGCTTGCTGAAAGTGAGGAAGAATTGAAGCATTTGCTGATGAAGATCTAGGATTGTAGCCTTCACTCTGGATTATAACTCAATGTAAAGAAGACTCAAATCTTCACAACTGTACCAATATGTAACATCATGCTAAAAGGTTAAAAGCTTCAAGTTGTCGAGTTTTTTTTATCCACAATTAATGTTCATAGTTGCCAAGAGGTCAAAAGATATATTTCATTAGGTCAATCTGCTGCACAAGACCTCTTTAGAATGCTGAAGAACAAAAATGTTCCTTTGAGGACTCCTGTGCACCTGACCCAACTCATGGTATCGTCCATATGCACGTGAAAGCTGGACATTGAATAAGAAAGACTGCAGGAGTGTAGATGAGACCATGCTGTGATGCTGGAGAAGATGGTTGAAAGCACTCAGGACTACTAAAAGGATGAACTGTCTGGATTGGAAAAAGTAAGACAAGAGTTCTACTTTGAGGCACGGATGAGAGTCTTCGCCTCATTACTTTGGATATATTTCCAGGAAAGAGCAATCCCTGGACAAGAACATCATGTTTGGAGGCACGGCAATAAAGAGGAAGACCCTGGATGAGATGGACTGACACAGTGGGTGCATCAATGGGCTCAGGCATAGAAACAATTCTGAGGCTGGGGCAGGAAAGTGAAGTGTTTCGTTGTTCATAGGACCCCTTTTGGTCAGCGCCAACTCGACACCTAACAACAAAAACAGCAGCTGATGAACCCTAAGATCAGGGGCTTAGACATCAGCCTTCTGGCTGCAAAGGAGAATAAATTCAAGGCCAGCAGGTAGGATAAACAGGCTGCTGACTGCTCCCGGGATTAGCAAGACAGATAGATGGCTTATGGCTGTAGTAGAAAATAGAGCCAAGGTAAGCAGGCAAGATGGTAGCTTGATGATGATTCTAGAAGCAGCTGATAGTACAGCAGGTTGCTGGCTTAAGTCCAAAGAATCAAAAATTAGATTTGGTCCAGATGCAGGATGCATACCCTGCAAAAACCATGCAAGTTTCCCCCAAAGCATCCATTTATATTGAAAGCAGGCCAACGACAAGAAGATCACTTCACAGGCATGTCTATCCTTAACCACCAAACCACTGAGCATCCTGATCTAGTCAAACTGATACAAAACCCTAACAATAACCTCCTATCACCCCAATATCCTAGCAGAGGGAAGAGGTCACTCATTGTAGTAGATACAAATAGAAGAATTCCTACGAGTCCAGAATGGTTCTACATATTGTGGCTAATCTGATAGCGCTTACTCTCTGCAGAAATTGCTATTCTAGATTCCTGCTAAAAATCTCACCTTGTCGGCTTTGCCTTTCCCAGCTCTAGGTAGATGCAAAGGTGATTAGCATGCAGGTTGAATAACGTGCTCTTTCTGTTGTTCACTGGGTACAGTTAAAATGGAAATCATTTGCATAACTGAATTTTCCCTTCTGCAGTGTGTGGAGAGGGGACATCTTGTTGTGAGTTACTCCATAAGGTGAATTATCTTAATGGATTCCAGGGGTATGAAACATTAACAGATGTTTGTGGAAGCCTAAATTTATTTTGCGTTGTTTAAAGACATAATTTAAGTTCATCTGTCTTCAAATCACTATTAAATGATGCAAATAAACAACCATTCAACCACGGAGCGTGTCATTAAGAGAAGGCTCTGCCCAGAAAATACTGTTGCATATCAAATGGTATTTTAATTTTTCAAGGATATGGATGGCGTTCATTGTTTGAGGTATTTACCATTTCTAAAAGAAAGCTAGAGGCTGTGCTGAGCTGCTGCTGCTGCTTCTTCGTCTTCTTTTTTCTTTTGTTGTTGTAGCTTTTAGAAATTTTAGGAAATGCATTTGCCAGCAGGAGCAGTATCCTCTATTAGGAGAAGGCTCATTGGCAGATGGTCAAGTGAGTGCCATCTAAGGGGAAGAGCCATCTATGATGACTCGAATTTATATTCTGATTTTAGCGGAAACTCGAGAGCAGAGCAGGAAGCCCATTTGTTGCATTTGTGCTTGGCTGGAGTCAGAGAAAACGTCCTCTGGGTAGGCATGCTTTTGTATTTATGGGTACGCCCATTTGCCAAGAGGCCATTGTTTAAATGTAATTGTGTACTAACAACAGCATAAACTCCCACTGAATAACTCAATACAGATACTTCAGTTGACATACATTTATTGCAGAGTGTGGATTATGTGTTAGAAGTAATTGGGTAACAGGATTATGCAGTCTAAGAGTTCTATCCCTCTGTTACATCACAGGCCTTCACAGGGTGGTAAAATGCATGGTACACGGACACACATTTAAAATGATGAAAACAAGCCGCCCACTTTTATTTGAAAATGTGATTCTATTTGTTATTCTGTAAAAGTGTGCTGGTTTAAAACAGAGCACCTACCACGGGCTCGAGTAGAAAGTCAATGTTTAGAAAATGATAATAGCAACATTTGTACAAATGTGCTTAATACAATTTGATGTATGGAATGTTATAAGAGCTGTAACAGCCCCCAATAAAATGATTAAAACAAACACCCCTCCTCACATACTTCCCTGTGCTTTTGCCTGCCAAAATTCCAACCGTGGTTGAAAAAGCAATTTGGCTATAACTAGGCACTTTACCTTAAACCTTTCAAAAGTAATAGCAAGTGGGGGGTTGTGAAATGCACATTTAATCAGCTAATATGCTCTCTGAGCTAAAAGGAACCATTTAGCCCCCCCCACTGTTTAGGGCTTATTATTGATTTTGTACTTTAGTTAATATTATGGGGGTAAGAGGAATCTAATGTGTAATTATGTTATGATTAAACTTTAATCTCTTTTACAAAAACACAAATATTGTTAAAGCTGAAAGGAAACAGAACAAGCTTTCTGAGTTAACTCCTTCATTTGATAGCTAAGGACAGTGACTTGCCGAACACTAAATTAGGGACCCAGTACCAGAAGACAGAGCTGGCAAGAACACAGATTACCAGGGATCATTAAAGATCAACAGCCCAAACAACAAAACCATTCAATATTTTTCTTGACAATACCTTAATGGTCTCTCTGTCCATAATCCCAGTTTTATCAAGAAGCATAATTATAACAGGGGTCCCTATGGCACACATTGCAGATCCCTGTGTAGTTGCTTTCATGCATTACATCAGCCAGAATGAGTTTCTGAATGAGTAAGGATTTCTGGAATAATTAAGAAAATATTTGCAATTACATGCTTTCTTGATGTTGCTTACCATGGACTCCATTCTAGATTAGTCCTCTAATGCCCGCAGAGCTCTGCTGAAGAACCTCTGCAGAGACCACAAGTCCCCATTTGCCTGGCAACGGAAGGCTCCTACAGCTTTCTGGACACGTGATTTGCATAAAGTAAGAGGTGGGCTTTGAGTCATTCATGCATGTGCTTCTTATTCTCTTCCAAATGCGCCTACACTCAACTGGTACCAAAGGCATGACGGGCTTCTCAGATCCCAGGGTACATGGATTCAGATGCATAGCCTACACCCTCCCTTTATAACAGCTTTTCATTTGATTTTGCTTGAGTCAGTATTCTTATTTTATTCCATGCTTAGGACACACTTGAGCAAATGCATGCATCTTTTACTCTGTGAGAGTTTTCTTTCCCCTGAGACTGATGAAGAAGAGACCAAAGAGTGTACTCAAACCTCACAGTCACCCCAGCTTCCTTAGACACCTCTCTCATTTACTCTTCATCGTTCATCCATCAACAAAGACAGGACTTTTGGGCTTCTCCATGCCTCTTCCATCCTTATCAGCATTGCCAATAAGTCCTCAGCATTGCTCCCTAGACTCTGCCAATGGCTTCCAAACTTTACTTCCTATGTGACAGTAAACCTTGTGTGCGGTGGCACCTAAGACCTCTCCCTGATCTTTTTTTTAACTCTGGACAATGTGTACTTCATGATTCATTCATGCTGAACCATGGGTAATTCTCTACAACGAAACCCAAACCAAATGTACTGTCACTGAGTCCACTCTGACTTCTTCTGAATCATACCTGATAGGAGAGGGTGCACCTGCCCCGGTGTGTTTCTGAGACTATAAGTCTTTCCAGGTGTAGAAAGACTCCTCCTTCTTTTTTTTTTTAAAATTTATTTATTTATGTATTTTAACAATTTATTGGGGCTGATACAATTCTTTTCACAGTTCATACATATACATACATCAATTGTATAAAGCACATCTGTACAGTCTTTGCCCTAATCATTTTTTTCTCTTTTCTTCTTTTACATTTTATTAGGGACTCATACAACTCTTACCACAATCCATATATATACATACATCAATTGTATAAAGCACATCCATACATTCCCTGCCCCAATCATTCTCAAGGCATTTGCTCTCCACTTAAGCCCCTTGCATCAGGTCCTCTTTTTCCCCCCCCTCCCTCCCCATTCCCCCCTCCTTCATATGCCCTTGGTAATTTATACATCGTTATTTTGTCATATCTTGCCCTATCTGGAGTCTCCCTTCCCCCCTTCTCTGCTGTCCCTCTCCCAGGGAAGAGGTCACATGTGGATCCTTGTAATCAGTTCCCCCTTTCCAACCCACTCACCCTCCACTCTCCCAGCATCGTCCCTCACACCCTTGGTCCTGAAGGTATCATCCACCCTGGATTCCCTGTACTTCCAACCCTCATATGTACCAGTGTACAGCCTCTGTCCTATCCAGCCCTGCAAGGTAGAATTCGGATCATGGTAGTTGGGGGGAGGAAGCATCCAGGATCTGGGGGAAAGCTGTGTTCTTCATCAATACTACCTCACACCCTAATTAACCCATCTCCTCTCCTAAACCCCTCTATGAGGGGATCTCCATTGGCCGACACTTGGGCCTTGGGTCTCCACTCTGCACTTCCCCCTTCATTTGATATGATGTATATATACATATATACACATACATACACACACTTATATCTTTTTTTTTTTGCATGATGCCTTATACCTGGTCCCTTGGGCACCTCGTGATCGCACTGGCTGGTGTGCTTCTTCCATGTGGGCTTATTTGCTTCTGAGCTAGATGGCCGCTTGTTCACCTTCAAGCCTTTAAGACCCCAGACACTATCTCTTTTGATAGCCGGGCACCATCAGCTTTCTTCACCACATTTGCTTATGCACCCATTTGTCTTCAGCGATCCTATCATGGAGGTGTGCAGTCAATGATATGATTTTTTGTTCTTTGATGCCTGGTAACTGATCCCTTTGGGACGACTCGATCACACAGGCTGGTGTGTTCTCCCATGTGGACTTTGTTGCTTCTGAGCTAGTTGGCCGCTTGTTTATCTTCAAGCCTTTAAGACCCCAGTCACTATCTCTTTTGATAGCCGGGCACCATCAGCTTTCTTCACCACATTTACTTGTTCACCCACTTTGGCTCCAGCCGTTGTGTTGGGAGAGTGAGCATCGTAGAGTTCCAATTTAATAAAAGAAGGTATTCATGCATTGAGGGAGTGTTTGAGTAGAGGCCCAAGGTCCTTCTGCCACCTTAATACTTGACCTATAAATATAGACACATAGATCTATTTCCCCATCCTCCTATATATATTTGCATGTACATGTCTTTGTCTAGACCTCCATGAATGCCCTTTGACTCCTAGCTCTTTCCTCCATCTCCCTTGACTTTCCTCCTGCCCTACTACCATGCTTCATCGCCACCTGGGCTAGAGTATACCTCTTCTCTAAGCAACCTTACCCTTGATCGTTTCCCACCAGGCCTGCCACTCCCCCTTCTCTACCATTTGGGGTCCCATGTTTTTCCCTTTTCCCTGGGTTTGTTAACACCACTTCCTTACCCCCCCTACCCCCCCACCCCAAGTCCCCCCGGAACTGTCGGTCCCGTTGTTTTTCCTCCAGATAGTTCATCAAGCCTGTCCTATTCAGACAGACCTGTGGAAGACTCCTCCTTCTCATGGAGCAGCTGATGCATTCAAACTGCGTGACTTAACAGCCCAAGTATAACCCACTCTTCCACCAAGGCTCCTCGATTCTCTATAAACACACCATTCAATTTCTACCTCATGGATTCTTTCACACTTGCCATTGCCTGAAACCCCAACATGCAAACTTTGGGGTATGGGAACACATGGGGAGATGCAGCAAGCGAGGGAAGAGTGTACTGTATTCGTTGAATACAAGTTTATCTAAAACCTGTGGCCTTTGTGCTGATTCTGACTCGTGGTAGCCCCAGATGTGTCAGAGTAGAACTGTATCAGAAATAGATCTTTGAGGAACTTCAGGGTGAGCTCGAGTCTCTGACTCCTGGTTAGCAGCTGAGCATGTTATCTACTTGTGACACTGGCTGTTGTTGTTGTTGTAAGTTGTTAGGTGCTATCCAATTGGCTCCAACTCATATCACCCCTATGCACAACAGAAGGAAACACTTCCGGTTCTGCACCGTCCTCAGAATTGTAATGCTTCTGCCCACACTGCAGCCATTGTGTGACTATCTCCCAGGGAGGGCCTTCTTCTCTCCCCCTCGACTTTACCAGGCATAATGTCATTTTCCAAGGACCTATCACTCCTGATAACTTGTCCAAAGTCTGTGAGATGAAATCTCACCGTCCTCACTTCCAAGAAGAATTCTGGTTGTACTTCCAAGAAAGAGCTGCGTGTTGTTCTGGCGGTCCCCTGTGGTTTCAATATTCCTCACCAACACTATCATTGAAATGCCCAAATTCCCCTGTGTACTTCTCTAGTCCCTCTCTAGATTTCACATGCATGTGAGGTCATTGAAAATAGCATGGTTTGCATCAGGCATATCTTAGTCCTCAAAGTAATGCTCTTACTTTTCAACTTCCTAAGAGATCTTGTGCAGCAGATTTGTAGAATACAATAGTTGATTAATTTCTTGATGGATGCTTCAATAAATATTTATTGTGGATCGAAACAAAATTAAATCTTCATCATTGAGAGCTTGAAATATTCCTGGCTTTTAGCAAGCAGGGTTGTGTCATCTGTACATTACAGGTCGTTAATAAGCCTTCTTGCAATCATCAACCACGCTCTTCATCATATAGTCCCATTTCTTGGATTATTGGTTCAGCATACAGATGGTTAAGTATGGTGGAGAAATAAACCCCGATGCATGCCTTTCTTGATTTTAAACCAGCAGTATTTAATAACTTTAAGCAATGACGTGTTGTACTACTCAGGATGCCAAATGTTCCTATCCACTATCACTGCCTTGACTCTCTCTCACAGCAACCCTGGATATCGTTTCTGTGGTTGTAAACACGTGCATGAGCTGATAGCCTCATCTTTCTCCCAGTCATGGAGTGGCTAGCGGTTTTGAATTGTTGACCTTGTGGCTAGCAGTCCAACACTTAGTTGACAATGTGGAGAGGGATGTTCTAAGGAACAACCTGGTTGTATGTCTTCCCAGACAGATGTGTTTGTCCTTTTGGCAGTCTGTGGTACTCCAAAGGCCTTCATCAGCACCGCAATTCAAACGCATTGCTTCTTCTTCAGTCTTTGCTATTCAATGTACAGCTTTTTCCTGCGTATGAGGTGAGCCTGACTTGAGTCGGGCACACCTTGGTCCTCAGAAGAGCATCCTTGCTTTTCAACGTATTCCAGATGTCTTATGCGGCAGATTGTGCTGCTATGAGCATTAATTGTGGATCCAAGCAAACTGAAGAGGAGAGAAAGAGTGGAAGACCGCAAGGAGATGGGTTGCCACAACGGTTGCCCCAATGGGTTCAAGCATAAGATCCGTCATGAGGATGGTGCAGGATTGTGCAGGGTTTCATTCGATTGTGTGTTTGGCAGGTATGGGCCAGAATCACCTCCATAGGACCTAACAACACAACGATTTTATCCCTATATTTTCACCGATGGTTTTCATAATTGTAGGGCTTGCATTTAGCAAAAAAAGATCTGAATCTAAAGAAGCACAACTAGAATGCTCCTTAGAGACAAAGACGGCCCGACTTGGTCTTACATACTTTCGATACATCGTCAGGAGCAACCAGTCCCTGGAGAAGGCCATCATATTTGGGAAAGGGGACAGTAGTGAACAAAAGGAAGGCCCTCGACAAGATGGATTAACGCAGTGGCTGCATCATGGGCTCAGGCACAGGGACAGTTGTCAGGATGGCGCAGGACTGTGCGGTGTTTTATTGTTATGCGTAGTGTTGCTATGGGTCTGAGTTGACTCAATGGCACCGAACAACAACAATTTATCTTGAGTTTGTTTTTGTCTATGGGTTGAAGTGTGAGCCTTGTTTCCTTCTTCTGCAAAAGGAAATCCAGTTTTGCCAGCACCATTTGTTGAAGAGATCATCTCTTCCCTATTTGATGCATTTGGGCCCTTTAAAAAAATCAGTTTGGGGTTTTTTGTTGTTGTTATTGTTGTCTTGTAAATGGGTTGCTTTTTTCTGGGTTCTTAATTTTGTTCGATTGATGTACATATTTATCATTTGATGAGCCCGAGGCTATTTTGACTACCTTGTTTGGCTGTGTAGCATGTGTGAGGTTGAGAGAAGAGAGCCTCGTACTTCGTTCTTCTTCTTAGTGCTTTGCTGATTCTGGGCATGAATGACTACTCTTTCCATATATTTAAAGAATGATGCTGTGACTTAGATAAGAATTAAGCAGTTTTAAAGAAGCATTTCTTAAGATAAAATATACGAAAATTGTTATAAGTTTTGGTCAATTTCGAACATTTTCAAAAGGATGATTTTTAAATTTGTCATGGCTTGTTCGGAGGAGTGGGTTTTTGTAGGTCTCTATCCCATGATTTTGGCTGTGCTTCCCCCTACCCCAGATCCTAAAACTCAATTAACTCAATATCTCCTTCAAGAATTTCTGAACACCCAGTATAGATTAAGGGCTCCAAATCTTGCCCTCACAAAACTCAGGGTGTATCTTTCCCTAGCCATGGAAATAGAGTAAAATATGTTTCTGTGTTTCTGCTCATCTCTAGTAAATTATCTAAAAACATAAAGTGTGTCCCCTTATTTCTTGTATTCTCAGCTTCCAACATAATGCCTGATTCATTTAATTAATTTAATCACTTATGTTATTATTGAGCTATTCTGTATCTTCATTCTAAAGTTATTCAAGGCACACAGGCATTCATAAAGGAGAGAACATGGTTATGGGAAAAAATTAAACCTAGGATTGCAATGACATATGGTCTCACAGGGTCATTAGGATTAAAATAGAAACTTGGCCTTGGGATTCATAGGTATATATCTCTTGGATACTCTCTTCTTGGTTTTTAATATTGAGTTTATTGAGTTATATTACACAGAAGAAAAACAAAAAGCAAAAAGGAAGACCATAAGTTATATCTAGAAATACCTGCTATCTTTTTTCATGATCATTTGGGAAGGCTCACTTATTATTTCCATACTAAGACAGACTTGTAAGATAAGTCTGGAAATATATCTAAACTAGATAATGATGTCTCCAAAGTGAACCACCCACATCTATAAGCCATAGATATATGAATAGATTTGGGGCTCACACTTAATCTAGCCCCAATCTAAGAACAACCAATATTTATGACATCTTACTAGAAGCCATCATGAAGAGATCGCTGAAGATTTAGGTACTACAGGAAAGCATGGTAAATAAGTCAGATGGTTCCCAGCATACAGAAAGAATATCAGAAAGCCTGAAGTCTTAAAGTCTTGTCTTAAAACACCAGATATCTAAGTGAGGCATCAACTAAGTCCACATGAAAGAAGCACACCAGTCTGTGTGATCCAAGCATTGTAAATAATACAATCCAAGTCCAATGAAGGGCATGATATTAGAACTTAAATTCTGAATACCCAGTTTGCAGAAGGCTATGTGTGACGGTGGAAGCCCAAAATCCATTTTCAGAGTCCCCACAGAGATTAAACCTCTGTTGAGTTGTCTCAGACCAGAGTTCAGGGATGTGGTTAGCCATGCTATCAGAGAGAGAACATTGTAAAGTCAATTATGGCAGATGTAGTTAGGTTAAAATGCAATCTCTCATCATTTGATCTCCTTTTGGATGCATTTTAAAGTTGTTTCCAATTTTAATATTTTCTGCCTTTTTTTCAATCGAGAGTTTAAAATGTTTTGTCTAGGCATTGTTGGCTTATTTGCTTCCTGTTTGTGTTCTGCATAATTTTCTGCATAGTAAATCCAAGATAAATGTGTTAGGCAGGGTTGACTAGAGAAACAAATCCAGAGACATTCATATGCGTGTAAGAGAGAGTTTCATATGAAAGGGCAATTGGCCCAGGATTCTAGCTGCATCAGACCACTTTCAAGTGTTGCAGAGCAAGGATATTACTTTGAGAACTAAGGTGTAACTGACCCAAGTGATGGTAAGTTCAATGTCCTCATATGCATGTGAAAGTTGGACACTGAATAAGGAAGACCAAACAAGAATTGATACATTTGAATTATGGTGATAGGAAGAATTTTGAAAGCACTGTGGACCACCAAAAGAACAAACACATCTGTTTTAAAATTAGAGCCATTCCTGAGAGGCAAGGAGGATGAGACTTTGTCTTACACACTTTGGATATATGCTCAGGAGAGACCAGTCCTGGGAGAAAGGCATCGTGCGTGGTAAAGTTGAGAAACACTGAAAAGATGAAGGCCTCTTAGTAGATGGAGTGGCCCAGTGGCTAGAATCCTGGGCTCAAATATGAAAACAATTGTAAAGATGGGGCAGGAGCAGGTGGTGTTTGTTCCATGGGGCATAGCATTGCTATGAGTTAGAACTGACTGGACAGCACCATGAGTCAGAATCAACTACATAGCAACCAGCGATGCTTAGTTCCACAAGATTGCCTGATCTCAGACCATTCTTTGGAAATCAATCCTTACCAATGCAGTCTCCCTACATTAAAATTCCAGTCTCCCCAAACTAACTTGAGTTATTCACCTTGGTCTTGATTGAATTTCCTTGAGTTTCTGTGTTCTGTCCCTCCCTTCAATGGAAGACGGAATCCCACCTGTCAAAGTGGTGTAGGTGAAGTGAATGCTGCCTGAGGACCAAATTCTTCTTCAAAAGAACCTGGAGGAAGCTCTGCTTTCTGAGCAGCTCACGCGGATTCTTCCACGCCTTCCTTTTGTTTGGCCATCAGAGGCTTCCTCTGCTCAGGGTGGCAAGGCAGGAACAGCTGGCAAGGACCTAAGAGCTCAGTTTCCTTTATACTAAAATTGTGGCACTGACTAGATTGTGGTAAAACCAGGACGGAGTGGAATAAGCAAGGAAAGGGCCCTTGCAGGGAGATTTAATTTCTGACTTTCACACCAAGCTGCACATTTATCTGCACAGGAGGGGCACAGTGATCTTTTAATGGATGTAGGTAGCCCTTGGAAATGTTGATGAAAGACTTTGTAATCTGGCCTCTCGTTATTCTGTGCAGCCTTGGCACTGAGATCAGCCATTTAGAGTTAGGAGCCTCCCCACCAGGGGAAAAATATGGAAATCATATAAATTAACTCTTTCCTTCTCTACAGGAAATTTGAAAGGCTGATGACACAGGGTCAAGAAGTTTCCAATTTAATAAAGATTTCATCCTGGCCACCTGCTATTCCATAGCTCTTCACAGAAAACCTCACTTTTTTTTTTTAAGGACAAATTCACAAAATGAGCATATATTCCCTATGAATTTTTTCCTTGGGAAGAAAGAGAACAGTTTCACCAACATAATTTATCAAGCTGCTTAATTTCCATTCCTTTTCAAATAATTGTTTCTTAAAAAGCAGAATAATTCATCAGAATACTCTACATGAACATGAAAATGACACTGAAGCTGCCCTTGTTTGAGGAATAAGAAAATTTACTACTGTTATTATTAATTGGAATTGACAGAAATTTGTTAGGTTTAGAACCGCCTTTTACTGTTAACGACTAATGAATCGAGGGGAAGCAGATCCAGCTAAATTTAGCGCCAATCTGAAAAACACATGATTAGAAACTGGAATAGTCTTTTGTGTGGAACATCCTGAATATTTTTCCCTTTTCATAGCAAAGTTTTAGTGTGTTTGATTGACTGGTACCTTTTTTGTGGTATAGCTCAAGGCATAAAACAAAGAAACCTGAAGTGGTAAACAATCTATTTTGAGTTTATTAAGATCTGGAAATGAGACAGGGAACTAAGAAGAATAGAAGCAAGTTATCTAATAAGAAAGGAGATATAGAGACAACCACAATACTCATATTTTCCCCATATGTTATTAATTTTTCAAGTGTACTATCTACATTGGGCCTGCAATGTACCTCCAGAGCCCAATATTGCAACCTCTTTATTTGAAAAACAATCCATAAATATTGATGCATGGCAAACCCAAGTAACTTGAGCAGTTGAACTAGTTCCCGAATTTCAATTTTTATTTAAGGTGCAGAAAAAGATATTGTCACTTGCAGAGATAGGAGTTCAAGTAAAATTGTGGTAGCTAGCTCAGACCCCACCAGAGTTGGGTCATTTCTAGAATGCTTAGGGGCAAATTCAGGCGCACAAGGGGTTAAACCACCTTCTGATGCAGTTCTATGATGGGGAAGGAAGAACCGAGAGGCACTAGCTTGAGTCAAGAATAGTGATGATCTGAAGTGTAGTATCCTTTTTAAAAACATTACCCCAGTCCAGTCCAAGGACTCATGCCTGTGTGTTCTGGATAAACCATTACAAGTAAGAACCAGGAAAACCAGCCCATCAGAATCTCACTGGGATGCATCACAGAGCTGAGAGTGTAACACAAAGGCAGTGCAGAGCCAAGACTGATATTTTGAAATAATAATGGATGTGAGGTTAAAAGAAAAAGAAATCAGTGGTGGTTCAGTGGTGGAACTCCCCCTTCCATGAGGGACAAAGTGCTTCATTCCTGGTCAATGCGCCTCATGCACAGCCAGTGCCCATCTTTCACTGAAGGGTGTGAGTCGTTATGATGAGCAGAACTTCCAGACTAAGATGGTCTCAAAAGAAAGCTCTGGTGGCTGCCTTCTGAAACTGCTGACGAAAACAGTCCAATCTGCAGCAGATCATGGGGATGGAACAGGTCTGGACAGCACTGGTTACATTGTTCATGGTGTCAACGAACCATCAAAGTAAATTCCCAAGGGGCAAAAACACTTGAACTGATTATAAGAACCAAAGGTTAAAAAAAAACAATTTGTGGATTAACATCTTACTCCAAGTTTGATTTTTGGCATCAGTGGTTCTCATAGAGAGAGCTCCTTAATTTTTGGTGGCAGCTTTGTGAGCCTCTGAGGGTCTGGAGTGGAAGAGTCAAGGATACTGCTGTTGTTGGTAGATGCTGTTGAGTTGGCTCCAACTCTTAGCGCCCCTACTCCCCACAGAACACAAGACAGCTCAGTCGTGTGTCATGCTGACGATTGTTTTTATGTTTGCGCCCACTGTGTCAACCGCTGTGTCAATCAATGTCATTCAGGGTCTTCCTTTCTTTAGCTTCCCCTTTATTTTCATAAACAAGATGTCCGTTTCTAGGGACAGGTCTCTCATGATTACATGCCCAAAGTCCGTAAGACAAAATCTCAACACTCTCACTTCTGAGGAGCATTCTGTTGTACTTCTTCCCAGGCTTATGTTTGTTCTTTTGGCAGTCCATGGGACTTCAAAATTCTTCTCTGGCACCATAATTCAAATTCACGGATTCTTCTTCAGTCCTCCTTATTCAATGTACAGTTTTCAGATGCATATGAGGCAATTCAAAATACCATGGCTGGAGTTAGGCGAACCTTAATCATAAGACAAAGCTTAGTGATGGTTAAACCACCATTGTCTTGGAAAGCTCTAATGATGAGTCTTCATTAGACACCGGAGGACTCTCAGAGAGTCAGAAGAACATTATGCGTAACTCTTAATGCAACTGGGATTTCTCCCTAATTGGATGGGCACGTGGAACACTAATAACAGACTAGACTAGTCATGAGATGACACCAGGTCATCACACAGGATGAAAGCAACGGCTCATTAACAAGACAGGACAGAAAAGACCAAAGTAGATGCCAGAAGAGATAGCGGCATTCCTCTGGGAGAGAGCCTAAAGCAAATGGAAGCAACGAGGAAGTAAAATTTCAAAGGGAGAATTAAGACAAATAAAGCATTAAAAAGAAATGTGTAAACACATGAAGTTTGAGAACCCAAAATGGACAGCTACTCCCAGCATTCTAAAGCTGAAGGACTGAAGAAAGAAAATCAAGTTACGTGTCAATATTAAAGACTTCTTTGGACAAAATATTCAACAATGTGGAAAGTAACCAAAGACGATGGAAGGAAGATGCACAGCCTTTGTACTCCAAAGAATTTGTTGATATTCAACCATTTCTGGAGGTAGCATATGACCAAGCAGTGAGCTTTGGTGGAAAACATCCAACCTGCACTGAAACTGTCGGCCAATAACAAGGCTCCAGGAATTACTGGAATATCAATTTACATGTTTGATTGGAGGAGATCCATATGTGTGCTCATGCCAACGAAAGGTGTCTAACTCTTCCAAAATCCTACTTTGCTCTATTCCTGCCCCCGCCTCCTCCCTGACTCCTCTCTTGAGGAGGAAAGGCTAAAGAAGAATGAAGCAACCAGATTGGAGATAAAGTCACTAACCTACAATCTGCAGACGACACAACCTTGCTTGTAGAAAGGGAAGAGGGCTTGATACACTTGCTCATGACGAGCAAAGAATATAGCCTTCACTATAAACACAGCTCAATGTAAAGGAAAACAATCTTCAAAACTGAGCTAATCCGCAAAATCATCATAACTGAGGAGTATGTATGGATGCTATCCAGGAAGTCAGTTTACTTGGATCCACCTTTAGAACAATAATCAAGAAGCAAATTATGTGTTGCATTGGTAAAACCTGCTGCAAAGGACTTCTTTAACATTTTTAAAAAGCAAAGATGTCATTTTGAGGATTTAGATTTTGTCTGACCAAAGCTACGGCATTTTCAATAGCCTGATTTGCATTTGAACCTAACTGACTCAGTGACTGCAACATCGCGCTCACTCATGCATAAGAATATTTGTGAGGACCATCCCGGACTGGGCGGTGTTTCCTTCTGTGGGGCATCAGGTTGCTATGAGTTGGCACTGATTAGATGACACCTAAAGTATATGTTATATACTGAAGTTATCATGTTGAAGTTGTCAAGGATTTCATTTTGCTTCAATCTAAAACCAATATCTGTGGAACAATGGTGAAGAAATAAATAAAGTATTCATTGGGGAAATCTATTGCAAAAGGTATCTTTAAGGCTTTATAAGGCAAATATTGAGGATTGAAGTCTATCTGATTTAAACCATGGTATTTTCGATCGCCTCATTTGCATTCAAAACCTGGTTAATGAATAATGAAACTGAAAGATAATTGGTGCCTTTACATTTTATCTTTGACAAAGGCTGTTGACTATACACACCATGGACTGCTCAAAGGCTGACCAAATCAGTGTTGGAAGAAGTATAGCCAAATGTTCCCTAGAAACATCCAGGATGGTGAGACCTCCACTCATCTTGCATGAAAGTCACGGGGAAGGGCATATCTGACTTCCCTGGCTTTCCTTTCGCCACGAGACAGGAGCCAGACATGCCGCTACCTCTTGTTTTACTTGACCTATTCTGACTCCAACCAACGTTCCCAGGGAAGTCTACCTCGATGCTGTGTTTGATCATTTGTTGCACTAGTCAACCAGAAATAATTTTTTTTAAACTCACTTCTGTTGAGTTGATTCCAACTGACCACGACCCTAAAGGACAGAGTAGAACTGCCCCTGTGCCTTTTGGAGACTGCGTTTTTACAGGAGTAGAAAGCGTCTTCTTTCTCCGGCAGAGAGACTGGTGCTCCCAAACTGCTGACCCTGCGGCCAGCAGCACAGGCAACCCACTCTGCTCGGAGGGCTCCCAAGGGAAGTTGGTGGTTGCGTCAAGTCAGGATCAGTCAACAGTAATCATGGTCACGATCCACAGCAACATCTCTGCTCAGCCAGAAACCAAGTCACCTCTGGTCCTC
Organism: Tenrec ecaudatus; assembly: GCF_050624435.1. Lineage (NCBI taxonomy): Eukaryota > Metazoa > Chordata > Mammalia > Afrosoricida > Tenrecidae > Tenrec > Tenrec ecaudatus. The sequence goes on from NC_134532.1 coordinate 201,406,136, forward strand.
AGGCTCCCAGTCACATGGGCTCTTGGTCTCACAGAGGTAGGGATAGGAAGCCAGCCTGTCCCTCTCACCCACAGTCCCATAGTCTCAATATTGCTCTTTTGTTTTATCTCATGGTTTCCTGGCCTCTGCCTCTATGTTAGACCAGGTTGACTAGAGAAACACATTCACGGACACTCATAGATATGTACGAGAGAACTTAATATCAAGAAGGAATTATGCATCAATAAAACATCCCAGCCTTTTACAGATCAAATCCGTAAGCCAAATGAATTCCTTTTCACATTCATGCAGCATATACAATGATGCCAAATGCAGGAAGATCACAGGCCGGTGTGGGGAAAGTTCTGTGTAACCAGTGGTGGTAGAAGCATCTCCAGGGCTCTGGCTGCCATTAGCGGGGCTCCATGTGGCTTGTCAACCGCAATGTGAAGCAGAGAGAGAGAGTGGCTTGCCTCTTCTGATGGCAGAGTCAAGAGAGCTGGTTCCCAGAATCCTTATGAGAAGGTCATGCCCACAGGAGGGATTATCAGGTTGTGACCTCATTGACAGGATACACTCCACCCCTTCATTCTTTTATCAAGTTGACATGAAAGTGTGTAACTACCACCGCCTCTGGTCTTTTGCTCCATGCTACAGTCTCTGATACCTCTGGTCTAGGCCTCTGCCACTTCAGAGATCTCAGACGTGCTCTTGTTTTGGTGTTCCAGAGATTCCTCTGTGTCTGAGATGGCTATTTTACAGAGGAATGGCTTTGAGTGAAATGTAAAGTTTGTCTCTTAGCAGGTCACACCCTCAAGGAAACAAAAGGTGAGACTTGGTTTGCAAACTCCACTACAGTAGGACTTAATTCCACCTGAATCCTGTCCATATGGGAGCAGAGAACTTTTGCCCAAATGGACTCTGGACCATAGCTCAGAACCACAATACATCACATAAGGAAATATGCTTAGAAAAACCTTGTTCATTGACTACATTTCACATGGACTTGGACATGTTATCGAGTGGACATCATGTTTGGTAAAATAGATAGTTAAAAAATAGGAAGACTCTCAAGATAATGGATTGACACAGTGGCTGCAACAATGGACTCAAATACAGCAACATTTTCAAGAATGGCACAAGACTGGTCATTACTTTGTCCTTTTGGGTATAGGTTTACTATAAATCTCAATAGACTGAACAGCTCCTGATGGGTATCCTGGTGTTATCACGCTCAGCTACTAATGGAAAAGCTGTTGTCTGTACTGAAGTATGTATACCAGTCTAGCGGGATTTGCGAGACAGGACAGAGATCATAATAGTGGGGGAAGGAAGGATAAAAAAACCAGAGGAGTGGTGTGTGTTGTGTTGGTGCTAAACTGCTGCCCCCTGGCTATATCTTCTCTTCTATGCAGCCCCTCTGTGCAGGAATGTCCAATTGTTCACGAATAGGCTCTGGGTCTCTACTTTGAGCCCTCTCCTTCAGCTCGATGCAGTTGTTCATGTTTGAACTTCTGATGCCTGTTTCCATCAACACATCGTGATCACACAGGCTGGTGTACTTCTTCCATGAGGGTTTTGTTGATTTCCTGTTAGTTGGCCGCTTGTTTAGCTTCAAGCTTTTAAGACCCCAGAAGCTATATATTTTAATAGCCAGGAACCAGCTGTTTTCTTCACCACATTTGCTTATGTACCCAGTTTGCCTTCACTGATTGTGTCAGGAAGGTGGGCATCACCCAGTGCTACATTATTAAAACAAAGTATTCTTGTGTTGGGGGAAAAGTTAAGTAGAGGCTCAAATTCCATTCGCTACTTCAATGTATTGCAATACACAGGCCAGTAACCCAGTTTTTATGTATTAATATATTTACATATGTACACATCTCTTTGTACCTCCAGAAATAGTTTTGCTTCCTAGTTCTTTCCTCTCTTTCCTTTTACTTTCCTCCTGCCCCACTATCATGCTCACCCCTCCTTTGTCTCTCAGTAATTCCTCTTGACTATATTACAGTTGCTCCAATAACACTAGGAATTCTACACCTCCCTTGGCATCAATTTTAGATCCCTAGTTGTTCCCTGGTCCATGAAGCTATTTGCTCACCACTCCACCCCCACCCCTAGCTACTCTTCCTCCAGTTCCCCCTGGAACCTTTAGCCTTGTACTTTCTCCTAGGGCTTCCTTCTCAAGCCCATCTTATATAGATAGGCGGAATAAAAACAATAAAGACAAGACAAAAAGAAGAAGACTCAAAAGGATAGAGAAAAAAACAAAACAAATTATACATAATTCCATATCTGTCCACTGACCTTTATGACTGTCTCCCCACCCATCCAGTGGGGCTCCAGGGCACCACCCCTCAGGGTCTGAAGTCTGTTTTTGGAATTCCTTAGGTTTCACGCTTTCCTGATGCATTCTTTATGACAGATTGGTCTTGGGAATGTTAGTCTCACTTCACACATGTGGAATATGAACCTCATTTCTCTCAGGTTCTCTCCAAGGTTCCAAAGTTTGAGGGGAAGAGTCTAGATTAGACCTGGAGCGAATGAATCAATCTCTGAGACATGTTAGTCCAATCATGACTTTGAAATTCAAGAAGGTGATTTTATTTGCTGTTTTATTATGGTAGGGCTCACTTGTCAGTCAGGGAGTTCTTGTTTAAAGATTATCTTAAAATATGTCAAGAAGAAAGAAAATATGGCAAAAATAAATTTCAAAATCAAGTGATATATTTATTATCTTTAATAAATGGTTAACAGACTCATAGAGCACCCAATTCTCTTATTTGGAGACTAAAGCAGAAGTGGCAGAAATGACAGACATGCATGGTGGTCTTACATTAGACTCTCAGGGGACAGGTAGATGAGGCAGGGCATTTCTTGGAATAACTTGAATCAAACAAAACAATATCTCTTAGAAACAGTATCCTCTCTACAGGCATATATGTTCTCTCTGGTACCACTAGGATAACATCAAGATTGAGCTATTTCAAACAATTATCAGGTTAGATTTTTTTTCTGTTTCTTTTTCGGTGCTGGCTCTGATGAAGATTATGTTACACTGCATGGCTCTCCAACTCTTCAGGGGTTCTGTGAAGCCCTACAAGTTATAGAACAGCTCTTTACCATTTGATGACTTACTCAACCTTGTCAAATTCTACTTCTTAACTCTATCACCAACAAAATGTCATAGTATGCACTTATCAACTATTTTTAAAGAAAACTCTTTATTATGGGATTTTAAAAACATATGCAGGTAAAATTATTATACTAACTCCCTCTGCACCCACTCAATAAAGATAGCAGGTGTCTACTATCCAGTTAGTGGTTCTCCCTCCCACCCCCTTGCCATCCCTGGTAACCTTAGAAGAATATTTATTTCTGTCTGTAAACCTTTTCTTGATTTTTTTTAAATTTTGGAAGTCATTTTTATTTATGTATTTTAAACATTTTATTAGGGACTCATACAACTCTTATCACAATCCATACATACATCAATTGTATAAAGCACATCTGTACATGCTTTGCCCTCATCATTTTCAAAGCATTTGCTCTCCACTTAAGCCCTTTGCATCAAGTCCTCTTTTTTCCCCCTCCCTCCCTTCTTGATGTTTTCTAGTTGTCCTTTTCTGATCGATTTGCTTCATTCGGCATAGCATCTTCCAGGTTTATCAGTGCTGGAGATTGTGCTGAAGTGAAATGACCCGGTGCAGCACTTCTATTGCTCATCTTTGTAAGTCCATGCATACAAATATGGTAGAACTCAACTCAGCTCACTGCCATCTAGTCAATGCCCACTGAGAATGATCAGAGTAGAACTGCCCTGGGAGTTTTCAAGACGGTGCCTGTTTACTGGAATAGAATTCCCCATCTTTCTCCCATGGAGTGGCTGGTGGGTTTGAACTACTGGCCTTTTGGATAAGGTACAGAAGATTCTAACTCAGGGATTATTCAACTTTATCATTCTTCTAGGTATCAGAGTAAACTAGCTTAGAAGTAAGAATAGGATATAAAGAATACCCATTAAAAAATTTGGTGCAAGATCCCTGCCCAAAGTGGCAGAGACAGCAGAGGTAGTGTTGCCTAGACCAGGAGCCAGAATAGAAGAACCCTGCAGAGACCACGAGACTGTGCGGAGGAGCAGTGCTGAGACCACGAGATCAAGCTTCATGGCTCACAGAACAAGTTGAGCTGAATGCTTTTGGGCAGGTGGCTGGCTTGAAGAGTAGGGTGCCTTTGGACATTTAACAATGTCAAAGGAGCTTTTCAATATTTTCCCGAGTGGGGCAGAGTCTCAGGGGGCCGCGAGGTGGAGAGATTGATCACCATGGAGAGAGCGATGACCATACAGAGACATGACTCCTAACATGACTGAGAAGAGACGGTGCTACGGAAAAAAAAGATGATTGCCTTAATGTATTCTGATCTTGGTTTGTGTTAACCTGTTGACTTCCCCAATAAAAACTCATAATTCAGAGTACTGTCTGTGATTTCTATGTCACTGGAGCAAGGCATTATCAAATCCAGCAGAGACATGGAGCATCATGGGATGGGCAGTTTTGTCAGTACAGGGTAAGAAGCTTGATATGTGAAGGCGTGCCGGAACTTTCCCTCAAAGGATAGTCCTTAGATGCAGTGTTGGAGGCTCCTGTCTCTTACCGAAGCAGGAGGAGGTCAGATGTGGCAGCCATGCCATTTCCGCTGCGTTCGTTTGCACCTTCTCTTTATTCATCAGTGCTGTGTAGTATTCCGCTGTGTGTATACACTGCAGTTTAGTTATTCATTCATCCCTTGATGGGCACTTAAATGGTTTCCATCTTTTTTGTTTGCTTCAATGAACATGGGTGTTCATGTGTCTATTCTTGTCATGGCTCTCATGTCTCTGGGATAGATATCTAGGAATAGTACTGGTATTTTTGTTTATAGCTTTTTGAGGAAACCCCATATGAGCACTCATACTAATTTTCACAGTGACTGTGTCATTCCATATTTTAACCAAAAATACATGAGTGCCCACTCTCCCTACAGCCTTGTCAGCATCTGTTGTTTTCTGTTTTATTTAAGTAGTGCTATTATCTTGGGTGTGGGATTCTATTATCGATTGAACTGTATCTCTCCAGGATAATGTGCCAACTTGGCCCAGCCACAGTTCTTAGTGGTATGGGAGTAGTGTAAGGATGCAATGTGGAAGCTGTATTATAATTCCCCTTACTGTGATATGATGTGATAGATCAATGGCTCCTAAGAAGATTAAGGGCATGAGGTGCCGCCCCTAATCCATTAGTCTTGAACCAATGTAAGGAGAGTTTCCCTGGCATGTGGCCTACAACACTTTTTTTTAATTATAAGAAATAAAAGTAGAGAGGAAAGAGGAACTTATTAACTTCAAGGAAGAAGAGCCAGCAGCAGATAACATCATGGAGACACAGGCCCCTGTAGTGGGAATCTCCTAAATCCAGGGATAATTGATGCCCAGACACATGGAATTCTCCAAGGAATGCCCAGCCTACAGATGATGAGAGACCAAGCTTTCCTCTTACATGGTGAGTTATCAAAAATAAATAGAGGCACAGAGCTGGCATCTTGGGTTTGGTTTTCCAGCCTCTTAAACTGTGAGGGAACACTTGTGCTTGTTAAAGGCCCCCACTTGTGGTATATCCATTATAGCAGCACTGGATAAGTAAGAGTAATGGCATATTGTTGTCATTTTGAGTTGTGTCTCTAATGGCATGAGGGCTCTCACCAGCTGGTAGTGGAAGAATATGAAGCCCTCTGCTCCCCCATGGAGGCTCACTATGAGTTGACATCAACTCAAGGGCAGCAGGTATGCCATTTGAGAAGTAGGAACGTGAGCATGGCTAAGAATGTCACTTCTGTGATTGATGAGAGTCTACTTATTTTAGCTGCGCAGTTACATTTCAGACAAGTGCTGCTGTTCTTATTTAATACATGGATGTCACACATTACTCTAGCTGTTTGGATTCTATCATTGAGCAGGAAGAGACAAAAATGCGTGCCATCATGAAACATATAATTGATATGTGCATCCTTCTTCAATTTTTTATTATGGGATCATTCACTCATTCATTGAGTGAGTATTGAGTATTTAACATCTGCTTGGGGTTGCTCTATAACTCTGAGACTGCAGCCATGAAACAAAGTGGCAACAATTCTTTCACAGGTTTATATTCCAGGGCAATGTACATTATGCACGCTATATAAACAAGAGCAGTAAGTTTTAGTAAAGTGTAGGGGCAACCCCCAAAATGTTTTTTTTTCAAAGCTATTTATTCATTTAGTTTTACAAAACTACCTTATCACCTTTCAAAGTACTCTCTATTATACTAAATACATTAGTCAGATCTGAAGTTCCATTCTTGGAAATATTTTGCACACTCATTTTGCACACTGTCTTTTCATGTCCCTCTTCATTCATGGAAACAAAAAGAAGCCCCACAGACTGAGGTCAGGTGAGTCAGATGCGTGGGGCAAGAGAGGCATGCTGTTTCTTGCCAAGAACTGGTGCCCTGAGATGCCTGTGTGAACAGGTGCACTTTTTGGTTGCAAAACCAGTCTCCTGGCTGCTACTAATTGGGCCTTTTTTGTCACGTGCTGTTACACAACCTTTTCTGAACCTCTAAATAGAAAACTTGATTAACAATTAGACTTGGTAGGATGAATTCCAAATGCACTATCCCCCTCATATAAAAAAGCAATAAACAAAAGCCAAATGATTATCACCATGGTCTTTGATTTCCCTTGCAGGGCATTTGGGCCAAGGTGGCAATGGCATCATCCACTGACTTGATTGATGTTTTCTTTTGGTGTCATAAGAATAGCACCATGCCTCATCACCAGTAATGACCTTGGAGAAAACGTCCGGGTCACTTTGGAGGTGTTTTTCCAAAGCACAGTATGTTTCCACTCAACCTCTTTTTTCCTGGTCAGTCAGAAATCAAGCCACACATTTGTAGTGACCTTTCTCATTCCCCCATCTTCCATTAATATTTGCTAACTGAGCTCCAAGATGGTTAAGATAACTTCCCCATATCTTCAATGGTCCATCATCATAGGTCTTTAAGAAAAAGTGCATGAATTTTGCTGACATGTTTGTCCATTCAGGAAATCGACAGACATCCAGAATGAGGTTTGTCATCAATCAACATTTCGCCTTTTTTGAAATGAGAAAACCACTCTTACGCTTGAGCTTTACTCATAGTGCTGTCTTTGTAAGCTGTGTTCAACATCACAACAGTTTCTCCAGCATTTTTCCTGAGCAGGAAAAAAAAAACTCACAGCCAGATGCTGTTCTCTTAAATCAGCCATCAAACAAATACATACATACATAAATAGGAGGCTCAAGCAAAACTAATTTTATGAAAAAATTCACTGTGACCAGGAGAACCTTCCCAGGTGATGACACTCAGTGCAGTAACTCAGGGTGAGTTGCTTGGTGCACGCCTAGTGGGGAAAAAAATGCATACTGCAAAAGCTCTTCCCAGAAGAGCTTTTTCCCATTGTGTGTGTGTGTACTCCTCGCAGTATAACAGATAGTTAGTTATAAATGTTAAGAAATAAAATAAAGCAGAGAAGAGCAATGAACATGAATTTGGTGTGTTTGGGGTTGGGCTGTGTCCCCCAGGTGATATGATGAAGTCCTAACCCCTCGTAGTTGTGAATGTGACATTACTTGAAAATAGTGTCTGGAAATGTAGTCAAGTGGGGTTATTAATTTGAGCCATAATTCAGTGGAGCTAGTGCCACATATAACATAATGAGAAGGACTCAGATAGAAAGACAATTTTTGGAAAATGATGATGGCAACTTATGTACAAATATGCTTGACACAATGGATGGATGTATGGATTGTGATAAGGGCTGTATGAGCCCTCAATAAAATGATATTAAAAAACCCCAAAAGATAATGAGAAGAGATGGGAATGAAAGCCATGTGAAACTGAGACAGAGACTCAAATCTTTAAGGTAAGGCATGCCACCTAATGGGGTCACTGTCACCCCATAAGCTAGGAGTGAAGCATAGAGCCTTCAGAAGCCTGAGCAGGAACCAACCCTATTGACACCTTGATTTCAGACTTCTGGCCTCTTAAACTGTGAGAGAATACGTTTTTATCATTTTAAATGACCCTTTTGTGAATTTGCATGGTAGGCATAGGAAATTAATACAAGATTCAAATTTTATATTTTAGTTAAATGTCCATCTTTGAAATACAGCCAGAATGGTCCTTAAACGCAGCTACAGTGATATTTAGATTGTATTCTGAGAACATGTTTTCAGGAGGGACCAGACCTGAAAAAGGATATCCTGCTTGCTAACGCACAGAGTAAACAAGGAAGAGGAAGACTGTCAATAAGATGGATTGACTTACAAGACCAGGAAACATTTCATTCTGTTGTAAATGGGGTCATTATGATATAGATAACAAACCTGTATACAAATGGGAATTCCAGAACACTTCACTGTGCTCATTCAGACTCTGTACATGGATGAAGTGGCAGTTGAGCAAGCAGAACAAGGAAATAGTGCATGGTTTACAATCAGGAAGGGTGTGAGATAGAGTTGTATCCTTTCATCATACTTAATCAATCTGTATGCAGAGCAAACTATCAGAGAGGTTGATTTATATGAAGAAGAATGTGGCATCAAGATTTGAGAAATGTTTAAGAACAACCTGTGATGTGCAGATAACACAATCTTGCTTGTTGACTTGAAGCACTTGCTGATGAAGATCAATGATTGCAGCTTTTGGTATGGATTACAACTCAATGCAAAGAAGGTCCTCTCAACAGGACCAATAAGTAACATCGTTATAAATGGCAAAAAAAAAAAGGGTTGATGTGATCAAGGATTTTGTCTTGTTTGGATCAACAACAAATGATCCTAGAAGCAGCAGTCAATAATCCAAAAGACTATTACACTAGATCAATCTGCTGCACAAGGACCTACTGAGAGTATTGAAAAGCAAGGGTGTTATTTTGGGGACTGAGATGCATTTAACCCAACCCATAGTATTTTCACGTGCCTCATATGCATATGAAAATTGGGAATTGAATAAAGAAGACTGAAAAAGAATCCATGCTTTTGAAATGTAGTGCTGGAGAAGAATACTGTAAGTGCCTTTACTGCTAAAATAATACTGTAAGTACCTTTACAAACCCATCTGTATTGGAAGAAGTAAGGCCAGAGTGCTCCTTAGAGGAAGGGTTAGTGAGACTTGGCCTTGCATATTTTGGACATGTTGTCAGGAGAGACCATTGCCTGGAGAAGAACATCATAGTCATCAAAGTAGAGGGGCAGTGAAAAGAGCAGGTCCCTTAAGGAGATGGATTCACACGATGGCAGCAACAATGGGCTCCAGCATCGGAGCAATGGTGAGGATGGGGCAGGACTGAGCAGTGGTCCCTTCTGTTGTTCATAGGGTCGCTTTGGGTTGGCACTGACTCGATGACACCTAACAACAACAATAACAACAACAACACGAATAGGAAAGGCTACACAGCACTTGACAACTTCCAAGGATCATACCTTCAAACCAATCATCTGGCAAAGTCCTGTGGACGGTGCAGCTTGTCATCTTAGCGGAGCAGTGTGACTTTTATCTCAGACAGAGGGGAATCATAGGTCCTGTGGGCGCATTTACAGCCAGACAAATGGGAAGGAGCGTGGAGACGGAGAAAGCAGCAGAATGAGATACTTCACGATGAAAGGCTTTGGGATGTTGGCAGTAAATAGTATAAAGTGCCAGCAACTTCTCTCTCCTTCTTATTTTTTCTTTGAACTATAATTTATTTTTATTATAGCAAATTGGCAAGCTTTTTAAAAAATGTGCTAACTATAGGAAAGTGCTAGGTGAGACAGCCAGACAATGTGAGAGTGGTAGGCTAATCTTTAGCTTTCTGGAAAGTAAATTGGCACTGTATGTCCCGAATCTTCTTTAAAATTTTATTTTATCAGTTTTATTGACATATAATTCACATATAATACAATTTGATAGTTTAAATATATTAAAGAGTGTACAATCATCACCAAAATCAATTTTAGGACATTTTTTTCCTTTTTCACTCATCACTAACTCCTCCTTTTCCACCAACCTCTCCTGCCATAGCCCCAAGAAACGATTAATTTAATAACTGTCTCTACAGATTTACCAATCCTGAATTTCATGTAAAGAAAGATACACACCAATCAAAAATTAACAACATAAAATAAAACATTGAAAAACCTCAGTTGGAAAGGTAACAAAATGCCCAAAACGACAGCAAATTTAAAATGGGCCAAAAGGGTAAACAAGTGCTATGGTGTTAAGTTTTTACCCAACTGTGTCGCCAGGGTCTCCTCTCTAATGCTCTCTGATAGTAGCCAGGCCGTTCACATCCCCAATGGTCTCATGGGATTCTCCAGAGGATTATTCCAAGTTGGGATTTAAGAGACGCCATCCCATCGACCTGGATTTAAGAGACGCCACAAGGCGGAATTTACTTTGTGCTAATTTGCATTTTGAAGCCTCCAATGTGCTCTGTCAGAATTGTCATTGTTGCCCAATTGCTGTGATGTTTCAAACCATGCGGCTGGACCTGCTGTGGTTCTCAGTGCTGCTGGGCTTTTCTCATTGCTGATTTTGTCAATAAAATTTTTTTCTAGTGTTTTAGCTACAACATTGTGGTATATACATTAGAAACTATGTCCATGACTTGGCTTTTGAGAACGAAGTAATCATTCAAGGAAAATTAGGAGGGTCAAAAGATATCCTATTGAGTTACAAATAATCTAACTTAAAACAATGCAGAGAAGGCAAATTTTACAAAGCAATTTTATTCCTAGTATTCACATAATCTAGGAAATATAACTCTTAGTCCATTTGAAACTATATGAGTCTCATTTTAGTCTATGCTTAAAATGGGTAATAAACAAGATCAGAATTATCTAGGGTCTGAAATGGGAGGTACTTGCGGGGGCGGGTGGTTTGCCACCACGACACACCACACAGGCTAACACCGCCCCAGGGGTGTCGTCCTAGACATTTCTGTCATCTCTGTCTGTATTCAGTTGGGCACTAAGGTGTTCCCCAACAGCTTTGGCTTGCTTCACCATGCCCAGAACTGCCTTCCCTGAATCGCTGAACAAAGTCACCTGGAACTTTTGTAGGTCCTTTCAAGACCCTTTGAAATTTCTCATTGCCTTGGCTGTAAAAATGCTTCTGAGAACATTGCTCACTGAAACCTTTGCCATCCCATTTATAAATCCGTATTTGAGTCTCTATTTTTCATGGAAGAGCTTTGCTTGTGCTAAATCACACGACATTTCTTTTCTTCAGGATTCAGAATTTTGTATTTGATTGCGTTCCGCTTGTCTGTAAAGAAGCTGAGACTCAGATTTGAAGTTGCACTCTGGTAATTATTTGGGCTTGCTAGATTACACGAGGAGGATTGGAATGAAGACAGTGGAAGTTAGCAAAGGCTCTTAAGATAAACTTCGAATTTTGTGATAATTTTAGGCTTAAAGAGAAGCTTGGAAATTTTACAGCTCACACAGGAAGATTCCATGTAGCAGTTCACCTAACTACATCGTGGGCTACTTTTGTGGTCGTGGCCGCAACAATAGGGTCCAGAACAAGAACCGTAGTAAAGATGGCGCACAGCTGGGCGGCGCTTCGTTCTGTTGTGTACAGGGGCCTGGGAGTCGGCAGTAATACGACAGCACCTAACAACAATACCAGAGTGTGGTAGTTCATGGTGCAGCAAACCAAAACAACAAAGAAAATCAGCCTCTGCCATCAAGACCCCTGTGAACCGTAGTGATGTACTATACAGTTTCTGAAGCTGTACATTTTTATGGGAGCAGATAATTTCTCTGGGGTTGGAACTGGTGACCCTGCTGTCACTAAGTGTCACAAAGGCTGACAGTGTAGTTTGCTCCTGAATACAGTCCAATTCCTTACACAATCACTGTGTAGTAATACACACTGTGTGGTACTCTGTGCTTCTGTGTAAATAACACTGCATAGACTATTACACACCATGCACTCATCTACATGATTAAAAACCTATTGCTGTTGAGTCGATTCCAGTGCATAGGGACCTTACAGAACAGCGTAGAACTGGGCCACGGCACTTCAAAAGCTCTAATCGATGGAACCAGACAGCCACACTTCTCTCCCGTGGGTTCGAGCCTGTGACCTTTCATTAGCATTCTAACACGCAGCCACTAGACTACTAGGGTTCCTTGTTATATATTCTTCACACTACTACATTGTGTCAGAGTTCACAATGTGTGGTACTACATGTGTTGTATGCTTCACAATGTACCTAGTTCATACCGTAATTCCTACTACTACTGCGTCTAGTTTCACACTATGCATTGTTCGCCCTACTGGAGCCTGTATAGTTCACACTGAAATTCATACTACAGCATTTTGTGTAGTTCACGCAATTGACAGTTCACGTTACTTTTCTGTCCACCCCGTATAATTCATACGACAGTGGGTGTAGTTTACACTGCTACGCCACATACTGGTCCACGTTGTGCGATTTGTACTCCTACCGTGTGTTTGGCTTACACTATGAATATAGTTCACATGGTACCAGTTCATACTGTGTGATTCATACTGCATTGCGTACAGATCACTCTATGCATATTTCTTACTACTCTACTGAGCACTAGATCAAATTATAAAGCCTATTAACCACTCTGTGTGTAGGTCACACCTGGCACATTTCATACTACTACACTGTGTACTAGTTCATACTTTAATTCCTACTATCATGCTGTGTATAGTCCACACTATGCATGGCTCACACTAATGGCTCGGGTACCAGTTCACACTGTATAATGCAAAAACGAGGAGAATCCTCAATGCGACAGATTCTCACGGTGGCTGAAACCAAAGGCTCAATAAATAGGACAGATAATGAGAATGGTGGAGGACAGAGCAATATTCTTGTACGAGAGGCCCTACGAGTCAGAATGACTTGACAGCACCTAAAACCAACACAGTGCCCTGTATGCCAATCATACCATGCCTACTTCACACTGCAACCCTGTTGACTAGTTCACACTTCGTCCTTCACAGCACTGCCCTGCGTAGCATTTCAGTCTGAATAGTTCATGCTACTGCACTGTGTGCTAGTGGGTATCTGTGTGGTTCACTCTACTATACCATGAACCAGTTCACAGTGTGTAATTCATACTATGTATTGTTCATACAATGCATAGTTCACACAACTACACTATGCACTAATTGAAACGTTAGACTTCACAGTCCTAGCCTGGTAGCACGTCACCCTGAGTAGTTCATCCCGCCGCACTGTGTGCTAGTGCGCCTCTGCACGGCTCACCCACTACGCTGGGTGCTAGCTAACACGGTATGCAGGCCATGGGACTATTTGGGGGCTAGTTCACACTATCCCACTGCTGTGTAGTAGCGGTCCCTGTGTAATATAGTTCACACTCCTGCCCTGTGTGCTACTGAACCCTTGTGTGTAGTTCATCCCCCTATGCCGTGTCCTCGTGGAAGCGTGCATAGTTGACATGGCTCCACTGTGCCTCCATTCACCTGTGCGCAGTTCACCCAGCACATGCACGTGCATGTGGGCCATGTGCATGTGGGCCATGTGCGTGCCTCAAGAATACCTACATGCTTTTAGCCTTTCCAAGACTTTCATGCTACTCAGAGACTAGAAGACAGCACACTTACTTTTTAGCTCTTATCTTGTTTTCCCATCAAGGTTCGAGGCCGGGAGTGTAAAATGCAAATATGCTATATGTGTGCTGTAGAGAGTTCCAGTATAAGGCTATTGAGCTTCACCTCATCAGAGCAGGGCCTAAAAGAGGCTGTTATTTTGAACTGCAGTCTAGGCAAAGAGAGGAAACCGTGACTCTCGAGGTGGTGGGCATCTATGTGGGTTAGGACGTCGATTCATATCCTCCATTGCTTTTCGCCGTGGATAGTCACATTTCGGCTCTGGCTATGGTGATCCCTAACTCTTTGGCTTTGGTACTTTGATTTTGTAACTCTAACACCTACCTCGTGCCCGCCCTCACCTTCAAAGGCTTTTTGTTTTTGCTACTGGCAAGCAGACTTCCTGTCCTTGGCAGCCCTGCGCTCAATGAAACACAATGCTACCTAGCTCCGGTCCATCTCCATGATCAGTTTCACATCGGACATTGGGATGCTAAGAATTTTACTGGCTCGTTTGTACATTTCCAGGCCTTTCTTCTTCATCTATTTTAGTGTGGAGCTTCATTGAAGCCTGTTTATCATCATAGCAATACATAAGCCTCCGCTAGTAGACAGGTGCATGAAACGCACCTGTCTTTTAACTGTAATTTCTTGCTTTTAAAGCAGCACGACTTGCTTTTTTAGTTCATCTCTTAGCTTTCCACTGGCAGCATGTTCACTAGATGCTTGGTGCACCAGGCTTTTCCTGGGACCTGCAGCTGGTTTGCAAAGGTCACCAAATCCAAGAGGTTGGTATCCTTTCTCTCAACTTCCACCTACTTTCCAGAAAGTAGCAAACACAGCCCAGTCAAAGAAGTTTCACTTTCAGCCTTTCTTTGAGTGGTGGGAATAAGGTTTAGAAAAAAATGTTGGCACCAAAAAAAGCATTGTTTCGCCTTTCTTCTAACTATTATTCGTCCTACATTTTTAAGTGCCCAAGAGCATTTTCTCTATTATTCATCCTACATTTTTAAGTGCCCAAGAGCATTTTCTCTCGTCTTCCCTGGACATTTGCTGGCTTGGTTATTTCCTTTGACACATTCTTTTCTTTGGGCTTTATCTCTGAGTGACTCCTGGGGCTTCTTCCCCTGTGAAGGATTTCTTCAGAGATAGGCACAGCCCTACACAAAGAATGCAAACAGATGCGTGGCATGGGAGAGGCCTGCTGGCCTTGGCCACCTGCCGGAAGGCATTGAGGCTGAGCCCAACGACACTTCTTTTTGAAAGAGAGCAATGTGCTGCCATCAAATCAAAGATGCTTATAAAAAGAACTCCCTTTTTTGGTTCTGGGTTTTTTCCTCTGAGTTCTGGATCCTGCTGTCACCAGGGAGGACCCATGAGCCTCCCCCTGCTTTGACTGGCAAATGCTTTCAAATAGAGTACTTTTCCTGTTCAGTTTGTTCATGCCAACTCTGAGCGCAGCCCTGCAGCCTGGCCAGGAGCTGTTCCCTACTGCTGTACCTCTCAGTTCCATTTGCCTCTAAACCATAGCTTTTGCTTTTTCCTTCCTCCACTTATACAAAAAAAGTAGCAGATGCTTCCTAGAGGAAATCACTACAGAAAAATGCAGAGGGGAATACAAATGTACCCCTTAACTCTGACACTCAATGATCAACATTGTAAACATATTGGAAATTTTTTCTACCATCCATTGAATTGAAAAAAAACTAGACTAAGCCCCTATTGTAGTTATCTGATGCAGAAAAACCAAAGGCCGATGCTTCAGCAAACAGAAATTTATCATCTCACAGTTTAGAAGAGCAGATATACAAATCCAGGGAATTTGGCTAGATATCTAAATTTTAGGGGAAGGCCTTCTTCTGTGGGTCTCTGGAAGAAGATCCTTGTCTCCCTTTAACCCCTGTGGGTCTGGTATTTCTTGGAGATTGCCATTGGTCTTGGCATCAATCTTCCCCTGAGGCTAGGTGGTTCTCGTCACAGGGACCCTGTGCACAGAGAATGCTCTCTGCTCCTGGCTCTTCTCTCTTGGTGGTAGCAGGAACATCTCTCTGCTTGGTCCTTCCTCTTCTTCTGATAAAAAGATTAGACACCACAGAGAAATTTCTCTTAGATCAGATTAGGTTTGTGACTTGGGTAACAGTGTTGCATCCCTAATTGCTTCTCAGCTAATTGGATGCCTTCATTTTGAGGGATGTTTACATCATTATATGGAAGCTAAATTATATCATGACCTAACCAGCAAGCCACTGAGAACCGCGGCCCAGTTGAGATGGCCCATACTATGTGGGGGATACAATTCAGTTCATGACAGTCCCCCATTTTCTTACTCATCAGATCTCCAGGACTGCTCAGTAGGATTTTATTTTGGGTAAGTGTGTTTAAAGGGAGAGAAGAAAAACCCTGGGCAAGAGGCATAATCCCAAGCGCCTTCTGAGTAATAATATTTCTTCTTTCTGAATTCCCAGAGTGGTACTTAGTTCCAATATTTCGTCGTTAGATGCATCTGTTAATCACAGAGAGACGTGATGATTGAGCGACTATCTGGGGAATAGCAACTCATCATTTTGAGATGAGTAACTTTGTGGTGCCTTCAGCTAGTCTGCTCTCTGAGTACTTCTCTCGTTCAGAGACTGGGGTGAGTCTATTTCTAGAACTTAGCTTCTCTACGAAAGCAAATTAGGAAAAAGATGGCAAGCGGTTTACTTGTGTGCTAATTGGGAAAAGGTGCCCCCTCTGGGAAGGCACATGTGGATAAAAGTGGGTGCAAGACACGGAGAGTTGAACAAGACTGGAAACAAGCAGCCCTTCCCAACTTCCACACCCAGTGACTGGGCTGTCACCACCGCTGCACTTACTTAAGAGGGTTTCAACAAGTTCATGGACAAAGGAAATGAAAAGATACTGGGAGTTTTCCATGACGTTTTTGAATTTCTTCTATGATGGTCCTGTGTCATGATTTCAGAGCCCAGGAGAGCTCACCTTGAGTTCCACTTGTCATGTCTTGTTTCCTAGTATGATGTATGAAGACAAGCAGATGATCCTGCACTTTCTCTGATAGCAAACATGCTGCCCACGAAATGAATGATATAGCACCCCAAATGTTCATGGAGAGATAGAATCACAAGGTAATCAACTCAAAAATCAAAACAAAACAAAATAACTCTTCTACAAACGTGCTATCTATCTATCTATTAATCTAATCTAATCTAATCTATCTATTGTAGCCTATGGGTGGACTATACCTCTCACTTATAGTTTGCAGTCTAGCAGAAGGATAAGTTCTTCCACTGTGGCCCTGTTCCATACTTGCCCTTTTACAATGATCAGTGAAGACTAGATGCTATAGTAAAGCACGGTGAAAGAATCAGATAATGCCTGGCTATCAAAAAAGGATATTGTCTAGAGTTTAAAAAAACTGTCCCTGGTACAAATAAGACAGAAGAGCTCACAACACAGGGACTCCAGAAACAGGAATGGGATTAGCGATTCCAGGAGGGCAGGAAGGGAGAACTGATAGCAGTGATCAACACATAACTATCCTCCACATGCCCACGGGGGACGAACAACAGAAAGCGTGGGGGAAGGGAGACAGCAGTCAGTGTACGGTATGAAAAAAATAATAAATTATAATTTATCAAGGGACCACAAGGATTGAGGGGGTTGAGAGAGAGGAGCTGATGCAAAGGACTCAATAGAAAATAAATGTCTAGAAAATGATGGCAACATATGTAAAAATGTGCTTGATACAACTGATGTATGGATTGTTACAAGAGCTGTAAGGGCCCGCAATAAAATGTCCATGAAGCCAGTCCATGAAGAAGATAGCACATTAACCTAAGTGTAATCAAAATATTTTAGAATAAAATTTATAATCAGGAGATGTATTAGAGCTAAAAGTGTAAAGGGCTGGGTTTGTGCAAGCCTGTGATTTACAGTGATCCCTAACTCCACTTTGAATCTTGACATATGTTTAGACTCTGTTCGTGTTCTTTCTGTTTATTGACCAGAAATATGGCAGTTGTTGCCCTTAGCAAGTGTGCTTGAAGGTACAGGTGACTCTTTTTTAAAAACCATTTTATTGGGCTTATACAATGCTTCTCATAATCCATCCATCCATCCATCAATTGTGTCAAGCACATTTGTTGCCATCATCGTTCTCAAAACATTTGCTTTCTACTTGAACTCTTGGTAACAGCTCCTCATTTTCCCTCTCCCTCCCCAGTCCTTCCTCCCTCATGAACCCTTGATAATTTATAAGTTATTATTGTTTTGTCATGTCTTACACGGTCAGATGTCTCCCTTCACCCACTTTCCTGTTGTCCAACCCCCAGAGAGGGGATTATATGTAGATTCTTGTAATCGGATCTACCCTCCACCCTCCCAGTATCGCCACTCACAGCACTGGTCCTAAAGGGATCATTCGCCCTGGCTTCCCTGTGTTTCCAGTTCCTATCTGTACCAGTGTCCATCCTCTGGTCTAGCCAGACTTGCAGTGTAGAATTTGGTTCATGATAGTGGTGGGCAGATGACTCTTGAGCAACGCAGATTTCAATGGCATGGGGTCACTTGTAAGCCACATTTTTTCCTTCTCTGACTCGGTTGCTGTTGTGAGCTCAGTTGTTGTGAGTACACCCTCAAGACATGCTATGACACTTAACATCTTTGTTTGAGGAGTTTGTCTCTCTAGTAATTTCTATCCCCTTACCCTTTCATTATGACAGCTGGAGAGATGAACTTCTCTCAAGGAGATAATTAGTGCCACACAGCATTTTAAGCAGATAGTTGAGCTCACCACCATAGCAACAGAAAAAAATGCATATAATTGGGATTACACAGTTCAAACCCAAGTTGTCTAACGGTTATCTGTGAATTATACATGGATTTTCAGCAGCATGGGAGGTCAGAACCCCTGGCTCAATGTTGTTTAATTGTAGATCACAAGTCTCGGGCATGGCTGTGAATACGAAGATCCCATCTTGGCCTCTGCACTGTGTATCTGCTGCTAGCTCTCCTCATTACCGATAGTTATCTGTGTCTTGGCTATGGTTTTGTATAAGGGTCTCTATAGGAAAAAATAATCAGGTGATCTCTATGGTAGCTTCTGTAGACCCTGGATGGGACAAGTGGTTATTGAGTTTGACTGCTAAATACTGGAAGGTCTAATCCACTGAAAGGTGTCTCAGAAGACACACCTGGCAGTGTACTTCTGAATGATCAGCCATTGAAAACCCAGTAGAGCACAGCTCTAGTCTGACACACAAGGCCGTCAGGAGTCAGAATTGATTCAGTAGCATCTGTTTGTCCTTATAAGAGCCTTTTTAGGACACAGCAAATTTACCTCAATGAAGGCTGAAGTACATTGGTGCTGTAGGGGATTATAGATAAATGCTCTTATCTCATGTAAGTTCCCACATCATGATAGCCAGAAGGGTAGATTCAGTTATAGACTAGAATCCTAGACTGGAGTGCCCTGCAGTGTGCTGTTTTAACTGCTAAACCTGTGCTTAATTCTTTGTTAGAGGGGTAATAATATATGACCATAGGATTATTACTAGTTTTTCTTTTTATATCATTTTATCAGGAGCTAATACAATTCTTATCACAATCCATTCATACATCAAGTGTGTAAAGCACATTTGTACATTCATTGCCCTCATCATTCTAAAAAACATTTGCTCTCCATCTAAGCCTTGGTAATTTATAAATTATTATTTTGTCATGTCTTTCCCTGTCCGACGTCTCCCTTTACCCACATTTCTTTTGTGAGGAGGAGGTTATATGTAGATCCTTGTAATTGGTTCCCCCTTTCCAACCCACCCTCCCAGTATCACCACTCATACCACTGGTCCTGAATTCCCTGTGTTTCCAGTTCCTATCTGTCCCAGTGTACGTCCTGTGGTCTAGCCAGATTTGTCAGATAGAATTGAGATCCTGATAGTGGATGTGGAGGTTAGCATTCAGGAACCAGAGGAAAGTTGTATGTTTTATTGCTGCTACACTGCACCCTGACTGATTTGTCTCCTCCCTGCGACTCTTCCATATGGGAATCTCCAGTTGCCAACAGATGGGCTTTGGGTCCCCACTCCCCAGTCCACCTCATTCACAATGATATGACTTTTTTGTTCTTTGATGCCTGATACCTGATCCCTTTGACACCTCGTGGTCACACAGGCTGGTGTGCTTCCTCCATGTGGGCTTTGTTGCTTCCGAGCTAGATGAGACCTCTTTTTTTATGGTGCTTACATTTTCATTGGGGATGAGTGAGACAGAAAACAAAATTATCAGATAATTAGATAGACTCTGGAAACAAGCAAAATAGGTGATAATATAAACAATTGATTAGGTAGCTCTTTTTGTTTTAGTGGTCAAGGGAAGTCACTGTCTAAAGCAACTGATTCTGAATGTCTGGTATGAATCCCAGTTGGTCATGATATATTATTTTCTGGATATGTTGTTGGGTTTTACTGGTCAGGATTTTGTTGATAATGTTTGCATATATTTCATGAGAGACAGGTCTGTAGAGTTCTATCTTTCTGGGGTCTTTGCCCAGTTTTGCTATCACGGTTTTGCTGGCTTTGTAGGATGAGTCTGGGACTTTGCTGTCCCTTTCTATGCTCTGGAAGCATTTGTGTAGGATTGGTGTCAGCCCTTCTCTAAATGCCTGGTAGAATGCTCCTCTGACGGCATCTGGACTGGGGATTTTTTAGTTGGGAGTTTCTGGAGGACCCCAATTTCTTCTTTTGTTATGGGTCTATTCAAGTTCTTAATGTCCATATAAGATCATTTAGGGACAGAGTGTTTCTCTAGGTATTTTCCTATGTACTTTTCAGGTCCTCCAAGTTATTGAATTTGTTAGCATAGTTTCTTGAGTACTGTGTTATTAATCTTTTTATTTCATGAGGGTCTCTTGTGACTTCCCCTGTTTTATTCTAAGTCTTGATATTGGCGTCTGCTCCTTCCTTTCCTTTGTTAGGTTTGCTAGCAGTTTGTCAATTGTGTTGATCCTTTCAAGGAACCGGCTTCTTTTATTGTTAATTGTCCCCATTGTTCTTATGTGTTCCACTTCATTTATTTCTGCTCTTATTATTATGATTTCTTTTCTTTTGCTGTTGGAGGGACTATATTTTTACTCTTGTTCCAATTGTTGGATGTACTGTGTTAAGAAGGGGACCATGATTCTCTCCTCTTTTTTCACGCGTGCTTTTATTGCAACAAGTGACCTTTGATAACCGCTTTTGCTACATCCCATAGGTTTTGGTATGTTGTGCTGTCATACTCATTTGTGTCTAGGAATTTCATAATTTCTTCTATTTGGATTATTGCCCATTCCTTTTTAAGAAGTGAATTGGTGACCTTCCAAGTTATTGGGTTATTTTTTGTCTATTCTTTTTATTGTTGATTTCCAGCTTATAGGTGCAGTGGTTGGAGAAGATGGATTGAATGATCTCTATTGTGTTTAAATGTTCCAAAGCTTATTTTGTGTCCCACCATGTGGGCTATTCTAGAATATAAGACAAGTTGATCAATTGTCTTGTTAAACTTTCCTGTTCTGTGATAGGTAGGTTTATTGTGCCAACCTGGCCAATAGTAATCTGTGGGATTAATCAGGTCACAGTTTTATTGGAGGACAAAGAGATAAATGGTTTTGCAAGGCTCAACCTCCTCTCTTATGATCTGATGATCTGAGCTGCTTGAGCATAGGTGCTGCTACTGTAGCTAGTTCTCTGCCTCAACCTGTGAGCTACACTACCTGTGGGCCAGGTCAGTCGGTGGATTGTGTTGCTAGTGCTTGAAGTTCCTTCGAGACCTGATTTGCCACACTGCTGCTGTATACATTGCTTGAGCCCATAGCTGGTGGATTCTGTTGCATTGCATTGCTTGCATTCAATATACTATCCGGGGCTGCTTCACTATGCTCCTGACCTATTGACTGTTGGTGACCCACCCTGCTGCTTGCTGTCTGTGGGCAGACTCTGCTTGCCTTGCTCTAGGGAGGACTCTGCTGTCTGCTCCCTTGACCTTGGACTTGGCAGCCCACATGAGTTGAAGGACTTCCAGTACATTAACTGTTCCATGGAAGTGAGTTGAACAGAACTCTCTGTACTGCTGTGTGAACTAATTAGCTGATATATTCCTTCTCACTGTGTAAACTTATCCTCTTATATATACATAAAATCATAAGTGTCCTGGTTTCATTTCTCTAGAGAACCCTGCCTAACACATGTTTCTTTATGGAGTTCCTTGCCTGTTGATATATCTTTCCTTGAGTATGGTGTACTAAATCACCTACTATAATTGTTGCTCTAGTATTTCTTTTTTAATCTCTTTTAGCATATGATTAATGAATTTCAAGGGTATTTATTTCATTAGGTGCTGTGTTAGTCTGAGTAGACTAGAGAAACAAATCCAGAGAGACACTCATATGTATGTATGTGTATGTGTGTATGTATGTGTGTGTGTATATATATATATACATATATATATATATGAAATAGAATATTGTGAAACCATCCCAGCCCAGTCCAGTTCAAGTACATAAGTCTGGCTGATGCCGAATGCAAGATCACAGGCCAGTAGGTATAAAGTCTTGTGGATCCAGTGGCAGTAGAGGAATTTCAGCATTGCAGGGGTCCCCATGTGGCTTCTCCAGCTCCAAGGCTCTGGTGACCCCTAGCCTGTCTTCATGTGACTTGTCAACAAGAATGTGTTTCAGGGACTGAGCATGTGTCCCACCTCCAGTGAGCTATTTATCACCTTAGTGCATCCAAATGAGGTCATCAAGCTGTGACCTAATTGACAGGCTAAACTCCACCCATTCACTCTTAATCCTATAAAATTGACAACAGATTATGTAACTACCACAGGTGCATATATATATTTATTATGATGATGTGATTTGGGGTCAGCTGCCCCCTTGAACATTAGGTAATGCCCATTCTTGTCTCTTGTTATCTTGTATATTTAAGGTCTATTTTGTCAGTGAGTAATCTTGCCACCCCTGCTTTTTTTAAAATTGCTATTAGCTTGATGAAAATTTCACTAACCTTGACTATCACTCTGTTTCTGTTGTATGTATCTTGAATGTTTCTGTCTTTGAGATGTATCTCTTGAAGACAGCAGAACACTGGCTCTTGCTGTCTAATCCAGTCTGCTACTCTTTATTTTTTATGGGTGAGTTCTACCCATTAACATTCAGTGTAATTAAATATAATTGCAGATTCAACACCATTATCTCTATGTTTGATATTTCCCCTTCTTTCCTGTTGATAGGGTGGTGTATGTATATGAGGGGTTTATTCTTTTTTTGATCTGTGATGTTTTGGGTGGTGTTGAGATCTTTCACTTTGTTCCTTAATTCTGCTGCCCTGTCACTTAATTCTTGAATTTCCCTTCAGTGTGAGATTCTTATATCCCTCTATTTTCAGCTATTTTCAGGATTGATCCCCTAAATTCTTGTATGACTCTCAAGAACATTCTCTTTAAATATCTAGCATTCCAAGGGCTGCTGCTTCTGTTCAGACTGTTAGTGTGGGACATCTTTAGAAGTTGATTTTGTCTCTCTAGATTTTTTTGATGCTACCTACTGGTGTTTGCTGTTGTCTGCGGTGCATCATGAATGAACTAAGGTGCTGTATTGGCCTCTGTGATTTGTAGGGAGGAGAGGCTGGGTCTATAGGTTAGAGATGGATCAGCTATGTTCCAGAGAAGGTATTGTGTATAGATGATATGGGCATGTTACTTGGGTGTATAGGAGAAATAAGATATAGGTACTTGAGATTGTGTTTTGTTAGTGGTAATAATATTAGGAAGCTTTCCTGTTAAATGTGCTAATTTTTAACCAGTTGATGAAGAGGGTTATGGGAAATGAATTTTTGCCTGGTAAATTAGAGGAGAATGGATATTGTTGAGGTGCAGGTTGTAGAGATTGTGGTGTATGAGTGGTATATTAAATCTACCAGAGTCCCTTATATACCCTGTAAATTATGAAAGGGGGAGTGCTGTCCTTCAATTATTTATGTTTAAAACAGAAGGCCTTTATAGTGGATTGTTGCCCAGCTCAGAATTCTCCACTCCTTATGTATGGTCCCAGGGTAGATATAGGCTATTTCAGTTGGTGCCCCAGAGAGGAGAGGTTTCAGATCAGAAGATGGTCTAACTAAGGCCCTTGGGGCCCCATGTTGGCTGTCTACCTCATCAAGGACAGGAAGGTCACAAAGTAAACCTGCCATGCTGAGTTCTGATTCCTCTTGTGAGGAAATGGGTCTTGTGTTTTCTGACTCAGAAGTTAGAATTATTCTTAAGAACTACCTGGAGCCAGCTGTGTCGCTGTCTCACTGGGTTGACTCTCTCCCTGGGGTTACCTATGTGGAGGTCAGCCTGGGTAGTACTCTTGGGCAGCCCTGTCAGGGTGGTCATGAGCAGTTTGGGTAGCACGGGACAGGCCAGTCACAGGCAGCACAGGGAAAGTAGCCACTCGGGGAAAGGCATGTGCTGGTCTCAAGAGCCAGTCCCAAGCAGCTAAGGTGACCCTGGGCTGGCTGGTTGCATGCAGATTGGGCCAGTACTCACAGACTGGGTGAGAGGTAGGGGGAGGAGGGAGCCACTTCAGGGAGCTGGGGTACAGTACAGGTAATGCGTGGCAAGGGTGGCTCTGGGTAATGTGTACATAGGCCAGTGCTCACTGGCCAAGTGGTGGTGAGGGGGGAGGGAGCAACTCACGGGACTGAGCTGCGCCGGTTTGGGGGCGGGAAACACAGGGGATCAAGACATGCTTGTGTGCCTGGGTTTTTGTGTGGAGTCACAGGGAAACAGGGCATGCAGGAGCCTCTAGGGCTAGGGAGAAACCAGCAGCGCAGGTGTGTGCTGCTGATGCTAGGGCACAGCAGAGGCCATGATGAAGGGTCTCTGGTACGGGGGAATTCCAAGGGGAGGCATGTCAGGGACAGCACAGCTGTTTCTTCTGTGGGACAATCACTATAAGGTCCCCAGTCCCTGAAATCTCCAGGATTGAGCCCCTTACCCATAAATCCAGTGACCACTCACAGGGAATGGCAGATGGGTGTCCCTACCTGGCCGGCATCTTCCCAGAAGTCCTATTATTTAGTTTTTGTCACCTTCACTTAGAAATCCTGGTAGTGCTCTGGATTAGGGTTTGGGCTGCTAGCTTCAAACCTTCAAGAAAGGTGAGGCTGTCTGCTCCTGTAAAGGTTTGCAGTCTGGGAAGCATTCTATAGGATCTCTATGAGCTGGAATTGACTTGCTGGCAGTAGGTTTTGTGGTTGTTGTTGTTGTTATCACCTTCCCTTGTTTATCATGCAAGCTTTTAAACAACCGAAAGGCATTGAGCCTTTTCTTGCACCCACTCACTGCTATGGAGTCAAGTCCAACTCATAGACCCTTCACAAGACAAAGGAGAACCTCTCCTCGCTGTTCCCGAGACTAGATACTGCAAGGACAGAAAACCTTGTCTTTCTGTAGCACAATGCCCCGTGGGTTTGAACCCTCGCCACCGAGGCCAGTGCTTAACCCTCAATGCCACCAGTGCTCTCTTTTCTTGCAAGAACATCAGGTTAAAGAAGGACCATAGGCCTCTGATGCCATTTCCCCACAAGCTCTCAGAGACACAGTTAGGAATGGACCTCGTTCATCCCCTCAGACCTGCCTACATTTCCGGGAAGTGGAACACAAGGACAGACCCTGCAAGAACACGAGGCGATGAGGAGACGAGGTTAACATGTTTAGGGGCCCTGAAATAAAAGGAATGTGTTTGGCATGTGAAGAGGGAGATGAGAAACGGTCTGAAGTAGCTAGTCAGGAAGGACAGGATAAGGCAGGAAAAGCAATGCAAACACAAGCAAGCCCCCCCAAGCGCTTGGCTCAAAGGTGCTAGTCTGTGAGCATGCGTTGAAGGAACGTTTTAGAGGCTGTTTGTCTCCCAGCCTTGAAAGATGAGGGCAATGCTCTAGCAAATGCTGCCCTGCCAGACGGTTTCCATGGTGGAGCGAGCCTGCCCACGTCAAAGAGGAGCCCTGGGGAAGAAACAGGGCCTCCTAGGAGTCTTTAGAAGAGATTCACTCCGTTGCTGAAAATGGGAAAATGCCTAGAGACAGCCATTAGGTTCACAAAAGAAAGCTTAAAATAGAGCCAGTCAGAGATGCAAATCCACTTCAGGAGTTCAGGAGTTGGTCTCTCTCCAGTCCTGAAGCTGAAAGAATTCCTCTGAGAGGGCAGGGGGAGGGGGGGGCGGAGATGGAGGTGGTGGGGGGCTGGGCAGGGAATGGGGGTCGGGTCGGGGGCAAAGGATGCCAAGGAAGGCAGAGCAGATGGCTTGGTGGAGAGGAGCAGAAAGCTTCAGGCTCTTCAAGGCCAGGGAGCCTCCTATGCAAGGGGAAAGAAGTTCCAAACAGGAAACCTGGGTGCTTTCCATGAATAACTCTATTCTGCTGCTCCAGGCTTGAGTTGCTAACAAACCCAGGCAGGTGGATTCAGGTCCGCGATGAAAAGCACTGTGCTGCTCTGCTTATTTACACAGCCATCTGGAACTGCCCCAGCTCCTTTCCTGGGACTTCAAGGAGAGCTAATGTTCCAGATGAGAAGTAATTACAGCTCTTGCTTTCCAACTGCCCAAGTGACAACCCGGATGCTTAATTGGCTCTGCTATCTTGGTCTGTTTTCCTGAGGCTTTTGTATATCCTTCTTTCTTGCCTACATCTCGGGGAATTGTCACTGTCCAGCCCGCTCTCTACTATTTAGGTTCTCTCTAGGGGTAGGTCCACCATCCGGCAACAATCGATTTCCAAGCCTCAGCAGCGACCCTCTTCATCTGTCTGTGGAGTGAAAGTGGGCTGGCAGTTCATTAGCATCTGTGACATTTTCATTAGCATTAATGAGGCCCATCTGAAAATTACAGACCCAGAGTGGAATTAATCTGTGCCTTAAGAAGTAATTGGGGAAATTGTGCTTGACTTATTTAGTTCCAAAGGAGCCCTGGTGGCATAGTGAGCTACAAATTGGGCTGCTAACTGCAAGGTCAGTAGTTCAAACTTCCTAAGGAGGAAGGTTAGGATTTTCTGCTCCCATAAAGATTTACAGGCTCGGAAATCAAAAGAGGGTGATTTGATTCTGCCCCCTAGGGTGGGCATGAGTCAGAATTGACGTGATGGCAGTGAGTTTGGTATTTAGTTGTCTGGAGAAAGACGTCATGCTTGGTAAAGTAGGGAGTAAGCATAACAAAGGAAGACTCATCAAGGTAGATGACACAGTAACTACAACAATGGGCTCAGAGAACTATTGTGAGACGGCACAGGTATAGACAGTGTTTTGTTCTTCTGTACAGAGGGTCACTATGACTCAACGGCACTTTGCACAGTGACTCCCCAAGAAGGTTTTCCCACAGTATCATCAGTTTGTCACACTGTGTTGGTTTCTGTGTGGCTGTGATGCTGGAAGCTATGTCACTGGTATTTCAAATGCCCGCAGGGTCGCTCAAAGTGAACAGGTTTCAGTGGAGCTTCCAGACTAAGAAAATACAATGATGAAAGAAATTTGGAAGTTTTTCAAAAAATGAATTGGAGGTAGTCAAAAATGAAATGGAAGGCACAAATATTGATATTCTAGGCATTAGTGAGTTGTCATGGATGTGTGATGGCTATTTTGAATCAGAAAATCATCTTATTTCCTATGTTGGGAATAACACAATCAAGAGAAACAGTGTGGCATTCATTGCCAAAAAGAACATTGCAAAATCAGTCACATGAAGTACATTGCTGTCTTTGATAGGATTAGATGTATCCTATTCAGTTATTCAACTGTATGCACCTACCACAAAACTAGTGATAAAGAAATTGAAGAATTCTTCCAATGACTGCAGTTGGAAATTGGTCAAACACACAATCAAATGCATTGATAGTTATTAGTGATTTGAATGCAAAAGTTGGAAACAAAAAGTTAGAAAATATAGACTTTCTGATAGAAATGAAAATAGCATGACAGAATTTTGCAAAACCAAAGGTTTGTTCATAGCAAGTACCTTTTCAACAACACAAAAATCAACTGTACATGTGGACAAAGAGAATACACAGAAATCACATAGACATTTGTGGGAAGAAAACGTGGAGATGCTCAATATAAGCAGCTAAAACCAGACCAGGGGCTGATTGTGGAATCGGCCATAAATTGCTAATATGTAAGTACAGGATAAAGCTGAGAAAAACTAAAACAAGTCCATGAGAGTCAAATTATGACCTTGAGTCTATCTAACTTGAATTTCGAAAACATCTCAAGAGTAGACTGATAAACTGGACACCTGAGAGAAGACAATGAGCTGCAGGATAACATAAACCACCTCAGTCGTGAAGAAAAGAAAAGCTTATTGAAAAGATAGGAAATAGAGAAAGGATCAAAGTGATCAAAGGATCAGAAGAGACTCTGCAACTTGCTCCTCATCATACAGGAGCTACGGCAAATGGAAGAAAGAATGGAGTCAAAGAGCTCATTAGAAATCTCAAAGAGCTGCTCAAGGGGACAAAGCCAAACATTATAATTAAATGCACAAAGACATAGAATTAGAAAACAAAATAGGAAGAATATGCTCAGCACATCTTAAATGGAAAGAGATCAAGACAGAGTTTCAAGCCTCAACTTGAGCTGCAATCTGGAGATGCTTCTACGGGGGAGATATTGAATGATGCAGGAAGCATCAGAAGAAGATGGAAAGAATCCACGCAGTCCATTTCCAGAGGGAGTAACTGAGCAAGAACCAATAGCATTGAAGGAAGAAGGCCAAGCTGTACTGAAAGCTTGGCCAAAGATAATCCTCCGGGAATTGATGATATTCCGATAGAAATGTTTTGACAAAATGATAACGCACTGGAAGCACTCACTGCTGTATGTCAGAAAACCTGGAAGAGAGTTACTTGGTCAACTGACTAAATGAGATTCATATTTTCACCCCTTCCAAAGATAAGTGGATGAACAGAAAGCTCAAATTATAGACCAATAGCACTGACATCATGTGCTCGTGGCATTTTGCTAAAAAACACCCAACGACAGTTACAGCAGTACATTGACTGGGAGCTGCCAGAGACTCGGGCTGGAATCAAAGAGTTCTGGAATAAGGGATGTCATTGCTGTTGTCAGATTATCTTTGTTGAAAGCGGAGAATACCAGAAAGATGTTTATTTGTTTTTGTTTGGACTATGCAAAGGCATTTAACTGGGTAGATCATAGCCAACTATGGATAACTCTGGAAAGAATGGGAATTCCAGAACACTTCATTGTGGTCATGCACAATTTGTACATTGAACAAGAGGCACTTGTGTGAAAGGAACAAAGAACACCGCATGGCTGAAAATCAGGAAATGGGTGCTCAAGGGCTGTATTCTGTGATCATACTTATTCCATCTGTGTGCTGAGCAGATCATCAGAGTAGCTGGGTTACATGAAGAAGAATGCAGCATCAGGTTTGGAGGAAGCTTATTAACAAACCACAACACGCAGATGCCACCACCGTGCTTGCTGAAAGTGAGGAGGAATCGAAGCACTTGCTGATGAAGATCAAGGATTACGGTTATCAGTTTGGATTACAATTCAATGTGAAGAAGACCAAAATCCTCAGAGCTATACCACTAGGTAACATTGGAGAACAAGTAGGTAATAATTGGAAAAGAGGTCGAAGTTGTCAACGATTTTGTCTTATTTGGATCCACAATCCATGCTCATGAGAGCAGCAGTCAAGACATCAAAAGATGTATGGCATTAGGTAAATGTGAGGCACAGACCTCTTTAGAGTACTGAAGAGCACGCGTGTTACTTTGTGGACCTGATCCAAGTCATGGTATTTTCAGTTGCCTCAGATGTGTGTGAAAGTTGGACACTGAATCAAGAAGACCAAAGAAGAATTGATGCAGTTGAATCGTGGTGCTGGAGAAGAACATTGAAAGTCCCCCAGACTGCTAATAGGACAAATGATCTGTTGGAAGAAATACTGTCAGAGTGTTCCTTACAGGCAAGGATGGTGAGATTCAGTCTAACATTCTTGGGACACCTTGTGAGGAGACACCAGTCCCTGGATAAGGACATGATGTTTGGTAAGTAGAGGAGATGGATCTCCACAGGGGTTGGAACAATGGGCTCTAGCACAGGGATAATTGTGAGGGTGACTCAGGATTAGACAGTGTTTCGTCCTCTTGTGCATACAGTTGCTATAGGTGGGAGCAGACTGGATGGCACCTAACAACAACAGTAAGCATGCTTTTTTTAGCATGCAGCATTTCAAAAATTCATTCGATCCCCTGTTCTGTATGTTGGCCTTATTTTCATTTTTCACACACACGAAAAAGCAATGCTCTGAAGAGTGTAGTGAAAATGGAGAAGTTTCCTTATTTTTTATATACTGTTGGAGAATAGCTACAGCCGAGATTGACTTGCACAGTGAATAAATTGAATTCTGGGAGTAGAATTGTCATAAGGGCAAACACTAAGGCAGTATGAATTATGCGCACAAGTGAAGCTATTTCCCAGTAAGAACAAGCCAGCTGCTGGAAGAACTGTCGTCTTTGTCACATCCACAGCCCTTTAGTAACAGAGCTTCTTGATACGGTGCTTGATATGGCACGGTGCCAGGGAGGCAGAAAATGTGGCATCTCATGAAGAGTTACTTTGTGGGTGCTCCGCCATTACTTTTGGGGTGTTATGTCTCATTTATAACTACTACCTCGTCTTAAGAGATTAGTGCTGGAAACCAGGAACTTGGACGAAGTGATATTCTAGGGTTTAGTCAAAGGTCCACAAATTTATAGACCTCAGTTCTGCGAACATCATGTAGCCAAGCATTGCGATTCACCAGAGGGAGAAACGAAAGAAAGAAAGACAAAGAGAGACAGACAGAGAGAGAGAGAGAGAGAGAGAGAAAGAAAAGAAAACCCACCATTTGCTGTGCTAGGAATTTATATTGGAATTGTGAGCAGAAAGATGGCAATGGATGCAATGGAATGACATAAGTAAATATGCATGCATTTAATTTCTTTTTGATGTGTGGCCCATTCTCTCTCTTTAATAAAAACAATCAGTATATATATATATTTATATATATATATACACACACACACAAGTATTATTATTCCTGTTTTGTAGATAAATGTTACATAAGTATTAAGTGAAAAGCTTGAATCACTGCTAGAAAATCTGATTGTAATTCCATTCTGGCACCAGTAGAAGATGGGGGTGCAGAATCTTGAAAGAATAAAAGGTGGCGTCAGGGTTCAGGGGCGCCTTCATTTCTTGGAGTTGACATAACAAAATTCCACAAAGCTGGTGACCTTAGAAAGAACAGAGATTGATTTTCTCATCGCCCTGGACTCTAGAAGTGTAAATCAGGGCCGAGGTTGTGTGGCTTCTCTCTGAGGGATTAGCGGTTCCATGTCTCCTACCTTCTCGGGGCTTCTGAGCATCCTCATCTCCTGCTCTTGCTGACAGATATGTGTGCTTCGGTTGTCACAGGACAACTGTCTTCCTTCTGTGTCTACCTGTCTGTCTTCCCCATGTATAAAACATACCCCAGAAGGCAATGGGATTAGGATCCGTTTTCTTCTGGTACCACTTAGTTACTAATACCTTCAATCACAACAAAAAAGAAGACTCTGTTTCTTCTGGTTCAGGTTTACAGGAGTCAGGCCCCTCTGAGCACTTCACTCGGGGAGCTAGGTTCCAATACCCCTGGAGCTGGAGCTCAGTGCCTTCTGGCTGGCGTGGCATGCCCTCTGCCATTTACCATATTGAGTGGTGAGCTCCTAAACGAGCTTTGTAACACATCCTTACTAAACAGCCGTAGGCGGAGCGTATCTCATGTGACTTGTAACCTGTTTACTTCCACAATGTCCACACTGAACCCCACAATCATTAGTCTTGCCATTGAGTTCTGTGTGGCCATTACAGTGAATTATAGAACCCAGCTGAGTATGGGAGGCAGAATTTTACATGGAGAACTTCTGCTTCTTGATCCATGAGATGAGGGTCATAATGCCATTCAAGGTATTTGTAGGGATGAACTGATGTGTTTATGATAATGTCTAACGCCAGCATGTAGACACCAAATAAATACTACTTTTTTTCCACCTCATATCACTTTGCTGAAATTTCCCTACCATAGTTGCCCCTTGCCTATTTTGGGATTTGAAATCCCAGTGGCACAGGTCCCAGCATCATAACAACACTCAGGGCATCACTGGACCACAAACTGACTGGTGGGATTACATTTTTAAGCCATTGCCACTGTAAAACCAGACTTTGTGCATTGGCTGTTCAGAGCGGAGATATCATCTTTCAGGCTTGGTGGGCCAGGATGTGCTCCACTCTCTCTTCCTCCCCCTTCATTTGTTCCCATGTGCTCTGATCAGACATGCCCCTCTCCCCTAGCTGCAGCTTCAGTGCAGTCCTCTAAAGTAAATTCTTCTGAGTAGAGGGGCAGTTGTCTACGTAGCTGGTATGGGGGCAAACCCTCAGGCTCCTCCTCTAGCTCCTCACTCCTTGCCGGCACACTGCATTTGTCTGGCACTGGCTTTAAGTCTGGTCCCTCTTTCCCTGTGGAGACACAAACAATACCCTCCCCTTGGGGATGTCAGTGCCCTATTCCCCCACCACATATCTTCCCTCCCCCCGCCCCTTTTTAGTTGGCTACCATATGTACCCCTGGATTTGGTTTGGCCCCTGCCGTACTACCTGGACCTCACTGCTGGAGTGTTTGTATACAGTAGCTTTTTCCCTGTGCCCCTTTTGCATTTACTTTTCTGTGCTTTGGCCAATCCCATTATGAGACAAACCATCCCTTGCTGGCCCAGGGCCTTAAGGGGGACAGCACTGGAGGCTCAGTGTCCGGACTGGCTGGGACTGACCCCGCGACACCTAGGCAAACCACTAAAGGCATGCGGCAGAGCAACCATGGGAACAGAGCTGGGAGCCCCCGAGGGAGTACAAAGGAGAGACTGGGGCCAGAGCATGGCACCCCATCGGACCTGACTGAAGGACACACCTAGAGATAAAAAATCAGACCTTGATCTATTTACAGGTTTATCTTTCTTTTTACATTTATTTTCTTTTAATTAATTTATTCTTTTATGGGTCATTGGTTTCCTTTTTTGTTGTCATCACTGTGTTCTCATTCATTGCCGATCTTGCTATGGCTTGATTTTTTGTTCATATTATTATCTCTACATATTATTATCTATCTAGATAGGATCGGCTGGATGAATAGTCTGGAGGAGAAAACAATGGGACCAATTGTTCCGGGGGACATGGGAGAGGTGTAGGCAGGGGAAAGGAGGTAGTGCTGACCAATCCAGGGACAAGGGAGCAACCAGTGATCCAAAATTAATGGCAAGGAGGGTGTGAGAGACTTGGTAGGGATTCAGCAAGGGCAATGTAACTGAGAGAAATTACTGAAACCCAAATGAAGGGTGAGCATGATAGTGGGCCAAGAGGAAAGTAAAAGGAAATAGAGGCAAGAACTAGGTGACAAAGGGTATTTATAAAGGTCTAAACACTGGCATGTACATATGTGAATATATTAATATAGGAGGGTGTGGAAATAGATCTACGTGCATATATTTATAGTTTTAGTATTAGGGCAACAGATTGGCATTGGGCCTCCACTCAAGTACTTACTCAATACAAGAACATGTTGTTCTATTAAATTGGCATTCCATGATACACACCTTCTTGACAGGATTGCTAAAGACAAATGGGTGCATAAGCAAATGTGGTGAAGAAAGCTGATGGTGCCCAGCTATCAAAAGATACAGTGTCTGGGGTCTTAAAGGCTTGAAGATAAACAAGCAGCCATCTAGCTCAGAAGCAACAAAGCCCACATGGAAGAAGCACACCCACCTGTGTGACCATGAGGAATCAGGTATCAAGCACCAAAGAGCAAAAAATCATATCATTGTAATAGAGGGTGAGTTCAGAGTGGAGACTCAAAGCCCATCAGTAGGCAACTGGACATCCCTTACTGAAGGGTTGTAGGGAGGAGATGAGCCAGTCAGGGTGCAGGGTAGAAACAACGAAACATATAACTTTCCTCTAGTTCTCAAATGCTTCCTCCCCCAACTATCATTATCCCAATTCTACCTTACAAATCTGACTAGACCAGAGGATGTACATTGGTACAGATAGCAACTGGAAGCACAGGGAATCCAGGAGAGATGACCCCTTCAGGACCAGTGGTGAGAGTGGCAATGCCTGGAGGGTGGAGAGAATGTGTGGAAGAAAGGGGGAACTGATTACAAGAATCTACGTATAGCCTCCTCCCTTGGGAATGGACAGCAGAGAAGAAGGCTGGGGGAGATGTTGGACAGTGTGACATATGACAAAATAATAATATATGAATGATGAAGGGTTCATGGGGGGGGGGGAAGGGGAAGGGAGTGGGAAAAATGAGGAGCTGATATTAAAGGCTCAAGTGGAAGGCAAATGTTTTGAGAATGATGATGGCAACAAAAGTACAAATGTGCTTGACACAATGGATGTATGTATGGATTGTGATACAAATAGTATGAGCCTGCAATAAAATGATTTAAATTTTTTAAAAAGAAGAAAAATCTTAAAAATACCTTAAAAAAAGACTTCAGACTTATCAAGGCCTTATAAGACACAGTATTGTCCCATCAACTTTCCAAGGCTATAAATTGTTATGGAAACCGGTAGTCCCATCTTTTTCAAGCAGAACAGACAGTGCCTTTGGTCCGTCAAACAGCAGCTGAGCATTTTAACCACTTTGTCACCGCTCAATCACTTCTCTTCAGTACTTGACCTTTTTAGGGGCAGACGCACTCAATTGCTCCGAGGAGCCCGAGAGCTGCTACCCCTCTCCTCCTCAGTCCTTGGCTGCCAGTCTCCTCCCTTGAAATTCATATAGCACGTATTGCTAGTCTGGTCAGTTGGCCAAGTAGCTGTCTTCTGAATTTCTTGGCATAGACTAAGGAGTAATTCCAGTCTCATCAGCTAGTTGATACATCTCCATTGGTATTAGATCTATTTCTGATGCCTCGTTTTCCTCTATTGCCTTGAGGGCACCTTAGACTCCTTCCTTTGAGAAGAAGTGGGTGACTCATTTAATTTTGAAGACTTCCAATTTTGCTACATTCATACTTGTATACTGTGTGTATGATCACCAATGGAGGATGGTAGCTATTCTAAGTTTGAGCCATTCTCCAAGAGCAAATGAAAGTCTCAGAAGTCCTGCTCTATCCACAACCCTAAGGTCATTTATATTTTGAATGCCTTCAACATGAAGGGTTCCTTTTCCGGCACTGTGTCGGACAATACTCTGCTACTACTTAGAAAGCTTTCAGTGAATAATCCCTCCAAAGTGGATAAGCTATTACTTTTTTTCAAACTGTTCATTATTTTGACCTCTCCTGAAACTGTTCACCATGGGTGATCCTGCTGGTATTTCAAATGCCTGTGGCACAGCTTCCAGCATCCCAGCAACATGTAAGCCACCACAGTGTGACAAATTGACAGAAGAATGAATGGAATTTTCAGCTAGACTAAGTAAATTTGTCAATTATCTTGGCCAGAAAACTGGCTTGATAAATGAAAATTAGTAAGTCAAATCTCTCTGACTCTGGCTCTCTTCATCTGCCTTCCCCTCTCTTTGAAGATAATCTAAATTTGACCGAGGAAATTTTCAAGGAAAAGCTGCTGCTGAGTTTGTCTTTATAGCTTGTGCTCTCAGGATAAAAAAAAACAAACCCAACAAATAGTTCCATCTGATTAAGATGGAACCATCCTTGAACTAATCACCATCGGCAGAGGAATGAAGTAGTATTAACGTGACTAAAGCTATGCTTTCCTAAACTGTGTGTTTGGTTAAATTACAGGATAATGTGAATGCATTGACAAGACATGGAATGAGAGTGAAATAGTGTGTTAAATAAAGAGATGTGAGTTAAGAGGATATTGTTCAACATGAAGCCACTTAAATCATAAGTTTAAATACTTAACTTTTCTTTATACTCCAGTTTATTCAATTATAAAATGTGAATAATAATTTGCCTTTCAAGTTCTGGTAAGAGACAAGTGAAATTACATACTGAAAAGAAAGTTTTTCTCTGAAAACTTCACAGGACTGTGGAAGCATTATTCCTTTCTAATATCTCCTAAAATCCTGCTACTTCTCTAGCAAATCCAGCTTTGATATATGAACCATGAAAACAAGTCTTTCATATTAAATGATGGACAATACATCTTATTGTCATTAGAGTCTATGTTAAAATTCCTCAGTCAAATATAAGTAAAATTGAGATAATTTTAAAAATCTGAACACAGTTATTTTTATCTCATGTCTGCTGAATGCCCTGCCAATGTACAGCTTAATTTTAGGTTACCTTAAAATGTCTTTGCTAAAAGGTAAAAGCTGGGTAACAAGCCTGTGGATAAAAATAAGCACAGCAAATACAAAGGGAAAATACAAAGCAAGAATACAAAGCCCAAATAGATGTGGGAGAAAATTAAACCATGGACAGAATTTATGCACTTAATGTAAGTAAGAATATTACCTAAAGTTATACATCAAAATGAGAAGAACAGCGGTAAACGTTCATCAATAATCGGAAAGTGGAACATACAAAGTATGAATCTTGGGAATTTAGGAGTTGTGAAGAATTAAATAGAACACATGAAGAGCAATAGGCCAGATATGAGTGATCTGGTATTGGCCATTTTGAATTTGGTAGTCATATATAATCTACTATGTAAGGAATGACACATTGAAGAAGAATGAAGTTTCATCCATTTTCATAAAGATTATTTTAATTCTATCATGAGTTATAATGCTGTCAGTGATCTACATATGCCTATAAAGAAGATGACTTATATGACAGGCTATTCAAATTCACACACAACCCACTAAGACCTAAGATGAAGGAAGAAAGTGAATTTTTTTTACCAATTTCTGCAGTGTTATATTGATCACACATCCAATCAAGATATACATATAATCACTTGTAATTAGAATGTGAAAGTCTGAAATAAAGAGTTGGGTTCAAATTTTGGAAAATATAGTCTTTGTGGTAGAAACTATGTTGGAGAAAATAGCACGTTGTAAGACTAAAGAGTGTTTAATTGTAAACACCTTCTCCCCAAGCAGCATAAAGGACAATTATATACCTGGACCTAGGTGGATAGAATACACAGTAATAAAATCTGCTACTCACACATCTGGGAAGAGATGATGGAGAAATTCCATATCATCGGGTATAATGAGGTCAAGGGCCATTTGTAGAAAGATCAGTTGCTCATTTGCAAGTTCAAACTGAAGCTGAATCAAACTAAAACAAGTACATAAGAACCAAATATGACCTTGAAAAATATTCCACCTGAATTCAGAGGCCATCTCAAGCATGGGTTTTATACATGAGCATCACTGATAGAAGGTAGGAGGAGTTGGGCTACAGTATCAGGAACATCATACATGAAGAAAGAAAAAGATCATCAAAAAGATAGGAAAAAAAGAAAAGACCAAAGTGGATAGCAAAAGACACCGAAACTTACTCTGAACATGGAATAGTAAAACAAAAGGAAAAATTATGAAGCAAGAGTGCCAAACAAAAGATTTAAAAGATTGTCTCAGGATTATAAAATATTATAATAAAATGTACAAAGACTTGGAGTTAGAAAATGAACAAAGAACACAGGTAGCATTTTTTCAAGCTGAAAGAACTGAAGAAATCATTCGTGCCTCAATTTACAAGACTGAAGGTGGATGAAACATTAATAGAAGATGTTAGGAACACACAGTCTATGTACTAAAGAGACACTTCTTTTCTTTCCAATTAAAAATTTTTTTTTTACCAACTCTGACACCATCAGTCCATCCCATAGAACTCCCCTCTTTCTTTCCCGGGTTTAATAATTCATTGCAATGGCCACACAGAACTCACAGGGCATACTAACAGTTATGGGGTTTATATTGGAATTAAAAGCTTGCCATTCAAGATCAACAATGACTCAGTTTACAGTTCTTTGATCAAGGTGCCCTCTTCTCAGCTATGCCCACAGATGATTTCTCTGGCCATTTGCTCTTTGGGCCACTCATTTGTTTCCTTCTTCTTTAGCTCTGCAGATAAGTACCTGGAGGCACTTCAGCTTACAAGGAAGCCTAAGCCCAAGGCACTTACCTTTCTTGCTTATTGGATCAGTTAATCTAGCTCTACCAACAATTCTCAGAGATGTTCTAGTTTGCCAGTTAGCTTCATTCCTGAAAGCTCTGAGTTTTCACTATAACCACCTTACTCAATGGCCTGTAGTGTTACAGTTCTCTTCTGACTTGCAAGTCTAAGATGTTCTCAGCACTGGGACCATGGTTTCAGATAGTAAGAGCTCCCTTTCTGCCCCTAGGATGGTCCACGTTAGGCCTCACTTGATGAAAAAACTGACCAATTTCTTGGTTGTTATCGCTGTTAGGTGCCATTGAGTTGGTTCAGACTCATAGCAACCTTATGCACAAAAGAAAAAAATATTGTCGGTCATGTGACATCATCACAGTTGTTTCTTGGCTTAAGCCCATTGTTATAATCACTATGTCAGTCCATCTATTTGAGGGCCTTCCTCTTTATCGCTGCCCCTCAAATTTACCAAGCATATCATCTTTCTCCAGGGACTGGACTCTCCTCTCCAAAGTATGTAAGACAAAGTCTAAAAAAGCACTCTGGCTATACATCTTCCAAGACAGATAGATCTGTCATTTTAGCAGTCCATGATATTTTAAATATTTTTCTCCAGCACCACAGTTC
Organism: Tenrec ecaudatus; assembly: GCF_050624435.1. NCBI lineage: Eukaryota > Metazoa > Chordata > Mammalia > Afrosoricida > Tenrecidae > Tenrec > Tenrec ecaudatus. Next base: position 201,444,597 of record NC_134532.1, read on the forward strand.
AAATACATAGATTTTTCTTCAATTTTGCTTATTCAATATCCAACTTTCACATACATATGAGGCAATTGAAAATACCATGATGTGTTAGTTGGGGTTGACTACAGAAATAAATTCATAGACCTTCTGTGTTACTCTGAGTAGACTGGAGTAACAAATCCACAGAAACTCATATGTATAAGAGAGTTTTATATAAAGGGTAAGTGTATATTAGGAAAGCATCCCAACCTAGTGCTGTCCAACCCCATAGGTCCAACATTAGCCCATATGTCCAACACCAATCTACAAAGTTCTGCTCAATCTCACAAAACACATGCAATGATGCCGACTGCAGGAGGAAAGCTGATTCAGTGAATTTGTAAGCATCTCAGTGCTGGCAGGGATCTCCATGCAGCTCTTCCAGCACCCAGGGCTTCATCTGGGCAGGACCATGTGGTTTCTCCTCAGGGATGTTTCACAGAAACTGAGCCTTGCCAGCTGAATCAGGGAACTGGCTAAGGGAGCTGTACCCTGATCCGACCATCAGAGAGCAAGAGACCCAAGAACTAGGAAGATGAGGCTCGCAGAGCCATTTATCTCTTGCCCTTCAATTAATCCCACATGTGTTTATCAGCCAGGTTGGCACAATAAACCTTAACTATCTCAATCCACACTTTGCCAACTTGGCACCTATACACAATTCTTTAGCCTAACAATTGTAGTTAAGTAACACCTACACCTTAATCCTATAATCCTATGAATATTCTGCCACCTAGGAAAGAATATTCTGCCATCTAGGAAAGTTTGTAAGCCAACCACTTCATGCCTTTATCGCCCCCCACCCCAAATTTTGGGTATCCAATTTCTGTACTGCCCACTTACCTCAACCCAATGCTCTGAGGAGACAATCATTTTTTGACGTGAAGAATCTTCATTCCATTTGGAATCTTGTGAAGTCCATATCCATGAGCAAAGTCAAATCAAGACAGGCCATCCATAAAGTCAGCAGCGATATGCGCCAGTTCACAGGCTCAAAACTCTCTTCATCTGGTTGGGTTCTGATCAGCTCAGTTTGGGCTGTCTCACTCAGCCTCCCTAGGGTGCCCATTCATCACCTTGCTCACGGCGCTTTCCTCTCAGGCTTCCAGTTCACCTGCTTTTTTGAATGGACGATTTCTTCTTGTAATCTTTGCATTGCTTCTTGTTTGAGGCATCTTATTCCCCCATCAGCTGAAACTGTGCCGCCTCAACATGCAATTTGTAGCCTCTAATTTCATCTTCATCCACAAATTTTAATGCGAGCTCCACGGACTCGTTTTTCAGGTAACAGCAAAGCCCTTAAGATTTCCTTGGTTATCTTTGTAAAACTTGACCTTTAATTCTTCAGTTTGAATATCTCTTATAATAATACCAAACTTGTACATGAACTGTATAAATTCATCTAATGTAATGTCTGGGGGAAGCCAGATACATATACATTTGAATTTCGATCTTCTTCAATATGAAACCATCCAGATTCAGACTTTTTCCTCTGTTCCTTCATGTTGGGCTCAGGGGGCTCAGGTTTTTTCTCTCCTGCATTACCAGCAGTGGTGTCTTGCATGTCTGCCATAGAGCTGGGCACTCCATCATTAGGGAAGCCATAATTGGTCTGATAAGAGGCAATGAAGTCTTCAGTGATCTTGGGGATCAATGCCTCCTTTTTTAGATCCCACTCATAGGGGGTGTCTGTTGGCTACTGCCCCAGAGACTCTGTTTCTTTGCCAGGATCTTCCTGGGAGTAGCATTCCTTGGGTGTCTGTACAATTCTTGCATCCTCAACTGCTCATCAAGTTCATCGTACCCTCTCATGATGCCACTCATGTTTCCAACCTCGTCTTGGGGCAGGGTCCCTGAGACACTGCAGCCACTGACAGCCTCAGTCCAGGATGCCAGTGCTACCCACCGGGTCTAAAGCGACTGCTCTAGCACCCAGGGCTGCATCTGGGTAGGTCCATGTGACTTCTCCTCAGGGATGTCTCACAAAAAGGGAGGCTTGCAAGCTGAAGTAGGGAACTGGCTAAGGTAGCTGCACTCTGTTCTGACCATCAGAGAGAAAGCAACCCAAGAACTAGACAGGTGAGGCTCACCGAGCCATTTGTGTTTCTTCAATTAATCCCACACGTGTTTATCGGCCAGGTTGGCACAACAAATCCTTACATTCTCACCCTCATATGTGTGTTTAGAGGGTTTATATCAAAAAGTAATTGTACATTATGAAAACATCCCAGCCCAGTCCAGATCAAGTCCATAAGTCTGATATTAGTCCATATGTCCAGTGCCAATTTGTAAATTCCTTTTCAGACTCAGTATATGTGCAATGATGCCAGGTGTAGGAAAATCACAGGCCAGTGTGTAGAACGTCTTATGAATCTAGTGGCAGTCGAAGAATCTTAGCACTGGCGTTTGTCTCCACCTGGGTCCTCAAGATCCTAGGCTCTGGCTGCCGTCAGCATATCTGATGATGAGAGAGTATCTGGCTCTGTAGTGCCTCCAAATTAGGTCATCAAGCTGTGACCTGATTGACAAGCTAGACTCCACCCCTTCACAAGTTGACAGGAGATTATGTAACTGACACAGACTACCCTTGTCAACTTGACACTTTTATACAACTCTTTAGCCATATATAATTTTTAACAAAACAATAATAAAATCATACTTGTACATAACAGGATAAAACTAAAATGCATGCAACTCAATATGTGCCAAAGTCTTATTTAAACAATGAGTGAACAACACAATATTCTATGCCTAACAATTGCAGTTAAGTGAAAGCCTACACCATAATCCTATAAATATATATTATTCTACCTATGAAAGTTTGTAAGCCAACTACTTCATCCATTTATCTGCCCAATTTTGGGTATCCAATTTCTATACTGCCCACTTACCTCAACCCAATACGCTGATGAGACAATCATATTCTTTGATGTGCAGAATCTTCATTCCAGTTGGAATCTTGTCAGTCTGCATCCATAAGCAAAGTCCAATCAGGACAGTTCATCCATAAAGTCAGCAACAATATGCACCAGTTCACAAGCTCAAAATCTTTTCTTCACCTGGTTGGGTTCTGGTCAACTCAATGTGGGCTTCATTACTTAGCCTCACCAGGGTGCCCATTGGATGCCTTCCCTTTAGACCATGGCCCCATCACAAATTCTCAACAACGCTAGCCCCCTTGGGCTAGGTCATAAACTTCAGACCAGTCAACCTGGTCTCATTTTTTCCTCAAGTCCCTGTGAATCAGGTCCATGGGTGTTAGTAGATAGACTCAACCCAACTCCTTATTGCTGCATTTCCCCCACTTCCACTCAATAAGTGGATCCCAGTGGTCACCTAGCAAGTATTTCAGCCTTCCCACAGCCTCCTTTAAATGTTCAGTCCTAGAGAGGAGTTTTCTTCAAGGTTCCAGATTTTTTCCAGCTCTGACAAAAAACACTAGTTCAAAATTCAAAAATCCAAAGAGTTCCTTTGTTTTCTTTCAATCTGTCAACAGCCTCCTAGGCAAGTCTCTTCACCTTCAAATGTCCTGAACACTCAAGACACTGGGTGGGGCTTATCTTTTCAGAGTCTTCTTTGCAGGCGTGTCTTAAAACTATTTAATGATCCAATGTTAATGTCTGAAGACAAGTGGGCTTACAAACTCTATTTTCATACTTCCAAATAATCACTTCTACAAATAACAATAAGCAGGAGATATCAGAAGATATAAAATATGACTTTAGGCCTCTAGCTTCTTTGCCTCAAGCCAGGGCAGGACCTTCTGTCAGCCATTTTTACGTCAGTCAGCCATTTCCCCTAAACAGCCTGGTTGTTTGGTGATTTTGCCACCAGAAGTCAAGATTCATATTTATCACAATTATTTTCACAATTTCAGACAGGATTAACCAAAGACAATTTCTAGAATCAAAACTTTACATTCCCATATTCTTTCCAGAAAACAACATGGTAAAATACATGGCCATGGCCATATCAGACCTCTGGCTAGCCAAAGAAGAAACACTACAATGAAGCAGAGGTCAAATAAGCACCCACTCTCCATCTTTATGATTTGTTTCTCTAGTACCCCACTCCCAAGGTGTCTTGTCATCAGGAATACAATGCAGATAGTCTATGTGTATCTGGCCTCCAGTGATCTATTTAGATCTGTAGTGGCTCCAAATGAGGTCATCAAGCTGTGACCTGATTGACAGACTGTACTCTACCCCTTTGCAAATTGACAGATTATGTAACTACCTTAGTCAGACATAGCTTAGTCCTCAAAGTAACATCTTTCCTTTTCAATCTTCTAAAGATCTTGTGTAGCTAATGCAACTTGTCTTTTGATCTCTTGACTGATGCTTCCATGAGAATTTATTGTGGATCCAAGCAAGACAAGATCTTTGACAAGTTCAACCTTTTCTCTATTTATCATAGTACCTATTTATCCAGGCATGAGCATTTTGGTCTTCTTCACATTGAGTTGTAATCCATAATGAAGTCTGAGTCCTTGTTCTTCATAGCAAGTCCTTCAATTTCTTATCACTTCCAGCAAGTAATGTTGTCATCTGCATTATCAGATTGTTAATAAGCCTTCCTCCAACCCTGATGACACATCTTCTTCATAGAATGCAGCTTCTCTGATTTGTTCAGCATACAGAGTGAGTAAATATGATGAGATATACAAACCTGCCACACACCTTTCCTGATTTCAAACCATGCGTTATTCCCTTTCTTAGTTTGTTCAACTGCCTCTTGATCTGTGCATGCAAGGTGTCCCCATGAGCACAATGGAGTGTTCTGGAGTTCCTATTCTTCTAACAGCTATTTATAGTTTGTTATGATCCACACAGTTTAATGCCTTGGGATAGTCAATAAGACATGAGTAAATATCTTTCCAGCATTCTCTGCTTTCAGCCACGATCTATTGGATATCAGCAATGATATCCCTTGTTCCATATCCTCTTTTGAGGTCAACTTGAATTTCTAGCAACTTCCTATCAATACACTGCTGCAACTATTTTGGATGATCTTCAGAAAAAGTTTACTTGTATGTGATATTCTCCTATCAATTCCTGGAGCCTTACTTTTGGCTAATGCTTGCTATGCTGCCTGTACTTCTTCCTTCAGCACTATTGATTCTTGCTCATATGCTATATTCTGAAATGGTAGAATGCCAACTAGTTCCTTTTGGTATAGTGAGTCTGTGTATTCTATCTTTTTTGTTGTTGATGATGCTTTTTGCAATATTCAATATTTTATGCATGGGATCTTTCAAGATTGCAATGCAAGGCTTGGATTTTTTCTTGATCTTCAGTTTAAGATATGCTAACCATATTATTTCTCTTTTGGTCTTCTAACTCTTGGTTATTGTACATTTCATTGCAAATATTACTTTATCTTCCCTTTGAAATTTTATATTCCGTTCTTTGACTTAATCATTTCTTCCATTTGTTAGCAGCCACTTTTGCCCTGAAAAGTGTAGTAAGTTTGGGTCTTTAGCTTTGCTTGTGTTCTTAATGTGCTTTTGGTAAGAAAATGATATTAAGTTACTCACCCAAGAAGAACAAGTGGGCCCTGAGAGCAGAAGCTACTGGACCGAATCCACGGAAAGAGCACAGGGAGGAGGACAGGTTGTTGTCTAAGAGGAGTGATACTAATTTACAAGCAGCATATAAAATAAAACTGAGGAAGGAAAAAGTGGAGAAAATGTGAGAAGGGACCATTTTGGCCGGTGAGAGTCATCCTTTGATGTTACCAGAACTCTTTTTGGAACAATCTCAATACTAACTACCCACTTTCCTCCCAGCTCTACCACATACTCCTCTTCAGGATCACGGTAGACTGGATTACAGTGGGTCCAACTATGGTATAATACAGTACTTGGTCAGCTAACTTCCCTCTTGACCCAACTTGAGTTTGTTCTAGGCTTACATATTTCTCACTTTTTCAACCATAGAATTTTTTCCCTGGCTTTAAAAAGATTGTTGGTGGTCTTTTCTTTCTTATTATTTATATTTATTTTTATATTACTATCATTATTTATTGTCGTCTTTGATTTCATTTTGGTTTTGTTTATTGTTTGTGTTAGATTTCCCAATTTATGGAGCACAGAAGGAGTGGATGCACAGAGATAATGATTGAGGCATTGGCTTATCTGAGATGAGGGTTGGGGAGTATGAGGGGAATTGGGAAGCAATCAATGAATTTTGGCGGGGAAGAGAGCACTAGAACTGATTGTGATGATGTATATTCAACTCTTTTTGAAAGTGACAACTACGGAAGTTGATGATATATGAATTTTATATCACTAAAATTATTAAAACAAAACCCTCAAAGTTGACCAATGGTTACCATGGATGAAGGAAGAAGAGTTTTTGATTAGGGGACATTGAGTTTATGTTAATGGTGGTAGAATTTGGAAAAAATATCAATAATAGGTTCACAACAGGAAGAGTATAATCTATGGCACAGAATCATACATGTACAGGTTGTTGAATAGGAGAATGTTTTCATGTGTGTATTTTTGCCATAGCTAAAAACAATTACATAAGGGGGAACCGATTACAAGGATCTACATATAACTTCCTCCCTGGGGGATGGACAACAGAAAAGTGGGTGAAGGGAGAGTTTGGACAGTGTAAGATATGACAAAATAATAATTTGTAAATTATCAAGGGTTCATGAGGGAGGGGGAAGCAGGGAAGGAGGGGGTAAAATGAGGAGCTGATACCAAGGGCTTAAGTGGAGAGCAAATGTTTTGAGAATATTTAGGGCAACGAATGCACAAATGTGCATGACACAAAAGATGGATGTATGGATTGTGATAAAAGTTATATGAACCCCCAATAAAATGATTTAAAAGATAATTACAATGATAACAATGAGCACAAAGAAGAAGAAAATGTTCTAAAAATGGATTGTGGTAATCATGTACAACTGGTCTTGATATGCTTGACGTGGAATTGTATGATATGTGGATGCAGTGCCAATAAAACTGTTTTAAAAGGAAAGAAAGAAAATACTCCTCATTCCAGTCTACCACTGACAAGAAGGCCTTTAAGGAAAACTGGGCCACCATATCCTTCCTTCTCTTAAGGTGGGGCCATAGGGAGGAGAGAGGTACGGAATGTACATTAGGAACGAAACGTGCACTGATCTCTCAGAAGGAAAGCTCTAGTTGAGATCATTGAGGAATCTGTATCCAAGAGAGCTGTTGAACAAAGTGTAAGTCATATCCCAAATATTTAATAAATATTCCCCAATAATGAAATTACTTTGTGTAATACATCTCTTGGATAGGTTTTATGTTGAGAGAGGTAAAAATTGGTGACACCCCACCCCCCACAAAAGAAACAAACAAACAAGCAAACAATGAAACAAGTACAACCAAATGAACTTTAGGAAATGAAGCTCTCATATATTTAGAAGAAAAATATTTATCTATTTTTTGTTCTTTTGTTATACTGAAATACTGATGAAGACACCCCATGACATGTTCACATGAGTGGATGGTAGCTTTTTAAAATAAGCACTCGTTTAAGCAAGTGCACATTGTGTTATTGTTCACATGGGGGGTAGATTTATTTCCTTTTACCACTCAAACATTTGTGATGGGATTGCGTGGTGAGATAAATAACCCAAGTGCTCTCTCTCTCCTTTTTTCATGGATATCTTTAAAATCATGGTGGGCACCACGTATGATACTTGTCATGTCAGCTTGTGACACAACCATTTGTTATTAGGTTTTTCATTGACTCGGTTGCCATGTCTTGACAGATAATCCTGAAGACATCGTAATGTTTGTTGAGTACTTATCTGCAAGACACTGTGCTGTTCTTTTCTTATTTAAACCTTCCAAGATTCTTTAGGACATAGAGGCTATATTTACCACCCCTGTTTTACTGCCCAGAAAGCGGAGGGTCAGAGCTATTAAAGGAGTCTCGTCTTCCTTTCTTCGGCTATTTGCTTTAAACACTATTTATTGTGAATTATATCGAGATTTACAGAGCATTTCCACCATTCCCATACATTTTGTTTCAGCCTATGGATTGCAGTTCTCACAATAGAACATTATTTCATTCTTTTATTTATGTATACCATTTTATTGACATATAATGCAATTCAATAGTTCAATCATATTATAAAGCATCGTACGACCATCACAACAATCAATTTTAGAACACTTTCGCCCAACCTTCCCTGCCTTAACCTCATTTCTGCCGAACCTCTTCTGCTATAACCCAAGAAACCATTAATCTAACTACTGTCTTTATAGATTAACTTTCTGTGGATTACATGAAAATATTCCTTATCCCACTTCCTCCCAACATTTCCTGTTTCCATCCCTCCTTCTTTTCTAAAAGTACGTTTCTTAAGATCACATGTTGGCTTCTTAGCTGGAGAAACCAGGATGTCAGCCTCTCTCCATCAGAATCATAGCCCAAGTTTCTCAAGACCACACGCTGCTGGACACCCGTGAGCCCTTGTCAGTGTTGCGCTCACTGTTGTACTGATTTGAGAGCGGTGTGCTGAGCCTCCTCTGACGTTTGTGGATAGTGGTCTCTCTTCTGGATTGAGGGATTCAGTTTCCCGCTATTCGAAAAATCATACATTGGGCTTTCTCGTGTGTCATGTGTTCAGTGGGAACCTCCCTGCTGGGTGCACTTGACCCCAAGACCTGCATCTCTTTCCAACCTCACAGACCCCTCTTCAGCACCACCCACTCTGATCTGTACTCCAGCCCTTCCAGTCTGTGAACTGCTTCCTCCATGCTTCCACGGCCGCCCAGCTCTTTGACCCAAGCCAGGTGCTTTCTCCATTCATTGTCTCATTCAGCGAAACTCTCCTGACAACCAGGCACGTTCCTTCTTAAGTATGTCCTTCTCCGGGAACAGTTTCTTGACCTCTAGTAGAGTCTTGCACTCCCCTCCTGGGTCAACCTTCCAGCCCGTGCATGGACTACTTCTCTAGCAGTACTGTCGTGTTCTACTGCAGTGATTTGGGAGTTGGAACATCTGAACTATTCCGAATAAAATCCTTGGGTATTGCAAATAGTATGCACCCATCCCACCCAAGAGCACTGTTTAAGAAAGGTCTGGTGACTTGATTCTGTAAAGATGAATGCTAAGAATACCTTATCGAGCAGTTGGACTCTCTAGCAATTGGGGCTGTCATGCATTGGAACGGACCCAATGGCAACAGGCTTTTTGCTTTTAACTATTAAGTCCTTTGATGGAAAGTATTGTATTCCTTTTGTGCTCCAAGTTTCTAGCACCCTTGTTTGGCACAGTACAGGGGTTCCAGATACATTTTCAAGAAGGTATTTGAATTGTGTGAAAGGAACATGTCCCTAACAAAAGGAAAGGGAAGATACTTAAATTGAGGGGAAGGCAAGGCAAGTGGGGGTTGGAAGAAGCGCCTGGATCAAATAAATCATAAGAACCAGTAATTTTACATTTTGCTCAACTTGAATATTGCTTCTTCCCAAACTGCAGTGAAGCAACTGCTTTCATAAATCCATTAGCCGCGTCAGGGCACTGGCACCAGCTCTGGGGAAATCCCCTTGCCAACTTGAGACTTCTCCCGAGGCCCCTGGGTCCCTCTCCCCTGCCATCTTGACTTAAAAGGCTCCTTGCATAACTGCAGATGCAAAAAAGACATTCTTTTCAGCCAATTTCTTCCTACCATTATTTTAATCAATGTTGGAACCGATTCAGACTTAGAGTTTGATTCGGTCTTAGAATTTCAGGTCTCTGGAATCCCTCTTCAGTGTATATATATATAAATTTTTAACCATTTCTTTTGGATATAAGCCCTTCATATTGAGAAGTCTAAATATAATTTTCTCTTCAGAAAATGGATGAACCCTATAAACATTCACTTCTACCCAATGAGGAAATGCCAGCATTTAAGGACAAAGTGCATTATGTGTCTAGTGCATTATGAGTCCAAGAGAAAAGTTATGCTTATTTATTTGGGGTTATTTTGCAGTCCGGAATAAGGGCTGGTTGCAATCAATTCTCCTGTTTTCATCCCCTATCATTAGAGACACAGGCTTTGCTAGAAATCTGATTGCTCTAAGGGTTTGAGGGCTGTTCATGGAGTCAAGCAAAGGGAGGAGAGCAGATTTTTATTAAGCATCCCTTAATTAGTGATCCTGCAGTCCTTGATCTTCATCAGCAAGTGCTTCGAGTCCTCCCACTTTCCACAAGCGGGGTAGTAGAATCTGTATATTGCAGGTTGTTAACAAACTTTCATCCAATCCCGCTGCTGCTTTCTTCTTCATAGCATCTAACGTCTTTTCTATGATTCCAGATTGCTCCAGAGAAACATGTATTGCCCTTTTCTTCCTGTTGTCTGAGAGAAACCTCAGGGAAACTGGATGAGTTGCCTCTAGATGAGTTTAAATCACCAACCATTTGGTTACCAGCGGAGTACTTAACCCTTTGACCCACTCGGGGATTTCTTAACCCAAGGTGGACCTTTAGGTAGTTCACAAAATACAAACTAGATTGACTTCCACTATTGGTTCTTTATCGGCCATTTTCTTCCTTTTTTTAAACTCTTTGATGGCATATATATCCTTTCCCTGTTCAAACAGTGAGATCCCAGATGGTCATTTAAAAGCAGGGTTGGGATGAAGCATGGGAAGGGGTGTGTGTACTTCCCTTGAAATATGATTATGGAACAAAGGAAGGGAGGGCAGATGACACATAGGGGCAAAGCCACAATTAAGACAGCTAAAGGGGTGGACAGACAGCCATACCCAAGCTGGGTTAAGTGGTTAGAAATGGTCCAGAGGTATAACTTAGAAAGAAGAAGATTAATATGAGGATCCTAATCAGAGGATAGGAAGCAGAGGTCTTTAAAGGACGATACCAGGACCCGGTAACAGACACTATTTTGTAATAGTTTTATGACATATGTTCATGTATCATACACTTCAAGGCTCAGTCATGTGCAATCAGCCCTACAATCAGTTTTAGAACATTTTCTTTCTTCTTGTGCTCATCATTAGTCCTCCCTCTGCCACTTCCCTCCAACCACCTCTTCCCAACCCCCAGTAAGCCATTAACCCAGTTACTATCTCTATAGATTTACCTATCCCGGATTTCAGCCACTTTTTATAGGTGTTTGTTGCCCTGATAGAGTAGTGGTTACATGTTGGGCTGCAATCTGAAAAGTCAGCAGTTCAAAACCACCAGCTGCTCCAAAGGAGAAAGGTGGGGCTTCTACTCTGCTAAAGATGTCAGTCTCAGAAATTCACTGGGCAGTTCGACTCTGTCCTACGGGCTCACTAGGCAAAGGCATCCGCTGGAGAGCAGTGAGTTTGGTTCGTGGCTTGGGTTATAGGTGTTTGTACTTATCCCAGACCAGGGACAGAGGTATTTAGAATGGCATTTAGAAAATTTCTTCCCTGCTAACTTTTGTGTTCTAGTGAATAATCTTTTTTCCTTTCTCTCTTTTCTTTTTCTTTAATAAAATTTTTATTGGGGCCTCTTACATATCTATTAAAAATCCATGCATCATTTGTATTAAGCACATTTTGTACATATGTTGCCATCATCATTTTATTTCATTTTCCCCTTCTTTTTGGCCATCATCATTTTCAAAACATTTTCTTTCTACTTGAGCCCTTGGTACCAGCTCTTCTTTATACCCTTCCTCCCTTACCTTCCCACCCCTGTGATCCTACCATAAATTATAAATTATTATTATTTTCAGACTTATACTATCCACTTTCTCCCTTTTCCCACGTGTCTGTTGCTCATCCCACTGTGGGTGGGGGTGAGGAGAGTCATACGTTGATCATTGTGATTGATTCTCCCTTTCGCCCCCTTCTCCCTCCACCTTCCTCCTGCTCTCATGGAACCGATCTCCCATTATTGTTCTCGAGGGGTTTATCTGTCCTGGATTCCATGTGTTGAGAGCTCTTATCTGCACCAGTGTCCATGCTTTGGTCTAGTTGGATTTGTAAGGTAGACCTGGGGTCATGATAGGGACGAGGGAGTACGAGCATTAAAAAATGAGAGGAATGTTGTGTGTTTCCTTAGTGCTATAGTGCACCTGACTGGCTTGTCTGTGAGGAGATGTCTAATTTTCTACAGATGGGCTCCACTCTGAACCCCTAGTTCACAGAAACATGACTGTTTGTTTTGGGTCTTCTGACACCTGCTCCCATCAACACCTCGTGATCACACAGGCTGGTGTCCTTCTACAAAGTGGGTTTTGTTGCTTCCCTGCTAGGTGACGGTTTGTTTAATCTCAAGCATTTAAGATCCCAGATGCCATATCTTTTGATAGGCAGGCACCATCAGCTTTCTTCACCACATTTACAAATGCATCCATTTCGACTTAAGTGATTTTGTTGGGAAGCTAAATATCACAGAATGCCAGGTTATTAGAACAAAGTGTTCTTGCGTTGAGGGAGTACTTGAGTAGAGGCCCAATGTCCATCTGCTACCTTGATACTTACCATATATATATATATTTATAGCCATATCATTATAGATTAATATATTTATATATACATGCCTATATTTATACCTCTGTAAACATCCTTTGCCTCCTTGTTCTTTCCTGTATTTCCTTTTACTGTCCTCCTGTCCCACTATCATGCTTGACCTTCATTCGGCTCCCAGTAGTTCCTCTCAGCTACAGTGCAGTTGGTCAATCCCCACCAGATATTCTACACCATCCACGCCATCGATTTTGGATCTCTTGTTCTCTTGTCCCTGGGTTTGTTGGTGCCCCACTCCCTTTCCCCCACCTCCCCCTCTCCCCTGTCTCCTTGAAACCATATGTCTCGACTCTGTTATTGATTTTGTCATGGTGATATTGAGATTTTCTGTCAACTTGAACTTGTGAAGGGGTAGAGTCCAATCTGTCAGTCAGGTCACAGCCTGATGATGCCTTCTGGGATTTGTGGCATTTTTTATAAGAGAGATGTTGGGGACCTCATCCCTCTTTCTCTGCTTCTCCCTTTCCCACTTGCTGGGACTCTGTCTGCCTCAGGGGTGAGTCCCTGTGTGGGTCACTGATGCTGGGAGCCCATTTGGGTGCTGTCAGTGTCCTGCCATGTTTCTACTGACCTTGCATCCATGGGTGTCTGCACCACCCACCTGTGAGTTCCCTGCTTCCTGCTTCATCTCTCAGTACCATGGGCCTCTCACAGACACTCATCCCAAATTAGTGAGTTGGGATGTCAGGTTTTAAGAAGACAAATCATAGGTGAGCCCCTGGAGCAGAAAGAAAGGAACACATGCATTTGAAGTTTCCCAGAACAAAGACTTGGGTGTTTCTGGAACACCTCCCTCCCATAGAAATGCCTCTTTTGAAGAACTAGTATGTCATTATTCAGTTAATGAAGCCCACATCGTATACACAACGTGAACCATCTTCCTCTCATCACTTTGCTTAATGGGAAGCTTGAAGCCAGATAGAAGCACATGCCTCCTCATTCTATACCTTTTGTATTTTTTGGAAGGCACTTGTGCTCACCACTACACCACTCTCATGGTTTGATTTTAGCCCTATTTGATGATACCTTTGTGGAGTAGAGTGGGGTCAAACCTGTCCACCAGGGGCTAACCTAGTGATGTCTCTCTGGGGATGTGGCCTTGTTAAAAGAGAGACAGTGGGACCTTCCTTCTTTCTTCCTTCATTCTTCCTGCTTATTTAGATTATATATCTGCCTCCAGGGGCTTGTCCATGTGGATCATGGTCCCAGAGCACTGCCAACACCCTGTCATGCTCCCACCAATCACAGATCCACTTGACTCCGCACTCACTGGCTTGTGAGATCCTGGTTTTCCACTTGACCCTTCTTTATCCTTGGCCTGAAGCTAGGTATGTCCAAAGAGGCTCTGGCTAGCTTTGGACTCATTGACTTCAGTTGGATTGGGATGAGATATTTTCACGATTATAAAATTACTACTTGACCTAAAGTTCTTTCTTACACTGGCTTCAGCCTATCACAACCAACAATGCCATTTTTGGGAAATCAAGTTTAAAGGTATTGTAGAAAAAAATTTGTATTGTATGTAAATATTTTCTGAAAATAAGTGAGATTGTGAATGATGATTACATGAAAATAAAATAGACATGAAATGATATTCCTTCAATAACGATCATTCTCAATTTCAGCTTTACTTTCCTGATATCCTAGATCATGGTGGAAAAGTCTCAGTTAAATAATCTTCATGTTTTGCACTTTTGCTTTTGGGGCAAAATTCTGTGTCTTATAATAATAGTCCACTTGAAAGTTATTGCTTTTGTAGGTAAATAACACCCTGCCTGGGCAATGTGTATAATAGTATTTTCTCACTAAGTGTCATAATCTAGGGAGATTTGTTGGATGTGGTCATTAGAGACTCTGGCATGCGGAGATTTATGAGGGTCATATTTTACAAAACCATTTGTTGTGTGAGTAACCAGAGGCTTGCCTCCTTCTTCTTTTTATAAGTAAAGAACTTTCAGGAGACAATAAAGCCCAAACTTTGATCATTCTACAGTCAGCACCGTGATTTGTAATTTTGGTAGACAAGCCAGCTTTGATATTGCTGTCTGCAAGTCTGAAGTTTATAATGCATGTAATTTGATTTTCTTTCTCTAGAGATATTTTATCTATCTGATGATGTGAGCCTTTATCAGTTTGAAAAAAGTAAAAATTTCCATAAACGCCATCGTGAAGGATGCTTATACTTTAAAAGATATGACTAAAACTCGTGCTGATTTTAAAACACATTTGTTGGATGAGTGTTTTTCATTTTGGTCATAAGTCTCTAAATGTTTCTAAGGCTTAACTTTACTCCTTGCTGCATTCATCTGCCTTTGTGTGTGTGATCTGTCAACTTGTCCTTAATGTCATCCATACTAAAACTTAGAAAAATCATCACACTGAAAGTCATTTTTCCATATGTTCAACTTTGTGTTTTAAAGTACTCCAGTTTTAGGAGAGCGATAGATGGACTCTTTGGTTTATGGAAACTACAAATTGCTCAGCAGTAACAATCCCTCATGCTTACAAGTAAGCACCTTATCCCTTTCCAATTGAACTTTTATAGATCTCATCCGAAAAGCTCTAGGAACTCGGTTGGGACTTGCATCTGTAACAGGCAACAGCACCGAGGTCCAAAGAGGAAGTGGACAATATTCGTTGTGACAGTGTGGCTCTACCATGGGGCGGGGAGCTCTGCCTCTTCAGACACGATGTGTGGACATTGCTTGGCAGAGGGATTGACACCATAGGGTTTCAAGAAAGGTTTGAGTCTTTCAATTTGCCTCCTTGTGCTTGGCACCTTTGTTTGTTTTAGAAAAAAATATCTACTGTCGGAATTGCCTCGTTCCTCTTAAGATTCTTTAATGATTTTCAGATGTCAATTAAATAACCTTTTTTAAAGCAGCAAATCAACTCACTGACAATATGCTCATGATGTGTATTCTAAAGGACAGTTTGGTTGTCATTAATGATGATAAGGTCCAGAGATTTATGAAACAGGCAAATGCATAAAAGAGATAGAGAATAATAGCATAAGCTCTCTGAATAGCCATTGATCTGTTTAAAATTTTTTAATTGGGTTGAAATTTATATTTCATATTTCAGGTCTTCAATTTTGTGTTTATCCAGTTATGCTACTTATGAAGCGCTCCTCTTCCGATACTCAAATCATCAGAGAAGCTAGATTCTATGAAGAAGAAAGTGACATCAGGATTGGAGAGGGCTTATTAACAACCTGTGTTATGAAGATGACACAGCCTCGCTTGCTGAAGGTGAAGAGGATTTGAAGCACTTGCCGATGAAGCTCAAGGACTGCAGCTTCATTTTGGATGGCATGTAAAGAAGACCAAAATCCTCACAACTGGAACAATTGGCGACATCCTGATAAGCGGGAAAAAGCTGCAGTCGCCAAGGATTTTGTCTTGCTTAGATCCACAATCAATGCTCATGGAAGCAGCAGTCAAGAGGCCAAAAGGTGAGTTGCATTGGGTAAATCTGAAGCAAAAGATTTATTTAGAGTATTGTAAAGCAAGGATGTTATTTTGAAGACAAAGAGGTACGTGACCTAAGCCATGGTTTTTTCAATTTCCTTACACATGTAAAAGTTGTACATTGAATATGGAAAACTGAATAAGATGTACCCCAAACTAGATTATGTAATAAGAAAGAATTTTAAAATATTAAGGAAAAATTAACTAGCACTTTACAAAAGTAATGAAACTATTATGTAAGATATTTCCCTATTACCTCTTGATTGGCATCCTCGCTTACAATATTCTTAATTTTTTTCACGAGCATCATCAGCTGTGAGATAGCCTTAATCATCTTTTCACTCTAGGAAAAGAATCTTATTCCTTTATATGTAAGCTAATTAGACGATAGTCATTGTGCTTGATATTTTAGGAACGGGAGACTTCTGTTTGCTGAACATATGTTCATCTTTGAAAAACCATTTCCACTTCTTTTGATCTTACAGTAATTGTTCTGACACTATGGATAGCTCTTTAAACACTTTCGGGAATTTCAAAATTCACTCATAATATCTTGTGGTAATTTGAGCCCTAACACAAAGCTGAAAGGAATGGCAGGGTGACTCTCTCTGGTTGCTTGGCACTTTTTCTATTTATGTTATATGTTTGTTTACTGAAGAAACAGACTAGGGAACAAAACTGTGGTAGTTCATCAAACGGACAATGAGTTTTATGAAGTGAATGAATACATATTATTTATTTGGCATATTAGTGCCCCAGTTTTTATACCCATGGACAGAATGAACATTACTACGGGTGATTTGAATGTGCTATTACACAGATGAGCATTGAAAAAGAATAAGGAATGGAAATCTGTGATTTCCAAATTGGCCATCTGGACAGATGCCCACCCCAATGCCTAGTGCCAATTTAGCAACTGGTTTGCCAAACTCAACAAAAAAAAATCAGATATTGGTTCTGCCGGAGTGAACTGGCAGAATCCCACCACTGATTCTCTGTTCTGACGTTTATAATGGGATTTCTTTCTATCCTTCTTCTTCATAAATCATTGGCGTTCTTAATTTATTTGTGATTTGCGGGGTCAAGATCTTGGGAAAGGCTAGTCTGGGCTCCTCTTGCGCAGGGACTTTTCTGGAGTTGCAGTGAGGTGGCAGACATCAGTGGTCCTCAACCTTCCTCATGCCACGACCCTTTGATACAGTTCCTCATGCTGTGGTGACCCCTCAACCATAAAACCATTTTCATTGCTGTTTCATAACTGTAATGTTGTTACTGTTATGAATCAGGCAACCCCTGCAAAAGGGTCATTTGACCCCCAAAGGGGTCGTGACCCACAGGTTGAGAACCACTGGACATCAGAGTGCTAAACCGGCTTGGTCTCCGAGACAAAATTGGGCTGTCCTTCAGAATGTGTCCTTTGACCTTTGCAAGATATCTAGAGGTAACCAGGCATCTTATAAAATGGACGACTTTCCCCAGAATGAATAGCTTAAGAGAAACAGGCAAAGTTTTCTCTATAGAAGAAAGGGCAAGAATCCCCTTATGTTGCCCTCTGGCCACAAGCGGATGGCTTCAACGCTGGGTTCCTGCGAAGCAAGTGGGAGGATGGCCACGGACCAGACAGTGTTTCGGTCTATCTCAGCTGGGGTTGCTGTGAGTTGGCACGGCGTCAAGGGCACTTAACAACACAACAACTTGCAAAATGTACTGCCCATCTGTCAGTTTGTCATCTGTAATAGCATCGTTCTATGATGGGCACATAAAATGCCAACACCATTTCAAATACCAGCAGGGCCATCCAGATGGACAGGTTTCAGCAGGGCTTCCAGCTTAAGGCACACGAGGAAGAAAAATCTAGGCATTTACTTCCTAAAATTAGCCTATAAAAACCTATGGATCAAAACAGAATATTGTCTGACTGGGCTCAAGCATGCTAATGATTGTGGAGTAGTGTAGAATGAGGCGACATTTACTTCTGCGATACAGGGTGTCTCCATGAGTCAGAGTCCTTTTGAGCTGACAACAAAACTCCAAAATATATCACTTCCTCTCAAGTCCCTGTGAACATCTTATCCACTAAGGCATCAGGATTGTACTCCAGACAAATAACTGGAGCTCATCTAAATGAGTTCCAGGTGTCAAGAAGGTGCTTTGTGTTTGCGTCCTTGGTCAAAGCTACTAACGAACCCAAATTGTATTACCTAAAAAAGGGAATCATCTGCTTCTGACACACCCAATATACAGTGCTGACCCAGCCAGGGATCATGTAACTGCCGTATATACTCTTACTCCAAGGGGGAAGTGATAGACACATAGCAATCATTGAGTCACATTAACTCTATTATCCAGCTAGCCACTCTCTTCAGTTTGATTAGGACCCGATTCGGCTTCTAGAATACAATGAAAGTAATTTGATGCGAATTTATTTCACAAATATATTAACATAATTCTCTTTGCTCTCATATTTTTTTCTTACAAAAGTTATTCCTACTTTCTGGGGAGAAATGTTGAAAGAGCTCTGATTGTGCTATCAATTGTGTTTTACTTGATTTTAACAAGCCCGGGTAATGGTCAGGTGCTTGATTTAGTCGTGTACAGGCCATCTTTGATATCCATTTACGTTTTACTTTTATTTTCATTCAAGTAGGTGCTGAAAACCCTGACTTTCAAACATATGAAATGCTAATTGAATATTTATTCTCATGATAGCAAATTGAACATTTGTTCTCATAAGCTCTATTTCAGGAGGTCTTTTTTTTTTAGAAAACCCCCAGACCTTACCAAGGTTCTTTCTTTGGGGGTGAGATTTATAATTTCAGTTCCTTTGTCCTCAAACCGATGAAGGTCTCTTGCCCACAAGTTTCCTCGTTGGTGCTGTGTAAGCTTGCAAGAAAAGAATTACACATTCCCTTTCCATTGGGCAGACATCACTTTCAGAAGACGTTTGTAGTATTTCCGAATGCCTGCAGACTTCTCTCAAATTGACCAGATTTTTATCATCTGCAACTTCCTACCACACTGGAAAGTGTTCACAACTTTCCGACACTAATCTCTGCTTCCAATGTGATATGTTGGCCAACAGAGTCCTCAATTGCCTAGCAGCACTCACAAAAATGATTTCAGAGCTTCCAGTTATACCATTCACCTCATGTTTAAGTGTCCAAATAGCTGTTAACTGAGCCAAGACATAAATGTTCTTACATCCCATCAGACTGCTCTGAGCATATGATTTACTTTTCTCATAAAAAAACATGCAACTTCTGACCAGAATCCAACAATCCCTAGGAAATAGATCCTCTTATATGCCAGAGACCGTTGGTGTATTCTGCTTCCTTTCCTAATCAAGGCACTTGAAGCATCTGTGATTTCAAACTCAGACCAGTTGAACATGTGCATTTCAAGGGAAGACAGGAAGCCCTGAGAAGAGCCGATGTATTTGAATTATGGTGTTGGAGAAGACTCTTGAAAGGAATGCGGACTGCCAGAAGAACAGACAAATCTCTTCTGGAAGAGGTGAAGGCAGCATGCTCTACATAGAAGCTATGGTGGCCAGACCTCATCTCACACACTTTAGACATGTTGTCAGGAGGGACTGGTCCATGGTGAAAGGCTAGAGTAGAGTGGAGGGCTGATGAAAAAGAGGAATCACCTCAAAGAGGTGAAGCATAGCAACGGTTGTGAGGATGGAGCAGAAAGGGGCAGGGCTTCAGTCTGTTGCAGGTCACGCTGAATCTGAATCAACTCCAGGGCCCCTAGCAGCAGCGGAGCACACTTTTTGACTGGTTGGAAGGAAATTTCATGACACACTTCCTTTTTTTCTTAGACAGTCTATCAGTCAGGTTTTGCCAGAGGAACAGAACCTCTGTGTGTGTGTGTGTGTGTGTGTGTGTGTGTGTGTGTTTGTGTGTGTGTGTGTGTGTGTGTGACCTTTTGATCGTGGCCTGGTGGTGCAATGATGAAAGCACTTATTTTTGAGTCAACAGGTCAGCTCCCTCTGGGAGAAACCCTCGCCTATGGTAGTCTGCTCTCCAGATGTTCAGAACCTTGGAAGCTCTATTTGGCAGTTCTACTCTGTCCTGGAGAGGGGTTGAGTCAACAGCAGTATATATATATATTTTAAGAAATACATTTCAAGAATTTGGTTCAGATAGACTGATACAAAACTCTCAGGTGGTTGTTGACATTATAACCTTAAGGCAGAATTTCTTCTTTGTCAGGCAAGCATGTCTTGCTATCAAAACCTTTCAAGGATTTGGAGAAGGTCGATTCACATGCTTGAGAATATTTTCCTTTACCTAAAGTTAACTTATTACACATGGTAACCACAGCTTTACTACACTGTCGCCGCACCACGAACTCAGTGTTTGACTGGACAGCTGCGGACTACATCTTACCTAAATTGACTCATGAAACTAATGAGCCTAGATGTTAGTTAGAAAAACCACTGAAAATCATGTCATTTTCTTGTGACAGGTCTTTGACTGTGACATCCAAAGTCACCAAGCCAAAATACCAGAAACCTTCTAAAGAGCATTCTACC
This sequence comes from Tenrec ecaudatus, assembly GCF_050624435.1. Taxonomy (NCBI): domain Eukaryota; kingdom Metazoa; phylum Chordata; class Mammalia; order Afrosoricida; family Tenrecidae; genus Tenrec; species Tenrec ecaudatus. The sequence continues at coordinate 201,465,124 of NC_134532.1, forward strand.
TGAATCTCTTGAAAAGTTGTTTTGTTTCTTTTTTGAAAGTCTGCAATATTTTCATTAATCTTCACAAATGTCACACTTCAAATCCATCCACTCCCCTGTCTCCCTTACTCATTGTCCAATTTTTACATACATATGAAGGAATTATTGAAATGTATGAAGCTGATGAAGCACTGAAAGTTTTCACTCTTCTATGCCAAACATTTTTTTTGGAAGACAGCTACCTGGATAACTGATGGGAAGGGTTCCATAATTTCACTCATTTCAAAAGAGGTGACCCAGCAAAAGGTAGAAATTATTGAATAGTACAATTAATGTCAGATGCAAGTAAAATTTTGATGAAGATAATTCAACAATAGTTGCAGCAGTATGTCATTAGGGAGCTTCCATAAATTCAAGCCAGATTCAGAAAAAGATGTAACAGTGAGATATCAATGTTGATTTCAGATGCATTTTGCCTGAAAATAGAGAATAGCAGACAGGTGTTTACTGTATCTTACTGATTCTGCAAAGGCATCTGACTGTGTGGATCATACCAAACTACAGATAGCATTGAGAAAAAGGAACATGCCAGACCAATTAATTTTGTGTGGAACCTGTCCATCAAATGTGAGACAGCCCTTTGAACAACACAAGGGCATACAGCATGGCTTAAAATCAGGCAAGGTATGTGTCAGGGTTATAGCATCTTGCTATGACTTATTCAATCTGTATATTGAGCAAATGATCTGACAACATGGACTATATGAAGAAGGACATGGCATTACAAATGGAGGAATTCTTCATAATACCCTATGATCTGCAGATGCCACAACTTTGCTTACTGAGAGTGAGGAGGACTTGCACTTACTGATTAAAACTAAAGATTGGAACTTCAGTGTTGGGGTATAGGACTCAACACTTGAATCAGTCTTCAGGAGCAACATGTGATTGTGGAAAATATTAAAGAGATACAGAGAGACAGTGGGGCACAGGGGCTCCTCGTCCCATGTCAGGACTGAGAGAATGAATGGGTATGTGCTTGTATACTGGGGTTTACAGATCTTTCATAAGGCATGCATGTCATACAGTTAACATCTATAGAGTCAATGAGTAATATCATACGTAGGTAATATAATAAGCAATAACATCCCAGACTCTCCCCAGGGGGTGGCTACATTTTACTTTGGCTTGGCTATAGAACCTGATGGCTCTTATCCTCAGCTAGCATTCAGGCACGGGGAATAGACAGACACAAGTATGAGGCATCTTTTATGGTAGGCCTTTTGCGACTGTTCCTTTATGGGGGGGGTGGGGTTATTGGAGGGACTGTGTTCAATCATTAGAATGTATATTGGGACTTATTTATATCTCATAACTGTGAGGGTGTGCCCCCACTGGAGCTGGCTTTCCAGACGTGTACTTATGAACATCGAAGATTTAACTGCAGTACTTTTTCATCCAGTCCCTCAGTTAACCACAAGTATGGGTTGTAACAAAGTAAAGCAAAGAAAAATCCTCAAAAGTGGATCAATAGACAATATCATGATGAATAGAAAAAAAGGTTGAAGATGCCAAAGATTTAATTTTACTTGGCTTCACAAGCAATAATCATGGAAGCAGTGGTCAAGAGATCCAGTAGCACATTACATTTGGGAAAATCTTCTGCACAAGACTCCTTTCAAGTGTTGAAGAACAAGGACGTCACTTTGAGGACTTAGGAGGACCTGACCCAAACCATTGTATTTTAATCACCTCATATGAATGTGAAAGCTGGAGAATGCTTAAAGAAGGCCGCAGAAGAAATGATATATCTGAATTATGGCATTGACAAGGCTATTGAAAGTACTGTGGATTGCCAGAAGAAAAAATAGATCTATTTTGTAAACAGTACAATCAGAATGCTCCTTATAAGAGAGCTTAACGCAAGCCTGTCTTGTGTACTTTGAACATGTTCAGGAGCAACCAGTTGCTGGAAAATGGCATCATGCTTGGTAGAGCGTCGGCAAAAAAGAGGAAGATCCTCTTCAAGATGGATTATAGAGTGGTTGCAACAATGGACTCAAACATAATAACAATTATGAGCCTTGTACAAGACGGCTCAGAGCTTCGTTGTCTTGTAAATAGGAACCGATTAGATGGCACCTAAGCACAATAAGAACTTGAGATTATTTACAATACTATGGCTTGGTTTAGGCACACTTTAATATTCAAGCTGATGTACCTTTGCCATTTAATGTGCTAAAGAGGTCTTTTACTGTGCATTTGCCCAATGCAACAGAAAAGAGCATTGTATGTATTCAGTGAACATGAGATAAATCTTCAGGTGAGATAGACTGCTCTGAAGCCAGAACAATGAAATCAACATACCAACAAATCATGAAGATGACACAGAATTGAAAACAATGGGTTTCCCCACCTGTGAGTTCCCATGAGCCAGAGCTGAGGCAATAACAACAATCAATGAGAAATAGTGGTGATTCCATCCAGTTCATGTTGAAGAAGCATGCTTAAGTTCAATACTCTCTGCATATTTGAGGAGGACTCCACCAGTCAGATACAGGAGCAATTGTGAGAATGGAAAGGTTTCATTCTGGTGTAGTTAGGTTCATAATAGGGAGCCATCTGTGGGACCTAACAACTCAAACGCAGGACCAGTTGTGAGAATGGCACAGGACCAGGCAGTGTTTTGTTCTGTGATACATAGGGTTTCTATGGGTCAGAACCAACCCAATGCCACCTAACAACCAACTACACCAACTGCAGAGAGGGTACCATTGATGGAAGCAGTATTTAAATTTTCCAATGTATCCCATTTATTGGTCATATGGCTTCTCTAGGATCTTGCCACATCACAGTATCTTTTCCTTGGCACTCTGGTAAGCATTCTTGGAGGGTGTTTCAAAGTGACACATTTCTGTTAATTTTGGTAACATTACCATCTTTTCTAAGCAAGCTTCCTTCTGGTGAGAGAGATCCAGAATTCCAGCTGTATTGATAGGACAGTCACCCAACATGTTTCTCTAATGCTGTGGGCTTCGAGACTTTCTCAGACATACAAACACTGCTTTTTTTTTGACTTCCATTCCATTCAGGGAGAAATCAAAACCAAGTTTCATCCTACACAGTTTCATTTGTGTTTCCAGTGGAAAGTCATCCAGATGAACAGTCAAGAAAACTTACCTACCTAGAATAGCAGATTATGTTCTCACTAATCCTGGTCAGTTATATAGTACTGTAAGTCTTATTCCATTATCAGCTGTAGGACAGGGAGAGGACACACCTGCATTTTAACTCTCCTTCCTGAACAAGACCCTATCACTCCTACTCACACTATTGGGTGGAAATTAGTCACCTGAACACACCTACCTGCAGGAAAACTAGGGACTGTCTTTGCCTGAAAGTCCTTTTCCATTCATGCATGACACTTCACAATGAAAGAACCACTTATCATGGAGCCATGTTTCACTCAGTGTAACACCATGTGTGTGAGAGTAAAACTGTAGGACATTCAATGGCTGGTCTTTAGGAAGTAGATCACCAAGTCCTTCTTCAGAGGCAATTCCAACATTTCAATTGGCAAAGATGTGTTGTCTGTTAGTGCCACCCAGACACTCTACCTTTGGGAGGAAGCTAGCTGTTTTTACCCACAATCGCTACTATTTCTGTAAGACACCCTATGTGTAAGGAGGAGCCCTGGTGGCATAGTGGGTTAGCTGTTGGGTTGCTAACTGCAAGGTCTGAAGTTTGAAACCACCAGCTTCTTCTTAGAAGAATATGAGGCTTTCTACTCTTGCCAAGAGTTATAGTCTTGGACACCCACAGGGGCAGTCCTGCTCTGCCATACAGGGTTGCAATGAGTTGTAGATAACTTGATGGTAGTGATGGCAGTAAGTAGTCCTGGCAAAACAGCTGAGTAAGGGTTGGACTGCTAGATGCAAGGTCAGTGGGGCATTCTGCTGACAGTGTAATTGATTAGCTTAGGGTACTACTTTTAACACTCTATTGGGAGAGGGAGATTGGACAAGTATAGACTCATTGCAATATTTGGATTATTCACTTGTACAGAATAGATCCTTGTACAACTGGATGTTGTTTGCACTAACAATGGGAGTTGATGGTCAGGCAAACCTTAAATAATATTCACTGACTATGTCAATCTCATGTCTGTCAGAATAATACATGTCTTAATACAGCAAGTAGGGTATTCACATAGTAAGTAAATGTTAGTCCACCTATTGATAGTTCAAGACTTTTGGTACAGTTGTCTTTGGATTCTTCACTCACCATGTAATTTAAGTCTTCAGTTCTCAGGTGACAGGTGTGCTTGAGGCAGAGTCTAGTTCACCTAGTCGGATTTCCACATCAGGTCCCTCTGGGATGACCTTGTGAGAATGTTGTATGCTTTGAAGAGCGGAATTCAATGCACCAGTGTTCTGTGGCATATGGCCTGGGTCTCCAGGGTGTGTACAGGGACTGGGACCAATGTGGCTTAAGAGGAGCAAATTACCATTGGGGTTCTTAAAAGTATTGTTAGGGATTTTCTCCCACTAGGAAGCTGGTCTCTCTCTTGATCTACGTGCAGACATGCACTTGTCTTCTCCCAGATGCATATCCCACTTTCCTGACTTGGCTCACCCATCAGTATTCCTCATCACTCTGATAGGAATGCCTTGCTGGCCACTCCTGGGGACCACCTCATATCTTTGCATGGTAGCCACAAAGAGGCTATCCTCCCTCACCTCTCTCTCGAAAATCTGACCCCCCAAAGTAGTGCAAGACCACCTACCTTTTTCTTCTTTTTGAGAACTTTGTTTATCCTGGGTTTCTTCCTTTTCCATATGAATTTAGTAGTTAGTGTTTCCATTTCTTTAAAGAATGATGTTCAGATTTGGATCAGATTTGCGTTGAATTTGTCATATTGACATTTTCACAATATCGAGTCTTTATGTCCATGAACATGTAATATTTGGTCAATTTATGTAGGCTTCTTTTACGTTCTTATATTAATATTCTGCAGTTTTCTTTGTAGAGGTCTTTTGTTTCTTTCATTAACTGTATTTCATTTTTGTGTAGCTATTGTGAGTAGTTGTATTTTTTATGTCTTTTTAAAAATTCTTATTACTAGTAGATAGGAGTCCAATTGACTTCGGCTTGTTAATGTTGGTGCCTGCTACTTTACTAAATTCCTCAATTGTTTCCAAAAATCCTATTGTGGATATGTTGGGGTTTTCTATATATAACATCAAATTGTCTGCAAATAGCAAATTTCACTTATTCTTTGCCCAGTTGTATTCCCCTTATTTTCTTGTCGTTTTTATGGTCTGGCTTGGACTTCCAGCACCATGTTGAATAATAGTGATGATAAGGAGAATTTTTATCAGGTTCTCACTTTTTAAAAATCATTTTATTAGGGGCTCACACAAATCTTATCACAATCCATACATACATCAGTTGTGTGAAGCGCATTGTAAATTCATTGCCCTCATCATTTTCAAAATATTCGCTCCTACCTCGTGGGAATGTTTTCATCAGTCCCCCTTGAGTGTGATATTGGCTGCTGTTTTTTATATATGGCCTTTATTGTGTTGAGGAATTTCCCTTTTATTCCTGTTTTATTGAGTGCTTTTATTAGAAGTGGGTGTTGAATGTTGTCAGATACTTTTTCTGCATCAATTGATATGACCCTGTGGTTCTTGTCCTTTATCTTGCTTATGTGGATGTTTATATGTTTTTTTTAATGTTGAATCATCCTCGCATCCCTGTATGAATCCCAGTTAGTCATGATGTATTATTATTGCATATGTTGTTGGATTCTATTAGCCAAGATTTTGTTGAGAATCTCAGCATCTATGTTCATGAGGGGTATTGGTCTGCAGTTTTCTCAAATTGTGGGGTTGAACCTATTGGTGTTCTTCTGGGATGGTTAGCCTCTCCTCCTTTGTGATATTGGGGGAGCTTTCTTCCATGAATTCCTTTATCAGTTATCTGTAGACTTATTTGTTTCTTCCTGTTCCAGTATTTCAATGAGGCATATATTATTTCTTTTCATGCTATCCCATATTCTCCTCAGGCTTTCTTCAGATTCTTTTATTTTTTATTTTTCTCATTTGCTGAAGTCTGCATGGTTGTCTTTGAGTTTACTGATTCAATTTTTCTTTTGTCCCATTCTATTGCTCAGTTCTTTTTCTCTTTTATGTAATTTTGTTACCGCATTGTTTAGCTTTTAGGGTTTCTTTTGGATGTGAGGTTTTAATTTCTCAATCTCTTTCTTAGTTTTCAGGATTGATTCCCATATCTCTTGCATGGTTCTAAACATCACTCTGCTGTATTTTCTTTCTGGTAGTTCTAGGGCTTCTTTTGCTGTGTATTTCATTGGGTTTGCGTAATCTTTGGTTGTTGACTTTTCTTTATCTTGAACTTGTGGTTAATGCTATTAGCTGTTGTTTGCTTGGAAGAGTGGTCTAGTTGTAGATAGTGTGTAGGGGGTTGATTTATGTGTAGGGGTGTTAGCTCTTTGGGTTAAATCTGGTGGCTTTGAACTCCTGACCTTGTGGTTAGTAGTCCACGAGTAACTACCATGCCACGAGAACTCACTTAAATATGACTGGGTAGAGCTACCTCCTCAAAGTTTTCACTGACATAAGCCTTGGTATTTTCTAACACCTCATGTGTATGAAAGGCAGGCATTGAATAAGGGATGCTGTAGAAGAATTGAAGCATTTGAATGGTGGTGTTGGAGAAGAATATTGAAAAAACCATGGACTGCCAGAATAACAAACAACCCTGTCTCAGAAGAAGTGCAGCAGCAATGCTCTGTAGATGAGTGGATGCCAAGATCCTGCCACATTCTTTGAACATGTTATCAGGAAAGAACAGGGACAGGCTTGAAGAGATGGATTGATACAGTGGCTGCAAGAATGAGTTCACACTTGACAACAATCATGACAATCACACAGGCCTGGGTGGGCTTTTGTTCACTCTGAATTGGAACCAACTCAATGGCACCTAAAAACAACAACTTCCTTTAAGCACTCGGTCAGGTCTTGGTGCTAGAAAGGACAGTACATGAATTGTGAAACTAAGGTGGCAAATCGTGGAGGGATATGTATGCAGGGAGTGAACATCAGCAAGCTTCTACTGTTGCCTTTCTACCTTGTATGTGTTGTGTTTTCCCTGAACATTGTGTAGAACTCCTGTTGCTAATCTCTCTTCCACAATGTGTAGCACATTGGTAGACCCATAATCAATGCAAAAACCAACCCATTGACATCAAATGAATTCACAGGGCTCTTGAAGTTTTGTGAATCTTGTCATGAGCAGATAAGCCTCATCTTTCTTCCATTGAGCAACTAATGAGTTTGAACCACCAACTTTGGGGCCAGCAGTTCCAACTTTCTCCAACAATGCAACCAAGGGTGTATGTATGTATATATATATATATATATATATATATATATATATATATATATATATATATATAACTCCCATATATCCTTTAAGCCATGTAGATTTTGGAATAATAATTTCAGCATTGGTTTGAAAATATCGCCATGAATTATAGCAGAATGTGAGGAAAGTTTAATTTAGTAGCATTGTAGTACACGTCCTTTGTACTACATAACTGCTTTAGGGTTGGTCAATTTTGGCAGATTTGAATTGAAGTAAAATTTGATCATTGGGAACTATGTTGTTTGCACTCAGGAAAAAGGTGACCCACATTGTGGAACCAATTCCTAATTCACTCTACAATAAAATATCACATTTGCTCACATTCTTCTGAGGTGAAAATAGCTTATGTATTACACCTAAAAATCAATGGCCACTTACAATATTTTTGTAGAGATGATTAATACAAAGTAAAATGCATTTATAGCACACATACACAGGGAACTGGTGATGAGAACAGCTGTTTAATTACCCACTGAATGACCTTAAAACACAAAATATGCATAGTTTGGGGGATTTGTAAAATTAATCTATCACAAGAAATGTTGAACAAAGAGCTGGTTGTTAGAAATCAATTTAAAAGTGAGAAAACCTGAAATAACCAACTAAATTGTCTGTGCTAAATCTATAATAATCTATCTGAATTTTCTCTCTTTGAGAGTGACAGAGCCACAGAAACATTTTCAAACATCCATTTGTAATTCTTTGGGTTTTCTTTAAAAATGAGACAATTGAACAAAATTTGAGTAATGATTTTTGAAATGAGTATTTCTGTTGGCAAAATGATAGGAAACTTGGGTTCACTGATTTGTATGATTTTAGAGAAGTAATCTTTTATCCTTATATATCTTTACTGTATCCCCTTATTAAGATAATGGCATATTTTAATGAAATGAATTACCCTAATTTTTATCTTAATTTTCCTATTAGTGAATTTTCTTGTTAATGCATTTCTTAGATTAAGGCCATCTCAAAATTATCATAGTTATTTCTTGGGAGAAAATATCTCTTCCATAGCAATGCAGACTCTATTGGCTTCGCTGTATTTGGGTACGCTTTTTCCCTGGCTTCCCGTTTATCCAAGTTAACATGTATGTACCCTCTAGGTTACTGTGCTTTTCCTTCCACTTCTGATAGATATCAAATAAACTTTCTGTTAGTGTGAAAACCTTTTCTTGACTTTTTAAAATAATGGTGAGATTCAAAAGCTATAGTGGTAAGATACCACATTTGTCCTTTTGTTATTGCCTAAACTTACTCAGCATCATGACCCCCAGGTTCATCCATGTCATGAGTTCTTTCACAGGTAAATGTCCAATGGAAACAAAGTCTGGTACATACACAGCAGTAGAATACTTCACAATGTTAAAGAATAACCATACTTTAAAAATCCTTTATCCTGTCAACAAAGACATCACACTCACTTGCATGATACTCTTATGAAAATGAAAACCAAATATTCCAGCACCCACTGCACATTCACACCAAAAAACTTTCATTCTTATAAGAAGCACTTAGGAAAACCCTGTACATAGAACTTGAGACCCTGTTAGGTTTCCAGGTAATACAGTTTGCTTCTCATAAAAATCAGATGTGATGAAGAGTTTATATTTCTAATCTCTTGATTCTAAGAAAGATGAGGCAGGCAGCCCCCAAGATGACCCTGCGTGGTCCTGCAACTTGATATTCACATTCTTCTGTAATCCGCCCCCCCCCCACTTGAATGGGGACTGAATTTACTCACCCACCATGAACTAATTGCTATGGATTGAATTGTATTCCCCTGAGAACATGTGTGGGAAAGCTAAGTGACCTACACAGGAGACTATTCTTAAGTAGCGTACATGGTTAGGAAATTCTCCTGTTGATTACAAGATAGAAATTTGGACTCCACCAAGAGGCATATCAAAGAAAGACCTGGTGATCCCTTCATCATTGAGACCTCTAGGGAGTACAGTTCCACTTGACACACAGGGGTCCCAATGACTCTGAAGGATGGCAATATAAGCCATCTGTGGTAGGTACATAATCTTGTGTCAACGTGAGGGTACTAAGAGTGAAGGGGTCAGTCTAGCCTGTCCATCAGTCACAGTCTGATGGTGCCTCTTAGTGCGTGTGGTCTTCAGACATGAATTCTGGGAACTTCTTCTTTTTCTCCCTGGGAGTGGGCTACATACTGTCCCTCTGCTGCACGTTCCCGTTGAATAACATAGCAGAGCTGAAAGAGCTGCGTGGAGACCCATGCCCGCACAGGGATGCTTCCACTTCCTTTGGATCCATAAGACCGCTCCCACTGGCCTGAGATTTTCTGCATTTCGCATCATTGCATGTGACGGTGTGAGTCTGAAAAAGACTTTACGGACTAGTATTGGACTTATGGACTAATATCGGACTTATGGACTTGATCAGCACTGGGCTGGGGTATTTTCTTAATATATAATTACTCTTTGATATAAAGCTCTTTCTTATACATATATGCGTGTCACTGAATTTGTTTCTTTAGTCAACTGGCCTAACAAACCAGTGTAGAGTGGAGTCCAAACCTAATCACTTCTAAGTCACATGAATAATATCATAGATGCAGAGATAGTATCACACACAAGCCGAGCACGAACTGCCATGATGGATCACCAAAAATCCAAGTGATATTGAGATCTATTGACAAGAGAGACATCGACATGTTACCCAGGCCCTGATTGCGACCCAGATCCTGATTTAGGTTCTTAACCTCCAGAAGTGTAGGAAAATACATGCCCATCCTTTAAAGACACCACCCATTCCCACTGAAAGCAAGTAGATTTCACTTTTATCGGTCCTATATAGTGTTTCCAAGACTCTAAATCTTTACAAGAGCAGACAGAGATTCATCTGTCTCCTTGAAGAGTAATGGGTAGATTTGAACCCCTAACATTGAGGTTATAAGCTCGTTGCCTAACTTCTAATAAAGCCATCCACTTGTGGGATTTCTGTTATAGTGAGACTGGAAAACTAAAATACCAATGGAAGACTTCCAAGATTGGACAGAAAAAAGGATTGCAATTGGAATATATATAATTTTTTTAATCAACTACCCATAGAAAAAAGAAATGGTTTCCCTGAAAGCCATAAATATCCAGATTACAAGAGTCTATTTCACATCCAACAGAAGGGAGGAAAAGACTCACATCAAGGCTTCTCATCGAGAAGATGCCGAGCATTAGCACTAGAGAGAGAGTTCTAAAAGTGCTCAGACAAGAAAAACGCAGCAGTTCACATATGAGCAAGATAGATAATGGCATGGAGCTTGCCAGCAGAAGCCCTGGCAGTTGGGAGAAAGTGGAAATGACATCACAGTCCTGAGGAAAGTGATTTCTGCCTGGAGTTACTTTCCTCAGCCAGACTAGAAATCTGCTCTGAGGTGGAGTACCATTTTCAGCCATGCAAGATGTCAACAGATTGCTTTTCAATGGTCTCTTGCTCAGCTGATGGAGCAAATGAGAAAGCATGAGATTTGGGAAACAGAGTTCTTTAGAAAAGACATCAGTTGCCACCAAGTCACCTCCAAACCCTCTCACCTGAGAGGTTGAAGGTTTGAGTCCACATAGAGATACCCCAGGAAAACAAAACAAAACAAACAAGCCATTTCAATCTATAGAAAATTGACCAGTAGCCAGGGCTGACTTTCCAGTAGCTGATTAGAAAAGACAAGGGAATAAGAGGAGAAGAAGGATCCTTCGCCTCCCATACCGCTGGCCAAAGGGCTCAGGAGACCTGCTCTACCTCCAGAGGGCAATCAGGCTGCGCTAGAGTTGTTCCCAAGGCAACAAGCATACGACATACTTGAGTTTCAGGATGCAGTAATGATTAGCACAGAGAACAAAATCCTCACCTTCCTTAGCAGGAGAAAATTGGATCATGTCTACACTGTGAAACAAAGAAATAGCCGAACAGATAGGTTGAAATTAAACCAAAAAATCATTTGCAGTCTACTTGATTCTGATGTGTAATGGCCACATGTGTGTCAGAGTATAACTGTTCTGTAGTTTTAAAATAATTTAATTCTAATAGTGTCTTTTTATTATTTATTATAGCTGGGACGAACATACTAGTTTTCCACTCAACCATTTTACACAGACTTTGTTCCTCAATGCTATCATGTTGATTTCACCTCACAGTGACCCAAGAGGCCAGGGTACAACTGCCCAGTTGAGTTTCAGACAAGCCAGCTGGACCTTTTTTATGTTTTTGAATTTTGTTCTACTTGTCATCCCTCCTCTGTCCAGGACTTTCTAACCATAGAGCTGTTACTATTACTTGTAATTCAACAATATCTTGAAAGCAAACTTTAGCGTTTTAGTACCTTTGTGGATATTTTATTTTTATTGGCATATAATTCACATATTATACAACTCAGTGGTTCAATTATACTAAGAAGAATTGTGCAATAATTACTACAATAAATTTTAGAACATTACTTCCTTCTTGTAGTTATTGTTACTCCCCAATTTTCCCCCAATCACCCCTGCCATGTTCCTGGTAATTATTAATCCATTTACTGTCTTTATACGTTTATCTATCCTGGATTTTACATACATAAACAAGAAATGGGAAGCAGAAAAGCCTCAAATGAAAGGAAATAAAAATATATTAAAAACGGCAACAAATTCTAAATGGGTCAAAAGGGAGAGCAAATAATAAGGTGTTATATTTTAACCTAACTGTACCTGTGAGGTCCAGCCAACATCTGCATGGGTTATAAGGGGGCACTTGTATAATCAAGGGGTAAATTAAAGAGACATGAAAAAAGGGATGCAAGGGAACCAGAATGAGGGAGTTATGTATTATCTCATGAGCTTATATAATTTCAAGCTTGCAAGCCACAGTAAGCGCATACATAACATGAGGTAGGGTGAGCTAGGGATATACAAGCAGTAGGAAGGGAGGTGCTAGAGGCATACATGTGACATGTGGCAGGAAGTTCCATATGTAACAAGATGAATGAGTTCTAGAGTCAAGATGGAAGCCTAACCTTGGTTGTCTCTTAGCTCTCTTGACCTTAGCTGTCTTTGAACTCTTTCCTAGGAGAATAATCTGTGATCCTTATCAGAAGGGAGTGGACCCTACTTAGTTTGAGACAGACAACAGGGTCTCATTGCTTTGGGTGTGAGATAACCATCAGGCAGATCGCCTTCAGGCAGTAGTCTACATGCAGTACATGAACACGTGTTTGTGAACAGCACCTTAAAATTGGCATTGTTATGGGGGAAATTGTAGGGAATACCTTTTATTTAGGAGAATGTGTCTGGAAACCATGAATATGAAGGTCTACCTCCATGGGAGCCCTGGTCTCCCAGCACCTTAATGTCTGACCGTTGAGAGTTTTCTACCTATACTCTTTTCCCGGTTCTATTTCCCAGATGTATCTGCCAGTACTGACTTTACAATATTCTCTGTCTGATACCAAGACGACTCACACCCTGGATTATGGTCAGAAGGGGGACTCACCAGATGCTTAATCCAAATGCTGACCCTGCAAATGAATTTTGGCCTTCCACATCATCCATCACCTTCGGCAAACATGTTTAGAACTTAAACTCTGATACTGCGCCCTCCTCTGGATTTGGATTTTATTATTTTAACTCTTGGATTACACAGGCTGGTGTGCTTCGCTCAGGTGTGCTTAGTGGACCTCTCCCCAAGATGGCTGCATTAAAACAAACCTTTACTACCTCAGGTTTTAAATGCTATAGGATCTGTATCTTCAGCAATCTCTTTCTGAGGATGAATATTGAGTAGGGCCATGTCGTAAGCACTGTTGTAGATCAGGGCCATGAGTAACTGTGTGTGCAATGTCCACTCTCACAGCTATGGTTTATATAGGTCCCTGGTTCATTTTAGAGACAGTATTCTATTTTCACTGGAAAACATTATAAGTCATCCCCATAAGGCATAAGATAATTCTATCGATAATATTATTCACTTAGCCATTGGTATAGAAATCAAAACACTGTTGATAAAAGGAAATTATACATGTATAGGTCAACCTTTTAGAGCACAATATGTGAACTGTTGACTTGTACAGATGAAAAGTTTAAGTGACCGGACTCTATTCAAACAAACAATGAGGGTCAGAGATAGATCAAAATTTTCAGTGGCACTCATTCACAAAGGCAGAATCATACCTGCTTGACGATCACACAATAAAAAGGCAAGAGAGTATGAAAATAACAAATAGATAGAAATTTATGATTATTTGGAAGTAGGTCATTAGATTTTCCTTCCAACACACCTCTATCCTCTGTGTTATCAGCTGAGTGCTAATCAGAAACTTGAAATTTTAAAATTGAATAGTCAATATCAGCAGAAGCAGGTGAAGTTGTGTGAAGCGATGACTGTGTAGATTATGTAGACCATCATACTCTTACTATTCAAATCATGCACAAGTACTTCTTTGAAAAATGACTTTAAGTTGCTAGCACACATGTTTTTATAAACCATGAAATGTCTAATCCAGTTTTCCCACCTTTCTGGACTCCCCTTTGCATCCAAGGATCTACAAGCTTTTAGGTTCACGTTAACCAGTCACACTGGTTTGGTTCTGTCTCCCAGGCAAAGAAGAGCTGCTCCTGGAGCAGACAACCTCGTCTTGCTTCTATGAAGCAGTTTTTGGGTTTGCACCACTAACCTGTGGTTAGCAGTCCAAAACAGAGTGATCTCAGAAGTTCCTAGAATCTGATCCCAGAAATCCTCCTTTTCTGCTCAGAATCCAACCCTCTCTCCCTCTTACTTTCTATCTGGAAAGTTCCGAGGCAATGCAGTTTACACATACACCAGCCTCTCCCTTTCCTTCCTGCACTAGAATTTCAGTCAGTCCAGGCAGGTGTGGGATTCAGTCCTGCTGAGGTCATTGGCAGGTCTCCTTAATGATTTTCCCCCTTCATCAATTTTTGCAGCAACTTGAAAACAATAGATCTCTCATTTATTCTCAGTCCAATCACCTTGGGAGCTTTTCTGCCTGTGTTCCCTCTCAGTCTCATCTTCTACCCTGGAAATTAAATGGTCTCTTTGTTCAGTTGGCCTTTTTAGTGTGATTCTATCCCATTAAGGGGGGAGCTAAGGCATACTCAGCTGCCATTGATTTAAACATAAGTCCAGGTAGCCAGGCTGTTAAAGGAACCCTGCTTGCTGTTTTCCTTCTTGCACTGCACCCCCAAGAGGGTGAGAACCCATGAATCCATAAGCAGGTAGTTAACAGGGCAGGTCTGGGTGGCCACAGAGGCAGGGCCAATGTGTGTGGAGGTTTCTGTCTACACACGTTCTCTGCCTTTACTATGTACAGAGAACCGAACCTGAGTGAATGCTCATTCACACTCCAGTAGTGGAATGGCAGGCCAGGTTGTCTGTCTGTTAGTCTGTATTTCATCTACTCAAAGTCTTGTTGTTGTTAGGTGTCCTTGAATCGACCCTGACTCACAGAGACCCTGACTCACAGAATGCGACACTGCCCACCTGCACCACCCTCACCGTTCTTGTTAGGGGTAAGCCCGCTACTGCAGCTACCGTGCCAATCCATCTTGCTGAAGGTTTTCTTCTTTTTCACCCTCAGTTTTACCAAGAATGATGTCCATTTTCAGGGACTACTCTCTTTGATAACATCTCTAATGCATTTAAGACAAACGCTTGCCTTGCTTGATTGCATGTCTTCTAAGACAGGTTCATTTCTGGCATATGCTTAGCATGGGATACAATGAGCGTAAGCCTGGGGCTGCTGTGGAGACATGGAGGGGGGCACCGAATGCAGTCATATAAAGCCCGAGGTAGCTTCCTGGGCCAGCAATGCCGAGTTGTTGTTGTTGTGCTGTCTGATCAATTTCAGCTCAGCCACCTTACGTGACAGCGTAGAACTGCCCCGTCGTTTTTGTTTTGTTTTAGTTTTTAAATTGTGTTCTTTACATGCAGATCAACAGGTCTCTGGGGAGTCCCTGGTGAGTTGAAACGGGCAGTAGCTGCTGAGCTAGCAGTGGATCGCGTAACCATTGCACTACCAGGACTCCTCAGGATGCCAAGCCACGAGGAGGCGAGAGCGATGAGTTTTGAGTTAGTGGGGAAGATGGACAGCGATGGCGAGCAATGTTACAGGCCACCTCTGACTCTTACACAGCACTTGACTTATAACCTGTCTTCAATAGGCAGACCAGGCATGTGCTCAGGCCAGTACCACTAGGCAGGAGGCCTGGCCAAATAGAACAAGTCTGCCTTCAAATAAAGGGAACCATCATTTTGTACTAAGAAAATCAACAACAACAACAACATCCTCATGGTAACGTTGCATTTAAAGTGTGCACTTGAGTCTTCTTTTATTTTTATTTAGAGTAGAGTATGTGGGTTAGGGAAGTAGAGAAGTGAGAAGACATCAAACTGTAGTTTTTAAAAATTTTAAGCTTTTGAGCTGGTCATGTTCCTTGCACATTTTCAGAGTATTTGTTAACAAATACTTTGGATCACCACAAAGTCAACAGTTTAGCTCACCCAGGGCATACCAGAAGAAAGGCATAGCTATCTACTACTGAAAGTATCCGCTATTGAAACCCTGTGGAGCCTGGGTCTACTCTGGTGCACATGAAGTGGCTATGAGACAGACTCAACAGGAAGACAATTCTTCTGCATGACAGGACCCCTGTGAATCATCAACTCACTGATATATGACAGCAAAGGCCATTTGGAAGCAAACACAATTAGAGGTAGACTCTAACCTAATGATGAATGGTTCAAAACCCAGCAGGGCTGTGGCAGAAAGGCCTGGTGATGATCTTCCATTAAGACAAGTAAAGAAAGCCTATAGTTCTAAGCTACCACACACGGCGTCACCATGAGTGGGAATGGAGTTGAAGCTAGTCGCCAAAGGTTGGGAGTTTGGATTCGTTTAGCCGTGCCGTGGAAGAAAGTCCTGGCAATGTGCTTCCATGAAGATTGTTGTTATTAGGTGCCATTCAACCATCTCTGACTCATAGAGAACCTATGTCCCATAGAACAAGAGGCTACCCAAGCCTGTACCATCCTTGTTGCAGTCACTGTGTCAATCCATCTCCTTGACAGTCTTCCTCTTTTTATGGCTGACCCAATTTGCCAATTATAATGTTTTCTTCCAAGAACTGGTCGTCCTTATGACAGGTCAAAAATAAATGACTGACTCCCTATCCTCTCTTCTAAGAAGCACTTGGGCCGTTCTTTCTCCGAGAGACTTGTTTGTTCTTCTGGCAGTCCGTGGTACTTTCACGATTCTTCGCCAGCACCACAATTCAAACGCATCCTTATTCACTGTACAACTTTCACTTATATATAAGGCACTTGGAAGTAGGATGACTCAGGCCTGACTTATCTTAGTAATGAAGTCCTCGGAAAATCAAACCTCTTCTTCCTGTATCATGTTGGTGTCAATTCATCCGGCTTTGAGGTCATGGTTTTCCTTCAGATTGAGGTGGAGCCCACACTAAAGCCTTTGGTCCTCATCGCTGCTGTAAGGCACCTTGACTCTCACAAGCAAAATTGTATCGTCTGCGAATCACAGGCTGTTAATGAGATTTCCTCCAATCGCTCTTCTTGCAGCTTCAACCAGCTTCTCCAATTATTTGCTTGGCATTCAGGTTGAAAGGATCCATCTCTTGACACACAACCCAGATTGTAAATCGTGTTATATCCCCATAGTATGCACAAACAACTGCCTTTTGGTCAATGTGCAAGTTCTGTGTGAGCACAAGTATTTTGGATTTCATATTCTTCATCTTGGAATTATCATTCTTCACATTCATAGTAACAAACCCAGAGTGTGTTATTTTCCACAGAGCCCAATGTACTGGTATAGTCAATAAAGCATCACTGAGTGTCTTTCTGATCTCCTCTGCCTTCAGATTGGCCCAACTGACACCAGCAGTACTCTCCCTCATTAGATAGTCTCTTCTGTGTCTGGTTTGGGTTTCTGACAGTTCCCTGACAATGTCCTACTGAAACTGTTTTAAAAAAATTCTTTTCAGAGAAAAAGTACTTGCGTGTAATAATAATAACATTGTTAGATAATTTTCACATTCTTCTAAATCACCTTTCTTTAGAATAGGCACAAAAAGAAATTCTGTCCTGTCAGTTGGTCAAGTAACTGCCTTCAAAACTTCTTGGCATAGACTAGTGAGTACTCCCAGTGTTGCATTAGTTTTTGTTTCTGTTTTGATTTTGAAATATTTTAATTGGTTTTAAGTCAAGGCCTAGAGCCTTATTCACAAATTCCTTCATTTCAGCTTGGCCTTCTTCCTTTAAAAGTGAGTTCTTGATTATTTGCTAGCTCTTGAAATGTTTGAATGCTGACCAATTATTTTTGGAACAGTCTCTTTGTGTATTCCTTTCAACTTCCTTGGAGACTTTCAGTATTGTGATGGGAGGCGTGAACTTGTTTTGAAGCTGAGATATGCTGAGGGGTTTCTTATCTTTTGTTTTTCTAACTGCAGGTCTTTGCTGAGTTCATTATAATGCTTTGCTTTGTTTTCTACAGCTGCCTCTTAAAAATGTTATCTCTTTAAACTTCATCACTTCTTACACTTGCTTTAGGTAGTCTACATTCAAGAGAAAGTTTACGTATTTTCTCACATGCACTTAGATCTTTTCTTTTTCCCTATTTTTTCAGTGAGCTGTAGTTCCCTTTATGAATGATGGTGTTAGTCTCATTTAACAGCTCATTTAATCTTTTGTTATTAGTGTTTAATGTGTCAGAACTCTTCTTAAAATGACATTTAAATTCAGTGGGATATACCCAAGTAGTAGCTTGGTTCTAATGTAGTTGTTTTAATGTTCTTCAGCTTCAATCTGAATTTGGGTATGATTAATTGATGGTTGTAAGGTCTCTCTCTCCGGGACTAGATTCCAACCTCAGTCCTGGGCTCTGAGCGAGAAAGATTTCACGCCGAAGCCGGGCTCGTGATCCAAGTGAATTTAATGAAAGTTAAAAGAAGATTCAGGTTTTACACGGCACCAATAGGATTCCTTTGACCATGCGGCCTGGCAGAGGCTGCTCAGGGTCATGCAAGGATCTCCCTCCTCCCACGAAGACCACCAGACAAGACCCTCTCCCTTCCTGTCCCTGCCTTTTCAAGGATTCCCGGGGGAGGTGTGGTGAACGACCCCAGGTCGATCCCATTGACTGAATTGCAATCACCTAGCCCAGGTGGGCTGCTCCAAGTGTAAATCCCATCCGCGCCCACCGGCGGGAAAATCCAGCTTTGTCCTATGCTGGCTCTCCTGGGCATGCGTCAGTGAACTTCCCAATTCCCTAGGCTAAGCTGCCTAACATGGTCTCTTCCATAGCCAGCCCCTGGCCTCATTTTGCCAGATGGCATTCAGCTTCTCTGTCATCTCTACCTACAGATGTGGTCAATTTGATTTCTGGGAATCCTATTTGAAGAAATCCACATCTATGTTGCTAGGTGCTGGCCAGTTGGTTCCAGCCATAGTGACCCTAATGTAAAGTCGAAGAAAATGCTTCCGTGTTCAGCGTCATCTTCACTATTGTGGGTATGTTTAAGGCCATGTATGCAGCGACTGCGTTAACTCGTCTTTCAGAGGTACTCCCCTTCTTCACTACGCTCTTACTTTACCAAACATGATGTCATTTTCCAGGACATACTTTAAGTCATGGCCTATGTTGCTGAAAAAAGATATTTGCAATGAACTGTTTGTTGATCTTGTAAAATTCTATCATGTAATCTCCAGCTTTGTTCCTAGCACAAGGCCATATTTTCCAGCAGCTCTTCCTTTCTGTTTTCAACTTACACATTCCAATATCCAACAGTGATCCGGGCATCTTAATTGCAAGTGTGATCGATTACAGACTGAAGAAGTTGGTAGAAGTCATCTTCATCACTAGCTTTAGTGGTTGGGGCATAAATTTGGATAATAGTTGTATCGATTGCATGTCCTTGCACACATACAGACACTGTACTATCACACATACAGACACTGTACTATCACACATACAGACACTGTACTATCACAGAAAGCATCGCACTGCAAGATAGATCTGGAAATACCTTTTTGGAGAATGACTTCAATACCATTCCTCTTGAACTTGTCGTTTCCAGCATAGTAAACCATATCATTGTTTGGCTCAAAATGGCCAATATCAGTTATGTTCAGCTCACCAGTGCCTAAGACATATATCTTTATGCATTCCATTTCATTTTTGATGAATTATAATTTTCCTAGACTCATACTTTGCTCATTCTAAGTTCCAGTTATAAATAGATGCCCGCTGCTGCTTCTGCTCATTTTGAGCCATGCCCCTACCACAGCCAACACTGCATTTCAGTATACCACTTGAAATGTTCTTTTTGATATGCCTGGGATTCAATCTTTATGAATTTTTCATCTC
Organism: Tenrec ecaudatus; assembly: GCF_050624435.1. Classification (NCBI taxonomy): domain Eukaryota; kingdom Metazoa; phylum Chordata; class Mammalia; order Afrosoricida; family Tenrecidae; genus Tenrec; species Tenrec ecaudatus. Next base: position 201,484,940 of record NC_134532.1, read on the forward strand.
TTACATAGTACATCTTATGATTGTTGGAATGTAGTCAATTAATATGGCCCCATGAGCCATAATTCTTCTTGTGACGTATTATGGATTTAACCTCTATGCGTGCAGTAATAATCTTATTTTGGAAGGAGTTCTCCATTATGCTAATGGACAGAGTGAAGGTGGGCTGTGCTGAGTCTCCACCTTGCTATAGGGTGTGTACTAAGTCACCACCCTTTGTTTCCTTGGGGATATGGTCTGCTGGAAGACAGAAGCCCCACCTCTAACTAAGCCGTTCCTTGGTATGTAATAACCACCTCAGAAACCGAGAAGAACATCCCAGAAGCATCAGAAGAAGAGCTACAAGTGGAGCACCTGAGAGATCTCTGTCTAAAGTAATGGAGGTGGAGACCACAGGCACCTGAGGCTGCAGCAGAGACCACAGGGCAGAGCAAAGGAGCCAGCCCGAGATGAGCAGCCAGGGAAGGAGACCATGAGACAGAACAGAGGGGTAGCACCTAGACTATGATCCGGTGATGGACAGCAGCGGGTCTCTTGGCTCACAGGGGCAAAGGTCAACAGAACACAACACAGGGAGACTGAGGGCTGCAGATGGAGGTGGCTGCTTGCTGGAGAGGTGTTGCTGTGATCAATGACTTTCTCCTTACTGCTTACTGATCCTTACATGTGGTAACTTGTTCACTTATCTAATAAGCCGCCCAAATAAGGAGTATGGTCCGTGAGGTCCTTGTGGCAACTGCAAGAGATGATTGAGCCCAACAGAAAAGTAGAATCCTCCGAGAGGAAAGGCAGGCATTAGAATAGGGTAAGGAAAGATGGAGGGTGGGGCTATGGGCAATTTGGGGTTTTCTTTCTCCACTGTGTAGCCAGAGGAGGTAAGATGTGATCTCTGGACCTTTTCCACAATCGATCAATTTAATTGACCAATACCCATCAGTTTCAGCTTACTGATTCTTAGGATATTGATGCTTATGATTTTTCATTTTTGACCATGTTCAAATTTTCTAGTTTCGCACGTTGCACATCCCACATTCCAATTATCAATGTCGTGGTCAGCAGTTTCTCTTCACCTTGAGTCAGCAAATGACTCAGAGTTGTGTTCTGTCCATGTTATTATGGTTGACTCCGCTCTTCTGGAATCCTCTTTTGAGTGTCTTCTACATTGAGGGGCACTAAACCAGACAGGGTTCCACTGCTATTCGTAAGGTTCTCAGTGACTTCCCCCCCCCCCCCCAAGAAGTCGACCTCCTTTTCCTTCTTCCCAGGGTGCTCTTAGTCTGAAAACTGTTCAGACCAAACTGTTGCAACCTGTCCGCCGTGCATGATCCTGATGGGATTTGAAATACCGGTGGCATAACTTCCAGCATCACAGCAACAGGCAAGCCACCTTAGCATGGCAAAGTGACAGATGGGTGTGGAGCATCAAAATTACACACGAGGAGATCCTATGGAGGGGTTTGAATCTGTAATACTTGGGATGGTCATGAGTCCACGTCATTGTGAAGATTAAACCAAAGGATATAGGAAGAGTGCTAAGACAATGCCTAGAAGAGATTAAGGAATAATTATTATTACTGTTACCAGAATTCTAAAAATATATTCTCACTGCCATGGAGTTGGTTCTGACTCACAGCAACCCTATTTGCTCGTTCTCTCTCTCTCTCTCTCTCTCTCTCTCTCTCTCTCCAAGAGAGTGATTTACTTTGGTCCGACATAGAGGCAATCCTGAAGCATTTTATTAGAGACTTGTAGGACGGAGAAGCCGTGGAACCCGTATAGTCAGCACACTGGCTTCTTTGCCTGCGCATATATACTGAGGGTTTTTAAGAATTCCTGTGTGGAGCATAAGATTCTGGGAACTTCAGTTCAACATGCTCTGCTCCCATTAGATGACTCTAAGTGCAAAGAGCTCCAGGAAATGTCGTCCCCAAGTGAGGTGTCGTCCGCAAGATGGTGCCAGTTGTCAGTCTTCGGGGCAATTATCTGTGGAAAGGGCTTAAAAATGTAGTGAAAGAGAAGGTCTGAGTCAAGGGCATCTCTAGGCTCGTGACCTACCAGGGAACCCTGCTCACCTCTCTTTCTGATCTAGGCTGTATTATCTCTGGGCTTCCATGCTTGTCCTCCATCCAGATATGAACACCAGTCACTTTAAACAAATGTCAGACGATCAGGAACTGTCCAGCTTCTCATCAGAACAGAAGTGGTTTGTGCTCAGGGGTAATTCTTAGATGATATTTATAAATTTTAATATCTCCACCCCCTTCTTTCTTCACTTTACAGAAAGGGTTCGAATAACTCTGACAACTTGATTCATACATAATATAGACATTTTGAAAATCCTTGTAATATTTTACAACCTTTCTCGCTGGTTCATTCTGTCAGGATGCTGTGTGTGAAGGCAGTCTGTCTGTCAGGATGCTGTGTGTGAAGGCAGTCTGTCTGTAGCGTGGATAGCCTTGAGGTCAGTCTGTGTTAAATTCTTTCTTTACTTTTAGCTATTATGTTGTGCATGTTGCTTAAACCCTCAGCCGTTAAACAAAATGTTGACAGCACCCATCCAGTGGCTCTGTGGAAAGAAAACCACTGCTGCCTTAGTTTCCATATAAAATACGAGTAACAGCAACAAAAAAACAACCCCCCTGCCATTGAGTGATATTGACTCATAGAAAATAAATATAGGCTTTTTATAGTGACCCTATATAGCATTTACAAAATTATAACACTTTATTGGGGTAGAAAGCCTCATCTTTCACCAGGGGAACAGCTAGTGCATTTAATACACTGGACTAACAGGGAAATGCACTGGGCTAACAGAGCTCCTTAAGAATAACACAAGCATCTCCTAGTTGGCTGTTTGAAAGTATTAAATTAGTTAATACATGTCAATCACTTTCTGAAAAGTCTGGCACTGTGTAAGACCTTGCATATAAGGAAGGACTTGCTCTATGCTGGTCCCTATTTTAAGCACATTCACCTCTTGTCCACTTGATGTACTGTGAGGCTGGAGCTATGTCACTGGTATTGCAAATACCAGCAGGATCACTCAAGGCGAACAATTCTCAGCAGAACTTCCAGACTAAGAAGACACTAGGAAGAAAGAAGAGGCTGTCCACTTCGGAGGAACTAGCCCCTTAAAACCTTATGAAGATTGGCAAAACATTGTGAGACATTGAAAGAAGAACATTATCAGAAAATGTTCTAGAAAATGTGCCCCTCAGTTTGGAAGGTGGTCAAAATACGACCGAGGAAGAGCTGCTTTCTTCATGTACAGCATACCCACTATAGTGATACAGATGGAGTACAGTATTCGGGAGTGAAGACTTGGTTTCCTGATGGGGTTCAAACTCAAAACAAGAATAGCTGCAAACATAATTAAAACTTGGAATGTAGGAAGTATAAATCCAGGAAAATTTGAAGTTGTAAAAAATTAAATGGAATATACAAAGATCATACTGTCAGTGTTAGTAAGGTGAAATTGACTGGGCCATTTTTAATCAGAAGATCATATGGTCTACTATGTCAGAAATGCCTGATTCAATAGCAATGCCATTTAATTCATTATTAAAAAACAAACAAACCTTGATGTGTCTTGAAGTCCTCTCTGTGATAGGGTAACATCTATGTGCATGCAAAGAAACCCAGTTAATACAAGTATTATTCGAATATATATACCAACCACCAAAGCTAGTGATGAAAAACTGAAGAAGTCTACTAATGTCTTCAGCCTGAAATCAATCTAGCCAACATTTACCATGCACCTATACTCACTAGTCAGTGCAATGCAAAAGTTAGAAACAAAGAGGAAGGAACAGTACTTGGAAAATATGGTCTTGGTGATAGAAAAAATGGAGATTGCATGATAGAAATTTGTGAAATCAATGACTCTTTTTCCAACAATGTAATCTGTAGCTTTTCAGGTGGACTTCTCCAGATGGAATTCACAGATATCAAATTTACTACATCTATAGCAAGATATGACAGAGGGGCTTTAAATTATCAGAAAAAAGAGTCAAAGGGCTGACTATGGAACAGACCAGCAATTGCTCAAATGTAAGTGCAAGTTCAAGTTGAAAGAAATTAAAACAAATTCATGAACTTCTCTATGGAATGGATTGACATATGGCTGCAAAAATGCATTCAAACATAACAATTATGGGGATATTACAGGACCACACAGTGGAATTGCTACAAGTCAGAGTTGACTTAACAGCTGAACATCAACAACAACTTTTTAAGTACCCAGGTATTCTCAATGAGCAAGATGAACAAAGTCTCTATCTCTATAAAACTTAAGTTGGCCACGGGAACCTGTAATAATGTGAGGGTGAAGAAAACCTGAGATGTTTTATCAGGACTCATGTAGATGCTACACATGTTAGTAGAAGAACAAATGTTTCTGGTCCCCTTTGGGGCTTTGAGAAGGAGTTCTTGTGGCATAGGGTTGTGAACTGAGCTGTTCAAAACCACCAGTCACTTCTTGGGAGAAAGATGAGGCTTTATGCTTCTGTAATGATTTATACTCTTGGAATTCCCCCAGGGAAATTCTACTCTGTCCCATGGGGTTTCACTGAATTGGGATTGGTTTGATGGCTGTGGGAGAGTTTTACTGAGCGTTTGGGCCTTTGACAAACCATTCAGAACCCAGAGGCCAGTGAACAAGGGGTCAATGTTTCCCTCATGCGTGATTTTCGACAGACTGGTACTTATGACTTCCTAACATGTAGCTTCTTTATTGAAATAACTATTATATTGAAGTCAAATAAGATAGTATATACATATTATACAATTCCAAAGATTAGAAATTTCTAATGCTGAGTTTAGTGCTAACAAAATAGGATGAGTCACTGGCTTAAGTCTGCCGCCTAGTTGCCATTAAGTTGACGCTACCTCTGGGTGTCTCCAGACGTGTCAGATTAGAAATGGACTCCATATGGTTCTCAACAGCTGCTTCTTTGGAAGTAGGTCACCAGATATTTCATGTGAGGGGTCTCAGAGTGGACCCAAACCTCTACTTCTTCAATTAGTACCCAAGCGGGCTAACTGTTTGAATCCCCCAGGACTCCATCTGTTTCAGTTAGGGTCACACAATCTTTGCATTAATAATTTTTCATCATGCCAAAAGAAATTGAGGCTCCATTCTTGGTAAAGACACTTCTTTTATTTCTATTATGGTTCTATCTATCTATCCATCATCTATCCAGCTATCTATCTATCTGTATTCAAACACATACACATACAGACACACATAAAAAAAAAGCTTTGCCTTTTCCATTCTTTTCAAGTGAACAGCTCGGTGACATTGATTATATTCACCATACTGTGTAACCATCACCATTATCTATTTCCAATTCTTTTCGACACTGTTAACAAAGAATCAAGGATCATTGGTAGCAAAAACAGCAGCTAGCCCCAAGTGTGGCAGTTCAAATCTATCTAGAAGCCCTACAGGACAAAGACCTGGTGATCTACTTCCGTACAGATTACTGGCTAGCAAATTCTATGGGGCAGTTCTAGTAAAGAACAACAGAGAAGCAACGGCCCTAAAGTAATAAATCCCTCCCGCATGATCTTAATAGACACTGAAACACGTGTGGTCTCTATCCATTTGACGATTCTACCACTCACTCACTTGAGTCCATTTTGACTCATAATAACCTTACAGAACAGAGTAGAACTGCTCCCGTGTATTTACACGGGTGTAACTGTACAGGGGTAGAAAGCCCTGTCTTTCTCCTGAGGTATTTTGTCTAAATGAGATCATATATTTTCTCTATTAGATTCGAAATATTTCACTCAGTACAATGTTTTTGAGGATCATCCGTATTATCGCATGTATCATAACTTCATTTTTCTTTAAGGCTGAGGAGTAGTCCACTTTATGCATACACCACCTGTTTTATCCACTCTTTGGATGGCGTTTGGGTTATTTGCACCCTTGGCTACTATGAATAGCATAGCACTGTCACGACATTTGTGTAGAAGTATCCGTGTGCCTGCTGTTAAGTCTTTGGGCACATACCTATGAGTGGAATTGCTGGGTCACATGGTAAGTCTATGTTTAACTTTCTTTTTTAACTTTTTATCGGGAGTTATCACAGGTAACATAACATTCCATGGTCCAGTCACATCAAGCAGTGTTATATACTTGCTGCCACAAACAGTTTCAAAACATCTCCTTTCTTCTCAAACTCATTGATATCAGCTCCCTTTGTCCCCTTTCACCTCCAACTCCCATGCCCCTCCCCACAACCCCTGGATCCCTTTTGAGGGGAATTGCCAAATCGTGTTCCCCAGCATCCAGGCCATCTTAAATCCTATCAACAATGGATGAGGGTTCTAATTTCTCCACATCATCTCCGACACTTAGTGTTTTCTATTTTTTCCAATAATACTTATCCTAGAGGAGGGTGAAGTGGCATCTTATTTTTGTTTTGGATTGCATTTTCCTAATGATTAATGACATTGATTATCTTTTCATGTGCTTGCTGGCTGTTTATCTCCCCCTCTCTCTTTTGTAAAAATGTCTATCCTAGATCTTTGCCCATTTAAAAAATTGGGTTCTCTTTTTGTTGTTCAATTCTAGAAACTCTAACCTTATGATCAGATATTTATTTCCTAAATATGTTCTTCCATCCTTTGCCTCAATTTGTTGACGCAGTCTTTTAATGAAAGTTATTTCTTCTCGACAAAGGAATTTTGAAAAGTTGTTGCATCTGATAGTTTAACAATCCTTGTTTTCCTTATTTTCCCTTGTAATCAGTCTTTCTGTGGCGACAGTGATCTATGCCAACTGTTGTAACATCTAGGCTCAGGGATGTCATTTTCAGTGAGACATAGCCAGAAATTGGGCAACTCTTGAATGAAGATGAAAAATCTCATGTTTCTATTCTGCCTGTTGCTGTATCAAACTTAACATTAACTCCAAAATAACTCGAGGTCTCCCAAGCATAGGTCACAGATGAGCACATCACAATTTCAGAAGAAGCAAGGTTTCATTGAATATTGGTTGGCTGGGGCACAAATAGATTTTACCAAGGGCAATAGATTGTGGCAACTTCCTGTGACACTTGCCATACCCACAGAAAGAAATCATTCATGCTGATTACCCAATTGCTCCCTGTAACACACTCTGATCCTCAATCTCATCTGACTCACGTGTATAAAAAAAAAACATGTCTTTCTGAAAAGTCCGCACAAACATGCTGAAGGAACTTACACTACTTATAATCATCCCCACAGATTTCATATTTGTAATGTAGTACATTTCCTCATAATGGGCATTTATACTGTTTCTATTCAAAATTCTGTTTCCTGGAAAATGCAACCTAGCCCTCATTATCTCAGCCCAACATTTTTAGCTAGATTGTCCATACTTTAGCGTAAATATCTGGAGAGAGACATGCCATGATTGGTAAAGCACAGGGAAATGAAAAAGATGGAGCCCATCAAGGACAAGGATTGATATAGTAGCCACAACAATGAGCTAAAACTCTCTATGATTATGATGACGATGCACCAGTCATGATTCAGAGCTGATTTGATGGCAACTAACAATACCAACACCACCACCAATGCTAATCTGATCCTGTCAAAACTCCATCAATTTGAGTTCATATTTGAGTGGATCGAGCTCATCATTAGGCATTTGTAAGACTTTACAGAAGAGCTTCCATCATTGTGGGGGGTTCATATTTTGAATATTTCTCTGGGTAAACTTTGGGTTGTTTGAAAGACAATTGGATGCCTACAAATCACATAGTCATTCCATCCCTATAGAAGATCTTTATGTTTCCAGTAAGCAAAGGGTTTTATCCATCTAAATCAGAGGATATCTAGAACATGCAGTTTTGAAAAACATGATGAGCACTTTTCCTGCTGATCATCTTGACATAAATCTTCCCCCAATACTCAACAAAACATATCGCAAAGTACACATGCTATGTGACAAGGAAGAAGAGATATGAAAAATGTTGTTATACAATTTTCTATTAATCCCTTTGAGTGTCATCTGAAATCACTGACTTTAATTATTTGGCTTTACTCAAGCATAGTTTTTTTTTAAATTAATCAAAACTGACACTTATTATGAAGTACCACACTCTTTCCCAAACTTAAAATAGCATACTGCTGAAAGAAATAGATGCTATGCTTGGGTTTATGTCACAGAAACAATAACAAAAGTACCTGGAAAATTGGTGTATCTAAATATTTCTGATGTTCAGACCAAATGTGAAGGGGTAACTCAGAAGAATCCCAGTTCACCATGATGAGTGCCGACTGTGTTCTAGACACCACCCTACCGTGGTGTTTTAGCTAAATCGGTGCTCACAGCAAGTCCATGAGTGATGGAAAGGGTCAATGCATTCATGTTAACTGACAGGTTTGAGGTTCAAGTACACTCGGAGGCACGTTGAGAGGACTGGAGGTCTCCTTCTGGAAATCAGCCACTGAAAACAAAACAGTGCCCAGTTCTACTCTGGCCCACATGGGTTGGCCTGAATTGGAATTGACTTAACGACAACTTGTTTTGATGTGCACAAAGCACATAATGAGATCATTATAATCTTTATCACAAGCTTGCAGATAAGAAAACTAAAACAGACAAGTTAAAAGTCAAATAATCGCTGAAGACAAGATGGGTGCAGAAGCAAATGTGGTGAAGAAAGGGGATGGTGCCCAGCTATCAAAAGATGTTGCATCTTAGGTCTTAAAGGCTTGACGTGAAACAAGCGACCATCTATCAGAGAAACAACAAGCCCACATGGAAGAAGCACACCAGCCTATGCGATCATGAGGTGTCGCCAGGACCAGGTAATGGGCATTAGAAGCCCCCAAACAAACAAAAACTACCATATTGTTGAGAGTGAGGGGGGTCAGAGCAGAGACCCAAAGCCCATCTGTAGACAATGGGACATCCCCTCACAGAGGGGTCGCAGGGAAGGGATTAGTCAATCAGGGTGCAGTAAAGCACAGATGAAACACACAGTATTCCTCTGGTTCCTTGAGGCTTCTTTACCCCCCAATCATGAACCTAGTACTGCCTTTCACTGCGGGCTAGACCAGAGCATGTGCACAGGTACGGATGAGACATAAGATCTCATGACACATGGAATCCAGGAACAGGAATGGGAGCAGCAATACGAGGAGGGCAAGAGGAAGGTGAGGTGAGATGGGTAGGAAAGGGGAACTGATTGTGATGATCGACACAGAACCACACCCAACACCCCCAGGGGGATGAACAGCAGAAACTGTGGGGGAAGGGTGATAGCAGTCTGTGTAAGACATGAAAATAATAATAATGTGTAGTTTGTCAAGGGGCAACAAAGATGAGGGGATGGAAGGGGGAAGAACAGCTGATGCCAAGGTCTCAATAGAAAAAAATATCTTTAAAATAATGATGAAAACATATGTACAAATGTGCTTGATGCAATTGATGTATGGATAGTTACAAGTGCTGTAAGAGCACTCAATAAAACACTTTTTAAAAAAGTTAAATAAAGATGATAGACATCTTAAGTGCAGACACAGGCTTCAAACTCAGGTTAGGTGACTAGACAGCCCATGCCTTTAACCAGCACAAATTGTGTTTCTTCAAATAAAACGCCAGTTGCAGATGTTAGTCTTATTTGAAAAGTAAGCCATTAGAAAATAAAGATGATTACACACTGCAACTTGTGAGCGCCAGAAAGCCTTTGTATTCTGGGTCTTGTCACTTTTCTATCACTCGTTCTAGTGGATAATACTTGAGTTTTTTTGACAGGGTTCTCACTTATGCAGATTCCAGATTTTGAAGGTTTACTGGATATTGCTAAGAAACATAGGATGTGACTATTTGCGCTCAAAGCTGTGCTAAGGGCTGATGTTCAGATCTCTAAAGCCAAGACAGCAAATGTTACACTCACTTCAAGGACATGGAAATGGCAGAGCTTATCACTGCATCAAACCTATGGAATCATCAAGACAGTATCCATCTAGCTCCTTCCTGAGTGCTTACAAACCCTAAAGGTCTATTTTGTGTTGTTTTTATGCCTCACACTCAAGTTCAGTTAATCAGGTAGAAAGTTCCCCTGTGAATGAAATGTGTTTATCTTAATCAGGAATCAGAGTCCAGACACATCGCCTTTCACTGAAATACTATTTTGAACCAGCTTTTTAAAGGACTGCATCTTCTGCTAGAGAGGGTCTCTATTCCGGACGTTTGTTCGTGTTGGGGTTGCCAAATCTATTTTCTTGTTGTCGACTTTCTAAAAAGTACAGCAGGGCAGGCAGAGACATTGAAGTAGTCTGAGTGAACTAGATCTCAAGGCCTAACTGACAGGACTTTGCTAGTCCTTATTTGTCATGCCCAGCGTGATGCGATTCCACTAGGAACTTGTTAACTCAGTAGCAGTTGTCATGATTTTGTTTTGTTGTACAATTGCCATGGGTTCTTTCCATCTTTTTAATCAAGAAGTGAAAGTGGGGGCAAGGTTCAGGGGATAGGACCCATGTTGGATTAATTTTTTCTGACAGGGTGAAATTCAGATTCATTTTCGCACTCAGTTTCTTCGGAGACATCCACTCCTGGGACAAAAATATTTCCCAATAATTCAAGTGCATATTGCTCTTTCATATCAGAGCTCTGATTGCATCTCTTCACGGAGGGAAGAGAAGCCGCTCAATCTATCGTGATGCGGGTTGTGTAGAAGTTAGATTCACCCATTTAATGCAGGGTGGATGCGAGTGTGCATTGGGGGGGTGGGCGGGGTAGAGAGGAAAAAGGGCTTGTTGGAGTCTGATCAAACTAGCTCGATCTTGAACATGGGTGACTCTCGTCAACCTCGTTTACAAAGTGAAGGGTGGCGAAGACACGTGGACACTCAGCTGCTAACGAGAAGGTCTGCATTCCAGTCCACCCAAAGGCTTCTACGAAGGTCACGACCTGGAACCCCTGTGATGTGCAACTCCACTTTGTACCACGTGAGGTCACCACGAGTCAGAACTGACTCCGTGGCAGTGAGTTTGGTTTTTGGAAGTAATTTTGAAAGGAGCCTTGGTGGTGGTGCCAAGTGTTGAGCTCTGGGCTCCTTACTGAAAGGCAGGTGGATTGAACCTGCCAGCCACTGTATGACAGACAGGTGGGCAGTCTGCTTCTATAATGATTTACAGTCTTGGGACCCCTATGAAGAAGTTCTACTTGGTTCTAGGGTTGTTAGGAGTAGAGATCAGCTTATCAGCAGTGGGTTTTAAGGAAAGGTGTTTTGATGAGGTTTATAGTAACCTAGAGCCTCTTGGCCCCTTTCCCTCTGTGCTGAGAGATCCGCAGAGCTGCATGGGAGATAAGGTGAGGTATTGGAAAGAATATACTTCTGGAATTCAGAAAGACTTGAGTTTTAGTCAGAAATACCATTGCTTAGCTCTTAGTACAAAATGTACATAATCTCTCTGAACTTGATTTTCTTTCTTGGAAAAGCCCCACCTTGTGGTTTGTTAGGAAGTTGAAATGTTAATTAGTATTTATTGTGGAAGACTAAATGAGATAATGTATGCAGAGAGCATTATGCCTGCTACCATGTGGGCACACACTAAAGGGAAAAGATCTTTAAGCTCAATTAACTTTTTATTAATAAATGATAGACAGAAAAATAGGTAGAAAAGGAAATAAGGCAAATGCTGTAAAAAATATCGTGTGGTTCTTCCCACTGGGGCTGTCTCAGGTCTGTTGTGGTTAGCTCCTGTCCAGCTAATTTCTGACTCAGAGTACCTCATACTCTTGGTGATGCTGCGCATAATGGAACAAAATAATATTCAATCTTTTGTGGATGTAGATTGTTGTTATAGATATGGTTTTCAGAGGCTGATTTTACAAGTAGTTTGCCAAGCCTGTTTGTCTAGTCCATCTTAGTCTGGAAGCTCCGCTTAAACAGATTGAGCATCATAGCAATCCTCAAGCTTCTCCGGATAGATAGGTGGTAACCACACATGAACTGGATTGGAATCAAACGAGGCTCTCTCATATTGAAGGTGAAAATTCTGTTGAGTCACCAATGCAGCGTATCTTACGTATCGATAAGAACAACAAAAAGAAGTTACCATTGCGTTGAGTCTGCTTCATGGTGACTCCAGGAGTGTAAGAGTAACCGCCTTCCACACACTTTCCAAAGCTGTGACCTTTGGAAGAACATCACCACATCTTTCTTCCCAGGTGCCTCTGGCTGGGTTCAAGCCGTCGACCTTTTGGAAGCAGTGAAGCACTCAATTCTTACACCATAGATAGACTCTGATTTTATGACTACAGTCCCAGCTATGTTCTTCTCAACAAGGTCTTTGTCCTTGGAAGACTTGTGATCTGAAATCTCCAAGGGTTTGAAAACACTTGGCTTGCGTTTACTTGGACACACGGAGGCTTTTAGGAAAGAACACTTCAGGGGAAGGGATGGTAAGGAAGCAGGGAGCAGGGAGATGAATGCACACCATGCTAAATTTCACCTGCACCAACATTTGCTGAAAGTATTGCTCCCCAAGTCCCATAGGACGGCACATTGGCACCTGAAGAATTGCTAAGTTTAGAGAGCACTGCCCTGATTTCATTTTGAGAGAGAGAGAGAGAGAGAGAGAGAGAGAGAGAGAGAGAGAGAGAGAGAGAGAACAGGAGCCAGTCAGGGAAAGTGAGTTAGAGAGAGTAATTGCTCTCCGGGGGAATCACCTTTCAGCCTAACACTAGATAGCCTTCTAAGTGAACAATAGCACCTTTGAGGAACGTCCTCCTCAGAACAATCAAGGACTGCAGACCGAAAGGGCAGCTCTTTCCCCAAAAGCCAAGCTCAGGAGGCAGGAAGGGGCAGGAAGGAAGAAGGAAGGGGCAGGAAGGAAGAAGGAATGGAAGGAAGGAAGAACTCTGTTAGGAAGGGGGACTTTCACACTGCAACTCATGTTATGAGACAAAATGGGTATGGATTTTGAATGGAATTTTTTCTGTAAAGGTTCATCCAAACAAGAAAGCAAAACAAACAAGCAAACACACACACAAAAACCCAAACCTCCACTTACTTCTCTAAGGAAGTGGTTCTCAACCTTCCTAATGCTGTGACCCTTTAATAAAGTTCCTCATGTGGAGGTGACCCCCAACCATAAAATTATTTTCATTGCTAATTCATCACTGTAATTTTACTACTGTTATGACTCGGGCGACCCCTGTGAAAGGGTTGTTCGACCCCCAAACGGGTCGCATAGGTGGCAACCCGAGACCCGCAGGTTGAGAACTACTGTTCTAAAGGACCCGGGCCCCCCACAGTTTCCTCTTTCTGTTTCTACATATGATTTTCCCCCTTGCGATCATCTTCAGAGCTATATTTTACATTCAAATACTTTTCTTTCTTTAGCTCCCTTTAGAACAACAATATATGAAATCATTCCAGGAGGGAGAGCGCCTTTTGAGAGAGGATGAACCTGACATGTGGTAGAAAGCAACGGAAGATAATAGAATGACACAAAACGGCATCATTTCTGAGAATGGAGCAGGTTTTACTGTGCACTTAGGAGTGGGCAGTAGGACCTCCTGAAGGCAGTGCCTAAGCAATGACTCACTCCACTTAGTGTGGACACCTGGACGTTTCAGTGCAGATATAATTGTGACAAAGTCTCATTTTCCCAGGCTGTGGGGTTTGCTCTGACTCAGCTGACACAAAACCAACCACTTCTCTCTCCCTGGGGTTATGACTAACATACCCACTGAACTGAGTTATTATGGTGTTCGTCCAAGGTAGTAGCTGGGTTGTTATTATCATAAAGGGCATGTTTGACATAATATGGTCTCCCCAAGCAAACAAACTACTAACCCGCAGCTGCACCTCCAAGGTGACATGCTTGCTAAGGAGTGCAAATACGCATCTTTGGAGGAAGCAGACTATATGCATACTGATTGTTTAGGCCCTCTACCATATACTTATTCGCTATAGGGATCTTGGAATCAGGTACTAAACACTTGAAAATTAGTTTGAATTGAGACCGTAATAAGGTTCTGTCATGAGAGAGAAGAATATGGCCAGCAAGCTTCATTGTGGTTTTCTTTTAAAATGCTGTATTTAAGAAGTAGGTCAGTGTTCTCTTGTAGACATGAGTATCTATTAGGATAGCGTGGCCTTTTTCTGATATTTGTTAAATATCGTGCAATCCAAGAGGTTTAAAGGCAACTAGGATACAAAGTCTTTTTTATTGTTTATTTATTTCAAAGTCTGTTTATTTCAAGTTATCTTGAAAATAGACCAGTTACTTTCAATAACCCTGTAGCCCTGGTGGTATAGTGGTTACACACTGGGCTGCGATCTGCTGACAATTGACAACCACCAGGAGTTCCACAGGAGAAAGACTAGGTACGCTGCTCCCGTAAACACTTACAGTCTGGGAAACCCACAGGGGTCGCTATGAGTCAGCATTGACTTGATGGCAGTGAGTTTGAGTTTTCAATAACCAACATTTAATGACCTTGAGTCTAACCCACCTGCATTTTGAGACCATCTCAAGAACCAACTTGACACATTGACCCCCTAATCACAGAAGACCCGATGAGGATTTCACAACCATCATTCATGGAGCAAGCAAAAGGTCATTAAACAAGACAGGGAATACAGACAAGATCAAAGTGGATGTCAGAAGAGACTCTGAACCTTGTTGTTAATTGTAGGACAGCTAAAGTAAATGGAAGAAAGGTTGACATCCAGGAGCTGAACAGAAAATTTCAGAGGACAGCTGAAGAAGACAAAACCAAATATTACAATGCAAATGCAAGAACCTAGAATGAAAAAACCCAAAGGGAAGAACACACTCAACATATTTGACACTGAAAGAACTCAAGGAAAAATTCAAGCCTCCAATTGCAATTTTGAATGATTCAAGAAGCAAAATCCTGAATGATGCAGGAAGAATCAAAAGAAGATGGGAAGAATGCACAGTCATCGTGCCAGAAAGAACCAGTGAGCATCTCACCATTTCAAGAGGTAGCACATGAGCAAGAAACAATGGTGCTAAAGGAAGATGATCAAGCTGCACTGAAAGCAGGAGCCAAAAATAAGACTCCAAGAATTGACAGGATATTCCCTGAAATGTTTCATAAAGCTGAAAAAGCAATGGAAACACTCACTCATCTATGCCAGGAAATTTGGAAGATTACCTATGCTGGAAGAGATGCATATTTGTACCTATTCCAAAGACAGGTGACTCAACAGAATTCTAAAACTATCAAATGATATCATTGATATTGCACACAAGTTAAATTTTACTTAAGATCATCCAACAAGAGTTACCACAGCACATTGACAGGAAATGTAAGAAGTTTAGTCTGGATTCAGAAGAGGATGTAGAACAAGGGATGTCATTGTTGATGTCAGTTGAATTTGACTTAAAGCAGAGAATGCCAGAAAGATGTTTACTTGTGTTTCATTGACTAAGTAAAGGCATTCAAAGACTTGGAAGATACAAACTATGGATAACATTAAGACAAACGGGAATTCCAGAAAACTATATTGTGCTCATTTTGAAATTGCATGATCAAATGCAATTATTCAAACGGAACAAGAGAATGCTGCCTGGTTTCAATCAGGAAAGGTGTGGTCAGAGTTGTAACCTCTCATCACACTTGTTCTATCTCTATGCTGAGCAAATCATCAGAGAAGCTGGATTATATGAAGAAGAGTGGAGCATCAGGATTGGAGAAGGCTTATTGTCAATATGCAGTATGTATGTGATACAACCTTGCTTGCTGAAAGTGAGGAGGAATTGAAGTACCTACTGATGGGGAACAAGAATTGTAGCCATCAATATGGATTACAACTCAGTGTAAGGAAGTCAAAAATCCTCACAAACTGAAATAATAGATAACATTATGATAAATGGGGAAAAGTTTGAAGTTGTCAAAGATTTTGCCTTAATTGGGTCCACAATCAATGCTCATGGAAGCAGCAATCAAGGGGTCAAACAACATATTGCATTAGGCAAATCTGCTGCATAAGACCTCCTTAGAATGTTGAAGAGCAAAGGTGTTCCTTTGAGGACTAAGGTGCACCGACGCACACTGTGGTTTTCTTCATTGCATCATCTCCATATGAAAGTTGCGCATTCAAAAAGGAAGACTCAAGAAGAATCTTTCTCTCTCTCTCTTTTTTTTTTTTTGGACCCAAGAAGAATCTGAACCACATTTGAATCATGGTTCTGGAGAAGAATATTGAAATACCATGCACTGCTGAAAGAACAAATCAATCTATTGTGAAAGGAGTAAGGCGAAAGTGCTCCTTAGAAACAAGGATGGCAAGACTTCATTTTACATAGTTTGGACATATTGTCAGGAGAGACCAGTCCCTGGGGAAGAATATCATGCTTGGTAACGTGGAGGGGAAGTGAAAGGGAAATGCCCTGGACAAGATGGATCGACACTATTGCTTCATCAGTGTGATCGGCATAGGAACAGTTGTGCACCATTTTATTCTATTGTGCATAGGGTTGCTATGGGTCAGAGCCAACTCGGTGATACCTAACAACAACAACAACAACAACAACCAGGAATGATCCAAAAATAAAACCCAAAACCAAAGTAAAATAAAAATTGTACTCACCTCCAAATCATAGTGACCCCATATGTCAAAGTAGAACTGTGCTCATAGAATTTTCATTGGGTGATACATTTGGAAGTTGATCACCAAGCAGAGAAAGAGATGGGAGTTATGAGAGGAGCTTGAGAAAGTGAGCAGGGGTCAGGGGCCCGTAGAAGAGCTTCAATGCACTATCTTTGCATTGATGCCTATTTCTAATGGCACTACATGGCAAAGTATTCTGCTCCATGGTGTTTCCGGGTATAAATTTTCACAGGAGCAAATACTCCCTTCTTTCTCCCATTGAGTGTCACCTGGGGACAAAACACTGACCTTGCAATTAATTGGCCAAAGCAGAGCCCACTGCACCCCTAAGACACCTTTAGAAAAATATAGCCAACAAAAATACTCTTCATCATTCAAAAAGCTATGAAGATTGATAATCCAGTATGAGATTCAGCACCACAGGGAGAGAGATGAGACTTCCACCCGGTGCTCCAAGATTGGAATGCAACATACCCACATGAAGCAGGGAACCAACAGAGAGGTCTGAGGGGCCGGCCCAATCCCAAATACATGGAAAGCCCCTCCACCCCAGAAGTATTTACTTCAGAGGACAGCACTGAAGCTGCAGCTCAGGGAGAGGGACTTGTCTGATCAGAGCACATGGGAGCATATGAAGGGGGAAGAAGAGAGAGTGCAGTACATCTTGGCCCACCAAGCCTTGAGGATGATATTCCCACTCAGAGCAGCCAATTCACGGACAAGACCATATGGCCAGCCCCACTATGAGACATGACATCCCTCACTGACCCATAACCCTACAGAGGACAATACTGGAGACAGTGTGGGAATTGCACCCGATCTGATCCCAACACACTGAGGCAAAACACCAAGGGCGTGCAACAGAACAGCAAGGGGGGCAGAGCAAGAAAGTCCCAAGGGAATACCAAAAATAGACTTTGGGGCCAGGGCATGGCACCCCATCAGATTTGACCAAAAAGTCAACAAACAAACTATGAAATATGTAAAGGCTTTTTTATTGTTGTGGTGGTGGTGGTAGTTTTTTCTTTTGCTGCTTTGTTTTGCTCTGTCTTGTTTGTGTGTGTGTGCATATTATTATCTCTGTAGGTCTATCTAGATAAGATAGGTGGGATAAACAATCTGGAAGGGGAAAACAATGGGACTTGAGGTTCTGGGGTGGGGGCACGTGGGAGAGGGGGAGGCAGGGGAAAAGAAATGGGTGTTAACAAACTCAGGGACAGGGGAATAACAAATGATCCAAAATTGATGGCTAGGAAAGTGTAGGAGGTCTGGTAGTGCTTGATCAAGGGCAATGTAAACGAGGAATTACTGGAACCCAAATGAAGGCGGAGCATGATAGTGGGACAAGAAGAAAGTAAAAGTAAATAGAAGAAAGAACTAGGAAGCAAAGGGCATTTATAGAGATCTAAATACAGGCATGTACATATGTAAATATATATGACAATGGGGAAATAGTTCTATGTGCATATATTTATAAGTTTAGTATTAAGGCTACAAAAGGACATCAGGCTTCTACTCAGTTACCCTTCAATGCAAGAACACTTTGTTTTATTAAGCTGGCATTCCATGATGCTCACCTTCCCTACATGATCGCTGAAGACAAAGCAGATGCAAATGTGGTGAAGAAAGCTGTTGGTGCCCAACTATCAAAAGAAATAGTATCTGGGGTCTTGAAGGCTTGAAAATAAACAAGTGACCATCTAGCTAAGAAGTAAAAAAGCCCACATGGAAGAAACACACCAGCCTATGTGATCATAAGGTATCAGACATCAGAGAACAAAAAATCATATCATTGTGAATGAGGGGGAGTATGGAATGGATACCCAAAGCCCATCTGTAGGTAACTGGACATCCCCTTACAGAAGGACTGCAGGGGGGAGATAAGCCAGTCAGGGTTCAGCGTAGCAAAATGAAACATACAACTTTCATCTACTTCTTTAATGCTTCCTGCCCCCCATTATCATGATCCCAATTCTACCTTACAAATCTGGCTAGACCAGAGGATGTACACTGGTACAGAAACACAGGGATCCAGGACTGATAAACAGTTCAGGACCAATAATGAGAGTGGCAATACCAGGAGGGCAATGGGAAGGTGGGGGAAAAGGGGGAAACAATCACAAGAATCTACATATGTCCCCCTCCCTTGGGTAAGAACAATGGAAAAATGGGTAAAAGAAGACGTCGGACTGTGTAAGACGTGACAAAATCATAATAGTTTATAAATTATCAGGGGTTCATGAGTGAGGGTGGGCAGGGAGGGAGGGGAAAGTGGGGAGGTGATACCAAGAGCTCAAGTAGAAAGAATGATGATGGCAACAAGTGCACAAATGTGCTTGACACATGGATATATGTATGGGTTGTGATAAGAGTTGTACAAGATCCCAATAAAATGATTTTAAAACAAAATAAATATATATTTCTTTTAAACTGTTTAATACCAAAATTCAAACACAATGTTTTCTAGATAATGAATGAACAAAGCAATTAGGGAAGAGAAAAATGAAGCAAAGTGAAAAAAAATACTTTAGCAGGCCGAGAAAAAGGTTTGGAGTAACTTTATATTCTGTGTAGGTTATTAGGATATTGTGGTAGTGACTTGTCCTATGAAATAACAAACTACATAGTACCAATGAGATAAAACATTTGGCAGAAGTTTAATCTTAAAGAATACCATTAATATTGCCTAAACAGGGTAGAATTTAGTAGCCTGAGGTAGAATTTAAGTGTTAAAATTTTTTTGTTTTTATTTGAAAAAAACTGATTTGAAATTAAAGAAATATTGGTGACTGTAAAATTGGCTCTAATAAAATCACTTCAAACTGATCATATTTTAACTACTGAAGAACAAAGTATGAGGTTCCAGTTTATTATTTTTTGCCACTCTACTCTATTTTTTCATCTGTATTATCACAGACCTCCATTAAAAAATTGCTGGATGCAGAAGCACTGCGATAAGGTTAATTTGGAGTTAATGAAGGAGTTGAGATTTTCTGGGAGGTGGGGGGCAAAGTGGTGAGATAACAGTGAGAACAAAAGATCAGAGTTTCAGGGGAAGATAAGGCCGATTCCAAAAATCACTGTAAATTGGAAATATGAGCAATAAACTAAGCTAAGAAGACCCAAATCTGACCTGAAAGTTGGGAGACTTAGGACAGGTTAATGTAAAGACCCGTGACCCATCTGCCAGTGTGCCCTAGCTGGGCAAGGTTTAAATCTACTCAGAGGGACCACAGAAGAAAGGCCTGGTGCTCTGCTTCTGAAAAGACAGACACTACAAGCCCTGCAGAGCACAGGTCTACTCTGAAACATAGGTCTCCAGGAGTTGGGATCAACTCAATAGCAGTTGCCTTTTTCTCTTCTGTCCCAGGCTGAAGTTATGGAATGATGATCGAGATGAATTTGTGTGTACATTTGTGCGTATGTTGTATCTGCCCAGTTTCCTCTGAGAGCAAAGTGTGTTTCAAGTGGTCGGAATTTGCTTCAATAACAGGAGTCAAAGCTCAGTGTTCAGTCTTCTGTTTCTTACTGGGTCTCACACAGTGTATCAAGAACGTTTGCCGAATTAAATAGAAGAGGCGGTATTTTCAGGATACCAGATTGCTGTCTCAGTGTTTCAAAGAAATCCCTCCAGAACTTTACTAATCGACCACGATACTTTGAACCTGGTACATGGCTGACATGTTATGATGACTCCAACCTCTGAAGTGATAAGTAGCCATTTGGCTGCCTCTGTAAGACTCTTCCACACGGTGTTGCTGAGTACAGAGTGGCTTAGCTAGAGGGCAGCACTGAAAGACAGAGAGCAGAATGTATTTTATTTTGTCTGGGAAGTTTCTTTCTCTGCCTTGACCCCAAAACTCATTTTTTTTTTCTGATTCATGTCCTTCCAGTGGGAAAAAGCATTTAAACCTTGAAGAAATTTTTTAATCTACGAATACACTAAATGAACTACTTATTTTTACATACTTTTGAGTCATTTAACTCTAATTAGAGCTATTTTATTCAATCGGGATGGAGTGCAAAGAACTGTTTGCATCTCTAAGTGGGTAAAACTATGGTCCTCTAAGTAATTAAGACTGTAAAATGTGCTTTTTTCCCTTGAAATTCAATTTGTCCATTTCTCCCCTCAAAGTTTTTGTTTGAAAAGGGTGAGAAAGGAAGGTGTGAGCATAGGACATAAAAGTGTGAAGACAATTATTTCTTAATCGGTATTCTTTGTGCTCTTCAGGTACCAGACAGACACCAGACAGACACCTTGGTTGGTCCAATGGCTGTATCCAGATTACCGCAGTCATGTCACTTGGGTATCACCTGTATTATTCACCATGGATACATAATTGCAGATTTTTATGCCGCATTATAAAGTCTGCACATGGGAGGAATAGTAAGATAATGGAAAACAGACTCTCCAAATGAATATTGGATGCTAATAGGAATCCCCACTCCAATGATATTTTATTTAATTGTTGAAAACCAGACAGTGTTATTAAGAGGCTCTCAGGGCCTTGTGTGGAAAATAAATAGGAAATTGTTTAGACCATCAGGGAATCCTAAGAAGACATGAGGGCACTGTGAAAGTATATCTTACTATTTTTAATTCTTTAATATTCTATATGCCATATCTTTATTTTTAGAGACTAGATGGTCTGAAATTTCTTATACAGATTCTTGCCAGTGTTTACTAGAGATTCTTTTTCCATGTCTTCAAGTGCCATCACCAGGTCATGTCAAAACAAAAGAACATAACAGAGTAGGCTTTCTCCACAATGCGTTAGGACCCCAACAGACACAAACTCAGGCTGCTTTGTGTTGCCTAGATTGCAAATGAAGACATGGAGCCTGAAGAATAAATCAAGAGACTTCATGAAACAGAAAAACTGCTGGAATCTTTTAAGAATTTTGATTCCTGGCTAATTGATAAGTCTAAAGAACCCCTCCCCCGCTTTTTTTAAGGGAGACTGACACAGAAGCGCATCATTTGTGTTCCTGGGTAAAGTTTTAGATACGCGGGCGTTACATGTGGGGCGCTGCCACCGTTGGTTGTGTGAGTCAGCTCTAATCATGGCAACCTTACGGAGACCGGCATGAAAGTTCGCCTGGTCCAATGCTGTCTCGAGGACCGTAACGTGGTTGAGCCCATGGTTGCTGCTACTGTGACATACACTGAGGGTTTAAACCCTATTTTGCTAACCCTACTTCACCAAACAAGATGCCTTTTTCTAACGATTAAACTTTTCTGATCATGTTCATAGTATATGAACCAACTACTCATCCTGCTCTTTTATGTGGCTGTATTTCTTCTAAGACTAAGCTGTTCAGTCTTGAAGTCATCCATGGTCCAGTAATTCAATATTCTTCACCAACACAGTTCTAATATACCACCTCTTCCATCTTCATTTTTCATTGCTCTTGTCTTCATGGCTCTTAAAAAGACCTATGGCTTGGGGTAGGTCTACTGCGTTCACAGAAGTGACATCTTTGCTTCTGAAGACTTGCCCAGTGCAGTATGTCACTTGATGGCTTCATGGCCGCTTCCACGGATGTCGATCCAAGCAGAATGAGAATTTTGACAATTTAGTTTTCTACATGTATCAAGACTGTTTATTTTTTTCATCTTAAAATAAGAGAGAAAGGCTAGAACCAGATCATAACGGAGACAGAACAGGACTACTGCCATGCCTGCTGCAGGGATGAACAAAGCACCCTATGGATCAAGTGGTGAACAATGGACTCAGTGAGACCTGACTTGGTCCACACCTTCACCTTGATGTTAGGGCCCAGTCAAATTCTGGCACCGGACTTTGCTCAAAGATAGTGCTGAGCCATGCCGATCCAGAGCAGCAGGCCAGGTAAAACGGAAAGAAATGATGTATGAACGAGGCCCAAGGACAAGCTACCATAAACAGAAATTTGCTTGACCATCTGCAGAGTGGCAATCCCCTCCCTGTTGAATGTGCCAAATCAAAACTAGAAGCACCCCCTAGACAACATCCTCACCTTAACTCAAGAGAGGGGACCGCTTCATCTCTTTTGAAGTGACACTCTGCTTCAACACGTGCCTGAACGCTTTGCTGCTACCGTATGTGTGTGTGTGAAAGTGAGGCTTATCGTTGGCCCCCAACAAAGCACACAGACTCGGAGCTTGCTCGTTCCCTGTGGACAACAGTCCGGGAACTGGACTTTGCAGAGGACACGGCACATTTTCGTCGTATCCCCTTCCAGTTCAAATTGTGTTTGGCTCTGACAACAGCCAGCATACTTTTCTGTACTCACTTGGGCTCAACGCATTCAAGCCTTAACACAATCTTCTTTGTAATTCTAGCTTTTTACCAGAAAATGATCTCATTCCATCCACCATCTTAACTCTGTTTCACAGCGTCATCCTGCTTTCCTGGTTCTATCTACAATTGGTGCCGCTCTTGTACTGTGTCATTGGTGGGGCTGGTACTTGCCGCATTTCTTACAGGTTCTGGCGCATTTTAGGTCCATTCAGTATGTTTCCAAATGCTACAGCAAGGAAAGACTCCACTGGTTTTTTTGTTTTGTTTTCTAAATAAAACACGGTTCACTGGAACAAGCGGGTAAATATTAATAAACAAATTTTGGAGAAAGAATAAATATAATACTAACTTAAAAGAAGACAAACTTTTCCATCTAGACACGTCATCTATCCAGGAGTCCTCTCTGCTGCGTTGATGTTTGCATTTCTTTTAACTAAAGTTTTAATAAAGCACGTTGCCTCTCTCTGATGGTTACAGTGGGTCTCAGCTTGAAGGACCAGGGCGAAGGCACAACCACACACAGACGTTGTTGTTGTTAGGTGCCATCAAAGTGGTTCCAACTAACAGCAACCCAGCGAGTGACGGGACTGAACACTGCCCAGTCCTGGGCCATCCTCCCATTTGTGGTCAGATTTGAGTCTGTGGTTGCAGCTGTTCCATCAGTCCATCTCAGTGAGCGTCTTCCTCCTGTTCTACAGTCCTTCTCCTTGACCAGAATTGCCTTTTCTGAACTGGTCTCTCCTGAGAACATGCCCAAAGCACATGAGGTGAAGTCTCATCATCATGACTTATAAGAAGCATTCTGGTTGTACTTCCTACAGAAGCAAAAGAGATTTGTTCATTCTTTTGGCAACCCATAGTGCTTTTCAAATGATTCGTCCACACAGTCATCCACTTCTTCCATTGTGTTCCTTATTCTTCTACGCTTGACTACATGTCAATCAATGCTAGGATAGGTAGACTCCAGGTAAGGTTCTAAGAAAGGTCAGTGAACCAGGCAAAATTTCTGTTTCTTTCCAAGCATCCTAGTTTCATGGTTTTGCATATGAATTAGATGATTAAAAGTATCACCAATGGCTAAAAATACAAATTGATTTGTCTTGTAAGAAGTATGGCCAGAGTGCTCCTAGAAGCAAAGATAGCGAGACTGTCTAACAGACTTTGGACATGTTGTCAGGAGAGACCAGTCCGTGGAGAAGGACATCATGGTTGGTAAAGTGGAGGGAAAGCAAGGGAGAGAATGGCCCTCAATGAGATGGACTGACACTGTGTCAGCAACAACGGGCTCAAGCACAGAAACAATTGGGAAGACGTGACAGGATGGGGCAGTGTTTCATTCTGTTGTGCATATAGTCTTTATGGGTCAAAATGGACTTGATGGTATCTGACAACACCAATGTGGATTAGACTTTCTTAAGATAGGTTTAAAAGTATTAGAGAAAACAACTGAAGAAGTAGAAGGGACCAATGAATCAGCTTTTCATCAAGGTAAAGACAATGCCATAAAAGAGCCAGTCATCTGTTACAGTAGCCATTGAGACGCCCATTAGAGGGGCCTTCACATTGACACAAGCAGGAAACATTGCCTCCCTTTGAAATTGGTAGACATAACCATCATTCCTGGCTAGGCATCTTTCAGCTTAGACTCTGCATTTGTCTTTGACAATGTGCTTTCTTCCTTGGATGAAAAGAACAAGAAATATAGAAGAATTATGGGTTCTGAAGTTATTGTCCAGAGTTTTGAGTCTGTAAGCTTCTAAATATATTTTGATGTAGAGTCTAAGATTCGTGACTCAGCCCTCCTTTTGTCTGTGCTTACAACTCAAGGTCTCCTTTACAAATGTTAAATTGGTTAAACTGATCATGCACAATCAACATTGTATGGCATAAGTGTAAAAGGCAATCTTCAGCATTTAAAAGTTTTGGGTTCATCACTAATTATAGTGATAATATTTTGATTCTTCAATATGTACGAGTGTGATTTTTAAGGTGTTGGTGGTTGTTGGTTGCTATCAAGTCTGCCGCTACGTCATGGTAATCCTAAGCATAACTTAATGAAATGTCTGGCCCTGCCTCATCCCTATAATCATTTGCAGATCAGTCTGTTATCATCTATAGAATTTTCAGTGGCTTATTTTCAGGAACAGATTGCCAGCCCTTTCTTCCTCATTCATCTTAGTCTGGAAGGACAGCTGAAGTCTATTCAGCATCAAAGTAACATACAAGTCTTCATTGACAGGTGGTGGTATGGCATATGGTTCAGTGGCCAGGAATCAAATTTGAATCTTCTTTTTCAAAAAAAGCCAGCAATTAACTCTTTAAATAAAACTGAAGAGAAGGCACAGGACCATTTCTAATCTCTGCTCTACAAGTGGGAAGAAGAATAGAATTTCATGTCTGCCCAAGAATGGTTACTCTGAGGCAGTGGCCTGACGTGCCTTCACTCCAGCCTACCAGATCCTGCTCTGATACCAACCTTCCTTCCCACAATCCTCTGCTTTCCAGCGGTGCTCAACAATCTGCTACAATGTCTTCCCCAAAGTCATGGACTGTGCCTGAGATGGTGAGATTGATTAGGGAAGCTCCCAGTTTACAAAATGGTAGGGCTAGCATTCTTCCATCAGCAGCATCCCCTCTCAGCTATGCTGGCAGGCATGGCCCTCTCTCTGGTCCTCCGATGCTCAAACAAAGGGTCCTTTGGTCTGTGCCCTTTGGGGGCAAGTGTTAGAAAATTCCTTTCACCTACTTTCTGCCATCAATGAGTAAACTCTGACTGATAGTGACCTTCGAGAGTGCTTCCATGGCTTAAAATCTCTTTAAGGAGAAGATAGTTTCAACTATTTCTGCAACAGTAGCTGGTGGGTTTAAACCACCTACCTGGTACAGGGCCACCCAAAGTGAACAGAGTTCAACAGAGCTTGCAGACTAAGAACAGACTACAAAGAAGGAGTAGACTCTCCCCTTAGGGCACTGAAACCCTGATGGATCGTCAAAAGCATCAAAACATTGTCAGGTGCAATGAATGGAAGCAGAACACTGTGAGAGACATGCCAGAAGATGAGCCCCCTCAGGCCCGAAGTCACTCAAAATACTACTGAGGAAGACCTGCCTTCTGAAAGCAGATTCAGCATAATTACCGAAATGGAGTAGCCTGCAGGAGGGAAGCCTGCTGGACTTTCATTTGCTGATAGGGTATGATTCAAAATGAGAAGAACAACTGTAAAACCTACCAATAATCGGAACTTGGAATGGATGAAATATGAATCTAAGAAAACCGAGGTCATAAAAATGAAATAGAACAAAAAGGACATATCCAAGTGAGCACAAATGGACTACATCCGGTCTTTTCTAATCAGATCTTCATATGGTTTACTATGCTGGGAATAACACAATCAAGAAGAATGGCCTTGCTTTCATCTTCAAAAGGACATCTTAAGAACTATCTTGCAGTATAAGGCTGTCTCTGATAGGATTATATCTATCCTCATTCAGGGAAACCCAATCAATACAAATAATACTCAAATTTATGAGCCTACCACTAAAACTAGTGATGAAGAAATTGAAAAATCTTACTAACTTCATTCTAAACTTGATTAAACATGCCATTAAAATTCATTGGTAATTACTGGAGATTGGGATGTAAAAGTTGAAAACAAAGAAGAAGGAACAATAGTTAGACAATATGTTTTTTAAAATCATTTTTATTGGGGCCTCATACAACTCATCACAATCCATCCATCCATCCATTGCATCATTGTGTGCATTTGTTGCCCTAATCTTTATCAAAACATTTGGTTTCTGTTGTCCCCTTGGTATCAGCTCCTCATTTTCCCTCCCTCCCCGATGCCCCTCACTCATGAACCCCTTGATAATTTATAAATTATTATTTTGTCATATCGTACACTGTCCAACATCTCCCTTCACCCACTTTTCTGTTGTCTGTCCTCCAGGGAGGGAGTTATATGCAGATCCTTGTGATCTGTTCTTCCTTTGTACCCCACCTTCCCTCCACCCTCCAGGTATCCCACTCTCACCACTGGTCCTGAAGGAGTCATCTGTCCTGGATTCCCTGTGTTTCCAGTTGCTATCTGTACCAGTGTACAGCCTCTGGTCTAGCCAGACTTGTAAGGTAGAATTGGGATCATGATAGTGTATGTGTGGAATATAAATAGAGGAAATTTATATGTTTCATCATTGCTACACTCCGCCCTGACCTGTGATAGGCAGATGACACAACCTTGCTGCCTGAAAGTGCAGAGGAATTGGAAGCACTTGCTGATGCAGCTCATGGATTGCAGCCTTCACTATAAAAAAGACCTAAATCCTCACAACTGGACTGACCAGCAGGTAACATCATGTCAAAGGAAGCAAAGAATGAAGTTGTCAAAGATCTCATCTTGCTCAAATCCACAACCAAGGCTCATTGAAGCAGCAGTTAAGAGATCAAAAGACACATAAAGTCAGTCTGTTACACAAGAGTTCTTTAAAGTATTGAAATACAAGCTCGTTACATATTGGAATTTTGGTGTTGGAGAAGAATATTGAAAGTACAATGGACTGCCAAAAAGAGAAATGGATCTGCCTTGCAAGAAGTGTGACCAGAATGCTCCTTAGAGGGAGATATAAAAGCCCTTTGTCTCGTGTATCTTGAACATGTTATCAGGAGAGACTAGCTCCTGAAGAAGGACCTCAGGCTTGGGAAAATAGAGGAGGAGTGACAGAAAAGAGGAAGGCCCTTGCCAAGACGGGTGGATACAGTGGCTGTAACAATAGGTTCAAACACAAGAACCATTGTGAGGATGGTGAGGAGGGAGGACTGATCAAAGTTTTGTTCTGTTGTGCAGAGGGTCACTTGGAGTCAGAGCACAGTTGACAGCCCCTGACATCAATATGTATGTAACAAAACACTTACCATCTCTACATTTCTAACACATACGATTCAATTACATTAATTATGCTTTTTGTGATATGCAATTTACAAATACATAATTGTTGGTTTGTGAAAAAGCTACTTATTTGCAAGGCTTAGTGATATATAATTTTATATATGTCAGTTTATCCTCATGGTAAATTGATGATCTTTTATCTCTCTTACTAAGTATTTCTCTCCATCCATTTTACAAATAATGCTCAGGTATCCTGCTGTAAAATTTGTATTCTTCCGATTTACCCATTCTACTCTAGGCTAGAAATGTTCTTCTTCAATGGGCATAATGTGGAATGGGTCTGCTGCTGTGCACCTGACTCTCTTACTGCCGTTTTCCTTCACCTTGTACCACCACATGATGGCTTACCTAGAACATTGTTTGATAATAGCCCTTTCCTTTAAAATGTTTTTAACTATGCTTAATGCTTGGATTTTCATGACAAAGAATCCAATAATAGTTGATGTACAAACAAATAGCAGTGAATTAACAAATGTTTAGTGCCTTGATCATATAGAGGAGAATCACATTTTAGCCCTCTACTATTTACAAGGGGGTAGTGGTAGTTGAGTGGCAAGTTCTCGCCTCCTATGGGAACATGCTGGTTCAATTCCTGCTAAACGCATCTCATTCACAGCCTCTGCAGGGAATGCTTGTGTGGTACTATGACGCTGAACAAGTTTCAGGGTAGATGTCATCAGAAGATGTACTTGCAAGGCAAGTTTGGAGATTAACTTTCAAAAATCAGTGCATGGATCCCTGTGGATTACAGGGGTGTTATCTCATTGTGTGTGTCCCATGAGTTGGTGACTGACTCAAAAGAAGCTAACAATACCATTTATGGATGTCCAGCATAATGTCACATGACAAGGCTCTACTGTTGAGAGAACATAAATGATCAGTCTCATTCTTTTTTATTGAAATCATTTTATTAGGATATAATTCAGACGCCATTTAATTCAATAGTTCAGTCAAGAAGTATTTTAAATTTTTTTCTTTTTTGCTTCTGCTGTATGACCAAGGCTCTGAGGTGTAGTCAGTTATATAAAAGGGAAAACTCTTATAATACTTTGGCATCAAAGGTTGACTTTGGGGCATGGTGCCCCAACAATCTGGACTGGAAAACACTCCTAAAGGCCAACAACCAGTTCTTGAACTAAATACAGGCTTTTCTGTTCTGGTTTTTTTTTTTTTTGTCATTGGTTTTTGTTGTCATTGTTGTTTTGTTTTATATTGTTTCTCGGTTTTGCTCCATTTTGTTTTTGTGCATATTATTATCTCCGCAGGTCTGTCTAAATAAGATAGGCTAGATGAACAATCTGGAGGAGAAAACAACTGGACTGACAGGTCCCGGGGGACATGGGAGAAGGGGAGGTGGGAGGAAAGGTAGTGGTGTTAACAAACCCAGGGACAAGGGAACAACAAATGAGCCAAATTGGTGGTGAGGAGGGTATAGGAGGTCTGGTAGGGCATGATCAATGGTAATATAACCAAGAGTAATTACTGAAACCCAAATTAAGACTGAGCATGATAGTGGGACGAGGAACGTCAAAGGAAATAGAGGAAAGAGCTAGGAGGCAATGGGCATTTATAGAGGTCTAAATAAAGGCATGTACATATGTAAATATATTTGTATATGAGGATGGGGAAATACATCTATGTGCATATATTTACAGGTTTAGTATTAAAGTAGCAGAAGGACATTGGGCCTCCACTCAAGTACTCCCTCAATGCAAGAATAATTTGTTCTATTAAACTGGCATTCTATGATTCTCACCTTCGCGACACAATCAATGCAGACAAAGCTGGTGCATGGGCAAATGTGGTGAAGAGAGCTGATGATACCCAGCTATCATAAGATATAGCATCTGGGGTCTTAATGGCTTGAAGGTAAACAAGCGGCCATCTAGCTCAGAAGCCACAAAGTCTACGTGGAAGAAGCACATCAGCCTTTGTTATCACGAAGTGCCAAAGGATCAGTTATCAGGCATCAAAGAACAAAAAAAAAATCATATCATTGTGTGCCTCCCTCCCTGATACGATCGCTGAGGACAAATAGATACATGAGGAAATGTGGTGAAGAAAGCTGATGGTGTCCAGCTATCAAAAGATATAGTGTCTGGGGTCTTAAAGGCTCGAAGGTAAACAAGTGGCCATCTAACTCAGAAGCAACAAAGCCCACATGGACGAAGCACATCAGCCTGTGCGATCATGAGGTGTCTACGCAATCAGGTATCAGGCATCATCAGAACAAAAACTCATATCATTTTGAATGATGGGGGAGTGCAGAGTGGAGACCCAAAGTCCACTTGTAGGCCAGTGGACATCCCCTTACAGAAGGGTCTCTGGGAGGATATGAGCCTGTCAGGGTGCAATGTAGCAACGATGAAACATGCAACTTTCCTCTAGTTCCTAAATGCTTCCTCTCCCACCCCCACCATCATGATCCCAATTCTACCTTACAAATATGGCTGGAACAGAGCATGTACACTGGTACAGATAGGAACTGGAAATGCAGTGAATCCAGGGTGGATGATCCCTTCTGGACCAGTGGTGTCAGTGGTGATACTAGGAGGATGGGTTGGAAAGGGAAATCAATTATAAGGGTCTATATATAACCTCCTCCCTGGGGGATGGACAACAGAAAAGTGGGTGAAGGGAGACGTCAGACAGTGCAAGATCTGACAAAATAATAATTTATAAATTATCAAGGGTTCATGAGGGAGGGGACAGTGGGGAGGGAAAGGAAAATGAGGAGCTGATGCCAGGGGCTTAGGTAGAGAGCAAATGTTTTGAGAATGATGAGGGCAATGAATGTACGAATGTGCTTTACTCAATTGATGTATGTATGGATTGTGATATGAGTTGTATGAGCCCCTAATAAAATCATTACAAAATAAATACCAAAAAAAACCTTTGGCATCTAGACTATACAATATATAAATACATTTCTTTAAAGATGTGCCGGTGTTACAAAGAAAGTTTAAAATATGTGTTTGTTTTGGTATAACCGGGAACACAGCACATTGAGATATGTTTAATGTACTATTTCTTATTTGTACCACTGCAGTGTTGCCTGTGCCATTGCTCATGGTTACATGGATTTTAATATTATAAAGAAAGTGAAGCTGTCGTGGCAAATGTAAGGAACCTTGGTGATGCTGTGGTTTCAACATTGGATTAGTAGGATTAAACCTGTCTACTTTTGTCTTTGAATCTTCTTCCCATTTTTATCATAGCCACTTGTTGCAATCTGAATTTGTTTTATTTTGTTTTTAATTTATTTCCTATCTCTAATATCTAGTAAGTGAAATGATTTAATACATATATTTGAGAATATGAATTTAATATTTTGGTTAACTAGTCTTTGAGCTTGACTTCCTTTATGAAAAATCTAACTCAAATGGTTGACATTTTATCATTTGATCTCCTTTTTGACACAATTTTAGTGTTCTCTGGTTTTTAATATTTTCTGTTTTCTTTCACACTGGGGTTTATCTCCATTGCATTTTATTATTGTTGGTGGCCTACTTAACTCTCTGTTATTCTTTTTTCCTATTTTTTCAATACAGGAACCCCAAGGTAGCTGAGTCTATAGAGACAATAACTAGGTTAATGTTTCCTGGCAGGATATGACAGAGGAGTTGGGGAATCATTGGGGGCTGGTACGAAGGTATACAAGAAGGAAGAAAATGCTTTAAAACTGATGACCCCATGTGTTAGGGAATAGAACTTTACACATTAGCTTTAAGCTTTATAGAAAGAGACCCGGCTAGGTCCAAACTGCTAGGTTTACATTAACAGTTGAGCTCAGACCATTTGTGTCTCCCACTGTACACTGAGGTTATGCAAAATTTGGTTGTTTAGTCCAAACAAGGCAAAAGCTGGACTGGCACAGACAGCAGAACCAATTTAATTTACCTGGATGGTCAAGCACTGACCATGAGGGGCAGTAAAAATAAGGCAGCTTCCCCCAGACAGTTAATAAGCAATCAATTCAAACTGCAGAAGTGATCACGGTTTCCAAGATTGAGTTGGGAATTAAATAGCATTTGGAAGGTTTTCAATCAATATTCTCCATGGTATTCATTTTAATTTGAGGGGGAAAAGCAGCACGGCCTTGAGCCAGACTAATAGATTGTTCCTTGATCAATTCTTTCTTTTTCCTAGTTGTAAAAACAAGACCATAAATTATCCTAATTCTTATTTTGGCTAAAAGATTTCCGCAGCATGGGTGGATGGTGACAGCCCAAGTAATCAGGGATTCGTCATCACACACAGGCCAGAAGCACAGCACTGCGGTCTGGATCCCTCCCAGGGCTTTGTTAACCAACTGCGATTCTCCAGGGAGCCCACTGAGACCTGCTAAATAATTGAAAATGTGAATGTGTATCCAAAGAATTGTCCTCCCTTTCTGCAAGCAGCTTGAGAAGCATGGCATCAATTGTCATGATTGATAAACAAGGTGTGACCTGATATTATGGAATCTTTCCGGGTTCTTTTTCTTTCTAATGGATAACTTCTGACTTCTGCCACAATGGTAAATTGGCTCAAGGCATTTGCTAATGTCACCAGTCTTCTGACGATGACATTAGTCGTAGACAGACACTCCTTGTCAAACCTGAAAAAAAAAATTAAGAACCACAATTTCAAAACAGGAACAAACAAATCATATTGTGAAAGTGCTCCCCAAACCTAGGTGCTTGTGATAGAAGTAGCTGCTGCCCAGGTAAAAGAAAAACTCTATTTCATTTAAATCAATAAAGAGAAAAAAATAGCATCCAAATCAAGCTCATAGTAATGGATTAATTTATACTGACTCAGACAATATAAGAGACAGGACTGAAGTTACTTAAAAAAAAAAAAAGTCTTTGTACCAGCTACCCTATCCTTAAGGAGCCCTGGTGGCAATGTTGCATAAGCATTGAGCTGCTAACCCAAAGGTCTTCAGTTCAAATCCACCAGATGCTCCTAGTGAGAAAGAGGCTATCTAATCCTGTAACAATTTACAGCCTCACAGGTTGCTCTGAGTTGGAATCAACTCAATGACAGTGGGTTGGCCTCTGTCTTTAAAAGACAAAATAGTTCATATTTTACAATATGTTTTTATAGGCTAGTTCCAGGACAGAAGGTCAATAGATTAATTGATACATGGTTTGTATTACTGGTATATTAATTGGCTATGAGTACTCATGGTGATTAATGGTGATTAATGGTTATTGTTAGTCTAAATTTTTCCGATAAAAACCCCCAGCTCACTGCCATCTAGTTGATTCTAACTCAAAGGACAGGGTAGCCCTATCCCTGTGAGTTTGCCAGCCTCTATCTCTTTATAAAGCAGAAAGCCTCATCTTTATTCCAAGGAGTGGATGATGGCTTCAAACTGCTGACCTGTGGTTAGCAGCCCAACATATAACCAGTATGTCACCAGGGCTCATCTATATGAAAGACCTGCTCGTTTGCTGTACTTTGGAGCAGTTTATAAATTTTACAAATCATTCCCCAACTGCATATTGTAATGCTCCTTCAATAAACCTCATTTGTTTTTAATTTTTGTATAGACTCTAGTTCTCCTCTTTAACAATTCCTTCTGGGTTAGCATGGTGCATTCTATGAAAGTGTGAAAGAGCCTACAGAGTAACAGCATTGTGGAAAACATGGCCATGCTACCTGGGAAATGTGGCTCTAGCCTAATCACACAGATGGTCATTGAGCTCGTATGGTGCACAGGTACTGTGTATATTAAACCCAAACCCCAAACTCGGTGCCATTGAGTCAATCCTGTTTGACTTATAGCAACTCTATAGGGCACGATACAGCTACCTCAGTGGGTTTCTGAGGCTGCAACTCTTTTAAGGAAGTAGAAAGCCCTGTATTTCCACCCAGGAGTGACTGGTGGTTTTAAACATAACCAGGTCCATTAGGTAGATGCCCCTCCTGCCGTCAAGACCCTAGGACTCTATCAAGATGCATAATAAAGTGGGAATCAGTATTAAAGATCAGTTCTCTGAAGTGAGAAATATCTCACTGCCCATCACCAGCTGCAAGTAGGTGATGAGTAAACTCTCCTCTTAGAGGAAAGGAGTTTCTACATCACAGGTTGCTGGAAATGAGTACCACATTTAATTAACCCCCTGGTGAAATATTCATCAAGTGCCTATCCTATCCCCAAGACTATCATAGGTGCTTAGTATGTATATGCCTATGTCAGGAGAGACAGTCCATGCTTGGTACATTTGAGGGGCAGTGAAAAAGATGAAAGCCCTCATGTGATGGATGGACACAATGGTTGCAACCATGGGCTCAAATATAGAAACAGATGTGAGAAAGGTGTGGGATGGGTCAGTGGTTCAGTTTGTTGTACATAGGTAAGCAGTATGTATTGGTGAAGGTTCCCTAGTGGCTCAGTAGTTGATCCCAAGACTGAACAATAGTTGATCACTAAATTTGTGGGGTCAAGCTCACCAGCAGTAACATGGAAGAAAAGACCTGGGGACCAGCTCCCACAGAGATTAGAATTTCAGCAACACTGTGATGCAGTCTTCTCTTCCTTTAGCACTCTGCGTTGGAATCAACTTGATAGCACACAACAGAAACAAGGCCATATAACTGTGAACAAGATAGACAAAGGTATTGCATTAGACTGAATTGACTAGGGAAACAAATTCAGTGATACTTCTATCTGAATAAGAAAGAGCAGTATATCAAGAAGTAATCGTGCACCAATTAAACATCCAAGTCCAGTCTAACTCAAGTCCATAAGTTCAACATCAGTCCATAAGATCCTTTTCAGATTCATCAGCCACATGTAATGATGAAAAATGCAGGGAAATCACAGGCTGGTGGCTAAAAAGTCTTGTGTGTCAGCATCACAGGCCTCTGGTAGGCCTCACTGTGGCTCCCAACGGGAAGGTGAAGGCAGAGAGAGTGGGGAAGATTCCCAGGATCCTCTTTATAAATGAGGTCATGCCCACAAGGATGCCATCTGGCTGTGACCTGATTGCCAGATGAGATTCCACTCTTACACTTCAAGTTGACACAAAATTATGTAACTACTATAGTTATCTATCTTTACAAGTACCTGGATGATGAAAACAGTTAATACTGTCGGCTGCCAACCAAAATGTTGGAAGTTCAAGTGTAGTCAGAAACACCTTGAAGAAAGGTCTGAAAATATCAGCTATTAAAACCTTATAAAGTACAGTTATACTCTGTCAAACATAGGGCAGCCATCGGTCAGAGGTAACTGGATACCAACTAAAAGAGAAAAAGAAAGGATGACACCCTGCCTTCATATGGCTTAATCTCCAGTGGGGGCAGATAAATCGTAGTAGATCTAATAGAGAAATTAATTATCTTTGAGTGATAAGTTGATAAAATTTGGGGAGAAATAAAAGATAAAGTGCAGTGGGATAAAAGGAATTGGGACTAGGCAGAAGGAAGGGAATTAGATTCAAATAGGATTACCAGAGCAGGCTGCACAGAGAAAGTCACATTTGAGTATAGTTCTTAAGGAGATAATGATGACTGTACTCATATATTTTGGAAAGAGAGCAGCCAATAGAATCCACGATGGAGGAGGGAGCCCATCACATTGCAGGAAGCACCAGAAGACCAGCGTGCCTGGGGCTGAATAAGACATGAAGAAGTTTTAGGACCTGAGGTCAGAAGGGGAAGGATCAGAGTATGCTGTTGTTAGAATCTTGGGTTTTACTGTGAGGTGAATAGGATTCCACAGAGGAGTCACATAATCTCACACTTCCCATATTGAAAGTAGGGAGAAGCAGGAGCGAGGGCAATAGTAAAACAGGAAGAAAAGTCCTGAGTCTGTTGCAGTCATTAATCTAAGAGAAAGCAATGGGTTAAGCTGGGATGGTAGCATGGTGGGGGTGCTGGGTGATGGGGACGTGGGGACGTTCTGGATTTCTCAGCAGTAGAGTCAACAAGAATTCCTGAAGGATTGTAAGTGGGGTATGAGGGAATGCAGAAGTTAATGGCAATCCCACAATTTTAATCCTGAACAACAGTATAAGGCATTGATGCATATAATGCATTTAACATAGAGTTTGCTGAAAAATAGGTACCCTACTAAGAAATTAAGATAAATCAAAGTGTCAACATAAGAACCTATCATAATAGCTGTCATAACTAATAAATGATGTGAAGCCTTGCAGCGTAAAAGCAAGTACTCAGAAGATAGAGTGTGTGTGTGTGGGGGGGGGGTACTCGCATGAGTTATCAGAAGTCTGAAAAGGTTTGGATGGAGAAAGAACTGGAAAATAGGGCCAGGGTAGATTGTAAAAGGAGAAGCAATAAAACAAATAAAAATGCATTTCCATGTTCTCTGTTTAAAACCAACCAGACAAACCAACTCAAGGTCATTGAGTCAGGGCTGACTCATAGTGACCTTATAGGACAGGATAGAACTGTCACTGTATGTTTCCCAGACTAACAGGAGTAGAAAGCCCCATCTTTCTCCTGAGGAGCATCGGGGGTCAACTACCTACCATGTGGTTAAAAGACGAACAGAAGAGTCCAAATAGGCTTCCACATCCTACTTCAAGTTCCTTTGGTGGGAAAGAGCAAACTTCTAACTTGAGAAATGCTTGTTCTGTATCTTCTGGCTAATGAAGGTCACCACACAGTGACCGCCAACTAGTCCTGGCATGACACCATCCTTTGGATGCACACTTTATGTCTGGTGTCTGTGATAAGAATTGATTGATTATGACCTTGCATATAGGGGTGTGTGTGTGTGTGTGTGTGTGTGTGTTTGATGGCTGTGACAATGAAATATAGCACATATTGGTTTATGCCATCATTTCCTTGCTGACTTTTTCCAGGATTTCCATACTTCTCAGAGAAATGGTAGGTACAAGAGTAAGGAAGCTGGAATCTGTGTGTGCATATCAAAAGGTATTCAACCTCAAAACTAAGAATACTGCGTAGACAAGCTAAAATAAGTTGCCTTCCACTTAACCTTAGCACATGATGAATATATGTGTGCAGAGTAGAATTGCTTCATAACAGGCTAGTCAAAGCTCTGACCCTTTAGAAGTAATGTCAGGCCCGTCCCCTGAGAAGCCACTAAGTGGCTTCAAACTTCCCACCTTTTAGCTAGCATTCAATTTCTTAGCCTTTTGCATCACCCGGGGCCT
Source organism: Tenrec ecaudatus (assembly GCF_050624435.1). Classification (NCBI taxonomy): domain Eukaryota; kingdom Metazoa; phylum Chordata; class Mammalia; order Afrosoricida; family Tenrecidae; genus Tenrec; species Tenrec ecaudatus. Next base: position 201,521,911 of record NC_134532.1, read on the forward strand.
CCCGAATGCTGCTCAGAGTAAGTTCACATTTGAAAAGGGTTGATAGGATTTCAACTCAATGGATATAATTTATCTTCTCCGTGCACATCTTATGTGTAGTTGAGGTATATGCTACCGTATATATTCGAGTATAAGCCAACCCAAATATCAGCTGAGGCACCTAATTTTACCACAAAAGTACATAAAAATATGCTGAGAAACTCAGGTTGTACACCAGTATATATGGTATGCACATAACAATATTCCATGGAAATATAATGAATGTGCATATTCATTATGATTTATGATGCTATTTTATAAGCATTGCACCCCTAAGATAAGAAAATAAAATGAAAATATATGGTTTTACTTGCTAAGTATGTAAAATCAAGCCAAATATAGGCTTTTTTTTTAAAGAGAAGAACTATTCCTATGGAGAGATTTTTGTTGTTATTTTTATTGTTGTTTCTTGCATGGAATGGAGTTAAGTTTTTATAAAATATTAAGTCAAAAGATGTCAGTAAAAAGGAATTTCTTTTTCTGACGGTTTTTTTGCAGCAAACAAAAACATTCTGGTTTTTTGTTTTTGAGACAAAGACTTTCAAATTGCCTTCAAAGTAAGGTTATTCTTTCTTGAAATTTATATGCATGAATGTCACTGATGTTATTGAGGTTGTAAAAATGAGCATCAGACATTGCTATGATGATGAGTTAGAATCAACTTAATGGGAGTGGGTTTGGGGTTTTATGAGGATTTTTGTGATATAAATGGTTTGGGTTATTTTTAAAGTGTGATAGAAGTTAAGCCTTCAAATTTGGGGTGTCCTGAGGGGAGCCTCCCTGTTAATAAGTGGAACACAAGGAGATTGATTTGAAGTTGGCTGACATTAAGAAGTACAGAGAAATACTTGGTAAAAGAACATTTTGTCAGCATTTTCGATTAGTAGCACCAGACACAGGCATGCGGTCCATCAACAAACCTCCAGACCCCAGGAGGAAATATGTAACCATAGGCCAGGTGCCTCATTTCGCAGAAAGTGGAGAGCCGAGGAATTTATCAGAGCAGGGGACAGGGAAATGTTGAAAGAATACTGGCAGTGAAAACTTCGAAATAAAGGGAAGCTTGATGGTTGAAATTATGCCACTAGACAGGGGTTGCCTTGGCAGGAAAGGTGATCTATCTCAGAGGTCAAGAAGGGTGCTCCAAATGAGTTCAAGATGCTTCTTTTAAAGTTGATACTTGTGCTGGGAACTGGGGGAGACAGATCTGCAGGTGGCCCCAGTAATGATGTAGAAGGATCGATGACAGGCCCGAGATTTCAGCAACAGTTCTAAAAGCTCCTGGAATATAAAGCCTGCTGGTCTCAAAGGCTGTTGGTGGAAAATGCAAATTGATACAGCCATTCTGGGGAGATTTTCATTTCACATGCATTTACAACTTTAAAGTGCACACATTTGACCCGAAATGTTGAATTCTAAGAGATTTACCATGAGAAAAGTAGGCAATCCTATACAGATGATTGCATACAGATATTCCCTAGAACGGTTTTTCATTGGTATGTTAGGCTGCAGTCTCTATAGAAACAAAACCAGTGAATATATTATATATATATGATTTTATATCAAGAAAGTAGCTCACATGAGTCCAGTCTGGTTGAAGTACATGAGTCAGATCCTAAGCTGGACACTTTCCTGACTTGAGCAGTGGGGCACCTGACAAACCAGGAAGCCGGAAGCAGGAAACCAAACCAGGACGCAAGGAGACCAAAGGCTGCTAGGGACAGACAAATTAATTCAATGCTGGCAAGTCAGATTTGTGGCTTATCCTGACTCATGTAGGACCCAGGGCTGACAAGTCAGGAAGCCGGAAGCTGACCCGGGCTGGAAGTCAGGCAGGTGGCTGCAGAGTCAAATGAATACAAGGTCTGTGGGGATCATGGCCCGTGATTATAGCTCCCAGGGTTGGCAAGCAATATATCAGGGTTTCGACCCACATGCAGATGTGGATCAGCAAGATGAAAGGATTAGCTTATACACAGAATCAACTCTAACAGGATAGACTATATCTGCTGAGAATTCCAATTGCATCCGGGCTGTGAGTTGATGAAGGGGAAGCACTCCAGCACTTGTCTGCCCATTTGTCTTTCTGTCATGGCTTCTGTGTTGCTATGATGCTGAAAGCTTGTCCCACCGATACTCCAAAGACCGGTAGTCACCCAAAGTGAGCAGGTTCCAGCAGAGCTGCCATTCTAAGAACAGACTGCAAAGAAAGAACAGGCTGTTCACCTCAAAGCAATTCATCACTGAAATGTACGGGTAGCAGTGGATTGGTGTCAGATACTGCAAACCCCCCTGATAGCAGCAGAAAGTTTCCAGAGACAGTGCAAGAAGATAATGGAAAATATGACTGAGGAAGAGCTACCTTCTCAAAGTAGAATAGACCATAATAATAAGGATGGAGGAAAGCTTTGAGACCTTCATTGGTTGATGGGGCATGATTCAAATGGAGAAGAAATACCTGCAAACATCACTTGGGACTTGGAATATAGGCAGTATGAATCTGTGAAAATTAGAAGTTTTTGAAGATGAAATAGAACCCATGAATATCTATATTCTGGGCATTAGTAAGCTGAGCTAGACTGGTATGGGTCATTTTGAATCAGAAAATCATATGGTTTACTATACTGGGAGTGGCAGATTGAGGAGGAATAGAATTGTATTTATTATCAAACAGACATTTCAAGATTTGCTTTGAAGTACAATGCTGTCTGTGATGGGATCATGTCTGTCTGCATTCTAGGAAATCCAATCAATATAATTAGTTTTTAAATTTACCAACCAGCCACTAAAACTAGTGCTGCAGAAATTGAATAATTCTAATAATGTCTTCAGTCTGAAATTAAGCAAACACACATGAAAATGCAATGATAAGCATTGGCAATTGGAATGCAAAGTTGAAAACAGAAGACGAAAGAGGAGTTGGAAAATATGGTCTGTGTTACAGAAACAAAGTTAGAGAGCACGTGATGTAATTTTCCAAAACCAATGATTTGTTCATAGCAAATACCTTCTTTCAACAACACAAAAGGCAACGATACACATGGAATTCTCCAAATGAATCACACAGAAATTGAACTGACTACACCTGTGGAAAGAGATGATGGAGAGGCTCAACATCAGTAACTAAAGTGTGGAAAAGACTATCAATTGCTCAGACGTGGATTCAGGTTTAAGCTGAAGAAAATGAAAGCAAGTCTATGAAAATCCAAATATGACCTTGAGGAAACCCCACCCCAATGTTGAGAGCCTCTCACGCAGATTTGCTACATTAAACACTAATGACAGAACTGGTGAGTGGTGGGATGACATCGCGAAGAAAATAAAAGCACATTAAAAAGACAGGAAAGATCAAAGTGGATGTCAGAAGGGACTCTGAAACTTGCTTCAATTGTTAAGTAATTAAAGCAAATGGAATAAATGGTGATGTCAAAAAGCTGACCCCCACATTTAAAAAGCTTGGGAAGACACAATAAAATAGTACAATGAAATGAGCAAAGACCCCAGAAGTAGAGCATCCCTTAGCACTGAAAAAATGCTAGAAAAAAATCAAGCCTTGAGTTGAAATATTGAAAGATTCTCTGGGCAAACTATTGATGTAGGGAGCATCAGAGGAAGATAGAAAAGTTACACAATCCTGGTAGTCCATATTTCACCATTTCAATAAATAGCAATTGATCAAGAACCAAGGTCAGTGAGGGAGGAAGTCCATGCTCTCTGAAGTCTTTAGCTGAAACACAGCTCCAGGAGTTGATGAAACCAATGGAAATGCTTCAACAAGCCACGAGTCACTGGAAGCACTCCGCCTTCTATTCTAGGAAAATTGGAAGACAGCTACTTAGCCAACTGACTGGAAGAGACCCCTCTATGTGCCAATTCCAAAGAAAGGTGATCCCAAAGAATGCCCAAATTCTAGAACTATGTCATTAATACTAGATGCTGTACATTTTTCAGAAATCACCCAATAATGGTTTCGACAGTACCTTGACGGTGTTCAGAGGTTCAGGCTGGATTCAGAACAGAACACGATCAAGGGATATCATGGCTGGCATCAGATGGATCTTAATTAAAGGGAGGGAGTGCCAGAAAAGATACTTCCTTGTGTTTTAATGACATTGCCAAGGCATTTGAGTATGTGCATCATATAAAACTATGGAGAGCCTTGAGCAGAATGAGACTTCTGGAGCACTTCATGGTGCTCACTGGAAACGTGTACCTGGAACAAGAGGCAGTTGTGGGAACAGAACAAGGACTATTGCGTTGTTTAAAATCCAGAGAGGTGAGGGCCCCTGCTGTATTCCCTTATAATGCTCATTCAATCTGTAGGCTGAGGAAATCATCAGAGAAGCTGGATTAAACAGACAAGAATGTGGCATCAGGATTGGAGCAAGGCTTATTAGCAACCTGCTGCATGCAGAAGACACAGGTTGCTTTGTGAAAGCCAGGAGGACAGGAAGCACTTGTTGATGAAGATGTGAAGATCAAGGGGTGGAGCCTTCAATATGCATCACAGCTCAATGTAAAGAAACCCAGATCCCTTAAACTGGACCAGTAGGCACCCAGGAGGTAACTTCACAATAAACAGAGGAAAGATGGGCGTTGTCAAGGATTTTGTCTTGCTTGGATCCACAATCAAAGCTTAGGGAAGCAGCAGTTAAGAGATCAAATGATGCATTGCATTAGGTAAATCTACACAAGACCTTTATCAAGTGTTGAAAAGTAAGGATGTTTGTTATCTTGAGGAATAAGGTGTGCCTGACACAAGCCATGGTATTTTCAGTGGCTTCATGGGCATGTGCAAGGTGGGCATTGAATAAGGTAAAAGAAGTAAGAATGCATTTGAATTAGGTGCTGATAAAGAATATTGAACATACTGTGGACTGCCAAAAGTACAACCAAATATGTCTTGGTAGAAGTAAAGCCAGAATGCTCCTTGGAAGCAAGGATGGTGAGACTGTGTCTCCCACACTTTGGACACCGTCTCAGGGGAGCACTGTCCCTGGAGAAAGACATTATGTTTGATAAAGTGAAGTAGTATTGAAATAGATGAAGACGACCTTTGACATAGTGAATGCAGCAATGTGTTCAAAGATAGCAAGAAGTGTGAGGATGGAGTGGGACTAGGTGGTGCTACGTTTGCTTGTATATCGGCTCACTGTAAGTTGGAATCAACTGGACAACACCTAATAACACCACTCCAACACAATTTTCCCACAAGATTTGGTTGCTCACGGCAGACTCCTTCCTGGAATTGATTACATTGTGTTAGTTCACATCACGGGGTAAGCTCCAATTACCAAAATGAGAATCCTGTCCCAGTCAATTTAAATCAAAAGGTAAGTATAACAACTGCAAACAGTTGAAAGAAAATAATGGAAATGCACTGTAAATTTTAAGTTACATGAATTATATTTCCCTTTGCTTGAAAACAGATCAAGTCACCTGTCTACCCCTTTTATTGACCAGTCTGCCCCGGTCGTTTCCTCTTCCCTTAGTTAGAAACTGCTTGTGTCATCAGCCTCTCTCAGCATCCTCAAGGTTGATTGATTGGTGTGTTTTCTCTATCTCCCCATCATTTTTTCCAGTTCCTCCTCCATGTCGTTTTATACCTTAGTCTATGCTAAATGCCTAGACTATTTTTCTATGATCTATTAGCCTTTATATATCATGAGCTTAGGAATTGTGTGTGCTATCAATTCAAAGCCGTGGTGTAATGTCACAGATATTGGAGGTTCACAGTAAATATTCACTGAAAGCGTAACTATCTTGCAATATTATATTGCTGGAATACAATGCAGCAAAGCCATCATTTTATGTAGTCTAGCAACGGTAGAGGAACAGTACTAAACTCTCTTGCTATAAACAACTATAAACTCGTTGATTATCATTATCAGCCTGTGGTAACCCCACGTGTTTCAAAACAGAATGGACAGTCCTGAATGTCTGTAATCTTACAGAATTTGATTTCTGGGCCTTTCTCCCACAGCAATGCTGGATGGACTTTAACCCCCATTCCTTCAGGTAATAATGGAGCACAAACCATCAGCACTACCCAGGAACCTCAATAACCGTAGGAGTCCTGGTGATGTAGTGGGTGAAACATAGTGCTACTAACTGAAAGAAAGAAAGGTTAGCAATCCCAACTAATCAGCTGGTCCATGGAAGAACGATGAGGCTATCTGCTCCCATAAAGCTTGACAGTCTTGGAAACTCTAAGGAGTAGGCTTCCTTCATATAATAGAACTGAACAAAATTGATAAAGATAGGTTAGGTCTAGGATCCACCCTAGAAGAGTTCCACGTTTACGCTGGCTTTCAATTCATATCACAATTAGAGAACAGAAAAGTGGAGGTTAGAGGGAGAGTTTCCAGAAGAATTCAGAATTTGAGACTGCTGCAGCTGTCGATACCAGGAGCTCTGGTGGTGGCGTGGTTACGCTTTGGACTACTAACCACAAGGCCGCAGTGTCAAAACCACCAGTTTCTCTGTGGAAGAAAGATGGGGCTTTCTGCTCCTGTAAAGAGTTACAGCCTCTAAAATACTGAGTGGCAGTTCTAACCTGTTCTACAGCATTGCTATGAGTCAGCATCGACTCAATTGCAGTGAGTTGATTAGCTGGTTGGCAGCTGTTGATATTTATAGTGATCGAATCACAGGAAAGGGAGATGCGAAGAGTAGAAAGACCTCCTCAGGAATATGAACAGCTAGTGTTCTAACAGAAAGCTGTGCATGCAGAGGACAAAATCACATCAAACTAGGAAGATAGTAGCTCCTGAAAAATCTTTGAGCCAATCATAAATCTTTCTGGTCTTATATGTTTGAGAGATATTGGGAATCTAGAAAGCCATAGTGGAGAGACCTTAATGAATATGTTGGGCCTTTATTTGATGGCTTCTATAGGTCCTACCTTAGGGACAGAAATGCACTATGCTTGTTATTGTTCTCAGGTGACATTGAGTCAACGTAGTGACCCTAGTACAACAGAGTAAAACACTGCCTCGTCCTCTGTGGTAGTTTATAATCTCTTGTCAGTTTGAGATTGAAGCACGAAGGGGTGGAGTTTAGCCTGTCAATGAGCTCACAGCATGATGCCCTCATTTGGAGGATCTAAGCATATAAATAGCTCACTGGATGTGGGACACATTGCTGATGACAAGCCACATGGAGAGAGGCTGATGGAGCCAGAGCCCTGGAGCTGAGGAGTCACATGGAGACCCATGCTAGCAATGAGATGCTTCCACCACTACTGGACCCATAAGACTTTCCATGCACTGGCCTGTGATCTTCCTGTATTTGGCATCATTGCAAGTGTTGTGTGAGACTGAAGAAGAATTTATAGACTGGTAATGGATACATGGGCTGATATTGGATTTATAGATTTAAGCCGGACTGGGCTGGGATGCTTTCTCAATATTCAATTGCTCTTACATATAAAGCTCTTTCTTATAAACATATGAGTGGCTACAAATTTGTTTCTCCAGACTAACACTTTATGGTACCTGGGAGTGGGGTGCTACAGAAACAAATCATAATGATGGAGAGTGGATACTTGTTCGACCTCTGCCTCATGATAGTTTTTCTTTGGCTAGCCAGAGATCAGATATGGCCATACAGTTTATTGGATTGTTTTCTGGAAAGAATATGAGAAGTTAAAGTTTTGATTATTTTGTTTGGTTGTTGTCTTTGGCTATTCCTGTTTGAGATGATGAAAATGAATATTGCTGACCAAAAGCTTGGCTCTGGCTTGATGCTGTCGGAGGCCTAATCCCATATTTTGTTTCAATAGAATAGTATAGATAAGGATTAAGAGAAACTAAATAAGGATTGGATTTGACTGCTTTAAGAATTGAGATTAGTATCTGATTCTACTTTGTTTATACTATTTTCTTCTTATTATTGTTGATATAATGATTGATAGAAATGATTATTGGGAAATATGTAAATAGAGAGCTTGTAAACCTGCTTGCCTAGAGTCATTGAAATTTGATCTTTAAATGGGTTTAGGACATGCCTGCAAAGAAGGCTCTGAAAAGATAATCCTCACCCAGTGCTTTGGAATACTTAGGACATTTGCATTCCCAGAGACTTGCCTTAGGGGGCTGTTGACAGATGGAAGAAAAAAGACCTTTTTGGTTTTTTGATTCTTGAACTAGTGGCTTGTCCTTGAAGCTGAAAAAAAAATCTGTAATCATGAAGAAACCTCCTCTTTAGGACTGAATGTTGAGGGAAATCTGTGGGCAAGCTGAAATGCTTGCTAGCTGACCACCTGGATCTACTTGTTGAGTGGAAGTGAGGGAAATACAGCAATAGAGATGGGTCGAGTGTGGCCACTGACACATGTGGACCTGGTTTACAGGCACTAGAGGAGAAGATGAGAGCAGGTTGACTGGTGTGAAGTTCATGATGTAGCCCAAGGGGTCCAGGGTTTGTGATGTGGCCCATGGTCTAATGGCAAGGTGGCCAATGGGCACCCTGGTGAGGCTAAGTGAGGCAGCCCACATTGAGTTGACCAGAACCCGACCAGATGAAGAGAAGCTTTTTGAGCCGCTGAATTGGTGCATATTGCTGCAGACTTTATGGATGGTCTGTCCTGATTTGAATTTGTTTATTGATGCAGATTTCACAAGGCTCCAACTGGAATGAAGATTCTTCACATCAAAGAATATGATTGCCTCATCAGAGCACTGAGTTGATGTAAGTGGGCAGAATAAAAATTGGATACCCAAAATTGGGGGGGGGGGCATGAAGTATTTGTTTTAAAAAATTTCATATGTGGGAGAAGATATTTGTAGGCCTATGGGATTAGGGTGTAGGTGTTACTTAACTGAAATTGTTAGGAATAGGATATTTTTTGTTTTGTCACTTATAGAATGTTATGTTTAAATGAAGATGGCACATATTGAATTGTATGCTTTGTAGTTTTATCCTGTTGGGTACAGACATGATTTTATTGCTTATTTGAAAATTGTATAGGGCTAAAGAGTTGCAAGAAAGTGTCAAATTTGTTTCTCTACTCTACCCAGACTAACACATCCTACCCACCCTCGCAATTATTATGTTGGACCCATTGGGGAAGACATTGTGTCAATCCATCTTGTCAAGAATTCTCTTTTTTGCTGATCCTTTACTTTACCCTGCGTAATACCCTTTCCCAGGGATTGGTCTCTCCTGATAATGTATGATCCATGTCCCTTATCACAGTCCAGGAGTCAACGTTTCACTACCTACCTTTCTAAGGAGCAATCTGGCTGTACTTCCTTCAAGATATATTAGGTTTTTTTCTTGTGGCAGTCCATGGTACTATCGGTATTTTCACCAACACCATAATTCAAATGCACCAATTCATCTCTAGTGTTCCGTATTAACTGCTGAACTTTCATGTGCCTAAGAGGTCATTGAAAATAGCATGGCTTGAATCAGGTTCCCCTTGGTCTTCAATGTGATGTTTCACAGAGGTCTGGGCAGCATATTTTCCCAATGCAACACATTCTTTTGTTTCTTGACTGCTGCTGCCATGAGAGGCGATTGAAGATCCAGATAAAATGAAGTCCTTGCCAACTTTGATCTCTCCTCCTTTTATCATGATGTTGCCTATTGGTTCAATTGTGAGAAATGTTTGTTGTTGTTTTTACAGTGGGTTGTAATCTATATGGAATGCTGCAGTTTTGTTCTGTATCAGTCAATCCCTTAAGTTTCCTGTGCGTTCTCAATAAGCACATCTTGTTGAAAAAGCACATATGCATTTGTCAGGTTGTTAATGTAACTGCTTGCAATGCTGATGCAGCATTTTCTTCATACAGTCAGGTCATTTGCTTAGCATGCTAATTGAGTAAATTTCATGAATGGATACAATCCTGGCACCTTTCCTGATACACACACCTTTCCCAATTCTAAACATGCACTGGTCTCTTTTTCTGTTGGAATTAATGTAACATGTCCTTATGTACAGTTTCTGCATGAGCACAATGACACATTCTGGAATTCTCATTCTTCCCAGTGTTATTAGTAATCCGTTATAATCCATACAGTTGAATGTATTTGCATAGTCAATGAAGCACAGCTAAAGTTATGCCTGGTGCTTCCTGCTTTCAGCCAGGGTCCATCTGACAGCATCAGTTAGGTTTTTCATTCTACATCCTCTTTTGACCCCAGGTTGAATTTCTGGCAATTCCATGTTGATATACTGCTACTGTCCTATTTGGATTATGCTCAGTAAAATTTTAGTGGTGTATAATATTAAATGTATTGTTTGAGAACTTCTGAATTTCATGCATCACCTTTCTTTTAAATGGACATATATAGGATCCATTCCAGATGGCCGGCCAGGTAACTGTCTTTTGAATATCTTGGCAAAGCAGAGTAAGAACTTCCAGTGTTCCATCCACTTGGTGCAGTGTCTAAACTGGTATTCTGCCAATCTAGGAGCCTGCTTTTTGCTAATGCCTGCGGTGCAGCTTGGAATTCTGCCTTCAATACCACCATTTCTCCATCACAGGCTATTTTTTTAAATTGCTGAACATTGATTTATTTTGGTATAGTTACTCTGTGTAGTCCTTCCCTATTCTTTTGATGCTTTCTATATTACTTAATATTTTGTACACAAGTGCTGAGGTCAGTTATACTCAGAATATTCTATAAATTCATTGCAATCCCAATTAATATGTTAGAAAGATTTTCAAAAATAACAAGATGATTAAAAACTTGGAGAGTACAATGAGTCTAGAATAACCAATAACACTTTTTAAAAGAACAAAAATTGATGGCTTTTTCTACCTAGTTTTCAGGATTTAATAAAGATAATCTACAGACTTTTATAAAAGTACAATAATCTACAAAGTGTGGTGCAGACACAAGTTTTGACAAAATGATAGAAGAAAAATACAGTAAAATATGTATGCTGTGTAAACTGTAACTGTCTTGATTTTCTGGGTCTCACAAGGTTTCCTTCTCTGACAGTTTCCGCCTTACAGAAGTTCTGCCTTGCACAGGCTGTATTGTAGTACTGACCACAAATAGATGCCCACAGGCTGTCACATTAATATCTACATAGGTGCGGAAGCAATTCCATGTGGAAAGAACATCTCTTCACCCAATGATATCAGAGAAACGGAGTGGAAGGCAGTGAACTTTGATTCCTCTCTCATACCTTACATGCTCCCTTTTAGAATTTTTAAAATTAAAAAACCCGGAACATCAAATATTGGAAAAGTTTAGTATCACTGGGACTTTCAAGCATCATGGGTGAGGCTACAAAATGATATAACCAGAAATAATAATGAGGGTGTGGAACATCTAAAGTGAACGTGATTCTACTTCATGTTCCTGAAACTTCATTCTTGTGTATTGCACTGATAGATATAAAAATGTATGCAAATAAAAACACTTGTGTCAAAATAGTTTTAACAGCTCAATTCATAATATCCAGAGATGGAAGCCACCTTAATATCCATCAATAGGAGAATAGATAACAAAGTTGTGGCACGTTGATTAAAACTCAATAATAACGCTAAGAAATTTAATGATACATACAGTAACATGGATGAATCTATATAAAAATATTATGCTAAATGAAAGCCCCTGGGCAGCAATGCCTATTTATTGCATGATTCTAATGATAGGAAGTTTTTGATCAGAAAACCAATTCTATCAGGAATCAGCAGTGAGTCACCTCTCAAGGTAGGAGGAACTCCAGGGATGTGAGAGAACATGTTCAGCTGATGGGCTTATTCCATGTCTCAGTAGGGGGGCTCACCATGGTAGGCATTTGTCAAAACTCATCAAACCCTGTCACTCGTCTCTACATTTTAGAGTATGAAAACTACATCTACTGAAATGTACAGGAATACACATTTTAAATAACCTATTAAATTGTGTATTTGTTTCCCTAGGGCATATTACTATGCAAAGAGTAAACTTTATTTAAAATCATCTTCTTTGTGTAAACAGTATTTTAGTGGTTAGAATTCCTTTTCATCCCTTACTGGTTCATTTCTTCTAATGTGCATGTGCGCATGTGTGCATGGCTGTGTTAAACACATATGCAACAAATCCTCTGCCATTCCAACATTAAATATTATACAATTCAGTGACATTAGTTTTATTTATCATGTTGTCCAATCATTATCATTTTCCATTTCCAAATTTTCTCATCACCCTAGCAGGGGTTCAGGGCCCCTAGAAGTGAGGCCCCCTTAAAAACTCCTCTTCTGGTTCCCACTAACAATCTTTTATCTGCATACATTCACCTATCCTAAATCTTTCATATAAATGGAACTGCGCAGTCTTTGTCCCATTCTAACTGACTTATTTTACAAAGCACAATGTTTTTTAGGTTCATCCATACAGTTTTTGTTCAAAATTCTTCACTGTGAACAATAGAAAATGTAGCTACAGATTTATTAAAGTGTAGTAGCATACTGTGTACAGATTTGTTAAATCTGTTTATTAAAATGTAGTAGCATACTGTGTATTCAGGAAGGTCAAGGATAAGGCCTGTATGCCAGGAAGTCAGGGACAAAATACAAGAATCACGCCGCCACCCACGGGGACTGTCTAGGAGAAATCTCCCGGCTCCTTCCATCTGCTACTGGACACTTATGCTTCACAGTTAGAGCCCCCGTCAAAACCATCCCAGACAGCCGGTTCCCCCCCCCCAACCCCTGTCAGTGTAGAATTCAATTCCCTGGGTGAGGCTGCAATTTTACCTTCCCCATTTTCCTCTTCAGCAACTTTGGTAATACAATATGCTGCACGGAACATTAATCATATGTACAAACCTAACTGCACCAGAACTGGGGAATATGACTTTTATCTTCCTCATTGCCAAAGAGCAGGAAGATTTACTATAAGTAATAGATTAATCATAACAGCAAGTGGGAATATGTGGTGAGTGAGCTAATTTGATATCTGTACCGCCATTCTCATCTTTAGTTATTTGAGATGGCATGTGTGTATTTTCAACACATTATCAGGAAGTTCCAACCTCTGGAGAAGGGCAATGTGCTAGGTAAAGTAGATAATCAGCGATAAAGAGGAAGACTCTCAGTGAGATGTACTGACAGTGGCTGTGAGGATGGCTCAAGATTGGGCAGTAGTGTTTCTTTCTGTTGCACATAGGGTCCCTGTGAGTTCAAATCCACTGACGGGTACCCTGTGGTTATAAACCCATTGGGAAATGGACTCCCTTTTATGTCAATTGGACAGGATTTGGTAGGGTATATCTTGAGTCAAGGAGCTCTGGTGGCTTAGTGGGGTTACAAGTTGGGCTGCTAACAACAAGGTCAGCAGTTCAAACTCACCAGACACTCCACAGGGGAAAGATGAGGTTTTCTGCTCCCATAAGGATTTACAGTCTAGGGAACCCACAACCATTTCTGTTCTGCTCTGTTCACAAGGTTGTGATCAGTCAGAATTGACTCAATGACAGTTTCAGTTTTCATCTTGAGTTGACCTACTTGAAAATGTAAAAGATATTAAAATCAAACAAGTAAAGTAGGAAATAGAGATGAGGTATGAGAGATACCAAACCACATGAATATTACCCCAAGAAAGACCAGACCCTTGTACTTTCAGTTTACTACACCACGAGAAAATATTTATTATTCTTTTTGGGAAAGCTACCCATTGATGAAACATGTGTTAAATAGCACTGGATAATGAAGACACATGCTACCATTAGGCTGCCATGTAATGGTAGCAAAGGATGTGGTACGATTATGTTGATACCATTATGTGTTATCATTAGGGATTGAATTGTGTGTCTCCTAAATATATGTTGTTGAATTCTTGGTCATACCAATTATTGTGATCCTATGTGGAAGTAAGTTTTTCTTTTGTTATATGGATGAAGCAATGCATGTGTAAAGTGGATCCTAAACCCAATCACTTCTGAATTAGAGAAAGACCAGAACAGACACAGGGACTAATAGGAGAAGTGAGAGGCCATGCGAAGCTTATCTATAAGCCAAGGAATGCCCAGGGAGTAAGTCATGATTGGGGATAACTACAAGAAAAGCTGACATGGCCAAGCCAAATTGTACTTTTAGACTTTAAAACCATGAAAAAACAAGTATCTGTTTTTAAAAGACATCCACTTGTGACATTTCAGCAATGGAAGTACTATGTTACTAAAGAGATAGATCGGGTTTAGAAATGGTCATGATTGTTGACAAGGACTGTAGTCACTTGTTTCCATGGTCGGTCAAGACCTTGCAAAAGGTAGTATGTAGTTCAAACATAAGCATTTTCCATTTTTGCCACCTTGCTTCCTGTTTTCATGAATACTTTGAACAATCACCAACATAGCTAGCGTAAGAGACGATCATTATTGAAGCTATCAATTTTGCTTAAATCTTATTTAAAGTGCGGTCAACATACAAGCTTTATATGACAACACATATTCTTATGCATTGCACTCATTTTGTGTGTTTCATTTATATATTTTCCTGCACATATTTTTTAACCAATTCTCAAGTCTTGCTTTTCTTTCAGAATTTTCTACCCGCGACTTCATTTAGCTTCTCCTGGTAAATTGATGTGGAAACCCACCTTGCTATCACCCCTTCAATTTCCGAAGGGCCAGAAAATTAAATGTTTTCAGTGTTACGAGCTTGAAAGGTTTCCTGCTTTACTGCACTTCAGGGCATACTCTGAATGAGGTGTAATATTATAACATTCTACTCCAAGCGCAGCGTGTATTGCATGAGGTTTGCAAATGAATTTCACTTTTACATTTTGGCATTGGGGATTCTTTATGAGGGCTTCGGTATGAGTTGAAGAAGTTGTGAAAGCACATTAGGGGTAATAGACACACTGGGAGTCAGCAGATTTTGAAAATTACTTGTGGGTTCAAACATCTGGTTGAACCTGATTTTGTATGAAATTTCTGGAGCCAGAGGACCTACATTAGTATTGAAGTGTATTTTCCATCAGAAGTATATTGACTGATAGGTTGCTGCCACAAACATTTAGTAATTTATAAATATACATGAACAATTTACATATGAATACCAGTGGGACATTGTCAGATATACTGAAAACCTGACAAATATCAATGGAATATTGTCATATATAGTACTTAATGTTGAGTCCCTCAGTACCAAAGACACTCAAAATAAGACTGAGGAAGAGCTACCTGCTCAAAGTAGAGCTAATCATAATGATTCAACTGTAGTATAGCTCTCAGGACCTTCACTGGCTGAGGACACACTGAGGAAAATGAGAATAAACAGGTGCAACCAGCTGTCAGTCATCAGAACGTGGAATGGATGAGGGATCATGAAACACTGCCCCATCCGCACAAGCGTTCCTATGTGTGAGCCCATTGGTGTAGCCAGGGGGTTAGTCTATGTCATTGAGACCCTTCCTCTTTTTTGGCCCCTGTACTTTAACAAGCATGGTGCTCCGCTCCAGGGACTGGCCTCCCCTGCCAACATGACCAGAGTATGTAAGAAGTCGTCCCACCATCCTTGTCTCGAAGGAGAACTCTTATGCCTATGAAGCTTCAGCATCACGCCTTCCATCATAGCTCTTCTCCTGGGTTTCTTGCAGAGGGAAGTTGACATTTATAATTAGCATAACGTACTTTTAATTATAATCAGCATAACTGTGTCATCCTGTGACTGAATGTACAGAAGGAAACACACTTATAAGCATATTTCTAATAATTAGAGGCAACATAGAGTAAATCTAAGAGGTCTCAGTCTGAGTGAGGAACCGTTGGTTTCTATTATATTCCCACCATGTAATCTTGGCCTAGTAACTTCATCACTCCTGCCTCAGTTTCCCATACCTGTAAAATGGATATCAGAACAATACCTATCTCTTATGACTAAGTAGAAGGAAAATGCAGCAGTCTTATTTTGCAAAGATTAACAACTTTGGAAATGTTCTGGGTAGTATTTTGCTATCCCATAAGATTGCTATGCATTGGTCTTGACTCAGTGGTAACCTGTTTTATTTTTGGTTTCTTAGAAATAAGGTGAGAATTCAATAAGATCATGCCTATTAAGTATCTACCCACTCAGTTCTTGTATTACAGCAAGCACTCAGTAAATATGAGCTAACACGATTAGCCTTTCTATGACCGGATTTTCATTACATGACTCCAGGCATGCAATCAGTCCTTTGGTATCTGTTTATTCCTCTATGAAAGTGTGAATGACACCAGGCAACAATTAAGGTAAATCTACCTTCTGACCCATTTTAATCTTGTTTTATTTAAAAACGAAGATAAAAAGCAGTGCATGGGAACTACCCATGGATTGGGCCTCTGGGAAACTCCATCTAGCCATGAACCAGAGACGTGAATACCCTTGCTCTCTTGTCGACTGCAGAACAAGTTAGGTTAAAATCTAACACCTCATTATTCCACCTCTCTTTTGACTCATTTTAATATTTTCTACTTTCTTTTAGATTGAGAACTTTTTTTCTGGTTTACTTGGTGATTGTTTTGTATTTTTTTAGTGTATGCAATCTAAGCTAGGTAAGTCTATTGAGATACTAACTGGATTAATGGCCTATTGGGAGAACTGGAGAAGAGATTGGAAGGAAATAAAGAGCCAGTAGAAATGAGAGCAAGGAGGGAGCAAATGCTCTAGAACTGATTGTGGTGATGCTTCTACAGTTCTTTTGATGTAACCTAACTATCGAAGTGCATGATATATGCCATTCAAACTAAAAATGCAGAGCCGTCTATGTTTGAATGGCAAACAGAACAAGGACATAATACATGGTATAAAATCTGGAAAGGTGTGAGGTTTGTATTCTTTCATCATACTTGCTCAATCAACGTGCATGCTGAGAAAATCATCAGAGAAGCTGCCTTATATGAAGAAGAGTACAGCATCAGGTTTGGAGGGGAAATTATGAACAACCTGCAATATGCAGATGACACAACCTTGCTTGCTGAAAGGGAGAAGGAATTGAAGCACTTGCTGATGAAGATCAAGGATTACAGTCTTCAGTCTGGATTACAGCTCAATGTAAGGAAAACCAAAATCCTCACAACTGGACCCATAGGTAACATCATGATAAATGAAGAAAAGATTGAAGTTGTCAGGGATTTTGTCTTGCTTGGATCCACAAGCAATGCTCATGGAAGCAACAGCCAAGAGATCAAAAGATTCATTGTGTGAGGTAAAGCTGCTGTCTTTAGAGAATTGAAGAGCACAGGTGACACTTAGAGGACGAAGGTGTGCCTGACCCAAGCCATGGTATTCTTCCTTGCATCATATGTGTGTGAAAGTTGTCCACTGTATAAGGGATACCGAGAAGGATTAATGTTCTTGCATTGTGATACTGGAAGAGAATATTGACTGTACCATGGAAGGCTAAATGGACAAACCACTCAGTCTTGGAAGAAGTAAGACCAGAGTGCTCCTTAGAGGCAACAATGGCAAGCTTTTGTCTTACATAACTAGACATTCTTTCAAAAGAAGGACATGGTGTTGGGTGAAGGTGAGGGGCAGAGAAGGAGAGGAAGGCCCTCAGTGAGATGGAGAGGGATTGTCACTGTAGCTGATCAATGAGCTCAGGCATAAGAACAATTATGAGGACCGAATAATGTTTCCTTCTGGTGTGTGTAGGTTTGCTATCTAATGGAGCAGACTCAACGGCACCTAACAAAATCAAAGTGTATCTCAGTTTGTAAGAAATGGAACCCAAGCCAAATCCTGGCAATTATGTCCATATCCACTCAGACCAACCTCTACATCGGTGTTTTGGAGCTGGTAAATCTTTATGAAAGCAGACACCCGCAGCTTTCTCCCAGGGAGAACCTGGTCAATTTGAACCTCTAACTTAGCGGTATCGTGAACTGTCAATGACAAACAAATCTGTTTTGGAAGAAGTCTGGTCAGAGTGTTTCTTAGAGGCAAGGATGGTGTGACTTCATCTTCCATACTTTAGCCATATTGGTAAGAGACACCAGTTCCTAGAGAAGGACATCACGCCTTATAAAGTGGTGGGGCAACAAAAGGTTGGCGAGCCATCAACAAGATGGACTGACATAGAGACTGGAACAATGGGCATATGGTGAGGATGGCACAGTTTTCCCTGCTCTTGTGCACAGGGTTGCACATGGGTCAGAACCATCTCAATAATACCTGACAATAAGAGCGAATGGTATTCACTGTGAGAATGGTGCAGGAATGCACAGTGTTCTCTCTTGTGCATAGGGTTCTCATGATTTGGAATTGACTTCATAGGGCCTAACAGTATTCATGGTTAGGTAGTGCAGCATGAGAGTAAAAGGTGAACATACTGGAGCAGGACTATCTACCAGTAGTTTGTCCCACTCACCCATATTACTCCCTATGTGACCTTGGCCAAACACAGATTTTTCTTGCTTTCACTTTGCCACAAAATTAGAAAATTAGTATGTCACTGTTCTAAAGGGATTAGTACATGTGAGGTGCTTAGAATAGAATCTGGTAACTTTTTAATGATCATTGATTTTATTAGCTATGCGATCTTGACAAATGATTGCAGGATCTCTCTTTTCCTAAGTAAAATGGGAATCCAATAATAACAATCCTTTAAAGGTCTTCCCTAAAAATAAAACAACAAAGGTACATGTAAGTGCACAGAAAAAGAGAAGTGTAAAATAAAACAGAATTACGTTGTCTGAATAACGAAGCTAGAATTAGAATGAAGAAGCTAAACTGGTCGCTTTGGTTCTTCAATTACTACATCTTTATGAAATTATTCTTCAATTTCGTTATCACTGGTTTCAGTGGTTGGTATGTAAATTTGAATAATAGACATTAACTGGATTATCTTGTAAACCTATAGATCATGAAACGTTCATTTTGGTGATGAGTGGGTGCTAGTTCCCTTGCATTTTTTATTCCCAGCAGAGGAAACCCTCTGATTATTTTATTCAAAATGGCTAACGTCAGTCCATTTCAGCTCACTAATGCTTAGAATACAGACTGTTATGTGTTCAATTTCATTTTTGCTTTTTTCCAGTTTCCCCAGATTCCTACTTCCTGCATTCCCGATTCTGACTACTTATGGCTGTTTCTTCTGATTGTGAGTCATGGCACATCAGCAAATGAAAGTTGCTTCACCCATGTCATTATAGTCAACTCTCCTTGGAGGAGGCTGCTCTTTCCTGGTTGTATGTTAAGTGCCTCTCAACCTTCCAGGCTCGTATTCTGGCACTAGATCTGACAATGTTCTGCTGTTAGTCATAAGGTTTTCAGGGTCTAATCCCTCAGAAGTAGAGAGACTATTCCTTCCTCCTCCCCTTGTCTTAGTCCAGAAGCTGAACTGGTCACCATGGTGACCCACTGGAATTTGAAATACTTCTCGCATGGCTTCTAGCATTGCAACATGATACATCAAACTAAGGGCCAAGTGAGATTTTTTTTAAAGTATATTGATTTATGAGAGTGATTCACAAACTATTGCCTTTAGGGTTCCAGTTCATTGCCCCATCGGTGTCCACATGTGTAACCATGTCTTGGGACAAGTTAATGGCTTCAGACAAGTGCTATAGACATAAACTTATCTTCATCTAAGAGTAATTTCAAATTTTAAAATGTCCCATCATAATGGTGGTTTCCAAGGGGATCTGTTGGGCCTGTTCAACTAAATTCCGAGAAGTCAGCTCAGGTTAGGATGGCAGGTATTTTGAGAATCCCAAGGATTAATTTGGAAAGATTAACTCAAAAGGATGCAGGACAAGTGTGAGGTACTCATTAGGAGGAAGATTTACGAAAATTGAACACTCCCTTGGTGAGATAAGGTCCAGGAAAGTTGAACTGAGGAATTCGGCCTTCCCCTGACCCTCAATCTAAACAGCTCACCTGATCCTTTGTCAAATGCGACAAAGGTTGTCTTGTGAGAATTTTGCTTATCACATCCACTCAAAGCCTTGATTTCCACCCTCAAACTGCATTTCCCCCACAAAATTCAAAGGACATTGAAAAGAAACATGATTTGAGTCCCTTAAGGATGCGAGGATGCTGCCTTGATGTAGTATTAATAGCAGTGTTGAGTTCTTCAGGGAAGGGTTAGTAAGATGGAAATAACGTGTATAGACATAGATGGGGAGTGTATTGAGGAACAATGGCTTTACATTAGGATATTTTTGATTTATAATACTTTTATGATTTTATAGCAATACTTTACCACTTACCTTTATATAGTAACTGTAAGAATTAGTTTTCATTCTAAACCAACCAGATTCCTGTTTTCTGGAAACTCTACCCAAAGCAACTGTCCTGAACTTCATTATCAGGCAGGGCTGTGAAGTAATTCTGAAAACTCTTATTAACTTTCTTCTTTGTCTATAGAGAATTAAAAAAAATTTTAACCATATTTTATCATCGACTCTTATAAGAGCTTTCCTGGAAGACTGTAAACATATGTTAGGGTCAAATGGATCAGGAGATTTCTAAATAAAATGTAGACCTTTCCAACAGAACTTTAGCTAGTGAGGTTAGTATAACAGACTTAGAAAACTGGAGAAAGATGCGAACTTTAATTTGTAGCTCACACAAGATTTGAACTTGGTGCCCGCTCATGTTTCCATGATAATCTGTGAGCTCCTGAACTTACTTGTCAAATTCAAGTCAGCTCCATGCAGCTCTCCTTTCCTATTGTCCCTCAAAATTGACCTGCCCCAACTGTTATCTTCCAGCAGCCTGAAATTTATTAATGAAATTAGTTGATTTGATCAAATAGAACGCAATAAGAAATTTCTGGAGATGTTATTTCGACTACATTAGGGAAGCTGGTACCAGAAACAAAAGAAGGACTAAGGCTGACTGTTTAGTTCCTCAAATCAACACTCCCCCAAAGCCTTGGCTTTCGCCATTAGATTACATGGAACGGAAGATGAAACACAACCACTCATGACAGGAACATAATGTAATTGTAAATGATTATTAAATCTTTCTTAAGTGTCACATGGGGTCTTTAGGGGATGCGAGCAGTTAATAGGGTCAGCTGCTACTGATGTCTACCCAGAAGCACCTTAGAAGAAAGGTGGAAAGCCACTTTTGAAAATCCAACCACCAAAAACCATATGGAATACCATTCTACTCAGACACATGGGGTCATGTTGAGTTTATTGAACTAGGCATTAACAGAGCCTAGTTCAAGTGCCACACGACGTATGTGCATTAACTAATTTAATTCTCACAGCACCTCCACAAAGCAGGTTGTATTCATAACGGTATTTATTAAGCAGGACACTATGGGATATGGGTGCAGTTCCATTGCTAGTCCATTCTAGAACACAAAATTCAAAACGAGGCCCTCTGGTTCCTAAATGTAGTCCCTTACTCCACTTTTATATTGCCTCCCTTGAAGTAGCTCTTTCAGTCCCCACGGAAGCCGTGAATTAGTACCTGGGTGAGTACCTGGGGGTTAAGGAGTACCTGGGTGACTCTACCACGAGCCCAAAGATTGGCAGTTTGCATCCGTCCTCCCCTCCCCCCAAGGTGCCTCAGAATACAGACCGGCAGTCTACTTTCAGAAAGGCAAAGCATTGAAAGCCAAGAATGAACCACAACCACACTATGTGGGGGGTTATTCATTCTACTTATTAGGGAGATGATTTGTCCAAGGATCCCTACAAGGAAACCAAATCGGGATCAAAGTCCAGGCTTCCTGTTTCCAAGCGTATGTTGCGTCCACTGGGCAAAACTGCTTCTACTGAGCTCTTCTAGTCCCATATCATCTCCTTTTCTCTGACCACTTCCTTGCAACGCATTTGTATATATTATGCATTACCGGAAAAGTTCCACGAGTGCCTGGGCTTTTAAAAAATGACATCCAGCCAGGAGTGGGACCTAAATTCTTGGGGATATTTCACAGCCTGCTTTCCACAAAACAGATGCATGTGCCATCTTGTAGCATTTAGACTGCCTAATGGGCAATTCACAAAAGCAAAAGGTGACTCTCCTTACATAAAGTAAATCTTTCTGCATTCCTCTAAAGTGATTTCGTTCTTGTAATTCCGAGTGCCATTGAGAAGCAATTGAAAAGCATGGTAGATATGTTGTCATCATTCTTTTCTAGACACTTACTTTCTATTGAGCCCTTGGGATCAGCGCCTCTTTTTTCCCTCCCTATGCTTGATACAATTGATATATGGATTGTAAAAAGAGTTGTAAGAACCCCTAATAAAATGATCTTTTATTAAAAATAAACAAAACAATACAACACCTTTTTGTTAAAAAAAAGAAAGAAAGAAAAAGCCTCGTAGATCTCAGTTCTTTAAGCATTGTGGGGCAAAGTCACAAAGTCACACCTCTCGAGTCCCATGACATTTGTCCTCAGAGCCCAGGCAATCTGGGTCCTGATCTTTCTTATTTCTCCTCCAACTTCACTTTATCCTTCACCTCCCACTTGCCATTTAAATGGTCTATGAGAGGGCTATCGAGTGTGTGGAAAATTGGATGAAAAAGTAATGGGGTTTCCTCCATGACATTCTTGAAACCTTCCCATATATTTCTGTGTGAATCCTTCAGGAGGAAACCTTCATGGGGGTGGCATTGGAAACAGTAAGACTACCGTAACACAGTTGTTATTAGGTGCCCGCTCAACTTATTGCGATCTGAAGGAGGACAGGGGAAGCCTTGCTCAGGTTTGCATCATCTTTACCAGAGTTGACAGGTTTGTAGCCCGTTGTTTTCAGCCACGATGTCAATCCAGCTCATTAAGGGTCCTCTTGTTTGCCCCTCTGACAGCCTACTTTTCCAGGCAGGATGCCTTTCTCCAGAGACGGGGCCCTCCTGATAAGGCACCCAACGTCTCTGAAACAAACTCTCCCCTTCCTTGCTTCTAATGAGCATGCTAGCTCAATGGCACTTCTTCCACGACAGACTTGTTTAGTGTTCTTCTGGCATTTTATGGTGTGTCAATATTCTTCACCAAAATCAATATTTCTTTGGTCTCCCTTTATCATGCTCATTCTTTAATTCTGTATGAAAGACAGTTCAGAGGAGTCTTGAGATCCAGAATGCTGCCCCTTCCCTAAATCCCTCTCCACTGGCTCCTTGCGGACAATTCCTGAATCAACCTCCTGTGACCACATGGAAAAGGGCTAAACAGAAAAACAACCCCGAGACTGCAAAACTCATCGATGAAGGCACACTTGACCACTGGTTCCAGATGTGCTGGTTTTTGTTTGTTTTTTTCCCTTCCTGAAAGTAGGTTTGATTAGCGGGGCTGGTGGGTAAAAGAGAACAGGCGCTAACAATTTTGAAAGCCTTCCTGCCTCCCACAGCAGAGCGATAAGCTATTGGCAAACATTTAACTTTTAAAAGGCCTGTGAGCTAGGTATTTGCCATCTGGATTTTACAGTTGACGATATCAAAAAGGCTCAATTACTTGCCTAAGGGCATAAAGCTAGAGAGGATCAGAAGCTAGATTCAAGTCTGACTCTAAAAGATGGTGTTGTCATTGGAGACTATTATATTGACGTTTAACAAACTTTTATGAACAAATATGAATTAAGCAAGGCTTGTCCTGGATACCAGGCGAGGAAAAAGTCTGTTGCTGCTGCCCTCTGTTGGAGAAGGAAGGAATTGATTTGCTTCATGTTTCCGTTGGGAGGGACCTCCATTAGAGCATCACCTCCACTGACTTCCTGTGGCCTCCCCGGGCTGGTAGCGAGGACCTCCATGATTGCGGAGTGAGTCAGGGAAGAAAATATTGGGCTCAGCTTAGTTCCCCTCCTTCTATTTTGGCAACTGCCTGCGCCAGAGAGAAATTATCCGTTCTCAGCAGTGCCCTCATCTGGTTATCTTCACCGTCTTGCCACTGTGAGCGAGCAACTTCACAAACCAGCGGGCAGCTGGCTTTTCCAATTCTGATCATGAACAGGGGAATCGGTTTACAGTGTATCTCATGAGCAAGCCAGTCAAACCTTTTGGTGGTAGAGTAGACCTCTAAATGCTCTGATATTGACTGTGGCTTTCATAAAGACACCATTTTAATTTTTGTCTCTTCTGCTGTTTGTCTCTCAGTTGTTGGAAAACAGGATTGTTACACTCCCTCAACCTCTCCCCATGTCAACGGGGTTGCCTTCTCATAGGAGATGCCAAATATAGTCAGTAATAAGGAAGTATAGATTTGTCAGTAACTTGCTGATGCTATTGAAAGAACCACGCGTTGTGCTAGCCTCATGAATGTGCCATGTATGCACCCCAAATAAATTCTGGAATAGATTCTGATTCATGGACACCTTACAGGACAACGTAGAACCACCTTTTGTGTTTCTGGGGCTGTAAATCTTACAGGATCCCAAAGCCTTATTTTCCTCCTGCAGAACCACCGGGGGAGTCGAACTGCTGAGCCTGTGCTTAGCAGACCACCAGGGCTCCTGGTCATATGTGGCCTTGCATTTAGAAGGTGTGGGTTCATTCTCAGGTATTGGTTCCTTGCAATTTTTGATAAAGTTTAAACAATGAACTATATATTCATGTGTACATGTGTGTATTTTATTTCACTATATCGCTAAGCAAATTAAGCGACCACTGACTGTTGGTATACTGCACTCAATCAAGAGTCCTCTTAACGCTGTTGTACATGTACAGCATGTACATTTTCAAGGCTTGCGGTGAACACCTGTGACTTTCAGTAATAGGTTGCTAACACAGAGTTTATGTTCTTCAACTACTTTAAGAGTTAATATTTTTGAAGTGAAAACGGATTTGTCTGTACACCTTCACCTAATTCAGAATAAACTTTGCTATTTTAAATGGACAAGCTTATTGCAAGCAAAACAACAGGGGGCCCTACATACTGTCTTTTTAGGAATTCGAGAAAATTACCTATTTTTAGAACAGGTGACGTCATCGCCAAGGCATGGGCTTTGAGGTCTGAATTTCAGTCTTTCAGACGGTTTGACCAGACATGGGTCTTTCCAATGCTCAGCAAATTTGGTTCCCATTGAGCAAAAAATATATATATATTTTGACAACTTTGGGTTGTTGTTGTAGAGAATTTTAAAATTTCACATCGCATTTTATTTTAGGTCATCATCCCTTGCAAGTATGTTCATGAAAGATTGCAGACATGTTGGTGATCAGATTTCTAAGTAAAATTCAAATTTTTCCAAGATATTCTAAGCCATGGCAGTGGCATTCATTTGATGGACTAGGAAAATGGAGAAAGGTGTGTATTTTATGATGTAGCTCATATGCCACATGGATTTGATACCACCTTTAATTTTCCATGATGTGTGAGTTTTTCTGCTCTTTTGTTAATCCTGGTCATGCAGACCCATGCAGCTGTCCATACTTATTGTCTCCTGTCCACAGAGGGTCCCTGTGAGTTGGAGTCGACTCCATGGTAGTGAGTTAGTTATGTAGCTCGTCTTTGAGGCGGTACTGGTTACGAGTTAGTGTGCTGACTGAAAGGTCAGTGATTCAAAGCCAGTCTCTTTGAGGGAGAAAAAGGGTGCTTTCTACTACCGTAAAAGTTACAAAATCAGAACGCATGGGGATCATTTTATCCTGTCCTAGAGGGTCACTGTGGGTTTGCATGGACTCAATGACTGTGAGGGTTGTTTTGTTTTTTTTTAATGGGTCAAAAGAGCTGAGTTCTTTTATCCCTCACTATGTGACGGGCATACAATATTTTTGAGGCTCTCTGTCATTAATTACAAACTGAGACTATTGTTGCCATTTTACAGGGATCTGGTCAAGATAGAAAATTTGGTTCTCTTAAAAACAATAAATAAAAATGTATAATTGATCAAGGATTTACAAGGGTGGGAGGGGAGGGGAGGGAAAGGAAAAAAGAGGAGCTTATACCAAGGACTCAAATAGAAAATGTTTTAGAAATGATGATAGCAACACAGAAACAAATAGGCTTGATACCACTGATGTATGGAATGTTATAAGAGCTGTAAGGGCCCTCAATAAAATGATCTTTAAAAAAATTCTTTGGAATATTTTGCTATTTATGTTTCCAAATACATTTTAGAATCAACATCCTTGATTTTTCTTTGGATTGTGTTAAATCTGAAACACAATTTCAGCAGAATTGGCATTTATAATAAAATTGAGCCTTTTGATAATTATATATTTTTAATTTTTATATTTTATATAAAATAATTATATATTAAAATCATCTCAGTAATATTTTATTATTTTCCATGTACAGATCTTATAACTTATAATAATGTAATTTTAAAATTCAAATTTCTAATGCTTTTTCAGTAATATATTTATATATAAGAATGTATCCCTCAACTGCAAGAGCAGCTGGTGGATTTGAACTGCTAATGATTAGAAGTCCAATATAAACCAATTATGCCACCATGAGTTGGAATTGACACAATGCCAGTGAGTTTATTTTGTTTGAGTGGATTTTTAATGGATGTCAGTCACTTTGAATTTAATGTACTTTAGTTTCTTTTTTTCAATCTTTCCCTCTTCCTTCCTGTGGTAGTTACATAGTCTGTTGTCAATTTGAGAGGATTAAGAGTGAAGGGGTGGAGATTAGCCTGTCAATCAGGTGGCAGTTTGATGACCTCATTTGGAGGCACTAAGGAGATAAATCGCTCACTCAAAGTGGGACACAGGCTCACTCCCTAGGAGACGTTACCGCTGACCAGATACATGGAACTATGCTAGTGCCCTGAGCTGAAGGAACCACGTGGAGACCCCTGCCAGCGCTGAGATGCTTACAATTCCACTGGATCCACAATACTTCCTACCCACTGGCCTGTAATCTTCCTATATTCGGCATCATTGTATGTGTCTCATGAGTCTGAAGAGAACTTTATAGATTGGTATCAGACATATGGGCTAATATTGGACTTAAGGACTTGATCTGGACTGGGTTGGGATGTTTTCTCAATATTCAGTTGCTCTCGTATATAAAGCTCTTTCTTATACACATATGAGTCTCCCTGGATTTTTTTCTCTAGTCTACCCAGACTTGTACACATTTTCCCTCCTTCCCTCTCTTTTCCTTTCATGTATTTATTTCTTGTAATCCATGAAGTATTTTGGAGATTTAATAGAGATGCACATAAAATGCACTCACAGGTTCTAACTTTTAAAACATGGCAGATGGGAAATTGACTCAGAAGGAGAAGAAACAGCTGTAACCATCAATTAATAATCAGAACTTAGAGTATATGAATTATGAATCCAGGTAAACTGGAAGTTATCAAAAATGAATACATAAATATAGATCATATTAGCATTTGTGAGCTGAAATGGATTGATATTGGCCATTTTGGATCAGAAAATCTTATGGTTTATTATTCTGGGAATGACATTCAAGAGGTCATTAAAATTACATTTCAAGATATATCTTGAAGTACAATTCTGTCTGTGATGAGAAAATATCTATACAAGGAAACCTAATAATACAAATATTATTCAAGTTTGCACTCCAACAACTAAATCTGGTGATGAAGAAATTGAAGGATTTTATCAATATCTTCATTCTAAAATTGATCTGCCATGCAACCAAGATGCATTGATAATTATTGGCAATTGAAATGCAAAAATTGAAAACAAAGAGGAAGTAATAATAGTTGGAAAATATGGATTTGGTACCAGTAACAAAACTGGAGATGCCATGATAAATTTTGTTAGCACAATTAATTGTTCATATTAAATACCTTTTTCAATAACACAGATGGCAACTGTACTTCTTCAGATGGAATATACAGAATTCAGATTGACTACATATATGAGAAGAGATTATGGAGAAGTTCAAAATCAGCAGCTAAAACCAGGCCAAGAGCTGACTGTGGAACAGACCACCAATTGCTCACATATAAGATCAATTGGGAGCTGAAGAAAATGACCTTGGGTCTATCCCACCTCAATGTTGAGAATATCTCAAGAAAAGATTTGCTGCAGTGAACACTGATGAGAGATACATGATGAGCTGTGGGATAATAGCAAAGACATAATGTAGAGAGAAAAAAGTCGTTAAAACACAGGGAAGAAAGAAAAAATTAATATGGATGTCAGAAGAGACTGACACGTTCTTATTTCCTAGAGCAGTGTGGTAGCTACATAATCTGGTGTCAATTTGAGGATTAAGAGTATAGGGGTAGCGTCTAGCCTGTTAATCAGGATATAGCCAATGAGGCCTCTCTGTGGGCATGGCCTTCTCCTGAAGATTCCAGGAATTCCTTTATTCCTCCCTGGAGGTGGGAAACACTTTCTCTCTCTGAACACTCCCTGTGATACATCCCTGAGGAGAAGCCACATGGACCTACCCTGAAGCAACAAGAGCTCTGGGAGCTGGAGAAGCCACATAGAGACCTCTGCCAGTGCTGAGATGCTTACAACACCACTGAATCCACAAGACTTTCTACCCACTGACCTGTGATCTTCATGAATTTGGCATCATTGCATATGTTTCATGAGTCTGAAGAGGACTTTATAGATTGGTATCAGACATATACGTTAATATTGGACTTATGGACTTGATCTTGACTACGCTGGGACATTTTCTCAATATTCAATTGCTCTTGAATATAAACTTCTTTCTTATACACATATGAATCTCCCTGGATTTGCTTCTCTAGTCTACCTAGACTAACACAAGTAGCTTAGGCCAATGAAAGAAATGATGAAGTGAAAGAGCTGAAAAAAAAAGTTTCAAAGGTAACTGGAGAAGACAAAGTCACATATTATAATTAAATGTGGACAGACCTAGATTTAGAAAACCAAAAAGGAAGATGTTCAGCATATTTGAAACTGAAAAAATTTAAGAAAAATTTCAAGACTGGAGTTGTAATATTGAATCACTTTATAAGCATTATATTGATGGATGCAGGAAGCATCCCCCCCAAAAAAAGATGGAAAGAATACAGTCACTATACCAAAAATAATTAGTTCACATGCAACCATTTCAATAGGTTGCATATGATCAAGAACCAATGGTAATGAAGGAAGAAGTTCAAGCTCTACTGAAAGGAATAGCCCAAAATAAGGCTCCAGGAACAGATGGAATAACAATCAAAATGTTTCAACATGCCAATGAAGCAGCGGGAAGCAACTACTTGTGCTTTTGGTAATTTAGAAGACAGCTACTTGACCAACCAATTATAAAAGATCTAAATTGGTATCCATTCCAAAGAAACGTAACCCACATTATAAAACAATATCATTAATATCACATGCAAGTAAAACTTTGATGGTCATTATCCAACAATGGCAGCAGTACCTCGCAAGGGAGTTATCAGAGGTTCAGGCTGCACTCAAAGGAGGATATGGGACAGGGTATGTTGTTGTGATTCCAGGGATCTTGGCTGAAACAGAGAATACCAGAGAGATTTGCATTTGTGTTTTAATGCCTATGTCAACGCATTGGACTGTGTGGTTCATCATAAACTATGGCTAATTTTGAGAACGGAAACTCCAGAGCACTTCATTGTGTTCCTGTGGGCCCTGTACATGGCTAACGAGGTTGTTGTAGTAAAACAATGGACTACTGAATGGTCTAAAAGTCTGGGAAGATCTGCATTAGGGTTGGATCCTCCAATCATACTTATTCTATCTGCCGATCAAATAATCAGATAAGTTCGATATTGTGAAGAAGAATATGGCATCAGGGTTGGATGAGTGCTTACTAATAACCTGTGATACGCAGGTGAAACAGCCTTGCTTGTTGAAAGGGAGGAGGATTTGAAGAACTTGCTGGTGGAGATGAAGAATCACAGCCTTTCATATGGATTACAACTCAGTATATAAAGAAAATAAAAATCTTTGGAGATGGACCAACAGGTAACATGATACATGGAGAAAAGATTAAAGTTGTCAAGGATATCATCTTGCTTGGATTTACAATCAATGCTCATGGGAGCAGCAGACAAGATGTGGGAAGCAGAAAGAATTCTCCCAAGTTGTCTCCCCCCAATATATGCCAAACCCAAGACTCTGCTTGCTACGCATGGTAAATGACTGTACACTAGGCCGTTGAAAGTAGGTCAGAGATTATTCTCCTTAAGGGTATCTAGAGCAACCAGACTATATAGTCTGATTCACTCTAAGTAGGGCCCCCTCCCTTCTGATACTGTTCCCTTGAAGGAGAGCCCAAAGGCAAGCTTAGACCACTAAAGGATGGCTAAGTTTAGGCCACTATATTGAGTCTAGGGTCCACCCATCTTGCCACATATGTGCCCCTATTTCCTCCCTGTACTATTGCGTGTACACCCTTAGATCATCCCCCTCCTATTGGTTGTATTGCCTATGTAACAGTGCCTTCTCATGACATACATTGTTATCTGTAATCAGAGGGCTTGCATGTCCCCAAAGATATATAAGCTTTGGTTAGCAATAAAACCAAACAAGAGATCCCTCCTACCTTCTTGTCCCCCACCTCCACGTGTCCCACCAAGAGGAGCTGAGGTAAGCATGCTACCATGAAATGTGTCTGACTTATTTATTTTACTCTCTCTCACCTCTCCCTGTTTTCTCTAACTTTACTATGATCTTTGTATATCTTGACTGTACAATGGCACCTATCGAAGCCGTGATTAGCTGTGAGGGGCTGGTTACCCCAACAGCAAGAGATCAAAGGATGCACTGCACTGTGTGAATCTGCTCCATGAGACCATTTTAATGTGTTGAAAAAAATAGGATATTACCATGAGGACTAAAGTATGTCTAACTCAAATCATGGTATTCTCAATTGCCACATATTCAGTGTAAGTTAGACTTTGTCCAAAGAGAACCTAGCAGATGCTGTGCATTTGAATCCCAGCCCTGCCAAAAGACAAACATATCTTTCTTAGATGAAGCAACACCATAATGCCCCTTGGAGGCAAGGATAGTGAGACTTTGTCCTATGTACTTTGAACATGTTGTCCAAAGACAATCCCTGAAGAAGGGCAGTTTGTAAATCAGAAGGGCAGTGAGAAAGAGGAAGGCTCTTGATGTGACTGAATTATACAGTGTCTTCAATATTGGACTTAAACCTAAGAGCCTTTGTGAGAATGGCATAGGACCAGAAGTGCTGCCTTCTATTGTGCTTCGGCTGACTGTGAGTCAGAGAAGGCTCAATGTCAGCAACAACAGCACTGATCATTCCGATTATTTGGTATTTTGGAAGCATGGACATTTTCCAAAGAGGTTTGCTTTTTTTACTTAAAAACCACAAATGAAAAAAAAATAAATAAAAACCAAAAAAAACCCCACAAATGTCAAATATTCCTGTAGTAGCAAATGTTGGACTTTATCTAAACATCTTGGCATGTATAGTTCAGTAGAGAGTGTAAGTCAGATACATTTACATTTATGTAATTATCTGTGCCACTCAGAATCATTCATTTTTTTGGTCTAATCTAAAATACTCTGGTAATTGCAGTTGAATTTCCATCCCCCACGTTCTTAGTGCCAGGAGGACTTTGGCCATCATTGAAGCAGTGGTTCTAAAAATAGCCAAAGGCTTCAAAGAAAGGTAACTAAGGAAAAATGACTGAAATAATAAGTAGATGTTTAGGTCTATCAGAACCCACTCACCTCGCACCTTTTGTTATGCCTGTAAGTGGAAGCTTTGATGCTGTATCTGTTGCCTCTTTTCAAAAAGCAGACAGGGAAGGAAATACTTGTATTCAGAATTGAATTCGGTGGCATTTTATTTAATGGGTTACCTAGGCAACTCTACCAATTTTAAGTGATCCTTAACACTCACCATTTTATCTGGGAAGAGACATCGTTTTTGCATATTTGAAATAATGTTAAAAGGTGCTTTAATAACTTGTAATGGAAACCATCAGCAGAAATATCTCGGTGTATTCATTAACATACATCTACCTTACTGTGGGTTTGTTGATTAGTTGACTCCTATTTTTCGGGAACTTATCTGTTATAGAATGGAATATTGTCCTATCCTGTGTCGCCTTTATAATGATTGATATGCTTGGATCTCTTGTGACTATTATGTTAGGCCATCCCATTGAAGGCATCCCTAAAATTTTGGCTGACCCTCTAACAATTTTGATGGTCTTTTCTAGCAATTGATCTTTCCCAATGGCATGTCCAAAGCAAAGGAAACAAAATATCATCATCCTTACTTCTACAGATCATGCCAGTTGATTTCCTTCCAAGGCTGATTGGTTTGTCTGCTAACAATCTAGGGAATATTCAATATTTTTTCCAGCCCCACAATTTGAATGCATTGTTTCTTCTCTAGTCTTCCTTCCTCTTGGTTCAGTTCTCACATGCATGTAAGGTAGTTGAAAAGAACATGCAGAACTTGGGTCAAGTGCATTTTAATCATTAAACTGACAATTTTGCTTAAAACTTTTAAAGAAGCCTTTGGAAGCAGATTGGCCCAATGCAATAAGTTTCTGGGTTTCTTGACACCTTCTTCCAAGGAATGATTCGTGAATTTTTACCAAGGAATGATTCGTGAATTTATTGTTCCATCCCACCTGAGAGAGTCACTATGAGTCAGACTTGGCTTGATGGCACTGAGAGTAAGAAATGAATATTGTAGTTCAGACTCTGCTGGACATTGGAGTAACCATAAGGTGTATGTTATGAATGTATTTTATTATAATATTATACATGTTTTCCTAACCTCATAGTTCCTTAAATGTACTTAAATGTTCTTAAATGTACTTTTTAATTTTTTGTGGTCTATGTCCTCTCCTTTATTGACAGACACATGTTTCAATTTCTTAAACACATTTTTTGGGTCAAGTTATTCTTATGATTAACAATCAAGATTGGCTCTGTATTGCCTGAAGAATAAAGTTAATATAACTTCTCATTTTGCCTTACCAAGGATATTGTTTCTAACCTAACTTTTATGCCTCATTTTACATAATATCTCTAACAAAAATTTCCATAGAAGCCTAATTATATCAGTTGTATTTTCCCCCACGATGTTTCTTGATCATGACCATCACTCATTCTTTGCCAAAAGCATTTCTGACATCTAGGAATATTCTCCACATTCTCCTCTAAGTTAACCATATCTGTTCTTAAAGGACTCCCACTTGCCCGTCAGTTTGTTGTACTGTAGTGGCTTGTGTGTTGCTGTGATGCTGGAAGTTATGCCACTGGTGTTTCAAATGTCAACAGGGTCACCCAAACTGAACAGGTTTCAGTAGAGCTTCCAGACTAAGAACAGACAATGAAGCAGGACAGCAACAGTGGGCTCAGGCACAGGAATAATTGTGAGGATGGTGCGGGACTATGCAGGGCTTTGTTCTGATGTACATAAGGTCGTTGTGAGTCTGAACTGACTTCATGGTACCTAACAACAACAACTTTCTTAAAGGAAGAGAAAACACCATTTGAAAGGAAGCGCAAACATCACTTCTTTATCCAGACTTTTCTAATTATCCCTATCCAGTGGGCTGCTTCCCTGTTCTGGATTATTCTTCCACTTTATTCTGCTGTGTAATCAGAGACGTGATGACTTGACTTCAGCAATCACAATCCATCTTGTTTGTTCAAAGAACTCTTATTTCTCCTTCCAGCTCAACAATGACTGCAGCCAGTGAGGATTGTGTATAGTTGTGTGAAACTTAGGGATTATTTTTCATGTAGCAAACAGAATGTGGTAACTTGATGGTTTCTTTCTTTCTTTTTTTGCTCTACTCTCTTTAGTGTTTTCTTTCCTTTCTGTGGGTCCTCATATAGCCATGATTGACTCTCCAGTCAAAAAGAAAACGCAAAGAAGTCATTTTAATGAGGAACTACCCAAGCCATGGCAGTTTCAACCCCCGCACATACATGGGAAACTAGGGAATTCTAACAAGAAGATTGAATCAGAACTGACACATTTGAATTGTGATATGTATAAATAATACTGAATATATCCTAGACAGTCAAGAGGACAAACAAATCTGTCTTAGAAGGACGACAGGCAGAATCCTCCTTAGAAAATTGGGTAGCAAGACTTATCTTGAAAGTTTGCCCACCTTATCAATAGAGACTACTTTTTAGAGAAGCACATCGTGTGTGGTAGTCATTAAGAGGTCAGAAAAAATAAAGCGAGGGAGGTCCTCAAGGAGGTGGATTGATAGAGTGACTACAATAATGGGCTGGAGCGTACCCACTATTGTGAGGACGGTGTGCTACATTTCGTATACTTTATTCCCATTGATGATGAGACTAAGCGCTATCTTAGCCTTATCTGCAGTCAATTTGCCTTTACTGTTTTCTGTTTCCGTCTTTCAGCTGTGATTTCCACAGGAATGGTGCCAGTTGTCTATAGGTGCCACCTAGTCAGACGGGACTCATCGGGACCCTGTGCACAACGGAACAAAACCCTGCCTGGTCCTGTGCGACCCTCACAATTGTTCCAATGGAGAGAGGGGAGAAAGGTGCACCCACCAGTTTCTTTACATTCTTCACATTCTACAGGATGGGAGAGAAAACAAAACCAGAAACTGGCAGGAAAGTGATGAGCGATTAAAAGTAGATGACTTCATCCCAAAATTTGAAGGCTGAAAATCATGGTTTTCTATTTGGTGTCGTTATCAAGATAGGGTCATTTTTACCAAAAAGGGAAATGCACAAAAAATCGACAAGCTTGCCATGAAATCACTTGTTCAGGAACACACGCTGACACTCTGGGACCTGAGTCAGGAGGCTGCATTGTTCACACTGGAGTCATGCCGGCAGGATGGCTGTTCTCCTGTTAGCAATTTCAGGGATCGCCTTAAAACCAGTGTCCTTTGGGCGAAAGCTATTTCTCAAGTACTTTACCCTTCTTTTGATATTTTATATTCTTATAATTTTCAGTGTAGTTTTAAAGGTCGAAGTGGTTCACTCATTGATATACTTCTGTTTTTTCATTGAATTACCTAATTGCTTTTAAATTTATGTTTTATATTTCACTCTCAATTCCATTTAAAACTAAATTTAGCCCATGGGGTCTGATGAAATTCAAACTTTCTTTTTTCCATTTGATCCCTTGGTACCAGCTCCTCTTTTGTCCCTTCCTCCCCAGCCCTTCCACCCTCATGCACCCCTGAGATATCATAAATTATTATTATTTTAATATTTTACATCACCTGCTGTCTCCCTTCACCCATGTTACTGTTGTCCGCACCCCTAGGAAGGAGGCTGGTTATACGTCAATCATTGTAGATGGTCCCCGTTTCTCCCCACACCTCCCCCCTACTCTCATGGTATCACGGTTCCAATTGCTGTTCCTGAAGGGTTTATCTGTCTTTGAGTTTGTGTGTCAAGAGCTCGTACCTGTACCTGTGTACGTGCTCTAGACTAGTCAGAGTTGTAAAGTAGAACTGATGCCATGATAGTGGGGGGGGGGGGGAGGAAGCCTTAAAGAACCACAGGAGTGCTGTGTGTTCAGTCGGTGCTGTGCTGCCCCCTGTCTGTCTTGTTCTTTCCTTGTGACCTGTTTGTGAGGAAATATTCAGTTATGTACAGATGGGCTACGGGTCTCCACTCCAACCCCCATCATTTACATCAATATATTTGTTTGTTTTGGGTCATCTGATGCCTGATATCATATCCAGTCAACACAGAACTGGTATGCTTCTTCCATGTGGGCTTTGTTGCTTCCCTGCTTGATGGCTCCTTCTTTAACTTCAAGCCTCTAAGACCCCAGATGCTATATATTGTAATATCCAGGTACCATCAGCTTTCTTCAGCACATTCGCTTATGCACCCATTTTGACTTCAGCAATTGTGTCGGGAAAGTGAGCACCTTAGAATGGCAGGTTATTAGAATAAAGTGTTCTTGCATTGAGGGAGTACTTGAGTAGACACCCAATGTCCATCTGCTACCTCAATACTTAACATTTAAATATATGTACATAGACCTTTATCCTTACCATTATATATTAATGTATTTATATATATGCATGCCTATATTTATACCTCTATAAATGTCTTGTGCCTCCTAGTTCTTTCCTCTATTTTTTACTTTCCTCCTGTCCCACTATCATTTTCGACCTTCGTTGACTCTCAGTATCTTCTCTCGGATACATTGCACTTGATCAAACCTCATCAGGCATTCTGTTCCCTTGTCTCTCAGTTTATTGGTTCCTCCCCTCCCTTTCTTCCACCTCCTCCTCTCCCGTGTCCCCCTAGAGCAGTTGTACCCATTGCTTTTTCCTTGAGATTGGTTATCCTGCCTATCCTGTATGGATAGAAAGGAGAAAAAGAAAAAGAAAAAAAATGAAAAGGGAAAGAAGATGGGAAAAAACCCCACAAAAATACAAAAACCCAATCCTATAAATAGTTCCAGATCTGTTGCTGACCCTTCTGAATGTTTCCAGTCTGATCTGGTGAAGTGCCACACCCTGCCCACTGATTCTAAAGTCTATTTTGGGGATTCCTCGGTACTTCATTGTTTTGCTTCTCTGGCTGTTCTGCTGTACTCCACGTTTTACTCTAGTGGGGGTGGGGGTGTCAGGCCAGGCACAGTCCCCATTCTGTGTGTCCAGTGCTGTCCCCTGTAGCCCTGTGAGTCAGTGAGGGGTATTGTTTCTTGTGGTGGGGCCAGTCCCATGGTCCTCTCTGTGCACTGGCTGCTCTGAGCAGGAATGTTGTCCTCTAAGCTTGGTGGGCCAGGTTGCAGTCCAGTCTCTCTCTCTTTCCTTCTTTGTGTACTTCCATGCAGTCTGGGCAGGCCCACCACTCTCTTTGAGCTGTATCTTCAGGGCCGTCCTCTGTAGTGCATCCATCTGGGGCGGGAGCCGATGTAAGAGGGACTAGGGCCAGCCCCGAAGACTTTCCTGCGAGTTTGCTGCTTCATGAAGGAATGTTTCTTTAGAGGCTTGATGCTCCAGGTTGAGGACTGGTCCCTTTCTTATGGAGACATGAAAACTACCCTCCCTGTGTGTGCATTAGTGCCCTGTTCCCCCATTATCCATGCCCCCCCCCTCTTTTTTCCCCTCCATTTTAGTTGGTCGACATATGCATCTCTGGGTTGGGTCTGAGCCCTGCCGGAGTGCCTAGACCTTACCCCGGGTATTTATGCAATTGGTGGCTTTTCCCCTTTGCCCCTTGTGTTTTTTAAGCTTACCTCAGTAGACCCATGTTAGACTTGTCCGTTTGTACTTGACTTACTTCACTTAACATCATTTCCTCCAACTCTTCCCATGCATTGATGTGCTTCATGTACACTTCACTACTTTTTAGGGATGTAAGTACTCCATTTTATGTATCTACCAGAGTTTTTAATCCATTGATCGGTTGATGGAAATGTAAGCGGTTTCCATTTCTTTGTGATTGTGAACTGTGCTGCGATGATAAACATTGGAACACAGATGTGTGGTCGTGGACAAGTTCTCACTTTGGGGTGTATGCCCAGTAGAGGGATTACTGGTTTATATGGTACCTTGATTTCTATTTGTTTTTGGTATCACCAAATCAATTTCCATAGTGGCTACACATACCTACAGGTCCACTAGAAGCTGATGAGTGTTCTGATCTCACCACATCCTCTCCAATACTTGTTGCCTTCTCTTTTTTTGAATTGGGCTATATTTGAGGGTGTTAGGTGGTATCACATGGTTATTTTAATATGAATTTCCCTTATGGCTAATGATCAGGAAAATCTTCTCATATACTTGTTATCCATTTGGATTTCTGCCCCTGTGAAACTCTGTTCAGGTCTTTTGCCCTTCTCCTCAGTGGGTTATTATTATCATTCTTAGTGCAGGATAGCAGGGTATTGTAGATTTTAGTAATAAGGTCTTTGTCTCATATGTCATGCTTTCCCAGTCTGTTCCCCAAACTTTTTGAAGTTCCCTGGCACACTGTTACAAAGGTTGACAAGTTCATCCCCACCCCTCTTCATGTCTTATTTTGAGTTGATGAGCTACTACTGTGTAGGATTTAATTACATGGCATTTTGAGGTGAAAATTTCAGTATCAGAGATTTGGTATTTTCTCGTCTGAAAATTTGTGATAGGTATTTATGCAAAAGAATATAAGATTCTCCTGTTTCAGATAGGATATTTATCTAAAGTAGGTGTTATGCTCCAAGTAAGTCTGGGAAACTGAGTTCTGCTCTGGGATGGAAACACTGGAGGTTCAAATCTACCCCGACCTGCCTCTGGGAAAGACCTGATGATCTATCTCCAAACAAACCAACCATTAAATATTTCACAGAGCCCCAGTTCTCTGACGCAGGATTCAGCCTTGCCTGATGGCACCACTCACTGACTCTTCGTTCAACAGTCATTTACGCAGGTGTTGACTTGAGGAGGTGGTTCCTGGGCTTGCATTTATGAAATAGCCTTATAAACCATCACAGATCATCCTGGTTTTAACACTATGCTATGAATGCTTCCTGGTCTTTGGATTTCTGCATGCAAAAGTCTTCATAACAGTTATATATTTATATCCATTATGTAAACATATATATCCATATATATCCTGTTATCCATTTAAATATACAGGTTGTTGATTTTGACACCTGTAACATATGGGGTCACCATGTGTGTTAGTGTAGGTACACTAGAGAAACAAATTCACAGAAACTCATGTATAAGGGAGAGTTCTATATCAAAGGTAAGTGCACATCAAGAAAACATCCCAACCCTGTGTGGCCCAAGCCCCAAAGTTCAACATTAACCCATATATCTGACACCAATCCACAAAGTCCTCCCACATCTCACAAAACACACGCAGTGATGTCAATTGCAGAAGGAAAGCCAAATCAGTAAGCGTATAAGCATCTCAGCACCGGCAGGGGTCTCCACATGGCTGCTCCAGCACCCAGTGCTGCACCAGGGTAGGTCCATGTGCCTTCTCCTCAGGATGTCTTGCAGGAAGTGAGCCTTGCAAGCTGAATCAAGGAACTGGTAAGGTAGCTGCACCCTAGTCCGACCATCAGAAAGCAAGAGACCCGAGAACTAGAAAGGCAAGGCTCGCCGAGCCATTTATCTCTCCACCATTCAATTAACCCCACATGTGTTTATTGGCCAGGTTGGCACAGTAAATTTTCATTATCTCACCGTGAATCAGAAGTGCCTTGATGACAGTGTAGCTAGCTTTGGTTTATGTGTCCATGAATCTACTACCATAAGGAAGATATCATACATCTCTATTATTCAAAAATTTTTTCCTAGTGTCTCCATTTATTTCATCAACCCCTGCTCCAGAAAAACACTAATGTATGCTCTTTCACTATAGATTTTTTAAAATACATTTTCCAGGCCTATGAAGAGCCCTGGTTGCTTCGTGGTTAAGCATAGGCCCACTAGCCAGAAGGTCAGCAGTTCAAAACCACGAGTTGCTCCAAGGGATAAAGACAAGGCCTTACTCCTATAAAGATTCACAGCCTTGGAAAAGAACAGGGCAGTTGTATCCTGTCCTGTAGGGTCCCTGTGAGTACCAATCTACTTGGCAAAAGAAGTATTTATATCAATTTAATCTTATAATATATACTCTCTTATATTTTCTCTTCAATATAATGATTTGAGATCCAGCTATGCTGTTGCCTATATCAGTAGTTAATTTTTTTTCACGACTGAATAATGTCCTATTGGAGTCCTGATAGCCCTGTGAAATAAGCATTGGGGTGCTAACCACAAGGCCAGTGGTTCAAGCTCACTATCTACTGCTAAGGAGGAAGATGAGGCAATCCACTCTGGTAATGATCAACAGCCTTGGAAACCATAAAGCCAACCAAACATACAAACAAATTCACTGCCACAGAGTCAATGTTAACTCAAAAAACCGGTGGGTTTTTGAGACTGTTTGTAGGAGTAGAAAGTTCAGCTTTTCTCCCTTAGAGCTGATGGTGGTTTTGAACTGTCCACCATGAAGATTGCAACCCAATGAGTAACTAGTACACCACCAGAGCTCTGTAAGGAGTTTTGTCCTATAGAGTCATTATTAGTTGTAATCTACTAAACAGCAGTGATTTTTCATTTATGTTACATTGTATGGACATTTTGTTTCTAGGAATTTGGATTATTTCAAAAATTTGTCTATTATGAATAAAACTGTTGTGAACATGCATTTTCAGTTCTTTGTGTGGACATGTATTTTCTTCTTTTTGACTGAATACTTGGACATGAGCTTTGAATTATTTTGGTAGGTGCCATCCAATCAGTCCCGACCCTAGCAACTCTTGCACAATAAAACAAACTGCCTGGGCCTCAGCCTCACAAGTGTTCCCATACTTGAGCCCATTGTTGCAAACATTGTGCCAATCCCTCTGCTTGAGGGCCTTCCTCATTTTCTCTGTCCCTCTAATTTAGTAAGCATAATGTCTTT
The DNA here is from genome assembly GCF_050624435.1 of Tenrec ecaudatus. Classification (NCBI taxonomy): domain Eukaryota; kingdom Metazoa; phylum Chordata; class Mammalia; order Afrosoricida; family Tenrecidae; genus Tenrec; species Tenrec ecaudatus. Next base: position 201,562,107 of record NC_134532.1, read on the forward strand.
CTCCCGGCACTGGTCTCTGCAAAGTATGTCAGGTGAAATCTCACCATCCCTGCCCCTAAGCAGCACACTGGCCATACTTCTAAGACAGATTGGTTTTTCCTGTTAACAGTTCATGGTACTTTCAATACTCTCTGCCAGCACCACAATTCAAATGCATGAATTATTCTTTAATCTTCTTTACTCAATGTCCAACTTTCACATACATACGAGGCCATGGAAAACACCATGGCTTAAGGTCAGACACAGACATGCTTACTGCAATGTGTTGTTGGAGCCTTTGATTTCTGCTTCCATGAACATTCATTGTGTCCTCAAGAAATACAAAATCCATGGTAAAAATCCTATGTTCTAGGCATTTTAAACTCGACATATTGCTGACATACAATGTTGACCCTGCTCACGGTGCACAGACCTCACATCACATCTTAAGAAGTGTTGCAATATCCCGGCGTGGAGGACGGAACCGGTGGAGAGGTCTGGGAGGCTGGCCCCAGCACCATAAATTAAGTGGATTCCTGCCCCTCCCCCGAAAAGAACTTGTTCCAAAGGACGACATTGACCCTGCAGCTATGGGAGATGGACATATTTGATCAGAGCACACGGGAGCAGATGAAGGGGCAGGAGGAGAGAGTGGAGCACAGCCTGGCCCACCAGGCCGTGATGATGATGTTCCTGAGTAGAGCAGCCAGTCCACAGAGAGAACAACATGGCTGGCCCTACTATGAGACATGATGCCCCTCAGTGACTAAGGGCGATACAGGGGACAGCACCGGAGACACAGTGTGGGAATTGCACCTGACCTGATCCCACAACACCGAGGCAAATCACTGGGGGAGTGCAGTGGAACAGCAAGGGAAGGGAGTGGCAAGGTCCCCAGGGAATGCTGAAAGTGGACTTTGGGGCCAGGGCGTGGTGCCCCAACAGACTGGACTGGAAAACGCTCCTAAGGGCCAGCAAAGATCCCTGAACTAACTACAAGCTTTTCTCTTGTGAACTGTTTTGTTCTGTTCTTTTTCAGTGGTTTGTTTTGGTTGTTTTGTTGTCTGGTTGTATACTGTTGCTTTGTGTTCCTCTGTCTAGTTTTCGTGCATGTTAGTGACTCCACAGGTCTGTCTGATTAGGACAGGCTGGATGAACTATCTGGATGAAAAACAACGGGACCGACAGTTCCGGGGGGACTTGGGGTGGGGGGTAGGGGGGGTAAGGAAGTGGTGTTAACAAACCCAGGGACAAGGGAAAAACATGGGACCCCAAAGGGTAGAGAAGGGGGAGTGGCAGGCCTGATGGGAAATGATCAAGGGTAAGGTTGCTTAGAGAAGAGGTATACTCTAGCCCAGGTGGCGATGAAGCATGGTAGTAGGGCAGGAGGAAGGTCAAGGGAGATGGAGGAAAGAGCTAGGAGTCAAAGGGCATTCATGGAGGTCTAGACAAAGACATGTACATGCAAATATATATAGGAGGTTGGGGAAATAGATCTTTGTGTCGATATTTATAGGTCAAGTATTAAGGTGGCGGAAGGACCTTGGGCCTCTACTCAAACACTCCCTCTATGCATGAATACCTTCTTTTATTAAATTGGAACTCTATGATGCTCACTCTCCCGACACAACGGCTGGAGCCAAAGTGGGTGAACAAGTAAATGTGGTGAAGAAAGCTGATGGTGCCCGGCTATCAAAAGAGATAGTGACTGGGGTCTTAAAGGCTTGAAGATAAACAAGCGGCCATCTAGCTCAGAAGCAACAAAGTCCACATGGAAGAACACACCAGCCTGTGTGATCGAGTGGTCCCAAAGGGATCAGTTACTAGGCATCAAAGAACAAAAAATCATATCATTGACTGCACACCTCCATGATAGGATCGCTGAAGACAAATGGGTGCATAAGCAAATGTGGTGAAGAAAGCTGATGGTGCCCGGCTATCAAAAGAGATAGTGTCTGGGGTCTTAAAGGCTTGAAGGTGAACAAGCGGCCATCTAGCTCAGAAGCAAATAAGCCCACATGGAAGAAGCACACCGGCCAGTGCGATCACGAGGTGCCCAAGGGACCAGGTATAAGGCATCATGCAAAAAAAATAAGATATAAGTGTGTGTATGTATGTGTATATATGTGTATATGTATATATGTATGTGTATATATGTATATATATCATATTAAATGAAGGGGGAAGTGCAGAGTGGAGACCCAAGGCCCAAGTGTCGGCCAATGGAGATCCCCTCATAGAGGGGTTTAGGAGAGGAGATGGGTTAATTAGGGTGTGAGGTAGTATCGATGAAGAACACAGCTTTCCCCCAGATCCTGGATGCTTCCTCCCCCCAACTACCATGATCCGAATTCTACCTTGCAGGGCTGGATAGGACAGAGGCTGTACACTGGTGCATATGAGGGTTGGAGGTACAGGGAATCCAGGGTGGATGATACCTTCAGGACCAAGGGTGTGAGGGACGATGCTGGGAGAGTGGAGGGTGAGTGCGTTGGAAAGGGGGAATTGATTACAAGGAGCCACATGTGACCTCTTCCCTGGGAGAGGGACAGCAGAGAAGGGGGGAAGGGAGACCCCGAATAGGGCAAGATATGACAAAATAACGAGGTATAAATTACCAAGGGCATATGAGGGAGGGGGGAAAGGGGAGGGAGGGGGGGAAAAAAAAGAGGACCTGATGCAAGGGGCTTAAGTGGAGAGCAAATGCCTTGAGAATGATTGGGGCAGGGAATGTATGGATGTGCTTTATACAATTGATGTATGTATATGTATGGATTGTGGTAAGAGTTGTTGGAGTCCCTAATAAAATGTAAAAGAAGGAAAGAGAAAAAAATGATTAGGGCAAAGACTGTACAGACGTGCTTTATACAATTGATGTATGTATATGTATGAACTGTGAAAAGAATTGTATCAGCCCCAATAAATTGTTAAAAAAAAAAAAAAGAAAAGAAAAAGGAAAACAAAATAAAAAAAAAAAAAAAGAAGTGTATCATCCTTCCTGCGGTAAATACTTCCGGCCACGCCAAACCCTGGGTGCCCTGGGTATACCCATCTCCCACTGACCCTGGGCTGGTTGGCTGAAGATCCTGCATCTTGGACAGTGTGTGCAGAAGACACGCTCATTTATTCCAGCCACATCAAGCCACCTTGAAGTGTGCAAAGTTAAGTTAATTATAGTCGAGTTTTGAAAGTTTACCTTTCTATTTAATACAGGGAAAGAACCATGTAATACCTTAAATATCTGAGGTTCCATTTTGGCTTTGCTGTTTATATATTACCTTTGTGATCCTGAATACAATTCATCTACCTAAACTTTTGCTTCCTCCAGCATGCCAGCCTTCCTTCATAAGACCAATGGGAGACTTAAGTGAAATAATAGATATAAGCCGATTTTGAAGTTCGAAGTTATAGACTTTAAATAAAAGAATTTTTGCCATTGTTAATTTTTTTAATTTAATTTTTAAGAAACTGGCGATTTATTGTCCAAATTGTTTGTGCCATTTATGTTCCTACCAACAATTTATAAGACTTCTAGTTGCTTCCTATTCTGACCTACTGGAACAGCCAGTCTTTAATTTTAGTCATTTTGATAGGAGTGGAAGCCCTGGATTCTACTTATTTATTTTGTGTTGCTTATTTTAGTTTGAAATAGATTTCTAGCTATAATGTATAAGTTGATTATCTTAGCTGTTGAAGTATATAAATCATATTACCTGTGAATAATGATAATTATGTTAACTTCTCAATTTCTCAACTCATTTTATTTTCCATTGTAATGCACTGTTAAAGTTGGACTTGACATTAAATGATAGTAGTGGCACTTAGCTTATGTGTACCTTTTCTGATGTAACTGCAATATCTTTACTGATTCAGCATCAGGGTAGAGGCTTTCTATTGTAGTAAAATATGCTTATGAAAATTGCCAACTAAGATGCTTTTTACAAAATTAGATGCCTGATGAATTTTTATAAATATCATTTGGCATTTATTGATATGACTTTATTTCCAAGTTGGTTACAATCCCTTGGATTAACTCTTTCTGGGTACAACCGTTCATTTAGTTAGTACTTTCCTTATAACAAGTGATATTGATCTTTATTTACCAGGTTTTGATATCAGCTTTATATTTCAAACTCACTGCTATAAAGTTGATTCTGACTCATTGTGACCCCAGAGGACAGGGTAGAAATCTTGTGCGTTTCCAAGGCTGTAACTCTTTACTGAAGTAGGAGAACTCACTCTCTCACTCAGAGCGTCTGGTGCTTTTAACCTGCTGACCTTGCCAGTAGTAGTCCAACCCCTAACCCCTAACTCTTCAGAAATCAATATGGAATAGTTCCTCTACTCAGACTCTGGAATCCTTTGCATCGCCTTGAGGCTGTTGTTACTTGACTACCCGGAAGAACTCACACTCTTCAAAAACTAGTGCTGCCGTAATAAATGATACCACAGTGGGTGTGTTTGAAGAATAGGAATTCCTTTCCTCACAACTGTGGAGGTTAACATTTTAATTGAGGGCTTGGCAAGGCCTGGTGGTACCTTCCTCTGTGGTCCTAGGACAAACCCTGTCTGTTCACAATGACAATGTTTTACATCCTAATTTGGTGAGGTTTGGCTGGGGGTCCTAAAATCTCTTGGTCTCTCCTTTGCAGAATAAAGCGAATGATGCCCATCATAAGACACATGGCAATGACTAGTCAAGTTGACTCATGGATATTGCAGACGTCAGTCTCCACAGCCTTGAGACCAAAAGAGCTCCTTGGGTACCCAGCTAGCACTACCCACTGCCCTGGAAAGAATCCATTAGAAGGCGGTGGGTACAGTGAAAGGAAAATGTGGAGTTGGACCCCAAATCATAATAGACCAGATTTACTGACTGGATAGAGACTGATGAGATTCCTGGAACTATAGCCGTACACCAGTAGGTCTGGAATTGAACTCACATCCACGTTAAAATAATCAACCATTTAACATTAAAAGGATAGAACTACCCAAGGCAAAATCCAGAGGATTGGACAAGGAGCCATAGAAATAGGAAACACAGGGAAGTCATGGGGTAAGTGAAGGTATGATGGAGGGATTGCAGTGGGCGAATCATAACAGAATGCATATGAACTATTGAATATAAAATTGTGATCTTCTCTAAAACTATCCCCTATTTCACAATATATATTTTAAAAATCATGTTTAAGTCCCAACCGGTTCTGGTTTTATCTCAATAATTTAGAGAATGAAAACTTCATGTTGACAGGCCCAGAGGGTTCAACTTCAGGATGACTCTTGGGGATACAATTCAAGCCATAAAACTCATCATATGGATTTACAAATACTGTGTAAGGCACTCTCCAAACACCTTGTGGAATTTGCCCCATGGTTATTGACCTATTAAGGTTTCATGCTTCATGAACCCACATTGGTTTGTTCCTTTGACTTCCACATCTCCCCTTCCTCTGAGAAACAGGCACAAACATCCTTTTCATGGCATCTGGAAGTTTATGAGCATAGCTCATTTTCAAATGAACAACTTTTGCAATCCCCATATGTACTTATAGCTCATTTATTTTTTATAAATAGCATTTGTCTTTTTAAACATGATTTTCTCCATGGTTTAGACATTCTCTTCACTGTATTTTTTCATTTAATGTTTTCCTTGATCTTTTTTTAATAATTGCCTTTGCTTCCCACTTTTATACCAAACTGTAAGTAGCATGTCTTCTAGAGCACAGCTCCATTATTCTGGCTCCCACAGAAGTGCAGTGGAGACATTGGGGAAGGGAGCTTTTGAGAGGATGGAGCGCAGAAAAGTAACATGCTGCTATCCCAGTTTTATTCCACCGATTGAATGAAACTGAGCTGTATATATATTTATTGTTGCCATTTTTTGGTGACTTTCATCTATTACGCAAAGTGGAAAAATGGGAGGTTACAATATACCTGGAGGTACCTCTTGTTGATTATAAGAAATATTAACCTAAAGTTGCTGAATAGTGTGGCCTACTTTTGAATAAGTCAATGATTAACAACCCAAACATTCTTTTCTGAGCTATCAATCAGATAAAAACTGGCGGTATCACTCATTCCTTCATTCAACAACATATTTTTGTTTGTTTAAGAAGCACGTATTCTTATTTTATACTAGGTACTGTATCCCTGGGAATCCAGTCTTGAGCAAAACAGTGAAATTCCTTTCCTTTATAGAATTTATGGTCCAGTAGGGAGGAAAGGCAATCAATAGACAATAATAACAATGTAATGAGGGATTAAATTAGGAAAACACAGAGTGCTACGAGTCTGTAACTTAGACCAGGAGAGACCTATTTTTCTTCTGACTCTTATTCTAGTCTTAAAAAATAAAAATTCCCGTAATGGCAGGGAAGAAGTCACTAGAGACTTCATGCAGAAGCTACCTAGGGTCTCACCTTGACCTTTAGGTGTCCTCCAAGACCATGAGAGTTTAAATCCTGTTCCTCAGGTTATCTTGATGCAAACCACTGGGTTTGGAAGTGCTGCCTTAATAATAATAATTTCTAAATTATCAAGGATCCATGAGGGAGGAGGAAGTGGAGATAGAGGGGGAAATGAGGAGCTGATACCAAGGGCTCAAGTAGAAAGCAAATGTTTTGACAATGATGATGGCAACAAATGTAGAAATGTGATTGACACCATGGATGGATGGATGGGTTGTGATTAGAGTTGTATGAGCTCCCAATAAAAGGATTTAAACAAAATACTAGTGAACCCATGATATTTGTGCTCCAGGCCTAACCTGAAAACAAATTCTCAAAAAGAATTAAAAATAAATGGAACCGCAGTAAGATTGTACTCGTAGGGATGTCAATTTAAAAACAACCAGGACACTTCAATCAAACTAAAGTTGAGTGTGTGGCATTGAAACAGTGTTCAAATGTAAGTAGTGAGGGATTGTTCATCTCTAAATGAACAAAATTGGGTTGGATGTGTGAGTGGGATGAAGGACAACAGCAAGCAACACCAGATCTTTCATTCTCAGAATCACTGCAGCTACTGAGCGATCAAGACTCTCAGGCAACAACATCTGCTGCTCGAGTCAACCATGCTAACTGCTGGGGCGGCTTATTTGCCATGAAGCGAAGCATCTGAAATATGGTGGCCTTGCCTCAAAATAATTGACCAGGTTTCCACAGGTGAGGTTGTGAACTGGAGCATGAAGTATTATGAAGTTGGATTCAGGGTGACTACAAATTCTACACAGTAACCCAGTGAGGTATCAGATACTAGATGTCTTTAATACTGGGCATGCTGAATTGGAGATGTCAACGTGTGTGTTTATGGTGTCTCCTTAAATTATGTACTTTGAGATTTCTAGGGGAAATCCTTGCACGTCAAATCAGCTTCTTCCTTACACCAGAGATGTGGAGAACACCTGTCACAGACTATATTGAATCTGAGAGTCAAGGGCGAGAGGACCTACAAGTACTTGAACTCTGCCTCATGGGGAAGTCCTCATTTCAGCTTGTCTTGACAGAAAGAAAAATAAGAGTTCCAAAAGGTCAGGGATTTGTAGTCAACAAAAATCCATTGATATCCATTTTCTATGCCTGTCATTGTTCTAAGTGTGCATATACTGTGGTGAACAATACAGAGTCCCTACCCTCTCAAAGCGTGTCTCTTGGTAGGAGCTCAACGGTGACCATACCAGTAAATAACAGCAACAAAATTAATGTAATTGTAGTTGTTGATGATTGTTAGAGTGTGGGAAACAGAAAGATTTCTCCCAATTAGTCTCCTCCAAATGTATGCCAAACCCAAGACGCTGCTTGCTACACTAGGAGGTCAATCAAAGTAGGTCAGAGGTTATTTTCCTTAAGGGTATGAGAACAACCAGACTGTATAATCTGACTCACTCTAAGTAGGGCCCACTCCCTTCTGATATTGTTCCCTTGAAGGAGAGCCAGAAGGCAAGCCCAGGACCACTCAAGGATAACCAAGCTTAGGCTACTATGTTGTATCTAGGGTTCACCCATATTACCACATATGTACCCCTATTTCCTCCCTGTACTATTGTGTGTACACTCCTAGGTCATCCCTCTCCTATTGCTTATATTGCCTATGTTACAACCCTTTCCTATGAAATAGATTGTTATTTGTAATCAGAGGGCTTGCATCCCCAAAGATATATAAGCCTTGGTTGGCAAAAATATTGCTCTCGCCCTCTTGTTTGCTCCTGCCCGCTCTCCCCCCACCTCCACGTGGACCACCAAGAGGAGCTGAGGTGAGCATACTACCACAAAATGTGTCTGACTTCTTTATTTTACTCTCTCTTCCATCTCTCCCTTTTCTCTATGACTTTACTATAATCTTTATATATCTTAACCATACAATTGTGTCTACCAAACCCATGATTAGTTGTGGGGGCCTGGTTACCCCCACATTAGAGAAGGAAAAGTATGTGCTACCTCAAAGCATGCTATCCCATGCAGAAGGGACTGCAAACATATAGGCCTGGCAGTTTGGATTGTGAAACCTGCTGACAATAGGGGCTAGGCAGATACGTGAGTCATGTGTTAAGACAAGGCATTGAAAACTGTGAAAATGTAGCACCAGGTTCTATCTTACACAGCTGCTCTTCAGATCTAGCAGACTTTCATAAATATAAACCTAAAGTTGCTGAATATTTTGGGTTTTTTTCATGAGAAATTAAAAACCAGTATTATTGAGTGAGGTCACCAATTTTTAAATATATACAACAAGTCAACACTATTGGGGGCTAAAAGCAAACAAAGGCACACAAAAATCTGAATTGAATCAATGGGTTGCTAATTCCCAGAGAGGGTGAAAGTGATTAGCTGTTACATGCATGGCCTCAACAATGAACCTTACCTTGTTAGAAATACTACGGACTACTGTGATTGGTCTACCATCACATTGACTATAACAGTAAACATGAAGACGTTGAGAGGACCGGAAAGATGATAATTTCACTATTTATCTCACTTAAGAAAGTTGTTTAGCTCTGACTCAAATGTGCTGGTCAGAAATCCCTCTATGACATGGGATTGTCTCACACTCATCTTACTTTTTTCTGTTTCTAGTTCTCCCAACCCACCATCCACTGGCTGGATTTATTTTATTTCTGTTTCATACACAGAGAGCTAAGGGAGCAAATGAAAGAATACTTCTCAAACATGTTCCACAAACACAGCAGTTGCTGGCATACATTTGCTCATAAATGACTGGAGAGTTGATGGTAGGACAGCCTTTGAGAGAGCCGTCAAACAAACTGTGTAGGTTCAAGAGCATTACATTGCTCAATCAATCACTGAGTTTATCTAATCCTGTACTTGAGGCGCTTACCGAGGCCAGAACAAGCAAGAAAATGTGGCACTTTGATGCCAGACACATTAACCTATGGGAGTGTCCGGACAGGAAGACCACATGTAACACCATCTAGAGCAAATGTTGGCTCGTGGACAGAATCTGAAATAGACAACCGTCTCTTCATAGATTCCTCAGCAACAAAGTCAGAAGTGTTCTTGTTTGCATCTTTGGGGATGGCTTTTTATGAGAGAATCTGATAGCCGAGAAAGGCAGTATAATAGTTGGTGTGATTTTATAGAGCATTGGTTCTCAACCTGTGGGCCGCGACCCCTTTGGCGGTCAAACAACCCGTTCACATAAGTCACCTAATTCATAACAGTAGCAAAATGTCAGTGATGAAGTAGCAACGAAAATAATTTTATGGTTGGGGGGTGGTCACCACCACATGAGGAACTGTATTAAAGAGTCGTGGCATTAGGAAGACGAGAACCACTGGTCTAAGGAATCAAGGGAGAGAGTACAGCTGCGGCTAAAGACAGTTGTATTGTTTAATCGTGGAGGTTAATATTGACTTGGTTCAGTGGTAGTATTCTCTGTTCTCTCCTTTCACGCGGGGACTGTCCAACCCCAACCGTTTCATTCCAGTGGAGGCTGACTTGGTGACATCTAACAACACAAATAGTAGTTACTATTAAACTATTAAACTCTTAAACTCTTACTATTAAACTCTTAATATTAAACTCTTATCACAATCTACACATATACACACATCAATTGTATAAAGCGCATCCGTACATTCTTTGCCCTAATCACTCTCAAAGCATTTGCTCTCCACTTAAGCCCTCTGCATCAGGTCCTCTTTTTTTCCCCTCCCTCCCCGTTCCTTCCTCCCTCATGAACCCTTGATAATCCACAGATTGTTATTTTGTCATAGCCGGAGTCTTCCTCCCCCCTCCTTTTCTGCCATCCATCTCCCAGGGAGGAGGTCACATGTGGATCCTTGTCATCAGTTCCCCCTTTTCAACCCACTCACCCTCCACTCTCCCAGTATTGCCCCTCACACCCTTGGTCCTGAAGGTATCATCCACCCTGGATTCCTTGTGCCTCCAGTTCCCATATGCACCAGTGTACAACCTCTGCTCTATCAAGTCCTGCAAGGTAGAATTCGGATCATGGTAGTTGGGGGGAGGAAGCATCCAGGATCTGGGGGAAAGCTGTGTTCTTCATCGGTACTACATTGCACCCTGACTGACCCATCTCCTCTCCTAAACCCCTCTATGAGGGGATCTCCAGTGGTTGACACTTGGGCCTTGGGTCTCCACTCTGCACTTCCCCCTTCATTCACTGTGGTATATACATATATATATATATATGTATGTATATATATGTATATATACACACATACACATATATACATACACACATACATACATATACATATATACACACATGCATATCTACATATGTATATAGATTTTTTGCATGATGCCTTATACCTGGTCCCTTTGGCACCCTCGTGATCGCACCGGCTGGTGTGCTTATTCCATGTGGGCTTTATTGCTTCTGAGCTAGATGGCCGCTTGTTCACTTTCAAGCATTTAAAACCCAAGACACTATCTCTTTCGGTAGCTGGGCACCACCAGCTTTCTTTGCCACATTTGCTTATGCACCCATTTGTCTTCGGCGATCATATCATGGAGGTGTGCAGCCAATGATATGATTTTTTGTTCTTTGATGCCTGATAACTGATCCCTTCGGGACCACATGATCACACAGGTTGGTGTGTTCTTCCATGTGGGCTTTGTTGCTTCTGAGCTAGATGGCTGCTTGTTTATCTTCAAGCCTTTAAGACCCCAGTCACTATCTCTTTTGATAGCCGGGCACCATCAGCTTTCTTCACCACATTTACTTGTTCACTCACTTTGGCTTCAGGAGTTATGTTGGGAGAGTGAGCATCATAGAGTGCAAATTTAATAAAAGAAAGTATTCATACATTGAGGAAGTGCTTGAGTAGAGGCCCAGGGTCCTTCCGCCACCTTAATACTAAACCTATAAATATAGACACATAGATCAATTTCCCCATCCTCCTATGTATATTTGCATGTACATGTCTTTGTCTAGACCCCCATTAATGCCCCTTGACTCCCAGCTCCTTCCTCCATCTCCCTTGACTTTCCTCCTGCCCCACTACCATGCTCCATCCCCACCTGATCACTGCCTCTTTTCATAAAGATGAAACCCTACAGGGCCACTCTACCTTGTCCCAGAGAGTAACTATGAATTGGAATCCACTCAAAGGCAACCTTTTTCTTTCTTTCTAGTATTAAATGAACTGCTTTATGCGAAACCATTCCCATCAGTATGCTGCCTTGCATACGAGTAGCAGACTGAATCAATGCCAATTTAGTGAATTAAAATCAAAGTTTGATTAACTGCTACATGCATGACCTCACCAATGAATCTTATTAAAAATACCACAGAAATGATACTGTGATTGGTCTACCATCCATCCATCCATCCATCCAATCAACCATCCATCCATCTATCCATCATCCATTCATCCATACATCCATTCATCATCCATCCATTCATCCATCTATCCATCCATTCATCCATCTCTCTGAAGTCCCATTAGGTTTGATGTATTCCAGTGTGCTCAACCCATGAAGCCACACCTCTCATACCAGACCATCCTTAGTAATTTTTATCATCATTTTAATCACAGAATAGTTTGTGATAAATATAATTTAATTGTAAATTGCTTAAGTATAATATTTATTAGATTCTTACTGCTATCAAGTTAATGCCAACTCATAGCGAACTAGAGTAAAAGCCTGATCATTCTCTGGCAGAGTGGCTGGTGATTTTGAACTGCTCACCTGTAGCAGACTAATGCTTAACCACTATACCATGAGGGCTCCTACTTTATTGGATTATATGATTTTAAAAAACAACAACCACAATACAGCCATAAGTCAATTTCAACTGATAGTGATCCTAGGAGACTGCTACCTGCAAAATCAGCAGTTCCAACAGGCAGCCTCTGTGTGGGATTTGGCCTTCTTCCCCTTGGATCCTACTTTATCCTCAAACACATTATTGATAGTTTCACAAATACTACACACATAATAATGAAGTTAAAATGCCAGAAGAATCTGATGAAATCATTGGAGTATAAAAACATTGGGAGAGAAAAAGAACCCCAAAAGCTTAGCCTCATCCCTCAGGCTTGGGGCTCATGCAGGTGAAAGCATGTGCTACAAAGCATCATTGTGCTCAGGTCACCAAATAGCTTTGAGCAGAGGGCATTACAAGTCCAAGCAGTCAGTTTACATAGAGTTTTAGTTTTATATGGCTATTGATTTATGGATGCTGGACTTAAGAAAAATGTTTTTGTCATTATAACTGATGAGTGATACAACATATAGTACATTTCTGTTGAAGTCTACAGAAGAATGCTATAGACAGTCATTTTGGTGCCATCTCTCCTGATATTGTCACCTGATGAGTCCACACCCCCTCCTTCCTCCACATCCTGCTATGTCTCCACTGCTTTGTGTCACCTGTCTACTGAGAAGGGGTTGGGGAGTCAAAGGCTATCTTCTGGTTATTAAACGCTCAAGAGATTGATGTAAAACCTGCTTGACACTCACTTTGAGTTCGACGACTCAACTACTAAGGATAATCCCTTCTTTCTAGTCACCTTTCTAAGTGTGAGTGTCATGGACAAAATTCTGATGGCTACATATAACAGAGTTTTCAGGAAAGATTCCACAAGCACCCCATTGCCTTTTGCCTCTGTTCTCTCCTACATGGAAAGAGGACATAATGATGATAGTGTTAGCTATCATCATGTGACCACAAATATGTGCTCGTCTAGAAACAAAGGCAAAAGAATTATAGACAAAGCCTGGAATCTCTAAGGTAGCACTTTTCAAACTCTGTAGTTAAAGAGTATTTGATAAATATTTCCAGTCAATGGTGGGCTGTTTAAAATACAATCAAATGAAAGCATGGGAAAATGAGATGAAAATCAGAAGGCCAAAGTATAAGCCCACATATTCTATTTTTAGATTTTACAGACATTAAGTAAATGAGCCAAATGAATGCCCAATTTTCTTAATGCTTACTCTCCCTTTTGTGATTACCTCATCACAGATCAGTTATAAGTGGAGACCCAAAGTCCACTTGTCGACCACTGGAGATCCCCTCACAGAGGGATCTAGAGGAGGAGATGAGTCAGTCAGGGTGCGACGTAGCACCGATGAAGAATACAGCTTTCCTCCAGTTCCTAAATGCTTCCCCCCCTTTCCCGTGATCCAAATTCTACCTTGCAAGTCTGGATAGAGCAGAGGTTGTACACTGGTGCAGATAGGAGTTGGAGGCACAAGGAATCCAGGGTGGATGATACCTTCAGGACCAGGGGCGTGAGGGGCGATACTGGGAGGGTAGAGGGTGAGTGGGGTGGAAAGGGGGAACTGATAACAAGGATCTACATGTGACCTCCTCCCTGGGGGACGGACAACAGAAAAGGGGGTGAAGGGGATGTCGGATAGGGCAAGATGTGACATAATAATAATTTATAAATTATCAAGGGCTCATGAGGGAGGGGGGAGCGAAGGGGGGTGGGAAGAGGACTTGATGCAAAGGGCTTAATTAGAGAGCAAATGCTTTGAAAATGATGAGGGCAAAGAATGTACAGATGTTTTTTTTTTCCCTCTTTATTTTTTATTTTTTTTAAACGTTTTATTAGGGGCTCATACAACTCTTATCACAATCCATACATATACATACATCAATTGTATAAAGCACATCTGTACATTCTTTGCCCTAATCATTTTCTTTCTTTTTTTTAATTTTAACAATTTATTGGGGCTCATACAATTCTTTTCACAGTTCATGCATATACATACATCAATTGTATAAAGCACATCTGTACAGTCTTTGCCCTAATCATTTTTTTCTCTTTTCTTCTTTTACATTTTATTAGGGACTCATACAACTCTTACCACAATCCATACATATACATACATCAATTGTATAAAGCACATCTCCATACATTCCCTGCCCCAATCATTCTCAAGGCATTTGCTCTCCAATTAAGCCCCTTGCATCAGGTCCTCTTTTTTTTTCCCCCTCCCTCCCTCCCCATTCCCCCCTTCCTCATATGCCCTTGGTAATTTATACATCGTTGTTTTGTCATATCTTGCCCTATCCGGAACAGATGTGTTTTATACAATTGATATATGTATATGTATGGATTGTGATAAGAGTTGTATGAGCCCCTAATAAAATGTTTGTTTGTTTGTTTGTTTTTTTAAAAAAGGAGGTTTACAGACTGACACCAATCCTTTGGCCACACTTTGAGATGAGACACCGTCAGAGTAGGTTGGTCATTTTGCTGGCCCTGGGCTGATGTCTCCAGAATTCTTGCTCAGAGGAAGAAAACACACCCCATTTCTTGAAGCCACTATGGGCCAGATGTCTTGTTTTGCAACTGATAGGTTGCAGGTTGATGCAACAGGAGAGATATTTGTAAAGTTCATATTAGGAAGCATACTGGACTTGAGAGCTGAGCTGGTCACCTTGGAAAGTTTGCCCATCAATTACGTTTCCCTTCCCATCATTCCCTCTCCCTGTTTGTGATAACAGCACCTCCACTTTACTTTGGGAACGTTGTTCCCAGGTTACATGCCATTTTCATGTGACTGTCACCCAAGCTGCTTCTTCCTCCATTGGCCCAAATATCCAAACTTCCTCGACCCTTTCTCTTTCTTCTGCTTACTACTCGCGTGTGATATGCAAACAGCACCAGATCCAATTGCCACATAGGAGATTTTGATGTGCGATATGACTTCAGGTGTGTGTGACTAGAATCGTGTGTCACAGGGTTTTCCATGATTGCTTTTGTAGAAGTAGATCACCCCGCCTGTCTTTTCAGGTGCCTCTGGGTAGATTTGAACTGCTAATCTTTGGTTAGAACTCCAGCACTTAACCGTTCACAGCTGCCAAGGATTCTTTGCAAAAAGTCAAAGCCAACCCAAATACCCAGCCACGGGATCTTTTCCAGCTCACACCAACTTTATAAGCTAGGGAAGACTGCTCCCTAGGATTCCTGAGACTAGATCTTCACAGGAGCACACAGCCGCATATTTCTTCCTCTTATTGGTGGATATGGCTGCTGACTTGGTAGCAAATAGTCCAGTGCTTATCTAAATAAAGGCTATATTGTTTGTTTGGTGAACAAGTAAAAGAAGGGACACACTTGAAACCTATACGCCAACGTTTCTTCTGAGAAGCCTCTCTCACTCAAATCTACATGTTTAAGCTTGTTTCCCTCCGATTCTGGAGGGATTTAAGCATCCATCCCCCAGCACAGTTAATGCATCATACAACAAATACACACTCGCAGTGGTCCTCACGGTGAGGCTGCATTCTCCATGAGGAGGAGCATAGGGTTCGCTCATCTTTGTGCTTCCACTCCCTAGCATGTAAGGGTGCATAATAGGTGCTTGATAAATACTAGCTCAGGGCCCCTGCTGGCTTCGTGGTGATGTATTGGACTGCTGACCAGAAGGCTGTCAGTGTGAAACTTCCAGTTGCTCAATGGGGGAAAGACGAGTCTTTCTCTTTACTCCCTTAGAGAGTTACAGGCACAGAACCCTGCTGGGGCCTGTCTTCCCCATCCCTCTAAGGTCGCCACAAGTCAGAATTAGTTGCATGACACTGAGTTTTTGTTTTTCATTATTTTTGTGGAGCACAACAGACTGGCTGCTTTAATCAATATTTCATCAATTTATTTATTGATCAGTCCAGTGGGGAAAATCATTAAGAATCCAGTGTGCAGCATGGAGGTAGTGATAAGAAGAGAAAACGCTATAGCCAACACATTCTCAAGAAGTCTGTGGTCAGAAGGATGGAGACAGGACAGGAGAGAGCATATGACGAATTATGATAACATGATATTGTCAGGTTCTCTCATGGTTATCAAGTCAATTCAAACAGATGGCTGCTATGGAGGACAGAGTAGGACAGACCCTGTAAGCTTCAGAGACTGGAACTCTTTACAGGATTTGAAAGTTTCTTCTTTTCCTGCCCAGCTGGTTTTGAACTGCTGACTTTTTATGTGGCAGCTGAATATATAATCCACTATGCCAAGTTAAAAAAAATTATTTTCATTCATCCATACAGCATATAATTATTGGGTGCACACTATAAGTGAAGTGTAATAAGCAAATATGCATGCACGCATGCAGCATGTTCATTTGCCTTTCTGTGGTGATTGCATGTAGGCAATATTTCAAATACTAACAGTCATACAGGTTGGATAAATTGCAGCAGAGTTTCCAGACTAAGGTAGACTAGGGAGAAAGATCTGTACTTTCAAAAATTAGCCATAGAGAATCCTCCAGATCATCACAGAATATTTTCCTATATAATGCTAGAAAATGAGCTCTCTGGTTTTGAAATCATTCAAAACACAGAGGCTGAACATAGGTTTGAGCATACAAACAATCATGAGGATGGCTCAAGACTAGTGAGGTAGGTGGTTTATTGTGCCTACCCGGTCAACAAACACACGTGGGGTTAATTGAAAAGTGGAGAGATAAATGGCTCATTGAGTCTCGCCTTTCTAGTTCTTGGGTCTCTTGCTTTGCGATGGTGGACCAGAGTGCAATTGCCTTAGCCAGTTCCCTGCTTCAGCTGGCAAGGCTTACATCCTGCAAGACATCTCTGAGGAGAAGCCACATGGACCTAACTCAATGCAGCCCTGGGTGCTGGAGCAGCTGTGTGGAGACTCCTGCCAGCACTGAAATGCTTACAGGTTCACTGATTCAGCTTTCCTCCTGTAGTAGGCATTTTTGTGTGTGTTTTGTAAGATGGAGGAGGACTTTGTGAATTGGTGTTGGACATATGGGTTAAAGTTGGACTCTGGGCTTGGGCAGCACTGGGTTGGGATGTTTTCTTAATCTTGGGATGTGCACTTGGAACCATTATATAAAACTCTCCCTTATACACAAGAGTTTCTGTGGATTTGTTTCTCTAAAGTACCCAAACTAACACAACTAGGAAAGGTTTCCTTCTGTTGCTAGGGGCTCATCATGCATCAGAGTTACTTAAAGACACTAAGAACAATATCAGGAGAAGAAACTTTGAAAGCATCTCACTTCAAAAAAGAAATGAAGAAAGCTTCTCACTTAGTGTGGAGATGTCAGGGACTGAACCTGCAGAAGCTAATAGCTGAGCAGAACCTAAAGGCATTCATAGAGGACAATTAGTTTTTGACGTAGTTGTGGCAGAAGATGTGAATTGACTGAGTAAAGATAAAATCAGTGGGCGAGTTGCAGGAGTAGGTGGTGCTTGAAGTGACCCTTCATCCGTGGACTGTATGGCCTTCCTGGCCAAGCAGTCATTGAAGTTGGAAAAATGGTTGGGTTTTAGCATTGTTCCAGCATTGAGATTTTTCTGAGTGGGCACAGAAGACAAGAAATATCAAAGAGGGGTGGGGAGGGTATTCCTGAGGCAGTAATTTAGATGACCGCCTATGGGACCCAGTCTGGGTAGGAAAGAATTACCAGAAAGTAGCTGAGTGAAGGGCCCATGAATGACAAAGCTTCAGAGTATGAGAAGAGCTGATAGAGCTGCATGCGCATGTATGTGCTTCATAGACATTATCTTATTTTATCCTCACTAAATACTTTATCTTTAATCCTAGGAAAGGTATGATTTTATTAGCTACATTTTTTAATAAGAAGAAACGGAAGCATTAAAGTCCATTTATCTACTGGACATTAAGCATGTATCCAGGGTAGCAATGATAAAACATACAACTTTCCTGTCTAGTTCTTAAATGCTTCCTCCCCCACTCTCATGATCCCAATTCTACCTTACAAATCAGACTAGACCAGAGGATGTACACTGGTACAGATAGGAACTGGAAACACAGGGAATCCAGGGCAGATGATCCCTTCAGGACCAGTGGTGAGAATGGCGATACCGGGAGGTTGGAAGGAAGATGGGGTAGAAAGGGGGAACTGATTACAAGGATCTACATATAACCTCTTCCCTGGGGGATGGACAACAGAAAAGTGGATGAAGGGAGATATCGGGCAGTGTAAGATATGACAAAATAATAATAATTTATAAATTTCCAAGGGTTCATGAGGGAGGGGGTAGTGGGGAGGGATTGGGAAAATGAGGAGCTGATTTCAAGGGCTCAAGCAGAAAGCAAATGTTTTGAGAATCATGATGGCAACAAATGTACATGTGTGCTTGACACAATGGATGGATGGATGGATGGATGGATGGATGGATGGATGGATTGTGATAAGAATTGTACGAGTTCCCAATACAATGGTTTTTTAAAAAAGAAAGGAAATGTTCTGAAACTGACTATGGTAGCAATTGTAAAAATAACGCTTAATGTAATTGAACTGTGGGGTGCAATCTGTAAAAGTGCCCAATAAAATGGTTTTTAAAAACCTTAATAAAAATCCAGGTCGCCCAACTCCAAGGCTTTTGTTTTATTTTGTTTCTTTCTTCTTCTTCTTGAGGAGCCTTGATGGCATCGTGTTTTTGCATTGGGCTGTGATACTCAAGGTCAGCAGTTCAAAACCACCAACCACTCTGCAGGAGAAAGATGGGCATTCTGCTCCTGTAAAGAGTTACAATCTGGAAACTCACAGGCGCAGCTCTGTGCTGTCCTATGATGGGGATAAAGCCCATGGCAGTGAGTTTGGTTGACAGGAGGACAGCTGTCCATTGTCATTTAGCATTTGAGAAAACGCATCGTTTTTTTTGCCTCTCTGCTCCATCTTCAAGCCAACTATAAACTTATGAACATAGCACGTATATATTTTTGCAGTGTTTTTTACTGTTACAAATATATGAATAACACATCTAACATTTTTCATAAAATTCAATGAGACTGATTACCTCAATCATGTACAACTGTCCCCAGTGCCCATCGCCAAATGTGTCAACCCTCTAAACAGAAACTTCCTGCCTCCTCAACGGAATCTCCTGTTGCCCTCCCTCCACCCTGCTACCAGTATTCAAATTCCAGCGCCCTTTATTCTACTACTCTAGGTACTTAAACTATGGTAGGAGGGAGTCAGATTAATCTGTAAACATTAAGGGAATTTGCTGTTAAACTAAGTTGCTCTTAAAATTATAGCGATATAGAATTACTGCATTTTCTTTCAGAAGCCATCCTAAGTAAGCTTTAGCAATTACTTGCTTTTCCGGATTTTGTTTTTATCAGTTACTAGCTTGGGGTATAGGATGTGAATCAGATTTCCTGGCTGTTGGCCCACAGAAACAACAGTTTCTCATGGTTCAACATACCATCATGTCGGCAATATGTCCTGCTAGGCAAATGGCGTTATGGTGGAATAGGTGTCAGAGTTCTATGACCATTGTTTCCCAGCTCGCTTTTCTAAGGTCTAGTCTCTCTCTGGTGAAGACTTGAAGGCCTTTAAGAACCACAGAGTGAGGCCACGTCCTCTGGTGAGTTCCTTTTCATGAGGACCCTGAGCCTGTAGGAAGCACCTCATGCGGAGCATTGAACCTACCATGTCTTATTTCAGTTCTTCCTTCCCCAGGTCATGTGCAATCACATAATTTAGGTGAGCTGAAAGCCCTGGGCAATATGGTTCTTGTAATTGCTTGTTTTAACAAATTTCTTGCTTTTCACTGATTGTCAGACAGTAGAGTTTTAAAAGTATACCCCGCCCCCAAAAAGGTAGGGGGTGGACCCACTATCAAATGAGGCTGCAGAAAATGCTTTGAAATGATCTGAGATCGTGCAATAGATAAAATCACCATGGAGGGAGCACTTTCGCCCAGGAAGGCACTACACAAATGTACTGCATTTGACTTGTTGTACACACGTCCTGAAGAACGAAGCCCTCAAAAGCGGAAAGTTGTTCATTTACAGTTTACAAATACAGTAACACACACACACACACACACTCACACACACACTCACACACACAATAGTACTGTAGCCATTGGGAGAACTGGCAATATAGCAATCAAAAGCCATCAAATAATTGCTAAAACAGCCACAGAAAATGTGTGCTTCGTTTCCCTACGGTGCAATAAGCTCATTTCACTTTATCACTTGTTACAGTCTTGTCGAGAAAGAAAGACCTAATTCTCTTTTCATCCTCTTGTAATCCCAGATAGAAGGGAATGAGGGACAAGCATGTTTACTATGATAATTAAAACTATTCTTTATCAACCCCAAATCCAAGCCTTTTCTCTATTCGTGTGCATATGATTGTTCATTATTTCCATTACTAAAATCTATTCCTTTTGTTTAAGGGTTTTGGTTTTCACAGCAAAATGATGTCCAAGGCAACATTTTAATAAACAACTACACCAACAGTAATTTTCTTAATTTTAAAAATCTTTCCGGGTTTTGTTGCAACAACTTGTGATAATGAGCATTGTACTGAATGGTGCTTTATCCTCAAAGATAAAGTAAATTATAAAACAGTCCAGAATTGACTTTGTTTCTCTAATTCACTGATTGCAGGATATTACCACTGTTTGGGATCATCTTTATACTGGGGACATGGAAAAACTTTTTTTTTTTACCAGAACAATTCTGATTAGTTAAGAGTTGTGTTGTGAAGGACTATGTCTAAGCCATTACACCTTAAAGGAAAGACTTACTTGGGTTTTCTTCTCTTGAAGTCATGTCCGCATTAGGAGCCCTGGTTGTGCAGTGGCTGCTGACTTTAAGGTCAGAGGTTGGAAACCACCAGGCGCTCCACAGGAGCAAGATGAGGTTTTCCCCTCCCCTATGGAGTTAGTGTCTCAGAAACCCACAGGGCCTACAGATCCGTCACGAGTTAGAATGGGCTCCATGGGAATGAGCTTTTTGGTTTTGTTTTTGAAGGCCATAGCCAAGTACTTTCTAAAAGAAGATGGCTTTTCTTACCATAGTCTAGAAAAGGGGTGATACCATCCAGGGACTTGTTTACATGCATTGGGTTTTGACAATTTGGGAAAAGGGGCCTTGTGTCTCCACGGAATTGGAATGAGCATACAGACCCCGCCATGATGCACCAAATCAGGAGAGCAACATAACACATGGAGAAATCCACTAAAACACTGGGCTATAGGCTGGCCCCAACCAGAACCAGCCTGACCCCCACCCTAAAAGTGTGTGCAACAGAGAATGACACTAGACCTTCTGGAGGGGGAGAGGAACCAACATATCACACTCAGACAGAAGTGGAAGCAAATGAAGGAGGAGGAAGGGAGTGGAGCACATCCTGGCCCATCAAGCCCTGAGGACAATAGCCTCGCTCAGAGCACCCAGTGCACAGAGAGGACCATATGGCCGGCCCCACTATGAGACATGACATCCTGCAATGACCCACAGTCCTACAGGCGACAACACTGGAGATGCAGTGTGGGATTTGTGCCTCCTCTGACCCCACTACTCTGAGGCAAAACACTAAGGGCATGTAACAGAACAGCAAGGGGAGCAGAGCAAGGAAGTCCCGACAGAATACCAAAATTAGACGTTGGGGCCATGGTGTGGCACCTCCATCAGATCCGACCTGAAAACACTCCTTAAGGTCAACAAACAGACCTTGAAATATTTACAGGCTTTTCTTTTCTTTTCTTCTTATTCTTTTTTTTGTTTGTATTTTTGTAATTGTTGTTTTTGTCATTGGTTTGTTTTCTTGTGTCGCTTTGTTTGGCACTGTCTTGTTTTTGTGCATATTATTATCTCTGCAGGTCTATCTAGATAAGATAGGCTGGATAAACAATCTGGAGGAGAAAGCAATAGGACAGATGGTTCTGGGGTGACATGAGAGAGGGGGAGGTGAGGGAAAGGAAGTGGCATTAATCAATCCAGGGACGAGGGAACAAGTGATTCAAAATCAGTGACAAAATGTGTGTTAAGAGGCTTGGTAGGGACTAATCAAGGGCAGTGTAACTGAGAGGAATTACTGAACCCAAATGAAGGCTGAGCACGATAGTGAGACAAGAGGAGAGTAAAAGGAAACAGAGGAAGGAACTAGGAGGCAAAGGATACTTATCGAGGTCTAAATACAAACCTGTACATATGTAAATATATTTATATATGATGATGGGGAAATAGATCTATGTGCATATATTTATAGGTTTAGTTTTAAGGTATCTGATGGACATTGGGACTCCACTTATGTACTACCTCAATGCAAGAACACATTCTATTAAACTGGCATTCCATGATGCTCACCTTCCCAACACAATCACTGAAGACAAATGTGTCATAAGCAAATGTGGTTAAATAAGATGATGGTGCCCGGATACCAAAAGATACAGTGTCTGGAGTCTTAAAGGCTTGAAGGTAAACAAGTGGCCATCTAGCTCAGAAGCAACAAAGCCCACATGGTAGAAGCACACCAGCCTGTGTGATCACGGGGTGTTGAAGGAGGTCAGGTATCATATATCAAATAACAAAAAATCATTTCATTGTGGGCTCACCTTCCTGATACAAATGGTGAAGACAAATGGGTACATAAGCAAATGTGGTGAAGAAGGCTGATGATGCCTGGTTATTGAGAGATATAGCGTCTGGGGTCTTAAAGGCTTGAAGGTAAACAAGCGGCCATCTAGCTCAGAAGCAACAAAGCCCACATGGAAGAAGCACACCAACCTGTGTGATCACGGGGTGTTGAAGGGACCAGGTATCAGGCATCAAAGGAAAAAAAAATCATATCATTGTAAATGAGGGGGAATATAGCTTGGGGACCCAAGGCTCATCTATAGGCATCTAGACATCCCTTTCCAGAGATGTTATGGGGAGGAGTCAAGCCAGTCAGAGTGCAGTGTAACAATGATGAAATACACAAATTTCCTCTAGTTCTTAAATTCTTCCTCCCCATCCCCCTGCCACTATCATGATCCCAATTTCTACCTTACAAATCTGGCTAGACCAGAGGATGTACACTGGTACAGATAGAAACTGGAAACACAGGGAATCCAGGACAGATGATCCCTTCAGGATCAGGGGTGGGAGTGGCGATACCGGAGGGTGGAGGGAAGGTATGATAGAAAGGGAGGAATCAATTATAGGACATACATGTGACCTCCTCCCTGGGGGGTGGACAACAGAAAAGTGGGCGAAGGGAGATGTTGAACAGTGTAAGATATGAAAAAATAATAAGTTATAAATTGTCAAGGGTTTATGAGGGAGGGGGGAATGGGGAGAGAAGAAAAAAATGCGGAGCTGATACCAAGGGCTCCAGTAGATAAAAAATGTTTGAGAATGATGAGGGCAACAAATGTGCTTAACATACTGGATGTATGTATGGATTGTAATAAGTGTTGTAAGAGGACCCAATAAAATGCTTAAAAAGGTAATACTGCCCTCAAAAAAGGGAGGGGGTGCTTAGTGAACCTGAGAGAATATTCATCTGGTAAATGGAAACTCAGTAGCCAGTCATTATGGAGTGGATTCTGACTGATGGTGAGCCAGAAGCAGAGTAGAGCTATGTTCAATAGAGTAGTCAACACTGGTCTTTTTTGTCAAGGCACCTTTGGCTGGACTAAGACCTTTGGACTACTAGCAAGTGAGCACATTACCCAGGGATTCCTAAATAGATCTGCTAGGGACCCTTTGGGTTCGAGTCCAGTGATTTCTTTGCTGTACCATAACTGACATATTGTTTATGAACACCTCACCTCTGCTGTCTCCATACTGCAGAGGAATCCTCAAATGAGAATCAGACGTGCTCATATGTTCAAGTTTTATGAGCACAAAAAGAAGAGTCTTTCCCCACCCTGTTCAATAACAGCCCTTCTGATGAACGTGCGTGGTGGTAGGGGGTAAGCATCTCCCATCTCGGGAGGCTCAATCCCCTGTGATCTGGCAGCAGTGCCTACCACTGTGAGTTCTTCCAGGATGCATTCTTCCTTCCGAGTCAGGCTGTCCCCAAGGGAAATCGTGGTGTACACTTTAAATGACTCAAAGGCAATAGCTTCTGTTTTATGTATGCTATTAAACCCGCTTCTATTTGGTAACTTGGAGAGATTTTATCTAAAGCTCTCCTTTATGATGCAATGTCTACTAATCAATTTCTATTTCATTTATGGTCAGCATAATTCCTTTAGGGAATGAATCAGGAAATCAGTTAGTAAGTATTTATTAAACTACTGTCGAGGGCCTGGTCCCTATGTGGATCTTAGAAGGACTATCACATAGTACCTGCGTTCAATAAAACTGTGCCTTAAAGTTCGGAAAGTACGTTCAGAAACACAACAGAAAAGTTCTCTCTCATCAAATATATTTATAAAGATCAGAGTTAAATAATGTAAAGCTGTAGTTTCTGATGCAGGAATAATCAGGGAAAGTTGTGTGATAAAGGGAATTGCAATCTTCCCCAAAGGGAGTATATTATGCTTTATTTTCCAAAGGCAACAGATCATTTTAATTCTCATTTTATGAAGTATCTCAAAGGAGTAATTTTCCTTTAAGGACATGTTGGAAAGCATTTTCATTTGAGTATTATAATTATAATTTATCACAGAAAACTTCCTCTATGTCTCTTTTGTTGAAAATTCCTGTCTGACATAATCTAAGATGACTCGGGGAGATGTGTACCTCTAAGGATGCACATAACTTCCTAAGAAGCACCAACATACAGATCATTTTTAAGAGAACCAATTTCTAAGTTCTCAATTGTCACATTTCTCCCTAGAAATTGATTTATGAGGGAAGAAGCCTACTTTTGAGGAATTGAATTTCTTTTTTACAGAATGCCTTCTCCTGCTATCAAAAAACTCCTGCTTCTAAACCATATATATTCTTTCTGGGTTCAATGCAATTTGATATAGACCTTACTCCAGCCCCAAACAAGGGATAACTAGAAATGGTGGGGTAGACAGTGATCAGAATACCTTGATAAATCTTTTATTTTCAAGACAGATGGTTTCCAATTCAATAATATTGAAGATATAGACAATCAAGGTGCTAATGAATAATTAAAATAGTTCTCGAGGAGTTTGCTATGTGATGTGTTTTGCAATTACATGAAAGGAATTCAAAGGATAGAATGACTGAGCACATCAAATCTCTTTCATTCCCTTAACAGTTCTTTAGGTGAAAACATTTTCTCTTGTCTCAAATCTATATAAAAACTGAAAACTATGAACATAATTAGTACTGACACTTATATTATTTTATAATGGTTTTATGAAATGATAATGAGTTATAATCACCCTTGGAGACAAGAACTGTATAGGGAGAAAGTCCCAGCCCCATCCATTTCATCAGGAGATTATTGTTAATAATATTGCACTTCCTGTGCTAGGAAGGCTTATTAATAACCTGTGCTTTGCAGATGACAGAACGTTGCTTACAGGAAGTGAGGAGGACTTGCAGCACTTGCTGATGAAGTTCAATGATGGCAGCCTTCAATGCGGATTAGAAATCAACGTAAAGAAAGCCATAATCCTCACAACTGCGTCAACAGGTAGCATCATGGTAAGTGGAGAAAAGACTGGAATCGTTCAGGTTTCTGTCTTGCTTGCTTCACATTCATGGAAACAGCACTCAAGAGAGCATGTGATACATTGTACTGGCAAATCTGCTGCACCAGACCTCTTTCAAGGGCTTAAAAGCAAGCCGATTGCTTTGAGGGCTGCGGTGCGCCTGCAGCAGACCAAGCCATGGTATCTTCAGCTATCTATCATGCGTGTGAAAGTTGGACATTGAGTAAGACAGACCAAAGAAGAATCCATGCATTTCAATTGCGGTGCTGGAGAAGAATATTGAAACTACCATGGACTGCTTAAAGGACAAACTGATCTGTCCTGCAAGAAGTATGATCAGAGTGCTCCTTAGAGGCAAGGGTAGCCAGACTTTGTTTTACATACCTTGGACCTGTTGCCAGGGGAGACCAATCCTCGGAGAAGGACATCATGTTGATCAAAGGGGAGGGGTAGCAAAAAAGAGCATGGCCCTCCACAAAATGGATTGGCACAGTGGCTTCAACAATGGACTCAAACATGAGAAAAATGGTGAGAATGACTCCTGACTGACGATGTTTCATTCTTTTGCACATAAGGTCATAGTGGGCTGGAATTGACTCAATGATACCCTATGGTCTCAGTAATTATTTATGATTTAAAATTATTTCTGCTTAAAAAATTAGACCCTAAAATATTTATGGGAATACCTGGGTGTTATAAATGGCTAAGCACTGGAATGCCAGCAAGACTTACCTAGATGGGCCTCCAAAGACATGCCTGACTATATGTTTCTTAAAGTCACAAGCCTAAAAATTTTATAGATCGGTCTATTATGCACCTGTGAGGTTGTTATGAACTAGAATTAATCAAAGACAACTGAAACAACAATAAAAATGTGTAATTATAATTCTATTCTGATAGAATTTTTGTTGATGATATTTAGAATATTATAGACACTGGGAATTTAAAAACATCTTTTATTTACTCCCATAATTTTATTGTACTAAATATGATTTTGTGATCATCAAATATTTCCATGCACAAAATGTGTTTTTAAAAGAAATACAATTCCATAGGGAAATTGAAATGGGAATGTAAAATGAAGTGGAATAAAAAAGTGATATGCATTTTTAATGTAAATGAGTTTTTCTAAACTTGCTTTTATTTATTAAATGGAGTAGTTCTATTTTCAACTTGTACTTTGTCTGGGTTGGATAGATCTTACAAGATAATCTGACAGTTTAATTTAAAAGTGTCATTAGTTGTAATATTTCAGTAATGGTATCTTTTGTATCTAGTGAAACTAAAGGTGAAATTTTAGACATCATCTCAAATATGGGCAAGATTTTTCCCCAAGTTTGTCTAATGGATAAATGATCAAAAAGTGTTTAGGAACCACTTGTTGAAGCTGCCCTGCTCCAATTTGATCCTTCATTCGCAACTTACTCTTGTGTATTTTAATTGACCTTGACTTTCTTTGGATTGTGATGCTTACACCAGTCAAAAGTTGTTTCTTTGGTGTCCTTATTAATAGCCTTTCACTTTGGGGCACCTCTACTCATAGGTGTTTCTAGAAAGCTCTTCTTTAAATTAAGACTAGGAAGTGCTCCTCAGTGACTGTGCTGACTATTGCTATCTGCTTGACAAAAAATCAGTATCATCTTCCTTTATGCTAAAAAATAATGTATAACATATTGATCTAGTTTATGCATATAGCCTGAAGTCTTCATGGAATAAAAACAACAAAATCAAGACAAACTCACTGCCATTGCTTTGATTCTGACTCATAGAGACCCCTAGCACAGGGGTGCACTGTCCTGGTACATTCCAAAGATTGTCATGCTTAAAGGGAGCCGAAAGCCCCGTCTTTCTCCTGTGAAGCACAGTTGGTTTTGAATTGCTGACCTTGTGGATTGAAGCCCAATGCTAACCACTAGCCACCAGGGTTCTGAGAATGAAATTAAGAGTGAACTAAGAGGTGGTATTTATAGAGAACACCAGTACCCAGAGGCCAAAATTCAAGATTTATATAACTTTAAACAAGTTTGTCTACATATCTCAGTTTCATGATTAAGTTGATTTATCAGTAATATCCCTTTTCACATTCAGATTACTTAATTTAAAATTTTCTTTCATTAAAAATTGTTTTGCTCTGAAATGATTCTAGATTTTAAAAACATTATAAGGTGCTAAAATGAATATTTCATATACTCTATCCAACTTCATGGATACCTTCTATAATATTTAAAAACCAGAAAATTAACACTGACATTATATGTGTGAAATCAAACTCCATTTCTCACAGTAAATGTTTATATCAATTAAAACCTAGCTTTTTCCAATTCTTGGAGACCAACACAATTGCAGGAATCCATTTTCCATCAATTCCACATGTAGCACTTTTCCCTCTGTTCCTAACCAAGAAATCTTGGTCAGTTTTAAGTCAAAGAGCACAATGTTCCAGCCTGCCCAGTGTACTAGGCTTCAGACCCCAGTTGCCTGCTGGTAGGTACCTACAGTGTCTTACGTTTGACCTCTTGGTTACAGATTGTGTCTACTACTGTTAGCTGTAAGTTGAGGGTTCTCATTGGCTCCTTACTTCTGACCTACTAGTTCCCTGCACTTACTGGAATCTGATAATGAGCAAGAGCAACTCACAGAACTCAACGAAGCACTACACATATAGACACAGCTTTATTATTATAGCAAAAAAGGAGGTGGATGTCAAGATGCACACAGCCAAGTCTGAGAACGTTCCCAACACAGACATACCAGGTCCCCCAAAGATCCTCTGTAATTTCAAGTGTGTCAGTGTCTTTCACCAACCACAAATATTTCCAATTCTAGATTTTAATTGGAATCTTATAACATAGCCATGATTCATTATGAGCTACGGATAACCTTGCAAAGGATTGCCATTCTAGAGCACTTCAGTGTGAAAGGATCACGAAGCAGTCATTCAAACAGAACAAAGGAATATTTCTTAATTTAAAATCAGAAAGGTGTGTGTCAAGGTTGTATCATTTCACTATACGGATTTGTTCAGTAGGTTGAGCAAATATTTTGAGAAATTGGACTATATGAATGAAGAAAGACTTATGAACAGCTTTGCTGCGCAGATGACACCATGTTGCTTGCTAAAAGCAAGAAAGGCTTGAAGACCTGCTGGTGAGAATCAAAGACTGTGACCTTCATCGTGGATTACAACCTACTGCAAAGAAAACAAAATCATCACAACTGAACATGTGACAATATCATGATAAATGGAGAAAAGTTGGAAATTTTCAAGGGTATTGTTTTACGTGGATTTGTAATCAACTCCAATGGAAGCAGTAGTTAAGAAATCAAAGGACATATGCTTAGGGGAAATCTCCCAAACAAGACCTCTTTAAAGGGGTTAATGAGCAAAAATGTCACTTTGATGAGTAAGGAGCACCTGACCTCAGTCGTAGTGTTTTCCATTGCTTTCTAGTCATGTAGAAGCTGAACAAGTCACAAGGAAGACCACAAAAAGATGCTGCATTTGCATGACAATGTTGGTGAAGAACATCAATGTACTGTGGACTGCCAAAAGAGTAAACGACTCTCCCAGAAGTCCAGTGAGGCAAGATGGCAAAACTTCATCTCACATGTTCTGGACATGTTTTCAGGACAGACTAGTCCCTGGAACACTACATCATGCTTGGTAAGCAATCAGGGGGCAAAAAGGAAGGCCCTCAAGGTACTAGACTGGCACAATGACTATGATGATGGGCTCAAATTTAACAGTTGTGGGAGTGGAGGAGGACTAGGCGGTGCTTGTTCTGTTTTGCAAAGACTCTATGAGTCAAACCAACCTGAGGGCATCTACCAGCAACTACAGCGAACTAAGTGCGGGGGATTAGACCAGCTATCCAGCATCAAGCTTGGTTCGAAATGAGGCGTGCGGATAAAGGCAAGAAAGAGATATGTACAAAGCATGGGATCAGGAGGACAACAGTCTGATGGACTGAAGTACTGAGTATATTCAAAACTTGGTTTTTATACTCTTCTTACAAGGGATTGGTTACAAAACAAACATCAAAGAACTTAAAACACATTCTTAAATTCTTCTCTATGCAAATGTTACTTAACTAGTCACAGTGTCTTAACCTTAGAATAATAAAAGCACTAAGTTCAAAGACAATCACAAGGATATGCAAGATTTAAAAGAGATCGTAAATAACCCAGTTATCTCTCAATGTTTTTAGCAGCAAAGTCACAAATAACAGTCATTTTGCAATGCTTTTGTCTGCAAAGATACAGAGGCACAGGGGATTAATTGATCACCCATTAGTAAACACCTTGATCAGCCCATGCCTCCTACAACCAAGCACTGTGATATAAGTGTCTCAGGGAGGTTACAGTTGATGTCATAAGATGACAAACTGTATTTCTGATTCTATATTTCCCTGTGCACGGTCAAATAATATATATAAAGTAAAGAGTTATAAAAATAGATCATTGTGTAAATTTTTGTTTTTATGCTTATTATTATAAGCAACTCTGCTTAGGGTGCAACTCAATTAGGCAGTTAGCAAGTAGAAACACAATTGTGTTCCTGTAGTGGGTATTTTCTACCTCTTTCGTCGGCTTATATTCTCTGCTTATTGCCTTAGTCTTCAACAAGCATTTCTATGCCTACTGCCCTTCATTTCTCCCCCACGACATCCACAGTGCAAAGGCAGAGTTGCTGCAAGTAGCTACTCAATTGAGAGAACTTCCAATACCTCCTTCTTCCTTTACAAGTTCAATTCAGCTCCCAGTGGCCAATGGATTCATTACAAGTTCCATTGGGGCTCATTTCTTTGTTGTTTTTCCAAAGGATCTACCTCATGCTTCATGGGTAATGGGACACACACCATCATCACAGATCAAGTGAAGGGTCAGGGATGGTGAGAGGGATCTTTGGAGAGATGGATAGGCCCAAGGACCAAAACAAGGAGCTCAAACATGCTAATGACCATAAAGTTGGTTCTGGACTGGACAATTTATTGTTCAAAGTAGGGTTGGTCAATGCATCAGAGTCAACTAAATGGCAACCAACAATAATGATAACAACAACAACAACAAAAACCCACTTTCAATCCTGATTCAAAGTCTCCTGGCACTGGTATGAGACCCAGGAATCAGCATTCCTAATGAGCACTCAGGAATAAATCTGTCATCACCACTCAGCATTACAAACGGTCCTCAAACTCACTGCCATTCAGTCTATTTTGAGACATAAAGACCCTATAGGACGGAGTAGAACTGTCCCTGTGGGTTGGTTCTGAAGCTGTACAAAATATCCGAAGCCATGCTTATTTATGTTTGCTCTTGCCCAGAATTTTCCCTTGATTTCAGTGGCTGCCGTCACATGGGTAGAGGGTTAAACTTATCTATATTCACAATTCTCAGATGCTCAGGAAAGAAAACCAAGGTTACCTTGGGAACATGACTCTTCGACAATTACTCAAATCAAGGCACTTGTCTTCTGAAATTGATTCTCAATGCCGCATTATTTTAAATGGAGAAAATGATT
This sequence comes from Tenrec ecaudatus, assembly GCF_050624435.1. Classification (NCBI taxonomy): domain Eukaryota; kingdom Metazoa; phylum Chordata; class Mammalia; order Afrosoricida; family Tenrecidae; genus Tenrec; species Tenrec ecaudatus. The sequence continues at coordinate 201,593,407 of NC_134532.1, forward strand.
GAAAATTTGAAGTAGTCATTTACTTTGGGGGTAGAAAAGTACCAATCCCAAGGTTCTGTCAATTCTGTTTTATTAACAGGAAAGGCCTCGTTTGCGTAGCAGACATCTGAGGTGAACTGCCCTTTCAATAAGAACCTGAAGGAATCTGTTAGTGGCTAGATCTACACGATGCTGAACGATTTATTCTTCCCTTCAGGTTGCCACTATTTCAAGGTTTATAGCCCCATAAAACATTCATGACAATGCTGCGACAGCAGAGAAATGTGTAGCTATTTTATATTGGGGAACACAATCTACACGGTACAAGTGGGGTGGGTTTCACTGGTTCAACGTGTTGACTTGCTTGGAGGGGCGTCTGTGCGGAACGTGGCTGTTGCCATGCCACCTTCATGCATGATTTCTGTGCAGGTAGCGCTGCTTGGGTCATAAAAAGATGTGCGCACGCGCGCACACACACACATTTACAAAAACAACTTCTGGATGCAATTGTTGCCATGAAGCCATGCTGCGTATTTTCTTTTCTATAACTCTATATTGCATTATTAAATGTTTCTTAGAGTTGTTGATGTTTTTGACTACTGGATGGTTTATTGACTCTCTGACCCACGATTTGTTAAATCTTAATGTTTTATGGTGTAGAGTGAGAATGACAAGCATTTAAAAAAATACAGATCTATTTACGATTGTTCTTAGCTCTTATGCATGAACTGTGCTGAAAAGCTGTGTTCCGTTGGATGTTTGGGAATCGAATGAGACATGCGGCTTCGTAAAATAGTGCCACTGTGATTTTGTAAATAAAGGATTTTTCTTTAATGGCAAAGCAGATAATCATGCTTCCTGCCCTGAATCCATGCATCTGAATGACGAGCTGACCTATTTTAGACTTAGGCTTTAGAAGCCAGAGATCCAGATTTAGTTCTACCATGATCTTTCTCACCTTAGCTCATAAGCTATGCTGCACCACATTTGTTTCAGCTCTAAAATGAAGGAGTTTCGTCAATTTTGTTATCTTAATGTTTTACAATTTGCCTCTAGGTTCTTATATTTATTGTAATGGCAACACAGAAGCTAACAGACCCAAGTCATGTTTCCTAAGAAGTCAACAAACTAATGCCAGTGAGATATGCTCAGGGTAGTTGTTTACCAGGACACATTACAAAGTTTAAGGTCTGCTAATAGCTGCCCAAAGTGCATACTATTGCTGTAAACCTCAATCTGAAGGCATTCAGCTCAAATTCTGTGGATCAGCAAACCCAACACCCTGAATCAAGTGCCCAGAGAGGCACTTCACTGCGGTAAACCTCGGTCCAGAGACACCCAGCTCCACTTCTGTGGGTCAGCAAGTCCAACTCCCCCAATTTAGTTCCCATTCTGCAAGTCAGTTTCCTATACAAGAGCACTCATCTTAACTAGCTCTGTGGGTTGGGAAGTCCGTCACTCTGTCCCATCCTCTGCCTCCTGGTTCAGCTACTGTTCATCTGATGGCATAGTTGTCATCTGGACCAAGGAGGTTCGCTGCGTACAGTCCTCGGATCCATTGGTCATGCTCCACTCCTGGCTCTTGCTGGTCCGTGAAATCCTTTCTCCTGCTTCTCAAAGGGCTCAGTTTACACACAGCAGAACACCACTCCAGGGAATCCTGTTTGTAATCACTCAGGTGAATCCTAAAACATGCCCCCACCTTAGCCCCCCCTCCTCCCACTTCCTTCCCAGCCCTTGCAGGGGAAGGTTGTTTGGTGGGAGTTAGAGACTTTGGCTAGAAGAACCACACTAAGTCATTCACTGCCCCTGTAGGTCACCCACTGGCTCTTTTAGCCACTGTCCCTTTCATATTAAAGGAGTAACTTCCCCAATTCCAATCTTCGTGTGTGTGTGTGTGTGTGTGTGTGTGTGTGTGTGTGTATCCATCACCGGCAAGAGGCAGAAGTGGAGTACATCCTCTGGCCCTGGCAGCTGGTTTATCCCTGCCTGACCTTGAAACTTTAGTCTCTCAGTTACTTGTTGTTTTGGTTGGCTTGTCGATTGGTTTGTCATTGTGTCAATTCCAACTCATGGTGACACCATGTTGGCAGAGTTGAACTATTTCATTGGATTTTCAAGTCTGTGACCTTTGGAAGTAGATCTTCAGGCCTGTCTACCGTGGCACCTCCAGATGCATTCCAAATGCAAAACTCTCATCTTGTAATCAAACACCTAACTATTTGTATTTTGCAGGGGCCTCTCAGGTTCCCTACCACTTTTACACATGATTAAGTGCGCATATGTGTGTGCGTCATGCATATTCGTATTTGTCAGACTTACTTACAGGCAACATCATTCTTTCCCTTAGAACACTTAAATATATTCCTACATAAGAATTTATTGACATTAATAGAAGGCATTGAAATTTCCTCTTAACTCACAATTTCACTATTAGTTTTAAATTAAGACATAGTTAAAAAGTTTGAGATTATAGTCAGGCAAAATGAACCTGAGACTAAGTTTTATTGATGACTTGAGACCACGGGAGACCTCGGGCAAATTAGACAGACGTTCATTCTTAGAAATGAAGGAACATATGGCTAATGGTTCTCGTTCAGATGAATTGTAGAGACTAAAATACTGAGCAAGCTTTCCAGAACAAGAATGAGGGTATTCTCAAGTACAGTGAACAGATATCAAAATCAGCAAATTATGCGTCAAACTTTTCAGGATCACTGGACAAGGAAACATGCAAAAAATGAATTTGTCAAAAGTTCATCTGAGCATTTGAAAATCTATTGAAATAATGGTAGCAATCTTAATTTGGCTTGCAAGGAAATAGCAATTGGGAATGTATGAGCAATAGCTCTGAGGAAAAATATACCTGTAAGAGTTAATGGAGATGGGAAGGGACAGAGAGATGCTCATTTGCAAGGTGCACGTACCTGAGGTCTTAGCTGATTGTGTGAGGAGTTCTCACGTTGAGAGATGGGCCTTCAGATTAGTCTCAAAGTAAGAGAAGAGGATGGCGTCTTAGTAAACCTTGTCAACAGCAAGTCATTGGTCATAAGCCAGTCTCTAAGAGTAGATCCCTGGAATTGAGGGCAACACTTAGTAATGGGTGGCATTGTCATTGATTAGCCATTGATGGTTCCACCACTGGTGATGGGCACATTGATACTGAGAGAAGATTTAAGTGTAGCACCACAGTACCCACTAAGTATCCGCTACACTCATTCATATCCATGTTAATCCAAGTGCACTTCATCAAAGGTTCTAAAAAAAATGTGTGCTCTCAAAAATGAGGTATTTTGTCTTAAAGTCTTGTAGTTAAACAAGTGGTCATATAGCAGGGGATCAACAAAGCCTACATGGAAAAGCACATCATCCTGTGTGATCTTGAGATTGCAACAGGAATGGGTATCAGAAGTTAAAAAACAAGCAACCAAATTGATGTGAAGGAGCGTGGATGTAGTGGAGACCTAAACCCTCCTGTAAGATAGACTGTCCCCTTCAGAAGAGCCACATGGAAAGGATGATAAATTCAGGGTGTGGTATAGCACTGATGAGACATATAACTATCTTTTTTATTTAATATTTCCTCCCCTTATTATTATGATTTTTACTTGTTTTACCTCATTAATCATGTTAGACTTGCATATGTCAATTTGTTTAATTAAAATAGTTTGATACATGAACACCAAGATAGATAATCCTTCAGAAATAGTAACAGGAGTAATGGTTCCCTGAGAGCAAGGGAAGAAAGGAGTGGGAAGAGAGACCTGATAACACTGATGACTATAACCCCACTCGAGGAGAGAGAACAACAGAATTGTATGTGAACAGATACATTGGATGGTGTAAGATATGGCAATACTAATAATGATTCCTGGAGGGGAGGGGGGGGATACATGGGAGCTGATATCAAGGAGTTCAAGAAGAAAGACATTTTTTGGAAACAGGATGTAGTAACAATTGTACCATCATGCTTGAAGTGATTGAATTATGGAACGTTATGGTATCTGTAAGAGCACCCAATAAAATGATTTTTAAAAAGGTGTGCTCTATTAAATCCAGTTTGGGAAACTGTGCTCTGCTAGGGAACGTTCTTCCATGGGAGAACGTCCTGTTAAGCTGTACTCCCAACTGGGACTTGTGTAACGATGTGCTCTCCTCCTTATTTCATCGTGGATCTATGTGAGGATGATACCAAGTGACCACATGCAAATAAATGCTATACTGATGACTAAATAAGTTATTTGCATAGCTATGATTCAATTTTGTCATGTTACTAAACATTCTGTGATTTCAAATCATTCTCGAGAATAAAATACATCACACACCTCACTCTATCTCCTCAATGTGTGAGTTACAAGGATGTGGCTTGTGCTTCCGTGGCATCCCCGGGGCCAGTGTTATCCAGTGGGTCAGCTCGTGGTGTTCCTCCCACCTCCCTGAACCTCCTCCTGCACAGTCCACACAGAATCCTTAGTAATATTTAGTATAATTTTCAATCATACAATAATATGGGACCTAGTTATTAATTGCTGAAATATAGTATTTCTTACATTATATGAATATTGATACATTTTACATTTGTTTTATAAAATCTTTCTGCCTTGAAGAGCTTCTCCCTGGTGAGGGTTACAGTCTTGGAAACTCACAGGGGCAGTTCCTCCCTCTCCTACAGAGTCTCTAGAGTTGGAATCACCTCCGCAGCAGTGAGTTTGGTTTGAGTTTTTCTTAGTAACTCAGTGGGATCCTTTTAAAAAGTCACTCTTTCATCTCTTCAGTATTGCAGTGGGTTGCATTATGGACTGCCAACCACAATGTCAGCAGTTCAAACTCACCCGGTGCTCTGTGGGAGAAAGATAAAACTTTCTGTTCTGGTAAAAAATTTACACCTTAGTTCTACTCTGCCCAACAGCATGGTCAGAGTCTCTATGAGTTGGAATCAACATGAATACAGTGTGAGTTTGGGATTATTTTATTGTCAAAATGTTATTAATCGATGCTCATAAATATAACTTTGCACAATATTGTAGCTAAAACACTAAAACATTTGGCAAAACCAGCAACTATGTATGCTTGTAGAATGCACAGACAACATCATGTGGTGGGGAATATCATAGTAATTCAGTCTTTTTTTAAAAAACATTTTATTAGGGGCTCATACAACTCTTATCACAATCCATGCATTTACATACATCAATTGTATAAAGCACATCTGTACATTCTTTTCCCTAATCATTTTCAAAGCATTTTCTCTCCACTTAAACCCTTTGCATCAGGTCCTCTCTTTTTCCCCATCCTCCCCTCTCCCTCATGAGCCCTTGATAATTTATAAATTATTATTTTGTCATATCTTGCCCTATCCGGTGTTTCCCTTCTCCCCCACCCCCTTCTCTGTTGTCCGTCCCCCAGGGAGGAGGTCACATGTAGATCCTTGTAATCATTTTCAGTCTTAATAACAACAATAGCTGGGGAGGATGAAAGCAAAGCGTAAACTCACTGCCAGAGTCTATTCCAACTCATGGTAACTCTATAGGACCGAAGAGAAAGTCCCTTTGGGTTTCACGACTAAATCTTAAAGGAATGGGAAACCTCCTCAGAGCAGCCAGTGGGTTAGAACTGCTGATCTTGTGATTAGTAGCCCAACTATACCACTAGGAAAACAGTCGGTGCTGACTCAGTGACCCGTGTGGGTTTCTGAGACTGTAATTGTTTACGGGAGTAGAAAGCCCATTCTTTCTCTCGAGGAGCTGCTGATGGTTTTGAACCACTGACCACGCATATCGCAGTCCAAATGTGTAGTGACCACACCACCAGGGCTCCTCAGTAAAACACTAATCAGACCCCAAAGTCAATTAGCATAGAGTTTTCTCCTTCTAGGGATATTAATACATGTTAGCTGGGTTCACAAAAATGGTTTTGCTTTTCTAACTAACAACATGGATGTTTTTATTAAACATATACTTTTCTGCTGAAACAGTGCACACAGATATTAGAGGGAGTCCTTTTGGTGTTGGCCCCGATGAAAGTGCCATGGGTGCAGTCTCCACCCCCAAAGCCCTTCATACTGTTGTCACTCAGTGAAGCAGCTAATCTGGATTCAGGTTTAGAACAGCTGCGCTCTGTATAAATGTACCTGTTGTACCTGTTTACCCATCCATTAGATCGTCGTTTCCCAAACTTATTTAGCTTACTAGCCCTTTCAGGAGAAAAAAAATGTCTTATACTATAATCTGGGATAGAATGTAGATAACTATTTTTGGTTCTTTCCAGTGGTCCTAGCAGGGGCGATATGGCTCAGTTTGGAAAACACTGCATAAATAATCAATGTATTTAATACTGTCCATCTGAACACGTTTATAAAAATGATAAGCTCCCAGAGAAGGTAGATACTTATATATATCATTAAACAAGCATCCAGCACAATAATTAGCAGCAAATATGAATATAGCTCGATGAATTAACCCTGAGAGGTGAATGGCGTCAGATGCCAAGGCAGCCCTGGGAAAGCAAGGCAAACACACAGTATTGTGCTCGCACTGCAGAGGCGCATGTTCAGGAGGAACCGCACAAAGACACCACCCTTTGACCTGGAGCCTACTGGGTCAACCGCCAGTCAGATTGGCTGTGATGGTTCCGAAGGTCACCTATAGACGAGGAGGACGTAGGCAATTCATGCTCCAACAATTCACTCACCAGGCTCAAAACCTTGGCCGTGCTTGTTTTGGGATTTTGAAGGATTTCTGGGGAAAAGGATACAGTAGAATAGCGATAAAAGGGAGCGAGGTGATAGTGCCTGGTGTTTATGGGAGGAATATGCCCAATCCAGTATGTCTCACTGATGCCCATCCCCCTAGTCCTTTGGCTGTGTGGCTGAACATGCCGGTAGCGTTTAAACAGTCAATGATGGAAGTAACAGAATTCTCATTGTATGTATTTAATCCTCTGAATAGTTTTACTGTCAAACTGAGCTAGTGTATCTGCCAGGATAGCAGTGCCTTTGTCCAAGTCATCGGTCTTGTTGTCTTTACTCTGTACGGCTTCTGAAAGAGATCTCCCTCTCTGCCCAGCTTTGCTGACTCCCCAGGTCAACGGAGTCGCCACTCTGGGTGGTCAGCAGCCAATATGTCCAGAGACAGACGGTTTAGGACTTAAAGAGAATCGATACTGTAGGAGTGTCCCAGGCAGGAAACATTCGGAGGGAAGAAATGAGAGCATTTTATTTTTGCATTCTTTTCCACATTCTGTTTTATCATTGTACTTTAAAAAAATGAAAGTACTTAATGATGCCGTACTGAGTCTGAATTTCTAAGTGTGTTCTAAGTGTTTGAACACACTGAAGCTCAAGGGAGTCTTCACTGATTCAGGAGTTCTATCAGGAGCTTTATGACTTGAAGAAGTAGTCAATGACACCAAGTGAGTACAAGTTGGTTGCAAAAAAAAGAAATTACGACAGTGTGGTCGGTCCAGCTATGTTACTGAAGAAAGCACAAAACGAATAAATAAAAAATAGACACAAGGCAAGCATCATGAAATTTTAGGGATGTAAAAGAGAAATTCAATATGCAGAGGCAATAGGAAAGTGCACATTAAAACTGAAAGGCATAGAACTTGCTGATACCCCATTTTCTATTCTCAAATTTTTCATGAATATGCTTATGAATCAGTGAGAGGGAGAGATACTATCAGACAGCACCAAGAAGAGGGAAGTCATGATATAATAAAAAGCAAAAATAGCTAAGGTGACCTTTAAGGTAGATTTATAGGCTTCTAAATTTATAGGTGCATACATCCCCCCTGAAGAAATCCAGGCCATACTGTATCAGACCAAATGGAATCAAGATAATTTCAATTATTTTCTCCACACACAAAAAGATCCTTGGTCAAACCAGTTTTTCAATTTTCTTTGATACAAATAAAAACATCCGGCTAACTAACTTATTTTCACCACCGCAGAGTTCAGCTGTGGGCCGCACATTTACATTATCCTGCATTTGTCAATGACCTTGCCGTTCTCCGCTTTTATAATTCCTCCAACTGGGAGATAAAATAAAAAATCAAAACAAAACGCTAAAACCCAACTCCTGCTATTTGCTCTTCTCAAATCTATAGCAGGATCTACCACGATTTCCCTTTAACGATCTTCTAAAACAAACCTTCAACAAAATATAAAGTCGGTAGCCCTCTTCCAATATAGACACTTGATTTTTTGGTTGTTGTTTATAAAAAAAAAAGACACTTGATTTTTTTCCTTTGTGTTAGCTCTCAGTTTGCTCCAGTGAGCCTGCGGAAATGACAGCTGTCAGCAGGTTGCCTTCCTCTCTGGCTCCTGTTCATCTCCCACTGAAAAGGTAGCTCCAGATTCCAACCTGCCCTCCTCTTCCCACCCTAACCTCTTGTAAGACTTTTTCTAGGTCGGAGCAGAAGGAGTTGTGAATAAAAACCATCCAATTTCTCATTTTCTCTCCTTCACCTGCAACTTCCGACCCAAGAACCTGCTGATTAGAAATCAGTAGCTGAAATTTAAAAAAAGGAGGACTTAGATTTTCTAAACACTTTTCTCAGGGTGTCTTCCTGCATCGTGCTACCTTCCTTCCTAATCAATAGCTCATTAAAACTGTGAAGCTCACTGTGGAAGTGATAGATTCTCTGTAGCTTTGGATTATCTTCTCCAAAAGTGATTATAAAAGTTACTACTTGTTAGCAGCCCACTGATTAACCTGGTGACCACAAATATAATGGGTTCTCAATACTTTTGCCTCTTCTGCTTATTTTGCATTTCTCTCGCTTCTATTGAGTCAATCCTGATTCACAGAGACCTGATGGCACAGGGTTGACTTGTCCCTGTGAGTTGTTGAGACTGTACCTTTTAATTTTTTTAATTAAAAGATCATTTTATTGGGGGCTCATACAACTCTTACAATCCATACATCAATTGTATCAGGCATATTTGTATATACGTTGCCACCATTGTTTTCTAGACATTTATTTTCTATTGAGTACTTGGTATCAACTCCTTTTCCTCCCCACCCCGACCCCTTGATAATAAACTATTATTATCATATATTATTATATTATTAATATTTTATAAACTATTCATATCTCATATCTGACTGCTGTCTCCCTTCCCCCATGGTTTCTGTGGTTTTCTCCCCCTGGAGGGGTGGGTGTGGTTATATTTCCATCTCTATCCATTCCTGTGCACATGCTCCCGTCTAATCTGAAGTGAGAGGCAGTACTGGGGTCATGACCAGTGGGGGAGAGGAAACCTCAAGGAACCAGAGGAATGTTGTGTGTTTCATCAGTGCTTTACTACGCCCTGGTGGACTCATCCCTTTGCTGTAACCCCTCTGTAGGGGGATGTTCCACTGTCTACAGATGGGCTTTGGGTCTCTGCTGTGACCTCCCACATTCTCAACAATATTTTTTGTTTGTTTGCTATGGGTCTTCTGATGCCTGTTACCTGATCCTGTGAACACTTCATGATCGCACAGAGTGGTGTGCTTCTTCCATGTGGGCTTGTTGCTTCTCTGCTGGATGGCTGCTTGTTTCACTTCAGGCCTTTGAGACCCTAGATGCTAGATCTTTTGATAGCCAGGCACCATCCACTTTCTTTACCCCATTTGCTAATGCACCCATTTTGTCTTCAGTGATTGTGCCGGGAGGGTGAGCATCACAGAATGCCAGCTTGTTAGTACACATTGTTCTTGCATTGAGGGGGGGGGTATGAGAAGTCCAACCACTATTTCAGTGTATTGCCATATAAGTCTATGTACATAGGCCAATATCTCTATTTTCATGGATTAATGTATTTATGTATATACACACCTAGCTTATACCTCTACTCATAGATTTGCTTTCTAGATCATTCCTCTGTTTCCTTTTACCTTCCCCAGCCCTACCATCCCACTAACCCTTCTTCCTCTTAGTACTTCCTCTTAACTAGATTGCTGCTGCTCCAACACCCTCAGGATCGCTATATCCTTGTGGTTGATTTTAATTCCCTAGTTGTTCCCCTATCTATGGCATTTGCTCACCTCACCCTCCCCCCCCCACCCCTACCTTCTCCCCACATGTCCCTCTGGGACTCTTGGTCCCATTGCTTTATCCTCACGTTTGCTTCCCATGCCTAGCTTATATAAGTAGGCAAACCAACAATGACATAGACCAAATAAAAAGAAAATAAAAGATTGGAAAAAAAGAGAAAAAAACATAAATCATTCCAGGTCTGGCTGCTGGCTTTTATTACTATCTCCCCACTGGTCCTGGGGGAGTTCCAGGAGCTGTCCCTCCTAGCCCGAAGTCTATTTGGGGGGCTCTTTAGGGGCTTTGTGGGTTGGCATTGTTCCAGTTGCTGATCTGTGATGCTCTCTTATTGATTTACCTGCTTACAGTATGGGGGGTTTGAGGTTCAGATCATGTATCCCCAGTATTGTCCTCTGTCACAGTATGCTCTAGTAAAAGGACAACATGTCACACAGTCCTCTCTGTGCCTTAGCAACTTCAGACTTGGAAGCCACACGCAGTGATACACAATGCAAGAACATCCCTGACCAATCATGCAATGTCCCATAGATCTCAATTTTGCCCCCCCCCCCATTTTGCCCTCCCCCTTCCCTTTTCTGTGTGTTGGATTAACATGTACTTCCTTGGGTTTGGTCTGACTGTACCTCAACCCATATAGTGTGAGATAAATGGCTTTTATACCTACTGTGCTGATTATATTTACCTCAGGGAACTCATATTTTACTTGCGATTGGCTGACTTTGCTTAGATTCTCAATCTGTGGGTTGCAACCCCTTTGGGGGTCGAATGGCCTTTTCACAAGGATCACCTATTCATAACAGTAGCAAAATTACAGTTATGAAGTAGCAACAAAAATAATTTTATGGTTGGGGTCACCATAACATGAGGAACTGTATTAAAGGGCTGCAGCATTACAAAGGTTGAAAACCCCTGGCTTAGAATAATTTCCTCCTACTGTGTGTTGATTTTGGATCCTGACACTCTTTCATATTATTCTATCACTGTCAGTACTCCTGTTGTGGAGTTTTGGGGATTTTCAATGTACAGAATCATGTCATCTGCAAATAGAGATAGTGTCACCTCCTCCTTTCCCAGTTGGATACATTTAATGTCCTTTTGCTGTCTTATGTTGTTTGCTAGGACCTCCAGTGTGATATTGAATAGAAGTGGGGATAAGGGGCATCCTTGTCTGGTCCCCTTTTTCAGTAGGAGTGGTTTCCTCTTTTCTTCATTGACTATGATGTGGCCAGTTGACTTTTCTTAGATAACTGGTATTAATTTGAGGATTTTTCCTTTCATTCCTATCTTCTTGAGTGTCTTAATTAGGAATGGGTGTTGGATGTTGTCAAATGCTTTTTTTGCATCTATTAATATTATCATGTGGTTCTTATATGTTTTCTTATTAATGTGGTGTAAAATATTGATGGATTTTCAGATGTTAAACCACATTCTTGCATCCCTGGGATGAATGCTACCTAATCATGGTATATGCTTTATATACTTTTGCATTCTATTGGCCAATATTTTAAGGACTTTTGCATCTGTGTTCATTAGAGATATTACTCTAGAGTTCTCTAGTCCAGAGTTCTCATGGGATCCTTGCCCTGTTTGGGTATCAAAGTAAAGTGAGTGTGGGAGTTGGTCATCTTCTCTACACTCTGGAATAATTTGTGGAGTATCAGTGTCAGCTCTTACTTGATTGCTTGTTAGAATTCTCCTGTGAGGCAGTCTGGTCTGAGAGCTTTTTTGTTGGTAGCTTCTTGATAACCATTTCTATGTTTTATTTTGCTATTGGTCTGTTGAGTTCTTAACCTCTATCTGGGATAACCTAGGGAGGAATTGTTTGTCCAAGCATCTGTTCATTTCTCCCATGTTGTTGAATTCATTAGAATACAGACTTTCATAGTACTTTGTGATTATCCTTTGAATCTCAATGGGGTCTGTTGTGTTTCCCCTGTTTCATCCTGCATCTTAGCTCGATGTGTGCTCCTTCCTTTCCTTGGTTAGGATTGCCAGCGGTCTGTTGATTCTTGCGACCTTTTCAAAGAACCAGCTTTTTGCTGAATTAATCTTTTGCATTGTTCTTTTGTCTTTACACTGGTTTAACTCTGCTCTGATTTCTTTTATTCTTTTCTTCTGCTATTGGAAGGGTTGTTCTGTTGACCCTGCTCTAGTTGCAGGAGTTTCTGTGATAGTGTATTAGTCATAAGTCTCTCTTCCTTTTTCTTATATGCATCTATTGCTATCAAGCTACGTCTGATAACTGCTTTGGCTGTATCCCATAAGTTTTTATATGTTTATTCTCAATCTCATTATTTTCTAGAAATGTTATAAGCTCCTCTCTAATCTGAGCCAGTACTCATATATGTCACAGAAGGTCAATATTCATCTTCCAATTGTTTCCCCTTGTTTTCCTGGTCATTCTTTTATTAATCTCCAGCTTTATGGCATCGTGATCTGAGAAGGACATATAAGTAATTTCCATGTGTTTGAATTTACTCTGGCTTGACTTCTTTCCCAGCATGTGGTATATTTTTGAAAATGAGACAAGAGCACTTGAAAAGAATGTGAATTTTTTTTTTTGCCGTTGGATGGAAAGCTCTATATATGTCTATCAGGTCCAGTTGCCTAATTATAGTGTTTAGCTCTGTAGTCTCCTTGATGGACTTCTTTCCCAGTGATCTATGTTTTTCTGATAGTGGTGTATTAAAGTCACCTATTATGCTTATTGAATCTGTGATTTCTTTTTTCATCTTTTGAATAGTTCAATGAATTTCACAGGTCTTTTGTTAGGCAGGTATACATTTATTATGCTCACTGGTTCCTGGTTTACTGATCCTTTGAACATTATATAGTGCCCCTTCTTGTCTCTCTTTTTATGGTTCAAACCTTGAGGACAATTTTGTCAGCGATTAGGATTGCAACCCACTGCTTGTTTTAAGTTGCTGTTGTAGATATTTTCTGCCAGCCTTTTATTCTTAGTCTAGTTTTTTCTGTGAGCTTAAGATGTGTCTCTTGCAGGCAACACATTGATGTTTTCTCAGTCAGTCTGCTAGCCTTTTTCTTTTAATGTATGAATTGAGACAGTTGACTTTCAGAGTTATTAGCATGATCTGTGAATTCATTGCTGTCATCTCGTGCATTTTGTGTTTGGTGGTTTCCCATCTCTCTTCATATCAGTGGGCTGTGTTTGTATGTGGGATTTCATTCTCACCTTTTCCCTCTGAGGCCATGTTATCTTGATAATTTTTATCAGCATGTTGGCTTCTGGATGGAGTTGGGCTGTATGGTGGTCTCCTGCTTGTGCTTGGTGGATTTTGGTCTTCTGACCATAGTGAGCTGGCAAGGATGTTCCATGGGGTTGGGTGTCTTACGGAATATTCTTTGAGTGTTTCTTTGTCCTGGAAGACTCTTATTTCTCTTTGTATCTTAATAAGTAATTTGGCAGGGTAGAGGATTCTTGAGCAGATTTTTTTTCTTTCAGCTTTTGAAAGATGTTACTCTACTCTCTACACTTCATGGTTTCTGCTGATAAGTCTGAGGACATTCGTATCTTAGCACCATTGTATGTGATTACCTTCCTTTCTCTTGCTGCTCTTAAATTTTTCTCTTTTTCCTTGAAGTTGGATAATTTAACTATTGTATGCCTTGGTGAACTCTTCCTAGGGTTAAGTCTAATTGGTGTCCTATCTGATTCTCATTCAATAACCTCCCTGGTGGTCTAATTATGTCAGTAATTTTTGTACCCAAAGCGGTACATTGCTTTGCATAGTTTTTTTATATTGTAGGCCTGCAATTCTTAAGAAATTACTCATTTTAATCTCTCTAGTAGACATTCCAGGTATGACAAACTTTAATACACAGTTAACATTTGCGTTGAGCCACACTCGGGATTACCGCCAGGGAGGTTAAGGTGGGAAAGTTTGCTACCAGAATTCCCTCGCTAATTTAACTGTCTGCTTGTTAATTGTGCCTTGCTCCAGTAGACCAATTATTTGAATATTGTTCCTCTTCATAGCATCTATCATTGATCTCAGGTTTTCTTCCACCTCTTTTACTACCTTGTTTGACTCTCTCTCGTTTGCTGAAGTCTGCTTGATTGTCTTCAAAATTACTGGTATGAATCTCTGCCTCCTGTAGCCTGTCCAATTCAAGTCCCTAAGTATAATAGTAGTCCATAGATCCCTCTCCAAAGTCAGGAAGCGACATTCAATGATGCAGAATGCAGGAAGACCACAGACTGGTGAGTGTGAGGTCCTGGTGTAGTTCTGACAGCTAGGTAAGTGACTCAACAATAGGAAGGTGAATCCAAAGGGGGTGGGGAGGTTACCAGGGCCCTTCTTATGGGAAGGTCATGCCCACAAGGAGGTACCATCAGGTTGTGACCTGTTGACAAGCAAGACTCCACCCCTAGATATCAAGTTGACATGCAATTATGTAAATATCACACTTTCCTATACTGAAAAACAGAAAAATACATAGCAGAGTCAAGATGCCATCAACAAACAGAGATAAACCCGTTTGAAAACTAAACCCAGATAGTAACAAAAAGCAGATCAAGCTCAGTGTGTCAAATGAGGTCATGTGGTAAAGTTTTAACCATTCAAGTCAGATTTTTCATTTTAATTTACTATAGTTATCTCCACAATACTTTCTGCTTGATAAACAGCAGATTCCCAACACTTAATTATAGTCCAAAGGAAAACACCAGAGGCTTATCCCAAGTGTAGATTCTGCAAATGTACAGGAGTTTCATTATCATCCACAGTCTTCTGAAAAAGTTTCACAATTTGAGCTCTAATTCCATTCCCTCCTTTGGATTTGGATAATATTATTACAATCCTTGGATCATGCAGGATGGTGTGCTTATTCCATGTGGACTTAGTTGACATCTCACTTAAATGGATGCATATTGGAAAATAAGTCTGTAGGATCCGAGACACTATTCTTTCTGATATCTGGGCACCATCTGTCTTCTTTACTGTGCTTTTCTGTAGCACCTATATCTTCCATGTTTTCTTCATGAGGGCAAGTATAGAACGGGACCATGCGGTAGGAACTAGTTGTTCTTACATTGGAGCTAGGATAAAGTGCAAGCCCTAAATCCATTCCTATATCCATGCTTCCTATATGAGTGTTGTCCCACAAATCCATAGTCCAGTACCTTTCACTGCAATATTTGCAGGGGCTGGAGTGGGAAGTGGATGGAGACTATTGTCTATGAGTTTAACACTCTTCAAGAGGTTTGACTTTAGGACCATAGTACTGAACTAACCAAATATGATGGTCAAAAGACTAAAATTAATTCTATCTGAAGATAGTCTACAGGGTAAGTCAGGTGACTCTCACTGTCTCACTGCTACCATGGATACCCTCTTCCAAGTATCAATCTAGAGAGCACAGACTTTTCAACTAGGCTATCGCTGCTCAAATGTAGGCTTTGCTACTTTTCAAATGAGTACCTTTGAGTGAGTTGAGTGTCCCTGTACCTCAGCTGCAAAATTAAGACTAATCCAATGCATCTCATGCACAGCCACTTTCGTCAATCCATAGAGATTTTCTCGATACCATTATGCCAGAAGAATCAGGGCAATGGAAAAGACAGATTGACACAGTGCCTGCATCGATGGGCTCAGCTATAAGAACTATCGCAAGGATAGCATCGGACTGGACATTGTTTCATTCTGTAGTATACTCAGTTGCTATGAGTTGGAACCTCCTTGACTATACCTAATACCACCCCCACCAACAACAATGTTGAACAGGTTTCAGGTGAGTTTCTAAAGGAAAACAGACCAGAAAGACAGAGGTCTTATGATCTACTTCTGAAAATCAGTCAGTGAAAACCTTATGAATCACTATCGTCCAATTTCCACAGCCCATCGTGGGAATGATGCAGAATGGGCAGTGCCTGGGAGACACCGTGAGTCAGAGTCTATTGGATAGCATCTAACAACAGCCTGTACTACCTCTGATGATTTCATGTGAACACATACGGCACAGAAAACCTTGCCCAGTGCATGCTGAGTGTTGTGTGTGTGCCTGCCTCTCTGGCCATGAGCTTAATTCAAGAGTAATTGTGGTAACAGTCAACTCCTAACCGGACATCAAAACCAGCTTTAAGTTGTTTCCAATATGGAAAATCCCCATTATGCTTTCCCATCTCTGATCTTCACCCACTTCCAATTCAGAAGAAAAGCATAACACGGGCTGTTTTGCCAGGCTGGGGAGGAAGACCTTCTCCCAGGGCTCCTGTTTCCTCCTATACTTTAGGCTTAGCCGAGGCTCCCAGCTCCAAGGGGAGTTCTGGGCTGCTGATAATGTCCTACTGCTATTTACAGAGTGACCCAGGATGCTTTATAGTCCATGAGGATTTTAAGAGTTTGGTGAGGCTAGATCTGCTTTCATGCAAGAGAAGCAGGGGCTCAGCATTTCCACGAGTGTATGTTTTCTGTTCCCCATCTCTCATTATATTCTTTTGCTCCCCAGTCTCTAAAACTAGGTTGTGTGGTTCATATTTGAAGGTAATTCAGAAGACTTTATTTTTAAAATTATCAGCTGCTAAAATCATTGGAAACAATTTGTCTATGCCATAGATTTAGAGGAGATTATACAAATAGACTTTGGCTGGAGTTGCTGCTCATCTCCCGCATAACATGAGGATACTGTTGGTACAACTGCCCAATAAATCTCACTTTCGGCAAGTTGATTTAGACTTATAGGAAGCCAAGTAGCTATCATTTATTGAGCATCTGGCAAAGGTGAAATACGTTTTTAATTGTTTAAAGATGTTACTTCATCTAATCTTCATAGCACCCTGTGAAACTATTATTTCAGCTTTATAAATATGACAAAACAAAAGCAGAATTTAAAAAGCTAGTAATTTTCACATCACCATCTGTCCACATTCAGTTTGTTGTGTTGTGGTGACATGAGTGTTGTGAGGAGGAGCCCCGGTGCCACAGTAGGTTATGTGTTGGGCTATTAACTGCATGGTCAGCAGTTCAAAACTACCAGCCACTTTAAGGGAGAATGATGAGGTTTTCTATTCTCTGAAATCCACAGGGGTGGTTCTCTCCTGTCTTATAGGGCCCC
Source organism: Tenrec ecaudatus (assembly GCF_050624435.1). NCBI lineage: Eukaryota > Metazoa > Chordata > Mammalia > Afrosoricida > Tenrecidae > Tenrec > Tenrec ecaudatus. The sequence goes on from NC_134532.1 coordinate 201,610,501, forward strand.
TGTGAGTCAGAATCTACTCAGTGGCAATGAGTGTGTGCTTATGCTAAAAGCACTGCCAGGAGTAGCTGACATCCAACAGAGCCTCCATGGTTGACAGGTTTCAGCAGCGTGTCCAGACTAAGTCATGTTTGGAAGAAAGGCCTGTTGAACAACTCTAAAAAAGAATCAATGGAAATCCCAAGAATAGCACTGGAAGATCGTCCAGTGCAATGCTGGAAGAAGAGAACCTAGGTTGAAAGGAACTCAATGTACCCTGTGACCACAAGCAAATGAGCAATTTCGAAGATGGTGCAGGACCAGGGAAGACTCTGTTTTGATTTACATGGGGGTTCCAAAGCAGAGCAGACTCCATAGCAGCTGACAAAGAGTGCTAACTTCCCCTGAGTCTCCACTTACCTCTCAACCTCCAAGCTCCAGTTCCTAGCAACCACATTCCCCAACAGTTATAAATCTCAGCTCAGCAAAGTGCCTTGACCTCTCTCAACAACCAGAGATACTTGATTGTCTCCTTTATGTGCCTTTCTTTACTGCTTGCTGGTAAATTCATGTTTATATAAATGGCCTTGGTTGACGCCAAGGGATTAGGCAATTTGATGTTGTTATTCTAATTTATGCCCTTTCAAGATGCAGTCACAGAGAGGGGAAGAAAGACCGTGCAGAGCTCATGCATTTTCAGATGTGTTTATAAATAGAAGCAGCCTCATGCACTCAGGAGAGAGGCCACTTTCAGGCCTCTCTGGCCTTGGCCAGGTCGCTTCTTATTGTGTTCTCATTGACTAGTTCATGTAATGTACCCCTTCTGTTTTTGAAGGTTTAATGCATGCTATGGAGAAAAGACCTTTGATCATTCATTCACTTTTAATAGCAAGACGAGGCTTAGTGGCAAGATCAAGTAGCAGCTTGGAGGAAGACAGTGCAAGGGACGGTGCCCAGTTTTATTTGATCCAACAAACATAAGCAAATGACCAGTCAAGCATCTAAACATTAAATACAATAGAGCACAGTGATGGCATCAGGTCATATTGAACTCTCAGCTGATCACGGTAATTCAATGCAGCATTCTACTGAGTCATACAGTAAGGGGTGTGACTTTACATATAAGACGTGCACTTAAAAACTAGCAATCATTAATTCTCAACTACTGTGATTTCTGAGTCAAAACCAGACATTTTCTAATAGTGTTTGCTGGTTCCTCCCCAAATGCAATGTGTGCCGTGTGCATTCTTCCCCCTCATTCTACCTTGGACTTATTTGTGGGAAAGTTCATGTGAGGCCAATAACTGAATTGCCAGTCTTTGACTAGATAGCCTCCTGATGTTAGGCACACTGCGAGAGGTTTTCTGGTGCCAATACGACACCTGTAAGAAGCATATGGATGGAGTTTAATATGTCAATCAGGTCTCAGCTTGATGATCTTTTTGGTGGTGTGACCCAGAGGCTGGTTCCTCTCTCTCCCTCCCTTCACCTTCCTGCTCTCAAGTTACTCAGAGAGCTGCCAGAGCCAGTCACTGGATCTATGGGACTTTTCAGAATTGGTCTGGGATGTTCTTGCATTCTGCATCACTGAGTCTGGAGCAGGACTTATTGACTAGTCAGGCTTAGGGAGTTGAGTTGGACTGGGCTGGGATGTTTTTCTGATATACAATTACTTTTTTGATATAAAGCTCTTTCTTACACATATATGAATGTCAAGGGATTTGTCTCTCTAGTCAACCCTGCCTGACACACACCCTAATTACTAGGAACATGGTAGCACATAAAGCAAAGGCGTTAGAACATAAATAAACATGAGTTGGTGCAATGGATTCATTTGTGTCCTCCAAAAACTATGTTCAGGAGTCCTGGTGATGGAATGGTTATGTATTGGGCTGTGATCTTCATAGTTAGAAGTTTGAAACCCGCAGCAGCCCTGAGGAAGAAAGACTAGGCTTTCTACTCCTGTAAGCAGTTACAGTTTGGAAGCCCACAGGGGGGTCACTACGAGTCAGCATTGATTCAATGGCACCAAGGCAAGCTATGTTCAGGTATGTAACTGTGGGAACTTTTTTACTTGGAAATAAAGTCTTTATAGACGTAATGAGTTACAATGAGGTTGTACAGCGGTAGGGTGGGCACTAATCAAATAAAATTTGTTTTCATACATAAATACAGACAAGCACAGGCGGAAAAATAGTACACAATGATGGTAGCAGAGACTGGAGTGATCTGTCTACAGACAAGAGAATGCCCAAACCAAAATGAAACAAAAAAATCAATTCAACTCTGACCCATAGTCACCTGCAGCAGAGAGTAGAATTTCCCCTCTGGATTTCCAAAACTGTACATCTTGTCCAAAGTAGACAGCCTCAACAAATGATGTCTATTTTGTTGGAAACTGAGTCTGAAGTATACGACTCTTACTTTCAAAACTCAGTGCCATCAAGTTGAACCTGATTCATAGGGAGCCTATAGGAGAGAGTAGAACTGCTCTTGTAACTTTCTACTCTTCATAGGAGTAGAAAGCTTCATCTTTATTCCATGGAGCAGCTGGTTGCTCTGAACTGCTGACATTGCAGCAAGCAGCCCAACATGTGACCACTATTGAGGTTACATGCCATTGACTCGACTCTAACCCATAACAGCCCTATGCACAACAGAATGGTCCTGTGCTGTCCTCACTGTTGGTCCAATGGCTGAGCTCATTGATGCAGCCACCGTGTTAATCCATCTCCTTGAAGAACTTTCTCTTTTTGGTTGGCTCTCTACTTTACCAAACACAATGTCCTACTCCATGGACTGATCCCATTTGACAATATTTCCAAAGTATATAAGATGAAGTCCTCCCTTTTGGTTTTATTTTTTTAATTTAATCATTTTGTTGGGGGGCTCTTACAACTCTTATCACAATCCATACATACAACCATTGTGTCAAGCACATTTGTACATTTGTTGCCATCATCATTCTTAAAACATTTTCTTTCTACTTGAGCCCTTGGTATCAGTTCCTCGTTTTACCCCCTCTCTCCCTGTTCCCCGATCCCTCATGTAATCTTGATAATTTGTAAATTATTATGATTTTGTCCTATCTTATACTGTCAGACATCTCCCTTCACCTACTTTTCTGTTGTCCATCCCCCAGGGAGGAGGTTATATGTAGATCCTTGTAATCAGTTCCTCCTTTCCACCACACCCTCCCTCTACCCTCCCGGTATTGCCACTCTTACCACTGAAGGGATCATCTGTCCTGGATTCCCTGTCTTTCGAATTCCTATCTGTACCAGTGTATATCCTCTGGTATAGCCATATTTTTAAGGTAGAATTGGGATCACGATAGTGGGGCAGGGGAGGGGAGATAGGAGGAAGCATTTAGAAACTAGAGGCAAGTTGCATGTTTCATCGTTGCTACACTGCACCCTGACTGGCTCATCTCCTTCCCATGACCCTTCTGTAAGGGAATGTATAGTTGCATACAGATGGGTCTTGGGTCCCCAATCTGCACTCCCCCTCATTCATAATGATTTGATTTTTTGTTCTTTGATGTCTGATACCTGATCCTTTTGACACCTCTGATCACACAGGCTGGTGCACTTCTTTCATGTGGGCTTTGTTGCTTCTGAGATAGATGGCATCTTGGTTACCTTCAAGTCTTTAAGATCCTAGATGCTGTGTATTTTGATAGCCGGGCACCATCATCTTTCTTCACCACTTTTGCTTATGCACCCATTTGTCTTCAGCAATCGTATTGGGGAGGTGAGCACACAATGGTATGATTTTTTGTTCTTTGATGTCTGATCTCTGATCCCTTCGGCAACTCATGATCACACAGGCTGGTGTGCTTCTTCCATGTGGACTTTGTGACTTCTGAGTGAGATGGCCATTTGTTTATCTTCAAGCCTTTAAGACCCCAGATTCTATATCTTTTGATAGCTGAGCACTGTCAGCTTTCTTCCCTACATTTGCTTATGCACCCACTTTGACTTCAGTGACTGTGTTAGAAAGGTGTGCATCATGGAATTCCAGTTTAATAGAACAACGTGTTCTTGCATTTGAGGGAGTACTTTAGTGGAGGCCCAATGTTCATCTGCTACCTTAAAACTAAACCTATAAATATATGCACATAGATCTATTTCCCCATCCTCATATATATATTTACATATGTACATGCCTTTATTTAGACCTCTATAAATGCCCTTTACCTCCTAGTTCTTTCCTCTATTTCCTTTTACTTTTCTCTTGTCCCACTATCATGCTCAGCCTTCAGTTAGGTTTCAGTAATTCTTCTCAGTTACATTACCCTTATCATACCCTACCAGGCCTTGACTCATGCTCTATCAGCAAATGAAAATCCCGATGGCTCCACTCCCACAGGTTTTACTCAACTCAGCTAGCCATGTTGGACTCCCTTCCAAAAAAGCATCTCCTCTTTAGTCATATTTTGAGTATCCTCACTCCTGAGGGGTCCATCCTCTGGCAGTATCTGCAACAACGTTCTGCTTCCTTTATTCAGGTTTTTAGCAGTTGCTGATGCCTCGAAGCAATGAATAAGGTTTTCAGTGACTACTTGCTTTGAAGTGAGGAGTTGAATCTGTGCATTTTCTGTACGCTCTGCTTCTGTGAAACCTGTTCACTTTGGTTGACTTTATTGACATTGAAATATCAGTGACATATCTTCCAGCTTCACAAAAACATAGAAGCTACCACAGTAAGGCCAGCTGACTGACAAGTAGCCATTAGCCATACCAAACCATAATGCTTCTTGGAATCAGTGGAGTCTATCTAATTTAATATCAGCAATGGGAACCTCTTTTCATGCTCTAAAGATATCACTTAACTCTATTCCCGAGAGAAGAGCCAAGATAAGCACATCATTCTGGCAGCCATCCTAGTGAACTCCGTGCTGTCACACTGAACTCTTGAACACATACATTGATTGCAAGGAAAAAACATTATTTGTAGTCAGAGACATTGATTGTTCTGTTTCTTATGCTGAATTAAAGTATCTCAGGACTGGAGAGAAAATCTTATCATCAACTCTTCCTTCACCCATGACACTTTGGTTGGAAGAGATAATTGTGGTCCTCGGAATGCTGCATGCTTCCACACAACCCCATGTCTTTGCACATGAGCATGCCTTTGCAAATACTGTTTTCTTGGCTTGAAATGCTTTTGCCCTAATTTCAAAATCTATATGATATACTTGCTATTTTTTAACCTCTAAATGTTGTATATATTTGAGTTACTCTCAACCTAGAAGATAAATGCAGATTATTTAATAACACATGTTTATTGGCAGTTTGATGCATGTCAAACATTGTAGAAGGTAAAATGATGAATGAGTGGTAATCCTTCTGAGATTTCAATTCAAGTAGTAATAATTTATTGGGATATATATATATATTACCAGTTCCACTATTAAATGTCAGGAATACAAATAAAAACAAGTAATTTTCCAGAAATATGCATAATCAAACAGGAAAACACTGAGATAACATTAAAATATAACAAGAGATCATATCTAATAACATATAAAGGACTGATAAATTCTTTAGTGGCTGGTTAGAGAAAATACCAGAGAAAGCACCATAAAGTAAGAGTCGAGCTGAAAAAGAAAGGAAAAATATCAGTTTTTCATGTAAAAATGTTGAGAAGGGTATTCCATGGAGGAGGAAGAACATGAACGCCTTGTACTGTAGGGGCGTACAGGAAATACCTATCTGTTCACAGGTTGAAAGAGCAGGAGTTAGGTTTTTTGTGTGTAAGATCTACAGTTAAATGCTGCCATCTCCTCAGTTCTGGAAACTGGACCACAGCAGATGGAGTTAAGCTGCTCCAAATGCCACATCTGGAGAGTTTAGTTGTCTATGGTCACCTTACAACAAGCAAGGTTTCTTATTACCTGCCCCATTCCAAGTTCTGCGATTGTATCTCTAGTTGGAGAACCTCCATCCTATTCATAACCACATCTAGAGTGAGTATCAAATACATTGCTTTTAGCCTCAATCCAATACCAACACAAGGTTGGGGATCACATAAGGAAGAGTTGAAACATGTGGAGGCACAATGTAAACTGCTTCACCGACAAAAGATCAAGTTGCTTAACACACAGGTGTCTTCTAGGCATCAGGCACATAGTACTGGGGACATGAAGATGAATAACAAATGAGCCCCAACTTCAGGTGGCTCCCTTGTTAATACAAGGAAAGAACAAAATTGAGCTAAATTGGTAAACACTTAACAAGTTTATATATATATATACACATATATACACATACATATATACATATATATACATATATATCTGGAATAATTCAAATAAAAAATCAGTTTGAGGGAGGATGTGTAGAATTTTAATTCTAGAAATTGATGAAATCGATAATTGGTAGAAATTATCAAAGCTTTCTTAGGAAATGATGATTTGAACCAAACAGTGGTTTGATTTGGGGTTGTCTTAATTTTCTAGGGCCGAGGAAACAAAATACCAGAAGGGTGTGGCTTTAAAGAACATAAATTTATTGTTTCAATATTCTGGAGTCTAGAAATCCAAATTAGGAGATCAGTCTTCTGATAGCTTCCATCAATTTTAGGCATTCCTTGCCTTAAATCTGTCTCCATAGATGTAAATTATTCTTCCTCTGTCTAATATCTATTTTGGGGTCTGGTGTCCTCTTGTATAAAACACCACTATGTTGGGATTATGGCCCACCCATACCGATATGGCATGATGTTAAATCATAAGATTTTCAAAGTCCTTATTTCCAAATAAAGACTTATTTGGTTGTTCACAGGAGCCCGGAATTGGACTTGAATATATCACCTTGTAAATGGCCATGCAATTTAAGAGTTGACCATTCTATCACCATGGCTCATTGACAAAAACCATCAGAATACATGTTTAGGCCCTCAACCAGATGGGCTGAAGTGGCTGCACCAATGGGTTCAAGCACAGGAACAATTGTGAGGATGACCCAGTGTTTCACTCTGTTGGGCATGGTGTTGCTATGGGTCAGAGCCCGACTCGTCTAACAACAACAATCAGTGATACTCTGGGTCTTTACAGAGAAAAGCATAAGAAAGCGTAATGAATAAATATTTAATACAGTTTGAACTGAACTCTCAAACTACTTACAGATAAATATTTCATTTCTTGCCAGGAAGCCAGTTTGGCAGATTGTAATGTAGCAAGTGGTGAGAAAACATAAGTCACCTTGAGATGTGATTGAATATAATCAATGCTTAATGGCAAATTTGTGGCCCCTGTAATGACCACAGTTAAATCAAATCAAATTGAACCATAAATTTGAATGTTCTTTGGAACTGGGTCATATGAAAATAAGCTTTATGAAGAAAAAAATCAATTTACTAATATTACTCTGATTGAACTCACAACTCATAATATGGAGTCTTAATATTTTTATTTGAACAGATTTTTCATATACATTTTGCATATTCACATGAATTAAACTGAGTAGGCAAATTTGTGTAGCTATACCTTCAAAGGTTAAATCAACAGTCATACATTTTCTTCTGGTCGATTTTATTTTAGCCACATCAGCTAAAATCAGGGTGGGCTCAATCACTTAAATGTAGAGATGCTTTAATTTTCTTTCAATTAAATAAATAAGAAAGTAGAACTGCTCTCAGCACCAGGACTACGTAAAATTAACCGAATGGTTTCAGAGCCTCTAAAAGTTTGATGATCGCTTACTCTTCTGGCAGAATAAACTTACCAAAAGTGTAATATGTTTTGAAACATAAAGCATGGCATATTGATCTCAAGATTTATTATAGCTTCATGTCAGTATCTGTGTACTATTGCTCAAATTCCAGACCCTCGATGTCTACCTGTAATTTCGGAGTCAACAGAATTGTTCCCTGAGTCATTCATTATTCAAACGTGGAACAGTTGATTTGGGGAGCTAGACATCTGAAGTTACACAGACTCCAGTAATAGGGTCCACCAAAAATAGTACTCAAACCTCTGCTTTCATAACTCAAATCCTACTCTCGATGGTCTTTAGAATCTTTCATAGACACAGGCACAAGAGGCAACAACCAGATGCTACTTCAGGTCTCTCCTGGATTCAGAACTAAGAAGCAGAGACTAGAGTCTTCAGAAGATAACTGGGAAAAACAAATTGAGGGACTGGATGTGTAAAAGAATTGTTAGAGGCCAAATTGTGTTACCCCTAAAATATTCATTGTGAAACCTAACCTCTGTGTCTTTGGTTAAAATCCCATTTTGGAACCGGTTTCATTCTGTATTTCAATCAGACTGCTGCTGTGGGGTGTGTCTTAAATCAATCTCTTTTGGATATAACGAGAGGAAACAATCAAGAAGCAATGAGGAGGGAAGATAAATAGCAAGTCACATAAAGTCAACTGAGAAGAAAAAGTTGAAAAGAGCCTAGGACTTTCTTTAGGAGGAGACCATCTTTAATTCAGATTTCTAGTCTCCTAAACTGTGTAATGCAAAAGTGGGAAACAAAGAGGAAGGGTCAAAAGTTGGGATATATGGCCTTGGTGATAAAAATGTTGCTGGAGAAAGAGTAATAGAATTTTGCAAGAACAATGACTTCTTTGTTGCAAATATCCTAAATATATACATGGACCTTACCCGATGGAATGCACAGTTTTCAAATTGGCTATATTTATGGGAACAGACATGGTAAAACTTAATATTACCAACCCAAACAAGGCCAGCTGCCAACTATAGAACAGATAATCAACTGCTCATACACATGTTCAAACAGAAGCTGAAGAAAATAAAAGCAAGTTCAAAAGAACCCAAATATGACCTTAGGTTACACAAACTGTATTTAGAGACAATATCAAGAAAATATTTTATGCATTAAGTACTAAAGATAAGGTTTGGGATGGCATCAAGAACATCCTAAATGAATAAAGCAAAATTCATTAAAAAGTCAAGAAAGAATGTGCATTTTAGAGGAAACTCAGTAATTGCTCTTGAATGAAGAGTAGCTAAAACAGAAGAAATTACGATGTGAAAAAGCTGTAAGAAAAATACAAAAGGCAACTTAAAGGACAATGTAAAGCATTGTGATGGAATGTGCAAAGAGTATGAGTGAGAAAATAAAAATGGAAGAGCATGCTCAGCATCTCTCAAGGTGATAATATAGAAGAAACAGTCAAGCCTTCAGTTGTAATACTGAAGGAATCTATGAGCAAAATGTTTAATAATGCAGGAGTCTCCAAAAGAAGATGGGAGGAATACACGGAGTCACTGTATCAACAAAATTTGATAGAAATTCGGCCATTTCAAGAGGTAGCATATGATGAAAAACTGAAGCTATTGAAGGAAGAAGTCCAAGCTGAACTGAAGTCAATAGCAAAAGGCTCCAGAAATTGGAGGAATACTAATTGAGATGTTTCAAAACACTACTCTGTCCTATAGGGTCACTATGAATCAGAATCAACGCCATGGCGGTGAGCTTTTTGAGGGAGAGATCCTTAGATGGGAAAGTGGTAAGACTTTTTTCTCAAGTACTTTAGACTCCTTATTAAGAGGGACCACTGTCTGAAGAATTAAATTATACTTGGGAAAGAAGAGGGTCAGCGAAAAAGAAAAAAACCTTCAAAGAGAAGGATTGACAAGGGAGTCAAATATGGGAATGGTTCTGAGGATGGGACTGCGATAGTCAGTGTTTTTCATGCTGGTGTTGTACACGAAGCTACTCTGAACCAGAAGTGACTGAATGGTACCCAACAAGAGAGGTTGGTCTCCCCCACCCTCCGCCCCTGCCACCTTTTCATCCTTATCGTAGACAGACTTGCCAATGAACAATTTCAACGGTTTCTTTGCCTATCCGTACTGAAACGCACATTTAAAATGTAAATTTAGTAATGCAACCCCAGACAGGAAAACATCCAAGACTTTCCACTATTCAAAGGCTTTAACACACTTTCAAGCTCCCAGTGTCTGCCTCAGTTTCCCTTTACAAAATCAATCCTGACTTTTCTGTACTTTATTCTTCATCCCAGAGCAGCATCTCCTTACCCTTTCAAGATTTCTTTCTAACAGATGTTTCCCCATTAGCACTTCCCAGTTTTCTAAAAATTATTTACTCTGTGTATAGGCATTAAAGACTAACATGCAAGGACATTCTATAGGAGGAAAGAAATGCTGGAAAATATTTTTTCTTGTGCTCAATACTACCCTCGTGTATCCTAAAGTAAACCCCCAGTGTAGTAAAGCTCCCTCCCACCCCCTGGCATATCAGGTCTTCCTTTCTCTCTGATCTCAGGGCTGCCTCATTCATTGGGATTTGCCATATGTGCGAACCCAAACCCATACCAGTGATAAGCAGATTCTATATTCTGGGTGCAGAGACTTGGTTTGCATGATGACAGAGAATGTTGAATACCTGTTTTCTCCACGTATACCTATATTTATGTTAAAAAAAGGGCAGGTTTCAAGGTTCAGAGCCCACACCCATGAACTCAAAGAACACCATTTTCTTAGCTTCGTAGTGATTCTGCAACAGAACTATTAAAAGTGGGTGGTTTAATGAACACAAATCTAATTTTTCACAGTTCTGAAGACCAAAAGTTCAAACAAGGGGCTCAGGCATGTTGATTTTGTCTTTTTAGCCCATAAAGGTCTTTCCTGGGTTTCTTGGCTTATAAAGTACCCTCACATGGCCTCTGTTTTCCCTAAGTTGTACTTAATCAGTGTCTAATCTGATCTATTAACTCAGAAGGTCTAGGTTAAGAACATACTCTAAACTGACCTGGACTCACTGACACAATACAGCAAATCCCATTTTCAAACAGCATCAGGATTAATGTCCCATCATATTATTAGAGTATGCAGTTCAATCCATAATTGTCAGCCCTCCATTCTAAAGTAATAATTTTCAAGGAGGTGATTGGGTTAGAGAGGGAAAGAAGTAGGATTGGTTATCACTGTTGGTAGTGAAATATGTTATAATTAGTGAGGATATTTGCATCTACAGTGAACAGGAGCCAGATGTTTTCTTTCTTTTCTTTTTTTTAATCATTTTATTGGGGACTCGTAGAACTCTTATCACAACCCATACATATAAGCATTATGTCAAGCATATTTATACATTTATTGCCATAATCATTTTCAAAATATTTGCTTCCTGCTTGTACCCTTGGTATCAGCTCCTCATTTTTTGCCCCTCCCTCCCCCTCCCTTATGAACTCTTGATAATTTATGAATTATTACTATTTTGTCATATTTTACCCACTCCCTTCACCTACTTTTTTTGCTGTCCATCCCCCAGAGAGGAGGTTATATGTAGATCCTTGCAATCAGTTCCCCCTTTCGACCACACTCTCCCTCCACCCTCCCAGTATCACCACTCTCACCACTGGTCCTAAAGGATCATCCGCCCTGGATTCCCTGTGTTTCCAGTTCCTATCTGTACCAGTGTATATCCTCTGGTATAGCCAGATTTTTAAGGTAGAATTGGAATCATGATGGGCGGGGGGCGTTTAAGAACTAGAGGAAAGTTGTATGTTTCATCGTTGCTACACTGAACCCTAACTGGCTCATCTCCTCCCCACGACCCTTCTGTAAGAGGATGTCCAGTTGCCTGAAGATGGGTCTTGAGCCTCCACTCTGCATTCCCATCATTCAGAATGATTTGAATTTTTGGTCTTTGATGTCTGATACCTGATCCTTTTGACACCTCGTGATCACACAGGCTGGTGCGCTTCTTTTATGTGGGCTTTGTTGCTTCCGAGATAGATGGCCGCTTGTTTACCTTCAAGTCTTTAAGACCCTAGATGCTATATCTTTTTATAGCCAGGCTCCATCAGCTTTCTTCCCCACATTTGCTTATGCACCTGCTTTGTCTTCAGCAATCACGTCAGGAAGGTGAGCATCATGGAATGCCAGTTTAATAGAGCAAAGTATTCTTGCATTGAGGGAGTACCTGAGTGCAGGCCCAATGTACATCTGCTACCTTAATACTAACCCTATAGATATATGCAAATAGATCTATTTCCCCATCCTCATATATAAATATACTTACATATGTACTTGCCTTTACTTAGACCTCTATAAATGCCCATTTTCCTCCTAGTTCTTTCCTCAATTTCCTTTTACTTTCCTTTTGTCCCACTATCATGATCAGTCTTAATTTGGGTTTCAGTAATTCCTCTTGGTTACATTATTACCCTTGATCAAGCCCTACCAGGCCTCCTACACCCTCCTCACCACCAATTTGGATCACTTGTTGTTCCCTTGTCCCTGGGTGGGTTAACACCACTTCCTTTCCCCCCACCTACCCTTCTCCCATGTCCCCCAGTAACTGTCAGTCTTGTTGTTTTCTCCTGTAGATTGTTCACCCAGCCTATCTTAGTTAGACAGACTGTGGAGATATTAACATGCACCAAAACAAGACAGAAAACAAAGCAACAAAAGAAAACAAAACATCAACAACAAAAAGCCAACGACAAACAACATCAACAACAAAGAAAAGCCTATAGTTAGTTCAAGGACTGTCTGTTTGCCTTTAGGAGTGTTTTCAAGTCGAGTCTGTTGGGGTGCCAAGCCCTGGCCACAAAGTCTATTTTTGGTATTCCCTGGGGACTTCATTGCTCTGCTCCCCTTGCTGTTCTCTTGCACACCCTTAGTGTTTTGCCTCAGTGTGGTGGGATTAGATTGGGTGCAATTTCCAATACTGTGTCTCCAGTATTGTCCCCTGTAGAGTTAAGGGTCAGTGAGGGATATCATGTCTCATAGTGGGGCTGGCCATACAGTCTTGTCTGTGCATTGGCTGCTCTGAGCAGGGATATAATCCTTAAGGCTTGGTGGGCCAGGATATGCTGCCCTCTCTGTTCCTCCCCCTTCATTTGCTCCTGTGTGCTCTGATCAGACACGTTCCTCTCCCTGAGCTGCAGCTTCAGTGAAATAAATCCTGTCTTCTGAAATAAATTCTTCTGGGGGGAGGGGCAGGTATCCACATGGTTGAGATGGGGGCCGGCCCCTCAGACCTCTCCACTGGTTTCCTACTCCATGCTGGTATGTTGCAGTCACATCTTGGAGCACTGGGTTGAAGTCTGGTGTTTTCATTGCCTACCTCTCCCTAGTCCTTTTCTACTTTGTTAACTAAGTACATTTTAAATCTCTGTTAAATTTAAATTCCTTGGAAGCAAAATGCATGTTTTATGCAAATTTGAAATATTACAATGGATTAGTATGAGGACAATCAGGATTTTCTAGACTAGAAGTGGTAGTTTAAATCAGAGGCAACAACTCTCCCTTCTCCCTGTAAACAGCACTGCTTTACAAGCATACTGTTCTATAACTTAGATTTTTACACTGCGCTACAAGACTCACTCAGGTCAATGAAATGATAGATGAAAGAAAGGTCTGGGAATGACGTCTGAGATTGCACGTCTGTATTTCTGTTCCTATGAGGACAACATACGATAGTAAGTTTCCTTATGCCTCCTAGCTTCAAAACTCTCACTGTCATTGAGTCGATTCTGACTCATAGTGATCCCATTAGGCAGGGTACAACTGCCTCTCGTGGGATCCTGAGATTTATGACACTTTATGAGAGTAGAAGGCTGTATCTTTCTTCCTGGAAGCAGCTGGTGGTTTTGAACTGTTAATCTTGTAGTTAGCAGTCCAATGAGTAACCAACTGCTCTAATGACCAGCAGACCCCAGACTGTCAGATGCATAAGGGAAAAATGAATGCTTGTTATTTTGGCCTGTTGAGTTTCATGGGAGTTTGTTATTTACCCTTATTGAAATCATATGGATTAAGCAGTGGGTCTCAATCTGTGAGTCATGATCCCTTTGCGGATCTATAGACCCTTTCACAGGGGTTGCCCGATTCATAACAGTAGCAAAATTATAGTTATGAAAAAGCAACAAAAATAATTTTATGGTTGGGGGTGACCATAACATGAGGAACTGTATTAAAGGCTGTGGCATTAGGAAGGTCTAGAACCAATGGATTAAGGCTAAGAAACCTCTAAAGCGATAGGTATGTTGCCAGCCTCTAGTTGGGTCGAAAATATAAATGATATCTTTAAAGGTCCTCCTGTGATATGTGATCAAATTCCTCTGAAGTTCTCTGTCATTATTGTAGAATAATGAAAAGATTGAATGCCATTCTATTTAATATATTTTGTATTGAATATCTTCTTTTTCTTCTGATCTAAGCTCTGTGAAGTCAGCCATGGCATCTAGTTCACTGCCTGCTAAAACCTGGGGCAAGGAGTGCAGTAGTTACAGGATGGTATGCTAATCACAAGGTCAGCAGTACAGGACCACCAGCCGCTTCCTTAAAGTTTTACAGCCTCACAAGCCCAGAGGGGCATTTCTCCTCTGTCCATTAGGGTCAGTAGGAGTTGAACTCATCTCTATGGCAGTGAGTCTGGGTTTATAACCTGGTGATGTTCTATGTACCCAATATATAGAAAACACTCAGTTAATATTAGTCAAATGAGTAAAGTAATAAATTAGACTGATAAACCCCTAGAATGCTTCAGAAAACTTCTGATTCTGCCATCAGAAAAATGAACATGAACATATGCATAAAAATGGATCTGATCATAGAGGGGTTTAGGAGAGGAGATGGGTCAGTCAGGGTGCGAGGTAGTACCGATGAAGAACACAGCTTTCCCCCAGATCCTGCATGCTTCCTCCCCCCAACTACCATGATCCGAATTCTACCTTGCAGGACTGGATAGGGCAGAGGTTGTACACTGGTGCATATGGGGGCTGGGGGCACAGGGAATCCAGGGTGGATGATACCTTCAGGACCAAGGGTGTGAGGGGCGATGCTGGGAGAGTGGGTTGGAAAGGGGGAACTGATTACAAGGATCCACATGTGACCTCCTCCCTGGGAGATGGACAGCAGAGAAGGGGGGGAAGGGAGACTCCGGATAGGGCAAGATATGACAAAATAACAATGTATAAATTACCAAGGGCACATGAGGGAGGGGGAGCGGCGAGGGAGGGGGAAAAAAAAGAGGACCTGATGCAAAAGGCTTAAGTGGAGAGCAAATGCTTTGGGTTCAGTAAGTTTCCTGGGGACAGTCGTTTGGTCAGATGAGTCATTTCCCTCCCCATGCTGTGCATCCTTCTGTATGTTATATCATCTTTGACTCACCAACTAAGTTAATGACCATGCACAGACCAGAAACAAGAGGAAAAATATGAAGGGGTCATGTTGCAGGAGCCAGAAGGAAGGCTATACTATAATCAGAGAAAGTTGACACCATATGAGAGGGGCCAGAACTGCTGCAGAAAGATGTGTTCCATACTGTGAGCTTGAAGTTGCCTTTCTGGGACAGAAAGGGAGGGTAACTGCTTAAGGGTCTATGTAGACCAGAGGGAGCACATTTACAATTGTGTCCTTCTCCATCAAACCATTTTGAAATTGTGCCTCTTTGCAGTAGGCTGTCTTCTGTTACACTGAGAAAACGGATGTGCGCAGTCGATTGCCTTGGTCTTTGTTGGGACTACCTGCTGGCATTTAAAACAAACCTAACAAAAACATGAAGAATAGCTGCCTTCCAGCTGAATTCACCTCTTGGAGACCCTGTGCGTGCATGCAGAGTAGAAGGAAAAGTCTTAGAACTTCCAAGCCTGGAATATTTTGGAAGCACATCATTAGATATATCTTCCCAGGGATCTCTGCGTGGTGCACAGCCCAGGATTCCTTTTGTTACAATTGATGCTTCAAATCAGTACAGAGGGAAATTTGTGGGGTGGCCTCATGAAGGTGAGGAGATGGTTTCCCGGTGGTGTGGGATCAGCTGTTGTACTGTTGTCCACTGCAATGTAGATTCTGACTCACAGTGACCCTGGAGGACAAAGCAGACCTGGGCCTGCCCCCGGGTTCCTCTGAGCTGAGAACATTTACTAGAGCAGATTGACAAGTCTTTTTCCTCATAGAGGAGCTCCTGGTGGTTTGAATTACCAACTTTTGAAGCTAATGGCCAAACAGCTTGATTAACAGTCTGACCTGGTGGAATGAACTCCAAATGCACTATCCCCCTCACATAATAATAATAATAATAATCATTATCATCATCTTGATTTTTTATTTCACTTGACAAGCTTTTTTTTTGGCACCAAGTGACAATGGCATCTTTGATTGATGTTTGATTTTGAGGTCAGAATAGCTCCATGTCTTGTCACCAGTAATGACCTTGGGGGAAAAAGTCAGGGCTGCTTTGAAGCTGTTCTTTCAAAGCATGGCATGTTTCCACTCAATGCTCTTTTCTTGGTCAGTCAGAACCCAAGGCACAAACTTTGAAGTGACCTTGCTCATTCCCAAGAGAGTCCAGATAATTTGTTCATGTCTTCAATAGTCCATTGTCGGTCTTTGAGCTGAAGCGCATGAATTTTTTGGATGTTTTTGTTCATGAAGTTGATGATGTCCAGAATGGGTTTTGTCATCAGTCCACATTTTCACTTTTCTTTGAAATGAGAAAAACAGTTGTACACCCCAGGTATTTCCATAGTGCTGTCCTGTGGCATTTCTCCTGAGCCAGAAACAAATTTTCATAGCCAGACGGACCTTCTCCTAAGTCAGCCATCACAAAAAATGAGGTTTGAGCAAAACTTCTTTTATGAAAAATTTCACTGTGACCAGAGAAAACCTTACCAGGCAATGCCACTGGGCGCACTAACTCAGAGAGGTTGTTCGATGTTTGCCTAGTGGAAAAAAATCATACTATGAAAGCTTTGCCCATCTGAGCTTCTTTCTTTTTTCCTTTTTTTTTGGTACCACCCCATCTATATGTGTATACATCATGTTGGGATGACTATGACTTTTCCACATTTAGACCTTCCATGACTCTCAAGATAACTTGGGCTGGGGGGACAAAGGGACAAAGAAAGACAAAATTTATGCACAAATTGAAACAAGCAGACATATGGCAAGTCAGTACTTCTCTCCAGGAACTGCCTTTCCCATCCCTTGAGATTATAACTCTCATTACTTACTTATCACACTCCTGCAGAGATGATTCCTGACACCAGAAGTCCATGGGAACCCAGCCATCTATGGAACAGCAATGGCTGTGAACCTTGTTTACCAGGTTTAAACAAGTGGCAAGCCAAAAAAGAAAAACAAAAAGAAAAGAAACTACTGCTCTCACGCCAGAGACAGCGGGAGGACATCTCTGGTGTCTTAGTATTTTATCTGTAAGTAAACAAGGGTATGTGTTTCCTTATGAAAGATGGAAATGAAACCTACATTGAAAATAACAGCCATTATAATGGGCCCAAGTTTACAACCCAAGAAAGCTTTTTCACATTTTAAGTTTCTAAAATGCATATATTTTCTCACTATAACAATGCTGCAAATGTTTGTTTTTTCTCCCTTCCCTACATTGCTGCCTCCTTCCTACTTCAGCTCCTCCTATCTCATTGAACTTCCCGCTGCACCTGGTAACACCAGGAATAACAAATTCTCCATCCATCACTTATCAAAGTAGTTGAGCAATAAATGGTAACACATGTCAATCATAATCATATTCACTGGTTTTGAAGCTGGTGAATTAAATCTATCTTAGAAACCTTTTTAGTGTGTTTAATGCTTTTCTGTCTTACTTGAGAGAGTGGGTTGAATGCAAGTTAGTGTTACTGAATAACAAGATGTTATTCTCATGGTCATGTTTATCATAATGAGTAGGAAAGATAATATTATAATATTGAGTGGTAAAGATTATATGCTTTTCTTCTATCTTTATGCTGATTGCCTATCAACTCCCCTATATATTTTTCCATATGTGGAAAATTTCCCTATTTCAGTCTCTATGTTTAGAAAAGGTCCTAGGTGATAATGACATGTCAATTAAAGGTCAATTAGGACTAAATTAAGAGCCAAGGAATTTGATAGTAAAGTAAAAAATCTTTAAAATGTTGAATGTCTTTCTTTTCTAATCATTTGATTGGGAACTCGTACAACTCATCACAATCCATCCATCCATCCATTGTGTCAAGCACATTTGCGCATTTGTTGCCATCATCATTCTCAAAACATTTGTTTTCTACTTGAGTCCTTGGTATCAGCTCATTTTTTCCTTCCTTCCCTGCTCCCCCTCCCTCATGAACCCTTGATAATTTATAAAATTATTATTTTTTTGTCATACCTTACACTGTCTGATAGCTCCCTTCACCCACTGTTGTCCATCCTCCATGGAGGAGATTATATGTAAATCCTTGTAATCAGTTCCACCTTTCCAGTCCACCCTTCCTGTACCCTCCTGATATCGCCACTTGAAAGGATCATCTGTCCTGGATTTCCTGTGTTTCCAGTTCCTATCTGTATCAGTGTACATCCTCTGGTCTAGCCAGATTTGTAAGGTAAAATTGAGATCATGATAGTCGGGGGAGGAAGGGGTTAGGGGAGGAAGCATTTAGGAACTAGTGGAAAATTGTATGTTTCATCATTGCTACACTGCACCCTGCCTGGCTCATCTCTTTTCCGCAACCCTTCTGGATGGGGATGTCCAGTTGCCTACAGATGAGTCTTGCATCCCCAATCTGCACCCCACCTCATTCACAATGATTTGATTTTTTGTTCTTTGCTGTCTGATAACTCATCCCTTTGACACCTCATGATCACACAGGTTGGTGTGCTTCTTCCATGTGGGCTTTGTTGCTTCGGAGCTAGATGGCCACTTGTTTAACTTCAAGCCTTTAAGGACCCAGACACTATATCTTTTGATAGCTGGGCACCATCAGCATTCTTTACCACATTTGCTTATGCACCCATTTGTCTTCAGCGATCTTATTGGGAATGTGAGCATCATGGAATGCCAGCTTAATAGAACAAATTATTCTTGCATTGAGGGAGTCTTTAAGTGGGGGCCCAATGTCCATCTGCTACCTATAAATACATGTTAATAGATCTATTTCCCCATCCTCATATATAAATATATTTACATATGTACATGCCTTTATTTAGACGACTATAAATGCCCTTTTCCTCCTAGTTTTTTGTCTATTTCCTTTTACTTTCCTCTTGTCTCACTATCATGTTCAAAATGCTGAATGTGTTTGAGCTCTTTATTATTTACTTTTTACTTTATAAAAAATAATTATCTATTGTTTACATTATTATATAAATAACATGTTATTTATACATACATATATCCTTGTTTGTGTACAAATAAATGTAGGTGTTTTTATAGGTGTGTGTGTGTGTGTGTCTATTGGGCTCTAATACAGCATAATGAGGAAAAAAATGGTTATTTTATTGTGATTCAAACCTTGATCACTGCCCCACCACCACCACCAAGAAAAAAAAAAACACTTTGTGTGATCTTAGGAAGATTTCTTTCTTCTTCTTTTTTATTTTTTTAAAGATTTCTGATTCTCCCTTTGCTTCATAGGCTTAATAGAAATAGCAATGCTTATGTTATAGCATCTGGGATAATTAAAAATTTGGTAGGTTAAAATATTCACTTATTTTCACTCTTTCTTTGTAAAATGCATAGTCTTGTCTTTTCACTCCATCTTTGTTGTTTAACTCATTGCTACTAAAATACTGAACTTGCGTGCTATTCTGTTGAAAAGTGGACAGAAGAGATTTCTTTGAGTCAATTGTTTTCTGCTAGTTGGGCTGTTTGCATTATGGAGTCTAGGAATTGTAAATACAATAATTTTAAAATAATATATTATTATGTTAATAATTTAAATACAGTAATTTAGTGAAAAAATATATGCCACTTTTTATTTCTCCAATCCATTAAAATTCTCTTTCCATTCAGCTGTCCTGAAGCTTCAGAGTCCCTGTGAATAGTGTTAGTAATTACTGCGGATCCACCAAGATTGGCACATAAGACGAAACCTCTTTCTCAGACTCATTTATTTCAATGATGATTTCGCCAACCATAATCATTTCCACTGGTATTGAAGCTGGTGAATTAAGACACAATTGAAAGTTGTCCCCCAAACATGCTATTGTTTTTTAAATTGCTGCTAGTTGGCTCTAAACCCTAGTGTCTTCATAGAAGCAGCATGAAGAACTGTTCGGTATCTGATCATCCTCAGAATCACCAACATGCTTGAATGCAACGTTTTTTGTTTTTGCAACGTCCTTTTTCAACATATGGAGGCACATCTCCTAGCACTAAATCCGGCAATCTTGTGTTGTGACCCATAAGACTTTCATTGGAGGATTTTTGGAAGTAGATAACCAGGCCTTTCTTCCTACTCTGTCTGACTCTGAACACTTCACTGACATGTATCTATCATGGATAATCCTACTGATATTGGACATTGCAGTGAGCGTGGCTTCTCATAGCCTAGCAACATACAGAACACCACAGTCAAACAAACTGATAAACGAGTAGTGGCCCTACTGTGTCAGCGAGTAGTAATGAAAGAAGCATCCTGATCTGTTAGGAAGAGAAAGAGCTCATGGCAGAAGGAGCACCGTGAAGGTCTAATAAACATTGCTCATTGTTCCTGCCAGCATCCTCAGTCACCGTGCCAAGGAAACAAGCTTCCTCAGCCCTGCCAGTGATGCCAAGTCTATCAACTGTTCTCATCAACTCTCAGTGGGAAAGGAAGTCCTGTTTTAATGCTCATCTCACAGAGTAGATGCCTTTTTGTGTTGTTCTCTCATTTTATAAATACACTGTTCCTCTTTCAACTTCCTGGCTGCTCACACAAGACCCCATTATGGAGTTGAGTGCTCTGTATTAAGTCACATCATGGGGGATTAGTAGGCCTTGGTGCCAAACCTCTGAGAATCCTGAACCAGCCACGTTAACCCAACACCTGCTTATCATGTCCACCCTATATACAATAGATGAAATAGGTCCTCAAAATTGATGTTGTGGTTGAGCCCATTGTTGCAGGTACTGCATCAGCCCATCACCTCAAGGGTCTTCTATTTTTAATTGACATTATTAAGCATGATGTCCAGCCCTAGGACTTGATCCCTCTCAGTAATATGCCCAAAGTACATGCAATGATGTCCTGCTATCTCCACTTCTAAAAAATCATTCTGCCTATACTTCTGGGACAGATTTGTTCATTCTCCTAGAAATCCACATGGTACTTATTTTTCTTTGCCAGGACCATAATTCAAAGTTTCAGATTCTTCTCCACTCTTCCTTAGTCACTATACAACTTTTACATGCATTTGAGATCATGTCAACGTTTGAGATCATGAAAACACCATGATGAGTCAGGATCCACATTGTGCCATTGCAGATAGTAGTTTCTAGATACACCGATTGAAATGATCTTCAAATTTGTTTGGCAAGCCTGTTATTTACAGGAAGCAAGCTAAGCACAGGAGATACAAAGGAAAACTTGAACTATGACTACCTGGTCACGGAGCAGGTAAGAAACAACAAGGAAATAAGCAGTTAGCCTTAAATGGAGGTGCCAGGAGCACCATCATTTGAGTTGGTATGCTCAGAACCCATTAGGTAAAGAAATATAATTGGGCATTGTAGAACAAGAAGCAATTTTAGGGAAGGAAAGAAGTTGGCAACTAGCAGACCAATTTATGAAGTCACAGGCAGGTGAGAAGTCGACTGTGTTAGAACTGCTGGATCGTAGGAGGTGGGAAGAGAGAATGATGGACAGAATGACTCAAACTGGGTTGGAATCACATTTTTAATCATAAGGCATCTTTAAATTCATGTCAAAGATTTAAGGCTTTAACCATAGATCAGGAAGATACAACATGTAAGAAAGTAATATCCTACAAATGGCATCACTTCAGCTAATCCTCATAATATTAGCCCCATTTTTTAGGTTTAACAACAGGTTTCAGGAGGTCTGATGCTTGTTCGAAGTTGTTCCACGTGTGAACGTCAGAGCTAGGGCACAAGCCAGGTCACTTGCTAAACCCTAAAACAATAGGCTGGAGGACAAACAGACTAGACAAGATGACATGTTGAGAGGAACTTGTGACACGTCGGGTGGGAAGTGAAGGGAGCAGGCGCTGGGACAATGCAGTGAGGCACAAAGAAACCCGTGGTGTGGGGTACTTCAAGGTAGTCACTACTTCTACGCCACTTTAGAAGTCACTAATGAACATTCTTGTCCATTTACACTTATACTTTTCTCTTTTTAAAAATTTTATTTCCAAGTGTTATCACCATCCAGCATCCTCATCCATTTGCCCTATCAGGTAAGCTTTGAACTGCCAGTTGCCAGGTTCCTGTTCAAACCCACCAGCGGCTCTCAGGGAGAACGTTAAGACTGTCTGCTCTGGGAGAGATTTACAGTTTCAGAAGACACAAGCAGGGGCCTATGAGGCTGATCCAACTTAATGACAGTGGTTCTTATTCTCCATAAAGAAATTTAAATTCTAGAGCATGATTCTCATGTTTTGAGAAACTTCAATATCCGTGGATTGATGTCTGAATCCTTAAGCATTGTCATTTTCATTTTTCCCTTCCCATTTGATAGTAATTATTGGTTACCTCTTGGCTGTAAGGAGAGCAAACAATGCATTGTATTGGGTAAATGTGCTGCACAAGACCTCGGGCAAGTGTTGAAAAGTAAGGAGGTTACTTTGAGGATGAAAGTGCGCTGGTCCAGGCCATGGCATTTTCAGTTGCCTCCTATGCATTTGGAAGTTGGACATTGAATAAGGCAATGAGCACATTTGCATTATGGTGCTGGCGAAGATTATTGAAGGTATATGGACTGTCAAAAAGAACAAGCAGATCTGTCTGGGGAGAAGTAGAATTAGAATGGTCCTTAGAGGCAGAGGTGGCAGGATTTAGTCTTACACACTTTCAATGTGTTGTCGGAAGATACCAGTTTCTGGAGAAGAACATCGTTCTTGATACAGTAGAGGACAAGCAAAATGAGGACGGCCCTCAGGCAGATGGATTCTTTCAGTGGCTACAACAGTAAGCGGAAATGGAAGAACAATCGTGAGGCCGATGCAGGTCGGGCAGTGTTTAGTTCTGTTGTACATAGACTCTCTATGAGTCGGAACCAACTTTCAGGCTCCCAACCACAAGCGATTGATGGCTTCCTTTGTTTCATGCTTTGCTCCAAGGTGATGGAGGGATACCAATCGCCGGAGCGTCCAACTCAGAGGCACCATCTGTGTTAAAGTCAAACTGCACTCTACAGGGTTGTTCAGTGGCTGCGCGCTTCCAGAATAAGATTGCCCAGTCTTTCTTCCAAGGTTCCTCTATATGAATTTGAAATACCAACCTTTTGGTTAGCATTCAAGCACTTGATCTTTTGCCCCACCCTAGGAGGAAGGGAGTATGCGTTGTGAGTTCCCGTCAAGTCGATCCCAGGTCGGGGTGATCCTGAAGGACTAGCTGTTCAATAGGATTTTAAGGATACGATCTTTCTAACGCATGATCTCGAGGCTGCCTTCCAAATTACCTTCAGACTGGTTGGGACAACTTTTCAATTATTACTTCAATATGCATGTGAAATTTGGACATCGAATAAGGAAGACCAAAGAAGAAAACATGCATTCAAATTCTGGCGCTGGTGAACAAGATTGAACGTACCATGGACTACCAAAGAACAAATAAATCTGTCTTGGATAAAGTCCAGTCTGAATGCTCCTTAGAACCAAGGTGGGCAAGATTTCATTTCACAAACTTCGGACAAGTTATTAGGAGAGACCCGTCCCTGGAGAAGGCCATCCTGTTTGGTAAAGTGGAGGGTCACTAATAAGAGGAAGAGCCTCTATGAGATGAATTGACACGGCAGCTGTGTCGGTGGGTTCACACATCACAGGGGATGTACAGATGGTACAGAACCAGGCAGCTTTCCTTCTGTTGTACAGAGGGGGCCTAGGGGGTCTAACCGACTGGACGGTTCCTAAGAACGAGTCCAGTACACAGCTGCTTGTGTCACGCAGGGGCTCCTCTGAAGACACAGTAAAAGAGATACTGTGGGGAATGTGTTGCCTCAAGAAATAACCCCTGCACGTTACTTAGAGAATAATAGAGTAATAGTAAAGTAGCTATCCATGTTGGGGTACATGGAGGTATTTGTTGAAATGATTTCTTCATACCTTTTATTCACCCCACCCCACAGGCTCCAGGATATGGTCATATGAGAAGAAAGGTCTTCATGATGTATTTTGCACATTTTTCAAACAACAGATTGTAGCAAAAGACTCTGCTACTGGGAAAATAGCTTTGATTAACACCTATCAAAATAGAACCATCATTTGCTCACTTAGGCATTTGTTAAATAACCCAATCTGCCACGGGATTTGTAGCCAGATGCCTCTTTCTTCACAGGTGCCCCCTCCCCCTTCCACCCCTCAGTTATGAATGGCCCCAACCTACAGGCTGCCTCAGCCCCTTCCAGCTCGAAGTGCTAGGAGTCCGCACCTTTTTGTGTTGTCTTGGGAGTGAGCCTTGGTGCTTCAGTTGCCTTGTCTCATGTACCTCGTAGGTCAAAGATCTAGAAATAATGCTTACCGGAATGATATCTGTATGAGTGATTCCATAGTGTGGTAAGATGGTATCACCCCAGACTAACTTGTAACGTGAAGCGGAGTGACAGTCTGGATGGATGGGTCATATTGATGGAAAGATCCAACCTCATATGCTAACATGAGAAGTGGTGCTACAGTCTTAACTAGGGTGGGAATTGGGTTAGCTAGCTTAGCTTCTAACTAAAAGAGTAGTAATTCAAACCTCCCAGCGTTTGTTGTTGTTAGGTACCATCCTGTCAGTTCCAACTCATGCGAAACTAAGCCCTACAGAAGGAAACACAGTATGATCCGGCACCAGCCTCGCAATGGTTCCTATACCTGACCCAATTGTTGCAGCCACAGTGTCAGTCCATCTCATTGGTGGCATTCTTCTTTTTCACGGTCCCTGAACTGTCCCGAACATTATGACTTTCTCCCGTGTTTGGTCTCTCCTGACAACATGACCAAAGTATATAAAGTGAAGTCTTGCCATCCTTGTCTCTAAGCAGCACTCTGCCCATATTTCTTCCAGGACAGATTTATTGGTTCTTTTGGCAGTTCATGGTAATTTCAAAATTCTTCACCAGCACCATAATTAAAACGCATTGATTCTTGTTCCTTCTTCCGAATTCTGTGTCCAGCAGTCACATACACAGAGGCAGTAACAGAACATGTGAAATACAGAACAATATTTCTGAGCATTAGAGGCCTTATTAAAGTTTTGGTTTTTTTCAGTGGAAATCTATGGGGAGAAATAAAACTACTTTTAGGTGAGAGCAAGATATAAAGGAACTTAAAAAAATTAAAAATAAAATACAAAGGAAAGCAGAAATGTTTAAACTGATCTCTCCCAAAGATCTGTCCCCTCAATGATTTTCCTACCTCACACTCTGGCAAATGCTGATTGATCTCTCCACTGAGGACAGAAGAAGAGACTCATTTTAAAGATCAGGTGTGTGATAAAGAAGAACTCCTTCTCAGTAAAGATATTTAACTAATGGAATTTTCTGGTAATGAGGGTTATTGATCCTAATATTATCTTTAATAAATTCCATCAGTCGCTGTAACAGTTATTTCTGCATACTTGTTTTCATTTCTTGGTGTTGATCTAACGCAAATGCCGCAAACGAGGGGACTTGAAAGAACCGACATTTATTTCCTCACACTTCAAGGGGACATAAGATTGAATTCAGAGTCAAAGAATGCAACGCTGAGGAAAGGGAACAGAATTCTCCTCCTCAGAGGCCAGGAGCCAGCAGTCCTGACACTTTTGAGTTTAGTCTCATAAAATTGATACCAGATTTCAGACCTCCAGAAGTGTCAAATAAAGAAGTCCTCATATTTGAAGTCATTAGGTTTGTCTTCCGTTGTTACAGCAACAGCAGGATTCTTATACAATTAGACCTTTTCTTGTGCCCGCCGTTAGGTAGCCTACAGGTTGACGTGGAAGCTGAAGAGTGTAAGAGAGGCTATGCTGGGAAGCTTCACTTCTGTTCCCTGTGGTTTGTCACCTATATTCTAGCCCAGCCTTGCCTTCAAGGAGGAGGCAGGAGTGCGAGAGGTGGTGGACACCCACAAACAATTTTGCAAGCTTCTGCTTGCTCCTGCCCCATTGCCTACAAGTGACATAACCATGTCAGTCAGACTGGATGTTAACTAGGAAAACACCAGGGCACAGGGATGTGTGAAAAGTTGCAATCAGTCATGTTTTGTTTATGTGAAAATGTCCAGAAAGACTTCTGCTCCATTAGAGACCGAGAGTAGTTAATAACCGTCTGAGTGGATGAGAAGACTGTGCTTTGAGGGCATCGCACACTCACACCGGGAAGCAAAATGCTTGTTTAGAGATCATCCTCGTGCATGAGTGCCGAGAACTATACCAACGAGCTCTGATGGTGCTGTCGGTTCGGTTTGGGGCTGACATAGATGCTGTGTCAACTTGATGCACTTGTGCGAGGGTATGAGTGGAGCCCAACCTCTCAATCAGGGCACAGCCTAGTGACAACTCCTTGGGGCTAGGCCCTTTTAATTAGGGACGCTGGAAAGAACTTCTCCTTCTCGTGTGCAAGGAGGCCTTCCTAGCTCCCGGGACTCTGCCTCTGGCTGCAGGGTTGGCGGCCCATGTGGCCAGCTGACCCTATGAGCTGCGGCACGCTGTTGTGTGTGTGGCAACCTTGAATCTGCACAACTCGGCACTCACTGGCCTGGGGTCTCCCCAAGCCCTTCTTCACATTCTCGAGCGACCTGAGCCTGGAGGAGCTCCAACTAGCATCCGACTCATGGCCTTGAGCTGGATTAGACTAGGCCACTTCCTTGATTCAAGTATCTTTCTTGATATAAAATCCTTTATACACTTGATATAAACATATTACTAGGTTTTTTCCTCTAGAAAGCCCAGCCCAACACATATACTAATCATAAAGGCTGCAGTTCAGGGCCACTAGTTCATAGCACCAGCAGATGAAGCTTCTGATTCCATAAAGATCTATATGATTGGAAACCCAATACAGGGGCACTATGAATCAGACTAGACTCAATGGCAGTGGGGCACTATGAATCAGACTAGACTCAATGGCAGTGGGGCACTATGAATCAGACTAGACTCAATGGCAGTGGGCTTGGGTTTGGTGGGACAATATCTAGAAATCAGTTTTTCTTACTATTGTAAATTGACAGTCTTGAGATACATCTTTATGGTAGGAAGATCTTATGGCCCAATTTCAGCTGCTGCCGGGCCAAAGTGATCATAGAATTATACTTGAAAAGGAAGGAGATTCCTTTGAGGTCTAAAGTGCACTTTCACCCAAGTCCTGGCATTTTCAATAGTCATATACATGTGCAAGCTGGCATTGAATCAGGATGACTGGAGAAGAATTAATGCATTTAAATTGCGGTGCTGGCAAAGACTACTAAATGTACCATGTATTGCCAAAAGAACAGACAAAATGGTCTTGGAAAATGCACAGAAGGGATGCTTCTTAGAGATAAGGATAGAGAGACTTGGTCTCGTGTATTTTGGACATGTGGTCAGGAGAGACAAGTCCCTGGAGAAGGACCCCGTGCTTGGTAAAGTTGAGGGGCAGGGAAAATGAGGACAAGAAGCAGGGGAAGGCTTTCAATGAGATGGACTGACACAGTGGTTACAACAGGGTCCCAAACACAAGGACCATGGTGAACATGGCACAGAAGTGGGTCGTGTATTCTTTTGTCCGTGGGTCACTGTGAGTCAGAACCAAGTTGATGAAAACTAGCAACAATGTTATAATACAGAATTAACTTGTCTCGTTTGATCTTACATGCCATCCTTCTATATGATACAAATGGGATCTATGTGTTTGAATATGTCACTAGGCTTGAAATAAGGGTACAAACCAGTCAAGTGACCTTCAAATCATGGCGCCTCCATGTGTTTCAGTGTAAGGCAGTACTCCATAGGGTTTCAGTGGCTGCGATTCTTTGGAAGGAGTTCTGGGGGTACAGTGGATGAGTGCTCAGTTCCAAACAGTGGTCAACAATTCATTCCCATCAATCACTCTCCACAGGAGGATGATATGGCAGTCTGTCTCCATAAAGATTATAGCTTTGGACACTCTATGGGACGGTGCCACTCAATTCTATAGCATTGCTATGACTCGGAACCAACTCAATTGTGCCATGTTTGGGAATTTTTATTTGTTGATCCTTTCTAAGTAGATTGCCAGGCTTTCTCCCCACCAGTCTACATCTGGGTAGATTTAGACTACCAATACCCTGGTTAGTAGTCAAGCATTTAATCATTGATGCCACCTACTGACCCAAAATTATATGAGTAGACAAGAAGGTTGAGTAGCTAAACAAAAACCAAACTCACTACATTGAGTCAAGTCTGACTCACATTGATCCCATAGAGTGGAACTGTCTCTGTGGGTTTCTGGGGCTGTCAATCTTTACTGGAGCACAAAACTTCATCTTTCTCCCACAGAGTGGCTGCCTGGTAGGTCCAAACCCTGACTTTGCCGTTAGAAGCCCGATTCCTAATCCACTACACCACCAAGACCCCTTTCAAAGCAGCTATGATGGTACTCTCTCCAACTTCCCATAACGTGTTATATGTAGATGTCTGCAGTTGGAAACATCTGTTAAGCCTGTATCCAGCATGAATCGATATAGAATTCCACAGGGGAAGAAAGAAAACCGAAAGAAAAATCTATAAATAAAATGTCTGAAAAGCAGCGATCTGTTTGGAAAAGCCAAGGAGATTTTCATGAGACACCAATGTGCTCATTCCCCTGCACCGATGGGAAAACAAAGCAAAAAATATGCCATTCTGGTGGGGCAAGGGGTGATTAATCTATGTGTATGGAATAAGAGGGAGATTACTGTCCTTGAAGTAGGGCAAGGAAAGGCACTAAAGTTCCAAGGTGGTGAGCTTGACTAGAATACACCGCCATTATGCATCTGGAGTTTGTGCCACTGGAGCGCTGTCCATCAAAGGAGAAGTGACATCTGGTAATCCCGTGGGTCCTCTGAGATGGGATAGAATGACTTTAAACCTGCCCCAGTCTGACAGCTGCAGTTACGAGTGTTTTTGAAATAAATAAAGTACTATTCACTGACAATGACTAGACTCGAATCCAGTGTGACTCTCCGGGACAGGCCAGAACTGCTCCTGTGGGTTTCTGAGACTGTAACTAAGGAGCGGCTGGTGGTTTCAAACTGCTAACACCCAGGTTAGCAGCCCCGCGCGTAACCACTACACCACCAGGGTTCCGTAGAGTATCTTATGTCCATTAACTATTTTCTCAGCAGTAGCATGCTTCCTGTTTCTTGCTACTCTTTCGGGTATTCTGGAGTGAATAAATTATTAAAAGGGAAATTGCCTGGATATCATAACACTCTTGCTATTTGCTGAGTAACTTGTGGAAATATTTAACTCCTCTTACCTGACAGGTGTCACGTCCTCCACTAGAAAAATGAATGAGCTCTCAGATATGGAGAGAAAACTCATTTGCAAAGATTTCTCATTCTGATTTCCACACTGCCAGGGGTGAGAAGTTCCTCTTCTTTGATCACTGGTGTGTATTTGTTAAAAAGTGTTGACTTGCTTGACCTCCCTAACTAGCTCCACAGAATGCATTTACAAGGTAAAAGAAGAAGACAAAGAAGAAAACCCATCAGACTGAGGTTCATTGTAGATGGGATTTGGTTAATTATCTTCTACTGTGCCAGTTTCTGATATAATAATTGAATGATTGTAGGGAGTCCTTTCTGAAATTTTATATGCCGAGATAGGCAGTTTTCTAATGAATATGCTTCTAACTGAAGCCTTGATTTGAAGAGGATTTTCATAGAAGGGGCAAAATCCAAACCCACAGCTCTTGAGTTGATTACCTACCATATCTACCCAGGGAGACAGAGTAGAACTGCTTGGTCCTTCAGGTTTCCAAGACAAGACAGCTTTACAGGACTGGAAACCCCCATACATAACTCACAGTGGCACTAGGGCGCCTACGAATGTATAGGACAACATAATACTTTCAAAGAATTAGACCTGCCTTTGGATTCTTATACATTCAAAACAGGGAAACTCAATAGGTGGGCTCAGAGGCCAGAGATTTACTCTGCATCTGAATCATTCTGAATTTCTGTATTGAAACTGTATATAATTTGCATGTCCAAGAGCTTCATAAGAATATGCCTCTCTTATGGACTACATAGAACTTCTTGCAATGTCTTGTTTTCTTATGCATAGCTATTACGAGAAGATTCTTTAGGCCACAGTTGTGGTCAAAAAGCATCACATTCCCAGAACCTAACACAGTGCCTGAATCATATTGTTGCTTAGAAATGAACTATGGATTAATTAATTTAGTCATGGCAATAGTGGTAATCATAGTAATATGATACTAACAGGAAAGCAGTCAAAAGTACAGCCAAAATGCTCCTAAGAAGGAAGACGGTGAGACTTTGTCTAATGCACTTTAGACATGCTTACAGGGGAGACCAGTCCCTGGGGAAGGACGCCAGGTTTGGTGAAGCAGAGGGGCAGCAAACGGAGGAGGGCCCACAGGGAGGTGGACTGCACAGCGGCTGCAGCAACGGGCTCAGGCAGGAGAACCACTGTGAGGCTGGCGCGGGACCAGCAGGGTGTCCGTGTGCTGTGCACAGCATAGCGATGAGTGGGAATGAACTTGATGGCACCTCACAACAACAGCAAAACAATAACAGACCCACAGAGGCAGTTACCTCTGTTCTGTAGAGTTACCATGACTCCCAAGAGTTTGAGGGCAGTTAGTGTTTGTTTGTTTGTTTGTTTTTTTAATCCAGTCATTTTGAAGAAATTGCCAAAACTTTGGATACAAGTGCCATCCCACATAATTTTATTTCACCACAGTGAAGCATACTTTCTAGTACCTTATATGCTAAGAAGTGGTGTGATGGTTTTCTTTCTTTTTTTAAAAAAATTCTTCAGCCAAGACAGCAGAAGAGATGATTTATTGTGCACATTACATCGAGCCACAACTGAGGGCAGAACGAGTCCGGAAAGTTTTAGATCTGCGGGAAAGGATCAAAGCCAGACTGGTTAGGGTGAGCAAGGGGCCGGGTCTCTTGGCGATCAAATGGCGACGAAGTTCCAGATGCGGAGATGGTGGGTAGCACGTAGTCATGAGCTTGTAGCAATGTCCCGGCCTCATATTCCATGCAGCTGTGACTGGGGGGGTGGGGGTGGTGGTGAAGGAGGGCAGGACGCCCGGTTGCTTTACTTGGACCTCTGCCTCATCTTTCTTCTCTTGCGGTTCACTCTGCGCATTCTCTTCTTCCTCCACTTGGCGCTCATGGCTCAGAGGTTTCGAACAAGATGGCGCTAAAGCCCAGAGAGCAGTTTTATTTCATTTCTTTGCTTTTTTTTTTTTTTAAGGAACATGGGAGAAAGGTCTTAGAAGAAATACATTATTTTAAGACATTTTTTGAAAGCACCAATGAAATGTTCTCCGGGGTAAATGGTATATACAGAGCTTCTTGTTAAGTCATCATCCTTGATTACATACATTATTTGTAGAAGAAGTATTCTTGGCACTAAGTTGAATGGAGTGTTTCTCTTCCATGACATGGTCATTAGGAAGCTTGACTGATGATAGCTCCTGGCCTTGGGCCATGGCCCACTTCTTGGAGGGATCAGGGAATTGAGCAGCTTCCAAGAAGCAACTGCAGGACTAATTCAACCTTAGGTGTCATTCGGTTTTGTCTCCAGCAG
Source organism: Tenrec ecaudatus (assembly GCF_050624435.1). Classification (NCBI taxonomy): domain Eukaryota; kingdom Metazoa; phylum Chordata; class Mammalia; order Afrosoricida; family Tenrecidae; genus Tenrec; species Tenrec ecaudatus. The sequence continues at coordinate 201,642,111 of NC_134532.1, forward strand.
TTTAGTTGATTGATATTTTGAGCTTCCATTTGGGAAAGAGACTCTGTAAAGAGGAACATGCTAGCAATTATTACGGGATTTTAATGTCCGCTTGGTCCTCCTACTTCCTATTTTGGGGAAACTTGTCAGCTCTTGGGTGATCATTTTTCCGATTTGGAGTTTGAAGCTGCTCCTTAAAAAGTGACTGCTTTTCCCCTGAGCCACTTTTCAAAAATGGCAGCTCTCTGATTGAGTGGAAATGCTGGCAAATAGGTCACCTAGCTTTCAAATGCCTTTAGCTAGGTTCTTGCACAGTTTCAGCTCACTCAGCCTTAAGGCCATCCAGTTGATTCTGAATCACAGAGACCCTACAGGACAGGGTCGAGCTGCCCCTGTGAAATCCCAAAGCTGTAACTTTTTATGGTGTACACAACCTGTTTATCTCCCTCGGAGCAGCGAGTGGTTTCAAACTGCTGGGCAGTTAGCAGCCCAATGAGGAACTATTCCGCTCGGTCCCCCTGTTGGGCTGCTGTCTGTGAGGTCCATAGTTCAAAACGATCAAGGGCTTTGAGGGAGAAAGATGAGACTTTCAACGCCTGTAAACAGTTGCAGTCTCAGAAACTCACAGGGACAGTTCTACCCTCACCAATAGTGTCACTGTGGGTCAGCAATGACTCGATGGCAGTAAGTTGGTTGTTGGTTGAGGGCCAAGAATATCAATATTTATGTGTTCCATTTCATTTTTGATAACTTCTAATTTTCCTAGATTCATACTTCTTATATTCTAAGTTCAGGTTATTCATGGATGCTTACAGCTATTTTTTCATTTTGCCTCATGAGTTTCAAATGAGTCCAAAAGCAAACGAATGTCCTGAAAACATTATTTCTCAATGTCATTCTGGATGATCTACTCTGAGATTCTAACTCTTCCTCGGTCATAGTTTAAGTGCCTTCCAACCTGAAGCGCTCATCTCCTGCCACCCACCATCTCTGACAATGTTTTGCACCTATTTATTCAGTATCTGATAATGTTTCAATGCTATCCAAAAGGTTTTCAATGACTAATTTTTTCTGACGTGGTTAGCCCATTCCTTCTTCTTAGTATGTTCTTAGTCTGGAAACTGCTAAAACCTGTTCATGTTGGGTGCCCCTGCTGGCATGTGAAATACCAGTGACAAGCTTACAGGATCACAGCGACACACAAGCTAACACAGTAAAACAAATTGACTGACAAGTGGTGGCCTGTCGGTTCCTGAGGCTCTTTATTGGAGTAAAAACTCTTTCCAGACTTGTAGGATGCCTCTTCTTTATCCAGTGGAACACCTGCTGGTTTAGAACTGCTGACCACGTGGTTAGCAGGCCAAAACAGAACCACTCAGCCATCAGGGTATGTAATGATTAGATGAGATCATGCAGAGTATGTTAAAAAAAATGAGAGAGAGGATTGGTCAGTTTTACCTTTCTACTGAGTCAAAATAAGCTATTTCAGAAGCAGAAACTGAGTTTTATGATCAGGAAAGAGAAGAATCATGACCAAGTAAAGCACATGCTAGATGCTTGTGCTAAGCAGTGCCAGTGACAGCAGAGGCATCAAAGGCAGCAACATGGGGACTGTGAGAAGAATAATGAGCAATAGGTTTCCCAATCCACACAACAAGGAAAGCTTATTGGCCACACGCAGGAGGGTGGCGTGCAGAGTAGGGTCTGTTTGGGACACTTCTCAGTGCTAAAGGAACTTTGCGCATAAGAATTGTATCCTTTCATCACACATATTCAATCTACATGCTGCATAAATGATCCGAGAAACTGGATTACATGAAGAGGAGATCAACATCAGTATTGGAAGGAGTCTTACTAACAACCTGAGATATGTAAGATGACAAACCCTGCTGAAAGTGAAGAAGACTTGAAGCACCTGCTGATGAAGATCAAGGATTGCAGTCTTGAGTATGGATTGCAACTCAATATAAAGAAGACCCAAATCCTCACACTGGACCAATTAGTAACATGATAAATGGAGGAAAGATTGAAGATGTCAAGAATTTCATCTTGCTTGAATCCACAATCGATGCTTATGGAATCAGCACTCAGGAGATCGAAAGCTGTGTTATATTGGGTCAAACTGTTGCAGGAGACCTCTGAGGTGGTGTTAGCTGCCTGAAGTTGGTTCCGACCCAAAGCAAAACTCTGCACAATAGAATGAAACATCAGGTTTCAGTTGACCCCTTTTCTATTTTTGATTATAACTTCATCTCCTCAGGAAAGTCAGAAGAAACCAGAAAAGTAGGGTCACACCCTTATGTGCCTTGGCAGTCAATGTGTGGCATCATCACATCCACATATGGGGGATATTAGAGTGGTCTCAGATCAACTCATATGCATGTAAAGCTGACCATTATAAAAAGGAGACAGACCCTACAGTTTCCTTTCCCATTGGATCAAAACACTGGTCTGGGTGGTCATAAAAGGAGGAAAGGAAACATTGAAGCTGCCCCTCCGTGCTCTTGGAGCCGGGCTAGTTTCAGACAGGGCAGCGGGGGGAGGAGGGGGGAGGAAAAAGAATAAAACCGGTGCATTTGAACTGTGGTAGTGGCAAGGAATATTGCCTAGAAGAACAGACAAGTTAGTATTGCAACGGAATGTTCCTTAATATCGAGGAAGGTGAGGAATCTGCCCGCTTATTTTGGGCAAATCATCAGGAAAGACCCATCATGAGCTAAGGACATCAGGCTTGGTATATAGGAGAGTCAGGGAACATTAGCGAAATTTTGAATGAGAAGAATTGACACCACAGTCTAAACAATAGGCTCAGACATATCAATAATCCTGGCGATACTTCTTGTTGTTGTACGTAAGGTCACCGAAAGTTAAAGCTGGCTTGATGATCCCTAACAAGAGATGACTCATTTTGTTATGAGATTCGAACTGCACTTTGCAGAGCTCCTTCATTCCTGGCCCCATGCAGATTTTCCCCAGTGCAGACCTCTGGAGACTTTGCTCTCCTTCTCCCTCATAACAATTTTCTTGAGATTTTTAACCAGAGAGGACACTTGTCAAGTTCTTCTATTCTTGCAGGGGTGACATGGGCCTCTTCTATTATAAAGAACCAAGATAATTGCGTGAGTATACAGAGATGTGAATGGTAACCAAGAACTACCATTTACATGATGAGGGAAGAGGGTGCAGACCAAGCTTGATCATGCGGACATAAGGCCAAGGGTACAGATGTCTACCATATGCTCGTGAAGTCCCTCACGGTAGAGGATGAGCTGGGCCTATGATGAGAAGGGAGAAGCATGGGGATCAGGGCCTGATTGTCCTTGACTTGCTTCATCTGTTCTGAGACAGAATCTCAAGGATTCAGAACATCTACATTCAAATCTGACCTTCTATGTTTTATGTTTATCAAAGTCAGTGACTAGAGAACACTCATTTAAGACTTCTGTTGGCTTGATTTATACTGTTTCAATGTAGGCATATGGCATATGAGCCTTCCATCTGACCCTGACCTCAGCTCTATTAAAGATGGGGATGGACATGGCAGTAAATAGAAAAGATGTTTTTTTCTTTTGTCTGCATTTGAAAAGTCTTTTCTGTGAGACTCCCGCAGAAGCTGACACCAGTCAGGCAAAATTAGTTGCATTTGTTCTTTGGCTTCTATGTTGATAGGAAGCAAAACTAAGTGTTACTTTATAGCTTCCTGCCATCCCCCACTTTCTGCAAATATTAATAAATATTATTAAAGAGCAAGTCAATATTTATAAATAAATATTTTTGCAACCTGTAGAGGGGTGGTTCTTTTTCTATCACATAAAGTAGGTACCCATTAACAGGTAGCCTGCCCATTTACTCTGTTATCCTTTATTATTTTCATTTTGTATTTGAACCCTGTATTGTTTGGTTTACCCATTGATGGTCAGCCAAAGGGATCATACAATAAGACTCATGCCTTCTGTGTGCCCTGAAAGTTAGCAAGTACAGTAGCCAACTCACAAATTTTTATTAAGTATTTAGCACCCATTTTACCTTTGTTTGTAATAGCACAACCTTATATTCTATAAAATACAAAAAAGCAAATCCACTGCTATCGAGTCAGTTCTGGCTCATGCAGTTCTGAGGAAAGGACAAAGAAGGAGTGCCCGTTTGTTTCTGAGACTGCAAATCCTTACTGCGTAGGCAAGCTCACATTTCCCTAGTAGAGCGTCTCATAGCTTTTAGCCATTGACCTCCCAGTTAACAGCCCAATGTTCAATCTGCTATGTTGCCAGGTAGCTTTATATATTATATTTCCTTTATTTGTGTCCATATTCTCATCATCGCCATTTACCAAGAATTAGAATAGTTCCCGGGGCATAGTAGGCATACGATGAAGGTCTGGTTATATAAATAAATATTCATACATATCTGAGCATAAACACAGTGAAACAGATCTCCATTAACCTCTGCACCATGGTACCTCAGTTGGCTCAAACACCCCAATGGTTATGAAGAGGGCGCGGGACCGGGCACTGTTTGAGTGTGTTTTACATAAGTCATTTTGGGTCAGAGTTCACTCAATGGCAAATAACAACAATGAAAACTTCACAGAAGAGGGGAGTTTCAAGAAAAGAAAAATGATGGAAAATACCTGTAGATGGCCTTATTAAAATGCTAAAGCCTCTGAGGAAGAAACATATAAGTGTTTACATTGTACAAGAACCAGGCTGAGTGTGGGAGGTGAGTGGAAGAGATAGGTTCTGGTAGAGCCTCATTCAAGGCTGAAAACATTTACACCTTGAGGCCTACACAGCTTATTTCATTTGAAGAGTTGAGAGAGCGTAGCTGCCTGGCAGCACGAGGCATAAGGAATCTGTCAGGTATTATGTGGAAAAGCACAGAGGTACAGGGATATCTCTTTTGTGAGTGGAAATTCTCAATTACACTTTAACAGCCTTTTTCATGATTCATATGATTGGACTTGGATGAACTGGGAGTTGGGTCACGATTTTTGAATGTGTTATGAAAATCAGTGGTATTTATGGCATTTTTCAGTACCTGTTTTGTGCTTAGGATCCCTGGTGGTGTGGTGGTTACACATTGAGCTGCAATCCATGTGGTTGGCAGTTCGTAACCACCAGCCTCTGGGCTTTCTACTCCAGTTAACAGTTACTATTTCAGAACCCCCCAGGGGCAGTTCTACATTGTCTTATAGCCTTGCCATGAGTAGGCATTGACAGTGAGCTTTGAGTTTGGCTCTGTGCTTGGAAATGACACAAATGACTGGGACTCAGCTGCCAACGGAAAGGCTACTGCTCAAGTCCAACTAGCAGTGTGATCTTATGTTTCCTTAGACATTTATATAAATTACATGACCTTGATTACTAAAAGTAAGGAAGATGTGAAGCCCTCGCTGATAGATTTGAAAGACTGCAGCATTCAGTATTGATTACAGTTTATTGTAAGGAAAGCAAAAAATTCTCACAACTGGATAAATAGATAGCATCCTAATAAACTGAGGAAAGGTTGATATTGTCAAGGAGTTCATTTTACTCGGATCCACACTCCACACTCTTAAGAAGCATCAGCCAAGACATCTGTGTATTACATGATATATATATATATATATATAAAGGGTTAAAGAGCAACGATGCTATGTTGAAGGAAAAGGTGTGCCTGGTTTAGTCATGGTATGTATGTGAAAACTGGTCAATGAATAAAGAAGTCCGGAGCAAAATCAATGCATTTCAATATGGTGTTAGTAAAGAACAATGAAAACACCATGGACTGCCAAAAGAAGCAGCACAGCTAGCTCAGACGGAAGGCTACAATGCTCCTTAGAGGCAAAGAGGGTGATGACTTGTTTGGTATACTTTTGACATGTTGTCAGGAGAGACCTGTTCCCAGCAAAGGACATCATGTATGATAAAGGACGGGGCCAACTAAAAAGAGAAAGGCCATCGATGAGATGAATCGCCACAGTGGCTGCAACAATGGGCCCAGACGTCACCATCGTGAGCATAGTGCAGGACCAGTCTGGGTTTTATTGTGTTATACATAGGGTGAGCATGAATACTGGCTGCCCCTCACAACAGCAACCATAACAATTACAGCCTAGAGAGTTGTGTAGGAGTTTAGTTCTGCTCTGTAATGCCTAGGGTCTCCATGACTGGAAGCGGAGTTACCTCTAGTTTCCATTTGGAACTGACTCCAAGGCACCTAACAAGCAAGTGTGCCGTAGGGTTTTGTGCTTGTGTGTTTGGTTTTCTGATTGATGCTCTTGGAGCAAAATCAATAATAGTAACAACTACAATAACAACCACAGCATCAATAACAATAGCTGAGCGTATGCCTTCATATTAAGACAATTTCTTAAAACTTCCAACTCATATTGACTTATGTGACAGAATAGAATGTCGAAGAGTCTTGTCTTGACTATTACAGTAGGCCTGGTCTTTTTCACGTGGAGCCTCTGGGGGAGATTGAATGGTTAGCTTTTTGGTTAGCAGGTGAGTGCTTAACCATTGCCCTACCCAGGATCTTTAATTGACGATTGCACAACTTTTATTATGTACTGAAAATATTTCTTATTTCTATTTATTAACTACTTTGATTCTTAGATGAAACCTATGAGATAGGTATCATAGTGCTTTAATTATGTACTGCATTCTTGTGGCGATGTGGCTTACTATTTGGGCTGCTAATAGCAAGGTAAGCCCATCTATGGAAGTAAACAAGGTTTGCCCTCTCTGTGAAGATTTACAGTCATAGAAACCCTAGGGAACTGTTCTACTCTGGCCTGTAGGATCATGACCAGTCAGAATTGACTCATTGCCAGTTGGTTTAGTGTGGTAGTTATATAATCTGTTGTCAATTTGAGAGGATTAAGAGTGAAGGGGTGGAGTTTATCCTGTCAATCAGATCTCAGCTTGATGATTTCATTTGGGGGTGCTAAGGAGATAACTCTCTGGAAGCGGGACACAGGCTCACTCCCTGGGAGACATTTGAGCTGACAAAGCACATGGAGCTATGCTAGTGCCTTGAACTGGAGGAGCCATGTGGGGATCCCTGCCAGGGTTGAGATGCTTACAATGCCTGCCACTGGATCCACAAGACTTTCCACCCACTGACCTGTGATCTTCCTGCTTTGGCATCATTGCATGTGTTTTGTGATTATGAAGAGGCTTTTTTCTTTTTTTTGCTTTTTATTTTTTTTATTTTTTAAATTTTAACAATTTATTAGGGGCTCATACAATTCTTATCACAGTTCATACATATACATACATCAATTGTATAAAGCACACCTGTACAATCTTTGCCCTAATCATTTTTTTCTCCTCTTTTCTTTTTTTACATTTTATTAGGGACTCATACAACTCTTATCACCATCCATACATATACATACATCAATTGTATAAAGCACATCCATACATTCCCTGCCCCAATCATTCTCAAGGTATTTGCTCTCCACTTAAGCCCCTTGCATCAGGTCCTCTTTTTTTTTCCCCTCCCTCCCCTTTCCCCCCTCCCTCATGTGCCCTTGGTAATTTATACCTCGTTATTTTGTCATATCTTGCCCTATCCGGAGTCTCCCTTCCCCCCTTCTCTGCTGTCCCTCTCCCAGGGAAGAGGTCACATGTGGATCCTTGTAATCAGTTCCCCCTTTCCAACCCACTCACCCTCCACTCTCCCAGCATCGCCCCTCACACCGTTGGTCCTGAAAGTATCATCCACCCTGGATTCCCTGTACCTCCAGCCCTCATATGTACCAGTGTACAGCCTCTGTCCTATCCAGGCCTGCAAGGTAGAATTCAGATCATGGTAGTTGGGGGGAGGAAGCATCCAGGATCTGGGGGAAAGCTGTGTTCTTCATCGGTACTGCCTCGCACCCTAATTAACCCATCTCTGAAGAGGATTTTTTCTATTGGTATCAGACATATGGGCTAATATTGGATTTATGCACGTGATCTAAACTGGGCTGGGAAGTTTTCTTGATGCACAATTACTCTTTATATAAAGCTCTTTCTTATATATATATGAGTTTCTATGATTTTGTTGCTCTAGTCAACCCAGACTAACCCATTTAGGTTGAGTAAAGAGAGATTCAGTCACTTCCCCACGGCCACCCTGAAATAGCACTGGATCCAGGACTGAAACTCAAGCATTCGCTTTCCAGTGCCCATGTTCATAACCGCCATGCCGTGTTTCAGTTTAGTATTAATCTAGGTTTTCCACCTCCAAGATGACTAGGAAAAACATCCAGAACTGACTTCAATACAATTCAGGAAGAAGTCAGCATCAGGTAGAGTTGGAAACAAAAGAGGGATTTAATTCTGGTTTTAGAATGGTGAGGCATTGGCAAGAAGCTTGGAGACAGTAAGAGAGAAATCTGAGATGACCCTGTCTATATAAGTTGTATATCACCCCAAAATTCACTGCGTAAGTGACATGTGACTCATGGCGACTCTATAGGACAGGGCAGTACTGCTCCTGTGGGGTTTAGAGAATGCAACTCCTTATGGGAGTGGAATTCCCTATTTTTCTCCCACAGAGCTACTGCTGGTTTTGAACTGCTGACCTTGCCATTAGCATCCCAGCACATAACATAACCACTATACCACCAGGGCTATTTCAGGCTTTAAAACGAAAGTGTGTGCGGTGGGGGGAGTTTAAGGACTAACCTGATGCAGAGCCCCTCTTACCTGGCAAGTGTTCAAAAGGACAGGTCATCTGTCACGATCAAGGGTGCGTAGCCCTGCTAAAGAGCATCAACACCAAGGGCAGGGTTCTTGTCTGTCCATGGTTGAAAGCAGAAAAGGTTTATTGAAATGTTTGGCAGGTACTGTACTTAATCAGTAATTGTGACACTTTAATTATTTAAGTAATGACACTTGGTCCATTCCTACTGCTAGCTACTACTGACCAGCTGATGTCCATATATGCCTGCCACGCTCAGCAGCTGAGGGAGGCCTGGCCTCAATGCTTATGGGCATCTTCAGTACCAGCGATGATCACCAGGACTGGCATTCAGGCAGCCATTTGCACATTACAAAAGGGCTTCTCTATGTACTTTATTACTTTAACCCCTGCCAATGGATTGATCTTGCCCTCAAATTTAGAAAATAAAACAAAACAAAGAGCCATTTTGTTATTTCCCCAAATGACATAGGCTCATAGTTTAGAAAGTTAAGTGGTTCTATTAAGTATAAAATGAGAACAAGTGCCCTCCCACTTTTTCCTATTTCCGTAGAAGTAATCAATTTTTGATTATTTACAGATGTTCCTGTAGGCATCGCCTCTCGTGTATCTTACGCATAATACACTTCTATTTCTGTTTCTTTTATTATTTTAAATATTATTCACTGGTTTATAATAAATTGTAAACTTTAACTTTTCTTAATCTTCTTTCTCCCTACCCCTACACACATACGAATATACTCACACATGAACACACTTCCCTCTCTCTCCCCATCTCTGAATTCAGTTATATCACATGTGCAGACTCTGAATTGCCTTCTTTTGTTTGCCATCCCAAATATAAGTCCCAAACTCTGTACCAGCGAACGCGACTTTGTTTTGAAATAGACCTTACATTGAAGATTCTGTCAGACAATTCAATGATGTCATACCTGGTTTGGGTTGCATCTTCCAAACAGGGAGAATAGTCTTTGAGATGAAACTCTCAACTCCTTCAGTGCCCTTGAGTCACTATCAACTCATAGCAACTCTGTAGGACAGAGTAGAACTGACCCTGTGAGTTCCCAAGACTGTAACTCTTTATGGAATTAGGGAATCCCATCTTTCTTCCATGGAATAGCTAGTGGTTTTGAACTACAAGCCTTGCATATTGCAGCCCAATGATAAACCACCATACCACCAGGGTGTAGATAAACCACACAGGGATGCTACACAGGGGAAAAGCTCAGACCTGCCAAAGGCAACGAAGGATCCCCAAGAGCCTTCTGAGAAAGAGAGGTAGACCATGGCTGTGCTGACACAAGACATGCTGACTCCTAGCTTCTGGTTCCAAAGTCACCCACATTGGGAATGTTATTACTATAGTCCTAAGAAATTAAGACATATGCTTTTTGGTAATATGACTACTTTATATTTTATTTATGTGATATTTAGATGCAAATCACCATTTTACCCAAATTATATCTCTTTTCTTACACACACTCTATGGCAGAAATAATTGCCTTATTTTTAAATTACATGTTTCCCTTCTATCTAAACAGAGAAATGATTGACATTGTCAAGAATTGGATCAGCCTTGGATAAACATTTAATGTGCATGGAAGTAGCAGCCAGTAGATAAAACAATGCATTGCACCGTGACTATGTGCTGCACAGCCCACTTTAAAGTCCTGAAGAGCAAGAAGGTCACGTGAGGACTAAAGTGCCCCTCACACAGGCCACGGTACTTTCCATCGCTTTATGTGAATGTTATACAACGAATAAGGAAGACCAAAGAAGAATCCATGCATTTGAACTTCAGTGCTGGGGAAGAATATTGAAAGTACGATGGGCTGCAAAAAGACCAAGCAAGCCTGTCTTGTTAGAAGTACATTCAGAATGCGCCTTTGAATAAAGGATGAGCAAACGTTAGGCATGTTAAAGAGGAAGGGCTTCCACAGGAGGGATGGACACAGCGACTGCAACCATCCACTCCAAGAGAACCACAGCTGTGCGAATGGGCGAGGACCAGGGACGCATTGTATTCCCTTGTACACAGGGATGCTCAGAGTAGGAACAGACTGAATGACTCAACAGCATCTGAAAGTAGAAAATTCCTGTTAAACCTTCCCTAATCCCAACGGTATAGAGCAAAGAAGGAATTGCCATGCATTTATAGTAGAAAAACCTTTGCGATTTCCCAAGTCTAAAAACAAAACCTACCAAATCACACAAATGACACATAAAAGCTAAAATGATAGGTTCACAGACAGAGTTCAAAGCTATGGCAACGTGAAGCAGAGATGCTAATGTAATTCCCAGTGAAGGAGCTTGGTGACCTCACTCTTGCAGCTCAGGGTGCCTGCTGCATCTTTAATGTCTCCTTTCAAAACAAACGTCGGTTGCTAATTTTGCTTCTCATCCCAAAGGGCAAATTGTCTTCAAATGACTTCCATTTAGTAAATAACACTATTAATGTAGCCCTTTCATAAGAGCGTAATGGCAGAACGCACATTTCTAAGAAGCAGAGGGATATCTGTACTTCGTTTTCTCTGTATCTACACTAATTAAAGGAGCCTTGGTGATATGGCAGGCATAGGTATTGAGCTGCTAATTACAAGGTCAGGAGTTCAAAGCCATACTTAGGGGAAAAGGGCAACGAGGAGGTTTTCTGCTTCTGAAAGGTCTTTATGAGCCTCAGGGAACTGTTCTACTCTTACCTCTAGGGTAGCTATCAGTTCTAAAGGACTCGATGCCAGTCGGCTTGGTTTATACTGTCTCAAATGCTTAAGATTTCAAACTCATGAAGTCGTCCCTCTTTTTTCTGGAGAGACTCATCCCGGGAACCTTTGTGTCTCCTCTCCACTTCCAGTGACTGGCTCGCAGCAGGACACTGTCGGGACAGCAGTCGGGGGAGGAGCCATGTGTATTGGAGGCCCAGGGCACACGACTGAATTGGAGCTGATTTCTTGCAGTGGAGTCACCCTTGGTGACTTGAGTCCTTAAAGCCTGTGGGAGTGGAGCCTTCCGGATCTCCATTTGTTGACGGGGCATAATTCAAGGTAAGGCGAAATAACTGTGGGTTGCTACACTGCTTCAAAGACATAGATTGCTAAAAGGACCGACCCATCTTGTCTTGGGAGAAGTATGGACAGAGTACTCATTAGGCAGGGATGACAAGACTTCACCTGACATACTTTGGACATGTTGTCAGGGGAGACAAGTCGCTAGAGAAGGGCATCATGTTTGGGAGAGTAGAGCGGTATTGAAAGAGAGGAAAGCCCTCAGGAGCTGCATGGACACGTGGCTGCAACAATGGGCTCAAACAGAACAGCTGAGAGCATGGCGCGGACCGGGCAGGGTTTCGTTCTGTTGTGCGTAAGGTCACTATTGGTCGGAACCAGCTTGAAGGCACCGAAAATGACAATATATTTATCAACAGCTTTCTCTTCCTCTCTGTTTCAGATTTTTCTCTCAAAATATTTTGTGACTCTTCACACTTCTTTAAAATGATGGTTATAATTCCATTTAGGAATGCTATTTGTTATGTTAATGAGGCAGTATTAGTGGAGGGCGTGTCTTAAAATAATCTCCAGGGAGCCAGAAGATGAACTGAAAAATCAGGAGGCTTCTCTGAAAACCACCACAGAGCCACCATTTTCCCCGGATCCCGTCCCCTGAATTCAGATGCCTAGCCTCTGAAATGATGAGAAAATAAAGTTTGCTTGTTAATGACATCCACTTGTGGTGTTTTAGTTACAAGAGCTCGAGATAACTAAGACACGCTCTTTCTCTCGTAGCTCTTGTCAACGTGTATTGGTGGCAGGTGGCTAAACTACACGTTGAATGGAGACGGAGACAGAGACAATTACGAATACTACTTTGGGCTTCGTGCTTTTGTGGAGAGAATGGGCAGATCATTGTTTGTAGGACAGAGAGTTGCATCTGATGAGGCAAAAGAATGGTGTTGCTCTACTCTTTTTTTCCAGTTAAAATATGGAGATGAACTTGTATCCAGATGCTGAATAACCAAAGGAATTCACAATGCAAGATATGGTTGCTCATTTAGATCCTCTCTTGCATGCAGGATTGGTTTCTACAATAGACTTGACCATGGATGGGCACCCATCCAAGGTTTGCAGGTGGAAGAGAAAGATAAGCCATTATTCGCTGGCAGCTGCTGCTGGCAGGCACGTGAAGATCGCTAGAACTTCCTGGGAAGCCCCTGTAAACACCTGCTTCTTGCTGCAGGCAGCGAGGCCCCGTGGACTCCAACTCCCTACCCTCCTGCCCTTCCTGCGTTCCCGAGATCCTGGCCTACCTTTGCTGCCCTTCTTTCTCCTAGTCTTTCCAACAATTTTGTAAGCACCTGATTTACAATTGGAATTCTCTTCCTGCTGAAAATAGCTGGAGCGATTTCTAGTTTCCTGACCAACTGCTGGTAAATGCAGCCGCCTCTCCCTTTCCTCCATTAAACCACACTACACCTGTTCGGTGTCTCACACTGTGAGATGCAATAGGTGACCTGGGAGAAGAAAAGGCAGCGATGGTTGTGTTGGGGAACTATTTGCTAGGTCAAATTTCCAGACCCCCACCCCCAATTGAATAGCAAAAGGCAGTATGTGTTTTATGGTGCTCATCAATTCTATGAGCCAAGACTTTTGACAGGATCAAATATGGTGATTTGTCTCTGCTGCATAACATTGTGGTTATCTGGAAAGACGCATACACCGGAGATGGCTCCCTGGCTAAGGAATAAAATCATCTAAAGCCTTGTTTGCTCACAATCTGGTACCTAAGCAAGGAATATGAAATTATAATTTCTGATAAAAGTGCATATACCTGGCCAATTCCATGTGGCTTACCCTCCTAACCGCATGACATCCTCAGGGCCGTCAGACATCTGACATGGCAGTGCCAGCTCCATCACCTGTTAAGACACAGGTTCACGTAGCTTAGTCTTCCATCCACTGAATTATATCAGTCAACTGTAGTCACAAGTCCACTTAGATCCAAGGAAAAAAGCATAGACCTCTATCTGCTGATGGAAAGGATGTCAAATAATCTTTCTTAAAATGGTCATGCCATCAAAATGATAGACTCTCAGCTTTTACTCCTCCTGGCTGGGATTCTCTCAACACCCGAATCCTAACACAGATGCCATGCACACAAAGGCCCCTTAACTAACACCCAAAAGGATGGTATCTAAACCCACAGTCCCAGGTGTCGGCATGACTGGCAAGTGCCTACTGTCTACATATCTATGTGATTAATCTCTTTGTACCAAGGGGTCTTAGTGGTGTGGTGGGGGAGTGCTCAGAAGCGAATCAAAAGCTCATTGGTTTGAAGTCATCAGCCATGCTATAGAGATGGATATACCTACTTCATAATTGTGGGTTAATATTCAAGTGCATAACATAATTATAGTTATAATAACAGTGTTTGACTTCTAATAAGTGCTATATGATCATTAGCTATATTTATCTATGCCATTTCCCTTATCTACCTTTGGAGTTTGTTTCACAATGCACAACACCAGCCTACTGAACAGTTGTCTTTTGTGTGTGTGTGACCACTTATCATCTGCCTTATCACACTAGAATGGAAGCATTTTAGTAGTTGGGTCATTATCTTTTGTCATGGAAACAATCACAGTGATGGATATTGTGGTAGTTATATAATCTGGTATCAATTTGAGACTTGAAAGGATTAAGAGTGAAGGGGTGGAGTATAGTCTGTCAATCAGGTCATGGCCAATGAGGCCTCTGTGTGGGCATGGCCTTCTCCTGAGTATTCTGAGAACTCCTGTATTTCTTCTTTGGAGGGGAGAGACACCCTCTCTCTGCTCACTCCCTGCGAGGTGCTCTACTGACAAGACACATGGCACCATGTCCTGGGAGCTGGACAAGCCACGCGGACTTAACCCTGATGCAACCAGACTTCTGGAGCCAGAGAAGCCACATAGAGACCCCTGCCAGTGCTGAGATGCTTACAATGCCACTGGATTTACAAGACTTCCAACCCACTGACCTGTGATCCTACTTAATTTGGCATCATTTCATGTATTTCTTGAGACTGAAGAGAACTTTATAGATTGGTATCAGACATATGGGCTAATACTGGACTTACAGACCTCATCTGGACTGGGCTGGGATGCTTTCTCAATATTCAATTGCTCTTGTATATAAACCTCTTTCTTATATACATATTAGTGTCTATAAATTTGTTCATCCAGTCTACTAAGGCTTTCATAGATACTGAACACACACACCTGCCTATGGGGGGACAAATAACAGAAATATGGGTGAAAGGAGAGTATTAGGCATTAAACTTATTTACAACCTCTAAATTATTTACAACCTGGACAGTTGTAAATAAAATATGTTGGAACTATGAAAATAACAACAATAATATGCAATTGATCAAGGGTTCAGGAGATAGGATTAAAAAGAGGAACTGATATCAAGGGCTCAAGTAGAAAGGAAGTATTTTGAAAATGATGATGGCAACATTTGTACAAATGCACTTAATACGATTGATTTATGAATTGTTATAAATCTAAAGGGCCCCCAAATAAAATGATTAATAAAGATACATTAAAATAATAAAATATTAAGTGGATCTGAAAAAAAAACATTGTTGAACAAGAAGAAAGGGGAACTATGTACTCCAATTGGATTTCAAATAGCAAAGTGCATGCTGCAAAATTGAGTTGGGACTTAAAGGGTGATAGTTCAGCATGGGGAAAGTTTGTTTTATTCACCTTTATAGCCCCAGATTACAACACGAGTGTCTGGCAGATAAAAAGTTCTCAGAATATATTTCCAATTTAATTCAGTTCAAGAAGGTAGATATTGTAGAAAGTCAATATCATGAGCAGCATCTAAATGGATCCTACGGGGAAGAGCTATGCTTTTGATTCATGGTGCTGCTGAAGAATATTGAAATTACCAGGGCCTGCAAGCAAATCGATGTTGGAAGGAGTTCAGGCAGAGTGCTCCCTAGAGGGATGTATGGTGAGACTTCACCTCAGATGTGTTGCCAGGAGAAAGCAGAGCTATGAAACGGACAGCATGTTTGGTGAGGTAGGGATGGGGGGGGGCAGCAGAAAACAGAATGGGCCTCGACAAGACGAAATGACACAGGGGCTGCCACCGTGGACTCTAACATAGTAACAGCTGTGGGGATGACACAGGCAGAGCCAAATGCACGGGGCCTCAGAACGTGAAGAAGCAAAGTAAGTAAAGAAGGGATGATTAACCATTCCACAGACTGAACACAGGATTGAACATTTTTATAATATAAGGACTTATCCCACCAGTTATTTACTATGGATTCCATTTTATTTAGAAACAGTTATGGTTCTCCTGGGGGGGGGGACGGCGGATGGATACTAGGGGGAAAAATCCCTAATGTATATGGAAACCGATGCCTATTAAATTTAGTTGTTATAAGGATAGGTGGCTCTCACCAGCATATTTTATTCACTGTGTATGAAACTAATGGTTCCTCATTTGCCCTGTTCATCGCATCTTTACGTTTTTCTATGCATCTTAATGAATCCTTCCATAAGTAAATTAGGCTGTTCCACCTCTTTCTTTTTCTTTATCTTTTTAATAGTGGTTTCTTTTGTCTGCCCATATGTTTATTGCTACATAAAAAATACAAAAATCTAGGCAAACATTAACTCTTGCTATATTTTTTCTGAGGCTCCAAGCTATTCTGCTCCCAAAGAGATTTCCTTTTATTAGTAGGCAAATTAATTGAACTGATTTCTAACTCCACTGCTAAACACTTTACTCCATTTCTAATTTAAGTCTTTCTTTATTGTTATGACATACCAGGAGCACATATCCTCTTCTTTCTCAGCTGTGAAATAACTGGCATAAATAAAATGCAAAAACTGTCCTAATAAGCAATAGGAATCAAAAACATCTTAAATCAACACACACTGAAAAAGCTTTACAGAGAAGCAAATATCTTTTACAAACATGATAGTAAAAAACTGAAATCAGAGAAAAGAAACTTAAGTGTATCTAATGCAAGTATCTGAGTCATATCTCAATTTTCAATATCAAGGGATTCATGGGCAAAATATTACACAAGACAGAGTATCAAATGAAGATGGAGAGAATACACAGATGCAACTATTTCAGTAGATATCATATGATCAAGAACCAAGGGTATTGAAATATGAGCCCAAGAGAGATCAAACGCATTTACCAAAGAGGAGGAAGGAGAAGATCCCATGAACTGAATGCACAGAATTCTAATTGGTCTATTTCAGCAAGCTTATGACACCAGGAGCCTGCACTCATGTATGAGAAGGCATTTGGAAGACAGCTACTTGGCCAACCAACCAAATGAGGTCGGCAATTTTGCTCATTGCAAAGAAAGGTAATTTAACAGAACACAGAACTTAGGAAGAACACTATTAACACATACAAGTAAAATTGTACCATTTATAATTCATAGGTCATATAGCAATACATAAAGAGAATTACCGGAACTTCTATACAGATACATAAGTGGACTTGGGATGAGGAATTTTGTTGCTTATGTCAGAACTTGACTGATAACGAGTGCGAAAAATATGATTTTCTGGGTTTTATTGACTCTAAAAAGACCTTGAACTGTGTGTGGAACATAACAAATAATGGTTAACATTGAAAATAATTAGCATTTCAGAACACTTGTGTTTATGTGACATGTCTATACAGATCATGAAGCAGTCATTCGAACCAAACAAGGAGATAACTTCATGGTTTAAAATCAGGGAAGGTGGTCATGGCTTTACCAAGGGAATTCGATCTGTATACTGAGTAAATACTCTGGGCACCTGCATGCTTTCAACACAGCTTCTGAGCTGGAGGAAACTTATTTTGCAACCAATAATATTTAGATCACACAACCTTCCTTCCTGAAAGCCAAGGGAACTGGAAGCACTTCCTGATAAAGATCAAAGAGTGCGGTCTTCGGGATAGATCACACTTCAACAGGAAGAAAACAGCAACATCAAGATAAAAAAACCAACATATTGACGTTGTCAAGGATTTCATTTTACAATCAAGATCCAGGCAAGCAGCAGTTAAGAAATGAAAAGATGTATTGCAGTGGGCAAATTACTACAAAAGAGCTTTCTAGAGTGTTAAAAAAAAAGATTTTTTAATGGCACAATATCCTGTTTCCCACAGAGATTGTACCCTTTTACAGTCTCAAAAGTATTGTATGAGAATTCAAATCTCTCCATGCTTTCATGAGCATTTGTTGCTTTTTGTTGTGAAATGTGCTGCTATTGGTTGTGGCTATATCTGCGTCATGTTGACTTGCATCTCTAAAGACTAATAGAATCCTGGTGGTAGAATGGTGGTGGGATCTGCTAAACCAGTGTTTCTCAACCTGTGGGTCGTGACCCCTTTGGGGGGTCAATTGACCATTTCACAGGGTCCCCAGATTCATAACAGTAACAAAATGACAGTAATGAAATAGCAACGAAAATAATTTTATGTTGGGCGGGGTCATCACCACATGAGGAACTGTATTGAAGGGTCGTGGCAGTAGGAAGATTGAGAACCACTGTGCTAAACCCAAGGTTAGCAGTTTGAGTCTGCCAGCTGTTCTGAAGGAGAAATGTGAGGCAATCTGCTTCCACGATGATTTACCGCCGTGGAAACCTCGGAGGCGGTTGCGTTCAATCCTACAGGGCTGCTATGAGTGACAATTGTCTTAGCAATCATTCCAATCAGAATGCCGAATTATCATGCATTTCTTCCTGTGTTTATTGATTGCCTGGACAGCATCTTTGGTGAAATGTCTGTTCATGTGCTCTGCCCAATTTTTTTAAAAAACTGATTTTTTTTTCATTTTAATTGTTCAGGTGCTGAAGTTTCCTGTGTATTTCAGAGACCAATCCTTTGTTAAACAGATCATTGCAAGAATGTTTTCCCCCAGTCTGTGGGGTTTACGCTTACCCCTTTGGAGCAGTGTTTCAATGCACATAGGTTTTTGTGGTTTCGGTCTTCTATTTCTCTTCTGCTGTTTATGCATTCGTGTGCCTCTGATGGTCAATTTTTATAAACAATTAGGATCCTTAAATTTGCCCCTATTTTTTCTTTGATGACCTTTATAATTTTATGCTTTACATTTTGTTCTTTGATCCACCTTGAGTTGGTTTTTGAATTTGGGCAAGGGAAAAGCAAACCCCCTAGTTGGCATATTTCCTAGAGAAGTAAGAGTCAGGACACAGATCTATGTGCACCCAGGTTCATGACAGCATTATGGTACAAAGAAATGGAAACCGCCTCAGTGCCCATCAATCAGATAAATGGTGAAACAAACAGTGGTCCATGTACAACATGGAATTGACCGTAAACCTGTGAAGGCCTCATCATATGAAAGAAACTGAAGGGCGCTATGTTGAGTAAGTCAATCTTAAGAGAACAGATAATGTGTGAGAACATTATTATAAAAAGTCAATGAAAGACACACACACACACACACACACACACACATGCACACACAAACACACACACATGCTATGAAGGTTGGATGGCTCCCTGGGATCGGAAATAAGCAGAGGGAAAATCATTAGCTGTTGTCGTTCATGTCCTTGGGCGACTTTGTCAACTACACTGTGTGAAAATACCGTCTTCTCCTGTGCCGTCCTCACAGTAACTGTTATGCTGAACCGCTTCTTTCAGCCACTGTGTCAGTATCATCTCTCTTCACTGCCTTTCTACTGTCCTATGCACGAGTCCTTCCCAGGAACTAATCTCATCTGAGGACACATTCAGAGTACGTGAGGTGAAACCCCACCATCCTTGCTTCTAAGGAGCAGGCTGGCTTGGCTTGCTTGTTCTGGACAGACTTTCCTGTTCTTCCGGCAGACCAATGGCGTTTTCAACATTCTTCACCAGCACCATGCTTGAAATGCATCAATTCTTCAGTCTTCCGTATTCATTATCTAATTTTCACATATCTCTGAGGCAATTGAAAATACCATAGCTTGCATACAAGGCACTTGAGTCCTCAAGATGACATGATGGCTCTCCAAAGCATTCAAGAGATCCTGGGCAGCAGATTTGTGCAGTACAGCATGCACATTGTTTGGTTTCTTTTTTTTTATTATTTATTTTAACAATTTATTGGGGCTGATACAATTCTTTTCACAGTTCATACATATACATACATCAATTGTATAAAGCACATCTGTACAGTCTTTGCCCTAATCATTTTTTTCTCTTTTCTTCTTTTACATTTTATTAGGGACTCAAACAACTCTTACCACAATCCATACATATACATACATCAATTGTATAAAGCACATCCATACATTCCCTGCCCCAATCATTCTCAAGGCATTTGCTCTCCACTTAAGCCCCTTGCATCAGGTCCTCTTTTTCCCCCCCTCCCTCCCCATTCCCCCCTCCCTCATATGCCCTTGGTAATTTATACATCATTATTTTGTCATATCTTGCCCTATCCGGAGTCTCCCTTCCCCCCTTCTCTGCTGTCCCTCTCCCAGGGAAGAAGTCACATGTGGATCCTTGTAATCAGTTCCCCCTTTCCAACCCACTCACCCTCCACTCTCCCAGCATCGTCCCTCACACCCTTGGTCCTGAAGGTATCATCCACCCTGGATTCCCTGTACCTCCAACCCTCATATGTACCAGTGTACAGCCTCTGTCCTATCCAGCCCTACAAGGTAGAATTCGGATCATGGTAGTTGGGGGGAGGAAGCATCCAGGATCTGGGGGAAAGCTGTGTTCTTCATCGATACTACCTCACACCCTAATTAACCCATCTCCTCTCCTAAACCCCTCATTGTTTGGTTTCTTGACGGCTGCTTCTTTGGTCACTGATTGTGGATCTAAGCAAAATGAAATCCTTGACAACCTCAATCTCTTTTCTGTTTATCATGATCGTACCTATGGGCCCAGTTGTAAGGATTTTAGTTTTCTTTATATGGAGTTACAATTCATACTGAGGCTTCAATTTAGTTCTTAATTTTCACCAGCAAGTATGTCAAGTCCTCCTCTCCTTCAGCATGCAAGATTGCTTGATCAGCATATCACAACTTTTTTATAAGCTTCACTCCCTGTTCTTCACAGAGTACCATGTCTCAGATGATTTGCTCAGAAGATTCATTGAATAAGTATGGTGAAAGGATAGAAAACCACGTACACCTTTTCTGATTTTAAAGCACGCAGCATTCATTCCCTTGTTCTATTTGAACAATTGCTTTTCTGTCTACATACTGGTTCCAAATGGGCAAATTATTTTGGAATTCTCATTCTTCTCAATAGTATGGGTATTTAATTATGATCCACACAGTTGAATGCCTTTGTATAGTCAATAACACACAAGTAAACACATTTCTTGCACTATCTTCTCTCAGTAAAGACCTATGTGATGTCAGCAGAGATCTCTCATGCCACCTCTTCTTCTAATCAGGCTTGAATTTATGGCAGCTCCGTGTGGACGTCCTGCTGTAACTCTTTTTGAATTCTGTTCAATACCTTTCTACTTTCATAGGATATTCATGACATTGTTTCATCATTTCCATATTTTGTTGGTAAAACTTGGATCTCTTTTAGATGCTGACAAAGCAGCTGTCTCTAACATTCTTGGCATAGATAAACGAGGTATCCAGTGCTTCATCAGACAACTACAAGGCATGTTATCAGTCCATGGAGCCTTGATTCCCACGCAAGGCTTCAGAGAGACTTGGAATTCTTCCTTCAGTGCCATTTGTTCTTCTTGAAATGGTTGAACTTTACGAATGATTTTTGCTACAGTGGCTTGTCTTCCATCTTCTTTCCACTCTTCATTTTTATTTTGCTCATTGAATCCTTCAACATTGCTTCTCTAGTCTTGGATATTTTTCTCCAATTCCTTCAATTTGGGGTATGCTGAGCGTGCTCTTACTTTTACCAATTCTAATTTCAGGAATTTTCCCATTTCATTAAAAAAGTATCTTTGGTAGCTGCTGTTTGAAATGTTCCTGTTCGGGTTTTTTACGTCATCATTTGCATTCCGTTCCACTTGCTTTCCTCGGTCTTCAAGAACAAGTTTCAGAGCCCCTTGGCGTCACTTTGGTCTTTTCTTTCTTTCCTGTCTTTTAGTGATGTTTTGCTTTCTTCACGTACAATGGTCTTGATGTCGTTTCACAGCCCATCATGTCTTCTGTGCTAGTGTTCAATGTTACAAACCTATTCCTGAAATAGTCTCTAGACCCAAGTGGAATATTCTCAAGGTCACATTTTGAATCCTGTGGACTTGTTTTAATTTCTTTCAACTTTAACCTGAACTTGCATTAGAGCAATGGATATTTTTGTTTTTTCCACACTCGGCCCCAGGCCCTCTTTTGTTTGATGATATTGAGCTTCCAGAACATTCCTTCCCAAGAATGTAATCAATCTGATTCCTGTGTTCTGTATAGTTTTCAGTTTACGGTGTTAGAAAAAAAATACTTGCAATGAAGACATTGTTGGGCTTGAAAAAAATCTATCATACTATTCCCAGTTTCATTTCTGTTACATAGGCCCAATTTTCCTTCCTCTTTGTATCCAACTTTTGCATTTCTATCCCCAATAATAATCAAAGCATCTTGATTGTATGATCAATTTCAGACTGAAGAGGTTGGTAGAATGATTTAATTGCTTCCTCCTTTGCATTAATGGTTGGTGTGTAAATTTGAATGATTTTGTAAATGGGACTCCCTTATAGGCATATTGATATTATCTGACTACAGATAACATTGTACTTCGGGATAGATTTAAAATGTTCTTACTGACAATGAATTTGATGTACTTCCTCTTTGTCATTTTCAGCATAGAAAACCAACTCTATAATTGTCTCACTCAAAATGAGCAGGCCAGTCCATTTCAGCTCATTAATGAGAGGATATTGATTTTTATGTATTTCAGTTCAATTTTGATGGTTTCCATTTTTCCTAGATTTTTACTTCCTGTATGACATATTCTGGCTAGTAATGGATATTTGCTGCTATTTCTTCTCATTTTAAATCATGATCGTATCAGCAAATGAAGCCCCAAATTTTACTCCATCTTTATGGTCAATTCTATTTTAATGAGACAGCTCATTCCTAGCCTTATTTTGAATACTTCCAATTTTCAGGAGCTTATTCACCAGGACTACATTTAACAATGTTCTCTTGTTATTCTCAGAGTTCTCACTGGCTAATCTATCAGAAGTGGACAGCCTGTTTCCTCTTAAAGGACATTCTTAATCCAGAAGTGCCACTGAGACCTGTTCACCAGGGTGATTCTGGGCATAGCTTCCATCACCACAGCACCACAGAAGCTAACACAGTGCAGTACCCTGGCAGAAGTGTGGTTTTTATTATGATGAACTAGAAATTACAGACAACAGAAGTAAATATTACCGGGTTTCAAAAAGTTTTCAGAAAACATCTGTTATGGTCCTAGTTCATTTTTCCACTAATAATCTGAACTCCTCCCTCATATAATTGCACACAGCATCCTGCACTATCAGTGACAACAAAGAGCAGCCTATGAGTGGATACACAGACATATATGCAAGTTGAACGGATTTGAGTAGGTGAAAGAGACTCCATTCAGGACCTCATATAGGTTGGGCAGATGGAATCTCTGCATGCATATTTGTATGTGCTGTAAATATATCCATATATGTAGTAGAGCTAACATGGTGGTGAAGGGGAGGTGGGGGGAGATGGGAGAGGAGTTATAAAAACATCTTAGCTATAAATCCCTTGAGGGAATGAGTCACTGAGCTTGGAAACATAAAACCACAGTCTCCAGGGATAGCTACCGTATATACTCGTGTATAAGGCGAGTTTTCAGCACATTTTTTAATGCAGTTTTTGTGGTAAAATTAGGTACCTCGCTAATATGTGGGTTGGCTTATACTCGAGTATATAGGGTAAGTCAATTGGCATAACATAATTCACAAAGGCAACGTTCTACTTCCTATTATAGTGAATAGTGACAAGGTTTTTTAAAAGTTAGCAAGAATTCATCTAAGACAGAACTATTTTCCCTCCCCATCTGGAGGGAAAATATGAATAAAATCAATTAGTCTAGCAGACTAAAGATATATGAGCCACAATCTCCACTTCTCTGAGATCAGATGACCTGGATGATATTTCATTACCACCACTACTTCTACCTCCTTCATTGGTACCACAGAAAGGGAAATATGTAGGACAAAATAAGAAATCATAGCTAAGACCAGACACACTGATCTGATAGAGAATGTGTACACCCATATCCTTCAAGACTTAAGTCACTGGAAAATCTTCAAATCTAGGACTGAAACCACATCTTGGAATGTCATTGCAGTTAAACGTTAGACATGCCAACAAAATAAAAAAATAATATGCACAATAAACTTACTCTTTGTAATGATCAGTCCATGATACCAAAAGGGCAGCTTTTTCCAAAAATAAAGTACAGCAGGCAGAAAGGAGCAGGAAAGAAAGCAATGGAATCAGACAGAGAACTCAGGGAGGATGGGTAGTATATTAAGGTGACTGCGCTAATGCTAAAAAATAACAAGTACATACAATTTTAAATGGAAAAATCTCCTGAAATATGTCCAAAGTATGTAAGATGGAGTCTGAAGAGCAATCCTGACACAAACCTTTCCTGATTTTAAATGATGGTCCCTCGTTATGGTCCAACTGCCTCATGATCTATGTACGAGTTCCTCATGAGCACAATGAAGGGTTATGGAATTCCCAGTATTTTCAAAGTTATACATAGGTTATTATGGTCCACACAGTCAAATGCCTTGGCATAATTAATAAAAGACAAGTAAGCATCTTCCTGGTATTCTCTGCTGTCAGCCAATATCCAGCTGCCATTATCAATGCCATCCCTTGTTTCACACCCTCTTCTGAATCTGGCCTGAACCTCTGGAAGCTCCCTGCAATGTGTGCCGTAACTGTTTTGGATGATCTTCAGCAAAATTTTACCTGCATGTGATACAAATACTTTTCTATAGTTTGAGAATTCTGTTGGGTCACCTTACTGGGGAATGTAAACAAATATGGATCACTTCTAGTCAGTTGATGAAGTAGCTATCTTCCAGATTTCTTGGCATAGACTAGTAAGTGCTTCCAGTGCTTCGTCAGCATGTTGAAACATTTCAATTTGTATTCCATCAATTCCTGGAGCCTTGTTTTTGGCTAAAGTTTTCAGGGAAATGGACTTCTTCATTCAGCACTATTGGTTCTTGCTCATCTGCTACCTTCTGAAATGGTGGAATGGGGGTTAGTTCTTTTTGGTTTAGTGACTGTATAGTCTTTCCATCTTCTATTGATGCTTCCTGCAACATTCAATATTTTACCCATAGAATCTTTCAGTATTACAACATGAGGCTTGAATTTTTTTCTTGAGTTCTTTTAGTTTATGATATATGTGTCTGGTTTTCTAATTCTAGGTCTTTACATATTTCATGATAATATTTGGCTTCTTCTTGAGCTGCTATTTGAAATTTTCTAGTTAGCTGCATGACTTCATAATTTCTTCCATTTCTTTAGTTACTCTAAGATAAAAGCAAGTGTCAGAGTCTCTTCTGACATCCATTTTTATCTTTTCTTCCTTTCCTATCTTTTTAATGACTTTTTCCTTTCTTCGTGAATGTTTTTGATGTCCTTTTACATCTCATTAGGTCTTCTGTCATCTGTGTTCAATGCACTGAATATGTTCTTGAGAAATTCTCAAAATTCAGATGCAAAACAGACTTCAGGTCATATTTCGGCTCTTGTGGACTGCTTTAGTATTCCTCACCTTTAACTTCTCCTTACAATTCAATTACACTGAATTGATGGTCAATTCCACAGTCAGTCACTAGTTTTGTTTTAGCTGCTAATATTGAGATTCTCCATTGACTTTTCCCTCAAACGTAGTCAATTTAGGTTCTGTGTAGTCCATATGCAGAAGTCCATGTGTACAAGTTTGCGTGTAGTTGAAAATACATACCAGAGGGCACCCCCCAAAAAACAGAATTAAAATTTTTTTATCACCTTCAATGTACTCTCCATTACACTCAATGAGTTTGTCAAATCTGTGATAATTTCATTCTTGGAAACAATTTTCAAACTCATCTGTTTGGATGGCTGATAGCACTTCCTTCACTTTTTCCTTACCTTTTCTACATCAGGAAATTGCTGTCCTTTCAGGTCCCTCTAAGAGAAGAAGAAGAAGAGGAAGAAGAAGAAGAAGAAGAACAGAGTGATATCCGGTGAGTAAGGCTTGTGGGGCAACAGAGATATGCTGTTTTTGTTTGCAAAAACTGACACACTGAGATAGCTGTGTGAGCAGGTGCATTGTAGTCATGGCCTCCGTCTGCCAAAAAACAGGCCTTTTGTGTTGTACACTGTTACATAATCCTTTCAGAACCTCTAAATAGTAAGCGTGAATAACAGTTTGAGCTGGTGGAACAAATTCTGAGTGCAATATCCCCCTCACATCAAAAAAAGAAATGTGTCATCTTGACCTTGATTTCACTTGATGAGCCTTTTTCTTGGTGCAGTGGCAATGGCATCTTCCATGGGCTTGAATGATGTTTGTTTTCGGGGTCATTAGCATAGCGCCGTCTTGTCACCAGTAATGACCTTGGAAGGAAGTCTGGGCTGCTTCCTAGCTGTTCTTTCCAAGCATGGCTTGTTTCCAGTCATCAGTCAATGCTCTCTTTCCTGATCAGTCAGAGCCCAAGGTACACATTTCGCAATGACCCTTCTCATCCCCAAATCTGTTAAAATTTGCTGACCAAGCTCCAAGATAGTCCACATAATTTCCCCATATCTTCAGTGGTCACTCGTCGGTCTTTCATGCACAAGTGCACACATTTTGTTGACATTTTCATCCGTTTGAGAAGTTGACAGATGTCCAGAATGAGGTTTGTCATTAATCAACATTTCACCTTTTTGGAAATGAGAAAACCAGTTCTATACTTGAGTTTTTCCCATGGTGCTGTCCTTCTGAGCTGTGTTCCACATTGCAACTGTTTTCTGTGGCATTTTTTCCTGAGCAGGAAACGAAATTTCACAGCTGGACACTGTTCTCTTAAATTGGCCATCACAAAAATTTAGGTTTAAGTGAAACTGCTTTTACGAAAAAAAATTCACTGTGACCAGAGAGAACCTTTCCTCTGAGTGCCCCAACTCAGAGTGAGTTGCTCTGTGCTAGTCTACTGTGTGGGGGGGTGGGGGTGGGAGGGGGCAGAGGAGAAGGTTTTCCAGTTTTTGGTGGTACCCCCTCATATTTGCTATGAAAAATTTGTTGGTCTTGCGAAATTCTATTATGCGATCCCCAGGTTCGTTTCTTCATTTCTAGCACCAAGGCTATTACAGCTACTACTCCTTCTGGGTTGTTTCCAACATTTGCATGACAATCAGCAATGTATCTTGATTACATTTATTATCAATGTTCAAATGGAGTCATTTGTAGAATTCTTCAATTTCTTTATCATTAACTTTTGTGGTTGGTGCATAAATTTGAATAATAATTGTATTGATTGAATTTTCTTGAAGGCAGATTGATATCATTCTATCACAGATAGCAGTGTACTTCAAGAACGATTTTGAAATGTACTTTTAAAAAATTACTGTAATGCCATTCCTTTGGATTGTGTTAATCCCAGAATAGCAAATCATTTGAAATTAAAAAATTCAAAATGGCTATTACCAGTCACTTTCAACTCACTGAAGTCTAGGCCCATCTTCCAAAACACCTCTGGCTGGATTTGAATTGTTGGCTTTTAGCTAGTATTGAGTACTTACTGTTTGCACTACCAAGGAACTCCCAATGTGCCTGATTGTTGCAGCTAGCAGAGCCCCATTAGTCCAGTGGATAAAACATTGGGGTGCTAGGCAAACGTTTGGGAAAGTCCCATTGTCTGCTCTAATAAGGATTTATAGTCTCAGAAATTCAAAGCAGTCTTCTCTCTCTGATAGAGGGGTTATGCATCTGTCTTAACTGGTTGACATTGGGTTTGGATTAGGTAGATACGTGTGGTCAAGTTGATTGTGACTCATCTCAAGTTAATGTGGTAGAATAGAACTGTCCTATGGGAGTTTCTTGTCTGTAACCTTGGCCAGATCAAATCACTGTCTCTTCTGTTGGGAAACCACTACTGGAGTCCAAGGTCCAAGCTTTACGTTAGCAACCGAGCACTTTAACCAATTGAACACAAGGTTGCCGGCCCTGGAGATCCATATTCTCCTTTTCTACAACTAGTAGAGCATTTAGTTGAGCCGTGCATTGCTTAGTTAAATGATGGCGAGGAGCAGTAGAAGGCCCGGCACACAGCCTCAGGTTTCAAGAGCTGATTCTCTTCAGAATGGACCTGCAACCACTCAGTGAAATGGTAAATGACCACTTACCTCTCAGTACAGACTCACTTCACAGCTGTTTTGTCCATGTCTCCCATCATAGAGCAGTGAACAATTCAAGGGCAGGATTGTTTGTTCTCTCTTGCTTCCTCAGTGCTCCACCTAGCATCTCACAGCACACACCTACGGTCCTATTTAAATAACAATTATCCCACAATGAGTCAGAGCAAATAATAAAGCTAACTGCAGAGTCATTTCAAACCCCAGTGAACTGGAAGGTCAAAACTTAAGGGAAGAATTACAAAACAAATAACTCATTCGCTCTCAACCTCCAGGAGCAGCTCCCACGGCCCAGCGGCAGAAATAGTATCTGAAATAGTGTTTATCACCTCCCACTCTTGAAACCTTTGTGTTAGTTTGAAGGCAAGTCTTTTATATTCTCATAGGCGATCACTACATCTCTATATTGATGGGAATTTATAAAACCTTGGACATATTTCCAAACATTTTACCTAAACTTATTACCATCTTTACAACAACTCCATGAGGTAAGTACTAGGCTCTTCATTATGTAGATTTGGAAACTGAAGGGTGTGCAGATTGGGTCACATATTAGAATGGACTGAAATTGATTTCATTTCAGGCAATTTACTCTGAAACCTGACACCTTTTATCATCAACCTCCACCAACACCTGCTTCCTATTGTCTTTGGGTCAGCTCAACTCATGACAGCCCTTTAAGGTTCATGAAAACTTGTGCCCCGAAGGTGTTTCTAGTGGCTGATATTTTAATAAGTAAACAACCACAAATATCTTTGGAGACACCTCTGGGTGGAATCAACCCTACAGCCTTTTGTTTAACTGTGGGCCCTGTGTGAGTCTGGGTTGACTAGAGAACAAATTCAGAGACACTCATCTGTGTGTTAGAGAGTTTTATATCCACGAATAATTGTATATGAGAAAACATCCCATTCCAATTCAGATCAAGTCCATAAGTCTGATATTAGCCCATAAGTCCAATATTGCCCACATATCCGATACTAGTCCATAAATTCAGCTACAGACTCGCCCAGCACATGCAAGGACGCCGAAAGCAGGAAGATCACAGTCCTGTGAGAGAAAAGTCTTATGAAAGCTCTCAGTGCTGCCATGGCTCTCTATGTGACTCCTCCAGCTCCACAGCTCGGCTGCCATCAGCAGGCTTGATGGGGCTTGATGCGACTTGTCAGCAGAAAGACAAAGCAGAGAGAGTTTGAGTCCCATCTCCAGAGAGGAAGACATGAATTCCGAGCATCCTCAGGAGAAGGGCCTACCCACACAGAGGCATGATTGACTTGACAGGTTAGACTCCACCCCTTCGCTCAAGCTAACAGGAGATTATGTAGCTTCCATGGATCCTCAGCCTTTTGTACTACCCAGAAATGCTCACACGTGTTAATTGAGATATAAACATAAGGAGCATGTTTTCAAAGGACTCTCCCGATTTCTAAATTATGATGCCCATGTTTCCATCTTTGCAACTTTTCTGTAATTCTATCCTTTAGCAAAGGGAGTTGGGCTACAGAGTCATGTCTCCATAGAAAATAAGATGTAGGGAACTTTCCTGACAATTTAGAAAGAGGAGAGAATTCAGCCCCTATTTTCCTGTGGGTTTATGGAGAGGCCCAAACCAAAGTAAATGCACTGCCATGGATTCAATTCTGACTCATAGTGACCCTATAGGACAGGACAGAACTGTCCCTGCAGGTTTCTGAGACTGTAAGTCTTTATGGAAGTAGAGAGCCACATTTTCTCCCTAAGAGCAGTTGGTGGATTGGAACTTCTGACGTTGTTGTCAGAAGACCAACAGAAGCCCATTGACCTATAAGAATCCTTATGGAGAGACCAGGGAGACAATAATTCAATTATTCACAAACAAGGAAGAGAGTAAAGTGGGGTAGGAAGGATTGGGCCTCTTAGGTCTTAATCTCCCCAAGCCTGAGTTAGGGAGATGGGTTTCTTAGGTTGTGGGTAAAGCCAGTTATGGCAGGACTTTGTCCTAACTCTGAATAGGAATCCTGGGAGCCTGAGTCTTAGGATCCCCTTGGCATAACCTGGAGGAGAGCATTTGGTTAGAAAGAGTGAAAGCAAAACAAAGCAACCCTGTTGATGTAATGGGTATTCTTTGCCTCGGAGCCAACTTTGGCTCATGGCAATCCTACATACTAGTTGGCTCCTACCCACAGCCACCTCATGTAGAAGAGAACAAACCTTGCCCAGTCCGCTGCCATCTTCAGGAGAGTTGGCCTGTTTGAATTCATCACTGCGATGATTGCGTAGTACTTTCGTTCCAACCAAGGGATCAATCTTCCAGCACTATATCACATTGTGCTTTGCTGTTGTGGCTGGGTTTTCGTTGATAATATTTAGAAGTAGTCTGTCTTCTCTGTTAAAACCTGCCTACTATACATGACGGTGATGGTATTTGAAATAGTAACATCATATCTTCTGGGATCATACAACGGGGTTTCAAGAAATCCATTGTCTTTTAGTTTCATTTCCCATGAAATTATTAAAGCTCTTTCCTAGAAATCCCCAAGCCATTATTTTACAACTGACTGCCAGATATGGGGTGGAAAACTAACTGAAATCATGGAACAGCCAAACCAAACCCAATGGCCATCACGTTGATTCTGACCCATAGAAACTCTGTATAGTGTTTCAGAGACTCAATCTTTACAGGACTGGACATTCTCATTGTTTTCTCCTACAGAGTGGTTAGATTTGAACCACTGATCTTGCCCTTTTCAGCTCAATACCTAACCCACAGCACCAGCAAACAACCCAAAGCAAACCACCTGCCACTGAATCAATTCAAACACATAGTGACCCTTTAGGACCGAATAAGACTTCCACTTTGGTCTGGTAGGGATGGGTAGCAGAGTGAGTTATGCATTGGATACTAACTGCAAGGTTAGCAGTTCATAATCACCAGCTAGATGAGGCTTTCTACTCCTGTAAAGAGTTATAGCCTCAGAAACCCACAGGAGCAATTCTACTCTGTTCTACGGGCTCACTAAGAGTTAGAATCAACAAAATGGCAATGAGGTTGATTTTGCTTTGGATTGGGTCAGTTTTGTCTATTGTGTTCCACAGAAACTACAAACACTGGCACTGTGTGTGTGTGTGTGTGTGTGTGTGTGTGTGTCTGTGTGTTTATTCAAGTAGAAAGGAAGAGGCAAAGGGCAGTGGATGCTCATGGAGACAGTGATTCTATTTAATTTTTTGGTTTCTGAGTCTGTAAACATTTATGGAAGCAGAAAGCATCATTTTTCTTCCTTGGGGCTCTGGTGGGTTGGAACTGACCTTGCAGTTAGCAGCCCACTGCCTCCAACTCCCCACAGTCTTCCGTAAGACTCCCACTGAGGTTGCTGAGAGCTAGAGTGTGATGCTGACCAGAAGAGATGACCCTGTAATCCAAGGGAGCTATAGGCAAGCGCAAGCCTCTGCCACAAAACGGCTGGGGTTCTGTTGTGCCAGCAAGCATCAAAATGGGGCTGACTTAAGAGAAGGAGCCACCAGAACCTCACCAATGTGAGTCAGTTGTAGCCGGAATTATACTGACTATAGATTTCAGCAGGGGATGTGAGTACCCCACCTACTTCAAAGATCAGACCATCCACATTTGACATTGAGAGTAGGATGGCCATGACTCCAGGGGACCCCAGGGAAGGAGTTTTTCAAGCATCCTAAGTTATATGCAAGGCATGACAGTGTCACCTTTAAGAGAAGCAAAGGGAAGGAGCCAATTTAGCGAGAAGAAATTTTTTTAAAAAGGAGTCATTTAAAAGAGACTGAATTTCCTAAAGAGATTTCAGAAATATTCCATTACACCCTGATTGAATTAAAATTAAAGTTTTATTACCTACCGCTATTGAAGTGGGCCTCGTGAAGCAGACAAGACCAATGAAAGAGAATAAATTACTACCGTGTCTGTACCTCTTACAGTGTAGCGCTTTAAATTTTTATTTGGCTGCAAAGTTTTCTTTAAGACATGCAACCCCCGCCATCAATGGAAAGAATGCAGTATAAAGTTGCCTTTAAGCTTTTTATCATTTTTTCTATGTGATCTTTGTGTGTGAGTGTGTGTGTGCGCGTGTAGTTTAGATATCAATTACTATTGGAAGCAAAGAGGGTGAAACGTATCTTTCACCCTCTTGCTACATTTTATTAGAGATTTGACAAAATTCCCTAAAATGATTAGATAAGGATTACACTTAGACTTGAGAAGCTTCTCAACTTTAAATAATCCAATGAGAAAATAGCGATGGTTTAATTTCCATGATGTATTAGTTCCATTAGCCTTTGGCTCATTTGCTGCCTAAAACGCCATGGCTTCAAACGGCGATGACTTATTTTCCCACAAGTCTGCAATTTAAGCTGGGCTTACCTGCATGCGTGTTCCTGTGATATTTTTTACCTAGGCATATTTGTGAGTGATGACCAATCTAAAGTGTAGTGATTACAAGTTTGGCTGTTCACCATCAAGCCAGCTATTGCAGACTTCCAGCAGCTCCTGGGAGACGCCTGCGGCTTTCTCCTCCTGTGAAGACTCACCATCTCCGACCGCTCGGGGTAGTTCTGCCCTGTCCTACAATGCGGTCGTGGTCCTATCAACTCACAAGCCGTCTGTGAATCAGTAGTTCAACTTCTCCTAAGAAGGAAATTCTAACATGGCCACATTTAACTGTCTACCTATTGATCCCATTGCACACTAGATCTGTTTGTTTGTTTTTTAATCAACTGATGGTCTACCCTCGGCTTCCTATCAGGTGCAGAAGGCACCCCAAGGCAGTGAAGGGGAAGCTGCAAGGTCTCTTGAGGTCTGGGGTCTGGAATTTTTATGTCCGCCAAGGTCTAGTTTTGCAGCAATTCAGATGACCACCTCAGACTCAAAATTTCCCAGAGGAATTCTCCCACTTAATGAACACACGTGCGTGCACGCACACGCACACACACACACACACACTATGTTCTTTCATTTAATACATGTTTTTAAGTCCTAAGTCTCAGATATATATTTGTATTTTTGACCCTCTAGATTGAATTGCGATTGTTTTTATCCTGTATTATGCCTAAAACCCGAAGCCTCAATAGGATCAACCAAGCGACGTACTTGCCATTGGCTTCCAATTAGAGTTGGATGCCAGGGAGGAAGAGTTCTCATTGAGATGGAGGGAAGAGAAGGTGGCAGGACTCATTTTGTCTGTGGTGGTCTTCCTGCGGGATTGCTGTTGTGTTGGATGGCTTCCTCTATGGAAGAACACCTCCACTGTGGAGGAACTTTAAACACACCAACTACTCACTCTGGGACTGGCTTCTCCTTCCTTCTTGTCTGAGGGTGGTCATGTTGCTCCATTGCAATAGCCCTGCACTTCACACTGCCCACACTTCTGTCAACACCCCTTTAGTGATGTTTTTCATTCTAAGCCCAGTTTATCATACCCTTTTCTGGAAATAAGTTGATATGTTGGTCCATGTATTGACATTGGATTGTGAATCAAAGAAAATAGATTAAACCTTACTCGTGGAAGCAGCAGGCAGGCAATCAAATGATGTGTGTTCTTACTGTTATGTTGTTAGGTACCTTCTGGTTGGTCCTGACCTAAAGCTAGCCTGTCCACAACAGAACAAAGTGCAGTCTGCTCCTGTGCCATCCCCTGAATGTTCGTATGCTTCAGCTCATCGTTGCAGCCAATGGGTCCATCCGTCTGGTCAAATCTTTCTCTTTTTTGCTGCCCCTGAACTTTACCAAGTAGGATGTCATTCTCCAGGGACTGGTATCCCCTAACAACATGTCTTTAGCAGTCCATGGGACTTTTAATATTTGCCAGCCCGTATTTCAAATGTGCTGTTGGTGTTGTGGTTTTGAGTTGGGCTACTAACCCCAAGGTTTTTAACCACCAGGGGCTCTGAAGGAGGAAGATGAGGCTGTCTAGTCCTATGAAGAGTTACAGTCGCTCCGGATGAGCCCCTCCTCCACCCCCAAAAAAGAGTTACAGTCTCAGAAACCCACAGGGGCAGTTCTGCCCTGTCCTATAGGGTCGCTAGGAGTTAGAACCAGCTAGAAGACAAAGAGTTTGCTTACCTACTGAAACAAAACCAAACAACACTGCCATCAAGTAGACTCTAACTCAAAGAGATCCTAAATAGTGGGGAAGAATGGCCCCATTAGGATTTTAATAAATATTGCTGAATGAATAAATACACATTCATTAATCTATTAAATAAACTAATGCTTATTTAGTGCCCACTTTGGTAGACACTTCCAAAAAAACCGAACCAAACTTGCTGGCATTGAGTCAATACCAACTCATCGCAACCCCATAGGACAGAGTAAAACTTCCCCTGTGAGTTTCTGAGACTGTAATTTTTTTAAGAGAGTCAGAAGGCCCCATCTTTATCTTGTGCAGATGGAGCAGCTGACGGTTTCAACTGTTGACCTTGTGAACCACAAACCAACATCTAACTACTACGCCACCAAGGCTCCTAAGACAGTATGGACAATTCTTGATATGAAGGAATTGAGAAGTGGTGTTCTTTCCTTCCAACAATACTATCCTTTCCTTGGTGTGAACTTTACTTCCTGAACACCTATTTTCTAGTTCCTGCTATGCATAACAAAATAGCAACTAAAATTAGTGAAGACTTGCTTGTGAATGTCCAAACAGGCTTGAACACCAACGTGGGTTTTAGTAACTCTGAGCTAAAACAAGTGAGTACAAACTCAGTTCAGAGTATGTCTGAATTCATGCGATAAATCATGCTAGCAATTGGTGCCTTTATATCTCTTGGCATGGTTTCTCCCTATGTTCTCTTAATTCTCAGCCCTTATTTGCTGATAGGTAGTTAACATTTTCTCATGCATAGCCTGAGGCTTACTACCTCCAACTTAGCAAACTTCTGCAGAAAAAGAGCTTCTCTGTCCTAAATGTTCCAGTAAAATTCTGGGTCTATCTTTCTGGGTCCCAATAGTGGTGGGTCTCACTACTGTGGGGTCAGTTGTGGTAGTCAAGAAGATGGGGGGGCTCTGGTTAACCAGGTCTGGCTCTCACATTTCCTGTGAAGTTGGAACACAACCTAAGAAAAAATTGATTTGTATCATCAAGGGAAGGAGTGGATGCTGGTCAAATACAGGAGATGTTGCAGAAATGCTTCTGAAAAGCATCATGTATCCATTTAGCATCCTTCTAGATGAAGTTCTTAATTTGGACCAACCATGAGGTGGACATTTTGGCTAAATTAGTAGAGATATTGAAATAGAGATGTCTTTATTTCTTCATAAACAATATGGGCACGTAATAGAACAAATTCTCTAAGTAAACACCGCTTCTATTTCCTTGGGGCTAATTTCCTTAAAAGTACACAGGACTTATAATTGACATATGCTTTCTTTCTATGAAAGAAAGAACATTTTTAAAATATTCAAGATGATTGAAAGTGTAGCTATTTAAGTGGCTTTAAATATTTTCTTGTAATCTTTTTTGACACTATTAATATACTTGGGAAAATTGTCAAAGATATTGAATTAATGAGATTCTGCTGCATATGCAAATGTGTGTTTACTTGACTTTCCATAATCCTCAAGGCAAGGTGTTTCCAATAAAATGCTTGTAGTTGTGCAAATGTTTGTTGAATATTCTTAGAGCACACATCTTTTTAAAAAAAATTAGTTCATTTTAGTTCATTTATTTACTTAAATTGTATTACTTTAATTAGAAAAAATAGGCCTATGTATACAAATAAAAGTAGGCCTTGCTTATATTTAGGTCTGTTTCTTCTACTACAAGAATTTTTTTAAAATTCTCTCTTGAAACAAGTGTCAGTCTTGGAAGAAATATGGTCAGAGCGCTCCTTGGAGCCAAGGATGGCAAGATTGCATCTGACATACTTTGAACATATGGTCAAGAGAGACCAGTCCCTGGAGAGGGACATGTTGCTTGATAAAGTAGAGGGGCAGTGAAGGAGAAGAAGGCCCGTGGTGAGATGGATTGAGCCCACCCTACAACACTGCGCTCAAACATAAGAAAATCTGCGAGGACAGCAAAGACCAGACGAGGTTTGGTTCTGTTGTCTATCAGGTTGCTATGGGTCATAGACGACTTTGTGGCACCTAATAACCGCATCTTGTGTAACCGGGTATCACTAAATATGGTACGTTTGTCCATAGACTTACAGGTATGCAACCATAACAAGTATAGAGCGTAAATATTTACAAGCTTTTACAGCAATTACATGCTTATAAAATATCTAATTACATACCCAGTGGTTTTATCTTGACCAGTATAAACAGGTTTAAATTTCTGGTTTTTGCATGATAAGTCACGTGCCTGATAAATTACATGCTATCAAGAAGAATGAGTGTGGAAGAACTTCCTGCCGGGTAAAGTAGCGGGTCAGTTGCTAGAGGAAAATCCTCCGCAGTGGATTGACGGTGGTTTCAAAAATGGCTCAAGCACAGGAACTAATGTAAGGGTAGCACAGGACCAAGGAGCGTCTGCTGCGCACAGCGTGAGTATGAATTGGAACCTGCTTGATAGCACCTGACAATGACAATTTAGAATTGGGCCAAATATAAGTTGCAAAGGGTTAAGAAACAATAACCAAACAAAAACAAAATGGTCCCCTAGCTAGGACAGTTTTAGAATAACAGTTGTAGCTAAACACATATTTAAGGCATTCACTAATGAACAAAGCAATGAATCTAACACAAATATAAAACCTAGGAAAGATTGAATGTATATAGAGTGTCTGAAATGCAGGCAAATTATACAGCCATTTGAAGAGTAGACAATTAAATGTCTACATAAGACTTTGGGAATATAAATAGATGTATTGGTAATTTTCTCACTTGTCTGTCATTTTGTTGTACTACGGCAGCGTGTGTGGTGCTGTGATGCTAGAAACGATGTCCTTGTTATTTTAGATGCCAGCAAGGTCATCCAGAGTGAACTGCTTGTATCTGTGGCTCTAGACAATGAATACACCAGTGAAAACGAATATGCTTTCCCCTAGGGAGGTACTGACCCCTGGAAACCTTATAAACAGTCTCAAAACATTCAGAGGATGTCAGGAGAGGTGCGCCTCCATGGGAAGGGACTCACTCAAGTGGGACAGAACAGAGCTGCCTCCTAAAAGCAGAGCGAGTTTAATGATATGATTGCGCCCCAAACCTGCGTTAGTCATCTATAAGAGCACTTCAAGCTCTGCCAAGACCTAGCTGTGATAGAATAATGTCGATAGGCCTATCACAAAGCATGAAAGAGAAGAGCTCTCACTTTGAGGACTAAGGGGCACTTGACCCATGCGATATTTTCAATTGCCCGAGTTTCATGTGAAAGCCGGACACTTACTAAGGAAACCCAAAAAGACTTGATACCTTTGAATGATGGTGTACACAATGAAGACTATTTAAAGTAGCATGGAATGCCAGAACAATCAGTAGATCCGTCTGGCAGGCAGGATAACCAGATGGCTTCTTAAAAGCAAGGACAGTGAATGAGCCTTGGCTCACACTCTTTGGGTACATTTTCAGGAGCCACACTGGTGAAGGACAGCACATTTGGTAAAGTACAGGCTCAATGAAAAAGAGGAAGACCCGCAACGAAGTAAGTTGACATAGTGGCTGAAATAATGATCTCAAACACAACACTTGTGAGGATGGCCAGGACTGGGTAGGAATCTGTTTTTTTCACACAGGGTCACTATGAAACAAGCCCTACTCTATGGTGCTTAATCATGACCACACTCAAACTTGAAGGATCTGTATCTTTTCATGCAATTTAGTTGCAATGGGAGATCTGCAAACATATCAATGGCCCCTGCGCTTTTGTTGCCCTAGAATCCATTCACCGATTTCACATGTTTAATGCATCATAACCCATGCAACATTTTCTCATGCCATGTGTTGGTCAGTTGGAAAACAAGAATTCACTAAATTACACCAAATGTGGACATCCTAATGTTGGTAGATATTGTACAAAATCAAAATGGCATTTATTAATAAACAACCCACATACAATCAGAAAATATTGGGAATCTGCTCGATCGAGCTAATGGAGATAAATGCAAGTTTCCAAAACTGGAGTTTCCATTTGAAAACTTGAATTGCATCACAGGAACAAACACTGTCAGTTGTTTCTTTTGAGGTGGCAAGACTCACTTCCTTTGCTTTGAGAAAACGTCTGCCAGATGCTAAAATCTGAGTAATAATAGTTTGTCTGTCAGTCTTTTTATTCTTTTTAAGTTGAAGATGTTCTTTAAGAAATAAAAGGGGGAAATTCTTCGGTTTACAACTCAAACAACCACATGTGTCTCTCCTCCAGCAGACCCTTGTTTTACTTCTGTAGACACAAAAAGTACTTCATGTATGTAATTTTTTTATTCTGTCACAAATATTGATAAGATGTGCATTCAAGGATCAGGATTTAATACGTTTTTAAAACGTATTCTTCAAAGACATTCACTTTCTGCTATCAACATCTTTATTTCCTCTGTTGAAAATCAATTTTATTATTGTAAAATATATGAAACATAATATTTGACATTCAAATGTTCTTAAAATTGTAGTTCAGTTTAGTCATGTTATGCAACCATCAGAAATATCTGTTGTCAAGTTTTCCATCACTATCAGCGGGTCCTCAGTGCTTCTTAAACATTCCGAAGGGATCCTGTGTGTGTATTTGTATGCCAGCAACGAATACTAGCTAGTACAATTTCATGGTACTGCCTTTATTTATGCTGAGGAAGCAGCAGCTTTATTCACTCTTGTTTTTGTACCATCGGTAAGAATGTTAATACAGTTAAAAATAATTAAATCTTAATATCACTGTGAAAATAGTTTTTGCCTCATAGATTCTTTGAAAGAGAATACCAAGGATGCCCGGAAATCTTAACATTGCTTGTATAAGCATAATTCTAAATAATCATAAAACTGGCTACTTGTTTTCTTACACTTCCAGGCCCTACATGTGGTAAAACCATCTTTTAAAAAGGTCCATTTCCTCAACCATATGATTGAGTCCACCACTACAACACTGCACTCATCTCCCAAAATGTGAAGCCTTTCTTGACCCTCACAATGGATTTGTTCATTTCTATGCTAAGTCCTGACACAAGTCTACACGTTTTACGGTACCATTTCATATTGTATTGAGATCTCTTCTTGTGTTTCCTTATTGTATTCTGAACTTTCTAAAGGGGGTATCCCCCACCCCCACACACTCCCCCACTCCAAAAAAAAAAAATGGGAAAAAGCTACACTGGGTGGAGCTTGTGTAGTACACATTTTCCCCACTAGGTGAGCATCAAGCAACTAGCTCTGCTTTGGTGCACCCAGTGGCATCACCTGGGAAGGATCTCTGTCACAGGGAATATTTTTCATGAAAGCACTTTCACTTGAACCTCACTTTTTGTGATGACTGATTTAAGAGAACAGTGTGTGGCTGTTAAATTTTGTTTCCGGCTTGGAAAAAAATGACTCAGAAACTGTTGTGATGTTGAACACTGCTTACAAGGACAGTGCTATGGGAAAAATTCAAGCGTTTTTCTCATTTCAAAAATTGAAATGCTGATTGATGACAAACCTTATTCTGGATGTCTGTCAACTTCCTGAAATGGATGAAAATGTCAACTCCTAGTGCATTTTGAGTTCATTCCACCAGGTCAGATTGTTAATCAAGCTTTCTATTTAGAGGTTCTGAAAAGATTGTGTATTAGTGTGCAACAAAAAAGGCCTGATTTGTGGCAGACTGGATTGGCTGTGCCACCACGACAATACACCTGCTCAGGAAGCCATTTGGGGGCAAAAACAGAAGAGGGGAAGAAAACAACAAGGAAGGTGCTGTCAACCATCCAAATAGATGAGTTTGAAAAATGTTTCCAAGAACAGAATTGTAGATTTGACAAATATATTAAGTGTAATGGAGAATACGTTGAAGGTGCTAGGTTATTTTGTAAAAGTAAATGAATAAATACAAAGCCTTGAATAGAAAATTCCAGTTTTTATTTTAGTACTTCTCATATATCTTTGAAAAGTACTTAGGGCTTAACAGAAGTTTTTACAGATCTTGTGTACCCCAAATAAACATTTATTACATTGACATAAGTTAAATATAAAACTAGAAACTTTTATGAAATTATGTCCATATAATCAAATTAATTTTAAAACCTGCTTTTGCTTAATTTTAAAATAGTCACTTTCCTCAATTAACACTAATATTATTCAAATTTATGCACATATGACTAAAAGCTATAAAGAGGTCATTGAAGCATTCTATTGGCTTCTTCAGTCTGAAGTTGAACAGACATGCAATTAAGTTGTATTGATAATTATTGAAAATTAGAATGAAAACATTAGAAACAAAGATGAAGGGACAGTAATTGGAAAATATACTCACATGATAGAATTTCTCAAGACTAATGGCTTCCTCAGTAGGAATAGTTTTGTTCTTAACAACATAAACAGAGGCACTTCACATGGACCTCCCCAGACAGAATACAAAGAAATCATATTGATTACTGTATTAGACAGGGCTTTTTAGAGAAAGAAAACCAGAATGCCAATAATTTTATATATATTTATACAGATAGATAGATAGATAACATAAGAAATAAACAGTTAATTAAATTATAAAGCAGTACAAATAGCTCAGTGCAGCTCACTTCCACCATGAGACAGTTGTGAGACACTGGCACTCTGTCAAGTCTTGAAGACCACTGGGTAGTCCTCGGTAGAGCAATTCAGGCTATTCATGGACAGGCAGCAAACAGCAAGGCAGGTCACCAACAGTCAGCCAGATGACAGAGTCTGACAGTCCCCAACTCAAGAGATGTAAATTCCAATTGTGTGGTGAGGCAGGTCTTGGAGGAACCTCACATTACAGTGACACAGTCCACAGGTTAGGTGTCCCACAGGTAGTGTAGCTTGCAAATTGAGGCACAGGACAAGCAAGGCAGCCACACACTGGTCCAATGATCAAAGAGCAAGAGACAAGAAAGGTGAGGACCCCTGAGCCATTTATCTCTCCACCCTTCAATGAATCCTTCATGTGTTTATCAGCCAGGTTGGCACAATAAACTACCTCAATTACATATGCAGTAAGATTTGATGGTGGCAGTAAGATTTGATGGTGACACTCTAGAAGACAAAAGGAATCTAGTATCTGTCTTTAGAATATTAGTTACTCATATCTAAGGCCCAGTTGTAGTTGAAGAAAATTAAAACATCTCTACAAGAGTCAAAATAAATCCTTGAGCACATCCCACCTGAATGTAGAGAACACCTCACGAAAAGAAAAGAGCTGACATGAAGAAACTAAGAATTATGGGATGACATCAAGACCACCATCCATGATGACACCAAATGGCCATTACAAATACAAGAAAGAAGCGATCAAAGTGAATGTCAAAAGATACGCTTGCCCTTGTAGAGGAACTGTAGCAAAAAGGAAGAAATATTGAGACAAAGGTGCTGCCCAGGACACTTCAAAGGGCAGCTCTGGAAGGGAAAGTCCTGTGTTGTAATGCAAAGTGAAAATACCTGGGATTAGAAAATCAAAAAGAAAGAAGATGCGCATTACGCCTCAAGTTGAAAGCACCGAAGAAAGAATTCAAGTTTCCAGCTCCAATGTGGAAGGATTCTCTGAGTAAAATACGGAAGGATGCAGAAAGCATCAAGAGAAGATGGAAAGTATCTACAGAATCTCTGGACCACAAATAACTGGTCTATTTTCAACCATTCGAACAGTAGCCCATGACTAACAGGTTATAGTGTTGAAGGAAGAGGTTCATGTTGTACCAAAAGTATTCACCAAAAACAAGTTTCCAGGGATTGATGGAATACCAATGGAATGTTTCGGCAAACTGCTGAAATATTGGAAGCACTCACTCCTCTATGCCAAGAAATCTTGAAGACAACCACCTGCCTAATGAACTGGAAGAGTTCCAAATTTGTACATATTCCAAAGAAAGGTGAATCAGTATCATGAAAATCACATGCAAGTAAAATTTTATGAAGATAATTCAACTATGAATTTAGCAGTTCAGTGTCAGAAAGCTGGATTAAGAAAAGGCTATGATACAAGGGGTATTCCTGGTATCAAGTGGATCTTGGCTAAAAGCAAAGAATACAGAAATATATTTGCTTATGTTTTATTGACTACAGAGCCATTTAACTGTGAATCATGACAAATTTTAGGTAATATTTAGAAGAATGAAAAATCTGGAACACTTACTTATGCTCATTCCGAAGAACATGTAGACAGACCAAAATGTCATCCTTCAAACAGAACAAGGTAATATTGAATTGTTTAAAATCTAGAAAAGTGTGCATGGTTCTTTCCTTTAAACACACTCACTCAATCTGTGTGGTAAGGAAATCATCTAAAACACTAAACTGTGTGAAGAAGAATGTGGCATCGGTACTGGAAGAAGGCTTATTACTAACCGGCTACATGCAGATGTCACAACCTTATTTGCGGAAATGGAAGCCAGTTTGAATCATTTGCTGGTGAAGATCAAAGATCGAACCTTTCAGTATGTATTGCAACTCAATGTAATGAAACTCAAAATTCTCACAACTGGAGAAATGTATAACATAATAGACACAGAAGAGATTGGAGTTGTCAAGAAGTTTGTTTCACTGGGATGTACATTCAATGTTCATAGAAGTAGCAATAAATAAATCATAGGAAGTACTGCATTCAGCCAAGTTGCTGCATAAAACCTCTGTAAAGCGTTCAAGAGCAAGTGTGACACTTTGAGAATTAAGGTGTGGCTGACTTTTGCCATGGCATTTTCACTTGCCTTATATGTATGGGAAAGCTGAACAATGTATGAGGAAGGCTGGGAGAAGTGGTGCATTTGAATTATTGTGTTGGCAGCAAAGAACAAGAGCTAAGAGGCAAAGGACATTTATAGAGGTATAAATATAGGCACATCCATATTTAAATATATTTATATATAATGATAGGGATATAGGTATCTGTATATATATTTATGTGGTAAGTATTAAAGTAGAAGATGAACATTGGGCCTCTACTCAAGTACTCCCTCAGAGAAAGAACATTTTTTTCTAATAACCTGGCATTGTGTGATGCTCACCTTCCCAAAATGATTGTTGAAGTCAAAATGGGTGCATAAACAAATGTGGTGAAGAAAGCTGAGGATGCCCAGCTATTAAAATACATAGCGTCTGGGGTCTTAAAGGCTTGAAGATAAAGAAGCAGCCATCTAGCTGGGAAGTAACAAAGTCCACAGGGAAGAAGCACATCAGCCTATGTGATCATGAGGTGTCAACAGGTTCAGGTAT
Source organism: Tenrec ecaudatus (assembly GCF_050624435.1). Lineage (NCBI taxonomy): Eukaryota > Metazoa > Chordata > Mammalia > Afrosoricida > Tenrecidae > Tenrec > Tenrec ecaudatus. Next base: position 201,685,433 of record NC_134532.1, read on the forward strand.
CATATATCAGAAGACCCAAAATAAGCAAGCATATTGATGTGAATGAGGGTGGGAAGAGTGGAAACCTGAAGCCCATCTCTAGACAATTGGACATACCTCACAGAAGGGTCACAGGGAAGGGATGAGCCAGCCAGGGTGCAGTATAGTACCAATGGAACACATAGCATTCCTCTAGTTCTTTAATGCTTCTTCACCCCAAGTATCATGACCCCAGTTCTACCTTATAAACCTGGCTAGACCAGAGCATGTACACTGGTACAGATAAGAGCTCTCAACACACGGAATACAGGACAGATGAACCCCTCAGGAACAATAATGGGAGTAACGATGCCAAGGGGGTCGGGGGAAGGTAGGGGGGAAAATGGGAAATGATAGCAATGATCAAAGTATAAAGCCTCACCCCCACCCCCACCCTGCATGGGGACAAACAACAGAAACATGGGTGAAGGGAGCCAGCAGACAGTGTAAAATATGAAAACAATAATTTATAATTTATCAAGGGTTCATGAGGGTGGGAGGGTAGGGGAGGAAGGAAAAAAAAATGAGGAGCTGATGCCATGACCTCAAGTGAAAAGAAAATGTTTTGAAAAGGTTGATGGCAACATATGTACTGGACACAATGGATGCATGGATTGTAATAAGAGCTGTAAGAGCCCCCAGTAATATTTTTATTAAAAATTTTAAAAATTGCTTAATTAATTAAAAAAATTATCATGGACTGCCAGCAGAACAAGCAAATCAGAAGTGCAGTCATTATGGTCCTTAGAAGCAAGGTACTATCAGATTGTTATCAGGATTGACAAGTCAGAGAGCAGAGAGTCAATGATAAGGTAAAAGGCCTACAAGGAGATGAATTAACACAGTAGTTGCAACAATGGGCTCAAAGATAAGAGTTGAGAAATAGTCATAGGACCAGGTCGTGGTTTGTTCTTGTACAGAGGGTCACTATCAGTCAGAAATGACTTACCTGCACCTAAAACAACCAGGCTGTAGTTCATTGGTGCAGCCACCATGTCAAGCCATCTCATCTTCCTCTTCGCTTGCTGAACCCCTCTACATTATTAAACAGGGACCAATCTGTATTGATCATGTGTTGAAAACGTGAGAGAAGTGTCCCCATTCTCCCTTCTAAGGACTATTCAGGCTATACTTCTTCAAGAAAGATTTGTTTGGTGTTATGGAAGTCCATGGTATATTTAATATTCTTCATGAATACCAATATATAAATATATCAATTGTCTATTCTCCTTTTTTATTGTCCATTTTTTGCATGCCAATGAAGCTATTGACATGACCATGGCTTGGGGTAGGCACACTTTAGTCTTTAAAGTGACATCTTTGGTTTTCCTTTAGCGTTTTAAAGAGATCTTTTGTAGCAGATTTGTCCCATGCAATACATCATTTGATTTACTGCCTGCTGCTTCCAAGAGTGTTGGTTGTCGATCCAAGTAAAATGAAATCTTTGATAACTTTAATCTTTTCTCCATATGTTGTGATATCGTCTATTGGTCCAGTTGCATACAATCATCTATGCACTGTCAATTATATGCACCACTTACCAGAAACAGTCTGTCACCATGAAGTATGTATTGTGCAGATGAAGAGATGCGTAATTAGAAATTTGAAGGACAATAGGCTGGACACCATCACAGAAGCAGGTAAAACCAATGTTGACAAATCCGAACAGAGTGCAAACAACTCTGCCTGGACAAGTGAAGAAAGGCATCACTAATGAGGTGATATTTGCTCTAGATTTTTATTATCATTTGTTCTAGGTCTTAATGGCATGGATTTTAACAGGTAAAGTTGATAAAGGCAATCTTTGGAAAATATAATTTGCTAATCAGGGGTGAAAATTAGTGGATGTGAGAAAATAACATAGATAAAAGACTAGCTCTTGTAACCTGGCAGTAGAATAAGGCAGATAAGATAAAAACTGGAGTTAACATTATTACCTTGTGAGGGACGATGCTGGGAGAGTGGAGGGTGAGTGGGTTGGAAAGGGGAAACTGATTACAAGGAGCCACATGTGACCTCTTCCCTGGGAGAGGGACAGCAGAGAAGGGGGGAAGGGAGACCCCGAATAGGGCAAGATATGACAAAATAACGAGGTATAAATTACCAAGGGCATATGAGGGAGGGGGGAAAAGGGAGGGAGGGGGGGAAAAAAAGGAGGACCTGATGCAAGGGGCTTAGGTGAAGAGCAAATGCCTTGAGAGTGATTGGGACAGGGAGTGTATGGGTGTGCTTTGTACAATTGATGTATGTATATGTATGGATTGTGGTAAGAGTTGTTGGAGTCCCTAATAAAATGTAAAAGAAGAAAAAAAAAAAAAGAAAATGATTAGGGCAAAATATGTACAGATGTGCTTTATACAATTGATGTATGTCTATGTATGGATTGTGATAAGTGTTGTATGAGCCCCTAATAAAATGTTTAAAAAAAAAAAAAACCAAAAAAACAAAAACAAAAAAAAAAAACATTATTACCTTTGAAGGGAAGAGGGATGGATTTTAAAGGCAGTGCAGCCGGCCGTAAATAGGATGGATAGCACTTGGTTGTTAAGTGGATCAAGGAGGTCCGATAGAAGTGGGTGTGAAGGGCCATACAAATATGATCACATTGGGAAAATAAGAACATGAAGGTGCTACTACCCAGATTAAAATGTGTGAGGTGGAGCAGGTTACTGAGATAGAAGATATATCTAGATATAAAATGTGCATATATATCTAGATATAAAATGTGCATAAGGCATTTTAAAATCCTGGTGCTTGCTTGTTCTGAAGGAGGTTGGCTCAGAATTTGGCCTAACTCCACCTTTCATTAAGACTCCATTTATATTCTGCCTTCCTCCCCCTCCTCTATGGCCCCTTGGAAGAGTTAAACTTTACAAAGACGGAATCGTGCAGCTGTGTTTTCCTGTGAATGTGTTGAAAGGAATGTCAGCACAATGCCCCTGGGTTCCTGCTGAAATAGTTATCAAACCCATCATGCCAGGGGTCTTCAGGAAAGAATTTTGTTTAAGCCTGCTCTTTTAACAGTCTGACCTCCAGAAATCAACTCCGTAATCACCTAAGCTCTAATTCACTTTCCCGTAACCAAAAGGCCAACCTTTACATTTCAGAGGAATTCAAACGGAAGCTCATCTGGTCAACACTCAATCATTAATTCCCCTTGCCTGTTGGCCCATACCCCTGGTAATTATGTAATGTGTCCAATCCTCTTAGCCCACATATGTGCTATAGGTATGTTGTAACTACTAGAGTACATGCCTTTTGGTCACAGAAATCTACAATAACCACACTGTAAGCAGTCGAAGAGACACCTGCATTAGGGGCTTGAGAACATTCCCAGGAAAAATGGAATGGAAATATTGTGGAAACTTTCTGAAGTCCCCTCCTATGTACTGTGACCAGTGATGGCATCAGACCCCATCTTATGCGTTCCTGCTTCATGAAGTTCTGTCTTGCAGGGATTTAGTGTGTATGCACTAAGAAAGTAGTGTGCCTCGGGCTCCTCATTCTCCCCTGGAAGAATGTTTGCACACCCCCTCATCATTTTGAGTGCTCTTCCTGGTTCAAAGTCTCTTTATTTTGGAAAAAATCTCTTGATTAAAAAACAAACAAACAAACAAGCGAGTAAGGGTTACTACTCAGCAATAGATGGTGGGTGTATTACAAAGAAAATACATTGGGAACCAAACAATCTTGTGTGGCACCTTAGGTCTCCCAACTATTCTGCATGATACCTTTATTTAATAGACACAATTCATGTAATCACAGATTTTAGGGTGGGAATTTGTGTCTTCTACAAACATGGTGGAGGTATGTCTATTGTTAGTTGCTATCCAGTCAATTTTATCACAGCAGATCACCTTAACAGAGTTTTCTTGGCTGTGATCTTAAGAGCAGTAGATCTCCATATCATTCATTCCATAGTGTGGTGCTGTCATGACATGTCCTAGCCTTGTTTCCAGCTCATGCTGACCTATGCACAACAGAGTGAAACACAGACGGTCCTTCACTTTCATCACACTTGTCATGCTTGCACCCACAATTGCAGTCCTTGTGTCAATCACGTTAACTGTGGTCTCCTTCTTGACCTCTACTTTGATAAGCGTGATGCCTTCTCCAAGGGCTGCTTTCTCTTGATAACAAGCCCAATGTGCATGAAACACATCCTTGCCACCCTCACTTCTAAGGAGAGTTCTAAGTGGACTTCCTCCAAGCCAATGTGTTGACTTTTCCGGCAGTCCCTGGTCCTTTCAATCTTCTTAGACAAACTCATCGCTCAAATGCGTCTGTTGTTCATTCTTCCTTCTTCACTGTCCAGCGTTCACATTCACACAAGGCCACGCAACCGACCGTAGCTTGGGTCAGGCTCAGCTTCATCCGCACTGGTGGTCAGACCACTGCTCTTCCACACTGTCACGTGTTCTTGTGTATTTCTCCACTGCAATACATCAGTTTATTTCTTGACTGCTGATTTCTTGAGCATTGATTGTGGATGCAAGCAAAGTGAAATTCTAACAACTGCACCCTTTCACCATGACATTGACTACTGGTCCTGTTGTGAGGATCTTGGTTTTCTTTACACTAAGTTGAGATTCATATTGAAGGCTGTAGTCCTTGATCTTCATCTGCAAAGGATTCAAGTCTTCATAAGTTCCAAGAAGCAAGGTGGTGTCATCTGCATAGTACAGGTTGTTAATAAGCCTTGCTACAATCTTTATGCCTCATGATTCTTCCTATAGTCAAGCTTCTCAGCACACAGACCGGATAAATATGGGGAAAGGATACCACCCGGACACACACCAGTCCTGATCTTAAACTACTCAGTATTCCTTCTTTTTCCATTTAAATGACTGCATCTCGATCTGTATACACGATTGGCATAAGCACAGGAAGTATTCTGCTATTCTCATTATCTGCAAGATCATCTATAGTTTAGTATGACCTACAAAGTTCAATATCTCTCCACTGTCAATCAAACACATGGTATTTTCTGCTTTCAGCTAAGATCTTTGTGATGACAGCAATTACACCCCTCTTTCCAAGTCCTATAGGAGGAACTTGAATTCGTGAACATGGAAGCATTCATACAGAAGTGATTAAGGGCTCATCCATCCAAGAAAAGAGCAATATTGATCCTACATGGAATAGGTGGACGGTTGTACACCTCCTCCTCACCTATGATTAGAGATGCACAGCTGAAATGTAGCATCTGACATCATCAGGGCAACAACATATTCCTCAATGGCCAAGTATGAGAAATCCAAATATGAAACTCTTTTGAAAAAAAGCATAGCATATACCAGAGAAGTAAAAATACAAGTGGGCATCAAAATGTCCTTGGGAAAAATGGTATTCAATTATAATGGAATTTCTATCACAAATATTTTAATGACTCCTTGCCTAGTAAGAGAAATCTTCATGTAGGGTTAACTGGGAATTTAATCATCTCACTCTGATAGGATACACACTACTAGATGGTAACAGGGTTCATATTGTGATTGCATCTTTGGACTCAGTGATTTTGTGATGTGAATCAAAGTCACTTTTAACATTTGAACTGGTTATTTAAATAAGAACAATTTCATTTTGGATATTTTGAATGAGCTTTCCTGCCCAGAAAGCACTTCACTATCGATTTCTGATTACTTTTATAAAAATCAGAATCTGGCATAAAAATAAAATAAATTACTATATATATTTAATATTCAAACATACTGAAATTTAAAGCAAGCTTAGAGATAGTCATTGACAAATTTTCAAGGAAATTGATTTTTTGCAGATAACTTCATCACTGGGCGAATTTAATTGAACCTATGTTGTTCTAACTGTAGTTTCCTAGCACCCACGTCATAAAAGCTTGTGAGAGGTTCTTAGAGATTCCTAGACTTTAGAGAGAGTCAGCTGGATTTAACTTCTCAAGGAGATTAAAGCATGTTCTCCAGGTGGTTGCTGGGGGTGAAAACAAATGGATTAAAGAAACCAAACCCATATCAAACCCATTGTCATTGAATGGATTTCCACTTAGAGTCCCATAATGCATTTATAGGACCCAGGACAACTGTGGTTTCCAAGTTTGTATTCCTAAATATTTATGGGAGCAGATTGTCATGGTTTCTCTGGTGGAGTATCTGGTTGGGGTAGAACCAGTGAGCTTTAGTTTAAATAATTGATTTTTAACTACTGTACCAACAGAGTCCCCAGTGTAATGGACTAGAATTAAGGGACTGTCAACCTACGGTTCTGGAGCTGTAAGGAGCAATCTCAGTGTGTTCATGTGGCTCTGAAGTAAAATTGAAAATGAAAGCTGAATCTTTCAGATTATATAGTTCTATAATATATAATTGTGATTTCACTTGTCTGTAAAAATATATTCAAGACTCAGTTAATTTCTAAATTTTGTAAGGGGCAGGTTTAACTCTTCCATCTCAAGAGTTTGCCAAGTCCTAGACTAAATCAACTGAAAGACCACGGCCATTTCCTCCGTGTCTGCCACCGTTCCTTTATTCCTACATCTGTTGCTTCGTTCTCATTCGACAAATGACCCGGGACTGAAGGCGCTTCCAGATGCTGTCTTCTGTACAAAACAAGAACACATCTTGAATTTTTGCTTACTTTTAGAAGGCCAGCCGCCAGAGACTATCAACATTGAACAGCCACCTCTGATTCCCCCCATACATCAGTGACTTCCTTGTACAACGTCAGGATAACATGGGTTTTCAAAGGCAGCTGTGGACAGGCCCCGCCTTTGCAGTGAGCGAGCATTCCTTATGCTAATAAAGACAAAACCACTTAGCACATCCCATTGTGTTCCGTGTTTGCAGTGAGCCCTAAACATCTTAATGAGTACAAGATGAGTTGGCAGGGGAATGAAGATTTCGGCTTTATACCTGCCTACTAAACTTTCCAATTACAGACCCTGTCTCAGTAGGGTTGTTTTTTGGTTTTTTTTCCCTGTGCTATGTGAATTTACAAATCTCACCTCACGGATTTGCTGCAGTGCAAGTAGATGATTAAACGCAGAATCCTATTTTAAATACACAGATAGTTATTGCATTAATTAATTCAGCCAGCAAACGTTGGTGAAGGCATTCAAAAGAAAGAGGTGCTTGGCATAAGGCGGGGCTTCTGCCAAAGATGAAAGCCTGACTATGTTTCTCATTACTGCTGTTTTATGTTACAAAAGCGACCCCCAAATCCAATTTCAAGAGAACATTCATTAATGTCTCTAACAGGAAAAGACAAGACAAAGCAAAGACACAACATCCAGATGAAGGCGACCATTAGCAGGGGGTTGTAATGGCATCCAGAGATTTGTAGGGATTCGGAAACTTTCAAAGGATGTCGGTGGACATAGGAAGCTATCACATAAGCGTGTTTGGCAGCAGATCAATACTTCACAATTGTAGGTGGTTACTGTCCTGTTAGGTTTCTCAGGTGGTTTACCTCAGTTCTTGCTTCTCAACGCTGAAAGAATTCACACAGCAGAAGCACTTTTGTAAAACCAAGTGACTTTTATGAGCAAAAGGGACGTGTCAGGTATTAATGTCTCAGAAAGTACGCACTGTCTCTGAAAAGTGCGCAAGGCTGCGCGGGGACCACGCACGCGTTCTCGACTGAAGATGGCCATTTCTGCCACTTCAGGGGAACACGGAAAAACCACGTGGAAAGAACCCCAGAACAGGAATGAGCACCCAAGTCTGCGAATCCAGGAGCAGGAAATACCAATAAAGCCAAGAGAGTGCTATCCCACCCTCTGCTAGCAGAGAGCACCTGAGAGACAGGCCCAGCCCTCAACTGGTGCTGTTCATCCCCTTCTGTCCCCACTGGCTTGGGGGCGGGTGTGGTTGAGGTTGCTGGGCCAACCTGATTGGCTGAGTTCATGGGCACCTCTGTGATGTCACATCGCTGGTGCCTAGGCATTTTCCTATAGGTGCCCATGGGTGCCTGATTTCTATACAACCCCTTTATTGTGGCCCTGCCAGCGGATTTCCACTAGCACAGGCATTGAAGTAGACAAGCCGCTTATCCCTAATCTAGCTACCTTTCAGTACCATGACGGGGACAAGTATTTTATGTTTGTCAGAAGAGCTTGACCAGGGCACTGATAAAGGCTGTGAGGGTGCCACTCATGACCTCAAGATCCCAGCAGCCCTGATTTCCATTAAAGGCACAGGCAGGCACTTCCCCAAAGGCAATACTATTTCTCTCCCCAGAAGGTCAAGGGAGTGACAGCCAACCAACCTCTAATGCACTCTGCCGGAGGGCAAATCTATTCAAGTTGCTGGTTAATGGTCAGAAGGAATTCAATGGAGGGTGAACTAGTGTGGAGACTCATAAATTGACTTAGGACTTTTGCTGTAAGCTGTAAACCTCAGCCCTCCACAAACTTGGTGCTCAGAAATTTAAGGTCTAATACACTGCTTAGTCTAGCTGACTCTCAAATATCAGTTAGCCAGTGTAGCTCAGGATGCCTGCAGGTACTTCCATTTTTTATCCTGTTAGCATGCTCAGCATACTTGCAGAATGAGTACACATTCAGCTTAGCCTTTGTAACACGCAGTGGATAAGCTGCTAAGTGATTCAAACTTGACATCAGCAAATTAGTATATAAGGAGTCTTCTTACTGTCTTGTGACTCTTAAAGGATTATTCTGTAAACTTCAACCCATGCGAAATGGCTTATGAATGCCTGGATCCTATGTATGTAAGCTCTGTGAAAAATTCCTTTCCCTGCAGTGCATTGGTGGACCTTTGCAAGGTACTGCTGGATTCCGGATATTGCATGCCTTCAATAAACTCGAATGTTAGCAGAACCTTTGGTTTGGTCTTGGACACATTTATGTCCAGGGTCGTATTTGGTCCTTTTTGAGGAAAAGGATGAGAAAGAGAAAAAGAAAACAACTTCCACAGGATTTTGCTGCTGTACTTTAATGGGCCTCAGTACTCTGGGCTTTGTGTTGTAATTATTTGGGTATATATTTGCCCGGATCATTTGCTTGACAATTTGTTGTCAGAAATGATTCAAATGTGAAAGGGACATTGTTAGCATTTTTTGGAATGAGGTTGTCAAAGAAAGCAGAGGAAAGAGTGCAATGCCTTTGGCGTCATTAAAGAAACATAGCATAAAATAATAAATGGGGACATGAAAGAGGGGGTGAAAGAGTTAGCCTGCTGTTATTAAACATATGAGAAATAAAACATAATTTAAAACATTGTTTGTTGGATATACAAAATTTCACAGTCCTGGCAGTAAGAACTCCTTTTAAGTTTAAGCAGTTGTTTTTGTTAGGTGATGTTAGTCAATTCCTACCTGCTGATGGGTTGGAACACTGCAGGCTTGAACCACGCTCATAAGCGTTTCTGTGCTTTACCCCACAGATGCAGTCACTGTGTCAATCCATCTCCTTGAGGGACTCCTCTCTTATTCCGCCCCTCCACTTTCCTAAACATGATGTCCTTCTCTAGAACCTGGTCTCTCCGGACAGTATGTCCAAAGAATGTAAGACAAAGACTTGCCATCCTTGCCCCTAAGGAGCACTCTGGCCTTACTTTTTCCAATTTTTGTAGATTATTCGCCTTCTAACAGTCCCCAGTATTTTCAATCGTCTTCTCCAGCACCGTAATTCAAATACATCGATTCTGCTACAGCTTTCCTAATTCCATGTCCAACTTTCACATGCGTATGAGGCAATGGCGAATACCATGGCTTGGGTCAGATGCACCTTAGACCTCAAAGTAACATCCTCGCTCTTCAGTACTCTAAAGAAGCTTTGTACAGCAGGTTTACCTAATGTAATACATCTTTTGATCTCTTGAATGCTGCTTCCATGAGCATTGTATGTGGATCCACATAAGACAAAATCCTGACAACTATAAACTTTTCTCCATTTATCATGATGTCACCTATTGGTCCAGTTTGGGGGATTTTCATCTTTCTTACATTGAGTTGTAATCCATACTGAAGGCTACAATCCTTGATCATCATCAGCAAGTGCTTCAAGTTCTCCTCACGTTAAGTAAGCCATGCTTTGTCAGCTGCTTATCAAAGGTAATTAATAAGCTTTCCTCCAATCCTGATGTCACACTCTTCTTCATATAAATCTACTTTTCTGATTTGCTCAGCATATAGATTGAACAAGTATAGTGAGAGGATACAACCCTAATGCACACGTTTCCTTATTTTAAACCATGCAGAAGTTCATACAGCTGTCTCTTGAATTTTGCACAAGTCCCAAATAAAGTATTCTGGAATTCCAGTTCTTCTTAAGCTTATCTATAGATTATTATGGTCCACCCACAGTCAATGCAACAAAAGGAAACATCTTTCTGATGTTCTCTGATTGAGCCAAGATCCATCTGACATCAGCAATGATATCCCTTGTTCCAGGTCTTCTCCTGAGTCTGGCCTGAACCTCTGGCAGGTCTGTGTCAATGTTCTGCTGCAACCACTGCCGAATGATCTTAAGGAAAATGTTAATGTTGTGTAATATCAATGAGATCAAGCATTCTGTTGGGTCGCCTTATTTGGAGCAGCACATACATGGATCTCTTCCAGGCATTTGGCCAGGTAGTGTTCTTCCAAACAGAGGTGAATGAGTTCATCCAGTGTTTCTTCAGTTTTCTGAAATATTTCAGTGGGTAGTCCTTCAATTCTTGGAGCCCTGTCTTTGCCGATGATTTCAGTGCAGTTTGAACTTCTTCCTTCAGCATCAGTGTTTCTTGCTCCTATGATACCTCCTGAAATGGTGGACTGTGGACCAGTTGTTTTCGGTGCAGTGACTCTCTGTGTTCTTTCCATCTTCTCTTGACATTTCCTGCATCGTTAAATATTTTATTGAGTATAAATACGCATCTGTGAGTTTGTCATACTGCGATCTCATGTGTGCTGATGTGATGCCGGACGCTATGTCATTGGTATTTCAAATATCATCAGGGTCACCAAAGTGAGCAAGCTTCAGTGGAGCTTCCAGACTCAGAACAGACACCAAAGAAGTTCTCAGCTCCCCACTTTGGAGGAAGAAGCCATTGCAAACATTGTGCATCGCTTCCAAGCATTTTCTAATTCTGGAAGCCTAAACAAAGGAAGTTGAACATTGTCCCCGATCCTGCTGGCAGATGGGCCCTCAGGTCGAAGTGCATTGGAAATGTGACTGCAGAGGAGCTGGATTCTTGGAGTGGAATTGACTAGGGTGATGCGAGTCAGTTAAAATCTGTGGGAGTGGAGTCTTCAGAATCTTCTTTTGGTGATGAGGCATGACTCGAGGTAAAGAGAAACAGCCACACACATCTTCTAATGATTGGAATGCGTGAAGTATAACTTTAGGAGATTTGGAAGTGGTCGGAAATGAAATGGATTGCAAGAAGATCAATATCCTAGGTATTAGTGAGCTGAAATGGACTTTTATTAGCTTTTTTGAATCAGATAATCAGATTATTTATCATCCCAAGTATAATAAAAGCAAGAGGAATGGCGTGGCATAGTTCCTCAGAAAGGATCTCGCTGAATTCATCATGAAGTGTGTGGCAGTTACATAATTTCATGTTAACTTGATAAATAAGTGTAGGCTGGAGTCTACCCTGTCAATCAGGTCACAGCCTAAGGATTCCTCCTTGCAGATGTGACCTTCTCTCGAGGATTCTGGGAACTTCTTCTCCTTCTCCCTGGAGGTGGGCCACCCACTCTCTGCTTCACTTTCTTGTTGAGGAGCCAAACTCAGAGAGCTGGGGGGAGTCACATGGAGACCCACACCAGCATTGAGATGCTTCCGGCATTGGATTCATAAACCTTTCCAACCATCAGCCTGTGATCTTCCTGCATTCGGCATCTTTACCTGTGCTGTGTGAGTCTGAAGAGGAATTTATGAACTAGTATCATATATATGGGCTAATATCAGACTTTTGGACATGATCTGGACTGGACTGGGATGTTTCTCAATATATAATTTGCTCTTTGGTACAAAGCTCTCTCTTATATGAGTGTCTCTGGATTTGTTTATCTAGTCAACCTGGCCTATCACAAAGTAAAATGCTAATTAAGCCAATCCAAAAAACATTCAACTTTATGCACCAACTCAAAAATGTAGTGATGAAGAAATTGAAGAATTTTACCAATGACTTCAGTCAGAAATGGATCAAACATGCAATAAAGATGTCTAGATAGCTATTGGTAATTGATATGTAAAAGTTGGAAACAAAGAGGAAGCAATAGTAGTTGGAAAATATAGACTTGATGATAAAAATGAAGCTGGAAATCAAATGATAGAGTTTTGCAAAACCAATGACTTTTTCATAGCAAATACCTTTTATCAACAAAACAAAGGGTGACTAACTGTAAACATGGGTGTCTACGGATGGAATACGCAGAAATCAAACTGACTACATCTGTGGGAAGACAGGACATGCAGCTCAAACCAGACTAGGGGTCAACTGTGGAACAGACCATCAATTGCTCATAGGTAACTTCAAGATAAAGCTGAAGAAAATTAAAACAAGTCTACAAGAGTCAAAATACAACTTTGAGTCTCTCCCACCGTAATATCAAGAGCATCTCAAGATCAGGTTGGACTCATTGAGCACTGGTGATGAAAGAACTGATGAGCTGTGGGAGGATGGGAGGATATCATGATGAGCATTGATGAAGAAAGCGAAAGGTCATTAAAAAACAGGAAAGAAAGAAAAGAGCAAAGATTCAGTGGCATGACCAACCTTTCGCAGCCATCACTGAATGAGGGGATGAATATGAACTCTTGCCTTTAGTGACAGCCCTCTCCCCCACCCCAATTGTTCTTAGACAATTTATTTGTTTCCTGTTGACCACATAACACTACATGAAGGACTGGGTCCTCAATGGATTATGAGTGCCCACAATTTGCTGACGTTGATTTCACAGCTACGTGTTAGAACATTGCGATCCCATGCTACTTAAAATTACAGAGTAGTTTCAGCTTGGATAGGAATTACATCAGATTTTAGAGAATAGATTTTGTATTTTGTTTATAATAATATTATGACAGCAACAATATAAAGACAACCAGGGTTTCATAATTTGGTAGTTTTATTTAGCAAGATCATGTCCTAGTTTTTTTTTTTCAGATTAGACACACATAAACACATGTAAATGTCTTTTTAACTAAGCCATTGAAATATTCACTAATGACCAAAGAAAATATTATCAAAGCCAATTTTTAGTAGAGTAATATGATCAAGAAGCTGTTGCTGTTTTCAGATGCCACACAGTCAGCTCCAGAGAACAGCCACTCTGTGGATAGAAGATGGAAACATTGCCTGGTCCTGCACCGTCCTCACAACTGTTAAGATGCAGTCATTGCTGCAGCTATTGAGTTGATCCACTTCCTTGAGAGACTTATCCCTTCTACCTTGTCAAGCTTGATGTCTTTTTCCAGGGCCTGTCTCTCCAGATAATGTGTACAAAGTGCACGAGACGTCTCAGCATCCTTGCTTATAAGGAGCAGTCTAGCTGCATTTCTTCCAAGACTGATTTGTTTGTTCTTCTGGCCGTCCATACTACTTTCAACATTCTTCATTGTCAGGCTTGATGAGTGCTATTATACTTGGGCTAATTAGATTCTATTGTCAAGGGGATATGCATGTAAATAAATAAGTGATAGGCATGCAATGGAAAGAAGCTATATGCATTTGGTCAGATTCCCTAAGTCCACTGTCTACTCTGAAAAGACCATCATTACCGATAGTTGATTGCATCTCCATAAATATAAAAGCATATATCATACATATGATAACTTCCTTGTCTTTTAAAAAATAATTTTAGATATACGGAATAATTGCAAAAAACAGCAGAGATTTCTTATGTGCCTTTTACTTAGGTTTTCAAATGTGCTTTCTATTTCATTGCAACCCAATAGTACAGTTATCTCAACTGTACACAATAACAATGGTAACTAAACAACAAAGCATTCACATCTCACTAAATCACCCTCTATTGTCTCTCTGGAGCCCTAAGGGCATAGTGGTTATTTGTTGGTCAGCAGTTCAAAATTTCTCTCCTGCGTTGAGAGAAATACAAAGTTTTTTACCCTCTTAGGGAGTAAAAAAGAAAAAAAGGAGTTAAAGTCTTAGAAACCCACAGGGGCAGTTCTACCATGCTCTATAGGGCTGCTATGAATCAGAATTGATTTGCTGCTTTTTACTGTCTTTTTATTGTAATTCCAGGATCACATTGTTACATTTCTGGTTTCTTTATTCTCATATTCTGTGACAGTTCCTCAATACTACCTGGTCGTTCATGACCTTGGTACTTAAAATGAATACTAGCTGACATTGAAGAGTGCCTCTTGAGTTTTTGTGATGATTCTTACAATTAGATTGTGAGTATATATTTTCATCAAAACTGCCACAGAAGTGATATTGCTTCTTCCTGAGGGTATCGTATGAAGGGTTTATGATGTTGATATAATTTCCATTCAGTCATACACTGACTTAAAATAAATGCAGAATATAGTATATCCATGCATTTTGTTGTTATTTATTTAACTTAGAAGGCACTCAATTTCAGCATACTCAATTTCAGCATACTCATATTCAATTATACATATTGATGGGGATGTTTGAAATTACTCTACTATTTCAATATGTAGGTGATTTACTTTTCATTTGATATAATGATGTTATAAAGAATATACTTAAAACACATGCTTGAGAATATGTGTACATAGGCAGATGCAAAATTTCTGGGTAAAAGTTTGCATCCATGTCAATCTTGAGGGTATCAACCAATTTTCCAAAATTTTACAGGTGTTGGGTAACAACTTGTGATATTTGCCAGTTGTGATCAAAGAGAAATGATATTCACTCATTGTTTTAACTTACCTTTCTTCTATTATGTCTGCCTGTTGAAAAATCCATTGCATTTTGGGTGAATTCTTTGTTTAATCCTTTTCCGTTTTCTATTGAGCCAGTAGCCATTTTAGTAATAAAAGTTACTTTATATGAAAGGTTATATTCAAAGTGATTTTACTATTGAGATACATTCCATATTCCAGCTATTAATAGATTTTTGCAGCTGTGTCCTCTGATTTTCAATAGGGTCTCATCTACAAAGGAAGGGCCTGATGGTTTTGCCATTCTTCCACGTCACTCGGGTCAACCCCACTTTGCGAAGCCATTCCTTCCGCAGTTATATTTTGAGTGCTTTCCACGTGAGGCCGCCTCTGCTGGGTCTGCTCACAGTCTCCTGCCAGTATCCACGAGGTGTTCAGCACTTGCTGCTCTCTCCCAGCTTTTCCCTGGGTTTCTGCGACTCATTCCTCTGAAGTGGGCATCCTATTCCTTCTCTGTAGTCTGCTCTCAGTGTGGAAGCTCTAATGCCACCTCTCATGTTGTGTGACCCTAGCGATGCTTGAAACAGCACCAACACAGCTTCCAGCATCACAGCACTATGCAGCCACCCCAGGAAGACAAACGGACAGATAGCCTGACCCATTTGCCTGTAAATATCGGAGTATATATTCCCTTGGTTATATTAATGAGGTCATGTGAGGTTGGGTGAGTTCTAAACTTGATCGTGCATACAGACACATACGGGCGGGAAGAAGAAGACACATGACGGCCACAACCGTTGTTCGTACAAGTCAAGTCATATCAAGGGCTGCTGTAAGCTACTGGAAGTTGAAACAAGCCAGTGAGTGCTATCACACACACAGTAGGGTAATTCCTGCCGTGAGGCTTGAATGCACAAACTTCAAGACACCAAGGTGAGGAGAGAAAGAAAGTTTCCACCCTGGCCGGGTGAGGAGCAAGAAGGAAATAAAGCAGCAGCTGACTTTTACAGTCTCACACAAGGAAGTCCTTGTGGCTTCTTTGACATCCTGTGTCTGGGCCCTCCAGATTAGTTACGTGGCTTTTTATATATCTGTGCGGAATATGGTATTTTAACACCACCCCACTTAGAGGTGAAGCGGTTATGTGCAGGGAGGCTTTAATGGGGTAAAGATGAGGCTTTCAACTCAGATAAAAAGGTATAGTTTAGAAAATGCATTGTGGTGTCTCCTCTGTCCTATAGGGACATTCTGAGTTAGAGTTGACCAGAGGGCAGTGCGTTTTGAGTTGGGTTTGAGAAGTCCCAGGGAGTGGGGGATAGGGAGTTAGGCATTGGCCTGGTAACTGCAAGGTCAGCCGTTTGAAGCCACCAGACAATCCATGGGAGAGAGGTAAGGCTTTCTATCCCATTGGCAACTTCGGAATCCCACAGGACAGTCCTACGCTGCCCTAACGGTCACCATGAGTCAGACGTGATCTGTGGCGATGAGTTTGTTTTTCTTCCTTTGTTCCCTCCTTCTTTTTTAAGATTCTTTCTTTTTTGGGGGAAGTTACTCTTGGTAACTCCAGGGAAGCAGCTATTGGCAAGAACTGGTGTGAGCCAGAGATTGTTTGGGGTCCCAGCCATGGATCAGCAGTATTGGGGCAGTTTGAAATCCTTTGTCCCCTCTTTCAGAAGAGTCCTGTAGAGTCACACCTAGGCTTCAGACTTTTCTATGTTTTTGAACCTTGAGAAAATAAATCTCTGTGTTTGAAAGCCAATGATTTGTGGTATTTCTGTGTCCACATAAATGGGAAACTGAGGCAGCAAGCGATGCCATTGAAATGGTCACATAAAGAACAACTGGCCATTTGGAATCCCCATAGCAGTCCCATAAATTTTATGCAAGTTTTATTTTATTTTAATAAATCAGCACATTGGACTGGGAAAGATTAAGTATGCTGACAATAGCCATCAGACTCCCCAGCTCGAGTCAGTATTCAGCTTAGGTTTTCTGAGAACCTTATACTATGCTTAGAAATATGTACCTCTTTCTAAAAAATCATTTCTAAACATATTGAGATTGGGTAGATTCACCATGTATCAAATTATAAAATTAGCTTTGAATTTCAAAACATGCGTGTATATAATTTCAGTAAGAATGCAGTTTATTCCTATAAGCAATACTGAAGCAGATTCTCAACATTTCATGAAAAACCTAAAAGACATCATTTTTCAATGACTGATACATTACCCCCTAGACATACAGAGTCGTTGTGTCTTAAAAATGAAATGGAAAGAAATGAACTAACTCCCCCAGTAAAGAGAGATGCGTTTGAATGTTTCAGCAGTCTTAATCCATTTAATTTATGAAATCTAATAATCTTCCAGGTTTAGGTGAAGCTCTGTCTATTACATAGCTCAATAAAATATGCCTGTGAGTGTCTAGCATCATATTGACTCATACATCTTTCGATGTTAAAATATTTAGAAATTTCATCAGTTTGAGTACTGCATGTAATTTTCCAACCATTCTGTCCTCACCTAACTTTTTATTTTCTTTGATGAAGTGCTTTCCTTTAGCACTCTTGAGAAAGTGAAATGTGCAGCGCTGTTGATTGATTAATATTCTAAACAAATGTAATTTATGTAGAAACACCAACAAATGGTTCCTGTACTCATCCATGCATAAACAATGCTCTGGTTCTTTTATGGAATTTTACTTTTCCAAGTAGAAGGCTCCCTGGGCATCAGACAGCTGTTTCTATAGGATGGTAATTAATGTTTTTTATTTTTCCTCTCTCCATTAAAAACAATGGCTTTGCACACTTAAAAAATAAGATTAGCATAAGGAGCCATCTCATGTCCTAATTTTAAATCATCTTTATGGAACTGCATCATCTACAGGAGCGGCCTTCAAAAAGTCTGTGGTAAAATGGAGCTGAAAGATGTTTCCATGAACCCTTTGAGCTCCTTCACATGCAATCATTTACACGACCTAGGAATATCCCTGAGAGAATGGCACAGCTCTGAGGTGGTGTTTTCCAACATTAGGACACAAAAGAATCATGTAGAAGTTTGGTGACAATACAATGGCTGACTCTGTAGGTATGGATAATGGGCTGAGGTCTGATCATTTGCATTTTTCCCAGATTCCCTGCTTGTCAGTCCAGGGACTACATTTTGAAAAGTATTGCTCTTAAGACAACGAAACTCTTTTTAAAATAAAATGTATTTTAAGCTTCCTGACAAAGGTCTTTAAAGCTACAGACTTCTGCTAATAACAGAGACCTGCTCAAAAACTCCAGGAAAATAGTCTCCTTTAGGGTTGAGGGTCAGCCAGGAAACGAACACAGCGGATACTCTCATTTAAAAGTCAGACACTGTAATGTGCTTTTTCCTTCTTCCTTCCATATTCTCACGTACATTAGGAGAACTTACAAAATGCAAATTTTCAGTATCTTAATTCTTCCCTTTACTTACTCCTCAGTCTGTTCAGTTCAAGTTCGAACAGCCTCTCAGTCTCTGCTTCTTAGCTCAAAGAACTGTCAAGTCTTTAAGTAAATCAGGTAAGAGTTGGAAAGCCCATGTGGGGTATAGTCCAAACCCCAGACCAAATTCACTGCCATGATGTTTGTCTTAACTCATGGTGACACTATATAGGGTTTCTGAGACCATAAATATTTGTGGGTGTGTATATGTGTGAATGTGTGTGTGCGAGCGTGTGAAGCCACTGAAGTTTAATTTTAACAATTTTATTGACACACATATATATAATACAAGAGTTTAATCATATTAACAAGTGTTATGCAATCATCACCACAATTAATTTTAGAATATTTCCTTCTTACTTGTAAGAATTATTATTAGCTCCCTATTTTCCACCAAACTACCCTGCCAATGTCTTAGGACATTATTAATCCAGTTATTATCTCTATAGAATTACCTATCCTGGATTTCACATATAGGAAATCATACAAAAACTATCAAATGAAAAATTAAAAGGCAACAACAGTGCCAAACAAAAACAGATAACACCCTTAATAGAAAAGAAAGCAGAAAAGAATGTTTTTATATTTAATGGGTCAAAAGGTAGAGGAACTGATAAGGTCTCAAATTTTAAACTGCCTACATCTCCAGTCGCCCGCTTCCGAATGCATACTGTCTGATAGCAAGGCTGTTCACCTTCCTAATCTATGGTCAGGGGGCGGCTTAACCCAAATGGGGACCTATCCTTCCTCTAACCTGGATGCTCATCATTGTTTTGAAAACAAGTCTGTAAGACCCCAGGTATTACACTTCCTGTTCACTGGGCACAATCTGATTTCTTCACCACCCTTTACTGCAGCCCCCCTGCCTGGGCGAGGGACGTGTGGAATCGGGGTTTCGAAGGCCTTTGGAGAGCAGCTATCCTCATCTTTCCCCCACAAAGAGGCTGGGGGTTTAAATGGCAGATTAAATTGTATTGATTAGCAATACAATACGTATTGCTCTTCATCTCACTGAAGAACTCTGAAGTTGAACTAGAGTGAATAACAATATTTAGATTTGAAACCCCACATTGAGACTGGAACTTGGCACTTCAGAGCATTTAAATGGGATTTATTGACAAACTGAAGAATCAATCTTCAGATATTTTCATTCCACTATTGGGGGTCCCATTGTGTCATGTCTCTTTTGCACCATGAACGGACAGTGCTCATGTGGATGCAGATGGGCAATTCCCCACTTGCTTATAGAAGTCCTAGCACATAAAGGCATTTTCCTAGAGTCTTCAGGAATTACAAAGGTGAATTTAACATACCGGTAGCCAATCACTGCTGAGTTGATATTGACTCTCCGTGTTCCTACGTGTATTAAAGCAGACCTGTGCTCCATAGCGTTTTCAATGGTGAGTTAAAATTTTAAAAAAGGCAGTTTTCTTCCAAGGCACCTGAAAGTGGGTTTGAACTTCCATTCGGTTAGCGACCAATTGAATGAACTCTTTTGCACCACCGAAGACACAGAAAATCACAGCCAAACCAATCTCACCTTCACAGAGTCTACTCTGACTCACAGGGACGTTGTAGGAGAGAGTGGCACCCCGTGCGAGTATCTGAAACAGCAGTTCTTCGGGGCCTCTCCAGATTTTTGAACTCATTTTTGGTGTAGAAGCCTCATCTTTCTCCTGTGGAGTGGCTGGTGGTTTTGAACTGCTGCTGACGGCGGCGTTCGAACCACAGTGTATAACTCAGAGAGTTGCAGGTTAGTTTGGACAAGAGAATTAGAACAAAAGGAACAAAATTAGGAAGTAGTGCTAATGACAATGTGAGCAAAGAAACCTGGGGAGATTAAATAATACGCATTTGACATGTTCAAAGATCACTATGAGAGATCAAATTTGAGGTGACCTTTGGCAGTTCAGATGGGTCACTGAAAAACAAAAATCAAAAAAAGAAAGAAAGGATTGATAATGGCCAAAGAAAAGAAGGCAGCATGTGACAAATCAAAGAGAATGATTTTCAGACAAGTAGACTGTCATATTCGCAGTCAGAACCAGACTTGCTACACTGCCATCATGTTGATTCCAATGTATAGTGAGTTTATATAGGGTTCCAGCAACTGTAAATATTTACGGAAGCAGTCTTGTATTTCTTGCATGGAGTGCCAGGTGGGTTTGAACCATCTACCTTACAGTTAGCAGTGCAATACTTACTGCATCACTAACTTTTATGTCTTCTCCATATGTTTGGATAAATGTAGAGTCCTCTCATATCTGTGGACCCAGTATATGCATTCAGCAAGAGTGAAAGAAGACTTGGAGAATATGTAGTTATACTTAAAGATGTTCTCTATCTATATCCTACCTATAGGATCAGCCAAGGAGAATTTGGTCCGTAGACACAGTGGTCTTTCTATTTTCATTGCTGTATAATATTTACTTGTTTGAATAAGCCATAACTATGCATTATAATGTTAATGAAAATAAGAGAAGCACCTGATTAGCATGAACAATTTTGTTATGGATGTTTATGTACTATGTGTGTATTTGTGTGTTTGTGTGTGTGTGTGTGTGTGTCTGTAGATGATTCTTTTCTATATTTTATATAGAGAGGTGTGATTCCACACCAAAAACCTAACTCACTGCCTTTGAGTCATCGGGTCTGACTTACAGAAATCCCATAGGTAGAACAATCCCCTGTGGTTTCTCTGGACTGCAACTTCTATGGGAATAAGAATTCCCATCTTTCTGTCAAGGAGCTGGTGGTTTTGAACTGCTGGCCTTATGGTTAACATTATAAAGTGTAACACTCTGCTGCCAGGACACAGTACACCAACAGGGCTAGTAATTAATAAATAAGTAGATGGGAAAAGGGGAAGAAAGTATCTACTCCTGGGAGATTTTGAAGTGTGAATATAGAGTGTTTTTCGACTGCATATAAGATCCTCTATATGTTGCTGCAGTGTTAAATGTTGTCCCACAGAGGGACATACACACATGTCAATCAGCATAGTCCCTGCCACACAATCCGCACTAAATAAAGGACAGTGGAATAGCTAGAAATAGAAAGTTTAACGATAAAAATAAAAATATGGTTCTTACGGCAACACTGTATTTCAAAGATGAGCATTGACCTGCTTAGCTATATGGCCTGCGAGGCTCTCCTCTTTTTATAAATCAGAAAATGTGCTTGTTCTCTTGCGATTCCTTTCCTAGATTCCCCTGTTTCTTCAAATGGTAACTTGGAGAATCGGACACTAATAGTAATGGGATAATAATGCTTAATCTTTCTGCAGCAAATTATCCGAGGACTTGATACTATCTGTCTGCATGCAACCATGCTACGAAACAGAAATAAATTGGTATGACTCATAAGGATCCATAAGGTCTTGGTAGATAGATATTTTTGTAGATAGATGTTTCTGCACATGCAGAAAAACAGGCTGAAATGTGCCAATTTGAACTAATCTTCCATGCCTAGGTGCACTCCTTCCCACCCCAATCAGCATTTGCAACACAATGCCATTGCTTTTGGATTGTGCAGACAGAGTTTTGGTTTTAGTATCTGAGCTGTGGAACAGTATGTGTACATCTGTCCACTTGGAAAGGCTTCATGAGCAGGTGAAATCCCTTCAAGCTGGCAAGAAGGGATTGCTGGCTTTCCAAATATTGTGTATGGGTAGCTGACTGAGAGATCCAAATTTGAAAATTGGCTCGCAATCTCTTGTGGTGTGTCATTTTGTAAATGGTTCCGTGTGGGTGGGGCGAGGGGGAGATAAAATCTTAGGTTCTATCCTTTGGCTCTTCGGATGGCTGCACCGTGCTCTTCAGGAAAACAAAACAGAGTGAAAAAATATATGTTCCATATGCTTGTTTCTACAACTTGTGAAACACAAAATGAGTTATCCCATAGGAAGGGATTGTGCCTCTCTCTTGAATTCCATCAGCACATTGAAAGACAACTGCCATTTTCTCCTGTACACCCAGGTTTCGCCTAATCCCTGGGCTTCCAGTCATTTCAGAATCTGCTCAAGGTATCAAGAAGCACAGTGGGGTGCTAGAAAGTCCGGCAGAGGCTTCAAGTCAAATGCACAGGGGAGTTGGACAAAAAGTGTCTGTTGCTGAAGTATGTTTCTGATATGTCGTTTTGTTGCCCTTATTTTGTTGTTGTTACTTTCTATTGAGTTGACTTTAACTCATAATCACCTTATACAGAGTCGAATAACAGAGCAAAATCTTGCCTAGTTTTGGGTCATCCCCACAATTGTCAGCACGTTCAAGGTTAAAGTGACAGTAATGGTGGAAATCCATCTCATCAAGCGGCTCCCATGCCCTCCTTGGCCCTGTGTTTCACCAAACACGATATTCTTTTCTGTGACTGATTTCTCCTAAAGATGCATCTAGAGTAAGTATGTCAAGAATGGTTCGAGGTGCGCCATAAATTTACACTTGGCTAATTTTAAGAAGTAAAACTATGATTTCCAGCTCTTTGACCAAATACTAGTTTAATTATTGTCATGAAGTAGTTACATCCGTTGGTCTTGGAAAGAGCAGATTCCCTTTTATAATGTTATGTAATCTAATGAAACATAGTTGTTCTACAATTACCTTACATTGAATGTAAGAAAAATTGGCTTGCTCAAAGTGATGGTATTGTAAATAGCCTCATGTGCATAAGGAATTTGGACAATTTACAATGAAGACCAAAGAAGAACTGAAAAAACTAGAAATATGATGTTGGTAACGAACATTGAATATGTCCCTATTTGCCCCCAAAACAAATAAAGTTGTCTTGAAAGAAGTACATTCAGAATGCTCCACTGAAGTGCAGGCTGGTGAGACTTTGTCTCCTATGCTTTGGATATATAATCTAGAGGAATCAGAACACCATGCTTGATAAAAGACATGTTCAGCAGCCAGTGGAAGACTTCCAGTAAGATGGACTGACACAGTGGCTCCAGCAATGGGCGAAACATGATAATAATTATGTAATAATTATGTAGAACACATCTCTGCGCAGTATTTCACTCTACTGTGCATACGGTCCTTATCAATTGTAGCTGACTCAATGGCACCCAGCACCAACAATGATGAAAATGTGTTACCATGAGTCATCTTTCCTATTGTCATCTATGATATCTAACTAGTCAGTCCATTTGAAATAGTTTCTAAAGGGTATGTTCTGCCCCCAGAGTGTATACAGATATTTTGGTAAAACTCAAGTACACAAGAGAAGATAAGCACCATAGAAGGATCACCTATACATCAAGAAGCCTAGAACAACCCAAGGGTATGCAATTATTGAAAATAAGCCAAGACATTTGACTGTGTGGATCTTAAGACAGTATGGGTAGCCTTGAGAAGAATGGGAATTCCAAACACTTCATAGTGTTCATGAAGAACTTGTACACATGGATCAAGAGGCAATTGTGTGCACAGAACAAGGACATACTGCCTGGTTTAAAATCAAGGAAGTTGTGCATCAAGTTTGTATCCTCTCATCATTCATTTTCAATCTGAATGCTGAACAAATAGCCAGCGAAGCTGCATTATATCTAAAAGAATACGGCATCAGAATTTGAGGAAGGTTTATTAACACCTGTGATACACAGATGACAACCTTGCTTGCTAAGAGTGAGGAAGCCTTGAAGCATTTGCTAATGAAGATCAAGGATTGTAGTCTTCAGGATGGATTACAAATCATTGTAAAGAAGACCAAAATTTTCACAGCTGGGACAATAGATAACATCATGTTAAATGAAGAATGGATTGATGTTGTCAAGGATTTAATCTTGCTTAGATCCATAATCAATTCTCATAGAAACAGCAGTCAAGAGATCAAATGATGCACGGTAGTGGTAAATATTCAGCACAAGTCCTTTATAAAGTGTTGAAGAACCAGAACGTCACTGTGTGTGATGGTTTGGTTTCTTCTGCCAACCTGGCTAATAGGAACATGTGGTATTAATCAGATCACAGTTTGAATGGAGGGCAAAGTGATAAATGGCGCTATAAGTCCCACCCCCTCTTTCTCTTGCTCTCTGGTGATCAGAGCTTGCTGGAGTGTGCTGTTGTTTTAGGTAGTTCTCTGCCTCAACCTGTGAGCTACACTACCTGTGGGCCAAGCCAACCCATGGATCATGTAGCTAGAACTTGAGGCTCCTTCAAGACCTGTTTCACCACACTGATGGTACATACATCACTTGAGCTCAAGGCTGGTGGATCCTGTCACCTTGCATTGCTTGAGTTTGATATCTCATCTGGGCCTGCATTGCTAAGCTCCCCAGCTACTGACTGTTGGTGACCCACCCAACTGTTTGCTGCTTGTGGACAGACTAGGCTAGCCTTGCCCAAGGGAGGAATCTACTGTCTGATACCTTGACCTTCGAGCCCATGTGAGTCAAAGGACTTTCACTCTATTAACTGTTCCATGGAAGTGAGTTGAACTGAACCCTGTACCACTATGTGGACTAATTAGCTGTTACATTCCTTCTTGCTGTGTGAACCCATATATATTTATAATCATAAGTGTCCTGGCTTTGTTTCTCTAGAGAATCTTGCCTAACACACTGTGTTAGGCTGTATTGTCTTGAGAAATAAACCAGTGCCACTCACCTAAGTACAAAAAAGAATTTTATATCAAGGAGCAACTTTACATCAAGAAGACACTCCAGCCCCATTTAATGTAAGTCCATAGGTTCAATAACTAGCTGGGACCTACTCAAACTCACTTAGCTCCACACTGATGACACCAAACAGTAAAGTAGGAAACAGGGGAATTACAGGCCAATGAGTGTAGGTCATTGGAAGCACCAACAACACTCAGGGTCAGATAACTCACATAGGGCCACCCTGGAGGTAGACCCAGAGTCCCAGTAAAGTTCAAGCAAGGAGAAAAGCAATATGATAGAGAGAAATAATCTCTGTTTGATCTTGCTTTCATACAAAAGGTCATACTACCAAGGAGGTGTCATGAACTACCAGTTGATTGACAGATTGATTTCTACCTCCATGCAGGAGAGTCACGTTGCCATAATATCTAAATACTGCAGTCACTTTGAGGACTAAGGTGCACATAATCTAAAACATATTTTCAATTGCCTCAGATGCATGTGATTGCTGGCCATTGATTAAGGAAGACCGTGAAGAAGAATCAGTGCATTGGATTTATGGTGCTGGCAAAGAATACTTACAATGTCATGAACTGCCCAAAGAACAAACAAATCTATCTAGGAAATAGAACAGCCAGAATGCCGTGGGAAAGAACATCATGCGGGGCAAGCTAGAGGATAGGTTAAAAGTGGAAGACCTTTAAGAGATGCATCGACACAGTGGCTGAAACTGTGGGCTCAAACATAACAATTTGGGGGGTGGTGCAGGACTGGGCAGTATTTAGTTTTGCTGTGCATGTGCTCACTATGAAATCAGAACTGATTTGATAGCACCTAATAACATGCACAAGTGAATCGACATGGCAAAGACCCTGGTTTGGACTTTGAGAATACAGAAAGATGTGAAAAAAACTGGCTCTTCAAAGTTACCTAACTTTGGTGTTTGTGCTACAGAAGGATTAACTAAGAAATTCCCCCTTAGCATAAAAGATATGCTAAACTATGGGATGCTGAATAAGGCATGCACAAATATTAATGAGTTCTCTATTGGAATTCCTGCTCTAAGGAGGCTTTCTTCTATTGTAATGGCCACTTGAACCTGATTGGCATCCCTCTCTCTCCTACACTGAGCTGAACCCTGCTTTGGCTTGTGGGGACATGTGATAGCTGGATCCTGTGGGAATTATTAAAAACTGAAAGACAATACAAAGGGTAATTGGTAAGAGTTGCTTTAGACAGTTTGCTCATGTTGTACGCTTAGGTATATAATTTGCGATCTGATTGAGCCCAACTCAGTCACACTATATGGGGTTTAAAAGCTATAAATATAAATATTATGAATATAAAACTATTTTTAAAAGGCTCTTTAAAGAAGCAACCACTTTCCTTTTCTCCCACAGAATCTGTGTTAGACTAGGTTATCTACCAAAACCAGTGACACTCATCTATGTACAAGAAAGAAATCTATATCAAGAAGAAAGTTTATTTGATCGGATTTATTATAAAATTTGTTTTATCGAGAAAGTGACTCAGCCTAGTCCAAGTCAAGTGGATGGGCCCAGGCTAACTGGATCCTTCTTCAGACTCGTGTGGTTGAAGAATGATGGTGCAGAAAGGTGATGCCGAATCGGGATGATCACAGACCGGAGAGGCAAAATGGAGTGTATCCACCATGAGTGATCTTGTGGCAGGGCAGGGACAGCTCCCACCATTCCACTTCTGGCCACCCTTGAAGCAGGCACTGAAGCCAAATAAGAAAGGGCAAAGAGAGAGGAGTTCTCACTGTATCTGTGCTAAAAAAGTTCTCATCCCTAGCAGGCATCACCAGGTTACCACCTGATTAACAGTTTGGACTTTACCTCATCTTTCACACAAGTACCATTAAGTTGGCATATAATCTAATTACCACAGAGCTGAAGATGGATTTGAATTGGCTGCCTTGCAGTTAACAGTCCAAGGCTTATTCAAAAATGCTACTTGAGCTTTTATATTGAAAAAGAGATAAAGTATCAGAAAATTGATCAATCTCCAAATGAAGACTGAAGAAGCATAAGTCCATGGTGTTTGTAAAATTTAAGACCACATTTCAATGATTTGGGGGAGCCCAAAATATCCTAAAATCTGTAGGAAATGACTCCTTCAGTTAGTGTTTGGCTTTGAGCCTACTAAGCAAAATAATATTATGTGCCGTGAGAGCCCCCTCTCCATTAGTGAGACACGAACACACACAGAGATATTCAATTGAATGAAAAATATTGTAATATCGGTGCAAAGGAGTGCCATTATTGCAAATATTATTTCAAACCACTCAGAAGTTATCTCTGCTATGAATGGTTCTCTTGATAAACAGAGACAATTCCTTGTTTATGGGATGTGGTGTATGCTTTTGCAAATCTTTAAGCTTGTAAAACTCAAACGTTTTTCTCTTGAATTCATTTCCCCTGTTCTAGACATCCATACTTTGCACCCGATTCTGTTAGACTACACATGTCACAGGAAGCTCCTCTATTCCATTGCCTGCCGGGGGTACTGCGATGCATTGCTTTATAATGTTGGCTTCCTTTTGAGTTACTATGTGGCATATGTTTCATTAGTGTCAAGAACACCGAAAGTCATGCTTCTCATCACATTTCCTAATACCTGTCATGGCTTAAAATATTAAAATCTAAAATCTAAAGCTATCAATTCAACTAAAAATAATTGGAAAATTAAAAAAAAACCAAGTTTAAATCTATGTGTACTTTTGAAACTGACTTTTAAAGAATTTAGTTATTTTTTTTAACATTGATCCAAAAGTAGGGATGGTACATTAATAAGACATGATCAAAATGTAAGAAATTGAATTTTTCATTTCCTCTGAAAAATGAGTATTGGCAACTGACAAGAATACTTGCTAATGAGATATCACAATCTAATATTGTCTTTTATCCAAGCTAACCCTAAAGAACTTAAATGATAAAGTAATACGAGTTTGAAGTAACTCAGATTTCTATCATGTAACACAAAACACTTCAACAATGAAAATGGGCATTTCTTTAACCAGCCATTCAGTCATTTCATGACAGCGAAGTGCATGTTTTCAATGCTTAATGATCACTAGGGCAACCATTATTAAAATGTCTTCCTCATTCTTAATGACTTGCTTTTCCACTCATGAAACAATTGCTTTAACTTCCTTCCTAGCCGTATCATTTTTCAAAGCTTCAGAGGTCTTTGTTTTATTCCCTGATCGCTCTAAAGTTATTTTTATGATCCTCATCACACAGAGAAGATCCTTATCTATGGGAGTCTTATTTTGACCACCATTCTTCAATTTATTTTCCAGCACTGTCAACCACAACCACAAGTGCTATAAATATTTTAATGGAAAGTTGGTATTGGCGAATCTTTAGCACTTAGCTGCCCTGCCTTATGTCCCAACTTTTGCTCTTTTCTCATAGAAATGTCTTAGCCGTGAAATTCAACTAGAGCAGTCTATAAGGCAACGCTATTGGTAATGCTAAATGGTGGTGCTGTGCCCTTAATAACACTAAAGCAGAACAAAGTTTCACCTAATGTGGTAAAAAAATGAAAATAAGAAAAAAGTACCTAAAATGAGTGCTTTTTAAAAAATGCTTGTATTGAGTCATTGTGATGAAAATGGATAGAAAGTCCTAAATTCAAGCCTTCCAGTAACCCTAGGAGGTACCTACCATGATCTCATCAATTTTAAAGATAAAGAAATGAGGATGGTGGAGATAAGCACTGTCTCTAGCTTAGTGTTTGAACCAGTTTGACTGGAGCAAAACCTGGTTCCCAAAGGCCCACATGTAACGGCTGTAAAGCGGTAGCATTTTTCATAATTGACTGAGGATCATCTCTAGTTACTGTTGAGTCAATTCTGACTCACAATGATACCATGTGTGTCAGAGCAGAACTGTTCTCCATAGCTCTATCAATAAGCTTATTTTGGGAATTAGAGAACCAGGCCTTCCTTCTGAGCTATTGCTGGTTGGGCTCCAACCCCGATGATTTCAGTAGGAGCTGAGGATGTCAATCATTTGCTCCATACAGCAGTTCCTGATAGATGACCCATACCTACTCCAGGGAAGAGCTGGCTATTTTCCTAATTATTGAGTACTCAGGACTCCTGGGCTATTACGCATTCAAGAGTGCTTGACTCCCTCTTAGCTATAAAGCATTCAGGACTCTGACTGAGAAAAGCAATACTTAACAAATGAAGATGAAAGTAAATGAAACATAGCATAGAGAGAGAGAGAGTGACAGAGAAAGAAAAGTTTAGGACTCATCAAAGAAGTAATGAGACTAGACCAGTCATTTTGAATAAGATTCAGTGGTTGGTCATATTAAGTGAGAACAACAGATAAAGAGGATCATTTATACTTTTGCAAAACAGGTAAAGCCACAGAATGTCCTCATCATGTATAACTGTGCACAGATATTTGTGCAGTCAAGATGCATTGATACTGATTGTTGATTGGAATTCAAAAGTTGGAAACAAAGAGGAAGGACTCACAGTTGGAAAATATGGTCTTTGTGATAGAAATGAAACTGGAGATGATATGGTAGGATTTTGAAACACCAAATATTTATTAATTTTTTTCAAGACACAAATAACAACTTTACACATGGAGTTATTTTAATGGAATACACAGAAATCAAATAGACTGCATCTGTGGGAAGAGACCACAGAGAGGCTCAATATCAGCAGCTAAAATGAGGCCAGGGGCTGACTGTGGAGCAGACTACTCAATGCTTACATGTAAGTTCAGGTCAAAGAAGACAAACATTAAAATAAGTCCACTCGAGCTAAAAACTCTATCCCACCTGAATTTTGAGAACACCTCAAGCACAGATTTGATGCATTGAACACTAATTACAAAAGCCTTAATGAGCTGTGGGAGGCTATCAAGAACAACATTTATAGAAACAGCAAAAATTTCAACATTATGAAACAACCAATAAAGATCAAAGTGGATGTTAGAAGAGAATTCCAGACCACTTTATTGTGCTCATGTGGAGCATGTACGTAGATCAAGAGGCAATTGGATGAATGGAACAAGGGAACACCGTATGGCTTAAAATCAAGGACGGTTCAGCAATAAGGTTGTGCCCTCTCACCATATTTGTTAATGTTTATGCTGAGCCAATCGTCAGAAAAGCTGGATTATGAAAGAAGAATGTGGCATCAGGATTGGAGGAAGGCTGATTAACTTGAGATGTACAGACGGCACAACCTTGTTGGGTGAAAGTGAAGAGTAATTGAAGTACTTGCCGATGAAGAGCAAGGATCATAGCCTTCAGTGTGTATTGCGACTCAATGTAAATAAAAACAAAATCCTCACAACTGAACCAATTGATAACATTATGCTGAAAGGAGAAATGTTTGAAATTGTCAAGGATTTAACTTGCTTGGGTGCACAATCAATGCTCCTGAAAACAGCAGTCAAGACATCAATGATACAGTGCACTGGGTCATCCTGCTGCACAAGACCCCTTTTAAAGTGCTGAAAAGCAAGGAGGTAACGTTGCACCTGACTCAAACCATGGTATTTTCAATGGCCTCATCTGTGTGTGAAAGATGGCCATGAAATAAGGAAGACCAGAGGAGAATTGATGCATTTAAATTAACACCTGGAGAAGAATATTGAAAGCACTATGAACTGCCCAAAGAAGCAAACATTTGTTTTGAGGGGAACAAAAGGTTCCTTGCAGGCAGGGATGGTGAGGCGTTGTGTCATTGACTTTGGACTTGTTAGGAGAGACAGGTCATAGAGAAGGACATCATGGTTGGTAACGCAGAGAGGCCACTGCACAGGAGGAAGGCGCCGACAAGATGGATTGACACCCACCGTGGCTGTGGCAATGGGCTCAACTATCAGAATGATTGTGAGAAGGGCACAGGGCTAGTTTGGGTTCCATTGCGTTGGGCATAGTGTCACTATGACTTAGGAATTGATTCGATGGCACCAACCATAACAATCTATTTGAGTCTGTTTGTAGAAAAATAAATATGCAAGACAGGTGCTGCGGCATAATTCCTTGTCGATAACATTGCAAGGAGCCGATGTTTCGGAACACTTCATTGTGCTCCTGCAGAACCGACACATTGACTGAGAGCCAGTTCTTTGAACAGACCGAGGGGGTCCTGGATGGTCTAATATCATGAAAGGGGTCTATCAGAGTTGTATCCTGGTAGGAAACTTATCCAATGTACTTTCTGAGCAAATAATCTGAGAATTTGGCCTATATGAATCAGAACAATACATCATGACTGATGGAAGTCTCATTGCCAACCTATGATATATAGCTCTGCTAATTGATGAAGAAGACATGAAATACTTATTTATGAAGAACAAAGATCATAACCTTCTATATGTATTACATTTCAACATAGAGAAGGAAACATTTGTCACAACTGGACCCAAAAAATCATGGGAAATGGATATGAGTGAGGTTTTCAAGGATTTTAGTTTGCTTGAATCCACAATCAAATCCCATGGAAGCAGCAGTCAGGAAATAAAATGAATTATTGGATTGGGAAATTATGTTGTGAAAATTTTCTGTAAAGTGTTTTTAAAGCAATTATGTCATTTTAGGACTAAGGTGTGTATGACCCACACCATGGTATTTTCATTTGCCTCATATGCATGCATACAGCAACCAGAGAGCCAAGAGGATGGGGGGAAATGATGCATTTGTATTATGCTGTCAAAGAATACAAACTATTCTATGTACTTACAGAGTAAGAGACAAGTTTTATGGAGAGAGGTAGTGCCAAAATCCTTCTTAGGAAGAATGTTATTGTTAGGTGTTCTCAAGTAGGTTCTAACTCATATCCACCCTGTGTGTACAACCAAACGGAGTACTGCCCAGGCCTGTGCTGTCCTCCAAGTCATCTCATCAAGGGTCCTCCTCTTTTTGCCACCCTTCTACTGCCAAACAGGTCAAGTAAGGATAGGGAGATTTTCTCATGTATTATTTGCAATTATACAGAGGGACCAGTGCTTGAAGAAAGACATCCTGCTTGGTCGCGAGAGAGACACAAAGAGGGAAGACTCTGAAAGAGGTGAAGTCTCCCAATGGCTGTACCAGTGGGCTCAGATATAACAATAAGTATGAGGATGGTGTAAGACCAGGCAGGTACATTCTCTCTCTCTCTCTCTCTCTCTCTCTCTCTCTCTCTCTCTCTCTCTCTCTCTCTCCCTCCCTCTCTCTCTCCCATTGAGTTGATTTCAACTCATGGCGACCCTAAAGGGCTGAGTAGAACTCCATCTGTGGGCTTGCAAGGCTGTGGTGCGTTCTGGGCATAGAAAACCTCATCTTTTCCTATGGAGCAACTGGGGATTTAGAACTATTGGTTTTGTGGTTAGCGGCTCAACATTGAGTCACTCCATGCCCAAGGCTGCATGGTGTCCATTGGGTCCTGTGCATTAGAGCTGACTCCATAGAAACTAATAACAACAACTTGAGTTATTTTAGGGGGACGGTTATGTTAATGATGGTTATATTGAGAAAGTAGGTGGAAGAGGGAGTCAAACAAATGAACAAACAAATAAAATAATGAAGAAGACAATAATAAATACAAGTCAACAAACCAAGAACAAATCAGCACCCAGAATGCAGTATCTTATTAGGTGAAATAATTTTTTTTAAATGGGTATTGAATGATGACAACATATGTACAGATGTCTTTGGCATAATGGATATATACATGGATTGTGATAAGAGTTGTACGAACCCCCAATAAAATAAATTAAAGCAATATGAATATAGCAGGAAAAAAATTAACAGAGTGAAAGGCACTACTAATATTTGGTTTGTAAAGATACATGCAATGGATTTTCAAGTGACAAAAACAAATCAAAGAGCATCCAAATAATGTGTATGGTCTATTTTCTATTTATTTAAAAGGGAATAAGAGAAAATTGACTATAATTTGATGTGAATTTAAAAGCCAGGTT
This sequence comes from Tenrec ecaudatus, assembly GCF_050624435.1. NCBI lineage: Eukaryota > Metazoa > Chordata > Mammalia > Afrosoricida > Tenrecidae > Tenrec > Tenrec ecaudatus. Next base: position 201,718,279 of record NC_134532.1, read on the forward strand.
GGCCTGCACGGATTTGGGTAAGTTACATCAGTTTTCTCATCTGTTCAGTGGTGCCAATCATGCTTACATGTTAAGATTGAGAAGTAAATGGAAAAAGATGCACATTTACTTCTAAATCTTTCTTTGAAGCTGCATGGCTTCACACATGCTGTTCCTCATGTTTGGATACTCCTGATGAGCCGGACTATCCTCAGACAACGCCTCTGGGCACCCTTGTCCATCTCCTTTTCGTGCACAGAGTCCCATGGGACTCATTTCCCTTTCTTTCCCACTCATTTCCTATTTCGCCCACAATATGTTAGATCTCTTTAGACACTGAGTGCAGAGTCAAACACAGAGAAATCAATCAACATATATTTATCCAATGAATGTCTGAGTGGACGAATGTGCTTTGCATGGCATTTGTGTCACAATAAACACACATTCAATATTGGTATTTATTTGTCTTGTTTTAGCACGGATGAAGTATACAAACTTGAGTTAGTTCGATTATTTTACATCAACTTGAAGACGTATAAAAATGTATAGGTGGATTCACGTCCTAGCCTAATAAGGTCTCCTTGGAGGTGTGGCCTTCTTATCAGTGGGGAGCCTGGGAACCTCCTTCTCTCTCTGACTTCACCCTCCAGTTTGCTGGATATTGAGAGCTCCCAGCACCCTGCTGGGCTTGAATTGAGGTTGCATTCACGCAGTTCTACACTGACGTACAATCTCCCTGCGTCCTGGTTCACCATTCTGTGTCACTGGCATGCAGCAATGTGAGCTGGAAGAGGAAAGTGTGGGCTAGCAGCAGACATGGACTTGAGTTAGATTAATCTGGGATGGTTACTTGATTTATAATTACGTCGGATATAGAGCTCTTTCTTAAACATCGATGAATGTCACTGAGTTTGTTTTTCTAGACAACTTGGCCTAACACTGAGCCTGTCATTGAGATGCACCATAATCCATAGAGGAAGTCAAAAGGGGAAAGTTTCCTCAAGTTCTCATGTCCTTGCTAACCTGAAGCATGCTCTCTTTGCTCCAGAGGAGGGAAAAAAATAATCCCAAACAAAAAGCTTCATCCTTATTTTAATTTAATTAGAATATATAAAATGTATATCACTATTACACAACCTATTCCAGATTAATTATAGACAGCTTAGGCAGGCAAATAGAGATCCAAAAGCCTACGGAAATCTTCTACTATTGTGACCTCATTTGACCCAAGTAGTTTTCAGAAGCATAATTATATTTAAGTATAAAATAAGAACCACTTCTCTTGATCCAGAAATGTAACAACAGCCCATCTGGAGAACGATACGGTAGCTGCTGAGAAACAGCATATGGGGATAATAATTTTGGACAAGAGTGTTAGCGTAAAATTGAACAAGAATGAATAGATTCAGGTAAGCAAATCATAGTGATCCAAGTGCATTTTATTTGGATCAGTAGTCTGTGTGAAAAGATGGCCTTAATTTTATTGCTGACAAACGATGTTGTGGACACATGGCTTTGGACACTTAGTACCAGGCCTTGCAGGTAGTTATGGGTTTTGTACTGTAGTGATGTCATGCACACAAGATGTCTAAGTAGAGAACCATGAGTGTGTGATGCCCTACAATAGGCCTTTAAGGGGACAAAATATACCATTTTTTTTAGAAATGTAAGAGATGGGTAGGGCCATAGAGACTCTGGGCATTGTCAGTTATTCTTTTGGGCAACTTTTCGAAGACCTCTAAGGCACAGGAAGGTAAACCTTCCTTCTACCAGAATTAGTACCTATGTTGAGAAAAAATGTAACCCTATCAGAGATCTCCTACTCAGTCACCTTATTCTGCTTCTGGATATTTTTTATCTGTCTAGTTCCATTTTCACATGAAGTTACTTTAACAACCTTTAAGTTGTAGTAGACCCCTGACTACCTTCATGGTAAGCACCCTAAACTATATCATGGCACTTATTACACTGAAAAATTGAAATTGAGCTGGTCCTAAGAGATGCAGTGGTTAAGCTGCTAATGAAAAGGTTGGTGGTTCAAACCCACTAGTTTCTGTGTGGGGAAAAGGTGTGGCAGTTTGCTTCCGTATTGGTTATCAGTCTTAGAAATGCTACATTGCCAGGTTTATTTTGTTCAGTAAGGTTCACTGGACTCTTCTAAAAAGCAACTAGTTGTATTTGGCTTGGCCCATCAAGGGTTTAATCCACTTAAAATTTAAGAGCGAAAACTCAGCATTCATAGCATAAGAGGGGAATGAAAAGCCATGGCTAACTGTCAGCACTTTAAAGAGATCCTTTGCGGCAGATTTACCCAATGCAATGTGCCATTTTATCTCTTCACTACTGCTTCCATGAGTATATTTGTCCAATCTGAATGCCGAGCAATTCATCAGAGAAACTGCACTGTATGAAGAAGAGTGTGACATTTGGATCTGAGAAGGCTTATTATCAACCTGCAGTATGCAGATGACACTACCTTGCTTACTGGATGTGAGGAAGAATTGAAACACTTGCTCATAAAGAGCAAGGATTGTAGACTCAAGTGCGAATTACAGCTCCATGTAAGGAAGAACAAAAACCTCACAACTGAACCGGTAGGTAACCTCATGATGAATGGAGAAAACGTTGACGTCATCAAGGATTCTGGATCCACAGTGCTCATGGAAGCAGTAGTCAAGAGATCAAAAGCATGTTGCCTTAGATCAATCTGTCACACAAGACTTCTTTAGAGTATTGAAGCACAAGGATGTTACTTTGAGGACTAAGATCACCTGACCCAACCTACGTGCATCATATGCATTTGAAAGTTGAACATTAAATAAAGAAGAGTGTAGAAGAATGGGTGCATTTGAGTCATGGTGCTGGAGGCAAATATTGTAAGGAACGTGGTGGACTGCTGAAGGGCAAACCAGTCTGTGTTGGAAGAAGTAAGGCGAGAGTGATCCTTAGAGGCCAGATGACAAGACTTTGTTTTACATACTTGGGCATACTGTAAGGAGAAACCTGTCCTTGGAGAAGGACATCACATGTAGTAAAGTGGAGGTACAGTGAAAAAGAGGCAGGCCCTCAATGAGATGGATTGACACAGTGGCTGCATCAATGAGCTCAGGCATAGGGACAATTGTGAAAATGCCACAGGACTGTGTGCAGTGTCACTAGGGGTCGGAGTCTGCCCAATGGCACCTAACAACAGCAATAGACCAATGCTTCCCTGAAGTTGGCAAGATGACTCCCTGGGAGGTGCTTGAATCATCCAGGGGGGGGGTGACAAAAGCAAATACCTACATTTGTATATATTTTTAAAATTCCAGATATCATAATTGATTTCCTTATTCATAGTTTCATTTTTTATTATTTTTGACTTTTATTAGTATTGTTAATTCTTGGCCTAGTGTTAACATAAACTATATTATTCTAGAAATATAATATAACTATATTTTTACATCTTATTATATTTAAAGTATAATATTATTTAAGAGGTCTCTGTTTTAAAATATAATTATTTCATTCTTTAATATAGACTATTTCATGTGAATAATTTAAAACACACAACTTCTTTCTCTTGATTGTGAATTACTAGAATACTCAAGTCACCAAAATGTTGAGGGACACTTTTCTAATAGAACAAAATATTCCACCAAAATTTCCCAAAGCAAGATTGGGGCAAGGTTTTTGTCTTTCAGTTTAATCCAAAGAATAGTTACAGGCCTCCAACATAAAGTAAATTCCACAAGAAACAATAAGAAAGGGGTGCTTTAGAAATCTCAATGTTAGTTTTTAGATCATTATTTATTTATTTAATCAAGGCAGTAGACTGAAAATTCTAACATGGCAACCATACTCATCAAAGTCATAAAAAAAAAACATTTTTGTCTTTCCTGGGAGAAGAGCTATTATAGAAGCATCCAAACCAAAAGCATAAAATATTCTAGAGATAGTATTCTCCTGGAAGTTTGAAAACACTGGTTTAATTATAATGGTGTGTTGATGGTTTATGCAGTTAGGATGGCTTTATGGAAAAGTTACCTTGTCATGAGATTCTTTTGATGTTTCGATGTAAACCTTCCCCAGGATGGATCTGCCATTTCTAATAGAAATCGATGCACACATTGGTATGGGATCTTTAAGTTCCATGTAGAGCTCTGTCCTGTGTATGACTGTAACTACAAGGCTACACGGCCATGGTCCTGACCTTGCATAGGACCATGACTTGAATTCAAAGGCTGATATGAACCAGAGGTTTTCTGCTCCCGTGTACTTGTCTTTCGTTCTGAATATTCTGAATTTCGGGAGCACTGGAATTCCCATTGCACAGGGCCTGCATTATTTGGAGCTGCTACAAGCAAAGTCACCAAGGGTGGCTTTCACAGACAACATGCTATTTCCTCCTCGATTAGGAGACTACAAATATCAATTCAGGGAAGTAACTTTCTTCGTCAGCTCTGTCTGGCACAAAGTCCATGCTGCCAATCTTCCCTCCTTCTAGGTGTTCTCCCCATAGGGACCCTGGATCTAAGGGATATCTGCTCCACTCGTAGGAGGTGCTGTGCTCTCTCTGATCTCTTTGGATCTCCAAAGAAGATTGGCTGAAGATACAAGTTCATCCTCTGCATTTCATCCTGCCAATTAACATATTTGCTTCTAATCCTGTTTCATTGACATCAAAGAGGTTAAGGTTCTCCATACAGACAAAAATCACATCAGGTCACAAAACAGAGAACAATGACATAATACTGAGAATCATGGGCTAGTCAAGGTGGGATGACAGATATGTTGCTGGGACACAGTTGACTCCATGGTAAATATTAGAAGCAGTGAAAGCCAAGGCGCAATCCTCTCAGAGAAGAAAATCTCCAATACGCGTCACTAATGAGAGAGCGATCTACTGATGGCGACACTACCCGGTTAAAGAGCGAACATGAGAAACCCAGAAAAAGGGGGCAGTCAGGTTTCACTGTGCTTGTTTTCTGCCTCTCTTCCTTTTGCTATAGTTTTGTCCTCCTTATTCCAGATCCTACGTTGAGCCTACTTAACCTTGTCTCCTACACCATGAGGATTCATTTAGCGTCATATTCAAGACTGGCAAAGCTATTAGTCCTTAAACTTTTGCATACCAACCCTGCTCACGTGTTTGAGCACAATCAACCACTGGATGTGTTGTTTCAACATCCTTAAACATTCCTTTCCTACCCGATTCCTTTAAGCTATCTGAATTGTGACTATTGACTATGTTATGGAAGAATAAAGGTGAGAATGGGCCAGAAGGCTCTGTTTTTCACATACATTAATGATGATTTAGCAATTCTTGCATCATTTCCTGGACTTTCCAGGGCTGTAGGAAGAACCCGAAGTGCTTGTTATTAAAAGAGGGTCCACATCTACCTGCAGTCAAGACCTCATCGTTTTCACCACCGGTTCGTCCAGGTCTCAGGGGTGGGAGAGTTTTGCAACCCAGATGTTTCAGTGCTGAAATGTGGATAGCCCCTTGGTTTGATTAAAATGGAGAAGCTTCCTGGGCTGTGGAGTATTTAGTACTAAGATCGGGAACGGCCCAGGGAGCCAGCTGGACCTTTTAGTTACCTCTAGCTTTTGACTTTATCAGGAGAATTTTAAATGAATTCTTGATAGAAAGTTAGTTGAATTAGTACTTGATTCAAATTAACTATCATGTAAAGGTTTTTGTTAGTTTTCAGGGGAAAAAATTTAATCGTGCTATGCCTTTTTGGCATAATTTACATTATTTTCTTATGGGAAACATTCTCAGTTTTTAATATGGAGGATGAAATGGTATAGGGGCCACACCTGACCTCTAACAGCTACCTAGGAGAAGTCACCTTCACATCTGTCCAAGGATGATTCCTGTGAGTCAGAGGCGAGACATATCTCCATCTTTCTTTAACTTTTTAATTGTCTCTCTTTCTTAAGAAATCATTTTATCAGGGGCTCATACAGATCTTATCACAATCCACACATCCATCCATTGTGTCAAGCACATTTGTTGCCACCATCATTTTCAAAACATTTTCTTTCTACTTGAGCCTTCGTATCAGCTCTTCATTTTCCCTCCCCACCTTCCTCATGAACCCTTGATGGTTTATAAATTATTACTTTGTCAGGTCTTACACTGACAGATGTCTCCCTTCACCCACTTTTTGGTTGTCTGTCCCCCAGGGAGGGGTTACATGTAGATCACGGTGACTGGTCCCTCCTTTCTCCCCCTACCTTCCCCTTCCCTCGTGGTATCGCTACACTCATTATTGGTCATGAGGGGTTTATCTGTCCTGGATTCCCTGTGTTTATAGCACTTATCTGTACCATGTACATGCTCTTGTCTAGCTGGATGTGTAAGGTAGAATTGGGATCATCATAGTGGTGGGAAGGAAGCATTAAAGAACTAGAGGAAAGTCGTATGTTTCATTGGTGTTATATCGCATCCTGACTGGCTCATCTCTTCCTTGTGACCCTTCTGTAGGAGGATGTCCAATTGCCTACAGATGGGCTTTCAATTTGCAGTCCCCCTCATTCAGATTGATATGACTTTTTGTTCTGGGTATTTGATCAATCAACACTTCATGATTACACAGGCTGGTTTGCTTCTTCCATGTGGACTTTGTTGCTTCTCAGCCAGATGGCCACTTATTTATCTTCAACCTTTAAGTCCCCAGACACTACATCTTTTGATAGCCAGGAACCATCAGCTTTCTTCACTACATTTACTTATGCACCAATTTGGTTTTCAGCGATCATGCCGGGGTGTCAGGAAGGTGAGCATCACAGAATGCCAGCTTATTAGAACAAAGTGTTCTTGTGGTGAGGGTGTACTTGAATAGAGAGCCAATGTCTGTCCACTACCTTAATACTTAACATATAACTATACGCATATCGATCTATTTCCCTATCCTTATACATAAATATATTTATATATGTACATGCCTGTATTTAGACCTCTATAAATGTCCTTTGCCTCCTAGTTCTTTCCTCTATTTTCTTTTATTTTACTCTTGTCCCACTATCATATTCAGCCTTCATTTGGATTTCAGTAATTCCTCTAGGTTACATTGCCCTTGATCAAGCCCTACCAGGCATACTATGCCCTCTTTGCCATTGATTTTAGATCATTTGTTGTTCCCTTGTCCCTGGGATTGTTAAACCTCCATCTTTCTTTATCCTGTTTTAAATAATACTAACCATTCCTCCCATAGCATTCTACCTCTATGCTGAGTCCTATAATCTGTTTAAGTGGCCACATAGAGCCCACAGACAAGACAAAACCATAGAAGTTTATGGTTATAGGGTTTATTAGAGAATTAGCAGCTTACCACATGTCAGGATCAGAAAGTATTAAAATGATACAGTTCTGTCTGCAGCAGCATTCTCAGGCAAAGTAGCAGGCACATCTCTCTGGTCTTTAATCTTCCAGCCAAACCATGTCTTAGTGTTGGTCTTGCTTGAGTCAGCCTCCTAGATTAAGGCATTCAGTGTCCTGCCTTCTAGGGGCTGGGAAACCCACAGCTCCACCTCATGGTCTTTGTATGCTGCTTGCCTTTAGTGCCTCAGCTGCTGCCACTTCATGATGGACCATCGCTGCTTCACGCGGGGATGTTGCGTGTACTCTGTTTTCTGGATGGTTGTGAAATTACATGACTCTGCTTCTGAGAGGCCTCATTTTCATACTTAGCAGAATGGCAAAACTAAACAACCCCTAAGTCAGAGAAAGTCTACACTTTTTGGCATGCCCCCATCCAGGCACTGGAAGGGAGATACATAGACTATAAATAGATGAACCATCGCAAGTAATTTCATTTCAATGAGTATCAAGCACCCCTGTGCTGTCTGCTCTGTATTCAACTCCCACTAACCCGCTTATGCTCCGCCCACATTAAATTGTGAAACATTTCCCTTCAAGCTTTGAGACTCGAGCAGATGTTATTTTCTCATTCCCCAATATTTCCCCCTTGTCTTCCCCAATCTCTTTCCTCCATTCCAAGAAACTCATTTAATAGGACAGTTCAAATGTCATTAACTCCGAAGAACCATTTCCATCTTCCTCAAGGGCAGTCATTTCCCCATTCTCCAAGCTCAACTGTGTTGCTTTCCAAGGGCTGCCCCAGCAAAGTACCACACATTGAATGGCCAATCAGAGCAGAGTTTTACGGGCTCGCAGCTCTGAAGGCTGGGAGTCCAAACCCAGAGTACTGCCCTTGTTGATATCTTCTGACAGCGTTGAGGGAGAAATTGCCCCATGCCTCTCTCCTAGCTTCCGGTGATGGCTGGTGATCCTGGGCATTCATTGATGTGTAGAATCCTCCAACTTCTGACTCTATATCCCCAGGGGACTTAATCATAAGAGAGTTTAAGACCCACCCTGCTCTAGTATGATTTCATGTGAACTAGTAACAACTGCAAAGACCCTATTCCCAAATAAAGCCCATTTGGCAACTGCAGAGGTAAGACTTCAACATATTTATGGAGAAGACATTATTCAATACACAATACTCTATTCAAGTTTTATTTATCTCTAGATTATAGGGTTCATTATGTGACATTATGTGCATATAATTTAGACATGTGTCATGTACTAGGCATGTATCCTTTACAAAGATAATGACTCATCTTCCTTCTTTGTCTCCAAGGCCTAATCTCTTGCTTGGTGCACAATAAAATCTGTGGGATGGATGTCTTAGATTGATACGTTTATAATTATTATTATAATCATTATTCATTATAAACAGATCCAAGTGTGTAAAATAATTTTCCCAACATCCATAGCTAAGAAATAGTGGCCAAAGCAAGGCATAAAGAGAAGTTATCTAATCAGCTTATTATGCATTCATCATTACCTTATTACACACATTAAAAAATGTGCCAAGGAGTTGAGTGTGACTCATTCTGACCCATGGCAAGCGCATGTGTGTTGCAGTAGAATTGCACTACACAGAGGTGTGAGTGACTTCCATCTTTCAGCAGTGGATCCCTAGGTCTTTCTTCCAACATAACCCTGGATAGACTTAACCTCCAAATTTTCAATGAGCTTCCCAGTATACAAATGTTTGGATCACATGGAAACTCAGGTATAAAAACTGCTGGAGGAAAATCTACTGTAAGATGCTTCCTATGACTTTAACTAGGAGCCTGGAGGCACATGGGTTGGAGAGCTTGGCCACTCAGGGATGGTTTGCTGCTCAAACCCACCAACCTTTCTAGCAGAGAAAGATGAGCAGTCTGCCCTAGAAATATTGTGGAACAGTTCTACTTTGTCATGTAGGGTGACTGAGTGTATGGAATGAATCATCAGCATGTGTAGTTCTTTTTAAAATTCAATATATACTATATATTAGGATGGAGCACAGTAAAAATTCTCCTTAGAGACAAGGAAGATGAGACTTCAGCTCCTGTTCTTTAGACATGTTGTCAAGAAAGATTAGTTTCTGGAGAAAGACATCATGCTTGGTAAAGTAGAAAGGCAATGGAAAAGAGGAAGGCACTCGACAGATACATTGACCCAGTGGCTGTAACAATGGCTCAAACAGAAGAGCAATTGGGAGGAGGGAGTCAGACAGGGTGGTGTTTCATTCTGTTGTGCATAGGGATGCTCTGAATATAAATCCATTCCACAGCAGTGAGTTTGGTTTGGGGTCTGTAATTTCCACCTTCAGATCTTTAAAATAATGAAAGCATACAAATCTGGCTGGGAAGGATTGAGCTAATGATGCCATCTCTCCATGGTCAGAAATGAACTCCTGCTGGGAGAAAGGAGAACATGAAGCCATGTTTGAATCCATAGTTGCAGCATTTATTGTATGCTCTCCAATGTGACAAGGGTCCATTTGGATTACAGTAGTCTAGCATTGAGAAGAGTCGTTTCCATTTTGTACATTTCACAAAATTTAGCCCACCCTTCTTAATTTAGGTCAACATGCCTTAGCAGTGCTTTTGGGTAAGCATTGGACTGGTCATGAAGGTCAGCAGTTCAAACCACCAGCTGCTCTTTACATGAAAAATGAGGTTATTTGTACCCATAAATATTTATATCCTCAGATGAGGTTTTCTCCTCTTGTAAAGACTTACACTCTCAGAAACCCTCAGGAGAAGTTCTATTCTTCCCTACAGGGTCCTACAAGTCAGAATGGACTCCATGGCTGTAGGGTTTGTTTGTGTGTTTGTTTTTGAGTGATACTTCAGTATGAAGTGGGTTTGGTATATTTTAGCTAACTACCGTAGTTGTTGTTAGGTGTGGTTGACTGGTCTGTATTACACTGTCTTCACTTGGTTGCTATGCTTCAGCCCATCGTGGCAGCTACTGTGCTAATTCATCCCATCAAGTGTCTTCCTCTCTTTCACTGCCCTTCTGCTTTCACAAGCAAGATGTCCTTTTCCATGGACCTGTTTCTCCTGGTAAACTGCCCCAAACACATGAGGAGTTTCCACATCCTCAGTTCTAAGAAGCATTCTGACTGTCCTTCTTCCAAGACAAATTTGTTTGTTCTTTTGGCAGTCCGCGCTACTTTCACACTTCTTCACCAGCACCATAATTTAAATGCATCGATCCTGCTTCAGTCCTCCTGATGCTTTGTCCAAGTGTCACATTCATGTGAGATGATTGAAAAGACCATGGCTTGGGACAGGGGTATCTAAGGCTACAAAGTGATGACCTCGCTTCTCACCAGTTTAGAGAGGTCTGGAAACCCTAGTGCCATACTGGTAATCCACTGGGCTGCAGTCTGAAAGCTCAGTAGTTCATAGCCACCAGAAGCCCCATGAAAGAAAGACAGGGTTTTGAAACTCACCTGGGCAATTCTACCTTTTCCTATAGAATCACTATGACTAGGTGTCCATTTGATGGCAGTGAGTTTGGTACAGTACATTTACCTACTGTGATGCCCCATTTGATCTCTTGACTGCTATGGCCTGAACATTGTTTGATTGTAAGACTAAATCCTTGAAAACATCAATCTTTGCTCAGTTTATCATGATGTTGCCTACTAATCCAGTTGTGATGATTTTTGTTTCCTTTACACCGAAGGCTATAAACCTTGATCTCCATCAGCAAGTGCTTCAAGTCTTCTTCACTTTCAGGATGCATGGTTGTGTTATCTTTATACAAGAAGTTGTTAATAAACCTTCCTCTAATCCATATGACTCATTTTATTTTATTTTATATAGTCCAGCTTCTCAGATTATTTGCTCAGGCTACAGATTGAATTATTTTGAGAGGATACAACCCTCATGCAAACTTGGCCCTTTAAGACAGAGTAGAACTTCCCCTGTGTGTTTTCAAGAGAGTAACTCTTTTTAAAAAAAAAAAAATTTATTGTGGGATGGGTCTTATAGCTCTTATCACAATCCATACATTCATCCATTGTGTCAAGCGTATTTGTACATATGTTGCCACCATCATTTTAAAAACATTTCTTTCTACTTGAGCCTTTGGTATCAGCTCATTTTCCCCCTCCCATACCCCACCTTCCCTCATGAGCCCTAGATAATTTATAAATATTATCTTTTTGTGTGTCTTACAATGACTGCTGTCTTCATTCACCCACTTTCTTGTTTCCCATGCCCCTGGGAGGGGTTGTACATTGATCATTGTGATCAGTTCTCCCTTTCTGCCCCCACCTTTCCCTTATCCTCCTGGTATCTCTACTCTTACTATTGGTCATGATGGTTTTATCTGTCCTGGATTCCCTGTGTTGCAAGCTCTTATCTGTATTCTTGATGGGTGTAGAAAGCTCATGCTTTTCCTGACTGGTGGTTTCAAACTGCTATCCTTGTGGTTAACAGCCTAGGGTGTAACCATTATGCCACCAGGGCTCCTTAATATTGACAAATATATACTATTTATCAAACAAGTCTTTGAGTAAACTGCAAATGTTGATTTGAATATCTTTTTGTGAATTTAAAAGGGAAGATCATGATTCTAATAAATTAGAAAAGTTTTGTTGACAAACTTTTGAAATGGGAGAACCTATCTTGTCCCTCATAAAAGATTAAAACTATCATTTGAGAGTCGTAAATATATTTTACAAACAAATGTACTTATCATTTTCTAAATAATATCCTTTACTGTTTTTCAATTTCACTTCAGACCCGCATGTGCATACCAAAAGAGCCACTTGTGGCCCATGAGCCTCAGTTTGCTGACCCCTGAATAGCACCATTCAACTGGCATTAAATAAAACATCATGACTTTTTTTTGCCTCCCCAATAATTTCAGTCTGAAATCACTCCTTGCCTTCCTACAGCCTGTCTTCAGTGCTACATCTGACCTCCGATGGCTACGCACAGGGGAAGAAGCCAACTTCACACCAATCCAAGGCCAATTGCCACCCGGCAGAGGTCACACATGCCTCCATTTTCCATTCTTCTTTATCTTATTTTATTCTTAACTCAATTCTGTGCTATTTATTATTATTACAATTATTATTATTATTTTAAATCACTTTATTGGGGGATATTATAACAGTCCATACATCATTTGTATCAAGCATATTTTTACAAATGTTGCCACCATCATTTTGTAAACATTTACTTTCTATTTGAGCCCTTGGTATCAGCTCCTCTTTTTTCACCTCCCACTCCTTCCACCCTTGTGACCCCTTGATAAATTATAAACTATTATTGTTCTCATATCTTATACAAACTGCTGTCTCCTTTCACCCACATTTCTGCTGTCCAACCCCCTGGGGGGGGATGGCTTGATCATTGCTATCAGGTGCCCCTTCTTCCCCTCCACCCCTACCTTCTCCCTACCCTCCGGTATCACTACCTATTTTAACACCAACTGTGTCTCCCATGTCATCCTGTTTCTCTACTGGGTCAGTTCATCCATTGCAATGGACGGGTAGAGATTCAGGAGGTCAACAGATCAGAAAACATTAAAAATTCTGTCCTTTTGCCTGTCACACCTCGCCTCAGCCAAGCCATCGGGCTCCCTCAGCTTTGGGGGCCCTCTGCTACATGGTCCCATGGCCTTTGCCCAGCTCGGGCAAGTGTTACCAAGGTCTTTCAGTGGTGAGAAATACCCAAAGCGACTGGGCTCTGTGAGGAGCCACCTGTCAGAAAGCACTCAACTTGACTCACTGAGCAGGCTGAGAAGTCCATGGCTCTGCCTCCTGCGCTCAGCACTGCTCCTGTGCTCTGCTTCCGGATGCCTGCCTGCCTGCCGCCAGGCTACTCTGCTGGTGCCCCTGGTGCCTCTGCTCCTTTAGGTGGGGGTCCCCATTCACGTAGCTAACGCTTCTTCTTTCTTGATGGTCCACGACTATGCACAGAAGAGCCATAGTAAGTCATTTCACTTCCCCGCACTTCCTGAGTCAATCTAATCAACAATAATTAAAGTCAAGATTCAAAAGCTATAGCTGTGTAGAGTTACGCGTAGCTCCAACTCATTTACAACTTAGCATCTCATCAGAAATCGCCTTGGGACTCTCAAGAAATATAATCATTTATTTTTATATCGCGTTAAAATAGAACGTCTGGTGGTAAATTTTCATGGCTTTTAGTGAAACATCCATGTTCCTCGTTTAACTTGGATTTATTCCGTGGGCCTGAAAGGGAATTTCTGACTTTTCAGATGTTTTGTTTCTTCCACAATTAGAATAACTAAGTACTTGGTCGTCATGGAAATACTCCTCTCTATTAAAAAAAAAATTCTTAAAACAGAAGCTTTCTTGACTTGTCTCCCTATTCAGAGCAGGCAATTACGACACTGCCTTTATCTTACTTTCTTTGTGTGAACCTTTACATCTTCCCCCACCTTCCAGTTCCCAAGGTTTTGCAGCAGTTTCTTGGTGCTGGATCCCTCAGTGAAAAGGCCATTCATTCATGAGAAGCAGTGATGACATCCAAAGACGCTTCCAAGCATTCGGTACTTGACAAAGTCATTGAAAAGGTGTGGAAGATATAGCTGAGACACTGCTAGGCTGCCTGCTTACGGCTCTGCTGGTGTGTTTATTTTATGTATTTTGTTGTTAAGACTATAGCAAAACATTCAATAATTCAAGAGATTCTACATCTACTATTTAGTGATTTTAATTACATCCTTCAAGATGTTTGACCCTTATTTTCTGATTTAGAGCACATTGCTCATGGCAGGCATTTCCCCCGTTTACTAGTTAATCCAAATTGTTATTTGGTCTTAAGAAGACTTCAGGGAACATTTTTGGTTTAATATTTAAAGATGATCTCAGAACAATAGTTCCAGAGATTCGTCCCACCGTCATAACTGATTATAGCTGGATTTGAATTCAGAACATTCTAGTTGCCATGTGAGGGGAAAACACTGTGTGCCCAGAAGTGAAGGATGGCTAGATCTCAGCAGCTGAGAGCTCTCCCAGGACCACATTCCACTGAGTTCAAGAACTTCTTCTACAATACTCTGAACGCTTACTGCTAAGTCAGTGCATTTATTAGACTAGGCGTTTAGCAATCTTTTTTTAATTAAAAGAAACACCAAACAGGCCCTGGGGTTCAATTCTGTAGGTTGAGGTGTGTTGGAGGTGGGTTTTAGAGAGCTGCTGTTCTTTTCAATATAGATGCGAATCCCTAAGATGCATCTCTCACACACCTCAATGCAAAGAATCCAAGTAGAGAAAGGGCTTCATGTTTCCTATTATAAGATGAGGCCTCGTGGCATTTTGGGTTAGGCAATGGGCTGTTAATCACTAAGTTGATGGTTCAAACCCACTAGTCCCTCTGTGGGAGAATAATGAGGCTATCCACTCCTACAGACAGTTGGGAATGTTCAGAATTCATTCGTTTCCAAAGTGAGTGATACCACCCCTCTGGGGAAGAGCTGGAAAGACTCAGGGGATGGCAAAACAGATATCTACATTTACTCTCCACCACTTGTGGGTCAGTTTGTCGTACTGGACTGGCTTGTATGTTGCTGGGACGCTGGAAGCTATGTCACTGGTGTTTCAAATGCCCGCAGGGTCACCCTAAGGGTGACCAGACTAAGAGCTTCCAGACTAAGAACAGACTGAGCTGTTCACATCAACAGGCTTAAAAACAAAGCGACTCAATGGCAGAGAGTTTAGTTTGGGAACTGTTTGCAGAAGTAGAAAGCTCAGTCTTTCGCCCGCTGAGCTCATGGTGGTTTCAAACTGCTGACCAAGAGGATCACAGCCCAACACAAAACCACTCCACCAATAGCCGCTGAAATTTGTGTGGATAGCATCAGAACATTGTCAACTATTGGAAACTTCAGGAAGAGAAGCAGAATAGTGTCAACAAAAGGCTCAAACCTAAGAACAATCGTGAGGCTAGCTCAGGCCTAAGCAATGTTGCTCTGTTGCACATAGTGTGACTAAAAGTAGACACAGACACACAGCACCCAATAACAACAACACACTTTACCCTGGAGCAGCACTAATTTTTTACTTATTAATATTTTTAATTAATTGGGATATATATATAATCATTCCATAGAATCATTCCATTCAATCATGTCCAGCAGAATTTTATATTTGCTACTACAGTCTCCATACAGTCTTTTCTATATGAATCCCTAATGTCATCACCCCTTCACCCTGCTACCACCTCCCATAGCCCTAAAGCCCTGAGTTCATTTGCTGACTTTATAGGTTCATCAGTGCTGGTTTTCATACCCACCGTCCAAATTACCCCCTAATGTGTATATTGAAAAACCAAATAAAACAATACAACCCTCCAAGAAATAAGATTTTTGTAACCAGATCAGGTTCAGCATGCAACTTATTATTTTCTGAAATGAGAGTGGCAGGACAATTATGTTTGGGAACCCTAGGTGGCTATGGGGTTTGTGTGTATTGTTCTTTATTCAATCCATTTTATTAGCACAGAATGCAGACATCAGACCATTCAGTAGTGCAGTCTTATCAACAGTGTTGTAAGATCACCCCCACAATCAGGTTTAAAACATTTTCTGCTTTCTTTTATTCCTTGATATCAACTTCTTGTTGCTCCTCTCCCCTGTCCTGCTCCTTAGAAACCCTGTTAGATTCATCTAACCTGGGTTTCATCTACCAAATACCATAGAAAGATACACAAAACAAAGTCAAGACTGCTACCAACAGTAACAAAGTACCACAGGGATAAGCCCTAATTTTTTTGGTGAGAGAGAGAAATATTAGAAACCAGATCAAGGTCACAATGTATCAAAAGGGGGCTCAAATGACAAGGTTTTAACCATTGAAGTTAAATTTATTTTTTAATCTACTATAGTCGCCTCTCCCATATTCTCTGTCTGATATCTAGGCTGACCCATCACTCAGTTGTTGTCAGGGGGAAACATTGGGGGTGTATTCCTTGCGTATATCCTGTGAATGTACTTTGGGCTTTCACTGCCATCCAGAGATTTCTGAAAACCAGAAATTTTCAATTTAAGGTCTGATGCCATTCCCTCCTTCATATTGGGATTATATCATTTAAAATCCTTGGGTCACAGATGTTGGTGTGCTTCATTGATGTATCCGTTAGATGGCTGGTTATTTAAAAAGAAGCCTTTTCAATCAGACACTATTCTTTCTGCTAACTGGACACCATCTAAGTTCATCACCATCCCTTGCCGCAGCACTCGTATCTTCGGTGTGTCCTTCATGGGGGTACAAATCAAACAAGATAAGCCAAATTAAAGAGGGTAGAAAGGAAAAAGGGGAAGAAGAGAGAGAGAATGAGATTGACTCAGTTCCTGGGCGATGCTAACAGGTACACACTGCTCTATTAACTGAAAGACTGGGGTCATCCAAATCCAGAGGCATGGCCTTGTAGGGAAGGCTTGGAAATCTGCTTCTAAAACCACAGCTATGAAAACCGTATGCAGTGCAGCTATGGTCTGCACACATGGGGCCCCCAGGGGCGGGGTGACTGACTTCAATATAGCTAGCTTCTATCGCATGCTAGGAATTGCACCTCTTGCTGAAAATCCAATGGCCACAGTGGGGCAGGAGGAAGCTTACAGGCACGGAACCTGGAGGCAGGCACTCTTGGATTTACTCATCACTCTGTGGCCTTGGAACTTCAGTTTCCCCTCATGTTCAATTGTGGTTTCATCTCTTCATCAGGTTGTTATGACAGTAAAATGAATTCTTTTAAAAATTTGAGCTATAACTGTTACAGCATACCATTCAACAATTGAATCATATCAAGAAATGCTGTACAATCATTTACACAATCTCCTTTTGACTGTTTTCTACCTTCTTTGCTGCCTTGATGTGGACTACGTATTTCCCCTGTCTTCCTTTTTACATGTTCCTAAGCGATCACCAATCCGTTACTATCTTCATAATTCTACACATCCCGGTTTTCCTCTACACAGATGGAGCATCCTAAGTAACGCGCCTTTCCAGCACTACAATTCAAATACATGGATTTTTCTGGGATGCATTGAAATGGTTGTGCTGGAGAAGACTGCGTAAATCATTATTCTCCACATAGGTTGTAAAATCTTTGGAACGGTGCCAGTGTGTACATTCTCAATACCTGGATTTTAGAATGGTATCGCTGACGGTGGTAGCTCAACTGTTTGGGAGGTACACACAAGGTTTCCAGTGGCTCCTTCCTCCAAAGTGGGGGCCCAAGTGCTTCTTCATCGTCTGTTATCATTCTGGAAGCTTCCCTGCAACCTGTTCACTTTGGGTAACCCTTCTGGCATCTGAAATACCAGTGACAGAACTTCAAGATTTAGAGCAAACTATAAATGACCACAGAATGACAAGACAAACTGATCTGTCTTGGAGGAAGTATAATCCGTGCTCCTTAGGGGCAAGGACGATAAGCCTTCATCTTACACACGTTGGATATGTCGTTAGATGAGCCCCTAGTTGGTAAAGCAGAGTGGCAGTGAAGACTAGGAACCGCCTCAAGGAGATGGATTGACAGGTGACTGCAACAATGGAAAAAGAATAAACACAATCGTGAGGATGTTGCAGGGCTGGGTGCTGGTTTGTTCTGTTGCACATAGGTTCAGTATGAGTCCAAGCCGATTCCATGGCATTTAACAGCAACATCAACAGTGAGGCATGCTGGATGAGGTTGTTAAATATGGATGAAATAAGGGAAGGTGTTGACTGAGAGACACAAAGTCTCTCTATAGTCATGGAGCTTATGATTTGGTCCACTCTTTTCTGACCCTGTCTCGTTGCTCATTCACAGTGTATTGTTTTTATTAGGTGCCGTTGAGTCAGCTCCCACCCATGGCGACCCTATCCACAGTGGAGAGAAACACTGCACCATCCTGCGCCGTCCTCACAATTGCTCCTATGCTGAGCACAGTAGCAGAGGAAGTACAGTATAAACCCCAGTAAAACATATTTCCAAGGCAGCTCTTGAGAGGAAATGAGGAACAAAGAATACATTGAGCAGAAGGGAAAGTTCACCAATGTTGGGACGCTTTCCAGTTGACCTTGAGCTCAGTTTCCTTCTCGTCATCAGCGCCCATCAGTGAGGGCAGTAGGAGCTCTCAATGACAAGAAATGCAAAAAATCGTATGTCTGAACCACGGGAGCAACTTGGCAGGCACCCACTGGAGCAGATGCCTTCCGAAAGAGGGGCAGAGCCATCCAGGTCTACATATTAAATTACATTTCCAATGTTGCTGGTTTAAAATACCTTTTATAAGAACTAGCCTTTGCCTAAGTTATTTTATTCTTGAAATTTGGCTTTTGCATTGCATTTTTAAGCCAAATGGTATGTTGTGTGTTGTTTTCTGTGTGAGAACTTGACATGTGAAAGTGTGATAATTAAGGATATGTGTCATTTTGGCTGGGCAGGGATTCTCAGTGGTTTGGCAGTTCAGGTGTAGTCGCCCTCCATGATGATATCTAATATAATGTAATGAACTCTATGATGAAATCTATGACCACAGTCAACTAAAGAAGGCTTATGAAGGGGTGTGGCCTGCTTCCAATACAGGTGGATGCTTTGATGGGGCTGACTTGCTTTTCACGTTGTCTGGATCCTGCATCTGTCTCATTATCTGTCCTCTGGGTCTTAGGACTTGAGCCAGCTGCTCCACAGATTGCCCTTTGCTCCTGAGAATCATCAAATGTCTGTGATGTTATGTGATAACCTTGGATTCATTTGCCTCTACAGCCAGAAGCCTACCATTTGACATGCCAATCTTGGGCTCCTCAATCCCGGCAGCTATGTGAATTGGGAGAAACTCTAAGTCTGATATCTGACTTAAGAACTTGTTTTAAGTTTTACAGCTTGTCCAATTGTATGATCCATTTCCTTGAAGTAAGTTATCTATCTATCATCTGTTAATCTATATCATCTATCTATCTATATATCTATCATCTGTTTATCTATCATTATCTATCTATCTATCATTTTACCAATGTACATGCACACACATACTCATGTATGCAATTATTTAAATTCACATAAACTGTGGCAGTTAGATGACCCTATGTCAACTGGAATATGTATGATAGTGTAAGGGTGGGATCCAACCTGTCAGTCAGGTCACAGCCTAATTATGCCTCCTTGGGGGTGTGGTCTCCTTATAACTGGGCAAATGGGGAAGCTCTCTCTCTCCCTGCCTTCACCTATCTTCTTACTGGGACTCTACCACTGACCCGGAGAGCTGCTGGTCCTCTGCCATGTTTCACCAACCTTAGATCCACAAGACTCTGCACTAGATCCCTGGCCTGTGATCTTCCAGCGTTCTGAGTCATGGCATTTGGCTTCATGTGTTTGAAGAGGGATTTATGGATTAGTAGCCAGCTTACAGACTTGATTTGGACTGGGCTGGAATGTTTTCTTGATATATAATTAGTTCGTGGTATAAAGCTTTTATACATACAGTATCATCACTGGCCACACACACACACACACACACACACACACACACACACACAGCATTTCTACCTGTCTTATAGGATCACAATGCATTGGAATCGACTTGATGGCAGTGACTTTGGGGTTGTTTTTTTTAAAATATAAAATATATGTATTTCATGTATATAAAGTAAAATTATTATATGTATGTCACTGTATTTCCTTCTCTAGAAAGCACAACCTAAGATATAAATCATTCAAAAATTATGTTTTCAAAAAAGAATAAATGAATACGTTGCCATTTGTCATGGAATTTATGTGGTTTTATTAAACTGATATATTTTTTAAATTGTTGTTGCTAGGTTTGTTCCTCAATTCTTTTTGCTAACCATATGACTTTGAAAGGCTGTAAAATTCCCCTGCCCCTTTCACACAGTCATTTCTCTGTCTGAGTTCATTATTGCCGCCACTCTTCAGTCATCTTGTTGAGAATCTTCTCTTGTTTTCTGATCCTCTATCAAGTGCGCCGTCTATATTCAGAGACAAGTCCCTTTTGATAATATATATCTAAAGTAAGGGATATGAACTCTTGCGATCCTTACTTTTGAGAAGCGATCTGGCTGCATGTCTTCAAGCAGTTTTGTTCTTGGTGTAAGCCCCAAATCCTAACCCATTGCCATTGGATTAATTTAGACTCATAGCAACCCGATAGCATGGAGCAGGTTTGCCCTTTTAAGTATCTAAGGTGATAAATCTTTATGTGAAGAGAAATCCTTAACTTTCTCCCATGGAGTACCTGGCAGATTTGAACCACCAATCAGGCAATTGGCAGGCCAATGCATAACCCACTACAACACCATAATTCAAATGCATCTCTTTTTCTTCAATTTTTCCTATTTACAGTCCAGCTATTGCATGCTTATAAAGTGATTGAAAATGCAATGGTTTGGATCAGGCATGCCTTAGTATTCCCGGTAACAACTTTATTTTTTATTTTAACAATTTATTGGGGCTCATACAATTCTTTTCACAGTTCATACATATACATACATTAATTGTATAAAGCACATCTGTACAGTCTTTGCCCTAATCATTTTTTTCTCTTTTCTTCTTTTACATTTTATTAGGGACTCATACAACTCTTACCACAATCCATACATATACATACATCAATTGTATAAAGCACATCCATACATTCCCTGCCCCAATCATTCTCAAGGCATTTGCTCTCCACTTAAGCCCCTTGCATCAGGTCCTCTTTTTTCCCTCCCCCTCCCTCCACATTCCCCCCTCCCTCATGTGCCCTTGGTAATTTATACATCGTTATTTTGTCATATCTTGCCCTATCCAGAGTCTCCCTTCCCCCCTACTCTGCTGTCCCTCTCCCAGGGAAGAGGTCACATGTGGATCCTTGTAATCAGTTCCCCCTTTCCAACCCACTCACCCTCCACTCTCCCAGCATAACAACTTTATTTTTAATACTGTAAAGAGAGATTTGTGTGTGTATATGTGCAATAGATTTATTTAATGCAATATGTCATTTGATATATTGACTGATGCTTCACATGGCACCGACCAAAATACAAAAATAATCCTTGAAAACTTTAACATTCCTTCCCTTTATTATGTTGCTGAATTTTGGTTGAGTTGTGAAGATTTTTGCCTTTTTTATGTTGAAGTGAGTTCTATATTCTTGTTTCAAGTTGTAATATCAAAGATATCTATGAGGGAAAGTGTAGATCAAAGCAGGAAAAATAAAAAGAGGATGGAAGTCATACAAAGAGTCATTGTGCCCAAAATAATTGGTCAACATTCAAACTTTTCACAAGGTAACTTATGATCAAGAACAAATGGGTTTGGAAAGAGGAAGTCCAAGTGGCATTGAAGGCAGCAGTAAAAAAA
The DNA here is from genome assembly GCF_050624435.1 of Tenrec ecaudatus. Lineage (NCBI taxonomy): Eukaryota > Metazoa > Chordata > Mammalia > Afrosoricida > Tenrecidae > Tenrec > Tenrec ecaudatus. Next base: position 201,739,921 of record NC_134532.1, read on the forward strand.
ACCCAAAAAAACAAGGCTCTGGGAAGTGACGGAATATCAATAAAAATGTTCAACAAATGAGACAACTCTGAAAGCTCTCGCTGATCTATGCCAACAAGCTTAGAGCACAGCTACTTGCCCATATAGATGCTCATTTAAATTAAAAAAGATGACCCACGCAATACAATGTGAAAATTATTAAGCGGTCATTAATAGCACCTACCAGTAAAGTTTTGCTGACGACAGTGCGATTTTATAGCATTGTATTGGCAGAGAACGTTCAGAAAATTGAGTCGTCTTCAGAAGAGGACGTCGAACCAAGGCAATCCATGTGAGATGGATCTTGCTTGCAACTGAGAATGCCAGAAAGGTGGGCAAGCTTGTTTCATTGTCTACGCAGAGACATTCAACAAATTTTGGATAACATTGGGAGAATGGGAATTCCAGAACACTTAATTGTGCTCATTTGAAATCTGTATGTAGCTTAAGAGATCCTCATTCAAAGTGATCAAGAGGCTGGGGTCTGCTTTAACACCAGGGAAGGCATACCTCTGAGCTATACACTTTCACTATACTTCCACGGTATGTTGAGGACTTAGTCTGAGAGCCTGGGCTATACAAAGGAGAAGGTGAAAACAGGATGGAAGACGTCCCCATGGAAACCTTTGACGATCAAATAATAAATACTTGTTTGCTGAACATGAAGAGCACACGAATCACTTACTGATAAACATAAGCGCTTAGTGAGAATTGGACTTCAACAAAAATTGTCATGGTTCTGCTTTTGTGAATGAGGGCTATTGGAAGTTTTGCCCTATCTCCAACCCTCATTGTTTGCATAAGGAGTGCCCAGTCACTTGAATTTTGGATATTTACCAAGTCAACAATTCCTGCATTTTGGTCTAAAATCTATCCTGTAAATGTATACTTTTCTAGACAGTATTTGAAATTCTGTAACATAGCTAAATTAATTATATCATCAATAGAATTATGTACTCATACCAACCAAATTATTAATCTGAAATTCAAATTTAACTGAGTATCCTATATTTATTTGACAACCCCAACTATATTGCACTATACCAGAAGTCATAAACTCAAATGTCTTCAAGGGCCAATTAATTAGCAAAACTTTAAATAAAAAAGCTTACGTCAGATAATGTGGGTTTCTCCATGTGAAAAGCATGTACTTCAAAGTCTATTTCTTTCACACTCTTGCAACCAAATAAATCAAGCCTTTGGGGCAGACCTGACCAAGGTGACACACTCAGTAACTGTAAAGTCTACATGCTAATGATGTCGTCCTGCTCTGTGCATACCTACTAGGCATCTCCTCTTACACTCAAAATGCAAAACAATATCGTCTCATGCTCTGGCCACAGTGATCATGCTACTTTCATATATATACCTGGGATTGCTTCTTTATTGTCTTCAAAAATACAATTCAAACTTTTTAAGAAAGTTTACTCATCACCAAACCAATTCCATTAATTTGTGCTAATACGCTTCCCTTGGGTTTCTGAAACTTTGCCAGACTTTTGCTTGGAGCCTTTGTCTTTGAACAGACCCACTTCCTCCCATTGCCATGTGACTGTCTTGACCAATGGGATATGAGCAGAAAGGACTGTGTAAAGTCTGGCAAGGAGGATTGAAGGTGGTGATAGTGCATCTGTTAAGACGTTCTCTCTTCTCTGGCTGTATGGTTGTGGAAGTTTGAACATTTTCGTGGGTCCAAAATCGTCTGGAAAGGTAAACAATGCTTCTGTGACTTCCCTGAAAATTTGCCTGCACGGGAGACAGCTGGTGTGCTGCTGTACACTACAGTGTGCTGTGCATTACACATGCTTTTGTTTTTATCCCTCAGAACCTTTGTATTGGGAGGTACCAGAGATGTCATATCATTCCACAGTTCAATCACATCAATCAGTATTGAACTATTACTACCACAATCAGTTTCAAAACATTCTCTTCCTTCTGGACCTGCTGGATATCAGCTCCCCTGTACCCTCCCCCACCCCCATGATACCCCCCAGGGTATTCTAGTTGCTGTGTCTATAGCTCTTCAATCCGGGTTTCATATACCCCAAACCAGGTAACAACGACAGCCAAAAAGAAAGCACCTAACAAAATTTTCAAGAGAGCTACCCCTAATGGCAAAAATACATCAAAGCTAAACCCCAATATGAAGAAAAAGAAACAAAACCGAGAGTGTTGGAAACCATGTCAGGCCCAGTGTGTATTGAAGAGATCACTAGACAAGGTTTTCAGTGTTCGCGTCAGGTTTCATTCTGGTCTCCTGTCGTCATCTCTCCAGTTTATTCCCATCCCTCCAATATAGAGGCTTATTCCCGGCATAGACCTCTCAAATGTTATAAAATGTAGATCTATATTACAAATGTGATCATAAGTACCTAGAAAGGAGGGGGAAATAGGTTACTACTCAATGAACTTTAAACACGATAGACATCAGCATCATCTTCAGTCTCATTATTTTAGCTCAGGAGACAGACAGGCCAGCCTCTGTATTGGTAAGCAGATGTGTTTTTTCAAACTCAAACAGGCCTTTAGTAAAGGTGACAGTTCTACATGACCTGCAAAGGAAATGATACACATTAGTAGCAAAGGGAACGTTGCCTTATTTCATTTGCTGCATTATTGCTATGAAAACAAGATGGTAGAGTGTCGCAGGGCATTCTGTTCCTGAAAAGACCTGCCTTAGAATTAGCCACACACATTCCTGTGATCATCTGCAAGACATTCCATCACCATACTAATTTCCCTAAACATTTTCACTTACAGCATTCAATGTCATCACGCATTATAGTATGTTGATCCATTCATTTATCAATAAGTCTGGTCTGATTTCCACAATGCACAGAGAACTATTTTTTCCATAAAGAGCTTACAAGAAAGCATTATGAACTAGAGATATTGCTCAGAATCCTCTAAAATCCTGATCTGATCTCTAAACCTAGCTGATACCAGACTCTTCTGGGATGCTCTTCACACAGAGAGGCTCGAATGTTGTCACTAAAGCCAAACCTACTGCCACTGAGTCCATGGTACTGATGTAGGAAGTTCCAACTGATAGTGACCCTATATAGTGTTTCTGAGACTGTAAATCTTCACCAGACAGACAGCCTCAGTTTTCTACCATGGAGTGCCTGGTGGGTCTGAACCACTGACCTTGGGGTTGGTAGCGCAGTGTGGCCATCAATGCTGCTTTAAGTCTCAGATGTGACTTGCTGAAATCTTAGCAGTTGTAAGTTACTGATTTAAAGTTTTATCTTCAAAAGAGTAGGTAATAGGCAGTGGCATTTCAAGAAATGTTTTGGTTTAATTATTAAGCATTCTTCATTGCCTTTAGATAATGATAACATCTAGTCTTATGTGTCAGCAAAGAGAATTAAGGCTGTGTGCAGTTATCTCCGTTGATCGAGGAAGGCATTCAATGTGGGTTAAAAAAATCCCCCTTTGAGATAAGTAGCAGAATAAAGAATGAGATGTTTGAAAGAGAAGAATTTTATTATCTGCACAAAGAGGAGATAGAGAGAAGGATGGGTGGTTTGCTAAGTGCAAGATTCAAGCCATGACTTGCTGAAAGTGTATGCTTCATGGGGCACTTGGTGTGAGCACAGGGCCAGCAGGTAGAGAGAGCATAATTTAGTAGTAACTTGACCAGTAACAGGGCCAGATAGACATGAATTCAATGATCAATTCTGATTTCTCAGAGATACATGGCTTTGAGTGTTGATCTTAACCACTGTAAAACCATTTTTCCATCTGTTTAGCAGACACAATTCCTATCTCAGCTAATTCAGTTAGTCTGATTTCATCGCACTCTTGCCAAACTTAAATGGTGCACAGTTCCTGGCTCACTTGAGAACCTTCTAAGGAAGTAATATTTGCAGGGAAATCCAGTTATGAGGAAAAAACTGAGAAGTGGGGAGCACAATATTTCAGGCAGAGGGAATAAAATGTGGAACATCCTAGCAGCGCAAGGCAGTCCAGTCAGTTGGAAAAAGGCGACGGAAAAGGAGCCAGAGCTTGAGAAGGCAACCTGGGGTCACTTCTCAGAGGATCCCAGGGTCCTGGCTGCAGCTGGATCTACTGCCACCATCTTGGTCAACTCTCTTACCCATTTCTGCTCCTTTGTTGTCTCATTCGTCAAAGGAGGTCAATAAAGTTGTTGTTCTTGTTGCTAAATGCCACTCCCCTAGCTATACGGATGAGCCAGCTCTGCCAAAGAGAGAAATCTCTGGGTCTCTGGAAGAAGAACCCCCTGGATAGCACATTCAAAGTGGCAGAGGCCTGGAACAGAGGCACCAGAGGCCAAGGCAAGGAGACCATGAAACAGGAGCGATCAGTGCCCATACTGTGAGATGTAAGGCAGAGTAGTGGACTGACTTCCTGGCCCATAGAGACAGAGGCCAAGGGATCATGTGGCTGAGAAGCTGAGAATTAAAGACTTGACTGCTGACTGAAATGATGTATTGCTGTCACTGTAAACTTAACAGTTTGCAAAGTCTGGTTTGTGGTAACCTGCTGACTCCCCTTATAGACCCACTTAAATGGGAGTAAATCCTGTGAGTTCTGCGTGGCCATTTCAACCAATTTTTGAGCCCAACATAGAAGCAGATTGCTGTAAGGACGTGGCTGGTGTCCAAATAGGCGGAGCAGGATGGAGGCTAGAGGCATGTCTGACCCTTGCATCATGCCAATGGGGACACCACAGGAGATCAGAATGGACCAGCACTGTGCTGTTTACACATAAATCAATGGAACACGACGCCATACTTGGTAAAATAAAGGAAGAGCACAAATTAAGGAGGTCCTCCATGGGATGGACTGGTGCAATAACTACAATCATGGGCTTGAACACATCAACAATGATCAAGATGATACAGGTCTAGGCTGTGATTTTTTTTTCCTTTCTGTTATTTATGGAGTCACCCAGAGCTGGGCTTGGCTCAGCAGTAACCACCACAAAACGTGGACAAAAATAAGATGTGGAATTATTAAAGGTAGGACAATATAATTAAGCATCTTATTCTTACTCGGGTCTTGTGGTTGTTAGTGACTGTGGAGTCTATGACATTGACCTATAGAGAGTAGAGAGGAGCTCTGGCAGTATAACCAAAGGTTGGGCTGCTAACCACAAGGTCAGAAGTTCAAAAGCACCAGTCACTCCTCAGGAGTAAGATGAGGCTTTCTACTCCCATCCAGGGTGATAGTCTCTGAAACCCACAGGGGTAGTTCTACTCTGTCCTATAGGGTTGCTAGGCAACAGAACCTATTGGGGACTCTGAGGACAAAGAGTAAAGTGATCAAGGCGGGGGTGAAATTTACGAAGACTGTTGTTAAAACTCCTCATCTTTCAGCAAATATCTATTGAGGACTTAATTTATGCAGAACACCAGTAGGAGGGGGAGGACTGCAATACATTGGCATCTGGTCTCTGGGCGAGACTGTTGCTTCTGTTCTGTCTCTCATGCCTCTGTGGGCTGCTTGGTACGAAGGAGCCTCAAATACCACCACCCACAGACAACTTTTCAAAGGAGTTGCTCACAAGCCTTCTATAGCTCCAGAACAGCTCAACTATCTATCAGGATGCTGCTTCTGACTTCTGGCCTTTGCCCTTCCTCCATCTGGATGTGATGCACTTCTTCTAAAGTGTGGTTGTGTGCTCGGTGGCTCTTCTACGTTGTTCCTGGTGGCTCAAGTGCTCCATTTCTTGGCCACACCATAACTCAGAGGTGGAGAAGGTGAGGCATGAAAGGAACCCGTTAGTGGAGAGTTAAAACTCTGAACGTTTTCTGTAGGGTCTACTATTAAAAGATTCAAAATAACTCGATGTAGCAGAGGACGAATGCTGGAGGGGGTGGCGCGGGCAGCGGGAGGTGGGGGGGCGCTGTGGAGGGAGACTCGTGTGCTTTTTCTCCAACACCTAAACATATCCCAGAGAAACAGAATCTGGAAGGTGGGTGGAGAGACTGAAAACCACAATGCCTAGAGAGTTTGTGTTCCTTGATATAGCGGGGGAGCATGCAGCGCAAGATTGTTCAAACAGGAAAGCCCCCATCCAAAGTTAGTTTAGGGTGTTCTCATGTGCACTGGCCTGTTTTCATCTTGTCTCCCTAATGCTTGGGTGGCAAGGGCGAGTGTTTGAATCTGACTCGGGTGACTGATGTTTGTGTGAGCCAATGTTCTCAATGGGAACGTTGTTGTTGTTCTTCAGGTTTAAATGTTTGCCACGTATAAATATCATTTCTCTAGCAGTTCCCCTTATAGGCTTATCACCAAGCAAATGCAAGCTTGCAGAATGTACAGATGACACTGTGACAGGGAAAAATAGAATTTTAGGACTAACATCTAAATGTTCAGTTTGTATTTGGAGTTCTTTGTCTTTGCAATTAAAAAAATCATTTTATTGGGGACTCGTACAACTCTTTTCACAGCCATTGTCTCAAGCACATTTGTACATATGTTGCCATCATTGTTTTCAAAGAATTTTTTTCTACTTCAGCCCCTGGTATCAGCTGCTTATTTGATTACACTACCTACCCCCACTCCCTCCCACCTTCCCTCCCTCATGAACCCTTGATAATTTATAAATTACTCTTATTTTTTCATGTCTTGCATGTCTGTCCAATGCCTCCCTTTACCCCCTTGTCTGTTGTCCATCCCCCTGAGAGGGGTTATAGGTAGGTCACTGTGATTAGTTCCCCCTTTCTCCCCCCACCTTTCCCTTACCCTCCTGGTATGGCTACTCTTAATATTGGTCCTGAGGAGTTTATCTGTCCTATATTCCCTGTGTTTCCAGCTCTTATCTGTACCCATGTAAATTCTCTGGTCTATCCAGCTTTATAAGGTAGAATTAGGGTCATGATAGTGGGGGAGAGGGGGAAGCATTAAAGAACCAGAGGAAAGCTGTAAGTTTCTTCGGTGCTATACTGCACCAATGGCCCGTCTTCTCCCCACGACCCTTCTGTAAGGGGATGTTCAATTGCTTACAGATTGGCTTTGGGCCTCCACTCCGCACGCCCCCCATCATTCACATTATGATTTTTTGCTCTGAGTCTTTGATGCCTGATACCTGATCCCATAGACACTTCATGATCACACGGGCTGGTGTACTTCGTCTAAGTGGATTTTGTTGTTTCTCAGCTAGATGGCCGCTTGTTTATCTTCAAGCCTTTAACACCCCAGATGCTACATCTTTTGATAGCCGGGCACCATCAGCTTTCTTCACCACATTTGCTTATGCACCCACTTTGTCTTCAGTGATCGTGTTGGGAAGGTGAGCATCACAGAATGCCAGGTTATTAGAACAAAGTGTTCTTGTGTTGAGGGAATATTTGAGTAGAGGCCCAATGTCCATCTGCTTCCTTAAATAAACCTATAAATATATGTACATAGATCTATTTCCCCATTATCATATATAAATAACTTTACTTATATACATACCTGTATTTAGATTTCTATAATTGCCCTTTGCCTCCTAGCTCTTTCCTCTATTTCCTTTTACTTTCCTCTTGTCCCACTATCATGTTCAGTGTTTATTTGGGTTTCAGTTATTCCTCTCTATTACATTGCCCTTGATCCAGCCCTATTAGACTTCTTACACCCTCTGCACCATTGATTTTTGGTCATTTGTTGTTCCCTTGTCCCTGGGTTTGTTAACACCCACTTCCTTTCCTCAGCTTCCCAATCTTCCATGTCCCTGGGAACTTTCATCCATTGTTCTCTCTTCCAGCTTGTTTATCCTGCCTATCCCATCCAGATAGACATGCAGCAGCAACAATATGCACAATACAAGACTGAGCACAACAAAGCAACAATAGAAAATAAAACAATAGCTACAACAACAACAAAAAGGCAATGCCTAAAAAAATGCCTATAAATAATTCAAGGTCTATTTGTTGCCATTTACAAGTGTTTTTCAGTCGAGTCTGACTGTAAGATTTATTATAATTTCTTAATAATTATAAATAATATTAAATATTACCAATGAGAATTAATATTAAATCTGGATGATTACAACTGATGTTAATAGTAATGATTATAAATATTAAATAGTAATAATCATAAATAATAAATATTCATCTAGAAAGGAAACATGTGTGTGTGTGTCATCTTGTTCCTTAAATACTTTTACTGGGGCTCTTACATCACTCATCACAGTCCAAACATTCATCCATTGTGTCAAGCATATTCGCACATGTGCTGCCATCATCATTTTCAAAGTATTTTCATTCTACTTGAGCCCTTGATATCAGCTCATTTTTTCTCCTTCCTCCCCTGCCCACCCTCCCTCATGAGCCCTTGCTAAGTTATAGATTATTATTTTCATATTTTAAATCATCCTCTGTCACCCTTCACCCACTTTTCCACTGTTCATCCCCCTGGGAGAGGGTTATATGTTGATCCTTGTGATTGATCCCTCCTTTATCCCCCCACCTTCCCCTAATCCTCCTGGTATCCCTATTCACATTGTTGTCCCTGTGAGGTTGATCTATCCTGGATTCCCTGTGTTACAGGCTGTTATCTGTAGCAGTATTCATGTTCTGGTCTAAAATGATTTGTAAGGTAGAATTGAGGTCATGATAGTGGGAGGAAGAAACCAATAAAAACTAGAGGAAAGTTGTGTGTTTCATTTGTGCTTTATTGGACCCTGACGGTTTCATCTCTTCCTTGTGACCCTTCTGTGAGCGGATGTCCAATTGTCTACAGATGGACGTGGGGTCTCCACTCCATGCCCCCCCCACCCCTTTCACACTGGGTATGATTTTGTTCTGGGGAGGAAAATAGTTTTATATGTGTAATTAAATATATACAACACATACCCACAAATGAGAATTAATGAAGGCAAATCCTTTAATATTTCATGCATCTACATATAACTATGTCTGAATATTTATTAAGGACTGGGATGGATTTTTTTAAATAACAAACTCATTGCCATTGGGTAGATTCTGACTCCTGGGAAACCCATATGTGTCAGAGTAGAACTGTGTTTCCAATGGCTGCCTTTTCTGCACTAGATGGCCAGACTTTCCTCTTGAGGTGCTTCTGAGTCAACTTCAACCTCTAACCTTTGGGCTAGTATCCAAGCTCATTCAACAATTTTGTCATCCAGGGAATACTTGTGTTAAAATAATGATGTGGTTCTGCCTTTGATGATTTCTAGGTGGTACAAACAGTTACATACTTTTGACATGTCTCCCATATTTTGGACATGCTATCAAGGGAAACTAATCGCTGGAGAAGGACATCATGCTTCATATGGTAGAGGGGCAGAGAAAAATTGGGAAACCTTCAATGAGAAGGATTGATATTGTGGCTGCAACAATCAGCTCAAACACAATTGTAAGGATGGGGTAGGGCCAGGCGATGCTTCCTTCTGTTGTGCATAGGGTCTTTATGAGTTGGAACACCTAACAATAGCAGGAAAGGTATGTATCAGGGGTGTATCGCCTCATCATAATTGTTCAATCTGTATGCTGAGCAAATTATATGAAGAAGAAGCTACATTATATGAAGAAAATTCTGTATCCAGATCAGAGGAAGGCTTATTAATAACATACAATGTGCAGATGACACAACCTTGCTTGCTGAAAATGACGAGGACTTGAAACTCTTGCTGATGAAGACCAAGATTGCAAGGTTCAGTAAGGCTTTACAGCTTAATGTAAAGAAGACCCAAATCCTCACAACTGGATCAATGGATAACATCATAATAAATGAAGAAAAGTTTGAGCTGTCTAGGATTTCTTCTTGCTTGGATCTACAATCAATGCTCATGGAAGCAGCAGTCAAAAGATCAAACAGCATCTTGCATTGGGTAAATCTGCTGCACAAGACCTCTTTAAAATGTTGAAATGAGTAGATGTTATTTTGTGACCTAAAGTATACCTAGCCCAAGCCCCAGTATTTTCAATTCCCTCATCTGCATATAAAAGTTGACATTGTATAGGGAAGACCAAAGAAAAATCAATGCTATGGTGTTGATGAAGAATGTTGAAACTCCCATGGAATTCCAAGAGAACAACAACAAAAAATCTGTCTTAGAAGTACACCCAGAATGCTCCTTAGAGGCAAGAATGATGAGTCTGTCTCACACCCTTTAGATAGGTTGTCAGGAGAAACTAGCCCTGGGCACCATGCTTGGAAGCGGGCACCATGCTTGGTCAAGTGGAGGGTTAGCGCCAAAGAGGAAGGTCCTGGGCAAGATGGGTTGACAGAGGCTGCGACAATGGGCTCAAATATAAGACCAATTGCAAAGATGGTGCAAGACTGTCGAATGTTTTGCTCTGTGGTACACAGGATTGTTCTGAATTAGAACCAAATCTGTGACACCACACAGGATTGTTCTGAATTGGAACCAACTCTGTGACACCTAACAACAAGAACAATTGACTGTGGAAATAGCTCATGCTGTGCTGTCAACCTGCAGGCGATGATGAACGCCCATTCCGTGTACAGCAACAGACAGGCCACACAGTCTGCTACCACCAAGGACTGTACCCACGACAACGCCATAGAGCTCAGTCCTCCTTTGTTACACAGTGGGACCACAGGGTTTGAAATGGAGTCCACAGTAACCGTACCCCACCCCACCATTTATTGTCCCTGTGGGGTGACAGAAAACAAGAGTCATTTATCTTTTTATTCCATAGATTTGTATTAAGGACCCATTTTGTCTTAGGCTCTGAGCCTCACATCCGATATTCCTTGGTGGACAAGTCCTATGCAGTTCAAGGTCTGTCATCAGAGACTGCAGTTGTGTGAGAGTGTGTGCTGGAAATTGATGATTAAATACACAGTACGTTTCTAAATACACAATAAATGTATTTATAATTTGTGGTAAATACTAGGAAAGAAAGAAAAATACTGTGGAGACAGAAAGAGAAATGTAAGTGAAGTAGTCTACCTCCTCTGGCCTTAGGGTGCTGTTGCTAGGTGCCGCCCAGTCCTGCATCATTCTCACAACTGTTGCCCTGTGTGGGCCTCTTGTTGGGTCACTGTATCCATCCCTCCCATTGAGAGTCTTCCTCATTTTCTCTGACCTTCTACTTTGCCCAGCGTGATGTCCTTGGTAATCAAAAGCTTTTCACTTGCTTAATCACGTTAACTGTTAGGATACTCTTTCTCTGATGCTCTGGTATCATGCCACACATTTTGGCTCATTATCAGAATGTGTATTTTAACCCCGAGCATGGTTTGCACTCATGTCTCACAATATAAAATCATTCCATTTGTGTGGAGTACAAGAAATAATAAAAATGATGTTCTACTTTTACCATCTGCTTAGTTATGGATCCATGATGATGTGCTATTATCTAAATTTCTGTCAATTAAAAACACAATTCTCCTGCTCATTGAGCATCACAAATTGTCTCAGTAGCGTCATTCTTTGGTTGATACCTACTGTAAGCCCCCCTGGACCTTTGAGTTATTGGGCATATGGATCATTCTAAATGGTTCTAAGACCGACTTTAGAGCAAGGTGAAAATTATGAAGGTCTTTGCACGTGCCATCACATTGAATCCTGACCTCATCCCAGCGAAGATGGAGCATGTCCATTGCAAAGATAAGAAAGCTAAACGGCAGAGACGTCACATATCAGCCCACGGCTTTGCAAATATATTGGCAAATGTCAAAGCTCAATTTGTGTGCCCCTAGGGCCCGTGTTGCTGTTGGGGCGGCTTTCTCCGTTTCCTAGGTCAGTTTGTTTTATGTTTCTAGCTGCCTTCTGCTTTCACCTTTAGTTCGTACCTTTCTATATTTTATTAACTCTTTCTGGGCTTCTCATGACTGACAAATAGAGTTCACTGGTAAGGTAATTCATTTCTCAGTATATCAATTTTTGTCTTCTGCAAAATAGCAATTTCTTAGCATCTTCTTCATATTTGTATTACATGGGATAATCTAGACCAGAAGATGTACACTGGTACAGATGGGAACTGAAAACACAGGGAATCCAGGTAGGATGATCCTTTCAGGACCAGTGGTGTGAGTGGTAATACTGGGAGGGTCGAGGGAGGATGGGGTAGAAAGGTTGAACCAATTACAAGAATCTACATATAACCTCCTACCTGGGGGATGGACAACAGAAAAGTAGGTGAAGGGATATGTCGCACAGGGCAAGATGTGACAAAATAATAATTTATAAATTATCAAGGGTTCATGAGGAAGGGAGGAGCGGGGAGAGAAGGGAAAAAAATGAGGAGCTGATGCCAGGGGCTTATGTGGAGAGCAAATGTTTTAAGAATGATAAGGGCAATCAATGTATAAATGTGCTTTACACAATTGATGTATGCATGTATGGATTATGATAAGAGTTGTATGAGCCCTAATAATGTGATTAAAAATATTTAAAAACATTCATGTTGACAAAACATTTTTCAAGGGTCTGGAACATAAATGCTCAGAAAAAAATGCTAAGTTTTAAGATTATCTTTCAATATTAAAAGGATGCATTTTTCTCCCCAAAGTATGGCTCTGTGTCAGGTTCTCAGCTTACAAAGAGGAAGACCAACGGAGGGCTGACGTGTTTGAACCATGGTTCTGGTGAAGACTATTGAAAGCACCATGAACTGTCAAAAGGACAAACTAGTGTGTTTGGATGCTCACCCAGAGAGCTTCTTAGAGGCAAGGATGGAAAGACTTAGTCTTTCCTGATTTGGAGAAGTTGTCAGGCGAACCCCATCGCGGGAGAAGGACATCATGCTTGGTAGAGGGGCCACCGAAAGAGGAAGTCCCTCAGCAACATGGATTAACACAGTGCCTGCAACACCGGGCTCAGGCGTGGAAACAATTGTGAGGGTGGTGCGGGAGCGGGCACTGTTCTATGTTGTGTATAATATTGCTACAGGTGGGAACCATGTCAATGGCACCTAACAGCAGTACGGCTTTTCAGGGTCTCCATGACGGTTTTTGTGTTTATAGCTGTTGTTCAGTTGACCCAGAGCAGTGCATCCATTGCAGAATGAACCTCTGTCCACTCCTGGCCTCATTCCTATGCCACTGTGGACCGACCATTGGGATGCATGGAGTTTTCCTTTACCCGTGTTTTGGAAGTAGGTAATCCAGCTTTTTATCTAGTCCATCTTAGTCTTGAAGCTCCATGGAAACATGTTCAGTATCTGAGCCAGATGTAAGCCTCCACTGACAGATGAGTGGTGGGTGCATGCGAGGTGTATTGACCAAGTATCTAGCCTGGGTCTCCCACAAGAAAAACAAGCATTCAGCCACTGAGCTGCCCATGCTTTTGGCCTGGTGTCAAAGCTTCCTTTATTCAAAGTGTAATAACCTGTGCTGTTAAGTGTTATCTCTTCTCTACCACCAAGGTCCCATCCTTTGAATGCAGCACAATGTCCAAACCCACAGACACAGAGACTGGATAAAAAGTCCTGGGATCTTGAGGTCAGAAAAAGCTCCTGAACTCACTTCAAAACCCCCCTCTTAGTGCTTTTGCTCAGTCCCCACTTCAGGCTGCGCAAATGAAGTACTCCTGCGGAGTAGTTTTAGACTGAAGACTGGTGTTTAGCCCCATCTTAATTTGTTCATTTCAGTATGCGAGTAGGCCTTGTGGCATAGCCTACCATCTGTCCAGTCCTTCCTTTTTACCAAAAAAGGGGGGAGGGGAATGTGACCTCCCTGATGATACAATAATAACAATGTGAGTAGTTTGACTTCACCAGCTGCTCCGTGGCACGAATAAAACTGGAGATCTGTTGCCCCAAAGTTGTTCTTGCTGTTGATTTCGGTTTCTTCTCAGCTCAACGTTAGTGACAGAGCTGAACTGGCTCATGGATTCCCTAGGCTGCTGATGGACCAATTGTGCTTTGTCCTAGGGGGTCCTTAAGAAGCAGAATCTGCACGAAGGCACACAACACCTCTTTCATCCTGCCCAGTTTTGATCTCTCTTACTGCTTCTTAAAACATCTCCACAAGGAAACCAGAAGATCCTTGAGTTTCTGTTGGGTAGAAAGGCCAGCTAGAACTGCAGACGCTAGATAAAGTTGGAAACATTGTTCCAAACGAGGTCCTTGAACCAGAGTCGATAGATGGTGCCACTGCCTGCATTGCCAGTGGAATACCAAAGGAAGCGCACAGTGCAGCGTAAGAGAAAAAAACTTCCGAAAAGGTGATGAGTTCTGAGCCAATATGGTGGGCTTGCCATCATTCAATTTATGATCTCAAGTTACCTCTCCAATCTGCTTCCTCACTGATCACATAAAAGGGGCAGTTGTTCCCTTGTTAGGTAGTTTTTGGGAATAAGAAAAAGTGCCAATGACAGAACTGGGCATATTATCGATGTGATTCTCAAAATTGTGGCTCCTAGTATTATTTGGAAATATCAAATAAGCCTCATTTTATCCTGAAAAATAAAATGACGCTAATATTCAAAGAGCGGTATTCACTGTATGCACAGGAGTGCCTTGTTATTGGTTGTAGGAAGATCACTAATGAGCACCTTGCTTCTACAGCCAAAGCATGCATTCTTTCTCCCCTTGCTGTCCTGGACATCTTGGTACTGTAGCCACAGCCCCCTTGGTTTCCATGGCACAGAGCTAGACAGGACTCAGATAAAATGCATTCAAAATTGACTCTAAATTCCCCTCTCAAGTCCACTTCTCTAATGAGGAAAGCTAAGTTATTATTTTTTTTTTACAAGATAAGTGATAGGAAGGCATGGGATTTGATTATTTGGAACTTTATGAGTTGAGTATAAGATCTAGTGAGTATTTCCTCCACTCTTTGTCATGTGAATTTTTGTGATTATATATAATGATTGAGGTAATATCTTTACCCATTTACCTCATAATTGGACAAACGGAGACATTTGACTATTTGTTGGTGAAGAATATGGAGAGTGACATGTACGTCCAGATAAACAAACAAGCCCATTCTGGATAGAAGTATGGACAAAATGTTCTTTGGAAGAGACGGTGGTAAGATTTGTGTCTTGTTATCAGGAATGGCCAGTTCCTGCACATAAACGTCATACTTGATAAAGGAAAGGGCCAGCTAAAAGAGGAAGGTATTTGAGGAAACCGATCGACACTGTAGGGCATCTAGAAGGGGCTCAAATACACTAAGTGTGGTGTTGGCTTAGAGCCTGGCAGTGTTAAGCTGGCTGGGCGTGTGGCCATTGTGAGTTGGAGCTGGTGGGACGGCCTATAGCAACAACCTCTCAATGACAGATTCTCACATGAAGTGCACGCCTGCTGTTCTCAGGGTTGGAATTCAGGAGTCATGTTAGGCCATCTATTTTGTACGACCCTACATTATAAGCACGTTGTTTTGTTGTTGTTGTTGTTGTTTTTATAGAGAAACAGTCTAACACTGTGATTAAAAGGCACAGGATATGGAAGCAAACTCCCTAGGTTCAAATGCTTGGTTTGCCACTTACTGAAATGTAATTTTGTGCACTAATTTCTTCATCAGTAAAATCTTAATGATAATGAATGATGCAGGAAGTGTCAAAGGAAAATGGAAAGAACACACCGAGTCACTGCACCAAAAGGAGTTAGTTGGCATTCCATCATTTCAGGAGGTGGTATCTGAGGAAGAATCAATGGTACTGACGGAAGAAATACAAGCTACGTTGAAAGCATTGGCCAAAAGCAAGGCGCAAGGAATTGATGGAATACCAACTGAAATGTTTCACCAAGCTGATGGCACTGGAAGGACTTACTTATGTATGCCAGGAAATTTGGAAGACAGCTACTTTGCCAACTCACTGGAAGAGATTCCCATTAGATGTACCTATTGGAAAGGTGGTGATCTTACAGAATGCTCAAATTATAGAAAAACACCTTTGATATCACTTGCAGGTGAAATTTCTGAAGGTGATCCAACAATGATTGCAGTAGTACCTTGACTGGAAGCTCCCATAAGTTCTGGCATATTCAGAAGAGGATGTGGAACAAAGATGGCAATGCACCTGTCAGATGGATCTATCTAGTTATGCTTTTGTTGTCATTGTTGTTTACTATGCCAAGGCATTCAGCTGTGTGGATCACAACAAGCTATGGATAGCCTTAAGGAGAATGGGAATTCTAGAACATTCCATGTATTCATGAGGAACTTGTACCTGGATCAAGAAACAATTTTGTGAATGGAACAAAGGAATCCTGCAAGCTTTCAAATCAGGAAATGTGTGCATCTGGATTGTACCCTATCATCAATCATACACACATACCCGATGTATATGCTGAGCAAAAAATCAGGTAATCTGGAATATATGAAGAATAATAAAGTATGGTAATTGGAGGAAGATTTATTAACAACGTGGGATATGCAGATGACACCACCTTTCTTGCTGAAAGTGAGGAGGCTTTGAAACACTTGCTGATGAAGATCAAGGATTGTAGCCTTCAGTTTAGATTACAGGTTCATATAGAGAACAGCAAAATCCTCACAACTGGAACAATAGGGAACATCATGATAGATGGAGAAAAGACTGAAGTTGTCAAGGATTTTGTCTTGCTTGTATCCCCAGTGTATGTTCAGGGAAGCAACACTCAAAGGGCCAAAGGAAGCCTTGCACTGGGCAAATCTGTGTGCAAGACCTCTTTAAAGTGTGGAAAAGCAAGGAGATTAATTTGAGGATGAAAATGTGCTGTACTCAAGTCATGCATTTTTTAAAAATCACCTCATTTGCATGTGAAAGTTGGGTATGGGATAAGGAAGACCTAAGAAGAATCCATGCATTTTGTTTATGGTGCTGGTAAAGAACTGTGAGGGGAAAAAGAAAACCATGCACTGCCAAAATAACAAACCAATCCCTCTTACGAGAAGTACAACCAAAATTCTCCTTAGAAGCAAGGATGCTAAGACTGTGTCTCATGTTTGGTACAGTAGAGGGGCAGTGTGTTAGTCCAGGTACACTAGAGAAACAAATTCATAAACATACATGTTTATAAGAGTATATATATATATATATACATATATATAAAAATTCTATATGAAGAAAACATCCCAACCCAGTCCAGATCAAGTCCATGAGTCCATTATTAGCCCTTATATCCTATACCAACCTATAAATTCCTCATCAGACTCATGAAAGACATGCAATGACCCTGAATACAGGAAGATCACAGGCCACTGGGTGGAAAGTCATGTGGATCCAGTGGCAGTGTATGCGTCTCAGCACTGGCATTGGTCTCCACATGGCTTCTTCAGGTCCTGGGCTCTAGCACAGCTCTGTGTGTCTTGTTATCAGGAATACCCAGCAGAGAGTGTGTGTGTCCCACCTCCACAGAGCTATTTATTTCCTTAGCAACTGCAAATGAGGTCATCAAGCTGCAACCTGATTGATAGGCTAAACTCCACCCCTTCATTCTAAATAATCTCAAATTGACACCCGATCATTTAACTACCAAGGGCAGTTGAAAAGAAGGACTGACACAATATGAAGGACTGACACAGTGACTGTAACAATGGACTCAAACATCCTTGCTTCTAAGAAGAATTCTGGGTATATTTCTCCCAAGAGAGATGTGTTTACCCCCAACTGGAAGTTCTTGTTCTATCTGTCATACATCAGAATGGATAACAAGCATGAGTGTGGTTTGGCTTTATTGACTTGCATGTTTATTTCTCCAGTCCAGTCTCTTTCTGTAGGAAATCTGGTGGCAGAGTAGTTAGAAGTTGTGCGGTGACCCAAAAGGTCCACAGTTCTAAACTACCAGCTGCTCCTTGGGAGAAAGAGCAGGCGTTTTACACCTTTAAACAGCCAGTCTGGGAAACTCACAGGGACGGTTCTACCCTGTCTTTTGGTGCACCATGTTATGCATCCATGTGGTCGCCACGTGATGACAGCGAGTAAATAGTCAATGGTCTCTTGCTGAACTTCAGGCTCATTCCCACTTGCAGTCACAGACATTCATGTAAATATAGTTCTACAGATATCTCAAACTAAACACAAAAATCTAAACGCATTCTTTCCTTTTGTGAATTAACTTCACTTTGTGACTAAACCAGTTACGATATTACCATCCAAGGAGACCCCTAAGCCAGGACCACCTAAGCTTCTTGACTGGCAGTGTTTGTAATACTTGTATTCTAGTGCAGTCGGTTAACACATATTTGTGGATCCAAACTGTCTGGTTTCAATTGCATCTGAATCCCTTGCTGCTCAACGTGCGTGGGCCAATCACTTCACCTCTCTGTCCCTCACAGGGAAGTGAGCAGCACCTCTCTCTACAAAGAAGACCTGGTGGCCTGGTGCTCAGATGCTAACTGAGAAGTAGAAAATTCAAATCCACTGGCCATTCTGCAGGAGAAAGGTTTGTCTTCGTGCCTCTGTAGGGATTCTAGCCTTGATAACCTTTGACGCATTTCTACTGTGTCTTCTGCATTTCTACTGTGTCTTCTGGGTCGCCTCTATGGGTTTGGTACTGTAGATGAAAAAAAAAAAGAGTGCATTCTTCTTCTCCCTGTATCTACTCTTTCACAACTTGACTGCAATTTATTCTCATCAACGTTTGAGTCTATCTACTGCGACTCTACCTGATCTGTCCTTGGCCTGTCCCTTGCTTTGCTCGATGGGACAATGGGAAAATATGTTATAGGCAGAGGTCTGCTGCTCTTAGAAACTGCATCACTATGACCAAAGGAGGAAGCCCAGGATAGCTGGCTGGACAATGAGAGAGACATGGTCCATTTGTTCCCATCACCCCAGCCAGTGAGATGACACATGTGAGATAACTCTATCAATCAACCTCTGTTCATGGATGCATGAGCAAGCCTCACTGAGAATGGCCTAAATTGGTAGCTGAAAGACGTGTGAGATAAATGCTTGTTATGTTAAGCCACTAAGTTTTTGAAAGCGATGTTATTGTTGTTGTTTTTAGGTGCCTCTGAGTCAGTAGCAAGTCATAGTGACCCTCTGTACAAAACACTGCCTGGTCCTGCACCATCCCCATAATTGCTCTTAATTAGGAGCCCATGGTTGCAGCCATTGTATCAATCCTTTTTGTTGAGGAATTCCTCTTTTTTTGAGGGAGGGGGGTGCACTGCCCCATTCATTTACCAAACAGGATGTCCTTCTCCAGGGACTGATCTCTCCTGAAAACATGTCCAAAGGATGAGATGAAGGCTCAACATCTTTCTTTGTAAGGAGAATTCTGGCTGTACTTCTTCCAAGACACATTTGTTTGTTCTTTTGTCAACCCACAGTGCTGTCAATATCCTCCCACAGCACCACAGTTCAAATGCATCAATGCTTCTCTGGCCTTCTTTCTTCCCTGTTTAGCTTGGGAAGGTTTGGTATATGGCAAAAGTATCTTCTTACATGGTTGTGAAGATTGGGTAAGTTGACTCACACAAAGCGCAGCGTGTGTGTTATATAAACATTCGCTCTTCACCCTGGCATGGGTCACTTGTTTGAATGTAGCCATCAGTGGAATTTCAGCTTCTGGAAGGCAGGACTCCGTCTTCGTCCCCATAGTCTCTGTAATCTAATTCAGTGCCTGATTTGGTTTGTGGCCAGTGAGTGCAAGCAAAACTGAAATGGGCCAAGCAGGCAAAGATATAAGGAGCAAGGAGACCAGGAAGAAGGGATGACTAAAAGCAAGTCAGCAAGAAGCATTTAACTCCAGGTTTGAGGAAAGCAAGTTTCAGAAATTATGGGGCGTTTACTTCTATATCTTCTTTACACGGACCCCTTTATCCTACCTTACTGTACTCAGTGTTTATTTCTGAATAAAACCAAACCCCTAGACAACCCAAACCCACAGCCATCGAGTCAATTCCAACTCAAAATGACCCTCTACAAGGTTTCAAATAACTGTAATCTTTATGGGAGCAGAGACCCTCATTTATCTTCCATGGAGTGGCAAGTGGGTTTAAACCAGTGACTTTTAAGTAACCAAGCCCACACAGAAGAAGCACATCAGCCTGTGTGATCACGAGGAGTCGAAGGGATCAGGTTTCAGGTATCAGAGAAGGAAAAATCATATCATTGTGCACTCTCCTTCCTGATATGACCACTGAGGACAAATGGGAGCACAAACAAGTGTGGTGAAGAAAGCTGATGGTGCCTGGCTATCAAAAGATATAGCATCTGGGATCTTAAAGGCTTGAAGGTAAGCAAGCAGCCATCTAGCACAGAAGCATCAAAACCCACATAGAAGAAGCACATCAGCCTGTGTGATCACAGGATGTCAAAGGGATCAGGTATCAAGCATTAAGGAACAAAAATCACATCATAGTGAATGAGGGGGAGTGCAGAGTGGGGACCCAAAGGCCATTTGTGGGCAACTGGACATCCTCTTACAGAAAGGTCGTGGGGATGAGACAAGCTGGTCAGGGGGCAGTGTAGAAATGATGAAACATACAACTTTCCTCTAGTTCCTGAATGCTTCCCCACCACCATCATGATCCCAATTCCACCTTACAAATTGAGATGGACCAGAGGATTATACAGGTATGGATGAGAACTGGAAACACAGGGAATCCAGGACAGATGTACTCCTCAGGACCACTGGTGAGAGTAGTGATACCGGGAGGGTGGAGCGAAGGTAGGGTAGAAAGAGGAAACCAATTACAAAGATCTACATATAAACACTATGGAGGTCGGAGAACAGAAAAGAAGCTGAAGAGGGACATTGGACAGTGCAAGATATGACAAAATAATAATGACTTGTAAGTTATCAAGGACTCATGAGGAAGGGTCGAATGGGGAGGGAGGGGAAAATGAGCTGATGCCAGGGGCTCAAGTGGAAAGTAGATATTTTGAGAATGATGATGGCAACAAATGTGCAAATGTGCTTGACACAATGGATGGATGTATGAATTTTGATAAGTGTTATATGAGCCACCAATAAAATGATTTTAAAAAAACAGTAACTTTTGCATTAGCAACCTAACACATGTGCCTCAGCATGCCTTAATCTCCAGTTTAACAGTGGATAGAATAGATAATTTGGATAAAGATAGATGGAATAGAACATAGAAAGAAAGATAGAAGACGTATCCGGAGGAAGATGGAGCTTTCTACTCCCATAAGGAGTTACAGTCTCAGAAATGCACAGGGGCAGCTCTACCCTGTCCTACATGGGCACTCCGAGTGGGCATAGACTCGATGTCACTGAGGATAGAGCACAGCAAAGGCCACCCACCATTTCTACACTGGCCCCGTACTCATGCAGTCACGAGTCCATGCGCCCACCGTTACTAACACTGGCCTAGTACTCATCCAGCTGTTCCTCAAGAAAAACCATCAGCAAAAAAAAAAAAATGTTGCTCAAAGAATTTACAAATTTTGTTGTATCTGCTTTGGATCTATATGAAGGAGGGGAAGAAATATTTTGAAAGCTGTTCTAATTACCGTGCATAGGATGGAGGTGCTTGCCAAAAGCAAGAGAGGAAATCAAATATAAATTAGTTGCAATGCCAGATGACCTTGCCATCTAGTGACCAAATGATCTTCCTCTTATCTCCACGCCCTTCTCCCCACGTCTGCATCCTCCTGCGCTGCTAAGCCAACTTCTGTGATTAGAAATGCACCTGTCAGGGCACCTCCCTCAGCTGTTTCCCCAATGCAGAAGTGCTCCTCTCAGAGATCCTCACCTTGCTAACGCGGCCAGAGAGTCTTTCTTCAAAAGGACTCCTGACTGTCTACCATTTAAAAGACATGAATTCTGAAAGCCGAATGGGTGTTAATAAAGTTGGTTTTTCCTTTTTCTTAAGTTTTTAAAAATAATTTTATTGGGGGCTCGTACAATTCTGATCACAATCCATGCATACATCCATTGTGTCAAGCACATTTGTACATTTATTGCCATCATCAATCTCAAAACATTTGCTTTCTACATGAGTCCTTAATATCAGCTTCTCATTTCCCCCCTTCCTCCCTGCTCCCCCTCCCTCATGAACCCTTGATAATTTATAAATTATTATTTTGTCATATCTTACACTGTCTGACATCTCCCTTCACCCACTTTTCTGTTGTCCCAGGGAGGAGGTCATATGTAGATCCTTGTAATCAGTTTTTTCTTTTTGACTTGCGCACACTGATATATCACAGTGCCACACTCAATGAGTAGCGTCTGCATAGCACAAACAGTTAAACATTCAATGACTAACCAAAAGGTTAATGGTTCAAACCCATTCAGATGAGCCTGCCCAGAGGAGCCTTAGAAGACAGGTCTGGTGATCTGTTTTCCAAGGTCACAGCCTTGCAACCCCTTGGAGCCGCTCTACTCTGCACATCTAGGCCACCCAGGGTGGAAAGGGACTTGCCTGGGCATTGAAAGTGGGAGGGTCTCAGTCGTCTTCCTTCCTTTTGTTTGTGTGTTGACAGGTGACTAATTAGCACCCGAACCAGAGCATTATATTCTTCCTCTAATTTGACACCTATCTATGAGGCAGTGTCACCATACAATTCTGACAGATTGTCAAACCTGGTTTTCAATGATCTAATTTCAGAACTATGACTTTTTAAACCTAATTCTGAAGAAATAAGTTGCTAGGCTCCCTAAAACACTTGCAATTTGTATGAAGAACTTTAATTTTACTAATGCATTAAAAAAACACAATTTGAGAATCTTTTCCCCACAGTATTAATATATTAAAATCATAAATATACTAAGAGTAGTACCTTCCAGACTAGCAATGATAATAAAACCTAAAAAACAAACCAGGAAAAAGATTGCTTATGTATATTTAAGCAGATTTAATTTCTTTGAGTCAGATATATGAAAATAAATGTGATTTATAATGAACCTCAATTATGAACAATGTCCAACTTTTGGTTAAATAGAACACTCTAAAAACAGGTTCCTTTAACTGCTCCTTTAAAATGTTAGTAGATAAACTAGCAGATCCTTCCTACTAAGTATCTATTTATAGCCTTCATGTGATACAATGAGCAATTAAAGAAAATACAAGGATAAAAGGTATAAAGTGATTTGGAATTTAACGGACCTATCTGCCAGTTAGAATATAGGGTTCAAATATAGAACCGAGAGATACAAAACTTCAGTAAAACCTTTTTGGCATTAAGTGCAATAATGATATGAATTTTAAGTTTTTGTAAATCTCTCGGGTTACTTTACCTAAATCTCCATTCAGGGGGAGCAAATCCCCTCATCACCTGTCCTGCCAAATGGAGGACACATTCCATGGATTTCCTGAGGTCAACAAGTCAGGGGCAAAGCCTCTGAGTGGTAGAGCAACTTTACATTTATAATGTGGACCTGCTTATCCAGCAAGACAGAGTCGCAAGGCAAATAGGAATTTGGGTGCTTAGAGAATAACAGTTCATCTGGAAGTGCACCAACTCATCTAAACACGGCAACAACTTCATCGCTGAGCTTCGGTTTCATAGTTTGTAAAACCAGGCTGAAGACAGCCCCTATTTAACTGTTAGATCTGAAGATTAGGTGATGCAATAATGGAAAGCTTATAAACAGCGTATGACATATCATATCATGAATCCATATTAAATATGACAACTGTTCTTTTTATTTTTATTGTCTCCGTGCTGGGCAGTGGGGAAGAAAGGCACTGATAGGTGAAGGGCTTTCAGCTATAAACTCCACAGGCAATAAAAGACAAGGAATCCCAGATAGTTCTACATCAATCTGAACGTGATGTATAGTTTCCGCGTTCATTACTTGATTTGATCTTGACAAGAAGAAACCCCTTTTTGAGGGGATGAGGAACTCCAGCCTGGGCATGATCATTGACTTTTGGAAGGGGCAGAGTTGGATCATGTCAGAGTGGAGGGCATCTGAAACCTCCTCCCACATGGCAGGACATCACAGTAGTCAAGTGTGTCAGATTTGGGGGTTCTTGCTATAAAATGGAGAAACCAGTCACCTTTCTCAATCATCATTTTTATCATTATTATTATTTCATATATTATTATATAATAATATATTATTCTAAATACTATATATTATAATATAATTGTATTATAATACATTTATTTTATATATTTTAAATTATATTATATTACAATTTTTCATTAGTATTGCAATTCATGTAAAACCTTGGTGGCACAGTGGCTGAGGCCTTTGCTGCTGACCTAAAGGTAAGCAACTCCAACCCACCCACAGGCACCGCAGAAAACTTGATGGTCTGCTCTCCTGAAGAGTGTAGCCTAGGGAACGTGAGGAAGCAGCTCTCCTCCATCACATGGGTGCCCTGTCTATTGACCAGAGGGGACCCAACAGTACCATCATGCTCAACAATAACAGCCACATCAGCAAGCATTTGTAAGCTGAAGAGGAACAATGTACACCAAACCTGAGTGCATTCGCGTAGTGTCGTCGCATAGTCAATGCATGATTTTCACACACATTTTCCCATGTGATTCCTTGAGAGAACACCATGTTCCCGTGCTACAAAGAATACACCAGGCTCAGTTAGTCATGGACAACATGGGAATCTGTGCACGTATGTGTCTGGGGTCGGGTGGGGGGTGGGGGGCGAGATTTCTGCAGCACCCATGGAGCTATGAACTGGGTAGATGTTAGTGGCCATGGAGTAAAAATCGTGAGCAGGGCTTACGACCAATTTATTCTGGTTTGATACCCCACCCCCCACCGATGAGAATGTACATTTTTATCCTGGATACGAACACTGGATCAGAACCTATATTTTAACAAGATTCTCCCTAGATGTGCTGACACCCAAGAGAAACTGTTCACACCTGCTTAGGACATACCATCATTAAATTAGCTCTGATTAGTAAGAAAGCACAAGTAAAATCCATGCTTACTTTGCTTATTGGGTCAGCTGCCGCCGGCTGATACAAATCGTTTGCACCAAGTCACAGGGTTAGTGAGTAGTGGAACTGGGACTTGAATCCATGCAACCCAGTGCCAGCGGCAAAGCTAAGAAGAGAGGTGGTAGGGCCAATGAAGAGCTGTCTGTTAACTGAAAGGTGTGAGATTGAGCACATCTAGCTGAGATGAATCGGTCTAGCTGGCTCGGCATAAGTCCTGGTGATCCACTTCCATGGGTAACAGGGTAAGAAACCCTGTAGGGCAGTTCTGTATGGAATCCAATGACTGACAGGGAACACCATCAGAGGCACCAGGACATGAGAGTCAACACATGATATTTAAAAGTGGGTGCTAAAATGATTGGAAAGACCCATGGAGTCACTAATGGGATTGTCGTTGGAGGTTCAGGCAGTTGTCAGTTGAGAAGGTCTTAGAGGAGATGGGCAGGATTTCACCCAGTGAGAGTGCATGAAGCTCAGGTACCTACAGGGAGAGAGCGTGTTTTTCAAGCACTTAGGAATGACATCAGTCCAGGTCCCTGGGGCATTGCAGTTGAGAGTGGAAAGGAATTTTAATTTAGTCTGCACAGGACTGTGGAGAGAACTGGTCAATGTGACCTTACTTCATAAAAGAGATCTTGTGAATGTCAATGGCAGGGGGGAGGTCAAGGGCAGAGAAGTCAGCAAGTTCATTTGGTTTTGTCAAGTAGTTACTATCCCCACGAGTGGTCTCTAGGGGGTCATTATGAGTCAGAATTGACCGGATGGCAGTGAGCTTGGGGTTGAGGTTTACAAGAGGTTTATTCTGGTGTGACCCCCTGCTGAAAAGTCGTTTTCCTGCCCAGATGTACAGAATCAGGATCCCCAAGAAACCATTTGGGACAGTGTGACTCTGTTCTACTTGGGGCCCTGTGAGTTGAAATCCATTTCATCCAGGAGGAAGTTGGTAAAATGTAGGCTCTGATTCAGTGTATCTGAGGACGACCTTCAAAGAGCAGGCTTAAGCAGTTGGTTGCAAAACTGGCTTTAGTTATAGAGTGTGAGGATGGGTACGAATTTTTCTGTTATGCACCAGGGTGTCTCTGAGTCAAGCCCAACCCCATGGCACTTGACAACAACCAGCTTCCTGGGGATGACATTTACATTTTCAGCACGCGGTAGAACCAGGAATGAACAAGTTGGATGCTCAGTGTGCGTAAAAGACAAATGCCCCTCCGAGTATTGCTCTTGGGGCTAATGATCTAGTCACCTGGTGGTGAACCTTTGAAGCCCAAGAACGAAACCCTTTCTGGGGGAACGGCAGAGAAGCGGGTGGATGGTGGCCTGAGAAGCCTTTTAGCCTCCCCCCACCCCATGCCCTCCCCCATGTGACATTCTTCCTTTCTAAGGTGGCCCTGTGCACCTTGGCGTGGAGGGACAAGTAGCCAAGTCGCATGACTGGTTCTAACATCCATTGGGAAAGTTTCCTGTCTAGGAGTTCCTGGCATTCTGCCCAGCTCTGGAGAAGGGCACCTCCTTGCGCTGCCAGCCTTGCGTCCTTAGGACAGAGCCTAGCTTTACACAATAGCATGTGAAGTCTAGCCATCACAGCCTGGCTGGGCACAGGGCAGTGGGCGGGCAGAGGGTAGGGGTGGGGGGCCCGCAGCAAGCTCCTTCATTTCAAAGTTCATTGCCTTGGAGTCCCTCTCCAGCAAAAGTCAAGAAAGGGGTCCCACAAGGCACTCTGTAGCATCCTTGGGTGCTCTGTCTGGGAGGGCGCACTGCCTAGTCTGAAGGCCCTTTGGGTTACTTTCAGATCCAGCTCCTGCGCTGGAGCCAAAGGAGCCCCTGACCCTGACCCTGCCTCCAGGGTGACTCTGCAGCAGGTGGCAAGGGGCGTGGCGCTAACTAGGGGCTGGGGGCAGCATCTGAGCGCCTCCCAGTTGGGCGCCAAGTGCAAGGGTCTGCGCCTCTCCTGGCTCTGAACCCCTGCCGCCCCGCGCGCTCCCGCCCAGCCCGGCGCCGCGCCCCCGGCGCCCCCCGCCGGCCGAGCCCGCACCTGCAACCCGCGCTCTGGCTCAGGCTCTGGCTTTGGCTCTGGCTCCGCGCGCCTGGTCCGCCGCCGCCGCTTCGCTGCTCCCCGCTCCGCGGACACCCCCGGGCCGAGCGACGGTGCGCCCCGGTGCCAGCCCCTCGCCCAGACCGCCCGGTCCGTGGCCTCCGGAGTCCCGCTCGCGCACCCGCGACCCCCACGATGAACGTGCGGAGGGTGGAGAGCATCTCCGCTCAGCTGGAGGAGGCGAGCTCCACAGGCGGTAGGAGGCTGCGGCCGCCAGCAGAGCCCCGCGCCCGGCCCCCGCCGCCCCTTCCTCCGCGCGGACGCTTGCTGTTGCCTGTGCTGCATGGGCGCCTGCCACCCAGGAGGGACAGGGAAGGGGCGGCGGGAGCGGCGACATTCTGGATGTTGTGAAGGAGGGGGTGGGGGGTGAGGGTCCCTGCATGCCAGGTCCAGGTCACGCAAGAGAAGCTGTTGGAAGTGTGTTTGAAACT
The DNA here is from genome assembly GCF_050624435.1 of Tenrec ecaudatus. Lineage (NCBI taxonomy): Eukaryota > Metazoa > Chordata > Mammalia > Afrosoricida > Tenrecidae > Tenrec > Tenrec ecaudatus. The sequence goes on from NC_134532.1 coordinate 201,767,180, forward strand.
CGCCGGTGGCGGCGTCCCCTGGGAGCCTGGGCTTACTTTTTGCCTTCTCTGAAAATGTCCCTGGTTGTTGACGCGCCTAGAGGTTCCTGTAGACCCTGTGCCCAGTCCTCACACCTGGGGATCATGGAGCTGAAAATAGCACGGACCCTCTGCCCTTATGCCCACAAACATTGCTGCCTGAGAACTCTTAATTGTCCTCTGCCTGTGCCCACGGTCTGATTCTTCAGGAGAGTAGCTGTTTTGGGCACTTGGCAGGGTCAGTGAGTGTTGTCTCTGGGGAGCATGGCCCTAAGGGGCGCTTGGGATGAATTCGCATACCGTGTAGCCTAGGAAAGGGACCAAGCCTTCTGAGAAAAGTAGGGAAAGATGTTAGTAGGATCCCCAACACCATACAACATACTCCCGCAGCGTCTTGGGTGGAATGGGCATGGTTTTAGGTCGCCTGGAAGTGCTAAGAGCTTGTTAGAGGGGCAGCGCTTGAATGCAGGTGGCTTTTGGGGACATGGGTGTCACAGAGCCCTGACAGTCACCAGGTTATGTAAACGAAAGAATCACTGATGGCCACCACAGAGTCTGGGTCCACAAGGGTCTGAACTTGGACTTCAGGGCTGGGAAGGGGCCAAGGAAAGAGGTGGTTAGCACTGTACCTATTATCCAGGGTGTCGCTGGTAATCTTCTCCACAAATTGAGGCTCTCCAGTTAGTTTATTGACATTGACAAAGAGCTTCAATGTCCTCCTTTCCCTAGACCAGGTCACTGTGTTTCCTTTGAATATGACCAATTAAAGAGCAAAAGGAGCCTTACATCTTTAGACTGGGTGTGGAGGACAGCGGGGACCTGTACTTTGAAAGCCCTGCACTTGATTTCTCCCATGTTTCCTTATGGTTTGGCCTTGCTGGGGTCAGCGCCCTCACAACACCCCAAGTCCATCTTGGGTATAGCAGTGTGGCATGACAGAGAGTTGTTCTCTTGGGTTTAGCAGTGTGACATGACAGAGAGTCGTCCTCATTCATTGACTGGATTTTTGCAAGCAGAGCATGTTAAGGCAGAGAGCTAAGTAGTTGGTAGGTCATGGGGGAAGTGTAGGGGGTCTGTCTTTGTAGTTGTGTAGGAGAACAGGGCAGGGCGCTGCCATTTTCAGGGACTGTGTTTATTTCCAAGGTGGTGGTGGGGACAGGCATGGGGCGAGGGGGTGGGGGGGAACTTGCTTTGTTTGGCTCTTCAGTTAATGACAGCTTTAGGGCCAGGTCTTGCATTCAGTGGGATTGGCTCAGCCTCTCCAGTCCATTCTCAGGGCTGTAGGTGGCCCTAATCTCTACCTCCCAGATACAGGAAGGAGCTAAAGTGAAGCTGCATCTGGAGAGCACAGTCCCTTTAAAACTGAAACCCCAGCAGCAGCATGCAAACCCTGCTGGGAGGATGGCAAGGAGGAGCAAAGTACCTGGTGGCCAGGACAAGGCCACAGTCAGGACTCTCCTGAGCTGAATTGACTTGACACCTTTTCCGTTGGGCTGTGTACACGCATTTTTAGAGTTTCTGGTGCCATGATGAGAAGAATAAAGGAGAGGGGGAAAAAAGAGGATGAGGGTTGTTAAAAGCAAACACAAAAGCAAACAAAAAGCTAATTCCTGCTGTCACTGTTTTGAAGGCCCAGGGAGAGAAGCAGCCCTGCAGCCTATGTGGCCCATGATATTCATCCATGATATAATGTAGTACTCCTGTGGTTTGTGTCTCTAAAGGGTGGCTTGGCTTAATCCTGAGTGAAGAAAGGGATGACATTGTCATCTTTAAAGACTTGAACACCGAGGGCCTGGTTTGAAACGAATAGCACTCCCCACTCCCCATTTCCCTGGTTCATTTGCTTCTTTTCCAATAAACAGGGCATTTGTATAACTTCTCAGCCGGACCTTGCTGGTTTCCATTGCACGCCTGGCTTGAGGACAGAGTATTCACTTAATGACTGGATCAGAACCCACATTTTACCTGCAGATTTCAATGGAGAGGGAAGGGTGAAGCCCTAGAGAAACCAGAAGAGGAGGTGCCAGGGTGCTTCATGTGTGCTTAGGTGCACATGGGGGTGCTTTTTGTGGCCCACCCCTAGAGACCTAACCCTGATGGAGGAGGTTTGGGAAACCCAAGAAAAAGCCTTGTGGCAAGTGGGTGTGGGGGTGGGACACACATGATGCTCTGGTGGCAGCAGGCAGGGACTTGGATAAACCTATGGCAAAATATGAGGGAACTCATTGGCCCCCTTTCAAGAGGCCGTGCATTCTTTTGCTAAGTGAGGGGCACTTCTTTTCCCAGTCACTGTGGTCGCCACTTTCCCTGCTACAGGTAAGAAAGGGGAAACCCTACAGGTTGAGAAGCTTTGTGGTCTGGATGCAAGCACTTGTCTTGATCTTACCTCTCATTATCTTCTGAATGGAATCCCCAAAGCCTGCCCTCAGATATGCATCTTCCATATTTTCTTTGATACACCTTATTTTGTGCCCTGGCTCTCAAGTTTTAGAACCCCATTACCAGCAGAGAGATGGGGGAGTATGAAAATTCCACAGTCTATTGGAAAGAGAAGGACAAAGAAGATCAAGGGTGAGGTGGGGGTGGGGTGGAGGTTGGGGGGTCTGTACACTCATTCCCTGGTGTCCTTAATTTGGGTCCTCTATCATCGGAATCATAGATGTCAGGTGATGCCACCTACTCATGACAATGGGGAGGGAAATGCATGTTGCAGTCACAGAATGAACAATTACTTCCGTTTTCTACCACCGTTTGACGGACATGGCTTGCTTCAGGTTTATTTTAGTTAAGGATGACCTATACTCAGATCAACAATGTCACAGGTGAAATGCTGCAAAGTTCATTTCCCCAGAACTTAGGGACCAAGCCCTGTCAGTCTTCTCCATGTCATTCAAATGAAAACGATGGAAAAATAAATGATAGGATCATGAGTTAAAATTCACCTCACTCTCTCCAACCTTTCAGCACTTATTTTGTAGCCAATGCCTAAAGCACCCTTTCATAAAAGAAGCCCATGGATGGTTTGGAAATCAATGAGCCATGCGATATAAAATATGTGGGCAACTTTTCTGCAGAATCCTGTACCAGAGAGTAACTGAATCTTTGAACGCATATTTCTGGACTTCAAATGAATGGGCCTATTTACTGATTTACTTTGGTCCCTTTGTTTGCTTGTTTGGTCCCTGTTCTCGCTGTTTTTCTAGAAAAAGTGGGTAATACTGCTTTTCAATATTTTATAGCAGAATGTGTCTGGTTACTTAATGGCCTCCCATCATAGAGACAGTTAAAAACAGATTAGAGAGTGTGTGTGTGTGTGTGTGTGTGTGTGTGTGTGTGTGTGAGAGAGAGAGAGAGAGAGAGAGAGAGAGAGAGAGAGAGAGAGAGAGAGAGAGAGAGAGGTGTTTCATTGGTTCAAGGAGTTTTTATTTTCCTTAAAAATACTGTAAGTTTCTGCATCTACACCTGTCACTGCAAGTTATCTACAAGTTACTCACTCCTGGCAATTGAATCTCCTATTTGTTTTCCCAAATGATTCATAAGGTTAAGGGTCCTAGCACCCATTGTCAAATCAATTCCTGCTGAACTCCCTGCGGTGCTTTCCACGTTTACCAGCACTCCTCCTAAGACTGTGAACCCTGAGAGCAGACTAGTCTGTCTAGCCCACCACTGGACCCCCAGTAGGATGGAGTACAGTGTCTCACCTCAAATGTTGCCTTCACAGGGAGGTGTTGAATGAATGCATTCCCCCCCGTTGCTTTCTCTGCCTTTGCCTTACTCCTCTTTCTGCCACTGCTCTCAGGCTCCTCTGACCCCTGGCTCTCCCCTTTGACCTTTGAATGTGACTCCCCAGAGAATGCTTTTGGTTTACTTTTCTTGCTCTATACGTTCTCCCTAATCAAGCTGCGGTGATCATTTGTACCAGCTTCACCTAAAGCTCAGGCCCAGGAATTTCCCAAAGTACCAGAGGGACAGTTTCCTGCCCTGCTGGTGAGATCCATCCACCAGTGTTTCCATTGCCTCAAAGTCAGTGTGTCAGAAAACACAGACTTTCTCTTGTAAAAAAGAATTCCTTTCCAAATTTTATTCATAATGACCCTATTTTAGTGGCATGTGGTTACACAGAGAGCAGGGATGGATGGATGGATGGATGGATGGATGGATGGATGGATGGGTGGGTGGATGGGAGCAGGATGTGAGAAAGGGAGGGTGTCTCTTTCGTTATAGTGTCTCCCAACCAGTCATGTTCCTTCCTTCCTTATGGAATCAGTCACCAACTCCTATGGTTCCTTCTAGCATTCGTGTCTGACTCCTCCTTCAGTGTCCTCATTCCCTGGCCATGACACTTGCAGCCTATTTTTTATGCAGTCTCGGAATTCTCTCTCCTTTCAAAGCCTGTTAAATTCGTTAAAACTGAATTTGAGTCAGGAAAAGAGTTCATGCCTTTCTAAGTCTCCCACGAAATGACGACATTCCAGCACTGCTTCCACGGGCACTTTCTGGCTTCCCCCATGACCTAGTCTCTATCCAGTCTCATGTTGTATTCCCTGCTTAGAGTTGCTCCCTTCCACAGCGCTGCCCATGGAGCATCTGATGTTCATTAAGACCAGTCCTGTCCTTGTGAATTCCCCAGAGAATTACCCCTGCTCTCTTGCCACAGACTCATTCTTTGAATTCGCATCAGACATTTCCTTTGTTTTTACTGATAGTGGAGTGGCAAGGCCTAATTGGCTGTTCATGTTTACAGTAATTCGATGGTAATTCCTTGATGGCAGGTACCATATTTGAATGACCTGTCGATGTACCTCTAAGAAGGACTGGGACATGGGTTCACATGACAATAGGTGTTTAAGAGATAAATATTGGATTAAAATAACATTGCCCCTACTATAGACCCCAAATGACAATGCGTATTTGGTTACTAAGTCAGCTGCCTCAGGTGGCACTCTTTTCTGCCTCACTGTTTTGCATGCACATGGGCAATGGGCCAAGCCTGTGGTGCAGCAGTGGGCCATCCAGATAGTGCACCCTCACTGTGTGTACTCTTCCATTTACAATGGCCAGGAGAGTTTCTGCTGTTTTCTAGGCAGGATCTGCTAGGTGCTCGGCGTTTTCAGTGTATATAGAAGCGACACCAGGGTTGCCATGTGATGCCATTACTATAACATGTCCTATCATTTATACCTGCCACACCTACTGCCTCCAGAATCTATAGAGTCCGGGGGCCACTAATGAGTGATTAGCAATCACTTCTCCGCTTCCCTCCCAAAATCACACAGGGGAAAGATACATTCGCATGTACCGTGCAGAAGGAGTGCTTCTGCCCATGGGACTCTGTGATCATGACATTGAGAAGACTCACTGACATCAAGTGGATTCCCACTCTGATTAATCCTACGTCAGGTTCCCGAGGCTGTAGATATCAAAGCAACAGACAACCTCACCTGTCTGTCACGGAACTTCAGACCGTATAGTCAGAAGACCAATTCACACCCACACTACCACTGGGGCTCTTGGGACTGAGGGTGGTCCATCTGAACTGGCTACATTGCCGCATCATCATTCTATCAGCTGATAGGTTCTCCTTATGTGGCAATGGCTACGAGAAGGATCTGGGAGACAGCTAGACTACCTCACCCGGTTCTCCTGGTGCATAGGTGCATATTCTTCTGGACCAAACTTGGCTGCCTTGGGAAGGACCGAAGGGAAGAAGTGGAAAGTGGGCCATGGCTCAGAAGTGATGAGGCTCAGTTTCTTTACTCTTACTGCTTTGGTTCCCTTTTACAGCCTACCGGACCTAGCCTTCTAACAGTGTACTGCTGTGTGCACACACATATTCACCTAGCATCGTCTAGACAGGAGAGGCTTCCAGGGCATCAACAGCAAAGTGCTCCCCACACTGTAACAATAGCAGGCATAATTTGAGCAGGGGTGTAAATATAGAATTTGTCATATTGAGCACTTGACCTTTATGACATGTGAAGAGCTGCTACCCCACCCCCTGACACACAGACACACACACACACACACACACACACACTTCTCCAATGAATACAGTCAGAAGTTGAGTAGTTCTCTTGTTGGAAGTCGGCTGTCCATTGAAATCACCTTTGGATATATTAGTGACAATTTAGAAACATGTCTCCCCTGTGATGTCACCCCCGTTATTTAACCAGGTTAAAAAATATTTTTTTTAAAACTAGTCAAAGTGCTTTACAGCCACAGTTCCTGACTTTGGGGTCACCTGAGACTTGGCTTGGCTGAGGGGATGGCCCGTCTTGTATTCAGGCAGCATCTGCTCATGAATAGTGAATAGAAAGCCTCTTGGGAATTGGAAGTGGCATTATGATTTTTTTATAGGTCTTTACTTTGAAGTGGTTTGGGAGGAAAAATAGACTTTCATCTTTAGGCGTCAACACTTCTTAATATTTTGAAGGATCTTTTGAGTGAAGCAGTTTATTTAAGAAATGACATTATCTGCAGCCCAAATGGGAATCAAAATCCGATTTGACGGGTAGAGTAACTGCTGAAGTCTAGTGATGATGCAAGCATTCTCTCTCTCTCTCTCTCTCTCTCTCTCTCTCTCTCTCTCTCTCTCTCTCTCTCTCATGTTTATTCTTGCTTTTCTTTCTCTATCTCAAAGGTTTTTGGTGATACTCTCTGCACGGTGTGCTACAGAGGCTAGGATGTATCCAGGAACTGCGCTGAGTTTTCAAATTTCAAACTAAAACTGGTTTGAAATAGCACATGTAACAAACAAACTGACGTATCACTCAGAATGGAGATCCCACCTCGTCGTTATGTGGCCTTAGACTATTTTATAATTTAATAAGTTTTCATGTGGGTAGCATGTGAACATATGTATGAAGAATGGACTAGCACTAACCTTTTATCCATGCTTCGCACATTTTAAGCACAGCGGAGGTATTGGGAGGGGGGTAGCAGTACAAATATATCGTGTTGGCATCTGAGGATGGAGACAGACTTCTCATTGTGGAATTGGATCCTCAGGTCACCCTATTGTCAGATCAACAGGGAATTTGCTTTTCAAGGGAGAAGAAGAAGAACAAAGCAAAAACAAGCAAGCAACCAAAACAAAAATAGAGAAAAATAGAAAGAGATGCTTCTAAAAAAAGTACGGCCAGATCCTACCATGAGGCTGCATTGGGAGAAAAGTTTATTTTAGAGACATTTTACTGCAACAAATTCTGAAAGGTTAGAAGATGGTATAAGGCCACTGAGTACCACATTACTGTACATCTCTTCCCCCGTAGGAGGTGGTCATTAAAGTCACTTTTAGCGCCCAGGGGCCAGTACTGCAGAAATAAGGTTAATTAGGCCAATATTAACAAAGCAACAAATCATACCAAGAGGAGTGAGACTTAGAGTCACCCTTCAGAGAGTTTCCTGTCCATTCAAGAGCCATTTACTGTGCAGGTGCTAAGCGTTTGGAGTTTAGTGAGAAGGCAAATAAATCCTGAAGCATTTACCTTCCTAAAGGAGATCTAGAAGGCGTGAGACTGCTGCTAAAAGCCAAGATACGTTCCGGTTGGTACCAGAGCCATTTCTTTGCAAGGTGGACCCATTCCGAGAAAATCACAGCATGATCGTGAACTTGACTTTTCCCTCTTTAAAGTCTGAAGGGGTTAAAGGTATCTAAAGAACACCTCTGGAATTCTGTTTGCTTCATTGCTTAATTTCTTCTTGCCTTTCACCTATTTTTTTTTCCCATCTGTAATATGGGTTTGGAGTCTGTGGGCCTGCAAACCGAAAGACAATGTTCAAGTGTATGCAGAGCTGTGATTTATGTTCAGGATTTACAGCCAAACGCAGAGGTGCCTTGGGAGAAAAGTCTGGCAATTGTTACTTTAAAAAGAACTCAGCCAGTGGAAATCCTATGAGGCTCAGTTCAACGGTGACATACACTGGGTCACCGTGCGGTGTACCAACTCTGTGAGAACTGGCCAGGACATTGTGGATTTATTTGTCAACTGCCTAAAGACATTTTGACAGTTTTTAAAGCATGTTAAAGGATTTTCAAATGGTCTATGGTGCTCAGAGTCAATGAAGAAACTCTCTATTTTTATTCCCACCAAAGGAATATGATTTTGAAGCTTAGAGCATACAAAATGAATAATAACTCCGTTATTGGCAGATTAAATAATGTTCCAGTAGAGAAAGAGACATTTCAAATGAGTGTAGGACTTTTTTTTTAAATTAAATCGATTAGCACTCTGATTTTTAAAATTTAATACTGTGGAACTAATCATTGATCATAAAGATCTTATGAAACTCAATGTCATAATGACAGTATTGTATTTGTAGAAATCACTGATTTGGTGAAACGTTCTTCACATCTTCTTCAAGGTTTTCTAAAGACCTCTTTTTACATCATCAATTTCCTGAAATGCCCTTTAATTTGAGGCAGAGTTCTTTCCTACCGAGAAGCACAATATTACTGCAATCTGTTACCTGTTCTCTTTCCTTCCCTGGTCTGGTTTCATCAGGGTTTCCTGCTGAAGTTGTGATCTCTGAGAGAGTTGGCGAGGACTCTGAGGGAGAGGTGTCGTCCAGTATTTTCAAGGTTGTAGGGAGGGAAAGCTTAGGGAAGAAGTAGAAAACAATGAGAATTCCAAACCTGGCTCTGAAGAAGGAAAAGATCATTTGGAAAATGCAGCATAGAATAATATGCAAAGGCACAGTGAGGGCAATCCTTTTGCATGGGTTTGGAGAGTAAGCCCAGGCTTTTATGGAAACACCGTAAGCCAGCTTTGTTTTAAGAAAACATATCAAAATTGCAGAACTAGAAGCTAGTAAATACGAGAACTTCTAAGGTGATTCGTGTAGAGGATTTGCAGCTTGACCTGTAATCCCTTCCAGCTAAATTAAAGTCGTGCATGTGGTTTCCAAATGAAAACAGATCATTAGAAAACCCAGTAGTTTCAAGTATTGTTCACATCTAAGAACAAATACTGAAAATGTAAAACCCATCGCAACTGCAAGGGGAAAGGTCAGATAATTAGTAGCAAAACTTTGGAAACATTGTAACTTTAAATGTAAGGTGGGCTTCAAAAGGTTCATGGGAAAATTCTATGACCTCTTAATGTCATTTTATCAACAAATTTTGGAAACTCCCCTCACAAAGTTAGATCTCTCCCGGATTGCTGAACATAAATTGGAGCTTTTTATCCATATCAGGGTAGCATTTCACAGCTATGGAATTAACTTGATACAACACAGGCCATTACAGTCTCAGCCTAGGAAGATCTGTTTTCTGACAGGTTTAGAAACATTGTTGAGGACTCTATTGAACAAACCTTCATTGAAAACACATCTGGGAGGTGTTGTGCTGGTAAACATTTTAGAATAAATAAAATGATATTAGTTGTTTAGGATCTAGGAATAAAGCTTTTGCATCATATTTTCCTTTTCCACGTAGGCTTCTGTGTGGTCTGAATTGTGTATTAATTAGTCTGAATGTAGTTGGTTTAGCTAATCTTCAGAAGCACACGCTAAGCCCCTTCAAGTTGTGCATCCACAGTAAAGGGTACTGGGCACTGCAGTCCTGATCCTCTGTGAATTAATTCTCTGAAGGGGGAGAGAGTAGACCTTCCATAATCACATGTTTTTTTATGATTTTATATTGGTTTCACAGAGTCACATAAAACACAAAGCCAATCTCACAAAAGAAAACTATGTTATTATACAGCTTTAAAAATGTTATTGTTCTCCTATGTCGGACTATTTAAGGTACCATATATCCTTGAGTATAAGCCAACCAGAATATCAGCTGAGGCACCTAATTTCACCACAAAACCGGCATTTAAAATGTGTTGAAAAACTTGGTTTATTCACAAGTATATACAATATTTTCCCCCAAAATATGAGCCAGTTCATTCAGAAAACATATCTATGATGTGCCAGATATATCTTGTGGGAAACTGAGTCTGATTAAAGAGAGAGAAAGCAATTAGAATTCATTAGGCCCTCTGATAGCACCACGCACAGAGTGCTTTGGAAACACAGACATAAGTCACCAACACAGATGGGAGAGGCTCAAATCTATGTCGAGTGGTTGGAACTGAGAGGGGAAAATGGGCTTTTCAAGAAGTTATGGCAGGTGGGAAGAAGGGTGTTTCAGGCAGGCGGAGCTGTGATATTTTCATAGAAGGGTGAAGAGTCAGGGAAAGTAAGTGTCTCGTCTCCCAGCATACACTCTACTTTTTCAGGTAGAGTCTCAAATTCATCACAATGGGCAGAGAGAACTCACAGACCATGTTTACAATGATGGAATTTATTATGGAAGTCAACAGGTTACAGTTCAATTGAGAGTGACTCAAGATATAGTGTTGAGTCCAGACGTATCACAATGCTCTTTTTGAGCTGCTAATATATGTCCAAAGGGCATGCCACTCCACGATAATGCTTCAATGCTGAGGCAGTCAGCTCCTAACTTTGTGAGTCAGAGAACCAGCGCCCCACATGAAGTGACCAGGGGCAACCCACTGTAATAATTCTGTGGACATTGAGGAGTCAGTTGTTTTTGAGCAGAGAGTGTTAAGAAGCAGAGCATTAACTTTTCTCTGTGAGTAGGATGTACCATTGCCAGGGATGTCAATAAGGGGGCCTTGGTCTAGTGCAGGGGTTCTCAAGCTGTGGGTCACAACCCCTTTGGAGGTTGAATGACTTTCACAGGGGTTGCCTGATTCATAACACTAGCAAAATGACAATTATGATGCTTAAAAAATAAGCAGAATAATTTTATGGTTGGGAGGGTCACCATAACATGAGGAACTGTATAAAAGGGTCGAGGCATCAGGAAGGTTGAGAACCCCTGGCCTAGTGTTTTAATGCAATAGATATACCACAGGTGGGTAGTTTCAACAAACAGAAATTCATTTTCTCACAGTTTAGGAAGGTGGAAGTCTGAATTCTGGGTACTAGCTTTGAGAGAAGATTTTATTTTTCTCTATTTGCTTTTGAGAAAGATCCTATTTCTTGAGTGGTTCCTTACATGTGTGTGGAGTCTTGTATCCAGAACAAGAACTCAGCTTCCCAAGTTGACTTGATGAGGGTCTCTAGGACAGAGCAGAACTGACTTATGAGTTTCTGAGGCTACAACCCATTATGCTTGTAGAAGGCCTCATTTTTCTCCCGAGGAATGTCTGATGGTTTCGAATTGCTGACCTTGTGGATCACAGCCCAATGTGTAGCCACTATGCCAGTAGGGTTAATCACTGCAAATAGTCATTTGGCCTGAGAAAAACCTGTCATTCTGGGGAACACCAACCCCAAGGAGCAGTGACATAGGGAATATATATGAGGATTATGGAATTCTGGGAAAGATCCTTGTGGTCTGAAGAAATAAAATAGAAACTAAAACAATCAAACCCACCCACAGCCGTTGGATAGGTTCTAATGCACAGCCCCCGTATAGGACAGAGTAGAACTGCCCAAGGAGTTTCTAAGGCTGCGCAGATGGCCTGGTGGCATCGTGGTTTCTCGTTGGGCTGCTAACTGCAAGGTTCAGCAGTTTGAAATCACCAGCTGTGGCATGAGGGAAAGATGAAACTTTCTGCTTCCGTGATGATTCACAGTCTCGGAAACTCAGAGTCGGTTCTCGTTTGCTCTAAAAGATCCCTCACGATGAGCCAGAAGCGACTTCGTGGCTGTGAGCTTGGGGCATCTTTGTGGAAGCTAGCTGCTGCCACATCTTCCTCTCTGGGGGTAGCTGGTGGGCGTGGTGAGTGGACAAGAGCTTCCACCACTGCTCAATCAGCATCCTTCCCCGGACCTCAAGATGATAGAGATTGGATCTTTTCGTGCAGGGGGACCTTCACTGTGGGTGCTGTGGAGGCACTGAGTGTGGGGTTGAGTTGGACTTTGAATGGCCCATGGGGCTCCAGGAGTTAGGGAGGGAGTGATTAATGGCCTGGCTTTATGGGGATTTGTGGGTTTAGCCATTTGAGTGTAGTAGATGACTCCCCGAAGCTGAAGACAGAGACTGGGTAGTGTCAGACGTAGATTTTAAAAGCTGGGCAAGAATTCAACATTTCTGAGAAAGACAGTGGCATCATAAAAGTGATGCGTAGGAAGATTAAAGAAGGGAGTTTTTGTTGTTGTTTTTTTCCAGGCAGAATGGCCAGTGAGGAGACTTCTTGGCACATTTGTGTGTGTGTGTGTGTATGTGTGTGTGTGTGCTGTCGTGGATGGTCTTTGTAATCCATTGAAATGCAGGTGGAATTAGATGGGAGGCCAAGAATGGAATAGGGTCAAGGATGTGTTCCTAGGTGCACTCTCTGCTCCAGGTTGGATGATTCAGTAAGGTTGGATGATTCAGTAATGACCTTTGCTTATAATGATGGGGTATTATTATCCAGAAGAGAGAAATAAATTAAGGAAATAGTTTATGGGGCATGAGGCAATTTAAAATCTTAGAGTTCAATCTATTTAGTTTGGTGGAGGGATATCCTTGTTAGAATGTCTACCAGAGAGTTCTTTTAATGATAAGTAAATTGAGATTCAGTGGATTCTTTTAATGGTAAGTAAATTGAGATTCAGTAGAGTTAAGTAATTTGCTTTAGGTAATACACGTAGTGAATGGGAGAGGGAGAAGGAACATATTCTGGCTCCACCCTGTGCTCTGTTTCTCCATCACTCTTCCAAGGCAGGGGAAAGCAGCAGAAGCATGGGAGGCTGTCCCCTGGTTTAGACAAGTATTATTCTCCAAGGGCTAGGAATGGTTCAGTAGACATCACCTTTGTTGTCTAGGTTGGTGGTACATGGATATAGGTAGCAACTGATCTAAGGCAGCTCCCTGTATGCTTCTAGATCACATTCAAGGTCAAGTTCTAATATCTATAACTACAGATGATAACTATATGATCAGATTTATCTTGCAGGGGCAGAAGTAGTCTTGGTACCCAGTCTTATTATTTGGGAAAAGAGCCATGGAAGCTAGAGAACTTTGAATGGCCTTGGATGACTCCCCTGTGCTTGAGTCACTGGGTTCATGAAAAGGATTCACGTGGGTAGCCCAGAATCAAGAAATGGTCTGGAGACAATGGAGCATTAAACATGTATTACAGGCACATTTCTGAAGAATATGTGTTATCCTTGTAAAACCGTGACTTTCACTGGAACACTGCTCTTGCTCATATGCTCTCCCCCAATCCTCTCCACCATTCCATCTTATATCTCCATGTCCAACTCACCCTATGGATACTAATCATAGGCACTCTTGCTGTGACTAACCATCTGAGAATATATAATGCTACTGTAAGCAATGGGCTCCAGCTACCCTCCATTCTGCCAGAATAAGTCATGAGTCTTTTGCAATGCAGTTCCATAATGAATACAGTTTTAATTAATTGCTTGCTGTCTGCCAAATCAGAGTAAAGAGACTGTGTACACTTCCAGGGCCCACTGAGGAGATACTCAAATATTTGTTGACCAATGGATAATGAAGTGCCTTTAAATGTACTGACAAAAATGCAGCCTGATATTATTATTATTCAAGAAGTATCGAATTTCTGGCTTCATCACAGGCAATGAGAAAGCAGTTAGTAGCTGAAGACCCACTCTTTCTCTATCCTTCCCTTACTCTCCCTCCCTCTGTCCCTCTGTCGGGGTTCCAGGGCATGTTTCACACAGCTGTAGTGCAATCAGCACATTTATTTAGCACCAGTTACAGATCAAATATTGTGCAAGGTGCTTGAAGGAGAATATAGCGGTCATCTCTGCTGTCCTAGAGGTTGGCAAGGAAGAGAGAGCTAGGACAATTCATTAGGAGCATGGTTTCCGCATAGTGAGTGCAGGATGGTGTGGGGACATATAGGGAAAGGTGGAATATATTCTAGGGAACAGAGATTAGTTCTCCAAGAAAAGGGATATTCCGTTGCCACCTGTATAGCACTTAGATAGAAGCCAGCATAATGAACACACGTGACAAACTAAGGGAAACTGAAATGAAGAAGGAGGAGGAGGGGAAGAAGAAGCAGAAGCAGAAGCAGAAGCAGAAGCAGCAGCAGAAGAAGAAGCAGAAGCAGAAGCAGAAGAAGAAGGAAGAAGAAGGGAATCTATTGCCATTAGATTGCTCTGATTCATGGCATCTCTGTTACGGAGTAGAATCACTGCATTTTCTTGACTGGCCTCTCTGCCATTCTGTCTGGCACTGCTGTGTGGACTGAAACCCAATCCAGGTTCAAACTACTTTGGGTTAGTAGCTCAGTACAAACTATTTGTGCCACTCGGGGACACCCTGTCCCCAACAAGGAAGGAGAGTGGTCCAAGAGAACGCTGGAGAGACAGCCCAAATTTGTTCTGCATTTGGACTGTTGCCTAAGGGCAGTGAGTAGCCGTTGGCAGTTTTAAGCAGGGGGATAATGCAAACAAATAACCACCCCACATCCGCTAGCCCAGCACATGTATGAGGTTAGTTCTCCCCATAATCAGCGAATCACCGCACCTCTATAATGCTTGTCTTTGTTGGGGGTTGGGGTTTATTTTTCAACCTTCCTTGTCTGGAACTTTCTTGTCTTCATTTGGGTGTTCTCTTCTGTTTTGCCTTATTACCTCCAAGAACCAAACTTGGAGGGTTTTGTTAGTTTGTTTCTAATTTATTTGCTTTTTTTTCTTTAGAACTCATCTCTTGCCTTCTATTGTCTAGATTAACAGCTTCACAAGGTTTTCGGTCATATTGTCTGCATGTATGAAAAAATATATAATGAAATGAAACACTTAAATATATTTCATTTTAACTTATTCTCGTGTACTCATAGAATTAGGTACCTTAATTATTCAAGGTAGATGGACAGATGGTATTGAGTTGAGTCCCGCTCATGGTGACCTTATATACAACAGAATGGAGCACTGCCCGTTCCTGATTCATTCTCACGGCTGCTGGCACATTCAAGTTCATTGCTGTGCTGTTGTGTCAGTTCATCTCACCAAGGGAATTCTTGACTCCTGCTAAGCTTCTACTTCCCCCAACATTATGTCTTCTTCCAGTGATTGACATATCCAAAGCAAGTGAACCAGACAAAGCTTGTTGTGATTCATAAAGCTCCCATTGAAAATTAGAGGTAGATATCTAATTCTTAGGAGGCACTAGAGATACAGACTTAGGAGTCAATCGGTTGCCGGTAAAACCAGGAGAACGAAGCATTTCAACTATGGAGGGAACAAAGAGCAGAGCTCAGAATGAAGCACCAGCGCAAGAGGCGAAAATTCAGTCTGTGCCAAGGAGAAGGAGCCTGCGAAGGAGTGAGGGGGAAATGAGAAGGTAAAGAAAAGGCAGCCAAGAGTAATTCTGTGGACGCCAAAAGCAGGAAAAATTTCCAGTACTTCATCAATTATCTTAAGTGCTTTGCATAGTTAAGTACTATGGGGACTGAAAGGATTTGGCAGGTAGGAGGATGAAGCAATTTATGTGAGGCAGTAGCCTGAATGCAATGGGTTAGGGTACGAATGACTAAATGAAAGCTAGCTAGTATAGACAGCTCTTCTAAGAAGTGTCATTTTGAAGAAAAGGGGAGGGGGGTAGTTGGAGCAGTTGTTTGAGAAATTCATTGTTGGATTCCTTTTGTTCAACAGGATAAATGTGGGTATGGTTCCAGACAGTGGCCAGTGGGTAGGAGTGGCCCAACAACACAATAGAGGGAATCATTCCTTGGTATCATTAAAGTGCCTTATGTATACTGCATAGGGTACTTATTGTGCTATCATGGAATTATATATTTATATTGAAAGTATGGCTAAAATATAGAAAATTATAAATAATGAAAACCTGTGGGTCACTAAGTATGCAGTCATCATGCACAGCTTTCAAAGTATTTGGTATTATGTAACAGACATAGCGTGGTACCAGGGATCTTGACATCCTTTTAAAAGTCTTCCCTATTCCATTTCTGTTCCCTTCTTCCCTGGACTTGGATGAGTTGTGCAACTTTTCAGTTCAATGAAATATAATTTTACTTGAATATGGAAGTAAACATCGCATCATATGGTTGTGTGTGTGTGTGTGTGTGTGTGTGTTTTGAAGTGTTCATTGATGGTGAATTTTGGGGGCTTTTCTGCTTAACCTTGTTTTTGAGATTGATCAGAACTGATGGCTACAATTCACTCTTTTAAGTGCTGGTTAGTATTTGTTCACCATGTTATCATCCTATTAGACCAAATTGCTCTGTGAAAGAGGTGGGCTGCAATTGATATTTTTGTCCTCAGTACCCAAATATCTATTGACAGAGAGTGAGTCAGTAAGTATTCAGGATGGCAGTTGGGTTGTTGAGAAGTAGTGTATACATAGACTCTTCCACTGAGAAAGCAGAGAAAAATTTAGGTTGCAAAAGACTTCATACTTTAGTTTTTCTCTATTCTTTGGAAGAGAGTCTCCTTTTCTGCCATTATTTGCTTGTCTGTTACACTGTAGTGGCTTGCATGTAGGTATGATGCTAGAAGCTATCTCAAATCCTATTAGGGTCAACCATTGTTTCAGAGCTACTTCAGACTAAGGCAGAATAGGAACAAAGCCCTCATGATCTGTTTAAAGAAATTAGCCAATGAAAGTATTATGGATCATAACAGAATAGTGTCTGGCATGGTGCAGGAAGATGTGCCTCAGGTTGGAAGGCACATAACATTTCCACAGTTGCTGCAAAAAAAATCGACTTGAGAATAGCAATGATGGTGGAAAGGGTGTAGGCCCGTGCTACATTTTCTACTTTTGTTTGTGGGGTCATCAGAAATCAGAACCAAATCGAGAGCAACTAACAACATCATAAGTTCTTGAGAAAGCTTAAGAGAATTATAAGCATTTCTAATTCTAGGGGCTTACCTGGGGGATAGTCTTACCAACTAGTTTCTGTAACTATAAGAACCATGCACTTCAGGCTTTCTTTCCTATGGATTTATGAATGCTCAGAATGAGAAAATATTGATGAGCTTCTGAAATATTATATTTATTTATTGTCAACAAATTCTCCTCCTCTAATTGTTAGATTCCTTTAGCATTGGGGTGGTGGCGGCGGCATGCTCTTTGATTACAGAATATTTTGTGATTTAAATCAGTTTTAAGGTTTCTGGAAAGCATTTATCTAGATGTCACTTGGTCCCTTATTAAAGATTTTTTTTGAGGCTGGGTGTGATGAATTAAGCTGTTTTATGTAGTTTAATCTATTTTGTATGCTAATAATCCACCATGGTTTATATGCAAGATCATTTTAAAGTTTCAGGCTGTGTATGAATATTGTGAAGTTTTTCAAGAATGCCCAAGGCATGGAATTAGGTCTTTCTAGCCCTGCCAACTGTATAATTCATCACTGACCCAAACCGAAGGCTTATTCTCTACATCCAAGGGGCAAAGAAAGCTTCAATGTGGTTCACTGAAAACTGGATAGTGAAAGAATAAGATACAAGAAAAATTGATTTCTTTGAATTCAATATTCAAAAAATATTGAATATGCCATGACCTCTTAGAAGACAAAACAAATCAGTCTTAGAAGCAATAGAACCAGCAGGTGCCTTAGAAATAGGGCTGATGAGACTTCAGTTCTCTTGTTTTTAACCTGTCATCAGAGAAAAGCAATCCCCAGAGAAGGACATGCTCACATTTGCTAAAGAAGAGGATCAGTGAAAACGAGGGAAACCCTCAATGAGACCGACTGACATAGAGGTTTTAATGGGAGACTCAACCATGTCAATGGTCGTAGTGGACTGAGCACTGTTTGAATCTCTTATACGCCAGGTCCCCATGAGTTTTAACCAGGTGGATGGCTACTAACAGCACTAGCTAGTCTTCTACGGCTGAGTGGGTGAAGGGGGATGGGCTCCTAAAATGATGATCGCGGGGAGCTAGAGAGGCTGGAGAGGAAAGCTTCCTGGAAGGGATGGATTCTTAAGCTTGAAGACTTTGTCGTATTTAGATAACAGAAGCAAGAAGGAAAAGTAGATGGGTAGGTGGGCTACAAAGTGAGATGGAGTACGTCATATTTGAGAGCTAGCGGGCAGACCAGACGGCTCTTGGAGGATTAGTAGCATGTTCTTTGTACCAGAGACTAGCTAGAAACGAGGACTCATGAGCCGTATGCAGTGGTTGGCGAGGAGTGGGTGAGGGTAGGATGGCAGCTGTTGAGGAGGAAAGAAATTGGGAAAGCTAGTATATTGCAGTTCTGTGTAATCTGCTGCCTTGCCTGACGATGGAATAGAATTGTGGATGATTGAATCACCCACGACATTTGGATGTAGTGGCCTTGAATTTAACTTTCATACTGCAATAACATTATGACATACAAAAAAGAAAATCCTCTGTCTGTCATTGTCCTGGCTGGAGACATCATTATATGGGCTTGAGAAATGAAACCCATGTCATATTTTCCTCAGTTAGTTTATAGAGCGCAACATCAGACTCATGGGTATAGAACAAATGTCATCTCCTTTCTGCAATCATTGCTCACTTTATTTCTCTCAACTTCTGGCCAGTTTTGCACATGACAGTGTTAGTAGGCTCCTTAGAAGTTTGGCTTAACTGATATTAGATTATATTCTTCATTTCCATGCTATTCATTACCCTAGAATTGCTATTTCCAAGGATGTAAATCTTCATGGGAATAGATAGTCTCATCTTTCTCCTAAGGAGTAGATGATGGGTTGGAACTACCAACCTTCTAATTAGTATGTTTACATAACCTCAACAGTAGCACTCCTTATAAATAGACAAAAGTAGATCAGGTAACAATATTTTCTCTGAAGAAAGGAAATGAGGCGATGGGCAGAGAATGACAGCTTGGCTGCTTGAGTTTAATTGATCAGAGAAGGCTTCACTAAAGTGGTGACAGATAATAAGAGATTTGAGCCATCAGAAAAAGTCACTTATTTGATCACCTAAGGCCCAACTGACATAGTGATTACATGTTGGTCTGCAGTCTTCAAGGTCATCAGTTGTGAACCATTAGTTGCTCCATAGGAAAACCATGAGGCTTTCTGCTCCCTTAAAGAGTTACAGTCTCGGAACCCCACAAAATCAGTTATACCCTATCTTATAGGATTTATGAGTTGGCATAGACTCGATGGCAATGAATCTTATCTATCTATCTATCTATCTATCTATCTATCTATCAATCAATCATCTATCTATTTATTTTAGGTGACTCCCGGGGAAATATGTTTCTCAGATTGAAGAAGCAGTTCATGCAAAGACCATCCTGGAGTCAGCCTGAATTGAACAAAGGGGAGAAAGAGAGCCAGCGAGGGTGAGGTCTAGGGAGTAAAGTGGAAGATGGGGATACTATGGGGAAATAATACGGGGAGAACTTTAAAGTCCAGAAGAAGGATTTTTGTTCAATTTATGAAGGTAATGTACAAATAAGTGACAGTATATCATGTAAACTTTTTTTTCAAAGATAACTTTGGATTATTTAGAGGAACAGAAGATGAAGTAGATAGAATGGAACCTGAAGAATGAATGAGTTGCTTATTGAGGTGTCTCAGGTGGGAGACTATGGTGGTGAAGTAGGGTTGTTATGTAGATGTAGAGAAGTTGACAGGTTCAAGAGCCATTGGTTCAGTAGAGTTGGCCATGGTTGCTGATGAGTTGGATGTTGAATGTGCAGACAGATAGTTAATAAGGATGCTTGCAGGCATTTGAGTTGAGAGATTGCATGGATGGTGCCTCTTACAGGGTTGGGGTAATAAATGGAGAAGAATATTGTAAAGAAACTTAAAAAAATCACAAGTTCCGCTTTGGATATGCTGAAGTTGAGAGGTCTCTTAAATATACTAGTGAAGATTTTAAGTAGGTTGTACAAACATCAGATGATTTTTAGGTTATAGCTGATGAAGTAAATGTTCAAATATTGTCAGACACCTTTTATTTAAAATTGGAACAGAATGAGCAAAAAGTTAATGCATAAACACTCAAGAAAAGTGCATGCAGAGAAACGAGTAGGGGGCTGTGGCTACAAGGGGGCTACAAAGAGTTCTGTGGGAAAATCCATTTTCATTTAATCCTATTTTCCCATGAATCCCATGAAGATCCTTGTATATCCTGAAACATTTGAACATTTAAAGGGAGAAGAAGTAAGAATTAAGCAAGCAACACAAAACCATGTGCCATGTAATCCAAGAAGAAGGGGCGATGATTAGCTGATTTCAATGCTATTCAGACTTTGATTTAGTTAGAGAAGTAACTCATAATCTTGGGTGCAGAAAACAACAACAACAAAAGAATAAATGTAAAGTAGCACAGCATTAAGAGTAAATGATGTTTTTAAATTGATTGTGGTAGCAATTGGACAAACTTGATGTGATTGATCTATGAATGGGATGATGTCTGGATTAACACATAGTGGTTTGGGAAAAAGGAGTAAATGAAGTACAGCTGAAGGATCATCAGAGCTCTTCAATATCAAAGGATTATTTCTTCTCCAAATGACTTGAAATTTAAAAAGTCCTCATTGACTGGAGAGATAAGATTTATTTGGAGTGTTACATAAATTTATGAAATCTTATAAGATGTGAAGAAATCCATATGAAGGTCTTACTTCTTGGTAGATTTATGGTGATTTACAGCACCAGCTGAAATCTCTTTACTGAAAATAAAAGTAAAAGTATGAAAAATGGTTTGGCAGGTTTTTCAGTGTAACTTTATATTAACACCTCAGTGTGTCCGTAAACCCACTGGTAAGTCTGCAGATATTTAATTACATTCAGTTTAATTGCAATGTTTTATTTATTTTGATATGCTTAAGGCTGTTGGTATATTCATTAACAGTTGTATACACCAAATAAACAGTGAATTAATTTTGTGAAATGACAAGTTTTAAGAAGTGTACAGCAAAGATAATCTTAAATCAAGTCAGGATTCACTAAGAATTCATCTTCATCCTTTTCTTCTCTTCTATGAACCTGCAATCCCCCCCTCCCCCCACAGACCACTCGCAGCACAGAGATCACTTGGTGGTGGTGGCACTGTTTCAGTTGTGACAGTAAACAATGACAGTGCTTTTAAAAATGGTCCATTTGTTTACAAAACAAACTTGGTCTCAGATTCTTTTCCTCTTTTTGAGCCATGATACTGAGCATACAGGCTTTTCATCCTTGTATGTGGTATTTTATAAAGTGACCTCAGTCATTTTCAAGTGATTTCTTTGAATCATCAGAATCAACTCACTCTTCAGATCTGATTCGACCACTTGAAGAACCAGCAAACATTCCTGGGAAAAGTGAGTCATTGCCAAAGATTCTGGGAGTGTCATGATTTATGGAGGCAGGGCCATGATTTACACAGGTAGGCTAGTTAGGATTCACTTTCTCTAGTTGGGCAGACAGCCACCTGGAACATATGAGGAAATGAAGACAAGCAGGTAGGACACCTCTGAATTTCATTTTTCATCCATCTGACTCTCCAACATCCATATAAACTCATTACATTTAATATAGTTATGACAACAACTATAATTATTGTTAGTTTTAGCTACTGTTGAGTTGGTCTCTAACTCATTGTGACCTCAGGCACAGTGGAATGAAACATAATTAAACCTGTGTCTCCCACAAGGAGGGTAATAATTCTACAAATAAAACATCAGATCCAAGCAAGATTTCATCTTGCTGGAATTCACATTCAGTGCTTATGGCAGCAGCAGTCAAAAGATCAAAGGATGCATTGCATTGGTTAAATCTGTTGTCCAACACCTCTTTTAAGTGTTTAAAAAGCAAGGAGGTTACTTTGAGGACTAAGGTCCACTTTATCCAAGTCGTGATATTTTCAATCACCTCATGCACATGTGAGGGTTGGACATTGAATAAGGATGACTGAAAAAGAATTGATGCATTTGGATTGTGATATTGATGAAGAATATTGAACAAAGAGATCTATCTTTGAGGGAGTTTAGACAGGATGCTCTTTAGAGTCAAGGAAGGGGAGAATTAATCCCATGTACTTTAGAGATGTCAAGAGAGATCAATCCCCAGATGTGATATCAACTAGACACTCCTGGCTAAGAGTAGGGTGGAGAGGCCAGTCACTGGAAAAGGACATCATGCTTGGTAAAGGGAAGGGGCAAAGAAAAAAAGAAAAAGATCCTCCACGGAATGGTTTGATGTACTGGCTGCAGCAATGAGCTCAAACCCAAATCAATTGTGAGGCTGGTTCAGCACTGGACAGCGCTTTGTTCGGTTGTACATGGGATAGCTATGAGTTGAAATAGACTCTATGGAACCTAAGAACACCAACAACAATGACACTCCATGTATTTCACAGTAACACAGAACTGACATAGTGCATCACACGTGGGGTTGCTACCTGCAAAATCGGTAGTTTGAAACCGATTGCTGTCCTAAGGGGGGAAAATGAGTCTTTATTCCTGCAAAGAATGACAGTCCCAGAAACCAAAAGTGGCAACTCTACTGTGTTCAGCAGGCTTGTGGTAAGGTAGAATGGACTCCATGGCAGTGAGTGTGGGTGTTGTTTGTTAAGGTTTGGGCAATTTGGTGAGTAAATGCAATGTGACTTCTTTTATGGTATACATTTGGGTGAAATGACACAAGAATGTCACATACATTAATGAAATCTGGATTTTAATTCTAACTCTACACTTACTAGCTCTATGATCTTGGCTAAATTCTTAAACCCTGGCTTCCTCACTTGAAAATTGTGGATGATACTGGTTGGAAGTATGCACGTTCATGAGTGTTTGAATTCAGAGATTAGTATATGTAATGTGTTGGTACTGAAATAGTAATACTACCATCATTAAATACATGATCACCACAGTTAGCATGGGCCATAGTGAAAGAGGCCCTATGGGAGTGCTTCAAAGTACTTGAGAAATATCAAGACTTTTGACAATAGTAGAGGGAGGGAAATGAAGAGGATCCAAGAAAAATTTAGGATATACTAGAAAGCATCTGAAGAAATTCCTTGATTGTTTTGACTTGAAGGATGAAGTTGAGGGAGAAGCTTCAGTATTGCTGGGTTGTTTTGTTCATTGTCTTTGAGTTGGCACCAACTACTGGCAACCCTGTGAACAACACAATGAAACATTGCCTGGTCCTGTGCCACCTTCCCAATTATCAGCAGGTTTGAAAGTTTTGTTATGGCTATTAGGCAATCCCTGCCATTGAGAATCTTCCTCTTATTACTTACTGGAGACTTTATCAGAGTGTTATTTTCATGTGAGTGCTTTCCTAATGACATGCTCAAAGTAAACAACCTAAAGTCTACCATCCTCACCTCTAAAGACCATCCTCAGTTGTATTTTTTTAAATATTTCTATTGTGAATTAGGTGATGGTTTACAGGACAGATTATGGTTTTACACCCAGCAATGCATACACATCCTGATTCAACTTAACCCCGACAATCCCAGCAATGCACCATGGCGTATCCCTCGTCTTTCTTATTTACATCCCCCCTTCTTTCCTGACCCTCTGAACTTTGTCTGTGGATGAGCATTTCCCTTTTAATCTTCAATAATTCATTAAGTTGTATTTCTAAGACTGATCTGTTCCTTCTCTGGGGCAATCCACTGTGCATTCAATATTCTGAAGTGACGGAACCCTTCAAACACATCACTTCATTTTCTGTCTCCCTTTGCTAAGGCCACGGAGATAGAAGAAAATACTGATTCCCATTTGTTCTCTGTTCTCAGAGACAGAACTTTGGCCACAGCAAGCTGGATAATAAACATGTCATTTGAGTTTTTATTTGAGGCTCCTCAAAGCTCAGCTTTGCACCAGAATGACATTCACTTTGATTTCTAACCCTGTGATCCAGGTGAAATGTGGTGGCTCTTTGATGGGCACAGCGTAAATGTCCCTTATATAACTCTTTTCATTTTGTAGCTGCAATAGGAAGGTGGTGGACAGCACAGCGATGATCAGAAACACCGGTTGCTCTGATAAGATTTAACTGGCTAGGGAAACATGTGATCATAGAGACTCTCTGTTAAATAAACCCATACTCTACATTGGATGGATTCAGTCTGTGAATAAATAAAGCCAGACAAAGTTTATGAGAGGCCTCATATAAGCTTGCTTAATAAGTCAAAGTGTTTTCTGTCTCCTCAAACATTTTTTCTTTGGTACTAATATTATTATGTAGCAACTAATAGAAAAGGTACATGTGATGGGACTTTTTCTGAGATCTAATTGTCACTTCTAGAAAAGACCAAAGAAGATATTATTATTGGTCACATTGGAAGTCCCAGTGGGAAACTCTGGTGAGGAACTGATCATCTTAAAATTGGACTTAACATGAAGATGTGATGTATATACTTATGTGAAGTGTATGCGCACGTAACTCTTGAATGTGCCCAGCAAACAACACTTACACAAGTAATGTTCTGACGATTACATTGGTTCGGTTTGGTGTGGTGGTCGTGGTGGCGGGGGACAGAGAGAACTTTGACCCAAATGTGTGAACGGACACTCTCCATCATCCCAGGTGAAACCGTGGGTCTTGGGGACTCTGTCAAGCAGGGAATCAGCTGCATAGAACAACAGCCAGTGCTGTGCGTCGCAGTCTAATGGGGGAACTTCTCAGCAAGGAGACAGCCAGCAGTCGGGCGTGCACACAGACAATGAAAAACCCACACCAGTGGTTGTTGACACAGGGCAGACAGGACCGCAGTTAGACATCATTAACCTGGCCAAAGCACGGTCCACGGTCCTAGCAAAAGAAATGAGAACCTAGTACAGGGATATCCAATGGTAGGCTTTAAAATTTGTCTGAAATGGACAAGATGTGATTTCGACATATAAGAGAGCAATGGCCTTGATGTGTGTGTCGTCATCACTTACTATAACACCTGGCATGTGAGATGTCCTTGATAAACACAAGGGCGGGGGTTGTTTGTGTGCATTCCCACCATGCACACAACACATACTTACTTACTCCTTTCTTTGAAAAGATGTACGAAGGGAGTCTGCGTCTCTAAGTGGTGAATTTTTGAAAGGAAGAATGATAAACAAGGAGGATTGGAATCATAGATACCTAGACTGAAATCCTGTCTTTCAAGCTCTATCCTCTGGGCACCTTTTCAAACCTCTATGAACCCTGGGGGTTTGCCAAGTGGTTATCATGATGCGTATCTTCTAGAGTTGTGGAGATGACAGAGCGAGACATGTGCATAGCATCTTGCACACAGTCTGACTCCAAGCTACGCAGTTGATGTGGAGGAGACTTTGACTTGTGGCAACCCTTGTGTATCACAGTAGAAGTGCTCCACATGAGTTTTAATGGCTAATTTTTCAGGGGGTAGGTAGGCAGGCATTTCTTCCGAGGTGTCTCTTAGTGGCTTGAAGCTACAATGTTTGGGTTAACAGCTAAGCATGTGAACCATTAACACTTTTCTGAAACACTGCCCCATCCTGTCCTGTGCCATTTTCACAAATGTTGCCATATTTGAACTCATCTTTGCAGCCATGTTATCAATCTACCTTGTCACAAGCCTTCCTGTTTTCCGCTGCCCACATATTTTACCAAGCATGATGTCTTTCTCCAGATACGGGTCTCTCCTGGTCAATTGTCCAAAGTGAATGAAAGTAATTTTCCCCACCCTCATTTCTAAGAAGCATTCTGGTTAAGATGCATTCCAAGAAAGATTTGTGGGGATTTTTTTGTACTTTCAATATTGTCCCCCAATTCCATAACACAAATGCATTGCTTCATCTCTGGTCTTCCTTATTCAGTGTTCAAATTTCGCTGCATGTGAGATCATTAGAAATACCCTGGCTTGGCTCAGACACACAGTAGGACTCAAAGTGACATCTGTACTCCTCAACATTTTAAAGACGCCTAGCTTAGCGGATTTACCCAATGCAATGCTTCATTTTATCCCTTGACCACTGCTTCCATGAGCACTGAAGAGACACTCCTCCCCAGAGTTTCCCACTGGGACTTCCAGATTGCCCGATAAAAATATCCTCTTTGGTCTTCTAAGATTGCGTCATCTGCATATTCCAGGCTGTTACTATGTCATCCTCTGATCCCGAATGCCTCGTTCTCCTTCCTATAGTCCATAGATTCCCGGTGAGAATTGGTTCCTTTTCATTAGAAGGTTTCCTGTATTTTCCTTCTATCTACCTTTTTTGAGTTTGTCTGAATTAGGAGTGGGCAGGTGATGCCCCTCTGACCTAATTGTGTCGGTTTGGTCAATACAATTATCGTGGCGCACAGTGAGGTCTTTTCCTTTATCTACTGTCTGTAGCCTTTGCATTGTAACCATAGGCCTGAGAGGATGCCCAGTGCTCCCGTGACCAACAAGGTCTGCCCATCTCTGGTCGACAGTAAGCTCTTCAGTAGAAACCCAGATTCAACTGGACCTGCTGCCTTTCTTCAGGGGACTGCCTCCCAGTGTGCACCTTTTGTTCTGTTTTCTATTTGCGTGTCTCCGGAAACAAGAACATTTTATTTTTGGCAGGCTTGCTACTAAGTTTTAAGCTCTCTTTGCAATTTGTCACCACTATCCTCAGCTCATGCATTCTTTCATCTAGAAAATCTTGTTCAACACTATCCAGTGGTTGAGAACAAAAATACTGAACAGGGAAGGTAAGACCACTATTCTCTTAGCTCAGTGGAGACCCTGACTTTATAAATCAATAAACATTCAAAAAGAAACACTGATAAACAAAACTCTGGGGTAAATCCATCCTTTAGACATATGACTTGGCTTGCTAACCTCAAATTCACTTGTTCAAAACCGCCACCCCCTTCACTATACCCCTTAGGAGAAAGGTAAGGTGTTCTACTACAGTAAAGGTTTGCAGTCTAAGATAGTCACAAGGGTTGTTCCAGGGTTGTTCCAGCTGGTCCTATAGTGCCCTTATGTGTTAGAATAGATTTGAGGCAGTGAGTTTGGTTTTGTTTTGGGATCATTTGAACATAAGATGATTTTAGAGAGAATGATATGGTGGAGACATGGAATAGAGATTGACCAAACATTAGGAAAGCCCTAGAGTGGGAGACAGTAAGTGGACCTTCTGGTGTGGAGACCATGGGCGCTTGGGTGTGTATGTGGGTTACTTATCATGTTCAAGGGATGAAAGATGGCTGGTGGTATAACCATGTATGTGTATTGTGGTAGAGATGAGGCTAGAAAGTAAAAAGTACTTATTTTAAAGGATTATGTATATCTGGATAAGTTGGATTATCTTCTTCTATTTCTAATCTTCCATCTTTAAATCCTTGATATCTTTCATCTCTATTTCTTTCCCTCCTTCTAGATGGATACCATCATTTACTCCGATTATAACTAATATTTGCTAACTGACCATCTGCCTACAGTGGGTTCTTCATCATGTTTACTGCCTACATATCACTGTTCTTCATCATGTTGACCCTATGGTACTCATAGCTCCAATTCAGTCTCGGCTAGCAGCTTCTCGGTGACTATATTAGACAGGTTATGACTTTATATATCTTCATATAGATAGATATATATATAACATATTAAATAAAAAGCTAATTAGTCTATAGAGCAGTACAAATGGCTCAGTGCAACTCACTTCTATGAGACAGCTAATACACTGACAGTCCTTCAAGCCTTGAGGGCCACCGGGTGCAAGTCAAGGAAGCAGACGGCTGAGTCCTCTGTAGAGCAATTCAGGCAATCCAGCCACAAGCAGCAAACAGTAAGGCCACCAACAGTCAGAGAGATGACAGGGTCCAATAATCCCCAGCTGAAGTGATGTATACTCCAGTAGTATGGCAAAGCAGGGCTCGAAGGAACTTCCAACTACAACAACACAGTCCATGGGTTAGGTGTCCCACAGGTAGTGTAGCTTGCAAATTGAGGCAGAGAACCAGCTAAGGCAGCTGCACACTGGTCCGATCATCAAAGAGCAAGAGACAAGAAAGGCGAGGCTCACCAAGCCATTTATCTCTCTACCCTTCAATTAATCCCACATGTGTTCATTGGCCAGGTTGGCACAATAAACCTACCTATCACAGTGACTTTCCAAACATTTCAGAGAGAGAATATCAAAATCTTAGCTTTGCTAGACCTCTGCTTCCAGCTCTTGTCTCTACATGTCTCCTGGCTCTTACCTTCAGTTCTTCCTCTCTCCACCTGGATTCAAGCCCTTGCATATGCATTGCTGCTGTCATCTGCTTTGGACTCAACCCAGAGTGGACCCCTGTTGACCCTAAAAACAACAGAATGATTCCACCTGGATCCATGAAGTTTACGTTGGCTGATAAGACTTCACAAGCATGTCAGTAGGCTTTTCCTACTAGTCTGTCTTAGTCTAAATGCTCTACGGAA
This sequence comes from Tenrec ecaudatus, assembly GCF_050624435.1. Classification (NCBI taxonomy): domain Eukaryota; kingdom Metazoa; phylum Chordata; class Mammalia; order Afrosoricida; family Tenrecidae; genus Tenrec; species Tenrec ecaudatus. The sequence continues at coordinate 201,795,453 of NC_134532.1, forward strand.
ACCTGTATATTATCTCCATTGACATGTGAGGGGTCACTTTAGATGAGGTACATTGATTGGGAAATGAACCTAAATCTCTGAGATGAAAAGAGAGAATTCTATCCCTGAACCAGCACCACTAGCTTCTTTGGTTCTACAGTTGTTAAATTCCATCGGCCCATAGTGACCCTACACACGACACAAGGAAGCATTGCCTGGTCCTATGACATTCTCACAACTATTGCTATTCTTGAGCCAATTGCTGCACTCACTGTGCCAATCCATCTTGCTGATGACCTTTCTCTTTCTTGCTGCCCTTCTGCTTTGCTGAGCATGATGTCCTTCTCCAAGGACTGATATCTCCTGACAGCATTCCCAAAGAATAGAAGAGGAAGTCTTGCCCTTCTGGCCTCTAAGGAACACTCTGGCTATACTTGTTACAAAGCAGATTTGTCTGTCCTTTTGGCAGTCCATCCTACTTTGAATATTCATTGCCAGCACCAACATTCAAACACATGGACTCGATTTCAGTCTTCCTTAGTGAATGACCAACTTTTATATGCATAGGAGGGACTTGCAAGTACACCGTCTTGGGTTAGACACACTTTAGTCCTCCAAGTACCACATTTGTTTTTAAACACTTTAAAGACGTCTTCTATAGTCATGCTTAAATCTGTCACTTCTTTCTATAGCTCTCTCATTTCTTCTTGCTTATACTATTGGCCAATTCTGCGTCATGCTTACATTTAACTTAAGTGTTTTCTATTCTGAAAGCCTTCTGTTACTCACCAGTGTGACTTCGACATTCTGAATCTATTACATTCTGAACTTAAACACAGCAGTGATCCAGAGCACTCCAGTCTTTCTCTCTGTAGTCGTTCCCCTCACAGAGCTTATTGCTACAGAGAGTAAGGCTATTTGATTATTTCTATTGTTTATCATCTTTTGCACTAGAATGATTGCCCTCTGAGAGCATATAGGTCTTTAAAAATATTGCTAAACATCTGGGATGATTCTTGGCAAACAAAGAGCTCAACAACATTTTTGTCCTGGTTGCTGTGGGACATACTGAGGTGGTGTTTTTGGTTCGGTGGACTTCTTATAATTCTGTTCAGCTGCCCTCAGTTTATGAATTCATAAACTACAGAGACAAAACTAGACTTAGCACCCAGTAGGGACTTGACTAATAACTGTTATTATAGTTCATAAAATACAGCCGGGTGGGAAAACTAGGGAGGGGTTGTCATTGTGCATTGTGATTATGTTGTTGTTAGATGCCATCCAGTGTTGTGACCCATAGCGGCACTAGGCACACCCCAATGCAGCACTGCCCTGTCCTGCGCCATTCTCACAACACTTCCTATGATTGAGCTCATTGCTGCAGTCACTGTGTCGCTCCACCCTGTTGCGGTCCTTCCTCTTTTTCGCTGCACTTCTACTTTAACAAGCATGATTACCTCCATAAGGGACTGGCCTCTCCTGAAAACATAGCTACATTTCTTTAAGACCAAGCCTTGCCATGCTTCCCTGTAAGGAGCATGCTGGCCTGGCTTCTTTCAAGACAGATTTATTTATCCTTTTGGCTGTCTGTGGTACTTTCAATATTCTTTGCCAATACCACAATTAAAATGCATTGAAGATCCTTCAGTCTTCCTTATTCAAGATCCAACTTTTACTTGCTTATTCAAGATCCAACTTTCACAAGATCCAACTTTCAATTGCTTCGGAGGCAATTGAAAATCCCGTGGCTTGCATCAGGTGCCCCTTGGTCCTCAACGTAATATACCTTGCTTTCCAATTCTCTAAAGAGGTCTCGTGCAACAGATTTACCCAATGCAATGCTTCTTTGGGTCCCTTGATTACTTGTTTCATGAACATTGATTTTGGATTTAAGCAAGACAATATAATGGAAAACCTCAGTCTGCTCTCCATGTATTTTATGATGTTACCAACTCCGTTGTGAGGATGTTGGTCTTCTTGGCCTTGAGTTGTAATCCATATTGAAGGCCGCAGCCCTTGATCTTCAGCAGCATGTTCCTCGAGTCTTCCTCGCGTTTAGCAAACAAGGTTATGTCATCAGCATATTGCAGTTTATTAGTAAGCCTTCCTCCAATCCTGATGCTGTATTCTTCTTCATACGATCCAGTTTCTCTGATGATTTTCTCAGCATACCAATTTAATAAGTATAGAGATTTGGTAAACATGGTGAGCGGATACAACCCCGAAGCACACCTTGTCTGATTTGCAGTCATGCAGTATTCACAAAACTGCCTCCAGATCAGATACAAGTACGAGCACAATGAAGTATTCTGGTTATAGCACAAGTTATTGCTGGATGGAGAAGAGAGATGGAAATGTCATCACCTCATTTGTACTCTGTCCTGGAGATCACTTTAGGTGTGGGTCTGCTTTCAGAGACTGGACAGTTATTAAGAAGTCTGCATTGGACAATATAAAGAAAACTTTGATGTGGAGGAGCAAGAAATTTTTTTAAAAGTTGGTATCTTGGACAAAAAAAAAAAGCTGTGGGAAACAGATTTCTTCCAAGTTGTCTTATAGGCCATTCTTAGTTGCTTGCTACACATGGTAAATGACTATACACTTGGAGGAAAACAAAAGTGGGTCAGAGGTTATTCTCCCTAAGGATTATCAGCCATCTAGAACAATCAGACTATATAGTCTGTCCCACCCTAAGTAGGGCCCACTCCCTTCTGAAAAGGATAATAGATTGTTTCCCTATAGTAGAGCCCAGGGAGGTCAAGCCCATTCAAGGGTGACCAAGGTTAGGCCACTGTCATGAGTCTAGGGTCCGCCCATCTTGTCACATGTATACTCCTAGTCCCTCCCCTTCCTATCATGTGTACACCCCTAGCTCATCCCCTTCCTGTTGCTCATATTGCCTATTGTACAACACCTTTCTGTAACATATGTCTTTACCTGTAATTAGGGGGCATACACCCCCCCAAAGATATATAAGCCTTGGTTAGCAATAAATCACTCTTTTCTGCCCTCTCGCCTTCCATCCTGATGTGGACCACCAAGCGGGACTGAGGTGAGCATTCTACCATGACATGTGTCTGACTCCATTATTTCAATCTCTCTTCTATCTCTCTTATTCTCTATGACTCTACTATACTCCTTACTTATCTCTGTACAATTTCCCCTATCAGACCCGTGATGATGTGCTAGGGGCTGCCTCCCCTGACAAAAGACCACGAAGATGAAGAATCCTGATCTCTTTTGAGGTGTCTGTACAGCTGCAGATCAAATGCTAACTCCAGCTGATGAGTTACAAGCAAATGGAACCCCAAATCATATGCTAGGAGAAAGAACTAGGGTTGTTGATCTCAGGCAGAATCTTGACAGGTGCTACAGATTCTTGATTTAAACTGTGAATGAAAGAATTAATGAGTGAATTAGTGGGTGAGCAAGCAAGCAAACGAGTGAGGGTATTTTCACATAAACTCTTACTGCCTTTTGTAGCGCATAGAACAGTAGGCACAACTCAGAATCACAGCTATAAGAAACACATACACCCTCTTGCTTTCTCTTTTAAAAAGCTCAGATGTCTTCATTGTTATGGGCTTGGACATCAGGAAACACTCGTTAGCTAAAATGAGCCGATGTGATGAAAGTAACTTCCCCTACCTCCTGTAAGCTATTCAAACTTTCTGTCGCTTGTATAAATAGCTGCCACCTTATGTACCACAAACTTGCAGCTTATCAAATTGACAAGTGCAGGAGTGTTTGCAGTATTTGTTAGGGACTCGCTTGTCTTTTTATAAGCCTGCTTTATTTTAAATCTTAATTTATAAAGCAACAGCACCTTAGCAGACTCAGTATTTTGAGCTTCTCTCCTAAGAGGAATTCCCCCCCCCCTAACTGTTGTTTGTCAGGTGCTGTTGAGTTGATTCTGACTCATAGTTACCCTATGAACAAAAGATCCAACACTGCTCAATCCTGCGCCATCCTTACAATTGTCTATTGTTTGAACCCATTGCTGCAATCACTGTGTCAATCCATCTTGTCACTGCCTTTCAATTTTTCCAAACATATACCTATGTCTCCAGAGATGGTGTCTCATGTCCAAAGTCTGTGAGACCAAGTATTGCCATTCTGCCTCTAAGGAATGTTTTAGCTCTACTTTCTCCAAGACAGATTTGTTTGTTCCTTTGACAGGCCCTGGAAATTTCAGTATCCATCGCCAACATTGTAAGTCAAATACATCAATCTTTCTTCAGTGTCCACCTTTCCCATGTGTATTAGGCAATTGAAAATACCATTGTTTGAGTTAGGCACATCTTAGTCCTCAAATTCACATCTCTGCTCTTCAATAATCTGAAGAGGTCTTGTGGAGTAGATTTACTTACTGCAAGGTGTCCTTTGATCTCTTGATTGCTGCTTCTATGAATGTTGATTGTAGATAGAAGCAATAGGAAATCCTTGCCAACATCAATCTTTTCTCCATTTACCCCAATATTATCTATTGGTCTAGTTGTGAGGATATGTATGATCTTCACATTCAGTGATAATCCATACTGGGGGCTACAATTCTAGATCTTCATCAGCAAGTGCATCAGGTCCTCTTCACAGTCAGTAAGCAAGGTTGTATCATGGGCAGGTATCCTATTACAGGTTCTTAATAAGCCTTCCTCCAATCTTGATACCACCTTTGTCTTCATATAACTCAGCTTCTCTCGTTATTTGCTCAGCCAACAGAGTAAATAAATATGGTGGGAAGATACAACCCTGATACATACATTTCTTGATTTGAAGTCATAAGTCCTTCCTTGCATCGTTCTCGCAACTACCTCCTCATCCACGTGAAAGTTCTACAGAAGCGCCATGAAATGTTTGGGGATTCCTGTTCTTCTCAAGGCTATCCATAGTTTGTTGTGATATATAGAGTTGAATGCCTTTTCATAGCCAATGAAACAAAGGAAATATCTTTCTGGTATTGTCTGCTTTCATCCAAGATCCTTTGACATCAGTAATGACATCCCTTCTTCCACAACCTCTTCTGACTCTGGCCGGAACCTCTGGGAGCTCCCTGTCCTATTGCCAACATTGATTGTTTGATGATCTTCAGCAAAAAAAATTTTCAGTTATAAGGTACCAAAGTTGATTTGTTTAAGGCTCATTGTAGGTATGCTGAAGAGTCAATTAATAAAAAGGTTGCTTTTCACTTTAATCTGGACAAAGCATTTAAAAATAAAAAAACCCCAAACTGACAGTAAGTTTCAGTTGTTGGTCTTTAATAAAGACTTCATATCAACCAAGCTAGGGTAAATCGTGGCAGATGAAGTGTCACGGCTCTTTCAAAACACTAGTCATTTAAAAATATTTTGTTTTATGAACAAAAAAATGAAGTCCATATGGTTTTTAAATAAGAACAGCACTTGGTGGGGAAGTGGATTAAGCATAGTAGCTGTGAATAACCTACCACTATAGCATGGATTCTGACTTAATGGTCCTGACGGTCAGAGGAGAAAGGGCCCTGAGAGTTTGCCAGAGTAATCTCTGGAAGCAGACCGCAGGACTTGCTTCTCACTGTGACTGTTGGGTTCAAACCACTGACCTCTTAATTACCAGCTGGACACTTAAAACACAACACCACCTGTAAAGAAACGCACCTCTGGCTGTAAAGAAACTGCCAACCAACCAGGTTTCGATTTCCCTCTTAATTGAGAGTGAGCCAGATTAGAGAGTCATGAAAGACCTGCCTAATGTAATTTAGTTCCCATTGATGTTGATCTCACCACCTATCTCCCTCATGGCCCACTCTTTACAAACACCCCGCCCCCCTCAAATTGCTCCTTTATACTTCAATGATGGTTGTTTCAAGGACTAATCTGTAATTTCTGAACGATTTTGGGGGGCTTTCTGGGTGGGGGTTAACTTCATATCCCCTGAGTGAATGATACCTTATACTTCAGCCAGTGAGCAAATCAAGAGACTTTTATCTGTAGAAACATCCAGTATGTTTTGGCTTTATTTTTGAAGAATGTTGAAATGATTCTGATTTCCCTAAGAAATGGGGGAAACCTTTTGAAATAGAGCACTTTCATGGCTGTTGCCTGTAGGTTTATTCTTAAAGATTTATTTTTGGAGCTTTGCTTTGGTGACGATTTCGGGGACTTTGAGCCCTACCTGACAACACCTGTGTGTTGATGCCAAAGGACAGCGCTCGCTGTTCGTTGGCTCGGGCTGGATGCTTTCAAACTGCAGGTCACCCTTGCCTTTTCTTCCTGGAGGGGTGGATCAGCCTCTATGGAGTGTTTCTTCTTGTTGTTACATGTTGCTTCAGTTTCACCCTGGGCTTTCTCTCTTCCCAAGAACCTACGTCTTCAGTTCAGAGAGATCCGTCTTTAGTTTTTCACGGACTATTTATTGACTCTGTTCAAAGATAGACAGCACACAGTAGTTCAGAATACATTCGCACATAGGTTAATTGTGTCCAGTTTACATACATTTTTACAGAGAGACCGAGTGCCCTCAAGTCATTTCCCACTTGTAGCACTCCCTGAAGGCGATAGACCTTTGTTGGATTCCTATAGAACAAAATGTGTCTTTATAAAATCATTTTATTTGGGGCTCGTACAGATCTTATCACAATCCATCCATTGTGTCCAGCATATTTGTACAGAGGTTGCCATCATCCCTCACAATAGCACAAAATGTGTCTTAAAGTCAAAGAATTAAAACAAAAATTCAAGCCCCCACCTGCGACGTTGAAAGATTCTCTGGACAAAATGTTGAAAGATGTCAGAAGCAGTTTTAAAAGGACGGGAAGAATAAGCAGTGTCGCTGTACCCAAAAGAACTATTACACATGCAACCATTCCAAGCTGTACCATATGAGCAAGAAACACTGGTAATGATGGAAGAAGTCCAAGTTGCATTGAAAGCATTAAGCAGGGAAAAAAGGTTCTAGGAATTGATGGAATATAAATTGAAGTATTTCAATAAGCGGATGAAGCCCTGCGAACACTCACTTGCCTGTGCCTAAAAATTTTGAAGTCAACAATTTAGCCAACTGACCGGAAAGGATCCATATTTGTACCCATTCCAAAGAAAGATGATCCAACAGATGTGCAAATTATGTAACAATATTATTTGTACCACATGCAAATAAAATTTTACGGTCACTCGACAACATTTGTAGCAGTTTCTTGACAAGGAGCTGCCAGAGGTTCAGGCCAGATTTAGAAGAGGATGTAGAACAAGGAATATCATTGCTGATGTCAGATGGATTTTGTCTGAAAGCAGAGAATACAAGGAAGATCTTTACTTGTGTTTTATTGACTACACAAAGGCATTTGACTGGGTGGATGATAACATACTATAGATAGTTTAAGGAAAATGGGGATTCTACAACGCTTCCCCCATCAGGATTGGAGGAAGGCTTGTTAAGAACCTGGGATATGCACAAGACGCAACCTTACTTGCTTATTGTGAGGAGGCCTTGAAGCACTTGCTGGTAAAGATTTTAAAAAATGCAGTCTTCAGTATGGATTACAACTCAATGTAAAAACAAAACAAAAAAAGGCTGCACAACTGCACCAGTAGGTGACATTATGATAAATAGAGAAAAATTTGTCAAGGATTTCATCTCGCAGGGATCCACAATTGATGCTTACGGGTGCCGCACTCAGGAGATGAAATGGCACATTGCATTAGGTACATCTGAGCGTAGCCTCTTTGTTTTCATAGTAACCCACAGCCAGTTGCAGTCCAGTCTGTTCTTATGGTTGGTCTGCCCAGGTGTGTCTGGGCAAAACTCTGCTCCACAGGGGGTTTGCAAGGACTGTGTCTTATTCTTTGAAGGAGATGTCCAGGCCATTCTTTTGAGGCACCTCTGGGTAGATTCCCACCTCCAATCTTTTAGTTAGCAACCAAGTGTTTGAACCACTTGTTTTACCAGTTGACTCCGACGGTTACAACAGGAGGCTAGAACTTCATAAGCTATCTGGTGAGATATACGTCCAATGGGCTAATTTTGGAAAATCTATGTCTTCTGATTTCTAAGGGAAGCGAAACTAAGTATTTAGAGTACCCATGATCTGCTATAAAAACAGTAGATCATATTACTATGTAGTAGGCATTTCTTCGTGTATGGAGCCTGTTTATTGAGATGAGAAAGCTGAGACATAGGCATGTTTTAACGTCTTACTTCAGGGCGTAGTTCTGGTAAATAGAGGAGCAACAATTTGATTCCAAATATGGCTGACTCATGCACCCATTTTGTTTGTTTGTTTGTTTGGGCACAAAGTCATTCTCTTGCTATGAGTGGAAGCTAGGGGCGAGGGCTGAAGACTTCCTCTTGGCTTTCATGTATTCTTCGGACAGAGAACTTATGACAGAGTATTGCTTCAAAGAGTGTACAAGATGCCTGAGAAGGTGCACATTCCCCGGGATTCTTGTTTGCCAGTACCACACATTTGATTCATGGGGAGCAAGGTAGCAATGATAACTAAGCTGACTTCCGAGTAAACCCATTCGCCATTGTGCTAACCACTAGCCGAATCACTGTTATTTTAACAAACTGCAGGATGCCTTCTGGGGAGATGAGACTGTACAATTGTTTAATTATTCAAATGAAAATGAAATGCCTTGGTTTGAAATGCATTATGAAAGAATGAGACTTCCGGAATTTACGATAATGAATAAAGCTATTGAGGCATAGATATTAGGGTGATATGGAACTTATATGATTTGAAAAGGAAACATTTATATAACTTCCTAATGGGCCTGCCCTTTATGATCCAATGGTTCTTTTCCCATTTACAAAATAAATTGCATATTTCATTATGGCCCATTATCTTTTCCTCTGTTGATTTGGTAAGCTTTCTATAATTTACACTATATTAAAACAGGAAAAAAAAATAATAAATGAGATTAATAATATCCTTAAGCCTCACAGCATCTCCCTCCACCCCCTTTTACGGCACTATTTAAAACATTCAGTGCTGACATTCCTCCAAAGCTGATTTTAAATAGCCCTTTCTGTTTGAGCTTTGTGAGACCAATTAATATGAAAATGGAAACTCTCCGTTCATTCTGTGTTAAATTTATCAGTAGCAGAATTAATATAGCAATGAAAGAGCTTTTCCTGTATGGTCAGTAATATTATAATTGTAATATTATGTTATTATTTCCTGGACATGGAATTGGATTTAAGTTATTAATTTATTAAATCTATACCTAGTATATTGAAAGGGTAAGAGGAGTGTTTTCTGTAGCTTATATTACCTATATCTAAACCTTCTTTTCTTAAGGTGAGACATCAATTAAATAAATGATTTAACACTCCGCAGTTCTATCAAGTTGTCGATATTCTATGCATGTTACAAGGAGCCTTGAAGGGGCAGTGAGTTAAGCATTTGGATGCTAATCATGTGCCCATGGTTCCACCCCACCAGCTGCTCCTTTGGAGAAAGAGGACCTGTCCACGCATGTGACCGTTTCCACTGTCCAAAGTCGGCCGTAGATCATATTATTGGAATCATAACTGTGAGGCACTACGAGTTGGAATCACCGCAGTGGTGGTGTTTCGTTATTTGTAAATAGTCAATGTCACCATTCTGATATATCTTTCTCTTCCATTGTGTATATAAAGTTCTACAATTAAGAGCAGTGGATAATTTAATAAAAATTAAACCAGAGCAAAGTTGGGCTGCTTCGTATTATTGCCCCATGCAGGCAATCCTCACCACTAGCTCATTGGGTATCTTCCGCAGAGGAAGAACACAATGTATGTCCAATTGTACCTTGAGGTTTCTAGGTAACACTTTATCATGTGCTGCTTCCAACTGAGAATGTTCATATCTAGTGAAAGCACTGAACCATATGTCTCAATCATTGGAAAAATGATCTGCTTTATGAATTAATTTTTTTGGCATTCCACCTTTAAAGTATCATAGAATGAAGATGAAGGGTTATGTGGAACGATATTCATTATTGCTTATGATAATAAGAATGTAGACAACCCCCAGATATTGATGAATGGAGATGAGCTAAATGACAATTACATATTTATAGAATGGATTGTCATGCAAACATGGAAATGAAGACTTTTAAACTAGTGCACAGAAAGCCCTACTCTGTCTCTTTCTAAAGTATATCTGAAGAATCTGCTACCAGGTCAGGAATAAAAGCAATGGAGAAAAGTTACTCTTGCCTCTAAAGGAGAATACAAGAAACATAAGCAAACTCTAGATTCATAGCATTTTCAGTTTTCCTGAAGCGCAACCATTGAACTGCTAATCAAAACATAAAGTGTAAAGTGTTGCAACCATAGCAAGTACGAAGTATAATTATGGGAAAATCTGAAGAACCTCTTATAAACAATAACATGCAGACGGTTCACGCATGTGTGGAAAGTGCCTGATTCTGCCCCTTGCTGTACTTGTTTGTGACTTTTTCCCAGGACTATGATCCTTTACAGTGACAGGTCCCATGCTCACTGTCAAAATTATCTAGAGAAGTAGTCACTGACACTTGTGCATTGAACTCCTAAGGGTAGCTCACACAATTATGGTGGTTGGCAAGTCCAAGATACTGCCTTCATAGGTAAGGCAGTAGCAGGCTGGGGATGTTTCCTGGCTGGTGTCCAAAGGTCCATCCGTCATGAGACGGGAAGAGGAAGGGGTATAGAACAAGAAGCTCTACCAAGATATCTAGTTAGAGGCTGGAGGCTGGAGGCTGGGTGCACCCTGAGAGAATTTCCTTTTCAACACATTGATTACATTATGGAGGAAACCACGATATTGCATTAGATTTCATTGTGAAACAGCAATTACTCTTGTAGTTGGCCAACAGCAGGTACCGTAACCAACTGAGGTTGACACATCTCACAATCCCAACCACAGACGGAGGCCCCTCAGGCCTTAGAAACTGGCCTTACTTTCTTCTTCAAGGGAGCCAGACAAGAAGGTTAAAGCAAAAGGTGAGGGGGGGCCCACTTGCCAGCAGAAGAGGGAGGTTTCAGCACTTCACAACAGTTTTCTATCAGTCAGGACCCTCTCATTTTATGCCAACACCCCTGCTTGCTCTTTTTGTAAAGTATCTTATTTTCCTAAATGTTTTACTTAGCTTCCTGACCCATCATTAATTTCCCCTTGTATTCATTTTCAGAACCAGAGCATTCAGAAAGAACAAAAATGACTGATATTCATCATTAGAAATATCTACTTGAGACTATTTGCCCCACCATAAAAAATTGATCTGAGAAAAAACAATAAAAGTACTAATATGCACACCTTGATTAAATAACTAGTATGCAGTTTCTGAGAACAAACAGGTCAGTGGTATATGTATTTCTGATCGCAAAAGAATGCCCAGCCTGTTTTAAACTTCATTGTTAGAAGGTCAATGGCTTCCATCCTAAGGACCTTTCATGATTCATTCCACCACCACCCTTTCAAAAAGAAGTGTCATGCTCGCTACATTCCCCAAAGCATCAAGGTTAGGATTTTCACCTTCACATTCCAGACGGCAGTGTGTTGCTGAGCACTTATTTAGAAATGAATGAAAATAACAGCACATTATGGCAAGGAAACAGTTTTCAGACCGTCTTGCTATTATATAAGCATATTTACTCCTGGAGGATTATTAGAGTACAGAAAAAGCTTTTGACACTCTTGCTAGAAAAAAAAAAGTGGCATTGAAGATCTCCAGGCCAATTATATTAGAATATAAATTAGCACCTCTCTCTTAAAGGTATGAAATCATTTTGTTGCTCTAGCTAGATTCCTGAAATGCTAAAATATTGGAATAGGGAGGAAACAAAACAAAACTAATTTCCTCTTTTTTCCAAATCTTGTTTCCGAACTCTGCATCTTTGCTATCTTTCCCAGAGATGTAAACTTTTGTGTATAGGGATGATAAATATCTTCTTCCAAGTGAATTACAACCGAGAGATGGGTTGACCATGATTAAACATTAAACCTGCAATGAAAAAAAAAATTTACTTTGTATCCAAAACTATCACAGGAAAGAGACCAAAGAGTTCAATGTCAGAGTGAGAGGGACAAGCCAATCAGTAAAGTCCAATATAGACACGTAGCAGAAGGCCACATTCAAGATCACAATACTACTTCAGTTGTTTGGTTGTTTGCTGCTGATGAAAGAGATCTCAAGCCGTAGGGAACTTACACACAATGTAACCAAACGCTGCCTGCTCCTGTACCATGCTCATGATTGGCTGTAGGTGGGACATTTGTGGTCCACAGCAGTTTCATTGGCTGATGACTGGGAGGCCATTGCCAGTGCTGTCTATGTTGTCCTTAGGTGCCATGGGCTTGGCTCTCATATTGGACTCTGCTTGACCCTGTGTATAATGGAAGGAAGCCCTGCCTTATCGCACGCCGATCTCACCATTGTCCTGATGTATCTCCTCCTTGTTGCAGCCATGGTATCCATCTGTCTCATGAGGGCCCTTCCTTTTTTTGCTGCTCCTCCACTTTGCCACACATGATGTCCTTCTCCAGAGACAAATTTCTCTTGACAACATGTCCAATGTATGTGAGACAAAATCTCACCCTCCTTGCCTCCAAGGAGAACTCCGGCTATACTTCTTCCAAGACAGATATGAGGGTTTTTTTTGTTTGTTTTGGTTCTTAGCAGTCTATGGCACATTCACTATTCTTCCCTAACACAATAATTCAAGTGCATGCCCTTGTCTTTGGTTGCCTTTACTTAAGGTGGTACTTTCACGTGCATGGGCAGCGATGGAAAGGACCACGGCTTCAGGCAGGTGCATTCTAGTCGTCAAAGTTAACTCTTTGCTTTTAAACACTCTGAAGAGATCTTTTGCGGCAGGTTTGCTTCACACCAGCGGTGCCACCACCATGTGTCTGTCAGTATTTCGTGCAGCGGTGGCTAGTGTGTTGCCGAAAGCAATGTCACTTGTATTTCAAACACCAGCAGGGGGATCACCCCGCGTGACAGAACCACAGCGTCCATAGTAAGAACAGACTGTGACGAAGGAATAATAGACAGTCTACTGTGGAGGAACTAGCCACGGACAAGTCTCTGGAGAGCATTGAAAGTCTGTGTTCGGCACCTAGTTATTCCATGAATAAAGTTCCCAATATTTGTCATCCTCATGGGACCTTGTGGGACTCAGCCCCATCCTCCCTCACACCCATCACCCTGTTTCACTCACTCTAGCTGGCCTCCCACCAGGTCTGTTTTTCACATGATAGGATTGACCATGCCCCCTCCACTCCAAGTTCTTTGTGAACATTCCTCTTATGTCTTGTGAACCCTTCTTTTCTCCTCTTCGCCTCCCCGACCCCAACTACCCCCCATATGTCTACAAAATTGTTTGTGGTCATCAGCTCGACTCATCTTTCCCTTGGTCCCAGGAGGCTGATGAAGTCACAGCATTTCGCAGCGCTCCTTCAAGTACATATCACACTGACAAGCAAATGATTTTGTTAATAATGTTAAGAGGTCTGTCCTCTCCATGAGAATATCCAATTTAGGAAGGTAGTGATTATGTGTGGGTGGATGTATTATTATTTATCTGCTGTGCCAAGGGCCTGGTAAAGAGTCAGTGCTTATGGGGGCAATGATTAATTCAGCTGCATGGGCGAGTGATAAGGAGCAAGTGTAACAATGCATGTAAACAGCTTGGCATTGAGTCAAGCTTAACCGCCTTCTATTACACTTTGAGCTGCCGGTGGAAGGTCAACGCTTCATTAGTATGACTGGTCAGACTTTCTCTCCACTAACGTTTTGGTTACTGCGCCCGGGTGCCGGGAGGAGACAAAGAGGGCACGGTAGAATGCACCTTTAAGAAAATCGGAGGCACCGTGAACCAGCTTCCATTTTATTCATTCGAGCTAATAGCGATTCCATGAAGGTCAGAGTCAACTGGGTTCTAAAAATGGATTTTTTAGAAATAGGCTGTCAGGCCTTTCTTTCAAGGTGTGTCTGCATGAACTTGAACCACGATCTTACAGGCCTAAGTGCGTTCATCAGGTTGCCCATCAAAGACACCTTGATAGAAAAGGAGGTTGAGATACGCATGTGCTTTGTTGAATGTTGTTAAATAGCACTGGTTGGAGAAGTGCATTGGAGGACTGTCTTCCTTTTGGTTATCAGAAGGCACGTGCCCTGGGCCACTTTCTAATGAACTCTTTTTGTTCATGAGAAGAACAGTTGGTGTGATCACGTTCCTCGTGTCATGATACCAGTTAACTTACTTCTCGCACTAGTGTAACAAAACCTCACATAGATGAAGAAGGCGACAACAGTGGAGTGCTTCATGCTGCGCCATACCTCGTATCCACCCATTAGTTTACCCGATTATCATCGTGATGATATAGAATAGGACGATTGGTATTCATAATGTGGAGACCTAGAAAGGTTCATCCAACTTGCCATCATTACGCAGCTAGTGTGGAGTAGATTGGAATTAAAAAAAAAGTTTTATTAGCTTCTAGTTCACATCATTCAGTCTGGTATAGTTCAACCATTTCGAGGAGAGTTAAATTTACTCCTTAGTTTAAATTAATTTTGGCAGTTTCATTGACATATAATTCATATATCATAAAATTCAATTTTAAATATATTAAAATGAGTTGTGACATCATTACCACAATGTATTTTATACATTTTCTTCTTTTTTGTACTCATGATTATTAGCTACCAATTTCCCTCAACCTCCACTACCATAAATAACCCCCAGAAGCTATTAATCCAGTTCCTCTCTCCATAAGGTTAACTGTCTGGGATTTGGAATTTGAATGACGAGAGTGACACTTTCAGCAGCTCTTGCTCCCCCCTCCCCCCGCCTTCCTGTGCTGCCGATGGAACTACAAAGACGAGTTTCAGTCGCTTGTAGTGTTCTTGCACCTGCTCTACAGTTTAGGTTTATACCCTCTCATGATTACTCAATTGTCTGTCCCATCTCACCTGAAAGAGATTTCATATTTCTAATTCTTTGCTCAGTCATGACTACCATGACTATTCTATCATAAGAACAAAAGGAGGTGGGAGGACAGGGAAACGTTTAATAGGATTTTCTACTGTATTCTCTACAAGGTTAATCTAGCTTAGAATTTGGAAAGAGCTCTAGCTGTCCCCCTAGTCTGAACGTGGAGCACAAGGGAAGGCCAATGGGAGGAGGGAGATGAACGCAGTAACGAGGATCAGAAAAGCAGAGGACAGTGAGCAACACAAATAAGCTACAGAGCCCTGGAGAAGAGTGCCCTGTCTGATCGCAGATGCTCCTCTGGATAACTTCCAGGCCAAAACATAAAGAACAGATTTCACTTACTAAAGGAGTAAGACATTGAATCTGCCATATTCTTTGTACTATATTGTACAAGGGTTTGGCATTAGGCTGGGTTGTTGACAGAAACAAAACCAATGGTACTCATATGTGTATAAGAAAGAATTTTATATCAAAAAGTAAAGCACCTCTGCCCAGACCCACTCTTGTCCCGGGTCCCATGCTAGCTGGAACCCTCTTCCAAACCACGTAGCTGCAAGCCAGGGCACAGAAAGGTGAAGTGGGAAACAAAGAAATCCCAGGCTTGTGGATCCAGAGTCTCATGCGTCCACAATTGGTGGGAACATGGCAGGATGCCTGTAGCACCCTGAGCCTGTGGCCCACGTAAGGCTGCCCCTGGATGAAGACACAGAATCCCAGAGCTAGAGGCCAGAAACATTCTCACTGTCTTGATTATAAAAAAGGCCACACCGCCAAGGGGGCGTCACCAGGCTACCACCTGATTGATAAGATGGACTTTACCAATACACATTCACACAGATTCAACTTGACATAAAGTCTAACTGCCACAGATTTCATGTCTGTGTAAATATGTACATGTATAATATGTATATGTATAATATGTACATGTATAATATGTATTGTAAATAAAAACCAAACAAAACACCTTGTTTGGAAGTGCTCGATTCATAACAATGTCAAATAATTGATACCTTTGAATTTTGATGTTGGTAAAGACTACTGAATGGATCATGCTCGGCTGGAAGAATGACCAGATGCGCCTTGAATGCTGTACAGGCAACATGCTTCTTAGAAAGGATGATGGAAAGACTTCATCATACATACTTTGCACATATTTTCAGGAACAACCATGCTTAGTGGAGGGTCAGCAAAAAAGAGGAAGGTCCTTAATGACATGGGTTGACGCAGCGACTACATAAGTGGCCTCAAACATAGCAGCCTTCGCGAGGATGGGTCAGGACCGGGCCGTGTTTCTTTCTAACACTCAGTATTCATTTGAACTGACTGGATGATCCCCAAGGGAAGGACATCCCCGAGCCTTCATTTAGATTATTGACAAATGAAAATACCAGCTGAGGTTGTAGTATTTGCTACCAAGTATTCTGCACTTTTTTTGTGTTATGCTTTTGAGAACTTAGTGTGCTGGCAGAGGAATATTCCATAACATCTTGATTATTATTGCTTAGTTACTTCTTAATTTTAATTTTCCTTCAGATGATGATTCGAGTCACAAGTTTGTGCCTATTCTATTTGTGGTGCTTTCTTTTCTTTCAGAATAGAAAGTTAAGTTTAAGTTTAAGCAAAAAGAAACATTGGAGGCGAAATTGCATCAGTAAGTGGCATTTTATGATTTCATTGGTTTTAAATTAATTCAAACTCTTCTAATTCACAAATTCTTCCAAACATATATATCATAAGCATGTAGAATGCTACTAGACTAGATTCTTTTAAGATTGTGAATGATGTTAATGCTAATTAGCATCCTGAAACAGGAAATAAAAGCAATACTGACTATAAATATGCATAAAGCAGCATTGCAAATTCCATTCTGAAGTTATCCACTTCAACAGTCTATGTTGGCCTATAAAAATCTCATGCAAAGATAGCTTTATAGACTAGAGGAAGAACTGTTACTTTTAACTGCAATTTAATGACTGGATGGCTTAAAATCCTGTAGCCTCAGCTCAGAGAAAATGATCTTGTCTCAAAAGGAATGGTCTGTTAAATTCCACCATTATTTATTCCATGTCCACAGTGGGCACGGCATATACAAAAGCACGGAGCAACTATTGAAGTCCTTTGCAAAAGATCCTTTCTGCAGTTGAATGGTTTTGTTTCAGGAGAACATTAGAGATGAAGGGAAGAGAAACGTACCGGTTGGGTTATTAGAAGAACTCCATAGCCCACCGCAAACCACTCTGATTGGATGCGTTCTCATTGGTGCCAATTTGATGTACTTGTGGGAATTAATACATTTGCTAAATCAAAAGAATCCCAATGCTGAAACAACATATTATTAAAAACACAGGAAAGATGTCAGAAGAAATACTATCGACAACTGTTGTGACATCTGGCGCTCTAAGGAAAGGAAGAAGAGGCAGAAACACACTGGATCATGATTGCTGTCGTAGAGAGCGAACAGTGGCATGTACTTCAGCTGTGGATATTACTAGGAGGTTGTTCTGCTCTTGCCATTCATTTATGAATAAAATAAAAATAATTTGCTTCAGGGTCCCTCACTTAATAAGAAATACTCCCCCCCTTTTGCTTATCACAGGCCTTGCTGTTTCTTCAGGTATTTCTTATTCCATCTGCAGTCCGTGTTTTGAAAATTCATGGTTGCTATGTAACATGGGCTTGGAAAACCATAAGGGAATCACATGGATCCAAGAAATGAGCCTGAAATGACACAGCCACTTTTCAGAGAGGGGTCTATTTTCTAAATCAAGGGTTCAAAACCATGACTGTGCCCCTGTGAGGCTTTTGAAAACAGCAATGCTTGGGCCATTCCCAGGCCTACAGACTCAAAATCCCTGGAGTGCGGGGAGCAGGGCATCTCTCCTGTAATTCAGGTTCATAGTTGGAGTGGAAAACCATTGGCCTAAATCATGTTTGTGCAGTCCCTAATCATTTATAAAGTGTGTCATAATCGACAATCTCATTGAATCTGGTCTCATAGACAATGAGCCTGTGGTTAGTTGCTTGTCTTCCTGTTCATTCTGAGTCATGGCCACCCATGGCCACCCCATGTGTGTGGAGCAGACATGCACCACAGGGTTTTCAAGGCTTTGAGTGCATGGAAGGAGATCATCAGGCCTGCTTGCTGAGCTACATCTGGGTGGGATCAACTTGCCCACTTTTTTTTGGTGGGGGGATGGGCCTGGTCTTCCAGTGATGAATTATTTGCTTCAACCAGGGTGTCCTAAGTTTTGATATCAGACCATAGATTCCTATTTGGTATCTCACTTTAAATCTAAACTTCTGATGCAAAACCATCCCTTTCCCATTTATGATACAATTTACAGATAGACAATTAGCCAGGTCATTAGTCTTCAGCTTAATTAATTTTGAGATAATGAATGAGCCCCGCTGCTATTCCTTTCCCATCACCAACTGCCCAACCTCCATGAGAGTAGCCCCATCCTGACTTTTAACACAATGACTTAGATGCAAACTGATTTTCTGTTGAGATATATAAATCACCTAATGTGAACTCTTTTGTGCATGCTGAATGCATCCCGGATTTCTGAATGTTGTGTGTGGCAACCATTCATTTATCCTCAATGTTTATAGTACCCCATTGCTTGGTTGACTATACCAGAGTTTATTTATCCATTCTGATATTGACAGAAATTTAGCTTCTAGCTTTCACCTATTTCCAGTAGTGTTATAAGCCACTTTGGTGAAAAAATGGTTTCTCTTTCTATTGGTTTATGCTGTGGTTCTTGATAGTTGCTGTGAAGTTGATTCCATGCATGGCGGCTCTGTGTACAATGTAAGGAAATGTTGTCTAGGATCGCACTCCCTTCGTGCCCCATGACTGTTTGCACATTTGAGGCCATGTTTTGTAGCTTCCAACCTAGAAAGCTCTATTTCCAGCATCATATTCGGAAGTTTTCCATTGTGATTCCTATGAGATCCATGGACAGGTTGTTGGAAATAAATTGCCAAGCCTTTCTTTGCTGGAAAATTGGGCTAGAAATATCCTCCAAAGCCTGCCCATTCTGAATGACCTTGCTGGTGGTATTCAAAATGACTGTGGCATAGAGGTCATCGTCATGGCAACACATAAAGCAGAATGTGGAAAACTGATGGATGAGTCATGGATAATCAGTATCTATGTAGAGAAATTATCATCTCTTTAAATGATAATGTTAAAATTGTTAGTGAAAATGACTTCTCATCTTTCCATTCTAAGCTTTCTCCCTTTAAAATTCTTACCATCATTCTGAACGTCCATATTCAAACCTCTGAATAAAATGATAAGGCACCTTAATTTTCTCATAGGTATGTACCACAATTAATAATCAAAAGCCAAACCCATTGCCATAAAATAGCTCCTGACAAGTCATAGCAAACACAATACTATTTTTGAGGAGGCAAATTAAGCTTAGCCCACAAAGTAAAGCAAAAATCCCCACCCCAAACCCACTGCCATTGATACAATTCTGACTCATAGTCACCCTGTATCTGGGGTTTCCAAGGTGCAAATCTTTATAGGAGCAGACAGCTCCATCTTTCTCCCATGAAGAACCTAGTGGTTTTGAACCACCAATCTTGCGGTTATTAGTACTATGCTAACTCAATAGCACCAGGAATCCTACCACAACTAATAGTCTCTAATTATTTTAAAGGGTAATCTCTTGACCTAAAGGGACAACTGTTTGATAGTGGAATTACAGGAGTTCAGGAGTCAAACATGAAAGAAGTATTGGCAGAGATCAGCAAAGGCTTTTTTCTTATTTTGATTAGATTTTTAAAAAATTTCCCGTGATATATAATATTATGCAGAAAACTCAGCATGATTGATTCATTAATCGGTTACTTGGTAGAGGTGGTCAACTATTGTTTGACCAAGTGTGTGCAAACAGTCCTAGGATTCTATCCCCTTTTCACTCTACTGACATATTTTGGACAAACTCCAGCCACCTACCTAGAGACCGTGAGTTCATAAAGAAAGAAGAAAAAAGATCCACTGTCATTGAATTCATTCAAATGTAGAGGAAACTTATACAGATTTTCTAAGGCTACAAATCTTTATGGATTAAGATAGTCTCATATTTGTTACATGTAACACCTAGTGAGTTTGAACTGCTGACTTTGCAGCTAGCAGGCTTGTGTTTAACCCACAACACTACCAGGGATCCTTCATTGTGTGCACATATACCTCAGATTCCATCTTTGGAGTCTAGCCCGATGTCTTTCCTTGCATCAGGCTCCTTTCTGAAGAACCTTAAGGGCCCTAAGCACTGTGTGTTCCCAAACTTATTTGACCTACAACTCCTTTACCGTAAAACAAAACCAAAGTCAACACTTGCCAAACTCCTCCCCCGCAACACAAACACAATGAAAAACTTTTGTACTATAACCCAGAATCCAGGATAAAGTGTAGGCATCTGTCTTTGTGGCCCTTGACTCATTCCAGTGCCTCCCAGGGGGTGATCTCGCCGACTCTGGTCTAACAGTATCTGTAATAAATCAATTTTAGCTTGCAGATTCATTAATGTTACTGATGAAATCGTTCCTGGTCTTTATTGTAGAAGCTAGAAGGCTGCTTAGATGAGTTGATGGAATGTGCATGAGCTTCTGAGAAGTGGAGAAGTCATTGAACTTTTCTCAATCTCAGTTTGCTCAAATATAAATTTAGTAGAATCACATTTCATCTCCAGATTAGTTAACATTGAGTTATGACTCATGGTCACCCCCTGAAGGTGGCCTCACAGGGTTCTCAAAGCTGTGGCTCTTCAGAAGCAGATTGATAGGCTGTTTTTAAATTGCCCCTGGATGGGTTCAAACCTTCAGCCTTTCAGCCGAGCCGTTAAACATGTGGCTTCTATATTCCATTAGATGAGCCAAGATATATGTCTTATGAGTCTATGGGTTTATACCAGAGTACTGAGTGCCGCAGAAATGACCTTAAGATGGCTGCTAAAGACCATGCACTAGCTCGTATTCACTCTTGGAGTAGTGTCTGATATTTTACAAGTTCTTAGACATTCTGAACTGGTGATTTTTTGAGGTCCTGTGGTCAATGAATAAAAAAAAAGTCTTATTAAAGAGGAAGCTGCTGATTTGACCTGCCCCTTCGCCCTTATGGGTAAGTATGAGATTTTTAATAAAAACATCAAAATCCCTTTATAACACCTCCAAATCTTTTACCCATAGAGAGAACATTGTTAGGATTCAGAGAGGCTTACATCATATTTACATAGAGAATCAGGTGTGTGCTAGAGGTGCAGAAAGAATTATCTTAGGAGAGTTCATCATTACAGAGGGTTAATTATTCAAATTTGATTTAGTTAAATCCTCAGGTCTACCTCTGGTCAAGCATGTTAATAAAACCTGCAAAGCCGTTTTCATTGCTATTAATTTGCTTCTGAATGGTATGAATTGCCACATATGGCAGATGGATACAAGCCTTTAATTAGGAGGTGATCATTGATAGACATCCACTCTGCTCCCGCTAAGATGCATGCTAATAACAGCATGCATGCCGCCACCGACTCCAGCTGCTGTTCTCCCACCAATACCAACAGCAGTTCTCCCACTAATGACACAGCAATTCCACTATCAATACAGAAGCCAGATATACACTAATAGACAGGGCAGCAACTGGGCTGAGCGCATGATAAAACATGGTCCTTAGAGTTAGGGTTGGCGGGGGGAGGGGCGGAAGAAAAAACAACGCGGTCTTTGAGTGTAGGGAATATATCATATGTCATAAATGCTCAGATGGCATAGAAAGTGTTCAATCCTGCCTGACTTATGTGGCTCAGATCTTCCTTCATCTTTTGCCCTCATCACTCGGCCCCATGCACTTTTTTCTTCAGTCACACTAAACTCAAAACTCACTCCATCAAGTCTATTTTGACACATGGTGACCCTACAGAGCAGAGAAGCACTACTTCCTCCATTTCTGACACTGTACCTCTTGATGGGAGGAAAAAGTCCCATCTTTTCTCCTGGGGAGCCGTGGTGGTTTAGAACTGCTAACCTTCCAGTGAGCAGCCCAAAGAGTAACCTCTACACCAGCTGGGTCACACTAGCTTGCTGTAACTGCCTGCTATTATTTTTCTATTTTAAAATAGGGAGACACATCCATCCATGCAAGAAGAGGTGGGTTTGTTCGAAACTGCTAGGAGGACCAAATTCCCCAGACCAGACTCACCGCCACGGAGTCACTTCACCCACGATGCCACCAAAACTCTCTTGCGAAGACAGAAGTAGATTTTTTTCAGGTGAAATGAACAAAGGTTGTGCTCACAGACGTAGTGAAATTATGGGGTAGGGAGGACTAATGATAAAAAGTTAAAGGAACTTGTTAAGCTAAAAGCTAACCTAATATTAATCTCTCCCAAAAGCAAACTCGCTGCCATCAGGTTGATTCCGATTCATAGAATCCCCATAGGACAGTGCGGAACTGCTTCTGTGGGTTTGTGAGGTTGTAATTCCTTGTCTTTCTCTCATGAACTAGCTGGTGGTTTTAAACTATTGATATTGCTGTTAGCAGCCTAGGCAAACTTTAATCTCTAACCTTTCATAATGTTTGACCAAGATGCACCTGCTCAGCAGTGAAGTTTTTGTTTCGTTTTAAATATAAATGAAGAATTCTGTTGGGAGTATTTTGGACAGGGTGTTTTGGCCATAGCTCCATGCGGTCTCTCCCCTTATCTTAAGGGAGCGGGCTTATCTGCGGATCTGAGGCAGCAGGTACAGATCTAGGAAGAGTCAGCAGAAACCAAGTAGGAAAGCTCAGACAATGAAATCAAGTTTGCTTAAAGTTGGGTTAATTGACATTTACCTCATCTTGGTTACAGGATTAAGAGGGAGATACAGGCTTACAGTCTATTTAACATTATCCATTCTAATTTTATTTTCTAACCTCCAGGGACATGCTTGAGCAAGGCCTCACTTCAGACCAAGCTGATTTTATTAAATCATTTTATTGGAGGCTCATATAATTTTTACCACAATCCATACAACCATCCATTGTGTCAAGAACATATATGTACATTTGTTGCCATCATCATTCTCAAAATATTTGCCTTCTACTTTAGCCCTTAATATCTGCTGCTCATTTTCCCCCTTCCTCCGCACTCCCCCTTACCTCATGGACCCTTCATCATTCATAAATTATTATTGCTGAGTAAACACTTTTTACGGGCACTTTCAACAAACAATTTATGATTCCAACTGGAATCTGGCATTGTACGTTCTTTGACCTACAATCAGTTAAACTTTGACCAAAAAAAAGAGAGAGAGAGAGACTGAATTGCTTCTTTACAGCAGTATCAGGGGAGATTTCAGGCTTCAGTTGAATTCAGATTAGATTATTAATTTTGCACGCTTCTTGTTTTCTCAGGTGCCACCGAGTCAGTTCCTACCCACAGCGTCTCCATGCACAACAGACCAGAATGCCGCGTGCTCTTGGGCATCCTCACATTTGTTCCTATGCTTCATCTCATTGTTGTCACCAGGATGTCAGTCCACCCTTTGGGGGGCCTTCTTTCTTTCGCTACCCCTCTATTGCACCCAACACGATGGTGGCCTTCTCTGGGGCCAGTTTTCTCCCGATTGTATATGTCCAAAGCATGTACAATGAAGTCTTGCCATCCTTGCCTCTCAGCAGCACTCTGGCTCTGCTTCTTTCTAGACAGATAGGGTTGTCTTGTTAGCGTTCATGATGCTTTCAATATTCCTCCCCAGCACCGCAATCCAAACGCCCAGATTCTTCTCCAGTCCTGGGGGTTGCAGTCACTCATTTCCATTATGCCTGCCCTTCCGTTTTAAGGCGTATGCTCTGCGTGCACAGGGTCTGGGCAAGCGGACTGGGTGTTTAGGTGCTGGTGTTATTTTCTATAAAGATAAAATTTGCCCAGCACCCTTGACGTAAGAGTCTACAGAGACATTCATAAGCAGTTGTTCTGGCCCATTCTGCTTACCCCGTCTTTTCTTCAACATAGACCTGTCTGAGTTAGCTTGTTAAACTTGATCTTCTATTACCCTTCTGTAGACGCGACAGTGTAACGGGGTTCAGAGCACTGAAGTAGAGCTGGACTACTTTGGTGTGAACCCTAGTTCCACAATGTCTGCCAGACTTTGGGTCAGTTACTTCATCTCTCTGCCTAGGCTTTCTTCTTTTTAAAGCAGTGATGAGTATCATGGTCCCCAAGGTGCTATGAAAATAAAACGAAGTCGCCCCTATAAGCAATGAATAATAAAATATGAGAAAGACCCTAAAACAACAACAACAAAACCCCCAGTTTCTGTGAAGTACAAGCTGCCTCAGGGCAACCCCATGTGTGACAGAGCAGAACTATAGTTCTTTATAGAATTCTCAAGGCTGTGACGTTTTGGAAGCTGATTACCAGAACCTTCCTTCCCCGTGTTCCTGGGTGGGTTTGTACAGCCAGCCTTTTCAGCCCTAGACTCTTTCCTGACTCCAACCCTCAGACTCACTGTCATGGGGTCAACTCATAATGACCCTAGAGGACAAAGTGGATCTGCCCCTATGGGTTTCTTTGCCAGAGTCGAAGACTGCATCTTTCTTCTGCCTAACCGGTAGTGGTTTCCAACTGCTGACCCGGCAGCTCAGAGCCCAGTGCTTAACTGACTACACGAGGAGGGGCTCACTCCTAAGACTCAGGCCCAGCAATTCCTAAAACACTAGGTATTTTAAAAGAAGTCTTTTATTGTGGAACGTAGTTCACATTTGAAATTGGTAAATACTAGATTCCACCCCCCCAAAAAAAAACAAAAACAAACAGTAGCTGCAAACATTCCTCTACTGACTCAGCAACTATTCACCATGATCCACTATTTCTGATAATCAATGACATGTTCTTTGTGGACTAGAATCTGTCAGGGATGCTTACAACTTTTCTTAAGGGTTTCCATTATATAATCTCATCTATAATAATAACCGTGTTAGTTAAGGAAATCATTATTCAAAGGGCTGAATCATCTACATGCAAATGAGTTTGGCATAATTTCCTCAAGCATGGTAATCAGTAAAGAGAGGATCTTCATTTTCTTTCCTAAATGTGTCTGAAAATATTGAACAAGGAAAATGGGGGAGGCCCAGTCAGTAGTCTAACAATCTTAGTCACATCCTTGTAAAGTAAGCTTCTCTGTCCCTGGCCAATCATCATCTATCCTAAAAATCACTTCTTGTCAGGTTTGTCTCTATAGTTTATCGTTTTATAAAAACAGGTCACTATTTAAAATATATATATTTTTGACTTTGACTTTACCCTGGTCCTAATAATCTGTCAATCATTTTCTACCTTTTAGAGTTGTGATAGCTAGATTTTATGCCACTGTGGGTGGGCCAGGATTCTTCTCTGATAAGCTCTATTATAGTGTAGTCAACTCCATGAGGGGCCCCTCTGTGAAGCAGCCATGTCACTGAGGAAAGAACCATGAGGGACGTTTCAGCAGGGGTGTGGCCTACTCTTAGGATGGATTGGCATGATGAAGATTCTGCTGGATATGGATTGTGCATCTGGTTTTTTGATCTCCTGTCATATCCCCTGATGATCCCAGGAGCCAGCAGACTACTGATCTTAGATTCATTTGGACAATGTT
This sequence comes from Tenrec ecaudatus, assembly GCF_050624435.1. NCBI lineage: Eukaryota > Metazoa > Chordata > Mammalia > Afrosoricida > Tenrecidae > Tenrec > Tenrec ecaudatus. The sequence continues at coordinate 201,821,004 of NC_134532.1, forward strand.
AGATTCTTTTGGCTCTGTATCCACCAGCCTGTGATCATCTTCCTTTGCCTCCTGCTTGCTGCTTGCTGCTTTGCCTCCTGCAGCTACTTGGGTTGGGAGAGGCCACCAGTTTACCTTCTGAGCCACGATGTTAACCAGACGGGACATACCCACTCTTACAACTGTGGCAGCCATTTCTGGAAATCAACCTTGTTTGGGGGACTTCAGCCAGTTTCCACAATAGTCTTCCAAGAGTTTTGATCATCTATGTCCAAGCCATAATCATTTGAGTCATAATCACTTTATTATAGGAATGTCTTAGGAGCCCTGGTGGCATAGTGCTTACAGGTTGGGATATGAATCATGAAGTTAGCAGTTCAAAACCACCATCTTCAGAAGAGAGAGGAGGCCTTCGACTCCCTTAAAGAGTTTGTCTCAGAAACTCCCAGGGCAGTTCTATGCTGTTCTCTTGTCGCCATGTGTCAGAATGGAATATGGTAGTGATTTTGTTTTGTTTTTAATAGGCATGCCTTACTCTACTTTTTATCCATATTTTTATAAATACATAGAAAAATAAATCTGTGAAAGGATGAAATGAAATAGTTCAGTGTAATATTTCCTCTTTGCCCTAGTTCGCTCATACATGACCCCTCTTTGGATGTCACTGGTTGCTTATTTGGACAATAGAAACATTTGAGGATAATAGACACTCTGTTGCTTGACAAAGCTCCCCAAACCACAAACTCTGCAAGGTGAACCCATGGGTTTGGATGCAGATTATTTTATCGTCGCTGCCTGTTGTTGTTGGTTTAGGGGGTTTGCAGTTTTAATCTAGCTCTAGTTAGACCCCGTCTTTCATGCTTTTTGAGGGTCTGTTTTGGGATGGTGGAAAACCCATGGTTTATTCTTTGGGTAAAAAATAGTTTATATGGAGGTTACTAAAGAGAGACATTCAATCCATTTTAGGAAGTAACTGAGTAGTCCTCTCTGATATGATTAGAGCATTTGGATGACTTTTGGAGAGCAGCCTGGGAGGGAAAGCAGGGCGCTGCACAATAACCTTGGAGCTGGAAGCAAATCATTCCCAAAGAACTGCTTCCGTTTGTTTTCTAAAGCATCACTTCAACCCAGTGAGTTCAATGGTGCTGTTGCACAAGGTGGCTTCAAAGTAGTTTGGGGAAAATTCCATTATTTCCTCATTCTATTCTTCCACCAACTTTTTGATGGCACCTGTCAAGAGATAGCAAAGCCTTTCACAGGTAGCATGGTCAGATCTTCGAAACTAAACTTGGAAACTCAAAGTACGTTTTAGCAATGCTTCTCAACTGTGTACAAACTGTCACTCCCTCATTGTTGGCTGCCAGTGAGTCAACTCTGACACAGTTCAACCTTCTGTGCAAGCGAGCACACTGTTGACGGTCATGGCCATCTCCATGACCTTTAATGTGGTGGAAAGCCCACGATGGAGACCAAGATTTTAATCCAGCCCCTTGAGATGTTTCCCATGTTTTCATATTTTCACCGATCTCCTATTTCATCACTCAATATCGTGAACATTCCTCAACAGTACGGAATTGCATGCTCTTGAAAATGACCTATTTATGAGACAGTAAGAAAAGAAAGCGAGTTCTTTACCTTGCAGGGAAAGGATTCTAGATTATTGTGGAAATGGTTAGTGGTCATTAAAGACTGAAGACATCCTAGGAGGCACACATTGTTAGGCAGGCTTTTTTCTTTTTAATAATTTTATTGGGGGCTCATACAATTCTTATCACAATCCATAAATACATCCATTGTGTCAAGCACATTTGTACATTTGTTGCCATCATCATTCTCCAAACATTTGCTTTATACTTGAGCCCTTGATATCAGCACCTTCTTTCCTCCCTCCTTCCTTGCTACCCTGTCCCTCATGAACCCCTGATAATTTATAAATTATTATTTTGTCATATCTTACACTGTCTGACATCTCCCTCCATCCACTTTTATGTTGTCCATCCCCCAGGGAGGAGGTTATATGTAGATCCTTGTAATCAGTTCCCCCATTCTACCTCACCTTCCTTCTACCCTCCAGAAATTGCCACTCTCACCACTGGTCCTGAAGGGATCATCTGTCCTGGATTCTCTGTGTTTCCAGTTCCTCTCTGTACCAGTGTACATCCTCTGGTCTAGCCAGATTTGTAAGACAGAATTGGGATCATGATAGTGGAGAGGAGGAAGCATTTGAGAAGTAGAGGAAAGTCGAATGTTTCATCGCTGCTACATTGCAGCCTGACTGGCTTGTCTCCTCCTCATGACCCTTCTATAAGGGGGTGTCCAGTTGCCTAGAGATGGGCTTTGGGTCTCCACTCTGCACTCCCCCTCATTCACAATGATATGATTTTTTTGGTTCTTTGATGCCTGATACCTGATGCCTCTGACACCTTATGGTCACACAGGCTGGTGTGCTTCATCCATGTGGACTTTGTTGCTTCTGAGATAGATGGTTGCTTATTTACCTACAAGCCTTTAAGACCCCAGATGCTATATCTTTTGATAGCCAGGCACCATCAGCTTTCTTCACTACATTTGCTTATGCACACATTTGTCTTCAGTGAACATACTGGCACACACTGATATGATTTTTCATTCTTTGATGCCTGAAACCTGGTCCCTTCTATACCGCGTGGTCAAACGGGCTGGTATGTTTCATCCATGTGGACTTTGTTTCTTCTGAGCTAGGTGGCTGCTTGTTTACCTGCAACCCTTTAAGACTCCAGGCACTATATCTTTTGATAGGCGGGCACCATCAGCTTTCCTCACCACATTTGCTTATGCACACATTTATCTTAAGCTATCGTGTTGGGAAGATTTGCGTCATGGAATGCCAATTTAATAGAACAAAGTGTTCTTGCATTGAGGAAGTACTTGAGTGGAGGTCCAATGCCAATCTACTCCTTAATACTAAACCTATAAATATATGCATGTAGATCTATTTACCCACCATCCTATATAAATATATTTACATATGTACATGCCTGTATTTAGACCTCTATATTGACAGTGTTTGTAGTCAGTACCCAGATGTGTATATTGTGCTATATCCAGATCACCAGGACATCTCTTGGTAGTGTACAAAATTAGACATATTTATAAGGTAATATTCTTAGTCCTTTGCACAAGCTAGTGACTCTCCCCCTCACCATCATTGGAAGGAAATGTTGCCTCCCCCTAAATTATTCCATCTGAATATCCAATCCTGACATTTAAAGCAAAGCATGTTCAAGGTTTTTGTGAAATTTAAAGTTTGTGCTAAATTAGGGCTGTTTGGTGGGAAGTGAATGTTGCATTTGTTAAGGACATTTGCTTATAGAAGTTTGATTGACTTACGGCTCTAGAAGTGGGTGAATCAGAGCCAGTGGCAAAAGAATGAGAAAGTGAAGTTGGTGGAACAGTGACTCATTGCTATTTCTCATCATTACAGGCTGAAGGACAATGCATTATAGTGCAGAGGCAAAGAAACCAAGCCATGGCTATTTCTTGGGGGATTTTACCATAACAGAAAGCAAAATCCTAATACTTTATTAAGTACGGTGCCTCTAATTTTCAGGAGACTCCCATTGTATAGAGAATAGTGCTCATTTTCCTGAAGGTAGTGTTGTTTTGCCGAAATATCTATTGAATAGAATTGAGGGTGGCTTGTATAAAAGGAAGAAGCGACTAGTGATGTCTGTATGCTTCTGAAAAATCAGCCAGTAGGGGCCCTAGTTCTACTCTGTCACCCATGGATTGCCATGACTCAATGGCAACTGTTGCTTCCCTACCTTGATAGATTACTTAAAGTTTTTCTTTCTTCCATCCCTTTGCTCATCTTCCAATTTTTGTATGCAATTAAACCCAGTGCTGGGCATGTGAAAGTACATTAGATATAATTAGATTTGCCTTCACATCAGTTATATTTTAATGGGGCAGGAGAGCCTATAATAAAAGAAAGTAGACAATAAGTTACAACATTTGACAAGTACCTTGAAGAAGCCAATCAAGAGCTTGTATAGATTTAAGTATGTCTTTCCACCAAGAAATATGCCCTTAAATCCTAACCTTGCACCTGTGGTCGTCCTAATGCCTTTTGGGAGTGGACTTTCTTTGTTGTGTTAATGAGACAATGTTAGTGTAGGTTTGTCCTATGAGTTGATAGCTTCTGAAATATAAAGAGATTAAACAAGCAAAGGAGGAAGCAGAGATGGAAAAAGATAGAAGTTAAGGAATTGAGCAGAAGAGACAAGGAGTTTCCCCCAGAGGCAATCCAGAGAGAAATTGTTCCTCTAGAGCTGGCACCCTGAGTTTGGAGGTCTACTCTCCTGTGATCCAATAACATAAATGTCTTTTTAAAATCTGCCCACTCGTGGTATTTTTGTTACAGTAGTGATAAGTAGCTAAGACAAGGGCCAGCTTTAAGAACAATGACAGTGGTGAGGAGACTCGTAACCTTACAAGGTGTATATTTCTCTTTTTTGTCAAAGGAGGAAACCTCTCTCTCTCTCTCTCTCTCTCTCTCTCTCTCTCTCTCTCTCTCTCTCTCTCTCTCTCTCTCTCGTGTGTGTCTGCCATGGAGTCCATTCTGACTCACAGTGACTACAGAGGACAGGGTAGAGCTGCCTTCTGTGGTTTTCCAGGGTAATCAGTCTTCATGGGCACAGAACACCTCGTCTTTCTCTGGTGGAGGCTGATTGATCAGCACCGATGGCCTTGCAGTTAGCAGCCTAATATGGAAGCTACCCCACCACCAGGGGGCCTAATGGAAGTCTTAGGGAGGTAAAGTGATAACCCCAGGATATATATGTAGTTGTCGAATGCAAGGTGTAGAATCAAGCCTTAGCAATAAGGCCTCAATCCACAACTAAATGATATGATGTATCCCATGAGCTGTTGGGCCTGCGTCTGTGGTTGTAATGTCTATCTCACCACACAGGAGAGTAGAATGCAGGTGGATTCCCTCGAATACCTTGTCTGAGGCTTCAAAAGACAGCGCTGCCTCCAGGGTGAAATGCGAACCATTTGTAATCTCGCTGTTCCTTTTTGTTTCAGTGAGACTTGCTTTTACTTTCCACTTGGTGATATGAACGAGGAAATATTTTATGGGGAACAGAATCAATGTTTGAGGTTAGATGTAAACAAATCAAGATATGCGTTTCAGGAGACTCTAAATCTACTAGGCAGAGTGTGGAAATGATAGGACCCAGCAATGATTGGCTGAATCTGAAAACAGGAGAGTCTCTTTCTCTCTCTCGGGTAAGACTGGAAATAAAAATGAGAGCTCAAAACAGTGGTTTATTTGGGAAAACTGTTCATAAAGAATCCCTATCTGTCCCCTTCCTAAGGTTTCTGAAGTTTACAGGCATTCCTGGGGGGCACTTCTGTGCCACCAACGGGCCGGCAGGCTGCTTGGTGCTTCCAGATGCGTTGCCCACTCCAACTACAGGGGCTCCCGCCCTGCTCTCTGCTGTGCACAGACTCCTCCTATGGCTTGTGGGCATTTAGAACCGAGAGCATTTGTGTGCAGCGTTCTCCATCTGTGCTGTTCGCCGTCACCCTCCGCGGAACGAGTGGACTATACGGCGCAGCAGCTTCACACGCACTGGCCAGCAGGCTAAAGGCACACGAAAGCGTGGGACACTTGGCCTGTGTTTAGGAAAATGCGCCTGTGATTGTGTCACCCTAAAACACATCTTCCCAAATTGCCCACCGAGAGGCAATGTCCCTTTGATGGCATCAACAGTAAATGAATGAGGGCCTCTAAGCTTGGCGGAGCCTCACAAAGCAAGCTTAGCCTTTCATGCACCTCATGATCAGACTCTTTCTATTGTAATCCTACCAAATGGTGGGCAACCTCCCCGTATTTAACTCTAACACGGAAATATTTACCCGTGTACCTTATTCCAAACAAAATCATATCCACTTCGCCATTCATTAGCTTACCCATGTATCCTCCATTCCCTTCATTCATGAGCCAAGTAATTGGAAAGTTAAATAATCCTTCAGATATTATGGACACAGTAGATGCCAACGATGCGGTTAACCACAAATGCCAGGAAGACGGTAATTCCATGGAAATATCTGCATCCATTTTTAAATAAACTTGTAGTCAATAAACAATGTAGATGGTAGATGGGCAATGTTGTTACCGAAATATGTACAATGCTAACTGAAATCCTTGGATTACAAGAATGGTACTAATAAAAATATGTTATTTGCTCTTAGAGCCGAAACAACACTAGAGCAATGGTTCATCAGACATTAATTTCTTTATCTAGACAGCTTTTTAAAAACTCCTTAAAAAGGCATATTGCATAAGTAAGTATACCTTTATTAATCTTGTCTAGCTATCAAACTCCTTTAAAAGTGAAGTTGCAGTCTGCTTATTTAAATATCTTCACTTATATGGACTGTATTCTGCCTATCACTGATATTCCTTTCGTGGTTTTAAAGTTACTCCTTAGAACCAGTTAAGACCTGTGATGAGTATATTTCCATTTTATTTCAAGATTATAAGTAACAGCCTGGAATGAAAATTTTCAGGGGGAAAATAAAATTGGCCCAAGTTTTAAAAAGTGGTTTGATAATCGTCATTATTGGTCAGCAGCAAGGAGCCTCCTGGCCCCCGCAGTACTGGACCTTTGACCGGTGCTCATAAGAAGAGGCCTCTTGAAAGGAAACCAACCACTCTTGGGGTGAAGTTTCCCATTCTATTTTTACTCCCGAATTTCCCATGTATTTAAATAAAAGCAAAGTTGTCCAAAGTCCACTTGTTCAAACTCCCTCAGCTCTTTGCCAACAGAAGTTCCACACTCTGCGGTCTGAAGCAGACAGCTCCAGGTGGCCTCTGGGTACCATCTTCCTTTCCGAATGAATCCTGCCTGGTGTCCTACATGCCCCCTTTCTCCTATCTCGGCTTTGCTCCTGCCCATCAACTTAGTCTCCACATCCGATTCTAATCACTCCTCTTCTTCGCTCCACTTTCCAGTGTTTCTCCTCCTCCTCTTTTCCTTGCAGTTTGCATGTTTCTTCACTTATAAAGCTACCTCAGGGCATCTCTGGTGGCTCAGTTGGATGAGCTTTAGTATGCTAGCCTCAAGGACAATAGTTCAAACCCACCAGCTGCTCTTCAGGTGAAAGACGATGTCTGTAAATCTACCCGGGAAACATGAAAGACCAAATAAGTGCGTCTCAAAACACCAGTTACAAAACTCTCCTTATTTTTAGAAAACCACTTCTGTCTGTGTGCTCTGCTTCCTGGTTTCTTCCCAAGTGGCTTCTCAAGCCCTTGGCCTCAGACATGGACACTCGGTGGACCTGGGAACACGATTTCCTCTCTCGGCGCCTTTGTTTTCTTACCCACAACAGTGAGCCAATACTACCAGCTTGGCAGTTGAGTATAAAGTAAGCGAGTGTTCTTAACATTTATTGCAGTGCTTCCCTTTGCGGGCCCCTGCTCCGTGACTGTCTGTCAATGAAGGAATACACGAGGAGAGGGAAAGTAACACCTGAGGAAGATCAATACATAAGACTGATTATTATCATATTACAAGGGCACTTAACTATAAAAGTCATTCGTAGACAACGTTACTGCTTCATGAATTGTAGTATAGCAATAGATTCAAATAATAGCACCCAAGAAAAGCAATCTTTTTTTGTCAGTTTACACTAACATAGGGCCTGTGCAACTAGAATACAAGCATGTGGACATGCCCTGTCCCACACTTCACATATACTTTGACATGTTCATGGGGTACGGGTTTGCAGCAAAGGAGAATACAATATTCTGAGATTTATATGGCTGTTACTTTTAGGCGCTGTCAAGTTGATTCTGAGGTACAAGGATCAGAGGACAGCACGTTTCCCTGTTCTGCGCCGTCCTCACAAATTCTTGCTATATTTGAGCCCATTGTTTTACAGCCACCATGTCGGTCCATCTCACCAATGGGCCTCATATTTTTCTCTCACCCTTTACCAAGCACGGTGTCCTTCTTCAGGGACTGGTTCTTCCTGATAACAGAGCCAAAGTACATGAGCCAAAGTGCTGTTGTTGGCCAGCTCTTGCACGCATATGAAACAATTTAAAAATATCATTGCTTGAATCAAACCAGCATCATGACTCTTCCTGTTCCAAGAGGTCTTGTGCAGTGCGTTTGCCCAATAAAAATGTTTGAACGCTTGACCTGTGTTTCTACGAGTGTGGAATAAAATTGTTGACAACCTCAATCTTTCCCCATTTATTGTGATGCTGCTCTACTGGTCCATATGTGAGGGGTTTTGTTTCATTACGTTGAGGTATAATCAATATTGAAGGATGCGGCCTTTGTGCTGCATCAGCAAGTGCTTAAAGTACTCTTCGCTGTCAGCAAGCAAGGTTGTGGCATCTGCACACAAGACGTTGTTAATCAGTCCTGCAATGTGGCTGCCGGCTGCTTCAGCAGTTTCTGGGACGAGTTGCTCAGCATAGAGATTGCAAAGCAGGGGGAATGGAAGCAGTGCTGACACACGCTTAGCTTGATTAACACCAGGCGATATAACCTGGGTCTTTACAAATGACTACTCTCGGACTGTACATGTGTGCTTCCCAAGCATCAGGAAGTGTTTAAAAATTCCCCTTTTGCCATGGAATCAGTAATTTGTTGTGATCCACACAGGTGAATCACGCCTTTTACATTTGTAAGAAAGCGCAGGTCAGCTTATACTTGGTATGTTCTACCCTCAGCTGAAACGTACCTGATATCAGCAATGAAATCTCTTGTTTCATGTGTTCTAACTTTGGCTTGAGATTCTGGCAGCTCCACGTGGATGTGCTGCTTTCACCACTTTAAAATGACCTTCAGCAGAGTTTCACTTGCATGTGGTATTAAAGATATTGTTCAATAATTTCCACATGCTGTTGAGTCACCTTTCTTTGGAATAAACACTAACATAGACCTCTTTTGGTTCTTTAGCCAAGTAGCTATCTTCCAAATGTCTTGGCATCGACTAGTGAGTGTTTCCAGGGCTTCATCAGCTGGATGAGATATTTCATTTGGTATTCAGCATTTCCTGGAGCCTTGTTTTCCTCCGTTGCCTTCAGCATAGCTTAGACATCTTCCTTCAGTGCCATTGATTCTTACTGAGATGGTACTTTGAGATGTTTGAATGTCAACCAATTCTGTTTGATACAGTGACTGGGTAATCTAGTCTTCTTCTTCTGGGGTTCCCTGTGTTATACAATCTTGATCCCATAGAATCTTAAAATACTGCAACTAGAGGCTGGGAATTCTTTTTTCCCATCAGATCTTTCCAATTGAGAAATACTGAGTGTGTTGTTCCCTTTCTGTTGAAAAGGAATTTTTTCCACTAAATGTTGATGCCCTTTTGTATGAGTTAAATTAGGACACCATACCCATTCTTTTGTATTGCTCCATTTTAAGTTCTTTTGTGTTTACAAACAAATGGCTTAAAGGTTTGCAAGAATAATACTTGCCACAAAAGGACACCGATAAATGAAATTCAGGATTGTCTTTAGAAGAAAGCTAGGGAATTGAGGACTTTGTGAACTAAACAAACAAAAAACTACAATGCACCATTCTTCATCATCACAGTTGGGAAATTATTGGTAAAGGAAGAGATGAAAATACTACTAGACGGTAAGAGATTAGTCTTTACATTTTACCCCCTTTTGACCGGTTTTCCCTCTTTCCATGGTACTGGCTGTTAAGCAAAAGGTCAGCACTTTGGGACCACTATAAGCTCCACAGGAGAAAGACGTGGCAGTTTGACTGTAAAGATTACAGCCTTGGGCATCCTAGGGAAGGAGCTACCCTGTTTGAGCAGGGCTTCGATGGGTTGTCATTGACATGAAGACAGCTTTTAAATCAATTTAAAGAGCAAGACATTAACATTGTAAAGCTATTGCTAAGTTTAACACCTAGATGACATGCGTGGAGATTTGCCATATGAAACCTCCTGCTGTTTGGAGAGAGAGACATCAGGGTGTGGATCCTCTCATGTCTATTCACTAAAAGATTGGATGGTTATCCAACAGAATGCTTATAAATGTAACAACCAGATTGGGATAAGATTTGTACATATAACAGAGAACGTTCTCAATTATGATTCATTTTTCTGGCCAAGCAACATGAGTTATTCATTAACCTTTAAAAAGTCCAACTTCTGTAAATTTTCAAAATAGGAGTAAAAATTAGTTGGTATTGATTTTTCCTTTTTTATATCAACTAAGGTTAAAAAATGGTACTGATGCTCCAGGGACAGGAGTTCTTACGTTGAGGAGAGTGCACTCCGCACTACCTACCTGCCATGTGTCCCCAGTATTGTCCTCTGTTGCAGTATGCTCCCACAAGGGGACAGCATATCATGTATGAGCTGTTGTTGGCCCAACAGTCCTCGCTGTGCCTTAGCAGCTCTGTACATGGATGTCATCCTCTGGGCTTGGTGTGCCAATGTGGGGTCTAGACCAGCTGTCCCTTTCTCTTTTTCCTTCTTGGTTTGTTTCCATGTTGGGGTAGCACTCTAGCCCCTCTCCCCAACCTGTAGGTTTAGTGTTATTCTCTGATGTACATACTTCTAGGGAGGGGTCATTTGGTGCTGGTTGGGACCAGGCCTGTAGCCCAATCTTTTCATGCATTCCTCCACGTGGTTACGGTGCCCTCATCGTTTGGTGAGCCCTGGTGGGGTCTATATGCACACTCGTAATTCTCAGGGGAGTCATGTTGACTTTTCACTACTTTAAGGAGATCTTGTGCAACAGAGTTACGAAATGCAATGTGTACTTTAATGCCTGACTATAGCTTCCATAAACATTGATTATGGATCCAAGCAATACAAAATCCTTAATAACTTCATACATTTCTCTATTGGTTACATTGCTATCATTCATCCAATTGTGAGGATTTTGGTCTTCTGTACATTGAGTTGTATCCATACTGAGGGCCGCAATGCTTGTTATTCATCAGCACGTGCTTCAAGACCTCCTCACTTTCAGCAAGCAAGGTTGTGTTACCTGAATATTGAAGGTTGTTAATAAATCTTCCTTCAATTCTGATGATATATTCTTCTTCATATAATTCAGCGCTCTGATTATTTGCACTCCATAGAGGTTGAGTAAGTATAGTGAGAGGATAAAACCCCGACACACAGCTTTCCTAGTTTATAAACCATGCAGTAGGCCCTTGTCCTGTAGATGGTTTCCAAACGTCTTGGCGTAGATGAGCGAGGGCCTCCACTGTTTGATTTGCTGGTTAAAGTATTTCAGATGGTATTCTATGAATAACTGGAGTCTCAGGTTTGGTTGTGAATCCAGGGTAAGAAGAAATCTTTACTTCAATCTTTTCTCCATTTATTGTGGTGTTGCTTATTGGTCCACGGGATTCTTGTTTCTTTCTTTCTCTATTAAAAAGCATTTAATTGGGGGCTCATACAACACTTATCACAGTCCATACATATATACATACATTGTGTCAAGCACATTTGTAAATTTGTTGCCATCATCATTCCCAAAACATCTGCTTTCTATTTGAGCCCTTGGTATAAGCAGACCAGCCTATGTGACCATGAGGTGTCAAAGGGATCAGGTTTCAGGCATCAAAGAAGGAAAAAACATTTCATTGTGTGGTCACCTTGTGATACTATCACTGTAGATAAAGCGAGTGCATAACCAAATGTGGTGAAGAAAGATGATGGTGCCGGCTATCAAAAATATAGCATCTGGGGGTCTTAAAGGCTTGAACGTAACCAAGCGACCATCTAGCTGAGAAGCAACCAAGCCTATGTGGAGGCACACCAGCCTGTGTGAACACGAAGTGTCAAAGGGATAAGGTATCAGACATCAAGGCGAAAAAATTATATCTTTGTGAATAAGGGGGAGTGCAGATTGAGGACCCAAAGCTTATCTATTAACTGGACATCCCCTTTCAGAAGAGTCACAGGGAGGAGATGGACCAGTCAGGGTGCAGCGTAGCAAAGGTAAAACACACAACTTTCCTATATTTCATAGCTGCTTCCTCCCCAACCTCCCCCACTATCATGATTCCCATTTTACCTTAGGGATTCTTGTTTCTTTTATGTGGAGTTGTAATCCATATGTTTTCAGTAAGTACTTCAAGTCCTCTTTGATTTGAGCAAACAAGGTTGTGTCCTCTGCATCTTGCAGGTGATTACTAACTTTTTCTCCAATCCTAACATCACATTCTTCTTCATGTAGTCCAATTCCTTGCATTACTTGCCAATCATACAGACTGCATAGTATATGAAAAACCTTTCTTGACTTTAACCATGCTTTATCCCCCTGCTCTGGTAGAATGATTGGTTCATTAGTACATTGGTGTATGTCCAGGTTCCTCAAGAGCAGCATTACGGGTTCAAGATTTCCTATTCTTTGCCATGTTAGCCATAATTTGTTATGATCCATACAGTCAATATAAGTTTACATAGTCAAACAGAAGTAAGCATCTTTCTTTCATTCTCTGATACCAGTCAGGTTTTATCTGACAGCAACAATAATATTCCTGTTCCAAGTCCTCTTGCGATTCCAGCTTGAATTTCTGCCAGTTCCCTTCTGATGTACTCCTACAACCATTTCTGAATTATCTCCAGCAAAATTGTAAGCAGCACACAATCTAAGAATAAAAGGCAACATTTTGCATTGGATGGTTTTTGTCTCACGGGAATCTCATTATGTGCTTCCCTTTACTTTTGTCATCGAGTGTGAGAGTGTCACTCTGTTCCAGCTTTGTTCTATGGATTCCCACTTAAGGAAACACTAACTCGTACTTGGCCGTTTTTGAATATTCCCCTCACTGCGTTCTAAAGATAACCACAGCCCCTTCTCTAGGAAAGAAGACACTGATGTCCAGGTGGTTTAGGAGATATATTGGACTTGAGAGATTTTATTGTATTGCTTATGAATTTTCGTGTGTCTCTCTATGTTTACGTTTTCCAGAATAAAAAGAGAAGTAGACAATTAATTACAATCTGGAAAGTGTCTTAGGAATGGGCCAAGCTTTAAGCTCATAAATCAGTTAAATTAAATTGGTGACTGTGTTACTCCTTGTCATCTTGGAAGTGCTAAGTTATAGCTACAGTGGAACCAGAAACATGAATCTACCAGGTAAAGTGTGTCCTTACAAGGGTAGGATGAAGGGTGAAAAGGTGGCAACCACTAGTCGGAATGATACAAGCTCAATGAAAGCATGAAGAAGATGCATCAACGATTCTTTACACAGGCAGCTTTGCCAGTGAACCTGGAGACCTTGCACAGAGAGTGACAAGCACTATCAGCCTCATGGTACCCAAATGATGCCAAGGTTGTCGATTGAGACACGACTCCCAGTAGAATCTTCTAAGAAGCTCTTACTGCCAGTTCCCTCAAGTGTCATTTGACCCTCCCAGCTCCTTCTACTTGTGCTCAGGAGTCCTTGGCCATTGCCTCTCTAAAAGGTCCTCGGTGTCTTTTAGCAGAATGACTTGAGTAGATCAATTTTTATTCTTCGTATTTTTTTCCTGGACCAGGATTTACTGTTTAAGTACTGTTCCTCTTAAAAGGAGAGAACATTTGGTGACCAAAGAAGAGCAGGAGCAGGTGTGGTGAGATTAATCATCTGTGTTTACAATGTGCCAAGTGTCTTATGCCAGGACAATGGAAAAGTAAGGGCTACGATCTATTCTTTTCTCATTGGATGGTGCTTTGTGTGCTGCTAGGATGCTAGAAATGATACCACCAGTATTTCAAAATCCAGCCTGATCATGCCTGGTGAATATGTTTCAGCAGAGCTTCCCCCCTAAGGGTGACTAGGAAGAAAGACCTGGAAATCTGTTTCACCGAGTGAGCCAATGAGAACTTTGAAGTCAGAAATGAGCATTGTCTTACATTGCACTGGGAAACGAGATGTCTAAATGAGAGGGCATATCAATGACACAGTGGCCAAGGCTATGGAGTCAAGGCTGGCAGCGCTCATGAAGATAGTAGGCAGGAAGTTGGTCCAAGGCTGAGGTGGCTGGACAGCAATGAACAACAGCAGCACAAATGAGGGAGATCAAAGATCAGATCAGTGCTACCCTAGGAAGAGCAACAACAGAAGGTGCTAGGTAAAATCGAGAATCCCCAAGGTAACTGAAAAGAGAGACAGGATGAGTACAGACCCCTATGGTGGGAAAGTCATCCGTTCTGTTAGGATGTGTCTTTGTTTGGCCTCTGAGATTAGCGATCGATGCTAGATTTACTCGGCTGCACATGCAATCGGGCTGGCGTCTTGGTATTTGGTCATAAGTCCAAGCCTGAATCTGTTCCGTTGGATCTTTGATCTTGGAATCTTCAAGTGCAGCTTTTGAGCAATGCCTCTCTGAGGGCGCTTCAACATTGGGCCGATCTGCACAGGGCCTGCTACTTCAGTACAAATGTGGGTGTGTGCTACCATAAATAATCCAGATCCAAGCCTCCGGTAGACATATTTGCTTTCATCATATGTATCAAATCACAACGTACAACTACCTTTTCCTTCTTTGAACTTTCGCTCACTTTCTGTGATGAAATTTAAATTCGAACGTTTTGAACAGACTCTATTCTGTCAATCATGTCCAAATCCAGTATGTTCCCTTTCAAAGACTTACACGACACAGTCTGCTTGAAATCTACTTTAACTTATTATTTTTTAAAATGCTTTTTCATTTTGTTCTATGGAGCAAGAGTATAGTTGGCTCCAAAATAAATTCTGCTTGAAGAGCTTTTCTTCCTCTCTCACGTCATCCCAGAGAAAGGAAGGCGCCTCCCCTCCTTCTTATTACCTCTTGATTGATTGTGTTTCCTTTTGAAATGCTAAGGTTTCTGCACCCAGGGTCTGCCTGTAGAATGTAGGTGTCCAAGGGACTTCCATAGAAACGAAAAGTGCACATTCATTTTTATTAACTTCCAGAACATACCTTAAAAAACTGACTTTATCTGTTGCCCCCTTTAGAAAATTGATCAGAGACACCCCCGCCCCAACCCCTGGGCACTGAAAACCTTTTGTCTATAGATCCTAATACAGGATCAAGTATATTGTGGTAGTTAAGTGGCGTTGAATTGGCGCTGACCCATAGGGACCCTACCTATGCGCCGCAACCGAACAAAATGCTCTCCTGTCCTGGGCGATCCTCATAATTGTGCTTTGGCTGGAGCCCATTGAGGTAGCCACTGCATCCGTCCATCTTGCTGGGGGTCTCCTTTCTGCTTTTGGATGAAATGTGGGCTTCTGTTTGCAGCCCCCTCCCATCATTCCAGTGCCCCCCACGCCCCAGAGGGCAGTATAAACCAACACGAATATCAGCCGAAGCACCTAATTTTACCACCAAAAAAAAAAACTGCATAAAAATGTGCTGAAAAACTTGGTTTACACTCGAGTATATACTTCCAGATAAATAATTAATTGAAACTTATTTCAATTAAGGGTACAGGCCGAAAGCGAATGACCTTACATATACTTTTGTCTGTATTGTTGTTGTTATTGAGTATCGTTGAATCAGCTCCAACTCCTTGCAGCCTTACCAAATGTTGCCCTGCCCGGGCTTCCTCACAGAAGCACTGTTCGAGTCCATTATTGCAGCCAGGTGTCAGTCAATTTTGTCTCAGATCTTCCTCTTTTTGCCCGAAAAGTCTGACGCCCTTTTCTAGGAGCTGGTCTCTCTGATAATATGTCTCAAGTAAGTGAGACAAAACTCTCCCTTCTCTCGTTAAAGGGGTATTCTAGCTCTTGATCTTCCAGACAGAATTGTTTATTTTCATGGAAGTTAATGGTTCATTATAGATTCTTTGCTAACACCATACTTCAAATGAGTCCTATCTTCTTATTCACGGAGGTGATTGAGAGCACCGTGCCTCCGCTCAGGCGTAAAAAGCAAAATGGCATCTTTGCTTTTTATGATTTTATAAAATATAGATTTATTGCCATATAATTCACATATATTTTTTAAAGTCATGCGGTAATCACCATAATCAAGTTTAGAACATTGTATTCATTCTTGTACCCGTTATTAGCTCCCCATGACCTCTGACATCCCGTACCATAACCCTAATGAACTATCAATGCAGTGACCGTCTCTGTGGAATAAGGAACCACAATGAGTTCCATCCTGTCTTATAGGGTCACTATAATTCAGGTTCATTTGATGGCTGTGAGTCTCTATAGATTAACTCTCCCAGATTTCATATTTTAAAAATTGTACAAATAATTCCAACAACACAGCAAAATACAATACAGAACAACCTCAATCCAAAAGAAAGCATAAGATAAACGAAACTAAAACAAATAAAATCTGAGTCAAAATGGGAAAAAATTGATAAAACATTAAATTTTAACCCAACTATATCTGCAGTAATCCACATTAGGATATACTCTGTCTGAGGGCCAGTGAATATTATTTTAAAAAGGTCTTTTATGCCATGAAACACGTTGGTTGATTTTTGACTACTACTTTCCTAGGTGTTGATTATTGAAACAAAGTGAATGAAATCACAGATATTTTCATATCATATTTCAGTTACACCGATATTGAAAAATTATAAAAGTAATTAAATCTGATGTTAAAGTTTTATATTTAATACCTGTCTAAGGATATACTATATCATAAATTTATTTTAGAACATTTGAGTTTTTCCTTATTTTAATTTACTTTATAACTGTACATATTTTATTTTATTAATTTACGAACGTTGTTCTAAGAAAGAAGTCTAAAGGCTTCTTTACCCAGGAGGGTTTATTGTTCAAGAAAGCATTAAATAATTAAGTTTATTTTTCTGAGATCCTAGGTTCTTAATACGAAATCATTGCTTGAAGGTCCTTTACTTGTCCTGAGACGTTCCCAAGGCAAAAAACTTGTATTTTCTTCCAAAATTCTATGATCTAATATGTTTTCATGTTGCATGTGAAGTAAAAGCATTTTTAGAACCCACTTAAAAAAGGGGGTTCAGACATTTACTGTAATGAAATCAAACTTCTATAATTACCATGGTGCAATTAGACTCATCTTAAAATTTCCTATGTTTCCCTTTTCAGTAGCAAATTATCAAGCTGCTTCTTGGCTGGGAATGATAAAATATGTTTTCTTCAACTGTAGCCATTGGTTTTCTGTGATGAAAAGGCTTCCACAGCTGCTCACTGGATTCAAGGACTTATGACGTGCTTCTAGTGTACTAGACACTCGGCAAATAATATTCACTTTTGCTGGTCTAGGAATGTCTAATACCGCACACTGATATTGAATATATGTGTTTACTACAGTCAGTGGTGTGGCAGCTCTGTTTGCTGTGATTGGTTAATCGGAGCAACAGTGACCTCAGCCACGCCCACTGCCGTTATAGGAATCGTGATGCCAAGTAGCAGCAAAGGACTGAAATGAAAATCTCAGATGGACCCAGGTCTCCCTTCCTCTACTATTTACTCATCATGCACTGGATTTAAACTGCCCATCTTTTCTGAGTCTCAGACTTCCTGTCTTTAAGGTCCACTTGCTGCCCTCGAGTCCGTGCTGACTTACAGCCGTCCCTTGTGAGTTTCTGAGAGCGTAACTGTTCACGGGAGTAGAAAGCCCAGCCTTTCTCCCGTGCGGCTGTAAGGGGTGTTCAACTGCCAACGAGGTGGATCTCAGCAAGACATGTAACCACGACCCCACCAGGTGCTCTGTCTTTCCGATGAGAATACTAACATCTAACTTGCAAGGTGACTGTGAGGGTGAAAGAGTTATCTGGAGGATGGTGGGGACCTCTGGGTAGTCGGCACAGTGAAGCTGTTGGCATTTGTGTGCACAAGTCTGTTCCAAAAGACCTTCTTCTCCCCAAGAGCTGGGAGCTCAAGCATCATATTAATTCCTAAATGCAATGTAAAACTCTGAAAATCCCCAAACTCTGGGTCTATCAAATTCCCCGGATGAACTAGGAAGCTTAGAACCCTAAGTAAAGGATCCCACACCAAATACATGCCTGGGCTAGGGTAGGAGGGAGCCGTGGTCAGAGAGAACTGTTAGCTGCGTATGGTGATAAAATAAACAAACCCATAAAATACCGCATGTATCACTGCCACGGAGGCATTCAGAAACTCGGAGACAGGGATGCCTGCATTCATTCCAGTCAGTCTGACTCACAGCGACTCTACTGGATAAAACACTGCCTGCTCCTGCACCTTCCTCACGACTTATTGTTGAGCCTCTGGTTGCCACCACGATCACTATCCATTTCCTTGAATGTCTTCCTCTTGCTCCCTGATCCTCTGCCGAGAACGATACCCTTCTTCGGGGACAGTTCTTTCCTGATAGCTTATCCCAAAGATCTGAAATATAGTGGAATATTCTGGTTTACTTCCTCCAAGACAGATTTGTTTGTTCTTTTGGCAGTCGATGGCAATCTCAATGTTCTTCACCAAACTCGTGATTCAAATGCATCATCAATCATTCTTTGGTCTTCCTTGTTCATTATCCAGCGTTCACAGGCATATAAAGCGATTGAAAATACCATGGATTGGGTTAGGAGCACTGTGATCATAACTTCCTACTGAAGAATTAATACCTGATAAGTCCCAATGGTGTGAAGATTAAAGATGTCTCAAATGTCTAGTTTTTCCAAGATGCTATGCTACTCCGTCTCCTCCATTTCCACCACTCCTCCACTTTGTCTGCTCCCTGAGTTTCCTGCAGTACCTCCCCAAATCACTGTGCTTAACAAAGCCATCCACATGGCCTGAAGGGCCATATTAAGTAACTGATTGTATCTCAAGCACCTTAGTCATCACAGTGATATCTTTGCTCTTGAACATTTCAGATCGATCTTGTGCAGCAGACTTGCCCAGTGCGATTACTCGATCGGTAATTCCATGTGGTTCCAAATCAAAAGCAATCCTTGGCAGCGCCGATCTTGACAACGTTTACCTATTGGTGGTCACCTATTGGTGGCCTTGTGGGGATGTCACCTATTGGTGGCCTTGTGGGGATTTTTGTTTTCTTTATATTCGATGGACCCCAGAGTAAAGACGGCAGCTCTTGCTGTTCCTCATTGGTTTCATTTCACTGTCCTAATAAAGTGCTTTGGTGAGGTTACTTCCAACATCAGAAACATTGTTTGGGAGATAGTAGGTCTGAAAGCAAGAAGCTGGGAGGGCAGGCTGCCTCTCAAGCCTGCTATCCCGCCTTGCCTCTGCCAGCTTCTCGTCGTCCCAAGGGCTTGTGCCATGTGGCCTCATCCGTCAGTCTTCTTCACACATTGGTCTTCTCTCTTGGTCTGTGTCTCTTCTCCTAGCTTACAGGGACATCAGTCCTATGAGATGAGAGGCCATTTTACTTTAGTTAACTAATTGCATCTACAAAGACCTATTTACACACGACTACATTTAGAGTTACCACGGGTTACCCAATGCCACTGAGTGGATTTTGACTCATGGACCCACATAGGTTAGAGTACAAAAACTCCGTAGAGCTTCTGAGACTTTAAGCCTTTATGAGAGTGGTTCTCAAACTGTGGGTCGCGACCCCTTAGGGGGGTTGTCACAGAGGTCACCTAAAACCATCAGAAAACACATATTTTTCCCCCATGGTGTAAGGAACTGAGACACCGCTCCTCTCTCTGTCTCCAGGCAGATCCGCCCACATGCAGATATGTTGATCTGGTGAGAAAGAAGCTATCTCAACCTTTGCACTGTCATTGGCTTTTTATGCACATACTGTCTCAAAATGTAGGACTGTAGTTGACTGTTGTTACATTAAGACTGCTACCCATGCTACACCATGCTTCAAGACAAAATTTCATTTATTTTTTATTAGAAATAAATATTTCATAGTATATTACATATTATTTGTGATTAATCACTATGCCTTCATTATATTTGATATGTAACAATGAACATACATCCTGCATATTAGATATTTACATTACCATTTATAACAGTAGCAGAATTACAGTTATGAAGTAGCAATGAAAATAATTTTATGGTTTGGGGTACCACAACATGAGCAACTGTACTAAAGGGTTGCAGCATTAGGAAGGTTGAGGACCACTGCTTTATGTAATCAGACTGCCTCATTCTTCTGCAGAGCAGTTGCTGGGTTTGAACCATCAACCTTTCAATTAGCAGCCCGCCACTCAGCCCACTGTACTTCTAAGACTCCTCAGCAATAGGCTAATACTTCATATCTCCTTTGAGTAGACACAGTTCAAGTCCTCACAATGCCACAATGATTAGCAGTCACAGAAAAACCTTAGTCCTCGACACGTTCTAAGGCACACACACACACACACACACACACACACACACACACTTCAAATGACATAGGATGCATTACACCAAAGCTATGTTGTGGTCAGGGGTCCTTGATCATAGTGCTAGTGTTTTGGGCCACGTTTATTGGTCGCCTAGATCCAGGATCCGTGCCTTCAAAGGCTTCAGGAAACGCAGAAAGTGCTCAGCAAGCAAATGACCTTGTGCGAACAGAGCATCTAACGCGTTGGCAGGTATAAATGTGAACTAACTTGACAATAGGTCTCGGGTTTGGTTTTCTTGCTGTCTTTACGTGACCACGTCAGCTGTTCAGAGATCCACACTTTCTGGTATCCACAGCTGAATCTTTCCATAGCTGTCATTGATTACTCCTATAAGACCCATTCATTTGAAACTTTCTATTGATCTGTTTACAAAATTCTCCTCAGGACTTATTTTGTGTCAAGGAGGCTTTCAGCAGGGCCATCCTTTGGGGGTGATATATAATTCTGTTGTGCTTGGCAAGGCTGTGCGTGCGTCCAAATAGACTATCCCCACTGCTTGGTTTTCTAATTTTGTGTAATTGAAATGATTTGGTCTTCCAGTAGTTAATCAGTAAAACATTCATTCACCAAATATTTCTTTATTGACTGCTTGGTGGCTGACTGTGGTTAATATGAGAAATCCATATGATTTTCTTTTCATCCTTTAATTTTTTTTTCTTTAAGTCCTAGTGAGCTGATATTACTGCCTTTGTGTTGTTCTCTTAAGATGGATTTGGAGGTTCATCCTGGGCTCAGCAGGAATTAGTTCTGTAATTGATGACTGATGTCTGGAAGTGGCATGGATGTGAGGAAGTAGTATTGATAGTCCTGTCTGCTCACCGGTTGTTCTGGGTAATGCAGTGCATCATTTAGACTTGGTACAAAATGTTTTAGTACAAACATGAAATCTTTCCAGACCACACAAGTTCACTTCAAATGCACGTTACATATTCAAGAGGTTGGGGAAAAATGTTTGGTATTTAGCTGTTAGTCAAAAGGTTGGCCCATTGAGAACTACCTCTGAAGAAAGGGAGGGAAACTGCTTCTGAAAGATTAGAACCATGTGTGAGCTTAGAGCTCACACACATGAAGTCACCCTGATTTGGAATCAACTTGATAACAACTCATTTACCTGGAGTTCCCAGCAAGTTCTCAAATTCTTTTTAAAATAAGGATTTAAACACTCAAACAACTTAGTAGTGAGTTCCAAGTGGTTCAAGGGACGTACGTGTACTGATGTTGTTATTGTTGGGAGGTGCCCAGGAGTTGACACTGACTCTTAGCAATCTCAGTCTCGTTGAGCGTCTTCCTGTTTTGCACTGACCTTCTGAAATACCTTAATAGGCACACATATATATGTATAAAACGCAGTGTCCTGGAGTTGACCTCATCTCCTAGTAAGATTCTAAAGGACAGAGTAGAACTGCTTCTTTGGGCTTCACAGACTTCAAAGTCACTAGAGGACCAGTCATCCTCATCTTCTTAGAGATTGGTGGGTTCTCATTTCTTGAGATCCCATGTGTAAAACATTAAACCAAAAGAGCTCGTTACACACACACACATACACACATGTACACACACAAACACACGAGATATCAATGTGTAGCCTCAGCTGCTATTGATTTTCCTCATTGTGATCCTATGGGTTAAGGAGAATCTTACTCGTAAGCTTTTCACTGGCTGATTTTTCACAGATGAAACGCCAGGCCTTCCTTTGGGCTGGGGTGATTAGCAGACTGGAAAAGCTGTGGAGTTTTACCCTGACCTGCCGGTTTGCTACGAGTCAGAACTGGTGAGATGGAAGTTGGTTAAGCATAGGCCTCTCATGCCTGGATCACCAGCCTTTGTCTTGGTATTCTGTACTTTATCTCTGCAATGAAGCACGCACACAGTCACATTTGTGGGGGTCAAAAAGCCTGCTATTTCTTTTCACCCAGTGGGCTACTTTTGCCTTGAGCAATGATATAGCAGCACTGAACACTCTGCAGGGAAAAGGCAGTGCTCCAGAAGCGATGCTGTCCCACAGTGCTGGAGCAGGAGCCTGGGAGCCCTGAGAATGAACGTCATGAAGCCATGTTTAGTTGCTGACTGATGGGAAGGTCCCATGGGTGCTGGGGGAAGGTTTGGGGTAAGCGTTGGTAAGAGGTCAAGTTTAATCATGAGGTTAGGACAGCAGGTATCTCTGAAGGAGTCCATGAATGTCGCCCCACAACTCTACCTGTATGGACGGATGCTACCTGAAGGATGCCCTACCCAGGCAGAATCCATGGGCCTTGTCTTCTTGGAAGGCTACAGAGATTCACAAAACAGGAAATTGCAGCCAACAGAGCATCCAGGCTCTCATTCTGCCCAGGAAGGACCACCACTCTCTCTCATTGTATTTCCTCCTTCCACGTGTGATTTCTTTCCCGATTTTTCTTGTGATGCTTGTTTGTAAATATTTTATTTAGAATTTGCATCTATATGGTCCAAAGGGGACCATGCCAACAACCATCACCATCCTGCCATTCTCATACTGTCTTGAATGATTTCAGTGTCAATGCCATAATAATCTCAGAATTACAAGGAAAGAGTCATGCTTTCTTGTTTGGAAGACTATATAAGATTAGAACAATTTGTTCCACAATTGTTTGTAAAACTTGACAGTGAAGTCAGCGAGGACAAATTTTCTAATGTATGTGGAAAGATTTTATGATTAAATCAACTTTATGAAAATTAAAAAAATTTAACCGAACAATAAATTAAAATGTTATATATCAAATGCTATAAATTACATAGATATTTGTGAGATATCAATAAACAGTTATTAGAATTTAACACTAAATACAAACATGAAAGATAATCTAGTGAGTGAAATTATAGGAAAGATTAGGAAAATAATCTTTAAAATGTAAAACAGAAAGATCATATAAGATCAGTAGCTATTTAAATAGAAAATAACTGCACACAAAAATCAGTAAAGCCAGAAACTGGTTCTTAGAAAAGACTAAATCAAAAAACTCTCTAGCGAGATCAAAGCAAAAATTAAAAAGGCATGAATCAGATCAGGAATGGGAAAAGAAACCGTTTCCTTTTCCCAGAAGCATAATCATAAGAGGTTATGATTAATTCTATCCACTGTATTTGAAAATCTAGGTGCAAACGAAAGATTCTCAGAGAAGTATGATGGAGAGCATCTGATCTGAGATGGACATAATGTCAATGATTCGGCTTCCTTTCCACAGATCTTTCTTTTGTTAGGTGTTATTTATTTGAACAAGGCTTACTCTGATCCAAGCTGTATATACCTTGGAAAAGCATCATTTCGTTTAATCCTGACAACATACATGAGGTTTGGCTACATCTAGTGGACTCTGAAGTCGTTCTTGTTTGTGCAGTGGTTAAGCACTGCTCTGCTCAGCTAAAAGGAGAGATGTTCAAATGCAAAAGTCGCTCCATCAATGAAACATGTGGCAATCAGCTTCCATGAGGAATATGGCCTTATGGAAACCCTGTGGGGCATTTCGACTCTGTTCTATGGAGCTATTATTAGAATCAAGTAGACAAATGGCGATGGGATTTGGGAGTTTTAGTCCACTGGTAAACAAGCAAACAAAACAGCAAACCAAAGCAGTTTCCATCCAGTAAATTCCAGCTCGTGGTGATGATTTGATATGGGGAGTAGAAGTGCTCCTGGAATTATCAGGATCTTCCCGAAGAAGATTGCCAGGCGGTTCTTCCAAGGTGTCTTTGGGTTCGAACTGCTAACCTTCCAGCTTGCAGTTGACCACGTGACTGACTGCACCACTGGAGTACTTTAGCCTATGCTTGCAGAGGGAGGCTGAGGAAGGTTTTCAAGATTTGGTTTGGCTAAAGAGCACACACCTGGCACGCGGAAAGCCTGCGAGGTGAGCCTACATCTGGTCAACTAGGGTTTATAGGCATGCACTTGATCGTGTGTATGCAAACTCTTATTAAAGAGCAGGCTTTTGCTCTCCAAGGCCCTCACTGGTGCCTTAAATCAGGCATGCATAAAGACGTTTCAGAAGTTTGGGGAATAAAGTCATTCTCTTTTCATTACATTTTTTCATGAACTTTCTGAAGCCCTCGTGTGTGTGCGTGCGTGTGTGTGTGCGCGTGTGTGTGTGTGTGTGTGTGTGTAGGGAGAGAGAGGGAGAGAGAGATTGGCATGAATCTTGTAGGCATTTGAGGCTGTGATTCTTGTCCTATAAGTAAAACTGACATTTGCAGAGAAAAGAACTAATCTTTTACTTAAAAAAATTACTTTGGATGACCTTTCTGATGACTTCCCTGTAAGCCTCAAGGGCCAACCCAAATGGGCTGGTACAATAGGGGAGCTTGGGATTGTTTTGCATAATAAAGCGGCCTGGTGTTTAGGCTGAGCTTGGTAGTTTAAGATGGTTTGAGGCTCAGCTACTTGAGATGAAATAGGGGTCAAGAGACACTTCATTGGAAGGATGAAGGTCCAGGGAAGCAGGCTGAGCTTAAAGAAGGAGAAGGAGCAGTTGAGGAAAATTCAAAGGAGATGGCCTAGAAAATAGAACATGCCCAGCAATATAATTGAGATTTTTTTCTCCATGTTGTGTAATTCCCATATTGCTTCTGGCCTTCCCTGAACCCTTGCGTGCTAGCTGTGTTCTGGAGAATGAAAGAGGCGCAGCACCCTGTGCATGAGGTGCAGGCTCCGTGAAGGCCCGCTGGACCGAGACTCTGGGAGTCAGAAGTGGCAAGTAGCTCCAAGACCCAGCACAGCAGTCGGTGCTGGTCCTCCCATCCTAACAGGAAAGCTACTGCAGCCATGTTGCTTGGGTAATAAAGAACAGGGTGACTTGGGAATATTGGACTATCAGGGACCAGTTGGCTTAGAGGGATGCTCTGAATAATAGATGACTCATTGAGTTACTAACTGCAAGGTCATGGGTTTAAATCCACAAGCTGTCCCACAGGAGGAAAAAGGGGACTTTCTGCTCCCCCTAGGCTGTACAGCGTCTGAAACCATAGGTAGTGGGTCTATTCTGGTCTATAGAGTCGATGAGTGGGAATAGACTCCACAGCTATGATTTTAGGCTCTAGGATTTTAAGTGATTTGAGGAAAGAAGCCTTTCTCCTAAAATATACTTGGAACTTCTAGTTGCTTTCCTAGTCAGAACATCTTAACCAGTATCCCTCTTTTTGCACACATCCTGTTTTATAAATACTCCCTTTCCCCGTCAATCTGCGATATAAATACACAAAGTAAGGTTCATTTTGGAACATTGATTCTCTTATTCAAGTAGTACAACCATTATTGCTACTTTTTTCTCAAAACATTCTTTCACCTCTAAATCCCCTGACCAAAAATTTCCCTCCCTCTCCTGGTGTAACCATAACTAGACTTGTGTTTCTCTCTATTCCTTATTTTGTGTGCATGTGAGATCATTCAATGTTTATCAGTTTATATCTGGTTTATTTTGCTCAGCATGATGTTTCCAAGGTCCATTCTGTTGTTGCCTGCATCGGGATGTGGTGTCTCATTAGAGCTAGTAATATGTGTACTACTTATGTGTATGCGGCATTTAGCCACTCATTTTCTACTGATGGACATATCACCATTTACATTCTTTGCTCTTGTGAAAAGGCTTGCAGTGGACACAGGTGTACAGGCTTCTCTTTATGTTCTGCCTCCACTCTTGGTTATGCAGAGGGTTAGGGAAACGAGGTCATGTGGTCCTAATTCTGGGTTCATCCCTTTGAGAAACCATCAAGGTCTCTTTTTTGGGGGGTTGTACCATTTCCTATTGCAGCCAGCACTGGCTGAGGCCTCCAGAGTCCCTGGACGCTGGCTCGGATGGACTCTGATGGTTTTCTTGAGGGTG
Organism: Tenrec ecaudatus; assembly: GCF_050624435.1. Taxonomy (NCBI): domain Eukaryota; kingdom Metazoa; phylum Chordata; class Mammalia; order Afrosoricida; family Tenrecidae; genus Tenrec; species Tenrec ecaudatus. Next base: position 201,847,116 of record NC_134532.1, read on the forward strand.
CTGTGATCTCAGGGAGTGCACACAGCTGCACCTGGTACAACAGAATGAAACCCCGCCCAGCCCTGCTCCAGCCTCCCAATAGTTATTCGATTTAACCTATTGCTTCAGCCATTGGGTTAATTCATCTCCTCAATGGCCTTCCGCATTTTCACTGTCTGTCTAATTTACCAAGCATAATATCCTTTCTCACGACATGTTCAAAATATATAACATGAAGTTTTCCCATCATTATCTCTAAAGATCACTCAGGTTGTACTTCTTCAAAAACAAATGTGTTTGTCCTTTTGGCAATCCATACTTCCAATATCCTTTGCCAGTATCACAACAATGCATTACATCGGGAGAGTATCCTGTAAAAAACCTCTTTAAAGTGTTGGAAGGAAAAGACATTACTTTGAGGACTAAGGTGCACCTGACTCAGCAATGATCCTTCAGTACCCTCATATGCATATGAAAGTTGGGCATAAGGAAGATCGGAGACAGAAGAAGAATCAATGCATTTGAAATATGGTGCTGGCAAAGACTATTGAAAGTATTATGGGCTACCAAAAGAAGAAACAGGTCATTCCTGGAAGTAGAACCAAGATGTTTTTGGATGTGAGAATGGGGAAACTTGGCCTCACCAACTTTGGATAAGTTATCAGGAAATCAGTCCTTGGAAAAGAGAATGTTTGGTAAAGTAAGAGGGAGTGAAACAGAGTTAGACCCTTGGAAAGATTGATTGACACAGGCTACAACCATGGGCTCGAACATTGCAAGTGAGGAGACTTCAGGACAGATGACGGTGTTTCATTCAGTCGTGTGTAGTCACTCTGAGTTGGAACCAACTTGATGGTATCTGGCAGAAACATACCACGAAGTTTTACAGCCTTCCAACCCATCGGGACTCTTCTCTATTCTAGGGGAACTTCTGAGAGGTTGAAATCACTTGGTGTTCATGAGTTTGAGTTTCTTGGAATTCACCAATGTACTGGACCTCTGATCTTGCTGCCCATCATGGAAGATTGTGATTTTGATTAGCAACAGACAGTAGCATGATCACTGATTTCAATGCATGGCTACTGCATGTGTATCAGTGAGGAACTGCGCTTTGTAGGGGTTCGAAGACTGATTTTCAGTTGTATATCACCAGCTCTATTGTCAGATGCCTCTGGCTGAACTCAAATCTTCACCCTTTTTTGTAAGAAACCAAATCTGTGAGCCATTTGCACCAGCCAGGAGCTCAGATGTTGATGACAAATTCCTCATCTAACCTGGTGTGGAGGAAAGCCACCTACTCAAATACTTCCAATACAAGTTAGCGTTGTGATAACGTACAAAGCATTATTCTCCAGTAATTTCAGATTTAGTGTGGGTTTTGTTTTAAATGGCCCTAAAATGGATTTGAAAATCCACTTTTCTTTGAATGTACAGGAAACATATTGTCTAACGTGTAATCCTGGACAGTGGTAACTTAGGGGGGTTGTGTGCATGGGGACGGACAGCCCACTCTACAAGTTTTTTTCCTGGTCCATTTCTCTGCATCTTCCTCCAGGAGCTCTCCATGTATTATGCATGTGGCCCTACTTACCCTGTAAGTGTTAATGCCTGAAGCAGGCTTTTCGTCTTCCTGTTGGCTTTCCCCTGCCAGATATGCTTCCTTCGGGCTTATTTGTGTGGGGAATATGGGCGTGATAGCTCCTCGCCGGAATGGCAAAGGACAGCAGGCTGGCTTATTCTCCTCCCGCAACACTGCCTGCCTGCACCTAGCCTAAAGCCTGACCCTGGTCTCCCTCCGAAGTCAGGGAGAGCGCAGGTTTCTTTCCCACATTTCAAGCGTGTAGTTAATGGGGAAGACTTGCTGTGAATTGCCTGAATACAGAGACGATGTGCAAACAAAGTCTCAGTTCAGAGCCTTCTGTTTTTTAAACCAATTGTCATTTAAGCCACTGATCAACTGTCTGTGTGTGTACTTGTAGAAGAGTCAATGATTTCCATCGCCCAGCCTCAGGATTGTATCACTGCAAGCGTTATTGAAAGCCAAAATGCAGCTGTGTCCATCATTTCAGAAATAACCCTTTTGAATCGCACAGCGTTTGTTTTCGTGCTGAGATTTCATTTGACTAAGTTTTTCAAAACCTCTCATAGATGATCACTACTGTTTCTGTGGTGAACGTATGATTGACACTTTTCAACATGGTAATGTTTATTTTTTTAATGCCATGATAATATTGGGAAGAGAAATTAGAACTCGATACAAAGCAAGTGTTGAGTTTCAGGTTGATCTCATTTGCCTTTTGGGTTTTTGTTTTTTCCCCCTCCTTTCTGATTCCTTCCCTTCCCCCTCTCCTCAGCCTCTTTCTTCTTTCCTCTCTTCCTTGTTTCCTCCCTCCCTCCCTCCCTTCCTCCTTTCTCATTCCGCCACCCCTTTCCTTGTTTGTAGAGTTGGTGGTTATGAAAATGACCGTGAATAGTGAGTAATTAGGTTTCAGCAGTTTAATTAATGATTGAATCATCCATTGTCTCTTATGGGGATCCACATTCCAGAAATCTAAAGGATGAATCATTATTTTCAAAAGACATTTATTCATTATTTAGGATTTTTTCATCTTGTATGAAGGAGTGCTTAAAAAAACCATGTGATTTAAATGATTGAAATAGAAGCACAGGGAATGGAAAAGAGAAAACAAATTAAACTTCTTGGGATATACTTATGGCCTCTCTCCATCTCTCTTACGGAATCCAGTTTTTCTGAAGTTGTACTGACTACTCAGTTCTCTTAATCTTTGTTTTCTATCATTGGATTGTAATCAAAATTGCTTTGATATACTTTATCCTTTGTGGGCTTAGAGTCTTTGTTGGAAAGACATGGTGTTCATCTGGAAGTTCCTGGAGCCCTCGGGTTTCTCCCAAGGTATCCTTTCTGGTGCACCAAACCTATGAACAGATGTTCCGGTTGGACAATAGAAGGGGATCCTGTTGTCCCTTATTCATGGAAATATGCACTGCAGGCCCCGTTATATTTTTGTTTTCTGGCATCTCCATAATGGGAGGGGGTGACAGACAAGGTGTAACTGGAGCCATCCAGTAATTTCCAGGAGGGGAGGTTGACAGACAATGCATCAAAGGATGTCTCCAATTGTTTGTGCACAGGGTATGCTATCACGTTGGTGTGGTGGGATTTTGTTTTAAAATATGGAGAGATGCCCAGGTTTGGCATGCAAAAACTGATTCCATGGATGACAAGGTAATCATAACCCAGCACACAAATATGACCTCAGTCAAGGACAATTAGGTTGATCATATCTTCCTTTGGGAATTTCTTTCCTTTGTTTCCCTCGACTTTTGTTCCCTTGTTCCTTTCTTCCTTCTCTCCCCACCCCTTTTTCATCTTTTAGTTAATCCAATAAGGACTGTCCAAATCCTCAGGCTTTCTGTGTTGACTTTTAGTGAGTTGTCTCATAAGAAAGGCTTAATGGATGGCTTGTCCTAGGCTGGAGAGCTTGGAGCTGGAATTTATGGCAGGTGGCATCAGGTGGAGTATCAGGCAGAACTTTGGGTAGAGTTTCAGATTTCAGAGATGACCAGAGACTCTTCTGACTGATAGTTTGCCTACCTCTATCTTTCTTTCGTAAGAGAAGCAAGAGCCAGGATTTTTGTATAATTTAGATGCTTATTTTCCATGATAAAGTTCTTACCTTTTATGTCAGAATAACTCACATCCTAAGTTCATAATTAGGAGGACCAACTCTTGATTACTTCATGTAGATAAACTAAGGGTCACAACAAAACTCCCTGTTTACAACAAAACAATGAGAGGGTTTTTAAGCCAGAGAAGTTGTTTGTCGGCTTAGGTTCCTCCCAAGTTTACTTCAAGGTTCATGTCTGCACATTACATGTTTCACACACATGTTACTAGGGATCTGTATCACAACATCCATGATCATCTTTCTTATAACTTTCTCTTCCCATTATCTGGGGAATTATGGAGAAACACATTTGTATTACTAGGTGTCAGAAACAAAATGGCATGATCCTTTTTGAATATGCTGTAAGTAAAATGAGTGCGCATTTATGATATGCTAGATGTACCTTGATTATCAATATCTGTTTGTGAGAATGGCTCGACACAGCATAGATTGCACCAGTATCCATGGAAGTTAAATAAGAAGTAGCAGCAATGAAATTTGGACAGTTTAATTACTGTTCATAGTAAGGACGCATGCTACAGGCTATACCTAATCTTTAGATTTGGCTCTGCTTCCAGTGAAAGTGCAAGAGAATGCATACATATGCAATTGATGTAAATAATGTAAGTAACCCAGTATGAACAGTTCTATAACAGAATTATTACAATACGGTAAGTAACCCACTATTAGCATTTCTATAACAGAATTATTACATTTCTTGCTGTGGAAAAACACTATATATTTGCTGAATTTTGCATTTAGTATATAATAGCAAAATCAAAGACAGATTGTGTTTGTGTTTCCAGAAAAAAATATGTAATGGTGGTTTGCATATTTCTTGCACTTGACAAGCAAAACGCGATATCGTTTTGCCTGGATATACGTAGTATGAAAATAATTCTTTATTTTGCATCTGTCCTCATAGGACTGTTGGAGTGTAATAAAGCCCTAACTCTCAGAGACCACATTCAACTGTCACAGGACAAGAGTAGGCACCGCAGTTGGAAGTAGAGCTGGATCTAGGGACTCTGGTGAAATCAGTGTCTTTCTCTCTTTCTCCCCCTGCCATTTCCTGTCTTCCTCTCTGCTCTCCTGGTCCAGCCCTTCATGCTCTACTTCTCCTGGGGGTTGACCTTGTTCCTTCTCATGCGGCGTAGGGTGGAGTCAAAAATTCCTCAGTTTACCTCATGCTTTCTTCCTTGTCCCAAAAGGAGATGTGAAATTCTTCCTCTCCATCTCTATATCAAATAGGACAGTAGAGCAGTGATTTTCCTTAGTTGAGTAGTAAATTCATTTTTTATGGGTAAATGCTAATCCGGGGAAAGGGATGTTGTTCATTTTGATCATTCAGGTAGTACGTGCTCAAGCCTCTCTGCCGGAAGTGATCTGCTGCTGGTCTTTGTGACAGCGAGGCATATTTAAACTTGGTTTCCATTAGGATTTGAAAACAGAAAGGATTCAATCAGTGAAGTTTATTAGCCGTGTTTGAGTGACTGGAGAACACATGGAGAGCTGGCTAGAAATGATAGGCTATTGAGGTAGATTGCCTTTGCTTAAGAAGAATAACTTTTCTATATAGATAGTATTATTTTTGAGGGGGGCGATCTTAGTTATCTAGCACTGCCTTAGCAGAAATGCCACCAGTCGGTAGCAGTAAAGAATGGATGTCTATTTGCTTACAGTTCAAGAAACTAGAATTTGAGTAGAAGGCATGGTTCTAGGGGTTGGAGGGTGGGTGGAAGCCTTTCCTTTTCTAGTTCAGCTTTTAGTCATTTCTGAAAATCCTTGATGTTCTTTGAAGTGAGACATATTATCTGAATTTCTCTTTGCCCCTCATGTGTATTTGTGTATATTGTGGTCTTCTTCCTACCTAACTAACAATGGGTTAGATTTAGCGTTCACTCATATTGATGAAGCCTTCTAACAAAAGATAGCCCCTAAACAGACTTATATGTATTATGTATTTATATATATAAAAGTTAGGATTTCACTACATATTTTGGGGGAACAAAGTGTAATCCATAATAGCATCAATCTCAATGCAAATAACTCCCTTGTTGTTACCGTTGCTGTTGGTGGTGGTGTGTGATTGTGGCACTATTGATAACATCCAAGTGGGAAAAGTAACAAGGTGTGCATGTTTCAGAATTCTGCCTCACTGTTGCTTATTCATTTAGGCAACAAATGCTTACTGAATATCTGTCATTGTTCTCAGATGCAGCAATGATCCAAACAAATATAGCTTGTGCTCAAGCATTCCCTTTTCATGAGGTCTTCCCTGCCTACAATAATTAAAATGACAACTCCTTTGCTCTGCTTTTAACCAACCAGCAATTCATATTTACTTTCCCTGTTGAGTTTTTGTTGTTATTGTTCTGTTTGCTTCTTAGACAGATCAACACAGTGACTGACGAAAACATCGGGCACAGGGATAACAACACAGCGAGAACAATGTAGTGTTTAGTTTGGTTGTGAATAGGGTCATTAGGAATCAGAATTAATTCAATGGCACCCAACAACAACATCAGGCTTCTGGTGATCTAATTGGATGGCTCTCTCAGTTTTGTACACATGGACAATACCAGAAGAAAGTCAAAGTCGCTGCTATTGAGTCAACTATGCGACCCTTTAAACTATGCCTGTGCATTTATAAGACTGTCAACTCCTCACAGGAGTAGAAAGTTTCATCATTCTCTTTCAGAGTGGTGGTTTCAACCTGCTGCTCTTGTGGTTTGCAGCCCAATATCTGACCCACTACTCTAACAGCGGGATTACATAGACACTAGGTATACTACATATAGAAAATAAAGCCTTTCTAAGAAACATAATAAAGGAACATCCATCTTCTAAAGGTGATTGTGGAGAGGTTTTTTGACTTATGTGGGCAGGCAGATTTTTCCTGATAAGGTGACATTTATGCAAGGGCACACACCAGACCAACATCTAAGGGAGAAATGTCCACAGCAGAGGGAAGAAATGTAAAGAAGTCTGAGCTGTCATTGTGCTTGGCCAAAATTAAAGATTTGCAGAAGGGCCAGTAAGGTTCGTGTGGAGTTGGCGAGGGAGGAACCGAGAGAAAAGTGAGAAGCGATTGACTAACGCCATATCAAAAACTGCTGGGGGTTGTTATTGTTGTTATTGGGTACCATCCAGTTTGTTCTGACTCACAGCGCCCTACTTACTACAGAACAAAACACTGCCCAATCTGACACCAGCTGCACAATTGTTCTTATAGTTGTGCCAATTTTTGCAGCTACTGTGTCAATCAAGCTCACCCAGTACCTTTATCCTTTTGCTGCCCCTCTACGTGACCGAGCATCATGACCTTCTCCAGGGACTGGTCTCTCTGAGAACATGTCCAAAGTATGGAAACAAAATCTTACCGCCCTTGCCTCTAAGGAGCATTCTGGGTATACTACTTCCAAAATGGAATTGTTTGTTCTTTTAGCAGTTCACAGTACCTTCAATATTTTTTCACCAACACCATCATTTAAATACATTGAACCTTTTTTTTTGATCTTCGATATCCAATTTTACATACATTTGAGGCAATTGAACATATAATGGCTTGGATCCAGAGCCCCTTAGTCCTCAAAGAAACTTTTCAACACTTAAAGAGATCTCGTGCAGTAGATGTACCTAATGCAGCTCATCTTTTGATCTCTTCACTGCTGCTTCCATGAGCATTGATTGTGGATCCAAGCAAGAGAAAATCCTTGACAACTTCAACTTTTTCTCCGTTTATTGTGATGTCACCTATTGGGTGAGTTGTGAAGACTTTGTTCTTTATCACATTGAGTTACAATCCACATTGAAGTCTGCAGTCCTTGGTTTTATCAGCAAGTGCTTCCAATCCTCCTCTTGTTCAACAAATAAAGTTGTGTGACCTGCACACGGCAGACTGTTACTTAGCCTTCCTCCAATCCTGATGCCACATTCTTAATCATAAATTCCAGTGTGTCTAATTATTTGCTCAGCAGACAGGTTGAATGTAGGTGAAAGTATATATTGAAAGTATGGTGAGAGGATGCAACTCTGACACCTCTTTCCTGATTTGAACCACGCCATGTTCCCTTGTTCTGTTTGCATAATTGCCTCTTCATCTATATACAGACTTTTCATGAAGGAGTCTGGAATTCTGATTCTTATCAAGGCTCCATAGTTTGCTATGAATTACACAGTTGAATGCCTTAGTGTAGTCAGTAAGTAGAATTTTTTTTCTGGAATCATCTGCTTTCAGCCAAAACCTACCTGACATCAGCAATGATATACCTTGTACTTATATCATGTTCTAAGTTTAATCGATGTACATTCTGCGACTTTGTTGGATGATCTTCAGCAAAATTTTGCTTGAATGTGATAGTATTGGTCTATAGTTTGGACAATCTGTTGGGCCACCTTTCTTTCGAATGGGTACAAATAGGATTTCTCACCAGTCAGTTGTCCAAGTACCTGTCTTCCAAATTTCCTAGCAAAGACTAATGAGTGCTTCCTGCTGGTTGAAACATTTCAATTTGCATTCCATTAATTCATGTACCCTTTATTTTTGCTAGTGCTTTCAGTGCAGCTTGGACTTCTTCCTCCAGTGCCATTTGTTCTTGTTCATGCACCACTACTTGGAATGGTGGAATGTTGACTAGTTTATTTGGGTGCAGTGACTCTGTTCTTTCCATCATCTTTTTTGCTTCCTGCATTGTTCAACATTTTGCGCATAGAATCTTTAAACATTCCAACCTGAAGCTTGAATATTTTCTTTAATTATTTCAGTTTAAGATATGCTGACTTTGTTTTTTAGGTCTGGTTCTTTGCACATTTCATGATAATATTTTGCTTTGCCTTCTTGAGCTGCCCTTTGAAAATTTCTCTTCAGCTCTTTGACTTCATAATTGCTTCCATTTGCTTTGGCTAATTGAAAATTAAGAACAAACTTCGGTCTCTTCTGACATCCATTTTGTGCTTTCTCTTTCTTTCCTATATTTTTACTGATGTTTTGCTGCCTTCATGAATTATATTCTTGATGTCGTTTCAGAAATCATTAGATCTTTTAGGATTTCTTTGTGTTCTATCTGGAGCCGACCATGTATATAATCACTGTTTGTGTTGAACAAAGGTCTTTGCTATGAAGAAGTCATTAATCTTGTGTTCTTCAGCCTGGTTTCTATCACCAACACCTTATTTTCTAGCTACTGTTCCTTCATCATTTTGTACCACTTTTGCATTACAGCTGCCATTAATTATCAATACATTTTGATTGAATGTTTGGTCCATTTCAGACTGAAGATATTGATAGAATTCTTCAATTTCTTTATCATTAGCTTTAGTGTTGGGACATAAATATGAACAATAGTTATATTGCTAGGATTGTGTCTATCAGCCCTCAAGTAAACCCAATCACTGTCACCATCGTATATCAAGATCAATCCCCAAATGTTGTTTTTTATGATGAGTACAAGACCATTTCTCTTGATTGTGTTATACCAGGCAAACTAATCTATATGACTTTCTGATTCAAAATGGCCAATTTCAGCCCACTCATGCCTGCACTATTGCTCTTTATGAGTTCAATTCATTTTTGAGGACTTCCAAATTCACTAGAGTCATATTTTATATATTATGAGTTCCAATTATTAATTGATGGTAGAAATGGGTGCTAACAATGAAGCTTCTTCTCATTTTGAAGCCAGCCCCATAACTAAATGAAGGTGCTGATGGCTTCCCTCCTGTAGGCTCTGCACTGTCAGCATCACGCTAATCACTGCTCTGAGAAGCCAGCACTGCCTAAGCCATGCTTTGAGCTCCTTCTGACCTGAATGGCTCACCTTCCAGCAGTGTCCCTGACAATGTTCGGCTTCTATTCAGTAGGGTTTCAGTATATGACACTGTTCTGATACTATCGATACTTTTTTTAGTAGCTAATTCCTCTGAAGGGGACAGCCTGTTTCTTCTTCCTAAGCTGTTCTTCATCTGAAAGGTCTGCTGAAACCTGTTCTTTCTGAGTGATCCTACTGGTATTTGAAATACCAGGGAGAGCGCTTCCAGCACCACTGCAACACACAAGCCGCCACAGGATGACCAACTGAGAGACAAGGCGAGGGATGTATGGGCTGGATTTCTTTCTGACTGAAATGAGAATTTATCAGAGTATTTTGAAAGAAAATGGTAGGATTTGACCTATGTTTTTAACAGATCTCTTGAGCTCTTGCTTGTCAGTCAGTCGATAGTAGAAGAAAGCAGACTTGTTGGAGGCCCTGGAAGAGTCCAGGTAGGAGAGGAAGGTTTTCAATTAGGTGATTCAGGCAATTAAAAACAAACAAAAAATGAGTCTTGGTATATTTACATGGTTGAGTCAAAATAATTTGTTTTTTAAAAATCCAAAAACCAATATCCCTTTTCCTTTGACTCACCCCTTCTGCTAGGTAATCTGTGTCCTACCCTTCTCTCGTTGAAATATTTCATCTAGAGCAGCATTTTGTCCCAAGACCCTTCTACAAGAGTAGCCCTAGGGTCCTTCCAGTTTGGATTATGTCTAAGCGTATGAGTAATAAATATATGAATCTCTGTCTAACTCACCCTGGGCCCAAGATTTTGGGGAACCACATTATCTGAACCATTATCCTACCAGAGTCTATTGCTCAACTACGAGGTCCACTGAGAGGATATGAGCCTCTACCTGGACCTCTTTTTCTGGGCAGGAGTGAGTTAGAGGTGAGAGGGGGATAGGAAGGAGTCAGGATCTTGGAGCTGAAAGAGATAAAGGACTCTTATACCTCCAGTTCAGGAATCACATGTCATTTCCATCAGGAACCACCACTGCTCTTTGTCTATGCAGACAATAAAATCTCTTCTTGTTTCCTTTGTATGAAGTGTCATTTTTTTTCAATTGGCTAAGAAAGTAGGACCATGAACTTCAGGTTTGATTGACAACAGTTGAACTGGATATTAAATGATAAAAAGGCAGTGGAAGATGATACTTAAGTTTAATTAGATCTTTAATTTGAATTGATTAAATTATCCAATGGTTGATAACCTAAATACAGTCATACTTCAAAAATATCTCTCAGGAATAAAATTGTACTTTGTAATACTTGAGATTTGAGGCACATAGTTAATATAACAAAATAATAATCTTAGATATCTGAACCAAAACTCAAACTGAATGTCATGAGTCAATTCTGACTCATAGCGAACTTATATACATCTAACATTTACCCTATTTTAATGTTCTTAAATAGATTTCTTTTCTATATTGGAAAGTACAATTAGTTTTATTTTTTATAAACGCTTAACAAAGAACTAGAAAGGGCAGTTTCTCCTGGGGAAGAATAGAGTTGAAAGTAGATTTTAAATTCTGTTCAAGAAGAGTCAGTGCCATTAGACTTAGAGAATTTTGGTGTTTCTTTAAGGGTTTACCAAAAAGAACTCAATGTTATCAAATTTTAATTAAAATGTGGGGACCTGGTGACTATGACTCAGGTCTACCTGGTTATAATTACATCCTGATCACCATGAAGCCAGGTATCAAAGCCTTAGAATTAGTGCTGTAAATTTTTAGAATCTGTAATTTATATGCACTCTTTTGTAGCCCCACCTGAAAGAGCAATACATTGACCTATCCCCAGTCATTATGTTGTGATGATTTCCTTTGTTTTTAATCATATAATTAGCTCCATGTTCCTGAGTCCTTGGACTCCATTTTGACCTGATTTTGACCTCCATTTTGACTCCATAGTGCACATGTTCATGATTTCCTTCATCCGGGATGATTGGTTTGTTTTGTCCGTGCCCCCTCTAAGGATAAATTAAACTGTCTCTATGTAACCTGTTTGAATCTGGGATCTTTTCCCTGATACCCATTAGTTGTAGAATTGTGAAATAAGGAGAAGGCAACTTTGGGAGTAAGAAGATAGGATATGAAATTATTCTACATAAAAATTACTCACTACTAACAGAATACATGAATGATTGTTTCTACACTGGGACAAGCAAATTCCCAGTACCACAAATATGTCTTTGTCTACGTATTTTCTTGAAGTGTGTTTGTGATTGCAGTTATGAATATGGGTATCTACATTGAGATCTGAACTCTAAACTTCTAAGAACTAAAGATGGTATCTGATGAATTTTTGGTTGTCAGTAGAAATCTGACATATAATATATAATAATTATCTTATCTTGAGATATTTTGGCAGAATTCAAATTTTGCATGAGTTGCAAACGCTTACTTAAGCAGTAGGTGAGATAATAGAATAGGAGGAAGGGGCCTTCAACAGCATGTCAGATGATAGTTATTTCAATTTCAAAATATTCTAAATCTTTGTAAATAATTGATGAGGTTATCCCTTGATCTCAAAGACATGAATTTTCATTTGGATGCAACACTTTTTTGAATAAATTTCTAAAACTCCCTTTAGATGCAGATTGATAACTTTAATTGCAGAAGTAATGCTTTTGAGATGTTTCCTGTGTAAATGAGGGCACTACTCCCAGGGGATGGTTAGTCCAACAATGCATTAAAAGCAAATTAAATGTAGGGAAATGGGTTTTAAAGGTACTGCAGACCTGGGGTGAAGGTCAGACAAATGTTTTCCTCTTAAACTTTCTGTCAATGTCCGCAGAAAAATCTTAAATTTTCTTATTCTTTGAGTGATGTCCCCGAAAATTGCTTATGTTGGTCGGGCACTTGTTACACATACTCTAGCTAAACAGCGATTTCCAGAATATTCCTTCATCTGATCTTCTTTAGTGAGTTTGATTTTAATAAACCATACAATGCTATCTCTTTTCATGTACCTCTCTACCACTTATAGCATAATAATTTTCTCAACTTCCAGTATTTTTTTTTAAACCCAGATCTACTGAAACTTTAGGGAGTAGGGTATAGAATATTCTGGTTCAATTGGTAGCTGCAATCCTTGTAGACAAATGTGTTGTATTAAAATGATTATCCATAGCATTTCCAATTACTATTACAGGCAGAAGGCTCCCTGATGGCAGTGTAGTTACCTGTTTTGCTGCAACCCACAAGCCACTCTGGGAGGACAAGGCTTTCTACTCCTGTAAACAATTAGTCTCAGAAATTCACAGGGAAGTTCTCCCGAGTCCTGTAGAGTTGCTATGAGTTTGCATCGATTCAATGACAGTGAGTTTGAGTTATTACAAAAACAAAAAAGATTTAATTCTGGTAGCTAAGGATATATATTTATATATATATTTTAGTCATTTTATTGGGGGACTCACAAATCTTATAACAACCCATCATTCGATTGTATTAAAGACCCTTGCACATATGTTGTACATATGTTGCCTTCAACATTTCCAAAACATTTTCTTCTACTTGAGTCCTGGATACCAGCTCCTCTTTACCCCTCACCTTCCCCAACCCTCCCACCCTGTGAATCCTTGATCAATTATGTATTGTTGTTTTATTTCATGTCTTACACTGTCCGTTGTCTCCCTTCTCCCACATTTCTGTTATTTGCTTCCCTGGGGGGTGGACTCTAGATGGGTGGGTTCCGGCTTTCTCCCCATCCCCTCCTCCTGCCCCCATTATCCCCCTACCTTCATGATATTGCTATTCCCACTACTGTTCCTGAGGGTTTTATCTGTCCTGAATTCCATGTGTTGAAAAAAGCTCTTATCTGTAGCAAATCTCTTATCTGTACCAATGTATGTACTCCAGTCTAGCCATATTTGTAAGGTAGAACTGGGTCATGGCAGTTTGGGGAGTAAGCATTCAGGAATTAGAGGAATGATGTGTGTTTCATCGATGCTCTATTGCACACTGGTTGAATTGTCCCTTCCTTGTAACCCTTCTGTGGGGCGATGTCCAATTGTCTACACATGGCTTTAAGTCTCCACTCCAACTCCACTGTTTCACATCCATATAATTGTTTATTTTTGGATCTTTTGATACCTGATCCCGTCGACACCTCATGATCACAGAGACTGGTGTGCTTCTTTCATGTGGGCTTCGCTGCTGACCTGATAGATGGCTGCTTGTTTGAGGGTATTTTGGGAGGTATATTAAAAAACGTGTTTTAAAAGAATGTTAGTAGCAAAAGTACATACAATTTGTTGCTAATGCTCTATATTTTTAATATGACATTTGAATATACCTGTTGTTGTCCAGTGGATTACAACTCAGTGACTCTGTAGTTGAGAGTACACCTGCCCCATCGGATTGCCGAGTATGCAAATCTTTCTGGAAACAGGCATCTCTATTTATCTCTCATGGATTTGGCTAGTGGATTCATCTGGCAAGCTTTTGTTTGGTTGGAGCCAAACGCTTAGTCACAGTGTAACCAGAGCTCCATTTCTTGACTTTAAACTGTTCTAAAAGTGATAATATGCTTCTGAAAGTAGGTTTAAAATATTATAATCGGCTTTGTGAGTTCACTCTTTCATTGCATAATCATAATTTTTGCTTATTAAATTATATGGAGAATAAGAGAATGAAATGAGGAAAAAATTGGACCACTAGAGTTTTAAGTTAAATTTCAATTCAGAAAAATCTGCAGCACTTTCCTTTTTCTCCCAAGTGCTAGCAATCAGTTCAGAATATGGTGACAGAAGTGCGTCTCAGAGTTATCAAAGAATTAAGGCTTTGCCCATCCATTTTTTCTTGGTTCTCCTGCTCCATTCCGAATATCCAATTAGGCAAGTGAACCCATGGCAAAGCTTGATAAGCTGTGAACTGAAATGACGGCAAAGTCAGACACTTAGAACTTTACATGCTTCTAGGAGAGTGTCCACGTGACTTTAGGCCTGCTTTGGAATGCCTGTCCAGCATAGCTCTGAGTGGTTAGTAGTTACGGGGTCCTAGCAGCCTTCTTACCTACAGAAAGAGACGTGGTTCCGGAGGCACACACAGTCACGGTCCTCAGGAACCAGGCATGCTTTTCGGATGTTTGAAGCTCTCCTGGTTATAGAATAGCACGATAATGAGCGACCCACCTCAGTGGGTCAGAAACACTAATGAGTGTGGTACATTATGGCAACAGATCTGGGGTTATCATTTCCTATAGAAGAAGCCATTTCCTAGTTCACCTGCATTTTTAAAATCTTGCCAACTCATTTAAATATTTTTAAAAGTCATGTGAGACCTGCTGAGTCCATGGCAGAATTCTTTCCTTTATAGGAGATAGCCAGCATTGGTTCCTGACCAATGGACCTGGTATATGGTCACCACCTATCTGTCAGGGTGACAAGCATGTTGCTACTTTAAGCAGATTTCAGTGGAGCATCCAGACTAATGTAGACCAGGAAGAAAGACCTGGTTATCAACTTCTGAATGAATAGCCATAGATAATACTCATGATTACCCTGATCTGTTCCACACCTGATCATCAGGATGACAAAAGACAAACCAACATGGGGCTCCATTGTACATGGAGTTGCCGTGACTTAAGGTCCAACTGCACCACGGCTAATGGTAGCCATAACAACATACTTGCATTGCAAGGCCTCATTGAGAATCTTTTCAGGAAAAACTGACCTGATCCAATGAGTGTTTTCATCACAGCGTGAGAGATGAGGCAAGAGGGGCCTGGCTAGAGGCAGGTATGTACGGTAGTTCCGGATAAGGGGGACAATCATGGAGACGTCCACAGGAAAGTCTGCAAGAGTTGGAGAGAAAGAGGGAAGAGTGAGCTTGGAACCTTGAAGAGACCGAACCATGTGAATTAGAAGCCAATTGTCTATGGAGGGAAGCTGAGGAAGAATTGAAGTTTTAAGTTTTTCTAAGGTCCCAGGGGAAAAGAAAAGCAAGTGGTGGGGCTCAGGTGGAATGTGCATATTTTTAACAGTCATCTGAAATCCAATTATCTGCCTTCCTCAAGTGCAGGCACCACTGGCGAGCACACTAATAATGACACCACGTCTGGACTCAAGTTTGATTTTCAGTCAGGGGAAACGCTGCTGTCACTGCTAGATTCGTTTGAAAGGTCACAGCCTCAGTGACTTAGACGCGGGAAAGCCAAGATGAAAATAGAATGCCAGAATGATTTTGTAAAACAGATGGGGGAAAGCACCCGGAGGTCAGTTTGCAGTCACGGGCAGGAGGGGAGAGTGAGAGCGGCAATGTCAGGAAGCGAACACTCTAATGTAGACGATGGGGCTCTCAAGACAGGAAAATGAGGACGCAGCTGTGATGCCCCCCCCCCACCTCCCAGTTAGCTCGCTCAGGAAAATGGAGCCACTGATGGTTTTCTGTTGAGTTCCTTGTAGAGTTGGTGTCCTATCTGTTGCTGAAAGACAGCATTTGAATTACCTTTGAAGTCCAGGGGGTGTCCACCATCTTCATTTGGAGACAAAAAAATAAGCTGAGTTGGCGGAGGAACAAAGCAATAGTCATATCAATCTGGGGCAAGATAAGACTCTGAAGATCCAATATTGAATAACTCATAATCCACACTCACCAGGGCTGTATAATTAAAATACCTAGTGGCAATAGGATGTAACAGATATTCTGCAAACTGCCTTTGATAGGTTGGATTTTAGGTTCACCGGATGCATGTTTCAAATGGCAGTGTCCAGCGGTTGGAAAGAATGGATCTGATTTCAAAAAGTGATGTCCTGGTTCAATGGAATTTCTCAAAAGATGGCTGGAGTCGATTTGAGTATAAGCTCGAGAGGTCTGGCAAAGCCCAAAGAGAAAATATAAAACATAAGAATAGCTTGCCGAGGCTGGAAACAGGAAGGAGATTCTCAAAGCCTGGTGACCAGAGATATGCTAGCTCTGGTGTCTTGGGTTACATGCTAGGCTGTCCACCACAAGGTCAGCATTTCAAATCACCAACCACACAGCAGAGTAAGAGGACGCTTTCTTCTCTGTAAAGGGTTCAACCAAACCAATGGCTGCCACCAATCAATGCTGACTCATCGAAACCCCCTGTGGGATTCTGAACCTGTTTATGGTTGTCGAAAGCCCTGTCTGTCTCCTACGGAGCTGCTGGTGGTTTTGAAATGCCAACCATGCAGATTACAGCTCAACATGTGACTACCACACCACCAGGGCTCCTTGTATAAAGAGTTACAGGCTCTGTAATCCACTAGAGTACTCCTGTTCTGTCCTACAGGCTTGCTATGAAATAAAATGGACCCAGTGGCAGTGAACTTGACCAGACAGCCATGCCCTTATCGTCTACTTTGAGAGACATTTAAGCAATACAGCACGTAGATGCTCGAGAAGGAAGTTGACTGTAGGCTGAAGGCATTTGAGGTTAAATATGCCACTGGTGGCAGAAGAGGTCCTCAAATGACCATGTAGACATGTACGGTGACCTGGGAAACATTTTACTCTTGAGTAGTTGGAGTCACTATGATCAGGGGTGAGGAGTGGGGGTGTGTTGTGTGACATTCTCGGAGGGGGTTACAACAAAGTGACTGTGTATAAAAATTTGGGGCAGCATTTCATCAGAAAACTATTTCTAATAAAAGTACACCTGTAGATATTTATAGAAGCAAAAATTTTTCTTAATCCATCTTCCTGGAGTCTACATATTAGACTACATATTACAGTAGGTTTACGTTATGAACCGTCTAATGAGATATGTCCATGGAGGAAGACATGACGTTTGTAAAGTGGAAGGGCACCGACTGCCAGAATGGGCTCTTGCAGGGGTACAATTGTGAGGCAGGGGCAAGACCAGGAAGTGTTTCGTTCTGTTGTGCATGGGGTCACATGGGTCAGAACGGACTGGATGGCACCCAACAAGAACGTGTTCCGGTCAAAGGTGTCGTGAGTACACAGTGACACTGGTTCTTCAAATCATGTGGTTTAATGGCACAGACACTGATGCTTTTGATGTCGCCTATGTTTGTATAGCTGCTGCTTATGTCAAAGTTTTTGTTTTAGTTTAAAATTGGGGTGATTAGTATTTAGGAACCCATGCCAATCACTTTTGAAAAATAAAGTAGTATTTTAAGGAAAAGAAGGAGAAAATAAAATAAGGCTTCTTCTCTGTTACTAATTATGTTGTAACTAAAGTGATTTGATGTACCACTATTTTGTAAAGCAATTTTGTTATCAGTATTCATATAATCTAATGTTATATTTTGGCAATTGACAAATGCATTCATCACATTAATATCTCATAATTTTCACTTTATTAAGGCATAATAAAAATGCCTATATCTCTTTTGAAGCCTACTCATAGAGCTTCCTAAAATAAACTGGGAGTAATTAGCTCCACAACATTATATAATTTGTCCCATAGTCAGCCAGTCTAGTTAGTGATCAACTCCAGCCTGTAACTCCCAGGCTTTTTCATTTCTAGGGCTGTGTTTTCTGATATACCTCATTGCCTCAAAAGTAGCAGGCAGGGACCTGAGATTTTAAATTGACTTTAAGTCACACTGATTGATATTTGTTCCTTCAATTTTCGAACCTTGTCTTGTGTTAACAGACCCCCAACCACAGCCCCTTGAGACCGGCAGGGCAGCTGGAATGTTTTATAAATGAAGCAATCAAGAGTCACTGTTAAGGGACAAAAATGGTTCAATTCCCCCTGATAGAGAGAAGATAAAGCAACTTGGTCAAGCTTGATAAAAAGAACAATGCCTCTAAGTTCGCTTGGCAAAGCTCAGCTAGTAAAGACATCCTGCAAGGAAGGATTTAGGATTCTGTGTCCAAAAACTTCTAGCTACTTATCACCTAAGTAATGCTCTCCTGGTTAACATTATTCTTTTTTCCTTGTGAGTAATTGTTTCCATTAAAAATGGGGTTCTTAATTATGTTAGGTAGACAAGATAAGAATTTTGGAATCATATACTGTGTGGGTTGAGGCAAAGGTATGCGATAAAATTTTCAAGGTATATGAAACTTTCTAAGTATATGATAACATTTTCAAGATAAAGCATTTAAGAGATTGTCTTTGCTTCACCGTGCAGCTATAACAGATCCACCGCAGGTGGGTGGCTTTATGGAGCAGAACACTTGTTCTCTCAAAGTGTCAGGCTTTCTGCGTGCGCTCTGGGGACATTAGTGGGTTCCCTGGTATTCTTCACACGGCCTGAAGGACAAACCGTTTGTGTTGGAAGATGTTGATCCAGAGTGCTCCTTACAAGCAAGGATGGTCAACCTGGATCTCGCATCCTTCAGACGTACTGTCAGGAAAGAAGAGTCCCCGGAGAAGGACCGAGACAAAGAGGAAGGCTCTTAACGAGCGGCACTGACACAGTGGCTGCATCCATGGGGTCAGGCCTGGGAACAATTGTGGGGATGGCACAGGACCCTCCAATGTTTCGTTGCATTGTGTGCAGGATCTTCCTGATGAGAGCCCGCTCAATGACACCTGTCAATGAATGTTCTTCTTATCCTTCACGGGAGGTCTCGATGGGATGTGTATCTTGCTCCATGTGTGCTTCGTGGCTACTCATTTTTAAAAATCACAGGCTTGGGGTTAGATTCTAGGATGTATTTGGGGATGGCGTGTGTGCACAATTCAATTAATCACAGGTCTGAAAAGCAAACGCCTAAGGCAAATATCTACAAATGGGCTGCGGACAGAGCTAGTTTGAAACCTTGGGGCCTGCTGATGAATGGCCCGTGTGACCTGACTCCCTCTGAGCATCCTGTGAGACAGGTGACCCCCCCACCCATCCCCACCTCCCAGCACTCCACGGCCAACTTGATATTCTCTGCTAGCTTCATGCATTAGCTCGCTAATTAGAAAGCATTTAGACTTATTTTGCTAGGCAAGAAAACATCAACCTAAATCTATCCCATTAGCAAAGAGAGTTTCTCAGGTTGTTTTGCGGCTTTGCTCTGCTGCAGTTCAATTTAGACTATTTCTGACTAAATTAAGTGGGAATGGGAGAAGACCGCGTGAGGAGAAAAGGAAACAGTGGCAGTTTACACAGATTCTGCCCGACTCTGCTGATCAACGTTCTTCGAATCGTCTCCTGAAAGGCAGAGGGCCATGCTTGGCTCACATCAATATTTTATTTTCACATTCCTAACAAGGGTTGACTTACAGTAAGTACCTACTAACCTGTGATTAAACAAAGTCTTCCTGGGGCTAACACCCTGGACGTCCATGGCAAGGTGGGGGACCCCTGGGTAGCTGCACATTCTTATCTCGGCAGTGACCTTAATAGCTTGTAATGAATCAATTACTCGTTTGTTATTTCATTTGCTCCACTGGATAATCGTCTCCCTAAGGGCATGGTAAAGTGGAGGAGGAGTGAAGGAGGGAAAGCCCTCCCTTCCCCCACCATCCCCCCCAGGCTGGACTGACATAGAGGCTGCATCCATGGGCTCAGGCATGGGGCCCCTTGTGAGGACAGTGCAGGAACATGCAGTGTTCCCTCCTGCGGTGCAGAGGGTCACGGTCTCTATGAGCCAACTCAATGGTCCCTAACACCCACAAGGCAGAGAGAGACCTTTTTTTTTCATTTTGGGTCATTTTGAATCTCCATTGCCTGGGACACACTATGCCTATAGGTGGAATAAAATGAAGGACTGCACTATCAGTACTGCTATTTTGCACCTGAACCATGAAGATCAGATCTGATTGTTTATTTTAAAAAGAGCATTTAATTGAGCAAACCAGTGTCGTTGTGTAAGCAGTATATAAAAGGCAGCATTATAATACATTATGATACGGTATGTGTTGTGTGGTTAGCATGACAACATTGAACCATTGTGACCCATGAGATCTTCATGAGCTGACTGAATGTAAGTCACCAGGTATCTGTCTCTGTTCTGTTGTTCTCTGAGAGCTTTGCTGGAATCTGCTCAAGTTTAGAGCAACACAAAGCCTCCACTGCCCAGCAGTGGTGGTGGCTTCACTTGAATTACATTGGTTAGAAATCAGCCTTTAGGGAAATGTCGCTTCAGGCAAGCCATGTTGAGCTTTGATTTTCTCTCCTGGGCAATTGTAATTGGCATACTTTCCTGAAGTGTGCACTTTCACTGACCTCTGGCCTTCCTTCCCTCAATCCATGTAACCTTTCCCAAATATTGGCAATATCAGAAGTCAAAAAGATTAGGCTATTTTACCCTCATTTCTCTCTGCTTGCTCCCTCCATGTCAAGTTTAGACGTCATCCCCCACCCCCGACTCCATTTCATTTATCCCGTTGTGACTTTCAGAGAATTGCAGGTAGTCTCTCTCTCTCTCTCTTTCTCTCTGTGCGTGTGTGTGTGTGTGTGTGTTTGTAGATTTTTAATCTGCCCTGCAAAAGTGTGCTTCTTATGAGGATGGAGAATGTATCTGCTTAATTCATGAAGGCATTTCAGTGTTTCATCTTGCACAAATATTGAGTGTATAATGAATTGAGTGAATGAATGGTGTTTGGGCTAAGCCAGACCTTTCATAGCAATCAAAGAAAAAAGGTGAGTGTAACCCTGTCCAGATTCAGGGTCATTGTCCTTGATCAAACTGAAATGGAACAATATCGTATGGCATTAAATAAGAGCTACCGTGTGGCTTTTATAGAACCCAAGTCGCTGTTGTTCAGGACCATTGAGTAGGTTTCAACTCATAGAGTCCCTCTGTATCACAGAAGAAAACACTGGTCAGTTCTTCTCGCTACAGTAGCTATGTTTGAGCTGCTGCTATGTTAACTTGTGTGTTTGTAGATGTTCTTCTTCTTCTTCTTTTGTTTCTGCTTCCACTTCTGCTTCTGTTTCCTCTTCTTTTTGCTGAAGGTGCACTCGACCAAACATATTTTCCTTCTCCAGGGATTGTTCCTTCCTGCCTAAGTGCACCAGCCAACATCTTGCCATGATCAATTTTGAGGAGTATCCCATACTTCTTCCAAGACTGGTATGGTAGTTGGTTTGCTTGCAGTTGTCTGGGCAATCCGTGGTATATTCAGGATTCTTTGGCAGGACCATAATTCAGAGGGACCATTCTTTTTCAGCCTTGTGTATAAATGGTTCACCTTTCACACGTTTATGCCCTCAGAAGCAAAGCAAAACCAAACAGACAATAACCTCACTGACATATACATGAATCAATTGAAACTATAAGGGGGCTTCAAAAATCCATGGAAAATAAAATGAAAGATAATGCAAATTTTCAATGAACCTTTCGAAGCACTTTCATACCATGGCCTGAATCAGGTGGACTTCAGCCCTCTAATCTTCGCTTTAAGCTCATTTCAAAGCTCATTTTCTGGTTTATGCAGGAGAGTTACTCAATGCACGGTCACCCAGATTAATGCCACTTAAAATCTCTGATTTACTGGGGTAAGAGAATCTTGCCTCAGATCTCTGGCCTTTTTATTTTTGGTATACATGGTATTACAAATCACTCTATTGGATATTAGACAAATAAAAGTATTGCCAAAAGGTCCATAAAAAGATTTAGATATAGATGCAGATATGCATGTCGATGATGTAGACACAGACATAGATAAAAATATATTCTGTCCTTCACAAAAGATCCTTAATTCACAGTCTTTTGAATGTCCTATTTTTCCAATTGTAAACATGGTTTATTGGAGTAGGATTCAGAATACACGGGCTTCCCTTACTGGTATGGATGAGTTTTTATAACCTCTAGGAGATTTACCATGTTAAATAACTTGTTAACAATATAAGTATATCTCGTTAAAATATACATTCAGATTCAGCATTTTCTCAACAGGGAGCCAAACCCGAAGGAACTGGTTGAAAGCCTTGATTTGGAAAGAAAATCAATAGGCATTTAGGGCGGTGGTAACTACTTGAGCCAATCAAATTAAAATGCTGACTTCCATGTCCTTGTTCCCAAGATGCAGGCACATGAGATTTCGTTTGTGAAGAAAGGTCATGTTGACCAGTGCTCTGAAAGTTCTGTGTAAACCAAATTAAAATTCCATGCCACTCTCAACTGCAGAGCCCGAGGGACCTGCACTGATGCCATTTCTAAGTGTTTGAAAAGCCATCCACTCATCCTGTGGACAACCAAAGGACCCAAGGTCCCCAGGTAAATCTTGCCCCTTCCTCCAAAAGATTCTCAGCTGACCCGCTCTTACCCCCGGTCCACCCACAATCCCACCAGTGACTCCCTTGACCTTTGCTGCCCCCGCAACAGTGATTTGTGTATTTTGTGTGTGGACTCTGTTGTGGTTGGAGGGTCTACTAGGCTGTCACCTGGATAGGTTGCAGCCCCCGACTACTGGTTAGCCACCAGTGGACAGCACTTGTGCCACCGACTCTCCGCTGAGCTCTGATGCTGAGACAGAGTTGCCTGGGTTGAAATCATAGTCTCCTTACTTACTAACTGTGTGGCTTGGCACAAATATTTACATCAGCCAGGGTTAATTTGCATTAACAAATAAGGCTTACTTACCAATCGGTAGTGAAGAATTTCCTATGGGTTTCAGCAAATTTTTGATACATAAGAATCACCTGGGATAAAATGTAAATTCAGGTTCAGGCTATCTGGATTGTGCATGCAAATTCTTAGCAGGGACTCAAATCCCAAAGAGTGTATGAAAATGATATTAAATTGAGTATGGGATTGCAGTCATTGTCTTTAAGTACTATCAAGGTGACTGCTGATTAATTTGTCTCTGACACTAAGACACGGTGTTCAGTGTTTCTCAGCAGTTTTTGTTTTGGCAAGAATGGAATGTGTATGCTTTGCTCAGAGTTGGTGTTTATTGTGCATTAGACTCTGTGAGGCACAGTTTCGATACATGGTTTGATTTGAGGTGTCTTCTCTGATTTCTGGTCAGATTGTGAAGGGACACTCTTAGAAAGGACAGGTGAGGAAAACAAAACAAAACAAGAAACCACCGGTAGAAAGAATGACGTGCTGCTAAAGGATGCATCTTGAGACAATGGCAGTGGGTTGGTTGGAAAGTATTCATCTTAATGTTATCACCTGACATTGACCCCTCTTTCAAAATGTACACAACTGATAATCATCCTCAAGACTCCTATTAGCTTTATTTTGCCCAACTCAGAGAATAGAATGGATTAGAATTCACAACAAAGACTCAAAATTATACAACAGAATTAATAATACTGATCCACTTTATATAATATTCAGGTCGTACACAATGAATATTTTGATTGCAAATGACCTGACAGCAGCAGGAAGATTGAGTTGGCGCTGCATCTTATTCCTCCCAAAGGATAATTTCACCAGACAGTAGAAAATCAACAAAGCTTTTCTGTGTGTCAGTCAGTTGTTTCAATGATCATCTTTTCAAAAAGCAAATTGAGTATAAAAACTCATTGCCATCCACTCAGTTCTGACTCACAGTGACCCTATAGGGCAGCGTGGAATTGCTCCTGTGAGTTCTGAGTGCAACTCCTAAGGGAGTAGGAAACCTCATCTTTCTCCTGAGGAGCAGCTGGTGGTTTCAAACTGTTAAGCTGGAGGATAGCAGCCCAACATGTAACTATTATGCCACCATGGTCCATAACATATGGGTAGGCTTCAAAAAGAAGTGCTTCTGTCTTGTGACTTTATCCTTTTCGAGGTCTCTCTGATTGGAGCCCGCAGGTGTATCCATCACTCTGAGATGTTTGCTTCCAGGGTATAATATTGTCCCAGCAAACCCTAACTCTGTTATGGATAGTGTCAGTACCACTCCTCAAACCAGACCACAGAATTGAGAACACCAAGGGTGTCCTTTTCACAGGAACCACCTGAGAGTGAACACCCAACACTTACCTGCACTCAACACTCAGGAGTCACCGGGTGGCACAAACAGCATGCTCCACTGTTAACTGAAAGGCTGCCTCTTGGCTTCCATCATGAGGTGCCTTGGAAGAAAGACATGGTGCTATAATAAAGACTGGTCAAACCTAACCCAAACACCAGAGCCATTGAGTCGGCTCTGACTCATAGTAACTGAAAGGATAGACGAGTCCTGTCCCTTTGGTTGTCTCAGGCTACACCTCTTTACCATAATATATATTCTTATCTTTTTCCTGGAGTGCCTCTTATGGATGTGAACCCCAGACCTTAGGGTTAGCAGCTCAAAGTATAATCTGCTATGCCACCAGATCTCTGCAGGAAACTCTATGAAGCACAATTTTACTCTGACATATGTGGAACCACGTGAGTCTGAACCAAGTCAACTGAAACCTCATTTGTGGTTTGCATTTTGGTATTATCAGGAACCATTATTGAAGGAGTCTGATCTTTATGCGTATTTTAAAGAAGTCACCTTTTTATGATAAAAAAATGATGATGAAGATGATGGAGTCTGCTTGCTAAGGACTTCCAAATTCTGGCCTTACAAAAATCCCACAAGAAAGATGTTAATATATCCATTTTACGAACCAGTCACCTGACCCTCAGAATACTTACATCATTTGCTGGGAGGTGGGGGGTCACACAGCAGAGGAGCCTTTGAAGTCAGCCTCGTCTCTTATTTCCATTTCCAGTGTTAGCCCAAGCAACCCACATTTGTTCAGTCCTTGTGCTAAAGGTATCATGGTTTTTTTCTGTATATGCAGGGCTGACTTTTTCTTTGTCCCCAAACCACATGGAATTAATCCATTATGTAGGATTTAAAAGATTGCTCAAATACAGAAGCTACTGGCAGATTTTTCTCGTTCTTAATTATTTGGATTCAAAACATCCCACAATGGTAAACCTTCCAACTGGTGCCAGACTCTACAGTGAAACACAGCAGGAAACCTCCTTGGCAGTGATTTTCTGGACAGAATCAGGTAAGGTAGCGGAGATGAATTCAAGATCTGAACTTTGCAACCAGCAGGCAGCTGGTCCATCCGGGCGAGAAAAGGGACAGTGGCCTTTCATTGCTGGTGAAAGGACAGGATGAATTCAAAAATCAAAAGAGAGAGAGAGAAAGAAAACCCCAAAACCTCCATCTATAAGGTAAAAGGAGGCTAGGGAAAGAAGAAAAGCCAAAATACTGAAAATGGAGAAACAAGAGGGAGAAATATCAGCGAAGGAGAGTAGGTGGCAGAATATCAGTGAAGGCAAGAGAAGGTGAAGTCATTGGTACTTAAGCAGAGATAGCTAGGTGGGACTGAGAACTATTCTAAGAGCAGAAGAGAAGTCAACCACAAAGCAAAGAAACCATTCATGCGCTTAAGAGTAGGATTAGGAAACATAGAACATCCTAATTATTAGCGATGATATTGTTAATTTTTTTTACTTTATTTACAAAGCTCTCCACATGGGGTCTTTTATTTAACCCCCTAACAGTTCTGTGTAACAGGTTAGGAGCCTATTGCAATCTCTGTTCTCAAAATGGAGACTCTGAATGAGACAGTGAAGGCTATTAAGTCGGAGGTTCAAATCCACCACAAAGACCCTGAAAAGAAAGGCCTGGCTGTCTACTCTAGAAATTCAGCCACTGAAACCTTTATGAAGTTCTACTCTCACATCCCCAAACTGCCGTGAGTTGAAAACATTCCATAGTAACTGGTGGATTTGAGACACTCAGGCTCCTGGTCTCAGAGTGGTTAGGAGAATTATCTTCTGTAGAGAAAGTCATGGAAGTGAAACAGGAAATACCTGTGTCCTGAAGAAAAGCTTGAAGTTATTTTGCTTTATGTATTGTTGTCCCTTGCTGTATGAGGTTGAAGAACATCTGCCGTAGGACGTGTTTAGACATTTGATCTCTTGACTGCTGCTTTCGTTGCCATTGACTGTGACTCTGAGTAAAAGTAAATCCTTGACAACTTCAAACTTTTCTCACTGGTCCTGTTATGAGAACTTTAATTTTTCTTTTTGTTAAGGTCTAGTCTATACTGCCAGAATTAGTGTGCTGACATTGTTTGTCCATTCACAATTCCTAGCTGTCTTGTTTTTCTTGTTTCCACAGTCATAAATTCTACCCTTGTATTTTGCTGTTTAAAAATATTTGATCCCTGTTATACCTACAAGGAACATATGTATGTAGTCGTGGCCAAGTGGTTAATGCGATGGACTAGGAATCCATCTAGTGTGCAAGACAAGGGCTTGACAACAGACTCCCCAGCTACCACTTCTCAGATTCCTTGTGAGTCAGAATTGACACTGAGGCAGTGAGGTTGTTTACGATCCTAGATGGAGCCCAAGTATTGTAGAATATTAATGGGATTCCTTCTTGATGGGGCAGTTTGATGCTGTTGGGTATGTTTTGGACTACTAACTGCAAGGTTCAATTCAGAATGTTTAAAGTACTTGGCTTCTATTTAACAAGTCTTTTTAAAACCAACCAGGTGTGCGACAGAAGAAAGATTAGATTGTTTCCATAAAATTTGGGAACAACCTCCAACACCCTCTGGAGCCCTGGCACTCTGTTTTCTAGCATCACTGTACATTGCAATCCACTCGACAGCAGTGGGCTTGCTTGTTTTAGGGTATTCTTTGTAGATGCATTGGTGGTTTTGGCACAGGTTACACATTGAGCTGTGATCCACATGGTTGGCAATTCAAAACCACCAGCAGCTACATGAGAGAGGCAGACTGGGCTTTCTACTCCCATAAACACTTACAGTCTTGGGAATCCACAGGGATCCTCTATGAGTCAGCAAGGATTTGGGGGGCAATGAGTTTTCTTTGGTTTGGGGCTTTAAATACATTGCTCACTCTTGATATACTTTTGAGGACTAAGGTGGGTTTGACCCAAGCCATGATATTTTAAAATACTTTCTTTTTTTAAAAACAATTTATTAGGGGCTCATACTAAACACTTTATTTTCATGGGAAAGTTTAACATTTCATGGGAGAGTTGAACAGTCTCTGAAGAAGACAGTAGGCTTGGTACAGCAGAGGTGTCACATAAAAGATGAAGACCATCAACAATATGGATTGTTACAGAGACTGAAACAATGGGCTCGGACATAATAACTATTGTCAGGACGGTGCAGGACCAGGCAGTATTCGTTTTGTGTACACACTGCCGCGATGGTCTTGAACCAACTTGAAAGCACCCCAGAAAGAACAACCTGCCTGATTGTCTCGGTCCAAATGCTGTGTAGTGTAATGAATTGCTAGTACATATTCTAACCATCGACTCAAACAATGGTCAAGTCACTGTGGACTCTCCGTGTCCCGAGGGACCATAGTAGAGCTATCCCCTAAAGTTTCCAAGGCTTGTAAATCGTGAGGGCAGGGAGAGGCTCATCTTTCTTCCTTTGAGCACCTGATGGCCTTGCGGTTCATAGTCTAAACATAGCACCCACTACACCAGCACAGCGTCTCATGATATTTGGCGATGCTTCCCTTGCTTTGTCCATTCACTGCCAAAACCTCCGGCTCGATCTGCTGTCATGGTGGTGTTCTCTTCCTGCTTCCCAGCTGCTTCTGTTTTCCGGTCAAAGCTGGTCTGGGTCTGAGGGCTGGATTTTTCTGTTTCAGGGCACACTTGAACTTGTCCTTACTGCCCACATCACTTGGTGCTTTAAGTCCAGACTGCTCTTCCTCCCCTTCCTCTGACGCCTTCGTTTCCTTTTCCTCCGGTAATCTTTCCTGTGTCTTCTCCATGACACTGTTACACCTCTGCCTCTTGATGTGGAATTGCCCCGCAGGAGGGACATTCTTTCCCACATGCTGACAGTGTCTCCAAATGAGATGTGGAAATCGGACCTGGACATCATTTTGCCTCTTGGTTTTTATGCTGGTACTTTCTCTGAGTTTTTTTTTTAAGGTCTAATTTCTAGTGTCATTAACAGGAGAAGTGACTGGAATTTGATATCTATACAAATAAGATGTTACTGTGTTATGTTACCTGTAGGCTTAGTTCATTTACCCAAGAGCAGGTTATCGTTTAAGGCAAGTAAACGAATGACTACAATACACTCGAGGCTTGATTTAATGAAGGCATGATACTCACCTAGCACAGTAACCATTTTCAACAAATGCTTTCATGCCAAGACAGTTTTACCAACTATAGGGAACAATTTCGTGAATATTTTTTGCTTGAGCAGAGATCATTTTCACCTCAGAGATATAGGCTTGTGTTTTGTAAAGCATATAGAGAAAGTGGTTTTTTGGGTGGTTGTTGTTTAAATATCAGGCATATCTATTGTATCCATAAAATTTATTAGGTAACCAATGAAACTGTCAAGCTACTCAAACTGTCAGTAATTCACATATTCTTGGTGTCTTTGTTATACATTGGTCAGTTTAGACCCAGAGTAACCCTATATGAATTAAAGTGTTGCCATCCTTGTCTCCAAAGAGCACTCTGCCCATACTTCTTCCAAGATAAATCTGTTTGGCCTTTTGGTCATATTCTTCACAAGCATGATTTAGCAACTAATTTCTATTTCTCTCTGGCAAATATAATTATTTGATGTCAAAATGATGTTATTTGGTTGACATTCTTAAAGATCATTTCTTGGTAAATGAACATCATCCAAAATGTTGGTATGCCTGTAACGAGGTTCAGGCTGTCAACATAGTTTGAATTCTACCTGTTAAAACTCTTGTCATCTGAAAATGAGGCTTAAATCCTGACTCGGTCACTTGATCACTCATGATTTCAACATGGTTTCCTCATATGGAAAATGAGATGGGTAATGTGGCTCGTAATGTTGGTGCCAAGATGGAAGGACATGAACAGTAAGTCCTCAGAGCCTGGATTATGAACGTTGTTCAAGAAATGGTAGCCATTCGTAGTGGTTAAGGGGCCCTGGCGAGGCAGGGGTTAAGATCTCAAAAAATCAGCCAGAGTGCTGGATTAAGATGTGGTAGCTTGCTACAGTGAAGACATATAGCCTTAGACATAATACGGGGCAATTCTATTCTGTTCTATATAGGTGTCTGTGAGTTAGAATCAAAACACGACAAGAAATGTATATTAGAGTGGGAGTTCTTATTCACATTTCATAATTATTAGCAATACCTACTTAAAAATCAAAGTCATTATTACAGAAGTCAGTTGCCATTCATTGTGCCGCTAGGGCTCCGTTAGCAAGGCTTGTAACTATTTGTTAACTTCTTTTATTGCAACATGCTATTGACATGGTGAATAATATTTTACAAAACCAAAATATTTTCATTTAAAAGTATTACGGTCTCATTGCATGATTTATAAGCTGGGGATAAATACATACTTTATAATATTTTAATTTTGGTTTTTAAAGTAGGTGTATTAGCTGTGATTTATGAGTATTGAGTAACATCAATCTTAAAATAATGTTAAAAGAAAAATAAAATATTTTTTATTTTGGATAAAAATGTTTCTTACTGTGGGAAATGGATATGAACCACTATCATTCACTGAGTCCTTATTATGTGGCAGGTACAATTCTGAGCCCTTAATAATCAATGATTTATAAATCTTCCCTCAAATTCCTATGACATTGGTATAATAACTATCTTCTTGCCTTCACATGGATTCAAACTCACAATGGCCCCACAAAGGGTTTTTGAGACTCAGTCCTTACAGGAACCCATCGCCTCACCCTTCTCCTGTGCCGTGGATTGTGGGTTTGAACTGCTGACTTTGCAGCTTGCCCGCCCAATACCTAGAGACGACATTGGAGAACATAAAGAAGAAGTAGAAGAGTCTGGTTAGGTAGGTTCTTCTGTGACCTGATTCCCATCCCTGCCCTGTATGTATATTAGCCTATCTGAAATGTTACTTAAGTATCAGGGCTTCAAAAAGTTCATAAAGAAATGGAGTTGAGAGATACTATTTTCCCCCATAACTTTTTAGATTCCCTTCATTTTTGCCAGTTCCTTGAAAATTGATTCTGATTTGGTGAATCCATGTGTCTCAAAGGAAAACTACGCCTCCTTTGATTTTCAGGAAAGCGTTATTTAGAAATCGATCAGCACGCATCTCTGGATGAACTCAAACCAGCAACCTCTAGGTTAACACTCATCATGGGTCTCATTTGCACAATGTAGGGACTACGTTGTAATGCAGGGAGACTTGGAATTGGAGTCATAACTTTTACTCCGAAACACTTATTTCTGAAAAGTTGAAATATATCCCAGATGAAAATGGTAATGTAGAATGTTTGGACAAAGTGAAAAGATCCCCCTGGAGCACTGCAGAACTAGCATGAAACTGTTCAGAAGTTAAATGTCCATCAAATGTGTAAGGAGGCAGCATTAGAGAAACCCCTTATCAGGGAGCGATACATACATGATAGACACTGAAAGAAAGTCTCAGTTAATGCTGAATAGCATTTCAATGTATCATACCTATGTTCTTCAAAATTATCAAGATGTGAAAAAGTATTCTGCGGTGTGCATTAGCTGATAAGTCATTTTCTTGATGAGTAGTTTAACCCAGAGAAACTTCAGAGCTTTTGACTCCCTCTGTGAACACAGCTTCTGCCGAGGTTAAGTGGTTTCTGGTGATGCTCGAGGTTTCCTAAAGAGGGGGTCAGTTCCTAGTGGTGTCCGACATCGCGGGCTCTGCTGAAGGCCAGCATCTTTAATCTGCTTCTGGGTAAAATAAATGACCTTTTTGGCAAGCAGAATTTAGAATAATTCTTAATCTTCACATAACCGTAAAAGCAATTGTAATGGACTGTTTCTTTCTTTTCTAAAGAAACCACTATAATAGTTTAAGTGCAAATAATCATGGCTTCCTTATTTTAAAAAATCACAGTGCTAGATTTTTTTTTTTAAATGTAGTTCTCCATTCACTTAACATGCTTTGGGAACTAATGATTTCATATGACTTGATTGTCTGCATGCACTGGATGCTTTTAGGAGCAGAGAGTTATGTTCCATGGAATTAGATAACCACATTGAAATCTTTAAATGGTAGTTAGATGGAAGTAATTTCTACTGAACAAATAAAATGTATAGATATTTTGGAGTGTATGCATGGGAGAGGAGAGGCAAAATGAGGAGAAATATAAAAAGTAAATCCCCTACCATCTCAATGGAAGGAAGATGCTACCAAGGTGGTGGCTGTTAAGTGCCATCAATACAACTCTGCTGGGCCCTGCGGCCTTCCTACACTCGTTATGTTTGAGCCAACTGTTTCAGGCACTCTGTTAATCCCTCTGGTCCAGAATCTTCCTCTTGGTCATTGGTCTTCTACTTTTTCAAGGACCATGTTCTTCTCTATGGACTGATCCCTCCTGATAGGCTGGCCAAAGTAAATGAGACAAAGACTTGCCATCCTTGCTTCTACGGAGCATACTGGTAGTATGTCCTCTAAGAGATTCATTTGTCCTCAATATTAGGTCACATAAGAACGACAAGGTTTGTGGAAGAGCTCTTTGCTAATGAATATTTAAATGTGGCTAATCTATTAGTCATGGCAGGGAAAAGAGGGTTTCTTCTTGGCTGAGGAGTTTGGAGTAAATGATATGTATAGCTTTTTTTTAAAAAAATCTGTGGCCAAAGAAAGTAAAACGATGGAATTTTCCCAACGTTGAAATGTGGATACATGCCTTAGGGTTTAGCATTGTGAGAATTTAAGAAAAATATATATATCCTAGAGCACTTCTTAGAAATCTTCATGAATAGTATTGGTAGAAAAGTTTGTAGATATTTCAATATAAATTTTATTAAAGAAGTACTTGGAAGTGGGGAAACAAAGAAAATGTGTAATGGTGCATATTTTCCCATAATGGGGTGGAACACTGTCAAAGCAGATATCTCTCAGTTAGAAAAAAGATCTCATTGAGATCAATTATTGTTAATTGTTTGGAAGCAACAGAAACCGATGCTGCATGAAGTAAATAAGACAGGAATCTCTTCAAAGAGATGGTGTAGTTCAGAGCATTGAAGAAAGTTCTGAAACAGCAACTTTGGAGAGGACATTATCGAGAGTCTGTGAGTATCCCTGGAAGGGATGCCTGGTCACATTGGTTTGCCAAGGAGCGGATGCATGCTGGTCCTCTAGTACAGATTCGAGTGCCGGGCAAGGCGTTGGATTAGTTTAGTTTTTGTTACATGCCCAACCCTTAGATGTCTAAGGGACACATTTTGATTAACATCCCATCCGCAGGTTATTCAGTGGTGAAGGATACCTCCCCAAAGCAAAACTGTTTCTCATTCTTAGAGGAAGAGAGAATGTCAGCTGATCTCAGGAAAAGCACATGGTAGACCCTTTGGTTTGTGACTCGCTTTCTCGATCTTTCTGCGGCAGGCAGAATAGTGGTTCCCCTAAATACCTGGACAAGGAGCCTAGACAGACATGATGAAGTTCTAAATCTCGAGAGGGGAGAATATCCAGAATTAATCAGGTGGGACCATCCATTCACCAGAATCCCTATAAAAGAAAAAAGAAGCAACTAGAATCATAAAGAGAGAAAGAGAAATAGCTACAGAAGCAACGGTGTAGAGATGTAAAGATCCCACCCTCCTTCCTTTGAAGGTAGAGGAGGGCCGTGCAGCCAGGAACAGAAGTGTGGCCTCTAGAAAGTAGATAATGCAAAGGAATGGAGATCCTCTTAGCCTTCCCAGAAGGCATACAGCTCTGCCAATACCTGGGAGCATGCCAAACAATGACACAACAACTCTGTGTTGTTTTAAACCACCACATTTGTGATAAGTCAGCCTAGTCACCTTAGGAAACCAATCCATCCTGCCAGGCTTCATTCAGTGCCAGCCCCTTCACCCCACGCATGTTCTGTAAGAATGGCCTGAAAACATGAGCTTGAGTGAATTAGTCTGCATATAAAGTGAGAGACATTGTGAATTTCACACAGCGTCCTGTGCAATGTCGTCTATAAATCACCAAACCCACCGCCACAGTCCATTTCTATTCATGGCCATCCTAGGTTCTGAGACTACAAACCTTTTGAGAGTAGAGAGCCTCATCTGTCCCATACATGCAGTAGCTGGTGAGTTTGACTCCCTGACTTTGAAATTAGCAGTCCAAGGTATGACCTACAGCACTGCTTGGGCTGCTTAAAGTGGCTTCTACTCAAAAGCCCACTGCCATTGAGTTGATTCGGACTAATAGACACCCTCAGTAATGTTTCTGAGGCTGTGAATCTTCCAGGGTTGTGGCTGGCAGTTCAATGCTGTGTCAACCACATTAATAAAGCTCCTTCAAAAAGTCACTCACTGCCATGGAATCAGTGCTGACTCTAGCCACCTCCAGTGGGTTTCCAAAACTGTAACTGTTTACAGAAGCAGAAATCCCAGGTTCTCAGAGCTGTTGGTGGTTTTGCACTGCTGACCATTTGGATCGCAGTCCAACTGATAACCACTCCACAACCAGGGTTCTATTCTGTGTTAGTCTGGGTATTTTGGAGAAACAAATCCACAGAAACTCATGCATAACAGAGAGTTTTATATAAAGGTTACATGCACATCAAGAAAACATCCAAGCCCACAAGTCTAACATTAACCCATATGTCTGACACCCATCCACAAAGTCCTCCTCCATCTCACAAAACACACACTATGATGCTGACTGCAGCAGGAAAGCCGAAGCAGTGAACACGTAAGCATCTCAGCGCTGGCAGGGGTCTCCACATGGCTGCTCCAGCACCCAGGGCTGCATCGGTATAGATCTATGTGGCTTCTCCTCAGGTATGTCTTGTTGGAAGTGAGCCTTCCCAGCTGAAGCAGGGAACTGGCTGAGGCAGTTGCACCCTGGTCAGACCATCACAAAGAAAGAGACCCGAAAACTGGAAAGGTGAGGCTCAGTGAGCCATTATCTCTCTACGCTTCAATTAACCCCACATTTGTTTACAGGCCAGGTTGGCACAATAAAGTACCTCAATTCCTTCACACATTAAAAAAAATAACTTCATGAATATGATAGCAAGCTCAGGCTCTATGAAGGCATGTAATGCATGTGAGACTCTGGATGGGTAGGCTGGTTCATAAAATTTTAGCATTGCTATATCCAATACTAAGTTAGAGTCTCTGAAACTCACAGGAGGTTGCTATGAGTCAGCAATGAGTGGATGGCAGTGAGTTTTACATTGTTGCCAGTGCTGTGACATGCCTTCTTCACTACCTTAAGCTTTCCCTACGACCAACTCTGCATGACAACCCTGCATCTGTGGTATTGACGAATGGTGAAGGGTCAGGGAGAGATGAAGTATGATGATAACAGAAAGCCTTCCTAAGAGACAAGAGGTGTTTGTTGGGAAGCAAGCTGGTAGCCAGGAAATAGTAGTAGTAGGATGATGAGGCGGGGCGGGGAGAAAAGTGTTCATGCTATTTGAGATAGAGATTCAAATAATAATCCATAACCATCTGAGTGACAGCTCCTTGTCGTAATACCTACTATCTTATTCCATATCAAACTTGACTCCTTGCTCAGCACTGGTTCATATTCCTTGAAAGGGTGTTATTTGTGAAAAAGCATAGGTATGTTCCTCCGTTTTTATGGGAAAGATGGAGAAAGCGGGATGCTTCATCTAGATAATCACACATTCTTCAAGGGCCTTGTGGATATTTTTCTTTAGTTCTCCTGAAAGAATTACTAGACATTTGGCTTCAGTATTTCATACAGTCAGTTTGTGTCAGATAAACTTTAAGTACAAATGCATTATTGTTTACATTAACTAATAGCTTACAAATTCCAACAGAAGAGTTATTTATTAGAACTGTAATTATGATTTATTGTTTCTTTAATTACACCTACCAGGTAAATGCACTGGCTAAGATTTATATTCATTTATGTATGCTAAATAACTGCTTTAAATTTAATAAAGGACTTTTTAGAACTTAATACAACCTGAGGTTGAGAGCATGCAAAATCAGAGCATTTTATTTTTATCAAACCTCAACGAGGCATTGGTCTTGCTAAGAGATCATTTGCATCTCACCCAAGGAATTCAATTATGTTCTCACAAATGACTGTTTCTCATATTTGCTACACTTTCAGCAATGCTATGAATGTCATACATAGCCATAACTGTGCCATGACTGTTGATGAATAACAGGAAAATGAGATTTTCAAGAATAATTTTCTTTGTCATTTTTACTAGCCACATGTAACCAAATGATATAATCCGTTGAGAAAATATGGAGGGTTTTGTTAGTCATTTTCTGTAATTATGGATCAAGAGTCCCAAACTGCTCTTACATCCATGTACATATAAACATACTGTATATACTCGAATATAAGCTGACCCGAGTATAAGCTGAGATACCTAATTATTACCTGGGAAACAGAAAAACTGATTGACTCGAGTATAAGCCTAGGGTGGAAAATGCAGAAGCTATTGGTGAGTTTCAATAATCAAAACAAATGAAAATAAAATTACTAAAAATTGAGACATTGGTGGGGTAATGTATTTAAAGATTTATTTTAAATAAAAACATAAATAAAAAGGACAAATCATTTAGCATTAGTAAACCAGCACAGTAAGTAGAAAACAGGTTCAACAAAAACAATAAGGTAGCAACAATGATACCTTAAGAGTACTATTCCCTGAGCTCAATCAGCAACCAAGCTAAAATGTAAAGAGTTCCAATCCTTCAAAACTGGATTCCTCATCATCATCCGTATCCCAGTGAAGAGCTTCAGCTGGTGTGAGGTCATCATAGACGCTGTCCTCACTGAGATCGCCGTCATCACCATCACTGCTGTCATTTTCATACAAAGCGCAGTCTTCACTGCCATCCATAGCATTACTAATACTACATTTCTGGAAGGCCCATTGCACCATGTCTTCTGGAATGTCTTCCCATGCATCTTGAACCCACTTTGCTATTAACTCTATGTCAGGCTTCATGAGATTTTCTCCTTTGGTTTGTCGGGTTTGACCAGGTGACATCCATTCATACCACATCCTTTGCACATGGTCTTTAAAAGGCTTATTCAAATATACATATCATAGGACAGCTCTGATTGGTTAGATGTGAGTAAACAAACATTCAAAGCCCTGCAGTGTCAACAGGGCTTTGAATGAACAGCGGAGGATCAGCAATTACCTGCAAGATGTTACGCCTCGCTGGGGTACCACTGACCCGTGTATAAGCCGAACCCCAGTTCATAGGTGGGAGGCAGAGGAAGGGCGGAGTCAGCCCAGAACTTGTGAGTGATGATTATGTTATCTCTTACTAACATTTGAAATATGAAAATGATGATAGATCCTTAACCAGGAATACAAAGTATCCATTCATTCATTAGACATTCATTAAGGGAGGAACTTCTCTATTTCTTGGCTGGAACGGGGAAGATTCTTCCTGAGCCCATTATTCTCTCAATTGAACGCTACCTTAGTATGGAGAGCTCTACTCCTACAGGAAGGGGACTTCACAATGATCCAGTGAAAGGACTCAAGTTTTATACAAGAGCACATGGTGATTGAGGGAATTCTTCAATACCATAGAGAGAACCAGTTGGACAAAAGAAGAAATAGCACCCTTGTCTCCTGACCTTTTTTCATGTCACTTCCAGTAGATCTTCTAAAACTATTACTGGCCCAAAGGAGTTATGAATAAAACAAATTCTACATCATCTTTTGTCCTTTGAGGCAAGCAAAGATATAATCATGTGGAATATTTTCTTTTTTCATTGTAAAACAAAAGGTTCAGGCCACATGATTGTGCAAGGGGTATGAATTAGAAATTGCTTTTTCATCCTTAAATTTTGTGTTTAATATTTTATGGCTCTTAAGTGAGTAATAAATTATTTTGTCCTAATCTATTATTTATGGAATGCTTTTAACAAAATTGAATGTAATTCCACAAAATGACAGGCAAAGGGGGAAAATGTGCCAGGAGATAATTGGCCCAGTGCTATCCCAAATAACTTAAGACATTATTTTGCAGAAAGAAAGAATTTCCAAGAAGCGACTTTCCCTAATAATGATAGTCAAGCTTGCATAAGTCAGGGTCCACAATTCCAACTTCTAGAGTTTGCTGTCTGACTTTAGACTCTCTCAATGAAATGAAGCAGTTCTTGGGGACAAACATTCATATCTTTCATAGCTTGATAATTAAAGTACGTGTTTGGACTGTACTGGGAAGATGGACTATCTATGTTGTTAGTGTTAGTGATGCCATGCCAGTTCCAGCTCACTGGGAGCCATATGCACCAGAATGACACACTACCCTGTCCTGTGCCACCCTCACCTAGGTTCTTATAGGTGAGCCCGTTCTTTCAGCTACTGTGTCAATCTATCTCATCATTTAGGATATTCCTCTTTTGAGCTGTTCTTCTACTTTATCAAGCATGATAAAGGACTGGTCTATTCTGGTCTATTTAGATAACATGCCACAGCATGTGAGATGAAGTCTCACCACCTTGTTTCTGTACTTCTTTCAAAATAATATGGAAACGTCAAAGTTGTCCATTTTTTTGGTGTGGTTGTTTTCTATTCAGTGCCACATCATCTTGGTAATTTTATACCAGCTGAGTTTTAGCTCCTACACTTTTGGAAAATTTAAATTCATTCTGCACCAGAATAAAAGGCATTCGTACATCCAATTTTTTTTTAACCACAAGTTTGGTTACAGGACAATGGGACTAGTTGAAACCTAGGAAATATTTGTTGACAGCAATAGGAAGAAACATGTTTGCTTTTATAAGACATTGACAAGGAACTTTTTATTTCTACTCCCTGCAGCATTTCCTGTCCTTCTGAGAACTTTTTATTTCTCCTCCCTGCAACATTTCCTGTCCTTCTGAAAACTTTCACCCATTCCAGTGTGCAAGCAGGTACTATGTTAAAAGAGTATTGTATCAGACATGCAGTTATTAGCAAGTTTACCAAATCATGCTTCTGAATTTTCTCAATTATTTTCCCATGTATTTTTCTCATATAATACATTAAATATCCAATTTTAAAATTGTAGAACATGATTCTCATTTTTATTTTAATTGTTGTTGTTAGGTACCATTCACCTCTAAAGACCCTATAAACAACAGAAGGACACACTGCCTGGCCCTGGGCCATCCTCACAATTGTTCCTAAGCTTGAGCCGATGGTTACTGTCCCTGAGTCAACCCTTCCTGTTGAGGGCCTTCCTCTCTTTCGCTGCCCCTCTACCAAGCCTGATATCTACCTCCAGGGACCGGTCTCTCCTGAAAACCTGTCCACATACATGTGGCACCACAACAACACACAAGCCACTGCAGTATGACAAACTGACACACACAAGGCCCTGCAGTATGACAAACGGACAC
This sequence comes from Tenrec ecaudatus, assembly GCF_050624435.1. Lineage (NCBI taxonomy): Eukaryota > Metazoa > Chordata > Mammalia > Afrosoricida > Tenrecidae > Tenrec > Tenrec ecaudatus. The sequence goes on from NC_134532.1 coordinate 201,885,715, forward strand.
ACAAGCCACTGCAGTATGACAAACGGACACACACAAGCCACTGCAGTATGACAAACGGACACACACAAGCCACTGCAGTATGACAGACTGAGACACACAAGCCCCTGCAGTATGATAAACGGACACACACGAGTGGTAGTTATTTCACTTGGAAAGTATAACAAAGTAGGCAAGTATCAACACCATTGTGTTGAAGTGAAACCTGGAAACTAGGCCATCTCTTGGCGTTGCTTTCCCAGCAGACTAGTGTGACCCAATCGCAAATAAACGTCGAGGCAATGATCTCTCTCCTACGCCTTCTGCTTTCAGGCATAAAATGCTGTTTATAGAGCTGTTTCCCCAGGGTGTCTAAGGAAGCAAAGGCAGGTCAACAATCAGTGTAAGGCAGTTCTCCTATTAAATTCCCTCCACAATTAAAAAGAGCCGTATGAAATATATAACACATAAATGTTGTATGGCTTAGAGATTAGCTCATGAAACCCCATATTCTCTCTTCCCATCCAAAAAGAGTTTTAAAAAGCCAGTGAGGGACCTTCTGTGTACTCCTCATTGATTTTACATCCAGACCAATAGCTAGTTAACAGACAGATTTAGGGTTTCATTGTTTCACTTTACCATAGTTTTTACCCCACTAAGTTCTTACCCTTGCTCTTAAGCGAACTATTTGCAGATTTACTTACATTTGAAGTCCATAAGAAGAAGTTATAGTGCATGCATCATTCTTTGTTGAATGTTTTATTTGACAAACATTGAGTTTGGGGTTTAATCTGTGTGCATTTACCACTGGTGGTTCATTTCTTTTCAGTGTTATACTATAGTCAATGGCATGAGGAGATCTCATGTATCCTGATTTTGATTGATACTTGGTTTGCTTCTAGTGAATTTATTGCAAACAAATGACTCATACTCATAGTCTAATGCAAACTTGCAAATGTTTCTTTCAAGAAGAGTTGCTGAATTTTAGCGTATGAAAATGGGAAACCTGCTAATATAATGTATCACAAGTTGTGCTGCTAACCACAGGGACAGCAGTTCAAATCCACCAGCCATTCTGAAGGAGTAAAAAGAGCCTCCCTACCCCAGTGAAGAATTATATTCTTAGAAGCCCACAGGGCAACTCTAATAGGGTCTAAATGAGTCAGAATTGATGAGATCAGTGAGGGTTTTTTTTTTGGGGGGGAAGGCATAAAAATTACCAATTCAGGCTATAAAAAGAATAAATTTAATCCATAATCTTAAAATACCATATATACTTGAGCATAAGCCTACCTGAATAATAGCCAAGGCACCTGATTTTACGACAGAACTGCATTAAAAATGTGCTGAAAAACTCAGCTTATACATGAGGATATATGGTACTTTCCAAAGTTGCCTCATCAATTTGCTATCCACCCCTCCTGACATTTTCCCAGAGTTTATGTAGATTCATGGAGCCCTGGTGGTGAATGGTTATGTGCTCAAGAGGTGTTTGAAACCGCGACCACTGTATGGAAGAAAGCTTCTGGCCCTGTGCTTCTATGGGAAGTACAGTCTACAACCCTATAGACGGGTTCTACATTGTCCTGTAAGGTCAAAATGAGTTGGGATCCCCCCAATGGTACATGTCAAGTTGATTCACATGGTTTTCTAGGTTTATTGTTCTTGTAGTGTGACTTTAAATTAATAGCTATCCCATACGATAGACTAGAACTGCCTCATAAGATTTCCCAGACTGTAATCTTTATGGCTGGAGAAAGATGAGGCTTTCTAGTCTCATCGAGATGGACAGCCTTAGAATTTCTCAGGGGAAGTTACACCTTGTTCTTTTGGATCATTGAATTTTTTAGTTGAATCTTTCTGGGCAGAACACCAGGCCGTGTCTTTTTAGAAGTCACTGTTGTCTTTGAGTCAGTTCTTAATCATAGCAACTCTATGTACAACAGAAAAAAACCACTGTCCAGTCCTGGGACATCCTCACAATTTTTCTTTTTTTATTATTAAATACTTGTACTGGGGACTCTTACATGTCTTATCACAATCCGTAAATTCATCTATTATGTCAAGCACATTTTACGTTTGTTGTCATCTTTATTTTCAAAGCTTTGTCTTTCTACTTAAGTCCTGATATCAGCTCTTCATTTTTTTCCTCCCTTCCCTGCTCTCCCTCCCTCCCTCAAGAACCCTTGATAAGTTATAGATTATTATTTTCATATCTTACATCCTTCTTTATCACCCTTCACCCTCTTTTCTTTGTTCATCCCTCTGGGAGAGGGTTGTACATTGATCCTTGTGATTGATCCCCAAACCTCCCCCCTCCCCGGACCTTCTCCTTATCCTCCTAGTATCTCTATTCTCATTGTTGGCCCTGAGGGGTTTATCTATCCTTGATTCCCTGTGTTTCAGGCTCTTATCTGTAGCAGTGTACATGTTCTGGTCTAATCTGGTTTGTAAGGTAGAATTGAGGTCATGATAGTGGTGGGGAGGGAGCATTAAAGACCTACAGGAACATTGTAAGTTTCATTGGTGCTATACTGTACTTTGACTGGATCATCTCTTCATTGTGACCCTTCTGTAAGGGGATGTCCAATTGTCTACAGATGGGCTTTGGGTCTCCACTGCACACTTCCCCTCATTAACATTGATATGATTTTTGTTCTGGGTCTTTGGTGCCTGATACCTGATCCCTTTGACACCTCATGATCACACTGGCTGATATGCTTCCTCCATGTTGGTTTTGTTGCTTATCAGTTAGATGACAGTTTATTTATCTTCAAGCCTTTAAGACCCCAGATACTATTATATCTTTTCATAGCCGAGCACTATCAGCATTCTTCACTGTATTTGCTTATGCACCCATTTTGTCTTCAGCGATCATGTCAGGAAGGTGAGTATCACAGAATTCTGGATTATTAGAACAAAGTGTTCCTGCATTGAGGGAGTACTTGCATAGAGGACCAATGTCCATCTGCTACCTACTTCTTAACATATAGATATAAGTACATAGATCTACTTCCCTATTGTTACATAAATAAATATATTTACATATGTACATGCCTGTATTTAGAGCTCTATAAATGTCCTTTGCCTCCTAATTCTTTCCTCTATTTCCTTTTACTTTCCTCTTGTCCCACCATTATGCTTGGCCTTCATTCAGGTTTAGTAATTCCTCTTTGCTACATTTCCCTTGATTCAACCCCACTAGGCATCCTAAGCCATTCTCTCCATTGATTTTAGTTTATTTTTGTACCCTTTTCCCTGGGTTGGTTGACACATACCCCCTTCCTTTCTCCAACCTCCCTTTCTCCCATGTCTCCCATAACTGTAGGTCTCGTTTTCATCTGGAATTGTTTATCCCACTATCTTGTCTAGATAGCCATGCAGAGGCACTAATAAGCACAAAACCAGGCAAAGCCAAACAAAACAACAACAACAAACCAATAACAAAATTTTTGAGAATAAGATCATTAGCGCAATCACGGTGTCACTCCATCTTGTTGAAAGCCTTCCTCTGTTTTGCTGCCCTTCTACTGTCCCAAGTAAGCTTTCCTTTTCCAGGGACTGGTCTCTCTGGAGAGCAGGTTCAAAATACATGAGATGAAGTCTTGCCATTCCTGCTTCCAAGGAAGATTCTGGCTGGACTTCTTCCAAGACAGATTTGTTTGTTATCTTGATGGTCTAAGTACTTTCAATATTTCTTACCAGCACCATAAATTAAGTGCATCAATTCTTTTTCGGTCTTCCTTATTCAATGTTCACCTTTAACATGCTTTTAAACCCCCAACCCAAATGCACTGCCATCAGTTGATTCTAATTCCTAGTGGTCCAGGAGGATGGTAGAACTGTGTTATTTGGACTTCCCAGATCGTAACTCTTTAGGGCAGTGGTTCTCAACCTTCCTAATGCTGTGACCCTTTAATACAGTTCCTCACATTGTGGTGACCCCCCCTAACCATAAAATTATTTTTGTTTCTACTTCATCACTGTAATTTTGCTACTGTTATGAATCAGGCGACCCCTGTGAAAGGGTTGTTCAACTCCCAATGAGGTTGCGATTCACAGGTTGACAACCACTGCTTTAGGGGAACAGAAAGCTGGTCATCCTCCTTTGGAATGGCTGCTGGTTTTGAACTGGTTTTGCGGTTATCAGCCCAACAAATAGTCACTACACCACAAGGTAGTCTTATAAAGTGATTGAAATATCATGCCTTCAGTCTGGTACACTTTAGTCCTTTATTTCTAGTCTTAAAAGCAGCGTATTAAACATCTCATCACACCATGTAGTAGGATGCTTGAACACATTTTCTGTAAATGCCTTTCTTTCAGCTTAGGAAGAATAGCTTAAGCTAGCCTTCCTTAGCTTTAATAATTGTAACCTTATTTCACTGTTCTTATTTTAACTTAAGTTTTTTGAAATTTCTTTCAACATTTCATTCATGCCATCTTAGGTATATCCCCAAAGTTTAATACATAGAATTAAAATGAAATCTTAGAGATAAACTGATTCTGTACGATTTCTCTCTTGTTTTGTTTTCAAGAAGATTATTGAGGAATAATTCACATATCATACAACGCAATAATTCAATCACATTAAGAAAAGTTGTTCAATCACCACAACCAATGTTAAACTTTCACAAAACCCTCTGTCTGGTAATAAGGCTGTCTCTCTGGGCTATGGCCAGAGGGAATTCACCAGAGATTTAATCCACATAAACCCCACACCAAACTCACTGCCATGAAGTCAGTGCTGATTCATAGCAACCCCCTGGGCGTTTCTGAGACTGTAACTGTTTGGGGGAGTAGAAAGCCCAGTCTTTTTCCTGCAGAGCTGCTGGTGGTTTTGATCTGACAGTCATGTGGTCATGGCCCAACGCATAACCACTACACTATTAGGGCTCCTTCCCTTGCAAATGGATCCATAGGATTTGTCAAACCATGTCTTTAGATTTTCAGCTCCAATACTGATCCTTCCTCCAAAATTGGATTTAGTTCATTACAACCCTTGGATGATACAAACTGCTGCACTTTCCCTAATGATTTCTTCTTGGACCAATGATTCACTGGATTGTTGCTCTTAGATGCCGTCAAGGTGCTTCCAACTCACAGTGACATACAAAAGAAAACAAAACACCACCCAGTTCTGTACCACTCTCATAATTGTTCTTATGTTTAAGGCCATTGATGCAGCAAATATGTCAACCCATCTCAGTGAGGGTCTTCCTATTTTATATTCTATCTCTACTTTACCAGGTGTGTTGTCCTTCTCCTTGGAGAAGGTTTTCCCTGACAACATGTCCAAAGTATGTAAGATGATGTCTCACCATCCTTGCTCTAAGGAGCCCTCTGGCCATATTTTTATTTCCAATTGTGTGTTTCTAAGAAAACCCAGAGCACTCTCAATATATTTCACCAACATCCTAATTCTAATGTATCAATTCATTGGTCTTACTCATCAATGTCCAACTTTCACATGCACATGAGACCACTGAAAATGCCATGGCTTGGTCAGGCACACCTTCATCCTCAGAATAATAGTATTCTTGCTTGTCAAAACCTTAAAGAGGTCTTGTGCAGCAGATTTACCCAATGAAATGCTTTGCTTTGATCTCTTGACGGCTTCTTCCATGAGCACTGATTGTGGATCCAAGCAAGACGAACTCCTTTCCAACTCTAATATTGTCTCCATGTAACACGATTTGGTTTTCATATTGGGTTGCAATCCATACTGAAGGCTAAAATCCTTAGTCCTCACCAGTAGGTACTCCAAGATCTCCTTTTCAATCAGCAGAGCAGTGCCATCTGCACATCACAGGTTGTCAAACCTTCTTCCAAACCTGACGCCGCATTCTTCTTTGGTGATTATCTACTCAGCAGTAAGTGGTTGGTAGTGTGTTTTAAAAATTCCATATATATATAACTGTTCTAATGATTTATCATGGAGTACTCATATTTAACTTCTTTTTATTAAAGAATATAGCATATATCCTATGACACCAAGATTTCAAAACTTATTGAGGACATTGGTCTTTTGTGTTTGTGTGTAAATGTTCCATTTGAAAATCCTTTATTGAATAGATTGCTCATTGTCTTGCCTACAATATAGAATTAAGAATCTGTCTGTTTTTCTCCCCAGATATTTTTTTCTAATGAATTGACCATTACATTTCCAAGTTCTGAAATGGCCAACAGACCATAGGAAGTCATTTCTTTAGGCTCCTGCTTGAAGCCAACAGCTCCATCAAACTGTTAGCCTTGATTCAGGGCCAAGTCTGTTTTTTTTTAAAAAACATTTTAATAGGGGCTCATACAATTCTTATCACAATCCACACATATACATACATCAATTGTATAAAGCACATCATTACATTCTTTGCCCTAATCACTCTCAAAGCATTTGCTCTCCACTTAAGGCCTTTGCATCAGGTCCTCTTTCTCCCCCCTCCCTCCCCGCTCCTCCACTCCCTCATGAGCCCTTGATAATTTATAGATTGTTATTTTGTCATATCTTGCCCTATCTGGACTCTTCCTTTCCCCCCTTTTCTGCCGTCCATCTCCCAGGGAGAAGGTCACATGTGGATCCTTGTAATCAGTTCCCTCTTTTCAACCCACTCACCCTCCACTCTCCCAGCATCGCCCCTCACACCCCTGGTCCTGAAGGTATCATCCACCCCGGATTCCCTGTGCCTCCAGCTCCCATATGCACCAGTGTACAATCTCTGCCCTATCCAGACTTGCAAGGTAGAATTCGGATCATGGTAGTTGGGGGGAGGAAGCATTTAGGATCTGGGAGAAAGCTGTATTCTTCATCGGTGCTACATCGCACCCTGACTGACTCATCTCCTCCCCTAGACCGCTCTGTGAGGGGGTCTCCAGTGGAATCTGTCTGTTTTACATACAGATTTCTAAGACATTGTAGATTTGTTCTTTTAACAGTATCAATTTTTGATTTGTTTGTTGTGGGGTTATGTTACTAGTGTGTATATGTGTTTAGAAACATTATGTATTTTTTTGTTAATTAAAGTTTATTATTTCAAAGTGGTTTGTTTCTATCAGTATTTTTATCTCTTAAAGTCCATTTTGTTTACTAATAATACAACCATACCAGTTTTCTTTGGTTTTATATTTTTGTCTGGTATGTTTCCTTTCAACTTTTTACTTTTAATCATGTTTTTAATATCCTGCTATTTTCAATTTTTATTTTATAAATGATACATAGCTAGGATTATTTTTGATACTTATAATTTTAATAAAATATTTGAATTTGTTTCTTATTACTTGCTCTTTCTATTTAATACATTTTCTATTTTTTTAAAACTAAGCTTATTTTTCTTTCTTTCTTTTTCATTTTTATTTTAGTCATCTGCCTGGTTGTAAGTTGTAGATTTCATGGACATTCTTCTGATAGTGATTTATACACGTGAACAGTCTTAATTTCTAAAATATAAGATTAATTAATGGGTATCAATCTTGTTGAACTGCAAAGTGATCCAAGGGCATGTTAATACTCATAAACCTCTTGTAGTTTTAGTGCTGTGTTTATGTATTTATGCAGTGTTCCAAAATATTAACCAATGTTTCTCACTATTTCTTAATGTCTTTTAAAGTTCCCATCTGGAATTACTTCCTTTCAGCCTTTTAAATACATCTGTCACTATTTTTGTTACTGTATGTCTATAGTAAACTCTTGTTACTTAGCATTTTTTCTGGAATTTCATTAATTCACTTTTGGTTTTGAATATAATTGATGTAGAATTTTATTTTTATATACTTTGCGTTCCTTGTGAGCACTTGGAATACATTATTTCACGAGGCTTTCAGTATTGCTATTTAGAAATCAGCTATTATTCCATTTGCTGTTTAGTCCAAAGTAATCTGTTATATTTTTCTTCTATTTAAATTTAAGATATTTTGTCATTTGTTTTCCAAGACTAACAAACATGGTTCTAGAAATTTATTTTTTTATATTTATGCTTTCGATTATATTTCTTTCTAGAACTTAGAATGCACATCTTTTGAGGATTTTGGAAAATTCTGTTAGCTCTTTGAATATTATACCTTTTAAATGACCTCCTCTGCAAATTCAATTATATATGTTAGAACCTTTAACCCTACATGGTATATTCTAACAATTTTTTGCATTCTCCTCTTCTCTGTTTATATTGGTTTTAGGGTGAAATTTTTAATCTGTCCTATTTACCAATTTTTGTATCCTACGTCTCGTCTGTTTTATCAGGAGTACTAGTGGTGTGGGGGATTATGTGTGGGCTACAAGCCACAGCTACTAGTCAGCAGTTTGAAACAAGCAGCTGTTCCATGGGAGAACTCGGAGGCTTTCTGTTCCCATCAAACTTGTCAGTCTTAGACAGTCACAGAGGCACTTCTGCTCTGTCCTGGAGGGTTGTCTGAGTCAGGATCAATTCAGTGGCAGTGAGAGTAAGACTATTTAATTATTTTATTTAGTAGTAATCCAAATAAATCTATATTATCAATTGGATTTTAAAATTTACTCAATAGGTGTTTATTCTTATAGGTTTTCCTTGTAGGTTTTTATTCCTAGTTCAAGATTTTTTTGAAAGTGTTATAACATGCATTTTTTAATATTATAGCCTTACTTCTGCTGCTGTTGATATTGTTAGTTACCACTGAGAAGGACATCATGCTTGGCAAAGTATAAGAGCTTTATGAAGCATGATGTCACAATACATAACATGGAAATGTCATGTTCCACAGTATGTACACAAATACACAAACAAGCAATTAGTTCTGGGTGGGAGGAATCCAAGATATAATTCAATAAACTTTCCGTGGATATATTTTAGCTATCCAAATATTTTTGTATTCTTGCTCATTCCATTATGAATCAACAGCACGGCTTCAGTTAACAAGTCCTGTTTCTAGTACACTTTTGGTGGGAAGTCAAGATTGCTCAGTTCTATTGGCAGCCTAGTCTCCTAGGCCTGTACTGGATTCATACTTCCTCTACACCTTCAATGTCTGTTCACCCATAGCCTCTGAAGAGGATCTTGTTTGGAAGCAGGGTCATTTCAAATGTAATTAGTTTAAATGAAGTTATATTGCGTCCATTGAGATGCTAATCCAATGGCTGATATCCTTATAAAAGAAGGTCATATGAAGACACATAGAGGAGATATATACATGGAGACACCATTTGACAATAAACGTAAATTGGACTGTGATGTCTCAGCTACCAGTCAGAGAACTCCAAATTTCCTGGTAATAAAGGAGGAAAAAAAGAGGCAAGGAGGGACAGAATCTTCTCTCCAGTTTTCAGAGGGAGCATGTCCCAACCTTAAAGTCTCCCAGACTGTGAAGTAGTTAATTACTGTTGTTTGAGACCTGTGAGGGAGTAGTGATTTGTCATGACAGGCCTGCTGCTGTTGGGTGTAATTGAGTCTGTTCTGACCCACAGTGACCCTCTGCAGGACAGAAAGAAACAACGTCCGGGCCTGTGCCGTGTTCACCATTGTTCACCTCCGTGAGCCCATTGGTGCAGCTACTGCATCACTCATCTCATGGAAACATAACACGCCCTCTATTCTGAAAGACCATGTAGACCTCAGATGTACGCGAGGTATCTGAGATAAGCTCCAAGGGCTTTCAAGCAGCTTAGGAACTCTACAGACCCTGGCCACACACCTTTCTTGCCTGTATCTTAGCCCTGCCTGTTAGGCTCACTAAATACTGATCATGGGCCCATCATTTTGGAATCGGAGAAAAACCAAAAAAGCATTCTATTTCCACTGTCGTTTCTTTGCACCTGTTCAGCTCTCTTTTTGAAATGGCCTGTCCTTAAAACGTACGTGACAGGTTCCATCTTTTTCCATTCAAGTGTCATCTGAAATGTCGCCTCCCAGAGAAATTTCTGGTCTCTCTTAGATTCTCTGCGATGCTTTTCCACCGATTCGTGCTGTTATTTTTTACCCAAAAAAAACACTTATAAATAAATTTGTCTTGTCCCCTGTGCTATACTGTGCTTTCCACAAGAGTGGTGACTTGTTTATGCCACAGAATTCGTTAATCGCAGCATTTCGCTTTGTGTCTGCCGCAGAATGCATGCTTACAGTGAGACAGTACTACAGCCAGGCCTTTTGTCATGGAGCCATTTTCATCCCTGGCGACCACACTGGTTTCATAGAAGCACGTGCTCTGTAGGCTTTCAAGGATGTGATCATCAGGCCATTTTCCCAAGGTACCTTTAGGTGGTTTGAATCACTTATCTATTCGTTAGCAAAGGAACACTCCATATGCCACTCCATGACTTTAAAGCAGTTGCTGTCTCACAATTCTGGGTTGTGGTGGCCCCACATGCCCCAAAGTACCGCGGGGCGCCATACCATTATCCCAGGCTGTGATCTTTGGGAGCCATCTGAGTGGATTCCAATCAACAACCTTTCAGTTGTAACCAGGCCCTTGACCATTTATGTAACGTTGGCACTCCCCTCTGCTCATAAATGATGTCCAAAGCTTTGCTTAATGATAAGTGAATGAATCTAGATAATGGAAGTCTTCCAGTTAATCTTGATCACAATGTGCAATTTTTATGACCTTCATTTTTCAAAGGTATTCATTGCTTTTGGTCATTGTCTGCAATCTCATGGGGAGCCATTATAATTATTTGAGATATTGAATTAAAGAATGTTCATGCATAACCTGCCTAATGTTGGGTCTTTTGCAATTTTATGCCCAACCAAAATCATGGCAAGACCTTTTGCGTTCAGTACAGTTCACTTATTTCTCTACAGATAACTTGCTTGAGAATACAAGTAATGAGTGAGGAAGCAGTTACCATGAAGTATTTTACCATTAATTTCAATAGAGCAACCGAACTTCCTTCTAAAAGTCAAAACAGTGCTATACCTGCTTTTTCAGTTAAATGTTCTTATTTGTGTTTTTATTTTCACATATATTTCTAAAGAGTATTTTGTTCACATTGTGCTTTCTTCTGAAAGGGGTTTTGTTTTTTAAGTGGCACTCAGTGAGGCAGGTAGGACTTCTTGAACCCATCTTGTCCTGTATAAACATGCTTAACATCAGTCCAGTCATGTGACGATCAATATGGAACTACCCAAGTGTGGGATAAGTCTTAAGCACACAAAAATTAACTAAAAAATATCCTCTCTGTTTTTTTTTCTTTCTGTTTTTCTCTTTTATAACAAGTTATGTTTGAGAGTAAGTATAAAAGGAAGTATTATTTCGAGATAATAGAAACTTTCATTAAATTGTCATGACGAACTCATAAGTTCAATGGTGTGCTTCCTCTATCTTTCTTCCTGCCTCCCACACCAATTCACGATATTCAGGATGGAGGGAGTCACAGGGTTCTTAAAAAATAACCAAAGCATTTTGATATAGGAAGTTGAAAAAGCTGTATTTTTTTTAACACAGCACAGAAATGGTATGCATGCTTCCTTCTAGGAAAAAGGAATTTAAAAACGTGCTTCTTGGGAATATCTTATTCTATCTGGGGTAGAAGCAGATTATAATACACACTGTTCTTTAGATTCTAGCAAAAGCTCCCGCTAAATTGCTTAATTAGGCAATAAGTATGTTACCATTTAAGTAAATTCAAATAATATGACAAAAATGTTTGGTAAAGCACATATTGTAAAAGTGACCTCAGGGGTTATCATTGATACTATGCCTTCCACGAGTCAACTACAAGTAGGTTTTTTATTAAATCTTTTTTTCTAAAAGATTTCTTCAATCTATTTCTAAACTGATTCACCGAGTGGGTGCTTTTCTATGTTTTTAGCTTGAATATGCATCTAAGAGATGGACTCAAGCTCCATAAATTGACGGAATCCCCACTGAACTATTTCAGCAAGCTGCAGAAGCCCTGGAAGCACTTGCTTGTCTATGGCAGCCACGTGGGAAGACAGCTCCCTGGTCAGCTGCCTGGAAAAGATCCATATTTGTGCCCATTCCAAAGAAAAGGGACCCAACAAAATGTTGACACTATGGAATGAGAGCATTGCTATCACCTGCAACTAAAACTTTGCTTTAGATCATCTACCACGGTTTCAGCAGTAATTGACGGGGAACTGCCAGAAGCGCAGGCCCAATTCAGAAGAGGTCTTAAGATAAAGCATATCATTACTGAGGTCACATGTACCTTGGCTCAAAGCAGAGACTATCTGCAAGATGTTGACTTGTATGCCATTGACTGTGCAAAGGCACTCAACTGTGTGAGCCATAATAAACTGTGAATAACTTTGAGAAGAAGGGGAATTCCAGAACGCTTCCTGTGCTCATTGAGAACTTGCACAAAGGTCAAGAGGCAAATGGGCAAACAGAACAAGGGAATACTGCATGTTTTAACGTCAGAAAAATATGCATGTCAGGGGTTTATCTTCTCACCACATCTGTCCAATCTTGATGCAAATCATCAGAGAAGCTAGATTACATGAAGAAGAGTGCGGCATCAGGGTTGGAAGACGGCTTATTGACAGCTTGAAGAATATGGATGACCCAACCTTGCCTGCTGAATGTGAGGAGAAATGGAGGCCCTCATGGAGGAAGACCAAGGAGCGTATGCTTCTATATGGATTACAACTCAATGGACAAAAGACCAAACTCCTCGCAAGTGGATCAATCGATAAAAGCATGATAGGTTGAGAAAAGTTTGAGTTTGTCCCGATTTTTGTCTTACTTGGATCCACAATCAATGTTTTTGAAAGCAGCAATCAAGAGATGAAAAGACATACTGAATTAGGTGAAGCTACTGCTCAATAACCATTCAGAGTGATGAAGAGCAAGGCTGTGACTTTGCGGACTAAGAGGCATGTGACCCAAGCCTGGGTATTCTCCATCGCCTCCTATGCACGTGAAAGGTGGACACTGAATAAGGAAGACCAAATAAGAATAGGTGCATATAAATTGTACCATGGACCGCTAAAGGACAAACCAGTCTGCATTGGAAACACCAAGAGCAGAGTGCTCCTTAGAGGCAAGGATCACAATATTTTGTCTTACACACTTTGGACATATTGCCAGGAGCAAACAGTCTCTGGAGAAGGACATTATGTTTGGTAACATGGAGAGACAGCAATAAAGCGGCAGGCCCTTGACAAGATGGATAGACACAGTTACTGCATGAGTGGGCTCAGGCATAGGAATAATTGTGAGGATTGTGCAGGGCCGTGCATTGTTTTGTTCTATTGTGCATAGGGTAGCTATAGGTCAGTGTCTACCTAATAGCACTTAGCAACAGCATTTAAATGCTTTTACTGATTGATTGTGGACACTGTAGATTGCAGTAAAGGGTGAAGCTGAAAGAGAGAAAGAGAAAATGAGATGTTATTTTTTTCAAAGGTCATTTGTATTCTTTCAAAATAATAGACAAGGATAATATAGATTTAAGTTATAACTCCTTAACACATTTATTTAACACTTATTGTACATATATATATAATGAACTTTATACTGGTTGTTGCCTTAAATTACTCCTTATAAACATGATTTCTATTTTCCTTAAATGTCGGTAATCTATCTGCTTCACAAATAATAAACATCAGTTTATAATCCCCCTCCATTGAAGCACCATGAAAAAGAACATGATTTACTTTAGACGAAAACATTAGGTAAAGATATGTAATGCAAATAGCAAACACCAAATTTGGGGGCAAAAAACATGTGGAGTAACATTTATTTCTGCACAATATTTCTAAGGAGTCTAGGGAAATGCCTTGGGATAAGCATCTAAGACTATCTATTTGTTGGTTATTGGGTTGAAACTCTGGATTTGTTCTTAATAAAACCCCAGGGGAAAGAGGGTCATTTCCTTAAAACTGCTTATATGGAAATGTCAGGAAGATTTCTAGAGGCTTGTTCTGCCTTTGGGGATTGATTAATTAAATCGTTTTATTATCATCTAAGTAAACATTCCCCTGTATGTTCTTTGTGATTTCATTTTCTGAAAGCACAATGAAAATTGAAAATATTATTTGCTCTTTCATGCCGTATGAAGGCAATACCTGTATGTTATACATCCTATGCTTACATCAGGTAGAAATTCTAATCGATGCATTCATAATTCTGAAGCAAAGTCAATGTCTCCTTGGTTTCACTGATGGTCGATTTGGCTTCCAGAGTAAACTCGGAAACCTCTTTCTTAGCACTTTATTTTACACATATTAGCTTCACAGCTAACCCTTCAGTGATTATTTTATTGCTAAGGGTATATGAATCCATTCAGGAATTTTCTGTAAAAGCATGAATGAAGAAAGTTATTATGTATTTTGTTTGTTAAGCAGCAATCTCCAGAAGTATAAGTGAGAAATTCCATTCTCAATTATTGAAGTAATTAATATGGTTTCACTGTGTTTTTTTAAAAGTATGATATTTAAGAAAAAAACACACACAACAGAAAAGTGGATGAAGAGAGATGTTGGACAGTGTAAGATATGACAAAATAATAATAATTTATAAATTATCAAGGGTGAATGAGGGAGGGAAAAATGAGGAGCTGATATCATGACTCAAGTAGAAAGCAAATGTCTTGAGAATGATGAGGGCAGCAAATGTACAAATGTGCTTGACACCATGGATGGATGGATGGATGGATTGTGATAGGAATTGTATGAGTCCCCAATAAAATGATTTAAAATAAAAGTATGATATTTAAGAAAAAAGTGGTAACATGTGCTGAAATTTATATATATATATACATTCATATGAATGCGTACTCCTGGGACAGTGTTGATCCACAAGAAAGACGGAAATAGCGACATTTCCCTAGTTATAACCACACATGGCCCTTTAACCTGAAGGATTTTGTGATGTTTGTTTTTCATGTTTGCTAACTTCCATAAATCATTTAAAAGCCCCATATAATATTCAGTTCCAGCCACAATTTGAAGTTTTTAAAAAGTCTAGTTCAATTTCAAGTGCAGGTAAATTTTAATAAGGTTTTATTGCTTTTTAAATAGAATGGCCTGACTTCTTGTTCCCCAATAGCACATATTGTTTACTATTATCTGGTGAAAAGTCCCGTGATGTTAAAATGACTGTTTATGAGACACATTCAGGCCTCAATGGCCTCATCTAGAGAATACCATTGTCTGCTCTAGACCCAAAGATTAGAATTAAAAGGGTGTTTCAGTAGATTTTTCTCCAAGTTCATGACTGACAGAGGGATCAAGCCCTAAGAATCATTGGCAGGAGGCCAGGCGATGATTCACTTTGGGTATCTGTCCACCTGGTTGCCATGGGTTCCACTGAGGTTTGAGGAGGCTTCTCCCACTCACTGCCATCAAGTTGATTCTAGCTCATGTCGACCCTATAGGACAGTGTAGAATGGCCCCTATGGGTTTTCCAGACTGTAAATCTTTAAGGGAGCAGAACTCCTTTTTTTTTTCTCACATGGAGTGGCTGGTGCTTTTGAAATGCTGACTTAATGCTAGCAGCCAAAGTGTGACCCCACTGTCCCACCAGAACTCGTTTCCAGGAGACACACCCATCACCTAATAGTAGATTTCTCTAAATTAACCCGGCGCTAACATTGTCTAAGACAACAACACTGTCACCATGGGGGTGATTCTGACTCACAGTAGAGCTGTGTTTCATGGGGTTTCAGAGACTATTTGTTCAGAACTAGATATCCAAGCCCTTTTTCTACTGAGCCTCTGGGTGGACTCAAAACTCCAGCCTTTTGTAAGTGCTGAGTATATTCTCTAATGCACCATCCAAGGGTGGGGACACTGATAACTTTGACAATGATTTTTCAACCTGAGAGTCTCAATGTGGAAGGACTCTATCATCTCCACCTTGTATATTCTGAAAGGTGTGTTTGCAGACTAACATCCCTATAAGTCTGACTCAAATTTAAATAAAAAAAAGATCATTGAAACCAACTGAAAATCCAATTATAATGCAAATGCAAAATGATCATAAACTATCAAAAAACAAAGCAGGGACCATTTCTATTGTCCAATCAAGTTCTAACATTGCGTTCCACTATGATCATAGTTTTACTTCGTGAAGTAGAATGTTAGAGCAGAGCAGAATTGATTGTTAGAACTTAGGAAATGCTGTTGGTCTACATGTTTGGTTACATATTGGGTTGCTAACCTCTAGGTCAGCAGTTCAAAGCCACGAGCTTATGCTCATGGGAAGGGAAGTTTTCTGGTTCCTATAAATATTTACAACCCTGGACAGATCCAGTTGGCGAATTTATTTTTAAAAAAGTTGTCTGTCTATAGCTTAACCAGTTTTTCATATGGGATCACATGTGTAGGAAATCACACTACCATACATCGTGTGTTTGAAAAAGTATGTGGAAATTTTCCATTATTTTTATTCCATTTTCTATGATTTTTGAAGCCCTTTCAAATATATATGAAATATATATGTGTATTTTATAATCTAATGTCATTGAAAATGATTTATTGTAATGTATGACATTTATTCTATAGATGTTGGATGTGAGATATATAAAAGAAAAAAATAAGTCCAAAGAAATATCAATTTAAATTTTCATGCTTGCTTGATATTTTCTTAGCATATCTGCCCTCTTTGTTTTTTTTAACTTTATAATCCATTCAAACTAATAGAGTGAAACAATTCATTATTTTTAATGGAAGACCTTTTTTATTCAAAGGGCATTTAGCGAGTGATATCAATCTTTAAATATCTTGCCACTTTCAATCTGGGCATTGCTCCAGTATTTTAAGCCACAAAATATAATGAGCATTGAAGATTAAATCCTAGTTCACTGTGCCCCTAAAAAATTGGCTAAATCTTAAATTGCATATCCAAAATAACTGCCTTGTAATTTCCTCCTAATAACCTATATTGGGGAATAATATAAATAAAGGAAACAGAGGTAATAATTTGATTATTTGGCTTCTACTCCCCTTCTTGCTGTATTTCCCATTCTCATTGCCCCACAATGGCCCAGAGGTGCACACAAAAAGACAATTTCAAAAGAGTCTGCAAGAAATGAAGGTCAAACTCAACCAACTCCTGTGAGGCAGAGGTCAGCATGCATCCACCCTTGGACCTTCTTCACCAGTTCTGACACCAACAGTCCCTCCAGCATGCTCTGTTTCTCTGGTCAGTCCTATGATCCATTGCAATGCCACCATTCATGGGCTTTCTTTGGGACATCAATAGCTTGTCATTTAAGATCAGAAATGTTTAGGACACAGTCTAGTCTCAGTCACACCAGTCAGACTTCTCTCTTGATTGTTGGTCTCTAAACCACCTGGCATCTTGGCTTCTCTCCTGCTCAGAAAATGTTACAAAGTTCATTTAGCCTGCCAACACAGTTACAAAGATATTCCACTTCAGCAGCAGCATCCCCAAGCTTTGAGCCATAGCTCTCCTAATTAGGTGCCTGAAGGCATCCCACTCCACAAGCACACCTCCTGCCGAAGACACTTATTTTCACTTGCTCTGTGGGTCAGGCGGCCCCACTACTCTGTCTCTAGGCTCTTGGTGATGCTGCCTCAGCTGCCAACAATTCTCCTCCATTGCTCTGCTGCTTAACATGGAGGGATCTTTGGGTCCAAAAGACCTGCCCCACTCTTCTTTCTTGATAGTAGTGAGATCCTTTGTGTCAGTCTGGGTAGACTAGAGAAACAAATTCATAAACATGCATATGTATATAAGGGAGAGGTTTATGTACAAGAGGAATTAAATATTGGGATAACAGCCCAACCCAGTGCAGTCTAAGGCCTTAAGTCTCATATTAGCCCATATGTCCAATATCAATCTCTAAAATCCTCTTCAGACTCATGAAACACAGGCAATGAAGCCAAATGCAGGATGATTAGAATCCAGTGGGTAGAAAGTCTTTCGGTCCGGTGGCATTTGTAAGCATCTCAGTACTGGCAGGGGTCTCTCTGTGGCTTCTCCAGCTTCTAAGGTCTGGTTGCGTCCATGTGGCTTGTCTTCTGCAATGTCTACCAGGGAGTAGCAGAGAGAGAGCAGTGTCTTCCCCCTCCAAGGAGGAAGTATCAGATTTCCCAGAATTCTCCATGCCCACACAGAAGTCTCATTGGCTATCTCCAGATTGACAGCGTAGACTCCACCCCTCCCTACACTCTTAATCCCTAAATTGCCACCAGATTAGGTGACTGCCACATCCTTCCTTCCTGCTTCTAAATGGCCTCATTTTAAACCCAGTAAAATGAAATGTCTGACCAATATTCTAACAAATAATCCCTATATTAGAATTCCATATATTTTATTTGCATCATCCCCCTCATTCATGTGGTGCTAGGTACAAATACTATGGCTAGAAGAGCCATAGGAAGTAAACCACTGCACCACAATAAATTAATAGAAACTTTCTTTCTTTCCTTGTTCTAAGGAAAAGAAATGATTACATTGCTCCTTCTAACCCAATTGCATAGACACACAAATCTGAAGAAGTGAAAACGCAGGTAAAGCGTTGAGCAATCTGTCTGGCACGGCGTGTATTCTGCAGTGTGTGAGGACCTATAGACTCTGAGAGAAGTACGGCCCTACCGTAAAGGAGAGATGCGGAGTGTGCTGGGGGCTAGTACGTCATGGAGAGAGTGGTAACAGAGACTTTGAGATTTTGAGACTTAGAGACTATACCAAGCAGAGGACTGGATTTTATTCTTCACGCTACACGAAATCTTTGCAGGGGGATTTTAATATTTAGTGTGATACAAAAATGCACATCTCCTTTTATTTCTTAGCGATTTCTATGTGAATAAGTACAAACAATGGAAAATCTGAGCATGGATTTGGATGGATGACCTGTGGTTTGAAGGCTGGCCATTGTAGGTGGGTTCTCCTCATGCTGAAGCCATGGAGATGTAGTCTGTATGCGGTAGTGCTGTTTCATTGGCCACTAGGCAAAACTGGCTGTGCCTTTATTGTCAAGGTGATAGATTTTTTTTTTTCACCAGCCCCAGAATAAATTGTCTTGGAGCAGTTTCAGAAATACTCAGACATTTCTATGCTGTTCTATAGGGTCACTATGAATTGTCAGTAACTTGATGGCAGTGAATTTGGTGAGATTGTTACATTGTCCAATATAAGCTTTCATAATAATGAATATATTCTAAAAATTCGTACCAAACCCAACACCATACCAAACCACATACCATTCTGACACATATTTCTTCAGTAGTCTCCTGTAGAAAAGCTGGCGGGGCTGAACCACCTTTACATAAATGGTCTGACACTTTCTCAGCAGCAACCCCCACCAGTCCCTTTTTCTGTGGGGATCCATTCCCTGCCATGGCATCAATTCCAACGCATGGCATCCCAATAGGACAGACTAGATCTGCCCCTGTGGGTTGCCCAGGCAGTAGACAGTCTCGCCTTTCTCCTGAGGAGTGGCTCATGGTTTGCAAACTGCTGATCTGAAGGTTAGAAGGCCAACTCATAGCTACCATGATACCTATATCTATCACTCGATATCCACTCTATCTACACAGTAGCCAGTCCTCTAATGTGGCTGTGAGTGTAGCTATGAGTGGTTTAAAATTAGGCTCCTGTGACTAAAGAATTTTAAATTTATGTCATTCTAATATTAAATAGCCACATATAATTAAAGGCTGTTTGATGGAAGCGCTCAGCTATCATCTTCATCATGGGTTATTCATTAGGGCAGGTCAATGGCAGATACAATCAGAGACATGGCCTCCAGGAGTACACAGACACATACACAGGGCCTGCCCATCCCTGGCATGCAAAATGGAAGGTGAGAAGTACGTGGCACCACTTTCTATGAACTTATGGGGGTTCCCAAAGAATTACTGATCATTTCTGAGTGACAAACTGAGGTGTAGGTTTGGCCACGGCTCTGAGTTTTAAGGTGGGAAAGTTTGTTGTTGCAGTTAGGTGATATCAAATTGCTTCTCACTATTAGTCAACTAATGCCAAATGGAATGAAGCACCGCCCCTGTGCTATGCCATGCTCACAATGCAATATTTGAGCCTGGATTGGTAGCCATTGGTTCAGTCCACTTTGTTGAGCGTCTTGCTCTGTTGTGCTGCTCTTTTATTTTGGTGTTCTTGTCCAGTGTGGCACTGGACTGGGGGGCACTGGGATGAAAGGGACCTAAGTGAGAGAACAGGGTCGCATAAAACAGATAGCAATAAAAGGTGGTGGTTAGGTTTTATGTCAACTTGAACCTAAGTGAAAGTGAAGGGTTGGAATCTAAACTGTTACAGTCTTTCTCTCTCTCTCTCTCTCGTTGCTGGGAGTCTGTGTCTGCCTTCAGGGGTCGCTCCATGTGGACTTCTGACCTGCAGAGTTGTGATTGCAGAGTTGTGGTTGCTCTCCCATGTGCACTGACCCGGGGAGCAAACTTCAGAGGGGTTACCACCCCTCTGCCATATTCCACTGCCCTGGGCATCCTGTGACTGTGCACCCCCTGGCCTGGGTGATATACCTTCTTCCCACTTCAGCTTTCTGTATCATTGAGTTGGATCTACAGGAGTCTACAGAGGACTCTGACTAGCTTCTGAACGATAGATTTGAATTGGACTGGGCTGGGACACCTTCTTGATGTAAAATTACTTCTGGATATAAAATTCTTCCTTTTAAATATATGGGTGTCATTGTTTTTGTTTCTGTAGATAACCCAGTTTAACACAAATAATGATGATGAAAATAATATGGGCTGGCTAGCATCTATAAAGGATTTACAATGACTGAGGCATTTATCTAAAAGCTATAATATGTATCAAGGTGCCCAATTTTCACAATAGTTCTTTAAGTTTAAATGCTCCTAAGATTATCCTTCCAATTACAGATAAGTGGGGGCAAAACGTCAAGGAAGTCGCCTTAATCATTACACTGGTAAAATCAGGGAGATTGTCTCTAATAGAACCTTTGAGAGTGGGTGATATTTAAAGGGATCCAACATGTAGAACAAAAGTGCAGGCAAAATTAGGAACTAACAGGGAGCAGTAAGGGGGTAACAGTGGGGGCAACCGAAGGGGTACCTGTATGAGAGATAGAATAAGAGAGAATGTCATGGGTTAATGGAAGCAGGTGTTTCTTAGCACCTCTAAGAATAGACAGCTCTCTGACTCAATCTTTGAATTTCCTCCTATTCACTGTGAGCTGTCTCTATGTGAACATGGTATTTGTGTTGCATTCTTTGACATTTTCATGTTCCCGAGGTCTTGTTCTTCTCTTTGACTCTGTATCCCTTACAGAGATGGGTTGTGTAATAGCTTTGCTATTGAATCAATAATAACTCAATACATTTAATTTTACTTAGATGCCCATGGATATCTGGGATTGTATTCAATACTAGCTTTTGTTCTTGTTAGGTGCCATCCAATTGGCCATGACCCTTAGCAACCCAATGCAGAATAGAATGAATCACTGAATGATCCTGCATCACTACAATCATTGCCATCATTCCTACGTCTGAGGTCATTGTTCCAGCCATTCCGCCAATCTATCTGCTTGAGGACATTACCAAGCAAGATGTCCTTTTCCAGGGACTGTTCTCTCCTGACAGTATGTCCAAAGTATGTAAGAAGAAGTCTTGCCATGAAGGAGCACTCTGGCCATACTTGTTCCAAGTTAATTTGTTTATCATTTTAGCAGTCAGTGTTCCTTTCAATATTCATCCCCAGCACCACAATTCAAATACATTGATTCTTCTTTAGTCTGCCTTATTCAATATTCAACTTCCACCTGCATATGAGGCAATGGTGAACATCATCACTTGGGTCAAAGTAATATCCTTGCTCTCCAACGATCTAAAGAGGTCTTATGCAGCAGATTCACCAAAGGCAATGTATCCACTTAATTTCTTGACTTCAGCTTCCATGAACATTGATTGTGGATCCAAGCAAGACAAAATCCTGGGCTTCAACCTTTTTCTCCATTGATCATGATGTTGATTATTGGTCCAGTTGTGTGGGTTTTTGTCTTCTTTACAATGAGTTACCATCCATACTGAAGGTTGCAGTCCTTGGACTTTATCAGCAAGTGTTTCGGGTCTTTTCACTTTCAGCAGGTAAAGTCGTGTCATCTGTATGCCTCTGATTGTTAGCAAGTCTCCCTCAAATCCTGATCTACTTCTGCTTCTCTGATGACTTGTACAGATTGAACAATGATGATGAAAGGATACACCCTGAGTCACAGCTTCTTGGTTTTAATGCATGCAGTTTAAAAATCAGTTTTGCTGTTCAATACTAGCTAGGAATTTTTAATTGCCTCATGTAGACATGTGTTGTACCACATCCTAATACAAACTATGCTGCTGTGCATTTCCAGCGCCTACTCATCTGGCCAATCCACTATAACTTCAGAACACACAGTCTTGCTGTGGCTGCTATTTGAATGAGGTTATAAATCTAGACTTCATTTTGGACAAAAGAATATACCAGCATTGTCACGGTAATAGGATTAATAACCGAAACATCCCAGCCTCCCAGAGGACTTGATAGTGAGCTTCACCTTCATTATTGAAATCAAGTCACCTGACACACACAAGAAACTCAATTTTAGAATTTTTATTTGTAAGTATACTCTGTGCATAATATACTCATATGTAAAAACCTAATTAGAGTCTAAAATAGAGGAGGCACTTCTGGAGACCATACCAGCTGGTAGACTAGATGGGACAGATGGTGCAAAGCTCTTTAATAGAGGGAGGTTGGGAATATGTTGGCTTGGAGAGATCTGAATGAGAGATTTCATGAACTCTGGTGTTGGATTTGTGTGGGGTTTTTTTCATGTAAAAAGTGTCCGTAATAATATTTTCACAAATAGCACTTTCATGAGAATGGAGACACTTGCTTCATAAACCAAATAATTGGCATCCAATTTGCATCCAGTGGCAACAAAACACAGTAATTATTCTCTGGCCCAGTGCATCCTTGCCAACGCGAATCCACAGAACCACAGAAGATACTTAGCCTATAGAAGTGAAAGCTTGAACTCGCCCCTTGCTTCCTCCTCTTTGGATGCTCTGAGGATTCCTTTCCCTTGAAAATTACATTTTTAATGGTAGTGGTGTTGGATGATGAAGATTTTAATAGTGACAGCAGTGATGCTAACGATGATAAACTAGTTTATTATGTTTTTAAACAAATTTTTCTTATATTAGCACTAAATTCCACCCAGTAGTTCTTAATTACTTGCCCCATTTTACCTTAGCACATTCAATTCTTACAAAAGTTTATTATTTTCCCCATGTTTACCTAAAAGAAGATTGGGTGCAGGAATGGTAAAGAATCTTGTCCAAATCAAAGAGCTAGAAAGTGGCTAAAATTAGTTTCAACCACACACAATGGATCTAGGGTTCCTATTCTTAGCATACTCTTCACTATGATTGTAGCATTTCATATGAATAATGGAACAAATTAAGGACAGGTATAATTTGTAGAATGCTGTATACAGTCTCATTATTTAATGACTGTATCCTTACTTGACATTTGCATTTCAAACAATAATAAAAAAGAAAACTACTACCTGTCTATTTTTCATATTAATGACATGCTTGGCTGTAAGGAATGCGAAAGACATACAGTGAGTGTAACCCTGGCTGGTAGGACTGAGATGTCGTGTCAGCTTGGTGAGAGCACGATTCTCACTGGTTTGACCATTGTGTAATTTTGCAGTTGGATAATGATGAAATTTGACAGTTAACTAATGATTGTGAGCTTCCATTTTGAGATTTGATAAGGCCATCTTTCATTTTTAGAGTGCTTCTTAAAATTATTATTCTTAGCAGCCTGGTCTTTGGGACCTAACCATGATGATAAGTGAGGAAAAGATGTAATTATTTTTCTTACATAATTCATCATCTAGCTTCACAAAACCCTATGAGGATCTTGAAGAATAGATTTAAGGAAGTGCATGTGACATGGACAAAATCGCACCGGTAAAATGCAGTGGAGTTGAGAGTCACTCCGTGTTTTCATGACCTTAAGTCCAGGTCAGATTCAGGGGCCTTCCTGTAGCACATCATCATGAGGTTGAGACTGAACAATAAGAACACCATACACCGAGAGGAAATAGTGTACAACAGATCATAATTTAAGATCCATTAGTAGGATTGACAAAGCTTCAGATAAATTAACCTTTATTTCCTTCCTTTCCTAAGTAGTAGTCTGAGACTGAAAAAGCCCTTCATGAGAGCCTTCTGCTCTTTTGAAGTCAAGAGAATATCAGATTCTAAATTAGTGTTTCTGCTCCAGCAGATTATGATTAAGGATTTTCAGTATTTTTAGAAATTCTTTGGATTAAAATCAAAAACCCATTGTGGTCCAGTTGGGGACTTGTACATCTCTTATCACGATCCATACATTCATTCAGTGTGTCAAGCACATTTGCACATATGCTGCCATCATCATTTTCAAAGCATTCTCTTCCCACTTGAGCCCCTGATATTAGCACCCCATTTCTTCCCCCTCACTCCCCACTGGCCCTCACTCAAGAACGCTTGATAAGTTATAGATTATTATTTTCATATCTTACATCTTCCTCCTTCAACCCTCACCCACTTTTCCATTGTTTGTCCACCCCGAGAGGAGGCTATGGGTTGATCCTTATGATCCATTTCCCCTTTCTCCCCCTCCCCTCCCCTAATCATCTTGGTATCTCTACTCTCATTATTGGCCTTTAAGAGTTTATCTATCCTGGATTTCCTGTGTTGTGGGCTCTTATCTGTAGCAGTGTGCATGTTTTGGCCTAATCCTATTTGTAAGGTAGAATTGAGGTCATGATAGTTGGGGGAAGGAAGCACCAAAGAACTAGAGGAAGGTTGTGTACTTCCTCAGGGCTATAGTGCACCTGACTGGCTTATCTCTTCCCTGTAACAACTCTGTGAGGGAATGTCCAATTGTCTACAGAGGGGCATTGGGTCTCCACTGCATGCCCACCAACCCCCCTCACATTGAGTATGATTTTATTCTGGGTGTTAGATGCCTGATACCTGATCCCATTGACACCTCATGATCACACAGGCTTGTGTGCTTCTTCAATGTGGGCTTTGTTGCTTCTGAGATAGATGGCTGCTTGTTTATCTTCAAGGCTTTAAAATGGCAGACACTATATCTTTTGATAGTCGGGTACCATCAGTTTTCTTCACCACATTTGCTTATGTGTCCATTTTGTCTTAAGCAATTGTATCAGGAAGGTAAGCATCACAGAATGCCTAATTGTTAGAACAAAGTGTTTTGTTGTTGAGGGAGTACTTGAGTTAAAGCCCAATGTCCATCTGCAACATTAATTCTTAACATATAAATATAAGTACATAATTCTATTCCACACTTGTTTTATATATATATATATATATTTACATATGCACATATCTGTATTTAGGCCTCTATAAATGTCCTTTGTGTGCTGTTCTTTCCTCTATTTCCTTTTACTTTCCTCTTGCCCCACCATCATGTTCGGCCTTCATTTGGGTTTAGTAATTCCTTGCTGCTACATTGCCCTTGATTAAACCTCACTAGGCATCCTACACTCTACTCACCATTGATTTTAGCTCATTTGTTCACTTGTTGTTCCCTTGTCCCTGAGATGGTTCCCCCCGACTTCCTTTCTCCCACCTCCCCTTCTCCTGTATCCCCCCAGAACCATTGGTCCCGTTCTATCCATTTCTGAATTATTTATCCCACCCATCTTATCTAGATAGACATGCAGATACCTTAATAAGTGCAAAAAATCAGGCAAAGACACATAAGACAACAAAGGAAGTTAAGACCAACTAAACAATAAAACAACAGCAACAAAGAAAAAAGAAAGCCACTGACAAAAATCGAAAAGCCTATAAATCATTCAAAGTCTGTTTATTGGCTTCTATGAGAGTTTTCCAGTTGAGTCTGATGAGGTGCAACACTTTGTCTCCAAAATCTATTTCTGGTATTCTCCAGGATTTCATCACTTTGCTCCCCTTGCTGCTCTGTTGTATGCCCTTAGTATTTTACCCCAGAGTGGTGGGATCAGATCATACACAATTCCTGCACTGAGTCTCCAATGTTGTCCCCTGTAGCACTATGGTTTAGTGAGCAATGTCATGTCTCATGGTGGGGCTGGGACCCTATAGTCCTGTCTGTGCATTGTCCTCTCTGAGCAGGAACATCATCCTCAGGGCTTGGTGGGCCAGGATGTCCTTCCCTCCCTCTCCATCACTTTTCATTTCTCCTGTGTGCTCTAATCAGATGCACCGCTCTCCCAAAACTGTAGGCCCAGTGCTATCCTCTGAAGTGCATTCTTGAGAGGGGTGTGTGTGTCCACATATTTGAAATTGGGGCCAGCCCTGAAGACCTTTCTATTGCTTTCCTGGTACATGCTGGTATGTTGTATTTAAGTCTTGGTGTATCGGGTTGAAGCTTGGTCTCTCCCTCTTCTAGAGGGTAAACAATACCCTCCGCTTAAGTGGGTTAGTGCCCTGTTCCCCACCTACCCATGTCATTTTTCCCCTCTTTATTTCCCCCTCTTATTTAGTTGGCTGCCGTATGTTTTCCTGGATTGGGTTTGGTCCATGCCATAGTAGCTGGACCTCAGCCCAGGAATGTAGAATCATGGTATTTTTAATTGCCTTAAATGCATGCAAAAACTGGACAGAGGAAACCGATTACAGAAGAAGAATTGATGAAGTTAAAGGCAATATTATCAAAGAATATCAACTAAATATTGAACAATCAGAACAATGTAAATAGTCTTGAAAAATACAAGCAAAATGCTCCGTAGAAGTGACTGCTGAGACTTTGACCCTATGGATTCTGTTTCTCATTTGAGTGTTGTTGTTAGATGCTGTTGAATAGGCTCCAGAATGCTGACAGGTCCTGCACCATCCTCACAAATGTTTTGTTTGAGTGCATTATTGCAATCACAGTCAATCTGTTTGTCCAAAATTTCCCTCCTTTTCATTGAACCACTACATTGCCAAACTTGGTGCCCTTTTGTCAGGGGTTGGTCTCTCCCAAAGTAAGTGAGACTAAGTTTCACCATCATCAATTCTGAGGAGCATTTGGCTGCATTTCCTGTAAGTGCATGTTCTGGCAGTACATGATACCGCCAGTGCTCTTCAGCACCGCCACATCAGAAATGCATTCGTTCTTTGGGTCTTGTCCATTTCCCAGATTCCACATGCCTCAGAGTCCGTTAAAATACCATGATCAGGGTCAGGTGCAGCTTATTCCTCAAAGAGAGATCTGTGCTATTCACACCACAAAGAGGTCTTGTACAGCAGAGCTAGCCCTTTGACCGTGTGACTGCTGCTTCCACGAGTGTTGATTGTGGAGGAAAGCACAATGCAGTGCTGGACAACAGCAATGCTTTCCCAGGTTGTCACGATGGTGTCTGTTGACTCAGTTGCGGGGACTTTTGTTTTCTTTCCTTTGACTTGAAGTTGTACTGAAGGCTGCAGTCTTTGGTGGTCATTAGCTGATGCTTCAAGTGTCCCTCTTTCTTGACAAGTCAGATGGCATTATCTACCTGCAGCAGGTTGTTAAAGAGCCTTCCTTCACTTGCAGTGCATCGTTCATCTGTATGTAATCCAACCTTGTGCATTATTTTTTCACGATCAGATTGAATAAATATAGTGAAGCTATACAATACACACATGCATAGATGCGTGCGTGCGCACACACACACACACACACACACACACACAGCTTTTTTGACTTGAAACCACATAGTGGTCCCTTTGTCTGTTTGAAAGACTACCTGTTGGTCTCTGGACAGGTTCAGCTTGAGCACAATGAACTATCTGGAATTTCCATTCTTCACCCTGCTATCCACAGTTCGTTAAGATCTCCACAGACAGCTGCCTTTGCACAGTCAAGGAAACCCACATAAATGTCTGCATGTTCTTTGCTTTCAGACAAGACCTGTCCGATCTCAGCTATCAGATTATTCCATGTCCTCATTCCAGAGCCTCTTCTGATTCTGGCTTGCATTTCTGGTAGCTCCCTGTCA
The DNA here is from genome assembly GCF_050624435.1 of Tenrec ecaudatus. Taxonomy (NCBI): domain Eukaryota; kingdom Metazoa; phylum Chordata; class Mammalia; order Afrosoricida; family Tenrecidae; genus Tenrec; species Tenrec ecaudatus. Next base: position 201,913,595 of record NC_134532.1, read on the forward strand.
AGGTACAGCTGCAACTATTGTTGTTTATTGTCAGCAGAATTTTACTTGCATGGATATCAGTGTAGTTGAGCGGGAAGTTCCGCCTTCTGCTGGATTGTCTTTCTTTGGGATGGGCAGAAGCCGGACTTCTAGTGAGCTGGCTAGGCAGCTGTATTCCAGAATTGTCGGCGTTAACGAGTAAATGCTTCCAGTGTTGCAAATGCTTCTTAGAACCTTTCATCTGGGCTCTGTCAATTCTGAGAACTTTGTTTTTCACGAATGTTTTCACTGATCATCTGCTGCCTCTGACATGGCTCCGGTTCTTTTCAGTACAGACCTCTGTGTGCTCCCTCCACCTTCCTTTAATGCTCCTTGCCTCCTTCAATATTTTACCTAGATAATCTTCCGATAGTTCAACTTGAGGATTGAATTTTTTCCCAGTTGATTTTTGTCAGGGTTGACAATGCTGAGTATGTTCTTTCTTTTTTGGCTTTTTAACTCCAGGTTTTGAATATGTCTTTACAATATTTTATTTTCTCTTTTGAGATACCCTTTGGAAATGTTTGTTCAGTTTTACACATCATAGTTTCTCATATTAGCTTCACCACTCTACATTCCAGAGCAAGTGCCAGAGTCTCTTGATATGCAGTTTGGTTTTGTCACTCTTTTTGTCTTATGGCATTTTGTTTTATTCATGTATGATATTCTTGATATCATCCTACAGTTCTTCAGTTCTTTGTCATTGGTGTTTGATACATCACATCTGTCTTTGAGATATTTCTAAATTAAGGTATGGTGTACTTAATACTGCATTTGAGCTTTGTGGAGTTGTTTTATTTTTCTTCCATGTAAACTTGAGCAATTTATGAGCACTTCCCGATCTGCTTTGGTCTTGTGTTGCCTAATAATATTGAGTTTCTCCATCATCTATTCCCACCAATGTAGCCAACTTGATGCCTCTGTTTTCCATCTGGCAAAATCTGGTTGCACATTTGGGAAGATCACTTATAATAAGGTACTTGGTAACATAAACAGTCACGGATAAGAGAAAACCTTAAGGAGATGGATTTATACACTATCCACAAGAGTAGATTCAAATATGACCTTTGTGATCGTGAATCTAGCAAGATGGGAACATTTTGTTCAGTTATACATATTGTTGGGTTATACATATGGTTGCTATAAGTCAAGGCAGATTTTCTGGAAACTTAACTCTAACAAATATGTATTAGGAAAGTTTGCATGTTATCACAGTAAGATATAGAACAACATAGCCCCTTGAAGCACTTACTGAGACTGAACACAGCACAGAAGCCCTGTATCTGAGGCATGATGGGGAAGATTGGATCTACATCTAGGAATATCATTTATCACACATGATATATGAGGAGCTACACCCCAAAACAGAAAAAAAGCTCCACTGATATGAGAGGGATAGTGCATTTGGAGTTGGTTCCACCAAGTCAGATTGTTAGTCAGGTTTTCTATTTAGAGATTCTGAAAATATTGTATAACTGTTTGTGACAAAAAAGGCCTGATTTGTGGCACACGGGGGGTTTTGCCACCGTGACAATGCACTTGCTTAAGGAGCCATGGCAACGTGCCAGCGTTTGGCAAAAAACAACAGCATGCCTTTCTCGCTCCACACACCTTCCTCTTTCTCGCCCCACACACCTTCCTCACCTGACCTGGCTCAGTGTAACTTCCAATGTGACTTAGATTCTAAGTCATCGATTTGATGACATAGGCGAGGTAAGGAGAAAAAAGAGGGAGGTGCTGTTGGCCATCCAGACTGATGAGTTTGAGAAATGTTTCCAAGAATGGAATCACAGATTTGACAAATGTTATTAAGTGGAATGGAGAAAACTTTTCAAAGAACTCTGCTTCACGTACCCACATTGTTTCATACTCATTTTCTAGGTCAAATCATACATAATAGGTTTATTCTGTTTGGGAGAAAGGAAAAGGAAAAATAATTCCACTCAAGAGTGTCCCTGAGGCAGTTTTATTTCTTCCCTCTGCAGCTGCAGCAGCAACATTTCTTTCTGGGACTCGAGGGGCGGAGCCTTAGAGACTCCCACCACCTCATAGGGTGAAGCCTGGCGAGCCCCGCCCACTTCTCCTGAGCTTTGCTGCACATATACAATTACAGAGATTCCCAGCAGGTTCATAGGAAAACAGGCTTTAATGAAAACACCTGCACTTCAAACACTCATTATTATCCATTTCATTTAATTCGTTTAGAGGCTTTCTTGAAGACGTAAACGGTAGCTTAATTAAAGCCTGAACATTTTCTTCATTATTTCACCCAAATTCATATACACCACTATGCATCGCATGGAGACAGTGGGTGAGGGGATTTACCCGATAATCAATGATTAGCTTTTGCTTTTTAAAAATATACCTATCACTATCTTTTCAACCTGAGGCACATTATCCAAATAGAATTTAATAGCATGCTAGTTCTCTCCAAATTACTGAACTTAAATTTGTTGTTATTCATTAAGTATTCCCTGTTTGCCCAGGCTTATGCATTTTGTATCAAAGGTTTCAGCTTAAACATGCAATAATATCTCCTCTATTTAATATAAGTGTTTCTAATATTGCCTCTTTCCTAGTCCTCTGCCTTTTTTGTAACTTAAAGAAAATTGGAAAGGAAAATTTGAGCGTTGCAAGAAAAAATGTTATTAATTTAATAGTTTGATAATGTGGCAAAATTGGCTGGATGGCAGTGAGTTTGTATGCTATTTTTTTTCCTGGAAATTTCCATATGATCGCTCCAAGGGCACTCCTTCTCTTCTCTAGGGCTTACGTGTTGCTTGAAGAACAGATGGCTAACTCTCTTCATGAATATCCGTTTTTCTTCCCAAGTAATTGTTGCTACAAAATAAATTTTTTCTCTGTCTTGTGTGTGGTTTGGTCATCAAGAAGATACAAGGGAGTGGAGAGGAAAAATAAAGATTTAGGGACAGACACAGTTTATGACCTGCTGGGTCCTCTACGATTGTGGTAATTTCCCACCCCCACCGCCTCTTCATTTTGAAAAGTAAGGGTTATTGGCTCTGTGTACCATGCAGGATACCATGAGACCCTGGGAGGAAGCGTATGGCTATTTAGTGCTAAACACTGGAAATGTTATCATTGTGATATTTCTCACATCATTGTCAGTGCTCTTTGCTATGTGGCTTTGTTTCTGTGGCACAGTGCTACGGGACAAACTATGGCTGTCTGCTTTGTCTTTTATTATTATTATCATTACTATTTAATCATTTTATTAGGGGCTCATACAATTCTTATCACAATCCATGCCTACATCAATTGTGTAAAGCACATCTGTACATTCATTGCCCTCATCATTCTCAAAACATTTGCTCTCCACTTAAGCCCCTGGCATCAGCTCCTCATTTTCCCCTCCCTCCCACTCCCTCTTCCCTCATAAGCCCTTGATAATTTATAAATGATTATTTAGTCATGTCTTGTCCTGTCCCCCATGTCCCTTCACCCACTTTTCTGTTGTCTGTTCCCCAGGGAGGAGGTCACATGTAGATCCTTGTAATCAGTTCCCTCTTTCCAACCCACTCTCCCTCTACATTCCCAGTATCGCCACTCACAACACTGGTCCTGAAGGTATCATCTGCCCTGGATTCCCTTGTTTCCAGTTCCTATCTGTACCAGTGTACATCCTCTGGTCTAGCCAGACTTGCAAGGTAGAATTCAGATCATGATGGGGGGGAGGGAATTTAGGAACTAGAGGAAAGTTGTTTTTTTCATCATTGCTACATCAACCTTGACTAGCTCGTCTCCTCCCCTAGACCCCTCTGCAAGGGGATCTCCAGTGGCTGACAAATGGGCTTTGGGGTCTTCACTCTGCACGCCCCACCTCATTTACTATGATAAGATTATTTTGTTCTGATGATGCCTTATACCTGATCCCTTCAACACCTCATGATGGCACAGGCTGGTGTGTGTCTTCCATGTGGGCTTTGTTGCTTCTGAGCTAGATGGGCGCTTGTTTACCCTCAAGATTTTAAGGCCCAGACATTATATCTTTTGATAGCTGGGCACCATCAGCTTTCTTCACCACATTTATTTATTCACCCACTTTGTCTTCAGTGTTTGTGTCGGGAAGGTGAACATCATAGAATGTCATTTTAATAGAAGAAAGTCTTCTTGAATTGAGGGAGTACTTGAGTAGAGGTGGGCAGGAGGAACATCAAAGGAAATAGAGGAAAGAGCTGGGAGGCAAGGGTCATTTATACAGGTCTAGATAAAGACATGCACATATGCAAATATATTTCTATCTGAGGATGGGGAACTAGATCTATGTACCCATATTTACAGTTTAGTATTAAGGTGGCCGCTTTGTCTTTTAATGTTGATCCTCTCCAAAGAATTATGCGAGTGGAAATTTGAGTCACCATTGAAATTGAAAATTAGTGTTGCCATCTATATTGTGCTTACAAGATCACGTGAAGAGCAATCCAATATGGCTGTGTAGTCGGAGCCTCTGAGAAACCATCAAGAAAGTCAATTTGAAAAAGATATATATGTATATGGGCAATTTTTATCAGCCTGAATTGTGGCTCTTTCTGAGGAATGGACACTTCTGCTAATTACATCTAGGCATCTCAGAGGGCAGAAATAACACAAAGAAACTTAAAGGTCATGGATTTTGTGCTGCCTGGCAGGATGCCTGCAGAGAAGCCCCTCACCCAGGCTCTCTAGACTCTGGCGGTGAGCTGATTGACCCTTCTTCTTACCTTAACACTGCAGAAGACGCGTCTCTCCCAACATAACTGGGAGAGGGTTGAGCCTGAAGTTGAGTGGGAAGATGCACAGGCTTTTGTACCCTGTGGCCGAGAAGGTCCCTACATTCCAGCTTGGATAGGGGAGATATGGGTCAGCTGTCAACTGGCTGCCGATGACCTGTTGGAACTCTGGGGGATTGGACTGTACAGTAACTTCCTCCAAGCAGAGGGGTGATGGGGAAACCCGGAGGGCGTGCAGATTTAGGTGGGCATGTGTTAGAGGAGAGAACCATTGCTGCAGAGCTGAGTCCTACTCCTAGAGCCTAGCATTCAAAGTGTTATCACCTACCTGCCTGCTGACTTTCGCCCAAATAGAATCTAGACCCTACTCAGACATAGAGGGTTGGCGAACATAGCTCCAGCAGGTGGACAGGTGGTGTTTCTGATTGTCTCTTCTCTCCTGCATTGCTTTGCAGGGATTAATCATTGTCTAGCATTCAGCAGTGACTTGGAAGCCAGCCTCAAAACTGGATATTAAAGGAGGCAATATTTCATTGTTTACTTTCCTTGACCCATTGAGAGTGTAGACTGGTGCCAGGCTGCCTCCTCACCTTTCATTATCTGGGTTCTACAGTAAGGGCTTAGAGGTTGCTTTGAGTCCAGGAAAAAAAAACAAAAACAACAACACATAGATGTTTTCAGAGTGGTTTTCAGAGTGGTAATGCATTGGGCTGCTAACTGAAGGTCAGCAGTTCAAAACCAGGAGCCACTCCATAAGAGAAAGACGAGAGAAATATTGTAATTCCATTCAAGAGTTACCGGCTTTCTCAAAAAACCACAGGGGCATCTCTACCCTTTCTTATAGGATTGCTATGAGTCAGCATCCATTTGATGGCAATGAGTTTGAAATTGTCTTGAAACAAACAATAAATTTCTCTGCACATCTAGAAACAAGTGAAAACAACTCAATGAACTGGAATATGAATACATATTTGGACCAAAACTAGAGCTTGGACGAGGAGAAGTTTTTGGTCCTCCCATGAGGGATATTGGGGCAATGAACTTCAGCTCCTTAAAACAATTGGAGGGACATTTTGAGGGAAATACCAAAGCTTAAAACAGAAGAGACTACATGGAACTCAGTAAGGCACTACAGGAGCAATCTGACACAATGAAAAAAGAATAGAAACTTGAAAGGAGCACATTAAGTATTTGTAAAGGATAACACTTTAAAAGAACCAAAGAGAACAATTGAGGCAATAATCCGTGATATTGAAGAAAAATTCTTTGAGACTATAATACAAGGAGATCAAGCTATAAAAAAAGACGCCAAAAAGCAGAATAAAACTTAAGAATGCGTAGGATATTCTAAAAATGAGCAGGAGCCCTGATGTAATAGTGATTACATGTTGGGAGACTAACTGCAAGGTAAGCAATTTGAAAGTACTAACCACTCCATGGGGTAAATGTGGGGTTTGCTGTTTCCATAAGGAGTTACAGTCCTGGAAACTCACATGGGTGGTTCTACCCTATCCTAGAGGGTTGCTATAGGAGTCGGCAGAGACTCAATGGCAGTGATCAAGAGGAAGAATATGCATTAAATAAATATCCTGGAAAAGATTATATTATTAACTACAAATTAAGTGGTTGACAGAGTATTAAAGGAGAATGTGTTAGTGTGGGTTGACTAGAGAAACAAATCCATAGACACTTATATATGTGCAAGAGAGAGCTTTATATCACAGAACAATTGTATATTGAGAAAACACCACAGCCCAGTTCAGATCAAGTCCACAAACCCGATATTAGCCCATATGTCTTATACTAGTCCAGAAATTGCTCTTTAGACTCACATAGCCCATGCAATGATGACGAAGCAGGAAGATCACAGGCCTGTAGGTAGAAAGTCTTGTGTATCCAGTGATGGTGGATGCATCTCCAGGGCTCTGGCCGCCATCAGCGTGGCTCCATGTGGCATGTAATCAGGAAAGCGAAGCAGAGAGAGAATAGGTTCAGCCTCCAGTGAAACATTTATCTTTGTGGTACCTCCAAACAAAGTCATTACGCTGGACCTGATAACAGGGTAAACATCACTCTTTTCCTCTTAATACCCTCAAGTGGACAGGAGATTTTGTAACTACCACAGATATTATACTCATTATTATGACAGAACAAAAAATAACTATTCATGAAGTCCAGAGGATTACAAACAGAATTGGTCCCCAAAGAAAATCACTATGATGCAGTGTAAGCAAACTTTCTAATATTAAATGCAAGGAAACAATCCTAAAAGCACCATGGGGGGAAAAAAGCAATCGCATATAAAGGCCAACCATTTGGAGTTTTTCATTGAAACAATGCAGGCAAGAAGACAATAGAGTGATATGTCCACATTTCTGAAATGACAAGAATTCTATGCTCATCAAAATTATCCCTCATATATGAGGGGAAAAGAAAATCATTTTAAGATAAGGAAAAGAAAATGGATTTGTATGAATTTTTAAATCCTTACAAAATGTTAAAAAGCATTATTTGAACAGAGAATAAACAATAATAGACATCAACATGAATTGCCATAAAAGACATAATTATTGAGAAATTATCCTATGTAATACAAAGACTGACTCATAACTATACAAACCAAAATAAGGCATCCCAGATAACATTTCTACAATGAAGATAAAAGAAAGCTAGAGAGATGGGGAATAGATTAGATAATTAATAGCCAAACAGAGATCATATATCCTTATTTATAAAAGATAAAAACTATTTTGAATTTGGAATAAAAACCACAAAAACAAATGATCCACAAAAAAGTTAAAACCATAACATAACAAAAAAGGATAATCATATAAACCTGTTAAACATTACGATGAAAACAAAAATATCAAAGACATTACTGACAAGAAAATTTATAAAGGATTGTGGCACAAACATTATAAGCATTGGAACCAATATCACAATAAAATATTAGCACAATGTTGATAAAAATTATATTTATCAAAAAAACTTAATGGTAAATGGATTGAAGTCACAGTTTAGAGACAAAGACTAATCAATGTTTTATGATTATATTATATTGTGTGTTATGGAAATTAACAAGTTACAATTCAAGTGGAAAAGTGCTGGGTAGAGTTATTCAGTCATGACCTGCTACAAAGTTCTGGTGGCATAGTGGCTACCAACTGACTGCAAAGTCAATAGTTCGAAACCACCAAGCACTCAATGGGGGAGAGACATCTTGGACACTCACAGAGGCAGTTCTACTCTACCCTATAGCATCATGGTAAGTCTGCATCAACTTCCTGACTGTTGAGAACAAATGCCCAAAGGCCATGCCACTCCTCTGTAACCCTAAAGCCAAGGGCACTCAGGCTCCCAGCAAACTCAGCAAACTCAGCAAACTCTGCAAACCCAGCTCCCTGAATTAAGTGCCTAGAGGCACCTAATTCCACAATTCTGCCTCCTGTCCCAAAGCACTCAGCTGTGCCCTGTTGACTGGGAAGCCCACTGTTCCGTCTCACGCTCTGGTTCCTGTTGCGCTGCTACTTGTCTGCTGCTAGTCAAAGTTGACTAACAGATTTAATAAAGAAACTAATCAAGAAACTTGAATATGCTGCTAAATGTACCTTAGCTATTAAGACAGACTAAAGGATGGAAAAACTGTATTACACTATCAGTCAAAGAAAAACAATATTAATTTCTGAGAAAATAGACATTATAAATATATATAATAATAATTATAGAGATCATTGTGTTTATCTATAAGTAGATATAATTAGAAATAAAGGTCATTATATATTCATAAGAGTTTCAATAGAACAAGAAATAATAATCACAATTAATATATGTACCGAATGAATGACCATCAAAGTAAATTAATTTTTTTAATAATGAAGAGAAAAAGACCATAATAGTATATTAATTGGAGACTTCAATACATAATTTTCAAGCAACGATCAATTGACTAGAAAGTCAACAAAAATAAAGAAGAAATAAAAACACAACCAACTTGATTTCTTAGAAACATACAGAACCCTTCACCCAATAAAAACAGTTTACATTTTACCTGATGTACTTGGAACCTAGTCTAGAATAGATCGCATCATGTCATAAATCAGCATCAATACATTTTTAAAAATGGAGATAATATATACCATTTTCTTAGTCACAATATTGTAAAATTAAAAATAAACCATAGAACAATCAACCTCAAATGCGTCTAATGCATGGACATTCAACATTTTAGTTAAACACCAATGGGTAATTGAAAAATTAAGTAACACAATCTTAGAAATTCATAGAAACAAATGCGAATAATTAATAAAACACATCAAAATCTCTGGGACACAGTAAAAAGAGAACTCAGAGTGAAGTGTATAGCATTGCACTCAGTAAGAAGGAAGAAAGAATGAAAATAAACTCCCTCCTTAAAACATCAACAACAACAATTGGAACAAAATGAGTAAAGCAAACCTTCAGATACTAGAAGCAAAGAAATAATAAAATTTGGAATGGAAATAAAGTAAATAGAAAATTTTAAACTATAAAAAACCAGAAGAAATTGCTTCTTTAAAATATTAACAGGGTTAGGGTTAGGGTGAAAAAAGAAATAAAATTTTAAAAATAAATATTAACAAAATTGATAAACTATTAAACCTAACAAAAGCAAAAAAGGACAAAAACAAATATTATGAAAAAGAAAAATATTGGTGACATAATAACAAAATAAACTGAGTTAAAAATCATTCAGTATTATGAAAAATTTTATCTAATCAAATTTGAAAATCTACAAGAAATGGCTACAGTTCTAAAAATGCATTATCTACCAAAATTAACACAGACTAATCTAGAAAATCTCAGGAAGTTAAGGATGTTGTCGTAAAAATAGTTCCCACATCAAACAGTCTGATACTGGATAGTTTTACTGAGGTATTCTACCAAGCATTTAAAGATGAGTCAACATGAACTCATTACATTAATCTTACATGAACTATTCAATATGAAACATCTGATTATATCAAGTGATTCAGGAAAGCATTTGATAAAATTTCAACATCCATTATTCATAAAGAAGAGTCAATTAAATAGGAATAGAAGAAAAAATATTCAAAATAATAAAGACAATATATGTGAAACCAATTGCTATCATATCACTTAATGGAGAAACATTGAAAACATTCTCTGTTAGTTCAGGTTGACTAGAGAAACAAATCCAAGGAGACTCATATGTGTGTAAGAGAGAACTTTATATCAAAGAGAAATTGTACATTAGGAAGCATTCCAGCCCAGTCCAGATCACGTCCATAAGTTCAGTATTAGCCTATATGTTGATACTAATCCATAAATTCCTCTTCAGACTCACGCAGGTATGTAATGACGTTGAATGCAGGAAGATCCCAGGCCAGTGGGTGGAAGGTCTTGTGGATCCAGTGGTAGTAAAAACATCTCAGAGCTGGTGTGGGTTTCCACGTGGCTCCTCCAGCTCCATGGCTCTGGCTCCATCAGTGCAGCTGCATGTGGCTTGTCAACAGGAATGTTTCGCAGGGATTTGAACCAGAGAGTGTGTGTGTGTCTGTCCTCCAATGTGCTATTTCTCTCTGCTGTGCCTCCAAAGGAGGTCATCAACTGAGACCTTAAAGACAGGCTTGATTCTACCCCTTTGTGATTTGACAGGAGATTATGTAACTATCACATATTCTGTCATCGAATAGGTACCAGACAGGGTTGTCTTTGTCACCATGTTTTCTTGAATATTGTCCTGGTTGTTTTAGCCAGAATATAAATATAATAGATCAAGAAAATATTAAATCCATTTACATAGCACAGAAGGCAAAATAAAAAAAACAAAAACACTTTTTATTTGCAGATGATATTATCTTCTAATGAGAAAACCTTAAATATTTGAATTTTAAAATTACTGGAATTCAAAAGTTTGGCAAGGTAGCAGGCTATTAGATCAACATATAAAAATCTGTTGGATTCTCACATATTGAAGATGACACTGAATGGGGAATTGAAATAACAATTATACTTACAGTATCTACCCCAAAGATATAAAATATCTAGAAATAAATCTTAACGGGGAAATAATAGCCTTATATAAAGAATAGTACAAAACACTTCTGCAAAACTAAAATAGATTTACAGAAATGAAAGCATGCCTCTGCACCTGGATAAGAAAACAAAATATAATTAACATCAATATTATCAGAAGTACTTTATAAATTCAATGCAATTCTGATTAAACTCCCTGCACAATGTTACAACAAAATGCAAAAACTAATCACCAATTGTATATAGAAGGGAAAAAAATCCAAGATATGCAAAACTTTCTTAAAAATAACAAAAAAGGTGGAAGCCTTTCATTCCCTGATTTTAAAACCTCCTATATAGCTACATTAATCAAAGCAGCTTGATATTAGTGCAGTGATAGATATGAAGACAAGCAGATTAAAATTGAGAACCCGTAAATATAACAAAGTACTTATCGACACCTGATCTTTGATAAAGGACTAAGGCACCTGAAGTGGGGAAGAGATAACCTTTTTATTAAATTGTGATAAAATTATATCTCTCTCTACAAAATAATGAAACAAGACCCATAACTCACATGTACAAAAATCAATTTAAGATGAATTAAAGACTTAAAGAAAAATCCTAAAAACATGAAGACCATCAATGAAAAAAATAGGAACAAACATAAGGACCTTGATCTAAGGCATGAATATACTACTGACAGAACATCATGAAAAATGCCCATTCTAAAGAAGCCAGATAGTGGACTTGGAGCTTCAAAAATATGGCATTGATGCCCATCAAAAGACTTCATCTGAAGAGTTAAAAGAGAACCTAGATAAAACTAGATATTGGAATAAAATACTAGATATTGGAATAATTGGATAAAAGGATAATTTCAAAAGTCTATAGAAAATTACAACACCTTAATAATAAAAAGACAAATAACTCAAGCAAGATAAGATATGATGAAGCCTAGGGGAGGTCAGAGTCCTCAATTCTAAATGTGTTAAGTGAGCCCATAAGAATCCATGCTGAACTTTATTGATCTATGAGTCATAGCAGATACATACATTTCTCAACACTTTTGAGCTGAGAACCCCCGGTTTGTGTGTCAGAAATTCACTATGCTCTACAGGGTATTTTCTTGGAGAAGCTATGCTCTTTACAGGAGAGAGAAGCACATTTTACCCCCTTAAATTTTATTTATTTTACTGCTGTTAAGTTTACACACAGCAAAACGCACACCAAATGCAACACCTTTTAAATGTACAGTTTAGTGACAGTTCCTGTATTGTTTGCATTATACAACCATTCTCAAACTCTTTCCTGGGTTCTTCCTCTTTCAACACTATAAATTCACTGTCTTCTTTAGAGCCCTGGTGGTGCTGTGGTTCTGCATTGAGTCACTAACCACAAAGGCACCAGTTCAAAACCACCAGTTTCTCTGCAGGAGAAAGATGAGACTTTCTATTACCATAAAGATTTACAATCTCAGACACCCATCTGGCACAGTTCTGCCCTGTCCTACAGGGTCACTATGAGCCAGAATCCCAGCAATGGCAGTGAGTTGGTTTTTGGTTTGACTCTCATAAATTCCTGCCTAATCTATTGGAGTGCTGCTGTCAATTAGACTCCATACAGATATTTCTTAAAAGTGTGTGGTAGGGTTGACTAGAGAATCAAATCTAGTGACATGCATATAAATGTAAGAAAATGCTATATATCAAGAAGTAAGTCCAGTCCAAATCAAGTCCATAAGTCTGGTATTAGTCCATAAGTCCCTCTTCAGACTCATGCAGCTACATGCAATGATGCAGAATGCACGGAGATCACAGGCCAGTGGGTGCAAAGTCTTGTGAACCCAGTCGAGTTGGTAACATTACAGGGCTCTGGCCAATTAGGTTGGTCAGCAGGAAGGTGAAGACAGAGAGAGAAGGGAAGTTCCTAGAGACCTCCTTATGAGAAGACCAAGTCCGCAAGGAGAAACCATTAGGCTCTGACCTGACGTACAGATGAAATACTCACCGCACACTCTTGTAGATCTTCAAGTTGACCTGAAATTATGTAATTATCACAGAGAGCATAATGGTCAAGGTAGACATTTATTGCTAGTTAAGTTGATCTATAGTTTGGCTTGAAGATGACTTTGGGGGATATTTTTAAAACAGTTTTATTGACATAATTCACATGTCATACAATCTAATGGTTAAATATATTAAAATTGTGGTGCAATCAAGCACAATTAAATTTAGAATATGTTCATTCTATCTATTATTAATAGCTCCTCATTACCTCACAGACTCTTCACCCATAACACTAAGGAATTATTAATCTACTTACCATCTCTATAAGTCTATCTGCCATGGATTTCATATAAAGAAAATGAAACAAACAAACAAAAATACTCCAACAATGCCATCCAAATAAAACACAAAAAAATCTCAATCCAAGAGAAAGAAGAAGACAATAGAGACATGAACCAAATAAAAATGGGTCAAAGAGAAACAAATCATAATATGTTAAATTTTAACCTAATTATATGTGCAGTAAACCACTTTCCAATGCACTTTTCTGAGGACAGGACTATTCACATTCCTAGTTAATGGTCCCAAGGAACTCAATGGAGGTGTAATCCATGTAAAGTCACAGCAAATGGATTTTAGGCTGTCACTGTTATCCATAGCCTGCTGTAACCAGGTGCTCAGAATTTAAATTCTAATACAATTCCCTACTCTGATGTTGGATTTTGTTATTTACAATCCTTGCTTCATAGGCACTGGAAAATGCCTTCCATGCGGACTAAGCTGACAGCACACTTAAACGGCTGCTTGTTTTAAGACATCTGACACTATTCTATCTGGTAGCCAGGCAACATCTGATTTCTTTACTACACTTTCTACAATACTTCAGGAGATAATTTGGGTTTAGGGTTTATAGTTTATCCCATGGGAAAAGTTTCCAGGTTCATCCATTCTCCATGGCTCCACAGATTCTAGAGTCTATGTGAATTTGAAATTCTGTCCTTCATTTCCCCAGTTTTGATCAATTTTATTCCATGGAAATTATGGTAAAAATATTTAGTAATAGTAGCTGGAAACCATCCACTCCTTCAGGGCTCCTGACAAAGGAGCAATCAGTTTTCCATGAAAGCAATTAGGTACATATCCCACATCTTTTGCCGATTCCTGAATCTCTTTCCTTGGTTACTTTAAGAGGACAGAGACCAGTTGTTGTGTTTTAAATGGCTGCTTGCAAATTTTCAGAGTTCAAGCATTATTTAATGAACCAGGAGGTAGAACATAAGTACTGAACCACTTATTAAATCAATTACCTAGGATGTCCCATGAAACCATGAACCCAAATCTCCAAATGAAGGAACACAATCTCATGAGGTGGGTGATTATATATAAGAAATCTCAACAGTTGCTTTGGTCATTGTTATAAATTCACCCATCAGACAACTTTTGTCAACTAAGCCTTTCACAAGCATAAAATTCATTGACAGCCAGCACAACAAGTCATGGTACTATATGCCCAATTAATGTGAAGCATATGAGAACAAAACAGATGTTCTCTTTGCACTAATGAAAAGTCTTGGAAGAAAGGAAATGACTTTTACTTGTTCTTGTAATGGTGCGGTACCATTGAATTGGTTTCAAATGTGTGACCCTGTGCACAAGAGAATGAAACGCGGCTCAGTCCTGCACCACCCTCACATTTGTTCTTGTGGTTGAGCCCATTGATGCAGCCACCATGTCAATGAATCTTGTCAAAGGCCTTCCTCTTTTTTATTGCCGCTCTACATCTCCAAGCATGATGTCCTTCTCCAGGGACCGGTCTTTCCTGACAACATGTCCAAGGTACACGTGACTTCCTCTCACCATCCTTTTCTCTAGGGAGCATTCTGGCTTTACTTCTTCCAAGACAGATTTGTTTCTTCCTTTGTCCATGGTCCTTTTTTGTTTTAAATCATTTTATTGGGGCTCATACAACTCTTATCACAACTCATACATACATCAATTGTGTAAAGCACACTTATACATTTGTTGCCCTCATTATTCTCAAAATTCCCGTTCTGGTTGGGTTCCTCAAATCAGCTCCTCATTTTCCTTTTTTCCCTCTCCCTCCTTCCCCGCTCCCCCCTCCTTCATGAATCCTTAATAATTTATAAATTATTATTTTATCTTATCTTACACTGCCCGACGTCTCCATTCACCCACTTTTCTTTTGCCCATCCTCTAGAGAGGAGGTTGTATGTAGATCCTTGTGATCGGTTCACCCTTTCTAATCCCCCTTCCCTCCATGGTACTTTCAGTATTGTCCTTGTCTCACTCGTCATCTTTTCTCAACCCACATTACAGCCCATTTAAAAACAAAAATAAACACAGCTCCTGTCTGCTTTCAGCTGGGCTGGCCTGGTTCTAATGGCTACGTCCAGCTGTTCCCCTCATGAACATAAGCCATTTTACAGCATCCTTACATATTATGAAAGGTTGGTGTATTACCATGAGGGAGTCCAACAAAAATAACCCCAGTCCACAATCATTTTTCTTCAAAGAGAAAGCAAAAGGCATGGTCCACACAAAAATTCCTCACAACAAAATCAAAAGCTACCATCATGATAAATGGAGAAAAGATTGAATTGCCAAGAATTTTATGTTGATTTGATCCATAATCAATGCTAATGGAAGCCATAATCAAGAGATCAAAGGGTGCATTGCAGTCGGTGAATCTGCTGCATGAGATCTTTCTAAAGTGTTAAAGAACAAGGCCTATGATGACCTGACCCAAGCCACAGTATTTTCAATTACCTCATGTGCATGTCAAAGTCGGGTATCCAATAAGGAAGGCTGGAGGAGAATCAATGCATTTGAATTATGGTACTGATGAATAAGATTGAAAGAACAACGAGATCCCCGGCACCATTGGTCCTGTTCTTTTCATCTCCAAATTATTTATCCCACCTACCTTATCTAGATAGTCCTGCAGATACATTAATAAGAGCAAAGACCAGGCAAAGTCAAATAAAACAACAAAGGAAGTAAAAACCAACAAATAATAGCAACAGCAAAAAACAAACACAAAATAACAATAACAAAAAAGAAAGCCACTGACAAAAATGGAAAAGCCTATAAATAGTTCAAGGTCTGTTTGTTGGCCTTTATGAGTGGTTTCCAGTTGAGTCTGATGGGGTGGCACACTCGGTCTCCTAACTCTATTTTTGGTATTTCCCCGGGTTTTCATCAGCCTGCTCCCCCCTGCTGCTCTGCTGCATGTCCTCGGGTCTTGCTCCAGCGTGATGGGGCCAGACCCGGCACTATTCTTGCAGGGTGTCTCCAGTGCTGTCTCCCACAGGCCATGGTTCAGTGAGGTATGCATGTCCCATGGTGGGGCCAGCCCTATGGTCCTCCCGATGCGTTGTCTTCTCCGAGCTGGAACATCGCCCTCAGGTCTTGGTGGGAGAGGATGTCCTCTCCTTCCTCTCCATCCCTTTGTGTTTCTCCCATGTGCTCTAGTCTGACACGCCCTGCTCCCCAACCTGTAGCTCCAGTGCTCTCCTCTGAAGTGCATTATTCAGGGTGGGGTGGGTGTCAACATAGTTGGTTTGGGGGCTGAAGGGGTGATATGGGAGAAGGGGAGGGGAGAAAGGAAATGGGACAAGGGAACAACAAGTGAACTGAAAATCAATGGAAGGAAGGTCATAGGATGCCTAGTGGGGCTCCATCAAGGACAATGTAGCAGCAAGGAATTACTAAACCTGAATGAAAGCTGAACATGATGGTGGGACAAGAGGGAAGTAAAAAGGAAACAGAGGAAAGAACCAGGAGGCAAAGGACATTTATAGAGGCCTAAATATAGGCATGTACATATGTAAATATATATATATATATATGAGTGGGGAATAGAACTATGTACTCATATCTATATGTTAAGAATTAAGGTTGCAGATGGGCATTGGGCCTCAACTCAAGTACTCTCTTAACACAAGAACACCTCCTTGATCTAACAATATGGCATTCTGTGATGCTCACCATCCCAACATGATTGCTGAAGACAAAATGGGTGCATAAGCAAATGTGGTGAAGAAAGCTGATGGTGCTCAGATATCAAAGATATAGTGTTTGGGATCTTAAAGGCTTGAAGATAAACAAGAGGCCATCTAGCTGAGAAGCAACAAAGCCCATATGGAAGAAGCACACCAGCCTGTGAGATCATGAGGTGTCTACGGGATCAGGTATCAGGTATCTAAGACCCAGAATAAAACCATACCCAATATGAATGAGGGGGGGCATGGAGTGGAAACCCAATGCCCGTCTGTAGACAATTGGACATCCCCTCACAGAGGTGTCACCGGGAAGAGATGAGCTAGGGTGCAGAAAACCCCAAGGAAGGACACAATCGTCCTATAGTTCTTTGGTGTTTCCTTCACCCCTCTATCATGACCTCAATTCTACCTTACAGATCAGATTAGACCAGAGCATACACACTGCTACAGATAAGAGCCTGCAACACAGGAAACCCAGGATAGATAACCCCCTCAGGGTCAACAAGGACAGTAGTGATACCAGAAGGATTATGGGAGGGTGGGGGGAGAAAGTGGGGCTTGATCACAAGGATCAAACTAAAACACCCTCCCAGGGGGATGGATAGTGGGAAAGCATCTAAGGGGCGATGGAGGACAATGTCAGACATGGAAAAAATAATTTATCATTTATCAAGGGTTCGTGAGGGAAGGTGGGCGCGGGAGGGAGAGGGAAGAAATGGGGAGCTGGTATCAGGGGCTAAAATGGGAAGACAATGCTTTGAAAATGATGATGGCAGCATATGTGTAAATGTGCTCGATACATTGGAGGAATGTATAGATGTATGAGCCCCCAATAAAAGTATTTTTTTTAAAAAGGAACAATGAGATCTGTCTTGGAAGAAGTAGGGTACGAATGCCCCTTAGAAGTAAGGATGGCAAGTGAAAGAGGAAGACTCTTTGCTTTGGATATATTTTGTGTTAAAATAAATAGAATTGGCTAGAACAGGTCCCAGTATTGCGTGTGAAGGGGAAATGTTCTGCCTTGGGTAACTACATAGATGAAATTGCCATTCACTGGTTTGACAGGTGCTACATAAATTGATTTGATGAATATCAGAAAATCTGTAGATACTGGTGCTAAAAGTCATACCTTCTGTCTTTAGGGATGGGAATCCCTTCCTTTTACATCTTTGTTTATAGTTGAAAACCACACACAAAGGGAGACTTGGTGGTGATATATTGCAGGAAAAGGAATTCAAGAAGTAGAGACTCTTTCTGAAATAATAGCACAATGTAAAAATCAAACGTTCTTAAGCGCAAGCTCATTTTAATGCTAACATTCTCAGAACCTCGTGAAGAGGAGTGGTGTTTTCTGGGGATTGAAGCAGGATGTATTATGAAAATCCTCCTGAATTTCATTAGAACCTAGTGTCCATTGGCTTATTGTTCATTTATTTTGTTATTATTTAGTTTTATGAATGGGTCAAACTTCTTCCTGTCCATCTGACCATTAATTTTCTTCAAAAATGTTTTCAGAGTCTGATTAATCACCATGTCTTCTGTTAGAAGCAGAATATGAACAACAATGAGTTATTGTGATATAATACCACATGAGCTGGTTCAATTCTCTTTTTTATTCTTATGTACATTTATTTTAAGAACGTAGTCTTTGTTTACCTTAGATATCTTACCTTAAATATGGGAATTAAGAACATACAGATCTGTATTACCTCCCTGGGATCAACCATTATTTGGCAAAACAAAAGTATCACCAAACGGAGACAACCTAAGAGAGGCAGGAGAATGGGATACTCATGGAAAACTTTAACAAGTTACTTGACCTCTTGGAGTTCAAATTCATATAAAATGGAGATTATGGTATTGAGTGCATTGGAATTGCAGAATGAATATGTGAAATAAATAAAATACTAAGCCTCTTAAATGATAAACATCAAAATACTGAATATAAAAATGCTAAAATATTAAAATGCACATTTATTATTGCATGGAATGTTGTATTTTGGTATTTTACACACAGTAGACAAATATTGTAGTTTAGGATTTAGAGAATAGACATATCCTAAGGTGTAAGTTAAAAAGTACTATTATTAATTCGTTTTGATCATTATTTTCTGCACCGGGAATAACATTAGATTTTGATCCTACCCATTCTCCTTAGAAGAATCTGTATGTGTGTGTGTGAATTTCTGAAATGTCTTGGTATCAGCTTGTGTTCTCTACCTTTTCCCTCCCACATTTGATTTGATGACTCCTGTCTGTATGCCCAATGACGTCTGTGTCACATCATGGCTTTCTCTAGAAGCATTGTTTTCCACTGCACTATCTATATCTCAGTATCATATGCTGCACAAAACAAAATAAGAAAACCAACCTTTGAGGTGTTAATTAGCATTGCTTCCATGTAGTGGTCCGGGCCAAGGGAACAATGCCTCCCATCAGCTTTGTAATGTCCCAGGTCAATTGGCCCCAAATTAGAGTTGCTGGAGACCCAATCTCTTCACAGTGGCCTTAGCCAGTCCACGAGACACTTCCCACAACTAAGCATCCAGCTTTCTGCCTCTCCCCAATCTTATCCAGGTGCAAACTAGAAAACACCTCTTCTAGGGATCCCACATGATGAAAGCTTTATAAAATTCCTTTGAAACTTACCTATCACTGCATATGTGCTTATATAATCTATTTAATATTTACTTCTCATCTAATCTAGAAGTTTGCTATTTTTTCTTTCAGGATATATATTTAATTTTTTATAAATTAAGGAAACCACATACACATGTCAAAATAACTGTAACATACATGTGCATATGGCCCCTTCTACTTACTAATTAAGCCCCTTGAGCAGAACATTGACAATTCTCTGGACCTTAGCTTCCTCTTGAATGGGTATAACATCTCACTGCTGAGCGAGTTCCTGTTTAGTGTAGACAATTGCCATGCACAGTTGCTGAGAGAAAGACTAAAGGATCACATTCACCTGCTGTGTTACAGAACAAACACCTGGTTACATACTTCAGAAAAATCAGCCTTTGAAAATGCTAGAGTACCATTCAATGGTGGCTCATGGTAGCAACTGTCTTGTTGGTGGTCAGTTTTCTTAAAAACAGGTTTTAAGATGCTTATGTGTAATCCATGAGAGACCGTCCCCCAAGAATCACGCAAAATGCAAAGTCCATGACATAGAGTACACATGCAATGAAAGTGTGTGCCCAGCTAGAGTACATAATGCAGGAGGGGATTTCTTATGAGCAATATTGGAAATGTTATTACTAGGGTCCCTTTTAGACGTTGTAGAAAGCTTGATTACCTGAGGCATTAGGGAGAGTTTATGTTTTCCTGCATGCTGTATTTGGCAGTATATTGTACTCTTTTATATCTGTAATTTATTTTGGGAGAGAGTTTGAAGAGTTCTATATTAAAGCAAGTATTATTGGATTTTTTTCGATGAATTCCTGAAGGCCTGATTTTATTATTGGTTTATACATTCTTTTCAGATCATCCTGCGAACAGTGATGAAAGCAAAAATAAAAATAAGAAAAGAAACATTAATAAAAATCAGAACGTAAATACTTGAGTGTGAATTGTTGGCTCAAGGCAAATAATCCATTTATATATTTTTTAATTAGAAGCTTCAGTTTTATTTGAAAGAATCATGCCTTGGGAGTTACTGTGTTACTTTTGTCTTTTTGTTGTTTTCCTGTAGAAATAATAAATTTACTCCATACCTCCAAATTCTGTGCTTCATTTTTGTAATCCCAACTATTGCTAGAGAAGGAAAGAAATGGTGTTGATGGCCCTCTTGCTAAAGATCATGAAATATAATCATGAGAAAGTGGAGCTGAAAAAAGGAATGAGATTGCAGCCAATCCCCAGCATCCATCAGGATTTTAGGGGAAAGCAATGGAACCTACAAGGGACATTTCCAGCAGGCAGTGAAAAGCTGAGACGTTGTTGTTGGTCATCAAGTCGGTTCCAGTGCACAGGGACCCGTGTGCAGCAGGACAAGTCATTGGCCAGCCTGCCCCGTGCTCACGCTGGTTCTTATGTTTGAGCCAATTGTTACAGCCACTGTATCAACTGCCCTCTTTGAGGGTCTTCCGGTTCTTCACGGACTCTCTACTTTTCCAAGCAGAGGTTCTTTCCCAGGGAACTGGCCTCGACTGATAATATGCCCAAAGTCTGTAAGACAAAGTCTCACCATCCTTGCTTCCAAGAGAGCTTGAATTAGTGTAGTAACCCCCAGGTTAAAATAATTTTGTCTTTGATGATGGAATATGTTGACAAGCTGAAAGCGTGAAGACATTTAAGGGAAAGGAGAACATTTGTAGGCAGGAGACTGGTCGACATTCAATGCCTTTCCAGACGCTCTGCTGTGAGAAACAGATGCTCTGTTGGTGGCATTACCACAACTTGATGAGTAAGTGGAAAATGTTGAACCGGAACATGTTTTGTTATCTGTCTTTTTACCACAATGGGAAGAAATGTGTTGTATAAAGAGATTATCTTTATGGCTAGGGCATCCTTGTCCAAAATGAGTGGAGAAAAGGCTATAGCACATCAATAATTTTCTATCCCAAATCAGCACACTAGTTGGATGCCATATGACTTTTATGTGATTTTTTAAAATTTTAAATTTACATTGTATAGCCATTTTAATTCCACATACATTGATAATCCCACTCCTTTGTGAGAGAGAACCCCCGGGGAATTAAAATGAAGCAAACATCCAGAAATGTGATAGTACAGTGCTAGAGCTAGCGAACCGTCTGCCTTGTCTTCTGATCCGTGGCATCTGAGAACTTCTGGTTTCATGCAGGAGGAACATGGAGGACACAAATTAAGGGTTAAGGCTAATCATACCTGATCATAGTAAGCCTCTTCTTCTACATAAGCTTGGGGCATCCCTAGTACAGTAGGATAGGTGTCTGTCTGAAAAATTGGCATTGAGTGAAGGGAAAGGTAAAATTTCCCACTGAAATGTGTAGAAAACATGTCTACCTCTTAATTAAAAACTCAAATGTATACTAACTGGAGGTTACGAGGAAGTAACCCAAAAGATAACCGGAAATAAAGCTCACTAGGCAGTGCTTTTGTAGTATGCATTGTTTCCGCTAGGTGAGCATCGAGCAACTCACTCTGAGACAGTGCACCCAGTGGCATCACCTGGGAAGGTTCTCTCTGGTCACAGTGATTTTTTTTTTGTGTGTGTGAAAGCAGGTGCATTTCTTGAATCTCAGTTTTTGTTATGACAGATTTAAGAGAATAGCGGGCGGCTGTGAAATTTTATTTCCTGCTTGGGAAAAATGCCACAGAAACTGTTGTGATGTTGAACACAGCTTACAAGGACAACACTATGGGAAAAACTCAAGTGTACAAGTGGTTTCCCAGTTTCAAAAAAGATGAAATGGTGACTGATGACAAACTTCATTCTAAGTGTCCATCAAATTCCCCAAAAGACAAAAATGTTGCCTAATCATGCATTTGGAGTTTGTTCCACCAGGTCAGACTGTCAATCAAACTTTCTATTTAGGAATTCTGAAAAGATTCTGTAACAGTGTGGGACAAAATAAAATGCCTGATTTGTGGCAGAAGGGGGACTGGTTTTGCCACCATGACAACACACCTTCTCACACAGCCATCTCAGTGCGCCAGTTTTTGGTAAAAAGTATCATGCCTCTCTTGCCCTATGCACCTTACTCACCTGATGTCACACTGTGCGACATCTTTTTGTTTCTGTGAATAAATATGGACATGAGAGGACAATGATTTGACAATGTAGAACAGGTGAAGAAAAAAATGGGCGGTGCTGTCAGCCATCCAAAAAGAGTTTGGAAAATGTTTCCAACAATGGAATCGCAAAATTGACAATTGTATTAAGTGTCATGTAGAATACATTGAAGGTGATAAGGTTGTTTTGTTGATGAAAAAAATCAAATACATATCTTTAAAAAATGTGTTTTGGGGGTGGGGGTACCCTGTTGTATATTGTAAGGGATGTGTAGAGAGTCATCAGCAAAAAGAAAGCCAGGTGGCTCATGCATTGATGTGTTCCTTCTCTGTGTCTGTACTGACATTGGCAAGGTTGTTAAGAAGGTTCCAGGCATCTGTGTACCCAGCGTGAACCCCCACTGTGGTTCCCCTTGCCCCACTCCCGACCTGACTGGAGGTGGGTCACCCTAGTCCCATCATGTCCAGGCTCCCTGGGTAAGCTAGCCTCATCCTCAACTCAGCCACGCCAAGCCTACTTCCAAGTTCAACTTCGTGGGTTGGAGGTTTCCCTTGTGCATCACTCTTCTCTCTATTTTTTCCCCACAGGACATATTACTAGCTGGTCTGTATTTTCCTTTGTATGTGTGCTTTGCCCCACTTAAATCTATGTGTCATGTGGGAAGTATGCTCTCAATAGTGTGGAGGTGGATATACCTGACCTCCTCTCGCTTCCCTATTGGGGGCAGGAAGCAGAAAAACCTCCATGGCCCAGCCTTCGCTGCCGATTCTGAAGCCAGCCATTCCTCCGACCCCATTCTACAGCTGTGCTGGGCTCAATCATTACTTGCAATGGCCAAACAGCACTCACACACAAAACGCAGAGTCAAGGGAGTTTACTCGGGTCTCAATAGGACCTAGGATCTTTAGTCATGTGTCCAGTTGGGAGATACAGGGCTGCAACAGACAATCCTCCAATAGTAAGAATATCTTGCCTAGGCCAATTTAATTAGTGTACTACTATTGGAAACAATCTAGAGATGCTCCCTTCTTTATAAATCCTAAATTAAATAGCCTTTTATGAGGCTGTGAACAGAAGATTATAACGAATTATAAGAGATCAGATAGCAAAAGGGATGCATAAATAATTGCTGTTGAATTTACTGTCCAAATAATGTTACTGGTTAGTTATCTGCTTTATGAGGAGTCCTGGTGGTGTAATGGTTTTGTGCTTGACTGCTAATGGCAAGATCAGCAGTTCAATACCACCACCTCTCAAAAATAGTGACAGTCTCAGAAACTCACAGGGGCAGTTCTACTCTGTCCTAAAAGGTCACTATGAGTAAGAATTGACTCGGTGGTAGTGAGTTGGCTTTTTCAACTGCATTAGGTGATTTTATTTTCCTAATTATTTCAAAGTTCTGAAGAGTCTAAATCTTCCAGATATATAAAGGGCTAGACTGTAATTATTTCAGACACAGGCATAAATCTCGATCACATGGTTTTCATAGATTTCCTATTAAAAACCCACTGCGGTTGCGTCTTTTTTTCACTCACAGTGCCTCTGTAAGACAGAGTAACCAAACCAAACCAAAACCCGCTAGCAGTGGCTCAGTTCTGACCCAGTGACCCTATAGGACAAAGTAGAACTGCCCCTTTGGATTTCCAAGACTATAACTCTTCGTGGGAGTAGACAGCCTCCTCTTATCCCAAGGAGCAGTGGGGCAGCTGTGGTTGGAGAGACCCAATAGGGTCTACTAAGTTATAATCTTTTCAGAAGATGCCTGCTAAATCTTTCTTCCTTAGAGTGACTGTTGGTTCAAACGGCCTTACAGTTTTTCCTTACAGTTATATAATGTGTGTGTGTGTGTGTGTGTGTGTGTGTGTGTGTGTGTGTGTGTGTGTATTCCATAGCTCTGGATGAGTGTCACTTATATCTTGGGCTTGATTAGGTCCCTGGGCTACAGCTTGCTCTATATCTATTGCAGGAAGCAATGAAGTGAGAAAGAACGTTGCTCAGAGTCAAGTGCATGGACACCTTTTCCCAAGGTGAGAGCACCCATTCTACTGCAGGATAAACATGGACTGCTCACCGGAACACTGGTGGGTTAAATACACAAGCTGCCTCTTGGGAGAGAGATGAGGCTCTTTCCTTCTGTAAAGATTTACAAAGCCTCAGAAACTCTATACAGCAGTTGCTAGAGGTCCGAATTGACTTGATTACAGTGTTTTGCTTTTGTTTCTATGTAACTATACTTAAGAGCCAGTGTGGCGTAGTGGGTTAAACACAGGACTGTTAACCATTTGGTTAGGGATTGAAACCCACCAGCTACTGCACAGTGCAAAGATGAGGCAGTCTCTTCCCATAAAGACTTACAGCCTTGAACAACCTACGTTGGGTCATTTACATTGGAGACAACTCAGAGTCAGAGGGCTAGTCTATGCTTAGATGATTCATAGAACTAACAGCAGATACTCCATGGTCATATGGAGCATTTCGAAGGAACGCTTTCTCTTGTTACTTCTATAAATATTACCAAGTTGCAAACACCCCAAATTTCCCATGGCATAAAACAAGACATAAACACCTCCTTTTGAAGTTCCTTCCCTTTTAACGTAAAACTCCATGAATATAAACCAGGGTAGTCAAAGAGGAACACAACAATTTATTAGCACAATGCTGAGAAGGACTGAGAAATCAAAAGATGATTTACATTAAATATATTAGTGATGTTTCATCAACTTACAGAAGTGATTATTTGAAGTAGGGTTTCTTTTGTCTGGCTTGATTTTACTTGTTTCAGAGAGTAAACATTTCGCTGTGAAATATTGGTTTCTGAAAATTTCGTAAGCACAAAATTGAAATTTAATGTAAAATATAAATCTTCAATGACAGCTGAAATTATGTGTGTGTGTTTCACTCTTGATCTATAATGTCTTCACAATAACTATTTTTTAACTTTTAAAGAAATGTCCTACAACAATGTCTCTATTTTTATCTATTAACTTAAAGGTATAGACACACATTACTATATTCATATGTCCTTAAAATTCTCTATCTTTACTTAACCTCTTAAAAACTGAACCCATTGCCATCAATTACATATAGAACAGAGTAGAACTGCTCAGATAGATGTCCAAGGCTGTCAATCTTTACGGGTACGGAAAGCTTCATCTTTCTCTTAAGGTTTAACTAGTGGGTTCAAACCGATGACCTTGAGGTTGACCGACTTATACCCCACTACAACATGAACATGTGTGTGTGGGTGTGCGTGCTTTTGTGCTTTTTGTATTCTAGTGCAGCGTCTGAAAGGATGGAGACAGGATTTTGAACCAGGTCATTGCTGATGAAGCAAAAGTGGAACAGGCTGTCATTCTAAAGTTTTGGTGTGGAAGCAATAATCCGAATGGACGCAATGACAGGTCGAATTCCTGGAAGGAGAGAGGAGGCATACTGAATCCTTTCAGAAGCCAGATAGGCAGCCACCGACTTTGAACTGGCCACCTCTGTTTCTGTCACTGCTGAAAAACCAATTGACAGGAGATTTGGTTGCTGTGCTTTCTAAGATGGATATTGAGTTTTTAGCAGGATCTTGCCCTGCAATTTCCCACGTTCTTTTTATCAATCCGCTTCACCCAAATTTTAAAAATACATTTTCTTTCCATGTTCAGTCTTATGGAACCCAGGTGGCATAGCAGTTAGTCCGTGGACTGCTACCACAAGGGCACATGTTTGAAATCACTAACATCTGAGAGGGACAAAGAACAGGCTATCTACTCGCTTCAAGAGTGTCAGTTTTGGAACCCCACTGTGGAAGTTTTAGGGATGCTGTGTATAAGTCAGAATTGACTTAATGGCAGTTTGGAAGCCATGACTCAATCAGGAAGAACTGATTCTAAGCCCTGCATAAAGAAATAACAATTGTGAACATTTCATACTTTTCAGTTGGTGGATGGACGGCGTCTATAAATATCACCCTGATAATAAGCTTTATTTATTCACATCATAAAATCCAGCTTTATATCCTGATTCTACTGTCCTCATCCCATGACTACTCACTCATTTATTTTTGTCTCAGTGATGGAATTATGACTGACCCTCAGAACCCTACTGGGGTAATTATGTGAAATCAGCCCCCCTGATGGCATAATAGCTGTTACTCAACGGGAAGCTAATCAAAGGTCAGCAGTTCGAAACTGCTAGCCGCTCTGCATGAGATAGATGGTGCTTTCTACCCCCATAAAGGGTTTCAGCTTCGGAAACCCTCAGCGAAAGGAAGTTTCACTGTGTCCTATAGTGTCACCGTAAGTAGGAACCCACTTGATGAGAGTGAGTTTGCTTTTGTTTGTGCCAAATCAACGACTCTTCCTTAGCATCGTGGTTCGGTCTCCGAAAATCCAAAATCAATACAGAGCTTGTCTTCATATTGTGTATGTCTCTTGTTATGACAGGTGAAGCCCAGGTAAAATTTAATACATCTGGGGTAGATAGCCTTAGTGAAATAACTAACAATTCGCTGACATCTAATCAGTTCTGATAGTGACCCCAGAAGACAGAGCACAATTGCCCCTGTGGATTTCCTTATGACAATAGCAAACTTTGTCTTTCTCCTGAGGAGCAGCTTGTGGTTTCTAACTGCCGACCTTTTGATTAGTAGCCTGAAGTGTAACCACTGAAATAGTTCAATACAAACCAAATTACCACAATATACAATAATGACCAAGGTGAGGTCACCAAGAAAATAGAAGCACAGAATGCCCAAATGCAGAGAACTCTAACTATTACTAAAGCTGTCTTATAAGAAACACCTTTTAAAGTTGTTTCCATTTTTAATCTCTTTAGCTTCTGTACAATTGAGGTTTGTCTCAGTTTTGCTGTTGGGTTTTGGATGGCTTGTTTGCTTCCTGCTTGTTTGTATGGTTTCCTGCACATGAAATCCATGACAGGCAAATCTCTAGAGACAGTGCTGGATTAATAATTATGGATTGTCATGACAGGGGAAGTTGAGGGAACACAGGGAGCTAACAAAAAGAGCAAGTGAAGAAAATATTCTGAAGTGGTTTGTGGTGATGACTGCAAAACTCTCCTTAATAAGTCCGGTGATTACATTGTATGATATTTGAATTATATGCCAAGGAAACTATTGAACTATTATGTTAGTTACAAAGACTGATGCAATAAAAAAGGCATTCTTAAGTAAACTAGGGAAGCACTGATGAAGATGAGCCTGTCCTCTAATTGTGGGGACTGCCTGTCAACAGAGACCGTCCAGCAAACAGGAAGACTTAGCGAGGTCTCTGTGATTCCTGATGACGGCAAATGCAACAGCACAGTCACAATCAGTACAACAGGAAGCGCCGTGCTCTGAAGAGCTGTTAATCAAAATAAGCACATTTTCAAACTAATGAAAATTTAAAGAAATCATAATGAGCATCAACTATCGCTATACACCGTTTCCCTTCCATGTCTACAGTGTTATTCTAGGACACCAAATCTGTAAAGGGGAAGGTGCCCACCACCTTTGGACGTTTGCAGAGTATGTTCTGGTGCTACCTGGGGCCCTCAGAATTAAATCATTGCTCAATACCTGGCTCACATATCTACATTATGAATGTTTATTATTCATGCATGCAAAGTAAGAATCACCAATCTTAATATCCGTTGTAACCAAATAGTGACAATGTACATATGTACATTGTACTATTTGTTTAAAATATGGGTTATAGGGTCACATAGTTCATTGCTCGATGTTGTCAGGTACTGACTCATAGTGACCTCAGGTGAAACAGAATGTGACACTGCTCGGTCCTGAGATCCTCACACTTACTATTAATTTTGAGTTCTTTTGGGGACCCATTGTGTCAGTTCTTCTTTTGGAGGGTCTCCGTCTCTTTTGCCGACCCTCCACTTTACCAGTGGGGGATCCTTCTCTAGGGACCGATCTCTGCTAACAACATGCCGAAATACACGCAATGAAACCCTTGCAATCCCCCTTCCTGGGGGATGCTGATGTTACTTCTTCCTTAATAATTGTTCTTTTGCGGTCCATGGTACTTTCAGTACTCTTTCCACCGTGATTCAAATGCATTGGTGTTCCTAAGGTCTTCTTTGTTCTTGGTTGAATTTTCACAGGGATATGTGAATGGATTATGAATGGGTTATGGCTTGGGTCAGGCACTTCTTGGTCTTCAAAGTGACAGCTTTGCTTTTTGAACACTTAAGAGGTCTTATGAAGCAGACCTGCCCAATAAAATAGGCCATTTGCTTTCTTGGCAGCTGCTTTCATGGACATTAATTTGTGAATCCAGGTAAGATGACATCTCAAAAACTTCAATCTTTTCTCTGTTCACTACGATGCTATCTATCTATTGGTCCAATTTTGAAGATTTGGTCTTCAACATTGATTGCTTCTGAACCAAACTCACTGCCATTACGTCAACTCTGTCTCATAGGAACCCTGCAGAACGGAGTCGAACTGCCCCTGTGGGTTCCTGGGGCTATTATTCTTTTGGAGAGTAGAAAGCCACATCTTTCTCCAGAGGAGCACCCTACACTTAGCAAAGCAATGTATAGTCCACAACACCGGCCATGTCCTCTCTTGAAATAGTTTGAGTGAGTAGAGCAGGTTTCTAAGTTTACTGTTCCTTACAGACCACACATTATTGTTAAGCGCACATTCTCGAGGGACATGGTGTCGCTGGTCCTTCTTACATAACTTTTCCACACATCCCTGTAATGTCTCATTACATTCTCATTCATATGTGCTGCTAAGAAAGAAAGAGAGGCGAGAGAGACTAAAGGCACCAGTCTAAGGGGTACTGAATGGTGGGGGTCATGGGAGAGCGAGATACTTGGGGAAGACG
This sequence comes from Tenrec ecaudatus, assembly GCF_050624435.1. Classification (NCBI taxonomy): domain Eukaryota; kingdom Metazoa; phylum Chordata; class Mammalia; order Afrosoricida; family Tenrecidae; genus Tenrec; species Tenrec ecaudatus. The sequence goes on from NC_134532.1 coordinate 201,942,956, forward strand.
GTGGAGGGATGAAAGTCTCCACGTAGTTGGGAAAGAAAGGAACAGGGATAGGGAATGAATTATAAGTAATATGACCACATCTCAAAAGAGCTTACAATTAACCAGAGTAGAGCATAAAATGGGTTTTAAAATATTTTAATGTGGCATCACATAAGAACTAAAGCACATAGGTCTTCAGATTTATTAGTTTATATAGTGTACTACTAATTATTCTTTAGTAACTAATGTAAGTTAATGGAGCCTTGATGATACCAGGGCTTAGGTGCTGGGATGTTAATTGGCAGTTCAGGGTTCAAACCCACTAGTTGCTCTAAGAAGGAAGGATCTGTAGGCTTGCCATTGTCATGTGCCTTTGAGTGGGTTCCAACCCAGAGCGACCCTAAATACAGCAGTCCTAAGGCATCCTCACAAGTGGGGCCATTGTTACAGCTACTGTATCAATTTGAGGATCTTCCTCTTTTACCTTGCCCCCTATTGTATTAAACTTGATGTCTTGGGAACCCACCAAGGCATTTCTGCCCTGTCCTGTGGTGTGGCTCTGAGTTGAAATCAACTCAAAGCAGTGACATTGACTTTTTGCGTTTGGGGGGCAGAATTGTGAAATGCTCACTGCCAACAGAAAGGCCATTTAAACCCATCGCTGGCTTGGTAGGAAATCGCTGGTGATCTATCCCTGTCTCCGTTCCTGCCTAGGAAACCCAATGGTGCAGGTATACATTGTTCTAGAGGGTTCCTATGAGTTGGAACAGACTCATTGACAAAGAACAACAAAAACAATTTCCTTTTTTTTTTTAAAGAACAGAGTGCATTACAGTTGCAGAGTTTACCAGAGATTGCAAACTCTGAGCTAATTTACAAATATGCCTTTAAGGGAAACTCTGACAAAAGACAGCAGAAGAAATATCCCAGAGAAGTTGTACTCATATAAATGTCACCCCAAAATAACCAGAAACTCTTGATGTGCAGAGTATTTAAAATGGATCTAGCATTTTTCCTGACTTTGAACAATCCCCAAGTAACCCTTATGCTTCCCAAATTCCCCCTGCCTGGAAGTGCTATTTGAGGCATCTTCCCTCACAGACATCAAACCCAGGGGTTCCTCAGGGGAACCTTCTCATTTGCTTAAAATAAACAAAACACAAATGAGCATTGTTCTCCAGCCACCGCCCACACGTGTCTACCCATGTGTGTCAGCCTACAGCCCCGCTCTGCAGAGCTCCTCCTGGCTGGGTTTTCAGCAGTAGATCGCCAGGATTAACTTGGGAATGACTGGGGTGGATTTGAACCTCCCATTTCTTTTTGTTAGTAGTCAAGCACACTAGCCATTGTACCATCCGGGACTCTGGGGTGAACATGACTACACCTGGAGCAAGGGGAGTTCTTCTGGCTCAAGGACTTTTGAAAGCCAGCATCATTGGCTAGGAACCTTTCCCAAGGTTTAAGATGGAAAGCCTTAACCTTATGGGTACTTGGGTCTCTCTCTCTCTCTCTCTCTCTCTCTCTCTCTCTCTCTCTCTCTCTCTCTCTCTCTCCTACAACCTACAACCCTGGTCGTCCTGGCTGGGTTCTCAGGAGTAGATCACCAGGATTAATTTGGGCATGCCTGGGGTGGATCAGCCTACTGATGGAGCAAGTATTGTGAGAGGATACAACCCTAACGCACCTTTTCTGATTTTGAAGCATGCAGCATTTCCTTGTTATGTTCTCTTGCCGCCTCTGGGGCTCTGTACAAGTGCTGAGTGAGCACAATGAATTGTGGAATTTTCATCCTTCACACGGTCATTCCCAGTTTATTATGGTCCACACAGTCATATACTTTGTACAGCGAATGAAACACAAAGATCTTTCTGATATTCTCTGCTTTGATCTAGGACCCACCTGACATCAGGAATGATGTCCCTTGTTCTACGTCCTGTTCTGAACCCACTTCTGACAGTTTCCTGTCAATATCCTGCTGCTATCATTATTGGATGCTTTTAAGCAAAATTTTACTTTCGTGCCATATCGATACTATCGTTCTATTGTTTGAGCATTCTGTTGGGTGAACTTTCTTTGAAATAGCCCTGTCCTATAGGGATGCAGACACAGACCCGGTGATGGCAGTGACTTGTTGGTTTGTTACTGTTGTCCACATGGGGCATCCCAATAATCGCATGCTTTCCCTCTGTCCATAGGTCTTCTCTTGGTTTCCGGAGTGAGTAGGCGGTACTAACAGCGGCACCGGAAACCCTCTGCATCCGGTCCCTCCCCTTCCTCTTTAATCGCTCATGGATTTGAGTGCTTCATTCTCCAGTAAATTTGGAGAAGATAGCAGACCTCGTAGTACATTGCAGAATAGAAACTTGTGGAAACAAGTGAACGGCAGTATTTAGAGTATACAATATGGTGATGGTAAAGTGAAAACATCATCTTAACTCCGGTTGTCGTTGCTTTTGTTGAACAAATGTCGAGCTGAGGACTATAAATGATGGACTGCCGCAGAACCGCATTTCCGTCCTTTAACGACATGGTTAGGCTCTATTTCGACCCTCATTCAATGATCAAACAGGCTGATGCTGGAGGTTCATTTAAAGTAACTAAGGGTGCTTTCACTGAACTGTGGAATTTTTAGAGTTGAGCATGGCGCCCTCTGCTGTTGATCAAAAGTCTATTTTCCACCTAGTGTGTTTTCTAACTTACACTTCTAACTTATATTAGAAAGGAAGTACCCTGAATATCAGATTTAAAAAAAATCAAGGTAAGAAAAAAAGATATATTACTAGATTCTGAGATTTTTGAATAAGGAAATCCCTCTGCGGAAACTGCCGGTGTCTATAAATGACAGTGGCAGGCTCCAGTTCATAGCAAGCCGATAGCTCACAAAGGGCACCATCCGGTTTCCAAGGCTGCAGTCTTTATGAAAGCACAACGATTCGTTGTTCTCTCGCAGACCAACTGGTGGATTCTCCCTCTTGGAAAGGGAGTTTGAAATTGGGGGTCAAATGCCCCACCCTTCTAAATATGATTGAACTACTGGCTTGTATGATGTGTTAGCTGTAGCTCAATAAAGCTACTTACAAATGAATGTTGTATATATTACAGAACGAACAAATCCGTTGCAGAGGAATAACAGCCAGAACGATCATTAGACGTGAAAGTATTGATACTTTGCCTATTATTCTTTGGGCGTGCTATCCAGAGGGAGCAGCCCCGGAGAAGGAGCTTACCGGGGTAGAGCAGAGGATCAGTGAAGAAGAAGGACCATTTGAGATGGATTGACGCAGTAGCTTCAGCAATCCTTTCAAACATTTATGCGGAGGGCACTGCCCCAGCTGTGTTTGTTTCACTCCTACTACTGTATGGGCTGTAACCCACTTCATAGCACCTCCCAGCAGCAACAGCAGATCATGGTTGCTCAGCAATGACTTCCTTGGAAACGGAACTTAGCACTTGCTTGGGATGATATTCATTTCTCCTTTTCCCTTCACATCAGCGCATCCTGCATCCTCTCACTTGAACTTCGCCCAGCCAGAAGGCAGGATCCTCCCAGACACCTTTGCCTTGCTGTCTGCATCATGGCGTTGCCTGTGGCCCTTCCTGCTCAATGGCAGGCTGAGCTGTCTCTTTGAGGTGATTTCATAACCAAAACAACATCTCCAGGCTTCTCCCACCGTCTGAAATGGGATGTGGAGCTTTGAAAATGCTGAGAAACCTAATTTCTGTTCTGGGCGCACGTTCAAATCAATTTACGGTAAAGCCCAACACAAACTGAATCTGATGTTCATTTTCACAAATGATTATGGAGAAGCCAAATTCTGGCAGATTTTCATAGAAATCATATTTATTTAAATGGGAGGCTGAGCACAGGGCTCCCCTCCAGGGGTGCTGCCCGCTCCCTGGTCAAAGCAAGGACCAGCGAGCACAAAAACGATGCCTTCTTCGGTGCACATGGAGGGAAATTTAACGTCTTCTTAAAAATAACAGTTTTATTGGGACATAAACAACATTTGATACAAATTGATAGCTCAACCCTATCAAGAAGAGTTGTTCAGTAATTACTATACTTTTAGAACATTTTCTGCTTTCTTGTACCCATTGATATTAGCTCTCCGCTGTGCCTCACCTTCCCCAAGCAACCACTCATCCATCTACTGTCTCTAGGGAGTCCCCCATCCCAGATTTCATATGTCACAAAACACACAAAAACAAAGAAACCAACAAGCTAGCAACAATAACAGACTAACACAGAGAAAGGCCTCAATCAATGCGAAAGCAGACAGCGTTAAAAAACTAGAACAATCTTAAAACAGGTCAAAGGGAAGATCAAATGATAAGGCGGTACATTTTAGCCTAGATACTTCGTCCACAATCCACTTTCCAACGCACTCTGCACGGTGGCGTGGCTGTCCTTTTGCTGATGCTGTATTTAAGGAAAGTGTCCAAAGCTTTGTTAAGTCCTTAAAGATGTGACCTGATGATGAAGTCCCCAGCCAGTTCTCAACTCAGACGTAACAAAGGCACCTGTTGCTCTGTGATCCACATGATGTACCTAAATCATAATGGAAGTGGACACTTTAAACAAAATGCCGAATCCTTTTGTAAAGCAACATGCTGAGAGGGGGAACTTTTCTCAGACTAGGTTTCCAGGCACTGGTCCCAAAGAATGAGTGTGCACTTGTCCCCATCTACTGGTCACCATGCAGAACGACAAGAACACAGTCTAGGGCTGCCACTGCCAAGCTGGGTGTCCTGGAACCCTGCCATGGAGCCCATTCAGGCTCTCAGGGATGTTCTAGGACAGAGGCCAACTTCCCATGTGAGTTTCCTGAGACTGAGATGATATCTGTGTCAACACCCAATACATTGTTTAGAAAAGAGAAAGAGAGAGAGAGTCTTTTAAAAAAAATAAAATAATTTTATTGGGGGCTCGTACAACTCTTATCACAATCCATGCATCCATCCATTGTGTCAGGTACATTTGTATATTTGTTGCCACCATCATTCTCAAAACATTTGCTTTCTACTTGAGCCCTTGATATCAGCTCCTGATTTTTCCCTCCCTCCTGCTAACCCTCCGTTATGAACCCCTGATAATTTATAAATTATTATTATTTTGTCATATCATACACTGTCCCATGTCTCCCTTCACTCACTTTTCTCTTGTTCGTTCCTCAGGGAGGAGGTTATATGTAGATCCCTGTAATCAGTTCCCCCTTTCTATCCCATTTTCCCTCCACACTCCCAGCATCACCACTCTCACCACTGGTCCTGAAGGAATCACCTGTCCTGGATTCCCTGTTTCCAGTTCCTATCTGTACCAGTGTAAATCCCCTGGTCTAGCCAGATTTGTAAGGTAGACTTGGGAGCATGATAGTGAAGGGGGTGGGGCAGGGAGAAACATTTATGAACTAGAGGAAAGTTGTATGTTTCATTGTTGCTACTCTGCACCCTTACTGGCTCTGCTTCGGAGACCATTCTGTAAGGGTTGCCTACAGATGGGCTTTGGGTCCCCACTCACACTCCCCCTTATTCACAATGATGTGATTTTTTTGTTCTTTGATGCCTGATACCTGATCCCCTCGACACCTCGTGGTCACACAAGTTGGTGTGCTTCTTCCATGTGGGATTTGTTGCTTCTCAGCTAGATAGCCGCTTGTTTATCTTCAAGCCTTTAAGACCCCAGACACCTCATCTTTCTCCCTAGGAGCAGCTGGTAGTTTCAAACTGCCGACGTTAACGTTAACAACCTAAAGGGCTCTTGACTAGTTAAGGGGAGCACTTTTTCTTTCTGAAGATCCTTTTAAAGTTGGCATGAAATATTGACAGGTTGTTAATTGAAGGAGGAAATGTACAATCTTTTTAAAAGAATAGTGAAAATAACTTCACCAGTCAATTGGAACATTGACAAATTAAAAAAAATCCTCCAGATCATTTGTGATTTATATGACAGTAGAAGGTTCCTTAGCCACGCTTTGATCTCAGATGCCTGGTGACATGCCTGGCCCATAATATGTTCACAGCATGAATGCATATATGTGCATCCCATACCTTGCAAGCCATGTGTTGGTTTCAGAAAGATAGGGACTAGGGATGAGATCGCTCAGTCTTCCTCTTAATCCCTTGTGCAGAGCTCAGAGTAGCCCCAGCTCGTTCAAAGGAAATTTTCTGCCTGCTGTACTGAAAGTCCAGTGACATCCAGTTGTTCTGTCTGCTAAGTATCAATGAGTTGCGGAATTCCCTATTTCCATTATTTTTCATTCTTTGTTTCTGATTAAAATATGGACACCTTCTTTTTATTGTTGATTTGAAATTGCCACCAAATACCTTTGTGAATAACAGACAGCACTTTCCCTCCCCTCTCTCTCCCCCTCAACTTTGGAAGTGTTCAGCATAGTTCACTGGCCAAAGGATGAGTGTGTCTAGGTGAAAACCAAGTTGACAAGGCCTACTGTTGACGTTAGGAGCCCTGGTGGTCTGGTGGTATGTGTCACAAGGTCAGAAGTTCCAAACCCCCAGCCGCTCCCTGGGAGCGAGATGAAACTTCTGACTCCCTTGAAGAGTCATAACGATGCAAACTTACAGGGCCAGTTGTTCCCGCCCTGTAGGGTCACCATGAGATGAAAGGGACTGGGTATCAATGAGTGAGACTGTTGACTTCCAAGGAGCATGGGTGGTGCTGTTGGTAAGCATTGCTCTGTAGGACTGCTAACCACGGAGTGGCTGGTAGTTCAAACCCACCAGCTCCTCTGCAGGAGAAACTGGCTAGTCTTATCTAAGATTTACAATGCTGGAACCTCTATATTGATTTCTATAAGTAGGGATTGACTTGATGGCTGTGGATTTGGATTGTTGACTACTAAGCCAGGGTGGTACTATGAATTCAGCTGGCTAACCGCAACGTCAGTAGTTGAAACCCTCCAGACAATTCTCAGGAGAAAGATGGGACTGTCTGCTGCAGTAAAGTTAGACGGTCTGGGAAAACCCACAGAATCATTCCCCTCTGCCCTACACATGGGTTGCGGTGAACTGAAAGCAAATGGATGGCGGTGGGTTTGCTCTTTGTAGTTACCCTTGGCTTCTAGGATTATTTTTTTTGGGGGGGAGAATCTATGCCGGGTCCTCTTTCCAGCTAGTCACTTTCCCTGCCTTGCTCATTTGCTGTCCCAGCTGAAGGCTGAGTCAGGGATCAGAGGCAGTTTCCCCTCACATGGTTGATGAGTGAGTTCCCTCCTCCCCTTCCATTACAATGGCTCATTTATTCTGAACTCCAATATGAAAACGAAGAGGGCCCAGAATTGCCATCAGCAGAGACATGCCTGCCTGACAGATTGTGTGGCTTTCTGTGTAGACTAGATTCCCAAGGACATCTTACACCCTCCCTCTCGATCCTGTCTGAAGGAATACCTGCCGGCGACTTCTAATTTTGCTTATTAGGTTGAAATTCTGGTTCCTTTGTCCCCCTGTGGAAGAGGCAATGAACAAAGCTGTGATCTCTGCAGTCACTTGCTTATTTGCTGTCATCGTTGACACCATAGAGCCTGTCTGGACACTCTAGACACGCTTTATCTGGACAGTGTTACTTATAAGTTCAAGAAACTCAACTCTCACTGGCTTGAGTAGAAAGAGACCTTATTCCCTTTCAAGAAGACTATCTGAGGGATAGCTTTCCTTAGGGAATTCCTATGGATTTCATGATTTTTGACTTCTTTGAGTTGACTTAAAATAAAATTCACCTCTTGATCTCTTTCTGTAGTTGGACTTCTCTACGTGACCAATGGTAAAAAAAAAACTTAACAAAACCTGGTGGAGGATCGCTCTGGGTATATATCTTTCAGTTGAGAAAACGGAATGAAAATTTTAAAAGGGGGAAAATGATTCCTCTCCCTACAGGAAAAGCCTGTATTGATCTGCTTAAGTTGAACTTGGTCATTGACATCTGATTTTCTTTGGATGAGGAAGTAAAACGTGCTTGGGAAGAAGCCACCAGAGCCGTCCATGCCCACCCTCCTCCGTTGAGTATGCCCTGTCACCTGGAAATGATTGTCACCGAAGCAGATCGCCCCACCTTGCTCCTGCAGAAGGGTGAACCATTTGGTCAGCAGCCAAGGGCTGAACCATTGGGGTTCATATTTACAGAATCTCCAGTGATGGGCCTCCGGATCTTCAGCTTTATCTCGAAAGCTCCCCGGGTGATTGTGATACACAAGGGTTGGGAAACACCGATCTAGCAGGATGAAAACAGCCCACCCCACCTCCACCCCATCACCACCAATATATAGCTTAAACCAACTGCAGCCTGGGAGCGGGAGTTGCAAATGATCTCAGCACTGTTTTGTTGTTCTTCTTAGGTGCCCTCACAATGGTCCCAACTCACAGAACCACCATGGACAATAGAGCAAAACCCCACTCCAGCCGGCACCGGGCTCACAGTCTTTGCCATGTGTGAACCTCTGGTTGTAGCTACTGTGTCATTTCAGCTCAGAAAGGCTCTTGCTCTTTCCCTCTCTACTGTACCAAGCATGAGGTCCTTTTCCAGGTGTCTCTGGATCTGGGCTCTCCTGATGACATGTTGAAAGTATGTGAGATTATACATACACATACTCATGATTCATGGGGATCCCATGATGAAGGACAACTGCTCCCATGGGCTTCCTTGGCGGCAATCTTTCAGCAGCATCTCCACAGGCCTTTCTTCGGCGGTGCTGCACCTGGGAGAATCAGGCTGTTACACACAAAGCTGGGGACTCACACCCACCAAACGCTCCACAGGAGAAAAGTGAGTCTGTCTGCTCCCATGAAAACTGACAGTCTCCTTAGATTCAGCTCTTGCAACCCCCCACTATCAGAAAGCATTGTAATCTTCCTTATGCTGAATCGAACTTGATGCTTGGTCAGCTGACCCCCCGATTGACTCAACCTGAATTTGTTCAAGATATAAGTATCTCTTGTGTAATTGATGACACAGTTTTCCCCCTTAATTTTTAAATATTGAGGATAATCCTTTCTTTCTTACTCATTATTTGTATTTTTATTTTATCCTTAACACTTTATTTCGATTTTGTTTTTTAGTATTTCTATTGGATTTCCCAGGACGGAAGGAATGGGTACATAGAGATAATGACTGATATCAGGGTTTATAGGGGATGTGGGCCTGAGGGAGGTTAGGGACAGTTAGGGATGGTGATGGGGCTTTGGGGAGTAAACAATAAAGGCGGGAAGGGCGAGGGAGCCCTGGAACTGATTGGAATCCCACAACTCATTTTAAAGGCAATTTAACAATGGGGAGTGCTGTTCTAAAATTGATTGTGGTAATGATTTACAGTTTTTGATATAATTGAATGATTGCATGATATGTTGATTAGGTTCTAATACAGAGATAAAATAAAAGACTGAGTCTAGGAAACCCTGCTTAGGCTCTGCGTGAGCCAAATGAGCCACATGAGCTCAGTAGCTGTGGTTTTGTATTTAGAGTCTGTTTGTTAGATAAATATGTCTACAAAGTTAATATTTGAAAAAAAAGAAGCTCTGTTTGTTAATTGACTACCCTGGAAGATGGGACCTTAGCTCTCCTTTCCAAACCCTCTCATGTACACATACCCGTGACTATTCCATATCATGATATGATGACGTGAGGTAAATAACTTTCCCCATTTGTATGTATGATACCTGTAAACAAGAATGTTGGAATAGCCATGTAATTCTGCCTGCTTTTCCATTCTTGCACATTCTTTCCTCCTTCCTGGAGAGAATTGTCACTACCTGAGTTGTTTATTTTAGTGTGCTATTAATTTTTCATACATTTATTCCTGGACTCTCCCCAATTTTCTAAAAATTCTTTCAATGTAACTGCACAGTTGGAGTGTTTTCTCACTTTCTCCTTTTTCATGACATTTCTCCTGGACCCTTCTGTTAGTTTCAATGCACCCACCCTACAGGCGCACACACACACACACACACACACACCTTCTGTTTTGCTTGTTTAGGTGCCTTCCAGCCTTTCTACTCGCATAAAGAGTTAGACTCTCAGACCCACAGGGGTAGTTCTCCTCTGCCCTAAAGGGTCGCTCTGAGTCAGAACTGACTTGATGGCAGTGAATTTGTTGTTTGTTTGTTTCTCCAGGCAACACCAACTCTGAGGCACCCCGTGGGCAACGGACCAGGCAGTAGGCAGCTCCTGTAGCTTCCTCGCATTGGTAGTTACGTTAGAGCTCTTGTCATCCTCGCTGCTAAGGAGCAGGATGGCTGTATTTGCTCCAGGAGCATTTTGTGTGTACTTCCGGTAGCCCACGGTACTGAAAATATCCTTCAGCCAATCCATGATGCAGATACACCAATTATTCCGCAGTTGTCTGAATGCATTGTCCAAGTTTTGCATGCATATGACATGATTGGAAATACCCTGGCTTAGGTCAGATGCATCCTTACTTTTCCATACGCTAAAGAGTTCTTAGGCAGTTGATTTACATAATCCACATTTCTTTGGATCTCTTCACTGCTGCTTCTATGAGTGTTGATTGTCTTTTTAAGTAAAATGAAATTCTTGTTGTGATTTTGTCTATTGGCTGTGTTGTCAGGGTATTTTAATTCTTTGTAGTGAGTTGTGAGACGGAAGAAAGGCTGTAGTTTTATCTTCATCGGTAAGTGCTTCAAGCCCTCTGCCATGTCAGCAAGCAAGGTTGTGTCCGCTGCGTCTCTCAGGTTGTTACTGAGCCTTCATCCGATCCTGGTGCTTGCTGCATTCTTCTTCATAGAATCCACCGTCTCCGACGACTTCCTCAGATACAGATTGAGTAAATATGGTGGAAGTTGACAACTAGTGTACAACCCTACTTCGAACCCTGCCCTTGTCCTGTTCAAATGACTGTCTCTTAGTCTATGAGCAGGTTCTACATGAGCACAATTAATTGGGTTGGGATTTCTATTCTTTGAAATATTATCAATATATTTTGTAATAATCCACATAGTCAAATGCCTTTGCACAGTCAACAAAAGACAAGTAAACACTTCTACTATTCTCGGTTTTCAGCCAATATCTCTCTGATATCAGCAGTGAGATCCCTTATTCCAAGGCCTCTCCCAGGATCTTCTTTAATCTGTACACTCTGACATTTAATGATGCTGTTTCTCAGCGAGGGGCTCAAAGTGCCCATCTTGCTACACACTCTGTGCTTTTGAGCTGTAAGCTCACCACTTTCATTTATTGAGAAATAATTAGAAACTATCTGTTTAATCACTTCTCTTTATTTGTGTCACTATTTATTTTATTTTTGACCCATTTTTCAAATGTTGTGACTCCTGATATAGTTCTTCCCTTTTTAACCTTTTCTATTGACTATCTCTTTGCCTTCTGTTTTCTCCTAAACTTCTAATGATTATTTCCTTCCATCGATGTGTTAAATTATTGTTGCCTTCTGAAGATCACTTTTAATAATCCCCCTTTCTTAGTTCATGAGCTTTTCTTTCATCTTGAGTATTTTCTAGATGATTTAATCTCTACCTGTGATCTTTCTTTCCCCAAAATTTGAATTTTTACTATTTTCTTAAAAGCTCAGCTTTCATGTTAATGAATTCTCCAATTCCTCCTAATCACTTTTCTGTCTACTTCTATTTCTGAGTGAGTCCCTACATAACAGATAGGAAGTTTAGAGCCAGAATAGTGGGAGACGAGGAGATTGAAGACTGAATTTCACTGAAGTAGACACTGGCTAGGATGTTGGTTAAAAAAAAATTTTTTTTTAATTGTAAATTGAGTCAAGGTTGACAGAGCAAAGTATCCATTTAAAAATGTTTTTTTTTAATCATTTTATTGGGGCTCATAGACAATCCATACATACACCACAATCCACACATACAGCAATTGAGTGAAGCACCCTTATACATTTGTTGCCCTCATCATTCTCAAAATTCACCTTCCACTCGGGTTCCTGGAATCAGCTCATTTTCCTTTATTCCTCTCCCCCTCCCTCCCTCCCCATTCCCCCCTCCCTCATGAACCCTTAACAAGTTATAAATTATTATTTTATCTCATCTAACACTGCTTGGCATCTCCCTTCACCCACTTTCCTGTTGCCCATCTCCCAGAGAGGAGGTTATATGTAGATCCCTGAGATCGGTTCCCCCTTTCTACCCCCTCACTGCCTTCCCTCCCAGTATAGCCACTCTCATCATTGGTCCTGAGGGCTCCACCTGTCCTAGATTCCCTGTTTCTACATCCAACTGTACCGCTGTGCATCCTCTGGTCTAACCAGGTTTGCAAGGTAGAGTTGGGATTATGATAGATGGAGGTGACAAGCGTTTAAGAACTAGAGGAAAGTTGTGAGTTTCATTATTGCTACACTGAACCCTGAGCGACTCATCTCCTCCCCACTCCCCCTCTTCAAGGGATGTCCAGCTGTCTACAGGTGGGCATTGGGTCCCCATCACGCACTCCCCCACATTCACGGTGATGTGATTTTCCCCCTGCCTTTGTTGCTTGAAACCTGTTCCCCTCGGCCCTTCAGGATCACACAAGTTGGTGTGCTGCTTCCATGTGGACTTTGTTGCTTCTGGGCAAGATGACCACTTGTTTATTTTCAAGCCTTTAAGCCCCCAGGTGCTATATCTCTCAATAGCCGGGCACCATCAGCCTTCTTCTCCACACTTACTTATGCACACATTCCTCTTCAGCGTTTATGTGGGGATGGTGATCACACAATGATGGTTTTTGTTCTTTGGTGTCTGCTTCCTGATCCCTTCAACACCTCGTGTTCACTTAGGCTTGTGTGCTTCTTCTCTGTGGGCTTTGTTGCTTTCGAGCTAGATGGTTGCTTGTTTATCTTCAAACCTTTAAGACCCGAGATGCTATATCTTTTGATAGCCAGGCAATCATCCACTTTCTTCTCCACATTTGGTTATGCACCCACTTGTCTTCAGTGATCATATCAGGAAGGTGAGCACACATTGATATGATATTTTTTTCTTTGAAGCCTGATACCTGGTCCCTTCGACACCTCGTGGTCCCACACTGGTGTGCATTTTCCATGTGGGCTTTTTTGCTTCTCAGCTAGATGGCCGCTTATTTACCTTCAATCCTTTAAGACCCCAGATGCTATCTTTTTGATAGCTGGGCACCATCAACTTTCTTCACCATGTTTGCTTATGCACACGTCTGTCTTCAGCAATCATGTTGGGAAGGTGGGTATCATGGAACGACCGTTTAGCTGAGCAAGGTGCTATTGTATTGAGGAAGTGTGCGTGAGGAGGCCCAATGTCCACCTGCTACCCTACTACTGAACCTATAAATGTATGCACATAAGTCTATTTCCCCCATAATCATAAATATATTTACATATGTGCATGTCTGTATTTAGGCTTCTATGTATGCCCTTTGCTTCCTACTCCTTTCCTCTATTTCCTTATGCTTTCCTCCTGTCCCACTACATGTTCAGCATTCATTCTGGTTTCAGTAATTCCTCTCAGTTACTGTGCCCTTGGTCACTCCCTACCAGTCCTCCCATCCCCTCCCTCCACTGGTTTTGAACCACTCGTTGTTCCCTTGTCCCTGGGTTGGCCAACACCTCCTCCCTTACCCTACTTCCCACACTCTCATGTCCCTCTGAGACCATTGGTTCCATTATTTTCTTCTTGCATTGTTTGTCCAGTCTATCTTATCTAGGTGGATCTGCAGATATAGTAATAGTGCATAAAAATGCAGATGGCTTTGACAGCACCAAAGTGGCACATAAGAACATGGCATCGACGGCAGTAACACTGACCCGCTAACAAACAAAAAAGCCACTGACATACAAAATTTAAAAGAAGAGGGAAAAAAAAAAAGAAAAAAAAATACCCAACAAACCTGTTAGTAGTTCAAGGTCTGTTTGTTGACCTTTAGGAGTGTTTTCTGGACAAGTCTGATGGGGTGCCATGTCCTGGCCCCAAAGCCCATCCTTTATACTCCCTCAGGACCTCCTTGCTCTACTTCCCCCACTGCTCCATTGCATGCCCACAGTGTTTTGCCTCAATGTGGTTGGGTTAGCTCAGTCACACATCCCCCAATGTGTCTCAAGTGCTGTCCCGTGTAAGTTCATGGGTCAGTGCAGGATGTCACATCTCGCTGTGGGGCCAGCTGTATGGTCCTCTCTGTCCATTGAACCCTTCGAGCCGGGCTATGGTCCACTGAGCTTGGTGGGCCCAGGTGTGCTCCGCTCCGTTCTTCCTCCTTCCTTTGCTTCAGCTTCCTCTTGGGGGTGGTGTGGTAGGTCAATTCCTTTCCCACAGCAGATGATCTATTTTCATTTTCTGTGGTACTCCCTTTGATTGTGGGGGTCAGGCTAATTCTGGTTGGTGCTGGCGTATGGTCCAGTCTCTTTGTGTATTCCTCCGTGCTTTATGTTGCCCTCCTGGTTTGGCGTGTCATGGTGGGGTCCGTATGCATGTTCCAGTTCTGTGGGGACACAACTAATACTCTCCCCTGTGTGGGTTAGTGCCCTGTCCCCCACGTGCCATCCACTCAGTTTCTCCCCACCCCGCTTCTCCCTCGACCTGTCCCATTTCCTCTTCTTTATGTTGGGCTCTCATGTCAAAGTATCCATTTTATATGAAGTAATTCATATGCATTTTGTCTCATGTCATCATTTGCCATCCCCACCATATGATGTCACCTTTCCCACTTCTCCCAGGGGTTTCCCGTGCCCGTAACTTCTTCTCTAACAGCCGTCTTCTTTGTCCTGTGGACACGCTGCCACTTTCGTCTCACGTGATTAAGGATTCCGAGGCACGTGTGCCTCACTGCAATTAAAGTCTGTGTGCCTTGGTGCTACGGGCATCGATGATTGGCTGGAAACTGGGCCATGAGATGGTTTCAGTTCCAGACCGGAGGTGTGACGAAGAGTCATAGTCTCAGGAAAGCTGCGCCTCTCTCCCTCACCATGAAACCAGGTTGCATTTAGAATTCTGAGTTCTGCTCCACCTTTCTCCTCCACTCTATCCAGAACCTTCTAATGGGATACTGGAGTTCTTCAGGTCTGAGTGACTGTGCTAGTGGATTAAAGATCCTATAGTTCTGGGGCTTTGTTGTTCTTCTGGTTGCTCTGAGGGAGTATCTTCCACCCCTCTGCTTGTGGGTTAGTCTGGCTGCTACCCTTCTGTGGGCAGGGACTTGTGATCATAGGTAGTGAAAAGGCCTGGAGACTCTCAGAATTCAGTACAATGATTTCTTTTCATTGCTCTTCGGTGGTGTGTGTCTACATGTAAAACACTTATACCCTCTCTGCTGTCCCATCTGTTGTGACTCATCATGAACACAGACGATAGAAATGCCCCTCTGGGTTTCCGAGGCTGTAACTCTTTATGAGACTCGAAATCCTCGCTGTTCGCACCACCACGTCTCCTGTAAAATGTTTATAGCGTGGCGAAGTGAAAAGATAATGGCTTTGTCCCACAGGCTTTTTGAAGATCCTCACGTTTAGCATCCAGGCCAACCCCTTCTTCACGCGACACACACACACACACACACACACACACACACACACACACACACCCCTAAGGCATACCATCTCCCCCATAGGTAGTCCTGACACACTCAGCGCTGTCATTGTTAGGTGTCCTGTGGTTGGTTCTCTGTGTTACTCTCTCCCAACACACAACAAAGCCCCCTGGCCTTCGGCTGGTTAATGGTCTCCCTGGCATGCAGGGGGCTGGAAGCAGGAGGGACTCTGGCTTACTAATTGCTAGGATTCCAGCACATGTCTTTACTTTTTGAGTGTCTTGTCACCATCTGTGGCATGTGGGACAGCCAAGGCTGACGCCCTTTGGAAGCTGGGTAGGCAAATCAAATTGCTTCCCATTTCTGCACTGCCCTCGCAGGTTGCCTTTCATCAGTGAGCATCTCTCTCTCTCCGCGGGGCAGCATGTTTTCCTTCTCTGTTTCCTTTTGTATTCTCTGTCCACGCTGAGAGAAAAGAGACTAGAAATGTTCTGTGTTCATTTGGAGGTGTTTTTTTTTTAGGGGGGGAGGAACATGTATGCAGCAAACTGTCTTTAAGCACTGCCTCTGTGTCGCTTTCCTGGTGTTTGTAAACCCTCTGCCTTCCCTCCAGTCGCAATGATGTGCCCTTTCTCGACGACCTCACTTTTTAATAATGCTCTTCCATTGCTCATGTTCCTAACTTCAGATTTCACGGTCACTGTAGCAAGAACTGCTTCACTTAGCTGTGGTTTGTAGATGTCTCTGCTAGTTAGAGGGTCACTCTCCTTGTTCGTTTGTGATTTGTAACCCTAGCCATTGAGGGCGCATCACAACGTCCCTGGAGAAGTGGAATTGAAAGATAATGGAGTTTCTCTGAAAGTTTTTGAAGTCCTTTTCAATAATAGTGTTGGATTCCTGGTGGCACTGTGGCATATATGTTGGCATGCTAACTGCTAAGTCTGTGGTGCCACCAGGGGGAAAAGAGGACACCGTGCTTCTGTAATGGTATCTGGTTTGCGATGGGTCAAAATCAACTAACGGGGATCGGGTTTGTGCAATATTATATGTCAGCAATATGAGTGACTTCTAATACTCTTATAATGGCTATAAGTATGTGTCTAACTATGAGCATGCAAGGATTGTGTACATCTCGATATCTTTCTAGGGGATGGATCTGTTTTGTTTGCATTTCATCAGGGACATTGAAATGCTATAAAATAAGGAAGGACAAGCATTGACCATGTAATCACAGTAGGTTCTCTGATACACAGAGACTCATACAGGCATGTGCCCATATAGCCACATATACGTCCCCACACATACTTTCATTCCTCACAGCAATCCTATGAGGCGATTGTGTGTTGCTGTCATCTCCATTTGAGAGCTGAGAAAGCTGAGATCCCCCAGCAAGTAGTGACGGACAATGAAATGCCCACTTAGACAGCGTGGGAGCCGGTGGTGCCTAATGAGAACTCAATAATGTCAACATTCGGTTGATATTCTTATAGTTATTCTTAGTTATGTAAATTCTGTTTGGATCTTAATAATTCATTTCTTCTCGGTATCGTAGGCCTGTAGTGGTTGAGTGGTGCCCCACCATGCAAAGGTAGATCGATGGGCTAACCTCCAGCTCCTGCGACAATGACCTTGTTTCGAATAGGGTCTTTCCACATATTGTATTTAAGCTAGGGAGTCTCAAGATTGGAATGTGCCAAGTCATATCTAATGGTACCCATTGTTCTCAGTTATTCAAATAATGGGCTTCCTCATCTGTGTCAGAGTATAATCCTTCACCACTGGGCATGCATGGTCAATATTTTCCAAGAAGATTTCCATGTCTTTTATTCAAGACACCTTTGGGAGGACTTGAACCCCCCACATTTTGGTTTGCATGCAAGTGGGCTGTTTGTATCACCCAGGTACTCTGGCAGATAATGGTAGACATCCTTACAAAAGTCCCTTAGAGGAGATGAGATGGACATGTGTAGACAGAGAAAGAATGACCCAGATGCAAACCCCCCAAAGCTGGAGCCATCTGGAGTTGGATGGAACAAGGTAGGATTCTCTTCCGGCACCTCCTCAGGATGCCCTGCTGGACTCCTGGAGCATGTTTGGGCCTTAAGCCACCATGCTGTCACTCGTTTGTGATCACAATTGAAAGAAAGAAATAAAACACTCAAATTATTCATCATGAACTTCAGTACATGCTCTAAAATTGCTGCTTTCACATGTGACTGGAAAGTGACACACGGGAAATTTCTTTTTCGATTTATATTCATGGGAACCAGTCATCACAAAATAACTAAAAACATCTACATCTAAACAGATTTTCTCTTGAGATGGTACTTCTTGATCTTATGTAAAATAACCTTGAATGCTTTCCTTCTGCCTTAAATCTCCATCTCAGAGAAATGAGGCAACTGCCTGGCAAAACCAGTGAAAGCAGACCTCTGACATGGAGTTGACTATGGTCAGATGGATGCTGGAGGACAGGTGGGTCTGCCATGTAGGGCTCCTCAGAGTTTCAGTCTTTACTGGCGCATATTGCCTTGTCTTTCTCTCAAAAAAACAGCTGGGGGGTTGAGCTGGCACCTTGGTGGTTAGCAGTACCAGGCTTACCCCGTTGTGCCAACAAGCTTTTCTTAAAACCAGGTCAGTCAGCTTGCATTTGTCTTTAAAGGATTCAGCTTACCGTGAGGTGCTATAGATTCCATTTTGACTCATGTACAGTGCAACAAAACAATGTCCAGCCTGCTACGTCCTCACAATGGTTAGGCTTGAGCCCATTGTTTCACCCACTCAATCAATCCATCAAAATAGATTCGTCTTTCTTTCTTTCTTTTTTTAAGATTTGATGCCGCTCTACTTTACCAAGTATAATATGCTTGTCCAGGGGATGTTCTCTTTTGATATCATGTCCAAAGTATGTAAAAAAAAAAAAAAGGTTTCACCATCCCTGCTTCTAAGGAACAGGCCAGGTGTACTTGCAGAGGTTCGTTCTTCAGACAATTGGTTTTTGTTCGGTTGGTTCCGACCCACAGCAGCCCTCTGCACAATAGAACTAAGCACTGCACGGCCCATGCCACCCTCACAGCTGTTCCTTTGCCCAAATATTTTGTTGCAGTCAGGTGTCATTCCCTCTCCTGGAGGGACTGTGTTTTTCTTGCGGTGCCTCTACTTGACCAAACATGATGTCCTTCTCCAGGGACTGTTCTTTCCTGACAACATGCCCAAAGTCTAGAAGTCTTGCCATCTTTGCCTCGAAGGAGCACTCTGACTATACATCTTGCGATACAGAATGGTTTGTCCTTCTTGTAGTGCATGGAACTTTCCAGATTCTTCCCCAGCACCACAATCCGAATGGGATTTTCAGTTTTCTTCACCAACGCCGTGACAGCAATGCATCAATTCTTCTCCAGTCTTCTTTAGCTGTTGTTCAGTTTTCACATGCATCCGAGGAAACTGAAATGTCCTGGCTTCCCCGAGGAAACTGAAATGTCCTGGCTTCCGTTAGGCACAGTTTAGTCCTCGTAGTGATTTCGATATCGTCAATACTTCAAAGAGGTCATGTGCGATCCGTTACCTATGGAGTTTTATTTTCTAACAAAAAACAGAACTAACCCCCCATTTTTAATATTAGTATGCCAAATAATTGAATATTGAAATAAATGTGAGGGGGAAAAGCAATAATTAAAGAGGATTTTGCATCTCAAATGACTAAGTACAATGTAGCCATTATAAGTCTGTTAGTGAAAGGAGACAGCAGATGCTGCAAGATATGAAAATAATAATTTATAAATTATCAAGCATTTATGAGGGAGGGTGGGGAATGGAAGGAAGAACTGAGGAGCTGATATCAAGGCCTCAAGTAGAAAGAAAACATTTTGAAAATGATGATGGCAACAAATGTACAAAAGTGCTTGACACAATGGATGGATGGATTGTGATAACAGCTGTACAAGCCCTCAGTAAAATGATATTTTTGAAATCATGTGGGGGTGGGGGCAGGATCTGTTTTGTGTGGAAAACGTCAAATTTTAAGATTTTATTGTTGTGAGAGCTCCGTAGCCCTGGTGCTGCATTGTTATCTATTGGCCTGACAGGTCAGCATTTTGTAATCACCAGCGACTCTACTGGATAAAGATACGGCTTTTTGTTCTTCTAAAGCAGTGGTTCTCAACCTGTGGGTCGTGACCCCTATTGGGGGTCGAAAGACCCTTTCACAGGGGTCACCTGATTCATAGCAATAGCAAAATTACAGTGGTGAAGTAGCAATGAAAATAATTTTATGGTTGGGAGTCATCACATGAGGAACTGTATGAAAGGGCCGTGGCATTAGGAAGTTTGAGAACCCCTGGTCTAAAGATTCAGAGCCTCAGGAACCAAAACGGGGCATTCTGTGCTGCCTAGAGGGCTACTATGGATCAGAATTGGCTTCATGGGGGAGTATGTATACTCTCTGGGTGGGGAATACAGGAATTATTATTAGTGTTTTTCCATCTTTTAATGGCTGAATGAGATGTAATCAATCACTTAGCCTAGGACCCTTCTAGCTTCAATCCTTATGGAATGCATCGTAATTCTAACCTTTCATAAATTCAAACCTCTTGGCCTGTGGCTATAATCCCACTTCAGAGGGAGCTCTCTTTGACTGTAATGGACAGCATGAAGGTGGGATTAAGTGTCCACTTCAGTAGGGGTTGTGATCCAAGCGGTCACCTTTTGCTACCATGGTGGAAGACAAAACCCATGGGTCCCTCAGAGCCATCCCTCTGTGTGCCAGAGCCACCTGGGGAGCATGGCGAAGTCTCAACACTGTCAGAAAAGGAGCCATGTGAGCTCTCTGAAGGGGCAGATCCTAAGACCAGAGCAGCCAGAGCTTATGGAAGAGACCGTTGGAGAGAGCAAAGGAGCCAGGTCAAGAACAGAGGCCGAGACAAGGAGACCCTGAGACAGAGCAGAGGGGCTGCTCACCGACTATGAGATTGTGAAGCAGAACAGTGGTGGGCTTCCCGGCCCATGGAGCAGTCAAGGACCAGCGAGAGACAAGGCTGCTGGCTGAGGAGCAGTGTTGCTGTGAGTTAATGACTGTATATTTACTGCTTATTAGTTCTGGCTTATGCTAATCTGTTAACTTTCTTAATAAAACCCGAGAAACTCACTGCCATCTAGTTGATGATTACGCATAGTGACCCTATGGGACTGGGTAGGACTGGCCCCATGAGTTTCTGAGACTGTAACTTTATGGGAATAGAAAGTCCCATTTTTGCCCATGGAGGAGCTGGTAGTTTTGAACAGCGGACGTTGAGGATCACAACACAACAGGTATCCAATATGCCACCAAGGCTCCTTACCTTCCTTTATCTTGAGTATTGTCTGTGAGTTCTGCGTGGCCGTTCCAGTGAATTACGGAAGGCAGCATATGTGTAGAGTGAATGAGGGGAATGGGTAGGAGAGCTCAAGGGGGATGGATGGTGGAGGCATGGCTGACCTCAGCCTTGTGACAATGTGGAAGCCAGAGTAGGTCAGCTGTGTCCCCTACCCCCACACGGAATGTAATTTTATAAAGAGAAGTGATGCTACTTTAGCATTTTAAATGTGCACTAAACAGTCTTAAAAATCCTTTGAAACTGAGGAGTATAAAATTTTTTTTGTCAGCCATTGAGTTGGTTCTGACTCATAAGGACCCTGTATAAATCAAGCAAACGAAAGGAGGGGATGTAGTAAGAATTAGGCTGCGATCTACGTGATTGGCAGTTCAAAATCGCCATCTGCTCTGAGGGAGAAAGACGGGACTTTCTACTCCTGTACAATTCCCATCTCAGAACCTCAACAGTGTACTTCTTCCTTGCTCTAAGAGAGAACTAGGAGAGAACATGGACTCAATGGTGAGGCTATGGTCTTTGGGAGTTGAGGTTTCTCACTTATAACATGAAATGTTAGTTTCTACCAGCAGATGGTGCTACCAAATAAGCAGTGTTTTGGAAACTCAAGTAACAACCTTGGGAGAGAGTGTGGCCCAACCCTGTCACCACTTTTTCCTAAATAAGAAGAATTCAAGCCACAATATCTGGGAGGCATTCCATTTTTATCTTAATTATTGTAATTAACTGAGAACTTTTCTGTAAATATAGATGTGCTCAACCCTAAAAGACACAAAACAAGCAAACCTCATAACATTTCTAGTGTTTTTTAGGGGGATCATAAAAGCTACATTTTACATGATCTCATGCTTATTCTCTTCTTCTTCATCCTCTACTTAAATCCAATGACTTTTACATGAAAAATAACAGCCAAATCCAAAACCTCAGTTCTTAAGGGATCTTGAAATATGTCTCACTATTAGTCATTACTTAATTATTATTTTGAATTAGAATCATAGCATTTAGGAATTCATTTTTTAAAAATGCAATCTCAGCCTTTTAGGAAACACTATAAAATGCATATTCCGAGGCCCTCAATGCGATTGGTTGACACGGGAGCAGGGGGGAGGGCAGCTGCAACTAGGAGCTCAAGGATGGTGACAATGGAGAGGGTGGCGCAGGATCAGGCAGTGTCTCCTTTTGTTGTGCATACGGGGCTGTTTGGGCCAGAAGAACTATGCCACCTATCAACATACATACACAGAGAAACACACACATAGAGTACGTGCCCACACCGATCGACAAACACACCTTTACTGTAGACTTACTATTACATTACAGTAGAATCTTAAAGGAGACAGAGATCACATGTTCGTGCTTGGGGAGCCCCGAGATTGCTCTTTTGGAGGTTGAGTACCTGGGGCTGCGATTGAGAGGGATCCCCTGGCCTCTCCTGGCCCACTCACTAAACGGCGGCGTGCACAATGAAGAAGAGCAGGGCCTTGCAAGCCGTGTCTTCATTGGCAGTTACTTCTGAGAGCAAAGAGACTGGTCTACATTCTTCATTTTGAGATGCTGCTTACTTTCTTTCAGAAACATTTTTCCCCCAGTTTTATTTTTTATTTGTTTGCTTTTTAAAATCATTTTATTGGGGACTCTAAAACTCTTATCACAATCCTTCTATCCATTGTGCCAAGCACGTTTGTACATTTGCTGCCATCATCATTTTCAAAGCATTTTATTTGTACTTGAGCCCTTGGTATCAGCTCCTCACTTTTCCCCTCCCTCCCTGCCCTCCCTCCCTTACGAACCCTTGATAATTTATAAATTATTATTATCATTTCATGTCTTACATTGACCAATGTCTCCCTTTACCCACTTTTCTTTTGTCCGTACCCCAGGGAGAGGGTTATTTGTAGATCACAGTGATCTATTCCCCTTTTTCTTCTTTCTCTTCCCCACCTGGTATCACTACTGTCATTATTGGTCCTACCGGGGTTATCTGCCCTGGATTCCCTGTGTTTGCAGCTCTTATCTGTACCAGTGTACATCCTCTGGTTTAGCTGGATTTGTAAAGTAGAATTGGGATCATTATCACACAGTCTGATGTGTTTCTTCCAGTTGGGATTTGTTGCTCCTCAACTAGATGGCAGCTTGTTTATCTTCAAGAGTTTATGATCCCAGATGCTATATCTTTTTATAGCTAGGTACCATCAGCTTTCTTCACCACATTTGCTTATGCACCCACTTTGTCTTCAGTGATCATTTCGGGAAGGTGAGAATCACAGAATGCCAGGTTAATAGAACACGAAGTGTTCTTACGTTGAGGGAGTATTCAAGTAGAGGACCAGTGTCCATCTGCTACCTTACTACTAAACCTATAAATATTTGTATATAGTTCTATTTCCCCATCATCATATATAAATATATTTGCATATGTACAAGCCTGTATTTAGACCTCTATAAATATCCTTTGTCTCCTAGTTCTTATCCTTTGCCTCCTGGTTCTTTCCTCTATTTCCTTTTACTTTCCTCTTGTCCCACTATCAAGCTCAGCCTTCATTTGGGTTTCAGTAATTCCTTTCACTTACATTGCCCTTCATCAAGCCCTACCAAGCCTCCTACACCCTCCTTGTCATTGATTTCAGATCATTTATTGTTCCACTTCCTTTTCCCAGCCTCCCCCTCTCCCATGTCCCCCTGATACAATTGGTCCCCTGTTTTCAAAGGCATTTTTATGCTTCCCTCTGATGTTAGTTCTCTTGTTCTGAGCAGAGAGCACCACAGAACCCAAACCAGCTACAGTCATGGTCCAGTAGGTTGCACTGGTACTTGGAAAAAATGGTGTTGGCTTTCATTACATCATGAGTATATTTCACTTATATCCTTTTGCATTTTCTCAGATAGTGATTACAAGTTGCGCCGCTAACTGTACGGCCAGGGGTCTCAAGCCTCCAAGGGAGAAAGACAGGGTTTTCTTTCTCCGTAAACAATCACAGTCTCCGAGGCATCCAAGGGGCAGTTCCATCCTGTCCTGCGGAGTCACTGCTTTGCTATGGATTTGTTTTATGTGCCCCCTGTATACATCTTATCTCAGGTAAGGGGATCACAGTGGTTCAGTGTTTCCCACATTCTGGGATATACAATGTCACAACGTATCTTCATTATAGATCTGCAGAGCTTTTAGCCAGGACCACAGGGTTCATGAAAATTAATTTCACCAAACAAGACTTCATTACCACGAGTCAGCTTCAACTGGACACTTAGCCACTGCACCACCCTGGCTGCCCCACGAGGGGTGCGGTGGGGTAGGTTGATTAACCCTTTACTCTCCAGTTGCTTACACCTTGCAGTGATGGCTGATGCTGTTGTTAGGGGCCATTGGGCTGCTTTGGATCCCTAGTGACCTGGGTACATGAGCACGAACCCCCTCCCAGCCTTCTGTTGCCCTCAGCCCCATTCCAGTGTTTGAGCCATGGCTGTGGTCACTGTATCAACCTGCCTCATCAAGGATTTTAATCTTTTTCTACAGTCTGAGTATGATGTCCTTCTCCAGACACTTGTCCTTCTTGATAACATGTCCGGAGCGCAGGAGACACAGTCTCACCATCCTCGCTATTAAGGAGTATTCTGGCTGTACTTACAAAGTCAAGTGGAGGAAGGACTACAAGCCGAGCCTATTGCTGTTCTTACATGTCATCACCACATGGTGTCGCAGTGAACAGTACTTCTAAGGCCACGTGCATGCTTTACTTACTAACCAGACCCCAGGAGTAGAATATCAGTGCTTGGGTGCTGGGGTTCCAGCTCTCTGTACACACACACACACACACACACACACACACACACACACACACACACACACACCACTCAATCACCCAGCCAGACACACATTTTCACACACAGGCATTTCTTCATAGCTCTCTCTCACCTAGAGCAACGGTACTGTTTGCGTGATACACGCTC
This sequence comes from Tenrec ecaudatus, assembly GCF_050624435.1. NCBI lineage: Eukaryota > Metazoa > Chordata > Mammalia > Afrosoricida > Tenrecidae > Tenrec > Tenrec ecaudatus. Next base: position 201,967,712 of record NC_134532.1, read on the forward strand.
GCCTTCCGTGACTACATGAGACAAGTCCTAGTAAGACTGCTTATGCTTTGACTGTCGTAGCCATAGCTCATACCCACGGTCAGTACCCAGCCCACTTTTGTCACATTGATTCTGACTCAGAGCAAACTTATAGGGACACAGAGGCTGTAAATGTTTAAAGCAGCGGTTCTCAACCTCTGGGTCACGACCCCATGGGGGGATTGAATGACCCTTTCACAGGGCTCTTCTGATTCATAACAGTAGCACAATTACAGTTATGAAGTAGCAACAAAAATAATTTTAGGGTTGGGGGACACCACAACATGAAATATATTAAATGTCCACAGCATTAGGAATGATGAGAACCACTGATTTAAGGGATTAGATAGCCTCATCTTTCTTCTGTGGGGCAGCTGATGGGATTGAATGCTGACTTTGTGGTCAGCACATAACAGCAGTTCCCCTTGATTTTGGGGAAATGGGGGCCTCGATCATAAATGAGCCTCATAGAGTCACAGCATCAGTATTCGGGGTTCTTTGTGGGTTTTTTTTGAGAGGAGAAAAAACATCATGAACTGAATGGTTAAACAGACTCCTTCTCCCCTGGACTCCCACAAAAGGCTCTCTTTCATGCCATGGTCTCCACACATTCTTTCCAACTCAGCAGGGGGTTGGGCAGAGGACCCAAGCCAACTTCACAGCCACAGAGTTGATGCCAACCATAGCAGCCCTAATGGAATAGGGTAGATCAGTCCCAGTGTGTTTCCAAGACTAAATCTTTACAGGAGTACAAAGCCTCGTCTTTCTACCTTGGAGAGGCGGACAGTTTTGAACTGCTGACCTAACGGTTAGGAGCCCAACGTGCAACCACAGTGCCCTCAGGACTCCTTGGCTAGGGGAAGGCCTGCGCTATTTCGCCTTCCCAAAGAGAAGCAGGTGCAGCAGATGAGGTAAACATAGACAGAAGCAGATCTTTCTACCTGGGCCTCTGGCAAAAGAACTCAGGCCATTTCCAAGGCTTGCGTGTGCCGTGTGCCTTAACTCATTCAGGCTGTAGAGCAAAATCCTTTTCTTGTGCTTACTACTATTGAGGTAGCTGTGATTCACCCCCTCCTCACCCCACCCAGTGGAATAAAGCATTGCCCAGGCATCACCCAACCCATAGTCAGTTTCTGATGGGGCATTTGTGTTCATCGATTGGATTATGGCTCTCATCTCCTGGCTTGTTGTCATACACTTGTTGTTGTGAGGGGGCCATTGAGTGATTTCTGACTCATAACAACCCCATGCCAAATGAGCACAACACTGACCCATCCTGCCCCGATTGTTCTGATATTTGAGCTCTTGTGGCAGCTGTGGGGCCGATCCATCTCCTCTCTTTCTCTGCCCTTCCACTCTACAAAGCACAACACCCTTTCCCAGAGATTGGTCTCTCCCAAAGTATGCGAGAGGTAGTCACAGCAATCCTGGTTCTAAGGAGTCTTCTGGCTGCATTCCTGCCAAGACAAACGTGTTTGTTCTCCTGGCAGTCCGTGGAACGCTTGATCCTCTCTGCCAAGACCATGATTCAAATTCGATTCCCCTAACCACTTCCTTAACACGTATTCAAGAGCCACTTCACCATCTCAAGTGTTTTTCTGTGATTCAGGCATCAGTTGGCAGTGGCTCATATGTTTCAAGTTCTGGTCTTTGCCAGAGACAATTAATCATTCCATGAATGTGGACAGCTAGGGCATATTTTATTTAATTGTTACATAAATACATGACTGGAAAACAAACATGCTACTCTCAGGATGCATATACCCCAAGGTTCTTCCTCACCCCTAGCTCTCTAAATCGGGCTCATTTCAGAGCCTTCTTGAACTTTTCTTCTTGGGGCATTCAGCATGGTACCCTTCAGCATTTCTGCTGTTTTTCTCCACCTGAACTTCAGGCTGGTCTTTCTGGCAGGGGTGAGAGTGATGCTGCAGGGAACCAGCAGTCTCTCCCCTCTGGTCTCCGCAGAGCCCTCTGGAACAATTCGCTTGTTATCTCCAGCCATGATGGAAAATGCCTGCTTATCACGCATGTAGGCTTTCCAGTTCTGTGGGGCTTTTAAGCTTCTAGAACACGCCGAATCTCTCCAGATTGTTCTGCCCTTATTCCTGTGCCTTCACCCACTGATGGAGATGGTTTGTTACTAAAATGCATAATCACATTTGGGCCGAATTATCTAATTGCATACATTTTCTTCTGATCTGCACTTCCTGGCATTCAAGCCATTTCCTCACAAACCTCTTCTAACTCATGGGCAGCTTCCAAAGCTGGTGTGTCGGCTCACGGAGGTTCCTTTGGCAATCTGCAAAAATAAATAAATAAAACAAGGATATTGACAATTTGAGACATTTAAGCTTATTTTGTTGTTGTTATTGTTGTTCTTAATGCCACCCTTCCCCTGTCTTTTTGACCCTTCAACTTTTCAGCAAAAAGATGGACAGGGCACCAGGAGTAAAGGGAAACATGTAGCCTCTTCTGCCAAAGGGACACTGTGTGGATGCTATTGAATCCCCAGAAGAACCCACTTTGTAAGTTCAGTGTGGAGCATTTTCCATTTTATTGACAAAAAACACATAGACCCTGAGAAGAGAAATGCCTTGGCCAGGATCAAATAGCTCAGAGAAGCTGTGGACTATCTATACCTCTTGTTGATTCATAGAGAGCCTTGCTTCCAGAAGACACTCATAGAGGGCCAGACAACTCTTTAAGGGCCTGATAGGGTAGTGGATTACGCATTGGGCTATGAGCTGCAAGGTCAACAGTTCAAAACCATCAGTCTCTTTGCATTAGAAAAATAAGGCTTTCTACAACCATAAAGACTTCTAAACCCACAGGGGCAGTTTTACCTTGCCTCGGAGCCTAACTATGAGGCAGGGAGAGAGGGGAAGTCTCTGGCTGGTACAAATGATTTGTGCGCTAGTCTTATCATTGTATGGTGTTGACAGCTTGAGCCCACCCAAAGATGCTGTGATCTAGTTCAAATAATCAGCTATGGACAGCTCTTGGGTTATCATGACACACCTGTGCAACCCTGAGTCTGATTCGACTCAAGAACAGCAAGAGAGGCTTTTGCCTCTCACTCAGGAAGGTTTGTAGCATCCTTTGAAACAGTGCTCCATGGCTGCAGTTGAAAATGTATGCTAGTTATTTTTGTGTTCGGTAAGACTAACAGCAATTGATTCAAAATCTTTGTTGGGGGAAGCGAGGATCCCAAGTCTACTTCTTGGATAAAAATTAGCCTGACCTGGTTGGCCATATTATCTCTCTGTGAGACCGTAATGAGCACTGGTGCCCTGTGCTCTTGTGTGAGAGCAGTCCCCAGTGTGGGCTTTGTTTTTTGGTGACAGACACCCAATGACAGTTAAAACATCAACAGTGATCGCCCAAAGGATCCAGGACACAGAGCGGCAATGTGGCCAATGTTCTTCCCATGCACCCAACTGCGAGCTCAACCACAATTCAGGGTGTGTTCCCCGCGAACCTTAGCTTCTCATTCGGCACCCTTTTCTGAGGGTCCTGACAAATAAGGGATCCCCATCAGCTGCGCGTCAGTCACCATTCAAATCATTCAGCATACATCAAAGCACTGTCGGAGCAGGAAGACACAGACCCAGGGGCCGCAGAGGGTAGTCTGAGCATGGCAGTGGTTCTCAAACCCTGCAGTTCTAACTCTGCCTCCTTCGACACCGCATGTCAGCCCTCATGGACTTCTCTTCCCACCCTTGCTCTCTTATCCAGTCTCATGAGCATCATGCGAGGGAGAATAACCTTGATCACGCTGGGAGGAGTCACATGTCCCCAGCCCACAGATACTTACATGGTGGACAGTGTCAGGCATCTCGCTGTAGAGGAAATATGTTTATTGTGGTGCAATTGTTGTTCAATGTGCAGGGCATCAGTTTCCACTCAGATCCCCATGTCCAACAGATGGAAGCCCTATCGATCCTATGTCATCCTCACAATTGTTGACTGTCTCAGTTACATGTAATTGCAGTTACAGTGTCGTTCCATCTTATGGAGAGCCTTTCTCTTTTCAGCTGACCCTGACAGTCACCAAGAACCATGCCCCTCTCCAGAGACTCATCCTTCCTGATAATGTGCTTGAGGTAGGTGAGAGGAAGTCTTAAAATCCTTGCTTCTAAGGAATATTCTGGCTGTACTTCCTCCAAGATAGAACTGTTTGCTCTTCCGGCAATCCAAAGGATAGTCAATATTCTTTACTGGCACCATCAGTCTTTTTCATTCATTATCTAGCTTTTGTCTGTATATAAAGGTATTATGTGAGGTTTTACCGTTTCAGAAAGCAGTGAGACCGTGGTGCAGTTGCTTGTTTGTTTTATGGCTATGGCTGAAGAACATTATTCTTGGTTTTGCCTTGATAACCACTTAACCAAGAACATACACGACTGCTCGAAATGAGTTTCCATTGGCATTCTCTATACACTGAGACCAGCCCAGGCATGTAGGGTGACCCCAGGCAACCAGTTAAATGCACTGAATTGACTTAACAACCACAAAAGTCCAAATCCATATATAGTGCAGTTGAGTTTAGCTGACTGAGTGAATAGCTAAGAGAGAGGGATTTAGGGAAACGAGCTCAAAGGTGCAAACAGAAAAGTGTGATCAGAAAGCAGTGCCTAGCATTCCCTCTGCCACTCTCGTGTGGTGCTGTTCAATACCGCAGTCACAGCTACTGGAAGTACGGTGCAAATAGAACACAAACTCACAGGTGGGTTCAACTAGTCTGAAGTGAACGTGCTGAATGTGTGAAGGACAGACTGGATTGCAAAGATTAGTGCAAAGACAAATATGCCTTACTGATGCTTGTTTATAGATGCTCTGTCTCCCACAAAGACTCCTATTGCTCAGTCTCCATCAGCCCCCGCCACTTTTCAACACTGCCCACGTTTCTGCATTCAATACTTCAGTGCTCACACAGAACTCACTGAGACACTCATGACCATGGAGTTTCATAGGGAAGTTAACAGGTCACCGTTCAGGTGAGAAATTCTCATGATACCGCTGGACAGTCAAGACAGTTTCTTTGCTGCTGGGCCTGTAGGCAGGCTGCCCTTTGATTCTCAGCTTTTGACCCGTCCTCTGCTTTGCTCAGGCAATATCATACAGCCTGTTGGGGGCTGCCAACAAATGAGACTCTGCTCTGAGCATCAACTCAAAGGCACTCAGCTCCAGCTCCTGGCTCAGCAAACTCTGCTCCTGCTGTTCCTCTACAAGCCAGCCTCCTGTCCACAAACACCCGGATGTTCTTGCTCTTAGGGCTGGAAAGCCTCATCCTCTGGCTCCAGGCACTACCGTTGCTGCTTCTCTAATGTCAAATCTTTCATCTGGATCAGGGGGGGTTCAATGCACGGGCATCTTGGGAATAAAGGGGGTGCTCTACTCCTGACTCTTATCTTTTGCTGGCAATGCAAGTTATTCCTGCTTCTGCGACGGGTCTTCTTATGTCCTGTAGGTCAGTCATTACAAATAGCAATCACTCATGATTGAGTCCCATCATCCAGTTAGTATCTTCCCTGACCTTGATGCTACGAAGGATTAGGAAAATGAAGGTCATTTGGTGAGAGTGAAAAAAAAAAACCTACAACCAGAAGAGTCATATAAAATAATGAACTGCATTGCAATTGGTTACTTGTTGAGATACTATCTGGTACATATTAGGTTAAGTCAAACATATGAATGTTAGTTGCCATTGACTTGGTTCTAACTTACAGTGGCCTCATGTATAGAAGGACAAAATCTTGCCTGGGCCCACATTATCCTTGGGATCATTTACATCTGTGCGCATTGTGGTAGCCACGGGAATTCCATGTCGGCCTATCTGCTTCTTTTTCACTTCCCTATATTTGACCAACTATCGTGACCTTTTTCACCCCTGGGCCCTCCTGATGATGCTTTCAAAAGAAGTGAGCAAAGCCTCTGTCACCACTACTTCTAGAGAGCAGTCTGGTCATACGTCTCCCAAGACTGATTTATGGGTTCTTCTGGCAGTCCATGGCACATTCCATATCCTTCATCATCCCCGAAGTTCACATACATCAATTCTGTTCATTCCTGCTGTGCACAGAAACCTAGTCTTTCAGCACCAGTGTTCCATAAAGAGAAAAAATTTTATTACAAGGTGCTGAACCAGAAGCCAGGAGGATAGCGTCTTAGATTGGACTTCCTGGATAGCCAGAATTTGTGTTTTTTTTTTATGGACAGGGTAAAAAAGAATTTATTTCTATTCATATAATGTGTTTGGAATCTCCATGTCTGTGCATGGAATCTCCATGTCTGTGCATAATGTGTTTGCAATCTCCATGTCTGTGCATTTGGGACAGAACAATGTGTACCAGAAGTGGTCGTGCTTTCTATGCTTTGAAAATGGTAACTTTGCCAAATCCTAACTCTAATTTAATAACAATTTGTTCTTATATTCTGATCCTGCCTGATACTCGCCCTCAGGAAGGGAACACAGGCGATATGGGTGCTATAGCAAAATGTGGCAAAGAAATTAATTGGTGGTCAGCTATCAGATAACGTAGCATCTGGGGTCTCTAAGGCATCTCCAAAAAAACAAGCAGGCATCTCAGTGAGATGCCAACTAACTCTACATGTAAGGAGTGCACAATCATCAGTCACTGAAGGATTGTAAATCATATCATATATTCCAAAGTCGAAGGAGGGATGAGTGTCAAAGCCTAAATTGTGAACACCTGTTTTGCAGAAGTTCCTGGATGACAGTGAGAACTCAAGGCTTATTTGTGGGAACTACAGAGGAAACATCCCCCAGGGAACTCCTCTGTCCACAATGGAGAGGCAAGAGGATAGTGGTTCCCAAACAGGGTGTTTTGGGGAGATGAGTAGGGAAGACCGAAGGCAGACATTGGGCTCGAACAGTCAAAACCTTTTCAGTTGATCAGGTGTGATGCATGCTGGACATGATTTGCTTTTCAACATTTTCTCGATTTTTGTTTGCTCGAGGGTGTATCTCAGAGGTGCTATGTCGTTGGGGATCACCTTCCTGAAGTTGTGTTATAGGTTTTTCCATATTTCGGTATATAAAACCCAGGATTGATGAACCTATAGGGCAGCAAGTAGAATCAGGGTTCAGAGGGGTGCGGTGGGGGTTCAGTGGTGGTGAGGATGTAAAAGGAAGAGGATGTCAAGGAGTCCAGGAAGAGAAAGAATATTTGGAAACTGACTGTGGTAGCAATTCTACAATTCTGCTTGACATGATTGAACTATGGAATGATATGATATATGTGTTAGCTCTCAATTAATCATATATATATATATATATTTAAAAAGAACAACAACAATAAAAAAAGAAAGAAAATGGTGGCTTGGTGCAGTCAGGGGAGGTTTGCGGAGTATGTGCCCTACCCCATCTTTAGAACGCCAACAGCCTGACTGTACAGGCGGGGGAGGGGAGGGGTAGGAGCACAACTGAATAAATTCAGTTCACGTTGGGCTTACCACCTACTTATCTGTAAAATACCTTAGTGGGAGTGAGTCAGCTTTTTGGTATCTGAGTTAACTTAATCTGGGCAGGGTTCCAAACTTCTTTAGTTTTTCTTTTTTGTTGTCCAGTAAAATTCATCACTAAAATTAATTCTACTTTTTTTTCCCAGCATTTTTCACATAGACATTACTTTTTGGCTTACCACAACAAAGTGTCAGTCCCTGTGGCTGAAGGTATCAACTTACATTTCTGGAGGCTGTAAGTTGGCTCCCGGGTGGCACAGGACCCTGGCCTCTCAGGAGGCTTCTAGAAAAGTCCTTTCTTGTTCCTCTCAGCTCCAGAGTTTCTTGCCTTAAGCTGCCTCTCCCTCTGCCTTCCCATGGTGGCCTTCACTCCGCGGAGCTGTCTCTGGGTCTCTCTGAGTCTTTTATTAGGACCTTGCACAAATTGGATTAGGACTTCATTTTGACTTCATTTTTAATTTTTAACTTTTTCAAAAATCCTATTTTGAAACAAGGTCACATTCGCAGTTACCAGGACTCAGGACATCAACGTATCCCTTGGGGATGTGGAGGGTGGAGAAGTCATTCAACCCATAGCACTATGCAGGGCCACTTGGCTTGCCATCACAACTTCCTGGTCTGCCTCCCAGTTAGGCGTTTAGATGGTTTCGAATTTGCACACTAGAGGATTTGAAATAGCAAGTGAGATTATTTTTAACCAATCACATCTTGCTGACCCCTAGCCAGGCACAGCATTTGGAGTAAATTTGGAAAAGACCAAGCTGGAAGGAATCCTTCATATTTATCCCTGACAGTCATGTGCTTCCTCTAAATATTTCTGTTTTTGACTTTTTCTGTGGTTCTGGTTTCACAGACTAATGTTAATAGTGTAGGTTAAAATTGTGAGGCGATTTAAATGGAATCTATGCATCCCCCTCCCCATTTTTTACAAGTGTACTGTAAAAAAATATTTTTACTAGCCACTGAGTGGCTGGCTGTACAGTATTCTGAGCTAATATATACATCATTTTTATTTTCTGTTACCAGAAATGATTGAATCCAATTCTAAACAATTACAAATAATGCGCCTCTTTCCCCTCAGCTTTGAATGAATCCCATGTGTTGGCTGAACCAGACTCAGGTGGGCATTTGAGAGCAATGCAGAGACAGGAACCGAGCAGGAGCCCCCGGTAACTGCCATGCTTCCCCTTAGAAGTGGTGCTGTTGAAATGACTTCGAGGGGGCTCATGGCGAGGGACACAAAGGTGAAGTACCCCTTTCTCTGGAAGAAACAGTCAATTAAAGTAAGAGCCAAGGGGGAGTACATTTTATTATGTTTGTATTTTTTCCCCCTTCTAACGGCCAAAGGATTGGCTTAGCAAGTGTCTTGAACGCAGTGCACCACTCCGAAGTTGGCCCCGGAATACCCGCTCAGAGCATAAGTGCATTCGTACGTTTTCAGGATATCTCAGTCATTTTTTATGCAGGTCTTGCTTTGGAATTGTTAACAGGGCTTACGGTCATTGTTGTGAGAAGCCTTGAACAACCTGTGTGTTTTAAAATGAATCAATCATCATTATTAGGACCGAGGTGTCCTCTTGTCACTGATGATGCATAGCAACCACATATCCATTAGAAGGCAACCTTGCTCGGTCCTGGACCACCCTCACAATCATTGTCATGTTCTAGTTCATTGTTGTAGCCACCATGTTTTCCCATCTTGTCAAGGATCTGCCTCTTTTTCTCTGCCCCTCCTCCACTTTACCAAGTGTGATATCCTTGGGAAGTTTAGTCTTGAGAACTGGAAAGGAACTTCTCAGTTTACATGTTGGTGGTGGTGGGGGCGGGGGGCGGAGTCAGAAACGTCAGGGAATGCCCTTGCCCTCTGGTTCCCTTTTTCCTTTGCCTTGTGGCTGAGGGAGAGACAGGGTAGCACAGAAGTTAAGCCACTGGCTAATAACCCCAGAGTTGGCAGTTCAATTATACCGGGGCATCTTGGAAGAAAGGCCTGGCAATCTACTTCTGAAAAGTTAGCCTTTGGAAGCCCTTTGGAGCCAGGCCGACCCTGACACACAGGAGGAACCATCATTTGGAATCCACTTCATGGCAGCTGGGTTTTGTTGTTGTTGTTCTGTGGCCTGCAAAACACAGACATATTATCAAAATCAACTTCCCAAAGTCCAATCATTCCCCTTATTATATATCACATTTGGAAACTGATTTTAATGAACACATGTACCTAACTGGAAGCAGAATTTAAACCAACTTACCCATTGTTAAAAACAGATGACATTAGTGTATGGATAGATTTTTGCCTATTTTGAAAAATGTTTCATTGATATATAATTCACATATCATAAAATTCAATCGTATTTTAAGAATATTGTACACCTATCACCACAATCAATATTTTAGCTTATTTATTTTACTCGTTATTAGTTCTGCATTTCCCCCAACCTCCTTTCCCATATCTCCAAGAAGCCATTAATCCAGTTACTATCTCTAAAGATTTACCTACTCTGAATTTCATAGATTTGTGTACACAGAAAAACATACAAACAAACAAAAATGACAACAATGACAAAGTAAAATAGAGAAAACCTCAATTGAAAAGAAAATAAATTTAAAATGAATCAAAAGGGGGATTTAAGTATAATGCTTAAATTTTAAATTAACTGCATCTGTAAGAATCCACGTTCCAAAGCACTCTGTATGATAGCAAGACTGTAGGCTTCCCTGGTCGAGGGTCCGAGAGAATTCACCAGAGATTTAATCCACATAGATATGCCCCTTTTCAGTTCTATTTTTTAATTGACACAGACACATTTTTAAATGGGTCAAAAGGAGATCAATGATATCAAATTTTAGCCTAACTTCATCTACCATAATTAACTTTACAGTGCTCTCTGCCCAATAACAAAGCTATTCTCCCACCGTGGTCAGAGGAGATCCACCAGCGGCTTGCTGCAGTGTCTACCAAAGTTTTCTTGTGCAATACTGATGTCCTGTTATCACCAGTAGAGCACTAAAGATTTTGTGATCATTTACCAAACCACCTGATTCTAACCACTGATTTTTGATTAAGTATGGGCTAAGGAAGATGAATGATAAGAAAGTAAACATGGGGAAGAAAAACAATTGTTGGAAATGTTAATTAAAGAAATCCATGAGCACTTGAGATGCAGCATGATCCTGAAGTGAGCGCATCATCATTTGTATCTTAACTCAACACTGTTGCTTACCTGACATCCTGTGGTGGCCCCATGTTTTTAGTGGATGACCTTTTTTTTTAAAATAGATGACGAGGTTTTTCTTTCAATGTGTCTGAGTAGATTTTGACTTCCAACATTAATGCTTTATGTCACTGTATTAATTCTAAACCAGTGTCATTGAGTCAACCCCAACTCAATGTGACCACACAGGATGGGATATAACTGCCCCGAAGTTTTTGTTTTGTTCTTTAGAGAAGGAGACTGTTACAACCTTCTCCCACGGAGCTTTTGGTGGGTTTGGAACACTGCCCTTTCAATCAGTGGGAGGTAGCTTAACAAATCACCACCGGGGTTCCATTGTATTCTTGCTTCAGTTCTGGTTAGGGGCCTTCTAGTCTGCTTCAATTTGTAAGAAGCTTATGCTAGTTTGAGACATGTCATTACTTTTGGGGATTACATAAATGTCCTATTTATGTCACTGAGAAAAATTGGAAATGAGGAAAAGATAGAGGAGAAAAAGAAGGCAAGGGCCAGAGACAATGAGCTTCAGCGTATTAAACTCAAACAGAGATGGCGGGTAAAGAGGCCAGCCCATGTTATCATACTGTTCTTCTTGGATGGTAGCCTCGTCCATACAGACATTTAATGGTAGGCCACAGTAGTGGTGGCAAACACATGAGGAAGTGAGCTAGTCATAACAGATGTACGGTTCAGTGACCTTGGGAAGCAAGTTCACTTCTGGACACCTCAGACTCTTCAAACATCAACTAGTAAATTTCCTTTCCTTTATCATCTGGCTTCCTAGGGAGAGCTTTCTTTATCTCTGTGATGAAGCCATTTAGTAATGTATATGCTAATCATTCATTCACAGAAAAGTAGCCCGGTTAGCACTCACAGTACTTTAAAAATGAAACGTTTTATGATATATGTATTTTTGACTGCAAGGAATTTGAGTGCCCTGCTAAGGTAAGACAAGGAGCCTCCCATTGGACCTTTTCCTTTCGAATTGGTTAACTATATTATCATTTTATGATCTATCAAGGACATAAAATACCACCAAGGTTGATTAAAAAGTTCTGTGGTAACAACAGAAATCTTTACATTGAAAGACGTACTACGAAGAGGCAAAATCAGCCCAACTGAAGTCCTTATCTCCTGACCGCATCATTATATGAAGATACTTAATTAATATTTTTAAATTCCAAGAAGTAAGAAGGACACATTTCATATGTGATTATTCTTATTATTGTGAGGATTTTGTTGGAGGATGACTTATCCCTTTTTATTTTTTATAGCATAGCACTGGTTCTTTCACAGCAATTATGTTAGGCCAGGTTGACTAGAGAAACAAATCCAGCGACATTTATGCATAAGAAAGAACTTTATATCAAGCAATAATTATTTATAAAGAAGGTATTCCACAAATCGAACTCAAGTCCATCATTCCCAATACTAGTTCACAAATCCCTCTTCAGACTCCTAGAGCCACATGCAATGATGCAGACTACAGGAAGATCGCAGGCTGGTGGGTGCAGAGTTGGGTGAATAAAGGTCAGTGGAAACGTCTTAGGGCACTGGCAGCTCGCAGAAAACAGAAAAGAGCCTCCCATAAAAGACTGCCATTTATAATTGAAAAAGACTGCCTTTTAATATTATAGATTTCCATAAATGACGGATGGAACAGAAAATCAGTACCCATTAAACAACAATTTCCCATCTTCCCTCCAACTGTCCCATCCTTTGGTGACCTCAATCTATATTTGTCACTATACATTTGCCTCTTTTAGAGAGTCTTTAGACAGGTGGCCTCAGACAGCATTATGTGCCTGACTTATTTCACATAGCATAACATTGATCAAGCCCACCCATGTTTTCTCAGAATATCATTTGTCTAAATGACAGACTGATATTGTGTGGCATGTATGCACCGCTAAAATGCCTCTGGATAAATATTTGGGTGATATCTTGTTTTTGACTATTGGGGTGCTGCTGCAATGAGCATTAGTATAAAAATATGTGTTTGAGCCCCTGCTTTCAATTCTCTGGAGACCGTCTCTTGGAGTGGAATTGCTGGGTGAAGGAGCCCTGGTAGTGCAGTGGTTAAATACTAACCTGCTAACCAAAATGCCAGCCATTGAAACCCACCAGAGAGAAAGATGGAGCCAGCTCTTTCCATAAAGACAGATGTCCTTGAGAGCCCATTGGGGCAGCTCTGCTCTGTGCTATCGGGTTGCTGCATAGGAATGACTCGATGGTGATTTTTAAAATGGTTATCATCCCAATGTTGGTGCAGTAAGTCAGGGCTGGGATACTATCAGAAAAGTTGATGGTTCACACACCCCACGCACCCCATGGGAGAAAGACTGAGCACTCTGTTCCAACAGAGATAACGGGAGCAAATCCCTCTGAGGCAGTCTGTTCTGTACATGGGTTCACTGGGGTACTTGAGGAGAGGGTTCTTCACAACAGTATGCTAATTATTTTTAACAGTTTTTGAACATCCAGAAAATCCATTTCCACAATTCCCATCAGCAAGAGGCAACAGTTTCTACCATATCCACACCAAAGTTATCATTCATTTACTTATGTGTTTGCTTGTTTATTTATTTATTTGTGTTTGTATGTGTGTGTATAGGGGTTTGTTTTGTTGGCATGGTTTTACATTCTAGTGAGATTGAACTAGCAGCTCATTGAGGTTGTTTAGATTGGTAATCCCCTAATGACTAATAATTGAACATTTTTTCATGTGCTTATTGGCCATTTATATAACATGCAGAGAAATGTTTGTTCAAATTATTTGCCTATTTGTTAATTGCTGTGTGTCTTTGGGCTGATGGTCTATGTCTTCTAGGTATTCAGTCTTTATCAGGTATTTGGTTTTTAAACATTATTTCCCATTCTTGGGCTTGTCTTCCACTTTGTAAAACACATGGGGTAAGCATCTGCAGAGTGGGTCTGTTTTCCATTCAACAAGTCAGACACACACTCTTTTTGACATTGGTTACCCTCTCTATAAGGTCACATCACCTACTCTGTGTTCTTCTTGGGCTTCCTGGTTTCATTTCTTCTTCTTTCCTGTACATTCTGAGCTTGCTGTTTGCACAACGATTGTTCTTTTGATCTCAAATGGTTGATTATTATAAGATGTCCATTCCACACTAGTGTTATTCTTTCCCTTACAGACCTGTCTATTCATTGGATGAAAAGTGAACCACAGGGATGAGTTGAATTTCAAACCTGATGATTTATTAAGGGCCACAGTCTTGAGGTTCCAGTACTTTCTATCCAACGTGTATGCTTCATCTGTTGTTATGATTTTGAATTTTGTTCAACCTGTTTCTTCCACTCAATCCAAGATCTTTTAAACTGACCCCCATTCAGAGTAATTTGTAGTGGTGGCTGGGCACCATCTAGTTATTCTGGTCTCAGGGTTGTGGGGATTGATGTTTACATGGCACACTGGTCCATTGGACTAATTGTTTCCACATATCTTCAGTTTTCTTCTTTCTTCTCTCCCCTGGACAGGAAAAGACCAATAGTTGGACCTTAGATTTTTTTTTACTGCTCATTTTAATATCCTTTGGTGCCCTAAATATTTTAAACAGTATAATCCACTGTGCCTTTTAGTTTTTTGTTGCTCACACTAAGGCCAAGATGGTTGATTCTAGATTTCTTGGACATACTGTAAGGAAGCAGCCGCAGCTCCTTCTCGTGCATTTCCTAAACATTGTTTTCAAGACCCACAGACACGAAGGATGCTGCAAGCATAACTGTGTGGATCCCATCGTTACGGGGCTCTTCTGGCAGTCACACTGATTGTAGACGTCGAGAGTGATTTGATCTAACTCTATGCTTAAGCTGATTTGGCCACTCATCGAATGTACACAAATTGGTATCCAGGATGGCTTCGTAATAACTACCTTTTTCCTCCAAGTGAGTTATATATTGGCACTTCAATTTCCCTAAGTGACAGTTGAAACTGTTCTGGAGATTTCTCTGATCAACTTTCAGGATAAACAGTAATTTTAAAGTTAATTCAGAAATATTATGTTATATTTGTCTACCTACTAAAGTGATCAGACAGTTGCTAAGCTAATAAATCTCCACTGCGACTTCCTTCATCATTGAAGAGTTTTTCTTGTTACCCTGAGCTCATACATATTTTAAATGTTAGTGTCTACAGCAGTATTAAGCAGCAGACACAACCAAAAACCAGAACCAGTCAACCAGCTATAAATTTCAAACTGGCTCAAAAGACAAGTGGGAAGTGTTTCTGCATTTCTTTAGGGCCTGAGAAATAAATGGATAAATACAAACTCACGAGCTCAGCTACCATCAGCCTGTTGATATTCCTCTCAGGTAGGGTAGCATTTTCTCAGATCAACGAGAAAATATTCTGATTCTGAAAAGGGAGACAGGCCACAGAATTTTAAATGCGTTGCATTTCTTGGGCACTGCAGAATTGTGAAAGAGCCTTTTAGAAGTTCAAGTAAAATCTCAGGGGGGGTAATGCACTTCATCCTGTTCATTCAGAAAAATAGAACAAAGATCATTGCTCTCAACAACTCTAGAAATTATGAGAAGATAAATTTAATCAAAGACTACAACAGAACTAGACTATCAGAGATTTTCTTTCCTGAGAATCAGCCTGTTTCAATTTAAAATTCGAAGTTTCGGTGAATCTGTAATGAGAGTTACCAAGACACCATGATTAACTCTATTTTTTCAACCCAACAATATTTAATTAAGAGGACATTTTTCTTAACAATGCCTGGGGATTTCAGATGTTCTATCCACAGGGAGGCTGGCAGCTTAGTGGGTTATGTGCTGGTTGCTAACCATGAGGTTAGTAGTTCTAAACCACCTGCTGCTCAGGGAGGAGGGTGGGTGAAGATGGGAATTTCTACTTTCGAGAAAGAGTTGCAGTCTGAGAAATCCCCAGAGACTGTTTTCCCTGGTCTTCTAGGGGCTCAATGAGTCAGAATTGACTTGCTGGGAGTTTGTTGAGAGACTTTTATCTCAATAAATACTAGTCTGTGGCTGCACCTCCACCTGGCTGATTGGTACAGATTTACTTCCGAAATTTGGAGCACAGCTCCTGCTGCTTAATACAGCTTGTCCTTCTGAATGTCACAAACCTTCTTTTCCCTCAGTTGTTGGTTTCTAGAACAGTTTCTAGAACAGAAGAGCTGTCTGTTCTCTTGAGAGGCTCACAACCTCTTGCCCCAGTTGTTTTTGTATGACGCATTAAAGGATGGATTACCTAAATCTCATACGTCGATATCAAACTCTTTGTGCACAATGATTTGGTATCCACTGGACGGCAACTGTTTTGGGTGGTGGTGGTATTTTTCTAAAACCATAAAAACCCTGAGACGTTGGGGTCATGAGACTTGAAGACAAATCTGAGCTCTCCTACCAACTTGGGGCGAGTTAAGTGGAGACACGCATAGACCGGGAATGACAGTGTGTGTGTTCCGTGTGCAGCTGTAACGGCTGCGTCCCATCATGTTTCGGTTGTTAGGGGCAGTCAACTGTACAGCAGCCACTGTGTAAAGCGTGGCTCCGTCCTGGAGCAGCCACACACATCCCTGCTCTGTTTGAGCTCAATGTTGAACTCACCTTGTCAATCCATCCCCCTGAGGACCTTCCTCGCTTACTTGTGCTTTAACAAGAAAGATGTCCTTTTCTAGGGACTGGTCTCTCCCCATTATATACTCAAAATATGACAAGTTTTGCAACCCTTGCTGCTAGCAAGCATTCTGGCCAAACTTCCTCCAACAAAAATTTCTTGGATTGTCTGGCAGATCCTGGTTATACAGTGCGTACAGTGCGCTCTTTGGAATTATCTAGGCCTATCCCCTAGAGAAGGAAAAGTGTTTACCTTCCCTTGACCAATCTAATTAATCATTTCTAGTGAGCACATAGATGTTTGGTAAAGTTGAAGGGCATCAAAGGGAGGAAGCCCCTCAGAAAGAGGAGGGACACGGTGCCTGCACAAATGGACTCCTATGTAAGCCCACGGGTGAGGGCGGTACAGGTCCAGCATATGTCTTGCTCTATTGCACATGGCGTTGTTTTGAATTGGAACCAATTCAATGGCACCCGATAGCAGCGACACTCATGGGTCCTCCTCTTTGACTTGCTGGACATAGTGCTCCTACTGACCAAGCATGAGGGCTGATTTTTCATGAGCTTAAACATAGGGGCAGGAATGAGGTTTGTGCAGCTGCAATAGTTGATGACATCAAAGTGTGCTTCTAGAAGAATTTGAAGATTCTGTGTTAACCCAGAGACTGGCTGACAAAACCAAGTGACTTAAAAAGCAGTGTAGGTCTGCTGCTGACTCGCTTCGTGAGCTTTGATTTAGAGTATCAGCGAGTGTGCAAACCTTGGTAGAGTGTGTGATGATTTGGAAGTTCCTTATAGTTCACCCTGCCCTGTTTAATTGCAGATTTGGGAAACCTGAGCACAAAGATGTCAGCTGGTTAGCAGAATTTTCAGATTGCGTTTTGCTAAATTGCAAACATCCTTGAAAAGCTGCTAAACTAGAATATGCTTCCAAAGGCCTTTCCAAAAGCCAAAATGCCCAGAAAAAATACAAACCTCTAATTGCAGCAGCACATTTTATGGTCAATAAAGTGCTCAATATGTTCTGCAGTAGGCGTATTTCAAATGAGATGCCCATAAAAATTACTGTGCATATGATCAGCCCTTGAAAAGTTTCTCTTCTCAGCAAGAGCTCAAACAGTGGACGGTCTCCAGCCTGGCATACTTGATGATGAATGGCTTTCAACACAGATGACGTGTCAATTCAGTCTAGCTAAAGCGAAATGAAACTCATTCCTGCTAGGTGCTGTTTGCCTCTGATTCGAATCGGCTCTGTTTATTTCAATGAAGCTTTTTAAATCTAATGTTGACACACCCCACCCCGCCCTGCCATGCGCGCACACACACACACACACACACACACACACACACACACACACACACGTCACATTCACATACTTGCTCCAGCACAAAGCCCATCCCTGATGTGTTTTTGTGTGTGTTTGTTTTTTTCCTGTGAATAAATCATTCCTCTATCTCCTTTCCTTGTGTCCTCTTTCTGCCTTCGTTTTCACCATCACACATTCCTCTAACAATCCTCTCAACTAATGGTCCATACGTGTTCCAACTGGCAGTGGAACTTCTACCTTTGTAAAGTAGAGAAAAATGGAGAAGTATCAATAAAGCACGGCAGGATTCCAGAGACCAGAGCAGCGGACAGCCTCAGGGAGTTGCAACTCTGCGGAAAGGAGGAACACCGAAATGCAACTTTTGCGATCGACCTTGAAGAGAGCCGAGCCGCTGTTCACGATGCCTGTAGAACAGTCTAAGGCATCTAGTTTTGCTGTCTTTCCTTTGAGTTTCTCTTCCTTTGAGTCATTCACATCATGTGCACTGTGTCTGTGCACCGAACCAGCAAGCCTGGTGTCTGATGCTGTGCTCATACCCCGCCTCCCCAGAGTTCCTGAACAACACGGCTCTCCTTGCTCTATCTATCCGCAGGGTCAGCCCAATTGGGAGTCAAGGTAGATTTGAATCTATCGGGCATTGCAGTCACATGGATAAAATGTGGACACTTTAACTAGACCGTGGGCATGCATGCTACTTCTTGAGATAAAATCATCAACCCATCGCTTTCTTTTTCTTAAAGCCTGGTCATAGAAAAAACATTGAAACACGAGCAAAAGGAAGTGAAGAGTACCATTTCGCTAGGTTCAGTAGTTACTAATAATTTGTTGATCGGGTTCCATGTAATATTTTTATTGGGTTGGGGGATGTTTTAAAATCAAGGTTATATGTTATATATTGCAGGATATCTCCCCAGCCAGTCAGACCGTGTTTTTCCCTAACCCCTCTACCATGGTCACACCTCACACACCTAATAACAATCTCTTAATAACATATAACAGGGCGTTTATATATTCAGTTCGATATTTTCTGAACCGCCTGGAGAGTTCTTTTTAGAGTGAGTCTGTATGTATCAGGAATCAGAGTCTTGCACTGTATTGTTGTTGGGGCTCTTCCAAGTGTCTTGAGTATTCTGTTCTATCACACTACCTTCCCATCTCTTTTATTCAGGCCACTGACTTCTTTGAGAAATGGGCTGCTTGCCTGTATAATGTTCTGTTCCCTGGATTTGGCTGAGGGTTTTCTTATGATGTTTTTAAAATTCATTTCTCTACCACACCCCCTTCTGCCCTGCGTGTCCAAATTGAAACAAACTTAAATTGAGTGCTTGTCACTCTGAAAGCCTAAGCAATCCACCAGGCCACAGGAGATTTTGGAGGAATCTGTCATCCATCATGTTGACCGGCACTGCCATCCAGGAAAGCTCCCTGAAGGAGATCTGAAGGAACACTGGGACATAGAGGGAGGGCCTGCTGCTTGCTCTCCATGAAAGTATACCCTTCACCAGCAGTAGATGCTTGAGGTCTTGCCTTATGAAGAAGTGAATGATTCCACTAACTAAAGGCCTTTTTTTAAAGATCATTTTATTGGGGGCTCTTAAAACTCTTGTTACAATCCACATATCAATTATATCAGACATATTTGTACATATGCTGCCATCGTTCTTTTCTAGACACTTACTTTCTATTGAACCCTTGGGATCAGCTCCTCTTTTCTTCTCTCCCTGCCCCTGGCCCCTTTGTGGCCCCTTGATAGATTATAAATTGTTATTGTTTTCATATCTCACACTGACTGCTGTCTCCCTTCCCTTCTGGTTTCTGTTGTTCTCCCCCCGGAGGGTGTTTGCTATTATGCGCCATTCATTGCAATCGGTTCCCTCTTGCTCTCTCCCCCACCACCCCTAAGTCACCTGCCATTATGGGATCACTCTTCCCATTCCTGTTCCTGGGTTCCTTGTGTCGTGAGCCTTATTTCTTGTTAAGCAATCCTGGGGTCATGATAGTGGGTAGTGAGGAAGCCTCAAGGAACCAGAGGTATATTGCATGATCCATCGGTGCTCTACTGCACCCTGATGGACGTATCCCTTCCCTACGTCCCCTCTGTGGAGGCATCTCTGTTGTCTACTGATGGGCTTTGGCGGGTCTCCACTCCGAACCCCCTTGTTCTCAACAACATGATTTTGTTTGTTTGGTGTTTGTTATGAATCATCTCATGCCTGTTACCTGAGACTCCTCATGATCACACTGGCTGGTGTGCTTCTTCCATGTGGACTTGTTGCTTCACTGTTGGAAGGCCACTTGTTTAACTTCAAGCCTTTAAAACCCCAGCCACTGTGTCTTTTAATAGCCAGGCACCATTCACTTTCTTTACCACATTTGCTCACGCACCCATTTTGTCTTCAGCGATCATGTTGGCGGGATGGGGGTGGGGGGTCGGCTGAACATTACAAAATGTCACTTTGTTCGAACAAAGTGTTCTTCTATTGAGGGAGGAGTATGAGCTGAAGGCCTTTCATTTTAAAGTGAAAATAAATGTTTGGGTGGGGTGGTGTACTGAGGACCAAGTCTGACTGGTTTAAGGCTGTGTAGAAGGGGAGGAGTCCTTGGATGCTACAAACAGTTAATGCACTTAGCTGCTCACCAAAAGGTTGTAGATTCAAGTCCAATCAGACTTCTTAAAGAAAGATCTACAATCAGCAAACCAACCATTGAGACCCTCTGGAGCACAGGTCTACTATGACCCACACGGAGCTGCCATGAGTTGGAATTGGTTCAATGGCAACTGATTTGGGGTTCATTTAGGAGAAATGAGTGCTCATACCATCAATCCCTTGTGCTGTCCTCCTGCTGCACAGACAGACCAAGGTCTTGGCTGAAAATCAGTGTTGGGCATTTACAAGATATAATGTGAAAGCACAGTAGATTATTAGTCACCTCAGGCTAACCATAGGCTTTATGATTCTTCTTGCATTTGCCAGATTGTAATGATTAGATGAAAACAGAGTACTTAATACTTGCTTCTTGTTAAACAAATAGTAACATTTATTGTGAACCTACATTTACCATTAGCTGCTTTTGTCATAAATTATCAGTGCCTTACTTACTTGATGACCAAACTGTCATCAAACTCAACCTCGGCACGCTGCTGACCTAGCTGAGAGTCAAACCTGGAAGTCAGTAGGGACGTCTGACGGAATGCAGAAATGCAGCTGTCTGCATGAGCAGGAGGATGGAAACCAATGAGCTCCAAAATGGTCATGAACACATTCCTCGATACTACCCCTTCCCACTTTGCATGGGAGCATGAAGCCTGCGAGGCGTTTGTGACTTCACAGCCCTTTGGGAGCTCCTCTTTCAAGCGACTCCCGTGTTTCTGCTTCCAGGCGGCATCGTACGTTCTGTGGACCACAGTGAGCACCAGGCGTGCTTAAAAGAGAAACATTGAGTGTAACTCCTTTAACGGTGCCTTGTTGTTGTTGTTGTTGCTAATTGCTGCCAAGTCCACAGGACCCACAGCAACCTTATGCATGCGTGAAGCCTGCTGTGTAACCTGGCTCTGTAACAGCTCCATAGTCTGTGATATATTTTAGCCCCTTGGGTTTTTTTTGCTTTTAATTAATAACTCATTTTATAAGGGTCTTTACAGTTCTTATACCAATCCAGACATCAATTGTATCAAACACATTTGCACATATGCTGCCATCATCATTTTCAAAACATTTTCTTTCACTTGAGCCCTTTGTATTAGGTCACCTTTATTCCCTCCCTCCCACACCTTCCCACCCTCATGGGCCCCTTATAGATTCGAAATTGTTATTGTTTTCATATCTTACACTGCCTTTGCTCACATTTCTGTTCTTCGTCTCCTTGGTGGCAGGGGGTGGGGTGTTATATGCCAATCATTGCAGTTGGTTCCCCATTTCTCCCCCTTTCCCCCCACCTGCCCCCTATACTCATGGTACAGCTACTTCCATTAAAGTTCCTGAGGAGTTTATCTGTCCTGGGTTCTGTGTGTGTCAAGAGCTCTCATCTGTGTCGGGGTACACGCTCTAGCCTAACCAGATTTGTAGGGCAGAACTGGGGTCATGATGGTGGGTGGGGAGGTGGGGAGCATTAAATAACCAGAAGAATATTGTGTTTTACTGGTGCTGTAATGCACCCTGCTGACTCTTACTTCTTTATGACCCTTCTGTGAGGTTATGTCCAATTGTCTACAGATGAACGTTGGGTCTCCTTTAGGACCCGCATCATTTACATCAATATACTTGTTTGTTTTGCAGCTGATGCCTGATAGGGAACCAACAAACCCAGGGACAAGGGAACAATAAGGGATCTGAGCCCTGTGTTGAGTTCATGCATCAACCCATTTATGGAAGGTTCTTTTTGCTCTCACAGACCCTCTGCTTTTCTAGCCTGGTGCTTGGGCCTTCCTGAGTACAAGTCCAAACTAAGCAAAGCCAAGTGTCTTTTTTTTGTAAAAGCTTAGCTGCCAGGTTATTGCACTTTGATGGCTTGAATGTTATTAAATGTCTGGAAGCAGTGTCATCAGTATTTTGCATACCATCAGGGCCACTCATGGGGGACAGCTTTCAGAGCTTCCATAGTAAGGCCTGTTGATCTAATTCTAAGAGTAGCCCCCAAATAAAATAGTTCCGCAATCCAGATTAATTAAAGGTCATTTAAAGCTTATGAAATGCACTCATATACACTATCATTTAATCCTTCAATAACTATTTTAAACAATATTTTATATCCAACGAAGAATGTAGGTATTTGTGGAGGGCTCTGGAACAAGAAATAAACTCAGGTTTTAAACTCATTTCTTTATTAAAAATCTCTTGCAAGTGATTTTCTTGGTGCTGGTTGTTTGCTTGCAAGTGGGTGTTGGGTGAGGGGTGTATTCCCAGCCCTCAGGGAATTCAGACTATGCGTACGGAATACAGGCAGATGACAACCAAATTCAAAGTCAAAGGAGGGCAAATAGCAGAGCGAGACACTCAGCCTGCGATGAGGGAGTTGAGGGAGAGCCTGTTGGATGTGTATATGCTGCCTGCCAGCTGGCATTCCTTGTCCCTCTACTCAAAAGACCAACACGGGTGAGAGGTGGAAGCCCTCTCTGTAGCAGCAGCAGCACAGTGTGTGTGCAGAACCTTGGTGGGAGAAGTGTGTGCAGACTTAAGCAGAGAGTAAGTATGCAAGGGACTTACTGTACACATAGTGCAAGGAGACAGCAAGAGCGAATGATAGACAACTTGATCCAGGAGAAGGGAGCTGAAGGAGCAAAGTTGGAAAATCTGGAGTTGGTCAAGATATTTCCCACCATAATCACCTCCTGTGGGACTTGGAGGCTTAGCAAGTAGAATTGAGTCCTTGAAAAGAGGAATTATTACTTGTCACTCTTATCATGCAGCTAAACATTGAAGAGATGCCTACAGCCACTCCCAAGGTGGACATCTACTGAATGGGAGCCATGAGAGCAAGAACTAATGACCCAACACACAACACATGCTCTTTGAAGAAATGCACTCTGGAGAAAGAGTTTTCTTTCTCTTTCTTTTGATCAAAACACCCTAGGCCCATCACCAATTTCTCACTGAGAATGAGCGTGGAACAGTGAGTCTGGCTTGCTTTGCTGATGGAAAAGAATCTGTCAACACTGGGAGTCTTGGTCCTATGTTCCCATCAATTTTGCAAGCATGTTTGAATACCACCTATTCTGAGACATGGTGGTTGAAATACTTTGTCTCAAATTTCCTTGTAATTGCATGCAGATTCCTACTCAAGACTTAAACACATGTGCTCTCCTGAAAAATCCACCTAGACTGTTATTTTAAGGATGGAGGAATTTATTCTAGCAGTTAGTACACATCTGATATTTTTGAAAAATGAGCAAGCTTGAACTGTGGTCATTGCAGAAGTAACTTCACTTAGTTTCCAGCCCTGCAACACCACCCACCTGGACCTGCTCTCAAAGGAGATAGAAATTGCCACAGAATGCCATGATCTGCACATGGATAGCCGTTTCTGGCTCTAATTTGCATTTATTGTTTTTTAAGTTATTTCAATCAATAGCATTAAAGCTGTCTTGACATAGTCAGCGTTATCTGTTTATTTTCTCAGCCCCTTTCCGATGGCTGAAAGGACATCAAATGATTATGAATGACAGCACAGCCACCCTGGAAATAACCCAGTTTCCTGTCCTGTAGCATCCCTCATCAGTCACCTGTCTGTGTAATAAGTGATTCAGATCAAGGCCCAAAGTCAGTCTTTAGGAAATAAACTCCGCCCTTCATGCAGGAGCCGGCGGTGTGGCAGGAAGGTGATATACAAACACACTTCTGTAGCTTTCGCCCAATAAATAGGTAACTGCTGCACATTTGAAATTGACTATGAACCATTAACCAAACCAATCAAACATCAGCATTTCTGCCCATTTCCCAGTTTACCAACTGCTTATCATATCCTCGTTAAATCTTGTCAATAACCTTAGGTGATTGATACTGTATAAACATCTCTTTTCCGGAGGTGGTTAAATAGACACTTGGAGAGCTTCATGGACTTGCTAAAAGTGAAGTCCCTGCCCAAGTGGAAGGTCACCGAGCTGCAATTAGTGCCCATGCCCTCTGACTTTAGTCCCTGTGTTCTTTCTACCACACTGTGGAGACTGCAACCTTTACAGTGATATTAGGTGGTAGAGCAGGTTGTGTGTTGGGCTGTAAACCACAAGGTCAGTAGTTAACCTTCACCAGTGACTCCTTGGGAGAAAGATGAGGCTTTCTGCTCCATAAGGATTCACAGCCTTAAAATGGCAAAAGGACCGTTCTACCTTATCCTGTGGATGTTGCTATGAGTCAGAATTGACTCAGTGGTAGAAAGAGTGCAGTTTGTTAAATGTGGCGTCACTCTCTGTATACTACTAGATTCTCGCTCTATATAGGAGTGCTGGTAGCAGAGTGATAATGCGTTCGGCTGTGATCCAAAAAGTCAGCAGTTCAAAACCACCAGCTGCTCCAAGGGCAAAAGATAGATTCTTTCTACTCTCATATGTTAGGAAAACAAATCCTGTGAAATTATGTATATATGTATGTATGTGTATATATATAATATATATATGGCCTTTATATCAAGAAATAATTATATAATAGGACAATATCCATCCAAGTCCAGCTCAAATCCTTAAGTCTAATACTAGTCCATATGTCCCTCTCTAGACTTACATAGTCACATGCAATGATTCAGAATACAGGAACATCACAGGCTGATGGATTCAGAGTCATGGACCCAGGTCTGTGGAAACATGATAGAGTTCTAGTAGCTACCAGGGTCGGTGTCAGAGAGATGAGGGTAGATGAGGGGGAGGTTCCCAGGACCCTCCTTATAAGAAGGCCACTCCCACAAGGAGGCATCCTCAGGCTGTGACCCGATTGACAGTTTGGATACCACAGCTACACTTTTATGCATCTTCCAGTTGACAAGAAATTATACAACTATGATATTCCTCAATGAGTTACAGTTTCAGAAACATGCTAGGGCAGTTAAATCCTGCCCTATATGGTGGCTATGACTTGGCCTTGACTTGATGACACAAAGTGTTCTTTTTTTTTAATATACTACAATAATGATTTCTCTTTTAGCAGGGAAATCTGAATGCTGATCAACATTACCATGAAATTGTTGGTCATAACTTTAGTCCTGATATTTTGTGGGGTACTTGATCCTCCAAATATTGCTCATGGGGTTTATCCCAATCATTGCTGTTTAAATGAAATGTAGATTTGTATTTTATCTCTATTAATTAATTTTTAAAAATACTTGTATAGGGTGCTCTTACATCTCTTTTCACAATCTATACATTCTTCCAGTGTGTCAAGCACCTTTGCACCTATGCCACCATCATCATTTTCAAAGCATTCTCTTCCCACTTGAGCCCCTGATATCAGCTCATTTCTTCCCCTCCCTCACTTATGAACCCTTGATAAGTTATAGATTATTTTTTCCATATCTTACATCATCCTCCATCGCCCTTTATCCACTCTTCTGTTATTCATCCCCCTGGGAAGGGATTCTAGACTGATCCATGTGATCAGTTTCCCCTTTCCCCACCTTTCCCTAATCCTCCTGGTATGGCCAGCGGCCTTGTTGGCCCTGAGGGGTTTATCTATCCTGGATTCCCTGTGTTTCAGGCTCTTATCTGTAGCCGTGTGCATGCATGTCCTGGTCTAATCTGATTTGTAAGGCAGAATTGAGTTCATGACAGTAGGGTGAAGGAAGCACCAAAAAACTGGAGGACAGTTGTGTGTTTCATTGGTGCTATATTACACCCTGACTGGCTCATTTCTTCTCTGTGACCGCTCTGTGAGGGGATGTCTGATTGTCTACAGATGGGCTTTGGGTTTCCACTCCAAGCCTCTCCACCAACCCATTCTCCTTGGATATGTTTTTATTTTGGGTCTTAGATACCTTAAACCTGATCCCATTGACACCTCATGATCGCACAGGCTGTCGTGCTTCTTCCATATGGGCTTTGTTGCTTCTGAGCTAGATGGCTGCTTGTTTATCTTCAAGCCTTTAAGACTCTAGATGCTATATCTTTTGATAGCTGGGTACCATCAGCTTTCTTCACCACATTTGTGTATGCACCCATTTTGTCTTCAGCGATTGTGTTGGGAAGGTGAGTATCACAGAATGCCGGATTGTTAGAACAAAGTGTTCTTGGTGAAGGGAGTACTTGAATTGAGGCCCATGTCCATTTGCAACCTTAATTCTTAACATATAGATATCAGTACATAGTTCTATTCCACTCTCATTATATATATGTATACATATATAATTTTTACATATGTACATGCCTGTATTTAGGTGTCTATAAATGTCCTTTGCCTCCTGGTTCTTTCCTCTATTTCCTTTTTACTTCCCTCTTGTCCCACCATTATGATCATTAGCCATAAGAGAAATGCAAATTAAAGCAAGTATGAGATACCACCTAACATCCTCAAAGACAGCCCAATTCAAAAAATCAGAAAGTAACAAGTGATGGAGAGGATGTGGGGATATAGAAATGCTCATCAATTGCAGGTGGACCTGTAAGTATGTACAGCCATTATGGAAATCAATTTTATGATATCTAAAACAGATGGAGCTTGAGCTACCATATGATCCAGTAATACCCCTACTGGGCATATACCCAGAAGAGTCAAGGAAAAAACCATGGCCAGACATCTGTGCGCCAGTGTTTACCGTGGCACAGTTCACAATTGCAAGGAGTTGGAAACAACCCAAATTTCTATTCCCAGATGAATGAGTCAAAACATTGTGGTACCTACATATAATAGTGTACTGCATGTCGCTAAAATGCAGTGATGAACGCTTGAAGCACATTGCTACATGGGAAGAACTGGAGGAAATCATGCTAAGTGAAGTAATTCAAGCACAAAAGGACAAGTACAACATAAGTCCACTGAGTTAAGCTTAAAAAAATGGTGCAAAGGGGGAAATTATTATATACATAAATCCCTGGGGTGAGGTCCAACAACTATGGCAGGGTCCAAACCCAATTGAGGGATACATACAGCAACCAAATAAGACAGGGAAAGAAAGAAAAGAAATAAAAACATGGATAGTGAGGAAGCAGGGAACTAATCTACCCAAGGGGAGGGTATTGTTTATTTTTCCACAGGAGAGGAAAAGACAAGGCTTCGACCCAATGTGCCAAGTTGTGGATACAACATACTGGCACGCACCAGGGAACCAATAGAAAGGTCTGGAGGACCGGCCCCAATCTCAACTTTGTGGACACTCCTTACCCCCTCAGAAGAATGAACTTCAGAGGACAGCACTGGGATAACAGTTTAGGGAAAGGGGCACATTTGATTACAGCTCATGGGAGAAATGCAAAGGGATGGAGAGGGAAGAGAGGACATCCTGGCCCACCAAGCCCCAAGGAGGATGCTCTTGCTTAGAGCAGACAATAAACAGGAAGGGCCAGAGAGCTGGCCCCACCACGGGACATGGCATACCTCACTGAACCGTGGTGCTGCGGGGGACAGCACTGGAAACACACAGCGGGAATAGTGAAAGGTCTAGCCCCGTCACACTGGGGTGAGGCACTGAGGGCATGCAGCAGAGCAGCAGGGGGAGCAGACTGATGAAACCCCTGGGGAATACCAAAAATAGACTCGGGAGACAAAGTGTGGTACCCCATCAGACTCGACTGGGAAACACCCTTAAAGGCTAACAAACAGACCTTAAACTATTTATTGGCTTTTCCATTTTTGTTAGTGACTTTCTTGTTGTTATTTTATTTTGTGGTTTTTGTTTCTGTTTTGCTGTTGTTGTTATTTTTTTGTTGGGTTTGACTTCCTTTGTTGTTTTATTTGTGCCTATTTTTTTGTACTTAGTAATATATCTGCATGTCTATCTAGATAATATAGGCAGGATAAATAATTTGGAGATAAAAAGAACAGGACCAATGGTTCTGGGGGATATGGGAGAAAGGGAGGTAGGGGGACAAACCCAGTGATAAGGGAACAACAAGTGAACTAAAATCAATGGAAGGAAGATCTTAGGATGCCTATTGGGGCTCAATCAATGGCAATATAGCAGCAAGGAATTCTTTTTTTTTTTTACTTTTTAGCAAATAAATTTTTAGGCCATATTTTAGACATTTCTCTTATGAATTGTTTGTATTATTTGCTTTCATGTTGAATCCCTTGATCTTTCCTTAGTCATTTATATAAGCTCTTTTTATTTTAAAGACATGTATAATTTACTTCGTATATTTGTAATGAAATGAGTGTTTTCATCTTTTATTTTTAGCTGAAAGTGTGAGTATACTTACTGTTTCCCCTCGGTTGTTCATCTTTCCCCCTGGGCTTTTGCTGAGTGCTTCAAAGCTCACAAACTACTTCGAGATGTGAGGCATCATTTAGTCCTGTTTTGTTGTTGTTCACTTTCCTGTGGTTTGATGTTGACCTATATTTTCATAGAACTGCTTTCCATGCTGGAGAATGGAGATACAGGAAAAAGAAGGTGAATTTCAAATTTACAGAGGAGAGCTTTCTTAAGCTTGAGATTGGGATTCCCTGACCAGTGTCTCCACACCTGTCTGAGAAGTGAACCGGTTGCAACAGCGGTTATTTTCCGGGGATATTAGTTCATTCCTGTCACCTATGTTGTCTGAAAGGAACAATAACCTCACTTTTTAAATCTTCAGTTCCATTTATACAAACAGTTATACAGACAAAGATCCTAAAAATAGCGACTGTCTGTTGCTCTCTGAAATCTGGTAAATGTCTTAGAAATTCTTTTTCATTCTTTTATCAAGTGAAGGACAGGCTATCATGCAACAGGAAAGTCACATTTCCTTCTATTTGTCCTTATTTTCACCCGTGATTCTTGTACTAGGAAAAAATATTCAAACGCCCATGTTTTGAATCATTTTGCTCAACTTACAACTTACAAAACAAAATTTGAAGATTTTTCTAGAACCTATTTATAAATGTCTCCTTTTCTAACTCTCTGTTTATTTCACTTATTTTCCTCTTAGGTCAGTCAGAAAAGCTGTCTTGAGAAGAGACTATTTGTCATTTCTCTTTTGGTGATGTTTACTTCAAAATGTATGTTTCTCTTCATTTTTGACATGACAATATCCAGCCAATATGAAATTTCTCCTGATTTGAATCACGTTCTGCTGACCAAAAGTTTGGAAATTTGTAGCCACACAGGGAGCCATGGTGGCGTAGAGAATATGCATTGGGCTGCTAACCACAAAGGCCAGTAGTTCAAAACCACCAGCTGCTCTGCAGGAGAACCATGCAGCCTTCCACTCCTGTAAAGGGTTAGTCTCAAGAACCCACAGGGGGTGTGATGCTCTCTAGGGTCTCTATGAGTCAGAATCGATTCATTGGTGGTAAGATTGGAATTTTCTGGAAGAAAACCCTACGTGGTAATTCCACTCTGTTATAGCTCCTGAGAACCCATTCTACGCTCTTCAGAAAACCTTGGCATTTTTGTGACATTGTTATGCTATCATTAGCTTTGGAGGTTAGTGGTTGACTAAGCGAATGCTTCATTATTTGATTACTAAAAGGGTATGATCTAGACTTGCTGCTCCTTTGGATTTATTTCTTGTTCAGCTTTAGTTATGTCTAATCTCGGAGGTGTTCCAGCCTTATGATACTTCCTAACATCAGTTCCATGGAGGTGGCCCTCACACAGTTAGCATTCCATTCACTATGGATGAAGAGCACCATTTCCCACCTTGAATGTTGCAATCACAAGAAAGAAAATGAAAACTTAGGCTCAGAATAACTTCTGTACCTGCTCTCGTCTTCTTCATGGTGTTGCACAAATATGACTGTGTGCATTTCCATAGAATATTTGAATCAAACTAAAATCACCACTGTTGATTCATAGAGGCCTTTCAGGATAGAGAATATTTTAATACTTTAACTGTGTGATTTATAGACATTTATTATCTCAGTGTTCTGAAAACTAGAAATCTGAAATCAAATGCTGTCTGTGTTGAGTCTTTAGTGAGCTCTGAGAAGCTGCACCATGTCTCTGTTGTTGATTTTGGTGATGGCTTGCAATTGTTGGCATTCTTAACTTGATGAATGCCTTTGTTTTTGATTATCTTCTCTCTGTGTCTTCTCCTGTTTTATAAGGATAGTGTTCTTATGGAACCAGTACCTGCCCCATTACTCTAGGACCTCATGTTACCTTATTTGATAATATCTTCAGTGACCTTACTTTCAAACACCAACTCATTCATAGGTGCTGGTCATTAGAACTTCAATGTGTCTCTTGGGAAATGTAATCCAGCTATAATGCTACCTTCCTTAAAAAAGGAATTGACCAAGGTGATTTATGAATATTACCATATTGGGTATAATAATATATCATCCACTCCTCATCCCCCCAACTTTCCATGTCCTGGTCCCAGGGAGCTGTAACTATATTTTCTTACAGGAATGCAGGGGCTCTGCAGGTGTGATTAAATTGCAGAGCTTGGTACAGGAGGGCTATCATGGATTATCTGCGAGGGCCCAATTTAATCACCAGGGCCTTTCTAAGCAAAGGGAAGGTGTATTTTCAATGTCAGCCAGCTATAGTGTGAGAAATAATTCATTGGACACGGAAGGCTTTAAATATGCAAAAGGCTCTGGAGCCGAAGGATGTGATCATTTCTAGAAAGGACGAAGAAAGAAGTGAATTATTTCCTAGAGACCCCAGAAGAAATGCAGCACTATTGACTTTAGTCCTTTGTTGCTCATCTTAGATTTCTGGTCTCCAGAAAGATAGTATGACTTTAAACCACCAAGTTCATGACAATGTCTTGCAGCAACAATAGAAAGTTAATTTAATCTATTTTGATGTTAATTATAAATTACTGATTAAACCTCCCAAACCCTAAATAAGTCTTAAAATAGATCCCTTTTTCCTACCCATATTCATGGTAACCCATTCTACTTTCCATACAAAATGCATAATTTTTTCCACTATAAATGTAAATATGTCTTTTCTAGAAAATACAAATAAGGCAAAAGCACACACTTGTCTACCCACCACTGATATGTATCATTCCATTCCTTTCACTGTGAAAATATAGCTGCAGTCCTAGTACATTTATGTTCCTTATACATTTCACTCTTCTGTCAGACCCAAATTTCCTTCAATGTTTCTCTCTCCTACCTGCAGATAATTTGTTCCCCATTCCAGAATCCTGGCAGGAAAGGATGGGGAACTAAAACAATGAATGCAAGAAGAAATCATTCTGAAATTGATTGTGGAGGTGATTGCACAAATCTTCTTCATATGAGTGAATGATTACATTGTATAATATGTTTGGGGGGGGTGAGAAAGTCCTCAAAGGAGGGCCTGAATCTCCTTGTACTTGATTGTGTCTCCTTTAGTGAGGGGGCTTCCATGCGCGGTGGCCACTGGTAGGCGTTCTTGTGTAAACTTTCTGTGTTAGTCTGGGTGAACTAGAGAAACAGATCCAGGAATAATCATATATGTATAAGAAAGAACTTTATATCAAGAAGTAATTATTCATAAATAACACATTCCAACCCAATCCAGATAACATCCATAATTTCAATATTAGTCCATAAGTCCAATATTGAGCATGAATTTCTCTTCGGACTCACACAGCACATTCAATGATGCCGAATGCAGGCAGATCACAGGCCAATGGTGGAAAGTCCTATTGGTCCGATGGCAGTGGTTACATCTGCAGGGCTCCTGCTGCCACAGGTGTAGCGATGTGAAGGGGAGTGAGAGATCCCTGAACCTGCATGAGAACACAACGCCCACAAGGAGGGATCATCAGGCTGTGACCTGGTTGACAGGCTAAATTCCACCCCTACATTCTTTTAGCCAGTTGACATGAAATTGTGTAGCGACCACACCTTTTGTATAGCAGATTGCAAGGTTGCCCATCCTGCAGCCTCCATTTACCAGAATACATGGTAAAATGTTTGAGTCCACTGTCACGGCTGTTGAGGTGCATGTCAGCTCTGCTCCCATTTTCTAGGCCTAGCTCTAACTTACAAGTTCTAGTAATTCCACCTTTTTAGCATTCTAGCCAAATGGACTTCTATAGGTTGATTCATATTTAGAAAACTTCCGAAGACATTGAGGGAGAGCATGTAGAATGCCACCCTCCTATTTTGCAATGAGAGTGACAATTGCTAATTCCATCAGAATGGCCTTCAGCCTGGATTCTTTATTCCCAGAAGCAAATCCACATTGGGAGCCAAATCAGTTATTATGGCTGCTGAGAAAACCGAGAATTAGTGTGCATGGATGAAACGCTTGCTTTGTACGTTCAAGGGCAGTGAGCATCTATCAGTACCGCAGTGCCTTCCCAATCCAGACACCCTAATGGGTCTATATTCAGTCTTAGACAGCCTCTCCTGTGTGCTTCATGTTACCAGAACCAAAACACTTACGACTGTCATTTTTGCGTGAACCTGAAAATGAAACTTTTTATTAAATCTTTTTTCATAAAGTACAGTCATGTTTTTGCAACATGGCAGTTGACTTTCCTCACACAGAACAAACATTTATTTTCTCTGAGCTGCCTTCTGATTACACAGAGCTCTGTATTTACAAGTAGACTTTCTCAATGGCTAAAATTTTGTATGTTTAATTTTTTAGCCTGTGTTTTTTGATATCTACCTTTACATAAAAAGTTTTATATAAAACTTTATATAAAAGTTTTCTTTTAAAAATATGGTTATGGGGTGATAATCTGGTTCCATTAAATCTTCTGGAATTCCGCAGTGCACACATTATAGAAGGTTTTATTTCGTGATGTCCACTGGGTTTTCAAATCTAGCTTAAGACCTGCCAACTCATGCTGGTTCTGAAGAATTCCAATGGATCAAATGGAAGCAGGATATGCAATTGGATTTCCGGAGTTCTAGGGATCGGTTCATCTCCTAGGGAGGACGTACCTTCTGTTAGGTATATCTGTCACTGTTCAAGGAGCCCTGCTGTCATAGTGTTTGCACCTTTGTCTGCTGTCTGGAATGTCAGCTCTTTTCAAAACACTAGCCATTCTACGGGAGAAAGATGGAGCTTTCTACTCCCATAAAAATGTACAGTTCCAAAAAGGCACATGGACAGTTCACCTTGACTTACAGGGTCAATATGTCAGAATCTGCTTCATGGCAGTGTGTTTGGTTTGGATTTTGGTTGAAGAATTCAACTACTTCCCTCCCAACATTGAAGCAGCATGTTTTAATGAAATGCAGCATCTTGCCCAACCTGGATGTAGGACTATTTACTGTACATTGAAGTTGGGTTTTTTGGTGCTGACATGGCACCTGTAAGAAATGGGTGTTTAGTGCATCCATCAGGTCTCAGTGTGGTGATCTACTTTAGAGGTGTCACTGAGATAAATGGCTCTCTAGAGACTGAAACCTCTTTCTTTTCCTTCACCCTCCATGTTGATGAGCCATGCTGAAATTTCTGTGATGTGGTCATTGCCATTGGATCCACACAACTCTGCCCGCCAACCTGGGATCTTCACACATCACTGCATATGACTGTATGAGTCCGGAGAGGGAATTATAAACTAGTATCAGACTTAAGGACAAGCTGTATTGGGCTGGATTGTTTTCTTGACATACAATTACTTTTTGATATAAAGATCTCTTTTACACATATATGAGGAGGTACACCTCCAAAACCAGGACTGTGTTGGTCAGAGCGGATATTTCATACTATGCATTTTTTCCTAATAGACAAGTCTCGAACAATTCAATCTGAGCTAGTGCACCAGCACCAGTGGCATTGCCTGGGAAGGTTCTCGCTGGGCACAGTGAATTTTTAAGTAAAAGCAGTTTTACTTGAACCTCTTTTTTTTGTGTGTGATTGCCAATTTAAGAGAACAGTTTGTGGCTGTGAAATTTTGTTTCCTGCTCAGGAAAAATGCTGCAGAAATTGTTGTGATGTTGAACAAAGCTTACAAGGACAGCGCTATGGGGGAAACTCTAGTGTACAAGTCGTTTTCTCATTTCAAAAATGGTGAAATATCAGTTGATGAAAAACCTCATTCTGGACATCAGTCACCTTCCTGTATGGATGAAAACGTTACTTGTAGTGTGTTTGGAGTTTGTCCCACCAGGTCAGACTGGTCAATCAAGCTTTCTATTTAGAGGTTCTGAAAATATTGCATAGCAGTGTGCAACAAAAAAAGGTCTGATTTGTGGCAGAAGGGGGACTGGTTTTGCCACCACAACAATGTACCTGCTTAGACTGCTATTCACCTGAATTTGCGCCTTGTTATTTCTTTTTTTTTTCCATGAATGGAAATGAAAGGACAGCAATTTGATGCCATAGGAGATGTGAAGAAAGAAATTAGAGCAGTGTTGTCAACCATCGAAACAGATGAGGTTGAAGTGTTTAGTGTAGTAAGTGTAATGGAGTGTACTTTGAAGGTGCTATGGTTGTTTTGTAAAAAAATAAAACTTAAATACATAGCTTTAAAAAATTCTGTTTTGGAGGTACCCTTGTAGGGGTTACCCCCTTGTATGAGTGTAATTGGATTTGTTTCTGTATCATCCTGGCCTAACACACCCTAATTTACCCTTCAGTGAGTTAAGACACAACCTACATGCAAATACCAAAAATAAAACTATATTGCAAATGATATCTGCCAGTCTAATACAGTGGTTTTTGGGTGGACAAGAAAAGATTTAGCAGTAATCCTTTACTCTGCCATGTTGGCACCCAATATTGATTTGGATGATTTTCCACATGGTTTCTCCAGGTCCCTGTGCACTGATTCTCAATTATTTCCCTACTCCCTCTCTTTAGCAACAATTGACAGATTTTTTAAAAATTGGTGTTTATTAAGCACCTAATTCTGTGTACACAGTTATCAGAAACTACTGCAAACCTTTGGGCATATTTTATTTATTTATTTACACGTTTTATTAGGGGCTCATACAACTCTTATCACAATCTATACATATACATACATCAATTGTATAAAGTACATCCATACATTCTTTGCCCTAAACATTTTCAAAGCATTTGCTCTCCACTTAAGCCCTTTGCATCAGGTCCTCTTTTTTTCCCCCTCCCTCCCTGCTACCACCTCCCTCATAAGCCCTTGATAATTTATAGATTGTTATTTTGTCATATCTTGCCCTATCCGGAGTCTCCCTTTCCCACCTTCTCTGCCGTCCATCTCCCAGGGAGGAGGTAACATGTGTATCCTTTTAATCAGTTCCCCCTTTCCAACCCACTCACCCTCCAGTCTCCCAGCATCGCCCCTCACATCCCTGGTCCTGAAGGCATCATCCACCCTGGATTCCCTGTGCCTCCAGCTCCCATATGCACCAGTATACAACCTCTGCCCTATCCAGTCCTGTAAGGTAGAATTCGGACCAGGGGGAGAAAGCATCCAGGATCTGGGGAAAAGCTGT
Organism: Tenrec ecaudatus; assembly: GCF_050624435.1. Classification (NCBI taxonomy): domain Eukaryota; kingdom Metazoa; phylum Chordata; class Mammalia; order Afrosoricida; family Tenrecidae; genus Tenrec; species Tenrec ecaudatus. The sequence goes on from NC_134532.1 coordinate 202,003,304, forward strand.
GTTCTTCATCGGTACTACATCACAGCCTGACTGACCCATCTCCTCTCCTAAAACCCCTCTAAGAGGGGATTTCCGGTGGCCGACAAATGGGCCTTGGGTGTCCACTCTGCACTTCCCCCTTCATTTACTATTGTGTATATATATATATATACATATATATTTGCATGATGCCTTATACATGATCCCTTTGGCACCTCGTGATCACACAGGCTGGTGTGCTTCTTCCATGTGGGCTTTATTACTTCTGAGCTAGATGGCCGCTTGTTCACCTTCAAGCCTTTAAGACCCAGACACTATCTCTTTTGATAGCCGGGCACCATCAGCTTTCTTCGCCACATTTACTTGTTCACCCACTTTGGCTTCAGCAGTTGTGTCAGGAGGGTGAGTATCGTAGACTGCCAATTTAATAATAGAAAGTATTTATGCATTGAGGGAGTGCTTGAGTAGAGGCCCGAGGTCCTTCCACCACCTTAATACTAAACCTATAAATATAGACACATAGATCTATTTCCCCATCCTCATATATATATATTTGCATGCACATGTCTTTGTCTAGACCTCCATTAAGGGCATATTTTATTTTATTGAAATTATAATGCTGTTATGATTTTCCATGGGATTGGCCTCTGTTTCATGGTGATTCCATGCAGAAATGAATGAATTGCTGCCTGACTTCCTTATCCTGTACCATTGTTATGATCAGTTATAGATAAGAGCAGCAATCCACAGAAATTTCATTGGCTGGATTTTTAATGAGTCGAATGCTGGGCTTCTCTTCCTAATCTGTTTTGGTTTGGAAGCTGCACTGAAACCTGTCCAGTATCATACAACAAGCAAGCCTACATTTAACAATGGTGGTGACTGCATCCTGGCTGGAATTGAACTGAGTCGCCCACATGGAATGTGGGAATTCTACCATCAATACCTTACAAACAATTCTGTGGAGTTGATTTTGACTCATGACAAGATCATTCTTATCAGAGGAGAACTCTGACCCATGAGATTTTCATTGCATGACTTTATGTCAATAGATTGTCAGGTCTTTCTTTCAGATGTCTCTTGGTGGATTCAAACAACCAAACTTTTGGTTATCAGTCCTTTTTACCACCCAGGAACATCTGCAACCATGAAGCTGTGGGTTGGCAACAACTTACCATGTATATGTGAGTGTGAGGGGAGAAAGTACCACTGGTTGTACCGTGGTTAAGAGCTCCCCTTTTATCTAGAAGATCATCAGTTCAAATTCACCAGCTGGCTGTGGGAGAAAGATTTGTAGTCGGCTTCTATAAAGATTGCAGCCGTAGGTGCACTGTGGGACCATTGGGACATTGTTAGGTGCCCAGTATTTGACTCTGACTCAGAGACGCTGCACAAGAGCACACAACACTGGCCAGTCCTTCCCTCACCTTCCCATCAGAGGTGTGAGGGAGCTCAGTGTTGCAATCACTGCCAATGCATCTGGTCAGCAACTTCAATTTTTTCATGACTCTCTATCTTGCCATGTCTGATTTTCTTTTGCATGCAGTGGTTCCTCCTGATAGCATGTTGAAAGGATGTGAGGACAGTCTCCATCCTCAATTCTAAGGGGCATTTTCAATATGCTTCAACCTCACCATGATGTACGTGTACTATAGCTTCTTTGTTTTCAATTCATTGCCCGGCTTCATGTGCATGTGGCAGCTGAACATACCTTGGCTTGGATGAAGCAGCCCGTAGTCCTCAAAGGGACATCTTTACTCTTCAACACTTTAAGGAAGTCTTATGCACCGGATTTTCCCAGTGCAATCCATCATTTGATTCCTGACTGCTGCATCAGTTACTGAAACATTTCAATTGAGATTCTGTCAATTTCTCAAGACTCCTTGTGTGCCAGGCCCCTCACACAGCACAAGTTATATTGCTTTCTTCAGTGCCAGCAGATCTTGATCATCTGTTACCTCTTGAACTGGTGGACTGTCAATCACTTATTTTTGACAGTGACCTTGTGTATTGCTTTTGTCTTATTTTGATGCTTTTGAATCACTCAGTAGTATTCTCAGAGAATCCTTCAATGATTCAACTCAAAGCTTGGCTTTATTTTCTGCAGCACTTTCAGCCTGAGATATTTTGAAAATGGCGCAGTGGCCACCTCTGACTTTCTTTGGCTTCACAAGAGAGAAGTAGAATCCAGGTCCACACCTGTCCAGTTGCCACGAGGGAGAGAATCATACCTTCACCATCCATCTTTCTTTTACCTAGTTTTACACCAAACACTTTTCCCTTCATACTCTTCTTCATAGTTCAATATTCTGCTGTAATAGCCACATATAACTCATAGATAATTCTCATAATCCTTGGAGATTACTAGGAAATTTAACAGGTTACCACAAGCCAGAATCAGGAGACATTCAGGATATAGTCTTGTGTCCACAGTAGGGCCTATCCTCTAGTGGCTTAGTGGTTATGCAGTTCAAAACCACCAGCACTCCGTGGGAGAAAGACTGAGATTGCTTTTTCCACAAATTGTGGCAGTCTGGGAAACTCAGAAGGGCAGTTCTACTCTGTCCCACAGGGTCACTAGGAGTTGGCATTGACTTGGTAGCAGTGAGTGGAGGTTTTTGGTTTTTGAATAGCTGTCCTCAGTCAGCCGCCAAGTCTGAACTTTCAATTCAATATAAGCAATTGATGTTCTGTTCCAGTCAGGCCCTGGCTTGGTTTTGGTTGACAGTGTTGAGTTTCTCTATTTTCTTTACCCAAAGATATAGTCTTTTTGATTCCTGAAGGTTTATGAAAACTGCTAAATGACTCAGGATGGCTAGCATTACCCTGTGCTATATAGAAAATAATGGATAATTTTAAGAGCCTATGTATATAGTTACCATGAATTTTGCTTAAAAATGTTATTTGCAATGAAGAAACTGGTCTTCAAAAATTCCAACATGAGATCTCCAGCTTCACTTCTATCACCTAGGATATATTTTACAATTTCTGATTATCCTTTCTATTTTTTTTGCTAACTTTCATATTTAATTGCCAGTCCTTATCAATGCACGTTGATTGGAAGTTTGATCATTTTCGAACTATGAAGTTCATAAAATTCTCCAAGTTGTTTTTATCAAGAGCATTAGTGGTTGGTGTATAAATTTGAATAACAGTTTCATTAACTTGTCTTACTTATAAGCATATAGATCTTATCACACAAAGAATTTTACTTCAGGGTAGGTCTTTTAAAAATACATCTTAATTCAATATTTCTTGCATAGGGAAGCAAATAATTGTCCAACACACCATGGCCCATACCAGTCCAAAACCTCACCAAAGCCAAGGGTATTGATCTTTTTTTTTTAATTTGTACATATCGTGCCTTCATTTTTTAAAACATTTTATTAGGGGTCATACAACTTTTATCACAATCCATGCATATACATACATCAATTGTATAAAGCACATCTGTACATTCTTTGCCCTAATCACTCTCAAAGCATTTGCTCTCCACTTAAGCCCTTTGCATCAGGTCCTCTTTTTTTCCCCCTCCCTCCCTGCTACCACCTCCCTCATAAGCCCTTGATAATTTATAGATTGTTATTTTGTCATATCTTGCCCTATCCGGAGTCTCCCTTTCCCCCCTTCTCTGCCGTCCATCTCCCAGGGAGGAGGTAACATGTGGACCCTTTTAATCAGTTCCCCCTTTCCAACCCACTCACCCTCCACTCTCCCAGTATCGCCCCTCACACCCCTGGTCCTGAAGGTATCGTCCACCCTGGATCCTCTGTGCCTCCAGCTACCATATGCACCAGTGTATAACCTCTGCCCTATCCAGTCCTGCAAGGTAGAATTCGGATCATGGTAGTTGGGGGGAGGAAGCATCCAGGATCTGGGGGAAAGCTGTGTTCTTCATCGGTACTACATTGCAACCTGACTGACCCATCTCCTCTCCTAAACCCCTCTATGAGGGGATCTCCAGTGGCCCACAAATGGGCCTTGGGTCTCCACTCTGCACTTCCCCCTTCATTCACTATGATACACACACACACACACACACACACACACACACACACACATACATATATTCTTTTTTTTGTTGTTGCATGATGCCTTATACCTGGTCCCTTTGGCACCTCGTGATCACACTGGCTGGTGTGCTTCTTCCATGTGGGCTTTACTGCTTCTGAGCTAGATGGCCACTTGTTCACCTTCAATCCTTTAAGACCCCAGACACTATCTCTTTTGATAGCCGGGCACCATCAGCTTTCTTCGCCACATTTGCTTATGCACCCGTTTGTCTTCAACGATCGTATCATGGAGGTGTGCAGCCAATAATATGATTTTTTGTTCTTTGATGCCTGATAAGTGATCCCTTCGGGACCACATGATCACTACATTTACTCATTCACCCGCTTTGGCTAGGGTATTGATCTTTATGTGTTCTTTTTTGTTTATGACAATTTAAAATGTCCCTACATTCATATGTTGCCCATCCTATATTCCAACTATTAATGGTTGTTTGCAACTGTTTGAATAATGTTCTCTGAAAGCTTTACTTCATTCATCTACTTAAGCTTGTCTCTATTTAGGATGCTGTCATGAGCAGCATGATCACTGATTACTTAATGCTCTTAGACATTTTCAAATGCTCCATTTATTCACTGCAAACACACATCAAACAATCTAATAATCTTAAAATTAACTCAAACTACCAAGTATAAGAAGATCAGGGCAAGTATGAGTATAAGGGCAGCACACGACACACATCATAGTCCCAAAAAAGCATTCCCTTCATCGGTGTACTCACCCCAGGTGGAGTTGGAGAGTTGGTTCTTAGCTCTCTGAAAAATCCATGTCTCTACCCGGGTTTAAACAGGCAGCTTGGCTGGCTCTTTGACATCAGCCAAGTCTTATTTGGGTTCCCCCATACTTTGGGGGATGGCTCTCTTAACTATCTGTTGGTTCTTGGTGATGGTCCAATTTTGGGTTAGGCCTGGGTATCGCTTTATTTCTTCCTAAGAATGGAGTTTTTTATGTTGCTTTTTGTTATGTGGCTCAACGTCTTGCAAGGTAGTTCAATCGTGTTGCACGGAAGTTCCATAATGTTCTCGTCAGACGAAAGTCTTCCTCAGTCCGTTTTTGATTGCCTTTCACACTGAGCAGCTCACCTTCTAGCACTATATCTGACAACATTTAGCAGCCAGTATGTGCTTATCATTAATCCCTCCGAACTGGACAACCACGTCGTTTTTAATTTTATTTTTTGCAGTCTTTTCTTGGTCTGGAATCTCAGCTGAAACCTGTTTACCTTGTGTATTCCTACTGGTCACTTGAAATACTGGGGACATGATATTTAACATCACAGCAACACACAAGAGTTATGAAAAACTGTTAAATGACTGAGGATAGTTAGTACTTCCTTGGGCTATGTAGAGAAGAATGGAGTGATTTTAAGAACCTATTCTATGCTAATTCTCTACTAGGCTCTTTTCTTTCATTGTTTTATCTAGTTTTTAGGATCTACCAGAAGATTAAAACTGTATTTTCCATTGGGAAAATAGATTTTTCACAAGGTTTAATAATTCCCCAATGGCACCTAACAGATCATTCCATTGTGATTTGAATCTATGCCTATCTACTTTCAATTCCTATGATCTTCGCCTTACCATAGATTTGCATTCAGTATATTTAAGCCTCCCTAAGTTAGGGGCATTTTCTAGTCACTGTTGACTTTTTCATACATAAAATTTCTATGATGTAGTATATGACAAATAAGCAACTGTGAAAAAGATGAAGGGTAGAAGCGTAGAGAGTGAGAGAAAAGAAAAGAAAGGAAATGTTTGTCTATGAAAATGGTGCTTTGATGAGAATAGCCAAAAAAATCTTCTAGAGCAACAGTTCTCAACCTGTGGGTCGCAACCCCTTTGAGGGTTGAACGACCCTTTCACAGGGGTTGCCCAAGACCATCGGGAAAACACATGTCTTAGGAACCAAGACACCACTCCTCTATCCATCTCCAGGCGAGTCCGTCCACATGCAGACACACCCACATACGAGTACCCGGTGTGATGACCTCACTGTGCCAACCCCATACAAATACAGGTGTATGTGATAGGGTTGGTGCCATAATGTATTTATGCAGAGCAGTCACACATGTGTAGAGAGCAGCTACTTTGTTGAAAGCAGCTACTCTGTTAAAAACAGCTACTGTGTTGAAAGCAGCAGTATTGGTGGTAAAACAACACTTCATGAATGATAATTACTGGTTAAATGTAAAATCATGTACTATAAAATCATTAACTACTGCATATATATATGTATATGCATACATACACTACTATGGGAACTTAATCTGGATGCTGATAGGTCTTTTTATATTCAGCTGTGGTTGGTGTGAATACTGCCCCCTTGTGATAGTTACAGTTATGAAGTAGTGACCAAAATAATTTTATGGTTGGAGTCACCACAACACGAGGAACTGAATTAAAGGATTGCAGCGTTAGGGAGGTTGAGAACCCCTGTTCTATAGGATATCATGTAGTTGTATAGTTGCTTAGATGTACATAGATATTTCATTACTGGAAAGTGTCACTGTATATGTGTGTGCTTTTGTGTATCTGTATACATATGTGAACTACGTATGTGTATGTGTGTGGGATAATAGTGAGCATTTAGAATGATTTGTGGTGACATATGGGTTGTTCACTCAGCTACTAAGGGAAATGCCTGTGGTTTGAGCCCACCGGACCCTGCACAGAAGAATGATGTGGGAGTCTATTTCCACAAAGATTATACCGGGAAACCCAATGGCTTGGTTTGACTCTGTCTTATAGGGTAGCTATGGGTGTGAATGAACCCAATTGCAATGGACTAGCAGAACTAGTAGACATTTCTTTGACTGTGATTACTCAAGTACATGCATTTTCATTCATATTTTGGAAATAAAGTTAGGCTAAGTTTGTATACAAAAACAAAACCAATTGTGCTAATGATTGGATTAAACTGAAAGAAAATTAAATCAGAATCCCTTCATTATAAGATGCCATTTTTGTTTTTGCTGTGCAGCAGCCATTGGATACTTTTGTTTGAGTATTTTGTTTATTCTTTATTTCTCTCCTGCCTCATTATGGTAGTTTGATTTTAATGAGAGTAACAGAAAATTGGCTGCAACAAAAAGGATTTGCTTCAAAGGAACTCTTGGAGGCAACTGGAAAAACATTGGATTCAATGATATTTTAACAAATACAAAATTCTCTCTACACTAAAATGAGTGTTTATTTTGCAGCTACATATTCATTTATTTTACTGAAAAGAATAATTCTTTAAGATATAGAAATTCATTTGAAACAATTCCAACTTATAGATATGTCCTTGGTAAGCCCATTTTCCAACATATTTCTGTGATGATTCCTTGGAAAATAGTAAGTAGAGAATATTCTCTAGATTATTCTGCTAAAATTATTTTGATAAAATGAGATGAAATAATCTATGTGGTATAATTTTAAATAATTATCTTTTTTCAAAACATGATTATATTTAAAGTAAGACACAAATACTGAACTCGTGAGAATAATTGTAAAGTTTTTAATTTTACTTTGTATTTGTCAATATACAATCAATATTTTGAAAAACAAACAATTTACCAAATGAAGGCTCTGTGTTTCATGTGTGGATCCCTGAAAATGTTTCCTTTATATCAATGGTAAATTTTTCTTTGCCTTACTCCCTTTCAGTTGATAAAAGGTTTCATAGGATCATTATCATTTTGGACAAAGGGAGACACCTATATTTGACCAATTCAAACATGTTATTATATAGCCACAAACTGATATGCCACCTATATTCTGAAAATTTTCTCTCTCATTCTTTTTATTATAATTTTTTAGCGATAGCCCATTATATTTATTCTAAAAGAAACTGAAAAGAGAGACTTGGTTGTTGTTTGGTCCTGTTGAGTAGTCTGTGACTCACTGAGACCCAGTGCCCAACAGCCGCAAGCACTGCCCAGGCCTGAGTCGTGCTGAAAACTGATGGAGCTCATTGTTACAGCTGCTTTGCCAATCCAGCTTGTCAGGGACCTTACTTTTCTTGTTGCCCTCTATTTGTCCAAGAACAATGGAAAGATGTCCTTCTCCAGGGCTTCAGTTTCTCTTGACAACATTTCCAACGTACGTGAGACAAAGTCTTGCCATCCTTGCCACTAAGGAGCAAATGCAAAAAAATGGCACTAAATCCAGTATAATTTAGCTCCAGAGACTAAAGTTTCCATCTGAAGCACTCATTTGAGAAAACTGAAATGTATGTGTGTTGTGTTTTGGGTATTAATTTAAATTGTCAGTTGACTAGCTCTCTTTAACCAACCTGTAAGTTAAAATGAAAATTTCCTACACCCCCTCCTTCCATCTGCCTTGAGTTTGTGATTAGATAGTTTCAATTTATTTAGAAAACATGGAATTAATATTCTCTAATATTTTTGTGAAGTGGACATTTTAGTACCATAAACTTTGAAATTCTATAAATATGTCATAGAAGGTGACATGTAAAAAATAATAATTTCATGTAGCACATCATGTTTTTCCCCTATCCTCATTTTATATTCATTTAATTGCCTTTAATTTTCTTGTGTGCCCTTTAAAATACAATAGATTCACTAGATTTGACTTTCAGGCACATTGAACCTTTTATTGACTTAGTTATGTAAGCTTTATAAAGCATTTTCTCTTAATTTTCTATCTTTTAAATTCTGTTTTAAATTAAAAGCATATGACAACATTGTTTATGTTACTTGTGTTTTTGATTTAAGCAATGGGGCAGAACCCTGAACCATAAGACCACAGTGGTCAAGGTTAAGAGCAAAATACATTATTCCCTTGCCTTTTAGTCAGAGGAGCCCTGGTGGAATAGCATGTACGCATTGGGCTACTAACTGCAAGGTCAGGAGTTGGAAACCACCAGCCCTCTATGGGAAACAGAATGAAGTGTCTCCTCTTGTAGGAGCTGCTGTCTCAGAAACCCACAGGGGTGGTTCTGTCCTATCCGAGAGGCCCACGGTGAGTCACAATGAGCTTAATGACAGAGAATTTGGTTTTCACTTTTTACCTTCCAGTTGAGGAATCTGAGATTTTTGTCTTGCTTTGTGGCTTTGTGACTTTTAATAAATCATGTTACATCTTATGTTAAAGAATATATTGCTTTCAAAAATCGCAATGGACATTTTCATGGACTGTTCCTGTCCTGAAACTTTGAAATTTCCCTTTAGCTACTACTTCTTTCCACTTCTAGCACTATTTGGAGGAAATTTTAAAAATGTAATTAGAAGAAAAACAGGGAAGAAAAACAGGAATTTCTACCCTTGTAAAGAGTTACAGTCTCAAATGTCCATAGAGGGCTGAGCTATCCTGTTCTATATGTGCCCATGAGTTGGCATTACAGCATACACACACACATACATAAATATATACATATGTATATGTATATATATATACTTATGCCTACATATATACATAGACACACATGTAAGTCAATACATGTTGACTTATGATGCAGAAATGAATAAACTTCAATCCACAGTGCTTTAAAATAAGGCTACTTTGTTTTTCACTTAATATAAGTAGCTAAGGTAAGTAGAGATGGAGGAGGGGACTGCGCAACATAGCCTTACACAGACTCCAAATCATGCCTTCCACTGTCACTACATGAACTCGAAAGGAACATGGTACATCTCTTAAAGTTCCTGCTTGGAAAAGATCCATTTTTTGTGTGTTCATCTTTCATTGGATGCATCAAGTTGCATGGGCATGTGTCCAGTTGTAAGTGGTTGAAGTACGTTCCTGCTGTCACTGTCCAGTTGGTTCTGAGTCATGGTGACCCTCTCTGTGTCCACCAGGAAGAAACGCTGCCTGATCCTGCGTCGTCCTCACGGTTGTTCTGTTTGAGCCCACTATTACAGCCACTTCTTTGTTCCGCAAATTTTGCTCAACCTTCTTTTCTTTTCTTCCATGATCACAGTGAGGGGGTGGCATTCCTGAGGGCCATGTATTGAAGAGTTTCCCCTTTTTCCTTCCTGTCCCACTCACTGTGCATAATGTCCTTTGTCCAGGGACTAGACTCTTCTGATACTATGTAGGAAAGATGAAATCTTACCATTTTTACTTCTAAGGAACAGTCTGACTATATTTCTTCCAAGACGTATTTGCCTATCCCATAGGAATCATGGTGATGTAGTGGTTGTGCATTGGCCTGTGTTCCGCATGGTCAGCAGTTGAAAATCAGCAGCAGCTCCAGGGGAGAAAGACTAGGTTTTCTACTCCCTTATCAGCCTCCACTGATATCCATGATTTAGCTTGATTTGATTTAGATTTAGATAGATTCATCCAAAGTCAAGTTGCAATCTATGAACAAAGTTGGTAATAAATTTGCAGGAAATTATAATTACATGTTATTTAAATTATGCAGATTTAGTAGAACTAATATAACCACAAGTGCATAGATGAGAGTAAATAGTAGACTATTAAATCTTAAATATATGTAAAATTTGGTTTTTAATCTAAAGTATTTAATGTAAGCAGCTCTGTGGATGCCTTGAGGTTAGAATTGAGCTGCTGACCATGAAGCCCGTGCTCCAGCTCCCAAAGGAAAAATAAGATTTTGCTTCAGTAAAGATTTCCCAGCCTGGGAAAGCCATTGGAGCAGTTCTGCTCTGTCATCACTATGAGTCAGCATGGACTGCATGGCAGTCATGTAGCCAATTACCCAGGAGCCCTGGCGACACAGTTCTCCCGCCCAAAAGATTGGTAGGTTCCGTCCACGCATGCTCCTCAGGAGAAAGACGAGGTTTCCTGTTCCATTCAGCTGAGTCCCAGAGGGTCACCATGACAGTAGAAACTGAGGCCCAGACAGTGTTTTAATGAGTTAAGTTAGTGACCCAGGGCTCTAGCTCACCATGCTTCTTTCTTTATGTTCCCAATAATCTGTGTTTGGTCCTTTGTGATTTTTTAAAACATTTTATTAGGGACTCATACAACTCTTATCACACTCCATACAAATACATACATCAATTGTATAAAGCACATCTGTACATTCTTTGCCCTAATCATTTTCAAAGCATTTGCTCTCCACTTAAGCCCTTTGCATTTATGATTTTTATAAAAACTTATCTTAATTACTTACTCCCCGGTTTTCTCCACGGGACGGTAGGCACCTCTTTGAAAAGAACATCATCTCTTAGCTGAATTCTTCGGTGCTTCTCATCATGCAGTGCGCCCTGCAAACCCCCGTAAAAAGCACATTCATGGACACAATGAATGAATGAATGAAATCACGCTTTTAGGGGATACAGATGGCTGTAGTTTGTCTTTCCATCGTTCCTTTCTTGGTGGGACCAGTTCTGTAAACAAAGAGGCACTAGAGACAATCACTCTGAGGTGAGTCTCAACCAGCCTGCTCATATCAGTTGTGAAGTAAAACCACCACCACCAGCAATTAGATTCAGACTTCACTCCTATGGTTGAATATCAATTTCTATAGGACACACCTCAAATTAAACGGACCTTCAATACCGTTCACTGTCAAAACTTCACTGCCACTGAGATGGTCTTAACCTATAGTGATTCCATAGGACTGAATAGAATTGTCCCTGTGGATTTATGAGTCCGTTTGTAATATTTTTATGGTTGTATAAAATTGTACCTTTATCCCTGGTGGGTTTGAACTTCCAACCACGTGGATAGCAGTCCAATGCTTAACCCACTACAGGAAGAGCACTTCACTTCTTTTACTCAAAACCTTGCACTTGAAAATGCTGTTGTAGTTTTGAACTTTATTATATATTTCCCACTGGGAAGTAATTAAGCACTTATCTCTTTAAATATTGTGTCTTTCAGTTGAAATCTGAAGTAAGGCAATAAAGACAGGAATTTTGTCTTATACTGCATTCCCTTCACATAAGCCAAGACTGGTCTTACAGCCGTGAAGCAAAGGCATTGCAGAAGCTTTGCTCTCGTTTCCATGATAGAAATGATCATCAATAGCAATATGAGAATGCCTTGTATTGACTGTTTTCTTTTACTTCAATACCAGAAATAATACATCCAAGATCATTTTCTAGTGCTGCCTATATTTTCCCTGTAACAAGGGAGCTCATTCTTGTTTAGAGGAAAGGCATTGCATTATACTTTGAAATTAGTCGATGACAATTTTATTGTACTGTTTTAGCTTGATTAAAACTCCATATTTTGACAATGACTTAGGTTTGTCTTCCTGGTGTTCATTCAACTAAAATAGAGCTTCAAGGGCAACAGACCGCTTCACCAAAGGCTAAGTGTGTACCGAATGACAAATTGCAGGTGCTTCGTAGAGCTAGATTAGTGGAACCCTTATCTAAATTGTTTACATGTCAGGTTTCTTTGGTAGCCCAGAATAATTTGGATAAATGAGCCTCCCTATTGGTAATTACATTTTCCTAACAACATTTCGGTAAATGTACATGAAAAGTAATAATAGCTTCCACCAGAACCCTATCCTGCAGCGTGTCACAAGCCCAGTTCCTGATAGTGCCTGACACTTATTACTTAAGTCCTGTATTTCTAAAAGCAGAGACCTCTGCAAGGTCTTTCCCCAAACGATGCTAGCTTCAGCTGCAAAGAATGAACGATCTGATTCTACCTGCAACTTACTTTTGGTGTGATACACATGTATGAGAAAGCGTAAGCTTCCTGAAGCAGGTATTCTGCATTTGAGAACCTCTTGACAAACAACTCCCCCCCTCTTCTCTTCTCTCAAAATTCAGGCACACCTCTGGGGGAGAGCTATGCTTCGCCCCACTACTCCTCTCTCTGCCGTAGCAAGTCATGCCTATTCATGAACAGGTGTTTCACTTGGGTTCATGGGCACAAAGATGTTGGCAAATATTATTCCAGAGCTAGGTTTGTAGAAAGAATGAGAAGATTATAAGTGACTTGCAGAGAGTATATAGCGAGCTCCTCTTTAGGCTCCTACCATATACAACTCAGCTGTAAGAACAGAAACCAAACTCACTGCCAGTGAGTCACTGCTGACTCAGAGTGATCCTGTAGGACAGGGGAGAACTGGCCCCCACGAGTTTCTGAGACTGTAAGACCTCTGCACAGGAGCAGAGAACTATGGCTTTCTCCTGCATAGACCTTGGCGGTTTTGAACTTCGGACCTTGCAGTTAGCAACTCAACTTGTAAGAAGTGTGTTACCAGGGCTCCTCTAGAATTCCACTATACTGTAGGTGAAAACATGCCCTATACCCTCCACCCCCCTGAAATAACCCATGGAGCTCTAATTTTATGTCAGGGTGTATGTGTGTGTATGAGGTTGGGAGGGTAAGTTAATATGTTTATGAAAATCTTTACTTTTAGATTTGTAACCCATACTAATATACTGTAGTGCTTCTGAGAAGACTCTATTTCTACTCTCTCTCTCGCTCTACACACACACACACACACACACACACACACACACACGGATTTTAAACTTTCCATTCCATTTTTAATGAACTATTTGAAGCCTTCCAATATATAAGACAAGATACAATGTAAGGTATGACAAAATAATAACAATTTATAAATTATCAAGGGTTCATGAGGGAGCGGGGGCTGGGGCAGAAGGGGGAAAATGAGCTGATATCAATGGCTCAAGTAGAAGCATATGTTTTGAGAATGATGATGGCAACAATTGTACAAATGTGCTTGACAAATTGGATGTATATATGGATGGTGATAAGAGTTGTATGAGCCCCAATAAAATGATTAAAAACATTTACTTATAAAGGTCATTATAATCTTCAGTATGGATTACCGCTCAATGAAAAGAAAACCAAGATCTTCATGTTTGGATGAATAGAGGACAACATCATGATACATAGAGAAAAAAATGAAATGGTCAAGCTTTTCATTTATATTGATCCACAAACAATGCTCCTAGAAGCATCTGACAATAAGGCAAACAATGCATTTCATTAGGCATACCTGCTGCATAAGACCCCCCTTTTCTTTCTTTCTTTTTTTTGGCAAAAGATACCTTTAAAGGATTGCAGAGGAAGTTGGTCCCTTTGAGGATTGCAGGATTGTCTGTGGTATTTTCAATCGCCTCCTATGAAATGAACACTAGAAAATGAGTAAGGAAGACCACAGAAGGCTCGATGCATTTGAGTTGTTGTTTTCAGGAAAAATGCTGAATGTACCGTGAATGGTCATCAAAAATCACCAAATCTCTCTTGGTGGATGTACAGCCAGAATGGTTTTTAAGCACAAGGATAGTGAAACTCTGTCTCACAGACTTACATGATCAGGAGAGAAAAATGCCTGAGAAAAGCCCCATCATGTTTTGTAAAGTAAAGACCATTTAAGAAAAGGAAAATCCCCCTGAGGTAGGTTGATATAGTGGTTGTAACAATGGATTCAAGCAGAACAAAATTTGTGAGGATGTCACAGGATGAGACACTGTTTAGGTTTTTTGGTACACAGTGCAAGTCAGAGCTGATTAAATGACACCACCTAACAACGACAACAACAACACACACACATACGCCTCCACACACAATCATCCCATCATGTGTAGGTGGAAACCTCACAGTCATTTGAACAGAGGATGTTTAATGTAATTAATTATAACAAGGAATCAAACTAACATGGACCTGGCTATAGAATATATAAAATGTCAATAATATAGACTTTGAGGAAATAAAATGGTTGCTGTTTAGTTGATTCTGACCCATGGTAATCCCCGTGTGTCATGGCCTTGCCAGGGGTAGGACGGGATCCATAAGGTTTTCAATGGCTCATTTTTCTGAAGATCACAGAGCATCCTTTCTTCCTATGCCTCTCCGGGTGGATTCGAACCTCCCAGCTTCCATTAAGCATCCAAGTAAGGTATCTGGAGACCACCAGATATCCCTGGAGCAGGCATTTCTCCCAGTGTTGAGAATGCCCAGGTTAAGCGCACTCTTCCAGGGCTGTTATCCAGAGGTTGCTGGAGAGCTTACAGTGGTTGGAAATCAACCTTTTCCAGGTAAGACAGATTCTCTTTCATACTAGTACACTTTTTTGGTGAATTTTTATTCTATTTAGACATAGAAGAGCAGTACTTTAGAAGAGGAATAGACTTAAGCCCTTTTTTGCTTCAATTTTAGTTCTTCTGTTTTCTTGAGTTCCAATGATATTTGAGTCTGAGCAGACACCATTGGCAGGCTCTATCTAGCTTTTCAACCATGATGTCCCCCTTGTGCCAGACTATCTTGACAGGTGAATATATTGAGATGGTAATTGCTGAGGCAAGAACTCAAGGGTCCAGAGAAAAGCATGCTGGGTTGGGAGCAGGGGAGTGGAGGCAGAGGCTGGCCTGTTCTAATGAGAACCAGCTGGCTCTGAGAACCGTGACCTCTGCTGTCAGATGCAGCTTGTTTTCTCTTAGTCTCCAGTCTGTTACCTAGGTGGACTTTGAGCATAATTAACATTTTTAATATTTAAATTAAATAATTAATTTATCATGAGGATTAGAAAATAATGCAGATCTATAGTAGCCAGAAAGATGTTTCTTTGCCTTCTTCAATTCTTTGGTACTCAATATATAGTAATTAAGGAAAAGAAGTATCATCTTTGAATATACTTGGAAATGCCACGCTTTAAAAGATAGTGTGTACTGATTTAGTCTGTGTTACAATGTTGCACTAGAAAAGGCTCTCAACCACACTTTAAAACAGTTTATAAATGGAACAGGGCTAAATGTAAATTAAATAATTATTTCTATTAGAGGATTTTCTGAGCAATCTCTTTTTCTGCTATCTTGTCTCTATCTTCCTTACAGTTTTTAAAAGGGTTAACCAGGAAGAAAGTGGTGACTGAGAAATAGGCTGAGTCACACAATCCAAGTTTTACACACACACACACACACACACACACACTAACACACACAAATGCATGTGTACATGTATAAGTATATAGAGTTCGGAATATTAGAAGAATGGGGGTAGATATGACAGAACTTCACAAAGCTCCTGGAAAAATGCTATTTTCTTCCAATTTCATTTCTGGTGAACTTTTTGAAACTCCTTTATATATGAAATAGGGACTAAAGAGGATTGACTAAACCCTATCACTGGGGTCTCTTGTTGCCCTGTCTCTGAGATACACTGAAGGAGGTCTCTCTTATTTTTTCTGGGGGCTTGTGTGCATCCAACATGGTTGCCTGGTCCTTTAAACAATTCTGGAGTATGAATATGATAACAGGCTTAATTTTTGATAAAATAAGGGATTGATATTGTATGGATAATCGCATAATTAAGTCACCTATGACTTACATCCTGGATATTAGAGAAGTATGCATAATATTGACAGACATTTGCTTCCAGAAAAGCCTATTGGTATGCATCTCTGAATCATTCAGATTAGTAACATTCAAAATACAGCTAGAGGCACATGCTTTTTTGTAGTGAGAATTTTATGGATGACTTCTTAGTAAGAATTTGAGATATTCAATTTTTCAAACCAGATCCAGAACAACAGCTTCAGATCATTATTCATAAATTATATGAATGTTGCAAGAGAAAGTCTAAGGGGATAAAAAGGAAGGTTTGGGGACTTTATTTTTTTTGAAATATTTATGAAGAAGACAGGTTCCCTGGATTTGGGTTTGGAGGAAGAAGGATTGGTTTATGAGAAACCTGTGATTCCTTAACAATAATATTCAGACTCTTAAAACAGTGAAAGCCAAACAGTCAAACAAAAGATAAACAAGATTTACCAGGCTTAGATGTCAAATCAGGCTGAGTAAATACCGAGTTAGACTATTTTGACATCCCAAAGGAAGGCCTAAGGAGTTGAAATGTTTACAGTGGAACTCAAATAAAGAAGGAGCATGGCCTGAGCAGAGGAAGCTGAGAAAAGGACATCAGGCCTCAAAGACCTGGTGCAAGCTTGTGGTTTTGATGGGGTCCATGTTCAACAAGTCTCTTTGGAGATCTCTACTCTAGCAGGTTCTGCCGGGTGCTTCTCTGGATCTCTTAACACAGGCTTTTGAAAAGCTCTTGCTGCAAACTTGATTTTGACTCACGGTACCCCACGTCCCTTTGAAAAGAACTGAACTCCATTGGGTTATCTTGGCTGAAATCAGCGAAAAAAGCAAAGACCCTCAATGAAATGGATTGACACAGTGGCTGCAAGAAGGGGTTCAGACATCGGACCGCTTGTGAGTATGTTGCCAGCCTGTGCGGGGTTTCAGTCTGTTGTGCACAGGGCTGTTATGGGTGGCAACAGACTTGATGGCACCCGACATCAGCAATCACACTAATTAGAGAATGTCAACGGGATTTTCTTCCATGATGTTGCTAGGTATGTTCAAATGAACAACCTTTAATCTAGTACATTATTCAACTCATAGCAACTCTTTGGGAGAGAATAGAACTGTCTTACATGACTTCCCAGTAATCTTTACAGAGGCAGACTGCCATCTTTCTCCAGAAGAAAGTGCGCTGTGTTTGAATTAGGAACCTCTCAGGTTGAAGTTCAGCTTTGTATCTATTACTCTACCTGGCCTAGTAGTCGAGTGCAAAGTACCTGCGCCACCCGTTGTCCTCCAGGTTATCTTTTTCACTGATTACATGTGTACACACACACACATACATACACATATTTAATCATTTTATTATTGGGGTCTCTTACAACTCTTATCACAATCCATACATCCATCCATTGTGTCAAGCACATTTGCACATATGTTGTCATCATCATTTTCAAAAAATTTTCTTTCTACTTGAGCCCTTGGAATCATCTCAAGGCCTCTCCCCCCCTCCCCCCACCCCGGATGAATCCTTGATAATTCATACGCTGTTACTTATTTTTATGTCTTACATGGACTGCTGAAACTCCACCCACTTTTCTATTGTCCACCCCCCTGGGAGGGGGTTATGATTGGTTCCCCCTTCCTCCCCCCACCTTCCCCTACCCCTCCTGGTATCTCTACTTCATTATTGGTCCTGAGGGATTTATTTGTCCTGTATTCCCTGTGTTGCGAATTCTTATCTGTACCAGTGTACATCCTCGGGTATAACCAGATTTGTAAAGGAGAATTGGCATCATGATAGTATGAGGGAGAAGCATTAAAGAATTAGAGGAAAATTGTATGTTTCTTCCATGCTGTACAGCACCCTGACTGACTCATCTCTTCATTATGACCCTTCTGTAAGAGGATGTCCAATTGTCTCCAGATGGGCTCTGGGTCTACACTCCATACTCCTCCTCATTCATATGGATATAATTTTTTGTTCTGAGTCTTTGATGCCTGATAGCTGATCACTTAGACACCACATGATCACACAGGCTGGTGTGCTTCTTCCATGTGGACTTTGTTGATTCTCAGCTAGATGACCACTTGTCTTTCTTCAAGCCTTTAAGACCTCAGATGCTGTAGTATCTTTTGATAGCCACCATCAGCTCTCTTCACCGCATTTGCTTATGCGCCTGTTTTGTCTTCAGTGATAGGACTGGAAAGGTGAGCATCACAGGATGCCTGATTATTAGAACAAAGTGTTTTTTAATTGAGGGCGTACTTGAGTAGAGATTCAATGTACATCTGCTACCTTAATACCTAACATATATAGATGGATATAGATATATTTCCCTATCATTATATAAAAATACATTTACATAAGTAGATCCCTGTATTTAGACCTCTATAAATGTCCATGGCCTACTAGTTCTTTATTCTTGTTCCACTATGCTTTTCTGCCTCTATTTGGGTCTCAGTAATTCCTCTCAGTTACATTGCCCATGGTTAAGTTCCACCAGGCATCCTATGCCCTCCTTGCCATTGTTTTTCGATCACTGTTGTTTCCTTGTCCATGGGTATGTTGACACCCCCTTTCCTTTCCCCTGCCTCCTCCTCTCCTGTCTCCCCCTGTAAGCATTGGTCCTGTTGTTTCCTCCTCTGGATTGGTTATCCCAACTATCTTATCTAGATAGACATGCAGAGACAATAATAAGCACACAAAAAAACAAGACAAAGCAAAACAAAATGACAAAAGAAACAAAAAGTAAAAGAGCAACAGCAAAAACCCAACATTAACAAGAGAAAAGACTATATAGAGTTCCAGATCTCTTTGTTGACCTTTAGGGGTGTTTTGTGGTTGAGTCTGATGAGAGGCCATGCTCTGGCCCCAAAGCATATACTGGATTTTCCCCAGGGACTTCATTGCTTTGCTCCCCTAGCTGCTCTGTTGCATTCCTGTAGTGTTTCACTCCGGTGTGGTGGGGTCAGATTGGACACAATTCCTGCACTGTGTCTCCAGTGTTGTCCCCTGTAGTGTTATGGGTTAGTGAAGGGTGTTATGTCTCCTGGTGGGGCCAGCCCTATGGTCCTCTCTGTGCATTGGAATACTGTCTTAAGGGTTTGGTGGACCGGGATGTGTTACCATCCTTCCCCTGCCCTCTTTGTTTGCTTCTGTGTGCTGTGATCAGATGTGCCCTCTCCCTGAGCTGTGGCTTCAGGCTTCACTGATACTTAATGCACTTCAGTCTCCGTCACCTTTTCATTCTGAAGTGAGGGTCCCCTACAAAGGCTAGTTTAAGATGCATGTATTCACTAGATACACATGATTGCATTCAGAATCTAACTTAGTAGCAGTTCTTAGAACAACCAGAAAAGTTCTATTTTATTGTGGAATTCTTGAAAAGTTCCAAGAGACAGAACACATACATGGATCCTCTATTGATTTCCTACGACATACCACAAATTGGGCTACTTAAAAGAATACAATGCTTTTGTTTGTTTTGTTTTTTTTCCCTCACAGTTCTGAAAGTGAGAAGTTCTAAATCAAGAAGCTGACAGGACTGGAGGAGAAAAGGCTGCCTGTTTCTTCATGGTTTCTGGTTCCAGCCAATACTTGATATATCTTGACTTGTGGAGGTATCAGTGCAAGGTCTGGCAAGGGGCTTTCTTTCCTCCGCATGGCCTTCTCCTCCCTGACCACTTCCATCTTTTCTCAATACATCTTGATGCTGCAATTGGCCCAGTTTTGAGGAGTGTTGCTCTCTTTCCATCGAGCGATCCTCCATAATGAAGGATGTAGTCTTTGATATTAATGAGGAAAGCCCTCCCAGCCCTCATCACTTTCAGCAAATGAGGTCATGTCATCATCTGTTGAGAGTTATTACTGCATCTTCAAGCAGCCTTCTTCATGTGGTCCAGCATCTCGGGTCGTCTGTTCTGCATTCAGATTTAATAAATGTGATGACAGGATGCAGCCCTGATGCACACATTTTCTGATTCTATACCAGGCACTGTCACTGTCCCCTTGGCCTGGTTACATGTCTGCCTCTTTGCCTATATACCTGTTCTGTGTTAGCACAAGTACATTTTCTAGTATTCCCATACTTCACAATTATGGATAGGCTTTTTTTAATGATCCATTGACTCAAATACCTTCACATCATCAATAAAACACAGGAAGACATCTTTCTGAACTTCTTAGCTGTCAATCAGTCTTCTTCTGACATCAAAAATGATATCCCTTTTCCCGTGTCCTTTTCTGAGTCTGGCTTTGATTTCTGGCAGTTTCTTGTCTAAGTATTGCTGTAGTAGTTCTTAAGTGAAATAGCTTCAATTTTGAGGAAACCCCAAATTTATTTTCCATATCCTTTTAAGTGGTTATGATTAGTGAAAAAAGTCTACACATAAATGCAACCTAGCTCAGCATTTCCATTTAATGAGTATTGGCTATGAAAACATCAGCTATGATGTCATAGAAATGGGTAAGCAGCAGTGCATAATAGCTTATCTTTCCATAATAAGTCTCTTTCATTAATTTGGATCATGAGGAACTTATCAACTGAGAGAGTGTTCTCAGATTTCAGAAACAGATATATTTGTGCTTCATCATTTTTTGGGAAAACTTGTTGTTTCTGTTGAAGTGAGACTGGATCAACATGCCTTGGTAATTTAATCATTGTGTGACTAATGACATTATGAAAACTAAAGGCAACAGTAGGTTTTCAAAGGCAACAATGACCTTTTGGTGTACGCTATGTCTTTTATATTTGTTACATAGAATTTATACGTCAAATGAATACATAAGTATGTAAAAGGTAGCCAGATGGATAGATGGATGGATGGAGAGAGAGAGCGTAGGCAAGAGTAAATGATAGCAAGGTTGAAAAACAGGAAAAAGTAAACATAGCTGCCTTTATCTGGAGGTTTTGTCTTTCTGTCTATGGCTAGGACCTTCCTGGTAGCCCTAGGATTCTCTTATGTTCCGCTTTCCTGAAAATTACCCACACTTAACTGCCAATGTGTGCCCATGGTCACAATAATTACAATTATGTTTAATCATAGGGTAGCACAAATATCACCATAGCATGTGGAAATAGCAACATTGAATATGAACGATTAAAAGTTAACAACAACATGTCCTCATGAGGCTTCACACAGCTGTACGAGGCCACACTGGGAAGAACGAACTAGAGGGTCAATGTCCAGCTGTTCTCGCTAGAGTGAGTGACCAGACTGGCAGTGACCGTGCCATGCTCCCAAGCTGGCTTTTGCAATTTGAATTGACTTGTGAATTCCTTGTTCTCCATTGGAAATCCTTGCAGTTGCCCCAAAGGTGTGTGACATCTGTATACACTCACTATAAGACAAGAGCTTGGGAGCCACCTGGGAGAACTTTGTCTCCCTCTGTCCTTCTGAGCCAGACTCGTTCATGCTTCCATGTTGTTCTTCCGATGCAGCTCTCTCAGTCCTTGTGGGCCTTCCTTATTTTTGATTGCACCCACTTACAAAAGCCACCTAAGACTTCTTTGTGTAAGACTCATTGCAAACTCTTGGGAGTAAGGACAACCCCGAGTTACACTCTTTTCAGCCTTAGGTATAGTTCCACTCTCACGTGGGCCATCATGAGTTAAAGTCAATTACACAATATAGCAACCTGTGTTGGAGTTGACTGAAACCGACAACCGGTTACCCTGGATATTGGAGTCCGATGAGTGTGTAAGCGGTCAACAGTTAATGACCAGCTGGAAGGCTGGAGGTCCAGAAGCATTCAGAAGAACATCAGAAGAAAGAGCCTTCCCCTGGCAATCTACTTGCAAAGTCTACTTGTCATTGTATAGAGCCATTTGAAGCTCTATAGAGCACAGTTCTGATATGAGACACTTGAGGTTGCTATATGCTGGAGATGACTCCATGACAACCAGTTATGGTTACCCTGAACAAGCCTTTCCTCCACCTTTGCTGCCATCACCTGCCCGAAGCTCGGCTATAACAGGCCCTGACTGGGCAAGGATAGCAAACAGTACATGGCTAGCTGAAGTTCATTTTTATAGCTTTCTTCAGCACCTAGCAGCAGGTTGAATAAATAAGTGGTTTTCCATAAAATGTCTCTTGTTTTTACTGGCAAAAAGCTGAATAATGGACTGAATAATGAGCTTAGTATTATAGCAATTTGCCTGAATTTGGCATTTATGATCATAAGCACTCAAATTTTTTAGTGGAAATCAGAGGATGGACTGCTTTGAAGTAAAAGACTCTGTCTCGCTTTATGCCAGTACTGCTATACACATAAATAAAATGCATAGACAGTTCTTAGAACACATTAAAAATAATCGACACCTAAATGCACAGCCTGTCATAAGAATATGATATGTCACGTGGAGGAAAGTGACTTTAATGTGGCTTTAACAATGATATCTGTTTGGTTTATTAGTATGAAATAAAGAGATACTTGTGCAGATCATGTGATTAGTGATGGACTTACAGACATCCTTCATTTGGTGTGGCAGCAACAGTGTATCGGAGTTAGGAAAATGCTGCCAACTGATAAGAGCTCAACATCATAATGGTGACAACCAAAAGTTTATAAAAATGAGAAGAAAATAAATTAATTTTATATCATGTTTCCAGTCATCTGGGCAAGAAGTTCAATGGGATTTTGCAAAAAGTGCATTGCTAAGCTAGGCTTTCTGAGAACTAGTTAAGGCATGGAAACTACATTGATGATAGCTGACATTGAACTTTGTAAAGTATTACAGCAAAGTTATGCTTATTTTAACTTCTCTTTACTAGAAACCTGGCAGGTATCACCATTTTGTTTCCTTTACTAGCTTGCCTCCAACTTGTAATTTGTTAGAATCTTGGACATGACCTCAGTTTTACCTTACAAATCTGACTAGATTAGAATGTGTAAACTGCTACAGCTAAAAGCCTGCCACACAGGGAATCCAGAGCAGATAAACCCCTCAGGACCAGTAATGAGAATAGAGATACCAGGAGAGTAAGGGTAAAGTGGGGAGAGAAAGGAGGAATGGACCACAATGATCAACATATACCCCCCGCCCCAGGGAGATGAACAACAGAAAAGTGGGTGAAGGGAGACAGCGGATGATGTAAGATATGAAAATAATAATTATTTATCAAGGGTTCATGAGGTAGGGAGGATGGGGAGGGAGGGAAAATG
The DNA here is from genome assembly GCF_050624435.1 of Tenrec ecaudatus. Lineage (NCBI taxonomy): Eukaryota > Metazoa > Chordata > Mammalia > Afrosoricida > Tenrecidae > Tenrec > Tenrec ecaudatus. The sequence continues at coordinate 202,026,736 of NC_134532.1, forward strand.
AGGAGCTGATGTCAAGGGCTCAGGTAGAAAGAAAATGCTTTAAAAATGATGATGGCAATGTATGTACAAATGTGCTTGACATAATGGATGCATGCATGGATTGCGATAAGAGCTGTAAGAGCCCCAAGGAATATGTTTTAATAAAATAAAAAAGAAAAAATGAAATAAAATTTAAAAAATAATAAAATATAATAAACAAAACATTTTTAAAAGAAGAAAATAAAAATTATCATTGATCTGGCAAATGCAGAAATAATCACAATGAACCTTCTGGTTTAAAGAAGTTAAGCTACATGGTCAATCACATAACCTAGTGAAGGTAGAGTTAGGATCCCAATGCAGAGGGTTGTGTTCAGGTGGAGACACTTTACATCATTATACTGTGCTGACTCAGTCGAAAGAGTGCTTTGTGCATAGGCATTACAGTGTGATCTCTCTGGAAACTTTAGTCAAATTGTTATTGAAGGCTAGAATGTGTGGCATTAGCACTGTAAATTATCCCTTTGAGTATGAAGCATGGTTATTTAAGTCTGTGAGGGCTCCTTGGTAATCTTGCAGATTGTATGCAAACAAACAGCAGCAGCTCAGGAAATGGCCCTTGGGTGTTTGACTAGGGTAACTCAATAAGGTTGAGTCAACTTGAACTTTCTTGGCAGTCTGCGTGGAGTCATGGTGGCATAATGGTTATAGTTGGGCTGCTAACTTCAAAACCAGCCATTTGAAACCATGAACCACTCCAACAAAGGAAGACAGGGCATTCTAGTCCCATCAAAATATAGTGCCGGAAACCCATAAGGGAGTTCTACCCTGTCCTATAGAGTCACTCTGAGTGAGCATCAACTCAGTGGCATGAGCTCTATCAGCTCTGAGACTCTATTTGACTGTGAACCTTAGGAAGTTTCTTCTATGCGTGATATCTATTTCTATTTTTTTAATTCTATTTCTACATACACTTCATAAAGGAGCTGTAGATATGTGTACTGTACTTAGTATGGCTTTATAAGGCATCCATTGCTACCAAAGCACATTTCGTGAACAAAAAGAGAAGTGGAGTCATGGTTCCACGGAATATACCTTGACAGGTCGAAGGCGCATCTCATCCATAGTGGAGGATGAGCTGGTATTAACAGTTGTGGGAGAGATATCAAGTAACTGGTCCCCTCCACCACTACATTTTCTTCTACTTCTTCTTCTTCTTTTTTATAGCTACCAGGGCTCATTCTCTCTACTACTGGTGAGGGTACAACATTCATTTCTATGTTACAGCAGCTAGTAATTTTCAATGGTTTAAGAACAATTTCATTCAATTTTAATACAACAAATTCAATTATTGATATAACAAATGCTTCTTGAACTTTTGCTCAACTTGACTCCTTTAAGCTGGCAATCCAAACTTGGCCCTGAAAAATAACGTTATCTCTTATGTTAACATTTTTCATAGTTCATACAGTGTTTCATATTCATATTTAGCACCATCATTCCATGTTGAAAAGATGGTATATCTATGGAGTTTGTGTTACTAGTAGCCAAAGCAGCAGCAGTGGGCTGAAGTAAATGCTACTCCAAGATTAACGAAGTTCCTTTCAGAGTTCTTGGGTGTCGAATATAATTAAGTTTACACCTGCCTCCATTTCCTTCTTCCATCTGACTTTCAATCTTAAGTTCTCGCCGCAAGCTTGGAGGGATGGGTATCCATTTGACTTAGAATGACACTGTTAGATGTAATTGAGTTGGTTCTCAGGATAACCCCCGTACAACAGAATGAAACAATGTCCAAATCGATGCCATCTTCACAGTCTTTGCTATGCTGGAGCCTGCTGTTGCAGCTGCTGTGTAAATCCATCTTGTTCTGTTTCAGTGACCCTCTGCTTCATTAAGCATGATGTCCATTACGAAGAACTAATTCTTCCTGATGACATGTAAAAAGTCTGTGACATGAAGTCTCACTATTCCAATATACATACATACATACATACATACATATAAAATTTAGAGATAAACTTGTAGAAGAGGGGATCAATTTTACATTCAATAGTTAATACACATTTTGCAATCCCCTCCATGTAACATCACTTATCAAAAAATGTGCTGAAAAACGAGTTTGTCTTATACACGGGTCAGTGGTACTCCAGCGAGGTGTAACATCTCACGGGAGATTGCCCTTTCTCTGCTGTTCATTCAAAGCCCCACTGACACTGCAGGGCTTTGAATGTTTGTTTACTCACATCTAACCAATCAGAGCTGTCCTATGACATGGACGGCTGCAATTCGCAGAAGCACCCGTTGTGATTCACTTACACCCCCAGCTAAACTGGTAAGGATGTGTCTGTGACTGTGCTCCGTCTCTCCCCTCTGTTCCCTGTTGTTAATTCACATCCTGCATTTCCCACCCTACGCTTATACTCGATCAATCAGTTTTTCTGGTTTCCCAGGTAATAATTAGGTACCTCGGCTTATACTCGGGTCAGCTTATGTTTGAGTATATACGGTACTTTGTTCTTGCTGCCCGTGCTATGTTTGATCATTGTCACCAACTTCTCAATTATGAAGCATTCCTTGGTCATTGGCTTAGCTTTTGCAGGCATATAAAACTAAAGAAAATATAGTATTTGGGCCAGGCACATTTTAACCCCCAAAGTGACGTCTTTGCTTTTGCTTCTTGTGGGAAATTAACACTGAGGGAAATATGACTAGGACTATATTCCCTAAGTCATAACAGAGGGAATCTGGGAAGCTAGTATTCCACGGTAGGAAAGCCACCACTTTGGTGAATTAGAGATAAAATCCAAGTACATTATCCTGCTTTAAATATTCCCACAGGTTTTCCCCTAACAGCTATGCTGCCTTCAAGTGAGCACATGGCTGATTCTATCTCCCTATAGAAGCAGACATTCTCTTGTTATCTCCTCCCGCTGCAGCCCTCAGCCCCTCTCTTACCTTCCCCCAGTGCAGGTATTAGGTTTCTTCACCTGTGAGCTCCGGGAACTTATGGTAATTACCACCCACCTTGTGACTTATGTACCACATAACTACTGAAGAGGCATGTCTTCTGGCTACCTATAAATACCCCAAGATAGTAAAGACTCATTCTCTCTACTCCCACCTTCATGTGGACCACCAAGGTGAGCATGCTACCATAAAATGTGTTTGACTCCTTTATTTTAGTCTCTGTCTATCTACCATGACTTCACGGTAACCTTTACATATTATCGTCATACAATTGCACCTATAGACCCTTTGGTTGTTACAAGCTGGTTTCTCTGGCAGCTTCTGGCATTTCACATTTTGATTTTTTTCTTTAAATCAGATTTGACCACTTCATCATGCCACCATTTGATTTCTTGACTACTGCTTTCAGGGGCATTGAGTGTGGGTCCGAGGAAAATTAAATCCTTTAAAAGGTCACTTTTTCCTTGCTGCTCATGTGATTTGGTAAGTTTTGTCTTCTTTATATAGAGGCTGTGGACTTGGGTCTTCATCGGCCTGCATGTCCACATCTTTTCACTGTCAGCTAGCAAGTCTGTGTGATCAGTAGATGCCAAGTTCTTAGTGTGTCTTCCTCCAAGATCATTGCCATACTCTTCTTCTGTAGTCCTGCTTCTCAGCTTACTTACACTGCATACAAAAGAAATATGGATTATAAAAGACTACCGCCCTGAATTTAAACTATGCAGTATCCCCCCCTCCCTTTTTTTGTTTGAATGCCTGCCTCTTGGTCTTTGTACAATTATGTTTTCTGAAGTTCCATTATTTTCAATATTATCCAGACGGTGTCATGATCCACACAATCGCCTGCCATTGTACAGTGAAGAAAACACAGGGAAATATTAGTCTTCTCTGTCTTCCCAATCCCAGCTGATGTCAGCAACGGCACCTCTAATTACACATTCTCGCCTGAATCCAGTTTGACATTCTGGAAGTCCCATGGCAATGTACTGCTGCACCTATTTCCAAATTATCTTCAGCAAAATGTACCCTTTTATATCAAGAATATTGTTCAGCCTCTCTGCTTTTGGTTGGGTATGCATAATGATCTTTTTCACTTGGTTGGCCTGATAAGTGTCTTTCAAATTTGCTTAGAATAGATAAACGAGCGTTTTTAGTGTTACCTCCCTTTATTGAGATCTCTGTATAAGTATTATGACAATTTCTTAAGCCTTGATTTCCCCAAGTCATCCGTGAAGCTTGGACTTCTTCCTTAAATATTACCCATTCTTAATCATATAATTTCTCCTGAAATGATTGAATGCCAACCAATTTCATCCTTTTTGTTGATTTCTGAAATTAATATTTTCCCATCGAATCCTTCAGTACGACAACTCTAGGGTTGAATTTTCTAGTTCTTTGAGTGTGAGAAGTGCCAAACATCTTCCACTTCTTGGGGGTTTCTAACGCTTGGTCTCTGCACCTTGCATTATACTACTTTAAACTGTCACCTAACGATAGTGTGCAAAATATTCTTTTTTGTATAAAATGACTCTTAAATTACATAAATTATATAAATGGAAATAACTATTTTGTAAACGTTTATAAATTTCAGTATTATCAAACATGTTTTCAAAGAATATAACTGTGTCTCTTCTATGGGAAATATCAAAGTAAACAGTGGATATTAATGTTTTTTCTGTGCCTCGGTCATTTACCAGCACTTAGGATTTAAAATCATCCTATTGATCATTTGCTAAAATTTTAGGTGTTCTGTAGGAATAGTCAGGAATAGATATAAGTGTTTAATCATATATTCTATAAAATGCATAAAATACAAATTCTCTGCAACATCTTCTTTATATGAATCAGACCTACCTTTAGTGTGAAGAGTGTTTTCACTTTGTAGGCTAAACACACCAGTGAAGTTTCTCCTTTTTCAAGACTTGCTTACAAATATGTTCTTGTTGTTACGGTTGTTGCTAGGTGCTATCAAATCTGTTCCAACTTATAACAATCCTGTGTGAGTAACAAAATTAAACAGTGCCTGGTCCTGCGCCATCCACATAATTGTTCTTATGTTTCAGCCCATTGTTGGAGGCCACAAAATCCATCTTCTTGAGGCTGTTGTGATTTTTAATAACCCTTCTGCTTTACCAAACTTGAGGTCCTTTTCTGGGAACTAGTCTCTCTTAACAACATATCCAAATTATGTGGCACACAGTCTCACCATCCTTCTTCCAATGTATATGTGTTGGTTAGTTTGGAAATCCATGACACTTCCACTATTTTTAGCACCATGATTCAAGCGCATGGCTTTTCTTTGGTCTTCTTTATTCAATTCCCAACTTTCACATGCATATGAGGCCAGTGAAAATGCCATGGCTTGAGGCAGGTGTACCTCAAAGTATCCTCAAAGTATCATTCTTGCTTCCAATCTTTTAAAGTGGTCTTATGAAGCAGATTTCCCTAATGCAATATGTCATTTGACCTCTTGACTGCTGCTCCCATAAACATTCATTGTGAATCTAAGCAAGATTAAATCCTTGAAAACTTCAGACTTTTTTCTTTCCTTTTTAAAAATACTTTTATTTGGGCTGTTACATCTCATAACATTCCATACATTCCTCCAGTGTGTCAAACACATCTTCCGCAATCATGCCGGGAAGGTGGGCATCACCTACTGCCAGATTGTTAGAACCAAGTGCTCTTGTGTTGAGGGAAAACTTGAGTAGGGGCCCAAAGTCCATCCACTACCTCAATGTACAAAGGCCAACACTCTAGTTTTTTATGTGTTAATGTATTTACATATGTACATAACTGTTTCTACCTTCTATAAAGAGTTTTGTTTCCTAGTTATCTCCTTGAATTCCTTTTACCTTCCGTCTGCCCCACTATCATGCTCACCCCTCATTTGCCTCTCTGCAGTTCCTCTCGGTTTGATTACGGTTGCTGTAGAACTCAGCACCCCCCTCACCCTCAATTTTGGGTCCCTAGTTATTCCCTAATCCATGACTTCATTTGCTCATCACTCCATTTCCCCCACCTCCTCTTCCTCCAAGTCCCCCTGGAACAGTAAGTACCTTTGCTTTCTCCTTGAGTTTGCTTCTCATGCCTACCATATATAGGTAGACATAACAGAAACAACACAGACAGGACTAGAAACACAAAACCAGATAAAAAGGAAAAGGAAGCAAGGAAGGAAGGAAGGAAGGAAGGAAGGAAGGAAGGAAGGAAGGAAGGGAGAGAGGAAGGGAAGAAGAAAGGAAAAAAGGATGGAAGAAAGCAAGAAAAGGAAAATCTTACATTGTTATGGGTCTGTCTCTTGGCCTTTGTGATGATCTCTCCACTGAACCAGCGGAGTTCAAGGTTTTGCCTTTCCAATCTACTTTCAGGATTCCTCAAGGGCTTTTGACTTTGCTCTTGCTGCTGATCTGTTATCTTCCCCCTACTGTGGTTGAGGATGGCAATCTAATATTTAAACTAAACATTAAGATAAATTTTCTCAATATAAGATTCTTTTCTTTTAATTATAGAAACAGAGTATTAAAATAGAAATGTAACATATTATATCATATATTTTAGAGGATATATTAATCACATAAAATGAATAATTCAATACCTATAAAAATTCCACTAAGATGTATAGGTACAGATTTGTCATACAAAAGTTAAACTATACATCTTACTATATGACAATGAATAACAATGATTTAATAGCAATATTTTCAATAAACTTGCATTACTGTTATAACTTTCTTATTCTTATCATTTTCTAATGAACTTAAAAGCTGTCTATTTAATAAATACATACAAACACAATTAACTAGATTTTGAGATATATTTCCAGATAAATCACTAATTATATCATAACTCAACCAACAATTTAACACAACTAATGACTTCAATGGCAAATAGCTCATATAACTTTTGTAATATAAAGTATGAGTATTATTGTCTAATGTAAATTTTGACAAAGTTAATGTCAAATCCAGGTGTGGCCTTTTGTTTTTCAAACAAAATTACAATAAAGAATGGTCTTTTAAAATCTGCAGAATCATTAGCCATTCAGGAGATGCAAATGAAGGCAAAGAGGAGATACCATATCACATACACAATTATAGTATATTAAAAAAGGAAAACAACAAATCAAATTCCGGAGAAGTTGCAGAAGACTGGAAGCCCCATACACTGCTGGTGGGACTCTAAATGTGTAGACTCACTGTTGAAAATAATATGGTGCTACCTCAAGCAACTCAGAATACAAATGCCATCTGACCTAGCAGTCCCTCTGGCAGGTATAGTCCCTAAAGGAGCAAGAACTGTAGCACCAACAGACACGTACACACCCATAATCATCACAGCACTGCTCATAATAGCAACAAAATGCAAGCAAACTCCCATCAGTGGAACGATGGATAAAGAAGCTCTAATGTAGGCACACAGTGGAATCCTTAGCAGCAATAAAAAACAAAGACAAAATTAAGCATCTTGTGCCATGGATTGACCTGGAGAATATTATGTTAGTGAAATCATCCAATCACAAAAGGAAAAATATTGTATGAGACCACTACCATAAAGAAAATAAAAACTAAGGCAGACATTTTCATGCCAAGTGAACAGACTAGTGGTCGTCAATGCTGGAAGGAGCAAATGAGGGGAGATGAAGCAATAGGCTAAAGGTTTGGCAGGCATTAACTTAGGTGAGGGGGAAGATAGCAATCCGCACCAGAGAAAGAGAAATCAACAGGAAGGGGGTAGGGTAAGTTGCTGGCGGGTACTTTAAAGAGTTAAATGCAAATTTGATGATCAGAAATGTAAACCCCCATCTAATTCAAAATTTTAATATTTCAATATTGCTTCTAGAATATTGTTTTGAACTATTAAAATTCTGCATATGTAACTTTTATAGGTAACTTACCAAATCCTTAAAAATAACCTTTCCATTTGAAATTATGATAATCACCAATTTGCCAAGTTTTATTGTCATTTTATTTTCCATTTTTACCTTCACCATTTAGTTTTGTGTTTTATGAATTCTTTGTGCATAATGAGGGGGTGTTATCAAGGAATTGATTTTTATGGGTGTGTGTATTATATATTATTGAATTCCATACAGAGATTTTTCTCACCTATGAAGTTAAGATTTTTCTCCAGTACATACTGAGATTATCCACAAAATAAGAAAATGACAAATTTCACAATAGGGAAAAGTGTATTTAAGACATAGTCCCAGAATATTCACAACACATACAGACATTTGAAATCTTGTGTTCAACTCATTTATGTTATCTCTTGTTCCATTTGTTTCAGCTCCTCTACTGTCTACTTCTGGCTCTTTTTCCTGTTAGCATTTGATTTTCTTTCTTAAGTTCCCATCTCAGGTATGAAGGATGAGTATTATTTGCAACAGTAGCTACTGTCAATGATTAGCACCTGTGGGGTTTTTCTGATAGATTACTTTTCCTTTATCGATCACTCATTAGTGTAGCTGGTATGTCCTGAAACTTCCATGCATCTTTGGCTTGCTTTATTTCAAGACTCTTGCTGCTGGTAAAATGTGCATCAATCACTGTCATCTTTAAAATGACAAATGCAATCAAAGTTAATGCTTTTGCTGCAAGAAATTAGAGTTCTTAGAGTACAGTTTTGACATGTAAAATTAAGATATGCTCACCTTGCTGAAACAGTAAGTTAAGCATATTGGATGGGTCCTTTGTAAAAGAAGAATAGGCCATTTAAATCAACACCTAGATCTTTTATTTACCCCTTAGTCACACATTCCTATCTGGTAAATGGATTCTCCATAAGGTTTTGGTTTATTTAAAATTATAGTTATTTTTTATGTACAAGAAAGAGCTTTATTTCAAGAAGTATTTGTATATCAATAAGACATCAAAACCCAGTCCAACTCAAGTCCCAAAGCCCAATGTCAGTCCCTAAGTCCCTCTTTAGACTTGTGTAGCCACAAGCCAATGACACAGAATGATGATCTAGGAGTCCAGAAGATCCAAGGTAGATGGGTACCTGTGGTTGTATGGCTGAACTCAAGTTCTGTCTGTCAATTCTGACTCAATACAAACCATGGGGTCCAGACTGTGGGGCACTTTGTGTCCTGTTCCTCCTCCTCCTTCGCACATAAACCCAGTTTGGCAAAATTATTTATCTATGGAACCTCACTAAATATGACAAAATTTGAGCAGTGGGTGTGTATCTAAAATAAATGAATCACATAGAAAATATTGTCAAAATCATGTGCAAAATTGGAGTCATTAGAAATTTGACCAAGAATCTAAGGAGCACTCATGAATCAAAATAGTGCTGGAGCTGGAAAAAAGGATGTGACAGATTTATATCCTCTCACCATACTTATTACATCTATATGCAGAGAAACTAATCAGAGAAGCTTGAATATGTGAAGGAGAATTTGGCATCAGAATTGGTGGAAGGCTTATTAACAACCTATAAGATGCAGATGACACAGACTTCTTGCAGACAGTGAGGAGGAATTGAAGCACATGCTGAGGAAGATGAAGGATGGTAGCCTCCAGTACGGATTACAACTCAGTGTAAAAAAGACCAAGATACTCTCAACTGGAACAGTGGGTAACATCATGATAATTGGTGACATTGTCAAGGATTTATTTTTTGCTTGGATCCGCAATCAATGCTCATGGAAGCAGCAGCCAACAGATCAAAACCTGCATTGCATTTTGTAAATCTGTTTCACAGGACCTCTTCAGAGTATTGATAAAACGAATGGTACTCTAAGGATTAAGGTGTGCTTGAACCAAGCCATTGTATTTTCCCTTGCCTCATAAAGCATATGAAAGTTGAAAATTGAATAAGGACGACCTGAGGAGAATTGATGCATTTGAATTGAAGTGTTGGAGAAGAATATTGAAAGTGCCATTCCCTGCTAAAATAGCACACCAGCCGTCTTAAGAGAAGTAGGGTTTAGAATGCTTCTTGGAGGCAAGGATGATGAGACTTCTGGCAGACTTTGTACTTGTCTTCAGGAAAGCCCAGTCCCTGGAAAGTTATGTCATGTTGGTACTGTGGAAGGGGCATGGAGAAACAGGAAAGCTCTCCAGGAGATGGTTTAGTATCTTGGCTATGTTAGGGTCGTGGATTGGGGGACCTCGGTTCTTGTTCACACAGCAGAAGAACTTTTGTAATCCAAGTGAGTTTTTATGAAGCTAAGGAGAAGTTTCAGGTATTACAGTCTCAAAAGGTACAGTGCTATTTCTGGAAAGTGGGCCAGGCCGTGGGGAAGCCACGCAGGGATTCACAACTGGGCATGAAAACCATGAACTCCCAAGGGGCCTAGAGGCTGTGTGGGCCTCTGCCCTGGACTTAATTCCCTTCTGTCCCACTGCCTTGGGGGGTGTGGTTGAGGGTATCGATCAGTCTTATTTGATGAGTTAGTAAAACCTATATGATGCCAGGTACCTAGGTTGTGGCTTTAATTTTAGGTTCAACTGCATTTAGGGGACATAGTTTGTACATGCTCAGTTTGGATTCTCCCACAGGTGTCCAATGGTTGCCTGATTTCTTTCCAACCCCATTGTAGTGGCCCTTTGGAGGCATTGTGGAAACAAGCCCCCCTTCATCCCTACCTCACTTGTTTAGGATCATCTAAAATCAAACCTAAGTCGATAGAGTCAATTCCACGATAGGACAGAGTATAACTGTTCCTTAGGATTTTTGAGACTTTCAGTCCTATTTTCCTCATCCTGACCCACTGTGGGTTCAGATTTCAGACTTTTTGATTAACAACATATCATTTAACCCACGGTACCACCCGGGTTTTTTAGGGACCTCTGAGAGGATCTGCATTAGGAAAATATATGATGTAGTTTCACATGCACAATAACTTGTAGACAGTCTAACACAAGAGCTTGCTTCACTTCCTCTCTCTGGGATTGGGCAGAGTGGCTTCTGTGATGATCTTTATGGATTCACATATACTGGGCTCTTAGTAGTTAATCAATTCAGAAGAAAGTATGGTTGTAACTGAAGGATAGCTATATCTAGTTACAGCCTTTACTTCCCTTTAAAGAAAGCACTTTAAGATGATATAATGAGTCAAGGATAATGTTGGAGGTGAGTGAATCTGAATAGGTTAATCAGCTTGAAAGGGAGAAGATGCGCTGCTACTGATTTCTTGAGATACACAGGTCCTTGAGGTGGTATTTTAAGTAAACTTTTCAAGTTTAAATAAGGATGACACCTTGCCACAGGAAATCAAGAGACCAGAAGTTTCTGTCTCCTCTTACCAATTCAGGATACTTTCACCATCTCATACTATTTAATTATTTGCTATACTTTATTAATTTATGTTGCCTATGTGGACTGAGTCACTTGGACAAAGACTTTGTATCCCAGACAGCTATCTGATCATCAATCTTGAGCAAGGAGATTTTAGCTTATATTCTCTACTTACTTCCCATAAAACAAGGATCATTATAAAAGAGACTTTTTATATGCTGTTATTAATAAATTTTGTATACTACTTCCCTCCAGTAATAAGACAGGTCCCAGGTGTCTTTACTTTAGTCCTGACTTTAAAGGAATTGGAGTTATATCAAAATAACCATATTTCACAGCTCTTTCCTTAATAAATTTTTGAGTGAATGAGTGAATGAATAGTGTAAGAGTCAAATTAAATAGTTGATAATCATTGTCATTGAGAAAAATGAAAAAAAAGGCCACAGTAGGAAAGGTACAGTTTTCAAAATGGAAACAAATTAATATTTTTTACTTTAGAAAGTAATTTTATTTTATTTTTAAAACCATTTTATTGGAGGCTCATACAACTCTTTTTTTTTCTTTTACATTTTATTAGGGGCTCATACAACTCTTATAACAATCCATACATATACATACATCAATTGTATAAAGCACATCCGTACATTCTTGGCCCTAATCATTTTCAATGCATTTGCTCTCCACTTAAGCCCTTTGCATCAGGTCCTCTTTTTTTTTTTGAAGTGTACCTTAATCTTTTTTTTTTGTAACAATTTATTAGGGGCTCATACAACTCTTATCACAGTCCATACATATACATATATCAATTGTATAAAGCACATCTGTACATTCTTTGCCCTAATCATTTTCTTTTTTTCTCCTCTTTTCTTTTTTTACATTTTATTAGGGACTCATACAACTCTTATCACAATCCATACATATACATACATCAATTGTATAAAGCACATCCATACATTCCCTGCCCCAATCATTCTCAAAGCATTTTCTCTCCACTTAAGCCCTTTGCATCAGGTCCTCTTTTTTTTTCCCCTTCCTCCCCTCTCCCCCCTCCCTCATGTGTCCTTGGTAATTTATACATCGTTATTTTGTCATATCTTGCCCTATCCGGAGTCTCCCTTTCCCCCCTTCTCTGCCGTCCGCCTCCCAGGGAGGAGGTCACATGTGGATCCTTGTAATCAGTTTCCCCTTTCCAACCCACTCACCCTCCACTCTCCCAGCATCGCCCCTCACACCCCTGGTCCTGAAGGTATCATCCACCCTGGATTTCCTGTGCCTCCAGCTCCCATATACACCAATGTAAAACCTCTGCCCTATCCTGTCCTGCAAGGTAGAATTCGGATCATGGTAGTTGCGGGGAGGAAGCATCCAGGATCTGAGGGACAGCTGTATTCTTCATCGGTGCTACATCACACCCTGATTGACCCACCTCCTCCCCTAGACCCCTCTGTGAGGGGGTCTCCAGTGGGCTCATACAACTCTTCTCACAATCCACATACGTCCATTGTGTCAAGCACATTTACACATTTGTTGCCATCATCATTCTCAAAACATCTGCTTTCCACTTGAGCCCTTGGCCTCAGCTCCTCATTTTCCCCCTCTCTCCACGCGTTCCCCTCCCTCATGAGCCCTTGATAATTTATAAATGATTATTATTTTGTCATATCTTTCACTGCCCACTGTCTCCCTTCACCTACTTTTCTGTTGTCCAGCCCATAGGGAGGAGGTTATATGTAGATCCTTGTAATCAGTTACCCCTTTCTAACCCCTCTTAAAATTAACCCCTAACCCCAGTAAGTCCTATTTAACTTCTGTGAGCTCATCCATGACACTGACATTCCTATACAATTTTTAGAGCCAATATAATTTCTTTTAATTTGGAGGCTTGACAGAAGGAAAATAATAAGAGACTCAATTCACACTTTTTGAACTGAATTGAAAATCTTTTATCTTGAAACCCACTTGGTGAAGATGCACCACCTCAACTCACACCCAGACAAAATAGAATGGAATAGAAGGGATCTATTTTTACCAGTTCACTGAGGAAAACGCTTTCTCCTCACTCATCCTCAAAAACAAAAACAAAAAATTACTGCCCTGGGAGTCCTATGGGACAGTGTTACTGTGACCTTTAGGATTTCTATGAGCCAGAGTGAATTCGATGGTTTTAATATATAATGGTATTCAATCCCTTAAAATAGCATAGGTGCTATTAGTCCATAATATTGTTATATTCTTTATGTTGTAATAGTACTAACTTAAGGAGACCTGGAGACCTGGTGGAGTAGTAGATTCATTGTTGGACTGCTGATTGTAAGGTTGGTGTTTCCAAACCATCATCAATCTGTATGGAGAAAGTGCAGACTGTATACATCCCTACAGATTGACAGTCTCCTAATGGGATAAGGGATACCACGACTGATCCCAGGTGGGTCTTGGCTGAAAGCAAAGACATGCAGAAAGAAGTTTATGTGTGTTTTATTGATTGGGTGCAGGCATTTGACTGTGTGTATCCTAATGAAGTATGGATAGCCTTGAGCAGAATAGGAATTCTAGAACATATGATTGTATATGGGTCAAGAGTTGTGTGAACAGAACAAGGGAATACTGCATGTTTATTTAAAAGAGTTGTGTGTCAGAAAAGGTTCTTCACCATACGTATTCATCTGTATGCTGAACAAGTCATTGGAGAAGCTGGATATGTGAAAAAGAATGGGGGGTTAGGATTTGTTTTATTAACAATTTGTGCTGTATGCGTGACATGGTCTTGCTTGCTGAAAGTGAGGAGGACTTGAAGCACTGGCTGATGAAGATAAAGGATTATAACCTTTAGTGTGGATTACAACTCAATACAAAGAAGACCAAAATCTTCAGACTCTCTGGGAGGCAGAGACTCACAGTATGATATTCCATATGGTTAAAGAGGAAGAAGCTGGTGGAGAGTGCAAATATTTCAGATGTGCTATTTCATACCATTTGGAAATTAGACAAACCACCTCAAGATTCACTTCCCATCATGGCGTCCTGACTATAGAGAAAGATCAGTTAATTGATCATTTTGAAACCACAAAAGTTCTCAGGGAAGTGCATATCATGGACTCATTGTTTTTCCTTTTGTCTGCATGGTTCTTCTCTCCAAAATCAAAGAAAAATACAACAAAAAGAAGCCAAGTAAGGAAATGGCCTACATTTTCCATCACTTAATAAGATGACTGTTTTCCCTTAGTCAAAATTGCTCTTCTCATAGATTGTCTTATTTCATTAGGACTCTGACATAATAGAATACCACACAGTGGTGGTTGTAAAGAACAGACGTTTGCAGCACAGATTAGACCACAGTCAAGGGCCAGCAGGACTAATTTTCTCTCTCCGCTAGAGAGGATGAGATTTCCTTGTCTCTTTCAACTTCTGGTGACCCAGTGCTTCTTGAGTTTTCTTGGCTTTTCAGTGTGTCTTCCGATTTATGTTGCTCTTCTCCCTGCATGACTCAGTCTCTGGGTTTTTTCCCTTCCTTTTACAAGAGCACACTCAGCCACTCGGGAGAGATTGTTGCTGTTAGACGCTATTGAGTCCATTTTGACTCATTGTGATTGTATGCACAACAGAAAGCAACACAACCCGGTCATCCTACATCCAGTCCTATACCATCCTCACAGCTGTTCTTATATTTGACTCCATTGTCGCAGCCGCTGTGTCCTTACCCTGTGGTTGATCTCTCCTGATATCCAGAAGGGATCAGTCCCTCTATCACTGCTGTATAAGTTAATTAAACTATGGCAGCTTCAATTTTGATTAACAATCTTATGCACAAAAACCTATTAAAATGTGTGAACTAAAAGGTCATCCACATTTTCCACAAACTTTTTGAAGCCCCTTCATATGACGGAACAGCATCCTATGAAGTCATTGCTGTGCTTGAGTTTAGTCTTGCCACTGTGTTAATCCACCTAGTTGAAGGTCTTAATCTCCTTTTCTGACCTGCTACTTCCCCAACATGGTGTATTTCTCTAGAGACTGGGGTCTCCTGATATCTTGTCCAAATAAGGAAGTTGAGATTTGAGATATTAGCTTCCTCACGTCCTCTGTTTTTTTTAATCATTTTATTGGGGGAATATTTTAGCCCCTAGCACAATCCATACATACATCTGTACATATGTTGCCATAGGTGATATTAAGAGTTCAAGTTGCATCCTTACTTCAAAGGAACATAGAGCTATTTGAAGAATTGTTGGTGATAGGAAAGAAAAAAAAATTCTGAAAACATCCTGAATGTCTACGAGTCAATAAACTAAGTAAGGCCCATGTATGTTCTACTACCTATATGTCAGTTGGCTGTCCTGTGGTGACTTGCACATGACTGAGATCCTTGAAAGTGTGCCATCAGTAGTTAACATTACCAGGAGAGTCAACCATGGTGGACAAGTTTCACTGAGAACTAACTTATAGGAAAAATGACCTGCTGAGCTACTTCTGAAAATCAGCCAGTGAAAACTTTATGTTGCATAACCAAATATTGCCTAACTCACTTGAATAGGTCACACCAGTGGGGATGATCATTTACAGGAAGAGGACATCATTTTGGTCAAAGAGAGGGCCAGTGAGGTTGAAGGTGGCCCTTGGTAGGATAGAGTGGCACAATAGCTACAAGGATGGATCTCAGCATGCCACTGATCATGAATGTGTCAAAGGACTGGGAAACATTTCATTCTGCTGCACGTCAGGTCAATGTGATTTGGAGCTGATGAAACACAGGACTACACATCTATATTATGAAACATCATGCAACTGCCTTAACAGAGTTCCATCTATGCATGCTTTTTTTAAATTCTAAGTTGAAAAAGAAATCCAAGTCAAAAAACCAAAGTTCACTGTCATTGAGTGGATTCTAACTCAGGACAGAGTAGAATTGCCCCTGTGGATTTCGGAAGCTATACCTCTTTATGGGAGTAGAAAGTCTCATCTTTCTCCCACAGAGAGGCTTTGGTTTTGAACTACTGACCTTGAAGTTAGCAACCCCAAATGGTTAGCCACCATGTCACCAGGGCTCCTCATAAGTTATTTCATTCAAGGTCCTTGTACAGATCGGGACACTGAACCCCAAATAATTATCTCAGCCTTAGTCTTTGGAGGTTCCTGAACTCCAGACTGATTTTCTGTCCAACCTTTACTCCTCTGCTTCCCACTTCAGACACAATTCTGGCGACAAAGTTCACGTTGAAGCAGAGGGCTGGTGGGATGGCTCTGCATATGGATTTGCAACGTGCTTTAAAAAAAAAAAGGCTTTTAGTATAACATCTTCTGAAGTGTGAGTTTAAAAGAATACATTTACTGTCCTGGAGAGTGTGCGACATACAAACTGCATTAGGTGGCTTTCAGCTCCAGCACACAGTCAGTGACACGCACTGTCCCAGAAGTGTTTGCTGACTGATTTTCCAGGGGAAGGTCAGTGCCCGGCGTGGTACTTTGCTGTGCATCATCATGGCCATGGCGGATCCTAAATATTTGATCCTGCTGTGCTGATGAGAATGGGCTGTGACAGGAAGCTCCAGGGCACTTGTTCAGTGTGATCGTCCTCAGGCTGCTGCTTAGAAATGAATCCTGAGGACACAGTCAAGGATGCTCAAAAGGCACCGCGGAGCCTCAGGCTATCTTTTGCCTTCAGCTACTCAAAATTAAATTGAGAATTTTAAAACCAAGGCTAAAAGAAAGCTTACTTGTTAGCATCAGCTAATATTTTGTTCTATGTAAGAGAAGAATTGTTTTTTAAGTCCAACAATATATATTATTCTGGTCCACTGACCGCAGTGTGTTTTGCTACTGCTATCTTGCTTTGTTGTTTATTTTCAGTAAGGGGACCAATGTATGTTATCCTATCCATTTAAATGTGAACTTTGCACACAGCTAGGAGTTGGCATCTTAGGATATAGGTACTTATTAGCTGCTGGATTAGGATGTGTGTTTTTTGAAGGGCATTCAGTCTAATGCATTGGTGTCCTTATTAATAGGAATGCAATGGAAACATTACCAGGAACCTAGGGAAAAGGATTATTCATAATAAGGACAATTATAATCTGGATGTGATCCTGAAAGGCCGGAAGTTCTTGCCATTTCAGATATCCCTCAGTAGACCAGCCTGGGATGCGCTTCTGAAAGGTCATAGCCTGGAACACCAATGAGAGAGTTCCTTTGCACACAAGGTGTTGCCATGAGTTGGATTTGACTCAACAGCAATGAAGAACTCTAACTAGAGATGTGATGGGCCTCCTGGGTGGTAGCAACCATCACGTGCTTGAATATTACACAAACGGCTGGTGTTTCAAAACCATTGAGAGACAACTGGGAAGGAAGACGGAGAATCGACTTATAAAGCTCAGCCATTGGACCCGTAAGGCACAGTTGTACTCTGATGGATTCATTCTGAGTCCTAACAGACTCTGCAAGAACAGGTGTGATTTTAAAACTGTTTATAGAGTGTAACTAGTAAATCCTGTTTCTGTGATCACCTAGTGCCATTGCATTGAATATTTCTAGATGCCTTCTGGGTGAGAAAGCTGTTTTATGGAACAAATCAAGATTGCATTTTTTTAATACCATGTTTGTTTCTCAGAATCATTAGTCCTGGTGCTTTGCTGTCTTAAAATTACGGTTTTTACCTAAAATTTGTTTTATTTAAGTCTTTTCTTTGCTGACAACTCATACGTGTTTTTATGATAAATAAACAGCATAAGGCAATTCCGTCTCGAATGAAAACCAGGGCAATGCCATTTGTTACTGCGACAGTATGACAACAGCCTCATAGATCCCCTCCATCTTCTTCAGGGACTCATCCATATTCAGCGTCCCCTGCCACATCCACATGGATGCCCTCTGTATGTGTCCTTCCACCTTGCCCTTTCTTCAGAATGCTGTACCAGTGCCTCTCATGCCTCGTACAGATCTGATCCTATGAAAATGAGTTCCTTCCCTTATGTGGCATGTAAGGACAGGAGAAGTGGTTCTGTGTTGGGCTGCTAGCTCTAAGGTTATCATTAGAAACTATCAGCCAGTCCACTGGCGAAAGATGAGGTGTTCTGCTCCTGGAAAGCGTCACAGTCTCTGAAACTCTCCGGAGCAGTTCTACCCAGTCCTACAGGGTTGCCATGCGCCTTCATCAACTGGATGACAGTGACCTTGCTTTTATTCACATATCCTTTATCTCTTGCAGGAGTGGTGGTGGGGGAGTCAACACAGTTTTACTTATTTTCATTTTTAATACCACCTTTCCCCCCTCAGTCACTTCCAATTTAAATGGTATGTTTTTTTTGTTTCTCTTCTTTTCTTTTCTTTGGTGAAGGGGTTCAGATTCTTAAGAGAATGAGGTAGAAAGGCTTACACCATTCATTTAAAAAATGAAACAACCAACTACCGAGCCAATCAACTATCCAAAAGCACACCACACACAGATTATTGGGTGGAGTTCTACTGAGTTATATTGAGATGAACCAAAGAGTCTGTATAATGTGATCATTAAAAGAGAGCGAGCGAGCGAGCGAGAGAGGGAAAGAGAGAGAGAGAGAGACTAGTTTCCAATAAATTAATAGAGGAATGGTAGAGAATAGCAAGCTGGGATTCTGAAACATATATATGACCTCGTTGTTTTTAAATACAGTAGTTGCCCAAATGAAATTCGGTAAAAAGTAGGTGTCATCAGGCCTGTCTGTATCCATTACTCTGAAATGACACCATAGGACCATGTATGGTTGATGGCATTTGCTGAGACCAAAGTGACCTGATTCTTCAAGACCTTTTTGATTGCCTTTGTTCTAACACAAACATGTGCCTTCCTGGACTCACTTGTGTTTCCTTTTGCAATGGAAGGCTGGGGATGCATATTCCTAACCACATCCCAACATCACCACCACTTACAGGTGGTTTCAGCCGCATCTGATGCTAAGGCAACCTATTATCTTCCCTGATGTATAATCAGGTTTATTTGTGTGGTTAATTTCTCTGTCAGCCTCACTGAAATTTCCTGTGGATCAATGGGACTATTATAGAGACATCAATTTGTCATCCTTGATTTGCTATTTGGCTCCAAGACAGTAGTTGACTTAGGTTCCTTTGATTATCAATAATTGGTAACCAGTTAGCCTCAACTTGACTCTGACTGGGAGGTCTCCAACTTCCAACTTTTATGTTAGTAACTGAATACCTTAATTTTTCCCTGTTGATGATGACCTACTGGATCGCTTACTAAATTGTTAGCATCCTCTTCCCCATAATCATAGATTTTGTGGCGGGTATGGAAGATGATAGTCAATAAATTTGCCTTTTAAGTTGTCACTTTGATACATGAAGTCACTCTGATGCAAAAACGTCCACACTGTGAGGAGAGCTGTGAAGGAGAGCAGATGAAGTCCAAGCGCATAAGCCCCAGTGATCCCCGCACAGGTTACCACAAACAACAGTACGTAAATAAGGGCACTTGGCAATTGCCAAATAATCACCAGATACTGCTTTGATACTTCTAATAATCACATGTTTGGCTAGTCAGAAGACACCATGGTGACTTAAGGTTCATAAAGTGCTTTTTAATTCCAGGACTAAATTAGAATCCCAGTTCCTGACTTTGCGTGGTCCATTCCGTGGTGTTGTTGCTGTCAAGCCAATTCGCACTCCTGACGGCCCTACACTGCTGTTCAGAATGGTTCCCTGCATTCCCAAGTATGTGACCTTCAGGAACAGATTGCTAGGCCTGTCTTCTTAGCCACCCACGACTACTTTTGAACTAACCATCATTCATCTAGTTGTCAGGAGCTCAAAGTTTTGCTATTCACAGATCCCATAGCCTTCTCCCAATGCCACTGAGTGACCATATTTTAACTCAGAGAGTGCCTATGTAGAGTTTCTGAGCTGGAAATCCCTCAGAAAGAAACTCCACCCAGAAAGAAAGGAGCTATAGGCTCATTGTGAGATTTTATCTGGCGTATTTGTCAAAGAATTCCTCTTTCCTTTGAATGCATTTGTAGGACATTAAAACATTTAAATGTGAATATTTTATCTTCTTGATGGTATCTGTAATACATATTAGGGATTCCATGGTTGATGCCACGAAAATGTACTAGACTCCTAGAATAACTTTTGGGCTTGGTGAGACGTGGTATTCATTCATAAAACTGCCAGCAAAGTGGATGCAAGTGTTAGTAGGACTTTGAGATGTCATTCATGGCTCTAAGTAGGAGAGCAAGGGGGTGTCTGGAAGAAGCATCGGTCTGGCATGGGGGCATTCCTCACTCATGGACACTAGCTTGTCTGATGTATCAGGATCCATTTCAAACCCTGTGACTTTGCCACAGGCTCTGATCTGTTTCCTTTTACCACCCCATGGTGTGCTATTTTTATGCTGCACATGTTTAATTGTGCAACTTGTGACACTTTGAAAAGTATAACAATGTCTATTCTTACTAAGAGACACAAAAGAAACCGAGATAGGTTCAGAGGAATAATCTTAGTGGGTGGGGGTACTCGAATGTGGCAAGTGTTTTCTGGGGAAACACTTGATTATCCCTCCCACGAGGAGGTCATTCTTCTTTGCTTGCTCAGCAATTCCCTGCCACCCCCACCCGCCGCCCAGTGATGAAAACACTTGATGTTTTAAAGGCACATTTAAAGGATCGCCAAGATAACCCAAGAGCACTTAAGATTTGCCTTACTCAGACTTGACCTTCTCTGAAAGAGCTCGGTATTAAAAAAAACATTTCCTCCCAAATACAATTATGAGATATGCATCTCTAAATTCCCTGGCACTTTCGTTTACCTCCGAACGTGACTTAACAAGACAGTGGTTGGTTGTGGCATTGCCCCTTGTCATAAGGCCTGTGGCTCTGTGGTGGTCTTTGGTGCTTTTTCTTCTACAGTGAATTAGTGGGCCTTTTCCATTCAGTTAGGTTATCACTGAACTGCAGTGCACTTGTGTGGCCTCCCTGTGCTGTAGGCCCTGCCTCTTTTGCATTTGTAGAAAGCCCTGGGGCCCTCAAGAAGTGTGGTACAGTTCGCTCACATTTCTCAGTGAATGACAGTGGCTTGGATCAAACCATCTATGAAACATTAAAAGTATCTCTCATGATTGAACACACAGCCCTTGATTGGTTTATGATGGAAGATAGTGGTTATGCTTTATCCAAATCAGGTAATAATCAAAAACACATTTCCTTTTCTTAACATCCTATGACTTTTGTATTTATCCAATTTGGTTTTGTGTGTTTACTGGAGGACAGTATTAGCCAACATTATTTTTCCTACAATAAATATATACAAATAGTGGGTCTAGACATTTAAAATACCCTGCAGACATCCAACACAGTCAGCAATTGGTAATTACTTTCTCTAGACTAGAGAAAAGGCTACTCATATTGGTGCTCTGGGCTTAAAAAACTGAGCTTTCGGAGAGAATTGATTTCAAGAAGGTTCCAGAACAGGATGACTGTAAAGGGTGTTGACCGAGGATGCAGAGCGATGCATAGACAGAAAGTATCCATTTGTTTACCTGAGGTAGTCCCATGACTCACTCCTGTACTTTTACAAAATCTTTGCTAAAATATCACATTCCCAATGAGAGCATTTCCTGTCACCTTCTCTATGTTGTGGGTATCTAGTCCCCTTTTACTGTTTTATTACTTCTTTCCCTCCATTATAATACAATCATCACAGGCTGATTTTGTTTGTTTGGTTGATTGGTTTATGTAAACGTATTCAGAATGTTAACTGGTAACAATTGGTTGGTGCTCATAGGCTTATTAAAATGTTTTATTATTGTACTTTGTACATAGACCTGTTTGTAATGAACCTGTTTTTTAGCAGAATAATTGTAGATTGACAGGTAATTGTGCAAATGACCACCCAAAGATGGCCTTTCCCTTCCATAAGAGCCTTCCACTGAGTGAAAGATGAATTCTGATGAAGCCCAGCTTACCTTGTTTGCTTATTTTCTCTTAACCATCATGGTTGTGGTACTAAGTCTGACACTGTTCTGTCTGACTCTAGGTCCTAAAGAGTGTCTCATAATTTTTGGTGTAAGAATCTTATGCTTTACAGTTGACATGGAAGTCTGGGCTCTATTTTGGGTGCTTTTTTGTATGATTGTGAGACTTGGGTTGAGATTGCATTTTCTTTTGTTGCTGTTGTTGCCAATGGGTGTCCAATAGCTACAGCGCCACTTGTGGACAGGGTATCTATCCTCTATTAAGTTCTTGCGTTCTTTTGTCAAAAATTATTTGTTTGGCTTCGTTTTGTTTCCTTGATTCTGTTCCATTTACCTTTGGATCTGTTTCTTCGCTAGTCCCACGCAATCACAGATCCGAGGCTACTTGTAATAATACATCTTAGAATCAGGAAGATTCCCTCTACTTCAGTCTATCTCTTATATTGCTTTTGCTTCTCCATATAAATTTTAGGAAAATTTAACCTATATTAACAAAGAAAAAAATCTGAAGATATTTTATTAAGAATTGCATTAAGCCTATATATCAGATACCAGGAATTTGATATTTCGCTAATTTGCATCCTTTAATTTATGAGCTTGGTTTGTCTTGCCTCTATTTTATTAGAATCGTCCTCAATTTCTTTTGCCAGAGATTTTATGCTTTAAAGCAGCTGTGTGCATGTTTTGCTACACCTTCATCTGAATGTTTCTTTTGTGTTTTTAATGAATTTTGAATCAGTTTGTATATTAAGATTCATTGTTCAGGTGTTCATGGGTCATATACTATATATACTGAAGTATAAGTCAAGTTTTCAGCACATTTTTAATGAAGTTTTTGTGGTAAAATTAGGTGCCTCAGCTAATATTCGGGTTGGCTTATATTCAAGTAGATACAGTAGTTTTTAATATATATATCTATTATATATTCTGTGAATTTGATGAACTAATTAGTCCTTGAAGGGATTTTTGTTTGTTTTTTCTTCGTAGATGATTTAATATTCCCTATATAGAAAAACATGTCATGTAAACAGAATAGTTTTATTTTATTCTTTTTAATTCATATAGCTTTAATTTAATTGTTTAACTTACTATATTGACTATCAAGGGCTACCAGCCATCAGTTTGAGGCCATCAGTTTTTCCAAGGAAGAAAGGTACAGTTTTCTGCTCCCATAAAGATGTACTGACTCAGAAATGTACCGGGAAAGTTCTACTTCTCCCACAGTGTCAGTAAGAGTCAATGCTGATTTGATGGCAGTGAGCAAAAAGGCTAGTAATTCTCAGATATTTAAAAAATAATAATTCCATTTACAGTAGACATTCCCATCTTAAGTTAGGGGTAAAACATTTCATCTTTCTCCCTTAAGTATAATGTTAGTGATATTTTTAAAAATATGTTTTTAACCAAAATTTAAATTTATTTGTAAAATCCTTTTGAGTAAATGTTCCTAATTCCTATTTTTTCTGAAAGTTTCATTGTGAATGTTGGATTTTCTTTAATGTTAGGCTTTTGCATCAATGATAAGATTATTCATCTTGTTGTCTGTGAATATGGCTGATGTAAGTTCATCATGATTAGGATGTATTGTCCTTTTATATATTGCTGAACTAATTTGCTAATATCTTAAGAGGATTCTTTTATATCTACATTCATAATTAAGGTCGAGCTGAAGTTCTCTTTTCTGGGACTCCCAAAAAACTCACTGCCATTAAGTTGAGTCTGACTCATAGCAACTCGATTACACACAGAGAACAAGAGGCCTTTGTGGGTTTTCAAGGCTAGCTATCTTTTCTTTAGGGAAGCAGAAAGGAATTCAGTAGAGATGCTGGTGCTCTTGAACTGCTGACTTTGAAGTCAAAAACCCAACATGTACTTTACTATTTTTGTCTAGTTTTTTTTTCTAATTAGGTAATGCTAGATTCATAATATGATTTGGGAAGGGTCTTATTTCTTCTGTTTCTGAGAAGACTATCAAATTGGTGTTAATTTGTTTATTTTCCTTTACATCTTTGGGAGTACAAATACTTTCGGGGGGAGGTTTGTAATTATAAATATGATGCCTTTAATAGTTATATGGTTGTTCAATTTGTTTATTATGTGAATTGTGACAGTTTTTGTATTTTTTGAAGAATTGAATTTTTTTATCTAAATTGCTGTTTGGAGTTGATGAGAATATTCTTATAATTCAGGCATCTGCAAGTTCTTTTCTTGTGGTAAAATTCGGTGCCTCGACTTATATTTGAGTCAGTTTATACTTGAGTATATACGGTATGTTATCCTAACAGATAACAGCTCCAAAGACCCTAATTCCAGAGAACTCGTGCTCAAAGGTATAAGGGTTAAGGCTTTAAATTATCTTTTGGGGAATATCGCTTTAAATCCCGAAGTCCAATATAGAATTTAAGAGTTTTCTTAATACCTGCTATTTTCTTTATAATTTCCATTTGATTGAGTTATCAAATGTGTCCATTCACTTGTTCAGGCCATATTTAATTATCCATTAACCTCACCTCCCTAGTCAGTGCACCAAATCCAACGGATTTGTTTTCAAATAAATGCAGAAGCAAACTCCTCTCATTTCTATTGCAAGCCACACCACCATGATGCCTCACATGGAACCCTGCGCTGTTTCCTCACAGGGCTTTCTCTCCTCTTCAGACGCTCCCTTCAATATCTCTGTTTAACTAACTCCTTCTTTTGCTTTATATTCCAGTCTGATTCTCTATTATTACAGGTGCTCTTGCTACCTGCTCAATCTATTCACGTGGTAACAATTTTCTCCCTACCACTTGATCACATGAGTTAGCACTTCATAGCAGTGAGTTAGCTCAGTGAGTTAGCACTTTTTTTTTTAAACAATTTATTGGGGCTGATACAATTCTTTTCACAGTTCATACATATACATACATCAATTGTATAAAGCACATCTGTACAGTCTTTGCCCTAATCATTTTTTTCTCTTTTCTTCTTTTACATTTTATTAGGGACTCAAACAACTCTTACCACAATCCATACATATACATACATCAATTGTATAAAGCACATCCATACATTCCCTGCCCCAATCATTCTCAAGGCATTTGCTCTCCACTTAAGCTCCTTGCATCAGGTCCTCTTTTTTTCCCCCCCTCCCTCCCCATTCCCCCCTCCCTCATATGCCCTTGGTAATTTATACATCGTTATTTTGTCATATCTTGCCCTATCCGGAGTCTCCCTTCCCCCTTTCTCTGCTGTCCCTCTCCCAGAGAAGAGGTCACATGTGGATCCTTGTAATCAGTTCCCCCTTTCCAACCCACTCACCCTCCCCTCTCCCAGCATCGTCCCTCACACCCTTGGTCCTGAAGGTATCATCCACTCTGGATTCCCTGTACCTCCAACCCTCATATGTACCAGTGTACAGCCTCTGTCCTATCCAGCCCTGCAAGGTAGAATTCGGATCATGGTAGTTGGGGGGAGGAAGCATCCAGGATCTGGGGGAAAGCTGTGTTCTTCATCGATACTACCTCACACCCTAATTAACCCATCTCCTCTCCTAAACCCCTCTATGAGGGGATCTCCATTGGCCGACACTTGGGCCTTGGGTCTCCACTCTGCACTTCCCCCTTCATTTAATATGATATATATATACATATACACATACATATATACATATACACATATATACACACACATACACACACTTATATCTTTTTTTTTGCATGATGCCTTATACCTG
Source organism: Tenrec ecaudatus (assembly GCF_050624435.1). Classification (NCBI taxonomy): domain Eukaryota; kingdom Metazoa; phylum Chordata; class Mammalia; order Afrosoricida; family Tenrecidae; genus Tenrec; species Tenrec ecaudatus. Next base: position 202,052,604 of record NC_134532.1, read on the forward strand.
GTCCCTTGGGCACCTTGTGATCGCACTGGCCGGTGTGCTTCTTCCATGTGGGCTTATTTGCTTCTGAGCTAGATGGCCGCTTGTTCACCTTCAAGCCTTTAAGACCCCAGACACTATCTCTTTTGATAGCCGACACCATCAGCTTTCTTCACCACATTGCAACAGTGAGTTGAGGAAGCCGTGTATTTACCACACAGCACAGTGTTTGGGATACATGGCATGTCATGGAGTCAAGCTCGTTACAGGATGACAATTGCATGCTGAGTGTTGCTCATACCTTATCTCATCTCACTTTCAATGTTCACATTGACATGTGCACCCTCATTTTACTGATAAGGAAATAAGGCTTTCAACCCTGGAGAACCAGCTGGGAACTCTAATCATATATTTCTTCTGCCTGCTGTGATTTGGAGCAGAGTTGTTGTCAATCATGGTGAATGTGGGGAAGCAAGAGCTCCCCAATATATGCAGCTTCCCTCTGTTTTTCTCTCAAGTATTTTAACCTTGCTTCTAAAAACTGGGGAGCATGTTTCATCATTCATTTTAAGCGACTCTACTACTGAGACTTTGGGAACCAGTCAAAAAAACCAAACTCACTGCCATCAAGTCTCTGTCTGCTGTAACTCTTCACAGGAATCGAAAGCCCCATCTTTCATCCTTGGTGCAGTTTATGGTGTCGAACCACAGACCTTTCAGTTAGCATTCCAATGCGTTAACTACTGTGTCACCAGGGGAAATGAGGGGATCTATGGAAGACAGTGCATTTCTACCCAATCTGGTTAAGTCTTGGTTCCAAAGACACCATTGTCATTCCTGTGGAAGGACATCATTTCCTTCATGTTACCTCTGGTAAATAGTCAGTCTAACGAACATTGCTCCAACTTTTGTCAATCAAGAAACCAAAAGCACATATAAAATGTGAAGGGTCCCATCTCACAGACCAACTAATACTTATCCACAAGAACAAACTGGGAAACAAACAAAGGCTTGGAGTATAAATTAGGATCCCCAAACCCAAACTACAGCAAACCCACTGCCATCAAGTCCAGTCTGACTCCTAGCTCCGAACGAATTGCCATTGACCCGACCACAACACACAGAGAAGCTATGGGACAGAATACTATTGTCTTTTGGTGTCTGAGCCTGTAAAGCTTCACAGGAGCAGAAAGCTTCACCGTTCTCCCATGGGCCTGCTGGTGAGTTTGAACTGCTGAACTGTGGACCTTTGGGTTAGCAGAGCAGCATATTCCCCACTCTGCCACCAGAGCTCCTTTTCCAATCGATGGATTTGTGAGACTGGGATTTTTTATGGGAGCAATTATCCTGGGGTGTTTGAACTGCTGAACTTGCTGTTAGCAGTACAACACCTAAGCCACACCACTTCCAAACCAAACCAAACCAAACCCAACCCAAAATCATGATCACTAAGTCAATGCTAACTCACTGTGAACCTATAGGGCAGAAGAGATCTGACTCAGTTTCTGAGACTAACTCTGTATGAGAGTAGCAGGCCCTGTCTTCCTCCCCTTGGTGAGAACGCACCTGGTGGCTTCAAACAGCAGACCTTGCAGTTAGCAGACTGGCACCTAACCACTATGCCACCAGGGCTTCTGAAATAACAGTATAGACCAAGGCTGGACACTGCCACAGATACTCAGAAATTAACGGTAGCTTCAGAGAATAGAAAACAAGTGTCTTTTATTGTCATTAGTTTAGCTTCTCAAGCAACTGTGTCTATGGGGGCCCTAGGGGTACCGTCCTGTAAGCATTGCACTGCTAAGCACAAGTTGGTGGTTCAAACCTTGGGAGAACAATGAGGCTTTCATCTCCTTAAAAGATTTACAGCTGTGGAAACCCTGTAAGGCAGCGGTTCTCAACCTGTGGGTCGGGACCCATTTGGAGGTCAAATGACCCTTTCTCAGGGGTCACCCGATCCATAACAGTAGCAAAATTATAGTTATGAAGTAATGACAAAAACAATATTATGGTTGGGTGTCCCAGCGTTAGGAAGGTTGAGAACCACAGCTGTAGAGGGTCACAATGAATCAGAATCCACGCAATGGCAGGATTTTTGTTTTGTTTTATTTTATTGTGGTGGTGGGGTCTTTAGTGAAAAGAAATTTATTTTCTTACAGGCTGGAAGTCTGACTTCAGGGCACTGGCCTTCGGGGAAAGCTCTCTCTGGCCACTCAGGGACTACCCTTATCTGAGCCTCTCTAGCATTCTGTTTGGCTTTCCTTGGCGTTCCCACAAGGCAGCTCTCTTTCCCCATTTGTCCTTACACCGACTGCCTAATTGATTCTTTTGCTTTGTTGTCTACAACACTATTATTGCTAGAAAAACACTTCATAAGAATTTAAAATTCCACAGTTATTCTCACCATTAATCAAAACACCCCAATTGTAAAAGGCAAAGCGAGTTGCATTTTTGCTTGTCGAAAGTTGAAGAAACTGGGTATTCTTTGACCCTGGAAAATGCAGCTGCTCCGACAGGAAGCTCAGGTGCCAGGGATTCAAGTAGAAGGCGCAAAAGGTGCGGTTCCCGGGCTGCTGTATTTTGGAGGAGACGCTGATGATGTGCTGGTGAAAGTGCTCAACCACTAATCAAAAGGTCAGTAGTTCAAACCCACCAGCCTCTGCAACGCTGGCGGATACAGTTCTCCTCTGTGCTGTTGGGTCGCTGGGTGTCGGCATCTACCGGACACAGTGGGTTCAGTTAGCACACTTGGTTTGCCCTTCTGTCATTGTGGAGGAGAGTCTGGCTCCTCTAAGTCAGCAAATACCAGAGCCTGGAGTGGGCAGAAACCCAGGACATTCGATGGCACAGCCTCTTTTCCACCTTGGAGCCCATGCAGCGGAATCCATTTATGTATGACCAAGCGCCTGGTCGCCCTTCGGTGATAACTCTTCATTGCTGTGTATTGGGCACCAGGGTTAGTTTCTAGAATGAGCCTCACCCCCCCACCTCCCCCCGCAACTTAGGCTCCCTGTGTGTGATTCACAGGGAACTGTCTGCTGGCTGACCTTGATTAGCCTGCTTCCCCGTCTGAACCCTTTGGGGAAGCATTCTGGTCCGCCTTGGACCCCCAGTTTCCTCAGCAGCAGCCCTGCGTGGGCAGGGGCAGGGCCCTTGTGTGGGGTGCAGCCCCGCGGACCTGTCATCTCCCTCCACACCTGCTTACATGCTGATTCATTGAAGAGCCGCCGGCTGGCCCCGCCTCCCTGGGCATGAGCTGCGATGGCACTGGCTCCTGGCGAGAGGGGATGCCGGGCTGAACCTGAGCGCCTTACTCCAAGTGTGCGCAGGCATCCTATCTGTTGCCTGGCAGAACTCTCTGGCCCTCCTGCGAAGCAGCCCTCTGTCACCCCCCTGGGCTTCCTGTCGCTGGAGCCAGCCGCTTTGTAGCTCTGGTGGGGAGCTCTCCGAGTCAGGCTGTGGCAGCCAATTCCCCAGGAGTTGTAGAGCAGCCTGTGATATAAACTGAGACACAAGTTTCCCCTCAGACGGTCTGGTTCTTCTTCTTTTTTGGGCCCCCCCCTTTTCTTTTCCATTATCATTGGCAAAGACTTGGGGCTCTCCTCAGAGGAATACCTGGTGGCTTAAGATGAGCGGCTGTAGAAAGCGGTGTAAACGGGAAATATTGAAATTTGCCCAGTACCTTCTCAGACTCTTAACAGGTTCTCTTCATCCAGGTAACGACTTCGCTTTCTGGTTTGGGTTTTGAGGCGGAGGCTGGTAGAGTGCGGGTGAGCCGAGTGGAGACCCAGGTGGGCAGGCCCCCCGTCTGTGCAGGGGCCAGGTTGTGACCAGTGCCAGCACCGGGCGGTGGGGAGTGTGTGCTGTGAGTCACGCTTGTCACACTGTGTGTGCAGTGGAGCTCAGATCGCAGGGGGGTCGCCCTGGAGGCTGTGTGCCTGCCTGGCAGGGTGACTGTGGCAGGTGCCCCAGCCAGAGGACACGGGGTCTGCAGAGCAGAGAGGTGGCTTTGGGGGAACAAGAAAGATGCATGCCTGACTTCTGCAGGGGTGTTTCCCCCCCCCCCCTCTTCCCTGCCTGCTGCAGTTTGCTTGGAAAAAGCACATCTGCTTGCCTGCAGGTTATTTAGACAGCCTGGAGACCTCTTTGATTAGGGGCACATCCGAGATTCTTCTCCAGCCAGGGGTCGCAGAGCTTGGCCAGGAAAGAGTTAAGGCCCTTCCTCATGGGTCTCTGAATTCCTGGCATGAAAATGTGAGCAAACTGTGCAAACAGCCAAAGGGGAAGAAGTCCACGGGAGGTTGGGTGTTTGTCTCATTGCAGTGGGTTTCAATGTTTAACAATTTGCACGATGGAAATAGACACTCTATTTAAATCTAAGTGTTGATGGCAAGACAAATATTTTTCAGATGTTCCAGAATTATGGGGTGCAGCCAGCCATCCTGCCCATGAAATTCCCCAGCAATGCTGTCATTAAGTTCAGTGGCAGGTGGGATTAGAATTCTTTGAGTGCCAGGAAAGATATTCTTAATGGACTGGCAAACTTCTGAGAGACAAAGCGTGGCTAATAGAATCCCACACTCTGATCTTCTCCCGGAAGAGCAGCGGCGTTACGGTTTCGAATCATGACTTGTGTTTGGTCTCCTTTACACAAGGAGAACTGGGCATGGGCAAGAATTCCTCGAGGGAAGAAAACTCTTTATGGCTGTTAACAGAATTGCATTTAGGACAATGTTGACAAGTTGATTAAGGAAACCAATATTGAGAGAATATGGCCATTGATTGATTTCTGCGGAGATGGTGAACGATTAATGGCTATTGATGAATGATGATCAGCTGCTAAGCTGTAAGCATTGCAAACTGGGGCAATATTGGGCATTTGTTTGGAGAATTATTCTTGGGAATCTGTATCTGAGTTTTGCCTCCTCAGAGTTGGGTTGCATTTTCTGCCCAGATTTCCCATTGCTTTCATGTTTCCTCAGTGTTATTAATATTACCTGTACACACGCTTTAAGCAGTTGACGAAGGATGGGGTTTTCATTTGTGCTAACATGTCTCGTTTGGCTATGCATGGTGAACGACCCCTTATCTTGGTATGAAAGTAGGAAAACGTTTTATAAAAGAAAGCTTTCCATGAGGCTTCCGAGGGTTTCGGTCCACTTGTTCTTTTATGATAAGGCCACTCTCAGATGTGACCTGCTTCTTCCTATTCTGTCTGCATAGTGCTGTCTTCTTGCTTGCTGATAGTTTGGATGTAGTTTAAATGAACTTCTGATTTCAGAGAAATTTTATGAAGAGAGTAAAGTGGTTTTATTTATGACAGTTTATGAAATGTGGTCGAGTTTTTAAGCCATAGGCATTCAATCCAAAATACAGTGGATGCTGCTGACTGGATGGTTATTTGTAATATGTCATGTGGGGATGCTGGGTCAATTAATCAGTAGAATCTTATTGCACGCAAACTTCAACACCAGTATCAATGTGGTCCCTTCTCTTCTTGACACACAGGAGAGAGAGAGAGAGGGGGAAAAAGGCATAATGCCTCTGAACATTTAAACTAGGACTGTCAGATTATTATAAAATGCCAGGACAGAAATGTGACTTGGGAAATGTGATAGCAGCAATGTGTTTCTTGTAAATATTCTTCTCAGCTTAGCTGCTGACACTCTCGCTGTGCAATACAGCGGAGTCTTTTCAACTGCTCCAAATGCTGATTGGAAAAGTCAATGAATGCAATTCCTCGTTGCTATGATAATAGACACTGTTCATATTGCAGAATCTAATGTAAAATTCATTAGGGCACTTTCAAGTTCCTTAGCTGTTAATTAATGAAGAAGGAGGAAGCAGAGTGGATTCAGTCTCAATGTTTTTTGTCTTCAGGTTAGATAGGCAAGCAGTTGCTAATTGCATCCTGGGCAATCAGCATGGATCTTTGTCATTATAAAAAATTAAAACAATATGAATATGCTTTTGATGTATTTTTCCCTCTTTTCCTACAAACTTTTTAACCTGAGTTTCTCACAAATGATATTCCTTGGGGAGATCCTGAATTCATTTTCCTTTCTAAAGCAGATTGAGTCTGAAATCCTTCATTTTGGAGTATTGGCAGATGCCTTTCTTTGGCTAGCACTGTGACCTCGACCTTCACACAGATGTAGACAATTGAAAGTGTAAAGATATTTCCATGGACTCGAGATCTCCTTTGATGCATCTTATTAACATTGTCACAAGGCAGAGGACCAGAATAATCTGTTCTTAGAGCTATTGTCTATATGCGTTGCTAATTCTTAGAATTGCTTATTCTTAAAAGATTTTCATTAGTGTTTTCTGTAACATGACTCATGTGTTGAAGCACTGTACATTCAACTGGAAAGATTTGTTGAGATGACTAAGACATTCATGGCACCTGGCACTTAATTGTATGCATGTTTTATGAAGCAGGTCACTTTTTTTAAGTGTCTATTTTATAAACCCCTATATTGACTTCATTCATTAAGAAAACCTAGGTCACTTTTAGGATGCTTCATAATGTATAATACATCTCAGAAATCCATACTGCAAATTTACATGTCAACTGTATGCTGTTCAGCCCAGTGATGTTCAAAGTAGCGAAACTGATTGTTAATCCTTCTCAATAGGAAACCTGGTTCTGGAAATGCTATATGATATTGAATTTGACATCAGACTCATGCTAATCAATATATTCTTGTACATATAAATAAGAGAGTTAATTATGAGGATCTATATAATGACATTACACTGATTCTATCAAGGGGCAGTGGGTATAACTTGTATATTATTCATATAATGGTAATGTCCTATTATATGAATGTGGGCCATTCATAAAAGGTAAATGGAATTGCAGGTGTCATGGTTGGTGTTTCTTGCTTATGTTGGAAATTTTGGATTTGGTTTTGACATTTATCAAGGGTAATAGTTCTCTTGGAAAAGAAATCAAGGACCAGACATGTTCTATGTTTTCCTATCAGTCCATATTTCCTAAATGTGTGCATGAGGTAGATATGGCCTGAAGCTCGGCAAGATACAGGTATAGTGGAGTTCAACTCACCACCTCAGAGAGGCAAAAGCAATTTGTACCAAAGAGCCCTGTTTTGCTGTGGCAAATTCTGCTTAATGCATAGGCCAGGGTGCTTCAAATTTACTTATGTAAATGGTAGTCTTTAAAATTCAATGTAAGTATTCAGCATGTGATCAAGTAGACTACATTTATGGGTGTGGGAAGAGAACAGACCCCGCTTCTGTGTTTCACATGTTTGCTTCCTGCCTCCACTCTTATCTGGAATTAATTCAAGGTGTTGTGGGAGGAGTTATCCACAAAGCCAGTCATGTAATGGTTTTACTGCTTCCATGTTACATTTTTAAAGGATGAAGAGAATGTAGCTGATGACCTGTGGCAAAATCAGAGCATTAAAAGAGCATACCTCTGGCCATATGTACATCATGTTCTTCCCCCACCCCGACTGCAGTCCACCTCCTGATTCCAGATTCCAGAATCACCTTTAAACTCACTGGATGTCTCTCCAGTCCTCCGTGCCTTCCTCCTTTGAGCCCAAGGCAGCCAGCCGCATCCCACGAAGAGTTCCCTAAGGCATGGCGAAGGAGGCTGGGGGGATGGAAAGGCAAGGGCAGTGAGTACTAAAAAGGAGAAAATGTTTTAAAATTGTTCATGATGATGATGAAACAACTCTTTAATGTGATTGAACTATTGAAACGTGTGACTCTTGAATTATATGTCAATAAAAATGTTCCTTTTTTGAAAAAGATAATTCGTAGTAAAAGACAGGCATCTCAATTCCCCAGCCCATGTGGTCCTGGCGTGAGACCATTGAGGAAACAGTGTATGTTCACTCGGCTTGCCAGCTCTAGAATATGCTACTTTTGACCAATAGTCTTTCTTTGTTTCACCTTACTCTGTCAACTTCTGCTGATAGAGTGTGATTGCAGCAAGACTGCTTGTAGCACAAGAAGACATGTGAATATTAAAGTCGCATGGAATGCCACCCCACTGGGCACCGCTTACTCTGGCTCTTCCTTCTACCAAAAGTGCTCTCGGGAAGAAGAAAGAGAAAGATGAGGCCAATTGTACTACACAGCAAGGGATGGGTGACATCACGCTCCATTTCCCAGAAGAGTTTACTTTTAAACTGTTGGGGAAAGTGCTGCTGTCCTTCACTAATGATTTTGTAGAAAAGTGGGGGTGCTGTGTCATGGTGCTTGGCTGCTACCTGAAAAGTGGAGAGTTCTAACTCACCAGCTTCTCCAGAGGAGAAACATGTGGGGATCTGCTTCTTCACAGATGGACATGCTTTGGAAACTATTGGGCTGTGCTACTTTGCCCTATAGGGTTTTTATGTGGTTGAATCGACATGATGGGATCTGTTTTGTCTTATTATATTATCATTTTTTTCAATGAGTTTAAAATTTTAGTTATGGGTTAAAAGCCATTTAGGACAAGGTATGGCCTCTTTTGATCCCTCCTTCATGACCTAGATTGACTCAATCGACATAACGATGAACTAAAACCTGCCACCACTCATGAAGAGGGAGCAGAACTGGACAGTGTTTGATTCTGTTGTATGTTACACATGAGGTCCCCATGAGTCGAGGTAAAGTCAATGATTAGAGTCACATTGATCAATCCCTCATGTTCTACCCCAATACCAAATCTAGTCAGTGGACAAACCCCCCCACAGAGGCAGACTGCTCGTCATTCATTACCTTCAGAACGAAATCTTCATCTCAGTGTCCTGTCGCACTGCATGTTGATGTTGTGTGGGGCTGGAAATACATTTGCAGTGTGGTGTCAGAGAAGGATGTTGAAAGTGCCATAGACTGCTAAAAACACAAACCAATCTGTTTTGGAAGAAGCATAGCCACCGGAGAGCACCTTAGAGTGCAATATAGGACAAAGACTATTGAGGCTAATTTACATGTGTTATTATGTGTATTGGTGATGGTTCTGGCAAGACAGAGATTTCTCACTCAGAAGAATTCAATAAAAGCATTATATAAATGGACACTGTGTTTATCTGGCTGGACAAGAGAAACTAATCCAGGGAGAGTCGTGTGTGTAAGAAAGAGCTTTATATACAAGAGAAATAGAATATTGAGAAAGCATTCCAGCCCTGTGCAGATCAAGTCCTTAAGTCTTATATTAGCCTGTATGTCTGATACCAATCTAGAAATCCCTCTTCAGACTCTCACAGCACATGCAATGATGCTGAGTGTAGGAAGATCACAGGCCAGTGGGTAGAAACTCTTGTGGATCCAGTGGCAGTGGAAGTATTTCAGGGCTGTCACGGGTCTCCATGAAGCTTCCTCAGCTCCAGGGCTCTACGGTAGCTCCATGTGTATTCTGAGCAGGAATGTCTTTTAGGAAGAGTGTGTCTGTCCAGCTTCCAGCAAGCTATTTATCTCAGGGCACCTACAAATGAGGTAATCAAGCAGTGAACTCATTGACAGGCTAGATTCCACCCTCCACAAATTGACATCAGATTATATAACTAGTGGAGACACAGGGTGTTAGGAAGTCAGCAAGGGATAATGGGGGAGACTGACCGAAGCTAGTAACGACAGACATCTGAAGGGACCAGGGTCTGATGATAAAGAGAGAAAATAGATGGAGTGGGCTCTTGGCAAGGGCTGTGGCCTTTAGTGTTGCTGTTGGTGGAGGTGGTGGAGGTGGAGGTGGAGGTGGTGGTGGTGGTGGTGGTGGTGGTGGTGGTGGTGGTAGGAACCATCAAGACAGTTACGACCTTGAGTGAGCCTATGCACAACAGAAAGAAACACTACTCCCCATCCTGCACCATTCTCACCATTGCCCCTAAGCTTGAGGCCATTTTTTCAGGCACTGTGTCAATCCACACGAAGCCACCGGTGGGTGTATGATAGAATCTAGGGAAAGTCTCTGCCTGTCTTTTACCCTCTTCAGCTTTCCTGCTGGTGCTTTGCGTTGAAAACGCCATCGCAGGAATTCAGACACGCTGCCCCAAATAGGAGTACTCTGTTTATAGCTGTATCTATAATTGGACCTGACCCCCTCACATGGATCATGACTGAGGGTGCTTTCATTGCTTCAGAGTACCACCAGTGGTCTCCCTGCTTGCCTTCTAATCTTATTGACAGTAACATGGGAACAGGGTCCCCAAACTTTTGGAACCGTCTCTTGTGCAACACTACTCACCTAGAACTTGAAAATAAATGGACACTCTCACACACCATGTCTCGGTTTTCCCAAGAGAGATCACTGCAGTCAGCCAAGCTGAAGGCCCATTTAGAGCAGATGATGCGATTGTAGCATAGTGAGTTGGATGTAGGATATGTGCTTCCTAGCGATGGTGATGGGTTTCCTTTGATAAAGTGTACGTTTTCTATCATCGGGTGGTGGTGGTGGGGTTGCTCCAAGGAGCCACCCCCAGTGATGAAGGAAATGAAAGCCATGGCAGAAACCAACCCTGATATATACACCTTTCGCAATAAGCACCAAACAATTCGACGAACAGATCCGTTTTTAAAAAGCATCAGCAACGAATGGCTCTATGCCTCGCACTATCATTTCTTTGTTCTGCCTGATAACAGTACTGCAGCGGTACCAGAGTGTTGCCTGAAATGCTTTACTTGGGACCAGTGTTCACTTTATTCTTTTGAAAGCAGATGCATAGGATTCTGCAGCAAACCAGTGCATCAAATGGCTGAATGTGGCCAATTAATCATTATTTTCCAACCTCAGGGGAGTGAGTCAGAGAGCAGAGCTAAATGGATGGGGGTGAGGGAGACTGCACCCAGTTCTTGTTGGCAATGGAAATTCACCATTTTACACCCTTCATGATGTGCCTATTGGCCGCCTCACTCAGGCTCTGTTTTCATTCCTCTAATATTGTCTCATCAGAGTCTTAATGACCATAAAACAAATCGGCAAAATTCAATTTGAAAATGCTCATTTTTTGAGAATGTGGTCTGGGTGAACAGCTCCCCTTGCAAACTCACGGTAATGCTTCTCGGGGAGGGAAGAATGCACAGAGCACGGGTTAGCGGTGCCCCTCTCTACTCCTAATTGAGCGATGTTCTGGAAGTCACTGTGCCCCTCGAGGGGAGGAGTACCCCCACAAAAGTGAGGCTATCACTATAAACAGCTCTGCTGCTGACAAGCATGCAACCAAAGGCAGCTCTTGTCCCTGTTATTGACTTTATATCTCTCCTCGACTTTCTTCATTGCCATAAGTTTATTTTGCCTCATGATGACCCCATAGGGTTGGCATCCTTTGGATGTGCAAGACTGTAAACCTTCATGGAAATTGATGGCCTCAGCTTTCTCCCACAGAACACCTGATGGGTTTGTACCCCAAACTCTGATGACCAGCCTAACACTCAAATCAATGCACCTCTAGGGTACTATAGGATTCCCTGCTTTATTCAATATTTCGAGATCTAACAACTAAGAAAAAATGAAACAAAACTATGTTAATGATTGCAGTTTTCAAATTTGTGTTTTATTTTTCCAGTTTTTCAGTAAATATAATTGACATTGGTTCCCTCAATCAACTTTCAGGAAATTCTGGAAAGAATAAAGTCTTGTGGTTTTGAATACCTTGCTGATCTCCCCACGCCGTATAGGTCAGTACTGCAAATAGAAAGGGAAGATTCCGCAACAAGAAAATGCATGCCAAGATTTCCAAAAGCACAGGGGAGCTCTTTCTTTTGGTCCCAGCCAAGGAAGATTAAGTATAAATGGGAGAAGTCAGGGAAGTTAGCAGTACATATCTCTGAAAAAGTGGTTAAGATAGAAGTTGCGGAGATGAGAGCCAAACAAGGAAGATGCCAGAGCAGGGGTCACTGGGGTATCTGTGGAATGAGGGAGCTAGTAGCATGGTTAGGTTGCAAGGAGCAAGACCTCATGTGAAAATTGCTATCATGCAGCAAAGGAGGATGATCACATCAGACTGAAAAATTGTAGATGACTTTATCATTGCATAACTGCCCAAACACTGAGAACCGTAGACCAGGGAAGTTGAAATGAACTTTAACCTTCGGTCAGAATTACCCACCACTTACCGCAGCTTCTGTTACTGCCAGACTTATGTTGTGAATGCACAAAAGTGCTGATAGTAGATTATTATTATCATAAATGTAAAATGCCTGGAAATGAATGGTAAGTAGGTTTACCAGCAAAGCTGACCGAAGTGTCTTATTCTCTGTACAGATCAATATTCCTGTAGTTTACCAAGTATTCAGGCAGAAAGTGCCCAATTTCCTCAGCCAAACATCTATTCAAGCCTCATTTATTCCCTATTGAAATTCTACCTCCCACTTCTTGGTGCGTTGCTGAAGTTTCTTTTTTAGTTCCAGTAGTACATGTTGTCTATCCTGAATAAAATGACCTTCATTACTTATCAAATACGTATCATAGAAAATCTTCAGGTGTTTGAGTTATATCACCAGTGGATCCTAAAACACACGAATAATATGTAATACACCAATTCTACTCTAATATTTAGTGCCTGTTAGCCAAATGACTCAACTAATTTCAGTCAAGTTAATTCTGACTCATGGTGATCTCATCTCAGAGTAAAATTGTGTTCCACAGAGCAGCATCTAGCTTGAGGTTCCAAGCCTAGAATGTCCTGAGGCTAAGCTATCAATCAAAGCTTGTCAGAAGCCAGACAACATCTTTGTTCCATGACATGGTGCTCCCTTCCAAATTCAAATCCATCCCTTGGGATTGTGTGATGTTCATCTCCAACTCAATTTTCATCCCCTGATGTACCAATTCCTGTCCAGTTAATACAAAATAACCCCTCTCACAAGGACTTTCTTACATAGGGCCTTTTAAAATGGATTTTATAGGTAGCCTGATAAAACTGAGTCACTTCTGAGAGCTAAAGGAGGTAATATTAAAAAATCATTGGTGGGCAAAATGTAAGCTCTGATACCATTCCCTCCTTTAGATTTGGATTATATCATCCAAAATCCTTGGATCACACAGACTGGTGCACCTCTTCCATGTGGTCTTAGTTTATGCTTCACCTAGATTGTGAACACCTGGTGTGCAGAGAGCTACGGATGACAGTGGAATCCCAAAATCAGTTCGCAAAGTCCACACATGGATTAAGCCTCCTGTGAATTCCTTCTGATCCTAAGTGAGAACTATGAGCAGTGCTGTTATCAGCCAGAGAACATTGTAAAGTCTATTATGGCAGACATAGGTTAAAATGTAGTCTCTTATCTTCTGATATTCTGTTTGACACATCTAAAGCTGTTTCAGTTAAAAAACTAAATGAAGGGAAAATACATGTGGATCAACCCCGTGTGAATTCCCTCTGACCATGGACCAGGGCTGTGAATATCCTTGTTATCATGCAGAATGCTTTGGAAAGTCGCTTGTTGCAGATGCACTTAGGCTAAATTTTAGCATCCTCTCATTTTATTTCCCTTATTTAAATTTATTCTAGGTTTTAATATTTTGTGCTTTGTATTTGATTGAAGTTTTTATCTGTTTTCGTTTGTTTCTCCTGTTAGTTTGTTGTTGGTGCAATTTTTTTAATACTTTTTAAAATATGAAATTCAGGATAGGTACATTTACTGAGACAGTAAATGGATTCATGGTTCCTTGGAGATGTGGCAGGGGAGCCTGGGTAAATGGGGATCTAATATGTACAAAAAAGTACAGAACTGTACAAATATGTACAGAAATGAAGAGAATGTTTTAAAATGGATCATGGTGGGGATTGTATACCTCTTCATGATGGGATTGAACTCTTGAAGTGTATGTCAATAAAACTGTTGGGAAAAGCAAAAAAAATAATCAGAAGTAGGAGGACAGGATCAAACCTGGACTCTCCCAGAAAAACTGGGCCTCACGTTTTCTTTCCTCAGAGGAGCTGTTGCTCTCTGAAATGATTTAAATGATTCACAAGTGTCTCTCTAACTAGAATTTACATTTCTGCTGCTGTTGCTGTCCCAAGGGTCAAGTCTGCTTTGTTCTTTCCTGTGATTCAGTGTGTGGATCATGTTCAGCATGTGGTAGGTTTTCAAGAAGTAGTCAGCGATCTTATGACTACATTGGCATGAGATAATCAGGGCACAATGCTATACCACCGCTGTCTCCGTTTCTCAGCTATCTTTCCTGAGACAGGAGGGATCACTACCTTGTACCTGTATGCCTGTCTCCTCTCTTCTGAGCTCAGTCACTTCAGCTGCTCATTATAAGCTTTCCTTTGGTTCGACCTTTTTCTTATCGCTATTCAGTTCCCCTTCCAGATGTAGAGACCATCATAATACTGCTGGACCTGGAGCACATACATCCTCTCTAACTGCTCACAGAGTAGGTGGGGATATAATATTTAATGGGAGTATTCAGTATACTTGCTCATTTGTTTCAGAATCAGATGGCTTCCAAGTAATTTATGTATAAATATGTATAACCAAAATCCACCGCTAACCCAACTCCAATACTCTCAATTGATGTCAACTCAGCAATTCACAGACCTACTCTATAGGAAAATAGAAGTGTCCCATAGGTTTCCCTAGGCTGTAAAGCTTTATAGAAGCAGAGTCATATCGTTCTCTGTAAAATGGTCGGTGGATCTGAACTGCCAACTCTGACGTTAGTGTCTGAGTACTGAACCATTCTGGCACCAGCGTCTCCGACAGATGTGTATACCAACCAAAGCTCACCGGCATCCACTTGATTCTGACTCATAGTCATGCTATAGAACAGTATAGAACTGTTCCATAAGGTCTCTACAGATGGACTTTTTTGTAGAAGCAGAATGCTACATCATTCTTCCATGAGTGACTGGCAGAGTCAACTTGCCTGACCTTCCAGTCAACAGCCCAAACTGAAGCCCCTGTGCCACCACGTGGGCTACCGATGTCAAAAATCAAAACAAACAATGCCATCAGGGTGATTTCAGCTCATAGTGACCCTGGATAGAGTTTCTGAGACGGTCAGTGTTGGCCAGAGAAGGCAGCTTCATCTTTCTCTTGAGGAGCTGCCGTTGGGTTACTCACTTTGACTTTGCAATTAGCAGCCCATTGTTTACCCAGCAGCACTGCTGGTACTCCTTATAGGTATGGATAAGTGTGCATATATTTGTATTTTAATGATTTCCTGCAGTGACTATTGTGTGTGTCTGTGTATCTTACGTGCTGCCCAGACTGTTTCAACTCCAAGTGACCCTGAGGAAACAGCACTGCTGGCCTTGACCATCCTCATGATTGTGGTTATGTGTCCATTGTTACAGTCTCTGTTCTGGGTCAGTCCATCCCCTGGATAATTTTACATTTTTTCTGAACCCTCGACTTTACCAACCTTGATGTTCTTTTCCATGAAAATGAGCGTGTTTTAATAGTTTTAAATGAAATTAATATTGATATCTCTATATGTAACATAAATTAGCAAATTAAGACCAGAAGTTTATTGGTTCTTCCAAGCTCCAACTGTGGGAAAAATGTGTGAAAATTGATGATACCATGATAGTATTGTAATCTTAGGGATTTTACAAACACACACACACAATCAGTATTATAACTCTAGGTTTCAGTTGACGTTTTAAATTTACTTACAACCTTGGGGAAGTTGTAAGCTCCCCTGTCTCAGTAGTATCATCTTAACAATGGGAAGGTTTCCATTTTGCAAGGTCACTGGGTTAGGGTAAGAGACTTAAAGGCTGCCCCAAAATCTTGTGTTTTTTTAATAAACAGCATTAGGATAGGTATGGCCTATTTTATTATGGGGGTTACATAAAATAGTTTCTCAACCATCTTGTAGCTTTATGAGCCAAACAAAAGTCAAAAGGCTTCAAAGAGCTATGAAGCCAATTCCATAAAAAGCTTTTAGAACTTTAAAGATCAGTTTTATGCTGTGTCTACTAAAGTTCCCCAAGGGAAACTCTAAAGCCAACTGCTGGGCATCTACCCAAATACATTCAAATGTATCTTCTAATGAAGCCTTCCCAGCTTATCTCCAAGTGAAAGCCCCATCCCTGAGCTCTGAAGGTTAAGAGACTTATTCAAAGTCAAATCTGTGAGCATGTTCTGCACCATAACAGCAATACAGACAGAGATGTGTGTATCGTGTCACACATACCCATACATAACTTTTGGACTACATTGCTTCAGCATGCCCATTGGATAGAAATGGCCCTTTCTGTGTATACGGTGGTAACTTTTCAGGAGCACGTGATCTCATCTTCCAACCAAGGGTGATTGGACATAATATTAGCAATGACGGCAGTAGTAAAAAGTTGACAACATGGTGAATGATGCAGAGCCTGGGGAGAAAGGATGGGCGGTCTGGACAGATGACAGGTTGTGAGGCTCAGAAGCATCCCAGTTAATCAGGAGGTCCCTGGGCATTTGGGCACAGGCATGCCACCATTTCAGTAGACAGGTTAACAGGAGATGGCAGCAGGGAACGGACAGCAAGATTAAGGACATGGTTTGTGGGTGACCAGGGAATGAGAGAAAATGATAAGGGAGATTGAAGAGCATCCTAAGCATATTAAACAGATTTTCCATTTTCTGTGCCAATGAGGAAACTTCTGTGAAAATATAGCAGTTTTCAAACAGCTTTAAAAATATCTTGAGGTGCTAGAATACTAGTATTCTAATTATATACTCTGAGTTAAAATAGAGTTCTTCAACTGAATCAGTCCGGATACCTTCTACAAATTAGGCCTTTGCATGTGTAATATTTAAAGTATAAATCCAGAAAGAGATCATTAATAGTCTTTAAATAGTATGAAATATTTTCAGTATGGGTTTCCATTTATTTAAATAGCATTTCTTTGTTACGAGCCAAAATGCTTAACTTGGAATTTCAGTTTTTGTCCTATGGGCCACATTTGTAACCTATAGTTTTCAATTTTTACTTTGAAAGTACTTCTCTAGAAACCCATTCTTTATGCTAAAGTGATCTACTTTGGGAGACTGATGGATAAAAAGACATTTAATTCAATATAAGTGCAGCTTAAACCATTTGAGTCATATTTCATGAAGAACCTTACTCCATCTAAAAATCAAACTAAAAGAAATGAAATCATTTCTTGTTAATACAAAACTAAAATATTTTATGACAAATTCAGAGAAATATTCAAGAGTTCAGAGACTATACCCAAGTCTGATTAATATCAAACTTTTTCTAAGTTGCTTGAATTCCACTACAATCTGTGGTAAATAAAGCTAACATATGAAATTATACCCCAATCAAGGAAGAAGAGAATGATCCTTATTTTTAAAAAGGGTCAGATAATATAAAATAGACCTCAAACATAGAACTGCTTTCTCCGTGTACTCAGGAGTAAAAAATAGCTGAGGGAATATGTTTCTGTTCACAGAATCGTGTATTGTTGTTGTGAAGTGCTTTTGAGTTGGCTCATACTCATAAGGACGCACGTACTGCCGAACCAAACATTGCCTGTCCCCGCACCAGCCCCACGATTGCGTTTATGTTTGATTCCTGGTGGCAGCCACCGTGTCAATCAAACTTGTCTATACGCTTCCTTTTTGGGGCTGCCCAGATCCTTTGCTAAGCAAGACGTCCTTTTCCAGGTACCAGTCTCTGCTAATAACGTGACCAAAATAATGAGACCAAATCTTGTCATCTTGCCTCTCAGTAGCAACCTGGCAATACCTTTTCCAAGATTCCAAGACCGACTTCTTGGTTCTTGGCAGACCATAGTTACTTTCCATGTGCTTCACCAGCATGCGATGTAAATGATTGATTTTTTATCAGTCTTCCTCATACAGAGTCAAATTTCCACCTGCATACGAAGCAATTCAAAAGAGCATGACTTGAGTCAGGGACACCTTCGTCCTCAAAGTAACATCCTTGCTTTTCAACGTTTTCAAGAGATCTTGTACAATGCAGCCTTTTATCTAGACTTCTGCTTCCATCTGCTGTGATTGTGGATCCAAGCAAGATGAAATCCTTGACAACTTCAACTTTTTTCCCCCATCTTTCATGATGTCATCTCTTTGAGCCGATTGTAAGAATTGTAGTTGTGTCTCCAGTGCGTTGTCATCCGTACTGAAGGCTGCGATCTCACCTCCATTAGCAAGGGCTTCAAATTCAGCCACCAAGGTTCTCTCTACTGCATGTCACAAGTTGCTAATAACCCTTCCTCCAATCTTGCTGCCACATTCTTCTCCATATGCCCAGCTGCTCTATTCGCTTAGCATACAGATTGAATAAAGACGGTGAGAGAATGCAGCCCTGAGGCCCACCTTTCCTGTTTTAAACTGTGCAGTAGTCACTTGTTCTGGTCACATGACTGTCTCTTGATCCACGTACAAGTTCTGCATGAGTACAATGGAGGGTCTGGGATTCCCATTCTTCTCAATGCTATCCATAATTCTTTCTTTCTTTGTTTATTTGTGTGTGTGTTTTAATGATCCACACAAATGTATGCCTTAGCATATTTAATAAAGCAACAGCAAACATCTTTCTGGTATTTTCTGCTTTCATCCAAGATCCATCTGGCATCAACAATGATAAGCATTGTTCCAAGTACTCTTGAATCTAGCCCAAATCTCTGGCAGCTCCCAGTCAATGTACTGCTGCAAACATTTTGTTGGATCTTCAGTGAAATTTTACTTGCATGTGATATTAATGATATTCTATAATTTGAGCATCCCATTAGATCACTTTTTTATTTTAAGAATCAGGGAAAATATGGAGATGTTTTCCAATCAGCTGGACAAGCCCTGTCTTTGATATTTCCTGGCATGATTACTTCTGGTGGGCTCTAAGCCTAACAACTTCTGAGTTACACATAATGCAGAATCGACAAAGACACACATGAGGAAATAGAAAAGCTGAGGAACTCTCTGGGATGCTGATAAGAAAGGTCCGTTTCCTATAGCCAAAGCCCTAATTTGAACTTCCAGTTTCCAAACTGAGACAATACATTTCTGTTCTTTAAAAACATCTCCCTGTGGATTTTCCCCCCACAGTGGAATTAGATAACTCACAAGGTAACAACGCTTGGGCTAGAACGATGTACTCTTTCTACTAGAGCATGGACCACAGGTATTGACCAGCTTGCATACATTGTAGAACTGATCTGATTCTATGTGGCAGTCACATATGGCATTAAAAATACCAATTAATTTGCATTATACAGAAGTATTTCCCATCTTATCATGAGGTGCCAATGAGTTCAGTTTGGTCGGTAATTGTCATTGAGTTGATTCTGACTCATGTGAACCCCATCTATGCAGAATAGTAACCACCCAATAAGATATTTAAGACATCTTCTGAGATACTTCTCTATGTAAACTAACAACATTTTCAATTAGCTGTCAAGTGCATAATACTTTGGGTCACCTAGGACTTTGGGGGTACAATAAAGGATAGAAATCCTTTGTTGTAAACAAGAAGAAAGTTCTAGTACTATATTTGCATGGTAACTACAGGCAAACCAAGCACCATGATGCAAAGGTATAAGCTGAGGGACGACAAGTGGGGGGATAGCAGAGAGCATCACAACTCTTAATCTCTAAGCTCAATTCAAAGGTGAAAAGACTGTTAGCTTCGAGATACAGAATCCCAAGCATTAGCAGAATATTGAACACACATCTACATTGGCCCAATAACCACCAGAGGTGATTGCCTCTTTAAAGGTACTTTCATTGAGTTGTGTGTGAATCAATGTAAAATGCCCTCTAAGGCAGTGGTTCTCAACCTTCCTCATGCCGCCACCCTTTCATAAAGTTCCTCGTGTGGTGGTGACCCCACAACCATAACATTATTTTCGTTGCTACTTCATCACTGTCATTTTGCTACTGTTATGAATTGGGCAGCCCCCGTGAAAGGGTCATCTGTCCCCCAAAGGGTTCATAACCCGTAGGTTGAGAACCACTGCTCTAAGGTATTTCTTTTAATTAGATTACTGAGATCTCACATTGCTAATCACGTGGAAAGGGAAACACATGCACACACACACACACACACACACACAGAGTTGTCAGTTGTGTGATCTTCCATGCCTGTCAAAGTCAGGGTTCTGGTAATTCAGAAAAGATTTTGAGAAAAATACAATTCAATAAAGATAGTACAACAAAACCCTGTATTAAGATTAATCAGTTAAAGATAATTGTTACAGGGTTACAGAGTTTAGAAAATTGAGTCTATTTATAGGATACACTTGAATGTACATTTCTGTCTCCAAGCACCCTCTGTAAGACAAAATAATGTGGGTTTTATTTATTTGTTTTTTGAGTCTTGAAATTGTTAGGATTCTTAATCCATATCTAGAAATATGCATATAATATAGCCACCATAAAAGCTAGTTCTCCAAAATCATTGAGTTTAATTGAATCACTTAGAGTTGCTGAACCAGGTAATGACTAGATTATTCTTATGCTGAAAAACTTAACTATTTAAAATTTACTATGGTAGTTATCTATTTTCATGAAATAAAAGAAGCATAATTAATTCTAAATTACCATTATATAATTTAGTTCAGTAGCATACACTGTAGCTTATGTATTTAATTATAAATATAGGAAGCTCAAAGAATATTATATTTATAGGTGATACATTAGATAGCATGTCTTATCCACTTGTTCTCTTTGGCTAGAAGTGTAAGTTAAAGTTTCCAAAAGTAGGATGTGAGAGAATTCAAACCAAGTTGAATGTCTAGCTCACAACGACACCAGGGGTAATTAGAAATTAGTATAAAAAAAAGAGGAGCTGATGCAAGGGGCTTAAGTGGAGAGCAAATGCCTTGAGAATGATTGGGGCAGGGAATGTATGGATGTGCTTTATACAATTGATGTATGTATATGTATGGATTGTGGTAAGAGTTGTTGGAGTCCCTAATAAAATGTAAAAGAAGAAAAGAGAAAAAAATGATTAGGGCAAAGACTGTACAGATGTGCTTTATACAATTGATGTATGTATATGTATGAACTGTGAAAAGAATTGTATCAGCCCCAATAAATTGTTAAAAAAAAAAAAAAGAAGGCAAAGATCAACTGATGCCTCTTCTTGTGAAAACAAATTTTGATAAAATATGATCTAGAGAGTAGAAGCTTTGTAATATAACCAAGGTTAAAATCAAAAAAAAAAAAAAGAAATTAGTATAAAACCCAATAATATTCTTTTTTAAATTTCCATTTTTAATAAAATGCTTCATTCTTCTTGATAACTCTATATGAGTTAAGCATTTTGTCATCACTAATTGTATATTCTAATTTTTCACCTTTATAATAAAATAATTATTTTAATAATCAGGAAATTTTTAGTTAATATCAGAACAAAAATTCATGCTCAATTGAAAACTGAGTGGATACAAAGAGTACACTGTAAAATAATATGAGCTTTTGAGTCTTTTAGAGCACACGTGCTTACTAGTGGGGGTCGTGGCTAGATCATTTAAATGATCTGCTTTCTTGCTTCAAAGAGCAAATTATTTATGAAGAATATTTTGTAATTTCAGAAATAATACAGAAATGTTACCCCACAAAAAAAAAAAATTGACCTTAAGTCGGTTCCTACCCATCGACATTGCCTAAGACCGAGCATAACGGTTGCATGAGTTGCCCATGGCTGCACTGTGAACGGCAGTCGACTGCTACATCCTTCTGCAGAGCTGCTCGTGGGTGTCTGGAGCAGAGTTTTCTAGGGTAACTGCCTGTTAACAACCGTGTCACCGGGCTTCCTAAAGCTGCTGGAAATCTTCAATAATCCCTTGTCTATACACTAAGGATGACATTTCGGTCTCTCTCTTTCCTCACTTGAAGAAATACTCTTGCATGTGGTGTGGGCATTGTACGAATTGCAAATGGTCAGGAGAGAGGCCTTCTGCATACAGCCACATGAGGGCGCTGTCTTCGAAGCAGCTCCTCCACCTCCTGTCAAGCTTTCATATGATTGCCCCCCAGGCCCACAGCTTGACTACAACTCTGTAAAGAACTGGGAATCAAACTCATGGCCATCAAGTCAATGCTGATTCCTAGCGACCCCCTGTGGGTTTCCAAGACTAACTGTGTATGGGAGTAGAAAGATCGGTGGGCATTGCTGGTGGATTGGAAGGGCTGGCCTTGAGCAGCCCAGTCCAAAGTACACCACCAGGACCCATAGCCACATCGATTACGCTCCTCACCCATGAGTTCCTGAGTCACACACATTTTGCGATAATATATACCTTTGTCGCTTTGATCCACTTTTATTTGTTTATATTAAAATAATACTGGTGTCCATTTGTTTTATTTTTGCAACATAAACCTATTCTAAGCACAACTTTGGCAGACATTACAATTTTTTTAAATGTAAGTTTATTGACATATAGCTTCATACCACACAAGCCAATAGTTTATATATAGTGAAATGCTTTGTACAATCATCACCACAGTCAATTTAAAAGAATTTCTTCATTATTGTACTCCTTATTGTTAACTCCCCATCCTTTAACCCCTCCTGCCCAAACTCTAAGACACTGTCAATCTAGTTACTGTCTCCATAGATTTACCTATCTTGAATTTTATATGAAGAATTTTATGAAAACGCACATACAAACAGAGAAACTTCAATTGAAAAGAAAGCAGAAAATAAAATATAGAAAAAATTGAAAAAGGTCTAAAGGGAAACAAATATAAGGTGACACATTTGAAACCTAATAATCTCTATAATAACTGAGTTTCTAATGTATTCCATCTGACAATAAGACTAGTCACATTTCTGGTCAGTGGTAAAAAGGGATTTACGATAGGCTTAATCCACAAGATGGCTCTACAAATGGATTGTGAGCTCTCATGTCCATCCACAGCCATCTGAAAACTAGGCACTCATTAATATATGACTCTCATAACTCTCTCCTCTGGTCTTGGACTTTTTTTTAATTTACAATCCTTGGATCTCATGGGTCAGTATACTTTTTCCCTGTGAACTTAGCTGATACCTCACTTAAATGTCTGCTTGTTTTAAAACAAACTTTCAAGATCTCAGACAATATTCTTTCTGATAGCCAGGAGCCCTTTGGTCCCTTCACCGCACTGTGTTATAGCATCTATATCTTCAGTGGGCCCTTCATGAAGGTAAGTACAGAGCAGGACCACACCACAAAGAAGTGAATGCTCTTAGATTAGGGCTTACAGTTAAGTACAAGCACAAAATCCATTCAGCTGAGAACTAATACATTTCTGCTGTCACAAACATCACCCTGCCCAACTCTTAGAAGGAACTCTGATACTTTTGTTGTAGTGTAAATAGACTGAGACAAACAAAAATCAAGTACAGTGATTACTTAATATGCTACTCTAATGGAAGTAAAATTTTATTTCTGAACCTTTTATGTTTTGTTTCAAGTAATAAGTAAATTACATCCTAAGACTTTTGAGTTGAGATCCAAGAAAGCTTATAGAGGGGGATTATTTCTACTCAAAGAGGAAAGCAAGATACAGAGATGTCAAAACTTGTCCCATGATTATCCAGCCAGCATTTGTGACCGAGCCAGCATCTGAAATCACATCCCTTTTATTAGTAAAACCGCTGCTTAGAATTTATGGAGGAGAAAGACTGGGCATTTTTCACCCATAAAGAGAGTCTCTGAAACTAACGGGGGCAGTTCTACCCTGTCCTGTAGGGTCACAATGAATCAGTACTGAGTCAATGGCAGTGAACTTGGTTTGTATATTAAGTAACCCTCAGGCTCTAAGCGAGCATCTGTGAAGTTCATGAGTCTACTACAGAGGACTCAATATGTCCAGGAGAATTTATTTAATTCATGGTTCTTGACTGAGCCCCTGGAGGATGTGTTTGCTTGAAGCCCAACCTTTGGTTATGGGGCCAGCTGGGTAGTGGGACAATATAATTCTGTGACTCTCTTTCTTCCAGGGAACTGTTAGCCTTCACATAGGAAATGTATGCTTGCAGGCTAGTTTGGTTTTGCTCCCCTTGATGTGAACATGACCACATACCCTTCAGGCTTGGGCCCTGGCAGAAAACTCAAAGCGGTTTAACAATCCTGTTTCTGAGAAGCTGAAGTTCAAGAGGCTCCATAAATCATGGAGATCCTTTCATGGCCAGAGAAAAATGAAGTGTGACCGGGAGGAGAAAGCAGGTGCTGCCAACAGCTGGCAAGGGAAGAAGACACTGGGAAGCAGAGAATACAGGAAAGATGGCCAGGGAGGTTTCTCCAAATTCACTTGGTCCCCATTATAATGACAATGTGAAGTCAAGTCACCTCATGCTATGAATTTTCCTGGGCATCAAATGCAAACAGAGGAGTCTCCCAACTGGCCTGGCTTTCCCTCGTGACAATTGTGAGTATTCCCCATCTCCATGAGCCTGCTGAGCATGTGACCGGCTATTTTGAGGAATATAGAGATACACTCATAATCAGCCATTCTGGTTCGATTATAGAAACTCAATAAACTTTGTTCATAATTCAATATTTTAGTAACATTCTAGGTTTCTAAATCAGTTTTATGAGGCATGCCATAAAAATAAAATCGAAGTCGGTCGAGCACATTGTGCTCAGCCAGCTCTGGATGTGACTTGCAGACCCAGAGTAGAAACACAATGGCATGATTTTAACAGCCCCTCGTGGCACAGTGGTTAAGCACTAGTCATCACGGTGCTGACGACTTTAACCCACCAGCTGCTGCTTGTGAGAAAGTCTGATAGCCTAGTTCTGTGTCTAGCAGAGCCTTGGAAACTATGGATTGATTCTGTCTTCTTCTGTAGGACTGCGGTGACTGAGCTTTGACAATCATAGCCCCCAACAACAACAATACTTCATTCTATTTCATTCTTATTATTAGAAAATAGTGATGGACCCATTGCAAATGTGTAAAAAGCCACTCTCCCCCAACCATACAGCTATTTGAGAAGTTTGATCTGATTATCAAGTGGAGTGGAAGTGGGTACCCGATAAACTATGATTGATTTTGTTCTGTAAAATGAGAGGAAACATTATGAAATAGAAGTTTTAAAGTCTTTGTTTTTTTTTTATTCCATTTCAGAAGTATGCCCCTTCAACTTGGTAGGGAATCTAAAATGAAAATAATGTTATTTTTCTATCAATGGGCAGCCAAAATAAAACTTGAAAGCTTAACAGTTAGGTTGGACAGAAATATTTGCATATGAGTAATATAGAAAATGCTTCCAACAATACTTGTCTCACAGTAAGTGCTACCTGCATGTTTGCTGTGGGTTCACGTTGAGACAGAGATAGTGGGGGGACGTCTGGGAAGTCCAGATACAATGCAGGTGCTCCGGAAATCTGGTCCCTGTGGGGATGGCAGTTCATGAGAAGAAGCAAAATTCAGATGGGTATTGGAATGGAAATTGGAAAGGCTTTGTAAACTTTCGCCCAATTCTAAGTCCAGTGGGTTTCTTGTTTCTATTTTTCTGTTTAATTCTGTGTGTTTCTTCTTGATGTAGTCCTACTGTTCTCTCGTGATTTCTCCCGTGTGAGTGAAGTCTGAGGTTAAGGACAGGTAAAGAGGAGAACAAAGGAGCCCCTTTATGTATCCCCACTCACCGAAGCGTATCCTTTAAACAGACCCAAAGGGATGTCTGCAGACGTTTCTGTTATTGCTTTTTATCTCAAAGTCAGCTCTGGCATTTTCTCTGAAACCACCCTGCGCAAGCAGCATGTGAAACACAAAGATTAGCGTTGTCAATTTAATGCAGTGAGCTTAGAGTCTTTATAAGACACGGTCGCCTTTTGAACTTTATGTGGAAATCAGCGGAGACCCGAGTAGAGATTTTTAGATGATTATTAACTTCCCTACTTCATCTATTAAGCAAATAGAAGGGCCGGAGAAAATACAAACACCCAGGACTCTAGCGCTGGCATAAATCACCCGGATGTATGGGAAAGTAGGTCTTTTATATTTGTTTTTCTTTCTCATAGACTGCGGGGGAAATTGGATGAACTTGCTCTGTCCATATGGATACAGTAACGTGAAGAGATGATCGTTGCAGGGATGTGTTCGGGAAGCTTTAATGCAGGAAAGACTAGCTCTATGCGTGAGATCAAGGAAACAAAGGTCTTCATGGACAAATGCCATGCATCTATCACCAAGTAGTTCCTTCTGATTCATGGAGGGGCAGCGTTGCTGCAGTAAGTCCATTCTGCTCTCGTCTTTAAAAAGTCACGAAACTCAGACATCCCACTTTTATTTTTTATGCATTCCTTTTCAAAGGTAAAATCTTATTTAGGACAGCATTAAAATATTTGAAAGGGCTGTAAACTCTGACCTAAGAAGTAACACCAGCCGGATTGGAACCATCATGGAATTAAATTGTTAGGTGCCTCAGAGTCCGTTCCAATTCATAGCTACAGAATGAAACCCCGTGGGTCCTGTACCATCCTCCTGAGCATTCTTATGTTTCAGCCCGTGGTTGGAGTTACCATGTCAATCCATCTTGCTTTTTTGTGCCAGTTTGCCAAGTGCAATGTGTTTCACCAGGGACTAGTCTCCTCTGTTAACATGTCCAAAGTATGTGAGACAAAGGCTCACCATCCTTGCCTCTAAGGAACATTCTGGCAATACTTCTTCTAAGACAGAGTTGTTGGTTCTTTGGGTAGTACATGGGGCTTTCAGCATTCTTCTCCAGCACTACAATTCACATGCATGGATTCTTCTTTGGTCTTTCTTATTCAATGTCCAACTCCCACATGCATATGAGATGATTGAAAATACCATGACCATGACGTGGGTTGATGAGTTAGTGGTTTATCATTGAGTTGCGATCCACATGGTCAGCAGTTTGAAACCACCATCCACTCTGTGGGAGACAGAGTAGGCTTTCTACTCCCGTAAAGAGGTACAGTCTCAGAAACCCACAGGGATTGCTATGAATCAGTAGTAAGTTTAGATCAGGCACTCCATAGTCCTCAATGTAACATCTTTCCATTTCAACACTTTAGCAAGAGAAATAAATACTGCATGCAAAATAGCAGCCAGATAAAGCAATCGAATTGGCTGTGTACGATTGTTTTGACATTAGATTTATCTTTTATTATGTTCTACCATGGCTGCTATGAAAATCTAGATTATATCTTTTGAGAAGGCTCATAATAACTAAGATGATGGATCCAAAAGGACTCCATGAATGGCCAAGAGATGGAGAAAGATGCCAAAGCATCTGGAGTTGGCAGCACTTGAAACTTCAAGGAGAAAAGGAAGTGGTGGTGGCTGAATCTTCTATATTCTGCATAGTGAGCTCTGTCATCTATTTTGAAGAATGGTGGATATGTCTTTATAAGTGACCTTGCACATCACAGAGAGTAGTGCACAACACTCTTTTTCAAAATCCCATTGTGCAAGGGGCCTTCATAAATGTTCATGGAAAATGCACTGAAAGGAAATGGGATTTTCCCACAAACTCTTTGAAGCCGCCTCATGTAAAGTCATGTACTGAGCGGCCTCCCTGTCATGTGGATAAATAATGTTCAATGCCTATATTGGCAACATTTTTCCTAGTTGCTGCTGTTACTTGAGGCTGGTGATATAAAATAGAACACAACACTGCCCGATCTTGTGTCAGCCTCATGAGCACTAGCATGATGGAACCTATGGTCTTCCCAACTGGGACCCAACCTTCAGGCACTAGATTGCACAACATTCTCTTGGGAGCCAAACCGTTTTCATTGGCTGAATTTTGGAAGTAGACTCCTAGGCCTTCTCCCTAGTCTGGAGTCTCTCTTGAATCTCATCCACCATGGGTGACCATACTGTTATTTGAAATATTGGTGGCCAAGCTTCTAGAATCAGAGCAATGCCCAAGCCACCACTGTCTGACAAACTGGCCGGTGGGCAGTGGATTCTTCTTAAAACCTCTATTTGGTTGATAGGTTTTGACCAAGAATGTATACTTACCTGTCAAAGATAGGAGGGAGGAGGCTAGGAGGGGAAAGGTTTTTCTAGACTCCTTTCCAAAATGTAAATATATTTAAATTTTGGTTGGCTACAATATGTTTCTCGTTACAACATGGTTGACACATTCAGTCAGACTCTAAGCCTCCGCTCCTGTCTTTGAGGACTTCTTTGCCCCCTAATCCTCCCTATTGAGGAACAGGAGGAGATCATGAGAGCCAATCATATTCCATCTCATCTGAGAGACCCTTGACTCGGTCATGTTCTTCAGAAGGTTGTAAAAACCTCACCCATTGCCACTTTTCTCCAATCTGCAGGCTATTTGGCGAATCATCAAACTCAAAATGTACTGCTATCGAGTTGATTCTGTAGAACTGCCCCTGCGGGTTTCCCAGGTTGTAAATTTTATGAGAGTAGATAGTCATATCTGTCTTCCTGTGCTTAGTAGCCCCAGTCTGTTTCTGCTACACTACCAGGGCATCTTTGGCTAAATATCCAATAAAACCTCAGACTCACAGCCACTAAGTTGTCATTCATGTCAACCCCATAGAACCAGCTAGAACTGCCTCTGTGGTCTTCAGCCTGTAACTCTTGAGAGGAGTACAAAGCCTTCACTGTCTCCCTAATCAGAGGACATATAAATAATATCTCGCTAAAGTTATTAACATATTCTTGTAATAACGAATAACAAAAACAAAACAAGAAGGCGAAGAGTAATTTGTTTCAGCCCCACTCTATGCCAGTACCTCTTATATTTAATCTGCAGCAGCAAATACACTAAGATAGCCATTAACAGCTCATTCTACGGAGGAAGCAAGGAAGCACCCGTAATAGGGTCAATATGAGTCGGCATTGACTCCGTGGCAGTGAGAGGAGACTGTCCGTCAAGGTCATCTGAGGTGTGGACGCCCTAGGCAATTCCCGTTTATTCTTATTATTGCCACATGAAAGTTTTTTTTAATGCAAGGTAGATCCATTAAATTATTGATGAATTTAAAATAACATAGGAAGGGGCTTCAATGAGTTCATGGGAAGATATCATGAAATGTCATGGAATGGCTCCACCAAGGTTTTGTAGCCCCTCACAGGTCACATCAAATTCTAATTCAAAAACAGTAAAACTTGTGCGTAATTCAAAGTATGTACAGTACTTTTTTTCTCATTACTCCTCATTGTACTATAGATGGCATGATCTGATAAAAGCACAGACTGGAATTTATATTGTGAATTGGTTTTAGTTACTCAGTTTTTGTTTGTTTTTCTTAAGTGCTTTGAGTGCCTCTCTGGAAGGCAACTGAGACACAAGGGATTGGACCCCCTGCCTGGAGCCCACAGGTAGTAAACAGTAATGCTAAAAGGTGAGCATGGCTGTCTGGCTCTGGAGACCATGCTTTAAACCACTTTGTTATGTTTTTTCCCCAGCTAAGGGGACACCCTGCAGCTTTTCCTCATGGTTAATCATGCTCCATTCTCAAATCATCTTCTTGTACAATAGCAAGAAGATGGGTAGGCATATTTCCCTAGCTTACATATAGTCACTGGATGGAAATGCTCTTAGCTCCTGTCCTTTGCTCCTGGATCAGTCTGAGGCTTCTGGGACGGTTTTGGCTAGTGTCTTCCCTCATCCTCCCCTGAGGTATGTCCTGGGCAAGCACCTGTAGGTCGGTTTCATTGTGATAATCGCTCAGAACCCCGGGGTGAATTTGGAGCTCCCAGACTCACTGCCATGGTGTCAGTTCTGACTCGCAGTGGAGCTACAGGACAGAGAACTGCCCCATTGGGTTTCTGAGGCTGCTAAGCTATAAAGAAACAGAAGCCTCATCTTCCTCCCTTGAATTGGCTATTGGTTTAGAACTTGACTTTCAGGTAAATTGCCTAAGATGGTTTGTTTAAATCATTTAATTGGGGGCTTGTACAACTCTGATTATAATCCATACATACATCCATGTGTCCAGCACATTAGTACATGTGTTGCCATCATCATTCTCAAAACATTTGCTTTCTACTTGAGCCCTTGGTATCAGCTCCTCATTTTCCCCACTCCCTCCCCACTTTGTTTTTGGGGGAATCAGAAAATCTGTGTTTGAATCCTTAGTAGTGCCACTGTGGAAATGTTGCAAAATTATTCTGAGCCTCGGATTTCTTACCTGTAAAATAGCTGTGCTGTGAAACTGATGAAGGCCTGGTGGTGTAGTGGTTATGCATTGGGCTGCAACCTACATGGTGGCAGTTCGAAACGAGCAGCACCTCTGAGGAAGAAAGGCTGGGTTTCCCACTCCAGTAAATAGTTACATTCTCAGAAAACCACAGTGTGTCACGATGAGCCAGCATTGGCTCCCTGACAGTGATTCTGATATTTCAGAAACTGGTATATCTTAATGCTTTGGTATAAGCTCAAAACTCAGTTCAAGGTCGTGGAGTCAGTTTTGACACACAGCAAGCCTGGAGGACAGAGAACTTCCCCTTGAGTCTCCAAACCTGTAAATCTTTCTTCAACAGCATTAACCACATCTGTACCATGTTGGCCTCACTATAGGAAAACACAGGAATGAAAAATAAATAAACAAGTTTATTGACACATAATTGTCATGTCATACAGATCAACAGTTCAATCATATTAAAAAGAGTGTACGTTCATGACCACAGTTAAGCTCCCATGTCAAACCTCTAAACTATGAATCCATTCACTCTCTCTCTAGATTTACCTACCCTGGATTTCCTATACAGAAAAGCATACCAAAAACATCAGCACTAAACTTACTATTTAGCTACTTACATTTTCATTCTTATGTAGGAAATACTAGAGGATTTTGATGTAACATTTCCACAGCCCCTCCTTCTTTTATTCAGATGTAACCAATTTCGTGCTGGATGATACCGATTTGAATTTTATTTTGGTTAATATTTTAGTCCTTCTGTTTAACTCTGTGGATAGAATCTGTGGTTTTTTAAGAGCGAACGCATATAATTGCAAAGTTGTTACAATCATTATTTTTAAATAGCAGCAATTCTTTTAGACCACAAACTAAAATTACATGAAGAAAATATTACGGGGGAGGTGTAAGTAGAGAGAATAGAGTCCCGATTAAGACGGCTTTTGTGCTATGGTTATTCTGGGTAGATGACATGATGCTACATTTTTTAATTGGAGACACCTTTTCAGTTGTTTCTCCAATAAAATCTATTAGCAGAGGTGACCCTAACCCATCTTTCAGGTCAGGGGCCATCTTTGGTGCTGGTCAGTTGGGGGGTGTGTATCACATAGATTGTGACAGAGGAAATACTCATTTAAATACTAAACCTTTGGGACTCTGGAAACTTTTTCATGGGCAAACCTGAAAATAAATGGTTGGGTTGGAAATGAAGAGAGGGTAGATTTTCCACTGCTGGAGAATGTTCTTATAGAAATAAAGCAAGTGTCAAATACTTTTCCATGCTTAACAGGCCTGTGAAGTCGGCAGTGTCGAAAGGCATCCCAGCTCTGCTTTCTGTGCTTGTGAGCTTCAGGATGGAGGTGACAGGGGGGTTAAAGTACCAGCTCCAGCTGCATGCAGGCTCATATCCACTGGTCCAATTGGTGGGAAGACACCCTGCCATCTTTCTGAAAAGGAGCTTTGGATCAAGCTCTGCTTTTAAAGTGCTCAGTGATGTATCTGGGGTGTACTGCTTCCCCCCTTACAAGGAACTGAGAAGTGAAAACTTTAGCTTTGTTCCATACAGTCCACGCTAGACATTTCCCTCTTTGATTTTCCTACTATTAGCTCATTGCTGTTGCCATCAGATTGCCCTTGACTCCTGATAACTCTATGAACTTGTGTAACCTGAAACAAATTATTGCTCTGTCCGTTGCCATCTTCATGATGATTGGTATGTCAGAATCCGTTGTCAGAGTCTTTTATTGACGCTATTGTGCCAATCCAATGCTTTGCGGGCTTGCCTTGTTTTAGTAGGCCCACTACCAAACATGATGACCTTTGCTAGCTATTCATCTTTCCGGCTGATGTGTCCAGAGTGAACCAATCGAGTTAAGATCTGTTATTGTTTGCTTCACTATTGGTCTCTCAGCATTTCCAGACTGTCAGTTGGAAAACTGGATGAAAAGAGCCTACTAAGTACAGTGAACTAGAGGGAGAGTGGATTTGGGGGTGAGGAGAACATTTATTGTTTGGAATTGCCTCTCTTGTGGCTGTTTTCCACCGTGGGTGGATTTGGTTGGTCATCTGAGACGCACAATTCTCTTCAATTCCTGATAAGAGGGCTTCCATCCTGGTAGTGCAAAGATGACCTAAAGCAAGAAGACTCCCCATGAAAATGAAGAATGCTACCTGTTTGTTTGCACTTCCATTGTAAAACACCCAGAAAGTCTGTTTGACCACATAAGGCAAGGAACACACCATCAAAAGCATTCTTACCAACTGAAGGCTACTCTGGGGAAAAAAAAATAGTTAGGGGTAGTTTGAAGCCCCACTCCTCAACCTATTCCCTAAACCCAATATTTAATCCAAGTTTTAACCAGGTGCATCTGTTGTGTCCTTAGTGAATAAGCTATTCCTAGAGGTGTTTACTCTTTGGTATGGGACACACCCAGGGACCCTGGTTATGTAGTGGTTAAGCATTGGACTGCAATCCTCAGGTCAGCAGTTCAAAACCAGCAGCAGCTGCACGGAAGAAAGAATGGATTCTCTACTCCTATAAACAGTCACCGTGTCAGAAAACCCATAGGGGATCACTATGAGTCAGCATTGACACGATGGCAGTGAGTTTGATTTGTTTGCTTGGTTTCCCCATCCACACCTGGAGAACTAAATTGGACTTTGTGACAGCTGTTATTCTTCTGACCTTAGCAGATGTCCCTTGGTCCATAAGGACTCATCATCTCAACCGAGGACCCAGTTAAATCAAATTTCAGATCCCAAAGCTAGATCACAGATTTGTATTAAAATTTAAATGAAACACATGGAATTGAAAGTGCCAGGTAAATGAGAATTATAACAAGTATCAATGTTATATTTTCATCAGGACAGCTACTGGAAAATCAAAGTCTCAAGAATAGACCTTCTTTGGAGCTCTGTTTAAGGAAAATTAAGCAGCTATAGAGTGGGCACCAACCCACTGCCCTCTCATCTGTTTTGACTCATAGTGATCCTATGTATCAGTGGGTCATGACCTTCCTAATGCTGCGACCCTTTAATACAGTTCTTCACATTGTGGTGACTCCCAACCATACAATTATTTTTGTTGCTACATCATCACTGTAAGGGGTCAAGACCCACAGGTTGAGAACTGCTGCTACATAGGGTTTATGAGATTTTAAACCTTTAAGGGTATTGGGTGGCTTATGGATTTAAATGAATGACTTTTTAGTTAGCAGTCCTGTGCCTAAGCCACAACCCCACCAAATCTCCTAAGAGTTGTGGATCAAGGACCCCAAATCTGTGAGCTTCAGTTGGCCTGCACAGCCTTGTTGAGTGATAGCTTTCTCGCCGCGTCTTCCAAGTTCCCCTGCAAAGGCCAGAGGAGGAGACTGCTGTTTCCTCGTGAAAATAGCCTGAGATACACTCACTCTGATCTCCCCAGATGTCCTCTGTGACTGTGTGTGGTCGCACAGCTTCAGAGAAACTTTGAGACTATGTGTGGGCAGATGTGAAATGCTCCTAAAAGACAGGAAACCAAAGAGGTATAAAATAAAACCACAGTCCACAGAAAAGTAAAATAACAGAATAGTTAAATTCAGCGAAGAGTATTCGACATTTCTGTGTGCAAAGCACACGGATGGGTAATTTGAGAACCGTGTAGGAAGTGGAACTATCTCTCCCTAGCTTTAGAGCCGTGGTGTTCGACTCGGACCTAGAGGGACGCTGCGCATTGGCATTATCCTGACGACACTTAGTTTTTTTTAGTCTCTTTTGGTTTTGTTTTATCCCCACTTCTAAGGCCCTGGTGGCATCTTTGCTTATATTTGGGGCCTTCAAATTACAGGGTCAGCAGTTTGAAACCATGAGGCACCCTCTGGAAGAAAGATGAGACTCTTTACTCCTGTAAAGACTCTCAGTCTTGGCAACCTGCTCCACAGGGCAGTTCTGTTCTGTCCAGTGGAGTCACTCTGAGACCCAGTGGACTGTTTGCTCGGGATGCCTACCTCTCATATCTCAGCCTGAGGCTAGGAAAGGAAGTCTGCGCTCCATAACGACAAAGATGATGCGTAGAGATTCGTGGTACTTGGAGAAAAGCAGGAGGACATAGGAGATAATGAGGAAGCATTTCACTCGAAAATTCCCAGAACATTTCATACGTAAAACTTTTAGTTGAGCCATATATGGTGGGTAAACTAGAGAATGACTGAAACCCAAGGAGACTTAATGATGTGGATTACCATAGATGCTGCAACAATGGACTAAAACGGATCTATTATTGTGAGGAGAACACAGGCCTAGCCATTGTTGCTTTCTGTTCCAAATAGACCTGTGTGAGTTGGAGTCAAATAGTTGGCGCTTAATGACAACAAAGTGTAGAGATGCCTGGACACATTCTTGATTGAGCAACTAGACTGATAAATATAGGTTTCAAGAAGGGGCAAGCTTGGTAAATAAGACTCACGGTGACCCTCACTCTTTATAGCAGGGATTCTCAACCTGTGGGTCACGACCCCCTTGGGGATCAAACGACCCTTTTGCAGGGGTTGCCTGATTAATAAAAGTAGCAAAATTACTGTTATGAAGTAACAATGAAAATAATTGTATGGCTGGGTGTCACCACAACATGAGGAACTGTATGATAGGGTCGTGGCATTAGGAAGGTTGAGAACCAATGCTTTATAGGAGTATAAAGGGTCATCTTTCCCTGGGAAACAGCTGGTGGTTTTTAAACTGCTGACCTTTGGGATTGGAGCCCAAGAAGTAGCCACTACAACACTGGGGCTCCTAATAGCTTCCAGTAAATGTATTAATGTGAAATATACGTGATTGGAATTATGTCTGACCAAGATTTATCTAATGACTTTAAAAATATTTCCAAAAAGGAGAGCGAGATTGTTGTAAGGCATTCAAAGTAAGATTTTAAAATTATCGATGGTTAAAAGGGAAATAAATTGAGCTATGTTCCAAGTTTTAAATGTCCATTAAAATATATTTTAAGTTCAGTAGATCTTAATTGAATTATGAGTCAAAAGCAATGTTGTGCTCTGGTTAAATAACCGTACCAGGGGCTTCAAAGCTCTGTGGAAAATGGAATTAAGAAGTCATGGAATTTTCCACAAAATATTTGCAGCCCCTTCATATGCAACTTTTTTTAACACATAAGAAATATTAAAACGTCAATCATACATACCCTCTCCAAGTGCCCAATTCAAACCCATTGGCATTGAATCAATTCAAAATGATAGTGACCCTATTTAGGGTTTCCGAAACCATAATAAGCATCATTTTATTTGTCACAGTGCTTCTCTCTACAGCCAGATTTCAAGTGCATTTTTTCTTTTTTTTAAAAACATTTTATTAGGGGCTCATACAACTCTTATCACAATCCATACACATAAATACATCATTGTATAAAGCACATCTGTACATTCTTTGCCCTAATCATTTTCTTTTTTTTTCTCTCCTCTTTTCTTTTTTTCACATTTTATTAGGGGCTCATACAACTCTTATCACAATCCATACATATACATACATCAATTGTATAAAGCACATCTGCACATTCCCTGCCCCAATCATTCTCAGAGCATTTGCTCTCCACTTAAGCCCTTTGCATCACGTCCTCTTTTTTTCCCTCCCTCCCCGCTCCTCTCTCCCTCATTTGCCCTTGGTAATTTATACATCCTTATTTTGTCATATCTTGCCCTATCCGGAGTCTCCCTTCCCCGCCTTCTCTGCCATCCTACTCCCAGGTAGGAGGTCACATGTGGATCCTTGTAATCAGTTCCCCCTTTCCAACCCACTCACCCTCCACTCTCCCAGCATCGCCCCTCACACCCTTGGTCCTGAAGGTATCATCCCCCCTGGATTCCTGTGCCTCTAGCCCCCATATGCACCAGTGTACAACCTCTGCCCTATCCAGCCCTGAAAGGTAGAATTCGGATCATGGTAGTTGGGGGGAGGAAGCATCCAGGATCTGGGGGAAAGCTGTGTTCTTCATCGGTACTACCTCGCACCCTGACTGACCCATTTCTTCTCCTAAACCCCTCTATGAGGGGATCTCAGTGGCCGACACTTGGGCCTTGGGTCTCCACTCTGCACTTCCCCCTTCATTCAATATGGTATACACACACACACACACACACACACACATATATATATATATACATACATATATCTATTTTTTTGCATGATGCCTTATAACTGGTCCCTTTGGCACCTCGTGATTGCACTGGCTGGTGTGCTTCTTCCATGTGGGCTTTTTTGCTTCTGAGCTAGATGGCTGCTTGTTCACCTTCAAGCCTTTAAGACCCCAGACACTATCTCTTTTGATAGCCGGGCACCATCAGCTTTCTTCACCACATTTACTTGTTCACCCACTTTGGCTTCAGCAGTTGTGTCGGGAGAGTGAGCATCATAGAGTTCCAATTGAATATGAAGGGATGTAAAATACCTATTCCAATTAAGACATCAAATCTGAGTGTTTCTAGAAGTTTGACTTGTGGCTACCCAACTTGTCATGCCAGCTATGTAGTTTGCTGTTCTTAAGTGTAGTTCTGTCGGTTCTGACTCATAATGACCCAACAGAACTCAACACTGGGTAGGCTATACCATGCTCACAATTGTTCTTATGTTTAAGCTCATTGTTGAAGCCACTGCATCCATCCCTCTTGTTGAAGGCCTTCCTCTTTTTCACTGGTCTTGTTTTCCCAAGTACGAGGTCTTTCTTCCAGGGACTGGTGTCTCCTGAGAACACACCCAAAGTATGTAAGACGAAGTCTCGCCATCCTTGCTTCTAAGTGTTTGCACATCTTCCAAGAAGATGTGTTTGTCCTTTGGCAGTCCAGGGTACTTTCAAGATTCTTCATAATGCCAATGCCTCAACTCCACTCTTCTTTGGTCTTCCTTATGCAGTGTCAAACTTTTCTGCACATATGAGGCAATTGAAAATGCCATGGTTCTGGGGAGGTAAACCTTAGTCCTCAAAGTAGCATCTTAACTTTTCAACACTCTAAGAGGTTTTATGGAGCAGATTTACAGTACAATGAAACATTTGATCTCTTAATTGCTGCTGCCAGGAATATTGGCTGTGGACCTAAGTGAGACGCAATCCTGTCAACTTCAATTTTTTCTCCTCTTGTCATGGTGTTACCAGTTGGTCCAGTTGTGAGGATGTGGGTCTTTTTAACACTGAATTATAACCCATACTGAAGGGTTCAATGCTTGATCTTCATCAACGAATGCTTCAAGTCCTCCACACTTTCAGCAAACAGTGTTAGGTTATCTGTATATTGCAGGTTGTTACTAAAACTTCATCTAATTCTCATGCTGCATTCTTCTTCTAATCCAGCTTCCTTGATTATTTGCTCAGCATACAGATTAAATTGTACATTGACTCTAAGGAAAACTCTATAGGTCAATGCTAGCACGCATGGGGTTTTTTTTGCACCAGTGGTGACACCATTGTATGTTTATTCATTTATTTTTCTCTAATATATGCTATCTACAAAGATGATTTTTCTCTATACACAGGAACATAAATATGGAATTATTTTCCATAGTTACAAGGACTGGTTTTCCGAAAGCTCCATTTTATAGCACAGCTTTAGTGAGTCAGCTGAATATGTTTGTATATGTAAAAGGTTGTGTGATAGACTAACTTTAGACAGAAGTCTAGATTGTATTTACCAACTGATATTATTTACCAATAATATCATAATAAGTTGTAATATACCACCATTATAGTATATTTAAGCATCAAGGAATTGTCAATTTGACTTAAATTAAGTAAGCATTAGTTCTATAGTCGCATTGTCATATAGGAGCATATCAATAATTCAGCTTAAAATTTCTTGTTTGTGAATTTTTGCTTCATATTAAAATATAGTATTAGAAATATATTTAATACTCTCTTGGTTATCTCTTCCATTTAAAATACAGAGCTTGGGTATAGGGCAGTATTCCATTTCTGGGCTCCACCCTTCATTGTACTAAAGTAACCAGTTGATTTCAAAGCTGTTAGAGCTCAGTATCCTTAAATAGATTTTTCAGTTGAAGTTCAT
This sequence comes from Tenrec ecaudatus, assembly GCF_050624435.1. Taxonomy (NCBI): domain Eukaryota; kingdom Metazoa; phylum Chordata; class Mammalia; order Afrosoricida; family Tenrecidae; genus Tenrec; species Tenrec ecaudatus. Next base: position 202,090,630 of record NC_134532.1, read on the forward strand.
GAAGCTAATCACCTAATAATCAATGGACTCCATGGTCAATGGCTAATTAAGTAATAATCATTGTTTACGAAGGCCTTGCACTATAATTTCTTTCTAGCCATTTGTAATAGACTTTGCCTTTCTTCCTAGTATTAATTTGGTTCAGTGCTATTGACTCCATTGTGAATAATGTACAGCAGAGTGAAACATTGTCTTGTCCTCAAACGTTTGTTTTGTTTATCCCAACAGCTGTGGCTACTGTGTCAATCCATCTCCTCAAGGTCTTCTTCGTCTTTGCCGACCTTCAAGTTTACCAAATGTAATGTCCATCTCCAGGCATTTTTTTTCTTCCTAGCAACATAGCCAAAGTGTGGGAGGTGAAATCCTGCCATCCTTGCTTCTAAAGAGCATTCTAGCATAATACCAGCCAACTTTGGGAAACACTTATGAAATTATTAAGATTATAAAGAAGATTGAAAAGAAGATTGAAACCAATGGTCACCATTTAACAAGGTAGCTGGAGGACATAGGGAAGGGATTCAGGCCCTTATCTGAATGTACTACACACACTGATATACATTTCCAACCAAAGTCCAAAATATGTTAAATAATATGCAGTGTGTGAGACTATCTTTGTAAACTGGAATTTTGCTTTGTCTCCCCATATATCTTATTTTACCAATAACATTATTAGTATACAATGCAATACTGGTTCTATAGGATTAATAAGCCATCAATTATGCTCCATAGGAACAAAATGAGAATGTAATGGGTTCTTTTGTCTGTTTCTGTGAAGTTTATTTTAAAATTATTGAAGAATTCTTGTTTTTAGTGCTATCTATATGTATGTGTTTTTTAAAAATATAATTAAAAAATTATAGGTGATGGAGCATAGAGACACCTGGTTATTGTTAGGTACCATAGAGTCAGTTCTGAACCTATGCACAACAGAACAAAACACTGCCCAGTCTTGCACCATCTTCACAATTGATTCTGTGCTTAATCCCGTTATTGCAGCCAGTTTCAACCCATCTCCTGAGAGCCTTGCTCCTTTTTCCTGTCTCTCTACTAAGTACAGTGTCTTTCTTCGGGGACTGGTCTCTCCTGCCAACATATATGAAGGATGAGGAGTTACCCCTCAAGCCAAACCAAACCGGGATTTCTGTTTTCAAAGCTATGTACTTGATTTTTTTGTATACAAAATAACCTATCACCTTTGAAGTACTCTGCAGTATACGTAATGCATTTGTCAAACCTGTAATTCCATCCTTGAAACCATTTTTTTCAAACTCATCTGTTTGGATGGTGGACAGCATCTCCCTTGTTTTTTTCTTCACCTCTTATATGTCATCAAATTGTTTTCCTTTCATGTCCCTCTTCATTCATAGAAACAAAAATAAGTCACACGGAGTGAAGTCAGATGAGTCAGGTGTGTGGGGCAAGAGAGGAATGGTGCTATTTTGCCAAAAAACTGGTGCACTGAGATGGCTGCGTGAACAGGTGCATTGTCATGGTGGTGAAACCTGTCCCCTTCTGCTACAAATCAGGCCTTCTTGTTGCACACTGATAAGCAATCTGTTAAGAATCTGTAAGTAGAAAGCTTGAATAACAGTCTGAACAGGTGGAAAGAACTCCAAATGTACAATCCTCCTCACATTTAAAAAACAAAAACAAATGAGCATCATCCTGATTTTTTTATTGACTTGATGAGTTTTTATGGGGTGAGGTGACAATGGCTTTTCCCACTGGCTTGACTGATAAATGCTTTCGGAGTCATAAGACTAGCACCATGTCTCTTCACCAGTAGGACCTACGGGAAACATGTCTGGGGCACATTGTAGCTGTTTTCTCAAAGCCAGGCATGTTTCCACTGGAAATTCTTCTTCCTGGTTGGTCAGAACCCTAGACAAAACCTCCACAGCGACCCTCCTCCAAAAAAACTCTGATTAAAAGTCGCTGAATTAAAAAAAAAAAAAACAGTTCCCTGAATCATGCTCCAAGATAGCCCAGAAAACGTCCCTATCTCTTCAATGACCCGCCATTAGTCTAAGAGCAGAAGTGCACACATTTTGCCACATTTTTGTCCATCCAGGAAGTTGATAGACATCCAGAACAAGCTTTGTCATCACTTGACAGTTCACCTCTTTTGAAACCCAGAAAACCATTTGGACACTTGAGTGTTTCCCATATTGTTGTCCTTGTAAGCAGTGTTCAATATTACAACAGTTTCTGTGGTATTTTTCCTGATCAGGAAACAAAATTTCTCAGTTGCACACTGTTCTCTTAAATGGATCATCACAAAAAACAAGGGTTGAGTGAAACTGCTTTTATGAAAAAATTCACTGTGACCAGAGAGAACCTTCCCAGGTGACGCTACTGAGTGCACTAACTCAGAGAGAGTTTTAGGTTCACCTAGCAGGAAAAATGCTTACTACAAAAGTTCTGCCCAGTGGAGCTAGTTTGCCATTTGTTGGGGGTACCCCCTTGTATGTGAGACAAAGTTTCACCATCTTTACCTCTAAGGAACATTCTGACCTTACTTCTCCCAAGCCAGTTCATAGCAATCCTTTTAGCAGGCCATAGTACTTTCCTTATTCTCCTGCCCCACAACTCCGTGCCTGGATTCTCCTTTGATCTTCCTGATTCCGTGTCCATCTTTCATATGCATATGAGATAATGAAAATACCAAGGCTTGTGTCAGGGTCACCTTAGTTTTCAAAGTAATATCCCTGCTTTCCAGTACTGTAACAAGTTCTTGTGCAGAATATTCACCTGCTGCAATGCAGTAGGGATTTTGCTCCGCACTAATCCCAAGACCCTGGCTGGTGCTAACACTGAAGACACTCCACTGCTAACAAGTAGGTGGGTTGGTCTAGCCTACACTGAGTTACCTCAGTAGTCAAGCTTGTCAATCAGTTCTGGACATATAGCCATTGAAGACAAGATGCAGTGTCATGTTACTCTGACACGCCTGGGTGTGCTGTGTGTCAGGCTCTTACTCGGGGTCACTGGTTTGACCGATAATGGGCAAGGGCTAGAAGAAAAACCAGAAGGGTCTCTTTGGGAGATACAAGATATGCCAGAAAATAATAGGTTGATAGAGTGCATACTAATAACCTTGTGTTCATGGGCAGCCGTAATTTTCTTCATTTAAAAAAACAGATGACAGTATTATTAATAGACCAAAAATTAAGCCATCAGAGACTAGGGTTAAAAGGACTCAGCAGCATATTTGGCCAACGCTGCATGATCAGTGTGATGCACACAGATGGGTGACTGTTCAGAGTTATTACTCATGATCCGAGCGGGGTCAGGGAAGTTTTCTTGAAGGAAGGACAAAAAGTAGCTGTGGCCTGAGTGATTGATTGATTCATTCTTTGAGAGGAGGATGGGATAGGTGGTCAGAGCCAGTGGTGGAAAAACTGTCCCGAGGATGGAGAACAGCTTGTAGGAAAGCACAGATGGATGAGATCAAAGGAGTTCAGAGAAGTGCAGTTTGGCTTGTGACGGCCAGCCTCCAACAAAGGGCATACTCTTGTCTACTACCAACTAGTCAGAGAGCAGAGACATGTCCAAGGTGATTTCAAGCTGTTCTATTCATAGTGATCAACCTATTAAACCATACAGTATGGAGCTAAACATTAGACATTGCAATCTATTAAATCCACCACAGTGAGTAATCCATTTGTGAGTCTTATATGGGACTCACCGATCCTGATTCCACAATCTCTGATATTTCATGTTTTGTAGTCCACTAAACACAAGATTGAACATTCTAGAAAACTAGGAACAGAGACCTCCACATCTTTGAATTAGTTAAAAAAAAAACCTTACTCTCTTAGGGTATCAAGGTCCTCATTAGCTTCCCTAATAAGAGAAGTTGAAATAAGATTGCAGGGGTAATGCGGAGTTCATGTTATATATCAAGCATACTATACTGTAGCTGTATTACTGTTGTTATTGGAATTGTGCTGGTATGATTTTAGTGTAGGGAGGTGCTCATTCTACCTCCTCTCTGCCAACTCCTTTAGGGCTTTGATCTCTTCCTGTTTATGAAAGATGTTGGCAAAGTCTGGCTCTGTTCCTGAGTTCCTTATTTCTGGCTTCTGATGGGCCATGATGATCAGATGGCGGTGATTAGTGTTTTGGCTTGAATTGCATATTATCTATTAAGTGGCCCTCTCCACAACCACTGAGGCATATGGCCAGTGCTTCCAGAGCTTAAAATAAATCTGCATTTTAACATGTGGGTTTTTATTATGCAAATAGAGCTCCCAAGGGGTCTGGTCCACTTATTTGTTATGCTGCACAAATCTGCTTATGAACTGCTGCATGGCATAGCACAGGCAGCCTCTGTACCTTCTACCTTGTTGACATTGTGTAGATATTCTGAGTATGGCCATTGGTGGAAGAGCATCCACCCTGAATTCTAATAGGTGCAGGGAAGGAGGAACTTAGCAAGGAGATTTTACCGTGCTCACTTTGCAGACCAATTGTTTTAGACACACCTTTACTTGTCACCTACTGTGTACCATGTGGAGTCTCTGGGTGGTGGAAAGAGTTAATGCACTTCTCTGGTTAATGGGGTTTGAATCCATCCACAGGTGCCTAAGAAGAAAGTCCTGGTGATCTACCTCTAAAAGATGACTTGGTGAACCTTATGGAGAATAGTTCTAAGAGTGATTTGCGGTCACCACAACTTATGCTGGTTTTACCGGATTGTACACTATATCCTTCCCCAGACAGGTGGAAATGAGGATCAGGGTGGCATCATCACAGACTTAAAGTGTTTTTAAGCAGGGATCAGTAGGGCTTAATGTTTAGGACAAAAGCTCTCTTTCTCTGGGGTGATGAAAGACTTGACATGGTGAATAGTATATGGACTGTACTTCAGACTCTTTCACTTGGTAATGTCCCTGGACTAGACATACCAATAAGCAATTATAAAAGAATGTGCTCGGTGGAGATGGATATTTGTAATCATTCTCTGAGAGCTTCTTGGGTTGGGTGGGTGGGTGGGAGGGTTCAGGGAAATGATTTAATATGATTCTTCTAGCCATAGTCTCGGTGACTTCTACCAAATGATTTTCCCCCTGATGGATCTGGATAAGAGAAGGTGGGGGAAGATACTGATAGAGTCCAGTTGTGAAGGATTGGGAGCAGGGTTAATTTGGACTGCCATCCTCTTGGGTATAACATGAGATAGACCAAACTTAGGAAAGGATTTCTCACTACCAGTAAGAAAGAAGAGCCAGGAATGGAATGAAGCATGTGGACTCAAGAGTCCCTGTACATTGAACTTCCTTGAGCCACGAGACAGCAGAGGATGAGCAGAGTACCAGAAGCCGAACTAAGAGTCAACACATAAGAGGGACAGAGTAGTGGACTTCCCAGCACAGGAATCAAGTAAAGCTAAGTGCCTTTGGGCAGGAGATTGACTTACAGAGAGCAGCACCTCCAGGCACTCTGTAAGAGTTATGTTTGTGAGAGTTATGTTTTTGACCAATGGAGTAAGAGCTGAGCACCTTCAGGCTAAGGATTGTGAATTAGGGGCATGCTAATTGGCATCTATTGGCAACACTGAAAAAAGAAAAAGTTAAAAGTACTCAAGGAGATCAGAGGCCAAGGCAAGCTATGACCCACAAAAAGGCGGCCCTGACTGAACAATTGTGTCTTCAGCATTTCTCACCTGAGTTGTGACCTATTAGTTTTCCTATAAATTCTATAAATATGAATATTGTCTTGAGGTCTATGCAGCCATTGCAATGGATTATGGAATCCAAGTGATAAGCAGAGACTGAATGGGAGAGATAGCTGACTTCAGAATTGGTAAGGGGAGTTGGAGAGAGGGTGCATACCTGACCTCATCCTTTTAGGAATCTGCCATGCTACCGGATAAAAATGATGTTGATTTTCCTTCCCCTGTTAAGGTTAGAAAAGGTCACATGCTACTGTCCACCTAATTTTTGTATAGGGGGTATATAGAAGTTAGATTTTAAGTCAGCTTTTACTTGGGTGAAAATGTAGGGGTAGAGTTGAGCCTATCAATCAGGTTTCTGCCTGATGATGCCTCCCTTGGAGGTATGGTCTTTCTATAAGAGAAATGCTGGGGATATCTCTCTCTCTCTCTCCCTTATCTAAATCTTCCTGTTTGCTTGGATTTTGTGTCTGCCTCCAGTGGTGGCCCCATGTGGGCCACCAATCCTGGTAGCTGTTACATCCTGCTATGTTCCTACCAACTTCAAATCCACCAGATTCTGCACCCCTGGCCTGTGATCTCCCTATTTTCCATTTAATCTAATCTTTCTGTGTCTATGTAAGTCTGCAAAGGGATTCAGCTAGTCTCATACCTGTGAACGTGCACTACGTTGGATCAGACTGGGATACCTACTTGTTATAAAAATACATCTTTATATAAAGTTTATATATATATATATATATATATATATATATATATATATATATACACACACACTCACAGATATATATGAAGTTTACTAAATGTCATTCTACTCCCAGTAACTGTTAATAGTTTCTTATATGAATAAACAGAAATGAAGAGTTTAGTCCAATATTTGGTTTAGCAAATATATTAGTTTTAAAATTAGAGAACCAGTTAGTCTGTGTTCCAAGACTTTTCCAAGCATTCCCATTTCAAGATTTAAATACCAGAAGAGGTTAATGGTAAATGTGTGTTTTTCTTGTAAAATTTCACTTTAGCATATTTTCCAGTGAGAATAAAAATGTATTTGAATCCCCTAAGTGGTAGGTTGGCCTCTTTTCAGGCCAGGTATGCCCCTTAAATTAATAAGTACTGCTGTAAAATAAAATAACAGGAATAAGTACCAACATGTCAATCTTGGGGACTTAGAGTTTGGGATTTTGATTCTAATTCCAGTTCCTCTGGTCCTTGTTTTGTTACTGTCGGCACGTCCTAATCCTTTATTGGGTGCATAGTAATACTTCCTACATGGAGTGTGGTGAGGTTTAAACAAGATTATTCAAGTCAAATGGTAAGCATGGACCCCAGCACTTAGTAAATAGTTAATAAGTGACAGCTGTTATAATTGATGCTACTTATATTCTATAAACTCCATGTATACCTACATGATGCAAACTTGCATCCATGCTAAAATACCAGAAACTCAAAGCCATTGACATTCAGTGGATTCTAACTCATGGTCTGCCTGCCAGTAGAAATGTTCCATAAGATGATCTTGACTACAAACTTCACAGAAGCTGATGGCTAGGCCTGTTTTCTTAGCAGGTTCAAACCTCTGACAGATTAGTAGCAAGCCCAAACTCTGTGTCAGAACTAAATAGCAGGGCAACACTTCCTTTACTTGTTCCACCTACCATGTATACCTTGACAGATGGATAGATAGATGGGCTGATAGATATGTTCACATTGTTAGTTGTCCTGGAGTCATTTTCAACACTGAAAAACCAACCTCAGACACGACACACGGAAACAGTGCTCTGTCTTGCACCATCCTCACAACTGCTAAGTTTCAACTCATGATTGCAGGCACTGTGTGAATCCATCTTGTCAATGGTCTTCCTCTTTTTCATTACACCTCTACTTAAGCGAGCATAATGCCCTTCTCTTGGGCCTCTCCTGAGAGCATGTCTCAAATGTGGCTTTACGTCCATCACACTTGAGAACTCATTTCTTTAGTACTATAAAATAGTATTAACTCATAGAGATCTCATTCTGTGCGAGATCCTGTGCTAAGTCCCATCCAATGCCATGGAGTTGATTTTGACTCTGTGCACCTCTATGGGAGGACGAAGGTCTGCTCTCTAGACATTCTGAAGTCATAGATTCTTATGGAAGCAGGCTGCCTCATCTCTCGTCTTTCCCCCTTATTGTCGCTGGTGGGCTTAACCCTCAGCCCTTTGCATTAGCAGCCACAGTGCTTAACCTACTGTATCACGTACCACCATGACTCCCTCAGTTCTCACTACGGGATGTGAATTAAGCTATTGAATCCCAGTGTCTATCCTTTGAAGTTACTTTTATTACACCCATTCTGCAAATGATAAAATTGAATCATAAAAATGAATTTACACAGTTAATAAGCCACACGGATGACAGTTTAACCTAGGTGATCTGTCCCCAGGTCTGTGATCTTAATGAAGTTAATATCCTCAATGTCATTGTTAATCATGCAGGCTAAACTATTTATAAGCACAGACTTGTGCCTGCATACTGCAGCATATCGATACATATTGCACACTGTCGACCTATATATACATTTTATAAACACCTACATACATATTACTAAATGTTTGGGCTTATGTACACATTTTATACATACTGCCCTATATGCTCTAATATGAAGCAATGGGGTAATTATCATCATTTGCCTGAAAATTCAGTTCACCGTGACTGTGTAGGTCATCTGTTCCTCTATGGTGCTCATGGGGGCTGGAGCCCTGCTAGTACTTTTCTGTTTGTGGTTCTTTGTCTCCTAGATAGTTGATTGGATCACATAGCACATTGTATGCAAGGGAGATCCTGAATGCAAATGCTCCTGTTCCCCAGGAATGAACGATTGCTCCTCACTTGCCTCAAGTTATGCGTGAGCACATCCTGTCCCATTATTCTCCTTGCCTGCTTCTTCGCACCCTCTTTAGTTATTTTTACAGTGGCTCTCTATCCAATTAGACATCATTTAGTGGCAGAACGATAGCATTAATATGGATTAACTGTGTTCCCCAGGCTCTTTGGTGATCCTTGCCCTTCAACACTGAATAAACTGATGTATCTGTGAAGACCTGCCTGACTGTGTATAACAGAAAGTTGATTATTATACATGAGCCAGATAGGGATTATTTTCTTCACATATCAGGAAATGCCAGGGTAAACTTATTAGCATAGGTCAAGTAGGTCCTAGTGCCCTACGTCCTTCTGTCTCCTTCCTCAGAATTATTGTGTCTTCTCTGATTTATTCCTCCTGGTCATAAAGTGCTTGTCTGATCTCATACCTCAACTCTCAGTTCAGATAAGAGATTGTCAGGGATTTCTCCCTATCGCTCTTTGATCAGAAATGGACCACAGTAGATACTGAGCAACTGTGTATTTGGACTCTGGGCACATGGCCACTCCAGACAAAATCTACATTGGTTAAGCAGCTGCAAGTGTCTGCCACAAACGGCCACTCAGAGGGCAGCGATGGTATCACTGCTGAGGCAGACATGATAGTCAACCAGTTTGTATTGCTGCGGTCTCCATCACGGGACATCTGAGATCCAGTCAATGAGAACCAGCTTCATTCTAGCACAGTGGTACTCGACCGTCCTAATACCGCAACCCTTTAATACAGTTCCTCATGTGGTGACTCACCGCCTCCAGCCATAACGTAATTTTCATTGCTGCTTCCTAAGTGTAATTTTGCTACTGTTAAGAATTGGGTGGCACCTGTGAAAGGGTCGTTTGACGCCCAGGTTGAGAACCGCTGTTCTAGAATTTTAGCACCCTGAAGATTACCTGGATAGGCCGGCAAGTGACTGGAAAGTGTTCTAACAAAGAGACAGTCCCTGGAACTTTGAGAGAATACCATAGCGCCAAGACACACACCCGTCAGTTATACCACTATAGAGAAGAAAGCAGTAGCTTTTACTAAGAATGACTGATTTTATTGCATACTAGCTATTTAGTGGGCCTCAGCAGCACAGGGATTATGCTCTCAGATGCTAATGGCAAAGCAGGGGGTTCAAGCCCACTATTCTCTCTGCCAGAGCAAGAGGTGGCAGTCTGCTTCCACAAGGATTGAGCCTTGGAGACCCTCTAGGGTAGCTCTGCCCTGTCCTGTAGGGCTGTGTTAGTCCAGGTAGACTAGAGAAAAAATTCATAGACAATCATATGTGTATAGGAAAGAAGTTTATATATAAAAGCAAATGAAAAGTGATAAAATGTCCAGCCAAGTCCAGATCAAGTCCATAGTCCAGTAGTATCCCATATATCCAATGCCAATCTATAAAGTCCTCTTCAGACTCATGAAATACATGCGATAATATGAATGCACTAGGATCACAGGCCAGTGGGTTGGAAATCCAGTGGATCCAGTGGCATTGTAAGCATCTCAGCATTGGGCAAGGGTCTCTCCATAGCTTCTGCGGCTCCAGAGGTCTGGTTGCATCAAGGTAGGCCCATGAGGCTTCTCCAGATTCCAGGGTGTAGTGTCATGTGCCTTGTCAGAGCATCTCCAAGGAAGTAAAGGGAGAAAAGTGTCTTCCTCCTCCACGTAATACCCAAATTCCTCAGGGGAAGTCATGTCCACACAGAGACCTCATTGACTATAACCCAATTGACAGACTAGACTCCACCCCTTCACTCTTAATCGTCTCAAGTTGGAAACTGACACCAGATTATGTAACTACCATAGGCTTCTATGAGTTTGAGTTGCATCACTGGCGATGGGTTTTTTTTTAAATATTTTTTATTAGTCATGATTGAGACATTGTTCTTAATTATATGTATTTATATATGCATATTATTGTATTCATCTGATGTAGGAGGGGCTTTTTGTACTCACCTTATACAGTAAGTAATGTGAATTGTGGACTACCAGAAAACAAACAAATCTTACTTTTACGGTTAAATACCAGAATATTCCTAGGAACGTCGAATGGAGCGACTTCATTTCATTTACTTTGGACATGTTATCAGGACAGACCAGCCCCTGTAGAAGGACGTCATACTTGGTAAAGTAGAGCGTCAATGACATAGAAGATCATCCAGGGGATGGACGGACACAGTGACTTCAATCAAGGCCCCACACACAGGAGTGATTGTGAGGACTGTGAAGGACTAGGAAGTTTTTCCTTTTATTATACTAAAGAGTCCCCGTGAGTTGGAATGGACTGTCTGACACTTACCAACAATGTGAGGCAAAATGGTGTTGTTCTCATTACCCGTCTCTTAATACCATGCATGGAAGGCAAAATGTAAGATGATTCTCAGTGGCCCATCCTCACACACAACCTCGCATAACCTCAACCCTTTGACTGTGAGAGTGACTGTGATTATGATAGAATGTCAAGACTATAATTAGGTTATTTTATTTGCAACAATAGATTTCCATAAAAGGATCAACTTTAGAGGTCGTTGACTAAAGTGTGTTAGCTCTTAAAAGGACAAAGCTCTTCCTGGGGATAGAGGTAAAACATGTGAGGGATTTACCTTACAGATGCTCTCCAATATAAAATATGAATTTGGCAGAGGTCATGCGGCAAGGAACTGTGAATAAAATTATTCCCTGATGACTGCCATTCAGGGGATGGGAATTTCAGTCCTACAACCACAGGAGCTGAGTACTGAGACTATAATATCAGCTTTGTAAAGGACCTGAACTCCACGTAACACCCTATCCAGTCATCAGGATATAGAAACTCTGAGACCCTGAGAGAAGGACCCAAATATGCTATGCCTAGATTTGGGGTCCTTGGACACTGGGAGATAATAAATAAATACAGAGTCACTATAGCAAAAAGAGCTAATCAACATTCCACCATTTCAAGAGACAGCATAGAATGAATGGATGATGTTTAAGCATTAACCAAAAACAAGGCTCTAGGAATTGATGGCATATACATCCAAATATTTCTATAAACTGATGAAGCACTAGAAACCCTCATTCATCAACAGGAAATTTGGAATATAGCTACTTGGCCAACTGATTGGAAGAGACCCATATTTGTGCCCATTCCAAACAAGGGTGACGACACAGACTGCTCAAATTATAGAACAATATCATGACTATCACATGTCTGCAAATTTTGCTGGAGCTTATCCAATAACGGTTGCAACAATATAGTGACAGGGAGATTCCAGAAATTCAGATTAGATTAGAAGTAGACTTGGATCTTGACTGAGCACTGATGACATTAGCAAGATATTTATTTGGGTTGTATTGTCTATGCCAAGGCACTTGACTGTGTGGAATATCACCAACTGGGCATAGCTTTTAGAAGAACTGTAATTCCAGAACACTCCATTGTGCTTCTGTGGAAACTGTACATTGATCAAGAGGCAGTTGTGTAAACACAACAAAGGCACACTACGTGGTCTACATCAGGAAAGGTGTGTATAAAGGTTGCATCCTCTAATTCTGTTTATTCAATCTGCGTGCTGAGCAAGTTATTAGAAAACTGTTATCTTGGAACTAAAAATTGTATTATACGAACAGGTACGTGGCATCAGGAAAGAATATTGACAACCTACACTGTGGAGTGACACAACCTTGTTGCTGAAAGTGAGGAGGGCTTGAAGCACTTGCTAATAAATATCAAGGCTTGCAGCTGTCTATGGATTACAACTCACTGAAAGAAGACCAGAATTCTCATAACTGGACCAGTAAGTAACATCAAGAAAAATGGAAAAAGAGGAATTTTTCAGGAATTTAATCTTTCTTAGATCTGAAATTAATATTCATGGCAGCAGCAGTCATGAGATCAAATGATTTGCAGTGCACTGGATAAGTCTGCAGACAAAACCTCTTTAATGTTTGAAAAGCAAGGATGATGCTTCAAGGACGAAGGTATCCCTGATTCAATCCATGTTTTTCTAAATTGCCTAATATGCACATGAAAGTTTGGCATTGTATAAGTAAGACTGAAGAATAATCAATTATTTTGAATTATGATGCTAGATAAGAATATTGAAAGTACCATGGATTGACAAAGAATGAACATGCACCTTGGAAGAACTATAGCCAGCATACTCCTTTGAATATGATGGATGCAAAGATGGTCAGACGTTGTTTCACGTACCTTGGTCATGTTGTCAGGAGTCACCAGTCCCTTGACAAGATGGATCGACACAGTGGCTGCAAGAATGGAATGAAGTATAGGAACAATTGTGAAGGTGGTGTCAGACTAGGCAGTGTTTAGTTCTTTTGTACATAGTGTCATTAGAATCAAAATGAGTTGATGGCACATAACAACACCTGCTACATATATGTATGAGTGTGTGTGCATGTGAATGGAGACCCATATAGCCACTGTTTATTTTAGATATATTGGAACAGAGTTCCCTCATATTTACTATATTCACAATGTTGTTTTACAACCACCACTATTTCTCATCATTTTTAGTTTGGGCTTCCTAGAAGAGCAAAAGTGGTGAAGTGTGTGTGTGTGTGTGTGTGTGTGTGTGTGTGTATAGATTTCTTGATTTCAGGAAAATCACATGTATTTATAGTGCCCAGTGATTCCAAGCATTCAAAGAGAAGCTGGCTTATATGAAGAAGAATGCGGTATCAGAATTAGAGGAAGGCTTATTAACATCCTGAGGAATGCAGAGGACACAACCTTGCTTACTGAAAATGAGGAACAATGGAAGTACTTTTGGGTGAAACCAAGGATTTTAAGCTTCAGCATGGACTAAACTCAGTGTAAAGAAGACCCTAATCCTCACAGCTGGACCAATAGATGGCATCATGATAAATGGATAAAAGATTGAAGTTTTCAAGGATTTTGTCTTAGTTGGATCCACGATCAATGCTCATGGAAGCAACAGTCAAGACATGAAAAGCCATCTTGCATTAGATGGATCTGCTGCCCAAGACCTCTAGAGAATACTGAAGAACCAAGATGCTAGTTTGAGGACTAAGGTGTGTCTAAATCAAGGCATGATATCTTCCATTGCATCATATGCATGTGCATGTCGGATATTAAATGCAAGGAACATACAGGTATCAATACATTTGAATCATGGTATTAGAGAAGAATATTGAAAGTACCATGGGCTGCTAAAAGGCTAAATAGATCTGTATTAGAAGCCAAGCCAGAGAGCTCCCTAAAGGCAACTTTAGACATGTTGTCAGGAGAGACCAGTCCCTGGAGAAGGACACCATGCTTGGTAAAGTGGAACTACTTTGAAAAAGAGGAAGGCCCTCTACAAGAGTGAGTAACACAGTGGCTGCAACAATAGGAACAATTGTGAGGATGGCTCAGGGATGTGTCACTTTTTGTTCTGTTGTGCATAAGGTCGCTATAGGCCAGAGCTGATGTGATGGCATCCACAAACAAAACAAAGCAGCAATAACAATTATTCCCAAATATTTAGATCAAACATCTGGCTGAAGGTTGTTTATCATGTGGTCGTAGGAGCTGCCATCTCAGGTCACAAGAACAGGTGGAGAGGAAGATGAATCAGGTATAGGATCAAGAGAGGCATTGCCAGGGAATCTGTACAAAGAAGATGCAGGCCCCACTCTGAGGAAACTCCCCTTTCCACTGCTTGGCTGCTCAAGCCAGATCATAAAATAGAAGGTAATAACATAAAACTGGCCAAACTAATGAGAGTTGTGCCTACCCACCCGGCACACACCTGAACAATCCCATCATCTTAAGCAAAAACGCTGTACCCAGCAAGCATGAATTTCCCATCCCCCTACCCATGATAAAAAATTCATGTTATTTTAATACAATATGTTTTAAGTATTTTTTTATAATAGTAGATAACTTTTTAACTTACCCAAGTGACTTTAGGCAGTGCTAGAGTGGGCTTCAACCAAATAAGTTCTTGTACTGGAGGTATAAAGTCCACATGAAGCATGAGGATCAGTAACATAGGAATGTGTGTTTTGCTTTATGTTTTCTAAATTATCTGTACTATTTTTCAAGAGTCTTCTGTAATAACTGACTTCAAGCACCCCCACTACAACTAAGCATGAGAGAACAGCAAGCACCGTCTGATACACTGATTAGAAGTCACAGCTGAGTGAGGCAAGGACAAAGTCCAAGGTGAAAGAAGATTAAAAAAAAAACCAAAAAACTACAAAGTTCATACACCATGCACTCTGGATTTCCTACGCAATTAGGGACACAAGTTGATGACCCTTTGCTGGCTGAAGTATGGAGCCCATGAAATCGGCTAGAATGGAAAATGCTTTCATATTATTTTTAAAATGTGGCTTATTTCTATTAAAGAATCCATTGGCTGTCAATTTTAATGTTCACTTACAAGGAAGAGCACGTGTAGAGTTTGCAGATAATAGGGCTTACGTATCTTAAACGTAGAATTGTTCCACACGGGAAAGGGAAGGCTAAAAATTTGTGCTTTTGTGCACTTTTGATAAGTGTTAGCAAAAAAATGGAATAAGCCACCTGCCTGTGATAAAATATGACCCTCACTCACTCTGGTAAATTGCTTTTGCCATTCACATTGAGAAGCCATTAATCTTGCCTCGCTTTCTGGATGGACATCCAGCACGTATGGAACAATTGATTCAGCTCCATCGTTCCGAGAGATAGCAGAAAATCACACAGTAGAATTTAGAGAAAAATGTGAGTGTGAGCGTGCACATAAGGAGGGTCTATGACTTTACTTTCCCACTTGAGAAACAGGCATCTCACACAGGGGCTTTGCACAGGACCAATAGGAGGAGACGTGTATAGACATAACTTCTTAGCCTAGCAGGAACATTGTATGCTACATAATTCAGGAAATCATTTTTATCCTACCAATGAGGAAACCATCCTATAGCCCGTGTTTGAAAACCTTCTTCATGAAGAGGATTTAAGAGCCCTGGAACGCAACACTTACTGGCCTGGAGTCAGCGCTGACACATAGTGACCCTACAGGACAAGGTAGAACCGCCCGCGTGGGTTTCTGAGACTATAACTCTCTACAGGAGTAAAAAGACCTGTATTTCTCCCACAGAACAGTTGATGGTTTCAAACTACTGACCTTGTGGTTACCAGCCCAATACATAACCACTCTTTCACCAGAGCTCCTAGCTAAGGGCATTGGATAAGAGTATATTTTCCCCTGATTTCTGTACTCTTCAAGGGACGCTGTTTACCGTAGACCTATTTTGCAATCATTCTATCTTTTAGTCCTGTTCATTTCTACCTTCCTGTGACATCCTGGTTTCTGTGAGGCTTTACCCAATCAGTTCTGACTCCTAGCAACCCTGCATACAACAGAACAAAGTACCGCCAGCTCCTGGGCCACCCTCCAGGTGGTTGTCCCAGGTGGGCCCATTGTGACAGCCATTGTGCTAAAGGATCTCATCAAGGGTTTTCTGCTTTGCTGCCTTCTGCTTTACCAAGCCTGTGGTCTAGTTTGAGTCTGGAAAGTTAGTCAGCACTTATCATTTATTTGTCTTGAATGCACATTTCAAAATCACTCCGTTCGTGAGAAGCATAAATGCTACCGAATGCTTACAATTCACACGACGGAGAGAAAGGTAGTGGGATCGTCGTCGTGCGCTTCTCCAAGGAGGCATGGCTATTCCTCTTGTGTGACCTTGTCTTTCTGATGATGTTCCTCCTGGTCATCCCACTACAGCTGTGGCGCTGCTTTCTGTGGCACACCTGATAGCCTAGGAGAAATACCTGCGAGTTGAAGTAGCTAGGCACCCGCAGCAAAAGTGCCTCAAGCTTAAGTGCAAACCCTAACATTAGAGAGCACATTGATCTCCTGGCCTTCTGTATCATCCATTTAGATTGATCGAGGATGTGAGGCCATTATCACGTCGATAGGGAACAAAAGCTGGGGTATATTAATTACAGCTAGAGGAGCATTCCACGACATGGTTACGCAGGGCAGGAAGCCAATGTCACTAAGCAAACCCCAGCAGATTTAAAATCAAATCATCTAATGAACAAATATTTGATTTCCTGTGATAGGCAGGGTGCCTAGATGCTGACATAGACCGGAAGTGCCTGTGAGGGCTAGGACAGCTACCCCAACCCCCACCCCACCCCACCCCGAAAAGCAGCATTGCTCTACCCTTGCAGAATCAGGATGGGACGTGATGATTGGTATTTCCATTGTGAGATTTTCTATATCCACACTCCCTCCTAGATGATCAGTCCACTGCCTCTTTGGAATAAATGGATCTCCAATGACGGTCTTCCCTGTGAGATAGTCATGTGACCTTCTGGTGAAGCGCGAGGTGTGGCTGCCTCACCTCTATGCAGAGGAGGTGCAGCCAGCTCTGCCCAAACCTTCAGGGCCCTCATGTACCAACGCAGAGGGATCCCTCCACCCTCTCCCAGGAGCTCCACACACTTTCAGAGCCTTCAATCTCTGGGAAGCAGCAGGGCTCTTCCAGGGAATTCTGAAGGCTTCTTTGTCCACTTCACACATTTTCATCTCAAATCAGATGTTATGAAGCATAGTTTGCAACACAGGCAACTTTCTAGCTTAATAGACTTACAGTAGAAACTACAGTGAGGGCATTCTCTGGAATACAATGTCATATGTATGTGTGTGAATGTAAATTTAGAGAGAAAACCATTGCAGGATAATTAGAGTAGGTCGTCAATATCGACCATAAAAATAAACATGCCATCTTTGTTTCTGAATATGCTTTTGGAATCTGCACCACCCTCAAATCACCATGTTAAACATACTTTGATGTCTTTAAAAACATACCTTTGAACAAAAGGATTAAGGGAAAGCTTTTGTTGGTTTTCAAGATCAAAATCTGTTGTTTCTTTTTGATTCTAATCACTTTGGATTGGGAAGAATCTGTTGGGGGAGGAGGATAATAAAACTGGAGCTCTCACCTTGGCCTTCCCTTTTGAAAGTGTGCCAGCTAAGAGTGATGTTCCAATTTGCGATTCAATGAGAGAATAAAGTTGTTCATGTTTAATGCAATGGGTAATAAATGTGATTGGTTTGTTAGAACTCTAAACGATGCCATTTGTTAAGTAACTGTTCACACATAATGTCTAAGAGAGCACTCGACTGGGAGAGAAAGTTGGGGATGGAAGACATCACTTAGCATCTTGTCATGGCTAGACCCTTGTCTCCTGCCCTGGTGATTATGGGCATTACACACTTGGAGTCTTCAGCCGTTGTGGGACTTAAAATGTTATTCTAAGAAAGTTTCTGAAATATTTATTCCATTAGAGTCTTGTGCAGCAGAGCAAACCAAACACCTGGTTTGAAATAGAAATTTCTGTTTGGAGATTAATTCTACAGTATTCAGTATATTGTTTTGAGTTATCCTGGAAGAAATGACTGGTAATCTGCTTACAAAAGGTCACAGCTTGGAAAACCTTGCAGAGTTAATTGACTCTGCGCCTGTGGTGTCACCCTGAGCCCACATGAACTTCATGACAGTTAGCAACCATTCAAGAACGGTTAAGACTAGTGTAACTACCATGTCCACTGGTGTAGATGACATTTTAAAATACTATTAATTCTGAGCGGCACCCTGGTGGTGTACAGTGGTTGTGTACTGCACTGCTAACCACAGAGCCAACAGGTTGAGACCACAAGCTGCCCCTAGAAAGAAAGATGAGGCTTTCTACTCACGTAAAAACTTATAGTCTTTCAAACAGCCAGGGGCAGTTCTACTCTGTCCTATAGCCTTGCTGTGAGTTGGCATCAAGTCAATGGCATTGAGTTCCGTTTTTGTTTTAAAGTCTTAACTCTGTGATAAAAATCTCCTCACTGTTGGATCTCTCTCTCTCTCTCTCTCTCTCTCTCTCTCTCTCTCTCTCTCACACACACACACACACACGCACACACTCATACACACACAGGCACACACTCACATCTATGTATATTATCCTTGACATAAGGGAGTCATTTATTTGCAAATGATCAGCAGTCTTGCATGATTGATGTCACATCATTTAAGATTTTGTCTACTTAGTGTAGCCAATCTCTAGAGTTTTAACTCTTGAATTCGCACATTGTAAAGTATTTGATGTCGAGGTAATGGATTTTTTTCAAAATTGTATGATGCCATTCATTGGCTCTCTTCGCTGGCAATTGTATAAGTTTGGAGACAGTCAGTTTCTAAGGTCCCTTGCTTATTGTACCACAATTCTATCACCACATTTTATAGCTCCCTAATTAGATTTGCCAGCACTTTTCTTCAGTCGGTAGTTAAATGTGACTTGAACTTTATGTGGTTAAGCCTAATGGATTGCATTTCCAGTTGTCTTCCCTTGATTGGCAACGTAGAGACATGGAAGCAAAAATGGTTAGTGAAAGAATTCAATCATGAGAAATCTTCAAATTGTTTTCTTGATGATCTATCTATCAAGTATGTGCAATTCAGGTTTGAATTCATATTAAGATTATTTTCAACCCCAACTGGTGTGCAGCACAATTCATAGTAGTAGACTTATAAATCTCACTCAGATTCTACATTTTCCTTTTCAACCCTCTTCACTCAAAATTATCAAGAATGTCTCGTTAGTTTGTTGTCAGCTCCAAATCCTGAAGACGCATGTGAAGCACATGAAACGCTGGGCCCTGTGCCATCTTCCCCATTGTTGGCAAGGTGGAGTTCCTTTTATCTCCCAGCCCGTCCCACAGAGGGTCTCCCATGCGTCTGTTGGACACTGCATTTCACCACACACAGTGCTGCCCTGTATCATTGATGGGTTCAAAGCAAGTGAGGCAGGCACCTTTCTGTTGTGCTCCAAGGGTTTGCATCGGCTGATTTTTGGAAGGTCACCAGAGTGTTCTTTCTATTCTCTCTTAGTCAGGAAACTCCTTGGAAACCTACTTCGCAGGGGCAAGCCTGCCAGCATTTGAAATATAGATGACATCATCCCGCATAGTCTAACTAGACAGAAGTCATCACATTATAACCAGTGTCGTTGTCATTAGTAAATTTTGCTTATTAGAAGAACGAAAACAAAATATAAACGTATGATAAACCCAACCCAGAGATACATATGGCGGCCAAGTAAAAAGGCAGGGAAAAGAAACACAAAGGAAGAGAATGCAGGTGGTGGGGGAACAGAGCACTAGCCTCCCCCTCACGGGGAGGGTATTGTTGATGTCCCCACAGGAAAGAGAGAGAGGGACCAGACCTCTAACTGGTATACTAAGCCTTGAAGGAAATATACCAGCAGAAAGCAGAAAACTGACAGAGATGTCGGTGGGGCCAGCCCCAATCCCAGCTCTGTCCACTCCCTCCCAAGAAGAATGTGCTACAGTGGGCAGCACTGAAGATACAGCCCCAGCAGAGGGGCGGATCTGCCCAGACCACAAGGGAGCAAAGTGAAAGGGAAAGAGAGTGATAGACCACAACCTGGCCCTCCAAGTCCCACGATGACATTCCTACTTAGAGCTGCCAATGCACAGTAAGGACCTTTGGGCTGACCCACAGCACTACTGGGGACAGTACTAGAGACACAGGGCCAGGTCTGACACTCCCACAGGAGGACAAAGCAGAACAGAGTGCAATAGAGCAGCCAGGGGAGCAAAGGAATGAAGTCCCCAAGGAATCCAGAAAATAGACTTCAGACTCGGTGGGCAGGGCTTGGCACCTCATCAGATCTGGTTGGAAAACATTCATAAGAATCAGCAGACAGACCTGGAACTATTCATAGGCTCGCCACCGCCCCACCCCCCGCCCATGTCTATCTACATAAGGTAGGCAGGATAAACAGTCCCAAGTAGAAAGCAACAGAACTGATGGTTTCAGGGGGGCATGGGAGAGGAGGCGGTGGATGTAAGGAAGGGGGAACCAACAAACCTAGGGACAAGGGAACAACAAGAGATCTTAAATTGATGAAGATGAGGGTATAGGATTCCTGGTGGGGTTGGATCAAGTGCAATGTAGTCTAGAGAAATTTTTGAGAGGAATGAAGGTCAAACATGATAGTGGGACAGGAGGAAAGTAAAAGGAAATAGAGGAAAGAACTCGGAGGCAACAGACATTTATAAAGGTCTAAATACAGGCATGTGCATATGTAAATATATTTACATATAAAGATAGGGATATAGGTCTATGTGCATATGTAAATATATTTACATATAAAGAGAGGGATATAGGTCTATGTACATATATTTACATGTTAAGTATTAAGGTACCAGATGGACATTGAGACTCTACTCAAGTACGCTCAATGCAAAAACACTATGTTTTAATAACCTAGCATTCCGTGATGCTCACATTCCAGACACAATCACTGAAGACAAAATGGGTGCGTAGAAAATGCGGTGATGGTGCCCATTTATTAAAAGATATAGTGCCTGGTGTCTTAAAGGCTTAAAGATAAACAAGCGGCCATCTAACAAAGAAGCAACAAAGCCCACATGGAAGAAGCACACCAGCCTATGTGACCATGAGGTGTCAGCAAGATCAGGTATCAGGCATCAGAAAGACAAACAATCATATTGATGAGCATGAAGGTTTCCTGAGGAGAGACGGAAAGTCCTTCTAAAGACAATTGGACATCCCCTCACAGAAGGGTAACAAGGAAGGGACAAGTCAGTCAGGGCACAGTATAGCACCGATGGAATGCACACATACTTCTGGTTCTTTAATGCTACCCTCCCCCAACCCACTATCAGGACCCCAGTTCTAGCTTGCAAATTCAGCTAGATCGGAGCATGTCCACTGGTGCAGATAAGAGCTCTCGACACACAGAATTCTGAACAGATTCACCCCCAGACACAGTAATGGGAGCAGTGACATTTGTATAGCTTATAGAACTTATATAATGACACACCAAAAAATTTGATTGACGTCTCCTTAACCCAGAAATTTCTCACTTGAGTCTTTCTTCAAGGCTGATACGATTCTCATTGTACCTCACAACCAGCCAGTGGTTCATACATCCAGCGGCCTGAGCCAGAAGAGGGAGCGTAGTTGTGCTTCGTTGTTGACGTTGTTGGTTGCTATCAAGACTCATGGCAGCTCTGTGTGCACAAGATAACTGCTCCATAGACATTTCCAAGTCTGTGTTTTATTTATTTATGGAAGTTCATCCTTAAGTCTGTCTGCATAGGCACCTCTTGTTGGATTTGAACTGCTAACCACTCAGTTGACTGTCAAGTGCTGTTTTACTCAATGCACAGCCTTCCTGAAAGCAGAGGTTTGTGTCTGTCAAAAGCCCAATTGCAACAAGCTAGATCAGAGTTTCCAGAAAGCAATGTGCTGAAACTGAAGATTCGGATTCCTTCTGAGGAATGCCAAAGGAACACTCATGGCCTTGTGGATCCATGTTTAAGGTATGCAGTTCAAAACCACCAGCAGCTCCAAGGGAGAAAGATGGAGCTATAGTTCAGAAACCCACAAAGGCAATTCTATCTTGTCTTCTAGGGTCTCCATGAGTTAGAATGGACTCAATGACTCAATGGGTGTTTGCTTATGTCAAGGAATGCCAATTGTTGTGGATTGTGCTGGTGTTTATTTATAGGAGAGTTTGCCAGCATCAGGCTCTAGTCTGTCTTACGGAGGGAAGAGCTCTCAACACTTAGACACATTATAAATGGCAAAATGCTCTCCACTTTTATACATACTGGAGTTTAAGTCATGTTGCCACAGAATGCCTTGAAACCGTGCCTACATAGGCAGGGTCTGGGCAGCCTGGCCTCTGCAATCAATGCCATCAGAAGCAGTCTCCACTCTAGAGGTCACGTGGAGCTGCTTTTCCACTTCCTGTACACGGTGCTCCCTGTCTTCTGAGTTACTGAGGAATAACCTTGGCCTTGACATGTTCCTAATTGGAGGATGGGTGACACTGGGATCCTTCAAGATGGATGTCATTGTGCTTCTCTACAAAACTCTCCTTTCCTCAGAGTCTGCCAGAGAGACTTCATTGCTGTTGGCACTTGCAATAGACATTTAAGCTCAACTAAATTATCATTAGTATCTTTTGAACCTCAAAAGGCACTGGTGTGTTATATAGTCTTCCTGTCTGGGGAGTTTGATGAGAGGCAAGAGGCTTAGAATAGTGCCTAGAGTGTCCCAAACACAAACCGATACTGATGCTATATGAATCCAGTTCTAGCAATCTTTAATTCTAGGACTTTGCCTTAAGTGTTTCATTTTTCACCTTGATTCCTCTCCTTTCAGATCAAGACAATGATAGTTAACCTGGAAAAAGTATTTTGCGTAATGAAATGGGTATAGCTAAATTTCTAAGTGTTTGAAATTTAGGAATTGATCAGTCTAATGAGTCCTGATGTCACCGCAGGTGAAATGGTGGCTGCTAACTCAGTCAGAGAAACATGAAGCAATCTACTACTTCATAGATTTATGGTCTTGGCAATCCTATGGAGGCAGTTTGACCCTGTTGTTAAGGGTCACTCTGTCAGGATTGACATGATGGCAGTGGGTGGTTGATCAGGACATTCTACCATAATTCCCTCCTCTCCTCACTGCCATGCTCAGTAACAGCACCAGCTCCACAATAGACACTACATTATTAAATATGCTCAAATGCCAGTCGCTATCTATTATAAATAAAAATGTTCACACAGTCCCCTCCAATATATCTTTAGAAAAATGATTCCGAATTAATGTCCAAGATTCAGGATACTGGAAGACTGCTGGCTTGCTAAAGCTATGCATCTTTGAATGCATGGCCATTCAACTTTTGTTTTGAACTCACACTCAGTGGTTCCCATTGTATTTTTCCTTCTTGTTCATTTTACCATTTACTAAAGAAGACCAAAGATGAATGGATGCATTTAACTTGTGGTACTTTCTAAGAATATTGAAAATACCATTGGCGGATAAAGGACAAAGTGATCTGCCTTGGAAGAAGTATGGTCCAAGTGCTCCTTCAAGGGAAGGATGGAGAGACTTCATCCTATGCACTTCAGACATGCTGTGAGGAGAGACCAGTCCCTGGAGAATGATGTCATGCTTCATAAAAGAGAGGGGCAGTGAAAAAGAGGAAAGCCCTTAACAAGACAGCTTGAGGCTGATTTCACCAATGGGGTCAAGCATGGGACAACAGTGCGGATGGTGCAGGATTGAATGCTGTGTCATTCTGTTGGGTACAAGGTCCCTTATGGGTCAGAACTGACTCTTTGTCACCTAACAAGAACAAGAGCAATAACAACAACAGCGAATCATGAAGAAACCAGTTCTTTTTCCTTTGCCAGTTTTTTTTTGCCCCCAGGAATACAAACTATTTTCTAGAAAAAAAATATGGCGTTCCTAGGTGAGCCTACCAGCTGTGCAGACAGAATAATGGAGTAGAGTTGGAGGCTTGCAGAGAGGATGAGGATATTGCATCCCATTGTGCTGTCCAGCAGGGAGCTATGGACCTCGCATCCCTCAGGGGGTCTCAGCACAATGCACACCATGGATGCTTTCCCTTTCTTGGGCTTCATCTGTCCTCACAGCTTTTCAAACAGGGAAACTCTTAAACCATCAAGTAGAAGTCGTTTCTTTCCAGATTTTAGAAAAATGTCACTTTCTCCTTTCTTACAGTCTGTGGAGGGCCCAAATTTCTATCAGATGCTTGAAAACCCAATTAGCCCACAGGATTATGTGTAAAAAAGCTCATTTGTGTGATTGATTTCTGGGTAGCCCTCCTTCAGGTCGGATTCACGGTGAGGCTGGGAAATGATGGCGTGGATACATCAGGGGACTCAACATGGAACTGTAACAAGAATGCCGAGAAATACCATTAGAACGATTGCGGCTATTCATTAGCTCTCTTTCCCCAGGAGCCAAAAATCTGTGGATGTGATTTGAATAAATTTGAATGGAGTTTGAGTGATGTCACTGTCGCTCATGTCTTTGTTGAGAGTGAAAGGACTTGAAACACTTAGTGACAAAGATCCAAAATGACCGCCTCCAGGGTTGATTAAACCTTGGTGCAAGACAAAGCAACACTCATAACTGAACCAATAGGTTAGACTTTGATAAACAGAGAAATGATTGAAGTTATAATGGGTTTCATTTATTTTGGGATCCACAAACAATGCTCATGGAAGTAGCAGTCAGAAAATCAAACGACTTACTACATTGGGTCAATATATCCAAAAGAACTCTAACATTTTCTAAAGAAAAGATGTGCTTTAAGACTCAGAGGAAGCTAACCTAAATCATGGTATTTTCAATCTTGTCATGCAAACACATTCAAAAATAGGCAATAAGACCCAAGAAGAATAGATACCTTTGACATGATTTTGCAAAGAATATTGACTAAACTACAAATTTCCAGAAGAAGGTCAAGCAATTCTGTGTTACAGAAAGACAGCGGAATGCTCCTTAGAAGCAAAGCTGTAGAGACTTTGTCTCATGTACTTCAGGCAGGTTAGCAGTAAGACCAGTCCCTGGAAAATGATGCCATGCTTGGAAGGTAGAGAGTCACAGGAAAAGAGGGAAATCCTCAACACGATGGATTCATGCAGTGATGGACATATGAGCCCAGGCAGAGCAATGCCTGTGAAGAGGACACAGGAGCAGGCGGTGTTTAGTTCCCGTGTACACAGGCCAGCCACTCAGAGTGGGAACTGACGTAAAAGCACCTCATAACACTTAACAGCTTTGTTTATTCAGATTACCAATTTGTTTTGAAACATTGTTTTGTTGTATAAAGTGTATTACTTTGACAAAAATGGACTTTTAGATGAAGAATTTGCCCATTCTTGACTCTCTTGGTTCTTAGGTATGAAGAAGTTGACAGTGAGAAATGAGAAAAAAAAAAAGTTTCCTCGAGTATTGTAGTATTTCATTATTTATTTTCAGCTATAAAATACAAGTTGATATTCTTATTTATTTGGATTAAGATACAAATTCCCATGGACCATTTTGCCATAAAAATCTTAGTTTTATTTCAACAAACTAAAACCAAAATTATTGCCCGTGGGAGTTGTAGAGGCTGCACTTTTTTTTGAAGGTTGTAATTTTTTTTTTTTTTTTACTTATGGTTCAGGAGGTTTATTTGGGAAGTCATTAGGTTACCACAACAAACAGGAAGGATGCAGACCTGGGTCTTCTCAGTCCTTGGCAAGTCTCTCCCCATTGGCCTTTGCCTCCACGGGCCAGGAAGCTAGTTGCAGTTCTTTCCCTTGCTTCCGTGGTCTTGGGCCAAATGCGAGGGTAGTTCATGGCTTTGGAACATCTCCTCTGTGTCAGTCTGCTGATGTCTCAGATACAGCTGGTCTGGGTAGCCTTGGCCACTTCAGGCAGAGATCCTGAACCTGCTCTTCTAAGATCTTTGGGTTCATTGTCATGGCTGTTGTGTCAATCCATTCACTGATGATTTCCCTTGTTTTTTTTTTTTTAAATCATTTTATTGAGGGCTCGTGCAATTATGAAGGCAATAAGTGTACATATGTGCTTGACACAATGGATATATGTATGGATTGTGATGAGAATTGTAAGGCTGTAGTTCTTTATGGGAGCAAAATCCCTCTCCTTCTCCTGAGGATTGGTTGATAGATGTGTTCACACTGCCGAGCCTACGGTTAACAGCTCATTCCGTAACACACTGTACTGCTAGGGCCCGTTTTTCTTAAGGATAAAGTAGTAGAGAGAACATCCAATTCAGAGTTGAGAAACTGGATTTTTATTATTCGGAAATGTAAAGAAGTGTTTAGTTTTGAGACTTTAGAGCTTTGTCAGGCCAATGAGATAATGTAAGTAAATGACTAGTTTCCTTGAGTTTAAATATTTTATATATTGTAACTTTTTAAACTTTTTGAAGAGATAGTTTTATATTAATTAAGGTTTTAAAATATAGTTTTCAAATTGAAGAATTATGTGTGATCACATTTTTATTTCTACATCATTTCTTTGAAACTTTCACTGTTACCACCTGTGAAAATGATATATTTGAACAAGTTGGTCCCTAAGGATTGCTCCACCTTAAATATTTAGTTTCTCATGTACATTTGAAACCTGATGGTACAGTGGATTATGCATTGGGCCGCTATCCACACGTTCAGCAGTTCAAAACTACCAGCCATTTCTAGGAAGAATTATGAGGTTTTCTACTCCTGTGAAAGTTACAGCATCAGAATCCCATGGGGGAATTCTACCCTGTCTTATAGGCTCTCTCTGAGTGGGTGTCCACTTGATGGCAGGGAGTATATATTTAGGAACCCTGGTGGGACATCAGACAACAGTGCATCTCTAAATCAAAATCAGCTCATGGAATTGCCAGTTAGTCTTGGAAGAAACTGGTTAGCCATCTGTTTCCAGAAAGAACTTTAATTCTTTACAGGAGTAGAAAGCCTCATCTTTCAACCTCAGTATGCCTGGTGGTTTGGAACTGCTCACCTTTGGTTAGCAGCCCAACGCGTAAGCTACTATGCTATCAGGGCTCTCCTCGTCAGCCTCACATTAAATAAATTAAAATAGAAAAGGAAAAGCAATGCCACTATCCTCACAATTTTAATACAAATATTTTATATACATACATAGACATCCACAGTACATAAATATATGTATATATATTTGCATTTCTCTCTCCTTCACTACCATCGAGTCAATTCTGACTCATGCACAGTGACCCACCCCTGTGGGATTCTGAGACTGTAACTGTTTATGGTGGTAGCAGAGGGCCATCTGGTAGATTAGAAAGGCCTAAATAGTGGTTTTAAGGGTAACTGGTGACCCACTCTACCATGGGGGCTCCTTATATTTGCAAAAGCATGTTATAAGTTTGTCATTGTTACTTTCAAATGAGTAAATCTTTTTAAACATCTAACTTTAAATTTTAAAATACTAACAAGAGATAAAGCTCATATGAAGAAATTTCTTGGGATTCTTCCCTGTGATTTAAGTGTTAAGAAGTCCTGAGGCTAAAAGCTTGAAAAACATGGCAACCTAGTGCATCTATGGGCACTGGTGTCCAGGTCCTGTAATAAGCATTTCACTATTAGCAGTAAGGTTGGCGGTTTAAACTCACCAGTCTCCCCCAGCAGGAAAACGAGACAGTCTGCTCCATAGAGATGTACATTCATGGAGATCTACCTAAGGTCACTGTTAGTCACAATGGCTGTAGACTTGAGTTGGTTTTATTTGGAGTGAATTCATTATCGACACTACTCTATCATAGTAAATAGAGCCTGGCTTTTTATTAACTTGACACGGCATGACTGCATTTTTTGTTCACCTAATAATCACCTAATGGTGATTCTGGGATCCAGATTAGTGATATGGATTTGTTATCTTGTTCATTTGGCTTTTAAATGCAACACATTCTAGGCAGTTAATTATCTCAAAACTGAAAACTAAATTCACAACCATCAAGTTAATTTTGACTCATGGTCACCCTACAGGTTTCTGAGACTGCAGCTGCTTATGGGAGTAGAAAGCCTTGTTTCTCCCCCAGAAGTATAGTGTGTGTGTGTGGTGTCAGACAGGACACAGACCAGATATGTCCTCTTAGTATTTCCATTCAAAAAGATTTAAATTTATCCATGGATATCCAGTGTTTTTAAAAACATAGGGCTTTGATTTTAAAGTTCTATGCCTGATGTTATCATTCACTTGTTGATTCTTTAGGATATGAGAACCATTATCCTTTAGTGGCCAGGGATACACTCAGTGTAAGAACACTAGCAGGGGTCCCCAGCACGAAGTCAAGTAAGGACATTCTCCGTTGCAATCCTCACAGCTGAGAGCCTCCTCAGTGCAGCGAGAGTAGGCAGTTACATGGCTCCTAAGGAGCCATGAAACTAGACTAGGGAATTCCCACAGATCATTTTCTTGTGCATTAGCCTCGGTGATGCAGTTCAATCAGGTACATCCTATGGAGGTAACCGTTGATTTATAATGCCTTGGGGGAGCTTCAACTCGCAAGTCTCATTTGGTAATGACTGCCATGATCTGTCTTCCGGTAAAACAGATCCTCCAGCTCTAATTTGACCTTCTTTATTTAATGCATATATTTAGGACTCTGCCCCTGATCAATCTGGAACTGGATGGGGTTGGGGGTGGTGGAAAAGTGGAGAGCTAGAACAGAGTCCCAGGTGAGAGAGGTTCCCTTGTACTGAGGGAAATGAGTGAAACTAGAGCTCAGAGGAGTTCGTAGGGTCAGGTTTTCTCTCAGGATGAAATCTGTAAGTTATTTCACACACACATTGCCACAGAGACCAATATAGGCACCATCATTTGGACTACCTTATACACGGGTGAATGATACCCCAGAGAGGTGTAACATCTCGCGGGTGATTGCCATTCCTCTGCTGTTCATTCAAAGCCCCACTGACACTACAGGGAGTTGAATGTTTGTTTACTCACATCTAACCAGTCAGAGCCATCCTATGAGGTGGACGGCTCCAATTCGCAGAGGCACCCGTAGTGATTCACTTACACTGGCAGCTGAACTGGTAAGGATGTGTCTGTGGCTATTCTCTGTCTCTCCCCTCTGGTCTCTGTGTTAATTCACATCCTGCATTTCCCACCCTAGGGTTATACTTGAGTCAATCGGTTTTTCTGGTTTCCCAGGTAATAATTAGGTACCTCGGCTTATACTTGGGCCGGCTTATATTCAAGTATATATGGAATATTCCCCAGAATCCCTTGCAACCAATGTTACCTAATGGAAATAGAGCATTCTTAGAATGGAAATCTGAGAATCCTTCATTGCTCCCCCTCCCCAGCCAATTTTTAAATCCCTCTCTCACTTTGGCATCGTTTGACCTCACTGGCCATTAGTTCATGGCATGGCTACCCTTCAGAGACTTTAGTATAGTTTCCCAGCATTCCCTCTGAGTCTAGTCATAGTAATTCTTTCTCTTGGTAAGAGACAAAAGCCTAATGCCAGTCACCTATTCCTCCAGTATCTCTCATCTATCCTGGCATGGTTTTCAGACCGATGAATGTCCACCCACTGCCATCGACTCAATGTTTGACTCATAGCCACCCTAGTAGGACCCAGGAGAACTGCCCCTGTGCATCTCCTATACTGTAACTCTCTGTGTGCATGGAAAGTCAAGTTCTTTCTCCCAAGAAATAACTGGTGGGTGCAATCTGCTGAACCTGGGATTAACCTCCCAATATGCAATCACTATGCCACCAAAGCTCTTAATGATTCTCAAGTCATTGGAAGTCTACTGTTTCAATTTATATGCTTCCACAATTCTGGTTTCCCCCTAAAACACATGTCCATAGTGTGCTTACCTAAGTAGTAACTATGTACCCCTTTAAATAACCGAGTAGAAAAAGTGATGAACTTGTAAATGCTATGCAAGTACTGGTGTACTAACCCGATCAGTGGTGATTTGTCAAATAGAGATGACATTGCTATTTACCTTAATGTGTGTGACTCACATTGTGTGCTTCCATTTGCTCCTGTTCTAGAGTCACCAAAAGTCCATTAGACATAGGAGAAGAGTGAATATTAATAGAAAGAAGAGAATAAATATAACAAGTTTTAGCCTATAAGATCGTCTAAATGCCAGAAACATTGAAAGGTAATATTTCAAAATAAATGTTTCCCCATCCTCCCCCCTTCTCAGGATTTTTCGTGAAAGAATCATGCCAACAAAGATGGTTGGTTTCAACATCTGACTCTGCTGCTGCTTGTGTTTCTAACTGTACCTTTGTGCTCATGTTAAAACCCTATTTATGAGACATTTGTTGTTGTTATTGTTGTTGATTTGCATATAGAACAGGTATCCAGCACCAATCATATGCTAGCATTAGTATGCATTGAGGATTAGGAACCACATCTTGTTTTTGAGAGGCCCATGATTACCAAGGAGATTGTCCCAACCGATCCCACTGCCCTGGAAGCAATTCAGACTCCTAGAACTGCCCTGAGACCATGGTGTTTATGGTTGTAATAGAATCAAGTGCTGAAGTGAGCATGAGACCACATAAGGGCCTTTCCCACTGAAATGAGACAGCCTCACATCACCAACCTTCAGTTAGCAGATGGTCGCTTTAACCATTGACACCAGGGCCTCTCGCAAGGGGAGAGAGCCACGCCACAGTGAGGACTGACATCCGCACACGGAGTTGGGTAATGCTAGGCAAGGAGCACAGCCACTCTCAGCTCATTAGAGCATGCTTAATAGTCCGGATTTGAATTTTAGAGAAAGTGGCTGAGACGAAGAAAGATATATCCATTGGGGAAATCTTTTTCTTAGAAGGTGCAAAGAAGCCACGACTTCATTAGTGAATTCGATATGAAGAAAACAAGCAGTGCTTACAGAGGAAACCAGGCTCCTCTAACCAATAATAAACCAATATATGGCATTCTTATGTAAAATGTATTTATTTCAGGTGGAAAAGGCTCAATCAAGTCAGCTAACCAAGCATCACTGCACACAGATTGTCTCCCATTGGGTCTTTGAAAGTCGAGTCAATTTTATTCTCTGCATAATTCTGAGAGCTCTTTCTCATGGCGATTTCCCTCCCAATATCATATCACTATCCCTTCCTACATCATGACTATGTTGTACAAATATCCATTAATGACCAGCACTTACTATACTCAGTGAGAATTCAGGGAAGCAAATGATCTGCTTGTGAGCTCAGTGCCCAACTGAAATCAGCATAGGAATAAAAAGATCAATATGCAGAAGCCCTAAATGAATTCCATCAGCCAAGGTTCCTTCTCAACTGCCTTTTTTGCAAGATTTTTATGGAAAATTCCATGAGTGTGATTGAATTTATTCAAGAAAAATCTGTTCTTTCCCCCCTTGTATATTAAGAAGGGATAAAACTCAGGGATAATTTTTTAAAAAATTGGAACTAATTAAGCATAACTGGCTAATGCCAGCAATGCACCATCAACAGATAATGCATTGACTAATGATGTTTCCTCCCACACACCTGTCAGTTCATTATATTGTGGGGGTGGTATCATGCTATGATGCTGGGTGCAGTGCCAGTGGGGTTGCAAATGCCAGCTAGATCACCTGGCTGGAGAGTTCCCTGGAACTTCCAGACTATGACAGTCTTGGGAAAAGGCCTTCTGATCCACTCTTGAAGATTGGCCAATGAAAAATCTGTGAATCATGCAAGAACACTGACCAACAATCTGCTTATACAGCTGGGTTGTCTAGAGAAATAAAACCAGTGATACCTATGTGCATAAGAAGTAATCTTATATCAAGAAGCTCTCCGAACCCAGGCCAACTCAAATCCATGGATCTGATGCTAGCTAGCTCCCTCTTCAGACCCATATTGCTACAGATTGATGGTGTAGATAGGTGATGCATGGAGTAGGGATATGTCAGATGATTGAGTGCAGAGTTATATGTGGATCCAAGGTCAGTGGAAAGATAGAAAGACACCGACTGATATGGGGTTGGCTCTCAGAGTCAATGGGTGGCCCACATGAGGTCTGCTTTAGATGTGGACAGAGTCCCAGTAAGACAGAAGGGCTCAAGGACAGAAATGGAGAAGTTCTCACTCTTTCTCTCATCAAAAGACCACACACCCAAGGATACATCCTCCAGCGGTGACCTGATTGATAGCTTGGACTCCACCCCTATGCTTTTCCACAGGTTTAAGTTGACATAAAATCTAACTGCCATGGGACTTAGGCATGCTAATGATCTCAAAGGAAATACATGACTGGGTGATGCTTTCTTTGGTTGAATATCATACCTTTGAGCCAATTCAGCAGGAAGTAACAGCAACAATTATGGGTAAGGGCTCTTTTTAAATAAATGAGAATTAACAGTCATGGGCGTGAGAGAGAGAATGAGAGACAGAGGAAGAGGGTTGTGGGGAGGCAAGGCAGGAATGGGAGAAAACCAAAACCAAGAGCTGGCTTGCCTCGTGGAGATTGTTTTGTTGTTGGAATCTCCAAAGGCCTGGGACATTATGTTGTACTAATTAATTAGTAGCATTTCCTTAACAAGATGGGGGATTTAGGAGGAGGTACACAACATTTGTTGGAGTTTGGAAACATAGTCTGAGTTTTCTAAGCAGTCCGTAGAAACATTTCACGAAAATAAGAGGAATTAGAATTCAGCATTCAGTCACAAGTCTAAGATGTTTGCTTTCAATCCTGCTTAACTCCATTAAGTCCACGGTTAGTTTGTACATAGAAAAAAATAACTTGTTACTTAGCATACAGGAAATAAAACTTTTTCCCCTCCCCCACCAACCCATGGCCAGGGAGTTCCTTCCAACTCACAGCAGCCTTATAGAAGAGTGTAAATCAGGACATTTGGGGGTAGTTTTCTGGTACATCTGAGTAGCAATGTCATCCAAACCGGGGAACGGGCACAGAAAGTGAGTGAATGAGCATAAGAAGGACATTGTACTTCTAGTAGATTGTGGCTGGGAGCTAAAATGTAAGATTGAAGAGTAAGAGTTTGCTAGAAGCGCAACTAGCACATGGAAGGATGCTGCCTGAGAACAGGCAAACGTTCTTTTAAATGGACCCTTACCCGTGTTTGAAAATGCACGTTTGAAGGGGGCTGACTTCAGCCACTCAAACAGAGACCTCCTCTGAAGGGGCAGAGAAAAGCAAGGCGACATGCAGGTCCAGTAGACGCCATTGTGCATATTGGATGTGAAGAGGACTTGAAGCACGTTGCGGTGAAGATCAGAGCGAAGCCTTTAGTACAAACTGTTCTTTCACATTAACCCAAAATCCTCACCACTGGACCAATAAGAAACATCATGGGAAAGATGGAAATTGTCCCAGATTTTGTTTTCCTTGCATCTACAATCAGTACTCATGGAAGTATCAGTTAAGAAATAAAATGGCATCCTTCATTGTGTAGATCAGTGCAGAAACCCTCTCTCAAGAGCAAAACTGTTGCAGACTGAGCTGCATCTGACACAAGCCATGGCATTTCCAGTCGACTGCAGTTGCCTGTGAAAGCTGGACAAGATGAAGGAAGGCCTGAAGAGAATCGATGACTTCAATGATGTGTTGATGCATTTTATTAAACATTCCATGGACTTCAGAAGAACACCATCTTTCTTTGAGGCAGTCAAGCCAGAGGCTCCTTAGAAAAGAGGCTTCATCTCATGTGTGGGTTTGGAAGTCATTAACTTATTTGTCGCTGTGGGGATACAAATTGTTAGGATATTGAGCTGCTAACGCATACGTTGGAAGTTCACATCCAACCCAAAGAAGAGCATCAGAAAAAACACCTGGTGAGCTACGTCTGAGAAAAAATCTGCTAAAAGCTCTGTGGAACACATTTCTGCTGAGCCACACATGGGGCTAACGCGGCTACGGGTACTGGTAGTAACCTCACCAAGAGTCAGTGTCCTTAATCCTCCACCTGGAACAACAATGCACTCACCTCTCTTGCTGCTGTGAAATGACATGATGGAACAATAAGCACAGGACCCCACCTATGTAATAAAGTGTATCTTGAACACTCCCTATGCCTGCTGACATGATTGTTACCCTCTTGTTACAATGTGGAAATAAAGCCATGGGGCAGTGACGTAGTGGTGCAAGTATAAAGAAATTGTTTAATTTATACCACCATTATATTTTCATTGCTGTAATGATTGTTGCTTTTGTTATCATGTTTGACAAAGGAGAACTAGCAGAACATTGGTCATTTATTTACCTTTTTGTTGTTGTTTACTTGAAAACTCTGTTAGCTTGCTGCTTTGTTACTCCCTCTACATAGTGACATAAAATGCTGTGCCCTGTCTCATGTGAAAATGGCTTAATTGCGATATACTGTCAGTTCCTCTGTCCTCAAGTTACACAACTTTAGAGCAAGAGGAAGGGAAACTCTGGTTTCAGTCAATTTCATCAGTGTGTTCACACTTTATTAAGTCATTGGCATGTCACCCTCATTCAGAGACTTTAAGAGGATATATTAAGTTGGAAGAAGATGAGGTGAGAAAGAAAGTTGACAGTCAATTTACAATGGCAAAGAATCTTCTATTTTAGATTGGCTTTTCTCAATTGTGAAATCTTGTGCCCCTTTTTAGATTTCATATATGCAGCTTTTTCCTTTTTTGTGTGAGGAAAAAATTCGATTCATTCTTTTCTAATATCCTGGTTGAAGAATGAATATTATTTCCAAGATTTTGGTACTGACATTTTTGAAAGTCAAATGTTATACCTATTAAAATGTGAAGTATGCTAAACACTCTTTCAGTCCAGGTGACTTACTTCAGGCGTATTATATTTTTAAAAATGATTGGCATAAGTACATCAAAGCATATCATATAGTCATCAAATAATAAATGAAGGGTTGTGTCAAAATTTATCTGTTACATATTCATCTTCTTTTAAAGTCGTGGAAATATTGTCATCCTTGGTGCTGCAGGGGTTAAGCACTTGAATGCTAACTGAGAGGCTGCTGGTTCAAACCCACCAGCGGCTCCACAGGAGAAAGCTATGTCCATCGGCTTCCATCAAGGTTGTGCCTTTGGGAACGCAGTGTGGCCATTGTATTCTGTCTTACAGGGCAGCTCTGTGTTGGACTTGATTTGGCAGCAAGGTTTTCCAGTTTTGGATGAAGGCTCACCAGGGGCACACTCGTGAGGCACTCAGCTGATAACACCAATTTGGTGCTTCAAACCCAGTTAGGCAATCAGGAGGAGAAAAGGTTTGGCTACCTATGTCCTTGAAGGTGACTTTTGTTATTGTCAGAAGTTACTGAATCCATTCTGACCTACAGTAAAATCCATGTGCTTCAGAAGAAACACTCCTCGGTCTGTGAATTAGCACCCTGCTTGAACCACTGTCATGCGTCGATTTATCTGATTGCAGGATTTTTCTCCTTCTTGCTCACCCTCTCTTTATTAAACATGTTGTTCTTCTGACACTGGTCCTTCGAGAGATATCACTTGTCCAAAGGGCCACTACCGTGGAGTCTAAAGAGCATTTTGACTTTTAACATTTTTGACTTTTCCCAACATGGATATTTTCTTTCTTCGAGAATTCTGTGGTATATTCAGTACTATTCACCAACACCCGAATACAAAGACATTTCATCTTCTTCAGTCTTCCTTATTCATTGTCCAACTTGCACAAGCATTTGAAGGAATTAAAAATACCACAGCTTGGGTAAGGTGCATCTTAGTCCACAGAGTGACTTTGCTTTTGAATATTTTAAAGAGTTGTTTTGTAGCAGATTTGTCCAAGACAATCCACCATTTAATTTCTTGACTGCTGCTTCCATGAGTGTTGATTGTGGACCCAAGTAAAAGGCAAATGTTCCTTGTCAATTTCAAAAGTTGTATCATTTACCATGGTGTTGATGATGCATCCATGTGGTTAAAATAGAGTATTTTTCTTTTTATGGTAGTGTCTTTAAAATACTTGTTATAATTTAATAACACATATTGGAAGCTATTGTTAAAAAACACACTTCAGTGCAAATACAAATCCTCCGATGTTGCTGTTACCCTCCTTGTTTTACACATGAGGAAACTTACCTGGGGATTGGAAGTCATTTGCCTACGGTCACTGTTAGGAAGTTGTTGAGGCTGGATTCAAAGTCCCTTCGGTCTGCCTGACACTTGGTTGTGCAATCGTGAGTTGTGTATCACTGAGATATGCTACAGCTCTTCCCCCTGGTGTTGCGAATACCTGCAGGGTTGTCTATGGTGGACTGATTTCCTGGACCTTCCAGACTCATAAAGATGGAAATAAGGGCCTGGTGATCTGCTTCTGACAGTACAGTTGGTAAATAAATACGACTAATAGCAGAGCGTTGTCTGATATGGTGCAGAAAATGAGCCCCTCACATTGGTGTCCACTTAAAATCTCGCTGGAAAATAATTGCCTCCTCAAGGTAGAGTCAATTTTAATGATGGGGATGGAATAAAACTTTTGGACCTTTGTGCACTGATTTGAAATGACTAAAAATCTGAAGAAACAGCTGCAAACACCCATTAATAACTGGAACATGAAAATTATGAAGTTGTCATTAAGGAAATGCTTAAAGATCAGGAGGGTTAGGTATTAGTGAGCTGAAATGGAGGAGTACTGACCATTTTGAGTCAGATCAACATATGACCTGCTTCCTGTGAAATACTCATAATGGAATGAAATTAATCTAGATGCAAAATAAACAGTTCTAATTGATATCACAGCCCAATGTATATAGAAAATTCATAATGTATGGGTAGGACACAGAACGGTGTATTCTGAGCACAGCAGGTGGATTACTATTTCTGGAAGATGTGTGTGAGGAGAATGGTAATTGGATGCTCAGTATAGTAGGCAGCATGCTGAAACACCTTTGGCTCTTTCTTCCAGGTGCATGAATTGAGGAGGGAAATGCAGATGAACGTATGAAATGGGTCTAACTGCAGGATATCTTAGTCAAATGGATGTTTTTATTTTTATATCCTTCTGTCTGCAGCTAGGAGGGAAGTTGTGGGGGTTGGCACTATGGAAATGATTGTGATAAACTAGATGCATTATGATTGGAAACTGATGCAGCAGGGTTAGAGCGCAGAGAAATAACCCCAGCGATTGGCTGTGGGTAAGCCTCAGTAACTCTCTGCTGATGGATAGGCTGATGTCAAAATGAAGAGGTTGATTACAGAAAAGAGGAAGTGAGTTTGCAAGGTATTTAATTTGAAGCTAGATATGTTTTGCTGACATGAAGACGTTATGAACTCTCAGGTAGGAACTACCCTAACGTATAATGTCTGGGGGACTAAAGAGGACACAAAACATTAATATCTTGTGGGTTTCCCTAAAATGTCATTAGAATTCTCCATTGGGGTTTGTTGCTAAAGTTGTCTACCTGATCTCCACATTCAATGCAGTCTTAATACCTTATGATAATTAAGGTTTACTGTGCCAAATTGGCCAATGAGCACCTGTGGGATTAATTGAAGGGCAGAGAGAAATGGCTTGGCAAGACTTGCCTGTCTGGTCTCCTGCTCTCTAATGGTTGGACTGTTGCGGCTGCCTTAGCTAGTTCTTTGCCTCAGCTGGAAAGGCTCACTTCTTGCAAGACATCTCTGAGGAGAAGCCACATGGACCTACCCTGATGCAGCCCTGGGTGCTGGAGAAGCCATGTGGAGACCCCTGCCTGCACTGAGATGCTTACACGCTCACTGAATCGGCATTCCTCCCGCATTCGGCATCATTGCATGTGTTTTGTGAGATGGAGGAGGACTCTGTAGATCGATGTCAGACATATGGGCTAATGTCAGACTTATGGGCAGGGACTGGACTGGGTTGGCATGCTTAATGTACAATTACCCTTTATATAAAACTCTCTTATAAACTATGAGAGTTTATGAATTTTGTTTCTCTAGTCTACCCAGACTAAAACAACTGTCCTCTAGGGACAGCTCAGCATTGTCTGCTACTTCAGGTAGGATCCCAGAAACTATCAGCCGATCTGTAGTACGAGCAGCATCAGAGCTTGAGCACTGATATTTAGCATGGACCAAATAAGCACATTTCACCTGGAAGTGTCCCCAGCTGACAGCCTTCTGGTTGTGAGAGTAGTTGCTATTATGCTTCCTTAAGGAGCCATGAAACTAGGCTAGTTAATTCCCCCTGATCATGTTCTTGTACATTAGACTCAGTGATGCAATACAATTGATTACATCTGATGGAGCTAATCATTGATTTATAGTGCTTTGGGGATGCTTCAACTCCCAAGTCTCATTTGATAACTATTGACACAATATGTCTTCCTTTAAAATAGACTCTCCATTTCTAATTAAGCCTTTTCCTTGGCACAACATGGGGAACCGGGCCCCCTTGTTCAAGCCTAGTCTCGGTCCGCAATTTCACCAGTAGCCCACATACCACGTGAGACATTGAGAAATGAATCACAAGTCAATTGGAATGCTGTTATTTAGTTTATATTGTAGGTGCTTATCTCTTTACCCAGAAATCATATATTCATAGCATGATTTCATAACCAGTCACTGTAAATAAAATAGATCCAGGTAGAGGATACGCCCCTTTATGAGAAAGGACCCGCGAACCCCGCCTGCATAAAGACAGCTTCGGAGAGCCAACAGTGAACCAGCCCTCACAGTAAGAAGGGAAAGCATCGCTGGTCTTCAAGTGCTTGGACTCTGTTGCCAATGGGATGAGAATCCCTTCTAGTTCTTCTTGTTAAGCAAGTGGTTTATGGCTTCTTAAGCTTCTGTCAAAGAAATCTGTCATGGAAGAAGTACAGCTAGAATGTGCCCTAGAACCAAGGATTCTAATGGGATGTGGTCTTACTTTGGTTGTCTTATCAGAAAAGGACATCATGCTGGGTGAAGAAGAGGGGCCCCCAAAGGACGAAGCCCCTCAAAAAAATGGATGGACATGGGCTGCAACAATGGGCCCAAACATAGGAACAATTGTGAGGATGCTGTGGTACCGGGTGGTGTTTTGTTCTGTTGTACATGCGGTCATTTTGAATTAGAACCGACTTGTTGGCCCCTAACAACAACAACAACAAAAACAATAAAAACAGGTCATTCCTATTTTCTGGCCTGCCCGTCCAGTAAGTTTATGTAGTAGCCCCAACCGCAGAATCTTTGCCTATCTTTGCAATGACTATGCGGATAGATGATCAATTTCCCTGGCACTATGTCTCCCTCATGGGCCAAATCCAGTCCTATTGTGCATTGGTCTTTTTGATCCTAATCCTTGCAATGTATTAAATGAAATGGTATGAGGGAAGGAAATCACAATCATGGTGCATTTTCTTGTTAGAAGTTCCTTTCAGATGCTTAGATTTCACTGACTGTGGTCTGAAGTCACTTTTGAATTAACTGGGCTGCATTATGTATTTATTTAGGGATTGGAAACCAAGAATCAGCTAGTCTTAGAAAAGCAAACAAACCAAATCGCTGGTACTGAGTCCATTCTGACTAATAGTGACCCGAAAAGACAGAGTAGAACTGTCCCTGTGGGTTTCTGTGTCAGTAAATCTTCCCCGGAAAAACTCATCTTTCTCTCGAAGAGCAGCTAATGGTTTTGAACTGCTGATCTTGCAGTTTGCAGCCCAATTTGTAACCACCATAGCACCAGGGCTCCAGGAAACACTCTATTCTTTGGCCAGCATATTTGCCTTCCTTGGCTAGAGTACCACTCTAGAGTTGATATTCACTCTCTATGTATCACTTTTCCCTTGGGGATGTTGCACTTAGTGTACATGATTGTGTGGGTCCCCGTTATGGACCGAGAAACATGGTAAGGGTTTCCAGCCCAGGTCCTAGGATAGCAGTGTGGACAGAGTTAGGCTGGAAGGTATGTAGTAAAATCACTCTGGTCAGTATGTCAGGAAAACAGCAACAGGCAGCAACGAGGCCAGGGGGCATTAGAACATCAAGGCAGAAATATAGAGGACCAATGGTGGGAAGGAGAAGCCAGCCTTGAAAGAGCGGCCATGAAAACAGTGAGTCAAGGGCCTAACCACTGAATGATAACATTGTTGCTAGAGGTCATCAAGTTGGCTCCCACCCCTAGCAATCCTATACACCACAGAGTGAAACCGGGGGCCCCAGTCTGTGTCATCGCCGCACGTGGTCCCTCAGGGGCAGTGGGAACTAGAACAAGATTCGCAGATCTAGAACAAAATGAGCTGATCATTCTGAAAGAGACTCCTTGAATTCCTTCAAAAAATAGCCCCTGGTTTATGAATTTTTGACCTACAGAGAAATCTTTACTTGCTTTTAATATTATGTAAAGTTGGGAAGAATTGAAGCATGTAAACACTTGAGCCAACTTCTGTAAATTATGCAAAGAATTGAGCCAACTTCTATCCTAGATAATAATGCATGGCAATTACCTTCACTTGCTGCATATGCAGATTTAAGTCATTGAATAAGATTTGAGCCGTTTCTCTTAAAGCAATGCTATATCAAAATGGTTTGCCCCTGTTTTGACTCACCTACCAAATTTTAGGAGACGCACTCAGAGAATGATCTTGTTCAGAATCTGCCATTGCCTGCATATTAGTTTACGTTGGAACTAGGGCGCTCCGGTGCTACTATGCTAGAGATCACATTCTACCTGGAAGATTGGTGGTTTGAACCCACTCAGAAGCTCAGTGGGACAAACCACGAAGACCTGCTCAAGGAAAAGCCAGATCCTAGAAGACCAACGGGAAATTTTACAACACGGTTGCCATGAGTGGATCTCACTCAACAGCCCCTACCAACCATAGGTTGGGGATAGTCTGAACACCTGGTTAGTGATAGGTAGTAATACAAGTCTTCATAATGATTAATCATTGTGATGGTTACATAATTTCATGTCAACTTGATAAATGAGTGTAGGGGTGGAGTCTAGCCTGTCAATCAGGTCACAGCCTCATGATAACTCCCTAAGGGTATGGCTTTCTCATGAGGATTCTGGGAACTTTCTCTTTTTCTCCCTGGAGAGTGGGACACACTCTCACTGGTTCACCTTCCTCTTGAGAACTCACACTCAGAGATCTGGAGGCGTAATTTGAGACCTGCATCAGCACTGAGCTGTTTCTACCACTATTGGATTCACCAGACTTGTCACCCACCAGCTTGTGATCTTCCTGCATTTGGCATCCTTGCATGTACTGTGTGAGTCTGAAGAGGAATTTATGGACTAGTATTGGACATATGTGCTAATATTGGATTTATGGACTTGAGCCAGACTTAGCTGGGCAGTTTTCTCAATATACAATGCTCTTTGACATAAAGCTCTCTCTTACACATGTAATCATCAACCCAATTTTTTTCCTATTCAAGTACTAAGATTTTGTAATAGCATTCAATAAAAAGCCAAAAGTCCCAAGAATTCTTTCTACAGCTAACCAAGATTTTTGTTATCTCTTCTGAGTTTACTTAAGATTTATACACTCTTGATCTTTTCTCTCTATAATACTTTCTTTTTAAGAAACATTTTCCAGCGTGTGGACTGTGGATTTCTGAGTTATTAATTTGCACAGCCCCAATAGATTGTGTTCTATACTACCTGATGCAAAGTGGCTATCTGTACTTCTTCAACAAACCATTAAGCACTAACTTTGTGCTCAGTGATATCCTCTTATTTTTCTTTATAGTCTTATGAC
Source organism: Tenrec ecaudatus (assembly GCF_050624435.1). Taxonomy (NCBI): domain Eukaryota; kingdom Metazoa; phylum Chordata; class Mammalia; order Afrosoricida; family Tenrecidae; genus Tenrec; species Tenrec ecaudatus. The sequence continues at coordinate 202,132,217 of NC_134532.1, forward strand.
TGGGGAGTAAGAAAGGGCTTTTTTAGTCCAGTAAAGTAGTTAAAGTCTTAGAAACCTACAGGGCAGTGCTGTCTCATCCTATAGAGTTGCTATGAGTTGGTATCAACTTGGTAGCCGTGAGTTTTATTTATTTATTTTGAGTTTATAGCCTTATGATATAGATTAAAATCTCCCATTTTACAGATGACAAAATTGAGTCTCAGAAAGCTAAAGATATAGCACAATTAGACACACTTGCTGATTTGAATGGATCCTTCTGTCCTTAAGTTCTAATCGGTTTCATTCATTGCTTTTTAACTTTGACACCACTGGCTTTTCATTAATAGAAAATTAAATACCCATTCTAAAGTCTTGAAGTACAGAATATCACAAGCATGGCACTTACATTTGTTTTAAACAGCGTTGCTCTGTTGCATGCTGCAATCACCATTTCACTATTTGGAATTCGAGACCAGGGAGCGGTCGTATTGATATTCTTCATGAAACGTTAAGTCCGTGTTCATAGTGTATATTTAATGATTTAATAGATGATGAATGAAAAAGATGCTAATAAATCAACCAAGTTTTTAAATATAGTCAACAAAGGGAACCTGGCTTTTGGATATGGACCTTATCTGGTTTACTTTAAACTGAGGTCGCTCGGATGGTCATATTCTAAGTTGCAAAAGTGTTAACGATTTAAGCAAATTTAGATAGAAGTAATAAACAATCCTGCAGTTAGTATTTGCACCATTTGATTGCGCGCCTAGTGACATATACTGTGCAGGTGGCAGCCAGCGTATGATCAATGCTTATGTAAGTAATACACACAGAGCTCCCTTTTCCTGTTCTATTCTACATCGATGTAAACACCATATTTGTTAATTGCTTACAGAAAAACTAATTTCTTAAAAGAGCTATTCCTATATTAGGACACTTTAATTGGGTGATCACTTGCATATTTTTCTCTTCATTATTTTTCTGTTTTAATGCAGAGTGTGTGTATGTTTTAAACTTCTGATGGTAGAACTGAGTATTGAAACATTAAAATATAGAATGTGTGTAATGTGGAAATATTTTTGTCCTTGGTAGGTAATGGTGGGGTGATAGGGGAGTGAAATATAGCATTCAGAGATCTGAGGACTGGGTCCCACCTATCTGTTAACTTATTAAGTCATCCAGCAAACCAAGTTTTAAGTCCCTACTACCTAGTGTTGTCATTAGGGGTGATGCATTGGGTTCAGAGTCACAGACACCTTAATAAAACTGGAAGAAAGCATTACCAATCTTTTACCCTTCTGACACTTGCTGTCATTTTTTAATCTGTTGTTACGGTAACTCTGCCAAAATCTTCTAATTGAGGGTCATCTTTTAAATTTTTTTTCTGACTTACCAAGCATCATGTTCTTCTCCAAGGTAGTTCTCTCCTGATGCATGCTCACTGTGTTTCAGGAGCAGTCTGGCTGAATGCCTTCTCACATAAAAGTATGCATTCTGGCAGGCCATCAAGCATCGGTGTTCTTTGCCAGCACCCCAGTTCTAATGCACCAGTGCATCTTGGGTCCTCCTCTCACGCAGTCCAGCATCTACATGTACGTGAGATGACTGGAATATCATAGTTGAGATCAGGCACGGTTTAGCATCAAAATGACATCTTTCTACTTGAGCAAACTAAAGAGGTCTTCTCTTCTGCGTGTTCTAGGAATCAAGCAAGTTTTTAGTTACACAAAAACAGGTAAAGCAATCATCAGATAAATCATAGTTTAGTAGAGGAGAGAACTGAGTAAATGGTAGTCCATAGAGAGAGTATGAAATAACCAGTAGGAAAGGATAAGGTAATCCTTGAGCTGGAAAATAACTTTCCCTCTTTATCTAATTTCTTTGACAGCTGATCAGGGTTTTCTAAATTTCAGTAAATTTAGGAATTATCTGTTTTTTTTCTTTTGTTTTTTCTCTGTGTGTGTATGTGTGTGTATGTACTCAATCTTAGTGTTGTAATCTGTTTTTTCTTAACATAGAAAATAATGCCTCTAATTGTGATTGTAAGTATGTGATCAGGGAAACGTGTGCTTTAGTTAAATATACACTGCCTTCGAACTTTGTTTTGTTTTTCTTGCAATGCGTGTCAAATCGCTTGACTTGTGTCTTAAACGTAATGCTATCCTGAGCATTTGTCATTGGGTGCGTGACATTGGTTCCAACTCAGAGCAAGCCTGTGTGCCACAGAAAGAAGCCCCGCCCCTTCCTGCACCATTCGCACGTGTGTGCTGTGCTTGGTACAGTGGATGGAGATAGAGGAAGACCCTCAATGACGTGGATGGACAACATAGTGGCTGCAGCAGTGGACTCAAGTATAGGAAAAAGCCTTAGTAGAATCTGCAAAATCCCAGGCTTCAAGTGCTACTTTTTCTTCTTTATTTTTACTACTGAATGAAGTTACCAAGAGATGGACACAGGGAATGAGTTGGCCATTGACTGAAATATTGGTTGTCCAAATCCATCTAGACAGACCTCAGAATTAAAATCTGGGGATAGACAGTGGTACATCGGTTTTCACATTGATTCATTCCAAATTCATGTTTGAACACCCAAAAGTTCAAGAACTGAACTTTTTTTTTCCCGTAAGAAATAATGGAAAGCCAAGTAATTGGTTCTGAGGCCCCAAAATGACACTTATTCAGCATGAGGGCTTTTAGCTTCTATCATATCTCTGTAAAGGATCTGCTAACTCCATCAAGTTGTTTCTGATTTATCCTAATGAAAGGTACCTTTTCAACCTCTTCCATGGCATGCGTTTTTATTTCTTGATTAACGATTCCATATCTTTTGCTACATTAGCTGCTTTAATCACAATCTTCCCCCCCCCCAATGTGTTGATAATGTTGCTCGCCATCTTGTATTCATCCTATAAATCAGACAAAAAACGGACCTGATTCAAATTTCTCAATGATTTCTTTCTTTAACTCTATTGTGGTTCTCATTTTTCCTCTTAGCATCACAAATGGTTATGATATTTTACCCAACTACATAGCAAACAACAACAACAACATAATGATGGAAGTTTGAACTCACTAGCAGGCCCTGTGTGTTGTCTCAGTGAGAGCGGTGCTCACATGGAAGCTTCACCCCCACCACACCCACAGCGTGGCTGTGGTGAGAGGTGAGAAGCCACCCGTGACTCATGTGACAACTCTTGTAGGTTGTTTCAAGTTGGAAATTCAGTTGATTATGGAACAGAGTTACAGACAAATAGCAGATATACCTCAAACGTTGCTGTTTGAGTAGTAGAAAGATCAAGCATGGAGCTATTCAACAACTGAGGTCTCCCTGTACTTCTGACACAAAAACCCGGCATTTGGAGCCCTGGTGGAGCACCGGTCCATTCAAGCATTTGGACTCACTAGGAGTTGAAATTGACTGGATCACAACTGGTCTGTTCCCAAAATGAATTCAGAACACTACAACTTACAGATACATCTGAATAGTTTATTTTCTTCAGTAGAATACATGTGTAAAAAATATATCCCTATTGAAATAATATACTACATAAAAGCCAGATTTCATCTTGCTTGGATCAACAATCATTGCTGATGGAAGCAGCAGGCAAAAAATCGAATTACACATTGTATTGGGTAAATCTGCTGAACACGGGCTCTTTAAGGTATGAAAGAGCAAGGATGTCACGTTAAGAACTACGGTGCACTTGATCTAAGCCATGCTATTTTCAGTCACCTCTTTTGCATGTGCAAGTTGGACATTCAATAAGGAAGACTGAAGAAGAATTGATGCATCTGAATCATGGCACTGTGAATAATATTGAAAGAGCCACGGACTGCCCCCAAACAAACAACCTGTCTTAGAGGAAGCACAGCCAGAATGCCCATCAGAGGCAAGGATGGGAGACTTGGACTTGTGTACTTTGGATATGTTATCAGGAGGCCACTCCCTGGCAAAGGGCATCCTGCTTGGTAAAGTAGAGGAGCAGCCAAAACAAGGAAGACCCTCTGTGAGATGGACTGACACAGTGGTGGCCCCAGTAGGCCCAAACTTGGGAAACATGGTGAGGATAAAGCACGATCAGGCAGTGCTAAATTCTATTGTACATTGGGCCACGATGAGTCATCTAACTCAAAGACAGCTAACAATACCACTGACAAAAGCATTCCCCCATGTAGACCAAGGAGTACACAGTTTGCAATACTCCCAGCTCTCTGAATTCCCTTCTAGCTGTACTATTGTAACCTTGGTAAAACTTGTTCTTTTAACAAAATCTGTCTTCCTATTACCTGTCAGGGAGTTTACATTCAAGGTGACTGCAAGGAAGAAGAAGCCTTTGTGGTTTCCTGTAAGACTTGCTAAGGCCAAAATGAGAGGCCAGAACAGATGATCAAAAATCAAAGTGGGAATTCCTCTTGTGGTGCCAAGGAGGGCTCGAGCAGGTCAAAATGAGGAAAGGCAGAAGAGGAATTTCCCAACATGATTTTCCAGAGTACCCTTAAACCAAGATGGAGGCTGTGATAAGCATTCCTTTCTAACCTCACAGAAACTGGGCTTTTAACTGTAAACCAGGGCCTCACATGAATATAAATATTGAATAAAGGAGCATTCATAAACATTAGAGTTATTAACAAGAAAATGATGGCGGGTTTTAGAACAGACTAATTATTCTACGATGTGTTTATTTACGATACATTTGTGCTCTGTTAAAATTCCTACCAGAAATTATGGCCGCCTGTGATTTAGAAATAAAGCTATAGCACATTAGGGAAATTAAAAGAAAGTGTGAATCTGCCAATGAAAACTTCAGCAATAATTATATTTATGATAGTGTGTTGGCGTTTTCACTCGCTGACTTGTTTATTCTTGCTGTTGCTTAATTCTTTTTTTTCCATTTCATTGTGAATTAGGTGAAAGTTTACACAGAAAATCAGTTTTCCCTTCAGCTATTCAAGCGCACTTGGCTTCACGTCACCGATAGCTCTCCTGGCAATGTTACACGATTTAAGTCACATCCTCCCTGTATGACCTTCCACATCTCTGTCATTCCTAACCCTTAAGAATTTTACCCTTGCTTTTGATCTCAAATAATTGACGATTTAAAGATGTGTGTACTTCTTGAGGGTTACTGGTCCTTTTGTGCATTTTTTTTTTAATTCCTGGTGAGCTGCTTTTCGTTCTTTATGACACATAATGACCGCGTGGACAACGGGATAAAATGACACCCATTTCTGGGCCACGGTTTTAATACCCTGGCGAGGGGCTTCCTATTTTCCTCTTGCCTTCTACTTTACCAAGCAATGAAATAATTTAGGCAGCATGGTAATTTGTACTGTCCACAGAGAATGTTATCATTTCCTTAGGCAGCGAAGGCCAGAAGTGCTGAGACCTCCCTTTCCCTCATTGGTCTTCGGTCTCTACCTTCTACTGTCCTGGGATCTCTTTCTGTGGTTGGCAAGCTAAATAGTGAAGCTGACTCATGTCCCGCATCTTGAAAGGGACAGCCTGATTCTCCATCTCCAGGACCGTCTCCTGTGAACTACTTCAAATTAAACAAATACGCGTGTCAGGTGGCGTGGCTTCAGAGTGGTCCAGGGTGGAGTCAAACCAATGCTTGATTTCCTTTTCAATCATATGGTGCTGTGGTGATTGCTTTCCATGGCTAGGCCCCCTGAAACACAACAACAAATCAAAGCAAAACAAAAACACTTCCAAATCCATTTCCCTACGGTTGATCCTGGCTTGTTTATTTTCTTTTGATGAATCTCAATTATATATGTCTATTAGCACTTAGGTGTTCATATGGCTCAATATTCATGTTTTGTTTCTTTTCTTTTTTCCCTCCAGCCGGGATGGGGAAATAGTCTCCAGTGAAGATCAGAGTATTTACATATTGCTAGCTTTAGAAGATCAGAGTATTTACATATTGCTAGCTTTAGAACAACTGGTATTAAGCAGTTGAGCTTGTTTGACCAGAATAGGTCTTTCTGGCACAGTTGTATATACCAGAAGGTTCTAGAACATATGCCTCCTTAACAGTTGTACCCTGCATGTGAAGGAGAGTATTTTCTGCCTGAATGAATACAAGGTCACACACTAACAGCTTTTGTACCTCATATTTATTCTATTCAGCTCAAGGCAGAACTAATCTTTCCTGAGCAGCAGGAAAGATACAAGGGTGATGGTGCCCTACCTGGATCCATTGAGCAATGGAGGGACTATACCCTAATAGAAGAGCATCCTTCCAAAAGCAAATGTCAGCATATACACGGAACACTTCTAACCACATACATTTATGGAAACACCTCCGTTGTATTTAATGATAATCCCTGGGCAATAACAAAAGATTTCTAGAAATGATTTCAAATTACATTATAACAGTTGATCAATTATTCATTGCTGTGTAATAAATTACCTAAAAATTGAATGGCTTAAAGCAACTGTACAGTTTTAAGGTCTCCAAGTTTCCCTGGGACACAAAATCAGGAGCTGAGTGAATTATTTTTGCCTTGACTCAAGAACAACTATTACCAAGGGAGCTCACTCATACAACCAATGACTTGTTGGCTATTGGAAGGAGGCTTCAATTTATCACTTTGTGAATCTCTCCATAGAACTGCTTAAATGTTCTTATGCAAATGATAACTTGGCTTCATCCAGAGAGAGTGAGTTAAGAGTACTTAAAACAGATCAGAAGCTGAGACCTCTTTTGTGACTTAGCTGTGGAGGCAACTTACTACCAGTTCTGTAGTATCTTATTGACTAGCATAGGCCACCTCTGTCCCAGGTGGGTGGGTTCTGTCCAAGGTCATGGTGTATAGGAAGGTTGATTCACAAAGCACCATGATCTTAGAAGACTGTCATTTTCTCTTCCTCCTGCACTACCATCTTGCCCTTCTTCTGCCTCTTAATAATTTCTCTCAGCTAGGTTGCTGTTGCTCCAACACGCCGAGGATCTCTATGTCCTCTTTGTTGTTGATTTTAATTCCCTAGTTGTTCCTTGTCTATGGTGTTGTTTGTTCACTACTCCCTTCCCCTGCCTTCTCCCCACCTAAAACTCTCTGGAACCATCAGTCCCATTGCTTTCTGCTTAAGCTTACTTCCCAAGCCTATCTTATAGAGTAGGTAAGCAAAACCAACAATAACGGAGACAAAACAAAAAGAAAACAGAAGGCTGAATTAAAAGAGAGAGAGAAAAGATAATAATAATAACTCGGAAAAAAAAAAACCACATAATTCCAGGTCTGACCTTTAGGACTATCTCCCCACTGGTCCTGGGGAAATTCTAGGAACTGACATTCCTAGCCTGGAGTCTATTGTGGGGACTCACTGGGGCTTTGTGGTTTGGATTTGCTACCATTGCTGATCTGTTTTGTTCCCTTCTTGGCTTGCCCTGCTGTGGGAGTTCAGACCAGACTAACTCCCTGCCACCGTGTCCCCAGTATTGTCCTCTCTCAGGGCATGCTCTAGTGAGTATCATGTCTCTGGCTGTCGTTGGCCCTACAGTCCTCTCTGTGCCTTAGCAGCTCCGTGCAGGGACATCATCCTCTGTGCTTGGTGTGTTGAGACGGGGATTAGACCCTCACTCTCTCTTTTTCCTTCTTGGTTTGCTTCTGTGTGGGTGTGGCCTGCTGGCGCCTCTCCCCAAGCTGCAGCTTTGGTGTTGTCCTCTAGCACACACTTTGAGGAAGGGGTTAGTTTATCTCTGATTAGGGCCGGTCCTGTAGCTCACTCTGTTCATGCGTTGCTCCATGTGGTTACATTGCTTTCAAGGTTTGTTTCACCATGGTGGGGTCTGCATGCACCCTCCCAATTCTGTGGTGACATAAACAATACACTTCCCCTGGGGGGGTTAGTGCCTGCTCCCCCATTGCCATCCCCCAGTGTCATCATCTCCTGCAAAGCTATGGATAGAGTATAAACATAGGTATGAACATATGTAAATACATTAATTCAGAAAAATAGTATTATTGGCCTATGTATATATATTTATACAGCAATCCACTGAGGTAGCAGATGGGCTTCAGGCATCTGCTCAAGCCCTGCCTCAATGCAAGAAGACTTTGTTTTAACAACCTGGAATTCTGTGATGCTAACCTTCCCTGCACCACTGCTGAAGACAAAATTGTTGCATAAGTAAATGTGGTGAAGAAAGCTGATGGTGCCCAGCTATGAAAAGATATAGCATCTGGGGTCTAAAAACTTGACATTTAACAACAGCAATCTAGCAGAGAAGCAACAAGCCCACGTGGAAGAAGCACACCAGTGTGTGATCATGAGGTATTGATGGGATTGTGTAACAGACATCAGAAGACTCAAAACAAACAAACACATATTATTGAGAACAAGGGGACTTGGAGCAGAGACCCAAAACCCATCTGTGGACAATGGGACATCCACTCATAAAAGGGTCACAAGTAAGGGCTGAGTCAACTAAAGTACAGTATAGTACAGATGAAACACACAGTATTCCTCTGGTCCTTGGGGCTTCCTTACCCCCCACTACCATGACCCCAGTCCTGCCTTTCACTTTGGGCTAGACTGGATCATATACACAGGTACAGATATGAGATAAGAGTTCATAACATACAGAAGCTAGGAATAGGCGTGGGAGTAGCTATGCCAGGAATGTAAGGAGAAGGTAGCGAGAGGAATGGAGGATGGGGCAATGGATTCCAATGATCTGCACATAATCACTGCCCCCCATCCCCCACCTTCAATGGGGATGAACAACAGAAACCATGGGGGAAGGGAGACAGTGGTGGTGTAAGATATGAAAATAATAATTATAATTTATCAAGGGGTCATAAGGGTGGGGAAAAAAGGAGATGATACCAAGGACTTAAATAGAAAGAACATATTTAGAAAAGAATGATGGCAACATATGTACAAATATACTGGGTACAATTGATCTATGGATTGTTATAAGAGTGTAAGAACCCACAATGAAATTATCTTTTGATAAAAAAAAGAACACAATCATAATGGAGCCTCCCCAGCCCATTTTACAGCTTAGCACAGGGGTCCCTGAGCCAATGGGCACTGACAATGAGACCGATGAAAGCTAGAGTTTGGAAATACTGTAGTGGGCCTGTTGCCCTCTCTAGGACTTGAACAGTCTTTTAATGTATTCCTTCCCTGACTTCTAATGACACTAGGAACAACCTGTCCTCTAACAGGAGATTCCATAGTGCTTTGTTGTTGTTGTTGTTGTTGTTATTGTTTTATGATTCACACATCTGAAGGTTTTTTTGTGTGTGTAAGGGAGACATTACTCTTTGCTCTACCAAATTACTATGCTCAATGCCCCTGGCTTTGATAAAAAGTGACAAATTAATTGAAGACTTTGCTGAATTAATCAGCTTTGATGTGTGTGAAGCCATTGTTGCTCCATTTATTTGATCAATAATTATCTGCCAAACAGAACAGTAAGGTTTTTTTAATTAAATGACCCTAGTTTTAAAGTAAACAACCTAAAAATGACTGCCATCTAGTCCACCCTGACTCATAGCTCTCCTATGGGACAGAGTAGAGCTGTCCCTGTGGGTTTCTGTGACAGTGAATCTTTATAGGAGTAAAAAGTCTCATTTCCCTTTTCTGGTGTGGCTTGTGGTTTCAAACAACTGACCTTACAGTTAGCAGCCCAGCGTTTATTCACTATATCATCGGGTTTCCTACACACAATTCTGAAGGGACTAAATTAAAATACTATGAAATTTGGTTATTTTTGTCTGCTTTTGTCTCTCATGTAAAACCTTGAACAGACCAGGGCAATGAATGCCTTCTTCAGATAGTTTTTCTTTTTATGAGAACATCCTTTGTCAGTCTCCTCACATACTTTGACTGTCATCCTATCTAAACTATTCAGATAGCAAATCACAGTCTCTAAAACACTTGCAAGTTTGCCTAAAACCATGCTCCCACATAACCTGCAATGGAAAATTAATTGAAGTCACAGCCATGGTAATTTAGGGGGCACCAGTGTGTATCAAGTAGAATCTAATAGAAAATACCTATCTGTAGGCTATTCATTTCTTTGTGGTTCTGCACATTACTTCTGATGCATACCAATATGCTTGGGACAAATAGTAGAAATGCAATCATGTTTGGAGTTCGATGGTATTGGATTTAAAGCCTATATCCATTAACCCTGATGATTGATTGGTTGACTCTTCTGTGTCTCAAATTCCTCATGTATACTTTTGCATACTAACAGCTACCGTGCAGATTGCTATAATGTGAATGAGCCTTGACGGCCACAAGCACATTTACTGTAGCACAGAAAGGACACGGGTTAGAGTGCTCTCTAAGTGTTTTGTTTTCTTTTACTTGCTGAAGTTTGTTATCCATCTTAATTCACAGATGGTGTTTCTGCTACTCTTAGACTTTACTAACCAGAGTCCATGCTTTTATGTAGATAATGCTCTTCTCTTTACTTTCTTTGGCGCCAAGTTATCTTATTGAAAATATTAATATCCTTCGTTGCTGCTCTGATTTTTTTCAAAGCCACTCAAATCCAGGCTCATTTCATTGACTGGTCACCATTTTTCATTTCTTCAGGATCGTCAGAAATAGGTGTTATAAATGCCCATCAGTTATTCTGAATATTTACTGAAAATAGACACCCAGGAATGTACCCAGGCATCTACCGTGTACGGAATAACATTGACTGAAATGCGTATGACACATGAACTTGAGTGTTAGGGATATCTTTCAATCAACACAGTGATGGTGATGGTGCTACTGAAGGCCAGTTCAGCCTGTAACTCTACTCAACATCAATGAAACGCATCCCACTCTGCTGAGGCAGGCCAATTGGTGATATTGTTTTGCCTGACTTAAATGTAAACACACACATTTTAAATTTGTTGTTTTGTTTTTCAAATCTTGTTTTTTTCAGCATTCATGATCACGTAGTTGACATTCTATCTGCCTTCAATGGCTTCTCCTGTGGGCTCCCCTTCATCCTATTATGAGTTTTGCATGCGTCTCAGCTCCAGTTAAATGTAACCCACTGAAAGGATTTTCTGTAACTCTCCAAGGAAAGCAAGTTTCTTTTTTATAGGCTCGCTTCCCAAAAACTTTGTCGACTTCTTCATATGGATAAAACGGGTGGCCTTTGGCCATTGTCAGTGGTGAGGTCAGGCTTTGATGGTCAGGAAGCAACACCCACCCTCAGTCTGTGTGTTCCCTGTGAATCTTCTATTGCTGCATGCTGGGAGAACTTCCTAGGAGTCACATCTGTTCAGCGATGGTTCCTGAGATGCCCAACCACATGCTTTGACTTTGACTGCAAGTTAGTGGAACCCTGGGGGTAAAAATGAGAAATAATGGGTCCAGACATATTCACACATGATAGACTGGAGGCAGCAGGCATTGCTGTTCAAGTATTGACACTGCCCCACCCCACCCCCCACCCCTGTCAAAGCTTAAACACTGAACTTCAAGTCATATGACTGTATTTCCATGACATGGGGGCCGTGTCTGCTATTCTTCAGCTACACAAGGAAGGAAGAAGGTTCACACAGCATGAAGGTAGATGCCAGGACACATGAAGACCATCCAGCAGCTAAAGAAAACTGAAAGAAACAAGGATCTTCTTCCAGAGCCACAGAAAGAGAATTTCTCTTGAGTAAGCCACCTTAGATTTACAGCCTACTAAACTGTGAAGAAATACATTTCCTTTCTTTTAAGTTACTCTGTTGAAATATTTTGGTGACAGCAGTATTAAGAACCTAAACCAATTGGTTTTGATATTTAAGGCATTTCTCCTTCTGTCTGTCTCTGTATTTTCTTGCCCAAATTGGAAATAGCAGAAAAAAGCCAATAAGCCTGTGTGTCTCAGAAATCAGAAATGTAGCTTCCTTTGGCATGGAGCAGATAACAATTTTCAACCACACACCTCTCCCATTGTCCCCTTTATTCACATAAGAAAACAAAGCCGTCTTCTGTGTGTGTGTGATTGAATATCTATATTATCCATGTGAGAACTCATTTATTTTGTTTGTTTTAAGTCCATCAAATAAACATTTTAAAGGGAAATGTTTTGAAGTTATAAGGTTTTGAGATACTGCATGCTGACATCCTTCTGAACCTGTTGACCTTGGTATATGACAGAGCCGGGCACAGGACACCAGAGTCCAAGTATTTTCAGTGACGCCTCTCTGTGTCAAACCCATCACTACCCATCTGCTGCACTACTCTGGGAAGAGACCTGCTTCATCTCAGGAAAGAAAGCTTGATTCTTTCAAAATGTGCCTTATTGTTGGCCTTTTCCCATATGCCACTCGAAGCACAGCTCAGGAGCGAGAACAGATGAGATCCTCAGGGGTCTGAGGTTTCTGACAAATGCCTCTACCGCGAAGCAGATGGCCGTGTGCCCTGGAGGGAAAAGCATTCATGTTTAGCACATGTCTGGTCTCTTAGCTTTTGTTCTCTCTCACTTCAAGAAGGACAGTGCTTGCCTTCCAATTACCTGCCCACCAGAAATCCCCCCAAAGAAGACTGATCTACCCCCAGAAACATCCCTGTGTCCTCTTAGGTTCAAAGAACCCTAAAATTACACCCATTATACAAGGCTAATGGGATGAGAGCTCCCCTTTGCAAGAGCTCTGACCCAGCTGCAGATCTGGACTCTAGATTCTAGAGTGTAATGACTTGACCTTCTGGTGGCTTTAGAAACCATTGGTGAAGGTGAAAGCTATTGGAGCTCAGTTCCTTTTCATTTTTGGAGGTTATCTTTCCATATTTGTCCCAAAATGACTTTCAGAGGAATTACTTGTATTTGTCTAAGCAAAATAGCAGCCAATTTATACTTTTATAAGGTAGTCCTCTTGAAAGTTTGGTTAACATTAAATAAAACCATCATGAAGGAAGAAAATGTTCTAAAATCGATTGCAGTAATAATTGTACAACTCCTCTTGATATAACTGAACTGTTGAATTATATGTTATATGAATTATGCCTCAATAAAACTATATTTTAAAAGAAAATCTGTATGGGAACCTATAATGGCTGTGATTCACTGATTAAGGGAATTAAGTAAATAAACTCAATGTGCAATGGTATTTTCAAGGCCCCATATGCATGGGAAAGTTGGATATTGAATAAGGAAGTCTGAAGGAGAATCAATGCACTTGAATTATGCTTCTAGAAAAGACTATCAGAAGTATCATGAACTGTTAAGAGGACAAACACAATCTATCTTGAAAGGAAGCATGCTCGTGTTTCTCAGAGATGAGGCTTCCTCTAAAGAGTTACAGTCGGGAACGCAAGGAGAGTCCTACCCGATCTTACAGGGTTTCCATGAATCAGAATCTATTGGATGTCAGTGAGTTTTGCTTTGTTTTTAATATTTCATTGCTTTCTCTGAAATGTCACAACCACAAGTGGCTCAAAAGTATAACCTGAAAAAACTCGAGCAAATGGCATGCATTCCTTTTACCCTCACACCCACCATTTATCAATAGAGATAATAGGAGCAATAATCTCATTGGACAATATATGAAGAACACTTACACTGAATAAGGACAATAAAGGCCACTGTCATTAATGTAATTCTTATTTATTATAAAAAATAACAGAAATTAGGTATTACCTTGAAACATATAACGCGTTTCTGGGTAAGTATATTGGCTGGAAAGACTTTCAATTTTATATTGCATCAATAGATACTATCATTTCATTATCCCAAATCATATACAATAATACCCAAAATCCAATACTGCAGAGTCGATTTTGACTCATGGAGGTCCTAGATCCTGTTATGGGGGCTGTAAATCTTTACAGGTTCAGAGAGCCTTATCTCTCCCTTCTTCTGGTGGGTTTGAACCACTGACCATGTAGATAGTATTTCAACCCATGCTCGACAGTGTCACCAGGGCTGCCTATGTGCAGTAATAGAAGATATTCATTAAGCTCCATTCTCATTGAGTTGATGTTAATGCATAGTGACCCCCCAGTGTTACAGAGCTTGGCTGTTTCAATGTTTCCATGATTGGTTGCCAATGGTGAGGCCCATCTTTGTAGGTTAACCTTTAGGTTAATAGGCAAGTACACACTGTTGGATCATTTGGGGCCCTCTATGGAACATAAACGTATTCAAGTTTCAACTTAACATTATAGATCTACATCACTTATTTTATACTTTTACATGATTAGCATTCTTACACTTTACATGATTAGCACTAGATTATTTTAGAACATCCCTAGGCTATACATTGCTTAAAGGTATACATTTTTGATAGAATAAATGTTATAATTTTATGTATTATTATTTGATTTTTCTCAAGTCTGTTCATTTTATATCTTATCTGGGCTTCAAAGATCCATTCCAAAGTAAGGCGTGCCAGCTGGAGATGTGTTCCTCCCAAAACCTATATCCACTTGGCTGGCCTATGAGTCTCAGCTTAGCAGTTATGAAACACTGCAAGGTGGTGATCAAGTAAGGGGCCCTCATGATGAGATCAGCCATGATAAATGTGTTGTTGTTGAGTGCCATGGAGTCAGTCAAACTCACAGAGACTCTGTACAACAGAACAGAACACTGTGGCCCTGAGCCATCTTCACCGTTGGGCTTAGGTTGCAACCCATTATTGCAATCACTGTGTCAATCAACCCATCTTGTGCAGGGTCTTCTTCTTCTCTGCCCTCTCCTTTGCCAAGCAGGGTGTCCTTTTCAGGGCCGGGTCTCTCCTGAGCATGTAGAAAGAACCTCACACAAAGGGTTTCCACCTTGGCCTCTAAGGAGCATTCTGGCTGTACTTCTTGCAAAATGCTGTGGGCAATCCATGGTACCTTCAGTATTATTTGCCAGCACTATACTTCAAATTCATGGATGTTTTTATCTTCCTTATTCAGTGTCCAACATTTACATTCATGAAAAACCAGAAAGATCCCATATAAGGTAATTTGAAATGTCATGGCTTGGGTCAGGCCTACCTTAATTCTCTTAGTAATGTCTCTGCTTTTTGATATTTTAAAGAGGTCTGATACTGCTGTTGTTAGGTGGTATTGAGTCGGCTACAACCCAGGGTGACCTTGTGTACAATAGAACCAAACACTGGAGTTCCTGTCTGCTGAGAGTGTCTTATGTTAGATCCCACCAATTTGACTCCAAACCTAAACTGCAGAGCTCCCTCTTGTGTTGTCCTAACAATACATAACTAAAGATTACATGCCAACTCTTGGATTTATTTTCAAACATTGTCACGAAATTCTAAATATGCTTTTGTCGCATGTGTGAGCACTCAGGAAGGCAAACACTTTCCCATACAACTCAGTTTAGAACTCATTATGAGTCAGCGGCTGAGATGTCATAGGCTTTACTACTTACAAAAGGGATTTCCCTCTAATTTCAAGTTAATTGAAAGGATAGGCATCATAGTTTACAGTTCAAACAATTCCAGTCTGCTATTATCTCCCACCTAGGAGCAGAACTTCTTAGAATCTGCTTTTGGTTTGTATGTTTGTTTGTTTTTGAGGGATGCTGTTCTTTGCATTGAGGATTCTATCCCTCTCTGTGTTTAAAGGCATGAACATGCATTTCAGTTAGGGAAATTATTTGAGTGAATTCAAGAATCTCCTGGTTCTATCTAAGTTGGAGATAAAGAACCAAGGTCATTGTTCAAAATGGAGTGGTTCAAATAATAAAATTTACATAACTAGAGAAACTGCAGCACTAGTAATCCATGCCCACGTGAGCCTAGTCAACCATATAATGGAGTGATAAAAATGTGTTTTAAAGGTTTTTGGCAGTTCCAACAGAGGAGAGAAAGGCTCATGCGTCTCCTAAGGATTGTTAAAGTGGTTTTCCTATCTCCTGTGTTGGATGCAGCTGCCCACAAGAATGATCATTGAAACAGAATCAAAATCTAGGTATAAACAGGCACTCAATATTTATGGTAATGTACATAAACATGCACATTATTTCTTATCCACTAATAAGTTGCACAAAGTTTTTATGATAAGATTTAAATCCAATGATTAGTTCTCCACAGATTCATTTCATTTATTTATTCTATTAAGGAGCACTGTTTAGCGACTGTTATAAACTAACATTATACATTATTCCTCACATTCATTTAGAAAGGTATAGTCATATGTAGATAAACAAGATGAGGAACTATAGTTATTATATCAGTAGTAAAGGTCAGTTCAAGTTAAATTATATTTGAAATGACATAAGTATGTATATACACAGATAAAGTGTATATAATCTGTTTAGATTCAGTATTACTGATCATACTTGAGGACTACACACTTTTGCACATGTTTGTCTCCCTGTTGTACATGGTGTCGCCATGGATTGGGGCAGACTCAATGGCATCTATCAAGAGCATCTCTCTGTCTATAAACCATAACCACACAGACTAACATACACACACTTGAACAGACCTTAGTTCGCTTACTTATTAGCTTTTGGACTATATCAATTTGACCACGAGTGTATTCGTAACATCCTATTTACCCTATAGTGTAAGAAATGGCAAATTTATTAATCCAAACTACATGGATTAGCTTTCTATTATGCTATAGAAAATATGCTTTGTAAAGAGAATGTTAACATGGATAAGACACAGTCATCATTTCGGAGAAGTCCAGTTAGGGACTGTAAAATCATGTGATGTTGTAACTGAGGAATAAACCATCAATATTAATTCAAGGGTGGAGAAAGGTGGGAGTAAAGGTGGGAGCAAAGGTGGGTGTTGTGAACTATGTTTGCAGTATCTCAACAGAAATAAGAATTCAGCTAGTAGAAATGAATAAAATGGGAGCTCTATATTCAAAGCAGAAAGAATGGCATGTACAAAATATTCCATGAGAGGTAAGGGTTTTTGTTAAGAAATGATGATCCTAGAACTGTTTTGGAGGGCATTTAAAAGGAGAGAGTAGCATAAAACACATCAGTAAATTAATCATTTAAAAGTATTTTGGGACAGAGAGAAATATACTGAAGAAAAGAAAACACAGTAATGTGAAAGAAAGTCACTGAGAACTATCTAGCACTTTGCAGTCCAGGAGAACTTCTCTAATCAGTGATAATTGAAAGATGAATCCATAATGGGAACCAATGTTGTAGGGCAGAGTGGAAAGCTGCAGGATTCAAAGCGAAGGGTTGCTGAAGAGGAAGTAAGCTTGGTCCATCTGTGAATTCAGAAGAAGACAAGTTCCCAATGCTTAATCTCCAAATCAGGGATGAGCTTGACTCATGTGAGAAGCCAATCGTGGTTGGAATATTTGAATGAATAGGAAAACCGAAAGCGGATAAGGTAGGATGTAGGGGAGGATTATGACTTAGGTGGCCTTAGAGGCTAAAGGATGGAGCTCCGACGTAAATCTCAGTGTTACATGAAGTCTTAGAGATCCCAGACAATGGTTCTCATGAACTAATTATGCATATAAATTCACTTTGAGTGTTTTATTAACAATGTATTTAGGGAATGATAAGGGAATGGAGGGAAAGGACTTGTGTAGGACTTTCAGAAAAAATGGAATGGTGGTTTGAGTTGAAGAGAGAGAGGGCAAAATAGGAAAGGCACATATTGAACCAACTAACTCATAGCAATCCTATAGAACAAAGCAGAATTACTCCTGTGAGTTTCTGAAGCTGTGAACGTTTATGGGAACAGGAAGAATCATTTTTTCTGCCTCAGATCAGTTGGTGACTTTGAACCCATGACCTTGTGATTTAAAGCCCAACATGTAACAGACTATGGCTCCAGGGCTATATGACATATCTTTCACATTGTAAATATTTGTGACTGTACTTCTATATAATAAATATATTTAGGGAACAAAATAAAGATTAGGTTGAACACACTGGCAGCATTCAGCTCATAAGCTGCCCTTTGTAAAATGGTACGACTCTTAAAATGTAGTCTTTGGCAGTGAGACCACATTAAAGTGAAAGAGAAATGAAGAACACGGCATGATTAGATTTGTATTTTATAAACGCGTTCAGAATGCACCGTGGAGAAGGAATTGAGACGAGGGAGCCTGTGGTCACTAAGAGCTCCTTTAGGCTCATGGTGTCCGAGGCAAGTGAGCAGAGTTGAAGCCAAGGGCCATGTGGGAGGCATGAAGTAGAAAGGGTGTTTTCTGAAATATACCATATAAAAATGGATTAGTGAAGAATTAGACATAGGGCCATAAACAGAAGGAATGTAAGATGATATCCTAATTTTGGTTTATTTTCACTTGGAGGATTTTGTTTATTTTAAAATTGCTGAGTGAATGAGGGATAGCACAAGTCAATAAGAAAGGACATTCCCAAAGAGGACCAGGTGTATACTGGTGATCTGCTTCATTTGGGATCTCTGTAATTTCCCAGAGGAGAGAACCATCCACCATGAAGTGTATCCTGAGCAATGAACAATGGGGCAAGGCTATGAATGGAGATTATGTTACACATGTAGGAAGGAACTGTTAACAGGTACTCATGGTACAGACAGGAATGAAGCTCATAGTCATATGGTATACATACATACAGACATACATACATACATGCATAAAAGTCTACTCAGGTAACAGAATCAGAAGAATAGATTCAAGCCAAAGAGAAAAGGTAGCCCACCATGGTCCTCCCAGCCCAAGTTAAAAAATGTAGGCACTGCTGGCAATGAAAGGAGCCTCCAAAGTGTATATTTCAGAGAGCAAGTGAAGGCTGCATTGGTCAAAACTGAAATTACTCTTGATCGCAGATCTAGATAAAAAGTGCAAAGTCTGTCATAGCTGGTATTGAGGCAAAACCTTGCTTCACCTGAAACCTGAGAACCTTTCCTGATTTAGGGAGAAAGTGCTCCCTCAGCAGCAGTATTGGAGGAAGGCTTATTAACAACCTGGGATATGCAAATTACACAGCCTTACCTGCTGAGAAAGTGAGGAGGACTTGATGCAGTGGTAGCTCTCTATTTGGACAACAACTCAATGTAAACAAGATCAAAGCCTAAAATGAGCTTCTGAGGACTGGCTTGTGGGGCTCCATATTCAGTGCTCATGGAAGCAGAAGTCAAGAGAGCCAATGACTCACTGCATTAGATAAGTCGCTGAACAAGATTTCCGTAGCCGTGGCTCTCAACCTCCCTCATGCCGCGGCCCTTTAATGCAGTTCCTCATGCTGTGGGGACCGCCCAACCGTAAAATTATTTTCATTGCTGCTTCATAACTAATTTTTCTAATGTTATGAATTGGGTGATTCCCAAAGGGGTCACGACCCAGAGGTTGAGAACAACTGCTTTACAGTATTTAAATCCCAAGATTTTACGTACTTTGAGGACTAAGGTATGCCTGAACCTATCCATGGTACCTTTCATTGCTTCTTATGCATGTGAAAGTTGAACATTGAATAAAGAAGACTGAAGACTTGATGCATTTGAATTTGGTGCTGGAGAAGAATATTCAAAGTCCCATGGACTACTAACAGGACAAACGATTCTATCTTGGGATTCATGTGGCCAGGGTGCTCTTTAGAGGCAAGTATGGTGAGACTTAGTCTTGAATAGATTAGACATGTTGCCAGGAGAGACCAGTTCCTGGAGAAGGACATCATATTGGAAACATCCCAGGGCAGGAAGGGAGAGGAAGACCTTCAGGGAGCTGAAGTGACACTATGGCCGCTACAATGGGCTCATGGCTGGGACCGACTGTGAAGATGGTGCAGAATCCGGCAGAGTTTCCTCCTGTGTTGGTTAAGTCATCATGGGTTGGAAATGACTTGAGGACACTCAGCAACAATAACCTATGGACATACATATATATGTAGATGTACGGTATATGTTCATGTGCATATGCTTTGTATCTTTATATAGATATACATACAGACAGACATACACACAAGAGGACATCAAAAAGTTTGCAGAAAAAACCTTTAATCCAATGTGTGTGTGTGTTCCATAATCCTAAATAAACCTCAAAAACTCAATCTCACTTACATCGGGGCATGTCTGACATATAGCAACCCTTTAGAAGAAGGCCTAACTGTCCATGTGGATTTTGAAAACTGTAATTGCTCATGGGGGTGGAAAGCCCCTTCTTTCTTCCTAAATATACTTGCTAGATCATAACACTTCAGAATTTACTTCAATGCTCCCTAGACCCTCCCTATGCATAAGGCTTTCCTAAGGCGTTCTCCATTGCATTATGTGCATGTTAAAGTGGGACATTGAGGAAGGAATACCGTAGAAAAACAGATGCATTTAAATCATGCTGCTGGAGAAGAATTTTGGAAGTACCATGGACTGCTGAAAGGACATACCGATCTGTGTTGGAATGCTCCTCTACAGAGCACTCTGGCTGCACCGCTTCATATGCACACAGTTCACATGCATCAATTCTTCTTCAGTTGTTTTCATTCAAGTTCCACTTTCATGTGCACATGAGGCAATGGGAGATACAATGGCTTGGTTCAGGTATGCCTTCATCCTCAAGGGAACATCTTTGCTTTTAAATACTCCAAAGAAGTCTTGTGCAGCACATTCATCTAATGCAGTGACTCATTTGATCTCTTGACCTCTGCTTGCATGAACATTGATGGTGGATCCGAGCACGAGGAGGGGTGGTGAAAAGGAGAAATGCCCTCAACAAGATGCATGGACACAATGGCTGCCTCAATGGGCTCTTGCCTAGGAACCATTGTGAGGATGGCCCAGGACTGTGAAGTCTTTGAATTCTGTTGGGTACAGTCTCGCTGTGCGTCGGAGCCAATTTGATGGCACCTAACAACAACAAGGGACCCTCTCTAAAGTAGTGGAACAATGAAAATGAGGAAGACTTTCAGCAAGATGAATCAATTGACAAGGTGGCTAAAACTATGGGTTGAAACATGAGAATAATTGTCAGGGCTGCATAGTGTTTCATTCCGCTGTACATCGGGTCACTATGAGTCAGAACCTCGGAAGAAAAACCACAGACCTGCCCTTGAGACTATGGATTAATTTAGAACCCTACCTTTTTAAAGTTAAGTCTTTTGGCCCTTGAAACCATAGAACTTTGGTGGAAAGCAAGACACGTTAACAAAGCAGTGGCTTCCTTTTAGAAAATCTGTTCTGTGAGCTCGTATTTGAATTCACAGTAAACACCAGAAAGCAGTTAGCAAAATTCAAATCTTAGGTGTAGGTGATAGTTTAGGTTTTGTGTCAACTTGATCTTAAGAGAGCAGAACATTCCCTAAGGGATTCCCATCTCTACATAGCAGTTGAGTGAAAAGAGTGGGAGGGGATTCTATCACACGGATGCTGTTGTAAAGTCAGAAGCCTATTGATAGCATACAGGTGCAGGGATGGTGCAGTTAGTCAAAGAACCAACTTCATAAATTCTGGTATGGCTCTGATAGCTCCGGTTCCACAAAGAGAAATCGAGTGACCCAAACCTAATACACATTCCAGGAGTCATAGGTTGACACTGACTTCAGAGGAAATCAGCTAAGAGAGCATTTGTACTTGGAATTAGAGACTGTGTGGAAAAGTGAGACAGAGTGACAGATGAATGGGCCAGGATATATGGATGAAAAAGAGCCTGCACACAGTCAATATTTAATTTACTCAGATACAAATTTTAATCATAAAAATATGAAAAATGAACAAGGTGGTTAAAAGTCTTCTGCTCACTCTGTTTGGCAAATGGAAGCCAGCCACTGTGTTAGAGAGAAAGGTGTGACAGTCGGTTTACACAAAGACATCAGCCTTGAGAACACTGTGGCACAGTTCTACCATGGTCTGTAGCACAGCGTGGGGTTTAGAAGAGACACAGCGGCAAGGAGACAAATGAGATTGTCTAAAGAAAACAGATCAAATAAAAATTGGAATTCGAAAAGCGCTGCCATGTGTTCAGGAGTTGATTTCAGGGCTCAGTTATCAGGTACAGAGATTAATGAGTAATGACATGAGCCACACCTACCTGGGTATGCAAATGAAGTTTTATTGAATCATAGTTACTCTCATTCTTGGACATTTTTCCTGCGACTTGTTTTCACAATGCAGCAATCAATTTAAGTCGTGGCATCTGAGAAAGCAAAACCTAGGCGCTGTGCTGTCTTGTCCTTTTCAGAAACAAAAGTTAGTCAACCTCGATTTTTGATACAGACAGATGTAGAAACAGTTAACTATAAACAAACAAAAACTCACCTCCTTCAAGTTGATCTTGCTCACTGGGACCCTGTAGAACAGGGTAGAAATGTCCTGGTGGCTTTCACAGATTATAATTCTTCATGGGAGTAGAAAGCCTCCTCTTTGTTTCTGAGCAGTGGCTGGTGGTTTCCACCTGATGGTCCTGGGGCTACCAGCCTAATGTGTAACCACTGCACCACCAGTCACCTTTTCCTGGACTTCAGAAATACCTAAGGCAAGACTCATTTACACTCGATGTTAAACATGGGCATAATACAATGATCTCACAGATCTTAGCACATATTGCCATTGTGCTAGAAATACGATTTGTGTCCAAGCGTAGCTTTTGTTCTCCCTCCTCTTCTCCCTTCACACCATGGTAGTACCTGCTGCATTATTTCAGAATAATCTGAGACTTGATAACTGATAATTTCAGATTTCTAAGTTTTCCAATATAGAGAAACAATTTACTCTTTCCAGCAGAATCAACAATGTATAATCAATGACTGTCTTGAATCAAAATGTTTTTTCTTTATTGTTGACTTTGTTTCCATTTCTCTCTCTCTTTTCTTAGTTCAATGTGTGCTTTCCTGTAAACTAGCCTCCTTTTATTTTTAGATGGATCACAGGGAATCAAATTTATTTCATTTCTTCAAGGTGATACAATCTCATAAATGCTTGTGATTTCAGGGTGCTTATTTTGGGGGGAAGTAAAAGTATTATAGAAGGATTTTTCTTTCTTTTATTAAAAAAATCTACCAATTTCGGTTCACCCCTATTCCACCATGAGGAAAATCAATGATTTCAGGTAATGAGGAATGGATGAAGAGAGGCCAAATCCACGGGAAAGCCTTCCTTTACACATCGGTAGTCTCTGTGGTGCCGGGATAGACACTGGGTGTCAGGATTTGCCACTGTGCTTACAAGTTCATGATCCGAGGAAACCCTTACTTTCATGAAGTGCTAATCTTGGCTAGCACTTCTTCCTGAAAAGCTACACTAACACATTTGTGAGCAATATTTTATTGAAGATTTTGTAAGTGAGATGCCTTTTCCTCACTCTCCATGAAGATGTTTCCTTTGACGAAAAACCTTTTAAACGTGCCTTTTATTACCAAGCTCCCCAGAACCAGTCCGACAGGTTCAAAGCCCTTCCTCCATCTCTACCCTCATCTTCTACGCATTGTCTGGCTTGCACTTTCCTTGTTTTGAAGCTTCCACCTGGATTCCCAATAGCTCCTCATTTCTTTTGTGGTCTTGTAGTGCCACACCTGAGGAGCCCTGTGACATAGTGTGTATGTGTTGGGTTGCTAACCACAAGGTCTACAGTTCAAAACTTGACACTCCACGGGACAAAGCTACGGCTTTCTACTTCTGTAAAGTGACAGTCTCTGAAACCCATAGGCATTTCCATCCTACCCCAGAGGGTTGCTATGAGTAGGACTCGTAGTGATGGCAGTGAATTCTGTTGCTGTTTTCAGCAGTTAAGCTCTATAATATTACTGTGAGCAGAAGCTATTCTAAGTCAGAGGTAAGTTAACATTTTTATTGAGGGTGAAGATGTGTGACTAGTGCTAAGAAAAAAAGAGAAAAACAAAAACAATCACCCCTTGACTATAATCCTAACAGGAAATCAAACTAAAAATAGCCACACTAGCCTTTTCTTTCCTGTGTCAAAGCAAAGTGGAGAGAAGCTTTTTGTTTGTATCAAAACACTGTTCCCACACCTAACATGATAGGACTACGACATTAGCAAAACTACTAGTTAAGGACAGATAGTCCTTCCCCAGAACAAGAAGATACACTCGTCAAAGGGACAGCAGAAATCAAAATGCATTTACGTAGTTGATGGGTTATTGTTGATATATATTCAATAGACACCTTATAATATAGCATATATTACATAATACATGCATACTACATGTAACATATGTGAATCATTAATGCAGTTGTTTGGAATGACAATTGCGACTTGTTTTAATCGTTTTCTATTGGAAAAAAAATCCAAACTCTTCAGGTCATCTGTGTGTAAAATGACAAAACTTAAATAGTAATTAAATGAGTACAATTATGAGCCAATGTATCCGATGATACAAATCACCTATATTTCTTTGAAACGCCACAAAGTGTAGCTCCTGTGACCCAATGAGTTCAACAGGAGAGCTGGACAATTGGGACAAAGGAGCCTGGGTACCGCATGTTGGTAATGACACAGGGCAAATGCTAGCGATGACCTTGTAACAAAGAAGTTCTATTTGGGGATTCATGGAGTCAGCAATCTGGAGGACCCCCTCTGTGCTTCCTCAGGGTGGCATTGGAGAGCAGGGAATTGAGTCGCTTCTGCAGCTGCTCTGCTCCATTCCCCAAGGGTTCCTGAGGAGTCTGGTATTGATCAGCAGGGATGGGACTAAGACTGATTTCTGAACACACAGGCCATCGCAAAGCAGATTCTCAGCAAATGAACAAATATGTGTTAGGAAGTTGTGTCTGTCAGGATTCTCCAGGAAAAGAGAACCAGATGGGCGTGTGCTGCAGGCCCGCGATGGATCTCAAAGCCGGAGTGAGATAGCTTTCACTATACAGTGAACCTTGGAATTCCTGTTCCTTAAAGGCAACAGATGTTCATGATATGTCTTAATTAGGTTCTGTTTTACTTCCAGGGGGAACCCTGCTGACAGAGAAGTTACTCATTGGGCTGCTAACCTCGAGGTCAGCAGTTCAAAACCACAAGGCATTCTGAAGGAGAAAGCTGGAGTTTTTCACTGTCTTAACGAGTTACAGTTTAGGAAACTCACAGGTGCTGTATTACCCTGTCCAATAGAGTGGCTATGAGTTGGAATTACAGGCTTCTTGGGAGTTAGGTTTTTGGGGGCATTTTACTTCTCTAGGTTCTAATATGCATTGTGATGGCTACACAGAACTCACAGACAAAATTAATGATTAAAGGGTTAAGTAAGGATGTTAACAAGTTGGAATGGCAGTGAGAAATTCTCAGGGTTGAATTATCAGGATATGTCACAAAGTTGGTCTTTACTTCCTGTCTGCTAATCAATGTCTAAAGTGGGATACGACTTTGCTATAATCCTTAACCCAAAGGCTTGCAAATCAAGCTCCTTGAATTTAGGTCACAGAGGCACCTCATTCCTCAGTCTTTTGGGACTCAGCTCCGCTTCTCTGGGTCAGCAAAACCAACTTCCCATATTAAGTGCCAAGAGGCCCCCTACACTGCAAGGCAGCCTCCTATATAAAAGCACTCAGCTTTCCTTGCTCTGTGTGTTGGGAAGTCCACCAATCGGTCTCATGCTCTGACTTCTGATTCTGCTGCTGCTCGTCTGAAGTGATAGCTGTCTTCAGACTCATGCGGTTCCCTGCACAGAGATCCCAGGTCCAGAGGGTGTTATTCAACTCTGACTCTTGCTGGTAATGAAGCTTATTTTATAAACAGCTGGATGACACTCCTGGGAATCCTGTTTTTTATTTTCCACAGGTAAATCCTATCAGAATACCAACTCCCCCTTTCCAAAGCCCCCACCTTCCCACCCTCATTCCCCACCATTCTTACCAGACCCATGCAGGGAAAGGTCATTTGGTGGGAGTTAGAGACTCTGGCTAGCAGAGCCACGTTAAATAATCCACTGCCTCTGAAGCGCATCTCTCATTGGTGGTCTACACCCTCTTCTACTTATAGAGGAGCTTGGCCACAGAGAATCTCCAAGACATTTAGAATCTCCAAGGCAAACGAATGCTCCACCCACCAATTTGAAGCAGAACAATTAGACTATGGCTTGTTATGTCCCTTCATTAGGAAGAATCTGCTGAAAGGTTTGCACCAGCAATTAAGCACTTTGGTTTTGAATTTCCTTCCTCACTACCATTTACAACTATTGATCCTAATTAGATTCCTGGTCTCTCCTTGCTGTTAGTAGACAAAACAAAGAGATTGAGCTGTTGAATGGATTGAGACTCCTAGTGACCCCATATGATTTCCAAGACTTTTGACTGACGGAGAATGCCACCACTTTCTCCTGTGGCCGGTCTGGTGTTGTCAAACCACTGGCCTTCTGATTGACAGCCACGTGCTTGTACTCAGTCACTCTACCTTTAGAGCTTCTTAACTATTTGTCAATGATCTGGCAATTTGGGAACCTGAAGCACCAGAGGACTGGAAAACAAAAATAAAAAACATCTGCTTTTACAATGGAGCTGTCTTTTCTAATAGAAACCCTTGTCCTTAAAACTGCTCACTAACCTGCTTGACTCAGCAGCAAATTTTTTGCATAAATGAAGAGGCAGCTATAAACAGAAGAAGCCAGTAATGGGATTTTTTTTCTTATAATTGAAACAAAAATTCATCTTGTGAATATTCATTAATTTCATGTTAATGTTAAGTGTTAATGTTCTCTCTGTTATACCTCCATTTTCCTAAAGACTCTTTTGTTTCAGAAATGGATTACTTTCAAAGCCTAAAATTATCTAATACCGAAAGCTCACATTAGACTTATTTTTAAGCCATGCTTTTAAAAGAGAAAGTGAATAGACAGAGATAAGAAGAATACTAAAACACTTTATATTGGAACACGGTTCAATACCAGGCCCAGGTACATCAGTTGTGTTACATATTACCTTCTGCCAAAAGCAAAATTGATTCTAAGTTATAACCCAATCAATAACAAAACTATATAAAATTCTAGGGATTACTAAAACTAACTTATTTTGTACCCACTTGTTCCTTTGTAGATTAAATACATTTAACCCAGAAGTCAGCTACTTGGTACCTATCATTCATGTGATACAATGAAGATTTAGTCGAAAGACAATTTTGCTGTTAGGTGCCTGGGAGTGCATTCCAACTCGCAGCGACTGCCTGTACAATAGAAGGAAGCACTGCCCGGCCCTGTGCCATCCTCGGACCCGTTTCTTCTGAACCATGAGTGCAGCCGCTGTGTCAGTCTATCTCATCAGGGGTCTTCCTAGTTTTCCCTGCCCTTCTACTTCACGGCTGCCCAGTGATGGCACAGGACCTTGCAATGCTTCCTTCTGTTGTGTAACGGGTCACTCTGGCTCAGAGCTGACCTGATGGCACCTAGCAACAACAACTACTTCACCAAGGATGATGTCTTTTACTAGTGACCAAGAGACTTTGCTTCACCATCCTTGCCTCTAAGGACCAGCCTGGCTCGGCCTGTTCCAAGACACATCTGCTTGTTCTTTTGGAGGTCCATGACACTTTCAATATTCTGCAACTGCAAGATGGATAGTTCACACGTACCAGGGACTCTTGACCAGAAAGATGCCATACATGTTTCCACTCTTAGAAATTCAATATAGGGTTACCCTGGACTGGTTGGAAGTGAATTTGGTTTAGGTTGAGGATTAGGAGCATCGCTCTGTCTATTTCTCAAAGGACCCATCCTTTATCAGCTGTAAGAGTTTGAAATAGAACTGCTTCTGCTCTTTCCTTTACTCCAGAAATAAGCAAAGAATTCAGCCCTGTCCAATGAAAGACCTGATTCTCCTCTCTATAGTGTTTGCTTTGCAGATAGGTATCAGGTCATGGAAACGATGAGACACCTGGAAACTTTCATTGATGTTATATTGGCTCCCTCTTGCCTTGCACTTGAACCTGGGAGAGTGTGATTTCAGGGCTATTGCTGTCAATTTGTCACCAAGAAATGAAATGGGAAAGGATTTGGGCTTTTTTTTTTTTAGCTATGACATTGGGGCAATTTTATTGAGTGATTATGATACTTGACTCTGAGAATTGCCCAAATTACTGCCCTACGCATATAAATATTAACTTCCTATCAATTTAGCACTCTGAAAAATATCACCCAGTTGATTTTTTTTCTACTAAAGGTATCCAGTCTGCTTTTGTTGTTGTTTGCTTGCATCTAAAAATGTTTCCAGATAAAGCGTGTCCCAAATATTACATTTCACATGGTTTTTACTTTGGAGCAGAACCCATCTCTTTTAAAAGAAGTCTGGAAGGTGCACCAGTTGCTGAGCAGAATTGTCAAGGATGTGCTGAGGCTTGTCAGTTTTTCCCTGAAGGTGGAGGTTGTTGTTGTCAGTTACCATCTAGTTACCATCTGCAGTTATTCCTGTGCTTGAGTCTATTGCTGCATCCATGAGGTCAATCTACTTACTTGAGGGCCTTGCTCCCCTTTGCTCTCCCTCTACTAACTGTGATGTCCTTCTCTAGGGACTGGTCTCTTCTGACAATATCCCGACAATATACAACATATGCAAGAAAAGTCTGCTCTAATTTCTGCTTTTCTAGAAAAGCAGCTTTCATTTAGTTATTTATTTTTCTGTATCCAGACTCTGATTTTATTCCAGTTGCCCAATGGGCAAGACTACTTCATAAGTGATAAGCCCTGGTGTACAGCGACTAAGTGTTTCATTAGTCACACACTAGACAAGATAAAGCAGCCCTTAGACTGTTTGTGGGAAATGTCATTAGTTTGAAACTGTATTAACTTGAACTATTTCAGCAGACGGTCAGGACAGCCTCCTCCTGGATGCTCTGTGGATTGGTAGTCACCATGTCTGCTGGGGCACAGAGGAGACAGAGAGTTTTCAATTCATTACAGATTTATGAAATGGTTATCATTGTAGAAGTCAACCCTTTACAGAACAGAGCGTATCAGATTATGTGGGTCAATGAGACTCCAGTGACACCTGGGAGGAGGAGAAGGGCTTTTAGACAAGCTAAGTGCCATCTGCTGAGAGAAAACACAGTCCCAAAGAATCCCCTTTTCATCTTTCCTAAAATTCCATCTGTATCTTCTCTGAATATCTTGAGAGTTCCAGGTTCCTCTTCCATGTGACTAGAAGGAAAGAGGAGAGTTAACTCCTTTCTCTAAGAGTGAAGTAGCCACGGCCTGGTGTAACCATCATGGAATGGAATATGACATGGCGACCAGGGCTTCTGCATGAAAGGAACCGTGTTCATCTCTTCATTGAGATCCAGGATTTCCAACAAGTCAAAGGAACCCTTTCTGGAGTAACTTCCTTTCAACCATGCTTTCGCCACGTAGTTTGTTCTAGGGTCAATGGAGAATGGTGATTGAGTCGGAGTAGTAAGAATGCCTATTCTTTAACTGGGCAGAGTCAATCATATGTTTTTCTCACTCAACTGGCCAATACCAGCCCATTCCAGCTCACTAATGCCTCTGGTATGGGTCTTTATGTTTCACTTCATTTGTGTCGATTTCCAACTTTCCTAGATTCATACTTCCTACATTACAAGGTCTGATCACTAGCAGATTTTTGCAGTTGTTTCTTCTTGAGTCATGCCCCATCAGCAAATGAAGAACCTCACTGACATTACCCTGGTAGACTCTCATTTGAGAATCAGCTCTTCCTACTGCACCTTTTGAGTTAACTCCAACCTGAGGGACCCATCTTCTGTCACTGTCTTCAACAATGATCTGCTTCCATTCATCAGGCACTCAGACTCTGACAGTGTTTCAAAGCTGTGCCTAAAGTGTTCAGCAGCTTCTTCCTCTGAAGTGGGCAGCCCTGGTCTTAAGTTCCTGTTCTTAGACTGGAAGCTCCACTGAAGGCTATTCATTTGGGGTGACCCTGCTGATATTTGAAATACCAGTGCAATAGTTCACCATCCACCCCACCACACCATCCACCCCATTACACAACAATCCTTTAACCACTCAAAGAAAACTGGCTCCTTTTCTATGTCGGGGTTGTTGTTAGAACATCACTGTCAGCTCTGACCCATAGGGACCCTGTGCACAACAAAATGAAGCATTGTCCTGTTCCGAGCCATCCTTACCATTATTCCTATGCTGGAGCCCCCACCGCAGCCATTGGGTCAGTCTATCTCATTTAGCGCTTTCCTCCACTTTGCTAAGGATGACCCCCTTCTCGGACCTCTCCTGACAACGTGGCCAAAGTAAGTAAAATTAAGTTTTACCATCCTTGTCCCTAAGGAGCCTCCTGGTTGTCTTTACTCCACAACAGATTTGTTTGTCTTTCTGGCAGTCCATGTTACTTTCTATATCCTTCCTCAGAGTAATAAATGCCGTTGAAGCTGTACATTGGCATTGATTTAGACTTAGAGCATCAGTAGGGTTTCAGAAGCCACCCTCTGGGGATGCTGGCAGCATCCAACTCTGAACACCAGTAACATTTGAAGTATCCATTTAAAAGCCTAGTTCAAATATTAAACATTCACCTTCAGTTTCCCTGATTGATTATATAGGTTATTATCTGTGCATGAATTGTAAGATGGGCAACTCTTTACAACTGTGATCTATGTGTCCATTAAAAAGGAAGATGATGGTTGAGCTCAAGAAAACATTATAGGCACATGACAGTTCCATGATAATCCGCATCCTTATCCAGAGCATGGACCAGTAGTAAATATACTTTTAACGTGTTCTTGTAGGGAAGCATTAACGTATGCAGTCTGCAGGCTTCTTCAACTTGAAAGTTGCTGGTAGAAAAATTATCTTCATTAAGTGGAGACATTAGCATATATATATTATAAAAATAGTAAACCTGTCCAAATATGCAAACTTGCTACATAAGCCTGAGGTAGGGAAGCAAAACCAGATTTGGAAATGAACAAGAAATGATGACTTGGATGTGAATATAATTCCTAGTGAGGAACCAGGAGACTGTAAATTGTTTAGCTCTTATGGGGAACTGTCAGTTAGATGAAACTGCAGATGTAGAAACTGAGTTTAAAAAGCAGAACGTGTTGTGTAAGTAAAAATGCACTGAGCATTGTTCATGCATGCTAGTGACAGCAGGGATCTAGATGTAAATATCATCTTGCTCTAGTGATATTTTAGAATTCTGTGCTCATGTTCTAATATACCGTGACCTCCCTAAAGGGCATTGATGTTTCAGTGGTAGCATTCTCTTGACTTCCATGCAGGAGATATGGCTTTGATACCTGGCCAGTTCATTCAAAAGAATGATCTAGTGATTGGCTACTGAAAATGTTGTTATTGTGAGGAGCCATCAAGTCCGTTCCAACTCATAGTGAGTACGCACACCAGAACGAACCTCTCCATCTTTCTGCCCCATCCTTAATACTTCTATGCCTGAGCCCATGGTTGAAGCCATGACATCAAGAGTAAAAATGAATATCCTGGAGAATATTCCGCTTTTTCACTGCCTCTCCGCTCTACCACGTGTGATGTGCTCATGTGGCGATTGGTCACTCCTGATAACATGACCAAAATATGTAAGACAAATCCTGCCATCTTTGTCTCTAAGAGCACTTCTTCTGGCCTAACTATTGAAAATAATCCACCACAATAGTTCATCTGTTATCGTTTAGGAGGCAGCATTTCAGTTCTTAGTTGGGGGCCGAATCAGCAACAGCAAACAGAAACAGCATGCCTACCCAGGGAGAGAATAAAGAGCAGGTGTTAAAAGCCTAACATTGTCTTGGTGACAATGACTCTGGGCATGGTCAGGCCCTTCTCCTCATCCAGTGTCGGGGTATTTCATAGTCCCCTCAAATGATATCTAAATAGTGGAGGAGATCAGTGATATTCTAGAGATTAAACCAAGTATTACCTCTTATGGAACAGCCACGTAGGAAAAAAAGGACATCTGCAGAATAAATGCTTCCATCAGGGAAATCAGGGATTTCTTGCACCATGGATTAACAAATAGAATATAGACAACCGTAGCTTATTTATTTACCATTAACCAGTCACATTTTATATACAGAGAAACTACTTTTAGTATTTGCATATTTATCATGATCTCTACTTATACAGTGATCTGCATCATTTCATCTGGCTGCGTGGGTCTGAAGAGGGGTTTATGGACTAGGATTAGATTTATGAACTTGAGTTGGACTGGATAGAGATGTTTTCTTGATATATAATTATTTCTTGTTATAAGGCTCTTTCTTACACATATATGCGTGTCTCTGGATTTGTTTCTCTGGTCAACCTTGCCTAACACAGCAAATGACGAAAACAATTGGAGAAAAGAACTACTATTCTCTTTTCTCCTGATAACTTCCCCCTCTACATTTGCAAATATTGCTGCTAAAAGCTCTCAGGTAGCGTCTGGGTCATAGCAACCCTCTGCAATAGAAGGGAACACTGCCCTGCTTCGTTTCGTCGTCATCATCTTCTATGTTTGATGAATCCACCACCTGCAGAGTCATCTTCTCTTTCACTGACTCTCTGCTTTACGAAGCATGGTGCTCTTCTCTGGAAACGAGTCCTGCATAATAGCATAGTCACACTACATGTGACTAAGTCAATGATTCTCAACCTGCCTAATGCCACGACCCTTTAATATAGTTCCCCGTGTTGTCGTGACCCCCTGTGTTAGTCTGGGTAAACTAGGGAAACAATCCACAGAAACTCATATGTATAAGAGAGAGTTTTATATAAAGGGTATGTGTATGTTAAGAAAGCATCCCAAACCCAGTGCTGCCCAAGTCCATAAGTTCAACAGTAGCCTATATGTCTGACACCAATTCACAAAGTCCTCCTCCATCTCACAACACAGACACAATGATGCCTACTGCAGGAGGAAATCCGAGTCAGTGAATGTGTAAGCACCTCAGCACTGGCAGGGGTTCTCCACACGGCTGATCCGGCACCCAGGGCTGCATCGGGGTAGGTCCAACCGGCTTCTCCACAGGGATGTCTTGCAGGAAGTGAGCCTTGCCAGCTGAAGCATGGAACTGTCTAAGGCAGCTTCACCCTGGTCCGACCATCAGAAAGCAAGAGACCCGAGAACTCGAAAGGCAAGGCTCATGGAGCCATTTATCCCTCCGCCCTTCAATTAACCCCACATGCGTTTATCAGCCAGGTTGGCACAATAAACCTTAACTATCTCACCCCCCAACCATAAAATTATTTTTGTTGCCACTTCATAACTGTAATTTTGCTACTGTTATGAATTGGGTGACCCCTGTGAAACAACCATTTGACCCTGATAGGGGTCGTGATCCACAGTTTGAGAACCACTGGACTATGTCTTGCCATTTTTCTTTGAACTAGAATTCTGGATAAACTTTATTTCATGATAGATGTGTTTGTTTTTCTGGAAGCCTGTGGTATATTTAATATTCTTCACCAATGTGATTAAATGGCATCAGTAATTTGTCAGTCTTCATTGTTAGTTATCCAGCGTTGCTTTAATATGAAGAAATTACAAACACAATGGCTAATATCAGACTCCCCGTAGTCTTAGAAGTGGCATCTTTTCATTTTAACAATTGGAACAGGTCGTTCGGTAATAGATTTGCTCAGTGCAATCCATTTTATTTTAACTTCGAGATTGCTCCTTCCAAGGATATTGATTGTGGATCGAAGCAAAATGAAAACCTTCAACACCTTCAGTCTATTTCCTATTACCGTGGTGTTGCTTTTTGGTCCAGTTTTAGTCATTTTTATTTTGTTGATGTGGTGGCATAGTTTACTGCCTCTCAGCAATCAAGATTGTGTCATCTGCATATCATGGAGCATAAATCTTTCCTCAGTCTGGATGCTTTGTCCTACTTCATATAGTCTACTTTCTTGGATGTGGGCTCGGCATAAAGTCGGGCTAAGTACGGTGAAAGGAAGCACCACTGACACCCACTTCGACTGATTTCAAACGAAATGTTGCCATTTTTCAACGTGATTGGCTTACCATTCAATCGTACTCTTTCCTAATGTGCAGAAAGTTATCCCTTTTTGTGTACATGCATGATTGTTTTTCATCTTCTATGATTTCTCTCATTCCTTTTACAATTAGGACATACTTTTCTTTCCTGAGATGAAATGAATTTATCACCCGTATTTGTTTTGTTCTCCTTGTTTTCTCTCTCGTGGGTATCTCCATTTCTCTCTCTATTTCTCGCTTTTCCTCCTTATCTGTTCTCCCTTCCTTCTGATGTCTTTTCCAATGCAGTTACCAAATTTACTAAATACTGCACTCTGGGGCAAACTTTGCAATAAGCACTTTGCCACTCAATATGCTCGCTAATGTTTCAGGCTAACACTATTATGGCTACTCGTAATGATGAAATTAATTCTTGCTCAAATTCATAAAGTAATTAAGCAAATCGTTCCCAATATAAGCCAGTGCCCCCAACTACTGTGCTCCCCCTTCGGGCATTATTTATGTATTTTTGGAGGGGGTGCTTGATTAAAATATGCAACAACCTTGTTTGATATCTTATTTGTTTTTTAAGTATTAAATTATTTGTTTCTGCATCTATAAAATATGATGGCAATACCATGGTACATAATGTAGCTCTGGGGATACCCTTATTAGGGAGTACATAAAGGGGCAGAGCATGGCTTGTGGCACAGAACGTTTAGAATATTCTTTTCTTTCTTCCCAAGATTGTGACCACTTTGGGATCAGCCTTTACTTACCTGTGTTTTTTCTTTTACTTTCATCTAGTCCTTAGGTCCCCAAACTTGGATTACAGTCTTCTTTTTAGAAGGAAAAAAAATTACTCACCCCATCCCCAAAATTAAAATTTTGGCAGTACAGCCCTTAATTCAAGATAAAGTTTAGGTATGCACTTTTGCAGCATGCAGGGATCCTTATGACCTCCCTCAGGGAGAAATATTGCCCCCGCTGGGAAACACGGGTCTAGTCCACACACTTTATCTCCTGTCCTCATCCTGAGAATGGGCTTAGAAGACATACAAGATTCCTACTGCACCGCTGTGCATCCTCTGGTCTAACCAGGTCTGCAAAGTAGAATTGGGTCATGATAGTTGGAAGGGAGGAAGCGTTCAAGAACTAGAGGAAGGTTTGGAGTTTCATTGTTGCTACACTGAACCCTGAGTGACTCATCTCCTCCCCACTACCCCTCTGCAAGGGATGTCCAGCTATCTACATACAGATGGGCATTGGGTCTCCATCACGCACTCCCCCTCATTCACACTGGAAACACAGGGAATCTAGGACAGATGAAGCCCTCAACACCAGTGGTGGGAGTGGCAACACTGGGAGGGAAGGGAGTGTAGAAAGGGAGAACCGATCTTGGGGATCTATGTGTGACCTCCTCTCTGGGAGATGGGCAATGGGAAGGTGGGTGAGGGGAGACGCCGGGCAGTCTAAGATAAAGTAAAATAATTATTTATAAACTATTAAGGGTGCAGGGGGGAGTGGGGAGGGAGCTGGAGGGGAAAAAAGGAAACCGAGCTGATTCCAGGAACCCAAGTGGAAGGCAAATTCTGAGAGTGACGAGGGCAACGAATGTATAAGGGTGCTTTACTCAATTGATGTATGTATGGATTGTGATAAGAGTTGTATGAGCCCCAATAAAATGATTTATAAAGAAAAAAAAAGAAGACATACCAGAGAAGTCGAGTGTTGGATGTAATAGCTTGTTCCCAGAATGGGATGCTTGTCTCACCAAGAAAACCATTTCCTTTTAGAAAACATAGGAAATCACAAGATAGATGTATGTAGACGTTCCTATAAGAAAGAGTGCTATATCAGCCGCCATAGAGCTTACCCCCGCACGCACAGCAAGTTTTCAACAGGGTTTTCACCAGCAAAAGATTCTTGGGAACTTCCATTTGGGTAGTAGGGGGTTCCCAGACAGGCAATCCCGAGGTGGTGTCCTGTGTCCTCTGCCTGTTCTTTCCAAATGTCCATGTCCACGTCCTCCACCTGTCTTAGTTTTAAATGTTAATTGTTGCTTCCTATCTACTGTCCCATTACTGGACACCAAGATCCTTCCACCAGGAAGAACAGCTTCAGGAATTCCTCACTTGGTAGCAATGTATATTGCATTATTTCTTGCTTCTTTTTAACGTGGTGTTAGAGTATTAAATGGAACTAGATTTCACCCCCCACCCCCCAAAAAATCCATAGTTAGTAATGGTGGATACATTACTCTGCTTCAGGTCTTGACATAGTACCACTGTGGACTGTGTTTCTGCATGAAGAAAATCTCATGGCCAGGTTTGGAAGCTGTCACTAGCCGGTTTGAGCATATGTGTGTGTGTGTGTGTGTGTGTGTGTGTGTGTGTGTATGTGTGTGTGTGTGTGGCGGGGGGGCGCGTTCTGGGGGAGTAGAAGCTGGCATTGAGACTGGTGGAAAAATCACAGTGGTAACGGATGCCAGTTGGGGAATGTAATTTGTCCTCCCTCCATGAGGATAAGTTTAGCTAGGTTTCAGCAGGTCTAAACACTGGAGTGAAGAGTGGGACAGACAGCAGCCTGTGAGTCTGAGAGGTCCAATGAAGGAAGGAAAGGAGTACAACATTGATTGTTTCCCCAGAGCCCTCAGGCCACAAACCACGTGGCCCCTCCCTTTCTATTGTTTCACATTGATAGATAATAAAGAGTTCCCATGCTACACCATCGCGGCTTAGAGAGGTGAAGTTAACCAAGCCAACCAACATTAACCGGCAGTGATCATGTAAACTAGGAACACCCTTCGTGGTTCCACAATCCCAATAATACACACAAAGGAGCCCTTGAGTCACACAAAGGCTTAGGCACCCAGCTCTGTCCAAAAGGCTGATGGCCTTGGAAGGAAGGTATGGTGATTTCTGCAAGATCACAGCCCTTGAGAGGCCCTCTGGGGTGCCATTCAGCGCTGAAACACATGGCTGGCCCTGAGTTGAAGCCTTCTCCAGGGCTACTGGTGTTTTCGTGTTCTGTGTAGCACACACTCCAGTTTTGTCCTGGTATATATGGTGTCACCTGATGACTTTTTCATGTTCCCCATCAAAAAGAAGTTTACACTGCAAAATGAATGCCATACAACATTTTTTATTTTGGAAAGCAAACAGATTGAAGCAGGAGGTCTACTGGCAGATTACAAATTGGCCATTTCAAATAAACGTTGGAGTTGTGATTTTGTTTTCTTTCAACCAACCTGTGCTGCCTGCCCATCACACCCACGTGCCTGTCTCTTTGAAGAGAAACCCAAATCATGGACTGTTGTTTCTTATTCCCTATCCCAAGGTTCAAAACAAGTTTCTCAAGTGACAAGTTTCTTAAGCAATTTCTTTCTATGGCACTTTATCTGCAACTGAATTCCTATACAGAAATAAACCTTATTAATTGAGTCACCATAATTGCTTTGCTAGTTACTGCTGTTGGGTGCCTTCAAGACTGTTCTGATTCATGATGAACCTTTGTAGGGCAGAAGTTGAAAGTCTGGTCCCGTGCCACCCTCTCCGTTGTGTCTAGGTTGGAGCCCATTGCTGCAATCACAGTGTGTTTGGGGCAAGCCATGTAAGATAGGACTTAAGACAAGACTGTGTCTTTCCACGTTGTCAGATTTATCTGTGCAATGGGAAAACAAACCCATTAACTAGTTCTATGGTCCCATGAAATAAAGGAAAAGAAGACAGACTGGGCAGCACCACCTTTAAACTCACAACTCGCAGAGTAAAGACCTCTCCGCTGAAGATTGGTGGATTCCTGTTCAGTGGGATAACCTGCAAGTCCGTCCTCCTACCACAGCTGACTCCCTGTGGACTGGTGAGACCCACAGAGTGAAGGTCTCACTGCAAGCAGTCCCAGCATGCGCTCCTTTCAGCACTGAGTTTGGCAAGGCTGTCAGAATTCGGCAGTGGTGGGGAGCTGCAGAACTGCTGTGACTCCAGAGATGAACTAGTGTTGTTTCTAGTTGTGTCTCTGTGTGCACCCAACCTGCTTGTTATGCCTGTCGTCGTTGCGTTAGGGCTTCTCCTTAGCTAACTGGCCCATTTGTTTTCTCTTCACTACAAGTTTTACTTTAAAACAAAGCAAGTCGTTTTAAAAAACAAAAACAAGTTTCACTCTTTTAAAAAGTGTATGTGTCTAATACGTACATACCTGACTATGATGTTTTTGAGAACAAGGTTGTTTATATATTTTATAATCACTGTTCATAGCTTTGTGTCATTTTGTCTCATCGAGGGTCTCCCTCTTTCTAAGTGGCCCCCTAGCAAACAAACTTTCTCTAGGGAATGGTCTCCCTGACAATATGCCCAAAGTACAAATTCAGAGTCCTACCATCCTCACTTCAAATGAACCTTAGGCCTCTGATTCTTCCAAGATATCGCCCATTCCTTAGCCCATGATGTATTCAGTACTCTTCGTCCACATTTCATTTGTTTCAAGAATTACAATGATAGCTTTACAGAATCACAAGATGAAGATGACAAGGCTTTTCTGATAAACATGGGCCTTATAGTGAGCTTAAATCCAGGATTTTGATGGGATCCAGGGAACCCTGAAGTACAAATGCCCCTGAGCAAAGTGACTGAGCACTCCATTCAAAGGAGGCAAGTTATTTGCTAAGGATTTGCATTTATGCTTTTGTGTGGTTCATAGTGATTATCAACTCTAATAAAACTATCTGGACCTTTCAAAGGTC
Organism: Tenrec ecaudatus; assembly: GCF_050624435.1. Lineage (NCBI taxonomy): Eukaryota > Metazoa > Chordata > Mammalia > Afrosoricida > Tenrecidae > Tenrec > Tenrec ecaudatus. The sequence continues at coordinate 202,170,629 of NC_134532.1, forward strand.
CAAGCAAGCATTATCTCCCTCTTGTCTAAGGAAAAGTAGACAGGACTATCAAAAGTAATGCATGCAGACCTGAGAAGATGGTTACGGTAGGTAAGTTAACACATTTTAGTCGCTGCTGTGGTTGTTGGGGGCCACGGAGTAGCTTCTGCCTCCTAGCAACCCTAGGCTGTAGCTGAATTTCTATACAGAAATAAATACTATACAGAAATACAATTTCACTGCACAGAAATAAAAATTACTAATTCTGTCTCCATAATGGCTTTGTTCATTACTGTTTGATGCATTCAAGTCAGTTTTGATTCAAAGTGAGTCTGTGTAGGACAGAAGGTAACCCTATTTGCTCCAGCACCTTCCTCACGATTGTTCGATGTTGTGACCACTTATTACAGCGTCTGTGTCAGTCTAGAAGGTCTTCATATTTTCCTTTGTCTGGTTACCTTTTACTAAGCATGATGTCCTTCTCCAGGGATGGGTCTGTCCTGAGTAAGATATGCAAAATAACCAAATGTGATATTGCATACCCTATTCATTTTTCCCTCTTGCTTGGATAAAAAGGAAAAATACAAGATGTTGATAGAGTTTCAAAGATGGAAAATCATGTAAAACAAGAAATGTTTTTCTCTTCTCTAAAAGTAGCCTTTTCTCTACATTAAAAATGGAAAGGAAGTCAGTGCTGACACTGTAAATTAATCAGCAGTATCACTCTCATTTATTATAGTGCATCTTTCCCCAATGTTAATCTTTTTTCTGGCTTCCAGTTATGAGAATTCCACAAATACAGATTTTATCTCAAACATTTCTCCTGACTTCTCTTCTTTATTGTCATCATTTCAACTTTCCTCCTTCCTGTCAAAGACTCCAAATTGGATCTTCAGTCTTAGTCTCCTCTTCAGTACGCAGTCCCAACTCTGTCTTGGGTGCACTTTTCCTGGGCTGTACTTCTGCCACCAGAAACTCACGGTATCTCAATGTTTTTATTACATAACTTCCAAACCAGCGCCAAGGTGTTTTTGTCTGTGTGGGCTCCCTGTGGTATCTGTGTACCGAATCATTAAACTTTGAACTAGGAATTTTCTTTATAGGCTACAGTTGATCAGAGCTGGAAGGCTATCTTGAACATCTTTGCTAAAGCCTCATTTGAGAATTTCTCTCAGGCATTTTCTGATAGATGTTACAATGGTTGAACTTCTTAATTTTGGGGGTTAATGTATACTTTTCATTGTGGATGCACTTGTGTGTGTGCCTGTGTGAGCATGTATACATCACAGATTCATTATTAACTTTGACAAGTGCAGTCCAATGGCATTAATTCCATTAACAATAAGGTACCATGGTCACCACTACGTAGTTCTACAAATTTTCATTGCCCCAAATAGAAACTGCCTACTCTTTAAACAATTAACTACTTACTCCTTCATCTGCCCCCAGTGCCTGCTGACTTAAAATCTCCCTTCTGTCTATGAATTTTCCTATTCTAGATATTTCATATAAATGTCTGTAGTTAGAATATTTCCAAGGGTTGTTCATGCTGTAGCATGATTCATTCCTTTGGTGACTGATCATAGTCCATTGCATGTAACTACCACGTTATGTTCATCCATTTATATGTTGGTAAACAGTTGGTTTGTTCCTCACATTTTGGCTATTGTAACTAATGCTGCTTTGAATATTTATGCACAAGCATTATGTGCATCTTGTTTTTAATACTTCTTTATATAGATGCAGGGTTGCATTCCTGGGTTTTAGGGAAATTCAACCTCTAATGTGTTGATGAATCATTCAACTGTCTCTTCATAACAGTAGCTTCAGTTCAGATTCCAGCCAGAAAAGTATGGACTTTCCAAATATCTGGACATCCTCACAACCTTAGTTATTTTCCCTTTTTATATTGAGGATAGGGTAAAATTAAGGTGCCTAAAAATGTAAAAGGATAACTTATCTTGGAGATTTAATTTAACTCGACAATTACTGAGAGAAGCAATAAAATAGTATAATGGTTTCAAAGAAAATTGAAAGAACCGTACATTTCTCTAATTAAAGAAGGCTGAAAACAATTTGGAGTTAGATGCAAAAGACATACAGTACATTGATCACCTGGACAAAGCAAGTTTATATTTACATGAACAAGAACATAGGGAATTCTGTGTAGTGTCCTATGGTTTACAGAAAAAACACCGGCGGTGCCATGGTTAAGCGAGTGGTTACTAACCAGAGATTAGCCGTTAGAACCCAGCACCCTATTTTCCTGAAAGGACTCTTGCCAACCCCTTAGGGAGCATCTACTCTGTCCTAGGGAGTGGCTATGAGTTGGAACCAACCGAAGAGTAATAGGTTATGAAACACCGGAGTATAGAGTTTTCCAAATGTAACGAAAGGTGGCGATATCCTGAATGTGTACTCCTGAGAGGACACCACATTAGTCTGCAGTTTTCCATAGATTTTCCCCACGTAGGGGAGAGCCATGTCTGTAATAGCCCGTTGTCTGCTTGGGGATAATACTGGTATAACTTTCCTTATAGAAAAGTGGAATTTTCTTTCCTATGTTGCTCCATTTTATAGATTCCTGATGATATCTCTTAAGCACAAAAGATGACGGTACACTGAGAACTCCTCAGATAAAGGCAGCACTAGTGTGTCCTAGGTGGTCTGATTTTCCTTAAGTTACTGAGCCTAATTAGTTCTTTCAGCTGCCTTTCAAAGGCACCAGCCAAACACCACCGCACCTTGAGAAGATCCCTGGTAACTAACTCAGCGGATAAGCTCATGGCTACTAAGCACGTGGTCAACAGCTGGACCCCTCCAGCTGCTCTGCAGGAGAGATGACAGCAGCTTCCTTCATGCGTGTGGCCCAGGCAACCCTGGGGGGCAAATGGCCTTGTGCTACGGGGGTCGCTATGAGTTGCAGTCCACTCAATTACAAGCAAACATCTTGCTACTTTCCTGTTGAAATGCTCCCGTGATCTTCTTGTTCCTCTCTAAATATGGTGGCCGTTGGCCCCACTGAATCTGAGCTGAGCGATGCTAGATCGAAAGACTGCCAATCATCCCATTTAATGTTCTCACCATGTCTATGGGTCTTTGTGTTACAGCAGCCTGAACAGATGCACAAATAACCTCCTACTCGTGCGCTCCCTTCTTTGTTGCTTTTCTTGCGTTCTTCCACCACCCATCTTCACACGAGACGGGCGTTGAGAGGACAAGCACCACGGACTCGCAGGCTGTGCAGTCTCAAAGGGGCTCATGATTGGCAGGGCCCAGCCCACGGTGTTAGGCTCTACTCTCACGGTTTTGAAATTTTTACTTCTTTTAAACAAGGAGCAGCACATTTCCCTAGTGTGCTGGACCCAGCAAATGACGTTGCTGGACCTACTTTAGAAACCAGAGCCGATTTCTCGATATGCTTCCTTTCTTTCCCCTACAGAAGACAGTTTAGACCAGGACATTTCCACTATGCTGAGTGAATGACTAGCCATCTACCTTTCCTACCTGACTCCAGTCATTTCCGCCCATTCATCTAGCAGAAGAGTCTGTTCTAAGCCTCAGCTCTACCTTTGTCATTACAAGTCTTTACCCAAAGCACTCCCGATTGTATCAAGTTTAAATTCCTCCTGGTCAATCACTCCTTATCTTTTCTGATCCTCTGACTCATTGCTGCTTATTGTTGCTGCTTGCCAAAATTTTGTGTTAATTTACAATCTAGCATTATCACATTAGCTGATCATAAGCATTGAATTGTTAATCCCCTGCCTCTTCTTCTCCCTCCTGTACACATTGAGCTTTGTCTGGTCTCTAATATTTTCTGCGTGTGTGTTTCATATTGGGGTTTACCTCGGTTATATTTTGACACTGTTGGTAGCTTTCTTGACACTCTGTTATGTTTTATGGTTTCAGTATTTGAAATCCAGGATAAGTGAATCAATAGAGACAACAACTAGAATAAGGGTTCATTTAAGGGGCGGGGTGGGGGTGAGGCGGGGCAGATAGGGTGGTAATAGAGAGCTGGTATCAAGGTGTTCAAACAGGAAGAAAATGTTTGAAATGGATTTTGTAGCAATTGTACAACACTGCTTGATGTGATTGAACTAAGAAATTATGCCTGCGTTCACTCCTGATTAAATGGTCTGGGAAACACATATATCATATTCTCCGTATCGATGGGAAATAAGTCCATTAATGGGTTCCTTCATCCATTTAGCAGACATTTACTAGCTACACTCCATAGTCACTGTCATCAATTTGATGCTGACTCCTAGTGATGGATCGAAAAAGATGGAACTGCCCTCTGAATTTCTGACACTGTGACTTCTTATGGGAGTAGAAAACACAGCCGCTCTCCAGTAGAGCTACCTGTGCTTTCGAACTGCCAGTCACACGGGTCACAGCACGAAGTGCAAACGTACACCGCCAGAGCACAGGAAAACGCCCAGCATTCAGCAAGTGCTGTGTGAGTACCGGCTAGGCAACTGTGAGCACAGCATTCTGGGGCTACACTCCTGGCCTTTCATGGTTTAGAGGTGAAGATAGGTATCTCGTAGGTAATTGCTAGTTAAAACTCTCACTAAGGGAAACAATCAAGAACGGTGAGCAGCGTTAAAGGAGACATAAGTTTCTATCCTATGACTTTGCAGACCCCGGTCACACTTTCAAACCTGCATCAACAGTTACTTCGTCCATACAGCTTCTCTGACTCATCTCCCTTTCTTATCATATTCACGGTCTGTTCATCCAATTCAATGCTTTTCCATTAATATTTTATGTCTTGCTTCCCCAATTAGATTGTGGTCTAGACTATGCCTCCTCATCTGCTTTGACTGTCCTTCAAGACTCATCTCAGGTATTCGTTTCGTTGGGAGACTTCCCTTATTGCCCTTATCTCTAGCTACAGTTCTGCATTAATTGGTGTATATCTCTATCCCTATATCGTCTTCATCTCCCCTTGTGTCCCGAGAAGACTACCAAAATTCTAAATGATCACAGACAGGTGTGTTGCATCATGGAATCCATTGTTTTTATTTTTGTCTCTGTCCCTATGGTATTGGTTCCATTGAAGAGCCGACAATCCTGTATCCCTGCTTGCAAGCCTGGCATATCCCCAGCTCATAGTTTCCAAATGGATGGAAAACAATTAGTTGTATGGTGCCTTCCCTGGTTCTGAATTTGAAATTTCAGGACTGTGCCAAGTCATGATTGAGGTACTCTGATATTACATGGGTTAGTTATCAATACTATGATATACGTAGCATATGAGGGAAACTTTGAAAAGCTCATGGGGGGAAAAATCCTCATTTTAATTCTATTTTTTTACAAACCGTTGAAAGCACCCTTGCATAATATATGAAAAATAAAGATCTTGTCATTAGGTGTCATCGAGTCAGTTCCAACTGGTAGCAAGCATATCAAGTGCAGAAAAAAACACTGCCCGGCCTGCGCCGTCTTCAGGATGCTTCCTACTTGAGCCCGTTGCCCCAGTCCACATGCTTACGATGCCAGCTGATCTCAGTGAGGGCCTTCCTCTTTTGTTTTTGACCCTCTGCTTTACCAAGCATGCTGTTCTTATTTGTGGCTCCTGGTGACATCTTTTAAAGAATGGAGATAAGTCCGTCAATCCCATCCTTTAAAAGAAATTCTAGTTATATTTCTTCCAAAACAGATTTGTTTATTCTTATGGAAGTCCATGATATATTTAATATTCTTCACCGACATCATAATTCAGGGCATAGCTTCTTCTTTGGCCTTCCTTAGTTACGGCTCATCTTTTCCATGCCAAAAGAAGTGACAAAGCCCTTATGATTAATTGGATCCCAATATTCCTCTTTCCCATTATGCTTGAAGAGTCCCATAGCAGGAAGATGGCAGAGCAAGGATATGTTATTGGAATGTTACCTTTTATTTGTTGTTTTGTGACTTTTTCTCATAAGTATCCCTTACCAATAACATCCTACTCTCACATGATCAATACATATAGCTACTGACTAGAATTGTATAAGAAGCTTTTATATTTAGTTAAAATTAAGCAGAAACTCAATAAATACATTTCATTTCCCTGGTTGACCCTTATTTATATGACATTTATTTTCTTTGTATTTATTTTTACACCTGAAAGGAGAAAGGAAAATACCACTGGGGTTGGTTTTTTCGGGCCAGGGAATCAGCTCTAACTCACAGAGACTATACGTGCAACAGAAGAGCGCACTGCTGGACCCCGTGTCCTCCTCCCAGTGCTGTAATATTTGAGCCCCGTGTTGCCGACACCGTGCTGTGCAAACCCCTGAGATTGTCCTCTTTTTTGTTAAGCTTGCTATCCTTCTCGAGGAACTGATATTTTTTTTATTACCTGGAGGCCAAGTTCTTTATTGCCAAGAACACCTGAAAACACAGTGGTATCCTTGATCAATCCTATGCCACTTAACCTTGGCCTTGGAGCAAAATTATCATAGCGTTGTCTTAAAAAAATTTTTTAAACCTCAGACTCACTGCCATGGAGTCAATTCCCACGCAGAGTGACCTATAGAACAGAGCAGGCCTGCCTCTGTGGATATCAGAGACTATAAATCTTTACTGCAGTAGATGGCCTCATCTCTCTATCCTGGCTGGCTAATGGTTTCAAACACAGCCCTAGGACCAAGGGCTGTCTAAGTGAAGGTTATATTCAGAGTCTTAGAATGCTGTTAGGAGGAGAGTCAGCACTCAGCCCATATGGGCTACTATTACTGTTGTGAATGTAATTAGTTAGCAGCACTATAGGACAGCATACAACTACATTCTGCGCCAATAGAATTTCCACAGCTGTCTCGTTTTTCTCTCAAAGAGCATGTGGTGGGTTTAATTCACCAACCTTTTGGTTAGCTGCCCAAGGCACACTCATTATGCCACCAAGACGCCATGGTATTATTTGTAGGGAAGACAGTGCTCCCCAAAGCTCTAGCACCCCAGCATCCCTGCCGGGTCAACTCACAGTCCAGAGTACAGGTCCAAATTCTCCCTTGAGAACTGCCATCGGATGCAGGAATTAAACGGAATGATCGGAGGGAAGGGTAACTGGTTGCCATGAGTTGAAATACCCCAGTCTGTATCAGACTTCATGTTTGATGTTGGTTTCTCACAGCTCTTTCTTCTTATTTGCTTTAACTCGATGTCACTGGGATTTATTTTTGTTTTTGAATAGTATCAAAGGGGAGAGTTTGAGTCTCCAAACTTTTCTTTTTGGTGGTTGCTCAAATGGTAAAGCACACGTGCTCTGAGTTTTTATCATCTCCCACAAGAATTGCAGGATCTCATTGCTGCTCCGAAGATATGTTCCCTTTGTACCAATCGAAGGTGATGTGATGGGCGTTGCAGGAGTCTGGAATTAGTTCTGGTCTGGGATTTTTTACCTTATTGCACATAAATTTGATCGGCCCATGTTTTCCCTGGACCAGCAAGGAGACAGACCCTTGGAGTATAGAGAGAAATAAAAGACAAGCTCCATCTCCCTTCATATGGAACGCAGATTTGAAAAGTGAATTAACACTTTACCACAAGCAACTGTATCATTAAAAATTTACAAGTAGAAAGGGTCACAAGGGAATACAATGGGGTGATAGACAGGAGTTGTTCTTCCTCTTGACATCTTTGTTCCTTGCTCTATGATATGAAGACACTGGTACCTAGCCCTGGCTGGAATAACCCCGTGACCTAATGTAGATGGAGTACTACAGGGTCAAGAATGCTCATTATGAATGCTGTTGTTGCTGTATAGAGCTATTTTTCTTGTTCATCAAAAGCCTGATGACCGTATTTGTAAGCAGATGCGAGTTTATGTGGTACCTCTTCACTAGAGGAACCCCTGGACAGTGTAAAGGGTTAACCTTTAGTAGCTGTTAATCAGAGATTGATGGTTCAAGTGAAGGCCAAGGTCACACAGAAGAAAGACCTGGTGACTGGATTCCCCCCCCCCCAAAATAATCTACCGTAAACCCTCTGGAGCCCCAGACTCCTCTGACACTTCCTGGGATTGAAGTGAGTTGGAATTGACTCTCAAAGGAAACCTCCCCCCCCCCATCTCCGCCACCTTTATTTTCACAGTTAATTGTTCAATTTGAGCATGATTAGGCTTCGGGCAGCCTCTCCACCGAGCACTCCTTTATACATGCCTTTCTGTCGGGTCTGTGCTGCACTGTTTCAACGTCATGCTTTCCCTCTCATGCCCGCACTTCATGAAAGTTAGAATCAGGGAGTAAAGCTTCCTCCCTTTGCAGTTTCTGACATAATGGACTTTATGCCTAACTATTTATCATATATCCAAGCAAAGTTGTTTTGATGGAAACTGCTTCCTGTAAGGTGTGTATTGATATATATATACCTGTCAAGCATATTTTTCACTTCCCCTGGCAACCTTTCAGCGCGGTGCTTACAGAGCAGAGAGGACCCTTCAGATCTGCCAAGATCAAGGCGTATTTCTGTGATACAGTGAAATATGTTCCAATCTGCTCCTTGGCTCTCGCAGCATTTCAGGTGCAGAGCTCACTGTAATGGACGTGATTCCACCTCACAGCAACGCCAGAGGACAAGGGAGAACTGCTGCCCTTGTAGGTTTCTGAGCCTGTAACTCCTTACGGGAGTAGAAAGCCTTACTCTCTCCTGTGGAGCACCTGGTAGTTTTGAACCGCTGACAGTTGTAAACTCCAGGCATAACCAATTAGCCACCAAGACTCCTTCTTCGGTTGTATAAGTAGAATTTTCTGATTGTTTTATATGAGCAATTCATGCGTTGATAAGAAACATTTGAAGCAACAGTTTGATTTATAAATAAGTTTAATCAACTAGGAAAGCCCTGATTATTCTAGTCACTCAGTGATTCCCAGTGGGTTGGATCTAAGATCTGCAATTAGACTTCTTGGATCAGGCCCATGTTCTTCCTAATTTGAACTGTCAGTCTTCTGCACAAGTTCTAAAAGTGTTTCCAAAGGAAGAATGCCTTTCAGTATTGTTATGAAAGAATGTAGACTTGAATACACTCAGAATAAGATAACCACTGTCTGGCTCAAAGTATATAAGCCTATTTCAGGATTTTGTATATATGCTTGTTTAGTTTTGTACTCTGTGTAATACTTGACAATGTTAAGACTTTGGTCCAGCCGCTATTTATGCTCTTGGACCACTGACCTCCCCAGCAACGATCGTTTTCTTCTGAAAGATTAAGTGAACTATAGCTTTGACTGTCATAGGGAATGGCCAGGCTTGTTTGTGAAGGTAGTATACATTCCTCTCACGCAAAAGTTAATGTCTTTTAAAATCACTCATTCATCTTTCAAATCCACCCCCTTCCCGATCATCCCTCACAACTCTGTTTTTCTTTTGACTACTGTTTTTTCTGACTTTCTATTTCAGCACAAAGTGCTGTAGACAGAAAATTGCTGTAGAAAGAAACCGCCCTTTGTTTGTTCTTTCTATTTCAGCAGTGAAGTAGAGTGGAAATAAATTGAGATTTATAGGGCAATAGACAAGAATTTTCTCTTACAACGTGTTTGGCCTTGACCAAGACACTGCCTCTGAGTTTGCCCTCCTTTCTGTAAATTGGGGGAATGCCTGCTAGTTGAAAATTCTAAGAATTCATAGTAATTGTGGATACTCTGGTGTTTGTCTTAGTTTCTCAGCACTGCAACAACACAAGTGTACTCCAAAGGTGGCTTTGGAAAATATAAATTTATTTGTTCACGGTTCAGGAGCCTAGAAGTTCTAATTCAAGGTATGACTCTAGAGAAATCACTCTGTCTATTTCAGCTTCAAGCAGATGTCAGTAATTGTTAGAGTCCCCGGGCTTGAAGATAGGTACACGCGTGCGTGTGTCTTCAATTTGTATTGTCTCCGTGTGTGTTCCACTGTCTTTTCTGAATCTTTTATAAGCTGGCAGTGATTAGGTTTAGAACCCACCTCGTTCTAGTATGAAATAATTAACAAAGTTAAAGAAAAAAATCCCTTTTTCCAGACAACATTATATGTACAGATGGAGAGAGTTCAAATGTCAATATGGATTTGGTGAATACATGTCGATCCATAGCAAAATTGATAATTAACTTGCTAAACTGATCCCCCAAACAGATTAATTATAATGTAATCACATCCAGCCTTGCCAGTTTACTAACTGCTCACTGCTGACTTTCCAGTTTGATCTATGTCTCTTGAAGACGGAGTCTGTTAAGGTACATAAATTCTTCTATCATGACCAGAATGATTCTCAGAATTAGGGGTAGTCCTCCATGAACTACAAAAAATGATTGTATCATTCAAATTGATTTTCTTAAATTGCATGAAGAGCAAGGCAATTTATAACAAGACAGAGCTCAGCACAAAGCCACAAAGGCACAGAAAGACACTGCAAGAAGAACAAGAATTAAGGCGGTATCGGTAAATGCTGATAGATAACCAATCCTGGCATAACAAAAACATACAAATGGATACCCAGATAAGCACTGGAGCTAAAGGTATGGGAAGGTGAATGGAACTATGTCCCTGAATGTATAAAGGCTTGCTAAAGGATTGTTTGATATATATATATATATATATATATATATATATATATATATATATATATATATATATATATATATATATATATATATACACATGCTATAAATATGGTTATGGATATAGTAGAACACACAGATGGGACATTATTGCAACTTCTTAGACATATATAGATAAACACCTTGAAGGAGTGGGTCGGGGACCAGGGGACCTGGGACCATAATCTGAGGGGACACTGGGGTCAATTGCTATAACTTCATCCACTGGGGCAATGTTCTGCATCTTATTCCGGTGAGTAGCACCTGGGAGCTTGGAAGCAGCACATGATCATCTAAGATGCTGCCATTGGCCTATCCCGGTCCAGAGCTAAATAGAGTGGAGAAATGCAAATAAATAATAAAAAATTAGTCCAAAGACTAATGGGCCACACTGACCACAGCTTCCACTCCCCTGAGACCAGATAGTACCCAACATCGCGTTCAACTTTTCTTAAAGGGGTTGTAATAGGTGCTCTTAATGAGTGGGCAGACAATGTGAAGTGAAATATGAAAAAAAAAAGAGTTGAACAATTATTTGTTAAAAGAAAGACTACATCTTCTGATCTGATAGAAGCTAGTGAAAGCCTTGAGAATATGCCCCATAGATACGCCTCAAGTTCAGAGTCGAACACTCCCTGTGGTTCAACTTGACCCACCTCATTGCTATCAAGCCAATTTCAGTTCAAAATAACTTTATACAAAGTTTCAATTCCGTGAATCATTATCAGTAGATACCCCCACCTTTCTCTCTTGGAGCAGCTGGTGAGTTTGAACCATTGACCTTGTGAGTACCAGTCCATTGCTCTCCCCAGGGTGCCACTTGGGTCCCAAACAAATGATGGACACAGCCCTTTAAGGGAGGTCTGTGCTCTTTGGGACCATTACCCATGGGGATCCAAAGAGCAACCCTGGCCCAGGGAGAAAGCTCAGGAAGCAGGAAGGATAGGAAAGAAGGACGGAAGGGCCTGGTAATCACAGTGAGGAAGTTGGAAGAGTGCCGTTAAATTGCAAGGCTGCAATCCATGTCACAAACAAAACCTGTACGAATTGTTATGTGGAAAAGGAATCTGCTCTGAAAATACTCACCTAAAATGCAATACAATAAACAAATATAAAGTTCAGTAAACCTTTCATTCCTCTGTAATCTAGCTCTTACTGTGAAAAACACCCTAGAGGAAAAGAGTAATTTAAGTAACATGATTTTTATTGATGTGTGCGTGAGGATGGGAGATGCAGATCAACATGAGGTTGATGAATCCCTGCGACTGCCTACATAAAGACCAGCTGCCTCAAAGGTTTGCCAGAGCCAAGAATGTCCTAGGCAGATTACTAAGCAGTAGACTCTGAGGTACTTAAAATTGTATGTGAGTAGCCTTCATTAAAACTTCAGTGAGTGCCAGCTATCTGCTAGGAATCCTGGAGACCAGCAGTTAACAGATAAGATCACTGAGACATGTTTTGTATTTGTAAATGGACATCTACAGGAAGAGAAGAACAATTGAAATGTGCACATATTATTCAGTGCAATGATATCTACATGGAACTACTACGTTCCCTTAGATTGGATTAATGTTGAGTCTTCGTCCACATAAAGAGTTCTTCATTGTTTCCCTGAGTGAGCTGGTGGAGTTCTTCACCCAGGATGCCCCCTTCTTATTTCTTCCCTAATTGTACACAGAGGGAATGGGCAAATATTAAAATGTATTCCTTAAACATAAATTCACACCAGAATACCATTAAAATAATATGTCATAATTTTAACTGCTGGTGCTGAAATGTTTTCGTTAGTATCATTCATCATACGACAGGCAAAGTTATGTAGCCTTGGCATTATGATATATAGTCAGGTCTTGGCTTGGCTTAAAACTATTCTCATCCTGAATAACTCTAATTCATTTGGAACTTATTTTAGTCCAGGATTCAGTCTATATGCTTCACATCTATTATCTTATTCACGCATCACTTCTACCCTGTAACGTAGAAAATTTCTCTTCACTTATAGACAATTATTTCATAAAGTCAAAACACTAGAAAATAGTTAAGTCACTTGTCAGTTCACAAAAACAGTGCCTAACCCTGGGGAACTGTTGAAGAGCACAATATTGTTGTCAGATGCCTTTAAATCTGTTCCCGCATCGACTCACATCGATCCTATGTTCAATAGGACAAAAGACTGTCTGATCCTGCTCCATCCTCACAATTGTTCTCATGGTTGAATCCATTGGCGCAGCCTCTGTGCCAATTTGGTCAAGGCATACATTTTAATAATAAATGTAAATGTGTTGGATTAAAGAAAACATAAGAGATATTTCTGGTTTAAGGTTTAAATATTATATCAGGACAATAGTTTGGGGTTCATCTAGATGCATTGGCTCCAGAATATCTGGATTTCATGAGGATTTAGGATTGAGTTCTGCTCCCCCCCCTTTTGATTGGGTGGTTTTATAAAATCCAAGTTTAATGATGAAAGGTATGTGCTAACATTTATTTCATTTTATTGTTTTTTTTATTTACATGATTTTACTGGGGTCTCATTCAGCTCTTATCACAATCCATCCATCCATCTATCCAACCACTGTGTCAAGCACATTTGTACATATGTTGCCATCATTTTCAAAGCATTTTGTTTCTACTTGAGCCCTTGGTATCAGTTCATTTCCCCCCTCCCATACCCACCCTCCCTCATGCACCCGTGATAAAATATCTTTTTTTTTTTTCATGTTTTACACTAACCGCTGTCTCCCTTCACCTACTTTTCTGTGGTCCTTCCCCCTGGGAGAGGGTTATATATAGGTCATTGTGAGAGGTTCCCTCTTTCTCCCTGCACCTTCCCATTACCCTCTGGATATCACTACTCTCATTATTGGTTCTGAGGGTTTTATCTGTGCTCGATCCCCTGTGTTTTCAGCTGTTATCTGTACCAGTGTACAAGCTCTGATCTAGCCGGATTTGTAAGGTAGTATTGAGCTCATGATAGTGGGGGAATATTTATATTTTGTTTCTTTTGATGATAGTCGATCTTTAAAAGGGGGAAAGAAAATACCAGGGATGTAGAAGAATCTGATGTTGCCTTTGAGTTCCCTCTGGGCATTAGTAGGAATTGCCTTTGCAAAACAGCTCTGAGCACATCAAATGTAGTAAAGCCCATTGCTGCCGCCTTGCCTCCTACCTCAGTGACCCCATAGAGCAGAGATGCGCCATAGGCTTTGTAAGGTGGTTGTTTTTATGAAAGCAGATGAACCTCCCTCCCTCGCCCACCTCCCAAGACTAGGCTGGTAGCTTTGAAGCGCCAACATTTTACTTTAGCAGCCAAAGGTTTAACCAAAGCCCCGACAGGACTCCTTCGTACAAATAGCATGTACTATTTAACATCCCCATTCTTTAGACGTAAGAGCAAAAACCTTGAAAATGGCATTTTGTCAAATGCAATCAGTTCCTTACTAGCGAAACCTGTAATAAAACCCATCTTTATATGACTTAGATGCCCTATTCCTATCCTCCCCCACCAAAACAAGATGTCTTTGTGAAAGACTTGGGAAATGTGCATGGATCACCATTTCTCATTTAAGGAAATGGCTATATTCCCTTTTAGAATTCTCAGGAGAAGGCCAGGGGATTATCCTGAAAAGACATTTTGAATGTAGAATTGTCCACGACTCCAGTTGTGAATCCTGTGGAAAATCACAAAAGAAACACCCTGCTGCTTTGTTATTATGCCATTTTCTTACCATGGTGCTTGTTTTCATTTTGCTTAGAATGATAGTTGTGTTTCACTTAAATCTTGAGAAAGCATTTTCTCTGTCAGTCTGTACTTAATGTCACCATGCAGGGTGACAAAGTGAAATGCCAAAGATAAAATGAATTGAACATGCACTCTGTTTTATATGCTTAGCTCACTCTGAGCGTCAGCTCTTATGGAGAAACTTGCCGGGCACGTTCATGGTGCCAGGTCATTCATCTCCTGAATGGGCAGACATCTCAGAGAGCATGGTAGTGACAAGCTGGCTCTCTCTCCTGTTCTGCACTGTGATGCGCAGGGAAGAAAATTCAACACCTGTGCTGCACAGCTTTGATAGCTCCTCCTGGCTTGTTGACACACTGGCCCAGCTGATTGTCCGGAGCACAGTAGAGATGAGTTGTTATTACCTTGTTGATGTAATGAAGTTGATTCCAAGAGGAAAACATACAAGGGGACTTCAAAACTGGAATAAAGAGACAATGGAATTTAAAAAAACTCTGTAAAGACTCTCCATAGTTTTAATTTGACAACATTTATGGTTTCAACCTTAAAAATATTTCTAGTTAATATGTATGAATAACAGCAGTACCTATTTCTTTATTTCACTGAACAGGATTTTAAAAAGTAATTAAATGATTTTTTTTTACATAAAACTGTTTTAGAACAAGGCATATCTAGAGTTGTATGTTCCTTCTGTCATTCATTAATAATCCACTGTGGGGCAAGGCATTTTAAACTTTATAAGTTAAAGTATCCCTATATCTTCGGTAGGAAAATACTTAGAGATTGAGTTGTGGATCTGACATGAGATAAACAGGGCTTGCGACTTCCTGAAAGAAGGTTAAGACTCAGAAACTATCCATTCCTTTCTCTTGCCAAGTAGATGCACTCGCACAACGAGAGGTACAGTGGGCTACACATAGGCGAGTGGGCTTCAAGGACAATAGTTCAAACACATAGGTATATCCGCTGAAGAAAGTTGAGGCTTTTCATTGCTATAAACATTTACAGTCTTGGAAATCCATAGGGGCAAGGCTGTTCTGTCTTGTGGCTTTGAGACACAATCAAATGGATGGCCTTGGGCTTTGGACTTAGAAGTCATTTGCATTTTTTCCTAGATAAAATCCAATGGTCAAAAGATATGCCACTGCTGTTAGGTGCCTTGGAGTCAGTTCAGACTCCTAGCAACAAGGTGTACAACAGAAGGAAGTACCACCCAGTCCTACACTCCCTGCACCATTGTTCGTGTGTTCGTGCCCATGGTGGTACCCAATGAGTCAGTTCATCTCCATGACGGCCTTCCCCTTTTTCTCTGCCCCTGCACTCGGTGGTCCAAGGTGTTCTCTGTATTCTTTTCCAGCCCATAGTTTTAATATATATAAATTAAAAACTACATTGTCAGTAAATGAAATGTAATCAATATTTAGCAAGGCACAGAGGAATCCTATGAGTAAAAACCATACACACAAGAATATAAATAATATTTAAATGTGTCCTCTTGGCATGGAATAAATTCAATGTGTCTACTTCCCTTAAAAATGATTTTCTTTCTTTTAGACAAAACTTCAGGCTAGTCTTGTAATTGTATTACACTAGGTACAGTCGGATTTTCCATGTTTTTCTGCATTATCAAAGAATACAAAACCCTGGTTTATGGTTTATTGTTGATGTGAACGTGGCTTATTATATACATAGGGAAGCCATCGTAAGCATCAAGGCAGACTACTAGGATTTATGCTTCTTGGGCTTTCAGTTTTTAATGGATAAATTATAGAAGCACCTTTAACTCAGTTGATCTCTTGAAATCTCAGATGTAGTGCTGTAACGTTAGAGAAAAATACTGGAAAATATACCATATTTTACAAGAAAAAACAAATAGTTGTTGGAAAATAGTAGCTTTTATTTATTGTTTCGTCCAACCATCTAAATTCAATATGCAAGCCAAACATGCCTTAAGAAGACTGCTACGACACTATAGAGATGGATTGTCCCTAAACTAGTCCATTCTAAGATGGATCACCTCTGCACTGGGAAAGATGTACTGTTTCTTTGGTTAACTCAAGGAGAAATAATGGGCAAACGACATTCCCATTCTGTGAGGATACAGAGGCTGACAAGACATGACATTTGTCTGCTTCTCTCACCCTCAATTGTGGTAATTCACCAGTTCAAGAGTAGATTGGCTGGTTAAAGAATCTTCCATATTTCAGAAATCTTTCCTAGTGCTCTTGTACTTTCTCTCCCTCATTTCTTACATTCACACCCACAGACGCACTACGCATACTACAAAACACACATGTAATTTCTTCCTTTATCTCTGTTTTTTATGTTATGTTTATCTTTATGTTTTTTTTCTCTCCAACACATATAGGCAAACATTCACATTTGTATTTGCTTATTTGTTCCCAAGAGCATATAAATATAAACACTGGACTTTTGGAGCATGCAGATCTTTCATAGCCACAAGGGAAAATGCAATATTTAGCTAGGATTAACTCTAAGAAACCACAGATTAGATAATATGAACACACGATTTAATTCTATTGCTCCTAAAATTAAACAAGGATAAGTTATCTTTGTGGGTTTGCTGGAAGAATTCTCAAAAATATACAAAGGTTCAGTTAAATGTCTGGTGTTGGGTGTATGAGTAAATGGGGATGAAGAATATAAAGCCTGAAACTATAGAAGTTATAAGCAAAAGAGATAATACCAAAAAATGGGGAAGTTTCATAGAAAAGATCATCCAGCAGCGCTTCCTCAAAAGGAAAGGCTCTTCTTGGTGGCCACTAGGTGATCCAGGCAAACCCTGACCTGCAAGGCCGAGGGATGCATGTGTGGAGCAGCACAGGTGCGTTGGCGAGCTTAGTGCTCTCGTGGAGTAACATTCCTAACTGTAACAAGAGGGACATGGACAGATCATGAGCATTCCTGAGACCCACACATATCTTAGAATTTGATCAATGATAGAGTTCACGGCTTCCCTTGAGATGAGGATGTTGTACATCTGGTTGACTTCTTGGGCTGAAGTCCAAGGGTAGCATCCAACATTCCTTACTTAAGGTTCAACAGGGAAATTGTGCTAGCTCAGTGGGTTTGTTAGAGCATGTGGTGGATTAGGATCCATTACTGTCAGCTTATAAGGTAGAACCTATTAAGGCAATACAGGCAAAACTGCAGTGGGTAAAGAGCTGATTAATTTTAAATGAAGGTAACCATAAAATTAATGGTTTAGGGGGGGAAATGTGAGCTCAATAAATAATATGTTCTATTACTATTATCAAAATCATTAAATGATAATGAAGCAATTGTAAAGTAAAAATAAAATACAGTAGTATTTTAATTAACCTTATTAAGCCTTCAGTGGTTACATTTTAACTGTTTTGAATTAGTATAATCTTTGAAGGAATTAGCATATTAATGTAAGATAATTATAATCATTGCACTTCAAATGTTATGAGTTCAGAATATAGAGATAAGATATGTATTATTAAAGACACTAACAATTCAATAAAATGCATAATCAAAATTAAATCTATTTAAGTTTTTAAAAAATTTAAATTTTGATAAAGTTCTAATCATGGACTTATCCCTGAAATATTCTATAAAACATATTTGTGCAGTGTTTATAATTGGCTTCTCAGAGAAGCAGACCTAGATGTTTACACACATGCGTGTGTATGTTTGCATGTGTTAGGTACCATCAAGTAGGCTGCAACTCATCAAGACCCTATGCGTAAAAGACTGAAACACTGCACGGTGCATGGTCCTGTGCCATCCTTACCATTGTTCCTACACCTCAGCCCATTATTACAACAACGGTGTCAATCCATTTCATCAAGGGCCTTCTTCGTGTTCACTGGTCCTCCACATTACCAACATGAAGTCCTTCTCTAGGAACTGGTCAATCCTGAAAAAACATCCAAAAATATATAAGATGAAGTCTTGCCATCCTTGCCTCCAAGGAGCACTCTGAAAACACATTTTCCAAGACAGATTAGTGTGTCCTCTTAGCAGTCTATGGCGCTTTCAGTATTAATCTCCAACACTACAATCCAAAAGCATCTACTCTTCCCTACTCAATGTTCAACTTTCACATGCAGATGAGGTCACGGAAAATACCATGACCTCAGAGTAACATCCTTTCATTTCAGTACTCTCAAGACCTCTTGTGCAGTAGATTTATCTAATGACATACGACTTTTGATCTTTTTTTAAAAAAATTAAATCCTTTTATTGGGGAATCTTACAGTTCTTATCACAATCCAAAGTCACCCATTGTGCAAACACATTTGTACATATGTTGCCATCATCATTTTCAAAGCATTTTATTTCGATTTGAGCCCTTGATATTAGCTCCTAATTTTCCCCTTCCTCCCCTATCTTTGATAAGTTATAGATTATTATTTTCATATCTTACATTATCTTCTGTTGCCCTTCACCCCACTGGGTTATATGTTGATCCTTGTGATCAATTCACACTTTCTCCTCTCAATTTCCCCTTATCCTCCTGATATCTCTATTCTCAATGTTGGCCCTGAGATGTTTATATATCCTGGATTCTCTGTCTTGCAGGCTCTTATCTGTAGCAGTGTGCATGTTCTGGTCTAATCTGATTTGTATGGTAGAACTGAGGTCATGATAGTGGGGGAAGGAAGCATTAAAGAACTAGAGGAAAGTTGTGTGTTTCATCAGTGCTGTACTGCACCCTGACTGGTTTGTCTCCTCCTTGTGACCCTTCTTTGAGGGAATTTCCAATTGTCTATAGATGGACTTTGGGTCTCCACTCCATGTCTTTCCTGCCCCAATTCACATTGAGTATGATTTTGTTCTGGATCTTAGCTGCCTGATACTTCATCCCATACACACCTCATGATCACACAGGTTGGTGTGTTTCTTCCATGTGGGCTTGGCTCCTTCTCAGCTAGATGGCTGCTTGTTTATCGTTAAGCCTTTAAGAGCCTATACACTATATCTTTTTATAGCTGGGAATCATCAGCTTTCTTCACCACATTTGCTTGTGTATCCATTTTGTCTTAAGCAATCAAGTCAGGAAGGTGAGCATCTCAGAATGCTGGATTTCTAGAACAAAGTGTTCTTGTGTTGTGGGAGTTCTTGAGTCAAGGTCCAATGTCCATCTGCAACCTTAATTCCTAACATATAGATGTGAGTACATAGATCTATTCCCCTAACAACAAGACAAAATTTATTATGATAGCACCAATATTTTATCCATCTATCATGAGTTTAACTAGTGTTAGGATTTGGGTATTCTTTACATTCACATTGTAATCCACATTGAAGTCTACAATCCATGATCTTCATCAGTAAATGTTTCAAATCCTCCTCACTTTCAGTAAGCAAACTGTTGTCGTGTTCCAGGCTGTTAGTATGGTTGCCCCAACCCTGATACCACATACTACTTCATATAAACTAGCTCTTCTGATTATTTCCTCTGCATACAGATTGAATAAGTATGAGAGGATAAAATCTTGATGCATGCCATTCCTTAATTTAAACCATGAAATATTCACGTGTTCTTTTTGTGCAACTGCCTATTGAGCCATGTATAAGTTCCTCATGAGAACAATAGTGATCTTGAATTCCCATTCTCTCAAGATTATTGGTGGTTTACTATGGTCCTTATATAAAAGATGAATGCCTTTGCATAATCAGTAAAACACAAGTAAATATGTTTCTCGTATTCTCTGCTGTGAGCAAAGATCCATTTGATACCAGCAATGATTTCCTTTGTTGCACATCCTCCTCTGAATCCAGTCTGAACTTCTAGCAGTTTCCTGTCAATGTGCTGCTGCAACCATTGTTGGTAGATCTTCAAAAACTTGTGAGTGAAATCAATGATATTCTCCTGTATTTTGAGCATGCTATTAGGTACCCTTTCTGTGGAGTGGGCACAAATATGGATCTCTTCCAGTAAGCTGACCATATAATTGTCCACCAAATGTCCTGGCATAGACCAGTAAGTGCTTCCAATTCTTTATCAGCTTCCTGAAAAGGTTGGGATGATATTCCATCCTGGAGCCATGTTCACATCTCTCTCTCTCTCTCTCTCTCTCTCTCTCTCTCTCTCTCTCTCTCTCTCTCTCTCTCTCTGTGTGTGTGTGTGTGTGTATTGATTGCCCTGTTCTTGGCAGGTTCCAAGTCTTTGGGAAGATTTTAGGATGAAGTTTCTCCTTAATCAGGTAGTTCTGACAGTAAATATACCCAAGATCAGTAAAAAGACCGTTGTTTTGTGGCTGCAGATGAATTCAAGGTTGGCAGGTCAGATGACAAGTTACTGACAGCTCCTGTGATTACTAAGCAACATTGCAGGAAGTTGGCTCAAATTGGAAGAACCAGAGGTTCATTAGAAAGATGCAGAATCCAGACACAGGAAAGGCTGGCAAACTTGTATATGTCTTGCACTTATGTATTAAAGAAGTCAACCCCTGAGGAACCTTGTTTTCAATTGAGTGGATCAGGAGCTGGGT
This sequence comes from Tenrec ecaudatus, assembly GCF_050624435.1. NCBI lineage: Eukaryota > Metazoa > Chordata > Mammalia > Afrosoricida > Tenrecidae > Tenrec > Tenrec ecaudatus. The sequence goes on from NC_134532.1 coordinate 202,191,400, forward strand.
AAAGGTGTTTCCCACCATGCTGATATTATCCCCTTATGGAGACTTACAACTGAGTGTGATTACATTGTGCTAAGGCAGGACATGGGGTAGTAAAAGGTGTTAAATGTCATACCATTGAAAATACTAAAAATTAAGCTAAAACTACTTACTACTATAGAGTCCATGCAGATACATGCTGACCCTATAGGATAAGGTAGAACTGCCCCTTTGGGTTTCCAATTTCTATTTTCTCTTAAAATAATGAAATTTGTGATATCTTTCATAATATCAAAACCTCATTCATCTCTTATATACTTAACAAATGTCATATATTTTCCTTGCTGTTCATTATACATTTGACTACATGTATGCAAGCATAGAACAGTAAACTTAGAAACTGCTTGAATATAGCACCGGTGAACATAGCAACGTAATTCTGTAAATCATAGAAATAAACATATGTCTGACTATTGAGAAGTAAGCCCTGGGTGGTGGTGGTGAAGGCATTAGACATCCGTTTCTTTTATATCCAGGAATGTATCTTGAGTAAAATAAATTAGAAGGAAAAGCATTTCTTTCCATAATAATAATAATCTCATCATAAATACATAAAGAGTAGTGAAAGAAGAAACCCAAGCTTAACTGAAGGCACTGGTGACAAACACTCCAGGAATTGATGGAGATGTTTCAACAAACATATGCAATGGTATAAATATGTATACCAAAAATTTGAAGATGGCTAGGTACCAAATTGATTTGTAGAAAATGAAGTAGAACAACAACAATAATCAATCTCACTGCCATCGAGTCTGACCCTCTAAGGGGTTTCAGAGGCTACAAATCCTGTGGAAGTAGGGAGTTATGTCTTTCTCCTGGATAGTGATGGTGGGTTTGAACAGCTAACCTGCAGTCAGCAGGTCAACCTGAAGCACCACCTGCTCTCTCAGCCAATGGGCAGATATTTGTGCCCATTCCAAGGAAACAGAATCCAATAGAATCCATACATTATCAAGCAATGTAATTATTGGCAAAAGCAAATACAATTTTACTGAATATATTTTTAAATGTTTGAAGCTGTACATTATTAAGGAACTACTAGAAATTCAAGTTAATCACAAAAGACAAAATAGAAAGGAGGCATTTCATTGCTGATTAGAGCTAGATCTGGATGAAAGGCAGAGAAAAATCAGGAAGATGTTTACTCATTTGTTGTTGTTGACTCTGCAAACGCATTCGACTGGTGGGATAATTGAAAATTATGGATACCACTGAGAAGTATGGGAACGCCAGAACATTTAATTATGCTTATGTAGAATGTGTACATAGAACAAGGGGGAATCATTTGAGTAAAATAATAAGAGAGTGCTTTGCTTAAATTTGGGGACGTTTGTGTGTCAGTGTTATATCCTTATCATGTAAGGTAAATCCAAATTTTTCATGATCTCTGGATATTGGCTATCTACCACAACAGACGTTTTTCTTAACTGCTCCTTTTCTAAAAACTGCCAAGTCAATTTAGACTTTCCCTTCAACAATTACTCCATAGTAGCTTCTCGTATATTCATTTAGACTAATCTCAGGTGACTCTTACTTCAAATTGAAGAGCTCCATGACCCATCCCTTTAAATTCAGCTTAGGGAATTATGGCTGTGCTACGGACTATGAGACCTTCATGAGTCATTCAACGTTTCTCAAAGAGTTTTATACAAAAATAGTTGAGATTATTCTAGAAGATACATGATGGCTAAGTGCCATCAAGTCAGCACTTGGCCATTAATCTAATGATAATTTGAAGTGAAATAAATATATGGGTTAGTCAGTGTAAAAGGGGAAGTGGCTGCATAGGTGGGCTCAGGTACAGGGTAATGGTGAGGAAGGTGAAGGTCAAGGCAGTGTTTTTCTCTGTTGTTCTTGGGGTCACTATGGTCAGAGCCAACTCCTAACAACTCTTTATCAAAATGCTGTATGCAAACAATACGTGAGATAATTTTAGAAGATATTAGGTGTCATCAAGTCAGCTCTCAGTCATACTTTGAAGATAAATAGATATATAGATGTTACACAAGAGAGAAAATGATGGAGGGGTTAAAGGTAGAAAGCAACATATACTAAGAGATAATAGCCATGGGTAAAGATGAAATGAAAAGAAACTCAATTCCATTCAATCATAAAGTAGTGAGGGGGAAAAATAGCATGTTAATTAGTAGATCTTTACTGGACTGGAATGAGTGAATATAAAACCTTCAGCCCCCCTGCTTGTGCAAAGCAGGTGCTCAGCCCATGTCACTGACTGCGGCTCTGGGTAACGTTAGCGGAGGCATTAGCATGATCGCTCTCGCTACTGTGGCTGTGTTGCCATTATTCTAACTCGACCACCCTTCCTCCTATTGTGACCGCAACTACACTGTGGAGGTAATTGAAATACGCCAGACACCCCTGGACCATTTGTACGGGACACCTCACACAGCTGGAGAAGGCCAGGCATTTTGAGAAATGAGGAGGATCATACTGTGTCTCAAAGGGGAACTAACAATTGAGTGGGACCAGAATTGCATAAAGGTATAGAAAGGCGAGATGAACTACTAGGATGAACCTAGGGATCCACACATTTCCCAGTATTTCTGATGTGTCAAACAGGCAGAAAATGAGAATTAAAGAGAGGTTGATGCGAAACTAAGTCAAGGCATACCTTTGTATGGACATAATAAGACAATAATGCTCATTTCGGCCACATTGGGTGCTTCAAGTTTTTTCTGGCTTGTATAAATGAAATCCTATCTCACTGACATCCAGTCAGTTATGCTGCAGAGAGACCCTATAGGACAGGGTAGAACATCCCTTGTGGGGTTCCAAGACTATAATTCTTCCTGAGAGTAGAAAGCCTTATTTTCCTCCTGCAGAGCAGCTGATGGTTTTGAACTGTTGAACTTGTGATTAGCTGCCCAACCTGTAACCCACTAGTCAACCAGAAGCTCCTCAATAAAATCCTATAAAAATTTCAAAATGAAATGTCCTGAGACTGTGTTTGACTTTCTTTAGTTGGAGAGTTTGACTGAGTTGTGTGATAGATAGAAGACATATTTTATATATTCATCACCTCAGTCATCAGCTACCTATCTCATTACTTGATATTTCTCACTAACAACAATAGTACAAATAAGCTGCTGAGAGTCTGTTTTGCCCATTAACATTGACGATGCTCATTTAGCTATAACAAAGGTCAATTTGGCAGTGATATAATTAAGCAGATATAAAGTTATATAGCTTGGCATTTAAATAATGATGTAATCAGTCTCCATTTTTGCAAAATGCCAAGCTTTGCATCACAACCTGATCTTTGGAATATAGCCTATTGATAAGTAGGTTCACTTTAAAATTTCCAGGCTGAATAAAAAGCATACATCAATGTGTCTAAGATATGAAAAAAAATAAATATTATTTTTTGTTCAAACAAGAGGATGAAAATGATAATTTCACATCATAAAGTCAAAGTGTATATTTGACATACTTTGCGATAAGTCATAGATTCCTTCAGCTGTAGACTAAGGGGCATTAGTGGCTACAAATGGTAATCGCTATTTCCAATCGATTTTCCAGTCACCGAGTGATGACCTGCGGCAGCTTTTCGAACTCTTAGTAACTTAGGAAGTTTAAAATTCAAAGAATATTTCCACAAGTTGTTCTCTATATCTATAATATCTATCCGCATCTAAAACATATACAGTATTTTAGGAGAGAAAATAAATCTGTAAGCATCAATTTCTGCATCGGTAACATCATGCGTCATGAAGGTCCCCTGAGTCTGATAAGATAATATGGTGTCAATAGGAACAAAGCACCATGACAGATGGATGCATACTATTAATGTGGTGATAATTTTTGTATATGTCTAAATTATTTACATCTACAGAGACATTTCATATTGGTTGTGTTTTTTTAATTCTAGAGAGCTCACGCCTGTGGAATATTTTTTCTTCTGTCCTGGGTAGAGCTCTTCTAGCTCCGAGAATAAGTTGTCCTTCTGCAAACCTGGGGAGTTTTATTTGACCTGCCTGCTCGCCCCTACTTTCTGTCACCTGCATTCTGCAGTGCACATGATGGATTTGTGCTTCAGGTGATCAGCTCAGTTTCGCACTTCACAGATAAGGGCAAGAGAATGTCAGTGCACCTGCTGCTGATTGATGTGAGGCTTTTTGTGTAGTGTGTTTCTGTGTATGTGAGATGAAAAGGCAAACTATGAGAGCCTATGAAACAGAGCCACAGATGCCTGTACATTTGCATGTGTGTGCATGTAACTGTCCTTTCCTCTGCATGATTGTAATCGGATTGACATGTGTGTTTAGACGCACTGGCATGTTGCACAGCTGTTGAAACAGCTGGGGCCTCTCATCCCTTAGACACCTCCTCTGTGATTACTCACATCCACTTCTTTAGTCTTCTGTGTTTCTGGACTTCTACTTACCTGCCTGCCCATGACATCATTTACCCTGTCATCTCGGAGAGCTGCGACAGTCCTAAAGGATGTGAGAAGGGGGAGAAATGAACTTCGAGGAAAATATGAATCATCTGAGTTAAAAAAAATTAGAGAGATGCTTCAATCTGCCAGGTGATACCAGCCTCTTGACACGTCCTGCTGGCTCCAGTACTTTGGGAAATATACGTGAACACAAATGAATATTCTGACATGTTGTATAGTGCCATGCTTAGAAGAGAGGGGTTTGGAGTGAGATCTGGGGTTAAATCAAGATTCAAAAGCTTATTACTAGAATGATCTTGCTCAAATAATTTGTAACTTATGAAATTTAGTGTGCTCGTCTATAAAATAAGGATGTTGTAGTGGTGCCAGTGAGTCATTTCCAACTCGCAGCAATTGTCTACACAGCAGAATGAAACACTACCTAGTCCAGTGCCGTCCTCAAAATAGTTATGTTTGCACCTACTGTTACAGTTATTGTGTCAATCTATGTTGCTGATGACCTTCCTCTTTTTCAGTGACCTTCCTCTTTTTCAGTGACTTTCCTCTTTTTCAGTGACCTTCCTCTTTTTCAGTGACCTTCCTCTTTTTCAGTGACCTTCCTCTTTTTCAGTGACCTTCCTCTTTTTCAGTGACTTAACTATTTGTCTCATTAGTCTATAGACAGTGCGGGACCCTTTTCTGCTGCACACCATTTGAATATTTGCATCATTCGAAGTCCATGCAAAATTAAGGACAGTAAAATAACCCTCTTAGCTATTCTTCTTCTCTCCTCGAATAAAGATGGTTTTTTAGAAAATTACATCACTTCCCTGGAAAGAAAAACAATGCAAGAAAAACAATGAATGGCCACCAGTGCTCTGCCACATGCACTTAATATGATCTTTACCGTCCCACTAAAGACCTAGTGCCGGACCCTCAAACCCATGCACACTGAATCCATACCAATTTACCCCCATCCTCTAGGACAGAGTATAACTCTAAAAGCTTTCCTCAGGATGAGTTTCCGTGGAAATCACTTCTTGCTCCTATGCTGTTTTCTAGTTGCTGGTAGAGAAGAAACATTAGATTCCTACCAAAGGACAAAAGGAGATAAATTAGCAACTGATGGCACGTACACACACACACACACACACACACACACACACACACACACACACACAGAGAAAGAGAGAGAGAGAGAGAGAGAGAAATTTTAAGTAGTGCAAGTGCTGCTATGCCAATATCCCCCCCGTGACGAGGCACCCTGGGGGGAGAGACAATTATAAAGGCACTGCTTTAAAAGCTAGGCTTTTAGTAAAAGAATAAAGCTTGTTCAGATGGTGGTGTAATATGGTAAACTTGTATGTGAATTTAATAGCCATCTGTTTTACTTCTTCATAATAATTTTAGTGGGATCTGTGTTTGTCAGGACGCACATCTGAAAGGAAAACACTGAAGCCCGAGTTCCTTCTTTCTTTCTTTCTTTCTTTCTTTCTTTCTTTCTCTCTCTCTCTCTCTCTCTCTCTCTCTCTCTCTCTCTCTTTCTTTCTTTCTATGCTACAGTTTTTAGTACATCTTTTCATCTCTGGGCCCTAATTCTTATGGACACATTCTAAGAAAGGATAAGGAGAAGTGTTGGGAAGATCTAAGAGTCTCTTTTCATATGTCAGCACATTCTAAGAAGTTTCCACCAGATGCTGCACCCAGTGACTGCCAGTGTTTTTGACCACTCCTAGTTTCATGAGAAGATAGAATATATATTTTTCTAATTAATTAAGATATCTCCCTATTCTTAAAATTAGGTCTCTGTTCTTCATGTAGAAGCAAAAACAGTTATTGGATATGCAGTTGGCAATCTCTCACATAGAACTTACAGGAGATAACTAATGCATTTTTGTTGTTCTTAGTGGAGCTTTTAAAAGCTACCGGGAAATGCCAGTTCCTATACTGAGAGGCATCATGGTGGCTAGCAGGTAGTTGCTGAGTCTGATAGTTTAGAAAGATAATGTCACAAACCTGACATTATACACTATGGAGATAATTCCATGTAGTATCATCGGCGATTTTACATCCTGTCTTCTCTTTCTGAGAGGATACAGTGATTGGCTCCCTCTGGAAGCTGTCAGAAAAGCTCATTCCGTCCGATCAGCCACATCACCTTAGCTAATCCCACCAGGAAACCCCTCTTCAAGAGAGTTACTTCATCTCATATGTTTTCAAAATCTCTTTCCTCCTCTCTGGTGTCCAGTCCAGGGCCCGGAACACAGGGTAGTCTGTGAGTGGTTATTGGTCGTTCGGACCCTCTCAGGGATGCTACTGAAATACAGAACTGTGTTGAGTGCATGTGTAAGGAGACAGCACCGAGACAGGTGTCAAACAGGCAGAACAACTGCACAATGCAGAGAGTTGCTGTCGTGGAATACTTACATGCTGATCCTCTCACATATACTGACCTGTGCACTCCTCACATGCCTCTCGGGTGCATTGATTTTTCTTCCATAGGAGAAGTTCAAAGACATTGTACAACTTGCCTCAGGCCCTGCTGCTAGTAAGTGGGTAAAGGGTTTCCCTCCGCATTTGTCCAAATGAAATCCAGAGCTTTGTACAGATAGAAGCTGATGCCGTGATTATCCCCCATGAGCAGAGGTGGGGTGAACAGGGAACAGATGAGCAGGGCTGATGGAGGGCATCGTCTACTAGTGCTCCTGCAAGGCTGCCATTGCCTTTCCTCCTCTACGAAATATAAATGTTCTCCAAGCACTAGGTCCCTGTACCAGCTCTTTCTGGTTCCTGGTAAAACATGCGGGTCAGTCCATCGAGCACGCTACCTTTCTGAAGGGGGTGTTTCTTCCTGTCTAACTCTTCATGAAAGAGCTCTACATGCTGAACCTCGGGAGGATGGCAAGTTGGCATCCTTGACGGACTCACATCATGTTCCTCTTAAGTGTTTTTAAGTGTGGAAAGAACAATGGGGGAGGGGGGCTGATGGGTAAAAATCTGGGCCATGGGTGGATGGGGTAAGGTTGCCAACCTCAGAGATTCAGTAGGTCCATCAGCAGGATGGAAAGTGTTCCTAGGTGAAACTTCTCATTAACACAGTCTTCAATTTTCTAAATACTTCTTCCCAAGAACTCCCTGGCAGTGTCCTATATCCTTCAAGAAAATATGTCAAGATTATCCATTTTTTTTGCTCTCAAAACAGTCTTTACAGCCTTCTCCGTGGACCACTCTGCCTTGAATATAATGGACAGTGTGGATTTCCCAGAAGCCACCGCATGCCTATATTTGCTTAAAGGCACCCCGCGTGCTCTAGGACAGGTGTATTATGGTGAGGACTGTCTGCAACCATCCATGGATCAGAGAGACATATAAATACATCTTGTTGGGAGTAAACTGGTACATGTGTAAACTTGAACCCTAGTATCCATATTTTTTGACTGACTCCTTACACTGGAGTATGGTCAGAAGGCTCACCTTGCTACTTCTCACGTGGAACAAGCAGCCCATCTCCAGACATATCTCAAGGACACAGGGATAACGCATCAATTTAAAAATGAGTTTTATGGATAAAAATGCACAACACTCAATGTTTTAGATATGTTCCATGCTTGGTAAACACCCTTTGTCTCTCTTTTCTCTCTTGTTCCTCTCCGTCCTTATTTAAAAGCTTTAAGTGAGTTAACCAAAGAGTTGCAGTGCATGCCAAGTGGTCTAAACAGTGAAGAGAGAGCCACACCCCTCTTGGCCCACCATTCATTTGTCTCCTTCTGTGAGATTCAGCCAGTAATCTCTTCCACGATTCAGTGGAAGTAGTAACATGTTGACTTCCTCTTTGTGTGCCTCACCCTGCTGTTGTCTAACATCACTTCCATCATCCTGTGAGGCTCCAGAGCATTTGTCTTGTTGTTCTTAGCAATGCTGAGTTGGCTCCCATGTTATGGAAACTATGCACTACAGTAGAAATTGCTAGCTGGCTCTGCACCATCCCCGTGATTCTTTATAGATCAAATATGGCAGGATTAAGAGAGTTTTCATTGACTGATATTCAGAATCAATGTTCAGTTGTTTCTCCCTAGCTTTTCTTAGTATGGAAGCATCTCTGGAATGTCAGCAGTATCACATGGTAGACTTCCCTGACATATGAGGTATACTGGGCAAGCATTACCTCAGGTGATTTCTTACATCTCACTTGTTAGATTACTAAATTTAAGTATTCTTTCAGAATCATCTCTCTTAAATTGTAGTTGATCATTAAATACTTGATTGATGAAGTATTGGCAAAGCGACTTGTTAATTTGGCATTTTGGAGTTTTCATTGACTTATAATAAATTCAGCGAGGGATATAATGCAATATACATTATCCTCAAGTAGGTTAGAATAATACCCAGTGGTTAAGTAACATACAAAAATGTGCACAACATGTGTGATTCGCCCAGACCTTACGTATAGTGATGAGTTTCCATAATCTCTTTCCAATCTTTTTCCTTATTCTAAAGAAATACTTCACACACACAGAAAATATATAGTTTTAAGTTAAGGGAAGCCATCTTGTGTTTGGTTCAATTTCTTAATAGAGGCTTTTATCAACACATCCCAATATACCTATGGGAAATGTATCCATCTTCAAATGAATATAATAGTTGCATGATTAAAGGCTTCAGCCTTTGCACAGATTAAAACTCTATGTGAAGAAAACTTAAAATCCTCACTACTAGGCCAATAGATAACACCGTGATAAATGGAGCAACTCTTGAACGTGTCAAGGATTTCATTTTTTTGGATGGAATTAAATAATGTTCAGCATTGAGTAAATCCATTGAAAAAGATTTTTTAGAGTGTTAAAGAGCAAAAATGTAGTGTTGGTAACTAAGATTTATCTGAGCAGACCATGGCATTTTCAAACAGTATATCTACATGTGAAAGCTTGGCACTAAATAAAGAAGACCTGGAACAGTTAATGCATTTGATTTCTGGTATTGCCAGTCCTAGGGAAAGGACACCGTGATTTGTGAAGTAGAAGGTCAGTAAGAGAGAGAAAGATCCTCAACAAGAGAGATTGACCAGTGGCTCCACCAAGGGACTCAAACATAACAGTTGTGAGGATGGCCCAGCACTTGGCAAGGGTCTTGAGCTCTGGACCTGATGATCACACTGATCTGCTGGGCAGAGCTGAGGAGGAACCACATTCCGGCCACCTAACACCAACAACAGCAGCTCAAGGGGTTCAAAACCAGGGCCCCCCACACACACACCTGCTCTTTGGAAGTGAAAACCAGTTACTCTAACATCTCATTTATCCATTGAAGCAACCATTTAAAACACCAGTGCAGCCAACAAAGAAATAATGAATTTTGAAACCCAGCTGACATTCATGGGGAATTGCCATTTTAAAATCTCTACCCTTGTAAGAGAAATCAAAGGTAACATAATTAAGGTAATTGCAAAAGATATTTTTGGGTTCTGTGTATTTGCGCAAGTGTTGAGAGGTGGAATATAAATGGGAAAGTATTTTTGTTCACGTTTGTACCTTGAGCTCGAAATAATTTTGAGACCATGCTATTTTTTTTCACACTGAGTTAGAATCTGTAATTTGTTGATGTGATCCTGCATATTTGTATGTGCACATATTCCTAAATATTAAAACATGGAATATTTATTAAAGAAGGGTTTTTTTAATGCTGTTGATTTTCTTGAATAAAGTATATGGTCTATGATATCATTTTCTGTTTCACTTTTCTATTTGCTAGGAAAAGTATTCTCATTTACCCTTGATATATAATAAATATAAGATTCTTATTTGGTTCTAATATCACAGGTCATCAGGTTTCATCATTAAATGAAACAAATAGTACATGTCATTTTGTTGGAGGCATTAAGCAGGAGTGTTTCCTGAGGGGAGGCAATTAACCTTCTTTTAAGTGTGAGTGATTCCTACAAGTTATCCAAAGAGATGTGGAGGAGCCACTTCGATATAATATGCACGTATGTGAATTCTCAGTAATGGCTCTTTAATATCAATAGTGAATGACTTACCAGTCTCTGTAAATTAACTGTTAATGATAGTCCCCTAATATGTAATCTTCCATTCTGGCTCTATTAGAATTGAGTACATGGTTCAACAGCACCTTGACTGTCTTATGTATCCTATGGTTTAGCAAACTTTGAAATAGATTAAGCCCATTTTTTGTCTCTAAAATCCATTCCTACAGATTTATTTTCATAGTGAATGCTGAGCTGCTTTTATGACTTCATAGGAAAGGAAGCATATGAGGAAAAAGACAGAAGGGGAAGACATTAACTGACCAGAAAGGGATTTTTCTCAAAATCGCACAATTTTAGGAAGAGCTCCAAGCTTCTCTAACACGAGCTAAGCCTCAATCACATGGCCTTGGCTGAAAGAAACAGTATACGCTTGGACTTCTAATGGTCTCATTAAAGACTCTTGCGTCACTTGTCTGCGCCACAAGCGAAGGGAAGGGGGAAGCAGTCTTTTTCACTGGGAACTGTGAGGAAAGGGATGTGATCTTCAAAGACAAACAAAAACCAAAAACTGAGCACAAGGATGGGAACTCATCCAAAACACTGAATTGGTGCAGGCTGGCTTTCAGGATTCGATGATCTAACGTATTTTATTATCAAGTGGTAAATGCTAATTTCATTACATTAATTACCATAATTTCTTAGCAATGATAGTAAATACTATAACTGCTATAATATTTCCTTCTTTGATATTTTCACTTTTCTTTTTCTAATGAAAGACAAAGTATACACCACGTTGACTTCTGATTCTCTGAAATTAAGGCAAACAGGGAACCATTGTTGCTTTCAGGGTTTAAATTGCCAACATTGAAAAGGATGTGACCTATTACCTACTTCTGAAATCTCCGTGGAAGAATCATTGTTCTAGAGAGTTGGTATTGAGTTGACTCAAAGCAAGATAACCTATGGATAACAGAATAATCATTTCTGATCCGTGTACCACATCCCAGTGACAGCAGTCATCATATCAAAGCAACTCATGCAGGGTTTCTCTCATTCTCCCTTAAACTCTACCAAACACGCCGTTTCCGTAAAAGTGACTGGTCTTTCCTGATGACCTGTCCAGGAGAGCTTTGCCACCCTAGACTTGATGGGAACGTTTTGGTCATACTTTTCCCAGGTTCATTATTCGTTCTCTCTGGTAGTTTATTTGTATCCATTGCCAGCACAGCAACTGAAATGCAGCAGCTCTTCTCCCGTCTTCCTTTGTCATCATCCAATGTTCATATGCATCTGAGGCGATTGAAAAGATAATGACTTGTGGATGGGTCCAGAAATATGAGGCCAATTCCTAAAACGTCACGTGGTCTTTGGTGTCGGGAGAATATCAAGCTGAGTTCCTTTTCTCAACAGAGTCTAAGGAATCTCCCCACTGTAGTCACTCAACCATCTTTCCTTTAACTCTGTTCTTCTGGCCAAGAAAGGATGCTGAAACAGGAACCATGTGTTCCCAGTGCTTACAATTCACACTGGACAGTGCATCTCTATCACAAGTTCTCTTTCAAGTCTTGAAGGTCAAGGATGTCCCTTTGAGGACAAAGGTACACATGACCAAAGCCGTGGTATTTTCAAATGCCTCATATGCATGTGAAAAATGGACAATGCGTATGATAGCCTGGAGAAGAAATGATCCACTAGTAGCAAGGTCTTAGTGAAGAATATAAGAAGGAACATGAATTGCCAAAAGGACAAACATCATTTTTGGAAGAAGTACAATGAAAATGTTCTTAGAAGGGAGGAAGTTTAGACTCTATCTCACGTACATGAGCCACGTTGTTGGAAGAGTCCCTGGAGAAGGATATGATGCTGGGCACTGGGGAGGGTCTGTGGAAAGGAGGAAGATCCTTAAAGAGATGAGTTGGTCCAGTGGCTGCCAATATGGACTCAAGCATCACAATGTGCGAATGATGCAGAAGAAGGCAGTGATTTTGTTGTTGTTGTACAAGGGGTTGCATATGAGCTAGAACCAACATAAAGGCTTCTAACAACAACAATAGCCCCACAAGGTCCTGAGGACAATGAAGGACCACCTAATGGGAAAGGTTAGTTTCTTACCAATGTATGTCTCCTTCACTTGCTCTAATGCACATAGCTAATAATTAATCCAGACTCTAACTGTGATAAAGTAGAACACTCCACGTAATGAACTCTATTACTTTTCCCAGTACAATTTAATAGGCCAGTGAGTTTAATCCTGAAAAAAAATAAAGTTTCCAAGACAAGTAAAAATGTGGTTGCAAATTGTGTATTTTCTTTTCCCAGCATGGCTTTATCCCCCTCTCAATAAGTGGGATTAATCTACGTTGTATCTATCAGAATGATAGCTCAGTGTCTGGGTTGGATCCTCGGCTGTAAGTAATCAGCAGCAATCCAGAGCATGATACTGATTGACTGAATCTTATGAAAATTAAGATGTCCTGTGTTATTAATCATCAAAAGAAATAGGCCCCAATGTATTGGCATCTTAAAAGTTCAAGAATCAAGTCAGTCCATGCTGTGAATAAACCCCCAATAATAACCTTTTCATGTGACAAGTAATAGATTAGGCAATGTCTTCCCAGTGCTTAGATCCTAACATCACAACAGTAAACCATGGGTCCATGCTGTATTTGTTGAGTTGTCCAAATGAACTATTTTCACAAAAATTTAAAAGTTACTTAACATGAAAGTAGAGTACTCACTGTGGAAATTACTGCATTGAGGTTATTTGGCTTTAGGCACTTTTGAGCCTCTGGTTGTATAAAATGAGCTGTATTTGTGAATATTTAATTTTCAGGGTTTTGATCTAGAATGAGCACTTATCTATTTATAGATGTACTTTAAATTTTAATAAAGTTCCAGTGCAAAGCAGCTGCAATGGTCTTTAATCATAATTATGGTAAATATGTAGATCCAATCATCCTAAAACTGTTATATATATATATATTTATATATTTATATATCACCTTAGAATTTATTGTTACAATTAGAATCACTCAGTGAGTCATAGACTTAAGAGCAGTGTGTATGACTACACTGCTTAAATAAAAGTTGAATTTATACCATGCAGCAGTATTCTTGAGAGACTTGCATTCCATTTGTTGGATCTTTAGAATATTCCTTGGTGAAATGATAGGAACAATATTCTTACTTATGGAAAGAAGCAAGTATCTTTAATAGAACATCATTAGATTAAAAAGAGGGATGTCAACGTAAAATGAAATGTACAAATAAGGTCATAAATCAAGTAAAAGGTAAAACAAAAACCAAAAACACTGACTCCAGACAAAAGAAGAAATGAAATTTCAAGTCATCACCAATATAATAGAGTTGACCTACTAGTTTCTTTCAGTAGACTTAGCTATTACTTGCTTAGGAGACTGGGGAAAGACTGAAACTTAGATCATGGAAACAGCAAGAGATAATCGATAAAATCAGAGGAGTACCTATATGCCCATAATCTGTTGGGATCATGAACAATTAGCTATATACTTTCTAAGTTCTTGGTTTCTTTCTCAGGGTAGAGAAACCAAATGCAGAAAGGGAAAGACGCATAGCAGGGAAGGCAGTGGGAGGGCTTTGGTGGAGTTGGCTTTCTGTGGTTGCTTTTGTGATTTGGGGTGGCTAGAAAACCTCTAAGCCACAGACTGGGCACCAGGCAGGAGACGTCTTTGCTAGGAGACTTCTTTGCTAGCAAAATCCATAAACCAGGCAATTTGAGGAGAGAAGTGTGTAAGCGTTCTGGAAAAATATTTATTTGTAGTCTGGAGATCTAACACATCTTGCAAAACTCCCTTCTTCCTCTTGGGGTCTCCAATTCATTGATTAACGTCTTTCCACGTTATGGAAGGGAATCTAGCTAAAGCAAAACATATTTCATCTTATGTCATTATTTTTTAAGGGCCACTAGACTTACCTTTCACCAAAGTAATGGGTACCATAACTTAGTCAGTGGAAAGATATAAATAATCATTATAGTTTCTCCATTAATAAAACCACATTATATGTATGAACTGTGATAAGAATTGTATGAGCCCCAATAAGTTGTTAAAAAAAAGAAATAAAAACAATGAAACAAAAATACCTATTAAATTTTTTAAAGAAGGCATAAAAAAATTTTTAAAAACCACATTGGTGCACTGATTTCTGGAAAAGATGTGGGAGGTATTACTCTATATCTCATCCATCAGAAACTAATAAGCTGTCACCTGTAATGTGAATAAACTTACATGGAATCACTATCATTTCTTTTACACCCTGTTCAGAAGCCCAATATTGGTTGTTGTTGATGTGCTGTATATTACTGTAATTGATTTCTTCTTTCATAGGGTTATTATGAATCATAACTGACTCAATTGCACCTAACAACAACATGATTATAAAGATTTGTACTTATTTCATTTAGTAACAAAATAAACCTATTTAATTTTTATTATCTCTGTCTTACAAAGAAGCAAACACTTAGAAACATCGGGTGTCTTGTTCAGAAAAGATGATTGAGCTTGTATTTGAATTCAGGTCTTCCTGACACAAAAGCCAATGTTGTCATCCACTAAGTAAAAATGACCTTTATACTTTTGTGGGTTCAAACTAATTGTATTGATTAAATGTAATATATTGTACAGAATGACAGCATTTTAGGATATCACTTCATAATAAAATGCACTGCCAGAATCAAAGTACACAACTGGCTATAACACTCAGAGCTACTTGTAACTTTTCTGATCATCACAGCCTTATGAAACATCTTTTAGAGAAAAATCTACATGTACTTTATTTTCCAGTTATTTTACCATGGTGGCATGAGTTTCAATAGAGAAGAGAGAATTGCTTCCCTTTCATGATAATTTTTCTTTCTGGTATCTAAATACATATAGATGGCCTTGCTGTTCTTAGTCTTTGTACTTAGTTATTGCTTCCTTTAATGATGCCAAATAAAACAGGCTTCTCTAACAAACCTAGTGATCCATAGTTTGCATTGCTTTCATAAATGTAAACCACGAAGAATACAGAATGAATCGCATTTGGGATAGTAGACACAATGCCTAGAAATGTCCAAACTTTATGCTGAAGCTGCTTTGTGATAAGCCCTTGGGTGCAGTTCACTTTTGGTTTACAGGAAAGCCCTGGCCAGGCACAGCCCACTTGTCTACCTACCTTTAAAATAAACATAGGCCAGACCCATCTTCTCCCAACAAATTCTATTGAGAATCACAGCCAGAAACCTCAGCAGCAAAATTAGGTTCGTTCTCTTCTCCCTTCATCCATAAATATCATCTGAACACTTTCCTTTCACTGCTTCTCTGGCACCAAGCCACTAGGATAAAATAAACCCCTCTCCCTCCTGTGTTTTATTGTTACAGAGAGCAGGAAGCAAACAGAACTTGACATGGCCGCCAATGCACTCAATAATGTGGGATTTCAAGTCATTAATGACACATTTAAGTATGGACTGGAAAGGTAAAAGTTAAAGCAGATTGTTTAGGACATTGCGAGATCTGCAGTGCTATGGACCTGAGAGCGATCCTAATGCACCCACTGGTGAATTTGAGAGAATTTGACTTTGAGCAGTTTTCTTCCTTTCATCTCTTGGCCTCAGGACACGCTCTCTAGATTTCTAAGTGTAAGCTGCCAAACGTTGATTACGGGATGCTTAGAAGAGGCAAAGTCTCTAATAAAATCTTTGCAACAAAGTTACCTATTCAGCTTTTACGTGGTCACTAGCGGCCAGCTTTTGCGGAAGCAGTGATGGCCAACCATTTCTAAAGGGTCTAAGAAACAGTCACATACAAGCACCATTTCACCCTGGAGTCAGCTAGACTATCTCAGGGCCCTGGACTTCTGATTGCTGCGTAGACCAGGAGACAGATAAACTGAGTTCATGACCCATCTCAGGTATGCATCAATTCTGGCGATCATAGCAAATCATTTCACTCCTCCTCCCATTTGGGTGTAATTATAGATAAACCATATATCTAACATTTTTATTAAATCATATAAGATAAAGGGTTATGTAAAAATAATAGGTGATCATCTTGCTCACTGTAATTATTTTTAAAGGCTTTTCAGTTGGAAGGCGATGACTTGTGCACCATTTGACTATGGAATGAAACATTTTTTAGTATCCACAACATTCATTTGCATTTGCTTAACAACGTGAAAAAATATCTCAGTCCTTAACATACATTTTCCAAGCAAAGTTCATTTTCCCTCCATAGTGTGTTGAGATACTATGAACCCATAGTATCATCAGTGGAAGTACTGATGGTATTTGGGATCTGGAATTATTCCAGAATGGAACTAAGCACACAGCTGTGTGCACAGACAGGAGTGGCATACTATGATTTCTAGAATCTGCTTAGCAAGTGGCTGGAGCTGGATCTAAACTTGGATTATGAACTCTGACAACCAATGGGTGACTAACTGGAGATGGTTTCAACCATAATATCAATGCTTTGATGTGTAGCAGAGTAGTCTGTTAGATGCTCTGGCTAATTTGCTATAGTCCATAGATAGCTGAATGTAGCACTGCCGTTGAGTTAATACCAACTCACAGTCACCGATAGGGAAGGAGAGCACTGCTCCTGTGGGTTTCGCAGATGGCGACTCTTGATAGAAGGAGAGAGGTGTCTCTTTCTCCCTAGGGGCGGTTGGTAGTTTCAAATGCTGGTCTTGTCATTGGTCGCTCAATACACATCATAATTCTCCCCTCAGGGCTCTTTTGGCAGAGGACAGAAGAGCTCACCTTAATCTGCGGATGTATGTTGTCTACAGTGATTCAGGAAGAGTTTTTCTCTGGTGGCTTACAGCAGGTTTTCTTTTATGTTCTTAATCCTAAAATTGGGATTTGCCTTCTAATTAAGCATAGACTTCTTTCTGGAATCAAATTAATTTTGTGAAGATACACAAGTTTGGGGTTTCCACTAGAGAATATCCAAGCAGGAGTATTTCAAGGCATTAGACTAGTGACTATTTCCAAAGACCTAATCATTGTTCCATATATTGATTTAGGTGGGGGTCCCCATGTAATTTAACACATTTCGCTCTGCGTTTGTGGTCTCAAACTTACTAAAAAGAAAACAACCACCGTTCATCTGTTTCTCAGTGTTTTGTTTTGTTTAGTTTTATGTCCCCAGATGAAGACCTATACCTAAGTATAGGCACCTAAGAGATTACACCTAAGTGCAATGGTGGTAAGCAATTGGAAACTATTTGGATAGTTTCATGTCTTGACATTAACCTTCTGCAGACAATTATTCAACAACACAAGAAAGTATACATCGAATTAAATAGTGGGACAGAGAATACATTTAACCAGGGAAAATCCAGTGGAAAATAACCAAGATTCACTTGCACATTCAACAAACATTTATTCAGCACCTGCTGTGCCATGTGCTGGCTTCTGAGATTACAAAGATGAAAAAGACACGGATCTGACCATAATGGACAAGACAGCAAATTGGAGTGGAAGCTTGGTGGACAGACAGTGACATGCAGGGAAAGAAGTGCTCAGAGCGAGAGCACCCTGGAGCCCAGAAGAAGGGTGAAGTGAGACAAACTGGACACAAACCAAAGGAGAGGGAGGAGACATCCAAGAAGGGCATGCAGGCAGAAGGAATCATTTATGCAAATGCATGTCATGCTCAGTGAAGCACAAGAGACCTGAAATAAATGGTCTCAGAGACAGTTTTTAGCTGGAATATTTGGCAAAAAAAAATTGCCGTTGACGTTGTGTCTCATTATCAGGGCTAATTATTTGAGGGTATTATAATAACATGAAATTCTTTAGCCACGCTTCTCAGGTGTGGTTTAAAATAGAAAGTGTACCTGAAGGATGAACGCTACTCTGCTGCCTGGACACTGCCTGGCTCCTTCACAGAGTAAGATGCAAAATGCTCCCTTGGGTGTGGAAGAGAGAGCTTTCCCCTCCATGGCGATCCCAGGTGTGCAGAGAAGAATCATGCTCCATAGGGTCTCCAGGCCTTTCTCCCAAGGAGACTGTGTGAGGTTACAAACTGCCCACATTGGGGTTCCTGATCCCTCTCTTATCCATCAGCATCACTTGTGCACTCCCCTGCTACTGGCGCAGGACCCGGCCTCCTCCCTCCCCCCACTGTACCCCTGCCCCCAGCCACCAGCTGCTCATACTCTGTTGCTCCCAGCCACTGACCTTCCTCATTTTCTTTTTCCTTTTTAACAGTTTTTTCTATTTTTTAAAATGTATGTTGGATGGTGGTTTACAGTTTAGATCATCAGAGGTTCTTTTTGAAGAGTTTAAACTACTTAGGAAGGCATTCAATAGCTTGCCCTTCACCTCCTTGTTTCTCCATGTCCTTGTGTCTGGTCTTTCCATGTGCTGGTCCCTCTGCCTGGAACACATTTCTCCTGTTTGTTTGCGCGCCTCACTCCTTTCAGTCCTGACATTTACTGACTGCTCTCTCTCTCTCTTTCTCTCTCTCTCTCTCTCTGTAAAGAGGATCCTCTGTTCATCCTTATCTCCTTAGACAGCTTGACATTTCTTAAGAACACTTATCAATACTTGGCAATGCATTATACATCAATTTATGTGCTTAATCTCTAACTCTCCTCTAAGAATGTAAGTTCCATTGGGCAGCCAATTTTATCTTTTACTACAGTATTCCAGCACTTTCTATAGCTGGGAATTTTAGACAATACATGCATGGAACAAATTCATGATTGAGTGTTTGTTTAAAACTAGTTGTTAATCTTTACAAATACACACACACATATACATACTCTTTAGTAAATAATATCTACTGGGAAGATGCAAGTATATATAGTTTCACTCTGTGAGGTTTGACTTCTCAGATGTTCCCAGGATGTAATCTGCATTCCCTTGGATTTAACTATAAAAACTATCATGATATCCATTCGAAATAAGTCTCTTCAAATTATCTGTGGCACAATAAGATTGCTTTTATCCCAAAGAATCACAGACTCATAATGTTGTGAAACGCAGTTAAAAAAATACCAGATTGACATCAAATTTACTCACCATCCTCTACATTGTGGTGAAATGATAAGAAACAGTTCGCAGACCTAGATGTCACCTAACAAGAAAGGATAGATGTCAGTGTGACAGGTGCATGTGTCTCTGAAAGTCCCCACACTGGTGGACGTCAGCGCACAGCGTCCATGCTCCTGGGCATGCTTTGTAGCATCTGTGCTGTGGGCAGGTGCCCATAATCCTAGACATCCAGTGTACAGAAGAACAAAACCCTGCCTAGCCATGCCCCGTCTTCTAGTCTTCACTGAAGCACAGCTTATTTCGGCAGGGATGTGCCAACCCATATATTTGAGAGTTTTCTTCTTTTTTAATCACAAACCTACTTTACCAAGCCTGGTGTCCAATGCCAGAGAGTGGCCCCTCTGTAGTTACTTATTATCAGTTTAGCTCCTACTCAGGTTACCTGGGATATTACTCAGTGTGGTACCATCTTCATGATCACTGATCAATGTGTGCTATTATTGAGCTAGGATATCACTCTATCCCAATAAGAGTTTTCCTTCTTTGCTTTGGACTGCTACCAGAAATGAATTTCTCTTGTAGCAATTGATCTGTAATGTTGCCTTGTGGAAATGTTGCCATGGTCCTTCTGAGAAATATGACTAAGGTATGTCTTTCTCAAGCTACGGTATCTTCAGTGGTCTCATGTGCATGTGGAAGTTGAACAGTGAGCAAGGGAGACTGAAGTGAAATCAATGCATTTAAACTAAGGTGTTGGCAAAGAATATGGAAAGTTGTGGACTGCCCAAAGAACAACACATCTGTCTTGGAAAAAGTATATCCCAAATGTTCCTTAGGGGCAAGGATAGTGAGATTTCATCTCACATACTTCAGATAGGAGAGACCAGACCCTGGAGAAGGACATCGTGCTTGGTAAAGTAACAGTGAACAAATGGAAGACTTTCAACCAGATGGATTGACACAAAAGGTACATAAGATCAATTGTGAGGATTACTCTGGATCACGCACTGTTTTGTTTTGTTATATAGGGATCACTGTGAGTCAGACCCAAAAATAAAACCAGCACCTAACAACAAAAATTAGGTATTTGCACTAATACGAGGCAAATGAACTGAAGTTCCATCAGAGACTAATGTATTGAAATATTTAAAACAAAAACTCCCGTCATGCCCATTTTTATTCATTGCAATCTTAAGCATTACAAAAGAGAAGTCCTTCATAGGATTTTCTTGGCTGTAGTCTCTCTGGAAAGAGTTCAGCAAGCCATTCTGTTAAAGAGTGGCTGGGTGGGTTCAAACCTCCTGCCTTTAGATGAACAGCCCATCACAAATCATATACATCCCTCACCAAGGGCATGTATTTGCATAATAGTTATTCAGTGTCCCCAACACCTGTGAGGCAGCTAGTGCAGCCTGCATTGTACACACATGAAACTATAGAAAGGGCAGTGAGATATCCCCAGAGTTAAAGTCACGACTGCAAACTTCAAGACTGCTATGGTTGACCCCAATTTTTCCCAAATCGTCAGCTTTAGCTGTGCCTGTAAGAGCACTACACCTACTGTCATGCTTGGCTTCGTGCTGCCCTATGCTGTTTCCTAGGATTCTGTAACTTTATTGATTGGCCTTTTACATCAGTGCTTTTCCCCATCTTATGAAAGCGGTTTTATTTTTTCCACCACTCCCCACCTGGTGTTTGCTCCCCAGGAGGCTGAGCATCTTTCTGCTTTTGTCTCTCAAAGCAGCAGAGTAAGATACGAACTAGGACGCTCAAAGAGAACCTTTGGAGTTTCCCTGGTGCTTCAGTATCATTTTAACTGACAAAAACAAGCAAACCCTCCTTAGTTTGCTTGTTTTTGTGCCGCCCAGGAGGTACAGGGATAGAGTTCCATTTCCAGATACGCTAGTTTAAGGAATGGCCACTCAGCTAAGGGAAGCCTAAATATTGAAGTACTAAATCATCTAACAATGGGCTCAGGCACAGGGACACTTGTTAGGATGTAGCAGGACCCTGCAGTGTTTCTTTGTGTTAGGCATAAGGTCGCTATGGCTTAGAACCAACTCAGGAGCAACTAACAAAATAACCAAACAAACAAACACTCACAGTGCTGGGAGAGTTACAGAGAACACTCTCTTCTCCTCATTGTATGCTACATCTACCCACCTTGAAAAAGAAAGATACTCTCCATTAGCGATTTCCAACTCTTTTATCTGATCAGGGTAGTGGAAAGACTTGTTTCATAGGAAGGGATTGTGTTTTGCTTTACAAAAACAAGAGTAAATAGCAAAATGATCTCTCTATACTCTGGTTATTTTGTTCCAGACAAATTTTAATTTTTTTAGATGCTTGAAATATTTTCTTTAATGCAAGATCAGTACACTATATCAAGCTAAGTTAGTTTTCAAAATAATTAACATGATGTTTATTCCAGCTCGTGTTTTAGCTGTATTGTTACTGCATCCAACAGCATCCTTACTGAGTTGAGGGTCGGCTATCTTCCCTCCAAAACTCTAGGATCCAATGTTTGTTTGATGGAATTACCATCACATGGTAAGATTGAATATCTTGAATTGAATAGACTTGGAGGAATCAAATACCCTGGGTTACTGATATGTTTGAGTCATTTTGACAGATACTGTCAATACATCTCATCAGTAGTTTTCCTCACCTCTGCTGACCCTCTGCTTTACTGAACACAATGTTCTGGTTAGTGACTGCTCTTTCCCAATGAAGTTTCCAAATCAATGCGCTCAAATTTCAACAGATTCTCTTCTAAGGAATATTCGGGTACTATTTTTACAAAGTGTAATTTATTCATTCTGTAGCACCCCAAGGTCTGTTTCATATTCTTCACCAATAGAACACTTCTTGTTTGTGGTTACACCAAAAATAAAACCCACTGTCAAGTCAATGCCAACTCATAGTGATCCTATAGGACAAGGTAATATTGTCCCTGTTAATTTCTGAGACTGTACACTTTTCACCCAATTGGTGGCAAGTGGATTTAAACTTTAGACCTTTCAGATTGCAGCCCAACTTCTAACCACTAGGTCTTTCAGGACTATTAATTGTTAAGCAACCTCGAATTTGGTTCCAACTTGGTGACCCTACGATGTCTAGTCCTACCTATGCCATGCTCACAATTCTTTGGATGTTTGAGCCCATTGTTGCAACCACTGCATCAACCATCTCATTGAGGGCCTTCCTCTTTACTAAGCAGGAGGACCTCTCTCAGGATTTAGTCTTTGCTAGTAACATGCTTAAAACTCGTGAGACCAAGTTTCACCACCCTCATTTCTAAGAAGTTCATGGTTATACCCCGTCCAAGATAGATTTGTTGCTTCTGACTGTCATGCTACTTTAAGGCAGTGGTTCTCAACTTTCCTAATGCCGCAGCCCTATCATACAGTTCCTCCTGTGGTGACCCCACAACCATAAAATTATATTTGTTGCTACTCCATCACTGTCATTTTGCTACTGTTTTGAATCAGGTGACCCCCGTGTAAGGGTCATTCGAGCCCCAAAGGGGTCGCGGCCCACAGGTTGAGAACCACAGCTTTAAGGGGTCTTTGTCACACACTGGCTATTAGCAACAAGATCCATTTACTTGGTAACCTCTTATCTTAAAACCATAAATCAAATAAAAGGCCTTCCTTCTCTAATTTGAATCTTCACAATGACCCCACGTGTAGGAATAGAGGAGACTAACCCACTTTTACAAATTAGAAAGCAGAGGCGTATCCACGGGAAGATGTTTGTTGGAGTCTCAACTGTAACTGAAGTCATCTCTTAGCTGGTATCCTTTCTTACAATACAATGGTCTTCATTCTTCACAGCTACCTCTGCTCTTTAAGATTTGCGGGGGTGGGGAAGGGAGTGCCCGTGGAAAACCTACAGCCATAGAAAGGAAATAGATATGAAAAAGCATTGTGTGCAAGCATGGCTGAATGATTTGCACTTAGCATTTAATTCTCTTGAAAACATGTTATCAGGTCCTCTCTAGAAGAACTTGAGAACTCTAGAAGCCCCGTGTCTAACAGATTTGGGTAGAATTGCCTCCTTTTCATGGGAAGAAAAATAATTAATTTTTTATCAGGCTGTCAAGGATGTTATGTCTTTCAGTAGCAGTTCACAGCGCTAAGACACATCGGACTGTCACATTTCTATGAACTATAGCCAACTTCAAAAAGCATTCAGTGATTCTGTAGAGAAGGATTTGCTCTCTTAATGGCAAATGCATTCGAGACTGCTGCGGTGCAAGTTGAAGTCACAATTGTTTTATATGGGAAAACATTAAAATTGGAAAAAACCAAGACTTTAAATTAGATATCATGCCTCAATTTTTGTATTTGTCTTTGTCTTCCTCTTGGCTAATCTGTGTCCATGTGCTCATCTTAAAATAAACATGGTCTTATAAGAAAATTTTCAGTGATTGGAATGAAGTGAAAAAGTACTTGTTGTTTTGCCTATCGACTTATGTCAGCTTTTTATATGTAGCAAATGCTACTAAAATCTAAAGTAAATGTGTTTGCTTAGACACGAGGTTTTGGTACCCTTTGATAATGTAATTCTGTGACAAAATAACCAACCAAAATATGATCAACATAAGGGATCCTTTAAAGGATTAGGAAGAGCAGAAACAGCAATCTAACCTACTTTGTTGTTTGTTGAGAGTAAAATACCAGTTCAATTTCTACTTGTACAATCAGTGACAAGGCTTCCATTCCTTCAGTATGTGACCATTCGCGCTCTGGTTTCTGCATTGCTTGCCCCCTTTAAGTTCCTATCTCCTGTCAGTGCGATTTCATGTAGATTGTCTTAAAAAAGGATAATGCTAAAGACAGATATATTTACTGGTTAATTTTTTTCCAATTGTTTAGAGATGTCAGGTGATATTTTTGGTGTAACGTTAGTTTAAAGATTATCTTTAAAAAAATAATTTTGAGGGTGGATCCAGTCTCATTCAAAGAGCTCGGGTACTATGGGCTTCCCCAGCTCTGCATTTTACCTTTTTTGCAGGGTTCTGCGATAGAGCCCGGGGTGAGAGTTTCAGTGAGGTGATCGGGTTCTGTCCAGTTCTCTTGGTCTCACTCTCAAGGAGACATTTAAGATGTTCCTGCAAGCAATTCGCCACACAGTCGTTTTGCACTCCTACCCCCAACTCTCTTTCCTCTGTGGCTTCTGGTAAATAAAGACCAACTATTGAATCTTGCAAGCTTTCAAGAGCTCTGGGAGCTATGAAAGTGACTGGGAGAGAGAAGAGAAGTCGGCCAGTTAACTGGGACTTTCCTCTAAAGCATTTCAAAGTGTCTGAGTGGAGAAGAGACAGAGAAGCGGTGCTTTGGTTTACATATTACATTACGTTGTTTCTTTGCTTGGGCTGCCTCATAAATATTGTTACCTGAATTCTTAAACAGTTTTATCTCAATTGATGATAAGTTTAGTCTTGCTATCACAGAGAGCCTTGTGCAGTTGATTAAGGCAAATATAGTTCGATTAAAATGCAATACCTTATCATTTGAGTTACCTTTGACCCATTTTAATGTTGTTTCAGTTTTCTATCATTTCTACTTTTTTATTTAACTGAGTGTTTTCTTTGTATTGTCTGGTCATTGTGGCTAGGCATTTATTTATTTGCCTCTTGTTGGTG
This sequence comes from Tenrec ecaudatus, assembly GCF_050624435.1. NCBI lineage: Eukaryota > Metazoa > Chordata > Mammalia > Afrosoricida > Tenrecidae > Tenrec > Tenrec ecaudatus. Next base: position 202,216,493 of record NC_134532.1, read on the forward strand.
TTTGTGTGATTGTCTGCCTATGGAATTCAGGATAAGGAGACCTATAGAGAAAGTAGCTGGATTATAATTGCCTAGGGGCACGGCAGGAGATAATGGGTGGAAATGAGGCATTAACAACAATGAGTATGATAGTAAAATCTTCTAAAATTTATTGTGATAATGATTGAACAAATCTTATTAGTACTGAATGATTAAATTATATGAAATGTGAAGTATATGCCAATAAAACTATTTAAAATAACTATTTTGTGCTAGGAATAATAAGCATTAATTTATCTTGGCATCTTTGATTTATGTAAAAGTTAACCTACTATGTGGGCAAGCATATCCATCCTTATTTCCACATTGGTGTTTGTTAAGGGTGCATGTCTATGGGTAATAAGGTCAAATGCTCAGGAATTTTGACCCACCAGGGAGTGTTGTGTTGAAGAGTTTGAATGATTTTTATGGAATGAACAGGAACTCTCATAAAAAGATGAGTTTAACCCCAGCTGAGATGATCACTAACGGAGGGAGAGAGACCAGAGACAGAGAAGCTAGTCTGAAATGGTCCATCTGGTAGCGGAATGGAATTCAGCACCTTCCCTTGTCATCTTAATTCAGTGTGATCAAGGAGTCACGGCGGCAGTTATCTTCAGTGGGAACACAGATGCCTTCTTCTGGTAGATCTTGTTAATTTAACATTCTTTGATATTAAGTTCTCTGCTTACTTCATTTAAATGACAATCTTCATGGTCATTTAGCAAGCAGTTAATTCCTTTCTCCCCTTGGCTATGGATGAATTGAGAATTTATGGATATTCTCCAACTTCGTCTATGGTCGGCCATGACCTTGAAGACCTTGTGGTGAGGCCTATGGGCAAATGTTTCATAAACAGCCTCTTATTCCTTGATAATTCTCACCTAGCAGGAAGAGACAGTCTAAGGGGAGATGAGTACTAAACTATTGCGGATTAAATTAGTGGTGGTGGATGGCCATCGTTAGAATCCAGGATGACCTTGGGGTTGTTCTTGGGTGCCTTTGAGTTCTTTCCTACTCAGCAACCCTCCGCATGACAGAACCAAACTGCCATGCTCTAGCCTCTTCATGATTTTTGTTTTATGTTCCAGCCACTGTGTATTTCTTTCTTTCTTTTTTCTTTCATTTATCTTCTACTTTACCAGCCATGATGTCCTGTTCTAGCTGAACATTATCTGATGTGTGGAGAGCTTCCACATTAGGAAAATATAGATTTGGATATAATTTTGCATTCCAGGTATGTATGGCAGTGGAAGCGCTTCTGAAATCCTCTAGCTCAGCTTCTCAATTGAACAACGTTGTAAAAGGAGCTCAAGAAGAAGTTTACCTGGTCCTTTTAGGGGCGGTGCCTGAGGTCCAGTTCATTGAAGACTTCCCCCAGTGTTCCCTGCGGTTCTTTTTGAAGCAAGGCTCTACTAATAGCTGAGCCAATCATACGAAGTGTCTGTACTTCAGGGTCCTTATCTATGCACACAGCAAACCAATAGGCATTGGCTTGATTCCCAACTCATGGACTTCGGTGTAGACCTGTGTTCTTCCAGGTTCTCACCGCTGATCCCCGGGCCCTGTGGCCATGGCCCTTCTCTGAGGGCTCAAAGGGAACCTATGAATGTTTGGTTAATAGACAGGGACTAATAGACAGGGACACTGATGGTTTGCACCATTCTGGTCTCTGGTCTTATATTACTATTTTTTAGTTGATTCTGATTCCTGGTGACTCCATGTATTACAAAGTAGAACTTCTCCTTAAAGTTTTCTAGGATGTTGTGTTAGACAGGGTTCTCTAGAGAAACAAAACAAGGACACTGAGGTATATGTATATTTACATGTGTGTATATATTTATATATGGGTGCATATGTGTGCATATATTTCTACATGGGAGTGTATGTGTGTATACATATACACACACATATACATATAGGTTCATGTACCAAAAAGGCACACGACAGCAAAATGATCCACACAGGAGTACAGACAGCTCACTCCAGCTCACTTTTGTGGGACAGTAAATGGACTGAAGACCTGTCTAACTCGGGAGGCCAGTGGCTCACGGCCAAGGACTCAGACAGCGGGACGCTGAGGTGAGGAAAGCAGCACAGGGCAGTGATGCAGCATGGCAGAGCAGGTCTAGAGGATCCTCAGGATGTAGACGCAATATGGCCCGCCGGTGCAGCCCCAGCCCACAGGCGGAAGAAACAGTGGAGCGTCTCCATGTGGCGCAACACAGCACAGCACAGTCGAGCAATGGGATAGAGCGGAGCACTGTGCGGCCACAGGTAGCAGAGCGCACAGCTGAGCCGGAGCAGCAGCTAACTCAGGCAGCACGCAGGTCAGATCACCAGGGAGAGAGAAAGAGCCTGGTCTTGGGGACACATTTATCCAGGTAGCCCTCCCATGAAGCTGCGACCTGATTGACAGGGTAAACCCCGCCCCCAGGGTCCTATGATAGCCATGTGGACACATACAAAATTCCTCTATCACAGATGTAATATTTATTGAAGCATACTATCAGAACTTTCTTTTGGGTGAGTGTGAACCACTAACTTTCAGGTTAGTAGTGTGAAACTTGTTAGTGTTATCCAAGGAGCTGGTCCATAATAAGGCTTAATTATAATGTATCCACCATTTGATTTAATGAGAATTAAAGTGAATTATTATGTGTCTGATGAAAATACCCTAAACATTGTGTATAGTATTGCTATTTCTGTTTATAATCGTGATGATGTTATAGCATGGGGTGCTGTTTCATTCTGTTCTATATATTATTGCCATTAGTTGAAGACAATTCAACAATTTGAAAAAATCTATTGGGTCACAAGGAAGGAATTAGTCAGCCAGGGTGCAGTATAGCACTGATGAAACACACAACATTACTCCATTCTGTAATGCTTCCTCCTTCCCCACACCCCCACTATCATGACCCAGTTCTACTTCACAAATCTAGCTAGACTGGAGCATGTACATTGGTACAGATAAGAGCTATCAAAACATGGAATCCCGGACAGATAAACTGCTTATGAACTGTAATAGAAGTAGTAATACCATGAGGACAGGGGAAGATGTGAGGAGAAGGGGGAGAAAGGGGAACTGATCACAATGAACAACTTATAACAACCCCCGCGGGGGGAATGAACAACAGAAATGTGGGTGAAGGGTGAGCGCAGATGGTTTATCGTTTGAAAATAACAATTATTTATTATAATCAAGTGTTCAAAGGGTAGGAGGGAGGGGAAAAGGAGCTGATATCAGGGGCTTACGTAAAAATAAATTGCTTTGAAAATAATGATGGCAACATATGCACAAAGGTGATTGATACAAAAAAATTTTTTAAAGGTGATTGATACAATTGATGTATGGATTAGTATAAGTGCTATAAGAGCCCCCAATGAAATGAGTTTTAAAAACAACTCTCGGGAAATAAGTAGATGATAATCTCTTTTTCTAGATCCTTGGTTGTCAATAACGGTGTGTTTATATACAAGGCTGTACTCTTTTTAGATACTGGCAGCCATATCTTTCTTCGGAGGATCAACTGATCTGTTTTAATCTTTGAACACTCACTTAGCCACGCACTAACTGAGGATTAGTTAACCACTGAACAACCAGGGCTCAAAAATTTTGAAAGAATTATCTAATAGGTACCGGTATCCCAAGTTTCCCAGGTTTAAACATATTCTTATACCAGGGGTCTTCAAAATATTCATGGAAATATTCATTATCTTTTTATTCCATTTATTTCCACAAACTTTTGAAGCCCACTCAGATATAAGTTCTTCTTCAGGTCAGTAGTTCGGAAACACCAGTCACTCCATGGGAGAAAGGTGAGATGCTCCACTCATGTCAGTACGTACAGTGTACAGAAACCCACAGAAGCAGCTCTGGCTCTGCCCTCTAGAGTGTCAATGAGTCAGTGTTGACTCAATGGCAGTGAGTTTGTATATGTAAGGTTGCATTGTCATCGCATTCCCCTTTTGCCCCCCGCCCAATAATCAGCAGATAAGATGACAGCAATTTTAAACCATCTAACTCTTGTTAACACAGAATTTTATGGGAAATGTCTATATTTTTTGCATTTGATAAATTGATTATTCGATTGTATTATATTGAGTTGCTGTTTATTGTTCTTGATTTTCCGGTGCATAGGGAAAGCAATCTTATGGTCAGTAGTGTTTATAGACAGTAAACAACAACTTTTAACAACTGTGGAAATAGAAGGTTTCTCTCCCAATTTGCTCAGTCATTGGAATTTCTTCAGCAGCACATCTGAAGAAGTCTTCCTCTCCAAGTATTCCTCCTCTGGATTTGATATCATGCTGATGTAAGAGAGAGTTGTGACCTTGATATTATCTGCAAGTGTTTTCTGCTCATTTATAAAAATAAAATCTGATAGAATTAGATGAATCTGGTATCATTGAGAAGGTTAAATAGTTTTTCCCCAAATTCCAGTTTTCTGTATAGGTCTGTACTTGTAGTTAGAAGATCCCTTTAACTTTCTACACAACCAGGAAACTACAGTGATTGATAGCCCTTAAGTCTAATGGGAAAATAAGACTTCCAGGTTCACAGCCACTACATTTCATTATGAGTGACATCATCATTATAAACCTCTCCCAATTTAAATTCTAACTGAAAACTCTCTAGCAATAGGAGCAGTATTTAAGGTACAATGCCCTAGTAGGAAATGCAGAATGCACAGAAGTGGAAAGGTTAGTGGACTGGGAAAACCTGATTCAAAAGCTCGCTTTAAAGTGTTAAAGAGCCAAGCGGTCACTTGGAGGACTACAGTGTACCTGATGCAGGACTTGGCGCTGTCAATCAGGTCACAGGTGTACGAAGTCTGACCATGAAGAAAGGCAACGACAAAAGAACTGGTGCCTGAAAATTAGGGTGCTGGTGAAGACGTTTTAAAGGAGCATAGATTGCCAGAAAAGCAAGCACATCTATCTTGGAAGAGGTTCTTTAGAAGAATGGGTTTCTTAGAAGCCAGGATGGCCAGACTTTGCCCCACATACATTAGACATGTCATCAGGGCAGAACAGTCACAGGGAAAGAACAGGGTGCTTGGTAATATAAGAAGCCCTAGTGACCTAGTGGTTATGAATTTGGCTGTGAACCAAAAATCAGCTGTTAGAAAGGACCAGCTGAGACTTTCTCCTCCCCTGATGAGTTACAGTCTGGAGACCCACAGGGGCTCCCCTACCCTGTTTCATGGGGCTGCTGTGAATCAGAATTGGCTCCATGTTATGATTTGGGGGTGGGGGTAGAGATTTTTTTTGGTCATGTAGCAGGTCAGCAAAAAGGAGCAAGACTTTCAATAGCATGGATTGCTATAGGGGCTATGCATGGATTGCTACAATGGGCTTTGAAATAACCGTTGTGAAGTTGGGGTAGGGATTGTATTCTATCCTGAAAGACTTGTTACAAGTTGAGACCAGCTCCATGGCAGCCAACAACAGCACCCACTTCTAGACGATTGAGAAGTACCCCTACCTCCCAGGGAATCTGGAGAGTCTGAACCTGGTGGGACTGTCTCGTTTTGATGGGTCTGAAACATCCTCTTCCTTTGATTAGGAGCAGTCCTAGCCCTGTTTTTAACCACTTCTCTTAAAGAGAGCGAGGAAGGCACAGCGGCTGTGTGGGGCGATGGTGGCGGTTTTGCTGGTTTCTTCTCTACCTTCTTGAGGTGAATCCTAGTTTGGTTTGCTGGTCCCTGTACCACATTCAAAGTCACTATTCAACTGTCCACGAAGGCGTACATCTTCGTACTGTGTCGACAGGTTTCAGCAGCACTTCTAGACTAGGACAGAATAGCAGAGAAAACCTGCTGATCTACTAATGGAAAATCAGCTTGGGTGATCTCTATCGATCCCAGAAACAGATTATATTATGCATCACTTTGGGGTTGATATGGTTGCATTTCCTCATAACAACACCACACAGATAGAGATATAGCATTAGATATATTTATGCCACGTAATTAAGAATATTATTATATAGCTGAATATAAGTAAATATCTAATTGTTGAGCTGAATTAGATTTAAAATGAATGTTGTACCTCGCGACACTTTCCTTTGGCTGTGCTAGTCAGCCACTGCTATGTCTGTGCTGGGTAGTAAACGATCCCAGCATTCACTGCGCTTCCAACAACAAGCAGGCATCCTGTGCTCACAGGCCTGTGGGGGTCTGCGGCTCACATGCTGGAGATTGTGTATGGCTGGGAGTCTCATCTGGGTGGAAAGATAGTTAGATCTCTTCCACATGTATTTTTCTCAGTATCCTTTCTGAAGGGGTGTAAGATTTTTGTCAGGGACACAAGAGCTGAACCAAACCTCAAAAATACATTCCAGACCTTTGTCATATACATAAAATTCACTCGCATCTTATTGGGCAAAGCAAATGATATAACGAAGCCCCAAATCAAGGTAGTGATAGAAGGTACATTCTCCCATAGTACAGAGGCGTGAAAGATTGCAGTACACACTTGAGAAGTAACTATTATTACTCCCCCTCTGCCTTTGTACTACACGCAACCCCGTCTTTCCTTGTGTCCTATGTGCATTTTTCTATGGCCTTGTAACACCAGAATGGAAGCTACTTTCCAAAAAGCAAACCCAGCTCTGTGTAGTTACAGTGAGTGATGTTCTGGGCCTCACATGCATGTTTCCCCCATTCGTAATGATATGTTAATGTATACTAGGATGGAGTTAATTTGTTTGAGACAATAATTTAATTATAGTCTCAGACTTTCCACAGCATAAACATCTTAACAGGGAAGGAAGACACAGGGATTAGCTATAAGAGTGTAATTATGAAATAACAGACCAATTAAGAGATGTAAATTCATTTTAAGAAAAACAAGCATTTTAGGATGTTCCCTGTCTGCTCCTGAAAGCACACATAATTAGTACATTAGAGAGGAAAACAGAATATTCACAGCGTTTGGGGCAAGGGTATGTCTGCGTCTCTGTTTTATTCTTCCTTCTTCTGCTCTGTGCGAGTCTATCTCTGTCATACGCTTACTGATGCGTTTTCTTGGCTTTATATGGACTCGAGTTGGCATACTTGGAAAATTATTAACTTTGTTTGCAATAGACTTCATGTTCAATATGCCATCATTTAAACAAAGTTTACATTTCTAAATCATTGAGGAGAAAAATGAGACTGTCTACTTCTGTAAAGATTTAAAATCTCAGAAACCCCAAAAGCATTTCCAGCCTGCTCTGTAGGCTCACTATGAGTCAGCATCAACTCGAGGTGCAGTGACTTTATATATTTTTTTTGACATGGATTGAAAGTACCAAAAGAACTAGCAGACCTGTCTTGGAAGAAGGACATCCAGAATGCTCCTTAGCCATAAGGGTGACTGGACTTTGTCTCGCGTACTTTAGACATGTTGTCAGGAGAGGCTGCATCCTGGAGAAGGACATCATTCTTGGTAGAGTCAGCAAACAAGAAGGCTCTCTGATGAACTTGCCTCTATGAGCAGAGCCATCTCATTTCTTTCATTATTTGATAATTTCACCAAAGATGAAGTAATCCTGGAAGAAACCAGCTAGCTAGCACAGTGGATTAAGTGTTGGGAGCTCAGCTCAAAGTCAGCAGTTCAAACCTCCCAGCTGCTCTGCGGGAGGAAGACGAGATTGCCTGCTCCTATAACTATTTGCCATCTCAGAAGCCATAAGGAGTTATTCTTCACTGTCGTGTAAAGTTGCTGTGGGTTGGAATTGAGCCAATGGCAGTGGGCTTACTGAGTCCTGGTGGTGGAGCCATGAAATACTGGACTGCTGGTGTACAGATTGGCCATTCAAACCCACCGAACACCATCAGGACAAGACAGTCCTGGTGCTCTGCTTCTGTAAAGATGGCTGCTTCCAAGAAAACCTGTAGTTTGCTACACATCCGTCACATGGCATTTCTATGAATCAAAAAGGGACTCAATGGTGACCAAAACAACCATTGAAGTTTTATGTTACCTTAAACATGTCTATTTCAATCAGAGATATTAATAAGCGTCAAGTTTAAAACGTGAAATAGGTGATGAAATTACTTTGGGAATCCTGCGGTAACATTTTACATGAATACAGCAATTTTCAGAACCTGTTATATGAGAAAGGATATTTTAAATTTCCTGGAAAGTTATAGAGACGTCAGCCTCTAAAATGTCTTTTGCTGTGGTGATTTGGAATCCTATAGACTGCACGACTATGTCCATAACACGTTTTACAAGCTACCATGGGGTCACATCTAAGTTACAGCGACCCCTTGTGTGTCAGAATAGAATTATGCTCCCAGGGATTAAAATGTTGATATGTTCAGAAGTAAAGCGCCCAGTCCCTTCTGGCCTTGGACTTCCTGTCTTTCATTTATCAGCAGAGTTCATGAACCCTTGAAATGTGCCACTACCCTCTCTCAAGCACTTGACTTTCCCAGATTTCAATGAATATTTTGGGGCAAAGTAATGTGGGTCTAGCCAGGCATCTCTCATGCATCCTGTTTGGTAACACAGTCCTTCCAATGTGTCCAAGCTCTCCTTTATATTTTTTCCCCAAGCTCTTCTCTTACTGATTAGCGAGATGTTGTTTTGTCTTTTACACTGTGTTTACTTTGCAGGGCATTGACTTCTGCTAGGAGTATCTGGTGGGTGCTACAGCATCCTCTCTGTGGACTACAGCTTCCTCCCATAGTCTTTGACTTCTCATCATTCCCAGTAAAGAAGAACAGAACAGCCTCTCCTTTGCAGATACACACCTGATGTCAGTCTCAGTGTGGCCCCATCTGTGCTCACAATCATAACTGTGGTACTTTGATGGAAATAGGCTCCTTAAATGAGGTGTACCTGTGAGGTTGTCTATTTTGGTTATTCAAGGTTGTCATGGGGCAGTGAGATTTTTGTACTAGAAAATGTAAGCTCTCTTAAGTATTTTGCAGTGTGCCAGTTTTGAAATGGCACACAAAAAAAGATTTCGTCCCATGATAACATGGGACACGAATATATTTGCAGGAATATATATTTTAAGTGGTCATGTGGTGTAGTGGAAAGAGCACTTAAAATTTTAAATAGAAATGCTATTTAGATTTAATCTAAGACCTATTTAATTAAGTTCACGGACCACAATGGTTGGGTATTGTGATAGTGAAATAGACAAATTCCTGAAACATTTCGCACTTTACTTTTGTCAGCTGGAAGGGGGTAAAGGAATGCCAGTTGAACAGGACGCTTTGATTAAAGCAAGTAGAAATATCTGGTCCGAGGTCTGTCATGGAGAAGGCAGGGAGGCAATGTTGGTCAGCAACTTTCAGTAGGCTCTGCTTGTTTTATAAGATCTGAGACAGACCTATAAAAAAAGTCACTGTGGAATTTGAGCAATTGAAAATAAATATACTTAAATGATAATTTTAAAGAATCTCTGAAACACATTGCTCTTCTGTTCCTTTGTCATCATTTTGTCTTCCCCTTCCCTCTCCTTCCTTTGGAATCCTTCCTCTCTCCTCCTTCTCTTCTTTTCTCTTTCTTTCGCTCTTCTTTCATTTCAGCCACCCTGGTTCCTCCCTTCCCCTTTTCCTTTCTTCTATTCTCTCTCCTTTGTCTAAAGGACACACTTTCTGGCGACTCTCTGAATGTCCAGGTTGCTGGCTGATAGCAGAGTTTTCTCTTCTCACAGATTCCAGGGATTACGACGAGCAAACACTGTAGTTGGTGTAGTGGAAGAGACGAAACAAGAAAGCAGTTCCCCTTGCCAGGCAGCCGTCCTCCTTCCCTTGCTGAGTCCCGGGGGACTTCTTAGGAGCACTTTGCTTTGCAGTGAAAATAGTAGTTTTTGTTTGGAGCCCTGCCACTACCCTAAAAGGGATAGGCCAGCATTTTAGAAACTTCACTGAGATTGTACATAAATCTGCTGCTGACACATACACTTTGTTCAAACCGGTGAGTATATGTGTGATATATGTGCCAATACCAGGTATCCTTTTGCTATTTTGCAGAGAAAACACGAAGAAGCTAGAAGGCTGCAGTAATGTGAAGGTACTTGCTCTGGCTCTTCTAGCCACTGTATTTGTGAAACGCTAGGTCAGACTAGGCAAAGTGATGTAGACAGCTATAATTTGGTGATTTTGCCATTCCACTTAGTATAAGAGTGAGCCATTTCTGAAGCAGGACCAGAGGATGCCGCAGTCAGCAGGAGGAGGAGCCAGGCATGTGTGTTATCCTTGTATGGAGACATAGGAGCAAAAGAGACCATGAAGATGTAGCTTTGGGAGCACCAGATACCATGGGATGGGGTGGCTGCCTTCCATGGCCTCCTAACAGGTAAAGCTGAGTGCCTGGAAGCAGGAGGCTGGCCTGCAGAGTAGGGTACTCTTTAGAAACTTATCAGCCCAAAGGGGTTTTATATCACCCAAGCAGGGCAGCGGCCAAGGGGTCTTGTGGCTTCGAGGCTGAGGAGAGTGACATGAATGCCACTGTGGGATGATTGAGAAGAGGCACTTATTTGGATAAAATGATGAAATCATTAATATTTTCGGATTCTTATGTGTAGTAACCTGCTAACTTCCCAACACCCCCACCCCCAAACTTGTATTATCTGTGGGTTCTGTGTGACCATTGCAATGGATTACTAAACCCAGAAGAGAAATAGTGTCTCATAGGGAGGATGCCAGACTAGCATAAAGGAAGTTGGGGGGTGCAGGCATATCTGACTACAACTTCAAGGAAGCATTCGTGAGCAGACGAGTAATTGGATTCTCCTTCTCCTTCAGGGAGGATCCTCTGGTGATGTGTGGTTACAACAAGTTGGTCTGTGATCTATAAGGTCAGCAGTTTGAAACCACCAGCTGCCTGCAGGGAAAAAGGCAGGAATTTCTACTCCGTGCTGTAACATGTTAGAGTCTCAAAAACTCACGTGGGAAGTCGTAGCCATCCTCTAGGGTCACTATGAGTCGGCATCACTGGATGGCACTGAGCGTGGTTGCTTGTCCTTCACGAAGGAGCCCTGATGGCATAAGAGTTATATGTTGAAGAGCTCCTGCGAGGCCAGGCAGTGAAACCACCAGGGGCTCTGCAGGAGAAGCACAGGGCTTTCTACTCTCATGAACGAACAGTTGCCATCTTAAAAACTCACAGGGGCAATGCCGCACTGTCTCATGTGATTGCTATGAATCAGGATCAACACAAGGCAGTGGGCTTGGTTTGGTTTGCATTTTCTCCTTCACATAGTTAAAGGAAGAAAAAGGTGCTCCCCGTGGCATTTTTCCAAGGGCTGTGTTATTTTTCAGAGAAAGAAATACTAGGAAGCCATCTGATATGGATTGTTTGTGCGCCAAGGGCTAATTAGGAAGAGCAAGAAATGAAAGAGCAGTGGTGGAAGTTTAGAAGAGAAACTATAGCCTAGTTGAGAAGTCTGCTACAATTTAAAGCCTATGGATTACATATTAAGCTGGAGACTTCTCATGGCTATCAAAGAATTAAGGGCTGATGACCCTGGGATTGACAGGAACTCTGTAAACTACAGAGTCTTATGAACCCAAGGTCAGCAGGTCATACGTGTATCTAAATAGGTGAATGAATCCAAGGTTGGCAAGTCAAGTGGGATGCTGCTGATGGCACCCAGAATCAGCAGGCAATAGGGCTGGCAGGCCATTGAGTTAAGTCCAAAAAATCAGAAGCCAAAAGTCAGATGAAGCATTTTGTCCAGGAAAAAGCAAGCAAACTTTCCACAGTCACTTTTAATTTTTATTTTTTACTTTTTAAAAACATTTTATTAGGGACTCATACAACTCTTATTACAATCCATGCATATACACACATCAATTGTATAAAGCACATCTGTACATTCTTTGCCCTAATCATTTTCTTTTTTTTTTTTTACATTTTATTAGGGCCTCATACAACTCTTATCACAATCCACACATATCCATACATCAATTGTATAAAGCACATCCGTACATTCTTTGCCCTAATCACTCTCAAAGCATTTGCTCTCCACTTAAGCCCTCTGCATCAGGTCCTCTTTTTTTTTCCCTCCCCTTCCTTCCCACTCCCCCCCCCCTCATAAGCCCTTGATAATCCACAGATTGTTATTTTGTCATATCTTGCCCTATCCGGAGTCTCCTTTCCCCCACTTCTCTGCCGTCCATCTCCCAGGGAGGAGGTCACATGTGGATCCTTGTAATCAGTTTCCCCTTTCCAACTTTTTATATAGGAAGCAGGCCATACCTCTGAGCAAACTGCCTTTCAGTTGCATCAGGCCTGTGATATGAGGAAGGGGTTGACTTCCACCCTCATCTACATTTGCTCAGCTTCTCACAGCAGGTCCCATCATGGGATGAATTTCATTATGGTAGGTTCCACCAGTGGAAAATTATTAGGCCTCAATTGTGAAACCATGGAGAGTCTCAGTACAGCCAAGTTGACGAAAAACCTAACTATCATAAATTCTGTACATAAATAAAGTTTTAGGGCTAGGGTATATTCAAGTCATTCATTCTTCTCTTTTCATGATTTTCTAACCATTTAATTTTTATAAATTATTATAGACATATGAGGGGGCTTTAAATAATTAGTGAATAAATGGAATTAAGATAAATCACATTTCCCTACCTACTTTTAGAAGCTCCTTCGTATATAAAGTGTTAGTGTATATTTTTATGTTGTTTTGTTTTGCTTTTAAATCTTTGAATTGAGTGAATTTTGAGAAATCTGAGAGTTTCTTGTGATCAAAATCTAAGTTAATTCCTCTTTTAAGCAGTAGAACCTTTTTTAAATTTAGGAATTAGGTTGTGATTTTGAAGAAGTAGTACCACTAACATTGAGTTGATTCGAATCTATAACCACCCTCAGAGGGTTTCCAAAGGTGCAATTAACACAGAAACCACCTCACTCTTTTGCTGTGGAGTGGCTGGTGGATGAGAAGGCTGCCTTCACATTTATCAGTCCATCACTGAACCAACAGTGCCAAAGGGTGTTCAATAAATTTTAGTAGAATTGAATGGAGTCAAAATGGCATGGCACTGAGTGCTTTAGACATTTTGAGCTCAATAACACTCTATATGAATTGATGTCATCAAGGTCAGGGCCATAAAGTTGACAACCTATTCTGAAGAGGGCTGTTTCAGCAGAACTCCGTCATCTTTTCAAATCCTGCCTGTGATCATGGTACCATCTCTTGTGGACTCGGGACTTCTCTGAGGTCAGAGGCTGAGTTCGTGGAATTGATACCCTAAGGGGAACATTTAACAGTTGCTTTTTATAGTCAGGGTACTTTATAAGGCATTCACAGAGTTCAAACTGGGAGAGGATGCTGAAATTAAACAACTGTCACCATTATACACTTACCTCGCATCGCTTGTTTTAAAGATGCAGCATATTGTAGGGAAGATGCACTCTCAACTGCTGTACTGACCTAGGAATTGCCTTAAAGTGAAGTCTATCCATCAGCTGAAGTATGAGAGCCCAGGTTTCTCAGAAGTCTTGTGAGATTTTTTTTATTTAGAGACTGTTGAAGCCTTAATGATTGGTTCTAAGGGGATTCTAAGTCTCTGTGTGGTACAGGTGATGTTCTTGGTTGTTAATTGAGTTTGGAGATTTGAGTTTGCCCAGAGTTACTTCACAAGAAATACCTGGCAATCTACATCCAAAATATCAGTAATTAAATATCCCATGGAGCTCAATCATAGTATGACAGCCATCCATACCATAAGTCAAGTTGACTTACTTGACTTGGTGGAAAACTTTATGCATGCATTAGTGTAGTATATTCCTTTATGTTAATTAAGCTGGGTTATCTGGAGAAGCAAAACCAGTGACACACACACACAGTTATTTTTAAAAGTTTTATTGCCACTTCATCCACATGTCATACAATTTAATGTCAGCAATATCAAGAAGAGTTGTACAATTATCATCACAATTCTAGAACATTTCATTTTGTACTCAATGTTAGTCATGTAGGAACTATGTACATGTTAGTATATAGTACTAAAATAATGCACTCATTATTTTTTAATTGTGGAAAAATATACACAACAAATCATTCTGCAATTCAGCAACTTCTACATTTTTAACTCACTGCCATTGATTAGACTCCTCATATCCTTTTCCAAATTATTCTACCACCATTAAGGTCAACTCAATGCCTCCTAAGAAACAACTTCACCCATTACATCCATTGGTCTGGTTTCTTTTATTTTCTTCTGTAGTCTTCTTGATATTGTATTCACGTATCATACATCATCCTTATATTCACATATCATCACAATCAATTTTAATGCTCCCTCCTCCCTCCCGCATTCACTGTTTGCTCCCTAAACCCCCTCAAACCCACCCCCCAGTACCACATCCCCAATAAAACGTTGTAAGTTACTATCTCTATACATTCACTCTGTCTGTGCTTCACAAACTGGGAGAAACATATTTTTTAATGGCAAGAAGAAGAACTAGAGATATTTATATCAAAAGCAAAGCTAGACTGGATGTGCTTTTAAAGCCACGTGAATCTAGCTTTGTGGATCAGTTGTTAAGCTGGATAATTTTATGGTCTGGTGCAGTATGGAAGGCTGATAAACCAACCCAACAGCAGTAAGAACCTCACAGTCTGATAGATTGCACATGCATTCGAATCCAAGATTGGCAAGTCAGGTGGCAAGAAATATGGCAGGCCAGGTATTAGGGAAGACCACTGACTAAAATCCAAGGAACCAGAGGTTGATGAGCCAGATGGAGGGTTCAGATTCAGCAAAGTGTAATTGAGCGTGTTTTACTGTGTACCCTGATTTAGAAAACAGGTTACACCTGAGGTGCTTCCTTTCAATTGGGTCAGGACTGTGACTTGAGTAATGGGTTGTATTCTACCCTATTTATTTTTATATCGCTTGACTGCTTATACCAGGCTGGTCCTACTGGAATGGATTACATCATATTAGATCACATAAGGGGGATAACAAAGCTCTAACTACCAAGCGACTGAGAATCCTAGCCCAGCCAGTTTGACATGAAACCCACATATCACAATTGCATAGTTGTTTTCAATTAGACATCTAACAAATTTGAGAGGCAATTTAGACAATACATGAAGACTTATTCTTAAATTTTGGGTCATATAAAACAGTAGTTGGCTTTCCCAGGCGACTGCCGAAGATGGCGGAGGGGCAGGTCCTGGTGCTCGATGGCCGTGGCCATCTCCTGGGCCGGCTGGCGGCCATAGTGGCCAAGCAAGTGCTGCTGGGCCGCAAGGTGGTGGTGGTGCGCTGTGAGGGCATCAACATTTCAGGAAACTTCTACAGAAACAAGTTGAAGTACCTGGCTTTCCTCAGGAAGCGCATGAACACCAACCCCTCCCGCGGCCCCTACCACTTCCGGGCCCCAAGCCGCATCTTCTAGAGAACTGTGCGAGGCATGCTGCCCCACAAGACCAAGCGGGGCCAGGCTGCCCTGGACCAGCTCAAAGTGTTTGATGGGATCCCACCCCCCGATGACAAGAAAAAGTGGATGGTGGTCCCTGCTGCCCTCAAGGTGGTGCGACTGAAGCCCACACGCAAGTTTGTTTACCTGGGCAGACTAGCCCATGAGGTGGGCTGGAAGTACCAGGCGGTGACAGCAACTCTGGAGGAGAAGAGGAAAGAGAAGGCCAAGATCCATTACAGGAAGAAGAAGCCGCTCATGAGGCTGCGGAAACAGGCAGAGAAGAACTTGGAGACCAAGATCAACAAGTACACAGAGGTTCTAAAGACCCATGGACTCCTGGTCTGAGCCCAATAAAGACTTAGACCTTCAAAAAAAACCCCCAAAAAACAGTAGTTGTTGTTAGGTACCATTAAGTCAGTCCGACCAATAGAGCCCTTCCATATGACAGGACAATGGACTACCTGGCCATCCACCATCCTTACAATTGTTCCTATACTCAAGCTCATTTTGCAGCCACTGTGTTAATGGCTTCCTCTTTTTGATGCCCCTCTATGTTTGTCTAAAAGGGTGGATTCTGTAATTTAAAGCAAATGCCAAGATTAAAATCTGTCACAATTCTACAGAGGTTCATATGCAGAGAGATCCCAGAGCATAAATGAGTTTCATTCCTCCATGTGTTTTTAAGTCAAATATATTCCTAACTCAGAGTGATTAGGTATGAGTCATATCTAATGCAGTCTAATGTTTGCCTAAGTTTATAGTAGTATATAATGTACCTTTCTATGCACAAAGGGATATTAAAGAAACACTTTCAAATAAAGCATTTTAATATAATATTTTGATGTGCATCTCTGAGTAGCAACCAACTGGTTTAGTTCATAATGAAAGTTGTAGGTACCTTTGATTTTTAACATAATAGGCTTTACTATTGGTTCATGAATACAAGTAGTTCATACAGTGATTATTAGTAACCCGTTAGTAAATGAAATTTAGAAAAGGTTTCAATGAGTCAACAGTTAAACACAAGGCTGTGGACCGGTTCAGTTCCAATTAGGCCCTTTTCTGAAAATTTGCTTTTCCACCCCAGCTATTCTGAATCAGGTCCTACATTTTAAAAGATCCTGGTTTTCATCATAGACACGTAAGAATCACCTAGGGGCCTATCAGAGTGTCCTGGAGAATCACTTAACAACATAGAAGCTGGTTCAGTTTGTCTGGGGTGAAAATGCAAATTTTTCAGCAAGGAGTCTAATCTCAATGAACTTCTTCCAGCCCTGATTTAATATTCCTGATTGCCCATCAGCAACTGGGTGGAGAGGGATAATTAAAGGCAAATCGCTAACTGAGCTCATCAGCAAGCTCATGCTCACCTATTCATTTCAGCCTCCTTGGATTGAGAGATTTTCCAGAAAAGGAAGTTATATTAAATATTGAAGTAAACTTTCACTTGGGAAAGAACTGCATTTGGAAACTGATATATGTGGTATCACAATTTATCTTCTAAATAGTTTCTTCTACCTTGTCTGCTAATTTTTAGTATGTATAACAGTGGACAGACAAATCACTCATGCATTTTTAAAATAACTTACTGTTTATATTAAAGTAGTATTTCATTGCTGTTGAATTTTATGGAATCTTAAACATGAAAAGATCATATTGTTTTCACTATGAAACATCATCACAAAATGAGATGATGGCATTTGTAGATTTCCTTGTAAAATGAAGTTGGATCAAAATCCATACTATCTTGGTGACCCCAAAGGGAAATATATACACTTTTGGTCACCGGTTCAAGTTTTGTAATAATTTTTATTCACACACAATTAAATCCCTTTTTCTTTTCCTCTGTAATTGTGCCTGAGTCTCTCCATAACTACTCACAATCCACATTTCTCTTCAAATATCACAGTAAGTTCCTCTCACAGTTAAATGTGCCAACATTCAAGTCTGTCAACATGTAAGGAATCATCTTCTGAAAATATTGAGAAAATATTGACTAAGTGCCAAGTACAGTAATGGATGCTGAAAAGAATAGGTGTGTGCAATCTATGCCTTATCTGTAGCATCCCTAAATTAACATTGTACTATCATTTTCCCTATGTCCATTTGAGAGGAAGGAGGTTTCTTCTGCTATAACTTGCACATTACATGAAATTACATTACATTACTGCTGACCATGAGCCACATCAAGTATTCAACACTACAGACAGACTAAAACACCCTTCTTTACAGAACATATAAAAAAGTGTTATATTTAAAATATCACATTTAGGAAATACATGGAGGAGATTGGCAGTCTCACTGCTGCACACGGTAACTATTAGCTTCTTTGTTTCTTTAATACCATTGCTCTTTTTTTTCCCCAGATGCAAGACTCCTGCCCTCTCCTGGCCTCACAGTAATAACAAGTTAAGAAAACTGCCATTTTCAAAAGCACTTTCCAATTTCTTCCCTCTTTCTGCCCATCGGGTATATTTGCCCTCTAATTCTAGATGAGGCAAGATAAGCAGGTTGGTTTTTATGTGGAAGCCTGGGAAATAGGCTGAGTGAGCAGGTTAACCTATCTAATGCCGTCAATGACAAATTCCCATGCTTCTGCTAGGGGTTCCTGGCAGAGTGCAGAGTCAAATTTTGACTTGAGTGCTTGCTTACTATAGTTCAGAGACTATACTCTCAATTTACAAACTTTGGGTCTCAATAAGCACCTACCTTACAGTCCTCTGGGATCCTACCCCTGTGACTTTTGTTTATACCCAACTCAAATATCCCAGTCTCTTCCCTTTGAGTACCATTCCTACTTTGCTTACCTCTGGTAATCTATCCTGCTATCTTTAATTGATGAGCCTGGATAAAACTGGCTGCTAGAAAACAGATACCAGTTGTGACTTGGTATCTGTTTTGTATATTTTGGTTTCTTAAACTGTCAGTTTATATTGATTGAATTGCGCCCCCACCCAAATTACCTATTCATGTTATTGTGGCACTTGACTGATTTTGACAAGTCTTGAAAGATATATATTCATTTGGTTGACATTTAACATACAAAATGAAACTCCTTTTAAGACATTTATAAAGACTTGAGAGATTTTATTGGCCATGTATTCTTTAGTCTATGCATCAGTTTTTTATAATACCAATGTTATTTTAATGAATAATCATTAAACGTTTTAATTTTAGCCTACATTCATTCAGACTCTAGTTGTTTAACACTGTTGTTATTGTTATTAGATGCCATTGAGCCACTTCTGACTCATAGCGATCCTACATACAACAGAATTAAACACAATTCAGTCCTGGTCCTATACCATTCTCACTATAGTTTTGTTTTATGTTTTTATTTAAAAGATCATTTTATTGTGGGCTCCTACAGCTCTTATAACAATCCATAGATCATTTGTATTAAGCATATTTGTACATATGTTGCCATCATTACCTTCTAAACATTTACTTCTATTGTTCTACTGAACCCTTAGTATCTGTTTCCCACCCCTAACCCTCGTGACCCCTTGATACATAATACATTATTATTATTTTCAAACCTTACACTGACTGCTGTCTTGCTTCTCCCATGGTATCTGCTGTTAGTCCCCATGATGGTGGTGGGTGCTTGTTATGTGTCGGTCATTGCTATAGGTCCCCTCTTCTACTCCTCCCTTCCCCATGTTCACCTTCCCACTTGGTATCGCTATTCCCATTCCTATTCCTGGATTCCATATTGTATACCCTAAGCTCTTATCTGTACCTGTGCATATATGTTCTGGTCTAGACCAAAGTGAAAGGCAGGACTGGGGTCATGATAGTGGGGTGTGAGGAAGCCTCAAGGAACCAGAGGAATATTGTATTTCATCTGTGATATATTTTGCCCTGGTTGACTCATCTTAAATTTGTGACCCTTCTGTGAGTGGATGTCCCATTGTCTACAAAATGAGTTTTGGATCTCTGCTTAGACACCTCTCATTCTCAACAATATCTTTCTTTTTTGTTTGTTTGTTTGGGGTCCTCTGATGCCTGTTACCTAATATCTTTGACACCTCATGATCACACAAGCTGGTGTGATTTTTCCATGTGGACTTGTTTCTTCTCTTCTAGATGGCTGTTTGTTTAACTTTAAGCCTTTAAGACCCCAGACACTAGATCTTTTGATTGCCAGGCACCATCTGCTTTCTTTACCACATTTGCTGATGTACCCATTTTGTATTTAGCAATTATACCAGGAGGGTGAGCATCACAGAATTCCAAGTTGTTACAACAAAGTATTCTTCTATTGTGGGAAGATATGAGCAGAGGTCCAAAATCCATTCACTACCTCAGTGCATTGCCTTCTAAATATATCTACATAGACCAATACCACTGTTTTTATGAATTGATATATTTACTTATATACAAACCTATTATTATACCTCTATCCATAACTTTATTACCTAGATCTTTCCTTTGTTTCCTTGTACCTTTCTCTTGCTCCACCATAATGCTCGCCCTTCTTCTGCCTCTTAGTTTTTATGTTTGTGCTTATTGTTGAGGCTACTGTCTCAATCCATCTCTGTTAGGGGATCTTCCTACTTTTTGCTGCTTCTCTGCTTTGTGTTTTTCTAGGGACTAAACCCTCCTGGTAGCATGTCCAAAGCACGTGAGATAAAGTCTTATCATCCTTGCTTCTAAGGACCATCCTGGTTATACTTCTTCCAGGACTCATTTATTTATCCTGTTAGAAGCCCATGATGCTTTTAATTTTCTTCCAGAACCATAATTCAAATGCATTAATACTTCTCCAGTTTTCTGTTTTCAATGTCCAACTTTTAATATGCATTTGAGGTGACTGAAAATATCTCTCAAAATAATATCCTTGCTTTTCAACATTTTAAAGGTCTTTAAATATATTTATCCAATGGAAGGCATTGTTTGCTCCCATGACTACTGCTTCCAGAAGCATTGATTGTGGGTACGTGCAAGACAAAAGCCATGCCAATTTCAATTTTTTCTCCATCTCTCATGATGCTAGCTATTGATCCAATTCTGAGCATTCTGTCCTTCTTTACATTAAGTTGTCATCTATACTGTAAGCTACAATGCTTGACCTTCATCAACAAGTGCTTCACGTCCTTCTTACTCTCAGCAAGCAAGTTTGTAGCATCTGCACATCTCCAGTTGTTATTAATCTTCCTCCAATCCTGATACCAGAGTCTTTTTCATATAATCCAGATTCTCTGATTATATGCTCTGCACAAAGATTGAAAAAGTATGGTGAGAGACTACAACCCTGAGTACACTAAATATATATATATATATATATATATATATATATATATATACTCATGCACATTTGTGCATGCATATATATATACACAGACAGTATTGCTGTATCATAATATATATAGAAAATACTAATATATAATGAATAAAACTAAAACATATTTATCAATCAAAGTGAATTATAAAAGAGACTGGAGAAGAAGTGATGCATTTTAATTATGGTGCTGCTAAGAATATTGAAAGTACTATGGACTGCCAAAGGAACAAACAAATCTGCCTTAGAGAAAAGCAGGCAGAACTCTCCTTAGAAAGTGTACTTGAACAATGTACTCTCACTGCCATATTCTTGGGACATGTTATCAAGAGATACCAGGCCCTGGAAAAGAACATCATGGCTGGTAAAGTCAGGGGGCTGTGACAACCAGAGACGCTCTCATGAGATAGCTGGACACAGTGTCTGCAGTAACAGGCTGGAACATAGCCATTATAAGAATGGCACAGGGTCGGTTTGTGCTCTATTTGCTGTGCATTGATTCCCTATACACCGGAGTTGACTTAATGCCACCTGGAAAAAACAACGCTTGAAAGGAGTATGTTGTAATCTAGCTGTCATTTCTTTAGTCTCACCTTCAAATTTATGTATGGCTCAGACCCATTCTGAGGGCTGTAGGACCCCAGGGCCCAAGGTACATTACATATTATTTAACATATTTTTCCAACCAAATCTTAAAGTAAGAACTATCCCTTCAGGACCAGGGGTGTGAGGGGCAATACTGGGAGGGGAGAGGGAGAGTGGGTTGGAAAGAGGGACCCGATTACAAGGATCTACATGTGACCTCCTCCCTGGGGGATGGACAACAGAAAAGGGGGTGAAGGGAGACTTTGGACAGGACAAGACATGACAAAATAATAATTTATAAATTATCAAGGGCTCATGAGGGAGTGGGGAGGGAGGGGGAAAAAAGAGGACCTGATGCAAAGGGCTTGAGTGGAGAGCAAGTGCTTTGAGGATGATGAGGGCAATGAATGAACAGATGTGCTTTACACAATTGATGTATGTATGGATTGTGATAAGAGTTGTATGAGGCCCTAATTAAACATTTAAATAAAAGAAAGAAAATGATGACGGCAACATATGTACAAATGTGCTTCATACAATTGATGTATGAATTGTTAAAAGAGCTGTAAAAACACTCAATATAATGTTTTTTTTTTAAAAGAATGATTCTGGGTCCAGGATATTCTTTCAGATGGATCAATGCCTCACACAGAGTGAGTTTTAGGGATGTTACAGACCTATTCATTATCCCATGACACTGTTTGATTGTTCCAACGGAACATGATAATGACACCTAAATCAAAGTAAGGAGGATTACATGAGATGAATTATAGACAGTGCATCTCACAGTTCCTAACACCTAGTAAGTGATCAATACATGTTCATATTGATAATTGCGTAATGGCAAGGCAAGTAAATGAAAAGATTTTTAGTTTCCTACCAGTCGTGGATTATAGCTTGTTAGATTGATCAAATGTCAAATCATTTCTGTTTACTGAGTGCGATAAAGGTTTAAGTTTCCAGGAAATGTCATGGTTCATTTAATGTTGATAAAGATCAATACAGTGACATTCTGGCGGTTTATCTTGTAACACCGGGGGTCATGCAGGAGAAGGATAATGTTGATGACAAAGTTGCTGTTGATTTGGTCCCTATGCTTTTTGCTTCTCCCTGGGCAGAGAACTCTAATAATTGACTCCTTCACAGAGTGATATTAAAAGGATATCAAACCTGAAAGAGGTCTGAAAATATTTATCTTAATACTCCAAGTTAAAGGGAAAAAAGAAAAGAAGTTAAAGCCTAATTATAAGAATTCCTATAAAAATATTTAGAATCCCTTCAGCTTTGTCTTTAGTTTACCCTCTCAATTCAAAAGTGCTCTCAGTTGCTGCATGACCTTGGTTGTTCTTTTCTTTAATTAACTTGAATCCAAGGCAGTTTACTTCAACCTTGGGAGCGGACATGTAAATGTTCCCACCGCTACAAGTCCTATCACGATTCTAGGAATCATTAACTTATTTTTAATCTCCCCCCCCCTCTAATGTGTCCTCACAATTTTGGAACAAAATTTTCTTTACTTTTCAGCAATCACACTGACCTGAATCAGACACCCTTGTTTCAAACAGATCCACAAGCTATCATTGAACTTGAATCAATTCCAACTCATGGTGACCCCAGGTGTAGAATCACAATAGAACTGTGCTCCATCTGGCTTCCAATGGTGGATAGTTTGTCAGTCCATCTCCTACTTGCCTTCCAAGGTTTCTGGGCATTCTTGACCCTACAACTTTCCAGTTGGTAGCAACCTAATTTATATTAACACTGTGTATTACTGTCATGATCTTCGGATATGTGATTAGGTGACAGCAGTTCCATTGAAGGACACAGTGACTGGTAAAATGGAAAGACATCAAAAATGAGGAAACTCCTCTTCACTGAGATGGACTGTTGCTGTGGTTAAACAGCAGCCTCAAATAATAACAACTGTGAGCACCATGGAGGACAAGCAGTGTTTGCCTCAGTTGTGCATAGACTATGATTCAGAACAACCTCAAAGGTGACAACAGCACTGATCAAATATTAATTGCCTAATTTTGTAACTTCTAGACAAATCTGTATTTTAACCTAGCCTCCTTCATTCCTCATCTCATAGTCACACATAAATCAACAACCAAACGCACTGACATTGGGTTCATTCTGACTTGACCCTAAATAGGGTTTCTGAAGCTCTTAACCTTTACAAGAGCAGACTCCTCATCTTCCATCTTTCCCTCCCAAACTGTGAGTGGATTTGAATCATTATCCAAGAGCAGTTCTTCCAGGTTGCCATTCCTTCCACTTTCAAGTGGGCAAAAAGGAAACAAACAAATAAAGCAACATGGAGGAATGGATGATTCTTTAGTGAACAGCACACCTGAGGCAGAAATCAGAAACAGGTGTCTGCATCTCATTAACCAGAATGGTGTCACCTGGCCGTTGCACAGGTGGTTGAGAGAAGTAATGTGACTGCCATCGTGGCCATAACACTAAAACTGATGAATCACTTTTAGAAAGGAAAGTAAGCATGGCCACTGGAGAGCCATCAAGTACTAGCTTACCATCCCCAAATAACCACCAATAATAGAGCACATCACAAGTGATTTCTTTTGAGCCACAAGTGAGGCTCTCAATGAACATGTAGGTGAATGCAAAACAGGTGTCTGCTGAATGTGAAAAGACGCGATCAAACATCAGTTGGAGGATTGGCACCCAGGAGCCAGAGGTGTCGAGAAGGACCCATTTCATAAGGGAAGATCATTAATCATTTACTAAAGCAATCCTTAGTACTTGAGGATAATGTATTAAAATAAGGTGTTGAGTCGTGGCAGTTTCTTCAGAAAGATGGGGGTCGGGGGACGGCACCAGGGGTGTTCAAAGTAAATAATCTATTCTGGTAATGTTTTAAGACTTATTGATTGGAATTTTCACTCCTGTTTCCCTGATAGAACAGGGTAGCAATACCCCTGTGGGTTTCCAAGACCATGAGTCTTTAAGGGAGTAGAAAGCCTCATCTTTCTATTGGGGTGGTTTTGAACTGCTGACCATGTGCTGACCATGTAGTCTAACTCATAACCAGTAGGCTAGGCTGTGAGGGCTCCTACAGGGTCACCATGAGTCAGAATCAACTTGCTGGCAGTGATTTTTGTTTTTGAGCTGGGATGGGAATTATAACTAGGAGGAGAACATAGGATACAACATACAGAAGTAGAAGCAAGTGATGCCTGGGCCCTGTGGTACAGATGGTGTGTTAGTCTAGGTTCATTAGGAAAACAAATCCACAGAAACTCATATGTATGAGAGAGTTTCATATAAAGGGTAAGTGCACATCAAAGAAACATCCCAACCCAGTGCTGTCCATGCCCACAAGTCCAACATTAGTCCATATGTCCAACACCAATCCACAAAGTCCTCCTCCATCTCATAGAACACCTGCGATGATGCGAACTACAGGAAGAAAGCTAAATCGGCATGTAAGCATCTCAGTGCTGCCAGGGGTCTCCACACGGCTGCTCCAGCCCCCAGGGCTGCATCAGGGTGCTCCATGTGGCTTTTCCTCAGGGATGTCTTGCAGGAAGTGAGCCTTGCCAGCTGAAGCAGGGAACTGGCTAAGGCAGCTGCATCCTGATCCTACAATCAGAAAGCAAGAGACCTGAGAACTAGAAAGGAGCCATTTATCTCTCTGCCCTTCTATTAAGCCCACATGTGTTTATAGGCCAGGTTGGTACATAAACTATCTCAGATAGTATGAGAGGCAAGGTAATCTTACTACAATTGACTAATTAGAGAACAATGCAGGTTGAATTAGAGAAGTTTGGTTATACGGTATTTAATCTATTTGACCTACTTTCACATTTAAGATCATACACATTTGTTTCTAAAATCACACATTGTGAGGGTTTTCCAAAAGTAGTATGAAGGGACACAACATTATCTGCTAAATTGTGCCTGTACTGTGAATATCAAGTAATATCACACGCATGAGCACTTGCTCAGAGCTCCTCTGACGGTGCAGTGGTTAAGCAGCCAACTTCTAACCAAAATGTTGGTTGTTAAAAACTACTCAGTAGCTCTGTGGAAGGAAGACCTGGTCATCTTCCATCGGACAGATTCCAGCTTGGAGAACCATCAGAGAGATGGGCTGCTCTGTCTCCTGGGATCACTCTGAATCAGAAATTAATATAGTGGCACCTAACTGCCACGGCAGCATATTTCACGGGACTCCACGAGTCAGAATAGAACTGTGCTCAATGGCTGATTTTCTGGGAGTGGATCACCAAACATTTATTCAGTCAGTATAAACATTTACATGATCAGAAATCGAACCAAGTTATTTATGCTGTCAAAATCCATGATCCTCTCCATTATGTTGTATGTTGTTTTTGAATATAGGTGTAATATATGCCAAATCATCACATCTTAGTATTGTAGGAAGCATGGATCTTTGTGTCTTCTGCTATTGCTTTTTGTTTTTCAATATTTGAAAATAGGAGATAAGAGTAGAATAACATCAGACACACAAACTTGTCTTAGAAAAACTTGTTCCGCTTAGTATCTATTTTCAGAACACTGAAAGATGCTCATAATTACCTTAAGGAACATTTATTCATTTACTATAATGAAAGGGAACTTAACTTGAAAGAAAATTGAAGCCTATGTGTTAACATCAGAACCCTAGAGAGAATTGTATCCTTATTAAAGAGGTTCAAAATGTTGTCCTTGGGTGAATGGATGCTTACATGAAAAGACTTGAAAAAATGTCGCCAGTTTTAGTAAACATTATAGCTATATGTTCTAAAATGCAACTGAAAAGAGTCCCTTTGAGATTGGTGGTGCATTACAGAAAGGGTTGTTGGGTGCCATTCAGCCTGTTACGACTCATAACGAGCCCAGGTACAACAGAACAAAACACCACCTGGCCCTGCACCAGGCACCATCCTCTCAATAGTTATGTCTTAGTATATTGTTGCAGTCACTGTGCACATCAATCTTGTCAAGGGTTTTCCACATTTGCACTGCCTCTCTCATTTACCAAGCATGATGTCCTTCTCAGAGAATGGTCTGTCCTGACAATGTGTCAAAGACACATGAGATGAAATCTAACCATCTTTGCTTCCAAGGAACATTCAGGTTGTACTTTTTCCAGAACAGATTATTTTTCTCTTTTGGCAGCCCAGGGCACCTTCAATATTCTTCATAAACACCACAATTCAAATGCACCAATTCACATGCATATGAGGCGATTGAAATACCATGGTTTGAGTCAGACACACCTTAGTTCTCAAAGTAGAAACTTATATTTCAACATTTTAAGATGTTCTATTGTAGATTTACCTAATGGAAGTCATCTTTTGATCTCTTGACTGATTCTTCTATGAGCATTGATTGTGGAGCCAAGCAAGAAAAAATCCATGATAACTTCAATTCTTTCTCCATTTATCATGATACTACCTATTGAGCTGGTGAGGACTTTTAATTTCTTTACATTGAGTTATAATCCATGCTGAAGGATATGAGCCTTAATCTTCAACAAGTGCTTCAAGGAAGGGAGAGGAAAAAGACGAGCTGAAAATAAGGGCTCAAATAGAAAGATAATGTTTTGAAAATGACAATGACAACATATGTACAAGTTGTCTTGATATAATTGATTTGTGGGCTGTTATGATTCTGTAAGAGCCCCCAATAAAATGATTTAAATTTCAAAAATTGGAAATATTAATAGTTTAATGTAGAATTAATAGTTAAGTTATATTTCAACTATCTTTATTGTTTATTACATGGGATACAGTACCTAATATTAACCTATAAACCAAACAACTGGGCTTGGTGCAATCAGGTAAGTCCTGACTCATAGTGAACCCTGGGAGTGTCTGAGACTGTCACTGTCTGTGGGACTACAGGGCCCCAGCCTTCTCCCATGAAGCTGCTGGTGGTTTTGACTTTCCAACCATTCAGATTGGAGCCAACTTGTAACCACTACACAAATATTAATCTATACATGCTACTAAATGACATGTTAGGCATACGAAGAGGACTGAAACATCCATATTCATTTTGTAAACTATGTTTCTGTATTGTAATAGTGAGTGTTTTCTAAATTTGTCTTCCAACAAACCAGTAAAGGGTATTTATCAGAATATTGTATTTATATTTTACCAGTATATTCATGATCTCTGTGTAAAACATCTTATGAACCATTCATCCTAAGGAATTAAATGACTATTTAGATTTTTTAAAAAGTACTTCTTACTTTCAGCAAACTAGGTTTTGCTATCTGCATATCCTGATTCCTTTTCATATAATTACAGATTAGTCTTCATATGCCTGCAGGTGGTCTCCAGTTCAGCACAGGATTCCTTTCAAAAGACAATATTGTAAGATGATTCTGACTAAATCAAATTCCTCAGTTTAAGTTAATCTATTGTTAATGCCTTTTATTATCAGTATATGTGTAAGTCAATCTTTGTCTTTGGGCTTTGCCTGGGATTGAAAACATCAAGACATATTTCACCATCCCCAATGCAACACTGTACATAGCACGTATGACTAACAAAAAATACTTACTGTAAATGAACAAAGAACAAATGTTGCTAAGTGTCATTCGTGAAAACTTGAACAGCTTGGGGACTATATTAACTGTTGGGGAATGATCCTTAAATGAGTGGTTGGAAAAATTGCTCCATCATCTCAAAGAATCTCACTGAATAGGAAGACTGAACTGACAACCATATATAGTCACTTTGGAACGTTGGTGGGTAGCTCTGTAGGCGCACTGATGGGAGTGGTTTTGTGTTGGGCCATAATCCAGGCAGCACAGGTCTTTCTACTCCAATCAAGTGTTACAGTCACAGAAACGCATTGGGGCAGTTCGTCTTAGTCCTGTAGCATCAGCATGATTCAATATTGACTGGATGGTTGTGAGGTTGTTTGTGTGTGTGTGTCTTTTATTGAACTATAACATTATTAATGTTTGGGAACTATTGTGGAAGGTCTATTGGGAGAGAGAATGGACTGGAAGTCAGGCTGTGCATTTAGTTTCCATAATTATGAAATCCACTGTGCTAGGATACGACCACCTAGATTTTGTAGAAGTCTTACATAGAGTCACGTTCCTCATGACATGATGCCATGATGGTAGCTGATGTGTGATTGCTAAAATAAATTGATATTGTTTGTGCAAATCCAAGAAAAGCACGTCTTTAATTTTTTTAAATGCAAAACCACTTGTTATTACATGCATTTATGTATATTTGTCTATGTATTTTTCCTGGTAGCCAATAATCAATACATTCAAGAAAGATGCTTGTAAAAAGTTATTACTCCTAATATCTGAGTTAAAAAAATCAAAATTGCTTCATTTTCACTGCTGCAATTTGTGAGTTTAATGAAATTTATATTTTAAAAACAACAACACCTCTTGCCTTATTCCTAATAGTTATAAGGGTTACACAGGAAATAATTACTGTTCCTTGATTAAAATATGTCATAGTAACTTGTGAATTTAATTGTTATTAATCAATTTGATTGCATATGAAACATTTCTCAGCAAAGAAGTATAGTCTAGGACTCTTTACTGTACTTCTAAATTCTTGGTTAACTAAAATGACAAGCAGAAAGACATGTTTTCTGAAATAATTACCCTCCAAGTGGTAACATTAAGACTAATATCTTCCTACTGTTTTAAGACAAAGAAATTACATTCTTGATTCTGAGAAAATGAAGGTAGTTTTATACCATTGAGTAATTCTTTTGGTTACTGGTTATTTGATGAGGTACTTTGTTTTGAATCTTCCTACATTTGGGAGATGTTGGAGGGTTGATGTTCTCTAATGATAAACATATGAAATTTTCTACTCATATATTTGAACTCATAAGTTGATCACATGTATTATACCTATTGATATTGTATCAAATAACAATGTTTTCCACAAGGTTAGAGCTTAGCCATTATTTCCACACATGACCAACAATTACCAGGGACCATGAGAAATACAAAAGCAGAGTTAAGACTTGCCAGACAGTCTTAAATTACCCTTGAAAAAGCAAAGTATACTACAGAAATGCATATATGAGTAAGTGCCTCTCCACATAGTGTATGCTGTTTGCATTTGTTGCTGGTTGACACATGGTTTAACAAATTGTTGCTGGTTCCAGCTCATAGAGACCCTGTGCACAATGGTATAGCATCCTGCTCGCTCCCGGGACATCCTCGTAAGCATCATTCTGTTTGAACCAGTTGTTCCTGCCTAAGTCCATCTCCTTATCACTGTGTCAATTCATCCCACTGAGTTTTACCCTTGTTCACTGATCTTTTACATTCCTAAGGGTGATATCCTTTCCCCATGAATTCTCTCTCCTGAAAACATATCTGAAACACATGAGAACAAATCTCAGCTTTCTTCCTTCAAAGGAACGTTCTGCTTAGAATGCTCCCCGGAAGATGCATTGGTTCTTCTGGCAGGCCAGGTGCTTCCAATATTCAAAGCAGAGGAGCATCGTTTATTCCATGGTCTTTCTTATTCAGGGTCCAGCTTGACATGCATACGAGGCAAGTGGATATATCGCGGCTTGGGTCACGTGGAACTCATCTGTGCTTGTTAACGTTGTAAAGAGATCTCAGGCAGATTGGCCCCTCACAGTATGTACTATGAGTTACTGAATGCAATTTCCATGAAAATGGATAGCGGTTTCACATGAGATCTTTCCTCTGTTTATCATATTGCTGTACATGGTATACATTGGTCCAATTGTAAGGACTTGGGTGTTCTTTACATTTCATTGCATTGCCTTGCATTGCATGTCATACTTAAGGCTGCAATACCTTGTTTTCATCAACAAATGTTTCAAGTTCTTTTCACTTTGTGCAAGCAACATTTTCATCTGAATATCACAGGACGTTAATAGGCATTTTTTCAACTTTACCTAATTCCACTTCCTTCGATATGGCTAAGCTTCTCATATGATCTGCTTAACACGCTGATTGAATAAGTATGGTGAAAAATCCAACCATGACCCACGCCTTTACTTATTTTAAACAATAGCATTTCTTCTATTTAAATAACTGCCTCTTGGTCCATGTACATGTTCCGCTTGAGCGCAAATAAAGGTTCTGGAATCCCCATTCTGCTCAATGCTAGCCAGTGTTTTTTATTGCCCACACCGTCAAATGCCTATGCATAGTCAATGAAATGCAAGTATTCTCTGTTTCCACCTGACATTAGTAATGATATTCCTCTTCTACATCTGCTTCCCAAACCAGCCTGAACCGTTGGGCTACTTGTCCATGTGCTACTGAAACTAATATTGTATGGCATTCAACAATGTTTATTTGTATGTGACAATTAGTCATATTGTTCTATAATACGTAGATTGTTTTGGGTCACTTAATTTTGGAATCGGTACACATATGGATATCTTCCAGGAAGTTGGCCAAGTAGTTGCTTTCTAAATTTGTGGGATAAATGAAGGAGTGCTTTTAGGACTTCATCAGTTTTTTTTTTATTTTTTTCCATTGGTATTTCATCAATTATTGGATCTTTGTTTTGGGCTAATGACTTCAGGTCAAGTTGAACTTTTTCCTTTAGTATCATTGGTTCTTGATCAAATGCTACCTCCTGAAATAATTGACTCTTGAATACTACTCTTTGGTATATTATCTCTGTGCCAGGAGTGACTTTTCCCATTTGTTTTAGTGTTTCTTACATCAGTCAATATTTTTCCATTAGAAACTTTCATTATTAAAACTTATGATTGGACAATTTCCTTCAATTCTTTCTCTTTAAGATATGCTAGGCATGATCTTCCTTTTTATTTTATTATATAATATTTGATTTTGTTTTCTCCAGCTGACCTTTGAAATGTTCTTTTCAGCACTTTGACTTCATCTTCTCTTCTATTTGCGTAAACTACTCTATGCTTGTCTTAGTTTGATGAATTTTATGTCAACTAAACACTCCTGGCCATGGATGGAGCCAAACCTGTCCATCAAGTTGTAGCTTGTTGACACCACCAAGGCGTGTGGTCCTTAGTATGAGACTGCAAAATTCCCTTTTCTCTCTCTGTCACTCTTCCTTCATGCCTCAGATGCTGGTCCCATGTTGGCCACTGAGTTATTTGTTGGGCTACAAATCATGAGATTCGCAGTTCAAAATCAACTCCCACCCCAAGGATGACAAAATGAGACTCTCTATTCTCACAAAGTACTTCAGAAGTATAAACCCCCAGAGGCAGTATTAATTTGTCTTGCAGGGTTGGTATGAGACAGAATTGACTCGATGGCAGTAATATGTATTTTCTTGAGGGGATGGGGATGGAGCTCTGTTGCTGTCAGGATGGAGAGCTATTGGCCTCTAAACTGATTCACTATCTCACTAGTAGACATTTCATATTTATGGCAATGATAAAAATCTATTACCTGAATATTTTTCACATTAATGTCACATATATGGCAAGAATCAACACCAAGTCTTGAAGTGAGAATAAAGCTAGCAATGACGGTAAGGGTCTGCGCTTAGCAGTTATAATATAATGCAATATGGGAACCATGTAATTATTGAGACATCTTCCATTTTTTGATCAAATATGGCCATTCCCAGTTTCACATAATGTAATCTAAGCATGTTGATAAGAGTTTACTGTGTGTATTTATAAGTCTCCTAGAAAAAAGGAACAGATTAGTAACTTATCAAAACACTTTTTTAGCAGTTAGTAAATGTTGGGTTCATGATTGTTTAATTCATTTAAGATGGAAACCATTCATGGATTTAATATTTACTTACTTGGCACTAAAAATATGTACTAGGTACTGCCCGGGGTGCTGAAAACCAATGACCAAGCAAATCAACAGCATCTTTGATTTATTAAGTTTATAATCTAGTGACAGAATTAAATTTAAATGGCTCCAAAAGTAAGTGATAGGAAGGAAAATACATAAATCTCTGACCGAATAAAATGTAGGGTTTCCTTAATAAAAGTATCTATAAGAAATTAAGTTTTAAAAAACCCCAAAGATGAAGATATATTAAGCAAAGCAATAGACAGAAAGCAAAGGAATATAAAATACAAAATCCAGAAATGGAAAATAATTCAGTATGTTTACATACTTGAAACACAATGAAAAAGCCATAGTAAATAAAGAGTAATTAGTCAGAAAGTATAGTGATGCAACTTTTGAGTAAAAATAGGATGCATAATCTTGTATTTTATAGTCAGTTGGATATCCCTTGTACCTCCCAGTGATCACTATTCGTTTCTGGAAAAACATATGGAAATGCTATGGTGGAGTTTTTCTTCCCCACACTCGATACATTTCCTTTAAATAGCAGAGCAAAAAAAAATCATTGGAGACTGAATACCAAATCTAAGCTCCCTTCTTAGGAAGGAAACACAATTTTGGCAAGCAAACATGACAGAGATATGCATTGTGAAATTCCTGTTCATGTTTGATGGAGTGTGTGCGTGACCCAATATATGTCCTGTATATTATATGTTAGCAGCTTCTAAGGCATGTATCAGAAAGATAAAGAGCAGTAGATATTATTCATGATTAGATAATTTCAAATCACTATTATTAATGTCTGTTCATATTTAACATAGCACTTAACAATTGAAAGATGAAACGAAAAACCCTGTAGAATTCATCAGCTCTTGCACTGTGACTTACACAAAGAAGAAAGGCCACAAAGAATAAAGACAACAGAAGAGAAGGAAAAATCAAACACTCATAATTTTACTGTGAGAGGTAAAGTTTTACACATTATGAAATGTTCACTCATTTCCTTCCCTTAGTAACCACATAAAGTATGAATTCTGATTTTTTAAACTCCACAGGCACATACAAGTCATGAAGTTTAGAACGACAGAATTCAGCCTAAAGTCTAAGCTGTTGGTAACTGGGAGGAGTAGACTTTGACCTCTGGGTGCACAGCCATAGCCCCTCTACCACAGATGTGTTGGGTCGGTGATCAGAGAATTTAGGGGGTAGTTTGCTTCTGCTTTAAAAAAATAATAAAGTTCCATGTTTTTGTAGGAATGAGTTAGTGATATCAAAGTCTATACTTTGACAAGTGAAAAATGTATTTTAATAAAGGAGTGTTTTTGCAAATTGACTAAAAGATATTGCATAGCAATTCAGTTCATCAGAGAGCACTCATCCAAAAGTTAAAAAATCCCACTGCCTCCTTTCTTTACTTTCCTAACGTGTCTGAAGCATTAAATACAATTTTTTTATCAGATGACTTGGGGCATGGCAACGTGTAGGCTAAAGGGACATATTCTAATGCGTATTATCTTAAAACAGTCTTTCATTTTGTAATCGCCTGTCAAGTCATTTACCTCTATTAATGCAGTATTGACTGCGATAGACACAGGTTGGGGACATTAATATTTCTAATGTCTCTCAAAATGTGGCATTTACCCATCCTTCCTGTGGGCAGGTAAGACTGATCACAGAGTGCTTTTAAATACAATAGCCTTCTCTGAACTATTCACGTGGCCAGCCATTTTTTCACATGGACTGGCATGAAGTATGGGGGTGGGGCTGTTGTTTGTTTGTTGTAATTCACTCATGCTTACCAGATTATCTTGGAACCTTACAAAAAGACATATCACTGGAACAACATTTATCACTTTCAAGAGTAGAATATGAATATTCCCGTGGCTGCTACAAAGAAAAAGATTGGGAATGTTTAAGAGAGAAGGTAGAGAGACTCCTGAGTTGGCTCTCTCAGAAGACCAGACCTGAGATGAGGGTGCCTTCCACTAAGGTGGTAGGTGATGGATGTTTCATTTCAATAAGATCTCAGTAATTGAAAAACATCCAGTTGTGTTTATGAGATAGAAGTTCTGAGCTTAGTTTATAAAACCAGATGT
Source organism: Tenrec ecaudatus (assembly GCF_050624435.1). Taxonomy (NCBI): domain Eukaryota; kingdom Metazoa; phylum Chordata; class Mammalia; order Afrosoricida; family Tenrecidae; genus Tenrec; species Tenrec ecaudatus. Next base: position 202,250,625 of record NC_134532.1, read on the forward strand.
CCAAGAAAAAGAGATTTCTCTGCTAAACATCTCTTTTAATAATGCTATTATCTTTTAGTTCAATTTTCCATGAACTTTTTGAAGTCCTCACATCGATGTGTGTCAATGTACCTAATAAAATGCAAGTGATAATAATAATGACATTTGAGAACTAGGGGAGAAGGTTGACAAAAATATTGGGGAATGGTATGAGTTGAATTTTATCCACACTTTGACATCCTTGTGAAGCCCCCGGAAGTCAAATTTCTAGAATAGCAAGTACCGACACTTATGTAGCACATGCCGTGTTAGAGATCAATTCAAAGAGTTTGTCTTGAGTTCATTTGGGTCTCACAACAGTGATGTGTGGAAGGGAGAGAGACTACTGTGTTCTGCATTCTACAGGTGGAGACAATTGAGTGAGAATAGATGAGATCATGAAGAAGCATACAAGCACAGTGATTTGTACTAAAAAAAAACAGCTCATAAAAGTGTACCTGGTAGGCTATTGCTTAGAATATCCACTGATGCTATTTTGGAGGTGTTGGATGCCCCTGTTGTTGGATCAGTGCTTTAAGTTTAGTCCCTTGTGGGTAGGAGATGAGCCAGTCAGCGTGCAGTATGGCAACAATGAAACTTATAGCTTTCCTCTAGTTTTTAAATGCTTCCTCCCCCCCCCCACTATCATGATCCCAATTCTACCTTACAAAACTGGCTAGACCAGAGGATATACATTGGTACAGATAGCAACTGGAAACACAGGGAATCCAGGACAGATGACTCCTTCAGGACCAGTGGTGAGAGTGGAGGGAATGTGGGTTAGAAAGGGGGAACCGATGACAAGAATCTACATATAATCTCCTCCCTGGGGGATGGACAGCCAGGAAGAGGGCAGGAGAGACGTCAGGCAGTGTAACATATGACAAAATAATAAGTTAAGAATTATGATGGGTTCATGAGGTAGGGGGAAGTGGGGGGGAGGGGGAAAATTAGCAACCAATATTAAGGACTCAAGCAGAAGGCAAATGTTTTGAGAATGATGATGGCAACAAATGTACATATGTGCTTGACACAATGAATGTATGGATGTATGAATGGATTATGATAAGAATTGTATGAGCCCCCAATAAAATAATTTTTAAAAATTTAGTCTTACATACCCAAGGACTGTGGAAAATGGCAATCAGAGGCTCAAAATATAACTGTAAAGGACAAATGAATTAGAGAAGCAATAATTGTGATAAAAGTACTGGGTGCCATATTCTGTGCTCCAACAAGTTCATGATTCTATTTCACAAAAAGTGATAATAGAGTGAAATTTATTTAAAAGATAATGGAATAAAGTAAGGCTGCTCCTGTACCTTTTAATGTCTCAAGAGCATACCCCTTCATCTCATAAAAGTCAACCCAGGATTCTTTCTTGCCCAAATTGAAACAATCTAAAAGTACCACACAGCTAATATAAAGTATATTGAAACAACCCTGGTTGAAATGTTTGCCTACATGATTTTCTCCCATGCACAGGCTTTAAAATATTTTTAAAATGGGCTAGCTGAGTTCAAAGTAAACACAGGACTAACTTACCTGTACGGGTTACCCTGGTGACTTCTTCAGAGCACATCCATTCCGAGTGCCAGGAATTGTGCTGAGGCGTCAAGCCAAGGCTGAGTTCCCTTCTTCCATGAGGTTTCCACAGAAGATGAGGTCCCTGTGAATTCTAAGCAGGACTGTGAAAGCAGAGATCTCACTTTCTTTAGTATAACTGAGTCCTTAAGAGTAAGGGATCAAGACGCCATCGTTCAAAACCCAGCTCCATAAGTTCTTAGCTTTATGCAATGTTGGGCAAATGACTTAGGTTCATTCTGCACTTTGCTAATGGAGTTCAATGACAGTAATCATTGTAGTTCCTGATCAAGTTGCCATGAAGATGAAATGAGTTAATAGGCATGAAGATCAGTAGTCGGATGGTGAACTGTCTCTTCTCCCGACCTCTGCTCGCCTTAACTTGATACTCTGTCCTCAGATACATTTCCCCCAAGAATGGTTGGGGTGAAAGCTATATGCATGTGGCTCAGTAGTCAAGCATTTGTTTGCTAAAAGGAAAAATAGCCTTTGAATCTGCCAGTCGCTCTTTGGGAAAAAGAAGTGGCATTCTGCCTCTATAAGAATTGCAACAAATATATACATGTGCTTGACACAATGGGTGCATGTGTGGATTGTGATAAGAGGTGTATAAGCCCCCAATAAAATTATTTTTTAATTATAACCTTGAGAATTCTATGGGGGCACTTCTAAGCTATCCTATTGTTACCCCAATAAGATGGCAATTCATTTTTGAACTTTGAGGGACTCCTTTTGCTATAAAGCATATGCAATGAGTTTGTCTCAGTTTGGGACTGACTTCTGCGAAAAAAATAGAGAAGGAATAGCATCTTGCTTTCATCAATATCTCAAAGCGAGTTTGGTTTTCAGTCCTAAGTATGTCTGCTTTGTCTCTTATATAATTGCCCAAAGTTCCTTTGGGTTCAATGGAAAGTGAATGTTTGCTGCAGTGAGTAGTTATGCTACGCTTGATCTTATTTTAATAAATGCAGAGAAGGGGGGCTTTAAGGATCTTTTAGGAGAGGGGGCAGACACAGGCTTTCTCTTGAAAAGGCTTTGGGTGGAAATCCCACATCCACATCTAACTCTTTGTAAAAATGAGATCCAACAGCCTGATTCCCAAAAGCGTTAGTTTCCTGTTTCTGAGCATGGTGGGGAGGAGCGATAATTCCTTGCGATATAATTTTGTGTGGACAATGATTTAATACACTCCCTGGCGTAAAACCCACCCACCCCCAAATAAATGCCTGTTGTTAGAAGTCTCCTGATTTGGATCTTGTACCATGAAACTCAGAAGGCTTTGGCTGCATAGATGGTCATGTAAGGAGAAAGTGGATTGTGAGTGGCAGTGTGTTAACATGTCTGAGCTTTTATTGAACCCTCTGTTGGGCGGTGGGGGGAGGGGGGGTTGTTGAAATTATGTGCATAGGGTCCTTTAATTCAGCAAATACTCCTTTAATGTCAATTACCATGTCAACAATAGGATGAAGTATAAGCACTGTAGAAATTACTAAGACAATTCCTTGATCCACAAGGAGGATAAACCAAACACCTAATCCACCCCTCTGCCGTCAAACCGATGCTGACTCACATCAGTTCTGTCAGAAAAGTAACCTTACGCCTGTGGGTTTCTGAGACTACACACCTTTACTGGAGTGAAAAGCCTCATCTTTCTCCACTGGAGTGACTGTGGTGCCTTTCTATTGACCTTAGAGTTCAGCAGCCCCATGTGTACCCACTAGACCAGCACGGGTCCTTTCCATGGGCTAGAGAGGGAGCAAGCAGTTTCAGATACATGGAAGAGCCTGGGAAACCCCCGAGGGACTGGGCTTCCAGTGATTGGAATGCAGAGAATGAGTTGCATTCAATAAACCTGGGGACTGGGTCAACCAGCCCCTAAAAAGCCATGAATGGAGTAGGCATAGGAATGAAACTGTGCAAAATGAATTGTCTTCTTTCTAGGTACAACTACATCCCCCTGCAGGAAATGAAGCTTAGCTAATGATGCGCCCATTGACAAGGAGTGATTGGCTTATGTTCTCCACCACTGCCCACGTGGGAATTCAGTGCAGCTGTTTGGGATGGATAACTAGAAGCCTGATGTGTAGTCTTTCTTTGACTGTTACCCAACCCCTGGCTACAATTAAATTGTCTTTTCCTATCTGTATCCCATCTTTTTCCTTAATATTTCTTTTTCTCTGTGTGCCTTGTCACCAGCTAACCCTCAAACGAACCCTTTGCTGATGGGATTTGTAGATCCATAAATATAAATTGAATTCTTCTGAGGAAAGACAAACCCGGTCATTTAGCTATGATTTGTCCCATTAGGGCAGCCTTGGATGGCTCTGAGTTCTCTGTGGACACATGCACTGTGCTTGAAGTGGTTATATGTTATTGTTGTGGATGTCAATAGCATAATGATGTCTCTTCTGAAACAGCGGCCCTTGTCCTATGGGGGCTGTATAGAATTGCATTAGGCTCGTAGGGATCCACATGCCTTGCATAGTTACAACATGCTTTTCTCCGCTGAACTGGAAATGCTTTTTACCTTGGGAATCTAACTAAAAACACCACATTACTGTCAGTTGTAAGGGCTTAAATTCCACTTAAAAAATGATATAAATTTGTGCAAGTCACCCGAATGCCTTGTTTCTAAGTTTCTCTCGGAGAGACTAAATTGCCTCTAACCGGCAAGGTTAAGCCTTCCGGCTCAAGGTTTTCTGGCTTCCTAGAAGGTCTGATCATTCCATCCCCCCTTAGAAATAGTAGGCGGCAAGACAGGATTCATATTTCCACTTTTCTCAAGGTGCTTATCATCTGCACCGTTGTCTTGTATGAGACGCATCCCTCTTGCATCAACTTTAAATTAACTAGTACATTTTAATATGCTGTACAGAATTCCTTGAATGATAGTTCTCAGAAGTGGCCATTTTTTTATGTTTTGGTCATGCCATGTGGTGCTGCTACTACATTAATACCACATGTTTTCTACCAGTTAGGAGGATACATGTCTGAATTCAGGGTATGGGTTTTTGGGGCAGGCTTTCTCTGTTGAAGAGACCGTCTCTCTTCAGATTCTATCCCATAGTTTTTTTTAATATCATTTTATTGGGTGCTCATACAGCTCTTATTATAATCCATCCATCCATTGTGTCAAGTACATTTTTACACATTTTTCCATCATCATATTCAAAACATTTTCCTTCTACTTGAGCCCTTGGTATCAGCTCCTCATTTTTGCCCTCCCTCCCTCACCATCTCTCCCTCATGAACCCTTGATAATTTATAAATGATTATTTTACAGCTCCCTCCCAGGGAGATGGACAACAGAAAAGTGGGTGAAGGGAGACATCGGTCAGTGTCCCTTAATTCTGGGTGGCCTTCATTTGACATGGCCTCTCTCTTCCTCAATCTGTGCTTGCTAGCTTGTTTACTTAACCTCTTTTATATCTCAAAGACAATGCATTAAATTATATGCTGAACTGATATCATCTCATTAACATAAAACTTTCTCACATGGGATTGTAACTACAGGTTTACTTCTGGACACAGTTCAATCTTGAAGCGGATAGAAATGATTGCCTTGCTTTGTTGCTTCCATTTAATTGCTGGGCTCCATGAAGTTGACTCTGACTCACTTCAGGCCTGAGTGCTGCAGAACAAGACACTACCTGGTCCTGGGCCATCTTCACAATCCGTGCCCTATTAGACCATTTATAGCTGCGGCGTCCATCCGTTTCATGAAGGTCATCTTTTCCACTCAACATCTACTGTCCCATGCATGATGTGCTTTTCCAGGGGACTGGTTCCTGATGACAACATGCCCAAAGTACATGAGACCTAGCTTTGTCTTCCTTCCAAGAGGAAGTCTAGCTGTCCTTCTTCCAAGAAGATTTGTTGGATCTTCTGGAAACCCTTGACATACTCATATTTGATCATCTTCCTGCACTAAATTTAAAAAGCATCAATCCTTCCATCTATCTATTCATGATCCAGATTGCACATGGAGATGAGCCGATTGCAAATACCATAACCTGGGTCAGGCACCGCATCGGCCTCATAGTCTTGAAGATATCTTTGTTCTTTCACGCTTTGAAGAAGGCATTTTCAGCAGATGTATCCAACACAATACACTAATTTCTAAACCATTGACTGAAAAATTGAATTATTGTATAATGTTTCCAGGATTTGTTGTGTGGCATATTGGTTACCTAGGTTTCACTTTCTCATCTGAAAATCTTTAGGGGCTTTTAGTGGCTCTTCTTAAATGAGGAGATGCTTTAAAAATTATTTCATAAACCAGTAAGTCCATTGATAAAAGGAGCCACCTGGTGGGGAAGTGGTTACAATAGTTGGCTGTTCAGCAAAGTGTTGGCATGTATTCCCTTGGTTTGAGGTTGATTGCTAGTTTGTACACTACGGAGTTGTATTTACAACTGTGTCTTCATTATGACACCATTCATTTTAATATGGATTTTGATTATGAGATAAAGCACTGGGATGCTAGTTGAAAGGCCAGCAGTTCAAACTCAGCAGCTGATCTGTTTGAAAAAGGTCATCTACTTTCTTAAAGATTACAGCCCAGGGAACTTTATGAGGTAGTCCTGCTCTGTCCTACAGGATTGCTATCAGTCAGAATTGACTCAATAGTAGCCAGCACACACACACAGACACACACACACAGAGAAAAGCAAAATATATCAAAATGCCTCCACATATCTTAAATTATCTAAATTTCAGGGGAAATTACCCCTGTTTGTATTACACATGCTTTGGGGAAACACTTGTGTATCCAACGCCAGCTCCTCAAATATCACCAACACAAGCTATTGACTCAGCGAAGATGAGCTTGTTTATTGCTCAGGGCAGGGCCACTGTCACTGGAGAACCTTGCCCAGTTTCTGGGGAGAGGGGCCAGGTTCAATGTTATTGAGCATTTCAGGTTTTGTTTCAGTCAGCCCTTCACAAAAGAGTCTTATAAAGATTACATAAGAATCACAATTAACTACCCAGTGTTGGTAGAGAGCACGAGGCAATGATTTTGGAAGTGAGAGAGTTAGGTAGTCTCAGGGTATAAACTGTCAGCACTGAGCTGCCAAGTTACCAGCCTGGGCAGACGTCTTTTAAATGAAATAGTGAAGGTTTGCGAAGCACGTTGGGTTAAGTAGACCATTCATGTGGGCTTGAGAGTAAGTAGCTTCATTTGTCAAAGTCTAAGCCTTGTGTGGAAATCGTTGATGACTTTATTCATGTCCTCATGTCCCATACTGATGTGGTTATTTAATCTTGTGTCTATCTCTGCGGTTGGAGAATAAAACTCCCACAAAAGAATTGTCTGGGGAAGCATTTGTATTTCTGTAAGAGTATGCCAGGACCATGGCAGAGGTAGGAGGCTGACGGCAGTAATCGAAGACATGGTAATATAGCCTCTTCTCCTTTATCAACATGGTTAGGTTCCAAAGACCAGGTTGTTACATAGAATCGATGTTATCAGAAATCTGAGGAAATAGATCATAGCACCACATGGAGGGTAAGTACATCATTACATCACTGCTAAGTGATGTCTTTATGCACCAAGTCACTGAGCATCATGGTCCAATCAATTATCCACAGTTTCAACCGCCACAGTCAGCATATGCCTGACGTATAACCAAAACCAAACCTACTGCCTACAGCCAACTCTGACTTATAGCAACCAGACAGGACAGGGTAGAACCATCACTTTGGGCTTCTGAGACTTGTCAGATTTCTATGGGCATAACAGTCTCACCTTACTCCCTCAGAGTGACTAGTGTGGTCGAATAGCCGACCTTGCTCAACATGTGGCCCATCAAAGATGATAGTGACTATGTGAAATAGTAGGATAGTAGATTTTTTAATATTGTGGTAAATGTGGAATGTCAAATCTTCCTAAGTAAAGATATAATTCTTTCTAAGTAAGCAGAAGGCACAATGTACAAGATACTATATGCTGCTGTAGGTACTAACTTCTTGCAAACTGGAGTGCCCATGTGGCACTGAAGGCTAATATGCCCGGCAGCTAACCAAACCGTTGTTCAGTACCCCAGGAGAAGAAAGACTAGGCAAGCTAGTTGTGTAAAACAAATGGAACAGCATGGGGTATAGTTCTACTCTGTCACCATGAAGTCCCTGAAGTTATAATCAGCTCAATGGCTACTAGAACCTACCTGCCATAGGACCGACTGCACACGTCTCCTCTGCTCTTCTCAACATCGTTTGATCTCATTTCACAATATGCTGGAAATAGAGAGTACTCCCATTGCCTGAGAAAGGCCCTGATGACTTCCTGGACATTATTTCAATCGTTTTATATCATGCAAAGCAGCCGATGGTGTTTTTGTTTGATTCATACAAGGCAAACAGATTTTCTACGGAAAGGGGGAAAAAGAGATAATTATAAGTTAATGGTATCTTACTGAAAACAAACTCACTGCCATCGAACTGATCCTCACTCTCAGTGACTCCTTAGCACAGAGTAAACTGCCCCTGTGGGTTCAGAGAGAGTAGGTCTCTAAGGGAGTGCAAAGAACCATCTTTCTCTCACAGAAAGCAACCACTCCTTTCTCAGAACATCTATGGACACGTGGTTCCCATATATAGCCTTGCTGAGAGGACTTTGTGACCTGAGTCTGATAGTTTTAGGGTTTTTAATAAAATACTCCCTCAGACTCCCCAGCCCTTCCCAATGGTGCCTTCTTCCACTTGCGAAGTCTCTACTGCCACCCTGTGGGCAAAGACGAAATCACACCTAAGGATCATCGCTATGCATGTCTTCTTTCTAACCAAGGAACAACTGTCACTTAGTGTGCCTCGTTTTCAATTAAAAAACGAAGTATAATTCAAGTAGACATCTTGCAGACTACAGACGATGCCAGTATAAATTGAAGTAGAAAGGCTACTCATTAATTGAGCTGCTCTTTTGACTGTTTGGATGATGAGCTCAGCTCAAGCTGTGGTCACTTTGAGATAAGCAACCTGGAGTAAACCAAAGGTGAACATTTGATTCTTCCAGTTATTTTAAGGATCCTGCCTTCCTACCTTCCTTTCTTTTTCTTCCTCCTGTCCTCATTCCTGTGTTACTGTTGTTCTTCCTTCCAGTGAAATGATTTGAGCGTAGCTCTCTTTACCTCTTTGAGACAAGTAGTAGTTGTGATGAATATGAAATCAAATTAAGCATTGTCCCTGGATTGCAACCAGGACACTGCCTTGTCATAAAGGAAGGTATCTAAAATGACAATTCATATGCAATGAGGGCGTACGAGGATTACGCACAATGGGGACTGACATTCAAAAGGAACAGCTTCCCAAACCAGTTGCAGTTTTCAGTGAACTCAGCACCCCTCTCTGCTGAGAGTCAGGATCCTCGCCCGTCCCTTCAGTGAATGCAGTGGCTAGTGGCTGAGGAGGAGTCCACCGACCCTGCCCTCCTTCTCCCACAGAGAGGGACCTTTTATTGAAGGAAATTACAATGTACAAAAATTGTAATCTACACGAATGTATGAAAGTTATTATCAAACAGTGTGTTTCTCTATGGTCTAACCAATGCAAACTCAAAGTAATTAACTTTTTTTTTTAACGTGGAAAGGGAGAGATCTTGTCAAACTCTTTTGAAAATATACTTACTTTGTGTTCAGACATTGTCTTATCAGTTCTGGAATGTGACAGTCGTCTCTGCTGCCGTCAAGCCTTTTCTGATGAAGAGCACATCCATCAGGATTTAAAAATAACATGCAGATAAGTCAACGTTGCTTTCGAGAGCATGAAAAGGAGCATGACTCTTTGTAGTGTGACAACCACAACGCAATGTCCTTGTGAATTCCCACTCACAGCGGCCCTAAAACAGCCCAAACCACCTCTTTGGCCTTGCAGAACTATGCAATCTTCATGAAAGAAGCCCACATTACCTTTCTCCTGCAGAATGGCTGGTGGTTTTGAACCTCCAAACATTCCATTCATAGTCTGATGCTTATCCTGCAGTGCCACCAGGGTTCAATGAGTGAATTCCAGCTCATAGTCAACCCTATAGGGCAGGGTAGAACAGCCCCTGGGGCGGTTCTCTTTAAGGGAAAAGAAAGTCTCATATTTGAGTTGCTCTATCCTAACATGACTCTTATTTATTTTTCCTTTATGATAAACTAAAACCCTATCAGATTTTCTCCAAAGTCATCCTGGAAGATTGCCCAACTTCGATCACTCTGCTGGGTGGGTATGTTAGTCTCTGAGCTCAAAGGACTTGTACCTTGGTCTCAATTATCTATACATATCTATGTCAGTTAAAGCTTCGGAAACCTGGGAGGTAAGATTAAAATATCCATGTTATTTGGGGAGGAGCAAAAGAGGAAAGGAAGGATGCCACTTATGATCTTTTGAGCCCTTGAACATACATTACACCCCGACAGGAGCCAGACACAATAAAGCCATGGTTATTTGAATCATTTCATTGAGAAAACTCCAAATCATGGCACCCAACATACTTAGAGTAGGACTTTTCAATGACTATGAGGTCACTGGTTTGAAACCACCAGATTCTCCTTGGGAGAAAGATGAAGTTTTCTACTCCAGTAGAATTACAGAATCTGAAACCCAATGGTGTAGTTCTATAGGATCTGATAAGAGTCGTCCTATAGGGTTGCTATGAGTCAGAATTGATTTGATGGCAGTGAGCTTATGGGGTCTTTTTTCTGATTCTACAGAAGTAACTCACTGTATCTTTCTTAAGCTACACTGCTAGGTGGATTTGAACTGCAAATCATTTTGTTCATAATCAAGTGAAAATTTCAGCATCCAGGGACCTCTTGGCTTATTTATACCTCCTATAAAGATGGAGGAGGACTTAGTAGCTCTGTCTTATGGAGCAAAGAAGTTGAAGTCTGGAGAGTTTAAGCAATTTTTTCTAAGCCTCATAGTCATTAAGTTGCAGACCTTTTATAAAAATAGGACCTTTTCATTGGCATTCCATCATATTACCCAAAAGGAAGCATTTAAATATCTACATTCAATGTAAAACCGTACATTATCTAAATCTGCCTGAGTTCATTTTTTAAAGTAATATGGTATCACTAGGACAAGTACAAAGGGCTTGTTTAACCCCTATTAAAGTGTATTTGCTTATCTTTGAAGTGCACACTTCTGTATTAAGTGTGTTTTACATTAAGCTTTGTTCTTGAAGGCGAAAGGGAACTGTAAGCTAATTTTGAAGTCAGGCTTGCACTAAACTTCTTTTGAAGAAAAAGATGTCAGAGATGAGATTCATTCAGTTCCATTCCAAGGGAAAAACAGAGTCAAATAGTTCAATGCCGAGTCTTTGGTGAAGTGAGGGGGATGGTTGCAATTCTGAAAAGAAAACATCATAAACAAAAAGATGAAATTTACTGGCTCATGACAATTGAAACAAACAAAAGTGGGTGGTGCAAGAGGCAAAAAGACAAAACCTGCCCCTAAGAGCAAAAGACCAGATGTGCAATGAAGCTATCAAGCCTGTCAATACTCTGTCTTTCAAGAGAGAAGAGAAACTTTTCCTGGGGAGTCTCTTGATTAGGAACAGGGGTGGTGGGCATTCCCCTCCTCCACATCCTGGGTTTTACAGGGAGGGTGGAGACCATGTAGGATTTTGCTGCCATGTTGTAGAAACGAAGTAAGAACTCCCTGGTCTGTCTATGTGTGCTCATCACAAAACCCGACTTCCGTCATTAATTACGGAGCCATAGTGGTGCCCAGGCCATTGCAGTGTTGTGAGGATTAAATCAGTGATGCAAAATTCTTGACATAAAAAAATGCCTTTAGAAAATAATAGCGAGTTGATAGATGTCAAACTTTATCATGCCTTTGAATTTGACTCAGTTGCCACTCATAGCAAACAACCTATTAGAACCTAGGTATAAAAATAGAGGCTAGTTAACACAACACAGAACAAGATCAAATCACAAGATGGTTACATTATTAAATAACTGTCCATTTCTTCATTACTTAACTGCGTAATTGTATCACTACATATCTGTCAAACACTGAGAAACGTCAGCCAAGCTTGCATGCAGGCATCAAAACCAGTATTGCTATAGCCTTGCACTTCAGCGTTTGGTACTGCCAGACATAGACGGCTAATTTGACAAATAGTTGGATGGTGGGATTTTTACTCTTGTTATATCCAATGTTGGGGAATGAGATAGTCTGTCAGTAAGCAGTAGGTATACTATAAAATACTCTAATGAGCCGACATTGTTTTTCCGGCGCTCTTCCGCTTTCCCTACCAGGGGAAAAGTCCTCTGAGATAAGCCAAGAGACATCTCCAGGCTCTGAGGACACACAGTTCACGCTGAGTAGAGAGAAGGAACATGAGAAACAGGAAGTAGAATCAGAGAAAGTTCATTTATCAGAAATCTAATCGGCTACAAGTAATATAGCATGCAGCTAACAGAGACGTAAATTATGAGGACTCTTTTTGTCTTCTGTGAAGGAATTTCAAAAAGTTCAGGGGAAAATTCCCTTCTCGTTGAATTTCAGTTTTCCACAAATTATGAGGTCCCTCGTGTAGCTAGCCTGGGGGAAGTGATTTGGTGGTGTTGAATGTGCACACCACAGCTCTGAGAAATAAGAACACTGTGGTCTGTCTATGTGTGCTCATGAGATCCCTTTTCCTCACCACCTATGCTTCAAAGAACATGGCAGCAAAATCCTGCATTGTCTCCACCCTCACTGTAAAACATAGGATGTCGAGGAGGTGAATGCCCAGCCCCCTATTCCTAATCAAGAGACTCCCCAGGAAAATTTTCTCTCCCATCTTGAGAGTCAAAATATTGACAGGCTTGGCTAATTCAAGCTGCAGCCAAAAGTAGGCCAACACACATGTGATGGGTCTCATGACTCAGAAACTCTGTTGGCCCAGTGGGTTAAACCATGGGCTACTGTCTGTAAAATTGGTGGTTCAAATCCACCAACCACTGTGCAAGAAGAAGTGAGACTGTCTGTACCCCTAAGGATTTGCAGTCTCAGGCCCCCAAGGAGCAGGTCTACTCTGTTCTGCTGCGTCAGCATGATTTGGAATTGACTCCATGACAAGAGGTTTTGTTCTGAGTGCTCTGGGCAAAGACTAAGTCTATGAATGGGAACGTGGAGAGACTAATGGGAAGAAATCCAGCAGTGTCTGCCATGGGGCAATTCTCCGTGCTGGCAGAGGAGGTGATGTTCCTTACGGTAAGTGGAGAGATTCTGCCCTGTTCTAAGCTTGCTGGCATTTCTGATGACCGTGGAGGCTTCCAGAAGTCACTGCCCTGGAGTCAGGCCTGCATCACAGAAGGATTAGTAAATGTGTGTAAGACTCGGGGGCGGAGGGAATAATAGAATAGGTGAACATTGAGAGGGTTTTGAGATGCTTAAAGTGATAGAATGGAAGGAAATTTTAACAGATTCCTTGAGAAATAATTTTGTTGTCATTGATAAATTTCTCCTTCAAAGTAATATAATGGGACTTCAAAAAGTTTGTGGAAAATGGAATTCAAAATCTATATATAATAGAAAATTTCCACAAACTTTTGAAACTCCTTTGGCCATGTATTTTATAACTGCTATTCTTGTATTGTATGTAGAAATATTATATTGGCCCCTACATATAGGTTGTTTTTTTTTGTTTTTGTTTTGTTCTTCTAGGTGAAATAAATCTCATTTGATCGAGTCTTCAGACTGGTACCATTATGTTTAGGCACTGTGTTCAATGCTGTTTAGCACTCCATTTGAAAAGCACATTTAGCTAGGGATGTTCTGATTTAAACGTTTTACGTTTAGAGGGACTCGGGGAGGGGGTGGAGAGGATTATTCCTCAGTTCTATTCCACTGGGTGTAACATGGAAAGTTGTTCCCTGAACATTTGAACGAGTCAAGGCTTGTAATTAAGGGAGACCTGATAAACTCTCCATATCTATTAGAAAACAATCCACATTGGGAGTATTTTGTTTTGTTTTAGTAGTGTGAGTTTCAGGGAACAGATGATGGATTCTATCCCTTTACTTCATTACAACCACTTTTTATAATATGGAATCAGGATAGCGAACGGACCTAGTACTGTAAGACTGTAAACTTTTACTTTTTAAAGTGATTTCACTTCATTCCAGGAGTAGTATTTGGTTCCAGCACCACCCAGTGACAAATCTAAAAATTACATGTTGCTGAATGCGAGTTCAGACTTCATGGGATGTTGTTCCACACACAGACCTTTGAACATGGGCAGCTATTAAAAAAACAAACTTTGCTCATTAATAATTTAATATATCGATTACATATTAAAATGATAATATCTGAAGTTAGAGAAGGTTACAGAAAATTCATTAAAATTAATTTAGCACTCTCCCTTTTTCCTTCATGGTTTCTATTACAAGGAGCCCTGGTCCTAGCCACAAGGCCAGCTGTTCAAACCCACCAGTCATTGCACAGGAGAAAGATTAAGCCATTTTCTCCTGTAAAGATTTACAGTCGGATACCCAGAGAGGCAGCTCTAGTCTGTCTTAGTGGATCACGATCTATGATGCTTGGTGTTCTAGAGAAACATAACCAGTGAGAGGCGTATGTGTACTACAAAGAGATGTTTAGCGACAGTTCACGTCCCACAGAGGCAGAGAGACATAAATCCATGGCTGGAGCCTCCTCCCGACTAATGTAGGTAGGTTATTGGAAGGTTTTCTGGACTCATCTGGCTGTGGCAGCTGGGAAACCAGGAAATCAGAAAACAAACCAGGATGTAAATGGGTAAAGCAAGAAGCAGGGACCCTGGCTGGCCGGCAGGAAGAAGAAGGGACGAGTCAGCTCTGCGCAGTCTTTATCAGTATGAAATAGGCTACACCCACAAGGAGCTCTATGAGGCCACGTCCGCACCACACTTCTCAGCGTCCGGCGCAGGAAATACGAAACCATCACAGACTGCTGCAGCTTAAAGTTGTAGGGCAAGGCTAGGGTAGGACTCTAAAGCAGACGTTCTCAACCTGTGGGTCGTGACCCCTTTAGGGGTCAAATGACCCTGTCACGGGGGGCGTCCAATTCATAATAGTAATAAAATGACAGTTATGAAGTAGTAACGAAAATCATTTTATGGTTGGGAGTCACCGCAACATGAGGAACTGTATTAAAGGGTCACAGCATTAGGAAGGTTGAGAACCACTGATATAAAGGAATTGTCCCAGAGGGCATTATTCATGCCACTGTGGTTAACTGAGAAACGGGCCAGCCTCACAGTGGATCAATGGAGGCAAATGTAACTTTGGTGGGAGATGAAAAGTTCTGAATTTGACTTGAACTATCTCCCTCCCCCTCCTCCTTTAATATTATCTTTTCATGTAATGAGATGTATCTCATGGGCTTAAATTTTTTTTCTAGGAAACTGCAGTTCACAGAACTAGTTCAAAAATATGTCACACTAAACTTGAAATATGCCGTGGGCTTCCTGAAAATCAAAGGGAATCATATGGGTGACAATGTTTTGAATACTGCTCCGTGTCACTGTAATGGATTGAATCTCCCCAAACACGAGTTGTGCAGGCTAACTTCTATACCTGTGGTAACAATCCCACTGTGGAATGGGTCGCCGTGGGTAGGCTCCCCATGCAGAATGAGCGTATGCAATGTCTTGAGGTAATCTCCTCTGAGGCATAAGATGATTAAGCAAACAGGCCAGCGAGGTAGAAGTGGGAGGACAGAGAAGTGAAGTCACACGAGGATGGTCTCAGCGCAGAAGCTCAGAAGAGACAAAGACCTTCCTTCTGAGTGGACAGAGGGGAAAGCATTGGGCATCTAATCTCTAAAAGAGTGCGAAAACAAAGTTTCCTTTGCTAAAACCACACAGTTGGTGCGTTCTGGCGACAGCACGCTGGAGAACTGGGAACAACATGTAGATGGAGGTGTTCAAATGTTTGCCCACTTAGAGCTAAATCCATCAGGCTATTATTGGTATGTTTTTGTTGTTGGGTATCATCAGACTGGTCCGCCCTCCCAGTGATCCCAAGTACAACA
The DNA here is from genome assembly GCF_050624435.1 of Tenrec ecaudatus. Taxonomy (NCBI): domain Eukaryota; kingdom Metazoa; phylum Chordata; class Mammalia; order Afrosoricida; family Tenrecidae; genus Tenrec; species Tenrec ecaudatus. Next base: position 202,266,219 of record NC_134532.1, read on the forward strand.
GAAAGAAACACTGCCAGGTCCTGCACCATCCTCACAATTGTTTTGTTTTGAACTTGTTATTTCAGCCATTGAGTCAGTCTGTCTCAGGGAAGGTCTTCCTCTTTTTTACTGACTCTCTATTTGACCAAACATGATGTCTTCTCTTGGGACTGAACTTTCCTGAAAACATTTCTGAAGTACATAAGATCTTTTGTGCAGATGAATAAAGGTTCTACTGGATGTGAATACTATCAACTATTTGTCCAAAAATTTAGAGCTGTTCCTAATATGTCTTTTCCCGTAGCAGATACAAATACTCAGACGCTGATATTGTGATGTTTAAAGAATACCTTAGTTAATACTCTCTTGTCAGTCTCATTTAATCTGGCCTCAGCATTCTAAGGAATTCACGTTAAACCATCTCCCAGCTTGCTTGCTAATGAGCATTGTGGTAAATCCTCCATCAATTGCTTTTCTTCCTTAAGAGAAAACAATAACAACAATCAATTTTCCCTATTTCCATAGAGAAATTCCAATTACTTGTAGTATATCTGGAATAAAAGAATAGGTAAATAGATAGATAGATGATAGATAAATGATAGATAGATGATACATAGATGATAGATAGATAAAGATAGATATATAGATGATAGATGATAGACAGGTGATAGATAGATGATAGATGATAGATTGATAGATAGATAAATGGTAGATAGATAGATAGACAGATAGATGGCATTTGGTAGATAGATAGATGATAGATAGATATATAGATGATAGATGATAGATAGAGATAGATAAATAGATGATAGATATATAGATAGATTATAGGTAGATAGAAGATAGAGAGATAGATTGATGATAGATCGGTGATAGATAAAATCTGATTTGAAATTAGTAGCCACATCAGTTTACAATTAGACCAATAAATAGATAAACCTATTCAATGCACTTGATGTTATCTGAGTACTGTGTTTTCAAATTAGATAATGAATAATGTTATAAAATTCCTGATTTTTTAAAGGTGATGAAGATATATGACATATAAACAGGTATATAATGGAGACATATGTTGTATGGCTTTTTTGGCATATTTATCTGAAGGCACAATGGGTTGTGTAAAGTGCCTATTTTCCTGGTTTTATGCTTGGCAAAAAAGTCTTTCTTTTGAGCCTGTTTTCCCCTTTGAAGAGCTGTTATATATGTGTTTCTATGTTCTGTGGCAGAATTAAACCAAAAGAGTGATGTTTGAGAAATGAATATGTAAGACAAGGGTGTAATTATAGTTTAGTGTGCATTTGGTTATGATATTCTTACCCATATGGTGTTATGGTCTTAAAAAATAACATAGAAAAACAGCATTTTTTTCAATTTCACATTGAGTCTTGGTTAATACAGCGGTCAGAAATATGACCACATTAAGTAATACTTCTCTCACTTAACTTACTGCCACTGAGTTGATTGTGACTCCCAGTGACCCTATGGGACAGTGCAGAAGAGCCTCTGGGGGTTTCTGAGACCATAACTTAGTGGTTCTCAACCTTCCTGATTCCGCGGCCCTTTGATACAGTTAATCATGTTGTGGTGACCCCCAACCATAAAATGATTTTTGCTGCTTCATCATAGCTAATGTTGCTACTGCTATGAATTGGGTGATCCCTATGATAGGGTCGTTCGACCCCCAGAGGGTTCGTAACCCACAGATTGAGAACTGCTGCCATAACTCTTTAAAGGGGTAAAAAGACTAGTCTTTCTCCTTTGAAGCATCCGCTAGTTTGTTTCTGAAAAACAGAATGATGGGTAAAAGGAGAAATGGTATTTCAGATCAAGAGAACGTAGGCAAAGTTTCAGAAGAACGGTGAAATTTAGACAAAAATTTAAAGGAATGATTAGTTAAATCAAATGATCCATGTGAAACTTTCTGGGATAATTTTAAGTAAATTTTCAGAAAACCACCTGACCTCTGCACTCGCGAATGAATGGAAGTGTGGGTGCTGAATGGGGTTCAGGGGAATACAGATGACGGCCACAGACTGACAATCTCTCCCGCATGCTTTCTCCTCACTTCCCATCATTTAGAGAATGTCTAACCTACTTAGTGCCCGAGATTACTTCTTTCATAAGCGAACTCTTCCTCACCTAATTTCCTCACTCTTCACCAGTCTGTTAATTAGGAGGAAATATTAATTTCCCTTTTGAGCACATAGCAAAACTTGAAACAGAGATGGATCTATGCTCTATTTTGCTCCATTTGTAACAGTAAAGGTATTTGGGTGACATTTTATTTTCATAAAGAAAATATCTCCTTATTATTATACTGTTACAATTTTAACTCTTCATTTGGGCAACAGGGAGAATTTGGCATATAGCACATTAATAGTCAGGATTGCAATGGTTCAAAGGCATCAGCTTTAGGCTGGTGTGGGGGCACTGGGGGGAGTTGTACAAGAATAGAGAGACAAACACAGGCACACAGTCATTACTTTTTAAGCTTGAAGCAAGCGACAAGTTAGATCTAAGCTAGTATAGAGAGGGCACTGCAAATGCTGGACAGCACTAATAGCTATGGTAATGTTATTTCCTCTAGATGTTCTCAGATAATAGAACTACATAGCATTATCCCTAGATTGCCTGCCCCTGAGAATCACATTTCTGTGTTTCTACAATGTAAGTCTGAATCGAAGAACAGAGCTCTAAATTCCATCTGTGGCTGAGTCATTGCCCTCCAGGGCTGGCAGGATTGCTGAAGACTTTGAATGGAATATTATCTTTCTGATCTCCCCCTCCCCTGCCCCCACCAACCCTGGGAATATTTAACATGTCACATTTAGAGGAAAATCGGTGCTATTGGAGATATGGAGGGGACGATGGTGTCTGTGTGTGACCAGTTTCATTCACATAAATCCAGGGATATAAATTACAGGTAAGGATTCAGTTACTACTCTAGCTTGCTTTAAATGTGATTTATACAACATGTTTCCTGTGTGTGCAGTCATGAAAAAATATTGGTTTTGGTTTCTCTGATGTGTTATCTATTCACGTTAAGGCAAGTTGTGTTCATGTGTGCATGTGTTGGGGCATGCATGTGATCTGGAGAGCCAGAGTGAGAGTATCTAAGGTTCTGCAGTTAGTACGCAGATGCTGATTAAAGGCAATTGTCTAACTACACATTTTTGTACTGAAATGTATATCACTTACCTATGCAGGAATTCATGATTGACCGAGTCATTGCAGTTGGTTCCAACTCATAACAACCCATGGGCATTAGACTCAAGCCCTGCTGGGTTCTGGGCTATCCTCCTCGTAGTTGCAAAGTCTGCGCTCATTATTGCAACCCGGTGTCAACCCATCGTACTGAGTCTTCTGTGCAGACCCTCTGTTTCCAAGCATGATGTCCAAGTATGAGAAACACAGTTTCACCCTCTTTGCTTCTAAGGACTATTCTGGCCACCTTTCTTCCAAATCAGATTTGGTCCCCCTCATTATTCTGGCTGTGTATTCGATATTATTTCCCAACCCATCATTCAAAGACATCTTTATTCTTTATTCCCTGTCCAACTTACACATTAATGTGAAGTGTTTGAAAATACCATGACTTGGGTCAAGTATACCTTAATCCTCAAATTGATACCTTTGCTTACATTCAAGAGGTCTTGTGTAGCAGATTGACTATAGATCTCTAAAATATTGGAAAGGCAAGAGAATATGAGGAGATGTGGCAACAATTTAAAGAATTCAAATTACCTTGATATATAAGAAGTTCAGAAGTTAAAGATGATAAGCATGTATCTAAATTTTATGCTATTGTTCCCTTTCTTATGCTTTAAAGTATAGACTTTTCTATGATAGCAATTAACAAAACATTGGATCCTGGAATTCAAAAGAGGAAGAAAAATACAGATCATTATTCATTTTTAGAATGCATCAAAAGAAGATATTATTAGAGTCATTTGAGAGTTCTGATATAATTTTCTAATCCTACACATTCAACATTTTTAATTCATGTCCCACGGATTTAATTTTTTATTAGAAATGCTCTTAATTGGAATCATAAGACTAATACCCTTGTTAGATGAAGTCCTTTATTTTACATATGACTAACATATGTAATATTACTCTAAAGCTTGATATTAAAAAAACAACAACAAACTAACACTTCATTTTCTATTGTTTCTTTCCATATATTAAAGCAGGTTTTTACTTAGTAATAACTGTAAGAATTTCTAATCTGTTTATATGTGATTACAATTTAGCATTAAATCCTATGCTTGCTGCCTACTTTACTCAGGCGAGAACAGTAAAATTGTTTTATGTTTTATGGAAGAAATAACTAAGGTGAGAGAGATGTTTTTCAAATGAAGTTGCCAATGGTCCAATAAGCCCTTGTGGTGAGTCAGAGGAAATTCAGATCCGGTGAAGGAAATCCTTATTGACCACAAGGTAGCAGCACTGCCCAGCTAGCTACTTTGGAGCTTAGAGAGGGCTGCCATAAAACTGCATTGACTAATGACAGTGAACTTGGAGTTTCTTATTTATTGTGTAGAGTCAGCAAAAAAAAAAAAGAGTGAAAAGATGCTTAGGACAATGGTTTGACGCTGTAGCTAGAGCCATGGGTCTAAACACAGGAAGAACATGCGGACTATGCTGGTCTGGACATTGTTGTGTTCTGCAGGACCCAGAGTCAGTCTGAGTTGGAACTAACTAGTGGGCACTAGCAGCAAGAATAACGAAGGGAACCCCAGTGGGGCAGGGGTTCAGTGCTCATGAGCACTCAGTTAAGCTTCGGTCTGGGAAATTCTCTGGGAGAGTTCTAGAGTTAGACTAGACTCTAATTTAGTGGTGGTGGTGGTTTTTCCTTTTTTCAGTCAGTTAACCATTGACAAAAAGCTCTGGTTGCTAATGGTTAAGACACTTACCTACTAGCTAAAGGCTGGCTACTCAAACCACCTGCTCCTCTGAAGGAGAAAGATGTAACCACCACTTCCACAAGGTTGACAGCCTCTAAAGCCCCATGTGACAGTGCTGCTCCGATCCAGCGAGGTTGCCGTGACTCAGACTCTGCTCAGTGCTGTTCTCACTCAGCTCAGTGCTGCTCTCACCTACAGGGTTGTTATGACTCAGGCTCTGCTCAGTGCTGCTCGCACCTACAGGGTTGCCGTGACTCAGGCTCTGCTCAGTGCTGCTCTCACCTACAGGGTTGTTATGAGTCAGGCTCTGCTCAGTGCTGCTCTCACCTACAGGGTTGCCGTGACTCAGGCTCTGCTCAGTGCTGCTCTCACCTACAGGGTTGTTATGACTCAGACTCTGCTCAGTGCTGCTCTCACCTACAGGGTTGTTATGACCCAGGCTCTGCTCAGTGCTGCTCTCACCTACAGGGTTGTAATAAGTCAGACACTGCTGAGTGCTGCTCTCACCTACAGGGTTGTTATGACTCAGGCTCTACTCAGTGCTGCTCTCACCTACAGGGTTGTTATATGTCAGACTCTGCTGAGTGCTGCTCTCACCTACAGGGTTGCCGTGACTCAGGCTCTGCTCAGTGCTGCTCTCACCTACAGGGTTGTTATGACTCAGACTCTGTTCAGTGCTGCTCTCACCTACAGGGTTGTTATATGTAAGGCTCTGCTGAGTGCTGCTCTCACCTACAGGGTTGCCGTGACTCAGGCTCTGCTCAGTGCTGCTCTCACCTATAGGGTTGTTATGAGTCAGGCTCTGTTCAGTGCTGCTCTCACCTACAGGGTTGTTATGAGTCAGGCTCTGCTCAGTGCTGCTCTCACCTACAGGGTTGTTATGACTCAGACTCTGCTCAGTGCTGCTCTCACCTACAGTGTTGTTATGACTCAGACTCTGCTCAGTGCTGCTCTCACCTACAGGGTTGTTATGACTCAGGCTCTACTCAGTGCTGCTCTCACCTACAGGGTTGTTATATGTCAGACTCTGCTGAGTGTTGCTCTCACCTACAGGGTTGCCGTGACTCAGGCTCTGCTCAGTGCTGCTCTCACCTACAGGGTTGTTATGACTCAGGCTATGTTCAGTGCTGCTCTCACCTACAGGGTTGTTATGAGTCAGGCTCTGCTGAGTGCTGCTCTCACCTACAGGGTTGCCGTGACTCAGGCTCTGCTCAGTGCTGCTCTCACCTATAGGGTTGTTATGAGTCAGGCTCTGTTCAGTGCTGCTCTCACCTACAGGGTTGTTATGAGTCAGGCTCTGCTCAGTGCTGCTCTCACCTACAGGGTTGTTATGACTCAGACTCTGCTCAGTGCTGCTCTCACCTACAGGGTTGTTATGACTCAGACTCTGCTCAGTGCTGCTCTCACCTACAGGGTTGTTATGACTCAGGCTCTACTCAGTGCTGCTCTCACCTACAGGGTTGTTATATGTCAGACTCTGCTGAGTGCTGCTCTCACCTACAGGGTTGCCGTGACTCAGGCTATGCTCAGTGCTGCTCTCACCTACAGGGTTGTTATGAGTCAGGCTCTGTTCAGTGCTGCTCTCACCTACAGGGTTGTTATGAGTCAGGCTCTGCTCACTGCTGCTCTCACCTACAGGGTTGTTATGACTCAGGCTCTGCTCAGTGCTGCTCTCACCTACAGTGTTGTTATGACTCAGACTCTGCTCAGTGCTGCTCTCACCTACAGGGTTGTTATGACTCAGGCTCTACTCAGTGCTGCTCTCACCTACAGGGTTGTTATATGTCAGAATCTGCTGAGTGCTGCTCTCACCTACAGGGTTGCCGTGACTCAGGCTCTGCTCAGTGCTGCTCTCACCTACAGGGTTGTTATGACTCAGACTCTGTTCAGTGCTGCTCTCACCTACAGGGTTGTTATATGTAAGGCTCTGCTGAGTGCTGCTCTCACCTACAGGGTTGCCGTGACTCAGGCTCTGCTCAGTGCTGCTCTCACCTATAGGGTTGTTATGAGTCAGGCTCTGTGCAGTGCTGCTCTCACCTACAGGGTTGTTATGAGTCAGGCTCTGCTCAGTGCTGCTCTCACCTACAGGGTTGTTATGACTCAGACTCTGCTCAGTGCTGCTCTCACCTACAGGGTTGTTATGACTCAGACTCTGCTCAGTGCTGCTCTCACCTACAGGGTTGTTATGACTCAGGCTCTACTCAGTGCTGCTCTCACCTACAGGGTTGTTATATGTCAGACTCTGCTGAGTGCTGCTCTCACCTACAGGGTTGCCGTGACTCAGGCTCTGCTCAGTGCCGCTCTCACCTACAGGGTTGTTATGACTCAGGCTCTGCTCAGTGCTGCTCTCACCTACAGGGTTGTTATGACTCAGGCTCTGCTCAGTGCTGCTCTCACCTACAGGGTTGTTATGACTCAGACTCTGCTCAGTGCTGCTCTCACCTACAGGGTTGTTATGAGTCAGGCTCTGTTCAGTGCTGCTCTCACCTACAGGGTTGTTATGAGTCAGGCTCTGTTCAGTGCTGCTCTCACCTACAGGGTTGTTATGAGTCAGACTCTGCTCAGTGCTACTCTCACCTACAGGGTTGTTATGAGTCAGGCTGTGCTCAGGGCTGCTCTCTCCTACAGTGTTGCTGTCACTCAGACTCTGCTTAAAGGCCATGGGTTCCAGAGGTCTATACATTGACAGCAACATGTGGGGGATGGCCCGCAGCAAGCATTCTTCCTCACTCAAGCAGCTCAGGGCCCTCAAAAGGGAAGTTGTTAGGTGCCATAGAGACCCCATTAACAACAGCACAAAACATTGCACTGTCCTGTGCCATCCTCACTTTTTACTATACCAGAGCCCATTGGGGCCACCACTGTGGCAATTCATTCCCTCGTGGGAACTTCCACTTTTTCTGCTGTCCCTCACCTTTACCAAGCACAGTGTCCTTCAGGAACTGTTCTCTCCTGACAACATGTCCACATTATGTAAGACGAAGACCTGCCATCCTGGCCTGGTAGGATCACTCTGGCCTTACTTCTTCCAATACAGATTGGTTTGTCCTTCTAGCCGTCCATGGTACTTGCAGTATTTTTCACCAGCACAACCATTCAAATGCATCCATTCATCCAAGGTGCTACTTATTCAATGTCCAACTTCCACAAGTATATATATGGCTTGGGTCGGGCACACCTGAATCCTCAAAGTAACATCATTGCTCTTCAAGGTGCTACAGATCTTGTTTAGCCTTAGTGAATCTGTTACACACATGGAAAAGGGGTATAGGTAGACCTACGGGGGAAAGAAGAGGGAGTGGAGGACCATCATCACACCTCCCGATGGCCCCCTGCAGCACGAGCCAGGAGCCCCCAAGGAACAGCTGTGTCCTTGGGTCCTGAAATCCATAACTGAAGAACTCCATAGATAGATAGATAGATAGATAGATAGATAGATAGATAGATAGATAGATAGATAGATAAAAACCTCACTGACATCAACTTGATGACGGCTCATAGCAACCCTTTAGGAAAGGGTAGAACCCCCTGAGTGTTTCTCAAATGGCAACTGTTGATGGTAGCAGAAAGCCTTGTCTTTCTTCCGGGGAAAGGCTGGTAGCTTCAAACTTTGGACCTTTCAGGGTTGTAGCCCAAAGTATAAGCCCTGCACCACCAGGGCCTGATAATCATGGGTTATCTTTTCTAAGGCTGACGCATATGGGTTGCAATTTCTAAGGACATGAAATGAAGGCAGTCCATATAGAGATTTTGAAATTTTGAGGGGGACAGGTAGAAGATAAAGTTTTGGGTTTTTTTGTTTTGTTTTGTTTTTTAGGATGACAAGCTATTGGACCTCAGCTTCCTATAAGAAGTAAGCAACCTAAGCCCCAGTACACATAATGAACTTTGGCTCATTTGTATAACATTCACTGAGTGACAAGGGAGTTTACGTGGTACAACAGTCAAGCACATGGTTGCTCCCCACAAGGTTAGCAGTTCAAACCTCCCTAGCAGCTCCCTGGGAGAAGACCTGGCAATCTGCTCAAGTTTACAGCCGAGAAAACCTTCCGGGGCAATTCCCTGGTGTGCCAGCTGGGTGCTCTGGCTCAAAAGACCCCAACTGCCACAAACCTATGAGGAATGAATTTCAGAATCTCAAATCCAGGCTTGTTGACTCCAAGCGAGTGTTCTACCGGCTATCCAGCACACTCGAGAGGGATGATTATTGGAAGTGAAGTGACATGATCTTTTCGCGGCGCCCATGCTGGTTTGAAAGGGGCCCGGGCAGCATACTGGCTGCCCACAAGCTCAGCAGTTTGAAGCCACCACTCGACCCTTGGGAGAAAGGCAGAGCTTTGTCCCTCCATAGAGACTCACAGCCTCCATGGCTTCACTAGAAGCCAGCGATGGTTTTGAGGGAGTCTGACGATGGATGCAAAGATATGAACATTTTAAAATCCTAAATAATATCGAGGTGAAATGTTTACTGTCTTGTAGTTGATTGTGTTAGTTGGTTGCTGTAGTTTTTCATTTACTCCCTATATCCTAGATTTTGAAAGGAATTTAATTATTATTGCCTTCATATGTGGATTTTGGTTTACCGCAAATAAATTATAGGAAATTGTAAATTCCACGCAGGATGTACTGTTTGTATTTCTCTCAGGAATTAAGCCTGCATTGTAAATATTCATTATCTTTGTGTATGTGTGTATGTTTAGGCCTGGGTGTAATTGTAATAAAAACCGTCTAATATATTGCTTAGGATATAAAACAACTTTTCAAAGAATGGCTATTTTTATGAACTGTGAAATCAAAGTGTCTATGGATTATAATGTTCTATTTCAAAATGACTGCAAAATTATTAGTTTTATTAAGCTTTCTGAAAATGAATTTACTTCACCACACTACTCTTCCCAGTGGAATTTCTCCATGTACTCAAAGATAACAAGATTTTATTTTTTATCTACAAATTTTACAATTTTTTTCTACACAATTTCCCCCACTTATTCTAAATATTTAAAAGCGCACTTAAGTATTTTCCAGTCGGATATAACCTGAAGAATTTTCTATGTGGAGAAAAGAAGTATCCTTGGAGACCTCTTACTCCCAATATGACGTAAATATCAATGATCTTACTTTGAGGCCTAAGGTGGACTTGACCCATGCCATAGTAGTTTAAATAACCTTACACACAGTTGTGAAAGCTGGACAATGAACAAGGAAGACTGAAGAAGAGCGTATGCATTGGAATTATGGTGCTAGCAGAGCATATTTAACGTACCATAGACTGCCAAAACACACACAAATTTGTCTTGGAAGAAGAACAGCCGGAGTGCTGCTAGAGGCAGGGATGGGAGACTACAGTTCACATACTTCGGGCATGTTCTCAGGGGACACTGGGACCTGGAAAAGGACAACATGCTTGATAAAGGAAAAGGGCAGCTCAGAAAAGGAAAACTCTAGACCAGGTGGAATGTCGCGGTGGCTTGCAGCAAAAGGCTCACATAAAGCCACTGTGTGGAGGATGCCGTGGTTCCTTCTGTTGTGCATAGGGTTGCTATGGGTCAGCACCAACTTGAGCACACCCAACAACAAGAGTAACTGACTGGAACTTTAAAGTATATTGCTTATGCTGTCACAAAGTCCCATTGGATTTTAATCACTATTATGACATATCTTCTATTTTTAAGACCTTCAATGATCTGTGAGGAAGGGACTTTATTGAAGGGATTTTTACACTTCTTATGGTGAGTAGCTTTGTAACTAATCTACTTCCCAAGAAGAACAGCGATTTTTTTTATGTTAAAAATGTCTGCCCAGGTGTGACTCCATCCTGCGCTGCTGTATTCTGCAGCAGTAGTGGTTTGTCTCTGATTTCCGTTTCTGTCACCGAAGTGCGTGCCACCACCCATGGAGGATTCGAGGGATAGGACATGGACCTCCTGAAGCCTCAAAGCTATATTTTTGTGGACTAAAGACCCACGAAGATGGTCATTTTGAGATGGGCAATGGTGAAAGTGAGCACCCTTCTCTTTCAGAAGGGTCAGTTCACGTGCTGGTGCTAAGGGTGGATCACACACCATTGAAACCGAGGTAGCGGAGGATGAGGCAGCTCCCTGCGAGAAACACTGGAAACTGACAACGTCTCTACAGCCAACAGTGCCCCCTGGGGGCTTTGAAATCGCACCACCAGTGGTCTTCTGCCGTAAGTGTGACTCAGGGCCCGTGCATGGTAGTGGACAACAGTTAGTAGCTGTGGAGGGAGCGGCAGAGGCCGATGATGGAGAGGAGAAGGATGTGAAACAGGCAAGTCTGTCCCCACAAGTGGTAACAAGGTTCCACGGGGAAAAGTACACCTTGCTGCAGATGAAGATGATGAGGGCGATTTGATGAGGTTGATGAAAGTGAAGAAAGACTCCAATGGAGAAATCCACGTGGGATCCCATGACCAAAATGCACGCAAATCAAACCACAATGGAAACAACTCAAAACCATCACAATCAAGATCCAAAGGTCAAGAATTCATCAAAAAAAAAAAATGGAAAGAATCTTCCCAAACACAGAAAGGACCTCGTTCTGTAAAAGACATGAAAGCAAAACAAAGCGAGTGTAGAAAATGGTGGTTCCTGAAGCGGAAGCCAGGCTCATCATTTATGGAAAGAATTGCTTCTGAATAACTGGTAGTGGAGGACGTCTCTTTAAGAAAACCATTTAAACAGTTTGTTAAAATGTCCTACCTTTTCTCATGTCTGTCACAGTAGCTATCTGGCCGTCCATTTTCATAAAGCAGTGAGGAAGACTGTCTGTCTCCCGACTGGTGAATGGTGTCCAGTTTCCTTCACCAAGACTGTGCTGTCCAAAATACCTGCTTGGCTTTTGAAAGACGAAACTCCCCCCTTGGTTGGCTCTAAGCATGTATGGAATGTTATGATAGGACAGAGTAGTAGCCGTGGTCAGACAAATGGAAATGCTGAGGAGACAAAAATGACACTCACTATTTTATTCAAGTGACATAAAAAATGCCAATGCATAGGAAGACCATAGGACAGAGTAGAACTTACCCATAGGATTAGGAGTTAGTTTATTGTGCCAACCTGGCCGATAAACACATATGGGGTTAATTGAAGGGTAGAGGGAGGGTAGAGGGATAAATGGCTCAGTGAGCCTCGCCTTTCTAGTTCTCAGGTCTCTGGCTTTGTTATGGTCGGGCCAGGGTGCAGCTGCCTTAGCCAGTTCCCTGCTTCAGCTTGCAAGGCTCCCTTCCTGCAAGACATTCCTCACCTAACCCTGGTGTAGCCCTGGGTGCTGGAGAGGCCTTGTGGAGACCCCTGCCAGAGCTCACATGTTTGCACATTCACTGATTCGGCTTTCCTCCTGCAGTCGGCATGATTGTGTCTGTTTTGTGAGATGGGGGAGGACTTTGTGGATTGGTGTCGGACATATGGGTTAATGTCGGACTGGAGGGCTTGGGCAGCACTGGGTTGGGATGTGTTCTTGATGTGCACTTACCCTTTATATTAGACTCTCCCTTATACATATGAATTTCTGTGGATTTGTTTCTCTGAATGTACCCAGACTCACACAGATTGTGATAAGTCTTCAGAGGAGCAGAATGCTCTTTTCGGTGGAGCAGCTAGTAGATTCCCATGGTTGATGCTTCATTAGCAGCCTAACACTTAGCCATGGAACCAGCAGATCAGTAGCCGACATTATCCCTTGCTCCCTTCCTGGTTGTGAACTTCCCAGTTAGGTTTTGATGTGCATTTGCTTGTGGGACAGTTGTTCTTTGTTGGTGGGTTGGTAAGTGAATAAGGCCTATGCATTTTTTGTGAGACAGAGATGCATAATTGATCTTACTGGCACACCTACCACGTCTATCTTCTCTCTCTTGTCCACTCATTCATATTCTTGACAAGCTAGAGCCCAAGACTTTAAACTACACCAATTTGGGCTTCAATAGATTGTTCTGTCAATTTCTCTTATTTTGCTACATTATTTATTTATATACCTTGCTCAATAAAATTAGTAGATCAAGGTGATAAAATGTAAATTAAAATAATAAAAGAGTCTAGGGCACAGAAGAAGGACAAAAGAAAATTCGAATGCAAAGTTTGCACAAATAGATAACCTTGTTAATCTGCTTTCTGTGATCGGGGTTCTCCTTGCTGGGCTTCCTTTGCTCACTGTCAACCCTTACGTACCTGCTCCAATTCTTGTTTGATGTGCTCTTGTGTTTAGTTTGTTTGACATCGCTATCAAAGTTTCCCTAGCCTAGACTGCTTTAATGTCAGTACTTCTTTCAGGTTTTATGCATCTCTACCTGACTTGATATATAGCTTCTTTGCCATTTCCTTTCATTTTGCTTCATATAACATGCTTTGAATTTATGTCTCTTTTCCTACTCAATATTTTCCTGTTTCAAGGAAATCAGACATTAGAAATTAAATAACTGGGTTGTTTTCCACAGGGCTACAAGTTCTGAGATCGCTGCACATCCATAGTAGAATTTAACAATTGAATAAGTTCATCGTGAATGGTAAAATCTAAAATATACTTTTGATGTAGGAGAAGAAAATTTAAATTCTCTTACACTGCAACTATTCTGGCTAATAATAACCCTACAGGACAGAACAGAACTGCCCCTGTAGGTTTCCAAGACTGTAACTCTTTATGGGAGTAAAAAAACCTCCTCTTTATCCTAAGGAGCAGCTAGTAATTTCAAACTTCTCACCTTGCAGTTACCAGCTCAACACCGCTATGACACCATATGCAAGTAGAGGCTAGAGTGATGCCTGTGGCAATGAATTAGAGTCAGAGACATCAGAACTACTTCCTGTTTTGTTAAATGTAGGCATAAATAGCTATACACATGTAAGTATTTATATGTGAAAATGTATGTGTTTTGCATAGGTTAATGTAGAGACATGCATTTCCTCTATCAACTGAGAAGGCCTGGAAGCGAAGAAAGCCCAGTAGTAACAAGTGGAAATGGTCCAACGATTTTGGTTTCTAATATCAGGAATCCTTAAATAGTTAATTCTAGGACTGCAGAGGACCTATACAATATGAAAGTTTCGCAATTTCAATAAGTAAAAAAGTGATCACAAAAGAGTTAAAATAGAAACACAAGGGTCTCACTGCCATTAAGTCAGTGCCAACTCATAGTAACCTTATAGCACAGAGTAGAGCTTCCCCTGTGGGTTTCTGAGACTGTAGCTCTGTAGAAGAGTAGAGAGCCCCACCTCTCTTCCAAGGAGTGGCTAGTGGTTTTGAACTGCTGACCTTGTGGTTAGTAGTTCAATTTGTAACCACTATCCCACTAGGGCTCCTTCACTATAATTATGGGTGATTGGAAAGGAGTATGTATATGTAATTTTATTGGGGGCTTGTACAGCTCTTATCACAGTCCACATATACAGCCATTGTGTCAGGCACATTTGTACATTTGTTACATAACAGATAATATATGTCAAAGGGATACAGGGGCCAACTGAAAGAACTCCCATTAGCTGAGGCTAAAACAGTCTGAGTAACCACAAAATGTGTGATCAAATAAGTCAATTGGAAAAGGTAGACACATATCTCATGCAAAATAACCCTAAATGTATTTCTTTTAAAACTATTCATAACGAGTAGGGACATACATACCCACACCTTCAGTGTGGCATGTGCAAAGTGACTTCTTTTGAAAGGGTGGAGGATGACATAGGCAGGACAAGAGTTATTTTACAGTGGAGAAAAATCACCCACAGCGACTTAGAAATCATGTGGTAAAATTGACACTTTTGCCTCTGTGACTTTCCTAACAAAAACATCTATTGTTCAAATCTTTGCAAGAAAAATATCTAAAAATGCAACTGACATACATGCTCTAAAATACTTGACTAGCTCACCTTAAAGCGATCAGGGTCAATCAAAACAATGTCTAGGCACCTGGCACAACCAAGAGGAGCCTGAGAAGATATGCGGTGGATGGACTATTGAACGGTCCACCCATGTAAGTCACGGATGGCTAAGTCCACATGAAATAACTTTAGGGAATAAGGAAATCTGAACGAAATAGAGATTTTGTATGAATAAATATTGCAGTGATTGTACAAATGTGAAATGTTATTTATAAGTGAAACTAAGTATGACATATGAGATAACTGCTTTATATCTATGTGTATATGTACATCTATCCATTTTTTAAATTAAGAAACAATTTGATCTACATAATCATCTGTTTTCAATGTGTTCTAGTTTTCTGCTTTCTTTCCATTTGAGGTTGTTATCTGTTGTTATCTGTTTTGTTGTTTTGTTTGTAATTTTTTTCTGTATATGATATCCGGAATAAATGAATGCATATGGCCAGTCAGTGGATTAATGGTGCCTTGTTAACATGTCAGGGGAGGTTGTGGGAAAATGGGGAGTTAATAACGATGAGAACAAAATGAAGAAAATGCTGTAATTTAATTTTGATGTGATTGAACTGTTGACTTGTATGATATGTAACTGATAGGCCCCTAAATCTGTTAAAAGTAATCACAAAAAAATTTGGATAGAAACTGGCCTGTTTGGGAGAGACAAAATTTTGAAAGAACATTTAGAATTAGTTTTAGCTGCTACACATGAGAACAATTTTACTTTGCCTAGTCATTTTTGAGAAAGGGGAAAGAAACTCAGTTTCCCCTTAACATTTTTCATGCCCAGTCAATATATTAGCAAGAGGTAAAGCTTCGTAGCATACTGATATGTCCAAAACCCACAGCTGCACTGATGGAGTTGGAGATGAATGCTTCCAATTCCTTTGATCTGGGGGGACCGGGAGATAAAACACGGAAACCATCTAAAATACATTACTTACTTCTTATCTTCCGTGTTCAGAGCATCTCTGTATTTACAAATTCAGCTTTTATCTTCGAAGTTGCTTTTGAGTTGTGGAATTATTAGCTCGGTGTCCTAATCCAAGCCCAGAGCACACTCCTAAACCTCTGAAGTGCCTGCAGCTCCCACCCACAGCATTGCAAGAGGAACTGAATAATTCATTGTAAAAATAGAGGAGCTTGGAGAGGTCATGTCCAGAAACATTTTCATAGGGATGAAACAGCATTGGGGCAAATTTAAAGTAAGTAAAGTCGATGCAGTCAGTCTCCATGATAGGTAAGCCTGCCCTGGGATAGTCAGCTACTTGAGCCAGAGGGTGGAGAAAGTGAGAAGCTGGGTCTCTTGGAGTCTAGAGTGTTCATCCTTACGCCACATGGAGGGAAAAATATAATCAGAATGATTCCAACTCGATGCCTGGCTCACCTGTGAAAGGCAACCGTGAATGCTTTCCAGAGGGAATTCTCACAGAAGGACTGCTTAGAGACTGCCCTGAACTAGATTTTCTTTGCTCCTGGCTCCTTTATCACTCAATAGTTGACTGGCTTTTACATTCTTGCCACTGACACTTAATGTGGGTACATGTCTTTGTTTTCTGATGTCTCTCTAATGGAAATACCGAAGTGTATGTCTTTAAGTGACATACATTTATATTCTCACAGACCTGGAGCTCCAAAATCCAAACCAGGTACTTGACCCTGTAGACTCCTTCCTTGCTGGTAGACTTGAGTTCTCCATGATTCCTCATATGGCATTGTTCTTCTTCTCTAGTGTGCTTTCTCTGCATGGAATCAGAGGACTCCTGGTGGTAAACGGGCCATATGTTGACATGTGAACCATAAGGTCAGCCATTGGCAACTACTAGCCACTCTTCAGGAGAAAGGCTAACCAATCTACTCCCATGAAGAGTTACGGTCTCAGAAACCCACAGGGTCAGTTGGTATCAACTCAATAGCAGTGAGGTCAGTTTTGGTTTGTTGTGTAACTTACTATTTTCAGAATTCAGAAGCTAGTTTAATTGCTCTGTGCACTCATGGAGAAGCAAGCAGGAAATAGTTGGATGTAAGTCAAAATGACATGTACCAGACCTGAGATCTTTAAGAAGACCCTTTAACATTACAAGACTCAAGTAGTCGGTGGGAAGAAGGCATACAATCTGGATTAAGACAAGTGTTCCCAAAGAAACAGTCGAGTTCCAGTTTCACTTGGTTCAAACCTGAATCACCTCCCACCCACCCCTACCCATTACATTGCAGCGGAAATGCCATCCCAAGGGTCTTTGTGACCTTGATCCTTTGGAGGAAGGAAACGAGAGCTCTCATCTGAGGAGCATCTTAATGAGCTTTAGCACTCTGTTCTGCATAGAAGGCAGTTAATTCTTGGTTAAAAACAAAACAAAAGAAAATAGGGACGTGGATGGGAATGAAAAATCAAAGTCAAACAAACGAGGCTTTAAATCCAGACTTCAAAGTTAATTTGAAAAGGTTCAGAAATGGACATTAAAACAGTGGGCCGAGAAAGAGAGGGGGGAGAGATACATCAAAGAAAGATGAAAGGAAAAATAGAAAAAGTTCAATTGCTTGAAAAATAAGAAAATAATAAGCAAATTGTTTTACTTGGTGGTGTTGTCCAATAAATAGAATGGAATAATCATGAAACAGGAAGGATATGTGGACAGGTCAATGTCATAGGCCTAGAGACATGGAAACCCGAGCGTGTGGAACTTCAACTTGCTTAATAATTAGTTGGCCTAGTGCTTAACAAATTTCATAAAGGAACAAACTAGAAGATAAATGTGGATGCAGATTTTTGCAAATCGTACAGGAAAATGCATCCTGCTTTGCATTTCTTAGGAAAAAACACTCCATTGGTAGTCTGACATTAGGGTAACACTTCAGTTTGAGGCAGGTCCACAATTTTAATCACTCCCTGTGAGCTGTTCATGGAACTTCTGTACCTAGCACACTCATGGGTTATTAATTATATTGTCCATTTAAAATATTTTTGAGAGACCATTATGAGAAGTAACATGTTATTTCAAATAGGGTAACCTCCTTTCTCTCTATGGTAAATGAATAGATGCAGAATGTCAAGGAAAAGCACAGGGCAGTCACCTTTGTCACAGAAAAGCTTCTGACTCTGCCCCCAGGGCCTGGATCATCCATGGTGCTGTGGACACCGTGACACATGGTAGGTCGTTAAATGGAAGTCTCTCGTCAAAGAGGGGGCAATTTTACCTCCAGAGCCCGAGACAAATCGCTAGGAGTCAATGGGATTCTATTTTGGTCTCTGGGTTAGATATCTTCATCAATTCTTTGAAGGAAGACTATCACACAAGTTTATTAACGTTTATGTTGAAGAAAGGATACCAGGCACAGTTTTGAAGAATGACATGGCATGGCAGTGTAAAGTGGCCCTAGCAACCTACAAAAATATATTTAAAATAATTATTCATTAAAAAATTCAGAATAATAGACAAAGTGAAGACTAGTTGGCTTTAGGAATATGGTCACATAGACTGTGGGTTCTAAGCCATTAGAACCTCGGTAGTGCAATGTCTCAGCACTGAGTTTCTAACTAGAAGATCAGGAGTTCCAATCCTCCAGCTGCTCGACAGGAGAGAAAAGTGAAAACAGCTCACTGTCATCCATGGCTTTGGACTCTGAGTGCTCAGTTAGGATGGAGTAGAAAAGGCCTGAGGTTCTGCTCCAGAGGAGCTCAGTCTAGGAAAGGGAGAAGTTTTACTCTGTGCTATGGGGTCACCATGAGCCAGGATCAACTTGACAGCACATAGGAATTAAAAAATAATTATATTGATATAATGGATTCAATCTATCGCACTGCTTTTTAAAGTTCAATTTTAATCATTTTTCAAGGGAGAAAAGCACGTCACTAGGACAGTCCTGGAGGTCAAGGCCTGAGGTGCACCGGTACACCTGCAACAGCTCCTGGTGAAGGTGAAGGGTTCTAACCTAAAAATGTGTCCAAGGAGAACAAGAACTGAGGTTACTCCATTCTACGCTGTAAAATGAGCTTATTCAAGTGGAAACAAGTACATAAGCTTTACAAACTCTATAAGTTTCATATAAAGCTCTTAATATTAAAATATAACAGCCACACTGCTATGGAGGCACTTAAAAGGCATAGGGATCTTATTCATGAGTTTGAAACTTTGTAAATCTTTATGGGAGAGTCGGCTGCACCTTTCCCCCATGGAGAGGCTGGTGGGTTTGAGGCTGGGTGCTACTTGCAGATAGCAGTACAAATCCTCCTGTTCAATAATACCACCATGTTAACATTACTGTGATACAGTAACTATTTTTTTGATACAGTAACTATTGAAGAGAGTATAAGTCCCATCTTTCTACTGAGGTGTGGTTGGTGGTTTTGAACTGTGGACCTTGTGGCAGCCCAACATGTAACAATTATGCCACCAGGGAAGGCCAATATATAATCTGCTCTTCCATGAATTATTATTTCTATATAAGGAAACATTTATAGTTCCGGAGGTTGAATCATGGGTCATTTGGGGGTGGCCTATTGATCATCCTACCCAAAATCGTTTTTAATGTAACCATTTTCATTCCTAACTTGACTTTCACTGAGAAATTCAGCTAGTAGAATTCTGAAAGTCTTTATCAAGCCTTTGGTTTTGGTCCCATAAGTATGTAACGACATTCATGATGTGACTCACCTGTCAATGTGGCAGCATGAGTTCACCGTCACTCCTGTCTTCTCTATGTTTTAGTTTCTTCTGAAATATCAAGGTATAAGTATCCATCAGACTATAACTCAGGTTGGGGTAAAGTGAAACTGATGTGTAAACATCCTAGCAAATTAAAATCCACTTTCATATAAAATAGAGAATTGTTCATTTACCAAAGAATACTCCACAGTGGTATTTTAGAGGCAAGAGGGTAACATGGTTTCTTTAAAAACCAGTTGCCCTTCAATCTTGGGAGTCATCAGTCTGCTCTCAGGTGTGCTGACCTTAGGCTCATTACCTCTGCATCCATCAACATTGGTCTTCCTGCTTCCCTGCTTCCCTGTTTGCTGCCTATTTCATCAGACACAGCTAACTCTTGCGACAAATTAAAACTTTCGACCACTGATCTTTTTTAACTAGACCTTCTTCGGAGGTGCCTTTGAGTGTACTTTAATCTAAACTATTTTATGTAGCACACAGTATGGTTACAATTTGCACAGTTTAGGAACTCTAGTGGAGCGCTGGTGGCATAATGGTTACTCTGTGCGTTGCTAACTTCAAGGACAGTGGTTTGAAACTACCAGCTGCTCCATCAGTGAAAGAAGAGGCTTTATACTCCCTTAACTATTTACAGGCATGGAAACGCACAGAGGCAGTTCAAACCTGCCCAGTAGGGGGTGCTATGACTTGGAATTGATCCCTTGAGAGTGTGTTTTTGAGTAAGAGGAACTGCAGTGATGCTAAACTTATAATAAGAATATGTGAAAAGAAACACCAGGATAGAGAAACTGTGGAAAACCTAAAGAAGACAGAAAACAGAGGACTTTAAAAAATGTTGTTGTATTTGCTTGCTTCCTCCTTACAAAATGGCCCCTCCTGCTTCTTTACCCTTCCGCTTCCCTCACCCTTGCCTGACCCTGTTCAGCCTCTGCCTAAAGCCATCAATAAAAGAGATGCTACTGGGGCAAGGCCTTCTCCTGATTGAATCTTGGGAATTCTGGGCTGGGAGGTAGGGAGACTTCCATATTTTATATTTCATAAGTTTCCATTTCGTTTTTAAAGAATGACTAATATAATTAATCTCATAGATGGGTGATATACTATCCTACAAAAGGAAGAAGGTGGGGAATAAAAGGACAGAAAGCTATTGGGAAGTTTGATGTGTTAGGTGGAATCAAAGCAATGACATTTATATGCATATGAAGCAAGAAAACTATCTCAAGGGACAGTGTCAAACAGACGTAGAAAAAGGTAAGTCCAGTTCAAATCTGTGGGTCTGCTGTTAAGCAGGAAGCTTTGCCTGACTCTCATAACTGCCGGGCTGAGGAAACAAGAAGCAGAATCAGGCAGTAGGGAATCAGAAAGACAAAGAAGAACGATGATGGCTGGTGGATTCAAAGGCTGATGGATCCGTGGCTGGCAGGTGTGATGACAGGCGCTGATGGCTTCCAGGGATGGTAGACCATAAAGAACCAGACACAGGATTCAAATCAGCAAGATGTGACAAGGCATCCCTTAGGGCCTGCTGAAGTAGGAGTTGACCACACCCCCAAGGGAAAGTCCTTCCAGGTGCATCAGGACTATACCTTGATTAAGAGTGTTACACTCAACCCTGATCTTCCTGGAACGCTTGCTTGCCCACAGCAGATCCCATCATGACGTAGACAAGACTGTGTTTGATCCCATCGTGGGGCAGTATTTCTACACTACTGAGGATCTTGGTCTAACCAAGTTGACACAAGACTCACAACTACAACATTTCATAAGCTTAAGTTGTGAAATACAAAAATGATGATCTGACGTGTAGCTCCCCCTCCGCCCCGCCCCCCCCACCCGCCACACAATTACTTCACAACTTAAAACAGAGGGCAAAGAAGCATAACCTGTGGCATGCCATGTCCTCAGACTTCAGATTTGCTGCAACTGTTTCATTATGATTACAGAAACATGAGCATAAAAATATTACCGGTTCCATCTGCAGACTCCAGGCTAATGGAACTATGGTGCAGTAAATCGCTCAGTATACTGTGAAAGTTCATTAAAAACCTTACCCAGTGGAAGTGATTGATGGACACAATCCTCATTGTTACGCATTTGTTTTCGTCTTGACTGCTCTGGAGCAGACATTTGGTTAAATATGTCCAACAAAGAAAATTCATGAGTGAAGATGATTAACACCCGCCTGAAATAAAATAAAGGCCAGCCATTTATTGGAGAGAGCTAACATGATTCTCCACAGCTGTCAATTCTTTACCAAACTCTTACTTCACAGTCTTATTATAAATCCTGAGTGTTCTTTGCTTCCCTGCTACCTCCACGTAACTTCTGAAAATACTGACTTGACTTCAATCTAAAAGAGTTCCTCTCCAAGCTTTCTTTTTACACCCACTAAAATTATCTCACCTAATTGAATGATATAAATGGATTTTCTGCAAAGTCCCCATTTCTACTGCTCAAATCTGAACCTCTAACAGACAATATGGAAATCAGATCTTATTTTCAGGCTTTTATTTAGTTAGTTTTGTGTGTCTTTATAGCAACCATCAGAAAAATGTTTAATTGTCTTTAAAATTTATATCATCCCCTGGAAGTGGATCAGACATAGCTTACATTGCCTGTTATCAGTAGCAACTCACACGAGACAAGGAGCAAAGACTCGTTTTTCTATTTCTAGGTGAAATGATAGGCAATGTAAAATATTTTCCTATATTCTGTAAGACCCATAGCTTGATATGTATCTGTCAGGACAGAGTGGAGTTTTCTGCAGTTGCAAATGCTCCTGAAATAACCATGACTTACGAAATCCAAAGTCATTGTCCATTATTGTGGCTTTTTTTTCAAGTTATCTTTATATTGAGACCATAAGAATGCAGTATTTATCAGTAAAAGTTTGGCAGTCACCATGTCAGAAAGAAAAGAGATCAAATTTTAATTTTCCTGGTACAAAGCCCTCCCAGTTTAACTTTCTAGGCCCTAGTGAAGCCCCTGGTAAAACCTGATGAGAGTAAGGCAGTGAAGTATAATTTTTCCTTAGGAAGGAGCTAAAAATATCTGTGGACTTCTGCCGCCAGCTACTCATGATACTTGTGAGGCGTGTACTAAACTAAGCATCGCAGATCCTAATTCCACTCCTATTTTATTTTAATCATGGGGTATTGGCATTTTTAACCAACTGCATGCTTATACTCATACATCAAGGAAAGGAAGAGCCATGTATGGTGGGATCCAGATATATCTGAATCGATAGCCTGACTTAAGCAATATTTCTAATTGTATTTCAAATTATGCATTTTTCATGGTTATTAATTATGGAGAAATAAACAGCAAGTCCCTCAAAATCTGTAACCCAGTGTATGAAACTTTGTAATCCATATTTTCTCAAACATGAAAATTCTCTCACTAAATGTGTCATCTAAAGGAGGAAATGAAATGCATGAATTGGGATGTGACTAGTCAGTATGATAAGAAATCAAATATAGCGATTGGGAGGCTGGTCCGGGCCAGCACATGTCTGGGCCGGTTGTCGCTGGGATTGCTCTGGGTTGGAACACACTGGACATCACCTCATCCGAACAGCATGAGAAGAAACTCCCCACATTTCTACCACATTCACACAAAATAATTGTTGTCACTCCAATAACTACTTCGCGTGTAGTTTCTTGGGAGACTGAAGATTTTCTCTCCCAGCGTTCAGAATTCTAAGGTTCCAGTCATCTGCTTTCTCTACCACCTCCTAGCACCTCAGTCTCTTCCAACTTCCATGGATGGTAAAGGGGTGAAGGAAGTACACAGGGTTCCCACCTGCATTACTCTGGACTTGATTCCCGGCCATGGCTCCCTTTGGATGTAAAGAAATGAACACCTTGACGAGGGAGGGGCTTCCGAACAACAACAACAGGATATTCTCTAAGAGGGCCCATGGCTTTTGCTGTGGGGAATTGTGTGGCATGCTTGCAAAATAAAAACACACCAATGGGGTGGGGGGGTGGGGAAGGACAACCAAAAAACACCCAAAGGCTCTGGGTTTGGGAATACCTTTAGAACTCCTTTTGGCCCAGGATTCTCTGTGCCCCTTTCTTCTCTGGACCAGTGTTTCTCAGCCTTCCTGATGCTGTGACTCTCACATAGCTCCTCATGTGGTGGTGACCCCCAACATGACATTATTTTCACTGCTACTTCGTAACTGACATTTTGCTACTGTTAGGAATCCTAATGTAAATATCTGATAGGCAGGATGTATTTTCATTGCTACAACTTGAACATAATTAAAGCATAGTGAATCACAAAACAATAAGGAATTATATAGTGTAAATATTTATTTCTAATGAAAATAAATGAAATTTTGTCTTGAAGCATGGTGTAGCATGGGTTACAGTCTTCATACCAGGTACTCGTATGTGGGCGTATCTGAATGTGGGGGACCCACCTGGAGACAGATAAAGGAGTGGTGTCTCAGTTCCTAAGACCATCGGACATATGGTCTTACATATCCTATGTTGCCATTTTCTTCCTGCCTCCTTCTTCCCTCTCTCTTTTCTCCTCCTCTCCCCCTCGTTCCCTGACCCAAGACCAATGGGCGAAAACAAGAACAAAAACATTGTTTCTGTGGAGTCCACTTTGACTCACAGCAGATCTCATATATGTCAAAGTACAACTCTTCTCTAAAGGGTGCAGTGGGTGATGTTCACGGAGTAGGTAGGCTGCATGGTCCGTCTGCGAAGGCCCTTTGGCACAATGGAACCTCCACCTTTACTTAGCAGCCAGTAGATCCATTTTTGGTACGACCCAGAGACCCCATGCAAAAAACTGACTCAAGCTAGCCTAGTCCTCCTTTGCTATCCCCACCCAATAGTTTTAAAAGGCCAACCAACCTCCCTGAAACCCTGGTAGTGTAGGGGTTACACATTGGTCATCACTTCAATAACCCCTGAGGCTCTGCAGGTGAAAATGAGGCTCTCTACTCTCCATGAGATTCTGAGCGTGGGAAACTCTTCAGGGCCAGTTCTGTTCTGAACTGAAGGGTCTGTCTAAGATGTTGGAATTGACGTGACAGCAGCGAGGGTGTTTCGGTTGTTGTTTTCTTCTGTTGTCATCATGACCAGATCTGATTTTCCTGTTCTGGTACAATTCACATACTAAGAATCTGACTAAAGTCCTCACAGATCACTCTGCTCCGATGTGTGTTAGTTAGATGAGATAATGAAGAAACATATAAAACTCCCTGAGTAATACTTTTAGGGATTTGGGCAGACATTCCCAGTGTGATCTATATTGGCCTCCATCTCTTTCCCCAGGCTGTTTATGGAATACTCGTGTTTAGCGCTGCTGAGTCGGCTGCCCCTCATAGAGGCCCCTGGACAACTCATGGACCATCCTCCCAATCATTATGTTTGAGTCCATGATTGAAACCAATGTGTCGATCCATCTTATGACGGGCCTTCCTGTTGGTCACTGACGCTCCACTTTACCCAGTATGTTGTCCTTTTCCAGGGACTAATGTCTCCTGGCAACATGTCAAAGATATGGAATTAAGTCTCACTATCCACATTTCTAAGGATGATCTGGCGTCCTTCCTCTAAGAAAGATACGTTTGTTCTTCTGATGGTCCGTGAAATGGTCAGTATTCTTTGCTGACATCATAATTCAAATGCATTTGTTCTTCTTCCGTCTTCTTCATCCATTGTCCAACTCTCCTGTACATATGAAGGGACTCTGAAAAAACCATAGCTTGGGGCAGGCTGTGACTTCCTCACAGGGACTTCTTTATCACTTTAAATAGGTCCATTGAACCTGATTTGCTTAAGTTATGAAGTAGGCAACAGAAAACACACGCGCGTGCGCACTCCTTGAATCTTCTAGAAGTAATGGGTGTTTCTTAAACTCAAAAGACTGGTCATTCTCTTGATGGGATCGTGTATTCAGACATAAGTAAGAGGGACCTACATAATTGATAATCTTCATATTTGGAAATAAGATTCCCCCCCTCTCTTTCAGCTTTTCGGTCTTCAACAGGTTCATTCGTATTACATTTATGTCGACATGCTTTGCCCCAGGATATCTGGCAGCAATTAATACTTAGTTTCATTCTCCTTGGGGTCTCCCATAACTCTGGTAGTTCAAGTAAAAAAATAACAAAAAAAATTATTGTTATGTTTGTCTTGAACTTTAGGGGGCAGTAGAGGAGCTGTCTGAAAAATGCGTACTTGAAAAAGAAAAGCACTGTTCATTCTTAGATTATAAGGTTTTCTCTTTGTAATTAAGGGGGTTATTAAAGTGCTTTCAATATATTTTAAAACAAACAGCATATTCTATTGTATTTTATACATAAAAGTCATATTTCCCTCTATGCAATACTATTTGCCTCCTATTCAGTATTTGGTTGTTGGGGGTGGGGGGTGGGGGCTGGGGGAATAGACTACATCCAGAAAACATGTTAAAAAGAGATCATTGGCTATAATAAACTAATTTAGATTTTTTGTTAGAAGCGTTTATTCTGCTGGTTTGTTTTTCAATATAGCCCAGAAAGGGGAAGGACGTTGCAGGGGAATGAGACTGAGGCAAAGCTAACTGACTTTGTTCCAAAACAGATATCCCAAGTAATGAAGGACAGAAGGGACTTGATTTTAAGAATTTACAAACATCCAAACAAAGGTAAAAGGAATGTAGAAAGAAAGAAAGAAAGAAAGAAAGAAAGAAAGAAAGAAAAAGAAAGAAAGAAAAGGCTGCTGATATGGGTGATTAGTTCATTTAACTGGCTTTGTGAAACTCACAAATCCAAATTAAGCCAATATTCAGTTTAACAGAAAGAAAAACAAAAGGTCAGAAAGGGGTCCTTAAACTCTGTGAGAACCACTGTGAGAAGTGCTTGCCCTGAATTCCTACCTAATCTCTGGTTGACTCCTCAACCCACAATGTCATAGCCACCACCATGACACACCCCTGTATCCAGCGGATGGGACCTCCTGAGGTCTGGAGACCAATGTCCATGACAGAAACTATTGAACTCTGAACTGTTTCTGGGGTGCTGTACAAGCAAACAAAGGTGCACTGCATAATATGGGGGGCCCAAAAAGGAACCTTCCCACCACGCTCTTGTTTGTTAAAATTACTGCTCCTTTTATTTATCTTTCTGGGGAAAAGAGATAGATTCAGTTGTGCTTGCTGCCAGTCCACTCTGTCTACCATGAATCCAATTTACACAAATGTCATAAAAAGGGGGTGCCCACCCCCACGGGCAGCTTAGTACACAACGTGGAATGATATCCACAGGCATATGAGCAAGCTCTGTGAAGCTTCCCCCAAACGTCTGTCTCCAGAGAAAGAAGCAGAAGTTTCCCTTGGGGAAGGCAGTTTATTTAAGCATTTATCACATTTATTTTGGAAGTTGGCTACAGAGAACTTATGTTTTCTCACTTACCCACCTTAAACAAGCAAAGCTGTCTACCAAAATAGGCTCTGATCTTGATACTTTTGTGTAGAATTTTTAAGCAATTAACATGGAAATTATATCAAAACTACAGTGAAAAAAGCCATTTCAGATTTGTTTTCTTTTGTGTTTGCATTTAAGTCCTTGGGCTGTGTGTGTGTATGCGTGTTTGCAGTTGGAAAAATTGATATGGCACATTTTACAATTTCTTGTTTGCACATGTACAATTTTGGGACTTAAAATGCACTGATCATGCTATGTAATAATCACCAATACTTCTTCCCCAATTCCCATCAACTAACAATAGAAATTCAATGCTTCCTAAAAGTTATTCCACCTTTCTTTTTATTTCTTCTCTCTGTTAACTACGAGTAAGCTTTAGTCTCTATACTTTCATCTGTTCTTACTCTCCTCTAGAGCATAATGGTGACCACTCAGCTACGAATGTAAAGTTTGGCCACCTGAAGGTACCCAGCTTCTGAAAGGGCACAGCTTTACAGTCTTACCTGATAGAATGAACTCCAAATGTACTACACATTTACATTTTCATCTGTTCGGGAAGTTGACAGATGTCCAGAGTGAGGTTTGTCATTAATCAACAGTTCACCTTTTTTTAACATTTTATTGGGGGCTCATACAACTCTTATCACCATCCATCCATCCATTGTTTTAAGCACATTTGTACATTTGTTGCCATCATCCTCAATACATTTGCATTCTACTTGAGCCCTTGATATCAGCTCCTCATTTTTCCCCTTCCCTCCCTGCTCCCACTCCCTCATCAACCCTTGATAATTTATAAATTATTATTTTGTCATATCTTACACTGTCCGATGTCTCCCTTCACCCACTTTTCTGTTGTCCATCCCCCAGGGAGGGGGTTTTATGTAGATCCTTATAATCGGTTCCCCCTTTCTACCGCACCTTCCCTCCACCCTCCCGGTATTGCCACTCTCACCACTGGTCCTGAAGGGATTCCATGATACACACCTACCCTACATGACTACTGAAGACAATTATGTGCATAAGAAAATGCGGTGAAGAAAGTTGATGATTCCTGGCTATCAAAAGATATAGAATCTGGGGTCTTAAAGGCTTGAAGATATATAATTGGCCATCTAGCTCAGAAGCAACATTTCACCTTTTTTGATACAAGAAAACCACTCAGACACTTGAGTTCTTCCCATAGTGCTGTCCTTTTAAGATGTGTTCAACATAATAAGTTTCTGCAGCACTTTTCCCAAGCAGGGAACAAAGTTTCAGAGCTACACACTGTTCTCTTAAATTTCCCAACACATACACACACACACACACACACACACACGAGATTTGAGCAAAACTGCTTTTATAAAAATATTCGACACGACCAGAGAGAAACTTCCCAGGAGACGCCACTGAATGCACTGACTCAGAGCAAGTTGTTGGATGCTTGCCTAGCAGGAAAAAATGCATACTATGAGAGGTCCACTCTGCCCAGCACAATTCTGTTTTTTGGGGAGTACCCCCTCATATAGCGTCAATATAATTTGGCTCCTAATTAATAACAGAGCATTTGATTTTGGTTTGGTCCCCATATTTCAAAGTCCATGGTGGCACTGTGGAGCATTGGGTTTTTCACTGAACACTTGGCAGTGTCAATCAGTACACAGAGAAAGAGAAGGCAGCCTTTTTTTTATAAAGCTTTTTAGGTTTGCAAAACGCATGAAGCAGTCTGCTCTCTCCCATAAGGTCACTATGAGTCAGAATTGACTCAATAGCCTGGGTTTTTGATTAGGTAACATTTTGCATTCTGACCAGCAGTGACTCAGATCATGTTCTCTACACCCTCACCAGCATTTGTTGCTTTCCTTTATCTTTTTTCCTTTGAAGTCTTAGTAGTAAAGGGGAATTCGTATCTCATTATGACTTTGAATTGCATCGTCACAAAGGACAATGTGGACTAGTATGGTAGCTGGACTGTGGGGGCAATCCGTTAAGATGGAAAGGACGGTTCAGGATCAACTACTGTTTGGTTCCGTTGTACATAATAAGACCACAACAATATTTGAGCATATTTTATAGGTATTTTAATCACTTGTTTTTCTTTTTTGATAAAATAGTTAATCAAATGGTTGGTCAACTTTTCATTGAGTTGTTTAGATTTTTTGATGTTAACTTGTCAGAGTTCTTTATATTTTCTTGATTTAAAACTATTATTCAATTTATGCTTCCTAAAAATTATCTCCCAGTCTGGTGGTTGTCTGTTCTCTTTGTTGTCAAAGTCTTTATTTTGATGAAATTCAATTTACCCTTTTTTTTTTTGCTGACAGTGCTTTGGTGTCACATGTAAGATTCTTTAAAAAGATAAACAACGCAATTATAGACATATTATTTATTGATATGTGTATCAATATATTTATTATTATCACTATAATCATTGTCAATTCCTTTATTAATTTTCAATTCTCTTCTATGGGTCTTTCTGTCCAGTATTATGCAAGTACAAAATTATTGTCTGATAACTGTAGCGTTATACTTTGTTTTTAAAGTGGAAAACATAAGCCTACTTGTCCTTTGCCTTCAAGATTGATTTGTTATAGAGTCTCTTGCAATCCCATATATTGTTTGGGTTTTTTTTAACCCTCATTTCAGCTAATAAAACATTTTTAATGGGATCACAATGACTGTAGAAATCACTTTAGGTAATAGTAATATTTGACCATGTTCAGTCTTCAGGTTCGTGAACATGGGCTGTCTTTCCAGTTCTTTGAGTATTTTTTAGTCTCTATCAGCAGTGTTTTGTCATTTTTCTTGTATAAGGATTTCATCACCATCGTTGAGTTTATTCCTAGGAATTCATGTCTTTTAGGTGCAGTTGCTAATAAAACTGTTTTCTTAATTTACTTTTCAGATTGTTCATTGCTGGTGTCTAAAAACCTAACTATTTCTTGTATGTTCACATTGTACCCTATAATTTTGCTGCATTTTCCTATTTCTTCAAGAAGCTTTCTTGTGAATTATTTGCTTACCCTGCTATATTTTAGGAGCTATGTTTCATCATTATAAAAATATTTAAGGTCAGGTTTATGGAAAGGATGGTTGTTTCTTTTCAACTGCACATAAAATAATGTTGACTAATGCAATATCTCTGCCAGGATTATAAATGAGCTTGCAAGGTCAGGAAAACGACGTGTGTGTGTGTGTGTGTGTGTGTGTGTGTATGTGTGTGTGTGTGTGTGTGTGTGTGAATTCTATTTGTTCTAAATACAAGTAGTAAATATGATATTGACTAACGGGTTATTGAGGAAATTGTGTGGGGCTTATGTCTGACCTCCTTTAATTTAACCAAGGGGAAAGAGATTCAAAGTCATCCACATTAGCTGCCAAAATCCAATTCCTATGAGCCTGATGTCAGACAGGCCTCTACCCTCTAACTTTCCTCACAATTTTTGTACCAATTTTCATTCCCATTCTAGACATCTCAGCTGAGTTTAATACTTCATTGCATGACCCCACAGAACTCACGTATCTTACTCATGTGTATGGGTTTTACTAGGGAAGTAATAGGTTACAATTAGGGACCAGAAATATCCAAGATATAGGTCTTAGGTCGATGCAGCCTGCTCTCAGTGGTGCCCACAAACACACCTCTCTGTGGTATTTGATTTCTCAGCTACATGGTCCTTTGGTCTCTACCCTGATTGAGCATGATTACAGACGTCCTTTCGTGCTGCTTATAAATTCCCAGAGGGTACATACACCACTTAGTCCTAAGCCTCAGTCCTAAGGAGATCAACATTAACTCCCCTGCACCAGCAGCTGTCCATCGAAGTGTCTGCAGGCACCCTACGGCACATGTAGGCTTCCTGCCAGAATGCACTCAGCTTCACGTGCTCTTTGGGCCAAGAAGCCATCACTCTATCTTGTCTTTGGCTCTTATTTCAGACACTGCTTCTCCCCTGACACCTATTGTGACAGTTTTATGTCCCTGGATTAAGGAGGTTCAATGTGCAGATAGAGTTCTTAGGGTCCAAAGGATAGCCATCATTTCTGGATATTTTTTCTTTCTTCTCATTTTCCCCTCACAGTTATATTTTAATGCTGGTAAAATCTCCTCTTTCTGCTTCTGAGATAGCTAATTTTAGATGTCCTGTCCCACCCCAAAGCAAAAGAAAACAAAACAAACTCACTACTATTGAGTAGATGCTGACTCATAACAACTCTATTGGACAAGGTAGAACTGCCCCTGTCCGTTTCTGAGACTAACTCATTATAAGAGTAGAAAGCCTCAGGTTTCTCCTTTGAAGAAGCTAGTAGTTTTGAACTGCTGATCTTGTAATTACCAGTCCAACTTGTGACCACTACGCCACACCAGGGCTCCATTTTAAACCCAATAGGAAGGCAAAACTGACCATTCCTCATGTTAGAGTTCTAGGTTTTTATAATCACAATTAGTTTGTGTCAGCAAGGACTCACAGCTAAATCATGTAATCCTATCAGTATCTTCCCCATCTTTTCTTAATTAGACCAACCAGGAAAAAAGTCTTTTTGCGGGAGTTTTAAGACTATAGCTAAAGGGCCAATTAAATAATTCACTATGTTGCAATTATCTCTACCGGAATCAAGAGGTTTTCTGTGCCATTAACAAAAGTCTGAGATAGTATACTTGATGAACTTCTTAAATTACATCATTTGAGGGGACTACAGGTTGGGAATAATGTTTCTTGGACAATACTTCTTGGAAATGAACCACTGGATAGGGACCATGCTTCAGTAATTTAGCCAATAGAAATTACATAGATTGCCTCGATATATTATGAAACCCTTGTCTTGTATGGCAACATGCCTGTAGGTGGGATGGGGATTCCAAAATGAGGCAGAAACATACCTTATGTCCTTAGTATTGACACTGTACTGAGCATGAGTTAACGTCTTTCTGCTGTTCTCACATTGGCTTTCTTTTTCTCTCACTCTCTCACAATCCCCACATTCTAAAGTGATTTTAGAATCTTCTAGCGCCTCCGGTTTATCACTGAGATAATTAAGTTTCTTCGAGCTGGCAGTGAAAATGCTAGGTAATGGATGGTATTTGTTGATAAAGTGCCAGATAACAGATAATTAATTGCAATGGGTCATTTTTCGGGGAAAACAAGTCTATCAGAATAAGGTTAATGATCAATTTGCCATCTGGTCTAGATGAGGCCACAGTCCAGGTCAGTGTTGAGTCACTCTTAGGCCCCTGAAGTGGCTTAATACAGATCATTGCATAATAGAACCATGTGGAGATGACACTAGATTTCAGCCTCCCCTGTTACCATGTGGCTGAGCTCACTACTGAGAGGAACAAGGGTTTCAGTAAATGGAATAAATGAGACAAGGTGGAATAATAACAAGACAGGACAGATCCCAAGACTGTGGTCTCAGAGAGGAGCAAGACCCAGGCTGGAGCAGCAGCACCTGAGACCATGTGGCACACGTGAGTGATGTCAGAACAGGCTGTTACTCACCAGCAGAACATTGGGAACAGGTGGCCAATCCTTTCATGACAGAATCCACCTGATGACCAGAAAAGTAAGAGTAAAGACCACCACAATCCCTCTCATTGGAACCCCATAGAAGGGTGTTGGTCTTTGTAAGCACTAGACAAGCTAGAAGTCATACGTAGTGTAGCACTGACAAAACATACAACTTTCCTCTAGGTTCTGAATGCTTCCTCCGCCCACTGTGATGAATCAGTTCTACCTTACAAATCCGGCTAGACCAGAGCAGGTACATTGACACAGATAAGAGCTCTCAACACATGGAATCCAGGACAGATAAACCCCTCAGGAGCAGTAGTGGGAGTAGTGTTACCTGAAGATAGGGTTTGGGGGGAGGGAGAAAGGGGAACTGATAACAAGGTTGGGTATATAACCTTGACGCCCACCCCACCCCCACCCCGGGGAGACAGATAACAGAAACATGGGTGAAGGGAGAGAACAAACGATATATAGTCCAAAATAGCAATAATAATATATAATTGATAAGGATTCAGGAGGATGGGAGGGGCGGGAGGCAGGGGAGGAGAAAGGAGCTGATATCAAGGGCTCAAGTGGAAAGAAAATGCTTTAGAATAATGATGGCAACATGTGTACAGTGTGCTTAATACAATTTAATGATTACTAAAATCTTTTAATAAGCTTGTTTCAAAATGCTTTCAACTACTAGCTGAGTGGCCAGAAAACAGAATCGTGGGTTCTTTAGCTACTGCATGAGTCTAAACAGAATCAATGTCAATGGTTTTAAGCTGCCAGTGGTGAAAAATGCCTATCATATTCCACATTCATCAATTCTATGGATTCTGGTTTTTTATTTCAGTTTTCCAGATTAAAATGGAGAAACAGAGATGCGAGGAAAATTGATCAATATCAGACATCCAATACATTTTAGGATTCGGTTTTCACCAGGCTTGATCTTTATCCAGAGATTTAACAACTTTAAGATAGTAAATGAATGTAAAGAAGATGAATATCAGGAAGTGATGCCTGGTAGACCCCCCTGGACACTAGAAATTCCTTAGGATGCATCGAAAAGTGCAATCGGGGTCTAATTCCCATTTCCTTGTAGGCAAGGTTATCAGGTAAAATGATCTTTGCCTAAGTCAGCCGTTGATTTTGGTGGGAAATGTAGTCCAGGGTGAATCCTGTGGAGAGTAAATAAGCATAATTCCACCTTTACTTGGAAGCTCAGGCTGGAATTGCATTGGAGGAGATTCTTGGTTTGTCTTCGTGGGAAAACCCTGTGAAGCCTGTGGGTATTCCAAGTATCGGGCTCCACACAGAACAGCAAAGCAAGTCAAGTGCTATTGTGGTGCAGTGACCCTGGAGGACAGACTGTCACTGCTCCAAAGGGTTTCTGAAAAGATACATCTCTGGAGAAACAGACTACTTCATTGGTCTCTCCAGGAGCAACTGAGAGGTTTGAACCACTGACCTTGTGGTTAGAAGGTAAACATTTAACCTACTGCTGCAATCTGGCTGCTTGTTTGGCTCCAATGAGACATTAAATCCATTGCTCTTGAATCATGAAACAAATAGGTTCATCCTCACCAATAACAGAAAGCAGTGGCACTGCCCTGCTGTATGCGTCCAAGGGTGAGGGCTGCTTCACAGGAGAGAAGATCCAGCAATTTTCCCGCTGCCATCCATCCCAAAAGAATTCTCCCAGAAACAACCTTCTTTGAACTTTTCAGCGAACCAGTTCAGTGATGGTCTGTTTTATAGAAACCTCTGGGATTGTAGTAAACCCTTGATGATGGATGGAATTGTGCCCCTGTCTAAAATCTAAAGGCAGTGCAAACAGAGAAGATGCAAATGACATTAAGATCCTTCTCCCAGAGCAGATAGAAGATAGAGACTTGTACCTTCCGACTGGTTGGTAACCTTCTAAATGATGAACAACTAAAGTTCTCTGAATTAGAGTCACCTATTTCTGGCAGTGCAGCACTAAGAAGCTAATATGCCACAGAAATTGCTACATTCGACACCCGCCCTTGGTGGAGTGTTATTAAAATACAAATTTTTGCTTATGAGCAACTAATGAGACTATCAAAAGGAAAATGAAGGCTTGAACAGACTGTCACCTAGATCTAGTGGACCTCCACAAAAACCCCCACTCAGAATCAAAATGCACAGTCTCTAGAGAGATCATCTGCCGGGTTGACACATAAACCACTAAAGACTTGAGGTCATGCGAGTTATGTTCTGCAACCGCAAGAGAATGACATTAAAAATCAATCATGAAATATAAATTAAGAAAGTATAGATGTGTTTAAATAAATTAACACTCTCCTAAGTGATCAGTAATTCATAGGAGACAACCCAAGATAAATGAGAACATTTACTGAGATGAATGAAAATGAAGACAGACATGTTAGAATATATGGACTGCACCGAAAGCAGTGAGGCATTCATCACAGTGAATGCCTATCAGGCAGCTCCTGAATCATGAACTTCCCTGCTTAAACAATGAGAATATCAAAGTAAACGCCAAGCAAACAGAAAGGGCGATGAATAAGGGCTAGAACCGAAATAGAGAATTAAAAAAAGAGTGGAGAAAAGTCAAAAAACCCCAATTGGCTCTTTGAAAAATTCATTGTACTTGACCAGCCTTTATTCCCAGAATAGTGGATTAAAAAGCAGTTCTGGTGGCACTACCAGGTAAGTGTTGAACTAACCACAAGGCCAGTGTTCAGACCCCTCCCCCTGATCAGCTGTGTGCTCTAAAGATGTGGCTTTCTGCTCCTGTAAAGATCTCCAGCCTCAGAAACCCTGCGGAGACTCCCTGTGAGTCAGAAGCAACTTGATGCTAGTGGGTAATGAAGAAAAATACACATAAGCCACAAACAAAAGGGAGCTACCACTAACAGAAATAAAAATGGGTTTAAAGGCATGCCAGATCATGCAGGGTCCTTAAAAGAATTTGATTTTTCCCTAAATGAGAGTAGAGGTTATTGGAAGGTTGAGATAGGGAAGTAATATCATGAACACACCCAGGCTGCTCTGCAGAGAGAAAATCAAGGGAGACAAGGGTTAAGCAGACAGATAGCTGTGAGGTTATTATAATAATCTAGGTTTGAAATGAACAAAACTCAGAGCAATTGTAGACCCAGGGAAGGCAGTGAATGCACTTGGAGTCTGCGTATATTTTTAAAGTAACTTTGACAATGTTTACTCAAAGTTTGCACATGAGGTATTAGAGAAGACAATCAGGATTCTAAGGTGTTGGGCAACGACTGGAAGAATTTACATATAGAGAGATAGAGAAAATTCAAACACGAGATTTGGGAGTGCGGAAATCAGGGGCTCAGTTTTGAACATGAGACATTTGAGACACTGACTAAACATTCAGGCAGGCATTTGTGCTTGATCTGGAGGACAAAGGGAAGACTGTGGCTGATGAAAGACTTTAAAGATCTCCTAGTATTGTACTTTCTCCTTAACATCATAGCACAAGGTACAATATTCAAGGGCTGAATGCGGGCTGAATGGAGAAATCCAGAATACTGCCTATTGAAGATGCTGCAGGGATCAGGAGGAAGAGCGCAGGAGACAAGAACAGCCTGAGGAAATGAGAGCACCATAAGCACTCTGTGTCACAGTAACCAAGTACGGAATGCGTTTCCAGCATCCAGTTGTGTTGCTGCTGAAAGATGCCATCACATGCAGAACAGAATAAAACACTGTCTAGTGCTATGCCATCCTCACATTGTTATGTTTGAACCCACTGTTGCAGCCACGATGTCACTCCATCTCATTGACCATATTCTTCTTTTTTCTTTTTCCCCTCCACGTTACCAACCGTGACGTTCTTCTCCAAGGACTGATCTCTCCTAACAACAGAGCCAATCGTAGTGATATCAAATCATGACACTAGTCAGGTAAGACTAGGACTATGAAGCAGCCATGGCATTTAACAAAGTGGATATCTTAGTAACTTTAACAAAAGCAGTTCAGATGAGTAGCCAGAAGATAGATTAAAGTGTGCATAATAGAGATTTGGAATAAAGGCATTGAAGGTTGTTGTTGTTAGATGCCACAACGTTAGTACCAACCCATAGCGACTATCTATACAACAGAATTAACACACCCAATCCTGCAAAATCCTCACACTCATTCCAATGTTTGAGTTCATTGTTTCAGCTACTGAATCAGTCCATTTGATTAAGGGCCTTCGTCCTTTCTACTGCAACTCTACATTACCAAGTATGTTGTCCTTTTCCAGGGACTGGTATCACCCGATGACGTGTCCAAAGCACATGAGATGCGGTCTTACTATTCTTGCTTCCAAGGAGAATTATTTTTGTACTTCAAGACATAGCTATTTGTTATTTTGCCAGTCCATTGGACTTCCAATAGTCTTCACCACCCACGCCATACACCAAACACACAGAATCACTCTACTGTCCTCTTCCTTATTCAATGTGTAACTTTGCCACGCATATAAGAGGATTACCATTGTTTGGGTCAGACACAGCTCAATCCTTAAAATAACACCCTTGCTTCTGAACATTTTAAAAGAGTTCGTTTCAGTAGATTTAACCAATGCTTTGCTTCTTTTGATCTCTTGACTACTGTTTCCATGAACATTGGTTGTGGATCCAAGAAAGATGGAATCCTTGACAGCGTCAAACTTTTCCCCATTTATCATCACGTTGTAAGGATTTTTGTTTTCTTTTTGTTGAGTTGTAATTTATACTTAAGTCTGCAATCCTTTATCTTCATCAGCAAGTGCTTCAAGCTCTCCTCTGTGACAGTTAAGTTTACTGTGCCAACTAGGCTGCCTTAGGAACATGTTGACAGAGTGTAATCAGGTCACGGCTTGATTGGAGGACAACTGAGATTGCAGCTGGCATCCAATCTCTCTTCCTCACTGGTGATGGGGCCAGTGTGCTGCTGCCTGAGCAAGTCCTTTGCCTCAACCATGTGCTGCACTACCTGTAGGCTGAGCCACCCAGTGGTTCAGGTCGCTTGAGTTGGAGGCAGGCTCCTTTGAGACCTGCTTCGCTGTGCTGCCGCTCCATGCTTCACTTGAGTTTGAGATCCCATCTGGGCCTACTTTGCTAAGCTCTCATGCTACTGACTGTTGCTGCCCACCCTACCTATCTTATCTGAGAACAGACTCTACTTCCTGCTTCCTTGACCTGGGACCTGCACCCCTCATGAGTTGAAGGACCTTCAGTTATATTAACAGTTCCGTGAAAGTGAGTTGGACTGAGTCCCCTTTCCTTTGTGGACTAATTAGCCATTCTATTCCTTCTTGCTGCATAAGCCTTTATCTCTATTTCTGTATCATCTGTATCTATATAATCACAAGTATCCTGGTTTTACTTCTCTAGAGAACCCTGCTTAACACACCCTCATTTCATACAACAGCCTAATAAACCTCTTCTTCATATAATCTAGCTTCTCTGATCGAAGGCAGAGTCCATGAAAACTCTTTCTAGCATTTTTGTAGGGACCGAAAGTAAGTTGTATTTGGAGAGAAGATGAGAATATATGAAATTAAACACATTGATATCATTGTTAGTAATGTATTGGTGGTCGTGGTCAAATTAGTGGTTAGCAGTGTTAAGTGGGCAAAGCAGCATGCTTTCACATTGATGAAAAAGTTAAAGTACGGGAGAAACAATGGATAGATCTCCAGCGGAGAGGAGATGGGGTCTTGTGCATAGGCAAACGGGTGGGATTCATTAGGAATAAGTGCCATCGGTCCAAATTAACAGAAAGGAGATGTGTTTGACCACAGAAGCTGGTCAGTGGGCAGTTGTGGTGGATGCCAAAGAAAATTCTCTTCTGATTGCTTCTATTTTCTTAAGATATGAGAAAAATCAATGTTACTTCAGGAGAGAGAAGTCTAGGAAAGTTGTCTAGGAAAGGGTAGGAGAGAGTTGTCTAGAGAAATCTGGCCAAATGCTTTGATGACACTGTGGGTTCTCAGGAGCTAGTGATAATGAACTTCAAGTGACACCTACAAGAAAGGCTTTGCTATTTAAATCCAGAACACTTTAATGTGCCACTTGTGCCAACCTGCCCAAACTCTTTGTGAAGCTCTAGGTTATAGTTGGACGGTGTTAAGTAGAACAATGACATGGACAAATTGACATCTTAGAAGACCACAGGGGCAGCAATATACAGGAGTGGACTCTTGGTGAGCAACATTGGAAACAGGAACTTTGCTAATAGGACACTTACTGAGTTGCGAAAAATGCATGAACTTGAAAACAAATACTTTTTTTTCTTCCTGTGGGGTTCCAGGGATGTCATGTTTGAGAAAGTACTCCCTTTTCTCATAGACCAACACCAGTGTACATGCTCAGCAGTCTTGTTTGTCAGACGACTTTGGCATTTGAATGTGATATTAATCTTGTTCGGGAACTGCCATATGCCAGCTCTGCATACCCTACGATCTTCCATCTGTCCCTCCTCTCTAGATGGGACAGGTCCACAGGAAGGAAGGCTGCTGGCCAGGTAGTTTGGGTTTTTTATTTTCCCGAATGTACTGATCTTACTGTGCTTACACTGTGATTTTTTTCTACCTCTGTCCATCACCAGCCCTAGAGCACGTTTTATTAAGATTATATAATGTTCTGATGTTTATGGTGGTTCTTTAGATGGAGGGACAAATTCTGTGGGTGATGAATTGAGCGAGGGAAGGATGGTGAAAGGTATCTGAACATATTGCTGGATACTTGCTTTGTCTCGTCTCCCTTTGTGGAGGAACTGAAAATGTAACTGGCATGCTAAGAGGCATTACGCCTGGCATGGGGGTAAACAGAAAGGGCCAGCAAGGCGCCAATAAGGAATTAAAATGGATCATGGAATACAGCCCACGGAGCTGTCAGGCTGCGAGGGTGATCCAGGCAAGGCTGCAACAGATGACAAATGATCTGAAGTGGATACCTGATCCATTCCATGGGAAATAAAGATGGCAGCAAGGGCAGGAACCGAGTCTCCTTTCCTAAAGGCTGACTTTGTAAAATGGAAGGAGAGGGACAACAAAAGTTAGGCACAATAGATATCAGGGGTTCACATAACTGAAGAAGCTACAGGAAATGCCACAAAAGATTTCCAGGTACAAGTTTGGACTCCTCTGAAATGTCCAGCAGAGAACATGCTTGTAGAAAGGCTTAAGAAAACCTAGAGCTGATGGAAGGGCAAGGGCAGTCACAGAAAGAGGTGTCCCTTGGAGTTCTTAAAAGCCCAC
The DNA here is from genome assembly GCF_050624435.1 of Tenrec ecaudatus. Classification (NCBI taxonomy): domain Eukaryota; kingdom Metazoa; phylum Chordata; class Mammalia; order Afrosoricida; family Tenrecidae; genus Tenrec; species Tenrec ecaudatus. Next base: position 202,305,805 of record NC_134532.1, read on the forward strand.
TTGGAAATTTCTGGGAATTTGCAAATTCATGAAATAGCACTGTAGTGATATTTCTTCCCATAAAGTGAATTGCTTACACCTTTAAAGTAGAAGAGCCGCTCCAGCTCGGCACTAATGAGCACTAGCCAACAATAACTGAGGAACAGTGAATCTGCAAGGAGCTACAGAGGTTGGCTAGCTCACCCCAAAGTCTTGTAACTTACCAGGAAAACCGCTTTTCTTCAGGCATCTATCTCAAATGGGGCTTAACAATAAAAGACTCAAAGATAAAAACAGAACATGCAAAGTGCCCTTACATCGAGAGTTCCCAGAATGCTCTAGTTCATTTCTGTTTTGCACGTATTAGTGAGAAGTTAAATCAGAAGACTTTCTTTTCTAGCAAAGCAGGGAATGAAAACCACCGGCTAGAAAATCTACCATTTATTATGTGTATGTTTGGACATCTCAGCCTGACAAGATGGTGAATTATTTTTTAATTGTTACATATTCCTCGAAGGTTTAATAGAAATGACATAACAATCTGTAATTTCACAGATATTACTTTGAGTTAGTTGAACTATTGTAGGTGATAAGAAATTATGCAGGTAGGTGGTGGATTACTTTGACAAAACTCACACCGAGGTATTAATGTAATTTTATTTACAAATGTAAGTTGCAGCATGAGAGAGAACATTGATTTTGTATGAAGCCATCATGCACCACCATTCAATCCTTGCTGGCCCAAATAGGATGTGCAATCAAACCCCAGTCTGAATGGGAGGCTCCATTTTAGACTAGAGAGGTCGCAGGCTTTGGGAGAGAGATAGATCGAGATTCACCTGGCTCCACTTATGTGTTTGCTTTATGTTTTAGGGAAGCGATTATGCTTGCTGTTAGGGGCCATTGAGATGATTTCAATGAAGTGAATTCTGTGTGACAGAGTGGAGATGCTTTACAGGGCTTTCTAGGCTGGAGCCTAGAAATAGAGACCAGGAGACACTGCCAAGGAAGCGTTGTACTGCTAATCCGAAGGCCTTTCTTTCTTTTTTTATTTTTTTAAACATTTTATTAAGGGCTCATACAACTCTTATCACAATCCATACATATACATACATTAATTGTATAAAGCACATGCGCACATTCCCTGCCCCAATTATTCTCAAAGCATTTACTCTCCACTTAAGCCCTTTGCATCAGGTCCTCCTTTTTTTTCCCTCCCTCCCCGCTCCCCCCTCCTTCATGTACCCTTGGTAATTTATACATCATTATTTTGTCATATCTTGCCCTATCCGGAGTCTCCCTTCCCCCACTTCTCTGCCGTCCATCTCCCTTGGAGGAGGTCACATGTGGATCCTTGTAATCAGTTCCCCCTTTCCAACCCACTCACCCTCCACTCTCCCAGCATCGCCCCTCACACACTTGGTCCTGAAGGTATCATCCACCCTGGATTCCCTGTGCCTCCAGCCCCCATATGCACCAGTGTATAACCTCTGCCCTATCCAGCCCTGCAAGGTAGAATTCGGATCATGGTAATTGGGGGGAGGAAGCATCCAGGATCTGGGGGAAAGCTGTGTTCTTCATCGGTACTACCTCGCACCCTAATTGACCCATCTCCTCTCCTGAACCCCTCTATGAGGGGATCTCCATTGGCCGACACTTGGGCCTTGGGTCTCCACTCTGAACTTCCCCCTTCATTCAATATGGCATATATATATATATATATATATACATATACACATATATACATACACACACATATATACATATACACACATATATCTTTTTTTTTTTTTGCATGATACCTTATACCTGGTCCCTTTGGCACCTCGTGATCACACTGGCCGGTGTGCTTCTTCCATGTGGGCTTTTTTGCTTCTGAGCTAGATGGCCACTTGTTCACCTTCAAGCCTTTAAGACCCCAGACACTATCTCTTTTGATAGCTGGGCACCATCAGCTTTCTTCGCCACATTTGCTTATGCACCCACTTGTCTTCAGCAATTCTATCATGGAGGTGTGCAGCCAATGATATGATTTTTTGTTCTATGATGCCTGGTAACTGATCTCTTCGGGACCAGTAGATCACACAGGCTGGTGTCTTCTTCCATGTGGGATTTGTTGATTCTGAGCTAGATGGCCGCTTGTTTATCTTTAAGCCGAAGGCCTTTATTTCAAACACATTAGCTGCTCTTTAGGTAGAAAGACCAGAGTATCTGCTCCTGTAAATATTTGCAGCCTCAGGAACCCTCGCTTGGCTCACTGAGTCAGCATGAACTCCATGGCACTGAGACACGTTACAAAGTCAGATCACCTGATTTCTGTCCTGGGTGGGTTTGCAAAACAAAATATGAAACTCACTGCCCTCAAGTTCATGCCAACTCATAGCAAACCTCTCGGGCAGGCTAGAACTGCCCCTGTGAGGTTCTGAGATGGGTGTAGAAAGCCGAGTTTTTTCTGTCTTTTTTCCCTCTGAGTCACTGGTGATTTCAAACTGCTGACCTTACGGTAAGCGGCCCGTCGCCTACCCACTATGCCAGGAGGGATTCCGAGCGGGTGTGAAATGCCAGCATTTTATTCAGCAGCAACGTTTGCACCCTCTGGGTTGCTCCTTTTGTTGAGGGTTGGTGGTGTTGCTGTTGGGCGAGTCCCTCCTCCTGGCACTCCTAAGCAAGAAGAAGGAAACGGCCCTGTCTTTCACTCTCCTCATCAATTTCATATGTGAGCCCACGGATACAGTTACGGAGTCAACCCAGCTTGTCAAAGTCTGCGGCTTTGTGCTGACCCTCACCCTAACCAAGCATGATAGCTCTGTCCAGGAAGTGGTCTTGCCTGATACCGTGTCCCAAATTCTCCCCAGCCTCACTTCTAAGAAGCATTCTGGCTGTACTTCTTACAAAACAGATTTGTTGATTCTTGTGATAGTCCATGATATGTTCAAGGTTCTTGGCCAAAGATGTACTTTGAATTCTTCCATCATTTGGAGGCATCCTACGCCTTGCCCAGCTTTGACAAGCGTATGAGGTAACTGGAAGTACAATGGATTGTGTCAGGCCACAGTACTTCATTCTTAAAATGCCCCCGTCCTCTTCAGTACTTTAAAAAAGGTCTTCTCCAGCAGAATTGGCCGATGAAATGCCATTTCATTTCTTGGCTACTACGTTCATTAGTGTTCCTTGTGGATCCAAGCTAAATGAGATTCTTTACTTTCTTCGCTCATGGTGGTATTGTCTATTGATCCAAATGTGAGGATTTGGGTTTTGTTTACATTGAGTGGACATCCATTCTGATGGCTGTAGTCATGTGCAGTAAGTTCTGTCATCAGCATCTCACAGGTTATTAATGAAACCTTGTCTTATCTGGCTACAAAATTCTTTTTCATGTCGCCGAGCTTCTCACAGGACTTGTTTATCAAACAGATTGGATATGTGTGGGGAATGGATGTAGGTCTGATGAACACATTGTCTGATTTTTTAAAAATCATTTTATTGGGGGCTCAAACAACTCATCACAATCCATACATACATCGACTGTGTAAAGCACATGTGTATGTTCGTTGCCCTCAACATTCCCAAAACATTTGCTCTTCATTTAAGCCCTTGGCATCAGCTCCTCATTTCCCCCCTCCCTCCCCACTTCCCCCACCCTCATGATCCTTGATAATTTATAAATTATTATTTTGTCATATCTTGCCCTGTCCATCATCTCCCTTCACCTGCTTTTCTGTTGTCCATCTCCCAGGGAGGAGGTTATATGTAAGTCCTTGTAATCAGTTCCCCCTTTCCATTCCACCCTCCTGGTATCGCCACTCTTATCACTGTTCCTGGATTCCCTGTGTTCCCAGCTCCTATCTCTACCAGTGTACATCCTCTGGTCTAGTCAGACTTGCAAGGTAGAATTGGTATCATGATATTTGGGGGGAGGATACATTTAGGAATTGGAGGAAAGTTGTTTGCTTCATCGTTGCTACACTGCACCCTCATTGGCTCATCTTCTCTCCGTGACCCTTCTGTAAGAGGGTGTCCAGTTGCCTACAGATGAGTCTTGGGTCTCCAATCTGCACTCCCCCTAATTCACAATGATTTGATTTTTGATTATTTGATGCCTGATGCCTCATCCTTTCGACACCTTGCGATTACACAGGCTGGTGTGCTTCTTCGTGTGGGCTTGATTGCCTCTCTGGTATGTCGTATCCCTTTGTTCTGTTAGAATGTTTGTCTCTTGGTGTTTCCTGTTTCCCAAAGAGGGTGATAGCAACCTGAAGGGGTGGGGAGCAGGGCAGATGCATCACTAGAATAATCAGAAGGGCTGCAAAAGAAAATGCCTACACTTTGTTCTGGATTATGGGCTTTAGTACAAAGTATTGACCTGCCAGGTGGAGTGCTAATTTTAATTAGTTTTTTGGTTGTTTTCCGAAAGAGGGTTGGTAAGCCATGTAAGTTTGGAAACTCCTGGTCTGTATACCGATTCTGCATGAGCACAATTAAGTGTTCTGAAATTCCCATGATTCTCAAGGATATCTTTAGTTTGTTATGATTCACAAAGTTTAATGACTTGGTATAGTCAATAAAACACAAGTAGCCCTCTTCTAGGTATTCTTGGTGTTCAACCAAGATCCATCTGATGTTAGCAATGATATCCCTTGACCCACATCCTGTGTAGAATCCAGCTTGAATTTATGGCAGCTCCCTATTGATGTACTGCCAAACGGTTTCTAAATTATCTTCAGTAAAAATTCACTACAGGTGATGTTGATGACATTATTCAATGATTTATACCCTATGTTGTCCCCCTTTTTTGAAAGGAGTACAAACATGGGTTTTTTCCAGTCAATTTGTCTGGTAGCTATCTTCTGAATTTTTTAGCATTTATGAGTGAGTTGCCTCCGCTTATTGAAACATTTCCATTGATATTTCTTCAATGCCTGGAGTATTGTTTTTTGCTAATGCCTTGATACCATTTGAACTGCTTTCTTATATGTGATCAGTTCTTGAATATGCACAACCTTCTTGACATGCTTGAATGTCAACTAATTATCTTTAGCATCGTGACTGTGTCAACCAGGTCCTTGTAGTGCAGTGCCTGTGCAGTGTAGTGCAGTGCCTGTGTGGGCCTACCATCTTCTTTTGTATAATTCAGTAATGTTCCCACAGGATCTTGCAGGATGCGAACTTGAGAGGCTTGACTTTATGTCCCAGTTTGTTTAGCTGGAGGTTAACTGAATTTGTTATTGTTACAGTGAGGGTGACACCTGGAAAATATTTTGCTCAACGAAGATACTGAAGACATTCTGTCGCCACCATCGCAAATGTCATAACAGGGTCGGTTTTCTTCTCTCTGTCAACAGTCTGGTGGTGTGATTTGATCTTAAGAGTCCAAGATACAAACACAAAAGATTTGGGTTTAGTATACAGCATCAAATATTTTGGTCTTAATGAATGTGCAAGATCTTTGCTAAGGTAGTCATCCATGCTTGTTGACCTATAACTGAGCGATTTCCCATAATATGAGATTCTCATTGCGAAAAGTGGCACAATCACAGGCAAAAGACCAATTTGTCGTGCTGATCTGCTTCGGTCACTATTCATAGCTTCGTTGTTAATCCTTTCTTGGATGCCTCCCCTTGTATCTGCCCAATCAACTGCATTTCTAAGCTAAAATTATTCATATCGGGACCAATGACACTACAGTAACAAACAAAGCAAAACATGGCCCTATCTCCAGAAGGCAGTGAAAGAAGTGTTATTGAAAAGCACCTCAATATAAAACAGGAACTGTTCTTCAAGCTGGCAACCTGGAATGGAATTTTTCATTGTCAGTATTCGTGCTAGAAAACTACTGCTTACTTGAGCTTGCAGAATGCATGCCTTTCCTGATGTTCCTTAAAATATGTTGAATTATGTTAGTAAATGGAAAGGGATTATCTACTTACCCAGTTAGGAAAATTGACTCATTACCTCTGTTACAGAAAGGGATGAGGATGTCTTAAGCATTAGAGGCGTTTTGCCCTGAAGTCCTGATGATGAATCAGGAATTCGATCAGGCAGCGCCTCTTGTGAATTGCACTGTCAAGTGATGTTAATAGAACCCACTGAAGCCTCTCTCACAGCTTCCCCAAGTTTCGGTGTGCCTTTAATTCCTTCTGAAAGCTGCTTAAACATTCAGTCTCCTAGCTCTTTCCCATTTTTTCAAATGATTCCCTAGATCATAGCCAAGTCCCATCCATCCACACTGTTGTAAAGCCCCCGAGGTTTCTACTAGTCGCTGTCACCTGGGACGGCAGCATCAGGATCATCAAAGAGGTTATGATACCGTAGATACCACTCTGACTCTGGAGTCCATGAGTGGTATGAGCACGAGGGTTCTCAGTGGTTAACCAGCCATTGGGTAGTCTGGTACATCCCGAGGCATCTCAGGAGAAAGACCATGTGATCCACTTCAGGAAAACAGTTAGCCATTGAACTTTCTATGGAGCACTCATCTACTCTGACACACACGGCGTCTCTATGCATGTGAGTCTTCTCCACACTAACTGGTTTGGATTTCCCTAGATCTACTGAATAGGAATGTTTAAAGGGGGCTGCCCTATGGGGATTTTGGACCATATTTTGAATCAATGTCTTTTAGCATCTCATTGGCCAACAGGAACAAGGGTTTCTATTTATTGAGGACTTATTAAGTCTGAATGTTTTTCTTTTTTTTTAAAAAACAATTTATTAGGGGCTCATACAGCTCTTATCACTGTCCATACATATACATACATCAATTGTATAAAGCACATCTGTACATTCTTTGCCCTAATCATTTTCTTTTTATTTTCTCCTCTTTTCTTTTTTTTTTTACATTTTATTAGGGGCTCATACAACTCTTATCACAATCCATACATATACATACATCAATTATATAAATCACATCCATACATTCCCTGCCCCAATCATTCTCAAAACATTTGCTCTCCACTTAAGCCCTTTGCATCAGGTCCTCTTTTTTTTCCCCTTCCTCCCCGCTCCCCCCTCCCTAATGTGCCCTTGGTAATTTATACATCATTATTTTGTCATATCTTGCCCTATCCGGAGTCTCCCTCCCCACCCTTCTCTGCCCTCCCTCTCCCAGTGAGGAGGTCACATGTGGATCCTTGTAATCAGTTCCCCCTTTCCAACCCACTCACCCTCCACTCTCCCAGCATTGCCCCTCACACCCTTGGTCCTGAAGGTATCGTCCACCCTGGATTCCCTGTACCCCCAGCCCTCATATGTACCAGTGTGCAACCTCTGCCCTACCCAGCCCTGCAAGGTAGAATTCGGATGATGGTAGTTGGAGGGAGGAAGCATCCAGGATCTGGGGGAAAGCTGTGTTCTTCATCGGTACTACCTCGCACCCTCATTGACCCATCTCCTCTCCTGAGCCCCTCTGTGAGGGGATCTCCATTGGCCAACACTTGGGCCTTGGGTCTCCACTCTGCACTGAACGTTTTTCTAATACATGAATTCACTCAATCTATCCTCAGAACAACCCCCCCAAAGCAACCCCCCCCCCTGCTGGGTCAAATGAGACTCCCAGATGCCATGGGACCAGGTAGAGCTGCTCCATTGGGTTTCCAAGGCTGTGGAGTTTTCATGGACAAAGGCCACCAAATCTTTCTCCCATCAAGGTCTATTTGAACCTCAGACATTTTGGTAGCTGAGCGCTTTAATCACTGTGTCACCACGGATCCTGGTGGTAAAATTTCCACATATGGAAATAGAGACCTCCGAATGTAAAACAGCAGGTAAGTGGTAGGTGCTGGTTTTAAAGGCAGGTGGTCTGGCATTAGAGTTGAGTTCCTTAGCCAGCGCACATCCTGTTTTCCTGACAAAGGGAAGATTTGAGAGTGGAAAGGGGATAGGAACTGTGTTCACTCTGCAATGTAGATAAGAGAGTTTTCCTAACCCCAAATGCAAAACCCCCAATGCTCCGTTTATCGTTCACTAAAAACTAAGCTCACGGCCATCAAGACAATTCCAAGGTTCTTATATTTTTGTGACCCATAACATTCTTACTGGCTAAAGAGTTGAAAGTAGACACAGAGGCTATTGTTCCTATTCAGTCATACTCTGGGCTTAGAGGCAGTAATCTTACTTCAACTTTTCCCACCCTCAGTCTGCATGTCTTATCCAGGACCCTGACCCACTCAGTACCATGAGGAGATGCTGAGCTTTCTAAGAATCAGGACCTCGCTTTAAATCTAAAAAGACAAATGAGTACCCTAAGGTAATCAAAATAACTTCTGGATGGCTAAAAGTTTCTAAAACAAAGATTTTCTCATCTGATGCAAATTAAAATTATTTTCTTCTTGGCATAAACACATTGGGAATGAACAGGATTTATGATAATTAAGTAACAAAAAGATGTGTGGCCCTCATAAAGAAATACAATCTTCCTTGGAAAATGTAACGGGACTGACTCTTGTGAAAAGCTTTGTCTCTTTTTCAGAGACAGTGGAAGGTTGGGCGTTCTGCCCGTGCGCTGACTTCTCCAAAGGAACACAATCCCCCACGAAGGACAAACAGCAGCCGTCGTGATGACGGGTGGTAATTATAGCAGTTGCTTTCATGGCATTGGCTTCAATAGAGGAGAATGAAATGCATCACCTGTTTATTTTGTGCGAGTTGCTGTTTTAAGCACCTTCCTGATCCAGGAAGTGGTTGAAATCGTCCTATGAAGTAAGCATTAATATCATTAAAGTAATATTAAGTTAGCCATCCAAGATTATGTAGTTAATAAACATGAAGTCAAGGTGGAAGCCACACAGCATGATTCCACAGCTCAATTCAAAGTAGATCCACCAAAAGTCACAGACTAAACTCACGGTCATTTAGCCACTTGTGATTCTTTGCGACCACGTAGGACAGAGGACCTGCCTCTGTGGGTTTCTGAGACTGCATGTCTTTACTGCAGCACAAAGCCTCCTCTTTCTCCATTGGAGAAGCTGGCCAGTTTGACCTACCAACCCTGTGCTTCACAGTCCAGCAGGTAACCCACTGAATCTCCAAAGCTCCTCAGAGCAGTGCTGGTGACAAGTAAAAAACAATCACCCCCCTTCCAGAAATTTCTACCTTTCATTCTCCAGGATTCGCCCTGCCTGGAAGGTCCTGACTCCTTTCGTTTTAAGGTGTCTTAGCTGTCTGCCAGGCATGCTGATGAGATTTCTAATATGGACTCTTCGATGCAGTGATATATTTCAATGAAATAAAATCTCTTCGATTTTATTTTAAGATGTTACATTTATGGCAATCTCCCCACACCACACACCTCAACCATGGCCCTGATGTGTCAGTGATATAGGTGTCCAAGTCCCTAGTGCCTTAATTCAGACATTCAGGAAAGTAACTTTTCCTTGCCAGCTCCTGGGAGATTGGAGAAAGTGAATTAGCTTTTCATATTTAGCTGTCAGAATATTGCACTTTTGTTTTACTTTATTAGCTTGATCATAGGACAGAATGATGATCTTTCTGTTTAAAGGAGTAAGAATCTCCAACCATCTTGAATGATCAGAAGGCCTGATCCTCCGCAGTTTCTGTTTTCTCCAGGTCTCTCCTGACTCTGGGCCTGCAAATGAACTTGGAGCTGATTGGGTACGTTGCTGCCTGCAAAGATGCTGCGCAGTATCTTCTCCCATGTCTTATAAAAGTCACTGGGACTGTCTTCAGGTGTTTTGATTCCTGCCACCACATCACGGACATCTTTAGGGACCATTATTACTGTGCCATGCAACTACATGAGAGGATCTTTTATTTGTCTTTCTGGGGAAAACAAAACACAACACTATTTGAATTATCTTCTCTGCTACAAAAACAGTAAAACTCACATGTAGCATGTGCTAAATCGAAGTGCACTCAGATGCTGCTTCTTCTTCAAACCATCTTGCCAAATAAGGATTATCACCACCTCTATTTGGGTGTTGCGGTGTTAGGATTTGTTAAGCTGAGTATGACGCATTGCAAGCCTGTGTACAAGAGAAGCAAACACCGCACAGCCCCACACTGTCCTCACAGCGCTCACTGTGGCTGGGGTCATGGTTGCAGCCACTGTGTAAGCCTATCTCACTGAGGGCCATGTCTGTTTGGGGGGCCCTCTCCTTGATGGAGTAAGGTGACTGTGTTAGTCTGGGTACATTCAGAGAAACAAAACCACAAAAACTCATGTATAAGACAGAGTTTCATATAAAGGGTAGGTGTGCACAAAGAAAACATCCCAAGCCAGTGCTGCCCAAGCCCACAAGTCCAACCTTAGCCCATATGTCCAACACCAATCCACAAAGTCCTCCTCCATCTCACATAACACACGCAATGATGCCGACTGCAGGAGGAAAGCCAAATCAGTGAATGTGTAAGCATCTCAGCACTGGCAGGGGTCTCCACACGGTTGCTCCGGCACCCAGGGCTCCATCGGGGTAGGACCATTTGGCTTTTCCTCAGGGATGTCTTACAGGAAGTAAGCCTTGAAGTAGGGAACTAGGTAAGGCAGCTGCACCTGGTACACCCATCAGAAAGCAAGAGACATGAGAACTAGAAAGGGGAGGCTCTCTGAGCCATTTATTTCTCTGCCCTTCAATTAACCCCCCATGTGCTTATCGGCTAGGTTGGCATAATACACTTTAACTATCTCAGTGTCCTTTTCCAGGGACTTGTCGCTCCTGATAACAAGTCCAAGGGTACATGAATGAAAGTCTCATCCATCTCTGTTCTAAGGAACATTCTGTCTGTAGTTCTTCCAAGAAAGATTGATCTTTCCTTCTTGTAGTCCACACTATATTTAATAATCTTCACCAGCATAATACATGTATCGATTCTTTGTTCTTATTTATAATCCAGCTTTTACAGACATAGCTGGTGATTGAAAATACCAAGAAACGACTAAGGCACCTCTTGTTTCTCAAGGTGAGGTCTCAGCTTTCAACATTTGAAAGAGTTCTTTCATAGGAGATGTGCCCAATAAAGTAGATACATCCTTTGATCTCTTGACTGCTGCACAGATTGTGGGTCCAATTAAAATGAAAGCTTTGGCAACTTCAATCTCTTCTCTGCGTATCATGTTGTTTATTGTTCCAGTTGTGAAGATCTTGACATTCAGCGCATTAAGGTGTAACCCATACCGAAGGCTGTGGTCTTTTACCTTCATCAAGAAGTGCTTCATGTCTTCTTCACTATCAGCAAGGAAGGCCCTGTCCCGTGTGTAGCACAGGTTCTTAATGAGTCTTTCTCCAATTCTGATGCAACATCTTTCCTTCTTTAGGCCAGGTTTTCTTTCTTTCTTTCTTTCTTTCCCCCCCCAGATTTTCTCAGCATATCGATTGACTATGTATCCTGGAAAGATGCATCCCTTCGACACACCTTCCTCCTGTTAAATCACCCTCCATCCTTTTGTTCTTCTTCTTTTTTTAAGTATTTTATAGACTAGGAAAATCAGAAGCCAAGACCTTAAGTGTCATAAAGCATTAATCGGTGGAGTTGAGACTCATAGTAGTTTTTGAATCTCTTCTCGCTCTCTCTTTCCGTTGGGTTCACATGTAGCGGTGCATTTGGGAGGATGTTACACCATCAGGGATGTTTGACTCTGTGATCATATTTTGAAACTAGCATAAACCACTGTTTATCACTACTGACATTTCACCTTATGTCACTGCAATTCTCAGCAACAAAATACCAGATGGAAAAGTGATCTTGTTATTCATGACTCGGGAAAAGCAATGACTACGGAATGAAAACTAACTTCCGATTTTAAAGAACGACTTGCCGCTATCACAGGTCTAAGATAACTCCTCCGCTGCCTGTGAGTAGGGTATTGAATTTTTATGATAGAATATTTTCAAATACTTTAAAAATATTTTTATGAAACAGCTCTCTTGCTTATCTTACATTGCTATGTGTTTTTTTAAATGTGACTTTTACTTCTGTTTAGAACCCAAAGTTGATTCTTTATATTTCTAGGAGCATGATATCTCACTTCTATTGCTCTGGACCCTTGCTAGGAGAAAATGTAGATTATTTTGTGATAGTTAAGATGACCCTAAATTATGCTTGGCCCATGGTAGCATCACAATAAAACATCTTCATGAGCAATAACTTACAGGTGGAGAACCCTTCATGTGGCCTCATTTGCTGTCATGTACACTTAAAGTTCTTCTAGAAACAGGCAATGTAAATGTTATTAACAAACTCACTTTATAGTTCATGAACTGAGGGACAGATCAAAGAAATGACTTACCAAATTTCCATTGAATGCTCAGAGGGGGAAGACCTAGGATGTTAACTCAAGCTGTCTAAAGTTACATATACCATAAGTTACTGGCCTTTCAAAAATGCTTTAGTCTTTTTTCACCTTTCTATTCATTGTCATCTTGTTTTCATGCACAACCAAGATGTGGACAATCTGAAAAAATACATAGATCTTTCATCTTATCTCAGGCTGTGCATACCCAGAAAGAGAAAAGGGCCCCAAGTGCATGTAGTATTGTGTTTTGTGATGGCAACGTATTCTGTGGATTAAAATGGTTGAGTGTTTCATCAGAGTATACTGTCTCCATAGATAAAGATTAGTACCATCAAAACTGAAGTGAATTTCAAAGCAGATACTCAATGACTTACTGGCTTCTACTGTACTATAATCAGAATGAGGTAGAGAAATTGATAGGAAATTTCCACTCTTTACTGGTCATAGGAAGGATAATACTGTAAACTTACGTAATGAGGAAATGTTCCCTGAAGAGTTTGTCTCTGGGTTAAACATTCTAAGTTGTTCCTTTATTTGCCCAGTAATAATCATGTCATAGCATTTGCACAGTTCAGTTACTCTTTGTCTTCTCTACCAAGGTGAAAATGATCTGTAGGTTTTGATCCAGTCTTGCTTAACATTAAATCATCAACACATATGATGTGTGTGTGTCCATTCAAAACATTATGAGCAACTTCTATATGTCAAACAGTGTACAAGCCAGTACAGATTCAATGGTTTTAAAAATTACATTCTACTGTAGCTGACTTTCTACTGGAAAGGCATAAGGACAAGTAACAAAAGAAATACTTTTCAAAATGTACGTTGTTGTTAGGCATCTTCAGATTGGTCCTGACTCCTAGAAACACTGTGTACACAGAAGAAAACACAGCCCAGTCTTCTTCCATCCTCGCAATTAAATAGATGGAGTGAACATAAAGGAGGAGATGCATAATTTTGAACGTGATGTTTCTGTAACAAATGACCACAACTGTATCAGCCCATGTGCCTTACCCAATCCATGATATTTTCATTCACCTCACATGCACAAGGGAGTTGGAAAATGAGTAGGGTCAACTGCAGAAGGATTGATGCATTTGAAAAATGCTGTTAGTTAAGAATATTGAAAGTGACAAGGGACACCGGAAGAAGAAACAGATCTGTATTGGAAGAGGTGCCCCTAGATTGTGCCTAAAAGGGAGAGTAACAAGACTTCGCCTCACATATTTTGAACATTTGTTATCAGGCTTGACTGGGCCCTGAAAAAGGATATCATGTTTGGCAAGGTAGAAGGAGCCGACTTGTCCATCTGGCTGCAGTCTTGAGGTCTTAAGAGCTCCGCTTGCAGCACTTCTACTCTGAGAGTGGTTGCTTTGCTCTGCCCCATGTCTCAGGCTCTATCACACAGGCAGGGACCTTGAACTTGTTCTGTTGATGGGTCTTCTGTTTTGGTAGTCCAAGGATTCACTCTCTGTTTCCAAGATGACTTTTCTGCATAGAGGAATGGTGTTAATGGAGGAGTGATTTTTTACCTTTCCACTGATGCTACTCCCAAGGAAATTCAGGGTGGTCAGCTGGTTCAAACTTTTTTGGAGACTCAGACTACCTTAACGACGCTAACCTTGTCCACTAACACAGCAGAGAACTACCTCCATAATGGGATTATAATGACATAGAGGTTAGAAATTAGAATATATCTCAAAAGTGATTGCGGCTAGCAGAGCCATATTATGGAATGTAACTGCTCCCCAGTGGCACAAGCTGTTGGGCTTCATTCTTATGGACAGTGGAGCACTTGGAGTGGGAGTCAGCTGAATCCTACCTAACAACAATGATATAAAACAAAATTAATGCATCAGTAAAACATACAAAGTTATCCAGACCTGGCGAGTTTATCTCTTTCAATATATGGTAGTTTCAGGTAATCCTACAATGGCAACGTGATGTGTATCTATCAGTCTATGTTCAATAAATATTAGACCTTTTCTCTGGACCTCACAACTATTTTGTCACTGCCTTTTAGATCCGACAAAGCTTTGGAAATGAATAAGAGTGTTGACTAGGTGTGGAAGTAATGGCACAGGAAAGGATGAATGGGATCATAAGTAAATGGTGGGGAGAAAGATGTGATTTGTTCTTGCTGGGTTTTTTTTCCAGTAACAAAACCGACACTGTACGTTACATTGTTTACTCTAGTTCTGTGCTCCGTGACATTTCAGGCATTACCCTTTCCGACAATTACATTGCATTTTATTGTGAAGTGTGGATCAGGTGGGCTTCAGTGAAGACACGAGGAAAAGAAACCTTGAGAAGGGCAGTGAACAGGGCACATGGAAGTCCCTGAAGCCATGAGAATCATTTCAATTTGCTACAGAGGATGACAGGCAGCCCCGGAGGCTCTAGAAAGGGAGGAATGTGGTCAAAACAGTGGGCAGAGAGGATGATTTTGACAGCCCTTGGTACTAACTTGAAACTGCATAATTCAAACAAGTCTTGAGTTCTTGAAGAAAAGGTTTTGACATCCATTGATATGTTCCGTGTTTATATAATAGTGTGCCAATTGCTGTACATTGCAGAGAGACCAGGCTCTCTGTTTTGCTTTGCTTTGCTTTGCTTTCCTGCAGGAGGTCATACAATTGAATTATGCTACTGACACTAAATAGCTCCAATCCAATCACTTCATTTGGCTTAACACAATTTGCACAGTAGAGAAATGATTCTGAATGTATTCAAGTTGAATAGAGATATGTGATCCCATGAAGTTAATTATTAGTTTAAAAAAATGAAAGAGTGATCTTGTGTAAATCGGCGATGTGTTAATACAGAGTAATTATATTGACTGAAATGAGCAGTTCTGTGATGCAGACTCCTAATTTTTTTTTTTTTTACTGCCAGTGTCAACACTGAATGTCTTTTAATTCACCGGAAAATTACTAGGCAGATTTGAAATAACAAAGCAATCACTGCAGGCTTTGTTTAAAATTTCTCTGGAGAATAGGACAAATAAAATGATCACAGTGATTTGAGGAGTTGGGTTTTTATAGCTATTCATTTAGAAAAACAATCTTCCAATTAGTTGACAATGGATAGCTTCAGATATTTCTGAAACGGTTTCTGCATCAGGATTATTGATCCCTGTTTCTAGCTGGTAGGTTACCAGAGAGAAAGCCACGCTCATTATAGTGAATGCATATACTGATGATATACATATACACATACATATACGGTTGATAATTACATATTACTGGTCTAAATGGAATACCTCTCTATAAGCGACTTGTTTGTACAATTCACAATGTTGCATCAAAATATGTCTGGATATTCGTGCATTCGGAAGCTCTTACTGCCTTGGCTAGAGCTCTGAACTTAATTCTTTTATTTTCCTTTGCAATTGGAGCAAAGAACAAATAAGTTCATATTAGTTTGTTGTTGTTGTTGTTGTTTACATTGTATGTGAAGTCTGAGCTTATATTTTTATTTCTCAGGTCAGGCATATAAAAGATAGATATCTTGAGGGAGATTTTCCTATACAGGAAGTTAAATAGACAATTGTCCAATCCAATTGCATATTACATAGCTACAGCCTTTGCCTACTTTTGAACAGAAAATCAAGCAAACACTGCCTTAAACAAAATAAAAATGGCTTGGATTCCTCACCTACTAATAAATATCCTAGTAGCTATCTGATGATTTGTCCTATGGATCAATCACAATAAGCTATGGTTTAGCATCTCTTATGAGCATCTTTAACTCTGGGGGTTTCCACAATTCCCGGCATAACAACCACACTTGAGAAAATGTTAGCATCAACCATGACATGTTCATTCATCAGTCAAAAATAAACAAAAAAAACCCTCATTGCCATATAATTAATTCACACTCTTAGGACATAGAAAAAACACCCTTGTAGGTTTCTGAGGCCATAAATATCTATGGCAGCCGACCGCCTCAGCATTCGCCTGAGAAAAGACTGGTCGTTACATGGCTGACCTGACAGGTAGCAGCCCAATACAGAACCCACTATCGCACCAGGGATCCTAAGCAAATAATCTTTAATTTTGCCAGCAATCCAAACATGCTCTGATGACATACCACTGGCTAGGGCTGTAGCACCTCATGACCATTCTAATTTACAAAGGAGTCTGGGGAGATGAGACTGCAAGTTTGATAATACTCTAGTTGACTGGCAAGGAGAAAAATTGGGAATGGGTGTCGATTTAATTAGTCAGCCATCTGTATAAACTGCAATCAATGTTATATGAAATATTTTATGCCACAAGTTTTCTTTGCTGAAGTACATAGATTATCCAGTGTGTGCTCTGACACAAGGTAACCTTATGTGTACCAGAATGGAGCATTATCACTCGGTGTTATCTTCACAATCACCAACAAGTTGCATCCAAAATAAAATATTGGACAGTGATTACTTATGATATATGAAGGTTTTCATTGCATTGTTTTTAGAAATAAATTCCTACACCTTTCTTCCTAATCCCTGTTAGTAGGGAAGCTCCTCTCAAATCAATAATTAAATTTGACCATGCTAGCATTTGAATGGTGGTGGCATAACTTCTAGCATCGCAGCAACACACAAGCCATCACCGTATTACAAAGTGACAAATGCATGGTGGTTCATTAGTGTAGTTGTAATTAAGTGAGTTTCTGATTCCATTAGACTTTCATAAGAGAGTTACTAATGCATATATTCAAAACTTAAATAGTCTCGTTCCCAGGAGACCACAGAGTCATCAGTAGGTCTAGAGCTAAGGTGAGTATGCAGAGTTTGCTCCAAGGGTGCTTGGTTCTACATGATAATCGTTTCTCTAAATTACTTAGCATAACCTAGCTCTATACCGAAAATCTCCCGTGACAATCTTAGAAGAAATCCAGCAATGTTCCTCCACAGATATGGGCTCAACTGCATTTTAATTAGCATAACTATGCTACACACCTAAAGGTAATACATTTAGTATTTAAATTTACCACTCATCTGCCACTTTGTCTTGCTGTGGTGGTTTGAGTGAAATGCTATCATGGAAACTGGCATACCAGTGTTTCCAATACCAGCAAGTTCACCAAGGTGGACAGATTCCAGCTGAGCTGCCAGGATAAGAGAGATTGGGAAGAAGGACTTGGCAAGAATGCTGCTGAAAAAATTGACAGTGAAAACATTATGAATACCAGTGGAATCCAATTGCCTGCTTCGGTATCAGAAGATGTGTGTGTCTTAGTTACCTAATCTGTTGTCAACTTGAGACTATTAAGAGTGAAGGGGTGGAGTTTAGTCTGTTGATCACGTCTCAGCTTGATTACCTCATTTGGAGGCATTAAGGAGATAAATACCTCGCAGGAGGTGGAGCACACATTGTGTTAGTCTGGGTAGACTAGAGAAACAAATACAGGGATTAGCATGTGTATAAGAAAGAGCTTTATATATAAGAGCAATTGAATATTGATAAAACATCCCAGTCCAGCTCAGGTCCATAAGCCCAATATTAGCCCATGTGTCCAATACCAATCTATAAATTCCTCTTCAGACTCACACAATACATGTAATGATGCCGTGAGGAAGATCAGTGGGTAGAAATTCTTGTGAATCCAGTGGCAGTAGAAACATCTCAGTGCTGGCAGGGGTCCTCACATGGCTAAAAATCATCATCTTGGCTTATGTTAAAAAGAGCATATAATGTTATTCAGCATATTGTGTAAAGCTGACAAATTCTGTATATGTGTATTAAATAGCATCCAACACTATGAAATTGGATGCAGAGACCTCAGAATTATTGCTCTAGAAAAACAAAGGTCAGAAAACCACTGTCTTCCACCAATCAATAATAGCATCATGCTGTCTTCTTCCTAGGCCTTCTCTGAAGTGTGAGGTGTCTGTCAGCTGATAGAGGAACGTTAGACTGATAAGAAGGTGGGAAAAGTCCAGATACTTTTAGGTTAACTCAGAGAAAATGTATTGTCAGGAGCACTGTGTAATGATGATTTCACAGCAGAACATCTCAAAACCCAGGAGATCCATTGCTAGAAAATTACAATACGTGTAAGCACAAATGATAGAAGTATAAAAGTTCATGGGCTCAATCAGTGTCATTCTACAGACCAATAACACTCACACACCCTGAATGCCATTTGTAAAATAACAAGACAGAAAAGCAGAAAAGTTATTGACTTCACACAGACAAATCACTTTAGCTATGCAGGCTTTAATTAAAGGAAGATTAAAAGTAAGAGAAGCTTGATCAGCTGTTTTTGTTAGGAAAAAGTTCAGTTTTCTTGGCAGTCTCCCTTAGCAATCCTATCAGTAATTGTTGACTTGTCACTTCAGAACATCCACATATCCATCACCCAGTGTTTACCTTGTTGAAACTGCAAACAGGACCAGCGGCGTGTCAAAGGAAGTTAGGTGAGTAGGAGTTGGGCCCTTCAACCTGTTGGGATGTAGAACATGGTGTCAGTTACTCCTCCTCTGCTCTTCTCGGATGGAGACCCAAGTACATGTTCAGTCTAGCCCATCTGAGCCTGGAAGTGCCATTGAAACCTGTTCAGCTTTATGACAACTTCCAAGTGACACATGGCAGTGACAGGCGGGGATTCACCTGTGTTTCCAAGGTATGTGATTGCCATTGTTGGGAGCCTTCAAGGCAGTTCTAACCCATTGCCCCCTGTCCCCCCCGACCCCCGTGTACAACAGAAGGTTCCAAGGATGTGTGATGAATCTTGCTATCCTTGCCTCTGAAGCACATTCTACCTGTACTGCTTCTGAGATTGACTTGTTTCTTTTGCCAGCCCGTGGTTCTTTCAGTATCCTTCATTGATTCTTTGTCAGCCTTTCTAGCACAATGTCCACATTTTACATGCATATGACACTATTGAAAATACAACGGCCTGGCTCAGGTGCACCTTACTCTTCAAAGTGACACCTTTGTTCCTTCTTCAACACGTTATAGAGCTTTAGCACAGCAGGTTTCCCCAATGCAAGGCATCCTTTGTTCTCCTGACTGCTGGATCCAAGTACGATGAGATCCTTGACAACTTTGATCTTGTCTCCATTTATCATGATATTACCTACTGGTCCAGTTTTGAGGATTTTCATATTGGATTATAATCTATGTTGAAAATCGCTAAAGGTTGAGCAAAACTTCCTTAGGATTTAGGGGATAGGGTAGGAGAGAGACGAAACAGTACCAGGGCAACTTCAAAGATCTGGTATCTTTGCTATTTAAATCCCTGGCGATATCCCAGAGCTGTTTCTTCAGTAGCATAGAATTTGGCTCCTATGTAAATATGGTTTCATGCCAATGTCATTGTTTAACTCCTAGTTCATGAAAACGATTCTTTAAAGGGAGTTAAAGATATATGAAACAAAAAGCTTAAGAAATGGTGATGTGAATAACACCTAGGGAAACATCCTTTTATCCTCTGCCTTGTTTTTGCAACCTAAGACAAGAGACAAAAGAGAAAATTCCATTCACAAGTGCTGGGTTAGGATCCGCATTGCTTCGCACTCTAATTGCCTAGACAGTGAGTCCAAAGGAAGTAACTTACCTCCTCAGGAGAAAAAGAGGGCAGGGAAAACAGCCACAGTCAAAAAACGAAGACACTTGAATTATAAACATTGACTTTCTGTGCCCTGGCTTTACAATTACCTCTGGCCACTCCTATTTACATTTTAATTGGACAGTTTGTAATTTGAGACACGGTTATTTGCTTACTGCCTGCCACACAGGCGTCCCTGAAAGGGGGAAGCTGGTTAATGCATATGGCTAATAACAGAATGTCCAAAGTTGGGGTTCAGATAGAAACACTCCAGAAGAAAGGCCCTGTGGATCTACTTCTTGAAAAGTTTACCGATGAGAACCCTCGATCACAGCTCCACTCTGATACACATGACACCGTGCTCCTTGAGTTGGAAAGGCCTGGAAGGCAGTAGGCTTGGCTTTTACTATATGGGCCAGGCCCTGAGGCTCCAAAGATAAATAGGACAGTAAGATCTACTTCTCTGACTTGGAGGGACTCACAGACTAGAAGTGCCATTCTGAATAGTGAACTGGCTAACCATCAGGTAATTGTTGTAGGTTGGATAGGGTCCTAAGCACTTTTATAAGACGTCTGCATTTAGTCTTTGTGGCAATCCTCTTAGGCACATAGGTGTTACTGTTTTATAGGTATTACCCTTTTGTAGAGGACAAGGACCAGAGTGGTGACTTACTATCTCCAAAGTCATACTGCTGAAAAATACGAAGTGAATCTCCGTATTTAGATCTCAGAATTTTAGAGCCTAAACAATTCTGCTCTAGTTTTTTCCCCTAAATTAAGGAAATACTGTTGTTGGTTTCAGGTGTCATTGATTTGCTTCTGACCCATAGTGACCCGATGCACAACACACAGAAGGAAGTACAACCTGGTTCTGAGCCATTCTTAAACAATGTGTCCTATACTAGAGCTCATTGCTGCAGCCACTGTGTGAATCCAGCTTATTGAGGGACTGATGCTTTTACCCTGCCCCTCTCATTTACCAAGCGTGATGTCCTTCTCCAGATCCTGGTTTCTCCTGACAACATGTCCAAAGTATGTGAGATGACATGCTGC
This sequence comes from Tenrec ecaudatus, assembly GCF_050624435.1. Classification (NCBI taxonomy): domain Eukaryota; kingdom Metazoa; phylum Chordata; class Mammalia; order Afrosoricida; family Tenrecidae; genus Tenrec; species Tenrec ecaudatus. The sequence continues at coordinate 202,326,629 of NC_134532.1, forward strand.
CATCCTTATCTCTAAGGAACATTCCGTGTGTACTTCTCTGAAGACAGACTTGTTTGTTCTTTTGGAAGCCCGTGGCATGTCAATAGTCTTCACTAGCACCTTCATTCACATGCATCACACCTTCTTCCGTCTTCCTTGAATAAGGAAGGAGATGCAGAGAGAAGAAATGATACAGAAATATCCCATGCACTTTGGAAGCACTAGTGTCTTTGCCAGTTTTAGTTACTGCTATGCTAATGAGAGAAATAATTTAAAAGTTAAATCGCCATGAGAAACAAATGTATGCACACACACATACACACACACACTTGCAGGCTATCAGAAGTATCATGGGTTGCCAAAAGAACAAACAAATCCCTCTTGGACAAAGCACAGCCAGAGTTCTTTGTAAAGGTCGGGATGGTGAGACTTTGCCTCACATTCCCCGGGCATATTAGGAGAGAGTGGTCTCTGGGGAAGGGCAACATGCTTGGGGACATAGAGGGGCAAGCCAAAAAAGCAGAAGGCCCTGGACAAGACGGAATGATACAGTGTCTACAAGTACAGGCTCAAACATAAAACGATCGTGAGGCTGGGCAAGACCAGGGGGTGTTTCATTGTGTTGTGCATCGGGTTGCTGTCAACAGCACCTAACAAGAGCAGCCACATGGGGTTCACGGCAATGACCTTATGCTGGATTCTCCAGTCTTCCTTCAGAATCTCCTCTGAATTCAATACTGTAGGGAGAAGAGGAAAGGTTTTGTATTCCCCGGGCTCAGACCATAGTTCATACTTGCACTGGTTTATTCTAAACAAAGTGCATGTAAATGTATTTGGGTGCTCAGTAGCTAGCCGCAAACAATGTCTCAGCAGTACACTCTCTTAGTGTACGTAGAGTACCTTCAAAAGTAACAAAGGACAGTTTGTGCTAAAGATTTTGAAGCTAGCATGATGAGTGAGCGCCTTCTCCAGCCATTGAAGCTCCATAGCAGGTCTGTTGGAAAGCTGCCTCCTATAAAGCAGCAGTCTTTCGATGGTCTTACGTTTCCAGGAAGGTCAGGATGGCGTCAAAGATGCAATCAAGGCAGAGATGAGGTGAGGGCACGTGTTTTTTGGGGACTCCCAATGGTCCCGACAATCATATGCGTTCGAAATCTTGATGTATTTTCTCAAAGGACACAAGGCAATCATTGACGCTTATTAAGAAGAAGTGTTAGGAAATGGAAAACATCATTCAGGATTAAAGCAAGGAAGTCAGGAAAGTTACACCACAATTTGCTTGCCTTCACAGTGATGCCTCTGCTCTGTCTTAGAAGGCAGCAAGGACAATGCTGTGAGGATCCCATTGGAAACCCTTCCCTTAGCCGCTCTATAAGCCTGTCCTTGCCACTTCAGGCTAAAGTGTGTTCCTCAAACTCAAAGATTATTGAAAAGAGACACAACTGGAGTTCCTCCAGGGTGAGCAGATGTCCACTTTGATGTGATGTGCATCGGACAGGGAACACCTCGGGGAAGGCTTAGAGGGTGCGCACACTGACTCCAGAAGGGTGAAAACCCAGATGGTGGCCATGTTGATCAATGGTAACTTCATCTTTTGATATATTTTTAAATAAACATTCCTAGGAGTCCTAATGTTGGCCTGTGGTCTACAGGTCAGCAGTTTGAAACCACCAGCTGCTTTGCAGGAGAGAGAAAGAGGGAGATTTCTTCTCCTATAACATGATAGAGTCTCAGAAACACCAAGGGAAAATTTGACCCTGTCCTACAGAGTCACCATGAGTTGGCATCAACTTGATGGCAGTTAGGTTTGATGATATGGTAGCAGCACTTTTTGATTTACCCTTGTAGCTAAGCCTCAATGGCCATTAAAACAATGCAAATATGACTTTCAGGGCACTGGGCTTGCCATGAGTTTAAGTAAATGTTATGGTCATTGCTAACTGGTACCCCATGGAATTTTCCATCTGGAATCAATAAGGAAGAAGATGTAGAGGGAAGAAATGATGCAGCAATATTGAATGCACTTTGAAAGCACTAGTGTCTTGGCCAGTGTTAGTTACTACTATGGCTGTATGAACTCCCGGGGACTAGAGGATGCATACTTTAAGGGAAGAAATGGGTGACAAATTACTTGACTTGTATTCCAAAAAATGTGTCAATCAAATATTGACAAGAAGTAATAGTAAGGAGATACCCAAGCTGGAAGCCCTTCTTCTCTCTGTTAGGCTTCTGTGTGCTATAATGCATAAAAGCTGTCCTATCGGTAGCCCATTTGCTGAAACTCCATTTGTCAAGCAAGCAGGTTTAAATAATGGAAAGGTCAATGACAAGACTGAAACATAACCAAAGTTAAGCAGAGTGTTCAGCAGAAATGCCTTCAGTGACATAGGTCAGTGCTAACATTCTGAGATCAGGGATTGGTTTTAATTCGGTTAATGGATTAGAGAGAAAAAAATGTATCATCTACATTTGTCATTTTGGTAAAGCTTCCTAGCTTCTGCAAAGTGTGGCCTTTAATCAAGAATTTGGAAATAGACATTTCCAATATTCGCTCTCCAGTGTCACTCCTCAATTAACTTCTATTCATTCCACCGCCGAGAATTGGTGTTCAGCCCATTAAAAAATGAGGCTTCGTTTGCTGTTATTGATATTGTTAATCATTTTAATTAGTAGCTTCCACGATTCCAATCAAGCCCAATTAGACTCAAGCCTTATAAACAATGAAGAGGTGAAAACAGCAGTGAAAACATGAATTCATCTCTCAAGTACAAAGCGGAAATAGCTGAATTTTAAATTACTTCCATTCACCGTTAAACAATGGCATTCCAGCTCACCCTGATTTTAATAGCATCCAGTTGTGCAGGTGAAATATATTGCTTTCGATGACCTTTCCCCTCCGTGTTCCCTCTTATGTATATCCATTTTCCCACAAATTATTGTGTGAACTGCCTTTGTTTGCATTGTTTCCTACTGACTATCAGGGAGGTTAAATTTCTCACACAACTCCTTTCCTTCACGCCTGCGTTCATACTTTCCCTGCCTGTTTCTGTCCTTGGAAAGACTCTTTATCCTTTAGAAAAGAGTGATTCTGACTCTCGGTTAATCAGTAAACATGCAAAGCATATTTTTTTTCAGACAAGCACAGTGTAGCCATCCTGGTGCCAGAGAGAATTACATGACTCGTGTATTACAGGCTGAAACTCATGGCAACTTTTTTCATAACTGAACTATGGACCTGTGCCTTCCTGCAGATCATCAGTGTGTTTGATGTGTCAATTGTGGTGGCTAGGAGGCCAGTCTGTCTTACGGAGGGTCTCTCTCGTGCTCGCTCTCTCTGGGTGGCTACTACACCAGACTGTCCTTTGACAATCCATCCCTCTTGATGTAAGTCGAGAACAAATGGGTTGGAGAATGATGTCTGACAATCTATAAAGTTTGCACTGGATGATTCTTAGAAGTAGATCACCCAGTTCTTTCTTCAGGCTCCACCAAAACCTGTCCACCATGTAGTACCCTGATGGTCTTTAAAATGTCACTGACATAACAATTGCTATAGCAACTTGTAAGCCATCAGAGTACAGCAAAATGATAGACACATGGTAAAATACAGCGCAGCAGACTTTCAATGAGACTTTTTCTTTTTTTAATCATTTCATTGGGGTCTCGTACAATTCTTATCACAATCCATACATGCATCCATTGTGTCAAGAACATATGTATATTTGTTGCCATCATCATTCTCAAAACATTTGCCTTCTGCTTGCACCCTTAATATCTGCTGCTCAGTTTCCCCCTCCCTCCCCACTCTCCCCTGCCTCATGAACCCTTCATCATTCAAGTTATTATTGTTTTGTCATATATTCCACTGTCTGATGTCTCCCCCACCTTCTTCTCTGTTGTCCCTCCCCCAGGGAGGAAGCTATATGTGGATTCTTGTAATCAGTTCCCCCTTTCTAGCCCACATTCTCTCCACCCTCCAGGCATCAAAACTCTCACCACTGGTCCTGGAGGAGTCATCTGTCCTGAATTTCCTGTGTTTCCAGTTGCTATCTGTGCCTATGTACAGCCTCTGGTCTAGCCAGATTTGTAAGGTAGAATTGGGATCAAGATAGTGAGGGGTGGGGGGGGGGGGAAGGAAGTATTTACAAACTAGAGAAAAGTTATATGTTTCATCATTGATACACTGAACCCTGCCTGGTTCATCTCCTCCCCACAACCCTTCAGTAAGGGGTGTCTGGTTGGCTACCATTGGGCTTTGAGTCTCCAATCTGCACTCACCCACATTTTCAATGATATGATTTTTTGTTCCTTGATGCTTAATACCTGACCCCAGTCACTATATATTTTGATAGCTGGGCATCATCAGCTTTCTTCACCACATTTGCTTAAGTACATGTTTGTCTTCAGTGATCGTATGTGGGAGGTAGGCACCCATTGATATGATTTTTAGTTCTTTGATGTCTGATAACTGGTCCCTTCTGCACCTTGTAGTCAGACATGCTGGTTTGCTTCTTCCGTGTGGGCTTTGTTGCTTCTGAGATAGATGGTTGCTTGTTTATCTTCAAGCCTTTAAAACCCCAGATGCTATATCTTTTGATAGCCGGGCACTGTCAACTTTCTTCACCACATTTGCTTATGCATACATTTTTCTTCAGCAATCGTGTCGGGAAGGTGTGTATCCTGGAATGCCAATTTAATAGAACAAAGTGTTCTTGCATTGAGTAAGTGCTTGAGTAGAGGCCCAATGTCCATCTGCTGCCTTAGTACTAAACCTATAAATATATGCACATAGATCTGTTTCCCTACACTCATATAAATATATTTACATATGTTCATTCCAATTTTGGGACCTCTATAAATACCCTTTGTCACCTAGTTCTTTCCTCTATTTCCTTTTATCTTCCTCTTGTCCCACTATCATGCTCACTCTTAATTTGGGTTTCAGTCATTTCTCAAGGTTACCTTGCTGAATCCCTACCAGGCCACTCACACCCTCCTTGCTACTGATTTTGGATCACTTATCGTTCCCTTGTCCCTGGGTTGGTCAGCACCACCTACTCGCCGTCTCCTCCCCCTTTCCCGTGTCCCCCCGGAACCATTGGTCCCTTTGTTTTCTTCTCTAGACTATTCATCCAGTATACCTTATCAAGATAGATCTGTACAGATAATAATATGCACCAAAAATCAAGTCATTGCAAGATACGCAATGAGTGTGAACACAGCTATGCCAACAAAAAAGGAAACCAATTACCCATAGAAGAATAAATTAATTAAAAGAAAAAAGTTTTTAAAGAAAGAGAAACCTGTTAATAGATCAAGGTCTGATTTTTGATCTCTAGGTGTGTCCTTCAGTCAGGTTCAATGGGGTACCATGCTTTGACCCAAGAGTCTGTCCTTTGTACTCCCTCAGAGGCTCCCTGCTCTGCTCCCATGGTTGCTGTGTCACATGCTTTTAGTGGTTTTCCTCAGTGTCACAGGGTCAGTCTGGGCCAGTCCCGGCCCTGAGTCTCCAGTGTGTCCCCCTTAGAGCCCTGGGACATCAAGAGATGGTGTGTCTCATAGTGGGATCAGCCATATTGTCCACTCTGTCCATTGGCTGTTCAGCTTGGGGATATTATCCTCCAGGCCTGATGGGCCAGGATGTGCTCCACTCTCTTCCTCTCCCTTTATTGTCATTCTCTCCACAGGTCTGTAACGTATCTTCTTTTCTTAGTCCTAGTTTATGGAAGAGAAAAGTAGGTTCTAGAATATAAATAACTGAGCAATCAGCTAGAAGAGTTTGACTATGACTTGAACTCAGATTTCTAGAGTTCTAGGCCCAAATGCTAAATGATCCCTGTGACTCTCTTAAAGTCACCGTAATTCATAACATTTCTTTTTTCCTGAGAATGCTATCAACTTTGTTGAAGCTATCACCACTTCTATGACCATACTTGCTGAAGCACTTGGCAAATACAATATTTGAGTAAGTCAAGATATATTCCTAGATCTAATGGTCCCTGGGGGTATTCTGTTCTGTTATACAGAGGGTCATTACAAGTCATAACCACACCTACCATCAATAGAACACATCTAAATGTAACAGAGACATGTGTTTTATTATGTGAGAAAAATCATGATCTATCCAGTTTAGAAGATGTTATAGGGGGGAGTACAGAAAATAACAGTGGGGTTTTATTTCTGATTCTAAAATTTACTTTCTGGGCTATCTTGGGCAAGGTGCTTTATTATTTTTCTCCTGAACCGTGATCCTGGAATATACAGATTAACCTACACTGAATTCATGTAATCTAGAAAATGGTGATGATAAAATCTACCTAACAGTACTGTTGCAAAGATTGATGGGTATATGTAACTGTGTCACATATACTAGTTTCTTAATTTGTAGTATTAATTAGTATTTATCATGCATCACATGTATGGCAGTTAAGATGGTTTTTTGTTTGTTTGTTTACTTGTTATGTGCCAGGAGGTCTGTTCTGGCTCACAGCGTGTCTATACAGAGCAGCAGGAAGCATTGCTCATTTCTGCGCCATCCCCATAATTGTGACTTGAGCCCACTGTAGTCATTGTGTCAGTCCATCTCATCCAGGCTCATCCTCTTTTCTACTGACTCTCTTTACGGGGGGTGGGAGGGGGAAGCCATAATAATTTCTATGTATGGAAAGAGATGGATTGTATATTCCAGTTAAATAGACTTTTAGGAATCATTATACTAAAGTAAAAACCTAAAACCCATGGCTATTGAGCTGATTCTAAATCACAATAACCCTACAGGACAAAGGGCAATGGCTTCTTAAGGTTTCAGAGACTAGTTTTTTACAAGAACAGCTAGCCCCATCTTTCTCCTGCACAACAACCAATGGATTCTAACCAATGACCTTTTGTTTAGCAGGCAATCCCACACTTGGCCCCTCTACCACAGACTTCTTTATGTGAAACTAGGTAGCAAATATCCTATAGGAAAGTTTTTATACAGGGAGGGAAATTGTCATAGAAAATAAATCTGGTGATTGGTGATAGAAAGCTGTTGCTTTTTAATTATTTTTCTATAAATTATTTTACCAGGGGCTCTTACAGCTCTTGTAACAAAGCCTACATCCATTGTATCATGTACATTTATACAGATGTTGTCATCATCATTTTAAAATATTTTCTTTCTACTGGAACTCTTGGTATCAGTTCCTCTTTTCCCCCTCCCTTCCTACTCTCCAACCCTTGTGCACCCTTGATAAATTATTATTTTCATCTCATACACCATCCACTGTCTCCCTTCACCCATATTTCTGTTGTTCATCCCCCACCCAGGAGAGGTGGTGGTTACATGTTAATCATTGTGGCTGGCTTCCCCTTTATCCCCCTTCTATCCCACCTTCCCCTGCCCTGCTGGTGTGACTATGCCCATTATATTTCCTGAGGGGTTATCTGTCCTGGATTCCATGCGTCAAAAGCACTTATCTGTACCAGTGTAGATGCTCCTGTCTAGCTGGATTTAGCAGGTAGAACTGGGGTTATGATTAGTAAAGAGGGACTGGGACCAAAGAGAGGAAGCATTAAAGAACAAGAGGGATGTTGTGCATTTTGTTGGTGCTATACTGCACCCTGACTTGTTCATGCCTTCCTTGTGACCCTTCTGTGAGGGGATGTCCAGATGTCTGCAGATGGGCTTTGGACTCTGACCCCTTCCTTTGCATCTATATATGATTGTTTATTTTGGATCTTCTGATACCTGATACCTGAAGACTGTTGCTTTTAAAAAGAGGAAAGTACTTTAAAAAGTACTAATGCATAATATACATCAGTTATGTTGAGAACAAAGAACTCTCAAGTACAATGCTTACGAGAGAACATATTATTAAGTTAGGTTCCCTGAATGTGTAGGCTACATAGCCCCACTTCAAGCAATGTGTCAGTTAAGTTTGACTCTAGACTGAAGGAGTTTTTTGTTTGTTTTGTTTTTAAAATCATTTTATTAGAGGCATACACAAACTCTTATCACAATCCATACATCCATCCATTGTGTCAAGCACATTTGTATATTTGTTGCCATCATCATTTTCAAAACATTTTCTTTCTACTTGAGCTCTTGGTATCAGTTTCTCATATTTTCCCTCATTCCCCCACTCTCCCTCCCTCATGAACTCTTAATAATTTATAAATAATTACTATTTTTTCATATCTTACACTGTCCAATGTCTCCCTTCACCCACTTTTGTGTTGCTCAGCCCCCTGGGAGGGGGGTATATGTAGATCATTGTGATGGTTTAAGTTGACTTTTTGCTCTTTTGTTCTGAGCCCAAAACTGAAGAGGCAGCATTGTCTGGGGACATTCTTCTCTTGGTAGACCACTAGAGAGTAACAGAGAAAGTCCAATCACACTGGTCCTATTTCAATCTTCAGTACATAATCAGATATTCTATAGCTTGTTGGCAACAGTAAGTCACAGGTTTCATGTTATAAGTTACACTAAACCTTCTATATGTTCAGGAAACGGTACAGAGTTGAGGTCAAGTTGACTCCAAAAAGGATTTCCTGCCCCCCCCCCCCACCCCATAATTCTTAATCAAAGTAGAAAGCTGCATCTTTCTCTGGAGGAGCAGCTTGTGTTTTTAAAATATTATATTTTAATTTATTATTCATTGGGAGTTAATACATATATCATTATCATCCCATAGCTCAATCCTGTCAGGCCATATTGTACAATTTCTAACTCAGTTTCCAGAGATTCTTTTTCTTCCTAAAATCCTTGACATCTTCTCCTTTTACTGCCCCCCCACCGCACCCCCCACTGTAACTCAAAACCTTTATTGTACTTGCTGTACCTATAGGTTTATCCATCATGGGTTTCATATCCCACACACAAAAAGACAGATATGTAACGCTACTTCAGGAGGGTGACGCTCGGTGGTATTTTCACGTCAGTGATCTTTGAAACATAGATAGCCAGGCCTGGCTTCTGAGATGCTTCTGGATGGCTCTGAAATCCCAACCTTTTATTAATAGATGAGCATTTAGCCATTAGGATAGAAATTTAAATGATAAATGGACAGATAGATATTTGCTCCTCTTTATTTTTCAAATTGTAACCATTTCATTGGCATATAGTTTACCTATCATAGAGTTAAACAGTGTGTTAGACTGGGTTGACTAGAGAGAGAACTCCAGAGACAGTCATATATGTATAAGAAAGAGCTTTATATCAAAGAACAATTATACATTAAGAAAACAACCCAGCCCAATCCAGATCAAGTACAAAAGCCGCTGTTAGCCCATAAGTCCAATACTATCCTAAAAATCCTTCTTCAGATTCACCCAGTCATGTTCAATGATGTAAACTGCAGGAAGATCATAGGCTGGTGCTTACAAAGTCTTGTGGATACAATGGTGGTGGAAATAGCTCAGTGCTGGGAGGTCTCAGCCCTGTGACTTGCCAACAGGAAGGTGAAGCAGAAAGAGAATGTGTGGCTCACCTCATGGAAAAGGAGAGGAAATTCCCAGAATCTTCATGAGAAGGCCATCCCCAGAAGGAGGCATCATCAGACTGTGGCCTGATTGACAGGCTAGACTCCACCCTACACTTATTTATCAAGTTGACATGAAATGATGTAACTACCACAAAAAGTTTAAACACTTGAAAAGAGCTGCACAGTCATTGCTGCAATAAATAGAACACATTCTTCTTCCTTGTTCTCATGACTGTTAGCTCACCATTTCCCCTTGCCTCTCCTACCCGAAGCCCAAGGATCAATTAGTCTAGTCACTGTCTCTATAGATTTACCTATCCTGGATTACCTATCCTGGATAATGAAACAAATACCCCCAAACAAACCGATAACAAAATAAAACATGGAAAAACCTCAGTTGAAAAGATAACATAAAATAATAAAAGCCTGGAACAAACTTAAGTGGGTCAAAAGGATCAACAAATGGTTAAAATTGTAAATTTTAACCTAACTACCTCTTCATTAGTCTGCTTTCCAATCCACTGTATCTGATAGTGAGGTGATTCCCATCCAGATCACAATGCCAAGTGAGAACACTGCCAATGGATTTTGGATATTTGCTGTCATCCATAGACTTCTGAAAACCAATTGCTCAGAATTTAAGCTCTAATGCTACTTCCTCCTTTGGTCTTGGATTTTATTATTTACAGTCCTTAGCTCACACGGACCGGTGTGCTTCTTCCTCCTGGGCAAAGCTGTCTCCTCACTTAGATGACTGCTTATTTTAAGATGCCAGACACAGTTCTTTTCAGATCTACAGGCAACATCTGATTTCAACACCACTTTTAAATATGGTACTCATTTCTTCAGTGATGTCTTTGGGAGAGAATGGAGATTGGCATGATTAGTTTCATCCAACACATGTTAAGATATGGTCAAAACTGAGTAACAGGCACAGTGGTGACTGCTAAAGTATTTGACCTATAAAATTGACATCACCTGCTTCTATTACAAAGGATCCATACTTGTTCCAGAATTTAAGCTTATACCTTTGATTGTGTTTGAGACCTATCCATTCTAGTACCAGGATGGCTGCCCTACTCACCCCTGTCTCCGGCCCCCAAATCAGCCAATTATGACAGTAGGTCAATTTATTTGCTTTAAGTGACATACTGCTGTGGTGAGGCATCTATAAACAGGTCACTTTGAACCTGGGGTTTTATTTATTTGTTTTTCCAAATTTGCTGGTGCACAGTATTGGGGTGAAGGTGAGAGGCATTTGTGAGAGTTGTCAGTTAAACAGCTCAGTGCCTTCTTCAATGTCTCCAGGAAGTCCTGGTCTAACTTCTCAGTGTCCATCTCTGAATACAATTTGTAGACATGATGAAAAAGTCTATTGCTTCGCCTTTGCTATTAGCCTGTTTCCCAGATGGTTGATTGGAACTGTGCAATTCGGGTAAGTTGGTATCTCCTTGTTTTGTGCCCAGGGATAGATGCATTGATGAAGGCTGTTGAACACCATACCTTTTACAACCCTGAGCTGCCTCCAAAGAAATGTAAATGAATCCAGGCTGACTTCTCTGCGTGCTTAGAAAATACTATGAGAGTCTGCGGCCCTGGGTGCTTTCTTATGGCCACGGAATAAGGAGCAACTTGCACTTCGTGTTCTTAGGCTCTTCTGCTGGTTCTTCAGAGAAATGAGTGTGAGTATGCACTGATCAGTTTGGACCTAATGCAGACCCTCTCTGCCTTGCGTAAAATTCTGCAGTCCAGGTGACCTAATGCCTTTCTTGATAGAGTCTTCCTTCCTAGAAATGCAGAATGCTCTCCGTGTCTGTGCTCATGTATGCTTTTACATGCATACTTCGACCATAGCAAGTTGAGTGTGTTATGCACATTCTTAGATTCACCATTGAGCCCTAATGGCACAGAGTTTAAGCACTCAGCTGTTAAGTGATAGGTTGGGGATTTTAACGCACCAGCCAGCACCACAGGACACGATGCGATGTGGCAATGAATTTCCACAACATAATGCAGGCTAGGGAGTTCTAAGGGCCATGCCCTCTGCCTTGGAAGGCTGCTGTGAGTCAGAATCACTTTGACTAGTTGTTAGAATGGGGCCTGGAGCGAGGGGGCCAGTGCAGGGCGTCCACTGCCATGTCGTGTACTCCACCTTTTGTTCCCAATGGATTCTAGGGAGTAATTGCTGTGGGTTTGGGTGCACTGCATTGAATCTTATGATCAAGATTTCAAACGTCAGGCAACATTTGTCCCCTGTAATTTTTTTTGTTAGTGGTTCCCATTATATCTGAGAAATGATGGATTTTGAGCGCTCATTTCTCCTGACAGTTTAGAGTTTACTCTTTAATCATTCTGTTCAAGGGACTGTGTACCCATACCGTCTGGATAGGCGATTTTTAATTATTTTGGGGTTATTTCTGTTATGTACCACCTTCTTTTCTTTTGTGTTGTTTCTGTTAGGTACCATCTTCACGATGCTCTCAGCTGGTCTTCTTGGAGAATAAGGAGACCTGGCAGCATGGGGGGTTTCTACACTGTCTGAAAAATGAAATTTGAGACTGTCTATTCCCATTGCAATTTTCAACTCAGACATGCTATACAGGGTCACTACGATTTTGGGATTTAATCCAAGGCAGCAAGTTCCATGCCACTGCATCTTAAGTAACTTAATTAAAAAAAACCTTTGATTGTGAATTAGATGAACATTTGACAGAGTTTTATAGTCTCTCTGCATGCCCATTTTGCTGTGTGCTCAATGCACCATCACGCGTCACACTTCTTCCCTGAAATTCCTCTTTCTGTCCCTCCTTCTTCCTAGCTCTTCTGACCTTTGTCCTCAGGGAAATCCTGCCTCCTGTTCTCAAATGACTGAGTATTCTAAGCATGCACCTCACTAATGCCATTGTTGCCCATATGGATTTGTCTGGTACTTGGCTGAAAATTCAGCAGTGGAGTTGACTTCCTTTCCAGACCTGAGGAGTGACTCAGGCCCAAAGACACCCGGGTTCCACCTGTCTCAATCTAGAACCCTCGTCTTGTCTCTTTTATAATTTTATCTTTTTTTCTGCATGTTTCCCCAACTCTCCCCCCAAGCTTTCCAATGTGATGTCTATCATAGCTGGTGGCAGTGATGGCTGGGCATGATTGTGTTCTTCTGGTCTTATGGTTTAAAGATTCATGTGGCATGGTCCATCAGCCCATTGCATCAATTGTTTCCATGTGCCAATGAATTTATGTTATCAGAGCTACAAACAGCACATGATCTATAGCCACACAACTCGGGGGAGGGGTAGCTATGAATTTAAACAAAGGCATGTACCTTCACTTTATGCATGTACTTTGTTATATAGTTTGTATTCATTCAAACCAAAGAATGCTGGTTGGTACTGTGAGTGTTATTTATGAGCATGTTCTAGCTCTTTAGCAGACTGGACAGCAAGACCGACTGGCTTTGGCCACTACATTACAAGACGTGAATCTAGAAATAAATGTATTTTTAAGGATTTTTGTTCCTGTTCTTATATTTTGTGCTTAGCTTTTTCTGAACTAGATATTTCTAACAGTTCATTAATATTTACTTTAGCTCTACATCCAGATTTTTTACCGTTTTTTCCTGACATTTTCAGCATGCTCATTGATATATTTCTGCATAGCTTTACAACGGGTTTGCTCTTCCCCATGATTTCTTCTTTCCAATGTATCGACTACCCTAGCTCTTCTCCATCCTCCTTTAAATCAGTCTATTTGATTGCGGAAACACCATGCTGAGATGACAACATTGCATCTCTTCCCTCCTACTTTGTTAGTAGCTAATGAGATTGCTTTGTAAGAACTGCACCCGAGGAATGCATTCGATTCCCTTACAGTGAGTTGATACTTTATCCAAATGCCTGATTTAATTAACATTTCACATCAGTGCTTTTCCTTTATGCCATGTATGTCTATCTGGAATAGTCTGACTGTTTTACCTTTGGTTCCACACTCATAGTTCAGGATCCAATTGAGAAGCAGGGTAGCACTGTGGAAAGAGCTGGGGTTGGTCCGGTCTTACTGGGGTTTGAATCTGAGGTCAGACACTTCACCTTGATCAAGTTACTGAGCAACCCTGAGCCTCTGATTTCTCACCTGCTAAGCTTCCATTCTCACACAGCATGACTTTAGTGCTCACAGGGTGTTGTGAGGATTATAGATAGGATCAGAAAAATGCCTGCAACATAGTGTGCCCTTGAGGAAATGACATGGAGGCTACGTCTGACCCCGCCCCCCACCCTAGCTTTTCTGTGGCAAAACGAAAGCAAAACCTCAGTGCCATTGAGTACCTCCTTACTCAGCAACACTGTGGCACAGAGGAAAATTACCTGTGGGTTTTCAAGGCTGTAGCTCTTCCTAAAGCCGAAAACCTCACCTTTCTCCCACAGATAAGCTGCTGGGCTGGAACTGCTGCCCCAATATGCCACCAGGGCTCCTTTCTGTAGGGCAAAGAAGCATCTAAGGGCACGCCAGCCCGAGGTGATTACTGTGGGACAGAGGGAAGGTAGATCTTACCCCTTGTGTTAGTGTGGGTAGACTAACGAAACAAATCGAGGGAGACGCATATGTGTATGGGAGAGTTTTATATAAAGGGTAATTGTACATGAAGAAAGCATCCCAACCCAGTCCAGTCCAAGCCCATGAGTCTGACATTTGCCCATATGTCCAAGACTGATCTACAAAGTCCTCAAATTCACAAAACACACGCAATGACGCCAACTGCAGGAGGGAAGCCGAATCTGTGAACATGTAGGCGCCCTCCCCATCTTATTTACATGGTCCCACCCAGTCATAAGAATTACAAAGATTAGACTAGCTTTCCCAAGTAATTTCACCCACTTCAGCTTTTCCTGAACAATGTATTAAAAATGCCAGCATCTGCTTTAGAGATATTCAGAAAATTATTTTGGGTCATTACTCATTGATTTAATGGAGTTTATTTTCAATCACATTAACATCATTGCACTGTGTTCAAACAGGTGTATAGGGAACTTCCCTTAAACAATTGTATGGATTCCTCCAGAGAGTCCTGGTCTCTTTCATTTTTCCAACACAGTATTGCTGATACCCTTGTTCCTATCAAGCTGCTTTATTGATCTTTAACTTTAAGAAGAGTTCCGTATAAAAGCAATCGTCACTTTAAAATGAGTGTACAACTAAGATAAATATAGGCTATTAAATTTAGAAAACATGATGAATAGTTCAAATATTATTTTGATCAAACTGTTTCTATTGTTCATTAGAATAAACCATGGATTAGCTATGGCTGTTGTTAGATGCCTTCTGGTCATTACCATATCTTAGTTACCTATGTACATCACCTTTCCCTGCATTATCTTCACAGCAGTTGTGTTTGAGCCCATTGTTTCAACAACAGTATCAAACTTTGTATTCATTTTTATTTATCAAATACTTTTATTGGGGGCTCTTAAAGCTCTTATCACAATCCATACATTCAGCCATTGTGTCAAGCACATTTGTACATGTGTTGCCATCATCATGTTCAAAGTATTTCTTTCTGCTTGAGGCCTTGATATCAGCTCCTCAATTTTCCCTCCCTCCCTCAGTAACTATTGATATATTATAGATTATTATTTTCATATCTTACATCGTCCTCTGTCTCCCTTCATCTACTTTCTGTTGTTTATCTCCCTGGGAGAGGGTTACATGTTGATCCTGTGATCGATTCCCATTTCTCCCCCCACCTTCCCCTTCCCCTCCTGGTATCTCTAGTCTCATTATTGCTCCTGAGGGATTTATCTGTCCTGAATTCCCTGTGTTGTGGGTTCTTATCTGTACCCGTGTACATGTTTTGGTCTAGTCAGATTTGTAAGGTAGAATTGAAGGTCATGATAGTTGCGGGGAGGAAGCATTAAAGAACTAGAGGAAAGTTGTGTGTTTCATCATCAGTTCTATACTGCACCCTGACTGGCTCATCTCTTCCCTGTGACCCTTCTATAAGGGGATGTTCAATTGTCTACAGATGAGCTTTGTGTCTCCACTCCGTGCCCTCCCACCTCTATTCACATTGGTATGACTTTGTTCTGGGTTTTAGATGCCTGATACATGATCCCATCAACACCTCATGATTACACAGGTGGGTGTGCTTCTTCCATGTGGGCTTTGTTGCTTCTCAGGTAGATGGCTGCTTGTTTATCTTTAAGCCTTTAAGACCCCAGATTCTATATCTTTTGATAGTCAGACACCATCAGCTTTCTCCACCACATTTGCTTATGTACCCATTTTATTCTCAACCATAATGTCAGGAAGGTGAGCATCACAGAATGTTGGATTTTTAGAACAAAGTGTTATTGTGTTGAAGGTGTACTTGAGTTGAGGCTGAATCTGTTACCTTAATACTTAATATAAATATAAGTGCATAGTTCTATTCCCCTATAGTTATATATAAATATATTTACGTGTGTACATGCCTGTTTTTAGGCCTCTACGCACGCCCTTTGCCTCCGAGTTCTTTCCTTGGTTTTCTTTTACTTTCCTCTTGTCCCACTATCTTGGTCGGCCTACATTCACGTTGCGTAATCCCTCGCTGTTACATTGCTCTTGATTAAAGCCCCAACCAATTTGTTTGTTCTTCTGGCAGTCACTGATACTATCAATACTCTTCTCCAGTGCTGTCATTTGAAGGCATCAGTTCTGTTGTTTAACATATTCCCTGTCCAGTTCTTACATCCGTAGTTTGTGGTTAGTACTCAAAGGGATGTCTCTGTTATTAACACTTTACAGAGTTCTTGTGCAACAGATTTTCCCAATGCGATACGTTGGCTGAATTAATTGACTGCTTCTTCTAAGACCGTGGCTTGTGGCCCTTGACAACTTCTTTGGTCCTCCTAGTATGTTCTCCGCTGGTCCAGTTGTGAGAATTTTAGTTTTCTTTGCATTGAGTGGCAGTCCATGCTACAGGCTGAAGTCTCTATCTGCATTCAATAAGTGCTTCAAGTTCTGCTCATTTTTAGTAAGCAAGGTTGTGCCGCCTGCCCTTAACAATGATTCTACCATTTTGATGCCTTGCTCTTCTTCACATAGTCCAGCGTCTTGGGTTATTTTGTCAACATAACTAATAGGTAAATATAGTGAAAGGATATTTCCGTGACACCCAACTTTCTTGATTTTAAAACATACTGCATTATATTGTTCCATTTGAATGAATTCCTCATAGTCTATGTACAGATTGACTTGGTGGCTCTACCAATGGGCTCAAGCATAGGAACAAGTGTGAGGACTGGTCAGGACCAGGCCGGGTTTCATTCTTTCTGTTGTTCATTGAGTCTCTCAGGGTCAGAACTGGTTCAATGGCCCCGAATAGCATTAACACATCTGGGCTCCAAAAGCACAGTTAATGCTCTGGAATTCTCATTCTTCATAAAGCTGTCCATATTTTGCTGCATTTGTCCGGAGGAACATAGATGTACTAAAGCAAAACAAGCTCTAACTACAGGAAGGGCGGGGAGGTGGGACTATGTCTTCCCATGCTTACTCATGTTATATACAAGACACTCAAAGGCTCTCAGTACTAACAAACTGCTCCAGGCCTGTATACAGCAATATTTTGCCAATGTCTACTTCTTTTGAAATTGGAATAACTTCCATCCTTCTTCACAATTACTAATAAAGGGCTGGTGCTGAGGGACAATTGGAAAAGCTGAACTGCAAAATCAAAATGGGAGAGGCTTAGTTTATATTCTTTCTGGAGATTGACTGGAAAACTTATAAGGTGTGTTTGTTTGCTGTTTTTAACTTGATGATCAATGAATAAGAAGCATGAGAGTTTCCAGTTTGAGGAGAAAGCACATGAATTTCCCATCCACTGCCATCAAGTTGATTGCAACTCTGTGGGATCAAGTGGAAGGTCCCATAAGGTTTCCAAGACCTCACATCTTTGGGAAAGCAGCTGGCATCGGCAATCTCCCACAGGACAGCTGGGAAGCGGGGCCGGGTGGTGGGGGTGGGGGTGGGGGCGGGCGGTGTCAAACTGCTAAGGATTCGGCTAGCAGTATCATGCTTATCACGCAGCAAAGCACAGTAAGTGGCTTCAAACTCATGGTGGAAAAATGGAATTAAAAAATAATGGAATTTTTCTTCAAGATGTTTGAAGCCCTCTCTATAAATTAGCGAATCATAAATTGGAAAAAATAAGAAATCTCAGTACTAGTTTCCAGTCATGGTGATGAAGGGAAACAGAGTCTCTTCCCATCACATGGACCTTCTTGACAACAGAACCGTCCATTGCTCCACCGTGCACAAGGCCTGTCACTTACAATACTTTTGCCCACTGTGGCAGCCCTGCTGTCATCCAACTTATTCAAATTCTTCTTTTTTATTAACCCTCTATGAGAGATGAACTCTCACAATCCTTGCTTGTATAGAGCATTCTCATTGTCATTCTTCTAAGACAGATTGGTATGCTCTTCTGAAAGGCTATGGTATTTTCACCATACTTTATCAGCATCATATTCAAATGTATCAATCCTTCATTCTGACTTTCACATGCATAGAAGATCATTGAAATGATCATGTTTTGGGTCAGATACTTATTAGTCCTCAAAATTGCATTTGGGGTTTTGCACTGTAAAGAGATCTTTTGCTGCCGATTATAATGCAAGCTATGTTTAGATGCTATGACTTCTTCTTGCTTTGGTGGATACAAGTAAAATAAAGTTCTTACAACTGAAAGGTAGTTTCCATTCATAGTTATCATGCTGTTGTTTATTGTCCCAGTTGTGAATATTTTTTTTAATTTTAAAAGTTTGTTTTGTGAATAGGCTGGCTTACAGAGAATGACATCAGTTTTACATTTAATGATCAATAGACATGTTGTTTCTTCTCATTCATTGCACTTCCCTCAGTGTAACATCATGCACCCCACGCCCTCCTTGTTTCTTTCTTGATTCCATTCTTTCTTCTTTCCTATCTTTTATGAACTTTGTCTTCAGGTCAATGCCATCTACTGATTTCATACCATGTTTGTGAGGGGTTTATTTTCTTTATGTTGAATTTAATTCATATTAGAGACTGTAGTCATTTGACTTTCACCAGTAAGTGCTTCGAGCCCACTTCTTTTTCAATAAGCATTTTGCAGGTTGTTATTGAGTCTTCCTGTCATCCTGATGTTGTCCTTGTTAACACAACCCAACTCCTCAAATTATTTGTCCAATATACAGACATGATGAAGTATGGTGAAAAGGTATATTTTTTCTGATTTTAAACAACCCAGTACCCTCATATTCTGTTCAAGTGATTGTCCCTGGGTCTGTGCACAAGATTCTCATGGGAACAATGTAGACTTTTCATTCTTTGCCATGTAAATTATAAAATGTTATGCACAATATAGCTTGCACCTCTTGTGTAATAATAAAACGCAGGTAAAATTGTTGCAGACATGGTTTGCGCTTAGCGAAGGTCCAGGTGCCGTCAGTCATTTTATTCCTCCTTGCATATCCTCTCAGCTTCCAGACGACCCTCCCTAGTCTAAAGGCAAGCTGCATGTGCACTATGATTAGAAAATAGACACTAAACCTCCACCATTTCTGTTTTATGGGTCTATCTCTTACGTTGTCAATTAGCCAACACACACATTATCTGAAATGATAATTTATTACTATTTATTGCGGTTGCCTCAGCTCTACTTTATGGCAACATTATGTACATTATGTATCACTGTTGTCAGGACCTGTGCCATCTTCATGATCATTCATACACTTGGGACTATTCCCGTAGCTTCTGTGAAAGTTCGTCTCACTGAAGAGTTCCTCATTTGGCCTCTCCCCAAATATGATGCTATTTTCTGGGGTAGGTATTTTGTGATGCAATACCCCAAGTAACTGGGTCAAGAGTCTTGCCATCCTTCTACCTAAAGAACATTCTTGATCTTAGCCAAAAGGCCGAGAAGCGATTGTACAAGGGGACTTCAAAAAAATCCATGGAAAAGTGGAATGCAAAGCTAATTGAATTTCCCCATAATTTTTGAAGCCCTCCATTCTTTTTCTAAGACCGGTGTATTGATTCTTTCAGCAGTCTGCGTGATACTTGGAGAGTATCAGTTTGAAGTATTCATAAAGAAATAGCCTGCTTTTAAATTGTCTAAAAATATTGTCGACTCTCTCATAGTTTCCTCCTCTCACTATCTATGGCTATGGGTCTCAACTGCTCCCATGAGCCAATATGATTTTTGAGGTTGTAGGCTAACTTTAATACTGGCCAAGCTAAACATAATTTGCATGAGAGCTTCTTTTTTTTTTATTTTAACAATTTATTGGGGCTGATACAATTCTTTTCACAGTTCATACATATACATACATCAATTGTATAAAGCACATCTGTACAGTCTTTGCCCTAATCATTTTTTTTCTCTTTTCTTCTTTTACATTTTATTAGGGACTCAAACAACTCTTACCACAATCCATACATATACATACATCAATTGTACAAAGCACATCCATACATTCCCTGCCCCAATCATTCTCAAGGCATTTGCTCTCCACTTAAGCCCCTTGCATCAGGTCCTCTTTCCCCCCCCCCTCCCTCCCCATTCCCCCCTCCCTCATATGCCCTTGGTAATTTATACATCGTTATTTTGTCATATCTTGCCCTATCTGGAGTCTCCCGCATGAGAGCTTCTTAAGATGAAGGAAGTATCAAGAGAGCTAGACTTTCCTTCAGCTGAGTTGACTTATCTGCCCCCTCTGATTAGAGCTTTCTGCGTGTGCCACAATGTTCTTGTGTTCCCATTTGATGATTGTGTTGCCACAAAAGCAAAATAGTACATTTGACACCGACTACATGTAACTTAAATCTAAACCTCTTGGTGTATCTTCTTTTAGAAATGACAATATAGTGCACTCTTCTGATTCAGAAGTAACCACATGAGGAAAGGATCGTAACAGCACTTTGATTCAAGTCATAATTGCATTCATTTTTGCCATCCATTTGCCTGGTCCTACCCTTATAAAAACCGACTTAGCCATTTTACAGTACTGATGCCTATCTTTAGGCAACCGTATCCATTATCTTTCAAGATGTTATCCAATTTCCCCCAAGTTTGAAGACAATATGGGAAAGGTTCTCTTTTATTCTTCTGTTCTCTACACTTCTTTTAGACATGGGTTAGAAGAAGAGTTGAAGTTAGCTCTCGTCAGAGCTTGACAACAAGTCTGCGTCAAGCCTTGATAAAGAGGACACGTTAACTCTTCATTGAAAACTGTCTCCTGACTCTCCTACCTGAATAATTCTCCATAGAATGTAAGATCTAAAGGGATGGTCTACTCCCCGTTATTTTGAAATGTTCTTTCAGCTTTGGGAATGAAAAGGAGTCCAAAATCAAGATCTGGGTTGTGGGGTAAAAGGGGTAAAGTTTCTAAATGAAATTCTCATACAGATCTTGGTAGTATCAAAGGATAAACATGTACATTGCTATAATGGGCAGGGGTGGTGGGGAGGGGCACACTGGGAATCCTTGGCAGATATCACTGACCTTTTTCTCAGCAGTGCAATTTTCAATTTACTTAAAACTTCTCCATAATAAGCACCATGATCACTCTGTGTCATTTGAGAAACAGACCCATTAAGAACCTCTAAAGTCAGACCATAAACTGAGATGTTCCTCAGTGAGAAAGATAAATGTCTTTATACATCCTTTTACCTGTATTCCATTAAGCTTTGGCAAACCAATGAACTACTTGTGGAAAAACATATATCACACAACTTACGTGGTTCAAAAAATTTATGACACACCAAAATGAATGCAAATGCTAGAGGCTTGGTATTTCCCCCCTATGGATTTTAATGCAAAATATTAGCTTTGGTATCAAAAGCTCTCTGGCATTAAAAAAGATACATTAAGCTGAATCCTGTACCAGGTAAATATTCACTAGAGGACAGGGTTCACAGAGAGTGCTTTTTGAGAGAAACCAAATCTAAGGTGGAATAGTGGATAAAGTACTAGACTGCTAAACTAAAGGTCAACCACCAGTGGTTCTGTGGAAGAAAGATGTGGCAGTGAGCCTGGTTACGGAAATAAGTCATCAACTAAGTAATCATGACATTTCTCCCTTCCCAAAATTAATATTTGCTCTTTGATTACTTGTTCATCAAACAGGTGTTTATAAGGCACCTTGCTTATACTAGGCGTAGAACTATATTACATCTATGGGTAATGTACCAGAGATACCAAGATCCTGTTGTTGTTGTTGTTGTTGTTGTTGTTGTTGTTGTTAGTGCCATCGAGTTGGTTCTCCCATATCAACCCTTGTAAGAAGAAAGCATTGTTCTTAGGCCTGAGGCCATTGTTGCAGCCACGGTGTCAGTCCATCTCCTTAAGGGCCTTCTTATTTTCCTCTGCCGCTCCACTTTACCAAGGATGATGTCCTTATCTGGGGACTGGTCGCCCTGGACAATATGCCCCAAGTACGTAAGACAAAATCTTGCCATGCTTGCCTCTCAGAAACACTCTGTTCATACTTCTTCTGAGAAAACCGATTTGTCCTTTTAGCAGTCCATGCTACTTTCAATATTCTTATTTGGCACCAAAATTCACATGCATCTACTCCTCCTTGGCCATTCTTATTCGATATCCAATGTCCGCATGTATATGATGCAAAGGAGAGTACCATGGCTTGGTCCAGGCACACCGTACTCCTCAAAATAACAGCCTTCTTTTTCAATACTTTAAAATGCCTTGTGCTTCAGATTTACTGAATGCAATACATCTTTTTAACTCAACTGCTGCTTCCATGATCATTGACTGTGGAACCAAGCAAGACAAAATCCTTGACAACCTCTACCCTTTCTCACTTATCATTATGTGATGTTCCCTATTGGTTCAGCTGTGAGGACTTAGGTTTTCTTTACACTGAATTGTCATGCACACTGAAGGCTAAAATCCTTGACCTTCACCAACAAGTGCCTTAAGTCCTCCTCACTTTCAGCAAGCAAGGTTGTGTCATCCGTGTGTTGTAAATTGTTAATAACCATTCTTCCAACCCTCATGCCACATTCAAATACATATAGCCCAGCTTCTCTGATGATTTGCTCTGAATCCAGATTGAAGAAGTCCAGTGAGAAGACACAACTCTGATGCACACCTTTCCTGGCTTTAAGCCCTACATTATTCCTTTGTTCTGTTCAAACCGCTGCTGCTTGATCCTTGTAGAAATTCCTTGGGAGTTCAATGAAGTGTTCTAGAATTCCCCTTGTTCTCAAGTTTATCCATGGTTTATTATGGACCACACAGTCGAATGCATTTGCATAGTCTACACACAAAAGTAAACATCTTTCTTGTAGCCTCAGCTGTCATCCCAGATCCATCTACCATCAGCAATTCCATCCTGTGTTCCAAGTCCCCTTCTGAAACCAAACTGAATCCTGTTAATATACTGCTGCCATTGTAAGGTAATCTTCAATAACACTTTACTCCTAGTGAATATCCATGATATTGGTCGATAGTTTGCTCATGCTGCTTGGTTGCCCTTCTTTGGAATGGGCCCAAATAAGGTGGTCATGTGGCTGCCATACATGTTTCCTGTCATAGATGAGTAAGTTCTCACAGTGCTTCATCAGTTTGTTGAAACATTTCAGTTGGTGTTCCATCAATCCCTGGAGCCTGGCTTCTGGCTATTACTTTCAGTTCAGCTTGAACTTCGTCCTTTAGCACCATTGGTGATGGCTGATATGCTA
Organism: Tenrec ecaudatus; assembly: GCF_050624435.1. NCBI lineage: Eukaryota > Metazoa > Chordata > Mammalia > Afrosoricida > Tenrecidae > Tenrec > Tenrec ecaudatus. The sequence continues at coordinate 202,349,791 of NC_134532.1, forward strand.
CCTCCTGAAATGGTGGAAAGTCAACTGGTTCTTTATGGTGCCCAAAAGTTTGTACGTGCACAAAATTAGAAACATAGACATTATGTATATATAAGCTTATATTATTCCAATTAGTCATAAATGTATGAAACACTGAACCATCTTTTGGCAGTATGTTTATTTAAATTTGTCCTTGCACTATTGGCTTTTTTAATAGACTAATGACCTTTTTTAAGACTAACAATGTTTTAATATATTTATTAACTTGAAGTTCAACTCAATGCTATCCTCTTCATTTAAGACGGTGACAGAATACTGGGTGTGGGGGCAGGGTGGGAGTGGTGGCCATCGCTTATCATCTAACATAGGAAGGATGCATATGACTCACGAGCTGTCTCCTAGACTTTGAAAGATATCACATATTTTGTTGAATCTGTTCCCTGGGTATTCCAGTTTCAACTTGCCGACATGGAAATGGATGTAATCAGTCCTCCTAGGTGTGTGTCCTGGGTGAACCTGCTGCACAAGCCCTCTTAGAGTATCAACGAGCCAGGATGTGACCTGAGGAATCAGGTAGGCCTGACTAAACCCATGATATTCTCTATTGCATCATATGCACACGAGAGTTGGACCTGGATTAAGGAAGGCCACAGAGGAGTCAATGCATTGGAATGGTGGGGCCGGAGAAGCATATTGAAAGTACTGTGGAATGCCAAAATGAGAAACAGATTTTTATTGGAAAAAGTAAGGCCAGAGTGCTCCTGAGAGGCAAGGATGGCAAGACTTCTCTTATATATTTTGGACCTATCATCAGGAGAAGACATTATGTGTGGTAAAGTGGAGGGACGGTGAAGAAGAGGATGTCCTCGATAAGACTGATTGACGTAGTGGCTGCATGAATGGACTCAGGATTGGGAGCAGTTGTCGGTATGGGCAGGTCTGCGCAGTTTCATTGTGATGTGCATGGGGTCGGTGTGGGTCGGTGCTAACTCAATGGCACATAACAACGCAGACAGGTGTTTACTGCCACTCAGTGCTGAGGTCTACCTTCTCACATTTGCTCCTAAGTTTCTTTAACTTCTTCATCCCAACCAAAGGGTCTTCTGATCAAATCATTTCCTACAGTAATTCTGTATTTTCTTGGAACTATGAAACTTCAGCTGCGTACTCTACACCATACTGCCCAACATTAGACCCATTTGATTCTAAACTTTCAGTGTGCCACGGTCCTACCCAGATGAAAGTTTAGAAACTAATGGGCCTAAGGTGATTCTCTTGGTGGCATGATTTACATTAATGCAGAAGCAAAGCCTTGGAAATCTGTCCTGTTAAACTCACAGGCAGTAAAGCTCTATGTGGGGGTTCGACTCAGTATCGCATGGCATTTCCGTGAATCAGAATCTACTTGACGACAATTACAATGGCAGAAACGTATCCCTCCATTTCTCTACTGCCATAGCCAGGTGACAGAGAGAGGGAGGGAATCGCTCAGGGGAGTAGGAGATATTGAAATTAAATGTATTTTGCCCTTTAATTTTTTGTTATGGTTGAGTGAGAAAAATAGAAATACCCGCATGATTGGTGCAATATATTCCATAATTATGATAATATTTTTGGACTTAGATCATGTTATTAAGACTGACCTTTGGTGTACGATCCTTGTCCATTTCACGAGGTCACACAGGGCCACCTTGCTAATAGAAAGGCTGAAGGCTGTAATATTGATGCGAGGTACACCAAGCTGTTGTATGATGTCAGAACTGAAATCTTCTTGCTTAGAATGATTTTTTTAAAAAAAATTTGAAATGGCTCCTGTGAAAATTCTGAAGGAAAACCCAAGTTGAAATTCCTTATAAGTATCAAATTCTATTCTGACCAAATCTAACAGTTCTAGATAGTGCTGTTTCTGCCTGTCCCAAGATTCCATTGAAGAATTTCCTTCCATAGGTCATTTCTAAATATCCTTTATATATCCCCTCTGCTTGGATTGGACAGTAAGTTAGCTAAAAGAATATCAAATAGTATTAAACTAAGAAATACAATCTTTTCCCTTCTAAAAGTTTTCCTATGGTTACTTTTTAAATTAATAATGACAAATAGCAAGAGCTAATTTTTAAAATTCTAGGTACTGAGTATCATACCTAGAACAGTACCAATGGCATTTCATTTAGTTCTCTGAAATATTATCTTTAATGGACATAATAGATATCAATGTTTAATTAGATTCTACTGTGGTGGTCCTTTGTGTGTTACTGTGATACTAGAAACTATGTCCCTGGCATTTCAAATGCCGGCTGGGCCGCCCAGAGCAAACAGGTGTCAGCAGAGCTTCCAGACAAAGGACAGACTGTGAAAGGGGAATAGACTGCCCACTTCCTATGAATTCGCCAATGAAAACCAAACCTAGTCCTAGAAACATGCTCTCAACAACACTTACGAGAGAAAATTCTTTTCTTCTCGTCTATATAGAAGAGCAAAGAGCCTAGGTAACTCCACTATGACAACGTATTGGCCCTTGGATCTATTTTCCTTTAAATTAATTTCATTTCAGTAGACCTAACATCTCATTTAATCACACTGAAAAGTCTCTCAGAGAAGTAAGTACAGAAGAATAAGTCCTTCGCTGATGAATGTATCTCGAGCTGTTGGTCGAGGAGCTTCTATAAATACAGAATTACTTTCTTGCTCTGTGAGCCCTGCTGTTCTTTGAGAAGAGCTGTGGTGAGACCCCACTTCACACTCCACAGAGGAAGGAGACATAGAAGAGAAAACACTTGGCCTCTCGTAGCAGGGAGTCTTTGCTGCGCTGGCACTCTCTCTCTCCCAGGGGTAGTCATAAGGGGTAGGCCATGCCCTGCTTAGCTCAGAGTGAGCCCGCCCAGGAAATCTGAGCAACCCCATCCCTTTATCAAAAAGAAAGAAGAAGATGAAAAAGAAGAAGAAGAAGAGGAAGAATGAAGAAGCCTAGGGAACGTTACCATATTGAGCTAGCTTATCCTTCCTGCCATGAAATGGTCACAGATTTTAGATCCTGTGAGCTAATCCTAAAGGGAGGTTCCCCTTTTCCTGGTTTCACATTCCTGCCCCCTATCTGGTGTCCCCGCCCATCTTTCAAACCTATGAACCCATTACAGCCCTTCAGCGTGTTGGCTCTTTGTTTTGGGGTTGATGGTGTTTCTTTTTAACTAATTTTTCCTTCATGTTTGGATTATTGTTGGTAGGTGCCCTTGAGCACATTGTTACTCATGTGGATCCCCTTGTACAACAAAGCAAACCCTTCCCGCCCTGCAGCTGCATCACAATTGTTAGGTTGTTACTGCCACCTTGCAGTACATCTCATGTGGACAAGATGGTGACTGTATCCTTCCTGGTGTCTGGGAGTCCCTGGCCTCACTAGAGCCCTGGTCTCTGGAGTGCAGGAATCAAGATGGGTCCTGCATTTCCAGAGCAGAGTTTCCAACACGGATGGAGTCCACCAGCGTCGCCACAAAAAGTACACACATTTTACCCTAGAAAGAATAAAGAAATAATCATTTGTGTTTCATTTTTCTGAAGGCAGCCCAGTTTTACATTGGGAAGCCATATTCTTCCTGTTTGCATGACCTTGGCTCTAAGTAGTTCAAAGTCATAGTCTCAGAGTGACTGCTGAAGAGGCACACCATTCTGTTGGAAGGTACTCAACAAGTGAAAGTTGCCCCAGATTGACTTGCTCCAACTATGACTGACATATACAGTCCCCTGATAAGGTGGGAGAGATGACTAAGGCACCAATTGCCCCAGGAATACACTTAAACATTATGAAAGAGGAAGGCCCTTGACAAGATGGATTGACACAATGGCTAAGACCAGGGCTCAACTATAAGCATACTTGTGGGGGAAGGGGCAGGGCCAGGCAGTATGTTGGACATGGGGCCCCTGAGCACATGGAGTCAGAACTGACTCAGTGGCACCTCACAGCAGCCACAACCTGGGCTTCTCCCCTGAGTTTGTATTTGAAAGTATTCTCTTAAGACACATATGTGTGTGTCCCAGGGCTTCTGTTCTTCAGTGTAGAAAGCTTTCACTGTCATTCATTCTCTTTGAAACTCCTTCATTTTATCCCTCTTCACCCCCCCATCTTCAAAACATTTTGCTTCTTTCCATGTTTAACTGATGGTTAGTTATGAAGAAGACGAAAATAGGGAAAGTCATTACCACTTGTTCCTTGGTCTCTCGGTGGCTTGCTGTGCTCTAAGTGTGTTTAAATCTGGACGGAACTGAGGAGGTAAGACCTGATTTAATAGCTATCAATCACAGATGACAGGCCCGCAGGAGGGGAAAATGCAAAGCAGATTCCATGATGCAGTCTTCTCTCAGGAAAAACACAGAACCATCGGCCACTCCATAGCTTTATAAGATGCCTCCTAATCCCTCTTCGGAGTTGCGCGGGGTTGGAAGTCTTTCTGCATTCACTCCCCTTCACTTACTTATCACCAGCTTTATCATAGAAGTGTGTGCAGGACATGGTAGTAAAAATATGAATGGCAATGAAGTGCATTGTACTCTGTTCGAAGGAAATAGGAAGAGTTGATCTGTAATCCAAACCCCAACGGAGTAGTTTCCCTATGTGCAGCTGCGCAGCAGCTTCCATAAACCCCAGAATAATTCCCGTGAATGTGCCTGATCGCCTTCTAATGGGGAGATTATCATTCTGGGTTGTCCATTAGAATCTTGCAGAACTTCCTCATCTCATTCTAATTAAAAAGCCAATATCTCAAGGATTTAACTGTCCAGCAACCAGCATTGTTTCTCTGGTCTTCTATCTCTCCCCTACAAGTTTAGTTCAATAGTAGATTTCTAGCCTTCTAGGACATCATGTTTGGCAAAGTAGAGGAACAGCAAAAAACGAGGAAGACCCACAAGAGATGTACTGACACAATGGCTGGAACTACGGGAACAATTGTGAAGATGTCATCTAACTGGGCAGTATGGTTGTGCTTTGTTTCGTTTTCCTGTTGTGCATAAGCCTACTATGGGTCAGCATCAATTGATGGCAACTGACAACCACAGCCTTCCAGACAGAATACCAGAGCCACAGAAGACCCGTGAACCTCCTGTGCGGTCACCAACTGTCTGTCATTAAAAACTGGGTGGTGCTATGATGCGGGGCGGGTTTCCACAGAACCTGCAGACTATGCTGAACTAGACCATCGGTTCTCAACCTGTGAGTTGCGACCCCTTTGGGAATTGAATGACCATTTCACAGGGGTCGCTCAATTCATAACAGTAGCAAAATTACAGTTATGAAGTAGCAACAAAAATAATTTTATGGTTGGGGGGTCTCACCACCACATGAGGAACTGTATTCAAGGGTCATGACATTAAGAAGGTTGAGAACCACTGGACTAGACCAAAGGCCTGGGCATCTACTTCCTAAAAGACAACAAAGGGGAATCATTTGGATTATGATGACTTTGTCTACCATGGATCATAGCTGTGGAGCTGGACCAGGCAGCTTTTGGTTCCATTGTGCAAGGTGGTACCATGAATCGGGACGGATTTAACACCGCCTTTCCCAATCCCATTCACCCATCTCTTCTCCAACTTCTCTGGGTTGCTTGGTGTTCTTACTCACGACTGCCCCGCTCTAGATCTCCATACATATATCCTGGGACATGTCCCAGCAATATATACACACATCTCACCCACCAACTAAGTGAGGCTATCCTAACCAGTCTAATCAAGATCACAATCCACACGCCTTGCCCCACTTCTCTCATTTATTTTCTCCATAGAATGTGGCAACAACTAATATGCCCTATGTACCTTGGTGGCAAAAGTAGCTTAGAGTGGCTTACAACCTGAAAGGTTGGTGGTTCAAATCCACCCAGTGGCACCCAGAAGGAAGTCCTGGAAAGCTGATTGATTCCCTAGAGACTGCAACCATGAAAGCCTGGGAGTTCAGTGCTGCTCTGTAACACGTGCAGCTATGAGTCTCAGTGGACTCAAATACATCTTTTCGAACATGCCCTATTTCACTGAAATAATTGTCCCCAGGATGGCTCTCCGTATTACATGGAAGGACAAACATTAAAAGAATTGAATTGCAGACAAATAAAATTTCCCCTAGGCATTCTCACTACCTTCTAGTTGATTCTGACTCGGGGAAACCCGATAAGACAGACTGAAATCATTACAGGAGCAGATAGGCTCATTGATCAACACATTGATCCTCCTGTGTGATAGATGATGTGTTGCTATTCTTCATAGCCTGGTCTTGCCTCATCGTCACATTCAGTGCTACACGTGAGTCTCCTTTTGCAGGCAGGTGTCAGTTCATCACATGCACTTGATATGGCCCTTCCAGGCATGGTTTTTCTAATGCCCACACAAAACTGGATGGGACCACAGAGATTGGATGTACTTCCTCTTTCTTTAATGGAGTTGATCAAGAAAATGGGGGCGGGTGAATACAGATTTACATGATTCAGTTGTAAGAGGGTTAAATGTGATTGCAAAAACATGGAACTCTAACGTTGGGATTAGTCATTGTTGACATTCTGCTGGATAGAAAATAAGACATATCAGAATCAGGAAAGAGGATCCCACTACCATGAAAAAGAAGAGCCCTCTGAGCCCCGAAATTCTTGTGTGCTGAATCTCCCCAATTTAGGAGAAGAAGTACTGCTGACCAGAGAAGTGAGAACAACAGCACTAAGAACAAAGACATAGAGGCAAGGCTCCTGGCCTACGCACAGAGTGAAGTGGTGCCTCTTTTAGCAGAAAACTCACTGGCAGTGTGGAGGGAATGCATGAACCGATTCCATGTAGCAAGTTTTGTTTGCCCATAGAACAAGAACCAAACAGATTTGGTCCGGAACGTAATGTGGAATGGAATGCCCATGGGGCATTTATGGGCTGAATTGCAGGGACTTTGTAATACTTGCTTGAGAAGGGAAGAGACTAAAGGGCTGCTTGGCTGAGAGTGCAAGGACCAGAGAGGGGTGTGGCTGTAGGTACCTCTGAGGACTGGCTCACTTGACAGGTAAAACTATATCCTAAACATGTCTGAACCTGATTTGTAACCTATCAACTTCTCTCATAAACCATATAGTCATGAGTGTTTGTGAGTTCTGTGTGGCCACTGCAATGCACTACTTGTCAGCAGAGCAGACTGTGCTGTGGAGCGAAGTGAAGGCTTGTGTCCCAGGGGTTTCATCCCTCTGCTCCCCTGTTGCTCTGCTGCATGCCCTCAGTGCCTCACCCCTGCGTGATGGGGCAGACCGTGCACTATTCCTGCACTGTGTCTCTAGTACTGTCCCCCGCAGCGTTATGGTTCAGTGAGGGACACATGTTCCATGGTGGGACTGGCCCTACAGTCCTCCCTGTGCGTTGTCTGCTCAAAGCAGGAACATCACCCTCGGGGCTTGGTGGGCCAGGATGTCCTCCCCTCCCTCTCCATCCTTTTGCATTTCTCCCATGCACTCTAATCCAATGCGCCCCTCTCCCCAAGCTGTAGCCCCAGTGCTGTCCTCTGAGTGCATTCTTTGAGGAGCTGGTTGGGGTGTCCACATCCTCGGGATTGGGGCTGGTGGCTTAGACCTCTCTATTGGTTCCCTGGTACATGCTGCTGTGTTGTATTCACGACTTGGTGCATCGGGTTGAAGCCTGGTCTCTCTCCTTCACCTGTGGAGATATAAACAATACCCTCCCCTTGGTTGAATTAGTGCCCTGCTTCCCCGCCCACCCACCCACCCATGTTTTGTTTTGTTTTGTTTTCTCTTTCTTCCCCCGTCTTATTTAGTTGGCTGCTCTCTGTATCCTGGATTGGGTTCGGCCCCTGCCATAGTTGCTGGATTTTACCCAGGGATGTATGTGCCCCATTTTTTTTCTTTGCTTATTTGTTTGTTTTGTTTTTTTTAAACTTACCTCGGTGGACTCATGTTGTACTTGTCCTTTGGTGCTTGACTTACTTCACTTAATATGATTTCCTCCAATTCTTCCCATGCGGCAATGTGCTTCATGCGTTCATCGCTGCATTTTAGGGATGCCTAGTACTTCATTGTATGTATGGACCACCGTTCTTTGATCCACTTGTCTGTTGATGGAAATTTGGGTGTTTCCAACTCCTTGTGATTGTGAACTGTGCCGCGATGAACATTGGAGCACAGATGTCTGGCTGTGGTTTGTTTCTTGCCTCTTCTGGGTATATGCCCAGTAGGGGGATTGCTGGGTTGTCTGGTAGCTCAATCTCCATCTGTTTTAGATATCGCCAAATCGATTTCCATAGTGGCTGTACATACCTACAGGTCCCCCAGCAGTAGATGAGCATTCCAATCACCCCACAGTGCCTCTAATACTTGTTACTTTCTGGCTTTTGAATTGGGCTATCTTTGAGGGTGTTAGATGGTATCTCAGAGTTGTTTTAATTTGCATTTCTCTAGGGTCTTGTTTTTGTTATGTTTTTTCCCTCCAGTGATCCTCTACTTTACCAAGCATGAGGCCCTTCCCCAGGCACGGGTCTTTCCTGACAATGTGCACAATGTGCTTGTGATAAAGTCTCACTGCACTAATTTCCAAAGAGTGCTCTAGCTGCCCTTCCTCCAGGACAGATTTATTTATTCTTCCAGCAGTGACCAGGACAGGTACGTGGTATTCACTAAATAAATAAACAAATGATTGTTAAAATAGTCTGTTCTTCAGAATCTCTAAACCACAAATTAGGTGTAATAGAACTGAATTAAGGTTAACTTAGAACAGAGACTAATAGCACGGTGATAAATAGTTTTCAGTCACCGAAAGCAGTATTACACCATTCCAGACACTTAACCTCAACTCTCATTAGCTACAGCTAGTGACTGTATTTTAACCTACTGGCGCCTGAAACCAGAAATGGGTCAAAGTAGCTGACGATCCACTTATTAATTTATTGATGTCACCTATGAAACCTTAGAAATGCCCCTTTGAGGTCTCTTGGGCTGCAACTATTTAAGAAACGAGACAGTCTCATCTTTCTTCCAAGGAGTGACAGGTGGGTTTGAGCGTCTGACCTTGTGGTTATCAGGTCAATACAGAGCCCCCTCTGCCAGTCGGTCTCCTTCTTAAAACCCAGGCAGCATGCACATTGCTAAGAATACACTACTGAGCGGGTTCCAGTCTCCATCCTTCCTAAACTCCCAGTTTCTCAGGAAGACAGTGATACAATTTTTGCTGTTCAGTGCTGTCCAGTCAGCTTCTATTCTTAGGGACTCAAAGTCCAACAAAAGGAAAACAGCTCAGTCCTATGAATCCATGGTGTAACCACTGTGTCCACTCATCTCATCAAGGCTCTGACTCTCTTAGGCTGACCCTCTTCTTTCGAAAGCATGATGGCTTTTACCAGGAACGAGTACTTCGTGGTAGCCTGTTGGAAATAAGACAGATAAGGTCTTGCTACTTCTTTTTTAAGGAGCGTTCTGGCTGTACTTCTTCTAAGATAGATTTGGTTGTTCTTCGGGCCATCCATGGAAATTTCAATAGTCTTTGCTAACAACATAATTCAAATGCATTTATTCTTTCTGATTTTCTTTAGTCATTGTCCCTCTTACCTATGCATAGGGAGGTGACTGAAAACACCATAGTTTGGGTCAAGTATACTTTAGTTCTCAAATGTTTTCTCTATAGTAATGAGTTTATGCCTTTTAATCTGTTTTTGCATTTATAAACGAGGATAAGTATCCCATTCTTACATGATAGAACACTTCAGGGCTAAAAGAAATCCTGTATTAAACGTGCCAAGAGACAGGGAGATATTATATCATCAACACATTGTATATTCTCCTTCTTCTCCTCCTTTCATGAGGTTAACTTTAAGGAGGAGATGGAGGAGGAGACTCGGTGATGGTCGTATTGTTACTCCTCCACTCTTCCACCACATAATCGACTTTCCAGTGTGTTCATATATTTCATTGTTTTGGCCACACAGAACTCACCAACAATTCCGGAGTTTTTTAGGGAAGATAAAAGGTTCAAATTCATGTGAGAAATGCTCAGGAGATAACTGTCCACTCAGGACAGTTTCTTCTTTACATGTGTGTATGGCCTCAGCCACTTGGCCTTGCCTCTGGCCCTGCCTGGACAATGTCACAAAGCTTTGTTAGGCCTGCCAATTAATGCCTAAAGTTCGTGTCACTCTGTTGTCAACCTTAAGTTGAAGGCACTCAATTCTAGCTTGGTGGCTCAACAAACCTACCTCCTTAAGTTAAGTCTCAAAGGCATCCCCTCCACAAGCCAATGCCCTCCCCCAAAGCACTCACCTTTACTTGCAAGGTGGGATGGCAAGGCCACCACTCTGCCTCATGCTACGGCTCCTGGTCCTGCTGCTGCTCCTCTGATGTTAAAGCTGTCTCCTGGACCAAAGAGGGTGAATTAGTAAAAATAGCAAAAGCTATGAGTATAACAGATTTATTAAATAATGCACTGCATTGCACCCTCGTTAAGAATAAATTAGAAACAAGCGGCCATCTAGCTCAGAAGCAATAAAGCCCACATGGAAGAAGCACACCAGCCGGTGCAATCATGAGTTGCCAAAGGGACCAAGTATAAGGCATCATGCAAAAAAAAGAATATATATATATATATATATACATATGTGTGTGTATGTATATATATATATATATATATATATATACATACACACCATAGTGAATGAAGGGGGAAGTGCAGAGTGGAGACCCGAGGCCCAAGTGTTGACCACTGGGGATCCCCTCACAGAGGGGTTTAGGAGAGGAGACAGGTCAATCAGGGTGCGATGTAGTACCGACGAAGAACACAGCTTTCCCCCAGATCCTGGATGCTTCCTCCCCCCAACTACCATGATCCGAATTCTACCTTGCAGGGCTGGATAGGACAGAGGCTGTACACTGGTACATATGAGGGCTGGAGGCACAGGGAATCCATGGTGGATGATACCTTCAGGACCCAGGGGTGTGAGGGGTGAGGCTGGGAGAGTGGAGGGTGAGTGGGTTGGAAAGAGGGAACTGATAAAAGGAACCACATGTGGCCTCCTCCCTGGGAGATGGACGGCAGAGAAGGGGGGGAAGGGAGACTCCGATTTGGCAAGATATGACAAAATAACAATCTGTGGATTATCAAGGGCTCATGAGAGAGGGGGGAGCGGGGAGGGAGGGGAGGGAAAGAGGACCTGATGCAGAGGGCTTAAGTGGAGAGCAAATGCTTTGAGAGTGATTAGGGCAAAGAATGTACAGATGTGCTTCATACAATTGAGGTATGTATATGTGTGGATTGAGATAAGGGCTGTATGAGCCCCTAATAAAATGTAAAAAAAGAAAAGAAAAAAAAAGAAAGAAAATGATTAGGGCAAAGAATGTACAGATATGCTTTATACAATTGATGTATGTATATGCATTGATTGTGATAAGAGTTGTATGAGCCCCTAATAAAATGTTTAAAAAGAAAAAAAAAGAATAAATTAGAAAAAGTAAAAACATAATATAATTCTGCCGCTCCCAAGGGCTCAATGGAAAGTAAATGTTTAGAAAAGAATGATGGAATATATGTATGAATATGTCGGATACAATTGATGTATGGTTTGTAAAAAGAGTTGTCAGAGCCCCCAATAAAATAATTTAAAGAAAAAGAAACAAGAGTCTGAGAGAAACAACAACAAAAAACACTTTCCCATCTCTTTCCTTATACTGTATTGATACAGAGGGTGTTGGTTTTCATTTACCATCGACGACTTTGTGAGACACATCAGTCAAAGATTTGATTGATTTTCCATTATCATCAATCCTAATATATCATAAGAGATTCAAAGCATTAGTTAAGCATTGATAAATTTGCCTCACTCTCTAAAAATTTAGCTTCCTGGTAGTTTTAATAATACAAACAGCAACAGTGCCAATATCTTCTGATAATTATATCAAAGTTCACTTTTCACCAATTCTTAACTCTTTTTCCAACTCCAAGACATCTGATCCTTTACTGCAAATTTTATTTTGTCCAAAATAGGACCCTTCTTCTTACACATCTAAGGGTTTTATCTAGGACAGCATCAATAACTCCAATTCTCCAGCTCAAAAACCGGGATGTAATCGGTAGATGAATCATTCTTGACATTTGTAGTTTTCACCTCTGCTCTCCCCTGACCTTGCCCTTTTCCAGATCACATCTCCTCTGGAGACTAAAATAGACCCAGACTTCTTTCATTGCCGTCTGGCTCTGCCATCTGATCCCTTTGTCAATTCTACCTGACTATATTGCCCATCACGATGACTTCCCAAGTGCTTCAGATGCCATACAAGCAAAATTCTGAAATTTGACTGAAAAGCCAGGAAACAGGATACATTTATCTCAAACAGTTTGCTTTTATTAGTGATCTACTGCTGTATAAATAATTACCATGAAACATAAAAGGCTTACAACAACAAATATCAGTATAATTGGCAAGTCCCTGAACATCCGGAATTTGAGAGCAGCCTGGCTGGGAGGTAGATTTCGGTTCAGTTGTTTTATAAGGCTACAGGTGAGATACGGGTTAAGAATTCTCTCATTTAAAGCTTGACCTGTAGCTGTAGGCTCTACATGCACAATGGCTTATTCACAGGTTGGCACAGTGGTGTTGACTTTTGTTAAAAGCCTTAGTTCACCTCCAAGTATGGACTTCTCCATATACCTACCTGAGTGTTGTTTTATTGTTTTATTTTTAATCCCACCTAGAGGAATAAGGCAGAAAACCTGCTAAAGAGTTATCATCTTGGATGACCTAGATTCTGAAGTCAAATAGTATCACTTCTACCAAAATCTGTTGTTCAAAAGCCCAAAACAAAAGCAAACCCTTTGGGCATTGACCGACTTCCAACTCATCATGCGCCTATATGGAGTTTCTGGGACTGCAAATCTTTCTTGGAGCAGGCAGCCTCCTCTTTTGCCTGAAGAAACGCTGATTGCTTTGAACTGCTTTTAGCATTCCGATACACCTGATAAACAATGCCACCTGTTAGAAGTGTTGGTGGGTACCCTCGGATCAGTTCTGATTCACAGTGACTCTATGGACACCAGAAGGAAACACCATTCAGTTCTGAGACATTTCCACCATTTTTATGTTGGAGCCGTTGTTGCAATCCATCGCGTCAAGTGCCTTCCTTATGCTCACTTCCTCTCCACATCACCAAGCATGGCGCCCTTCTCCAGGGACCGGTCTCTGCTGACAACATGTCCAACGTCATGAGACAGAATTAGAATGATAGGACCGTGCTTTCATAGGGAACAGACTGAGGTGGAGGCTGTGTCAAGAAACAATAGCTTCACTTTGGACATTTTTGTTTAATACAGTTTTTGATTCTGCAGCAATACATTTTACTTACCTTATAGAGCTGCACCAAGCATTCATTAAATATTTCTTGAGTGAGTGGAAAGTAGATCAAAATATAATTATTTCTACAAGTAATCAATAAGAAATGTATTAATAACTTATTTGCTTCTTTGAACTACATTTTCAAAATCAGAGGTATTTTTCATATATCATTTCATAGGCTATTTCAAAACCATCTCATCTGTCTGATGATGGTTTAGGTTACAGATCAATTTGTCTATCTCATGGTTCTGAATCATTTGGCAGCAATTTTTACAAACATCCTCAATTTTATGAGCTGATACGAGGAACCAATCAATTGAAAGAAGAGTTAACTTAAAATTATGGCTTGCACACACATGTAATATATCTATATATGTATGTATGCATGAATATACACATTTGTATTCTGGTAAAGCCGAGTCTCTCTTACCCAGGATCGGACTCATTAACCTCGGGCATTTGGTTTGATAGGTTATGAGAGAGTAGCTTGCCTTCTGACCTGCAGATTTTGAATGATCCTCACCCCTACTAGAAAAGCATCCATTTGACCCCTGACCCCCACTGATTCCTTGAAAGCAATTAATGTATCAATCAAACCCTCTCTATATATACATATATATATCCCATTTAATCTTATATATGTAGATATTTCTAATAATTTTAGTCTTCTAAAGAAGCCAGCCTCAGACCCACCTTTTTGATTATGTTACAGGGTAGTTCAACAAGTAGATGCACAATCTCAGGTTATCCCAAATATATATGTAAAATAGTGTCTAATTTAGTGTCTGTTTTAGAAGTTCAATGAAATGGCATAAAGTTAATATCTTCCTGCTACTGTCCACATTTCCAGTGCATCATAGCTATATGTGGCTGGGAACCCCATATTGGGCAAATACCTCTCACATCTGAGACTTTGAAATAATTTCATTAGAAAGAGTGCAAAAATAGAGTGACATACGGATTCTATCATGAAGGTAGCTATGAGAGTATATATATCTTGAAAGATTTATTCAAAATTCTTTAGTTTGGAATGCATTGTATATTTCTTCTTCCTTTTGTTCTAATTAGTACATGCTAGTCCTTCTCTTGCATCCTGAATTCTCCCATTATAAATATATCCTATTTCACCTTGACATCAAAGTCTAGACACATTTCTTTCTGGGCCATGAATGAGTTCTATGATGAAGTGTATTTTTAAGTCAGAAATGAAAGTAAGTTGGAATAAGTGTATGCATTTTTTATTTCACCTTATTTAAATAAACTCCCTGCCATTGAGTTGATTCCAACTCATGGCGACCGTATAAGGGCAGGGTAGAATGATTTCTTAATGTACACTTATCTTTTATATAAAACTCTCTCTTATACATATGAGTTTCTGTGGATTAGCTTCTCTGGTTTACCCAGATTAACACAGTCATTCTGCAGGAAAAAGATGAGGCTGTCTGTTTAGAGACTTGGAAATCCTAAGGAGCAGTTCTACCCATCTTATAGGCTGACTGTGAATTAGAATTGACTCAATGGCAGAGTTTGGGTTTTGTTGTGGTTATTCTATTATAAGAAATACACTCTGGTAGCACCGAGGGTAAATTTTTGAACTGATCACTGAGCTGGGTGGGTAGACTCTACCACCTATTCTGAGAGAGAAAGATGAGGCAGGTAAATCTTAGTCTGAGAATCTCTCAGGAGCACTTCTGCTCTGTCCTACAGGCTCTGAGTCGAAATGGGCGGCATGGCAGAGGGTTAGGGTTGCAGTTAGTGCAGCAGAGGGGCCCTGGTAGAGCATTTGTTAAAGCACTTGGCTGCTAAACAGAAAGTCAATGATTCAAACTCATCAGCTGCTCCATGAGAAAAATGTGTAACAGTCAACTTCCATGCAGATTCACAGCCTTAGAAACCCAGCAAGGCTTTGCTGCTTGTCCTGTCCAGCCACTGTGCGGTGGAAAGGATCAGATGGCAAGTCTTTTCAATGTTTTGATTTGTTTTGTTTTGTGCAAAAACAATGGCTTGAAGCCTTTGGATGATGATTTAAAACCTGCTGAAAGTGGAGGTGATTGTGATGTAAAAGATGCATTAACAGGAGTAAGTTTAATCAACTCCATGAGAGGTCAAATTTACATAACATTATAGGACAAGTAGGGATTGTCTATAAATTGGACATTTGTAACTCAGGGACAGCCTGTATAACGTTTTGAGCCTGTTTAACAGTATAGATAATCAAGTTCCACTAATGAAATGTCCCTGGCAAATTAGTCCTATTAGGACGGCCCCGGCCCTCCTAGTGCTCGGCTCCGCACGTTGGTTGTTACATTTAAAAGAAGCCCTGGTATAAAGTCCAAATATAATTTTGAAAAGTGATTTGGCTTTAATGACATTTTTCAAAGAGAACCGAAGGCTTAATTAATTGCAGTTCATTAAAACAATGGAAATGATTGCCTGAGAAGCACTGACATGGCAGTGCCACCCAGCAAAGCATCATCCCAGAAATCATTTCTTCACCTGTCCCCAAATCCGCACTTACACAGGAGATACTCCTAACAGGCCTCCTCTTTGTCACCCCCTCAAAAGCCCCTCAACAGCCTCAGCGTGTCATTCTAATGTTAATGATTATGTAGAAAACAAATCTTAACATCTGTCTTTCCCTTCAGCTCTATAAGACCCTCACTGGCATTTGGCTAACATTCATATAGGGAACAGAAAAATATACACAAGTTTGAAATGGACCAAAATGATTACTGGATGTCTTCAATGTCTATGGACTTTTGGTGGCAAGTGTGAGTTATGCAAAGGGCTTCTGATCATAAGGTCAGAAGTGCAGATCCACCTGCTGCTCTGGGAGAGAAAGAGGAGGCCTTCTAGGCCAGTGAAGAGCGACAGTCCCAGAAACTCACAGGGGAATTTCTACCCTGTGTAAGGTCACTATGAGTCAGAATCGACTCGGCGGGACGGGTTTGGTGTTTGTTTGTTTCAATGCCTATGGCATTGCCTGGCCTTTCACTTGGTGGATCCATGGCCTTTCATTGTTTATAAGCTTTTAGAAATCTCTATAAATTACCCATAGATGTTCAAACATGTGTCCTATGGAGATGAAGTAGACATGTGTCCTCTTGCTACTGAGCAGTTTTTGTCACTTTTGCATCTACTGTTGCAGGTTTTGCTCAGCATTTCGTACAGCCTTGGAGTCCTTTGGTTCCTTTACAGTGGTTATAGCATCTAGTTGTTCCTCTCCTGGATTATTTGAAGTGAAAGAGGGACTGCTCGGTCACCAACACATACAACAAACACACACACACACATACACACACACACACACACGGGTCTTTCTTTTCTGGTATGTAATAAGAACTGACAAGAGAAGTAGCAGAATGAGCACTTGAATGATATAAATCCTAGGTTTGCCACCAGATAGCTATGTGTGTGTTAAAGATGTTTACCCCTCTGCTTCTGAAGCAGCCCATATTTAAATGTCCATGTCATCATTTATTTTGTATTTATTTTTATAACACAGATTGTGCTAGTCTGGGTGGAATGGAGAAACAAATTCATAAATACTCATCTGTGTATAAGAAAGAGGTTTATATACAAGGGCAATTGAATATTTAGAAAACATCCCATCCCAGTCCAGATTAAGTCAACAAGTCCAATATTAGTGCGTATGTCCAATCTCAACCTATAAATTCCTCTTCAGACTCACACAATGCATGCAATGATGCCAAATGCAGGAAGATCATAGACCAGTGGGTGGGAAGTCATGTGCATCCAGTGGATTTGCCAGCATCTCAGCGCTGGCAAGGGGTCTCCATGTGGCTCCTTCAGCTCCAGGACTCTAGGGTAGCTCCATGTGTCTTCTCAACAGGAATGTCTCACAGGGAGTGTGTGAGTGTCCCACCTCCAGTGAGCTATTTATCTCCTTAGTGACTCCCAAAGAGGTCATCAAGCTGTGACCTGAATGACAGGCTAAACTCTACTCCTTCACTCTTAAGTCTCAAATTGACAACAGATTATATAACTACCACACACATGTATTATGTGCAGAAGATATCTCAGACATTACATTGGCTGACATGAGTGGGGGAAAGGAAGAAGTAAACATATCCTCTCATTCGGGAGTTTATATTCAATGGGAAGCAGCAGGCACCAATGAAGAAATTGATTAGTAAATCATAAGCAGAAAGAACAAAAATAATCCTATGCAGGACTGCTTCTCTGGAAAGGGTCTCTCAGTGGAGAGGGTCTCTTGACAAATCTGAGAGCAGCTTTGAGCAGGCCTGGTGAATCTGGAAGGGCAAGGAGGTAGCAGCCAGTGCAGAGCCCCAAAAATCAAAACAAAAATTCTCGGTGCCATGTGCCTGATTCTGAATCACAGCTACTCTGCAAGAAAGAGCTGAATTTCCCCTGTGGGTTTCTGAGTCTTTAACGCTTTACAGGTGTAGAGAGCCTCATCTGTCTCCTACAGAAAGTCTGGTGGCTTCACACTGCTACCCTTGCTGGTAACAGTCCGACAACCACTACACCAATAGTACTCCTTGAGCCGAGCTCACAGGGATGGTAAAGGAAGAGGAAAGGTCCCAGTCTGGCTGGAAGTTAGAGGATTCAGGGGGAGGTAACAAGTGATAGGTGTACCAACCACACAGAATGGCAGTGAAGAGTTTCTGAGTCAAAGGTCCTAGAACCACGGTCTGACATGCATGTTACTCTGACTTATTGTCACCTTTTGGCGCTTGAAATCCTGATGACCTTATGTGTGAAGAAGAAAACATGGCTGGGACCTGAGGAAAGGAACCGAGGAAATTCTAGAGTAGACAGTAATATGGGTCCAAGGAAGGCTTTACCAAATTGCTTCCACTGTGGACTGTCCGTGTATGAATGAGAATGAGGCAGCAGAGTGAGGAGCACTGATGATGGAGTGAACGGAGAATTGGTGGCTTAGGAGCAGCATTCCCACGTTCTGGTTAAGGGACCACGCCAGTACTGCTCAGTCACTGCCAACCCTGCTTGGAAAGGGGAGGCTTGCGCACCGCTGAGCAGGATTCAGCAGAGTTTCAGGACTAAGGCAGACGAGGAGGAAAAACCTCGAAGTCTATTTCCACCAGAGAGTCAGTGACAACCCTTGGTGTCACGAGAGTCCTGTATGCAGCCAATCGTGGGGCTGGGGAGGCCCCAGGGAGCATGTTGTTCCTGGGGTGTGGGGTCCTCATATGTCCGTGGGGACTGAACTTGCAGGCAGCTTACTGAAGTAGCAGAACAGGCGCAACCTTAAGAGTACAAGACGTGGAGTTGTACTGAAAAGTAGAGCAAAATGAAGTCATTGGTCATATTTTTCTAACCAGACAGAGTCTGTTTAAGCAGATACAGACGGGGGATTTGGTGGTGGAAATGCGTGGATTTCATGACTAGGCGGCAGTCCTTTGGAAACAGTTGATAGAATGAGCCAATAAAGGTAAGGCGGCTTTCCTGTGGCTGCCGTCTGCATCTGCAAAGAGGGTCATGGTATTGACAAAGCCTCTTAGAGACTAGGACCGCTAGTTGTGTAAT
The DNA here is from genome assembly GCF_050624435.1 of Tenrec ecaudatus. Taxonomy (NCBI): domain Eukaryota; kingdom Metazoa; phylum Chordata; class Mammalia; order Afrosoricida; family Tenrecidae; genus Tenrec; species Tenrec ecaudatus. Next base: position 202,368,638 of record NC_134532.1, read on the forward strand.
GGCTATGCATCGGACGGCTAACTTCAAGGTTGGCATTGCAAAATAGCCAGTCACTCGCTCTTAGGGCGAAAGAGTGCACTTCCTACTTCAGTAAAGAGTTACGGGCTTGCAAACCTACAGCGGCAGTTCTACCCTGTCCTATAGGGTTGCCATGGTCGGAATCCAGTTGATGGCTGTACGTAAGTGAGTGAAGGGAGACTTAAATCTTTCTCTTTCTCAGCAGAATCCCATGATGAGCTAGCTAGCCATTCCTATTCCATGTTCATTCACATTTGACATTTAATCCCGGACGGTGGCAATAAGCAGAGACGGAGTAGTGGATGGAAACTTGTTGTGATCCATTTGCTCTCCCGGGAAGCAATAGCATTCACGCTTCCACTGAAGCATGTTGAATGTGCAGCTGTGAGGGACCTATCTTTTTAAAAAAAAACTTCACTTTATTCAAGACTTTATCATTCCGATTTGGGGAAATGGAAGTAAGTCCGAGAAACTAGTGAGCCAGCAGTTCTGAAGAAGACAAACCATTTTCTTTCCCTGCTGTCTACATTTCGGAGCAGCCGAGGATGGGCCCACCACAAGCAATCCGGAGGATAGAGTGCACCTTTCTACACAAGGAATTGCAGTGAATGCCCTTTAGTGTCTCATTCAGAGGCAATACCACAGGACTGGCTTTTTTGGGCTTGGCATGTTGACGGATCCATGCGTGTGAAAGCGTGTACTTCAGGAGGAGTGTGAAATCATTGACATTCTTTCATGATTTGGACAGCAGGAGCTATAGGCATAAATAGCATTGGAATGAAAAGAAAGGAAAGGGGGCAGGGAGGACCTGAATTCTTTATCAAAGAACTTTCCTTGTGTCTGTCTGTTACCTTTTTTTTTTTTTTTCTCTAAAACTTACCTTCCCCAGAGAAAGGTCCTAGAATCTTGCTCATTTATATAATGGGCCAATGGTTACAGCAGATGAGCTCCGAATTAGCACATTAGACTCATTTTCACCAGTAACCTGGTTTTACAGCATTCATCTCATTGCTGTAGCAAAACGCGGACAGCATCCTGTGCGCCTTGATTCCGAGTTGCCAGCCTTCCTTCAGCAAATACATGGTGGTTCTCTTTCTGCTTGTTTGATTGTGTTGCTGTTTGGCATGTCTTAAAGGGACCCTTCTTTTCTTGGCACCACTCACAGAGGGCATGGGGCACCGCCAATGGACCCCACGTTCAGCAGACTCACATCCAGTGAGGGGAAAGCTCCTTTGCCACTCAGAGTTGTAAGCAGTGACACCTTAATAGACCTGCCCCAGAAAAAAAGACAGGTGAGTGTGCTGTGGGGGCCCCTCTGGGTTTCTCTTTGAGCGTGGACATGGGAGATTTGTAAACTGGGACACACACTTCCTCACTCCTTAAAGATAAAGGGGATGTTTTCCTTACTGGCAAGAGATCCAAATGAGATCGTCTGAGGCTGAGGGGGACCAACATCAAAATAAAGCTCAGCCCATGAGTTTTTACCTGGAAAACTTGAAAAGAGAAGGGAGTCGGATCTGAGGAGCTGGCTGGTTCGATAATGTCAAGGGAAGCAGGGCAAACTTGGATTTCTGTGCTCCCTTTCCAGCTCCACAATTCCCTCTTCATCTCCTGCTTGTTCTCGCACTGATGGGTTCAGAACACCCGGACAATGAGGTGGTTCTCGCTCTTGGGGCCACTGTAACCTAGAGGATTTTCCCAGGCTGCAGTCATTACAGAAGCAGACTGTCAAATCCTTTTTCTTCAGAGAAGCTGAGGACAGATTTGAACGTGTGACCTTTTAGTTAGCTACTGAATGCTTAATCACTAAATTAAAAATGTCTCCCATCTCTAAAAGCCTACCTGTTTGATCAGAGCAATTATTTCGATGAGCCCTAACCAAAGCATAATGATTGGGTGCTGCTGAGTCGGTTCTGACCCTCTGTGACAGAGTGTAACTGAGCTACTGAGTCGTCCACACTCTAATCTTTCAAGATAGGACTCTGGTGGCTTAGTGATTTGCAGATTAGACTGCTACCTACAAATCCAACAGTTCCAACTCACCAACTGCACAGAAGGAGAAAAATGAGGCTTTCTGATCCTATAAGGATTTACAGTCTGGAAACACGAAGGGATAGTTCCAGTCTGTCTTACAGGGTCAGGATGAGTCCTGATTGGATTAAGAGTAGTGAGTAAGAGTCTTTATGGGGAGAGATTGCTAGGAAGTTTCCCTCCTGAAGTGACCAGTGAGTTCAAACTACTGACCCCTAGCCTAGCAACCCAGGACTTTCCCATCGTGCAACTAGAACTCATAAATAGGTATGTTGGTACCAGTACTTCATATCCCATAGCCCCACCCAACCCTGGCCTTTACTCTCCTAGACAGTCCTGGCTTGCTAACAGCATCGTTACTATGAGAAGAAGGAAAACACAAATGAACAAACACACCAGGAGGAGGGCTGAAGAAGGGGAAGAGCGTCTCCAGGGAGGCAATTCGAATGGAACGTGGGCATGGGCTGCAAATGGCCTTTTCCGCAAACACATGCCCATTCAGATTACACCTCCACGGCGGCCCAGACCTGCTCCAGTTCCCATCTTTGGGCTCCCCTCCTTCTTCAAATATAGCAAACCTCCCAGTTCCTTTGCTGTTGTTGACTGTACTGGTGGTTACTTCTGTAAAAAAAAATCGTGGAGCCTCTGAAGAGGAGGAGTCAGACAGACACCCCCAATTTTCCCTAACATGCCTCGTGTGATGTCTCAGGCATAATTGATCACATGAAAGATATTATATTTACCCAGTCAAATGAAAGTAATCAAGCAGAACTCTGCCAAAAACCAAAGCCACGATCATTGATTCTGATGTATAACCACCGTATAGGACAGAATAGGACTGCCCCTTTGGACTTCTTAGATTAGAAATCATTACAGGAGCAAAAGTAGGTCAATATTTCTCCTGTAGACTGGCTGTTGAGGTTAACCCATGAAGTTATCAACTGGGTGAGCCACGCATCAGGCTTTTGGGGCTCCTCAGAGAGGGACAAAATGAGCAAGTTCATTGCTACCACCTTCTTTAGTAAATTATGTCCAGGACCTTGGATTTGGAAGCCAAATAGATAGAGGATCAGAGCTCAGGAAGGTATTCAGGATGTCAGTTTGATAAGAACATTAGTTTCTCTTCTCTGTATCATACCATGAAAAAAGGGGAAGACCCTCGACACCAAAGAGTGACATAGTGGCTGCAACCATGGACTCAAGCACAATGATCAGTGTAAGAATGCTCTGTGTAAAAAGGGAAGCCAGTTTGATAGCACCTAGCAAGAATGACATCACGACAACTATCCAGATATTCTTTAAAGTGCAGTGTATGAAACCCCCTCACTCATTCCATAATAAATTTGTCTCTGTGCAAACCTTATGGGCCTCTTCAATCTAAGAATGGTTTGTTAAATGAATTTTATTAATGTTGTCAGATTTCCCAAATATTGACATGAATCAACTAACAAAAAGAAATTGACCTTTATCTAGAATTCAAATGTGATGGAGTGTCCTATATTGTACTAGGCATCCTAGTTAGGACGCAATTGACCTGAAGGCTAAGGTGAATTGACTTCAGCAGCAAGAGCAACAGTAATCTCTTGACCCACATAAATTAGAAGCCCAGGTGCTAATTCTCGGCTTCAGGCGGGGCTTACTGTAAAGTCATTAAAGTTCATCCACTCCTAAATTCTGGCATTTACTATAATGGTTTTGTTTGCAGATCCCAGCTTATATGTAGTGTTGGAAAGCAATATGTGCCTGACATCTGACTCAGATAAAATGAACTGGGGTGTTAAAATCAGCAGCCTCCTGCCCAACAGTCCTGAGAGATTTTGACCATGACTCTTGGCTCTCACTAGATGTTGTGCCTGACTGTGAGTCTAAACCACTGGTTTAGACTAATGCCACGACCCTTTCATAAAACTCCTCATGTTGTGGTGACCCCCAACCATAAAATTATTTTCATTGCTACTTCATAACTGTCATTTTGCTACTGTTATGAATCAGGTGACCCCTGTGAAAGGGTCGTTCGACCCTCAAAGGCGTTGCAACCACAGGTTGAGAACCACTGGTCTAAACTTTGACCAGGCAAGAGCATTCTCTGGTTAGACAGAGCTGAACCCTATGCAAGGCCTGGAGGTAGAAGAGGAGAAATTTCCTACAAATTAAATTGAAGTGCTGGTATCGGAGTGAAACGTGGGATATCAGATATCAGGTGAGAGAAATGGGACAACTACTACAACAAGAGAAAACAATTACCTCCATTTGCTGTAGGCTTCTAAAACCTGGTGTTTTCAGTTGTCATCTTCTCGTGGCGACCCCAGGTGTTTCAATGAGGAAGTAATCTCCATCGGGTTTTCAGTGATTGAGTGTCAGGGTTCTATTTCAATGTACCTGTGGGTGGACTTGAAACTCCAACATTTCTCTTGGATGCCCAATATGTTGACCATTTGTTCCATGCAAGGACTCCTATAGGTTCTTACATTGTATTATTTTTTTCCAAGAGATTTCAAAATAATAGCACCCAAAACTCTGGGCATTAGTCCTGGTTTGAGTGCTAACTTGATCACTTTTCACAAGAATAAAAGAAAGAACCGGACAGTAGGGAATTCTGAAGTCTTTTGTGGGCTAACCTTCATTCTTCAGAACTGTGAATGGAAGTAGGAAGGAGATTATAAAATATACCCAGAGAGACAACTTTGATGCATTTTGTTTGTCAGGATCAAGATCCCTCTGCTAGAAGATTGCAAGGAGCCCTGGTAGTGCAATGGTTAAGCCCTTGGCTGGAAAGGGTATGGCTAGTATTTTGAACACAATCAGGTTCTAAGGGAGAAGGACCTTTTGATTTATTTCCATAAAGGACATATGCTATCATGCAGGGTTCCTATGAATCAAATTCTAATTTGATGATACCTCATAACAGAGTACGTTTTACATATGTTGGACATGATATCAGAAGAGACCAGTCCCTGGAGAAGGACATCAGGTATGATAAAAGTCTAGGGGCAACAAACAAGAGGAAAGCCCTCAAGGAGATGGACTGATACAGTGTCCATAACTAGGGGCTCAAACATGAGACCATTTGTGAGAACGAGGCAGGACCGGTGATTTCGTTTGGTGTACCAGTGGATGGCACCCCATCACAGCAGCCAGCACCACAACCAGACCGCCCCTCAGGAGTGAGGAAGAGGAGCGTTCACCTCCCATACTTTGCCCGTGTCATCAGGAGAGACCAGTCCCTGGGAAAGGACATCAGGCTTGGTAAAGCCCATGTTCAGTGAAGAAGAAAAAGACTCCTCATTCGATAGACTGAGAGTGGCTCTAACGACGGGTTCCCACGGAACGGCTGTGAGGATGGCACAGCACTAGGCAGTGGTCACGGTTCCGTTGCACGGAGACCTCTGAGTCGGGGTCCACTTACGGCTGCTAATGACGTAACTAAAACGGCAGCGACAGAAGGATAGGCCGTAAAAATGGACTGAATTTCATTTATACTATCAAATAGGCTTAGCTTATTCTCTGTTTTTGTGGGTTCTCTGTGGCTATTTTGACAAGTAAATTTTACTCCGGATATGCAGATGTATATGAAAATGACCATTTAGTCACTAGACCAAGTTGGCTTTTTCTTCCCTCCTAATTAATTTATTAGAGAATAAAAAAGAAAGTGTAATCTCTGAAGACTGATAAAACTCTTACCATTGCATTTCAACAGAGAATACCCTTAAAATGAGACAGGTCATCTAGGGGCCATGGGGATTAAGAGTAAATTGTGAGTTTTTGAAGCCCTTTGAAACTTTCAGATTAAAGGCACTAAGTTAGATATTTAAAATAACAAATCTAATGATTCGTTTTTCTGAACACTTAAATGAAGAAGAAAGCCAATTTCCTTTATCCCCATTTCCTTCAGATGTCTTTTAATTTGCTCCTTTACCACAGAGCCTTCAAGTTCAAAAGCAGTTTGCATCACTTTGGCTTCAACACAGGACCTGTTTGCCTGAATACATTTGGCCAGAGTTAACCTTGACAGAAAGAAATTGAGTCAGACAGGCCTGGACTTTGGTTAAAATTGAGTTGCTCGTAATAAACTTGTGAAGTTGGGCTTCCCAGACTAACTCCTCAAATCATTCCTGTGGGCAGTGATTCCATAGGAGTTTGTTTCTAATTTGGGGGGGAAAAATCATAAGTAAGGTCTGACTTGGGGCTTTCTGTACCTAGCCATCTTAGACTAGCATGTCATTTTTATGATTTTTAATCATGTAGTCCATCTGCCCTTCCATGTATAGGTGGGAAGCAGAGCCCTTTTGGAGGAAGAATGACATGCCCAAGGGCAGAGATCTATTGGAAGCAGAAACCCGCCTCCATCTAGACTTACCGCAGTCAGTCCTTAAGAGTTAAAGCGGTGATTGATCTATTGCCATATTAAGCTTCTTCATAGGACCACCAAATTCATAGACTGAGTGTAGCTTATGGGGCTCTATGAGATGCAAGGTTACATTAAATGTATTTAGACTAACCTACTTATATCTAGTTCTTGTGGGAAAATATTGAAATGTCTTCTGGATTTAGGATGTTATTGGCAACGTGGGCCCTCTTCTTTCATGGTTAGAAATAGAAATCTTACGTTGTCTGCCAGCCCAGGGTTTCCTACGACCCTTTGTGGTATTGAAAAGTCAAGGGAGGATTGGAAATAGACACCAGAGAGCTAGCTCTATTGAAGTTTTGCCAGAAGTTACAGCCCCGATAGCTATTAGGGTATAACTTATTAACGCTTAGCTTATCAAGGGTGAAGAGTTTCTTTTTCAGATTTACATCTTAATGAGGCTAAAATAGAAGGGTCTTTCTTCTTGGTTCTTTCTTGTATTTTAATGCATTTCATTTATTTCTTTTTGCTTCAGCCAGAAGCTGAAGGCACAGCACCCAATTGCACAGGCAAGTGCAATGTCAATATTGCTATTTATTTCCGTCACCAGGAAAACATGATGGGAAACTGTATTTATTTCATAGTATGGCTGTAAATGCATCACCACCACCCTAAAGCACTAAAAAGAACATTAATTTAAGATTCTACTGCTCTGGAGCTCAGACATCTCTTTTACTGGCTTAAAATCAAGGGTTGGGTTCCTTCTAGAAACTTGTGAGCAGAATTGTAGCCCAGACATGCTTTGGGCTGCTGCTAACTGGAAGGTGAGTAGTTAGAAACCACCAGTCACTCTGTGATAGAAAGATGAGGCTTTCTATTCCTATAAAGGGATCATAGTCTGAGACTACAGGGACAGTTTCACCCTGCTCTATCGCGTTCCTTGAGTGAGATCTCGATGTCGGGGAGTTTGTTTTTCGCTCTTTGAGACACCAGACTCAGGCCTTGACTCACATGCCTGCATTACAACCCCCACTGCTCCACTCATCACAGCTTTTCCTCCTGGACCCTCCTGCCTCACTCTTCAAGGACCCTGGTTATTGCCATGGGCCCACCTTGAAAAGCCAGCAGAATCTTCTTATCCCAATAGCCTTATTACATCCCATCAGCAAGTCCCTTTAGCTGTGCTGTATTTTTGGCTGTGTGAATAGGTGCTTTGGAACTAATTGCCCCATAGATTTGTCCTTAGCTGTGATCGTCATGGGAGGCAGCTGCCAGGGCTGCCCTCCATGCAGCACCAGGGTGGGTGTGAATCATGAGCCTTTGGCTGAACGGATCGGCACTTAACGATGGAGGCACCAGTGCTCCACTTTGCCATTCGAGGCCATATGATCACATGTAAGAAGACTCTAGACACGTTTGGGGAACCATTCTTCACTCTATCACAGAAGCATTATCATCATTGCTGGTTCCTACACAGAGATCAGAAGCAAGTGACGCTAATCTGACAAGCCACCCAATCTCACTTTAGGGTGGATTCAAACCGAACTGAAACTGCTCTGTCACAATAGTGTGCTGCTATTTCATAACATTTCATCCCAAAAGGGATTCTAGGGAAAATGGAGTTTAACACCTTAACAAATGGAAGGTTTACTTTTAGGAAAACAATGAGGTTTTCATTTGGTAAGGTATAATACCTCAAGGACAGGCAGTTCATTACCTCCTTAATAAGATGGGAATAAAAAGAATGCCTTCCTATTTGGTTAAAGGAATAATTGAATTAGATTAGGTAGGATAAATTTTCCATAGAGATCCTTCCACAAAAGCAGTGTGAGATTATACACACATTTTAAACTATGTTGATGATATTGAAATGGTGTGTGTGGGGGGGGGGCGGTGGGGAAGGGCACACCTGTCCTCTTCAAGTTTCCAAGTCTCATGGCCACAAGGCAGAGGCTACACATACCTCCACCCTTCCTGCCAATTCTCATGCCTACGTTCCCTTTTACAACTCTCAATTAACTGTCTGGGTTTGATCATTCATTACAAGGGCACAATGGAATTCACAGATGATACTCATGATTATGGGGTGTGGCAAGGGTGATAAAGGGCTACTATTCAGGTGAGACTTGCTTAGGAGACAGTTGTTCACCAGTTGCTTCTCTCCATATCCACAAGCAAGTTTCTCTCTGACCTTTGACATCTTGGGGTCGGCCTTTGCCCTGTGAGGACAAGATACCAAGATCTTTTAAGGGTGCCAATAAATGCCCCAAAGGAGCCAGTGAAGTCTGCAAGGGCACCCCATTCTTCATGCCAGCCTCCTGCTCTAAAACATCCTGCTTTCCTGACTCGGTGGAACGAGAAGTTCAGGCTCTCACTGCTGGGTTTGCTGCTGCTCTTCTGATCTCAAAGTGGACTCCTGGGCAAAGGGGCTCAATACAGAGGCATCTCAGAATCCAAAAGAGACACTCCACTCCTGGCTCTTCTCTCTTGCTGTTAGTGAGATTCTCCTTTGCTGCTGCGGATATGGCAGTCACAATTTACCCTGTTCGCAGTGATTCATATCCAAGTCATATCATTTAATCAATACCTTCTCCTATCTTTTTACCCAGACCCAAAGGGAAAGCTAAGGTCATTTGGTGGGAGTGCAAAAAGGCTATGGCTACAAGGGCCATATTAAATAATTCACTCTATTGAAAACAGCTGTCTATCTATCTATCAATCAAGCAATCTCTATTGATCATCTGTCTATCTATCTCTCTATCAAGAAATCCACGCAAAGGAAGTGATCAAAATGAAAAGCATGTTTTCAGCCAAGATGAGACACAAAGGAATGTGTGTGGCAAACACGTGTCTTTTAGAAAAGATACCTCATACGCTACCAGTCACTTCTGCCACATGTGACCCTAGAATTTCGGAGATTAGAACTCTTTTATGGGAGCCAACAGCCTTGTATATTTCATGGAGTGACTGCTAGATCTGTCCTGCTGACCTTGTGGTTAGCAGCCCACTGCCTGATTGTGTGTGTGTGTGTGTGTGTGTTTGTGTTTACTTTTTGTTATTACATTTCAAGCTAAACTATAGTTGCTTTGGAATTCTAATACATATTCTAAGGGTCAGGTTATCAGTTTTATAGTTTCTTTGGAAATTATTTACCATGTTTTAGGGGGCTCTTGTAGCCCTGTTGGGTAAGTACTGGTCAGAGGATCAAACCCTGTAGCTGCTTTGTCGGAGCAAACGAAGACCATCTGCTTTCATAGAGTTAGGGCTTCAAAAACCCAACAGAGAGGCATCATGGGTCAGAAGGGGTCCATAGCAGGGGGGATTCTCCACCAATTTTTTTGGCATATACGTGGCCCTGGTAAATAGTGTTCACGGGCATATAGTACTCTCAGCGTGCTTAAGAAACTAAGATACACAGGGCAAGTATTTGTAAAAATCCATATTATGCATGATATACTGGAGCCTCTATTTCTTTGCAAAGAAATGCTTTGATGATGATGAACAGTTTCTAACCTTCATACTCACAGACTACAAATACTAAGAATCCCTCATACTCATGGAGTGTATTTCACAAAATTTTATTATAGTTAATGGCTGATATACAAGTATCTCATATATTTAGGGATTCCTAACTGTAAGTGTTATGATTAATTATTTGTGAAACTACTCTTTGGCATACAGTAAATTCCCAGTAAACATGCAAGCCAATTTATTCAACACTAAGGGAGAAATATCAGCCAAGACATTTTCAGTTACATGAGAATAACTGAATCACACAGAGAGTGCCTTGGCATCGATTACTGGGAAGCACGTTGTGGCTATTTCAACTCAAAGGAAGATATCTAGGAATCACGGGTCTGGATACTACAGTGAAATTTAGTGCTACTTGGATTATTTCTCCTTATCAATTTTTCATTTCTTAATGTCTCTGCTTCCTAGTTCTAACCCATTAGAGTGAGCCTTTTTCAGAAGCAAAAGCTTTCCAACCCCCAGCACTGCACGTTATTGCAGGATTTTTCATAGTGTGTTGTTGTTGGGTGCCATCGAGCCAGCTCTAACTTGTAGCTCCATTGCGTACAACGAAGGGAACACGGTCCCGTGCCGCACCCTCCTCACAGTCATTCCTGGGTTTGAGTTCATCCCCGCAGCCTCTGTTTCAATCCAGTTTATAGATGGCTTCCCCTTTTTCGCTGCCCCTCTGCCTTACCAAACATGATGCCATGCTCAAGGGACGGGTCCCTACTGATAAGTTGTCCACATTATGTAAGTTGAAGTCTTGCCATCCTTTACCCATAAGGACCAATCTGGCCATTACTTATTCTACGACACCTCTGTTTGTTCTTTGGGTAGTCTGTGGTAATTGCAATGCTCTTTCCCAAGACCATAATTCAAATACACTGATTCTTCTTCATTCTTCTGTATTCAAAATCCAAATTTCACATGCATATGGGGCAGTTGAAAACACCATGGCTTGGGTCTAACATAGCATAGAAATAGGTTAAACATACATTGCATGCATGCATATTTCAGAGACTAATTATGCAGTGAGAATATTTACCATGGAACCAAACTAATAATCCTAGAGAACAATGCTGACTGAATATGATTTTTAATTTTAATGACTTTCTGTCCACTATTGGATTAATTACTAACAATGGAATATGGAGCACACTCTGGTCATTTCTGTGCCATGTGACTATTGTGACTGTATGCATGAAGGGTAGAAAAATGGTGGGGACAGTTAAGATTATTTCCAGAAGGAAAGGGGAAATGAATAAATGATTGTCAATGCAAGGGATAAGGTGATCAATTGAGTTAACTAATAGTATTTCCTTAAAATAGAGTTTTCCTAATTATGTAGAAGAAGAAATTACTTTATCCAATGATGATCACACTCGATTAACCCAGTGTTATTGTGGATTCTAAATGTTTTCAGACAACCTGTGATTTTCTGAACCTTCATATGTACTGTAAGCCTCTTCTGACAGGCGGTAGCTGTAAGAAAAGTAGAAGTTGATTTCAAGAAAAATAGATAACTTGCCTCAGGTCACACTGTAGTGATTACATTCACAATAGAGAATATTTCGCACAGGGGAATTTAGGAATTCACTCAATTCATATCTTTGGGCCAGTGGATTCTAGACCTTTATTTCTTCACATAGACTCTTGATATTTATAGGATAAAGCCCTAGGCCACTAATGGACCTTTTAAATAGCTACCTGTGCCTGGCCAAGTGTAAATAGTGTGATGCATCAGAATATTTGGACATTTTATTTATAGCTGTAGGAACTTGACAATCTCAGTTGTGAGGCTGAGGAGAGTGGGTACAGGATGGGTAACTACTCTGGGAAAACGGAGCATCACAACATGATTCCAAGAATTTGAAAACTTAAGGCAGGATTTTGATCCTAAAGGGAATTCTTATTAAGTTGAAATTCCCGAGGCTCCAATCAAGAGTAGCCAGTGGTCCATGACACTACTTTTTGATGAGCCAGTGCAACATGTGAATCCTGTTACATCACATTGCAGGAGCTCCTCGTGCCAAGGGCCAGCCTCCTTGTTTGCTCTCTCTTTGTGGTGGCCCTTCTATCTTCCAATCTTCCAATAGAGAAGAGGACCCAAACAGTCTAGTAATAGCCTAAATATGCCCACCTTTCCTCCCCAACATGGGAATATTTTTCCTCTAGCACATATATTTACGTACTCATTGAAGATAAGAAGTCAGAGTATTGGTTTTTGTTTCTTTAATATTTTCTAGTTCTCTTCTAAGAAGGAAAACTGGATGGGAAACAGAATGCAACACCCAAGCCTTAAACAACATTTTCACTTCACTTTACATCTCGTAGCATACCCCACAGAAGATAAATCCCTATTCGGGCAGGCATTTAAAGGAGATTTCTTTTTTTTTTTATTTTAACAATTTATTGGGGCTGATACAATTCTTTTCACAGTTCATACATATACATACATCAATTGTATAAAGCACATCTGTACAGTCTTTGCCCAATCACTTTTTTCTCTTTTCTTCTTTTACATTTTATTAGGGACTCAAACAACTCTTACCACAATCCATACATATACATACATCAATTGTATAAAGCACATCCATACATTCCTTGCCCCAATCATTCTCAAGGCATTTGCTCTCCACTTAAGCCCTTTGCATCAGGTCCTCCTTTTTTTATTTCCCCTCCCTCCCCTCTCCCCACTCCCTCATATGCCCTTGGTAATTTATACATCGTTATTTTGTCATATCTTGCCCTATCCGGAGTCTCCCTTCCCCCCTTCTCTGCTGTCCCTCTCCCAGGGAAGAGGTCACATGTGGATCCTTGTAATCAGTTCCCCCTTTCCAACCTACTCACCCTCCACTCTCCCAGCATCGTCCCTCACACCCTTGGTCCTGAAGGTATCATCCACCCTAGATTCTAAAGGAGATTTCTAATAACAGCCTGACAGTATTCTCTAGCAAATACATCTCAAATACATTCACATGTCCACCTACTGATTGAATTTTACCAGGAAAGAAAGGCAATCATTGAATAATACATCATCACAATAAATTTGATTCCATTTTATATTTATATTTCCATGCCAGCCCTAATTCCTAAATCAATGGGTTTTAAAAGAGGCCCCCTTAGGTTTCTTCAAATGATTTATTGCCTTAGTTACATTATTGCTTCAGGTGTAATCAGTAATATTTGTCTTAGTGTCATTTCAACGGAGATATCGGATAGAATATGCTAATGGGCCTGTCCCTGTACATAATATTTTATTAGTCTTTTGTTTGTTTCAGTCTCTTAATTAGTGACAGTCATTTAAAGCCATCCATCTCTGCTCAGATTTATGCAAATATTGTAAGTTTGTAATGAGAATTCAAAAGCCCCAGTTTAGCAAGTCTTTCTTATGTGTTTGTTATTCTTTCAGTTTGTCCTGCTAAATAAAAAGTCCTTTGTTACACCGATGAAGTTAAAATTCATCAATCAAATCATTATTTAAGTAGTTTAAGGATAGTGTCATGATTCCTACCAAAAAACAAATGTCACTCTTGGAGTTCAATAGCTCTCTGTCGCCCATGCTTGCTTCTGTCTGGAGACAGCCGCATGTCCCTGTCTTAATAAACTACTCAGGAACGTGATCTGGACCCGTTAACTCTCTGCTCCTAAAAAGCTATCTTGCATTTATGGATTCTTTGCAATTTAGAGCCCGATCCTAGAAGTTCACTAATGGTAATTGTATGTCATGCTATAGAGGTTGATTAATGTGCTTATTGGTAAGAAACCCTCCTTTAATTATAAGCTTCTTAATAGTGAGCTCATACAATCAAGGCAACAATTATCACTCATTTTATAGCTTTGCATATTCAGGGTGCCTTTACGCCTTCACACTTGGGTTGCACTGTTTTGTTTTCACAGTAGATGGCAGGAACCTTGAAAGTGTTGCTGTGCACTTCTCAGCAGTGTATTCCTGGGGTGTGACCTCGCTTACTGTTAGTAACGAAAGACTTGCAGTAGGCTGTACACAGTGAGTGGCTTCGGTCGATTATCACCATTATATGTCTTATAATGCAGATGTTCCAGGGACACTGCTTGGTGGTGCGGTTCCAGTAGTTAAAGCTAGCTTATAGACTAGTTGAGAAAACAGTCACTGGTCAAACTTTAAGCTTTAAGGGCCATGGCCAGGACCATGCCCAGTATTGTAATAATGAATTATGAAAGCCAACCATTCCTACAAATAATCTAAAATAATTTGTGCTGTTGGTTTGATCGTTTTGTGTCTATACTTAAAAACCACTGATGGATTCACTTTAAAAGACCAAAATAGTAGAATATTCAAATGATAGCAACACAAAAGCTCTTACAAAAATCAAGCTTCAGCGTTGATACATATTTCACCGTAAGACAAACTGAAATGAAGAAGAATGAGGCATCAGGATTGGAGGGATGCTCCATAATAGCCTACAACATGTAGATGTCACAGCCAAGACTTGAAGTTTGCTGATGGAGTCGAAGGACTACAGCCTTTGGTATGGATTACGACTCAATGTACACAAGACCAATCCTCACAATTGGACCAATACGTAATATCATGATAAATGAAGAAAAGTTTGAAGTTTTCAATAATTTTTTCTTGTTTAGAATAACACTCAATGCTTATAGAAACAGCAGTCAAGAGATGAAAAGATGAGTTGCATTTGGTAAATCTGATGCAAAAGATCTCTTTCGAATATTGAAAAGCATGATGTTGTTTTGAGAACTAAGCTGTGATATTTTCAATTGCCCGTGTGCATGTGAAAGTTGGACATTGAATAAATAAGACCAAAGAAGAATCGATGCTTTTGAATTGCAGTGCTGGTGACGAATATTGAAAGTACCACGGACTGTGAAAAGGACAAGCCTGTCTTGGAAGAACTATATTCTCTGAGTATGCCCTACAGACTGGAATGACGAGACTTCTTGCACTGGAGACGTAGTGGCAAGGGAGACCCATCCCTGGAGAAGGAGGTCATTTCTGGTAGAGTGTCTGAGAAAAGTAGGAAGGTCTTTAATGAGCAGCATTGACATCATGGCTGTAAGAATGGGTTCCACATAAGAACAATTGTGAGGATAACACAAGACCGGGCAGTGTTTTCTTCTGTTATGCATCAGGTCGCTATGGGTCAGAACAGACTCAATGGCACACAAAGAACAGGAAAATATTTAGTACTTCTTATATGAAAAGTAGTATACACAAGCAATCTCTCCCTGTGGAACAGGGATATGTAAAGCACTATTCTATAGGCAAGGACACCAAGAAATTACATGTGTAATAGTGAGGGGGAAACCTATGGAGCTTACATGTGTAATAGTGAGGGGGAAACCTATGGAGCTTACATGTGTAATAGTGAGGGGGAAACCTATGGAGCTTCTATGGTACAAATGATTAATGCTCTTGGTTTCTCAGGAATGGTTTGGGTCTGCCCAGGAGAGACCTGGCAATCTACTTCCCTAAAATCAGCCATTAAAATCCCTATGCAGTATATTTTTACTGTGATAGTCATGGGATCACCATGAATATGAATCAACTCAATGACATCAGTTTTATGCACACAATATCCCTATAGATGTAAGTATTAGTAGTGATTCATTGAACTTCCTGTCTCCAGACCATTCACTGGCATCTCTTCTTCTTGCTCAGGAATCCAACTCCAAAGTGGCCCTTTCCAAATTTCACCTGTTACCTATCAGACATGACCTTCCTGAAGTAGCTCCTGATCTCAGGCACACTGAGATATTACGAAGCAGGAAGGCCTCGTGGGAAAATATCTGTTTAACAGAAAACCTTTCTCTAGTAAGCAATTTATCAAAACCTAGCATTTTGTGTGCTTGTATAAACTAAGTACGGTGTTTGGCATTGTGGTAGTTGTATAATCTTGTCAACTTGTGAAGAGGTGGAGTCTAGCCTGTCAATCAGGCCACAGATTGATGACCTCATTTGGAGGCTTGAAGGAGATAAATAGCTCACCGGAGGCCACACACACTCTTTGTTTCATCTTCCTGGCAACAAGACACATGGAGCTATGATAGAGCCTGGAGCTGGAAGGAAACCTTCATACTTTATAAAGTTGTAATGAGCCACGTGGAGACCCTGTCAGCTCTGAGATGCCTCCACTGCCACTGAACCCACAAGACTTTCTACCCACTGACCTGTGATCTTCTTGCATTTGACATTACTTCATGTGCTGAGTGAGTCTGAAGAGGAATGTATAGATTAGTACCAGACATATGCGCTAATTTCAGATTTATGGGCTTGATCTGGATTGGGTTGGGATATTTTCTCAATAATTAATTTTTCTTTATAAGAAAGCTCTTTCTAATACACATATGAGTCTCCCTGGATTTGTTTCTCTAGTCTACCTGGACTAGCACAGCATTTAATAAGCATCAGTTCATTCAATCACTACAACTCTATAAAGTATGAAGGCTTCCCTCCAATTTGCAAATTAAACATGAAATAGCATTTTGGAAATATTAAGTAATATGTTCACAATTATGAAGTTTTTATGTAAGAGAAACAAAAATAGAATTCTTATAAGCAATAATTGGCAAGACTGTATCTTTCTTATATTGGACCTTATCAGTGCCAGAGAAAAGGAGAGAAACCCGGCATCCAACAAATTGACACCCTAGCCACAACAATGGTCATGAGTATGAGGCAGGACCTGGCAATGTTCCATTCAGTTCCATGTGAGGTTGTCATGAGTTACTGCCAACTTAAGGTTAATTAACAAAACAAAAACAATGATCCAACATTCTCAAATGCAGTGTTGCCGTTGGTTCTATTTGTTTGTTTTGTTTTTTGTTTTTGCTGCTATGATATCCTCCCATAATGCCCTGTCGGTCTTCTTTTGTGAGAACGAATGGGGCAGGAAAGTGGGCAAAAGAATGGAAGGGGAGAGAGGTAGAGGTGTAAAGTATCAACCATGTCCTGGTTTGTCAGGGTCTCCCTGGCTTCAAGGAATCTCTAGGCAGTGTTAATGTAAACACTTGACTGATAACCAACAGAGATTTGAAACCTATTCATGATGTCACAGACAAAAAAGGCCTTATGGTCTACTTATGAAAAAATAAGTAATTGAAAACCATGTGGAATCCGGCTCCACTCTGACACACATGCAGGCATCAGGAGTAAAAGCCAGCGCTGCGGCAACTGGTGCTCCTGGTTCCAACACGGAAAGGCCACTGTCCAAGAGTGCCTTCTTCCCATGAAGACCAAGATGGCTAGTCACCTTGAGAGAGGAGTCAAACTGACTCACCTTTAGACTTGAAAAACGACCCTGGACACCCTTCTCCTTTCTAAAAAGGAGGACCACCTACATCTCCACGCACGTCAAGGAGCAATTTCTAATTCTCACCACCATTTACAGGTTGAGTTTAATGTTATATAATTTTTTACTAGTTATCCACACTTAATAAAGAGAGGCTAAAGACACTCTCAGAATAGTAACTGAGTATATTTTAAGAGACAGCAACAAAAGAGTTGATACCGTAATTAAGCACACCTGAAAGCTGGTGTAAAATATAATTATGTGTTGCATAGGAACGTTTATGCTGAACCAAAATAAAACAAGTCTCCTATTGAAAATGCCAAGCTGATCATTGTTCCTTATTTTCCTCCTGACTACGGAGTGACATTTCCATGAACACCCATTTCTGGTTTAGTGATACAGAAGCACACAATAGCTATTACCAATTATTTAGTTCCCACTGAGCTGTCCATAAAGGACTTGTGAAAGGAATGTCATCCATTGACATTCTTCCCCTTCCTCTTCTGCCTGCTATATCTAATAATGACATGGTCTGAGTCTTGGCATGAAACTTAACTTCAAGCCCCCACCTTCCCAAATGCGGTTTCGCTCTGCCCCTCCTCTATCTCAGACCAAAGGTAATTATCTCCCATGGGGGTAAATTTCATTCCACTAAAATGAAAATCACAGAGTTTTGACCCTGCAGGATGTGGGGAAGAGAGCTTTCTGAGCACTGTGTTTTTGTCAAAGTTTGTGCGTATTCTTTCTTTGAAGGTCAATGAGAGTAGGCAAGCAAGCATAATTGTGTGCTTGGTGTCTAAATGTACCTGTTAGAATGCAAGCTGCTTCCTCAAAGATTTGCTGAGAGTTTTAGAGGGGGCCTGACACCAAATGAAATTTTTACAGTATTAGTCTTCCCTGCCCCCTGGGGGTCAAGAAACAAAGTACTTGGGACTCTGTGCTTTGTATTAGAGTGACTAGAATGTAAGCACCTTGTTCCGTGCAGCCTCCTCACTCTCCTTGGACATATTTTGCGAATGAATGAATGAATGGAGGAGTTTCTTTATAAAGACACATTTCACTAAAAGAAAACTTTGTGCTTTGCCAACAGGATCTACTGGGATTATTTAGAATGTCCTCAATATAGGTGTTTTTTTAATTGGGGGTTGTTATAGCTCTTATCATAATCCATACATATATCCACTGTGTCAAGCACATCTGTAAATATGTTGCCATCATCTTTTTCAAAACAGTTTCTTTCTACTTGAGCCCTTGGTTTAAGCTCAAGTTTTCCTCCCTCCCCCATGAACCCTTGATAATATTTTTTCATGTCTTACACCAAACACTGTCTCCCTTCAGCTGTTTTTCTTTGTCCATCCTCCTGGGAGGGGGCCATCCATTCATCATTGTGATCGGTCCTTACCACTCCCCTTCTCTTACCCTCCTAGTATCGCTATTCCCATTATTGGTCCTGAGGGGTTTATCTGTCCGGGATTCCCTGTGTTATGAGCTCTCATCTGTACCAGTGTACATGCTCTGATCTAGCCAGATTTGTAAGGTAGAATATGGGTCATGATAATTGTGGGGAGGGGAGCAGGAGGCATTAAAGAACTAGAAGAAAGTTGCTTTGTTTGTTTTTTTGCAAAAGCCTCTCATGACTCCACTCAACAGTTCAAGGAAAAATAGAATAAAGAGAAAAGAAAATATTTCCCATAACTTTTTGAAGTCCACTCATGTGTTTTTTAATATAAACAACAGTCCGGTGTTAGATCTGATTATTTTAAAGGCCAAATGACTACAGGCATGCACAGTGAAATAATATCTCTTATGCATTGTTTGAGCAGTTGTTTGTCTATGAATGGAGGGAAACTCATTGTATTACCCGACGTCCAATCACCTGCTATTGCCTAAGAGGGAAGGTGACTCCTCAAGTATGAGCAAGGAGAGAAAAACATTATGAAAAATACAATATGCTGCAAATTCAGTAGGTTTTTGAAAATAAGTAAGCTTTATGTTTGTTTCTAGAATATTTGCTATTAAAAAGCCATTCCCTAGATTTTATATCTCCCATTACTAATTAAACTAAAGGCCTAGAAATAGAGGAATACTAGTTTTTCATTGGTTGATAAATATTACATCATCTTTTGGCCATAACAAGGTTTGCAAGATTTATTTCAAATTTGGATTTACTTAGGTTTTGCCATGGTTTGACATGCTGAGAAAGAGTATCAGATTATTGGGAAACTGTTGTTGTTGGCAGATGTCCTCAAGCTGGTTCAGACCCGTAGCTGGATTGTGCATAACAGAAGGAAACGCTGCCTGGTCCTGTGACACCCTTATAATTGTTCCAGTGCTTGAGCCTGTTGTAGCCTTTGTCAATGCTTCTCCTTGAGGGCCTTCCTCTGTTTTGCTGCCCTCTACTTTACCAAACATGATTTGATTGGGGAACTAAATGTTAGTTGTGTTGGGGATGAAGTTATTTCGTCAACAGATTTTGTAGTTTCTATTCTGCAAAGGAAGCCTGTGGTATCCGATTTCTAGCATTTCTGGTTGACTCCATCCAGAACATACCCCATCTATCTGCTCTCTCCAGACCTCACAATGATGATCCAGTAACTTGATGATGGTGAAGATATTGACAACCACAATTTAATGACAACTTGCTGTGTGCCTGAAGCTGGCCTACAAGCTCTAATTGGATGAAGCCTTAATTCCTAGGGCCATCCTTTAGGTTGTATCTCAAAACTCATTGCCAACAAGTCAATTCCAACTCATAGCAACCCTTTAGGACAGAGTAGAATTGATTCTGTGAGTTTCCAAGACTCTAAATTTTTAAACGAGCACAAAGTTTCATCTTTTTTTCTGAGGAGTAGCTGGTAGTTTTCCACTTCTGACTTGGAAATTAGCAGTTCAATATGTAACCCATTATGTCACCAAGACTCCTATAAATTGTGACATTACACCAGTACTGACCTGACATGAAGAAACCAGGTTGGAAATAAGTAAAGTCGGTAGCCTGAGATTATCCCACTACCAATAGGAGAGACTAAGATTCAAATGCAGCCATTCTGGTAGCAGAGCCCAAGCACCTAACTATGTCGTTTTCCTACTGGGATCAGACTTCCTTCTGCAACCAAAAGCCCATCTAAAGCTTCAGACCCTAGTGTGGAAGACTGCCCTTGGCTAAAACCCTTTCCCTCACACCTCCTGTTGACAGTTTCCCACTCCCCTGTCACCCATATTCCCCTTGATGGGATCTGCTCCACATGCCCTCTGCCCAGATAGAGCAGTATTAAAGACCTTACCTCCCCCTGTGGTTCCAGTCAAGGGTCTCCTTCAGGATGATGCCTCCAAGTATGTTGACTGTCATTAGACCATGCTACCTTTTGGGACAGTTGTGCCTTTAGAACATTAAAACCACAGTCATTCAGTCATTCAAGACACGTATGATTCTTCATAGGGTTTATGAGACTGTACATCTTTATGGGAACAGATAACCTCCATTTTCTCCCATGGAGCAGTCCTTGAGTTTGAACTGCTGACCTCAGGAGTCAACTGCCCCATGCTTCCCCCGAGAGCACCTTCAGGGCTACTTTTTGCAACATGAGGACTGTATAATTTCTATCCTCTATCCTATTTCTTCCAGTCTGTCTTTCAACCCCAAAGTCTCTATTGAAGACGTGTCAACAAGCCCTGTTTAGTTAGAGCATAGATGATCTATGAAGGGAAATCATCATCAGGAAAGGGCCAAACCCCCATCCTCGGTGCCAGAAATAACTCAGTAAATCAGTTTAAATGCTGTTGGAAATATAAGGATAATTATGGTAATCTAGTTTAGCCTCCTTTCAGCCCTATCCCCAGGGAACTCAGCTACTTAAAACAAAAACCCTATTACCGCCTCCACTGTCTGTATGTGACCCAGAGTTGCCCAGTACTGTCATCACAATTCATGAAACGTTTATATCGCTTGCGATCTTGCTCCTTCTCCAATGACAGTGCCAGTTGGCAAAACCCGTGAATCAATTCTGCCCTTTTTGATTCACTGAGATTCTTGAGCCTGTGGGAAATGTTCTAGAAGCTCTAACAGGCATAGGCCCACCGAACCAGCCGCAGCTGTTTCACGTCAGTCTGGGTTAGATGGTACTGCTGCCTTTACCTTCTTGCCCCATCGTGCTAGTCCTCTTACCTCTTCAGACATTGTCCTACACTTTTCCTCGGCTCACTGCTTCATGTCAAAGATGGATGATAGGCGTTAGAGCCACCATCAACTAGGATGACTTAATATTATTCATTCAGTACATATTGAATGTGTACAATGTCCCAGTTAATGTGTTGAGGAAATGTGGTGCACCCAGGGCTGCATCAGGGTAGATCCATGTGACTTCTTCTCGGGGATGTCTAAATGGGCTAATGTTGGACTTATGGGATTAGACAGCACTGAGTTGGGATGCTTTCTTACTGTACCCTTTATGTAAAACTCTTTCTTATGTGTATGAGTTTCTGTGGATTTGTTTAACCAGTTTACCCAGACTAACATACTTCATAAACACTATACAAGGTCACTATGATTTATAATTGACTCAGTGGAAGTGGGTTTGGGTTTTTGCCTCCCTTTTCAAATAAAAGAATCAGCAGATATGAATTTGGTTTCTCCTCTTTGGAAAACATTCGGAACATTATTGTTTTTAACATTTTATTGAGGGCTCTTAAAGCTCTTGTAACAATCCATATAGCAATTGTATCAAACACATTTGTACATAGGTTGCCATCCATCATTATTTTCTAGACATTTATTTTCTATTGAGCCCTCGGTGTCAGCTCCTCTTCTCCCCCTCCCTCACCCCACCTTCGTGGCTCTTTGATAAATTATAAATCTTTATTATTTTCATATCTTATACTGACCACTGTTCCCCTTCCATCACGGTTTCTGTTGTTCATCCCCCGTTTGTGTGTGTGTGTTTGGGGGTGGGGCAGTTATGTGTCCATCGTCACGATCATTTCCCCCCTTCCTCCCTGGATTCTGGATGTCATGAACTCATATATCTTATCTGTACCTATGCACATGCTCTGGTCTAGCCTGCAGTGAAAGGCAGGACTGGGGTCATGACAGTGGGGGTAAGAAAGCCTCAAGGAACCAGAGAAATATGGTGTGTTTCATTGGAGTTTTACTGCACCCTGGTTTTACATTCCCTGTGACCTCTCTGTGAGGGGATGTCCCACTGTCTAGAGATGGACTTTGGGTCTCCACTGTGACCCACCCCTCTCATTCTCAACAATATGGATTTGTTGTTGTTCAAGCTTGAGAAGAAAGCCAACTGGACTGAGAATCCCAGAGGGTGTGGGGAGTGGTGAGCAAACAACACCTTAGACAGGGAACAACTAGGGGATTAAAATCAATAACAACAAGGACATAGAGATCTTGAGGTTGTTGGAGCAACACAAATCTAGCTGAGAGGAAACATTAAGAGGCTGAAGTAGGGCGAGCTTGAGAATGGGGCAGGAGGAAGGTGAAAGGATATAGAGGAATGATCTAGAAAGAAAACATACATATAAAGGTCTAAGCATAGGTGTGTACATATTTTAATACATTAATAAAATAGAAGTATTGACTTCTATACATTTAATTATATGGTAGCACACTGATTCTGGGCAGGCTTCAGACCTCTGCTCATGCCTACCTTCAAAGCAAAAACACTTTGTTCTAACAACCTGGCTTTCTGTGATGGTCACCCTCCCAGCACAATCACTGAAGACAAAAATGGGTACATAAACAAATGTGATGTAAGCAGATGGTGCCTGGCTATCAAAAGGTATAGCATCTGGGATCTTAAAGGCTTGAAGTTAAACCAGCGGCCATATAGGAGAGATGCAACAAGCAAACATGGAAGAAGCACACCAGCCTGTGTGATCATGAGGTGTCTTTAGGACCAGGTAACAGGCATTAGAAGACCCAAAGCAAACAAACAAAAACCATATTGTTGAGAGCTAAGAATGAGGGGGATTGAAACAGAGAACCTCACTCTTGATGGACTCTCCTATGATGCTTTGTTTGAGTTCTTTCTTATCCTCCTGAAACCTCCTTCCACGTTCTCTCTTCCATTTACTCTGCTTGAATTCAACCTAGGTTTCTACTTCTCCAAGGAGATTTCTCTCACCCTCGGCCAAGGTTAATCACTCAATCCCACACTCAATCTTCCTTATCATTTAATTACCTCTGTTTGTATCATTGCTTCTGTCCTCCACTAGAATGGAAGCTGCTCGAAGAAAGAGATTATGTCTGTCATATGCCATATTGGTAATGGGCAATAATGTTTGAATGAATTGTGTTTCCAAACTTCTAGTAGTTATTATTAAAAATGGGTATGGTGAATGTGGTACTAGGAGGATGAATTTTCTCTCTTAAGGATTATGGTGATGTTTCCTTTATAAATCTCCATTATATTCTGGGAAGACGTAAGGTTTGAGTCACGGGGGTTGGCTTTCTTTGTCAGCAAAGAAAGCAATGTGGTTTTGGTTTCAGGGATTTCTTTCTGCCTTTTGAATGTGGTTTTGGTTTCAGGGATTTCTTTCTGCCTTTTGACTTCTTAATTATCAAAATGCAATTATTTCTGCAGTGAGGATGTTGAGGAATCATGGTATTATCAATTAAATAATTAAGTGCCTCACTGCTAGATCATCTTTTAAAGTTAGAGCATTGCTGTTTTGAGGATAACGGATTAGATTTGATGTTCTAATTAAAGTATATAGTTACATTTCAATCATTTCCTCTGTTGGATGCCCACAGATGTCAAATTTTCACTTGGATATTACTTTCTTTGATTATCAAAATGATCCTATGAGGTTGGCGACACAAGTTATAATTTTCCTCAATTTGCAATAGAATGATCGCTTTTATATCATACACCCAGTCATATTGCTGTCCGTAGGTCTTCAGTGGCGTTTTGTTCAGAAGTGGACAGCCTGTTTCTTCTGTCAGTCTGGAAGCTACATTGTGACCTGTTCACTTGGGGAAATCCTGCTAATATTCTTAATACCAATGACATAGCTTCACCGAACATACTTTGGACATATCAGGAGAGACCAGTCCTTGGAGGATGACTTCATGCTTGGTAAAGTGGAAGGACAGTGACAAAGAGAAAGGACCTGGACCAGATGGACTAACCTTGGGGCAGAAACAATACGTTCAAATATAAGAACAAGTGTGAGGACGGAACAGGACCCAGCAACGTGTTTTTTTTTCTTTCTGTTTTATAGAATGTCAATATGAGTCTGAACTGACTCAGTGGCACCTAACAACCATTATATTGCTGCTGACCTTTTGGAACTCACTAATGTCTTCCATTGACTTTAGAATGATCCTTGCTGTCCTGGACCATGCCCTGAATGCTACTGTCAAGCTGTCTTCCTCCTCTGGTCTATGAGCAAATTATACTTTCCTGTGTCTCATGGCCATCCCAAGCATTCTAGGCTTGAGAGTGTCCTGTTTCTCTATATAAAACTGTCCTTCAGCCCTACCTCATCACACAGATCTATGGTTGTACAACTTGTTCTTAAGAGAGTTTGGGGGAGTCTTCCTTTCCCTCAACATTTATATGGGAGGGCCTTCAGAAAGTTTGCATATCACAGAAAATGCATATCACTCCATGTTTCCACTAATATTTTGAATCTTCTGTGTCCCACCCCTGCCACCACATGTTCCATCAGTTTAGTCCATGGCCCCGGTTGCTTCTCTTTGATAAGACCTTGATAACTTTAATCATCAGTTAAATATACTTGGATTTTATGTTGTTTAATGGACATCTCTGAGCACCATATGGGGATTACTGGATTAATTTTGATCACTGCTATGATCAAAAGGTTTACCATAATATTTGAAGCATAGTTAATATTTGAAACATAGTTAGCTCAATGGAAAGTCACTTGGCTGACAGAAAATAAGTCTAGGAACCATTATTTTTTAAAGATTTATGGAGATTTCAGTAGGATATGTTACAAATAAAAGTCCCAAATGAAATAATAAGTAAAAGTCACCTTGTGATTATGGAGGTCCATAGCTGCATAGGATGGAACAATAACACTGGATTGTTCCCAAGTGGGTGAGAAGAGTGAAACTGTGCTCCCACTCCCTTTGGACCTTTGGCATGGTCAGCCTTGCTAATTATTGGGGGCTTTCAACCACAACTTGGATATCACAACTTGGAAGGAACCAGCCATGTTGGTGTTATTAACTGCCAACATTGGCCTTCTGCCTCATGACAATCCTGTAGAGAATTCGAACCTACCTGGCCTCTTCTCAACATCAGCTCTCCAAGGGAGCTCCATGCCTAGGACACCCAGCTCCATTCCCGTAAGGTCACACTTTATTGTTCTGCAAGAACAATGGAGCTAAACTTCTCCATCTCACTGATTTCAATGGCAAAGTCCCAGCACCTTAAAAGGGATTTTGTGGATATCATGCTAAATATGTTTTCTGTGTATGCAAGAGAGTTTCAAAAATCCATGGAAAAGTTCACCTTTTATTTGTATTTTCACATGAACTTGTTTATTTTTCAGTCTAACCAACAGAAACATATTTTTCCAGTTTAAGAAGTTTGAGTTCAGAGCACCAAGTTTACCGGGAGACTGTCTGTGTGTGTCAGCTCTGGAACAACATCTTCATCTTTCAATATGTGCAGGCCCAGCCTCCATTGCACATCTCCATGTGTCTTGGCATCAACCTGTCCCTGGGTTGAGATGGTTCTCAGGGCAGGCATCCTGAGCCCACAGTGTGCATTTCATTCTTGGCTGTTGTTCTTAGTGGTACTGAGAACCCTCTCCCATGCATTTTGGTACATGAACAAGAAACCTTGTTAAATGAGTGGATAGATTGTTGACCACAGGTTGGTGGTTCAAGTCCACCACTCATTATATAGAGGATAGTGGAAGTTATGTGTGCCTGGAATGATCTAGTCTCTGGCAATCTAAGGAATACCTCTTCTTTGCCCTATAGGGTCACTGTGAGCAGGAATTGAGTAGCTGGGAGTAGGTTGTTCGTGAATACCAAAAATTTTCAAGACTAAGAAAAAATGATACTTGAAGTAGAGATGCATTGGAATGATTAATCTGAAATAGCACATGAGATTGCTACTCATTACAAACCTATCCACAGAGCTATTAAAAGTACCCAATGGGTACAGTTTTCCTTCTGGAGAGAAGCACCTCACTTTAAAAGAAAGAAAGAAAGAAAAGTCCAAGAAAGCTTTATTCTTAATTGCCTGACAGTGTTATTTTTTAAGAGGAATTTTCAATAAAGCCAGTGGAAGAGCTGAAAGAAATGACATCTCGTCCCTTTCCCCAGCTGACATTTAGTTATTAATGAAGGTTCAGAACACCTTTTAGTTGTTTACTTAAACCAATTGTCAACGTCTGTAGACAATGATAAGGCAGCTCTCACCCACAGCAGCCTTTCAGTAGGCAGAAACAAAGCCTCGGTTCCTTCAGATTTAAAAAAGAAAGGTTTTCTGTCTTGTGCTGGGAGCATGCACCTTTCTCCAAGCTTATCAAGTGCTTATTTCTGGATTGTGAACACCAATAGGCTATTATTCGAGTTAATCAATCTATATTTGTACCAATGATTCTGGTGGAAATGTAATGGAAGCCTTGAATGATGGCAAAAAGGTATTGAACCAGGCAACATATTAAATTTGGGGGATTATGTATGAATGCAATAGGCTCGTGCAATATTGTGAACAGTAAGTACTTGATCTAGAGCTAACACTATTTTACACACGGCACATTTTTTTGGAATGAGTTTTTAGGTCTCTTATATTTCTTAGTATTTCTGTGATTGACCCCTAAAATTCTTACTATCCATAACCATTATGGGCCTCACAAATTACAAACTACCTCTACTGAACAATGGAACTAGACGTTCAAGTAACAGAATCACACACACACAATGCTAACATTGGGGATCAGATGAACTGTTTCCCCTCACTATTTAGAACATTTCTATTTAGAATCTATTCAAAGTAAATATTGCAGTAAGGTTTGATACTATTTAAACAGAATCAAGCATTTCAGTATTTCCATAGTCTTAGAAGTTATTCCACACCCATTTCAGAAACACCCCTGTGACTACAAAGAGAGCTGCAGGCAAATGTTGTCGAATAAGCTTTGAGTTTCGAGTCTGGTGGTTTTACAGCACAGTCTACTCTTTGCTCATAGCAGAGCATTTAGCAAAGGATAACCGTCCATCTGTTCATCTCTAAGATGGGAATGAGAGGTACAGCTAAGAGAAGGGAAGATGTGTAAGAAAACCCCACTGCTCTTGGTGAACCATGAAAAACTCCTTGTTATCCAATCAGTGCCAACTCATAGTGACCCTTAAGGACAGAGTAGAACTGGTCCTTTGAGTTTCAGAGACTACAAATCATTACTGGGACAGACAGCCTTATCTTTTACTTGTAGTGCCTGGTGCGTGTGAGTCATGGTCCCATCGGTTAGCAGGCCAGCATTTAACCAACCATGACAACAGGGTTTCTTTCTGTTTCCTTAAAGGATCATTTTATCGGGGGTTCTTACAGCTCTTATAACAATCCACACATCAATTGTATCGAGCATATTTGTACATATGTTGTCACCACTATTGCCTAAACATTTACTTTCTATTTGAGCCCTGGGTATCAGCTCTTCGTTTACCCCTGTGTCTCTATCATCAGGCCTTCTTGATCGACAACTAAATGGCCTTAAATTACATCTTTTTCTTCCTTTTTTATGTACTAGGAGAGAAGGAGGAGTACCTGAGGTCAAACGGTTCAATAAGGCAGAGAAGCACTGAGCTATGGCTTTACAATACAGAATGCAATTACAATAACAGGCAATGTCTATTAAGTACTTTTAGAGGAAGGTCAAGCAAGGTATAGCTTTCTGTGGATAGATAGCATATTAAAGAAGAGATCAGGTGAGTGGGTGATAGCAGGATAAAAATGTTGAATTAACTATCATCTATTGCTCACAAAACCATTATTAAGGGATAAAAACAATGATCAAATTATATGATCTTACATTTCTGTAACCACATGGAAGAGCATAGTAATTTTTTTAAAAAAAATTGAATCACTATATTAGAGATATAATTTTATCAACAGAGATTGACTGTAAGGAATATATCTCAACTAGGTGGGGGGCAGAGAGGTTTGATACAGCATTCCAGAGCACCTCATTGTGCTCATGTACATGGATCAAGGCGCAGTTGTGGGAACAAAACCAGGGGATACTGCACGGTTTAAAATCAGGAGAGATGTGGAGCGGGTTGTAACCTATCACCATTCTTATTCAGTCTGCATGCTGAATGAATATTGGAGAAGCTGGATTACTTGAAGATGTATGTGGCATCAGAAATGGATGGATGTTTATTAACAAACAGTGATGTATGGATGACACCTTACTGAAGTTGTGGAAAGCTGGAAGCACTTACGGATAAAGATCCAGGACTGCAGCTTTCAGTGTGAATTACAACCCAATGTAAAGAGGACCAAATTCCTCACAACTAGACCAATTGGAAATATTATGATAAATTGAGAAAAGTTTGAAGTTTAAATATAGATTAGTGATTACTAGGGACAGGCGTGTCTGTGATGGAAAATTCTCGTTGATTTTTGAAATAGAATATTCTCATGGTCTCAAAGCTTATTCATATAATTAATGTAAATGCACTGTAAGCTCAGAGAATTTTGAATTGGCAAGTATTTTGTTCTAGATAAAGTTTGGAGGGAGAGCCAATATTTTCATAACAACAAAGACCATGAGAAGCTCCCAGTTTATTTCTATACAAGCAAAGACTGTGTGATTTGTTTGGATTGGAGGTCTAGGGTCATAGTTCCATAGGACATCTCAGTTAATTGGCCAGACATAATACTTGGGCTTCCAGTCTGCCTTTATCCTCATTGTCTGGTGTTTGGGGCCTGAAAAAGTTGCAAATGACCATCCTAGATAGGACATTTGGCTTCTACTTGTCTGAGGAAACAGAGAAAGAAAGGGAATTGGGAATCTTAGAAGGAGATGAGGACAGTTGCTTTTACTGACTCCATGGCCATTTACTTCCTGTACTCTGAAACCAGAAGACCTGGATGGTGCCCAGCCTGAGTTACTGAAATGTTGAATCAAATATTTAGAATCCTGAATAAATAAGGGGGAAAAGCAAAACCAAAGTCTTAAATTCTCTTGAAATACAGATTTCCTAGGTGCATTGAAGCTGGGTGAACTCCTGAAACTCTTGTCCTAAGATAACCTTCACATTTTAAATCAAAACGACATCCTGAAGTATCATGTAGATGCCACACCAGTTTACCTTCAAGAGGAAAGAACACGTGCCTCGTGAGCTCCGTGCTCTTCTAGAGAAGTAACTGTTGAGGTCAAGTGGAGAAGAGCAACTCCACATTTAAATAGGAAGCTTGGAGGCCACTGAGTTTATTCTAATGGGGGAGGGTCAATTTCAAAACTGAGAATGGGAATAATTGCACAATTAAAAGAATGACATTAATGTCACTTAATTGCTAGCATAGAAGTTTTTTTTTAATTGGTATATTAGTTAATTCTGTGGAGCTTTTCAACAACAAGCAATAAGGTTTTTTTGTTGTTGTTGCTGTTGTTGTTGTTGTTTTTTAATCATTTTATTGGGGGCTCATATAACACTTCTCACAATCCATACATCAATCCATTGCATCCAGCACATTTGCACATTTGTTGCCATCATCATTCTCAAAACATTTGATTTTTCTTGAGCCCTTGGTATCAGCTTCTCAATTTTTCCTTTTCTTCCCCGCTCCTCTCTCTCTCATGAACCGTTGATTATTTATAAATTATTATTATTTTGTCATATCTTACACTGTCCTATGTCTCCTTCACCCAATTTTCTGTTGTCCACTCACCAGAGAGGAGGTTATATGTAGATCCTTGTAATCAGTTCCCCCTTTCTACCCCACCTTCCCTCCCCCTCCCAGAATTGCCACTGGTCCTGAGGGGTTTATCGGTCCTGGATTCCCTGTGTTTCCAGTTTCTATCTGTATCAGTCTACATCCTCTGGTCAAGCCCAATTTATAAGGTAGAATTGGGATCATGATAGTGGGGGTAGGGGGAGGAAGCTTTTAAGAACTAGAGGAAAGTTGTATGCTTCATCATTGCTACGTTGCACCCTGACAGGATCATGTCCCTCCTGTGATCCTTCTGTAAGGGGATGTCCACTTGCCCACAGATGGGATTTGGGTCCCCACTCTGCACTCCCCCTCTTTCACAATGATATGATTTTTTATTTGATCCCTTTAGCACCTCGTGATCAGACAGGCAGGTGTGTTTCTTCCTTGTGTACTTGGTTGTTTCTTGGCTAGATGGCCACTTGTTTACTTTCAAGCTTTTAAGGCCCCAGAAGCTATATCTATGGATATCCAGCACCATCAGTTTTGTCTGCCACATTTGCTTATGCATCCATTTGTTTTCAGCAATCATATCAGGAAAGTGAGCACACAATAATATGATTTTTTTTCTTCTTTGATGCCTAAAACCTGATCCCTTCGACACCCCATGATCACACAGGCTGGTGTGCTTCTTCCATGTGGGCTTGGTTGTTTCTCAGCTAGATGGCCTCTTGTTTACCTTCAAGCCTTTAAGACCCCAGATGCTATATCTTTTGATAGCCGGGCACCATCAGCTTTCTTCACTACATTTGCTTATGCACCCTTTTGTCTTCAGCGATCATGTCAGGAAGGTGAGCATCATGGAATACCAGTTTAATAGCACAAAGTGTTCTTGCATTGAGGGATTACTTGTGTGGAGGCCCAATGTCTATCTTCTACCTTAATTCTAAACCTATAAATAGATCTATTTCCCCATCATCATAAATAAGTATATTTACATATGTACATACCTCTCTTTAGGCCTCTATCAATGCCCTTTACCTCCTAGTTCTTTCCTCTACTTCCTTTTACTTTCCTCTTGTCCCACTATCATGAGCATCCTTCATTTGGGTTTCAGTATTTCCTCTCGGTTACATTACCCTGCTCACGCCCTACCAGGCCTCTGATTTTGGATCACTTGTTGTTCCCTTGTCCCTGAGTTTGTTAACATCACTTCCTTTCCTTCACTTCCCCCTTTCCCATGTCCTCCTTGAAAGAAATTATATATATTATACATAATATATATATATATTTTTTAAATCTTAAACATATTTTAACAGCAAAATTGAGCCAATGGACTTCATTTGAGTGTTCTGCTCAGTTAAACTAATAGTATTGCCTGATAACTTGACAATTATCTGCTAGACTAGCTTCTAAATTGGAAGGCTATTAAGGATAACCTACGTAGCAATTCTGGAACAAGTTCAATGGACTGAAATACCTGGAATGAAGTAAAGGATCTGACCCAGCTGGTTAAAGCTGCCTATTAATGTAATTGATTTTATGCAAATGGGGTCTGTTCTGGATGACAAGCAAGAGCCATCCACTCCTCACCTCTGCCCACCACCTTGTCCATCAAACACACATACCCAATCTCTCAGCGAAACACCAAGTTTGCGCAAACAGAAACATAAATTCAGAGTAAAATATATGTTATCATGGTTGTTAGGTACCATCTAGTAGGTTCCCATCCATAGCTACTTTATGCAAAATGGAAAGAAAATGTGCCCAGTCCTATATCATCCTGACAAACTCTACAGAACAGGATAAAACTGCCTGTGTAGTTTTTTGAAGTGGTAACACGTCACCAGAGTAGAAAGCCCAGTTTCTCCCCTGCAAGCCTGCTGTGGTTTACAAACGGTGAAGCTTCCATTTAGTAGCCCAACACACTACCCACTGCAACACCAGAGCTGGATGAAACTGAGAAACCACAATGAGTGTCAGGAAGATGAACTCCTACAATTTAGAAACTTGACTTGTGGATATCAATGGAGAACTGGTTGGTTAACTCACTTAAAAAATATATTTTTAAAATTTAGTATTAATTCAGAGTTAATACATATATCATTCTAGTTCAGTTATATCAAGCAATATTGTAAAATTGCTACCACTATCAGTTTCCAAACATTATTTTCTTACTGGGCTCCCTTTTTACGTGCCCCCACCCCAGTACTTCCTTTCCCAGTACACCCCCCCTCAAAAAAACACCTTATTCTACTTGCTGTCCCTAAAGGTTAATCAATCCTGAGTTTCATATACCATAAAAACAGGGGGGGGGGGAAGCCATATGACACACAAAGGTGACCCTCAATGACATAATACCTCTGAGATAAACTGTAATATGAAAAAAACAAAAACAATGCAAAGCAAAAATACAGAAAATGTTGAAAACCAGATCAGCATACATCAGAATAGGGATCAAGTGACCACGTTTTAACTGTTCCAGTCAGGTGTATCCCTTAGATCATCTATATTGATCTCTCCGATACACTCTGCTTAGTAACCACTTTCCACCCATCCCTCTATCACGGAGAGAGGGAGCTCACCAGAGGCTTATTACCTATGGAATTCCCGCAAATGGATCTTGGGCTGCCACCTGTCATCCACAGTCTTCTGAAAATCAGATTCTCACAGTTTGGGTTCTGAAACTAATCCCTCCTCTGACTTCAGATATGTGATTTGCAATCCATTGGTGACTGATGATGGTCTGCTTCTTCCATGTGGACTTAGTGGATATCTCACTTTGATGGCTGCTTATTTAGAGACAAATCTTTAAGACCCCAGGTGCTACTTTATCTGGTAGCCAGGAACCATTTACTTTCTTCACCACATATTGCTATAGCACCCATATCTTCTGTGATCCCTTCCTGAGGGTGAGTATTGAGCAGAGCCATGATGTAAACAGTAATTGTTCTTAAACTGGAGCTAGGATTTAGTGCCAGCTCCAAACTCATTCCTGGATCTATGCTTTTTCTTTTTTTTTATCTGCCTTTGTCTCCCTGTTGATTTGTGGTCTCTACCACAAATTATCAACCACCCCCCAGGGGCATAATGATCATCATCAGTATTGACATTTATTAGCCCCTGGTTCTAGCTTTTAAAAAAATTATTTTATTGGTGGCTCATACAATTCTTATCACAATCCGTACATGCATCCATTGTGTCAGGAACATATGTACATTTGTTGCCATCATCATTATAAAAACATTTGCCTCCTACTTGAGCCCTTAATATCTGATGCTCATTTTACTCCTCCCTCCCCACTCCCTCTACTTTAAGAACCCTTCGTCATTCATAAATTATTATTATTTTGTCATATGTTGCACTGTCCGAAGTCTCCCCCTGCCTTCTTCTCTGCTGTCCATTCCCCAGGGAGGAGGCTATACGTAGATTCTTTTAATCGGTTACCCCTTTCTAACCCATATTCTCTCCACCCTCCAGGCATCACCACTCTCACCACTGGTCCTGAAGGACTCATTTGTCCTGGATTCCCTGTATTTCCCGATGCTATCTGTACTTATGTACATCCTCTGTTCTAGCCAGATTTGTAAGGTAGAATTGGGATCATGATAGTGTGAGGGAGGAAGCATTTAAGAACTAGAGGAAAGTTATATGTTTTATCATTGCTACCATGCACCCTGACTAGCTCATCTCCTCCCCACAACCCTTCAGTAAGGGTGTCCGGTTCTAACTTTTTAAAACACTGTTGAGGAAGGGATTTGGGGCCACTGTAAACTACCTCCCTATCAGTACCTTAATGATTCAGTTTTACAGAATCAGTACTTTCATAGCTGGATGCTATTTACACAAACCGTAGGTAAATCACTTCTTAATTTCCCCTGAATCACATTTTTCAGGGTAATTGTCTACATGTACTTGAAAGGGCATGGAAAGTGGTTGTCTTTCCCAAACTTTGCCTCAGATTTTGTCTTTGTTTCCATGTGATATTAACTTAATCCATTCCTTTTATGATATTTAACATTCTGACCAATTCCCTAAGAAATCTGCATGCCAACAAAGAGCCTTCAGTCAGAATGATGTGCTCACATCATGCAGGGTGGTGGTGCCTATAATATTGGACTTGGGTTTTTAGTTGTAGTTGTTTTGCATTTTTCCCTCCCTTTGCAGATCCCTTATAGAAAGAAAACAGATTATTCTGTTTACTGGTTTTCTTTGTATTACTCATATAATTACGTAAGACCTTGTTGATAGTTGCCAGTAAGCTAGAAAGCAGAGACTTCTGTTTCGTTAAAAAGCGTCTCTTTTATGATTCGCCTCAGTTATCATCTGTGTAGACCCTGCCACCATTTATTTGTCGCAGCTGGACTGGGTCTATAAATAGCTCTGTGACAGGATGGGCAGTTGTCAAGGCCTGTTGGCAGGGAATCAATATGCAGCAGAAGAGACCAAAGGAATCAATTACATCATCGCTGGCAAGGTTACCATGGAAGCCCTAGCTTCCCATAGCACCTTGCTTCTCCTGACTGGGCAGTATTCTCTGCATATCTCTAATTAGAATGGATGCAATTTATTTAGTCATGGAAAGCTTATTGGAGCACATTCTCTGAAGGTGTCAGACAGAATTCAATCAGTCATGCATATTCAGAGAAGACTAATGTGAAAATGCGAATGCTATCTCTAATTTAATTTTGTAGCAAAAAAAAAGAAGAAAGAAAAAAAATGAGGGAGTTCTTTAATCCTGAAAATAAAACTCCATTTGCTTGTAAGGAAATTATGCTTAAGATTCAATCTCTATAGAGAATAAATAGTAATTCTTAAAATAACCTCTTCTCCTGGGCATCTGATAAGGAGCTATATGCATTTCTTCAGTGTCCCTAGGACACTACTGTAGCAAGTCCCTAGAACATCATCCGGCCAAAAAATCCTGACAAGCTACTTCCATAGTCCAGCCATGAAAGCCAAATAGATCAGAAGGGTCAGTTCCACAACAGGCCGTGGAGATGGTGTCCAGTCTGCATGGGCTCATCATGAGTCCGAAGGGAACCCTGTGGCAGCTGTGAGCCACACAACAAAACAACTTCTTCATGAGAGTAGCTCAGAAGCAAGTATTGAATTCCCACCAGATGTCTTGCCACATGGGCATATAAAGGTACAGACTTTTCCCAAAGCTAACGTAACATAGGGTTTCAGGGTGCAGATATGCACAGAGTGCTTCAACGAAATAAAGGAAAGAACCTGAAAGAGAGAATGTATATGTGTATGTGTGTGTGGGGGGGGGGGGGTTCTGTTGAGAGAATAGTGGGAGCATTGGGGATGTTAACGGAAATGCTGGCAGTTCAAACCACCAGCTAAGGTGAGACGGTGTGTCTCCATAAAGACTTGCAGCCTTGGAAAGCCCATGGAATGCTTCTCAGTGATGTCCTTAGACCATGGAGAAGAGCAAAGAGAGCATGCATAGGATGAATTTTGAAAGGCAGGCAGTGATTGGCCAACTAGATAGGATGGGGAAAAACCGATACCCTGGAGAAGAGGTAGCATGCTTTAAGGAAAGGCCAAGATGTGTTTCAGAGACCACAGATAACTACCGAGCTGGAAAGGCACTTTGCAGGGTGATGAATGTGCCTGAAACTTGAAACCTGGATCGTGGAAGTACTTGCTTGCAAAGGATCCTAAGTGTTAGCTTAAAGGTGGTAGTGTGGAACCATTTCTACTTCATGGCTAAACATGTTACAGTGTGGAGAAGAGTAAACTATTTTGTCTTAGTTATCTCGTGTTGCTCTAGCAGAGATATCACAACTGTGTAGCTTTAAAAACAGACTATAAGTTTCTCATATTTCAGGAGTCTAGAGAAAGCCCTGATGGTACTTCGTTCTCAGAGTAACAACTTTATTTTTAATACTTTGAAGAGCTTTTTTGCATTAGATTTTCCCAATCCAAAAAATCACTTGATTTATTAACAGGAGCCTCCTTGAGTATTGCTTGTGGATCCAAAGAAATTGCAATCCTTGGTAATATCATTATTTTCTCAATATATCATAACACTGCTTATTATAGACACTGCCTAAGTATGCTGTTTTTCAATTATTCCATTATTAAATAGCTGTATATTATCATTGCCCTTCAAAATAAATCCTAGTTCTCCTGACTCTACCTTATAAATGGCCTCATGGAATGTGGCTCCCTGTGACTGTCCCTGGAGTTCTGGTAATCTCATGAGGATACTTTGGGTTGCTTTCCATTCTACAAGAAAAAGTATGTGATTTTTAATAATAACGTGGTGATGTATTTTACTCACCTTCCCGTTACAATTGTGAAGACAAAATGTGTGCATAAGCAAATATGGTGAAGAAAACTGATGGGCCCAGCGATTAAAAGATACAGTGTCTGGTGTCTCAAAGGCTTTAAGTTAAATAAACAGCCATCTAGCAGGGACCCAACAAAGTCCACATGGAAGAAGCATGCTCACCTGTGGGATCATGAGTTATCCATGGGAATATGTGTAAGAAGTTCAAAAGCAAGCAAAAATGAATGTGAAGGGGCATAGACAAAGAGGAGACCCCAAACCACCTGTAAGATAATTGGACAGTCCCACATAGAATGGCCACATGGATGGGATGATATACCCAGGGTTCTTTATAGCACTATTGAAACACCTAACAATCCTCTTGTTCTTTAATATTTACTATTTGGGTCTTAGT
Organism: Tenrec ecaudatus; assembly: GCF_050624435.1. NCBI lineage: Eukaryota > Metazoa > Chordata > Mammalia > Afrosoricida > Tenrecidae > Tenrec > Tenrec ecaudatus. The sequence goes on from NC_134532.1 coordinate 202,405,407, forward strand.
TTTTACCTCATTAACCCTGTTAGACCTGTCCATATTCATGTGTATAATTAAGATGGTTTGATGCATGCTATCCAAGATAGATAAACCCTTCAGAAATAGTAGCAGGAGTAATGATTCCCTGAGGGTACAGGAAGAGGCAGGGGCAGTGCAGGAAGAGCTGATAACACTGAAGACTCTGTAACCACACTCGAGGGGAATGAACAAAAAAAATGCCAGGTGAATGGATACAGTGGATGGTGTAAGATACATGGGGTGGGAGGAATAACAACAATAATAATAAATTTAATAAAATAACAAGAGTTCTTGGGAGGTAAGGTGAGGAAGGGCAGGGATAAATGGGAGCTGATACCAAAGAGCACAAGAAGAAAGGAATTATTTGAAAATGAGGCTGGGAATAATTGTACAATTGTGTTTGATCTAATTGAATTACGGGTTGTTATAATATCTGTAGAGCTCCCAATAAAATGGAAAAAACACAAAGAGTTAAAATTTCAGAAACTCATCAGGGCCGATGTATCCTGAATTGAGTAGACAGCAATGAGTTTAGCCAGATTTGCTCACTATCTCTAATGTGTGCCGGGAATGAAACAGCAGAATGGTTATTTACTACTGTTGTTGCTAGTTGCCATATCGATTCGCTTCTGACCGTGTGTTCAGAGTAGAACTGTTTCAGAAGGGACTGAAGACTGTGATCTTTGGGAAGCAGAATGCCAGGTCTGTCTATGAGGCACCTCTGTGTGGTGTTTGCTTGTTTGTGTTTAACCACAAAACTCTCAGCTAACAGCTGAATGCTGACCTGTTTGGGCCACCTCGTATCAAATTGCAGTATGCCCAAAGCTAAGCCTTTGATATATACGTCCCAATTTTATTGTTAACCACGTGGTGGGGAACAGTGGTAGTCCCCTTGTTTTACTCATCGAAAAAATGTACCCCAGTACATGAACCTAACTATCTCAAGATTAAGGAATCCCCATTGGTGAGAAGGAAGGAGCGGTGATAACTTAGTGGGTTATGCATTGTCTGCTCACCATGGAGTTAGCAGTTTGAAATCACCGGTTGCTCCTCTATAGCAAGATGAGGCTTCCTACGCCAAGAAGGAGTGACAGTGTCAGAAAACCTCATGGGAACATCTTGTTGCTATGTATTGACTTGGTGGTTGTGAGTTCTTATGCTTTGAGTAGTTGAGAGAAGAGTCAATTTTGGTATTTGAGCTCGGGTTGCTTTTCAGGGCCTTTATTCTAAATCTGTTGAGGAGAGATGACTTAAACAGACATTCTTTGATATATTCAAGCATATGTGTGTCACCTTGTTAGATTGCATGATTCAATGTTGAACAGAATTTTAAAGAAAACAATTAACATAAAACAGCCACATTCTTTTAGTCGTTATGACTAATGTACCTGCAGAAACATCTAATTTTGAATACTTAAGGAACCCATTTTCAAGCTGCTGGGAGATTTCAGTCTGCAGAAAGTTATCACACTCCTTAAATTGACATCCTAAATGCTCTTTCTTCTCCATTACCTCGAAATTTGGTGCCATTTATTTTATGTTTATGATGTTTAAAGTAACTTTAAAAAATGAATGTAAATTAAGCTACATTTTTTTCTGGCGTGAGAGCATGGCACAGTTTCAAGGAAAATATAGTTTGGGCAAGCTGTTGAGTCTCATTAATAAAAGGAAAACAAAATTAGCCTTTAAGGGATGAATAACTCCAGGCTAGACCAGGCTTACCTGCTCCATAGGAATGGTGAGCCCAGTTTGAGCTTTCCGGCCGGGCTTCACCTGCCTTCAGTCTATGTCCAGGGATCCAAGGACAGTTTAAATGTAAGTAATGTATCTCTAATGACTGAATGCACTGAATTGGATTCTCTGATATGTATTAAAGCCCTATCAGTTGCACTGGTGAATAGTAAGTACCCTGTTGGGAGAAATAACCTTTTTGCTACAGATTTTAGCTGTTAAGCCATACCAGAGTAGAGTGTATCCTGATCCTTTCTGCGTGGTGGTTAATAAAAGAAAAGACGACAGACAAGGGAACAGAGACACACATTCAGGGATGATAGGAGCATCTGAAGATCCCTCTATAAACCAAGGAATATCCTGGAATGCCAGGCTACCAGAATCCAAGTGGAAAAAAGGAAGGATCTTCCTCCCTAGTCAATACCGAGAGAGCACAGCCCTTCAAAGGCCCTACAGTCAGACGTACAGCCTTGAGGGCTCTCGGGATAGGAACGCTGTGCTTTCCAGCTCATGGCTTTGTGGTATATTGTTACGGCCCCACAAAGAGACAGAGACAATGGGCAATACCAAAGGGGCCTTCCTGTGATCTTTGCTTCACCATAAGACATTTATTATTTTCATGTCAAATAGGAAAAGACTAATGATCCGTAGAAACAGGATGCTATAATTCTTTAAAGTATAAATCGTTTGAGGGTAATATCCACTCATGAAAAGAGAAAAGAAAGAAGCTGTTACGGTCAAGTCCATCCCAACTCATATTCACCATACGTAGGGTTTCAAAGGCGGTAAATCGACCCGGGCGCAGATCACCTCATGTTTGTCTCAGAGTGAAGGTACACTCCATAAAGACCCCCCCCCCCCTGTGCATCCTTCCTGTCAAATCAAAGCAAGACAACAGGAAAACACAGTGACTGAGCTTGCCCATGGGGATTGGCTAGGTTGATCTGTGTTACGCATGTGCCCCTTAGTCTTCTTGGTATCTGTGTAGCAATCCTTTTTTGTGCATTATTGTATGTAGTCACACGATCACCTTGTGAGATCATTGTATTAAAATTTCACCATTATTACTATTGATGCTCATCTTGCTCTGAAAAACTAAAAGAAAACAAAAGTTTGCAAGAGCTGGCTTTCTGTCTCATCTCCTGGCCTTGAACTCCTCAGATTTCCAATTGCCATTCCTGTTCCACGGATGCCAAGAGTATGTGTAAAGGGGAGGAGGAGTTTCCCAAAGCCTGATTATGTAGTGGATTATGCTTGGACTTCGTACTGCGTGGTCAGCAGTTTGAAACCACCCGCTGTTCCGTGGGAGACAGACTGGGCTTTCTCCTACCATAACAGTTGGTCTCAGAAACCCACGAGGCTTTTGCTGAGTCAACATCGACTGGATGGCAATGAGAGCTCTGAAAAGGAAATAAGTGTAAAGATCAGCTAAACACTAGTCCGAAGCGGCACACAACCGCCATTCCTTCCTCAGATCACTCTTATTGTAGTTGCATCCACCTGGCTGATGTTGCTGTCGTCAAGTTGGTTCGTATCCACAGGGAGCGTATGCACCACAACACAGATAGGGTGGTCCCGCACCACGCTTACAATTGTTCACAGGCCTGAGCCTATTGATGTTGCCACTGTGTCACTCCACCTCCTTAAGGGACTTCCTCTTTCTGGCTGCCCCTCTGCTTCACCAAACATGAGGTTCTTCTCTGGGACTGGTCTCTCCTGACAATGCGTCTGATGTATGTAAGACCAAGCCTTGTCATTCTTGTCTCTAAAGAGTATTCCGGCCATACTTCTTCCTAGGCAGATCAGTCTGTCCTTTAGTAGTTCATGGTACTTTGAATATTCTTGTTCAGCCCCACACTTCAAATGCATTCCTCTGAGGTCTTTATTATTCAACATCTAACTTTCACATGCACACAAAACCATGGAGACTATGACTCCTTCGATCAGGTGTACCTTAGTCCTCAAAGTAACATCTTTGCTTTGAAATACTCTAAAGATATTTTGTGCGGCAGATTTATCTAGTGCAGCTTGTCTTTTAATCTCTTGACTTTTGATTTCTTGAAATGGGTTGTTCATACTTTTCCTAATTTCTGAAATCCTACTTTAAAAAAAGTATTATTTCACATTTCAGTATTTATGGATATTGTCCTATCAGAAGGAAACTATTGCTAGAGACAATCTGTAGCTAATCTGTTATGATAATTTAGTGGTGAAGTCCTGTTTTCTTCCCTGTAACGTGGTGGCTTACATTCTTGTAAAGTGAATCCTATCACCACAACCACCCTTGGCTTAGTTCCACAATGTGCTCCCTTTTACCCAGGATACGCTGTCGACTTGGGAATGAAATGTCACCTGCCCACTTGAATAGCACTTGTATTCTGTGAAAATCTCACTCCTCAGTATTTTGGGATATCCAGTGTCCTGTGAGCTCCACCCCTAGGCTCTCCCTGATACACTAGCAGGTGCTTCTTCACATTGAAGTCCCATAGGACCATTCTGTACATTTTCCTCATAGTTCTTGATGAAAAAGTTCTTACTTCTGAGATTGTTATTGGTAACACTAAAACACTGTCTTTCACAATGTTTGTGTTAGTTGCAGATATTAAATATTGATTTCTCAGAAATTAACTGAGCAGACTCAAAATGCAGTAAAACCTTAGGATTATACATTAAATCTTACTTGCTATAATTCTTAATGCATTAAAAATAACTGAATGATAACTGAGACTTACACAGAAAAAGTTCCTATCGGAATATATATATATATATATATATATATATATATATATATATATATATATAGAGAGAGAGAGAGAGAGAGAGAGAGAAGATCCTAGGAAAATGGAATTAAATTACAATTCAATATTTTCATGATATTTTGGAAATATATATATATTTCCCTTCAATAGACTGAAATACTTGAAAAATAACTCTCTCCATTTAGACTCATTGTCCATATATCAACTTTAATGTTAAGTGAGTTTTAGGTAAAATTGAGGGACACATTGTTAGCTATCTATTCTTATGATAAGTGACAACATTCTGTTTACATTTGGATTTCTGTAAAATGTGGGCCCTCGGAATGTCTGAGGTAAGCGGAAGTCCTGATCGCCCTTTCTGAAACTCTCAATTCACTGGTGCTGCTCTCCAGTCACATGGAGCGGAATGCGTATCAGTCAAACATGATTCTGTAGAATAGATGTATCTTTTCCATTCATTTCAGTTAATCCAATATGAACATTTGACAGCACTATTGAGCACACACACTTTGAGATTTTAAAATGAAATTTATTATTTTTTTCCTTCAGTTATGAGAGCTATTTTGATCGCTTAACTACTTTGAAGATATCTTTTCATTTTTAGAGCAAAATCTTTCTCATTATTTCATTTTAAGTGCTATTCTGATCTTTCTCTCAAGACTGATAAGGGGTTGGCATACTTTTATGAGTCAATCCTGTCCCTCACAATGATTAAAAATATTTGAGAGTCATAAATAACACATATTTACAATGAAATGAAATATAATCATCATTATCTGAATAATGCTCTTTGGCTTTTTTCCATTTTACTTCTGAGCTCCATATGTGTGTTAGACTGGGTTGACTAGAGAAACAAACAAATCCAGGAACACTCACGCATGTGTAAGAGAGAGTTTTATTATATATAGAGAAGTCATTATATATCAAGCAAATATTCCACCCCAATCCAACTCAAGTCCGTAAGGTTGATACTAGTCCAGAAATCCTTATTCAGACTCTTGCAGACACGAGCAATGATGCAGAATGCAGGGACATCACATGCCGGTGGGCGTAAACTCTTATAGATCCAGGGGCAGTGGCCATATTTCTAAGACTCTGGCTGCTAACAGAGGGGCTTGAATTGGCTCATCAACAGGAAGGTGAAGCAGAGAGAGTGTGTGGCCCATTTCCAGGCAGAAAAAGAAAGGTGGAAAGTCAGTTATCTAGGTAGCTCTCCAATCATGCTGCAATCTGAATGACAGGCTAAACTCTGTCCACATTTTTTGAGGGAGCTATGTTGGTATACACACACATACACACACACACACACCCCTAAAAACTATTGCAATGTGTATATTGAAAGAACCACACATTTTGCTGATCTTTGTTCTAGATGGATCCTACTATGAGTTTTGACTTTTTAAATGATGCATGTGGATAACTCACTGCCACTGAGTCCATTGTGATCCAGATCTACCCAATAGGACAGGATAGAACTGCTGCTTTGGGGTTTCTGAGACTCCAGTTCTTTACTATTATAGAAAGTCCCAGAGGTTACCTGTGAGGCAGCTTTGACCTACAAATTGCTGACTATTCAGCTATCAACCCACCACCTCACCAACTACACCCATTAGTCATAAATATTGAGATACATGGAATATAGTCTACCTCCTGAAACCATAGTGTTGCCATCAATTATATTTCCTAGAGGTTGGACAATCTCTTAGATATTCACCCAGCTCCTAATAGAGGACATAGAAAATGTTGGTCTTGGTGAAGTTTTTTAGATATGCCATATGTCACCAGAAAAATGAATAAATCTATGTCCAGCCCCACTATGAGACATGATGTCCCTCACTGACCCATAACCCTACAGGGGACAACACCGGAGACACAGTGTGGGAATTGCGCCCGGTCTGATCCTGCCACATCACGGCAAAACACTAAGGGGGTGCAACAACAAGGGAACATAGCGGAGCGGCAAGATCCCCAGGGAATACTGAAGGTGGACTTTGGGGCAAGGGCATGGTGCCCCAACAGACTGGACTGGAAAACACTCCTAAAGGCCAACAAATAGTCCTTGAACTAACTACAAAAACAAAACCCAAAACAAATCTTTCTTGCCATAGTCTATCCAGAATGTTCCAAAAAGGGAAGATGGGAAATTTTGTCTCAGGTGTGTCAGATATGTTATCCAGAGGGATCGGTCTCTGGAAAAGAGCATTGTGCATGATAAAACAGAGCATAGACAATATCACTGCCATATTGTTTCTTAGTCACAGTGACCTTATAGAATAGTAGTTCATGGCCTTCCGGATGCTGCGACCCTTTAATACAGTTCCTCATGGGTGGTGACCCCCAACCACAAAGTAATTTCATTGCTACTTCTTAATAGTAATTTTGCTATTGTTATGAATCATAAGGTAAATACGTGATATGCAGGATATATTTTAATTGTTGCAAAGTGAACAAAATTAAAGCATAGTGATTCATCACAAAAACAATATGTAATTATATATTGTGAAATAGTTACTTATGGAAGGGGGTAGCGGGGAGGGGGGAAAATGAGGCCCTGATGCCAGCAGCTTAGGTGGAGAGCAAATGTTTTGAGAATGATGAGGGCAATGAATGTACAAATGTGCTTTACACAATTGATGTATGGATGGATTGTGATAAGAGTTCTTTGAGCACATAATAAAATGATTTTTTTAAAAGAGCTATTTCTAATGACCAATAAATGAAATTTTGTCTTGAAATGTAGTGTAGCATGGGGAACAGTCTTCATGCCAGGTGTATGTGGCATATCTGCATGTTGAGGGACCTCCTAGAGATGGATGAGAGGAGCCGCGTCTCGGTTCCTAAGACCATTGGAAGTATGTGTTTTCCCCTGGTCTTAGGTGACCCCTGTGAAAGGGTCATTCCACCCCCAAAGGGGTCGTGACTCAACTCGCAGGTTGAGAACCGCTGTTACAAAACAAAGTAGAGCTGCCCCAGCGTGTTTCTCATATTTTTAATTATGGGAGCAGAAAGTCTCATCTTTATCCTGAGGGCAGCTACTTGGTTTCAAACTATTAATCTTGTGGCAGAAGCTCAATGTTTAACCCACCGTGCCATAGATCAAGCCGAGGGTTAGCAAAAACTAGGAAGACTGTGTGAAATAGAGTGACCCAGTGGCTGGGCCATAGAAACAAGAGCAGGCAGTGTGGCCTTCTGCGGCATATAGTGTTACTATTCTCTGGAAACAACTGCACAGCAACTAACAACAACAAATGTTTACACGAATGTCTAGTGTAAATTTATCATGTGCCAGACACAGGTAACACTTTAGTATTACTTGATTTAGTCTTTTTAACACTTAGGAAGAAAACCACTAAACCCATCACCATTGAGTCAAAGTTAGAGACTGACAGAAACTCTATCTAAGGGTTTGGGAGGGGAGAAACTATTATTTGTTGTTTATTTGTAAAAGGAGATTACTCTAAAGGAAACTAGGCTACATGCATCCAGTCACAGTGGCTTTATGTGGGGCCTAGTAAATAAGCAATTCTATAGTAATTCTCACTTTTCACGGTTTCCCTGAAGGCAAACTTTGGACCAATATAACTCAATTTCCTGCTGTTTCCATATACCTCAGTCTTCCACACTATATACCATCCTTTATTGACCTTTTGTCTACAATTTTCCCTCTTTCATCCTCACATTTACTATTGAAGGTACCCAAACCTGCTAAAAGGGCAAATTGCTGAAAGGACATTTGGGGAAAAATATGGTCAGAGTGCTCCTTAGATGCAGGGGTGGTGAGACTTGGTCTTACAAACCTTGGGCAGGTTGTCAGGAAAGACTCGTCCCTGGAGAAGGGCGAGATGTTTGGTAAAGAGGAGGGGCTGTAAGAAGAGGAGGCCTCCGGAGACAGATTGACACCAGGGCTACACCAATGGCTGAAGCAAAGGAACAATGGTGAGGATGGCGCCAGACCATGCTGTGTTCTCCTCGCTGTGCATAATGTCCCTGTGGGTCAGAACAGACTCAACAACAACAACAACAACAACAACAACAACAACAACAACAACCACAAGTCAATCCCTCCAGGCTAAGCACAAGTTTTACTTTCCTGATGAACCTCATTGGAGCATCTCATTCTTGTGTCTTTAAGAGTCTCCATTTCCAAAAGAATAAAACCCAGCATGGGATCCTGGCATGGAGGCTCCTCTAGGAGGTGATGTCAACACTACTTTACAAATGTCTATAGTTTTTCTCTTCTTTGCCTCTTTAACTCAATGAAAAACACCCTATTCAGACCACTCTCTTTACAAAGCCTCTGTCAAGGTTGCTAGGGACTTACCTGTTGTCAAAGCTCATGATTTCTTACCCATTCACAATCATGCCCCTGTTCCTTCCTCTCTCTACTGAGAAAATGTTTTCCTTAACCAAAAAGGCTCCTTGATATTTCTCTTGTTGTGATTGGTAGGTATAGTTAGTCAGTTCTCACTCAGGGAGACCCTGTGCAGACAGAAGGAAACACTGCCCTATCCTACACCATTCTCACCGCCTCGGGATGTTCCAGCCCTTCTGATGCAGTCCCTGCGTGAATCCATCTGGGCAGAGACCGCGTTTTCACTGCCCCATCTTTCTCCTTTCTACACCACTGGAGCCTGCCACGTCTCTTAAAGGTCAAAGAATGTGACTTCCTCTTTTATTTATCCTCAAAATACGCACAATGGCTGACACCTCAAAGCCTATGCTGAGTGAAAAAGAATTTTTGGAGTTCTAAGTTTGCATCCGGTGTTGTTCTTTGAGGGGAGAAAGACTGGGCATTCTACTCCTATAAATAGATACAGTCTTAGAAACCCACTGGGGGTCACTAGGAGTCAACATTGACTCGAGGGCAGTGAGTTTGGTTTATTGTTCTTTGAAATCTATTAAGCATGATCTAATTTAATTCTCATAACATTCTTATGAATTATATCTATCTATCTATCTCTTCAGAAAACTCAACCAGGGTAATTTACTACATCAGGATCAAAAGATTAATAAGTGATAACACTAGGACTAGAATGGAATTTTTGGACCACTTTGCTGAAGCCATAAAGCAGGCATGTCAACTGGCAGCCCAAGGGCCACATGCAGCACCTGAGGTAATATTTTTGGCCCACAATGCTCTGAAATAAAATGTAACGAGGGAATTGTGTATATGGCATTGCCTCAATCTCCCCTAAGCACTATTTTATTCATAACTTTTCTCTATTTTCATTTTATTTCAGAGCATCGTGGGCCACAAAAAAATTTACCTCAGGGGTCGCATGCAGCCCATGGGCCGTCATTTTAACCCCCCTGCCATAAAGGAAGGAGGGGTAGATGGGTGGATGGATGGACAGATGAACTAAACTGTTCTTTACCATATCAACCCTTATTCTCTATTTTTATTTCCTAACTTGTACGTAGAAAACATATAAGATAGACTGCAATATTTAATGATTAACTTGACACTGAGTGGAATATTATAGTTTTTTTTATTACTGTTGTTGTTTCAACTTCAGTGTAAAGCTCTTTCAGCAAGGATCCCATCCATCTCTGACTTCAATGGAAACTACAATAGCCTTTTCTATGCTCTAACAAAGAGTTTAGACGATAAGCAAATGCATAGGAAGTACAGAACTATAAATGAGTGGACAGGCTTTAGAACGCCCTGAGACCTCCTCACCTTCAGTACTTCACACTTGTGCAAACTTCAAAAACGGATTTCACCAAGCCATGGTCATTACCCAGCTGCACTGCAGAAATTTTATTGGAGTAATATTTGGCCCAAATATAAATGGTTGGATTAATGCATGTAAATTACTTAGAACAAGGTCCAGTACATAATTTGTGTCCAAATATTGTAACTATTTTATTATTTGGCGCATTTTTTCTGCTGTAGACCTGTAGTAGGCATGCTATACTTAATTCCAAATGACCATAATGTTATTAAGAAAACACGTGAAATATATGTTTGAGAATATATATATATAATTGGTATTATGATTAACCACATCATTTCTTTGATGACAGCTTGCTGAGTCCCATCAGTCACCAATTGCAATTAAGTCCATTTAAACTCTTGATGATCCTACATGTTCAGGTTACAACTGTGCTCATAGGATTTTCAAGGGCTGGTTTGTCCAAAATATATCACTAGGTTTGTTTGTTTGTTTGTTTTTCATGTCTTCTGAGATGACTTTGGGTGGACTTGAACCTCTAACCTCTCTCCTAGCTACTCAACCTAGGAACTATTTGCATGACCCACGGGCTCCCCCTGAACTATAATGTAGTACTAACTCCAACAAGACTTTCATGTACATCGTTTCCAGTCACTCCAGCAACCCCAGCGAGTATCATGACTCCCACTAAGTGCAAATCCTAATCCTAATCTGGTCATCACAACAACCCCAGCGAGTATCAGCCAGTCTCATAGTTACACTCATGGCTTCTCAGGTTCAAACTCATTTTTCTGAATCTGGCCCTTTTCCAAGAACTTTAGGCCGACCAGTTTGAAATGCCCTTTTCTCTCAGCTGGACTGGATGTGTTGAGAGAGAAAATGCAAGCGTGTTTCCTCAGTGCTCAGTGAGCTAAAATAAGAGTTCCAAGCCTGTCTGTATCGGCAGTCTTTGGGGAAAAGCTTACCATTCTGCCACCTGCAATGAAAGGCAACCATCACGGAAGGCTGTCAGATTGTGCTTGTCCCCAGGGAACATTTTGTTTACAAGAAGATAACAGCCCTGAGTTTGCATATGTAGACTTAAAACTTCCCTGACAGGTAAACTGTACCTATGTGTCTTCTTTTAATGGGGTCCCTGCAAAGATGCATCTCCAGGACGGCAGGCTCCCCACGGAGCCTTAGTTTTCCACCATGTAACTAGTGTGTGACAGAAATGCACTGGTTGGGTGGAATTCCTGTCAACTCTATGCCTTGTTGTAAAATGTTAGTAAGTATAAAATGCCTGAGATTGCCACGTCTGAATATCTGAGCTCAGTCTTGGTTTAAATCACCACCAACTTCTGAACTCTTCAAAAAAAAGAAAGAAAACAAAAAACAAAATACAAACCAAATTCACTGCTATTGAGTCACTGCTCACTTACAGTGACCCCCTGTGGATTTCTGAGACTATAACATTTTACTGGAGTAGAAAGTCATCTTGCTGGTGGCTTTGAACTGATAACCACATAGCTCACAGCCCCAAAATGCACCACTATACCATTAAGGCTCCTTTCTGAACCCCTGGATATAAATGCATATGCCTGATGTTGTGACATGTCCAGCCTACAACGCAGAGCTGTCCTCACACTGATGAGGAAAATAAAACAATGATAACCAAACGAAATTAAGACAATAAATCTGGGTAGGTCAGGGCCGGAAAGGGGAGGACACCCACAGGACCAAAGAGGTGCCTGTAACCAGGCAATGTCTATCCCCCAGCCAATGTCAGAGCGACTTTGCCAAGGGGAAAGCCTCATTGTTTTCTTGTTGTTTTCGAGGTTTTGCCTGATGGGCATAGAGTGTGTTCCTCTTCCTATTGCTAAAAAGACACGAACACAGGGCTATTTTTCCTGCTCATTTCTAGCTTTACAGTGGGGGTTGGGGGTGGGGGGGGGGCATTTGTGGGCTCAAGCCAGAGAATCGCCTCAAACTGAGGACAAACACTGTCTCTTCCAGTACAAAGCCGAGCTTATAAAACCCATCTCTCCCTTTCTTGTGCTAGCCCAGCACAAGAACTTTTACCCTCCCGGGCCTAATGTTTTGTCTGTTCTATACTGGTTAGAAGTGATTGTTGTTTTCAAAGCTACCTGTGTTATAGATTGAATTGTGTCCCAGAAAAAAAAAGATATATTGAAGTCCTAGATTCTATATACTTTTTTCCTTTATAATCATTTTATTAGGGGCTCATACAACTCTTAAACACAATCCATACATACATCAATTGTGTAAAGCACATTTGTACATTCGTTGCCCTCATCATTCTCAAAGCATTTGCTCTCCACTTATGACCCTGGTATCAGCAACTCATTTTTCCCCTCCACCCCCCCCCCGGTCCCCTCCCTCATGAACACTTGATAATTTATCAATTATTATTTTTTCATATCTTGCCCTGTCTGACATCTCCCTTCGCCCACTTTTCTGTTGTCTGTCCCCCAGGGAGGAAATCACATGTAGATCCTTGCAATCAGTTCCCCATTTCCAACCCACCCTCCCTCTACCCTCCCAGCATGGTCACTCACATCGCTGGCCCTGAAGGGATCTTCTTCCCTGGATTACCTGGGTTTCCCATTCCTATCTGTACCAGTGTATATCTTCTGCTCTAACCAGGTTCTGAACCTGACAGCAGACTGTGTAACTACCACAACTGGGTAGTGTTTCCTTGCGATATATATGTAAGTCAGAACTGTAAGTAGGAACTGACTTGACGGCACCGAACAACAGAAACAACAACAGCAGAAGACCAGTTAAATGCCAACATAGCCATCTTGAGTTCTCAAAATCATTAATATTCTCCTAGATTCCCTCTGGCTTTGCTTTTTGGTTCTGAAAGCAGAGATCAAAGAGATATGTCTATGTGAGGAAAACAAGAACAATCAGATGGCTAAAAGTTTTATCTGCTCTACAGTATGTGCAGCGCAATGAAATATCCCCCGCAGGTTGTAGGCTAGACTCACTTAAATATTTATAAATAAGGATCACTTCTTATCTGAGAAGTCAACCATGTAATCGTCACCACTCTGTCACACATGGAACAGATGGCTACACTTAACCTATTTGCCAAACAGCTCTCATGCTTTAGGTTGAAATGTCTTAAGACGAAATAGTGTCAGTCTCTGGGTGACACAAATGGATAAATTCTCAACTACTGACTGAAGAGTTGGAAGTGAGAACCCACCTAGAAGTGCTGCAGAAGACAGGCTTGTGGATTTACTTCTGAAAGTTACAGCCTTGGAAACATATGGAGCAGGAAACGTATGACAGCAACGAACAACAACGTAGTTCTATAGGGCAAAGCCATGCCCCAGAGGAGAAATTGTGACGATATTTAAGAGTATGCCTGTAAAATGCTGTTCTTGAAAATTAAATCTAATACTGATAACAAACTCAAACCATACTCAATGTTATCCAATCAATTCTGGCTCATAGTGACCCTACAGGACAGGGTAGAGCTGCTCCAGTGACTTTCTGAGACTAACTCTTCACGTGAGTAGGATGCCCCATATCTTTCTCCGAGGGTGGTTTTGAACTACTTGACCTTTCAGTTAGCAGCCAAATTTATAAGCATTAGATCACCAAGAATCCTGAAATACTGATATCATTAGCCTGTATTTATGACCATGCAGATGTTTATGGACATACACAGGACTATATATTTTGGATCAGACTATAGTAATCATTCCTTTTGGAAAAATTAATACCAAACTAGTACCAAGGAGCTGGAGATTAAAGATGTCCCAAATGTTCAACTCTTCCAAGATGCAATTCAGCTCCATTTCCACTCCACATCTCCCTTGAGTACTTTTGCTCACATCCCCAGATTCTATCAATCACTGCCACATCTCACAGAAACTCATGGAGGTTCAGAAAAATGCCTGTGTTTGTTCAGCCCAAAATCAGAAGGTCACGTATGGAGGAGCCAGATGCAGGTTCAGGACCAGAATCCAAAGGTGTCTAAAAGTCATAGCAGGTCCTCTTGCTTCTACCGGCATTTAGTCAGGACATGGAGTTCTGGTTTCCCCAGCTTAGATGATGATTATGATGGTGATATGGTATGGAGGTACTATAATATAGACAAGGGAAACAAAGAGTGTGGCCAAGTTCATGGCCAGTTCTATGGTGATATTTTAAAGATATCATTAAGGAAACTAAGAGTAGGCCTAGGTTCACCTCTGACCCTAAGTTAAGATCTTAAAGGCATCATTAAGAAAAAAGTGGAGACTGATTCACAGCTGACACTAAGGTCAGGTCTTAGTCTCAATCTGCTCTTGTCCATTGGTAGAGAATGTCCTCCAGCATGGGACCATATCCACAGGTATAAAATGTCCAGAATCATACTACATAGGGATTATGGCTGGAAGGGCCATATTAATTGACTATAATTCATAGACCATCAGCAAATTGATAGTCAGGGGTGGCATCAGAGAAATTAACTTGAGAAAAATAATGGCACAAAAATCTACAAAAAATTCTAAACACTTGTAATCTCAGATAATTCAGGATGTGAGTAGTCAGGGTTAGTAGACATATATGCACAGGTTGTAAATATTTCATTAGTGGACACAAATGCATCATTCATATGGCAGATTCCAAATTATTGCTAATCTGAATGATTTCAATTCTGAATGTGTTTTTAGATAAATTCTTTCCGTCAAGGTTAATAACAACAACAGGAATGGAATAAATAGCTATTGGGAGAGAAAACAGAATATGAAACAAATTGCAGATGGTTGCAAATCAATCACACCTAAAAATGATGTAAAAATACCTCTGCTTCAGATATGTAAAATATTTTCCTTATTTAGTTATATATTTAGTTATTTGCCTTGCAATCTGGGAAATACAGTATGTAATACACAATTCCACATTTGAACTTTAGAGATAATTATATTGGTCCTTTCTTCTAAAGTCTTTTATATCTCCCTGTTGTCTACCATAAAGAGTACACTTATAAGGAAGGATGCTCCTATTCCTGCAAATATAGCTTTCCAGAATTTCCTTCCATTCTAACCTCCTGTCAAAGTCAACAGGACAACCCCCCACTTTCAACCTTTTGCTTTCTTACTTTATAGCCACTTACAATGTCCTTCCAGGATTCATTGTCTGCATAGGTTCCCCACCTTTCAAGACCTAGCTCATGTATTTTTCTCCCACAGTATATATGTACGCCCTTGACCAATAATGCTGTTAAATCACCTCTATGTTATTCACTGCCAAGGAGTCAGTTCCAAGTCATAGCAACTCTATGTGAAGCAGAATGTCTGAATGTCTGCCTGAGCCATTTTTGCAACCGCTACGTCAGTCCATCATGTTGAAGGTAGTTCTCTTTTGTGATGGCTCTCTAACTTACCAGGCATTATGTCCTTCTCCAGAGAACATGCCCCCTCATGATAACATGTCCAAAGCATGTGAAATGGAGTCCGGCCGTATTTGCTTCTAAGTAGCCTTTTGGCCGGAGGTCTTCTGAGACAGATCTGTGGGTTCTTCTGGCGTACTCAACAGTCCCCCCTGTCTGCTTGGATGGGAAGCCAAGCCGCAACCCTTCATGGCCATCAAATACTCTGCTGATATTTTAAATACCAACTGGCATAGTCCAGCATCACCACAACATGCAAGTTGACACACTGTGACGGTGAAACCACTTAGCTCCTTTATTTATGTTTCTTATGTTATTAATTTTAGCTTTCCTTGTATTCAGTTCACAATGTCTAATTTGTGTTTGTATCTGTCCATGATTATCTATTTTGGTTCCTGTATCATCATTGTCCATTAGAATATGTGATTCTCATTATTATACTTTGATATCAACATTCCTGGAACTAGCCATCAGGAACTCAAAAGATATATTTCATTAGGCATATCAACAGCATAAAAGTTCTTTCAAGTGTTAGAAACCTAAGATATCACTTTGAAGACTAGTGTGCCGCTGACTCAAGCCATGGTATTTTTAATCATATCATATGCATGTAAATGCTAGATAATGACTAAGGAAGACAGAAGAATTACTAATACCTTTGAATTATGGTGTTGGTGAATAATATTCAGTACTCATATACCATGAATCTTTGTTGGAGAAAGTACAACTAGGATATTCCTGAGAAATGAGCATGGTGAAAGTTCATCTCATGAACTTTGAATATATGATCAGGTGGGGAAATTCTCTGGAGGAGGACATGATGCTTGGTAAATAGGAGGTACGTGAAAAACAGAAGCACCCTCCACACAATGTAATGATATAGTGGCTACAGCAATGTGAGATCACACAGGACCATTAGTCCAATCACATCATGAACAGTTGTCCAATCATCACTACAATCACTTTTAGAACATTTTCTTCATATCAGCTCCCCAGTCCTCTTCAACCTCCTCTGCCTACCCTTAAGTAACCATCCCATTCCTGTCTCTATAGATTTACCTGTCCTTGATTTTACATACAGGAAAACATTTTTAAAAGGAAGCAACAACAAAAATAATAACAATAACACAGTAAAACAGAAAAGAATATCAATCAAAAGGTGAGCAGAAAATATTAGAAAGCACTAACAATTTAAAAAAAGTAAAAGAAAGGCCACATGATAAGGTGTTAAATTTTACTTTTATCTGCAGTAACCCAATTTCCAGTGCATTGTGCATGATGGCAAGGTCATTCACATCCCGGGTCTATGACTAGAAGGTATTTACCAGAGATTTAATCCATATGTATTAACTCTACATTTTTTAACTGGAAAATTTTAAACTTGGTCAAAGGGAGATAATGAAAAGTAATATGATCAGTGTGGAAACAATGTATTCAGAGCAGGAAGCTCAATTGAAGAGAACATCTTTTTCAGGTAACAGACTTTCATGATATTAATAGTGGGAATTATGAAAAAGAATCATCCACATGTGGAAACATATTGGGTCTCATATTTGGGGGTCAGCAGTTTGAACCTACAAGCAGATCAGCAGAGAAAACTCTGGTGAACCTACACTGCAAGATTTGCTCAGCTCCTTTATTCCAGATACCTAATCAATGTCTATGTCATTATATCAGGGATCTAGGCTGTATGCTCAAAGTACCCACCAAGAGAAAGACTTCTTTTTAGTTCTGAGTATGTACTTTACATTTTGGAAAACTCCATAGTAGCATGGTCTCTGTGCCCAGATCCTTACGATTCCCTAAGCATCATCATAAAGGGTGGGGGTAGCTCCAAATTATGTTCTTCAACTCCCCAAAAGATATTTTAGCATGGTCCCCATGCAAGAGATGAGGCTCCATCAAGCTTTGGTCTCTTGTTACACTCCCACTGTTCACACTGGTAGTACTAATAGAACCAACATCTGTGATTTGCAAAAGGCCCAAAATTGCATATAATAAACCAATAATTATGGTTTACAGCACAGGTTGTAACTGATCATTTGAAAGATTCAATTTGCCCATTTCAGGAAATCATAAGTAGCTTATATGCTTATTTCCACTTCTATTTTAACTGGTTGAGAAGGAGAGGCATCCAGTGACCTCTGTAAAGCTGAGGGATTCAGTGATAAATTAGAAATACAAAATCACCTTGCTCACTGTGTCATATGGAAACATCTTTCTTGCTGGAACTGGTCTCCCAAACAGGGGCATGATTTGGGGACTATCTCACATCCAGCTCTGTGATTTTCGATACAGAAAGCAAGTCTAGGATAATGTTCAAGGGTTACAATGCTCAGAGTAACAACCTAAAAATTATATCAACCTGAAATGGGAACTGTCAAAGTGCAAAGTCAAGGATACAGGGGACAGGAAAGATGAGGATAAGTGATGAGAACCTCAATCAGAAAGTCTTAGGTTCCCTTATTCAACTCCAACTCATAGCGAGTGATCTTTCAGATCACAACATGCCCAATCTTGTTCCATATTAATGTTTATAGGTATATTTAAACCCATTGTTTTGGATATGAGGTCAGTCCATCTCAATGAGAATTTTCTTCAATTTCAGTTTCCCTCCACTTTATCAAACATGATCAAATGATCAAACATAAGATATCCTCTTATGGCAATGGGTCTTTCCTGATGAAACATCCAAAGTAAGGATCAGAAGTATAACAATCAAATTCTGATGCCTCCACTCATCAGCTACTGTGGATTTT
This sequence comes from Tenrec ecaudatus, assembly GCF_050624435.1. NCBI lineage: Eukaryota > Metazoa > Chordata > Mammalia > Afrosoricida > Tenrecidae > Tenrec > Tenrec ecaudatus. The sequence goes on from NC_134532.1 coordinate 202,423,735, forward strand.
GAGCAAGTTACTGAACCTCTCTGAACCTCTGTTTTATTGCTAGCACAAAGGAGATTAAAAAAGTACACCCAATTCAAAAACACTATGGGCTGCTAAAAGGACAAACTGATCTGTCTTGGAAGAAATACAGCCAAAATGCTCTTAAGAGGTAAGGGTGGCAAGTTTTCCTGTCATATACTTTGGACATACATATAGATCAGCCCCTAGAGCAAGACATTGTGCTTGGTAAAGCGTGTGGGCAGAGAAAAAGTGGGAGGCCCTGCAAAGATGGCTTCAACAATGGGCTCAAGCATAGGAACAATTGTGAGGATGGCATGGTGCTTTGTTCTATTGTGCATATGGTTGCTATGAGCTGGAATGACATTGATGCCACCTAACAACAACAACTCAAAAGACAACTATGAGGATTCAGTGACATTGCAAGTATGAAATGGTTAGCACTTTAGTCCAATAGATGTTAACTATGCTTCCCATCAGCATCAACTATAGTGCAGTTGGTGAACTGCTGATGTGGTTGAATAAAAAATAGAAGATACAGCTTTTACAAATTCAAGTGGTTGATTTCTTTCCTGGGATATGTGTTTAATAGACATTAGGATGGATATATAGGTCTAAGACCTAGTTTGGGGTTTTAACTTCTGTTTTCCCCATCAGTGAAAGGACCCACAAGAACATTAATTACTGCCTGTTTTCATGCAGCGAAGAGCTCTGCATTGCTTGGATAGAACAGTGCTTTTCCTGCCAGGCTTTCTCCTTGAGGCAGTGGACTCATTTTTGCTTGGGGAGTATGTTAGTCTGTGGAGACTAGAGAAAATTTTATAGACATGCATATGTGTCTCAAAAGGAGATTTATATACAAGAGCAGTTGAATATTGAGAAAACATCCCAGCCCCATCCACATCAAGTCCTTAAGTTCGATATTAGCACATACGTCTGATACTCATCTACAAACTCTTCTTCAGACTCATGAAACACATGTAATGACGCTGGATGCAGGAAGATCACAGGCCAATAGGTGTAAAGTCTTGTGGATCCAGTAGCAGAAGCGTCTCAGCACTGGCAGGGTTCTCCACGTGGCTCCAACAGGTCACAGGCACTTTCAGCATAGCGTCATGTGTCTTGTCAGTAGAGCATCTCTCAGGGAGTGAATCTGAGTCCTACCTCCAGTGAGCTATTTATCTCCTGAGCACCTCCAAATGAGGTCATCAAGCTGCGACCTCATTGACAGGCTAAACTCCAACCCTTCACTCTTAAGCCTCCAACTGACAACAGATTATGTAACTACCATAGGGAGTGATAGGGGCACTAGAAGAAACAAGAGATTGAATGTGTATTTATTTGGGTTGGGAGTTGTTTCCCTAATAGTTATCTCAATCCTAAAAAAGGGAAACAATAATCTACCATTCTTGATAACACAACTGTGGGTACCGTAGGACATAGTCTAATTGTGATCATCTAGTTGGAATTGGCATATCTAGAATTCAAAGCAGGTCTATTAGACTCAAAACAAAACAATGCAGGCAGGCATTACCGTTGGGTGAATTCTGACTTATGGCAGATGCTTCAGAGCAGATCTGAGCTCTGTAGGGTTGTTTGAAGGTAAACAATTGCCAGAATTTTTGTCCACAGTGCCACTGGGTGAGATTTGAACCATCAACCCTTTGGTTAGTAGTTGAATGCAAACTACTGGTATCACCCATGAACAAAGCCATGGTTTCTATAATACTACTGCAGGTGTCAGGTGAATGAAGTCTGTGCTATTTTTTGTCACTAATCCTCTTCAAGAGTTGGAAGCTCTGGGGCAGGAGATAAGACCTGTGGCTTTCTTGGCCACAAGGTATGCATTTACCTGCACCATCACTTTTTCACTGCTCTGTGGCTCCTGCTTTTATTATGCGTGCCTTATTCACATAAGTTTTCCATAACTGATAGAGCCTCATTAGATTTATTTAAAACAACTCTGAAGTTCTCATATCTCTTGTTATTATTGCTTCATTATTGTAACAACATATATCTTGATGTTATTTCACATGTTCAAGTTCCTTGGTCAGACTAACAGCATAGAACATGTTGTCTGAATCATGGATGGTACCATTCTTATTCTGCCCTTAGGTTCTCTTCCTCCTATTTTCCTGTATGTATGCTCTTATTTATCCCTCCCAACCCCCCAAAAATACGTATAGCACATGAGCTCTTAGGAAAACATCTCTCTTGGGTCTCAATCTGTGTCCTAAGCTGAGTTCTCTAGAAGAAGAAAAACAGTGAGTCATACACACATCTGTAGTGTTTGAGTTGTTTGGATATGACAGAGCAGTATATTTTTGTTTTGCTTTATATTTTACAAAAGGCACTCTCCTGTAATTATTTCTCCTTACTGAACTTGGAGAACCCAAACTCTGCCTCTTGCAGCATTGGACTGTGAGTGGGAGCGAGGTAGAGGAGCCAGAGGACATGGTTCTGGTTCAGTGGGTAGACAGGTAGGGGTGGCTGTGGAGTCCAGGCTGCTCAAACTGCTCAGAAGAGTGGGCAGGGGAAAGCATACTCTGGTCTCTCCTCAGTCCCTTCCTCTCTCTTTGTTCCTGCTGCCCTCTGGTCAGTCCTTGCTGCTGCCAGCGTCTATTTTCCAGCTTCCTCTAGAAACTCCACCAGCAGTGGCAATGGCAGCAATGGCAACTGAGACACATAGAATTGTGCTTTCACAATTTTCAGATCACAAAACATCACATCTCATTTCATTAAATAGCTCTGTATCACTAAACATCCACAGTGTGTAGGTATGTGTGTGTGTATACATATGCATATATATATATATATACACAACAAACCTAAACAAGCTCATTGCCTTTGAATCAATTCTGACTCATAGTGGCAAATGTTAGGTATTCAAATGGATGTTATGAATCCTTATGGGAGAAGACAGCCTCATCTTTCTCCATGGACAAATGTGTGGGTTTGAAATGCTGGCCTTATGGCTTGTGGTTAGTAGTTCACTGTTTGCCCAACAATACAAGGGGGTACCAAAGAAAAACAAAAAATGGACAAAACGTCACTGGGCAGAGCTTTCATAGTATGCATTTCCCCCCCCAGTAGGCGAGTATCCAGCAACTCTCTCTGAGTTAGTGCACCCAGTGGCATCACCTGGGAAGGTTCTCTCTGGTCACAGTGATTTTTTTATTTTGTTTTGTTTCACTTGAACCTTGTTTTATGTGATGGCCGATTTAAGAGAAGAGCATGTGGCTGTAAAAATTTGTTTCTTGCTCAGGAAAAATGCCGCAAAAACTTTTATGATGTTGAACACACCTCACAAGGACAGCACTAACGGAAAATTATACAAATGGTTTCCTCATTTCAAAAAAAGTGAAATGTTTATTGATGACAAACCTCATTCTGAATTTCCATCAAATTCCAGAATGGACTGAAATGTCCACGAAAGTCGTGGACTTGTACTCAAAGACAGTTGACAGACTATTGGAGAGGTGAAGAAGTTATCTGGACTAACATGGAGTGGGCTGAGCTAATTTTAACAGAAGATTTGGGAATGAGAAGGGTTGCTATGAAATTTGTGCCTGGGGTTCTGACTGACCAGGAAAAAGAACAGTGAGTGGAAGCATGCCTTGTTTTGAAGGAATATCTCTGAAGTGACCCAGATTTTTCCCCAAGGTCATAACTGGTGAGGAGACATGGTGATAGTCTTACTACCCTGACAGCAAACATCAATCCGGTCAGTGGAAGACCCCACTGTCACCTTACTCCCCAAAGAGCTTGTCAAGTGAAATCAAAGATCAAGGTGGTGCTCCTTTACTTTGTTTTGATATGAGAGGGATAGTGCATTTGGAATTCATTCCACCAGGTCAGCCTTTTAATCAAACTTTCTGAAAAGATTGCTTAACAGTGTGCGACAAAACGTCTTGACAGGGGACTGGTTTTGCCACCAGGATAATGTACCTGCTCACTCAGTCATCTCAGTGCACCAGTTTTTGTCCAAAAACAGCAAGCCTCTCTTGCACCACCCACCTGACCTCACTTCATATGACTCACATTTATTTCCACAACCGAAGAGGACCATGAAAGGACAGCGATGTGATGACATAGAAGAAGTGAAGAAAACACGAGGGAGGTGCTCTCAGCCATCCAAACAGATGAGTTTGAAAAATGTTTCCAAGAATGGAATCACAGATTTGACAAATACACTAAGTGTAAAGGAGAGTAGTTTGAAGGTAAAGTTGTTTGGTAAAAAAATTTTTTTTTAATACATAGCTTTGCAAAGGAAAATTCTGGGGGTTTTTTGATTACCCTGTCATATCTATCTCTATAGAGATGAATGATAGAGAGAGAGAGAGAGAGAGAGAGAGAGAGAGAGAGAGAGAGAGAGAGAAGAGGGACAAGAGGGAGAATGGAGAAAGAGGGGTGGATAAGTTAAGGGGAGAAGGGGAAGGAGGTGAGTTATAAAGGAAATGGATTGCATTTTTAGGTAGACTAGCAAGTCCCACATCTGAGGGTCAGGTGTGAGCTTGGAGTCTTCTCCTGACTCTCATGGTTAAATTAACGAGTCCAGTGAGAGGGTGCTGGCTCTTGGCACTTCAAAAGCTGGCAAATTCCTAAATCTGCCCCAAGAACCAGCAGTCCCAGGCTGAACACTCAGATTCAGTTAGAGAGGTGATGCCGGGAGATGTAGCACACTCCTGAGGAACCTTCCCATGCAATGGATTGACTGATGACGTTAAATAACACAAAGAAGCATGGCTACATAATATCTATGAGGCCACTGAGCATCATGCCCCTATAAGGTTATTCTGTGCATATGGGAGGAAGTATTCATACGAGGAGGGATACATTTTGACTCACAGCGATCTTCATTTCTAGATAGAGACTAATAATATTAATTTTAGTTATAAATTTGGATTGTTTATGGCTACAGCAACTACAATCTGCATTGCTTATGTGTATAATTATGTTCGTTTATAAGTGCTGTGTGATTATAGCACTGGACTTTCAGGTAGCTCATTCCATATTTTTTCTCAACTTCCTGGAACATGACCCAGAGGGGCTATGGAAAAGAAAGAAAGAAAGAAAGAAAGAAAAGGAAAAATAAAGACTAAGTGACATCGCGGGTAGCAGTTCTCTCCACTTTTTCCTTGTATTTAGTAATCTCAACCAAACGAAATTTAGTAGATATTGCAATTCAGTTCCTTTTGGGAAACAGATCGTAAGAGCAACCATCTTTTGTAACCATTTACTGTGTGGCAAATAATGTTCCTCATTAGGGAAAGCCTGAGGAAACCCCAGTGGCATAGTGGTTATGGCCCTGTGCTGCTAACTCAAAGTCAGCAGTTCAAAACCACTGGCTGTTCTGCAGGCAGGAAGGTGTGGCTGGGAAAGCTGGGAAATTCCTAAAAGTGCCTCCTGCTCTAGGGGCTCTGTGAGTTGGAATCAACTCAGTCTTGGTGAATTTTGGTTTTTGGGGGAAAGGCCATTGAAATCGAGATTGCAAGTACAAATCCCTTTAGGAACCCGACTACAATGACTAACTTGTCTTTCTCTCCTTGTTTCCTCCCTCCTGCTTCCTTCTGTCTTCCTCTCCTTCTTCAATTTTTGTGTGTGATCTGGGTGATGATTTACAAAACACTTCAGTTTTCCATTCAATAATTCCTGCACATTGTGTTTTATGTAATTGATTGTAATCTCCCAATGTAATACCATTCATCCCATTTCCTCCCTGTGTTTCTCATTTTCACTTCTCCTTCAACCCTACCTCTTGTTGCCTTCTCAATTTTGTCCTTGGTACAAATGCAGCACTTTCTATTTTGAATGGGGGGTGGTTCTAAAGCGAGGTACCTCCCTAGTCTATTGTCTGTGTGAGAATTGAGCTGTGAGGGCAGAGGGTGGGGCATGGGTTGGCAGAAGGTCGAGATTTCGATTACAGGCCTGAAATGTGACTCAGGACCATAAGCCTGGGATTTCACCTTTCTCTCTCTGACTAATAAGCCTGCTCTTTTTGTATGATTTTGAGTTTTGTTCTGTACTTGCCACCACGCTACCTCAGACCTTCTAAATGTGATTCCTTATATCAGTGTTGGCACTGATAGCTGGACACAATCTGAGACCTGATCTCAGTATTCTGGAGACTCACGTACATGTGGTCCATTACTCTTTTGAACTAATAGTTTTCCATTAGTGGCTCACCTGTCTTAAGTATAGTCTTTGTCCACGTAAGGTCAGAGGTACAGTATTTCATTTAGCCAGCAACGCATGTATGCAAGAAGGGACCATTAGTAATTCACTTTTTCAGATGAGATAAATGAGCCATCAAATGTGAGTTCAAATCTGATTAATGTTGGAGAAACTCTGGTGGCCAAGTGGTCAGCCTTTGAAACCACCAGCTTCTCCAAAAGAGAAAAATGGGATTTTTCTATTCCCCATAAAGAGTTACAGCCATGGAAACACAAGAAGCAGTTCTAACTTGTCCTCCAGAGTCACTGAGTTGGCATCCACTTGATGGCAGCGGGTATTTTGTTTTTGTTTTTCCTTTCTGGGTTAATATTGGGGAAAAAAAGACAAACCCAGACATATCACCCTTTTGTACGTATCTTTTACTCTAAACTTTACATACCTATAAATATCTAAGGTATCTAACAGCAAAAGAGTAATGATTAGTTTGAGAAGTATAAATCACAAAGTATCTTTCTAATTCAAATAAAATATAGAAGTGGAAGGTAATGAGAATGATGATGAGAATAATTATGTTAATATTAATAGGTAGGCATTTAAAACATTGCTCTGATGATTCCATTTCATGCAAACACAAATTTACATTTTTAGAAATGTTTAAAGATGTTTCTACAATCAGTAGAAGACTACAGCTAAGTCCTTTCCATAATGCATGTATCTTAGACTCATTAGGATGCCTTCCAACCCCCCCCCAAAAAAAACCCTAAAAAACCAAAATGCCCAATAAACATAGTACCTTTTGGTCCATGTGTAGGCTCAGCCTCTGTAGCTTCCAGGGACCCAAATTGTGTTACTTTTAAAGGATCTTGGGTTTGTAGAACAAAAGGAACTCAGAAGGAGCAAAATCAAGGCTGAGTGGTAACTGGACCAAGTTACCCAATGCTATGTTCATCATCCAGACCTTGCAACCTTCATAGAGTGAGCAGGTGCATTCTTGACATGGAAAAATCACCCCTCAGTACAACGGTTCTAGTCTTTTTTTTCTCAGCACTTGAGTTTGCAGTTTTCTTGAAACTTCTTCATCATCAGCTCTAATGATTACCCTTTTGTTCTTTAAAAAAAATCCATAAAGATGACCTCTTGGAAGAAAGACAAAAGAACAGTCCACATAACCTCTTTGACTTGTATTAAATGGCCCAGCAGATTCCCTCAACACTCACTGTTTGGACGAAGCTGTTTTCTAAAAGCATACTGTTGAGCATGAGATAAGCACCTTATAATACTTACTTTACTACACATCCTAAGGATTAGGATCCCTACTAGTCGTAATATTTTCATACGTACCTTTTAGAACACACTGATTTGCTCATATGGTAAAGAAAAATATTTGGCAAAACTCTCTTTGAGTAAGTAGATGCTGATTTAAAGCTAAATGGTACAACCCAGTGGCAGTGAAGCCCAGTAACACATCGTACTATTTACCTCTGGCCCCTGGTAGATACTTGGTAGCCGCACTGCTAATGTAGTGGCCTATGTGCTGGGCCAACTATGAGATCAAGCAGTTCAAAACTACCAGCTGCTCCTCAGGAGAAAGCTGAGGCTTCCTACTTCTACAAGCAGTCACAGTTTTGGAAACACACTGGGGAAGTTCTACTCTGTCCTATAATGTCACTATAAGTCAGTATGGACATAAATAAAGCAGGGAGGTATTTTTCGTTGTTGAGTTTGCCCTCCTGTCTAAACCAGAGCTTCTCTGCAGAGACTCCTAGTTCCCATATGAAAATTCTAATTCAAGTTAATTTTTTTCACCTGCATTTATGTAAACAAAAGCATCATTTGTAATACTATCTTTTAAAATACCAAGGAAGTGGTGACACACCCTGGGGGATGTTTAGAAACACAATCTCCTCTTTTCACAAAAGACTGTTATGGGAAATACAATACCACATTGGAAGATAGTTCCTTGTTTATTTACAGAAATCTATTCATTTGAGTTACATCCAGTTATTTGTAAATGATAATGACCCATGCGATGGGAATACTCTCTCTTGGGACAAAAGTTAAAAACGGGGGGGGGGGGGGGAAGGCCAATTAAATGTTTGTGTTTTTTTAACGTGTCTTCACAGCATGTCAATTCTTCAGAAGGAAGCAGCAAGAGACCAACAAAATTTAATCTTTTTTTTTTAAGCTCTGGAATGATTTTAGTTGACTAGATAAGCAAGATAATTCATACTTTTTGGAAGATAAATGATATACAAAGAAGCTCATGAGACTATTTTAAATTTTGACTATATTCACCTTTAGACTTAATGGATAATTTATCAAAATCATTTCTCTTGCTCAAATAAATGGAACAGAAATTATAAAATGCATCATCAGAAATACTTATTTATTCAAACCACAGCCACAAGTAATTCTGATAACCTAATAAAACCAGAGTTCCATGCAGATACATGTCCACCAATACAACCTTTCACCAAAGTCTTTAAATCTCCTAGAACTAGCAACAGTTGCAGTAACTGTGCCAGTCCAAGCGTGTAGTACAACCTCTCACTCAACTCACAGTCTGATGATATCTCCTTGAGGGTGTGGCTTTTTTGATAGCTATAAGGACATACTGCAAAAAGCTCTGTCTTCTTGTGGACTGGCAACCTACCTCTATTGCTTCTACCTGGGATCATTCCATTTCAGCCTGCCATATTACCTGCAAATCCTGGGAGCTATCACTGACCTGCTATTATACCTGATCTGCTGATTTGTCTCTGCATCCATGAATTATAGTCTTCCCTGCTTCATCCTCCTGCCTCCTATTTTATTTTTCAGTTTCCTGGCTTACTGGCTTCCCACCACTGGCAGCCATGCAAGTCAGGAAAAGTTTAACATCTGACACGCAGACTTCAACCAAACTGAACTTAACCACTTTTACAACTGTGTGAAAATTTTTAAAGAATATACAAACCTCTCTTTGTATATATGCCTGCATGTCATGTCACTGGTTTTGTTTCTGATATCCCTGCCTAACACAAGGCATTATATATACTGACCCTCTCTTTTCTGCAGTAGTGTGTCCTTCTCTAATGACTGGTTTCTCCTTATAGCATGTTGAAAGTAAGTGAATCAAAAGCTTGTGATTCTTGCTTCTAAGTAACATTCAGGCGAGATAAGTTCTTCTGGAAGTCCTTAGTATATCCAATATTTTTGCTAACAACATAATTCATCTGAAATAATTGCATATACTATGGTTTGAATCGCATCTACCTATTCCTCAAAGTGGTATCATACCCAATTGTTGGTAACATTGAGAAGGGTACAAATTCCAGAGCACTTAATTGTGCTCAGGCATAATTGTATGGACTTGTATGAGCCCAGGTGGCATAGTGCGTTAAACATTGGGCTGCAAACCACAAATTGAGCAGTTCAAACTCACCAGATGAGACTTTCTCTTCCCATCAACGTTACAGCATTGGAAACCCACAGGGCCAGTTCTGCTTTTTACCATAGGGACACAAGGGGTCAAAACTGAGGTGTTGTGCTCTTTGTTTTGTTTAGTCTGGTTTGGTAGTGGGGGAGACAGGACCTATACACAGACCAAGAGGCAGTCATTAGAATGGAAGGAGGGGCTACTGTATGATTTAGCATTTGGAAAGGCTTGCATCAGGCCTGTTTTCTTTCACTGTGTTTATTTAATCTGTATAACTGAGCAAATCATCCAAGACTAATCAACAATTTTCAGCGCTGTTGGGTTAGGGGAATTTCATTTCCTATATCAATTCTTCCCAAAGATTGATAACACTGCAGATCAAGAGTGTTTGGGAGCAATTTAAAATTATTCCTGATTGTTTGGACTCGCTTTATTTGGGGTGACTGGAAGTATGTAAGGATTACCACTATTGTAGCTGACTATAAACCCTGGATTATATCCATCAATAAGCCAGTGATTGTGTAGCTTTCCATTTCAAATTCTAAAAAGCCTTTTAAATTTCAAGATAGGTTTTTATAGTAAGTGTTCAATAAATATTACTTACATGAATAAATGAATGGATAAGTGAGCAAACAGCACATTGAATCTCTTCTAAGAGTTACATCTCATATACTTTATTTTCTTGCTGGCTCAATATTTGTAGCTGGTAATAGAATGACTAATTTTCTGAACTGCATCTCTCCGTATGATGGAAATTGCACTACATGTCCAATGGAGATGTTCCATTCATCTGACTTATTCATGGGACTGTCTGAGAAAATGCTGGGCCCCAGGACAAATGTGATTGAGAGGAACACTGCTGGACAGCGTGATTACAAATGTGCCTGCAGTTGGTGACGTGGTTAAAGGTCACAACGCAGCTGTCACCAGGGGACACAGTCTCTTCAGGCTTGTTTCAAAGGTCATTCTCCTTCGACTCAATAGAGCTGCTCCAAAGGCTATTGCACTGAGCCAAAAAGAGAGCCAGACCCAGTGCTAAGCATAGTGATAATCATCCTGGGAAGTCTATAAATCTGTATGGCTTTTCTGACCCTTCGTTGGTTCTAGGTACCTATAATGATTAAGAAGTATGACAAGAGCTTCTTCTTCAAAAATGTTTTTTTTCTAATTCATCCTTAAAAGTGTAATCAGTTTCTCAAGAGATTAAAAAAAACAATGAAGAACAGTGCCTGCCATATGTTAAACACTTATATATTATCCATTTCAATCCTTTTGACAGCCCAGTGATTTCAGTGTCAGCTCCATTTCAATAAATGAGAAATGGGGAATTCAGAGAGGTCAAGTAATTAGGGAAAGGACACTCGCTGGTAGGTAGTAGAAGCAAGATTTTAATCCCGGCTGGATCTGTAGGTCTAAACCTTTCATGGGAACTTTCGTGACAGAGCTTAACCCATGCACACAGTGTTTCCCATGTGCTCATTCACTGTTCCATGCTTCCTAGAACGGCGCCTGGCGCCTGCCTAGTGCACCGTCCGTCAGTAGGCACTGAACGAAGGAGCATCTTTAAATGTCTCATTCACGAGTGTTTTCCCTCATTCTATATTAGAAGGACAGTGTGTTTTCTCATACTTGGGCATTAATAGAAAACTGTCTACCAGGTGGCCTTCCGACAAAATGAAAAATGCCTCTTACGTACACTGTCATCCGTCAGCTGGAAATGTAGGTGGCCTTCTTTCTTTGCTTCAAGATTCTCAATCACTAGCTGCTATCAGGAAAGATGAACACCTTGACCTGTATTTTAAGACACACATATATACACAATATTTATGATAGAATGAAAGCCCTACCTTATATGAATAGTGTTCACATGCACCGGATGTTAACACACAGGATGTGATTCAGTAGTAACCATGATCCAAAAATATTGTACTCAAGACACAAGACTCTTACCTGGAAACAGAGAAGCACTGTTAACTGCTTGCTCTTGGTTTTAACTGGGATAATTTCACTGCCATGTGATGATTGCACCAGGAAAAGAACGAAAGAAAAACTAAGTTTTCTTTACAGAGCTTAACCCTGTAGCAAAATTTGCTGTGAACCTGAAAACATATTAAACCTAGTCTACTCTAAGTTCCATTTCAAAATCAGTAAGTTTACACATTTACTATAAAAAAATCTAAAGCAGTACTTGATAGAGAATCTATATGAGAAACTCTTGAATCAAAGGTCTGTTGGTGACATCCCTGTTGTGTGTACATCTGCAGAAATGCTTTTACCCAGTTGAGAATGAACCTGTGAAGGAAGGAATGAATAAGAAATAGGAAGACAGGACTGGCTGGTTTCGATGATCCAGATGGGGTTAAATCTGAAGTCGTTTTTACCCTTTGACATTTTAAAGAAACACATTCATGTAAAACATCTCCTCTACAGAGATAACACATAGTAATCATGACTGGTTTTGCAGACTACACTACAAGGGGCTGTTTGGTTTTTGTTTGACTTACACAGACTTTCTGGAGATGCTGAACAAGTATGGTTCCAAACACTGATGAATAAGCACATCTAAGCATATACTTTAACAGGTGAAAGAGGAACTGAATTTTTAAAAAAACATTTCTTCTTGTAAATTAGGGATATACATTTCAGATCACCAGTTTATACTCAATAAAAAAAATAAAGTTTAAATCCCTTATCATCTGCACCAATAGTTTACCCCTCATGCCCTCCCTGATTTATCTTCTCCCGCTCTGTCTCACCCCAGGTAGCACCTGTCAACAGCCTAGCCCGTTGCTTTGCTTTCCCTCCTTGTCTTCCCGTCCTTGCCAGTCTGCACATTCAATCCCCTTTGGTAAGAACATCTTCACATGTTCTATTCTGTAAAAGTAGTCTCATATTATATTGCACTTTTATGATTGGCTAACTTTAGGCAGCATAATATTTTTCAGGTCCATCCATGTCATGAGGCTTTTCGTGGTTTAATCACTGTTTTTAGTGATGCGTAGTATCCCATGGTTCATAGGTACCACAGCTATTTTATCCACTCTTCTACTAATGGGAATCCAAATATTTACGATCTTTCTGTCAGCTGCTTCTGGACAGCAGAGCAAAGGGGAAAGCTATGCCCTGTGTGGGTGACAAAGGCCGTTGTAGGGCTGAGTTCCTAGGAGCTTGATATCGTGCCATTTCTCCGGCAGAACTGCATAATATGAGGCGCTTATATTCCAGGCTGGTATTTAAGATGAAAATCGCCATATTTAGGATGATACTACATCTCGATGTAGAATGTTCAACTTACACAGTTTATAGACCAGTATCATTGATATCACATGCAAGTGACATTCTGCTGAAGACCATCTAGCAATCCTTGCACAATGACAGGGGACGCCAGAGCGCCAGCCAGCTTCAGAAGAGGATGTGCAGCAAGGGCTATCACTGCCGGTGTCAGATGGCCCTTGACTGAAAGCACAGAATCCCAGGGAACTGTTTATTGGTGTTCTATTGACTCTGTCGAGGCATCTAATTGTGTGGATCGTCACACACTATGGTTGACCTGGGGAAGAATGAAAACTCCAGAATTCTTCACTTCACTTTTATAGAACCTCTACACACATTAATTTCCCTGCCATGAAAAGACAGAGATCAAGCGTTACGCACCATATATATTCGGGTAGAAGCTGACCCAACTATCAGCCGAGGCACCTCATTTTACAAAAACTGCATTAAAAAAGTGAGAAAAAACTCAACTTATCCACGAGTACATGCAGTAATTAGTCTTTGGATTTAAAATTCTTCTTTAAAGTGTCAGCAATAACTTCGAGTGACCCTATCACTTTTGGAAGTTTCAGAAAAAATGTGTTGCTGATTATAAAATACAGTATTGATGAAAATTTCACTTTATTAATAAATAAATTACAAGTTGTCTGACAAGTCCATCACACCTTCATTTCGATAAATGCTTCTGAGAGAGAGGGAAGAAGGGAGCATCTATGTAGCTGGTTGGAGATTGCATATAAGACTGGTTTGCCCTGGAGCGCGTTTCCTTGGCTAGAAACTTTCATTCTGTCAGTGAGCATAGTCGCATAAGGTTGAGAACGGCAGCCCCAACTCTTTATAGGAAAGCACATCTTTCTGAGAATTGTATGCCTCTGGGGTTACTGCCCTGGTGGCAGAGTGGTTACATATTGGACTGCTAACTATGAAGTATGCAGTTCGAACCGACCACCAAGGGAGAAGACATGGATATCCGCCCTCACAAAGATTTAAAGCATCACAAACTCAAAGGGGTAGCTCTACTTTGTCCTTTAGTGTTGCCATGTGTCAGAATCAACTGGGTAGCAGTGGCTTCCGTGCTTGCTGTCCCCAGTTTTTATGCTTGTATAGCACTGATAGAGTTTTTCTAGTCTCCACTGCTCCCACTGTCATTTGTTGTCCCCCAGGGTGAGAACTGTGGGCCACCTGCCATGCCATATTCCAATCTTAAAACTCCAGGGGCACCCAGAGCTCTGGTGAGCCACCAGATTTCACCAGGTAGCTAGGCATGAGCGAGAGCCTTTGTCACTTGCAGGGCCCCAGATTCAGTGTCAGGTAACTCTGGATTTCCTAGTTTCAGGAGACTCCACATTTCTGTCGTTCTGCCATCTCATTAAAAGTTTAAAATGAAGTTACCGGTGGTCATAATTGCAATCACTTTCCTGGTAGAAGAAACCTTTAAAAATAGCCCTAATTGTGTCTCTGCCTGATGCCAGTCAGTAGCTGCAGACATGACTTTACTTCAGCAAGAGAAACCATCACTTTGCACCAAGTGATAGATTCACTTCATACTCTGACCTGATTTCCTTGAAGACAAAAACAAACAAACAAACACCAAAACCAAACTGAACAAACAAACCACACTGCCATTGAGGCAATGCCAGCTCATAGAGGTCCTACAGGACAGGGTAGAATTGTCCCTGTGGGTTTCTGAGACTGTAAGTTTTGATGGGAGTAGAAAGCCTAGCCTTTCTCTGACTGAGCTGCTGATAGTTTCAAACTGCTGACCTGCTGGATCACAGCCCACAGCATAGCCACTGTGCCACAGGGGTTCCTTGTTTCCCTAAACAGCAGGCGGTCAATACATACTTGTTGGGAGGACTAGTGCTCCCTGTGCTGCCGTCACACCCGAACAACAGCTCCATATTGAGTAGGTGCCCTGGTCACACGGCGGTTAAGCATTTACCTGCTAATTGCCAGGACTGCGTACAAACACATCAGCTTCTCTAGCCAGAGAAAGATGTGCCCTTGTCACTAGGGATCCCAGCTCAGGAGGTATGAGGCAGTTGTGATATACCGCATGGCAATGCGTTGGGGGGTTTTGTTTTCTGTATAAATTGAGTGGTCGCATGTAAGGTTAAAGGTCAGCTCCCTACAACTAATCACGGGTTTGATAGGCGCAACTGTACGGTTGAGCAATATAAAGATTTTACTAAAGTCATAGAGAGCATGGGAGATAAAAGAGAGATTGAAATAATGGAGTCAGACACATGTCATGGTAGCATGCTCACCTCAGCCCTTCTTGGTGGTCCACTTGGAGATGGGAGGCCAGAGGGCAGGAGAGAGGGGGAGGGGAAGGAAGACACAGGGAAAGGGAGCAGGGGAGAGAGAGAGGAGAGGGAGCCAAGGAGAGGCCAAGGGAGGATCTTTCTTGCTAACCCAGGCCTATGTATCTTTGAGGGGGGTGCAAACCTACTAACTACTATATGCCACAGGAAGGGGTTGCACGATAGGTTATACAGCAATGAGAAGGGGCAATCTAGGGATATACACCCTAGAGGAAGAGGAGGGATTGAGAGCACACATATGACAAGAAGGGTGGATCCTAGATTCAGAATGGCAGCCTAACTTTGGATGTCACTGAGCAGGTTTGACCTGTTCTCTGGATCTCCATAGAAACCATTACATAGGGTGTAAACCCACCCTGCAGGGACCAAATTGATGGCCACAAGCCTTTCCGTCAAAGTCATCCATTGTCCCTAACAGCAGGGAGCGGGATCCACCTGTGGTGGGCCCAGACAGTTGTCTGGCAACTGACTGCCTTCAGGGAGGGAATTTGACATCATTTACCATTAGCTGCAAGCAGTGTCCTAAGTCTCTTTGGGGGAGATGACTTGGGAGAAATCTTTCTGTTTCCCACTGTCCTGTGTCAGGAAGCTTCTCTGCATTTGTTTCCTGGATATTTACAGTAGCGTCTTGAGCCATGTCATCATTTTATTTATACTTTACACTTAAGGGACCTGAAATGAAGTGACTCAACCAATGGGATCTATTAATAGGGTATTTAGCCAGTGATAAAGGCGACATTCTAACTTGGGGGAAGTAGCTCTCTGGAGCATTGCCTTACATTAACTCTTCAGGGACTTGGATAATTCTAGGGTTCTCCCACAGCACCCTGTTGAACCCGTCACCTGACCAGAAGCTTGTCTTCATATTCCTTCCATCTGGCCTGCACCAACCAGTCAATCACACCAATGCCATCTCCCTTTGCACCTGGGAAGGCTCTTAAATCTTCCAACCCACGGCCCATTCTATCACTCCCGGACCCCGCTCCTGCAAACTGACAGCATTCACTTTCTGCCTTGATTCTGTTGGCTCCCAGCACTACGCCAGATGGTGAAGGCTTTAGGATTGTTGCTTTGTGTTGTTTTTCTAATTTAACAAATGTCCAGCAAATGCATAAACTACTCCAAAGCACCACTGAAATATCCCAAATTGCACACACTGGCTCCTTGTTTACAAACACTTTACTGCTCTTCTCCAGACCTGTGTTCTCCAAACAGAGCTATATTGAGATGAATTGGTTGGAGCTTGCAAAAAGGTGGCTGAGGCTGGGAGGGCAGTTTGCAGAGAGGCTTATTATGTTCGGCCTGGATTTTGCTCGCTCACTCCCAAACAAGATGAACCAGGATGGAATGAACCACTGCACAGAATGCTGCATTTTCGATGCTCTAAGAAGGCAGGCCAGAATATAAATGGGTTTGGTTATGTTTTCATCCACAGCGGAGCTCTCTGCCGGTACTCTGATTTCTTTGCAATAAACTGAGCGGAGACATCTGTGACTATTCTGTAAGTTTCTGATAACTTGGGACACACGTCTACAGAGGGAAAATGTTCTCAAATGAGCTTTTTGTGATTGAGCTTTGTTCGTGCCTCCATAATAATGGGACTTGTCAATTATGACCACACATCTGTACCACAAAAAGAAGGTAGCCCAGAGAGAAAACAACCAATGCCCAGTCAATCTCAGAGACGGCTGGAATCCACGCAAGGAGAGCACGTAAATGTGCAAATTTCCAGTTGCCAGGACTGCATGAGTGCCTTAGCTCTTTCCGAGCCCTTCCTCCCTTTTCTTCTCCCTGGAGTCTCTTTGATTTTTATTTATTTTTAACATTTGCCACCTTTCAATGTCTGCATCTGAGCTACTACCCTTGAAGTGGTTCCCAAAGTCCTTCAGATTCGTACAGTCACTCTGAAGTCCATCTCATGGAAAATCAACATTTCTTCCACTGCCAAGTACATAACTTTAAGCATCTCTGATTCTGCCATGTGAATGAAACATCATATTTTATTTTCATATGATTTGATAGCATAGTGTTGATGTAGTAATAATAGTGATATAGTGCTATAATTAGTTGTCATCTCGTCATAATAATTCAGCTCCGGTATCCCTAAGGCTCCACCTCGCAGGCCCCCACATGCCTCTATGGTCAATAGAAAAGTGGTTGAAAGGAAAAGGTCTAGAACCCGTCAGGTGTCCTGGGAATGCTGTGACATATGACCACGTATTATGTGACTACTCTCACAGTTGTGGGTGCTGGAAATCCAGATGCCTTACGAAGTCATGCTCTCTGAAGGTCCTGGAGAAACTGGTCCATTCCTATCTCTTAGCTTCCTGCGTTAGTGGTAACCCTGGGCATTCCTTGACTTACACATTCTTCACACCCATTCTCTTCCTCCATGATCACATGACGTCGTCCCTGTGTCCCCATCTGTGTTTCTTCTTATGAGGGCATCGATCATATTGGATTAGGACACACCCTTCTGACCTCATCGTAGCGCAAGTACATCCCCCAGAACTATTTTACCTTCTGTACATAATGTGCCCACCTTGATAACGTACATACACACAGATATCATGTGAGTACCATGCATGGGAAATTAAAGAGTGATGGGGTTGCATCATTTGCAACAAACATTATAAGGTGCTCACCATTTTCTTAAAATTGCAGTATTTCCATACAAGCTCCTATTGACAAGCCTCGGGGTTAAGATATCAACAGATTTGGGGGAGTGCATCATTCACATGACTAGAGGGAAAAGGAGAAAAGCAGTAACGTCATATCACAAAGGAGGAGCCCCCAGACCTATAGGAATTGATGCGCTTGATCATCTAATTTAAATGGCACACTGGCCATGTCTTACGTATGTGTTTGAGCCCTAATTGAGAATTGGTAAGAGTCAGGAACTTGCTATCCCTGCCATTTTGTTCCCTACTTTGTTCTTGGGACCCCTCCCTGGTCCCTTGCTCTCTGGTTGTTAGCTGCCTGGAGATGGTTGGAACCCATGATGGTCTTGTTTACATGTCCAACAACACATTCTCCTGCCCTGCTTCATCTTCACAGTCCCCAGAGGGTTGCAGCCCATCAGCGGGATGACGGCACTAACCTCTCTCACTGAGGGCCACCCTTCACACCTGCTCTCTGCTTCACCAAACACGGAGTTTCTCTCCAGCCATCAAGAAAGGCCTAAGGCAGTGGGTTGGACAATGATGTCTATTGTGATCCATAATTTCCATTGCTTAATTTTCAGAAGTGGATCATCAGGCCTTTTTGTAAAGTCTAGTCCATCTAGTCTAAGAAGCTCCTGAATCCTTTTCATTGTGGGTGAGCCTGTTATGACATAAGAAGTTTTATTGATGCTAAAATTATGAGGTACAGTGCTGAGTTATTATTTGCATCAATCCACCGATGGTTTCTTGAATTGTTTGTATCCAAATTTAGGTGTTCAAAATATGTTGTGAGTTCCAGGAGTTTCTATATCACTAGGGATATATATATATATATATATATATATATATATATATATGGAAATACAGTAACTCTTTAATCAGAATTGCTGTTTTAGTTAGATCTCCTGGTAATATGAATACTCAATATAGTGTGAGATGCAATGTACCAAAGAATAGGATCTATTTAAAAGTAAAGTAAGAGAATCAGTAAAATTTAAAGATAATGCCTTAAAAAAGTTGCGAGTCATTTTTCAGCATATATCAGTGTAGCTTCAGTTTTCATCTAGCATGTGAAACTTTGTTTCCCAACTCACTCTATTTTGAACTATGACTTTGGAATGTACCCCTCCATCATAGCATTGTTATCAATCTTGGCTCCGGGCTATCCCATTGAACCCCAAAGTACAGTTACAAAATAAGAGGGAGGTCTTCTTCCTTGAATATACGTCTGATTCTTAGCACTTCACACACACATACACACACACAGACATATACACATGACATACACATCATACCAGTTCTACTCAGGGGCCAGGTCATGTGCTTTCCCCGTAACATCAGCGCATTGCAGGCCCTTTTCCAGGCCCGCCGTATCCCCAACCTGCTCCTGAAGGAGCCAACACCAGGTTGCCATCATGAAGCCCTCCATTTCTCACCACAGGTCATTGCAGCGGGGCGTGATTATGAAAGTAATGGACTTTAATTCAAACTAATGACTGAATAACTAGTCATTTATTCTCCCTCAGAGGAATTTTCATCTTTCTAATGGGATGTTGTGAGTGCAATTACGTCTATAATTTGTGGAGTTTCCCCTGGTGTAACAATGGGAGCTGGGAACAATTCTACACTGGAGTGGTGTCTGAGGGTGGGGCTGGCCGACCTCAGAAGCAGGCCCAGGAGCAACGCCGTGATGTCAGCCTTTTTTTGGTCGACAGTGCCAACGTCGCTGTCACTCTTCATTTTCTTGTAATGGTGGTTCTAATGGGGAAGGCCAAATATGTTCCTATTACATAGGCTGTTTGCTCAAAAATCAGAAAGTCCTTTAATGTGCAAACTGCTTGATCCCTTACTGTGTGAGTTATCTATAACTACATCAAAATTGTTATAAACACGGAGGCTTAAACACGTCTTTATTGTTGCGTTTCTTGTCTTTACGTTCCATCGACACCATTCCCATTCACAGTGACCTTCTATCCTACACTTCCTAGCCCCTCACCTCTCTCCCAACTTTTGCTATGTCTGAGCCCGTGGCCACAGCCTCTGTGCTGTTCCATGTGACTGGGGATCTTCTTCTTTTCCATTGACCCTGGGCTTTACCAAGCATGAGGTTCTGTCCCAGGGACTGATCCCATCAAATAACATGTCCAAAGTACAGAAGGCCAAATTTTGCCATTCTTTAATCAAAGGGATATCCCATCTGTACTTCTTTCAATTATTTATTATTATTTTTTTTAGCATTCAGCTGCTAACTATAATACCCAGGATGCAAACCCAACATTTACTCAGCCGGAGAAAGATGTGGCTGCTTCCGTTAAGACTCGCATGCCCTGGAATCCCTGTGGAGCCAGTTCTACTACCTAAGGCTTGACTCTCATGTATTTTAGTCACATTCTGGAAGCATCTCTGCTCACTGGTTCAGGATTTCTCATGAGATTTTGGTTAAGTTGTTGGACATTTGGGCAGGCTTCTCATGGTCAACTGAAGAAGGATTAACTCTCAAGTTAACGCAGGAGGTTGCTGGAAACCTCAGTTCCTCACCACAAGGACTTTTCCATAGGCAATCTCATGCGTATCGGTATATCGGCTTCTGGCTGCGTCTCAGAACACAGGTTCAAGAAGGAGAGTGCATTCGAGAGAATACTAGCAATGAAATGTAGCACCTTTCTAACCCAATCTTGGCTACTGCATCTCATAAATTCTGCCAAAGTCACTACGTCCAGAGCACAGTCTAGGAGAGAGAGCGGTTAAGCTTTACCTTTTTAAAGGGAAGAATATAAACACGCTGTGCATTTATTTTTAACTGCTACATCTACGTCAGAAGCAGGGGAACTGAAGTCAAGATGAGGCCCAGCCTTGGAGTGTGTCGTTTTTGTGCTGCTGCTTGTGCCAGGGTCTGTAGGGAGTGTGAGGCGGAAGTTAGAAGAGCTCTTTTAAGTCCTATTTTGTAGGGAACAGCAACAGAGAGGAAGACCTTCGATAAGATGGCATTGACAGTGGCTGCATCAGTGGGTCCAAGCATAACACTAATTGTGATAATGGCACAGGAAGGACTGGGACATTGTGTTCTGTTGTACATAGGGTTGCTATGAGACTCCATAGCACCTAAAAATAGCATAGATAGATAGATAGATAGATAGATAGATAGATAGATAGATAGATAGATAGATAGAGACGGGGGTGGGGAATTGTTTTTCTTTTCTGGGCATCTGTAATGCTATGCCTACTCTATATACCTATCAGGAATTCTGTGAAGCTAAAATAAAATAATGGCTTTAAAACCACTTTGGAATGGACCGGGCCAGCATAATGGCTGGGAGTGGCTATTTCCTTTCTTGCTTCCTAATTTCTCCTCTCAGGCTCAGAGAGCCTCAAGACACTCCTTGTTTACTTTGGATTACTGGAAGCTTCCCTTACATTCACCAATTTCCTGCCCACTGTGTTTAAAAAACTCTCTTCTAATCTCCACAATTTGGTTTCTCAGACCTTTGACCATTGGAAATTCTGCTCGGTAATGTACTTATGGATTGGATGCCAAATTCACAGATGGTCTTCTGCATTTATACTCTGAAATTCTATAGTTTCCTTGAACTTTTATTGATCATTATGAATAGGCCACATCACATGATGTAATGATCCTTCTGTCCTTCCCTTTAAATGGATTTGAATCACTAAATCCCTTATCCACCCAACACCAAACCTCCCTTGATAGGCTGACCATTCACCCTTGCCATGTTTTGTCCTTGTAGGACAGAACCCCCCCAACCTAAACTTCTTCTGATTGCTTACCCTTCTGTTCCTTTGTCACCATAGCGCTTCTCCAAGAATGGCAAGTTTCTCAAGTTCATTTCCTCCTCATTTAACCTTTTATCCTAGAAAACCATACTCTTACATGACAAAGTAGAACTTACTTGTCAATGGGCTAAATTAGAGATGTGAATTTAGCCATGTATTGACTGTCGCTTTAACTCATTTTATCACCAGTAAAATAAGGGTCAAGGTATCTACATCGGAGAGTGGCTGTGAAAATGTACTGAGTGGAAAGCACCAGGGAAAAGAGAGGGGTCCTTCGATTAGAGGACAAGCAAAAGACCCCATAGCGTGGATGAGCTCCCTCTCTAGCTCTGTTGGGTTTTCTTGGCTCACTTGGTGACCAGACTTTTCTTCTGTGGCAGCAATGGGTTGGTTCCAACCACCCACCTTTAGGCTAGTATTCTGATGCAAACCGTTTGAGCCACTCAGGGTCACTGTACATGGAAGGCCATGGGTTTGTACATTGCACATCTGGTAAGGAGGACTCACCGACACATCATCATTAGAGGAGGAGGACAGACAGACAAACCCACTGCCATCGAGTCAGTGCTGCTTCATAGCAACCTTGTCAGCCGAAGTAGGACTGCTTCTATGAGGGTTTCCGACTGTAACTCTTTACAGAGGTGGAAAGGCCTATCTTTCTCCTGTGCTGACCTTGCAGTGGGCGGCCAATGAACAGCCACTATGCTTTTAAAATGCAGATTCTCAGAGTCCCTTCTTAGACAGTATCTAGAGATAGGTTTAGCGAGGGTGTATTTTCAATAACTTCCCTAAGTAACTCTCATGGAAACTATAATTAGAGATTTTTTACTCCCAGGGAAATGTCCTGGCTCTTCAGTCCAGGGAAAGACAAGCTATCTTTTTCTTCCTCCTGGTTGAATTCCTCCAAAGACTACAGAGAATTCACAAATGGGCTCATCATGGTACAAGCCATTTTCCCGACCGAAAAGAGGTAATATCCTGAGAAAAAAGAGTTGCAGATCTCCCTGAAGAGCTGTCTTCCAGGATGAGGTACAGGTTGGGGTAGTATATAGATTTTCTTTCTTTTTTTCCACCTTCCCTTTTGAATTTTCTCTAGCCTCTCTTTCCTTTTCTTAAGAGCACCTAACTAAGCATTTCTTTGCCTTTTTAATATTTATTCAACTTCCAGGCATTGGTGACCTCACTTACCACTGCACTGCAGGTACATTATGGACATTTTTATCAGAACTTCGGAACCCTTTCTGTTTTAGTCTATTTATCACGGACTTAATAGCAGCATCTTAACATCTCTGTAAGTCACCCATATTATATAAAAAAATGGAGACTGCTTTAATTACATCCATTTTTCACTAATCCTTCCTTTCTCTCTGTTACTCATTCCAAACAAGCTGAAGCATTTCCCAAAGTAAGTGGATGGCAGTAAGTTGACCTTTAGAAGTAAACTCCAGTCTGAGATGGGAAAGGGACTTCTTTACTCACTGCCAGGATACTACCTGTCTAGAAATTGGCTCTCGTCTTAGCACCCCATAACCTAGACTACACTGTCCCTCTCTTCAGACCCTTGATGTTCAAGGATTTGGATCAAGGCAGGGACATTTCAGGGAAGAAACAAAAGGATAGGTGCATCAATGAGCAAGGATTTAAAAAATTTTTTCCTTCAAAAGAAAAAAATCATAGAATCCTGATTGGACGTTTTATATATGAAATAAGTAGAGTCAAAGAAGAAAATATGTTTGGGTTCCTTTTATAAAGATCTTTGAATGGTAGAACAAGGCATTTGTTCTTTTATATTTGTCAAGGTTTCTGAGAGCACAAAGCAACAGTGGCATGTACTTCAAGGAGGGTGTGCAGCAGTAAGTGAGCACGGATGATGGATTTGTAATCCGGGATGTGCATATTAGTTCTCACTAGCATTTAGTCACCATGTGGCCTTGAGCATGTGATGTAAACTTTCCACTTTCTTAAATGAGGAACAGGGGCAAAGGTTCCATTATGAGGCTATTTTGAGGATGCAAGGAAAGGATTGAGCGACAGCTTTGTAAACTCTAAAGTAATATTATGTTTTTTACTCTATTAGTAGAATGCAAATGGTTATATAAACAATGTACAGGTTTACCCATGTGGCTGCTATTTTGAACTGCCATGTCGTGTCAGCCGTTCAAATCCAGCAAAGATGAAACTTTTGACTTCCTTAAGGATTTTCATGGGCAATCAGGTTTGAGAATTCCTACTACTAGAGAAAGGTACTGGGCTCTTCAATCCTGATAAAGACAAGCTGCCCTTTCATTCTGCTGCTTGACTTGCTCCAAGGATGATAAAGGAACCTCACACACCCACACGGGCAGTTCTGCCTTGTCTTATATGGACACTGTGATTGGGAATTAACTCGAGGGCAGGGAGTTTTGTTTTGACACAGGTGGTGACCAAGAGCCTTGGTAGTGCAGTGGGTAAAATGCTCCGCTGCTTCAGGAAGAGAAGATGGAACGGTCTGCGTCCATAAAGGTGAAACCGTCTTTGCAGCTTCATGAGGCAGTTCTTCTCTATAATACGGGGTCACAGTGGCTTGGAAGAGACTCAATGGTGAAAGAGTCAATGCTAGCCCTGGTCTCTCTTCCATTGCATCCCTTCTTTCTTGAGATAAATCTTTTTCTGCTGGGGGCCACGTTCCTGAGTCTTATTCCTCTGTCCCATCCTGCCTCTTTACTTTGACATGCTCTCAGGAGAGACCAGTCCCAGGAGTAGGACTTCATGCTTGGTAAAGTAGAAGGGCAGCCCAAACCCAGGAAAGTGGTGTTTCAGTTCTGTTGTACAAAGGATCATTGGAGTTGGAATTGGTCAGATGGCACCTAACACCAACAATATCCATCCTCTACCCTTTAGAGTCTCTCACCTCCTTACGGCCTCCCAAGGGTCTGCATAGTCTGCCCACATGTTGCTAAGAGTAAATGCTACTTTCCAGCATACCGCTAAGAGGATGCTTAGATTTGTGGTTTCTCTGAATCCTTGTTTTTGATGGATGTGCGACAGTGAAGGGAAGTGTCCCTTTGCATAACCATGGAAAGGGGCGAAACCACAAAGGAAGCAACCCTCCTTGTTGTTGTTGTTGTTGTTTCAGGTCCCATCAAGTAGATTCTGACCCACAGCAACATTGTTCACAACAGAAGAAAACACCGCCTGCTCCTGGGTCGTGCTCTCAGTTGTTCATGTGCTGGAGCCCATTGTTCCAGCAATGGTGTCATTCCATTCCCCTGAGGGCTTTCCTCTCTCTCGATGCCCCTCTACGTTATCAAGCATTTTGTCCTCTCCAAAGACTGGCCTATCTTGATGACATGTCTCAAATATGTAAGATGAAGTCTTGCCACCCTTGCCTGTAAGGATTGTTCTAACTGTACTTCTTCCAAGACAGATCTGGTTGCATTTTTAGCAGTCCACAGCACTATTAATGTTCTTCTGTAGCACAATTCAAATGCACACATTCAGTGCATATGAGCCAATGGAAAACGCCATGGCTTGAGTCAAAGCAAGCTTAGCATTTTCCAAAGGCACCTTGTTGAATGCACCTATTGCAATCCCTAGGTAGACAGAACCACAGGTTATTGCAGAGCCTAAACATAAAGAGATGCATGGGTTGGTTGTCATCAACACTATGGTAGCAGCTAAAATCACCGGGAGACACACTCTCCAAAGAAGGTAGCTTAAGCTCTGAAGATTGGAAGGTCAAGAACTGGATGGAGAGGTGCTCTTTACTCCATGGACAGCAGGACCTAAAGGCACTGGAGAAGAGGGGTGGTCAGACAGAAAGCGGTGATCCAGGTCTGAATGTCCTCACTGATCCCTTGCGTTCCAGCATGTTGCAGGTCTGGAGATGTAATCGGAATTGTTCAATAGAGGAAAGGGTTTTAAATGACATTTAAAAATAATTAATGATTAGTTCTAATGGATGTTTCCATTTAACTTATGCAGTTATGACATTAGAGTTGCCAAGTACTTTTGCCTCAAGATATCAACATGGGTGTGCTTTCTTCATGTGTTTGCACAATTGCCTTGTATATGGCGGTGGTGGTGATGGCGGCAGTGGTTGTGGCGGTGGCGGTGGCATAGCCAGTCTGAAAGCTGTGCCGCAGTACACGATCCTTTGCTTTTGCAAGAAACCAAGGCGAGTTGAATACGCATCCTTTAGTCATTCAACAGCGCAATGTATAGAGCTCACCACAGTGGTGAAAACCCGACGATGAAGTTATTTATGCTTCTGTTTATACGAAAGCCTCATTCCCAAACAGCAACTTTGCCCAAAGGGTCACAAGCTAGTGGGCCCTTGTCTGCATATCTGTGAAGCAATGAAGGAGACAGCCTAAGAGTGTGTTTGTAAGAGTGGGATGTCTCATTTTGCTTTATTTCCTTGGCTGTGTATCAGCATGGTGTTCACTGATTACAGACTGAATTCTCAAATGTGTATACCCTTTAAATGTCCTTACGAGCTGTGTGTGACAATGAACCTCAGTGGCAGTATTATTTCAGCCATGCACCGTACTATCCTTTCGGCTATGAAGATGCTCCAAGAGATTACTCTATACATAATAGAGCAAACCGGAGATAATATAAATCAAGTCTTGCCCTTTCAGGTGAGACCAATTTAAATTTAAATACCAGATGGCTTCAAATAGTTCTCAGCGATCAGTCTACCAGAATAATTAGCAGAAATAACCTGGCTAATACTGATAAGATTTTTGAAATTTAAATGGACTGCTTTTAAATGAGAAGGAATTTATTATTTTTTTTAAATCTGACAACAGGTGATAGAATGGATCTTGGAAAGTTTTAGCAGGTCATAAATCTGTTAGAAGCATAGCAGTTAAAATGTTTTTAGTGGTTTTGTTGCTTGAACTCAAAATTTTAAGCATAGTTCCCTGGATAAGGCGAATACATGGCAGTCACCTTTATGCCACAGGGGGGTGGGGGTAAGGTGGTGTAGCTTCTCTGAACATCAGTTTCCTCTCTATATAAAGGAAGAATAATGGCTGGCGTGTGTGCGGGACTGTTGAGGGATAAGACGAGCTAATGTTATAGGGAAAACTGTTGAGGGATAAGACGAGCTAATGTTATATGGAAGAGGGGGGAGAACTACACAGAACTCCAATTCACCTCCGTTGAATTGATTCTGACTCATGGCAAACCTATAGGACTGAGTGGAATTGTCCCTGTGGGTTTCACAGAGTATAACTCTTTAAGGGAGCAGAAAGCCTCCTCTTTCTCCCGTTAATAGGGTAATTGATCTGAAATCAGAATCCTTATTTATCAGCCTGAAATTCTCATACATTCTTATCTAAACAGATGGATTGTCTTCAAAGGTGCTCCCCCCTCCCCCCCCCGGATTCATTAGCAAATTAAGTTTTTTGCTTTTAAGTTTGAGTGACCACACTTAGATTCTTTTGGCTTCTGAGAGTTTTCCATTCCACATGTAACTGTAAAGTAATGAGCTGTTTTAAATCAATTAATCAAACTTTTAAAAACCGGAAAATGTATGCTAATTCAAGGTTATCATCTTAGGAAGCCACATTGTTATTTCAGTAAATTCCCTTCCTATTTTCCACAACTCTTGTGCCATGCTGTTTGAGATGTGAGTATAGATCAGTTTGTGAGTGTCTGGAAATCAGTGTCATAGCTATGAAAATAAAGTGGTCAATCTGCCTTATTTACAAATTTCATTCTGAATTTCATTTGGGAGGTAAAAAATCTAAACCTACACAAAGTGCTGCAAATTTATTGCACTTTGCTATCATAAAAAATACACTGCATGTGGGAGAAGGATGGCAGGGGGAGACACTATATCTTGTCCCACACCATATCCTTCCCTCCTCAAATTCCTGAATTGTTGTGCCTCAATCATCTTTTTTGTGTTTGCTTTCTGCCCTCTCCTGCTTTTAGACCTTCACCCAGATCGGTTCCACTTTCTGTATGTTCTTTCTTCCATTAGTTTATAGAAAGTCACCCATGATATCTTGGGTGTAGCTCATTTAAACTGCTTTGCTAAAATCTTCCCAATTCCTTGCTTTCCCCTCTGGACTCTGTCCTCATTATCTTGTCGTTTTCGGATGTGACATTGTTTCTCTCACTATACTGTACGTTCTCAGGAATCAATGAGAGTCAGATGAGATCTGAGGCAAAAGGGCAAGAGGCCAGAGGCCTTGTCTTAGACAGATCTTCAAATTGCAGATGAAGAGACAGAGGTTCAAAGGGGTTAAGTGACTTGCCCACATTTGAGCAGATAGCACCTGTTATGTCACTGTGATGTCAGTGTGATTCCGATACGTGTTACAAAGCACTGAGCTTTATCTAAACACCTAATAAATTAAAATAGACTCTATGATAGATAAATTGAATTTAAAAAATAAACAAACAAATTGGACACTTACAAAGATTAATAAACCAAACAATACCAACTGTAGACATGATCGTTTGATATTCTAAAGGGTCATGTTGCTATCAATGCAAATAATTGGGAGAAATTTTGGGATTGCTAATAAAAGTGAAAATGTTAACTCTACAGTTCATAAATCCAATCCTAGTTAAATATTCTAGAAAAATCCCTTGATTGGATATTCATTCATACACACACACACCGAATTGAAGTAATCTTTTTTATGGTTGCAAAATATTGGATATTATCTAAATCTACACCGATAAGAAATAGAGTAAATAAGTGTGTCATATGCAAGGAAATAGTATTCTCAAGTATGAATATTAGTGAAGTAGAACTCATGCATAATTATGCTAAGTCTACAAAAATGTTCAGTGAAAATAATAAGGCAAGAAATGCATAGAGGGAAACTATTTATGATAAGTTTTAAACCTGCAAGTAATGCTATCTATTGTTTTAGAGCAACATATGGAGGCAAAAAAAACACCCCAAAATAATAAAAATATAAACAGGAAAGATAACAGAAACTGGAGAATGTTGGGGAAAAGGGCGAAGTTGATGGCAGAGAGAAGGCGTCAAAGAGGAGTACATCAGACTTCCCGAGCATTGGACCAAACAAACCAAAAAAATCATTTTCAAGCTCTGTGATTCGAATGTGCCTGTTTATCTATCTATTTACTTATTTATTTAGGTACACACACACACAAACTAGACTCATGCCATCAAATGGATTTCAATGCATAGTGATTGACCCTCAAGGACAGATGAGATCGAGACTGCCCATGCTGCAAATCATGACAAGGACAGGAGGCTTCATTTCTCTCCTGCAGAGCAGCTAGTGGACTTGGACTTCTAATCCTAGGTTTTGCAGCCCAATGTGCAGTCCATCCACTATGCCAACAGGCTAGCTATACCTTAGATACCTAGTAATATATTTTATAAACCTCTTCAAATGAGTTATGACACTCATGTGTCCTTCAGCAGAACAGATAAACACAATGTGGTAGATGCAGTTCATGGAATATCAACTGGCCACAAACAAGAATGAAGTTCGGAGACTTGCTACAGTGTGCAGAGGACTTGAAAACAGTATGTCTACCTAGAGAAACCAGACACAAAGGCACACACAGTAGATGATGTCCCTTAAAGGAAACATTCCAAAGAGGCAAATTCATGTAGACAGAAGGTAGGTTAGAGGTGAGCAGGCCCTGAGGGTAGGCAATGTAATAAGTACATTGAAAACTTAAGGTTAGGATGGCATTGAAGAATTTTAAGTAAATAGCAGTAAAAGTTAAACAATATTGTGAATGTAATGAATGTGACTGAATGATATACTTAAAATGCTTAAAATAATAAATGTAACATGATTTAGTTTTCTTCTTTTTTTTTTTTTACCACTCACTCACAAAAAACTTCCAATGCTTTGTAGATTAGGTAATTCCAAAATGAAATTCCCAAAGGTGCTCTGAGCGATGTTAGAAGAAATGAGAGAAATGTGTAACCCCTCCGATGACTACTTTGAAGATAATGATAATTTCCTGTATTTAGACACTCTAAAGTGTTTAGCAAAATAATCCACCACGTGTGTGGGAGTACTGTTTGTTTTATGCCCAGTTAACTTTGAATGAAATGCTTGCATTAGCTAACTATCATCAGAGGCATAGAGAGCGATGTCAGAAGCAAATCCCAGCAGCGAAAGAGGCCTGGTTAGAGCTCCTGCTTTGTGTATTGGATCCTAGGTTCCCCATGCGCTAAGAGAACAAGACTATTTTCCGTGTCATTCTTTTTGTAACTAGGGCTGGCCTCCCAAGAGTGCCATGCCCAGAAAATGTCAGAGGCAAGAGAGATGATTCATGGAGCGTGTGTTTTGTTTTGTTTTTAAATTCTTTGATAACTGAAAGAATTATACGCATCTTAAAGTAGAAGACACTTACGGGAACATTGAGTTCTGACTTTGGGTTCCCAGGCACAGACACCTAGATGCTGAGAGGTACAGCATCGTCCCAAGGTCGAGTGGGGACCTAGAGGGAAAGAGGCAGACAGGAACAAACATGCCTTTCCCACTTCATCATGAAGCCAGCCAATCAGGAGTTACGAGGGAACTGGAACCCTAAACCAGAAAGAACTCTAATGTCTATCAACTGACCATGAAGGAGCTTATCCTTACAACCTTGGTGCTTCAGTGGTGGAGTGCTTGCCTTTCCTACTGGGGACCCTGTTTCTCTATTCTTCAAAATACCTCATGTGCAGCTAAACAGGCTCAATGGAGTCATGCATGTTGCTATGACGCTTCCAGACTAAGAAGGATTAGGAAGAAAACCTGGTGATCAACTGCCAAAAGTAAGCCAATGAGAACACTACCCCTATCTGCAACAGTTGTCGGCATAGCAAAGGACCAGTTGTCCTTACATTTTTTTGTGTTAACCTTGCAGTTATTACCCCAATGCCTAATGCACAGAACCATCGGGGCTCCATACAACCTCCCCACCCAAAAAAACAAAAACCATCAAGTCGATGCTGTAGGACAGGGTAGAACTACTCCGGACACTGTAACTCTTTCTGGGAGTAAAACCCCTTGTCTTTTCCCAGCAGAGCTCCTGATGGTTTTGAACTGCTCACCTTTTGGATTGTGGTCCCACTGGTAATTACTGCCCCACCAAGGCTCCCGTATGGCGCCATGCAAGGGATTGTTACGTCCCAACTGAAAGCAGCTGAGTAATAGAAAATGAAGCACCACAGGAACTGAGGACACGTTGCCATAGGAATGAACCTCAACACAAGCCAGATACGCGTGCACAAAAAGTGTCCCACAGGTTTGTCCGATTCTACTCCTCTGAAAGATCCAGCAAAAGGAATCTATAAAGATAAAAAGTAAATGAGTGGTAATCTGGACTTGGGTTATTAAAGGGCCGTGCCTACAAATAGGCCTGAGGGGTTGCTTTGTTGTGATGACAATGAACTCAAGTTGGATGTAGTGAGGGTTTCACAACTGGGCAAATTTGCCTAAGGCAAATTTCAATGGATTGATTGAGTTTTATATTAGGTAAATTGTATTACCATATGATTTTTTAAAACAAATAGAGAAACGGTAGCTTTTCATTGAAAGACTCAAGCTCTCTACTCCACCTTTCCACCTCCCCTAATACTGGCTTATGAATTCAGCTGCTAACTGTTCAGTCATTTAAATCCACCATCTGCTCTATTGGAAAAAGACCAGACTCTCTGCTCCTGTCACAATCGACAGCCTCAGAAACCCTATACAGGTCCTCTTTAAGTCAGAACCAATATAATGGCCATAGGATTGAGGTTTGGATTTTAATAGTTCTTAGTCAGATCCTTGGTGGCATTGTGGGTTAAATGATATAGGGCTGTCTGCTCACCTAAGGATTGACAGGTTTAGAAACCCTAAGGAGCAGTTCAACTCCTTCCTATAGGACTGGTATGACTTTGAATCTTTTCTGTGGCAGTGGGCTTGGATCTCCAGTTCAGACTTCTTGAGGGATCCCTTGTATTGCAGTGGTCATGCACTCCACTACTGTGTGATACACGGGCTGTCTGAACCCAGCCAATGACTCTGCCTAAAATGGACTTGGTCAGCAGCTAAGTGTTTCAGTCTGGAAACTTCGTGAGTCCATTCTCATTGGTCACCTTGTGTCTCTATAAGTCAAAAGATACTTGGAGGCACCTTTCTACAACTACACGATTTCTTCATTATGTTTTTCAGGCCACATTATTCCATAGCAGAAATTAACCTTTTTTTGAGACTTAATTTTTTTGTTTTACATTTTATTAGGGGCTCATACAACTCTTATCACAATCCATACATATACATACATCAATTGTATAAAGCACATCCGTGCATTCTTTGCTCTAATCATTTTCAAAGCATTTGCTCTCCACTTAAGCCCTTTGCATCAGGTCCTCTTTTTTTTTTTGCGCCTCCCTCCCCGCTCTCCCCTCCCTCATGAGCCCTTGATAATTTATAGATTGTTATTTTGTTGAGACTTAATTTATGGCAACCACTTAGGCATTTTATTTATTATTAGGCTTTGAACATTTCTTCACAGCCCTGTGAGTGAGAAAATGCTTATTAACTTTCCATTCAGGAAGAATACCCTCCGCATATCTGATACTAAAAGAACTCAAGAAAAAATTCAAACCTTGAGTTTTAAGACTGAAAGTTTATTTGGGAAAAATAATGAATAATTAATTGAGAATCCAAAGAAAATGGAAAGAAAACACAGAGTCACTGTACCGAAAAGAACCAGTCAGCATTCCTCCATTTCAGGAGGTGGCATGTGGACAAGAACAAGGGAACTGAGGAAAGAAGTTCCGACTTCACGCATTAGTCCAAAGCAAGGCTCCAGGAATTGATGGAATACCAATTCTTCCAGTCAGTTGGCCACGTAGATGCCTTCCAAGCTTATGAGTGTAGCGGAGTGAAGGTTTCTACTGCTTCACCAGCTTGCTGAAACATTTTGTCCTGTATGTTACATGGATCTTCATTGAAGCACAGGATTCTACAAAGATGTGTATTTGTGTTTTATTGACTATGCAAAAGAATTAGGCTGTATAGATCATAACAGACTATGGATAGCCTTGAGATAAATGGGAACTCCAGAACTCTTTACTGTGCTCCTGAGGAACTTATATGTGGAAAAAGAAGAGTTATGTAAATTGAACAAGGGAATAGTACATGGTTCAAAATCAGGAAAGGTGTACGTTATGGTTGTGTCCTCTCACCATATATTTTCAATTTTTATGCTGAGCATGTCATCAAAGAAGCTGGTTTATGTGAAGAAGATTTGGCATAAGTATTGGAGGAAGCCTTATTAACAGCCTGTGATATGCAGCTGACATAACTGCTTGCTGAAAGTGAGCAGGCTTGAAGAATTTGCTGATGAAGAACAAGGGTTGAAGCCTTCAGTGTAGATGACAACTCAATATAAACAACACCAAAATTTCACCAAAGGACTAATAGATTATATCATGATAAGTGGAGAAAAGATTGAATTTGTCAAGGATTGTGTCTTAGTTGGAACCTAAATCAGTGCTCATGGAAGCAGCAGTCAAGAGATCAAAAGATGCATTTCATTGGGAAAATTTGTTGCACTAGACCCCTTTAGAAAGCAGTGATGTTACTTTGAGGACTAAAGTGTGCCAGCTCCAATCATAGTGTTTTCTGTTGGCTCATATGCATGTGAAAGTTGGACAATGAATAAAGACTGATGAAGAATTGAGCCATCTAAAATGTGGCATTGGAAAAGAATATTGAAAGTACCATGGACTGCTAAAAGGACAAACTAATCTGTCTTGGAAGAAGCAAGGCCAAAGTGCACCTTAGATTCAGGGATGGGAACTTTGTTTCAGATACGTTGGACATGTTTTGAGGATAAACAAGTCATTGGAGAAGGACATCATAGTTTGTAAAATAGAGAGGAAGCAAAACAGAGGGAGGCCCTTGATGAGATGGAATGACTCCATGGATAAAACAATGGGCTCAAACATAGGAACAATCGTGAGCATGAACAGAGCCGGGCAATGTTTTGTTTTCTGTTGTTCACATGGTTGCTCTGTTGAAACCAACTAACTGGCATCCAACAACCCCCCCGCCCCCCGCAATACTAATACAAATGATGATGAAGAATTTGAGTATTGCGTTTTGGAGATCAGGAGAGATTTGAACCCTTAATCTCCAGACCATAGACTATTACCACAATGTAACTGCTTGCCTTGGAGGTGGATGCTATTGTTGGTGAGAGAATGAGGACTGTCATGACTACTCTCCCATTCTGGCTGTGCAGCGGAGCACAGGCACTTGGATGTAGTACTCTTCCTGTCACCATTTTATTTCATTTTGGAAATGGATATCGCTATTATTTCCTGTCATTTCTCTTTTTTCAAATCATTTTATTGGGGGCTCATAAACTATTATCACAATCCATACATATGTCCATTGTGTCAAGCACATTTGTACATATGCTGCCATCATCATTTTCAAAACATTTGCTTTCTACTTGAGCCCTTGGTATCAGTTCCTCATTTTTCCCCTCCTTCCCCACCGTCCCTCCCTCATGAACCCTTGATAATTTATCAATTACTATGTTTTCATGTCTTACACTGACCAATGTCTCCTGCCATCTATTTTAAAGTGAGATGATATGGATGACATCAAATCCCAAATTTTGAGGACAGAGTATTTAAAGAGCAAATAGATAATCATCTTTTGGTCAACAGCCACAAACCTTATCATTAGAAACATCCATTTTCTCTTTTTTAGCCCCTATCTAATTGATGGTGGCAGATATTTTTACTGAGCGGGGTTTTAGTTGTTTTACAGAGTGCAGGTTGATGTATGTTGTAATGGGTTTCTCCTCTTAATTGTTATTGTTGTTTTAACTTAAAGCATTTTGTTTTAAAGTGTCAGTAGGTGGTAGAATTTTGTTTAAATAATGGTTTGATAGTGCAGAGTAGGTGTGGTAGTTATATATCATCTGTGGTCAATTTGTGAGTCTTAAGATTGAAGGGGTGGAGTTTAGCCTGTCAATCAAGTGGCAGCTTGATGACCTCATTCGGAGGTGCTAAGGAGATAAATAGCTCACTGGAGGTGGGACACATGCTCACTCCCTGTGAGACATTACTGAGTACAAGCCTGATGGAGTACAAGCCTGACAGAGCCAGAATCTTGGAGCTGGAGGAGCCACATGAAGATCCACATCAGTGCTGAAATGCTTCCACCAACACTGGATCCATAAAACTTTCCACCCACTAGGCTGTGATTTTCCTGCATTAGACATCATTATATGGCTGTGTGAGTCTAAAGAGGAATTTATGGACTAGTAACAACATATGATATAATATGGGACTTAGGAATCTTGACCTGGAATCTATGGACTAGTATCAACATATGCGGTAATATCTAACTTATAGACTTTATCTGGTCTGGGTGGAGATTTTTTCTCAATATTTATTTGCTCTTATATATAAAGTTCTCTGTTACACACGTATGAGTGTCTATGAATTTGTTTCACTAATCAACCCAGACTAACACAATATGGTACCTTGCTATGAGTTCAAGTCTAGTTAAGTTCATCTAACAAAGATTGCCCTAGTAGCAGGGACGGCAGTGGTGACTCAGCGGGTGATTTCTCCGAGGTGTTGCCATGACGCTGAGCAGACTTCAGCGGAGCTTCATGTCTAAAATAAACTTAAGGATAAAGACCTGGCAATCTCTTTCAGAAAGCCCTGTGGATCACAAGTGTGTGCTACACAACCTATCATGGAGATGACGCAGGACTTGGTATCATTCATTCTACTGTGCATGATGTTGCTGTGAGTTGGGGACCGACTCAAGGTCAGCTTCAAAGAACAACCTTAAAAGAAAAATCAAGTGTGCTTTAGTGCTTGTGGTCCGAATCCATGGTCTTGGTGCCTCTTCATGAATGAAGAAGGCAAACGTCCCCATGTGTTGACTGCGATGCGATGTCCTTTGAAGTCAGCCTTGTATTCATGTTGTCGTTATCTGGCATTCTAGCGGATCTCCAAAAGAACAAAACAGCTGGACACGATCTCTTTAGATTGCGTTTAGGCTGTTGTCACCATGCCAAGTCAATGTTTTGTAACCATATTTCCTTATCATACACTACTTTTCATACCTGCATTTCCTTAGAAGGAGCGCTGGCCGCACTGAGCATCAGGCTGCTAATGTTAAGGTCAATAGTTCAACTTTACAAGTCACTCCACAGTAGAAAGAAGAGGCTGTCTGCTCCCCAAAAGATTTCCAATCTTGGAAACCCTTAAAAGCGAGTCTACTCTGCCCTACTGGGTTGCTATGACTCAGAGTCAACTCAGTGACAGTGGCTGGGGCATCCCCCAGGGGAGTGATTCTCAACCTGTGGGTCAAGACCTCTTTGGGGGTCGAAAGACCCTTTCACAGGGGTTGCATGATTCATAGCAGTAGCGAAATGACATTGATGAAGTAGCAGCGAAAATAAGTTTATGGTTGGGGGGTCACCACAACATGAGGAATGGTATTAAAGGTTTGCAGCACTAGGAGCATTGAGAACCACGGCCCTAGGGCAATGTTTTCTTTTCTTGGAGTGCTCTTCCTTGTGAAGCTGGAAAGATTCCATTATTTCTTCAAGACCTACCTGAGATCTTAGCTGCCGTACCAACTCTTCCTAGACAAGCTTCCAAGCACAGTGACAGTGGATTAAAATGTTTCCACATGCATATTACATACTACTCTTCTTCTGAAACAATCATTTCTGTGTTTGGAAGTGTATCATCCTTTTTTCCTCAATAGACAGTGGGGTTCTTGAGAATCTTTGGAGCAATGATTCCATCTAGTTCTCTCCCGCTCTCTTTTTTTTGTGTGATAATGTCTCACTTAAGTTCTGATACATAGAATTCCATTGATAATATTGGAAAGAAAATTATTGTAAGAAGAATTCCTAGTAACTGTTTGAACCTTGATGTATGAATTTATCTCCTCATGCAATAATTGTATCTTGCCGCCTAAAAGATGTATACAATCCTTAAAGATAGGGACTACGCCTCTGGGTTTGTTTGTTTTTCTGTATTCCCTTGGGAGAATTTAGTAATTTTTCTATATTTTAGGTCATAAAATGTATGATATTGATTGTCAATCTTGTCAATTCATCTGTCAGCCATACACAAAGCAACATGCTTATATAGGTTGTGCTACACAGTTTACCTTTTGTGGCAATATTCCATGTGCCCAGTTTTCTTTCTCTAAGACTAAAGAAAGATAGCACACCATTGTGGTAGTCCAAGTACCAAAGAAGGCAAAGGAATTTTGTTCTTGAGAGAATTTGTTTTTTAGAGAGATCGGCCCATCATTAGCTCACACATAGTTCAATAGTTCATAAGATTGTTGGCAAGACTTCATCCACTCATGGCCAAGTGTCATCGGTGATTCTTTCCAGATCTCCCTTAGACCATCAATTCCCTCCGACTCATTTCCATACTCAACAAGGCAAATTTTACTGTTCTTGTACCTTGGGCAATTTGTTTAATGTTGGATATAACATAAACCTTTTGAAGACAGGAATTTTAACCGAGATTTTTGGTTATATTATCTCAACTATTTAGAGAGAACTACTTACCCCCTCTGACCTCAATTTTTCAATTGGTGAAATGTAAAGTATGAGTTTCACCCTAGTAAAAAAGCAAAACAAAAACACTGACTAATATTGAGTTGTTTCCAACTCACTGTGACCCTATCTGGCAGGTAGAAGTGCCCTTGTGGCTGTCTGAGCCTGTAGTTCTTTAAGGGAGTAGAAAGCCTCATCCTTTTTATTTTTCTTTTCTAAATTTTTATTGTAGATTGGATGAAAGTTACACAGAGCAGATCATCAGTTTTACATTCCACAGCTCCTACACACTTTGTCTCATCTCACCCATTGCAATCCCCTCAATGTAGCATCATGGATCCCACGTGAGCCTGCATCTTCTGTTTACATTCCTCGTTCTTTTTCAATTTTAATAAATCATTTTATTGAGGCTCTCACAGCTCTTATAACAATCCATACATCAATTGTACCAAACACTTTTATACATATGTTACCATCATCATTTTCAAAACATTTTCTTTCTACATGAGCCCTTGATGCCAGCTCTTCTTTTTAACCCTCCCTTCCCCATTATCGTAATCCCTTAATAAATTATAAATCTAGCCAGATTTGTAAGGTGGAACTGGGGTCATGAAAGTTGGGGGTGTGTGGGTAACTCTTCTGTGAGGGAATGTCCAATTGTCTACTGATGGATTTTGGGTCTCCACTGTGACCCCCATCATTTGCATCAATATGTTTGTTTGGAGTCTCCTAATGCTTGATATCTTATCCCATCAGTAGCTTGTGATCATACAGGTTGGTGTGCTTCTTCCACGTGGGCTTTATTGCTTTCCTGATAGATGGCCTCTTGTTTACTTTCAAGCCTTTAAAACCCGAGATGCTATATCTTTTAATAGCCGGGCACCATCATCTTTCTTCCACCACATTTGCTTTCAAACTGCTAACCTCAAGGTTGGCAACCCAATGTATAATTCACACCACAGAGGGTTCTAAAAGACAAGGCTGAAGCTGTATTTGGTATCTAGTGAGTGCTCACTTTTGTTTCCCTCTTTCTTGTTTTATTAGTCATAAAGAACACAAAGAACTCCTGAAGAGAGAGGCAAGGCCAACTACAAAGTGACAATGGGACTATAGGTTGTTTTCCACATTTCTTTATTTTAATAAAATTATTATGTGATGGCTTTTTTCTAGAGGAGGGTGTGATGCCAGGACAGTATCATAATTCAGTTTCAATTACCACAACTGGTCTGTGCAGGAGGCGAGCCAGTGCTTGGCAGATATCCTGAGCCCAGGACCTGCATTTAATGGCAGTAATGGCTTTGCGTGGCCACTTCAGCTTCCCATTACTGTCAGGTCCTGATCTAGTGGCTGCCTCCTCCCTGGAGAAAGGGCACCCATGCCATCCCTTTGCCTGGCTCAGGCTTCTGAGAGTCCTTCACTCCTCCCAACACTCGCCCAGAAACTGTTTCTTCTATTTCCTGTCCCAGGGGGAAAAGAAACTATCCCCTAATACTTTATTTGTTGGTAATTTCTGTTCTAACCAGATCTACTTTAGAGATGCGTTTTTTTGTTCATTCATTGGTTTGTAACCATGCATAAACATTGATAGATGGAGAATTTGAATATGATGTATGCCTCTTCATGGAGAAATTCTATTCTGAAACCAGTGTCAATCTCAACAGTGCATTTTACAGAGAAGTCTGCAACAGAAGC
This sequence comes from Tenrec ecaudatus, assembly GCF_050624435.1. Classification (NCBI taxonomy): domain Eukaryota; kingdom Metazoa; phylum Chordata; class Mammalia; order Afrosoricida; family Tenrecidae; genus Tenrec; species Tenrec ecaudatus. The sequence continues at coordinate 202,462,602 of NC_134532.1, forward strand.
AGGAAGCTACCTTCCCTTGTTCCCTCTTTAGCCTCTTTGCTGTTTTTTTCTCCCTCCCTCCTGCCTTCCTCGATTTCCTTCTTCTCTTCCTCCTATTCTTACTCCCTGCCATTTCCTTCCGCGTCCTCCAACATCTGCCTTTAATTCCTCCCCCTCCCTTTTCCTGTTCTGTCTGAATCTTCTTTTTCTGGTCTTCCTCCTCCTTTTCCTCTCTTGCATTATTACCAGACTCAGTGAATCCCACTGCCAAAATCTTCCCCCCCCACCCCCCGCAGCTTTGTTTTGATTCCATCCCATGCCTGAGAATCTTGTAGCACACTTAGGCCCCTCAATTCGGTTTACTCCCAACCTCCCAGTACTCGTAGATTCTCTTGGAACCCCGGCAATTTACCTCCTTTAATCTTATCTCATGCATCAACCACTTCTTTTCCATAATCATAGGCATTTTCCCCTTCCTTCTATAGATGATTTCCTGTTTGTTAACAACTTTAGGAAATGGAAGTGATTAAATTAATGCATGGATCCAAGGCTGAAAACTTGCTAGCTATATTTTGTCATTCTACCCCCCCCCCAATAGATTTATTGGCATATAATTCACATACCGTAAAATTCAATAGTTCACTCACAATAGGAAGACTAATCATTACCCCAATTCCCTTCAGAACATTGTCTTCAATGCTGTGCTCATTATTAAAAGCTACCCACTTCCTTCCCCCCTCCACTGCCATGCTCCCAAACAACCATTCTCCCAGTTATTGTCTCCATAGATTTACGCTGCTTTCTTTCTGAACAAATTTTTCATAACAAATAACTATCATAGCATTCCTTATTTTTTCATTCTAGTGGAAAGAACACTTCTTTTATGGGGTACACTTGAAATATCAGGGTTACAGTCGATGAAGAATTATTTTGTTGTTGTTATTTTCTTTCGTTTTCTTGAAACTAGAGATCAAGTGCTTAAACTGGGTTCACCACTTTTGATGACACGTCCCTAAATTCTATGTAGCTCAATTTCATTATAGTCACAGAATTAATGATGATGCTAATAGTAAGACAAAATTTATTTTTATTTTTTTTTCAATCTTCTTAATTTATTGTTCAACTTTCACATACATATGAGAGTACTGAAAATACCATAGCTTGGGTCAGGTACATTTTTTTTCTTTTGTTTTTTTTTTTTTTTTAATTTTAACAATTTATTGGGGCCGATAAAATTCTTTTCACAGTTCATACATATACATACATCAATTGTATAAAGCACATCTGTACAGTCTTTGCCCTAATCATTTTTTTCTCTTTTCTTCTTTTACATTTTATTAGGGACTCCAACAACTCTTACCACAATCCATACATATACATACATCAATTGTATAAAGCACATCCATACATTCCCTGCCCCAATCATTCTCAAGGCATTTGCTCTCCACTTAAGCCCCTTGCATCAGGTCCTCTTTTTTTTCCCCCCCTGCCTCCCCACTCCCCCCTCCCTCATATGCCCTTGGTAATTTATACCTCGTTATTTTGTCATATCTTGCCCTATCCGGAGTCTCCCTTCCCCCCTTCTCTGCTGTCCCTCTCCCAGGGAAGAGGTCACATGTGGATCCTTGTAATCAGTTCCCCCTTTCCAACCCACTCACCCTCCACTCTCCCAGCATCGTCCCTCACACCCTTGGTCCTGAAGGTATCATCCACCCTGGATTCCCTGTACCTCCAACCCTCATATGTACCAGTGTCCTATCCAGCCCTGCAAGGTAGAATTCGGATCATGGTAGTTGGGGGGAGGAAGCATCCAGGATCTGGGGGAAAGCTGTGTTCTTCATCGATACTACCTCACACCCTAATTAACCCATCTCCTCTCCTAAACCCCTCTATGAGGGGATCTCCATTGGCCGACACTTGGGCCTTGGGTCTCCACTCTGCACTTCCCCCTTTATTTAATATGATATATATATATACATATATACACATACATATATACATATACACATATATACACATACATACACACACTTATATATATATTTTTTTGCATGATGCCTTATATCTGGTCCCTTGGGCACCTCGTGATCGCAATGGCCGGTGTGCTTCTTCCATGTGGGCTTATTTGCTTCTGAGCTAGATGGCCACTTGTTCACCTTCAAGCCTTTAAGACCCCAGACACTATCACTTTTGATAGCCGGGCACCATCAGCTTTCTTCACCACATTTGCTTATGCACCCATTTGTCTTCAGCGATCCTATCATGGAGGTATGCAGTCAATGACATGATTTTTTGTTCTTTGATGCCTGGTAACTGATCCCTTTGGGACCACTCGATCACACAGGCTGGTGTGTTCTTCCATGTGGACTTTGTTGCTTCTGAGCTAGATGGCCGCTTGTTTATCTTCAAGCCTTTAAGACCCCAGTCACTATCTCTTTTGATAGCCGGGCACCATCCAGCTTTCTTCACCACATTTACTTGTTCACCCACTTTGGCTCTAGCCGTTGTGTCGGGAGAGTGAGCATCATAGAGTTCCAATTTAATAAAAGAAGGTATTCATGCATTGAGGGAGTGTTTGAGTAGAGGCCCAAGGTCCTTCCGCCACCTTAATACTTGACCTATAAATATAGACACATAGATCTATTTCCCCATCCTCCTATATATATTTGCATGTACATATCTTTGTCTAGACCTCCATGAATGCCCTTTGACTCCTAGCTCTTTCCTCCATCTCCCTTGACTTTCCTTCTGCCCTACTACCATGCTTCATCGCCACCTGGGCTAGAGTATACCTCTTCTCTAAGCAACCTTACCCTTGATCATTTCCCACCAGGCCTGCCACTCCCCCTTCTCTACCATTTGGGGTCCCATGTTTTTCCCTTGTCCCTGGGTTTGTTAACACCACTTCCTTACCCTCCCTACCCCCCCACCCCAAATCCCCCCGGAACTGTCGGTCCCGTTGTTTTTCCTCCAGATAGTTCATCCAGCCTGTCCTATTCAGACAGACCTGTGGAGTCACTAACATGCATGAAAACTAGACAGAGGAACGCAAAGCAACAGTATACAACCAGACAACAAAACAACCAAAACAAACCACTGAAAAAGAACAGAACAAAACAGTTCACAAGAGAAGTGGTTGTAGTTAGTTCAGGGATCGTTTGCTGGCCCTTAGGAGCGTTTTCCAGTCCAGTCTGTTGGGGCACCACGCCCTGGCCCCAAAGTCCACTTTCAGCATTCCCTGGGGACCTTGCCACTCCATTCCCTTGCTGTTCCGCTGCACTCCCCCAGTGATTTGCCTCGGTGTGGTGGGATCAGGTCAGGTGCAATTCCCACACTGTGTCTCCGGTGCTGTCCCCTGTATCGCCCTTAGTCACTGAGGGGCATCATGTCTCATAGTAGGGCCAGCCATGTAGTTCTCTCTGTGGACTGGCTGCTCTACTCAGGAACATCATCATCACTGCCTGGTGGGCCAGGCTGTGCTCCACTCTCTCCTCCTGCCCCTTCATCTGCTCCAGAGTGCTCTGATCAAATATGTCCATCTCCCATAGCTGCAGAGTCAATGTCGTCCTTTGGAACAAATTCTTTTCGGGGGAGGGGCAGGAATCCACTTAATTTATGGTGTTGGGGCCAGCCTCCCAGACCTCTCCACCGGTTCCCTCCTCCACGCCGGGATATTGCATTCACACCTTGCGACACTGGGTTGAAGTCTGGTCCCACTTTCCCTGTGGAGATATAAACCATACCCTCCCCTTGGGTGGATTAATGCCCCATTTCTGTCATGCTGATTGTACTTACCTCAGGGGACTCATGTTGTACCTGTCCCTTTGGGTCTGGCTTACCTCGCTTAACATAATTTCTTCCAGCTCTTCCCATGAAATAACGTGTTTCATGTGCTCATCGGTGCTTTTCAGTGCTGCATAATACTCCATTGTGTGTATGTGCCAAAGTTTGCTAATCCACTCGTCTATCGATGGAAACTTAGGCTGTTTCCAAGTCTTTGCTATTGTGAATTGTGCCGCAATAAACATTGGAGCGCATATGACTGGTCGTGTTTTATTTGCTGCTTCAACCGGGTATATGCCCAGTAGAGGGATGGCTGGGTCGTAAGGTAGGTCAATTTCCATTTTCTTTAGGTATCGCCAGATTGCTTTCCACAGTGTCTGTACAAATCTGCACGACCACCAGCAGTGGAGGAGGGTTCCTACTTCACCACAGCCCCTCCAACACTTGTTGCTCTCTGATTTACTGATCTGGGCTAGCCTCAGGGGTGTTAGGTGGTATCTCATGGTTGTTTTGATTTGCATTTCTCTTATGGCAAGGGACTTCGAGCACTTTCTCATATATTTATTGGCCATATTGATCTCCTCTCTAGTGAAAGTTCTTCTCATTTCTTTTGCCCACTTCCTTAGGGGGTTAACTGTTTTCCTCTTTTTGCAGGTCATGATGGTGTTGTAGATTTTAGTAATGAGCCCTTTGTCTGACGTTTCATTACTAAAAATCTTCTCCCAGTCTGTGGGTTGCCTTGTCACCCTCTTGGCAAAGTCTTTCGAGGTGCATAGGTGTTTTATTCTTATTAGATCCCATTTGTCGATTTCCAGATCACCTGTGTGTGTCCCCTTCCCTGTTGCAGTGAGCCTATGTGCTCCCTGGGCCAGTGCTCTGAGATTAGTCCCGATTCCCTCCTTAATGGTCCTGATGGTTTGGGGTTTGACTTCTAGATCTGTGATCCACCTTGAGTGTATTCTTGTGCATGGGGTGAGGTAGACATCTTGTTTCAACTTTCTACATGTGGATATCCATTGTTTCCAGCACCACTTATTAAAGAGGGCATCTGCTTCCCACTTGACGTTTTTGGGACCTTTGTCGAAGATCAGTTGTCTATATGCTGATGATTTTACTCCTGGGCTTTCTATTCTTTTCCACTGGTCTGAGTGTCTATCATTGTGCCAGTACCATGCTGTTTTGACCACTGTAGCTGTGTAGTAGGCATTAAAATCAGGTAGGGCGAGTCCTCCAATTGTGTCCTTCTTCTTGGGGAGTTCTCTGCTAATTCTGGGTTTCTTCCGTCTCCATATGAAGTTGGTGGTCAGTTTTTCCAATTCTTTGAAGAAGGTTGATGGTAAGACAACATTTATAATAGCATCAGTAGCAAAGGATTAATAATGAGCTAAAACCAGCCTAGGGTGAGACAAGTGAAGTGTCTAGGGTACCTGCAGGACCCTGAAAGTGAGCCCCTCCTTAATGTTTGTATCCTAGGTGACCGCTCACCTCACTTAGTCCCAGCTCTTTTCAGTAGAACAAACTATAATAGGGATGTTGCCAACTGTGTGATTTATATATTACAATAACAGAAACAGGAAGAGGATAAGGAGCAGAGTTACTGGGGAGGATACAACACAACACTTCATGGGATTTGGCTTCTTGGTTTTAAGGTTTAGCATCATACTATCATGGTACACCCAAATTCATTGGCCTAATATCATTTCCAGTGCTATTGTTCTACTATCTATTTTATTACTTAGTGCCTGGGTCTTAATAGCTTACAAATATATGTCTATGTTATACACAATGGTTTCTATTCACTTTAATAGTTGAGAAAAGCAGAGATAGAAATAAGGGAAGGAAATGAAAAGTTCTGTTAATTGTCTCTATTAACAACTACCTTCTTTGCCATGTGTCCAGAATAACTAGATAGTACCTGGCTATCCTTGGTTAACATTTTGATCAATAGGTCTATAGAAGAATTCTGATCAAAAAGGAGGAAAATGTGGAACAGCATTTTAAATTCTCATAATGCATAGCTTTTCAGAATCATGGAAGCTGGATAAATCCTCAAAATGATTTCTATGAGAATCATTAAACCTTAAACTTAAATATCCCTAATGTCTTCTTCAAACCAAACAGTAGTTTAGCTTAATTAGCAAAGAATGTCTATCTTTCAGATTGCATTCTTTTAAACTATCTACATGTGACCAATTGACAAGAGCAACTTGAAAGATTAGATTGAGAGTTCCAGGATGGGGAGCGGGGGCATTAAGCTATCTGTTATGTTAGGTTCCATTGAGTTGGTTCTAACCCATAGTGACTGTGTGCACAACCAAAGAAACACTTACTAATCCTGTCCCACCCTCACAATTACGCCTGTTTGAGTCCATTGTTATAGCCACTGTGTCAATCCATCTAATTGAAGGTCTTCCTCTCCCCACCCCTTTCACTTATTTCATGAAAAAGAAAGGGCAAATGCATGTACTACTTGGAGAATATAGTCCATATCGATGATTTGTACCAATAGTGTGTTCAATGAGTAAATTGAATGAGTATAAGGCTTGATGTGTGTAATTTCAGTAATAATAAAATTAAATTAAATATATTATAATAGCTGAGAATTGCAAAACCATGGACAATCTTGAAGGAATTGCTATCAATGCACTAACCCATACAAACTCAGCACAGCTCATTAATGGTGGAATTACTATGAACTAGGAGCTAGCTTTTACCAAAATCAAACCACTTCTTTTGTAATTTGGATTTGTGTTAGTCTGGGTTGACTAGAAAAACAAATTCATAGACACTCATATGTGTGTAAGAGAGAACTTTATATCAGAGAGTAATGAGTAATTCTACATTAAGGAAACATCCCAGCCCAGTCCAGATCAAGTCCATAAGGCCGATATTAGCCTGTATAAATTCCACTTCAGACTCACACAATGCATGCAATGATACCAAATACAGGAAGATTACAGGCCAGTGGTTGGAAAGTCTTGTGGATCCAGTGGCAGTGGAAGCATCTCAGTGCTGGCAGAGGTCTCCTTGTGGCTCCTTCACCTTCAGGGCTCTAGTGTAGTTTTGTGTGTCTTCTCAACAGGAATGTCTCACAGCGAGTGTGTGAGGGCCCTGCCTCCAGTGAGTTATTTATCTCCTTAGTGCAGTGGTTCTCCTCTTTGTGAGTCAAATGACCCTTTCACAGGGTCGCCTGATTCATAACAGTAGCAAATTTATAGTTATGAAGTAGTGTAATGAAAATAATTTTATGGTTGGGGGGTCACCACAAAATGAGGAACTGTATTAAAGGGTCGCAGCATTAGGAAGGTTGAGAACCACTGCCTTAGTGCCTCCAAATGAGATCATCAAGCTGCACTCTGATTGATGGTCTATAATCTACCCCTTCACTCTGAAGTCTCAAATGGATGACAGATTATTTATATACCATAGGACTCCTATCAAACTTCACAGCATTGTTGCCTACCCAGGCATTTCCATGCCAACATTTACAACCAAAGTTACGCGGAAAAGTCCTCGTTATTTCTTTAACCTTCTCTACCATCAAAGTGTCCCTCTCTATGGCCTCCTTTACTCAAAGTTTGGCATAGTTGCTTTCTTGAAGATGTAAAACTTATCAGCAGAAATTGATTTTGTTGTTTATAAGGATGCACTAGATTAAAGTGTTCATTACTTTCAGGTACCAAATTTTCTACTTCGTTTTGGTATTTTGTTCTTGGAGGACTTGTTCTCTTGGTCCTCTAATGATGAATTTATAAAAAATATTCTTAATAATGACCTGAAGTAAGAAATGCATTTTTCATTGTGATCCCAAACATCACAAAAATAGATAGGCATTACTACAAGTTGGATTTCCCAAAATGATACTTGCACATTCTAGGTGTGAAGACTCACACATTCTCTTTTATCCTCTCCTTCCCTCCCTCCTCCCTTCCTCTCCCTCCCCCTCCTTCCTCTCCTCTGTCAGCTTCCCTTACCTCATCCCTTGTTGTCCCATCCTATGCCATGTCACTGCATTCCTTTGTTTCTCCCAGTGTATTAAGTTCTACACAATTTTATTTTATTTTTAAATGTCACTTGCCATGGATCCATTGAGGTTTTTTTTTTTTTTTGTAATCCATTAAAGTGACACAACCACTTTGAAATGGCACTCTAATGGATTGCCTTTTGGAGGACTTGGACTGATTTCTAATTGACCTTGGAATCCGCATGTGAACTTGTCTGTGTGTTTGAGAAGGGTGGTTCAGGGACAATTCTAGACAAACCTGACCATAAAACAGCGGAGGAGTTAAAAAAAAAAAAAAAGGAGGTCACCTTGATTCTGAAATCACCAGACTTGGTTGAAACATAGTTGATTACTAGGTCAACCCAAAGGTGCCTGGGGTGGCATGATTTTTTTCAGCTGCTCACCTAACCGTTGGTGATTTGAACCCAACAGCAGAACTGTGGAAGTAATGGCCTGACAATATGGTTCTCTTAAGATTTGAGTTGCAGAAACCCTACAGAGCAGGTCTACTCTGTAGCAAATGGACTCACATGGAGTTGGAATAACTCCAAGGCCACTAACAATAACAATATGGAAATTCAAGGAACAGAAGGCTTAATCAAGAAGCCATGAATCCATATCAGTTGCAGCAATAACCAGACACTGGGATACTCAGAAGGCACAGACCAGAGATGCAGGCACTAGCATTAAGGAGTCTCCTAAGAACATGCACTATGATAAAGCTAGGCATTTAAACACAATGAAAAAATAATTATAAGAAGTAAACCATAAGATCACTCTAAGTCTTCAGAAAAAGTTCACTTTGTGTTGTATCATGTGTACTTTTAAAATCCGATGAAACTTTGCTTTTGGAATCCCAATGCATCTCTTCAAGTACTTGTCACACTCAACCAAAGTCACGCACTCACTGAAGATTTTATTGGCCCATTTAGAAAATTAGGCAAGTATGATTCATAGAGTTTAAGTAATGTGAAAAAGTCAAAAAGTTTTCTCTAGTCAGCATCCAGGCCTCCTGTCTTCATTGATACACACTAGCATTTCTATTCAGCTGGAAATTCCCATGAGAATCCAAATAACCCAATGAAAAAATTGTTGGAGGATCCTAATGGATACTTTTCCAAAGAGGCAATCTGAGTGACCAACAAGAGGGTGAAAAGCTGCTCAATATCCTTAGCCATTAGGGAATATCAATCAAGAGAACAGTAGGAGACAGCACTTCATGCTTATTGGGCTGACCATAATAAAGCAGAGAGCTGATGCAGAAACACCTTTGGGGGGCACATCTGTCCTCCTCAGCCTCCCAAGGCTGATTACCACAAGGTAGAAGTTAGACATGCCCCTCCATCATCCACCTCTAATCTAGTCTAACTACAACCAACGCTCCCAGAGCATCCTGTTTCTGTGACTGAGCTCCTTAATTTATTACCATGGCCACATAGTGCTTCAACAGACAATGACCATACTTATGAGGTTTATTAGGGAAGTCAACCGGTTACCATTCAGGTAAGAAATTTTCAGGATACAGTTACGTAATCAAAATGCTCCTCTACTCCCTCTGCCTCTTGACCTCGTGACTTGGCCTTCACCCTGCTCATGTAATGTCATAAAACTCCGTAGGGCTGCCGATATGTGCTGGAAGTGATGCCACTCCACTATAAGCCTCAACCCAAAGGCACCCAGCCTTTGGTTCAATGAATCAGTAGAACCAATTCTCCCACCTAAGTGCCCACAGGCACCCCGTTAGATAAACAAGTAAACAAATCTGCACACCCAGTTTAAACAATGATTTGTAGGGAAAGGATGCCAGGACTAAATGAAATCATTGGTTAAAAAAAAAAAAGAAGGAAAGAAGGAAAAACAAGCAACAGTTGACCTTACAGTGACCTAACCCATAGTGAGCTGAATCTAGTTTAACACATGGTGCATGTTAAACTAGAACTCTGAGTCACTGGTTTTCAATTTCTGGTTTTTAGGAAGAATATCACCACAAGAGATCAGTGTCAGAACAGGACATCATTACAAGTAAATTAGACAGTCAGCGAAACAAAGGGAGACATCCCCGCCCCACTTGCGAGATGGATTGATAGCAGCTGCAACAATGGCCTCACATACAATGATTGTGGGAATCGTGCAGGACTGAGCAATTCTTTAATGGTTTGTACACAGGGTTGCCATGAGCTGGAATCAATTTGATGGGTGTCTCTGCAAAGACTTGAACTTACAACATTTCAGTCATGAACATTAAGCATTTAACGCACAATGAAATGCTGAAGCCACTTATCCTTGGGGACATCTAGGGACAAACTTTCTAATAGAAGGAACAGTAAGAGCAAAGGCATTAAACAGTATGAAAGAAAGCCAACAGGCCATGGGAAGAAGAACTCAGCTCTCAGTGAAGCTGTCATTGTGACTGACAGGATTAGCGGTCAGGCACTGTAGCACTTTGCACTAAGTCCATGGCCACACAAATTGATGTCTGGGCCCAACAATTGCAATGTCCCCATTAATTTTAAACAAGAAAGTATTCACTGAGTTTCTTTACTAATTTTTTTCTGCTGTCACAGAAAATTAACCTGTGGAGACCAGAGGTCACGTATTTTAAGGTTTAGCAGTCTTGTGAGTGAGCCAGAAGGAAGATCTATGAATTCAGTTAACTAAAAAATTGGGAATGTTTGGAATTGCAAAGTTGTTGGGGTTATGGATTAATTAGATTATCACCAAGTAGTTGAGGGGATCATTTTGTGTTAAAATTAAAAACAAAACAAAATGAAGACAACTTCATTCCTGTTCCACTTGTGCCCCTATTTGGATTTTTAAAGCCATATGGAATCTTAAAGGGATGAAAAAAATAGGCTTTGGGATAAACAACTCCGAATTTGGATCGGGGTTCCATTATTCCTTAGCAATATGACTTTGCCCACATCACTTAAGCTCTTAGAGTCTTCGTTTGCCTCTACAAATCTTGGCAAATTATAAGTACCTTCACAGCAATCGAGGGTGGTAAATATCGTATATGCAGCATCTGGCATATGGCAATTGCCTAATTAAAGGAGTTCTGTTGGCTGGATGATTAGTCATTGGCCTGCTAACTGCAAGGTCAGTAGTTCAAAACCACCAGTTATTCCATGGGAGTAAAATGGGACTTTTTACTCCTGAAAATATTTATAGTCCTGGAAATTCACAGAGGCAGTTCTATGCTGTCCTAGATGGTCACTAAGAGCCTGAACTTGATGGCTGTGAAGTTTTCTTGTTGCTGTTTTCTATGATGTGATAGTTCAGCCCTTTGATGCTAACTTAAAGTTTGTTGGTTCAAATACAGTCATTTATTAAAAGAAAGATGTTGCAATGTACTTGCTAAAAATTAGGGCCTGGGAAATCCTATGGGGCAGTTCTACTCATCCTACAGAGTTGCTACGAGTAGAAATGAACTTAAGGGAAATGGGTATTATTATCTTAAATGAACCCATCTGGCAGAATAGTTAAGCGTGTGTCTGCTTGACCATTAAAATTTTGGTCTGCTTTATGGTACAAAAGGCACAGTGCTCTGCTTCCATAAAGATAGTAAAAATTAAACAAAACAAAGAAAACCCTGTAGAGTCATTGCATTCTATGGTATATGATTTGCTACGAGCCAGAATTGGCCCTCAGACACACAATAGTGATCTAAAAAGATATCTTTACTGTACACCTATAATGTACCAGGTGCCCTCCAAGGGAGTAGTATGGATATATGTGTGAAGACCAGGGGCAGTGCTGTGTCAGAATTAGAATTTTCACCTTCCCATTGGTGGACCCATTTTCAACTCTGGGCCAATGTACCTCACGAACAGCAACCATCTATCCATAGAGGCTTGGCTGTTGCTATGCTTTCAGCAGAGCTTCCAGACTAACATGGACTAGAAGAAAGACCAGGTGATTAATTTCCATATCGATGACCCATGTTATCCACACTCAATTTGGAAGAAAGCTAGCGGTCAAGCAGTATTTTGTTCTTTGTGTATGGGGTCTCCATGACTTGGGGATCAACTGGATAACAGCAAGCAGTAATGACGAAGCTTGGAAGGCATGCACTTTCCCTTCTTGACCCCTGTCCTTTTAGTCCCTTATGCTTCAGGGAATGGGGAGGACTCAGGTGGATGTAATATATGATAACAGGATGAAATACTACATATAACAGCATTAAAAAAATGAGAGATTGAACCCCATCTCAGTTGAAGAAGTTTTGTAGAAGGTTTCTAATATTTGGCAGGTAGAGATGTGTGGGAAATATTTGTTTTCCAAATAGAATGGTTTCAACAAAGGCCTGTAGATGGGAAAGCTTCTAATGCATTTGGAAGGAATTGGCTGTCAGGTAGGTTTTACCCACCAACAAAGTTTAGAGGGTTAGGAACTGAAAACAGGAATGGAAACAGGAAAGACAAGAAGGGAGTGGGGTAATGCGGTGTCATATTGACTGCATTGCAATGAATGAGTTGGAAAAAATTAACTGTTGAATGGCAAACCGGTAATCTGCTCTGTAACATTCACTAGTTAGCCTTAACAATTTCGAATAGATGAATTTGAAAAAGAGTCCGTAGAGATTGAGGACTAACCCTGTTCCAGAATGTATTACCAAGAATCCCCTCAACAGTCAGATGGTCATAAGAGTCTTGTTAGTTACCATAGATAAGAGTCTAGCCCCCTTTCAAGAGATAGGGGTGGGGTGGGGAGGGGGAATCCCAGAGACATTAAGTAACTTCGCTAAGTAACTTGCCCAATCACACAGGTAGTAAATGACAGATCCTGGAGAAGACACACTCACGTATATAGCAATCAAGTGATTCTGACTCATAGTGACACTCTAAGACAAGGTCCAACAGGCCTTATGGGGTTTTGAAAATCTAACTCTGATCTCCAAAGGCAAATCAAAGAAATACTTGTATTCTACCCCGTATGGCCGGAGGCCTCAGTTTGCTAGCCTATGAAATAGGAGACTCAATTCATCTTTCTGAGATGCTTTCTAGCTCAGGTATTCTACAATTACATATTTTAATTTGTGCCCAAGTTATTGGCCTTCACTAGGGAGAAATGTGATCACAGATTTTGTTTTGTCCATATAGATAGAGATACTCTAGGCATATTTTGTTTCTGACTTTTTTCCCCTCAAATTTTTTCTGGTCCGTAATGTACTTAAACCAGTGACAAACAACAACAAAAACAAAAACAGCATGGGAAGTAACATTAAAAACACAGTGACATTGACTTATCAAGTAATAATGAGCTAAAGTATCATCAGGTAACTTAGTACACCCTGTCACATTGTGCACCTATGGAGAATACCTGTCAGTGTAGCACACCTGTGCTTTGAAATGGTACGATCGATGCTGCTCTAAGCAGATCCTAGCTCACCGTGGTCTAAAGTGAGCCCTACAAGAAGGCAAGCCATGGAAACAACAAAGAAAGAAAGTCACTGTTCCCGGAGTCCTTGGGACCTCATTTCTCTCCACTCTCAACTAGTTGGGATACAATACACACTTTTGTTTCCCTGCGAGTGAACAGTGTTTCTGGAGCAGCCGAATCCATGTTGTCACTCCGCTTTTCCGCACACGTGCAGTGTTTTCTTCTCTACTCCCGATACGGTCCTCCGGTCCCTGTCTGCAGCTGGAGTCCAGCCCTTGGTTAGTGGCCGTTTCCAAGGCAACTGACCAGCCCAACAAAGCCACTGGCAGCAGCAGCAACAGCAGCAGCAGCAGCAGCAGCGGGGCGCAGCCAGGCTCTCCAGGTCCCTGAGCCACCAAGCCATCCCTGCAGCTCTTCATGTGTCCTGGGGATGTTCCTGGGTGACCGTCCTGGGTGATGTGTGCGGTCCTGCAATTGTAGCTGGCGCTCCTTGTAAAAGAGAGAACGAGGAAGCCGATAATTCCGACAGGCCCGACTTTAGCCGGCTGCCACTCTGGCCGTGGCTACAATACCCAGGATGAATGCATCTCTCTCACACCCTTTCTGCCTCTCTCTCTCTCTCTCTCTCTCTCTCTCTCTCTCTCTCTCTCTCTCTCTCTCTCTCTCTCTCTCTCTCTCTCTCCCCTCACGCTCTCCTCCTCCCCTTCTCTGGCAGTAGCCTTCTTAATGTAGTTTAATGGCTTTACAAAGAAAGCCAGGCAGAGGAACATTTCTCAGTGCCTGTGGTTGGACCATGACCTAGCTGACCATGAACTTGGAAGGGCTTGAGATGATAGCTGTTCTGATCGTCATTGTGCTTTTTGTTAAATTGTTGGAACAGTTTGGGCTGATTGAAGCGGGTTTAGAAGGTAAGGGCGTGCGTTTCAGTAACTTCTAAACATTCTCTTGTGTTTTGATCGGAATGTCTTAAGTGAATGTGAGGAGAGACACATGAAATGAGCTCGGAGGCATGTTACTTCTGACCTGGACTTACAGAGGAGCAGGCGTTTCAGGGTCTGAAAGATAAACAAATAAAGTTTCTGTAAGTTGCAGCCCTGTTTCAGTGGAGGCAGCAGACGGTTAAGGCTGGGAGAAGTACTTTAAATCAAAATATCCGGACGCGATCCGTGAGGGTGAAGGCTTGAGAATGGATCTGTCGGCTTTCGTGGATAGCTGTAATCACGTTTGATGTTAGATTGTGTGATCTGTTAGCCCCGTTTGATTGTCTCGGCCATTTCTCTTTGGATATGTTGTCAGGTACACTTGCTTCTTGCTATGCAACTGCATTATTAAATTGTCCAGGGATGTGCATTTGAAAAAATAACAATGATAACGTTGGAGCCTAAGCTTTGTATAAGGTCACCCCCAAGAAGCCTTTGTCATAGTTCTGGTTTTGCAAAACTGCAAAGAATCAAAAGGCAAGGAGGTCCCCCAACTGCCAGACTGTAGGAGGACTTTTCTGTACAATCCGGAGAGCCCACGGTTTGCAGGAGTTGATGTTTAGGTTGACCAGAGTCTCTCTCCTGTTTGCCTTAGACAGACTCTCTTTTATGAAAAGAAAAAAGAAACTCTCCCCACCACAAAACTGTGCAGCAGCTTCTGTCTTTTCTGGAATTAACTCTTTCTTTGAGAATATTAGTAAAGGCCGATATATATTTCCTTTAACTTCTCTGACTTGAGAGACTGTTTGCCGACAGCCGGGTTCTGTTTCTCTTAAGTTATCAAAGCAATTTTTAAAAAATATCCCGAGATGGTGTTCCGGGTTGTGATGCTTTGTTGTTCGCCTTGGTTTACATTTTCAATGTGAGCAGAAAAGCCGGCTGCGTGGTCTCTCTCCCTCCAAAGAATGGTATCCCTGTGTGCCACCAGGAACTCGGCATTTGCAAAGAGCAGCCACCAAATTAAAATGAAGCGTACCACTGCCGTGTCGGTGATAGGAAACCTATCTTTGGAACTCACTGGGGAGAGAGAGGAGGCAGAAAGCAAGGTCTGAGAAAGCAAATGTTCACCTAAGTTTGCAGAATGCTTTGTGCAAGGGGCGGTAGAAGCCTTTGCCACTTCAAATCAGTGGATCGAGGCTAACTTCTGGAAGGGGTGACAGCTCGTTCACAGTGACTTTAGCTGAGGTCTCATCCTAGAACGAGGAGCTTTGGCATTGGCTTGCGGGTTCATTGGTGTGCTGGTTTACTTAGCAAGTCTGATGGGACCTCTCATTGTAAGGCACAGGTTTTTTTTTTCTTCTTTTCTCTGAGATCTGTAGCTCGGTGGAGTGTGTGGGAATCCCTAACTCGATTGAACAACTTGTGGTCATGGTTATGTTGTTGCTTCCCCTTATTTCAGTGAGAACATGTGACCCTTATTTTCAAATGGTGTGTGGCGGGCTCTTACACTCGATTTTGTGACTAAACCTACTCTAGTATTGTTTTGTTGTTATTGTTGTTGTTTCGGGTCATTCATGCCCAGCAATGAAAACGCAGGTTCCTTACAAAAGGCTGCTATTTTTGAACGTGTACTGCTTTTTGTTTTTATTACTTGCATTCACATCTGTGCTGATTTTCATTTGTATGAATGGTTTCTTCCTCTTAGCGTGTAAACTCTCTGCTTTTTCCCAAGGCAGCATTGTAGCAGTGAAGGAGTGACACTGCTTCCCTAAACTTCAGTATGAATCTATATGCTCTTTCCGGTTCTGAGAAGGTATTTTTCAATGGTGAAATGTTCTTAACGACATTAAGGACCATTATAGCCAAGGTTAAAAAGTTTGGAAAGATAAGAAGCTCCTGTGTTTTCCCTTTTGAAGCATGTCTGTGACATGTCCAAAGTGAGTCTGAGTGTCCTAAATGCTTGAAAGACAGGTGTAAGTTGGCTCCCAGTTTGCTCACTGGAGACAAAAAACAAACAAACCATGAAGTCTATTTTTGCCATTGTGTAGAATTGAAATCTATGGATCAGAATTTTCAAATTGTAAAGTTAAAGCATAATTAATAACATGATAAACAGCCACTAGTAGCAAATAGCACCTTTTATAGCTTCTCTAACATTTTCTTTGAATCTCTAAAACCAAAACGTATTGGTCTTTATGCCATTCAGGTTTATTTTCACCTAGGGGATTCTCCCCACTTTTTATTTTTACATATCAAAGTCAGGATCCATACTTTGTCTACCTTAAGTATTCCTATTAAAGAGGCTTTCATTTTAATTAAAAAAAACAAAAAACCTTGAAACCAAGTTAGTACCCTGTGAAGACAATGTTGATATTTTTCTCTAAACTATTATACCTTTCAACCTCACTTATAAATGTTGTACAATGCAATGTTCACTCAGAATGTAGCTTTTACTTGTGCATGGTGACTGTGCCATATGTATGTTCTCAGTGGCATTGGGAAATCTGTGTTTGACTAATAACAGGTATGACCTAGAGTTTGACATGTATAGACCCAATATAATTCAAAATAAAGTGGTAATACTCAACCTAAGATATATGTATTTGCTTATCTTTGAGTCACTTGAATTCCCGTTCTTTGTAGAAGACTGCGTGGGGTTCTGTATGCTCCGACTTCTTCTTCTCTAGTCTCTGCAGTCCAGGACTGAGCCCCTGCTATTTTAGATTCTCAAAGAAAGACTTACAGTTAACTAGTGGAAGACTCGTAGGGTTGTAGGAGTTTGCGAGTTGTTTGCTTGTTTCTTCATGTAGTATCCTCACGCTTCTGACCTTGAATGAACCCCTTTACCTCTTAGCAGTTGGTTGTCCAAACGGAGAAAAGTAGATTTCCAGGAATGCTTCTTCTGCTATGAGACTCTCGGGTAATTACAGTGAGATAATCTCCATAACACACAGTCATTCTCGTGAAACAGGTATGGAGGTCCCACTTTGGAGTTGAGATACGGTGCAGCTGGGAGACGAAATCCTGTCTCCTCTTCCATAATGGGGTAATTCATCAGACCTCGGGAGAGTTTCATTGTATTTCAAGAGAACAGAGAAATGTCCTTTTTCTGCAGCTCTCTAATTTGACACTTGGGGCTGGCTATTTTGGGAAGCCTTGGCATGGCATCTCAAAAGTGACAAATAAGCACACCAGGTTGTCATTTATTAATATAGAGAATTTAAGGTTTTGTTTTTGGGTTTTCATTCATTGCTGCAATCCAGTAGTGCTTTGAAAAGTTCCCTTTTTTTAGAAAAGTGGACTTCATACCAAGTCACCTTGTAAATCATCGGGTTAATCTAAGCAAAGGGTTGAAATTAACGTACAATGTCAGTGGCCATGTTCTAGATTCCTACACCCTCTGTTCATAGTGGCAGGTTTGGGATTGGCTAAAGCCAGGCTGACATGGAGTACTCCTAAAGGCTCACGACAGGAAAGGGCCGTGTTATCAAGCTATAAAAAATAAAGTGGTTTTCTGCTAATGCATTCCAGGAAGAAATTGGATCAACATTTTAATGGGAAGCTATTTCATTATCTCTATATGCAACACTAGGCTGTGAAAAGACCTACTTTTCATTCAAATATGTTCTAAATCATGCCCAAATAGTCAGTGAATTAAGAGAAAATCTACCCTTCTTCCTACTGCCAGCCTTAGCAAAAGGCAACTTTAAAAGTAATGCATTGAGATAATACATATTACTTCAAAATATAATCATCTGTATTGGTAACACCCAACCCCCCCCATAATACAGCATAAAGATAATACTTGATCATCTAAGTCCTTTTTCTAATACGTGTGGACATTTTCGTTGGTATCTCTCCAGCTTCCTTTCCCTTGTCACTATCTGTAACAGTGTCGCACAATCTTCCCAAAGAGTTCTAAACACAGCATCACTCCCCTGCACTAAAATGGACTCTGGGAACTGACATTCCTCATGTTTCTGTACACGGACAGAGGTGTGAACATGCACATTTTGATGATATAAAGGATCAACTGGAAAGCCACTAATTGCATGTCCATATCAGGAGGTTTAATGAAGGCCAAAGGGTGGACGCGAAAGGAAGGAGGTTATTATTTATTTCCATGGCAAATAGCTTAATTGAAATTCATCAGGCAGAACTTTTAACATGCGCCCAGCTCCCCTCCTGCAAAGAGAAGGCAATGCGGATGGGTCTTTGGAGTATTAGTCTCTTGACAGTGGAATGTTTAAGAAAAATAAAGCAGTCTATAGTGATACTAGACATGCTAAACATGTTCCACATCCTCCCAAAGTGAAAAAAAGGGCTAAAATACCATTTTATATTCTTTAAGAACAATGATAGCAGAGACTTCCTTGATTTCCAGTCATGCCCCAAAGGAACAAAGACAGAAGCAGCAACGTGGGTATTACGCTTGGAGCATCTGAAGTTATGTAGCTTGAGTTCACCTCTTAGACATATGAGTTTCAACAATTTCTTTTCCTTTAACAGTCTTATTTTTAATGAAATGGAACAATCGTGAGTAATAGCATCTGGTTTTACTGAGGATTGCTTATCTCCCAGACAGGTGCTAAAGGCAGTGTCATGCCATCAGCTCCATTCCTGCTCACTGAGACCCTATAGAATAGAGGGAGATTGTTCCTATAGGTTTCCAAGACTAACTTTTTATGGGAATAGAAGGTCCATATTTCTCTCAAGGAGTGGCTAGTGATTTTGAACTGCTGACTTGAAGTTGTGTAATGTGTAATCACTATACCACTCAAAAATAAACCAAGCTCACTGTCATCAAGTCAATGCTGACTCACAGTGACCCTATAGGACAGGGTAGAACTGCCCCCTTTGATTTGCTGAGACTGTCACTCTTTATAAGATTACAAGACTCCAAAGTATGTCCACAGGGCTCCTAAATGCAATGTAGTATAATATCGTATAGTATATCATGGAGTAAATATCTTGTTAGTTTCCACGACAGGTTAGAGTGTTTCTGATTTTTTTCCCCACTGCCATTGAGTTGATTCTGACTCAGAGTGACCTTATAGGATTGAGTAGAACTTCCTCCCCATGGGTTTTCGAATTACAAATCTTTTCGGGAGTAAGCGTTTCCTCTATCTTCCATCTAGCAGCAGGTGAGTTGGTCTTGCTGCCTCTGTGATCAGCAGCCCAATGTGGAGCACTGTGCCACAAAGGGTTCCTTTTCCCAGGTTACGGACAAGAGCAGGAAGACCTCAAGGGCCCAAATACCTTGGCTCAAGGTTGATAAGCCGGTAAGTGGTGAAACTGGAATTCATACTCGGGCCTTTTGACCCCAGAGCCTCTTCTACCACCCTTTCTACAACATCGCCCCAGCATAACAATGGCTAATAGTTTGGTGAAAGGGCTATGGTTGTCAGGTGCACCTTAGGTTCCTGCTTCCTCCTCAAAATCTTTTCCACACCCAATCCCATTGTTTCAGCCACTGTGTCAATCCATCTCCCTGACACAATCCTCTTTTTCGCTGCCCTTCCACTTTACCAAACATGATGCTCTTTTCCAGGGACTGGTCTCTCCAGAGAGCATGTCCCTGGAATATAAGACAAAGCCTTGCCACCCTTGTGTCTAAGGAGCACCTTGGCGGTACTTGTTCTGAGACAGATTTGCTTTGTCCTTTTGGTGAAAGGGGGAACACATTATACCACGGATCCATTATCCCCCTCCACAAATATATTTTGTACATGTTCTATATGTAACAAAAAGCTCCATCACCACTGTCATTAGCACATATTCTCCATATTGTAAAAGTCTAAATATCACATAAAGTATCTTATGACATCTTTTGCCTACATATTAGACAAAATATTCCAATACAAATGAATGTTCTAGTAAAATCAGACACCTTTTTTTAAAGCTGATTTGGGGGTAGGAGTTTTGAGGAAATAAATGTAGTTGTGTGCGCTCTCAGATGAATCATGAATCTGTCTGGTTTGTCCAAAATGACAAGTAAGATTGTTGTCACGATAGGGGACAGAGAAAGGACTGTGTTTTGGAAAAGGTAGAAAATCCAATTTGAAATGCGCCTGTGACAAGATGAGGCTTTGGGTTCAGGAGGGAGGTTGTTTATGAATGGATCTGAGATGTCTGAGTGGGCTGATTGGAGCCAGAGAACAGCAAAAGTCATACCCTTCATATTTGAGTAAGATTTTTGAGCGAGAGCTTCCTGAATTGATATATTGCACAAAGGAAGCCTCGAGGATATTTTGAGCTCGAAGAAGATGGTTATAAGCAGAAGATGTACAGTCTAGTCCTTGGCACCAGGTAAAAAGCCAGAAGGAGCACAGATGGTCCCCGTTATGGGAAACAGAGTGGAAAGGGGAGAAACGTCTCTTAGTTGACAACTTACTGCGAGGCTAATAGGGTGATAAGCAGATTGTGCAAGTCATCCCCTGGAGTTTCACATCAACCCCACCTCCTGCAGCTTTCCCTCCATTGTGGAGAAGAAGAAACTGAGGTTCAAAAGAGTGACCAAGCATTCCTTACAGGCCTCAACCAATCAGCGAAGGAAGCTGCACACATTCTAATGTCTTTATAATGACTCCGATTATTTTTGCTCCAGCAAAAAAAATCATTACTGGAAAGGGAATAAAATATGCTTATAAAAATGAATACTTCTCGATTGGTAAGATTGTACCTTGCTAGATTATGTAGAGATATATCACAGCCATGATAACACAGAAGAAAACTTCATAAAGAAAGCAATGTAAATCTTTAATTCACATGCCTGGAGCTCTGACTTATTAATGGCTTTGTCACATCAAGGCTTTTAGAAATGTCCAGCTCCCCACCCATCATTCCAAAGATGAGGAAACTGAGTCACAGAGAGAGGGAAGGACTTGCCGATGGCTTGATCTTCACAAGGCTGTTTCTTGAAGCTCCCAATTTTTAAATGTGTTGAATATTCAGAAAATAAACCTCAAATATCACTGAAGAGCCATCAAAAACCTTATCCAAGCTTTTCTAAATTGTTGTGAAAATGAACCAAACACTCCAAAGTCCACACTTTCTAAGTTGCCGGAAATAGTGAAACTGCTTTCTGCTAACATTTGATGGGGAGGTTACTAAAAAGCATCACTGGGAAAGGAGATCTGGCCATGAAGTTTGATGTGTTTCAACTTTACAGCTTGATGTATAACAAGAGAATGAGTTTAACAGTAGAGAGGTGACTGCAAAGCTACTGAGTGTCCAAGAGACTAAATTTATGGGAACCTTAGATTCAATACCCAGTAGATGCACATGCAAATTACAAAGGCCAAAGCCAAAAAAACTAAATTCATGGTATGGAGTCAATTCTGGCACATAGTGATTTTAGGGACAGGGTAAAACTACCCCTTTGGAGACTGTAAACTTTTATTTGATGAGAATGCTTCATCTTTCTCCCACAGAGCAGCTGACTGGCTTTGAACTGCTAACCTTGTGCCTATCAGCCCACATTTAAGCCATTAAGCCAATCAGGCTCCTATAATAAGAGCAGTTATACCAATTGCTAACCTTAGCCTGGTTACTTCCTTCCCTTACTGTCTCCTCCAATGCCACCATGTCGTTCAACAGTAACCGGTGCTTGCTCTCTGAAATGCTTTCCAAATTCCCAGGATCTTAGAGGTGATTTAGAGGAATAAGGTCAAACACTGCACATGATTTCGTTCTCACAGGAAAACCAGATAAGCAGATACTAAGAGCACAGACTCTGAAGCTGGAATACTTGGATTTAATAATGATTAAATTCCAGTTTGAATCTCTGTATGAGCTCTCCTATAGTAGTGGTTACACACTGGGCTGTGAGCCGCATGGTGGACAGTTCAAAACCACCAGGAGACCACCAGGAGCTCTGCGGAAGAAAGACAGGGCTTCCTACTCCCATAAACAGTTACCGTCTCAAAGCCACAGTGGGGTTGACTTGACTCAATGCCAGTTTGCTTAAACAACTCATATGCCCTGAACCCCAATTCCCTTATCTGCAAAATGAGAATGACCTTAACACCACTCAGCTCTATTTGGTGCTGGGAATCGTTATGCTAGAAGGTGTGTGTGCTCAGATTCCTGTCTAGGATGTAATCGATGCTTTGCACATTTTGCCAAAATTATTTTTCAAAGGAAGCCAGTGGTCCACGTTAAAAAAAAATTCCAGACAACAACAAAAACTCTCAGTGCCATCTAGTCAATACTGACTTATAGCGACCCTATAGGACAGGGTAGAAATGCCTCCTGTAAGTTTCCAGGACTGTAAATAAAACCCAGTGTTTCTCCTGTGGAGTGACTGGTGGTTTCAAACTGCTGACCGTACGAACTACAGTCCAATGACAAATCATTATGCTACCAGGGCTCTGAATATTCAAAATAGATAGCTGAATTCATTACTGGCTTAGCAACTGATGGTATGTAGAGTTTTACACTTTCTAATGCATTATTCTCTTTGAGGCAGAATTGACTAGACAGCAGTGGGTGTTTTGATATATTCTTTAATGAGTTTAAAGAATAACTTAAAACAAAGTTGTCATTGATCGATTGGCTTGGGTTTAAAACTGGTTCTGGTGATTACTTATTCCTATAATCAAAGGGGACTCAGTTATTTCCTTTTGTTTGAAATCAAAGTGAGAGAACATTTCATCTTCATCTTCATGGTAAAAGTTATTTTGGAGAGCCCCTCATATACACTACCCACCATTCTAGACATTGGCAAATCAACAATTAGCAAAACAAAGCAGACTTTTCCTTAACCGAGTTGCCAAATTAACAGATGTTGCTATTTTTGTTAAGACCCAACAATCAAGTTCCATCTCACAGCAACACTGTGGACAAGAGGATGGAATACTGCTCGCTCCTGTGCTGTCCTCATGACCTTCACCATCCTTGAGCCGCTGTTGTAACCAGGGGGTCAATCTGTCTCATTGAGGATCTTCATCTACTTTGCTGACTTTGTGATTAGCCACGAGTGATGTCCTTCTCCAGAGCCTGGTCCCTCTTGATCTCACTTCCATCGAGCTGGTTTGACCCAACTACCTCTGTGGATTTCCAAGACTGTGACTCTTCCACACCCCTTCTGATAGCAGATCCAAAATGTATGAGGCACATTCTAAGGACCATTCTGGCTGTATTTCTTCTAAGATCGATTTGCTTGTTCTTCTACTAGCCCATGGTATCAGACTATATATGCTACAGAATTTTACTGATGATGGGATAGTTACAGTAGAAAGCATTCATTCATTCATTCATTCATTCAAAAAACAAGTGTGTCTCTATTTTTTCTTCACATATTATTCCAAGTTCTGTGGATCCAGGTAGTCCTTAGGTTAAGAATGACATCTTAGCGTAATTTATACATAAGTCGGAGTCAGTACTTATAATGATTTAGCCTTACTTTAGTGCAAAGAAAAGGTCCACTTCTCGTCAATGATTTTAAAGCCATTCTTTTAGCAAATGAAGGTGATTGGGATGAAGAATATATTGTGAGTAGGGATTGGTTCAATTACTTCAAAGTGAGGGCACATTTGTATAACATGTCTATAAGTCTGATTTTGTGACATCGAAATGCCACTTCAACAGTCCTTGTTCTTGTGGAACATATGTATACATTTTAGGCTATGGATAGTCCTGGAAATCCAAAGGAGGAAGTTGTGTTCTGCTCTATAGTGTTATGAGTCAGAATCAACTAGATGGCAGTCAGTTTGTTCTATTTTGGCAGTGTAATAAGGGGAAAATCAGACAAAAATATATGTGCTTTGATTTAACATTCTTTGCTTTTTTATATAAACAGTTTTATTGGGACATAATACAAGTATCATACAATTGAATAGTTCAATCATATCCAGAAGAGTTGGACAATTGTTACCACAATCAATTTCAAGACCTTTTCTTCTTTCTTATACTCCTCATTATTAGCTCCCCATCTGTCCCCCACCCCACTGCTGTCCCCCAAAGAACCATTAATCCTGTTGGGATGTTTCAAGAGCATTGGATGTAACCCATTGCTCATTACATATTTGGGAGCAATGCAGAACGTCTGAAAAGAAGATAGAAAATTAAAAAGAAAATGGTGATCATCAATCTCAACTCATGGTGAGTTCATGAGTGTCAGAGTGTAGTCAGCATGTTCCTTAGAAGGGAGGATGGTAGAACTTTGCCTTATTCATGTAGAACACGTTGTCAAAGGGACCACTCCCTAGAGAAGGGCACCCTACTTGTTAAAACAGAGGGTCAATGAAAAGGTGTAACACCTTAGGGAAGACTATCTGACAGATAATCACCACGCATCTAGCTGATTCTGATCCATAACTGGCATTTGAGTTCCCAGGACGGCAATCTGCATGAGACTAGACAGCCTCACCTTTTTGAGGGAGCAGATGGCGGCTTGGATTTTGTGGTTAGCAGCCAAATGCTGATCCCATGGTGCCATGAGAGGTCAAGTTTTGAATATCTGATTTTTGGAATTCTATTGCTAGGCTTTTCTTCTGAGTAATCACTATTTTACTCAAACCTCCAAACTTTTGCTTAGAAACCAAATGGGTTAGCCATGTGTACTACAAAAGAACTCCTAATCAGACTTCCAAGTTAATAAATAACATTTCTTGAGCACCTCCTTCTTGCGAGTATATGACAGTGGAGGGACAAAGGAAACGTTACAAAAAGAAAAGTCAGATTTTTTTCTGTTTTTGTTCCTTGATGTCATGCTTATTTTCCTACAAAATAGGTCCGGTGTTAGCAAAAACCCTCAGCCCATTGCCATTGATTCTGTTCTGACTCACAGGACCCAACAGCACAAAGAACTGCCCCATAGCACTTCCACGCCGATCTGTGAGCAGTTAAGTACTTTATCCAATGTCAGTCCCTTACCTTTGAAAATTGCCATGAAAAAATGGGGTATTTTGAATGATGATGAGGATAATATATGCATATTCCAGATATTTGTACTAACAATTCTGTTTTCTGAACTAGTAAGACTCTTATAAGAGATGAGTCCAACCCCTTATTATATGGATGAGAAAATTGAGAACCAGAGAGGTTAATTGACTTGTTAGAGATGATAAACTTATTAGAGACATAGATACCTTTAAAATTGTAATTTATGTTGTAGAGGAGGGGCAAAGTATTTTTCATACTGTAACTAATGCTTGCAAATCCTGTAAAAATACCATGCTATTATCCATAATTCAGGTGAGAGAATCCAGGTTCTTTATTTCCTTATGGTTGTATTGTGAATATTTTTTCATCATATTGCTGTTTTGTAGCTTTATTGGCTTATGCCCAAGGAAAAAAGAGGAAATTTTCTAACTCACTGGGAAAAAAGGGGTCCAGACAAAAATGGTGAGCTATACAAAAATGTAATTGCACAGACAAGGTGAGGTGAGGAAGCAAGCAGGGCCCACATCTCCTTGTCAAATACTCTGGTGAAGACATAGAGGCAAGATCCAGATGTCTGCTGCTCAGACATTGGAGCAAGAACTAAAAGAGGATAAAGAGTGAGAAGCCACAGTTAGGAGGTCTTAGAACTGGAGGGTATCAGATGCACATGGTACCAAGAACATGTTAAAGATCCTTTGATTGAGCTTAGGAGCCCTGATTTTGAGTTGGGCCGTAATCTTCAAGGTCAACAATTTGAACCACCTGCCATTCACAGGAGAAAGACAATGTGTTCCACTCCTTCTCAGAGCTGCAGTCTCAGAAATTCACAGGTACTGTTCCACTCTGTCCTGGGCAGTCTTTTGGAGTCAGCAACTGCTCCAGAGCAGCACATTTGTTTTGTTTTGTTTTGCTTTGTGACCATATTCCAGGCACTATGGTTTACCTCTGAGTGTTTCAGTAAC
Source organism: Tenrec ecaudatus (assembly GCF_050624435.1). Lineage (NCBI taxonomy): Eukaryota > Metazoa > Chordata > Mammalia > Afrosoricida > Tenrecidae > Tenrec > Tenrec ecaudatus. The sequence goes on from NC_134532.1 coordinate 202,488,515, forward strand.
TTTCCCAAAAAATATAAGTAGAGGTGGTCAGATGAGACTCAAATCCAGGCTCAAATCTTTGTATGGAGAACAAGTTCCCAAATACCTTCTACCTGCCTCTAGGTAGGTCCTAGAAGGTCCTGCGTATTCCACACAGTTGTTATGCTTGAGCCAAGCAAGAAGAGACAGTCACTGAGGAAGATATCTTGCTTGGTAATGGCAGACAGGAGGAAGCTTCTCAAGGAAAGGGGCTAATGAAGTGACAGGAATCAGGGGCTCCAACATACCAATGAAGGCGAGGCAATATTTTACCACTCTGTCTTTGAAAGCACTGAGAACATAACCAGAAAAAGCTGCGTAATCTGAAGAATAATGTGGTATCAGGACTGGGTGAAGGCTTATCTTATTAAAAACTTGAGATATGCACGTGACCACACCTAGCCTGTTGAAAGTGAGGAGGACGTGAAGCACTTACTGATGTAGACCAACGATTGCAGCCTTCAGAATGGTTGCAACTAAATATAAAGAAAACCAAGAATCTTTACAACGGGACCCAGAGGTGATATGCTGAGTGCAGAGAAGGTTGACGTGGCTAAGGATTTTGTTTATTGCTTAGAGACACAATCAATGCTCATGGGAGCAGTTGTCAAGCAATCAGAAGACATGTTGCATTAGGTAGATCTGAGAAGTTACTGTGAGGACTAAGATTTGCCTGACCCAAGCCATGGAATTCTCCATTGCCTCATATGCATGTGAAAATTGGACACTGAATAAGGAAGGTCAGAGAAGAGTCTATGAATTTGAGTTGTGGTGCTGGAGAAGAATAGTGGAAGTGCCGTGGACTGCTAAAAGGAGAAACTGATCTGTTTTGGAAGAAGTATGGCCAGAGTGCTCCTTAGAGGCAAGTTGGCAAGATTTTCTATTCCATGTTTTGAACATAGTGTCAGGAGAGATCCGTCCATGGAGGACATCATGGTTGGTAAAGTGGAAGGGCAGCAAAAAACAGGAAGGCTCCCAACAAGATGGATGGACTCAGTGGCTACAAGAATGGGCTCAGGCATGGGAACAATTGTGAGGATGGAGCAGGGCCAGGCAGTGTTTAGCTCTGTTGTGCAGCAGGTCGCTATGGGTCAGAACTGACTCAATAGTACCTAACGACAATTTCAAAAGAGGATCCTATCTATACTTCTTTCAAAAACTGGTTTCCATTCTGCTTTGTCCATGACAGAGTCTGCTATTATCCTACACCACCATTCAAAGACATCAATTCATCTCCTGTCTTCTTTGTTCTTTGTCCTGCTTCACAAGCCTATGAGGCAAGGGGAAAAAAAATGTCTTGGGTCAGGCACATCTTATTCCTCAAAGTGAAATTGTTGTGTGTGTGTGTTGAAACAATTGAAAGAAGTTTCTTGAAGCAGATTTTCCCAAAGTAATATATTGGTTGTTTGTGCTTCTATGAGTGTTGACTATGAATCCAAGCAACATGTGATCATACCAAGGCTTTTCTCTTTTCTTTGTTTATCCTGCGCCAGAACTCTGCAGAGGCAAATGAAATTTAAACTATCGAACCCCATGTGCATTGGTCCTTTCTGTTCTCACTCTGAATAAATATTAGCTTCCATTACAAATTTGGAACATATAATTTTGCGATCTCTGCTTATAGATTTATAGTCCCCATATTACTGATGTTCCAAACACCATAAAACAAATTCTGGGGAAAAATCTGCTTCTACTTGATCTTAAAACATCTTGCCTTCCCTCATAGGATTAAAATTCATTATGGGGGATGCAGAAAACAAGACATCCCTGAAAGACTGATGGTTGGATTTTCCAAAAGTTTCCATTATGAGTGTTGTTTTCCTTGTGTGTATCTTCTTGACCTGCCGGATTTCATGAGTAACACAGTCAGAGCACAGTCCATGGGCAGTGTGGTGTCTGAGTGCAAGGGAAACACAGCCTTGTTTTCCGACAGAATTGACTCAATAACTCATGTAGTCTTTGACCCATTGGAAGATCCTAGCGCAGACTGGAAGCTTGGCGGAATGGATAGAGCCCTGATTTTCCTGTTATAGGTATGTACTTCCATTGAACATTCTCCCCCCCATGCTTTGACCTTGAGAAAGTTATGCAGCCTCTTTGAGCCCCAGTCTCATCGTTATCAGTTGGTCATTGTGAGAATTAATGTGAAAAAAAACAACCAGTGACCAGCTCTATAAATATGCTGTCTAGGTGTGGTTATTTATTATTAAATGTATGAAAATCCAAGTAAGGCAAGCATTCAGGGAAGGAGATCAGGGTGATTAGCACCGGTTTTATACATTGATATATTCTAAATATAGTTATGTGGAAATAATCATACTACTGGTTTTCAGCTACTGATTTGGAAGACTGTTCAGTTTCTAAATGTTCAGGTGTAGTTCACGTGGAATAGTCTGTCAACTTGATGAGTAAGTGCTTTAAATCATCAAGTCATTCGGGAAAACAGGGTTATGACAGGTGCACATAATAGGAGAGATATGAGTCTTCCTCTAATCCTGATTCCATATTTTTCTTCATATAGGACAGGTTTTTGGGGTTACTCAGAAGACAAACCTAAAAATCGCTTGCTCAGCTAGAGCAGCTGGAATCGTTCCCCTGCAGAGATAATCATCCATTTCCCTTGTCTACCATTCTACAGACTTCTGTTTGGGGTCCTAGGGCTTCCAGGAGAACAAAACAGTGGAGGCACCTCCTCCTGTAGAGAGTTGATCCTTTGAAGACACAGGCAACCTCTTTCTCTATACTATGTTCATGGGACACCCCTTTCTCTATACTATGTTCACTGAGCATCGCGGCAGCCCAGTAGGCGCATTCACAATGGAACGTTGAAGGGCTGTGTCTGCTGGCCTTCTTCTCCTTCTCAGTTAATACGACATGGCTTCAGTCGCTGTGGGGAGTGAGCCCATGTGTGGGGTGAAGAACCACGGATGTTTAAGGAGAGGAGAAGATGAAAGATAGATCTTTGGGGGCCCGGGAAGTGGATTACCAGGCAGGACTAAGTGCTGCTTTGAAATTTGTCGTCCTCATCGCAAGGAGAGCTACCTTGTGCACATGACTGCAAGATCATTTTTACCCAACAGGTTCCAAGAGATGAGCAGAACTGGTGAGAAAGTGAGAAAAAGAGCGGGCACCAGAATTACAAAGAAACTGCTCAATTCTAATATGCAAACAGATAAAATATAATAAAAACCCTGTGATAACACATAGCAGCTTAAAATATGGATGTTCAATCCCAGATGACTCGGAATCAGATGATCTGAGTATTCTAGCCTCCAGTTGTGTAAGAAGGTGGGGTAGACCAGAGCTTGACGTTGAATTTTCTCATTCACGTGTCCATTGTGGTGAACTGGAAAGCAATATAAAATTCCTCAGTAAACGGCATGTGACAAATCACTTACATGAGAAAAATATTCTCCAATCACTGTGTGTGGAACTGATGGATTCTGATAGGTTGTGTAGAAAGAGCCTCTTCAATGGAGTAAGATTTAAGCACATTGAGAGGAATTTGTTAAGTGCCATGCTTACTGAAAAGAAAATATAATTTTCAGCACTTTCTATGAAGAGAGGTAGTGTTATGACTGTTAGGAGTAAACCATTTCACTCCATTGATGTGTTTTGCTTCATTTTCACTGAAAGGGAAAATTGGATTGAGTGTGTGTTGTATGTGAGAAATGGCAAGGTACAGACAGAGCTTAGAGCAGAGCTTTTCTGTGTCTGCGTAGTTCTCAGCTTCCCACACTTCTCAGCTTTAGGAATTTGATTACCATGCTGCATTTTGCTTGCATCTGACTGGATGCCGTTCATGCGTAAACGTAGGAAAGAATTTTTTAATGGGGAATGAGATTAAAGGTAAAGAAGTATATAGAAAAGTAAGCTTTAGGAGGTACACAGAGAACTTAAGAACAGAGCTGAGATTCCATTAAATGATCCACTAGCAAGGCCTTATAAGTACTTCTCATGCATATTTGTTTTCTTTTAAAATTACTTAATAAAATGTAGCCATAGGGATGAGCCCTGTAATTTTCCATTTTTATTAATAGCACTCTGCTCTGAATAATGAATGAGAAGACACAGCTGATATTGATTTCTGTCAGTGGAATTTGGGAGCAGTAAGCACTGACTCTCAACACCTCCCATGTACCGCCCTATGGTTTGGTGTGGAAAAACTCACATCCCTGCACAATGCTCAAAAAATAATTGCCTCGTGGAAAGACTCTGTGATTGTGACCAAGTCGTCTTGAGTTTTGATCCCCTCTCAGCTGGTTATTTGGTCTTGGTTTTCCTTCTTCAACCAATAAGCACAACAGTCATCTAGTCGGATTCCTGGATAATGACCACATCAATAATGATGCACAGCATCAAGTGCAGTGGCCGGCCAAGAGAAGTCCTTCCATCCTTTCTTTTAACTAGGGTAGCACAGAGGGAAGAGAGTCTGGTTGTAAACAGAAGCATAGTCTCTGGAGCCCAACTGTTGGAGTTTGCACCAGATTTCCAGGACTCACTGGTTTGCAGTCTGGGACATGCAGCTTATCCTTGTGTGCCTCAGTTTTCTCGTTGCTAAAAGGATATTATGATAGTATTGATCTCAGAAGGTTTTTCTGAAAATAAAGGGAGTTACAACAGTCAGAGAGCATGTACAAGCTCTGGCCCAAGGTAAGATCTACATAGATGTTTGTTATTATTATTGTTATTATATTCTTTTTTGGTCACTAAGTCTTCATGTATTTATTTATTTATTTATTATTTTTTAAAACCTTTTATTAGGGACTCATACATCTCTTATCACAATCCATACATATACATACATCAATTGTATAAAGCACATCTGTACATTCTTTGCCCTAATCACTGTCAAAGCATTTGCTCTCCACTTAAGCCCTTTGCATCAAGTCCTTTTTTTCTCCCCTTCCTACCTGCTCCCCCCTCCATCATGAGCCCTTGATAATTTATAAATTGTTATTTTGTCATATCTTACCCTATCCGGTGCCTCCCTTCACCCCCTTTTCTGTTGTCCATTCTCCAGGGAGGAGGTCACATGTAGATCCTTGTAATCGGTTCCCCCTTTACAACCCACTCACCCTCTACCCTCCCAGTATCACCTCTCACACCCCTGGTCCTAAAGGTATCATCCACCCTGATTCCCTGTGCCTCCAGCTCCTCTCTGCACCAGTGTACAACCTCTGGTCTATTCAGACTTGCAAAGTAGAATTCGGATCATGATAGTGAGGAGGTGGTGGAGGAAGCATTTAGGAACTAGAGGAAAGTTGTATTCTTTATCGGTGCTACGTCGCACCCTGACTAACTCATCTCCTCCTCTACGCCCCTCTGTGAGGGGATCTCCAGTGGCCGACAAATGGGCTTTGGATCTCCACTCTGCACTTTCCCCTTCATTCACTATGGTAAGATTTTTTTTTTAATGATGATGCCTTATACCTGATCTCTTCGACACCTCGTGATCGCACAGACTGGTGTGCTTCTTCTATGTGGGCTTTGTTGCTTCTGAGCTAGATGGCCGCTTGTTCACCTTCAAGCCTTTAAGACCCCAGACACTATCTCTTTTGATAGCTGAGCACCATCAGCTTTTTTCTTCACATTTGCTTATGCACCCGTTTGTCCTTGGCGATCGTATCATGAAGGTATGCACCAAATGGTATGATTTTTTTGTTCTTTGATGCCACATAACCGATCCCTTTGGAACCACATGATCACACAGGCTGGCGTGTTCTTCCATGTGGGCTTTGTTGCTTCTGAGCTAGATGGCCACTTGTTTATCTTCAAGCTTTTAAGACCCCAGATGCTATCTCTTTTGATAGTTGGGCACCATCAGCCTTCTTCACCACATTTGCTTGTTCATCCTCTTTGGCTTCAGTGGTTGTGTCGGGAGGGTGAGCATCATAGAATGCCAATTTAATAGAAGAAAGTATTCATGCATTGAGGGAGTGTTTGAGTAGAGGCCCAAGATCCTTCCGCCACCTTAATACTAAACCTATAAATATAGGCACATAGATCTATTTCCCCATCCTCATATATATATATATTTGCATGTACATGTCTTTGTCTAGACTTCTATAAATGCCCTTTGCCTCTTAGCTCTTTCCTCTATTTCCCTTGACTTTCCTCCTGCTCCACTATCATGTTCCGCCCCCACCTGCATTACAGCTATACCTCTTCGTTACGTTTCCTTACCCTTGATCATTCCCTACCAGGCCTGCCACTCCCACCTCACCACCAATTTGGATCCCATGTTGTTCCCTTATCCCTGGGTTTGTTAACACCACTTCCTTACCCCCCACCTCTCCCTATCCCAAGTCTCCCCGGAACTGTTGGTCCTGTTGTTTTTCCTCTAGATAGTTCATCCAGCCTATCTTATTTAGACAGACCTGTGGAGATAATAACATGCACAAAAGTAAGACAGAGGAAAACAAAGCGACAGTATACAACAAAACAACAACAATAAAGCACTGACAAAGAACAAAACAAAACACATCAAGAAATAAAAGCTTATAGTTAGTTCAAGGATCATTTGTTGACTTGGGAGTGTTTTCCAATCCAGTCTGTTTGGGCACCACGCCCTGGCCCCAAAGTCAACTTTCAGCATTCCCTGGGAACCTTGCCACTCCATTCCCTTGCTGTTCCGCTGCACTCCCCCAGTGCTTTGCCTCGGTGTGGTTGGATCAGGTCAGGTTCAATTCCCACACTGTCTCCAGTGCTGTCCCCTGTAGTGCCATGGGTCAGTGAGGGGCATCATGTCTCATAGTGGGGCCAGCCATGTTGTCCTCTCTGTGGACTGGCTGTCCTAGTCAGGAACATCATCCTCACGGACTGGTGGGTCAGGCTGTGCTCCACTCTCTCCTCCTTCCCCTTCATCTGCTCCCGTGTGCACAAACAATTTTTTAAGTATCTTCTCGTTGTTTAGTGTCATTGGGTTGATTCCAATCCACAGGAAGTCTATGTACAACAGAACAAAACACATCCTGGGCCAACACAGGCTTTACAATTGATATTATGTTTGAGCCCCTTGGTTGTAGTGACTGTACCAATCCAGCACATCAAGTGGCTTCCACTTTTTTCACTGCCCTTCCACTTTCTCATGCATGATGTCCTTCTCCAGGGGCTGGTGTCACTTGTTAATATGTCCAAAGTACATGAGGCAAGTCTCACTGTCCTTGCTTCTATAGTGGTATGGCTGCACCTCTTCCAAAAGGGATCTCTCTGTTCTTCTGGCAATCCATGGCACTTTCACTGTCCTTCCCCAACACCGAAATTTGACTGCATCCTTCCATTATTTTTGATCTTCTTTATGCAGTGCCTAACTTTCCCATATATATGGGACATTGGGAAATATCATGACTTGGGTCAGGCACATGTTAAGTATCTAGGCCCATATTTAATCCCCCGCCCCATTTAAATAATAGTGAATATTTTCTGATTGTAGCTTCATTCTCTTTTAGATTTCCTTTAAATTTTGCATGTGATGTTCTAGACAGGTAGGGTTAAAGCTTTGATGCAAAGCTTTCTCTCTGGGAGTAGCTAAGCTGTAATCCAGTGCTAAATTCAGGGCACCATCTGGGTCTGTCATTATATAGATGTGCACGTATCTCTCATAGCAAAGAGGGCCTCGTGGGAGGTTGTGCGTAGATCAACTCAAATCCTCCCTTGTCACTGGTGGTACAAACATCTGTCTTCACTACCTCCAAGAATCTATCAGAAAAGAATCTTGTCTAATTTGTGATTACATACCTTATACTAGCGTTCAGTAGATGACCAGCAATAGGCTATGAGTGATAAGAAATGAGATAAATGACTCTAAACCAATATTCTTTTTATATTTCTAACTCAAATTCTCCACTTTTCCTCTTCTAAATACTGTTAGCTGTATCCTTTCATAGATTTATCCATAACAGAGGTACAAAAGAGAGGAGACTCTGGAAATAGAAAATTAAAGAAACGGTGGTAACCCAGTTCTTGATCGCCCTAAATGGCTTCAGAAATCCTCCAAAGACATCTAGATTCAAACGAAAGCTGACAAACAAGATGACATTTATTAGAATACCAGTTGGTACCAAATTATGACACACATCTTCTTGCTTAAGTCACTAGTGGAAACTTGCAGAAATAAATTGACCTACTTTCATCCCAAATTTCTCAACTGCTACATGGTGGGTGGGGGTGGGGGAGGAATTCTGTGGAGTGGTAATGAGGATTGAATGAGTTAATGTGAGGGGATTTCGTGAAATTTATAGGAAAATGAGATTAAGAGCTAAGGGATTTTCCATGAACTTTAAAAATCTCCTCACATATGACATATATGCCACATACCATGCAACATATATAAAAAACTTCCCAGGTGCTTAGGGTAATGCTTAGTAGTCTAAAATGAATTTTCTCTAAACATTGTTGGGTTTTTTTTGCTTTCTTAATGTTCATCAGCCATCACATTAAAATAGTCTCAATTTTGACTTTATATAATAATTTCAACAGATGTGCAACTTTGCTTGGTAGTTTTTTTATTTTCATTTATTTATAGATGTGTATATATAATAAAAATATAGCTATTCTAGATATAGTCTAATGGAAAGATACACAATATTTCTAAGATTCATTTTGAGGGTACTTTGTTTATTTCCTGAATTAATGTAATTTCATAAAGTATCAGGCAGGGCAGAAATCCACGGAACAACAAATGAGATCTCCTTTCCTCCTGGTAAGCACTGCTAGGAAAATACTTTCTAGAGTAATTTTAGGACACTCCACAGGTCAGGAGATAGTGAAGCTTAAGGGTTTTATGGTCAGATCATTTTTGAATCACTATAAGTCCCTACCTAGACATTTAAAATATGTTGGTTATGTTAAAAGCATGGAGATGTTTCCTACGAATAATTACGGAGTTTGATTTGGTTTACTCTTAAACAGGGTTTGGGAGTGTCCGTTGTTGTTGTTAGTTGTCATCAAGTGGTCCTAGTCATGTGTCATCCTCATAATTGTTCTTATGTTTGAGCCCATCGCTGCAGCCCCAGTGTCAGTCCATCTTATCAAGGGTCTTCCTCACGTCTCTGCCCTGCTAGTGTACCAAGCATGAGGTTCTTTTCCAGGGACTGAGCTATCGACAACATGTCCAAAGTAGGTCAGATGAAGTCTTGCTATCCTTGCACCTGAAGTGCATGTTGGATGTACTTCTTCTAAGAGAGATGTATTTGTCCTTCTGGCCGTCTATGGCGCTTACTTACGTTAGAATCTTAGTTTCACTACAGTGACAGTGTCATACGGCAGCGCATCTCAACCATCCTAATGCCGCGACCCGTTAATACAGCTCCTTGTGTGGTGGTGAACCCTCAACCATAACATTATTTTCATTGCTACTTCATAACCTTAATTTTGCTACTCTTATGAATCGGGCAACCCCTGTGAAAGGGTCATCCAACCGCCAAAGGGGTCCCGACCCACAGGATGAGAACCGCTGTCCTAGAGGATTTCCTTGTTTTCTGTGCTAGTTTACCAAACATGAGGTTCTCTTCTAGTGATTGGTCCTTCCTTAGGACATGTTAAAATCTCATTTCTAAAACTACAACTATGGCTCAAACATCACAATTCTTAGGTTGGCACAGGCCAGGCAATGGTTGGTGAGTTGTGCACAAGATCACTGAGTTGGAACTCACTAGCGCTCACAAACAACAATAGCCAATATACTAATCTGTTAATTCTTATGCAGTTTTCTAGTGGGTTAGGAGTTGTCTGATATTTGCAAAGTCAGCAGTTCAAAACCATCCCATACTCTAGGGGAAAAAGATAAGGCTTTCTACTGCCCTAAGGAGTTTCCCTAAGAACTCCCAGGGCCAGTTCTACCCTATTCTCTAGGGTCACCATGAGTCGGAATCAACTTGATGGCAGTGAGTGAGTGCGTGAGCGATCCATAGCTCATTCAATGTACTAAATATAAAAAATAAAGATAAAAAGAGCAAGCCTATTATTGTTGTCTGGGTTCCCAGTCAGGTCACCCCAGGTGATACAGAGTGGCATGGAAATATTTTAAAAAGAAGATCATCAGACCTTTCTTCTATGACCAATAGGTTGGTTCAAATGGCCACACTTTAGGTTAGTAATTGAAAATAATGCTTTTGTATCACTTAGGGAATTATGTTAAGATAAACCCCACTGCCATTGAGTCGATTCCAATTCCTAGTGACTAAGGTTCCGGAGACTGTGTATCGTAACAGGAGCAGAGAGTTTCCTCTCTTCTCCCATGGAGTGGCTGGTGGCTTTGAACTGCCAAGTGCTCTTGGTGGCCCAGTCTTTATCCTGCCACACCACCTGTAGGCATCATGACAGAGCAGAGAGAGAAGGAAAATCTGGCAAAGAAAAGGCTTGGAGGTGAATCCAAGCTCTTCCTTCATATGCTTTTTTTCTTTCTGCTTTAATTGTGATCTCCCTACATATTAGCTTTCTAATGGGGAAAATAAGGGCAATGATCATTTTCTCCAGGTTTTCCTGTGGAAAGAAACAGCAGGTTAAAAGAATAAGCTCATGCCACCAATGTCACTTCCCTTCCATTCTCTTCAATGAAAATAGAGGTGTTTTTAAGGAAGGATTCTGGCAGCAGGAATTCCTAGGAAATTGTCTTGCAACTACTTCATTAAGGTGAATTATTTCTGAGCACGGTTTTAAAAAATAGCACATATATGTATTTTTTCTATGGAAAAAATAATTCCTTGGATTTGGTCCGTATCTCATTCTTTCTTGGCACCCCAATACGATATGCTTTATCCCCTTGCTGTTGTCACATCTGTGGCTTAGAATGCAAACCCTCCGGAGGGGCCATTTGTCCCAGGAGCAATATGTTCAAGCCACGTTCATTCTCACCTGCTCGGCCAATTATCTCGTCACTGGAAGAAGGCCTGCTTGGCCTGAGCACAAGCCGGTGCCCAAGGTGGTAGTTTCTTTCTACTTGAAATGCACCCACCTTGCCCTCTAAGCCAACAGGCGATTTCCTCCATGTCTTCACATCTCTTGGCAGCTTTTGCTGATGCTAAGAGTGGTGAGGGAGGCTTTTGAAAAGGCTAAGAAAGAGAGAAAAGAGGAAAAGGGTAGGCAAGGTGAATAGCTGACCTGAAAATTCTCCTGTATATCTGCATTTAAATGGAAAGGATGCTGAAATTGGAAGACAAAGATGGCACTGGATGAACACAGGCTCTGACACTAGCAAGCAATTTTCCTTGATAGTATGTATCATTCTTCACAACTCCTGCTTTGTGTATTGCCATAACTCACGCCATGGATGGAAGGAAGCCAGCTCTTTTATTCCATGTTAGATGGAGATAATCCTGTCATCTGCAAAACCTACCCCCTGCCTCTTAATTCTGGATTGTGAGTTCTTGGCATTGTTCTTTTTTTGGCAGCCAGTTGGTGCAGCAACTGCTTTTTAACACCCAGAGCTGCCTCCCTCTGTGATTTTTATCTCTGATAAAAAGAAAATGAAGGAGATGCAGCCATTCCTCAGAAACCTGACCTACTCCCTGGGAGAGTATGGTGATCTGTCAGCACCAAGATTCTAAGCACATCTTTGTTCATAGAGAATGCAAATGGGCTGGTCCAAAGATGATTCTGAGGGGGGAGCATTTCATGTTGGAAGATGTCAACTCTTCTCCAGTCACCTCCCTGCTCCACAGAGGCCTTTTAAATAAAGCACGAAATTAAAAATGCTTTTGATCAATTCTTTAAGGATGAAGGTAAAAGAACGGTGTCAAAAAAGCTTGACTTTGCATTCTAGCATGAATTAATATTTACTTGAAAAATAAGTAATACTGGATTGCTTTAAGCCATACCAGTGGAGGGATGTGTGTGTTGGGTGGGGGGGGTGTGCATGAAGGACAAAATATAAATAAAATCTTACCTTGAAAAAAGAAAGGAGGCAGCAAGGTAGGCATCAAACTATGGAGGTTTGAACCCCAACAATTCTCCGTACAAGGTGTGTGTTTGAAACCAAGTATATGTTCTTGCTGTGCACACAGGCCTTTGAGATCCCTTTTCTTAGAGAGGAGCCCTGGCGGTGTAGTGGTTACGTGTTGGACTGCTAAATGCAACATCAGCGTTCAGGACCACCAGCCACTCTGCAGGAGAAAGACAGGACTTTCAGCTCCCGTAAAGAACTAAAGCCCCAGAAACCCACAGAAGCAGTTCTATCTTGTCCTATAGGGTTGCTGTGAGTTGGCTTCAACTCAATGGCACTGGGTTTGAATTTGCTTGTTTGGTTCTTGGTGGCTGTGTATGTGTGCCCCTCACCTCTGGGTATCGCTAAGGTTGATGCGAGTTGCCTTCACTTAGGCTCCTGGGAGTGACACGTTCCCTCTCCACTTTTGAATAGATGGCTAATGTGTTGAGGTATTGAACTACTTATTAATGTTCAGTTGTTGGAGGTGGTATTAGCAGCCTTTGAGTTCGTTCGGACTCAGTGACTTCATAGATGACAGAATGAAGCACAGTCCAGTCTGGTGTCATCCTCACAAGTCTCCTTGTGCTTGAGCCCATGGTTATTGTCTCCGTGTCAGGCCCTCTCAGCGAGGGTCCTCCTCTCTTTTGCTGACCCTTGACTTTTCCAAGCACAATGCCCGGGCCAGGGAGATCAGTAAAACTGAAGCAGCAACAAGCAAACTGCCAATTTCAGGGGAGCCAATTAACGAATACTCACTATTGGGATTTAGGTTTTTTAAATTGTATTGACTCTTTATCGTATCAAATTTGCTTCACCTACTTAAATTCAACCGATATTTAAGTTTTCAAAAATTGGCCCCCAAAATTTATGCCGCAGCCAACTTACCTTGCAGGCATTCAAAGCGCCAAGGTGGGCATCAAACTATGGAGCTTTGCATCCCAAGTATGCTTCTTACAAGGCGTGTATTTGGTTCCAAGACTTGTAGTACATGTTCTGGGTGTACACTCAGGTCTTTTGGGGTCCCTTTTTTAAAGGGGGGCCCTGCTGGTGTAGTTATGAGTGGTCTAACTACAGTCAGCAACACAACAGGACATAAGAATGCTAGTCAAGTGCTCAAATGAAAATGCAAGGATAGCTCAGAACCTATATTCAAACAATCCAAGCTAGAGAAAAGCAAAATGTGCACTAGTTCAAGGCACGGGAAAGCAACCAGAATCTAGAATAAGGTAGAAGCAAACTTGTCTGTGCTAAATCCTGCAATACATTCTATGTTATTTAATTTGAAGGAAGAATGGCTGGATTGCTGACAGGATGCTTTTTATTTGGTTTTCCAGGACAACTTTATTTAGGTATAATTTTCACTCTGTAAAATGCATCCATTGTAAGTGTGCCATTCAGTGATTTCCAGTGAATTTTCCATCACATCCATCCAGTTTTAGAACATGTCTATCATTACAATGTGATCCTCCTCCTGTTTTGCAGTTTTTTTCCCCCAATTCCCACCTCCATCCTCAGGCAAAAGCTAGTCAACTTGAAGTCTTTATAGAATGTTTCTGGATGTTTTATATCTGTGTGTTTGAAAAATATGTGATCTTTCCTATTACCTACTTTCCATTCACATGACATTTTCTGATACAAGTGGGTCAGTAATCCATGTGTTATATTGTTTCCATTATGTGAATAAACCACATGCTGTTTATCCCTTCTCCAGTTGATGGGCATGTTTATTGTTTACACCTACTTACCTTGGGGTGGTACAGGTCTTTGTTGAGAGGCTAGCTGGATATTAACAGCTGAAAATGAACAAGCAGAGTGTCTCCATGCAAGGAAATTCTATGAGGATTGAGTAGAGATAGAACACTTTCATGTGGTTAAGAAAGTGCCGATCTCGTTTAGCAGAAGCAAAAGATATTGGAGAGACTTAGAGGGGATGAACAACAGTAACAGCAGCATTGTTCAGGGTGTGGATAAAGATACGTCTCCCAGAATGTTCAAATTTCATGTTAAATTTTTTGTGTGTGAAATATTACATGTTATATGGCACTCTAGAAAGAAATTTTCTTTAGAATTTTAAAGGCACTGAGAATCACAATAGGAATGATAGCCCTTTAGACACATATTTGAAAGTCTACCTAAATTTTGGTGAGTGTCCCAGCTTCGACAAAAATATTTAACCCTGGGATATGCCTTTAATACTTGACATTTTGAACAGTGGTTAATGCATATAAGGTGTGTAACTGTCAGATTCTACCTTAAAGGAAAGGAAGTGATCAGGAAAATTTACTGGATACTAAAGCTAATGGGGTCACTTAAAAAATAATGTAGCTCTTTGGTTTCTCATTTGTAATAATGCTTCTATTAGGGGAGGTCAATGTACATTAACATCTCAATTATTAAAATAGGGATAGCACCACTCTATCCTATTTTTCCAAAGTAGCTTCTTGGCAAACTGTTGGTCATGTGCCATTGTTGCATTAGGTCATAATTAGAAGTTTTGAATAAAATAGACAATTTGATGTATCACCTTGTTAGGATAAGTTTTGTTTTACAAGATTTGTGTTTCAGTTCATGTATATGGGTCTTGCCCCAATGTGTAGACACCAAGTTTTTCTGTAAAATAAAAAATTAAAATACTGCTCTGAAACGTGATTAATCAAAGAGAGTAGAACATATCATGGAGGTATAAGAAATGCTTTCAGGTCATAGGAATACGCATTGCTTATATTGCATAGGAGTCTTGGTGGCAAAGCTGTTACATGTTGGATTCTGATCAGCAAGGCCAGTAGGTCAAAAACACTAACTAATTGCTCAGCAGGAGAGAGTTACGGCTTTTTACTCCAGTAAAGAGTTGTAGTCTTGGAGACTCACAGGGACAATTTTACCTGGTTTGTAGGGTCTTTATGAGTAGGCACGGACTCTATGGCAGTAAGTTTTGGTATATTTTGTTGGTTATTCTTGCTGTCGTTGGTACTACTATTGCTGGAAGGTTCTTTTGAGTTGATTCTAACTACAGTGACCCACCCTAGTTCCCCTACAGTAACAGAATTAAACACTGCCCCGTCCTCAACCAATCTCACAATCCTTGTTCTCTTTGATCCCATTGTTACAGTCATTGTGGACACCATTGACGATCTCACTGAGAGATTGAGGGTCTTTCTCTTGTTCCCTGACCCTTTATTTTATCATGGTTGATGTCCTGATACATAGACTAGTCCCTCCTAATAATATGTCTAACATACATGCAACAAAGTTTTTCCATCCTCGCTTATATGAGCATTTGATCTGTACTTTAAAAACATATGTGTTTGTTCTTATGGCTGTTGCTGTTAGATGCCTCCAAGTTGGTTCTGATTCAAGGTTACCACATGCTCAACAGAACTGAATACTGCTCGGTCCTTCTTCACCACCCTCACAGGTGTTGTATGGTTTAAATGACCACATAGATTGCATTAAACCATTTCCTGAAGATGCTTTGGCTACTGCTCTGGTTGCTGTTGGGTGCTGTTGAGTCAGTTCCTATCCGTAGTGACCCTATGCCCAACAGCGTGCAATACTGTACATCAGTCATAATCATCCCAATGCCTGAGCCCATTGTTGCAGCCTCTGTGTCAATCCATCTCATTGAGAGCCTTCTTCTTTTCCATTGCTATTCCATTTTACCTAGCATGATGTCCTTCTCCAGGGACTGGTCCTTCCCAACAATACGCCCAAAGTATGTAATAAGATAGTCCTTGCCAAGATCAGAGCTCAAAGACTTGGATTATTTCTATGTGATCCTTGGTACTTGACAAATCCATGACTCAGGTGTGTCAGTTGTTGGGTAGGTGCCTTCAAGTTGATTCCCACCCACAGCGCCTCTATGAACAGCAACCAAATACTGCCTGAACCGGCACCATCCTCACAGTCTCTGGAGTGAAGTAATGATATCTCTTTCATCCTTGGTTAAAGTCTGTGAAAGTATGAAACCTTTTCATTTCTGTACCCACTGTTGGCGCCTCACAATCACTTTCTTCTCTCTACCCTGTTCAAGAGATGGGGAGGTAGAATCTGCAAATAAGGTACTTTTGTTGTATTTATGTTTGCTGCATGTTGGCTGCTACCTGTTCTCTGTAGCAAATGACTCTCCTTTACCATTCAGAAATCATGTAACATTTCCTTTGACATGTATTTAAATGCATATTAAATAAACTTATGTTTAGAAAAAAATGATTGTATAGGGGAAATATAGATTTCTTAAAAGTATCTATGGAAGTATGAACATAACTAAAATACTGGAGACATGCCTTGATGTCTAACCAAAATGAAGATCTTTTACTTACAAACAACCATCTTCATATGATTTTAAAGTTTCAGTGAAATATTTCATGTCTCTTTGGGGACACACTCTATTGACTGGGAATCAACCAATCTATAGTAGAAGATAGCCAAGGGAGACAATGCAAGTTATAGAAATGTGAAAGGCTCCTGGCTTGAAAGTCACCCTATTCTAGCATTTGAGTTTCTTCCATTTTTGCCAAGGAATCTGCAGCAAGATTGCAGCCTGTGCTGTTGGTTCTTTCCACATCTCTATCTCATTAAATGCAACCAGCACAGATACTTGGAAATGCCAAGGTACTCCGGTTAATCTAGTATTCAGGCCAATGGAAAGTGGCCATAGGAACACAGATGACCACCTTTCAAATAATTGTAATGCAATCAAATAGGGTCAGCCTTCTCTGGATGCCTTGCATAATCTTATGGACCCTGGTTGTAAAGCATATGAGTTCTTGGTTTCCAACCCTCATGCCGATGCCTATTGGATTTGTCCCACATGTACACATTGTTGTCTTGAGTTACCCTTGAGTTATCTCTGACTAAGGGCAACTCCTTGTACAAAACTATGATGTTGTCCATTTCTGTTCATCTTGAAAATGCTATGTTTGAATTCATTGTTGCAGCCACTGTACATTTTGAGTACCTCCTAATCTAGGGGCGTCACCTTTCAGCATTAGATTGAACAATAGTTTGTTGTTATTCTTAGACTTGTTATTGGTTCCCCAGCCTTATTCTGGAAGTTCCACTGAAAATGGTCCATCCCACTTGACTTTGCTGGTATTTTAAACAGAGGTGGCATGGCTTTCAGCAACACAGTATCACGCGTTACCACATGACTGGTAGCTCTCAGCATAAATATCACCTAATCATTACACAATGTCTTAGATTCCCTGGTAATAGAATTTAACCTTTTTTTGTTAAGACCTTGAAGATGGAATTGTTCAAAATTTGACAAGTCAAGTCAGATTCATATTTAAGTCCCATGCATTTCCCTTCTGTACCTCTCTGTATCAGATGAGGATTACTCTGTCAGCAGAAGAAATACTTCGTGTAAAAGAATGAAAGTTTAAGGTATTCTGGAGAGTATAATATGTATCTCATAGAATATAAGCTGTGAGGTTGAAACATATAGATCTATTAGTGTATTTCCTCTCTTTTCTTGAGCTATATAGCAATGATCATGTTTTCCATTTAAGTCTTTACAAAGAACTCACACCACTGTGGTGCTCATGAACTTCTCCTTCTAACTTTCCAAAAGGACCACATGCTCTGTCTCCTCATAGTAAATGATCTCCCATTATTTCCGTTGATCTTTATGTCAATTTAAATAGCTAGCCAACCTCTGAATGCAGTTACTGAGGCACAGGCGATGGAGAAAAATGGAATGTCCCAGAGACTTCCAACAGGGCCAACAAATCTGTCTTGAAAGAGGGAGAGTTCATGGAAGGGCCAGAGTTCTCCTTAGAGGCAAGGATGGCGGGAAGTCCTCTTGCACGGTTTCGGCAGGTTGTCAGAAGATACCAAGCCCAGGAGACTGACGTTATGCTTGGGAATCTAGAGGGGCAAGGAAAAAGAAGAAGACTCTCTACAAGAAGACTCAACATAGTGGCTGCAACAATAACATCAAACATAAGAACAATTGCGAGGATGGCACAGGGCTGGGCAGCATCTCACGCTTATGCATAGGGCCACTAGGAGCCAGACCCAACTTGATTGGCACCTAACAACAACAGGTGTGACTATGACTGTGTGATTCATTCGTTTCACAAACACTTTTTGCAGTTTACTGGGAGCAATTGGTCCTTTGTCCCTTCCTGGGTGAAGTGGGAAGGCGATAGGGATTTGGGTCAGGCAAATATTGTGATATGGATTATATAGACACTAATAATGAGATAGACACTAATAATGTCATGGGCACAGGAGGTAGAAGGACAGGTGCTTGTTCCTTACTTTAGAGAATATCTAGTATGGTTCTGTTTTCAATATATATTTTTACATGAATATATGGTAACATATTTAAATTTGCCTTAAACCTTTACATTTCCCAAACTCTTAACCTTACAGTATATATACAAAAGACCTGTCTCTGCAGTTTTGTCGAAAATTTCTGTGCCCAAGTTGATGGGGGTGGAATGGGTGCATCACACAGATGCTGTGTTCAGCAGAATCATTCGTTTGCGTCATTCTCAGTTGAGGGCATTTTGATTTTGAATAGTTTCATTTTGATGTTTTTTCCATCTGCACAGGCAGAGAAAAGAATCAAATGGATGTGAGCTGCATATTCTGCTAATAGCCACATCAAAACATTCTGCAACTTCAGAACAAAAGCATAGTTTAATATCATCCTGATGGCACTACAAACCATGTGGCACGATATTATTTATACTTGCATATATTTATAAAACATCTATAAGCAATTTGTTTATGTAACACACATGTAACCTATATATTAAATATATGCTCTAGTTAAACTTCTGCTATTTACATATATTATATCTCATATGCATATATATAACATATGCACATGTACGTATATATGTACTCATCTAGACGAATTACTTCAACTTATATAAGAAATATGAAAAAACACATGCCATAAGACATTGTCTTTAACTCTGAAAAAATGGCACATAGGGAGAGTGTCTCAGCACTATTTTCTGGAATAAGTGGCATGAGTAATATTATACCCAATTGATAGGTGGGGATTCAACAGAATGACTTTGCTACAATCACACCCTCCCAGCTCGCACTGAAGGTAAGCTTAACATCAGCAGGAAGGCTTATCCTTAGGCCCATGGCTGTATTTCACTGCCTAGCAGGATACCTGAGTCAATGAGGACCAGAGCAAGGATTTGAATGGATGGGACAAAACATGAGAGTGACGACACTGAGGTTATAACACAAGCCTAACCAGAAATCACACAGTGTCAGGCCTTTATAGAGATGCAGAAAGTAGGGCCTGCATATCAATGAGATAATTGTGGAAATAATCACCAATGTGTAGAATAGTTTCCAAATCTGTATTGTAAAGATTACACTGATGACCAATTATCTATATTCAGAGAACAATTCCAAAGCCAGCTGCTCTTATCCAATAAGTACTTTCATCAGAATAGGGAATTTACTTAAAAACAAATCAAATGGTACCTAAATAGTGTGACCGTACCACACCTCATGAAAAACAAAACATAAAGTCTGAATGATCACAAAATAGCAGTAGCCCTTTGGATAGCCCCTCCCCTCTCTTAATTGTACGTCCCAATGAACTTTTTTTTTCTCAGACTGTTCTATTGTTTCTTGTAAAATGTCATTATATGCCAGTGAGTTAGCTCTAACTTGTGGTTACCTTATGCAAGACAGCTTCAAATGGTTCGTGGGAAAATGTCATTGTCTTCTAATTTAATTTTTCCACAAACTTTTGGAATCCCTTCATCCTTAAAATGGAGCCCTGGTGGAGTAGTGACTACAAGCTGGGCTGCTAACCACAAGGTCAGTAGTTCGAAACTGCCAGCGGCTCTGCAAGAGCAAAGCGGGGCTTCCCACTCCTCCAGAATGACAGTCTCGGATTGGACGTGATGGCAGTGGTTTCTCTTTCTTTTATAATCAGTAGGTTCTCATTCATTGCTTAACTTCTTGAAGATTCTGGTCCTTAGATACTGGCTCTCCGGACTCCATCTTGTTATTCTCTAATTATGTTCCGATATCTTAAATAATGCTCTCGGTGAGATTCTCTCTCTTGGATTTTCCTTGTTTCTCAATGTTATTTTGTGTCTGTGAGCACATTAAAAAAGTCCTTGCATTTCTTATTTGTCTGTTTCTCATTTTTACAATGGCTACTTATTATTGACTCGTTTTTGTGAACTTTAAAATTTTATCTGCGGCTATCAATGATATCTTTACAATTTATTTTCTTTTGCTCACTGCACTCGATTTAATTTTCTCAGAAGTGCTTTTTTTATTAGTTGTTTTATTCTTCTGTGTTTCCATCCTGGGGAGTCTGTGCTTATTTCATACTGAGGTAATAAAATGCTATTTCATCAGCGAGATACTGCCAAGACCTTATATATCAGTGACTTGCATTTTAGGGCGATCAGTTAAGATCCTGACCATCACATTGGAACATCCTAAAATGTCCCCATCTTGGAGTCTTTTCTATAAGTTTAGGTTTTTTATTTGCTATTAATTATCTGGTGGAAAAT
Source organism: Tenrec ecaudatus (assembly GCF_050624435.1). Classification (NCBI taxonomy): domain Eukaryota; kingdom Metazoa; phylum Chordata; class Mammalia; order Afrosoricida; family Tenrecidae; genus Tenrec; species Tenrec ecaudatus. The sequence goes on from NC_134532.1 coordinate 202,508,972, forward strand.
GGATTGAGCAACATGACACAAAAATATACTTTTAATTGTTTAACCATTTGATATTTTTTCTGTGAGTGATGGAGACCACATTTGACCCCCTCTGACTTCAATGGGGAGGACATTCCATCTGCATATCAGCCCAAGGCCTACTGACACAAAGCGGAAGCCAGACCATGCCTCCACCCTCCATCTTCCTTCACCCTGTTCTGACACCAACCATCATTCGCACAGCACTCTAATTCTCTATGTTTGATAATCCATTGACATGACGACACAGAACTCCCCGATGATGCTCATCATTTTGGGGTTTATGAGGGAAGCTAATGGCTATAAAATAGTAAAGATACAATTTCTGTCCACACGCATGTCTTCTGAGCCATGCTGTCAGCCATCACTTGCTCTGATCCTTGGACTAACAGACATATGGCCTCTTGTCCTCTGCCTCATTTTATGGGCCGGGAGGCCCCACAGTCACTCTGCCTCATAGACAAGTCTGCCTCTGCCCTGTCTCTTGGTCTCAGTGCTGAGGTTTCCGGTGCCTTCACTGCCTCTGCCCTTCAGATAGGGATCTGTCACTGCCTGTGTTAGTGCCTCTCCTTTCTTGATGGTGATGGAGCTTCCTGTTACTGCTACTGAGATGACACACTCTTACAGACCTAAAAGGATGGCTGAAAATGACCAATCTCCAAGTCAGAGTTATTTCTACCTTATATCCATCATCTCACCAAGTCACTAAGCTATAAAGATTATGGATAGAAGAGCCATACTAAGCAATTTCACCACACCCTAGCCCCATACTTAGAAAAACAAATGGTACACTGATCTAGTCTATAATCCCTACATTTTCTAAGGCTCTTTGTATCTTTTTTTTCTCTCATGCTTCATGTATAACTTATATCTTATGTTCAATCCTTACTCTCAAGATGTTTACTTGAACTCCAACCTCATGTTCATGGTCCCCACAGGAAGGAGACCTAACTGAGGAGAAAAGCGTAGCAGCTCTATTTGGACAATGAAATAAGCATAGTCAGAAGTACCTAGCAACTATAATATGTTATAGTTACATGTTGTTTCCATAAAAACAAACTCGCTGGCATTGAGACAACACCGACTCATAATGATCCTAAAGAACAGGGTAGAACTGACCCTGTGAGTTTTAAGACTGTTAATGTCTACGGGAGCAGAAAGCCCCCCCTTTCTTGCACAGAGCATGCTGGTACTTTCGAACTGCAGATCTTGAAGACCGCAGCTCAACATCTAACCAGTATGCCACTAGGGCTTGCTAAATAATATTATTGGCTAGTAAAGGATCATAAAATGATCTCTGGTAGTGAGAGAGTCTCGGAAGTAGGCTGCTTTTGCTGGACTAGCGTCATCCTGAGTCAAATCAAGCTTCTAATGGAAAAAACGGAGATTGACATTGAATAAGAAGATTACAAGTGTTGTCTATAGAAGGATAAAATAGACAAAGGACATTCCCAAAGGGTAATGTGAGATCTTCAAGCCCAACACATATGCCTGTGATGTTTTCATTTGAGAGCTAAATAAAGTAAAACCTGGTTGAAAGCCTTGAATGCATCTATTCAATGGCCTGCTCTAATTATGAGTAAACGGAGCATTTATTCAAGCCAGTCTCTGTCAGGAAATATCCCTGTAATGAGACTGTAATCTCCTTAAGGACACGTGGCTGGAACTCCTTCTTCATTGAAAGCTCAATCCCCAATAATTTTCCTGACAAAGAGTACATGTTTCATAAGGATGAAGACATCAAAAACTGACATCACTATAGACATAATGTATTAAAAATATATGTATTGTGGACTTTAAAATCTATTTTATTTATACATGGAACATTAAGGAGAGGAAGCAGAAAATAAATGGACCATAGAAGCTGGCATGGTTTTATTTAAAAAAAATAAATAAAACTTTAAAATCTCAGATACCTTTTGTCCAACATTATCCAATGGCAGGAGAAAGCTGTATCTAATTCTTACTATGGTGGCATAAAGGATCCCTGGTGGTTCTGTGGGTTAGGCCTGGGTCTGCTGGTGAGTAGGTTGGTGGTTCATGGGAGAAAGGTGAATCTGTCTTTTCCTGTGAAGATTCATTGTCTCTGTTCCCCTGGGAACAATTTGCTCTCTCCTGTGGGATTGTCACGTATTAAAATCAACCAAATGGTAGAGGGACTTTTCTAGGGTGGTATAAAGTGATATGTATTAAGAAGACTCCTGGTGGAGTAGTGGTTATGTGTTGGGCTGGGGCCAGCAAGGTCAGCAGTTTGAAACCGCAAGCTGTTCCTCAGAAGACAGAAGGGGTTTTCTCCTCCTGTAAAAATTCAGAAAACCACAGGGACAATTCTATCTTGTCCTATACGGTCACTATGCATTGCCATTGACTCAGTGGCAGTGAGTTCTTTTGAGTGAGCAAGGTTAATGTTAGAGCATGGGATATCTTGTCCTTCTGTGTGCCATACCTCCATCTCCTACTTCCTGGCTGTGTGGATTTGGGCAAATGAGTCAATGATTCTCATCTGCACAAATGAGTCAATGATTCTCATCTGGGGCTGTTATTAGTATCTGGCATATAAGACTGATATGAAGATCAAGGGAGTCCAAATTCATAAAGTATTTTAGGTGCCATCAGCATTTGAAAAAAATATTAGCTATCTTTAAACACAGTGGATAAGCTGAGTGTCGCCATATGAGATCACATAAGGAACTGACTATACACAGAGATTCATCAATTTTTATCAGATGAGATAGAAATTTCTAGTTGAAACTGACTTCTCTTATTCATAACTCAGATAAAGCCGGAGCTAAAATGTTGAAAGTCGCAGTTCAGTAGTAGAATTCTTGTCTTCCATGTGGGAGGCTCAGGTGAGAATCCTTGCCAGCGCACCTCATGTGCACACCTTGCCTGCCCATCTGTCAGTGACAAGTTACAAGGTGTCACAATCCAAAAGGGCTTCAGCAGAGCTTCCAAACTAAGATGGAATGGGAAAAAAGACCTGGTGACCTATTTCTAACTATCAGCCAGTTAAACTCATCTGATTCACAGCCAGTATTTGGGGATGGCACAGGATTGGGTGAGGAATGTATGTGCTTGCTGCCACAGACTCAGCAAACTTGAGGCTTCTTCAAGTGACCTATTAATTTCTACCCAGTGAGGTGCCTTGGCTCCAACTGAACCCAGGCTACCCCAGTGGATTCCATTGTGCCTCACTGACCACTCTGTGGAACTCAACATGGTCTGTAAACAAAGATCCATCACATCAAAGACACTGGTGACTGATGTAGGTTTTTCGGAAGCTTGAGGGATAAAAGGAAGAGTTTTTCACTGCAACACACAGTTCTACTCAGAACCTTGTCTCTGGAGGATTTCTCTAGATTTTTACCACCCTCCTACTGAAATATCCATTTCTTCTCTCTGACTTTTGCATCCAAAGTTTTATACACAAAACCTACAAATAAATTATTTCAAGAAACGATCGCTTCCTTAATGAGGAGCCAGGATTATAGATTTTTTCCCCTTACATAACAATGAAAGGAGGGGAATTGTAAAAAGTACCATAAACAGCAATATAAAAATAATATTAATAAAATCTGAAGAGATTGGAATGGGAGAAGGGGCATGCTGAATTTGAAATGTGATCAGATAAAATTTTGCAAGGACACATGAAATAGTGGCTGAAGTTTATTTTGCACTGACAATGAATAAGGGTACAGTTGTATTGTATGTGTGTGTGTGTGACTTACCTACATGAGTCTTCTCATGAATCCTATGGGTTTGGTGGCACTATTATTACCTCCAGCATATAGGTGACAAAATTGAGACAAATGACAAATGTTAGATCCAATGACAAGCTCACAGCTAGTTGGCTAACATGCCCAGACCTGGGCTTTGAATGAGTTACAATAAATCAGGATTCGTTTGTTGTAGTTGTTTTTTAAATACTTTTATTAGGGGCTTTTACATCTCTCATCACAATCCAGACATTCCTCCAATGTGTCAAACACATTTGCACATATGCCGCCATCATCATTTTCAAAGCAGTCTCTTCCCACTTAAGCCCCTGATATCAGCTCCCCATTTCTTCCCCCTCCATCCCCCACCCATCCTCCCACCTGAACACTTGATATATTATAGATTATTTTTCCCATATCTTGCATCATCCTCCATTGCCCCTCATCCACTTTTCCATTATTCATCCCCCTGGGAGGGGGTTCTAGTTTGATCCTTGTGATCGATTCCCTCTTTCTCCCCCACCCTCCCCTAATTCTCCTGGTATCTCTACTCTCCTTGTTGACCCTGAGGGATTTATCTATCCTGGATTCCCTATGTTGCAGGCTCTGCTCTGTAGCAGTGTGCATGCTCTGGTCTAATCTGATTTGTAAATAGAATTGAGGTCATGAGAGTGGAGTGAAGGAAGCACCGAAGAGCTAGGGAAGTTGTGTTTCATCGGTGCTATACTGCACCCTGACTTGCTCATCTCTTCAATGTGACCCCTCTGTGAGTGGGAGTCCTATTGTCTACAGATGAGCATTGGGTCTCCACTCCATGCCCCACCTCATTCACATTGGGCATGGTTTTATTCTGGGTCTTATATGCCTGATACCTGATCCCAGTGATACCTCATGATCACGCAGCTGGTGTGCTTCTTCAATGTGGGCTTTGTTGCTTCTGAGCTAGATGGCCACTTGTTTATCTTCAAGCCTTTAAGATCCCAGACGCTACATCTTTTGATAGCCAGGCACCATCAGTTAGTTATATTCACCACATTTGCTTATGTACTCATTATGTCTTCAGCTATTTGTGTCGGGAAGGTAAGCATCACAGAATGCTGGATTGTTAGAACAAAGTGTTCTTGTGTTAAGGGAGTACTTGAGTTGAGGTCCAATGTCCATCTACAACCTTAATTCTTAACATATAGGTATGAGTTCATAGTTCTATTACCCCTCATTATATATATTTACATGTGTATATATGTCTATTTGGGCCTCTATAAATGTCCTTTGCCTCCTGGTTCTTTCCTCTATTTTCTTTTTACTTCCCTCTTGTCCCACCATCATGTTCAGCCTTCATTTGGGTTTAGTAATTCCTCCCTGCTACATTGCCCTTCATTGAGCCCCACTAGGCACCCTATGACCTTCCTTCCATTGATTTCAGTTCACTTGCTGTTCCCTTGTCCCTGGGTTAGTACCCTCCCCCACCTCATTTCCTTTCTCCTACCTCCCCTTCTCCCATATCCCCCTGGAGCCATTGATCCTGTTTTTTTCATCAGGATTCTTGTTATAGGACCATAGCTGGTTGCCATGGGATCATTCCAGATCAAGGGAGAAGGGAATGCATGCCATAGCAGGATTTGTGCCACAGGATTTTCAATGCATAATGCTTCAGAAATAGATCACCAGGTCTTTACCCAGAGGTACTTCTAAGTGGAGTCATCTCTCCGGGTTTCAATGAGGTGGCAAGCACTTAGGCCTTTGCACCACCCAGAGACCTTAGTCGGGTTGCATTCATTGTTGTGTGGGACCATTTCCAAATCATGGACACACATCAGAAGAAATCTTCTCCATCCTATGTCATCTCCCAGCCTGATGCCAGGCAAATATTCTAGTGTGATCCATGCTGCTGAAGTTGTTAGCATGTGACCCTGTTATAACTCATGCCAACCCTGTGTATGCAGAGGGGAACTGACCCGTCGAGCTTCCAGCAATACAATCTTTACAGAAGCAGACTCCAGCATCTTTATAGAATGGAGCTACTTGGGGATTAGATCCCACAGCCTCTCAGTTATCATTCAGGTGCTTAACTGCTGCACCCCCAAGACTCCCTTGTTTGTGCCATCCTGCTGTCACTCAGTCAGTTACGATGGAGAGTCTCTGAGGGTGTGAATCTTTATGGGTTCAGACAGCCTCAGTTCCTCCCAAGTGCAATAGGAAAGCTTCGGGTCAGGCACATGATAAGAACATTTGGTAATGATGAATTAACAATGGGGTTTGATGGTCAAAATCTAATAAATTCAATGATACCCTGGGTCTTTCATTCGGACATGACGATGGAGTTAAGAAGAAGCCCTGGGGGCACTGTAAGATGAACACTGTACTGCTAAACTAGAAGGTTGGTGGTTCCAATCCACCAGCCTCTCCATGGGAGAAAGATGAGGCTGTCTGCTTCCATAAAGATCTATCATCTCAGAGACCATAAATTGGGTCACTATGAATTGGTATCAACTCCATAGTTGTGGGTTTGTTTTGCATTTGTCCTTTGTATGCAGTGGTTAAAGTTCTTGGTTGCTATTCCAAAAGGTTGCAGTTAGAATCCACCAGCCACTTGGCAGAGAAAGACGTGGTGGTCTGCTTGCATAAATATTCCTATTTTTGAAACCCTGCTGGGCAGTTCTGCTCTATACAATAGGGTTTTTATTTATTTCATAGTTGAGGAATGACTCTATGGTCATATTTGGTTGTGTTAATTCCTTTCATAACTGTACCTCCCTACATTTGCATAATCACACTGCCTATCTTTCCATTATATTCTATTCCGTATTTTATGAGTTCAGCTTCCCTGTGTTTAAGTTAATCTAATGTGGTCACCATATAGTATCGGCTCCAAGGCCCAGGTGTTTTGCCTTCTGCCATAAAATTTCATAGTATAAAAGAATCCCTAATCCGAAGTTAAGGGGTCATGTGTTCTGGCCATAGCTTTGTGACTAACCAGCTGTAAGAGGTTGGGGTTGAGGGTTCTGCCAAACTATTTTCCCTCTCACAGTCTAAATATTATCATCTCTAAAGTAAAAAAGATTCAGTCCAATGCCCATCGCCACAAATGCAGTGCCATGAATCAGCATGTCAGAATCAATAAATGTGCCCATTCAATATCCTGAATGCTGGGCCTCACCCCAGCAGGGACCAGGACAAGTTAGCTTTTAGTAGCTGCCCCAGATTTGAGAACAATGGGATCAGGTAATCAATTTCATTTCCATTTCAAAATTCTCTGGAATTAGAGTATCCTATTTATTGTTTTCATAAATTCCCAAAATAATCATTTGCTGGAAGAAGAGAAAGAAACATAATTAGCGATCTTCCTGGTGATTTTGAAGTACGATGCTCTACCTGTTTCCCCAAAACCAAACAGAATGGGGACATGCAAGTGCAGAAACGTCAGCTGAGTAAACTTGCTAGTATCCACACCTTTAAAACGTTCCCTGCGATGTTTGCCTTTGTAGACTGGTGTCTCCGGACCTCTGCAGATGTTGGGAATTAGTGCTGAGAGAGAATAGATGTGTTTACCAAATCGCTCACAGTATTTGAGGAAATAAGATTATTTACTTTAGAATTGGAAACATTAAGGTTGGCTTGTGCTATTTTTAAGCGCAGCCCGTTAGGAGTCCTTAGTAATTGAATTTCTCCATTGTGGTAACCTTTAAGATATATGACCTTCTATCTCGACGTTGGAAGTGATTAGCACAAGTGTTCTGAATTTTGTCTTAGCTCTCTGGGTCTTACAGGATTCTAAATTAATTTGTTAAATGTCATATCCCAGAGGGAGAGGCGAAGGTTCTTCTCATTGTGATTCCATTCCTAGGACTCTGCCTTAGAATGTTGATTGTTACCTGGGGACACAGGCTTGCCCTTCGTGGTCCTCCTGAAGGAGCCCTGGTGGTGCGGTGGGTTCTGTGTTGGATTTCTCGTCTCAAGGACAGCAGTTCAAAACTGCCATCTGCCTTTGCTCCCATAAAGATTCAGAGCCTTGGAAACTTACAAGGGAAATTCTGCTCTGTCCCAAAGGCTTTTTATGAGTCTGAATTGGCACAGCGGCAGCAAAAGGGTTCTACATAGATTGGACTCACCATATTTGAGTCTCCATTCTGTAACATGGTGCTTCATAAAATCCCATATAATGAAGTCCTTCATAGCTCATTGCACTTCCACATGCACACAGGTTTCGTTGGACATGGATCATTATGGCCCTTTTCTAATTAAGAAGAAAATTCTAACAGAAAGAAGTCAAGTGATTCTTCTTAGGTCACATGAGACCTGCATTTAGAACGGTGGTCTAGAATTGTCCAAGTATTCTGGGAGATTTTTATTGAGCACCTACTGTTCAGTCATGTACCGTAACCTATTCTATCTACTAATAAGACCTTTCCATGGTGGAGTTTCCATCAAAAGGAGGCACAGATATACACAGGCACACACACACATACATATACTGTGAAAGTGAAACATTGAATGCATAGAGCAGCAGTTTCCAACCTGTGAGTCGCGACCCCTTTGGGGATCGAATGACACTTTCACAGGGGTCGCCTAAGACCATCAGAAAACACATATTTCTGATGGTCTTAGGAACCCAGACACAGCTCCTCTATCCTTCTCCAGTCGGGTGTGCCCATGCACAGATACACCCACATACCAGTACCCAGCATGAAGATCTTTACCCATGCTACACCAAGCTTCAAGATAAAATTTCATTTATTTGTAATTAGAAATAAATATTTTAAAATATATAATTACATATTGTTTTTGTGATGAATCACTATGCTTTAATTATGTTCAATTTGTAACAATGAAAATACATCTCCTATGTAGCATAGATTTGCATTAGGATTCATAACAGTAGCAAAATGACAGTTATGAAGTAGCAATTAAAATAATTTTATGGTTGGACGTCAGCACAACATGAGGAGCTGTATGGGAGGTTCGCAGCATTAGGAAGGTTGAGGACCACTGGTATCTAGGAACTACAGCTCTGGTATAATCAGAATGCGTGATCAACTCCCCATGGGAATTTTAGTGTAGTCCTAGAAAATTTTAGGGTCTTTAGTAAATTTTCCGCATCATCAAAGTTTAGTTCTATGATTTGGTTAAAGCATGTCTTAAACTTATTAGAAATGCCTTCCATGCAAAGCTGAGTAAGTGGCAATCTCATATCACACAATCCCTTACCATATCACATTGTATGGGAAGAATAAGATGAGTGAGATCTATGCAGTGGAACGAAGGCATTCTCTGTTCTCTCCTCTCCCTTAGCATCCCTTTCCACTATTACTCGGGGTGGGGGGGTTGAAGACCCTCTGATTTCTGGTTTGAGGGTTTGAGTGACAGTGTGCTGCTGTTAGGTTCTGTTGTGTTGAAAGATTATGTTCCTCAGAGGAGCAGGCCTGCACATTTTTCTCAAATTGATTGACTGTGGCATTGAACTGCCGGCCTCTAGGTTAACAGATGAGTGCTTACCTAGTCTAATGGCAGGGCCCCATTAATAAGCATGCAAACACAAACCCATAGCCACTAGGTCCATTTTGACTTGGACAGGAGAGCAGGTCAGCCTCATTGGCTTTCTAAGGCTGAGTCCAGATGAAGCAGATTGCCATGCCATTCTTTTGTGGATCAGCTGGTGGACTCCAACTGCCCAACTTGCAGTTAACAGCCAAGCACTTAACCCACTCTACCAGCAGGTTTCCTTAAATCACCATATCCTGATTTAATTCTTACTTAGGTATATTTATAAGATAAGGAATATGGAAAATATAATAAAAATGATACATTGTAATTACCTTGGTGAGGGATATCACTATCCTGTGGACAACCAGCAGAACAAACAAATCTGTCTTGGAAAGAGTGCAGCCAGAATCCTCCTGAGAAGTCAGAATGGTGCTATTTGGTCCTAAGTACTTTGGGCATGTTATCCTGAGGAACTCATCCCTACAGAAGAACATCATACTTGGTGAAACAGAGGGTTAAAGAAAAATAAAGGAAGAACCCTGTGTTAGTCTGGGTAGACTAGAGAAACAAATTCATAGACACATTCATATGTATATACGAAAGAGTTTTATATACAAGAGCAATTAAGCATTAAGAAAACACCACAGCCCCGTATGAATCAAGTCCATAAGTCTGACATGTGTAATAGCAATCGATAAAGTCCTCTTCAGACTCATGTAACACATGCAATGATGCCAATTGCAGGAAGATCACAGTGCAGTGGGTGGGAAGTCTTGTGGACCCAGTGGCATTGTAAGCATCTCAGCTCTGGCAGGGGTCTCCACTTTGTTGCTTCACCTCTGAAACTCTAGACTACCTCAGAGTAGATAATGTAGCTTCTCCTCAGAAATGTTCTGGCAGGGAGTGAGCAGAGAGAGAGAGTGCCTCCCGCCTCCAAGGAGGAATATAGGAGTTCCCAGAATCCTCAGAAGAAGGCCATGCCCACACAGAGGACTGCTAGGCTATATCCCGATTGACAGACTAGATCCCACCCCTATACCCTGAATACCCAATTGGCACCAGATAATGTAACTACCACAACCCTCAGCAAGATGGATTCACCCAGCAGCTCCAACAATGGGCTCAAACTAAACTACCATGTTAGAACAACACAGTCTTTCCGGCTGTTGTACTTTGGGGTCACTGTGAGAGAGAACGCACGAAGAACAATGAACAACACATAGATGGCTTACACAGTACCAAAATGATGGCAAGAGGAATTTGATGTCCTTACTCATCAGGTGATGAGGAAGATCTCTAAGTATTGCTTTGTTGTTCAGTATCCTCATCTGTAAAATGGGGATAATAATAATTCCGATAGGTTGTCATGGAGATCTGATGATTTACTTACAAAATTCTCAGCAACTATCTCACTATAATAAGTATGCAACACATATTGGCTACTTTCACAGCTTCATGGGGTTTTGAATATAAATAAATAATCACTTTTGTTGTCTGTTGTGACTGAATTCACTCAAACTGATTGCACTCTTATATTTAACAGAAAGAAATGTGGATCCTGGACCATCTCCATTTTTGCTGCTATATTTGAGAGCATCATTGCATCTATTACATCAGTGCTTGTCATTGAAGGCATTTCTCAGTTCCTACTATCCATTTACTTTATATTGTTAATTTACGGCTAGTGATATTTTCCTGACAGTGTGCCCTAATTACATGAGCTCAAGTCTCACCATCCTCATTTCTAAGAAGAATTCTAGTTTTATTTCTTCTAAGACTGGTCTGATTTTTCCTTCAGATAGTCTATAGTTATCTTGAGTATTTTTTGCCATCACTAAATCAGTTCTTCTACCTTGATTTCTCCGTGTCCAGCTTCCAAATGCATTTGAAGTCTTGGAAAAGGCCAAAGCTTGGGCCAATCACACATTAGTCATGGAACTGCCACTCTTGTTGAAAAAGTGTTTAAAGTTCTTTGTTTCAGGTTTCCCCAATAGAATATGTAATATTTTGACTTTTGCTTTTTAAATGGAAATTTACCTTGGATCCAAGTAGATTTCAGCTACTGACAGTTTCTTCATCACTTATCGTTGTTGTTTATCAGTACAATTGTGAGGATTTTCAGTTTATTTACATTCAGTTGCACTTTATATTGAAGCTTACAGTCTTTGACCTTCAATCCTAATTTCATCAAGTCATGGATATTTTACGCAAGAAAGGTTCCGTCTCCGTGCATTTCATGTTGTTAATGATCCTTCAACCAAGGATGCCACTTTCATCTTCAGACAGTTTCGCATTGTAGATTATTGGTGCAGCACACAGGCTAGGTGAGCATGCTAAAATAAACACTACCTGAAAACAGCATGGTAAGAAATTAACTGATGCTAATATGATATTTACATATGCCAGCTACTAGTCTCCGTAACTTTCTTAGATAATTGATGCTTCTAACCAAATTTGCGTAGTGGATACTACTATTACATTGATTAACAGATGCTGAAGCAAATACAAAGACTTTAAGAAAACAATCCCCAAAATATATAGCTGCTGTTTTGCTTATAGGCTAATGTTGAATCTGTTTTTTAAATATAATTTATGTTTTGAATATATTCAAGAAGGGTGAAGGTTAGGTTCTGGCTGGTGAAAAGTCTCAAGAAATAGGGAGTTTGATGTATAATTATTGGGAAGCAGCATAGTATATTTGAGAATGTATGTTAATACAAGCAAATAATACATTTTTGGGTGATAAATAGTAGATTAAATTCTGTGGTGAGAACTTTTTATTAATTAATCATTTTATTGGGAGGCTCTTACAAATCTTATGACAATCCATCATTCAATTGTATTAAGCACACTTGTACATATGTTGCCATCAACATTTTCAAAACATTTTCTTTCTACTTGAACCTTTGGTATCAGCTCCTATTTTCCCCCTCTTCTCCTCCCCCACCCTCCCACCCTCATGAATCCTTGATAAATTGTATATTATTATTGTTATTTTATATCTTATATTGCCTGTTGTCCCCCTTCACCCACATTTCTGTTATTCATCCCCCTTAGGGGGGAGGGCAGCTATGTATCCAGCCTTGTGATCAATTCCCCCTTCCCCTGCCTCCCACCCCACTCCTAATATAGATACTTCCACTACTGTTCCTTAGGGGTTTACTTGCCCTGGAGTGAGGGAGAACAATAATACATTTACTACTCGTGTTTTGCATTTAAGGTAACTTGGTATTGCTATTTGATGAGCTGTTATAAGCCGGTAAGACCATAGGACATAATGAAACCTGCAAAGGCACTCCCTAATGCAAGCCTTTTAATGGTGTTGATAAGAAAGGAGTTGTTTTGATTAATTAAGATAAGAGCTAAAAATCAGGGATGAAATCAAAATAGTAATCTTTGGCTGATAAGAATCTAGCATCGGGACCAGAAGAAGGCTTATTAACAACCTGTGATATGCAGATGACACAATCTTGCTTGCTGAAAGTGAGGAGGACTTGAAGCCCTTGCTGAGGAAGATCAAGGACTGCAGCCTTGTGTACAGATTAACACTCAGTGTCAAGAAGACCAAAATCCTTACAACCAGCTCAGCAGAGCACATCGTGATCAATGGGGAGAAGTTGGAAGTGCTCAAGGACATTGTCTTGCTTGGGTCCACAGTCAATGCTCACAGAAGCAGCAGTCAAAAGATCAAAAGACACACTGCATTGGGTAAATCTACTGCAGGTGAACCCTTTAAAGTGTTGAAACGTATGGATGTTATTGTGAGGACTAAATTTCTACTGATCCAAGTCATGATATTTTCAATTGCCTCATGTGAAATTTGCACACCGAAGAAGGAAGACTGAAGAGAAACTTGTGCCTTTGAATTGTGGTGTTGGCCAACAGTATGGACAGTGCCGTGGACAGAGGGTGTCTATGAGTAGGAATCTAACAGCAGGAAGTCATCATATCCTACAGTGTTCTAGGTGATGATCACTCTTTGTAAAATAAGTACAATGTATACAATACCGATGGAGTGGAACCTGAGCTCTCCTTGTAAGGATTTCCAATTATTTTCTTCACCTCGCCCTGTTCTAAGAATTGTTTTTCTGATTGCAAGTGGTTCAAACTCCCGTTCTCTGTAAAATATTGCCAATCCACTTGATAACTCCTTTTCTTTTCTGTTTTAAGCAGCAGTAACTGTTTCCATCTGAGTCTTTTCGGCAAACTGTCACTTTAATTACTCATCCGTTTCATTTGTCCCATCGATCCCAACTTTTGGAGACACTGCTCTGAAGCATTGGCTTGTGATTGTGAAATCAAGGACACTCCCCTTATATATCGCTGTCCCCTTTTTTGACCACAGAAAGCAGTCACCTTCTAGACTCCTGATTTTGGCTCCCATCAATCCTGTGAACAGTGTTAGTATGAACATTTCCAAACACTATTTATAAGCACTGACACCCTCGAAATCATAAATAACACGTTTTAATGAAGCAGATGAACACAGGTTACCTAAGTAGTTCCACATCTCCTAAATTCAGTCTCAAAGCTTGAGTCAGTTATTTGACTGATACCACCAGCCTTTGCTTTGTGTCGTCTGCAAGGTCAAAATTTTGGACCAAGAAGTCATTCCTTCCTAATCGTATCACTCCATTCATAAATAAAACAGTAAAATTGCAATTCATCGAAATTGAGATTCATCTGATCAACTAAGTAGAGACTGAAGCATCACATCATTAGTTTTGTATGTTTAATCTCTAACCATGATCTTGATAATATTTCTAAAGGAAGAAAATTAACTTCAGGTCATAGAAGCATCTCCTGTCTGTCAGGCGCTTCATATAATGAAATCAGAAGGCTATATCCAAACACTGATGGCCAATTATGTTCAAGGGATGTGGCAATACTTCAAGCTGTATCAACAATGATTTTCTTTGCATCACATTGAATACTACATTTATTTCAAACATTATACCAAAAATATATGAATGGAGTTGTGATTTAAAACTTTATTCTTCTATTGATTAGTGAACTCTCTAATGGATTTTTGAATCATTAGCATTGGCAAACAAGTACAGAAAAAATTGAAGTAAATGATAACATGTTATTGTTGTGTTAGGTGCCATTGAATCAGTTTCAAGTAATAGCTATCCCGCGTGAAACAGAACAGTGCACTGCTTGGTCCTGCGCCATCCCCACAATTGTTCTTGTGTATGAGCCTACTGTCGTAGCCACTCTACCATTCCCTTGAGAATCTTCCTCTGGTTCTCTGCCCCTCCACTTTACCGAGCATGATGTCCTTTTTCCAGCGACTGGTCTCTCCTGGTAACATGTCTGAAGTATGTGACCTGAACTCTCACCGCCCTTGCTCCTAAGGAGGGTGCTGTGGGCACTTCTTCCAAGAGAGATTTCTGGGTTCTCTTAGCAGCTTCTGGGACTTTCAATATTCTTATCGATTGCCATGGCATCAATTCAAAGGAGTCATTTCTTTATGGGTCTTCCTTACCTCACCCCTTGTCTCTCGGTTGGTTGTCCTCTGGTGGCTTGCAGGTGGCTGTGGTGCTGGGAGCTCGGTGACTAGGATCTCAAACACCAGCAGGGTCATCCGAGGGGAGCGGGTTCTGTTGAGCGTCCACACTAAGAGCACACTACTGCAAAGGAATACCTGTCTAGTTCTGACGATTAGCCACTGGCAACATTATGAACAGCAGCAGAATAAGCACTTATTACTGGAGAGCTTAATGTGCCTGCCCGCTAACCTCAAGGTGGAAGGTTCAAGTCCGCTCATAGTTGCCTCAAAAGAAAAGTCACTGTATCAGCCATTAAAACACTGTGAAGCACAGTTCTGTTTGGACACAGATGGCGGCAGTTCATGTATATGAATAAGAGACACAAACTCACCGCCATAGAGTTGATACCCACTCATAGTGACCCACTGGGGCAGGGTAGAACCACCCCTGAGAGTGTCCAAAACTGTAACTGTGAAGAGGAGTTGACTTAGTGTTTAACGGTTCCTTAAGGGCAGCTGGTAATTACTGTGAAAACAAGAAATGGAGGCGGACTATGTTTTAATGACTTTGAAATACTTTATACATACCTGTGAGGTAATTAAACACACATATCCTACATTCTTTGTTTGATGGAACTCAATAGGAGACTACTGTCAGGTTATTATGCCAACAGTGGCATAGTGTGTAGATGCACTGGTTTCTTTCTAAGCCCGTTTGAGCTGTTCTTGGCGGGATGAGGGTGGGCTCCATCTCGCAGCTGACCTTTCCTTCTTTGCATATTTGACACTCTGGATTTCTGGGGAAGGCACCCTTTGCACAACAGAGAGAATCCATAGCTGGGAAAGGTTGAGAACCAGCCTCCCCAGATGATCTTTACTAGTATTCCATAGAATTGGAAATATCTTTGGGCTTAGTTTAAACTTTATGTTTGGAGTATGAAAGGCTCCCCGTTGGCCCTTGCACCCCAGCACACACCATGTTTTTACCTAATGAGTCATCCTTCACGACATCCCCTCAACAGAAGATAAATAGGGCAGAAGAATCTTTTGCGTCTTTAATCTTTTTTATAATGTTTTTGTCCTTTAGAGTGTTTTGTAAAACTGCCTTTGTTTTGAGCTTACATCTAAACTCAAGAAGACTGTGAAACTCCTGTGGCTAATGGGGTTGGTGTGCAATTTGAATTCTGACTCGGTTTTTTTAATGTAGCCCTAGTCTGTATTACCACCTCACACTCCATATTTGCACCTTGTATTTCCTTTTAACTTTTTAAACATTTCAAATTTAATTTATGTGGATTTTAGAATTCACTCAACACTCCCTCCCCCCGCTACCCCTCCCCCATCACATGTACAGACATAAAGACTTCCATCAAGTTGATTCCAAATCATGACCACCCTATATGGAAGGGTGGAACTGTCCATTTTGGCTTCCGAGACTTTAACTATTTAAAGGAGTAGAGAGTCTCGCTTTTCCCCAAGGAGCAGCTGGTGTATTCTATCAGCAGGGCCTGTGCTTGCAAGGTCAGTGTGAAGCCCACTATGCAGGTCAGGGCTCATCAAAGGACTCTGAAAGTGGGAATGAAAAATGTCTTGCCATCGAGTTGATCCTGATTCATGGTGAGCCTCGGTGTCTTAGAATAGAACTATGCCATCGGATTTTTTTCTTTTTTAAGTTGTGAACTTTACACAAAGTCTCTGGCCATTCTTCTACAGTGTCACTATATATTTAACAGCCCAAGCTGTGAGTTAGTAATTGAGTGCAAACTCTTTTCTCACTCTATGTCAAAGAAGGAGGCAATAGAAACTACATGGGTAGAGTCCTAGCGTTTCCCAGCAGCTGCCGTCTCCTTTTCCCTTTCGGTCACCAAGCCCTATATATATATATTTATATCCCAATTTGCTTTCAATTTACACAAATCTCTGTGGTCCCCTTTGTCTCTAGAATGCCATGTTTCAATTGGATCTATAGGACAATCTCCTCCAACGTTTTCTTTTTCTATTTCATCCATAGCAACTTTCTAGTCCTTCATTCTTAATTACAGTGAGAATATACCTTTAAAGAGCTCACTACCTAAAAACCACTGCCAGCGAGTTGATGCCAACTCATAGTGACCTCATAGGATGGGGTAGAACTGCTCCTGTGGCTTTCTGAGACTGTAACTCTTTATGGTAATGGAAAGTCCCATCTTTCTCCCAAAGAGCAGCTGGTAGTTTTGAACTGCTGACCTTGTGGACCACCGCCCAGTGCATAACCACTATGGAGTCACTCTTATGTATATAACTATGGTGGAATTTTTAATAGGACTTGCAAGACCCTTACTCATTGATCTTGCTTAATATCTTGATACATGATGTGTGCACTCCACTACTTTTCGCCACACTGAGCTGCTTATAGGTTCTAAATCAAGACAGGATCTCCTCGAACTATCGATGTTTGCAGATACTATTCTTGCTGCTTGAGGACCACACTCCATTTCCAGCTTATTTCTCCCCACTCCCCCCACCCCAATGGCCAGCTGCTTGACTCTTTTCAGCATAAGAACTTTTAATTAATTAATTAATTAATTAATGTTTAATTGGTGGCGCCTATAGCTCTTATAAATAATCCATACAACTTTCATAATTTTAATATCTTTGTTTTAGCCATAACAGTTGTCCAAAAATTTCACTCTGATCACTGCCTCCAAGTCTGGACTAGATGATTGATTCATGTCCTTCCACCACATTCAAGACTATCTTGATGATAGCAATTAACTCCTTGGATTTTAATGACCTATTTCCTATCTGAACTCTGCAACCAGCGTGTAAAACCCTGAGGGAAGGGACTACTGTATTTTGTGTATTGTCTTCTCTCCAGCCCGCCAACACCCAGCCAATGCCTAATGCACTGCGTGACGTAGCATGAAAATGCTAGCTAGCGGTTACTGATCAGCGTGCGTCCCTCAAGTGCCCAGAGGCCGACCGGCTAAGCTATTCTTTTCTTCCCGGTCAACACAGAGGTCGCACGCCTGTCGCTTGTCCTCCACGACTCCTTCTGCAAGATGGCGTCAATCTCATTTATATAAACCCTGCCAGTTATCTAGGTCTTCAAGGATAATTTTAGAGAGACAAAGCTAAAACAAAACAAACAAACAAAAAACCCCAAACATAAAAACACCTAATTTCCATGGAATCTATTGCAGCTCGTAGTGACCTTATAGGACCAAACACCACTGCTCCCGGGGTTTCGCAGACTGTGTACCTGTGCAAGGGCAGAAAGCCCCTCTCTG
The DNA here is from genome assembly GCF_050624435.1 of Tenrec ecaudatus. NCBI lineage: Eukaryota > Metazoa > Chordata > Mammalia > Afrosoricida > Tenrecidae > Tenrec > Tenrec ecaudatus. Next base: position 202,526,947 of record NC_134532.1, read on the forward strand.
GCAAGGTGACTGGTGACTTTGAACTGCCGACTTTACACCTAGTAGCTCAACATGTAACTCACTACATCACCAGGGTTCCTCTAGTTTAGAAAATATTAAGAGCTAATCAGAAAAAATAGTAAATTAAGAGCTAATTAGTAAAAATATAAAAAAATAAAAAGTAGTAATTGATGTAAATGTCAGGAAAATGGAACGCAGGAACGGTACCCTTATTCAAGCATTCATAACCCCCAAGAGTGCTTGATTGATGTTAAGGCCCCGGTGTCAGTTGGTTACATTCAAAAATCAGTAAAACGTGTTTGTGTGTCGTCAGAGACTCTGTTTTCTGCTTAAAAACCTCATTATGCAAGTAGTTATTTTCAAACACACACTGAGATTTGAATCTGTATTTGGTTAGTTAAGGGAAACTCTCCCATTGAAACTCCAGAAAAAGCAAATGCAGAAAGATTGATCCATGGAAAGACCAATTTAATCACAGTGTCTTTTTAAAGCAGGTTGTAAAGTTTAGCAGCAGGGTTTTTAGGTTGTACACAGGATAAATATTTTGAGATGAACTCAAGTGGAGATGTTTGAAATCCACCTTTCCTATTGCAGGTCTGAGATTAGTCCAGTATGTCAGAGAGCCCTTATGCACATAAGACAATTAAAGGGCAGCTTAGTGCACTCTTCAAAGGAAAATAAATTCAATTCAAAGTACACAAACTGGTAGAGGACTGCCGCTGTGAATACTCAAAGGGATAGGGAAATTCAGCAATCAAAATTTTAGTCAGTCATATTTGGAAAAGAAATATGTATGTATAAACTTCAACAAAATTCACTATCATCTAGTGAATTCTGTCAGCGCTTTCTTTCTGTCTATCTCTCTTTCTGTTTGTCTGTCTCTCTATATATCTATGTATATACACATATACATATATGTCTCTCTGTGTGCATGTGTGTTTATACACACATACATATGTGTGTAAATATATACATATAAAGATATAAACAAAACCCAAACTACCATCCAGTTAATGCTGACTCATATGACCCCATGTGGGTTTCCAACACTGTATCTATTTCTAGGTGTAGACAGATACAAACAACACACACATACATATATAAATATACATAATAAGTAGGTAACATGAGATAATATCCATTATTACTCTTATCATCATATTATCCAATATAAAATGGTAGGAGCTGTACTAGGTACTTGGTCTACATATAATTTAATCTCATAATTAGCTTCCATTATATTAATACAGGCTCTCATTTCACATAAGAAAACTATACAAGGATTCAGAGACTATATGGTTGCCCCTACATTCACCAGTAGTAAATGATATATGTGGGATTTAAATTCCACTCTGGTTAACCCACCCAAACAAAACCAAACCCTGTCATCAAGTTGATTCCAACTCAGTCACCCTATGTAAGATTAGCAAGGCTGTGCACCTTTACAGAACAAAGATGTATTACCATCTTAGGCTGAGGAGCAGCCAGTGGGTTTGAAACACTGACCTTGAGGTTGAAGTGCAATTCTTACTAGTTAGTGCCTACCTGGTTAACTCCAAATGATTCAAATGGTCACCACTGCCTCTTCTGTTCACAAGGAGCTATTAATCAATGGTGAATCTGGGTGGTTTTCATTGTTAGGTGTTTTGTTATTGTTGTTGTTTTTAATGTTTATATTTGTTTATGTTAGTCTATTGTTGGGCAATACTTTTAGATTCTTGGCCTCAATGAGAGCATCATTATATAAAAATTGAAGGTTAATTTGTTCAGAAATCAATTAGATTGGAGGGCTGGACTCTCCTTATTGTCCATAGATAACACGGAAAGAAGTGACATCATGATGTGATTAGTGTGGGCTCAGTAATGTGGTGAAAGACCTAAGCCTCATCTCTGCCACTTGATGTCCATGACCTGAGGCATGCATTTCAAGCTTTTAAAACACCTATTTCTCACCTGTGAAGTGGGACTAATAATACCTACCTCATTAGATTATCGGGAAAATAAATGAGACAACAAAAATACATTCCTTAATGCATGGGAAAAATGCGTCTTGGCTCAAAAAATTATAATGATTATCATCGTGGCCCTAGTGAATCCATTCTTCAATCGTTGTTTTATTTGAGACCCTTGACAAATTCCTCAGCCTCACAGAATACACAGTAATCCCTTCACTGCGCCAGGTGGCCTGGCCATTGATGGCTAGTTTGTTTGGTGTGTCAAGAAACCAGAAGCAGTGTGTGCTTACCCTCCCGTACACACATCAGATGTGTGAAGGCGGGCTTTTAGCTTACAGCACCAACTTCTGATTTTGAAAGCTATAGTTGATGTGACTTCTGTCTTTTGCTTCAGGTGTTAATACCTTTACTCAAAATAAACCGTCAGTTTGACTATTGCAAACAAAATTGGTTTGTTTGTTTTGCTGTTATTTCCCAGAAATCTAACTTCTCATATAGTTCTTTATTTCAGCCTCTAGCCACTCTGGCCTGGCTGACACTAACAGCCTAATAAGTGGTTACCATAGTCTATCTGGTCAATGAACGAGGCAAACAAGAGAAGCGCTGAATGCTACTGTTGGTGAGGCATATGAAGGTACCAGGGCCTCCGGGAAAAACACGCAAATCTGTTCGGGAGGCAGTACTGTCCAACTGCTCTTTAGATCCAAAGAAGGGGAGGTTTCATCTCATGTACTTTGGCCACATTATAAGCAGAGATCAGTCCCTGAAAAAAAAGGTCATCATACTTTCTACAATGGAGAGTTATCCAAAAAAAAAAAAGAGGAAGACTCACAATGATGTGAATTGACGTAATGGCTGTAAGAGTGGTTTCAGATGTAATGACAGTTGTCAGGATAATGCAGGAGCAATCAGATCTTCATTCCGTTGCACATAAGATCACTCTGAACCAGAACTGTCTCCATACTGACAACCGCAACAAAAGGCTCTGTCTATTGCACAGGATCTCTTTAACGTTTTCAGCAGCACATAGGTCTCTTTCATTAAGGTGCACCTGTCTCCATTCATGGCCTCTTGGATCTCCTCGTGTGCGTGTAAAAATCAGGCAATATCAAAGGACTAAAGGAAGACATTTCCATTTGAGTTCTGGCATTGCTGAGGAGCAATGAATATATCATGGATTTCTAAAAGAAGGAATACATTAGTTTTGATAGAATCACAATCAGAATGGTCCTTAAGAGCTAAGAAAATAAGTTTCTCACATACTTATTTTAGAAAGACCAATTTCTAGACACCATGTGTGTTCAATTAAGAGGTCAAGAAAACTGAAGGAATTCTTCACTGAGATTAATTGACATAATAAACTCAAGCGCACAGATGATATTGAAAATTTTAGGAGCTGGCCACAATCCCTTCTGTTATCCAAGGGATGGCGCTGACTCATGGCCTCCATTAAAAAAAATCCATTCAACACATTGTGGTCAGAATAATTTTGTGGCTTGCAAAGCTGATTATGAAATTGGTCTTGCTTCAAATTATCTAAATGTTTTTCATCTACAACATATAAAAAAACTACTTGTTCATCCTTTAGGGTCCTTCATAATCAGACACTTGTTAATGGAAATCCCTGTATCCCACCCTGACATCTTGCTCCTCATACAAACATGCCCCCGCCCCCCCAAAAAAAATAAAAAACATTTCCATCGAGTTGATTTCCATTCATAGTAAACTTACATAGGGTTTCTGAGGCAATGCATCTGTACAGGAGCAGAGAGCCTCACAGAATGGCCCTTGCATTTGAACGATCCACCTTGTAGTTAGCAGTACAACATTTACTCTACAGCACCACCAGGAGGATTCCATAATCCATATGTAGCAAGGATTCCTATCTTACTGCTTTTTCCTGTGCCATTCCTTCTGAGCTCTGCATATCACCTTCCTCTCTAAATCACTATGCCCAATATCTCTTTTTATACATGGGTATAGTAAGGTTATATCTGGTACATAATTTTGTTTGTTTTCATATCAGTTGTATCCTTGGCATATGTATACATTGGATAATTATTAATGGTTAATAAATAAAATGAACTATCGAATAAATGAACACTTCACTACTGTCCATAAACCAGTCCCTGGAGAAGAACATGCCCCTTTGTAGAACAGAGGGGCAGTGAAAATGGAGAAGGCCCTGGGCAAGAGGAATAGACACAGTGGCTGCCAACAATGGGCTCGGTCATGGGGACAATTGTTAGGATCATGCAAGAGGGACAGTGCTTCCTTCTGATGTGCAGAAGGTCATTATGGGTCGGAACAGACTCAATGGCCACTAGCACCAACATCCTTACATAAGCTTTGGCCCATTGAACGATAATGACTGATGACATGTGGGAGGACATAAAAAAACTATCATTCGTGAAGAAAGAGAAAGGTCATCAAAATGACAGGAAAGAAAGAAAAGATCACAAGAGTCTGAAATCAGCTCTGAATAGGAGCGTAGCTGAGATGGAAGAAATTAAGACGTTGACGAGCTAAACAGAACTTCCCAAGGGCAGTTCAAGAAGACAGAGTAAAATATGATCATGATACATGCATAGCCCTATATTTAGCAAAGCAAAAGGGAAGAAAATATTCAACATATCTTAAACTGAAAGAATACAATTTTAAAAAGCCTCAAGGTGCAATATCGATAGATTCTGTGCATAAATAATGAGGCTGGCTTGGAAAAAGTAGAGCAGAATGCTCCTTAGAGGTATGGATGGTGAGATTTTGTCTCGTTTACTTTGGACATGTCAGGCAAAACCAGTGCCTGAAGAAGGACACCAGTCTTGGCAACTAACAAGAGGATGACCTTAGACTCATGACTGACCCAGTGGTTGTATCAATGGACTCAAACAGAAGAGCATTGTAAAGATGGCCCAGAGTTGGACAGTGGTTCATTCATGTGATTATAGGTTTGCTATAAATTGAGCTGACTCCACGGTACTGAACAATACCAGCAACAGGTGATCTTGGGGAGTAGAAACAAATATGCTCCCTTCAGTTTAGCATCCTGTATCCTATGCAGGGAGTGGACTGTATTTTGGGGATCAGATTAGTTTGATCTAGACTGCTGGCTCTGCCAAGAGCAAGTGGTGGTGCCATTTTTTAATGTCACGGTCCACAGGAGCTAAGTAGTGCTCCAATAGGTCATAGAATTCTAGGATTTGCTCTTCTACTTCTAGGACCAAGGCTTTCACTCTATGCATTTACTTAAGGTCATAACTTATATTTGGGGCTGTGATAATAAAATATTATAAAGTAGGGGGCTTTGCAAAACAGATACTGACTTTCTGACTCTTCTAGAGCTGATGGTGCAAGTCGTACTGGCAACACTGATTCCTCCTGAGGGAGTTGAGAGCAGAAGAGTCCCTGGCATCAATCCCATTTTCTAGTGACTTGTAGCAGTACTTGGTGCATCTGCTTTCCCTGTCACTTAGTGCCTGTTTCCCCCCATGTGTGTTTCTCTGACTTTATTAGACACAATTCAAAATTATAACCCACTTTTCCCAAGAATGACATCCTTGACTAATTTATATTTTCGTAGAAATATTGTACTTCACCAATAAACCCACATCCAGGAGAACAGGGTCAAGAACTTCAATATACCTTTTTCAGGAACAAGATAGCATGCCAGAAGTTACTTCATCCCAAAGAAAAGGACTCAGACTACATAACCCCACATAGAGTATGAGTAGCATGATGAGGAATTAAAGTATGGATCTTACAGTCGGTCGTAGGTTCGAATCGTTTTCACGATTTATTAGTCTGGTGACCTTAGTCAAGGGTTTCAGTTTTCTGAATCTTAGATTCCTCTCCTTTTAAAAAAATGTAGATAATGTATCTTCTCCCAAAATGGTATGCTAGGATTAAATAAACTATTGAACATCTAATTTAGTTCTGGTTGTCATACATTCTCAAAGAATAAGATAACAACTAGACTTGTCATATAGAATGCTCTGTCAACATAAAAATGACATGTTCCCCTACAGTCAAGTGCCATGAAAACTTATATTTCAAACAGAAGCCACTTAATGGACATATAGAAACCAATCAAGGATGAATTACTGAAGCTTAAATGAAGAGGGGCAGTGTGGCAGTGTGATAGTTACATAAACTGTTGTCGATTTGAGACTTAAGAGTAAAGGGGTGGTGTCTAGTCTTTTGATCAAGTCATAACCAATGAGGCCTCTGTGTGGGCATAGCCTTCTCCGGAGGATTTTGGGAACTCCGGTATTCCTCCCTTGAGGCAGGAGACACACACACTCTCTGCTCACTCCCTGGGAGATGTTGCAACTGATAAAAAGCATGGAGCTATGCTAGTGTTCTGAGCTGGAGGAGCAACATGGAGACCACTGTCAGCACTGACATGCTTACAATGCCACTGGATCCACAAAACTTCTCATGCACTGACCTGTGATCTTCCTGCATTTGGCATCATTGCATATGTTTTGTGAGTCTAAAGAGGACTTTATAGATTGGTATCAGACATATGGGCTAATACGGGCTTATGGATCTGATCTGGACTGGGCTGGGGTGTTTTCTTAATGGACAATTACTCTTTATATAAAGCTCTTTCTTATACACATTTGAGTGTCTCTGAAATTGTTTCTCTAGTCTACCCAGGTTAACATAAACAGTAAAAAGAATTGGCTATTGATTCAATAATTCAATCAAGTATTTACTAAGAAACTGCTCTGATACAAACTTTGTAGAAGATTCTAGGGACATACTGATTGCAGAGAAATACATAGTTACTGTCATCCATTTGTTCACAGTCTAATGGGAGATGTGGGGTGGGGGAAGTCAACAAGAAACGCAAAATACAATAACAACTCTTGGCATTATTCGGGGGTGGGAGGAATGGATTACTAAGTGGTGGATAGTTGAATAGACATTATAAGGGTCTCGGGTTGCTTCCATAGAAGCAGAACCTGAGGTGAAACTTTGTATGAACAAGTTATATTAGAAGGTGCTCAAAGAGGAATCTGATCAGGAAGTGAGGAATAAGTTAGGGAAGGAAAGAGGTCAAGTCAGAATGTACTGCCAAGTGGCCCCCACTCCCCTCAAGATGGAAAATTTAACTCAGCCCTGGAGGGCATCTATAAAAGCAGGTTATATCTACTTCAGAATTCCATCCAGCATGGTGTGAGGAGATTGGAACATTCATTCTCCTTCCATATCAATACTTGTTTAAGGACTGCGAAGGTTGTATCCCCGGTGGAGGGTCATACCCATCAACAGGCACTTCCAGTTTTCCACATACAGGAACATCATTTCAGCAACCTGCAAGCCACCCTCTGGTAAAGAGACAGAGGGGCTGACCGTTGAAAGTAAAAACACACTGGGCACTCACGCTCACAAGGATAAAGGATGATCCAAGGGGTACAGCCCTTGCAGCCCTTAACCAAGCATTGATAAGTATGTGGCAAGTGTTCTGAAATATTCCTCTATGTGTGTGTGTATGTTGGGGGTTGGGATAGCTGAAGAGGTAATACTAAAACCAAGGCCTACCAGATGAGAGGAACCGACCTTGTGAAGAACAGGGGATGGAGGTGTGTTCATTGGAAGAAGGAACCGTTGTGGATAGTGATTGAGGTAGAAAAGAACAAAGTATGTTTAAAGGATCGAAAAGACAAGGGCGCTTCAAAGAGATCATGCAAAAGATGAAAAGAGCTGATGATAATGAGGCACTCGGAAAGAAGGCAGCATGGAGGCTGAAATTGCAGGGCAGAGTGGGATAAGGAGTGTCACATTGAAGGAACTGATGAACTGAAACAAATATGTGAATTGTTTCATGTAAATATGATCATCTGCCCTGTGCACCTTGCCAAATTCACCTATTTTTAAAAGATAATGTAACTTGTCCGAGAACCTTTAGCAGCCATCTCATGTCTCTATATTGGGGACATGGTGCGAGGAGAGGCATTGCCGTCCTGGGGAAACATGCCCACATAAGCCCTGCATTGTGGTTTGGGCCACTTTAAGAAGTCAGTATTTATGCTTAGTGCAAGGATTTGCCATTTGGTTGAAGCTCTAGTACGACGTCATCTGATCTAGGTTGCCTAAAAATCACTCTGATTGCCCCCCACGTCCTGATGATGGAGGAAGAAGAGCAGCAGCAGGCTGCCATGCTGCAGTTCATGGTTATGGGTAGGGAAGTGCTGATGCACGCTGCTAGCCACCAAGTTGATGCCAACTTACAGTGACCCTAGAGAATAGAGTAGAATTACCTGCCTTGTGGGTTTCTGAGGCTATGACTCTTTATGGGAGTAGAAAGCCTCATCGTTCTCTTGAAGAGCTGCTGGTGGTTTTGAACTGCTGATCTTGTGCTCAGCAGTCAAATGCATAACTATGACAACACCAGGGCCCCTTTAGGCTGAAGTTGATACTGCCATTCACTAGGGTTGGAGGAGCATGGACATGAAGAGAGGGGTAGGGAGGTAGCACAGATCATGAGAGTTGAGTCGAGGGCTTGCAGATAATGTAGATGTGTGTGAATGGAGAAGTTGAACAAGCCCTGGGCTTCTAGGTGTAGTAATTATGATGATGGTGTAGTGGCTTATTGTGATTGGCCATAATAATAACAGAAGAAGGAAAAACAGTGATGTTGGTCTGGTCAGGATAACACTGATACCAATAAATGACCATAGTGCCTCCGACGGTAGGACTCTCCAGTAGTCATGGAAGTGTTATGGAAGGTGAAGACTAACGCTATTGGCCACTTTTGGACACCCATTGAAATCTCGCTCTTCACTGACATTAATGAAGCCCTGATGAGCCTTTGTGGTGTGTAAGGGAAGCTCTAGTAGACATTCTACAGAAAGCATTCTTTCGAAACAATATATCCCTTTTCTCAAAGCAATGGGATGTATTTCATATCTGAAATGAAAAAATTACTTTCCTATTTGAAACAAAGCATTGGTTCAAAGCCAGAGTCTCTTTTGTGTGTTCACTGAACCTTTTTGATATATTTCTTTTTTATAGAGTTTGATATTATAATGAAGTTTTATATAGAAATAAAATAATCCTTGAAATGTTTTTTAAAATACCCTTCACTGCCATTCAGTCAATGCCAACTCATAGGACAGGGGAGAACTGTCCCTGCAAGTTTTCAAGGCTGTAACTATTGATGGGAAGAGAAAGCCCCATTTTTCTCTGAGGAGCGGCTGCTGGTTTCAAACTGCTGACCTTGAGGACAGCAGCTCAGTGGGTCACCACTGTGCCAGCAGGTCTCCTTGATCTATGAGACAATATTAAGCATAATGAACTCTCTGGCAAAGTTAGTAGGACTCGACTCAGTGGATGCGGAGAGACTTTAACTTTAGTATGGAGAGGGGCCCTGTCAACACACACTTGCTGTTATTAATTTTTATTGGGGGATAAAAGCTGAGAACTCCTTCACAATTCATCATCTTGCCATCCAGAATCCTGTCTGATGAAGAAATTGAGTTAAGGAGTAGAAGCAGCTATGTTCTTAGCAGTAGTGGCAGCTTAACTCATACCTCTTAGACGTTGGTTAACTCACAGTACCATTGTATCAGTCTTGAGGATTAAAGCGTTTGGGTATAGTTAGCAAGATAAATAGATTCCACATCATGCTTTACTCATATGCATTGTCAATGTATGCTTCACTCCATGTATCCAGACTAATTCTAAAAGACCTTCTGAATTCACAAAATGATACCAGTGTGCTCTTCTGGATAAGCTTTGTCCTAATGGGTATTGGAGGAAGCGTGACAGTTTCCACCGCCATGTGAAGTGCCGCATGTCAGAGGTTTATTCTTAACAGAATCTGGATCTCATGTCTATCATTATTTTTTAAAAATTAGAAAGTATTTAACGTGTAACAAATTCAAACCTCTTACTTATATAGGTTGTTGTGTGCTGTCAAGTAGTTTATGCCAATGTATAGTGGCCCTGTAGGACTGAGTCAGGAAGGTTCAGTCATACTTGCTTAACTACAGAAGCAGAAAAAGAGGGGAGGGGCCTAGATAAGATGGATTGACCCCAGGGCTGCAACAATGTGCTAGAGCATAGGGACAGTTGTCAGGATAGCAAGGGACAGGGCAGGTTCCCTTCAATTAGACCAGGAGTTAGAACTGTCTCGATGACACATAACAGCAATAATAAATAATACCAAGTGGGGTTTCTTAGAGTATAATCTTTGTAGAGTCAGACTGCCCCATCATGTACCAGTGGAGCAGCTGGTAGATTTGAACCACTGACCTTGCAGTGAGCAATAAAATGCTACTCAACAAAAATGGAATATCCTACACAGGGCTGCTATAAGTTATATTTGGCATTAAGTGAGGTAGAATAAAATAATTCAAACTATTTATCTTATCAATAACTACATTTCAGTATGAGTTAAAATAGCATGTGTAACATAGCATAAAATGATTCATAATATATACTTTATCAATAACTACAAAACACCTTGCCTCCATAGATTTTTCGGAAAATTTACAATACAGTTTGTCTCTAGTTTTAGGATAGGGAATTCTGAGCATAATTCACTAGCATATGAATGATATTGCTTTAGAAATGACTCTAACTTATGGCTGCCCTTATGAATAAATAGAATGAAAAAGTGTCCTTGTCCTCTATCATCTTCATGATCATTGGCATATTTGAATCCTGTTTGTGGCTATTGTGTCATGTCATTTCAATGAGGGTTTGTTTATAAAGACTCCAGACCACTTCAACTAGGACTTCAGAGCAGATGCAGCAAGTCGTAGCTACTTAATCAGTCCTAGCTGGAGCAGTGACAGGGACAGTCTAATTTCATATTGAGTCATAGTCAAAACACCGAGGACTAAGGTCCTGGCATTTCCATCCTATTAATTAAAGGCTATATCACCATATTGAGTTGATTTGCTTTGTTTTCACTCTTTAGCTTTATCTTACTCACTTACACTCAGGTTAGATAAGAAATAATCAAGCAATTCTGATGTAGTTTCCTAAAAGTACATGTGCACACAGGCACATAGTCACCCAAGTGTGTCCTTCATGGGGCATGGTGTCAAATGTCTAGAGGTCTAATGGGTGTTTGTGACCGGCCTTCACGCCAGTTGATCAACCCACTGCTCCTGAGTTGATCCTGACTCATTATAACTCCATGTGTCAGAGTCGAACTGTGTTCCATGTGGCTTGTTTTTCACCACATCCTCATCTGGCTCTCTTCTGAGGTGACTCTAGGTGGACAGAACTTTCAACCTGGTGCGCATTGACCTTTGCTCACCCAAGGACTACTGAAGCCAGGTCATTAAAGATCGTTCTCAATTTCCTGCCGGGATAGTGGAAACGTGGCGAATGACACTGGTTTTAGAGTCTGACCCCCAGTATAACGATGAGATGCAAGTGTTTTGGAAAGTTACTTAAACTCTCTGACATATACATTTACCATTTATAAAGCAGAGAGAATGACCGAATAATAGCATAGGGGAGCAATTAGGATGCGATGTACCATCTTGCTAACCGCTTAGTCTAGGGACAGGCACATCATCAGCCCGGCAGTCATCTGATAAAGAATAATAGTAACTGTCATAATGAGCATAACATGCCAGCTCTCTACCTCCAGAATAAAATCATGCTTCTTCCTGAGATGCTCAACAGCTCTTAAGACACAAATCAACACGAGTGTGCAAGGCTTTCTAAACGAAGCAACACGAGGCAATGCACTCATTTTGTACATAATTATTTTTTGAAAATAATGTACTTATATTTTGAAAGCGAATTGGGCACTCTAAGACTTTACACAAATATAGGAATATTTTATTATGCTCATCGGCCCAGGAGGCTGAAAGCATTCCATTCTGGAGACAGAATTTTTCAGGTTTCAAAATAAAGAGAGACAGATTACATTGGCAAGAAACTCCCTCAGCGTGACGGAGGAGATGCCAGTTCCTGGCATTGCTCAGGTAATCCAAACCAGAGGTCAAAGCCCAGGAGCACCGCAACATTTTCATATCAGAACTAGTGGACAGTAGAAGCCGAGTAGAGGTTCCCCAATGATAGAATGCGATCCTAATCATCGTCTCAAAGCAATGAGGCAGAAACTGATCAAGGAACTTCATGTTGCATTTGATGTCTCCCCAGATAGCTCCCATGCGGATGAAGAGTACCTGAAGGACTGGTTTATTAGCTGTTCAATTCAAGAAAAGCACACATTCTCTTTTAAGGTGATGACCTCATCCTCGTTGCTTATCCAGTCCATGCTGAATCCCAGTGTCCCTATAGGACAGAGTGGAGCTGCCCCTGTGGCTTCATGAGCTGGTGACTCTTTACCAGAGTACACAGCCTCATCTTTCTCCTGTGGAGTGGCCAGTGCTTTCCCACCATGGGCCTTGCCATTAGCAGCCCAACGTGTAACCACTGCGCCCCCAGGCCTCCTCGTGGCTACTACACAGGACTCGTTTTACATTACAGTTAATTACGGAGTCATATCTGTTTCATGATGACCATATAGAACAGAAAAAAATTCTCCAGTCCTTTACCATGTCACCATCACAAGCACTGGTGGGTCACTATGTATCCTGAGAGCCTTTCAACTCAGGATGCTTGGAGCCTTTGTTTCTTAGTGTTGTGGAAATGGACATCTCGCCAATGGGCAGTTTGATTCAGCAAACAACAATGTATTCCTTCACAGTTTAGGAACCGAGATGTTTGAGTTCAGGGTTCTGATCTTCAAACACTATTCAGACAATATTGTTTTGGGATTCCCTAGGGTTTCCACTGGTTAATTGCTGGGATTGGATAGCCTTGCCTGTCTTGCTAGTACACTTTAATCTGGAAATGCTACTGAAACCATTCCATCATGGAGACAGTGCTGGAATTTGAAATCACATTTGCATGGCTTCCAGCATCATAGTAATACACAAAGTTCCAGAGCAGGACACACTGACGCATCATGTGTCATAGGCAGCCTCGTGCAGGGTGTGTTAGACACACAGGGCTGGTCCTCCTTCCCGGAGATTTCCATCCATTCACTCTAAAATGTGGCCTGGTAATTTGTACCTCTTGCAGATTCCTGGTTTTGCCGGAGCTGCTGGTCTTACAAAAACTCTTGGAGAAGTTCAGGTGACCCTTGCTTTGTCCAAAATGGGGACCTGATGCTTGAATGAGTAAGAAAAATAAAATACAGGCAAAAAAATGGAATTTTTGGCAGAGTGTAATGATCTGATATGGGTTGTACCTGCCAGTGTCCAAGGAATGAAGTGCAATGGAGACATGATTGATGTCTTAGAGCAGTGGTTCTCAACCAGCCTCATGCTGCGACCCTTTAATACAGTTCCTCATGTGGTGGTGATCACCCAACCATAACATTATTTTTGTTGCTACTTCATAATTGTACTTTTGCTGTTATGAATCGGGTGACCCCTGTGAAAGGGTCCTTGGATCCCCCAATAGGGCCTAGACCCACAGGTTGAGAACCGCTGTCTTAGACTAACCAGGAGCTTTGGTCTGAGAACCACAACCTCAGAATGGAAGTACATAAGAAGTAGCCATGGCCAGCCTCCTCTGGTGAGTTCCAACACATGTATGAATGTCTCCTTTCTAAGTGGTACCTCACTTCTAACATATCCAGAAGGGAACTCCTGCTCCTCACATCTCCTCCTTCCCAGAGTTTCTCGTTCATTCAGAAACCTGCATCTCTTTGAGTCGCCTCCCCCCATTAGGGTTATACTTTCAATTAAAGGGCTCTAGCCAAATAGAAGCTTTATCTCAGCACCCACACCCAAGTCATGCATTAATTCATCCAGCAAGTGCTTCGCTATCTAGCATGAACTTCATGCTAGACACTGTTCAGGTTCTTGGGGCCCTTGTTTCTTGGTGCTGTGGAAATGGAAGTCTCACAAATGGGTAGTTTAGGAACCCAGATGTTTGAGTTCAGGATTTGAGTTCTAGAGACATGTTCTCTTTGTTGGCTTGGGGGCAAATGCTTGTCTCATTCTTCTTAGTAGTCTTTACTGACTCACTTATGGAAGTAGAAAGCCCAGTCTTTCTCCTGAGGAGCTGCTGACCACGTAGAGCACAGCCCAACATTTAACCACTACACCATCAGGGCTGTGTGTGTGTGTGTGTGCATTCTCCTGCAGCCTGTATCTATTACCACATTCATACTTATTTGTTTCTTTGCTTGTTGGGCTGTTTTTATTTCTCAAAACTGATTGGCTTAAGATACCACTTACACTAACATGACCTCACATGTATAACAAAGAGATTCTTATTCCCCGATGGGACGACGTCTGCTAAGTATCAGAGTAAGCATTCACAACACATAGATTTTCAGGGGCACACTTCAATTCATAACACAGGGGAGAGAGTTATGGTGAAAACTAAGTCACAGTACTGCACAAATTAAAATCCTGCTGCGTCCAGTGTTCAGTGGCTCTGTAAATGAACAGGAAAATGAAGTATCCAACAGATGTTTTAAACGGAGGTATCTTGGGCCATTTTGTTCTTGTAGGCAGATGCGGGGAAAATTTAGGAGGTCAAAATTGCGTGAAAGCATCTATTAAAGAAGAGGGCCTTGCAGAGATACCTTCAGAGGGACCTCTCATGGACAACAGTGCCGCTCTGAGCTTAAACTAACAGTTTTTGTAGGGTGTGATTTTAGTCAGTGATCCGTCTGTTTCATGGGGCAATGTTTCTGGTTGGGTAGTTTGCACATCCATCTGGTTTTCACAAGCTCTTTCCTGGGCCCACTCATCAGTGGGTGTGCATGCACCATTGAACCAAGGTGGAAGCGAAAAACTCAAAATGGAATCTGAAGCAAGAGTGTCTGAGATGCCTGGCATAACTAGTTGGGCATGCACACACGTGTATTCTTAGTTTGAATCCCAGCTTAGTGCTGTCACTGACATTAAAGGCCACTTAGCAGTCACGGATGTCCTTGCTATACATGTTTCCTAAGTCAGTTGAACCTGCTCATTTAGAAAGAGGAAGTTTTTGACAACTGAGGTTTGGTTTAGTAGTTTTCATGAGTTATTTCACAATTGCAAATTGTCTCTCCTTCTCCTATGTCTGTTTTGTCTCCCTCAAGGCATGCTTTCTGCAACCTGGGCTGTCTCCGCATATTGCCTGTTTTCTTGGTGAATTCAATCTTATTTTTGTTCTTCTCAGCCATTGACTATCTCATGAGTTCAAAGGTTCAGTGCTTGAGCACGCTCCAATAGGTTAGTGTCTCGAGCCCTCTCCGAGTTACTTCTTAAGTCAAGCTGTGCTATCGGATTATAAAAGAGCACAGTCATTGAACACCATGTAGAAGAATTCTACTCTATACTCATGGGGTTGGATGAGTCATAATTAACTCAAATCACAACTATGATAAAGAGAGAATGGTTATTTTGTTCCATCTCTATGTTAGTCCGGATAGACTAGAGAAACAAATCTATAGAGATTCATATGTGGATAAGAGAGAGTTTTATATGAAGGTTAATTATACATAAAGAACATATCCCAAACCAGTCCAGTCCAAGCCCGTAAGTCTGATATTAGCCCATATGTCTGATACCAATCTGTAAGTCTTCTTCGGATTCAAAAAACACGTGCAATGACACCGAGTGCAGGAAGATCCCAGACCAGTAGGTGGAAAATCTTGTGAATCCAGTGGCATTGTAAACATTTTGATGCTGGCAGGGGTCTCCATGTGGCTTCTCCAGCTTCCAAGGCTGCATCAGGGTAGGTCCATGTGGCTTCTCCTCAGGGTTGTCTCACATGGAGTAAACAGAGAATCTGTCTGACCCCTAAGGAGGAAATACAGGAATTCCCAGAATTCTCAGGAGAAGGCCATGCCCCACAGAGGCCTCATTGGCTATAATCCAATTGACAGACTAGACTCCACCCCTTCACTCTTAATCCCCCCAAGTCCCAAATTGACACCAGGTTATGTAACTACCACAACATCTAATGCCAACTGTCCAGTCAACCATCAACTTCTCTTGCTTTGACCATGGACATGGATACGAACGAGTGCTCTTGGTTCCACACTTCTTTCTTGTACAGTTATCCACACCATTTCAAGTGGTCCTTTAAAGTCTACAGCAGATTAGATAAATCCTCTATGTAAAGCCTCAAAGGTGTCTGTCATCACATTCAGATTAAATGCAGTTGCTTTAAATAAAATGGTCTGAATAATTTGGCAAACTCTCTCACTCCTGTGAATTTCCTTCTGCACTTTCAACCCAAACCCACTGCCAGCTAGTCCATTGACTCATAGTGACTCTGTGTGGATTTCCTGAGGCTGAAATCTTTATGGGAGCAGACAGCTTCATCTTTGTCCTGTGGGGAAGTGGTAGATTGACACTTACCTTATGTTTATCAGTCTAACACCTAACACACCGGGGAAGGAAGGCTTCTTCTTTCCGCCTTTAGGAAAGGATAACTTCATTTGCATGTGGGGCATCCACTCCCAGTGACACTCTTCCTGGATATTTAATTGTTCATTATCACTGAGGTCTAAGAACAAATGTCCCCTCCATAGAGAATTAGTATCTGACTCTACTTTTAGCATGCCTCTTCTTCCACAATTCTGTAGTTTTCTACCTTTTAATTTGTTCTTTTTTTATAGATCTTATGATCTTATAAACTGCATATCATCTTAGAACCTTCATGAAACCAGGGTCTTACTCAGACTTGCTTATTCTGATATCCAGCGACAAGATCAGTAGCTGACATATTATAGATGTTCCGTTGAAATTTACTTTATAAATAAATGCATCAGGGTTAATTGTCAATAAGACTCTCATGATCACTTTGTAGTTTCTTAAAGTCAGTGGTCCTGCCTGCTTCATATTTGCATCCCATAGTTTAACTTGTATGTGACAGATGCTCAGAAGATGCTCACTGGGGAGGAAATCAGGAGACATGGTACTTGCTTGAATCTCTGTAACAGTATTCTGAATGTGGTTACTAGCATTCCTTCTTTTGAAGCAAAAGAAGCCCTGGCAGTGAAACAAAGCTCTCGACCTCTGGAAAGAGTCACCGGCTTAGAAACACGGACACTTCTACCCTGTCACATTGACTCGATGTCATTGAGTTTGCTTTTTTGTTTTTAATTTTAGAAGTAAAATTTGATCCTGAGGATCAAAGGAGCAAAATAGGACTTCAAATAAAAACAAAGAACAAGGGTGAGAGGGTAGTAAAGGGGAGAGGGAGAAGCAGACGGGGGGGGGGGGGGGGAGAGAGAAGAGGAGAGGGAAAGGGGAAGAGAGGATGATACAGCAAACATTCTAGAGGCTGAGGGAGGGATGAATTTAAGAAGATTAAATGTCAGTTGAAGCAGATGCTAAGGAGGAGCTAAACATTGACAAATGGATTTGGCCTAAGGATGGATTTTGATCACTTTGAAGAGAACAGTGTCAAGATGAGAGGAGTTATGGAGAGAATGGTGACTGGGAAAATAAGGAGGAGGAAGATAGGGATCTGCCTTAAGGAAACAGAAACAAGGATCTATTCAAAATTTACAAATGGGTATGATTATTACTTGGGAAGTTTGGAGGGGGATTATAACATACGGGCATGCACTGCATGGCGTCTCATCAGACAACAGTCAATCACATAGAGCACCAAGACCCTATACAGTCATAGCATTGTTGTGAGGTGCCACCAACTTGGCTCTGATTCAGAGTGGCCATAAAAACAATAGCGCATCCCCTCTTAGAGGGGTTTAGGAGAGGAGATGGGTCAATCAGGGTGCGAGGTAGTACCAATGAAGAACACACCTTTCCCCCATATCCTGGATGCTTCGTGACCCCAACTACCATGATCTGAATTCTACCTTGCAGGGCTGGATAGGGCAGAGGCTGTACACTGGTACATATGGGAGCTGGAGGCACAGGGAATCCAGGGTGGATGATACCTTCAGGACCAAGGGTGTGAGGGGCAATGCTGGGAGAGTGGAGGGTGAGTGGGTTGGAAAGGGGGAACTGATTACAAGGATCCACATGTGACCTCCTTCCTGGGAGAGGGATGGCAGAGAAGGGGGGGAAGGGAGATTCCGGATAGGGCAAGATATGACAAAATAATGATGTATAAATTACCAAGGGCACATGAGCGAGGGGGCAGCAGGGAGGGAGGGGAAAAAAAAGAGGACCTGATGCAAAGGGCTTAAGTGGAGAGCAAATGCTTTTAGAATGATTGGGGCAGGGAACGTATGGATGTGCTTTATACAATTGATGTATGTATATGTATGGATTGTGATAAGAGTTGTATAAGTCCCTAATAAAATGTAAAAACAGAAAAGAGGAGAAAAAAAGAGAAAATGATTAGGGCAAAGAATGTACAGATGTGCTTTATACAATTGATGTATGTATATGTATGGACTGTGATAAGACTTGTATGAGCCACTAATAAATTGTTTAAAAAAAAACAATAGAGCAAAGCTAGCCCAGTCCTGTGCCATCTTCAACCGTGATGCATTTAAGGTTATGCTAAAAAAAAAAAAAAAGCAGACACATTGTCAGGTGGTTAACTCCACCTCTAAGGAAACACGTGTGGGTTTCTGAGATTGTAACACGTTATGGGAGTAGAGATATCCTTTTTATGCAGGGTAAAAGGATCCTAAATTTAAACTGAAGTTCAGAAAGCCCAATCCAAGAATGGGGCTCAGTGGAGGTAACTTGATATAGTGAACACAACATGTTTTGCATGTGTACATGTTGCATGCCATTTGCATACAAAGAATTTGCATGCCTGGCATGTAATGGCACAGTACATACAGAACTTAGAGTGCATATCTTAAGAGTAGCAGTAAGTGGCTGTTACTTTATGAAGTGCCAGAGTACTTCTTAGAGGCACCGATGCTGAGACTGCCACTTGCATATTTGGGACATGTTGTCAGGAGAGACCGGTCCCTGGATCATGCTTGGTAACCTAGAGGAGCAGCTGAAAAGAGGAAGGCTCTCGAGGAGATGAACTGACATCATGGCTGCAACAACGGGCACAGGAAATAAGGATGAGGATGGCGCATCCCCGGATGTTGTTTCATTCGATTTTGCGTAGGGTCAGCATGGTTTGGAACCAACTTGATAGCACCCACAACAGCAACGTATGTGTGGGCTCTACTTTGTCTCTTTATTTTAATGTGAATGTTCCTTACTTAGAAATAAGAGTTTAGCAAATAGGAGTATCCACTTCTGATGACAAGTGTAGAAGCAGCATACAAGATAGGGGTCCTGCATTTCTTCAGTGTTCCAGCATTATCGGTTTGTCTAATTTTCTTTTGAAAATATTACTCTAAAGTACACCATGGCTCCAAATGTAGCAAAACCAGGGCTGGAGAGAGAAGCGGCAAGGGACGAAGGAGAAGTATCTATTTGGAAGTAAATCTAATGATTATTTAACCACATGAAGATGTTAAATCAATAAATGCTATTGCTCATGATTTAGTCACAACCGTTTGCAAAATGTACAACGTGATATTTGCACCAAGTCCACATCACACCATCATCCTCTATTGGAGAGTGTATCATGGATACCAGTGATGTATATCTACCCATCTGGAGGTGAGATTGTACCTTGTGGAGAAGAGAGTCAAAGACCAGGATCTGGGCAATGAAGGCCTTCAGGCAGTGAGAAAGCAATAATGACAGGGCGGAGCCGATGGTTTGCCTTCATGAAGACGAGTCTCCTCTCCCTCTGCAGTTCGTGAGCAGATGGGTACAATGCAACAAGATGGTGGAGGCAACCTGGCAATCCTAACTGGGTTCTTTTGAGACTGAGAGGATGACAGTGGTTAGAAATCAACTTCACCTGAAGCAAAACGTTTGGGGATTCTAACAATTTACATTTGAAAATGGTAGTTGATTCTTTGTTGAGTCAAGGAATGAGAAAAGGTGATTATTTGGTAGGTGTGGGTCATAGGTGGAACCCAAACCAGAATTCACTGCCAGTGAGTCGATGCTGACTCACAGAAACCCTGCAGGACAAAGTCGAACTGCCCCTGTGAGTTTTTGAGACTGGAATGATAAACAGGAGAAGCTAAGCCCTGTCTTTCTCCCAAGGAATGTCTGGTGGTTTCAAACTGCTGTCCTTTTGGATGGCTGCAGTCCCATGGGTACTCACTATGCCACCAGGGCTCCTGGGAGATAGAAGAGGCAAACATTTATGAGACCACATCAGAAGGTAGAGGCAGTGCAATCATTTGAAGCCAGGGGCATCGTTTTGTTATATGGAGTTACAGTGGTACCAATTCAAACCAACCCCATGGATAACAGAGTGAGAAGCTTCCCCATTCCATGTCATCTTCTCCATCTTTAGTCTGTTTGAGCCCATTGTTGCAGCCACTGCGTCAAACAACTTTATTGATGTGTTTCTCCTCCTCCTCCTTTCTTCTTCTTCTTCTTCTTCTTCTTCTTCTTCTTCTTCTTCTTCTTCTTCTTCTTCTTCTTCTTCTTCTTCTTCTTCTTCTTCTTCACTGACACTCTATCAAGCATAATATCCTTCTCCTGGGACTCATTCACTAGTACTTACTTGATTCCAACACATAGTGACCCTATATAATATTGTTGTTATTGAGTGCCAACTCATAGTAACCATACACACAACAGACTGAAACACTGCCTGGTCCTGCGCCATCCTCACGATTGTTGCTATGCTGATTCCATTATTGCAGCCACTGCTAGGATAGGTTAGCGTGCTTCCCTGTTGTGTTTCTGAGACTGTGATTATTTGTTGGATTAGAAAGCGTCATCTATATTCCAAGGAGTGTCTGTTAGCTTTGATCTGCTGTCCTTGGAGTTATAGCCCAACTTGTGACCACTCTGTTACCAGTGATCCTCACCAAGGACTGGTCATTTCCAATAATATATAAGACGAAATCATACAATTCTCACTTCTTTGTTTTTTATTAAAAGGTTATTTTACTGAGGGCTCTTACAGCTCTTATAACAACCCATATATCAATTGTATCAAGCATATTTGTACATATATTGCCATCTTTATTTTATAAGCATTTACTTCCTACTTGAGTCCCTTTCTTCCAAGAAATATACCCTAGCAGTCCAGGATATATTTAATATTCTTTGATAACACAATAATTCAAAATCATTAGGTCTTCTACCTTCCTTACTTATTGTCCAGCTTACAAATGGATCAGAGGCATTTGAAAGACTCATGACTTGGGGCAGGCACCCCTGAGACCTCAAAGTGGCATCTCTGCTAGTTGTCACCTTAAATAGGTCTTGTGTGGCAGATTTCCCAGTGCAAAATGTTGCTTGCTTCCTTGACGTTCACGTCCACAGAGGTTGCTTTGGATCCTTAACAACTTCTCCCTTTTCTCTTGTCATCAGGATATTATGAACTGATCCAGTTGTGTGGAAGTGCTTTTTGTTTTGTTTTGGGGTATGCAGGTATCCTCATTGGGGAGCTAGGTCATGAGAAATGCTCAAAAGTGATATTGAGGAAAGAGTAAGGGGAAGGACGAAAGAAGAGTCTTAAGACATACTTTTTTTTAACAACTTAGTGCCTGAGTTGGGGAAAGGAGTGAAAATTCATATCCCTGGCCTTCCTCCTTTTATGAGATTCTGAACTTAAAAATTGGCAACAGAGACTGAAACTGTGCGTTTTCAACAAGCAGACGCTGTGAAGGTTCTCTTAGAGGAGACCCATGATCCAGATGGAGTAGAGCTTGAGAAACAGACTGGTGGTGTGGTAGAGTTGTACCGCACTGAGCATGTGCAGGGATGCTGGCATAATAAGCATACTTGACCCTGGCGAGCAGGGTTCTCACCCCAGGGGTTTAAATAGCAGACCTGGAGAACTCGCTCAACATCTCTCTGCAGAGGCATTATTCCTAGAGTTTTTGATTCAGACCACCTGGGGAGACCCTGGGGGATACAGAGGCCCTGGTGCAAATCTTTGCTCAAGGAAAACTGCTCTAGAAGATATGAATCACTGTGCAATTTTACTCTGGAATTTTGACCCTTGAGCAGGCAACTTCCATCTCTAGGACTGGTGAAACCTTCCTCCAAGGCTCAGTGATATAGGTTAGCTGGTTGGACAGAGCTATGGGTGAACAGCTCTGTCCTGCCTCAAATGTGACTAGGATGCTCGGTGTCAGAGCCTACTGAGATTTGGTCTCCTTTCCTATCCCCAGAAGATGGCTTTCTAGCAATGCTGAAGCGGCATGGGTCCCCTAGCACAGTAAAGGAGCCAAAGATGAGACTTAGAGATCCCTTGCCATGATCTGAGGAGGGGTACTGGGATGTGTCAAGGCCACATGTGAATAACACTCAGGTTTTAAAAAAGATAAATTGCAGTGGTGGTTTTTTGAGTGAAAAGAACCCTGATGTGAGACCAAGGCATTATGCTCCCCATGAATGGCTCATAGATGTCTCAGGGAGGAACACGTTCTCGGATGCGAGGCTTTGTTCTTCTGTGAACGCTTTCTTCTGAGGACTTCAAAGGGATTGCATGGGCTTTCTCATAGCCCCTTTCAACCCTTTGTCCAAGGATGGCAAGTGTCATTCTTGCTGGAACGGGAGAAAGGTTACTTGGCGGGCTTACGGCTTGGCTTCCAAGAGGGGAGCCAGGCTCTGGGTCTGGAAACAGCCCTCGCAGCTGGTCTTTTGGTTTCCTTTCCCATTCGTTCCAGGAATGACCATAAGTAAAGCATATTGCACACGCACACATTGCCACCAGCAGGACCAAGTTTGTCTTCGAAGAAGCCCAGTCAACAGGCTTTTAGAAAAAAAGGAGACGTTGTCTCATGTATTTTGGGCAAGGTATTGGCAGGCATCAGAGCCCCGGAAAGCACACTATGGTTGGCAAAAGATCAGAGAAAAATTCAAAAACTACCCTCTCAGCAAGATGGGCCGACACAGAAGTTGCACCAATAGGCTCACACATTGCAATGGGGATTGCACAGCGGGTCGCTATGAGTTACAAGGGACTTACCTGCCCGGGACCACAAGCAGGTCGTCAGTGGTGAGATACACTTGCAGAGAATGAATTCTAGGGATAAAGCTGTGCATATACATAGCAAATATGTACGTCATGTGTAAAAGAAAACTATACTTTTGAATTTTGAATCTATAGTATGTTATATTGCTGTATTTTAACATATGGTTGATATTTCTGCTTTAACTGGGAAGGTTCATGACGGGACTGCAGACACTTCATTGGGAAAAAAATGAAGCTTAAGTATAACTGCTTTTTTTCCCCCATGAACAACATGATTTCTCTCTATATATAAAGTACCTCTTGAACCTCAGGTTAAAATATTGCTGGATTCTGCTAGCTATATTAGAATCGACTAACATGGTTGATGCCCATCAATGCCCTTAAAAAGTCAAACGTGTATATAGGAGGATGGGGAAATAGATCTATGTGTCTATTTTTATAGGTTAAGCATTAAGGTGGCTGAAGGACCTTGGGCCTCTACTCAAACACTCCCTCAATGCATGAATACTTTCTTTTATTAAATTGGAACTCTATGATGCTCACTCTCCCGACACAACGGCTGGAGCCAAAGTAGGTGAACAAGTAAATGTGGTGAAGAAAGCTGATGGTGCCCAGCTATCAAAAGAGATAGTGACTGGGGTCTTAAAGGCTTGAAGATAAACAAGCGGCCATCTAGTTCAGAAGCAACAAAGCCCACATGGAAGAACACACCAGTCTGTGTGATCGAGTGGTCCCAAAGGGATCAGTTGACTGCACACCTCCATGATAGGATTGCTGAAGACAAATGGATGCATAAGCAAAGGTGGTGAAGAAAGCTGATGGTGCCCGGCTATCAAAAGAGATAGTGTCTGGGGTCTTAAAGGCTTGAAGGTGAACAAGCAGTCATCTAGCTCAGAAGCAAAAAAGCCCACATGGAAGAAGCACACCGGCCAGTGTGATCACGAGGTGCCAAAGGGACCAGGTATAAGGCATCATGCAAAAAAAAAAAAAGATATATGTGTGTATATGTATATATGTGTGTATGTGTGTGTGTGTGTATATATATATATACCATATTGAATGAAGGGGGAAGTGCAGAGTGGAGACCCAAGGCCCAAGTGTTGGCCAATGGAGATCCCCTCACAGAGCGGTTCAGGAGAGGAGATGGGTCAATTAGGGTGCGAGATAGTACCGATGAAGAACACAGCTTTCCCCCAGATCCTGGATGCTTCCTCCCCCCAACTACCATCATCCGAATTCTACCTTGCAGGGCTGGATAGGGCAGAGGTTGTACACTGGTACATATGAGGGCTGGAGGCACAAGGAATCCAGGGTGGATGATACCTTCAGGACCAAGGGTGTGAGGGGCGATGCTGGGAGAGTGAAGGGCGAGTGGGTTGGAAAGGGGGAACTGATTACAAGGATCCACATGTGACCTCCTCCCTGGGAGAGGGACGGCAGGGAAGGGGGGGAAGGGAGATTCCGGATAGGGCAAGATATGACAAAATAATGATGTATAAATTACCAAGGGCACATGAGGGAGGGGGGAGCGGGGAGGGAGGGGAAATAAAAAAAGAGGACCTGATGCAAAGGGCTTAAGTGGAGAGCAAATGCTTTTAGAATGATTGGGGCAGGGAATGTATGGATGTGCTTTATACAATTGATGTATGTATATGTATGGATTGTGATAAGAGTTGTATGAGTCCCTAATAAAATGTAAAAAAAGAAAACCAACTTGAGCATTAAAAAAAAAAGTCAAATGTTTTTTCAAAGCCATCTGGGTTAAACCTTCTATCTCATGGAATCATCAGCAAAGAGCCTAAAGGTTTGTGTCTTGTTGAAAACTGACTATTTTGATTAAAAATTTAAACACAAGATCTATTTTTATGTAACTATCACTCTTAATACATGCTTTAGTGGTAAGTTTCAACTGGTGTATCTTGCACATTCCTACTAGAAAACCAGAAATGACTCTTGTCAGATGCCGGACAAGCAATTCCGACTCAGAGGACCGAATATACCGCAGGAGGAGACCCTGCTCAGCCCTGCTCCCTCTCACGATTGTCCTGTTGTTTGAGCCCATCGTGGCAGCCGCTGCGTCCATCAGCTTGTTGCGAACAAAAGATGAAACCAGGAAAATGGGAGGTTCCCTCTTTGCAGGCCAAGCCCTAATTTGTGTTAGTATAACCATTAGTATTTTCATAATTATTATTGTTTTTCAATGCTTGGTCCTTCCTGGAAGGAAGAGATTTTCACCGGAGCACTCCACTCCTCATTGGTTTTGTGTAAGGAAGTTTCATACCTGAATATAAAAAACTGTCCTATGACCATAAAAAAGGTTGATCTACAAAGAACTTTCCAATTCTGTGCCCTGTTATGTTTGCTATTTATCATGATGCTATTTCTAGTAAGTAGATGATCTTTACTACCCTGGGATTTTGAATGAGAAATATAAGGACACAATTACAACCACTGGCAGGAGGGTCAAATATTCCTCCTCAGGAAAAAAAAGGGTAGGAGAAGAAATGGAATTGTACGGTCTTTCTGAATAGTAACTAGCATCCCCCTCTTCCCTCAGACACCGTCTCTTCAACAAAGCCTGAAGGGGTATCATGAACCCACCACGCTGGCTTATTCAAAAATTGCACAGAAATAAGTTTTGGAATAAAGCACTGCTTGAAGGTTCTCAGAAAGCAATTTGACTTTCTAGAGTAATCAGAGCCACAGTCCTGGGCTAACTGGTCATTTCAGGGGCAAAAAGCTCCTTGAGAGAAAGCATTGGTGTCCATATGATCTATCTTAGAGGCACCTTCAGTGTCTCCTTCTCGAAATACTGGCACAAATTGGAGCAGCATTAATAGCTTAAGAGTGACTTAAGTGAAAACTGTTTGTATATGCTAAATAGACTTCCTTTGGCAAGAATATCATATTAATATATGCAACTCAAAAATAAACAAAGAATTGGGGGTTGAGGACACTGGAGCAAAAAGGCATGTACATATCTTCTGAGAAGAAAACAGATGGTTTTATATTCTACTGCTGGGGAAACAAGCAAACAAAATCCCTGCCATTGAGTGGATACCAATTAATTGTGACCTTATAGGACAGGGTACCAATGCCCTGTGAGCTTCCCAGACTGTTACGCTTTACAGGAGTAGAAAGCCCGGTCTCCTGAAAACTAGTTGGTGGTTTTGAACTACTGACCTTGCAGTTAACCTCCCAATATGTAACCATAAGGCCCCTAGGGCTTGTACTGCTGAAAAGAAGATGTGAATTCAGTAGCTTCACGGTGCTTGTAGTGACTTTAACTACAGTGATGAGGTGTCGTTCTATGGCTTTCTAGTCAGATACCCAGGTTTAGACCTCATAGCAAAGAAAGGCACATGCTCACACTCTAAAACGTATTAGACAAGTGAACTTTGGATAAGGAACTCAATGACTCTGTATTTCTGTCACCTCATCTGTGAGCTGGTCAACATAATAGAAGCTCTTTCATGTACTGCTGTAACAATCCATTATTGAACACGCTAAGGAGCCCTGGAGGTGCATGAGGCACACACTGAGCTGCTCACCACAAGGTGAACTGTTCAAAACCAACAGGAGCTCTGCACAAGAAATCTGACATTTTTCTATTTCCATCAAGAGGCACAGTCTCAGAAACCCAGAAGGCAAATTTTTCTCAGTCCTATGGGGTCGCTATGAGTCACAATCAACTCTGTGGTGAATGATAGTGTGCGCATTCAATAAATGCCAGCTCTTGATCACATTTGACTCCTGAGGAAAGGGCGTGGAGACGATGTGTGACCTCCTCTTCGCACCTGGCGGAAGGAGAATCCGACACTACATCTGCCCAGGCATGAGCAATATGTGATAGAGGCCAGACATGTCTTGACCTTTCATACTTTATGCTCATCTGATGCCCATGGTTCACACTCATGGTACTTTGCTTCTCTGCTTTGTTTGATCATTTTTCCCAGTGGGCACAAGAGACTCATATACACGACTCATGATAATTAAGAAAGTTTATTAAGGTTACCAGATACCACAAGTAAGGATGAGAAAACATTAAGATCCTATATACAGCCATGCCAGCAAGCACATCGCTCTCTAGTCCTCTGCCTTCATCTGGTCCTTGGCCTCTCAGCCATGAGGCCCTTTGGCATCTGTGATACTTGGATATGTGTTGCAAAGATCTTTATATGCTAAAATGATACACTATTTTGAAAGTCAGCCTCCTGCCCTAAGGAATTAATTCTGCTCTATCCCTTGGCATCACCTCACCATCACTACCACCACCACCACCACCACCACCACCACCACCACCACCACCACCTCCAACTCCACCTCCACCTCCACCTCTACCACCAACACCACCACCACCACCATCACCACCACCACCTCCACCATACTACCACCACCACCACCACCCCCACACCACCACCTCCACCCCATCACCCCAACATCACCACCACCACCACTTCCACCCCAGCACCCTACCACACCACCATCTCCACCACCCCACCCCATCCCCACCACCACCACCACCTCCACCATCTCCACCACCACCACCACCTCCACCACCACCACCACCACCACCACCACCACCACCACCTCCAACTCCACCTCCACCTCTACCACCAACACCACCACCACCATCACCACCACCACCATCACCACCACCACCTCCACCATACTACCACCACCCCCCCACCCCCACACCACCACCTCCACCCCATCACCCCAACATCACCACCACCACCACTTCCACCCCAGCACCCTACCACACCACCATCTCCACCACCCCACCCCATCCCCACCACCACCACCACCTCCACCATCTCCACCACCACCACCACCTCCACCACCACCACCACCACCACCACCACCACCACCACCTCCAACTCCACCTCCACCTCTACCACCAACACCACCACCACCATCACCACCACCACCATCACCACCACCACCTCCACCATACTACCACCACCCCCCCACCCCCACACCACCACCTCCACCCCATCACCCCAACATCACCACCACCACCACTTCCACCCCAGCACCCTACCACACCACCATCTCCACCACCCCACCCCACCACCACCACCACCACCACCATCTCCACCATCTCCACCACCACCACCACCTCCACCACCACCACCACCACCACCACCACCACCACCACCACCACCACCACCACCACCACATGGCTAGAAGAGCCATATGAAGTAAATCACTACACTATAAGAAGCCTTTAAGAGACTGTGGGGGAAATGTCCATGAACTTTTTCAAACCAATTTACATATCACCTTGCTTTAAGTGTCCCAGTGTCACACCTTCTCAAAGTGCAGGTTGGAACTGATTTCTAGAGAAAAATCCCAGAAATAACACTTTCCCCTTTTAACTCTCATTTCTGCTACTTCCACGTTCATATTTGTATTCCTTGACTGTGCTCTCCTCTATACCAAACAATCTTCCTGAATAAGAAGCACACTTCATTGAATTTTGTATCTTCATTGTATAAACTGGTCCCAGGCCATCAGCAGTTAAGTAATAACTGGTGTGGATTGAGTAACTGAATGAATGGGAAACAACTGAATTTGGAGTGGGTTAGCAATCTGATTACCTGTGATTGGCTATGTGACCTTGAAGCAAATTGTTTACTTTCTAGGATATATTTGATAAAATCTGGACTTTGAATTGGGTGATCTACCAAATAGCTTCCTCCATTATTTAGCTCAAAGTAATACCAAGATTGAAAATTCATTGTATTGCTATTTTAAGCTCAAATTTACTGCTTTGGCATAAATGGCTAAATTCACTGCGAGGATGTTAGCAATATAATCCTTATCTCTTGGAATCTCTGCAAGAACTAATTAATAAATAATGAGGAGAAACATATTAAAGAGAAAAGGAAATTGGAAAAAGGTTATTGTATTTCATAATTACACTTTAAATGGTAAGAAATGCTGGTCTGTGTTACACTTATGGACAAAACTTCAGTTGTTAGTGTTTGTAAGGCAATTTGTTCCAATTTTATGTACTCTTTTCCCTGAAGAATGGGGTTCCTTTGCATTTTTATTTAATCTTTGCATTTTAAACATATAAAATGGTAATTTGGTTATATTAGATTTATGGCATTTGTGTCTTTAGTTCATAAAAAAGGAAGATTAAAAAAAATATTTACCTTTTCAGTCTACCTAAAATCTCATTCACTGACTCTCAGGAAGTAAGGTGCAGCAATCTGCTTGCTGCCTCAATGACGGAAGGACAGAAGGAAGGAAAGAAAAATGGATGCATGGAAGGAAGAAACGGAGCTCCAAGAGAAAGCAGCTCATTGTAACTGAGTGGTCCGTGCTTATGCTGGATCTGCAAAGATGTTAGCCACTGGTCATCAAGGTTTTGTTCCAGCACTAGGACCTGTTTTGTAATGTGGTTCAGTACTACAATTCTTGCCTTCCATGTAAGTGAACCAGGTTCGGTTCTCAGTGTGCCACACGCACATCCAACATGTGTAACTTTTGTGTTATGACACTGAACAGGTCCCAGCAGAGCTTTCAGAGTAAACTAGACCAGGAAGAAAACTCTGACCATCTAATTTTTAAATTTAACCAATGAAAACCCTAGAAATCCAAGGGAGAGGTACAAAGAGAGAAAGAGATGGTTAAAGAGATTTGACTGAAGGGATTGGCTTTTGGCACTTTTGAACACCGGCAAGTCCAAATTCTATAAAACAGACAGCCTGGAGGAAACTCAGGCCAGATTTCTAGACCTCAGTACTAAAGGTGAAATTTCTTCCTCTGGTGGAACTCAGTGTTACTTTTAAGACCTTCTCGTGTTTGGGAACCCGTTTCTTCCCATCCCTTGATTGTGGATAAAGGGAAATCACCAGAGGTTCATTTCCTATGTAGATCTCACAAATGTATCTTGGGATCCCACTGTCATCCATTTCTTTAGGCCAAACAATCTCACAATCTAGGTTCTGATACTATTCCCTCCTTCAGTTTTGGATGACATGATTTACAGTCTTCTGGTCACTGATGTTGGTATGCTTCTTCCATGAGGACTTAGTTGATATCTCCCTTGGATGGCTGCGTATTTGGAAACAAGCCTCTGCTATTTTATGTGATAGCCAGGCACCATAAACTTTTTCACCACACTTTGCTACAGCACCCATATCTCCCATGTGACCTCCATGAGGGTGCGTATCGAGCAGGGCCATTATTGAAGAACAAATTGTTCTTAAATTGGAGCTAGGATTCAGTGTGAACCCAAAACTCATTCCTGGATCTAAGGTGTTTTTGTTTGTTTGTTTTTCAGTATGTGAAACCCAGGATTGATGAACCTAGAGAGAAAGCAAGTCAAACAAGTGTTTTGGAGGAATGGGGGGGGGTACGATGCATGTGTGTGTGGGGGGGGTACAGTGGAGCTGATGTCAAGGAGTTCACGAAGGAAGAGAATGTTTTGAAACTGATTGTGAGAGCAATTGTACAATGTGGCTTGGTGTGAATAAACTATAGAATGATATGATATCTGTATTAGCTCCCAATGGGATCATTTTGGAAAAACGGGAAAGACCTACCACTGACTGTATGAGTGCCACATGGATTTTTGAAGGTAACTGAATATAAATTATAAATACCTCCACACCAAGGTCTAGACGAGGGTTTGAACACATAACTGGCAACCCTCATCTAATCAAGCTGATACATCTAATGACCCCTCCCAGTTTGGATTATAATTCATAAATCCAATATATGAGATTAGACTTCATGTCCAGCATAGCATAGTTCTAGGTTGTTATATAGAATGGAAAGTAACATGTTTCTCTTGCTATTTTATCCAAAATGTGGCTTATGAGACAGGCATGCAGAAAATACTGTGCACATATATCTAAAGGTGAATATCACGTGTGGAAACAAATATGCACAATTGTTGCATGGTATGTAAAAACCAGCGCAATACACATGTAAAGAGGAAGACCTGCAAAGAGATGGATCCAACAGTGGCTACCAAATGGTCTCCAACCTCACTGCTGCTGTCAGAGAATCAGAACCAACTCGTGAGTGGCTACCAACGGCAGCAGCAGCCTTGAAGTAATAAATCTGGGGAGAAATTTAGCAATCTATGTCGACTTCCATTCAGTAACCTTGAAGATGTTTTTCCTAAAGTCAATTTGAATTTTCACAGTGCATAAACAATATTCAATTTGTCTTTTTATTAGTAATGAGATGTAAGCTTTAATTATTTTTACTGAGGACTTGTCACCTTAAATGATCAAGTTTCTGAGCTGCGTCCCATTGAAATGTGCATTTTAATGAAGAATTTGTTTTAAAAGTTGAAACATACTCTCGTAGTGTAAACTAACCTCAAATTTGAGTATTTCATGATCCATTAAAATGGATATTTTTAGAATCAGAATTCATCACCATGCCTGCAGAATTAACGTGCCACGTCTCAGCTTGATAGAGAATGCAGCTGAAAAGACATTTTCTTCTCTGTGGGATTAGGATGTTTGTATTTGATATTATAAATAGCATAGCTCCACAGCCAATTACAAACATTCTTCCAAAATGATTTCTTCCGACTGGTGTAAATGAGCATTATAAGTCATTCTGATATGTGCGATATAGGTAGTAAACATTTATTTACCAGGGAAAGAATAGCATTTACATTACGGAATGATTTGAAAGGGATCTATTTTAGCAGTGACTAGTTTTTAGTCTGGCTTGGGTGGAAGAGTGATAAGGAAAAAATCAGTTTCTTCAGCATCATTTATTTATCTTCCACAATTAAGAAAATGGCTGAAAAATGAACTTTTTATAAATAATATGGCATTAACTAAATGGTTCTATATAAAGTGTCTTCTTCTTCCAGGAAACCATGTCAGAAAATTATTTTCTTGTTAACTATGTCTCCAGATTGCTACCTCTTTCTACAGATCTCCCCAGGGAAATGAATTCAGGAATCCTACAGTGACACTTAGGCTCATACGCTACAGGGTTTAATACATTCTCTCTGGGGTGATATTCTCCAAAAACAAAATAAACCTATCTTCTAACCAGTTACATCACGAAGTGCCCTGAAGAACAAACTTGAATTTTTGTTTTGATTTTGATTGAGCAAAGTTTAGTAATTTATGCAAAGCCCAAACTAACAAATTCATTGCTATTGAATCAATACCAATTCATGGCAACCCTTTAGGAAAGGGTAGAACTGCCCCTATGGGTTACAGAGACTAATTCCTTTCAGGAGTAGAAAGTCCTGTATTTCTCCCTCAGAGAGGAGGGTGGTTTTGAACTGCTGACCTTTCAGTTAGTAGCCCAATTCATAATCACTAAGTCACAGGGCTCCTAATGTTAAGAAAATATAAGAATGGGTTTTTAAGATGAGTTATAATGTTCCATGAGATGCTAGGTATTTGATTGTTTTCACTTTATGTTGTTTACTCCCTTTCTCAGACAGGATTTAGGCAAACAATAATAACAAGTAGAGCTAATCGTTTCTGGAGTTAGTCCTTATGAAACTCCTAGAAAAAGGTTTGTATCATAGATTGGAGTGGAATAGATGACATCTATGATCTATTCTAACTCTCGATCCTCAGTTATGACCACTCCTTGATATGATGTGGGCAGACTTAGTTATAAGGAAGCAATATTTGTTTGCACATTTTATAGACCATGCTCTTTGCTTAAAATTGTGAGTAGATACACTTCCATAGAAATGTAGGTCTGTTTTATTATTTCCATCTTTGAATACTAAACATAAGCCTTTGATGTACATGCAAATATATACATCATTATGGTTTTGATAACAAAAATAAATTCGTAAAAATACATTCCACTAAAAAACATTGTTTGTTTGTTTTGTTTGATTGTGTTTGATCGGGAAATAAATACAGCTGAGGGAGACATAAGTTCTTTATATGAATTTCCTTGAGGAAAGTGATCAATGTATCAATGGTGAACAGTGAGCACTAATATGTGCTAGAAATTAGACCTATTGTCTTATATACATTGATAAATCCAATTGCAACTTACTAGTTGATTCATATTATTATCACTAATTTGCAGATGATAATACTTAAGCGCAGAGTCTCAAAAATGATACAGTTTTCCTCAAGGTCTTACCTGACTGTAGTACTTATAGACTCAGAGGGCACACACATGGTTTTTACAAAGATGTGTTGGGGTTTTGTTGTACAAGAGAAGAAACCATGTTTGGTTCTGTGGCCTCTTCACACCGGTGGTTAAAGTGCCCACTGCAGCCACCATGTCAGCTCTTCTCACTACAAGTGGTGCCCCTTTTCACTGACACTCAATTTCACCAAGCACGCTGCCCTTCTCTAAGGACTTGTCACTCCTGGGAGAATGTCCAAAGTGTGTGAGGCTAAGTCTCATGATCCTTGCTTTTATGGCGCTTCTTGATTACACCTCTTACAAGAAATATTTGTTCATTTTCTGTCTCAATACCACATTCAAATATATCAATCCTCTTACCGCCCTTTTTAATCATCCAGTTGTATCCTGCATTTAAGGAGGTTGAAAATATAATGGTTTGGGTCAAGTGCATGATCATCCTCATAGGGGTATCTTTGACTTGTTTTTAATACCCCCCACACACACAAAACTATTATTGTAAATTCAGTAGCTTTGTATAGCTGGTCCACTGTTTTACATACAATAACTGGTCATATTGTGCATCATCTCACTCCTGCTTCTTCCTCTGCTTCATTTTTGGTCCTCCTTCTCTGCTAACCCTTCTCAAATTGGTCCCCAAGTAACTGCTTCTCTTTGGACTGCAAAGAGCTTATTATCCTAAGATGTGTGTCCCGTCGTATTGATATTGTACACACGTCTATTGTGTGGCATGTGTTCAGTTACAGCATAAAGGCTGATTAAGAAACACAGTCTTACGGTTTCCATCGTCTCATAGTGTTTCCCAGGCACCCTCTACTGGTTCTCATATCAGGTTTGAGGAGACTGATGATTATGTGGTCCAAACCGCATTGTTTCTAGGGAACTTTTAAGTTTCATCTTTTCTCCTGACAGAGGGAAGCCAATAGTGGTATCATAGATGGCTGCTCATGAGTTGCCACGCACCCAAGGAGTCGTTATGAATTGTCATTATGAATTATGTTATGCCACTTGCCTTGACATCATGTGAGATGATGATTCTGATTCCCCAGCTAATGTGAATTATGTCCTCCGGTGTTTAGTTAGGTCTCAGTAGCTTTCATACCTTGGGCTACTATATGTGCCACCGCATCCATGGTTAAATTTGCAGCAAAGGTAAATACACACATGTAAACACTATATACTCTTTCCCACACTGATCAGCATGCTGGTCTAGATATTAATCTACCCATTGATAAGGCTTATTTCAGGATTGTGTATATGACAGTATTTACCCCTGACTTTTACTGTTATTTTTCCAAATGCAATCTGCCATTTGATTTCTTGCCTGCTGCTTTCAAGGGCACTGATTGGGGATCCAGGTAAAATGAAGTACCTGGCAATTTGAAACTTTTCTCCATCTATCTTGCTGTTGCTTATTTGTCCTGTGGTGAGGATTTTGCTTTCTTTCTATAATATTTAATCCATGCTGAAGGCTGTAGCCTTTGACCTTCAACAGTTAGTGGTTCAAGTTTTCTTCCTTTTGAGTAGGAAAGGTTATGTCATCTTGTTAATGAGCAGTTCTCCTTATGCCACTATTTTGATATTGTCAAGTTTCTTGGATTGCTTACTCAGAAAGAATGAATATGATGAAAGGATATGGCCTGACACACAACACACACCTTCACTCACTTTAAGCTGTCTGGCGTTCCCTTGCTAGGTTCAAATGATTGGCTCTTGGTCTCTGTACAGGTTCTACATGAACATAATTAGATGTTCGTCCTTTGATATGTCACTCATCATTCCATACACTTGAACTCATTTGCATATTCTATAAAATCGGGAAACCATTCCATTTCTGAATCTGGCTCAAATTTCTTGTAATTTCCTGTTGATGTACAGTCACAATGGCTTGTGAAATATCTTCAGGATAATTTTAGCTATAGGTGATATTAGTGATAGTATTTGGTAACTCTGTATTCTGTTGCTTTACGACTCTTTAGATTGAGTCCAGTATGGATCTCATCCAGTTGATTGCTGTCTTTGACTATGTTCTCTAGAGAAGTAAAACCAATGATACTTATATATGTGTATAAATAAAGAAACAAATCAAGAAAAATGGGTCACACAGTTATAGGAGTGGTTCAGTCTAGCTTTATTCAAATATGTGTATCAGGTGTTAAGCCGGAGACTTTTTTTCTGACTCATGGGGAACCAGGAATGTGAACTTGGAAGCAGGTTAATGGATGGAGAGTTGAATGAAATCTGGCAAGATGGCAAGCCACAGGCAAGATTCGGGATCTGGGAGCTCTCCACAGTGTCTATTTATATCAACAAAGTAGGCTCCCCCACCCAGGGGGTACCATCAGGCTGGGAACTGGTGAAGGGGCACCTCTCCATCCTAATCTTTCACAACTGCTTTGAGACCAAACCTTACTATCATAGTTAGCCAGGTAATTAACTCCCACATGTATTGGCATTAACAACTGTGAGACACGTGGCATTCCAACATGGCATCTCCTTGTTGAGAAGTTTCCATTGGTTTCGTTCGGTTTCTAAGGTCTTGTTTGTTTGCCAAAGCTTTCCCTGAGTTTGGGGTCCACTAATGCCATCCATCCTTAATCCTGCGCTACTTCCCAAAGGGCTAAATGGCAACTAATATACATATTGTTCTTATACTCCCTGGGTTGTTGAATATCTTTACCATAGAATCTTCCATATTGAAATGTAAGGTTTAGGTTGTTTTTCAGTTCTTTCTGCTGTAGAAATGCATAAAATCTAAAAATATTTTGTTGATGCATGTTCAATTTTTTACTTCGTCTACTTGAGCTACCCTTTGAAAGTTTCGGTTCAGTTCTTTAACTTCACAAATTTATTCCAATTGCTTTAATATTCTATTTTCAAGAGCAACTCTCAGAATCTTTTATGGGTTTATTTTTCCTCTTCATTTGCACTTTTTGTCTCATCTTTTTATTGGCTCTTCATTTTTTCAAGGACATAAGATATCCTCAGTGCCCTCTCATAATTTGTCTTCAGGGATCAGTGTTCGATGTGTCATATATTTGTAGAGTCGTTTCTATATCTGCAGTGGATATAGTCAAGACTGGACTATGGCTCTTCTTGACTTGTCTTCATTTTCTGCAGCTCCACCTTGAACTTGCACAGGTCTTTAAGACAATTGACCCGGGGCTTTACTTTGGCAGAAGATATTGAGATTTTCCAACATGGCTTTCCATAGTCAGGTCAATTTCATTCCTGGTGAGAACTGCATACATAGTTTCCATTTCTGTTGTTCTGAAAAGCCACAAGCAATAAATCAATCATTCGTTTTGTAAAATTTTATTGGACAATCTCATGTCATTTCCCTCAGCAAGGCCATATTTTCCTGCTACACAGAGTCTCATCTTTAGTTCCAAATTTCACGTTCACATCAGAATCCTGTCTTTACCTGTACATTGGAACCAGATGTTTAATGAATTCCAACTTCAGAAGTTCATAAAAGTCAGCAATTTTTCATCTCTGTTATCATTAGTCAGTGTACATTTTCAATAAAATAATGTTAACTTGTATTCATGTAGGTGTATAGATATTATCTTATCTTTAACAGAATTGCACATTAAGATATATCTTGAAATGTTCTATTTGATTGGGAATGCAACATCATTCATCTTCTATTTATTATTTCCAACATAGTGAACCAAATGATTGTCTGATTTACAATGGCCAATATCTGCCTTTCAGCTTTTTAACTAGGATATTGATATTTATGTGTTCCGCTTTACTTCTGAAAACTTACACTTTTTAGTTTACATGCATTCTTCTTTAAATTCCATATATATATTATTAATTGATGTTGATAGCTCTTTCTTCGTATTTTGAGTCAAGCCGCATCAGAAAATGAAATTCCAACATCTCGGCTTCATCTAAGACATGAAGAGGGATGGTAATTTTAGGAGGCAGATATTCCCTAGTCCTCCTTGGACTGCCTTCCAATCAGGGATCTCAGGCTTTGCATTTTATCAGACAATGTTTTGCTGCTACTCCTAGAGTCTCCATTGGTACTTTTCCTCTCTTCTTTTTACTTTTGTAGAATTGGTAGATCTTTTTACCTACTGTATGTACTCGTGTATGTGCCGAGTTTTTCAGCACAAAAAATGTGTTGAAACCTGGGGTTCGGCTTATACATGGGTCAGTGGTACTCCAACTAGGACAGCTTCTATGATGACCTCACACCAGCTGAAGCTCTGCACTGGGATACGGATGATGGTGAGGAATCCATGTTTGAAGGATTTGAACTCTTTACATTTTAGCTTGGTTGCTGATTGAGCTCAAGGAATAGTACTCTTAAGGTATCATTGTTGATACCTTATTGTTTATTTGCACCTATTTTCCACTTACTGTACTGGTTTACTAATGTTAAATGACTTGTTGTCCCTTTATTTATGTTTTTATTTAAAATAAATATTTAAATACATTACCCCACTGATGTCTCAATTTTTAGTAATTTTATTTTCATTTGTTTTGATTATTGAAATTCACCAATAGCTTCTGCACTTTCCACCCTAGGCTTATACTCAAGTCAATCAGTTTTTCTGGTTTCCCAGGTAATAATTAGGTACCTCAGTTTATACTCACGTCGGCTTATTTTGGATTATATACAGTAGTCTAGAACTTCATTGAAGCCTGTATATTATGGGTGATTCTGCCAATATTTAAAATTATATTAGCATAGCCTCCAGCCTCACTGCAGCAAACTAGCCACCCAAGCATGAAGAACTGACAGATGAGGGGTGATGTTTTATATTTTTGATTGCTAATTTTATAGTGTATATAATTATATCATATGTATAATATGTTTCACATTTGATCTTCTGAACATCCTAACGGGATGAGGACAATAAGAAAGACAACCTTATCTTGACAATATACATGAAACCCTGCAGCCTTGGAGATTAACTGTCTTGCACCACATTTCATTGTGAATCCAGGCCTAGGAACTCAGACTAGAAGTGGGTGACTTTTATCCTTGTCCACGTAGTTCATATTCTCATTGTATCCTAATAACTCATTCCAGACTCCAGGTGGAGCTTTAAACAAAACAAAGCCATGCAATACAAATCAAAGCCCTATTTCTTCTCCAAATGGTGAGATATGCTGCACAATGAATTTCTTGACACCCTACATTAAAATGTTACCATCAATTCCCAAGCCATCGCTGATTCATTCATGTGAGTCTATGGCAGGACTGCTCCCACTGCAAATGGATTATTCCTCTGTAAAACAGGAGCTCGTGGTTAGCTCCTTTAGCTTGCTCTTTGCTTTCCTGGTTAAAGAGCTGAGAGACTTACTTGATTCTGACCCTCAGAAAAGTGGAGAGGAGGACATGTCACCTCTTCAAGAAGTACTCTCCACCCAGAAAGATAGGTTCTTACAAAGGGAAACTGATTTCCTCAATGGGAAGACAAGTTACAATGATGTCAGAAAATGTAAAACATCTTAGGGAAATAAAAGATGTTTGTTCAACTGGGTTCTTTAAAATCATTTCACTTACCACTGTTAACATTTGTTGTGTATACTCGATGACTTCTGTGAACACAGGAACAATTTGGTTTACACAGCATTCCCTTATGCAAATCCCTCTCATTACTTGGCTCCTAATTCTGTTCTATCAAAATAGTTCCATCTCTTTAAATATTCATCTGCAGCATCATTTGTAATATTAGATACCACCTATCTAAGCATACAATCTGTACACCCAAATTCACTGTTGCTGAGTCAATGCCGACTCATAATGACCCTATCGTGCAAGGTAGAACTTCCCCTGTGAGTTTCTCTGACTGTAACCGATGGAAATCAAGGATTATAACCTTCAGTATGAATTATAACTCAATGTAAGGAAGATGAAAATCCTCACAACTGAACCAAATAGGTAACATGATAAATGGAGAAAAGGTTGAAGTTGTCATGGGTTTTGTCTTACTTGGATCCACAATCAATGCTCATGAAGAAGCAGTCAAGACATCAAAAGACGCATTGCATTAGGTAAGTCTGCTGCACAAGACCTCTTCAAAGTATTGCAGCGCAAGAACAAATTTTTGTGGATTAAGGTACACCTGCTTCTCCATGGGTTATATGCATGTGAAAGTTGGGCATTGAATAATAAAGTTCGTAGAAAAATGCATGCATTTGGATTGTTGTGCTGGAGAAGAATATTGAAAGTACTATGAAATGCTTAAAGAACAAAGAGATCTGTGTTAGAAGACATAAACCCAGAGTGTTCCTTGCAGACATGGAGGACAAGATTTTATCTTATATATTTTGGGCATGTTGTCTGGAAAGGCCATCCCTGGAGCAAGACATCATGTTTGGTAAAGAATAAGAGCAGCAAAAAGAGACAGGGCCTTAGTGAGGTGGCTTGACACAGTGGCTTCTTCATTGGGCTCAAGCACAGGAACAATTGTGAGCACGGCACAGGTTCATCGGGTTGCGATGGGTGGGAGCCAACTCGATGGCACCTGACAACAAAGATGGTTCTTTTTGGAAATAGAAAGCCTCGACTTTCTCCTATGGATCCCATGGTGGTTTCAAACTTCTGACTTTGTGGTTAGCAGACCAATGTATAATCACTACGCTACTAGAGCTCGCATCATGAGCAAATAAGCTGACAATGTAGACTATGTGGAGAAAAATAAAATCGTACTTGTAGAATGTGATGAAGATGTGAGAGAGTTACTGCTGAATATTAAAGGCTGAACTATACAGTGAGTGACACTGTCATGTAAAGGAAACAAACACCACAATTGGACAAATTGTGCATAAAGGTCACTGAGAGCCAGAATATATTTGGTGTCATGTGAAAACACACACCCATGTATGTATGTGTGTGTGTGTGTATATATGTATATATGGGCCTCAAAAAGTTTGTGGAAAGATGTGTCCATGCATTTGGAAATGCCTCTATTTTTAGAAACTTTTATATGACCTCAAAAATCCCATTGATTTTCAATTTCATTTTGCCATGAACTTTTAGGCACCCTTGTATATTCCAAATATTTTTAGAGTAAATGGATGAAAGGTTGTTTTACCTTTCTGAAGTCTTTGAGATGTATGTTTTCAGGATACACTAGATTATGCTGATTGTTTCATTTATGACATTGTGTATATCATAAGTTTATCTCTATGAATTTATGAGTTGTTTTTAAAGGAAAGAGGAACAAATGACAAAGGGGAAAAAAGGCTGCACCCACTGAATTCATATCTTAAAGAGCAAAGAAGAGTGATCATTGATTAAACATTTTATTGACAAACTGGAGGATAATTAAAATTGTTTGAGCTGCTGATGTTTAGTGAAATATACATGTGTAATTACTACATCTGACATTTCCAGATAAAGCTTGCTGGCATTTGATGCTAAAACCTTTTAATCAGCATACAATAATTGAATATAACAACCATTCCTATTCCAAGTATCTCCAAGACATAATGCAAATTATTTTTGAAAAATGAATCAATGGCATCAATAATTTTCATTATCCTTGATGAATTTGAATGTTTTCAATATTCTACTATAAAAATAAGTTAAATTATAAAATATAATATGATTTTAGTAATACTAATTGACTAAGCTCATCTGGCCCCTTCTTTGTTATTGAAACTCATCTTTCAGAATTCTTCTAGAATATTCATTCTATCAGCTATGCTATTTATATATCCATTGCTGGGGTGGCCTTTCATGGAATGCTTGATTTAGGGGGAAGTGAGAGGAGTAACTTAGGATTCGAAAGAAAGTGTAAATTCAGTAGCATTGAGGAAAGGCTGTGGAAGACATTCATTGCCATTAAAGATGATTTTAGATCTTATCTGGATAGGAACCTGGACCATAACCATTTCAATCAGTGCTGTAATGTTTCGTTTGTCTGTTTCCCCAGTCTCGGATGATATTGACTGTGCATAGTCAGTTCCTTGAGGACCTAGTCTCTGTCCTCTGAATCCCTTGCACAGTGTAGATGCTTCACATCTAAGCAGCAAGAATAGACTACTGAAATGAATTCATGAAATGAGTAAATGAGAGAATGAATAAATGAATGAAACCATGAATAACTTAGCACTTATTGCACCAGTAACTTTGATGATATTAAGCCAAAGCAATCTCTGACTATATACCTTGTATCATGGTAGTACAGTCACTAATGACATAAGCAAACACATCTATAATGCAATTTGAGTCTATGCGTACTGCAAAGAGAAAGAACGCTAGGTGGAGAATAGAGAGTGGTGGAATCCAGTACTAATCTGCGGCTGTCAGAATGACATTTCCAAGGAGGACATTTAACCAAAGAGTTGGTGACAGTGGAGAAGCTCGGTATGAGTACCGTCAAGATAGACAAGACAAATGCAAAGGTCCTAAAGCAGAATCCTGCTCCAAGTGCTTGAAAACACCCAAAACCCTAACTTGATTAACTGGGAGGAAGTGAGACGGAGAGATAAGCAGGAGGTGCTCTTCTCAAATTGCCATTAGCACAGGATTTCTTACAATGGGGTTTATAAACCCGAGAATTCAGTATTGGTGACGTTGAATGGAAAAACACGCTTCCTCATTGTCATGAGCCCTCATTAAGATTTTAGACATTTTCTTAATTTTGAATGTAGACAACAAGCCATGGTATTACTACCAGCACTGCTAACTTAATAACCTAGAGGCATTAAACTATTTTAATATCACCATAACGTTTTAGAGACCTCAAAGTAGGACTAACAGTCTTGCTACTTCGAAATTATGGAAGTCATTCAACTCATTTAAGACATCTTTGTCTTTCAAATATTTTCATTAATGTATTGAAACACCTTTGGTTTCCTGTTATTTTATACTTTTAAAATGTTGTTCAGGAAGGAATTATATTTCACCAAACAGATCCATAGTATAAAAAAGTTTGAAGAGTTCTTGAAGTAGTGAATTAAATGCTGTCCATCTTAATAACCAGTTTCTAGATAGAATAGAGACAATAATCAGTAAGCAAAAACATTGTTTTGTGAATCCTCGTGTGGGGGTGCATGTGTCTGTTGTTAAAAGAGGGAGAGTTTTCTGGGTAATGAAATAAGATGTTTTCTTACTGTTGATCGTAATAAGCAGGAATATTTGACAACTAATAGAGATGATGACAAGAGGTGGGATGGTTCTGGCTACATTTATGAAGCGCTCTTTAAATCTTATCGAAATGCTGGCATGTAAATCCTCCTCTGTGCATAGTTCTTGATAAACTGACCTAAGAATAAATGTTTTCTTTCTGGGTCAAGACTCAATCCTATGCTGGTATTTTTTTTCCTATTCATTGACACACACACACACACACACACACACACACACATTTTAGTTTAAATAAGTGAGTATATTAGTATGCAACTCCAGTCAAAAAAGACTCGCTTTGTTTATCAGGACAGTAGAGTCGATGTGAGAAATTCTACTGAAAATATTTTGATTATAAGCTATTCTTAAATCTCTAAAATGCCCAATTATATATTTTTCCTCTCCTTAGAAATAGCAATTAGCAAAGCCTTTTTTTATTTCATTAATCGTATCCTGGCATTGTTTATCCGTTCTATACCACCCCTCCTGGTCTCTTGCTCGTTTAGCACCAGCCATCCTCTTCCTGAATCTTGAGCTGCTATGTCTTTACTAACAAGTCTGTACACAAGGGCACCTGCCACCTTTTAAATAGACATTGAATATACTCCTTCAAACTCATGTCTCTATTGTCTTAAATTCTTAAACGGTTTCTACAGCTGATTAAGAGTGTTCTACACTCTGGCTCTAACATTAAGGGAAAAAAACCCCTTTATGCTATGAAGGCAGTGTAGCCTTCATGATTTTATATTTAAATAAAAACATGTTACTTCTAAAAAAATATAATAAAATTCTAGGGATGTATGAAAGGATCAACTGTCAGCAGATGTTCACTAGCCACCAGTTATGTTTAAGCATCATAAGACTGGATTCTGCCCTCTTGGAACACGTTGTTCTGGTTAGTTTCTATTCTTTTTTTTTTAATCGCTTTATTGGGCGTTCTTACAGCTCTTATCACAATCCACACATACATCCATGTGTCAAATACTTTTGTACATGTTGCCACCATCATTTTCAAAATATTTTTTCTACTCAAACTCTTGATATCAGCCCTTCATTTCACCCCACATATTCTCTACCCTCCCTGCCTCATGAACCCTTGGTAAATAATAAATTATTATTATTTTCATACACTACGTCATCTGTTTCCTCCTTTCACCCACTTTTCTGTTGTTCTTCCCTGGGGCAGGGAGAGGGGTGCTTAAATGTTGATCACTGTGACTGTGGTTGGCTCGCCCTCTCTAGCCAAAACCCAGTGCTTCTCCAAGGTGGTTATGAACTGTCCACCATTT
This sequence comes from Tenrec ecaudatus, assembly GCF_050624435.1. Classification (NCBI taxonomy): domain Eukaryota; kingdom Metazoa; phylum Chordata; class Mammalia; order Afrosoricida; family Tenrecidae; genus Tenrec; species Tenrec ecaudatus. Next base: position 202,570,347 of record NC_134532.1, read on the forward strand.
GAATCGCAGCCCAAATCTTGTCCATTACACCACCAGGGTTCCATCAGTGGTTGTTCTGGGCTTTCTGCGCTTTGTCAATCACTCTCATTGAGGCTGTCTCTTGTTTATGCTGACCCTGAGCCATATTGACTTTCTGCCTACAACGTTCTGGCTTTGAGCTCTTCCACTTCACTGACATAGCTTTTTCTCATGTTATTGGTGATTCTGTAAATCATAAACCCAATGGACTTTCTTGAATCTTTTTCTTTAGACACTTTGCTATCTTTCTTCTTTTATATTTTTATACCTCATATCTACTTACCTTGTTCCTCACTGTGATATTCAATAGTTATTGATCCTATTTCCCGTTTTAAGTTTCCTTTTCACTGTGATTTTTTATTTTATTTTTACATGATCACTGGGCAGTGTTCTTATCTGATATCCTTTAAGCAAATTTCTAAGCATCCTTCAAATTCCTGATTATTACTTCTTCACTCAGCTCAATAGTCCCTGTGTCCTTCACTCACTTTTACATCCCTCTAGAGTGAAACTCCTCATTCTATCTATAGTTCTATACTACACTTATTTTTCTTAAGTGGTGGTGGGGACAATGGGCTGAATGGTGGGCTGCTAACCACAAGGTCAGCAGTGTGATGTTGTCACCTGCTCCAGTAAAAATACAGTTTCCGAAATCCACAGGAGGTTCTACCTTCGCCTATCAAGTTGCTAAGAGTCAAAATGAGTTTTGAGTTTATGGTTGTAGGAGGATGTTTTCCTGGAATGTAAGTACTAACTTTTTGTAAAATACTTTGCCCTAGGTAATGTACTATAAAAATGCTTAGCCGTGTGCCATTGGGATCAGTTATCAGACATCAAAGAACAAAACATCATATCATTGTGTGCTCACCTCTGAGATACGATCGCTGAAGACAAATGGGTGCATAAGCAAATGAAGTAAAGAAAGCTGATGGTGCCTGTCTATCAAAAGATATAGCATCTGGGGTCTTAAAGGCTTGAAGGTAAACAAGCAGCCTCTAGCTCAGAAGCAACAAAGCCCACATGGAGAAGAATACCAGCCTGTGCAATCATGAGGTGTTGAAGGGATCAGGTATAAGGCATCATCAGAACAAAAAAATCTTACCATAGTGAATGAAGGGGGAAGTGTAGAGTGGAGACCCAAAGCCCATTTGTTGGCCAGAGATCCCCTTGCAGAAGGGTCTAGGGGAGGAGATGAGTCAGTCAGGGTGCAATGTAGCACCGATGAAGAATACAGCTTTCCTCTAGTTCCTAAATGTTTCTTCAACCCCCCTACGCCACTATCACAATCTGATTTCTACTTTGCAAGTCTGGATAGAGCATAGGATGTACACTGATGCAGATAGGAGCTGGAGGAACAGGGAATCCAGGCAGGATGATTCCTTCACAACCAGTGGTATGAGTGGTGATACTGGGAGTGTGGAGGGAGGATGGGGTGGAAAGGGGGAACCAATTACAAGGATCTACATATAACCTCCCCCCTGGGGTACGGACAACAGAAAAGTGGGTGAAGGGGGATGTCAGGCAGTGTAAGATATGACAAAATAATAATTTATAAATTATCAAAGGTTCACGAGGGAGAGGGAGAAGGAGGGGAGGGAGGGGGAAAAATGAGGAGCTGATGCCAGGTGCTTAAGTGGAAAACAAATGTTTTAAGAATGATGATGGCAATGAAAGTACAAATGAACCTTACACAATTGATGTATGTATGGATTGTGATCAAAGTTGTATGAACCCCTAACAAAATGATTTTTAAACAATGAATAGTTAGCAATGAATATATAAATGAATGAAGGAAGGAAGGAAACTATTCTACAACTCAGTCATGAATTAATTAAACCTAGGTTACAGTATTGTCTAACATGTAGTTGTTGATATTAATTGTCAATGAACTGACTCCAGTCAGTTGGCTCAAACACATGTGAGCACAGCCCAAGGCTCCATTGGGTTTCCAAGGTTGTAGCCTTTCGGGATCAGATGGGCAGGCCTGTCCTCTGTGGCCTCCCTGTGTGTGGATTTAATCTGCCAATCATTCAACTAGTGTCGGTGTCACTCAGGGCTCTTCACACATCATGCATGATCAAAATTATTTGCTGAATGTGTTCTATGTATTTATAATAGAGAGGCAAAAATAAATAGAGGAGCCCTGATGACATTGTGGGTTATGTTCTGGGCTGAGAAACACAAGGTCATAAGTTCAAAACCACCAACTGGAGAAAGATGAGCCTTTTCCTCTTGTAAAGAGTAGCAGTCTTGGAAAGATACAGGGGAAGTTCTATCTTCTCCTATAGAGTTACTGTGAGTCAATTTTAACTCAATGACAGTGAGAGACAAAAACAATCACAACAAAACAAAACACTATTGATAAGTATATTAAAATAATACATAAACTTGTATTTAAAACTTCATCAGCAAGAAACTATCTCAGTAGACAATTATAATAAAAATTTCCACTTAACTCCTGTTAACAAAATTCTCTCTCTCTCTTTTATAACTGATACATTGTCGATCTTGTTCAGTGCCATCAGGCCAGTTCTGACTCATAGCAACCTTAAGAACAACAGAAGGAATTGTGAGGCCCGGTCCTGTGCCAGCCTCACAATTGTTCAGATGTTTGAGCCCACCGTTGCAGCCACTGTCAATCCATCTCTTTAAGGGCCTGTCTCTCCATTGCTGCCCCAATATGTTACCAAATGTGATGTCCTTCTCCAGGTACTGGTCCCTCCTGACAACAAGTCCAAGGTTTGTAAGACAATGTCTCGCTCTTCTTGACTCTAAGGGACACTCTGGTCATATACATCGGTCTGTCCTTTCAGCGACCCATGGCACATTCAATAGTCTTCTCCAGCACCACAATTTGAATGTATCGATTCTTCTTTAATATTCTATGTTCAATATCCAACTTTCACATGCATATGGTACAAGTGGAAATACCATGCCTTGTGTCAGGCACACCTTAATCCTCCAAGTAATGCTCTTGCTTTTGAGGGCTTTAAGGAGATTTTGAGCCGAAGAATCCCTGATGAAAGTCTCTTTTAGATCTATTCACTTCAATTTCCATGAGCATTGATTGTGGTTCAAGGAAAGATGAAGTCCTTGACAACTTCAACATGTTTTTTCCATTTATCATATTACCTTTGGGTCCAGTTTCGAGAATTTTACTCTTCCTTTTATTGAGCTGTAATCCAAGTAAGGTTGCAATTCTTCATCTTCATCAGTAAGTGTTTCAGCCCTCCTCATTTTCAGAAAGCAAGGTTGTGTCATCTGCATACTACAGATTGTTGATAAGTATCCCTCCAATCCTGATTATATAATCCCTTCTTCTTCATAAAATCTAGTCTCTCTGATTATTTGCTCAACATAAGATTGAGTAAGAATGGTAAGAGGATATAATCCTGTTGCAAGCCTTTACTGATTTTAAACCATAAACTATTCCTTGTTCCATTTTCATCACTGCCTCTAGATCTTCTCAAAGTTACCCATGGTTTGTTATGATCCACATCGTTGAATGTCTTGTTAGAGTCAATTAAACACAAACATCTTTCTGATAATTTCTCTGTTTAGCAAGATCTATGTGACATGACATCAGCAATGATATCCCTTGTTCTGTGTCCTCTTCTGAATCCAGCCAGAACTTCTGGCAGTTCCCGGTCAATGTACTGTTGTAACCATTGATGGCTAATCTTTAGCAATATCTTACTGGCAAGTGATATTAGTGATTGTTCTATAATTTGAACATTTTTTTGGTCTACCTTTTTTGGAGTGGGCACAAGTAAGTATCTCTTCCAGTCAATTGGCGATGTAGTTGCCTTACATATCTCCCGCCATAAATGAGTAAGTGCTTCCAATGCTTCATCAATATGGTGAAATATTTCAATTTGTATGCTATTAATTCCTGGAGCCTTGCTTTGGGTTGATACTTTCAGTGCAGCTTGAACTTCTTCCTTCAGTGTCATTGGGTTTTGCTCATATTCTCCCTCTTAAAATGGGGACATGGGGACTAGTTATTTTGGTGAAATGAGTCTGCATTTTTCCATCTTCTTTTGATGCTTCCTGCATCATTCATTGTTTTCTCCAGAGAATCTTTCAATATTGTCATTAGAGGCTAGATTATTTCCTCCCTGAGTTCTTTCAGTTTCCGATACGCTGATCATGTTATTCCCTTTTGGTTTTATAATTCTAGGTGCATTATAATATTTGGCTTGGTCCTCTGGATCTATCTTTTGGAATGTTCTATTCCGCTCCTTGACTTCATTCTTTCTTCCATTTGCTTTAGCTGCTCTACCATTCAGAGCTAGTTTCAGGGTCTCTTCTAACATCCACTTTGATGTTTTCTTTTTCCCTTCCTCCCACCCTCCCTCCCTACTTCCTCCTTTCTTTTGCTCCTATGTTTTTAATGGCCTCTGCTTTCTTCATGGATTATGTCCTTGATGTCCTCACACAGATCATGAGTTCTTCTGTCTGATATATTTATTGGTAAAGAAACACTTAATGTTAGATTCAAATAGTTTGCCTTCATTAAAGCATTATATGCTCTTATATACATTTTCTTAAGTTCACAAAATTTATCGGAGTGCTTTGATGTGTCTACCACTTAACATTCCATTTGCATTCTTTGACACTTACCATTTGCATTATTGAGTCAAACCTTTGTTAGCGAATTTGCACTTTGTCTAACCAAAAGAACACACAACTCCAACAGATGGCAGGATCTGATTACAGAGGGATTCGTTCTACTGAGTTCATTAGCACCAGTGGATTAAGGGCCCCTGTCCACTGCAATACTTGGAATAAAAACAGGTCTTGTAGCTTAATTGATGAGCACATTAGAGACCTGCTCATATTCTGTATGTGGCCTGTCATCAGCCAGCTTGCTTCTTCCTCTGATTGAGTGCACGTGGTTGTCTGTGACTAGGCAATGACCGTGGATTGAGGAAATTAAGCATCTATGACATAATGTTGAGCATTAGACATAAATAAGTCTCCTGAATTATTCACATTGTTGTAACTGCGTGTTACACACCACCCTCTCCCCCATCTCTCTGCAGGGGCTTTTCTATCTTTTTAAAAGTAAATAAATATTAGTTTTCTCAAAAATGGATAAAATGATCTAAATAGAAGTGTAATGTCTTCAAATGTTCATGTCAATACACATAGTAAGCCCACTGAGCACAAGTCTTTGGCACCTACCCTTACCCATGATAAGCATCTATTTTCCCACAAAATGCCATCCCAATATTGTGGAACAATTCAAAGAAACACTAGAACATTGCAGTCCTAATCTTTATCAAAGATTTATGTAAACCGCATGCTATACAAAGTCACCTACTTGAATACTTTACCTACAATGTAACTTTTCCTTGATAAATTAAACAATAGACTTTAGAAAATGACTAAATCACTTAGGAAAAATAACAAATGTGGTGTTCCTGAAACTATTATTGGTAAAAAAAAAAAATGTAGATCCAAGATCTAAGTGAGGCCCTAGAGAAGGTAATGAACTTCAAATCTGTTTCCATTTAGGTCAGATTTACTTAGCTTACTATAGTGCATTAAGAGAAAAATAATAAACTTGTACTCCATTAAGGGAGTGTAGTCATTCTTCCAATTTATCATTCTTCCGATTCAACAGAGCACTTTTGGGTGAAGACATTTATGAAGTTACTAAGCCATATTGGAAGTGAAAACATGAGAGCGTGTATGTGTGTGTTCGTGTGTGTGTGTGTGCCCGTGCATGTGTGCTTTATTTATTTAGGCTGCTATGGAGTGCTGGTTGCTTAGTGGATCAGTTCGCAAGCTGCAAAGTCAACAGTTAGAACCCGCACCAGCTGTTCCGGAAGACAAAGATTAGGATTTCTTCTCTGATAAAGATTCATAGCCTCAGAAACCATGGAAGTAGTCCTCCTCCCTACGATGTGTTGGAATGGGCTATATTGTGGGTTCTGTTCTGGTTTTTATTTCAGTTACTACAATACTGTGATTGAACTTTTGGCCAACTAAAATTTACTTTTAATTATACAGGGAAAGCAATTTCAACTACGTTTAAATTTTCAAAGATTCAGAGAGGTTAGACAGACATTCAAAATGGAGCTAGGAAGCAAAATCAAAAGGGAAAATCAATCAATAACTGCAGAGCACCAGTAAGTTAGATTGGTCACTTGAACCATAACATTAGGTGTTGTTTCTCACTCACCTATTAGTGTGGTTAGTTTGTATGATAAAGTCTCTTTATGTATACTAAATTATATGGTGTCCCCCATCCAGAGCAGCTACCTCACCATCTCATCCATTTTTGTTGTTTATTGGTCTCTTGATTCATGGTGACCATGAGCACAGTGGATTGAAACACTGTCCAGTGCAGTGTCATCTCCATGATTGGTTGTTGATGGCACCATTGTGACTGGTACGATTTTCACTGACACATTCAGGAAGAGATCACTAGGTTTTTCTTTCTAGTTCATATTAATGTATAAACTCTTCTTAAACTCACTCAGCATCGATGCTACATGTAAACCTTGCCAGACTATTGGATGTTGGCTGTGTATGAGATGCATTGATTAAGAGTGGAACTTGGCTTTCTAGTGTGAAAGAAGCAAAATTTGAGTTTGAATGACAGCTGTTCTCTCTCTCAAGGTGTATCCTCTAACAACAATACACCCTGCCAGTACCTCCAACCCCCTCTTCTTTGCCTTGGGACTTTGTCCATGTTCTTGTGTCTGAAATACTTTCCTTTTACAACTAGGCCAATGCATTCTAGGCCACAATAGCTTTGTTTTCTCCCCTCTGCTGACATCCCTTAAAGTAAGGTGCAGGAGTCCTGGTGGTAGAGTGGATTATAATGTGGGTTGTGAACCTCAAGCCAGTACTTTAAACCCAACAGCCACTCCATAGGTGGAAGATGAAGCTTTCTGGACCACTAAAGATTTACAGCCTCTGAAACTCTGTTCTATATGGTCCTATAAGGTCACCATGAGTCAAAATTGAGTCAATGGGACTTGGTTTGGCTTTTGTTTAGGAGAGTAAGACTATTAACTTTTCCCCCATCTTTATCCTGCACTATGCATCCTCTTTCCATTTCCTGCATTGCTCTGCACAAAAGATCCCTTTAGTATTTACCAAGCAGTTTGATAATCACCTGCTTAGATATTTGTTTTCTTCCAAAGTCTGAATTCTTATAAGGATGGAAAAGTATGATCAACATATAGTGGGGTTAGAAAAATCTGGGTATATGAATGAATAAATAACTAATGTTTGGGGAACTTGAGTAAGGCATAGTGCTAGGTAATAACTAGAGAGTAAATACAATATTAATTACTAGCTCAGAGAGCTTGAATGTCTGATATGTCAACCAAATGCATGCAAATCAATATTCGAGGGGACAGGCAGTCCCTATTGCTTGAAGAAAATTAAAATTAAAGACAATGGGAAATTAGTAGATAGTACAATGATGCCACTTGTGGAAATAACATAGATGGAAAATTTAAGTTATTGAGAAATAGCACTGAAAAATAGGGATCATTTGTGGACATGGACTATGGAGGCAATAGAGGCATTGTGTATAGGGAAATGGGGAAGGACTTTTAAAATGAATGAGCAGAATAACCCAAGACAAAAATATATAATTCCCGAATATCTATGAAAATGGGGTTTAAAAAATCAGGTTGGATGAAGCACTTTCAATATTATTGGATTGTAGTGGGGAAAAAGAGTAGTGACCTGAAGATTAGATCATAGAGGCCTTGGTAGCCATGGGAAAGAGGAGGTGTCCACAGGTAAATAGAGAGATGGTCATGGTATGTTCAAAGTCTGCCATCATTTGATGAACCTCACTGTGGAGTCAAGAAACACTCTAAGCACATGAGGAAGTCAGTGTAGACTCTCAGGACACCAAGCGGCTGGTGCCCAGGTCTTGATTGGGAAAATGAGAGTAGAAGAGAGCGATATCAATGAGAGAATAGAAGCAGGCCTTAGAAGCTAGGGGATCTGATCTAGGAAAATCCGATGGAAGCCAAGGAAAACCAGACCCAGAAGATGTTCTTGGTCTTCACTAAAGCATAGATGGAGGAAGAATAAGATGGATGTACTCTCTGGACTTTCACTGTAAGCTTCATTCATTCAGCATCTAGAAAGGACCACACTTTCTGTTGTGTTCCAACAGCATTTTATTTCAACTTACATTTTTTATCTCGACTCAAAGTGCCCTCTGTAGTTGATTATCTGTTTACAAGGACCAGGCACAGAAGTAAGCAACTATTGTAGCTACTTGATATTTTCACAGCATCAAGACTGTGATGGGTGATTTTCCAAATGAGTTAGTTCATAGTAGAGTGGGAGAGGCAAATCATTCCCATTGTTTGAGAAACCCTATCCTGGAGAACCAGTCCCAGCATCATGTAAATAAAGGATAGGTGTGTTGCCTGTTTCTTCAATGGTTTGCCAGATCTATGTAGGTGATGAGAAGTTCTGAGTTATTCCAGCAAAGACACAACATAATACACACTATCTGTGAACCATACATCATCAGCAAAGAATATACCTTCATAACTTTTTGGATTTAACTATTGAGAAGAAGGTTCAGACTGGCCACTCAGAGTACCATCAAGAGAACTAGGACGTTAGAGAAAAGCCTGGTTCAAGGCCAACAGGCTAGTGAGAATACCCATTAGATGTCCCAAAAGAAAACAAATTGAAAGGCAAATAAAGAAGGCAAGTCATCAGCTCCTTTCGAACATTGGGGAAGAAGCCTTTCAAGAGAAAGCATCTCATGGTGTAGAAGAAGCCAATCAATCGTGCTGTTGTTAGGTTGATTCTGATGGTGACTTCCTGTGTTTCTCTCAAGGTGAGTTGAACTTGGTGTGTGGTGGAGTTATTAACTACTACCCAGAGTCTGCAAATAGAAGCGAAACCAAATTCACTGCCATTGAGTCCTTTCGGACTCATAGCAAAGCTGTATGGGGAGGAGAACTGCCCTAATGGAACTACAAGACGGTCTCACTGTTTATGAGCAGAAAGCCTCCCCTTTCTCTCACAGAGCCACTGGTGCTTTAGAACTGCTGACCTTGTGGTGAGCAGCCCAGCATGTGACCATTAGTAGGGCTTGGAGATGCTAAAATGAAAATTGACCTCAGCATCACAAGGCCCAGCGAGGTCAGGCCAGTGGCCATATTTCTCAGTGAGGTTAAATATCTAATATCAGGGAGCTGAGGAAACATTTCCATTTTCTAATGTTCCACAGGAAGACATCTGGTGTCCTTGACCCAACACCTCTTTGCTCTCAGCGATGATTTTCTCTAAGAAAGACAGATGATTACCAATCTCTTGGCAATAGACTCAGCGCTGTTGACAGACCGAAGGCATTCTGGGCTAAGGGTCTGCTACAGGCCTGTGCAGGTTTTAGTTGTTACACTTGATCTACCTAAAGAATTTCAATGAGTTTCCATCTGTGAAATATCAAATTGAATTCTTCTGAACTCTCGGCTCCTTCTATGCACCGGGCTATGTTGCCAAGTGACAATTTGCAAGGAATCTAGGGCTTATTTCAGAAAATCAGAACCATGCCAAATGTGAAAGAGTGTTAGTAATCACCTAGCAATGCTGTCCTTATATAGCAAGGGTAACTCAGGTGCACAAGAATAAAATAAGTGGTTCTAGGTCCCATAATGAGCTACTTATAATTAGCTAGGATTTTTTTTTAATGATTGTAAGTAGTTACATTAAGAGGTAAAATTATGGGGTGGGGGAGACTCCTTTTATGGGGTAGGGGGGGACTCCCTTCCCATTTCTCTATTTAAAATATATATATATATGTTTCCAAATTTTCTAAAGTTATAAGTTGTTTCCTCAAGACATACATGAATCAAAGAAACTTTATATTATGAATCAGGTGAGATACATGTTTCCCTTTAAGCTTGTTTTGTTTTCTGAATGTTATTGTTGTTGTTAGGTGCCATTGAGTTAGTTCTGACCGACAGTGACCCTTTGCAGGACAGAAGGAAACACTGCCCAGTCCTGTGCCTTCCTCACAATTGTTCCTTTGTATGAGCCATTGTGTCCGTCCATCTCATTGAGGGTCTGCCTCTTTTACTCTGCCCCACCACCTTACCAAGCATGATGTCCTCGTCCAGACTCATCCTCCTGACAGCATGTCCAAAGTACGCAAGGCGAAGTCTCGACCCCCCCCCCACCCCCCCGCCAAAGGAGCGCTGTCCACAATTCTTCCAAGATGTATCGGTTTGTCATTTTAGTAATTTTCTGTATAGCAAGTGACACGTTTCTTCAAACTGCTTTAAAATGAAGGCTGGATGTCATCCTTTTGTCCTGGGAGGCAAGGTCTGTCATTCAAATGTATCGAGTTTTCTCTAAGACAAATGTTGCGCTAGACATTCCTGCTACGTGGTACCGAATATCATGCTACCACTCGCCGAGAGGAGACGGTGTGAGGGCACAAAGCTAAAATTCAATAAAAACGGAAATACTTGAGGTACTTTAATCATTTCCTCCTCTCAGGTTATTTTGTCTTTAAAATAATTTCAAGGCTGCGTGTGTGTTCAAAGTGAAAGCACACCGCGGGCACTGGCAATCTGCTCCTACCATTTATTTTTGCCTCATGGCTTCAGGGTCACTTTGATTTCCTTAAGAAATCCCAGTCTATATATAGAACAATTGATTCCGGCGACAAAGAAAAGAAACAGGACTTTGTCAACACTATTTGATCAGATAGATGTGTCCAAATGCCGGCCAGCGCTCCAGTGTAACCATGGGCAACGGTCTTCATATGAATAAAAAAGGACAGGAAAAAGAAATATTGCATGGACTTGTATCTGTATAGTCATGTCCCTTTTATTCATGTGACTGCCAAGATTTACATCTAAGCATTTTGCTGACTTGTTTCTGAGCGTGGAGCCATCATTCCCTGGGACACTGAACTCCATACCTAATAAACCTTCTTCCTTGCACCTTCATAGCCCCTCCGAGCTGTTTAACCAATGCAGCCAGAGTAACGGGCCAAGAGGATGTCCCGAGCACCTCTCTCCCTGCTCAAAAAGTCGGTGTACCACCCACTACTTAAGGTGTGACAGGCCTTATGCTCAGGCACATGAGGTTACCAGTACTACTATGAGTAAGACTTAGCCTCTGCCCTCAAGAAAATTCAGAGTGCTTTAATTTATAAGCCAGTGGGGGAAGAAAGAACCATTTGAACTAGGAGTTCAAATGAGTGGGATGACGTCGATGATAAATGGAAGTCAGGGCACACAGAGATGTGAACTCTGAATTCTCTACACCCCCCACCCCTAGCAAATTGTCAGATCGCTGAAGACCCTCTGTTTCTGCTTCCAATCTGCCCTTGTGGGTTTTACCCACTCTTTGCCTTCAGACATTTTCATCTCGACCTTGACTTTTTCCATGAGGCACCCAAGAGTCTTTTCTCCATAGGACTTGTTTTTAATGTCAAGAGAATGCTTAATGATATGAAGACATTTTTTTTTTTACTTTTCCTATTGTAAATTAGGTGGAATTGACATTTTGGAAAGTAACTTTGTACTCAACAGTCTAAATGACTTACTAGACCCCTTGATAGTTCTATATATTGACAGTTCAAACAGCCATCTCTGTAACGTCTCTAGAATGTATTTGTTTCAGTTTTATTGAATTTGGGTGTCAATATCAGTACGAGGTGACTTCTCATTGCTGTTTCCATTTTTGTCAATGACTGTGAGTACTTTTCTGCACGTTTGTTGGCCCTTTCGATGTCATCTTTGCTGAACTCTGCTCATGTCCTTTGCCCAATTGAAATTGGTTTGATCTGCTTTTTTTGATTGAGATATTGCAATTTTCTATCAACTTTGGAGCTTAGACCCTTGTTCATTGTATCATTATAAAAAAATGCTTTGCCACTCTGAGTTCTCCATCACCTCTATTGAAGTCATTTGATACACATAAACACCTTATTTTCAGTAGATCCCACCCATCTAATTTGAAAGCCTGGTTTTCCCCCGCTCCACCAAATGTTCAAAGGCTGTAGCATAGGTGATTCCCTGCCCTCGCTCCACCCTGTGCCAATGCTCTCTTGTCATGTTTTACACTCAGGGACTTTTCTTTCTCACCTCTTACTTCCCTGAGGCCTTCTTCCACTTGGCTGGAAACGATCGCTCTTCCTTCTCACATCCATTATCAAAGTGATTTACTCTAACGTGGAAATTGATACATGCTAGGTGTGGCTGTATCTCCTCTCTTGTATTCTTGCACTTGAGGAAGCTGGGTGATGTGATTGTTAAGCACTCAGCTGTTAAACAAAAGAGGGTTATCCAAATCCATGCAGCAGCTCCCTGGGAAAAAAAAAACCATGGTAATCCATTTCTGTAGAGATTACAGCCAAGGAAACCTTATGAGACAGTCCAATTCTGTCATATGGTGTTGATGTAACACGGAAACAGCTTGATGGCACCCAACAACAACGTAAACTTATACTCAGGTTTTAAGTTACAGAAAAGAAATCTCAACCCAAGAAGTTCCAAGAACACTTAAGGAGGAATCTAAAAGTTTATATATACATCTATTTTGTTGTTGTTAGCTGCTGTCAAATATATTCCAAGAAATGACTAATCTGTGTACCAAACCCTGCTCATTCCTGTGCCATTAGCACAACTGTTATATCTGAGCCCCTGTTGAAGCTACTGTGTTAATCCAGTTTATCAAATGTCTTATTTTCGATGCCCTCACACTTGCTAGGCAGGATGTTCTTTTCCAGGGACTGGTTTCTGCTGATAACATGCCCAAATGACATGAGACTAAGTCTTGCCATCCTCTAAGGCGAAGTCTCCTTGCCTCTAAGGGGAAATCTGGCTGTACTTATTCCAAGATGAATTTGTTTGTCTGCTTGTTTGTTTGGGTAGTCCACTCTACTTTTAATATTCTTCTCCAGCACTATACTTCAAACACATTGATTTTTCTTTGGCTTTTCTTATACAATTTCTAACTTTCACATGCATATGAGGAGAATGAAAATAATATGGCTTGGGGCAGATGCCGCCTCATCCTCAAAATACCATCCTTGTTCTCCATCACTTAGAAAAATATTGCACTATATGTGAATATATGCAAACACATATCTACGTACACATGCATACATGTATATTATTGTTGTTGTTAGGTACGATTGAGTCAGCCCTGACTCATAGTGACCCTGTGCACAATAGACTGAAACACTGCACTGCCCTGCGCCATCCTCACAATTGTTCCTTTGCTTATGCAATCACTGTGGCAATCCATCCCATTGAAGACCTGACTCTTATGTGCCACCCTTCTACTTTACCACATATGATGTCCTTCTCCAAGGACAGGTCTTTGGCAATGTCCAAAGGTTGTAAAAGTCTTGCCATCCCTGACCCTCAGTGGCACTCTGGCCTTACTTCTTACAATACAGATGAATTTGTCCTTTTAGAAGTCCATGGTAATGTCGATATTTTTCTCTAGCACCACAATTCAAATGCATCAGTTCTTCCATAGTCTGCCTAATTCAGTGTCCAACTTTTGCATGCTTATGATACAATGGCAAATACCATGAGTTGGGTCAGGTTCATCTTAGTCCTCAAGATAACCTCCTTGCCCTCCAGTACGCTAAAGAGGTCTTGTGCAACAGATTTACCGCTGCTCTCATGATTACTGATTGTAGATGTAAGGAAGGCAAAATCCTTGACAACTTCAATGTTTTCTCCATTTATCTAGATGTTACCAATTGGTACAGTTGTGAAGATTTGGGTTATCTTTAAATTGTATTTCAATCCACACTGAAGGCTACAATCCTTGATCTCCATCAGCAAAATCTTCAAGCCTTCCTTATTTTCAGCAAGTAAGGCCGTGTCATCTGCATACATGGGTTGTTAATCAGCCTGCCTCTCAATGCTGCTCTCTTCTTCATCTAATCCAGCTTCTGGATGATTTCTTCAACATACAGAGTGAACAAGTACGGTGAGAGGATGCAACCCTAATGCACACTCTGCCTGATTGTAAACCGTGAAAGGACCCCTTGTTCTGTTCCCATAAGTGCCTCTTGATCTGCGTAAATGTTCTGAATGAGCTCAGCAAAGTGTTCTGAAATCCCCATTCTTCTCAAGGTTATCCACAATTTATTATGGACCACAAATCAATGTATAGTCAATGAAACACAAGTTAACATATTTCTGGTATTCTCTGCTTTGAGCGAAGATCCATCTGACGTCAGCAATGCTATCCTTTGTTCTACTTCTGAATCTGGCCTGAACTTCAGCTGCAAATTTTTTTGTTGAACAATCTTAAGCAAAATTTTATCTGTGTGCAACAGCAATGTTATCATTTTACACTTTGAACATTCTGTTGTCACCTTTCTTTAGAATGGGAATAAATATGGCTATCTTCCTGTCAGTTGGCCAAATAACTTTCTTCCAAATTTTCTGCCATAGGCAAATGAGTGCTTCCAGCGCTTCATCAGCTTTCTGGATCATGCCATGAGTATTCCATCAATTCTTGGACGCTTGTTTTTGGCTAATGCATTCAAGGCAGTTTGAACTTCTCCCTTCAGCACCATTGGTTCTTGTTCAAATGCTACCTCCTAAAATGATGGACTGTCAACTAGTTCTTTATGACACAGGGGCTGTGTGCATTCTTTCCATCTTCTTAAGATGCTTCCTGCATCATTCAGTATGTTGTCTAAAGAATCTTTTGGAATTGAAATTTTGGGCTTGAATTTTTTTCTTGAGTTCCCTTAGTTTTAGATATGTTGATCATGTTCTTCCCTCTTGTTTTTCTAATTCTAGGTCTTAGCACATTTCTTTTCTTTTTCCTTTAAAAAAATGTTTTACCGAAAGGTAGCTTATTATTGCATACAGTTAAAATGTACATAAAAAACAATAGAAGATGCATACAAACCTAGCTTGTGTTATAGGTAAGTGTTTTAAAATATTAATTAAAAATATTAAATAATGCCAGGTCAAAACAATAACATTGTTATTGAATATATTTCTATATTGATTATTTTTTGTTCATTTGTTTGTTTTTGAAAACCATTTTATTGGGAGCAAACAGAGATATCATATCATTCCATGGTTCAGTCACATAAAGCAATATTGTAGTATTGCTACCACAGTCAGTTTCCACACATTCCCTTCCCCCTTGAACTCCTGGACATCAGCTCCTCTTACCCATTCCTCTCCACCCTTTCCCACAGAGACCCTTATTTCCCACAGAGACCCTTATTCTACTGGCTCTCTCTGTGGTTCATCGATCCTGGGTTTTATGTGTGTGGTTGGAAAGGGTATATGTTATGGACAAGTTTTTGGTTTTTGAAAAATTCCATCAGGTGATCACAAGCATCATTTGTATCACCAAGTTCATAGTTTCCAATTACTCTTCCTTCCTTTTTGTTTCCAACTTTTGCAATCCAGTGACCAATAATTATCGATGCATATTGATGGCATATGTTCTCAATTTCCCACTGAAGTCATTGGTGGAATTCTTCAATTTCTTCCTCACTAACTTTGTGGTCAGTGCACATATTTGAATAACAAATTGTGTTGACTTGGATTTCCTCAGAGATGGATACATATTATGTGATCACAGAGAGCATTGTACTTCATGATGGATTTCGCAGGTCATTTCTGACAGTGAGTACCACACCATTCCAACTGAAGGATGTTATTCCAGGCTTAGAAACTCAAATGATTTTTTTCTTCAAATGGTCAACACTAGTCCGGTTCAGATCACTAATGCCTAGGATACCAATCTTCATGTGTTCCATTTCCTTTTTAACCACTTCCAATTTTCCTAAAGTTAGACTTCATGCATCCCAAGTCCCAATCATTAGAAGATTTTTGCAGGTATTTCTCTTTACATTGACTCATGCTCCCATCAGCAAAGGAAGACTCTGAAGGCTCCACTCCCACATACTTTAATCAACTCAAGCCATCATGGCGAATGTTCTTCCAGGAAATCATCTCCTATTCAGTACCATTTTGAGGGTCCTCAGACTGGATGGGCCCATCTGCCTGCAGTTATCGCCAACAATGTTCAGCTTCCTTTGTTTAGGCTTTCAGTATTTGACAGAGATTCCAATATATGCTTAAGGTTTTAGCAGTTTCTTCCTCTGAAGTGAGAAGCAGAGGTCCTTATTAGTAGTCCGTTAATATTCTGAAAACATCACTGAAACTCTGTCACTTTGGGTAACCATACTGACCTTTGAATAACCAATGAAAGAACTTCCAGAATCACAGTAATACAAGCCACCACAGGCGCAGAAGCAGACAAGAAGTGGATATATATACCCATAAATATATATTTATGTATATATATTCATATTTAATTGTGAGCCATCATTTTCTGAGAGCTCAGTAAAGTTTATACTCACATCCTTTTAGCTTTCTGTAAAACCCCTGGTTGGAATGACTCATCCTTTGTCTGACACAACATTACTGTGACCAATTAACATGTTCTGAGCAGCTTTAGCCAGTGTTGCAGAAGGGCAGAGTTCAGAGCCCTTTTGTAGTGGGCAAACCAGAATGCCTGCCACAGAGCTAATTTGGGGAATTCCAGC
Organism: Tenrec ecaudatus; assembly: GCF_050624435.1. Taxonomy (NCBI): domain Eukaryota; kingdom Metazoa; phylum Chordata; class Mammalia; order Afrosoricida; family Tenrecidae; genus Tenrec; species Tenrec ecaudatus. The sequence goes on from NC_134532.1 coordinate 202,586,926, forward strand.
TGCTAACTTGACAAGATTGTGTGCTAGCTTCATGCAAGGCAGTATGGCCCTAACAGTGTTTCTAGTCAACCCACGTTCTAGAAACGAATCTGCTTTATCAATGAAAGAGGGATCTCACCTTGAAGCATTGTCAAGACTTCAAATAGCATTCTCTGGCAGTGGAATTCTTTATTGGGTACTTAAGCCGTTTTCTAAACCCCTTTACTGTGTCACTTAGATGAACTCTGATGTTATTGTACATCATGCTACTTATACTGGGATATATTTAAAGCATCTGTAAACAGTATAATAAAAAAACAACATTCAGAGGCTCCTTTATGATTTAGTGAGAAGATCACAGGATGAGTCATGGGTTTGAATCCTTTGCTCCATTGAGGCTAAATATATTAGCCTTTGGACCTCAGGATATCTGTGAATTATCTATGATGCTATGTGTACTTCCAGGTAGTGTGATTTTTTCCCCCTAAACAGATAGTTCATGTTATTGTTGTTGTGTGCAAGGTGGTCGAGTCAGCTTTGCAATGACGTCATGGTAGCAACTTCCGTATGGATTTTGTTGGTTGGAATCTTAACAGAATCAGGTTGTCAGTTAGATTTCTCATTCTTAGAAATTAGAAAGACATATATGAGATAAATAAGTTATTCTTTATGGATATAACAACTGATATCTTTAACTGATTTCATCATTCATGCATCCATGTCAGAAATATCAATGGAATCCCTTTTGTATTCCAAACATCTTCCTAGGGCTGCAAAATAAAGGTGAATGGAGTGGACAATTCATTTCAATTACACTAGAGACTGGATAATGAATGTAATGCCTACACAATATTAGGTCCTGGTGTTACTTGAAGAAGATGAATGAATCAAACTATTACAAATGGTAGCATGTGACCAGGTACCTCTTGGATGAAATGAATAATGGACAACCTTACTTTACCTCATTCTGGGTTTGTCCTAAGTCTGCATGATGAAACCACTGTCTTATGGTAGTCACTCACATTTGACCCAAGTAATCAAAATAATCTTAAGCAAAGGATATATATATATATATATATATATATATATATATATATTCCATGAACTCCTCCTATGCCTTAGAAAAGTTCCATTTTATCCTTATTTTTATTCAGATCACCAAATCCCACTTTTCCAGGATCTTTAAACTCAATCCCCCCCCAAACTTATACTTTATTCTTTCTTTTCCATTGCAGTTCATAATCAGTTGATTTCCAGCACTCTACCAACAACCTCTCATATTTAAAAGATGGATATTAAAGTACAATTTTCAAAAAATTTAGAGTAACAAACCATAAACGAGTCAAGCAGCTTCTCAAATAAAGTCCATCCCCTTCTAATCTTGAAGGCTCTGGACTCGGTGCTCCCAACTAGCCATCCTTCGTACATGTTTCTGGTGCTAAAACCTCACCAAAAGGTCCCATGAGGGCTTCTCAGAAGTCTCCCTAGGGAGCCTCATTTTTGTTCCGGGGATGCAAATGTTCTGGGCTGCTCACTACAAGATCAGTCATTCCATCTCGGCCTGGGACTCTGTAGGACAAAGACATGGCAATATGCTCTGCTAAGAAACAACCTAAAACAAAACAGAACATAAAATACCCACTGCCCTGTACCCCATTCCACCGTACAGAACAGGGCAGAACTTGCCCCTTTCGATTTCCAAGACTACAAACTTTGTGGGAATAGACAGCCTTAATTTTCACTGCAGAGCAGTTTGTGGGTTCGAACTCCTGACAGTTTAGTTAGCAGCTCGATGCATAACTCATTACACCGCTGTGGCTGCTTGAAAAACCCTATGACACATTCCCCTCTGTTCTGTGTTTCCTAACAGCATCCATTGATAAGTGGCAAACGCGGTTCTTATGCTTACAGATGGGTTAGTCTGGGTAGACTAAAGAAACAAATTCATAGGCACGCATATGTGTATAAGAAAAAGCTTTATATACAAGAGCATTTGAATATTGAGAAAATCTCCCAGCCCAGTACAGAACAAGTCCATATGTCCCATGTCAGCCCACATGTCTGATACTAATCTATAAAGTCCTCGTCAGATTCATGAAACAAATGTAATGATACCAATTGCAGGATGATCACAGGCCAGTGGGTGCAAACTCTTGTGGATCCAGAAGTGGTAGAAGCATCTCTGTGCTGGCAGGGGTCTCCACGTGGCTCCTGCAGTTCCCAGGGAAGAGGGTCTGTCAGCATAGTGCCATGTGTTTTATCAGTAGAGTGTCTCTCAGGGAGTGAGCAGAGAGACAGAAGTGTCTCCTGCCTCCAAGGAGAAAATACAGCAATTCCCAGAATCCTCAGGGAAAGGCCATGCCCATACAGAGGCCTCACTGGCTATGACCTGATTGACAGGCTAGACTCCACCCCTTCATTCGTAATTCTTTCAAATTGACAACAGATAATATAACTACCACACTGAGCATTTGTTACTGTTTGACGAAGGATTAAGTACTTTTAAACTTTAAAGTAACAGAATATTTAAAGTATAAGCTTCAAAATCAGCCCTGCAACTTACTTAGTTCCAAGACTTGGGCAAGTTACTTAAATTCTGTAGCTCTGTGCACCTACCTATTGAATGACGTACCAGATACTCAGTTCATAGGTTTCAGTGGAGAGAGGATAAGTTTGCGTCCTCATTGCCTGGCAAAGTGAATGTTCATGAGAATTGTTATCATGAAGTTTCACAGCAGACACTGTTGGTGGTGGTATCGATTTGGTTACTACTCACACGAGGCTAGGTACACCGGAGCAAAACATTACTCTGACTGTGCTATCGCGCACTGATAGACTCCTATGTCTGAGTCCATGGTTGTAGCCGAGGTGTCCGTCTATGTTACCGAGGGCCTTCCTTTTCTACACAGACCCTCTAATTTGTCAAACATGCCCCAACTCTGTGAGTTGAAGCATGACATTCTTGCTTCAAAAGATTCTTCTAGCTTTACTTCCTCCAACACAGACTGGTTTAGTCTCACAGAAACCCATGTTACGTTCACTACTGTTTTCAAACATCAAAATTCAAAGACATTGATCCTTCCACTTCGGTCTTCTTTAGTCCTTGTCAAAGTCCCGCCTGTCTATGACAATAGCATGGCTTGAGTCAATAGTGTCCCATGAGCAAATGAAAGTCCTGTAAACTTTGTTTCATCTATGTCTTCAAAGTCCAGTCTACTGTGAGGCAGTAGCCCTTCCTCAGCTGTGTTTTGAGTGCCTTCTGATTGACAGGCCTAATCTTCAATATAGGAGAAAATATTTCCCTACGTTTCATAAGAATTTCAGTGACTAATCTCTCAGAAGTAGACTGCTTTCTCTAATTTGTCTTTGTCTGAGGTGGAACTATGGGTGCTAAGTGTAAACTCTGGTTGAGCATGGTTGGATTTGAAATATTGAAGATACAGTTTTCACCGTGACAGCAACGCCCAAGAAATCACAGGATGACAAACTCAAGTAAACTGGGCACAACAGGTCGAAGAAGTCGGTAGTGTAAAACTGTGGCTCCAAAGATGGGCTCAATAATAATATTAATAATGATCAGAACAGTGCAGGATTGGGCAGAATTTTTTCTGTTTTCCACGTGGTCACTGTGGTTTGAAGTCACACCTAACAACAACAAAACAACTTTAGAAAAAAACAGTTTTATTGGCATATAATTCACGAATCATGCAACTCAGTAGTTCAGTCATAATAAAATAGTAGGATCATCACCACAGTCAATTTTCGAGCATTTTCTTCATTCTCATGCTCACTGTGATTGGCTCCCACGTCCCCTCGTGCTCCTCTTCCAGATCCCCAGTGACCGTGAATCATATTCCTGTCTCTACTGATTTGCCTATCCTGCTTCTCACACAGAGAGAAACACTGGGGGGAGAAAAACAACCTTCACAACAATAACAAAGTAAAACAGAGAAATGTTTCTATCAAAGAGAAACCAAAAATGTATTAAAAATTAGAACAAGTTAAAATGGGTCAAAAGGGAGATTGAATGATAAGGTATTAAATTTTAGCCTAACTCTGTCTGCAATAATCCGCTTTCCAGTGCACTATGTTTACCTAAAGTACGTTTGTCTCTAGTCTCTGTGAAGTCCAGCAAGACCTGATGAGGAAGCGATGTGTACATGGATTTTCAAAAGACAAAAAAAGTCTTACTAAAAGAAGAATGTTCTTTGATTGAATCAGTGAATGGAATGTGTCTTCTAGTCAAATCTCAGAGATACAGATGATAATATTGGCTATTGTGTTTACAAAATAAAAGGGTCCCTTGCTAATTGAAGTTTAGTCTTTAATTATAAAATTGAATGGACCAATGGATGGAGATATCGTATAAGCATGGTTTATAAATCTGATACTTTTTAAACTACTTCAAGAGAGCCCTTGCTTCCAGTTCATTCTTTAAAATGGTCAAATAGATGTCTCTGAAGACCTACAGAAGCATGTCAGAGTGAAGATACTGTATTCTGCTATCACTCGGGTTAATTTGTGAGCATGAGTGATGAGATCAATTGGCTGTTGGTATGTACCTCTAGGATCCAGAGCTAGTACCATTCTCTAGATAAGGGTACATGGACGCCCATGGGGATGTCAGCGTTCAACACTTAAGCACATTGCTGTTAAGCAACAGGTTGGTGATGCAAACTCACTCAGGTGCTCTGCAGAAGAAAGTAATGGCCCTCTGCACGCATAGGGATGACTGCCTGGCAAGCCCTCTTGAACACTTCCTTATGTTCCCTGAGGTGACTCCAAAGAACCCAACGGCAATGACAATGCGTCGATGAGGAGGGCAGTATTGAGAGAAGATGCAGGTTCAACCTCACTCTATGTATGCGTTGGCCAGGGACAGCATTTAATGTCTTTGGACATAGGTTTCTTCATCTGCAAACTGGACATAAGCAGAGCAATTCACTCAACATATTGTTTGGAGAATGAAGTCAGATCATGCCTACATCATGCTTAGTGCATAGGACTCAGTGTCAGTTGCAAGAGTCTCTCCCTAAGAGACTGCTTATGCACATGCCATTCTTGTTCCTGTTTGGAAAACACTGCCCAGTCCTGGGCCATCCTCACTGTTGTTATGTCTGTGCCCCTTGGGGCAGCCACTGTGTCAGTCTATCTCCTTGAGGGTCTTCCTCATTTGGGCTGACCTTCTACCCTGTGTGCTGTCCTTTACCACGACCTTGACTCTTCTGATAACATGCCCAAAGTACAGGAGACTACATCTTACAGTTCCTCACTTAGAAGAAGCGTTCTGGCTGTAGTTCTTCCAAGACAGATTTGTTTGTTCTTCTGGGAACCCGGGATTTTTTTTTAAATATTCATTGCCAATACCATAATTCAAATGCATCCATTTCTTTTGTGATCATTCTTATTCATTGTCTGGCTTTCATATGCATAGATTATTGTTGTTAGATGCTATCAAATTGCTTCAGGCCCATAAGAAGCACTTCACAGTCCTGAGCCATCCCCATGATCGCTCCTATGGCTGAGCCCATTGGTGTAGCCACTCACTCTGCCAATCCATCTCATTAAGTGTCTTCTTTTCACTGCCCCTGTGTAACAAGCATGATGCTTAAGCTGGCCATTTTAACAAGCATGATGTTCTTCTCCATAGCAGAGGAGTTGACTGAAGATACAAAAAAAAATCACAATTTGTGTAACAGTAAATGTAGATACAATAATATCTACATTTCCAGAACATTTCTTAGATGTAAAATATTTTCACACTCACAATATGCAAGTAGATGACATTATTATCCCTATTTTAAAAGTCAGAAAAAATGGAGATCATATGGGTAACCAGAGGTCACTTAGTCAGAGGTTGTATAGCTGGCACTGGAATCCAAATTCTCTGTTGTAAATCTAGATTTAAATTTGTTTTTACTTAGTAAGGCTAGCAAAGGCTGGTTCTTCAAAAACTGAATTTTGTACTTATGAGTTTTGAATAATATTTAAGTAACCTTCATATATTTCATTTTAATGTTTCTATTGAAAATAAGTATAAAATTATTGTGTATTTTATATTAGTGATCCTTGTCTCTAGTTTTCATTGAGATCTCATATGTTTTTCTACAGTACTTGAAATTCTGTTTAATTTTATGTCAATGAAATATTAAGTAAGGATTTGAGAAAATAAGGATTTGTTTTCATGAGCATAAAGGCAAGAGGGTAGAAAATGACAGCTCTAAAAAAAAAACCTTTTAATTGTGAATGAAGCAAACTTTTTCAGAGTAGATTACGGTTTTACAGTCAGCCAGATGCAGCCAGTCTTGCCTGTTTCCTGTTTCTAGGGCCCCTGTCTGCCTCACTCTCTGACTTGGTTCTGAGGTCAATGCTGCTCTCTCAGCCCAACGATTTCATGGACCCCGCAAACAGCAGACTTTACAAACCTGAAACTCGAAGAACTGCATGGTGCCCAGCTACCAGGACCAACTTCTCTAAAAAGAATTCCTGAATTGAATGGTAGAAATATGTGGAATGGAATTTTAAATAAAAAATAATCAGACTGAGTGGTCAGACAGAGACTGGTAGATCCCCCAATATTATGGCCCTTACCCTTCAGGTCCGGAAAACTGCAGCACTTTGGGTGGAGAGTTAGAGGACTTAACACTTTTTTCTAGTCGGATAGCACTCTGAACAAAAAAGTGCAACACAGGGCAGTCCTGATCCAACAGAACTGATTTGTTCATTCATAGTAAATAACTCTTCCTCAAGCTAATTCCTACAGATGCTTTCTAAAACTATTATGATTTTAAAGCACAATGTAATGAGAACATAACTAGAAAGTATTTCATCCAGAGGGGCTTCCTTGGTGTAGCTTGCAGCAACACCACAATGTCAGTGGTAGGATTCTGCCAGTTCACACCAATTCTGCAGATCTAATATCTCATTTTTGTTGTTGTTGGATACAATGAACTGGCTTGCCATATGGAACTTGCAATCAGGGTTCTCTCAAAGGTGGATAATTGGGCAGCCACTCAATGTGGAAATCACAAATTTATATTCCTTTCTCGTTTTTAATGTTCATCTGTACAACAGCTCATTCTAAGCGCCTTAATAATAGTCATTCTGCCCATAGGTATAAAACATTGGATGGGGATATGCTTTTAATCTTTATTTATTCATGTCATAAAAGTTGTTATGCTTTTGATTAATTATTACATTTTGATCCCCTTGCATTTGTTACTTCAATAAATAAACATATCCTGAAAAGTGCCAAAAAGGAGAGGGACACACTGTCATTCATTTCAGCTTTGTGTTATACCCCAAATTCCTATAAGATATCATGAGTGAATTGTGGTGTTACAGAGAGTGTTCAAAGAGCTAAAACTATTGTCAGAGTAATTGCTGTAAGTTCAGCAGAGGCAGAAAGGGGTTTTCCAAAGATGAGCATGTGGTTGTCAGAGAAGAGACGCCACCTGTTTCCAATATCTCAACACAATGGCTGTTGTCCAATGGGCCTACTTCTGAAGGAATGGGGCCCTACTCCTACGGGGAAACGTTGGATAAGGATAAGCCACACAGCCGATGATGTTTGGATAAAAAAGAAGAATATTACAAGTGAGGACACCAGTCAAAAAGCAATATGGAAGTATGCGAAATAAGACTTTTATTTTTTTGGTCAGGCATTATTTAATATTTTTCACGAATATTTTTTCACTCTTTCTTATAACAAAATTTAATTTACCGTGCCTATTTTACTGTTCTTATTTAAGTACGAAGTGTATAAAATAATAAACTACCTTTGGGTTTATCTTTTTATATATATATATATTTAAAATGATCATTAGGGCAGGGAACTAGTTGTTAAATTATCCTAGAACCACCACTGAGCGAGCTCCTAGTTTTAATCTGTGCATTAATTAGACAGTTTTGATGATGGAGATCATCAAAAGGGTGAACGCGATTCCGAATACCCACTTCAAAAGGTGTGACCCTCTTTTCCTCTTGACTTTGACATTCTAATAGGAATGGAGATAATAAAACATAGCTTAGCTACATTTTCACAGCTTTAAAAAAAAGGAGAGGGCAACCATTGTTGATGAACTGTTTATTTTAGTGTCTCTAAGACATCTTTCCTCTTAACCATGAACTTCTGCAGACACTAAAAGTCCTTTGATTAATAGCCCTGCTATGATCCATTACTTTGGCGTCGTTCTATATTAAAACATTGTTGTGTCACTAGTCTGAAGCAATGCACATGAGAGTTTTCAATAACCCTTAGACAAGGATTTGTCAAAGGGAGGTTCTATTTTTATTTATTGAACATTTGCTCATCTTCATCTCTCTTTCTGTTAGATGCCTTGAGTTGGCTCTAACCTTATGTAACAGAAAATAATGCATTGTCTGGTCCAGTGCAATCCTTACAATGGTGACTATATTTGAACCTCTTGAGGCACCTACATATTCATTTTATTTCATTGATGGTCTTTCTCCTTGTCACTAACCCTCGACTTTAGAAAGCATAGGTCTTCCAAAGGGATCAGTCCCTTTGGGTATTATATTTAGAGTAAGTGGGACAAAGTCTTGCTTTCAGTGCTTCTAAGATACATCCTGATTCTACTTCTTCTGAAAGAAGGATTTGTTCTTCTGGAAGTGCATGGTACGTTCAATATATTTCCCAACCCCATCATTCAAATGCACCAATTTGTCTTTGCCTTTTCTTATTTGCTATCCAGCTTTTGCATTCATATAAGGTGATTAAAAAGTCCCATGGTTTACAACAAACCAACTTTACTCTCTAATATTACATCTTGCATTTTAACTCTGAAGAGCTCGCTAATGAATGAATGAAGCATAGAAACATTGGTTTCTAGAACTGTGACACCCAGAGGGTAAGATTATACTCAGGTACCAGTGCCAAATGCACTGAAAGATTCACAGTAGAAGGTGCAACAAAGAGTGGGAGGAAGTAAAACAAACAATCAAACATGTGGAACAAATTTCACGAGCAAAAGTCAAGATAATTAAAAGTATATATCACAGACAGAGACTGGTAGAAACCTCAACAGTAGAGACCTTCAATGACCTTCAAGGATTGAAATGGACTCACCCCCTTGGCTCAAATTTCAACCAAATAAGATACAGGTATAGAAGGGAAAAAATAACACTAGCGAGATGGGAACAGCTTAGGTTAATCAACCCTGCGAAATCAAGAGGGAAGCATTTACCCAAGGACAGAATGCAGAAGGTTAGCAAAGAAGGTGGAATGGAAACCGGAAACACAGGAACAAAGTGATGTAAGTGATGCTACACCATGAGGTTGACAATCAGTGATGCTACACCATAAGGATAGACAACAAATTGGATATGAAGAGTTGAATGGAAAGCTGACCTGCTGTGTACATTTTCACCCAAATAACAATACGTTTTAAAAATAATAATAACACATGACAGATGTCTTGCTGTATGGTGTAATACATCATTTGATTTCTGAACTGCTGCTTCCATAAGGGTAGATTGTCCATGGGAGTAAAATAAATCTTTGATTCCATTCCCTCCATTTGTTTCTCTGCTTATTGAGACATTGTTTGCTAGTACATTTGCGAGGATTTGGAGTGAGGTATTCACACGGAGTTCCGTAGCTAGTTCTTTAGAAGTGGACAGCCTATTGTATTTCTTCCTGCTGGGTGGGCACAGTAACTGCAACAAGAGGCTCATACGTAGGAAAAACTGTGAGAATCACACAGATCTGGGCAGGGGTTCATTCTGTCACACGTTAAAGTTGGACCCAACATGGTGGCACCTAATAACAACAACACAGATATAGTCCGTATTGTAGGTGGTGACCTTTGACCTTCATCCTTACGTGATAGGAGTCCACTTCACTTTCAAGAAGTATAGCTTCATCATCAGCATATCACAGGTTGTTACTGAGTGTTCCTCCAATCCTGATGCTTCATTCTATTTTATGTCATATACTGAGTCTATAAAAGAATGTTTTCCTTCCCTCTTGGGTCCTCTCCTATTTTATTTGACAGTATGAATAGTTTGTTCATTACCTGCTTTTCCACTTTTATATCCAGCCCCATGTCCTGGGGCTTTTAACATGCACTTGCCTTCTCAGATTATGTCCCCAGTATACTGATGGAACAAGTATGGTGGAAAGATATGAATTTGATACATACTTCCCAATTTTAAATCTCATTGTATCCAAATGACTCTTTGGGTGTAGATCTAGGTTCTACATGAGTACAATTAAGTATTCTGTGTATCTACAGCAGCTTCTAATAATAGCTAAGAGTTTACATATTATTGTTTTAATTGGAAGTATCTTATACTTAAAGATGACTTGATCTACAAATGATGGACTAGCATTCATTTTTGGCATACATAAGTTCAATTAGTTATCATGAACTCAAATATAATGTAGTGAAACATTATCATGCACCGCTTATATACTCCGCACTCACATGCTTCTGTAGGGAGTATAGGAAGTATATATAACTTCCTTCTCTGTCTTCCAAAAGCAGACGGGCCACTGGGCAACCAGAACATATATACATGGCCTGTCCTGTACCATGCACTGCCACTGACTGGACTCGTACTAATGGCAACTCCTTGTGAGTCAGTAGGACCCAACTCCCTGGAGTCTGTAATGGCTGATTTTGTGAAAGTAGATTATCAAGCTTTTCTCCCAAGGTGCCTCTGTGTAGACTCAAATTCTCAATTTTTCAGGTAGAAGTCAAGCCTGTTAATTGTTTACACCACCCAAGAGCACTAGCCGTAATGTATGGGATAATAGAATAAATCTCATTCAATGACAGCATATCTGGTAAAGACTTGAATTACCAAAGGATCACTTAAAAGTATAAGTTATATACCTGTGATAATGGTGGAAGATTTCCAAAATAGGTTCAACCAGAAAGAACATAAATCAGGGATGAGAGGACATGTTCATAAGCCCGAACAATTGAAGAGACAAAACACAAGTATGGAGACTGTGGAAGGCATGACCATGGAGCAGGAAGGTCTGGGAAGCCAAGTGCATGTTAAAAGCCCCAGGAAACGGGGCTGGATAGAAGAGTAGAAAAGCAGGTAATGAGCAAACTATTCACACTGTCAGGAAAACATTCTTTTATAGCCTCAGGGCTCTATGTTGGAGAGTGGAGTCAAGATATTGACCAAGTGTTGAAAATGATCACAAGGAGGAGACACATTAGGAACATTTGCAGTCATCCAGGAATGGGCAGCAGAAGTTTGAACGTACAGAATAGAGGCCAATAGAGAGGAAAGGGTGGCAGTTACATAAATTGTATGCATTTTTTAACTTAATCAATTTCAATTGCTAGGGAGATACAGTTTTATAAAATAGAAATAATTAACTGATTGAAATAGGCTCTTCCTCTGGAGAATTCCTGTCAGATCGTTATTGAAGAGGCACAGTACTTTAGAACAATGTCACCCTAATGATTTAATGTAGAATGAAGCTAGAAATAATGGATTCTACCAGAGGTATTAAGGAAAAGACACATTTTTTTATGTCACTATTGCCTGGGAAGTTCGCCTAATGTAGGATTTGGCTGCAAAGTTAATTGTTCTCAGGGACATGAGCTAGGCTAAAATTGCTTGTTGTAGTTCCCATTTGTGTATGTATGAAGCTAATTGCTAGTATACAAGTAATGCATAGCTAATCTGGGAATAACAGCCAATGACGTTTTAAAAAGGAAATTCCTCAAAGCTCACAGGCAGATATTGTTACCATATCAGTTGTTATGTTTCCATCTATCCTAATGTATTTAGATTGTTGGAAGAGGCATTTCCTAGACTCCATTCTTCATTGCCCAACTTATCTGGGATTGTTGGGAGCTACCGTCAGCCCTCAGCTCGTGGCAAACCACCTGTACTAGGAGATGAAATGGCTGAACGCTGTTCTGGATAGAGTTTGCAGATCAGACTATTGAGAGCCTTTGCTTAATTTCTGCAGTAAATTCCCAGCCCCATCTTAGTCTAGAAGTTTCTTTGGAACCTGCCCAGCATCAGAGCAATACACAAGCCAACACTGACAGATGGGCTGTGGTTCCACATGAAGTGCATGGCGTGGAGACCCATCGAGAGCAGGGATTCCAGTACTCAGCCACTATGGCGTCACCCCCAACCTTGAGCTCTTGTGTTCTCATGGTCATTGTCCTCTTGTTTTGTATCGTCATTCTGAAATATCCTACTGTATTCAGGAGACATCACAGCATTTCACATTTCCTCGCATTGTGGAAACCGAGGACAGCCTCTCTGTAAAACCGGGGATCCCTTTCCTGATACCGCCCATTGCAAGCATGACTAACAGGACTGTGTATCACTTCTAGAGTCTCATTGCTATAGGCATGCATTTACGTATGCACGTATATGTTTTTGTATACAAATCATGCAGTGGGCTTCCACAGACCATAAGCAGTTGACATTCTGGGAGGACAAAGGGGAACAAATGGCAAGACCCAAGATGCAGGGCAGTGTGTGGAATGAGGGGCCAGGGGGTAGAGTGAGAGAAGTGTCCAGTAGAATGACATTGGCAGGGCAACAGGAGAGGCTCAGCGCAGCACACAGGTGTCAAATTATACCGCCCTGAGTTTGAGTCCCATCCCCATCCCACTTACCTTGAGGCTATTGTGACTCTCAAAGCATCTGCTTCCTCATCTGTAAAATGAAGATTTAAAAAAAATCACCTCAGTGAAGAGCTCTGAAGGGTAAATCTGATCATATTAGTTAGATACCTGCCAGAAGGCCAGCCTTCAGTTAGGTCTAAAAAACTTGGGGTTTGCGCAATGTAAGCATCACAACCCAAACACAACTTCACCTCAGAGCAAGGTCACAGTGTTTAGCAGGGCAAGAATAAGTCTTGAGTACAGCCTGATTCTCAACCCAAAGCTTCCTACGCATTACTGAGAAGCCTTTGCATGCCCAATAAAGGGAGTATGACCATCATGCATAAAGTATGGATATATATCGTAAATTAATACCTAACTACGTGTATTTAAAAAAAACCCTCACTTCCATTGAATCAATGCTAACTCATAGGAACCCTACCTATGGACCAGAAGATGGATGCATTATCTATTCCAATATATTTGATGTTCGGAAGAAAGGCACGCTACTGTTGTTGTTAGGTGCCATTGAGTCCGTTCCAATCCCAAGTGACCCTGTGTGTGGCAGAAAGAAACACTCCCCGGTCCTGCACAACCCTCACACACGGACAACTGACAGACATGTGGTGGAAAATGAACAGAAAACAGGGTGGACTATAGGAAGCATGCACGACTGACCTGCAAAGAAGGGTCACAGACTTCAGCTCCCATGGTTTGGTCAAGTTCTCAGAGAGGTCAGTCGCTGGAAATAGACATCATGCTTATAAAACAGTAGGTTAGAAAAATGAAGGAGACCTTCAATGATATGGATTGACACAGTCATTGCAGCGATAGGCTTACAGACAAGGATTTTGAGGACAGCCCAGGGCTGGGCAGTTTTTCTGCATCCTATTGTACATCGAGTTGCTGTGAGTAGGTACCGACTCAACAGCACCTAACACCAAACACAGCAAGAGGGACTCAAAAATGTGTGGGGAAATGGGATTAAAATATAATAGAACTTTTTGTGAACTTTAAAAAAGCAGTTTTATTATCATATATATTCTGAAAAAAACAAAGTGATATATAAATATGTGTCATAATGTGTACATATAACATATAATATTATATATTTACATGTATAATTTTAAAACAATGCCACGGGTCAATTCGGACTCATGGTGGCTCTTCACAACAGAGCAGAACTGTTCCTTCGGGTTCCTTAGTTGTAAATCCCTGCAGTGGCATACAGCCTCATCTTTCTCCCATGGAAGGACGAGTGAATTCGAACTTCAGACTTGATAGCAACCCAATGCATAGCCCACTCTGCCACCAAATATCCTTTATCTATATATATAAAGCATTTCCTCCATTCCAGCTAATTGGGGATACCTGAGATCCCATTAGATGTGGCCTGTTGGCACAGTGGGTTACTATTGAGTTACTAACAAACTCCATGGTCAGCAGTTTATTCCCACTAGCTGCTGCCCAGGAGGAAGGTAAGGCTGCTGCTTTTGTAAAGATTTAAAGTCTTAGAAACCTGAAGATCCAATTCTACTTTGTCCTAGAGGTGCTCTATAAATTAGAATCAACTCAATGGCAATGAGTTTGTTCTATTTTTTTTTTTAAAGTCCCAGTCAGAGCACTGGTGGCAAAGTGGGTTACAAATTGTGCTAATTGTAAGGTCAGCAGTTTGAATCCACTCGTAGGGAGAAATACACAGCTTTCAACTCCTATAAACATTTACACCCTCAGAAACCCTAGAGTCGATCCCTGTGAGTCAAAATCAATTCTCCAACAGGGGGGTTAGAGTTCCTGGTTTTAAATAGAAATCAGAGCCTCTCAATGATGTATCTTTAACTATTTAGGAATAAAATCTCTCTCAGGCGTTAAGTCTATTTGACCTGTGGGGATGGTCCTAGCCACTTTGTATGACTAATGTAGTCACAAATCTTCTAGCTCCTGCAATATACAGAAATAATTTATTATCCTGACATTATGGGAATGAAACTGGCACCATCCAAATATTCAGACTGGCATTTAAAAATATCATGTCAGCAGAGTGAATCAAAGAATCCTATTCTTTACTTGCTCTCAAAATGAACCTATTTGGTGACTGCCATGGAGGGAAGCTTATCAGGACTTGACAAGAAGCAAAGGTTATCTTTAACACAATGGAAAAGGGCGAACGAATGTTAACATTTAATTAAAGTCACATGAAAAGAAACAGCAATATGCAGTGTGGGGCTGGAGAGAATGAGCTCTTCAGGATGCTGGCTGGCTGAACAAGGAGGGGAAAGCTGTACGCAAAGTTGAATGAGCAGATCGCTTTATGGCTGTGGCTTGGTATTGAATTTGTTTATTTTTTAGAGTGTTCAGAGAGAGGAGTAGGAATCCAGATACGGCTGGTTTCTGAGAGGCATACAGAGTGTTGATGAACAAGTGCTCAGAATCTCACTCCTGAATTTCAAATATCAGCTGTTGTCGGTAGGTGCTATCTAGTGGGTTTCTTACTCACAGTGACCTGATATCCAGTGAAAAGAAACATTGCCTGGGCTTATGTCATCCTCATAATTGTTGTTTGAGCCCATGTCGCAACCATTGGCTCAATCCTTCTTCTCAAGTATCTGACTCTATGCACACAATGGCCCTATGCACACCAGAAGGAAACACTGCCTGGTCCTGGGCTATCCCCACAATGGTTCTGATGCTTGAGCCCATCATTGCAGCCAATGGGTTAATCCATCTTGTTGAGGACCTTCCTCATTTTTGCTGCCCCTCTACTTTACCAAGCATGATATCCTTCTTCAGGGACTTCTCTCCTGATTGTATGTACCCCCGATTAACTGAATGAATTCATGCAAGTCATGGAGCCTCCGATCCTTAGTTTCTTTATCTACCAAATAGCATTATGGTGTCAACTCCAAGATTGCTTCTTGGTAAAGATCCTCCAGTAAAGATGGTACCCCAGGGAATCATGATGCATGTCCACTCTGTCCTCTATAGGATCCCTATGAATCAGAAAGAACACACTCAATTCAAACTGATCATGACATAATGTACAACACAATAAGATACTGCTTGGGCACGCTCAGTCCTCACAAACATTGCTGTATCTGAGCCCATTGGGGCAACCACTGTTTCAGTCCATCACCGTCCATTGACCAAGCAGGCTCACCTTCTCCAGGGGCTGGCACCTCCCACTAACATGTTCAAAGAAGGAAATATGCAATCTCACCATCCTAACTTCTAAAACCCACTCTGACTGGACTTCTTGTTCGCTGTTGTGGCAGACCATAGTTTATGCCAACACCACAGTTACACGAGTCAATGTGCCTTCAGTTTCCCCATATCCACATTGATGGCTAGCCTCTACAGTGATTCCATGTGGAACCAACCTTCATGACTATACCACTTACTACAAATGAAATATATTTATGTCCTATCTCTCCATCTGCTCATACTTACTTTACTATATTTAGAGTCTTGAAATCTAAATAGATTTTTTCATTTCTTTACTAAAGGCTGGTTTTGAATTGTGTTTTAATACTTGACCTCTTAATACTTGACCTCCCATGAAAGTAAGAATTGCCTAGCCTTTTACATTTTGGGAATCAAAACCAATCATTAGAGGGCCTGACTTAGAGCCTGGGTCACCTGGCTCTTCAGCCTGGTTTGATTTCCCTGCACCATTCTGTTCTGCAAGAACTTTGCAATTTACAAAGCTCCTTAAATGGGAAAAAGGCAAATGGCTTTTTGATCCTTAAATCTATGCTGTAGGAAGGCCAGGCATTATACCCCTGCATTTGAAAAAATGAAATTAAATCTCAGAGGATGAACCTTTGGCTTTCAGCATCCCGTGGCAAGAAAGTCGTGAAGCTAGGAAAAGACTAGGTCTACACTGTCCCACATCCCATGATGTTGAATTCTGAAAACATAGGGAGAGAAATATGAGAAATAGGTAGCATATAGGAAATACAAAGGAAAGTAGTATTCAAGGAGGTTGATGTAACCATATACCAAAGAAAGCTATGCCACTGTCATTGTTAGCTGCTGTCCAGTCAGCTTGACCGATGAGTCCCCGGGGAAAACAGAGGGGGAAAAAATGCTGCCTAATCCTGTCTCTTCTCCAAGATCAATTGGGTGGGGATTGAGCCATTGTTAGCCATAGATTTTTTCTTGGTCTAAAACAGTGGTTCTCAAACGCCCTAATGCCGTGACCCTTTGATACAGTTCCTCAGGTGATGGGGACCTCCTAACCATAAAATTATTCCGTTGCTACTTTATCATTGTCACTACTGTTATGAATTGGGAAAACCCTGTGAAAGGGTTATTTGACCCCCAAAGGGGCCACGACCCACAGGTTGAGAACTGCTGGTCTAGATGCTTCATTAAAATTTATTTAGCATTGCAACCACGGTGACTACTCCACTGAGAGATGACCACGCTGGAGATTTATGGGTAGGAAATTTTAGCCAAGTTTCCCTGGGTGCTTGTGGGCTGGACGCCTACCATCAAACCATCAATATTTCCCATGCCCTCTGCTATTGCTGTTGAGTGACATCATGTCAATTATCACTCCTAGCAACCCCGGGTGACATACTTAAACTGCCCAGTTAGATTTTCCTGGCTGTAATTTTCATGGGAAAAAATAAAATCCTCCCATCTGATCAAGGTTTTGCTGTTAGGTGCTGTCAATCCAGTTCTGACTTGGATGGTCAAATTGACACGTAACAGAACAAACCCCTGCCCTGGCCTGCGCCCTTGCTACACCCATGTTGTATTTCAAACCATGGATGTAGCAACTGCTTGGCTCCACAAAAGTCTTCCTCTCCTTCACTGACCCTGCCTCTGTCCAGGGACTGGTTTTGCTTTATGGCACGAAATAAAATCTTGCCATTCGAGCTATTGAGGAGTATTCTGAATGTCCTCTTTCTAAGATAGATTTGTTTATGTAATATATTTCACCAATGCCCTAATCCAAATGCATCAATTCTTCCTCTGGATTCCTTATTTTTTGCTCTGCTTTTGCTTTTATATGTGTCAATTGAAGCCACGTAGCTTGCAAATTGCATCGCTAACCTCGATATTCCTAGTTCAAAACCACCAGCCACTCTGACGGAGAAAGGCGAGGCTTTCTTATTCTGTAGAACGCTACCGTCTTATGGCAGTTATCCTCTGTCCTATAAAATTGTCTCCGTGACAGGGAGTGCGGTGAGGCCATTGAAAATGCCCAGTGTTGAGTCAGGAACACCTGAGTCCTTGGCATTTCAAAAATGTACAGAAGTCTTCTGATGCAGAAGTGCCCAGTGCACTGTATCATTTGATTTCTTTACTTCAGCTTCCATTAGCCTTCATTGTGGGTGCAAGTACAATGAAACCTACGACCACTTCACTATTCAATTATGTATATCATGATGTTACTTACTGGCGCAATTATGAGGACTTGTTGTCTTTATGTTGAAACATGATTTACTTTGAAGGCTGTTCATTACTAAGTGCCTGGAGCGCTCTTCACAAGGGTGTGTGCTCTGCATATTGCAGGTTACCCATGCATCTCCCTTCTATCGTGTCATCGCATGCTTCAGCCCAGCATACAGGTTAAATAAATCTGGTGAAATAATACAGATGTGCCACAAAGTTTTGTGATTTCAAATCACATAGAATCCTCTAGTTCTGTTTGAATGTACGCTTCTTATCCTACATATAGTGTTCACAGAAGCCCAATTAAGTTTCCTAGAATTCACATTCTTTTCCATGTTAGTGCTCATTTGATGCATACAGTCGAGGACTTTTGTACTGGCAATAAAACATAAGTAGACATCTTTCAGGTATTGCCTACTTTCAGGACAGATTCATGGACTCAAGAATGATATCCTTCATCGGCACCCTACTTTGAATAGGGCATGAATTCCTGGTATGTATCTAACAATATACAGCTGTAGTCATTTTTTTATTACCATCATCAAAATTTTACTTTCATGTGGTATTCTGAGTTTCAACAATTTCCAGATTCTGCTGAGCCAACTTTCCTTGCAATACGTGCAGTATGGATTTCTTCTAAATTTCTCGGACTCAAGTTTGAGAGATTACAGCATTGCATTGATTTCTTGAGTATCTCAATTCATATTCATTTAATTCCTGCAACCTTCTTGTTTGTTATTGCCTTTAGTGACACTTGGGCATCTTTCCTCAATACCAGTAGTTCTTGATCACAGGCTACTTCTTGAAATGGTTAAACATCAATGAATTGTTTTTGGTACAGTGATTGTATGTATTTTTTTCATTTTCTTTTACTATTTTCTGCATCATCATGTTCACCCATAAAATCCTTCAGTATTTCAACTCAGGATTTGAATTTTTTTTAATCAATTCCTTCTGCTTGAGAATTACCTAATGCGCTCTTCGCTCCTGGCTTTCTAATTCTGGTCCTTGTACATTTTGCATAACACTTCATCTTCTCATGCTCTCCTTGGTAACCTTCTCTTCACCTATTTTCTTCCATCATTTTTCCCACTTGCGTTAGTGGACTCTATGCTCAAGAACACGTTTTAGAGTCTCTTCTAAATTACATTTTCCCCTTTTTCTTCATTTATTTTGAATGAATTTTTAATCTATTGAAATATGTCCTTGATGTCACTCCACTACTCACCTAGGTTTTGATTATTAGTATTCATTGCATCAAACCTGTTCTACATGAGGTTGAATACACGCACGGTCATACATTTATTTTCATGGACTGGGATTAATTTTCTTTAGCCTCAACTTGAACTTGCATAGGAGTAATTGGTTTTTCTGCTCAATAGTCATTTTTGACTCATGAGATTCAGATTCTCCAGTGACTTATTCCACAGATGTAGTCCATGGTAATCCCATGTATTCTACCAGGAGCCCTGGTGACAACGTGGCCTGCTAACAGCACAGCCAGCAGTTCTAAATGTCCAGCCATTCCACAGGAGAAAGACAGACCTCTCTATTCCCATAAAGAGTTCTATTCTCAGAAACCAGCAGGAGCAGGGTCTACCCGGTCACTATGAATCAGAAATTATTCCATGGAAGTGAGTTTGGCTTTGAGTTTATATTCTATCTGGTAAGGTCCACACGTGTGGAATTTGTATTTCCAGTGACTAGATCA
Source organism: Tenrec ecaudatus (assembly GCF_050624435.1). Taxonomy (NCBI): domain Eukaryota; kingdom Metazoa; phylum Chordata; class Mammalia; order Afrosoricida; family Tenrecidae; genus Tenrec; species Tenrec ecaudatus. The sequence goes on from NC_134532.1 coordinate 202,606,633, forward strand.
TTGATCTTCCAAAGTTCTCATATGATCTCCAGTGCTATTCTTATCACCAAGGCAATTTTTCTCACCTACTGATCCTTTTCCCTTTCCCCCCACTTGTCTGTCAGTTTATTGTGCCACGGTGGCGTGCTTGTTCCTAGGAGGCTGGCAGTTGTGTCACTGGAGTTTCCAATCTCGGCAGGGCCACCCAAGGTCAACAAGTTTCAGCAAAGCTGCAGTGTCCCAAGGTCACCCATGAAACTCAGGCCTCAGAGGAGCTTCCAGAATTACATAGGCAAATAGGGGTCTGCTGATCCACTGCTAAAGCTGTAATGCCCTTGAGCCTCTTGTGGAGAGCTGCAGAGCTGTCTGAAGGAGCACTGGAAGATGAGCCGCTCTGGTTAGGAAGAACCCAACGCACGGCAGGAGCTGAGTTTGCTGCTCTTCTGCACTGAGCTACCACAGTAAAGTAAATCGATAGAACGTTGGCAGACAGACCACTCAGGTCACAAAATTCACTGCAATTGAGGCTGCTATGACTTCTAGCAACCTGTTAGGGCAGAGCAAACCTGCTCCTGTGGGGTATGAGCAGAAATATCTCATCTCCCTCCCCTACGCCCTGCCCTCTCCCCACGCCCCCTCCCCCAGCAGCTACTATGTTCAAACCACTGACCTTGTAATTAGCAGCCCGATGCTTAACCCACTATGCCACCAGGGTTGCTGGGCAAATCTTGCAGTTAGCAACCTCATGCAAAAGAGTACAGACTTAAGCATGTGACTGCTCTGCAGGTTTGAACGCAGACTCACTCACCCACTGGCTCACTCATTGCCATCGAGCAGATTCTACTGCCTAGTGACCTTGCCAGACAGAAAAGAATGGTCTCAGTGGGTCTCCTAGACTGGAAGTCCTTATGGGAGTAGAAATTCTCCTCTTCTTCCCATGGAGCTGCTAATGATTGTGAACTGGGGACCTTGTGGTTGGCAGCCCACTGCACCAGGAGGCCCATTACTCTGCACCAAATACTAACTGGTGTCTCTGAGAAGATTGAATTTTAAAATTATTTTGCTGACCCAATAGAGAAAACTAGGATATATTTAATTAGTACAATTAAGTCGGCCTCTCTCTACTGATCATTGCCTTCTATATTTACAGTATTTAGATCTTTAGAATATATTAAAATTATTTACAGAATTCAAAATAAATATGCATGAGGTGGCCCCACGAGCGTCCTATCTGTCCTAATGTTCCGGAAGATGTAGGATTACTTATCTTGCTCATCCACCGGAGACAAGCCTGCTCCCCACAGAGTGCGAACTGGCAGGGGTGTGAACAGGGGCAGAAATAGGAGCTCCGGGGTAGTATGCGGTTCAGCACACTGGAGATGTGTGCCCCTTCAAGCAGAAAGAAATCACAACACTCTAAATGGGACATTGCAACCTGGCTTTTCACAGTTGGAATCAAAATAGAGTATGCTGAACCTGACTTGTCGATGGTGAATAATTAGTACTTACAAGGAATTAAAACAAGTATGATGCTGCCTCTTCAGTTACTAGAATGATCCATTTTATTATGATGCCACTCTTCCCTATAAATCAGCTAATCAAAAAGTACTTCTTAAATATCTTAAGGGACTGTAATTTGAAGGGGTTTACTTTGTCTCTTCCATCGAACCATGTCCCATCTTTTAGGGCCTGGAGACTTGCCAAGGTGGGGCCCAAACCAAACCTAGTCCATGTTCTTGGTACCCAGGATCCAAGAATTGACCCAAGGGACCCTGGGTCTGCTCTCAGGACCTGAATGGACCACCACACCAAGGCCAGTCTGCAATATCCCTGGAGAGGAGCCACATGTTGGTTGTTGCTGAAGAGTGTGGATCGACCTTGGGCATCTGAGCACATGCACATAAGTCTTTTTAGAGTGTGGACTGAAAAAGGAATGAGCGTGACAATGAAGAGGCCTGCACGGTGGGCTAAGAGGCGCAATGTGTACCCTTGCCTTGCTTGACCCACAAATATTAGGAGGAGGCCTAGAAACCCTTTTTCATTTTCATTTTTCCTATTTGCTTTTCTCCCTCCCTCTTCTCCTCCTCCCTCCCTTTTTGTAGTACTAGTAACAGTAGTAGCAGTAGCAGTAACAGTAGTAGCAGGAGGAGGAGTAAGTAGTCTACCTACCTGGCTTATTGCAGGATTTATGAGTAGATGCATGCAATCCATTTGTGAGCTTAGTCTTGAGAGTCTTGATGATGATTATAGCAGAGCGATATAAATGAGCGGAGGTACATGGTTTGAATGACGTATATTGGGCACCAGGCCCTGGCTGGCCACTTCTTGGTGTAATTAAATAACTTCCCTGAATCCTCTCTGAAATGTGCTTTAAAAGGTTGGCTACGTATAGAATTCCTGACTTCTGAGTGGCACAAGCATTCTGTGCTGAAGAACTAACCTAAACACCAATAGTCAGTGGGTTGTACGGTGATGCCTTGCATGTTGCTAGAATGCTGAAAGCAACAGGACCGGTATTCACGAGAGCAGCAGGGTCCCTAATGCTGAGCAAGTGTCAGCAGAGCTTCCAGACTAAAAATAGGCTGGGAAGAAGGAAGAGGCTGCCCTCTTCTGAGGGAGCAACCTCTGAACGCGTGAGGAGTAGCGGCGGGACACTGTCGAGTTTAGGGCCAGCAGGTGTATGGCGGAGTATAGGACACTGGAGTATCGGGCCAGAAGGTGAGCCCATCTGGTTGGAGAAAACCAAGCTCACGGCCATCGAGTTGATATTAACTCATAGGAACCTTGTAGGATAGAGTGCAATTGTCCCTGGGCGTTTGGAGACTGTACTTCTTTCCAGGAGTAGATCCCTTCATCTTTCTCTGAGGAGGGACTGGTCATTTCCAAACTGCTGGCTATTGATTAGGAGTCCAACACATAACTACTGTTTGAGTTAAAGAGGTTATGACTCACTGCCTTAATCCAGGTGAGTTATGGTCAAGTGATGTGTCCTTTCTAGCCATTGTTCCTTAGAGGACACGTCCTCATTTTGGACTTTGTACACCGGTGGCTGGGGTCTCCCTTTGAAGGACATTCACTACTGTGCCAATAGACAGGAATGGGGTGGGATTGAGAATTTACCTTGATAGAGGGTGTGAGCTAAGCCTTCCCCTTTGTCTCATTGGGGACATCTGTAAGACCTCAGTTTTGTATAGGGTGATAACCAGGTCATGCTCTTTGTTTCCTTGCTAATATCCTTAACACCCTACCTACGCACTGGGTGTTAATCAGGCCACAGCCTCTGGTTATCTGAGATATGCATGGTGCCACCTTGCCATTCCACACACATTGTCTCACCTGGAAAGCCAGATCTCTATTTTCCCACTGAGCTTCTATGGGAGCAAGAAAACCTGCTGTGACTTCTGGTTTCCAACCCTACATTTGCCTCCTCTCTGCCTGATCCTTGAATCTTGGACTGAACATCACCTACCCCCATGTGAGACAATTCTTTAAAATTTCAAAAGTTTCTGTGGGATGTTAGAGCAAATCATAGAACCCAAATACATGGCGGAATGTACTCAAGGGAGAAAGGATGGGGAAATGGAGCTGAGTGACATACTGAAAGAGTTACATCTTCAATATCCAGCACCTTGGAACTAATCTAGTTTGGATTCTTATAAAATAAGTTATTGTCCTGTCGAGGATGGTTCTACTCTATTGAAAATTATTAGGATAAATGCATATTATGAAACATTAAATAAAGCAAAAGTGGGAGCCCTACTTCCTGCCATTGAGTCAATCTTGACTGATAGTGACCCTAGAGGACAGGACTGAACTGTCCCTGTGAGATTCCAAGACTGTAACTATTTACTGGGACAGAAAGACCCATCTTTCACTCACTGAGCAGCTAGTGGTTTTGAACTGCTGCTCTTGGGGGCCACAGCCTGACGCAGAACTTCTATACCACGAGGCATCCCAAAATTGGACAAGATGCCTTAATTAAAGATGGAACAAGTGGAACATGTCTTATAAATAGAAAACATGTGTTCTAGTAAGATGAAACATTCGATGCTCTCTGTGCAAAGCAAGAAACACCGCAGCGATTCAGTGATAATGAACTAGAGGAACGCGTGCGCCAGTGATGCTGAACACTGCACTGATTAAGAACGTGTAGTACTTTGTTTGTATTGCTTTATTCATTACATACACTGTCAGGAAATGGACTAAAAAGCTTCATGCTTCTCCAATGAAATATTTGACATAGAGTGGAGCAAGATAAAGAATCAAGAGAACAAAACATAAGAAACATAGCTAGGAGCTGAGAAGCTTGACATTACCAAAGTGGCATGGATCCTCTAAGGTACTAGTTAGAAATTCAAGATTAAGCTACTTCCAAGAACCTTATTTGCATGCAAAGACCCATTGAGTAGACCAGTTACCCATGTGAGGGGTTAGAAACAGAAGCCTTGCAAAATTGACACTAAGGTTTCTTTTTTTCATTCAGTTTGGATAGTCATTTAAAGGTGGTAAAATTAAATTCTTATCCATACGGAACAGGTGGGATTAGAAAGAAATTTTCAACATTGGGAATAGTTTTTAAAAGACACGTTGTACAAGCATCATTAGGAAGGGCCTATTGTTCAGATAATTTCAAATCCCCCGCAGAGCTAGAGGTCCCGGGCTTCGGTGAATTGCATTGCATAAACTTTATGAAAGGGGAAGTTTATAAACTGAAAAGCATGGGAGTTTTCACCAGCACTTGAGTTATTTTACTAATTGCCATGGACGGTGTTAAGAGATAAGCAATGAATTCACCATCCTCTCATGCTTTTAAAATAAATGTATAACTTTCAGTAGGTAATCTGTGTTGAATGACTACTGGAGCAGAATCTGCAAACCCAGAAATTACACAGGGAGAAAGACATTAGGTTTTCTATATGCAAAACTAACGAGCCTGGTAATGAATTCTACATCCCTTTAAGCATCATTGGGACACTATTGAAACCCCAGGTCAACCTTGCAATGACACCAGTAGTACATTTGTCACTGATATCTCAAGACTGTATCTGCAATCTTTACTATCTCCTGGGCGCAGCTGTGACACATAAGGAAAGCTTTAAGGAGAGTGTGAATAATTAAAGCAACACGCAATTAGCTAATTGATCCTGAAAAACACGTTGCATGGCACCAGCAGCATAATTGCAAATGTTTTCTGGCGGAGAATAAGCTATGACCATTTTGATCTCTTCTGTATAACTCTTCTAAAAGAGTTATCCCCAAACAATTTGGGAACCCAATTGTAATCCTCCAGGCACTTTTAACATGTTAAAGTCTCACATTTCTCTCTCCACTTATCTGTGTTCTCCTTCCTCCATCGACCTGTCTCCCATTTTTATCCCTAGTCTTCTACTGTGAGTAACAGAATGTTTATTATATCCTTTGGGCGATCATCCTTTCTATCCCCTTCTCCTACTCAAAGACTCCAGGGGGAGACTTGCTCTTTGCTTTCAGCCGACCCTTTAAGCTTTCTAGGTCATAGCAAGGAGCATCTGCATACTGCGAGTAATCCTTCGAACTACTCAAATAGGGATGGTTACAAAAAGGAGACTTGGTTGGACAATGTCTGAGGGCTAGCTTGAGACCCCAGAGTGTGGCGGTTCTAATCCCCCAGTGGCTTTGTGAGAGAAAGACTTGGTTCTCTTTCCATAAGATTTCAGCCTTGAAAACCCTACAGAGCAGTCTCCTCTGAAAGATGGGGCTAGTGTGCCCTGGAGAGTGATCCCCTTGGTGCACAGTTTAAAACCTCCAGCAGCATTTGGGGAGAGACTGGGCTTTCTACTCCTGTAAACATTACAGTCTCAGAAACCCATAGCATTGTTAAGAGTCTGCATAGACTCGGAGGCAGTAAGCGAAATGAATCATAATGGACACAACAACACACCACATCAACAGGGTTTAAAATTTAAGAATGTCAAGGAAGTAAGAGCAAAGCAAAATATCAAGCACAGTCTCTCTGTGCATGGAGTCTGTGTGATCCTACTCAGTGTTCCTCTATGAAATCAGCCTTGATCACAGCTCTGTATTGTGATCGCTGCTACCTTTCTCTCTGAATAAAATTGCATGAAAGTAGAAGTCACATCTTGCTTGTTCTTCATAGTATCTCTCATAACAAGTGCCTTCCTGGCCTGCAAGTACCAGGATTGACAAAGGACTGTGGGAGCTGGCTTCTGCTTCGGTGATGCTGTCATCTTCTGGCTCCCATCCTCCTTGAACCACACAGGAAATGCCTATCTCCATCACAGGGCCTTTGCCCTCATGTTGCTCTTCCCCAACTCTCCCCTGTATGCCTTTTAGGCATTTACTCAAACTCTCCTTCCTCAGAGAGGCCTTTGCTGCTCACTAGTAGCTTAAGCTGACCTCAGCAGGCACTCTGTCACTGACTCTGTGTGTGAGTGTCTCTGTGTGTGTGTGCATGTGTAAAATAAAACTCACTGCCATTGAGTCAATTCTTCTGACTCATAGTCACCCTACAGAATACGGTATGGTACAACTGGCTGACAGTAAATGTACAGAAACAGAAAGCACCAGATTTCTCCTGCAGAATGGCTGGTGAGCTCTAAACACTGGCCTTAAAGTTAGCCGTCCCATGCATAATGCACATCACCGAGGGCTATGTGTATGTGTGCGATGTGCCATGTATACATATATATCTTCATTGTAAGGTTTGTATTTGAATTCATATGCGTTGCATGGCTGCTTCCTGCCTCCCACACCTAGACTATAAGATCTATCAGAAAAATATTATCATCTTAACAGTATCACCGGGGTTTCATTTGAAGATACAGGGGAGTCAACAAAATAGACTAATGCAAGGTCGGTAGTTCAAACCCGCCGCTTCCAGGGTTAAAGGTGAAGCTATCTGTTTCCGTTACAATTTGCAGTTAAAATCCTATATAAAGTAACTATTGACTGGAATCAACCTGAGAACAGGGGACATTTAGGGGCATCCCCCAGGCATGAGAAGGATAACCCTGATAGATAGGAAGTACTCAGTGTGTATGCGTTAACCGAGTGCAACAGAACCTTGTCTCACTCACTTTCTCTTCAGTACATCCTGAGAGGGGACCAATCATTGCAGGAAGAGGGCGTCATCAGTTATGAAATAGAAAGCCCCCAGGTTCATGGAAGGTCCATGATAAGACAAACTGGCAAAAGAGCCCAGCAATTGCCTGGGACATGGTAGTGCTTATGAGACGGCTACAGCACTGAGCGAGGTTCCTTCTGTTGTGCATAGTAGCTCCAGGAGTCAGAATCTACTTCGTGGAGAACAATAGCGTCCGTGGATATTGGTGATGGTTGCATATTAGGATCGATACAATCGGTTTTATTGAATTTTACTTATGAAAAATATTGACTTGGAAGATTTAGGGAGAGCAATAAAATAAAAATAAATGAGCAAATAAGCACATATGTACTTTCCAGGCAATTTCTTGCAAATCATGCTTATTTGATAAGAATTTCAGAATTAAGAAATGAGTTTCTGCCTGGGAGGCAAGTGATCAAAAAACCAGAGTCCATGAGTGTAGGCGTGTCCCCCACTGGTTTTGGTCAATAAAATTATCTTATAGTGTGGCCCCACTATTCATTTAGGTGGAACCCTGATGTTTTGGTGGTCTACTCTTTTTGACTGGTACCTTGCAAAGTCAATGTTTGAAATCCACCCTTTGTTCTCAGGGAGAAAACGGAGACTGCTTGCTCCCATAGAGATTTACAGTCCTGCAAGCCCAAAGAGATGGTTCTTCTCTGCCCTATAGGGTCGCTGAATTGACTTGATGGCACGTTGGGGGATTTTTTTCAGTGGGTATTCATTTATGTATTAAAACCACGGAGCTGTGCGTATAGGGGGTGGGGCAATAATGGTAACACAAAGCCTCATATAGTTACTGTCTAGCCCGTTAAATAAAACGGTTGCCAACATCAACCACAGAGCACATATATTTAGAAATAGAAAAGCAAATTAACTGTGGAATAAAATCAGTTCAAACAAAACCCGACCAACAGTAAAAAGCAATTTAGTTTTCTTTTTAAAGCAATGTCTCACATTTATCTACCTTTAAATGAACAAAGGAGACATGTCACTCTGTTCAATGAATATGATGAATCAAATGGACGCTTTAGCTATCCATTATTTAGGAATACAATAAACAGGGCAGGGAAAAAGGAAGCCACGGACAGGAGAAGGGAAGATAAGGGAAAATAGAGAAGAAGGAAAAAATTGCACACACATTAAGAAACGGTGATGAGAAAAAGATGCTGACAACAGAGAGACAGGGTTCGATTCTGTACCCCAAGTCACACAGTTACAGGGAGGAACGGAGTCAGCGCCAACGGCATATTGAGGAGCAGAGGCTAAACTCAGCCCCTGAGGCAGAGACATGGAAATTTGCCATCCACCCCATATTCAGAGATGTCTTTCAAACGCTTGCCCTACAGACTGATAGTACTATTGCTATTTATCTTATTTATGTTTGACATTTTTATCGTGGTCTGTGTAAAAGCTTACAGAGCAATTAATTTCTCAGTCACCTATTTAGACACATTTCGTTCTGTAACATGGTTTGTAATCCCCTTTATTGTCCCAGGTTCTTATCACTACCTTGCAAGATGGCCAACTCCTTCCACGCAAATGCGGCAGTTCTAGGCCTTGATCAGGAACCGCTGGACTACAGCCCCTGTAGGATCATATAGGGGCTGCATTGCTCAGCATTTCAAATCCACTATCTGCTCCGTGATAAAGACTTTCAGCACTGGACAGCCTGTAAGAGGGCTGCTATAGGTTGGGATTGAGTCGTGGGTGGGTTTAGGAGGATATCTTCATTCAAAAAAATCTATAATCTTTTAATTCCATGTTCCCATGATTGTTTTGAAGCCTCCTCACGTTAAAGGAATCTGTGTTTAGAAAGACCTGTTCACATGGCTGCTCCATTTTTTTCTAGCTTTATGACTTTAAGAAAGCTACTGAACATTTCTGATTTTTATTTCCCAAACTAAAATATAAAAGTTATTTTATCTACTAGGGTTATGAGGAGGAGTTAATAGAATAATTTCTACTCTGTTGGGCCCGACAAATTGTACATATGAATAAGATCACCTTTCTTCTATAGTGCTATATAAACCAATCAAAGCCTATAGTGTCAGATTGTATGGTTTTAATTAAAAATATCATTTTCACTGTTATCTATTGAAAGTCAGCCCTCAACACAAGGGCTTGTAAAAGAAAAAAGTATATATATACACACATATATATAAATTTTAATTTAAAATATTACTTTAAAAATATAACCATTGTTAACTCTGTGAAATAGAAAAATATCTCAGATTTATTTGAACCCTGCCTCCCTGAAACAAGCAGAGTAGGTTGGGAGAGTAAGCTCTTTAGACCTCTTTATTGGTTCTGTAATTAACATAACCCACGTAAGACAAGTGCGTTTAACCTCAGCGCTCAGCCTCTTTCTCTCTAATTCTCTCTTTCTTTCTCTTTCCTATTCCTCACTCTCCTTCTGTTCTTCCTCCTCCTCTTCATTTTCTTCCCTCTCTCTCTCTCATTCTCTCTCTGCTCCCTCCTTTCCATTTTCTCTTTCCAAATCCCCAAAATGCACTCAGACGTGTTATACTGGTACTAGGATTAAAAAACAAACTCGAAGTCCTTGAGATTTGTTTTGTTTGTTAAATAGATTTTGATTAAAAATGCGTTTTATCATTGCTTGATAATAACATGTGATCACAGTGATTTTTTCCCCTAAAATTAAATGTCTGCTTGCAGATAAAACCCATATGAAACTCCACCCGGGGAGTTTCTCCCACTGAAATGTAAGTTCCATGGCGCGTGGCTGCTGTGGGATAGTCATGACTCCATGTGGACAGACAGCTAGTAATTGTAGGGAGGAGGAAATGAATGAGTCAATAAAAATCAAGAAAGGGATGATCAGTAGTGAGAAATATAGGAATAAAAACAGAATAGCAGATGTGTGGTCAATTTTGGTTCTGCCCAAAGCTAACTGATAGTGGGAAATTTCCATAATTTAATTTGTTTCGTATCTTCTTTGGTTCAAGTGATGGTTCTAATTCCCATATATCGTAGCTTTTAAAAAATGATCTCATGAATGCACACACATTTATATTTATATGTATACATAATTTTTCTGTGAACTTTCAATTTTTCTGTAAAAGTAGATTTTGTTATTGCTATTTATAAACTGTGTGGCTGGGACTCTAAAATCAAGGACATGGTTTTAATTTTGTGCCCATTCAATTAGATTTTTCCTGATTCCTGATTCAGTGCTGTGCTCCCAATAGATCGAGATTACATCCTGTGAATCATGGACTGAAACAAGAAACATTTTGCAAATCCGTGTACAGCATTGTATAAGCCTTCAAGAATGCAGTCATTTCTGTGCCACCAGTATTCTGAATGGAAGGATAACAATAAACTGTCATTTATGAAATTTGGTCCGTACCAGGCTTTATGCTTAGTTCTGTACTTCTATTAGGTCCCATAATACTGGAAACAACTCTGGGGAGAAGTTCTGCTATGGAAATTATGTGTGTAAAGAGGAATTAGCTGGTGAGCAACCATTCTAAAATTAAGCTACTGCCAAGTGGTGAAGATTTAGTAGACTGACGATTGAAGATGAGAGCTTCCCTTAATAAAATAGGGGTGATTAAACTCTGTGTTAATTTGTTTTATATCATGATTTTTAAGTCAGTGTTAACTGATAAAAAACTCAGTCTTTGAACCAGTTCTTCTTTGTTCAGTCACGGCAAAAGAAGTGGAACTGCACTGGATCCATATTCACCAATTTTAGGTGAAGTGAAATGATAACAAAATGGGAAGCGCAAGCTAGAAACTTAAGATCCATCTCAGAAAACAAGAGCAGTGTGTGCATTGCATAGCAACCAAATCTCTTGAACAACAGAGTCAGAAACAATAGTGCCCAGCACAAATACGGCAGCCTACAGCTCTGCTTTGAATGTATGGTGTCACTCTCCACAGTGCTGGCAACAATCTAATCTCAGATGTCAGCATCCTGGAAGGCTCACTGTGCCTCTTCCTAGTCTCCCAACTATTCTATTTCCTAGTCTCCCCACTTGTCCATTCTGATTCTGATTCTGACACTCCATCACTTATTTGTTTATTTTAACAAAATCAGTTCTGTTCTGATTTTTCTGTGTTGGAACCATCTGGATGGTCCAAACGTGCTTGATGATCAAGCCATGTGAGATCTGTGTACTTCTTGTGAGCAACGTTGCTATCAATTTCTTCAACCAAAAAATATATTGTTAATAATCCTAGGATCATTCTCAAACCAGGATATGATGCATAGTTAATCTGTCCATTTTATGAAGAATTTTCCCCAAGAGGGGATAAAGAAGTTGTGAATCCGTGGATGATGTGCTCTCAATTTAAATGCATCTTAGACTACACAATATGGCACTTTGATGAAACTCTTTACCTTTAAGAAAATACTGACATTGCCTATTGGTCGAGTGCAGTTATAGGCCTTTCCCGAACATTTTCCCTCTGAGTATAATTGGATATCTGCTTGTAAGCATCTCAAACAAGTTATAAGTCTAGAGAAAATGACTTAAAATCAATACATGTCCATAGAATGATGCAGAGCAACATGAAATGGATGACTCTTCAGGAGAATTATTACTCCAGGTCTCCATTTGGAAGCTGAACAATGCCTCCTGCTTTTGCCCTGCCATTCTAGTAAGAAAAATAGACTTAATCATACCACAAATTATATTGAAGATATCCATCATTTGTGTGTGTGTGTGCCTACTACGTGCCGGTTGCTGGATTCCCTGCTGTGAGATATCCATTCACCCCACTAGGAGGGAGTGATGACCTTGGCAGTTCAGGACTGAACCAGTCCCTCCTTTTTAGAAAAGCCCTATTAGGTGGGACTAGACCTGTCACCTTTAAATTAGTTTCATCCATCACTTAGTAGCCTAAACCGATCTCTGGGATAAACAGCTGCCTCATCCATGGGGGAATGTTTATCTTGTGAAGGTGGTGCAGCTGCGTTTCATTCCTGGGTACACTGACCATGGTAAAGTCAGACCTCAGGACCACCCTGTGCAGGAGCAAGGTGTGGCTCTCCATACCTTAAAGAGTTACCGTCTCAGAAATCCACAGGAGCATTTCGACCCTGTCCTATAGGCTCCCTATGAGTTTGAGTTGCCTCGATGGCAGTGGGTTTGTTTGGTTTGGAGTTTGGCCCTTCATGTCCTTGTTACCTTGATGTCTCCTGTTACACACGTGACCCCGAACCCTTAAGACAAGGGAAGATTTTCATGACAAGAACAAAGGGGATCTCAGGATGACATGAGACCAGCGAAACCAGCAGGTCTATGAGAGCGTATGTACAGGGGTTCCTTGTAGCGTAAACTGGATCGGAAAATGAATGTCCATACTTTGTCATGATGCAGTAGACATTTCTGAGTCCTTCGCAGCCTCTGTATGCCGCAGCAGCAAGATTTGAGTCCCAGATCCCTTCAGAGGGCTATGCCCTTGCTGTCATACATGCTAACATAAACGTGATTTCTTCCCCTCCCCTAATTTGATGGAAAATGCATTAAGCTCTCTGATGAGAAGGCGCTAGAGGATCTTAGATAAGCAATGTGGCATTTTTCCTCCCCCTCATCTTTATATGGCCTCTGAAATTCTAGCTTTGTTCAGAATATCTCCATACTTACTGTAAACAATTCTCTTTTGGACCATTTTGCTTCTTTCTGTTATAAATGACAAAGAAAAATGAAATGCACAGAAGGATTGCTTGCAATGGCCGCAACAACAGTAACAATAAAATGATCCCAGCGGACTGAATTTCAGGGAAATGCTATTATGTTTGAAAGTCACAATACTTTGATCTACCAAGATCTGCCTTACTTTCCCCAGCCTGGGAAGGATTATTGCTGACAAATTGCAACTCCTTTTCAAAATATTTACTCTTTTTCTCTCAAGGTTTCCTTGTGAAACCTTTGAAAGTCACAAATAAACACTGTGAGGGAGGAGTACCAGAGCAGCTGCACCATCTAAATGTAATTACATCTTTGATTTGCATGAGACTTTGTAGGTGGAAGAATATGTAAATTGATTGTGTCTTTTATTGGCCATTAGGGTAGCGTTTTCTTCTTTCCTGTTTTTTTTTTTTTTCTGAGGGAGAGCAAACACAGCACCTTGTCTCCAGGCTTATTTTCAAATCCTGTGGGCTTTAGGGTACTGGTCCGTATCTGTTTGCTAACCTTTTGTGTTTGGTTACCTTTTCTTTCTGTTTTATCATCGAGTCTCCAGCACCTGGTGCCAAACTTGTTTTCTGGCCGTCTTCTTTCCCCACCGAAGAAAAGGCTCCAGTAGAACTGAAGGTATGGGGAGGAGCAGTGGTGCTCTTGCCCTTGAGTCAGTCCCCCGTACTCAGAATCTAACTGGTCCAGAAGGATGCTCAAGGCTGTGACCTTCCAGAAGGAATTTGTCAGACCTGGCCTCCAAGGTGCCTCAGGGTGGATTGGAAGTGCCAAGCTTTTGCTAACCACTTAGTTCTTACCCATTTAATCCTCCCAGACGCTGCAAAAATGCATTGGCCTTCATGTTTCGTGCATATGATTTAAGGACATGTTGTGAAGTCTAGAGCCAGCATATCCCCAAATATGTAACCCACCCACTCCGTCTGTCTAGTTCTATAGGGTTTCAGTTGTAGTAAAGTTTGTAAGGTGCAGATGGTCTTATATTTCTTTCACTAGCAGCTGGTAGGTTTGAACCACGGACCTTGTTGTTAACAATCCGACGCCCAGCACCACCACCACGGTTCTTTGTTTAAAGTAAAAGACTTGTTGTTAGATGTGATTATACCAACTCTCACTCATAGAAACCCTTTGAATAACAGAGCAAAACCCTGCCTGGTCCGGCGCCATCCATCCTCACAATTGTCCTGTGTGTGAGCCCACGGTTGCAGCCACTGCATGGATGTATCTTGTTGAGGGCCTTCCTCGTTTGCATGGCCCCTTTACTCTACCAAGCATGATGCCTCTTCCAGGGATGGGTTTATCCTGATAACATGCCTAAAGAACGTGAGATGAGGTCTCAGCATTGTTACCTCTAGGAGCATTCTGGCTGCACGTAATCCAAGGCAGATCCTTCCAATCTTTTGGCCGTCCGTGGTCCTGTCAACATGCTTCACCAGCACTATGATTCAAACAAATTGACTTTTCTTAAGTCTTCCTTATCCAATATCCACCTTTCACATGCATTTGAATCAATTGAAAATATCCTGGCTTGGGTCAGGTGCATATTAGTCCTAAATGTAACATCCTTCTGCTTCAAAACGCTAAGAGGTCTTGTGCTGCAGATTTACCCAATGCAAGGTGTTGTGTGATAGTAATAAAAGAAGGAAGAGCAAACAGTCAGAAGTTACCCCAAACCCTCATGCCTAAGACAGTGAGAACTGGCTTTGAAGGAACACAATTTGTATTCAAGACTGTGGCTTGATGAGAGCCATTAGCAGTCCTACAGAAATGTTGGGAATCATCTTGGGGATTCTATTCTTATTTTTCTTAAGAATCCTATTTCTTTACAAAGGCGATATTCACGATTTCCACTCCCACTCAACAGCTAACCATCAGGATGAACTTGGCACTACACAGTTTCAGAAACTCAGGACCAATAGAGATTTGATGATGAACAGGCTTTTAATCATCTGGGAATCTGAGAACCTGAAAGGGAAAAGAAATAGAAATTGTGAAGGTCAACTGGCAGGTAAAGTTAGCGGTCTGCACTTCAGGTTTTACTAAAGTGCTTGAGAGAAGCCGTGGTAGCAGAGTGCTGTAAGCACTCCATTGCTAACCGCAGGGTCTTCTAGTAGACCCCACTCGTCTGTCCTCAAGAAAAGGACAAGGCAGTCCACCACTAGGAAGATGGACAGCTTAGAAAGCTATGGTGCTGTTCTGCTCCATTGATATGGATTGGATCCCTTTGAGGGCAGGGTGTTAGGTGTGGAATTTATGTTGTTTGTTGTTGTTGTTGTTGGGTGCCATGGAGTTGGATCTTGACAATAGGCTTTAATACTTGAAGAAAATATTTTCACACCAGAATAACTTCCAGAACTGTGATTTATACAAATAGAAACTTCTCAACCAGAAAACAACTTTTGCTACTCAAAGAAAAATCATCCAGTTGAACTGAATTGCATTCTACCAGCCTTATGCTCTGTTTCCCATGGAGTCTGGACGATGACATCCCGTGAAAGAACACATGGTAGTTCATTAACTCTCCTTGAGTGTTTTACTCCTGGTGAAAGAAATCAGAACTCTAAGAAAATAGATGGGTCATTCTGAGTAGTTATTCATGATACATATCGGAACCTCAATCTAAATGAAGGAAAGTCAAATGGCTCAAGTTATGCTGTTTGCAGTCAAGTTCATACAGAGGACAAAGAACTACTGAAGACCATTTGGCAAATCTCAATCTGATTGCCTGATTGCAGGTCTCACCTTTTACTGAGGTGAAGTGATACAGGGAGGTGTGCCATGCCCCTGGGCTTTCCTGTTGGGACTTGCTTTTACCAATTGGCAAGGAAAGAGATTGTTCTCACAGCGTGTGTTCTGTTTGTTAAGAACTGAACTCAACTTAGTAACACTTTTCTATAAACCTGGGTGAGGGTAAGGGGGTGACACAAAAAAAGCACGCTAGTGAGTCCACTCAGACTCAAATGCACCCTAAGTTAGCGTTCTGAAACTAATGATTTCGGGAAGCCTCTTTCTCCCATGGGGCAACTGGTCGGGTTGAATCACTAATGTTGCAGTTGGCAGGAGAGCATGTTAAATGTCCTGTCCTCTTCCTTATTATTATTATCACCCTTAGCAAATTACATGCTAGCCTTGGAGAGAAGGAAGACCGAGATCCATGTCAGAGCGTACATGAGCTTTGCAGCCTCTGGTTCACTGCTGCTGTGGATTAAGTAGTGTCAGTGGGTCCAAACAGACTACAGTTAGTTGCTAGGTGTGTTGGCTTTTGCATCTCCCTGCTGTCTCTTTCTTTGAAAGAGCGCAACTTCCCCCTTTTATAAAAGCAGCATCCACAAGCATATTGTCCTGCAACTTCACAAAGCCATGTTGTCACCGGCCAAAACACATGGTAAAGATAAGCACTGAACCCAGTTTTGAACTATGGCAAGACTTCGTTCTACCTAGAGAAGCGATATTCCTCCATGCCAACTGTGTGCCAGGAGCCATAGTTGGAAGAGCAACTGGCAGTAAAATGGCTAAGTGCTGAGCTTCTGCCTCGACCTTTGGCAGTTTGCATGACTTGGAAGAACACCTAACAATGTGCGTCCACAAATTCCCAGTCATTAAAACCCTCGGGGGTGGATCTACTCTGAAAACACATGGTGTTATCATGAGTTGTAATGGACTTCATAGAAGTTTTCCTGATATAACTTAGCTGGTGCAATCAGATTCATTCGAAGGGTAAAAATACTGAGGATCTGAAAAATAGAGTCTTGTGTAAAGGACACCTTAAGGTTTCAGTCCTAGGGTTCTTGGACAGAGCCCC
The DNA here is from genome assembly GCF_050624435.1 of Tenrec ecaudatus. Lineage (NCBI taxonomy): Eukaryota > Metazoa > Chordata > Mammalia > Afrosoricida > Tenrecidae > Tenrec > Tenrec ecaudatus. The sequence goes on from NC_134532.1 coordinate 202,623,203, forward strand.
AAAACTAAAGCAAACACATTGCCATCGAGACAATTGTAACTCCTAGAGATCTTATAGGACTGGGGAGAACTGCTCCTGTGGGTTTCTGAAATGGTTAGTCCAGGTTGACTAGAGAAACAAATTCACAGACACGCATATGTGTATATATGAAAGAGCTTTATATATGAGAGAAATTGTATATTGAGAAAATATCCTAGCCCAGTCCAGATCAAGTCCATAAGTCCAATATTAGCCCATATGTCCAATACCAATCTATAAATTCAGCTTCAGACTCATGCCACACATGCAATGATGCTAAATGTAGGAAGATCACAGGTGGGTGGAAAGTCTTGTGGATCCAGTGACAGTGTAAGCTTCTCAGCACTGGCATGGGTCTCCACGTGGCTCCTCCAGCTCCAGGGCTCTAGACTAGCTCCATGTGTCTATTCCTCAGGAATACAAAGCACAGAGTCTGTGTGTCCCGCCTCCAGCGAGCTATTTATCTCCACAGTACCTCCAAATGAGCTCATCAAGCAACAACCTGATTGACAGGCTGAACTCCACCCCTTCACTCTTAATAGTTTCAAGTTAGCACCAGATTATGTAACCATCACAGATGTTACTCTTTATAAGAGTAGAAAGCCTCATCTTTCTCTCATGGAGCAGTTGGTGGTTTCAAACTGCTGATCTTGCAGCTAGCAGTCCCATTTGGAACCACTATGCCACCAGAGTTCCTCTGCACCCTAGCCAGGGAGGTTACTTCTGTATTTGCCACCATTGTCCCTCAGGCTGTTTAGAAGAGGAAGAGAAGGGTGTACCCAGTGTGGAGCATGGACCATTCAAGGTGGATCCAGAAACTTGCAGAAGGAAGAAGCATGCTAGAGAGTTAGTAAAAAAAGAAAAATTCATTGTCCCACTGTTTGCACTAAATTGCTAGGGAGCAGATATTATTCTTCCAGCATCGTGCTCCTGGCAATTGCTTCTCTTTGGTTGATTCAAGACTTAGAGTCTCACTGAAGCTGTCACTTTCCTTTGCCTGTCCCACAGAGTAAGTGTGGTTGTGGTTGTCAGTTTTCCTCACGTATAGAACAGACTGAAACACTGCCTGGTCCTGCTTCATCTTCAGGGTGGCCGATGTCCATTGTGGTGCCCACTGTGTATGTTCAGGGGTTTGTAATCTAAGAGGCTCAACTTCCAGCACTGCATCATACAATATTCAGTAGTAGGCCATATCGTTTTCATAATCTAATCCTTGCGAGTATATTACCAGGCCTTTCTTTCTTCCAAGTCTGTCTTAGTTTGGAAGCTCTGCTGAAACCTTTCCACCATCAATGACCACGCTCACATTTGAAATGCTCTTGACATGACTTCCAGCATCAGAACAACCTGCGAGCCACCACAGAGGGGAACTTTGTCTCTTGGAATATTAATGACTGTTGGTAAATTCAGAAGACATCTTCTCGGTGAACGGAAGTAAGGAACTCTTGCCCTTTGAAGTTGGGCGCTCAAGTGATCACAAACTCTTGAATGTTCCTTTGCTCAAAAATAAATATAAACAAGATGATTCTATATATATGCACAACCTCAGATATTGGAAAACTCACTATAATTTTGCTCTCTGTACTTATATAAGGTTGGCTTTCTCAGAAGTGTGTATTTGCTCAGTTTAAGTGGGAACTCAAATGTACATAGAAAAGAGCTGTTTGAAAAAAGTAAAAGAGCCAAGCTATCGTTTTTAAGGCTTATCAAAAATGGGCCACATACCTGTGTGAATGGCTACATTGATTTTTTTATTGACTTCAGTGCCATAGCAAAATAAACATATTACTTATTGCTGTATCGCCCAGAAGAAAATGAAATGAGAAAATGCCCACATTGCCCTATGCCAAATATCTGAGGTTTAGAAGAAAGAGCAAAAATTATGGTTGGTAACAGCTGCCCTTTGTAGAAGTTGCTAAATTGGGGTATTTAACAAATTAATGGAAACTTGGAAGGAGGGTAAACGCTGTATTTTAAGTGCATAATGTGAAGCTGATTTCAACATTATCTAAATTCATTTTGATGATTAAATGTCTACATTTTTAAGGATGTGAATCCATTCCCCTTAGAGGCGCTCAATTAGCTAATGTACTATAGTCGTCAGGAGACGTTATCCATACTTCCTGTCTCTTGAGGGCAGCGATGATTTAAAGGTAGAATGTGCTTTCCAGGACCAAGAGCCTGGTTCTATTCCCACTCGGTGCACCTCACATGTGCCCATGTCTCAGTGGAGGCTTGGGTGTTGCTGAGGTGATGTGGTCCTGTTGGACACCCACTAAGAGCAATGAACAATGGCCTTAGTCCATTGCGCATGCACTCACCTTGGAGTCAGCAGCTAGATGCTGCGGCCATCTAACAACAGCCGCTCCTTACCCACATTCACTCTGCCCCATCCCTTCTGGTAGGGCTTCAAGGGACTTGAAAGGCTTGCATGATATGCTACAGTCATTGTGGGTCTACTGGGAGTTTCCAATGAGAGCATTTGTTGGGGTTGCCAGGGACATTGCAGTGTGAAGAGATGAGCTACAATTAATAGGTCCTACTTCACTCATGAAGTCACTGGTTGCTTATGGCAATTTGCCTATAAGCTCCAGGATGATACTAGATAAGAGCCAAACATTCCTAGAAGAATAAAGGGAAAACAAAGAGAAGTGAAAGAGGGAGTTTTTGTTTTTGTTTATATGTATCTTTGGGGGAAATCCCTACATGGTGCAAACTGTTGAATATTCAACTACTGGCTGGAAAGTAAGCAGACGACACCCACCCAGATGTGCCTCAAAGGATGGATCTGGGGGCGGAAGCTTCCTTCAATAAGAAGTTCAACCAACAGCTATTGGACAGAGAACTCCTCTGGGTTTCTGAGACGGTAGCTCTTGCGGAGAGCAGGCGGCCTCACTGTCACCCCTCAGAGCAGCTAGGGAATTTGAGGTGTTGAGCTATATTTTAACAATTCCAATAGTTAACTCATTTAGCTCCCAGGGCTCCTGATGGTATTTTATTGAGAACCCTGGTGGTCTAGTGGTCCCATGTTAGGCTGCTAGCCATGAGGTCATCAGTTGGAACTCAGGAAGTAGATGAGGCTTTGTACTTCCATCAAGATTTTTAGTCTCAGAAACCACCAGGTGCAGTTTCAACCTGTCTGAAAGGGTCTCCATGAGTCAAAACTGACTCGATAGCAATGACGTTTCATTCTTAGTATCTCTTATTGAATACTTAATTAGAGATTGTATATGTTCTCATCTTTTCGGAACTGCATAATGCATGTCTTAAAAGCAAATTGATATGAATAAGGAAGGAAAAATGAAAAGACAAAAAAGAGGGGGAGAAAGTTGCACTGTGTGCCCTCACTGTGGCAGGGGTGATTTGTAGACAGCTCTCACTTTCCTCAAGAGCCTTCCTCGACCCCAGGCTCCAAACTGCAGATTCCAGACTGGGGCCATTCCCGTGAGGATAGTGCGACATGTCCCTGGCTGCGGGCCACACATTGGTTGGAGAGAACAATCACCAAGTGGATTCTTTTTAAAGACAAACCACCTGCTGGAATATTTCTGGAAGAAGGTGTGCCAATTCTTCTGAAAAAGTCAGTGGCGGCATCTACCCATCATCGTGTCAGAAGCAAGATGGAGACATGGAAATGTGTGGGGTCCCTGCAGTAAGACACAGCCCTTCTGTCCTTCCTATGTACTGTGGGCAACAGTGGGCACAAAGGGGACCACACCCACGGTAATGTGGTCGGAGAGCAAAATGTCCTCCTGAAGGAGGAAGGGAGGGCAACAGACAGGATGAGAGCACCAGGATCTCCTTCAAGGTTACCATTCCACTCCTGAGATATGAGGCTTTGCTGGTGACCTTGTTCCAGAACCAATGGAATGTCCCGTTGGCTCTGTCCAAAACAACCATCTCTGAAAGCCATCTCGTGTGGTGTGCGGCTGGCTGTGCAAAGAAAGAAGAAATCAAATGATAGGAAAACGATAAATGTGATCAATTGAGGTAAAACAAGATGATGTTCACCAGGAAGCTTTTTATCTCCTGAGACTCCACTCAGACCCAGGTGTGATGGCCAATGGTACTAATCTTAGAAATGGCCTGGGTATCACCCTGCAGATCAACAAAGAATATATGCCCTAGTTTTTGTCCATCAACTTGGTGGGCCTGCCCAACACCACACAGAGGGCCCCTGACAACATGAGTCTGAACCTCTCCAAAAATGAGGTGCAGTCTAAAGAGGTGTTGGACAAGATGAAAGGGCTGGCACCAGAAGAGATGTGTGCAGACAGACAGGATCTCTGCACCACATTCCCAGATGTGCCCATCAATGGACGTGACCTCATGGCCTTGTTCCCCAAGTTATTGTGCCCGGATAGATGGTTAGGAGTTACTCCAAACCATTGCCCATGACATTGAAGACTGTAAGAGTTTACCAGTCTGCAAGGGGAGCGTCTTTGGATTTGAGACCCTGAAGAATCTAGTTGTGCAATTCCTCAATGAGTATTACTAGACCTCTGATTGTGGTGATCGGCAGGCAGAGTCTCCTGCATGCTTACCTTAATGATGCCTGCTTCTCCCTGGTCATTCCCTTTAATCCCGAGGATCTAACTTCAGCCAGGTTGGGCAAGAACTTCAATGATAGTAGGGATATGGAGAAGCACCCTCACCCCCACCCACACCACATTCTGTTGACTCAGCAGCTGAAACAAACACACACATTGTAAACTTCCTCTGGGGGCCGTCCCAAACCCAGCATGACCTCGCCACCTTCATAGTGGACACGTGTGACCAGACGGAAAGGATGCTCTGCTTTTCCATCAGTTCAAGGAGGTAGAAGGTGCCTTCTGCCTCCCAGGGCACCGTTTTGTGCCCTCCCCTCCCCAATTCCCAGAAGCAGCATGAAGTCCTACAGGCAGCCTCCACTTTGTGCCCCCTCTTTGTGCCCCCCATAGGCACCTTCCACTTGGTCTGCCTGTGACTGAAATCCCAGATGCCTTCACAACATGGCACAAAGAGCCTAAAAGGAAAACACCAAAGGAGCCAGGTTCTGGTCCCCTTCATCCTGATCACTGTCCTGTTTCCTTTGGCCATTGTTCTATGTCCCTGCTCCGCCTACTTTCACTGTTTCTTTTAAAAATAAAGAATGGCTTATGTTATGTTAACATATATATATATTTTCATATATATGAAATATATTTTCATATATATATGAAATACTGAGAAAATAGACAAAGGAAACTGAAAAGACTTTATCCTTAGGGCTAGGAAAAAGCACCCAGTGGCATGGAAATGAACACTCTAAACTCTAAAGCATAGGAAGATGGAGTTTTCGCTGTCACCCGAGCAGTTGGAATTTTCGAGGAAATCAGACTCTGTTTTTCAAACCTCAGCCAAGATGGCAGTGACAGGACTTCTGTGTTTGGCTCTAGAAGTTCTATGGAAGCAAAACGAGGTTGGCAAACCTGGACCATTTCCAGGCTACAAGTTGTTTGCAGGTTTGCTTGTGCTTACCTAGTACCACCTGGTGGCGGCTGCAGACATTTCAGAAAAGGAGAAGGCACAGCGTTCCCACTTTCTAAGGTCCCAATTTCCATTTCAGGAGGAGGGTGCTAAGCACGGGAATTATTATTGGAATGCAACCCCTGTGCTGATATTTGAACTTGGTGGCGAGCTCAGGTGGAAATCTCTCATGGTGTTTTCAGTGCCTTTCACCTTCCCCCTCCTGCCCCCATTTATTAGGAATGTCCTTTGAGATGGATTTGCCTTCATCATGATAGAGAGCTGTTTACTTCCTCCTCCTCCTCTGGAGTCTAGGCAGTGATGCATAAGGCAATGGAGCTACAGAAACAGAATGCTGAGTCAACGATCGTGGTAGAGAACAAACGTAAACGGGGCACATCAAAGTGTCTCAACTATCACCTTGGCCGCATCAATATCAGGTTAGAGCTGATTGTACTACCAACATTTCCCAGCTTCTTCTCCCACCATTATATAATAATTCCTCTTTTTTCTCCCACCAGTGGCTTAAATTCATTTTTTGGTTTGTTTTCAGATATAATCCCCTGTAACTTTCCTATCTTCCAGGCACTCCACTGTAAAACATTTATTTATTCAGCCAATATTAATAGACTACAGTCCACAGCTGTCAAATGCCATGGGCTTTCCACGTTGAACTAGGGAGCTAACATTCTTATGCTCATCCCCTTCATGGAACAAACAAATAATAATAATAGAATTGTTGTTGATGTTGTGTTAACACAACAAAAATAACCCCGTTGCTGTCAACTTCAAACTGATTCTCAGTGACCCCATGGAACAGAGTAAAACTACCCCATGGGCTTCCTAGTCAATCTTTATGGAAACAAAATGCTATGTTTTGGCTCCCCCACCCCAAAGTAGTCAGTGAGTTTGAACTATGAAACTTTTGTGTAATAATCCTATGTGGGGAACATCCAGCCCTTGGGCTTTATGTGGTTATTGCTACCCAGACCAAATTCATGGTCATCCAGTGAATGCTGACCCAAAGCCACACTCCTGTGGGTTTTGAGACTAACTACAAAGGCTGATATCTCCTGAAGCAGGTGCCATGGGACAAAGAGCCACGTTTCAGGAATTAAAAATGGAGGAAGTCAGTCACAATCCTGAGTATTGTGTGTGAGGCAACAGGACATTCAAAAAAAGGATTATAAAAATGAGGTTATAAAACTGGAGTTGATTATATGGGAGGAGAAATCCCACTCTTCTCCCAAGGAGCTACCGGTGATTTTGAACTTCTGACCATGTAGATCACCACCCAATGGATAACCACGACAACATCAGGGCTCCTGGTATTATTGTTAGGTGCTATCAAATGGTTCCAACTCATAGCAACCCTCTGTACAACAGAAGGGAAGATTGCCCATTCTTGCTCCATGCTCACCATTGTTTGTATGTTTGAGTCTATTGACGCAACCACTGTGTCAATCATCGTTCAGACGCCCTTCCTCTTCTGCCTCTCTATGAGGGAGTACCCCTCACAAAAACAACACAAAATGAAACTAAACTAATTGCACTGGGCGAAGAGGAGTTTTCATTGTACAAAATTTTCCCACTAGGAGAGCATTAAGCAACTCTCTCTGAGTTAGTGCACCCAGTGGTATTTCCTGGGAAACTCTCTCTGAGTTAGTGCACCCAGTGGTGTCGCCTGGGAAGATTCTCTCTGGTCACCATGAAATTTTGTGTAAAACCAGTTCTGTTTTTAACCTTGTTTTTTGTGACGGCCAATTTAAGAGAACAGTGTGTAGCTGTAAAATTTTGTTTCCTGCTTACCAAAGATACTGCAGACACTATTGTGATGTTGTACACAGCTTACAAGGATAGGGCAATGGGAAAAACTCAGGTGTGGGAGTGGTTTTCTAATTTCAAAAAAGGTGAACTGTCAGTTGATGACAAACCTCATTCTGGAATTCATCAACTTTCCAAGCGGATGAAAATGCTGATTCATAGTGCATTTGGAGATTTGGAATTAATTCCACCAGGCCATACTGTTAATCAAGTTTTCTACTGCATGCCAGCATGTGACGAAAAAGGACTGATTTGTGTCAGATGGGACACTGGTTTTGCCCCTGTGACAATGGACCTGCTCACACAGCCATCCCATTAGGTCATTTTTTGGCAAAAAACAACATGCCTCTCTTGCCCTGAGCACCTTACTCTCCTATCCTTTCTCCATCCGACTTCGTTTGATTTGAAGAGGGACATTAAAGGTCATTGATTTTATAATGTAGATGAGAGAAAAAAACACAAGGGAGGTGCTGTCTGCCATCTAAATAGATGAGTTTGAAAAATGTTTCCAAAAATGGAATCACAGACTTGACTAATGTATTAAGTATAATGGAAAGTACTTTGAAGGTGATAAAGTTGTTTTGTATAATTTTAAATGTGTAGCTTTGAAAAAACAATTGTTTTTAGGGGTACCCTGTCATATTTTACCAAGCATGATGCCCATCTCCAAAGACTGGTCTCTCCTGACAACATGCCATATAAAACATAAAGTATGGAGCTATAGAATCAATTCTGAATCATGTTGAGTCTATAGGACAGAGTAAAACTGTCCTGTGGGTTTCTATGATGGTAACTCTTTACAGGAATGGCAAAAATCTCCTTTCCCCTGTGGAGCTCTCCGTGGTATTGAATTGATAGCCTCGTAGTTTGCAACCCAACCATAACTCACTGTACTGCCATAGTGTATATATCCTTACAAGCCACGCAAGGCCTGAAAAATCCATCCCAGCTGACATCACAGGCCTTTCCAAAGAAACGCCATTCTAGCCACCTTAAGGGTGAGTTAGTTAACAGTTTGACCTGTATGACCCAAGAATGATAGTATAAATATACAAATGGTCCTTGTTATTAAAAGATTCTCCACCCCTGCCATCATCAAGGATCCTTTCAAGTGAAAGAGACAGGAAATTATAGTGCTTTAATTGGTGTTTCCTCTATCAAGTCCCCCTGAGAATGACAGCAGCCTTGCATCAAATGGAACCAAAGACTGGCTAGGACTGTGCCATCACCAAGATTGGTGGGCAACTAGGCTGTAGTGATCCATAGGATAATTTGTAAGAACTCCAGAGTTTTCTTCCTAAGCCATCTTTCTATGGAAGTTCCACTAATATATGGTCAGCAACCTAGCAACACACATCTCCATGGACAGATGGGTGATGAATACAAGCACATCGACAGGGAACCAAAATAGACTGTGCTGCGTGGATTACTACTCCAGCTAAGAATGCTTAAACCCTCACAACCGGACCAGTGGAGAGCATTATGATAAATGGGGAAAAGGTGGACTTTGTTAGCAATTTCATCTTGCTTGGATCTACAATCCATGCTCATGGAAGTAGCAGGCAAGAGATCAAGAGACATGTTGCATTAGGTAATTCTGCTGCAAAAGACTTCTTTCAAGTATGGAAAATCAAGGATGTTACGTTGAAGGCTAAAGTGCACCTGCCTCAAGCCACGGCATTTTCAATGGCCACATATGCATATGAACGCTGAATTTTGGAAAAGGAAGACTGAAGAAGAGTATATGCATTTGACTTATGTTTCTGGTGAAGAATATAGAAAATACCAGACTGTTAAAAGGACAAACCGATCTGGAAGAAGTACGGCCAGAGTACTTCTTAGAGGCAAGGATGACAAAGTTTCCTCTTACATACTTTAAACATATTGTCGAGAGAGACCAGTCCCTGGAAAAAGACATGGTGCTTCGTAAAGCGGAGTGGCTTGAATAAACAGCAAGGTTGTCAACAATATGGATTGACTGTCAGGCTGCAACAATGAGAATGAGCCGTGTTTCCTTCTGTTGGACATGAGGGATGGGGGCGGGGTGGCTTGTGGGTCAAACAGACTCAATGGCACCTAAAAACAATAACCCGTGGAGAACAAGGACTCTTCCACCGACCCATCACAGCTCATTGCTAAAAACATTTATTTATGTATTTTTAATTTACAAAGTATCAGACTATGCTAAGTGATTTATGTGAATTGGTTCACAACCTGTGAGTAGGAATTACTAGCCATAGTTCCAGCCTCATTTAACTAAGAAGGTGAGAACAATATACAAAAGCACAAGTAAGTTATGTAATTTGCGTACAGTTATTCAGCCAGTGCCAGGTAGAGAGAGGATTCAAGCCTACTAGACACACAACTCTATCTACTGTTATCCTATTGCTTCTCAACAAACAAGGAAACAAGCAATATCAGATGAGTAGATGATTGAGCAGGAGGATTGCCAACGGTGATAAGGACTATAAGGAAATTTAAATACAGCAACGTGGTAAAGAATGAGGGCCAAGGAGGAGAAATGTGTCAAGTTCAAAAGAACACCTTGAGATTGGTTGTCAGGGATAACTTAGACAATTGACATTTGATCTTTCAGAAAGAAGTCTCAGCAGGCAGAAGTCCGAGCAAAGGCAATGAATAATGATTGAGAAGGTTGTGAAAATGGAAAGATGACTTCTGCAGTTGGAGCACATTAAACAGGAATGTCGAAGACTGAGGTTGGAGATATCCTGCAGGTCTTTGAAGGTCATGGTAGACAGTAAGACATATGTGTTTCCCATCTTCATATATCAATATCTTTATATATGATGATGGGGAAATATATTTATGTACAGATATATGTTCAGATGGACATTGAACCTCTACTCAAGGTCTCCCTCAATGCAAGAACACTGTTGTATTAACCTGACATTCCATGATGCTCACCTTCCCGACACAGTCACTGAAGATAAAGCGGGTGCATAAGCAAATGTGGTGAAAAAACCTGATGGTGCCCAACTATAAAAAGATATAGCATCTGGGGTCTTAAAGGCTTGAAGATAAACAAGTGGCCATCTAGCTTAGAAGCAACAATGTCCATGTGGAAGAAGTACACCAGCCTGTGTGATCACAAGGTGTCGATAGGAATAGGTATCAAGCATCAATGAACAAAAAATCATATTGTGAATGAGGGGGAGTGTGGAGTAGAGACCACAGCCCATTTGTAGGCAATTGCACATCCCCTTACAGAAGGGTCACAGGGAGGGGATGAGCCAGTCAGGGTGCAGTATACAACCAATGAAACATATAACTTTCCTCTAGTTCTTTCATGCTCCCCCCACCCCCATTATCATTATCCCAATTCTACCTTACAAATCCAGCTAGACCAGAGTATCTATACTGGTACAGATAAGAGTTGGAAACACAGGGAATCAAGGACAGATAAACCCCTCAGGACCAATAATGACAGTAGTGATACCAGGAGGGTAAGGGAAAGGTGGGGGAAGAAAGAGGGAACTGACCACAATTATGTACATAAACCCCCTCCCTGGGGGACAGCCAACAGGAAAGTGGTTGAAGGGAGACACTGGTCAGTGTAAGACATGAAAAAAATAATAATATTTTATAAATTATCAAGGGTTTGTGAGGGAGGGAGGGTGGGGGAACGAGGGGAAAATGAGGAGCTGATATCAAGGGCTCAAGTAGAAAGAAAATGTTTTGAAAATGATGATGGCAGCAAATGTACAAATGTGCCTGACACAATGGATGGATGGATGGATTGTGATAAGAGGTTTACCAGCCCCCAAGAAAATGATTAAATTTTTAAAAAAAGAAAGAAAGTATGTGTTCTGGAAGGAAGTGACTGTCGTTTCCTCTGAGATCTTTTCTAAACATAATAGGAAGTTCTTGGGGAACCTTGAACAAGAAATGATTAGCTTGCTTTTATCAGTAACCTTCCACCAGCCTATGAAATGTTATTCTCCACCCCACCTTCCCGTGTTTCTCAAAATATTTCACCATGTACCTAAGATGACCTGTATCCAATGCTCCAAATGCCTTTGATTGGCTTTTCCATTTTAAGACCAAAAAGCTTCCTCCTCTTGCCTGTTTTCTTTCAGCCTTTCTTCTTTGTCATTGGTCTGAATGTCCACTAGCAACATCCATTTTCAGTGAATGCCTGCCCATAATTATACCTCTTTGACTAAGGGCTTTAATAATGGCCTTCCAACTGTGCTGAGAGCAAATGAAATCATGTTTTATTGCAGGAAACTGGAGACTATTTGGCATTGACTAAAGCAAATGTTTAACCCAAGGGCACTGTTGTACCACTGGTCATCATGAATCTCTTCTGTGTTTGGTTTATTAAGTTTCAAGATTTTACTGTCTGATGACTAATGCTTCCACAGTGGGGACTCTGGGCCCAAAGGGAAGACTTATTGGATCTGCAGTAATGGTATGTCATGAATACAGTGGACGTGGAAGAAAAGCTTCCTACTTGTCAAACGGGGGCAGGACAAGGGCTCTTTCAAATACACGGAGTCTCTGAACACCTCAAATATTCTTCTGTGTGGCCCGAGGATTAGGTTTTGGAAAGGGTGTAGCTCCCCAGAGAGAGGGGTTTATAGGTTCGCATTCTCACAGCATTACGTATGACGCTTGGAAATTGAGGAGGTGCATGTGGTTAGTATGCATGGATGGATAGCAGTGTATGTATATGGAAGAATGGATAGATGGGTGGATGGGAATTATATGGTCCTAAGAAGCCCTGATGGCATATTGGTGACACAGTGGGTTGTTGACTTCAATGTCAGGAGTTCAAAGTCACCAGCACATTTGCAAGAGGAAAACCAGGCTTTCTACTCCTGAAAGAGTTTCAGTCTCTGAAACGTGTGGGGGCAGTTCTTCCCTGTCCTATAGGGTCGCTGTGAATCAGATTGAACTCACCGGCAGTGAGTTGGGTTTGGCATTAGGTAGAGTCCTTGTGCAAATGGATGGTTCCACTTCTCATGGGAACCAGGATGATGATTAGCCCAAAGAAGGTAAATGTGCTTAAAATAGTCAATCACAGTCCCTATTTGGAGAAGTTTTAACTTTAATGTGTAATGAATAGTTATTTTTTTAAAGATATACTTTTCCAAAGGTAGAGACAAATATGTCAAGGCATCCTTCAAGTGATGATGATAGAGAAAACGCTCATCCCAATTCCTCTTAGACGGTCTAACCCTGCCGATGTCTGCTTAGATGTTATTATGTCAGTCTTCAGGAAGATGTTCCTGAACTTCGTGGCAGATTAAGTGCCGACTGTCTCCCCCAAGGATTCCATTGAGGGATTGAAAATATGAAACCAAGGTGGCTCTAACGCATAGTAATCTATGAATTCCACAGCAGCACGCCCTATGGTATTCTTGATCTTAAAAAAAAATCACCAGGACTTATTTTTACAAAACCATGAATGAGATTGAGCCAACTACCTTTATGTTTTTAATTGATGGTTAACCATTTGTGCCGCACAAAGACCTTTCAGAGGAAAACAATTTATATATGTATATATATACACATATACATACTTATACATATATGTGTATAATATATACATGAATATATATATATAAATAATGAATGTATGGTTGGTATGGTACCAAACACATCAGTGATATATATAGATAGCCATATATTTAAAATTAATACATATAACTTCAACTTGTCAATACTAGTCATTTGTCTCTCCATGAACCCAAATAATAAAATCATAAATATACACTCTTCTAATTTATCTATAAGAATAGAAGCTTGGGAATGATTACAAAATCACGTATGCATGTTATTTATTTATTATTTATATAAATAATGTCTTAGCCTGGGTCCTGTAAAGGAGAAAAACATATATATGTAATGAAATTGTGAGGAAACAACTCATTCAATTGCAGGCTGGCAAGTCTAAAATCTGTGGGCCAGGTGGCAGACTGGAGGCTCCTGGCAGTTTGGGTGACTGCAAGAGCTGGTGATCTAAATGTTCAATTCAAGAAGTAGGCTTGCATCCCAGAAACCAGAGATCAACTGATCAGAAGAGTACTGGATCAGAAAAAAAATGAGCTTTGCTTAATTTATATCCTGGAGGGAGAACTGACCCCTAGTGAAAATCTATAATGGATTACCTGCGAACAACAGATGACAATATTGAAGATGTATGTGTTACATCTGCCAAACTCAGTGCCTGACTACTTTTACATATAGCACGAAGCATCACAAATCCCTTAATTAAAGGAAAAGTGTTTATAGTAGATAATTAGTTTGATTGTTATTACATATTTTTATAAATATTATGTTAAAAGCATGTTACTTTTTTAACAGAAACGTTACTTTGCACATTTGTAAAACATAACGTTAAGCACTCAGCGATTGTTTTATCTATTTGCCTTTACTGAAAATTAATTCTTTGTGTTTTAATTTTAAGTAGCATAAATTAAGCTGCATTATTGAGATTCCGGTCATGGTTTTGGAACCCGAAAAGCTTATTCTTGTAATTAATCAGGAATTACTTTAAAAACCTTTTAGTGCAATTTGATGGATTTGGGGCTGATACAGATGTTAGATTTATGAGAGTTGGAATAATTGTATTTTAGGCATTTATAAAAATGGTGTCATCAGAAGCATTTCAGAATACTTTGTGAACTTAGTACTTAAGTAATTAGATACCACGGAAAGGTTTCTTTGTTTCTTAGACTATTATTCCAAGCCGTTGGTGGAAAATTCTCTCGCCTGTCTCGTCTTCTCGGGTCCCACCTCCAGAGGACCCTCGCTCACATCTTAAAGACTATGCACAATAGATGACTCGCAACAGGTGCTTGATAAACTAGCAGTTGAATGAGGAGTAAATGAGTAAGAAAGATGTGAAGATAAATGATTAAACCTTACAGTGCTGGTTATCTGAGGGAAATTCTTAAATAAAGTATAATTTGGAAGAGAACATAAGGCTGCAAGAAAGTATTTTTTAAACAATCATTTATTTTTCTTACCTATTTTGTTAGCTCTATGAAACTGAGAAAATTCATAAGGCCTCAAAGAAAGTTAAATTCACACAAGTTCATACTCAAGAAAGTAACATTTTAATCTTTTCAATATGTATATATATATTTCTACATAGACACAAAAGATTATGAGAAAATATTGAGACCGTTACCCTTGAATAAAAGATATAGCATGGTGTTTTTCATGTAAAACTGTATTCATCCTGGTATACATCTAATAGATATTCTGGTGCTGCTGCCGTGCGGTTCCAGGCAGTTGGTAGCTACAGGCCACCCTACGGGCAACGGAAGAAACCCCTGCTCGATCCTCTGCCATCATCATACTTGTTCTTACGTTTGAGCCATTCTTGTGTTTGCGTCTGTGTAATATATGGAATGTTCATATGTCTGGGTGTGGGTATGGAGGGGGGGGAGACAGAGACAGACATGAAGAGAGACAAGACAGAGAGAACTAGCAAGGCCTGGAGGGAGACTGATGGCACTCTTGGCTTCTTATGGAAAGGTTATGAGTCTGCACCCACCCCCAAGCTCTGCAGGGAAAAGGCTTGGCAGTCGACTTTCTTGAAGAAGGATAGCATAGAAAACTGAACGAGGCCATTGTACTGGGACACGTGGGGACTCTGGAAGTTTAAATCCATTTAATGCACCTAGTAAAAAAAACCATGTACGTTATGATCAATATGGGCATCTAAATATACATCCTTCACACACACCTTAACACACGAAGGTAAGTAAAAAAGTATTGCTAAAAAATGTATCGCTACAAAATCATAGATGCCATTATTGAACACAAAAATGAAAGGCATAGCTGTTTTTCTCACCCTATCCTTCATTTAGGTCTAGAGAAGTCTAGAGGTAGTGATTTTCTCTTCTTCCTCTATCTAAAAATTCTGCACTCTTTGCTTTCTACCACGTCAAAAAGACAATTTTGGTATCTTTGAGGATTTGAAATCCTGTTCCTTTTCTAGGTTCTTGGAGTTTCGGGCACAAAAAGAAATCTGAAGGAGCAAAATCAAGGCAGTAGTGTGGATAGGATAAACTTTCCCCACAATTTCCCTTAGCATTGTCCTTGCTACCCTCAATAAGTGAGCGGGTTCATTGTCATGGTGAATATATATATCTTCACTGGCCTTCTCGTCAACACTTTCCATTTTCTAAAAGAATTCTTCATAATACGTTTGATGATCATTCTATGCCCTTGAAGAAAATCTAGCAAGTTTATTCTGTGGAATCCTGAAAAATGGTTGTCATGACCATCTGAGTTGACCTTGAATTTGCCTGGTCTAGCAAATCATCTTTGAAGGCACTGTTTGGATTAGACCTCTTTACAAAAGCACCCTAAGGAGACTAAGACAAACGTATTACTGAGAGAATGTGTCTGCAGCCACCCACTAATTGCAAAGACATATCTAAGAATGTTTGGATGAATCCCATACATATATGACATAGAATCCAAGTAGCAGCATTTTTTTGCCCTTTGTAGATACTCTCATTTGTTTAGCCACCCTACGTTCTTGACCATTTGAATATTTTCAATCATTTTCCTTATATTTGTATAATCATCCATGTTTTCATGGATCTCTAACATTTTCTTAGGAATGGAAAAGGAAAAACGACCTGTTGATTGACTATAGGTAAAATTGCATTAGAGTTTAATTTAAATAAACAAGCGTGGACAGAAATGTGAAACTGTTCTGGAAAGGGAATGGACACTGGGGCGAGGTCTTAAGGAAGTCTAAAGGGAATGGATAAGATGGAAACAGAGACATGGCAGAATTGCAGACCTTTGGCCTTGGAAGGAATGAGTTTAAAGCGAGCTTTCATCTAATGACCTCTTTTGTGAGTGACCTAGGACGTGTGTCTTATTGGATGAAAGGAGCCCTAATGGCATAGTGGTTATGACGAGCTGCCCACCACAAGGCCAGCAGTTCAATAACAAGAGCTACCCCATGGGAGAAAGATGAAGCTTTCTACTCCTGTCAAGAGTTACAGTCTAGAAACCCACCAGTCAGTTCTTCTCTGTCCTATAGGGTTGAATGCCACTTGATGGCAGCGAATGAATGTGTTCTTGAATGAGAATGAGAGGTAAACAATACAGCTAGGACTTAAGGAATTAAAAATCAGTACAGCTATCTCTTTAAAGAGGGAATAAGTAAAGGGATATTAAATAATAGTACTAGCTTTATACCATTCATAGGCCCTGAACAAGGTTCATGACTTTAAGTGAATTAATACACTTAATTTTCATACCCTGAAGACTAGGACTTCAGATCAAGATACTGAAGCTCAGAGATGTTTAAAAATTAAAGAATATACAGTTACTACACCTGGAAGTCTGCTGAATAGGGGGCTAAATAGTCAATGAATCTTCTGAATAGTCAATGAATCTGCTCCCCTCCATTGAACCCCAGAAGCAATAATGAGCCTGACTTAAGAGCATACAAGATGACACCAAATGACACCTGAAAGTGCCATCTCCAAATTAGAAAACTGATGCTCCAGAACAAGACAGAAAAATCTTTATAGCAATCAATATTTACTCTTGTCCAAGTGGAGAAACAGGAAGAGTACTCGACACTTTTTCAACCCTGTTTTCTAACTTTCAGTTGGATGCACAATCAGAATTAAGCTCAAAAACTGTCATCTGCCCTTTGAGCCACTCTCCCCACCCCCAACACCAGACTCACCATTTCCATTAAGAGATTGGACCTTATTTCCAAGGCAGATAATTAAAATATGTTGTAATGAAATGGAAATGATAATGTATTATGCTAAGGAAGTCCACAGAGATTCGTTGCTGAAGTAGGTTGATGTTTTAATAGTGAAAAGATGTTCCTGATGAACCTGCCTGGGGCAGGATAATAGCTAGGTCTTGCTCAGGCTGAGGTTAAGAGTTGAATGCTGAATTTAATTTGGAAAAGTTTAATGACCTGGAAAAGAAAGTATAAAAATCCCTATGACAAGTGCAGAGGTTATTAGAAACATGTTAAGTTTTGCTTTTTATATGTGTTATAATTTTAATGCAGGGGATTTTTTTCTAAATGTCTAAATTATGCACTTGATAACCATGTTTTAACTTCAATGGCATGCAAGGTGTCTGTAAGGTAGAAGAGGAGAGAGAAAATACAAGGATCAATATAACTTCATAAATTCTCAGACCCTCAAAATTCTTCTCATTTTGTATATTCCGTAACATTTTATCTAATAGAACACCTTGAACCTAGTTTGTGCATATAGAACTGGATCTTCCAAAGGACTTAAACAGCAGTTCTATTTTCTGAAAGTTACAATTCTAGGAGTATTTGGGATTCAAAATATCCACTATTTCAGATGATCTGCTCCTGGAGGGCAGAGTCTACATTATGGCCCCAGAACAAAGTCTGCAATCTCAATGCTGAAAGAATTTGCCAATTGTTCCCATCAGTCTAGTCCAGGAATCTTCTGGTGGATTCATTTGGGTTTGAAATTTACCTCTGATATAGAGCTTATTAACATATAAATATGTATTATAGGCACTATTTATTTCCTGAAGGCCTGTTTTTCAGCAGTGACATTGGACAGATAATTGAGATGGCTAAACCTCTGAAAGATAATTAAAGAAGTTTTATGACATATTTGAGGTTTGGAAGAAACCTCAAGATGTCAGAGCACAAAAAAGATTATATAAATATCTGAATCTAAGCTTTTCGATTTTTTTCAGATGTAGAATCCTGGGTCATCATTATTAAATGAGGCCAACACGGGCTCCAGTGTTTTCACTTTGTAAACGAATAGACTTACTGACGGTGGCATGAAAGCCACCTCCCCTCTTGCCTCCTTTGAATCCATTGGTTTCCCCTCTGGTCCATCGAGTCCACTGGAGGCCTTGTCTCCCCTCTGGTCCATTGAGTCCACTGGAGGCCTTGTCTCCCCTCTGGTCCACTGAGTTTTCTGAGAGTATTTTCAAATCCTACTCAGAAGCTGGAATTCTGGTCTACCTTCTGAATAGTATGCTACTTTAGAATAGTTTTCTTGGAATAAGAATTTTTGTTAGACTATTGCTCCTAAATTCCATCTCAGATCCACATAAAAGGAGGGAGGTGATCTGAAGGCAAATCCCAGCTTTACCTTGGTGAATTGGGTGGCTCTGGGCCCATCACCTGATGATGCTTCTGCTCAGCGTCCTCATCTGTGAAAAAGAGATAACACAATTGTCTATTAAGGAAGTTTGTAAAAATACATTATTTAATATCACAAATATATTGTCTGAATTATTAATATTAGAGAGATATATAATAACAGTCAGGTAAAGCTCATCAGCTAAAATTACCTTTGGTCAAAGAACAAAATAAGTCAAGGATAAAACTAATAATCCTTCACAAATGACAAGTCCCATATAAAAACCAAGTACCTCCATGAATTCTGTTACCCATAGCAAGCCTACAAACACATCCTTAGTCTTGTTTTAAAGAAACAAACTGAGTTGGGGAAAGCGAAATTTGCTTATCCAAAGCCGTACACATCATGGTAATAGTTGTGATTGAAGCACATAATTCCAAGGTGTTTTGTCTCCTTGCTTTGTTTCCTAAAAACCATTCTTCTTCTCAGAGAAGACACACCTGCATAGTCATCTTGGCCAGAAAACCGAGAGGTCAACCTCTCCATTGTGTTCCTGCTCAATGTTGTTGACTGCAGGTGTTAAAATAAGAAGCGAAAATTGAGTGGACCCATTGACTGCACAATAGATCCGTTCAACCAGCTGCCAACTCTGAGTTCTAGGGTGCAATTTGACATTTCTGAGATGGGCCCCGTGAGCACTTAAGGACATCAGTACCCCAGTTGGTGGGCGGGAGGTGACCTTTTCTTTCCTTGGCTCCATGACTTAACATTAGCAGAGCCAAGAAAAGCTCTCCATTAAAAGCACGAGCTTTTTACCTCCTTCGGCATAACTAGCCAGCAGTGTTCTATCAAAAGCCATGTACAGAATAAAAGGTTTTCTTTTCCTGTTGTTTACACATCAGTCTGTGACTTTTTCTCCCACTTTGCTTGTCGATTCAAGGAAAGTCTTTTCAACAATCCTGCTGGAGGTTCGATGTAAAAGACGAAGTCTCCCAGCTGGGGTTAGCAACGACAGAGAGCTCTGGCTCTCCCGTCACAGATTTGATCTTAAGCACCTTTCCGAGAAGAATCTGTGACCTTGGGACAAATACTTATTTTCCATGATTCTCAGGTTCCTTTGCTATGGAATGAAGAATGTCAACACATCATTCCCAAGGTTTTTGCTTAACAGATAAGTTGTCAATCCAACCGATGCTTCGTCCCATAGCATCATCCCAGATGGAAGCCAAAATTCCTTTTCCTGAACTCTCTGGATCATTTGTGTAGACTTCCTTGTCTTTGTTGTTGCTGTTTTGTTTGTATGTTTGTTGGTTTGTCTTGATTAGGTGGAAGTCTTGTGTGGGAGGTTAACACGCCAAAAATAAGCAGATGCAGCAAAGCACCATGTAGAGTACTTAAAGGTTATCAAAAAAGCATTTTGGGTGGTCTTCTGTCAGAGATGTTGCACCTCCACAGGATAAGTAGACAAATGAAGAAGAGTGTGAGTTCAGTGTCACCTTAGATGCATCCAACTTTCCACTAATTATACAGCACAGGCAAGCATAGTTACACTGTGGGCTATTTTATTCCATAGGGGGCAATATCAGTTCCTACTTCATATAGCTTATATAGATTTTCAAAGAATTCTTTAAAATAAAGCACTCAAAAGAGTCTCTGGTACTTAGTAAGTGCTCAGAAACCCTTCGCTTTTAGTGAAGCTAATTTCCAAAATTGAATATAGATTGAAGAAGGAACATTTAGAGTATACAAGCTCCCAGTTGGTCCATGGAACTAAAACAAGCCCTAGTGGAAATACCAGCTTCCTGCTAGCTTCTCGGGTGTTGGTGTAAGACACTGGGTAACTGAGCACATACTCTGTTCCATGCTCTTAGAAAAACATCTTCCATGTACATTATCATATTGTATGAAGGTGTTATGACTTTTATTACCCCATAAATCAAGAATTTCTTAGCTCGGCCAAGATAATGAAGTCAGTAATAAGAAAGGTCTAAATTAGAATGTAAATTTTCTGATCATTTCTGCTGCCTCCACTGAGCTTTTGGTGAAAATCTTGGGTTCTCTAAACTGAGTGAGCATGCGTGGAGTCTGATCCACCTCCCAGCCCCTTCTAAAAACATATTTAGCATTCCTTTTATTGACCAAATAAAAGACCACTTATTTTTAAAATGCATAAACTGTGAATGGTATGATAAAAAATGGATGCATCCTTGTAATTATGCAAACTAACTCCGTTAGCGTACATACCTATATCTTTAGTACATGGCTTTACATCCTTTGGATATCCTTTTGGGAGAGGCTAGGTCCTGGAAAGGGACATACTGGAAAAGTAGAAAGCTGGCGACAAAGGGGAAGACCTTCAAGGACCTGGATGAACATGGTGGCCATGACAATCAGCTCCAGCATAAGGACCATTGTGGTGGAGTGACATTTCTGAGTATGGCTCATTTAGCTAGGTCTGAGCAGTTCCCACCAAATTATTAGGCGAGAGTTAGCCATAGTCGGGAATAGGAATGAATAGAGGGGACTGGTGAGTTTTACTTACAACCCCCTCTGGCTGTAAAGAGAAGCCAGTTTCTGAAATAGGAACAGAGAGTAATCTCAGGATTATTAGATGTGGGACATGTTTGAGATCTCTGTCTTAAGTGGCTGAGGCCAAAACCAGAGACACCAGAGGCCAAGGCACGGAGGGCCAGAGACAGACAGCAGAACAACGCCAAGACTATGAGACTCTCTAACACAGATTAGCAGGCAGCCTTCGTTACCCACAGAGGCCGAGGCCAAGAGACCTCATGGTGGAGAAGCTGCGGACTAGAGAGAAGGCCTTGGCTGTTAGCTGAGTAGAGGTGTTGCTATGGGCCGATCACTGTATCCTTGTTGTTTACTTATGATGGCTTGAAGGAGCGCATTAGCTTCCTGTGTCAGTCCCCATGATGGTGATTTTGTCTCTGTGTTCTGCATGGCCATTGCTACATATTACCTAACCCAGCGGAGTAGGGTGTGAGAAGAAGAGTGGTTGGTATCAGACTAGGTAAAGGAAGATGGAGAATGGAGACACGCCTGTCTTCTGCCTCATGGGAAGTCAGCAATGGCCTCATGTCATCATTTAAGACGTCTTGGGAAGGATGGCTCAAGACTGGGCAGCATTTTGTTTCACTGTACGGACCACTGCGATGAGTTGGAACCTACTCGATGGGACCTAACAACATCAAAAAGAACTGTCCCCAGCAGCTGCAGTGCTCTCTGTCAAGTACATGGACAGCATCCCCTTCTGCAGCCTCTGCTTTCCTTGAGCTTACGTAGCTCACTGTTTCTCTGGGAACCTGGGAACTGGTGGAGGAAGCTCTGTTGCCATTCCCTACTGTGTAGGACTGGGTTCCGCCTCTCCACCGAAAAATTAGCTAACGCTCACTGTCACACCTGTAGATTTGGCCACTTAAGCGCTTGAGAGCATAATTAGAGACTGTGAAAAGAATCAATAGAGTAAATGGGAACATTGATGTAGATTCATTTGTAACTCAAGACAGAGAAAGTCAATAGCTCAGTGGTTGAGGGCAATTGCATGGAAAACATTACCATTTCTCAGAAGGCAAGTGAGTATGGAGGGAAGAAGGTCAAGGGTGATCCTGTGAGGGGAAAGCTTGCTGCTAGTACGTGCCACACTTCCCACTGAAACGGGAGATCTGTTCATCAGTTCATGACCTGGACGCATAGCAAGCACCTGACCCAGGAAGGTAGTGAATTCAAACAAAATGGAGCTGTGAAAAGGAATTTCCCCTGTTACATAGTAATAATATCTGTTAGCTGACGCATCAGCAGCAATGTAATGTGAATATTATAAATATTATAGATGCGTTTTTAAATGAATTTGGAGAGTTTTACACTTTGCATGTTATTGTAACTCATCAAGTCTCTTGAAAAGGCACACGGTTGTGATGTGACACATAATGGCACTGCATTTCAGTCAGCGTTTCCGAGATGTCCCTGCTACATTTGTTAGAATAGCGGCCTCTTTGTTCTGTGTAACTGAGGATCCTCCCTCATTTCCTTCTGACTGCTCTGCTCATCCAGGGGACTAATATGTCAGCACAGATGGGAGATGTCTAGTGAGCTGCATGGTGTTATATTTGTTGACAATTAAATTTACGAGGTATTTTCATACATTGCTTTTTAGCTTACCTCATAGATGAGTTTAAATTGTAAGGGCAAAGTTTATGTATTCAATTCCATAATGGGCTCATGTCTACATTTATATCAGATTACTTTCCTTCATCTTGCCAAAATACCTTGGTTAAATTTGGGTTGATGGAATATCCACCATGTTTAACCTTTGATTTAAGTATTTCCACACAGAACTGCCTGAATTGAAACCGCATTTTCTAGATTGAGCATTGATAAAATGTCTATAAATAAACCAATAAATAAATCGCGGTGGTAAAGCTCCATTAAATACAACTGGATAGTTCTTTGAAGGACTGTTCTTTTTCTACAGATGTTTTCTGGTTATTTAAACACCTAATCATATAGACTCTGAATTAAGCTGAGGTTTATTTTTCTCCACATAGGCATAGGCTATGTAAGGGTGCTTCCTTGGGCATAAGAAGAGTTATTTGCAGTCCTTCTAGAACAGAACTAACAGGGCCCCATTCACTTACAAGAGCAAGGCTATTCTTTTTTTTTATTTTTATTTTAACAATTTATTGGGGCTGATACAATTCTTTTCACAGTTCATACATATACATACATCAATTGTATAAAGCACATCTGTACAGTCTTTGCCCTAATCATTTTTTTCTCTTTTCTTCTTTTACATTTTATTAGGGACTCAAACAACTCTTACCACAATCCATACATATACATACATCAATTGTATAAAGCACATCCATACATTCCCTGCCCCAATCATTCTCAAGGCATTTGCTCTCCACTTAAGCCCCTTGCATCAGGTCCTCTTTTTTCCCCCCCTCCCTCCCCTTTCCCCCCTCCCTCATATGCCCTTGGTAATTTATACATCGTTATTTTGTCATATCTTGCCCTATCTGGAGTCTCCCTTCCCCCATTCTCTGCTGTCCCTCTCCCAGGGAAGAGGTCACATGTGGATCCTTGTAATCAGTTCCCCCTTTCCAACCCACTCACCCTCCACTCTCCCAGCATCGTCCCTCACACCCTTGGTCCTGAAGGTATCATCCACCCTGGATTCCCTGTACCTCCAACCCTCATATGTACCAGTGTACAGCCTCTGTCCTATCCAGCCCTGCAAGGTAGAATTCGGATCATGGTAGTTGGGGGGAGGAAGCATCCAGGATCTGGGGGAAAGCTGTGTTCTTCATCGATACTACCTCACACCCTAATTAACCCATCTCCTCTCCTAAACCCCTCTATGAGGGGATCTCCATTGGCCGACACTTGGGCCTTGGGTCTCCACTCTGCACTTCCCCCTTCATTTAATATGATATATATATATATACATATATACACATACATATATACACATACATACACACACATATCTTTCTTTTTTTTTGCATGATGCCTTATACCTGGTCCCTTGGGCACCTAGTGATCTCACTGGCCAGTGTGCTTCTTCCATGTGGGCTTATTTGCTTCTGAGCTAGATGGCCGCTTGTTCACCTTCAAGCCAGCAAGGCTATTCTTGAGGAGAACTCTTTTACGCTATTTGACATATGAAATCAAGGCATAAACATGTACAGATTTGTAACAGCATAATGGCAACCAAAACGGTATGTAGTTACATAGATAGATAGGTATACATATCTGTATACATATGTGATTAAGATGGCACAGGTAAATATATTCATGTGTCGGTGTAGGTCGATCCGTAAGTATATGCATATCTGAGAGGGTTTCAAAAAGTTTGTGGGGAAAATACTTTATCTTTGAACCCCTTTTCCATGAGATTTGTGGGGCCCCTTCATATGTGCTTGTGTGTTGTAGAGATTTCCGCAATATATCCAAACAACTCCTGAGATTGACTTCCTGGGTGGAAAGACTGGGATCCATAGTCAGGTAGAACCATGTGGTCCATTGGCAGAGCTTAGTTCATAAGGATTTTGTTCTAGATCTAGTTTACTGAGCAATGGCTGGAGTCTTAAGAGCCAGGAAGCAGTCATCTAAGACAATTCTTGGTTGCAACTCATTTGAAACATAAGAGGCTAGAGGACACCAAAAACTTAAAGAAGAATCCAGTTTGTGGGATTTTCAATCTTCATAAAACAGTACCTCTTCTAACCCAAATCAGAAGTGCTAGATGGTGAATGGCTACATGACTAAATATTCTGACCAGGCACATAATAAGTAGGTCTTGGAAAGAATGGGAGGAAAATAGAGAACAAAGATCATATAGAGAGGTCTAAATACAGGCATGTACATATGTAAAGATATTTATATATGACAATGGGGAAATAGATCTATGTGCACATATTCATAGGTTTAGTAGTAAGGTCACAGATGGACACTGGGCCTCCTCTCAGGTATTCCCTCAATTCAAGAACACTTTCTTCTATTAAACTGGCATTCCTTGATGCTCACCTACCTGACATGATCACTAAAGACAAAGCAGTGCATAAGCAAATGTGGTGAAGAGACCTGATGGTGCCTGGCTATCAAAAGTTATAACATCTGGGGTCTTAAAGGCTTGAAGATAAACAAACATACATCTAGCTAAGAAGCAACAAAGTCCACATGGAAGAAGCACAGCAATCTGTGTGATCATGAGGTGGCAATGGGATCAGATATCACGCATCAAAAAACAAAAATCATATCGCTGTGAATGAGAGGGAGTGCAGAGTGGAGACCCAAAGCCCATCTGTAGGCAACTGGACATCCCCTTACCAAAGGGTCGTGGGGAGGAGATGAGCCAGTCAGGATGCAGTGTAGCAACAATGAAACATACAACTTTCCTGCAGTTCTTCAATGCTTCCTCACCCATACTAACATGATCCCAATTCTATCTTATAAATCCGACTAGACCAGAGGATGTACACTTTCACAAATAAGAACTGGAAATACAGGGAATCCAGGACAGATAAACTCTTAAGGACCAATAAAGAGAGTGGCGATACCAGGAGGGGAATGGGAAGTGGGGTAGAAGGGGGAACCTACCACAAGGATCTACATATAACCCCCTCCCGGGGGGATGGACAACAGAAAAGTGGGTGAGGGGAGATGTCAGACAGTATAAGACACGACAAAATAATAGTAATTTATAAATAATCAAGGGTTTGTGAGGGAGGGGGGCAGGCAGGGAGGGGGGAAATGAGGCGCTGATACCAAGGGCTCAAGTAGAAAGCAAATGTTTTGAGGATGAGGATGGCAACAAATGTACAAATGTGCTTGACACAATGGATGGATGGATGGATTGTGATTAATTGCATGAGCCCCCAAGGAAATGATTTTAAAAAGAAAAAAATATCACACCACTTAGAAAGACCAGACCAACTGTATTGCTAGAGAACAGATAAACTCCTGAGATGATGACCCTGAATACACATTGAACTTGGAGCTGAAGCTAGTTCTAGAGGTCACCGTCAGCCAAGTAATAGATTGACTTATAACCCAGAGTAATGTCCTCCCTCAAATAATCCTCCGTATCACTAAGTAGTCAACATTTGGCCCAAAGAAAAGCTGCCAGGGTCAGAAGAAGGGAAGCTAGAACTTTCCATGGAAAGAGACCAAACCGAATGACAATAATGAGCATGCTGACTGACTCATGTTATCTTTGGAACCAATGTCATTGAACAGTTCACTTGCAAAAATGTTAAATGGGAACCTAAGTTGCTGTGCAAATTTTAACCCCAAACGCAGCAAAATGTTATTTAAAAAGTAAACTAGAAATATCACAAGAGAGATTGAGAGCAGAGACAGATACAGACATGCTATAGTTCTTACCTTGACCCAGTACCCACCCCCCATCCACCCACCCACCCACTTCCCCCAGGCTGCTGTGACTGTAAGTACCATTACTTTCTGATATAAATTTCCCAACTCTTTGGAAGATTTCATGAATACTATTGATATTCCTGAAAAAAACCACTAATCTGTCAGTAGTTGTTGAAAATTAATCTTCCCACTACTTAGACCCACTGAATGGTCTCCAGCTGTAGGAAGCATAACTACATGATTTATATGATGCCTTCCTTCATTTACTTATCTCTTTATAGCCTGCCTAGTCTATGAGTAAGGGGACTCCCTGCCCCTTGATTTGACCAGGGGTGTCTTGTTCTGGTGCTGCTGGGGCAAGGAGTTCCACGTTTGCAGCCATCAAAAATCAGGTGGTAGACAGAGCTAATGACTTTTCGTGGAGGGCAACAGAAAGGTCAGTTACTTGCAGTTACTTCGAAGCCCCTGTTGCTTACTCGCTGCCATTCCCCCAGAGACAAAGATTCCTCAATCAACATCTTCTGATTATCCAACATTGCTAGGGTAAAGGCAAAGATAAAAAGCATGCAACACAGAATTGTTCAAGTATGTAAAATTAGTTTTCTTTCATGTTTATTCTGGGGGAAAAATGTCCTTTTGCTCAAACCAATGAACAGATGAATCATATTAGGGACATCCTTTATTTTAAATGAATACTCATTTACTCCCCAGTAGGCAAGGCAGTGGAAAAGCAGCCCAGCTCCGTAATGCTGATTCCTGAGAGCATTGGGGAGTTTGATTCCTTGAGGATATTGAGGTGGCTTCATGAGCGTCTCAGCGGAGTCATGACTCACGGCCTAATTTCCATCGCAGTACTTGTCTGTTCACAAAGGAAATAAGTGAATGCAACTGCCATTGTCAGGAAGAATTGGAGAGGGTGGTTCCTCATCTTTGTCACCCTTGGTCTCATGGTTAATCATGCAGTTTTTATATGCTGAGGAGAGAGGGCGGGCATCAGGAGGGCATTCACTTTGCATTTTGTCACAATTTCAAAAAAAAGGGGGCTTTAGATCCCATTATAAAATTTTAAGTTTACATAATCAAAGAAGAGTGATTCCTGGGGGCCTCTGGCTGGCTAATCTTAAAGGGGTAATCATACTTTGAGGTCATTTTTTATCTTTTGATACAGCATTTTCTTTTTTTTAATTTAATCATTTTATTGGGAGATCTTACAGATATCATAACATTCCATAATCTACAAAAATTAAGCATAATTGCACAAGTGCTACTACTGTGAGTTTCAAAAAATTTTCTTACTTCTTGAACTCTTTGATGTCAATTCCCTTTTATCCCCTCCCCCATCCTTCCCCCTAGGAACCCATGTGGTTATTGTTATAGATTGTTATTATTATTCTACTATATATACATATTAGCCATACCTTACCCTATGTAACATATCCATGTGTCTACAATTCTGTTATTTGCTTGCCTTGAGTGAGGTTATACCACTTTGGGGGTCGAATGACCCTTTCATAGGGGTCACCTAAGACCATCAGAAAACACATATTTCCGATGGTCTTATGAACCAAGACACTATTCCTCTATCCGTCTCCAGGTGAGTCCACCCACATGCAGATACACCCATATATGAGTACCCCGGTGTGAAGACTGTGACCTATGCTACACCATGTTTCAAGACAAAATTTCCTTTATTTGTAATTAGAAGTAAATATTTCACAATATATAATTACATATTGTTTTTGTGATTAATCACAATGCTTTAATTATGTTAACTTTGTAACAATGAAAATACATCCGGCATATCAGATATTTACATAACAATTCATAACAGTAGCCAAATGACAGATACGAAGTAGCAACAAAAATAATTTTATGATTGGGGTCACCACAACCTGAGGGACTGTAGTAAACTGTAGTTAGGGGTTGCAGCAGTAGGAAGGTGGAGACCCTCTGGGTTATACAGTCATCATTGCTATCAAATTCCTCTTCCTCCCTTTTCCCCCTCCTCTCTTCCTGTGCCTTCTAGGCATCCTGACTCTGGTGCTGTTTCTGAAGGGTTTAACCATTCTGGCTTTCTACATCGAATGATCTTAATTATATAAATGAACACACATAGGTCTAACAATATGAATGAAAAAAAACAATATGAATGAAGTACGACAGAAACCTTAATAATAAGGGGAGAAAATATTAAAGAACCAGTGGTATCCTCTCCATGTGGCCCTTCTGTGAGGGACTGTCCAATTGTTTTACAGGTAGATTTTTGGTCTCTACTTTGTCCATGCTCCTTCCTATCAATTTTATTGCTTGTTTCTCGATTTCTGATACCTATTCCCATCAACCACTCATGATCACACAGACTGGTGTGCTTCTTCCATGTGAACTTTGTTGGTACCCTGCTAGGTGGCTGCTTATTTGATTACATAATTTTAAACCCCCGATGCTATATCTTTTAATACATGGGCTCCATCAGCTTTCTTCACCACATTTGCTTATGTACCCATTTGTCTTTAGGGATTATGTTGGGAAGATGAGTATCATACTGTGCCACCTTATTAGAAAAAACAATTCTTGTACATAAGTAAGAGTTAAGTAGATGCCCAAAGTCCATCTACCTTATTGTTGCATTTATATGCATGCACATGTATAGAAAAATATACCTATATTTATGTATTTACATATGCATTTATAATTATACCTATATATAATGTTTGCTTTCTTCTTCTTTCCTCTTTATCTTTTTTCTTTCCCGCTGCCCTGCTATCATGTTTACCCACGTTCACCTCTCAGTAATTCCTCTCAGCCACTTTTTGATTGATCAAATACGACCAAGAACCCTATCTTCTCCTCACATCAGTTTTTATAATTGGATCACTTCTCCTCCCTTCCCATGACTTCCCCCCATTCTCCCTGAAACCGCCAGTCCTGTGGTTATCTCCAGGAGATTGTTTATCCTGCCTATTTTATATAGATAGATAAAAAAAGGTGGGCGGGGAGACCCTGTGGATAATTCCAAGTCAAACTGATATCTTGACCCAGAGGAGATGGGTGTCTCTCTGCTCAAAAGCGAGCAGGACCTGGTACAGTCCCTCAGCCCAATCGAATGGATATGATATCAAAGTATACAAAGTGTACATCTGAGGAAAAAGTGAAAATATCATTATTTGCAGACCACCTGCTTTTATATACTCAGAACACCAAATTCTCCGCAATAGAAGTACTGGACATCATAGAGGTATAAGGTAGAGTGGCAGGATACATGATCAACAAGCAGAAGTCAATTGGATTGCCACATACAACTGGTGAGATTACAGAAAAGAGATCAATAAGCAATATCCAAGCATAAAGTGAACTATCTAGGGATATACCTAACCCCAAACAAAATACCTGTATGAGGCTAACTGTAGAAAATTATTACAAGAAACCTTCACAAAAGGAAGAATATTCCATGCTCATGGATCAGAAGGCACAATATTGTAAAGATGGCAATCCTACCTAAGGCACCATATAAATTCAGTGCAATCCTGATACAAATACCAGCATCTGTTCTCAAAGAAATGGAAAAACTGATCGCCAGCTTCACATGGAAAGAGAAGAAGCCCAGAGTTGGCAAGTGATTCCTCAAGAAGAAGAATAAAGTAGGCAGGCTTTCCTTACCAGATTTTAAAACTTACTGTACAGCCACCCTTGTCAAAACAGCATGGTACTGCTAGAATGAAAAGCACTGGGACTATGGGTAAGAACAGAAAATCAAGAAATAAAAACAGCAGCATACAACCAACTGATCTTTGACCCTTTGACCCCAAAACCTCAATTGGGAAGCAGATGCCCTCTTTAAAAAATAGTGTGGATACCAACCTGCAGAAGAATGGAGCACGATCCTGACTTCGCTCCACACACAAGAGTAAATTCAAGGTGGATCACAGACCTCGAGATAAAATCCCAAACTATCAGGATCATCAATGAAAATGATGGTCAAAACCTTAGTGCGGCAAATACCTGGGCTCTCAGAAGGAAGGAAGAATACACACATAGAGGAAGATAAAGTAGACAAGTGGGACATACTAAAGATAAAGCATTTTTGTACATCAAAAGAATTCAGAAAGAGAGCAATAAGAGAGCCCACAGACTGGGAAAAGATATTTAGTATCAGATAAAGGGCTTATAACTAAAATCTACAGAATCCTACAAGCCTACACGAAAAAAATGAATAGCCCACTGAGGAGGTGTATAAAAGACTTGAACAGACGTCCACAAGGGAGGAAACCTGAGTGGACAATAAACATGAGAAAATGTTCCTGATCATTAGTCATCCGGGAAATGCAAGTTCAAACAACTATGAGATATCACCTAATATCCGCAAAAATAGCCCAATTCACAAATAAAACAAAACAAGAAAAACAGAAAGCAAAAACTGTTGGAAGGGTGTGGTGAGACTGAGGTCAATTTTAAGAAACGATCAGCAAATAGATGGTTGACATATAATCAATGTATTCCCACAATATTAAAAGGTAGAAAACTTCAGCTGGATACAGGGATTCATTGTAGACATACTTCCTGGTGGAGTGGCACAGTTAGAGCAATCTCCAGCCTTCATGCCTATGGTAGAGTGAATGATGCCAATCAGAGAATTTGATAATGGAAAGTAATTGGAATCAGGAAACATCCTAAATAAATATTTGTAAGAGAGTCCATTGAGGTATACTGGACATAAATTTAACCTATTTGAAACTCTATATATTTAAAGCATCCATGATAATATTCTGCTAGTACAACTGTGTAATATAAGAAATCATGTAGATATTAGAAAAAACCCTGAAATTTGGTTGTAGAAAAACTACATGCTTATTCTATGTATAAAGTTAAGTTGTAAAATTGCTATAAACTCATAATATCTTTTAAACTAAAAATATCAAACTGTGAAACTGTTACTTCCCTGCATTCCCTTGATCTAGTTTATGCATTTCTAAATGTGCTATTTCCCTCTCCCTAAGCCTTGCCGTACGAACTCTGCCCTCAGATTTAAACTAAATTTACAGTCGATTTGGCATCCTCAAGGGACTTGATTTTTTTCCCCCTCTTAAATGTTCTTTGAGTTTTGGGAACAAAGGGACAAGTAGAGAGCTGCAGGGGGGATGCCGGCAGTCAGGTATTTTCAACCAAATTCTCGCTGGACAGCCCATACGCCACTAGAAGAATGATCAGGTTCATTGTTGTGCTGGAAATATATTCCTCAATGCAATGCGGTTTCCAATATTCTTAAAATTCCATGATCATTCTGTGTTCTTCAAGGAAATCTTTCAAGATAGTTACTGCTGTTCTTGTTAGATGCCATTGGGTCAGTTCCAGCCCCACAGACCCTGTGCACAAAAGAACAACACACTGTCCAGCCCCTTGTATTCACTCAGTTGTTCCTGTGCTTAAACCCACAAGTCTCAAACATAAGA
The DNA here is from genome assembly GCF_050624435.1 of Tenrec ecaudatus. Taxonomy (NCBI): domain Eukaryota; kingdom Metazoa; phylum Chordata; class Mammalia; order Afrosoricida; family Tenrecidae; genus Tenrec; species Tenrec ecaudatus. The sequence continues at coordinate 202,654,980 of NC_134532.1, forward strand.
TAAAATGTTCCATTATCATTACCCCCTTAGAATTCCAAAAGAATAGTTAACATACTCTCCTGAATTGATCATCTGGACTTCATTAAAATGGCCCAGGAGAACCTCACAGAAGCCACCTTTTAAATTGGACGGGTTTGTTTGTTTGTTTACCTCACACTAATGAGATTTAAGACAAGGGTATTCCTGAGTGAACTTGTCTTCAATTATCCACTAATTGCAGTGGCCTGTTTGCTTGGAATAAACCCTTATGTGTATGAACTGGGACCATATCAGCATTATTTCATTACTTACCTTTGTATGTCAAGGATCCTTGGTATATGTAGTGGTTACCAGCCAGACTGCTAACTTCTAGGTTAGCTGATCGAAACCACCAGATGCTTATGGGAAAAAGGTAAGGCCTTCTATACCATCTCAGAAACACACAAGGGCAATTCTATCCCATCCTATGTATCGTCATGATAAGTTGGAATTGACTCACTGGCTTGGAGTTTGATATTTTGGTCTTGAATGTCAGACTACTTTCTCCTCTGTCATTGTTCCCATACCTTTATTTAACAAATTTTAGCCATTCCATCTTACTTCTTCCAATGTGGAATTGTATGATTTACAATCCTTCGGTGACTGATGCTGGTATGCTTCTTCCATGTGGACTTAGTTGACATCTCATTTAGATGGCTGCTTGTTCGGAGACAAGCTCAGATGCTATTTTATCTGATACCTGGGGACCCACTAGTTTCTTCACGACACTTCACTACAGTACCCGGATCTCTCGTGTTCCCTTCCTTGGGACGAGTATCAAGCAGGGTCATAATGTAAGAACTAATTGTTCTTAGATTGGAGCTAGGAATTAGTGCAAATTCAGAACCCATTTCTGGATCTGTGTTTTTTGTTTGTTTGTTTGGTTGGTTGGTTGGTTGGTTGGTTGGTTGGTTGGTTGGTTTTTATCTGCCTTTGACTCCCTTTAGAGACCGCCTTGGTAATTTGTGGTAGAGAGTCTTATTGATCATTCCCTGTGGCAAAAATCTTCCATTAAGATTGCTAGCAATTAGCCCCTGGTACTAATTTGTTAAAGCAAGGTTGAGAGTAGGATATCTGAGCCCACATAGATTAACTCCACATTGCGATATCTGAATTACTCACTTGTACAGAATCAATCCTTTTGTGGCTGGACTAACAATGGGAGTTGGTTGTCAGGAAATGTTTACAATAACATTCACTGAGAATGTCAGTCACACGTTTGCCAGAATAATACTCTTAGTCGGCATCAGCTTCTAGGTACATTTAAGGTAAAGAATAGCCCAAAGGTTTTGCTGATGGATTACAGTTGGACTCTGAGAGGCAAAAGAGGTGCAGTACGATTCAAATATAGTATGTGAAGTACGAGCACGACACTGCCATTTGCCGGGATAGAAAGAGTATCAGAGGGGTGAGCGTGAGGAGGAAAGAAGAGAGAGAGCATGCTAAATTGAGATAAATAGAATGAGATATATAGAATGGATTCACGTGATAGATAAATGGGATTAGTACTCAGTGGAGAATATCACCCATATGTTTTTACCAACACTATAATAAAAGTGCATCAAATGTTCTGTCACCAACCATCCTCATTTATCATCTGACTTTCACATGCATATCATACTATTTCAAAAGCCATGGCTCGGGTATTGTGTGTTGTTAGGTTCCATCAGGTGGTTCTGAATGATATGTAGCCATCAACACAATACAACAGAATAAAACACTGCCTGGTCCCGAGTCATCACAGCCGTACCGGTAATGGTTGGGCCCGCTGATAGAGCCACTGTGTCAGTCCATCCCACGGAGGGGCTTCCTCTTTTTGCTACCCTTCTACTTTACCAAGGATGATGGCCTTCTCCAGGCACTGGTCTCTGTCGACAACATGTGTAAAGTGCATGAGGCAACGTTTTCCCCATCATCGCTCATTCGCAGCATTCTGACTGTAGGATGCGTAGATGCCATAAACTGGCATAGTTCCAGATCAGTGGTTCTCAGCCTTCCCAATGTTGTGACCCTTTCCTACAGTTCCTCATGCTGTGGTAACCCCCAAAACAAAAAAATTATTTTCATTGCTATTTTATAACTGTAATTTTGCTACTGTTATGAATCGGGTGACCCTGTGAAAAGGTCGTTTGACCCCCAAAGAGGTTGCGACCCACAGGTTGAGAACACCTGGTCTAGACGTGTCATCACAGAGGTGGGTGTATGTAGAGAAGTAGATTCAAGGATTGAACCTCAGCCGTTCTCTAGTATTTTGACACGAGAAGGTGGAGGACTCTGTGTTGGCATCTAGAACAGTAGGATGACACCCAAATGGTGCTGCCATCAAAGAGGATTGGTTAAAGTGTTCCCAGGAGCAAATAGTGACCAATTTTATTGAAAGCTGCCAATAAACAGAAAAAGACAGATTATTCAATCAGCAACATTGTAAGACCTTGACATGAAAAATTTTACCTAAGTAAAATTGATGAGAATACTCTTAAGGGACTTTGGAGGTGTGACGCATATCACTAACAAAAGGATAGTCTCTTTAGTATATAAAGAGCATCAAGAAATTTAGAACAAAGTGAAGAGAAACGCAGAAAAATAGGCAAGAGATATATAAAGACAGCTAATAGGGATTTTTTAAAAAAAGCAATGCTCTTTAACTACCTAGGAAAAAATTCAGAATGTCATTCATAATCATCAAAAGGCTAATTAAAATTACATAGAAATACTGTGTTTGTCAATCTGTACAAAATATGACAGCACATCAGTTGACAAGGCTTCAAAAAATGTTGATGAAGAAAATAGAAAATGGTATAACTCCCAAGAAGAGAAATTTGGCAGTGATGTGTTAAATAAATGACAAATGCCTTTACCTTTTTAAGCAATTGTCAGTGGAAGCTAGCTCCTAACACATCATTATGGGTCCGGTAGGCTCAATCATACAGCGATAATAAGTAAAGACCATAGTAAAGTTATAGAGAACATGAGAAATAGAAGTATTGAAATAAATGGAGTCAGACACAATTCATGGTAGCATGCTCACCTCAGCCCCGCTTGGTGATTCACAATAATAAGTAAAGACCATAGTAAAGTGATAGAGAGCATGAGAAATAGAAGAGAAGTATTGAAATAAATGGCCTCAGACACAATTCATGGTAGCATGTTCACCTCAGCCCCGCTTGGTGGTCCATGTGTAGGGAGAGAGAGATCTTTAATGCTAGCCCAGGCTTTTTATATTCTCTGGGGACATCCAAGCCCCCTAATTACAGGTGAGGACATATGTCACAGGAAGGGCTGTGCTATAGATAATACTGTAATGAGGGGGGTGGTCTAGGGACATAAATGCAATAGGAAGAGGAGGGATTGGAGGTATACATGTGACAAGATAGGCAGATCCTAGATTCAAGATGGCAGCCTAGCCTTAGTCATCCTTGGCCGGGTTTGACCTCTCTGGGGTCTCCTACAAGGAAACAGACAACTACTATCCTTATCAGAAGGGAGTGGGCCCTACTTGTTGTGGGATGAACAGTGGTGTCTGCTTGCTCTAGATGGCTGATAGCTCTTAGGGAGACTAACCCCTGATCTACTCCTGATGATCTCCAAGTGTGTAGTCATTCGCAAGCAGCTAAGTTTAGCGTATATTTGGGGGAGACAACTTGAGAGAAATCCTTCTGTTTCCCACTGGCACTCATCATACTAGTTGAGATATATCCTGTCCATGCACCTCAAGACATATGAAATCCCACATAAACAAAAGGCTAATTATGGTGATATCTTTCATAACAGCACATATGTTCAATGATAGAGGAAGGATTGACTAATAATGTCATGTCTGCACAAGCCTGTGTTAGGATGTGGTGTCTAAAGAACTCTTTATCAAGAAGCAACTTTACACCAAGAAAACACCCCAGCCCTGTCCAACTCAAGTCACTAGGCCCTTTGCTAACTGGGCCCTCTTTAGACTCAAGTAGCCAAAGGCTGATGATGCAGAAAGGTGAAGCAGAAATCTGGGAGATCGTAGGCTGGTGGGTGCAGAGTCACACAAACCCAAGGTCAGTGGAAACATGATGGGGCTCCAATCACTCTCCTGATTGGATGGCCCAATTGAGGCCACCCCTAAGTGCAGACAGAGTCCAGCAAACTGGAAGACAAAGGGGCAAAAGAAACAGTTCCCAGTGTCTCTCAGTCTTATACAGAAGGCCACACCCTGAAGGAAGTGTCATCACGCTACCACTTGATTGACAGACTGGGCTCTTCCCCGACCTCCAAATAAATTCCATCAGTGGACATGAAATCTTACTGCTGTATGGCCATTAAAAAAATTTGGAAGAAGCAAAAATAAAGCGAGCAAGAAAGAGAAGGAATTTGGTCTTAACTTTAATAGTAGATATTTTTTTCAGGTAAAGCCTTCAAGGGAAATCAAATACAATGTAGAGCAGTCTACATTGTGTGTGAACCTTTGCATAAGAAGGCAGAAAATTAGAAAGTGAAAACTAATAAAAAAGGATTATAGTGTAGAGAAGCAGAGATAGAAGAAGGAACTTCTGGATTCTACCTTTGCATATTGCAGGGCATTTTAATAGTGGAGTAAGGCCTTGGAAAAGTAAAGGAATAGAGATGGCCAATATAAGATAATTGCTTGTGGCGATTTACTACACTAGAATTCACCCCCACCCCCCAAAATAAGGAGGCAATAGAATCAAAGGGTGGTGGGCCAGTAAGTTAATACTTTCCATTTTATGTTTATATTTGCTTTAAAGACAGGGGCAATTCAAGAGGCAGGTCGTCTGATCAAGTGGACCCGGAGAAGGGACAATGAGGAAGGAGGAGAGAACTGAGAGCACAGCTAGTGGAACGTCACTGTGCTGACAAGCACGTGAAACCTGCTCTCACCTTCCAGGGAGAAAAGAGCCAATCCAGAGGAGGGCAGTAGCCCACCCCATCATTTGTAGGTGATGAGGTTGCTGACAAGGACCCAGTGCATGGCCAGGTTTTGAAGACAACACTGCAGGACTCACCTAGAGAAGAGAAAGAGAAAGGTCAAACGTGGCTTTGGTTCCCCATCGCTGGTGAATCTTGCTCCACAGTCGATGGTGGGAGCTGGTCTGCAGAAGCCCCTCTTTTGATGCCCCCTGTTCCCGCCCCACCTGGAATAGGTTAACCAGGTGCTGACTACTGTAAACTTTCATGTAGCAGTTCCCTGGGATTGTTGACATCTGCTCAGGACCAGATGGAGGATTTGTTGATCGCTTATTATGTGTTATAGGATGTTTTCTTGGGGTCAGAAGAGCTCATAAAAGATAGGCAGCCAACATTCACTCGCTACACAAGAAGACAGGCTGACATACCTGCTCTACGTACAAGGTTCATCCCGGGGAAAGGTGGCACCTGCCCTTTCTGCTGAAGTTCCGAGAGCCCTGGGCAGGGAGGCGGCCAGAAAGGGAATTCCAATACAGAACGATAAGGCAGGGATCCAGCAGAGAGGGAGATTAGGACGGAATGTGATGGTGAGATCCTCTAGAAACCATTAGCTAGATTTCTAATTTTAATTATCTACATCACTCTTTTATGCACACTGAGTTCACTACAACTTCATCAATCACGCTGTGTAGTAGGGTTCAAGGTTCAAATCAACCTCCTATGGCAAACAACATTGAAATCATTAAAGAGCAAAGGTTCCTATTATAATTAATCTAACCAAGTTGTTTCCTTAAACAAGCACGAGCTAGTCTTAAATTACAATTCATAGCCCTTGGAAATACTAAAAAGGGACTTTTCAACATTACAAAAATGTTCTTTGTTCTTCTTTGCACATATTTTTAGATAGAAACCTAACTCTTTGATGACAAGATACCAGATGACTATAGAGATTCAACCTAAGTGTTACAGTACTAAGAATGCAAATGTGTATATTTATTAGCTTCTTTGTTGATTAACATAGAAGTAATAACTAGCTTGGGGCTTGTCTTTTTAAAGCACCCAAGTCAACAGATTGCTTTTATTTCAACATTTTCATCTACTGCTAATTAAGTTTTTGAAATGAAGACCGATTTTCTACCCTGGCAGAGTAGTAGAATAAGGGGTTGATAAACTCCTGATTTTCTAATTGAATGGTTTCCAAAGATTGATTCATTCTATTGATTCATACTCTTGTTTTTCTTTATACTCACCCTCCCCCAAAGTATGAAAACACATCCATGCCTATAAGTGTGTGTGCATTTCTGTGTGTGCGTTTCTCTGTGTGTGTGTGTCAGTGAGTGTGTGTGAGAGAGAGAACATACAACTATAAAGTGCACTCTTCCAAGGTCAAGGCTCTATGTGTGTATGTCTTTAACAAGGCTTCAGGAGACTGAATCATCCGGTTGGGGTCATGCTGAATGAGATGGCAACATCAGGTTCTTTTCCAGATGAGTAAAACCAAGGTCCGTTTTGCAACTGATCCAGCACGTGGTGAAATTTACAAGATCTAGAACTCAATGGGACTTCCTCATTCTCTGCAGATCACATCAACTTTTTGCCTGTGACAGGGTGCAGTCTTACCATGTTCTATTTTCTGCTGTTAGTGAAAATATTTGAGATTTCCTCTCTGACAAGCTTCTACCTTACACAGGTTCTAACCTGAGTAGCTTTTACTGTAGGTACTTCCCTAACATACCTATCTTCGATCCCACCTCCCTCCCAAATGATTCTCACACTCATCCTCGAGGTCAAGCTCAAACTCTTCCAGTTTTATATCTCCCAGCTCTCAACAAGAACACTGGACTCCTTGACATTTCGAAGTTTGGCCCCAGACCCTGCTCAGTTACCTTTGAATCGTTTCTTGTTCTCAGCACGGTTTCTCCATGTTTCCCCCCTTACTTGAGGCTCCTTCACTATCCTCCCATAGCACAACCTTCTTACATTTTATACTGGTGCTGTTTGCCCATCTCTTCCCCGAGATCACAAGATTTAGAACTCGGTCTCTTTGTCTGGTGGCAACAAGTATAAAACAGGCATCTGAAAATGCAGACAGATGCTTTGTAGCTATGGTACACAATACTCAAATTTTATTTTTCAAGAGAAGGCAAAATGACATTTGGAATACAAAGGAAGCAAACAAATTAAATGACCTTTCTTATCAATTTGTTCCCTTCCTGTTTCCATTCTGCTCTTCTTATTTTCCTTGCTTTCTATCCTTCTACTGTCCTCAAAGCACACATTCCTGTCCCTTTACCAAGTACAACAGTCACACATTATCTTTGTCCTTGGTTTCACTGCCACCAAATTGAGTTACATTCCCAACCAAAGTGCATTTCTTTCCTGAAAGAAATTATGAGGCCAAGTATTAATCTGCTACATTTATTTCACATCACTGTGCTGTAGATTCTTTTGGCGTACTTTAGGTCAATCATCTCTGTGTTCTAAACGTGATAGGCTCCGGTCTTGCCACACTCAATTGCTTGCATGCTCCAGAGCCCCTCATCTCTAGGATTTTGCTAAGGCATCTGCTTATATTAGGAACCTCTGTTGTGAGGCTTCTTTGTTCCTCTACATAATTCCTGCTCATCTTTCAGTCCTCAACTTCGAGTTTGCACTCTGGAGGCCTTAGTACAAGAAAGAGAACCCAGTTAAGCAGTTTTTGAAGTACGTGAAGCTCAGAGCACAGTAAACTCAAACTCTGTTGAAATTCTCTTGCTTAAGTTTTCTGTGAACAGAACGGTTCTAAGCTCCACTTTCTAAGTGCATATAAATCTAGCTCAGTGAATAGTAAAATGCATGAATGCATGAAGAAATTCAGGGCTTTCCTAGGTTGTTTATGCTAAGCTATAAAATGCACAGCAATGTCTTTGGGAAAACTCATTCTCGCTCTTCCTACAATCTTCCTACTCTTCTGAGTGCATTTAGATTTTTGAGAGCCTTTCCAATTTAGGGAGCAAGAAATAATCAATTATCAGGTTGCCTCGCAGACATCTGTAATTCCCCCGAAGCAAAATATTTCAGGGCACATAAAGCAAGAAGGAGAGAGATTTCTAAACTGACAATTCATCTTTGAATGCAGCATCCTCAAAGCCAATTTAATTCACAGCTTCTCTTACTGTATCCAAATGTGACATGTTGGAAGCAGTGCAATTTTCCATTCAGCAAAGTTTGAGTGTTTATCCAAACAGATAGTTCATATTGCCACTCAGAGATAAATAAAATAATTTAGCAAATTGAATTGTGCTGTCTTCCTTGGTGGGGATAAATTGTTATTTGCCATGCTTTGTCACTTCACTTTGGCCTCTCTTAATGTGCTTTCCTGCAGCATCGTCCTTTATTGTTTTCCCCTCTGAAATATCTCCTTTTGACTCTGGTCCAGTTCTCTATTAAAGAAGTATTTTAAAAATTAATAATGAATCTCAATGACAAACCTCACTGTTTATACACAAACACACTAAAATTAGTAGAAAGAAAAGGAAATTTAGCACTGGTAAAAATATGGTGTCGTGGGATGGTTTAAGGATAACTTGATATCGGATAAACCCGATTGTTATTATTGAATTGGTAAGCATTGACAAAGTGCAACATTACTCCCATTGTTACATAGTATTTTGGCCTTGCTAACATTCCATATTCTGAGATTATTACCATCATTAGTCACCTTTCTGTTCAATATTGCCACTGCAATTGACTCCAATATGTTCTGTGCTTGTTGTGTTTTCACTCTTTTTACTTCACCACCTTTACTCCAAAGGTTGTCATTCTGGGAGAGATTTTTCTTCTACATAGAGCAGTGTTAAGAACAAACTGTTCTTTGTGATCAGTTCCCTCTTGCTCCCCACAACCTTCCCCTTCTCCTCCTGGTATCGCTACTCTCATTATTGGTCCTGAGTGGTTATCCCTCCTGGATACCCTGTGTTGTGAGCTCTTGTCTGTACCAGTGTACATGGTCTGATCTTGCTGGATTTGTAAGGTAGAATTGGGGTCATGACATTGGGGGGGGGCAGGTGGGAAACATTAAAGAACTAGAGGAAGAGCTGATACCAAGGGCTCAAATAGAAAGAAAATGTTTTGAAAATGATGATGGACACGTATGTACAAATGGGCTTGACACAAAGGATGGAGGAATGGATTGTGATAAGAGCTATAAGAGCCCCAATAAAATGATTTAAAAAATAAAAAGAACAGACTGTTTCTTAGCCATTGTGCAGATAGCACAAAGAATAGACATTGTCAAAGATGGAGTGTATCCAGCTACAAGTGCTGTATCGAACTGGATAATCCAGTCACCAACAGAAAGGTTTCCACTTTTACACGATGATGGGAATGAGGAGTTTGAAAGGGAAATGTTGGTAATATTTTGTATCAGCACAAACCTATTTATATGATCAGAAATTATTTTAAAATAAGACTGTTTTGCTTGTCACCTGGTTCGTATGGAGTGACCTGTTATCTTAAGAGAAACAAAGAAATTGGATTCCTGTTTTAAATCCATCATTGGAACCAATTAGGACTACATTGATTTTTTTTTAATATAGGAAGATAATATATGGAGACATATGCTATGTTTGGAACAGAATTATTTTCAGGCGTTTATGAGCAATATAGCATTGATCATAATATTCAATACCGGTATCACTCAGGGTTCTTTTGTTGTTGTTGTTGTTTGTTGTTAGACGCCATCAAGTCAGTTCTGATCCATCATGAAACACTGCCCAGTCCTGTGTCATCTTCACAATGGTCCTTAATCTTAGCTTGCTGTTGAAGCCACGGCGACAATCCATCCAATAGAAAAATGTTTGCTGCCATTCTACCAAGCATGCTATCTTCTCCAGGAACTGGTCTCTCTTGACAACATGGCCAAAGTTTGTGAGCCAGAGCTCCAGATAGTGAAAAGACAAAGAGAGTTATTTTTGTGAGAATGTGGGCAGAATTTAAGAGAACCAGAAAGAATAATGGCATAATAGCAGGACAGATTGAACCACCCGCAAGATGTGATGGAGGAACAATGAATGGGACCTAATGACTAAGCGTTGAGTAGAGTTGGCAGGAGGACCCTTCATCAGGGATGTACACACGACTACAGCCAAGCTTCAGCGATGGAGGTTACAGACCTCATCTCTCTATTCTTCCCTCTCACCTCAGGCCAGGGTGCGCTTCTGGGCTGAACCCACCTAGAAGTCAGCGGGTATAGGAGATCCTAACACCTGCACGCTTCCTCTGGTAACAGAGAGCAGGATGTGTACACGGATGAAGAATCAACCCTTATATATCTTTAATAAACTTGGAAAACAACAACTATGTGCTAATAGAGCAAGTAGGGTAAAAAACGGGGCAGTAAATCTTTATAACATTCCTTGAGTTTAGTTGTAAATGATTTCCTGGCTATTTTAGAACATGAAGCTCGTTTGATTCAGCAGTGCCTTAAAGTCTTATATTTGTTTCTTAAAAGAAGAACAACCTTTTAGTTGCCAATGTTGCTTTTATTTTTATTTCACAGAGACTGTCCAGGTGCAGCCGCATCCCGCCAATATCAAATTTGCCGTAGGCTCTATCTGTGGGCGGTTATTCGGAACTGTAACATAGCATGACAGGGAGATTCATTCTCATCAGTTCAGACATATGAAGGACCCTCCAACCTGGATTTCATTTCGGGCAGGCATATGTGCTGGGAATGTAAACATAATGGGTATAGCTGATCTTCCCACTTTAACCAACAAACTCTTGATGTTCCATATCTGTACTCCACATCTAAGAAATCTATTGTCTTGGACTATTTAAAATCATTATTGTCATGGTTCTGCTGCTGTATGCCACTGAGTCTATTATGGCACACGTTGCTGTTGTTGTTGTTAGGTACCTTCTAGTAGGTTCCAACTCAGCGCAAGCGAAGCACCACAGGAGAAACATACCACCCAGTCCTGTGACATCGTCACCACCATTGCTATGCTTCCTCCCACGGGTCGCAATCACCGTGTCAATACATGCCGTTGTCGTGAGGGGTCTTCTTCGGTTTGACAGCCTTATATTTAGTGGTTGCTGTTAGGCATCGTTGAGTCAACTCTGAACATCGCAACCCTATGTAACACAGAACACAGTGCTTCCAGCTCCTGCGCCTGCCTCACAATTGTTCTCTTTCCCGGCCCCTCTGCTTTCCCAGCACGACTGGTCTCTCCTGATCTGTCCAAAGTATGCGAAACAAAACCTTTCCATTCGTGGCTCTGTGTGAACCTACACCGAGCCAGGTTTGTTTGTTCTTTCAGCCGCCATGCACTTTCAATATTCTTCACCGGCCCCATTCACATGCGTGGATTCTTCTTCAGTCTTCCTTATTCGATGTCCCTCCACTTTAGGAAGCATGATGTCGTCCTCCAGAGACTGGTCCCTCTTGCCCTACTGATCCCATGTCCAAAGAATGTGAGACATCACCCCTTTTAAGGATCAGATGGACTCTTCTTCCAAGATTGGCTGGAGGCCCTGCACGGACTATGATGCTGCTTGTCGGATGTATTGCTTCACTTGAAGCAAGACTAGTGAAGGAACTGAGGAGAGAGAGCGGGGCTGCAGGTATTTGGTGAATGGCTGGTTCATTTCCTTAGCCTGCTTTGTAAATGGGTTACCCATCTTTTTCTTATTGAAGTGCTACCTTTTTCTTTAGCTTTCAGAGATCAATCCCGTGACCATTGTGTTATTGCCAGAGATGTTTTCCCACGGTACGTGTCCTCTTCTCACTCTTAATGAAAATGAGAGTCTCCTTTTCAGTAAGCCACGGTCATCGCTCTGTTGTCTACCATGTGTGTTTCCTCCATTATTGTGTGTCTCTGTCTTGCCTTGGAGCCCTTAAGTTAGTCTCCACTTCCTCATTGATCACCTGTACATCTTCATAGGGGACTTATATTTAGGCCTTTGACCCATCTGGTGTTTGTTTTTGTGCATGGGGTGAGGTGTGGGTCGTGTTTCATTCTTCTACAGATAGAAATAAAATTGAACTCCTTTTAGTTGTCAGCCAACTGGGTTTATCATTTTCAGTACTCAGGAACCCCTTGTAAAAACACAGAATCCCTAAAATTTTTAGTCAGTAGATCAAGGTGTGTAACAGAATCTAAATATTGAAAATGTCCCAGGTATGTAATCTTTCCACATATCAACGGAAATTTCAGTACCTTTCTGGGCTGGACTTCTGGTCATATGAGTTATGGCAGTGCTAAGAAGGGGTGAATAATTGACAGGTGGACGGTAAAGTGTTATTTGAACACGAAGGAAACCTAAACTACAAGCTACCTCATGAACATGGTGCTTGTAGATGCTGGTAGTTACAGAGAGATGTGGTATAAAAGGAGGAGAAACCAGGCTACAATCAGACATTTTTCAGTGTAATTTTTTTGTATTGTTGCTGGTAAATTTTCTGTACTTTCCAAAGAAAGGGACATGAATCTTTAGAACTCTCTTATACCCCCCCCCATTCTGAATATCTAATTTTAAAATTATTTTCTTCTTAAAAATTATTCTCCAAATACAATACTTATCAGGCACCCTGGTGAAAAGAATAAAAATGTACAGATCATACAGAGGAAGTGACTTCAGATTCCAATGCTGTGCTCAACCCAAATTGTGTGCTTTTCATTCAATGCTTTAAGTCCTTGTTTCCTTTTGGGGAAAAAAAGGGGGGCATGTTATCTTACCCACAGAGAAGCTCTGAGTCTGAATTGACTTGATGGCAGTGAGTTTGGTGTGAGTTTACCCAGTTCATGGACAGTACAAGAAAAGGATTTGAATTTACTTACAGCATGTTGTCCTCTTTGTGGAATCAAGCACACGAGAAAAGCAAAACAAAACAAACAAGAAAACCTATTCTTACCCTCTAAAATTTGGCTGCGTCTGATGTACCCAATAAGAGGTAAAATTTTTTATCTGTGTGAGTCATGATTTTGCTCTCATTTAGGATGAATAAAATTTTGCTTAAGTTATTTAATTGATGAGTCAGTGGGATGTTGCAACTTAAAGTAACCTGCATATACAGGCAATTCTAAGTCAGAGCAGCTCTACAGGGGAGGGTAGAACTGCCCCATGTGAGTTTACAATACTGTCCATCTTTGTAGTGGTAAGAGTGGCATTTTCCTAAAAAGGAGATCATGGAATTGAACAGCTGACCTTGTGGTTAGCAGCATGAATCATAACCCACCATACCACAGAAAAACCGAGCAAAAAAAATCTCACTGTCACCCAGTCAATTCTGCCTCATTTGCAACCCTGATGGACAGAGTTGAACTGCTCTGTGGGTTTATAAGACTTCAAATATGTACAGGAATAGACACTCTTATCTTTCTCCTGCACAGAGGCTCCTGGACTTGAAAGGCTGAACTTGCAGTTAGCAGTTTAATGCATATCCCAGAATGCCATGCCCAGTAATAGTGGATAGCAGACAAGTAATGATGAATTGAATTTTAAGTAGATACAAAAAATTTATAAGTAGATAAACACGCTCCCCTCACTCCCACAAAATAAATAAGTTTATATATACTTACAAATTCATTTCATCAACCCTTATCTGCCTATGAAAGAAGGTTGTAAATAGATATAAATAGGTTTATACCATGGGATATGGGAAGGGTGTATTTCTGATATATGAAATTCATTTGCATGACTATGGACAAAAAAGTGGATTGCTATCTATTAACTATAATTTACAGAGTTAGAAAATAGCTCAAGAAAAGTGAGAGGAACAGAGGCCCCATAGAATCTGATAACCCTGGAATTTGTGTTCAGAGACTCTTCTCCATCAAAGACACCCAGTATATTCGTTTTCTATTGTTGGATAACAAAAGATCTCCGACTCAGTGCCTTAAACAGCACTCACATTGCAGTCCAGAGTTCTGTAAGTCAGAAGACTGGGCACCCCTCAACTGGCTTCTCTGCTTCGGATCTCAAAAGGCTGAAGTCAAGGTATTGGGCAAGCTGGGTTCTAGATGCTCCAGGGAAGACTCTATTCCCAAATGCGTCCATGTCCCTGCAGGAGTTTATTTCTATGTGGTTGGAGGATGGAGGTCCTCAGTTCACTGTCCACTGTCAGCAAAGGTTCCTCCTTTCTTCTAGAGACATGTGATGTTCCTCCTTACTTAGTCTTCTCCATCTTCAAATCAGTAAAGGAACTTTAAGCCTTTCCCCTGTTCTGAATCTCTCTGCTTTGTCTGTTACCCTCAGTCAGGTCATGTTCTCCACTTTTAAGTGTTCATTTGATTAAGTTAGACCTATCTGGGTAATATCTTTCTTTTAAGGCCAACTAACTAGGGTTCGGAATTCCATCTGCAAGGTATCTTCGTGACAAGATTGGCGCTTCCTTGAATTACCTGGGAACAAGAACCTTGGGAAAAACATCTTGAGAATGTTTTCCAACCCTCAAAAATCTTGGTCCATTTTCACAGCATCATTTTTTGTCCTCATTCTGTTTTGTTTTTAGTTGTCATCAAGTCAGTTCCAAATCATAGTGGGTCATTACACTGTGTTACGATTATTCCCCCCCCAAAAAAAAAAGTTTATTTTCCCCATAGACTGATGAAAATTACTTCCAATGCCATTACTTTTCAGGATCTCCCCTGTGTGTTTTATTTAGATATATTTTATACATAGTAAGAAAACAAAGATTGTTTTTTGCTTTCATAGTTTTGTCCTCCATTTATAGTACCAGTTTCCAATACCCCAGTGTTTACATGTCAGCCATAATAATCACAGTTTAATCCCTTAATCCCCAATTCATTACCTTGCATTAGGATTAGTATCAGCTTCTAAATAGCTGTGGTGCATGTCTCCAGAGTCTACACATCTCATTTGTGTCAATCTCCTGCTCAGAGAACATAGCGATGTGAAAAGATGCTGAGAGGAAAAAAAAAAAAAAGGCTGGAAAATTGGAGACCCAACACCCGTGACTTCAGCTCTTTACTGTTAACCTTCAGCTAACATGTCCAAATGCCATCAGGGCCCTAGGGACCCTGGATGGATATTGCATTTCAGAAGCAGCAAGTTGGAAACGATTAAAAATAGTCTTTCTTATGGAAACTCCCGGAAAGGTATTCCAAAACATAACAGTTTAAATTGAAGAACCACCAGAAGCCTGGCCTATAATCTCCCAGGAGTGTGAAAGACCTACTAATTCTAGATGTAAGGAATTGTTTTGAGTTTAAAATGCTCAGAATTAATCATTTCCAATACTAGCCAGTCCTTTGGCTCTCTCTGGTCCTCATGTGGTCCACTTCCCTTTTATTTCTTTCACTCCAAACTACTTACTGAAAAAGTCATAACTCTCATTGCCCTCCAGTAGATTTCAACTCCTGGCAAATCTACAGGACAGAGCAGATCTGCCCCATAGGGTTTCCGAAGCTGTAACCTTTATGGAAGCAAACTGACTAATGGGTTTGCACCTCCAGCCTTCTGGTTAGTAGTTGATCACGTAACCAATACACCACTAGACTGCTTGACCTAAGTCCTTAAGCCGATGCTAGTCCATAAGTCCCTCCTCAGACTCACACAGCCACATGCAATAATGCAGAATGCAGTGATTTCACAGGTCCATGGGCGCAACATCCTGTGGATCCAATGGCAGTGGACACATCTTCAGGGCTCTGGCAGACCTGAGTGACTCTGTAAGAAGGTGAAGACAAAAAGGGGGCAGGTTCCCAGGACCATCTTTAAGAGAAGGCCACACTCGCAAGAAGTCACCCTCAGGTTGGGACCTGATTGACAGGCGAGCCTCCACCCCTACACTTTTCTATCTCTTCAAGTTGACATGAAATAGGTAACTACCGCACCAAGCAATACAGATCCTTATTGGTCTTCAGCTGCTCTGCTAATCCACCAGCTGCTCTGTGGTGAAAGATGAGTCGTTCTACTACTGGAAAGAGTTACCGTCTCAGAAACCCACAAGGGCACTTTTACCACGACCTGTAGAGTTGATGTAAGTTGGCATCAATTCAATGGCAAAGAGTGTTTCGAGTATCTATTTCCTTTCTTATAAAAATCACGTTCCAATATCCTTCAGTTTCTGGAAGACTTCTTTCTGGGCTTAGTTCTCAGTTGTTCTTTATCCTGAAGTGCTATATACAAACCAACCACATACCCTCATTCCATTTATATATTTATATGCTATAAAATAAGATTGTCTTATCAATTCAATGCAGATTCACTTGACTTATTTATAATATATTTATAATATAATGAATTGTTTTCAAATAATTGGAGTGTGTATTTCAGTAATAGATGGATCAGGCTTTTCCTAAAATGTTACTATCTGTATAAGGGAGCCTTGGGCGTTACGGGTTTACATGTTGGGCTTCTCACTGCAACATCAGTAGCTAAACGGTGGGGGTAATATGAGGCTTTCTACTCCCAGAAAGATTTACACTCTCAGAAACCTACAGGTACATTTATACTCTGTCTTATGGGGTAGCTGTGAATTAGAATCTACTCAATGGGAGTGATTATTTTTTGATGGTAACTGTCATTCAAAAACTCAAGAGGCAGAACATCCCTCTCTGTCATGAGTTTTGGTTTTTACTTTCAAAATCATAGCTGAAAATTGGGTTGCTATTTTCTTGTAAAGATGGCCATTCTGTAGAGAGCAATAGCTAGTCAGGGACTGGTTGCTAGAAGCATGATGGTTATTTTCATTTCTACTGGTGGGAAAAGGAAAGAATGCAGACTTTCTGTCCTCCGACACTCACAGTTCGGCTGGTAATAGAGTCACACTGGAGAAAGTGATCGAAGGCAATGGCAGTTACTGAATGCCCAGTGTAAGCGGGCCCCAAGCAACTCAAGTTGACAGGGACAGCAATAAGAAGGTGGGGGTGGGAACTGCAAAGGACAGGAAACATTTTATAAAGACATTTGGACAGAGGACATTAAAAGAGCAAACTATATGGTAAGGAGAGGCTTTGCCACCATGAGACCCAGGCTGAACAAACTCATTCCTGTGGAAAGAGGAGGAGGGGATGGTCTGGAGTAGCCAATGTTGTTTAAACCATTAGGCTTCTAAACAGAAGGCTGATGGCTCTAAACCACCAGCCACTCTGTGGCAGAAATGTGTGCAGGTCTCCTTTGGTAAAAATCAATATCTCAGAAACCCAGTTAAGTCGGTTGCTCTCAGACCTCTAGGGTGGTTATGAGTCGGAACCAATTGGATGACAGGGAGTTTGGCTGACTTGGTGGCAGGGAAGTGAGAAAGCAAACTGTTCATGGAAGTGTGAGTGAGGCCACCGAGGCTGTTGGAAAATAGAATTCTTGGATGGTGCAAACAGTTCACGAACTAAGCTATTAATCGTGACATTGAGGGTTTTAGTCCATCCAAAGGCATAGAGCAGATTTACTTCTGAAAAATCAGCCGTTGACAGCCTTGCTGAGCACGCTTCTACTCTGACCCTCAAGCAGTTTACACAACTCAGAGACCAATTTATTTTAAGATGGAGAACCACAAAGAGGGTACGCAATTTGTCAAAGGCCACGGGGCTAGTGAGAGGCAAAATGTGGCGGCAAACCAGATGGTCCGACACAGAACCTCTGGTAAACCAGACAGCTACATACAGAAGGTTGCTTTTTGGAGGGTCATGCTTTATGTGAAGAATACATGGGGAGCAGAGTGGCTCTCCACTCTTGGGAACCTTGATGTTCATAGGAAGCATGTGCAGGTCTCAAAAAGAGGGAAGGGGAGAAACTCCCAGGATGATAGCACTAAGCTAGTGCCCCCTTCTCCTCATCCCTCTCCTGACTCTCCAAATAAGATCCGACTTTTACAAAATATCTCCAGACTCCGCCTGCCCAATTGGCAAGAAATGTTCACCATCTTATAATACCTTGATTTACGACCTGCATCTGTGCTATTCCCCCTAAACCCATTAGCCTGCCAAACAGATAGAAATAGAGATCCAGAGCAGCCAGAGATCCATGAGCAGGCAGGAGATCCAGAGCAGGCCAGAGATCCATGAGCAGGCAGGAGATCCAGAGAAGACAGAGGATGTATGAATAGACCAGTGGCCCAGCGCAGGCCCAAGATCTGGAGCAGGCTGGGAATCGGAAGCAGAGCCCTTGTCTTCCCAAGCTAAGTTGGTTTCTGAGAACATCCTCAGATGATGAAAGCACAGCGCACAAACTGTCTGACCTCTCATCCCCTCCCAACCCCAAACTTCAGAAATACAGCCAGCGAGACCCCAAACAACAACAGCAACCACAAAAGAATTATGTATAAATTGTTTATAGCTTTTCTCAAAAGAACCAATGAAATACAAATTACAAAAAGAAGGAAAGAAAGAAAAAATAAAATATGGTCCCTACAGCTGGATATTAAATACATAAATAAAAGGGAATTTACTATTCTGGTCTGAGATTTGTAATCTAGAAATCATGGTTTATATTTCTAATAATTGAGTGAAATTGATTTTCAAGGATATATTTATACTGTAGCCAGAACTTCAAGTTCTTTCAAAAGATGGATATCCTAGTTTGAGCAGCACACGGCATTTGGAAAGACTCAAGTCAGACTGCTAGTCAGATGTGGGTTATATATACCTAGTTGGTTAGCCTTTCCATGTTTCGCTTTTCTTAGCAACCCAAGTAATGACATAGGTTGGTCCCTAGAAAGGAGTCCTACAATGTTGAGTAGTGTGTAGAATATTGTAACAGAAGGCTGTCATTTTCCACATCTGTGAATGGAGAAGAGCAAGAGGCAACTGGAGAAGTTGCCCTGCCAAGACTGCCTCATCACAAGCTTCAGCCAACGCCATAAGAGACCTGGGAATTAGAAAGATCCATACGAGTTGTCCAGAGTAGGGATAAACTTGAACATTGGTATGTCATTGGGTGTTGCCCCCACCCGCTCCCTGTAAGGTATGACCTGTACTGACCTTGTATGACTGTCCGTAGTTGAGGCCCTCCCTGAAGGAGCTGGAAACTGAAAGGAGTCAATGGACAGCGCACCTAACAATTGGAGGGAAAAATTATCTGTAGAGAAGGGATTGGATAAGAAACAAAAACCAAAGCAGGGGCAGTAAAAGAGATTCTTCCTCTTTATGATCCAAATACACATGCTAGAACTGCATTCTGTATGGTTTTCAAGGTTACCAGGTTTTTCTTCCGACACTCTGCCATGGATTCAAAGTTTCAACTTGTCTTTGTAGCTGATCATTTGGATCAGTGCGGTGCAAAATAAGTTTCCCTAGACTACTAACCAAAAATTCATTGATTCAAACCCGCCTGACTGTGCTGTGAACGATGTTGCTTCTGTTAGGTGTCATTGAGTCAGATCTGGTCCATAGGGACTCTGCACAACAGAACAAATCACTACTCAGTCGTGGGCTATCTTCACACTTAGTTCCATGCCTAAGGCCTATAAAGCCCTATTCAGACTTACAAAACACATGCAATGATGCCGAATGCAGGAAGATTACAGGCCAGTGGGTGGGAAGTCTTGTGGATCCAGTGGCATTGTAAGCATCTCAGCGCTGGCAGAGATCTCCACGTGGCTCCTCCAGCTCCAGGGCTCTGGCTGCATCAGAATAGCTTCATGTGGCTTCTCTTCAGAAATGTCTCACAGGAGTGAGCATGTGTCCCACCTCAAGTAAGCGATTTGTCTTAGCACCTCCAAATGAGGTCAACAAACTGCCACCTGATCGACAGGCTAAACTCCAGCCCTTAGCTTTTTATTTTTTATACTCATTTTATTGGGAGCTCATACAACTCATTTTTTAAAAAACATTTTATTAGGGGCTCATACAACTCTTATCACAATCCATACATATACATACATCAATTGTATAAAGCACATCTGTACATTGCCCTTCACTCTTAATTCTCTCAAACTGACAACAGATTATGTAACTACCACAGGATATAAAACAATTTTGTGAGATCAAAATAGGATAGTTCCACCTCTGCCCCTGGATGTGTGAGAAAGACATCATAATGTGAGTTTCTAACATTGATGAATGACCGCAAGAGGGAACAACAATGAGAAGAAGCTTCCATGAGCAGTTTAACATGAACAAGCACATCTGTTTTGGGATCAGTATAAGAATGCAATTTTTGTCAAACCATGGTAAAAATAACATAAGAAAAAATAAGACGTGGGGTGAACTGGGTGAAAAATTGAACATCTAAAGAATTTAAAAAACAAAATAAAATGAACACAAGCAAAAACAAAATAAAAGAAATGAGAACTTACCATCCAGTTCATGTTTTCTAGCAAAGGTGTCTCACTAAGCCATTGCCATTGAGTCAATGTTGACCCTTAATGACCCCCTGTGGGGGTCTGAGACTGTAACTGCTACTGCAGTAGAAAGTCCAGTCTTCTTCCTTTAAAGCTGCTACTGGTTTAGAACTGCAGACTCTGGACTGTCGCCCACTGTGCAACCACTGAAGCACCGGGCTCCTAAATGTATAAGGAGCTAAAACAAATAAGCTGATTTGATAAAAATTCATGTCCAAAAGAAGGCTGCTATTTTCAATTTGTAAAACCTGCAATATTAAGGTCGCAAGTAGGAAAGAAGGAAGGATGGGGAGGAGGCTTGGAGGTAGGGAGGGAGATGAAATGTTAGGAAGGTTGAGAGAAGGATCCATTATGAACTCTGAATCCATTCAGAAAGGTTTTAAGAATTCACGGTAAGTAGATCAGTCAACAGAAAAGTGGGTGAAGGGAGACATTGGACAGTGTAAGATATGACAAAAAATAATGCCTTATAAAGTATCAAGGGTTCATGAGGAAGGGGGAAAAGGGGAGGAAGAGGAAAATGAGGAGCTGATGCAGGGGCTTGAGTGGAAAGCAGATGTTTTGAGAATGATGATGGCAACAAATGTGTAAATGTGCTTGACACAATGGATGGATGGATGGATGGATTATGATAGTTGTTGTATGACCCCCCCCCCAATAAAATGATTTTTAAAAAATGAATCCACACACACAAAAAAAATTCACTGTTGGGGGTTGAGAGATGCCATTTACAAGGATATAAGTGCTTTGGCTATTTCTCATCTCTTGGACTCTCCTTCACTGGCGTTTTCACTGGGCCAGTACCTCTGCTCCATGAGTATACAGGGATTTTCTGAGCAGAACAATTCTCCTAAGATGACAATGGTATCACTGGGCACCAGAACTTTGAAGAGCCTACGAGGTCTTTCTGCCTTTGAAAACCAACCATGCCAGTTGCTCCTTTACCAAATTCCACCTTGATCTCCAATGTTTGATATATCACCAAGATGGTGGGGCTGAGAGAGAGTGCATTCAGAAGTAGTTCATTAGCTATGACCAAGGGAGCATACAGCACAGCAGTGTTTGAGAAAGTGCTACAAGCACACAGGGGGGAAGGCAAGTTCAGGAAGACAGTCCTGGATCCTGGATGTCAGTGCAGATGAGCTTGGCAGCAGTGGGCAGTATAAAGACCGTTCTCTTGTGGGAGAGTCACAAATCAAAGGGGTAAATTTTCAAAGAAGAAGGGAGAGGGTCCATCTTGGTTTAAAAGATATGCTTTAAAACAAACAGAAATTATGCTTTTCTTAATTAATAATTTGACTAGAACCACCCTTATCCATAAATGATACCAGTATTTACCAAAACGTTGCTGTAGAGTGGATTCTGGCCAACATTGATCTCCTGTGTTTTACAGTACAGCATGCTCCAAAGGGTTTGAATTGCCAGATTCTTCAGAAGTGGGCCCTTGGATGTGTCTTATGAGGTGGCCCAGGGTGGAGTCCAATCTTCATCTTTTGGTTCTATATCTGTACACATTAATTGATTGCACAACACATAAATTCTCGATCAAGAGTTTTCTACACAGAACTTGACATTGTGGCCACTTTCTAGCCCAGTCCTGGTATGGACTGAACTTAGGGTTGGCTGCCACTGGCACAAAGTGCCCTCACATTTCTCATAGATATACAGGCCTCTGATTAGACCCCAAGAGGATCTCCATCAATCGAGGCTTCCAAGTTGTACTCTCATCAGGGTGGAGGAGAGGACAGGTCTGCTTTGAAACAGGATGGTTACAGCTCATCTCTAGCAACTGAATCGTCCCTGGAGACAGTACGTCGAAGCTTCTGTCATACAAACCCAGTGAGACTCCAGTCCCTCTTTAATAAGCAAGTACCAGTCAAACTGCATTCCTCTGAAAAAATATTTGAAAAGGAGAATACATTGCTAAGTCTTTGTGCTTTGCTACTTCCATTGTTCTAAAATTACCCTTTGCTAATTCTCCCCCAAATTACTGGCTTCCTCTGTCGGTTATTTGTTCTGCAGGCAAGTCATTAGAGGGGGGACAGTAGGTCAGAAAACGAAACCCTATGTACCGTAGGTCATTAAACAGTTGTAAATTATATTAAAACCGAGAGATTTGTTGGGACCTTAGGGCAAGGCAAACATCCAGAAACATTTTCAAGGCTCAGAAAATTTAAGGCATTACTTTCAATTACACAGTTAATGTCAAAGCTAAAAGTGGGCTCTCAAGCAGCTTTCCCCAGATAGCCGCAGTGTGTGCTTTAAGCCTGTGATGAACAAGCTTTGCTTTGGAAGATGACATGAATTTGGCCACATCACCTAAATGATAACAATCAAAGATAACAGCTATCACACAGTGACCATTTACTATATGTTAACCGCTGTTAAGTGTTTTGGATGCAATGATTCAATTGGTAATGGATTGGGCATTGAGCTGCTAATCAAAAGGTCCGCAATTTGAACCCACCCCTAGGAAGAAAGACAAGGCTTTCAAGTACTGAAAAGATTCCCAGGCTTGGAACTGCACAGGGGCCAGTTCTAATGAATTGTTGTTGTTTACTCTAATTGATATTTATAATAGTTACACGAGAAATTATTATGTCCCTTATTTAACAGAGAAGAAAGGGGAGCACAAAGATTTTCAGCAAAGGACTCAAGGAAACATGACCACTAAATGGCAGAACTCCGGTTAAAATCTGATGTGTTAGACTTTGAGCTAATGTTTATCTTCTCTGTTGTTATTCTTAGGGGATTATTAGCATATTAGTATTCTGAATAGCCAGAAACAATTAAAATATACTTTGAAAAGTTATTTTTAAATAAAACAAATATGGAAAATATATTAAACTAAATTTAATCTTTCTTTCGGAATTCAGGAAATGTTTTAGGTTATCACAATGTATCAGGGCTACAATTCTGATTAACACTTACTCATTTACTTCCAAAAACTGAATACGTGATGGTAAATAGAAAGGTCTGGATTAAATAGCAGTAACTAACTGAACACCTGTTGTAATATATGTATGATCAAGACCATTGGCTCTCTTAATAGTCTACAAAAATAGAAGTGAACTTGATACTTTTACTTCAGGGATCCAATAAATCGACATGAGAGCTTTTGTTGTTGTTGTTAAATCTGTTTTGTAGTCAATGAAGTAATTTAACAACTATAAAGTTCTTGCACCATACCGTAACCCTTTTAAAGCATGACAAGCCCTCTTTGACTCAATCTACATTTCTGGCAAACTTAATTGAAGAAAATAATAGTTTTGACCAGCAGAGAGCAGCAATGATATACTTTATGAGTCAGTGTGGTGAACTTGACCATCTTTTCATAAATGACCACTCTGTAAGATGTGAAAGATTCTGTCTTGAGTGATGGCAGTCCTGGAGTAGCTAATTATTATAATGATCCCCCAAACCCCCTGCCCTTGGGACATAAAGTTGTCGAGGTTGGCCACAATTTCTAAGCCATGTTATGTTTACTGGTGACCTTCGTAGGGTTGGCCCTAGTTCTGTCAGCAATGATCAGATGCATGACTCAGAAAGTACTTGTTCTTTCTTGGTCATCTTGAACCTCATTGCCTGATGTATTTGATAACCCTCAATGGCCGCTGTGGTGATGCCCCATGGGACCCTCGTGGTGCTCTGTGCTGACCTGGCATGTAACTTGGTTGAGTCAAAGCTGTTAAAGAACCTTTTGTTCTAGTTTTAAAAGCAACTTTCCTGAACAGCAGATGAAAACTTGAGGAATGTCTACCTTCAAGAAATAAGGTTAGTAAAGATACCATAGGAGCCCAGAAAAACAATGGAGTGGGCAAAATCTGTGAGAACAAGAAAAGAAGCCAGAAGAAGAAAGAATTTCATGAATAGAATTTGTTTGAATATGGTTTACAATAGTTAATTCTCAAAAATATTATTTATAGGAAAAGTAAATTTAGAAATTATTATTTTAGAAATCAGTGGTTTTAGAAAAGTTCAAAACAATAGTAATCAAATATTTAGCACTTTAATTGTGTTAACCACTTCAAAAGTAGAGTGGTTAATAAGATATGGGGAAAAGATGGTGTCAAGAAACTTAGGAACAAGGAAAGGTGGATTTCCTACACAAGCCAAGGTAAGAGAGAAGTGTAAAAGTATGAATAATAAGATGTCAATAACGTGGGGGAAAAAGGAACTACATAATCTCCATATCTCATTAGAGTAGAAGCCGTAGGTGTGTCTGTTTATTTGTAGCACAAAGGGTGTGACAGTGAAATACAACTTAATAAGAAAATGTTAAAAGGACCAGTGAGTATAGCTGAAGTTATATAACATGGATTTGTGGTGGAAGCAGAAACAAAGAAAGAGTATACATCTATTACCCAAAACTTCCAGGAACAAGTTGCTAATGGATAGTGAGATGACTCCGTCTGTGGGTGTCATTGATTAGGAAAGTGAAAGACCAACTGGTATGACTCACACAAAACTATCTAGGGAGAATAAGGTCAGATTGTGTGAGCTTGGAGTTTAAGGAGGAGAGAAGACACAAAACATGGAAAAGGATGATAGACCGGGGAATAGGGAGAGTACAAGAACCCAGGCTTCCCACCTCCCGCAGAAAGATGAGGTGCAGACGCACTGAAGGCATTGTCTCTCATTGTCTATTCTGTCTCCATCTATTCTAGTCATAGAGGCTAGAACAAATGAGATTTCATATTACAAACATGTGAGGATTGTGCAAGACCGACAAGTGTTTTGTCCAATTGTAGAATGAGTTATTATGAGTCAAGACCAACTTGACAGCACCTAACATCAATAATAAATAATTTTGTTGAAATATTTTCTTTGATCACTTACCCTCTTAGAGAGCAAAGGAGAAGATTTTGTTCAGTTGTATGTGGGGTGAGAGTAAATTAGAAAACAACAAAAGATGATTGCAATGCCTATCTAGTTTGGCGATTACTGCAATACGCTGTTTTGCCTCAGAAACAATGCACAAGCTAAACTTCCTTTCTTTCCTTTGTCATCTGTATAATTCTTATTTGTTCTTTAAAATGAAATTCTGTATAAACAGAGAGGAAGTTCTCCAGTGCTTCCTCGTGACTGATGCTGGTTTCCTCCTTTAACACTCTGTCAGGACGTAATAAAGCCCACTCTGTTGTAATTCCCTTGAACGTGGAGATGGGGTGGAAACGGATTGACTATTGGTCACCACAGTGCCGATGATAGTCCACGGAGGAGCTATATAAAATATGAAGGAGCTTCGAAAGCTTCATGGGAAAATTCCTTTGTCTTTCAAGTCCACTTTCCCTCATACTTTGAACTGCATCATATTTGTGATAGTTGAAAGGTTTGAGTCAATGATTTGGATTCTTAGGTTAGAATTTCTCACTAAGAGTTTCCCTTGTTTTTGTTGGCTTTTTGCCCAGCAGGATGTCTTCTCCTAGAGATTAGCCTTTCATGATGGAGCATGGGCTCCATCTCAGACCAATCAATTTGGACTCTCGGCAGATAACCTGTAATTGTGTTGGTATTGCCGGGTAATCCAAACACAAGGTCACAGTTGAGAGCCACAGTTTTAGAGGGCTTATAAAATTACTAGATGTTTTAGTCACAGGACAATTTAGTCACAACTTATAAGGAAAGATATCGTGGAAAGGACACTGGAACAAAAAGGCCAGGGAAGACCATTGAAGGCATCAACCTTGGTCAAGGCAAGTTTGGGGAAAGGTGGGGTTGGCATTGTCATTTTATGTATCTCAGTTAGTACTGCGGGAAGTATAGGTTAGGGAACGGGGTTTAACAAGGCCACAAGTCACTGATGGCTAAAACTGTGTTTACATTAACAGTGGTTTTAATTAACGTTTCTGCTTCAACACTGGTTTCGTTACCTCATCTTTTAACATATTGATTTTAACTTCAGCTTTCACCACACAAGCATGCATTAAATAGCACTCTCGGAGAATGTGCCCCTAATTATTCTGCATTTAAAATGACACAAGACCTGTGTCTTATCTCACTGTGAGGTGAGAAAATTCCCCGCAAACAGAACTTCTGTCGATTCACTATCATCCCCAATGTCAACAACAGCTAAGAAAGTGGGGACTTTGGGTGCCCGGAGCTGCTGCACATGAATGAGGGACGGCAGAGTGGAAATATGCAAACATTATAGCTGATTTGCACCACTCTGTGTAAAAGCAGTACCCTAGAGAGTATGGTTTCTGTGGTCTGAGTCAAGAATCCCTCTTACCTGAAATTCCTGTACCCACTTGGAATCCTTATATGCATTACTGTTTCTGAGGGGTTTATCTGTCCTGAATTCTGTGTGTTGAATGGTTTGTGCCAATGTACATACACAGGTCTAGCAGGATTTTGGGGGTTGAACTGTGGCCATGATATTGGTGAGGGGGGGGAGACAAGAAAGAACTAGGAGAATGTTGTATGTTTCATTGGTGCTATATTGTACCGACTGAATCATCCCTTCTGTGTGACCCTTCTCTGAGGACATGTCCAATCGTCTACAGACAGGCTATGAATCTCCACTTAGACTCCTCTCCTTCATTATATATATACACACATTTTTTTTTCTGATGCCTGATCCCATCAACACCTCATGATTACACAGGCTGGTGTGCTGCTTCCATGTGGACCTTGATGCGTTCCTGCTAGCTGGCCACTTATTTGACTTCAAGCCTTTAAGATCCCACACACTATGTCTTTTAATATCTGGGCACCATCGACCTTCATCACCACGTTTGCTTATGCATCCATTTTGTCTTCAGAGATTGTGTTGGGAAGGTGATTATCACATAGTGCCATGTTATTATTCTTCCGTTGAGGGAAGACAAGTAGAGGCCCATAGTCCATCACTGCTAATTTATTGCTTTACCCTAAAATATATACACATAAGTATGCTAGTCTCCATATTTATGATTTGTTACTCTGGTACCCCACTCCCAAGGTGTTAGTCTGGATGGACTAGAGGAACAAATTCATAGATACTTATATGTATATAAGAAAGAGGTTTATATACAAGAGAAGTTAAATATTGAGGCAATGTCCAAACCCAGTTCAGTCTAAGCCCATAAGTCCGATATTAGCCCATATTTCCGTTACCAATCCATAAAGTCCTCTTCAGACTCATGAAATACATGCAATGATGCCTAATGCAGGCCAGTGGGTAGAAAGTCTTTGGATGCAGTGGCCTTGTAAGCATCTCAGTGCTGGCAGGGATCTCCATGTGGCTTTTCCAGCTTCCAGGGCTGTATCAGGGTAGGTCCATGTGGCTTCTCCTCAGGGATCTCTCACAGGGAGTCAACAGAGAGAGAGTGTGTATCTCTCACCTCCAAAGAAGAAATATGAGGAGTTCCCAGAATTCTCAGGTGAGGGTCATACCCACACAGAGGTGGTCCCAGAATTCTCAGGTGAGGGTCATACCCACACAGAGGTGGCCTCATTGGTTATATCTTGATTGACAGGCCAGACTCTACCCCTTCCCTCATAATCTTATGAAATTGACACCAGATGATATAACTACCACCATAGGCGAATACTCCTATTGACTCAGATGAATACTCAAGTCTCTGGCTCCAAAATCTGGAATGATGCCTATATACCTCTGTGAACTCTTGATTGTGCACAGCAGCTCACTGAACAAAGGACAGGTACAAAAATGAAGGAAGTGTGATGGCATCTTAGCAGGAATAAAGCAAAAGGAACACTTCCTCAGCTTTAGTAATTGGAGACCTGGGACACAGAAGAGCCAGCAGCTAGAAATACTGGACACTCATCCCTTGTTGACTTTTTCCAGCTCCCTTGAGAGTCAGCCATGTCCCCTGTGTTTCTAAACCAGTGGTGCTCAACCTTCCTAAGGCCGCGACAATTTTATACAGTTCCTCAAATTGTGGTGACCCCAACCATAAAATTATTTTCGTTGCTACTTCATCACTGTCATTTTGGAACTGTTATGAACTGTTATGAACCCCAAAGGGGTTGCAACCCACAAGTTGAGAACCTCTTTTCTAAACCATGGGAAATGTGGGGTTGTCTGTGCTGACACAGTGAACAACACATAATTAGCAAGCACATATGCATATACAGCACCTTTTGCTAATTAATTTGCTCCAACTTTAATTTTGTGTGCCTTTTTGTTTGTAACTTCTAACTAAACCTGGTAATTATTTTGTTCTAATTCTGTGCATTTTGCCAGAAAGGAGGGCTGGGAGTGGGGGGATCTTAGATGCATCAGTTTGGGAAAGAATGTGGGACAGTCAATTCAACAAGACTTAACTCCTATGCTTACTTAAGAATTGTAGGCAGACAATTGGAAAAGACATTGTGTTCAGATGTATTACTAATAAATGTTCACTTTTGATTAGAATGTTAGGCTGGTTTTTCTAGGGAAATAAACCAATGACACTCATCTATGGACAAGAAAGAAATTTATATCAAGAAATAGTTCCATATTAAGAAGGCCTCCCAGCCCAAAGCAACTCAGGTTAGTAAGCCTGATACTAGCCCACGTCAGGATCACATAACTGCTGGTCAATTGGACAGCGAGATCACAAGCCTATGGGCATGGAGTTGCATGCATCCAACACCCATGGAAACATGGCAGGGTGCTTACAGCTCTCAGGGTGAGGCTGCTCACATGGGGCGACCCCAATAGTGAGACACAATATCCCAGCTAACAGGAAAATGGAGGGGCAGGGAGAGGAGAAATTCCCTGTTTGCCATTTCCCCACTCCCTAGGAGCCATCATCAGCCTGTGACCTGGCTGACAGACTGCCTTCTATCCCTACACTCTCACACAAATCCAAGTTGACACCGACTCTTAACTGCCATGGTAAGAAACAATTCGTGTCAGTGTTTGGTTATACTCTAGTCATGTGTCACACACCTCCTCCTGTTTCTTGACCAAATCTTCATGGCACCCCTCCTCCATGAACCCTGCAATGTGCTTCTGCCTTCATTGGAGCAAGTCATTCTCTTCTAACCTCTACAGTATTTAACTCAAGTTGGTGTTGTACTTGTTCATTCTTGCCAGGTTGGCTCCAATGCATGGTTCCTTATTTATTGCTGTTAGTGTTAGGGGTATTCTTGTACCAACTCGTAGTGACCCTGTGAACCCCAGAATGAAACCCAGACCAGTCTTATGCCGTCTTTACAATTGTTGCTGTGCTTGAGTCCCTTGGGGCAGCAATTGGGTCAGCACATCTTCTTCAGGACCATTCTCATTTTGATTGACTATATGCTTTACCAAGCATGATATCCTTCTTCAAGGGCTAATCTTTCCTGCTGACATGGCCAAAGAAAACTAAATAAAGTCTCGCCGTCATCATTTCTATGAAGCATTCTGGCAGTTCTTCTTCGAGTCGGGTGTTTGTTCTTCTGGAAGTCCATGGTATTTTCAGTATTTTGTGCCAGCACCATAGTATCAACTGCATTCATTCTTCTTCCGACTTCATTCATTTTTCAGCTCTCACATACCTGCTGAGGTCATCAGCATATCAGCCCAATATTATGGCTTGAGTCAGGCACATTTTAGTCCTATGTGGGCAATGTGATTGTTAACGTTTTGAAGAAGTCTTCCACAGCAGACTTCCGAAGCAATACCTTGTCTCGTACCTGGATGGCTGCTTCCATGATCATTGTCTGTGGGGTCAAGTAAAACAAAACCCTTGACACCTTTGATTGTTTTCTCTGATATTGGTCCAGTTGTAAGGCTTTGTGTTTTATTATTTTTGATTTGGCATCCACACTAAATTCTCTGATTTTCATCTGCCAGTCCTTCCAGCACTCTTCATTTTCAGCAGTTTAGGTTGTGTCTTCCCCCTATCTAAGGTGGTTAAGGAATATGCCTCTAATCCGTATGTATAACAAGATGAAATGGGATCCTGCCTTAAGTTATCTTCATAATCAATGATATATTTGAGAATGTTGTTGTGGTTATTATATCAGTCCGCAGTCCATCTCATCTCTGGTTTGTATTATTATTAATATTTTCATTTCCGTTCCCTACGTTTCCAAGGAATCCTAGTGGCTCTCTTGGGGAAGTCCAACAGTTCAAACACAAAATCCACCCTCCGAGAAGAAAGAAGAGGTTATGTGCTCTCCTGAACTTTTCCAGACTATCTGTCATTGTTATGAGTCAGAATTCAGTCAATGGCAAGGGGTTTTGTTTTGCTTTGGTTTCAACCTTACCAAAGAGGACCTCTGGTGGCCAATGGTTGAAATGGCCACCCAGGGATTTGAATCTACCAGCCACTCCATGGGAGAACATTGGGACAGTATATTTCCCTACAGTTTAACACAGGCAGTTCTACTCTGTTCTGTATGAGTGATATAAATTGAAATCCACTCGATGGAAATCAGATTGGTCTGGGTTTTATTTATCAAACATGATGCCCAGCCCTAGTAATTAGTCATTTCTAATGATGCTCCCAAAGTAGAGAATGTAAGTCAAGTTAGCAATACTTACATATTGAGGTGTGTAGTAGTTACATAATCTGTTGTCAATTTGAGAGGATTAAGAGTGAACGGGTGGGATTTAGCCTGTCAACCAGGTCAGAGCTTGATGACCAATTTGGAGGCACGAAGGCAATAAATACCTCTTTCAAGGTGGGACACAAGCTCACTGCCTGGGAGACATTGCAGCTGACAAGACACATGGAACTACACTAGTGCCCTGAGCTGCAGGAGCCACGTGTAAACCCCTGCCCACACTGACATGCTTACAATGCCCCTGGATCCACAAGACTTCCCATCCACTGGCCTGTGACCTTAGTGGATTCGGTGTCATTGCATGAGTTTCATGAGTCTGAGGAGGACTTTATAGATTAGTATCCGACATATGGGCTAATATCAGACTGGTGGAGTTGATCTTGCCTGGGCTAGGATGTTTTATCAATATTCAACTGCTCTTGTATATAAAGGTCTGTCCTATACACATATGAGTCTCTATGAATTTGTTCCTCTAGTCTACCCAGACTAACACAAGGTGGCACACGTGACTATTAATCAGCAATTCCTCAGAGGTGCCCCAGAAGTCTTGCAGTCAATTTTCAAAAAATGTACAGCTATTGAAGCCCCATGGAGTTCCGTTCTCATCTGACACACATGGTGTTGTCATGAATCAACTTCTTGGCAGCTGTTTTGTTATTCGGTGTTCTGCGCTTGTTTGTGTGTTACTTATTCAAGAGGTATAACATGTAACTTTGTTTTTCGATGCATGAACTTAATGTCTGTTGCAAACTTTCCTTCTGTTTGATGTCAAAAACAACAACAGCAACAACAAACCTTCATCATTCTTCGGTCTGTTGTATGATTCATCTCAGTTGTCTCCAATGTAAAAGTGATCGAATGCACGATGCCCTCCCAGTTCGGTGAAAGATATCCAGGACTAAAGTTCCTACTCAGATAGCACAGAAACCCACACCTTGTCAGCTTCACACCTTATCGCTGTCGAGCATCTGTCTGGAATGATGAAAATGTTTTGGAATTAGATGATATTGATGATCGATGCCCACTATCGTGAGTGTAGTTGATGTCACTGAATTAGACCCTTAAGAAATAGCCCAAGGACATTTTTGTTATACTGCATATCCTTTGCCACAGTACAAACATACCTCTTAGCTCACCTTTCCCCAATTGTCTTCATGTTGCCCCCCCCCTCCGTCATATGTCATTACTTCCTTGGGAATGTCTCATTTCACCAAGTCAATATGCCGACTAATACATAGCAAATCAATGGGTAATGAGTATTTATAGCTTTGCGCACACTCTTTAACCTTTAGATGAGTTCTGACTAACAGAAAGAATCTGTCCCCAGAGTAGAAAATGAAGCACCCACTGTCTTCCTTGGTGCCAATTGTCCAAAGAGTTGTCACCCCACCCCCTGCTCTCCAGTGGGGGCAGGCAAGCAGGGACAACCCCTTAAGGATAATAGGGTGAGGGAATTGGAGAACATAACACAGAGAAATAGATCAAGGGGCCCATTCGAACAGCTAAGCTTAATCTCGTGTGTTTCATAGCCTACCCACCATGGTCCCTGTCCACATGAAAGACTGGACTAGGCCAATATGGCCACTGATGGAGCCATTTCATTGGCTTTCCTCAGGAAATAGAATGAACTCTTTGGCAAGTCATCTAGTCAGGGTAAATCAATGTTGACAAAATTGATTTTATTAATTTCTCTCATAGCCAATTAAATATTATTGTTATTTTTATTTAAATGGTATCATCTCACATATTTATGTTTTAAAGATATGTAATAAGAAGCCAAACATTAATGCATTCAAGACTTCAATCTTTCAATCATTAGCATGATGGGTAATGACTCTGTCAATAGGGAAGTGGTTATCAAGCATGGCTGGGTATTAGAATCATCAAGGGATATGGAAGGAAAAAAATCCCTGTACCTAGTCTGCATCTCAGATCAAGTAAATAAGAAGCTCTGGAGGAGAAAGCATGATGACACGGTCATATTAGTGTCAGGTTAGCAGTTCAAAGTCACCAGCCACTCCTTAAGGGAAATACGAGGATATCTGCTCCCATAAAGATTGACAGCCTCATAAACTCGATATGATGAGTTGGAATTGCCTTGATGGAAATGGGTTTGATTTTGATTCTGTTTTTTCTAGGCTTGGAGCCAAGGATTTTTTAAACTCCTCCAGTGATTCCAATGGGCAGTTAAGGTTGAAAGTCCCTGCTTAAAATTAGAAAAAGTCAAAAAAATAAGAAAAGAAATAACAAATAAAAATTTTAAAAATTAGAGAAAGTGCCTGCTTTAGAATTAGATATCCTGGTCAAATTCTCAGCAACAGCAACAGAGATAACTAACTTTGAGTAAGTTACTTAACCCCCTTATGTCTCCATTTTTTCTCTGTAAAATACTGAAAACATAATATCTACCTTACATCATTTGGATGGGGATTAAAAGAAATAATGCATGACAACACTTACAGAGATCCTGACCCTTGTTAACTTATTATATCTTATCTGTAATATGTGTATTAACTTACTATTAATATTTTATTATCATTATGCCCTGTGGAAATATAAGGTAATAAAATATAAGTAAGCTCTTTAACCAATAATATTTGGCAGAATTCTATTTCATATAGCTCTGAAGATAAAGTAATGTGAGACGAAAAAGGTGGACTTGTGGATATTACTGACATGGAGAAAATTCAGTTGACTTCAGATTT
Source organism: Tenrec ecaudatus (assembly GCF_050624435.1). Taxonomy (NCBI): domain Eukaryota; kingdom Metazoa; phylum Chordata; class Mammalia; order Afrosoricida; family Tenrecidae; genus Tenrec; species Tenrec ecaudatus. The sequence continues at coordinate 202,688,379 of NC_134532.1, forward strand.
GTTATCTGGAATTCCAGATCCTAGAGAAGGCCTTCAGGCATGGTGATACAGAGGAGCAGCAGAGAAGAGGAGGACCCATGGCCTGATGGGTTGACTCAGTGGCTGCAACCAAGAGCTCAGACATGGGAATGATAGTAGGGATGATGACCCAGGACTGGGTGGCATGTCATTTTGTTAAACATGAGGTCATCGTGAGTCACAATTGACTTAATGATAGTTAACAAGTCCTTTGCAGAAATAATTTTATCTAAAACGAAGAAAAAACAATCCTTTAATAACTTAGTTGAAAGCCAAGTCATCAACAGATGCTCGGCTTTGTTTTGAATATTATTTTTAATGTATTCTCTGTGGGGTGGGCAGTGAGAAGGATAGGTTTAAATGCCATGTTTGAAAAATCTCAGAGAGAAAACAAAATAATTAAATCCTAGAAAAGTCGGTGAATAGGGATGACAGATCAAATGATATCTTCCTGGTTCTCTTCTTCTGAGTGAAATCCCTCATTCCTCTCTCCATCAGCCCCAGTGAAGGCGTTCTAATAGTCAGCAGCATTCCCTGAACAAGAAGTCAGGATCAGTGCATGTGTCTTCCTCCCATCCGTCTGTCCTTGGTGTCTCCGTTGTTCAAGGCCATCAAGTACATTCTGACCGATAGCAACCCTATGTACAACATAAGGGGAAAAATCTCATCCGTGTGATTGTTTCTAGGCCTAAGCCCAGCAAAACAGCCACAGTGTCAATCCATCTAGTCGAGGGCCTTTCTCTGGTTTGCTTTCCTTCCACTTTACCAATCATGATGTCCCTCTCCAGGGACTGATGTCTCCTGACAACATGCCCAATGTATATAAAATGATATCTCCCCATCCTTGCCTCTAAGGAGCTGCGTGCTTCCTCCAAGGAAGGTTTGTCCTTTTAGCAGTCCGTGGTACTTTCAGTGTTCTTTGTTTGACCTAGGGAGGGGACGTTAACTGTGAGCAGCCAATCTGTGGCTGAGAAATGGTCTTTTTGGACATCTACTATGCAAGCTTTGTCCAACTAACAAGAACCGCAGTACATGAACCATGGGAGAGCAGCTGAAGAGGTACAGAAGATATGTCAAAGCAATAGTCATAAAATAAAAAACAAAGCAAAGTTATGTAAGATCACAGTTGATCATTTTTCTCATTAGTGACAGAAGCTCAGGAACAAAAGACAAGAGTGTAAACACTGAACAGGAGGGAATCTGTAGGTAAATATCCTGATGTACAGAAAGAGCTGGTGGTCTGCTTTCTAAAGAATAAACTTACTGACATGAAGTAGATTCTGGTTCTTCGTGTATGACAAGGTAGAAATGCTCCTGTGGGTTTCTGAGACTGTAACTCTTTGAGAGCAGGAAGTCTTGTCTTTCTCCCATAGAGCAGCTGGTGTTTTTGAACCACTGACCTTGCAGTAAGTGCAGCTCAATGAGTAACTAACTACTATGCCACCAGGAATCCCGGAATCACTAGACAAACTCATAAATATATTGCAGCTAGGATTGTAAAATAGCTGTTAAATATTTAAATAACAATTTGGAAATTTCCTAAAAGTTAGATAAATGATTGATAGATAGATATATCAATAGATAGATAGATTACATATAGATTACAACCTAGAAAACCCTACAGGGTGGTTCTACTCTGTCTCATGGGCTTATGTGCATTCAAAACACAACCGGATGGCACTCACTCACGACATGTGCATCCTTAAGAAGCTTAGATCTGTTAGTTATTCCTAAATGTCATGCATCTTTTAGAAATTTTTGCTTAGGTCTAGTAATCCTATTTCATTTCAGTGAATTGGAATATTGATTGGAAATCAATTATGTCCACTTAATAGTGATTTTCCAGAATATCTCAGGAAGGTTTGCTTTCCTCGGGATGCTTCATTTATTCCCCAAATCTAAAAATCAACGTCAGACTTACTTATCTGTCTCTTGGCAAAGTGCAAACACCTCTTGGATTAGAGATTTAAAATCTTTTCTCAGTTTAGTTTTACAATTAAGTTCCCACTAAAGATGCATTGTCTAACATTTTAACAAACAGTGGAAAAATAGGTGTTCAACCTCACTCCCTATACTATTTTAAAATGACATATACCAACATGAAGTTCATAAAAAAGCAATGTAGAAATATCTTGTCTTTTGTAATGCAATTCCCATTTGTTGACTTAACATGATTTTTTGAGAGCCTGTTATAAGTTGAATTCAATGCCTTATGGTAAAAATTAAACAAAACATATTATAAACCCATGATTTGTGGTCCAAACAAAATAGGGCTTACTTTTGATACAATATGAATAAGAGATAAATGAAATCTATTCTTATTTTTGGAGGTAAATTCTGAACTCTGACTCTGATTTCAGTTATATTCAGGTGTGAATAGTCTGAGGAATCTTAATGGCTCAACGAGATAAGCTTTGGGTTGCTAATCTGAAGGTCAACAGTCAGAAAGCCCCAGACTCTGCTGGAGAGGAAAATGAGGTTTTCTATAAATGTGGAGAGATAGCCTTGGAGCCCACAGGAGCAATTCTACTGTCATATAAGATAAATATGAGTCCGAATCGACTAGAAGCCAGTGACTGTTTTTAGTGTAAAGTTTACTGATGAATTAGAAAGACTGAAGAAGAATGACCCCTTTGATATTAGCAAAGACTATTGAATACACCATGAGTTATCAGAAAATGAGCACACCTATCTTGGAAGAAGTATAGTAGGAAGACTGCTTAGAAGGAAGGAATGCCACACTTTGAATCAGGTGCTTTGCCCTTGTTATCAGGAGAGAGCAGTCCCTGGAGATGGGCATCAGGCTTCGTAGAGGGTCAGTGGAAAAGAGGTAGGCTCTCAATCAGATGAATTAACAAAGTTGTAATAATGGCCTCAGATGGGACCAGGCAGGTTTTCCTTCCATTGTAAGTAGGGTTGCTATGAGCCAGAACTGACTGGATGACTCCTTACCACAACAGCAATGGAGATAGATACAAAAACCTAATTAAACCGCTGCCAGCGAGAAGAGGTCATTTGATGGTGAAACTTGGCATTGTGTCGGAGATGGCACATCCTTATGGAAGCAAATAGGCTCATCTTTCTCTTGAGGCGAGGCTAGTAGGTTGGAACGGCTTACCTAGTGACAAACAAGCCAGTCCCCAGCCCAGAGTTCCATCAGTACTAAGAAGCCTCCAGAACACATGGGGAAACGGAATGAAAAATGATGGAATCTTTCCAAGAATTTCTGAACCCCCTTCCTGTATAGCCTAGAATGTAATACACATAAAAGCCCGCAACACAGGGAATCCAGAATAGCTAAACACCTCAGGGGTAGCAACGGGAGTAGAGATACCAGGAGGATGAGGGGCGAGTGGGGAGAGAAAGAGGGAACAGATTACAAAGATCAACCTAGAACCTCCTCCCTGGGGGACAAACAACGTAATAGTGGATGAGGGGCAAAGGAGGATGATGTAAGATCTGAAAATAATAATCTATAATTTATCAAGGGTTCATGAGGGAGGGCGAGTGGAGGAAGGAGGGGGAATAAATGGGGAGCTGATATCAAGGGCTCAAGTGGGAAGAGAATGCTTTGAAAATGATGCTGGTGGCATATTTTCAAATGTGCTTGACACACTGGATGAATGTATGGATTGTGATAAGAGATGTAAGAGCCCCCAGTAAAAGTACTTTTGAAAATAATGATAAAAAGTGCTACAGAATTATTAAAAAAAGAATGTAGGAGAGGAAATTCATTTAAGAAGATGAATGTTGAAGGACAAGGTGAGGAAGGGACCAGAGGTCCCTGAGTCGTTCCAGGAATATTAAGGAAAATGGCTTCCTGGTGCAGGGGACCCTGTGGGTGATTGATAACAATTAAGGTGAAATGAATAAAAATCAGAAGACACACAAATGAAATGAACCCATAACCAAAGAGTTGATTGTGACTCAGGAATTCTACAGGGAAGAGCAGACAGCTGACCCATAGATTTTCCAAAGCTGTACACCTTGATGGAATAAGATGCACACACTTATTTCCTGGGGGCTTCAGATGAGCGACCTTTTGGTAAGCAGCCATGTGCTGCAAGCACAGTGCCTCCAGGGATCCTTGCGAAGCAGCCAGACTGCTGTAAATCATATGGTGTATTGTCACTTTGGTATATGCTAGCAACTCACTGAAGTTTCTGGAGTTAGAAATGGCTTCGCTGCGCTGGTAAAAATGCAATAGCTCTGAATGGAAAACCACAATTTAGAGATTTATATTGGATCGCGTCTTTGTACCTTCCTTGCTGCTTAACTTGGCACGTGTTTTGTAACCTTTCTAGATTATTTTTAAAATACTACAACCACAGAATCATTACTATCTCTGATTATACGAGGAACGGTATTTCATTTTGCCTGTGATTGGTGACAGCAATAGTTCTAGGGATCGTGATATCTTTATAAAGTCTCATGAAGACATTGCGTTATAGCCTCTGGGGAAAAAGTATGCCTCCTATGGGTGAGTGCTTTGTTATTATTACAAAGCCAGACTACAGTGGGGTGTGCCGATGATTGACAAGTACCACCAAGATGGGAAGATAATAATGTATCTTTTTCTATTTTAACATACATCTTTTACTCCCCACTTGCTGACTACTTCACTATCCAACACTGCATATGTACTGCCAGAGGAACAAATCTATCCAGTTATTTGACACATGGATGATCTATGTGTGGCAGGAATGAACATGGAGGCGCAAGGTGTGGTGGAGCAAGGCTGACTGATGGTTAAGGTTATGTGTCATCTTGGCTGGGCTATGACTCTCGGTAGTTTGGCAGTTACATAATGATAAAGGTTGCCAGGCATGTAATGATGTAATTATTTCCTACTTAATGCTCTAATGTGGTCATCTTCTAAGTGTACTGACATGTTACCAGTAAAGGAGGAGGAGGCTTGTAAAGTTGATGGAAAAGTGGGACTAAATGATAATGGGATTTTCCCATCAAGTCTCTGAGGCCCCCTCCTATAGGTATACATTTACATCACTTTATTTACTTACATCCCTGGATACTACAGATGAGGCTGTAGAGCTGCAGGATTGCATGCACTGTGTGTATGTACATGCAGGAAGAAAGCATGGGGACAATTCGCTGAGGAATCCTGGTCCAGATGTGTATTTTTTATGTGCAACCTACCACACTTTGAGGGCCTGTGCTTGTTTGTTTCCACTGAATCATGCGGCTAATTGCATCACTGTGGAGTCAGGCAGAATTAATGTTTGCAGGGGCAGAGGTTACAGTTCCGTTTTGAATTTAAGTCACTCTGTCCAATTTCCTTATCTCTTTCTGAAGGTGTGAAAGCCGTTTTGTGGATGATAGAAAGAACTCTGATCCGGTAGAATCAAGATAGGATGTGGCCTAATAGACAGGGTTTGAACTAACCCTCTGGCTATTTCTTGTATAGCCTTAGGATTAATGACCCGCTAGAATAATGTGAATACAATTTCACAATCTCTTCTAGACTTGGATCAAACTCTGCTAATTTGGATTCATGGGGAGAGAGAAAAGCTAATTATGAAACAGCACATCACGGAGTCAGAAGTGACTCCACAGCACATAACACCAATAACTGAGTGAAGCCAAATGCCCCTGTTTTTTGGTTATGGCTCAGAAACTTAGCTGATATGCCTCATATATTTGCTTTTGTTATATCTTTACTTCAAAATTCAAGTAACCTGGAAAGGTAGCCAGGACTCATTGAGCTGCTACCAGCCAGGACAGCGGTTTGGTCACCAGCTGCTGCCTGAAGAAAAGACAAGCCTTTCCACTCCAGTCAAGAGTGACGGTCTTTGAGCCCCACAGGAATGTTCTGCCCTGTCCTACGGTCACGACGAGTCAGAATCAACTCCATGGCAGGGAGTTTGTTACTTCAAAAAAAAATAGAGAAGAAGGCCTTCTCAAGTCTAATAATATCTGTGTAAACATTGAATTTGGGTTGTACTCTCCCTCTCTTACACAGAGTAGCTCCAGAAGTGTGCATATTGGCTGAGTTCCAATATTATTTTCAGTGCCCAGAGCAGATGTGAGGAACATTCTCTCCCCCAACAGTAAGTAAGTAGGGAATTTAGAATCACCTAGGTTAGGTTAAAGTAACCCTGGTAGGGCTTAAGTGATTGGCTACTAGCCAACAGTTGAGGTTCAAGTCCACTCGATGGCTCTAACTGAGAGTAGCCTGTAAATCAGGCCCTGTAGGACAGCCCAGGACACTCTGTGGCAGTTGTACTTTGTCACTTGTGGTCCCTGTGAGTTGAAACTGACTTGCTGAGTTCATTTTGCTGAGATGTGAAATGATGTGTCTTTCGATCTCTACCCCATGTGTCTTTCCCTTCTCTGCTGGAGAAGCACCCAATCTCTCCTGTGTAGCTCATTCAGCCTTCAAACTCAAAGGAGGGCCATCAAGCCATAAATCAGGAGAGGAAAATCATTTTGTTAGTTGAAATAGGCAGGAAAATGATTTTCCCTGCTGTTTGCCTCAGCTGAATTACAACACGATGTCTGTGTGAAATCCAATTTGATGAGATTTTCTGTGTTACTCTTGTTGAAAGAGCCTGTTTGTGAGTCTCACCTAGAACAGAATTGTGCTGTGGTTGCCTGCAAAGTCTCTTGTATCTTTATGCCTCAACAAACTTCATTTCCCCTAATTTGTAACTCTTCTGTACATTTTAGACACTTTCCTGGAAATTTAGGCTCAGTGGAATAAAAATTGTCAAGCATGTCAAAAATCTGATTTTCCCATTTTAAGCATCGATGGGGTGGTCTGTACAGAGAAGCTATTGATATACAAGACATTCTTCCCAAGGATTTACCATCTGGGGAAAATTAGAAAGCAAACACAATCAGATCTCGGAGACAGTAGCAGATAGTCTATTTTAATAGCAGGGGAATGAAACGTCTGTGCCTCTGCGGGGAAAAACAGAGGAGAATGGAGGAGGAGCATGTATATCATCCCCAAAGAGGCAGAAGAGTATGGAAACAATCTTCCCTTTTCTGTCTTTTCTAATTGGGAGGCACATAGATTACAAATTATATTTAGGAGATAGGTAAGCTGGCTCAGTTTCCCCAAAGACTGGCAAGTAGCTTGTCATTGTTATTTGTTGTTGTCTCCAACTTGTGGTGATTTGATTCATAAAACAGCCAAGGTTGCCTTGTCCTGAAACATCTTAGTGATTGTTGGTGTATATGAGTTAATTGCATAGCTGTTGTGTCAATCTTTATAATTCAGGGTGTCCCTCCTTTTTACTGACCATCTATTTCATCATACAGGATGCTCTTTTCTAAGGATATGGTTTCCAATGACAGGTCGTAAAGTAAGCACTTTGAAACTGCATCATCCTGACTTCTAGATAAACTTTTGTTTATATTCCATTTAAGACTAAATTATTGGAACACACATTCCACAGTATATTCCCTATTCTTTGTCCATACCATGATGCTAAAATTCATCTATCTCAACCCGATGAAAATTGGTCTTATCAAAACCTCAACCCACAGGAAATATCCACCAGAGGACAGTTGATCTCAAAAAAATCATAATATTGATTTATAGTTACTTGGAGATTTCTTGAATATGTACAAGACTTCAACCTCCACTTGTTCCCTTTCTTAATGTGCTGGAAAGCACTCTGTCTTAGCATAAAGATTTCTTTATGGTATTACAAATCCTTATATTTATTTCTTCAATAAGGAAGCTAGGCAATTTCATTTTCCTCACTCATCATTAATTCCCCCAAATCCCACCCATACATGAAGTGAAAGAAGTTGGTTATTTCTTGCACCTAGATGAAGTAAGAGCATGCGATTTTTCATGGTGAATATTTACTATTATCAGCATAAAGAACCCAAATTAACTGTGTTAGATATTTTAGGGATAGCCAACACAAGATAGTACTTGAAGGAAGTTGACCATGTTAATTGCGCCCCATTTCCTGGTTCATTGTACCTTTTCCACTTCCACCCTCCAACGGTATCCAGAGTCCTGAATTATAGTTCTACAGTGTTAGGACCCGCCTGATACCATCACCACAGCTGCTGCAGTGTACCATAACTGCATCAAGGTGGACAGATATGTTATTGTTCATTTTTATGATGTGTGTGTGTGTGTATTTCACAGTCAGTGGTCATGGAAGAAGCAGTGAAGAGATCAGACAATGCATGTCACTGGGTAAATCTGCTGCACAAGCTTCTTCAAACTGTTGAGGAGCAAGGATGTTACTTTGAAGACTGAGTCCTTCAGGACTCAAACCATGGTATTCTTCTTTGTGTCATAGATGTATGAAAATTGGACATTCAATAAGGAAGATGCATTTTAGTTGTGGTGCTGGAGAACAATATTGAAAGTACGATAGATCGCTAAAAGGACAAATAGATCTGCATTAGAAGAAGTATGGCCAGGGTGCTCCATTGAGGCAATGATGTCAAGACTTCATCTTATATACTTTGGACATATTGTCAGGAGAGACCAGTCCCTGGAGAAGGACATCATGTTTGGTAAAGTGGAAGGGCAGTGAAAATTAAGGATGCCCTCGAGATGGATTGACACAGCTCAGGCTGAGGAACTACTGAGAGGACCTTTCAGTGTGTTGTCCTGTTGTGCATGGGGCTGCTACCGGCCAGAGTCTACTTAATGGCACCAAACAAGAACATAGGAGCACCCGTGGCGCTGCCCCATAGATGAATGGTGACAGGGATCTTAAAGAGTTTTCCATTTCTTTTTAGCTTAGTACTTTTAAGACTTCAGCAAAGCACAGACTTCCCACGAAAGAAAGAAAATTCCAAAGAATAGAGAATATGAAATTATATTTATTACTGTGGGATTCAAATCTGTAAAATGATAAACCATTAAACTACTCACCTTTTGGATCTTTCAGAACCACACATTCAATTATATATTTAAATGTACACAAAATTATAAAATGGGAAATAATTGACATTAATGTTTTAGAAGATTCTGGTATTGAATGCCAAGCTAGGTACACGTTTGAGAAGCTGACTAACATAGTTCTTGTATTTTGTCAACTATTTTCTCTTCTCAAGCTCCAGCCAAACCTTCACTGGAGCCGTGACCTCGGCTGACACTTGCTGTTTCTGTGTTGTGGCTACATTCTGTATATATGAACGCTCTTCTCTCCTCATTAAATCACAAATATAGCAGTCTCATACAGGCAGCTCTCAATGTGGAAAGCATCTTGCTATACTTAGATTCCCATCAGGAGGAATCAGACTATGTTTAATTTTCATAGTTGGCACAATAATTAAAATGGAATCCCCCAGTTTCAAATTCTTATACTTATCCATCATCAATCATTAGACTCATGAATACCTATATTATAACCCCTTTAGTTAATTTGGGCTTTAAAAAGAAACAATTAAAAAAGTAAACAAGAAGCAAAGCTGGAACTATATTTAGATGGCTTTCATTAATCTTCAGATTTAATTTCATCCCATAGGATGCATTCATGTATTTTAAACAATCACAAAGATATGAAGGATGACATCCCTTTTATTTCTTTAAAAAATTAAGTTCTTGTTTCATTTTAAGAAAAGAGAAGTTTCAAGAAAGCAAACAACTTTTAAAAACAGCTCAGATTTTTTAAAAAAATAGAGAAGATTACAGATCAATGAACAAAAAAAGAACAAAACCCCAAAACCAACAGTGAAAAAAACCAAACCACCACATTGCCTTCAAACTGCTTCTGACACATAGCAAACCTCCCAGAAAGAGTAGAACTGTACCACCGTCAAGGCTATGGTCATTGTTGAGGCAGACTGCATCCTCCTGTACATGGGCTACTGCACTCCAAATCCTAGCCTTTCCGCTTGGAGTCCCCCCTCTCCCCCCCCACAGGATAGTCAAAAACATAAAATGTTTCAAAATCTTTAGAGGACTTGGTGCCCTCCAGACAGTTCCCACACATAGCAGCCCAAGGGACTCTGGGTCCCGTCAGAGTCACTGTGATATGCTTATGCTTGAGCCCAGTGCTGCCACCATGGTGTCCATCCCTCTCCTTGGTGGTCTTCCTCCTTTTCACTGCCCTTCTCCAGTCTCGAATGTGAGGTCCTTTTCTGGAGGCTGCTTTCTCCTGATCACATCTTCAAGGAAGAAGCCTCGCCACCCTCGATTCCAAGGAGCAGGATATCCTGGCTGTGCTTTTTCCAAGACAGATTTATGTGTTCTTCTAGAAGTTCATGGTACTTTCAATATTGCTCCCCAAACCATAAATCAAGTGAATCAATTCTTTGTTATCATTATTCATTGTCCAACTTTCCCATGCACACAGCACAACCTTGTTGACTGAAAGTTTGAACTAGAAGCACTTCCTGCTGAAGATTAAGCACTGTAGCCTTCAGAATGGATTACAATTGAATGCAAAGAAAATTTAAATCTTTGAATTTATTGCTACAGTAACTGGATTAATGGTTCCTTGGGGGTATGGCGGGGGAGGATGGAGGAAAATAGAGCATGAATAACACTGAGCAAAAGGGTTAAGGAAATGCTCCCAAACTGATTGTGGTGATGACTGTACAACCCTTCTTGATTGTGACTGAACTATAGACTTGTATGTATGATATGTGAATTATATGCCAATAAAACTTCTGATGGAAAAAGAAAACCCATATCTTCACAACTGGACAGACAGGTAACACCATGATAAACAGAAAAGATTAAAGTCATCCATCAATGCTCACGAAAGAAGCATTCAAGGGATCAGATAGCATGTTGCAGTGAGTAAATCTGTCCCATGAGAACTTTTCAAGTGTTCTAGACCAAAGGCATCACTTTGGACATTCATGTGCACTTGACCCACACTGTGCAAAATAGTAGCTGTTTTACAAATTTACAAGAAGTAATTCTGAACACTATTCCCTCTGATGTATTTAAATGTTAGGGTAGACCCCAAAATTTATATTAAGAAACCCCACCACACTGCCATCAAGTAGATTCAGACTCATAGCAACCTTATAAGACAGAGTATAATTATCCATGTGGGTTTCTGAGACAGGTTTAGAAATCTTCGTCTTTTTCCAGTGGAGAGGCTGGTGGTTTCAAACAACTGACCTTCTTGTTAGCAGCCCTCCTCTTACCCAATAGTGCCATCAGAGCTCTCTGGGAACATAAGTATATTTCAATATTTATTAAGGAAGGAAGTGAGTCCCTGCCCTTTTTTTAAGCTCAAACAAGATCATAAAGCTAGAAAATATAAGTTGTTTTTTTTTTCAAGATCAGTGTTCATGCAACTTAAAATCATGGTTCAGTCCACGATAGTCTGTCTATTCTCTTCGGTCGTTTTAATACCCTCACCAATATGCATAGTAAATCGCCTCTTCTATAGTTTGCAAATGTCAAATAATTGATAACCAGAAAAAAGAAACATGTTGCAGATAAGAAGAAGGGATAGTGAATAAGAGAAAACTTTAATATGAAAATCGAATGCAAATATTTTTCTTATCCTTTTACTGACTGGCCCGTGAATCGATTCACTGTGTTCAGGTTGTGACTGTCTCAGGAGGAATAAATCATAGAAAAGTACGAAAATGAGATGAGAAAGGAAAATTAATAACCGCAGGAGTTTCCGTCTCCAAGGGGCTTTTGCATGATTGAAGGTAATTGGAGTGAGCAGCATATACACTCTCTAAGCAACCAAAGATCTTTTGTTTACAGCCACTATTTTTGTCACAGACAATGGATTATGTTTGAGGAGTTTGGTCATTGTATTCATGAGCTTTTGCTCCATCTACAGGGAACCCCCAGATACTCAAGCAGATTTGGGAGGTTTTTCACTAGGTCAGTACAGGATGTAGATTATGAAAACGACATACAATGTGAGGAGAAATCACATCTCCAGGTTGATTGATCCATTGGATGGACACACAGTCACTGGATTGGAATGAGTGAAATCTGAATGGCAGACTTTTAACACGACTATGTAATCATGAACCGTCACTCCTCAGATGTATTTGGAAACAGCAACAGGGACCTTGGTTGAAATGAGGGAGTCCCAGGAAGATATTTCCCCGTGTTGTGTTCACTACCCAAAGGCACTTGATTCTATGGATTATAACAGGTATATAGTGTGAAGAATAATGGGAACTCCAGGACATCTTTTTGTGCTCATGCTGAAGCTGTGCAGAGACCAACAGGAAGTCATCACGTGGTTTCAGATCAGGAAAGATGTGCTCAGGGTTACATACTTTTGTTACATGAATTCAATCTGAAGGCATAGGAAACACTCCAAGAAACTGTACTGTTGAAAGAGGAATGTGGCATTAGGATTGGAGGAAGATTCATTAACAACCTGTAGAAGGAACATGTTGAAGATGATATAACTTGGCCTGCTGAAAGCAAAGACTTGAAACACTGTTGAAGATCAGAGATTTTTAGCCTCCAGTACAGATTATACCGCAACATTAAAAAAAAAACCAAAAATACTCATATCTAGGACCATGCTAAATAGAGAAAAGTGGGACATTTGTAAGGATTTCATTTTACTTGAATCCATCATCAATGCCAACGGAAGCAGCAGGCCAAGACAAATGACCTAATGCATTAGGCAAATCTGCTACAAACCTGTTAAAAAGCCAAGATGTTGCTCTGAGATTTTAGATGTGCCCAAGGCATGCCGTGGTGTATTCTCATTCACTTGAAAAGCACGTGAACTCTGGACAATGCATAAGGAAGACCAACGAAGAATTGATGGATTTCAATTATGTTGTTGCTGAAAAATACTGTATATACAATAGCCTGCCAGGAAAATGAGCAAGTTAGTCTTGCAAGAATAACAGCCAGAATACCTCTTGGAAACAAGGATGGAAAGCATTTATCTCAAGTACTTTGGACATAGTACCAGGAGGGACCAGTCCCTTGAGGAAGATATCATGCTTACTAAAGTTGAGGGCCAGCAAATAAAAAGAAGATTCCCAAAGAAGTGGGTGGACAGCAGCTGTAACATAGACTCAAACTTAGCAACCGTTTTGAGGATAGCACAAAACATTGGTTCTGTTGTACATAGGCTGCCTGTGAGTTGTAACTGCCTCAAGGGCACATCACAAAGACAATCACTGACATAAGCTTTATTCTCGTGAGCCCACATGGGAACCCTGGTGGAGTAACGATTATGAATCCGGCTATGAGCTGCAAGGTAAAAGACAATCACTGACATAAGCTTTATTCTCGTGAGCCCACATGGGAACCCTGGTGGAGTAACGATTATGAATCCGGCTATGAGCTGCAAGGTCTGTGGGTCAAAACTCCCAGCAGCTCCCCATGGGAGAAAGCCGGCTTTCCATGCCTGTAAAACGCTATTACAGTCTTGGAAACTCACAGGGGCAGTTCTACCCTGCCTTTTGTGTCACTTTGAGTTGACACTGGCTGGAGTGAAGTGAGTTGTTTTTTTTTTTGTTTTGTTTTTAATTTAATGAACTCAAAGAGAAACAACTCTATAAACACGTGGTCTAATCTTGTGTCTTATTTTACTTACTCTCTTTTAATTAGCTGCACAATTATTTAAAGTGACAAAGGTTTTTATGAGAAATTATTCTTCTGGGGGAAAGTAAACAACACAGTTTGATAGGATGAAGTTATCAGCTGTATTCTATTAATAAAGTGGATGAGATCATCATAATATGAGGGAGTCATGGAATTACCTTCAGGGAAGCTTGCCACATAGCCTCTATGAACACGTTCATGTGATGTCAATGAGATCGAAAAGGCCTCCATTAAATCATCCCTCTGCCAATTAATTCTATGGGTAATGATTCAAAAGTAATTTTCTGAATATTTAAGAAGTAGAAGTCGGCGCAATGTAGTCATCATTTACGAAGGGTACACTAGATGTCAGGTACTTTTATTTGTTCCTGCCGTTCATCCTCACAAGAGCCTGTGAGGATCAAAGTTATTATAGGCAAGAATAGAAGAGATGTTCAATGACTTGCTCAAGGTCATAGAGTAATTAAGTGGCTGACCTCAGTTCCCAAATCCACTTAGACTGAATGAAGCCCAGCTCCTTCCACCCTGCTGTACTGCTTCTAAATTGGATCATGGACGATGAGGGTATTGCCAAGGGCAAAACCGTTCCCCTCTTTCAAGTAGATTCAAAGACTGTCAAGAAAAGGGCACTGATAAGGTATTAACCACATAAGGAATGCAAGCAAAGCATAACGTCAAAACACGAGAGACCAGCTCGTGTTTCTGGAGCGTGTTTCTTAGGAGGACAAGCTCGTTAGTTAAGAAAGAAAGAGGAGGAGGGAGGTCATTTGTTGTCAATGGTGCATGAGTGTTTCTTCAATAAAATCTTTCGAATTAAAAAGCATGGGGAAGAGCTGGGCTGGCTCATATAGTCAGATAAGGAGGAGTGAGGAATCCAGGCTGTGTGTCAAGAGATGCAGAAAAACAGCAAAGAGGGGGATGACACTTTCAGAAAAAGAGCTAAAAGTCTGTAGAACCAAAGGAAATTCTAAGGGAATTCAAGAAATATCTCATTCAGAAAAATTCAAGAACTAAAATTTGAAATAAAAAAATAAATGAAAAATGAACAGACAAAATATGGATACTCATGGGGAACCAACTGCTATGATCGAAGTATTCACCACCACCCCAACCAGGGGGATGAACAACCGAAACGTGGGAGAAGGGTGATAGCAAATTCTGTAACATATGGAAAATAATAATAATTGATAATATTTCAGGGATTCATGAGGTTGGGAAGGTAGGGGGTGGGTAAGGAGGGGGAGAGGAGATGATAGAAAGGGCTCAAGCAGAAAGTAAATGTTTTGAAATTGATGATGGCAACATATGTACAAATGTGTTTGACAAAATTCATGTATGGATTGTTATAAGAGCTGTAAGAGGCTGGAATAAAATGATTTATTAATCTAAAATAGTTTAAAATATGATACTCATATTTCCCTTAGTCCCAGTCTCAGTTCTTCAGTTTTCATTGGTTATTAAGAATGAGTATGCACTATACAGTAGTGATAAAAGGTTTGCATAAAATGGTAGTAGATGACATTTCAGATAAAATTATTTCTGATAAATGTTGGAGATCAGCTCCCCAAAAGACATTTGATTATAGACTATGTGTCCTTTCTTTCTTAGCTATTATCTAGATCATAGACTCCCAAATGTATTTGGCCTACCCCTATTTTCAAAAAACAAAAATTTTACTCCACACGACATTGGTGATTAAAAAATTCTGTAGGATGGCCCATGATCCAGAAAAAAAGAATAGCCATCTTGTTTTGCAGCCTTCACACCACCCCCCACCCCCAGGTCATTCCACTACCCCCTAAGAGATGGTATCACCCACTCACCCGCTTTGGAACAAACTGTCTTAGCTCACTCACGCACCGCCCTTGAGTGATTAACTCATAACGTCCTTATAGACTAGAGTAGAGCTGCCCTGCAGGTTTCCAGTATTATGAATCTTTACACAGGTAGAAAGCCTCCTATTTCTCCAGCAGAGGGGTTATTGGTTTGAACTGCTGACCTTGCAGTTAACGGCCCAGTGTGAAATGTTACACCACCAGAGAAGCAATATAAATAAGATTTGACGCTAAGATGATGCAAAATGAAAATAATAATATTAAGTATTAATCAGCGGATGCCTTGATTAGCTAGCACATGTTCACATGTATTAATTCAGTGTGCAGGCTGACCGTCACTTGATTAGCATGACTGGAGTCTGAACTATAATTTTTTAGGCCATCATTTCTCAAATCTTATAAGAAACACTGATAAGGGACGTCATGGAGAAAAACCACAAACTGTGCCTGGTTTGCAATCTTAAAGATAAAATTCAGGATAGTACACCCATGCCACCGCAATTATTCATTTAGCAAAATATTATCTCCGAACAGTGTATTGGCTATCTGATACACTTATGATTTAATGCCCTGTACCTAGATTCTGACTCGTAGCAACCTTACAGGGAAAAATAGAACCGCCTCAGAGGGCTTCCAAGGATGGACATCTTTATGCAAGATTGCCTCATCTTTCTCCTAGAGTGCACCTGGTGTGACCGAACTGCCAAACTCTTGTTTAGAATACAGGTACTTAAGCACTGTGAATATATGTAGTATATCCCAAGTGCTACTGTAGAGTATACATGTATAATCGTTTAGATGCACTGAGACCTGGGGCCAACATTTTATTGAAAATCATGACATAAAAGGCATCAAGCCAGTTGAGACTACATGTTTCTCAAAGGATCAGAAAATGTCTTCAATAGGCTCCAGCCGATCAAATAATCGCAGTCGTTTCTCTAAAGACTCAATAAAATGTACGAAGGAAATAGTGCCAGTTGCTGCCCATTCTTTAACCACAAGAAAGCACTCAATTCCGTAAACTATAGTGGTATCTGCAAAGGAAAGGACTCAAATGATTCACTCGTGTTGATTTAGGGGCAGCTCTTGGGTTGCACATGTTTAGCAGAAGTGATGCTGTTTAAACAGCCTGAAAGGAAGCACCTCTTCCTGGGCACAGAACAAGGAGGTGCAGTCTTATGGAAAGTTGTCACCACTGTTCCACTCAGTCGGCTGGAAAATAGCCTAATTTCATAGGGGAAGCAATGCATTCTTTTGCACCCTGCCTACATACGGTCTCAGGAAATGGAAACGGAAAAGCTAGACCTGAAATTTGTGGAGAAAATCTTTAGGAAGGCAGTTGGCTGTTTAATTCATAATCCTTGCACACACCTCCCACCTTAGCCCCAACAATAGGCACCAGCAACCTTGATAAAAGCAAACAAATCCCCCAGTGCACTGTGAGTATGGAAGGGTGTGGCAACACACATTGAATGGTCCCAAGGCTCGGGTCAGATTAATTGAACAATCATCATCATTGCCCGAAAGGACAGAATTCATTCAAAATTCTGCATCAGCAAAAAAGGCAACATCAATTCATGATTGATACTGGATATCATTTTTGGATGTTTTCCAAATGCTAGAAACACTAGTGTAATAGGTCACAATAAGTCTCCTATATTGTATTACATTGTCTTTGTCAGCCACTCTCCTGAAGAGATTCTGTCATTTCTCGCTCAGAGAATATATGAGGCAAGATTCTCCACACATTCCCAAGCTCATTATTGTGATGTAGGTACATCCGTGCTTCTTGACCCTCTCTTTCTTAACTTGCTTAGGCTTAGGTTTCTCTGTTTTCTTTAACAAACATGTTACGAAATTATGTGTCAGTCTCCAGTGTGAGCTGAAATCATGGTTTATGTATTTTAGAAAGGGCCCTCCGTGGCATTGCAAAGTAAATATGGGAGTGCTGACTATAAAATCATAAGATCCCTGGTGATGTAGTGTTTCCATGTCGGACTGCTAATTACTAAGGTAAACAATTTGAAATGACTGCTGCTCCAAGGGAGAAAGACTGGGCTTTGTAGTCTCTTAGAACCCGCACCCCACTCCCCCGCCCCCCGCCCCGAGCATTTAAACTTTGTCTAATAGGCTTGCTATGAGTCTGAATTCATTTGATGGTAGAGAGTTTGGAACCACAAGATCGGTGGTTCAAACCTACCAGCAGCTCTTCCAGATCTGCTCCTTAAAATATTTACAGCTTCAGAAATTGTACAGCAGTTCCCTAGGAGTCAGGTCAACTCAATAGCAGCGGGTTTGGTATTTTGGTTGGGTATGTGTATTAGCTAAGCCAAACATTCTAGCTCTCAATAAATATAGTTATGCTAGTTGTATGTCTGCATTGGACAGTTCGCTTTTAATGGTTTCTGAATACATGTATAGTTAACAAATGCCTCCTGCTTCGTGTCCAATTTAATGGAGTTCAACAGCTGTGCCAAGTTCATATTCCAGATTTCCTTTAGTGCATTTCTATCTCCCCTATGTGAAGGGCGGACATTGAATGAGGAAGACCGAAGGAAGATCAATCCATTTGAACTGTGATGCTGGAGAAGACTATTGAAAGTACCATAGACTGCTAAAAGGACAAACCCATCTCTCTGGGAAGATGCACGCCCATAGTGCTCCTTAGAAACCAGGATGGTGACAATCTGTCTTAAGTACTTTGAACACGTTGTGAGGCGGGACCAGCCCTGGAGAAGGACACATGCTTGGTAGAGAGGCAGTGTTAAAAAAAAGGGGGGGGGGCCTGGGGGGATGACCCTGGAAAGGCCAGATTGACACAAGGGCTGAAGCAATGGGCTCAGCATAGGAAGAAACGTGAGGATGACACAGCTGTTTCCTACAGATGTGCATAGAGTTGCTATGGCTCAGAACCCACTTCATGACACAGAACAATAACTTCCCCCAAATGATACTTCCTGCTCATCCACCCCAGCCATAGGCAGCCAATACTCTGCTTTCTTTTTCAATTTCCCTTTCTTAGGCTACTTCACACCAGGGAATTGCAGGGTACGCGGTCTTCGGTGCTGGCTTCTTTCATAGGGCATGATGATTTGCTGAAGGTTCATCTATACTGTACCACACACCAGATACTTTCTTTTTTGGTTCTTTTTCTTTTAAAATGTAGAATGCCAATATATGGATAGACCATATTTTGTTTAACCATTCACCCATTGGGGGAAACTTTAGTTACTTTCTGTTTATTATGAACATTCTTGGATGAATGCATGTGTACAAATTTTGTGAATGTTTTGCAATTCTCTTGCGAACATGCCTAGGAGTGAAACCGATGGATCATGCGATCGTATGGTTCCGGCAGACAGCAACCTTGTGCACAGCAGAATGAACATTTGTCCTGAGCCTTCCTCAGAGTCGTTCTAAAGCTTGGGCCATTGTTACAGCCACGCTGGCAATCTACCTCATTGGGGGGGTCTTCTACTTTTCTGCTGCCCCTCCACTTTACCAAGTGTTATGGCCTTTTGCAGGGACTGGCCTCTCCTGACAACATGTCCAAAGTGTGTGGGACAGAGTTCCACCAGCCTCGTCATACGTCTTCCAAGGCCGACGTGGTTGTCCTTTCGGCAATCTGTGGAACTTTCAATATTTTTTCTACAGCACCACAATTCAAACGCATCGATACTTCTACCGTCTTCCTTAGTCAATGTTCAACTTCCACATGCATATGATGTGACTGAAAATACCACGGCTTGGGTCCTTGCTTTTCAGTACTTTAAAGAGGTCTTGTGCAGCAGATTTACCCAATGCAATGTGTCATTTGATATCTTGATTGCTGCTTCTGTGAGCATACATTTTGGTACATATTAATAAGATACTGTGTAAGCAGGTAGTTTATATTATCATTGTTGCCACAGTGTCATTTTAGATTTTTATATCATTAATGTTTGAAATTAATAAATCTGTTTAGATTTAACTTGATAATTGTAAAAGAAAAGGCAAAAAAAAAAAAAACAACAGAATTGGGAGCTTCTTTGTGCGTGTTTTTTTCTCTGTAATTTTAGATTATATCCACACCTAGACTTGAGTGATATTGGGGCAATAAAGAGATTAATTGGAACAAGGAAATTTATAGTACTTTATTATCATCCATAAAGACAATAGTGAAAAATAGTTTTGTTTGAGAGATGCCCTCATTTAACCAGATTCCTGTTATTGCTGGTCGCCTTTGAGCAGGATGTAAATCTATTTCTCAGTTCTCTGTGTGGTTCCATTGGTCCCGAGTTTCTAATTTTTGCTAATAGGCTGTTAGCTGCTTTTAATTAAAAACAAACAGGAAAATAAAGCTTGATCATTCTGTTTATGATCAGGTCATATTATCTTAACTTAGTTTCTGTGAGAAGTAGATACTTGATGTCTACTTGGTGATTTACTGCATGTTCAATGCTTTTGTATTCTTCTCCTTGCTCTTTAGAAGCAAGCAGGCTGAGACTTGGTCTCACACATTTTGGACCTTTTGTCAGGAGAGACCAGTCCCTGGAGAAGGACACCAGGCCTGGTAAAGTGTAGGGACAGAGAAAAATGGGAAGGCCCTCGACAAGATGGAATGACACAGTGGCTTCAACCTTGGGCTAAAGCACAAGCACACTTGTAAGGAAGGCCCAGGGCCAGGCTGTGTTTCATTCTTAGACATGGAGTCTCTGTGAGTTGGAACCGACTCACAGGCACCTAAAAACTACACAAACAATATAACTTTTCAACGGAATAAATAATGGAACAAAAAGGGGTCCACTAGACATACTCATGTTCTTGTTGTGATGTAATGCCTTTCTTGCCATCCTGGGGCACAGTGTTTGTGTTTGTTCAATTGCTTTTCTAATTTTAGAAGACAGTTTGCATCTAGCGTAGATTGCCCTTTGAATCGGGTGATAAATGAGAGTAAATACTTTTACTATTGAGGTACAATTTAAGTCACATTTAGTTTGTAATTAGAGACCATTAGGAAGGTAACTCATTTCCCTGCAAAGTTGATGCCATTTGTTTCTGGGGTTGGCAACACCATAATAACTCCCATACATTATAAATATATCTGCTTTTACGAGTACCTTGTACAACATGATTCTGTTTGTGTTTCTCACAGTTTGTTGTGAATTGGGTGACGTTGACAGACGGATCATCAGTTTCACGTTCAACAATCCGTGCTCATGTTGTTCATCTCAGTCATTGTAATTTCCAGACTGTAGCATCAGTTATCCTATTTTCTTCCTATGTTTTCTGTTTCTCCTCCTTCTTTTCTAACCTGTCTGAACTTTGGTCTAAAATGGTTGAGTCTTCTGAAGTTTCCAAACCTCTCTCCTTTTATTTTTCCCCTGGAGACTTACTTGTCTAGCGTTTGAAAACTGAATCAGGGGGGTGAGTTCAGTTCCGGACCTGAAGGATGACTAAACCCTATTGTCTTCAGGGTCCTAGTGGTCGCTGTATGCTCAGTAAGGCTTGTCTCTTGTATGAGTTTCTCTTTCGTTACACCTTTTTCTCCCACGCATCCAACGCCTGCTGAAGAGATTCCTTTCAGAGCCGTTAGCAGTGGTAACCAGGTACTATCTAGTTCTGGTTTCAATATTGTTATTTACGTGCTCCATTAGTCCTTGAGTTTGTTGCTTCCATAACTCCTGTTTTTATTATTCTTCTTTCCTCTGGCCAGGTGCATCTAGTTGCACCTCAGATGGCTGCTCTTGAGTGTTTGAGTCCCTAGTTCCTAGAGGCGAAATGTGGACTTTGTGGACTATGCTGTCGGTTGACCTTGGTGTGCCCCAAGATTATGGCCCTGAGCCCCCAGGCTCAGCAACTAACTCATTTCCACAATGTGTTTGGTTACATCAAAGAAAATTTTGTACATAATTTTCCCCATATATACTTTAATCACATTCATGGATGTATTTGCAGCAAAGGTAAATACATACATACATAAATATATCTATATAGATGCAATATATGGACTAGATGGTTACCATGACATGTGATAGATGTCTGTCAATATATACACATATATACATGTACATACACATCCATATATAGATGCAAATACATCTCTATCTATCTATCTATCTATCTAATATCTACAGATATACTCCCAGTCTCTTCCCATACCAGTCAGTCTGTATGGAAGCCCATGCATTTACTCTTAGACTCATGTTATTACAGGATTATCTATATAACCATATCTAACTCTGTTGCCTTCGTCAATAACATTCTTTCCAATGTTGCCTGCTCAAATTAAAACAAAATAATAAGTTTTGCATTCTTGGAGAAACCCTCAAAAGAAAACTAATTGTGCAGAATAAACTTTAATGAGTACACAAAGATAGACTTTTGAATTAAAAAAGACGAAGCACACCTGTACTATTGTCAATAAAACTTTATGTGTCCTATTCCGTCAGGTTTTTCCCAGCCCCAAAGCTCTTGTGTGCATTTGATTGGTAGAGTCTAACCTCTGTGCGCTACAGAAGCAGTTCTCTCCTGGTATTCCAAGATAATCTCTGGCCAGGTCCTATAATATTACTCATCACATGATTTGGGCTTTTGTTTCCAGGCTAGGTTGCAAGCTGGTGCTTAGATGGTGAAACATTTTTCCAGAGACTTGGCTGGCCATCGTTTGTGCCATTTCTGTTAGGGAAGCTATGCTCCCTGCCTCTTTTTCCAATGTCCCTTACCCAGAATTTGAAGTCCTGAAGCTGAGGGCAAAGGGGGCACATTGTGTATTTCCATATTGCTTCTCGCCCCCTCTACAGACTGACTGGGATCACTTTGTTTGGCTGAGGATACGAGGTGGAGAATGAATCTGGAGAAAGTCACACAGATGGCTTTAATTACGGAAATGCCCTCATGCTCATGTTTTGGCCCTCTCTATATGGGGACTTCAAACCTTTGTGGAAAAATTCCATTATCCTTTAATTAAATGTTCTCTCCATATAATAATAATAAGTTCCCTCACATTTCTTACACAAAAGACATATGAGAAAACAACAAAAAGAAATGTCCAATCTAGGGTGGGTGTTGATTATAGTGTGTAAAATGGAACTTCCAAAAGGTCATAGGAAAATGCCATCACTGAAAATGATGTATGATCCCACTGGTGGATAATTAAATAAATGGTTATTTGTTTTAGAAGGTAACTCATAGTCACCCATAGTCATCAAAAGATGACTCTAGACACAGATTTTTCTTTTGTGGTTGTGGATATCAGCTTTCAGGGACATGACACAGCTCTGGGCACCATTTTGTTCTGTTAAACCTAAGATAGTCATGAGTGGCTACTGACTCAATGGCAACTAACAATAACAACATTGTTTCAGTGTGGATTAAATAAATCAGTGTGTGGAAATGTATTTTAATAAATATCTATCACTCATTATTTTGAACTCAGTAAATTCTCAGTAGATAGTAGCCTACTATTAAAATTAAATTGTTCCATAGAACTCTGGGAGTCAGTGACTGGATAGACAAAAAGCTTGTACTAATAGACATCAGTGTTTTATGATTGGACAAATTTACATCTGAATTCTGACTCTTCTATTGACTGACTCTGTGGAATTATTTCAATCCCGTTACTGAGTTTATCTGACTCTCAGATTTCATCATGGGGAGTCATCTTTCTCATTGTCATGAAGATGAATAAATAAAACCAAAAACTCATTCCAACTCACAGTAACATCAAGACTGTAGAGCTTTCTGGGATAAGCTCACCTCACCTTTCCCTGTGAAGATGCTGGTGGATTTAGACCACTGATCTTGAGGCTATGAGCCAGTGTCTGAGCCACCGGAACACCAGATCTCCTGAGGTGGTCAAAAAACAAGGTTAATATATAAAACGAACCATTCACCTTTGAGTTTGCATTCCTGTGATGACTTGAGTGTAGCTGTGAGGCCCAAAGCGCTGCTACCAGTCTTTGTAACACCAGCGAGACAGACATGGTGACCAGGGTTTAGCAGAGCTTCTGCATGGACACAGAAGCTGTAACAATAGGTTTAAGTCCAGCAAGAACTGTGAGCATGGCACAAGACTAATCCGTGTGTCCTCCTGTTTTATGTAGGCTTGCTGTGAGCCCATACCAACTCAATAGCACCTACCAGCAACAATAGTAAATAAGGAGACCCTTGGTGGTGCAAATGGTTAAAATGATCTGCTATACAGAAGAGTGGAGGTTCAAAGCCAACTACAGGTACTTTAGAAGAAGGGCGTGGTGACCCACATGTGGAAAATCACCCTTAAAAATCTGACAGATGCATTAGCACACGGGGACACCATCGACCACTACTGTTTGTAACAAAGTCTACACAGGACCTGAGAGCATTCAGTACAGGCAATTCCTGGTTATCAGAATTGTGAACCCTGAATTCAAGTCTTTGCACTAATTAGTCGTGAGACATCATGGGACTCCTTTCTTCTCTTAAGCATCAGGGTCCTTTTCTGGAAAACGAAGGGCAACCTAAAAAAGATGTTCACACTTGGTGCACATGGTGGCGCTACTGCTTACCTTTTTATTGGCACATCTTTAACATTTTATACTTCGCCTACCAGTGTTATTCATTGTTGTACATCTAGAGCCTAGTACAGTGCCAGGCTCTTTTTAAAACCATGCCCTGGGCTTTCTATTGTCCATGTTTTGACGTGTCTCCCATGGAATGCCTTGATCTTTCCGTGCAGAGTTAGTTTGGCACCTCTCTTTGTGTCAGCTTTGGGTGTGTGGTGTGGGCTGACAACATGCACTTGCTTCCTCTGTGGACGGTTGAGTGAAAGAGACAGACATTATACAAATTAACACTTGAATAAAAATATATATTGAAAACTTACTTGTAAGTACTCCAAAGGAGGAGACTCGGAGTGTCTGATTGAGGGTAATATACCTCACTGGGGGAATGATGGGAGGCTGATGATTTACAAAGTCTTCCACCTTTCATTGAGGGACGTGTTTACACTAAAAGCTTCAAGATGCATGAGATTTAGAGGAAGGATTGTAGACAGGACGCTGAATATTCAGGTCAAAGGAAAAAGGTAGGCACCTTGGAGGAACTCAAGCAGGAGTACAGGAAGCAAGATGGGCTGTGAAACAACAGAGGGCAAGCAGCGATCAAGATACGCAGGGCCCGGGGTAGAGGTGAGTGCAGCACGGTCCGGTTGGCATTTTGAAATAATCAGCAGCTTTGAAGCCATAAGGCAACCACAGTAGACTGACTAGATGATGCCATTATGGACCAAGGGGTCAAGTGGGGTGGGGCGTGAGCATGGGGAAAGTGTAGTCAGCAGATTTTCAACTTTAAATTTGGGTGGATTGGGACTATATCATGAAATAGATGATGATAATGATGATGATGATAGATAGATAGATAGATAGATAGATTAGCAAGTGGCAATTGGATGCAATTGGATAGGATTTACCCTGTCCCTGTATGATTTATGCTCTCTCTGCTTTCTCAGGCCAGCTTCTTGAAATCCCCTCCTTTATATACTATAGAGTTGTTGGTTGCATGTGAGTTGATTGCAACTCAGGACAAACCAATGGGTGTGAGAGTAGAACTGGGCTTCCTAAGGTTTCCAATGGCTCTGGCCTTGTGGAAGTCGGTTTCCAGGCTTTTCTTTTGAAAAGTTATTTTCTTTTGGGGAGTTTCAAACCATCAACCCTTCTGCTAGCAACCAAGCACTTACCCTTGTACCACACAGAGACTCCCAATACTCAAAGTAACCAAGCAAACAGAGCCGGTGCTCTGACCAGTCAGAGTGGATGTCACATGACTTGACTTAGCCACTGTACCCCCTCTGGACTTCAGTTCTCTCGGAAGCCACGGAACCAGGGAAGTGCTCGGTGATTTCAAAAAGTCATGAGAATTTTGTAGCTAGGAAAGAAGATGCCAATAAAAAGAAGGGCAGTGGAGGCTGCAGAGAGAAGGCAAGGTTCCAATTATGATGTCCTACTTGCATTAAAAATGTGAGAACAATAGCATATGTGCAAGGACCACTGGTGCTGAAGGAATAAATTCAAGCTCCTCTGAATGCATTAGCAAAATGCAAGGTTCCAGAAATTGACTGAATAACCATTAACATGTTTCAGAAAGCTGAAGCAGTACTGGAAGCACTCACTCCTCTGTGCCAGGAAATTTGAAAGACAATTACCTGGTCAACTGTCTGGAAGAGATCCATAATTGTGCCCATTGCAAAGGAAGGTGGCTGAACAGAATGTTCAAATGGTAGAATTATATTATTGCTATTCCACACAATTAAAATTTAACATGCGATCACCCAACAATGGTAATAGGAGCAAACTCACAGACAACTGCCAGACATTCAGGCCTGATTCAGATGAGAACCTGGAACTAGGAATATCATGGCTGATGTCAGATGGGACTTGGCTCCTAGAAGGATATTGTCTTGTGTTTCATTGATTATTGAAAGGCATTTGACTGTGTGGGCCATAGTCCTTCTCAAGGACTTTGGAGAACCTTGAGAAGAATGGGAATTCCAGAACACTTCCTGGTACTCATTCAGAACTTGCCCATGGATCAAGTGCAGTTGGGCAAGCAGAACAAGGGTATATAGCATGGCTTGAAATCAGGAAAGATGCATGTCAGGGTTTTATCCTGTCCCCATACTTTTTCAAGTTGAATGCTGAGTAAATCCTCAGAGAAATGGGTTATAAGAAGAAGAGTGGGGCATCAGGATTGGAGGAAGGCTTCTTAACAACCTGCAGTATGACAATGATACAACCTTAGTTGCTGAATGGGAGGAGGAATGAAAGTATTTGCTGATGAAGATTAAGGATTTTAGTCTTCAGTATGGAGTACAACTCAACGTAAAGAAGAACAAAGTTCTTCCAACTAGACCAACAGTGAACATCTTGATCAATGGAGAAAAGACTGACATTGCCAAGAATCTGTCTTACTTGGATCCACAGTCAATGCTCATGGGAAGCAGCAGTCAAGAGATCAAAATATATGTTGCATTAGATCAATCTGCTGCACAAAACCTCTTTAAAGTATTGAAGAGCAAAGATGTTACTTTGAGGATGATGGTGCGCCTGACCCAAGCCCTGGTATTTTCCATTGCATCATATGCATGAGAAAGTTGAGCATCAAATAAGGAAGTGCATAGAAAAATAGATGCATTTGAATTGTGGTGCTGGAGAAAAGTGTTGAAAGAACCATGGACTGCTAAAAGGACAAATAGATCTGTATTGGAAGAAGTAAAACCAGAGGTAAGGATGGCAAGACGTCTTACATGCTTTGGACCTGTTGTCAGGAGAGACCGGTCCCTGGAGAAGGACGTCATGTTTGGAGAGAACCAAGATTGTTCTCTTCTTTCTATTTGCTTCAAAGAGGGGCATCTGAAAATGATGTTTTACATACTCAATTAAGAGTCAAAGAATCTAACAAGATAGTGACACAGAGCTGGAGGTAAAGAAATATATAAAATGTCTAGGGAACTAATGAATGACTTGAGATGATGTTAAAACATTTTACATCCTGTCCTAGATGTGACAAACAAATGAGAATGGACATTGACTATGCAGTCCCAGCATGATCATACCACTAGAAGCAGTGTATACCAAATGAGGAGCAGCCAGGGTGTTGATCTGAGAAGCTGTCAGTGTAGCCCCTGCCTATGATGATGTCTTCTAATTTCCCAACCAGCATGGGAGAATGGAACACTAACCTAACATAACACGTGTTCGGTTGAGTTCTCTAGAGAAGCAAAATCGGTGTCGTTTGGATGTGTTGTAAATAGATCGAGATTTGCGTCAAAAAATTACTTACACAATTGTAGAAATAGGTAATTCTCTGGACTCATGAAAGCTGAGGAACAGGAAGCAAAATGACAAAGCAGAGACAGTGTGGGGTTCACCAGCTGGTAGATGCAGAGGTAATATGAATCCAAAATTGACCAAATGAATCTACCTTTGGTAGTTCACTGATGGCTCCTGGGAGTGACCTAGAGATCAGAGAACCAAGTTCAAGACCCAGCTTTGGTAAAAGGTGAAGGGCCAAAAAGGATTCAGATTTGACTCTGCTTTGTCTCTCTCTCTCTTATACTAAAACCCACACCCAACAAACTGTCAACAGGCTTTGATAAGTAGGTTGCCTTCCACCCCTACCCTTATCCAGTCGTGTCTAGTTGACATAACACCTAATCCCAAATACCTTTAGTTTTCTATTTTTGTCCTGTTACTCTCATTTCTCTCAAATATTAAGATTTTGGGGGGAAATCAATTTGGTTACATGACAAAAAATATTTGTGTTCATTCACTTTGATTGCTCAGTTATAATTAGCCCAGCGCCCTGAGAACCATCATCATTCACCACAGTTTCTTCTCTGCAAGACACGATGCTGGCTAATTATGACATGCTGACAGAGCAACAGCACATGCCAGAGAGGTGTTGACACGTCTGTGGGAAGCTAGGCAAGCATTAACGTGGCTTTCAAGATGAGTGACCTTTATTTCTTGCCTCAAAGGCACCATTTCTCCTGGAGTCGCTGCAGTCAGATTAATTTGCTCTGTGGATATCCATCCATCTCCAGTCGGGTTTAGCCATTAGAAGATGGTCTTGAGGGGTAAGCCGTTGGTAAAAGACAGACATCTAGAAAGGGTACAGGCACTGCTTATTGTATTGTGCGTCACTTTTTCACACGTTGAAGACAGTTTGCTTTTGTTGCTGTTTTTGGCGAGTTTTCCAAAGTATGAGTCTCTGGCAACCGTGATTGAAGCCGTTCCATCGGCACCATTCTACCATGAACTGGTGCTTACTTCATGTCTCTGACACATTTCTGGAACTCTCACATGATTACTAATGTTTTCATATCATTATTGCACACTTGCTAGACTGCCAGTGATTGTAAACACAACTTTGGTACGCATTAGGAAATCACATCCCTCGTACGTCTTGCTGTATTGTGGTGATCCATAACTGAACTAACTGAACTCCAGATAGCTTGAGGTATGCTTGTTTCGGTTCATGAAGGGGTGAAATGTCCCTCTATTTCCTGGAAATAATATATTTTCCCCGGTTTCCCTAGTAGCTCACCTTGTTAGAGGTGTTGAGGCTGTATTCACACTGCTGTTTAAACGTGTTGCTTTGCACAGAATTGACAACAGTAGCACTATCCTGGTTTCCTGTAGCTGATACAACCAACTGCCCCCGAGTGGTGGCGTAAAAATAGAGTAATTCATTTTCTCCTAGTTCCCGAGGTCAGAAGTCGGAAACCAAGAAGGGCTAAACTCCCCCATGAAAAGCTCTATGGGATCGGGTGTAGCTTCCCTCTCCAGCTTCTGTGAGCACCAAGCTTTCCTTGGCTTGTGGCCTGACCGTTCAGTCAAATTATGGGAGGATAAGGAGCACAAAGTCCATCCCTACATTTTAGCAAAGTGAAAAGCTGAGACACGTCATGCAAAATCAGGTTGAGGCCGTCTCATTTAACTTACTTGAAACAGTGATACTGAATTAACCCATAGTTCACCTTTTCTGATATTGCCCCATATAACTGTTTGTTTCTGTAACTCTATGACAGCTCACTGTCATCAAGTCAACTCCAGCTCATAATGGCCCTCCTCAGGGTTACAAAGGTGACAAATCATTACATGAGCAGACAGACTGACGCATCCTTATCCTGTGGCTTGGCTGGCGAGTTTGGACAGTTGATTGCGATTCAAAGTCCAGTGTCTGCATCACAGTGCCACCAGCACCCCTTGCCTTTTGCCCCAGACACTGTAAATCCCAGTGCATGCAAGGGCAGAGAAAAGTATGATTCGTCTCTTAAGAAGAGAGTTATTCTATTGCTTTGATAAAGCCATTTGTTATGTCAGACTATTACGGAAGGTTGGGTTCATCATAACTCATGATAATCCCAATGATCTTTTAATGGAATTGCTCTTTGAAGGATACATCATTTCAAAATATTGGGCCAAGGTCGCATGAAAGTCTTCACAGAATCCCTCTGGGGTGTATTTACTCCTAGTAGCTTTCTTTGCTTAAGTGCCCCTAATGACAGCCTCCAGTGGAAATAGAATTGTTTAGCTAATGCGTTTTAAAGACAGGGTTGCCAACTCAGGGGAGTTCATGTCCCTAGATGAGCTATCAACAGTTGTTTTCCTTTAAACACTTAAAAAGCAGCATGAGAAAAACACATTATGGTTGTTTCCAAACCGACAACGGAGAAATTAAAGGAGGGGTGGGGGCAGCCATTCATATGAAGAGCTAAACAAATCTCAGAAAGTCGTTTTCTGCATTAGGCCAATCAATCCAGGTTGGCTTAAAAGAGTGGAAGGTTCGCCTCTGAATCCACTCTGCATTTTCAAAAGGGAATTGCTTTTTGTCACCGTGGCCTCAGCAGTGAAGGTGTGTTTTGTTATGTAACAGGGACCTTGGAAAATGTTTACCCTCTAGCAGCCTGGTTTCATCATTTGTGAATGATGCTGTTTTCATAGATATTCTTGAGTACCCTGTGCGCGACCTCAAGTGAGTTTCTTTTTACAAAAAATTTCCAAACGGCTCCCTAGAAGTGGGTTGATTGACCTGTGGGATAAATTTGAACTGCTGCGAAGAATGTGCGTGCGAGAGAAGTAGAGATTTGTTTTATCTTCATGTAAATGGGGCCCAAGTATTCCGACATTTCAAAACAATGGACAGAACCCTAGCCTTTGAGGAAAAGGGAGCAAGAAAGAAGTAAACAGGACTTCAAAGATTTCATTTTCCTCCGTCTCCACGAACACAGCCACTGTGGCACAGTGGTTACGCATCAGGCTGCTAACAGCAAGTACGTGAGCGGTTCAAAGCCAGCAGCCACACCCTAGGAGCACTAGGATTTCTACTCCTGTCAAGAGTAGAAACCGATAGGGTAGTTCGATTCTGTCCTATAAGGTTGCTATGTGTGAGCATCCATTTCATAATAGTGAGTTTAGAAAGTTTGGGGGTTTTCTCAACAAATAGCACCTTACTGTCGTCGCCACGATTGCAACTGTTTGAGGATTCATTTCACCACACACTACCAGGGCTGATGGCAATTGCCCTTAACCAGGTCTTTTTTCCTGGTGCCAAGTGAAGGAGCCAGTCACCCATAGTTCGTATCGGTATGTGGAGGTTAGCCATGGATGTATCCGCAAAATAAGTGCTACGACCAATGAGAATATTAACTTTACACCTTAAAATATTCATGGCTGCGTAAAATGCACTGTTTCCTCCCTTCTGAATCAATAATCAGCTGGTCATCACTTAAAACATATCAAAAGGACAGCAGAGCCTAGGCTGCCTCTTTATAAATGTATGTTTTACAAAATACTGAAAAGTGTATTTCTTATGTGCACTACTTAATTCTGAAAATATTCCAGAGAAGTAATATTGCTTTGCTTATTTTATTCATGAGACAACTGGGACTTTATATGGTTATATGTAGTTATTTAGAGTTACCTAGCTAGTAAGCAACAAAGCTGTGATTTAAACTCGGGGGACTTGATTTATAAAACAGGTGAACTGGCTTAGAGGTAATTTTCAAAATACTGGCAGCTCAAACAGTAAAGTTATGGAAGTGATGCGTTTTGAACTTCCTATGGACTTGTAAGAGGTCCCTTGTGATTGTTAGCTAGTTTGATGTATGGGATTTTCAAAGTTTCTGGCCTATAAATGAGGAGAGATTAGATGATTCCAAAGGTCCCATTGGTAACCTCATCAAAGACTATTATTCTGTCTTTTCTTTTCCACGTTAAAATTAAATGTGAACATCACAGAATTTTTTTAGGAATCCGATACTTCCTAGTTAGAACCTCTGAGCTTAAGACTGTCCCAATCTGACCCATAAGTAAAAAGGAGTACCATTCCATCAGAAATTAATCATTTGGAGCTCCTTGGCTTATTTTGAAGAAATGGTTGTGAAGTACAAGTTAATTAAACAGTGGGGAGAAACAGCCAATCCTTCTTTTCAACTCATTTACTCTATAGCATCTGATGACTCACTCCATAAATTCAAGTGTGTGGGGGTTCTTAAAGCTAGTCTTTATAATTCACGTCTACTATTTGCTCTTCCACAAGTCTTCTCACCAGCTGCGGGAGCTCAGTCTTATTGAAAGACGTCATTATCTGCGGATGACTAATATAGACACTTTGGGTCTCCTTGTTCTCCGTACTTCTGCAATACTGTAGCATTATAGAGTTATAATGAGCCTGGGAACGTCCTTAAACCATCAACAACAATTATTCTCTGAGCCTTCTAGTGGCTGTTCAATGATGGAGATGGAGGAACGGGTGAGAATTGGTGCTTTGCTGAGAAGTTACATGATAGTAGGAGAGAGACAACATCCAAGACAAAATTAGAAACAAAGTAAGGCAATATATAATTAAATGGCTAATTTGGTTTCAAACTGTAAGATTTCAGAAAAGGATGAAAGTAGAGTGGGCTGAAATTGTCAGAGAGAGTTTATAGGGGTGAGGGTACTGATAAGATCCTGAAAAAGAGGTAGGAGGAAACGAAGGGAAATGACCAGACAACAAGCTTAGGGTATATTTAGTGGACTGGCTTGATGGGAATAAATGTCCTATGTTGAGTTGAAAATTAAAATTCTTTTTTTCCTTTTATCTCAGATACATTGAAAATCAAATCCAGTTTTTAAATTCCCAGAGAAAGCAATGTCGACCCCTGCCATGGTCTTATGTAACAGTACATAATTCCTTTTCATATCCCTGTGTGAGTGAGAACAAAGCCTTACAAATTATCTTTAAAATGTATGCATGCTATTAAATTTACCTAGCTTATACCTGGGGGGTATGGACGTCCCCTCACTTAACCATTTTTTTACTCTATCACTTTCCACTGTGTTGGCTGAGGAGAACATAACTCTGTGAGTAATGATGATGAAGGTGATAATTACACTTTATAAATCATTTTACATTTGAAGATATTAACATATATGTTAACTCCTTTGAACTTTGCATTAATCCTCTAGATTTGTATTATGACACCCGGGGAAGTTAAATATTCTAAGACCTACAGACAGATATTGGAAGAAGACCAAAATAAAAAAAAGGAAGATACCCTTCAGAATAACAATTCTCTTAATATTCTGTAAGAACTCAGATACATCTCTTCGATTGTCATGTAAATATGGATAATGCACAGTGGAGGAAAAAAATCACATATTTTCTCATTCCATCTTTTTTTTAAATCAAGCCGGGCATTTTGTGATTTTTAAAATGCTGCTGTTGTTCTGATCATTTGCACAACAAAACAAAACACTCACTCATCTCACAATTGTTCCTGGGTAGAAGCCCCTTGTTGCAGCCCCTGGGCCAATCCATCTCCACCTCATCGAGGACCTTCCTGTTTTTTGTGGCTGCTCTACTTGACCAAGCATGAAACATATAATGATTATTATCTTTGAAAAGCACCCTGATATGTCAAATAAGTCCATATGTTTTGAACCAAAATTAGCTCTCTTTGTCTTACACGACTTAACAAGAATCACAGGCACCAAAGAACAACACAATTTGAGAAGTCAACAATTTGAAAACTCCACTGGATGCAAACCAAAAGTACTCTCTCTAGCTAAAGTCCAGGAAAGGGGAAGCCAAGCAAGGTAGAAGACGTTTAGACAATAATCTCTCTACACCAGCCAAATATCACAGAAATAATTTGCCCCACCTCTATTAGCAATGGCCATGTGGAAAGCCATGGTATAATAAAATCCTGAACACCCCACCATGATGCAATCACGGAAGAAATAAGGTGCTGATACTTCCATCCCTAGTACCTAGGCTGTGGAGAGGGCACATAAGCATGTCCCTGACTCCTGCCCTGTTTTTTGAGAACTCATACGGAACCCAGTCATACCACTTGACCTGGCTAAGAACTAGAAAATTCTGGTCAAAGATATCAACAAAGATACCAATAAAAGTATGAATAGGCATCCCATAGTTATGGTTCAAAGTCCCAATATAGGAAATATTCACATGATATTAAGGTGCCCTGGTGGTGCAGTGGATGATGCACTGGGCTGTTACCAGCAAGATTAACAACTTGAATTTATCAGTCAGTCCTCTGGAGAAAGGTCAGGCTTTCTGCTCAGCCCCAAAGGGAGAGTCCATTGAAAACGCCAAAACTTCACTTACCATTCTGTTCAGTAATGGCCTCTCAGAGGGCTCAAGGCTGAGGTCACCCTACTTAAGTACTACCGCAGGATTTAGTAGGAGTCCTGGGAGTTACGGTGACATTTAATAAATTAAAAATTGCACAATATACAGCATTTTCTACAGGTTGGGATGATGGACTGAATGCAACAAAATGAAGCTGATCCTATATTTAAACCCTGTACTTCGTTCCAGTAAGGCAACTATTGAACTACAAAGGGTAGAAATGAGACTTGACAGGAATGCATAAAAGAGACATAGAAGAGTTTTACATTATACTTTTACATCTACTGTGTGGCTGCCAATCACACTAAAATTAGATTGCTTTATTATTCGTTGGTATATTTACCTAGTAGTAATCTGAGACTTTTTCCATGAAGTCACTCATTTAACTCTTACAAAATCCTAGAGAAAAGTCTATTTTTTATTATTTTATTTTAGAGATAGGTAGGCTCAGAGAGGAAAATTATAAATAATGTATTCAAGGCCTACTAGTTATGTATTAGACTGCTAACCACTAGGCTAGGTCCACGGTTTGAAACCACCACTGCCCCAAGGGAGAAGGTGAGGCTGTCTACTCCTATGGAGTCACAGCCTCAGAAACCCATCCAATGGGGTCGCTATGAGTCAGTGTCGACTTACTGGCTGACGTTTAAACATTTTTTATTCAAAATCTCTCAACATGTAACTGCTATGTGGCAATACCAACCCGATCAATCCAACTTTAATTTGAGCTCTTTATTACTTGATAGGTCAACTCTACGCTATTGCTGGAAGGATAGCAATATTGTGCCTATGGCACAATTGTTAAGCACTCCTCTGCTAAACAAAAGATTGGAGGCTCAACCCTATCAGTCACTGTATGGTCATGTATTTCCATCAAGATCGACCATTGTCATCGAGTCAATGGTGACCCAGAGGGGCCCGTAGGTGGTTTGGGAAAGGCTGGAAGTGGACTGTCTCCTCTTCTCTCAGAACGAACCGTGGATTTAAGCCAGTAACCTCAAGGCCAGCCTTCCAACAGTTACTGGACAGTGTCACAGCCTGGGAGATCCTCGGGCACTGATCTCCCCTGCCCTTTAGTGTCACTGGGAGTGGGAATTGCCTCAGTGGTTGGGTTAAGAACCGATTACAGTGATCTACATATAACCTTCTCCCTGGGGAATGGACAACAGAAAAGTAGGTGAAGGGAGACATCATACAGTGTATGATATGACAAAATAATAATAATTTATAAATTAGCAAGTGTTCCTTAGGGAGGGGAGTGGGGAGGGAAGGGGAAAAGTGAGGAGTTGATGCCAGGGGCTTACGTGGAGAGCAACTGTTTTGAGAATGATGAGGGCAATGAATGTATAAAAGTGCTTTACACAATTTGATGTATGTATGGGTTGTGATCAGAGTTGTATGAGCCCCCAATAAAATGATTTTTTAAAATGAAAAAAAAAGAAAAAGAAAGAAAAACTTTATTCCTAAATGTCAATAAACTGTACTTCAAAAAAAAGAAAGTACAACATTGTAGTCATGCATTCAACAAAACTTATGGAATAGTTAGGTGATAGCTATATACGTCCATGCGAAATGTTATTCTAAATAAGATACTTGAGATGACTGTTGCCATGGACCTGATAACACCTGGGAAAGCGACAATAAACAAATGAATATAAGCATATTAATGGTGCAAGTACTACTTAGCTGTTACAATCGAGTGACGTAATAGAAAGCAAGGAGAGAAATTGCCGTATATACTCATGTATAAGCTGAGTTTTCCAGCACATTTTAATGCCATTTTTGTGGTAAAACTAGGTGCCTTGGCTGATGTCAGGTTGGTTTATACTTGAGCATATGCAGTCAGTTATACTTAGTAGCTAGAGAAAACCTGGTTGGCAAAGTGACACAGAAACGAAGACACATGTACGGCATGAAGGAGCCAGCCAGGCACACATGTGCAGAAAGGGATTTTACTTAAGAAAAGGCAGTACTCTTGACCCTGGGTGGGGGAAACCAGTTTGGCCTGTGTGATCGATATGGGGAAGTTCTCTAAGACTGGGTATTCTGGGTGAAGGTGAAGTGGCATGAGGGAAGATGGGGAAGGCGATATTCTGTAGGCAATGAAGAACATTTCATTCTAATGAGAATGTGAATATGCAAAACTAATGGGGATTCTTTAAGAATTCATCTTCTGAATGCGGCTGTACAGATCTGAAAACCCTTCCTCCGGTTAAGTAGGAGTTTACTTAACTCTCCCTTCTATTCGGGAAGTTTTCATTTTTCTTAAATGAAAAGAAAACAAAGATTGAGTTTGAATTCGCTTCTCTTTGGCTTTGTTTCTGTCGGTATTGACATTAGCTTTTATCTAATTGGCCTTTGATGCATGGTGGAGGTCAGACCGTGGTGGTCATCGTGTTGACCTTGGCTAGTTTGGGGAAGGAGATCACCAGGACCTTTTTCCTAAGTCCATCTTGGTCTGGAAGCTGAGATGAAACCTGTTTAGCATACAGCAACACACAGTTCCTTGGCACACGGTTGCTGACTTTCCATGAGGTACACGGGCCAGGAAATGAACCCAGGTCTTCTGAGTGGAGGATCATCATTATACCAAGGAGTCACCACTGTCCCCATTTTTTTTGACTGAAATGTTCCAAAATTCATAGCCGTCTCTTCCTAAGAAATAATTGTCAGCCATCATACCACGTTATCGCCTCTGAGCAGTCCAAAAGGTTACAGTGAAGCCAAAGCTGACTTAGCTTTTAGGCAAAAGGGGAAAGATTATCAGTTACCACTGTATCTTTCAAAATTTTTTTTCACTGTGAATTAATTTACTCATTTAATCAACATTTTTGTTCACTTTGAATTGTGTTCATTTACTTTTAATCATTCTTTTTTCATTTACCTTTAAAATAATATTAATTGAGAATTAATACATACATCATATCATCCCATAGTTCTAATATTGTACTATTGCTGCCACAATCAGTTTCCAAAGGAATTTCACAACTGGGCATCTTGGAAAGTAGGAACTATCTAAATTCCTAAAAATAATAATAAACAGAGTTCTTTTTATTAGTTCTGGAATGTGCTGAGGAGATATAATTCAGGTTTACATTTCAAAAATACACAACCGATGGAACAATCTATTTTAAGACATTTTTTTGCTTTTACTATTCTTAAAAATAAAATGCTTGGATTATATATCTTTAACAAACAGTAGGCATCTATGATGTAATTTTTTCAACTAATTATTTTCACATGCTAGTAACAAATCCTAAAACTATCATACTGTGGTTTTTAACTCCAGTGATATGCAATTAGCAAGTTTGAAAGTTATTATAATCGAGATATTTATGCTTCCAGAGCTTGGAAACAGATGTTCTTAAGTAATGCATTAAGATAATCAACTAGTATCAAATTAAAGCAAAAATAATTTTAAGATTCTCAGCATTTCAAACACTAGAAGCATTGTTATCTTGAGCTATTAATCAAGCCAACTGTGTCAATAGATGGGTCTTGTCATGCATATGATATCATTAAAAGCAATTCCACTAGATCTTATGGTCTGGCAGCACCTAGCTTCTCAAATATTTTTTTTTTCCTCAAGCACAGTCAATTGGTACTTAATAATCATTCTCTTAATGGCCTGGTGCTTTGCTGGTTTGGCGAAGCTCAATGCTTGAAAGACATCAATCAGCAGTTCTATTCTGACCTAAAGGGTCCCAATGAGTCCCAGTGGGCTCCATGGCTGTGGCACTGGGTACATTACCCGCAAATCACTCTGCTCTGAGTGCAACATGCACCACCATTAAAGAGAGTATATTTTTATTCCTAGAAAGGCAGAGAAGGTATAAGGAAATCTCTGACAGTAAAGAGGATGGATGACACAGTGGCTGTCACAAGGCATAGGAATACATGTGGAGACAGTGTTTCATTTATTGTGAGTAAGGTCATTGTAGGTTGGAACTAATTCAATGGCACCTAACAACAACAACCAAAGAGGAAGACTTACGCATTTTTATTTTGAGAACAAAACACAGGGCAGCTGAAGAGCCCGGGGTACTAAATAGATGTTTGTAAGTTTCTTACATGCATAAATGCACACTTGAATTAATTACATAATGAACAGGTAGGTGGTGCTCAGTATAGATAGGACTGAGATATTGGCAAGACAGGCTTTACATGAAAACTGTAGCAGCCCAGATTGGGGGGTTGGCCCACATTTTGCCATCCAATTGTTGTTGATGGCATTGGCTTGTATCTCCATTGGCAAATTTCTCTAGGAAAAGGCTCAGGAAAGTTCATGTAAAAATGGAATTAAGAGACAATGGAAGTGTTCCACGGACTTTTTGAAGATGTCTCAGATTCCCCGTTTTGTTTCATATGATTGATGAGGGCTCTAGGGATGTGTGACGTTCACATATTTGTCTTCACTCCCTAGTCCAATACCAAGCACGTGAGTCATGCTCACCAGGTACTGAGTCACAACACCAACCCACGATTATTGAAGATGTATTTGATGGCCCTTCATCGACGTCCTTTTATTGGCTATCTTATTAGTCTTCTTGAGCATCCTCTGCAGTCGGTGAAGTTACGTACTGATGGTTCTTCTGTCAGTCTTTTAGCTCCTAGAAAATAATAGAGTGGGGCCATGCAAATAGGATATTTCAAACACTAATAGAAAAGAGTGATCGGGTTTTTTTAGCCCATTCCACTGGGTATATAGGTGGGACATCTCAGAAACAGGAAAAAAGAGAACCCCATGACCATTGAGAACAGAAAACCATCAGCAATTCCCATGTGAGATCCATGATCAAATGGGAAGAGGCCCAGAGGCCCCTACAACCTCAGCACTGAGATCTAAAGTCATAGAAGAAGAGCAGCTGGAATGTGTGAGGGAGAGGGGTAAACTTCCCAACTCAGAAGAACAAAAATCCAGGCAGCACTTGGCTGAGAGGCAGAGGACCAGAGAGAGAGATGCCTCCCAGCATGGCTGAGAAGAGGTGCTGTGGACAAAAGAACAATACCCTTAACAGTGTGTAGCTTGTTCTCTTCCCTAGTAATCTCATAATCATGACGCTGCTTGAATTCAGTTTGAGCCAAGGAGAGCATCCCATGGGAGGAGCAGGTTGACGTCCGAATATGGAAAAGCAGGATGAGGGGTAGAGGTGTTTGACTTCTGCCTTGTAGGAATCTCCCTGGGGTTGGTGTGGACTTCTCTTCTCTCTCTCCTTTGTATATCCAGAGGAGCTCAGACCTGGTTTCCACTCCATTTCTTCATCCCCACTGGGAAACACTCTTAGCAGCTCCATTTTATAGCTGAAACAATTACAGCATATCAAAGGCAGACAACTTATCTAAACTACAGATATAATTAAAAATTCAAGATCATATATATACACACACACTATATATATAAAACTCAAGGTCCGCCTCCTGATCTATCAGATTCCAGTGGACATATTAATTGCTAAGGTATACTTTTGTAGTATCTCCTTTCCTTGTTGTGTGTGGGGGGGAGGGATGTGAGGAGAGGATGGTGAGGTGTATGTAATTGCCAAAGTACCGATTGGTAATATCTAGAAGCCATTCCTGGTGAATACTTCACAAGGACTGCTCACCCATAAACTATATGTAAGGGAACACTCCTTTTTCCAGTGCAGAAATGCAAATCATTAGCCAGCGTCCATGTTTCATGTCAATGTGTCTAATTTCAGCTTGGAAAATGTTTGCATTGAAGTGTGGGAAGCAGTACTATTATAGTAAATTCCCATGATGAGAGTGGAATAGTTAGCATGGCAAGAGAAGGAAAATAAGAACTTACTATTTAGTGGCAATCTTTAAGAGGGAAAGTGGAAAACTATACAGTTTAAGGATTAATTATTTTCAGTGTAAATTTTTTAACACTGAGATGGTGGCATGGGTCTTCAAATGTGCAGGAATTTACACTCAAATTAATTTCCTTGACATTGACGCTTCCATATGTGTTCAGTCTGAGAGGATTCAACATATTTCATATTTCTTTAGACTCAAGAGTCTTAATCATCCTCGGTCTTACTTTGCACTTTCAGGATTTCCATCTTAAAGTTCTGGAATTTAAGGTAGAGTTGAGTTGAATCAAATAGTGTAGTCTATGTGACATTTCTGTGTATACTACTAAGGAGTGGCTTTTATTTATTTGTTTTTTTTTTAGTTCTGGTGAGGGTTTAATAAATTAGTATTTAAAACTATAGTACTATGTACACATTATTGACAATAACAAAAAAAATAAAACACACCAACGTCAAGAAACTCACTGCCATCAATGCTGTTCTGACATATGTTGATCCTGTAAGAGATGATAGAAAATTTCTATTTAACAGACCTTTTCTTTTGATAATCATAACATATATTATTGGCAATTATAAGCTCAAAATTGATTTGTGCTTCAGATATCCTGGGATAAAAGAAAAGAAAATGCACACAGGTTCAGTGGTAGGATGCTCACTTCCCAGCAGGTAACTTGGATTTGCTTCTTGGCCAATCAATATCCCTGAGGCAATGCAAAGGCTGGTCTGTGGCCAGTCTATCAGTGTTAATTTGGCTGGCTTGCATATTTATTACAATGAGGATAAAAGTTGTTACTTTGAGGGCTAAGATGGGCCCAGCCCAAGCCATGGCATTTTCGGTTACCTCATATGTGAAAGTTGGACATTTAAGATGGAAGATGGAAGAGGAATGGCCGTATTGGAATTGTGGTGCTGGCAAAGAACACTCAAAGTGCCAAGAACTGTCAAATGAGTCTTGGAAGAAGTATAGAGATTCCATGGTATATTCTTTGGATATATTGTCAAGAGAAATCCAGTCCCTCCCTCGAAAAGGACATCATGCTTGGTAAAGTAGAGGAGCAGCGACAAACAGGAAGGTCTTTATGAAGATGGATGGGCCCAATGGCTGCATCAATGGGCCCAAACATAAGGCCAATTGTGAGGATGGTGCAGTACCAGGTGGTGTTCCATTCTGTTGTACATAGGGTCACTGTGAGTCAGAACAGACTTGAAGGCACCTAATAATAACAACAGATAATGATGATAAACAGAGTGTAGCAAAATCTTCAGTCTAAGATGATCTTGGAAGGAAGACCTGCTGATCTACTTCACAAAGCAGCCTAGGAAAAGGCTTGGTGAAATCTGGGAAGCAGATCATGAGGCTGGCCCAGAAACTGCAAGCAGTTTCCTTTCACTTTGCACAGTCTCATGGGTCAGGAGACTCGATGGTACCGGAATGTCAGAATCTTAGGAGACTTCCCTTCACTCTAATCCTGGGAATTTGGACAGTTTACTCCAACCACCACCACCATCACCAGAGTTAAAATGTTTGGGCGGTGTCACCTTCATAGCCTTGGTCAATTATAGTTTCATTAAATTTGTATTGGGCTTTTGAATATTTTGTGTGCCAAAGAAAAACCCACCATCTCAAGTCGAGTCTGCATCATGGTGAACCTATAGGAGAGGGTAGAACTGCCCCTGGGGGTTTCTGAGACAGTAGACCTTTAAAGTAGTAAAAAGTTCCATCTTCCTCCCTTGGAGTCACTAGTGGCTTCAAACTGCTGTCTTTTTTGATAGCATCCAATGCATAATCCATTTTGCCACTATCTAATACAACCATCGCTTTCCAAATGGAGACAGCTATGTCTCTGCAAGTATAAAAAGAATTACAAAGAGAAGACAAATGTACTAAACAAGTAGGTTTTTGGTTTGCTTTTCTTGAATTTCAATGAAAATAAAAGGGAGTATGGTATTCTTGACACATGGCAAAACATCATGACCATTTAATTCTAAAATCTCCATCTTTGTCATCGTCTCACCTGCCTCCAGCCTTGTTTACTTAAACAGCACAGAGTGACAGGGCACCTCCTTCTCCATGCATCTCTTCGCTTTCTTTCACTTGCCCTTATCCCACCTCCTGGGAGTCTTCCCTTGTTACTCCCTGAAGCACATTTGCTTTATTTTGTAATTTAGATGGATGTAACCTATCTTGCTTCTAGGATCTGTTTGTCCCTTGGCCTTTATTTAAAGGTAATATTACCTTTAGTAATTATTTATGATATCACTAGTGTGATAAAAAAATGTTTCATTCAGTAAAGCAAGTGTGTCTGAGGCCTCTGTTCCACTTCTCCCTGTGAATACCATTGCACTGAAATCTGAGTGTGGTATCCTCTGATGAGTAGATTTGATTGCACAAAACAAGGGAGGTGGATGAAGTCACTCAATAGAATTTGGGTGACAAAGAAGTGCGTACATTGGTGAATATAAGTGAATGGAGATCCAACTCATCTGTAAGATTATTGGACGGTCCCTCACAGAAGGACCACACAGAAGGGATATTTAGTTCAGGGTGGGGTATGGCCCTGATGAAACACACAACTATCCTCTAGTTCTTAATATTTCCACCCCTCACTATTATGGTTCTGGTGCTACCTGATTAATCTTGATAGACAACAGTATGTTTATTTCTATAATTAAGATCATTTGGTGCATGAAAGCCAAGATTGAGAACCCTTCAGAAACAATAATGATTTCTTAAGGTTACTGAAAGAGAGGGGGTGGGGGAAAGGAGGAGCTGATACAAGTGATGATTGTATAATCCCACTTGAGGGGAACGATCAACAGAATTGGAGGTCAATGAATATATGAATGGTGTAAGATCTAGAAAATAATAATAATAATATATAACATAACAATAAGGGAGTCCGGGGGTTAAGGCTGGTGAGGGAGGGGATAAAGGGGATGTGATATCAATGAGTTCAAGAAGAAAATAAATATTTTGAATTTGATGGTAGCAGAAATTATACAATTATGCTTGATCTAATTGAATTTTGACGTATTACATCTGTAAGAGCTTCCAATAAAATTATGAAAAAATAGTGAGAAAGTAGCATTGCTTAATCTCCTTTTACCAAAAGGCACTAGCCAATGCATGGTTACTAAAGCCAGAATTCAAACTAATAATAATAGTACACTTCATGGTGGAAATAAGGAAATACATTTAATTGTTTTCAAAATGAAACAGGATTTTATTTTATAAAAATGAATCCATTCATTACAAAAGGGGAGATTTTCTATCTGATTGAGAGCAGAAGGTGATTTTATTCATTTTGTCACCAGATTCAGTTATCATCACAGGACACTTCACAAAGTAAGTGAAATGTGTGTGTGTATGTGTATATATATATATATATACCAATTCATAAATAGATTCATTCATATAGATTGAATAAATGAATTAATGGATTGAATATAGCTTAAGCAGCTACAATACAAAGATTCAAAAATACAGTCCACTCAAAGAAAATGAAAACATTTATCTCTCAGGACAATATCCAGAGGTACTGGTCTAGGATGATTAATGAAGCACTGATTATCAAGTTGATTCTGACTCATGTACAAAGTAGAACTCTTCTCCTTAGGACTTTCCTGGCTGTAATTTTCCAAAAGCATACCACCAGGGCTTTCTTTCAAGGCACATCTAATGGGTTTGAACATCCAACCTCTTGGTTAATAGTCGACTGTGTAACTACGTATATATCTGTGTTAGTCTGGGTACACTAGAGAAACAAATCCATGGACACACATGTTCATTTACATTTATTGTGCCAACCTGGCTGATAAATACATGTGGGGTTAATTGAATGGCGGAGAGATAAATGGCTCAGCGAGCTTCGCCTTTCTAGTTCTCGCTCTCTTACTTTATGATGGTCGGGTCAAGGAGCAGCTGCCTTAGCGAGTTCCCTTCTTCAGATGGCAAGGCTCACTTCCTGCAAGACATCTCCAAGGAGAAGCCACATGGACCTACCCAGATGCAATCCTGGGTACTGGAGCAGCTGTGTGGGGACACCTGCCAGCGCTGAGATGTGCTTACATGTTCACTGATTCGGCTTTCCTCCTACAGTCGGCATCATAGTATATGTTTTGTGAATTGGAGGAGGACTTTGTGGATTGGTGTTGGACATACAAGTTAATGTTGGACTTGTAGTCTTGGCAGCACTGGGTTGGGATGTTTTCTTGATGTGCACTTACCCTTTACTTAAAACTTTCTCTTATACATGAGTTTCTGTGGATTTGTTTCTCTAATGTCCCCAGACTAACACAACACATATGTGTATAAGGAAGAGGTTTATATACAAGAGCAATTGTACATTAAGAAAACATCCCAACCCAGTCCAGTCCAAGGCCATAAGGCTGATATTAGCCCATATGTCTGATATCAATCTATAAAGTCCTCTTCAGACTTAAAAAACACATGCAATGAAGCCAAATGCAGGACGATCAAAAGCCAGTGGGTAGAAAGTCTTTGGGTCCAGTGACATTGTAAGCATCTCAGCACTGGCAGGGGTCTCTCTGTGGCTTCTCCGGCTTCAGAGGTCTGGTTGCATTCATGTGGCTTGTCCAGCTCAGGGCACTAGGGTAGTTCCATGTGTCTTGTCAGCTCCAATGTCTCCAAGCGAGTCAGCAGAGAGAGGGATGGGGTGTCTCCTGCCTCCAAGGAGGAAAGTACCAGATTGCCCAGAGTTCTCAGGAGAAGGCCATGCCCACACAGAAGTCCCATTGGCTATCTCCATATTGACAGCCTAGACTCCACCCCTACACTCTTAATCCTTAAATTGACACCAGATTAGATGACTACCACAACCTCCCTGTGACTCCCAGTTTGATTAAGGAAAATGGTATGAGGTCTACATCTGACCTCTTCTGCCTACACATCAAGGAGAATAATCCACCTAACACTAGCCTAAAGAACCACTCTTCTTCACCCTATTCTGCCACCAGCCATCCTTCCATGACTATTTTTCTGCTAGGTTGGAGAATCTGTGGCAATGGCAACATAGAACTCACTGACAATACTTGTGGTTATGAGGTGTCTTAGGGAAGCTAACAGACAGACTACAGGAGCCCTGGTGAAGCAGTTGACAACAAATTAGGCTGTTAAGCACAAGATCACCATTTGAAAAGCACTACCAGCTTCCCTGTGGGAAGGGGAGACTTGGGGAAGATGAGGCATTTGCTCTCATAAAGATTTGTAGCCTCAAATATCAAAAGGGGTGGTTCTACTCTGTCCCAGAGGGTCACTGTCAGATTTGAAATTAGGGCAGTGAGTTTATATTGTATTATTTGCTTGATTCTGTTTTAATAGTTTACAATATATTAAAGATGATATTCTTTTGTCTGAAATACCTCCTCTCTGAATTGCTGGTGATCATATCTCTCTGGTCATAATCCTCTCAGCTTCTTTGTCACTTAGCCTCTGCCTTGTCCCCTGGGTTTGGAAGCCAGATGCTCAGTCTCACAATCTTGGTGTTGCTTCTCTGCTCTGT
The DNA here is from genome assembly GCF_050624435.1 of Tenrec ecaudatus. Classification (NCBI taxonomy): domain Eukaryota; kingdom Metazoa; phylum Chordata; class Mammalia; order Afrosoricida; family Tenrecidae; genus Tenrec; species Tenrec ecaudatus. Next base: position 202,733,230 of record NC_134532.1, read on the forward strand.
CTCATGGTCTCTGTGACTCAGCCTCTGTTGTCTCCTCAACTTCAGAAAGGGGCTTTGCATATACTCCCTAGGTAGCTCTTCTCTGAGGATCAGAGGACTCTCTCTTCCTAATTCTGAGATGGCTTACTTATATACCCAGTAGAAAGTTAAATACATAAATATCTTCAAATACTGATTCACATACTGTGTTAGGCAGGATTTTCTAGAGAAACAAAACCAGGACACTTATGATAATAGTTAGACGGATAGAGTGATTGATTGATTGATTGATGGATGGATGGATGGATGGATGGATGGATAGATAGCTGATAGATTTATTGATTGATTTATACAGCAGCAAGGAAAATAACAGCTAATTAGTCCACACAGCAGTATAGAGAGCTCAGTTCAACTGACTTCCGTGGAACAGGAAGTCCTTCAACTCACAAGGGTTGCTGGGTCCAAGGACAAGGAAGCAGACAGCTGAGTCTTTCCTCATGGAATGCAAGCAGAGTCTTCCCACAGGCAGCAAACAGCAGGAGGGTCACCAACAGTCGGCATCTCAGGAGATTAGTGAAGCAGGCCTAGATGGGATGTTGAACTCAAGCAGTGCAAGACAACAGGTCCACCAGCCTCAAGCTCAAGCGATGTACACACCAGCAGCATGGCAAAGCAGGTCTCCAAGGAACCTTAAGCTCTAGCGACAGGATTCACAGGTTGGCTGTCCCACAGGTAGTGTAGCTCACAAGTTGAGGCAGAGAACTCACTAAGGAGCCACAGGCTGGTACAATCACCAGAGAGCAAGAGAGAAAGAGGGGGAGGCCTTGTCTAGTCATTTTATCTCTTTGCCTTCCAATCAAAGTATGACCTGATTAATCCTACCTGTTCCTGTGGGCACTGTAAACCTACCTATCACACATACCCTGTATGCCTGGCCTTCTCCCTTAAAAATTGGGTTGAAGTTACAAAGATATGGATGAAAGAATCACACCAAGTAATTTTATTTCACCACAGTGATGAATAGCTTCTTTAATTTAAAGCCATCCAGAGACCTAGGTTCTATTATCCTGTACTTGTTCATCCCTCAAGGCGTGCATTTTATCTATGAGATGGATGAGACTGCCTTCATTTCTACTTTCCAGTTGCAGGGGAAAGTGTATTCCTATATAGATGTGCATACATATGCCCAGGAAATATGATGTTCTCTTTTATTATAAAGACAGTATCTCCAGCACATCTGTAAAGTTCTATACATGTTTTACACAGTCAATTATTGAATATAAGCTACAGATGTGGAAAATACAATTTCTAAACATTTGCTTTCTATTTGAGCGCTTGGTATCCTCTCCTCTTCTTTCCCTTCCTCCCCCCTCCCACACTTGTTATCCCTTGATAAATTATAAATTAATATTATTTTCATATCGTATACCAACTACTGTCTCACTTCCCCCACAGTTTATGTCATTCATCTCCCACTTTTTTGTGGGGGGAGGTTATGTGTCCATCAACCAATCAGTTCCCCTTCCTCCCATCCTCTCCACATTTCCGCCCTACCCACTACTCACATTCCTGTTCCTAGATTCTGTGTCTCATGAGCTCATATCTCTTATCTGTACCTATGTACATGCTCCCTTGTAGCCCACAGTGAAAGGCAGGACTGGGGTCATGAGAGTTGGGGGTGAGGAATCCTCCAAGAACCAGAGGAACATTGTGTGTTTCGTTCATTCTCTACTGCACCCTGGTTGACTTATCCCTTTCTTGTGACCCTTCTGTGAGGGGATGTCCCATTGTCTACAGACAGGTTTGGGGCTCTCTGCTCAGGTCCCCTTATTCTCAACTATATGTTTGTTTGTTTGGTTTGGTTTTTCTGATGCCTGTTACCTGATCCTGCTGACATCTTATGATCTCACAGGCTGGTGCGCTTCTTCCATGTGGTCTTCCTGCTTCTCAGCTAGATGGCTCCTTGTTTAACTTCAAGCCTTTAAGACCCCAGACTCTATATATTTTGATAGCCAGGCACCATCAGCTTTCTTCACCACTTTTGCTTATGCATCCATGTTGTCTTCAGTGATTGTGCTGGGAGGGTGAACATCACAGAATGCCAGGTTGTTAGAAAAAAGTGTTCTTGAGTTGAGGCAGGGCTTGAACAGAGGCCCTAACAGAAGCCCAAAGTCTATCCACAACTTTCGTGTATTGCCATATGAAGATATGTACGTAGGCCAATACCTGTATTTTTAGGAATTGATGTATTTACATATGTACACACATATGTTATAGCTCTATCCATAGCTTTGCTTCCTAGATCTGTCCTTTGTTTCCTTTTACCTTCCTCCTGCCCCACCATGATGCTCACCCTTCTTTTGCCTCTTACTAATTCCTCTTAGTTAGACTGCTGTTTCTCCAACACCCTCAGGATCTCTATGTCCTCCTCATTTTTTATTTTAATTCCCCAGTTGTTCCCCTGTCTGTGGCATTTTTTGATCACCGCTTCCTCCCTCTGTCTCCTCCCCCTACCCAAGTCTGTTGCTTTTTCCTTGTACTTCCCACGCCTGTCTTACACAGGTAGGCAAACCAACAATAACAGAGAATACAAAAGATTAAATAAAAAGAGAAAAATGTTTTAAAAAAAGATAAAATTAACTAGGAAAAGAAATAAAGCATACATATTTCCTGGTCTGTCCACTGACTTTTATCACTGTCTCCCCACTGGTTCTGGGGGAATTCTGGGCACTGCCCCTTTAAACTGAAGTCTATTTTTGAGGCTCCTCAGAAGCTTTGTAGCCTGGCTTTGTTCCCAAGGCTGATCTGTTATGTTCCCTTCTTGGTTTGCTCCACACTAGGGCTTCAAAAAGGACTAACGCCCAGCCATGTGTCCTCAGTATTGTCCTCTATTGCAGTATGATCCAGGACATCATGTCTCAAGTGTTGTCAGCCCTCTCTATGCCTTAGCAGTTCCGTGCAGGGACATTGTCCTCCGGGCTTGCTGTGCCGAAATGGGGTGTAGACCCTCACTCTAAAATATTAAAGCTAAAGATTGAGAAGTTTCCACTGACCCATCAACTTAACAACATTGCTGGTTTCCTGAAGGAGAGACCACCAGGCCTTCCTTTAAAGATGCCTTTGAGAGCATGTTATGCTTTCCATCTTTGATTAACAGACGAATCCATTAACTACTTGTACTATTGTCACCCGCAATAGTAACCTCGCCTCCTTTTTATGATGATAGTGGTAAATCACATAAACTTTATGTCACTATAAAAAAAGGATTTATTATGAAAACATTTGTGGGGGAAGTTAGTATATTGAAGGATCTCGCAACCTTTATACTTCCTTATGCATTTATGTTTAAATAGATGTATGTCAATATGATACACCCATAGATACACAGTCAAGAAATCAAACAGTGCATTGCATTGTATAAATCTGATGCACCAGACCTCTTTAACATAGTGCAGAGAAAGGGTGCCACTTTGAGATCTGAGGTGGACTTTACCAAACCATGTTATAGTCAATCACGTCATATGCATGTGAAAGTTAGACCTTGAAGAAGGAAGAGCAAAACAAAGTCAATGCATTTGAATTACGATGCTAGCTACGAATGTTGAAAGCAACCTGAACTGCCAAAGGAATAAACAAATCAGCCTGGGAAGAAGTATAGCTAGAATGCTCCTTAGAAGCTAAGATGGTGAGACGTCTTATGACATACTTTGGACATGTGATCAGGAGAGACCAGTCCCTGGAGAAGGACAGTGGCTGCTGTAACTGGGCTCAAACACGAGAACAATGGTGAAGAGGAAGCAGGAGCAGACTGTGTGTTCATGCTGTTCCACATAGGGTAGTGAGGGCACCGAACTTGTTTCACGTGATTAAGCAAGTTAATGAGAGGTCGCCATCGTCTAACCTCAGTAGACATTAATGAGAGGTTTGAGCATAATAGTTCATCATCAGTTTAAAGTGAAGAAAAGCAAAGCCCTGAAATGTAGAAGAATTCTTTAGTGGAGAGTTTATGAATGCAACAAAAATCTAGAAGAGCAGGACTAAGAAGATCTCAGTGCACGTCCATACTCTGCACATCCATGGCCTTATTTTCACTCTTGACCATCTCTTCGTAAAGGGATGGAGAGAAAGAGTTGTGAAAATGCTATTGAACTCTTATTCCTGCATGCAATTGGGCCTCTCCTCTTCTGTCTCCTAGATGACCAATCTTGGGATTCATCACATATTCCTGCTATGTTCTTTGGCTGGCCCCTGAAGGTTTTCATCTTTGTTAAATCCTACCTTACGACTTTGCTCAATCCTAATTAGAGAGAAAAAGCAAAAGATTGGGAAAAAAAAGATGTCTTTTCTTTTCTTTTTCTTGTTTTTAACCCAGGCCATTGAATTCTGCCTCGCCAAACACTAAGTATTTTTTACACTTGCCTTTCTAATCTCTTTTCCATTCTTTAGCCTGTCTTTTCAAAGTCTGTGAATGTAAAATATTATCACAGTAAGCTTAAATAGCATGCATTCCCTGAGACTCTTTAAAACCGTCTCCCCTATTTGGAAGTCAATGCGACGCTTTTCTAATATGCTGTAGACTGAGATACAGATAATGGACATGCTAAAATAATGAGCGCCTCAGCTTCCAACGTCTTCATATATTTTAACACTTATCACTGCAATTCTTATCTATGGCTTTCCAAACAATGGACTGAAGTGCATTAGTAAGTCACAAGCATTTTTCTGTGAAATACAGCCTTAGAGAACTAATCAGCGAGATAATACTCGCCTCCAAGATAACCGCTATGCTGCAAGTTCTTTTGAAACCATTTAAAAATGCAGTTAAAGTTAATTTCAACCTTGTAGTGAAAGTCTCTTTCAACTGGAGATGCAATTGTTTGACTCTGACTGAGTATGGATATAAGAAACAATGGTTAAACCTTTTTTAGAAAGAAAAGGAAAACCGAATTGACATCCATATGGACTCTTTGGGGAGAAAAATAAAGGTAATCAAATACAATTTTTTTTTCAAATACAATTTAAAAGTCCCGGCTTATTTATTTTTTGTAAAGATAATTGTTCTGGCTACAGTTTAGATTCACCAAGGGCTCCTTCTAAAGCCGTGGACAGCGAAAAGGTAATTCCAGTGCTTTCTAAAATAAATGCCATAAGATAAAAGAGATCAATGTAGTTGTTTATAGCCAATCTCTGTTTCTTTGAGTCAATAAGATCATTTTAAACAGATGTTGAAAACATAAGCCAGCAGTCTGCAGTGAGTTGCTGGTTCCTGTATGATTTCTTAGTCAGATTTCCAATAACAACAGCATATATATTGTGGAATGAAGTGCTATGTTGGCAAGGCAGCAGCCGTGGTGGAACAGGGAGTTAAGCAATAGCTGCTAACCAGAAGGGGGTCAGTCCAAAGACATCAGCTTCTCTATAGGGGAAAGATGAAGCTTTCTCCTCCTGTAAATATTTACAATTTTAGGAATTCTATAGGAGCCACGTGGGTTGTGGATCCTAGGGGCAAGAGGATTGTTAATGCATTATTACATGTGATGGCATGCGATAATACATAGCCAGACAACAACCATTTGTTGACTATTCACCACAAAGGAGGCATGCTCTAGAGGTGATAGCGAGGCCACCATGCTTGGCTGGGAAGCCAATGGCAGGTCTTTTGAACCCACCAGCGCCTCTGCAGGGGAAATAGGGACAGTCAGCTTTCCTAAGGATTTGCAGCCTTGGAAAGTGGTACCTTGTCCTATGAAGGAGAGGGGTACCTTTCCTATGAGGTGGCGATGAGTCGAGTCATTAAAAGAAGAACAGAAAGCCCATCAGAAGGTTTCAGCTACTGGGTATGTAGCTGGAGCTCATGGTTCACTCTTCTCTCTGTCTCTCTCCCGTACACCTGTGCACACATGTCTACACAAGGAGCATGGACACACATGACTGGGTGAGGCCAAAGACTTCCATCCTCAGACACTTGAAAGAAATGGTCCTGGTGATTCCCACAGGACAGTGCCCATTTATCAATGACCACTGCTCTAATTTAAATCACCAGATGCCCCTACTAAGACAGGGATTGATCGGCCAGGTACATGCAGTTAATATTGGATGAGAGTCAGTTTCTCACTTCTTGCTGAAATTCTGACAAATGGAGTTATTCAATAACGAATGCTTTAGAAAATGGGATTCAAACATTTACTGTCAGGAAATATTTCTGTGTACTATATCATAAAAGGGGTCACATTGCAGTGTTCTTTGTAACATAGTCACAGTGGCCTAGGATCTTTGGAACTTCACTAATTTATTGGGTCATGGGCTTCATTGAGCATTGAATGATTGTCATAAACTCTAAAAACTCAAAACTTACTGACATTGAATACAGTGCCCACTCATAGCGACCCTAAAGGATAGGATAGGGCTTATGGTATAGGGGGGATGGGCATAGGATAGGGCTTCCCATGTGAGTTTTTGAGACTGTCGGTTTATATTGGAGTCAAAAATCCCATGTTTCTCTCTCAGAGCATTTGGTGGTTTTGAACCACTGACCTTGCGCTTAGCAGCCCAATTTGTAACCACTCTGCGACCAGGGCTTCTCCAGCCATAGCAAATTTTGCACACAATTTTTCATACAATACAAGGAGGTTCTAGAATCCCCAGAAGTCCTTTTATCGAGAGTCTGTTTGCTTATACAGATTCTAGATAAATGGGATTTGTCCAAGGATATTCTCAAAAGAAAGTGTAAGTAAAGGAGTTTAGAATCTCAGCTAAGGGTATGAATGATAGTCTAGATTCTAAATACTTGGAAAATAGTAGAACATGTCTTCAAACGTCAGACTATATAAAAGGGAGGAGGAGGCCTAAAGAGAATTTGGAGGACACAGAAAGGAGGAAAATGGAGAAAAGACTCACTGAGGAAATTGCAATGTACTGCTCTCTGCTGGCTCCAAATCCCGATCAATCAATGGATCGCAATAGCCAGACTCTGTCCAAGACCTTCTAAGTCCCAGAAATATTTCATGATAGTAGGATGAAGTTTAATTTGTTTTCCAGTGTCCTTCAAATTATGCCCAGACTCTAAAAAAAAAAACAAAACTCACAGACGTTGGGTCAATTCTGAGTCATGGTGAGCCTACAGAACAGGGCAAAACTGCTCCTGTGGGCTTCTGAGACTGTAACATTTCACAGGAGTTGAAAGCTTCATGCCCCTCCCACCCTCCGGGTAGTGGCTTGAAGTTTCAAACTGTAAACCTCCAGGTTAGCAGCCCACCTCATTACCCAGTCAGTAGCCCTTAAAGTCTAACCTTGATTTCTCTTTGAGACTTGGATCTATTTTATGGCTTCACTGTCACTCTTTGCTGGTCTTTAACCATCAGATACACAGCTGAAAGAGGTCCTATTCTCCACGGACCCCCTGCAACAAACAGCATCCTCTGACATGTTGGAACGCGCTCCATGCCGTCTGTAATGCATTTGCTCTCATGTTATAATTCATGTTTCTCAGAGTCTTGAAAATATCACAAAATTCCTCATTTTACCAGTTTTCTTATTACTACTATGCTGAGAGTGGCCAAACATTTCCGTTATGTAAAACATGACAGAAAGAAGTGAATAATATTTGGATAACCGGCACTGTACGATCCCAAGCCCAAAGTTTCATATTTTTGTGCAATTTGATTTCTCAAACATATCAGCTGGTGACAAGTGCATGATGGCTTGTAATTACGGGAAATTTAATTACCATTTTCCGCACAAGACCCCTGTCAATCATGAAAGCAAATGGACTTTAAAATTCAAATAACTGAAAGATATGACAGGCAACACTAGGGCAGAGAATCGCTCTTGTCATTGATTGGGATTTTCATTTGCCTTTCTGATTGGAATGTAAAGATATTCTTTTGAAAAACATTAAAATGATTTGCTAGTGGAAGGCATGGATGTGAAAAATCACTAAGAGATCTTGTAGTTTTGAGTGTTCAGAGAAGGGAGACCTGAGTATCAGGTCCCACAAGGAACACACATACATAAAACATGGTCTCAGCTCCTGGAGGAACTGCTAGTCTGGCATCGAGGCTAATGCCTGGGGATCTTTACAATTCAGAGGGCAAAGAACCTGCAGCCCGCCTGCTCCTCCGTGCTAGGGCGGTTAGAGAGGAGAGAGGTCTGCCGAGGCGGCTTCCAGGAGCCGGTTTTGAAGGAGGGAATATTGGAGCAGGTCTTGGAGCATGACCTGACTTCAGGCATAGTGTTCCTCGGTGGAGCACTAAATGTGAATTAAATGACAGGAAACAGAGGGGCCTGGTTAATGGAATTCACTCGGTCAAGTTCTTTTTAATTGGATTCACGCTTCTGCTCGCCAAGTGCTCAATTGACCAAGGAGATTGGCTTTATGAGAAGATCCTGGGATATGTGCGGTGGTTTGATTTTGAAGGATTGACCAAAGGAAGGTACCCGTGGTTGTCATGGGCACGGGATGTGCTTCATCCACGTTTGCTTTGCTGCTTGAAGCACCACATTTGCTTCGATGCCATGACACCATCTTGTAGGGAAAAGACTGTGCGATTGCATGTTTGCTTTACGTATGGTTTACGTAGCTTGTGAAACTGATCTGGATTTTGAGAGCATTGTAGAAATACATCAAAGAGCATGGTGGTTACATGTTGGGTTTCTAATCTCGTGGTCAACAGTTCGAAACCGCTAGGCACTCGGCAGGACAAAGATGGAGCTTTCTATTCCCATGAATGGTTATCGTCTTGGAACGAACAGAAGCTCTGCTACCCTGTCCAATAGGCTTGTTCTGAGCCCGCATCGACTCGGTGGCAGTGGACCCTTTTGTTTTTATAGAGATACATCGATCTCACTCCATATCATCTTTTTGATTATAGTTTATTCCTAGGAAGGGGGCGCTGGAGGGGTAGTGGTTTCGTGCTGGGCAGCGTGCTGCAGAGTCAGCATGGGAAACCGCCAGCAGCTCCACGGGAGAAAGGCTGGGCTTCTTATTCCTGACAGCTGCTATCACCTCAGACACCCACAGAGAGAGTCTCTATGACTCAGCATTGACTCGATGGCAGTGAGTTTTTGTGTGATTGTTTTTTGTATTTTTATGCGAACTTTCTCCTGATTTATCATTTCTGCCTGGAGCTGCCATCTCAGCTGACTTCTAAGGATCCTGAGAAAATCTCTGTTGACTTTTTGCCTTGCATCCCAGGAATCTTTGACTTTGGATATGAAATGGAAATATGCTCCCTAATGCTTCCATCTTGATGAAAATCCAGTTCCCATGATGGCCATCTGTGGCAGTGTGTGTGTGTGTGTGTGTGTGTGTGTGTACACACGCACGTAAAGGAAACTTAAAATCAGCACCACCACAACCCGATTCTATTGACAACATCATCCTACTGTGAAGGCACAAGAGCCCCAAAGTAATTGAAAGGTAAAAAGTGAAGGATGAAGGAATGGCCCCTAAATATTGATGTTCAGCTTTGTATGAAATTGAAATTGTTAGTTTTGTTTTCATGAATTCTTTTCTGCATAAACATTACCATATGCCGTTTGCCTCTGTTGAGTGAACAGAGCTCAGCTCTGAATGGCACAGGGGCCCTGCCCTGAGGGCTTTATAGGCAGTAGGAACAGCCAAGCTCTTAGAGAAGCCACGGCACCAGGACAGCTGCTTTCACCTCCACTGTGTGGCTAAGTGGGCAGGGCCTTGTGCTGTGAACAGTATGGAGCTGAGTCCGTTCTAAAGTGTACGAAACAGTTGTCAACATGAGTGACGGAATTTTTTAATTGGGAATGGGTTAGACATCATTCCTCACAGAGGCAGAAATTTCAGGAGTAGAAATCCATGCCTCTCCCCCAAGGAACAGCTGGTGATTCAAACTGCCGACCTTGTGGTTAGTAGCTCAATGAATAACCCTCTACACCACCAGGGATCCTTCACAGAAAAGAAACACCAATAGGTCAACTTCTCAGTAAAGCACTGAGCCTTCAGTCCTGAGAGAGAATTCATGTATTTGAGCTAAAACTGAAAGCATTGTGTTTGAAGAGACCAAGAATATTTACCACAAAGTATTGGTATTATTATCTATGGCTGCATCATAAGCCACCACAAAACATAACGGCTTAAAGCAACGATGTACTTACATTGCCTGTTATGTGTGTCCAGAGTTAGCATAGGCCATCTCAAGCTTTTGCAGCCCTCCTGGATCATTCCAGTGCACCCCCACCAGGGGTCAGTATCACCAACCTTGGAAAACACTGGTTTAAATAAACGGAGTAACCGGACATCATTTAATCTGATTCATACAAAGCATTTGAGCTATAAGAAGGAGCATTTACCAAGGTGATGCCAACACATGGAAATGTCATGTGCTCAGAGGAGAACTGTGCTCCACAGAGTTCATTTCAACAAATGGTGTTGTGCAATAGAGGCTCTTGTGAGACCTGTCTTGTGAGGGTTCTCGGGTGGACCTGGACAGACCACAGTTTGGCCTGCAGCCACACAATACTGCTTGCATCGTCTCTGCCTTATGTGCAGAGAGTAAAAACCTGAAGGACGAACGAGAAAATAGAAGAGCCCAGGTGTTTTAATATGCTGACAGACGCCACTGTGCCCCTGGTCAATGAGAGGTATTGTAATGCCTTCTAACTTTATCCTTTTTATTTTTTAATAAAAATGACAGCGAATACGTGTACCTGTTGACGTTTAGAAGTAGACAAAAAAGAAAGATCGCCTTCTTTAGGTTTGGTCCTTTAGATCTCACCTTCTTAAAATGGGAAGGCCCTGATAAGACCTCATATCCAAACACGTTTCAGTAAGAAAGACTAATGTATCTTTAATAAATTAGCCACTAACTCATTGCCTCTTTGTGCAAACTAATATGTCTTTACAAGCAGATATTTCTTGTTTTGTCTTTACAAGAAGATATTTCTTGTTTGTTGTTGTTGGGTGCCCCCTAACGACCCCGTGCACAACAGAAGGAAACGCTGTACCACCCTGTGCCATCCTCACAATCATTTCTATGCCTGAGCCCAGGGAGACAGTCCCTGTCTCTTAGCTATTTATAAAAGCCAAGATCCCTTTCTCCTCTACTCTTTCCACCACTCTGGTAGAAACCAAAACAGAAATACCGAAACCTAAAGAACCAGTATCCTCACCGTCAGAACTGGGAAAAGAGGGAAAAAATGTCTACTTTCTGTTTCAGCAAGATGGTCAGGACTCAGGGGATTCCAGTGGTCCAGCCCGTCTCCCCATTGGTAGCCAGGGCTTTGATGTTGTGCTTCAAGGAACCCATTTGAACTGGACCCAGTCATCTACTAGTCATGATTCTCCTCATCCCATGGTACAAACTGCATAGCAGAGTTTTCCCAGGAGAAATTATGAAAGTCTGTGTCATCTTACCCTTTACATCTGCACCATGCTCATAACAAGTCAGTTTCACTGAATACACTCTCAGACAGCCTTTGAGTTTCAATTAAGAAAGGTAATTCTGATAACTGGGTTGACAATGTGCTGTCATTGTGACAGCCTTCTCAAACATCTTGGCAACCACATCAAATTAAGATTTTCTATCAACCCCCCTATTAAAAATCCTTGGATTTCTCAGTCCCTGGAAAGAAAAAGAGATGGGGGGCGGGGGGAACCAGCTAATTCTGAGAGTGTGAAACAGAATCAGGAGGAGTCTGAACTTATCAAACTACTCAGGTAATCAATCATTCATTTCTCATGTAGTGACAGTCCTGACTCATAGAAGAGGAGATCAAGAGAAGAGAAGCACAGAGAACAAGACAGTTTTCCGAAATGTCGGCTGTGAGTCTCCTAGGTTATGGCACTAGGTTTTTTACATGGAATTGCACTCGATTATTTTACATGGAAACCAGAGGTTCCGCCAGTAGATAAAGCCGACTGAAGTGTGGACAAAGCTAGTGGTGGTCCAGTGGTAGAATTTTCCTTGCTTCTATCTCCAGCCCAACCTGTTAAAGCACAGCTACCACCCATCTGTTCATGATGACATCCATGTAGCTCTGATGCTGAACACATTTCAATGACATGTCCAGACTAAGAGACATAAGGGAGAAAGTCCTGGTGATTGGCTTCTGAAAAAAACCAATCAATGGAAATCCTCTGGGTCTTCAGTTTCATCTCATTGTGCATGGGATCCGCTCTGAATAGGAGCCACCTTGATGAGAAGTAGCAACAATGACAGTTAAGAATATAAAAAATGGAAATATGTTTGAGAAAAAGCAAATCATGAACATCAGGAATCTTTTGAGATGTTCCAGGCTTTGGCTACTTCTATGGCCAAAGTTGTCTATTAGATAACTCCTTAGGGACCAGGATATTGAGACATTTCTTAAACACTTTGGACATGTTAGTAGATCATGTTTGGTAAAATGGAGGGGCGGCAAAAATGAGGGAGGTCCTCAAGGAGATGGATGGACACAGTGGCTGCAACAATGGGTTCAAACACAGGGTCAATGGTGGAGATGATTCAGGACAGCAGAGAGTTTCCTTGTGTTTTACATACGGTCACTCTGGGTTGGAACCAACTGGATGGCACCTACTATCACCAACAGGGCCTCCTTCAGACATGCTGACAACTCCAAGGTGTCCGTGTGCCCATTAACATTTGAGGAGCCCCCTACCATGATTTACAAGCATGAGGTAGAAAACTCCAGGAACCATTCAGTAGGAAGAGGAAGCACTGTGCGTCCAGGGTCAATTCACGAAGCAGCTTCAAGCAAAGCTAAGGAAATTGTAGCTGAAATCTGTGACTTGCTTATAGTCACATGGTTGAGAGTGGTAAAAGCAGATGTGACTCTAGAATGGATTCCTATTTTGCTCTTTTTTCTACATCTCAGGAAAACTAGGCTTACTGAGAGCAGAGTGTTCTATGTCTTCTTTTGAAATTAATACCGTATTGCTGCTGTGCCTGACCAACTTTCTGAGTATTAATGACTGTGCAATGGTAACAGCCTCAAATATACCCAAATTATTATTGTTAAAGGTACATTTTCTCCTTCTTTCTTTATAAACATGCACATTTCTTAAGTTGTGAATATATAATGCTATGACATAGTATCATGTAGTGTCACTTCACGTGGAGATCTAATAGATAACTGTATGTTTATATATATTTGAGAATGCGTTGTAAGACAACAGAGAACATGAGACAATTATTCATGAAATATAGATAAACAGAGTCAATGATGGAATAATAAATAACGTAATTGGGTAGCTTGATCAAAGATGACTTCTGTCATTGATAAATGCTCTCCAGTGGAGGTCGAGTTCAAACCAGTCACGGATAAGGCAGTTTGATCAGGTTCTTTGTAATGAAGGGGGAATCACACAGTCTACACCAAAACCAAACCCATTGTCATTGAATTGCTTCTGAGTCATTTAGAACATAAATGTCAGAGTTAGAAATTCCCCGTAGGGGAATTAACTATTATACCATCAGGGCATTTTTTCAAAGCAGGAATACAACCCAAAAGAACCTTATTGCCATTGACTGGATTTGAACTCATAGTGACTCCCAGGACACAGTAGAACTCCAGGGTAATCTTTACAGAAACAAACTGCTGCATCTTTCCCCCATAGGTCCAAACTACCTTCTGGCTGCACAGTGCATAAGCAGGGTTTCTTTTGCAAAGTGTAGGTGTGGGAAATGAACAAAGACGCCAAGTCTAAATTATTCTTTGGAGACCCCAAGGGCATGGAGAAGCACAGTAAGCAGACTGGGATGCCTGTTCTATTAAACATTGGCAGAAGGGGAAAATGCAAACAGGTGTGATGGGTCCATGATTCTGGTAAACCTGAAGGGTCCCACTTAGAGACAAACAGATGCTTGCTTTTTCTCTTTTTTTTTTAACAATTTATTGGGGCTCATACAATTCTTATCACAGTTCATACATATACATACATCAATTGTATAAAGCACATCTGTACAGTCTTTGCCCTAATCATTTTTTTCTCCTCTTGTCTTTTTTTACATTTTATTAGGGACTCATACAACTCTTATCACCATCCATACATATACATACATCAATTGTATAAAGCACATGATGCTTGCTTTTTCATGGCTAATGTAGAACTTACTAGTTTGGGAAAGAAAATGAGTGATATATATTTATTAATAGCATAGGCTATGTAAGCTCTAGATCAGCGGTTCTCAACCTTTGGGTCGCGACCTCTTTGGGGACCGTATGACCCTTTCACAGGGGTCACCTGATTCATAACAGTAGCAAAATGACAGTTATGAAGTAGCAATGAAAATAATTTTATAGTTGGGGGAGTCCTCACAACATGAGGAACTGTATTTAGGGGTCACCGCATTATGAAGGTTGAGAACCACTGCTCTAGAACTTCTGTTTATTGACCACCGAGGAGGATTTAAGTCCTAGTCTCAGAGTGGAAAAAAAATAAAAGCAAATACTATGCACCACCCTTGCTGCAACATGCATAGATCTCTTAATGAATGTTAAGAATGCCTACATGGCTAGACCCTTACATGGATACTGTCCTACTCTGAATCACCTAAGTCTGACATCGGGTAGAGTTTACTTGATGGCAACTGTTTTGTTTTGTTCCATTTTTGTTTTGTTTTAACATTTCTTTCCATGTGCATGATCTCTGTCTCCTCACCTCAGAGTCATGAACTGTGCATCTATATTCTCTAATCATCCCCAGACTTTAGTGGGGAATCTTAGTTAGATGAAGCCTTAGCTATGTAAGGATGAATCAAGAGTGGTGTTGGCGGGGAGCAGGTAGAGAGAATTCCCGGGTGTCAGGACTACACAGATTGCCAGACTACTGAGACATGAGTACACAAGAAGGCAGAAGAACATTTACCATGAAGGTAAATGTCAGCGGTGGAGGCCATTGGAGTTGTTACCAGTCCACATCACCCCAACCCAATGAGAGGAGGAGATGTGGGTATAGTTTGTTTAGCAAGAAAATATTGGTGAGACTGTTGCTGGACGGAGATCATTCCCTGGAGAAATGATAGGCAGTTAAAAGGAAGCAAAAATGAGTAGAAAGTTGACAATTCCCGGTCCAGAAAGTTCTGGAGTTTGAGACAAAGTCCCATGAAGATGGGCCAGCTATGAATAGTCATTAGTTACTCAGCATATGCTTGTTATGCCAGAGATCCTGGAGCAAAATGGGGACTCAAAATGTATATACATGCAATTGAGTTGCTGTGATTGTTATTAGTCTTCAAGTTAAACCTGACTCATGGTGGCCCAATGTGGGCAGAATAGAAGTGCGCCATAGGATGCTGAAGACTGATATTTTAGAAGCAGTTGTGGGGTCTGTCTATGGACATGCTTCTGGGTAGCTGTGGGTCACAAACCTCTGGCTAGTTGGCAAGCATGTGAACATTCATACAACCCATGGACTCCGGTCATTGATAGGTTGTTGTCATGTGCTGTCCAGTCAATCCCAACTCGTAATGCCTCGGTGTGATAAAGAAGAATGATCCTAACTATCCTCCAGGGTTTCCTTTGCTGTGATCTTGACAAGAGTAGACCACCAGGTCTCTGTCCCTGCATAGATAGCAGTGAATCAGAAGTTGGCACCTAACCATTGTATCCCGGACCCTACTGTAGCCTTATCATATTCTTATCTGCACCCCATACCACCAGTGTCATTTCGCTGTAAAGTTTCACCAAGTGAGCTGGACAACATAGTAGTGTAATGAGACAGAATGGCTTCAAGTTCTAAAGATTTCCTTCAAATTGTCCTCTATGCATTTCTACTTTCTTGTGTGAATTTAATAGCATACTGGTAGCAAAATACCTGGCATAACATTGGTATACATGTGGTTATTTTTGTTATATTTTTATTCAGCTGGGGGAAATTAGCCTATTTTCTTTTACTTATTAGGTATTTTTAGAACATTGGTCCTATTTTCTTCTTCCTTAAAACGCATTTCTTACTTCAGTGGCAGGAGTTATTTTATTTCAGTGGAATTAGTTAAATAAGAATATCATTCCAGCTAATGTCAGAGAGCAAGAGGGCATTCACTTCTGGAGAGTCCACTGGCTCACGTCGCTTAAAAAGCATTTAGTGACTGTTTGCTAAAACATCTCCACGATTGAACAGAAGAGAGAACTAAACTGCTCTTCGCAGAAAGCCCTCTGCGTTGTCCAGCTTCAGCTCGCATGGGTTACAGTGCATCTCCTTCGTTGAGCTTCCAAAGGCTGATTTTTCTGATCACCCAGCCTTTCTCCCTGGCACCTTTGGGGAGACTCAGGTCCCTAAACTTTAGGTCAGGAACTGAGCACATTAACTGCGTTCTATGACCCACTCGCAGACTAGCTTGAAGATAACCCTGCAAACACTGGACAGAAGTTGATGAACTAGCCTACAAAGTGACTTCTCCACAGGATGTCATTTTGAATGTGATTGCTCCTCTTGGGGAAGGGTCTAATCCCCTGCTCTTTTTTGTTGTTAGATGCATGGGAGTCTGGTTTCAACTCCTGGCAACCCTGTGCATAACAGAACGAAGGCATTGCACCATGCTGTACTACTCCATGTGTTAGTCTGGGTAGACTACAGAGACAATTTCATAGACACTCATGTGTATAACAAGGAGTTTTATATACAAGAGGAATTGAATATTGAGAAAACATCCCAGCCCAGTCCAGATCAAGTCTTTAAGTACGGTATTAGCCCATATGTCCCATACCAATCTATAAAATCCTCTTCAGATTCACAAAACACATGCATAGATGCCAAATGCAGGAAGATCACAGGCCAGTGGATTGGAAGTCTTCTGGATCCAGTGGCAATGTAAGTATTTCAGCACTGGCAGGGGTCTCCATATGACTTCTCTGGCTCCAGAGGTCTGATTGCATCAGGGTAGGCCCATGTGGCTTCTCCAGCTCAGGGCACTAGCATACTTCCATGTGTCTTGTCAGCTGCATGGTCTCCCAGGGAGTGAGCTAAGAGAGAGAATGTCTCCTGTCCCCAAGGAGGAAATACCAGAGTTCCCAGAATTCTCAGGAGAAGGCCATGCCCACACAGAAGCATCATTAGCTATGACCCGATTGACAGACTAAACTCCACCCCTTCACTCTTAATCCTCTCAAATCCCAAATTTGATACCAGATTATGTAACTACCATGCACCACAATTATTATTTTTGAGCCCCTTGTTGCTGCCCCTGTGTCAGTACACCTCATCAAAGATCTTCCTCTTTTTCTTCACTTCCCCTCTATTGCATCATGTCTGATGTCCTTCTCCAGGAACAGGTCTGTCCTGATAGCTTATCTAAAGTGCATGAGATCAAATTTCTCCATCCTCATCTCTAAGAATCTTTCTGGAGGCACTTCATCTGAGGCAGCTCCATTTGTTCTTTTGGGAGGCTATGGGGCATTCATATTCTTCGCCAACACCCTGATTCAAATGTATCTATTCTTCTTCTGTCTTCCTTACTCCATGTCTAACTTTCCCATGCATATGACATGATTTAAAACACCTACGCCTTGGGTGAGGCACACCTAAGTCCTCAAGTAACACCTCTGGTTTTCAACACTTCAAAGAGGTATTGTCCATCAGATTCACCCGGTGTAATGTGGCATTTGATTTCTTGACTGTTACTTCCAGGAGCAACTTCTAAATGACAGTGTGGGTGCAAGCAAGTTGAAATCACTGACAACTACAACCTTTTCCTCCTTTTAGCATGATGTGCTCTATGGGTCCAGTGGCGAAGATCTGGGTTTTCTTTACACCGAGTTGTAATCCACACCAAAGGCTGCAATCCTTGATCTTCACCAGCAAATGCTTCCAATCCTCCAAGCAAGTTTGTGTCATCTGAATATAAGAGGTTGTTAATAAGCCTTCCTTCAATCATGATGCCAGGTACTTCATCATCTAGTCCAACTTCTTGGACTATTTGCTCACCATAGAGATTGAATAAATGTGGAGAAGGACACAACCCTCATACACACCTCTCTTGATTTTAAACCAAGGGTTCTGTTCAAACCCTTTCTTACTCACTACCATCAAGTCTACTCTGATTCACAGAGTCCCTTTATCTTAGAACTGCCCTTGTGGATTTCTAAAACTGTAACTCCTTATGGGAGTAGAAAACCTCATTTTTGTCTCTGGGAGGGACTGGTAGTCTCAAACTGCTGACCTTAATTAGCAGCCCGATACACAACCAGCAGCATTCCTTCAGTTTTTTCTAGGTTCATAATATGTATCACTTTTTTTGTATATAAATAATTTATTGGGGACTCTTATAGCTCTTATAACATCAATTGTATCAATTACATTTGTACATATGTTGCCATCATTATTTGCAAAACATTTTTCTACTTGAACCCTTAGTATCAGCTCCTCTTTTTCCCCCTTCCTTCTCTACCGTTCCATCCTCATGAACCCTTGGAGAATTATAAATTATTATTATTTTCATATCTTACACCCACATTTCTGTTGTTCCTCCCCTTGGGAGGATGATCTTTTCTTTTTTTTTTTCTTTGAATCTATACTACCTGAATTTCTTTTTTTTTTTTTGAATCTATACTACCTGAATTTCTTTTTTTTTAACAATTTATTGGGGCTCATACAATTCTTATCACAGTTCATACATATACATACATCAATTGTATAAAGCACATCTGTACAGTCTTTGCCCTAATCATTTTTTTCTCCTCTTTTCTTTTTTTACATTTTATTAGGGACTCATACAACTCTTATCACAATCCATACATATACATACATCAATTGTATAAAGCACATCCATATATGGATGTATCACTTTTTTGAAACAAAACTTTTAGGAAGTTTACATTCCGATCCTCCAAGAATAATAGGAAAATACAGAATACGGCTAAGGCCACTGTTCGTCTCATGAACTACAAGTTGTGCTGCAATCTACAAGGTCAACAGTTGGAAATCACCAGGAAAAACTTGGAGCGTTCCCTCCCATAAAGCGTTATGTTCCCTGAAATGCACAGGTGCAGGTCTATCCTGTCCTATACTGTCGCTATGAGCTGGCATCAACTCGGTGGCAGTGAGGAGGAGCATGTGATAGATGCGGAAACTGAGATGTAGAAAAGTGGGGAAAATGCATCTAAATAAAGGAAGTCTTGAGGAAAGAAGGTGTGCCATTTTCCCTTGTTGATATTGTTGGCTCATGGGTTATCTATGAGTATATTCCATATATTTATATGCACACACACGAGCATATATAGACTTCAATGATACCACCCATATACCATAACCCTGTCCCTAAGAAGGGTAGCCCCTTTGTATAGTTACAGATAAGTTCACAGCAGCAAGTGGCTGGTTGCCATCCACCCCAGTTCTGATTCCCGCTTTGCTGATCCCTCCCCTACTTCACGCTGATTTCATCATGGAAGCTGCTGGCTGCCAAAACCAAAACGTGCTTCATTTAGATAAGTAATATTTGCCTCCCAGATATGCCTGGCCTGCCATCTGCTGCTGCTCCCATGGTTTATCCAAAGCAGTTTTCTTCTAGTTACTGTGCAGACCAAAGAAGCCTGCCTGCTTGCCATCCTTGAAAGAACACTTGGTTCTGGCTTGTTCTGCCTTTCAGGAGCCTGGCTTCCTTTCTGGTTACAATTAAACTGTGGTCAGCACTGCACAGAGAATGGAGGAGTGAGACTGTGCACCGTCCCCAGTGGTGGGGTGGCTGGAATAGGAACCAGTGCTTATTTGAAAAAATGCTTTCTCCTGTCATAGCCCAAATTCAATTGCTTCAATTTTTTGAAATGTGAAGTTAATTCTTTAAACTTGAAATTGCTGGAAAAGCCTTCATTACAATACTTAGTTGAACAAAGAAAGCAGAGAAGGTGTGCACACTGATTGCTAATTCTAGGTAACAGGCCAGCTATTCATGTAAGTCAACAACCCAGCACAGGCTCTCACTCCTGCTATTGCTGTCAGTCTTTCTCTTGCTCTCTCTCAGATACATATATATACCGTATATACTCGTGTATACGCCGAGTTTTGCAGCACATTTTTACTGCAGTTTTTTGTGGTAAAATTAGGTGCCTCAGCTGATATTCAGGTCGGCTTATACTCGAGTATATATGGTCTTTCCTGAAGGCCCATTATATTTCTTATAGCACAGTGGTTACACTTGGCTTCAAACCAATAGGCTAACAGTTTGAACCCACCAGCTGTTCCAGAGGAGAAAGACATGGCAGTCTGCTCACATAAAGATGCACAGCCTTGGAAAGCCTGCTGGGCAGATCCATTATTGTTTTTATTGTTAGGAGCCTCTGAGTTGATTCCAATTCATAGAGACCCTAGGTACAACAAAGTAAAAGACTACAAAAGACTCAGCAATCCTCGAAATTGTTAGATCTGAGTCTGCTGTCATGCCCACTAAATCCATCCAAGTCTTGTAGGCCTTCCACTTCTTAGCTAACTCTATCCTTTACTCTGGTGCCATAATGAGTTATTTAATGTGTTACTAACCATGTTAGCAGTTCAAAACCACCAGCTGTTTCTTGGGAGAAAGAGGAGATCTTTACACTACTGTAAAGAGTCTTGGAAACCCACAGGAATGGTTCTACCTCTCCTATAGGGATCTAATAGGTCCCAATGGACTCAAGGTGAATAAGAATTGAGTCCACCTCGCTAGGGACTGGCATAGCCTGATAGCAAGTGCACATGCACAACCTCCCTCCATCCTGTACTTTCACCAAGGATGATCTGTTTGCTTCTTCTGTCAGTGTGTGGTATTTTGAATATTTTTGGCCTCCCCCCATAACACAAGTACATCAACTCTTCTCCAGTCTTTGCTTCTCACGGCCCAGCTTCCCAATATATATGTGAAGCATTGGAAAGTTCCACAGCTTGGCACAGGCCTACCTCAATCCGCAAAGCAACATCTTTGCTCTTTAACATTTTAAAGAGGAGTTGTGCAACAGATGTACCTAGTGCAATGTCATTTGATTTCCTAACTACTGTTTCCATAAGCATTGATTTTACATCCAAATAAATAAGAATCTTGAAAACTCTCATCTTTACTGTTTATCATGATGCTGTCTGCTGGGCCAGTTGTGAGATTTGATTTCCTTTGTTTTGAGTTGTAATTCAGACTGAGGGCTCTAATCTGTGATCTTCATCAGTAAGTGCTTCAGTTAATAATGCCTTTCAGCAAGTAGGTTGTCATGTGCATAGCATGTTTTTAGTTTTGCTTTTGAGTATCAAGGTTGTTAAAGAGACTTCATCCAATCTTGATGTCTTGTTCTTCTTCACATTGTATTTTCTCAGAGAGTTTGCTCAGCATGCAGATGGAATAAGCATGGTGAAAAGATATAACACCGATTCACACTATTCTTAATTGTACACCAAGCAATACACCTTCCTTCTATTGGAGTGACAACATTTTGGTCTGTTTCCAGGTTCCCCAAAGCACAATGAAGTGTTCTGGAATTTCAATTTTCTTCATCATTTCCGTAGTTCATTAAGATTCACATAGTCAAATATAATAAGCAATACAATGCTAGGCAACATTTAATTTTGTCTACTTTCAGACAAGATCCATGTGACACCAGCAATGATATCCCTTGTTACATGTCTTCTGAATCCATCTTAAATTTCTGGCAGTTTCCTGGTGATGTACTGCTACAACTGTTGTTGAATCATCTTCAGTAACATTCTGCATGCATTTGATATTGTGTGATAATATTCACATTCTGTGAGTCACCTTTCTTTGGAGTGGATACAAATATGGTTCTCCTCCAGTCAATTTTCAAGTTTATTTTGGCTTAGGTAAGTGAATGTTTCCAGTGTTTCATCAACCTATTGAAATTGTTTAATTGGTATATTCTAGCCATTCCTGAAGTCTTGTTATTGCCTAGTGCTGAGCACCAAGTCACTCCATTATTAATTAGGTATCAGACCACTGTGATCCCAAGAGCTTCAGTGATTTATTTTCATCAGAAGGAATTTCTTCCTAGTCTATCAATCTAAACGCTCTGCTGAAACCTGTTTAGCATCAGAGCCACGCAGAATCTTTCCCTCACAGATGGGTTATGACTGCATGTGAAGTTCATTAGTTGTAATTAATTATAATGCATTAAAATGAAATGTACAAGTTAGGAAATACTAAGCTGAACTTTGCATAATCAGTATATTTCTAAAAAACATCTTTATTTTCACCCCACATAGCTCATATATAAAGTACCACTTCAATGAAAGGTAAGTACACTTGTATTATAAATAAGCATCTTTAGATTTTAGGTCTGTAGAAATTTAGAAAATTCGGTGGTAAAATTTCAAGATACATTTTGAAAATGTCACTGTTTTCCATTCAGTTAGAGGATAAGCCTCAGTATTTTCACACTGAACTTGCCTTATCAACCCAAATTGCAAACCCAAATCCCCAAAACACTGAAGCCCTAAATCGATATTCTCCCTTAATTATCTTTAATCCTCCCTGAAAACCAGCCAGTTGCAACCTGCCTCTTCTCAAGTGTCCAGGGAAAGTGGGCAAGGGTATCGAAAAATCGCCAGAGTACGCAGCCAGTTAGTTTCTCATTCCAGGTACAGCCAGTCTCCCACAGAGTGGAAATATGACAGCATCAGACTTCAGAATAAACCTTCCTGTTAGTAACTCATTTCTGTGCTTATAGCAACTCAGCCCTGGCCTTCATTGGTGGGCTTGTTCCTGTGTTCATCTATCCATTTAATCATTAGGCATGCAGGTATTAGGTATTTAAAGCTGTGCTGGGCATAAGGCATATGAAGAGAAATTTAAAACAAAACAAATGAACAGTGTCAGTTCATGGATTTCACAGTGACTGGTGATAGGGGATAGGTGAGCTGATCACAACAGTGACATGTTGTTCTCTTTTGTATCACTTTATGTATTTCTGAATAGCAGTTAGAACCATCTGAAACGGTCCACATTATTTTGACTCTCCCAGTAGAATATCCAGGTTTTAAGAGCAGGGATCTGGCACATAATAATAGACTTCAGATAAGATTGATTTAATAAATAGGATAAATCCAATTAGAACACTTTGTCCATGTAACTGACTCTGGGGCACAGAAGGAACTAGACTTAGATGGAAGCACAGATGTATTCTGCTCCTCCCTCTTGAAGCTTGTTTATGACATCCCTTTGGCTGTGCCACGTGGCTATTTCTTAACCTTCCCTCTCAACCACCATTGTCATCTAGGCCATGCCACTTCAAACTCACAAAATTCACTACCAACAGGTCGCTCTACCTCCTAGAGACCCTATAGGACAGGCTAGAACTGCCCTTGAGAGTTTTTAGAGCTCTCTTTGTGGGAATAGAAAGCCTCATTTTTGTCCTTCAAACAGGCTGGTGGTTTTGAACTGCCGACCCTGTGGTTAACAGCCCAAGCATAACCCACAATGCCTCCAGGACTGCATATTCCAACTCAGAGCCACCGTGTACAGGGTAACTGAGACTGTAAAGAATTATGGGAACTGTAAACCTTATCCCTTTCACATGGATAGGTGAGTCTGAATGACCAACTTTCTAGTTAGCGCCCCAGTGTCAAATCCACAGAGCCATTAGGACTCATTAAAGCCTCTCACTCATTCTCAGGTAATTAGCCAAACTCTATTCCATGAATTGCCAAACAGAGGAATGGTGACCTGGACAACTGCTCTGGGCCTCCCCTTAGTGAGATGTGAATTTACTTGGTTTTGGACTTCAGTCCAAAGGCACCACAAGGGACTGCAGTGCTGGCAGGGTTGGAGGGGGCATGGGGGCAGTGAGGGGAGTTTTTAAAGTACTTGGCTGCCATTGGAAAGGTTGACAGTTTGGACTCACCACCTACTTTTCTAGAGAAAGTAATGGCAGTTTACTTCTGTAGCGATTCTATTCTTGAAGACCGATGGAGCCGTTCTACTTTGTCATCCTTCGTTATAGATCCATAATGGAATCAAGGGCAGTGGGCTTATGATAGATTTGTTCTTGTTGTGCAGTGTCATTGAGCCTGCTCTGACTCCTAGCAATGCTACATAGAACAACAGAGAAGCACCTCCTGTCCTGTACCACCTTCACAATTATTTGTATGGGTTAGCTCATTGTCTTGTGGATGACCTTCAGCTTCTTTGCTGTCCTTCCTCTCTACCAAGCATGATGTCCTTCTCCATGAAAAGGCTCTCCAGAGAACATGTTTAAAGCACATCACACTATGTCTCTCCATCCTTTCCTCTAAGAAACCTTCTGACGGGACTTCTAAGATCCGTTTGTTCTTTTGACCCACTTTCATATTCTTCCCCCAAACCTGAGTTCAAATGTATCTTTTTTTCTCCCTGATCTTCCTTATTCAACATCCATCCTGGCTGTGAGAACATTGAAAATACCATGGTTTGAGTCAGGCACATCTTAGTCCTCAGATAACATTCGTTTTTCGACACCTTAAAGAGGTCTTGTCCAGAGGATGTACACTGGTACAGACAGGAACTTGAAACACATGGAATCCAGGGCGGATGATCCCTTCAGGACCAGGGGTGTGAGTGGTGATACTGGGAGGGTAGAGGGAGAGTGGGTTGGAAAGAGGGAACCGATTACAAGGATCTACATGTGACTGCCTCCCTGGGGGACAGAC
This sequence comes from Tenrec ecaudatus, assembly GCF_050624435.1. Classification (NCBI taxonomy): domain Eukaryota; kingdom Metazoa; phylum Chordata; class Mammalia; order Afrosoricida; family Tenrecidae; genus Tenrec; species Tenrec ecaudatus. The sequence goes on from NC_134532.1 coordinate 202,757,774, forward strand.
AACAGAAAAGTGAGTGAAGGGAGACGTTGAACAGGGCAAGATATGACAAAATAATAATTTATAAATTATCAAGGATTCATGAGGGAGGGGGCAGCGAGGAGGGAGGGGGAAAATGAGGACCTGATGCCAAGGACCTCATGATGCCAATTGATGTATGTATGCATTGTGATGAGTTGTATGAGCCCCTAATAAAATTATTTTTTTAAAAAGGTCTTGTGCAGCAAATTTATAGGATGAAATGCATCAATTTATCTCTTGACTGCTGCTTCTATGACCATAGTCAAGAGATTAATTGATACACTGCATCCTGTAAATCTGCTGCACAATTTCAACTTTTTCTCCACTTATAGTGATGTGACCTTTTGGTCTAGTTGTGAGGATTCAGGTTTTATTGAATCCATATTGAAGGTTGCTGTCCTTGATCTTTATCAGCAGGTGCTTCAAGTCTTTTCATTTTGAGCAAGCAAAGTTGTGTCATCTATATATCACAGGTTGTTAATAAGCCTTCCCCCTGATGCCACTTTTTGGATCACATAATCCAGCTTCTCTGATGATTTGCTTAGCATACAGATTGAATAAGAATGGTGAGAGGATTCAACCCTGACACACATTTTCCTGATGTTAAACCATGCAGTATCCTTTGCTCTATTCACAGAATTCCCCCTTGATCCATGTATAAGTTCCTAAGGAGCACAATGAAGTGTTCTGGAATTCCCATTCTTCACAAGGCTATCCATAATTTGTTATAACCCACACAGTTGAATGGCTTTGCATAGTCCATCAAGCATAAGTAAGCATTCTTCTGGTGTTTGGTGAAGGGTCATCTGACTTCATAATGTCTTCCATGTCCTCTTCTGAATCCAGCCCGGACTTCAGGACACTTGCTGTCAGGGCTGCAACTGTGCCTGGATGGTCCTCAGTAAACATTGACTTCAGTGTGATATCGATGATATTGTCCTGTCATTGAGAGCATTCTGTTGGGTCATCTTTCTTTGGAATGGATACGAATATGGATCTCTTCCGGTCAATTGGCTAGATAGCTCTCTCCAAAGTTTCTTGGCATAGAGAAGAGAGTGCTTCCAAGGTTTCATCAGCTTGTTGAAGCATTTTCATGGATGTTTCATCAATTCTCAGCACTTTGATTTTGACTCGTGTGTGTAGTTCAGCGTGGACCTCTTCCTTCAGTACCATAGGTTCTTGTTCATAGGCTACCTTCTGAAATGATCAATTGTTGACTCGTTCTGTTTGTTATTGTGACTCTGCATTCTCTTCCATGCTTCTTGCATTGTTCAGTTTGGGGTCCATTGAATTTTTCAATATTACAGCTTTAGGCTTAAAGTTTTCTTTGGTTTTTATCAGTTTAAGATGCTGAACATAATCCTCTTCTTGGTTTCTTAACCCTAGAGCTTTGGACATTTTATTATAAAATGAGGAGCTGATTCCAGGGGCTTTAGTAGAGAGCAAATGTTTTGAGAATGATTAGGGCAATGCATGTACAGATGTACTTTACACAATTGATGTATGTATATGTATGGATTGTGATAAGAGTTGTATGAGCCCTTAATAAAACAATTTTTAAAATTTTAAAAATAAAATAAAGTAGAAAATAATAAAAACTAGAATAAATTATATATATATATATAAATGTGACTTTGTCTTCTCAATTGGCCTTTTGAAATGTTCTGTTCGGCTCTTTGACTTCATCATTTCCCCTATTTGCCTTAGCGACTTTCTGATGACGAGGTTTCAGAGCCTCTTCTGACACCTACTTGTGGATCCACTGATGACTCTACCCAAGCGGATGGGTGGAGTGGTCCACCTGAAGGTCAGTGGCAGAGCTTTGACTCTCTGCTTATCCACTTGCTGCTCTCTCAAACTTTGAGACCGCATCTAGAAAGTAGAGCTTTTATCTTTCCAGTCTATGAATTGGGCCTTAATGCCTATTCCTGGGGACCTGATCCCATTGGAGAAATAAAATGTCCTTTGTGATGTCAATGAGGCCTTAGTAGAGAGTCATCTTGAAGGTAAACAAAGAGTGGATCAGAAACAGAAGGGAGTGCAGACTGAGGCAAATGAATGCCATGTGAACACTGGCAAAGAATTGAGGAGCAATTGTGGCTACTGAAGCTCAGTTTATGAATTCAGCCCAAGTACAGAAAGAGAGAGTGGGAGAGCCCTCCTTTATAGCTGGCTCCAGAAGTTTGGATTTTAACCCTCTGCATTGTGCGAAAACAAAACTCTGTTCTTTTCTGGTGCCCTTTCATGCCCTTTCTGGTCAGCAGCACTACATAACTAAGACTAGAGGTGAGCAGTATATTCTTGACCAAGTTGGGGTTTGTAAAATAGTTGGCCCTTAGTATGCATTAGTTGAATGTGCAAATGGGGAGATCTTCCTGTTTTCTGAGCGTCAGATACGTGAGAAGGAATCACTCTAACTGCACAGTGGGACTCAGATCTGCTGACATCGGAGAGAAACTGGACGCCCACCTTCCACAGGAAGTCAAGCAGGCCGTCATGTGTGTGTCTGGTGTTGGAAGCGTTTGGAAGTGTGGCAAGAAGGGCAATTTGAAGGCAGGGTCACATCCGATAGGACACCGAGCTTCCAGTGTGTGTCATAAGTTCCTCTGAGTCTGGCATCTTCCAAGTCCCCAATCATAATGACAGAGTAAAAGGTGGGGCTGGGGGCATGAGACAATAGAATCTTAGAGGTAAATTGAATGCTAGGAGGGACATGTTGCTGAGGGAGTTATGGGCATGATTCTTTTGTTTGCTTCCAGAGTCACTTTGTGAAATTAATCTTGGCAGAATGCAGTGGAAGTTATTAACGAGCAAGATGAAGTTTAATGCTAGCTATAATTCTGTCCATTGGAGATCATTAATTAGAAATAATTTGCTATTAAAAAAATCCATGCTGAAAGTTTGTTGGACCTTTGTCATGTTCTGCCATGCATCTTGGCTTCCTTTATAGATCACAGAAGATGGATAATATTGATTTAGTATGGACAAAGATTTGTTTCTAGCAAAGACCATTCTAAAGTGAATCTAGCAACTTCTAATTCAAGTGCTTTATTCTTAAAAGTAGGCATGCCTCAACTCAAATGACAGTGTTTGTGATTTTCCTTTCCCAGGGGAAGAAAGATGTCACTTTTAATACATGACTACTTCTTCTGCCTCGCTTTTTTTTTCTTCCGGTTATTGTTGGATTTTTTGCTTTGTTTTTTAGCAAAAATGGACTATAAACATTGATTTGTCTTTTCCTTCTTGTATGACTTCTTGATTGCCATAATCATCTTGCCTGAAAAGGGGCCTTGGCAGTACAGTGTTTAAATGCTTGGCTGCTAACCAAAGGCCTGTGGCTGGAACCCGCTAACACTCTTCAGGAAAAAGAGGTGCCATTATGCTTCTCTGAGCAGTGCCAGCCTTAGAATCCCTGTGGAGCAGTTCTAGTCTGTCCCATAGAACACTATGGGCAAAAAATAGGTTTAATTCTTCAGGGAGTAGCATTTACCGTATACACGTGTATAAGCTGAGTTTTTCGGTACATTTTTAATACAGTTTTTGTAGTAAAATTAGGTACCTTGTCTGATATTCGGGTCAGCTTATACTCGAGTATATATGGTGATCCTTACAGGAGCAGAGTGCTGGTTTTAATCCCATAGAACAAGGTAGGGGATTTGACCCAACACCATGTGGGTTATCACCTGACCTGTTCACTGTTGCACCAGCGAAGTTCATTGTCCACTACGATAAGTGCATAAGAACATCTCAGGATATGTTATCCCCATCCCTCTTCCTAAACAGTTTCCATTTACTTCTTGGCATTGAGTTCATTCCAACTCATAGCGGCCCTGTTAGAGTAGACTTGCTCCATAGGGGTTCCAGGGCTGTGACGCTCAGAGAAGCAGACTGACATTTCTTTACAAAAGCAGACGGCCACATCTTTCATGGTGTAACGAGGGGATGTGAACCACTGGCTTTTCAGTTGTACGTTGAGTCCTTAACCACCAAGTTCTGGTTGTTGATAGGGGCTCTGGAGTCAGTTCCAACCCCAAGCACCCGACAGACAGCAGATGGAAACACTGCCAAGCTCTGTGCCACCCTCACATGGGCTCATTTGTTGGAGCCCATCAGTGCAGCGCTGTGTCAACTCTGCCTCTGTGTTTGCTGCCCCTCCACTTTTCCATGCTTGATGCCTTCTCCTGGCACCGATCTCTCCTGATAACAAGTTCAAGGTACATTAGACAGTCTAGCCATCCTTGCCTAGAAGGGACATTCTGGGAGCTCTTCTTCCAAAACAAATGTGTTTGTTCTTTTGGAAGTCCATGGTATTTTCAAGATTATATATATATATGTGTGTGTGTGTGTGTGCCCACACCTATATATACATGCACACACACATACATATACATATATTTGTGTATGCATACATACCATAGGTTCTAAACATATATTATGTAATATTATTTAATATATGATATTATATATATATCCTCAGATAAGGAGTAGTGGTGTAGAAGGTAACCATTGACATGTGATCTGCATGGTCAGCAGTTTGATACAACCAGCAGGGATACCCTAGGTATGCATGTGTGTGTGTGTGTGTGTGTGTGTATGAGAGGGTACCAAAAAATGGAATTTTATTTTCAAAGCTATGTATTTAAATTTTTTAACAAAACAATCTTATCACCTTCAAAGTACTCTCCATTACACTTAATACATTTGTCAAATCTTTGGTTCCATTCTTGGAAATGTTTCTAAACTCATCAGTTTGAATTGCTGACAGCACCTCCCTGATCTTTGTCTGTACCTCTTTTAACTCATCCATTCGCTGTCCTTTCATGCCCCTATTCATTTGGGGAAACAAAAAGAAGTGGCATGGAGTGAGGTCAGGTGAATAAGGTATGTGGGGCAAAAGAGGCATGCTATTTTTTGCCCAAAATTGGTGCACTCACATGGCTGTGTGAGCAAGTGCATTGTTGTAGTGGCAAAACCAGTTCCCCATCAGCCACAAATAAGGCCTTTGTCATACACTGTTACCTAATCTTTTAAGAACCTGTAATAGAAAGCTTGATTAACAGTCCGAGCTGGTGGCATGAACTCCAAAAGCACTATGAGTTGACATTTTCATCTTTTGGAGAAGTTGATGGTTGTCTAAAAATGCGAAACCATTCATACACAGGTTTGTCCCATAGTGCTGTCCTTGCAAACTGTGTTCAACATCACAGCAATTTCTGAAGCATTCTCCCCAAGCAGGAAACAAAATTTCACAGCCACACACTCTTCTCTTAAGTTGACCATCGCAATAAATGAGTTCAGGTGAAAATATTTTTACCAAAAAATTCACTGTGACCAGAGAAAGCATTCCTAGGTGAAGCCATTGAGTGCGCTCTCTCAGAGTGAGCTGCTTTCGCATACTATGAAACCTCCGCCCACTGGAGCTTTTTTCCTTTTTGGGGGGGGGGTACCCCCTCGTATATGTATGTGCGTGTATAATCTAGTTTAAAGAAGCCTTGAGGTCATAAAGTGCATATTTCATTCATTTTGCCTTTCCAATGTCTACACATCACCAACAACAAGAATTCCCTGGGCGCAAAGGAATATGAACATGAGTCATAAATGGTAAACTATCTTTGTGTACTCCTGATTTGTTGTAAATCTCACAGAGCCACAAGGTCAAATTTAAACCACTTATTTTGGTATATAACTAATTAATGAGATGCTGTAGTCTAATCCTGAAATATTTTAATGCATGTTAAAATGAGCAGAAGCAATTACAGGCAAGTTACATGACTCGATGAATACTTTGGAAGCTAACAGTTCTGAAAAATTTATCAGAGAGGCAGTAGTTTTTTTTAGTAAAGAAGAAAAGATGACTAGGAATTTAGATAAGAAATGAAGCTTACTACTCTCACACAAACAAACTCATCCTGGAAACTTTCAGCAACTGTCAGCCCAGATTGGTGTCCATTAGGAGCAAATGTAATTGAAAAGCAAGGATCAGAGAAGCAAATGGCTTAAGACCATTTTCCGGTTGTCCTATTGATCGGGCTAGACTTTAAAGTGCTATTTGTGCATTTCACATATGTTGCAAACTTCAGCCCTGTTGAAATGATGTAGAAAGTCATCTACATACTGAGAAGCGGGGCAGCTCTTGTGCTATGGAAGCTTCACTAAAGGTCCGGGGTTATGTCTGAAGCACCATCATGACCCTCTCCCAGAGTTGGAACTCCAGAGAAACAATAAATAAAAGGGAAATGTGTTCAAGCGCTGTTGACTGGGTTGAACTTTAAGAAGTGACATTTACTTTTAATTCATTCACGGACTCTTTTGTCTGGCATGGGAGCTCCACAAATGGTTAGGAGAACAGGCAGAAGGTATACAGTGCCTTGAGAATTAATGGGCTCCTCCCTTGGTGACTGACAGAGGGAAGCAATCCTTGAGACTAAAGCTTTTCAGGACTGTCCCCCAGCCACCCAGAATCAAGTTTCATAAGCATCTCAAGACCTCATGCTCTGGAAGACCTGGGAAAGACAGGGGTACTCCTTTATCATGGGCTGATTGAGGCCTTGGCGGAAGCACAAAGGCTTCACTCTGTATTCAGATGAAATGCAAAATAGAAATAGCACCTGTAGCTCAGAGAAGACATTCTCAAACCACCTTGTTTGAGTAAGGAGACAACCCACATTCAGTCATGGAAGTTAGTTCTCTGGACTGCTTGGCTTTCATCTCATTTCTAAACAAATACAAGTATCTGGTAGTTACATAATCTCATGTCAACTTGAGGATATTAAGAGTGAAGGGGTGGATTCTAGCCTGATTGTCTAAATTTCTTGTGGGCATAGCCTTCTCATGAGGATTCTGGGAACTTCCTCTCTTTCTCCCTGGACTTGGCTTATACACTCTCGTGGAGACCCTCCCTAGTGCTGAGATGCTTCCCTGCTAATGGATCCACTAGTCTTTTCACCCACAGTCTGTGTTCTTCCTGCATAGACATAATTGCATGTTCTCCATGAGTCTGAAGAGGAATTTATGGACTAGCATCAGATATATGGGCTAATATTGGACTTGTGGACTTGATCTGGACTGGGCTAGGATGTTTTCTCAATATACAACTTCTCTTTGATATAAAGACCTCTCTTATACACATATGGGTGTCTCTGGAGTTGTGTAGTCAACCAGGCCTAACAAGACATGATTGCTTTCATGACCTTCTAGGGTAATAGGCAATTCAGACAGATTCTGTTCTCTTCTAAAGTCCAAGAGATCAGGAAAGAAACCTGTTTAAAGGCATGAACTGAATCAAATATAATGATGTAAAAAAGCATGACTCTCTTTCCCCAGGTGGTGAAGTCCTACCAACTGGAGTTCATGCATTCCTAGAGAAGATTTTTTCTTTCTTACTGCTATTTTTACACATATAGAAAATATAATTTACTTGGGGAGGAAAATGGAGTAATATTTGTTTATCCTGTCATGATGTGTTTTTACATTTTCCTGACAAAATCAATCTCTTTTTTAGTCTTAGCTAAAAAGCCATTAAGAGATCATAATTACTTTCAGTGCCTGAACAAGAAATATAAATCCATGTTTTGCAGTTTGTGGTCTCCAGAAAAACAGTTAAAAACTCAAAAAACAAATGCACTGCCTTGCAGTCGATTCAGATTCACAGCAACCACATAGGACAGTTAGAACTGCCCCCTGTGGGTTTTCCAGACAGTAGCTCTTCAATGAAGCCGATAGCCTCATCTGTCTCCCAAGGAGTAGCTGGTGGTTTTGAACTGGTGACCTTTCAGAACACAGCCCAATGTGTAACCACTGCATCACCTGGGCTCCTCAGATAAGCAGTTAATTCTGATTATGAGTTGCTGTTGAGTCCATTCTAACTCCAATTCCATACTCAAGTGTGCAGGGTAGACCTTGGGTTTTCAAGACAGTGACCTTTTAGAGGCCAACCATTAGACTATTTCAGAGGCACTTCCGGGTTGATGCAAGGTCGCAAACTTCCTGTTAGTAGTGCAGGGACTATCCATTTGTACCACACAGGGATCATGGTGAGACTTCTTCTCGTGAACGTTGGACTTGTTATCAGGACAGATCAGGCCATGCAGAAGACCCTCCTCCTTGGGAGAATGGAGGAGCAGTGCAAAAGAGGAGGCCTTCCAACAAGATGGATCGACTCTGTGGCTGCAACTCTGGGTTCAACAATTGTGAGGACGATGTTTTTGTTGTTGGACATAGTGTGGCTAGGAGTAGGAACTGACTCAAGGGCACCTAAAATTAGGACTCTGTACAGATAAAAGGTGTCTGCTTATTTTCAAACTCATGGTTATACAGCACAATGATTCTGATAGGTATCCCTGAATTGAAGAGCAAAGTACATTTGAATTTGCTAGTGTCATCTATGTTTACAAAAAAATACAAAGCAATTTAAAATCTGTTGATACAATAAGAGCCCTGATGACATAGTGGTTACACCTTGGGCTGCTACCCGAAAGGTCAGTAAATTGAAACAACCAGCCACTTCTTAGGAGAATGACAGGGCTTTCTACCCTGTCCTTTAGGGTCACTATGAGTCACCTTCAAAGCAATGGCATTGAGTGAGTGAGTTGATACAATATTTAAGCAACAAACCCACATGGAAGAAGCACACCAGCCTGTGCAATCATGAAGTGTTGATAGGATCAGGTGTCAGGCATCTAAGATCCGGAACAAAATCACACCCAATGTGAGTGGTGGTGGTGAGGGGGCATGGAGTGGAGACCCAATGCCCATCTGTAGACAATTGAACATCCTCTCACAGAGGGGTCACAGGGAAGAGATGAGCCAGTCAGGCTGCAGTGGAGCACTGATGAAACACACAACTTTCATCTAGTCCTTTTTTTTAAAAACAGTGGTTTCTCTCTCTTTTTTTAAATCGTTTTATTAGGGGTTCATACAACTCTTATCACAATTCATACATACGTCATTTGTGCAAAGCACATTTGTACATTCATTGCCCTCATCATTCTCAAAACATTTGCTCTCCACCCAAGCCCCTGGCATCAGCTCCTCATCTTTCCCCCTCCCTCCCGCTCCCCTCTCCCCCATGAGACCTTAATAATTTACAAATTATTGTTTTGTCAAATTTAATACTGTCCAACGTCTCCCTTCACCCACTCCTCTGCCATCCATCCCCCAGGGAGGAGATCATACATAGATCATTGTAATCATTTCCCCACTCCAACACACCCTCACTCTACCCTCCTAGTATCACCACTCACACCACTATTCCTGAAGGGATCATCCTCCCTGGACTCCCTGTGTTTCTAGTTCTCATCTGTACCAGTGTAGAACCTCTGGTCTAGACAGATTTATAAGGTAGAATTGTGATCATAATAGTGGGGGCGGGGGGAAAAACATTTAGGAACTAGAGGAAAGTTGCATGTTTCATTGTTGCTATATCACACCTTGACTGGCTCGTCTCCTCCCCAAGACGCTCCTGTAAGGGGATGTCCAGATGCCTACAAATGGGCTTTGGGTCTCCACTCCACACTAACCCCCTCATTCACAATGATATGATTTTTTGTTTTGATGATGCCTGATACCTGATCCCTTTGATACCTTGTGATCACACAGGCTAGTGTGCTTCTTCTATGTGGGCTTTGTTGCTTCTGAGCTAGATGGCCGCTTGTTTACCTTCAAGCCTTTAAGACTCCAGACTCTATATCATTTGATAGCTGGGCACCATCAGCTTTCTTCACCACATTTGCTTATGCACCCATTTATCTTCAGCGATCTTATCAGGGATGTGAGTCTAGTTCTTTGGTGCTTCCTTCACCCCACTATCATGACCTCAGTTATACCTTACAAATTGGATTAGACCAGAGCATGCACGCTGCTACAGATAACAGTCTACAACACAGGGAATCCAAGATCGATAAACCCCTCAAGGCCAACAAGGAGAGTAGAGATAACAGAAGGATTAGGGGAGAGTACGGGGAGAAAGGGGCAATTGATCACAAGGATCAATCTATAACCCCCTCCCAGGGGGACAAACACCAGAAAAGTGGGTGAGGGGCTATGGAGGACGATGTAAGATATGAAAATAATAATCTATAACTTATCAAGGGTTAATGAAGTTGGGTTGGGGAGCGAGGGAAAAGAAATGGGGAGCTGATATCAGGGGCTCAAGTGGCAAGAGAATGATTTGAAAATGATGATGGCAACATATGTGCAAATGTGCTTGACACAAGGGATGAACGTAGGGATTGTGATGAGATGTAAGAGCCCCCAATAAAAGTACTTAATAAAAAATCTAGTCATATGAAAAAATAATAATAAATAATAAAAAGTCAGAGGCTATTTTGGAAGTCTTGTTTTCATTGCAAGATTTGATAGGCAATGTCTATAGTGAAATGGTTGCAATCAATTATCTGCAACACATTTTTGAAAAAATTAGATCCCTCACATTCACGGATAATGAGTCTTGATGATGCGTTGTTAAGTGCTCAGCTGGTGACTGAAAAATCTGTGGTTCAAACCCACGAGCTGATCTTGGAAAGATACTAGCCTTGGAACCAATGTGGGGCAGTTCCACCCAGTCCTACTGGGTTGCTATGAGTTGGAACCCGCAATGTCTGTTGACTGTGGTCTACCTGAGCACCTCAGAGATTTTTTGTTGCTTTTCCAACTGTACCCTCTTTAGGCAACCCAAAGATAGAAAGCCAGAGAAATGCTAAAAATCAGGCAAGGAATGGCTCAGAATGTCCCCTCCGGACAAGATGTAAAGGACCAGAGGAGATTGACCCCAGGTTTCCTTTTCTCCTTAAAGGGCTAAGTTCTCCATCCACACAGCTCAGGCTGGCTTTGGAAGAGTTTACTCATTAATACTAATCAAAGACTCTAAAGTTGATGCCTCTTCCTTTTAAATGGAAAAACCGTTGGGGAATTTGGTACTCTCTTTTTGAATGTTTACCTAGAGTGAACTGTCAGAGTGGGTGGGGAAGGAGGGGCTGTGTTCTCAGCAGGCACTACAGAGGAGGGTTCCTGCCTTACACTGACTTTTAGAAATAATAAAGGGAGGCAAAAGTTTTTCAGAGCAGCACAGGTTGATTTAAAAGGAAGAAGCTTGTTAGGGGGTTCGTGGAGACCAGGAGAGCAGAGCATGCTAGCCTCGTCCTCTCAAAGTGCATGTTGATTTTAAGACATTAGGTCCCTGTGAGTCAGAATCGACTTGATGGCAGTGAGTAAAAGATCCTTCTGCATATCCATTACAGTTTGTGGAAAATGTGATAATTGCTTGGAATAAGCCATGCTGGGCTAATAAGATGAGTGAGTAGTTATTTTCCAAGATGGGCTCCACTGCAGGGGCAGGCATCATCCGGGAATAGTTTGCACACTCTTGGAGCTCATTCTGCCAGTCGGGGTGACTTGTCTAGAACTGATTCTCTCTGAAAAATGGCTTTCAAGGATGAGTTGATCTCCTTTATTAGCACCCCAGGAGGTGGGTGCAGTGATGTGCAAGAGGATAATGCTCCCTGACTGAAACGTTTGTTCTGGTAAGGCAAGAAGTCTTGCTTCGTATAAGCTCCTGGTGTTTTTCCATTACACAAGGACCCCATTTTTTTCTGCTTGCCTACCCTTGACTTTTATGAGAATGGCTTCCTCGAGGCCACTGTTTGCCTGTCTCCTAAATACAATGGGATGGAACCTGTTCCACACCCTTAACAACAATGCTCGCAGGTTATAGATGAGGGAGTGACAGGGCGTGAGGTGGAATGGAATGGCTTCTCATTCAGGATGTGCCCGAAGCCCCAGATTAAAAGAATTAAAATCACCAGAGTTAGAAGAAACAAAAATTGCAGTGCTACAGTATCTACATCTAGACCCATCTTAATAGAATGTTTTCTTCAAGGGAATACTCCTGAGAAGTTCCGTGTGTAAGATGTTGTTGTTGTTGACAGGGAATGTAGAGTCAGTTCTGACTCATCCACAACCTATGTACAATAAACCACAGCCCTGCCCAGCCTGAGCCAGCCTCACGCACATCCCTGCTCTGTGGCAGCCCATGGTTGCAGCCACTATGTCAATTCAGATCTTCGAAGTGAAATGGAATTCAGTTCAAACCCAGCTTCTCTCATTCAAGGAGGGAAGAGGAGGGAAGGTGGGATGACATAGCCAATGGGCATGCTAAGGCTCCACCCTCACTTCTCCCTGAAGACAGGTACCTTGGGGTTTCCTAAATCTTCTTGGAAATTGGTTCTGCACCAAACCCACGGACTTAATTTTCACCTGATTCCAACTAATGAAAAAGAACTCACTGCATCCCAATAGAACCCTATTTCATTGTTCCATTCCCTCCTCCCCCAAATACTAACAAAAACTTCCCTGGCTGCTATTGATTGCTCATCATCTATTTTGATTAGCCATATTTAATAAAAAATTGAATAACTAATAACATTAGCCTAAGGAACCCTGACTTTGTTAAGAGTGATGCAAAAATGTGGGAACAGTTAATGGTGCTGGTTGAACAAGGGGGTAGACGTAACCAATGTCACTGAATTTGACAGGCTTGTGGAAACTGGAAATGTTTTGTTACATACACATTTACCACAGCTAAAATGATTACATAAAAACAAATGAATGTTCTCTCCTCCCCACCCACCACCTCAGTGCCGCACCCCCTCCCCATAAATAAACAAACAAATTAAAAGGCTATGTTTGTCCGCTTAGGACCCTTTTAAAAAAGAAATCCAAGCTTGAGAGACCCATTTCTTTTCTGGGCCCTTTTGGGCTACCTGAAGGACGCACAGCAAAATTTCTCTGGCAAGTTACTGCTGAAGACTCTACTCTTGAAGGTCATCAAGCTTGCTAGACACACCATCAAGGGTGTGTTTCTTCTGGGTCATAAATCCTTCGCAAAAACTTGGTGTTATCATGAAAATTCCTAGAATCAACAACCCTTAGCAAGCAAACCTGTGCAGAGACTTAGGTTGTTTGAAAATCCATCCCAAACACAGTGTTTAGATATGCTCTGGCTTTCCACACAAGTCCTGCCTGCAGTCCTGCCTGCTCTTGGCCTTTAAGCCCAGCACAACACAAAGCTCCTCCCAGGACACAGAAACCACGCAGGCCCGTGTATCAAAGGATCAGGAAAGCTCGTGTTTCTCTTTCTTACCTTTAAGGAACCACTTGAGAAAAATCTCGAAAAATCTCTAGGAAGCCAATGAGATTAAAAACTGTAAGCAATATTTAGGATCGCCCTGCATGGTGTCTTGCTCCAAAGCCCTTAGAGAACTCAGCTCTGTGTGTCAAGAGTGAGAACAGCCTCTGGCTCTGCTGCCTGTTCTCATAAACACAGCAATCAGGGCCCAGACCACCACCTCTAGTCCCAGACCACCGCCTCTAGACCCGGACCACCACCTCTAGTCCCAGACCACCACCTCTAGTTCGCACACGGATCATCTTTGTTGTGAGTCTACCTTCTCTCTAAAAGGGCAGAACCCACTCCTTATTTTTGAAATCTTATGGCCCACGGATAACCCCAAATAATTTCTATGCCTTGTTTTACCTGGTGTGTGTGTGTGTGTGTGTGTGTGTGTGTGAACTTCTGATTTAGTGAGTTACAAAGAAGGGTAACAGGTGAGGTTTCCCCATTATTTCCTGGAGAAAAACTCAAAATTAACCTTCTAGGAAGGGACCCTCACAGGGAATCAGTTTTCCCCTTGTCTACAGAAGTTTGGTAAACTTCTATTGGGATACATGTTGCCTTGCATCTTAGAAAGGTCAGTGGAAAACACAAATGAATAAAAAGTTGAGTGAAAAGAAAGCATTAGCTGAGTCTTGAGTCCTGTCTGAGCACTTTTTGCAGTTACATGCGCCCACATCCACATGAAAGTGTGGAGGCGAAGCCAGGGGAAAGAACTACAAGCTGCTGACCACAAGGTCAAGGGTTTGAATGCACCAGCTGCTCCAGGGGAGAAAGACGAGTCTGTCTGCTCCTGAAAAGACTTAAAACCTTGGAAACAAATTATATATTATATATATAAAAAATAGGACTGAGCTGATAAATATTTATATTATCAGCTCAGTCCCATAATATATAATATATAATAAATAATATATTTTTATATTATATTATATTGTATATTATAAAATATAATATAAAATATAACATATATATATTTATCAGCTCAGTCCTATAAGGTTGCTTAGAGTCAAAATCGACCAAATGGCATTGAGTTGGCCTCAGTAAGGCCCCTGGTCAACTGTGTCAATAGAAAGTCTGTAATACTACCAAGAACTGAGGACAATATTTCTTCTCAGAGCAGCCAATACACAGAGAGGATCAGAGGGCTGGCTCCACTATGAGACACAACATCTCTCACTGAACCATAGCGCCAAGCGGGGACAAGACTGGAGACACACTGTGGGAATTGTGTCCTATCTAACCCCACCACAGCAAAGTGAAACACTAAGAGTGTGTGTGCAACATAACAGCAAGGGGAGCAGAGCAATGGGGTCCCCAGGGAACATAGACTGTGAGACCAGGGCATGTCACCCCATAGACTAGACTAGAAAACACTTGTAAAGGTCAACAAACAGACCTTGAACTTTTTATAGACTCTTCTTTTTTTTGATAGTTGGCTTTTTTGTTGCTGTTGTTATTGTTTTATTTTCTTTGTTGCTTTGTTTTGCTCTGTCTTGTGTTTGTGCATATTATTATCTCTGCATGTCTATCTAGATAAAATAGATGGGATAAACAAGCCGAAGAGAAAACAAAAAACCAATGGGACCACGTTAGATGGGAGGTGGGTGAAAAGAAGTGGGTGTTACACCCAGGAACAGGGAAGAACAAGTGACCATGAATCAATGGCAACGAGGGTGTGGGAGGTCTAGTAGGGCTTGATCAAGGGCAATGTAATCAAGAGCAATTACTGAAACCCAAATGAAGGCTGAACATGATAGTGGGACAAGAAGAAAGTAACAGGAAATAGAGGAAGGAACTAGGACGCAAAGGGTAATTATAGAAATCTAAATATAGGCATGTACATATGTAAATATATTTATATATGATTATGGGGAAATTGATCTATGTACATATATTTATAGTTTTAGTATTAAGGAGGTAGATGGACATTGGGCCTCTACTCAAGTACTCCCTCAACACAAACACTTTGTTCTAATAATCTGGCATTCCAAGATGCTCAACATGATCACTGAAGACAAAATGGGTGCATAAATGTGAAGAAAGCTGATCGTGCCCGGCTACCAAAAAAATATAGCATCTGTGGTCTTAAAAATTTGAAGATAAACCAGCAACCATCTAACTGAGAAGCAACAAAGCCCACATGGAAGAAGCACACCAGCCTGTGTGATCACGAGATGGCAATAGAATCAGGTATCAGGCATCATAGACCCAGAACAAAAATCATATCAATGTGAATGGGGCAGGGACTGCAGAGTGAAAACCCAAAGCCAATTTGTAGGCAATTGGACATCCCCTTACAGAAGGGTTGTGGGGAGGAGACAAGGCAGTCAGAGTGCAGTACAGCACCGATGAAACATACAGCTTTCCTCTAATTCTTTAATGCTTCCTTCCCCCAACTATCATATCCCAATTCTACCTTAAAAATCTGGCATGTACACTTGTACAGATGAGAGTTGAAAACAAATGGAATCCAGGAGAGATAAACTCCTGGGGATCAATATAGAGATTAGCTATACCAGGAGGTGTAAGGAGAAGGTGTGGAGAGAAAGGGGGAACCGATCACAATGATCTTCTGGGATGGACAACAGAAAAGTAGGAAAAGGGAGACATTAGTCAGTGCAAGACGTGAAAAAATGATAATTTATAAATGATCAAGGGTTCATGAGGGAGGGGAGGTGGGAGAGGAAGGGGAAAAATGAGGAGCTGATACCAAGGGCTCAAGTAGACAGAAAATGTTTTGAAATTGATAATGGTAGCAACGGTACAAATGTGATTGACACAGTGGATGGATGGATGGATTGTGATAAGAGTTGTACAAGCCCCCAAGAAAATGATTTATTTTTTAAAAAGAATGTCTGTGACAGCAAGCATCTTCCTGCAAAGGGGGTGGCGGGGAAGGACCTCTGAAAGAAAGAGCCATGCGGCATGGTGTCAAAAGCAAACAAAAATGCACTGCCATAGATCAAGTTGATTCCACTCTTAGCAGCTCGGTAGGACAGAATAGAACTGCCACTCTGTGTTCCTGAACCGGCGAATCTTGACAGGAGTGGAAACCTTCCTCTTTCTCCTGTGGTGGGATTCATGGTTTTAAAGCACTGGTCTTGCAGTGAGCAGCCCCATACATAGACTCAACAATTTCCCTCCAACAGAGTTGTGGGTGAGGGCTACCCTGGACCTTTACTGAACCGAAAAGCATTTCAATCCGCCCCCAAAGCTGCAGAAACATTTCTCTATTCTGTCCGGGGATCAAAGGTGATTTCAAGGGCATCATTGCCAAGTCCAATTTGAACTGGGTTATTTAAGGATCAGAGACTAGGTTGGCTGTGGGGCACTGGGCAATTCACATTTATGAATACATTAGGGCACCATTAAAACAGTCCTACATGTTTACAATACAATCACATTTAATTATCAAATAATATCGGGTAACAACATTACACATGGAAGACTTACAGTTAAACAGAAAACCAAGTGAACATCCCTCATCAGGGTCAAGATCCCTGCGTTCATTCAGGATGCACTCCTTTGTGGGTGTGCAGGTGTGCAAGGGAATACATGTGAATGAGGATAGATGTACATGTGAATGTGTGCGTGTGAGACACGTACCTGGATGAGTTTACATGTGTACCAGAGTGTCAGTATTCCCAGGAGTATGCGGGTATGTAAGGAGCCCTAGGGGTATAGTGAGGTATGTGCCGGCCAGTAGTTCAAATCCATCAGTTACTTGAAAGGAGAAAGATGAGGATTTTTTTTCCCCTAATATTTCCACTTTGGAAACCCACAGAGACAGTTCTAGATTCTGTCTGCAGGGCTGCTCTGAGTCACAATGAACTTGAAGGCAGTGAGTGCTATGAGCATGTAAGTGGGTGTGAGTCTGCATGTTTTAAGGCTAATCGCGTTATATTGCGCTTAATCTAGATCTGAAATTCTGACTCCCGAGCTCAGAGCGGTGTGTCCCTAGGAGAATCGTGAGCATCTCTGCACTGCATTCAGTTCAACATCAAACGTCCCCTCCTCTTGGAATGGTTACACTCTAAGCGAGTAATGGAGTGGGGGGAAAAAAAGTAAGCTTCTCTTTCAAAGGCCACATTTACATTTTAAAGGTATAGCTAATTAACTCACATCTATTCTTGACTTAAATGGGGACCATTTTTAGAGCAGCCTCCATCTTCCAAGTTCTAAAAGGAGCAGAATAATATCTGACAAGTCATCTATCCCTATTTTAACTCTGCTCAACGTTACCACCTATACATTTTCTCTGGGGATATGTTTATTTCTATAGCTCTTACTTTTAATTTTATTATCTGTGTATATACCTATCTATCAAATGCTTCCAAGTTAATATACTAGACTAAGTATCCTGGAGGAGGGATCAAGCTAGTAATGTAAGAATTATTTTTCCATTTAGAATGTTTCTGCATATTGCTTTTGCTGGTAGGGGCTATCAGGTCCACTCTGACTCAGCATGACCCGATATCCAACAGGAGGAAACACTGCCCTCCTCTCAGCTGTGCCCGTACCTGAGTCTATTGCTGCAGCCACCGTGTCAACCCATCTTGTTGAGATTCTTCCTGTTATTCACAGACCCAATACTTTAACTAGCGCCATGTCCTTCTCCAGGGACTGGTCCCTCCTAATGACACAACCAAAGAGCTCAAGATGAAGCCTCCTCACTCTGATTTGTTTAGGAAATCAAGCCCTGGTGGCATAGTGGATTAGGCGTTGGGCTGCTAATCACGAGGTCATCAGGTCAAAACCGCCAACTGCTCCAGAAGAGAAAGATGAGGCTTTCTGCTTCTGTAAGGATACGCAGCCTCAGAAACCACTGGGGCAGTCCGGCTCTGTGCTATAGGTTCACTGTGAGTCAGGATCCACTCAATTGCAGCAAGTTTGGATTTTCTTTTAGGAAAGATTTACAAGATGTGTACATTCTTCTGCTATGAAAATGAAATATCGATCTTCCAGAAACACTCTTTCATCGTTGAGACTAAGGGCTGAAAAAGAAATGAAATCTTATCTTAAGCAAACTGATGCTCTTTTGTTTTCTGATCTTTCTAGATGCATCCCCGGATTAGAAAAGCTCACCATCCTTTCACTACAGTCATACTTCTCTGGAAGTCATTTTAGAGAGGTGTTGATTAGAACAAGAGTTCTCCACCTCCTCACTTCAGGATCATTTTGGTACAACTGTATTCCCGGCAGACTTCCTCTTTACTAGTCCTAGCAAGGGGGGGGGGGTATAAAGGGAATGTATCTTTTCCTTGTACTTGAGATGGCACAAAAGGAGTCCAATGGCCTGATTAAAGCCTATCCCATGGCAAGAGCACAGGTCTGACTAGTGTGGAAGGTACATGTGTTAGTCTGGATAGACTAGAGAAACAAATCCATAGAAGCTCATATGTGTATAAGAGAGAGTTTTATATACAGGGTAACTGTATCTTAAGAAAGCATCCCAACCCAGTCCAGTCCAAGCCCATAAGTCTGATATTAGCCTGTATATCAATATTGGCCTATAAAGTCCTCTTTAGACTCATGAAACACATGCAATGACACTGAATGCAGGTCGGTCAGTGGCCAGTGGGTAGAAAGCCTTTGGATCCAGTGGTGTTATAAACATCTCAGCACTTGGAAGCATCTCCACATTTCCACATGGCTTCTCCAGTTCCCAGGGCACGGGGTCTATCAGCATAGTGCCATGTATCATGTCAGTAGAGAGTCTCCAAGGGAGTGAGGAGAGAGAGAGAGAGAGCTTGTCACCCACCTCTAAGGAGGAAATCCAGGAGTTCCCAGAATTCTCCAGATTAGGCCATAACTCCACAGAGTCCTCATTGACTATTGCCCAATTGACAGACTAGACTCTACCCTTCATACTTAGTCCTTTCAAGTCCCAAATTGACACCAGATTACATAAATACCACAGGTCACTAGGCAACAGAGAATAACTGAGACCTTCAAGGCAGAGCTGGATTGGACGCCCCTCTGCTGTTTAGGGTAGGGCCTCTCTCCCAGTTCTGGAGAGTTCTTATTTTATATAGCAAGTCTGTATTTCACACATCAATTTTTCTAATAAGATTGAAAGCTTCTTGGCCATCTTATCCCCACCATCTACTTGTTAAACAATATCAGTAGAAGGTGCTGGATGCTATGGATCAGGTATCAAGCGCCAAAGAATAAAAAATCCTATCATCATGAATGTGGGGGAATACGGGGTGGGGACCCAAGACTCAGCTGTAGGCAACTGGACATCCCTTTGCTGAGGGGTCTCAGGGAGGAGACAAGCCAGTCAGGGTCACGTGTAGCATCAATGAAACACACAACTTTCCTCTAATTCTTAAATGCTTCTTCCCCCCCACCTCCACTATCATGATCCCAATTCTACCTTACAAACCTGGCTAGACCAGAGCACGTACACTGGTGCAGATAGGAACTGGAAGCACAGGGAATCCAGGAGAGATGAACCACTCAGGACCAGTGGTAAGAGTAGAGATTCCTGGAGGGTGGAGGGAAGGTGGGATAGAAAGGGGGAACCAATTACAAAGATCTACATATAGCCTCCTACCTGAGGGATGGACAACAGAAATGTGGGTGACGGTAGATGTCAGGCAGTGTAAGATATGTTAACATAATTTATAAATTATCATGGGTTCATACACAGGGGTGAATGGGGATGGAGGGAAAAAATGAAGCAGTGATACCAAGGGCTCAAGTGGAAAGCAAATATTTTGAGAATGATGAGGGCAGCAAGTAAACAAACGTGCTTGACACAACAGATGTATGTATGGATTGTGATAAGTGTCTCCACAGGTCTGTCTGAATAGGACAGGCTGGATGAACTATCTGGAGGAAAAACAACGGGACCGACAGTTCCGGGGGGACTTGGGGTGGGGGGTAGGGGGGGTAAGTGAGTGGTGTTAACAAACACAGGGACAAGGGAACAACATGGGACCCAAAATGGTAGAGAGGGGGGAGTGGCAGGCCTGGTGGGGAATGATCAAGGGTAAGGTTGAGTAGAGAAGAGGTATAGCTGTAGCCCAGGTGGTGACGAAGCAAGGTAGTAGGGCAGGAGGAAAGTCAAGGGAGATGGAGGAAAGAGCTAGGAGTCAAAGGGCATTTATGGAGGTCTAGACAAAGACATGTACATGCAAATATATATAGGAGGATGGGGAAATAGATCTATGTGTCTATATTTATAGGTCAAGTATTAAGGTGACGGAAGGACCTTGGGCCTCTACTCAAACACTCCCTCAATGCATGAATACTTTCTTTTATTAAATTGGAACTCTATGATGCTCACTCTGCCAACACAACTGCTGAAGCCAAAGTGGGTGAACAAGTAAATGTGGTGAAGAAAGCTGATGGTGCCCGGCTATCAAAAGAGATAGTGACTGGGGTATTAAAGGCTTGAAGATAAACAAGCAGCCATCTAGCTCAGAAGCAAAAAAGCCCACATGGAAGAAGCACACCAGCCAGTGCTATCACAAGGTGCCAAAGGGACCAGTTATAAGGCATCATGCCAAAAAAAAGATATATGTGTGTATATGTATATATATGCGTGTGTATATATATATATGTATGTATGTGTGTATGTGTATATATAGGTATATGTATATATATATATGTGTGTGTACCATATTGAATGAAGGGGGAGGTGCAGAGTGGAGACCCAAGGCCCAAGTGTCGACCAATGGAGATCCCCTCATAGAGGGGTTTAGGAGAGGAGATGGGTTAATTAGGGTGCGAGGTAGTACCGATGAAGAACACAGCTTTCCCCCAGATTCTGGATGCTTCCTCCCCCCAACTACCATGATCCGAATTCTACCTTGAAGGGCTGAATAGGGCAGAGGTTGTACACTGGTACATATGAGGGCTGGAGGCACAGGGAATCCAGGGTGGATGATACCTTCAGGACCAAGAGGGTGTGAGGGGCGATGCTGGGAGAGTGGAGGGTGAGTGGGTTGGAAAGGGGGAACTGATTTCAAGGATCCACATGTGACCTCCTCCCTGGGAGAGGAACGGCAGAGAAGGGGGAGGGGAGACTCCGGATAGGACAAGATATGACAAAATAACGATGTATAAATTACCAAGGGCACATGAGGGAGGGGGGAGCGGGGAGGGAGGGGAAAAAAAAGAGGACCTGATGCAAAGGGCTTAAGTGGAGAGCAAATGCTTTTAGAATGATTGGGGCAGGGAATGTATGGATGTGCTTTATACAATTGATGTATGTATATGTATGGATTGTGATAAGAGTTGTATGAGTCCCTAATAAAATGTAAAAAAAGAGAAGAGGAGAAAAAAAAAGAAAATGATTAGGGTAAAGAATGTACAGATGTGCTTTATACAATTGATGTATGTATATGTATGGACTGTGATAAGAGTTGTATGAGCCCCTAATACATTGTTTTAAAAATTAATTAATTAATTAAAAATGAATTCAAAGAAGCGAGGAAAGAAAAAAGGGAGGAAGAGAGGAAAGGGAAGGGGGAAGGGGAGGGAGGGATATATCTTTATGCAGTTCACCAGGCACCTTCTGGACCATGATTGTACTTCCCACTCCTCTACTCCCACTGAAGTAGACAACTGCAAGCCCAAGAAGAGTAGTGAAGGTCAAAGGCAGAAATAGAGAGCTGATCATGTAAACCCTTGTGAGCTAATTTGCAGGCTTTGACTGGGTGAACGGGAGCTACTGCAGACTTGGGGGCAGAAAGTGCCTCATCTGATGTCTGTTTTAAAAGGCGCGCTCTGATGTTTGAAAATAGACCCTGGAGGGGTTCAGTTACTTGTGGATGCAAATTGACCCGTTAGAAAGCAATGTTAGATAGCAATTGTACGTAGGAAATGGAGCTAGAGACAATGAGACCCCTAATCAGGATGGTGACATGGAAGTGATCGGATTTGGGAAAGGCTCTGAAGGCAGAAACAAGGTTCCTGGTGAATGATTCCAAGGTTTTCTGTCTGATTGACTAGGAAAGGATTTGCATTAGCTGATATGGAGTTGGTTAGCAGTTTAGGGCACATGGAATATGTCTATGACACATCCAAGATTGATATTACATAGACGATTAGTTCTGTGAGCCTGCCGTTTGAGAGGGTTGCACAATACATAAAAATATGGGTCATTGTCATACGCAACTTACTTAAAGCCATGGGTTTGCATAAGATCAAAAAGGAGTGAGTATGCATAAATGTGGGAGGGTCCTGAACCCTGAAATACTCCAACACAATTAGAAGAGTGGCCCCTCCCCTCTTGTGTTGAAGCTTTCTCAAAAGAGAAGTCATGTTGATTAAAAGTTTACACAGGCAGTAAGAGGTACGGATCCCTGGAAGCAGTCCGTTTAAGCATGAAGATGGTTTGAGGTTGAAAGAAAGATGATGAAAGCTAATATGTAGGCACGGAAAGGAAGGCCTCAATCACAGATGAGAAGTTATAAGGGATCCTATCTGAAAGATCAAACCAGCTGCTAAAACATTGCATAAATGTGATTGAATAAATTGAATAAAGACAACCACAGTTATTTATTTAAAAAAATTAAAAACTACCCTCCCAGCCCCAGAGACCCAAACCCACACCCACTGTAAAGAAGTAGAATCCAACTCATAAAAAAAAACAAATCCATGGAGTGGATTTAGACTCATGGCAAACCCATGAGGAAGCCTTGTGTTGCTCCTGGGAGAGTCAGCAGCTGAATGCCCTGCTGCTCCAGGGGAGAAAGATGAGCGCTAGTACCTCCCCCAAGAGTTACTGTCTCGGAAACCCTGTACAGAGCAGCTCTATGCTGTCCTACAGGGTCACTGTGAGGTAGAATCATCTGCAGGTCAGGGAGTCATCCAACTCCTAGGTAACCTCAATAGGGTTTCCAAGGTTCCAGGAGAGCAGAACAGATCGCCTCATTGCTCTCCCTCAGACTTGAACCACTAACAGTTTTGAACCACTAACCTTGCAGTTTTGAACCACTAACCTTGCAGTTAGCAGTCCAATGCTTACTCGATAGACACAGACTGTGTTTTTCAGAGTCTTCATTTAATCTCTTAAATCAGCCCCCTTTATCCTCCTTTGCAAAAACACCTTGTTCTGAAAGGTCATCATTTCTACCTGATACTCTTACACCCTCATCTGTCCATCCACATCCATTGTTCAATATCCTAATTCAAATAGTTCCTCTCAGAATAAGCAGATTTTTTAAAAAGTTAAAGCTAATTTAGTCTACCTATGGATTAAATCTTTCAGAATTGTCATTATTTTAAAGGCAAAATCTTCCATGTAACCCGTAAGTCTTACACGATCTGATCCTGGGTTGGTCTCCTGCCTCAAGCCAAACTGGTTGTACTTTGTTTCTCAGACCACTCATTTCCAATGGGCTTTATTTCCTTCTACCCCAGGAATGTTTTACATGCTGTTTCATCTGCTCAGGCTGTCTTTCTCCAGTCCTGATCACCTTGACATCTGTATTAGTTCTGGAAGCAAAAAGAAGGATATCGTCTGGTTGTTATTGGTGGTGGCATTGAGTCATTACGATAGAATGGAATACTGCCTGGTCCTGAGCCATCTTCACCGTCATTCCTGTTGGAGACCATTGTGGTAGCCAGCTACTTTTCACTGACCCTATTGTACCAAGCATGATGCCATACCCAAAATATGTGATGGGTGTGCCTATGGGATTCTGAACATGCAGGAGTAAAGGGTTGACCTTGACCTCAATAAGTGATGTTAAAGTACCAGGGAATGATACTAGCAATCCCTGGATCCAGGGAAGAGGGCCGTTCGACAAGATCTGAGGTTGTAGAGGACGGACGGGGTGTGGATAACCACTGTGCGATCAGAAGGGTCCGGGTGGGCAGGAAGCTGTTAGGTGCCATCAAGTTGGTTCCGACCCATAGCGATCCTATGCACAACAAAAGGAAACACTGCCCAGCCAGCACTAGCCTCCCAGTTGTTCCTATGCTTGGACTTATTGTTTGAGCTACTATGTCAGGCACTCAGTCTGGTTGAGGGCTTTCCTTTTTTTTTTTTTTGGCTGTCCCTCTACTTTACCAAACATAATGTGCATCTCCAGGGACTGGTTTCTCCTGACAACATGTCCAAAGTCTGTGAGATTAAGTCTCATCCTGCTTGCCTCTGAGGAGTATTCTGCCTCTACTTCTTCCACAATAGATTTCTTACCATGTCCCCTGTTAAGCCCAGGGACAGTAGGGACAGAATTTGGCTGTGGCTGCTGTGACAACCGGACAAGTATTGCTAACTCTTCGTTCCACCCATTTCTAGTTCTCCCGGAAGCTGGGACCCTCTAAGTCAAGAAGAGATATGTCCTCCAAAAAACTATACGAATTTTGTTTTTTCTTCTACCTTACCTAACTGGAGGTCAGTTAATAGCTCATAGGTCAATACCAATTATGAAAATGGGTAGAGGTATGAAAGAAGATAAGTAATGAGGATGACATTGATTTTGAGGGTGCTGGTAGAGTAGTATTAAAATTCTCATGTTCCAAGAGGAGACACATGTGTCATTCCTGGCTAATGAACCTCAGGCATAAACACCAACTCTTCGTCAGTGTGGACTTGCCTATTGCTGTGATACTAAACGGGTGTTAGTGGAGCTTCCACATGAAGGGGGAGCAGTAAGAAACACCTGGTTAATTACTCCCCCCAAATCAGCCCATTCGAATGCAGTAGGTTAAAAAGTTGTGCACGGGGTTGACTTGAACTAAAGTAATTTGACAGCAACTAACAGCAACAATAATATATGACGTTAATGTGCTAAATTCATGAACTTTCCTTTCTTGGGGAAATTTCTCATCTTTTTGGCTCAAAGTAAAAGCTCTTTGGGTCTTTCCAGCCCCTGAGATTCTAACTTGGTCCAGAGTTACATCTTAATTTTTAATTTTAGGTTAGTTGAATAGACTTAGCACATTTAAAATATTTTTTCATGTAAAAATAATTATCTTTTGTCCTCCCCCCCCTTCAAATTTTTGAGGAAAAAATAAAAACTGCAGAAAATTTATATCAGGCATTGGGCCCTTTGTTTATGCAATTTAAAGATTTATTTTTAAGATTAGATTTAGACTTTTTTCTTCATTGCCATAAAGTCATTAAAATAGAATCTCATTGCACAGAAAGTACAGCCCCATAGCGTGACATTCACTAAATGGCAGCAGTTCTCTTCGAGTTTCAAAAAGTCCATTTTAAAACAAAGGAAGAATAAGAACACCCCAGCATAAGCATAACTAATGAATCCAAGTGATGAACAATTGATAGCTAAATGTCTAATAAAAATTTTACAAAATTATAACCTCTGTCATCAAATATTTTAGGTCTCATAGAATGACCGTACATACTCTTCAAGGTTTGGCCTATTTCCTAGTTAATTGCACTGCAGTGAGTTGTTTAAGATGATTCTTCTATACTTGATGGTGTGGTGGTTACACATCGGGCTGCTAACTGCAAAGTTGGCAGTTTGAAACCACCAGCTGCTCAGTAGGAGAAAGACGTGGTTTTCTACTCCTGTAAACGATTACAGACTGAGAAACCCACAGGGTCTGCTCTACCCTACCCCCTTGAGTCATTGTGAGTCAGAACTGACTCATTGGCAGTGCATTTGGTGTCTGGTTTCTAAACAAAATCTTTGTTCCTCCCACCACATGACCTTCTGCCGATGGATTCTGCATAAGAGAAAGGCAGGAAGATACTGATAGCACCAGGTATGAATGCTTATTGACAGGGTTCATTGTGATTGCTGTCCTGCTGGGCATAAAATGTGCCATCTCAGACACAGGCAGGGAGATCTTGAGACCAGCCATAAAGAAGAGCCATGCATGGTGTACATCCTCTGTACCCCAACATCCCTGTGAATCGAACCTCTTTGGCTCAGGAGAAAACTGGGGGTATCTGCTCATGTAAGGATCTACAATCTAAGGAACTTGACCTAGGGTTCACTATGAGTCAGAATACATTCAAGGGAAATGGATTTGGGGGCCATGTCTGTTATAAATACATTTGTCTTTCCCTTTTTCCAACATATGTAGTTTCCAACCTGCATTGAACACTACATCAGATTTTTTTCTTGTTCAGATAATCCAATTCTGGTTTTAAGTTCCGGTGAAAATTTTGGATGATGCTGGGAGAGCCAAAGCAAATGAAAAGGGACCACATTCTATGTGATCAAAATGGTTTTTTAAATCCCTTAAGTATTGTAGCACCACTCTCTACCTCTCCACACCCATGTAATGTGGCATAAACATTAACATATCTTTTTAATAACACCAAATGAACCAGTTTTATTATCCCTCTCAAAAATCTAACTAATTTCCATCAAGTGAATTCTGATTCATAGGAACCCTGTAGGACAGGGAAGAAGTGCCCCTGTAGGTTTCCAAGCCTGCCGTACTCTTTCTGGGGATGTTACGCCTCATCTTTCTCTCATGGATCAACTGGTGGTTTTGAACAGCTAACTCTGAATTTAGGAACCCAAAGTGTAAGCCACTAAGCCTTCAGGGCTCCTGAATTTTACCTAAAAGCTATGTCATCATTAAAATTCTGGTGCCAACCATTCCTCCCATTAAAAGGATGCTCTAATGGTTTATTTTTGAGAGGGATGAGGGGTTGACTTTTCATTGCCCAAATGTCCATAGGATGTGACTTCACCAAGTTGGAGACTGTGCTGCATTGGCGTTATCAGAAAGGGTGGAACGACTGTGAAAATAGCAACAGCAATTAAAATAATCTGAAGAACTTAAATGTGTTTTAAAAGGGTCTTGTCTGTAATGATTGCTAGTTCTTCTCAGACCCAAGCAGTTCAAGCATTGGGAAGACAAGCTGAGAAAACTCTCTCAACTCTTCAATGTTGCAAATTGTTTTTGGCAAGTCATTTTAAGCAACACTGATTACATTTACTCTGAAAGAAGCCCTGGGTTATGAGTTGGGCTACTAACTTCCAGACCATTGGTTTGAATCCCCAAGCTGCACCTCAGGACAAAGATTAAGTGTCTGATCCCTTAGATTTACAGTGTGTTAGTTCGGGTAGACTAGAGAAACAAATTCATAGAGACCCATAGGGAGACGCCAGACAGTGTAAGATATGACAAAATAATAGTAATTTATAAATTATCAAGGATTCATGAGGGAGAGTGTGTAGGGAGGGAGGAGAAAAATGAGGAGCTGATACCAAGTGCTCAAGTAGAAAGCAAATGTTTTGAGAATGATGACAGCAACAAATGTACAAATGTGCTTGACACAATGGATATATGTATGGATTGTGATAAGGGTTGTGTGAGTCCCTAATAAAATGATTTTAAAAGAAAGAAAGATCTTATGTACGAGAGCAATTGGATATTGAGAAAACATCCCATCCCAGTCCAGATCAAGCCCATGAGGCCAGTATTAGCCCATATGTCTGATATCAATCGATAAATTCCTCTTCAGACTCATGAAACACATGCAATGATGCTGAATGCAGGATGGCCACAGTGCATTTGGTGGGGAGTCTTGTGGACCCAGTGGCATTGTAATCATCTCAGCCTTGGCAAGGGTCTCCATATGGCTTCTCCAGTTCCCAGGGTTCTGGCTGCTTCAGGGTAGCTTCCTGGGGGTTCTTGTCGGAAGTATCTCACAGGGAGTGAGCTAAGAGAAAGTGTCTCCTGCCTCCAGGGAGAAATACTGGAGTTCCCAGAATCCACAGGAGAAGGCCATACCCACACAGAGGCTTCATTGGCTGTGACCTGATTGACAGGCTAGACTCCACCCCTCACTCCTCATTCTCTCAAATTGACAAACGGTTATATAACTACCATAGATAGTCTCACAGATGCAAAGGGACCCTGTCCTATAAGGTCTGTGTGTGTTCAATGTACTCAATGGCCATTAATTTTACTTTTATTCATGACATTCGTTTCCATCTACTCTCTAATCAGGAATGAAAATGTAACCAATGTTTGCAAAGTGCTTTATTGTCTTAGATGCAAGATAGTTAAATGTCCCGCTTGATAAAGGAGCTCCCAGATTTGAAGGACAACACTCTAAGGCGGTGGTTCTCATCCTGTGGGTCGCGACCCCTTTGGGGTTAAAATGGCCTTTTCACAGGGGCCACCTGATTCATCACAGTAGCAAAATGACAGTTATGAAGGAGCAATGAAAATAATTGTATGATTGGTGGGTCACCACAACATGAGGATCTGTATGAAAGGGCAGCAGCATTAGGAAGGTTGAGAACCACTGCTCCAAGGCATCTCAAGAGAAATCTTGTCTCTGCACTCTGGACTCCAAGTGCTCTGTGGGTGAGGAAAGCAGGAGCAGATGGTGCTTACATACCTACAGGCAGAAGAGGGAGCAGCATCCCAAATAATCTGTGCTTAAAACCTGGTGTCTACTTTGATGAGAATGCTAGGCACATCCATGGCTCAATGTGTTACACTCTATTAATTCAAGTTTATCGGTAGCATGGGGGCCAGCCTTAGCTATGATATGAAGAGCTAACGGATGTAGTGAATGTGAGAGCATCCCTAAAGGATAAATCCAGAGGTGCTTGTGTCCCACAGTCAAATGAGAGAGGGTAATAGAAAAGGCGTTCTTTTGAGTCTGTAGCCTGAACCTCACCTGAACCTGCAAAACCCTGAAGGACCAAATAAGTGCTATTCAGATCTGATGCAGCGGAGTGTTCGGGGGACATGTGTGGGCATGAGAAAAACTGAAGAGCATGCTCTGTTTAAAGCTCTTTCTCTTCTGACATTGAAACACTCCAAGGAAAGCAATACGTATCTGCTTCCCTTTGTAGTTGCCTGTTTCTGAGTTTGATAGAGCTTTAGTAAATATGTTGCAGTTACTGCAGTTGCTAGGCGCCATTGAGCCAACTACGACTCATGGTAACCTTAGGTTCAGCCACCGGAAGAGTTAACTGATCCTGCACCATGTTCATGCTTGTTTCATATCTGAGTTCATATATGTGGGCCTTGTGTCAAGTCATCTCACTGAAGGTATCCTGTGTGTTAATTAACTCCTACTTTACCCAAACATGTATTTGTCTAGCAAGCATTATTTATGATGATGTGTGCAAAGTCATTAAATAAATATGCCAAATTCAACCCCCAAATCTTATGATCATGTCATGACCACAAAGCTACACTATCGGACCTAGTATTTGTTTCTTTTTTTAACTTGATGACATAGTTCCATGTCATGTAAGTGTGCAATATCCCTCTTGTGATGGCGTGTATCTCCAAAATATGATGGTTCATTTTCTGACCTCTGGTTCCTCTTCCTTCTCCAAAAGATCTGCCCTCCTATCCCAATTCCTAAAAATGTATGCTACCCCTGAGCCCACTGCCATTGAATTGAATCTGACTCACAGAGACACTTGAGAGGGTTTCTGAGGCTGTGTATCTTTATGGAAGCAGACGGCCTTGACTTTCCCCAGGGTAACAAGTGGTGTGAACCACCGCTTTGCCTTTAGCAACCCAATGCCTCACCGGTAGTGGATCCTAAATGCAATATATTACACATCATCTCAAATAGCCTCCTTTGGGCTGATACTGCTATATCATGGCATCAGTATCCCCGTGCTGTATCTGCAAAGTCTCCTCCATTTAGACCACTTGCATATTAGCTGTAGCCTACAATTAGCCAGACTTCATGTCTACCTTGAATTCGCTAAAAGTTGGCAAGGTTCCGATCTTTGCCTATTTCCATTCATTCTGAGCTCCCCACGGAGGCAGTTCCCTCTGTGCTCATCGCCCTGGGCCATGCTAGTCTACCCTCCAGTCACTGTAATTCCCAGCATGAGAGCGAGTAACACCTGGAAAGGAAGGCATTCTGTTCCAACGCGAATGTTACCTAGGCCAGCTGGCACATTTCGTTGTCATTGCCCATCAACAGCACGGCATGTATCAAAATGGTAATTAGCCAGTCACTAATAAGTCCCAGGAGGGATACAGGACAAATGTGTTTTCAAAGACTGATGTATTGTCTATCTGGAAAGTTGCTTACACATAATTTACTCCCACTCTCTATGTAGTATACCATCCCCACTTAATAACTCTATCCTGGATCTCCAGGCTCAAGTGGAAAAACCTTTTTTGGATATAGAATGTTTCTGAAGCTTAAATTATGGTTGGTGAAGAATATTGAACGTACCATGGACTGCCAAAAGAACAAAAGACTGTCTCGAAAGTGCAGCAAGCCTGCTTCTGAGACGTAAGAATGGAAACACTTCCTTTCACCTGTTTTGCATATGTTACCAAGAGAGACCCATCCCTGGAGAAGAACTTCATGCTCTGTAAAGTAGTGGGGCAGTGAAACAGATGAAGGTGCTCAACAAGTTAGATTGACGCAGTGGCTACAACCATGGGCCCAGTCATAGGAATAATTGCGAGGATGGCGCAGGACCAGACAGTGTTTCCAAATGTGGTATCTTGGGTCTTTATGAGTTGGCACTGACTTGATGGCACTTAACAACAACAACAACAAACAACAGTACTTTAAGTTTAACCCAGAAATATGAAGCTGCTTTTCCTTTCTGTGGCCAGTTTATCTCCCTGGAAAAACCTGTACTAAATTATAATCAATCCATTTTATTGAGCATCTACTGTCTACCAAGAACAATGTTGGTGCAGGGCACCCAAGAGCTACAAAGCTTTACCCTGTGCTTTCTATGCTCCTGCTAGCTGGAGGAGAAGAATTGTAAAGAGACAAGTGGATTTGACATCTTTGTTCAGTGGGATGACAGTCGCTTCCGTAACTAATCAGCTCCACGCATCCCCATCACGATTCTGTTTGATTCTCTTTTGTTCAGAAAGTCTCCAAACATCAAAACTCTTTTGAGAGCAGCTTGGGTTGTTGTTGTTGTTTTCTTTCTAAAGATGAACTAAACTAGTTAGGAGATAATTTACCCAGCTTGTCTCAATTATGCCGCAGAAGCTAAACGATGAAATGAGATTCAGAGAAGAGTAAACAGAAGCATTAAGCACATCAAAACTGCATCTGTTGAGGCTGAGGGTGCTTTGTCCACATGGGGATTGCTCAGAGGCCCTTTGGAAACACGGTTTTAATGGGACTGGTTATTTTTAGTTAAGTCATAGTTGAGGCAGGTGTTCTCTCCAGACAAGAACAAACGGCCTTACTTTGTGTTGACTTGGACACAAGAAAGAATGCTTTCCATTACAAAGAAAGTATTTTTCTATGCGAAACAGAAGAAAATGATAAGAATTCAATTGACATGCTTGTGCCCAGAGACCTAGTTGCTGGGTACATTTCTGGAATTATAAATTATAAATAACCACGCAGAGTGCACG
This sequence comes from Tenrec ecaudatus, assembly GCF_050624435.1. Lineage (NCBI taxonomy): Eukaryota > Metazoa > Chordata > Mammalia > Afrosoricida > Tenrecidae > Tenrec > Tenrec ecaudatus. The sequence continues at coordinate 202,789,236 of NC_134532.1, forward strand.
GCACTTCCACCAAACTACTGCAATGATCGTGCCTGTTTGTCTAAAGTCGACTAGAAATAATAGCATGCACACAAGGGTGGAGAAGTCCTGAGGTGGGTAATAGCGGTGTCCAATGAGTCTGGACCCGGGAAAGAAAATGACTATGTGAGAATGGTGATACTTGCAACCGGGCTGAGAAAACATTGCAGAGACAAGGCTTGTAGGGATTCTCCAGTCAGAAGCCCAGAGTGCAAGCTGATCTCCTGCAAGGCAGCCAGGACGTGACCATGGTAGAAGCCGCATTTCTGAGGCTGATGAGGAAGAATCACAATGCCAGTTTCCTATATGTTTCCCCTGAAAGCAAAGCTGTCAGTTATTTCTACAGGTATTTAAAAATGTGATTGCAGTTAGCACCCCCACCCCTGGCTGCTTCATATTGTAATAGCATTGTCAGCCACATTTTGCCCAATGGTTTCCTTTTTGTGCATTTTTATCACTAGTCCGAATAATGCAATGGTTAAGTGCACTGCTCACTCACTTAGTGACCTGGTCCTGTAGACACTCAAGTCAGGGAAATGCAGTTCTACTATGAACTGAAAAATCAGTCACACCATAACAACCATAACATGCTCGTATCCCTCCTACTAACTTCCTTATGAGTTATTTAGTAGAGTGAGTGAGGCCTATGTTCACATTGTCCCTGAGTGGTCCACGGGGTTACCCAGCTTACCTGTGAACCAAAACCTTTACAGGTTTGAGAGATTCCTGGTAACCTACTTCTGAAAGGCCAAACTGTAAGTCTCTATTGTCTGCAGCATCAATGGAACAAGGAGAGTCCAGAATAGGAGAGAGAGAGGCCTGTGCGGCTACTTGCCTCACTTAACAACCTGCTCCTTTGCCATTCAATCAGTAGTGGGTGGTGCTTGACCCCTGGGGGCTACTATTCCTGAGCATTGTGATCAATAGTCCATGGGGACAATCAAGGGGAAAGGTAGAACAGGCTTTCAAATTCTCCTGCATTCCAGACTCTTGAGAGCCAAGGGAGGCTGGATGAAACACTGAAGCTATTGCCCGAGATCATCTCTCAGCTTGAAACCAAACACGCACTCTTGAAGTCATCATGAAGGCAAACATTACTTTAGCTGAACTGGTTAGACATCTCTGCTCTGAGCAACATGCTTCTTTAAGAGCACTGTCCTTGGGATCAAAATGACAGTAACAGATTGAAGGATCGGTTAGGAGCTAGAGAGGACCGTGCGCTTCTGCTCCCTGGGGAGGTGCCAGGCGGTAAAGGAGGATACAGACGGCTGTACAACTCAAATGGCATCGAGGTCTCCGAATTGTACGTCGGAATGGTTGGATTTCATATTCTCAAAGACCACAGATAAAGTAAAATACAAATAAAAATCTATGTAGCGTCGTTCTACTCTGACCACCTAGGATTGCCATGAACCAAGATCAACTCTGTAGCAACTGGCTAGGAATTCATTTCCTGGTTACCGTGTGACAGCATGTGGCCACCCAGAACCACCAGATGAAATGTGTGTAGTTTGATCAACACAAGCCGTTTGCATACAATCACCTAATACCAGAATGAAATTCATCCCCTCTGAAAAATCTAAGGGTACAAATAAAAACAAAACATATATATGTATGCATATGTATTTACATACATATGCGTACATAGATACACACACATATATACGCGTGCATACAAATATATCAGAAGTTAAATCTTCAAATATATCTTCTCTTTTGAATTTTTTTCACTTTAGTTTGCACACTTAACTTTCAAGGTTGTTATTGCTAAAACTCCATTTGAAACATGGAGCAATTGGCTCTAAACAAGTTTACCAAGCCAGTAGTGAATGTACTTGACCTATGGTCTTGCTCCGCTTTGATCCCAATACCGAATTCCCCGGTGGAATTACCTACCTTGATTGCCAAGCTGGTCTCCAAATGCAATTTAGCTTGTTCCCAAAAAAGCAGATCCATCACATACAAGTCAGGGGTTTAGTCTTGTTTTGTTCTGATTTAGGCAGGGCACATTTAAAAGCAAACGCCACAGGTTCTGCGGGCTCTTCCCATGGGGACTGGGAAAAGGTGCTCAGAGCCTCAGTAACACCATTAGACTGAGTGGACAGCTCCCCAGGGGATGACTGTGAGGCGCTACCTTGAATTTAAATGTATCAATTCTAGGTTTTATTTTTTAATAGCATACCTATTATATTATATAGGTTTTTCTGTAAATGTGGAAAAATGAAATATAAACCAAGGTTGGCAAATCCCTGTAAAAACAAATCAAAGAAAAAGCCCCGGCGCTTTTTCATGCTGCTGCTGCTGCTGGTGAAGTCTGCGTCTCCTGCGGCTTCTAGCATCTTCACGACCCCCTGTGCTTAACAAGGACACAGCCATGTGACAGAAGCAGTGGGCGTGGGCTGTAATTACACTCTCAGACAATGTCTGCGGTTGACATGTGTTTGGTACTTCCTAGGGAGCCCTGAACTTGTGAGCGACTTAGGACATCAAAGATCATCAACTTACTTAACAGGAGGAGTCACTATTCCCTTCTCTGGGGAAGGCAGGGAGGTGAAATGCAAAGGTCCTCAAAAAGACTGAAAATCAGAATCACTTGAGGAAGATGTTTTAGAAATAGAGAGAAGTGAGGCTAGAATTTAGCATGGGGCAAATTGTTAATACACCATATGGTCCCATTGTCACCCATTGTTAGCTGTGCATTTCTGCCCAACTTGCATCTCTAAACCTCAGAGTTCTCATTTCTAAATTGGAGGTCTAGGGGAGAGTGGGATAAATTACATGTGAACGTATCTGATGCACACTAGACTCTCAGTAGCTATCCTGGCTCCTTCTTGACGACAGTGCTCCTCCCTCTAAGCAGAAGGCCAGCAAGTGCTACTCAAATTGTGTAGAGATTCAGGACAGTTGAGTGGAAGAGAGAATGGGTTTAATTTTCTCTTGCAAATACACTGTCCGTAAAGAAGCAGCTCAGAGGATGCAGTTCCATGCTGCAGCTCAGAGGATCCCAGCCAACGTTTTCTAGCTGCCTGTGGCAGACCATGGACAAAGGAAGCTGGGTATGGAAGAAGGGTGATGTCCTCTGACGAAGAATCTAGAATAAAATGCAATGCAATAAATGCATGCAAGAAAGCCAAGATATGGCGATTTAATGCATCATAGAGGATGGTGGTGGTGGCAGCTACCAAGGAGTTGGTCTCCAATTCATGGGGACCTCACGGTCCTGTGAGTTTTCCATGACACTGTCAGGTTTGCAGTGACTGATTTTTGGAAGTAGATCATTAGGCCTTTATTTTTTGATGATCTGAGTCTGGAAGTTCCATTGACACCTATTCAGCATCATAGCCACTTGAAAGCCTCCAATGGCTGCCAGACGGCGGCTATGCATGAGGCTCATTGGTCAGGAATTGAACCAGTCTCCCCTTCCAAGATGATCATTCTACCGCTGAAGCACCTCAGAAGCCATAACGATTTTCCTCACGGGATTCTCCGGTAACCTTTATGAGAGGCTGGAAGGTGACTATGCTTTCTCCAATGGAGACCTCATCAAAGAAGTCCCTGGGTGTGTATGCAAATGGTTCACATGACCTGCTGCCAACCAGAGGGTAACAAGAGCTCTCAGACTACAGATCATTACCAGAAGGGACAGCCTATTTTTCTCCTATGGAGTGACCAGTACGTCAGAACTCCCACCATTGTGCTTGGCAGCCCTGGGAGAAGCCCTATGCTCCTCCCCCCACCCAGCACCATCTGAAATCGATCTCTCAACCCATTTGCCACATTCAGCACCTACTAGAACTCACAAAGAGCAGGGTGCGGGAAGGCAGGCAAGGTGGGTTGGAGAAATTTGGTACTAAATTTAGATCAATGAATGTCACAAAGGTGGTCTCCTTCCCATAACAAAATGAGTCCAATCATTGGGTGGCATCTTTTTGTGTTTGTTCAAGATGGAACCATCAACATTTTTTTCTCTATTCCTCTGCTGCCTGCAAATACATGTCCATTCTGAGCACTATCGCCTAACGGGAATATTCGGATAACTACCATCTTTCATACGCTGAAAAGTACTCTTTTAATCATCTCAGATAGAGAGGCATTTTATTTCAACTAGAAGCAGCTTATTAAATGGCAGACTCATTAGAAACAAAAACAGATGAGCTCCAATTAAGCTAGCTGTTCTTTGGAAACCCCCAGTGTCTTGGAAGGTAACATTGCTTAACTAAGGTTTAGAGACCAAACAAGCCTGCTTCCGGGGTCAGTATGGAAAAGTAACTAAAGAGATCACTCAAAATTGGCTTCCCTGTCGAATTACTTCTTATTTTTGGTTGCTTGGGGCTGTTCAAAACCAGGACCTCCCTTTGGCACCATTGTTTTCTCTCTGAGATAATTACTAAGAAGTGTTCAGGACACCACTAAGTTCAGCTCCCTCCATTAGACTTCTGAGGCTGGTGGCCTAATGATTATAGTATGTTTCTTTCCCTTCAAGTGACTTTCAAAGCCCTGGTTCTCTGGGAGAAGTCCGAATATCCTTTTCTGAGAATGTGCGTGTACACCGATGGTATAGGTGCATGGACCAGGCTTTACTTCCTCCTTCTCTTCTGTGGGTGGCTTCTTCCCAAATACGAGGTGCCGCATGCAGTCAGGAAAACTCAATTTCCCTCCCAAACCATAGAGGTTCTCAGGGCTTGTTATGGATTGAACTGTGTTTGGTCAAGATGAATGTTCAAGTCTTAACCTTTGTCCTTCTGAGTATGGCTCAGTTGAGAAGTAAGAGCTTCCTTTTGTGATGTTAATAAGGATTTACCATTAATGTTCATCTTTCTCCTGTAGACCAGCTGGTTACAAACCTGTGATTACTAGCCACATTCATAACCTACTACACCACCAGACCTCCTATTAATATCAGGCTGGGTCCTAAATCTAATTACTTTCCACAGTAGACATACAGACAGACGTGGTGGGTGAGGGGAGGGGTACCAGGTGAGGATCTGGCTACAAGGAACACCAAGAATTGTTGATAGACCACAAAAACTAGGAGAACGGGCTGAAGAAGAGATTGGCAGAGCAGAGATCCCAATGTGGACTTTAAGCCTCCAAAACTGTTAGAGAATGCATTCCTTTCTGTTCTTTAAATTGCGCATGCGTGTGTGTGTGTGTGTGTGTGTGTGTGTGTGTTCTGGAGGGTGAGCATGCACTCTCGTGAGTGTGCGTGCTCCTATTCCTGTTCCTCTCTCTCTCTCTCTCGCACGCGCTCTCGCTCTCACTCTCGCTCTTGCTCTCACTCTTTCTCTTTTGGTGATTATAGGTAATTATGAGAAAGCTTCCACAACACTGCTTATCTACTTGGAGAATTTTGCAAACCACCAATGCCCACTCCCAGATAATGATTTTAACTGTCCAGGGTTGGTTGACAAATCCTCTTATGATCAATTTCCCCTAACAATTCTAATGAGTATCCAAAACTGAGGAGGACCCCTGCTTCTTTTACCCAGACAGCGGGCAATGCCCAACAGGCTCTGCCAGGGAATCCGCTTGATCTGTGTTCAGTGATCGTGTCCTTAGAATGGATCAAGAATGTGTTGTGGGGTCTTTCCCAGCTAAAACCTTTCCAGCTGCTATGTTTTACTGAGGATAATCCATACTGCTCCCCATTATGAACGCTAAGGATCGTGGCATTGATGATATCCCAAGCCGTTTTGCTGGGCTGTCCTCTGGCTTACAGGCATAGCACATCACCACCTATTCCCAGCCCAGTGTCCCAGGTAAAATGCTACCTTGCATTTCTTTCAAGACGACATCAACCCAAACCTCCTTCTTGGACCAACTCACTCAACCCACAGCCAGATTGCCCTCATCCTTGTTCCCACAGTGTCCTGAGCAGAACTGTCATCACACTCAATGTACAATGCCTCTGTTTGTTTGGCAGTTCCATTTTCCTCATTAAATGACCAATCATTGATGAGGAAACCCTTGGAATTACTCCTGATGAGGAACCACATCTGATTTGAAACTGGGTCAAGATTTTTGTAATCTCAGGGCCTTTATTGCGGCTGTTCTTCTTTTTACTGGTAACCTGTACAT